>NW_027437194.1:22389000-27496500 GCF_033239565.1 Halichoeres trimaculatus | reverse complement strand
TAGAACTTTATTGTCATTGTAACAAGTACAACGAAATTGAAGTCACAGCAGCAATCAAGAAAACAAAAGTAATAAAGTGTTTAGAAAGTGCAAAAAGCTCCATAAAAAGTAGATGATGACAGCTTGTCCATCATTGTCCAGTTCAGCCAGTCTCCACCTCCACAGGGTCCAGGACTGAGCTTCTTCAGCAGTCTGTTCAGTCTCTGTCTCCTGGATCCTGTCTGCTCACAGCAGGTGAAGCTCTTCCAATGTGGTGTTGGTGTCTGATGTTAGCTCTGTTAGCCATGTCTGTGAATAGCATGATGCTACTCTGCTTTCTGGTATCCCCTCTGTTCCTGGATTAGCACAGCTAGCTCGTCCATCATATTGGAGATAGATCTTACGTTCCCAATAACGATGGATGGAAGGACAGGTCCATGTCGTCACTTCTTAGCTCACATCTGGGAACCAGCACATTGTCCTCTCCTCCTTCTTTTCACCTTGTGAGGAAACATCTGGCCAAGCACCAGTTAGCATTGACATGCTACAGGCTGCCAACAGCTGAGTTCACATGTAAACAATGCGGTCATGGTTACATGTAGGATCTCCAGACAAACACAGGAGAAAAAGTAGTACAAATAAAAATATCACTGAAGACACAAAAAATTTGGTGTCCATGACAAACACATGAGCCATACAAAGTAATGATCCACTCCATATACAAAGATTACAAATAAGAGACAAAAAAATTACAAGAAACTGACAAAGAAGAGAGAGCTGCTGCAGTAGGCAGCCATAGCCAACAGGGCGGTGCCTAGCAAGCTCATGAGTTATCTATTCCATATTCTGTTATCGGACTTAAATACGTTGTTTTTTTTTTTTTTTTTTTTTTTTTGTTTACTGAAGTGAATGTAATGTTGTGATTTCACAAAGAGAAGATGTGGGCAGTGGCTAATCAGTCAAAGTTAAAAAATAATGAAGTATCATGGTCTGAGAGGCAGAAATGTAATGTCCACATATGTAGACGCTGGGTCTTAAGAGGTCAAAGTCTCACAGTGATGTATGCACAAAGGTAGACTAATGTTTTGTCAGCACTTTGGTCAACTTTGGATGTTTTTAATGTGCTCTATAAATAAAGTTTGAGTTGAGTTGAATTGAGTTTTTTTTTCTCTTCACTTTGTCTGGTTTTCAGTTTGTCCTATTTGTGTATTACCAGGGGGTCACTGGTCGTTGGCATCGCTATTCTATGGCTTGCAGGCTGAAAAGTTTGGCTACCCCTCTGCAGTAAGGTATCATCAGTATCTGCTAATCTCATACAAATTCACACAACGCTGACAAAAAGGATGGGAATTCAGGGTTCAGTGTCTCTTGCAAGTACATCTTGACTACAAGAGCTGGAATTGAACCCTCAACTCTGCTGATTATCCCTGCTTTTATCTCCTCATTAAAGGTGTTAAAAGTATGGCGTTGTCATCACTGACATAACAGCCCTGGTGGAAATCGAGTATAATATTCATCCATGTGTTTTAATCAGTGTGTACCGTGCTGGCTGTTGTTCATGATTCAAACCCCACTTCTTCAAAACCCAAACTTAACATGTGACCCCTTTAGGAGATTTAAAGCTCATTGTTTTTTTTACTACATTACACATTCCACTCCAGTGAAACAACTCTTTCTGGGGTGGTACAGAGGGCGTTCTCATTTCCCACAACACACACCTTCACACACGTTAGAGGCACCTGGTTAGGACTGAAGATGTGCCAGGTGATAAAACAGTGAACTCAGCTGATGTTTAATGACCATCATTATGACCACAGGGCACCAGAGTGAGACATTTCTGTCTGTCTTCTGTTTGTCCTAATATCTACCTGCATGAGCGCTTGCTGTCTTTGTTGACTACCTGCCTCAGTGTTTGGCTTCTCCTGACTCATCTGACCGACTGTCTCAGGTTTTATGACTTACAGGGGAATCTGTCAGGGGTCTTGACAAATCTATCTAACTGCTCTGTAAACAAGCTCTGCCTGGAGAGGAGGGACAGCGGGTTGCTCAGGAGGATGACCTGAGGCTGGAGTCAACAGGTTTTAGAGGTCATGTTCAACTTCTCCACACAGAAGGCGCTTTTTTCTGTCTTTTTGTTTTTGGCCTTGGTCGACCGTGAGTTTCTTTTTGCATCCAGTCTCATGGAGTCACTGAACTTTTAAAAAGGACAGAAAACATCCTCCTCATAAAAGCCTTCCAATTATTTCTTTCCACCTTTCAGGTACGGAGATTTCTAGAGTGTGATGACCCCATTCACACAAGTCTTGACCTTAAATTGAGGGTTGCTGGGGGCCACAGTGGGCCTGTTGTGTCATGACAAAGTGTGTTCAGCTCGTAGGTACTTATTAAGGGATCAATGGATAAAGAGCCACATTTTTCTCTTTGGAGTGGAAGAGGAAAGAAATCCTTAAATGTCTTTGTATTTGAGTGATGGTACCCACCTGGCTTATGTAACTCACTGATAAGCCTATGTTTAAAAATCTGTGTGCTCAGTCAATCAGTCTACAGGATTATTTGTCTCACATTTGAAAAGAAAGACTTGAATCTAAGTCCCATAAGGCAAAACTAACACACACAGTCTCTGTCACTTAACACTTTTATTCTTCTTCTCTGGCTTTTTATAGTGTGATCAACCCTAAACCTCCTGATATTAAACACCTGCAGTATATCCTGATGGATGAAACCATATCCACCAAACCACATGTTGGCTCTGCATGTCATAATACACTATGAAGGAAAAGTACAACATATAGAAATCCATACAAAGAAATCATTTTGTACACTGATGATACACAGGAAATCATTTCAAGGATTGCAGGTAAAAAAATATCTATGAAAACTAGCAGAACTTCAATGTTTAAGATAATTTATGTGGTTAGAAAAAAAGAGATGCAGTTAAATGATATATTGATGATTGACATATTATTTGATGTTATTAGCCATGCTAGCTGCAATTGCGTGAGTCTACCATTTAGGTCCATCTGCTTTTCTACAGATTTTCATCCTAAAAACATAATTATATGAGTCAGTATGATTATTTTTCACATGTTTTGGTTTGTGCTAACAGCCAAACTCTCGACCTTCTCAACATTACTGGCTAATAATTAATATCAATGTAATGAACTTATGAGGGGGAGGTAAGAAGGCTTGATGAAAATATTGCACAGTTCTTCACCGCTAGCAGACCATGTCCAATTTTGTCAGAGGAGTACCAGGTAAACATAAAACCAACAATGATTTTACAATACATAACTTAACTTCTAAAACAGAGATGAGAAAAGAGTCGTATCTTAGCCAATAGTGGGCCACCCCATGTTAACATTTTTGAAGTTGCATGTTGTATTGTCACTTTGAATTGCTCCCTCTGTAAAGGTAGCTTGTTGTCACAAAATAAATTAGCAAACTCAATATGTTTAATGCCTTCTGTCAAATATTCTAAAGATTTTGTCCACAAATGATGGAGCTAATAGTGTGTTAAAGTTGCTATCAAGATATGTTTATGTATTTATAACGTATGGTGAGGCAAAGTAGGGCTTGTAAACACTTTTATTGACTGTCAAACGCATTAATGCTAGCTCAAAAACACTGCACTTCACACAATGTTCTTGTTTGGTTTTAGCTAGAATTAACAAAACCTAAATCTAGTAGCATCTTTCTGTTGGAAAACACAGTTGTTGTTTCATATCTATTACCAATATGTAGCGGGTTGTTATGAGCTAACGGGCAATAAACAAATAAACTTTCACTATTTTCCCACTGTGAACTTGAACTACCCTAAATATACAAAAAGTTGAAGGTGACATACACTGCAAAAAGGAATATCTCAATATAAAAAAAACACATTTGTTATTATTAATTAGTTATTAATTAGTGGATATATTTGTTTTCAAGTGTTACATCAAGAAGGAAATGCCAAGTCTGAAATGAAAATTCTCAGAAACAAAAATTTTACTACAATAATTGTGAAATACACCACATAGAAGCAATGGATGCTCCAAAGCAGTAGCAGTGAATGCAGGCCCATTGTCCAATCAAACAAAGGTGAACCTTGGTTTGGCTTCCTCTCACTTTGGGTCGCTTTTCTATTTTACTTTGTATATTACTTTGTATGGTTCATTTGTTGGTCATGGACACCAAACTTTTTGTGTCTTCAGTGATATTTTTACTACTTTTTCTCCTGTTTGTCTGGAGATCCTACATGTAACCATGGCTGCATTGTTTACATGTGAAATTAGCTGTTAGCAGCCTTTAGCATGTCAATGCTAACTGGTGCAAGATCTGATGTCTTCCCACAAGGTGAGGAGAAGGAGGTGAGGACGACGTGCTGGTTCTCAGGTGTGAGCTAAGAAGTGACGACATGGACCTGTCCTTCCATCCATGGTTATTGGGAACGTAAAATCTATCTCCAATAAGATGGACAAGCTATCCATGCTAACCCAGCAACAGAGGGAATACTAAAGGGCAGAGTAGCATCATGCTATTCACAGACATGGCTAACAGAGCTAACATCAGACACCAACACCACACTGGAAGAGCTTCACCTGCTGTGAGCAGACAGGATCCAGGAGACAGAGACTGAACAGACTGCTGAAGAGGCTCAGTCCTGGACCCTGTGGAGGTGGAGGCTGGCTGAAATGGACAATGATGGACAAGATGTCATCATCTATTTTCTTATGGACCTTTTTGCACTTTCTATACACTTTCTTACTTTTGTTTTCTTGATTGTTGCTGTGACTTCAATTTTGTTGGGCTTGTTACAATGACAATAAAGTTCCATTCTATTCTATTTTATTCTATGTGGGAAAATCTCAAGAGCTGTGCACCTGACTTCCTGCTGGGAAATGAGTATCAGCAAGGAGCAACATCCACTTTAGAAAAAAGAAGCCTAAAAGTCTGCTAAAAGTAGCTGTTCATCGAGGATCCGCTTGAGGCTGGCTGCTGAAAGACTGGAAGTCACGTACACACCCAGCCATAAAAACTGACTTTTACAGCTTTAAAAACGTATTTACAGCCTGGTTGGCTGGGTCCAAAACACTAGCTTCATTAGTGGCGCACACTGTACGACAGATTAATTTTATTTCTAACTCTACACTTTAGAAGATATTAGGATCATTTTATTGTCCAATCAAAGACACAGTCAGGTTTCGTGACTGACAGTACCCTATAGCTGTTAGAAAGGAGTTTTAAAGCCTGTGTCATATCCAATGGCTTCATTTCACTGTACCAGAAAGAGACATCACATCCATGTTTTATACAGTTTATGGTGATATGGTATCCTACAAAGATAATATGAACCAACTCAGCTTATTTCAAAGGTTTCTTCCTTATTTTCAACTAGATTTCAAGGTCCATTGACTCACCGAGAGAAAAAAAAACAACTCATGCTTAAACCATTTCCCTGAAGAATGAGTACATGCTTTTCATTCCTTAGACCTCCCTAGTGTATAATATGCATGATTTTTTGCATACTTGTGTTCTTATATTATCATCCACATGCAGACATTGCAAACTGCTTGCACTGAGCTCAAAGATCCTTCATGTGGAGAACCTAACAGCCACTGATATTACAGGGTCAAGTAAAAAAAATGGTTGAATAATGCATTGAAAGACATTTGCATGGCGTATGGATAACATAAACTTTATTCAGAATAAAAACACAAAAAAACAGCAAAAACAATGCAGTGATATTCTTGTAAAATGAGTCACAGCGTCTATTAGATTTGCTAAAGTACACTTTCTCATGCTAAGAAATAAATATCCCCTTTAGCAACAAAGCATTTTATCAGTGAAGTAACAAGAAGAAGGTTAGTCAGCTGATATCACACAAACCCACAGAAACACACACAACTATTCAAAATGAGTATAAGAATGTAAAACAAGCATTCAGTGGGGCTGAGCACACCCCAGTCAACTGAAGGAAAACATTTATCTAAAAACACAAAGTAATAAAAGCCAAATAATAACCCCAGAATACCCTGGTCAGGGATACATGACCCTCCATCGTTCCTGAAATATACTCAGACACTAATCTTCTTTGTTTCCTCCCTCCCTCTCTACAAACCCTGTTATCATCAGCTTCTCTGTTCAATCATATTTTCGTGTCTTTACATTCTCCTTTGTTTACTTATTTCTTGGTCTCCTCGATCTGCTCTACCTCGCTGGATTCGTCCACCACTTTGCCGTTGACCATCGTCTGAGTCACCACCTTCACAATCTTCCTGGTGCGAACATCAGGCTCCTCTGCACAGAGAGAAATAATACAATGGGATTAAACTGACTGGGATTTTTAGGTTGAATTATTCTGCAAAAGGTTTTTAGCAAACTCATCTTCTTTCCTTTGTTATTAAAGATTCAATCCCCCTCTCCTGACCTCTGGTTTTCCCTCAGGCTGTGATAAAACTCTACACATGAATTGTTGACCTGTTAAATATTTAAAGCCAAGTACTTACTTTTTGGAGGAGGAGGAACTTCCTTGACCCTGAGGGGAAAGAGTAAACATGTCAGCATTGGATTTGTTTAGTCATGAAAACAACTTGACCACATTCACTGTATGGCTCGACATTCTGGAGGATATCTTTATTCTCTATCTTACTGAGCGGATTAACACAAAGCAGGGGCAAACTGGTCTGTGGAGACTATCAGCACCCACAAAGCTCAACCTTTAGTTTTATATGCAAAACAAAAGCTGGGTTGTTCCAACGGTGTTGGTCTTTAAGCTTAACTGTTGTAAGAAATGTCAGTGACAGAAAAAGTAAGCACAGAGTTTTAAGGTTGAACCAGCAATATGATCTGTTGACTGTGACATTTGTGCACAGTCAAGGATTCAGTTATGAAACCACAGAGTTCTTTTAAACAAGCTAGACTTCATTTTATCCCAACAAACTTCCTGTGACGGTGACTTCCATTGATCTGTAACAATGAGTGATGTGTTGTGCAGAAGATGAGTCTCTAAGAGCCGATGCTTTGCAGTGAATTGCTCCCATAAAATTTCCATCAAAATACCCAGGTGCTCATTCAGTGCTTGTGCTTAATTGGTTTTAACCACGTTCTCCCTGAGAACCAGTTTGGTTTTCTCTAAGCAAGGAGCCAAGTTGGAGCCACACCATTGCATCACCGTAAAACGTCAGTACATCACTGCATACGATGACAGACTTGGTGAGATGTTAGCGTTTGATAATGGAGATGTGTACTGTTAAGATAAGTTATTGTGTGCTTGAGAACTAGAAAGCTAAAATGAATGCATCACCAGTGATGGGTGGTTCAACAGTCAATGTCTGTCCTGTTTGTTTTTCTTCTTAAAGTTGTGGGATGTGTTGGGATGAAAGTTACATAGAGTAGGGCTGTTGTTTTCTTGGCATGGTTACAGCCAACAGTAACAGCTGTTGAGTGTTCGAAAAAAATCTATTAACATCAAACTTGGAAGTTTTGAATGGGAAACTCTGACAAACCAACAGACAACTGGATCGGTAGCTTTCCTTTTTAAAAATGTCTGTTTTCCACCGCCGATCTTTGGTCACGATAACCCTGGCCTCTGACCTAGTCAATAGCCACGTTTACATGGACCCAAATATTCCGCTTGCATTCGGTTTATTTGCTCAAACAGAAAGAATTTAACCTTTGTATACACCTCATTCTAAAAGAAAAGAGCCAATCCGAATGGACATTTAATCAGTTTCACAGGAGTGGAATATTCCTTTCCCCAAACCGATTGAGGTATCATGTATCCACTCAAACAGAAAGTTGTCTGGGTACGTTCTTTCAGCGTAAGACACAACTAGAGACGTTCCTCAATTTTAAAAATGGCGGCGAGCCGTCAGCACTGGACTGCTGCATAAAGTTTGTTTTTGATCCAAACTTTGAAAGAACTGAACATAATTTCAAGACTGGACGGACAAAAAACTTGCAGTACAGAGTATTACAATACCGTGATAAACAAACTGTCGTCCTCCAGCTTTGATAAATCAAGTGATGTTTACGTTTTTCTACGCATGCCCCACTGACTATTCTGTTTCATTATAGCGGCGCATGTAGACCAGAGGATGGAATATTCCTTTCCATGTACACTTTTGTTTTCAGAAAAGTCATTCTGAAAGACGAAAAACTCGTCATGTAAACGTGGCTAGTAGTTTGCTCTTGCCCAGCAAAGAGTTGGTGCACCAGGTTTTAGCTCCTGGAGCTGGAGCTTCATTGGTGGAAACACAAAGAACCTGTGCTAACCCAGGCACTAGCCTGGAACTAGCACGTCCACCAGCTCTGTTGCAAAGGGACAACATTCGCTCAGCTCTGTTCACCAGAACTGTGTTTTGATTGACAGCATGGCAGCCTATGAGGCTACAAATAAAACCAAACCAGGAGCTGTTCAATGGCTGAAAGATCCGGCTCTTCTTTGGAAGCCTTGCTAGAAGAACCGTCTCTTTGAAAAGAGCCGAACGTCCCATCACTAATCTCAACTCACGTTTCCTCCCCTTCCAGCAGACGCCTGTAGGTGGCGATCTCCATCTCCAGGCTCTGCTTGATGCGGAGCAGATGATCGTAGTCGGTTTTGTTGCGCTGCATGTCCAGCCTGAGCTGGGAGAGGTCGTCCTCCAGCTGGCTCAGGGTGCTCTGCAGACGCTCCATCTCAGTGGAGTATTTCACACTGGTCTCACCCAGGTTACCCTCCAGAGCTGCAATCTGAGGGGGAAACAGAAATCTGATATCACCATGATGAGCTTGAGTTATTCTCAAGAAATATCCAAAAATGATTCATAATTCTCTGATTTATCCATCATCACAGTGTCTGATTCTGAAACTCAAACCATTATCAACAACAGGAACTGATGAACTGATGAAGCCCTGGCATCCAAAACAAACATTCACCACTCAGACTGGATTACCCCTCTAACCACCGAAACTCACCCCCATACAATCTGACTGAATCCTGAACGTCCCTGCATGACTTAGCAGCGTGGGAGAACATGTTTACTGTCAACACGGGATTAAAACACAAAAACACAAATAAGATCTTTCCTGATGTGATACAGAAGCATGATTGTGCACACATAAAAAGCCGAAGCTGAACCTGTGTAAGGACTTTCTGTGCTGTCAGTCCATTAATCCCTGATAAATCCAGTATTTCTCTAACATAACACAGCTTTGTGAGAAGGAAATACCTGGACCTCATCTTAGAGTCCTGTTTGCAGAGCCCAGGATCCACTTCAGACCCTGTTTGCACATCTCCAAATGCAGAAATACCCCTTGCGTAATTATTTTAAGCCCAAACACAGCCGTGTCATGCTCTGACAGCTCTCAGTAAACCTGCTGGTGCCACAAATGATGTTTGTTTTATTTTCTTAACCATGAATCAGTGTGAATGAGATAGTTCGGCTGTGTTTTCAGGTGAAGCAGCAGCTCACCTGTTTGTGCAGACTCTCCAGCTCCACCTCCAGGGTCTGCAGGAAGCGCTGCCTCTCCACCAGCTCGCTCTGAGCTCCTCTCAGGGCCTCGTTGCTCTCCTTCACCTCATTCTGCACCGTCTCCAGCTGCGATGGGCATGAAACAGATAAAGAATAAGGGTTAAATACTTTTATAAAGTCTCAAAAGCTACTATTTCCCAGAGTGTAATCTATTATTCAACGCTTGAAGCCACTGTACGCCAATTAACATCAACACAGGAGCAGTTTGCAGTGGGAAGGTTCTAGACCCACAACTGAGAGGTTAGAAAAAACAAATGTAGTGGTGAAAGGGTGAAGAGACAAAAAATGTAATCAAGAGTTTATGTTTTATTTTTAGTACATATGGTCTATTCTACTAAATATGAGCTAGATTCACCTAACAAATCCATACAAATCTCCTTTTTTAAGATTTGAAATGACACAAACAATGCCTGAATTGCCTGTTAAGAGTAAATAAAACTGTAAGTGGGGTTGGAAATATTAACATGTTTAGTTTCTTGCATAAAATCAGTATTTAAGTTTCAAGAAACATGTTAATTTTTCTGACCACTTTAGTTAGTTATTGCTTATTTTTTTTACTCTTGCAAGCAAGTGAGATATCATTTTCATTCATTGATTCTTTTTCTGAACCGCTTATCTTGTTCAGGGTCCCGGGTGGCTGGAGCCTATCCCAGCTGTTCGCGTGAGGTGGGGTACACCCTGGACTGGTTGCCAGCCAATCACAGGGCTGACTCAGGCCATGTCCACACGTAGCCTTATACGGGTATTTGGGAAACTGCATATATTTTTATATGACCACACAAAACCGCAGCTTTGTGTCACTAAAAACGATGTTTTCGTAAAACTCCAGCCAAAGTGAAGATTTTGGAAAACTCCCGTTTCATGGTTTCGTGTAGACGCCGGTACACAGAGTTTTTGGTTCTGAAACATCACAGCTGAATGACGGGGGCTCATTCTGATTGGCTGGCATGGGTTTTACGTTAGGAAAACACTGTCCATTATGGGTTTGGCGTGCTTGGAGCGGCACTCACCGGCGGATTTACCCGCTGCGTGTGGACAAAAGTATGTTTTAAAACAAACGAGGGAGGGGATATTCATTTTTGAAAATAACCATGTGGGTATGGCCACAGACAGACAGACAACCATTCACTCACACACTCACACCTAGGGGCAATTTAGAGTGATCAATTAACCTGTTGAGCATGTTTTTGGACTGTGTGAGAAAGCCAGAGTACCCATGCATGCATGGGGAGAACATGTAAACTCCACACAGAAAGGCCCACTGGCCAAACTGGGAATTGAACCAGTGACCTTGCTGTGAGGCTGCAGCGCTAACTCTTGCGTCACCGTGCAGCCCTTGGCCTCATCTCTATCTTTTAAAACCGTAATGTAACACATGTTTCTAAGTTTCTGAAACAAATGTGGCTCAAATAAAGTTTAATCAGACAACTTTTTGTTCTGCTTTTCTTATGGTTGTAGCAACATTATTTTTCCGGACCCTCCGCCTGCTACAGACATGACATCCCATTGTGTAAATAAGACTAATAACATAAGGCTATTTAGTCTGTTGAATAAAAGAAAAAGGTAAAGACCTGATCTATGAGAGAGGAAACCTTAAAATACTTCTGCTGTGATCTGGCTCAATTTAGAGAACTTGACTTCCAGGGGAGCCAGATGCCACCCTTTATGCCATTGTCCACTGTGGTGTTGGATGCACTAGATATTGCACAATTACACCGTAATAAACAACAATCTATCTCATTTATCATAATTTTTCTCAAGTGTGATATGAGTTGCACTATGATATGGCAATATGCTGTTATAGACATCATCCTCCTTTGGTTTGTATTGAATTTAATCAAATAGCCTTTTTTCTCAAACTGTGTCTTGAAAAAAGGGGGTAGTCTCATATTCTGGGTCATCTTGTATTTGGATCAGTACAGTACACAAAAACACCTGCTTAGATTTCAGTATGAGCAGCTTTGTCACTGTTGTACTGATAACTTGTTGCTTGGTTCCAATGTTTAAAGTTCTCCAAGTTTTAGGACATTTAAGGGTGTCTAAAGCTCTTTTTTTTTTGGTAAATTTTAGTACGGTATATATATATATATATATATATATATATATATATATATATATATATATATATATATATATATATATATATATATATATAAATATAAATATATATATATATATATATATATATATATATATATATATATATATATATATATATATATATATATATATATAAATATATATATATATATATATATATATATATATATATATATATATATATATATATATATAGATATATAGATATATATATAGATAGATAGATAGATATTTGATTATATATAACCTTACTAAAATCTAACTTACTGTCAACTCAGAGAAACTTTGCCTTTGACAGGTTGATTTTAAAAGATATATTGAGCAGGATTTATATATATATATATATATATATATATATATATATATATATATATATATATATATATATATATATATATATATATATATATATACATTTTTTTTTTACATTTTTCAGGTAAATTCAGTTCATATTGGCTCATACTAGATCTGTCATATATATACCTGTCATACAATACTTCACATTCATGAATCATGGGGTCTGTTTTTGTCTCACACCTTCTTGCGGTACCACTGCTCTGCCTGTTCCTTATTGTTCTTGACGATGCCCTCATACTGGGAGCGCAGACCAGACAGGATGGTGCCCAGCTCTGGTCCACTGGCAGAGTCCACCTCCACATTCACCTCGTCCTGAGCAATACGAGACCTCATCTGCTCCATTTCCTGCAGGGGGGGAGAAGAAATACCAAATACTTCAACATTTACTGTGAGCGACATGTTGCCTTCAAATCTGAGTCTGAACTGTACCAGAGTTGGTGCATATATGTTAAATAAATAGTATAAGTTTTGACTTCTGTGCAACTGTTCAGAGAATCCTACACCACCACAGGTCAGCAGAGGTGAGGCCACCTTCATAATTTAGATGTTCTCCATCAATAGTTGATGCAGCAGAGCTCGTCTTACCCACACACCGTGCCTTCACTCCTGCTCTCCATTCATGTGTGCACGCTGGATCTCTTTCACTCTCTCTTACTGAGGCACACTTTAGTTTAATGTGCTGTGGTCTGGTTTTAATGCTTCTCTACACTTCGCTCCAGCTTGTGTTGGACGGTTTGGTTAAACCATGTCACTGGGGGAGGGATGCATGGGAGACATCTGACCTGTTTTCCAGCTAACCCCCAGAGATGCTGCTTCTCTGTTTTTGTGTGAGAAAAGTCGACATTGTCAACATAAAGAGCTGACATAGAGTTTGTAGATGGAGGTAGATAAGGAGACATTCAGAGCCCACGATGAACTAGTTCACCAAGCACAGCCCTCCCCCACTGAAGTCAAAGAGGACTAACAAATCCTTAATTATCTAGTCTCATTCATTGAAATTCTCTCTTAAACTCTAAAACAGATTATTATGTGTTGGTCAAATTGGGCCTGTGAGCCAAACCAGGTCTGGTTCAAACTCTTATTGGACTCTTCATTTCTTAATAATTTGATCTGATTTGATGCCTCTTCGATAAGCAGGACAACAATACCTGCTTTACTTCGAGGGTAAGTTTATCTTACTTCCTCCTTCACGCTCCTCTGATCAGCTGATCAGACAGAAAGACACCATTGGGAAACCAGATCTACCTGCTCCTTTTGTCCGTAGTAACCATAGGACCACCTCCCTCCCTCTAACCCCTCCCTTCATGTCCTGTACTCCCCCCTCAGGCTGTTAAAAGCACCTCTTAAGTCCAGCAAATGAGGTCAGTGTGATATCAAACAGCTTGTTGTTTGTGAGGCCAGGTCGCAGAGCCAAAAATGAAAACGAGATGAGGAAAATGTGGACTAATGGAGCAGCCAGAGTACACACAATAACACGGAGTGTTAAAAGAGCTGCGTGCTGTCTTAATGTGAACAAAGAGAGAAAAAAAGAGGACAGGTGGTTCAGGTGAACAGGAATACCTCCTCATGGTTTTTCTTCAGGAAGTACAGTTCTTCTTTCAGGCTGTCCAGGTCTCCTCTCAGAGAGGCAATGATCTGCTCGTGGTCGGTTTTCGCCTTTTTCAGAGCGACACAGTCTCTCTCCACGGACTGACACATCACCATCTCAGTCTCCCATCTACAGAAGTCCAGTAAACAGCAGAAAACTCAACACTTGATGTGCGTTAATCTACTCTTTGAAATCAAGAAACAAAACTTCAGTTCCATGTTTAATATGGTCACCATCAGGGGCGTGTCTAGAGTTTTCCTTTTGGGGGGCAAAGGTAGGGGCCCAGAGTGTAGAAGGTGGCAGACTGAAATTAAACTTTTCTTTACCTGTCATACATAGATCTTATTAAAAACAGTTTTTGTGAAATTGTCCAACAATTTGGTCTTTCTCTTAAAGTCCATGAGGTTCAGGTTTTAAAACTTCAGGTGAACAAAGTGGTTGATAGCTCTGCTGTGGGTGGCCAAGCAGATTCCAGGTGATCCTGGCGCCAGCTCCAGCCACCCCAGTAACCACACCCCAGTTCACCATGCACCTGGTGTTATAAGTGGGTTATGGGTGGGTCCAACATTCTTAGGCTTACCCACCTTCCAACAGGCCCACCCAACACTTTTCTTAGATTTTTTCTTTATTAATCAATTTATATTCTTTTTCTTTTTTTCTTTTCTTTTTTTTAATCTGTTTAAACGGGATATTGTAAAATTTTGTAACTTTAGGCTCGATTCATTATTGTCAGATGCTCTGTCTTTAGAAAATGAGCTGAATATGGGAATCTTTTTGTCTGTTAGAAAAAAAAAAAACTTAAATGGTGTTGTGAAAAATTCAACCTTATGTTATACTGGTAGGACTGATTTTGGGGAAGGCTGTAGATTTTTGTCTTTTATTCAACTGAGGTTAATGTTGCTGCTTTTACAGCCCATAACAAATGAAAAGTTGAGGCAGCAGCCCGCTGGTGCTTTACAGTGTAACTCTTTGGCTAATACCATGAAGAGCATTTACAGGTAAGTACAATTGATGCACCAAAATGTTATAAAATCAAATATAAAAAGAGCAAGCAGCACCAAAATTCTCTTTGAAACGGTAGTTTTTCTACAGTTATATGGAAAAAGTAATCTAACTTTTGTAATTTAAGGCCCACCTCAAACTGAAATCCTGGCACCACCCCTGCTATGCACCAGCACATCACTAGCCTCATATCATTATCGTCTAAGTTAAATTTCAAGGTTTTCAGAAAAGATGGAAAAAATACATTTTTTTAACTTATACTAATGTTTTTTTTCTTACATTTTTTGTATTATTATTGGGAACTTATTTTTATTTTATTCAAATTTCTTTGACTTAAGCAAGTATGCTTTGAGGCTAATGATATATGCTTAATATATTTATAAGTTGATGAGCCATGGATCTGGGTAAATTCATCACAACTAATGTAAAACATGGTTTAAAGCTTTAACATCAAACTTCACTGAAACATCTTGAGTGTGACCATGTGACTCACTTGATTCTGAAGTCATCAGCGGCCAGTTTAGCGTTATCGATCTCCAACATGAGACGGGCATTTTCCAGCGTCTTCTTCCTCACCTGAGCAAAGATTAAAGCAAGATTAAAGTCTTCACACTGCATCCTCTACATTTGACACCTGATGTTTCCCATGAGCACCATCACCCACTGTCGTTAAGATGTGACTCATACCAAAGGGTGCATTTGTTTTGGAGAGCAAATTTTTTTTTAACTCTATTTTAACCCTAATTTTTCCAAGGTAATATGTCTATAGTAAGGTAGCGCTATTGTTTGAAATATGACAACAAGCAAACCTTGTAAACTCAGTTTGTAGTTTGTTGGAGTATAAACAGGAAAATATATCAAAGAGAGGCTTAGCACCATCACTTACTAATCCTCAGTTTGCCTTAAATAAAATAACAGTAAAGAGCTTTGAAACAGATGTTGCAAATGATTACTAAAGTCACAGACACATTCCAGCTTCATTAAACTGTAACTGTTTCTTTAAAATAATCATTAACTCCAGGTTTGGGTTGAGTTGACTCAAAGATGAAGTGCAGGCTGCTCAGATGCTTCGATTCAAACATGTTCATCATTATTTGTCTATGTAAAACTCCCACAGCCACTACCACTGTGTGCTTCTCTGTTTAACAGCCATCTACCTCTTGCTCCACAGCGTGGGCTTGTGCCATCATGGAGTCGAGGTCATGACCTTTAGGGATGCGGTCAATCATCAGCTGCTTGATCTTCATCTCCAGGTCTGCATTGGAGCGCTCCAGAGAACGAACCTGGTGAAATAGAAACAAAAACATGTTTAAGTTGTTAATCATTTAATTTCCTCCTCCATCTGACTGCTGACCAGGAAGTCAACATCATTTTGAGCGTGTCACACCTTGTCCAGGTAGTTGGCCAGGCGGTTGTTGAGACTCTGCATGGCCTCCTTGTCGTTGGTGCTGTTGCCGTGAAGTCCGTTGAGCTGCAGGCTGCTCGGCCCGTTGAGGTCGTGGCTGATGGAGGTCGAGCGGCTCAGCTGGCTGGCTGCTGCGAAGGAGACGGAAGCCCTGGAGCGAGAGCGGCCCGTGTCCATCAGAGAGCGGCTGGAGAAGGACGGCTGACGGCTCATGGAGAAACTCCTCACTGACATGCTGGAGGCCATGGTGGGAGGCTGGGAAGAGGAACAGAGATGCGGAGGTGATGAGAACACCAGGAGTGATTTTAATCATGCTTTGGTACAATTTATGAGGCTCTTGAGTCCATGACTAATTCTCCTGTAGGTTTATATCAGATCTTAGCATTTCTTTCATTTATCATAATGTATAATGTTGGATTGATTATTGCAACAAAGAGGAGGAACTTTGGGAAAATAGACAAGGTTGTGGTGCAGAGCAAGAATAATCCCTCTCGATGCATCTATCTCAGCTTCTTAAGATTCATTGTCATGAAAAAGGGAAAACGGATTTCCAAACAGCACTCCTCATAAGGAAAATGCATCACTTCTCTAAAGCCGGACCTCTGCAGTCATTTAGAGCTAATGTAACATGAGCTCTGGCTGTGAAAAGCTCTTTCAAGCACTTGAGCAAATGCCTTTTCGTCTGAGCGCTGAACCAGACTCAAGCCCCAAGTAGGGGCCTCATATTTTAAAACGAATAAACGCCCCCAGAAAACGGGACGAGGAGTCATTAAAAGAGCACAGGAAACCATCATGAGAGGGCTTTTTCTTAAGGTCAGAGTCACTTCAGTCTGTCCATCTGAGCTCCGCTCATGCTCAGATGATATTAAAGTTGATGTAGATTCAAAATGTAAATGAGAGACAGCTTGAGTCTGGGTTAAAGAAGCACCTCTGAGGGAACAGGGAGAACACTCTTGAGTTTTTTTAAACTTTGGTAATAAGACAGATTCAGATTCAAGTGGAGCGTCAGAGCAAATTCATGGCACTGAGGGAAAAAGGAAATGAAAGTGGATTTAAAAAATAAAAGCCTTTAGTCATGTATTAAAATCATATCCAGCTCAATGCAAAGAAAATCTGAGTGATGTTTGAATATGACCACTATTGTCTTTCTGGTCTCATAACCTTGTGTGTCATATTAACAGGGCATCTTTGTCCTTTGTGTGTGTGTGTGTGTGTGTGTTCTTGTTCCCTTCGCGCATGCCTGCTTTTGTGTGTTAGCAGTCAAGGGAACCTCTCTATCTCTGTGTCACCTGATCCTCGCAACACCGTTCCCACAACTCTACAAAGGAGCGAGCAGGGGACAGACAGCTCCTTGTTCAGATGAAAGATAGAGCTTTGGGGAAATGATCGGGGAAAATATTCCGAGCGAATTCCAGGGACACAAGGAGAGACTTTGTTCAGCAGGAAATGGGTTGTCATTAGATTTCATTTTTTATCATCTCTTCACTTGCAGACAAATGCTCCAGATGACAGCTTTGAATGAAAGTTAGTAATGAAACGAGAGCAATTAGCTTGAAGAAAGTGGAAAATTTCTTTATAACTTTGAATATTACTTCAATAATTTAACGACCACAAAACCAGAATTTAACAAAAGTACAATCACCCTAAAATGTCCCCTGTGTCTTTTAATTTATTTTATCTTATTTATCATTTTAATTCATGTTTTTATTTTTTATTTTTTTTTATGTTTAATTTATTTTATGGTTTTTACTTTTGTACAGCATTTTGGAGATGTTTGTCTGTTTTTAAAATGTGCTATATAAATAAAGTGGATTTGGATTTGGATTTGGAAAATATATTGATATGCAAAGTTGCTTGATAGCATGAAGATACTGAATCAGAAATTTTAAAAAAAAATCTACTTACCAGCTTTATCTTCAGGAGGATGAGCAGTAGAGTCCAGAGGAGTACAGGAGGCTGTGTGCTTCTCATGCCACAGGTGTCTTTATATACAGGTATGCAGGAAGTGGGTGGAGTCAGCTCAGACCAGGAGGTGTATTCGCTTCACCTGGAGATTTGGAAGCAAGGTGTCAGGTCTTGAAATGAAACTGTTGAAACCTAAGTGACTCCATGGTTACATCCATACACATCCCAATTTTTTTTTTTTTTTTTTTGGTAAGGATATGCAATTAAGAAATTCCATTGAAATTCAGCACTATTTAAAATCTATAGCCAGCAAATATCTATAAAGAGCCAAACATCCCACATGCGAGATAAATAAATAAATAAATAAAATAAAGATATTAATAACTAAATAACTAAATAACTTAATAAATAAAATAAAATAAAAATATAAATTGATTAATCTAAAAAACATGCACACAATTTTTTTAACAGTCAGCACAGAGAAACTTTTCCTTTAACAGGTGAATTTCTATTGTTTTTGTATTTACAAAACCATACAAACAAGAAAAGACGTGTTTGGAATGTAGTTTAAAAAGAAGATTAAAAAAAAAATCAAATCGTAATACCTGACACAAAATGTACCATTTGGGTCCGGTATCACAATTTGGGTTATAAAACATTTTTTAACTTACATATTAGACCCAGCACTTGTTAAATTATCAACCAGTTTGGCTTTAATACAATATTTTATGACATTTCTACCAAGACTGAAACCTCAAAGTGGAACAAAATTTCCAAAACTGTGAGTTGGGAAGTTTTTTAACAGTAGAACAACACAACAATCTGTCAGCCCAACATTGCCAAAAACTGACATCTAAACAAGTTTTTTTTTTTCTTCTTAATTTTAGAAAAAACTGTCTTATTAGATTAAATGTGCAACATATACGTCCAGAGAAATGTCACAAAAATGGTGCTTGAATTGCTAGCAAAGGGTAAACAAGAAACATGCTTGTCAAGTTAATTGAATAAATAAAAATGTCTTCATTCAAGAAACTTGAAAGGCAAATTTTTTCTCCCCATCAGCAGATTTTTTAATTCCTTGTGAGCAGTAATGGTGTCATTTTTGCCTTTTTAAAATCCTTGAAGCTATTTTTCTGGTTGTGTCAAGTCTAAATAAGAGTATTAAAATATGACAAAAACTTGCTTAAAGTTACTGTATCTGATATCAGGCTAAGATGTATCGCATGTTGACAAAAGGCCTCTGAGGTATACAGCCAGTATAGTGATTTTATCCTAATTACACATTTGAAGTCCTGTTTTTGGCCAACAGGTTAGCACAAGTTCAACATTAACTCTCCTTTAAGCTCTGCTTTTGGTCTCCTCCAGTTCCAAATGTACTCCAGGTATGTTTACTATTTCACTGACTGAGTCAGAAGCCTGCTGTGGTTACAGATACAAGAACAGAGAACAGTAGAGGTGAGGCTCGTGACCCAAAACAATGAGCTGAAAGGTACTGGAGACCTTGTTACGACACATTGACATTTTCATTTTTTAATTGTATGTATGCAATATAAGAAACATTTAAAACATAAACAATGGACGGATTCTTTTAACGGCCGTTCTGCTTGTGCTGCTACATCCACATTACTTCATCCCCGATCACAGCAGAGCTCTACCTCTCTGTGTCTGTGCAGGTGGAGCTGTAGCTGCCTTCTCTGGAGCCCTCCTGTCCTGCAGTCAGTCGTCTCTCTGTAACTGGACCCTCCTTCTTCCTGTGGGTGATAAAATATTCAACAAGTGTTTCTGAGACAGAAAAAACCTGCTTCGAAACAAACATGGAGTGGGACGCAAAGCCTCTGTTTAAATAGGTTAGGAGGGCCTGGATGAGAGGCTTTCTGTTTGTATATATAAAACAAGAAAGCACAAAAGCTCAACTAGAAAAACCTAAAAAAAAAAATCTTTGGAAAACATGGGTAGGTTTTGAGTCTGATAATTAAGGTGCTGTTTAAGCTGCAGTGGGATGAAGTCACAACAGGCCAAGTGTTCACTTTATTTACTCTGCATAGACTCACAAAGAAGTGTGTGTATGTGTGTGTGTGCTTGTGTGTTTCTGTGTAGATCACACTTAAAGGTCGGCAACAAACAGACACCTGTGTGGTCAATATTTACTTCCACTTATTGACTGTTCATGCACACACGCTCTCTGTTTGCTGTTCAGCCAACACAAAGAAGGACAGATACTGTTTTTCCTGCAACTTGACAATAGCTCCAGTGACCTTCATCCATGAACAGTCAGGCAGAAAAACAGAGGGACGTCTGATATTAAAAAGATGTGGATGGAGCCTGTCTCTCCCTGGTATTATCATATTCAAATTCCAGCAGGATGAAACACGCCTTGTGCCTGTCAGCATTATAAATGCCATTATTTGCATGCACTTCCAGAAAATGAGTAATATGTGACCATTTATATCTCTATATATCATTTTATGGCTTTTATGATTCCTGTTTGAATCTTTTATTAACTCAGAGCTGCAGCACTTGGTAGTTTTATGTGGTATTCAGATAAGCTAACCACATCATGGACGGCTACTCATGATCATATTCATTCAGGAACTAATATCAAGACTGTGGTGACTGTTAGCAGGCACAGTATTCATATCAGTGAGAAATTTCAGCCTTTCCTCTGACTGGTTATGTACCATATTTGTTCATATTTTAAAGTGATGAAATTGGTATTTTTATTGATCTATTATCATTATTATTATTATTATTATTATTATTATTATTATTATTATTATTATTATTATTATTATTATTATTGAATAACATTTCATACACAGTACATGAACAAGGAAACAAGGAAAGTTGGAATCAGGGAAAACTTATTAAAAAAACTTCTATTTATTTTTATATTTATTCATTTATATTTTGTTTTTACCCAAAACAATAAATGCTTTTGATGCAAAATAGTACTTGACTTGAAATTGGTGTGTTTCTTTTTTATTGTTTATATTAAATATTTATGGTTACTGTATTTTTTTTTAGTATCATCTTGTACTGACAATGTTTGCATTAGACTTTACTTGAACAATGACAGTAAAGCTGTTTTTTTCTAACTAGTTATACCTTTAAAAAAATCTAACTTTTTTTTTCAGATTATATGTTAATTTTTTTTCTGTTATGTGGCTTATTTATTTATTTATTTATTTATTTATTTATTTATTTATTTATTTATTTATGTAGTAAATCAACTATTTTATTTTATTTTATTTTAAATACGTGTGTATTAAATAAATACTGTAAATAGATATTGTAAATAAATACTGTAAATAGATATTGTAAATAGATACATAAATAGATAAATAGAAACGTGATCACATCACTTGCCTGTCCTTGACTGTGTTACTGCGTTGATCTAGCGCCACGCTGTGGCAAAGATTGGTTAATACAAGCCAACAAAGCAGGAGCACGTACTCTCCAAAAGAGGGCAGCAAAGAGCTACACTACCCAGTAATCTCAATGGATGGTCTTTTACAACATTTTGTAAGTGTCTGTAAAATTGTAGAGTGATAAAAAAAATGTCTTGCTATTGTGATTAAAATAAATTGTATTTTTTCTGTATGTATTATATTGTGATTTAATTTATATCAGAAGTAGATTTAGGGTAAGAAAAATGCCTCAATTACATTTTAACTTTCATGATTTTTTAAAAAATTTTATTGATTTATTATTTTTTTCAGAGCTACGTTTGAGCTAAGTAATGTTACATGGATGGAAAAATATTTAAACTCGGGGCTTTATTTTTTAACAGCTGCACCCTAGAGCTAAAGGAAAGTTAGCTCACATTTATCTTTAAAACCAGAAATTCAGTCACATTTACTCTTTCTTTCAAATAAAGATCAGTGGATTTGAATCATTCACACTGAGTTTCTTGTTTGACCCAAAAACACGTTTGGGCTTTTAACAGAGACATTAATCAACGTTAAACTATGCATCCCTGTGCTTTGCACTAACAGATATCATTTAATCCCAGGGACCCATCACAGCATGATATCAGTTATCAATCAGAGTGAACCTGAACCCTAATCAACCTTTCCTCTCACTTTCACTTCTCTCCTGCCATCGGAGTGGATAGAGGTTTGCTTGTTAGAAAAATAAACAGGTGATTAGACTGGCAGGATGTCAGGATACTACTCATGACCCCACTTGACCCCTCATGACCCCTGTCACAAATGATGATGTGACCACAGCAGCACACACTCACACACACACCAGCTCAGAAGAGGGGTCACAGAGATGTACAGGCTGGGTCGGGTCAACTTGTGATAATTGAAGGATATCGACGGAGTGTGTTTTGATTCAGCTGGGTAAAGAAAAGTAAGAAGGAAACTGAGATTGAACTGCAGCTCTATAAATGGACCTGAAATGTCTTTGGTATCACGCTGTGCAACATCCTCGCTGCTCTAGCCATGAACGTGACTGAAGCCTCTCGATAGTCATTTGGCTCCTGAAGTGATTGCTTCCTGTTACAATTCTGCTGCTGCCAGGACTCTCTTGCCCTCTTGCTGGCTGGCTGATGGACAGACAGGCAAACACTGACACACAGAGGAGCTCACTGATACACACATGGACAGTTGGGATGTGTATTTGGGATGTAAACAGACTGTGAGCATGCAGAGTCCTACAAGGAAAAAATTAAGTTGCATCCAAAGTTATCAAAAAGGCCTCTTATTTGTAATAGGATATGTCAAAAGTTGCAACTGTTTTGTGGATGATTTATCCTCTTAATAACAGCAGTCCTGTTCTCAGCTGGCTGCCAGATCAGATTCAGGTAACTCATTTACTCATTCAAAAATCAACAATCTCCCTAACATATTTATAACATCGTATGGATTTAAGACATTAACCACTTTTAAAATCAGAAATGCTTTTTAGTGATGTGCTTCAAATTTCACCCCACTTAATCAAACAACCAGGCATCACCAATCAATCACACTGTTACAAAAGATTTTAACAGCACTGGTTTAGTAGACAGTAGTAACTGGTGATTGAATAGATATCTGAATTTCATCAAAAGTCTCCATCTTTTCTGCAATTATTGCAGCATTTCTGCAAAGGTACACATTAACAGATCCATTAAGAGATCATTTCTGACTGTAACTTTTTATTTAGAGGTGTAGTAACTGTTATAATAATCTATTTTTAAAGCATTTTCAATCAAGGGGCCTCACAGTAAGCCAAACAGTAACCTGCATGACACAACGAGACATTACAGACCATGACACAACATGGTACGACACTGTGTGATACCATACATATTAAAAGATACACTGCAATATATCACCACATATGATACCCCATAGTGTGACACTATACATTATGATATAACCTGAAGCAAAAAGCCCCAACCCATTTATACAGTATCAAATGAAAATATGGAGGCAAAAACAGCGATACTTACAGTTTCAGATTTGGTAAATCACCCTGCGAGTGCCAAATGATTATATTTATATCTCCTACTCCTGCAGAAAGACCAGAAGTCACATACACACCCAGCCATAAAAACAGACTTTACAGCATTAAAAACATATTTACAGCCTGGTTCAAAAAACGTCTTGGGTCTTGGAGGGGGGGGGGGATTATTTTCAACTCTTGCTTTAATAGTAGCACTAGACCTGAACTAGGCTTCAGCTCTTTGAAAGTCTTTTTCTTAATTTCTTGCATCTAGCTGTAGAGTTCCTTTCCAACATCATTCGTCTTTCAGATAAAATCATCATCGTTGGTGACTTTAATATTCATGTGGACGTCATTGATGATAGTCTTTGTATTGCCTTCATGTCATTACTGGATTCTTTCTGTTTCACACAGTCTGTGAACCATCTTACTCATTGCTTTAACCACACCTTGGATCTTGTTCTTGCTCATGGCGTGGAACCTGTCAACTTGGCAGTCTTACCACAGAATCCTCTTCTGTCGGATCATTTCTTCCATTTTACTTTCAAAGTCTTGCTGTCGGATTTTACACCTGCAAGTAAAATCATCTTGTCCAGGAACTTGTCTGACAGAGCTGTAGACATTTTCAAGGAAGCTATTCCTGCTGCCTTGAATTCTTGCTCTACCTTTGCAGAGATATCTTATGCTCCCTCTCAGCTTGATCAGCTTGTTGCGGATACCACGGGTTTTCTTCAAGCCGTCCTCGATTCGATTGCTCCGCTTAGACAGAGGACTCTCAGACGACATCGTTCGGCTCTGTGGTACAACGCTCAAACTCGTGAGCTCAAACAAAAATTGAGGAAATTAGAAAGAATATGGTGCTCAACTAAAACAAACGAGTCCTGCTCAAGTTGAAAAAATAGTCTGAATGAGTTTCTTCAAAACAACAGTCTCTTTGAGGTCTTTCAGTCTGGGTTCAGAGCCAACCATAGCACTGAGACTGCGCTGCTGAAAGTAACCAATGATCTACTTTTGGCTTTGGACAGTGGTCTTCTTTCTGTGCTTGTCTTGCTCGATCTTAGTGCCGCTTTCGACACTATTGATCATCGCATTCTTCTGCAGAGATTAGAGGGTAGGGATGTCTCGATCCGATCACGTGATCGGGATCGGATTGGGGCATTTTTCAACCATCGGGGATCGGGGGAGACAGAATCGGAAAAAGCCTGGGGCCTTAGTTCTTGTTTTTAATTAAAATGTGTATAATAGAAAATCATCATAATCTTGTGATGCACCACTGAGAAGCTTTATTTTTATTTTGTTGATCCAATGCTGCACTAAGTGGAGAAAAAAAGCTATATCCATGTTGGCTAGAATGATACCTCCATTTAAATAAAATAAAATAAAACTCAAAAGACAACTTCTAGGAGTTTTTTTCTTTTCTTTTTTCCTAATGCATTGCTGAAAGATCGGATCAGGAAATATCGGGATTGGCAGATACTCAAAATAAATAAATCGGAATCAGATCGGGAGCAAAAAAAAGGTGATCGGGACATCCCTATTAGAGGGTCTTCTTGGTATCTCAGGAACCACTTTAGCTTGGCTTCGATCATATCTTTCTGATCGACATCACTTCATTCATGTGAACAATGTATCTTCTTTGCACACCGGGGTGTAATATGGAGTTCCTCGAGGTTCAGTGCTAGGACCTATTCTTTTCGTCTTGTATATGCTTCCTCTTGGCACCATATTGAGGAAACACTCCATAAACTTTCACTGCTATGCAGATGACACTCAGCTTTACTTGTAAATGAAGCCTGAAGAAACCAACCGCCTTTCTAAACGTGAAGCATGCCTCAAAGACGTAAGGTCCTGGATGAGCAGAAACTTCTTGCTGCTGAACTCAGAGAAGGCTGAAGTCATTGTTTTTGGACCGAAACATCTCAGAGAAGCTTTTTTGAACAACATCGCCACCTCGGACGACATCAGCTTGGCTTCCAGCACCACTGTCAGGAACCTGGGAGTTCTTTTTAATGAGGACCTGTCCTTTAACTCTCGCATCCAACAGGTCTCAAGGATAGCATTCTTTCATCTGGAATTAGACACATCTTGTCTCGGAGCGATGCTGAGAAACTGGTCCATACTTTCGTTTCTTCTAGGCTGTAGTACTGTAACTCTCTTTTATCCGGCTGTCCTAATAAATCTAAAAGGACTCTTCAGCTGGTTCAGAACGCTGCCGCTCGGGTAGGAGGAGAGAGCACATCTGTTAGCATCTCTACACTGGCTACCTGTAAAATCTAGCTCTTGCTAGAAGGTGCCCTCTTCCTTTGGGCAAGGCCCCTATACATACATTACCACACAACACAACCAGCAGGATTCTGTAAAAATAACACACAACCACATGCAGAACAATGTGATACGACAAAACTCAAAACAACATGATACAACATATTACTACATGGAGTCCCTGTGATGTCACCCATCTGTTTCTGAAACAGAGTTCTATGGCAAATTGTTGGCAGCAGCCATATTGGAAATGGGGTGGGTTTGAGCCTCCTCAATAACATCTATAGGGCACCCCCCTGTCAATCAGCTGAGCTCTGCCTCTGATTGGGTGAACTCATGATCTTACAGGGACTGTGAGAAGTTTCTAAGTGGTCTCACTTTTAAATATATACCCGATCGTAATTCACATTTTAAAATGAGACTATCAGTACCACTGTAGCTTATTTGTAAATGCTTTTTATCAGTTTTCTGGTCCGGTCAGACAGGATTGATCGGCAGCATTAGTTCCAAACACAACACCACACTGGCTGGCAAAGTTTAGCCAAAAAGACAGATCTGTGTTTTTCTCTGCTGAAAACGATTTCTGTGATTAATTTTGTAGTGATGGTGGACACTGGAGCCTAACTGTCAGACAGGAAAAGGACAGAAGAGCAGAAGAAAGATAAACAGGAGAGAGATAGAGCTAAAGGCTAATTAAAAAATAAAAATGAAATAAATCAAATGAAGAGTGAGGTTACGTTAGCTCTGATTGGTAGATGACTGGCAGGACATGACCAGGATTCACTAATATTATACATTACAGACATGTCTCAGAGCACTGGGCTGTCAGTAGCGCTACACATAGCCTGTTACTAAACTACGCAACAAACTGAGTTTACAAAGTTTGCTCATTCAAACAATAGCACTACATAACTATTAATGCAATTACAAAAAATTAAAATAATCAACAGCTTTGATTTAAACAGCAATGCATGTAACCACAAACCTGCAAACAATAAACAACATAGCACTACACATTATCCACGATGCACCTGTTCCACATAAAGCACAGCAATAGTAAATGAATAAGGACCAAAACCACATAATGATTTGGATCAACTCTTCAAGCTGTAAGCAACATTTCACTTTGTCACAAATGAGTTTTTAAGGCGCTGAGCGTCATGATGTTCATGCAAACGAGCCGTGTTATCAGCTGCAGGCTGTTCTTTGAGGAGCTTTCAGGTCAAATTCTTTCTAATTCTTTGTTGTTTTTCTGCCGCCTTGCTTCGTTTCTCACAGTTTCCCATCTAAAGTTGAAATCTAAGGTAACCAAAGGATGTAGATTTGTTATTCCTCCAATTTAAAGTACTCAAAGCACCGCTGCACTCCAGACCCTGATTGATGCAATTTGGTCCCTGAGTCGCTGTTTGATGGGCGGACTTTGGTGCACCAGCCTCCCTGTGATAAGAAGATACCAATCTGCAGCAGAATAATTACAGCGATAACAACATATGTGAGCAACTCTGGAGGTCAGCACCTGCCCTCGCTCTTTCTTTCTTTTGCTTCAACTATAAGACGTTTTTTCCACCCTGTGTCTTGGTCCTGCCCCCCACCCCCACCCCCACCACATTCCTCCTGGGTGCAGGTTGTTTTTGTGTAACGGAAACACGTCAAGCTGCTCAATGTGTGTGTGAAGATGATTATCAGGCGGGTTGGTAATATTTAAGATAAGGATCTTTATGCAGCGCTGGTAAGTGTATGAAAAGTTGAAAGAGCTGTGTGTGTGTGTGTGTGTGTGTGTGTGTGTGTGTGTGTGTGTGTGTGTGTGTGTGTGTGTGTGTGTGTGTATGTGTGTGTGTGTGTGTGTGTGTGTGTGTGTGTGTAACTGCTGTTTCAAGAGGAAAACTTCTCACAGAGGTACACATCCCTACCATGTTCACACTTACAGGGAGTCAGGGGGTGCTGAGTGGACTGAGAGGTAGCACTTTTGGGAGCTGGTGCAGCTAAAGCCTGGAACTGTTGCACCAGATATGTGAGTAACCTGCATGGCTCATAGGCACTTAGGCAGCGATAATATAAAATTGTTGATGTGAAGAATGGCCAAAGAGTCTTAATCACTTCCCTATTATGACTGATTTGACTGTATCAGAGCATTTTCCATGGAACAAATGTTGAGCATTTCCCATTATTCTCGGAAATGTGGAGACTTTTTGGGCTTATTGTTTTATTTTTATTATCTTGCTAGCTTTTAAAGCTACTATGCTATGTGGCTGTGGTGTCTATGACATCACCTGTGTGTTTCTAATACAGAGATTTAAAGCAAATCGTCAGAAGGAGCCATAAGGCAGGCTTTGAATCCCTCATCAACAGCTGTAGGGCACCTGCCTGTCAGGTAAGCTGGGCCTTTAATAGGACAAACCATATCCTTCATATCTGCTTGACTTATAAAAACATTTTCCTCCCATACAGCGTGTGCCATTACAAGAATTAGTTATGTAAACCATTGTTGTTTTTTTTGTACCAGGCTCTTTGTTTCTACTGAAAAAAATTGTATTTTTTTTTTTCAGTCCTTTATGAGTCATTTCCCAAGATTACTGCTTGTTTTTTTTTATGTGGAAAAATGATGATTTTACAAATATATATTTTTAAATCAAACCAAGATTTTGCAAAAGTTGAAAACAACATCAGTCAGGGACCAACTTAGCTAATTTCCCTGGCAGTGGTGTCCACAAAGGGAGCCCGCTAGGAGCTAAGATGTGTGCTAAAGGGCCCCATTTGGAGGCAAAAAAAGCACACTAAAGTGCTCTCTTGGGAGGCAATAACATGCTAAGGTGCCCCCTCTGGAGCCAACAGAATGCTTGCTGAAGTGCACTCTTGAGATGCAATTATTCAGTAAAGTGCCCTCTTTGGAGCCAAATTTGGGCTAAAGGCTCCTTGGAAACACAAGGAACTCAGTGCCTTCTTTTGTGGCTGTATGTGCTGTATCTAACTTTTTTTTCCCCTTGAAAGTGTCTGTACACACCACTGAGTGTTGGGTGAATACATTCAATGGCACACACTCATGATTTAAAAGTTATCTTACTATTTCTGATTAGTGGTGTGAAGGGAGGTTCTGCTGGGCCTGCTGCCCTGTCTGTCTGAGCCTTTCACTCACCCATTCACACACATACACATACTTACACACACATACACACACACACACACACACACACACACACACACACACACACACACACACACACACACACACACATACATACACACACATACACATGCATACACATACACACACATACACATGCAGACACATACACACACATACACATACACATACACATGCATACACATACACATACATACACATGCATACACATACACACACATACACATACACACACATACACATACACATACATACTCCTACACTTTCATATATACATTCACACTCTAAACATAAATGGGGGAATGTTGTTTTGGTATGTTATGTTGTGCTTTGTTGAATTTAGGGGTTAAGGTTATCTGTATCTTATTTTGGATTTAAGGATTGACCAATCAGTTTATTCATCAAATTCATTTTCTTCTGTTGTTAACGTTAATCCATCATTACATTTTTATCAATAGTGTTCCTTTAAGTTACAGGATGTTAATGGGGGAAGGTTTGGTTACCGGTGTGTTTTTCTTTTTGTGAGTGCGGGGTAATCAGTGGCACCTGAGGGGAAGGTGTTAAAAGGTGTAGCATGGCAGAGAGTGAGGAGACCTCTCCAGAGCCTAGGACTGGAGAGAAGAGTTGGGAGATGTCTCCGTGAGGAGCCCTCCTTTAAAGTGTTGCTTGCTGTTTAAATCATGTTTGGAAAATAGAAAGAAATATATTTTTGCTGTATCTTGGTCTGTCTGGATGCTCTCTGTGACAAGTGGCGTTAAAAAGAAAATGTTCTTATGTAACAAATAGGATTTGATGAAAAGGGGCTTTAAAACTGTATTATCATGTTTGCACTTATCATATTTTCAACATGAAATGCTGTTTACCTGTTCATAAAACAATATGTGATCAATGACCCAGCTTGTGAATTTTTACCATGTGTCCCCTGTAGATTCCATGACACGTATGCTGCGGTGACAGATTTTGCAGCTGCTCTGTGTTTTTTCATGTGTTTGTAAATCAGAGAAAAACACCAAGTACAGTCAACAGGACTGAGATAAATTAACTTTATGACGAGACTGAACCACAATAATCTTCCTATTCAAGTGCAATGTGAGTCATCATTGTTCTGTGTAATGTGGGCTCACGGTATCTATTTAATGCAGTAATAAACAGATTCCACACAAAGTGTACTCTGCTGAAAAAATAATATATTGTCATTGTTTTTTATTTCTTTTCTTCAAGACAAAAAGTGATGAGGCTAAGGCATCAAACTAGACGGGACACACAAGACAATAATGACACAGCTCTGTGATCCACCGCTAATGTGATCATTGGATGTTTGTTTTGAGGCAGAGAGCTCAAAATCCCATGTTGCTCAGCTTTCCATCATTCTGGTCCCATTAGGCGCTGGCAGCACTCTTGTTTTTCCGTTGTTGTTGAAAGAGGCCCTTTCATATTCATATTGCATGTCCTGAAGTCTGTGAGCTGTGCGTGCATGTGTGTGTGTGTGTGTGTGTGTGTGTTTTCTGGAGTCAGTCTGTAAAGAAAACGCATGCTCTCCAAAATGTAAATGCAGAAAAAATAAACTAAAACAGACAAACTTAAGTTGTCAGTTATGAAGGTAAAAAACCACACTGTGTGAAGTGAGTAGCTGTAAGTTCTTATTAGCAGCATGAAAACACTTGTCATTCTAACACAGTCCCTGATGAATACCTATTAGTATAATGACTTAATTCTGACTTTCAAATTGTGGTGATTTATGTTAAAACTAAATGAAAGTGGTCTAATCGGCAGTGAAGGACAATTGAGGAGGAAACTAAATGAAAATTGCATGCTTTCTTTTCTTTACTTGTCCTGATTAATTCCACTGCAAATGAGATTAAACCAGCATGACAACTGAAATGTGTCCTCTAAAAACAGAAAGAGCTGCATGTCATAAAGCAGGAAAACATAAAAAAAAAGGAGTAAGAATATTATCTGGTAGATGTTGACTTTTTTGTAAAGATATTGGCGGTTAGCCTTGAGCTAGCTCCTGTCACAGTAGCTGTTACCGTGTCTATTCTTACACAGTATAAGAAAGATTTTAGTGCCGCAGCATCGACATGATACATTTCAGCGCTTCTTGCTTGGAGTAAGTTGTTGATCAATATGCCCAGCGGGCGCGATGAATATGCACGAGGCGTCCGCGGCGGCGGCCCGGTAATTGCCGGTCGTCAGGGGTGGCAGGCACCGTAATTTGCATCTCGGGGATCCTGCAATCAGCGTTCTATTCATTAGCGCGCCAGCCGCTTCATCTGCTGGCCACTCAAAGCTGCCAATCTCCCCTCGGCAGCCAAAGCACGAGAAGAAAAAGAAAAAAGAAAAAACCCACACAGAATGGAAAAGTTTCAATTACAAGCCAGCGGGTAGTGGTGTAACAAGTCTCACACCCTGTATTTAGGCTGTTTAATGCAGGTGATTGGCTGTTACTGCATTGTGGTAGAGAATTGGGAGAAAAGCTCAATGAAATGAGCATAATCTCATGTATTTTATATCACCTACATTCACAGGGGGGGAAGAGGACGCCGGCTACAACGTCTTTGCTGGTCTGAAGTGGGCCTTCAGTGTGTCCATGGAGGCTGAGGGGGGTGGGGTCACATGAAAGAAAGCTTATTATACGAGCAGAAGTGAACACTGCCACTCAAGCCTATTGTCTCACAGAGATTACACACAGAGAGCAGGCTATAGGCTAACGCCGGGAGCTATCATTTAGTGTGTGACAATAACACAGCGATGTCAGAGAGCAGTGAGGCTGCACGTGACTTTTCACCTCTTTCTTTAACTTTACTTTAAAACTGAGGATACACATCTGCTGAGTCGGAGTGTGTGTGTGTGTGTATGTGTATGTGTGTGTGTGTATGTGTGTGTGTGTGTGTGTGTGTGTGCCAGCATTGCAGCAGGAAGGGAGTTCCTTGTGGTATGAAGGGACTTCAGAGCAGTGAATGCCAGTGTGTGTGTGTGTGTGTGTGTGTGTTTGCAGTGAAGTGCTGTGGATCTCCCATTGTTGTAGTAACATAGCTGTTATTTCCTGCATCATAAATCCAAGTGTCAACACACACACATTACAGCCTTTTTATCTCTATGGGGCTCAGATTGTAAAGTTGCACAAATAGCAACATTTTTCCACATTTAGCTCCAAAACATCACTTGTTATGCAGATTTAAAGGAATATTTGTGAAATATATCTGTCGAATATAGATATGTGTGTTTAATGTCTTATCTGAAAGATAAATGTTATATCAAATTGTTACGTCTGAATGCCCTGATTCTAAATATTAAGCTACATTTCTAAACATTTAGTTTTCATTCTAAATACTTAGTTCAGATTGCTAAATATTTAGCTTTGATATCTATATATGTAGCATGCTCTAAATCTTGAGCCAGGATGACTAAACATTTAGCTAATATGAAAATCACAGCCCCCGCCCACAGGAAGCACCAAAATAAAAACAAAATAAATAGGCTTGAGTATGAAGTACTCATGTTTATCTCAAAATCCCACTTGGCCAGGTCACTTCCTTAAATTTTTATTTTGGTGCTCCCGGTGGACGGGAGTGTAAATTTACATATTAGAAATTGTACCTTATCTTGACTTCAAATTCAGAAATAAAGCTAAATATTTGGAAATCTAAGCTAAATATTTAGAATGAAATCTAAATGTTTAGAAACGTAGCTAAATATTTAGAATCAGGACATTCATCCATAACATTTACATATAACATTTGACATATTTGATAGATAAGTTTCACAAATCTTTCTCTAAATCTGCATAATAGTGATGTTTTAGAGTTAAATGTGGAGGAACGTTGTTGTTATTTGTAGTGCAACTTTACTGCTGGCGCCCCATGTAAAACCACAAAGTTGTTCTAACTACTGTGTACACAAAAATATATGTACATCAAAATACACGCGTAAAAATACCTCATTCTGTAAATTTAGCTTCAAATAAAAAGGCACACTCATAGAGAAAGCCTTCAATACAACGAGGGGATCAGATTGTGTCTGAAGGAGAGAAAACATCAGGATGAGAAGACGAGAGCAGTAGGAGGCGAGGAAGGAACAGAAGAAGAAAAGGGGATAAGGTCAAATCTCAGCTTAAACTGGTATCCCAGTTTATTTCCTCCATGGCTCATTGCTTTCTCTCTTTGTCTTACACACACACACACACACACACACACACACACACACACACACACACACACACACACACACACACACGCACACTCATCAGGCATGATGTCTTTATAATAGTGCCTGCTGACTGGATAATAAGTCTTTTCATTAGCACAGCGCTAACTGATTAAAGCCACCACATCAGTCTATGTGTGTTTAAGTGATTGATGCATCACTCAGGAGCTCATAAACAGCTGACAGCTACCAGCCACAATAAGTGAGGCTGAAACAAAGCAAACAGCAGTCCAGTCAAAAGATGAGAGCAGAAATACTTTAAGATATCATGAGAACTATGAGATGGAACAACATGAAAATTTGCAAAAACACTGTGATTCCTTGTTTAATCCATGACTTGGCATCCTGAGCTAAAACAGCAATTTAGTAAACATAACATCTGTGAAATGCATTGATATTCTGACGCTGGCTGAGGTTTTAAGAAATCCCAGGTGCTTTTGAGCAGTCTTCGTCTCATCAGTGACTCTCATCTTCCTCATGCTTTTGGTTCTTTTGGCACTGTCGGCAGGACCCTAGCCCAGTAAGTTATTAACTCTCTGTCATTTTAACACTGGTGTTTAAAGACAGAGCTGGAGATAGCACTACATGTAGATTTGGACAGGGTGTGGTTTGTTGGGAGGGATGAATGAGTTTCATCCTCAGGGGAGTGATAAGAGAAAGGCTGCGACTAAGTTTTCTTACACGAGTAGCCTACATTGCTGGCACTAACTTTCACCTGACCAGAACCGTCAGCGGGCTCAGAATTTGCGAACGTCCCCCCATGCTCACACTGAACAGTCTTCTCTTCACCACTGTCAATGAACCAGACGTGTGTTTGTTCCCTCCTCAGAAATTTGCAGAGATGTGGATTAAAGAAAGACAAAAAAGCTGCAGATGATGCACCAACAGGAAAGATGGAAAGGAAGTCTGACATCAGAACAAACGGTTTACTTTGCCTAATTAGACATATCATTTTGAATTGATGTGAAATCTTAACCAAATAGGTTTGATGTTACATTTTAAAGAATCATTAAGTTGAATATTTACCTTAAATACTCTGCCATGTTGGCATGATCAGCTCTTATCCACAGTCTTGAAACCCAACTATGCCATTTTTTAAGTCAAAAGGGGGGCTGTTGCAGAAAATGAAATATTTCATGTCTTTTAGTTTGCATTAAGACAGAAGTTCAATTGATCTGAACGTAATGGGGCCTACAGTTAAATTAAACAAGTATTTGACCTGTCAATTGCTCATTTTTTCATTATTAAAAGCAAAACAAAAAACATTACCCTCTCTAAATTTTTTTTTTAAGCAAATCGTACTTTGGACCAGGGCCTGTATGCACATCAAGCCATTAGTGAGGAACATGTATCATTTGTAGTAATGGTGAAAAAAAAAAAAGATTAGTAGTGTGCATGAGCCAGATTAACAGACCAATAGAGCGATAAATATAATAGAGGTACATTCATTACAGGCGCTAAAGATTACAGCGCCTGTTCAGCTGTTTAAAGGTAGACATCATGCTTACACGTTACCGTTCAAGAAAAAAAAAACACAAAGACAGTGGACAATCCTTTGGAAAGGTGGTGATGTGTAGCTATACAGCAACTTAAGATTTAGGAGACAACATTTTTTCAGTGAACAGATGAGATAAGGGAGACAATCGAAGTCCCAACCCAGCAAGGCTAGCTGCTGACAGTTTTACTGCGTTTGGGTCCTTCCAAGATGTATGTGGTGAAATGTTGGAGTTCATCAAACAAATGTTTGTAGAGTTATTTATGGAGGTACTGTAGCATTTCTGTGGTGCTTGTTCCTCAAAGCAGTTTTCATATTGCTTATTTTATTTTGAAGTCTGTTTACTGTGCGCTCAGAGACACCACACACCTTTACTCTGATCAAGATCTTTGGCTCAAAGTTCCCTTTGTCTGAGTTTGTTTATCTGATTGACTGGCTAACAACAGCTGTTTGTACATTTCATTTTCTTGTTATAAAATGTCCATCACTTCCACTAAAGAATGTTTCACTTGATCTTCTCTCAGTCACACTGTTACCACTCACCAGGTTTATTGCTGTTTATGGGCGGTATACATGCACAGTTCAAATTTGTTAGATGGGGTTTTCCAGGAGGTTCTCTTTGATTCTTAATCATAACATAATCTGCACCTGCATTGCTCTGGTGGTAAATAGTTAGCTGGACGATAATGTGCATTTAGCTAACAGGCTGTTTTATGACAGCATTTTAGAACCAAAGCCCTGTTTCCACCAAGCGGTTCACCTCGGCATGGCACGCATTTTACAGCTATTTGGGGGACAGATCTCCAAATAACCAAGACAAGCCGTCCCACTTTTGGGCAGCCTTCTGTACGGGCACCAGACTAAACTGATCTAAACTCCAAAGATGGAGCTTCAACACTGCAGATCGCTGATTGGTCGACAGCATTGTCACTTACCATGCAACAGCAGTTGTATTTTTCTCTCTGAATCAAAGCTTGATTGTTATTTGTAACAAAGAGCCACATGCCAATCATAAAGAAGTGAAATTGTTGGATGTCTTCCATAGTTACTCTTTTTTTTTTACTGTGTCACCTTTTTCTTCTTTGTTGGATTTATTAGCGAAGTACACTGTGTCGTGCTGCTATGGCGTCACACTATTATGTTACTGATGCGGCAATTGGCATCCAGCTTAGATGCTGCCTACCACAAGGAGGCACAGTTGGCTGTGGAAACGCAGACAGGGCCAAGCTTAACTGAGCCAACCTGTACCAAAATGTACTGGTCAAAACCGGACTGCTTGGTGGAAACGGGGCTTGGTAGAAAGACTGAATGTGCATAAGGGCCAAAGTTGGCTTATTTCACATTAGATGGGATAAGAAAATACTCCAGACATCAAAGAATATGAGCAGACAGACTGAGAAATTGTTTGTATATATAAAGATAGATAGATAGATAGATAGATAGATAGATAGATAGATAGATAGATAGATAGATAGATAGATAGATAGATAGATAGATAGATAGATAGATATAATGTACCCTTTAAGGCTTAGAACAAAGTAAACTGCTTCAAAATAATAGATTTTCGTCTAACCCCCTGACCATACACAATGTAACGCCATGGCCATAAATGGTCATTGGTGTTAGGATAGTTTAATGTCAGTCATTTGTTAAAGTCACAGTGTCTCTTTTGTTATCTTTGTCCGCACCCCTATTCTGTCTCACTGAACCTCTGAACTGAAAACAGCTCGTTTCTGTAATCACTAAAACAACATCAGTGATTCAACACGTTTCTGTCAAACTATGCCCCACCTCCTCTAAACGCTGCGTAAAATCGTATCACATCAAATCTTTGCCGTGCTTTTGCAACCAGACCCTCTTCCTCTCAGTTTTATCTGCCACACATATTCACATGCTCACAAAGAAACTCCCTCTCTCCAAATGACTGAAATAACACCATTACTCCTGCCATCATCATGTCAAAACTCCTTTCAGTGTCAGTCTGTCTCGCTCGGCACGGATGACCAGACCTGCAGCTGTCAAAATTGTGCCAAAAAATAAAACGATGAGTGGTTGAAAGGTAAGGTGAATTCCAGGGAAGTCAAACGCTGGGAATTTCTGACAATTCTCGTGCGGTTTGGAAAAACAAAACCTTTTTTTTTCCCCTCCCTAAGAGGTGTGAGAGCTACACCAGCACCGTTGCGCTTTACCAGATCTGAAAAGGCTCCGACACAATGGCAGCCTCCAAGCCCCGCCCACAGAAACACCTCAACACGCACCTGTCAAAGACGTCAATCTGCCCTCTGCACACGCTGGAGAAAGGAGGAACTGGGTGCGTGGTGCAGCTCTGTGGGTGGCAAAGGAGAGGGATCACTGGATCTGACAGGAGCTATTTGACTAATCCAAAACAACAGCTGTAAGGTATGCAAGAGGGATGGAGAGGAGGAGGAGGAGGAGTGGTTAAAGAGGTGAAGAGGGGACGAAGGCTGGAGAAAGCGAATATGAAAATGAATCCCTCATGTAAGCCCTGAGGGTATGAGACGCTGAAATACTTCAAATAAAAAGAGCAAAGTTTGGCATGTGACGTGAGATCTGCACAAAAGGAGGACACAACACGGGGGACAGGCAGAAACTGTTGGTTCAGCTCGACATGGGGACTGCAGGGTTGCATCCCTCCACCCTGGGGGGGTTGAATCAGCACACACGGCATCAGCAGGTGAGAATGATTACACTCACACACACACTTACACTCACACTGTCCTCACGCGTACTCCGGCCTTCATTACACATCTGGTTGAGTTTTGTTAAAGGAAGCCGCTTTGGGGTGGTCCGAGCTCCTCTAACAGGTCGCTGCTGTTAACACGGCAGGCCACAGAGAGTCCACCAGCCCAGGGGCAGAGTGGGGATACCTCTACGTCTCACAGGCACGGTGTGGAGTCACACTGAAGACAGCAACAGTTGAAACCCAGGCTGACGACTGGTGGACAGATTCTGCAGCACGCTGCATTTACATGTTGAGCAACACACACAGATTGGCTCGCCTCCTGATCTGAACAGAGCTGAAGATCAGCCCTCTGCTGCACTTCATCTCCTGGAGACAATTATTCATATGAAGTCTGACACACATTTTCAACTACTTCCTGTTTCTATAGTGCAGTTTAGTGCAGTGGTTTCTAAAGTGGAGGACAAAAATGAGTTACAATCACACATTTTATCAATTCTTTTAAAAATCTAAAATCAAATATGAGTTCAGCTTTATATAGAAGCATGCAAACAGAACATGTTTGACCTGGTTTCCTTATTTCTTTGGTGAAGACCCAAGGTGACTAAACAGTGATAAAACTGATTAATTGGAGGTAGATTCATTTAGGATATGTGCACATAGAAATTTCCCAGGTGAAAGCTCTGAGTTCAGACCTTAACTTCCAACCTTAGAGCGCAAGGAATTCTAATGTGTAAACAAACCAACATGGCAGATGCTATAAACATATTTCTTAATCATTTCAATCTCCAAAAAAGCCTGAGACTTGCTCACTGAGTAAAAGGGAGGAAGAGAAATGGCGCATAAGGTGATAGACACTTATACTTCATATTTTACGGTATTTGTCATTATATTGAAATGAATTTTGTACTGATTAATGCTCTGAAAACTAGCTAATGTCAGAGCTATAATATTATTATATTGTTTTGGCAGTGATGTTACATCACAAGTAACTCGGAGTACATCGATCTGGTACGAGTTCACAGGTGGGAAGTTACGAGTTCAACTGCTGTTCCAGTGCACTTTCATGAGATACAGGTAGACTGAAGTAGACTTTCAACATACCTCATTCTAGGCTTTTTATCTTTCGGGGAATTAAGTGATTTAATTATTAATGGACTGTGTCAACTTAAAGTTTAATGTAATGTTTCTCATGTAACTTGTCTTATGGACCTTTAATGCCCCCTAAACGGCATATTTTGTGAGTAATGTTTTTATTTTGAACCTTATTTGTAGGCTTTAAATAGACTGTCATCATGATGACTATTTTAGTCAGGAAGTCAATGTGTGTTTGTTTTCCTGGGTATTTATTTTTCTGGTGCAGATGTTATGTCTTGATGGTGATTGGCCACAGGTATGATCACCACTTCTTATTTAAGACGTCCTGCTCTTTTGAAAAAGCAGTTTGCCTGATGAAGGTCTGAGACCGGAACGTTGCAAATAAATGATTTTCTTCCAAGTTAGACAGTGTGCGGGAGTCCACCTTCTTGTTTAAATCGTCTTTTTTCTCCAACGCATCTGTCTCCTCTAATCTCTAATCTAATTCTTTGTACGGGTCTCTCCAGTTAGTTAGGCATATTTTTTAAAAATCTCTCTCTTTTTCTTGCTGTCTGAGTCCTTTACAGTTGGTTTTAGTGAGCTCTAAGTTTTTTCCACACCTGTTAGCAGATGAGACATCTTTAAATCACATTGTACCACACACTTCTATCTCCATCCATTCAATGTTTGCGTTCGTGTACCTCCAATATGGCCGCACATCCAGGTAACTGCCCAAATCATGACATCAGTGTAAACACTGTATACAGGAAAATAAAGAAGACTAGAAGGACTAAAGGAAAAAAAAAGAACATGTCACCTCTCATTTCCTTTTACTTTAACTTTGGGCCATTAGTTATACATTACATTAATAAACAAGAATCAACCATCTCTTTTTTTCTTTTAGTTTTACTAAGATTTGGAGCCATTATTTATGTTTTTGCATAAAGGAAATATATTTTTGCGCAATAGGCTGGTGCTTCTTCTTTTTTTTTCTTTGTGCTTCTTTTTATTTAGGTGTTTATGTCAGCCATTCTTAATTTTAAGGTCACAGAAAAGTTCACTCCAAACATAGAATGAATGTTCCTAATAAATGAATTCAATAAATGTGGTGTATACAGCTACTTTGTTGTCTTTGAGTATCTCTGGGTATTTTTACAGTATCTCCCAGAGGCCTGATGGGGGATCCTCATTTTGAGTTTCAGAATATGGTCACCCTAATAATGCACAATGAATCCCCGTATGCATGCAATTTATTACACTTTCCAAGTTGTAACTTCAATTAACTAAAGTTTTACAAAAAAAACAAACAAAAGTAAACCAGATAATGTGAAGTTGTTAATTTAAGGGGGGAAATGACATCTATGTATCTGTTCTCTCTGTTTCTTATTGTTCAGGCTTATAAGACGGCTGAACAATTCACTGACGGATTCACCAGGTAAAATAACAGACATGGTTTTAGGCTGTTGGTGTATTTAACAAGTGTTTATGTGTAAATTTGTATCAAATATCCTTAAAAGGCTAAAGGTCAACAAAAGCTTTTTTTGCTCTTCAAAGCACATATTGTGTTAAAACACTGGTAGGAAAGCTGAGTAAATTGGTATTTGTTCTTGCTCCTAGCAAGTAGTCCAATCATTTACTGATGATATCCAATGGGGATGAAAACTTTCTACTTAATGCTTATTAATTGGATCAGTTCAGACTTATTGGATTAGATTTTTTAGACAGTATTCGTTGGGGAAAAAATGTATATTACTTCCAATATGCTGAAAGTAATGCAGGGATCATGTAAACCACAGGCTAGGTGTTGTTAATCGAGTAGTTCAGAAATGTTCATCATATAAAATTGTTTGTTTAAATCATAAAGTAAAAGCTCTCAGATGAAGCCTGTATGTTTAACCTCTGCTTCTCTTCAAGGGCTCTCTGCGAAACCAAACATGAGGTTTGATCTGGAATCCAGGCCCCTCTGCATACCCAGACAGAGCTATGCGATCCGCGGTACTGGGTCCTGTTTAACCAGCTGAGGTTACATCGGTTCTGCTCAGGGACTTGGCTGTGAAGCCCAGTTCCTGTGGCTCCAGACCAAACCGAGAACAGAAACCGTTTCCCTTTTACAGATCTGTCTTATGATGTCTGGCTTTTCTCATCTTTCTGCTCAGTGCGGGCGCCCTGATCCAGAATCAAACGGGCGTCTTCTTCTCTGTGGTATCACTGGAGTATCCAAGGGTTTGTCTGAGGCAGTCTGAAGCTTCACTTTGATGGGATCAGGCCATGTTTGGTCATGAACGTGGTTTTGGGTGAGGAGATGTGAATGAAGGGGAATGAAAACTGACAGGCCAAAGAAGGGTTGAGGCCGCGGACGGACCATTTTGGCTGGCGTAGCCGTCCAGGTGTACTGCTCGCTTTGGCCTCTGCTCTGAGAAACGAACAAGAGAAAGACTCACAAACTGTACACATACACTGTGAACACCATGAGAAGTCATGAAGCTTTTATATCACAGACTTTATGTCAATAAAAATGATGATTAGCTCAGAATCTTACCTATAAAGATCCCTGTTGTCAGACACTATCAGTTACCTTTTAATAGTTCCCTGTAACTGACACATTACAGGCTGGATCCTTCTACCCTCAGGTCTCTACGTTATTGGTATATATATATATATTTCCTACAACAACAATCCAACTTGACGAGCAGAGCTAGACCAGGAGTCAACAGCTTTGAGGTTTTACAGCCCAACTTGACCAAGAAGAGGCTCATCGAGCGTGACTTAAAGGTCCCATATTATGCAAAAATCATTTTATTAAGTCTTTTATTGAAATTTGTGGGTATTTGGCTTTCCTCCCAGCCCACAAAATGTGATAATTAATGACAAAACCTGTACTTAGTAGTGCTTATGAATGTAAAATCCTGACCTAAAACGAGCTGTTTGGAATTTCCGGGGTTTGCCGACGTCAGCGATTCCCTTTTTTGACCAATCAGGAGCAAGTCTGACTTGATTGGTCCACCGGAGCAGATACCCCCGAACCCCCTCCCTGCCCACCCCTCTCCCTGCATCTGGAGAGATTTCCCTCCAGCAGCGGGAAGAGGAGAATGACTGTTTTTGGCTGTAAACAACCACATAGTGTCATGCACAAGCTTCCCATCTCAGAAGAAGACAAGACTAAGTGGCTTGAGTCCATTTATCAAGGAAATGTGCCAGCTACACTCAGTAAAACTGTGCATGTGTGTGCTAGTCACTTCACAGCCGACTGCTTTTCCAACTTTGGACAGTACAACAGAGGGCTAGCAAATAGACTGGACCTGAATCCAGGCGTATTACCAACCATCCGCCAACAAACCTCAGACCCTGGAAATGTGAGTGTTTTAAATGCTGTGTGCTGTGGAGCAGATGGAAGAGCTTTTTCTCAGTGTCCCCCCTGTCTCTGTGTTAGCTTCAGGATGCTAACTTTAGCTGCTGTTAGAATGTTGTTTTAGCCTGTAATGTTACGGTAAATGAGCTTCGCTGTTTTCTAAACATTGTGCACTCGGAGCTTGTGGCGCCGCTCTCAGTGACGCTGAAGAGCGGGGTGTTATCAGCGGTGGCTCATTTACATATGAAGGTCACGCCCACTAAATCAGAGCGTTCTGAACAGAGGGGCTATGAGAGCCTGGAAACAATGCTGCTGTGCTTGATTTATTGGCTTTTTGGACCAAAACATGTTACTAACATTTCATGAAGACATCAATGATCCATATTAAACTGCAGAAAAGGAGCAGAATATGGGACCTTTAAACCGTCCAGGAGTCCTGCAAGGTGCTGAGGTGAACATGCACCTGGTGTGAGTTGATAGAAAACGGAGTTGAGTTGGACTGGAGTCGACCAAATTTACGTGGTATAATCTCATTTTAAATTGCAGATTATGAACAGCCCTTTATGTGAAAATGCAGCTATTTCAAGATCATCTTAGAGTCCTCTCAGATCCTTTAGTAATACCATTAGGAATTGGTTTGGCCTTGATGTAATCATGCCACGTTCTTAGTTTAACTTTTTTTTATTGCTTTTTAGCAGAAATCTGTCTGTACAGCTCTGGTGCTAAAACAGTTTTGTAAAGTAAAATTAGAGCCCTTAAAGCAATGACCCTGCTTTACCTCCTCTTAACCCCCTGTTAGATTTGGAGGTCTAGACCTGAACTCCTCTTAAAGTCACTTTTGGAACTTTAAACACGCCTTCATATCTGAGTGGGTCTCAGTTCTCCAGTAACCTATACCAAGCAGCTCCTGACCATGCGCCTGTGTGTGTGTGTGTGTGTGTGTGTGTGTGTGTGTGTGTGTGTGTGCGTGCGTACGTGCGTGTGTGTGTGTGTGTGTGTGTGTGTGTGTGTGTGTGTGTGTGCGTGCGTGCGTGTGTGTGTGTGTGTGTGTGTGTGTGTGTGTGTGTGTGTGTGTGTCTGCTCACATGACTGCATCTTGTACCTAAGTAACAACAGATGCTGCGCTGACCTCAGAGGCTTCCTGGAAACGCAAATTTGTCAAAATGAAGCAGGAAAAAGAGAGAGCCACAGTTTAGGTAAATGTAACATATAGGGGACACACACACACACACACACACACACATTAAGTGCTCATGTACTTGTACACATGCCCCTTCCTGTGCTGGACACACACCACTAGCTCAGGGTCGTGTTACATGGGATGCACACGGTGAATAATTACAAATGCACACGGCATCAAAAAGAGAAAGAAATATATCAGTTTACACACACACACACACACACACACACACACACACACACACACACACACACACACACACACACACACACACACATTAATTCTGAATCTATCATTATAACAAAGTTGAATCAGATCTTATACTAAAGGAAAAAAAGGTGTCTGTGCTCTGATCTGAAAGATGACAAAGATCCAGGATCTTCTTCCCTAAAGGAATACTTCCTGTTTTTACCTGTTAGCTTTCAGGAGAATAAAATCAACACAAATAAATCTGCAGTTTTCATACCACAGAGCCTCAATAAGAAACACTAAACCTTTCCATCCACCTCTCCTTTTCCTTTCTTTCTGTTCTCTCTGTAGCACTAGAAGTGATTACGGTATCTCGGTGTGGAACAAGCAGCCTGACCACATGATATCACCTCTCTGAGAAAAATGAGAGGAAACGCGTGCCGTTGCTCTCACATGTGATCAATTATTTTCCGGTGAAGTCAAGCTGAGGGGGAAATTTTCAGCCATTAGCCCTTTAGCGCGGGGATCATACTGAGGCTAATAGTGACTAAACACTGAATAAACACGGTCGGCTAATTGGTCGTTCCTGCCTGCAGCAGAGAAGACGGGCCTACTGATTGGCCAGAGGGTTCAGACATTTAGCTTTGTTAATATATGTGCATGTACAATCAGCAAGGAACAAAGACATTAAACAACACAGTCATTTTATTACACCACAGAGCGTTGTGCTTATTTATTAAAACTGATGTTTATCACAGATCAGAAAGAAAATAACCAAAACCAACATATGGCACCAAAGTCTCCAAAGTCAATATATATGTATTTTTAATGTTTATAATCTGAAGCACACATAAATTTTAACCTAGAACAATGTGTTTATTTATGGAGAGAGTCCTGAATGAAGACACTTACCGTTCAACACATTTCTTAAATTAAGACTTAATTTTTATTGCAAGACACTTTGCAAGTACATTTTTCTCTGGCCACAAGGTGTCATTCTTATTGTGTAATATCTTAAAAATTAAAAATCTTTTTTTCTGGACTACTTCATGAATGTGTCTGGAAAGATGATTTATTATTATTATTATTATTATTATTATTATTATTATTATTATTATTATTATTATTATTAGTAGTAGTAGTAGTAGTAGTAGTAGTAGTAGTAGTAGTAGTATTTCAGACAAAACACCTGCTTAGTTTTAAGTCTTTGTCTACCCCACATTTAAGTCACCCCTATTTAAAACCTTTCTTAACCTCTGAGGAAGTTAAGGAATGGCTCGATGCACATCAGGTCTGCAATCACACATTTGTGTGTGTGTGTGTGTGTGTGTGTGTTTATACATCTCACTGTTTTGAATCTGTGAATGTTTCCTTTTATGATATATTGATAAGTTGTACCAAACAGTTGTAGAATTACACACAAACAAACAAACAAACAAAAAAAAAAAACATTTTTTTTTTTATTCTGGTGTTTTGTTTTAATTGTTATTGCTAACATGATGTACTATTTATCTGTGTTTATTATTATGAACTCTGATATCACCTGCCAGGGACAGCAGATGCAAATAAGCCTCATGGCGAATACTATGCTGAATTATGAATTACTTGGCTTTTTACTGTCCCTTCTGTAAAAGATAACACTGATTCTCATATTGACCGTGCTCAAGAAAAATGAGACAGCAAAGAGACAAAATAATAAACTTGTAGTTTGTGACAAATTCAAAAATTGTGTTATTTCTAGGCTCATTGGAAATGATAAACTCACTCTAGTAAAAAACAAAATCTTATCAGAGTTAATATACTTAATTTGTATTTCATTTTATGTCACGTTCAATAGAAATCAAATGTAACTCATAGTTATTTCCTGATGTGTAAACATGTGTCCATGTATTTGTCCCCAGTCAACTTGATGACCACGACTTTACCGGATCTTTAAAATAATCAGTCAAACAGCTGCTGCTCCAGTCCTCACTAAGACCAAGAAAGACAGAGGACAGACTTTAAAACTCTCCTGCTGGTCTTTAAAGCTAGGAATAGATTAGGGCCAAAACATATCAGTGATCTTCTGATCCAGGTCATCTGGAACAGGTCCACTTTTGGTCCTAAGAGTCAGAAACAAACAGAGAGAAGCAACATTCAGCTTCTATGCTCAAAATACCTGGAACCAACTCTGAGAGAAAATCAGATCTGCTGAAACTCTCAGCTCCTTTAAATCCAGACTCATTTTTTTCACAGCTGTTTTGATTAGAATTTTCTTTTCTTTTTTTTTTTTCAACATTTTAATATGTTTTATTTCACAACTCTGCACTGAAACGTTCATGCTTGTATTTTAAAATCTATTTCAATATTTTTCAGTCTTGTTTTTTTTTTTTTTTTTAGCCATGTTATTAATTAATTTGTTTGTTTGTTTGTTTTTCTATTTTTCATCGTACCAAAATGTTTTCTTTTAATTAGATTGGTAAAGTTCAGTTGTTTTTTCAGTGTTTTCTTTTCCTGTGTTATTCGGACCTTTTTGAAGATTATTAGCATGTTTCTTTGAAGCAATTTAAATTGTCTTGTTGCCAAAATGTGCATTGTAAAGTGTTGTTATGTTTGTGTCACTACAAATCGTAATAAGAAACATGACTTCTAGCAAGAAAGAAACTAAGAGTCTCAGTGTTGAAAAATCAAAGCAGAAAGGAGGAATCATAAAGTAAAAGGGTTTGAACAGCAGCACTCAGAGGAGCTCAGTCAGAGAGCTCAGATTAGAAAAGTCTAAAAAATATAAAATAAGTCCAGTTAGTGCAATAAAAGCTCTTAACAGATATATGTAAAATGAAGTTAAGTGAGTGTAAATGCCTTTGTGTTAATGTAACTTCAAAATTGTGATTAAGAGAGAGGGAATGTGATTTACTGCAAAGCTTTAACATCTTTCCATACAAAATCTAAGTAATTGATCAAAATGTATATAGTGAAGTTTAACGACTGTGTTTCTGATGCAAAGCACTGAAGGAGAAAATTATCTGAGTGCAGGTAAAACACCTTGTGCTGCTGTTAGCTTTGAAATTCAACTCAGCACCAGACTCATCCCCCAATGTCCACACACACACACACACACACACACACACACACACACACACACACACACACACACACACACACACACACACACACACACACACACACACACACACACACACACACACACACACAGCTTCGGGCAGTGTATGAGCCGGGTGAAACCAAACAACTCACCTAATTAACCCAGACTGGAGGTTTCCCCTTTAATTCAGTGACCTTTGACCTCTGTGTAGGAGCCGTTAACTCACCGCGCCTGGAGCTCTCTGCTGCGAATACAGAACAATGATCATCAGCTCAAACATGGTCTGCACAGCTTTTCTATACAGTATCTGTGTTGTTCTGTGTTGTTCTGTGTTGTTCTGTTTGATATGATGAATGTCTGCACTTATCTGAAACTGATGTTTCCACGCAGTCTAATAACTCTGGATTCATCCTCTGGTTCTGATGTTTCTGCTGCAGAGTGTGTTTGTACTTTACTTATTTGTTTTTATTTCAGAACTTTTCTTTTTCTCTTTCTCTCTTTCAATCATCCTCTCATATCCGTCTCCTCCTCCTCCTCCTCCTCCTCTTCGCTGTGTTTATTCCTCTGGCTGTGCGACAGGCCCCAGAGCCCAGAGGCAAGTCATGTTCTCAGGGAAATGGCAACTCTCCACAGAGCTGATATCAAAATAGTTTAAAATCTTTATCGTCTGATAGTTCCCAGTGAGCACGGAGCCGAGCCAAGCACTTCCAGATCGCCCTGCCAGCACAATGTAAACAGAACAGGGGCCGAGGGGAGGGGGTTAGTCAACCTGTTGGGTTCATTCAGGACTCTGGTTGGTTCGGTTGGACCAGACCAAGGTTGCCAAAACGTTTTCTTTTTTTCAAACTTAAACCAGAGTGTTGTTTCTCCTCAAACAGCGCAGGGTGTGCAGGTGGTGAGTCTGGATGGGGAAATATTTTGTCAGGGGGAGACTTCTGACATGAACCAGACATCTGCAGAGTTATTCCTTCATGTTTAAAATTAACAACAGTGAGAAAACAAGGTCATTGTTTCTTCCGAGGAACATAATGAAATAAAGAAGTACACGGTCTGGAGTATGTTGTGGTCAGGATGCTAACCCTGTGTTGGAAATGTCTCATACACAGAGATCCTCCTGCTTGTTAGAAACAATCTGACTTTCTGCACCTTGAAGATAAAGGAAAACAACAACAACAACAAATGAAGCTTACTGCTATTATTAAGTTATAATCTCACTTATATGGAGAAAAAAAATAGTATTCCAATGTTTAAGTCATCATTTTATCCAAAATGAAGTCTTCCCACAGTGCACTCACACTAATAACCATAACACAAAGATCGTAACTCAAGAGGATGAAGTTTTTTAAAGCTGTATGAAAATGTAAGTTTTTGATTCAATTTAATGCTGTCAACATTGACATCAATGTCGTAATAACTGTGTGTTTGCGAAATATCTGTACTAAAGAAGAAACTATGACTTGAACTTCAAAAGCAAAGCTATAAATCTAGAAGAATAAAACTACAGGCTGTTATGTTAGGAGAAATAAGTCAAAGTATTTGTAGATTGCAAAGTTAAACCTTTGTATAATTTTTTTTTAATTGAATAGTATTAAACTTTATAATATTTAAAACTGTACCACATCAGCACTACGGTGTAAACAGTCTCAGGATTCTGAATCGATTGTTAAACAAAATGTTTAACGTCCTTCTTTTTAAAAATCAGACGGCTGGATGATGTTTCATTTCCTCCAGTGTGATGACATATGAGCATTCATGAAGACCAACCATAAACTCTTCTCTGTTCTTTCTTTGCAACAATACAACCTTTTTTTTTCTCAGAATATTTGGATTATCTATTTTTTTATCTCATATCATTACATCCTCATCCCTAAAATCTCAGCCCAGTAGCCTTAAACTGCATTAAAGCATAAAATAAACGATTAATGTAATGTAACATAGAGTAAATTTAAAATGTTGTATAAACAAAAATTGTTTCAGGAGTTTACATCTCAGGGGTTTGGCACATTAAAGCTCCTATGAGAAGTTTATAGCTGGTTATTAATCAGACTGAAACTAAACCAGATTCATCTCATTGACCTATTTTTCATGCAGTGACTCTTGCCTTTAATGCTTTTGGAGCAGTGATTCCCAAAATGGGGGTACTCATACCCCTAGAGGTATGTGAGAGTACTGCAAGGAGTATGTGACAAATGTAAAAAAAAAAAAAAAAAAAAAAAAAAAAAAAAGCATTTAGTTTTCATGTTCATAAACGTCTGTGTCTATGAAACACAAATGCACTAAAAAAAATAAAGTGATTTAACTTTTGTAACTGTTAAACATCTGGATTAAAAATAAAATAATAAAATAAAATAAATAAAAATAAAATAAATAAAAATAAAAATAAAAATAAAATAAAATAAAATAAAATAAAAAGTAAATAAATTGGTGTGCTCCTTGGGTCATCAAATGTGCTAGTTGCCTTAATCTTCAATTAATTCTGTGAAATATTGCACCATAAAAGTACAAAAATGTGGGTAATCTTTCATTTTGATGTTATTATGACTGTAAAACCACAAGCATACACTTATTCATGTTATTTTCCTGTATTATTTCCCTCCCAAAAAACTTTCTCAGCCGTACAAGGGGGTACCTGGCTGAAACTGTCATTGAAAGGGGTACACGAGCCAGAAAACTTTGATAACTTCTACTTTAGAGCGAAGCGTGTGGACCCCGCGTGTAGAGCCTGACAGGCTGTAGACAGATGGATCATCCTTTTGCATATATAATCTGGGGAGTCACACTTAAGGTGTCTATTCTGTACATATATCTATATGTATTATTTTGTAAATTTTGGGATATTAGACTTGTACTGCTGTACAGCAAAAGTTTTACCTCCAAAAACTGCAGCACAGAAAGTAAAAATATCATAATATGCTCTGACAGATTTGGAGAGTAGAACTTGAAATACTAAATCCAATCATTAGTATTTAAACACACAACAAAACCATCACGACTCAACAGTTTCTTTTAGAAGTTTCTTGAACGCAACTTTTTGTCATCATAGATGAACCTCAGAGCTTATCTAAGTTCCTATTGACGGCTGCACTTCACAGCTCTCAAAAGGCGACTGAACTTCTCCACTCCACCTTTAAACTGTAAGAAGAAAATCCCTCAGAGGATGGAAAAATGATCAAGTTATTTCATTATACATGAAGAATGTCTCTGTGAGAGAATCTGATGAAATGTGTGAATGAGCTTGATGTCAAGTCCCAGCAGAGGACCCGGCAGGTCAGAGCGGAGATAAGTCTTAATCTGTTGGTGTGAAATCTCAACTTTCAGACGCTCACAGATGTTCTCACCACAAATGGAGGATTCATTCATCTCCCCTCTCCTTGAAGCATCATCATGTTCACATGTTGTGTTTGTGTGTGGAAACGATGTAATTGTGCTGTATATTTTCAGTACATTTGTGATTCAAAGGTTTTATTGATGTGCTGGGAGATTTAATATTTGTGTGTATTTGTGGAAGCACGCCTGCTCGCTGGAAGAAAAACAAACCCGGTTTGATTCCTGATTTACAGCTTCATTTGTTTTTCACAGAGTTTGTTTGCACTGGCATTCAGAGTGTGTTTGTCAGGTAGTGGCTGATGCCAGCATGCAGTTATACAAAGTAATGTGGGAAATAAATCATATCATCAGCATCATCATCACCATCAACATCATCATCCTCAGCAGCAGCAACAAACCCAGAGAATGATGTGTGGAAGATCAATTTCCTCAGTTTGGACTTCATCTTAACTTTTTGTAACTGCTCAGATAAGTAGAAGTAGTTGAACTAAAGAATCATTCTTCATCATCTTCATCATTTATCCTCCTTTTGTGAAGACGCATCAACAGTGGTGAAGTGAGGACTAAAAACATTTTCCTCAAGAACAAGCACTACTTTGATGAAATTTTACTTAAGTAAAAGTAAAAGTAGCAGATCTATGAAAGTGAACGTGAAGTCCTTTATTTACAAAGTCTACTAAATAAAATTGTGGAGCTGTTAAATCTCCTTAAAGATAGGGTCTGCAGGAATTTTCATTACTTGTTAGTAAACACAACATTCAAACTGGGCTCCTCCTCCTTGGCTCAGTGCCAGCGGCAGCACACACCAACAGCCTCTGACTATGACTCCATGAACACACTCATTAGCCCAGCAGCCACCTGTAGCATTGTGTTTCTATGTTTGAGAGACTTGATAGCCATACACCTGACTTAGCATGTTAGCACAAGCTAATCACAGGTATTTGACAAAGCAAAGAAAGCTAACTCACGTCGCTCTACGTCCTATGCTGCTCTCCAAGTTCCCAAAAGGGAGTGGAAGTCGAGCCAAGCTTAAAGCTTGTTAAGTAAAAAGCTTTATTTGTTTGGCATTTTGTTTAACTTTGGTTGTTTTTCCTTCCTCCGTGCTACGTCCACTATCGTAGCTGCTCAAGAAAGCTTCTTCCACTTGCTAATCAACACGCAAAGTCACTTGCACACTGGGCGTGCTGTGATTGGCTGAGGTAACTATGTCTTTACCTCCATCCTGAAACAACCAGGGATCAACATACAGGCAGAGGAGAGGAGTTTAGGCAGACACAGACACTGACACACATGTATCTCTATACATGTGTGTCAGTGTCTGTAGAGGATGATTGAGCAGGTTTAATCTTGTAAAAGTTGACATGCTGCTTTTAGGAAAATCCTATAGACTCAACCTTTAAAGACTTGATCAGAATCAGGTTTAGGTTCACATTTGCTCTGACTGTGGTTGGAAAGAGGTGTCAGATTTATCAGATCTGTTTCTCTGGGCAGTTACTGACCCAAAGGATCAACCTATGAGTTTACTTGTTGTGGTTTCAGCATGAGCTGCGTGTTCTTCTCCTCTGTGTTAGTTCACCCGATCACTGGACCAGAGATATCAGCCAATCAGCAGCAGGCACACGGCTGATGGACATCTTGGATCCTTTAAGTAAAAAAAAAAAAGGACTGGTTTTAAAAACTACTCAAAAAGTACAAGTACGCAAAACACTTCTCAATTGCAGTCACTATAGTAAATGTATTCCATTACTGCCACTCCTGTCATTACCAGAAAGGACAACCTGTTTTAGCTGAAAGTGAAAATGTATGTCCTGATTACCTGTAATGATAAGAAAGTGAATACATCCACCACCAAATCAATTTAAAAATGATCCCCTCCACAGGTTTACAGGAGCTTCACAGAATGCTTAAAACGTTTACACAAATGTTTTATTTCACATAAACACAAAACCCAACATTTTGACTCAAAAAAGCACCAAATTCAAGAAATGGAACCTCCAAATTAAAACTTAAAGTGTCCATGGGCATGTCTGCGTGTCGTTGGGGTTTGTGGGCTTTGCTGGAACTTTCCAGCCTTTCTCTCCCTTCTTATTTATTTTTTGTCTGTGTTGTTTTCTCAGTATTGCAATGCATCACTTGACATTACCCAAGCAAGTTTGAGCTGCAGCGCATCAGCTGAAAGCAATTTGGTCCGGAGCGCAGCTGCCAGGCGGATAAGACTTTCCTTCTTTCGTTTACTTTGAAATGTTCCTTTTTTTTTCGACTTCCAAAATACACAAGGCAGCCAAATTGCTGACATATGTGAGCAGGGCAGCGAGGCTCCTGCATTCTTTCATGCCCCACTATGCAAAACTCCACATTGTTTATTTAAAGAACACTGAACACTTTAGCACTATTAAGAAACATGTCATATGGTAAACTAAAGGTTTCCTCTCAGGAAAAATCCCTGTCCGTTTATTTTGCTTCTGCAAAAAGTTATTTTAGTTTGGACTCACAAACTGCTGCGTTCACAATCAAGCAACAGTGTCGTAGCAGGGCTTGTTTAGTGAAGGACACTAACAGGCTCGGTAAACCTGGAAGTGGTGTGATTATTTATGTGTGCAGGCGAAGACGTGTGAGATTTAAGGACTGGACTGTCTCTTACTCGCTACCTCACAGCGACCAAAACAAATCAACACCGCAGAAGACTGAAGGCTGAGAAAAGGAGGGGTCTCCTCTGTTTCAGGCCAAACTGAGAGAGCTAACTTTAACCTTGACTATATGTGCAAAAAAAAAATTCAAAAAAGATTTTTAAAAGTCTTGTGGTCATTTATTCTTTTATGTAGGAAAGTTTTTTTATAACAAAAAAAAAATACAAAAAACAAAACATGATGGCATGACATGATAGCCCTTAACTGGACAAATAGAGAGACAACTTGGGAACAGCAAAAGACAAAAAAATATCTGCTGAGAGCTTCAGCCATAGACTGCAAACAGAAAACAAAACATTATTTGTATTGAGTAATCAACTTAAATTTTTCTGAAACAGCTTTCTTTCTTAGAGAAACTTCTAAAAAGGAGTTTGAACAGATTTACTCTGAATAAAAAAAAGTAAAAAAACAACAACTGATAATTACACTGACACTTATTTTGAAAAGCAGACAATAAGTTAACAGTAAAAGACGGAAAAAGGCAAAAATAACTTTGCATCATGAACTAAGGCCTCAACCCCGTTGAAGACGAAGGCAACACAAGCAGCTTTTATATTGAGATGCAGGGAACAATCAGAGCCTGGAAACTGGGATCAACACCACAGGCTGTATAACACATCGACATGGTCCACTTTGTTCCTGAAGCAGATTTTAGAAGCCCATCGTCGATGGGGGCCATATTGGAAAGCTAAAGTCTAATTATGAGTTAAGATGAAGTAAAGAGGTGGGATTTTCATCTCTTTGCAGACAGCTACAGGGCGCCCACCTGTCAATCAAATTAGCTATGCCCTAATATGGGTTAAGATAGGCTGCCATTTTTAACATCTCCACATTGTCTTCATATTTGAAGACCAGAGGTCGCCGCTTGGAGGAGCAATTATAGTTCAGTAAAACTAACTACACAAAGAAAACAAGAAGTGGGAAAAAAATGTTAAAAATGGCTGATCAAAATAAAAATAAAATATAAAAATAAAACTGAAGCTATACAAAAACGACAACAAACTAAAACTGCATTGTGAGTTTACAAAACTAATGCAAATAAAATAAAACTATAGAGTTTATTTTTGTCTTTGTCAGTCTGTCTCATGCATAAACTCACTATTTTGGATGGAAAAGATGTTTTTGTTTTCCTCCTGTATTCATGCCAGTTGATGCATGTGCACAAGAAAACACACATCCAGACTTTGTCTGCTATCAGAGAACTAATGACAGAAAGTTGGGAAAAAGCAGCAAAGCCCAATTTGGGATTACTCTTAAGTGGCTGTGTCTCTGATAAGAGCAGGTGCCTCACAGTGGAAGGTGATAAAGTATGAGAAACATTTCTCAAGTAGAAAAAATCAACACTCATCCTAAAGACCATAGGGAGGCTAACAATGTGCTCACCTGATCAAGGTAAACAGAAGCCAATCCCCGGCCAGGCAGCGTGATGGAGCACGAGGCTGTTTGACTGCTGTAAAACAGGCAACACTGATACAGAGCTTTCTGGTTCTACGAGGATGGTTGTTCATCCATCCTCAGTGAATACATTTAGACTTTTTTATTACACAATACTTTTTCTGACACTTCTGAGTCTCACCCCTCCAAAACTGCCAAATATAACAAAAACAACTAAAACTAATGAAATGAAACTAAAAATATTTATAAAAAATAAAAACTTAACTCAGAGACTTGCTTTAAAATTCAATTAAAAGTAGAATAAAATTGAAAAAAAAAAATCAAAATGAAATGAAAATCAAAACCACAAAAAATCAAATAATAATAATAATAATAATAATAATAATAATAATAATAATAATAACTATTATTATTATTTGATTCTTAATTTTATTATTATTATTATTATTATTATTTTTATTTTATTATTATTATTATTATTATTATTATTATTATTATAATTATTATTATTATTATTATTATTATTATTATTATAGCCTTGCGTCTTGTGTCAAAACATATTTAAGACAGCTCTTATATTGAAATTCAGACAATTATTGATCAGCAAAGTTATGATCTACCTGCTATCCAGGGCAGCAGGAAAGACATTTTCATTTAAAAAAAAAAAAAAGAAAAAAAATCATTATTCTTTATCAAAGACCTTAATACACAGTGTTTTTAAGTTAACTTATTTTGAAATACAGACAATTCAAGGACAGCTTTAACATAAACTACAATGTACACCATGGTCGTAGTCTCAGGGTCATTTCTGGAGAGGCATCATGAAGCCCACTAACAGCAGACCAACTGCAAATTCACTCATCTGTCAGTCAAATCAGACCATGAAGTAAATCACAGCTGTGTTCTGTATGAGGCTGTAAACGTCCTTTTCTCTTGGTTAAATTCGATTTTTTTAAAGCACTCAAATGGGATTTATTGGCTTTTGAGGTCAGCCTCAAGCATATTCAAGTTTTGCTTCATCCAAACTTTTCAACACAGGAGTTTGCCTCTCGATCCAAAGGATAAACTCAGAATAAAAAGAGCTTGTGTCAAGGAAAAAAAACTTCCAGTTTTTTGCCAACAACACCTGCAGCCATAACATTAACTTTTATTTTGAAATGCAAACATTTGGAGAAAAGTTTCCTTACATGCAGAAAAGGATCGGAGGAAAAATTAGTGCTGACAAGCGAGTCCTCTGACACACGGTGATCTGAATGGAAAGAAAAGAGGGGATGTAAGGTCTGAGACACACAGACAAGGAAAAAATACGCCGTGTAAACCAGGGACGACAGCCAGAAGACGGGCTGTGCGTCAGTGTAGGCCAGGCGGTGGGTGGGTGGAGGGCGTGGAGGGAGAGGAAAGAGTCTGAGTGATAGCCCACCAGGGCCTCGGAGTGGCCTGACATGGGGAGCAGCTAACCTACCTTGACATGCGTAGGAAACCCAAAACTCTGCGAGCCCTGTGTCAGATAGGAGCCACCCAGAGGAGTGTGTAGCCTGAGCCCCCGTGTGTCCTCTTTAACTAGCTTTGTTTAGATGAGCGCACGGCCGAGGAATGCTTCAGTATACCTCCAGAAACCACAAGCACAACAGCATTAGGGCGACATCGGCTTCACAGCGCATGGGAATAAGTCAATTCTGGCTACTGCTGGGATTTAACTGCTGACTGGAGTTCAGTGTGTAAACTGTGAGTGTGCTCGTTATGTTTCCCTTTGAAGCTGTAATTCAGTCAGAAAGATAAGAGGTGACAATTGAAAAGTCACTCTGACGTGGTTTCAGGTCATATTAAATTTGTGTAAAGCAGACTGGAGGTGATAGTTTAGGAAAGTGTTGACCTTTGGGGAACAGGAGCAGAGATCTAGTCATCATCCTTTAGTGAGGAAGTTCAAATTAAAGAAAACTAGCATCACTGATGTGGTCGTGATTCACACAGACTCATAATAAAGGGTTCAGGCATGGGAGCTCAGTTTAAGACCTGTGAAGACGAAACCATTAGAAGGGATGTAAGAGACACAGCTTAATATTTAAGTTTTAAACCATTTCATCAGCATAAGATGCTCTGAAACAGGGGTGGCCAACCAGTCAGAGACCAAGAGCAACAGAAAGTACTGTGGTACTACAAAGAGCCACATCACACAAGTGGTCTTACAAACACACTTCCTCTCACACATAAACAAAATGACATAAAATAAAAATCAATACGTTTCCAATTTTCAAAGCAAGATTTACTGTGTTTACATTGGTACTTGGAGGCATGTTGAAGACAATTTTCTGCTTTTTCTGCAGAAGAGACAAAGTTCCATTCATCTATCTATCTATCTATCTATCTATCTATCTATCTATCTATCTATCTATCTATCTATCTATCTATCTATCTATCTATCTATCTATCTATCTATCTATCTATCTATCTATCTATGATCGCATGTAGAGCAAAGAAATTGAAACTTAAGTATCAATCACATCACCCAAGTATTGATCAATACTGATCCCAAAGTTGGCATCAATGCATCAATATCTTATATTGATCAGCACACCACAACTCTTAACAATATTTTATTTATTTGATTTTGATTTAACTATGGATCTAAGAGCCACACACCAAAAGACGAAGAGCCACATGCAGCTCAGGTTGGCCACCCCTGCTCTAAAAGGTCAAACAGTTATATTTCTCCTCATCAGTTGCAAACTCTAGGCACACAAAAGAGATTTAATGTCAAGTATAAAATAGAAAAGAGGTAAATTAGCAGAACTAGGCTAAAAAAAAAACTGGCCACAGGAGCACCTTTGACCTCCACTTAAAAAAGGTGCTGATATCGTTTGATATTTTGAATTTTTAGGCATTTTCTTCATTTTGTGATTGTCCCCACCACCGTCTCTGAGAACACCCAGCCTGTAGAGGTGTTTCAATATAAGCATGAATGTATGTCACAAACAGTGGCCTCAGACTCTAATCCCAACATTTCCTGCCCCTCTTCAGCTGTCTTTGTCTTCAAGAAGAAAAAGTTAATCTGGGCATACATTTTCATTTCTTGCTTGAGGGATTACATTTTGAAGATGCAAATGTTCCGCCCGTGTCTCTTATCTTGCGCACCACGCATTAACCTCCTCTCTAAAATTATGATTTTTTTTCTGAAGAGCCGAAAGCTGCAGTTCATCAAGTGTCCACTTGAGGCTGGCTTCAGAAGTTCAAGAAACCACACACACAACAAGCCAAAAAGGATGAATTTTACAACAAAAACAAACGTGTTTACAAACTTGTGAGTTTTGCCCAGTGTGTGAAATACCTGACTGCAATCAGGGTGCCCATCAGGCTGAAGTCTTACACTGCATGCAGTATACAAAATCTCAAGTAATGCATATACACACTTACCACACACACCACCCAGTCTAGCATCATCACCCCATGTATTTTGCACAGTATTTTTGTCCATCTAAAGGCATGGCTGACAGGTGGGAACCAAGGACCATTCATTGAGAGTCCACTTGAGGGTGGATACAAAAAGACCCGGAACCACACACCACACAGCAAATTTTTTAAAAATGGATATTTATGGCACCAAAAACATATTTCCAGCCTGGTTTCACTGTTAGCATTAGCACACACTGTACAGGGGTGAGTTTTTTCTAACTCAGCAGCTTAGAGGATATTAAGGTCACAGGTTTGCACAATCAGAGACGCAGCTTACTGACTGACAGGTCTGGTGCCCTGTAGCTGTTAGTGAGGAGGCTCAAAGCCCGCCTCTTGAGTCGGCATTTCCAGTCTGGCCTCCACCAACTTTTGGCTTCATTACTCAGTTTAGGAACTGGTGGGTGAAGACTACATCCATACAGTCTAAGGTGGGAATGCTTTAGTAAATGGTAAATGTAACAGTACTTTTATCTGTCGCTTTTCTAGTTGCTCAGACTACTCATAGTGTTTTACACTGCTAATCTCATTCACCCATCCATACCCCGTTCACACCCTGATGGTAGAGGTTTTTCCTATTGGAACCATCAGTTTTATGCTCTACATTCACACCCATCTACACACCAATGAACAACAGTGGGAGCAATTTGGGGTTCAATGTCTTGCTCGAGGACACTTCGAGCTGGAATGGAACCCTTGACCTTCCAATTGAGAGGTGACTACTCCACCACTGAGCCACTTTAGCTGTCTACAAAGAGCTTAAAGGCCTGCCTCTTTACCCCATCCAAACTTGAATAGAGCTAGGTTGAATTTAGCATTTCCAACATGGCTGCCATGACAATGGACTTCAAAACTCTGCATCAGGCACAAACGTTTCAATGTATATATGCACTTGTGTATCCATATTGTGTTATCTATGTTGGGGTATGAATGTAAATCTTAGGATGTCCATTGTATTGAACAAATTTACATAAATCTTTTGTTCTTCATTCCAAAAATTTTTTATTAACTAATCTATCTATCTATATATATCTATATATATATATATCTATATATATCTATATATATATATCTATATATATATATATATATATATATATATATATATATATATATATATATATATATATATATATATATATATATCTCAAAGAAAAAGGATAATGTTGCTGTTTTTATTTTTTGACTGTACCTCATTTTTGGTGATGATGTGTGTATGGTGCAGTCTATAGTGTACCAAACCCTGACAAGAAGCCTTTATATATAACCCCTGTTAAAACTATTAGAACTGATGTGAACTGAAAACAAAAGCAGACTTTGTATTCCTCCAATGCTGCAAAACAAAGTTTAAAGCCTGACTGAAAACACCAAATAATAAAATGGAACAGGGTGTGTTGTTGTGATTTTCTTTTTTTTTCTTTGCGTGGACACTGTGAGAGTTCAGACCCTTTGGGTTTATTTTGAGAACACTTTGATTTTTCTGCTACACCAAAGCTTTAATTTGTCACTCAGTAAAAAGCATAAAATTTGACTGTAAACAGGAGAATTTGTTTTCCTTTATTTCCCTTTTATACTGTAATTGATGGAATGAGTTTCAGCAGATATTTTAACGACCAAAGTCCACATTAAAGTATGAAATTAGTTCACTGTGTAAACACTTTGTTAAACTTTGTGTCCACATGAAGCACAGAAAGACAAATCTCTTCACTGTTCAGTGTAAACACATGAATCAGAGGAGAGAATGAGTAAAGGGTGGATGTGCATATATGCTCCAAATTGGCCAGATTTGGTCTCTTTGGCTGAGAAGAACAGACAAGAAAGATTTCCTCTAGCGAGCAGGCGAACGCAGTGAGATAAAGCAAATGACGACAGTGTGAGAGAGAGGAGAAGAAGAAGAAGAAGAAGAAGGAGAGGAAAACGGATTGGATGTTGGCACGCAGGGAAAAGGCAGTCTGCGGTAGACTTGTAAATAGCCGGAGGGACGGAGGGATGGAGGAATGGAGCTATCAGCGGAGAAGTGATGAAGGTCTGGGATCAGGCCAAGATAAACACAGGCCAGCCCAGAAGGAGCTGCACACACACACACACACACACACACACACACACACACACACACACACACACACACACACACACACACACACACACACACACACACACACACACACACACACACACACACACACACACACATGAACACAAGTATGAACTTTATAAAGGCACAAACATACAAACACTTAAAAGTGCAGGCACTTTATATTCATCCTTAAAGACACACACACTCACTGGTGCATACACACACCTGCAGGCAAGTAAACAGTGCACTGTTGGGCTCCCAGACCGCAGCGTTTTGAGTGTTAAGCTGTGTGACAACAGCCTGAGCTGTCATTTGGACTTCATAACTCAACACATACTCCACATTAGGGCATTTACTCAGATACCTCAGAATAAACACACAATGAAATGACTGGACATTTTTTTCTTTTTAACTTTAAATAAACAGACTCAAAAGACGACTGAGCTTTTGGAAAATCCCTCTAATGTCTCTGTAGAGTCATTTAGAGTCCTTTTTTAACAATGAAATCAAACTTTTATTTTATTTATTGAGATCCTCAAAGACGAATGAGGGCTTTTGACCCCTTGTTTGTCATTTTATTACTCCTCCAGTTTATTGATGACTGTGTTTATCTGCATGAACGTGTGTCAGTGTGCTCCAAAGCAAGATCTCTCCTCCTCTGTTTGTCTTCAACCGACTCACACCTTACCTTTAAAAGTTGCCAAATGTTGTCTTTAGCGCATCATTCAGAGGCGTTTGGCAGATCTGCAGCGTTAAAGAGCGGCTGTGGAGCGTGTCTGCCTGGAATGCATAACACAAGTCATGGTCATCACTCTGTCAGCACACAAAGTCAGACTTTGAAGACCTGAAGCCTCCGTGTGTGTGTTTGGCTCAGTATCAGAAATACAGATAACGCTTTGATAACATGTTACAAAAGAGAAGAGATGACAAACAAAGTGAATCTTAACACTACAGCAAATCAGTCAACAAGGTTTGATATCAAAGAAGCCACCAAAAAGGACCCTAAAACTAAGACCTAGCACTTTTTTTTTGCTGTTCAGTTTTTCATTTTGGTCTTTAGGTTAATCACAACTTGTATAACATTTTTTGGCCTCTGATCTTTTTCAGAAAAATGCTGTCACAGACATGACAGTGAGAAATATGCTAGCTATGAAGCTCTACACCCTGTTGTTTAACATTAAGAAGCTAAAACCAGACGTTTGATGTAAAAACAAAAACGGGAACGTACTTTTGTTAGAAATATAACTCCACAGAGATGATACAGCTGTGAACACATCAAAGCAAACTGTGTTGCTATCACTTTTAGCTCCATCAAGGGTTATAACAGCTTTGCAGCTTACTACGACCTGCACCAAAGTAAAAAAGGAAAAAAAAAAGTCTAAATCACTTCATTCATTTAAAAGAAAAAAGGTTCAGTTTAGGTTGAAGTATGTTAAGACAAAACTTCAATCAGCTTCATCACAAATACAAAAAAAAACATTAATCCACCTTTCCTCTTGCCACACATCCGATCTACTTCACCTGCTATCAAGTTTCATATTTATACATTCAAATTATAAAAAGTCAAACAACAGACTGGGAACATTTAAATCATTTAATCTAATCTCAAAGTGATTTTAATGACCGCTGCCTCTGATCATAGACTATAATACGTGGACATAGTGTGTGATGTCACCCATCTGTTCCTGATGCAGAGTTTTGAAGCCTGTTATCATCAGAAGTCATGTTGGTAATGCTGAACTCAACCCTGACTCTGACAACTTAGGACGCGGTCACACTGGCAAACCGTGCCATGCTTAAGCACGCTTCAGCCCTAAAGCACGTTTTGAATGGCCAGTGTGACCACAGCCGTGCCGTGCTTGAGCCCAATTCACTTCTCTGCTTGGGCACGCTTCAGAGAGGTGGGCTTTGGCCCGGTTTGCTTCATGAATGAGCACAAGCACGCGGACAGCGCGTGTGATCCATGACGTATGATTGCCGCGAGCGCATCTCTCGACAGTCATTGAGGCAGGGTGTTAGAGAGCTGTGTCGGGCCAAAACGACTTACCATAAATCAGCAGAGTTGTCTGTGTCTCATTGTGCTGACTGATGAGACCGCGCTTCATGTAAACAGACGCTTCACGATGACATAAGCGGGCCATGCGCGGGGGGGGGGGGGGGGGGGGCAATCGTGCTTAAGCACAGCACGGTTTGGATGACCAGTGTGACCACGCCCTTAGTGTGCAATAAAAAGGCGGGCTGTGAGCCTCCTCACTAACAGTTTGCCAATCAGGTAAGGTGAGATGTACACCTAATTGGGCAAGCTCACTATTTTAGTACCTTCTACAATACTGAGTTCTAAAGGGATTCGACCCCCTCCTAATCAGACGCTAAGGATTTTTTGAACCAGGCTGTAAACATTTTCACTGTAAAATTCATTTTCTGAATTGGTGTGTATGTGGGATCCTGTCTTTCTGCAACCAGCCTCAAGTGGACACTTGATGAACTGCAGTTTTTAACACCGGATCTGGAGGAGAACCCGTACTTCAGCAAGTGCCAGGACAAGATCCAGAAGCTGCGCAGCTCCAAACCTCAGGAGTACAAGGCCCGTGTGTATAGCAGGCCTCATTGCTTCATTTCTCCCAGCTGGAGGTAGAATAGAACTTTATTTGTCATTGCAACAAGTAAAACAAAATTGCAAAGGTTTTCAGGTTGTCTCTGATGAAGCAAACAGCCAATAGTATCTAAGAATTTGGGGGTGACACCAGAGGTGGCCAATCAGATTTCATTCCAGCTGTCATTGGGCATAAGGTTGGGTACACTTGGACAGGTCATCAGCCTATCACAGGGCTAACATGAAGAGACAGACAATTATTCACACACACACACACACACACACACACACACACACACACACACACACACACACACACACACACACACACACACACACACACACACACACACACACACACACACACACACTCAAACCTACAGCCAGTTTAGAGTATGACAAAAAAACATCTTTTTACTTTTTTCTTCCATTAGTTTCTTCCTATTTTGTGTAAACCATAAGATTTCTTTCACATTATTAAACATGATGGGACAAAAAGTAAACAGAGCTTATTCAAGAAAATGAATAAGCTGTTCTATGTTGTTAAAAGCAAGACCTCCTAAATTTCTATTATAAGATGCTTTTATTTTACTATCACGGCACCATCCTGTTTAAAGTTTGACTGTTTCCTCGAAAAAGAAAAAAGATTAATACATTAAATCAGTTATCAGTTTATCCTGTCACATTTAACACGTTATCATGTAATCATGGTCTTTTTATCAAATTAATTTGGGCCAAAACTTTTATTCACAATGTTGCTGTATGACCTTCAAAAGTTGAGGTAGTTGATCTAACAATCCTCCAAAAAAACCTTCTCTGCTGAGATGTTCTCTCTGTGGTTAAGGTGCCGTCATCTCTGATAACACTGATCTCAACAACGTCTGCTGTGTATACAAACATATATACCTGTGTGTGTGAGTGTGTGAGTGGGTTATTTGTCTCCATGAGTGGTGGCTGCAGACGTAGTGATGGTACTTGTTGCTTGTAGATGTGTTTTAAACATAAAGCAACCAGCATGGCTGTTCAAAGCCGCCCTGTGCTGTACGACGGGGCAAGGGGAGACATAAAAGCAGCACTCAACGACATGTACAGTCTAAAGATCACAGAAGATGGCAAAGAGGGTACACCAACATAAACAAATCAAGCACACCTACATTTTGATAAAACAAGTGTACCCTCATGTGAGGGACTCCTAATGGATGCTGCAGACGTCCCATGGAGGAGAAGTGCACAGTGCACGGATCTGATTGGTCAAGAGATTCTGCACGAGTGAGGATACAGACTGCATCAGGACCTGGACTTTAAGTATAACTTTGAGATCAAACAGACTGGTTCTGACTGCTGCTGCTCATCCTTACTTTAAACATTCTTTTATGATCTCAAACCTGGCACTGAACAATGGCCGTGCTGACAGCTGCGTGTTATGATCAAGTCAGGTTGTTTGAGTGTTTTAGCGTGTCAGGCTCCCAGGCGGGCTGTAGCATTGTGAAAGCCCTGTATTGTATTTCTTTCCTGTGCCAGAACCCGTTTTCCTGTGGCGGTGCTGTGTCAAACGATGACCCTCTGCTTCCTGAAAGTCGCATGGAGACGGACCTGCCACGAGCCTGGGGGCCTCAGCGGCAGCCACTGGACAACCTCAAAGCCTCAGTCAGCCCGTCTGCGATCAGCCTGCTCCACTTTTCATTTTACAGCTCACTCCTTTTCTAACCTCGTCTTTTTCTGGTAACATTCTGTGCTTTACCTCCTCTCTATCATTCTCCTTCTTCACCTCCGTTATTTTCACCTCCTGTCCGACTTCATCCCTTCTCCTCTGTGTTTCCCTCCATCCACACCTCCTCTCCTCCTCCCTTTGTCCCACAGTCCAGGTCAGAAGAGGGTCCGTCAGGCTTTTCCTGTGCAAGTCACAGGTCCAGACCACACCTTGTGAGGGGGATTTCTACAACTACTGTCAGTGACACCCTGTAAAAACAAGGAGACAGGCAGCCTCATGTCTGCAAATATATATACACGCACAGAGAGCTCCTGACAAAGTGTTTTTGGCTACAAACTGACTTTGTGTCAGAGGAATAAATAAAACTTGTGGGAAAAATGTTTAAGTACGAAGAATGAAAAACAAATTCAGCTGGAACATCAATGCTTCATCTAGAGTAAACAAAAGAGCGTTTTCCATATTCTAAATAAAGACCATAGTTAGCTTTAGCAGATAGAAGTTGACCTCACTTACAGGGAAATGAGAGCCTGAGGGCCAGAGCTCTGCTTTGGGGACTGAGAAGGTTGTCAATCTTATTTTACTACAACAGAGTAAAAAGCTGATACTGGCCCTAATGTTAAAAATGACTAAATAGCTGATTTCAGTGATTACTTAAACACAAACTTATGAGTGATCCTAAACCGTTTTACTTTAAAGAAGCTGTGAGGAGTTTGAAAGTGATCTTGAAAAAGGCTCCCTTCAAGATATATGTCTGATCGTAATCCACACTTTAAAATGAGATTATTGGCGCAAACATAATGCTACTTCTTAGCTTCAAGCAGAATGGATTGATTTACAGCACATCTAAGTTTGTATGACAACACCACGCAGGCTGACAGAGTTTAGTAAGAAGAGAGATCTGTGTTTTTCTCTGCTGAAAACGATTCCTGTGATTAATTTTGTAGTGATGGTGGACACTGGAGCCTAACTGTCAGACAGAAAAAGGACAGAAGAGCAGAAGAAAGAAAAACAGGAGAGAGATAGAGCACAAGCTAAAGGCTAACAGGGCTAAACTGTTTGTGCTAATGTCGATTCCAACCCACAGTCAGCAGTTATTCTGCAGTGGTCTGTTCAAACTTGAGAGTCTATCAATAAAATGAAGAGTGAGGTTACGCCAGCTCTGACTGGTAGATGACTGGCAGGACATAACCAGGATTCATTAACGTTACACATTACATACATGTCTTAGAGCACCGGGCTGCCAGCTAAGCTAAACATAAACAGTTTCTAAACTATGGTACAAACTCACAATGTTTGCTTGTTATTGTGTTTCTACGTAACTGTACTGATAAATGACTTACCTCATCGTGTTGTATCTGGTAAAAAAGTTGTATTGAACAATGAAAAGCTGCTGTAAACAGACGATCTATCTCCACTCATTTCCAAAACAAACACACCCAAAAGTCGCGTCTTCACAACAGTGTGTGTGAAACTTCAGGCCAGAAGGTGGTGAGGCAGTCCAATTAAAACAGATCCTCCCACAGCATCTTTAACATATTTGCCTGTTCAAAATTCACAATTTAAAGTTGCTGTGAGGACTATCCGTTAGAAGTGGATTGCAGCAACACCTTTTGCTGGAATTGTACATACTCTGTCATGAAGACATGACTCTCAGCAAAGCTACGTTTGTTTTCGAAATGAATGAAGATCAGATCTTCTTTTTAATTCTACTTTTCTTTTTTCAAGACAACTTTTTACCAGATACAACGCACTGAGGTAAGGTATTTATCAACAGTTATGTAGCGCCCCAGTTTCAAATGTGAAAACAGGCAAACATCTGTTTGTATCATAGTTTAACAGCCAGTAATATTTAGTGTTAGTCACAGCTCGATAATTCTGCCAGCGTTAAACTACCAAGTAGAGCTAACGTAACCTCACTCTTCATTTTATTGATAGACTCTCAAGTTTGAACGGACCACTGCAGAATAAATGCTGACTGTGGGTTGGAATGAACATTAGCACAATCAGATTAGCTCCTTTAGCTCGTGCTCTATCTCTCTCCTGTTTCTCTTTCTTCTGCTCTTCAGTCCTTTTTCTGCTGTAGCGCAAAAAAAACACAGATCAACAACACTGCTAACTTCATCAGCCAGTGTTGTGTTGTCCTTTCTCTTGAAGAAGAGGATTTCTTGGATTTATTTTGTAGTAAATGTTGGACACTGGAGCTGGCCTGTCAAAAAGAAAAAGGAGATCAGAGCAGAAAAAAGCTTAACAGGAGAGCAAGCATGGGCTAAAACACAGATTGGTTGGTGCACCTTTCTGAAAAGCTATTTAAGTCACGACAAAATGTATGCGTGAGCCACCCTGAGCTTTTCTGGTGACTTGAATCAAAGCTCCCTCACCCACATCACTGTCCAGCCCTGATCTTGGATTCTGTCCCAGTGGTGTGTGAGTGTGCCTGTGTGCTTGCATTGGCACAGTCTGCTTTGTTCCACAGGCTGTCAGGCCTTTGAACGGGCTCTTCGTCTCCTTCCACTTAAGGTCATGAATGTGTGTGCGTGTGTGTGTGTGCATGCCTGTGAGTGTGTGTGAAGGGGCGGCAATAACATACTTCTCAGAGCATCTCTGAAATGACTCCTCCTGTCTTCTCCCATTCCAGGTCAGAGGCAGGAAGTGAGCCGGGAGAAAAGGAGGAAGCAGAAGCAGCTCTCTCTGGCTGCAGGTAGTGACCCTCAACCTTGACCCTTGACCCTAGCCTCCATCAGCCTGACAACACACACTCTGACAAAACACAGATGTGCAAACACGCTGCTGCCGGCAATTTAGATATGAACAGAACTGCCTGAACTTACAGATTGTTAATAGAAAAAATGGAAAAGGAAATGGAGATTATAATTTATTTCTTTTATTATTTGACAACAATAATAACAGAATGTTGCATTTTGTCACTCATTACATTTACAGAGGTGGTCAGGAAAGCTGTCTGGGTTCATCATCCATCTCTCCTTCCTTTATCAAACTGTTGGTGATGGGCGTACAGTTGCTGACTGTCAGCACATGAGCTCTGTCCAAAAGTTTTTATTTTTGGACACAGTTCATGGTTTTCGAAGGCTTTGTACACTCTGGAGCTGCCTCACCAGTTCCAGAAGAATAACCTGCTGCCGTATTTGGAAGGCTCCAGTTTACCCTCGATGACTGGGTTGGGCTCAGGACGAGGTCTAGAGTGGTAGGGGTTCTCAGGGAGGGGCCGCGAGGTCGCCACTTTGGTCACCTGTGAAAGAGAAGTAACATGATGTGATTTCAGATTCACTGACAGTGCAGCAAGGGAGGTGTGCAACACGAAACTTTGTCTGTTTTCTCTGTTCTCCTTTACCTGCGGCAGCACTTCTCATTTGATTTAAGGCACCAACTTCTCCCTCATTTGTTTCCTCATTTACATTTTCTCTACGTCAGTGACTGTTGTCTGTTTTTCCTTTATTCTCTCAGAGCCTAAAAGTAACACGTGACATCCAAGAAATTCCATCATTTGGATTCTACAAAACATTTTAAATGAGAAGGATCCGTAGAAACAAAGTGTTCAGAAATAAAAGTCGAAAAAGCTTTGGTCAAGATTAGATTTTGTTCTTTTCTCAAGGGCTGCAGCTCAATGAGTTCTTAAAATAAAGTTGTGCAAGCCCCTTAAAAAGCCTTGTTGTGGAAAGAAAGGAATGAAAAATACATGATTTGCCTACTCAGTCCTCCTGCTGACGGAGGCGTCTATGCAGATGCAATCAGAGCCTCTTACATGGCGCACAATCAGCGAGAATGGAGCCTATCAACCGAGCTGCGCTCTTTGTGAATGTACAGTCACCCCGTCACAAGTCTCACCTTAGACAGGTCTCCCAGCGCCGGTCTCTCCCAGCCCAGCTTGTCAAGGACGCAGCTGTCGAAGGCTTTCTGCTGGGTACGGCAGTACCGCAGCTCCGCCAAGTTGGAATAATCCAGACAGGTCCAGTACTCAGTGAAGGACTCAGCGCAGTTTCCCTTGATTTGTCTGCAAGGAACAAATCAAACATTCAAGAGTGAGATAAAATCACACCTGGTAATCAGTTTCTATACAGGAGTCAGGAGTTTTCTCCCCAAAACGCTGAAAGACAAATGATTTAAGAGATGGAGAGACTCTGGAAAAACAAATGAATAAACATGATGCAGGATTTAAAGGGACATCAAAATACTTGTGATTCTATCTAAGGAGCTGAAATGTTAGAACAGAAGTCACCAGTGGAAACCAACCATGTCAGAGCTTTGCAGATTTCTACCAGTCATGGTTTGTCTCAGACAAATCTAAACTGGTCATACCACTGAAGTACTCCCAAAACAGTGACTGGCAGTTTCCAGAAGCACCTAAGAATCAAACCAGGTCCCAGCGTAATTACAGCTTTTCTCAAATCTTTCCTCATTACAATAATTACAGGTGTTGCTCCTTCACAAAAACTCTCAGTTTATCTTTGAGGTGAGAGAGTCGGCTGTTTGTTTTGGCTTCAGATTTGGAGGTCATGTGTTTTTGGAGAACCAAAAAAATACACAGACTTTTTGGGGACACACACAAAAGCACCTCAGTGACTAGAAGGTGAAACACAACTCTGCTTTAACCTGTCGGTTAGCACAGACGCAGCGGGTCAGAGTGAGAAATGCCAGGCCACTTCCTCCAGTGGCCCCTGAGGGCAGATTCAGACACATTATAATCCCTGTACTTCTTGACCTTTTTAATTTAATAAAAGCCCTGTGTCTGCTGGTCCATGTGAAAGAGGAGCACAGAAAAATCTCACAATTAATCCACACACTTTTCTCTTATTTCAGTCAAAAACTGATCAATTTTCATTTCTTTCAAGATAAAAACAAAGTTAATATAAAGCAGGGGGTATGTTGAAAAGTGTGTGAATGAAACAGAAAAGCGCTTTGAGTGGTCTGTTAACTAAAACTATAATTTTATACCTTATAGACTAAATCATAGTTTAGCCTTAGTATCAAGTTTGGACTGATCCTTTCCCACTAATACCTGATCCAGCTTTGAGGGACTGGATGGGCCCCGATACCCGATACTAGGATTGAATTGCGCATTTCTTATTCAAACTCTAATCATTCAAGTGCATGAAGACTTCAATGTTATACAGAACTTCACATGATCCGAACCATAATGAAGAAGCCATCATGGAATGAATAGAACATTATTTCTGACAACCTTTTCACCACATCTACATCCCACTTCAATTTCGTTGTACTTGTTGCAATGACAATAAAGTTATATTCTATTCAATCATCAGTCACAGAAGGGACAGCTTGCAATCACAACAAGTGTAGGTTCCCAAACATGATTGTTTTGATGCACAGTTGCAAAGTACCTAAAGAAGTTGAGTGTGCACTCGTTAACCTTCCTTCCTTCTTCTATACATTTTCTGGGATCCTTTTCCTCCCAGCGGCACAGCATGAACTCCTTGTTAGGTTTGTCACACTGGGAGCCCAAATGGTGTGCAGCAGCCTTCAGTACAGCAGATGACACTTTAACCTGGAAAACACATGAACAAAACCACATTAACAACATGAACAAATGAACACAGTCATATTTACATCGAGTTATCATTTAATTCCAGGGGTTGAGATCCCTGGTGTCCTTAACAGACACTGTGACCGAGTTAACACAGTGAAAAGAATGTGTTTGATTGAAATTATTTTTTTTAATTCACTGCACACCTAACTCATCAAAAGCTAACACTCGGTATTTTATTCACTGAAATAAAGAACATAGACAGCAATTTCAGAGGCATCCTTGGGGTCAAAAGTCTAGCTTGAAGTACAATTTCACGTCTTAAATATATATTTTGACTCACTACAGAGGTCTTGCTTGATACATGTTTGTTTAACTGATGTCTTGACAAATACTTTACTGTACTAAAAGTACATGCCAGTATAACGCATATGACTCACTTGCATAAATTATTTCAAGTCAGTGAAAAAGGAATTAAACACAACAAAAATAATCTAAAGTGTAATTTTTGGTTGTGAAAGCAATCCAATCAGGGACAGGAGTTGTAAGTAAGCCATAGCTAAACACCTGTATTTCTTGCATCTACTTCATATTCTCAGTGAAGCAAACTTTCAAGCATTAGACCCTTTCAAATAAAGAAACTTCCTAATGCTGCCATATTTGTTTTGGAAACATACAAGCTGACATCCAAGGACAAGTCAAGTGAGTCAAAAACACTCCTGCAGGAATGCACTGCTCACCGGTTTGTCTTTTATGTAGCTAATGTTTAGTATCAGTCAACGTAGAAGTGCATTAGAAAAATACACATCATGATGAAAAGACTTTGACGTGGGTTTCATACATGCCGTAAATCATTTATCGCTGTTAGACATCTTTTAAACTATCAGCGCGAGACTACAGAGAAAGCGTAACTCACACAGTATAGCAGCTAGCATTAGCTCACGTAGCTAGTTGGCGTACATGATATTCATAACAATAACCCTGACTCACCTCATCCACACTCAGCTCCTGCAGCGTAGGAACCTCCACAGTCGTGGGCATGGCTGCGTGTGGCAGTAAAACAACCGGAGAGAATCAAAACCGCTCCCGTAGGGACCTTCAAGGTCCTGGTTTAGCTCTAGGACGAGCTACAAACTCTGAGCAGAAGGTCACTTTACTGCGCCTGACGCTCTCAACTGTGGGACGCGCTCTGATGACGACCGCATGCGCAGTTATGGCGCTATTAAGACTTGAAATGTATCTATATGTTTTTTTTTTTGTTTTGTTTTTTTAAAGGGTTTTCTCAGTTTATGATGAAGTACTTCTTCTCCACGTGCATAAAAAATGGTTACAGCGCCGACTTAAAGGTTGTTTGTTGTATGGGTACGGTCAACAGCCCATTAAACGTCACATCCGGTTTGAGCTGCGCAGTGAAAGCAAACCGCTTCCCCCTCAAAAAAGATATTTGATCGATGTGCAAAAGGTATTATCCTTCATGTAAATTAATCAAAACTACACGGTAAATTCATATCCATAAATTTAAACTGAAAAATGCAATCCTCATGTATTCAAAACAACTTAAACTACACTTTCAATCCTTTGAATTGATTGTTGGCATAATAACAAGTATCTTGGAGAGGATTTTTATCTGGAAAACTGCATGTGTTTTTATTTTTTATATCAACAATAATTATTTTTCCTGTTCATGTTTTTTTTCCCCTCTCTCTGCTTTATTTATTGTGGTGTTTTATTTTCAGAGCACATGCTTGTCTGTGGATTATACAAAAATTATAACAAATAAACAACAATGTTTTGTCCATATTCTTTTTCAATTTTCAGTAATGACTCAGTGAAGGATATGACAGCTTAATCGCGTTAGCATCACCATTTAAAATCCTGAGGTTTGCAGTATTGCACGAAACACCCCGCCCCAAACCATGACACGCACGAGGCAGACTGTACCGATGCTTTGTTGCCATGGTGACGATACACTTCGCTCCGGTTTCTGTCTTGCTCTGGTCGGTAAAAATCCATAAAAGTAAGATTTTTAGTTTGATTAAAAGAAAAGAGAAGGCACCTGAGCGTTAATGCAGCAATGGATTTGGGGGAAAGCAGATACAAAGGAGAAAGAAAAAATGGAAGGTAAATAAACATATATGTTTTTATAAACCCCCCAAATAGTAGTTTAAATACTTCCGCTGCTCTAAGTTGTCTATATTTCTCGTTTTGTCAGAGCTCTTTATACATGTACAAAACAAACCATGAGTACACCATGACAAATCAGCTTTGAATATACAAAGAGACTCCCAGGTGGACTGTTTTATTCAAATCAGTCAGTGGTGTATGTATAGAGGGTTAGGGTTAGGATTAGGGTTAGGATTAGGGTTAGGGTTCCATCATTATCCATCAGTAGCAAGCGGCAACCTCCAGTCTGAGAATATGAGGCAATGCGGAAGTGCTAAAATCTGCTGTTTCTCACGTGTTCACTTGAGGCTGGCTCCGGAAGTAGCGGAAGTCACAGAAACACCAAGCCAGAAAAAAAGCCATTTCCAAAGCAGAAATTATCCTATTTACAGCCTGGTTCAAAAAACGTCGGCGAGACTACGTCCATGTTTTATACAGTCAATGATCAGTAGCCATCATAATCTTGACAGCAGCATTTAGATCCATTCATTTTTTAAACACTTAATTCACGCTGTTAGCAGCATAAAAATGTACAGTTGCTCTGTGGTCAGGTGTCAGAAACAATACTACACAATAGAAGCAACGTCAACATCAAGTTTTGACCGCAACTGGTGTTTCGTAGTTAATAGCAATCGTGCTAACTGGTGACTCTCAGCCAACAGCCAAGAGTCTCCAGTTAACAGGGTCACACACTTAACACTGATACACCAGCGACGTCTGCGGGTGTGTGATTAAATGTGTCTTCTTTATCCAACCTCGGTTAACCAGGTTTGACTGCAAACAAGCAACACTGCTGATACTTAAAATACAGATTTGACTTTGATTATTCAATGAAGAAGTTTGTTTAGAGCTGAGGCTATGACCAAACATGGGCTCAGTATAGCCAGTAAATAGTGAGATAACCTATATGATTATCAGAAACAGATTTTATGACCAAAGTAAAATTACGTAATATTATGAAAACAATGAAACAGTCTATTAACCTCAAAATACACAACCATTAAAGGGGACATATCGTGCTGATCCCTGATTTAATACTTACACATATAATACATTTGAAAACAAGACCTTTCACCCCCTGAATTTTCAAAATATGAGATATTGTATTTTTTCTGATATCCTAGAACGAGATTTGATGCCTCTGAAAATAGGTCATTGCCAGTTGGCCGCAAGATTTTGACCTTTGTGACGACACGAGGATCCTTTCTTTTTATTGGGGTAATCTGATAAAGCAGCTCTGCCTCTGTGATGTCAGTTAGTCGCACAATCGCCACTGAGGGATACACCCACCAAGAGCTGAGTATAAACATATAAACTATACATGTTACAGTACCGGTTTGACTCACCACACTGAAGCATCTTGAGATGATCTGTGTCGAGGTGGATTTTCTTCCTCCTGAGCTGCAGAACCGTCCAGGTCTGACTCGGGGTCCAATACAAAAGGACATATCCTACACTCTGCCATTTTATTAGTGCTATCAATGCCTTACAGTGAAGTTTTGGCAAACAGCAAACTCGCTCAGTCTGCTCCATCCAATAATGCAATTTTGTAAATACTGCCATGCTGCAAAAACCGCCCCCTGGCTCTACCCCCTCCACCCCTCTTATAGAACCGACCAATCAGAGCACAAAGGGCTGTGACGTTGCGAGGTTACTGGAGGTCATTCTCCAAACGGAGCGTTTCAACGAGATCTTCAGAATGGCCTAAAATGAGGATATTGAGAACGCTATTGTGGGGCAATAAAGGAACTAAATGACTTGTACTGAGGGCAGAAATGCTTTACAGGCATCCTAGTCTGGCATAGTGAAAAGGAGAAACAAGCATGATATGTCCCCTTTAATATTGTGATTTGGTGCATTTCCCTGGACATAGTTTTCTGGTTCTTTTATCATGAATCAGGTCTCAGACTCACCAGTCTGTGTGCTCCTTTGGTTTAGGAGACTTTCTGATTTATTGATGCATGTCATCCTGGTGTGTCACAGTCACACCAGGAGCCATTTACCGTCCATCAAAATGCGTTTTTTGGTGGTTAACTCTCCCACTTCAGTTGTCAAACCATTATACTACGCAGTGCTTCTGCACCCAAGTTGTGCGCGCATCCGCCATTGTTTATAAACAAATAATCCCTCTGTAGGTAAACAACAATGGATAAGTTAAATCAAACAAATAAATAAATAAAAAACAAATGATAGATAGATAGATAGATAAGGAAAGAAAAAACGTATTGTATTTCAGTAAGGAATTCTAAGTAATTGTACTCATATTTGTTGTCTTTTTGAGCCTTTCATTGTTTCCAATGATGTACAGTATATTTAAAATGTATTCAGAGAAGCACCAAATATTTTCCATGAATTAAACAAATTGGAAAGGCACTGGACTTTTTTTTCCAGTGGACTTCTTTATATTTATACTTTTTATATTACAATTTATGGACAACAATTTGGCATGAGGAAAAATCATGGTTTATGGGTTCAGCTTCATTTCTTGCAAAGGGGACATACATTTTCTTCAAATTAAAAAAGGACTCAAAAGAGCTACTTAGAAGGATGAATGCTGTTTATAACCAAGAGTGTGTTTCTTTTTTTCTTGGTCGTTTGTTAGTATAACAGATTGTTAGTTCTTTATTTTTCAGGTGTTGTTTTGTTTTTTATTCAATCAACTGATTTTTTTTTTATCAACTTTTGCAAAAAACTGCATTTTCTTTGTCTAGGATTGATGGTTCTTGAATGGACAGTGGAGGTAGTTGTGATGCTATTTTTTGATGTGTCATTCTATTTTTTTAGGATCACAAAATGCCGGGAAAATTTTCCATGGAGTTTAATAAATTAGGACCCTGAGTGGTTCATTAATGCAAAAAATCTAGGCTTAGCAAACGTTGTAGAAATACAATGTGTTTGTCTCTTCTCTCCCCCAGAATGCATGGAGAAGGAGAGTACACCTTCCCCACAGGAACCAGGTATGTGGGAGAGATGAAAGACGGGATGTTCCACGGCAAAGGAGTGCTACACTTTTTAAATGGAAGTAAATATGAGGCCACCTGGGAAAACGGCAGAGTTAAACAGGTGTGTGTGTGTGTGTACGTGTGTGGGTGAGTGTTCCTGCATGCATGTCAAAGTTTATGCAAAGCTGTGTGTTTTACATTGGTTATAGTTGATATTACATCTGGTCTCTTTTAGCAATCACTCACCATTATTGGTGCACTTATTTGGTTTCTCAGTTTTTCCCCCCTCCTGCATGAAACTACACTCTCTCCTGCTCTGATGTAGTCTTTCATGGGCTCATGCCACAACAGTGATCACTCCCAATTATTATCATCATTTGAGTTGTGGTTCATTTAATATGATAGCAGCTTTAAACCATGACTAAACTTGACTCAGGCCACCCTACACCTGCATCCATGCCAGCCCGAGAAAACTGATTTCCATTAAAAACAGACCTAAACCACAGAGAAATTCACAGATCCAAGCTCTGGAAAAAGTGCCTGCATCTCTCCCTTCATGTGCTTAGCCTGGGTGAGGATCCAAGACCTGTTTTTGTCAAATAACTAATTATTTAATTCAGAGTTTATCTAAAATGTTTACAATAAAAAAAAAAAAAGATAAACTGCAGAAACTCCCTAGTTTAATATAAGCTTGATCGTCATAGCTTGTGTGTTGAAAACTTTTGCTGGATGGCTTACTGAAAGAAAGTCAAAAACTTAATTTAAGATAAAATTAACTTCATTTAAATTTTTCCAGGTGTTATCCAGTCGGTCGAACTTATTTTGTGAGGAAAAAAACAAAGAGGTGACACAACCAATTCCTCTGAACGTTAATCTTTCTTTCTGCGTCCTTCTTCACATTATAGTTCATCATTTATTAGCAGTGCTTCTACAACTACATCCTAATAATTCAAAAAATGCAGTTTTCATAATGAAAAATACTATTATTTATGCAACAGTGAATGCTTTTTATTTCAGTCATTGGACAAAGCATGCTGAGTTTATATTCCCAGTAATAGTCATTTTGTTCCTCAGAGGAAACACACAAATACACACAGTGTGTTTATTCAAACAAAATACCAAAACACATGTTTTTCCACTTTCCTATAGGGGTTTATATCAGTGCAGCCATCTTTTGTTTTATCTGCTGAGGTTTTCAGATTTTCATCTCTTAGTCTACTGACTTTACTCAACAACAATAGGAGGGAATTAAAAAAAAGTTTTTGTGGTGCGTAGAGCACTGAAAAGTGACATTTACAAACCTCAACAGCAAGCTATCTATCCAAGAAACTTTGTCTGGGATACATAGTAGCATAACCCCAAGACCTCGCTTTCAACAGTTCTCACCACAGCTGCTTTCTGCCAAAAAACTTTCCCAGAAGAAAACTGTCAAGAGGACAGTCAGAGCTTTGCATTTTCAAAAACTGTTTCTTCTGATTTTCAGTATCTGATTGTTCCACTGCTGTGAGGCGGCACTAGATGTTGAAGTAAAAGTATAACTAGATTTTTAACTTGAGTTTGTTTATTTTGACCCCTATCAATCTTTTCTTGTAATTTTTTCTTAGAGCACATATTTCTTTGCTGATGGTCTGCAGTACCAAGAGACAGACTGGGACTACTGCACTTTAAACGACAGGCGCTTTTACAGTGAGCGATGCAACGGACTCAGACCTTCAGGTTGGAACTCCAATGTTTTAGTCTGAATGGCTCGATTTGTTTGTGTAGATGGTCTAGAGTAGTGCTGCACGATTTGGGGAAAAGGTGCAATTTGCGATTAGGTGGACAATATTGCGATTGCAATTATGCTTGCGATTTAATAAAAAAAGTTGTGTCATGATGAGTCTACAGACTTGCTTGGTTATCATGGAGAAAAATTTGAATTGCATGTGCTGACATTGCGATTGCGATTGCGATATCCTCTTTTGCGATTACGTAATTGCATGTGCTGACATTGCGATTGCGATTGCGATAATCGTGCAGCCCTAGTCTAGAGTGACATTTCTGACTTGACAGACAGGTGGGTGCACTGGAGCTGTTGTAATTCTGCCTCTTTGTCGGTTGGCAAAGGGGAAACGTTGGAAAGGTTGAGTCAGCACTTCCACTATGGCGACCACGTTCTCCTGGCTTCAAAAAGCCTCTTCAGAAGTTAATGGGTGATGAAACTGAGATCATGTGCATGTTTTGTCCAGTGTATGATTCAAACCCAGGGCCACCCACCTCAAAGGCTTCAGTCTCTGGACCACTTCAAGTGAACAGATTCCATGATAAGAGTAACACAAGGGAGCAAATCCAATCAAAAGTTCATCTGAGAGATGGAAAAACATGTAAATAGCACCAGATTATGAAAGAAAAATGGAGTTTAATTTTGATCCCAGTGATACTAATTAAAAAGAGATTGTTTTTAAATCTATGAGTTCTTAAATCTCAGACGGATTACTCCTTCATTCACTCAGTTGCTTCATTTCTGCAGGAGAATCTCACCTAACCAATCTGCATCCTCCACGTGTCATTCCTGACGGATGCTACGATTGTGGAGACGGTTTCTATGACCCCAATACCCGAGTTGTCACTTCCTATGCAGGCAGGTTCCTCAGGAATGCAGGTGAGATGGGAAATATCCTGTTATTTCCACTGCCATAGCCCTGTGACACCAAAGATGAAGGATGCTGTTTACCTTCCACAGTAATATCAATAATCTCTCTAATGGCATTCACTTTTCAACCTATTTCAGAAACTGTAAGAACCACAAAGGTTGTTTTTTTATCTGTGGTTTCAGTTCGAGAGAAACACAATGTGATATCAGGATCAACCATCTATTCCTCGCTGCTTATTTCACATTAGTTTGTGCACTTTTGTTCCACCAATTTGATGCCAAATTGGCTCCATCTGAGCTTTGAGTGGTATCCAGGCATCTCATGATGCTGTGCCAAAGAAAATTGCAAAGATGAAAGTCAAGAGCAAACACACATTTTCATTTCAAATTGAATAGAGAAAGTCTTATGTCAAATGGAGACTGCATTAGATGGCAGGCATTAGATTTCATTTTTAATGACTGAAATAAGTGCAGTGGTCTGTTTGCAGTATTAATTTTATCTAAGAGGCTTTTTTGAAATTACTTAAGTATTTTTGTATGATGGGTTTGTACTCATGCCTAAACTAATGGCTGTGATTCCATGTACAGAGATAACCCTAACATGTGACGTATGCCTGGAAACGTAAGTCAGCTCTGAATGAAGGTTTCAGTCACTAATACACACTTAATCAACGTTTTAAGACCAGTTGAAAAATAACATAAACACACACACACACACACACACATATATATATATATATATATATATATATATATATATATATATATATATATATATATATATATATATATATCCAGGCATGCGTCATATATATATATATATATATATATATATATATATATATATATATATATATATATCCAGGCATGCGTCATATATATATATATATATATATATATATATATATATATATATATATATATATATATATATATATATATATATATATATATATATATATATATATATATATACAAAACACAGATACATTTTGCCCATTGGATCTTGTGAAAATTTTAAGAAGAGTTTTAAAATGCAAAAAAGAAGAAATGGGAATGAGACAGAAAAATAAAGAATAAAACATGTATTCAAAGCAATAAGTCAAGTGAAATCACCTGTTCATCAGCTGATCAGAAGGTTAAAACCACAGCCTTTAAGCTGTTGAGCTGCATTAGTAAGGCCTCTCACAACAAGCCATCTCTGCTGAGGCTGGACACAGTAAGACAGACATTCAGAATTTCTTCAAAGATCCTGAGGGTTATGAATCAAAAAAGTCCAGAGGTAGACACAAAAAAATTCCATTGGAGCTGAGCCAGAGGATTTGATTGGCTGTCCGTCAAAGCACAGGATGATCGTTGACCCAGGTTAAGGTTGTTACTGGAGCCGACTGCAGCCCAATAACCATCAGACGGCGACTGATAGAGAAGAGCTTTAAGAACTAAACAAGTCTTCAAAGGCCTCGTCTCCTACAACGCCACAAAAGCCGCATTTCCACCAAGCAGACTGGATCGGTTCATCTCCATACGGCGAGCATTTTGCTGCATTTCCACTGACTTATCCCGGGACAGATCCCTAAAAACCAAGACGAGCCGGCCTATATTTTGGGACCCTTCCGTATGGGTGCCAGACTGAACCGATCCACTCTCTGAAGGTGGAGCTACACACTGCAGACGGTTGATTGGTCAAAAGTATCGTCACTTACCCTGACAGCGGCTGCGTTTCTCCTGGCGGCACACGGACTTCTCTGAAACAAAGCTTGATTGTACTTTGTATCAAAGAGCTACATACTAATCACAGAGAGGACGAAATGCTGCATGTCTTCCATCCGTGTTCTTTGTTTGCTGTGCAGTGTTTTTCTTCTTTGTTGGATTTAATAGCAGGGTAAGCTGCTATGGCGTCATGCTATTCTTTAACAGCTGCGGCTTTCGGCATCCGGCTTACACGCCGCCTACCACGAGAGGGCACAGTTTGCTGTGGAAACACAAACAGGATCAGGCTTAACTGTACCAAACCGAGCCAAACCATACTGAACCGACCCGTACTGCTTGGTGGAAACACAGGTAAACTCGCCGTTCAGACTTTTTCAGAGAGCAGCAAACATGGGACACTGAAAGGTGAAGAAAGTTTGATTCTCTGAGGAGAAAAACTGAACCTTGACGTCCTGATGGCTTCAACATTACTGACATGACCAGGAGATCCCACTGGAGATGTTTTCACGGTGGCACAGTGGAGGGGACGCCAACATGATCTGGGGCTTTTTCCTCCAATGGACCAATGGAGCTTCAGGTTGGTCAGGGGCGTCAAACGGCGGCTGGCTCTGTGGAGATGTTGCAGGGGGCCTCCTTCATGACTGAGGGCCCTGGTCTGTGTGGGAATGACTGGGTTTTTCAACAGGACAACACTGCAGGTCACAATGGATGAATAGACTAGTTGACTTAAATTGTTTTCAATAATTTTTTTTTCTTCTTTTTGCATTTTGAAACTCAACTTGAAACTTTTTCAGACCCAACAGTGCAAAATATAAATTCTTGCAATTCTTCAACTGGTCTTAAAGTTTTTAGGTGTGTATAAATGATGTTTCTTTATTAGAATCAGCTGATTTAGTTGTTGACTTGGCAAATGAAGAGCTAGCTCTGTGCAAAAACAGACAAAGCCTGACTGGAAATACTCTGAAAAACAGAACCACCAGAGCACTTGTATTGAATTTGTTTCAGGTGGGACTCTTTGTCTTTGCCCATTTTATAATAACTGCATCACTCAGTGTGGCCATATGGGAAGGATTTGATAACAGTGAACCTATGGAGTGATGTTAAATGGATTATCCCTGGATTCTCTGACGGAAGAGTTTTCTTACAAGTCATCTGATAAGCCTGCAGCTAAAGCCTGCTGCGGTCATTGAAAAGTTTTCTTTTTTTGTTATTAGTCAAAAGTGGAAAATTCAAGACACATTTTTCCACTGAAGGAGTGTCTGCTTCTGCAGTCCTCGGTTTGAAGTCGATGCAGTCTGTCAGGTGTCCACGCTGGAATTCTCAGAACTTGACATCCTCTGCTCGTCATGTCTCCTGTGATTTTACATCATCAGACCAAAACATGGACACTTTTAATGTCATGCATCCAAAGGTGTTTTACCTTTCTTCTTTATAGGTTAGATACTTCATAATACATGCAGAAGATTTTCTTCATGCAGTCACATCACACTGTTTGTATTCTCCCATCTTTAAAGAAACTGGGACATCTTCAGAGTCTGGATTCTCTGACTTGCTCCTGAATCTGTTTTAGTTTGCATGTGAATTCAACTGACCTCTTTTAACCCAACAAATGCAGACATGTTTTGAGAAATGATTCCTGGAAAAACATCAAGATATGACTCACCATCCCCTCTGAGACAAAATATTTGTATGCAGATGAGCTACTTGCAGCATAACACAGATTAGTTCCAGCGGCACAAACATCTCATTTACATGTGTGAGGAGCTCCACATCCTCAGGCCTGTCATCAGGATGTGTAAAGAGACGACAAAGTGTGTTTAGGTTTTTTTTTAACATGCTTTGTTAATCATTTTAATAGCTCTGGAAGTGATAGAAAAAAATAACAGGAGAAGAAGAAAAGCCTAACAATACTCCAGTCCCCTGCAGTGATTGTAGTAAATTTGAAGTCAGATATAAAGTCAGATATGTGACTGTTGTCGTGGCTCATGCATTCACTGGGTATGGCTACCGTATCCCTCCCTCTCATGTCTTGGTATTCAGCCCCCGAGAAGGATGCTTCTGTATCCTGTATGGATTTATTTTTCAACCCCGGGAGGTGAAGGCACATTTGTCAGAGTGGGTGTGAAGACAGAATTTATTACCTCATGGCTTCCTCCCAGGATGAGGACTGTGAGGATGAGGGGACACACAGGGAAGACCCACCCTCCCTCCCTCCCTCCCAGAGGGGGACGTCTGCTGCTGCTTCTGCTGCAAGGAAAAAAGGAAAGAGCTCCCCGTGTTGCCATCACAACTGCTGCATGCAAGACGAGGAAGAATCGAGCAGGGATCGTATGTGGAAAAGTTGCAGCAGATACATATGGAAATGGTTTCAACCGCAGATGATTCAAGTTTTGACCTCTTGAACTAAACATCGATTGAATGACTTTACTCTCCAGCCTCAGTTACTGTTGCTAACTCAGACAAACAATCCATCTTGGCATCTGGCCACGCAGCAAAACAATGGGATCTGTTGCTAATATTCCCCAAGAGGTTAAGGATTATTTTTGGAGTTGAACAGATCTTTTGGCGGCCAGTTTGCCTGCATGTATGGAGGGATTTGTCAAAAATACTGAATCATGATGTAGAAATGTAGGACGATAAAGTGAGAGGAGGGTTGTGAGTGTGTTCTTTGGAATAAATAATGGAAACCGCCCACTTTATGACATCGCTGAAACTCCCCACAGTGATCTACAACATGATCTCTTAAAAACAGTGGTAGCTTATTGTAGTTCAGCTATGTTGACGGTTTGTTCAACACAGAGTTCTGACTTGTAGTTCTGATGCAGGCTGTGATGTTAAGGCTGTGAAAATGCACACATCCCACATGCAGACGTCATATATAAAAATCAACTGGCTTACTTCCTCTGAGGTTGATCCAGCATTTTGAAAGCAAAGACTATGACTTGACCAACTCTTAATCCAAATCCTACCAAAATACACACTTTATTTCACTTCACCTATGAGGGTTTATGTTTATATTCTGAAGAATACAAGTTATTTTTAAGTTTTAACAACACTACCTGGGCCTTGGTATCAGCCAGTACTGATGTGATCTGATACAAAACCATCAGCCTTTTTTAACACTGTAAACTCTAAAGGAAATTAAAATATACATAAACTGACTGCTTTATTAAATTTATGGGATTATAAATGTGTGAACAAGCAGTGTGTAAATCTCCAGTGCTAACAGGAATAATAACTGATCTGTAAACCTCAGCAGTGGAAAAAGGACTTTCAGATATGCGGCTCCTGCAGCTTGGAACCTGTTGCAGGAGAAGTTGGGCCTGAGCGAGCAGGTCTCTTTGTATCTTTTTAAAAGTAGACTGAAGGTTTTGGAAGATGATGCATCAGGTTGTAATGATTTGTTGGCTGATTTTTCTGATGTTACACTGGACATGGTAATCTGCTTTTGTCATTGTTTTGGGTTGTTTGTTACTGTGTTCTATGACTTGCTGCTGTCTTGGCCAGGACAGTCTTTTAAAAGAGATGTTTCATCTGAATGAGCCTTCCCTGGTTGATTAATTTAAGAAAAAAAAGTGGATAAGTGAGGAGTTAGACTTGCACATATTGTAAGTTCCTGTCAGAGTTGTTGGTGAAAACCTCAACTTGATGCTGTAGTTATTTTTATATTTTCTTATATTTTAGCTCTGTCTGGCAAATACTATGGTAGCCTGTAGGTGTCAGATGTTCATGTTTTGCCTTCATATTTTCCTTAACCACACTTAAGGAAAACACAAATACAAGCAGAACTACACAAATGCAAAAGCAATAACACAAATGTATGTAAATGCCGGTATCTGGCAATCAATATCGGCACTCAACAGTACCCATTTTCAGTACTTTTGTGTGTGTTTATAAACAATAATTAGTTTGACAATAAAATCTTTAAGTTTTTCAATTTAACATATTTATTTCTCTACATATTAACTTGCACTGCTGTGTTCATGTCAAGTATGGAAAATTACCTACTCTTCCACTCCCTCACAGTCACAAGGATGTGTTTAGGTACCTAAACATGGTACTGTTTGAGATTACAGGAACTGGTACTCAGTACTACAGACAGGATTTAGTTTTCAGTACCCATCCCTTATGGTAATGTGTTATTTATATTAAGTTTCAAGAGTCAGTCATTCCATAATGTTAGCATTACAGCTATGTTAACCATAGCTGGAGTTTTTTTTTTTTTTTTTTTAAACAGTGTTTTTACTTATTTTGACAACTTTCCTGTGTCCATTGGGATAACTGTTAGTTAGAAAAATGCTAAAGTTGAACTCTTTTAACTTCCGTTATGTTGTTCTGTTTGCATTTGTGCTTTTGCAAAGCGTTTTTTAATTTGCAAATCATCTGACACCTACCAGCCACCATAGAAAATGCACAGCTCTAAGGTGTTGATGAAGTACTGTGTGCATGTGGTTATCATAAACACAGAAGAACATTTAATTGACCTATGAATCAGCCCTTTGCCATTGGTATCTGATCAAACTCTTTGGCTCTGTATCATATTGATATACAAAACCAGTTAAACCTCTTTTTTTCAAGAAGAAGAAGACTTTTTTATTTTTTAGAACATCGTTGGGAAGTCAAACGTGCAATTTGGAGATGCATTAGAGAGGTGCATGGGTTGCTGCTGCACAGTGATTAAAAATCATAGACATGAAGAGCTGAGCATTCAGGGGTCTGTTTTTTGCTCATGTTCTTTGTGAAACTCTTATCTCCACTTTTTTTTTCACTGAATTTAGTCAATATGTGTTGCTTAATCTGTAAATCAGAAGAAAAAGACATTGTTAAAGCCTCATTGCTAGAAAAAATAAGATGCGTTTGATATAAGATGATATGGCACACAGGTGCAAAGTTTCAGAATTAACAATATTTTGACCAACAGTGAATAGAAATAGAGAGCTCCATCAAATTACAATGAAATTGTGCATGACAGTTACAGTTGCATGAGTAATAATGCACAAAGCATTGCTTGTTAAAGAACAAAGTTCAATTATTTTCCTTTTTATTGTGACATGAGAGCATGATAACAAACATGTGCTTGCACTTGTTAAATCGTCGTGCTGCAGTCAACCAGTCCAGCTTAAATACAGTCAACAAACTTTAACACAATGAGATGATTACTGTCAAATCCAGAAACACAAATCATGTTTAGCCAACAGTGCAAAAAGATTATTTTTTATCTCCCTTCCTCCAAACTTCCAGACTCACATAATTTAACTAAATTTGTCTTCCCTGATGAAGATTGCAGCTCAGAGGTACAATGAAAAACATTTGCACAACTTTACAAAGTATAATTTAAAAAGAATGAGAGGAAAGATGCATGGGCCACATCTGCACAATCAAATCTGCAACACTGGCTGATTGAGGGTGTACAGTTATTACAAACACACACACATACACACACACACACACACACACACACACACACACACACACACACACACACACACACACACACACACACACACACACACACACACACGGTCAGTTTTGTATATTCTCTCATGGCAACAGACAGCAACAGTCTGCAGCAGCAGCAGCAGCAGCAGCAGCAGGATCCATGTGCTGCCATATTGTTTGTAGCACTTTCCTGTTTCTGGAATAACCGCTTCCCTTTGAAAGTCCACACAGAAAGAGTTCCACACTGAAAACATTCCTCAGCCAAGGAAAACACCTCTGGTGACCAAACCGCAGCCCCTCCCTTTGTCCCCGTCCAGCCGAGGTGTTTCACAGACAGATAAAATCAGCCGGGGGGCCCTGGGGAGTGGGACGTATCCTCATTCTGCCTTTCCTGGAACTCTCATTTTTCAAACATGTTGGAGGCAGAATTCCACAGGAATAAAACAGGATTCCTTTTTAATTCTGCGAGCTGTGACGGATAGATGAATAATTTCTACAGATCGGTATCTTTACTTCAAAGCTAGAAACAGGAAAACCGCAGCTATTTTTCAATGATGTCATCAGGAAACAAAACCAAGAAGTGCTCCGGTTGCAGTGAATTGGAGACAGACTTATGTAGGTAGATCTGAGTGTTTATTTGAGCTTTCACATTTAGGTACGTTTGATTAGGGAACCATAAAATGTATGACCTTAAATATGACCCCAGACAAGCAGAATTCATCGTCACTGTCATGGAGAAGGTGGGGAAACAGTGATTTCTTTCAGTTTTGACACCAAACAGCACATGGTGATCCCCCCTTATGCAAATTAGTGTGAAGAAAACAACTTTTCCCCATTGGCTAATAAGCTAGTGAGTTTGAGAGAGTGTGTGTATGAGTGTGTGTGTGTTAGTTCACAGCCATTAGACTGGAAGGAAACACTTTTCCCTCTGAGTGTATTTTAAGGATTAAGGTAAACAGACTTTAACAAGGTGCCATTATGGCTTCCACACACTCTCTCCTGTGGGCGTTGCACAAAGGTCAAACATGAAGGTTTGCACCTTTGAGATGTTGTCAAGCAGAAAAGTGTTTCATACAAAGCGTGTAAGGTTTGCACTTCAGCAGAGATACCAGCTTTTTGAAAACAAAAAATGTACAAATTTGCTACATTTTTAATAAAATGTACAGTGTTTGGTCTAAATGCTGCACCCTAATTCACAGAAATACACACAAGCTTGATTTGGAGTTTTTTGAGCGACATGTTTTGCCTTATACAAGTTGTTAAATCACAAAAATCCCTTTTGCCCTTATTTGGAGGACGTTTCCGGATCACAGCAGCCACCTGTACCAATTACAGAGGCTTAAATTCTGAAATAAACGCAGCTACCTCAAGAGGAAAACGACGCAGAAGCTTTAATAACACCTTCCTCACAACGCCCGGTGGACATGTTTGTGTGGCAGCTGTCCGCGCGCGCCCGATGCGTCAAATTGACCCCGCGCTCCCAACAGGAAGAACGAGGGGGGACGAGAAAAAAAAGGGAGATTGTTTTTTTCAGACTTGAAGTGGCTGTTAGTGTTGACGCCCATCGCTACCAATTACACACAATCAACGGGAGAACCACAGACCTGCTCCTTGGTACAAAAGGAGCCCCGCGCGCCGTCGAACCTGCGGGTGAGGCCCGCGTGCTCCTCAAGTGTGTGCAGCTGCGCGCGCTGCAGAGGAGGCTCACTTCACCTGCAATTAGCGAGCCGTTTCAGATGCGACAATGAAAAACTGGTTTATTATCAGCTCCTCTGGCGGTCGTTTCGGTTTAAAATAACTGGCGTCCATTTTTGGGGTTATTATTCATCTGTGTCTGAAGTGGCTCTGAGAAGTTATTTTCTCCTAATTGTCAGGCTTAATCTTGATTTGACAGAATTTAGCCGACACTTGAATGACAATTGACTGATTCAGGCTCACATTCAGAATGACCTGTGGTTTAATTGTGCAGCCGATGTGTTATTAGAGATTTGTTTTGAACGTTTTAGGCCTGAGTGAAATCAGACGTTTGAATAGCCAATCAGCTGTTTGTATTTATTCTCTCCCTATAGAGCAAAGCGTTAGAAAAAAAGACTCTTTTTACATTTACTTCTACTCCTGATGAGAAATGTTAGTAATTCAAAGTATTTCTTTTTCCAACAGATGACTCAGAGCATGAGTGGATTGTGCGGAAGTGCCGGAAAGCTGAGAATGAGGCTGTCGTTCATCCTGAAAACAGTTCTTGAACACGAGATGGAGAAAAGTAACTAAAGACTGTCCTAAAACTCATCTGACGCATTTATGCGTATTAATGGTACTCTAATATTAAAGTGGGGCAGAAAAGAAGTTTTGATTTAATCTAAGAACGAGTTTTTGAAGGGTGCATCGCCACATTTGTTGATTCAGTATGCTGAGTTGTGTACCAGAAGTGCTCCTATGTTTTACAAGGGGGATTATATAAATATGATAATAAAAAGTTGCATTGCCTTTATTTCATGTGGTCTTAAAATATACTTTCTGACACTTCACTGTAGTTTTTCTAAATGCTCTTCATCTAATTTCATCTAGGATTTAACTTTAACCTGCTTCAAAACTAAATAAAACCCTCTCAAAAAGAGACAAGTCTGAAAAACAGTAACCTAAAAGGGAAAAAAAGGTAATTCATGGATTTGATCTTGTTAAACATTCAAGCTCTGCTGTTTACTAACAGGGAAATTAACACTTCATTTATGCAGTTGTGATCTCTGGGAGGAAAATTTTGATGCCTCGTACCATTAATTCATATTTGAAGTCATAAAAGTAAGTGCATCTGCAAACAAAAAATCAGGTTGTATTCATATCATCATTGAAATGTTACATTTACCTCTTGTAAAATGAGATATCATTTAGTTGAGGTTCAATAATCAAAGCTATAATTTAGCTCTGATTGTATGAAATTTGCAGTTTATGACCCATGCTTGGTATATTAGACAACTTTCCAAACCATATTGGTCATGTGCGGTCGACATTAACAGAGTGTAATACTGAGCTCTTTTCTAATTACAGAGGAAATCATTCTTTAAAAGCTGACTCTTTTAGACTGTGGTTTTTTAAAATTCTTTAAAAAAAAAAACCAACTTTTTATTGAAAAGAAAAATTATAAGAAACAGATTTTATTCTCTGAAACCTCCTTTTCTTATTAACACTTCAAGGATAAGACGCCCAACAAACATTGAAAATTAAGCACACGAGTAAACTCATTCAAGCAGAGCAAACAATATACATTGCAAGGGGTTATAAAAATAAATACATTTTTAAAAATTCCCACCATTTTGTTTAATTTTTCTAATTTCTGTTTGTTATCTAAAAGTGCTTGCCCTTAAATTTTTTTCTTTTTTGGTCTTTGTGTAGCTGATGTGGCAGAATTAAAGTTTGTGATTTGAAATTATCCTCAGAAATGATCCAAAAACCACAAAAATATCACATTCTATTTTATTGCATTTTAGTACACAAAACATTTATGATGCACAGTCTATCAAATAAACTTTTTGTATCATTTCATTCAAAGTTTTTTTTTTTTAACAAACAAAACATTTTTTTTTCAGAGGGGGGAAAAGTGCTTTACAGGGATTTACCATCTCAATAAATACAAGGACATTGAGGTCTTGTTGGATCCTGTTCTTCACACAATGGCCATGACACGAAAACACAGATAAACACTCTCTACCCCTGCCAGAACACACACTCACACACTCACACATACACACACACACGCTCACACACCCCAATCTGTTTTCTATTGTACCAATGCACCAACACTCGCTTCTTCTCTTAGCATAAGAGAAACTCACCACACACACACACACACACACACACACACACACACACACACACACACACACACACACACACACACACACACACACACACACACACACACAGAAGGCTGAACAAGCAACTGTAGAAATTATAAATTAGTGACAATACAATTATTTGGAAATATGAAAATATGTAACATTTTGATTTTGAAGAAAATGACAAGTCCACACATCTCAAATTCCCTGTGTGTGTGTGTGTGTGTGTGTGTGTGTGTGTGTGTGTGTGTGTGTGTGTGTGTGTGTGTGTGTGTGTGTGTGTGTGTGTGTGAAGTGGGATTGTTGCTGCTAAACATTTATGAGCAGCTGCCTCCAATGTTACAGCTTTAATATCATGATACGAACGCTGTGGCACTGTGCCTGTCCTTCATTACAAACTGTACGCTGATCATGGAAATAAAACAGATTGTATCCTGATGGCAGATTCAAAAGTTCTGTAATTTATTTTAATAAGAACAAAAAATGTGAAATCTTTGCTTCTCAAGAATTTTAGGATGAAATTTTGATTTCATAACTGAATTTTCTTTCAATGATGGAAAAGTTAAGGCACACAATATTTTCATTCTCTACAAAAGTCTAAATTTAAATCTCATTAAAGTGGACCTAAAGTGTATCTGGGAATTTTGAGATGTAATCCAGTCATTACGGCATTCCTAAAGAAATATTTCAACAGTCAACACATTTCATTTACATGTAGGTTTCCTTCATGAGGGAGAGGAAAGAGGGCGGCGTCTTACCTCGAATGTGGCCTACTGTGTGCCTGGCACAGCGACAGTTCCTCTTTTAATTTTCCCCTCTTTGTTTATCTTCAGAATCAGTCTCTTAAAACTCCCTCCACCTTCAAGTCGGAGGATTTATGAGCAGAGTGGAGAATGCTGTACATGGGAAGCAAAACAAGTCCTCAAGGTAGTGTCAGATACAGCCGGAGAGTTCCCGCTCGTGACAGCTTCGCTCTCATTTCTGACCGAGCAGCTGCAGGAGGGATATTCCTATCCTCAAGAGGAGTGAAGAAAAAGAAGAAGAGCAGTTTTTCATGTCTTTTGCTGTTTCCCAGTAGTCCTGTAAGATGTGTCGTCCCTTCAAGCTGACTCCCGTGTGACCTCTGGGGGCAGATCCAAGATCTGGGGGTCAAGAGGTCAAAGCAGTGAAGCGCTAGCGGCTGAGGGGGAGCTGGGGCAGCGACATGGCCTGGTGTGGTAGACCCTGAGAGGTCAACACGGAGAAGGGATGACCTGAACAGAAAACACAAGAGAAGTTTCAGATGGTGGAAAAACAATCATCTTGTTTCAGATTAAAAAAGAAAAAAATAAATGATGAACTCACTGTCGATGTACCCATGCAGAGCCACCATGCGCGCCCGCTCAGGGCTGCCAAACGGAGAGTAATGCAGCTCATCGGGCAACGACGAGGGGATCCTGGACTGAGGATGACCCTGGGGAGCCCCACCGTGCTGGGGCGTGTGCTTTTTGTGTCTTGCTCTGCAGTTTTGAAACCACACCTATGAAGACGTAACGTAACCAGACATCATGTAGCTATTGTCTTCAAAAAGAACAACTTGATTTAAAGGCAACATTTCACAAATACTACAAGAGAGAGCAAACTGCAGATATAGCCTGATACACAGCCAAGCATAGTGGAATATTTTACTTCCACTCCTTCTTTAGTCCTGTGTGTACAGACCTGAATAACTCTCCTGCTGAGGCCCGTCATGTCCGCTAGTTTCTGTAACGTCTGAGCGTCTGGATTGTTGTCCTGGGCAAACTGGGCCTGCATGATCTGCATGAAGTGATGAAACATAAACAAAAAGTCATCCTCTCATAAAATACAGTGAAGGTGCTGAGATCTTGGTAGTAGTATGACGTAAGCACACCGTGTTTTGTGAGTGTCTGACCTGTAGCTGCTCTGCAGTGAAGGATGTCCGCGCCCTTTTGGCCGGTTTGGGTTGGCTGTCTTGTTCTGTTGGGACAGCTCCTTCTAACGTGATACCGTTGCCTGAGAGAAAGGACGGACTCATGAGATGACAAATGTGTGGAATAAAACTACAACAATGATGTGTTATAAACTGAACAGCTGAGGTATGTTTTATTGTTTCCCTCCAGATCTGAAGGTCGTGAGCTCTTTTCAGTTCAGGAAGAGACTTTTTATACAACATCCATCAGAATCAAGACAAAAAAATCATTTGAAAACAGGTTTAACATTTCAACTATCAAAATATAAAAATAAATGAGGTGAGAAGTGATACATTATCTTGTGTTTTTATCATTTGAACTATAAGAACACATCAAAACACATGAAATTTGAAATCTTGAGGAAGTACTCTAGAGCAGAAAACTGGACAGAGCCAACACTCACCACTCTCAGCAGCTCTCTTCAGGTTCTCCACCATGGTATCATAGTGGATCCTACACAGAACCTTCTCCTCCACCAAGCCAAACTCCTCTCCAGTCGACAACTGCCTCTTACACGAGTAGCACGCAAAACATGCTAAGTGGTATGCGTTTCCTCTGGCACGCCGCACCCAGTCACTGGCATATATCTGCCGCCCACAGCGGGCACACTTAGTACCAAACCTACTGTGAGGGAGAGGGAAGAGAACAGAGCAGGAGAGGGGGAAAGAATCTGGGATTAGTGATGAGTTAATGGGGAACATATTTTAAGTTTTATCACATGGACATTTCCAAAAAGTGTACAAAACTAAATACACATCCTTTTCTTTGAGAGAGAAAAAGTCAAATTAAATGATTTCATTCTGAAGCTTTGGCAGGACTCAAAGAGTTTAAGGAAGAAACCTTGGAGGAGGATGTGGCCCTCAGAAAAAGACTCCTGGCTGCGACTGCAAGCTGAGCTTTGAATGCAAACAAACCAACACCTGCAATTTCCTGGCTGATGCATGAAGGCCCTGACATATGCACACGCTTGCACACAAACACTCACACACACACACACACAGGGGAACATTTTTTTTACACAGGGTGGAAGACGAAGAAAGACTTGCATGACATCACTTGAAACCTCGCCGCTGTAACTGATAGCAACAGTGAGGTCAGACTGCATATAAACCTAAACCACCTGACTTACTGTTCTGAACCGAGGCTTGAGGAGCACGGAGTGGGACAATGAAAGATAAATGTCCAGATAGAGGGAGGCGTACACTTCTTAAGTCAGCAAATACATCAAGAGGATAAGTCAAAATGAATGTCTGGAAAACACATGATGGAGTCATTTCTAATATTTAAGTTTGACTGCAAACAGGGGGCGAAAGAGAACGGGGTCAAAGTAAAGACCGCCATGGATTGAATAACAACCATAACATTCCTATTAACACAAGCAAGAGAGGCTAGTGTCATTCTGTTTTCATTTCTGTTTAAGTGATACCAGGAAGGACAAAAAGTCTACAGGACAAAGAGATCTCAGAAGATATTTTCATTTTCTCACCACTAAAAATTTATATTCTTAAAAAAAGCTGACAAGCAACCTCAAAAAATTAATGTTTGTTTATTTCTCTAGATGATATTTAAACAAGACAATTTAATGCATCACACAAGGACTATTTTCAGCTGAAAGTAAGTCTGAACCAGCTTGGTGTAAAACCCATAGAGCTTAAAGGAAAGTGTGTAAGACTGGGGATGGAGTTATGACGTAGGTACAAAATCAGCAGTTGGAGTCTCAGCGTGGAGGATAACGCTGCTTTATTCAGACAAACATCTATTGCATTAGTAAATATTTGATGAATGTTTATTTTATGATTTATTTAAAATGTACATGAAGACAGATATTAAAAAATATGTTAATTAAACAAATGCAGTCCTTCATGTTCTGTTATTTAAATAAACACTTAATCATCTTAATCTGAAATTGAAGGTTTCATTGAAAAAAAAAAGTCCCCCTGTTAGGTGGACACATGGAGATCATGCTTAACATCCCAAAACAAAGGATAACTTCAAATCGAGACAGAATTCGAGCTTAAAGCTCCTGTCACTTTTTGTTTGTCCTCCTCTTTTATTTCTATTTTTGTCCTGCACTTGTGGAAGTTGTTTTTATCCGACAAAAATAGAAAAAAAAAAAACTTATTGGACATCTTTCCTGTAGAAAATATTTGTTTCTGGAGCTTGTAGTTGGTAAATTTGTCTGACTCCTACCCCCCACTAGCAGTTTGCAACATCAAAAATAGTTTTATAGAAGTAAACTGTGTCATCGTCATCAATGGTCTGGTTTGCTTTTGTTGGTCATATAGAGGCGTACATATCAACGTTAGCCTGCTTTGTGAAGGGCTTTAAACTCCTCAGAGTAGCTTTAAACTCAAGACAAAAAAAGAAAGTGTCACAGCAGTGTGTCTTAGCTGCAAAGAGGCTTGAGTGAACAGAGCACCATGTTGTTTCCTTTCATCGAGGTGTGTAAAATTAAAACACATTAAAGATATACAATTTACAGACAAAGGCCTCACTAAACAGCTGGCACTTTCTGCAGATGAAATATCCCACCAACTTCCTATAGGAGGAGATTAAGCTCTTCATTTAAACGGGTGAAATGGGTACAAAACCCTTTGGCGTGAGAAGGATATGGTTAGGTTAAGAGCTATTGTCTGAGCCAGCAGCTGCCAAATCTTGAGAGGGAGGCAGGATCTGTAAGCAGCCTGAGAAAAAGTGCTGCCTCAGGGGTAAAACTGAATAACAGCAAATTGTATGGTCCCTTTTTTTCTACTCAAATTGGAAACATTTCCATATTGATGGGATTAATCTGCACTGACAGAAACCTCTGGAGCTTATGTGACTCAACATTTCTAACAGTTGTACTAACACATGTAGCTACCCGTACAAGAAAAGCACAGACATGGGGCTAATTCAAAGAGCAGTCAGTAGTTGAGAGGTATGAAGGAGGCCAGAGCTGGTGAGGGCAGGATAAAAAGAGCAGACATGGAGGGAGGAAGCAAATGGCTGGGGGAAATAGCAAAGTAAAGAGCGTGGATGGCAGAGGGAGCGGGGGGACAGCAAGCACAAGGGTTGCCAAGTGAGTGGGTTTGGCAGTGCATCAGTGCTCTCAAGACCACTCTATCTGGGATGAAAGCATACTATATCCCTGACATCCCACAAACTCGTAGTGCTCTTCATGTATATGAGCTTGTTGAGCAGAAGACTCATTTTCCTGTGTGTAATGTGGTGGAGAATATTTGGTGGGCATCAATAAAATGGCCACTGTTTGAGAATCTGCCTCATTCTGCATCTTATTTTCCACGATGTTCACTGAATTCACACAGCAACTCCTTTCTGGTCTCATGTTTTACTGCTGTGTCCCTCGCTCTGTACATGCAGGGCATCTAGTCAGATCTGTTTGGCTCCCTGAAGGAGGGTCAAAGACTTCAAAGATAGAGACGGTGAAGATCTAGAGACATTTGATTACTCATTACTAAGTTTAAGCTTGAGCCCCTTCCTGATCAAGGGACAAGACCAAAACATAATGGAAAACCACCACTGGGCTGAAAGCTAACTGTGTGTGTGTAGCATAAAATAATACAACAGGAAAAGTGTAATTATCTAGCTAGCACAATGTAAAACATAGATTAACTGTGAAAATCACAGGGGGCATGTACAAACTTTTAAAGCTTATCATCATTAACTCCTGTCTAACTGTCAGACAAGCTAATGTTAAACCTTATTGTTAGCTACCAAGTCCTAATTTTACAGTTCTGAAGAACGACACGACACCATGAAAAAAACTGTCTCCTTTGCTAACGTCACGTAGGAGCTAAAGATGCTGAAAGCTGATTTCACCAATGACACACACTGTACGAGCAACAGGGCTGGGTACCTTTCATGTTTGAAATGATACGGTACCAATACCCGGTACCTGGCAATCGGTACTCAGTGATACCAATTTTCAGTACTTTTGTGTTTATGTGGTAAAAATATTAACTTTTTTGATAATAAAATTTGAATTCTTTTCAATTTGACATATGTATTCTTCAACATATAACCTTGTAATGCTGTGTTCGTGTCCAGTATGAAAAATTACCGACTCTTCCACTCTCACAGTCACAAGGATACATTTAGGTACCTAAAAGGTACCTAAACATGGTACCTTTTGAATTTACATGAATCGGTACCTGGTACTTTTGACAGAACTCAGTCGGTACCTATAAAAGTACCTAATTCGGTACCCATCCCTAACGGGCAATACATTTTTTTCTAACTCTACAGTTTAGGAGATATTAACAATGTGAGTTTGACCAATCAGTGGCACAGCTCAGCTAATTGACAGGCAGGCGCCCTATAGCTGTTATTGAGGCGCAAAGTCCATCTCATTTCCAATATGGCCCCGGTCAACGCTTTGCCTCAAAACTCAGTTTCAGGAACAAATGACGTCACAGAGACAACATCCATTGTTATATACAGTCCATGGATAAACTTTACCATTAGCTATCAAGCTAACTTAACAGTTTTGAAGAACCATACGACTGTCAAAACAGTCTCCTTTGCTAACGTCATATAACAGCTAGATATAGATTGTGCCATTTTAAGTCAAAACAACATATTTGAGATAACAATTTATGCCAACTTAAGCCTTACCAGTCAATAGCACTGTTAAATTACCCCATAGCTGCAGGCTAATGTTACCGTTTGGTAAAGTTTAACAGTACAAAAGAAAAGGAAAGGACATTTCTTTAGCAATATAATAATGAATGGTGACTGACAGTCACTAACAAATCTTCAAAGGTTAGCTCCAGGTTTTTAAGTCTTGTAGATAGCCTACATACATACAACCTCAAAACTGAAACAACAGATAGAAATGAACCAGTACTTTCTGGATTCTAACCGACTAAAATACAGACACAATGCACCTTGCTTAAAACAGATCTGTCTTTGTGTACGTCAGTCATTGTTGTCAAGAAAATTGCTGGTTAAACCAATGCAAAAACCTCCCGAATGCCTTCTGCTCCACAAGTCAAAGTTTTTATGCTTAATTTCATGTACACAAGTCGGTCGGTCTTGATATGTGTCTGTTGCTAAAATAGCTTAAACTATACTGATAAGATTTGCTGTAGAGCACCAGGTAGGCTGGCTCAGTGGTCGCAAAAGCAGGGGTCAGAAAACACTTATGGGATGGTTGCGAAACAATCTGGTATTTCATCTATTAATGTGAAAATACAAACAAAAGCAGGGACTTCATTTTATATATGAAACCATGCAAACAGATCATGTTTGATCTGTTTTCCACATTTCTTTGCTGAGGACCTCTGAGGTGACTAAACCAGGATACGGACGCTGTTAGTGGAGACAGATTAATTTGAGAAACACAGTAACAAATGCAGACAGGTAGTGTCAATTTAGATTGATCTGCTAAATTCAGCATCTTAGACCTGTTTTTTGAATTTTTGTTAACTTTTGGATTGGCTTTTTAGAGTATGCAGTGAACAGCAGGGGGTCATCTATTTGTGGCAGCATTATTGGCATATTTGGCAACCCCTGGGCTTGATGTGATACAAAAAGGAGGTCAGTTGCTTCTTTTGAAAAGAGCCAAGAAACAAACGTGCTGTGTCCTACACACACTGTTAGATCCCTTACAGTGGAAATGCAGACAAAACCATACAGAAGCAAGAAAATACAAATGATGTGTGCAGGCTGGAGGTGATGGTGCACTAATGGCAAATCCAGCCATACGTGGATACATGTACGTGGGTTTAAAGTAGAACTAAAGAGTCTTAAAATGCTGTTTTATTGGCATTTGATCTCTACAGCTCTAGTGCATAATAACAATGGCATTTAATTAACTAAACAATGTCCAAATATAAGTTTTTGTTATTTATCCAAAAAGGACTTTTGCATAACACCTCGCCTGCTATTCTTCTCAACAAACAGAATTATTTCAGCCCCGTGGTAATGAAGTTAGGTGAGGGTAACAGTTTTTGTAATAACCATAAAATGAAATTAGCTGCTGAAGCACTTTGAGGGGGCTTATGCTGACATAGATATGTGCAACTTAAGCACAAAGAAAACCCTCTTATAACCCAATAAAGCCAATCCAGGGACAAATCGTCTCCTTGACTTACTGTTCTGTGAGTGAGTATCATTTCAGATTGTTGCGCAGAATTCCAGCCTGTTCCTACAGTAAAGAGGAAAACATTGTGGAACGTTGCAGCTAATCTAGCATGACAGCTTGTCAGTTTCAAGCTCCGAGACAGAACCCAGAAAAGCTGCAAATCATCCCTCGTTTTAACCCCCTCCTTCCTCCATGTACATCTCCTCCTCCCTCCCCCCCCCTCCTCTTCCATATAGTCTGTCTTTTTTCTGTTTCGTTTTGTCTCTGAACCAAAAACCTGGAGTTTATTTTGGAATACTATCAATCCTCATGGCTCCCTGCATCAGTCAAAAAGGGAAAACCTGCACCGCTGAACCCCCCTTTTGTTATTTGCTCCTTTCTTTTGTCTAATTTTAACTCTTTTTCTGCACCTGCCTCTCAAATCAAGAAGATTCATATTTCCTGGATTATTTCTGTTACACTTTGAAAAAATCCTAATCTCTGCAACAGATTTGTCCTTAAAGGGCTCAATTGATTTTATGGTTTTAAATCATGAGGTCAACTGTGGCGTTTCAAATATGAGACAGGAAACTAATCAACATACTTAAGAGACAACGTCTTTCAACATACTCAGACAAAAATAATCAGGATTTATCTTTGACCATATACAGAATACAGCATCATTCGTGTTTTTCAAAGGTCTGTGAGACTGAGACCAGGAATACTGATGCTTTTCTTTCTTATACACTAATCTGAATCAGGTTTGACTGAATAGTCGTTATTTAAATGTGCAGCAGATGTCTTATTATAATTATGACAAAACATAATTTCTCATCATTCACTTCTTGATAAACTCATCCACTCTTTGTACCCTCTCATGTCTCTGTTGCCAGGGAGATCTAATCAGCGTACCAGAGGTGGAGTGATGAATAATTATTATTACAACTGTACAACATACACACACACACACACACACACACACATGCACACAAAGTTCGCTGCATACACTGACTCTGGTTACACTGTCAGTATCCCAGGGTGCCTCTGATTAGCACAGCAATGCAACTTCCTGTGTGGCCTGCAGCTCACGACCGAGGATGATGTTTCTGCAGAGCAAGGTGAAGGAGGGAGGGAAGGAGGGAGTGAGGAGTGCAGGGAGGAGGCTGATAAAGAAATGGTTTGCGTGTGTGCGTGAGAGAGAGTGTGTGAATGTGTGTGTGTGCAAGCCCCTGAGGCCTGACATGAGTTTGAGAGGCACAGCGTGGGCTCTGTCCTGCACCCCTATTCCGACGTACACACACACACACACCACCTTCCTCCCCCAATACACACACCCACACACACATGCATACATGGAGGGAAACCCAGTCTGATTTCCTGCTATTACGCCCCATTAAAGCAGCTGTCAGTCCAAAGCCAGATGAGAGGCTGACACAGATGAGGAAATATCTCCAGAGGTTTGAAACCAGCCCAGAGGATCTGGACTCGTAGTGGTGTTTAGCCTTGTTTAAATCTGGCCTAAACCCAGATTACAGTTTATATTTACAGAGGTAACCTTTGTACAGGCCCCAGCCCTGCAGCAAAGCTTCACTGTTACTGCAAGAGCCTCTAAATATTTTCTTCTTTTCCAGTCTGACGTCCAGGGATATCGAATATTATGATGCAAAGAGGAATTTTCTCTCATGACTGTAACCATTCTGAGTAACAGTTACAGTCATGGTCAACTATTTGACCCACAGCCCAGACTTTCAAATCTAATTCCTTATCAAATAACTTGTCACTCATCCTCAGGTACAGTCTACCCTCAAATCGGAGTGAAACTATAACATAAGATGTATTTTATAGTTTAAATGTGTTATCAGGCTCTCAACCTTGAAAACTAACTTTTTTTATCTGTTAAAAGTTTCACTCAGAAAAAAATGAAACGTTTTTATTAACTAGAAGAAAGCAGAGGAAAGTGATCCAAGGCCACTTTTCAATATCCTTGAAGCTTAAGGCATCTGCAAAAAAAAAAAAAAAAAACCATTTGATTTTTATTTTCTTCTCTACTTTAATAAATAAAGATAAAATATTCACAGATTTAGATGTATGATTAAATTATAGCTTCCCAGAACATTTACTTAACTGTTGCAGCTCATCTCAGCAAAGCTACCTAGCTTTAGCAGGACTATTTCAGCAATTTTAGCCTTTTTTTTTCTTCATCATTGTTTAATTAAGGATTTGAAGACCTTTATAAAGAGTAATAGTACACTGTTTCTGCTTGTTTTAAATTTTATTTGTTTGTAGACTCCCAGAAACATCTTGCAATTTTTCCCTTAGCTCACAAGCTAACATACAGCCAACACAGTTGTATATTAGCTTTCTCGCTATTTGTGTTTTCAAAGTTGCGTATTTCTGGGGCCAAAAAAAATATTCAAATACAGCAAAGGTTGTGAGGAAAAAGTGTGATAAATGTCACATTTGACTTTTATCAAAATATGTTTCCTCTGAATGTAGCTTCTGCTGAGCTAACAGGCTAATGTAGGTACAATGAAACGACAGCAGCAAAAGCGTGACTAGAGTTCTTTAGGTTTTGCACATTTTGTATGTATGAATTATTTTTTTTCAACTCTCAAAAGAGACCAAACATCTAAATCCAGTCTCAGAGAACAGGGTCTTGCTTCACACAGATTAGCTTCTAAGAGGCTGCATGTGTGTAGAGTGTCTTTGGTGCACAGTAATCCTTTGGCTGCACATGGTAAAGACTCCTCATCCATTTATAGCTTCCATACTCAGGCATGCTTCTCATTCACAACCACTCTGTTTCCCATAATCACTGCAGGGTTCTTCAATGACCTTAGTATATCCAGCTATGTGACAACCGCATTACACTACGTATTACCATTTTCTGATACTCTGACATTTTCTGAATCCACTCTGCGTAATCATTGGCGGCTCGTAGTCCTGGGAGTGGAGATGAGGGCGAGAGGGGTGAACGGTGGAGAAGCGTTTAAATGGAGACGGGTCAGGTAAAATATTATTATGATGTGGCCGAGCAAACACTAATCTACATTTAGTGATTGGCAGCTGCTGGACACACATAAATAAACAGAGATCTCAGTGTATGTTTATGTGTGTGTCACTGTGTGTATGTTCTCCTGAGCTGTAAAAGGAGGCAATGTTTGCTGTGTGTTCTAACTAATATTGGCATGTAAATCGTATTCATGTTTTTATATTGGTGTGTATCTCTGTGTAAGTGTGCGCATGAATGTTTAAGTGTGTTTTAAGTTTGGATAAGAGTCTCATTCAGATCAGAAACATGCTGACCAGGCACTCGGGGCGGTCTAATTGCTGGTCTGGAGGCCTGAGGGTCTGGGGTGGAGGACAACTAATTGCTGGTGATTATAAACCTCAGAGAGGTGGCCTGGTCTCAGGTTTCTATCTGACACACACACAGCAAAATGTATAGCATGTATAGCTTCAAGCACTAACACATATGCACACATGCACACACACACACACACACACACACACAATGATGTACACAAAACAGGCATGTGTGTCGAAACAATATGTGCTTCACCTTCTCGGCTAAGCCACAGAATTTGACTAAATACTGTTGCTGGTGTGAACCCCATTTAACCTAGGACACACACACACACACACACACACACACACACACACACACACACACACACACACACACACACACACACACACACACACACACCTACAAAATCAATGGGGGAATAGAAGAGAACATAACAATTGAAAAGAAATCACACAACCAAGACTAACTCACACGCTTCACAGTCTCACAGTCTATGTCCACAGTTCACAGTAAACCAGACGCTAAATTTTGCGAATGAATTTCTATGAATCGCAAATTCTTTGAACTCCAGTCTCTCCCCATGGACAGCTTTATGTTCCCCAGTGTGTCTGCGTGAATAACCCTATTTTATTTTTTTTTATAGTCGAAGACTAGAAGTAGCAATGTCTTGTAGCCTACTAGTGCTGGAGCTGGAAATAATATTGTGTACTTGTCCTTTAAAGATGAAGTGGAATCTGTGTTTTGATTAAAGGACACATCCTCATATTTTCAAGCTCATAGGAATGATTAAACTCACTGATATCTGGTAGGAATTAAGATTATTGTGGCAGAATCTCATTTTGGTGTGTCAATAAACATGTTATAGTCTATAAGGACCAAATGAAAGCACTAAGCCACACTAAAACAAGTCTGAAAAGGTAAACCGGGCTGGCAAACTGGCTAAGGGTGTTAACCTCTGAGTTTACTTTTTAAAATGCAGAAAAGGTATGCTAGTAAAAAAAAAATCGTAGGCCCAAAGTCTAACACTGTTAATGTTAAAAGGAATTAATTTAACCGACATACAACAGTACGCAGAGCTGAGATTGTCTGCGCAATGTCCTCCCTGAAGACATACAATCCAAAAACTACATGAGGTCAACAGGCCCCTTTTTAATTACAAAGTAAAGAATTAACATCTTCTTTCAAACCGAGTTTTGAGAAGTCATAACAAAATTTTGGATCTTTCAGCTCCACACTACATTTAAAGACTTTATTTTGTTACAGACTTTGAGTGTTTTTCAAAAGGTCTTTCAAGATCACACTAGTCGACCCGCATCCATCCACTGAAGAGAGCGCGCGCGCGAGTGTGAAGCCTTTGTGCGCGTGTGTAACAGAGAGCGAAAGAGATGAGGGAGATATGGATGAGAAGAGGAGGGGTACAGTGTGTGTGTAGAGAGTGTGGTATTTTGAAAACATGGTCATAAACTTACCCTACCTGAAATAATCCATTTTACAGAAGATCTCTTTGTTTTTGATGTAGCAGCTGCTGTGCTGACGTAGCGACGTCCTGCAGACGGAACACTCCAGACAGCGCACGTGCCAGATCAGGTTGTTCACCTGCGGAGGGGTGGCGGATATGTCATCACACACACTGATGTGAAATCACTGGAGCGGAGACTGAAAACGTGAGATTCTGCTGCGTTATTTATTTAAGCTAATACGCAAAGTGAGGCCTGTGCGTCAACAAGAGCGTAAATATCGTCTGAGGTTCAGTTGTTAAAAGGGAATATTTTCTACAATCTTCACAAAAATTAAGAGGATTTTTATAGATGTGTGCTCATTTATGATCTTTCTTTCTTTTTTTTTTTTTTATTTGATTCCAATATAACGCATCTTGTAGTGGGTCAGTAAAGCATAATAATGACCATGTAGAAGTCATTTCGTGTTTCTTGTTTTATCTATTTAAAAATGTCTCCAAAGTGGATTTACCTAGGAACATTTGAGCATTGCAATTTGTTTCTTAGGTTTACTTTTCTATCATTTTAAGTAATCAAAGTTAGAAAAAAAACTCCGAAAATAATTTTCCGGGCCTGGAAAACAACATACAATCAGTAAAAAGCACCGATAAAATCACTGGAATCAGCTCGAAGGTTTACACACAGCACAGTCTTTTCACTGATAATTTTCAAAACATTTTTAAAGCCTAATTGAAAATAGCTTTATTATTTCCAAGAGTTATGATAACTGTCTTATGTAATCAAATACTATAATAAGTCCAGAAATGCTTGTTCTGTTCTGAGCCTGTATTTGATAAATATCAAGTTTGAACAATTTGGAATATCTAACAGCTCAGTTGTACTTGGGTAATTTACAGGAACATGGAAAGGTTTATTTTAGGAATAATTTCAGAGCAGTATAATCTGTATTTATCTACATCTTCATTCAAATATATGAAATATAGAGGGAATTAGCTTCAGAAGGGATGTGGCTAAACATTACCATTATATAAAATTGGTAGGAGGAGAGAAAGCCAAATATTTTAGTACTCGTTGTTTTGTGCTTGTATTGTGAAACGACGGCCTATTAAAAAAAGAGTAAAAGAGTTCTCCAGATGAGTTTTTTTCCATTAAAAAAAATCGAACGAAATAATTTTGAATAAATTCGTTCCTTTACAAGCAACCACAATAAATTATTCTGCGTTGTTTCTAACCATTGAAATTGTTTTCAGGAGAATTGTTTTTATTTTACTTAATTAAAAAAAAACCAAACATATACCTGTTTTTCTAAGCAATAGTCTTCGTGTAAAATGTCTTCTTGTGTTATTTGTTCTGCAGTCAGATAATGAGCTAAATGGTTACACTTCCTGACAAACACACCCATCAGCGCGCGAGTGAAGACTGCAGAAGCACGCGGGCGCACGCGACAAGACAGGACGTATGGACAGTGAGGCTGTAAAAATGGAAACCAGCACATCCTCGATGTGTCTGCGGACTGCACAACACCGCCTGTGGCCTTATATTCGTTAACTTTTGTTTTATAGTGGAGCAGAAAACTGAATTAAATGACAAGATTTTAAATTTGAATAAAATTAAAATGAATTAAATTTTTAATAATTTGTGGCGTGCTCTGAATTTAACTTTTAATAGACAGCTTATGGTTGTGGATATTTGTAAGCTTTTGTCCTGCCATTTTAATTGTGCTGTTATATCGTCTTTATTTAAAATGTTAATCCAAAATTGAGTCGTGTCTTTCCTTTTTTTAAATGCTACACTTCACATACTATCAGGACTAGGGCAAAATGTCAGCCCTTACGCGCGTTAGCAGCTGTTTGTTGGCTGCTTGACTAACAGCAAGCCTTGGAAATAAAGCGGAGAATAAACGAGGTGCTTCCTGCAGTCCAAGGCTGAAAGTTCGGCCTCTCACCTTCAGCAGGTATCTGTCCAGGATCTCCTGCCCACAGCTGGCGCACACGTTCTTCCCGGTGGAGGGCACCGAGCTGGTGGTGGAAGTGGGCGAACACACGGAGGGGGTGGACGGGGTGCTGGGGGACGATCGTGTGTCCTCCCGCTCCATGTTGGACCGCTGCGACTCTCCTTCCGAGTGAGACTGCAAGAGATCATTAGCACGGCTCACTAATACAGAAATACAGAAATGCACGTGTCGCCATTTTCATGTGGTTAGCCTGTTTGTTGCAATGCATGCGTAATGCACAAATGTACAAATTATAATAATAATACGTAGCCTGCATGAAGCTTCACGTTGTTCCTACGCTGAATGATGAAGGAAGTTTAAAAGCATAAATACGCAATGAAGCTCTTACCATTGGAGTGTGTTTGGAGTCCACACTGCAGCGCGAGCCTCCCGGAGTACTCTGATGCTCCGTGCAGATCACCTAGAAGACAGCGAGCAGTAAGCGTCCAGTCCTTATCACTTTTCCTGTCTCATCTTCAGCTGAGAAGTCCTCGGGACACATTTGCAGACAGCTCTCTTAGGCTACTCCTTTTTAAAGTAGTCCTGACAATAAACCCCGGTTATAACTGTTAAAAGGGCCCCCGCAACAAAAGGCACATTTTAATGAAGCTATTTCAATTTGGATTGATTTTTCCCTTCCCCTTAACCCATGCCTCTCACAATAATAGTATTTTCTCCGCAATCCAGGACACAAGAGTGGAAGGGGGGAAAAACTACCTGCAATTACAAATAGCTCGAAACGCTGCGGATAAGAGGACCCGGAGTGTCAATTTCAACTGTCAATCAGGGAGAGGCAACGGGTCACCCAAAGAATTGCAAACTTGATTTTTAATGGCTGTAATTAAAATCCAATTCTTCTCAGGCGAATTGGCAAGCGCTCGAGAGGGCTCGCGGACTGCAAATCACGCTATTCATAACAGGGAGGCGCGTGCCTCTTCACAGCGGCTGGCGCGTGCAGCTGATCTCAGTACACAAGCGGTGATTCTTGTGACATCACAGAGACACAAAACAAAACTGTCGCGCCTACGAGACGCTTCTGGCTGGAGATAAACTGTGCGTGTTTGCTACAGAAAATATATCTGATTTTAGCGCGCCAAAACGATAAACAATTGAGTAAAGCGAAATTATTTCACAATAAAGCGAAACACCTCTCCAGTGTACAAAAAATAGTTTTACATCATCACCAAAAAAATGTAAATAGAGAAACAGAGTAGGCCCATACAGTGCGCAAGTGTGCCACCTCTCCAATTCGAACCTTTTACGCACAAAGTTGACGCACAGCTGCTTCCATATTTCTGTACCTGTTTCGTGGGAATTCCCTCGGATAGAATCTTATTGCCCTCTGAGAGAGGGGACAATACTTCATTTTTCCAGTACATGAACCCCTGCGGTCTCACAGCGTACAGTGTCTCCAAACTCGGCGCGTGGATTCTGGAGAAGTCTCGGCGATGTTGATTAGAACTTGTAGCATCCGTACCATGTGCAGACTCGGGTGTAACTCGTGCACAGAGTTGGTTTTAACGCTGGCTCTCCGTGCGACTGACACTGACAAAAGCTGCAAAAGTTCTGAAGCTTTGCAGAGTTGAGGGTTTTCTCGTTTCTCCAGTGAGCCGTTTTTTTTGTATCAGAAAGATTTCTTCCCGTGTGCCCCCCTCTCTCCACTTTAGGGGAAAAGTCTGACTACAGGAAGTGAATCAGATTTAAGGGGTTGGCAGTTTTTTACTCCAATGCTCCGCTGGTGCAGGACAGAATGCAAAGACGAGGAGAACAAGAAACCGGAGTGACTGTGCGGAGCTGTAGTGAAAGTTTGCGTGGCTCTCTGGCCTGCCTCACAGTTTAAAAAAAGGGGGAGGGTGAACACAGAGCTTCATATGCGTGAGAAGGGTGGACACACTTTGGAACAGTTATGACATAAACTTACTCAAACTCTGCCGGAGTGTGTTTGATATCTCAGGCATTTGTAGCAGCTGCCAGAAGAGAAAATACCAAATGTGAATTATAGTTATTCATATAATTACCATTTATTTACTACTAAAAATATACAAGTAGACCTGAAACGTGATAATTAACGGACATGTTCGGGCACATAAATATATCTCTGGTTAGTAGGCTTCTGTATGTTAAGGCTCAGTTTTATCTACATTAGAAAAAACATTGTCTCAAAATAAATAAGAAAACCTATCAAAAAGGTCATTTATGCACCTTTTCAAATACTAACTATAATTAATTTAATTTTAAACCTCGCCCCCATGTTTTTCAATATTAAGCATTTATCATAAGATGGGTACTTTTTTGTTTTTGTTTTTCTTTTGTTTTCAAATGCAGTCTATTTAGTTTTTTTTTTTTTTTTTTTTTTTACAAAAACAAAAAATGAATAATTAATAAAACAAAATCTTGGAATCTGATTTTTTTTCCCAGTGCAGATTAAATTCACAACACGTTATATGAATGCTGAGGAAGATGCGTTATTTGAAAGCAGCAAAACAAAACAAAAAAAATACAGCTAATAAATATTTTTTACTTTTTCAACATGCAAAGCTGTATCTTATTTTATGCTTTTATTTTGAAAAATATTGTAAGCTTTCCAGTGTGGTTTATAGAAATGAAACCATCGTGTAAAAGCGAGAGTCAGAGTCATTAATGCAAATAGTAGACGGGGTGTTGGAGATGAAGCAACGCGCTCATGCGGACGTATTAATCTCAGCGGAAGTTTGATAATCACAGGAAATAAACGAGCAAGCGTGCACTGGTGTAGATGGACACGTCAATCACAGGTAGATCCCGAAATAAACTTCTGGAGCAGGATGAGGTCCATGCAAATCTGCAACAACTAGAAAAATGCGTCTTATCATTTCTAAAATCAACGAGATGAAAATATTCAATCATTTAAAACCGTTTTAACGAATAAAAGTGATTTTATTGAAAACAAATACACACATTAATAAAAATAAAAGCAGCCGTCTCTACTAATGGCTGTAAGAAATACTCTGCAGGATGTGAGCCGTTTGTACACACAAAAAGACATTTGAAAAAGGGCTTTCTGATGTCAAGAGGTAGGATTTGATTTATTCTGTGCACACTTTTTTTTTTTTGTACCCCTTCCTGTATAATTTATCTCTTTATCTCCATCCCTGCTGCCATCCTTAAAACAGAGATTAAATATTCCTGCTTAACTCTTAAAACCAATGGCTTTAGAAGAGAGCTTTGGTTGAAAAACAACGACTTCACTATTTTTCTTTTCTCTCTCCTGCTTTGAAAATGGTAATGTGCTTACGTTGCATGTCCAGCCTGAAAACACAGATCACATCAAAAGCACCTTCAAAAAAAAAAAGAAAGAAAAGAAAAAAAAAGAAAAGAAAACTTCACATCTTTTTCTTCTCATAATTTTTTTAAGATTTAAGTTTTAAGCAAAGGGTAAAACAGTTTTAAAACGATTCACAACAATTTTTGTTAGACTGCACAAACAGAACATATAAAAAAAAAAAACACGACTTAAGGCAAAAGACTGCTCAGCCTCAAATATATTAGATATGTTAAAAAAACAAACACAACTATCATTTTACAGAACACTGAGTTAAGGATTCTTCTACTTTTATCCCCAAAGTCTTCTGAGATATTTGTTGGATAATTAATTTCAGCGAGTATCTCAAATTGCAAATGGTTTAAAATCATCTATATAGGAAATTTTATGCTTAGCAAAATTTGTTGACCAAGATGCTTATAAACACGTCTGTTTCATTGACACAGCTGAACCTGTAAAGAGGGGAGTCCATTCGTCACACATGTTCTATACAACAACACGCTGCAGACATGATATTTAACGGACTTTAATCAAAATAAAGGGATTGCGGCAAAGAAATATCAAAGCTCTACACACCACATAACATCAGTGAAAAGACTGGAGTTGTATAAAAAGTTGGATTCAAGGAATAAAAACGTCAATCTATCAGGAGTAAACATGATACAGAAATACTGCAACTTACAGTAAATATCGCTGAGTGGCTTGTGGCTTATTGTTTTATCTCTATCGTAAAAAGTTACACCTGTGTTCTCCCCAGAAGTCTCACTTGAAGACAGGAAAAAGTCTATTGACCTGTAAATTAAGTGTTCTGAAAGGAAAAACACATCAAAAACACAAGAGAACCAGCATTTAGACTCCTCAGTAATACAATTTCTGTCTTTGCAGCTGTGCTTCGTGTGGCTTATGGATGTACGTTTCACCTGCAAAACATTTCTGCCAAAAGTGAGGAAGCAGAAGATTTACAAGAGATCCAACCTGTGCAGCCGTCAGGTTCAGCACTTGTCAAAACTAAATAACCCAAAATGACCAAAAATACACTTTTTATTCCTGCCTGTGATTGCTGCAAGTACCTCCAAAAAGAGTCCCGTTTGTCAAAAGATTACAAACAACTCCAAACTGGTGTAATCCCAGGCAGGCAGGATGTGTATCGTCTTTAAAGTATCTGCTGTAGAGTCTGTTTGTGTGTAGGTGGGGGTTGAGGTGTGTAGGTAGAGAGGGGGGGTTCTCCAGAATGATGGGTCATCTCCTAAACTTGCGGAAGGGCCTGCTCTGGTTACTGTGGTGGGATTTGGAGTAGGGCTCCCAGCGCTTCCTCTCGGGTGGCTTGTTGTAAACGTACGCTGACGGGCCTGAGTAGTCATCGTCTGGATTCTCCTCCATCATCTGCAGCTTGGCCTCGATGGCGCGGATCTTTGCACTCGTGCTAAAGGAGGAGGGAAATAAAAGATTGAGATGTTCGCTGTGAGATTGAGGGTGAAATAGTGGAGCTGGTGCTGAGAGTGTGATGGACAGATTTTGTTGCTAGCTGAGGAGGAAAGAAGAGGAGGTAGAAGGGTGCAAAAATTGAGATTATCTGTTGTGTTGCATGAAAAACAGAAGGAAATTTCATCTGAATGGTAAAGCAGGGTTTGAAGGAGCATGTAGGAGAAGTAGTAAAAGTGCAGGTGACAGAAGAATGGAGTGAGAGGTAAACCTAAAGAGGAGGCAGAGGAGGAAAGTGTTTCTATTTCCTCACTTGTCCTGCGTGGAGAGAGTGAATCTGAAGTTTACACAAGAACCAAAGAGCGGAGATTTTCCTGAGAGGAGTCCTAAGAGCTAATAAGTAACTGAGGACTGTCCATATAAGAGTCACATGACTGAGACCTGTACAGTGTTTTTATCTGAAGTAGGTCAGTGTACCAGAACTTTAAAATATGCTTCAACATGTAGACACAGACATGAAGTGAACCAAAGTTTTCTTCCAGTTGTACTCGAGTAAACTTTGCTGTGAAAGCAACAAGACCACAGTCTGTCCCAAAACCAGCTCACAGGGTAGAGCTGATCAATGAAGGACTGTATCCTTTGGATAAACCATAAATGGACCCAACGAATCCAGAAGATCTAAATGTAACATTTTCAAGTGACAGCATTGTGAGATGATTACCCAGATCTGAATCAACAAGTCAAGGAAATGTTTAAAGTTTTTTTTTTTAACTTCAGGATCACTTCATAATTCCTCATGTTGCTTTTGTCTGACCTGATATGTACACCTGTATCAGAGCCCTTTGAGGACACAGCCTGACCAATGCATCAGTTTGCATTCAATATGTTCGCTCTTGAAACTCAGCAGTGTCGGCATCAAGTGCACAAGAGGAGAAGACCTTTGTATTGTCACACTGCAGCAAAGTTTTTGCAATCTTCAATACATTTCCAAAATACTTGATTCTGATTGGTCAAATCACAATAGCAATGGTATTAACCTCTTTATAGTAAAGATGTCGGCAGGGACAACCTTGAAACACAAGCTTTATCAAAACAACCAGTGGAGAAGATGAGAAGATGTGGAGCACATTGAGGCTGTATTCAGACCAGAACAGTCCTTTGGTCCACTTGTTTGGTCCGAACCAAAAGTGGACTTTATTTTTTTTTGTTTGGTGCGGTTTGTATTCAGATTGTACTTTTTGCAAGTGGACTATATTCTGTAAACACATCCACATGAGTGACGATCAGTGCTCTTATTGGACAGCACTGACAAAGGGCGGCACACAGAATACAGACCTGGAAATGGAGGTAAACATGTGTTTGTGCTCTTATTAGAGCTGCAAAATTATTTTCAGTTTCAAGAGCAGCTCCTTCAAAGAAGGCTTAACAACACTGTTTACAATTTTGGAACAGTGAAGAAAAATGCGCGCAGCAAGGAGACGCTATGCTCTGCATGACCTGACCCACAACATGCTAGCAACAGCGTGGACGAGGAGGATCAGGTATAAACCAAGGATGGTTAGGTTACGGTGGCTTTATAGGCCCAAAAGGCACATGTATCCTGTAGTTACTTCAAATGGACCTTGGTTTGTATTCAGACCTGCACCGGAGAACCACGAACCGCACCAGAGTTCGTTTGGAAGCGGACCGAGACCACCTTAAAAAGTGGATCTCGGTCCGGTTGTTTGGTCTGTACCAGGGTTCGTTTGTGTCTATTCACACCTGCATGAAAAGTCGGAACCAGCGTGGGAAACAAACCCTGGTCCGTTTAAAGTGGACCAAACAGTCCAGGTCTGAATACGCCCTTAGTCTCTGCCTGTTGACACTGTGGCAAAAAGCTAGCATTCATTGATAATCATACAACATTAGGGATGGGTGCTGAATTAGGTACTTTTATAGGTACAGACCAAATTCTATATGTAGTACAGAATACCAATTCATGCAAAATCAAATGGTACTGTGTTTAAGTATCCTTGTTACTATGAGGGAGTGGAAGAGTAGTGACCATGCTGGACATGAACACAGCATTGCAAGGTTATATATTGAGAAAGAAATGTGTTAAATCGAAAAAAACTTTGAGATTTTATAATTAAACACAGTCATATTTATTACCACATAAACACACACAAAAGTACCAAAAAGTGGCACTGTGTTGAGTACTGATACCGATTGCCGGATCGCAGACTTTTCATGGACAAACTCTGTGACATAAATGTTTTATTCAAAAATGGATTAACACCACAGACAGATGATGCTCTGTGCGTGTTGGTGTTTGTTACTGACCTGAGGTGGTTTGCAGTTACAGCTCCTTCCTCTGCCACCCCGCTGCACGAAGGTTCAAGGCTCGGAGGCATCGTCTTCTCATTACGGAAACCTTCAAACCTCTGAAGAAGAGACACATGGCCAAAACAAGAAGACACAAACAAACAGAAACACAGATGGACGGACAGATGAAGAGACAGAGAGAAGAGGGTAAAGTAACAGGTGGAAACATCGAGGAGTCGAGGAGCGCACAGTGGGAAGGGAAGCCAGGGAGAAGACGGAGGATAAGGAAAAGAATCACACCTATTAGACTTCTAGGAAACATCAGACTTTCTAAAAAAAAACACTTCTGGAGAGCCAAGACAAGCTTCCTCTCATAAACATCCAACAATATTAAACTAAGGTAGTGATTCTGAATGTGTCTGATCAGACAGGCTGAGGATCAACAACCAACGTCTGCACTCATTCCTTTCAAAAACCACCTCCAAACATCTCCACCAGCCAACACTGAACTCTCCAAACCTGTGAGGAAAGAAGAAAGACAAACAAAAACAAAGGTCACACACGGTACATGCATGGTACAAAACACTCCAGCGTGGAGCTGCAGCTGCAGCAGCAGCTGTTTGTCAGAGAGTGACTCTGAGAAATCAGGTGGTGTAAGTGGCACTGGATCAAGTTGGTTAGAAGTTACATAAATGTGCAGAAGAGCACACATGGTCTCGCATAGTGTGCCAAGAAATAAATAACATGTATAGCCAAGAATAGTTTGAAAACAATGACCGTTCCACCAGCCAGGACCCTTCCCTTCCACCTATTTCTAAAGGCATGTCACTGGAATGCATATAGATCTGAATGGAGCCAATCAGACTGTTCTGAGTCTTTGAACAGTGAAAGTTATGTTTCAGTGTCTCAGGAAGTTTGGCTGAATCTCTGCGATTTCAGCATTAAAAACATCAAACTCGGAATTTGGATTAAAGTAATGTACAACAGCAAATACAAGTGTTTGTTTTTGATTTTAAACATACTCTCTATCTGGCTGTTGTTAGTCACTATGCTGATAAACACGGTATATATTAAAGCCATGAATTATACAACTGCTTAGCTGTTATTTGGAAACTTTAGGATGTTTGTGAAGAGTTAAGGGGAAACATTTTAATATATCTTCATCAACTTGACTTCCTCTGCTTCAAAGCAGAGTAATACAGTCAAGATGTCAGCCTGGAAGTCGGACAGAAACTTGTACGCCAACTGTCTCTGACTCAGTTATCCCTGCATGTCACTTATGGATCCAAACCAGTGAAGATAGACGTGCTTAAAAATACTACACACCACTGGAAATGAGCTGGCTGTAAAAACATACACTGAAAAAAACATACTAACATTGTGTTATGTGTTCTGTTAGGTGAGTCTGTCCTCGGTCATACATTTGGATTGAGTAGCTAGCTTACGTGAGATGATGTTACTGTGCGCACACTTTGATTAAAAAGAAATGTATACTCGTAAAATCCATAACAATCACACAACAGATGAAAAAACCCAGTGTTTTTCTTTAAGAGCAGCTATAATTTCTTCCGGTGTGATCTGATTGTCGTTGTCTGGTCTGGCCTATTAAACTAAAAGAATCAAACTTAAAGACTCTAACAAGCAGTCTTAATTACAATACCTTGAACTAAAAGAATTCAACTTCAAGAACTTTACTGAAGAATATAACCTCCAAGTTTTAACATCTGGTTAAAATCATCAATGATCGTTTCACATGGTATGGAAGTATTAGCAGTTGAAAAGAAGAAAAACAGAATTGATTTTTTGAGGATATAAGTGAGACAGAACACTGTAATTGACGGAAACCACGGTTTCCCAGATCTCTGTCTGGATTGGCCAAAAACTTGAGGTGTTAACAACAGTTTAACATTTTCGTGGTCTTTACATTGTTTGGCTTTGCAGGGCTCCATTACATGCTTGTGATTACCGTAATGAACCATAACACACTGGAAAGCACAGAATTTTGGGTGAAGGCAATTTGAATTTTTCTAATTGAACAAGCTGTGACAGAGTTACATTAATAACAGGGCTGGGACGATTTGCTTTTCTCCCAATTTGATTCTTTTGATTCTTATAGTGCCCATTCGATTCATATTGTGATTCTTAATATTTCTGATTTTAAGTTCACTTTTTTCACACCAGATGAAAAAGAGTGAAAAAGTTGAATGATGATGTCTGCAAAGTATATCAGGAGGCCATGTCTTCCCCAAATTTGTACATCACATGTGAGTCAGTTTTTAGGATTTATTCAGGGGATCTGACAACACGTTACTAGACAATTAAAGAAAAACATTTCGCCCTCTACTGAAGAAAAGGAGTAACTTTTTCCGAGCAGCCTTACAAACAAAGACTCAAATAGAAGAAGAAATTTGAAGAAATTTGAAGAAATAAAAATATTTTTTGAAAAGCAAACAACAAAAAAAATCACAATTTAAAAACTGTGAAACAAAAAAATCCCAATACTTATGTGGATGAATATTGTCTCCCACCCCTAGTTTAATGACACTCCAGCCAATGTAATACAGCATCGGCAGTGTCGCTATAGGTAAAGTATAAGAGGGTAGGGTTAGAAACAGTTGTCAGTGGCTTCCATGATGCTTATCGTCTGAGTAAGCTTCTGTTTCACTGGAGGACAGTTTGCTTTTTCAGGCTTTTTGAGGAATGATAATTTGAAGTTTTGAACTTGTGCACTAACTGAAGCATTCCAGATTCTGGGGTCCACGTTGATGGATCAATTTTTCGGATGCATCCATTTCTCACCTGTTGACGCATGATTATTGAATGAAACTACTAAAATGTTGCTTTATTGCATTAGTTCAACAGCAGAGGGATGTTCCAGTTTAATGGGAAAAAAAGGAAACCTAATTTTGCGGAAGGGATTGTAGTCTTTCCACTTTCTCAAACAATAGCAACACAGAAATCCAAAACAGGGCTGGTCATCTCCTACCACCAATTAAAAGTTAAGCAAATCACTATTTTTTAGATGAATAGAAGACAGAAAGAGGGACATTGAGCAAATGTCTTTATACTCATCAGCACACCCCACCTGAACAGTACCAGTGCACTTTAACCCAAATATTTGCACTTCCTATACACTAAATTAAAAGAAAATCACTTAATTAGCTTCGATGTTATTTAAGGGAATTATCAATCAATACTACTATCATGAGCACTAGAGCGCTGCAGGTTAGAGGAACATGGATGTGTTGCATCTGTGCCAAACAAAGCAGCTTTCTGACAGGAAGTCAAATGTAGGGAGTTTCAAATGTAATGATGACACTTGTATTCATAAGTGAATACTGAGTGAAACCGAATGGGGCTTTTATTTTGAAGGCTAGGCTCAGTGATGTTAGTGCAGGAAATATGACAAAAACAATCCTGGTAGGTACGTCCTGTCAGGTGTTACATGGGCATGGAGAAGTGAATCATATGGTAATGAATCGCAGCCTCTTAAGCTGGAAACAAGGTAGTGGTTTTATTGTTTTTGTGGTGTCTAACGTTTGTTGTTGTGCTGAATGTTTCACAGGAAGCTGCTTCAGTGTAGCTTCTAGTTAGCTCTGTGACTGGTGACATCGGCTGGCTTTGCCTTGTTTGATTGGTGCTTTGAATGATCCATCCAGTCACTGTAGTTTGAAGTGTTTCTCTTAAAATTTCAGGGTTTGTTCACTTAATATTTTGGCAGTTAAATCTGCGCATAGTTTTAAGTTATTTAACTCCACACTTTGCTTAGAAGTTTGTGTTTGTTAAATTATGTGTCTGCAATGTAAATATTTTCATTTTGTTTTGATTATTGGTGATGTCTCAGTTTGTTTATGTTTTAACTGAGGAAAAGGAAGAAGGTAAAGAGTTTAAGAACACCTGTTGAGAGTCAAACCACTGCTTCATGGTATGTTCCATTTACATCGGAAAGCATTTCAGTTGTCAAGTCCGAAAAACTTGCCGTAACAGCAATATTTCTATATACAGCCATTGAACAATATGTATACGGCTGGTTAAGTGTGAAAAACTCTAGTCAGAAATGCTAAAATAAACAAAATATTACAGGAACTTAATTACAGTTTACTAGACATGCACTGATTGATCAGTCGGTGCCGATTTACTTAATTTGGAGGGATCAGTGATCGGTGATCAGAGATCAGAGATCAGTGATCGGCCCATCCTTACATATGAAACTGATCTTATTTACCTCTGGGTAGGTCCGATAGCCAGCCTTTGTTGCTTTTTGCTCTAAAACCTAAAACTCAGGACACTTTACTGGTTGTTTAAGTTAAGATCGTAAGATTTTATTGTTTGACAGGTGTTTTTCAATGATTTTCAATTAAAAAAAGATTGGAACACTGAAGGAATATGCTGTCAGTTATGAAAAAAAAAAAATGGTATCGGCTCAAATTAGTATTGGCAGGTCAGGCTTTTTAAAGATCGGTGATCAGTGATCAGCCAGAAAATTGTGATCTACTGTTTACACCCAGGGCAGACATTTTTGATTGTAAACTTGGGGGTGGTGAGGCTCCACCAACCTCCCAGTAGGAAATTTCAACCTCCCACTTCGAACTTGTAAATTCCAACTTTTGAGTACAAATGAAATGCATCATTAGCTGGGGACGCTACAACGCTACAATCATCCAACCCGCATTCGCTGATAAAATCTGGCAAATTTTTCATGGGTGCAACCCACAGACTCAACTCTGCTGCTCATCCTACAGATGTATGTTTCTTACAAATGTGTCTCTAAGTTAATTAAAAAGGTTTTCCAGTGGCATTACCAAGAGGCATCGTAACAACAAAGAAATAAACTGCTGGACACATTTTATTACTTCTTGTGCTATGTTTATGTTGCTTGTGACTTAAATATCAGGAATTTTCTGGAATCTATACCCAGTGTATTTTTCTTATTTATGATCTAATTGAAAATCTATCTAAAGCATTTTATCAACTGAGCTAACCCTGCAGATTAGATTGTACTGTGTGTGGAATGACTGAATTATATGTGACTCACTGACTTCAGTCTCAATGAGCAGCAGAGCAACACATGGTAAAGAGGATCCCCTGCTGCATCAATAAGTGCATATTAAAAACGACACACATGATACGACATAAAGGGAAGGCAACTTGACCACTCTGAACCACCACAGTGCAGTAATGACTTGTAATGACTTTGAATACACGCCACAAAAAATGAAAATGAGCTGAGATCACCGAGGAGAGTTAGGGCAGGGCTGCAGAACATGTTGACAGATGCTGTGAAAAACTTCAAATATGTTTGTTACTGAGTCATAGCTGACCAAGACAAACACGTTTTAACTGAACATGAAGAGAATGACTTGTAACTCTCAGGTTTACAGCCGTATCAATAAGAAAAGCTATATTTGGTCAGGATGGAGCACTGAGCCAAGTTTGATGGAACCTGTGAGCAGATTTATCCCACGACTAGTGGAGCAGATAACTGTAAAATTTCAAGAGAATCGTTCAAATGGTGATGCAAGCATGAAATTTGGTACAGATACTCTCTTAGGGTCACTCTTTTGAAATAAAACGTTAGACACGCCAAAATTCAAGATGGCGGCCATTTTTAAAGATGGACGCCATTTCTATCAAACGATTCTTATTTCAAAAGTGCAAATGGTGATGCAAGCATGAAATTTGGTACAGATACTCTCTAAGGGACACTCTTTTGAAATAAAATGTTAGAAACGCCAAAATTCAAGATGGCGGCCATTTTCATAGATGGACGCCATTTCTATCAGACGATTCTTATATCAAAAGTTCTAATGGTGATGCAAGCATGAAATTTGGTACAGATACTCTCTGAGGGACACTCTTTTGAAACAAAATGTTAGACACAACAAAATGTTAAGATGGCGGCCATTTTTAAAGATGGCTGCTATTTTTATTGTATGCTCCTTTTTTCAATGGTTCTAATGGTGATGCAAGCTTAAAAGATGGCACAAATACTCCTTCTGAGCCACTCATTTGAACAAGGACATTTGACACTTGAATATTAAAAATGGTAGTTATTTTTCAGGATAACCACCACCGTACTAAAACTGGTGTTAAGAGTGCTCGTGAGGTCCCTTTACAAGGAACCATTTACAGCCACTCGAAACTTCAAAACTGTAAGCCAAGAGTGTTTATTTGACTGTGTTTTGTCTAACTCCTTACCCTTGGCCTGTCCGAATTGGTTAAACCTGCCAGAACTGCCCCCTAACGGCATAGCTCACAGAGTTCATCAGAGTACACAAGCTCCCTTACCGTAACAAGGTAACAGTCACAAGGGAGGCTTTGTTTTTTTTGTTTTTTTTTTGCTTTTTTATGCTTTCATATATATATATATATATATATATATATATATATATATATATATATATATATATATATATATATATATATATTAGTGCTGGGTAAGTGTAAGTAATGCACTGAAAATTCTCTTAATAAAGCGTGAATGCAGACCGATATCAGCGTTTTTTGGTGGGAGTCAGTTTATTTGTGTTTTTCGTCAAGTAAATTATGGCCCGTCTGAGTGTAGAGGAAACTATATATATATACATATATATATATATATATATATATATATATATATATATATATATATATATATATATATATATATATATATATATATATATATATGTATATGTTTTTTTTAAGAGCAAGAGAGAGAGGGGAACAGAGAGACACAGAAAGAAAGAAAAGATAACTGCACAAAGACTGAGCCATACCAAAGACTCAAGCTGGCTGCTTACTCTTCTATTCACACTTGCAGCTGCACAGTGCTGTGCAGGTGAACCCCAACCTGAAACATTTGCACCTTCCAACTTAGGCTGTTTGATTAAAAAAAAAAAAAAAAAAAATCCCTCCAAAATAAGTGCCTGTATTTTAATTCTCTTACCTCTGTAGAATAAAACATATATCATTTTTTCAGGTTATTATTATTTTTCTTCATAAAATTATTTTTCTAGTAATAACAATTATTATTATATAACGTTTTTTAATGTATTCTTTTTAGCATTCATGTAATTATTGTTTTTACCATTAAATTATTAGTATTGTCATTATTATTAATGTTCATGAAAACAGAGCTTTTAAAACAAAATGGTGGCCATCTTGAATTTCTTCAATTTTTGTATGTCTAGCATAGTTTTTGTGTCCCTTAAAGAGTAGTTGTGCCAAATTTTACATTTGCATCACCGTTTAAGTTTGAGTTGGAATAATGAGCGTTCAACTGAAATGGCAGCCATCTTGAATAAAATGGCCCCCATCATGAAAAATGGTCACCAATTTGTATTTTGGGGTGTCTAAATTGATTTTTCATGAGTGTTAGAGAGTGTATGTGCAAAAACTCATGCTCGCATCACCAATAGAAATATATTAAAATAACAAGTGTTCAACAAAATGGCGGCCATCTTTAAAAATGGCCGCCACCTTGAATTTTGGCATGTCTAACATTTTGTTTCAAAAGAGTGTTCCTTAGACAGCATCTGTACCAAATTTCATGCTTGCATCACCATTTGAACTTCTGAAATAAGAATCGTCTGATAGAAATGGCGTCCATCTATAAAAATGGCCGCCATCTTGAATTTGGCGTGTCTAACGTTTTATTTCAAAAGAGTGTCCCTTAGAGAGTGTCTGTACCAAATTTCATGCTTGCATCACCATTTGAACTTTTAAAATAAGAATCGTTTGATAGAAATGGCGTCCATCTGAAAAAATGGCCGCCATCTTGAATTTTGGCGTGTCTAACGTTTTATTTCAAAAGAGTGTCCCTTAGAGAGTATCTGTACCAAATTTCATGCTTGCATCATCATGTGAACGATTTTTTCACTTATCTGCTCCACTAGACGTGTTGCCTCAGAGGCGGCAGCATTGACCTTGACCTCGCTCCACTACGTATGTGTGTGTATGCGTGTGTGTGTGTAGGGTGTGATTCATCTCTATACAGGATATCCTCTCACCCGATGCCAGCAGGCTGTCTATTGTTAAGGGACGAGCAGCGGTTTCTCTGGGATTTCACTGCTCTCTGTAAACCGACTCCTGCAGTAGCCGTCAAGGCGAGTCAGATTCTCATGTTTTTATAAAATGAAAGTGAGGCTGACACTTACCCTCACCTGTGCGTGCGCCCAACGCACAACCAGCTTCTTGGACAGAGCTAGCTTTCCGTTTAAACACTGGATGGCTCGTTCTGCCTCCTGCAGAGTCACACACACACGGGGAAAAAAAGGAAATGATACTTTACAATGATGATTAAAAATCAGCCTTCATGATTGCAACCCGGTCATTAAATAATTAGTCTTAGAGACAAAAAGAAGGCAAAAACAATAATGGATGATGACGTGCCCCTCTGCCTTCAGTTTAACCATGAAACATGTGTGAGAGTGTGTGTTTGAGAGGAGGAGAAAAGAAAATATGTGTTTGTCTAATCAAATGAAAAAGTGGCTTTGGTGCGAAATGATATTAATGAAGCACTTTTTCTTCTCTTGTGTGTGTGTGCGCACGTGTGTGTGTGTGCGTCGGTGTGTCTAAATGTGGAAGATAAACACACACTTCCTCTGTATAATCCTTCTGGGAGGGCTTCATATCCCACTGATGGACACTAGCTGTGAAACTAGATGCTTATCACGATCCCCTCAGGCTCAGTCCAAAACAAACAAACTGAACCTGTGAGGCTGAGCAGCTCCTTGAAGGACTTTTTTTTAAAATATTGCCTGTTTCAGTCACACACGGGCAGGTTCTCTTTACTGGAGATGACTGATAAGAGATTCTCTGAGATTATTTGTTTATAAGCTCATATCTGCATTATAAAGCATCTATCTGCAGGGGCGTAGCTACAATTAGGCAAACCTGGGGCCCCAAGATTCCCAGGGGCCCCCAAAGCATCTCTTAAAAACTGATTTATGAAGTTCTCTTCATTTGAAAGCATTTCTTTTTTCTAAATCTTACTTCACATGCTTCAAAATACATCAAAAGACTTTATCTTTAATGATGGTTTTGTGTACTCCCCCTCCCTTCTTATTCAATGGGCTATTCCATGTTACAACACATCTGAAAATTTGATTCAGGAAGAAAGTGCTAAAAAAAACTTTTTTTCCCATTTTTTTCTTATTTTCAACCAAGTCAGTAATAAAAACAATGTTGCTCTGAGATTTGAGATAAACATATAAGACTTTTAGGATTTTAAGGACTTTATCTAGCCCAGGAAACAGGATCATTTTCTCAAAATCAAACTTTTTGAGTTGGTGATAAACATTATTGTACAAAATCTCTTTTTAGGAAACATAACTCACTGGACAGGGGGTCAAATAAAAATACATTAAATTTAAAACAATAGTACCAAAAAGTATGGTAACTGTAAATATCACCTCTTTCAGTAGATTTTTTTTTCCAGTTTTATGTTGTGCTTGATATTTATATATTTTTTCTTTACTATTTTTTTTTTCAATATTTACCTTTTGTAATGTTTTTCACTTCATACTTTCTTGTTTGTTACTGTTACTCTGTAAATTCCCCACTGTGGGACAAATAAGCTGTCAATAGACCATAAAAGATTTCAAATCCAGGACAAAGTGGACTAAATTATGTATTCACTTTTTTCTAAATCAAACTAAAGTACAGAACTTTAGGAAATGCATTTAGTTGCGTTAAGTTGCCATGTACAAGATAAGCACTGTCTCATGCCTTGATTCTGGGAAAGAGACAGTGGACCCAGAGAAGGCCAGTCTAGCTCTAAGGAAGATGAGTTACAAGGACATGGAGGGCCCCATTGACTGGGTTTGCCTTGGGCCCCCAAACGACTAAATACGCCCCTGTCTATCTGCTAATGATGATTATAACATCAGGTGATTTTCTTAGAACAGAAGCATCTGAGTTTGTTTAATATATTGAATGCTTATATTTTTTTAAGAAACGGCTGTAATATCCCCTACATAATGTGAGCTTCATCATGCACTTACCTCTCTGGTGTTGAAGTTTACAAAGCAGTAGCCTCGCGGCTGTCCCTCCAAAGGCCCAGATTTATGAAACAAGAAATCAAACTGCTTCACGTTTCCAAACTTCTCCAACAGCTTCACCAGGTGATACCTACAGAGAGAGGGGTCAGGTCAAAGGTGAACAATATAAGATTTGGAAAGATGAGTGAGCCACACAGAGAGACCATACTACTTCTGTTTCAGCGTCTCTTCACAGAGCAGAATTAATTTTGAGGTTTTATTGTTGACAGCACATTTTTGACATCCTCACATTGATCAATGAGCTTTTACAGGGGATATTTTCTGATTGTGTTTAAATCTAGGGATGCAGGATATTATCGGCACATTATCAGTATCGGCAGATAAAAGCTTAAAAACACGTTTATCGGTATCGGCAGATATGAAAATTTCTGCCGATAGACACAGCCGATAAGGTGCTATTCAGTTAAGATTATTATTATTTTCCATCTGAAAAATAAGCTCCTTAAATAAAATGTAGCACTTCATTTATTTACACTGCAGAGCTCTGTGTCTGTCACCAGGTTGTTACAGTAGCTCTAAAATAATCAAATGCAACTTGGTTATGTTTAAAAATGCATTTTACATTTAAAGTTCATGTGATCTAAAGAAATTATTTTTACTGTATTTCAATACTGAATGTCTTGAGTTTGAAAAAATAATACATTTCTTATTTATGGTAAAATCAAATGTTTTTTGTCTTGTTTTATGTGTGTTTCTGAAACAAATAAGACCTTCACAATAAGAGTAACATATAAATTCCAGTACAGGATAGACTTAGCTTTCTTTACAGTGAAAAAAACAAACAAACTTGTGATTATCGGTATCGGCCAAAAGGGGTTTCGATACATCGGCATATCGGATATTGGCAAAAATCCAATTTCGTGCATCCCTATTTAAATCCTCAATTAAATGATCATTTAATTCTTTCTCAGGCAGTGTAACAGTAAAGATGTTTAATCTTTTACCTTTGAACCTCAAATGTTTAAACCTTTTATCTTCTGTTGTCTATATTTTTCTGATATTTTCCCTTTATCTGGTGTTGGTTGTTAACCTTTTTTTACTGATAATCTTCTATCATTTTTGTGCTCTTATTTTATTTTATTTTTTTTATTTTGTCCCCATCACATTTCTCTTTTAATTAATTTAATAGGTTGTTTTCATTTTGTAATGTGATGTATAAGAATGGTTTTTTTTTAAGACCTAAATATGAGCAGTAATTACGATTCAGCTACTTTTTTGGGCTTCTTAAGTATGAAAAATAATATTCCTGTCTCATGGAGCGATTGCTGGAGAGGATTTTAACAAGTTCACAAGAATTTCCACACTTCCTTTTTCCTGAATCCTAACTTCAAAAACCTGTAGAATGTAGAAATATTTCATCTTTTAGAATTTATTGAAACTGAGCAAAATTGGGGACAGTGAAACAAGGGTTGGTGTCAAAAATATGCTTTAAACTTGTAAAAAATACATGTTCGATGTTTGTTTAAATGAGCGTTTTGCATTTCTGTTGGTGCACTAGTATTTATATGACATTTTTACCATTTTTAACCAATTGTTAACCAAGTAACCAATTATGAAAACCAATGTTCTCTCTACATTTTTGGGCCAGTTGGTTTAAGATTATTTTTATCTAATTTGTACAGTGTAGTATACTGATAGAATTATATTCACAGTAAAAATTTTGCCAAACATCAGATTTATTTTTTTTTTATCAAAAACACTGGTGTCGCTTATTGAAATTTATAAGTTACACCTCTTTCACCCTTTAACTCATAAAACAACTCCATAAACAACAAATGATCAATCTGCCAGATATATTAATTGATGAAGAAGCCAGTTGGAAATGTCAGTTCTTTGCTTTTGGGTTTTGTTTTTCTCTTTCTTTTTTTTTGTACTCCTTCATTTTTGTAATTTTTCCAATAGGCAATAAAAAGAGTGAAGAGGCAGAGCACTAAGTACAACAAAAAAATTACAAGAAACACAGACAGGACTGTAACATGAAGAGGCAGATGTTTTTCAACCCAGAGTAATATTTCATTCGATGTTTGTAGAATAACTTCAGACCTGATTCTTTCTCACATTTCCATGCACACAATGCATGTTCATGCATTACTCAGTGGTGTCGATTTACAGTCTGTGAATCTGTCATATGTGCTAATGAGAAGCACAGCTTTCTCTCCCTGACACCTTTTTAGCAGCGGGCCAGCTGCCGTAGCAGCGTGGAGACAGTAAATCTCTCACTGAGACAATGCTGAGGATACAGTAGCAGGACAATGAGGGAATAAAAAAGAGGAAGCCTCAAATCCCCCCTGAGCACCGCGCTCTGTACAAACAACATCCACTCACTGTGCAGAGCTGCCTGGGACTGCTGGACTCCATACAAACATAGATATGTGCTCACTTAAGAGCTATGCAGCGCTGTGAGGATTTGTGGGTGTGTGTGGATCTGATTACTGGAAGCTATGGGAAAAATATGTCTGTGACAGCCTGGAACAAGTGAAGGGTCACCTGTAGACTGCATTCAGTCCCAGTCAGGTGATCGTTTGCTATGCATGCTAAGGAGCAGGTGCGTTCGCATCAGTCACAGGAAGTTACCCTGCGCAAGACTGCTGCTATAAAACATACAAACAAACAGGCTGTAGTTATGTTCTACAGATACACTGATACGTTTATTCAGGGCCAATTAAAGTGCATTAAAAGTGTAATTTAATACCCCATATGTCTAACTACATGAACCACTCAGCACATTATGAGGCCAGCAGGGTATGAAGAAAGTACACCATGTACATGTAACATAGCATGTTAGCCCCCATGTGACTTTGTTTAATCCTACAATAATAATAAAAAGGGGGAAACCAAACTGATATAGAATTGCACATATCAATAACTTACTGCTTATTTGCTTATATACTATCCTTTACATTTTAACTAAAACCTGTTCATGCAAAATACAAATGAATCCAAAAAGCAGTTTTTCAGGGTCGATACAGATACCAATTATTAGCAATCAAGGAGGATGATAACTGATGCATGGAGCTGATATTCATTTGCAGTAGAAGTGAAAATATTGTGTTAACGTTTTGAATAACATAAACTTCAACTCTTAACTTCATCTAAATGCCTTTAAACATATGTTTATTAAACAGCTCCCAGACTCAGCAGCATTTCTCATAAAATGAAACAAAAAGGTAAAAAAACTGGGACTGGGAAGTTTGATACAGTTCCAGGAGAGCCTGCTGCCTAAACTTGCCCTTAAAACATATATCTGCTTTTCGGAGCTTCTCAACTCTGCAGACCTTTTCCCCTCTCTGCAGTGTGTGTGAGCAGTGTGCATGCACAGCTTTCACTGCTGATTGGCTGTTACCTGACCCATGGCTCTGCGTGTAACCAATCAGATGGTGCTTTAGGTGGGACAAAGCAGTGAGTGCAGATAGTGGCATGGCTGCATCAGAACCAGAATATCTTAGTTTTAGAAGATTTTTTTTTTTTAAAAGCTGTTGGATTCAAAAAAAAATACGGTGGCCTGTAGGTGTCAGCTGATTTGCAAACACCACAACACAATGGTAGTAAAGAGGAAAGTTATCCTAAAGCACACAGCTTTGTCAGTTGGAATAAATGTGCTAATGCTAACATTATGTTAGACTGATTCATAAAGCTAAATCTAAGATGACGTATTACTGGTAAATAAAACAGTACAAAATCATTGACTCAATTTCACAACTTTTCTATGTCGGGATAACTAAACTGTTTTGGCATCTGTTGTAGCTGTACTTCTGTTGTGTTGTGACGTTTGCATTTGTGCTGTCACTGTTTGCATTCATATTTTTGCTCTTGTGTTTGTGTTGTGGCTTTTTTATGTGTTTGAGGTATTTAAATTTGGGGGTTTATGACAGTGTAAAAATGTTGATCAAAGTGATGGCATGTGGGAAGACACTGTTTCTGTGTCTTTCAAGGTTGTCAATAACTGAATCTTGGTCTTTTAAGTGGCATTAGTTTGGGTTGCAGTGCCCACTTAGTGCCATAGGTAGGTTCTATTACTTCTCAGTGGGGCAAAAATGTTGAGTACAATGATCCTTTCAATAAGGGCAGAAGTATCTTTGGTGTCTCAAAATAATGTGGAATAGAAAAAAAAACAAATCAAAAACCTGAACGATGGCTCTGTTCCATTCCATTGCTCCAATGAGCAGGTCTGCACCAAACTAGGTCCCTGTAGCAACTAGAGATAGACGGATACCGATACCGATTGTTTGTAGTAGAGGTGTCCCAGTCCAATATTGATATCTGATATCGGTCCGATATCAGCAAAAAAAACAAATATCGGTATCGTATCAGAATGCGTCTAAAATCTCTGATACAAGCAGTTTCTGTTGCCCATTGGTTAATAATAAATGGGTCAGTTTTTCCTCATACCTACTGTTGCTGACTACTGTTCTTTCTTTGAATAATATCACTTAATCAAGCCTTTTCTAACATGACAGACATACTACAGAATAAGTAATAAAAGTATGTATGTTTAATGCTGATATTGTATCGGATTAATATCAGTATCGGCCAATATTCAGCCCCCAATAAGGGGGCCAATATTCGGTCTATCATTAGTAGCAACTAGGGATGCACGATATTGGACTTTTGCCGATATCCGATATGCCGATATATCGAAACCCCTTTTGGCCAATACCAATACCGATAATCACAAGTTTGTTTGTTTTCTTCACTGTAAAGAAAGCTAAGTCTATCCTGTACTGGAATTTATTTGTTACTCTTATTGTGACGGTCTTATTTGTTTAAGAAACACACATAAAACAAGACAAAAAACATTTGATTTTACTATAAATAAGAAATGTATTATCTTTTCAAACTCAGACATTCAGTTTTGAAATACAGAAAAATAATTTCTTTAGATCACATGAACTTTAAATGTACAATGCATTTTTAAACATAACCAAGTTACATTTGATTATTTTAGAGCTACTGTAACAACCTGGTGACAGACACAGAGCTCTGCAGTGTAAATAAATGAAGTGCTACATTTTATTTAAGGAGCTTATTTTTCAGATGGAAAATAATAATAATCCTAACTGAATAGCACCTTATCAGCTGTGCCTATCGGCAGAAATTTTCATATCTGCCGATACCGATAAACCTGTTTTTAAGCTTTTATCAGCCGATACCGATATTGTGCCGATAATTTCATGCATCCCTAGTAGCAACTAAACAGAATTCAGCCATCAATGTTTTTTTTATGTATAGCAAAAAAACATTGATGGCTGTCCAACATATCAAACAATAAAACGAAAAATGCACCAACAATAGAAATCATCAAAAACCTTCCTGTGTTTTTCTTTCAGTTTTTCCTTGTGTGACTGTTCAGGCCTCACTGTGACCTCAGGTGTTTTTAAAACCGTTCAACAGGAATCAATACTTCAGACTTTATTGTTTGGATGCTTGTTATTTTTAATCCTGGAGCAGTTGGTGTTTGTACGTATGTGTGTGTGTCACATCATAAATTCATGTGTATAAATGGGACTCAGTGGGGGATAAGGAGGGTGAAGTGTGTGTGTCTCAGATACAGGTTGTACTTTTGTCTTTTACCGCTGTACGACTCCCTGGAGGGCTTTAGGCCAAAGAGAATTTCTGCTTTTCCCAGACAACACCCTGAAAATACCCATGTGACAGATACTCCTCCAAACCTGGCTCACTTCCCACGAAAAAGCATCTATTGAGAGAAAAATCGTATTTATTACTCCCACTGTTTTCTTACGTCAACAGTCTGTACTTAAAATAAATGCATACTTCATGCACGTGTATGTGTTGGAGTATAAATGTTAGATATTGGATGGCTGACACTCTAAGAACATTTTTGGATGCTGGCAAGCTGAACCACAATGGATCGTTACTCCTGGGGGCTGTAAAAAACACCGGAGGAAGAGGAGGAGAGGAGGAGGAGGGAGGAAAGGGAGGGAAAGGTGGGTAGAGGGGGAGTAAAGTTCAGAGAGGGGATGTTAGCAGGAGGGTGAAAGGTGGACAAGCCAAAAGAAGATGCAGAGGTGAGGAGCCAGGTAGGAGAGATACCAAACCGAGGAAGAGCAGGAGGGGAGGAAGGAAAAGGGATGTGAGTCTTGTCCAGAAAAAAGACAGGACAAGCAGTTTGTTCCAAAAAACAGCAGGTCAGAGGGGAAGCTTAAGAAAGAAGCAGGGAGTTCGTTTTGTTTTGATGATTTCATAAAACAGCCTGCAGAGAGCTCAGGGTTTTAAGTTTGTGAACAAATCTTGACAATTTCCAGGTACGCAGCTTAGAGTGTGCAAAGACCAGAGAGGCAGCAAAGAGAAGGAGAGTGATGGATTACCTCTAATGAGAAATTCCCTTTCTGAAAAGCCAAAAGCACAAAAACATAAAAAGGTGGTGAAAGCTCCTGTTACACCTGCAGAGCCTCTGTTTTCAGCACAGGGAAGAAGAAAGATGCAAGGATCTGACCAAATGTTACAAATAAAATACCTGTTCTAAGACGATGGTTTGAACAGCTGGGTTCAATGGTTATTTTTAGTGACTTGAAGCTTTTTCTTTCATATTTACATAGAAAGAAAAGGGCAGAGCTGCCACGTGCACAAAAAGAGAAGGAAAAGAAGGAGTCTGCAAAACAGAGGTTGAAGAAAAAAGTCATTTTTCAAAACTGCATAGTTGGAATCGACTCCTCTCCCTGATGTTTGTTAGCCAAAATGCCATTTACAGGAACGTGTTGTACTTTTTAAAACTAGGAACAACTCAAAAACTTAACTATAAACACAAATTTGTTTCTCAGCCAGAAAGAAGGCAAGCCTCTTTAATTCGAACAGTCAAAGAAGTCTAATATTTCTCTCTGACTGCAAGAAAGAGAACTTGACATTTTTAAAGTACTCTCATCAGCTAATGAAGCCAAATGTGCTTCTTAGTGCCCTAAACTTTCAATTACAGCACATTAAAAGTGTAATGTAATACCCCATATGTCTAACTGCATGAACCACTCACAGCACATTATGAGGCCAGCAGGATATGAGGAAAGTTTACCATGTACATGTAACACAGCATGTTAGCCTTCATGTGACTTTGTTAAATCTTACAATAATAACAGAGGGGGAAACCAAATAGATATAGATTGCACATATAAATAACTTACTGCTTATTTGCTTATATTCTATCCTTTACATTTTACATTAAACCTGTTCATGCAAAATACAAATGAATCCAAAAAGCAGTTGAGAGACAGACCAGTTAATCTTTGCCTACAGAATTAGGCTGATTGGCCTTCTAAAAAATACTCTAAGCTCTTTCCATTATGTCTGTTTAACCATCATATTACCAAATTTGAAACAGTTTCTGGTCAGTGCTTAATATTTATCTGTAATGATCATAGACTGTATGATGTATTGATGTATTGTCCATAATTTCACCCATTTGTTTCTGATACCGAGTTTAAGCCTTTGGTTTATTAGTGACTGACAGACAGGATGCCTGCCAGTCAGTAAACTCAGCTATGCCCTTATATGGAAAAAACATGCAAGTTAAATAGCTTCAAAATAACACAAAAATGTACAACCCATACAGTGTGTGCTGATAGAGTTATAATATAATCAGACTTGTCTGAACCAGACTGTAAACATGTTTATTTTTGCTGTAAAGTTTGGCTTTTTTTTACTTGGTGTGTATGTGGTTTCCAGTGTTTCTGCAGCCAAACTCAGTGAATGAACTGCAGTTTTTTACCCTTCTGTAAAGGCTTCATGTTTTTAGACCCCAGGTCGCTGCTTGGTTGCATTAGACAAGTGTAGTGACTGTGAGTAAAAGAAATTAAAAGAAATGCTCATGTCTCAGCAGAGCAATATGTATTCGTCCCATTAAGTCAGAGGATGATGGGTGAATGAGCCTACCTACATAAGCAATGTGTACGATTCTATGGGGATTTATGGGGAAAGAGAGACAGTAGAATTGTATGAAAAACATTGTCACATGTATGATACAAGTTGATAAGACATCAGCTTGCTCTCTGGGCTGTCGTTCCAATGCAATTTAGCTCGGTGGTCTGTGAGGTGTTATTAATTAATTATAATCAATTAATTAATCATTTATTTATTTATTTATTTATTTATTTATTTTTTGGGAGGGGGGGGCTATTGTTTTCTATTACATGTAAAACACAACAATATAATATAAGCCATCTTCTAAAATTATCAGCTATGCAATCAACATAGCTGATAATAGATATTAGTTGCTCTCTTCTCTAAACGGACACAAGTTGGTCTAGACCAGGGATCTCAAACTGGTGCCATGGAGAGCCATGAGGCTGCAGGTTTTCTTTCCAACCAAAAAAGTCACCAGCTGATTTCCCTGATTACCTCACCTTCAAGCAGAGCGCAGGGACTAATCAGTGAAATCAGCTGGTGGAGTTTTTGGTTGAAAAGAAAACCTGCAGCCCCTTGGCCCTCCATGGCATGAGTTTGAGACCCCTGGTCTAAAGTTAGCTTATAGGTAGTTTGAGCCTCATTCAAATACATCAATACGGTGTTAAATCATCCACTGCGCACTCTGCCCTCTGTGTAAAAATACAGCTCAGATATTCTCGAAGAAAAAGCACTTACTGCTTGTAAGCTCAGAGCATTTTTTATTATTTCTGGAGAAAGATGGGGACTTTTGTGATGTATCTATTGTGACTGACCACGCTGTGATAATAATGAAATTAGGATTTCTAGTAAAAAATGAAAGGAAATATTTTTAAAAGAAGCTACTAGGCACTTTACACTGTAAAAAACAAAAACTATATTTTTATGTCATATTTCATATTTAGCCTCTTTTTTTCATATTTAGGGCCCGAGCCTGACCACACACAACAAAAGCTCTCTTGAAACCCTCTGGATTATTATTATAATAAGTTTTGAAACAAGTGTTGTGGTCTCATGTACCTCACACTTCGTGGTCTCACTTTGGCTAACCAGGACAAACAGAGGAACAGAAAGAGCACTACGTATGCTACACAGGAGCTAATTAATCTTCCCAATCAGCACCAGGGGCCATGGGCATTTCTCCTGTTTTCCCCTCCATGCTGTGAGGTGGTGGGCTATTTCAGGAGAGGTAGAGCAGAGCAGGGAGAGGGGAAGGAAACGCCTGTCTAGACGCCCACCAGAGCTGTGGCCCATACATTCTCCAGCAGCCCCCACAGGCACAAAAACACACCCCTCATGCCCCCAAAACAGCACTATCTCTCCATCACAGAATTCGAGCCTGGAGCTCTGCGCAGATGCTGCAAAGGGGGATGTTTGCATGCACCTATAATGGTGTTTAAAGTGAGACAAACTCATAATATACACAGACACCTCTGTGTGTTGAAGCCTGCACCACTACCAGCTGCAAACTAAACATGCACCATGCACTTTAACACACACACACACACACACATACACACTCACAATCAGATCCCGGTTGACACAGAGAAAGTAAACAGGGCAGGTGAGTGAGGAATGATGGCTGCTCCTTAGCACAGCAGGTCTCCATGCCTCGCTGCCTCTCTTTCACACACCCAGCCCTGTCTGCTCAGTCTCAGCCTGCGACACACACACACACATTATGCACACAGTTCATCAATCATATATGCATGCACAATGCACTGCCTCTCTATGAGGCACAGCCAGGCAAGTGGAAAAGCAACGCTTCATGTTCACAACACGGTGCAGATGCAGTACTAGCTTCTGTTGCTGCGTGTATTCAAGACTGATGCAGTTTCCAGTTCACACGGCCTGTTCACATTCAAAGAGAGCCCATGTACCATAGACATAGGCCTGTCACGATAATCAATAAATCAATTAACTGAACGATAAATAAAAACGTCCTTGATAAGTTTGCCAGCCTCGATAAACTGACACGTGCATGCATGTTTGTTTTCCTCCTCTCTTTTGACCAAAGAGGCTGAATGAGAAGATGGCTCACTACGTCTATCTTTCCTAACATCGGGGTGCATAGGTTCTATAGCGGATTTAGTGTATTTATAGCGGAGTGAGCATCTGTCAAAAATGCGATCTTTGGGGTGAAGACGGGGCTGCTCGCGCGTACACACGGAGAGAGCTGAAGCGAGCGTCCTGAGGGGTAAGGAGGAAACACACGCTAATATGAGTGATGGCACCAAAGATACAGTTCTTAAGCCGCCTGCCACAGTCCCAGTATGGGAATATTTTGTTTTTTATCAGAATGGACAAAGTGTGAGCTCATGAACACCAACGAGCTGATATGTCACATTTGTTTGAAAATAGTGGCGACGAAGAAGAAGAAGGGGAGGTGCAGCGGAGCCTTGTTCTTTGACAATCCGCTCTTACTGAGGCTTTTGGTCTGCAAAGAAAATAGAAATAAAAGCGCCAAATGGTGGGCCCTCAAAGACAGCTACATTACCAAAGAAATGCAGCCCTTCAATACGGTTGAAAGCCAGAAATGTTCAAAATGTTTGACACACAGTACGGATTGACTGGGAAAAAGTACATGTTACAAACAATTCAGGAGCTGTATAAACTCCCGTTTATGTAGGCTATATTTTTTATTGTTGGTTTTTTTTTTGGAGTTTCATTTTTTCTTTAGAGACAGGGTCTATGTTTTATTGTTTTTGATTAGTATTAATTATTTTCATTGACGTGTTTTTTTCTAAAAGAGAGTCCATTTCATTTTCATTGTATTTTTTTCTCTTTCTTGTTTGTTAAATTTATTATATTTTTTGTTTAATTTATTTTATTTAAAAGATCCTGACCTTTTAATTACAGTTATATACTCTTAAGAAATTAAAGTTTCTTGCTTTTGATATGTTGTACTCACTTTATTATCCCATTTATCATAATTACATCAATGAAAAAATGGATAAAAAAAATCAAAATAATATTGACAATAATATTGTTTATCTGCAATAATATTTTGGAAAATTATCATCTAGCAAAATTTATTGTGACAGGCCTACATCACTTTTCTCTTTCAAATATGTTAAGAAATATATATCTCTTCTACTCACTCTGTGATCTTAGGATCAATGTTGCCTATCCATAATCTGTTCCCATCATGGGCCACACTCTCTGAAATGATGGAGGCATTTTCCACTGTCCCTGCAGCAGACGACATGTGTACTCTGTGGGAGATCAGAGAAGAAGACGAGGGATTACATAGAGAAGGCAGAGATTAGCTGTCATTTTTACATTTCAGTTAGGATTTGGTGGCTTACAAAGAAATCAAGTACTGGCATATGTAAAACAGAATGCAAATTGTAGATTGGAAGGCTTTATTCGTGATTTACAAAGACAACTGCCCTCTTTTTTGTTCACAATATAAAAGCATTCAACTCTCAGAAGATGTGTATCATTGAGGCGAAGTGGGTGTTGTGTCATAAAAAGTCCTCCCTACGCTATGCATAAATTTAGGAAAATAACTCCAAACAGTTATCAATTTAACTTCCATATTTCTTGATTCTCCTGTCATATTAAGCTTCTGTTTTATCTGCTTCTTCTTTTGAATGTCTCATTACCTTGTTTTAAGCGTTTCAAAATACCATCTTGAGGTCTTGTGGGGCACACTATAAACTGTGTTGAAACTAGGGATACATAATCCTTACATGAATCAATACAGACTCAGATAGTAGGATCGAATATCAGTGACAGGGGGACAGTCCATGGGCCAGATCTATTCAACTCAGTTCTATGCTCTTCAGTGTTTACAACAACTTTGAATGCTTGTTGCATAATCAACACCAGTGGGTCAGCATATAATATTGCTAAGCAGAGTGAAGACAACCACAGGAAGATAACCACAGCAGCTCATCAGAATGGAGGTACGTTACGCTTGTTTCACCATCAACACCTATGGCAATTTTCTACATGTGCAGATTTAATTTCTCACTTAATTAGGCTGAGGTTTGCAATTGATTGCTGCAAGTACTAGAGATTTACTCACCACACATTTACACATCTATTATCTCATTCAATAATGATACAGTCAGTTTATAAATATTTCTATTGAATTTATTTTTAGGGAAACAAAACAGTTTCATCCTCATATTAAGAAATCGACTGGATCAGTATTGGTTGATACCAAAGCTCAAGTGTCGGTAGTGGTATCAGGACTTAACAAGTTGGAACTTTACTTGCAACCTAGTTTCAAACCAGTACCAAAAGAACAACAAACCTGTAAACAGTGTGGTTAAGCTTATCCACCCTTTGCAACTTAATCATCAAAAGCACAGCTTAAATATACAGGCTAAATTAAAAGAAAAGATTATGTGCTCTCCAGAAAATAAAAGATTGATTTTTATTGTCATTGTTATGAAACAGTGGAAGGCAGTTTAGCAGCTCTTCACAATAGAAGCAAAGTAAACGGAGTCAGTAATAAAATAACATAATATACAATGAGAGATAAACTATTAAACTGAGCACAAGAAAGTCTAATTAACTATGCAATGCTTTCACGTGTATTACTGTTGTTTTGTATCTCTGAATTAATATTAAGACTGTAACTGAATTGTCCAGAAACAGTCGTCGTGACAGGAGCACACTTTTTCAATAACACCTTAGATATCTAATTATCATTTTAAATAAAACCAGGATATTGTGCAAGGTGTCCAGCTTGACATCCAAGTGTCACACTAACAGAGAAACCGAGGTCTGTGTTCGTCGCTTGTTTCCTTAAAGCTAATGTTAGCTTAGCTGGTTTACTGATGATCACTGATTTATTTTCTATGTAGGTTAATATCGATTGCGTCAAAGTGGAAATACTCTCGGCTATCCAGGGTGGTAAAAATCCAGAAAAGATTAACATCAGCTCAAAACATCCTCTCCAAAGGATGAGTACTTCGTTTTGATGACTGCTAGCTTTTAGCTAGCCCTGATATCATCACCTTACCTTCAATCTTTCAAACTTCCTCTTCAATGGCGGATAACTTCTTCGACCTCGTATCGCATGGATCCCGCTTTGGGATGATTCAGGTGCGTCAGAACATAATATGTTAATTCATTTCGATCTAAACTCACAAAAAAAAACGGAAAGATGAAGCGAGCTAACTGGCTAACAGGATGCCTTCTTACTGCCCAACAACAAAGGCGCTGGATGATGGCGTCATATATTGAACTTCTTGCGTCGTCGGGAGAAGGCGTTTGGTTTAGTGTTAGGCGCTGTCTGTGCCCCCTCTTTAAGCTTAACAGTACCATAACCCCGCCCATTTGGTATGCCCTCTAAAAGATTTCAAGCACACAGCTGGCTAGTCTTATGGGCGCTTAATGTTGATGTAGCAGACTGTGGCTTTTCCTAGCTAACATGCTTTTGTGAAGACTGACAACTCCAGAGTAAGTGTAATTATGTTGATTAATACCCCGTGTGACCGTTTCTATAAACTGTAGCTGCTGTTTTCGTCGGTACTATCATTGAGCCTCTATCTAGTCACGTAAATGGTGGCTTTTTATGGACAGGAGAGGGCGAAGAAGTGCTTGTTTATGTGCTCTCATACCGACCTTCACATATCTGCTCTTACACTGAGTTACTACAAGCTGAATAATACAGCGTCACACAAATTCCCCGTTTGCTAGAGTTTTTATTTTGAATATGCAGCCCTGATTAACCAGATTGCGCCGGCTGAATTTTCATGACAAAAGTATAGGCAATAAAAGAATAATCAAACCTTATAATTAAAAAGTATTTGTCTTTAATTGGTGTTTTAAAGTGAAAGTCAAGCCAGGTTTCTACACAAGCAATATCTTGCTAATTGAACAGTGAGTGAATGGTGTTATTTTGAGTGCAAATATAAAATTGACATATTACTTTGATTTACCCCTTGTGTGAGCTAAAGCAAAATATCGGAAGTGATCATCAGTAAAAGCTCCTCATACTTTTTTTCCCCCCTTTTAATAGGGTACATTCAGGTATAGTGGGACAGTTTTTGTAACTCCACTGAATTTCAAGACATAAAACATGCTCCAACAACAATTATTGTTGCTTCATCACCGGTTACACACTTTGCACTGAAACCCTGTTTTGGTTTTGCAGCATTCTCTGCATTAAATAGCTAAATACATCTAAAAAGTCCAGTCATATAGAAATGTTATGAGGGTTAATTTGAACGAGGGATGGGTACTGAGTTAGGCACTTTTAAAGGTACCGACCAAATTTTGTCAAAAGTACCGGGTACCAATTCATGTAAAATCAAAAGGTACCGTGTTCAGGTACCTAAATGCATCTTTGTGGCTGTGAGAGAGTGGAAGAATAGGTGATTTTCCATGCTGGACATGAAAACAGCATTGCAAGGTTATATAATGAATAATAAAAATGTTAAATTGAAAAGAATTAAAATTTTATCTGTAAACAAATATTTTTTACTACATAAACACACAAAAGTACTGAAAATTAGTACTGTTACAGGTACCCATTGCCATGTACCGGGCATTGGTACCGTATCGTTTCAGATGTGAAAGGTACCCATCCCTAATTTGAACAAACCATAAAGGAAAACATGACAAAAATGAGAAATTAGTTTACAGTTAATTTTTTTCTAAGAAATATTTAAAAACCTTTACAGTATGTACTTTATATCTCATTTTTGTTTCATCTCATTTTTTTTGCTCCTAAAATCATTTATATTTATGTATTGTTTTTATTTACAATATATTTTTCATTCAAAATGTATGCTCTTATATTAAAATCAAGGCAAAGTGTATACAATTTGCCCCTACTACATGTTTTTGAGGGCATCTTCCAGCTTGAGTTTGGTCACCGTTAATTTCATGTGATTTTGGGTCAGTTTCCTCCAAAGTGAAGTCTCTGCATTAACTACTTTTGATTTTGTCTTCAAAAGCGGAAACACTGGGCTGTCTCCTTAAGCTGTCCCAGTTTACCTGAATCAACCCCACTTTTGTTTTTGTTTTGTTTTTTGTTTTGGAGCTGGACAATGAAAGCAGTTTCACCTGAGGCGAAAGGAAGTCAAGAGCTGCTTAGATTAGATACCACTTATTTCATCAAAATACACCTGAAAAGTTGGAGAAGATATGAATTCAAACTTGGTTGTAGATCTAGTTTGAACTCCTTTCTCGAACAGGCAGGAGATGATCAGATACAGAGCTGTATTATTTCTGCTCAAACTGTAAATGTGCAGAGAGATCATGCGGGCTCACCAGCTGGTTTTTGAAGGAGAGGAGGTGTGTCTTCAGCTGCTCCAGTGTGTGTGAAATCCACAGGATGTGAGGCTACAGTATCCTACTGAACACCTGTGCTTCACTTTTTCTGCTTGGCTTCCACTGTAAAGAGATCCGTCAGCATCCCACATCTGAGCGTGCCTGCTCTGCCACAGTGCACTGTATCGTATCAGCTTGTCAGGAAACCTGCCAGCCGTGGATGAATGTTGTGGGTTAGTACGGTAGGTGGTGGTGCAGTGTGTAGCCAAAATATAGCCTTTGAAACATGTGAGGATTTTGGTTAAGAGCATGGACAGTGTTGATTATCACCTGGCATGGAGTCGTGACAGTGTGTAGCAACCAATGAGAATAATAAAATCAGAAATAAAAATAGATGTGATGGATTATTCATGATAAGTTTTGACATGTTATTCAAACAAACTCTCTGAAAGGTGTCATTTTTGGAAAAATAATTGTGTGCAATAGATCAAAATATAGTAGAAAGTGCATTTAATTTTTATCTTTTTATGCAAAGCTGTCTCTTGACACGCTGTATGGTTTGTGTCCCCTCACAGGTAACTGTGAGAAATGCACATCACACACATCAGAGCATGTCAGTCATGCTAAAGTACACTGAGAGCTGTTCACAACCACTGACTGTGAAAGACCGGCATTCGCGTGTGTTTGAGTCCGTGGGTTTGCAAACCTCACAGTTTGTCTGTGCTTGTGTGTGCCCGATGAGGTTCACTGACACGGTTCACACTGTGGAGCTCTGCTTCAAGGTGGGAGGTTGTCAGTCAATAGAAAGGGAGCGGTTGGTTTCATATTGTTGTGTAGTTTTTTTTCAAAGGGAGGTTCCCCTTTTCAGAAATTCCCAAACAAACGTGTGTGGGAGAGTGTGGACTTTGTTTTGGTCTGCAGTGTGGTGTGGGCTCATATGGGAGAAAAAACTGGTGTAGTTGGTGTAACTTCACAGGAAAATATTGTTCAGTGTTGCGACATGGCTTAGCTCTATTTATTGGCTGTATGCTTTTGTGGCATTAACAAGATGCTCTGATGCCGTAATACCTGGAATGAGATGTAGGCCCACCTCCTACTGGCTGATAAGTGTTATTACTTCCTTTTTACACAGAGAACAGTTTGTGATTCTGTAACTATCTTTTCCTTTAAAACTCAACATTTCATTAACGATCTCTTCCTGTTGTTTGTCTCGACAGTCATGGCTTTGAATCAGCTCAGCGTGCTGCGACCTCTGCTGTGTCACACTCTGGTGCGACAGGTCCGCTTTCCCCTTGTGTTCCCCTCCAGAGTCAGAGCCACTGGACTACCTCTGAGCCCGTGCACCCCCTGCTACCCACCTGCTGCATGCTCCAGACTGTACGCCACGAAGAAGGCGAAAGGTGAGAAGAGGAGATGGCAGAGACAAGGAGTGCAACCTCTGCAGCAATAATTAATATTAATCTTATACATCGGGCTTCACTCTTTCCTCTCTGTCTCTTCTCTTTGTCATCTAAGCCAAAGCAAAGGGCCAGCCAGCTAAGGTGAGTATTAATTCAGCTCTGGTGGAAGACATCATCAGTCTGGATGAAGTGGAGAAGGACATGATGGCTGTTCTCAGCGCGCTCAAAGATGACTTCACGCGAAACCTCAGCATCCGGACATCACCAGGTATTTAACTCATCTCTGGTGACTCTCTAGCTGTCAGACTTTACACCTTTGGGTTGAAAACTCAAGTGTTATCAGTAAAAAAAGGAAACTTTAAGCCACAAGTTTAAAATATTTGTCACCTCAAAAAAAATTAATTTAAAAGGGGACACAGTGAACATGTTGCTCAAACCATGAAATGAAACTGCACCATGGAAACATTTTCAATCTTAATAGATTATGGCAGAGTCTTTTGGTAAACACACTTTTCCTGATTGGTTTTCTTATGCCCAAAAAGAGCATCTTCAGAGCCTATCTGGAATTTTACCTTTGAATTCTCTTTTAGTTAAACTGGACATTATTGGTAACTGTAGCTGGTTGGTGCAGCCAGATTAAACCTCTGCGACTTTTTTTTTGTAACACCCAGCTTCGTCCTCCAACCACTTAAAATTTGCACTGCGTGTCTGCCCAAATCATTCTAAAATATTTACAAACCTCTGTCTCAGCAACATTTTAGCAGAAAATCATTTCAACAGCCCAAGGCTGCAAACAAACATGACCAATGTTTACTCAGTGTAAAGTTTTTTACACCTCAGCTGGAGTTGTCTCTAGTGCACGCACCAGAAAGGAAAAAAAATGATATTGACTTCAAAATCAGGACATGAATTTTCTGTTTTACGTACTGTCAGGCAGCACAGTCTTACCCACGAAAACCTGAACTTCTGTTGTTGTAACAGAATCTTGAATTTCTTTGTTGAAGAGAAAAAGAGACACAGAAAGAATCCAGACAGAAATCTCTTACACCAGGCTGGAGAGACGGTGTTGCAAATAAACCCAATCCAGGCTGCATTAAGGAAAGTGATGGCATCCCTATTCATATTAGAATAGAATAGAATAGAATAGAACAGAATAGAATTTTATTGTCATTGTAACAAGTACAACAAAATTGAAGTCACAGCAGCAATCAAGTAAACAAAAGTAATAAAGTGTATAGAAAGTACAAAAAGCTCCATAAGAAAATAGATGATGACAGCTTGTTCATCATTGTCCAGTTCAGCCAGCCTCCACCTCCACAGGGTCCAGGACTGAGCTTCTTCAGCAGTCTGTTCAGTCTCTGTCTCCTGGATCCTGTCTGCTCACAGCAGGTGAAGTTCTTCCAATGTGGCGTTGGTGTCTGATGTTAGCTCTGTTAGCCATGAATAGCATGATGCTACTCTGCCCTCTGGTATTCGCTCTGTTGCTGGGTTAGCACTGCTAGCTTTTCCATCTTATTGGAGATAGATCTTACTTTCCCAATAACAATGGATGGAAGGACAGGTCCATGTCATCACTTCTTAGCTCACACCTGAGAACCAGCACGTCGTCCTCACCTCCTTCTCACCTTGTGGGAAACATCAGGCCTTACACCAGTTAGCATTGACATGCTACTAGGGCTGCAACGATTAGTCGACATAATCGACTACGTCGACGAAAAAAATTAATCGACGCAAATTTTAATAGTCGACGCGTCGTATTATTGTTTTTATTGTTGTTGTCGTATGGTGAAATCAAATACCAGGGGGTAATACTCATTTGTAACTTCAGTTCACACAATGAGGTGCTGTGTTATTGGATACTTTTTATGGGAAAAGATCACTAAGTTCATACGTGAGGAATATTGATGAGGAAAAATCTCCAATTCCAGAGAGCGCTGTGCGCTGTTGGAGGCTCTGACGGAGCCTGACAGTTCTCGGAGTTTAGCGTCTGATAACGTGATCTAGAGAGTCTCCTTCATTCTCTGTTACAGACAATTTTTCAGGATCTAAGCGACAAACTAGTGTCAAAACTCCCCTAACTTTAGAAAAGAGAGGAAATTTATCACTCTCAAGCTCACACTGCAGCGGTAACACTCAGCGTGGAGGAGGAGGGGCGGAGTGTGCATGAGCGAAGTGGAAGTAGCGCATGTAGAGAAACGAAACTTAACGCGTTGTTATGGAGAGCTGGGAGAGATTCAGACGGGATCACACAGAGAGCAAAGCAAGCCCCAATGAGCAAATAAACATTAGAAAACGAGCCCAAAGTCACTAATGAGCGGTCTGTCCAACACTGCGTACAACAACTTAATTTCCCTGTTACCTGCTTCATTCAGTTTGAGATTTAGCCTATTTATTTTTTGTATAGCCTAGTACTTATATTTTTTCACGTCATCATGAATGAAATAAAGACAAACAAACAAACGTGACACAGGGCTGACCAATCAGAGGTGAGAACCTAACTCTGGGTAAATGCAGTAAAAATGCAAAACACAGGTTGAATTATAAAGGTCTGCACCTTTTAAAGGCCAAATTAGGTTGAAACTCAAAATAATCATGATTAATCGACTAATCGAAAAAATAATTGATAGATTAGTCGACACTAAAAATAGTCGTTAGTTGCAGCCCTACATGCTACAGGCTGCTAACAGCTGAGTTCACATGTAAACAATGCAGCCACGGTTACATGTAGGATCTCCAGACAAACACAGGAGAAAAAGTAGTAAAAATATCACTGAAGACACAAAAACTTTGGTGTCCATGACCAACAAATGAGTCATACAAAGGAATGATGCACTCCAAATACAAAGATTACAAAAAAGAGAGGAAAAAATTACAAGAAATGGACAAAGAAGAGAGAGCTGCTGCAAAAGGCAGCAATGGCCAACGGGGAGGGGCTTAGAATCCGTAAGAAATTAACCGCAACTATATTCATATTTATTCTTTTTTTTTAGATATATTTCTTAGTGATGCTACTGTTGATATGTTAATCTGTACATTCTGCTCCGGTCTATTTGACCTTATGTGTCGTTAATATGTTTATATCTGTATAGTCTGCTCTGGTTCATTACGCTTACCTATTGTTTATGTATTAACTTATTTAGTTTGCCACAAATTGTCCCACTTCATTTTATTTTTACTCTATTATTGTCAATGTTAAATTAGCTTAAGTGAGTCATACTTTGTGTACTGTATCTCAGAGTACTGCTCTTACTTCTCACTTGTTATGTGCTGCGACAAAATAATTCTTATATAATTATCTTTTATCTTATCTCATAATACAGGTTGACATTTTAGAGTAAACAAATTTAAGTTCCTGTTTGAAGTTCTTGATTGTATCAAAGTTATTAACAGCCTTTGTTTTTTATAAAGACACGCAGAAATGTAGTATGACTGTTCTGTTTTCTTGGCTTTACTTTTGGTTTTCGAAAGTAAAACTGATATCAAAATCATTTCAATAGCATCAATCTATGGTGTAAAAACTCATTAAGTGTCATAAAGTGCCTTTATTTTTAATGAAAAAGTTATGTCCACACATTTGATATTGTAGATATTGTGATATGCTCACAGCTTGTAACCTCTTTTCTTATTAAATGTGGTTTTGTTGATATCCATTATTCACAAAGGTCACCTCTTTAGATCAAAAATCTGGATTTCCAGATAAAATCCAGCAGAATCACATCCCTAATTACTGCAAACTGCCCAGAGTAAGACGGATGTTTGAATGACTCAAAACAGCTTTAAAGCATCTTTTTTTTCCTTTGGTATTGGCTCATATGAAGCGACATTATCGAGTCCTGGGGTCTCGAATATGGCTACCTTATGGTTAAATTCCACTTTGCAGTTTGACACACAAATACAAAAACTACACTCATGACTTGTGCATGTCCAAGTTGAATGAGAGAGTACTTAGAAAAACACATTTTGTTTGCAGATACCTCACAAACAGACCTCCACAGTGATAGATGTAGTCTCTGTGACATCACACATCTGTTTCTGATGCAGAATTTTGAAGCCCTTTGTCAACAGAGGCCATACTGAAAAAGCTGTTCTCAACCTAACTTCAGTCCAGTTTGGATGAGGTGAAGAGGCGGGTCTTCAGACTCTCTGTAGACAGCTGTCAGTTATATCAACCATGCCTTTCTATGGTCAAAACTCCTTATTTTTTACAGCTCAGTGATAATTGAGTCAAGCAAAAACTGGTTTTGTTTTAGGCTGTAAACATGTTAAGTTTTTGATGTAAAAACATCTTTTTTGTCTTTGTGTGTTTGTGGTTTGTGATGTTCCTGCCAGTCTTGAGTGGATCTTGAAAAATTGCAGTTTTTAAAACTTCTGTATAGGCTTCAGGTTTGACCTCTGGTGTTTGATGCTTGCTCACAAATTGCTTTCAGGGTCTAGATTGAGCCCGGGTGTAACCCTACCTTGACCCCAGGTTGACCTCTGTTTCCCCAACTACATCCAGGTCATGACCCGGTGCCTCTGGGTTCTAACAGAGTGGAGCTGGGCTCAGCAGAGTCAGAGGTGTGGTGTGTACTGGAGGCTCCCCAAAGAGGAAACTTTAAACTTTTCTTTACCCCTCAGATGAAAGACAACCTCTGATTTTTAATCTGCAGCATTCTGAAAGTTAACTACAAAAAGAAGTTTAAGTTTCATTCTCTATCGGCTTGTCTGAAAGATTTCTTCCAAGTTCAACATTCTTCTTCTTTTCTTATTTCCCCGTAATGCTTCATCTTCAGCTTTTTTGTGTTTCTCCTCTCATCATTCAGCAATTTGAGCAGTTTTAGTCATTTTCTGTCTCCCACCCCTCCTTCTAACCCTTCTATTACTTACATTACTCTTTTTTTTTTTTCCAAGCATATTCTGGCAAATCTTCATTCTCTACTTCTGTATTTCCTGCTCTTATTGAACTTTTGTCCACAGTAAAAAGCCAGATCCTTCTCTTTTTCTCCTCCTGTCCTTTTTCTGTTTCTGTGGTCATTTCTCCCTCGGTCCCTCCATCTCTCCTCCTGTCCCTCCATCCTCCTCCCTTCTGTCCAGCTGCGCGGTAATCCAGGGAGGCAGCAGGACTTAGAGCTGACAGGAGAGATGAGATGGTGGAATGAAATTACGTCAGCTATCCAAATGTGTGTGTGTGAGAGTGTGTGTGTGTGTTTGTTCCATGAGCCCCGTCATCTGGCTCTCATTACGATTATGACTACATACGTGTGGATATGACTGTATGTACTGTTGTGAACACACAACAGAGGGATCTTGTGTGTGTGTGTGTGTGGTAGATATAAATGAGAAAGTGGCGGTCGTAGTAAGAGGTGATCATTGCTTTGTCTGCTGTTTCCTGTGTCACACCGATGAAACATCTTATTTGTTTCCAAACTTAAAGACAGAGCAGACTCTGACAACATCAGAAAACAGAAGCAGAAAGAAAAAAAAATCACAAATGTCGAATAATTTCTGATACCAAGACATATATAACTCTTTTAAATTTGAAATGATGTGACCTGGTTGATGTTAATCATTTAAACTGACCTGCAAATCATTTAATATGCTACTAAGAGAAAATATACACTGTGAAAGTTTATATTTTTACGTCTAGTGTACTTTTTTAAAACAATTAGTCACCCTTATCTGTCCTACCGGTTTTCGAGCATCCCCCCCTCAAACGTCGACCTTTGTAATCAGAGAAATGTCGGCCCTTCTGTCTGTCTGTCTGTTTCCCCTCTGTAACTACCAGCAGATGTTTAGGTGCTCATTATCCAGGCGCAGGTAACAGAGACAGACAGACAGAAGGTTCCAGATCTGGACAACAATGACACACAGCTTCATCCAGAGCCACTGTGAGACACATGGTGGGACGAACGGCTCAGAGCTGCACAAAAATCAATTTTTGAGTCTTTATTTATCACATTGTACCAACCATGTATCCAGAATTTCTTCTTCTGCATCTAATATCTGTCTGCTAAGTCTTTTTATAACCCTTGAAATCATAAGACAAATTGAATGCGTCGAGAAAATGACTCCACTGGCTCACCTCCTCTTCACCCGCCCTTTTCCACACACACACCACCATCAGCGCAGCCCCCCTGTGGGTGAGCAAAGAGAGGGTGATGTAAGGCAGAGGTGGGGAAGAAGGAAACAACTGCGTCTGAGGTTAGCCAGATGGAGGAGGAGGAGGAGGAGAGGAGCGATGGGTGGATGGATGGAGGGAGGGATGGAGGGAAAGAGTGGACAGAAGTCAACTCATGTTGGCAATATTAGCTTCACTTCTTTAAGTGTTGACAGAGAGGAGAGACAATAGATCATGGAAAGTCTGATAGTTTTTCCCTTTACTCAGTCGTACAACTTGTGGCTTCTGCTGCACATTTGTCTATCTGTCTGTGTGTTTGTAAATCTGACCGTCTCAGTGAGGAATCGCCTGTTTTTTTCTGTCAAAATAAGGCTCCATGAGAACTTGCTGCAAACCAAGAAAAACACACTGCGCACCACATTTCATAGATAGATGGATGGATAGATAGATAGATAGATAGATAGATAGATAGATAGATAGATAGATAGATAGATAGATAGATAGATAGATAGATAGATAGATAGATAGATAGATAGATAGATAGATAGATAGATATTTTTTGTCTTATTTTTAATTAAAAAATCATTCTTATCATACTTAAAATGAGCCACATTTAACTGGCATGTATTTATTTAAAATACTTCAAAAAATGTTTTACATATCATGTAAATCTTTGTGATGCACCTGTTAATAGAATGTAATCGCCCATGACAGGTGAGACTTATCAAAAAGGCTTACTCCTACAGTCCTTGGATTGGTCAGCTGCACGAACAGGGATGTATATAATGTACAGGGGTAGGGATGGGTACTTAGGAACTTTAACAGGTACCGACCGAATTCTGTCAAAAGTACCGGGTATCAATTCACGTAAAACCAAAAGGTACCATGTTTAGGTACCTGAATGCATCCTTGTGACTGTGGGGGAGTGGTAGAGTAGGCTATCTTCCATGCTGGACATAAACACAGCATTGAAAAGTTATATATTGAAAAATAAATATGTTAAATCAAAATTTTTTTTAGATTTTATTTTTAAACGAATTGATATTTTTTACCACGTAAACACAAAAAAGTACCGAAAATTGGTACCATTTAGTACCGGTACCGATTGCCAGGTACCGGACATCGGTACTGTATCATTTTAGATGCAAAAGGTACCCATCCCTATACAGGGGTAAGGATTTTGTCTGATATGTCTGATGAAGGTCACACCGACTGAAACGTTACATTAATAAAAATTAGAATGAGAGCGATTCAGTGTGCGGGAACCTTGCTTTGATTTTGTGGACACTTTTTGGGTAACACCCTCTTCCTACACACCTGTGTCTTCAGGCGTGCTGAGATTCTGTATTCAAGATATCTAAAGACAGAAATGTCGCTTGTCAAGTTTCTGAAAATTAGAAGATCTTAAAACAAGAAACTTTTTTCTCACACCATTGGGAGATTTTTTTTCACTTTTTTGTCGTTAAATGACTTGAGATAAGACTTTTTTTCTATAAAGTAAGAAAAACACACTTGATAAGATTTTTTTGCAGTGTAGATAAATAAGTATCTACTTTATTGATCCCAAGGGAAGTATAAGGCATCAAGTAGTAGGTTACAAGATTTATACATCAAGAATATCGTTACAAATGAACCCAAAAGAACTGATGTCCTCCTCCCACACACCTGTTAATCAGTTAAAATAGATTTGGAAATCCAGAACCCAAGCAGGGATAAAAATGAAAAAAAAAAATGTATGTCAGTATTAATACAAACCTTTAAAAAGTTGAGGAAAAAATCTGTTGAGGATAAAAAAAATCTGCTCAAAAGTTGTGGGGAAAAAAGAAGAAAGTGCAACATGGAAAATAAGACAAGGAAGTTAAATTTTAGTCCAAGAGTCACTGTGTGCTTTCCCCCCTGCCATGACCACATGACCATCACCGTGAGGTGTTGAACAGACGTAAGGCCGGGAGAGAAAAGAGTTCCTGAGTGTGTCTGTGGAGCAGGACTGTGACAGCAGTCTGCCACTGAACACACTCCTCTGTCTGGTGAAGGTGCTGTGCAGAGGGTATTCTGTATTCTTTTATTTGCTTTTAATAGCACTATGAGGATTTTATAAGTGATCTTGAAATTAAAATAAGAAGAAGAACATAAATGCTATTTCTCAGCATCCATTGTCAGGATGGATTTTTAGGGAGAATTTACGGCATCTAGACCAAAAGTTCCTTTGACAGCATTACACTGGCCAGCAAACTTCAGCATTGAGAACCACCTTTTTCTTGAAGACAACAATTTCTTGGACTTGTTGAACAAACGTGAGAGTCTATCACTAAAAAGAAGATGGGTGCAGTTATACAGTACGTCCCTGTAAAAAAATAGCAGCAACAGAAAGTTCAAGTAAGAAATGTGACAAAGTTGACATTAACGTTTAATGTATCATAAAAGATCATTTAAGATAAAACCAAATCCCCAAAATTCAACTTGAAAATAAGTCAAACTCAATGATGTCATTAACATCATATCTACCGAGTCTAAATGCCTCTAGATGAAACAGTGTTTGCAGCAGTGTGACTGCATCGTACTGAAAGATGATGTCTTAGATTAAATATGCATGCGTCTCAATAAGAAAATAAACAGTTGCATGTTTCTGTGTTTGTAAAGGAGCTCTGGATCACATTGTGGTGACGACTCAAGACGGGAAGTTTCCTCTCAACCAGCTGGGTCAGATCTCCATGAAATCGCCTCAGGTCATTATGGTCAACATGAGCAGCTTCCCAGAGGTAAGACGATCACACACGTGCATGCATCAGCTCACACAGACCCAAACTGGAAGAGCGCGCTTACACAGACCCTTCAGGTATCCGCTTGTCCAAAGCCGACATGCACACAGTAACCGAGAGCTTTATAAAAATAATCCGTTGCACAGACAGATAGACCGATGGTTCTCGCTGAGGGAAAAGTGAGCCAGAGCAGAGCACTGAGCCCACATCTCTGTGTACATGAAACTGGAGCTGCTCCTCTCAGATGCAGATTGATTGATCACTGGCTGAGCCCTTTGTTCTGGGCTGAAAGATAGCAACATGAACTCTGTGTGTGCACACTCTGAGATGTGGTGATGTCTGCGTGTGAGCTGTCACAGAAGAGGAAATTACCTCATTTTACCCCCAGGTTAGGAAGGAATGGATTATTTTTCTTTTTTTGCTGCTTTTTCTCTCCCTGTGCTGCCTCTTAGATGATCCAGCACGGTGCTAATCAGAGCTGCAGAGAGAAATGTTGTCCATGGGGGAACTGACTTTATTAGTGGTTGGACTCTGGTGGTCTGGAAAACTTAATGTGCTTATTTTCAGCGTTTAACAGGATAGAATACAATCAGATAGTCTGACTGAATTATTAGATATTGAACAGATTTACAGCTTAGTAGTGCTTTTCATACAGTCATGTGGTAAAATGCTTGTTAAATACTCAAATAAATGTGCTCTCATTTGAAACATTTTGTATAAAACAATTCATATTCAGTTCAGGACTTGTTTCGCCCCCTGTACACTGGAAAAAACTGAAGTGTTGTCAAGTGATTTTGTCTTATTTTCAGCAGGAAGTGTCTTTTTAGACTTAATATGAGCCACATTCACGTGATCAGTTCAGAAAAATGTCTAATTTCAAGTTATTTAACAACAAAAATGAGGTCTGAATTGCTTGTAACAAGTAAAATAAAAAAATCAACAAATAGAACAAGAGAAAGTTACTTGTATTTAGACATTATTCTAGTTTCAAGCAAATTTTTGATCAAATTTTTCTTGTTCCATTGGCAGATTTTTTTGAAGTCCCTTTAATTCCATCTGACTCACAAAAACTACAGTCCTGACCTGTGCATGTACAAGTTGAATGAGAAAGTACTTATAAAAACCCCTTTTGTTTGCAAATACCTCACAAACAGACTGTACAGTAATGGACGTAATCTCTATGACATCACACATCTGTTTATGATGCAGAGATTTGAAGCCCTTTGTTGACAGAGGCCATGCTGAAAAAGCTGATTTTCAGCCTTTTTATTGACACAACTCCTAAGTTTGATAGCTTGATAACAAGTGAGTCAGGCTAAAACTGATTTTGCTCCAGGCTGTGAACATGTTTATTTTTTATGTAAAAACTATCTTTTTTTGTCTTTGTGTGTTTTTGGTTTTTGATGTTCCTGTCAGCCTTCAGTGGATCTGGAAGAGTTGCAGTTGTTACAAGCAACTCAGACCTTAGTTTTGTCTTTAAATAACTTAAAGACATTTTTCTGGACTGATCAGTGGAATGTGGCTTATATCAAGTTAAACAAGACTATTTTTCCCAAAATAAGACAAAAACACTTGATAAGATTTTAGTTTTTTGCAGTGTAAGCACATGTTTTTTAGATGAGTAAGCACACATTGCAAGACTTAAATTTCAGCAGTGTCCCATCAGGAATGCATTGTACTTAGGTATAACAGTATGATATTGTTATAAAAAATGCATTCTGGGAACATGAACACTTGCCAATGGTCCAAACAATCAAACACTCCTAATTAAAGCAATTTACAGTTTACAGCTGAGGATTTGTGACGTTTCACAGATGTTACAGCAGCAGCTTCCTGTCTTATTAGTGTGAGCTGGCTAAACAGATATCTATAAAGGGATGGGTTCCTTTAACATTTGAAACGATACGGTACCGATGCCCAGTACCTGGCAATCGGTACCTGGACTCAACGGTACCAAATTTCGGTCCTTTTTTGTGTTCATGTGGTAATAGCTATACATTTGTTTAATAATAAAATATATATATATTTTCAATTTATCATTTTTTTCTTCAGTATGTAACATAACAATGCTGTGTTTATGTCCAGCATGGAAAATCACCTACTCTTCCAGTCCCTCACAGTAACAAGGATGCATTTAGGGACCTAAACATGGAACCTTTTGATTTAATGTGAATCAGCACATTATCCCTATATCGATAGGTATGACATTTTTGAACACCATGGCGGTGTTACAGTATATAGTATTTCTCTTATTCAGCATTGCACACTGGTTACCCATGTGAACAAACAGTGTGTCTTTCATTAATTATGCACACAGTTGATCTGAGCACCAAGGCTGTAAGTGACTTGCACGTTTACTCACCGTTACACTTCACAAAAGCATTCTGAGTTTAACTTATGAGCTCCTCTCCTGGACACACTTTCTTTTTGTGCATTACTTGTCACTCTTTTTTACTCCCTACCTCAATTTTGGTTCCTATTTTTCTTTGCGCTTTAGCCCCTCCCCCCAGCTGTTCATCAGAGCTACAGCTTGCAGGTTTTACCCAGAATGTTTTTGTGAATTGTAACCTAACAGTTTTTGTAACTGTGAGTGTGGAGGAAACAGTTGATATGAGTGAAACTGGTTGTGCTAATGGGAGCAGTGCTAATTTGCTGACAGCTAAGCAAAAAATTGAAAGACACATTTTCACTAGGGATGCACGATATATTGGTATCAATATCGAATCAGCTGATATTGGTCATTTTTTTAACATATCAGTATCAGCCGATGAGTAAAAGTGGGCCAATATTAACTCATTAGCTCCTGGCCATTTTTGTTTTCTATGACTACATTAACACCAAAACTACCTAAGAAGAGTGGACTCTCTTCTTTTATGTCTCTCTTCCTGTTTTTGATCCAAAAAACAGACAAGACATACTTTTTTTGATTGCGTTCATCTCTGGCACTCCATCCTTTGATCCTCTCCATGGTCATCTTTTCTCATGATTGCGTTGCTCTTTCTTTCTGAACTACCTCGACACATCGTCTCAGATTGTTTTTGTTTTTGTTTTGTTTTTTTATCAATATTGACATCAGTAAATATCAGTTATAGGACATAACGGCAATATCAATATCGGATATCGGTGCATCCCTTATTTTCACTTTTTACCAGATAATCCGACCTCCTTATACTTTTAAACCCAGATTTTTTAATCCTCAGTGCAGAACAGGAAGTGTCACTGAGTTCAGGGAAGCTGCACACAGATACAGTCAGTTTGTAGTATGAAGATCCACCTGTTGGTTTGGTCACTGCAGGGTCATCCTGATTGGCTATCGTAGCACAAATGATTGGCTAGAGTTCAGAATTTTCATTTAGATCACCTAATTTAATTTAATTTTCATCATGACATTTTCTGACATTATTCCTGTTTGCTGTGAAAACAAAAGTCATACTTACCAGGAAGTCGCTACTTCAACAGAAATATTGAAGAAATTCGAGGAGGTCGCAGCTACAGTTTGCAGTCTTATAGCCTAAAATCACAACAAACTTTAGCCCAGTAAAACCATGAGAGTTGCAGAGGGTTTACTATAGACAGCCTAAAGCTAAAGCAAGAAATAAATAGTATAAGTTTTACCACAGACAGATGGACTCTTGGTGTTATTTCAGTGAGTGTTCAGTTTTACAGCTCAGTGAAGGTTGTGAGTGGAAATAAAGACTTAACCAGGAAGAAACACAGTTTTTGGTGGAAAAAAAAAATAATTGTGCCAATGTTTCTGTTAGATGCTTAGATGTCCAAGGGAAAAGTGACAATTTTCACTTGTTGATGTTGTTGGAGTCAGAGGATTACCAAAGCCCTGCTGACACAGCCGTACCCAGAAACAGTTTTTCTGAGCAGCTTATTTGTGGAGAGCTGCCCGTATGTTGCAGCAAAACAGTTTTTTAACCCACCACCTGCTGTTTTCCTCCCTGTCATCTGTTTGGAGCCGATTTGTTTGGATTCCCTTCTTTGTTCTCCTTTGTGGTGATTTCTTAACACGGCGTGTAAATCAACATTTTTATCAGCACCTCAAATCTTCAGATCCAGCTGTTCACCTGAATCCAGCTGGATGATCTTTCAGTGAGTCTGTTTCCTTCCCAGAATCTCCAACCACGGACCACACACACACACACACACACACACACCCTGACGGACACACACACACTCAACCTCTACCCTGTCATGCCCTGTGTTACCCACACAGAGGTGAGTCGTCAGTACCCAGAGCTAATAGGCTTATAATGACGCCTATCCATTACGAGGCGCTCCTGAGGCCCTGCCATTGTTTTCCATTCATTCATTAAGAGCAGAAGGAAGAGTGGGACCAGGGCTTAGATCACAAAGCCGTTTAATGTGTGTGTGTGCATGTTAAAGCATCCCACCACTTTGTTTGTCAAGTGTTTTCTCCAGGACTCAGCTGCTTACACACGCACACACATTTCCTCCTCTCTTTGAACCGAACCATCCAGCGTTTGATGTCAGACTTTGGTGTAATTTCTCTTCCTCTCCAACATATTAACCAGATCCCGCGCTGCTTTTTTTGGAGAGAAATTCCACCTTGTTTTTTTCTTTAACCACCGGTGCGGTCGTCAGAGAGGAGGAATGGTGATGAATTTGATGCTGAGAACAATCAAACATAGGTATTCGCTGAATCTATCACCCCACACTCAAAGGGAGCAACCAGAGGCCTGTGCACCGGATGACTTTAACAAAAGGGAAGAAAGCTCATGAATTCATTTAATACGCACAAATAAATTCCTTTAATCTCACTGCCACATTTTTCCTGCGGCGGAAAAGGCCAGAAGGAGCTGTCAGGAAAGAGTAGAGAGGTTACAAAAAGGAAATGTTATTTTTTTCCCCCCACATTGGACATTAGCAGACTTGGTAAAGCTCAGCTGAAGGAATTATCATCGGGTTGCAGAGAATGTTGAAGGAAAGAGGTGTGTGGCTCTTTTTCTAATTCAAAGGATTTTGCTTCATCTCCCTAATTTGCATAAACTGTCTGACTGTAACTCAGTGTTTCTCCTGGACTAAAGGATTGTGTTCGATATGACAAACCAAATTCTATCCTCCACATGTGAGAATATTTCCTTATCTGCCTCCAAGCAATTACAAATTTTAATTTCAAAGGATGACACCTGAATTCATCGAAGGTTTTACGTTTAAAGAGACATAACTCAGCATTTCCAGAAACAGCTGCGTCTCCGACCGTTGACACTGGATCGCTTGTTTCCCTTCAGCAACACATGATGCTCTTGTTTTCATTTCCCTCTGATTATCGTCATCCCAAAAACACAACAGATGGTGTTGTTGCAAAATGAGTCAGGATCGTCCAACTTTCTTAATAAGCCGTCCAGGAGAACAGCTGAGACGGAAAGTTTCTGCACATGTTTACATATCTAGTCAGAGCTTTGACAAATTAGTCTGTCAAATATAACAAAGTCTATCCTCACTTTTCTCTTAGTTTTAGTTAATGCAGCTCCTGGAACAGAAACTTGAAAATTCACTTTTGCTGTTGGTGTGCACAAAATCTCCACTCCTTTTTTTTTTTAAAGGTAATTTAGTCTTCTCTACAACTTCAAACTTTTGACGTTTGATAGAGGGAAAGGTAAGATGAAACTTAAAGAGGGGGTATTGTGCTTTTTTGAAGTTTTTATACACACTCTCTGGTACCACTGTAGTAGCTTTACATGATTTACAGCTCGAAGAAAATACCTTTTTTTCTCACACTTGTGTTGAAGGAAACCATTATATCAGCCTCTGTATGAAACACTTTGTTTTAGCTGCTGTCTCTTTAAGACTCCTCATTCCACTAACCTCACTCACTCTGATTGGCCAGCCCTCTAGAGGCCTGTAGCAGACATGGCTTTGGGCAGACCTTGAGTTTTGAGGCATACCCTGTGATGCAACACATCATTAACAAGCCAGGAGATACTTATGTGATGACCTCATCACCTCAGCAAGTTTTATGAAGATCCTGTGCATTTTATTTATTCATTTATAAATAAAATGAATAAATATTATAAAATTATTTATTTTAGAAATGAGTGTTTGGATCAGTCTACAGACAGGTTCATGAATTTATTCAAAATATAAATATGTAGCTGTTTGAAATCTGCTCTTATCTAAACATCTAGCATTGTTACTTTAAATGCATGTTTTAAATACAGGTGAAGCACAACACCCCCTCTTTAACATAACTGAGATGAAAGTCACCTCCTATTCAAGTCAATCAATGATTTATATAAAATACAGTAATTGAAGCTAAAAGTAATATATGGAGTAGAATGCATCCACCTTTAATTTTAGCTTTTTGTTATGTTTTTGTTAGGTTTTCAGAGACCTTGTAGTTGAAACTTAAAGAGGGGGTATTCTGCTTTCACACAATTTAATCATGGATATAAATTAACAATGCTGGGTGTTCATATTAAACATGTGAAGATTTTTAAATTGCCTTGGACATGTTGGAGGCCTGCCTGGAGCTCTTCCCCTAGCAGGCCTCCATGGGTCTGGCCAATCAGAGAGAAGAGGGTTTGTGGAGTGGGGGGCTTTAAAGAGACAGCAGCTAAGACAAAGTGTTCCAACCTGAAATGTAATAACTGAGCCAAGATGTAACAAAATGCTGAGTAATATGTTATAGCTTGTTACATTGGAGTATTTATTACATTTTTATTACATTTCAGGCTCAGCACTTTTGTTACGTTATGACCTTTTGGGTTTCATCACTTTTTTTAATTACATTTCGGGTTGCTGTTACAAATCAGGCTCTAATAAGGCTGAAATAAGGGTTTTCTAAAACACAAGTGCAAGAAAAACAAGGATTTAATCTAGCTGTAAATCATGTAAAGCTATTACAGGGTATCAAAGGGAAAAAACACAATACCCCCTCTTTAACTGTTGCTATAGTTGAAAGCATTCATTGTTTCTCCATAGACAGCTGCAGCAGTGGGATGTTTTACAGCCTTACAGTTGTTTCTTCATTACAGAAGAAGATGTGAATCAAGCTGGAGGGTTTTCTCTTTTCAACAACAACAGCAAAAAAAAAAAACTTCTTGTTTTTCTTAGGCTTTTTGCAGAATTAGACCCCCGCAAAGTGAATATGATAAAGTCTGTGTGTGTGTTGCCTCGTCACCTCTACGTAATAAACTTACACCATCCTCAGTGTCAAGGTGAAAATGTGGGATGAAAAGAACAAACATTTCTAAAAACACTAACCACATGTGTGTGTGTTTGTGTGTGTATCCATGCATCATACACAAGCAGACTCCCCTGTGAGGTCACCGCGGGTCGACGCCCTGCCCTGCAACCTCTCAGTCCTCTCCCACAGGGCCAAGCGCTGACAGTGGCCCGAGGCACTTCCACACCGCACTGGCTTCCAGACACACACACACAGGCACACACACACACCCCACCCAAACACTCATATACACACACACACACACACACACACACACACACACACACATTAGATCCACACCACATCACCTTAATGGTTGCCAGCTGGAGCTTGGCCACTACCTGCAGTTGTAGCGCTGCTTTTCCATTCACGCTAGTGTGTGAGTGTGTGTTTCTTACATTCTGTGTACATGTCTGTGTGTGTGTGTGTCTGTGTGTGTGTGTGTGTGTCTGTCTGTCTGTCTGTCTGTCTGTCTGTCTGTGTATGCATATGTGTGTGCCCCTAGGCCACAGCTGCTGCCACCCGTGCCCTGAGAGAGAGTAGTATGAACCTTAACCCTGAGGTGGACGGGACCATCATCAAGGTACCAGTTCCCAAGTGAGTGCATTGCTGACACACACAAACACACACACACGCACACACACGCACACACACAAAGCCTCAAGCATAGTAAAACTTTCCTGCTACAAGCACTTTCAATTTCATCTTTATTTCCTTTTTTAACCCTCTGATACACGAAATATAAAAGATTTTTTTCTTCAGTGTTTTTATTCTCCTTATTGGATGAAAAAAAAATACAGATATAGATATATCCACTCCATTGGACTACAGGTCCCTGAGTTCAACATATAAAAAGTATAAACTTCATCTAAAAATGACTTAAATTATGTTTTTTTGGTTATTGCATGAATGATTATTTCTTTTTATGCTTTGCAAAATATTTCAACATATTTTAAAACCACTTAAGGAAAAAATCTTGACATAGGCTTCATATTACATGCATCACAGAGTTAAAAACCAGGATCTTCCAGTTCCACCACAGAAAACATTGCATTTAGAAAAAATGACTTTTATTCAGCTGTCCCCTCTGACCTCTATGCACCAGAGATTTAAAGTGATACTCAAGGATGGAACAAGTTGGGTCCTATCACAAGGTTTAGGGCAGAATTTACCCCTACAGCAGTGTTGTTGTGCAGCAGAGGCCCAGAGCGCTCGCACCAAACACCCCCTCCCTGCTCCTCTGCAGGTTTCCTCTGCACTTTACTTAACCAAAAAACACAAATAAACGGACTTCCACAGAAAAAATCTGATATCAGTCTGCATTCACGCTTTATTTAGAGAATTTTCAGCGCGCTACTTTCACACAAAAACACCGGTAACTAAGGTTCTAGTTCTCATCGGGTCATAAAACGGCGCTACCTCCGCTGCAGAGCCACAGCTGGCTACGAGATGCTCGCTGCTTAGTGTATCAGTCCATGTGCACAGCGTGCCAGATATAATCAAACACAGGTAGTCTGCCAGGACGAAGAGACACGATGAGAACTAGAACTATTTAGCGGTGTTTTAGTGTGAAAGTAACGCGCTGAAAATTCTCTAAATAAAGCGTGAATGCAGATCGATATCAGATTTTTTCGGTGGAAGTCCGTTTATTTGTGTTTTTTGGTTAAGTAAAGTGCAGAGGAAACCTGCAGAGGAGCAGGGAGGGGGTGTTTGGTGCGAGCGCCCTGGGCTTCTGCTGCACAAAAACACTGCTGTAGGGGTAATTTCTGCCCTAAACCTTGTGATAGGACCCAACTTGTTCCATCCCGGAGTATCACTTTAAGGTGCCAGTTATCATGATCCCTTGATTCTGTAGATTTGTAGTGAGAGTATTAGTTATTAATCACAAATGAGTGTGCTTTGGTAAATGTAGGAGAAATATACATGTCTGTGAGAGAGTAAAAGCAGGCAGGATGCAGCCCATGACAATAACCGCTCCCATTGATTATCATCTTACCATGGTTTGTTTTTTCTGTGAGGAGACAAATTCATCCAAGTGCAGCTGATTAACTTGTGTGGCTCAAAAAAAAATTGAATTAAGTGATCTTTCTGCTCTATGCTGTTTTATAAAAACAGTCTACATTAGGGTCATCTGACTTCCTGGAAAGCATCAGAACTAATCGATCTGAACAAAAACAACAACACAAATGCAAACACCACAACACAACAGAAGTTAAGAGGACAGTTATCTTAACAGACACAGGAAAGTTATGAAAGTACGTAAATGGTTGTTTTCTTTTGTAATTTTAGCTATGATGAATCTTTGTTGGTTCATAAAAGTAAATATAAGATGATGTATCTTTTGGGTGAATACAGAAATATAAGTACTATGAAGGATATCACAAGCTGAGACCCCTACAAAGCTTTATTAATCATTGATGAAGTTAAAAAAAAATCATTTACTAACTTTCACAACTTTTCTCTGTCCGTGGGATAACAAATCATTTTTTACTCGTCTGACACCCACTGGCCACCGTAGATCTCCATTCAGCAAAAATTTATTTTGAATGTTGTTTTCAGTTCCACTTAAGGACAATCCTGATTAAGCATGAAAAGTTCATTTTTACCATTTTCACTTTTTAAATCTGCATCAGAACTGCAGTGGGTAGTACTGCTGCACAGCATGAAGGTCACAAGTTCAAATCCTGGTTTGGGCGTGGAGTTTGCATGTTCTCTAGCACGAGTGTGAGTGTGTACCTGAGAGGTTGTCTGTCTCTGTGTGTCTCTGTGGCTGGCTGGCTGGAGACCAGTCCAGGGTGTTTCCCACCTCCCACCTGAAGACAGCTGGGACCGATTCCAGGCAGCAGCAACCTTGAACAGGATAAGCTGTAGGAGATGAATTAAATGAATGAATGAAGTGGCATCTTGATGTTATCATTTCATCAAACACTGAAAATTAGATTCTTTTTCAGAGTCATGCCACTGAAAGAAGTTAGAGTAGAGCCTCTGTGTAACTTACTGTTTACAGTGAAACTGAGACCCACTGGAAACAGATGAACAGCTGCTACTGGATAAGATAAAATCAACCAAGAAATCAACTGGACTGTAAACACATGAAACGTCTGAGAAGTCAGCCACTGTTCCTAAAAGCATGTATCTCCGGTTAGATGCTAAGCTAACCTGTGAGATCAATTTGACCATTTTTTTGGACTAAAACGTAAATTGATGAAACATTCATAAACATTCAGTTAAATATCAAAGCTTTACCTTACAATGAGCTTCATTCATGGTTTTGAGTTTCTGCTGTTGGATAAATCCAGTTTGAGCTGTAACTGACAGATTTATGGAGCTTTTATTTGTAGCTGCACAGAGACCCCCCAATGTGATGATGTGAGGTTTGGGTCACTCGTTCTCCCTCTTATTCTGTATATTCCTCTCTCAGCCCGTCTCTTTGTCTCTGCCAAGTCAAACACACTCAGGACTATCCGTCACTCATTCACTATCGCCCTCTATGTGTATATTTAGCTTTTTTTGTTACATATACACACGTGCATATAAGTATCTGTGTGTAAATGCCAGCATGTGTTCACGTGCATGTCGGTGCGTGTGTGTGTTTGTGTGTGTGTGTGCTTGGAGCAGCAGGTGTTAGTCTGGCAGAGGAGGGAGACAAGAGTCAGACTGCTTTCCCCCTGCAATCAGTCTCGGCACGCTTCGAGCCTCCATTTGCATTTCCAAAGAGAAGGCGCTCCTTGATTGGCCCTGGAATCAGTAATTAGGCCGTATTGTTTGTGGTAAATAGACGCTGCACTTGGATTGTTTGCAAATAGTCCCCAAGGCAAAAAACAACGCAAAAAAGCCAATTAAGGACCCAAAAAGGCAGAGTGAAATGGGAAGTAGGATTTGGTGAGTGATTAACAAATGCAAAGTGAATGCAAAGTTGTTGGGATGACGGATGTTTCAGCTCTGGTCTGAGATCTCGGGAAGTGATTGTTGTTCGATGGCTGATAGTGAAATGATTAGACTTCGGGCCCACGAGTACTTAACAGTCTCATTTGCACAAGTGAGGACAAGTTTTTTTTTAATCATTTTGCATCTGCACAGTTTGTGTTTCTGTGTCACATGAGCACTACACACCAACTCCCCATCTCTGAAAAGTCTCTCTGATTAGCCTGATGCTGGGTTTAGCCCGGTCATAACATATTTTATCAAGTGCAGATCACATCTGTCTGTTGGAACAATATTCAGTCCTGGTTTAAGAGGAGCTGCTGCTTCAGAGGACATCAGTCAAGCTAAGCTAAGCTAAGCTAATGTCACCTATCTTCATGCAGCATCTCCTTTTTGACTTTCTTCTGGTAGATTCCGTCTTACTTTGTTGTCTTTTCCCTGTTTCTCTGCAGAGTGACGCGGGAACATCGAGAAAACCTCACCAAGGTGGCAAAGCAGTTTAGCAACAAGGCTAAAGAGTCCCTGAGGAAAGTGAGATCAAACGCCGTCACACGGGCCAAAAAGGCAAAGGGAGCACACTCAGAGGACACGATACGACTAGTAGAGAAGCAGGTAGGTAACAGAAAGAGGAGGCGAAGGTGTTGGGCTAAAAAGCTGTGTTGAAGGAAGATATCTGCACTTCAATGTGCCAAGCTTTCAGCCTGTCAGGCCTTCATCAGAGCCAGAGAGTCAACCAACTGCCTCCAATACCAGCAGTTTGTACTGGTTTGGCTACAATGTCATATGAGAACAAGAGTTAAATCTGCAGTATGCCAAAAATACCCGGATATCCTGCTGGTTCAGGAAAAGATTCCTAGTATTCAGTGAAATACTGTGCCCCACAATGCATGGTGCTAGTTTATTGATTTTTACTCCATTAATGGTGAGTGGAACTCAGCTTTAGGTGAGCAAATGGTATGAGTTACTGGTACTTATAATAATAATAATAATAATAAAAATAATCATAATAATAATATATTTTATTTAAAAGCGCCTTTCAAAACACCCAAGGACACTGTACAGGATAAAACAACAATAACATCAAGTTAGGTTCTGTAGAAACAAAAAGGGAGAGTGGTTAATGCAGACTTTAATTATTTTTATAGACACAAGCAAAGAAGAAGTTGAGTAATTAACAGAGCCTAATTTGAATATACAGTGGGGAAAATAAATATTGAACGCGTCAACTTTTTTCTCATTACATTTATTTCCAAAGCTGCAATTCAAACAAAATTTCTACCAGACATTGGTATTAACTCAAATAACACTTACATGAATATAAATCATGACATTCAAGTCCATAAATAATGATCATGTGGAATTAAGTACGATAACACAGGAAAAAAGTATTGAACACACCATGGAAAGGCTGTATACTTTGGCAAGGAAATGCACCATACCACCTGAAATCTGTCAGTAATTGTTACTTGAACTTCCAATCAGTGCAAACCAACAAGGTTGTTTTTTCACCAAGCAGTTAAATACAACACACCTCATGATGGGTAAAGGCAAAGAACTCTCTGAAGACATTCACAACCTGATTGTTGCTCAGCATCAGAATGGAACTGGTTACAGACTTATATCAAAGCACCTGAATATTCCAGTCAGCACCGTTGGAGCCATTATTCACAAGTGGAAGAAGCACCACCTTACCATCTACAGGCCACGCACAGGAGCTCCTTGAAGATTTCTGACCAGGGAGTCAGAAAGATAGTCAGAAGAGTACTCAACCAGCCAAGGACCACCCTGAAAGTGCTCCAGAAAGACTTGGAGGCAGCAGGTACAATTGTTACAGAGAAAACAATAGGCAATGCACTCCACCGCCATGGCCTCTATGGACGCTCAGCCCGCAAGACTCCATTCCTCAAGAAAAGGCATGTTGAAGCTGGTTTAAAGTTTGCTAAACAGCATCTTGACAAGCCTGTAGAATACTGGGAGAATGTTTTCTGGTCAGATGAGACCAAAATTGAACTTTTCAGCTGTCATACTACAGACCATGTTTGGAGGAGAAATGGCACTGCACATCAGCCAAAAAACACTACACCAACAGTGAAGTTTGGAGGTAGAAGCATCATGGCATGGGGTTGTTTCTCATCTCATGGTGTTGGCAAACTTCATATAACTGACGGAGCAATGAATGGAGCCATGTATGGGGAAATTCTTGATATGAATCTGCTGCCATCCACCAGGATGATGAAGATGAGACGTGGCTGGACCTTCCAGCAGGACAACGATCCAAAGCACACGGCAAAGTTGACTCTCAAATGGTTTCAAAAAAAGAAAATCAATCTGTTAGAATGGCCTAGTCAATCACCTGACTTAAAATCCAACTAAACATTTGTGGAAAGAACTAAAGAAAAGGGTTCACCAGAGGGCACCAAAGAATATTCAAGATTTAAAGACAATCTTGTTGTTCCAGTATGCTGACTATATCATGGCTCCATTTTTACAAATCCAAGAAGTCACACTGTATTGTAAATTATCATCAAAGATATATTTTAATTCTGCTTCCTCCAAAATAAAACCTTTCCATTAATACTTTGATCTGATTCAGATCTGATTTGATCTGATTCAGTTCCTCCGTAGACTCCGTAGCCTTGTTACATTTCACCTCTGTGAATGAGGGAGGATGATCGTAACCCTACAAAGCGTCTAAATCCTTTTTGTCTTTGCTCTGTGCCTCACAGATTCAGCAGATGTCGGACAACATCACCGCGGACATCGACAAACAGCTGGCAGCCAAGATCAAAGAGCTGTTAGGATGAGATGTAGAAAAACTCACCGCTTTTATTTTCACTGTATTCATATTTGGAGGTCAAAGATGGACGAACATGAAGTAATGCATCATTCGCTCTGAGCTGATAACGGACAGTGACTCCATCACCTGGAGAAGGTGTTTTCTCAGACTTAATGCGTCACACAGAGGTCAGTGTGGGCAGAAACCAGGCATCCCTGATGAAGATCTTCCGTCTTCTGCTGCTTGTTATCTGTTTTTAACCATCAAACAACACCAACAACAACAACAGACGGCCTGCCTCCTCTCCACCCTCCTCACTCTTCCTGTCTTCAAACAAACACAGAACACGCTACAAATGGACTTTTAATGGGATTTGTGGGCCTCCTCCTAATCAAACCTCTTGCCACATGGGCTGTCTGTTTATATAAAACAAGCGCTCCCGTCTGTGTGTAAACTGGCTGCGGGTTTGTCTAGGTGGCAAGAGTGCAAAAGAATATGTTCCAGAGTCCCAGGATGTCATTAGCGTGTTGCCAAACATTTGTTTCACATTGATGCAAAGTCTGTTTAAAAAAAAAAGCACTTAAAGGAAAAAGGTCTTTAATTTCTGCTCCATGTCTATGATTGAAAATACGACTTCTATCGCGGGAAAGAAAAGTTATTGATGGACTCCATTAAAGGAAAAATGCTTTGTAGCATGTGCGTCATCATTCTTTCTCTTGTTTTCTTTTCTTTTTCTGCACTTTTAGTTTGAAGCCCCCCCGCCCCGTGCCCTCTCCATTACTCTGAGTGATAATGGACTTTTCCTGTGTACGGACCTCTAGGCCCCGTCTACGATTGTCCATCAGGAAAAGAGGCTTTAATGGTGCACACTTGGCCCTCTTTGTCTCTAAATAGCTGCTCTTTTGAAGCTGCGTTGCTCACAGAGCATCCAGAACATGTTTGACTGGGGAACTTACCCAGCGTCACACACATGCCCCTGCCCTCATCCATCCTCTGTTTACACCAGAGAGAGGCTTTCTGTGCCATTATGCGGTTGCTGTCTTCATCTTTGTCATGATTTGTTTTTGCTTCCTCTGCTACTGGTCGCAGGCGGCCCACACGGCAGACGGGTTTCATTTGAAAAGTTTGCCCACACACTTGGTCTTTCAGACACCCGCTCATTTGATGGTTACAGAACTTTTGCAACATTGCAAACTTGTAATTATGTTTACGAAAATGCTGTCTGACTTCTTACAAATTAAGAAGATGAATTGAGGAATAGTGAGGCTGCAGATCCAGAGGTGGTTTTTTTGTTGTCTTTAGTGTTAGCTGGTAGTTGCACGCTACACATGATGGTGTTATTACATTTGCCTTGGCCCTGTGTTTGCTGTAACGGCCCAAACAGAGCGCACTCATTGGATAAACAAGAGTTTAGCAGAGGAGTGGCTGGGCCGGGACAGAGGAGGGGCGGGCTGGAAATGGCAGGTTTTTGTGGTGATTCGAGGTCCATATGTCAGCAATTTGAGGGCATTGTGTACCTTGGCCTAAAACAGAGGCTTCATGATCGATGGAGGGGTGAAAATCTCCCCAGTCTCTGGCGCAGAACACAGGCAAGCACGAGGAAATTGCTTTCAGCTGATAGCTTCATTTCAGTTGACATTTATCAAGTGAATTACCCTGCTGCTTTTGAATGTTTACTACTACTACAAGCACCGCCTTTTCACTCACAAGTGTGTGTGTCTGTGTGTGTGTGTGAAAGAAGGAGGGAGCGATTTAGCTTTGTCCCAGTGTAAGTTCTGTTGTGTCCTTTGGCGTTTCCTCACAAAAATATACAACACTGAATGGGTTCAGTAAATGTTTGAGTCAATAGTCAGGCCTTTTATTGGCTGCGTGTGCTTTTACAGATGTATTACTGGTTCGAACGTACAGATTTCTCTCTCAGAAAAGTGTGTTTTCCTACAAAGCATGAGATCTGAGTACAGTTATCTGTTCTAACTTAAAGTCATCTTGCTGCTCATTAGCTCGAGGTAAGGAGCTGCAAAGGTCACATTTGCATGATTTATGTTGTAGTGGTAGCTGGAGGTGGTCTCAGACTTTTCACTCTCCTCAACACTTCCTGTTCTTTAATCCTCTCACTCTGACGACTTGGAGAAATTTCACTTTCAGGAGAAATCCCCTGTAAACGTGTCCTTTTTTATTTTAGTTATATTCTGTGAGTTTAACAGTGAAGATGTGCAGCAAAAGCTTCAAGTCTGGGAGTGTAACCTGTGACTGCTGTGATGAAGACCGAGGCCCTTACTGGCTCCCCAAGTCCAGGTTAGGTCTTGTTGATCATTTTATCTCTTATATCACCCAACCAACTTCACTAACCCAGATTATGCAGCAGTTTCCCGGGCAGGTTGTGTCTGAAAGTGTTCAAACATCTATGGCTTCTAAATTAGTTTAATCTGAGGTTTATCTGCTGAGGTTTTTATTATACATAACCATCCATATTTAAACATACAGCCTGAAGTGCTTCACAAAAACATGGAGATAATAAATAACGACTATAAGTAAGAAGAAGAAAGTCATATAAAAGACTTCTAAGTGTAATTAATTAAGTAAAGTTAAATAAATATGATACAGTCAGAATATAAATACTATGTCATAAATAAAATGAAATGATGTTAAAGCAGAGGTCATTACTATGATGCAGTGCTAGGCAGTACCATAAGATATTGTATGGCAGCTTGGTTTGGGACTCTCTGTCCAGCTCAAAGCCAGACTAGCCAGAATGGAAAAAAACAGCCATGAAAGTAATTGACAATAAGGATTCTCCATCTCTTCAGATGATCTTTGAGATGACAGTGCTTAGTCTGACTAACAGAGTACTGTCTGATCCTTCTCACACTCTTTTTTTCAGAGTATGAGTACACTATAGCGTGTGTCACACTAAGAGTAACTGTTTTAAACTTTCCTTTATTCCCGTTTCTATTATATTATTAAACAGCCGGCATATAGTGCATAGTTCTAACTAGGGTACCGGCTACTGGCTACTGCAAGGCTGATATTCCTGCACTTACTGTTCGGTCTTGCTTAACAGGAATGGAAAAGACAAAAGGAAAGACAAATTTCCCAAGTGGGACAATAAAGTTATCTATGTATCTATGTATCTATCTATCTATGTATCTATCTATCTATCTATCTATCTATCTATCTATCTATCTATCTATCTATCTATCTATCTATCTATCTATCTATCTATCTATCTATCTATCTATCTATCTATCTATCTATCTATCTATCTATCTATCTATCTATCACAGTCAAGGGATTAAGAGAAATTACTCCAAGTTAGATTACAAATTACAAAGAAGTGTCTCCATTTCACCTCTGAAAAACACTCAGAGAGTTTGCTGTTTTGATGTCCACAGGTAGAGAATTCAGGGACACTGACGAGGTAACTGTGTTTTTTTTTATTCAGCACACCCTTACTTTTTTTCTTTTCTATGCATGATCATATCTTTTTGATATATTTATCAATGTTAGAGTCACATATTGATGCTTTATTTGTTACCTATTTCTTGAAAAGAAACAGTCTAATGTTGGGATAAAATAAGTGTAGTTTGAGGAAAATATGTCAGGATTTTTGTATAATGTTTATTTTTATAAACATTTTGAGCTTCAAATATTTCTTATCCTGAGTTCAGTACTTTTTTTCTGCATCATTTTAAAACTTTAACCTTGTCCTGTGTCCTCTAATTTGTGATTTTGTTTTCCACTACATGATAAATTCATTTATTTACAGATGTCAGTTGTAAGAGTTGTTAAGTTTTTGCAGAATGTGCAGAGCTTTAGCTTTAGACAAGCAGCCTATGCACAGTCCAGATGTAGTTTAGTGAGAGGTTACTACGTCAGATATACAGAAGGGACAAAAAGTATCAGAATATTTTGAGGTTTCAGCTCAGTTTTTTTTTTTTTAATTTTATTTTCTTATTGTTGGTGGTGGTGGTTTTCTTTCTTTCTTTTCTTTCTTTTCTTTCTTTTCAATTTTCCGTTAAAATACTTATAAAACTAATGAGACATCATTAAGTCATGGTGCTATATACACCACAGAATAGCCATCATAAGGAGATTTAGGTCATACTTTGAATAAAAAGGAACACTGAAATGAGGACTGAACCTGCCCATCCAGCAGATTAATGTGGAGTTGTACAATAAAGTGGTCAGATCTGTTAAACAATCAAAGGAAAACCTCTGGCTTGAGGTATAACATTAGTGCTGAAGCTCTCAGGAAACATGTTGACGCTCTGCCAGGGACATGTACTGCTGTAAGAGATGGACGAACCAAGTATCAAAGTTAAAAGTAGATTAAAAACAGGAGGAATCACTTCTTCTGATATTTGTTGTGCTCAAAGCAAACATCTGCATGTTTCAGGATCAGGATTTGGAGCCAAAAAAAAAGGTCATTACTTTCAGGTTTGTTAGGTGATCATTTTGGCCTCCACTGTCTTTGTGCATTTGACAGAAAATGCCATATGAAAGTAGACCTCAGTCTATGATTGGCTCCTCCTGGCTCCTGACTTTGGACATGCCTGGGATGAAGTCCTTGTTGCTGCAGTCACTGGTTCAACCTTCAACGTTTTGCTTTCTGTCTTTATTTTCTCCTCTCTATAACTCCTGTCTGCAGAATGACTTCTTCAGGTCGTCACTGCCCCTGACACGTGAATCTACATGTTGGTATGACCTGGTGAAGTTTGAGAGCTCTCATGCTGTTACTAACACTCTGGATCATGAGATCATCCCAAAGTCTGGCACTGAGAAGGAGAAGGCTTTCTGCTTTTAACAAACCTTTGGTCGGCGTGCTCAACTTGATCTCCGTTCTGAGCGAAGAATGCAAAAAGAGGAGTTTCTCCAGGAAGCACACGCTGCCAGACATCAGGGCCTGCTCCATGGCTCATGTATCAGAAACACAAGAAGATCATGAGTGATTTTGGACTTAGATAAGGTCATCCTGAATGTTCTGAACTGAGTGAAATTATTTCCTTTCAATCTTTTTTCCAGAAAACACACAGATCAGTCGCAGACAGTGAGAAGCAGAGCTGAGATCTGTACAGAATAAAGAGATTCAAACTCTCTGGAGTGATCCTCTCCATCTCACTCTCTCCATCCCCTCTCAGCGACTTCTTCCACTTCTCAATATCCCTCCTTTTATGCAGATGTGTGTGTTGCATTATTCATCGCTGTGCAGAGAGGATCTCCACGATGGTGTAGTGCTACTCTTTCCAAAAGGACTGACAGTATGTGATACAGCCTTTATGTGTTTGACGGAGAACGTCTGAGTGATGCTTCTCTGAGATCTGTCTTCAGCTGGCGTTCTGAGGAGTCTGCAGAGCTGACCACTTCAGGAGAGGTAGGATGCACACACACACACACATACTCACACCTCTTATTCCCCATCTCTCTCTCTTCTCACCACCTCTGGAGTGTTAAGAGCATCAGAGTGAGAAAAGGCATCCTGAAGATCTCATCAAGGATCCAATCAGAGCGTGAATACCCAATGCCCTCTCCTCTGGGGATGTGATGATGGGGGGAAGACACGGAGAGTGCCTGTTTGAGGCGGAAAAATCTCTGCATATGCAAATTGAACTAAAGATTTAAATGGATTTGATGCTCATAAGAGTATCTCTGACCCTCACAGGAGGCAGCGGGAGAAGAATATGTGCAGATTAGCCTATTAATATTTATAGATGTAATTGGCTGAGCTGGACGGCTTGCAGGAGCGTCGTCGCTGGAGTAATGCAGACCACGTTTAGGCCTAATCCAGGTGGGCGCTCAAACCCGCTATAACAGGGAAATGGGCGGCCATTTTTAGGGGGAAGTTGGATTTCCTAATAATCAGGTAAGCTAACACCGGGCGCTGAGAGTGTTTCCTTCCGTCAGTCATTCACAGAATTGCTCCTGTCTGGTCTGCGAGTCATTTTAACTCCATGGAACGTGCGCTCTTTTTTTTCCTTCTCCCCCCCACGTGTATTCAGAGGGAGAGGACCACACGGGCCCCACGAGGAGGCTCCCTGTCCAACACACACACACCACCCGCTCCTCAAATGGGAACAAAGCGTTCCTCAGTCTAAAGTGGTTAAACTGTCATTTCAAATCGTCTGGACATCGTGATTACCGGCATGGGAGGAATTATATATTTAGCTTTATGTCCGTCGCCATTTCCTCCCCCCGCCCTGATCTGAAGTGACTAGCCAGTAATGCCCTCGATTTTACTATCTCTGAGGACCTGAAACCTTCCCCCTGGAGACAAGTGTAATCAAGGGCTGCCAGCAGGGGAGAGGAGGAGGAGGAGGAGGAGGATGAGAGGTGTGTGGTGGGTGGTTCTGGGACCTGTAGTGATGGGATGGTGGAAGGAATGACAATGGACCCAGTTTATGAATCCATCTTTATACCAAAACCTTCACAACACACCAAAAAGCTCAAAATAAGTAAAAACCTGTGAGGCCTGATCTGTTTTTATCAAAGTCTGGGACATTTTCACTAGAGGTCGACCGATATGGGTTTTTTGGGAGCCGATGCCGATGCCGATGCCGATGCTTTCCAAATTTGGGCAGCCGATGGCGATATGCATAGCCAATTTTTCCAATTTGATATTCAGGCGATTGTTAAATAAATATATATTTATTACATTTTTGTGAAACGCAGCAATTTCTGAGCAACTAAAAGAAATCTATTACAACAAGTCGTGTCCAGTCCTCTGAACATTTATTCAGCTTTCAAAACAATGAAATATTTTGTCTGAGTAAACACACAATGTAACAAGCAGTAGTAAACATTCACACTCTTCTTAAAATGTCAAAAAAGAAATTTAAACTTATTAATATAATTTGAACAAAAGTATGTAATGTATCCAAGTGGTTCCACAAGTTTGAGGTGCTCATCTTTTTTGTGCCTGATCAAAAATTGCGTCATTTTATACAACGGATCAAAAATCGGCTTTTTAAAAGAAAATACGGCCGATGGCCGATAGAGACAAATGTCCAAATATCGGCCAATATCATTACTTTTGTTCATATATCGGCCTGCCGATATATCGGTCTACCTCTAATTTTCACTCTGGGTCCTGATTAAAGAGCTTATATACAGATTCTTAAGGCAGTAACTCGTTTTATTGTGAAAATTATGGAAGCCCTAAGTTGACATTCATTTTTTTTTTTTTTCACTCTGCCCTCCTGTTATGAGTTTAATTATTCAAATCCTCCAGATTTAGATGTGAGATGATCATAACCTGTTATTGGCATCAACTAGTGTTAGTTTCTAGTTTGGGAGAAAAGAATCACATCATCCACAGGAAACAAGCTTCATTATCTTAATAATGAGCTAAGTTAATTTAACTTAACTGGTGAAATTTTCTTTCTGTGGAAAAATTATTTCAAGATTATTATTATTTTTTATTATTTCAAGATAACAGAAAAAAAAATTAACCCAAAGACAAAAAAAGAAAAAACAAAACAAAACAGGAATTAACTCATAATAGGATCAAATAAAATAAATTGAAGGATGTTAGCACTCTGGGCTTCCGTAGAATGACTCTTTTGGATGTTGCAGTTATTAAATCATTAGAGACTTTTGTGTTCTACCAAACAACTGCAGGAAAACTTTTGTCTTATTGCAACATCAGGTGAATTTTCAACATTATATTATGAAGTTAAAAAAATTAAACTGTTTTCAGTCAAAACAAAAAAAAATCAAATCATTTTTATTCTTTTCAACCTCTTAATAGATGGATGGAAGTATTATATTTCAGCTTTCAGCTTCAAGTTTGTTTTTTTTTAACTGAGTTAGCATAATTCGCTGCACTGTTGAAAACCCATGTATCACTGAAGTCATATGTATTTATTTATTGTAGGGCTGTCAAACTGTTTTTATTGTGACTATTCGCTGGTTCTTAAAATTTAGTGACACAACATCTGATTTTTAAAAAGCATTTTAAAAGGAATAGGAAGAACAAAAAAAATATATATTTTGGGGCTTTATGCCTTTAATCAGAGTTGATAGGGAGAGTAAGTGGGCTGTTACATACAGGAAAAGGGGGTTGCAGGTTGGGACTGACCACTCAAAGTGCTCTAATTATCTCGTTTTTAAAAGCACACTTAAGATGCTTTAATTTTGTATTTTAAAAAACTCAGTTTTATTCTTGCTGTGTCCTTATTTGGGAACTGAATGAATGCAACAACATAATTCTCACATTGTTGTTCAAATTAGTGCTGCATTGCTTCATCAGTGTGGTCTGAAACCAGGACATGGAGACAGGAGACCACTACAAGGTTCTTATTTCAGTAAATACAGCAGATTCATTTTGTTTGTTTGTTTGTTTTCAGAAAAACACTTTGACACGCTATGATTTTCTGAAATACATTTTTCCTGCTGACATCTGTCTGGTAAGTCTTACGTTTGGTTCATGAGTGCTAAAAACTCAAAGTGTTGATACATTTCATTTGGTTTGAAGAATTACTTTTAACTCTTTAACTGAGCTGTCTGGGAATTTTCTTTTAAGTGGATTTCTTTTTTTTTTAAAGAGGTGAAGTTTTCTTTTTTTTTTTAAGACTGCAGCAGTAAGACACTGTGGCAACTTCACTACAGTATCCCTACAAGGACAAAATACACAGTCTGAAAAAACTCTTTAATTAATATATTTATCACACTAAGATTATAGCAGTGGAACTAAAAGCATTATTTTCTTAATGTCTTGAGAAAAAATACTTAACAGAAGAAGATGACTTTGTAACATGGAGATTTTACTGCAGTAGAAAACTGAAATCTGTGCTTTAGTTTAAAAAAAGAAGATGCAGAGCTCAGGAGAAGAAAGGTAGAAATTGATGACTGTCGTGAAAGCATGCATGAACACATAAGTGGAAATAGTGATTACTTTTGGAGACTGAGCTCAGAATTATCGATATAATTTGTTCTTAAATTCTTTCCACAAGCTTAATAACTCTGCCCCCTCCACCTCCAGGATCCCATCCATCCAGAAGACACCCATTCATCCTCAGTAGCGTCACCGCTTGCTCGTAAATAAAAGTGACCGTTAGGAAAGCAGATGAACACAGCCAACGAATCGGACAGGAAGCCAGTTAATCTGCAATCCAATCCTGCTCGAGTCCAGAGAAACCCGGCTCAGCCCGGCCGACTAAGGCCCGGGAGGAAGGAAGTGAAGGACTCAGGAAACGGTGTTCAGAGCTTTCACCAGTCATATCCATCACAGTGCACGCTGATGGCAACATGTGTGTGTGTTCATGTGTGTGTGTGTGTCCCTGTTTCACCAGTCATATCCATCACACTGTGCTGTCTCCAGGCCCGGGCAGGAGAGCTGGAGAGTCATTAGAGGGGCTGGGCTGCAGGCTGCCGCGCCGCACTTTAACTAAACATCTTTTCCATAAAATAAATGCTTCCAGGTTAGAAGAGCTCAGGTCCACTCACTTTTTGCTGCCACTCATCTGATCCCAATTACCAGACGGACTGGGTCAGAGCCCGTGGAGGTGGATACTGGGTTCAGACTGGAGCTGTGTGTTAGACCCTGGGGACAACAAAAGTGTGCCATCCTGTTGGCTTTAAATCCACAAACATCAGAGCGTAACACAGCCTGTCCTGTCGCTGTTCAAGAAGTAAGAAAACTCAATCAACACACAACACACTGTATAACCAGAAACACTCTTTAACATGGACTTTATGTTTTCTTTTCCTGCTTTGGCTTTAAAGAGCCAGGTTTTAAAACATGTTTGTGGGATGTAAAGCTGTTGCAGTGATTGATCAGTGTTGGACTCAAACCACAGAGCCGCCCTTGAAAAGTAACAACCCAGAGTTAGAGTCGTACCTCGGCTTTTGCTCAGACAAAACTGCAACAAGTGACTTTTCCTCTGTATTCAGAACAAATCCAGCTCATGCAGCACAGTAAAGAAAATTTGTGTGACACCTCAGAAAAATGTGACCTTCACATTTCTGATCAACTTGTTATCCAATCAGCTTTTAGTGAATCAGGACCTGCCCTGTATCATCTGCAGTATCATTTATAGCACACCCAGTGACAAACTCTTTAATGGGATCAAGTCTTTTTATTGTTATTATTGTTCATTCAGACACAAGTTTCACATCTTTAATGTTTTCATTTTATCAGGAGTAAGTAAGAAAGTCATATGAAACAGTATGAATGGTCTGGTTTAGTGTGTAAAGTGGTACGGAAACACGTTTTTCATTTCTTATCTTAATTTTCCCACCTGTACCTGTGTCACCTAAAGGTCAATTTACCATGACCTATTACCAGCAGTGTAAAAAGACCTGAAATATTTTATGTAAGCTTGAAGTTCCTGAATGTTTGAGTTCCCTCTTTGTTTTCATTCTGCACTTTGTAGACGCTCCCTACTTGCCTGTTCTGGTCAACATGTTCTCTCTTGATTTTTACTGGTTTCATAGAAAAAGTGATATGAACATAAAGCAGACTAGCCCTCCTGTGATGGTTGATTACGTCTTTTTGTTTCTTTTTTGCTCACTGTTTTCCAAAAAGGATGAAATACTTGCACACACATGTGTAAAGAAGCCCCAATGAATTAATTGCTTTCAGTTCACTCGAACAATGTAAGGGGTGTCGATTATTTTTAGACGACTAGAATTTCTGACCAGAGCTTGGTCAGGTTGTGTGACTAAACTTTGTCCAAATCAAGTGTGTGTGAAGAAGAGAAATCAGTCCAGTCCTCATCTAATTGTATATTAATACAGGTATTGACAGCCAGTAACAGTCTTGCTCTAGGATTTAAAGAAAGGGAAAAAAGAGAGAAAAAGTAAGGGCATGTCCATCAATTAGTTGGTTAGTTAGTGTCCAGTCATTTTTAACTTTTTCCACATGAGCAGCTGTTTGGTACAAAAACTGTTTGGTTGCATTTACGGCAGATGATGGAGACATTAAAACAGTTTCATGTATCATTTATGAGAATTTAAACATTTGCTGGCCTTCATTTTAGTTGATTAAAGAGTTCACAATGAAGTGTCCAGATTGCAGGACGGTTTGTTCTGATCAGAATCAGGTTAAGGTTAACATTTGCTCTGACTGTAGTTAGAAAGAGGTGTCAGCTTAATTAAATATCTGTTTCTCTGAGCAGTCCTGAGGAAGGATTTGTTGTGATTTCAATGTGACCAGCTTCTCCTCCTCTGTGTTAGTTCACTTGATCACTGGGCCAGAGCTGTCAGCCAATCAGCTGCAGGCACACTGTTGATGGGCAGCTTGGACCGTGTCTTTTTTTTTTTCTTTTCAATTTTAATTTTTTTATTATTACTATTTTAAATGCAAAATGCAATAGTAGTATAAGTAGAAGTACTGATTTTAAAAAGTACCTGTAAAAGCACAAGTACACAAAAAATGCTTCTCATCGACAGTAACTGAAGTAATTTGTTATTTACACCTCTTACTATAACCAACTATCAATCAAACTCCAAGAATCAAATTTCTAACATTTGTCAGCTCTCACTGACTTTAATTGTTCACCAGCATCTAAACTAAACTGACAGTTCAGTCTCCTGCAGTAGTAGTGGACAGTCCTGCAGTGATGATATCAAAACTGCTCATCTTACTGTGAGAGGGAAATTATTCCTCATTCACTGTTGTAAAAGTTGATAATGATGTTGCATGATCCCTGTTGAACAGGGTCTGTATAAAATTTTGCATAGAGAGCCAGTACACAGAACCAGACTATACCAATAATGTTGTGATATTAAGTTCTCCTTAACTTCAGAAAATATAAACTATTTCCTCGTTTGAGGCTCATGTAATACCTGTTCTCTGATGTCTCGCATGTAGGAGAGAAACCTGATCCTGAAATAGAGGAAGAGTCAATCACCGTGATATATTCGTGTGTGTGTGTGTGTGTGTGTGTGTGTGTGTGTGTGTGTGTGTGTGTGTGTGTGTGTGTGTGTGTGTGTGTGTGTGTGTGTGTGTGTTTGAGTGTGTGTGTGGACACAGTGTGCATTTACATCCATACATTATTGCATAATTGTTTCCTGATGCTCTTCCTCTTCCCCAGAATATTAATTACCAAATGATGAAACCGCCGCTTTGGTCTGAGAGGTTGAGGTTGGAGGAGGAAATGGGGGCTGCGCATGCAGGAGGCCGTCCTGTTTGATGGGGTTAACGCTCTGTGTGTGTGTGTGTGTGTGTGTGTGTGTGTGTGTGTGTGTGTGTGTGTGTGTGTGTGTGTGTGGAGAAGGGGGGTGAGTTTGTTAGAGAGTTGAGTTTCACTGAGGAGTCTTTTCCTTGGATTGAACGTTCTGGACAACAAGAAACAGCTTTTTTTTAGCACAGGGTCACAAAATCTCCTATTTTGAAAATTTAAAATATATAAAAATAAAGTCACTTAAGACTTTTTCCAGCCTAAACAATGTAAACATAAGATTTTCTCAACAAACAAACATCAAATAGCTCAAACTATTTATTCTGTTTAATAAAAAATGTATAAGACTACCAGCTTTAAAGTCTTAAGAAAAAACACAGTGTTAGGTGTAGAACAGAGAGTGACTCTATAGAAGACAAACTCAGTTTTCATTACATGAAAACAGCTTCTATCTGATATCCTGCTGTGTGCCGTACACCTTTTGTCCTAGACAAGATGACCTCACCTAGTTTTACTGTCATTTATTCTGTGTTACTCCTTTAGTCTTGCTATGATTTTTTTCCCTTCTTTTTGAAATGTAGGCCCAATAGACCTTGTTTACAAATAGGAATGCTCTGTAGTTGTTGTCTGATGGCGTAGGATTTCATTCTGGGTCAAAATGACCCCAGGATACCACAAGGGTTAACTTCTTTTCCAGAGACTCTGTTGTGACATTTCCCACCAGAGTGGACATCACTTCATATTTCCATCATAAGCAAACATCAGAGACACTGCACAGAGCTCACGCCAAGCCTGCATTGAAAGAGCAATGGCGCCATCTAGTGTAAGTAAGACACCATCCTCCTCTGAGCGTTATAATGTAAATATACTCAGGTCATTAGAACCCTGTCATTCTGTCCTCCTGTAGCTGTCACATCTCCTATGCAAAAAAAGCAGGTGTATGATTTGTATAAAAATTTAGAAATTAAGAATTAGTTTTAAACTCAATGCGATGTCAGAAAAGATGGATTACCGTTAAAATAAAATAAAATAAAATTGAAAAAAATTAAATTAAATAAAATTAAATGAAAAACTAAAAGATACCCCTGTACCGAGGAGGATAAAAAAAAAAAAAACCTTTGTTGTTCTTATAGAATAACATACTATTGAAGTATACATTGAATATAATGTATCTTTCATGTTAGCTAACAATATATTTTTATTGTATTCTATTTTATAATAATAATGATAATAATAATAATCATTATTATTATTATTATTATTATTATTATTATTATTATTATTATTATTATTATTATTTTATTTTTATTTTCTTTATTATTATTATTATTATTATTATTATTCTTTTTTTTTCACTTCCCCCCTTGAATAGTACTTGAATGGGGGAAAAAAAATAATAACATGTTAACATGTTAAGGGAGGAATGTATACTTTTGTGGTCCATGTGTAAGCAAGGCTGCTTTATTTATACAACACATTTTATACACAAGGCAACTCATTTTGCTTCATATATCAATGACTAATCAGTGTATTAAACCATTGAAGCATTTGAACTTACCATTAAAAGATATTAAAGAAATAAAGTTGAAATAGATAAAATAAGATAAGGTTGCAAAAAAGATGTAAATGACAGATGATTTAGGTTGAATCTAATTTTTATGATAAGCTTGTTTAATTATTTCAGCCTGGATTTGACAACAGTCACATCAGAGCTAAACACTGCTTCACCTTGTTTGTTTAAATCAACGCTCCACTGGCCAGAGTCCACAGATCTCAGGGCCCTCCTGGGTTTAAATTATATTTATCTATTTCTAAATGTCATGCCCTCAATACTATGAAGAAAACCGAGAGAGGTCAAAGGGTTGGAGGTTGGTTTTGACCGTATTTTGGGATCTGTTACTGAGAAGTGATTAATAAAATAACCTCATCCTGTCTTTGTCAGGGAAACCAGGGTCAATAAAGACAAGGAGGAAGTCTGAATTCTCTGAGCGTTACTATCAGAGTGTGTGACGACCTCTAGAGGGCACCAGAGTTCAAAATACTCCTCTGCTATTAGGCCGAGTCTGAAAGGTGAATCGTGCCACAGGTGCAAAGACGCCACCATCAGAATAAAACAGGATGAACTATTAGATTATCATTACACAACGTACAATAAAACTGGAGTGCTTAATCTTGTCAGTGCAGATAGAAAAAGAGACTATCATAAAAAGAACATAAGTATTTACACATTAAAATAATGTAGTAAAAAAAGTCACACATCCACACATACACATATAGCATCAAAACTTACTGCACAGTTAACATAGTTTTATGTTTAGTGCAGTAACTGCTTGAGGGTAGAAACTGTTTTTTTCTGTCTGTTTGTTCTTGATTTCATCGTTATAAATCCTACTCCAGAGGACAGCAGTTCAGACACGTGATGTGTCAGGTCCCTGAGGAGCGTGTGGGTCTTTCTCAGGCAGCATGAGTTATAAAGTTCATCCAGGGAAGGAGAAGGCAACCCACGATTTTGTTGGTCGGTGGTAACAACCCTCTGGAGGATCTTTCTTCCATACCACAATCACAGATGCAGCATGAAAGCATGCTTCCTGTGGAGCAGAGGTAGACAAAGAAAAAAGAGCCTCTGCTTCGGGAGTTTCAAGAAGCAAAGTCTCTGCTGTGCTTTCTTGAATGTCACCTCCAGGTCAGGCCCTCCTCGAACTAGAGTCTCCACACAGTCTCTATTGATCAGCAGGGCAATGTCTGTTCTTTTCTCCCGAAGTCCACAATCAGCTTTTGCAAAATAAGTGCACGTGTTTCATTCCTTTTTCTTAATATTTTTAAAATTGATCATTTTTATTTTTATTCAGCAATTCATTTTTAATTTTCTTTCATTTTAAAACTTTAGGTAGTTCATTAAAGTCAAAACCAACACTTCAAGAGATTAAACAAGAGGAAAAAAAAGAAGTGCAGACAATTATTATTGTTGCCAATGGAATTACACAGGTTTAAGGACAGTGTTGTTGTTGTTGTTGTTGGAGTGGGCAGGAGTGCAGTCATGGATGTAGATGGTCTAGAGTGGTGGACTTAACACACAGCTCTATTGAGGTCAGGGCTGAGGCTGATGGTTGAGGAAGCAGTGGTTTGATGCTTTGCTACCAGATAGCAGTTTGATTTTATTCATATACTTTCAGACACTGAGCAGTTTGACCTGAAGAAATCGAACCAAGCAGGACTTTAAATGATGTTGGACTATGGTTACACTACTGACCTTCTTGCTGTGAGCCTGCAGCGCTAATTGTTGCACCACCGTGCAGCCCCCAATCAAATCAAATCATATCAAATCAAAGCTCTGTTTATAAAGCATTTTTCAGACAAAAAGGTGAAACACAAAATGCTTTACAGTCCATTAAAAACAATCCCACATGCCCTTCAACCCAACCACACTTCGCCTACACAACTGCACAACTGCACAGCCACAAAACCCATAGTCAGCAGTCACATACACAGTCTCACCCAAAGCCACACACACACACACACTCGCACACACTAGTGTACATGAGACGACCAGCTGAGAGAGTACCATCAGAGGAGCTGTCTGCAGCAGGAGCAGAGAGCCGGCCACAGCCACAGGACATAGACACAGGGCCAGTCACCGACCTCCATCAGGAACCAGTGTGTCAGGCCCCAGAAACCACAGCCAACCACAGCTCCTTGTGCAGAGGGTGCCAATGAACTAGATATGTTCAATGGTGGCACCAACACTGATGTAGTTATTGGCATCTCGTCCCACTTCAGCACTGACTGATTGATCTCTAAATCAGACGTGGACAGGGCTCCTGGTGGTCATCAGGCCTGCAAACCTGAAAACTCTGACTCTATGAGCGGCTAACAAACAGTGGCTGGTTCTGAAATCAGTGTGACACAGTGCACAGAGGGATGATCATGTTGGGGAGGCTGTGCCTCAGGAGAAACCCTGTCTCTAGTCAGGAGGTTGAGGGTTCAATCCAAGCTCCTGCAGTCACATGTCAAAGTGTCCATAATCTAAATACCAAAGTGTTGGTCAGTGGGTCAGTGGATGAGTATGGGTATGATGGTTCAGATAAAACTGATGAATCCTTCTGTAGAGCTATCATCAGTGGTCAGAAAGACTAAATAAGTGCTACATACTGGTCCATTTCCTATGTTCACAGGACACAGTGTTCGGCTGGTGGGGGCTCGGGATGTTGTACTGCAATACTGATGATTAACAATTCAGGAGAAATGAAGCTCTTGGAAATAAAAGTGAAAACAAACAGATTCATTTTCTGCTGGACCAGAAACACTGAAATGACTAATTCTTAACTTCCCCCCAGAGGACCATCTAATCCCCCGTCCTCCTCATTTTACTGATAGAAGAGACGTGAATGACCAGAAAATCCCCATGGTCTTTGTACAGGGGCTTGACTACACCAGCTTTTCATCATTTTACATCTAGAAATTAAAATATTTTACTGATTTTCTCTGCAATCATTTTGCTGTACTTCTCCAGCAGACTTAATCCAGTCCACACCTTGTATGTTGTACAGCTCAGAGACACTTAAAAAACCACATGACCTGTGTTTTGTGTACATAATTAAAGAGGCGAGGATGCAGCATCATCCCTAAAATTTCATCTATCTATTCCTCTCTCATGTCCTCCATCCAAGTCCTCGATGAGGTGCAAGAAAAAGAAAAGATGAAGAAACAGAGCCAAATGTTTGTTCAAACAAACATGAGATATCCTATCCTCAGAGCGTCATGTGAAGCTTGATCTGAAAACATCAGCTGATCAGCGCTGAATCAGCTGTTAGTCAGCTTCAATGGTTTTATGTGGCAACACAAACACTCACAGTAATGATTCCCCTGAATCCCAAACTGTGCAAACCATTTTTTACCAGTAGACAGGGTCATTTAAAAAAAATCAGCTATCATCTGCATCTATATTTGGTGGGTATCTAATTATGACATGTTTATCAAGAAGTGGAGAGTGGATACAGTCTTAATACTTTGTTTTTGGAAAGTCAGCATGTGTTCTTGTTTCCTGTTACTCATGAAGCAGAGGGAGGTGGGAAAGTTTTAAAAGTAACTAATATGAATAATGTGAATCCCAGTTTCATCTTTATCTATAGCACCAGACCATAACAAACCTGATCTCATTTCTATATGACACTTATGCTTATACAAGGGTGGGCTGCAAAGTTCACAGCCTGACGCAATAGTGATTAAACTTGGCATGCATTAGATTCAACATTTTCTGACACTTACAGCATGTTTTAGTTTTCAACACAGTCAATGTTTTCTTGGGTTGTTGCAGGATGTCTGGACCTTGGATCTCCCTACCCCTCTTGAGTTCAGCTGCCCACTTTTTCACAGTTGATAAAAGTGGAGCGTCATCCCCTAATGTGGCAACCATGTCGGCGTGAACATCCTTGGGGGTTAACCCCTTTTTCTGCCGGTATTCAATAACACCACAGTGCCAAATTTTAGCCATACTTACAAAATGTCTCTGGTTCTACTTTTCAAAGTCCTCAAACACCATAAATAATGATTATGTGGAATTAAGTACGATAACACAGGAAAAAAGTATTGAACACACCATGGAAAGGCTGTATACTTTGGCAAAGAAATGCACCATACCACCTGAAATCTGTCAGTAATTATTACTTGAACTTCCAATTAGTGCAAACCAACATCAGCTGGGCTAGAGCAAATTGATGGTCCTATAAAAAAGGTTGTTTTTTTCACCAAGCAGTTAAATACCACACACCTCATGATGGGTAAAGGCAAGGAGCTCTCTGAAGACATTCACAACCTGATTGTTGCTCAGCATCAGAATGGAACTGGTTACAGACTTATATCAAAGCACCTGAATATTCCAGTCAGCACCACAAGTGGAAGAAGCACCACCTTACCATCAACAGGCCACGCACAGGAGCTCCTTACAAGATTTCTGACCAGGGAGTCAGAAAGATAGTCAGAAGAGCACTCAACGAGCCAAGGACCACCCTGAAAGAGCTCCAGAAAGACTTGGAGGCAGCAGGTACAATTGTTAAAGAGAAAACAATAGACAATGCACTCCACCGCCATGGCCTCTATGGACGCTCAGCCTGCAAGACTCAATTCTTCAAGAAAAGGCATGTTGAAGCTGCTTTAAAGTTTGCTAAACAGCATCTTGACAAGCCTGTAGAATACTGGGAGAATGTTGTCTGGTCAGATGAGACCAAAATTGAACTTTTGGGCTGTCATACTACATACCATGTTTGGAGGAGAAATGGCACTGCACATCACCCAAAAAACACTACACCAACAGTGAAGTTTGGAGGTGGAAGCATCATGGCATGGGGTTGTTTCTCATCTCATGGTGTTGGCAAACTTCATATAATTGACGGAGCAATGAATGGAGCCATGTATGGGGAAATTCTTGATATGAATCTGCTGCCATCCACCAGGATGATGAAGATGAGACGTGGCTGGACCTTCCAGCAGGACAACGGTCCAAAGCACACGGCAATGTTGACTCTCAAATGGTTTCAAAAAAAGAAAATTAATCTGTTAGACTGGCCTAGTCAATCACCTGACTTAAATCCAATTGAACATTTGTGGAAAGAGCTAAAAAAAAAAGAAAAGGGTTCACCAGAGGGCACCAAAGAATATTCCAGATTTAAAGACAATCTGTGCAGAGGAATGGGCCAAAATCATGATCCTCTCTCCACTGAGGTAAGGGATGCTCTTTGACAGAGCAGGAGCAAAGCTTCTTCTGGTTTGACCGAGATGTTATTTCAGAGCTTTGAGATGTAGAATAAGTGTGATCACGCTTCATATTGTGTAAAAAACAAATTAGAAACCAGCTGTTATCACCTCTGCACACCAGGATTTGTGCAACAGTACACCCAGACATTTGTGATGCTGCAAAGGCCCAAGGCTCACTGCTGCTTGTAGTTTTGATTCACGCTAGAAAAAGTAAAAACCAACACCCTGAAGGGCTTTGGTGCTTTTTTTAATCATTGGCAGTGAGCTCCACTGAGCATCACCTGCATCATCTACTGACTCTGTGTTCACTAGATGAAGTAAACTCTTAACACAGACAGAAATGACTCAGAGACAAATACGCTGACTGAACAGAAATGAAAATTATTCACACATTCTGCGACATGGGAAATGGTGCAGTAACAACGCAACAAAGAAAAAAAGTTTTCATTAAGCAAACGTTTCTGGAATAGGTCTGTACGTTTGCCAGTAATTCTCTGACAGGTCCACTTCCCTTTTCTCTCACAGCACAGACGCTGCTTCGCTTGCAGTTTAGCAAATCAACCTGACGATGTCCTTTCTTTTTCTGCCAAACAAGCGAAACAGAAACTTAATCATTCAAAAAGTACAGCAGATATCTGATCTATTATCTCAAGTTCTCTGACGCAAAGCTGAAATGGCTCTTTGGGGCTGCACGGCCAGCTGAAACAAAGAGACGGGGGCTGTGGAGTTTCTCATCAGCTTCACTGTGGCCAGTGTGGGAGAAAAGGCTTTGTCTTTTTAAAGAATAACAGTCAAGGCTGTTCACAAGAATAAAAAAGTTTTTATTTTTATTTTACATTTTCATGTCATAAACTAGAAAAGCTCTGCAGCATACTTGGGCATCTGAAAAAATTTGACCACAGGTTATAAAAAGAGTAAAAAAATAGATATCTATCATTCAAATGTGTCTTTAGAAAGTGCTAAATGTCCTGTTTTTTTGTTTTCCTTTGTCGTTAACTCAGCGCGTCACAGTTTCTGTCAAAAGCTCCACCACACGTTCAGTCCCAACCACTTCCTTCAGCGTGTCGCTGCGGCCTGTGCTGACCATAACCAGCACTCTGCATCCTTCGCGCTCAGTCAGAAACCCCCTCAGAGACTCATCAAAAATCTCTTCCCCTTCTTTGTACCCGTCCAACAGCAGCAGAGCCTCGCTGGACCCAGTCAGCACAGTCCTCAGCTCGTCCCCTGTTGACTTGTTTCCTGTCAGGGAGAGCTCAGAGGTTATTTCCTGCAACAAGCCGCTCTTTGCGTTGCTGCAGTCCATGTAGAAGAGGAACCGGACAGCGCTGAGGTCGAGGAGGTTAGGGAAGGCATGTTCGGGTCCTTCGGTCCAAGACGAGACCAGGAAGTGAGCTAATACTGTCTTCCCGCTCCCTGGAGCTCCCTCGAGGAGGAGCGTCTCTCCTGCCTCTGGGAGTAAAACTTGGAGGTTCACACGCTGGCCCTCACTGAAAGGAAAGGAAGGAGGAGCGAAGAGAGGGTTAAATACAGCCCAATTCACTAACACAGACTTCACATATGACCACAAGAGTCTCTCACACACGTTTCATTAAAGCCACAGAATTTCCAACTCAGGCAAATTTACACTGTTGCTCATGACAAGACTGTGCTGCATGTAGATGAGCTTGGTCTTCATTTTGATCATGAAAAGCAGAGAAGAGGAAGAAGGAATAAAAACAGGTCAACTAAGACCGTTCTGCTTGGGCTGGCCCTAAAAACTTAGTCACTGAAGGTGATATCACTGATGTAAAGTTTAGCATCCTCATCCTTTATTGGAAATCAGTGACTCACTTGTTTTGCAGCCTGTGAGGCAGCACCTCCACACCGAGGGCTTCCCAGTGCTGCTGTGGCTTCTGAGCGAAGGGAAGAGCGAGGTAATGAGCTTTCAAAACCGCCTCGAGGTTTTCCTCTGTGCCACCTACAGGAAAAAAAAAAATCAGACATGATCATGTTTATATCAAAATTAATCAATCCAGTTTTAATGTTTTCTTTTCAGAGTAATGTTTCCAAGCTCCGTTTTTCAGAAATCAGAGAAGGAGAAAAACTACAGATTAAAAGAAGAAGCTTTTTTTCTGATGACTTCATGATGGTGTTACACATTGAAGAGCAACACTAAGTCAAACACAACACAGGAAAAAAACATCCAAAACTTTGGGGTTCAGTGCCTTGCTCAAGGATGCTTTGGCATGTGACAGCAGGAGCTGGGATCAGTTGGCAATCAATGTCCCAAAGTTAATCCTAAACTGCAAAAATGAAATCCAAGCAAATTTTTCCATCCGATGAAAATGTTTATGAGCCACATTCTCCTTATAAATCCACAAAACGTCTAATTTCATTATATCAAAAACAGAAATGACGTCTGAATTATTTAAGGAATAATAATAATAAAAATTGCAATAGGGAAGGAATACACAACCTGTTTCATTTTATGTATAAAGACATTCTTATATTAGGAAACTAAACAAATACACTTTTCTTATCCTACTGGCAGAATTCTTGATCATTACAAGCAATTTAGCATCATTGTTGTCTTAAATTGTCTTAAAATTAGACATTTTTCTGGACCTGCCAGGGGAAAATGGCCCAGATTTACTGTTATATGACTCAAAATAAGACATCAACACTTTTTTAACCTTCAAATGCAAATAAGGCCATTAGTAATCAAGACTGATCATTTGTGCTGCCTGAAACCTCATCCAGGATAATCAACCACACAAAGTTGAAACATGCTTTTTTCCCATATTTTTTAACAACAACAACAACAACTCTGGGTAATGGATACAGGTCACTGTTGAAAAAAGGACGTTTGTTTCTAGTTTTTTGATTTGTTGTCAGGAATCACCAAAATCAGCGCGAATCAAATCAAACTAAAATAAAAAAAATACTGGTTTGAGCAGCTAAATTATCAACATTTGCCATTTTTTAGACATGTAGTTTGGTCCAAAACTGAAAACACACCTTTGTCTTTATTTAGGCTGTTCTTCTCCTCATCAACCTCTGGATTCATTTGTAGGCCTGATGGAAAAAAAAACACAATTTTTAGACATCTCAGTCATTGCTTTAGTTTATTAATGCAGTCACATGCTATAAAAGAGGTCAACATTTTAATATACGGCTGAGGTCAAAATGATCAGCTCTCCTATGAAATTTTAATTTTTTTTTTTAGAAAAAATGTCCCAAGAGCTGTCAACAGATGAATGAATTTTGAACACAGCTTTCCAAACATCCTTCAATTTTAGATTCTTACATTGTTTTACTTCGCAAAAGAAAAAAAATATTTCACAAAAAAACAGACCAGGGTCAAAGTCATCAAGCCCCTAAAAGACTGACTTTTCAGGCCAAAAACAAAAGAAACCACTTTACACTGGAGGAAAAAAGCAGGTGAAGGAAATGCAAAGCTATCACAGCATTGCTCCCAAGTATCAAGAAGTAGAGAGAGAAGTATCGTCAAGAAATCAAAAGAGGGAGACACACAGTCCAGTACAAGTCTGGCAGAGGTAGGAAGACAAAGATTTCAAACTGGACTCTGGAAAGAGTCGAAAACAACGACCAAACTACACAAATTAATGACTTAGACCAGTCAGGAAGTGTGGAAAAAGGCTGTCACTACAGCCCTGATGTCCCAGAAACAAACTGCTATGGAGGATGAAGGCTAAGAAAACTCCTCCTCTACAGAAAACAGAGACACCTTCAAGCCAGCAGACTGGAGGATGTTAAGGACTATCTGGAGCTGGATTCTGCAGACTGGAAGCAGACAAAGTCTTTTTTGGTCAGATGAGACCAAACTTGAGCTCTTTGGAGAGAGACAGAGACGCTGCTTATGTTTGGAGAAAGAAGGGAGAGGAAATTAAAAAGAAAACCATATCATCTCCACAGTTAATCACGATGGTGGGAGTATCCAGCTGAGGGGATGCTTCAGCGGCCAGTCTGGAACTGGGAATCTCTTCAAGGTTGAAGGAATCACAAAGAAAGAAGGACATGAGAAGTTTATGAAGGAAAACCTCAAGCAGTCTGCAGCAAAACTGGGTCTGGCTTTGTCTTCAAAGATGACAACGAGCCAAAACATACGTAGCTCCTGTTGAGGCACCAGCTCCAGAAAACCAAAGTGAGCCCTATTGACTGGCCTGCACAGAGCCCTGAGTGGAATCCCAATGGGAATCCGTGGGGTGAACTGAAGACCAGGGTCAGACCACCATCAGATCCTGAGGAGCTTAAAAGATTTGCAGAAGACGAAGGAGCTGGGGTTCTTCAGGAGATGTGTCAGAGACGTGTCAGAAACAACAAGTGACTGCATGCTGTTATCCAGCAAAAAGGAGACACAGCTAACTGTTAGCATGGGGGGCTAATGATTCTGACCCTGGTATTTTGGGGTTTTTATCGAACAAGTTTGTTCCTGTGTGCAAAGTGAAATAATGTAAACATCCTAAATAAAACCAGGATGTTTGAATAATCTGTGTTGAAAATGAATTGAATTGTTTCACAGCACCTGGGACATTTTTGGAACTAACTTAAAACTGTGACCTCAGCTGTAACCTGTAAGGCATATTTCATCATAGTCAACTTCACATGAAAAAGGATCTTTGCACTTCTCTATTTGTAGAAATAAACCTCTGACTAAGTGTTATAAAGTCAGCCCTCACACACAGTTAAAGCTTGTAAAGAATTTTTCCAAAGGTGTTTTTCATTCACTGAGCATTTTCACGTCAAACTTAAACTGCAGGTCCGTCTGCAGGTGAGATCTGCTGTAGCACAACAATTTTATCTTCACAGCTGAAATGTTTTTATAAGGTAAAATATTTCTGAGTAATACCGTCATCAACAAGTTGTCAAAATAAAATCCCTGACTGCTTGTGCTGTGGATTCATTGTGTTTGTTGACAGACTGTATCTTGTTTTTGTTGATTGACTCTGTAACTTAACTCACAAGCAGAGTTTATGTGCAGGTGTGCAGTTACTTACAAAACGCAGGCAGGACATTCCTGCCGTCTCCGTGGACCAAAAGGTTCCTGGTCCCAGCATTTCTGCAGCCTGTGAAGAAAACCACATCTTTAGATCTGTGGACAAACAGTAAATGAAAGTTTATGGCACTTTTCTAATCATTGGAGTCTGCTACAGTAAAAGATCATCGACATTAGCTAATCTCATTCTCACTCGCTAATCAGCAGGAGGGGAAATTCAGGGTTCAGTGCCTTGCCCAAAGACACTCTGACATGTGATTACAAGGATCAAACCATCTCTTTTCTATTCATCTTTTTAGATAACATGCAGTTTCTTTTTTCAAGTCACCAGATTTTACTTGACTCATAAAAACTTTGTTTGATACAGACTGGACTGTTAGGCACACAAACCTCGTCTCTGTGATGTCACCCATTTGTTTCTTACACAGAGTTTTGAAGCCGATCATGACTAAGCCATACTGGAAATGCTGGACGCACACAACCCATGGCCGTGAGAAATGAAGTGCCAGTGCGGAAGTGCAAAAAACTGAAGTTCTCAAAGATTCCGACTGAGGCTGGTTGCAGAGAGACTGGAAACCACATAACAAGACAAAAAAACGACCTTTACAGTATTAAAAACATGTTAAAAAACAGCTTATGTCTGAGTACCTCATTTCACTTTTTGTAACTCAGCAAAAAATATTAGAATCACTAGTTTAACCATCAGAGGCACAGCTCATTTGACTGTCAGGCCCACAATCCTGTAGCTGTGAGCACGGAGGCTCAAAGCCCACCTCATTTCCAATATGGCCTCCAACAACAAGAGGCTTCAAAAATCCTCATTAGAAACAGATGGATGACATCACAGAGATTACGTCCATATTTTACACAGTCTTTGATGCAACTTAGCTTTGTCCCAGTTAAGGTAAGGTACAGAGACAGGCCTCAAGCCTCGTTTGAGACAGGAACAGGGTGTCTGATCTATCGGGTCAGCCATGACCTTAAAGGGACAAACTCAATTCTTTTGAAACTCACTGTAGAAACATGACATTTTGCCTGTAAAGAATTTGATTTGATGTGTATGCAGTTTCTGGTGCTTTAGCAGCCTGCCTCAAGTGGACACTCAAAGAACTTCACATCTTTGGTTTGCCACTTGTCACAGGTATAAGGACCAAGATCTTGTTTCTAAGGAGTTTAACCACAGCTGATCTGTTTCCTAATCCAAACCTTTGACACCTCTGAGCTCAGCACAAATGTTGCAAGAACGACAACCTCCTACCCACTTTAGAGTAACCGTTAACGGTTCCAGGATTTGAAACATGTCAGAAGTCACATCACTTTCACACATTCATCCCTCTAGAAACATGCTGATGACCTACTTCTGATACCATCTCTGTGTTTGTTATACTGAGAAATCACCCACGCATTCAGAGATTAGCTCTAAATTCCCCCTGTTATAATACACAGAGCCAGCTCGGTGTTTCCAAACCTGTTTATTGTGCCATACGTAAGATCCAAAAAGCTAACTCATGCTCACATGAGAGCACAAGAATCACATGCTGGAAAAATTCCCTATAAGCAAAACAGTCAACACCTCAAGTCTGCACTGATATATACTTCCTCTTTTTGTGTTGGATGGCTTGACTCAACATGTTGTATGGTTCAGATTTCTGTGTCACTTGAAGTTGAAATGAAACATTAATTCCACAGACAGTATGACTGTTAGGGCTGACTGATGACTACGTGTCTGTGAGTCTTTTTTAAAGTTCTTTCCTGTCCTTATCACCACACTCCCACACTTGTGGATTATTAAAGTTCAAATCCAACATTACCAGTTGGATTATTTACTCCTATTTCCTGTCATGTGCACACATCCTGATGGGAAATCCATTCCAGCAGTGACCTCGCCTTCCTGCAACCTGCTTCACAGGCTGCAAACCAGCAAACAATGAGTGCTCAGTGAAGAAATAAATCTTTAAGCAACCTTATCTCAGTGTTAATGCTCTACTGATAAGTTTATTACAGCAACAAAGACACAACCATATTGGGGTGGAGCTTTCCCTCCAGCTAATCCTCTTTTTTATTGAGGAAGAGAAAAAGGAAAGAGGAGTCAGGAAGAGTCAAAGAGAGAAGCCTGATTTTACGCTGATGGAGAAGGAGAGTTTGGAAAGTACCATTTCTGTTCCTGCTACCTCAAAACAACTTTATCTGCCAATCCTGTACATACAGGCTTCAACGTGATGAAGACTTCCCCAAATAAGAGGCCTGAACAGACCTTTGATAGGCCAGTGACAGCCACACATGCATTTATTTAATTGGCTGCCGTTCGGATTTAGAGAACAACACGGAAACTACGGCTAGAAATTCTCCAAAACACTCCAACCATAACCTCAAAATTTTCACTTCCTTTAATCTGGTGTTATGTATTGATACACGACAATTGTAAACAAAGAAGTTTTACCTTAGAATAACATGACACAAGAATTTAGAGAATTGAAAAAAACTGGTGAAAGACACTCGAGGGATCGAGCAGGTAGTTAGTTACCTTTTCGCCGGTACATGAAAACTGCAACAGAAATGACAGCGATCACCGCGGCCAGGCATAATATAACGATGAGAGCATCATTTCTCTCAGGTGGAGCAGGAACATCATCTGTGAAAAACCCAAAGCACAAGTGTTAACAACACCTGTTACATCATACACACAGATCAGGAATTACAGGTTCAGGATACAAAGTGGTTATGTATAAATCATAACCGTTAACCAGCATGGAAATAACCAAATCTACCAAAGATTGGCAGAAACTTCCCCTTAGTGGTCAAAATATAAACAAGCACAGCTGTTAAAGTCACCCACTGCTTTTTGTTGTTGTATTTTCTGCAAGGTTCTTTCTTTCATTTTAAAATAACCTTTAATATTATCTATTCAGCAGAGACCCGAAAATATTAATAATAAGCAGATTTACAAAGTGCTTTGACAAAGAGGAAAAATTATTCAGAAGAACAAAGCGAAGCTTAAAACACAGAAAACCTTAATCAGAACTCATCCTCCAAAATCCCAAACAGATGTAACTGTTATTTTAGCAACGTGAAGAAAAAGCCTGATAATCAAAACTCAGGCAACACAAGAACTTAACGACACACTGCAAAAAACTGAAATCTTATCAAGTCTTTTTGTCTTATTTCAAGTAAAAAATCACTTGATATAAGCCACATTCACCTGACCAGTCCAGAAAAATGGCTTTTAGTAAAAATAAATAAAAAAAATCTGCCAATAAAACAAGAAAAGTCTTAAGTAACTTTTCTCCTGTTCCACTGGCAGATTTTTTTTCTTGTTATAGACCTCACTTTTGTCTTTGAATAACTTGAAGTAAGACATTTTTCTAGACTGGTCAGGTCAATGTGTCTCATATTAAGTCTAAAAAGACATTTTTCTCTGAGAACTAGACAAAAACACTTGATCAAATTTCATTTTTTTGCAGTGCATAAACAGAGACCAGGACGACCAAAAGTGTCTAAATTTAGGAAGATTGGTAAGATGACATACAGGTGAAATTAAAACATAAAAGAAAAATCTAAAGAATGAAATAGAGAAGACAAACACATAAATAAAAATGTAAAGTAATAAAGTACACTGAGGCATTACAGTCACCTAAAGTAGTGGTTCCCAATCCTGGTCCAGGGGTACCCCTGCCCTGCATGTTTTTTATGTTCCTGACTCCAACACACCTGATTCAAATGATCAGCTCGTCATCAAGCTCTGCTCGAGCCTGATAACGAGCCATTCATTTGAATCAGGTGTGCTGGAGTGGGGTAACGTCTAAAACATGCAGAGCAGGGGGTCCCCCAGGACCAGGATTGCGGAACACTGACCTAAAGGAAAGGAGCATCGAAGCAAGACTTAAGCAGGGGCTACCAAACTTCATAGTCCCCCAAAATAGTAGTGAAGGAGGCTGGCAAACCCCTACCAAAACTACAAAAAAAAAGGTTTAGATACTTAATTTAACTGATTAATGGGAAATTAGTCTGGCCCCTGAACCTTCATCCAAATTGTTCAAAGGCAGAGCAGCAGTAGCAGAATAAGAAGAAGCAGAGTGAATGAAAATTGTTACAGTCCAAAAATGTAGGTCAACATTTGGACAGTTATGCTGGGCTCACACCAAACGATTTTCACAGTCTCAGACTAAAACCTGAAAATCTTTAATAAATCTTGGAGTTTTACTGGAGTCGTGGCGCGCGCACGTGCTCTCGATCGTTTAGTGTGAGATAGTAATCTGCGCTGTTTCATGTCAGTCTTTTCCCAGTCTTTGGTTTGCGATGGTATCAAACATGTTTGATATTATCGGAAGTCGCAGTGACGTCACACGATCAACAACCAATAGATGAGCTCTGACGAAAGCGTAAACAGGAAACCAGGCAGATATGAAGGAATGGAAGCAATGGAGGAGCGACGGAGAAAATGGACCGTAGAAAAAGAGGAGCGAATGGTGGAGTTAAGTCTTGTAAACAGTGATCCTGCAAGATTCACAGTCTTGGTAAAATCTCAGTCTGAGACTAGGGTGAGACTAAAACTGGTCTTTAGATGTGAGCAGGTGTGAGCTGAAAGTTTCTAGGAGTCTTTTCCAAATCTTTTCAAAGTCTTATAATGTGAGGGTAGCATTAACCTCATGTGCTTAAAGCAGTAAACTCTGAAATTCATCACCAACTGAAATCAAACTTAAATCCTTCACTGCTCAGGTCGAGTGCTGGCTGAAAGCAAACCAGAGCTGTCACCAGTCTTAGTCTGCCATGTTTTTAACTGGTTTCTAGAATTTGTTGTTTTTTAGGTTGATTTGTTTTTTATTTAACTGTTATACTGTAAACTTATTTGTGCCATTTTATTGCTGCTTAATACACATTTAATGATCTAGTTACTCAAAGGCCCAACTAGAAACAGGAGCTAAACACTTCCTATAAACTCTGTGCAGCACATCAGATTAATGCTTTGTTATGAAAGTATGTTAAAGTGCATCATCCTGAGCAAATAAATAAACTCTAATTGTCAACCCATGAGCACATATTGTTGTGTTTTCTGCTCAAGCTGCTGTCACTAATACTGCTGTTATCCTGGCTGAGGTCTCCCCAAGGCTTTTTATCAATCATCCTATGTTTGATGGGTACATATAAAATGTAACTCCATCTTTGTTTGCAGTTTCACAATAATAGATGAAATGTGCATTTATCAATAGGATTTGGTTATAAAGGCATTTTGAAAAACTCCCTATCAGGGCTTTGTCAACCTCTTTGGTCCCAACCCAACTTTGGGAATCACTGGACAAGGGCTTAAAAAATAGAAATAAATAAGCAAACAAGATAAGAAGAAAAAACAGATTAAACACAAAACATAAAGAGCACAAACTATACATATTCAACAGAATAACAATTTTCCTGTCTGAAAGAAAATGGTGATATGTCTTCTGCACAACTATAAGCAGGCACACGATAACCCACAAACACAAACACACCCAGGAAGCCATGTTTTCACACATGAAAAGACGTGTTGCAAAAGTTCAGGTCAGCTGGTAAACACTTCAGGGGCCAACCCTTCACATCTCCTGCAGCTCCACAGAACAACACAGGAAACAGAGCTAAATGAGGCTGTTTGTTACCAACGTGCTGAAGAATGAGTGTAGGTGCTGGTGACAAGAAAAAGAAAAATGCGAACCCAAAGGGAAACAGCAGTAGGCGGTGATAACTGCATAAGTGTACATTTTTGTATTTTTGTGTTTCAGCTTAACTGCGGGCGATGGTGAGGCGGAGGGAAGCTGTTAACGTGGGATGTGAAGGGAAAAAAGTCGAGACAGTGACTCAGATGATGACATACAGTCATACTTACCAAATGTATTCATCCTTTTATTCCTTTTTTTATATCAGAGTGTTTATAAGAAATGATGGCTTGCAAAAATGGAAAGCATAGTCAGCATCTAACACTCTTTAAAGGAAATTCCTGTTTACCTGGAATGTGAAACGTTGCGGAGGAGCCATCACTTGTAAAGCGACACGTGTAGTTGCTTCTGTCTGATGAATGGACACGGATCTGACTGCTGACATTAAAGAGCTGCTCTGGTGTTGGGACAGAAGTCGTATTGGCTTTGAAGCTCTGCATGCTCCCACTCTGCCACACAACAGAGGATTCTGGGTACCCCTCAGACTGGCAGGTTAGCAGCACCTCGTCGCCTGCTGAAGACTTCTGGACGTGCTTGGTGACAGCTCGATACGGCGCTGGAGGAGGGGCAGAAAGGAATAGTTATGGTAAAGAGTTTTTGAAAAATGGGAAGATCCCAAAATAAAATTTGAAAGCTTTTTTTCTTTTACAAAATTGAGTAACACTGGTTTGGTTTCAGTTTCACGATGAGGCACCCTCTCACTGCCAGTAAATGACCCACTGAGCTGAAAGTTCTCAGAACAAAGCCCCAGATGTCTTCATTGGATAAAAGTGTTAGAGTTTAACCGACTGACCTTTAATGGATAGAGTTATTGCTTTATAATCAGCTCCTTCTGATGTATCCACCAAACACTGGTACGTCCCAGAGTCACTGATTCTGAGTTCGGAGATCTGTACGATGATAGAGAACAGAGCACAGACGTTATTATCACCATTATTTAAATCAGAGTGAAGAATTTGGTTGTGTAATCCCTTCGTGGAACTTTTCTGCATAATAAATGTTAACTTCTGTTTAATGCTAGCTGCTGGGAAACGCAGGACGGGAATGTGGGATGTGAACCTTGACTCATCTCTTTGTCCAAACTTTGTTGTTTCCTTTCTGTCTTTCTGATACAACAATATGAGCACAGATAATAAATAAGACTCGAGTATAAACAGCCACATGAGAAAAGATGAAAAGGAGATGACAAGCCTGGATCAGCTGTTGAAAATATAAGGAGAAGCACACAGGAAGTGTCCCATCACAGAGAAATTCAGTGTAAATATGATCATGTCCCTGCGTGTACAAACCTGTATCTTTGCCAAGCCGTGCTCCAGCTCCTCAGTGAGCAGCTTCACTCTGCCCTTATAGTCTGGATCCTGGGAGTCTGGGAGCTCCTTCCCGTTATCCATCCCGTACACGTGAACACTGGGAGCAGAGGGATGGATCCGAGACCAGGTCACCTTCAGGTCAGCATGAGGAGAGGAGAGTTTCGGCTGAAAGCTGCAGCCCATCTCGACATATCCTCCAAACTCTCCTTCATACGCGCTTTTCTCTGCCTCCACTGTGAACAAGACAGCTGGGAAAAAAAACAAACTGATAAGATTATAGAAGAATTTACAGCACAAAACCATGCTTAGGAGGCAAAAAGCAAAATCAAATACTTTTTAATCATGTTGACCAAGCAGTTGTTGGTAATGTTCTTCCACATATTATGTTAGTATGCACTAAAAAAAAGGAGATTTTTCTCACTTACCAGAGAGAGCTGGCTGAAATATGATATACAAAACTAAAACAAAGACAAAGTCCATTGTGACCTGAAGCAAAACAAAAAAAGTTTACAGATGTTAAAATCTTGTGGTGAAGATACCGTCAGCATGACTCATATTTACTGAAGAATACCAGATGTGAATTCCACAGCCACAAAGTGTTTCATGTTGTTTATTTTTTCAACTAGCAAAAAAATAGCATCACCATGATCAGACATAAAAAGCACACATCACATGATCATTGCATGACTCAGCTCAAAGCAAAGAAAAACACTTCCTTATCTATTTTTCAGAGACAAGAAACAGCTTCTATGAATAGGTAAATGAGAACTTCCTGGTGCTGTGTTTACATGTCTGTTTCCTCACTCAAGCAAAGCCAAATTTCTTTTTAAATGAAATGCATGTCACACATATTATTTATTATCAGCTGACTTGAATAATCATGTCTTTACACGTTGTAACCCTATCATTACTATTTATAATTACTATTATTTATGCAGCACTTAAAGGTTTAATTTTCGGAGAAAAACTCAGTTAACACCCTCATCATGTTTTTTTTTTTTTTTTTTTTTTTGGTGCTTTCAAAAAATGGGATAAAAAAGCAACTTCAAAGGAAATATCCACCTCTAAATGTGGATCTGATAATTAGCCATTTCTACTTCAGTTATTACACAATTCCTGTTATTAAATGCTAAGGCACTCTAACATTATGTATCACATTTAGCATGTCAAAGCTAAAGCCTCACAAATAAAATAAATAAAATAAGCCAGCAAACACATAAATGCAGAATAAATTGTAATAACAGCACCATAACACCAGGGACACTGACAAGTAAGAGTTGGTATCAAAAATGTGCTTTTAACTTCAATGTTAGATGTTTGTTGAAATGTAGTTTGCACTTCTGTTGGTGTCAAAGTATCTTTTATGACATTTCTACCATTTTTAACCAATTAAAGCAACAGTCCCATTAAATAGCCAAATGGTGTAACCACAGGCGCATGACAAGTAGAAAATAATTCATATGATTTTGTTGTACTGAGCATGTCAGCAGACATCAATGTTTTCTCCCTATTTTGAGTCAGTTTGTCTAAAAGTATTTTATATTTCATTTTTACAGTGTAGTAGCCTCATAAAATCAAATTTATGGAAACTTTTTGCGCAATGTCAGGTTTTTTTTTTTTTTTTTTTTTTTTATGAGAGACATTGTTGCACCATTGATATTAATCAGTTACACGTCTTTCACAAGTCTTTTCACACAGCACTGCTAACACGCTGTGCAAACTCAGCCTCTTGTTGATAACCAGAAGATAATTCTTACCTGCAGGACATAGCCTTCATAAGCTGGATGTATTTTCTCTTGCTCCCTCTGCCTCCCTCCACAGCTGGGCTCAGCTCTGTCTGTTCTGAGTAGACTGTGATGTTATAAGTGTTCCCCGCTCTCTGTTGTAACAAGGGATATCCCCTCTCTATAAACACACCCACACGTGCTTTCTCACACATACTCTGACAGTGGACTTACCGTAGCTCACATATCGACTCAAACATCTAGAAAATCCAGTTTACAGTTTTTAATAGTTTTTTTGTTTGTTTGTTTGTTTATGTTTTAAAAAATTTTGGACAGTCCGTGAGTAGAGGGAGGATACCTTCTCGTCGAGTTAATTGTAAAACCGCTAACACGGAAGTTAACACTGCAGCTTTACTGTAAGGAACAAAGTAGAAGTTAATAACCATAATTTACCATAAGTATGTACGACACACTGAAAGCAAGGGCTACACTTTGCACAGTATTTCCTTTCAACGAAAAGTTTGCTGCACGTGCAATGAAACAGACGCTCACAAGCCCGTGTCTGCGTATGACGTCATTCACAGCCACGTTAAACATCATTAATAGTATTACACAAGGGTGATTAATCACCCTTATGTTAAGATATTAATAATATTTTTTACTTTTGAATACAGATTTTAAAAAAAAATTAACTGGGCAATATAAACGGATAAAATCAATAACCATTGAAACAATTAAACCAAACCAATTGTCAGCCATGAAATAAAAAGCATAAAATCAAAGTTAAAATAAGATAAAATCACAGAAAAATGAAAACATCTTGAGCTTAAATTAATTTAGAATCATCAAATAAAATAATGGGCTGATTTTCCCAGGCTGATTTTCTTTGGAGGAGCTCTAACAGAAAAAGTCCCGTCACCTTTGGTTTTTTTAGTCTGGAGCTTGGAACCACCAGCAGAGCAATGCCTGGAAAGGGTGGCTCAGAAAGTCTGAGTGGTCTTTGCATGTTAGTAAAATATCAGGATTTCACAATTTCCTGATAAGCACGATCCATATAAGGTCTCAGCTTACGTCAGTGCTTTTGGGTTTAGTTCCTCATTTATTTGCTGTAAGTATAAATTACTTTGGTAAGACCTTATTATCAATAACAGGTCCTGACAAAACATAAACAATATAACAAAAAATAATAATGAAATTAAAGGATTTGGCTTATCTTAGTAAAATAAAATAATAATAAACATATCTAACTGCACAAAACATGTTCAGCTAATCTTAAACATGTATAAACATTAGCCAACAATGTCAATAACTATAAAAAGTTGTTAATAAACCATGGGTTTACAATTTAAGTTGGATAAACATGTAAAAAAAAGAAACAAAAAGTGGCTGAGGTTAAGCTTATGATTTTATGTATTTTAATCGGTTGCAAATTTATCACATTTTCAGTTTTTCCCTTTCCTCTTTGATAGGTTACTAAAAGCTAGTTTGCCCAACAGTAAAACTGTCCCCAGACATACTAACATGCAAATACATTTGGATGGAAAATGCACTGGGAATTCTGTCAGAAACATATCAGAGAGCACGTAACCAAACTTTCTAAGTCACTAGCCGGGTGTTATTTCCATACAAGAGCGGGACACGTGTTTGTAGTTATTTAATCAGATATTTTAAGAGCTGGTATTATTGACAGACTGATTGCATCTTTGGGCTTTCCAGCAGGAGTTCACTTGCAGGGCTCCTTATTACTCCTGTTGCGACACTTTTTACCGATCATCTTTTGGAAACCCCTTTGAAAATCTAGATTTGGAGTGTGTTTGTATTCTTAGCCAGTCATGTGAATAAAAACAAACTTAATCTGTCATTCTTGGAATGTGGTGACACATAGCTCTTGTACAAACAAGCTTTTCTCTCTTAAAGCTGCAAATAATTTCACCAATACTGTCTACGGTGACATAAGGCTTATATCTGTTAGCCAGGGGATTTAACCAGGAGCCTCCATACTGTGAGGCAGTGGCACTACCCACTGCACTACAGTGTAGCCTTGACATGATTCCTATTATCTATCATCTATATGAGCGTTTTTGTTTTCCTCAGAGATGTTGTGCAGAAAAAAAGGACATTTTAATTACTAATAATCTTCCATAAAGTTATTCTCATATGAAAGGCATTTTTAATTCAAAATGATACCCATCTGGGTCACAACATTTCATTGAATCCATTGAATTTAAAATCACTGTTTCAATTTTCTTGAAAAAAATAATTTCAGAAAATATAAAACAATACTAGACATTATAAATAAATTAACTGTGTAAAATATCAACATATCAACACATTTAAGTTTTCTCCAAATTCGACATTGATACACTTTGAGGCAAACAGGCACCAGACTCAAAAATTAAGTTGACAGAAACACATTAACACCAGCAGATGGAGACATTTCTCACAGAATTACAAGAAACTTAAAGGAATATGACTTTATTATCCTTCTAATAAAATCCTTTGTGCCATTTTACTATGTCTCAATTGCTGTTTTTCACCCATCAGAAACGTGTGACCTCCTGTGGTTGCATTCTTTTATTTTGAAGGCCGGACCGGAAGTATTGAGTTTCACATATTGCGATGACGTCACATTCAAGGAGCAGTGGATAGGAAGCAGTGTGCATGGCGGTGTATTTTGACAGACCCGTGTCCTTGAGCGCTCTATAGCCCTGCTTACATGAACAACATCTTATATTTATTAGTTTAACGTCTTCAAAGCACATTAGGTACGTACAGTCTTCATTTTAAGCCAAGTGCCGCGATTAACCAGGGTCAAAACTGAAGCTAGTCCGCTGAAGCATGGGAGCTTATACTGTGTGTTGAACTTATATTAGCACTTATCGTTAGCCACTTTGACAACAGTAAATGTCAATCAGACAAAATGAGCCAAACGCATTTATTTTACCCTGGAACAGCAAAATGTTTGACAGAAGCATTGAAAGGGGTAAGCAGAGGCTCAGCTGACAGCTGTGACAAGCTGTTTCAGTGTAGGTCAGGTTACATACAGTAAATAAACTTTCAGTATGTGTCAAACTGTGATTTGCAACGAGTATTAGTGCTGTTAGTGTAGTACTCTGATGTTGTCTCAGCATATTACTTCAGAAAAGTTTGATTTGAGATTTTGTCTTTAGGTGAACAGCTACAAAGCCACCATGGGTTTTCTAATGTCCAAATCCATGGATGCAAACTTCAAAAAGCAGCAAGAGTTCATGCTCCACAACTCACGGCTGCAGGTGAGTACTGTGCACCTGTTCACTCAGGACCAAAAACACGTCTGACCTTCTAAACTTGTATCTTTGTGTGAAAAGGGTACAGGGGGATGTAGGTTTGTTGCTCCTTGGTGTTGGAAAATCAGGGACAAGCTTGAAATATACAGTATTTTTCCCTTAAGAAAGTATGCTGGCAGCCTAACTGTGATGTGAAGTTACTGTTAAAACCAAACTAAATAACAACAACAAATGAGCTGGTATTTTCGATGATTATAGCCTTTTTATTTGAATATAACATTTTATTCTAGGTAAGCTGAATGTGCATTACAATGACAATAAAAAACAGATAAAAAAATATTTAAAAAAGAAAAACATAATGAAAAACAAATAACAGCTACTAACTAGTGCCCAACCAATATGGGATTTTTGGGGCCGATGTCGATACCGATACTGGGGGCAAAAAGAAGCTGATATCCCATATATATCAGCCGATTTTCCGATAAATGGACTAATATCCAATATATTGGCTGATATATGTAATAAATTCACTGGTATACACAGGATAAATACTGTGAACACAAATTATGACTAGCTATTGAAAAGTTTCATCTTCCATTTAATGCATGGGACTAAACTAGATTTTAAGTAACAATGTCGCTGCTTTTTAAATACAATTACAACAAAATACATTGAAACATTTTCAAAAATTATTTCAACCAAAAAAAAAGTCAATTTAAAAGCCCAGGTTAATCCTGCATGGCATTATGAAGTGAGACACTGTGTAGTAGCCTTATATTAATTAACACACAGGAGCAAGAGCGACAGAATCTCCGTGGAACAACAATTTTTATAACTGGCTACATTTTGGCCGATGTTGATTAATCGGCCTGCCTGATTAATCGGTCGGGCTCTACTACTAACCATAGACTTTATATATGGACAAAGTCTCTGTGAGGACACCCGTCTGTTCCTAATACAGAGTAATGAAGCCAATCGTTCGTGGGAACCATATTGGAAATGCTGACTCAGGAGGCGGGCTTTGAGCGTCCTCGCTAACAGCCATAGGGCAAACTTATCAATCAGGTGAGCTGTGGCAGCTATTCAGACCCAAGCCTTCTTTTGAACCAGGCCATAAATTTGTTTGGGTTTTTTTTTTTGGCTTGGTGTGAATGTGGTTTCTGGTCTTTCTGCAGCCAGCCTCCAGCAAACCAACAACAAAAAGCAACACTCAGCACTTCCACATTGACTTCATGTTTTCAAAACTAGATGTTGCCCCAAAAGAGTTACTGTCAAACATTCATCATACATAGCTTTAACATGCTTCACCAGAGAGTTCAAATAAAATTCCCACTGATGACCTCAGGGATCTGATCAGGCTGTAGCATGTGAGTAAGTCATAAATGCAGTAAGGAGTTTCTGTATTGAATGGGGAGCCAATGAAGTGTTTTTAGAAGCAGGGGGATGTGTTCAAATCATTTTTTGGACATTTTCGTAAGTTGGAGCCACCCTGTAGATTGTTTGGCTATCTTTGTGCGCACTGCACCAGGGGTTACAGTAATCTAACCATGCTGAAATGAAAGCATGGACTAATTTCTCTGTGTCAGTTTGGGATATGAATGATATTATTTGGTGATATCAGAAATATTTATAAAATGGTTAAACGCTGACATTTTTATGTTGGTTATGTCACTTTTAGATTTTAATTCTGAATCCAGAATTACACCAAGGTTTCTGACTTGCTCACTGGGTTCCAACAATACTGACTGAGAAATAGATGTAATTTCTCTTTAATTTTTCTGTAAAATGATCCACAGGGACACAAACAGGCCTGAAAATACATTAGAGATGTACAAGTGCATACAGGAAACCACAAATAGTTTTGCTATGATAATAGCTCCATATACAACATGTTGTCCAGCCAAGAATGGGGTAAGTCTTCCAAGTGACCCCAAGAGGTCTACTGGAGTTTATAAAAACACATGTCCAGCTGTGATTATGTTCAAGAACATGGAAACTGTAATACAAAGATACAAAAAGTACAGACCTTTATGTTAACAATGACATTAATGATTTAAAGTTCATCGATGATTCCAAGACTTTCCTCCTTCTGAGGTATGATATAATGTTTCTAAAAACAGACTCACCGCAGATCAGGCTTTGGTCTGTCTTACCAATCCATCTCATGCAAAGACGGGGTTTTTTGTCTCCCCCCTGAGTCCCTCTGCGTCACTTATCACGTTTTTTTTTTGTGTGTGTGATTTTCATTTGAACACAGAACATTTTTCTCTCTCCGTCTCGGGACAAATTTGTTGTTATTCATTCATGCCTGGATTGGCAGCAGCAGAGCAGCAGGTGGGATTTGTGGCTGTCATAACACCAATAACATTATCTGACTTGCACTTGACTCTTTTGTGTTTATACCCTTCCCCAATGTTCTCCTGCTTTTCCTGCTGTGAATGTGAAAGATGATGAGTAATATTATTGGTGGATGGCAGATATTTGGTGATTGGGTTGCAGATGCACCCTTATTTAGGCCATGAGGCACAGGGAAATATTATGTCTGAATCTTGCTGAGGACAAATACTGTTTCATTGGCCAATTTGACAGTCGAATATATTCATCTTAATTATCCAAAGGATCCCCTTTGTATAAAAAAAATTCACATAAAACTTAGTAAATAGACAACACATATCAAGTATATTGTACTATTTATAGATTTTATTTGAAGATTTTAGCAGAAAAAAAACACAGTAACAGGTCTATAATTCAGTCACATCTTTAGGGTTGAAAATAATCAAGTGTGACTGCCTTTAACAGGCTGCTTTTTTTCATCTTTCTCTATGAAATTGAATTTTTAAATCATTTTATTGAATGTGCGAGATTGACCCCAGTAATTTTGGATTTATTGTGAAGAAACATTTTTGTCTCCCCCTGCATTAAGGTGTCAAATATGATGTCTGTCTGGTCTTCTCAGCTGATTGGTAATTTCAAAAACCACTGGGTATTTGTGTGTGTGTGTGTGTGTGTGTGTGTGTGTGTGTGTGTGTGTGTGTGTGTGTGTGTGTGTGTGTGTGTGTGTGTGTGTGTGTGTGTGTGTGTGTGTGTGTGTGTGTGTGTCCAGCTTTACTTGAAAATTCATTGGAAATGGGCGTGTTTGAATGACTCATGTTCTGAGGGATTGGTTTATAAGACCGGGTCAAGCCTGCTCTCATAAAAAAAATGTGCTTTCACTAACAGACACTGAAATTGAATTGCTTTGTGTGCTTTGTGTGATATTGATGGTCTTTTAGGAGCCTGACACAGTGGCATTTATAGATGAGTTTAATATCTGCAAATTAAAGGAAATGATTGAAACTAATGATTGGGTCTAATAGAAATAGCATCACACAGCAGAACATTTTGAACTACAAGTGATGAAAAAGAGTGAAGAGCCAGGTCCTGCTTTTGTCTGCTGGTGAAGTTGTGCCCCCCATTTAAAGCAGGTGGCCAAGGTACGACAACCTGCAGCCCTGCTCCCCATATCACTGTGATGCGCTGTATGATATATGGACGTAGTGTTTGTGACGTTGATCATTTGTTCATGAGTTTTGGAGCCCACAGTCAATGAGGACCCTAATTGAAACACTGAACTCAACCAGACATTGTTTGAGTCAGAATGAGGTAAAAGGTGTGTCTTTAGCCTCTTTGCAAACAGCTTCAGGGTGATCATCTGTCAATCAAGTCAGCCATGCCCATCTATGGCCAAAACCCACAAGTTAAATTACTTAAAAAATGAAGTTGAATTAAAAAATTCCTCCATTATGATGAGTGCTGTTAGAGAATTGGGGAACTCCAACCAAAACCTTTTTTGAACCAGGCTGTAAACATGTTTGTTAAAGCTGTAAATACTGGCTTTTTTGTGTGTGTATGGAGTTACCAGTGTTTCTGCAGCCAGCCTCAAGCAGATTCTTGATTGACTACAATTTTAAGTACTTCCTTATGAGCTTCATATTTGCTGCTTGGTTACTCCCTACTTTCCTCCTAGTTTCCTGCTCTATCCACTGTCCCTGCCTCTCTGAATAAAGGTATCAAAGTCCCCAAAAAACAAAAAAAAACGAACAAAAAAAAGAGGAAAGAATAGAATAGAATAGAACAGAATAGAACTTTATTGTCATTGTAACAGGTACAAAAAATTGAAGTCACAGCAGCAATCAAGTAAACAAAAGTAAGAAAGTGTACAGAAAGTGCAAAAAGGTCCATAAGAAAATAGATGCTGACAGCTTGTCCATCATTGTCCAGTTCAGCCAGCCTCCACCTCCACAGGGTCCAGGACTGAGCTTCTTCAGCAGTCTGTTCAGTCTCTGTCTCCTGGATCCTGTCTGCTCACAGCAGGTGAAGCTCTTCCAATGTGGCGTTGGTGTCTGCTGTTAGCTTTGTTAGCCATGTCTGTGAATAGCATGATGCTACTCTGCCCTCTGGTATTCCCTCTGTTGCTGGGTTAGCACAGCTAGCTCGTCCATCTTATTGGAGATAGATCTTCGTTCCCAATAATGATGGATGGAAGGACAGGTCCATGTCGTCACTTCTTAGCACACACCTGAGAACCAGCACGTCATCCTCACCTTGTGGGGAGACATCAGGCCTTACACCAGTTAGCAGTGACATGCTACAGACTGCTAACAGCTGATTTCACATGTAAACAATGCAGCCGTGGATACATGTAGGATCTCTGGCAGACATAGGAGCAAAAAGTAGTAAAAATATCGCTGAAGACACAAAAAGTTTGGTGTCCATGACCAACAAATGAGCCATACAAAGTAATGAGCCACTCCCAATACAAAGATTATGAAAAAGAGACAGAAAAAATTCAAGAAACGGACAAAGAAGAGAGAGCTGCTGCAAAAAGCAGCCATAGCCAACAGGGCGGCGCCAAGCAACCCCAAAAAACAGTAAGGGTTAACTGTGTGAAAAATAAAAGCTGGACACATTAATATTGATAACTAGTTGAAAGAGTGGAAGTGTTTCACTTCTCACCTTTCTACACTGATCACCTTAACACAGTTCATAGACTCTTAAATGTTTTTCTTTCTTTCACAGCAATGCTGCACAGGTTTTAAAAAGAACGTTGTAAACTTTACTTTTGTAAAGAGAGATTGTACTGGTTTCTGATAAGTGATGATGCATCCTTGAATCCTGATATCAATACTGATACGTGAGCTTTGGTATCAGGCGATACCGAAACTGAACCAGCATTTGATATCATACTCTATTCCTTAATGTGAGGATGAAACTGAGAATTGTGTTTTGGCATCTTCAGCTCACTGTACTATTTCTGTTATTGTATAATAACAGGAATTACAGTTCATCTGTCGACCTCAGCAGTGGATAAGTGAGGAATCAAACTTGCACATTTTACAAGTTGCCACCAGAGTAAGGGTGAAACAAGCGTGAAATACCTCTGGGGCCATCATACTTTTTTAAAAAATGCACAGACCTACTGGTGTTGATGATGTTGTGCACACATGTGTTGTAAACAAATACGCATGCAGAACTGAGTTGACTAGATCTGTCCTCCTATGGATTGTCCCTTTGTCACCGATATCTGGCCCACACTTTAAAAATCTGCATGATCTGCTGGCTTTTGTAGGTGCCCACTAACAACAACAATAATAGTCTGAGTAGCTGCAGCTGTATGCTTAGCCCTCAGGGAGTTGCTTATACTGAAAGTACAGTTGCAGGAAGTTTAATTCTGTTTGACTCAACATGCATTTTATTTTATTTATTTTATTTTTATTTTTTATGAAGTCATGTCGGCAAAGGGATGCCTTCATTTTTTATCACTAGAAGTAAGAAGACACTGCAACGGCTCAGCTATGGTGTGCTGAAAGGGACAAAATAGCATGGGAGGAAAATAAAAAAAATGCATTCATTCCAGACCTAAATTGCCTCAAGGTTGATATATTCTTTTATTTGATATTCTAAGTTTTATACTATAGTGTTGAATTCAAGAGCCCAAATTAAGACGGGGGATTCAAACAGCACCTCTAGATCACTGTATCTGAATCAAGCATGACGGCAGTCCTAATTGTTTTAAAGGTGTAGATTAGTTCACTTCTGGTAATGTTGTATTGAAAGACAAGGATCTGGTTGGCTTCTGTTAGAATGTCCCTCTGGAGAAATTAAACATAAATTAAAATTTTACAATTGATAAAAAAAACATATCTGTATCTGTAAATGGTCAGGCAGAAGTAATCAGGACATTACAGAGTTATACTGTGTATCGTGTGTTGTGGGTTGTTTTCACACTCTGTGCAGATTTGTGTATCAGCTCCCTAAGTATTGTTCTGTTCTTTTGGTCCATATGAAATGTCAGTGAGTTTCTCACCTCAGGTAGGACTCACCATGGCTCATTAGGTTCTTTCACTTTTTCTTCGCTGCTTTTTTCCTGTCATTGTTTCACAGCCACAGTCTTCCTCTGCTTGTACGAGCTTGTCTCCAGATCTATTTGTCATCTGTTGAGAAGTTTCCACAAAGCCATGACGTTGTTTACTTAAAGGGGATCACACCCGGCTAAAAGTTACCAAGTGGTACCTTTGTATTTTTGAGTCACAGTTCATTTTATGTTAATCTAAAGAAACCATAGGCTGTATTTTATGTGGACGTCATCTCTGTGACTTATCTGTTTGATATACAGAGAAATGAAGCCAGTCATTAGATTTTGGAAATGCTGTCTCAAGAGGTGAGCTTTGGATCTCCTCACTAACAGCTACAAGGCACCAAAGCTGCAGGCACGTGAGCTGCGCCTCTGACTGGGCAAATGTATGATCTTAATATCTTCTAAAACACTGAGTTGGAAAAATTGTCAGTCCCCATACAGTGTGTGCAGATACTCAAATTAGAGTTAGATACTCAGGCTGTTTTTGATCCAGGCTGTAAATATCTTTTTAATGCTGTAAAAGTCTGGGTGGGGGGTTTGCTTGGTATGTATGTGGTTTCTGGTCTTTCTGCAACCAGCCTCAAGCAGATCATCAAACAAACAGCAACTTTTATCACTTCCAGCTTCATTTTTTTGCCCCTTGTAAAAAACTTGTAAGATAGAATTAATGCCAACGTAACTCAATTTTCCAGGTATATAAACATGATATATTTAACAGTTCACAACATAGATGTTAAAAAATATTTCCCTCTGAAAAATGGAGAATGTCTAATGACTCAGACAGGAGGGTCAGTAAAAATTGTTTGCAGTTAGTCCCATGAATTCTTTTTTCTTTTGTTCCTACGAGAAGCATAGAAAATCTAACAACACTTACACTGGATGGATATGAGACAACTTCTGCTAAAACTACAATCTTTATTGGCTAATGAACTACAAAGGCGCATTTATCCCATGGTGCTTGTTGTTTCCTCTGCCAAATTAGTGTAAATGGAAGGCCTCATTAAGATGCTGGAGGTTGGAAACCAGAATAGTCCCTTGAGAGTTAGACAGCTTTTAGGATCCCCGGTTTCTGTTTCTGTGACTCTCAATGTAAACATCTATAGCTAAGCTTGAGATTAAAGGAGCTGTGAGGAGTTTCTGAGCGATCCTGAAAAAGAGCCACTTCTGGATATAGCCCACACATTTTGTGGCGTTTCTATTGACTAACCCTGAGACAGGCTTCTTAATGACTAAGACAAACCGTCCCACTCCCACCAAAGATTATTAGCAGGCTACACTGTGTCCCACTTTTACATCCAGTTTACACACCGCCTACCAAGAGGCTGCACGGTTGGCTGTGGAATTGCAAACAGGATCAGGCTTTACTGATCCAAACTGGACTGCTTGGTGGAAACGGGGCTTAAGATGATCACTTCATATCTGGTAAAAAGTTGTCTTGAACAAAGAAAATCAGTGTTAAAAAGATCTGCTCTCTTTTCATTTGCTTCAAAACAAACGCACGCCTTAGGGTCCCACATCTTCATGACAGTGGGTGCAAGTTCCCATGGGAAAAAGAGTCCTTATCCTGGTAAACACTAGCTTTTCTGGATAGTCCTCAGAGCTTCTTTAAGTAAGGGATAATAAATTGTGAGCAGGTTGTCAACAGGAAGAAGCAAAATCATAAACTTTAAAATGTACCAAACTGCTTCAGTGAATTCAGAACTTAAATCTGCTATCAAGGGGTGTTGACCAATCATATGTAAGTATTTAACACAGCCAGGTGGTTATTTAGAAAGCTGGGTAAGCACACAAAAAGTCCTGCTGATAAAACTTTCCTCCTCCCCTTGTCTCGGATCACGTTAGCCCGCCTACCAACACACTTTACAGCAGACACGCATGACAGCTACCGTCATGGTAAATGCTGTTCTACTTGGCTTGTTATTACAGAATCACTCAAAGGACAGAAAAGTAGCTGTACTTCCCACAGAAAGTTAAAAAAACAATAACAACTGAGGTCTGAGAGGGTGTGAAAGGAAAGAGAGCAGTCTACTTGCTTGTTGATGATAAAAGTTTGTACACAGCTGCTGTGATTGGAAAGTTGAGTGCAGGCTAGCCTTGATTGGTTGTTTGATTTGGACCAATGTTTGAGCAACAAGCTATCACTAGCTTTAACACAGCAGCAGAAATCACACTTCATACTGGCAGGTGTGGTTACACTTTAACTACACTAATCTAACAATAACTGGGTCAAGTCTCCAGGAGGCTTGTTCTGGGTTCCCCGTCTGCTGCACCAATGCTGCTGATGGTGTAGAGGTTTTGCGGACATCTTTGTTTTTGGACGTTAGGTTTAAACCAGGAGTGTTCAAACGTTTGTCCAAGAAGGCCGTATTTGATTCTGTGAAATTGATCAAGGGTAGACGACTCTTACTGCCGTAATTATTAACTGCCAGAGCAACAAATGGATGCTCTATTAGTGATTTCTATAAGATTCAGTCCTTGTTTCATCATCACAGACTGACAAAAATCAAAGCTCACCTGTCCCACAGGTGTCTCTTCATGCCAGATGATCAGTGCTCAGATTTCTGTAGTGTTATGTGCCACTGTTCTCCACTAGAGGGCGATGTGAGGGAAATTATGTCAGGATGTTTTTATGTCAGGATCAGGATCAGGATTGTATCAGGATTGTTCTTTATATTCACACAGATCTGATTTTATCCTCCATGCTGAACCATCCGCTGCACCCCGTTTCCTTTTCTGCTGTACCTCATAGCTTTAATTTAGTCTCGTGTCCTCTAATGTGTTTTTTGAACTCTAATTTTTACATCATGATCAATACATTAATTTAGCGATGTCAGCTGTAAGAGTTGTTGAGTTTGAAAGTAGTCTAAGCACAGTCCAAATGTAGGTTAGCAAGACATGAGATAGACTGGTTTTGTTTTAAAGAGAAAATGAACAAACACATCATTAGGGATGGGTACCAAATTAGGTACTTTTATAGGTGCCGACCAAATTCTGTCAAAAGTACCGGGTACCGATTCACTTAAAACCAAAAGGTACCACATTTAGGTACCTAAATGCATCTTTGTGACTGTGAGGGAGTGGAAGAGTAGGTGCTTTTCCATGGTGGACATGAACACAGCATTGCAAGGTTATGTATTGTAGAATAATTATATTAAATTGAAAAATGAAATATTTTATTATTAAACAAATTAATATTTTTTACCACATAAACACAAAAAAGTACCGAAAATTGGTACCGTTGAGTACTGGGACCGATTGCCAGGTATCGGGCATCAGTACTGTATCGTTATCATAAAATATTAACAATAATCCAGAAACAATATACAACATAAAGTATTACCACTTCTACTATGATCAGTGTTATCAAAAAGCGATCTGTGCAATGTTGTTCAGAAAGTTTTTATCAGACAAGTAGCCCTTCATGCCACTCATTTCCCATTAGGTAGCTCTCAGTCTCAAAAAGGCTGGTGACCCCCGATTCAGAACGTGATTCATTCGGTGATTCATTCAAGTAATACGTTGTAAGATGAAAGCTGGGGTCATGTGAAAAAGAACCTCATGTCTGACTTTGGACATGCCTGGTTTAAACAGAGACAAACTCCTGAAGCTGTCCACCTAAAAGTCATTCGGGGAACCTCTTTTAGTCTCTAGGACTTTGATTTTTTTGATCCCTCTGAATTAGACTTACAGGTAGTTGATAAAAGAGACGTAATGATGGGCTGAAAGGAAGCGGGTGGTTTCCAGTATCTAGAAATCAAACATCAAGTTTCCCTTCTTGTTTCAGAAGAGAGGAATGACACTTCTTGCACCGTGTCACCAGAAACCCCTCATTACACGTTTCTCTCAGGAGGCAACGGCTGGATGAATGAATTAGTAATTTCCCTTTGCTGTTCTTGGAGAGGGGTCTAATCAAAACATGACTCATGATCAAAACCTGCTGCTGCCTGTTGGACTTTTCTTTGAGTGGATGGTATCTCATGGATTTTCTGATTAGAAAACCAACACTGTTGTTTACTAATGTCTTACTGCACTCAGTTGAGTAATAGAGGTTATTAAAAAATGTCCCTAAGGCTGTAAAAGTTTACAGCTTCCTGGTTGAGTCATTTATGTTTTGAATTTGGTGACAGGAAGAGATTCCAAAACTTGTTACAACACTTCTCGGCAATAAATATTTGTGGTAGCATGCTTTTGTGGCACAAGCAGCAGAGCTATATCTGTGGGCGGGGCCTTTTTACAAATCCGCTAAATCTTCTCTGCCAATGCCAAAAAGCTTATCCTACCACTGGCTCTTGTTTGGGTTTGTTTGGTGGATTGGATGTTTGAAGTTTGAAAAAAAAATTAAGTAGGTTATCCATTTTCATAAACAGGGGTCTTACTCCTCTCATTGCTCTATCACATGGGTCATGCAGTCGCACGATTACGATTTGCGATGAATAAGAATAGTAATATGAGGTTACATGCTATGCTGTAAGGAACATGCAGAGATTAATGGTGGCTGTAGAATATGTATTTCTCATTTAAGAACACAAATAGCTTTTTTACACGTTTTGAACTCTTAAAATACAACTAAAAATGCTCACAGTGCTGTTTCCAGTATGGACTACATGCTACAGTATCCTGATTAAATTTTTGTCTTTGAATGCTGTTGGGGTTTTATTTATTTATTTATTTATTTTCATTTAGTTAAAGGTAGAGTCTTTGGGATTTTCTCTAAATATAGAATGTCAGCTTTTACAAAAATACTCTACACATCTCAGCATCTGTGTCTTCCTCAACCCCCCTCCTCAGCCTGTGTGCTGATGTTTTGGTTGACATTTCTGGGCAAAGAGTTAGCATGGTTATCTCAGCTGAATCATAGCGCGCCCGGTGAGCAAGTAACTTTGTGAGTTGATGATAGTGAGTAGAAGAAGCTTTGACAGTGGACGTTGCGCGAAGAAAGAAAAACACAACCACAGTGAAACAAAAGGCTAAACAGATAAAGCTTTCATTCGCTTTGGGGTACTTAGAGAGTAGCACTGGACAAAGAGAGACACAAATAAGCTTTCTGCTAACCATGAAATGCCCTGTGAGTAGCTTGTGCTAACATGCCAAGTCAGGTGCGCGGCTCACAAAACTTTTTAACATGGAACTGCAATGCTACAGGAGGTTGTTTGGCAAGTGAGTGTGATCATGAAATCACAGCCCAAGGCTGTGCGTGTGCGCTGCCACTGGCACTGAGCCAATGAGTGAACGTTGAGTGAACGTTGTGTTTACTAACAAGTGATGAAAATTCCTGCAGACCCTATCGTTGAGTTTTTCAGTATTCATTTTTTTTCTTTTTTGAAATGCTGTAGCTGAGTCACAGTGTGGGGCATGCCTAGCTTTGGGTGCACCAAAGAGTTTGAGGGGCGACACGAGAATAGCCAAAAAATAAACAAAGCATAAAAAGAAAGAAAATGTCTGAACTCAGCAGTAAGCTCAAAGAATATAAACGGCAGTGTGCTGTGGTTGTGACGTTATTTTCCCTGACTTTCTGTCTGCTGCACAGAGGGTGCTCATCTCTGTGTGTGTGTGCACACGTGTTTGTGTGTGTTTGCATCGGGCTGGAACTTAGCCGTGTGAGATACAGAGGGAAGAGAAATAGGCATTACAACAGTTTAAGATTTACTGACAAAAAGCTTTGTTACAACAAGTAATTTCCTACTTTTTGAGATATATTCAGTCACTTTGGAGCATGGCTAGCTTAGTTTGGCTGATCGACCACTTTTATTAAAGCACATGTGATCCAGTCTTATTGTTTGTGGTTGTGTGCTTTCTGTTGTAGTGTTTGACAAACAGAAAAGATCCTGATTGAGTCACCAGGAGCCTCACAGCACTCATGAAAACACATTTGATCAGAATTTAAAGTTGATTGCTTCATTATCACAAGAGCTTTTTACTGTAATTTGATCAGGCAGTGACATCACAGACCGGTGATTACTGTTAAGCCCTCCTGAGTTTCTCTTCTGGGTTTTTTTTTTTCACACTTTCTTTTCATCAGCTTCCAACCTCCACTTGAAGCCGGGCATTCAGTCAACAGACTGCGTGTTTTAAGACAACCCATTTCACATTTTTAATTCAGAAGCATTGTGTAAAAAGATATTAGCATGATTCATCTCCAAACAGTCAAACTCGGATCTCTTTGTAAAAATTTATCAGGTGTTGAGTTTCGCACCTGTGGGGACATGGTAGATAATGAGGCAATGTAAGACGTTAGAGAAAACTTCACAAACTCAGATTGAGAAAAGTTGATCTTTATTCACAACTGCAAGATCTTAAACTAATGTGAACTGTGGAAAGCTGCAAACTGAGTCATCAGGTTTCGTAAAGTCTCTTGAGCATTAATGTTTTTGAATTCTGAGTTAAATATTACAAATCTGTCAACATAATCGCCTCTGCCTCACAGCTTTTCCCTCGGTGTTATAAATATCTCTACCTCCTGCTCTGTCCTGATTTCTAGTGGTCATCGAGTTTACGATGCCAGTAGATGCAGTTCTGCTTCACACACTTAAATCCTGAACTATAATTTGTCGGCCCTTTCCACATTTATTTTCTGTGCCAGGTTAGTGTGTTTTTTTCCACTTGACATGACTCATTCACTCTTTTTTATAAAACACTTTCACACAGACCTCAGGTATAAATACTGCTCCGTCTATCAGATGGAAATGTTTGTAAATGAATGCAGATGTTCTTAACTCTTCATGACTTTGTGCAGAACGATTGAAGCAGAAACGCTTTGCCTCTGACATGTTAACATTTTTCTAATCAAATCACTCACTCACTCAGAACTGTGGGCTTTAATTTGTAAAGGGTTGGCATCATCAGTTATTCAGCAACACTTTCCTGTTAAGTGGCACATAAAGCTGGTCTGTGACACTCTCACTTTAGGAGTATAAAGCTTTTTAAATGAGGGTGTCACTCAGCGCGGTGGAAGCGAGCGTTTCTGTGCATTTGGGTGTCGGACAGAAAAGAGCAGCGAAGAGTCATCGGCGTAGAAAGTGTTTCAGAGACAGACCTGACTTATTCTCTTCTTTTCTTTATGACTGCTTTAAATTGAAGTGCATAACATGGTTAGCAAATTTGACCCAGTCCAGTCTCACGATATGAACGTGGTTTAAAGATGGTGTATATAAAATATGTTCGGTGAAAAACACTGGAATACAGTATTAATAATCGGAGAGTGCACAGGTATCTAGTGCTTGCTGTCAGGAGTCTGTGAAGTAGGTTTTGTTCATAGACTGTAAAAAAAAAAACAACAAAAAAAAAAACCGCCGTTATCTTGCTTGGCTCGATGTGAGGTCACCACAGAAGCTGCTCCCCCTGGTGGCTGGCTGTAGTATAGCTCAAAAACTCCATCTCCCCAGTCATTCTGGACTGTGGTGATATGAAGCCTCGTGTTCAAGTCCTCTTTTTTCTGAAAAATTTATTTACGTAAGTTATTAGACGTAAAAAAAAAACGAAAAAAAAAAAACAAGGCTGTACATCAGGTTTATCGATGATTGACAGCTGCTGTTCTTGTATAGTTTTTTTATTTTAATAGTAAGATACGTCGGAGGGATAGACGGAGAGCCAAGAAGAGTTTAGACTCTCTAAAGCAAAAATAAATCAAACATTTTTGTCTCCTGGCTCCACTCAGATTCCCAGAGTCCCTCAGAGTCTCTACTGTGCAGACTCTGGCAGAATGGCTGCACCTGTGACGGGGGTATTTTAGCTTCAAAACTGAATAATGGTAAAGACAGAGCTATGCTTTCCACTCTAAATACAGTCTATGGTTTCATCTGGTGAGGTTAGATTTATTTTTTTTAAGATTATATACAGGGTGTCCCTAAAGTGTCTTTGCACTTACACAACTCACAGGTTAAAGATATTACAAAAGTAAATGAACCAAAAAATATGAGGTAATTGTTACAAAACTGGGAGTAAATGTTGAATTTTTTCTCATTGTTTTTTGTCGGGATAAATGCTGAAACCTATCTACACAGAGCTGTATAATAACATATTCCTGTTTACTTTTTATTTGAATGAGAGTCACCGACACGTTGGTTTTTCCTGACAGTTTCCAAAGGAAACTACACTCAACAAAAATATAAACGCAACATTTTTGTTTTTGCTCCCATTTTTCATGAGCTGGACTCAAAGATCTAAAATTCATTCCAGATAAACAGAATTACCATGTCTCTCAAATTTTGTTCACAAATCTGTCTAAATGTTTGATAGTGAGCACTTCTGCTTTGCTGAGATAATCCATCCCACCTCACAGGTGTGCCACATCAAGATGCTGATCTGACATCACGATTAGTGCACAGGTGTACCTTAGACTGCCCACAATAAAAGGCCACTCTGAAAAGTGCAGTTTTGTCTCACAGCAAAATGCCACAGATGTCGCAACAAGCATTGAGGGAGCGTGTAATTGGCATGCTGACAGCAGGAATGTCAACCAGAGCTGTTGCTCGTGCATTGAATGTTCATTTCTCCACTATAAGCGGTCTCCAAAGGTGTTTCAGAGAATATGGCAGTACATCCAACCGGCCTCACAACCAGGTTCACCTCCAAGATAGTCTGAGACCACCCACTCAGACAGACGCTGAAACAATTGGTTTGCATAACCAAAGAATTTCTGCACAAACTGTCAGAAACCGTCTCAGGGAAGCTCAACTGCATGCTCGTCGTTCTGGGGTCGTAACCTGACTCCAGAATGCGCCGTAACAGACTTGAGTGGGCAAATGCTCACATTCGATGGTGTCTGGCACGTTGGAGAGGCGTTCTCTTTACGGATGAATCTTGGTTAACATTGTTCAGGGCAGATGGCAGACAGCGTGTGTGGCGTCGTGTGGGTGAGCGCTTTGCTGATGTCAGTGTTTTGGATCGAGTGGCCCATGGTGGTGGTGGGGTTATGGTATGGGCAGGCATCTGTTATGGATGAAGAAGACAGGTGCATTTTATTGATGGCATTTCGAATGCACAGAGATACCGTGATGAGATCCTGAGGCCCATTGTTGTGCCATACATCCATGAACATCACCTCATGTTTCAGGAAGATAATGCACGGCCCCATGTTGCAAGGATCTGTACACCATTCTTGGAAGCTAAAATGTCCCAGTTCTTGCATGGCCTGCATACTCACCGGACATGTCACCCATTGAGCATGTTTGGGATGTGGTTGACCGGCTTTTTTCCATTGCTAGGCGCTGCCCAAGTAGCTGCCTGTTGCAGCAGCTCTCTCTTCTTTGACCGTTTCTTGTAATTTTTTTCGTCTCTTTTTCGTCATTTTTGTATTTGGAGTGGATCATCACTTTGTATGGCTCATTTGTTGGTCACAGACACCAAACTTTTTGTGTCTTCAGTGATATTTTTACTACTTTTCTCCTGTGTTTGTCTGGAGATCCTACATGTAACCATGGCTGCATTGTTTACATGTGAAATTAGCTGTTAGCAGCCTGTAGCATGTCAATGCTAACTTGTGTAGGGCTTGATGATTTCCCTCAAGGTGAGGAGGAGGAGGTGAGGACGACGTGCTGGTTCTCAGGTGTGAGCTGGGAGGTGACGACATGGACCTGTCCTTCCATCCATCGTTGTTGGGAACGTGGGATCTATCTCTGGTGGGATGGACGAGCTAGCTGTGCTAACCCAGCGGCATCGTGCTGTTCACGGACGTGGCTGACGGAGCTGACATCAGACGCCGGCGCCTATGGAGTCCTGGACCCTGTGGAGGTGGAGACTGGCTGGGCTGGAGAGTGGTGGACGGGATGTCATAATCTATTTTTCTTGTGCGCCTTTTTGCACTTTCTATACACTTTCTTACTTCTGTTTTCTTGATTGCTGCTGTGACTCCTGAATTTCCCCTCGGGGATGAATAAAGTATTTTCTATTCTATTTTTTCTATTCTATACGACAGCGTGTACCAGTTCCCACTAATATCCAGCAACTTGGCACAGCCATTGAAGAGGAGTGGACCAACATTCCACAGGCCACAATTGACAATCTGATAAACTATGCGAAGAAGATGTGTTGCACTGCATGAGGCAAATGGTGGTCACACCAGATACTGACTGGTTCTGAGTCCCCAGACCCCCAGTAGAGCAAAAAAAAAAAAACTGCACTTTTCAGAGTGGCCTTTTATTGTGGGCAGTCTAAGGTACACCTGTGCACTAATCATGGTGTCTGATGAGCATCTTGATGTGGCACACCTGTGAGGTGGGATGTATTATCTCAGCAAAGCAGAAGTGCTCACTATCAAACATTTAGACAGATTTGTGAACAATGTTTAGAGAAATGGTAATATTGTTTATCTGGAATGAACTTTAGATCTTTGAGTCCATCTCGTGAAAAATGGGAGCAAAAACAAAAGTGTTCCATTTATATTTTTGTTGAGTGTATTTGCATTGAATGCTTTATCTCCCTCCATGTCTTTGAAGTTTTGGACAAAAACTTATTCCTTTTTTTTTTTATCCAGTAAAAAAATTGTCAAAGCCATAGTTTGAAACTCTCATTTTCATTTACGTGCGCAGCAGTGATAAAGTTGCCTGTTGTAAAGCAGCCATGTCCATATTTGGCTGCAAAGGTTCGTCATGCCTGATGACGTCCTCCTCTTCCTCTCTCCTGTGTGTGTGTGTGTGTGTGTGTGTGTGTGTGTGTGTGTGTGTGTGTGTGTGTGTGTGTGTGTGTGTGTGTGTGTGTGTGTGTGTGTGTGTGTGTGCGTGCGTAGATGGAACGTCAGATCCTGATGCAGAACCAGATGAGAGAGAGACAGATGGCCATGCAGATCGCCTGGTCCAGAGAATTCCTCAATTACTTCGGCGCTTTCTTCACGGTGGCCACTGTGGGGCTCACTGCAGGGTGAGTTCTGCTTCAGCTGCTTTCAGAGGAGTTCGTTCATCACACGATAACCTCAGACATGATCTGTTATAAGCACACACAGACTCTGTAACAAAGCTCCATGTGGAGACGATCTGTCAGCAAAGTGTGTAAAACTCCGTGGCTCCATAATAATTCATTGTGTTAAAAAAAATTAAATCCACCTTGTGTGAAAGAGTTTCAGTGGTTAGTTAGTTTCACTCATCAGAGCGTCTACTTGGATAAATTCTCTGGGATGATGACTCATGGTTGATTTGGATGTGTCAGCTGCCTTGTTGTATTCCTGACTCCTGTGTCTTCTGTTTGAGGTGTTACAAAGTTTCAGGATGTAAATCAGTCATGTCAGTGATTATCTTTCTGTTTTCTCATCAGATAGTCCCAGGAGAAAAGATTTGAAAATATCATGATAAGGTTTTTCTTTGTTATAGAGCAAATCGTCCAGCTTCAGTTGAATCATGCACATTCTGAGTGCATGGCGTTTTATTCCTTACTCATGTAGGCTTAGGTTTCTTTTCTTCATCTCTTTGAATTTCTCCAGTGCGCTGAAGAGAAAGAAACCTGCCCTGCTGGCTCCCATAATTCCTCTCAGCTTCATATTAGCATACCAGATGGACAGCGCCTACGGGACTCTAATCTATCGAATGAGAGGTAAGACAACATTATTATTCTAGCATCAACCCATGGACACACAAAGCCATTTACCTGGCTTTACAACTGGAAACACAAAATTTACTGGGGGAGATTGGTCCTGAAATAAACAAACAAACAAAAAAGTAATAGTCTGAAGACAAACTAAGTACACTGAAACTTGTCCTTGTCACACATCATGTCCAGCACCTACTAGTTTTATTTGGAAACTACATCAAACATTATGTTGATAAAAGTATTAGGATCAGAGATGCACTTGAATTCTAAAGACATCCCATGTTAAATCTAATCTGGAGTTGGCTCTGCAGCTTTGACAGCTTCAGCTCTTCCGGGAAGGCTCTCCACAAGGTTTAAGAGTGTGTTTATGGGAATTTTTGACCATTTGTGAGGTCAGGTGCTGATGTAGGACGAGAAGGCCTGGCTCGCAGTCTCTGCTTGAATTCATCCCAAAGGTTTTCTGTCAGGACTCTGTGAAGGCCAGTCACATTCCTCTACACCACCTTGGTTCTTGCACTGGTGCATAGTCCTGTTGGAACAGGAAACCATCCTCAATCTGTTCCCACAAAGTTGTGAGCATGCGATTGTCCAACATGTCTTGGTATGCTGAAGCATTAAGAGTTTCTTTCACTGTAACTAAGTGGCCAAGCCCTGAAAGTGACCCATTCTTTCACAAATGTTTGTAGAAGCCGTCGACAGCTGCGGTGCTTGATTTTAAACACCTGTGGACATGGAAGTGACTGGAACACCTGAATTCACTGCTGTCCTAATACTTTTCGCAATATAGTGTATAATAGCCTAAATAAAGTAAATATTTTACTATTTATCACTCAGTTAAAATATGAAGAATATTTATGGCATTAATATTTTAATATTTAAGCATTAATATTTATGCTTAAAAAACAACTTGTTTAACTTTCTTTATTAACAAACCTACACATTCCACCACATAAAGAGAGGGCAAACTGCAAAAAATGAAATCTAAGCTAGTGTTTGTGTCTTATTTTTAGTGAAAAATGTCCAGTGAGACTCGATGTAAGCCACATTCAGCTGATAAGTCCAGAAAAAAGTCTTATGTCAAAAGATACAAATGAAGCTTGAAAAATGTGCTTCTTATGTTTCTAGTAATAATTAAAATAAATAAATAAATAAAATTATAATAATAATAATAATATCGATGACACATTGTATTTATTGGGGCCTTTCATAACACTCAAAGTCACCCTACAGGGTGGGCCAGAAAGATTTACCCATCGTTTTTTCCGCACTATCCAAAAATACTTGCAGACAACCATAACAAACATTGAACACAGTTTCTAAACTTTATTCTCTGTCAACAAAAAGATTTACATCTCAATATGGCCCCTCTTTGCCTTCACCATAGCCTGGAGACGACCTGGCACTGCCTGGTATGAGCGCCGCACTGTCTCTGCATCAAGTTTTGACCATGACTTCATCAGAGCTGTCTTCAAAGTGGTGACACTGCTGTGAGATACTCTGAGACCTCCCTCTCCAGGATAGACCAGATCACAAAGTCCATTGGATTGACTTGACAGAGGCCACATGTTCTTGTCCCAGAAGCCAGGAAAGTGCTGCTTGCACCAGGCCTGTGTGACATTGGATTTGTGAGCTGCTGCTCCATCTTGTGTGAAGACAAACTGGTTTCCAAACACATTGGTTCACCAAGGCAACACTTTTTCTTCAAGCATTTGAAGGAACACCTGGCTGTTCACTTTCACACCCTCCTGAGTGAAGACCAAAGAGACTTTGAGCCATCAGATGCAACAGCAGCCCACACCATGACTCCAGCTGCTTCTGACCACCAAAATGAGCTCTGCAGTCTTCAGGTAGGTGCTGTGCACTATGTGCATAAACCCTGTCATTCTGGGAATGGACCACTGCCTGAACGGTGAAGATCTTCTCATCAGACCAAACCAGGACTTTGTCTGCGACACTCTGGATCTCCTGCAGCATCATTTCCCCCCTGTCAAGCTGTTTTTTCTTAGAAGCGGCTGAAATCAGTTGTCTGTGTTGCATTTGTAGTGCTTTCAGTCCCAGACCCTGTTTGACGATTCTTCTCAGTGAAGTTCTTGAGATGTTCACTTCTTTGCTGTTGCTTTCATGCTCCTGTGAAGATTCCTCTGGATTCTCTTCCTCACCGTCTTGGTCTGGACTGAACGTTTTCTTCCAGGGATTGGCTTGCTGGAGGTATTACCAGTCTCCTTGTATTGTTTCATGACACTGTAGACAGTCTTACGACAAACATTCACCTTTTTCATGATTTGCATTGTTGTCAGTCCAGCCTCCTTCAAGGCCACAATTTGGTCGCGCTTACCCTTCGATGCCATACTCTACAATCATTAGGAGTAAACAAATGAACTCAGGTCCATCAAAAGCTATGCCTTTAAAGAGAAACTCTCTAAAATGTTAAGTTTCTAGGACAAAAACTAAGCAAACAAAAAAGAGATATACGATGGGTAAATCTTTCTGGCCCATCCTGTACAAACACAGAAATCAAAACACAATCAGCTGCATAAAAACTACAAACAGCGTGAATAAATATATAAGGCTAATCAAAACAAATGAGTTTTGTGCTGCATTTTGAGAGTGGACAGAGAGGTAATGTCACGATAATGGTTTGTGGGAGAGTTCCAGAGACTGGGGGCTAAAAGGCATGGCTAAAAGACGAGGACCCCATCGAGGATAGGTGGGCTGGAGGTATTTACTTATTATTTCAAGAAACCAAATAAATACATTTTTCTAACCCTAGTGGCAGAATTCTTTACTCCTAACACTCAGGCCCCATTTTTGTTCTTTTTATGTCTTGAAATGTGATATTTTCTAGTCTTTGATTCATGATTAAGAAGAAGCACAGTAAACAGATTATCTCTGTTTTGCACAGTTGCAGCAGCTGATAGTATAAAGGGACACTCCCCATGTGGATGTTTTTAAATATTGGAGGATAAGATGACTACAGTTTTTTAACATGTCCAGTTTTCTGTGAGCAGGAAAAAGCACCCAAATTTAAGCTCAGAGCCATTTAAATCACCAGTTAAGTCTTCACTGCTGCATATTTTCACTGTAGAAACATGAAGCAGCAGCAGCTGCAGCTAGCATTAGAAAAATAAATCAGTGGAAAATTTCTCAGAAATGTGTGCTAACGTTGACAGAATCTCTTAACCAAAACCTCATCACAGTCTTCCTCCACGCATCTCTTTTCAGCTGTCCTATCCAACAAAGGCTAAAATGCCCCAAAATGTAAAAACCCTGACTTCCAGCTCCTCATGACCATTATTGACAAAAACATCTGCTTTCACAAACATCCGCTTGCCACGACACTACTCTTTGATTTTTCTCCTCTTAATTACATCCTCAGGGGAGGCTGAGAGCATCATGACGTCAGAACACGACCGCCTGGACCTGCCCCATGGGACCCCCACTTTCGATAGCATAGAGAAGGCTCGCCGCGCTCGGAGCAGCCTCGCCTCCTTCTTGGAGAAATGAAGCAAAGACAAAATCATAACCATGCAGTCCATACATTCATGCTTTTTCTTTATTATGGCATTTGAACCATTTCCTGCCTTTAAACATACACCAGTCCATGATTTGCACTAATTCTTTGTCATGGAGTTTAAGTCAAATAAGTCACAATCAATGTAAGTTAATGAGGATTGTTTTTGTGAGTTTGAGGTGCATCATTAGCCAAACTGTTTCCACAATGAATCACTTAAAACTAAGCTGTCAGTACATAAGAGTTCAGACGTCATTGCTGTCAGTCAGTCAGAATAAATAAACAGATTTCAGCTGTCAGAGCTGTGTGCCAATTCAACTTCACATGTTTTACAGTTTCCTCTTACCTGTGCAGCTTGTTTTCTGCACGTCTTCCTTGAAAACAGCTGGTTTAGTTTGCATGCTGTTTTTTATTGTGTCCTGAGAGCCGCCCATACAAACGTCAGCGATGAAATCAACTGGATTATTGTTTCCAACCGGAGCGTCGCTATGCAGCACAGCAACACGTCACTGTTTAGATCCTGACGCTGTCTTTCTGCAGAGTGGAGTTACCTGGATGATATGTTTACATTTCATGTTAACTAAATAAAGAGACCATGGAGGCTGGAGGGAGATGGTGTCAGGAGCGCTCAGTGGGAAATAAGTCATGATTTTCTTTGAACTGCTGATTCTTTGGAGCTTAATGTTATTAACAGAAAGTCTGTTCAGTTTAATCAGGTTCTTGTTTACTAACTTCATTTGGATCTCTGATTTGGCAGAAGTCTGAACAAGTCTTGTAAGTATGTTGGTCACTGCCTGAGTTAAAGCTGCATGGAGTAAAATTTCCCCACAAGAGTGCAGAAGAATTCATAAAAATTCACAGTTATTTCACCCTGACAATTCTCAAACGTAACAAAGCTAAATAACTAATGAAGAGCTGCCAATTTGCACACAAGGTGTTTAAAATGCAAGAAGAAAATATGGTTTGTATAAATTGAATTTTGATGCTGTATTTATGTTTTCAGACCGAATTTGTAACAGATAAGGGGTAGACCAAATTGTATTCCCAGTTATTTTGTGGGTGTTTGGTTTTTGAAAAGCTGCTCTTTATGCCAAAGCTGTAAGCGTCATTCGTGCATCTCTAACTTACATTTTATTTGCCAGAGTTTTATGAGGTGGATGTAAAATATTCCAAGGTGCTGATATTTATATAAAAGAAGAAGCTGATTAACCCCTGTTTGAAAACATGGATACTTAATGGAAAATCCAATAAAACGATCGACAGTAAAACCTTGCTTCTCTTCATTCATCTTTAAAGGAAAGAGACATTTTTTTAATCTGTTGAACACAGTGAAAAAGCAGCTTGAAACTTCTACAAACTTCAGTTTCTGCCCTGCAAAGTGCAGAGAAAGACTCAAACTCTTTGGAATAATCTGAATCTGTGATGTGCACACAAGTACTTCACATATAAAGGTGCATCTCAGTTTAATTAGAATTTAATTAGAATAGCATAGATAAATGTGTTTCAGTAGCTCAATTCAAACAGTGAAAATTTGGTTTCCTAGTACACTGCCAGACGTGTTGGGGACGCCGCCGGATCGCGGGTTGGCATCATCTGTGGTCGAAACTACAACTGTATCTGATCGTTTTTGAACTCCCAACTTTGGTTCTTGATTAACAAAAACAATATACTCAGAGTGAGATATTTTTAACATGTTTATGATTTAATCCTGGTGTTTATGGCTTTATGTTTCATAAAGCCATAAAGATAAAGTTGCTAGGCGCTGCCCTGTTGGTTATGGCTGTCTTTTGCAGCAGCTCTCTCTTCTTTGTCCATTTCTTGTAATTTTTTCGTCTCTTTTTCGTAATCTTTGTATTTGGAGTGGATCATTACTTTGTATGGCTCATTTGTTGGTCATAGACACCAAACTTTTTGTGTCTTCAGCAATATTTTTACTACTTTTCTCCTGTGTTTGTCTGGAGATCCTACATGTAACAATGGCTGCATTGTTTACATGTGAAATCAGCTGTTAGCAGTCTGTAGCATGTCAGTGCCAACTGGTGCAAGGCCTGATATCTACCCACAAGGTGAGGAGAAGGAGGTGCTGGTTCTCAGGTGTGAGCTAAGAAGTGACGACATAGAATAGAATAGAATAGAATAGAATAGAAAATACTTTATTTATCCCCGAGGGGAAATTCAGGAGTCACCACAGCATTAAAGAAAACAAAAGTAAGAAAGAGTATAGAACGTGCAAAAATGTCCATAAGGAATTAGATGACGACATCCCGTCCACCACTCGTCCACCACTCTCCAGCCCAGCAAGTCTCCACCTCCACAGGGTCCAGGACTGAGCCTCCCCAGCAGTCTGTTCAGTCTCTGTCTCCAGGATCCTGTCTGCTCACAGCAGGCGAAGCTCCTCCGATGTGTCGCGGCGTCCGATGTCAGCTCCGTCAGCCACGTCCGTGAACAGCACGATGCCGCTGGGTTAGCACAGCTAGCTCGTCCATCCCACCGGAGCAAGATCCCACGTTCCCAACAACGATGGATGGAAGGACAGGTCCACGTCGTCACCTCCCAGCTCACACCTGAGAACCAGCACGTCGTCCTCACCTCCTCCTCCTCAGCTCGAGGGAAATCATCAAGCCCTACACTAGTTAGCATTGACATGCTACAGGCTGCTAACAGCTATTTTCGCATGTAAACAATGCAGCCATGGTTACATGTAGGATCTCCAGACAAACACAGGAGAAAAGTAGTAAAAAATACCGCCGAAGCCACAAAGAGTTTGGTGTCCGTGACCGACAATGAACCATACAAAGTGATGATCCACTCCAAATACAAAGATGACGAAAAAGAGACGAAAAAAAATTACAAGAAACGGACAAAGACGAGAGAGCTGCTGCAACAGGCAGCTACTTGGGTAGCGCCTAAAATATGGTTGACATGGACCTGTCCTTCCATCCATCGTTATTGAGAACGTAAGATCTATCTCCAATAAGATGGATGAGCTAGCTGTACTAACCCAGCAACAGAGGGAATACCAGAGGGCAGAGTAGCATCATGCTATTCACAGATATGGCTAACAGAGCTAACATCAGACACCAAGGCCACATGTGAAGAGCTTCACCTGCTGTGAGCAGACAGGATCCAGGAGACAGAGACTGAACAGACTGCTGAAGAAGCTCAGTCCTGGACCCTGTGGAGGTGGAGGCTGAACTGGACAATGATGGACAAGCTGTCAGCATCTATTTTCTTATGGACCTTTTTGTATTTTCTATACACTTTCTTACTTTTGTTTTCTTGATAGCTGCTGTGACTTCAATTTTTTTGTACCTGTTACAATGACAATAAAGTTCTATTCTATTCTATTCTATTCTATTCTGTTCTATTCTATTCTATTCTATTCTATTCCATTCTGAATCTCAGAGTTCAGAGTGTCAGGAATTAAAAATGAAATGAAAAAGTTGAATCATGTTCATATGAACTATGAACTAGAAACACCTGTAAAGGTTTCCTGAGCCTTTAATTGGTCTCTCAGTCTGGTTCCATTGGTGACACAACCATGAGAAAGACTGTTGACTGGACACAGTCACTGACCCCCTCCTCAAGGAGGGTAAGATGCTGAAGGTTACTGCCAAAGAAGCTGGACACAGAGTGCTGGATCCAAGCAGATCACTGGAAAGATAAAGGGACGAAAAAATGAACAAGCAGCGGGGAGAACCACAGCCTGGAGGGGACTGTCAAGAAAAAAGCCACAAGGGGTGGACTGAGGCCCGAGTCAGGTGTCTCTATGCTCAGACGGTTCAGAGAATTTAACTTTAACGGTTTCTTTCCCCAAGTCAAACTGCTCCTGAACCAGAGACCACGTCAGAAGAGTCTAACCTGGGCTGAGGGCAAGAAGAACTGGACAATTCGTCAGTGGTCCAAAATCCTCTTCTCAGATGAAACTCATTTCAATTACCTTTGTGAAACAAGGACCAGGAGTCTGGAGGAAGAGCGGAGAGGCTCAGAAAGTCCAGTGTGAAATCAGAGGGTGGTGTCATGTGCTGCTGTTGGTCCACTGAGTTTTCTGAAGTCCAGAGTCAACACAGATGTTTACTTCTGCCTCCTTCACCTGACAAGCTTTATGGAGATGCTGATTTCTTTTTTTTCAATTGGACTTGGTTCCTGCCGACAACGCCAGAAGTCTCAGAAGCCAGTTTATTGCTTATGATATTAATCTACATTATTGGCTAGAAAATGGAGAATCTTGGGGACATTTTCAAGAGGAAGATGAGAGACACCAGAGGATGAGCTGAAGGTTGCTGTCAGCCCCATCAAGTACTGAGTGCTTATAGAAGAACATACTTTCAGAAGGCAATTCTATATTTACAATATTTTATTCTATTGGTCTCTTTTAAAGTGGGTTCTGTTAACGGTAATTCATCATAATCTCAACTAAGAGATAAATGCTGGACTAATTCACCCTGTGTGAACTGAATCTGTATAATCTGAGTTTCCCTTTTTTAAATGGGCTCTTTTCCCCAAAATGAATGAATTGTGATGTGCCTGTTTACGCACAAAGCCCCTCACAGTACAGCAATCTGTAAAAAAAGAACACACAAGTGTGTTGTGGTCATCCATCTCGCTGACGTGTGTGTGTTAGAAGGATGGGGAGGCAGGGAGGGAGGGGGAGGGGGTGACGGCTTGGGTCAAACACACAAGTTGATGCGTAAAGTAGTGACTAAGACTATTGAGGGTACAAGAAGAGGAAACCAAAGTGTGCTGCAGCACAAGGCAGACACACAGACACATCTTCTACAACTTCAGCGTCCAACAGGCTGCAGCAACAAAAACCACAAAGAAAAGAACAAGAAAAAGATAAAGAGGAGCAGGATTTGAATCAGACCCGAGGTGGAGCTTAGCTGACCCTTCTGCTGCCTCGTTCTGTTAGTTTGAGGACAAGTGCAGGATGCTGTGGAGATTGACTCTGGCTGTGGCTGTGGTGTGCGTCAGCGGCATTTGTAGCTGTGTGAAGGCTGATCTGATGAGCAAGCTGATCCTGCCCAGGGACTATGGGGTGAAACTGTGCGGGAGGGAGTTCATCAGAGCTGTCATTTTCACCTGTGGAGGCTCCCGCTGGAGACGGTCCACGGAGGAGGACTCTGGTGAGTGAACACATCTGCTTTTCCATTCATTACTCCTCCTATTCACTGATATCCATCATGTTTATCTGATAGGATTTGTTTCTTATGCACAAATTTCATCTTCACCACACTTGTCTGGATTTTTTTTTCTGGAGTCAGAAATTGATTTCCTGCTGGGCTGAGGATAATTGCACAGGCGAGAAAATATAATGTGGTTTTATTCAGTTACACATTTCTCCAGAGCCCATTTCAGATCATGTAAGAAGGCTGGAGGCTGCAGAGTGATAACTCTGTCTAAATGGGTGTAATTAAAATGTTTGACAGAGCCTCTAATGCAGCACAAGCTCATGTTTAAGCCCCTTTGAATGGTGCAGTTTGTTAATTTCACCTACCCTAGTATTTCCACTGTCTTTGCACAAAAAAGTAAATATTAAAAAAAACAAGATTTAATTTGTTTACATGTGCAAGAAAAAAATAAAAAGCTAATGTCAGACATGAATCTTGATTTTGGTGATTGATAATCCATCTCTCGTGTTTCCAGCTCCCTCCCAGTGGACTTCCCTCAGCGACCTTATCCTGGAGGACCACTTTCAAACCTGGCAACCCTCCACAGCGCTCGCAGCAGATCCCCCCTCTCCTCCTCACGCTCCCTCCTCTTACTCCCTCACAGACCTCCTGGCTTTCTTCAGGGACGCGCAGCATTCGTCGAGAGACCCGGGGCTGGTGGAGAGGTCTCTGCCACCCCTGCCGTTGGATGAGCCAGACGCGCACCCCGCTGCAGATGACTGGCTCATGGCGAGCAAAAGGAAGAGGAACTTTTCTCTGGGTGTGGCGGGAAAGTGCTGCAGCCAGGGCTGTACCAAAAATGATATCGGACGCTTGTGCTGAGACGGGGGGAGGAGGAGGATGGGGTGGGGTAAGACGACATCCAGGAGGTTGTTTTAAAAGAATCTGCACTGAGTAAAAACAGAATGAACTCATTTTCAAAGCCTCATCCCCTTACTCCTTCTTCATGTCTGTGTCACAGTCTTTTCCTCTCACTTGTTTCACGTTTTGTTTGAAAAGAGAAGATTCTCTGTACGTCTGCTTTGGATCATAGAGAATAAATTTTCAATACTGTATCAAAACTAAATGTTGTTGCTGTATTTTTGTGTTTTTATGTTTGGAAAGGATTCAGAGTCCACCTTTTGCCTGCAGACTCAACACCATTCATAAAAGCACAGGCCAATATCACACAATAATGTTATTGAGGCTGCTGTGAACATATTACCGGCCTTTGTTCACAACATTACGATCATTCACCCACCCCTCAGGGATTCTTTCTTTAATGCTCTTTAAACTGTTTCCAGAAACATCAAAACAGAATCTGGCAACCTGCAGGAAAACGGGGTAAAAATGTCCAGTGTGGTATGTAATGTGACTCTTGGCATTATTAAAAGCAGCTGTTTGTTGCAGTCATGTCAACAAATGTGGAAAAAAAAATACCACAAATTGAGTCTAATTAAATTTAAGTTTTAGGAAAGAAATGTGAGAAATTTATAAAAAATATTGACAAAAAGCTTAAATAAAGCTCAATAAAGCACATCCTCACCTGTGTAGGTGGGAATAATGCAAACATGTCTATTTATCGCCTGCTTTCGTCTTTGTTTGTTGGAAATAAAGACATAGCTCCACAAGTGTTTGCGCCACTTAAAAACATGAACTACGACTTCCTGCTCTTGAGAACATCTCATTCTTTTATATTTGACAATGAAAGGCACATTATTTTCAAACCCTCTCATCATAAACAAACTGTTTACATCTTCAAATCAACGAGACAGACAGCCACACACAGAGCAGAGGTCATTCAAGTTCAGAATGAAACTTTGTCCACAGATAAAACAATAAAAACACCTTCCTTTGTTTTCTCCACATTCAGCAACAGATCATTAAACTTCTTACAGACTCCATGTTGTAAAAATAAGTTATATACAGGTTATGAAGTCAAAGTAAACCAACACAAGGATGCTACCGCAGAAGCCTGACAAGAGAAAACAAACTCTGAAATCTCAATGTTTCATGAAGAGCTGCTGCTGAAATGATGTAAACAAACGCATCTTTAAAGAAAGGTGAAATTTTCAAAAGCTCAAAAAAGCTGTTTCATGAGTCATCCTCATTCAGTCTCTGTGAAACAGGAGTCCTCTTTAAGAAACCTGGCTCATAGGGGGTCTTCAAAGTGACACAAAAAGTCTTTATAATGCCAGAGAAAAAGAGACCTGGAGCCTTCCTCCTCAGTCCTCCTCAGAGGTTTGGCTTCGTGAGAACACAGCGACGTCCAGCGCTGAGACTCTCTGCCTCATTCATTCATTCATAAAAAAAACATTTTACAATACGACACATTCCCTTTTCACTTTTTGGTGATTTATCCACGTTTCAACTCCACTGATGCTGCTTCAAGACTCAAACATTCAGAATCATAGAAAAGTACTTTTGTTTTCCAATATATAACGACTCTTCTTCTCCATTTTATAAAACACAATATGTACAAATAACACAGAACTAACGCTGTAGAGAACTGCTCTTTAAAGCCTCAGAAACAATCTGTTTTTGTTGCATTCATTCATTCGTTTGTTATCTTAACAGCTTTTCCCGTTCGGGGTGTTGTGCTGCAGTCAGATGTAGTGTACGTGTTTAATGTGGCTGGAAAAAGAAAGAAGCACCAGTGCATGTTCTTGATATTCCACCTCGTTATTGTCTGGCAATATTTACACTTTAAGGCATGTGAGGAAAAAAGAAAAGCCAACGTCCAACTTTTCAAAAGTAATCATTGTTCGTTTGTTATCTTTGACCACGGCTTCCCAGGAGTCAACACCTGCAGGTCAAAGGTTCAGGAGTCAGAGCTGCTCAGTCACTCAGGCTGTCTCGTACGGTCTCCACACTCACAATGAGTTTCTTGAAGGAGGGGCGAAGTCTTGGATCAGTGTTCCAGCACTCTGTCATGATCTTGTGAATCTGTGGGAAGTGTTGTAATATCAGGGAAAAAAAGGGTAAATACGTAAAATCAAGAAGCACAGTGTCACAGAAGGACAAAGAGACAGAAAATAAAAAATACATCACTAGAACAAGAGAAGGAAAAGTGACACCATGTTTTTTAAAGACACTATGGGGAGGATCTGTTTTAATTACACTCCCTCGCCACCTTGTGGCTCAGATCAAAGATCAGATCAAAACTATTTTTCTTTAGTTAGGACGACTTTTTTTTAGGGCCATTTTTTTACTGGATACAACGCGACGAGGTAAGGTATTATTTAAGTTACTTAGCGCTATAGTTTGAAGCAGAGCAAACGTTGCAGCAGCCTTCTGTATGTAGCGCTATCGGCAGCCCAGTGCTCCAATGTATCTGTAGGCTCCCGTGAAGACAAGTACACACTGTCAGTTTGTAAGTAGTTTGGTCGCAATTTATATTTAGCTCAGCTGGCTCTAAGACATGTGTGTAATGTGTAACGTTAGTGAATCCTGGTTCTGTCCTGCCAGTCATCTACCAATCAGAGCTAACGTAACCTCACTCTTTATTTTATTGATAGACTCTCAAGTTTGAACAGACCACTGCAGAATAACTGCTGACTGTGGGTTGGAATCAACATTAGCACAAACAGTTTAGCTCCTGTGTTAGCCTTTAGCTTGTGCTCTATCTCTCTCCTGTTTCTCTTTCTTCTGCTCTTCTGTCCTTTTTCTGTCTGACAGTTAGGCTCCAGTGTCCACCATCACTACAAAATTAATCACAGAAATCGTTTTCAGCAGAGAAAAACACAGATCTCTGTGTTTTATGTCTTCTCACAGCTAAACTTCGTCAGCCAGCGTGGTGTTTTCATAGAGACCTGGAAGCTAAGAAGTAGTAATTTAAAATTAACTGTAACCAGCAGTATTGGTGCTGATAATCTCATTTTAACGTGTGGGTTATGATAAGGCATATATCTAGATGGAGACTTTTTCAAGATCACTTTCAAACTCCTCAAAGCCCCTTTAAATAAATTCATCAATTCAGCTGTTTGGTTAAAAAAAAAAAGTTGATTAAAAAAGAAAAAGCTTCGGAATTAAAGTCTAATGATCCTGCACTTTTTTCATTTAAATTCTGAATTTGACCTCAGGATTTTATAAATGTTTCAGAACTCATAGGTCAAAGTCAGAATTATACCAAGCAATAAAAGACTTCTGAAAAAGGAATCAGAATTTTTGGATTTCAATTCACAAGAAACAAGCCAAAACTCTGAGATCACAATCAGAACTCTGGTAATAAAGACAAAACACATAGAAAACGTTTACTTTTGAGTATGAAACAAGCAGTCGGCTTAAAAATGATGTTTTCTTCACCCTAAAAACCACAGAGCATTGAGATTCGCAGTCGTCTTGATTTACACCAAAACTAAGCAACTTCCTTTCAACACGAGGATGGACCAGACTTTTTTTGGTGAATTAAAGACCTGCTTATTAAAGATGAATCCAATGAAAACAAAACAAGCTAAGAAATAGTTATTTCTTTTTAAAGCATGTCCTTTTATTTGAACACATTTCTCATTTTGCTGACTAGGCTGTAAAGGATTAAATGCAAAGAAAAGGCTGAAAGCTTTTCCTCCATAAGGAAGTTCTACAACTTAAAGGGTAAGTTTGGTTCATACAGCCTTTACCTTGTTTATAGAATGAAGTAGAACAAAATACTCACCCAGAAGGCTTTCCTGATCCAAGCAGTGCTTCGGGAGATATTTAGATCCAAAATCGTGAAGCGGACGTCCGTTTAATGGGATCCATCGGGGCATAGACAGCGCCGCTCCTAAAACTGCATTAATCGTCCAAAAACTCATGTTTTTCACCAATATTCCATCATGGTCCGCTCCTGGTTAGTCCTCTGCTGCAGTCTGTGTCACTCCAGACAGCGCTGTGTGGCTGTAATGACCTCTGAACTGACGAAGACTTTGTTTTTCTATTGCCCCTCAAAGAAAGGAGTCAGCTCTCCAGAGAGTACTGCGCATGCGCGGAGGGGCAAGCGTAAACAAAGTCTTTGTCAGTTCAGAGGTCATTACAGCCAAACAGCGCTGTCTGGAGTGACACAGACTGCAGCAGAGGACTAACCCGGAGCAGACCATGATGGAATATTGGTGAAAAACATGAGTTTTTGGACGATTAATGCAGTTTTAGGAGCGGCGCTGTCTATGCCCCGATGGATCCCATTATACGGACGTCCGCTGCACGATTTTGGATCTAAATATCTCCCGAAGCACTGCTTGGATCAGGAAAGCCTTCTCTATAAACAATATAAAAGCTGTATGAACCAAACTTATCCTTTAACAGTTTATTTACAGCCTTTTGTTGTTTGCAGAGACTCACTGACCTCTTTTGGACAGCTCTCTGGAGCAGGGAGCCTGTATCCTGATTTGAGCAGATCGATCAGGTGGTAGACGATCATCTGACCCTGCTTTTCATTTCCCATCTTGTCCATAAACACCTGAAAAGTAGACAAAGAAAGCTGTTTAAAAAAAGTTTAAAGCCTTTATCCCCAAAAAATCATATTGAGAATTGTTTCCTGTTTTTGAGTGCTTAATCAACTGATTTCTTTCAAAGCTCCAAATTATGTCTCATTAAATTAATTAAATTGTATCATCTGGTCAGACGGTTGACTGAGCAATCAGAGGCCGGATTAGGAGAACGGTTAACTGGACCCTTAAAATCTGTGATTAAAAGAGTGGGAGCTGAAGAAAGACTGAGTTGGTGACGTACTGCTGGTGGGCTGCAGTTCTTGTCGCTGTAAGTGAAGAGTTCGTAGAGTACGACACCAAAACTCCAGACGTCTGACGCCACCGAGAACTTGCTCTCTGTCAGCGACTCTGGAGCGTACCTGGAAAACAGAAGGTGCACATTATGATACATCAAAGATAAAGGGATTCAATTTCACAAGTAAGTCCTGTTTTTTTTTTTTTTTTTCTCCAAGTGCTTTCCATCAGTTTAAGATAACACATTCAAACTCATCTCTGCACACACACAGTGCTAACCAGCAGTGGGGCAACTGTGGTACAGGGTCTTGTTTTAAGACACTTAGACATGTCACAGCTGGGACTGAACTCCCAACCTTCTGATGCTGACTCAACCACTGAGCCACAGCCACCCCATGGACCATGAAGCTTTGAGGTTCATTACAAGTCTTAGGTCTCTTCCCTGTCACTACTCCCTGTGTGCTCCAGTTGGCTGGCCTGCACTGATGAGTCCTTTTCAGTAAAAGGATTCTTCATGTGTGTTTCCCTCTTTTTTGTTTACTCCCTGTTATTAAATCCAATAAGAAAATGCTGGAAGCTTCAGTCTTGACTCTGTGACCCGGTCAGGGAACTTGTCTTTGCTCTGTGTCCTCGAAGTGAATCTTAAAATTTTGAAAAAGGGTTTTTAGATGGGTTGATATCATCACATAAAGTGCATTTGGAGTCCCCATCAGAATCACTGAGTTATAAAGGAAATGTAGCAGAATAATAAAACTCAGGGGTCTTACTATAAGTGGCCAAACACATATCAGTACAATTATAAGTCTCTTAAAATGTGTTACCTTCATTTTAAACCATTTTCTTTTCATTGGATGTTTATATATATTATAATTTATATGATAATAAGTGGTTTATATAATATAAAAATACAAAATCAGAAACTAAATCAAACAATCATTTTTTATGTCTTTATTGTCTCCAACAGGTGGTTTACTAAACAATTCATTTTGATTATTTTCATCATGATAGTGAACATTTTGCATGTGTCACTGAGCTCGCTCTCCGCCCTGACTGCCCCTTTAAGAAACCCTCTGATATTTTCAGTGACATCACTAACAGCATTTTGTCCTTCTTCACAGGAGGCTGAAACAGTGGCTAGTTACAGAGTATGTATTTACACGTTTGGTCATTTTCATCATATCATGTGTGAAATTGTTAAATACTTTCAGAAAAACTTTCAGAAATTCAAAATAAATGTGTTAAACAGAACAGGGCTGCATGCTAACTGAGTCATGTTGCTCAGTCAAAGTCCATCATAAGCTCATTAAATGCTCACATTAGCCAAAAATGTCCACTCTGCCTATGCAGTTACTATGTATTTACTCTAACATGAAGCTGTCCATGACAGGGTGGCCCTGTTTGATTGTTAGCATGAACACTGTCTGTTTGCAGTAGATAACAACCTAACATCTACTTAAGGCAAAGAATATGAAGATCAAGGGAGAGTGTCAACTTTTGGGGGGCCATGGTAGAGCCCAAAATGTAACTACAACCAAAAAATGTGATAAAAAATGTAATGTAATGAGACACTAAATGTAATAATGGACCCAAGTGTAACAAGAGTACCGGGCCTAAAATATGATAAAAAAAATGTTTTGCCCAAAATGTAACATGCACTTTTGTTACAGTAATGACCAGACATTACATTTTGGGTTTTATTACATTTTTTAATTAGATTTTGGGTTGTTGTTACATTTTGAGTTGTTTTACATTTTTCTGTTACATTTTGGTTTGTTGTTACATTTTGGGTTGTTTTACATTTTTCTGTTACATTTTGGGTTGTTGTTACATTTTGGGCTTTAACATGGCAGATTGGAAAGTTTGGTGATATTTTGGAAACTGCTGCGGGAGGATTTGTGCCTGAATAAGCTGTTCTCTGTAGGAGCTGGAGGAAGATAAATCATCCTGCAGATAATTTTCTGTTGTGTGAACTACGATATGTCAAAGTGTCTTTCAAAGTGTGTTGTCTGTAACTTTGTTGGAACGTGCTGCTGCAGATTTGGACCAGAACTCTCTTGTAAAAAAAAAAGTTTTTTTTTAATCTCATTGACGTATTCTGGTCAAATGTGATTTAAATCAAAGGTTATTCTCTAGTAGTTTTTTTGTCTTTTTTTCCTCTGTCTTTGTAAGTCATGAATTTACATCCTGAACTGTTGTTGCACACATGCAGTGTGCCTTCCTCACCAGAAGATGGGGCTCTCTCCAGGCTCTCTGACCGTGTAGTACTCTTTGTCCTGCGGCAGCACCTTAGTTAGTCCGAAATCACCGATTTTCACCCTCATCTCACTCTCCACCAGGATGTTCCGAGTGGCCAGGTCTCTGTGGATGTACCGCTTAATGGCCAGATAGTCCATACCCTGAAAGTAAAGACATCACACCAGCAACAACAGTTTGAATGAGGCTTCACAGAGATATACCTGTCACATTGTTCTTTGTTTTTCATTTAAGAATAGAATAAATTTTTTTGTGTCATATCTTTTTGTTTTATTTCCCATTCAAACACACTCACACATGCCGTTACTCCAATGAGAAACATATCAGAAGAAATCCACATCCCACCCTGACACAAGCTCTTTCATCTTCACCGCCCGCTCCGATACATTACCTTACAGATCTGCGATGCGTAGTGCAGCAGTTTCGTGGAATCGAAGCGGTCCCTGTGTTTGATGAGATAATCTCTGAGGCTGCCGTAGGGGAGGTACTCCATGATCAGCCGTAAGTTCCTCCGTCCTGCAGGAATAAAGACGTTAACGGCCATACTTAAGGGAGGTAATGTGACACAGCAGTGAAGTGGAGGCCTCTGCAGACGCACAAATGAGAAAATCAAGATGTATTTGTTTCATGGACACAGTCACTGACACCTAAGGCAGAAGGTTTGGAAACTCTAAAGACATTATGATATGTAGGAGAATCTATCTGGTGGTTAGATAAAGGAACATTTGTGGGTTGAAGGAGCCTGTCAGGATAAAAAAAGATCCTCTAACTCTTGGATCTGTCGATGGAAGTGAGGAAATAACACATCACACTTATTACAGAACGAACATGCTCGTACCTGCACTGTAGCAGACTCCTTTGTATTTGACTATGTTCTCGTGGTGGAGGGATTTGAGGATCTCGATCTCCCGCTCAAAGTCTCTGAGGTGCTCGGCGGTGCTGTGCTGCAGCTTCTTCACAGCCACCACCTCTCCTGTGCTGTCCTGCAGGGGGTCATACCGGCACATCTCCACACTGCCAAAGTTCCCCTGCACACAGGAAACAAAGAGGAAGAATGAAGTTTTTACACTGGACATACCTTTAAAGAGAGCAAAGCTTCAATTGATGCGTGTAGTGATCCTTTATGAAATCACAGAAATTGAGAAAGAAATAATAAAATAAGATTTCCTCTGCATTATGTTCCCTCATTCATCTTCCTTCTTTGTTTTATCTTTGATTGTTTTTTTGGTGCGCCATGTTTTAACTCCTGAAACTGAAACATGTCAGTATTTTATGTTTGTTCTAGCTTCATGTGTTTCAAACACACACAAAAGATTGTATTAATCATTTAATATTTTTTCAGAAAGACTGAAAACACAGGAGATGATGTTGACACATGAACACTTCTAATAATCCTCTGGTTAGCAGCGATCCTGACCTGAGAACAGACACGGTCTGTGTTCATGGGCCTTTTAATGCTCTAAGGATGAGGAGATGTGTGGACCACAGGGGGGATCTGGAAGTTATTCCAAATGAAATAACCACCAAAAGCCCAGGCAGAAAACAGATTTGGAAAAGTGAAAACAAAAAAAAGGTCCAACACAAAGTAATAAGGCTTTACAGAAAATAAAACCACCATGGCTGAACAACTGACAGGAAACCAATGAAAACAACAGAAGCTTAAAGTGTACAAGAGAGTCTTTCTTTGAGCTCTTCCCTTCAGTGAGCACATCTGCAGACTTAAAACCTACTCACACAGGGTTAGCTTCACCTGGGAACCTCTGAGGATTTATAACAGTTGCGGAGGATGTTCACGTTTTCAATCCCATGACAATCAACCATATCTGTAATTTGTAAAGTAGAAATCCCAGGGGCAAATAACCAACCACATTTCAAGACACACATAGCTCCTCTGATAATTCTTATCCAGTGTGAATCCACATCTCTGTGATCTCTGATGAGCTCTCTTATCATTTTCTGCTCAAAAATGATTCAGACAGTGATGGTCATTCTAGGCGAAGGTTTTCACAGCAGTTTAGATTGACATTAGATGGAAGAAAACTCTCTATGTTCCGGGTATGTCATCAGTAAATAGGCTATAAACAGCCTCATTTAGCAGCGTAAATATAACAATGAAAATAACACGTCCCTGGTTTAATCACTCACAGGATTCACATTCAGAATGTCACATTCATAATAACAACATATCAAAACATACCACAGTCCTCAGTTAGACATCTCCATAACCCAAGAAGTCTAAAAACATGTGGCTTAAAGTTTGATTTTGAGTCTCTCTGTGCACAGCAGGTTGGCACTGACGTGCTGTCTCAGAGCACATGATCACATTATTGATAAAAAATATCTATCAGGGAAATGCCTCATTAAGAACAGATCTTTTGTGTTTTTAAGTTTTAAGATAATAAACTTTATTCTGCATGTCCAGAAGTTTTCAGTGCACATTGTTTGACTGAAGCCGGATGTGGGCATCTTCCTCTTTGTATATATTTTATTTTGTATAATTTCTTAAGATTCTCTTTGAAAAAGATCGGAAGAAGCTAAGATTGGTGATGAGAAAACACAAAAGATGAGGATCTTTCTTCAGAGACCAGCGAACACGCTCGATGCTGCTACTTCAGAACAATGAGGCTGATCTGTGGGTTAAAGGTTTGATGCTGTTTCTTGACCAACCATAAACTGAATTACAGTTTAACACATAAATAAACCTGAACATAAAAACCAATCTGAAGGGATGAGAAACAGACGTGGCTATTTAATCCAGCTTTTCCACTCAGGCTTTTAAAATGCTTGGACAAATATTTTATTTAAATAGCCCAGAAGCGATCGACCCACGGGATAGATGTGTGGTCAATTACAAAACTCGTTGTTTGAATGGGATCACAGCCACTGGCTGTGCTCCATTATGGTTTTGTTCACCACTTTTCTGAATATCATTAAAGGTTACAGCAAAGCTAAAGTGCATGGGAAGAGTTGAAGTTTTTGATGCTGCTTTTAAAGACAATGCTGAGCCTGCTGCTCCGTCTGCTAAGGACAGACAACGAGTGAAGAGAGGGAGCAGCGTGATAATCAGAAAATTAAAACTTGATCTGATTGTTCCAAGGCGGTGACATCCATAAAAACAATTTATTGCGCCTACACTTCCTGAACTGTCCAGCCTGAGGGTGATGAACATCGTGTGAATGTGACTGAAGCCGTAAGTCAGTCTGTTGGCGCGGTGGCTCAGCTCAGCAAAGTTCACATGGAGGAGCAACTCCTTCCAGTAACACGCCTCAAGATGAGCGATGAAAGCATTGAAACTTTAGGACATGAAGGAGTCCATCGAAAAGAAATAAGTATGTGACTCCACCAGTCACAACCACCTGCCTCGAACACTGTCAAAACTGAAATCTTAGAGAGTCTTTGAGTTGTTCTTAGTATAGTTTCACTATACAAGAAACTCAGGTGTCATTTAAGTCTTCTGACCTTGAAATAAAAAAATAAAAAAATCTGGACTTGTCCGGTAAACGTGGCCCATTTTAGGTCTAAGAAGACAACTTTTACTCAAAGAAGACATGAAATAGATAAGATTGGAAGAGAAGTACATTTTCAGTGCTTTTTTTGAAAGGATAAGTTTATGTTTTTGAATATTTATTTGATTAAATTTGTAAAAAAAAAAAATCAAACAAATATTATTTCATTTTCATTCACTTATCTTATCTAAACTTTTAAAATTTATTTTTTAACTGAATTAACATTATTTCTGTTTATTTTATTTGAATTATTTTAATTCATTTATTTAAATAATGTTAATTATTTCAATCCTATTGTATTTTAAATTTTTGCAATTTGATATATTGTTTAAGATATAATTTTATTTTACTCACTTGACTTAATTTTTTTTTTTCATTTTTATTAATCATTTGAATTCATTTTTTTTATTATTATAATTTTTCCAAATCCATTAATTTTAATCCATTTCACTTTTGATTCATTTTTACTTTGGTTATTTTGTTGTGTTATATTTTTGTTTGTTTTATTTTACATATTTTATTTTATTTTACAGATTTTATTTTTTTTTTAAATACATTTTATTTTATTTTCATTTGTTTAATTATCTTTCGATTGATTATCAATAATTATCTAACACATTTTTTAACTTAATAAACATCATTTTTATTTCTTTTATTACAATTGAATTAAATTTATTTCATTGTATTTTAAACATTGTATTTTGCTCCAATTACTTTAATTCATTTATTTAAATTAGATTTCTAATTTTTATTCGATTGTATTTTTATTTATTGTAATTTGATATATTTTTTTAAGTATAATTTTATTTACTCAATTTAGTTTTTTTTTAATCATTTTTGTTTTTATCATTTTAATTCATTTTTCATTACTTAATTTTTTCCCAATCCATTTGTTTTAATCCATTTAACTTTTTATTCCTTTTATATTTGGTTCATTTTACTGTGTTCTATTCTAGTTTTTTTTATTTTACAGATTTTATTGTATTCAAGTTATCTGATTTTAATTTTATTCCTTTTGTCCTTTAATTTTCTAATTGTTTGATGTTTCTCAGATCTTATTGTATTGGTTCGCTTGGACTGATGTTATTTTACTTATTAGTCCTGTAAATGACCCTCCTCTCTCTTTGCTCTCATGTATTAATGTGAACACTCTGAGGTGCATGTTCAGATGTATGAAAGATGCTGTATAAACGAAGATGAGTCTGCTGTTTGATGGGTGTGTTTATATCGTCTGTGTGCTCGTCTCACTTTGCCCAGCTGCTTGAGGAAGATGAGGTGCCGCTCTTCAAACTGGGCCGGCTCCTGGTTCTCAGCGGCCCACGGGAAGCCGAGGCCTCTTGTCCTGTTGGGGACCATGTCGCTCTCCACCAGCAGCTCATAGTCTGCAACACAGGGTCCACTCACAGGGTCACCTTAGATCAGAGCTAGTGTACACACAACATGACATAAACATTCTTCATACCTGGTGTGAAGAGGCTGTTGAGATCCCTGATCACGGCCCTGAAGGAGGGTCGGTGTAGAGGCTCGTAGTCCATACAGCTGTTAATGAGATTAGCCAGCTCGGTCCACTTCGGAGCCGGCAGCTGGTGCCGGTCTTCATAGAACAAGCTTTTCTGAAGAGGGACAGGAAAAGTGAGGGCTGAAAGGAGTTGTTCTAGTGATATTAGTCTAAAAAAAAATTCAGAATCAATTTCACGCCAATTGTTATGTAAGATAAATAAATACTGCTCCAACATCTGTGCACATCCCAGGACAGCTTGCTGAGATGAACATGTTTTTTGGCTTAGAGCTCAGTTGGGCCAGTGCAGTAAGTTTTTCGGAATTTCCCGATAACATCAAGTCATCACTATCAATCTGCGTGTGTCTGACACCTTGGAGCAGTCCAGGGTGCTGAGCGGCTTATCTCCACCACTGCAGATCTCCCAAAGAGTGGTCCCGTAGCCCCACTTATCAGTGGCTAAACTCAGGTTCCTGGAGTTTTCGATGCACTCAGGAGGGATCCATGGGATTCGCTCCACCAGAACTGACGGAGGAGGAGACGCAGAGACAGGGAGAAGGAAGGATGTACAAGTTGAACGTGTATTGTTCACACTCAGGTGTGACATCTCAGCTTCTCACATCAGGTCAGTGCAATCACCCGTGTCATCTCACCTTCTCTGGGCAGCACGCTGATACTGATGCCCGGATCACTGAGTTTGATGAAGGGCGGGCTGCCCGTCACACGGTCCTCCTCTCTGATCAGCAGGACGTTCTTGGCACAGATGTTTCCATGGATGAGACTCTTATCCTCCTGTGTGCACAGACAGACAGACAGGTTACCATAATGTCAGCTGATCACTGACACGTCACACCAAAAAGCACATCCTGTCTTCTTTTTACCAGGTAGTGCATGGCCCAGGCCAGCTGCTTGGCCACCTCCAGCTTCCAGGTGATGTTAACACTGCTTTTGTTCTTTTTAAGGTAGATGTCCAGAGAGCCAAATTTACCGTACTCCTGCACCATCATGTCTGCAACACACAACACAAAAACAACACACACATTAGCGATCCATGCACTGCAAAAACTAAAACCTAAGAGTTAAAATCACATTTTTTTACAGAACTGTCTCATTGGATTTATTATGAAAAAATCTGCCAATGCTGTAAGACAAATTTGATTGCTACAAGAAACAAAACAAGTGAATTATTCCTACCCCATTTTCAGAACTTTTAAAATATATTTTAGTGTTTCATTTTGAAAAATTTCAATTTAGTTTTTGTAACTAAATTTATTGTTTTTCTAATTATTTTTATTCATTTAATTATCTTTAAACTGATTTAAGTCATTTTATTTAAGACATTTTATTTTGACTGAATTCAAAATCATTTCTATTTATTTTATTTTAATTTATTTTCATTGGTTGTATTTTACCTCAATTATTTTGATGCCAGAATTTTTTTGTACAGTATAAAATGTTTGCCAGTAGTGTAAGAAAAACTTGCTTCCTACAAGAAACCAAACAAGTGAATTTTTCCAATCCCATTTCCATCCCATTTTAATCATTTTAGCACTTCACTTGTCCCTGAAACCAGATGATCAGTGCTCAGTTTCTGTTGTGTTACGTGCTGAGTAAACATCAGCAAACTTTTCTTCTGACCAAGGTAAAAGTCTCCATTAGGGGGCGATATGGAGAAAATGTGTCAGGATGTTTTTATGGCAGGATCAGGATCTGGATGTGATTAGGAATGTTTTTCTTATTCAGATTATTTTGACCTGCAAACAATATTTTTTGCACCAAATGTTCTTTTTATTTTTCCCTGCACTACTTTTTTTTTTGCCATTTATGCACTATTTCATAACTTCAATCCAGTCTTGTATCTTCTAATGTATTTTATGAACTTTTAACTTTTCACATCATGATAAAGCCATTCATTTAAAGACGTCAGCTGTAAGAGTTGATGAGTTTCTGTAGAATGGACAGAGCTTTAGCTTCATACAAGTGGCCAATGCACAGTTTTTATGTAGTTTAAAAAGATGTTAGACGGACTTTGGTTTGGTTTGTGATTTTGACAGAAAACGTAAATGTACGCATCATTTAAGACATGGCTGGTGGCTGTATGAAACGTCTATTTGGACAGGTCCACTTTAGAATAAGACTTTTCTGTTTATTAAAACTGAGGCTGAAGTTTTGAACTTTTAACTCAACTTTTTTCCTCTTCGTGAACCTTGAAAGTGAAGCTGTGCCAGAATCCTTCACTTCTAATATCTTGGACTGTGATAGTTTTCTGGACTTGATAAACCTTGTAAATATCACTTAGATCAATTCTAAAAAGACCATTTTCACTTCAATAAAAGACACAAACACTCACTTAGGTGTTTGTTTTTACAGTTTTTAACTGATTTGTTGTTGACTGCAGCTGCTCACCTGAACGACACATGAACTAAAGGGACAGACAGAAAGATGTTATCAACACTAATACTTTAAGCTCTTTTTTCAATCTTTTCTTTATCATAGTGTTAAACTCATGAAAGGGAACGAAAAATGTATATACGGAGACAGTTTGAATCTAATTCCATAAAAATCCTCGACCCCACAACTTTGCCTTCAGCTCCACAGATCACTGACTCACAAAGAAAGCACCAGACCTACGCTCCACTGACACAATGGATAGTTGGTTTTGGACAAGTGACAATTACTTCAGGACTTTCCTTTTCTACAGTCTTTGTTTTCTCTTTGGCTGCACTCAAAAATGAAGTTTCTCCCCTAGGTTTTTTATCCAATCAATACAAAGGTCAGAAAACTCTTTATCTTGCTCAAACTGATACCAACACACGTTATTAACCGCGAAATCTCCCTGACTTGTCCAGAAGGTGATCAGTCTTTCTGGATTCCTTTGAATTCTGTGTTCACACGTATTTCTCTTCTTTATCAGTGCATCACGTCCACAACTGGCCTTTGAAGTGGCACAAGGGAGGACAGCCCCAAACGCTACTTTGTGTGTGTGTGTGTTGTTTACTCACTCTCATCGCCACAAACGCACATGCCATAGTTGAGAAGCAAATGTTTGTGTGAGAGCTGGCTCATCATGCTGGCTGCTTCATAGAACGACTGGAGGAGAGAACATCAGAGGACAGACAGTTAGTTAGTTTTTCACTTCTTGACGTGTGGTAGAAAAACATCCATCACATAAAGAAAGAGTTTATCACTTTATGTTCACAGACTGACTCATTTAATCTCTGATTCGCTCCCTGACCTCGGAGTAGTTGCGGTGAGCCTTGTCCAGGATTTTGATAACAACGTCAATCTCGTGCAAGTCTTCGTAGTCTCTCAGCTCTTTCCTCACACCGCAGAAGATCTTGGTGAACGTTCCTTGGCCCAGACTCTCTTTCTGAAAACAGAAGGACTCTGTTATTTTGGAAAACCTACTTATATATCTTATGTGTTTGATTTGTGTCAAAGACATTATTCCCTGACCAACTCCAGCAAAGAATCAAACTGAGTTTATCGTTTGGCAAAGTGTTAAAGGGTTTAAACTTCACAGTAAATTATATTTCTCATATTTGATACAGTTATTCACAATAAACATCACCAGATTCTGCTTTGAGACCAACGAAAACAGACCTCACTTGCTCATGGCCCCTCATCTGCATTTTATCAACGCAGGAGGTCAGAGAGTAACGTCCCTGTTTCGCAGCACTCTGATGAAGTCAGATGAAGCTAAAGCTAGCTCACAGGTATTATAGCTGTTGTAAAAAGATCTGCTTTGAAACTCAAAAAGCAGATAGACTGTTGGTGATGAATAACACACATTCATTATTATTCATTTATTTATCTATCTATTTATCATCTTTATCTATATAGAAATATTCAACAGTATTTTTTTTTTACATCTTTGGTTGTATCAGGGTGATTCTGGGTGGAGAGTAAGCGTGGTTACCTCAGCCAATTAAAGCCCCCCAGTGAGCAAGTGACTTTGCCTGTTCATTAGCAAGTGGAAAAAGGTTATCCTGAGCGGCTAGGATGGAGAAAGAAAAACACGACCAAAGTGAAACAAAACGCCAAACAGATGAGGCTTTTTACTAAATGAGGGTGAAGCTTGGCTCCACCTTCACTGGCTTTCAGTTACTTGGACAGTAGCAAAAGTTAGCTTTCTGCTAACCAGGTATGTGTCAGATGCTCGTGATTAGCTTGTGCTAACATACCACGTGAGGTGCACCGCTCTGAAGTGTCCTACACGTGGTTGCTGGGCTAGTGAGTGTGTTCATATTGACACGGTTTGAGGCTGTGGGTGTGTGCTACCGCTGGCACTGAGCCAAGGAGGAGGAGCCTGTTTGAATATTGTGTTTAATAACAAGTAAGGAAAATTCCCGCAGACCATAGATTTAACTGGTGTTTTGGCCTGAACTCTATCACCTTCCTGTTTAGCTTTTTCCTGCTCTGACCTATGTCCAGCTCCAGTGTCCAGAATTGCTACAAAATTAATCCAAGAAATTATTTCCTTTTACTTATTCTCTTGAGTCTGTGTGCTGTAATGGATTGGTCGGGTCATCCAGGGATAAATGAGTATGGTGCTGCTTATCATCTCATACTAAATCATGGATTAAGAACAGGCAACTTCGTAAAAGTGACTTTTTCAAGATCACTAATAAAGTCCTGACAGTGCCTTCAAATAGAGCTAGTCCAAAAACAGTCATTTGGTCTAACACCAAATATTATTAATAGACAGTTCTTGGGGTGTGGCCATCCTGCTGCTTCAGGTAGAAGACCAGGACTCTATAAATCAGCTGATCAACACCATGAGACTCTTCTAAGGAAGACTGCGGGAAGTTGTTTTTAAAAACATATAAAAAAAAATCGCAATGGTCTAGTTACAAAAACCAGTCCAATAGAGATCTCTTTAAAGCTACCAGCAAAGATGCACAGCTCTCTGTAAAGGTTTGCATAATTTGTACTCTACGGTTTTAAATATCAGATTAACAAACAATGAAAGGCTTAAATTTTGTGATCAAAACTTGAGAGATCAGAGGCTGAAGATAAGAGGATCAAACAGATTATTTTTTAGGTCAAAAACAATGTTCAGGCTCGTAAAAGCTTGATTTCAAGTCTGCTGAAACCATTTTTTAAGCAGGAAATGCAAAAGAGTTGAATTACTCGCAAAAAATATATTTTTTCAGGCAAACTGTGATTATCTAAAGGTCAGCAGTGTTTTTTCTTCAACAGACCTTTTGTTCACTTCTCTGATTTCTCACAAACGGAAAACCTGCTGAGACAGAAATGGTTCAGGCTCGCTGTGGTGAGAGCTCACACGTCACATTAACACCTCCAATTTTCTCACACATGTTTCGCGTGGACAGCTAGAGACGCTGCGACAGAAAATCAATGAGGAAGTCTTTGTTTCATACAGAAAGACCAAACTGAAGCGCCCCCTGAGTGTGTTTGACCCTTCAGTTTAAAAGATGAATGATTCACTGATTTGTTAGGACAACGGGCTGTGGTGTCCGTGTTATGACACCATTAGAAAGACAGGAAGCTCACCTGTGTACGGCTTAATAAAAAACAATTTATGACAGGAAATGTGAATAAAGGTGTGTTGAGAGAAAGATCTGACGTAAACTTATACAAGAGGTTATTATCGTACAATGATGAGGTCTTCTTTCCGAATCTTGTGGAAGACCATCTGACTGATGTTGTTTTTGTGGAGTGATGGGGACAGAGGAACCTCTTCTCCCTGGTTGTTTCTACACACCAGCAGGTTGGATTTATCTGAGGAGAGACAGACTTGGACCGTGGTTATCCATCAAACTCATATTATGACACTACATTTGATTACTAACAGAGACGGTTAGAAAGAAATGACTCATGGGTAATCTAAAGCAGCTTTATCAAATACCATCAGAGATCTAACGGTCGTGTTGTGATGTGAGTCAGAACAATCTCATTTATGACTCTTTAAGGAGCTGACCTTTGGGTGTGGGGGGGCAGCACTTAGTCAGCTGGAACGTGTATCCATCAGTGCGCAGCGCCTCCTTTTGGTAGCAGTGGAGAAGCTCCCTGAGTGAGCTGAAACTCCTCTTGGCACCGCTCAGGATGAACTCCCCCGCCTCCGTCTTGGTGATCTGACAGTGTTTGTAGTCCACCATGGACTCATACTGTCAGTCAGAACAGAGGAGTTTTATTAAGTTGTGCTACAGACAGTAACAACGCTGTGTTCAGGGTTAAACCAAATCCTAATCTTTGTACTTAGGCCAATATTACAACACATTTCATCTGGTGTTTTCTCAATCAAGTGCAAAAACCAAAGTATATCCAGTTTCACCAAACTACATTTGGACTCTGCATCAGCTACTTGTACAGAGCTAAAGCTAAAACATCTGGACATATTTTCCCCCATATCGCCTCCTAATGGAGAACATGTTTCTTGGTCAGAAGCAGAGTTTGCTGATGTTCACCCAGCACTTAACACTACAGAGATCTGAGCACTATCTTCTAGTATAAAGAGACACCTGAGGGACAGGTGAGCTTTGATTCAATCAGTCTGTAACCATGGCACAAGGACGTTTGAGCACACTTAAGCCCCATTCCTACCAAGCAGTCCGGTATGGATCAGTTCAGTTTGGTTCAGGTTGGTTTGGTAAAGTCTGGTCCTGTTTGCATTTCCACAGCCAACCATGCCCTTCTTGGCAGGCCGATAGCCATGTCAGTTACATAATAGCGTAACGCCATGGCAGTGCGACACAGTATACCCCGCTAGGGATGGGTACCAAATTAGGTACCTATATAGGTACCGACCTAATTCTGTCTGTAGTATAGAGCATTGATTCACCTTAATGTAAAAGGCACCATGTTTAGGTACCTGAACCGTCCCTGTGACTGTGAGGGAATGGAAAAGTAGGTGATTTTCAATGCTAGACATGAACACAGAATTGCAAGGCTATAGATGGAGAAATAACTATGTTTGATTAAGATTTTAATATTTATCTTTAAGATTTTATAACTAAACAAATTAAGATTGATTACCACATAAACACACACAAAAGTACCAAAAATCGGTACTGTTGAGTACTGATACTGATTGCCAGGTACCGAGCATCAGTAGTGTATCATTTCAAATGTGAAAGGCTGTGTTCTGCCAGGAGAAATGCAGCCCCTGTCACACAGGAAGTGAGGATTCTTTTGACCAATCAACGGACTGTAGTGTTGTAGCTCCACCTTCCGGGATCAGATCAATTTAGTCTGGGACCCCAACAGAAGGGTCCCACAAAATGGGACAGTTTGTCTCGGTTATTTGAGGATCTTTACCTGGATTGGTCAGTGGAAACACAGGGCTTTAGAGACTGATTTTTACAGAAGTCACTAAAAGAAATAGTTCATAAAAAGAGCTTTCGTGGGTTACTTTCATGTAAACAATTGAACCGTGGCCCTCTGCATTTTCACAAAATCAAACATGGCTCTTTGAAAAAGTTTGGACACCTTTGCCTCATACGTATCACAGAAACAAATGTTGTGACCTTTGCAGTGATGAAAACAACAAATGGAGAACTCACCCCCACAACAAAAGACATGAAGAACTTGTCGTAGTCCCTGGGACTGCAGCGGAGGATGTACAGGCCCTGGTGGTTACCAGAGCGATGCAGCTTACCGATGGTAAACTCCATCCTGTGATCAAAGAGACAAAGTCAGTGCTTGAGGAAGTTCTGTGGTTGTTGGTGCAGGAGTTGATAGGTTACGTTTAGCTTTGTGTGTGTGTGTGTGTGTGTGTGTGTGTGTGTGTGTGTGTGTGATACTCACGACACAGGGCCATGGCAATAGCTCTGAATGCATTCGAGGAGTCTCGGCGATGCCACTTCTTTACACAGGTAATGATGAGCGTCTGCAACCAGTCTGTAATACCCGTCCACCAATGAGACGAAGGACAGAGCCTCTGGGAGCGAATGAAACTCCAATTCCTGGGAGGATCGACACAAAGACACAGGGAATATAGTCAATTATTTCTAAAACACTTTTAGCTTTAACATTATGAACACTTTTGGTAAAAAGAACTTAATTTTCAGGTTTTAAAACACGTGGGCCTGAGAGTCACGGTTCTCACACTCAAAGCTGTTTTTCCCTCTCCATGCACATCATAGAAGAGAGGTGAAGATGAGTCAGAATCTTCCTTTAGTTCTCAAATGATAAACCCTTAACCCATCACGAGGGCAAACATGAATAAATAAAAATGTTTATGAAAAAATAAAAGTGTATAAATCATATCAAAGACATAAGCTTCTTCACATTTTGTATCCTTTAAAAACCAATGGCGCTGAGCGCAGTTGGCCTAGTGTTCTTGGTCGCGCTCCATGAGGCTGGCCCTCGTGTGGGTGGCCGAAGTTTGAATCCAGCCTGTGGCCTCTTTCCTGCATGTCCCCACTCTCACCCTGTTTCCTCCACTATTCACTGTCCTCTCTTTGATCCAATTAAAGGCAGAAAAAGCCCCCTAAAAAAACCTTTAAAAAACAATGGTGTGTTTAGGATTTGCTACAATAAACACCAGAAATCTATTTTTCATCATCCCTCCACTTATTTTTCTTGGCTGAACTAACTTTTCTATCCTTGGCGTTCCATTCTTCTTTCTTTCTTTTTTTTTTTTACTGCTGCTACATTCTACACTGCAAAAAACTGAACTCTTATCCAGTGTTTTTGTCTTATTTTTAGTAGAAATGTCTTTTTAGGAGGGCTGCATGGTGGCGCAACGGTTAGCCTGCAGCCTCACAGCAAGATTCCCAGCTTGGCCGGTAGACCTTTCTGTGTGGAGCTGCATGTTCTTCTTTTGCATGTGTGGGTTCTCTCCGGGTTCTCCGGCTTCCTCCCACAGTCCAAAAACATGCTTATCAGGTTAACACTCCAAGTTGTCCGAAGGTGTGAGTGTGTGTGAATGGTTGTCAGTGATTGGTGATCAGTCCAGGGTGTACCCGTCTCTTGCCCAATGACAGCTAGAGTAGGCTCCAGCCACCCTGAACAGAACAAGCGGCTTGGAAAATGAATGAATGAATGTCTTTTTAGACTTAATATGAGCCACTTTCATCGGACCAGTCCAGAAAAATGTCTCTTTCAAGTTACCTTAAGAAAAAAATTAGGTCTAAATTGTTTGAAATAAGTAAAACCTCCTCCAGTGGGGTAAGAAAAACTTTAATGGATTAAGAAAGTATTCATTTTTTCAAGAGACATGACAAGTACATTTTTTCTACCCCACCAGCTTATATTTATACTTGCTTCAAGTAACTCGGACCTTATTTTTGTCTTTTGATATCTTAAAATAAGACGTGTTTCTGGACTTGTCAGTTGAATGTGGCTCATTTCAAGTATAATGCCATTTTTTTTTAAAAAAAGGCAAAAACACTAGCTTAGATTTCAGATTTGGCAGAGTAAACCAGGCATTCCCATCATTAAGCTTTAGTCAATTCAGTTCATATGTTCATGTCAGAGGCATTCAAAGTTTTGGTAATAGATGATGCCAAATCTTGAGGAAGCAATAAAATAACATCACAATGCTCCACCAGCATTCCTCCAAACACAAGCCCCTAGATACCACAGTGTTAACAGGAAAAAACAACAATCACAGAAGCCTTTACTGGAATATAAACACAAAAACATCTAACAGGTACAATTTTTAACATCTACAAATGTGTGACATAGCAACACTGCCACACAGAGTCTGCTTTCATGTTGTATTTCATAGAGACAAACTACACATAAGAGTTAATCCTGAGACTGATGTTTGTCTAACCGCTCAATGCTCAAAAACTCTGCACTCTGGGAGCATGATTTTAATCTAATCTAAGGAACATGATGTATCAGGATCCGTCAGATCATTTTTTATTTTTTTATTTAATCAGGAAATAACTCATTGAGGTTAAAAATCTTTTTCAGAGTGTACTTGCCAAGACAGGCAGCATCACAGTTAACAGTGTCTTCAGACACATAAACAAACATCTTGAAATCATCCAAACGCAGGACATGGCAGGATAAAGCAACAAAAGATTGTCCAAGTCAACTAAAGTCAAATGTATCAAACAAAATGTTTGCCTCCAAACTATTAACATCACCTTAAACCTGTATTCACAAAGCATCCTCAGGCTAAAAGTAGCTCTGAGTGACGTCATTCTTAGAAAAATCCGAGAATTTCTCTGATGCTAAGATTTTTTCTTGGAATTTTCCCTCTGTAAGATAAAAGTTATTAACAAAGTGTCTTAGACCTTCAGAGAGCTCCTAAGGTGAAAAACTGTGCAAGCCCAAGTTATATAATCAGTAGATTTCACTGTCCATTCATTACTAGGAGCATGGAGCGCTTTTTTTCCCTCATCTTTTTCCTGTTTTGTACCAACCAATCACAGCTTTCAGGAGACTGCGTCATACCTAGCAACAGGATCAACCACACCTTCTCACTAAGATCAAAGTTTCTGTCTCCTCTTTGCTCAGAGCTGCTCTCAGAAACTTCCTGAATCACTCTTAAGCTCAGACTCCTTTCTAGGAGTTCTTCGGCTAAGTTAAAGCTTTGTGAATATGGGTCCAGTTCTTTCCCTTCTTACTGTATTTTGTAAAAGGAGAAATTCTAAACCTCTTTTTACCCATCAGATCCGGTTTCATCCTGTGTGTCTGTGCCTCTCCAGAATGGAGAAGCCTTTATAAGATTGTGCTACATCCGCTACACCTTCTTTACGCTCTTCACTGACTTCTGAAGTCGTCACTGGCTGTAACCTTCAGTCCTAGACAGACTGTTCATTGTTCCTCAGACTGGCTCTGTCTTTCATTTACCCCCTCATCTTGGTCTGATCAACAAGGACACTTAAATCTGGATTACTTTATGAGTTTGGATTACTCTAAAACTGAGATTAAGGATCATCTAAATAACTTGTGCACACATTTTACTGCTAAACTCCGCTAATTTACCATCAATGTCATGTTTACTTGTTTTTGTCTGTTGAGAAAAACTCACATTGATCAACGTATCTTGACTGTCGTAATCTGAATTTATTACGAGTTGGACTTTCTAAAAGCCAAATTTAGTCCTGTGGCTATCTGAGTGTGAAGACTTTTTGAGAAACCCTCTACAGCAAGTTTATTTTCTGTTTCTTCTTCTAACGTTATTAAATTTGACTGATTCATTTGTTTTTCTTTTTATATTTTGTTTTCTGAAGAGAACGGCTTCAAGCGTCATGTTTTATTCGATGGACAAAAGTTTAAAGATTTTTCTGTGTTTTTCATTTACCAGCTTCAACTACAAGACAAGGAAATTTAGACTTTGTGGCTTTGATAAGCGGTCTCATCAAGAGCCAACAACAGATGTTCCTGTTTCTCTAGTTCTGTTAAAGAAAAGATTTTGGTTAACAGTAAAAAAGAGTCCAGTGTTCACTCTACCATGATTTTGTTGTCCTGACGGGTGAGGGTCACGATGCGACTCTCCACAGACCCCTCCTTATTGGCCTGTTTGATGCTGATGTCAATCATCTCTGGGAAGTCACAGTACGTCTGCAGCTCCTGGAGACACAGAGAGGACAAACAGCGCTTTGAATTTGTATGAGATGAGGGAGCATGCACACACAAGCAGACTTCTGGTTACTGGCAATTTAAAGCAACTCCTAGAGCTCCACCTATTGGTGGGAAGAAATGACTCCACACTGCGACAGAAATTATTATCACCCTGTCTCTCTGCTCTCACCTCCTCTTCTCCCACCTCCTCTTTCCCTTTTGACCACTGGATGCCCTTGTTGCCCATGACGATGATGGTGACGTTCCCTGCTGAGAGCTCTGTGACTTGGAAGCGCTCGGAGTAGAGGGAGGGCAGCAGCATCTCCAGACTCATGAGGTATTTGAGCCTGAGGTTCGACACTGTGGCCTTACATTCGCTGAACTGATGGATGAATCTCTTGAAGCGATAGCGGATCCTCTTTCGGGTTAAGATGTTGTACTCCTGGATGCGGTTTTGCATGCATCTTGGCAGGAAGGACTTGTAGCTGAAAGCAGAAAGGGTTGTTCGATTTAGAAGACGAAGAGATGAGGGAGGTAAAAAGACTAAAAAAAAAAACATCTGGTGACTTCCCATCACATTTAATTTCAAGTACAAGTACTGAACAGACATTTGTCACGCACTCCTTAACAGTGTTATAAGTTGCACAAAATGCTCATCAGCATATCAAAGAGCTTCCCACAACGTTTGGGAGGGAGCTTGCACGACATCCACTGGACTTATGCAGTCTGAAAAATAAGATCACAGTCTTTTCATTGTAAGCAGATATTCTGCACAGCAGCAGATGTTTCCAACTGGAGGGAAAGATGGTGCTGTAGGTGGTACGTTTGGTAATACATGTTTATTTGTAAAGCACCATTCACACCAAGGGTGATTTCCAAGTGAATACAGAGTGAAAAAAAACAGGAACATCAATAGCATTAAAACGAATGTGTGATGAAGGAAACAAGCATGAGAGGATAAAATATAAAAAACTAAAACTCAGCACTGTGATATTTTGGGGCTTGTTTACAATTGCTTTGCTCTAGCGCAGGTGATCAGATAATCAGTCTTTATACCATTAAATCATAGAGGCAGGGCTTGACATGAACTATTTTGCTCACCAGCCACTGTAGCTAGTGGTTTCCCAGAGTTTCAGCATTTTCACTAGCCACAATCTTGTTGTTGGATAATTATGTTTAATATGATTTAAGCTAACGATGAAGTGCAGAAGTTTACTTGAACTAGATTTAAAACCTGACCCCTGTTTACACTTAAATCAAGACTACATAAATCTTTGGAGGTACAGCTCTTTATCAGGTATTCAGTTTTGGAATGGTTGTGTGTAAAGTTGTTCTTTTATATGAAAACATGCAGTCTATTAAGACAAAGTCATTCAGGCAGTAGTTTATTATTGAATTTAATGAAAGTTGTTTTGCTTTAAAGTGATACTCCAGGATGGAACAAGTTGGGTCCTATCACAAGGTTTAGGGCAGAAATGACCCCTACAGCAGTGTTTTTGTGCAGCAGAAGCCCAGAGCGCTCGCACCAAACACCCCCTCCCTGCTCCTCTGCCGGTTTCCTCTGCACTCAGACGGGGCCATATTTTACTTGACCAAAAACATAAATCAAAAACAAAGATGCATTCACGCTTTATTCAGAGAATTTTCAGTGCGTTACTTTCACACAAAACCTCCGCTAAATAAGGCTCTAGTCATGGTGAGAACTAGAGCCTTATTTAGCGGTGTTTTTGGCGGGTTGGCGGGTGTAAATGTCAAGCCCTGTATAGAGGTGTAACAAAACAGTCAACTAATGATACAATATGAAACATGATAAGTGCTTATTGGGGCCTGAAATGTAACGACCCAAAATGTAATTTAAAAAAATAAGTAAGTCTGAAATGTAACAACTTTTGTAACAAAAGTGCTGAGCCTTGTCGGTTTCACAGGGGTGGAATATTCCTTTCCCCAAACCAATTGAGGTATCATGTATTCACTCAAATGGAAAGTTGTCAGGGTACGTTCTTTCAGCGCATGCTCAGATATGACGAAAGACGCAACTAGAGACATTTCTCAATTTGTTTATGTTTTTCTGCGCATGCCCCATTGACTATTCTGTTTGATTATAGCGGTGCATGTAGACCAGAGATCGGAATATTCCTTTCCATGTATACTATTGTTTTCGGAAAAGTCAAAACTTCTCATGTAACCCTGGCTACTGTTTGTCCAATAACTAAACGCATATCTATAAGCTGTAGCGAGCGTCAGCTGATTAACAGCGACTTCTAAAACTCCAATTTAAACACATGTTGAAGCAGACTGATGCATATTCAGCCAATCTGTACTTTACAGATCTTTGCAAAAACTGTGAGTCATCAGAGCTATTGTATGAATGAACATCCTAAATGATCGGTGCCAGACTTGCAGGGACTGAATAATTTTTGTACAGTACACACAGTCGCCAACTTAAATTCGGGCCCTTTAACTTTTTTCTTTACTTGATTTTATTTTGTGCATCGCTAAATTTTGTTGCAACCCTAATTACTTAAATTTTTATTTCCTCAGTGCAAAGGAAACAAATGCACTGCAGACTGGTCACACTGTGCAGTCAGAGTTTTGCATCGCTGGTGTTTTTCAAGAGTGACACTGTAATCTGTGGACTTTCAACCAGTTGATGTGACAACAGCATGGAAAAAATCTCTGTGAATGAATCTTATTTTATCCTTAATTAACTCTTTGATGTGTCTTATTTGTTGGAGACTGAAGATCAAAGACACAGGCTTCAAAAGGCTAATTTAGCCACTTAGTTTACAAAAGTAAATGCCGAGTTGATTTCACTCACAAACATTACAAACTTGTATGGAATGAGAGAGGTTTCAACTGCTCCACCAACCCTTTCATTTGTTGGCAGTTTGTAAACAATACAGTACAAGACCAGGGGGGTATTCCACGAAGCTGGCTAAAGAAGGCTGGGCTATCGCCGGTAAGCGTGGCTTGAATAAGCTGCCACTTCAATCTTAGCTGCAAGTCGTTCCACTAACGAGGCTCTGCTGATTTTCAGAGACGCTTATTCAAGCCAGGCTGATCTAAGCTGTGGCTAAGCGCGCGTCCGCGGTAGATAAAAAGCCCCGACGTGTCGATTGTCGAAATGACCAAATCATGTCAAAACCGAGAGCGGAGACGTTTCCCTCAGCGGAGAAAACACCCCTCATAGAGTCGTATCATGACTACAAGGTGAAAATCACATAAAAGGGTAACACGGTGGCAATAATTAAAGCCAGAGACGCTGCTGGTTCAAGAATATCATGCTTTTGTGTCAAATCAACACTGACTGTTTCTGCTGAGTTTGATTACCTTTTTCTCCTCACTCTGAAGCTCCTCACACTGCTGTGGCCCAGAGGAGATTCTTCTTGATTAAATTAAAGCTGTTCGTATATATAGGCCTATATACTTCATGGGGTGATGTTTCATCAAACACTGACTAAAACAGCAGAAAAAGACATGTAGATGAGATGTCATTTTTTTTCATTAGAGATGATTCAGCTGTCAGATGAGATGTGTCCGTGATACAGTGCCCTATATTTAAATAAGGAGGAAGACACAAAGTTATGTCACCATGTGGAATCACCTTTACATTATCATCATGATCAGAACGGACCGCCGGTAAAGGAGGGTATTTCTATGGAAAATTGTGGCTGTTGTCATCTTTTATATCATAAGACAATTTCTGCCTTTATTCTGTTATATGTTGACTGTGCTTCGTGGGAGACAGAAGAAAGAAAATCAATTATTTTCAAATAGTTACCACTGGTGGGATCGAACCCACGCCGCAAATAAAACGTGGTTCACTGTGCGACTGTGCCCTACTCTCTAACCTCTCAGCCACCAACTTTCTTAATATGTGGGGAGACAGTCTAGTATCTCACATTTCTTAACTCACGGTTATTCCAGTCTAGTATAACTGGGGGCGGTTCACCTGTCAAAGGATCACGCAGGTGTCCTAAAGCGAGCTCAGGGAGGACGGAAACCTCCCGTGGAGCTGAAGGACAAAAGCTCGCTTGATCTTGATTTTCAGTATAAATACAGACCGTGAAAGCGGAGCCTCACGATCCTTCTGACTTTTTGGGTTTTAAGCAGGTGTCAGAAAAGTTACCAAAAGGTCTCAGTTTATGGTTCTGAACAAAAACATCAAATATTACAGGTATAGATTAATTTAATGTGACACCTGCAGTTCACAAGGCGTCTTTTAGAAGCCGGTCAGACCTTCTCTGAGACGGAGCTAAGGTAAGCCTGACGTTTAGCCTGACGGGGACCAGGCTAGTCGCACTGGCTAATTTACCATGGTTACCAAGCTACGCTAGGCCTAAGCCTCGTTTGTGGAACCCAACTCTCGCTAAAGTTAGCGAGGCTAACCCAAATAAGCCAGGCTTTGAGCTAAGCCAGCTTCGTGGAATACCCCCCAGCTCAGCAAAAGTACAGTTGTTGATGTTTTGGTGACCTTTGATTTTTGATCCCTCTGGGGGTCCCTGAGCTCTCTCATCTCATTAGTTCATCTGGATCGCTGCTGTAGACTGCCTGCGGCTGGGGACCTGCCAGACTTCAGCTGAATATTACAGTCTCATCATCATCAATCACTGCTTCAACTCTGTCCAGCTCTTTGTCTTTTAGCATCTCCCTCTAACCCTTTCTCTCTAACCCACAACACGGTCTTAGCAGATGGATGTCTAAGGCTCTGTTCACGTGACAACGTTTCATCTGAAAACGCTAAAACGCAGTGGCAAAAATCTGCGTGTACACGGAAATGCTGAAAACAAAAACGCTGTAGTAAGCATGCCAGGCCTGTAGTCAGCGCTATAACTGTCTCGTCCAGAAGCGTCTTTTGGTAGATCTCCACTGAAGTAGAGTTGGGCTGATCATCTGGTATATTGGTGAATGCTGAGAGCTAAAGTGGAGCAACAGATGCACACTTTGTATAAAGACAGTCAGCAGATTCAGCAGATTCAGCAGATTGAGCAGCACAAGCACAACTCGGTAGTTCACGACTATCGTAACAACAGTACTGTTGGAGTGTTGCAGCTATCGAATATTTTAGTATTCAAGTATTCTACTGAAAATCCCATCGATTAACCGAGTAATCGGATAAAATACATTTTTGTTTAGTTAAAGAGCAGTTATTTTTCTAATGAAAATTTTTCTCTTTAAGAATAGATTTTTCTGATACAGCATGTCAATAAGGGCACTTGCTTTGGTAGCTCCAAAATTTGTAAACACACTTTGACACATTTTTTGTGCCTTGTACATCTCATCAAATGTTGCAGACCCAAATCGCACCCATTTTGTAGAATGACCCATTAGTCTCCAAACTCCAGAAAAGAAGCTAGATTTGTTGCTAGTTGCTATTTTGAATAAGAGGTAGCTTGAGGGGTCTGAAAACTCTCTTAATATGGCCTCAGTTCTATTTGAAATACCACTCCTTGATCTTTTTTAAAATTAAACGATTACTCAAGGCAGAGAAAATTACTCGAGTATTTTTTGTAATCGAGTACCTCGAATCATTCGAGGAATCGTTTCAGCTCTAGACTGTTGTATGCGCTCGCGGGAAGCCGAGTGTGACGTCAGCGTTTCCAATGAAAATGCTGGCTTACTGTTTACAGGGCAAAGGTGTTGGCAGGGTTCCAGAAAAATCCCACTCTGGAGGCCTTTCCCAAAAGTTTGTGTTTTATGTCGGTTTCCATGTTAATGCCAGGCTGAACCCCAACAAAACTTTTGCGTTTCACCCTAAAATCATTGGCGTGTAAACAGCCCCTTACATGAGTCTGGTTCTGCCCCAGGTTTCTGCCTGTTTGTATCTCCTACCTGGTATCATTGCAGATGTTCACAGGAGACTGTCCACTCTCTTTGGCCAGCCTCATCATGTCCAGCACTGCCATGCCCAGACACTCCTCCTGGGCCTCATGGTTTATTGGAATACTGACCCAGCCGTTCAGGAAGTCACTGCGCCACTGGAGGAGTCAAAAAACAACATGACGTAATGGTGGAGGGGGGAATAAAGACGTACCATTTCTTACCATATTAAGACTGCGTGACTTCTTATACCCAAACATGGCTGTAAATGCAGTCTGAGAAAGATATTACTCCAAGTGAGATATTTATTTAACCTTCATTTTGACAGATTAGGAGTTATCTTTTGGCAATGGGATATTTTCTGGGTGGGTTTGAAGAGAAGACTTCAATCAATTTTTTATCAACAAACTGATCCTGGCTTTGTTTGACCTGCTGATACTTCATAATTAAGTCTGTTTACACTCATCAATTCTGGTGTCAACATGGCAGCAGAGATAAACACAGCATGTCAGAGCAGCATTTGTCAAATCCTCACCGGTACGTGGGAAAGCAGACACAATTCAGACACCACAAAAGTTTGCGTAAACTGGCGTGCAGACTCAAATCAATAAGAACCCTGGCCTAACCCTCTTCCTCATTTGTCCTTTTTAAACACTCTTGCGACCCCACATCCTGTTTTCTCAACTTACAGAGAAGAGCAGCAGACATGTCAGGCAGACACGCAGTCTTCACACACACTCATACACAGAAGAAAAACAAGCATATCATATGTGACATAGAGACTCACTTGGAAAAACTGGTAAGCCATGACACAATCATCCATCACAGGGCTTTCCCTCCCTTTGGTTAAACCACAGCGATGGGCATACAGAGAATTGCTATTGTTATACCAGCCGGGAAAGTAGTATCTGGGCAGAAAGTGAGAGCAGACAATGAGAGAAGAAATATGTTGCTAAAAACAAAAACACAACAAACTTGAAATCAGAATATGAAAAAGACTACCTACCTGATTCTGAAGAGCACCTTCACGCTGGTTGGTTGCTCCACTTTAAAGATATGGTTTGGAGGGAGCCAGGTCCGGTCACTCTCATTCATCAGGCTGAACAAGCTGAGGTACAACGGTGCAATTCCTGCAAACACAGCAAAAAAATCATAGTTAATTTAATTGAAACATAGTTAATCATTGTTGCTGCCCTATTGTGGCAGCTCTCTCTTCCTTGTCTTTCTCTTGTAACATTTTTTGTCTCTTTTTCGTCATCATTGTATTTGGAGTTGGTCATTACTCTGTATGTTTCATTTTTTAGTCGTGGACACCAAACTTTTTGTGTCTTCAGTGATATTTTTACTATTTTTGCTCCAGTTTGTCTAGAGATCATACATGTAGCCATGGCCGCTTGTTTACATGTGAACTCAGCTGTTAGCAGCCTGTAGTATGTCAATGCTAACTGGTGCAAGGCCTGATGTCTTCCCACAAGGTGAGGAGGAGGAGGTGAGGACGACGTGCTGGTTCCCAGATGTGAGCTAAGAAGTGACGACATGGACCTGTCCTTCCATCCATCATTATTGGGAACGTAAGATCTGTCTCCAATAAGGTGGATGAGCTAGCTATGCTAACCCAGCAACAGAGGGAAGACCAGAGGGCAGAGTAGCATCATGCTATTCACAGACATGGCTAACAGAGCTAACATCAGACACCAACGCCACATTGGAAGAACTTCACCTGCTGTGAGCAGACAGGATCCAGGAGACAGAGACTGAACAGACTGCTGAAGGAGCTCAGTCCTGGACCCTGTGGAGGTGGAGGCTGGCTGAACTGGACAATGATGGACAAGCTGTCAGCATCTGTTTTCTTATGGACCTTTTTGCACTTTCTATACACTTTCTTACTTTTGTTTCCTTGATTGCTGCTGTGACTCCTGAATTTCCCCTCTGGGAAAAATAAAGTATATTCGATTCTATTCTATTCTATTAAATGCACAGACAGAGCAGGGACACATCCAGTCTGCTACGGGTGGCTAAAACTGAACTCTGACTTACACACTGCAAAAACTGAAATCTGATCAAGTGTTTGTCCTATTTTCAGTCAAAATTGTATCAACAGACTTAATATGAGCCAAAATGTCTTTTTGCAAAATTTAAAACCTTCAGAAATTACACCTGAATTGCCTATAAAGAGTAAAAACACCTGCCTTTGGGGTAACAATAATGTATTTGTTCAGCTCAGTATTGGGACATGTGTCATACATCAATGGACTTTACAAGTAATTTTTCAAGTTAAATGTTTTCATTTTCCTTTTTAGTTTTTTTGCGTCACTCTAAACTTGTAACATCTCAAAATAAGACATTTTTCTTACCTTGTCAGGTGAATCTGGCTCATATTAAATCTAATAGAACATTTCTACTACAAATAAAACATTAACACTTGCAGTGCCAATCAATGGCTTGACTGCTTCAAAAAATGTTGCAAAAAGAGGAAAAAAATACTTTAAGTTTTATCTTTTTATAATTAAAAGACAAAAACAAAAACAGCTTGACAGCATCATTACAGCTCTTATGCAGCAATTCAAACTAAATTAAACCAAACCATAGACAAGACGACTGCTGCCCAAAAGTAAAGCCAAAGAATTTGCAGCTTCACATTTCAACTGGCTCAACCACAATCAACCCAAATCATCCAGGTGTGCCACACAATGAGATATATGTCAGGATTTAAAATAAAAACACAGATTATTTAAACTTTTCCCAAACATGGCCTGTCTTCATAGTTTGCACTTACAGTGTTTGTTGTTTTCATGTTTTTCTTATTATACTTTCAGCTAACAACCCCAATTTCTGTAAATGGTGATAAACACAAAATCTGGCAGTGATAATTTACCAATTGGTTGATATATATTTATATTTATATTCATATATATGTACAATTGTGTGTGTGTGCGCGTGCGTGCGTGTGTGTGTGTGTGTGTGTGTGTGTGTGTGTGTGTGTGTGTGTGTTTTCCATTTCATGCCAGTGACACATAAGAAAGAAAAAACTCAAGAATTTTTTTAAATGTTGAATTTAAAAAAACCTGTAGAAACACTTCAAAACTACTAAGGTTATTTTTCATTAAACCATTCACATGATGTGGTAAAAAATGAGAATTTCAGACAGCCTTAGTCTCTCAGAGGTCAAAACTATAGGTGGTTCAGAACTCTATGAAAGCAAATAGAGACATGTATTGAATTTGGGGATTTTATTATCTACAGTATCTGGAATCCCTCTAGTGGAAACCACTGCATGGGCTCAAAACCACTTCTATAAGCGTTCACAAACATGGGTAGAAACTGTATCGTGCCAAAAGGAAAACCATAGATGCACATGATAAAGAACTGCCGGAAACTTCTCTGCGCTCAAACCTACTGAAGATACACTGAGATAAAGTGAAAACCTGCTCTTCTGTCTTATAAACTGAGAACTGAAATTCTTTTTGGAAATCATGGACAAGTCTTCAGCTCTTAACGTGGGAGACGCCACCGGGTTGTTGCTTGTGCGCAATTCAAAGGCAGGGCTATTGCAGTTTCTGCACCAATTCCAGATCCAAATGTTGTAACCAATGCAACATTTCAGTGGCTGGCTATGCTTATGCAACGAGAGGCTGTACATCTCAGTAAACAGTAGACTGTATGATAAAGAGAGGATCATCTGGACACAAAAATACTAACAACCAAAGCATAAATCACTTTCATTAGGTGATTTTATCTATTGATCCATTGTTGTTGTTGTTATTTTGACCATTCACATGTTACTGTCACATCATCAAAGCCCCAACAACTTTCAGAAAGTGTCATCTTAGGCCAAGTAGGTCATTAGCAGACAGAACATGCTGCTGCACAGCAGGAAGCACTCACAAGTGTTAGCCAATTGCATGAGGGTGTGTGAGAGGAAGTGTGCTCAACCACAACAGCGGAAGTGAAATTTAAGTTAAAAGAAAGTACAACTAGAGAAAAGTACAACCTCAGGTCTAATAATTCATAAACAATGAACGTTTCAAGAGTTTCTTTATTTTCAAACCACAGGAGCCAAAACTTTTCTCATCATTTTTCATCATAAGGCTGCACAGGTCAGTATTTATGGCCCAACTTTCTTACAACACTAGTTCTGAAATGGGTTTTCATAATAAATTATCATATCAAATTTGTTTTGATGATAAAAAAGTGGAAATCACCTTAAAAAATCTCTCACACACTTTTTATTTGACTGATTTCAAAGGAAACAAGGTTAGTCACACTGAGTGACTACGGAGGTAACAAAACAAAAGAAGAGAGGAAGTTGGGGGAAAAAAGAGGTGGACAGAAAAAGCAGAAGATAACACAGACTGAAAGAGGGGTTTGTTTTTATCAAGAGAGTAAAACAGTATGGTCTGCAGAGATAGAGCTGAAGCTCAGAGATGCAACAGTCGGAAACGTCCTGATGTCCGCTTGGTAGAAATAGAAGCAGAAAGTTAGACTGAACTCTACTTCTGTTACAGACAAAATCAAACGCTAAAACATTTCCCATTTTCTTCAACACACAATTGTAATTGAAAAAATAACTTCCTTCGAATGCTGACACACACATAGTTTCACTCACAGCACAGGTGAGTGGATGGGATTAAGATACATCATTAGTTACTTTAAAGAGTCCTCAGTGTGTAGGAAAATCAGCTCTCTCAGACCGCACAAAGGACAAAATCAAAAACGATTTATGGCTATATATTTCATCCTTGTTGTAAAAATATAAACAAAAATAACAAGGGGTCATATTTTATATCATTGGATTTGTTGTCCACATTTCTTTGTTGAAGATCCCTGAGGTGACTAAGCCAGGATAACAACAGTATCAGAGGAGGCAGATTGATTTAGGAAACACAGATTATTCAAACATTAACAGTTACAGTAAATTATCTACAAATTAGCTGCATTAAGAACCGCAAACCTTTTAGATTGGCTTATTAATGCATTACCACAGCAGGGGTTGCAAGTCTCTAGCTTCACTGTTTGGGGGCTGAAAAGTTGGGGAACCTGGAACATGGATCCTCTGTTCTCCTGCTTGTTTCATTATTAAAACAATTGAGGCACAAAGTATTTAAACAGACACTTCTTGTTCTGTAAACACCAAATGAGAAGATCACGAAAAAGTCTTCAATTTTTTTATAATCAGATTAAATCCAGGCAAGAAATCTAAAAGCATTCATTTAAATATGTTTACATACTTTGTTTGTTCAAGAGAACAATCTAATTCCCATAATATAATGGACAAGTTAATGCAGACAACAAGAACTGACGTGTGTTTGGTAAATTATTTCATTTTTTAGCAGTGCTTCTTGTTGATAAATCTTATACCATTGTAAAGCCTGTTTATTTCCCTTTAAATGGAGCCATATTTGTAAGGAACATACATTTGTGGAAGGAGCAGCAGAGCTAAGTATGTGGGTTGTGCCAATGAAAAATTTGCCAGATCTTCTCTGCCAATGCCAAACAACTCATTCTGACGTTGACTCTTCTTTGTTTTGATGGTGGACTGTCATCTGAAGAAACAGGACAAATTGGAATTTAACAATTTATACATTTAACAAAAAGAAGCCTCAGGAGTGGGTAAAACTCTGTTAAGTTTAAGTAGTTTGAAGAAGTTTAGGAGTAGACAATGAAAAAAAGGATGAAATGGAAATTATGAAAAGGCATGATCAATGAGTTAGGGTGTATTTTCGTTTCAGATTTTTGAATAAATTCAGTTAACCAACACCAACCACAAATCCTGATCCTCCAAGCCTCTAAATTCTGCAGAGAGATGTTTCCTTATTTAGTGAGGAGATACACATTTCTCAGAGCTTCTCACAGAGTTAAACATTATCCTAAAAAAAACAAACATATGTCCCCATGTGTTTCACGGGTATTAGAATTGTTGTGGAAATATCTGAAAAACAGCCAGAGGAGCATCTCTCTCATCGCTGTGCTATCAGCTGGGAAATTTTGTTATTCTTCCCACAGCTTTTTGGCAGACGGCATGAAATGTACAAACAAGCTTTTAATTTACACTGATGTCCATTTATGGCCCCGTCTATGATCTCTGCAGACAAATGCAGGGACAGCACAATAAACCTGTTTGTTTAGCAGATTAAAATTAGTGGCTTTCAGATGGTCTGAGGGGACATTTACGCAACAATGGTTTTTTGATGAAAAGCAAAAGCATTGTTGCATTTCAGCCTCTCCTTCACATGGAAATGGCAGGTTTTTTGCCAACCTAAGACAGAGACTTTTGAAAATGGCCTCCAGATTTAAATTCTTCAGAAACACCGCCGTCGCCATTGCCGTGTAAACAGCAAGCTGCCGTTTTCAGTGGAAGCTGTTAAATCTGCCGTCTTTCAACAAAATGTGCATCTGTTGCTCCAATCCTGCCATTAGATTTCACCAGTACACCAGATGACCGGCCCAACTCTACTTCAGTGGAGGTCTACTGGAAAAGACAGTTACAGCGCCACCTACAGGCTTGGCATGCTTACTACACCGTATTTAGTCCCTCAGCGTTTGCATGTAAATGCTGATTTTTTTTTTTTTTTTTACTTGTTTTTGGGTAAAACGTTGTGTAGACAAGGCTTGAGGCCACTTTCTGTGGCGAAGCTTTGGACCAGGGATGGGTACCGAATTAGGTGCTTCTAACTAGACATGCACCTGATTGATCTGTGACGATTTCCTTAATTTTGGGGCTCGGTGATAGGTGATCATGGATCAGGGATCAGTGATCGACCCATCCTTACATATGAAACTGATCTTACATACCTCCAGGAAGGTCTGACAGCCAGCCGTTGTTGGTTTTTTTACTCTCAGACCTCAAACTCATGACACTTTATTGGTTGTTTAAGTTAAAACATAAAGATTTTATTGTTTCAAAGATATTGTTCAATGATTTTCAGTGAAATAAGATTGAAACATTGAAGGTATATGCTGTCAATTATAAAAAATACAGAGTAAAAATCGGTATTGGCCCAAATCAGTATCATCAGGCTTTTTAAAGATCGGTGATTGGCCAGAAAATTGTGATCAGTGCACCCCTACTTTTATAGGTATCGTCCAAATTCTGTCAAAAGTACCATGTACTGATTCAGGTAAAACCAAAAGGTACCATGTTTAGGTACCTGAATGCATCCTTGTGACTGTGAGGGAGTGGAAGAGTAGGTGATTTTCCATGCTGGCATAAACACAACATTGCAAGTTTATGTATTGAAGAATAAATGTGATAAATTGAATATTTTTGATATTTCATGATTCAAAAAATCTATATTTTTTACCACATAAACACAAAAAAGTACCAAAAATTGGTGCCATTGAGTACCAGTACCGATTGCCATGTACTGTGCATTGGTACTGTATATGTTATTGAGGTGATGGTGATTGACGGTTGACTGAAAATGAACAGTGTCACACTCTGGTTCCACATGTAGTTTTTTTTAATATGATGAAGTTTCAGCTTCTGGCCTTCATGTCTCTATCAGCCATCGGCCGTATTTTCTTTTAAAAGCCGATTTTTGATCCGTTGTATAAAATGACGCAATTTTTGATCAGGCACAAAAAAGATGAGCACCTCAAACTTGTGGAACCACTTGGATACATTGCATACTTTTGTTCAAATAATATTAATAAGTTTAAATTTCTTCTTTTACATTTTAAGAAGAGTAAATGTTTACTACTGCTTGTTACATTGTGTGTTTACTCAGACAAAATATTTCATTGTTTTGAAAGCTGAATAAATGTTCAGAGGACTGGACACGACTTGTTGTAATAGATTTCTTTAAGTTGCTCAGAAATTGCTGCGTTTCACAAAAATGTGATAAATATTGATTTAACAATCAGCCTGAATATCAAATTGGAAAAATCAGCTATGCATATCAGCACTGGCTGCCCAAATTTGGAAAGCATAGGCATCGGCCCCCAAAAAAACCCATATCGGTCGACCTCTAGTTACATAGACTTCATACACATTAAATACGTCTTCTTTTGTGTGTGTGGGTGAAAATCAGAACTGAAATACACTTTTGACTCACCACATGCTTTCGCTGCACTTATGCACAGTTCCTCTGCCACGTACTCCCCTGCTGGGAATGTGAGCACACTTCCTGAAGCATCGGTCCCACTCTCGCCCCCTCCCTTTCCTTCAGAGTAAAGGTAGATGGTGAGGCAGACCACGTCCTTTTCCTGCTTGGGCTGGGGTGCATCAGCCAGGCTGAGGTGGCCGGTCTGATTTGCTGTTGGACTGGAGGTGGAGGGGTCCATGTTTGTCAGCATGATACAGGCCATGTGGTGCTTTGAAGAAACATCCAACTGAGAAGCACTAGAAAGAAGAAAGTAGAGCAATTAGCAATTAGTAGCAAAGACACTTTAGTCTTTTAGGCTGAGTGATACTAAGAAGTGTATGTATAAAAAGTTTGAGACAAAAAACTTTTGTAAATTTAAAACCGTGTTATTTGGCTCCAATACAGCAGCACCTCTCTGTCTGCAGTCTCTTGCATTGTCCCACCCACAGCACCAGAAAACTTTAGGGAGCTCTTTATTTCCTTAAGTTTTCATTTAACTTTATAGGATAGCTGCTGAGCCTGGGAGCTGTTTAATAAACATATGCTTAACGGCATTTAAACAAAGTCAAGTGTTGGAATTTGTATTATCCCAAATTTTGAAGCCAATATCTTCACTTTTCCTGCAAACGAATATTGGCCCCAAATAGCAGTTATCATCTTCCTTGAGTACGGATACTCGTCATCAGTATCAGTCTTCTTCTGGTGCAGTCTCAAATCAAACGCTGCCACTTCATTTACAGAAAAATACAATTTCATTTCACAACTGTTCTCAGATGTTCCTCTGCTTTTCATAAATTGCAGTCACAAATAATTTGAGACACAGCAAAGATGTTGGCAAATGTTTAGGGTGTTGACTACAAACAGCTGCTTCCAAGCTTGGTTTAAATAATTGTCCAATTTTAAAGTGGCTTTTGTTTGGAGTAGCTTTTGTTATTATGAAGAAAGCAGGAAAATAAACTGTATAAAAATTGTCAAAGGGCAGGCCCAAATATAATCCTGTGAGGAAAGAGAAGTCTATTGCACCTAATTAATAAGGACTGATACTTCACTCATGATGAAATGGCTCATGTCATGACTCTCAAGTCGGTCAAAACGGCCAGATAAAACCTTTCATAATCAATTTGAAGGATGATTTAGGGTTATGGTTGGGGCTGGGGCTTTACTGCGTTAATTGTGATTAATTAATCACAGAAAAATATTGGGTTGAAAAAGATGGTTGTTTGTCCAAGATATAGACTCTGTTTCCCATGAGCACTTGCACCTACTGTTGCAAGAACCACTAACACACCCAGCCAAAAAACAGACTTTTAAAGCATTGAAAAGCAGAGCTGGGACGACACGCTAATCTCGTGATTTGATTCTACTACGACTCTTGGGTTGCCGATTCAGTTTAAATTGCAATTCTTTGATATTTACGATTTTTAGTTTGCTTTTTTAACACCAGACCATGTGAAAAAGTTAAACGATGATGATGATGATGTCTACAGACTATATCAGGAGCACATCACTTGAGTCAGAGAGAAACACTTCACCCTCTGTGGGAGAAAAGTGGAAACTTTTTTCCAGTCCAGTTTATAAACAAAGACTGAAATGAAGAATTTCTGAAGAATCTCAGCCCGATGCTCTCAGACATGTATGTAACATGTAACATCAGTAAATCCTGGTTATGTCCTGCCAGTCATCTACCAAGCAGAGCTAACGTAACCTCACTCTTCATTTTATTGATAGACTCTCAAGTTTGAACAGACCACTGCAGAATAACTGCTGACTGTGGGTTGGAATAAACATTATCAAAAACAGATTAACTTGTGTGTTAGCCCGGGCTGTATCACTCTCCTGTTTATCTTTTATCTGCTCACTGACCTTTATTCTGTCTGACAGTTAGGCTCCAGTGTCCACCATCACTACAAAATTAATCATAGAAATTCTTTTCAGCAGAGAAACATAGATCTCTTTTCTCCCTACTAAACTTTGTCAGCTTTGTTGGTGTTGTCATGGAGACCTAGATGTGCTGTAACCCAACCTGACTCGTCTGACCTAACCAGGAAGCTGAGAAACAGCATGAGAACTTGCCTATTTTGGTGCTGATAATCTCATTTTAAGTTGTGAACAATGACCAGGTATTTATCAAGAAGTGAGACGTTGTTAGGATCCTCACAGGAAAGTCCTAACAGGGACTTAAAGGCAATCCACTGACTCCAGACATCACAAAACATTTCACAGTGCACAAGTTCCCTGCATACCAATCAAAGCCATGCACGGTGTGATGAACGCCTAAGAAATGCCAGGCTGATAACAGACAGTACGAAGGGCATAGATGGGAGGTGCTGCTTGGCCCAGGCAATGGAAAATGTAAGTTGAAAAAAAAATCAAATGCAGGGCACAAGGAATTCAACACCAATCATTTTCCTAAAGAAAAGAAAAAAATGAAAATTCCTTTGATGTTGTGGAAAGACAAACCTTAAGAAAATCACTCAGCTGTGTTTTGTGTTTGTTTTTTTCTTATGTGAATCTTTTCTGTGAGATTGCTAACAAAAGCCTGTCCTGTCTGGGGTCTGCTAAACTCCTAAACTCTGTTTCCACCAAGCAGTTTGGTATGGATCAGTACAGTTTGGTACAGGTCTGATCAGTAAAGCATGATCCTGTTTGTGTTTCCAACTGTGCCCCCTCTCGCGTGTTAGCCACGTCAGCTACGTAATCCAACGAAGAAGAAAAAACGGCACAGGATAAACAAAGAGCAATGATGGAAGACATCCTCTCCCCATGGGAAGGAAAATGCCAAAGCTGAAGAGCCATCACTGCTCTTTTTTTGTTTGTAAACAGCCACATAGTTCCATGCTCAAGCTTCCCAGCTCAGAAGAAGACAAGACAAAGTGGATAGAGTTCATTTATCAGGAAATGTGCCAGCTACACTCAGTAAAACTGTGCATGTGTGCTAGTCACTTCATGGCCGACTGCTTTTCCAACTTTGGACAGTACAACAGAGGGCTAGAGAATAGACTGGATCTGAATCCAGGCGCATTAACCAACCATCCTCCAACAAACCTGGGACCCTGGAAATGTGAGTATTTTAAATGCTGTGTGCTGTGGAGCAGATGGAAGAGCTTTTCCTCAGTGTCCCCCCGGTCTCTGTGTTAGCTTCAGGATGCTAACTTTAGCTGCAGTTAGCCTGTTGTTTTAGCCTGTAATCTTACGGTAAATGAGCTTCACTGTTTTCTAAACATTGTGCACTCAGAGCTCGTGGCGCTGCTCTCAGTGACGCTGCTCTCAGTGACGCTGAAGAGCGGGGCAGTATCAGCGGTGGCTCATTTACATATGAAGGCCACGCCCACTAAATCAGAGCGTTCTGAACAGAGGGGCTATGAGAGCCTGGAAACAATGCTGCTGTGCTTGATTTATTGGCTTTTTGGACCAAAACATGTTACTACCATTTTATGAAGACATCAATGATCCATATTAAACTGCAGGAAAAGGAGCTAAATATGGGACCTTTAAGCTGCAGTCACACAGCAAGTGACAGATGTTTCGACCAACGAACAAACTGCAGTTGTAGTGAAACAGATCCAGTACACTAAGTGCTCAACATGAAGCTGCCATAGACTGTATGGAGTACAGTCTATGAGCACAGACACCAGAGTGAGTCCAAGTAAAACACGCAGTGTTACCAACTCACTCTCAAGTTTATAAAAAGTCCTTAAAATTTTGAATTAGATGAATTCATTGAATCAGTCATCGACCAAATCCATTTAAGTCAAAAACGGCCATCAATTAAATCAAAATTCTTAATTATGGAGACATCTTTTTTCATGTTAACCAACTTAAATTACTTAGACTAGTGGGACTCCATAAAAAATTCCTGTGGAAAAAAACACTTAAAGTGATCTCAAGGAGGATTGTTCAGTGAACTCAGAGAAAAAAGTATGAGACCCTGTGAAGACTCAAAGAGCTACAAGCTGGAATACATGAAAAGGGCCACAACAGGGAAACACTTAAGACACGAGTTACAAGATGAAGACAGGTCATCATGTAGGTATTCTCAAAAGTCTAAAATTACAACATTCAAGTTTGAGGTCTGAGTATGAATGTTTCATACATCAATTTCATTTACAAATGCTGCCAGTACCGAGAACTGAGTTTGAACAGAACAGAGCACGCATTTGTCTATCTGTTTACTCCAATGTGTCACGGAAATATCTTAACTGCATCAATCAGCAGCATAAAATGATAATTGCATGACAGCGGTGCAGCTTTGGGGACCACATAGGTTCCGAACGTTGACTTTTTCAGATACTTTAGATGTGTTTCATTCCTATCTGTGACCAAAGCTGTTATCAAACCACAAGATGAGCATCACTGATCTTAAAATATGTTCATGGTCTAAAACGCACAACAACTTATGAAAAGGCTTCACAGACTGACCTGGTTCGATGTTCATTAGGTTGTTTTTACACTTGGAAAATATTACGTAAAGTATCAGTGACACAGCAATCTGATGAAAACGTCTAATATTTGATATTTGAGTTTCTCTGCAGATCGGGACATCAGTCCAACACTGGGCCTGACTGAGACATTTTTACATTTACATTTGTTGGGTATGTTTCCTGTTTTAAGTATACAGTAAGTACATTAACTTCAGGCAAGGGGCCACTTCCTTGTGTTCTTAGCAGTCTACCACAAACCTGCACAGGGGCTTTACATTAATGACCTACAGTTACACAACCCAACAGTGAGGGGCTAAGAGTAACCTTCTGTTAAACAGCCAAACATGGGCGGTGTTATCAGCTGAAACCATAATATAGGAAGTGTGACTGTGTGAATACAAACACAAAATACAGAATGCACAAACTATACAGTGAGATGATCAACAATATATTAAAGAAAGTTCTATACCATATTCAAATGTAAAGCAATTATAAAGGGCTTGCTTTTTTCACATCTAACGGAAATCTTTTACAGTTGAGGTCCTAATAATTTGCCCCCCTTGGAGTGCCGTTAAACAGATCAATGAATTTTCCCCTTTTCCAAACATCCTTATTTTACTTTGCTCACAGAAAAAAAAAATGATTTCGCAAAAAAGCATTAGATTAGAGAAGATCTAATCCAGTCGGTCACAGAGAAACCTGAGCCCTGGCATGGTCTTCAGCTACAACCTCAATGACAGAGACTCCATCAAGGCTACCAGTGCTGGCCTGGAGAGCTTGCAGAAGGCAACCGGCAAGTCTGGGCTCCCTGGTAGAATTAAAGCTCGAGTCTACCACTATAGAGTCCTCCCAAGACTCCTCTGGCCTCTGAGTATTTATGAGGTCCCCATGACTGTGGTGGGAGGCTCTGAGTAAAAGGTGAGCAGTTGTGGATGTAGGTGGCTAGGATTGCCCCACAGCCCAACTGTGAGGTTAAGTTCAGGTGATGTGTATACTTGTTTGAATACAGGTAAAAACTGTAAAACTGAGAGTAGGTAGGTAAACAGTTTAATTCTGAGCACCAATGGTAGTCTTTGTTTTTTTATTTATACTTTCACAATTTTGGTTTGAACACTTACATAACTCATACTTACGGTGGCCTGTGGGTGTCAGACGATTTGCAAAAGCCACAACACAAATACAAGTGTAAAAACACAATGTAAACGCTACAACACAATGGAAACGCTGCCACAACAGAAGTTATAAAAGGTTTGTTATCAGACACAGAAAAGTTAGAAAAGTAAGTAAATGATTATCTTTTATATCTTAATCCATGATAAATAAAGCTGAGGGGTGTCACCTTGTAATAGCCCTCATAGTACTTCTATGTTATAATTTACTAGAAAAATATGTCATCTTATATTTAGCTGTATGAATCAATAAAGTTAGCATCAAAGCTATATTTATCATAGCTGAAGGTAAAAAAAGAAAACAACTTTTATGGGTCCGTTAGGATAACTGCCCTTTAACTTCTGTTGCGGCAGCACTCCCTTTGTGCTGTGGCTTTTGCATTCATGTTGTGGTGTTTGCATTCGTGTTGTAGCTGTTGCATTCGTGTTGTTGCTTCTGCAAATTGTCTGACACCTACCGGTTGCCCTGCATACCTATTTAAATACTCATTTCGAAAAGGTAGATCTGGGGGAGATTTAGGCCATGATCCTTCATAGCAGGGTACCTGAGGAACTGCACAAATTTTTAGATGTTTAGTTCTGTCATCCACATGAAACCGCAGTTTAATACGATTTAAAACAATTTTTTCTTAAAACTCTCACATTTGTTTGTAAAAATAAAAACATAATTTATAATTTTTTTCAAAAAGACAGCTACAAGAATTTCCCTTCTGAGATGAATAAAGTATATTTTATATTTTATCTTTATCTTTACATGTGTTCAAGGCTTAAAAGTGATCAGCCAAGCAGTGGTTTGAGTATTGATCCCTGAGGGACTACCACCCAGGTTTTACTTGAGTTTAATTATCATGCTAGCATGGCAAAAAGTTGTAATGCCTGATGCAATCAGACTTAAAATGGCATTTAAACTTGAAGCTTATTGTAACTGTAGCTGTAGTTTCATGTATCATAAAAGTTCAGCCCCGGGTAGGAAACAGCAGATGCCGGGGAAAACTGGGGGTAAAAAACACAGAAAGGTGTCAAAGCACTGTTCTGGTTATAAAGCCTTCAGTAGATGAGGAAGGAAGGCAATAATGCGAAATGTGATAAAAAAAGAATAAAGTTTGGACATTTTAAAGAACACGGACCACACAGTCTTTCTGTGAGCGTGTTTACACACCCAAAATGTTTATCATGTAGCAAACAGGCAGAGAGCTAGAGCAGTTCCTCTGGAGGGTCTTATCTGGGAATGACTGCTAATTGAGGTTGGAGCTATCAGCTCGCACACATTTCGCTTTCTCCGGCTGTTTTTGCTCCAACTCTGACTGCCTAAACCAACTCGTTAATCAGTCTCAGTCTACAGTTTGGATCAGCAGTCACTGTGCACTGCAGAAAACCTTGACTGCAGTCCACAAATACTTCACAACTTCCTCAGCTAGATAAGAAAGCTCACTGATGGGCTTTGTTTCCCACACAGATAGATGTGTCATTTACTAGTTTATATTTTTCTTATTCTGGTGTCTTAGCAATGTCTTGCTTTGTGCAGCTTGACCAGTCAGACCTGCAACTCAAAGTCTTCTCTTCCCAGTAAGTGAAACTGAGACTGCTTACTACCACCTGTGAGTTGCCCTGTGAGCTCTTATCAAACCAGCTGTTGACTCTCAGACACTTGTCTCTTGATCCTGTTGCTTTGGCTCGGCCAGACTTCTTCCTGTCAGAGTTTCCAGTCCCAGGTTCTGAGGGCCTTTTAATGCTGAAGGAAACTCTACTTACACACACATTTACCTTCTGAGAAACTAGTCTGCAGGAAAGACAAACACCTTTAAGCATTGTGCTAGTCTGTCTCTCTCTTATTAGTCATTGCCTTCGTATCATTTCAGCAATAGTGTCCTGCTGAAAAGACACTCACAAGGGTTGGGTACCACGGTGTGTTCCAGCTCTACTTTTAGGCTGTATTCAGACCAGAAAAGTCCTTTGGTCCACTTGTTTGGTCCGGACCAAAAGCGGACTTTATTTTTTTCATTTGGTGCGGTGCAAGTGGACTATATTCTCTAAACTCCAGACCTGGAAATGGAGGTAAACGTGTTTGTGCTCTTATTAGAGCTGCTAAATCATTTTTAGTTTCAAGAGCAGCTCCTTCAAAGAAGGCTTAACAACACCGTTTCAAATTCTGGAACAGCGAAGACGAATGCGCGCAGCAAGGAGACGCTATGCTCTGCGTGTCCTGACCCACAACATGCCAGCAACAGCGTGGCTAAACAGAAGACGGAGGATCAGGTATAAACCAAAGACGGTTAGATTACGGTGGCTTTCTAGGCCCAAAAGGTGCATGTATCCAGTAGTTAGTTCGGATGGACCTTGGTTTGTATTCAGACCTGCACTGGAACCACGAACCGCACTAGAGTTCGTTTGGAAGCGGACCAAGACCACCTCAAAAAGTGGGTCTCGGTATGGTTGGTTGGTCCGCACCAGGGTTCGTTTGTGTTTATTCACACCTGCATGAAAAGTCGGCACCAGTGTGGGAAACGAACCCTGGTCCGATTAAAATGGACCAAACAGTCCAGGTCTGAATACGAACTTAGAGATGGCTGAAAGGAATCAAGAGAACTTGGGACACATGTAGGAATTGGTAGTACCAAGGCTTGACCAATCTCCATGTCCAGAGGAGTAAAGAATGGAGCTTCCGCGACAAGAACCATCTAAAAAACTGTATTTTCTCTGTTTTTTGGATCAAAAACAGGAAGAGAGACATGAAAGAAGAGAGTCCGCTTTTCTTTGGTAGTTTCGCTATTTACAAAGTCATAAACACTATATTCTGTGGGTCTTGAAAGATGATTCAAAGTGATCTGTAAATGTGTGGAAGACAATGAGTTGGTAATTCAGTTTATGATCAGATCCTGTATGTTAACATCCCTTCAGCACACACCTGTCATGCAGCCTCACCTCCAAGGATTCTCCCCCACACCCGAGTTCATCTGACGCCTTAGTTAAACAGACTTTCAGTCTATGTGCCATTGACACAGATAGGCCAGGTCGATAATCTCCTTTCCAATTGTCGATTATGAAGATTAGATTCTTTTAAGATCACTTATGAAGCCCCCACAGGGCCTTTACGACCCATTTATTTTCCAGAGGGTCTGAGTGGTTGCAGTGTGAGTGTGTAAATATCATAACTCATCTAGCTGTCTTTCAGGATTTTACTTTCCATTTCCTTTTTGTGTGATTGCTGGATATGAAGTTCTGGTTCTGCAGTGTGTTAAAACTCTTTGATCTGTGGAAGTGGTTTCAAGTGTTCACAAATATCTCTTAAAAATTTCAGTCTCTGAAAAGAATCCTGTTTAGCTTGTGAGATAATCCACAGGACATCATGATTCAGATAAAAACAGGAAAGGCTAATGGTAATTATAAGTGGATTTACAATTGAAAATATAAACAGAGCAACATTTCCAGGGAAAGTCTTTTTTAATCTGTGCTGTTAGCTGGATTCAAACACTTGGCTCTGTTGTTAATGTCTGGTTGTGAGTTCAAACCAAAAGAGGCAAAAAACTGAGTTTCCCATTTGTCATGTTGCTTTGTGTTTATTGACCCTACTCAAACAGAACCCTCAAATATTTGCTGTGTTAGATATGTCGGTGAACTATACAATGTCAAGTCTGGGTAGCAACATCACCCAAATGTCTGACCAGTCATTTGTTTACAAAACAGCTTCTTTCAGCGTCATGGGAAGGTCTTCTGTTAAGTTTGTAATCTGGCTCCTTTTGATCCTCTACGATAAATATCAGCCATCAGAGCTCTGCTGAATGCATGGAAGCATTTTTCACCAGTCTTTGTTTGTAGAAGTTGCGCTGTCATATGAGAGCTGTACTGCGGCTTACACCAGTGGTTTGTACCAGAATCAAACTGATCTGAAAGTGATGTGATCCCAAGACAGCATGAAAAAAGTGCAGCAAACCTGAATAAGATGTAGATATTTTTTTAAAGGAACAAGTTTTGGATTGTTCAGTCTCTTTAAAGACTGAACGCAAACAATATTTTAAAATGTTTTTTCTTTCAAATTGTTTGAATGCACCATTACAGAGTCATCTCATGCATCAAGGTATCAATGAGTCTTACAGGCTATCACAACACTGCAAGTCAGGAGTTTTTTTTCCAAGAAACAGCACTGACATCACCCAGCAAACGTTTATGTGTGAAAAGCAAAGACTGTATAAAACATGGACGTAGTCTCCCCGACGTCACCTTTCTGTTTCTGAAACGGAAAATGAAGCACATCGGCTGTAGTGGCCATATTGGTAGTGGCAAGGGCTTTGCGTACAGCTATAGGGCACCTGTCAGTCACTTGACCCTGAGCTGGGCCTCTGATTGGGTGACCTAGCAATCTTAATATCCTCTGAAAGGACAAGTTAGAAAAAAATTCACTCCCCGTTAGGGCTGAACGATTTTAAGAAAAGATTGAATTCTGTTTTTCTGGCAGATATTGTGATTTCAATTCCATTCACGATTTTCTTCAAATCAAGCTTTGGGATATTCACATGTAGGGCTGAACGATTTTAGAAAAAGATCTAATTTTTCTGGCAGATATTGCAATTCACGATTTTTTAATCATCAATAGTGATAATAAATAATCTGTTTTCATCAACTTCTACTCCTAAACAGAGGCTTTGTGTTGTTGACCTGTTTACCAGCACTTTTAACATATAGATTGTCTACAAATTTGTAAAACAGAATGTGTATCATACTTGACACAACAGATCCTGAGTCAGTCAAGAGCGCTGCAAAAAATTGCTGCTTTGGCGATCTCAAAATTGCATTGTCTAAAATTGCGATTCCGATCTGAAAACGATAAATTGTTCAGCCCTACTCCCCATACAGTGTGTGCGGATAGTAAAAATAGCGACTCAGACAGGAGATGTTTTTTGAACCAGGCTATAAATAGGTTAATTTCTGCTTTGAAAACAACATAGGTTCCTGAATGGGTCAAGCAGGACAGGATTGATATACGGCACGTCTAAGTCTCTATGACAACACCACGCCAGCTGACAAAGTTAAGTTGAGAGAGGAGATAAAGCACAGAGATCTGTGCTTTTCTCTGCTAAAAACAATTTCTGTGATTAATTTTTTGTAGTGGTGGTGGACACAGGAGCCTGACTGTCAGACAGGAAAAGGACAGAAGAGTCTCAGAGCATCTGGCTGTCAGAGCTACATATGGACAGCTACCAAACTACAGTACAAACTGACCGTCTGCGTTTTGTCACGATAGCCTACAGATACGTTATGGCACCAGGCTGCTAGCAGCCGGCTACTGGCATACGGTACAACCTTACATTTGCTTGTTGTCGCATTTCAAACAACCATGCTATGTAACTGTACAGATAAATACCTAGTTGCGCTGTATCTGGTAAAAAGTTGACTTGAACAGAGAAAATCTGTTCCAAAGCAAACACACACCCGGGTTAAAAGTCATGTTTTCATGACAGTGTGGTGGCGGGCAGTTCAATTAAAACAGATCCTCCTCATAGCATCTTTAAGAAAGTCATCCAATTGTAATAAAATTGTTTCACTAGGAACATTGTTTTGCCTTCTTGTCTGTCTGCTAATATCTTCTCACATGCTGGTAAGGAATTCTGATAAAAACCAGAAGCTTTGAAAAGTTAAAAAAAAAAAAGCCTGTTGATCATTGTGCGTATTCTTTAGTGAGAAAGAAGAGGAAAACATGAAACGGGATAACCTGGATGGAGTTTTGGGTACACAGACGTCAACAAAACTAACATCAGAGGAAACAACCACTAAGAGAAAATAAATCATCATGAATCCAAAATATAAAAAGACCGTAAGCCCTTGTCATTGAATATCCAGTAAAACATTAGTCAGATGTTCATGTTGTCCATGGCGGTTTTTATCACCTACTTCCCATAACAGAAAAAACACTGTCATATTTTGCTGTTATCTAACTTCCCTTGGAAAGTGACCATGCTCTGCACTTACTTTATGACTTAAAGATTTGGGGATGGGGGAGTTAAAAAAAAGTCAGTCAGTACTGCACAGCTTCATCTGTAGAGGCCACAAAGCTTCTTTTTGATTTCCTCTTTCATGCACTCCTAGTTTGAGCTGAGACAGAACAGAATGAACAAAACTGTGTAATGGCCTTTTCAACTTTACTAGCAAGACAACTCATTTTATTTAAATGGAAACATGCTGCCCCCCTTCACATAATAGTTGACTGAGGAAGGTTCTAGATCACATCGAATTAGAAAAGATCAGATTCACCCTCGCAGGATCTAGCAATACCTTCAACAAAACCTGGCAGCCTTTCTTGTGCTGTTTTGACTCATTTATTTTGGTTGTTTGTTAAGGGAAGTGATGATGGCTGACAGTGGTTACACAGGTGTACTGGTGATACACTATATCACCAGTACACCTGATCCTATTTCACGTGCTGGTGTTCACTTTCAGCTGTGTTAAAAACTCAATACAAAGATTTAAGAAACAAGACAGAACAGTAATATATTTAGGCCACCCTTAAAGTGCTCCAAACACGGATTAATGCCATGAGATGTGGGCCCACCATGTTTTTGGCTCTCATTGGTGTAGTCTCTGGAGACTGTTTGCCGTGCTGAGTCTGCTGACATGCTGTTGACTCTTGCTTTGGCAGATTAACAGGAAAAATGAACGCAGGGTACAAATGATGTGCTCATTTTTCCATTGAACATGACATTTCTGTTGCTTTTTGATCTTTTTTCAAACCAAACCATTTCTTCCTGGACATGTGCTGACAGTTTACTTCTCTGTATGTGACCTGAACGTATCTTGCACACAAACCGTGAACCAAGAATTATGTACTTTCCCTGTACATACCTGTCAGTGATCGGGCTCTTCCAGTAAAGCCCTCAACCAAATGTTTCTTCTGCATGTTAGTGTTTTAACAAGTAGCCTGATGAATCAACTCTGCCTACATACTGTTAAAACTCACTGTGAAGTAATAAGAGAATATGTATTTTTTTAAGTTATTAATGAAAATAATACATTTATAAAACAGAACATCACTAATGGTATGTCTCACTTTTTACCATCTCTGGTATTATGGTGAGTCTGATTGTGATATAACTGGATATTATAACCTCAAACATGGCTCGCAGTCAGTCCAAGAGTTTGAATCAAAATATTTTTGGTTTCAGGAAGACAAAAAAACTGAGACAACACCTCATTGTGACTCACACCAGGAATAACTCCTGAGGCTCTTACAAGAAAATGACTGTACAACCATGAAAAGAACTCACTGTCCTGTGCTGGGTTGTAAAATTGAATTTATGACATACATTAAATAATAGCTGTATCAAAAATAATATCTAAATATGGATACTCTCCACGTTTTCAGTCCTTTATATGGCTTTAAAAATCTAGCCCAGTCTGGTTTACAACTATTCTGCTTTTGTAAACTTAAAAAAAAGTGCATCCTTGTCACTGATGCAACATTGCAGCATCCAAAACACAAAAAGTAAATGTCTCTGAAAAGAAAACACACCTAGTGTTTAAAAAACTGGGCTCTCACAATGAATCTCTGTGACAGACGATATAAAAATCATGCTTCTATCACCCCTCGTCCAAAGACAGAGGATGTTATTACCCCAATGCAGACAGTGAATGAGACACAGATCTTGTGCAGTGAATGCATGATTCAATTTAAGTATAGCTTTTAGGCAACTGTCCAATGCTTGGATTGCTCCTCACAGGGCATTTAAGAACTTACTCCTCCTCTTACCTCAAAGCTTTTAGTTTTGGGATGACACAAACAATGACTCAACCCCCCTCTCAGACTCACAATCAGAGTAATTTCTGAGTCTTTTACTGGGAAATGACTGGACAGCTCTGAGGAGAAAAACTTTCTATCCTGGCTTGTAAAGTTCAGTGTCAGAGTACAATACTAAATCATATTGATCACAACGTGATTTGGAATATTCTTCACTTTTTTCATCAGTTAGTTGAGTTAAAACAGACCAACCTGGTTAAACACCTTGTAATAAGTCTGATCTACAACTTTTTCACTTTTATAAACACTGTTTTGAAAAATTGCATTGTCAGTGCCTTGACAAGCCCTAATGATGTAACATATTGAAAGCATGAGAAACTGGAGCATCCAAAAACACTTCAGGTAAAATCTCTGGGTAGAAACTCTTGGTTTAAATGAGCTGGGTTATATACTGAACTTCTCATGAAACGTTCCTTGTAAAACACAACAGAAACTGTGCTTCTATTGTGTCACTTCCTCTGATTTATAGTGTATACGGGTGGTTTAAGCAACTGCCCGATGAGTAAATTGCAGCTCAGGGGATGTAAAACTTTCCTATTCTTATCTTCTGTCACTACAGTGTGGAGCTGCAGCTTTTGTTGATTCTGGTGATCTCTTGAGAAAAGTTGCCTCTATTTTTCTTTTTGCTGATTCTGTCATGAGAATAATAAAGTTGATAATTTCATCAACAAATCTCATCCTGATCTTTTGAAATGTGTGTAGATGTCGGTTATTTCTGACTGACTGACAGCATCTATCCTCAAAAGTTTTATTTGCATGGCTGATACAAAATGCATGTTAAACAAATTGCAGTTGAACTACTCCTTCACTGCTGTTTGAGGACAGCAGCCACAGATGGCCTATGCATGAACTCAAACATCACAGCTCATAAATCAGCAGTTAATATAGAGTCATGGATTATTCTGTGAACATTTTCTTTTTTCCTTTTGTTAACAGATTTATGCCACTCTTCAAACACAGAAACAGCAGTTAACTTCTTCGTGGCGTTTACTTGCGAAATGCACCAACTCCATGACTCAATGAAGCGCCTGGAACCAGCTGTTTAATGGACAGTGTGTTTTGTTCTTGCTTAACTAAGTAACTGTGACTGGTGGCATGACGCCGCGACACACACTCGCACACACACTCACCACTTACTCTGCCTGTTGTTTGTCAGAGCTGTGTAACTGTTCCTGTCCACTCAGCTCGGTCGTGAAAGTCGCACGCGGCAGGTTCTGGACGGGCTCGCGCTGTCTGCCAAACTGCACCACGTCACGTTCACCTTATCCGTCAACACACGAAGAGTTAATGCTCCGTTATTTTCCCGTAAGGTCCCACTCCGTCATCCTCACATGTTCTGTCTCTCTCAGACATCTCACTCCCAGAAAGCTCTTGTTGCTCACGTTTGACTACACGGTAGACTTCACGTTCCGGTTCAGTTAGGAAACGAAACTCTAAACCACCTAGTGTCCTGGTTCTGCTTCGCGTTGTTTTCCTCACACTTTGTGGTCTTCTCGTAAAAGTCGATGACTTCTCTCTGTTGATGAAGGATGTTGGGCGGAGCAGGAGAGCAGGAGGCTTCTCTCGGAGGTGCTTCTTCCGTGTTTGACACGGAAGTTTTTGACAAGACCTAAGCCCGAACTGGAACTAAGGGTGGGATTTAGGATCATGGGGGTGATCTGTGGAAGCTCGTTTTCACCAGGTAAGAGGAAAGAAAAATGTTGCCTCTTTTTTTGTAAAGAAAAAAGGGGGAAAAAATGTGTTTTTGTAATTATTGTTATCAATTTTGACATTACTTTTATTTATTTAAATATTGAATTATTTATTCATTTATTTGAGCCCCCCCCCAAAAAAAAAAAAAATAATAAAATGAAATAAAATAAAATAAATAAAATAAAATAAAATAAAATAAAAAAAATAAATAAATAAAATAAAATAAAATAAAATAAATAAATAAAATAAAAAAAACACACATTGGAAGCAAACTGAAACAAATAGGCAAATTGAGGACCTTTAGTGATGCTCTCTGACTCATTTCAGGTAAGTAATAAAAAAAAAGTTATAATAGTGAAAATAATACATGAAAAATATATTCAGGTTTGGGGAGTAGCAGATTACATGTAACGGCATCAAGTAATAAGGATACAAATGTAACTGTAATCCGTTACAGCTCAGAAAAAAATATATAATCAGATGACTGGTATATTTGATTAAAAGAAAACAGGGATTACTCACAGGATTATGTTTTAATATCAAACACGATATACTACAATGCAGCAGACACATGCACAATGAGCACACATGCAACCTTTTAAGTTTGTTAAACTTTGAAAAATCCTATTTTCTGTCAACTTTGTAAACAATACTGTTTTGCTTGAAAAACTTGGATAATTTGGAATCAGTAGGTGTAGCCTGAATTTGCTTTATAGTTTTAATTTTTTTTCTTTTTTTTTCCCTGTAATAAACTGATTACTCAACTTTAACTTGTATTTGAGTAATATTTGGCCAGAACTAACTGCTCTGTGCTGCTTCCAACACTTCTAAAACAGAGCCAAGTGGAGCGGAAACAAAGCTTTTGAGGAGTTTGGGGAAAATGAGCTGAAACGTTTTGGCTGAGGGTTATCATTTTGGCTCTGCTTTGGAGTGGTGGCCCCCAAAGGTCAGCTAAATGAGTCAAACACTGTTTGATTGGAAGGACATCAGCTTTCCAGGGTAAATAAAAGGCTTGGTCTATTTTTCTGTGTAAGTAATGTTTAAAAGAAAGGGATCTACATCAAGTGGTCATGACATCACCCTGTTTGTTCCCACCCAAACAAAGCTGAACAAACTCTGATAACTGCTGCTGCAGGGTTTCTCTTGTTTGGAAAGGTCTGGTAAGTTATCTCAAAAGCCTCTACAGTGAGCTCTACCTGCTGCGCTGAGGATCAGGTTGCCAACACTTCTGAGAGGTTGTAAGTAAAACCTAATGTGAGAGGAGTCCACTTTGTGTAAGATACACGGCAAAATCAAAAGTGTTCGATTCTCTATGTTGGAGTTAAAAATGGGGAAAAACAGGCAGAAAAGGAGCAGCCCTTACTGAAACTATTAAAGGTGCACAACTAAACAAGTCTGTACAAAGGTTAAACCAGTCAGCACACAAAAATGTCCTCCCTTTTCTACAAGGGTAGCTTTGCAATGGATGTGTTTTAGAACAAACCTTACACCAGCATTGCAGATAAAGACAAGACCTGTCCTGTGATACACCAAGCGCTATTCAGAACAAAACTTGAAGTGATACGTTACCTTCACAGCATCAGGGCCAGCAGTAATTTACAGCAAAATATCAAAATAAACCAGCACCAGTGGATTTCTATTAGAGAAAGAATTATCTCAGCTCGTAATATGTGTATATCCACTAAAAGGTTATTTCTTTAAAGGGAGTCAGTGTTGATTCAAGGAGTTAGAGTTCATACTCCCTAATCAACTCTACAGTGTTGATTTAACACCACACCAGTGTCAGCTTCCTTTTCTATTTCTGTTGCTTCTGCTGAAAAGCTGATGTGGAAAAGGGCTGAGGTTGATGAAGTGGGACATTATGCGCTTGGATGGTACTTGTGGATAGTACTGTTCCCTGGATCCGCATGACCTCCTGGTTCACTGTCCAGGATGATACTGTAAGGTCCTGACCGAGGACTATAAATATGGTGTCATACGATTTGCAAAAGCAAAAACAGGAATGCAAATGGAAAAATACGAATGATTTTATTTTTAACTTCAATAATGATAAATAAAGCATCATAGGGGTCTCACCTTGTAAAATCCTTCATAGTACTTAATTCTTTATTTATCTGTAATATATGTTCCTATATTAAGCTTTATGAATAAGTCATGTCATAACTTTGGCGTTTTAGCTATATTTATCCGATTTCACACTTTCTTTATCCCCAATTACATTTTAATTTTATCTCTTCTAAAAACATGCCACTTTATTAGGCACACCTGTCCAACTGCTCGTTAACACAAATTTCTAATAAGCCAATCACATAGCAGCAACTCAGTGCATTTATTATTTCAGAAACTGCTGATCTACTGGGATTTTAACCCACAACCATCTCTAGGGTTTACAGAGAATGGTCCCAAAAAGAGAAAATATCCAGTGAGCAGCAGTTCTGTGGGACAAAATGTCTTGTTGATGCCAGAGGTCAGAGGAGAATGGACAGACTGGTTGGAGATGATAGAAAGACAACAGTAACTCAAATAACCACTGGTTACAACCGAGGTTTGCAGAAGAGCATCTCTGAACACACAACACGTCCAACCTTGAGGCAGATGGGCTACAGCAGCAGAAGACCACACCGGGTGACCCTCCTGTCAGATAAGAACAGGAAACTGAGGCTACAATTCACACAGCAACACCAAAACTGGACAATAGAAGATTGGAAAAACGTTGCCTGGTCTGATGAGTCTGGATTTCTGCTCCACATTCAGATGGTAGGGTCAGAATTTTGCGTCAACATTAAAGCATGGATCCGTCCTGCCTTGTATCAACGGTTCAGGCTGCTGCTGGTGGTGTAATGGTGTGGGGGAGATTTTCTTGGCTCACTTTGGGCCCCTTAGTACCAACTGAGCCTGGTTTAAAGTCCACAGCCTACCTGAGTATTGTTGCTGACCATGTCATCCCTTTATGAGCACAGTGTACCCATCTTCTGATGGCTACTTCCAGCAGGATAACGCTCCATGTCATAAAGCTGGAATCATCTCAGACTGGTTTCTTCAACATGACAATGAGTTCACTGTACTCAAATGGCCTCCACAGTCCCCAGATCTCAATCCAATAGAGCACCTTTGGGATGTGGTGGAACGGGAGATTCTCATCATGGATGTTCAGCCGACAAATCTGCAGCTACTGTGTGATGCTGTCATGTCAATAAGGACCTAACTCTCTGAGGAATGTTTCCAGTACCTTGTTGAATCTATGCCACCGAGGATTAAGGCAGTTCTGAAGGCAAAAGGGGGTCCAACCCGGTACTAGCAAGGTGTACTTTACCTAATAAAGTGGCCAGTGAGTATACTTGGGGAGACAGGAATGAGAGAACTGGGGGGTGTCAGCGTGCCGAGCGCCTTGTATCATAGCTTAAGGTAAAAAAGAAAACAACCATTTACTTACTTTGACAACTTTTCTGTGTTCATTGAGATAACTGACCTCTTAACTTCCGTTGTAGCTGCACCTCCGTGGTGTTGTAGCATTTGCATTTGTGTTTTGGCTTTTGCACATTTTCTGACACCTACTGGCCACAGTAATACACACACTAAGCAAAAAAAAAAAGCGGACTTGTACAGCATTGAAAAACCTATTTAGAGCCTTGTTAGAGCCTGGAATGTAACAACAATCCAAAATGTAACAACTTGTCATATTTTGGGGAAAAAGTTAATACATTTGGGGTTTTCTTACGTTTTTTCTTTTTGTTTCAGGTTGTTGTAAAATTTCAGGCCCTGACAATCCTGGTTCAAAAAGGCTGTGTTTACAGCAGAAATAGACATGTTTACAGCCTGGTACAAAGCAGCTAAAGGCCCCCCCTTTGACTCTCACTATAACTCAAATGAAGCCAGGCTGAGTTCAGATTTTAAATATAGCCCCTGTAAACAATGGGCTTCAAAAGTCTGTATCAGAAACAAATGTGTGATGTCACAGAGACTTCGTCCTGGTATCATAAAGTTCTAGCTTCACAACATCTAAATCCCTTCTTCAAACTCATTTTTATTAACTTGCTTTAATGGCAAGGGCTCTTGTTAATGTTCAGTTTTCATTATTTTTGTTGTGTAGTTTTTGGGGAGGGGAGGATTTCTGCGGAAGCGTTGCTTCAGGGACCCTCTGATTGGGTCCAGGTGTCAGTGGCAATCAGCAGGTGATGTCCAGCTCCCGATCTTGATCCTGATCCTGCAGGTTGCCAGGTTGCGCGTGTTTCTCAGTAGTTCCAAGGCATGACCCTGACGGTGTCTTCCATCCAACCTCCACCACACATGTCAATGTCTGTGAGATTTCTGTCGTCTGTGATCCCTGAAATCCTTCGCAGTAAACCCTATTTCCCACTTTTTTTTTTACCTCATCACACACACAACATCACACTTGCTTAGACTTAAAGTGGTCCTCCCATTGCCCTCATCATCTTCCTCCTTTAATCAGTCATATTTTCTTTATTTTACTTCCTGCTTTTGTGACTTTCATCTGCTGTTATCTTTTCTACTAGCTTTTGTTCAAATGTCTAAAATTTATTTTTATCTTGTAATGTTTTAACATTAAAGCCTCTGATGCCTTTTCCCTTTATCTTAAACCCAACAATAATGACAACACAAAAGAGAAAGAGAAAAGGGGCAAAACACAGACTGACAGACATCCAAGGAAATAAATAGATAAATATGTGGATGCACTGCAAAAGTAAAACAATGTGTAAGTTAAAGTGCTGATGATAATAATAATAATAATAATAATAATAATAATAATAATAATAATAATAATAATAATAATAATTTAGTTATAAAGCATTTTTTTAATACAAGTAAAAAAGTGCTTCACAGTAAACAGTAAAAAGGTAACAATAAAATAAAATAAAAAGAAGAAAAAAAGAAAAAAAACAGCAGACAGTAAAAAGCAATAAAAAACAAACAAGACAAGCAGTCAGGCAGATAAATAAATCAACTGGAGCAAAACCAATAAAATCAAGATAAAATGAGATAAAGAAAATAGAATAAAAAATAAAAGCTTTTCTGTGGGTGTGGGTCTTAGCAGTGAAATAAAACAAGGGACTGATTGTGAAAGTCTGATCTCTTCTGGCAGGCTCCAGAGTCTAGGGACTCTCACTGAGAAAGCTCTGTCACCCTTACTCAGACTGCATGGGGGTACATATGGGGTTAAAAGCTCATAAATATACTGAGGTGCAAGTCCATGCTTGGCCTGAAATGTGATTAAAAGAATCTTCAAATCAATCCTAAAAGCAACATGCAGCCAGTGTAGGTCGGCTAACACTGGAGTGGTATGTGCACATTTCCTTGTATTGTAAGTCAAGCTGCTGCATTTTGTATTGTTGTTGGAGTGTGCACAGTTTCTCAGGGTTTATGGGTCCAGAGGCAGTCCCAGGAGGTGTTCCCACCCTGAGTCCCTCTTCAGTCTGTGCAGCTTGGACTCTTAAGATGCTGTTTCTAACATTACATCATCCAAATCTTTCAAACTGGGGCTTGTTTCAGCCTGATATGGTATTGAGATAATATTAGATGCAGTGAAGATGTTTTGTCAATATCAATGTTTCCATGTATTAATGAAATATAAGTTTTGCCCTCTGTTTTGATTTCCACTCACTGACCCCTCTTTTCCCTTCCACTGCTGTTATCTTGATGTTTGGTTCCACTTGTGTTTGCGTTCTTGAAATTTGAGGTAAACAGCTCAAGCTCTTTTGTTCTTAGGTCCCTACGAGGGCTCTGCTGTCTGATACAGCACTTTATAAACTCTTATTTTTAAATGTGCCACATTTGATCGATCCATCGGAGTCAAAAGGACAGAAGAACAGATCAGTTTTCTCAGTCATGGAGCAAACATGGTTTAAATAACTCCAAGCTGGAAGACAGTCATCAGATTCATGTTTGAGGTGGCTGCCAGCCACCTGGAGAAACTGCTATGGCTGTGGAAGGATGGTCTCCACTGACATAACTTGACCCGAACCATCACTAAGCCTTGACTGGAAGACAAACAAAATATTCTTCTTTTCCAAACATTCTGTTGATTTTGATATGAGCGGTCCAGGAAGAAACATGTGAAATGCTATTTAACACTGCAAGAGAAAATTCTTATTTATTCCTCCCTTTTTTATTTCTTTGATTGTTTGGCATAGAAAGCTGTGCATGGCTCCTTCCCCATCAAAATAATTGATAACACTGGTTGGCGTCAGTAGGAGATCAACTTGGATAGCCAACTGAAGATAATGAATCACAGATATTCAGCAAATCTCTGTCTATTACGACAACAACCTTTGGTACTCATTGTCCAGTGAAATTAGAGAGGGCTGCACATCTGAAGATCAACCTAAGCAATGCGTTCCTAAATTAACATTTTTTTGATTAATTCAAAAAGACAAACTGACATACCACCAACTAAAAAAAAATCACAGTCCTTGTGTGGCAGAGAGGTCGGAGATCTGGAGTCCAGCTGAGGATCTTAGCCTGAAATCTGTTCTGTGTTGGCAAATAATCTTATTCCTTAGTCCTTAAAGTAAAAATTTTCTCATTACAAACTGCAATATTTGGTAACACTTTACTTTAGAGGTCCACAAATTTCATCACACTTGGGTAATAATTAGACAAAGTTTTTTTCTTATTTCTTTAAAATTAGCACATAACTTTTATAAAATAATGTCCTCATTTATTGTCCCAAGCATAGACTGTAAAAAATTATGGACATCATCTTGCTAAGCTCAAAGTGAGGTCGCCACAAAAACTGCTCCACCTGGTGGCTGGCTGCAGTATAGGTTAAAAAATCTGGCTTTCCAACCATTCCAGATGGGCTGTGGTCAAACTTGAAAAAAAAATTAATACTCCTCATAGAAATGCTTCTCACATCTGATTGTTGTGGTGATCTGAAGATATCATTTGGCTGTCTTGTATCCAGGTCTTTTTTTTTTCCTGAAAAGTTTTGTTTTCATTAGTTATACGAGGTTAAAATCTAGGCTTTACATAACGTTTAACGATGATTCTCGTGTATTTTTTTTCGGGGATTGTAAAATATGTCGGAAGGTAGAGTCAAGAAGTGATTAGACTCTCGAAAGACAAAAAAATAATTATTATTTTTGTCACCCAGCTCCACTCAGATTCTCCCAGACTCCCTCACAGTCTCTACTGCACAACTGCTGCCAATGGCTGTGCCTGTGACCGGGAAATTTTGGCTTCAAAACCGTAGAATGATAAATGGCGAAGCTACACTGGCTACTCTATATACAGTCTATGGTCCCAAGTCACAATTGGTAGGTTGCTGTTTTTTCCCAGGTTCTTTGAAATTGACTCCAAATTGAAAGGTAAGAAGGTGACGGTTAGCAAATAATTTATTTGAAATTAAATCACAACCCACCACAAAATGTTTTTAGAAGTATCCCAACGTTTCTGCTATTTCCAGAGAAGCAGGTGATAAATAGCTGCTTAGTTCTTGAATACAGAAGTTAGGTTCATTTTTTCCTCAGATAATTACCTTTGAAATGGTAAGTGAATGATATCACAATAAGCAGTTGATAGTTTGCTATTTGATATTTCATTCCACCAAGTTCTTTAGTACCGAGTTTGTTGATGTAATTGAGATCACATGCAAAATGGTATACCTTTATGATATGGCCTATAATGTTTGACATGATAGAACTGAAGGCTTCAGATGTGATATTCACCAAGAGTGGGTTCGTAAATTGGCCTTACCTGATTGTGATACTGTGAGTACAGGCGCACTGCAAAACACAATCTGACCAGAAGTTATGTGATAATATTCACCAAATTCTCATGAAATTTCGGGGGTAATTACAAAGAAATAGGGAAAAAAAAGTCTAATTATTACCTAAGTGTGATGAAATTTGCAGACCTCTATAATAAAGTGTTACCCAATAATTTAAAATGTCATTATAAATTACTTTTAAGGGAATTTTCCCAAACTGAGTCTGTCATGAATTTATGTGATAAATATTTACATGTAAATATGCCTGATATAACATTTGTAAATGACGCTTATAAGTTTTTTTTAGACTTGTAGAACCTTAATGGTTCCCTACCGAGAACAACAAAAACCATGAAAGAAAATTCAGGTATTTACAACAGCCTGTGATTCATGGCGCACAGGTGGATCTGCATTCAATCTTTCAATCATGTTGTCTTGATCAAGATCAAAGCAAAAGAAAAAAAAATCTAGAATCTCTGAGCCAAAATTTCCTGGGAATTTTCAAGAAACTTTAATGAAATTTACCAGAAATTTTCCAGCCCATTGCAACCCAACCCTGAGCATGTGTTTGCTTTGTAGATGCCAAGGAGTGGTGGTTGCATCAGATCTAACACTAGATCACATATCAAGAGTTGATCTTATGTCTAAGAACTAGCTCCATGTTGTGTCTGACTGATTCCCAATAACTTTTCATCTCTGAGCAATCCCAAAATACATGATGGTAATTACCTTTTACAATCCTGTACTTTCTCCAGCTGTTGATCCCTCTGTGTGCTTTAGTGGAGCTGGTATAAAGAGCCTGGGAAGGTTTTTCCAGTTATGCTCTCACTATCATTCCCAGCCAATGCTGCCCTTTGTCATTGATTCTGTTCATCACTTTTATGAACAAGATTTCTGAGTGTAGCCAAGTGATGGGAGTCAGGTTTCGGGGCTCTTAGACCCCATCTCTGCTTTTTGCAGATGATGTGATCTTATTGGCCTCATCGAACACTGACCTCTGGGGTGGTTTGCAGCCGAGTGCAAAGCTACCAGGATGAAGATCAGCACCTCTAAGTCTGGGTCCATGGTTCTCTGTCAAAAAAGGTTGGACTGCCCACTCTGGGTTGGGGGTGAGTCTGTTTTGGGCATGTCCATCTGGGAAGAGACCCTGAGGTAGACGGTGGACACATTATTTATGTCCGATGGCCTGGGAAGTTTCTCCCCAGAGGAGCTGGTGGACAAGGCTGGAGACAGGGGCCACTGGTATTTGTTGACAGCATCACTGCTCCTGCAACCTGACCTGGATAAGTGGTGGAAGATGGATGGATGGATGGACTCTCACTATAACAATCACAGTACAGGGATTAGATTTTCCCAGTCCTCCATGCAAACCTTAACTTTCTAAGTGCGGATGCACTCACTTTATTTAATCCTTGAGGCCTATTTGAGACTTGGCTGAAATCTGTATGTTGATGTAAAGATTGTGTAGAAAGATTCTGTCAAGATTTCTGATGCTGTAAAAGTTTCATGTATTAACACCATTTTGATGGTGTGTAGCTGTTATAAAGCAATGCATTTAGCTGTAATATGGTACTGTGAATGTCAATGTGGGAGATATTTGCTGTATCAGTGTATAATGGTTATGATTATTGTTGATATTATTATTGATTATTGTCTGATGTAGTTTGTTTTTAAGGTTGTCTCTGTCTCCTGCCCAGGGACTCCTGGGGTAAATTAGCCATCAGCTAACTCTGATACAGAGAAATGGCTGAATCCTCCTCTCCTCTCCTCTCACTCAGCCTCTGATGCTGTTCAACACACTGGTGTTAGCAGGACAAACAGAAATAATCAGCAGGTAAAAATCATGAAGGGTGTGGGAAAGTGCAAGCTTTCAAAAAGGCCACTGTGATAGCCTGAGAGACTCTTCAAGCGAAACTGTTTCCTGTCAGCTCCCCTGCAGATTGTTCTCAAAGCAGCTCCGAGGATCCACGGCTGATATCCAGTTTTAAGCCCCCTGTGGGAATTCTGTGAATAGACTTGCTGATAAAAATACAAACTGTCAGTCTGTTCACTTCTGTTTGCTGAGAAACTTGATAAGCAACTTGAAAAAAGTCAGTGATGATCCAAAAAAAGTTAGTATTTTTCAAATTGGTTAAGCATTTGGAAACATGTTTTCTAACTGGCACTGCAGGGGTTAAGTGGCTCATGTGCCCCTGCGCTGCACACTCTGCTGTTTAAATGTACAGAGCTCAGCAGACAGGAGGACAACAGGATGTGGATGCTTCACCACTGAAAGTTACAGATCATCTCCCTGCGTTTGGAGTCCATGAACATTTTTCCGTCACTGCTTGTTCAGAGACTCATTGTGGGATGCTGAAGTTTTAAACCAGTAAGAGCTCGTCTGGATCCTCGATCGGCTGGGATTGAGTCTGCAGTGAAAGGTGTGTCTCAGTCATCGACTCTGTTTTTTCTACTGCATAACTTAAACCTCTTTTTAAAATGCACGCCTCATGTTTGAGTTAATAAATATTAGTACATATTCTAACTTTGATCTGAGTGTAGAACAGCAGGCCTCATCCATGCACTGGCTCAGGTTTGTGCTGTGACTCAGATGGTCTGTGTGGGTCGCTGTAATATGTCAGGGTGACTTTAGTAGTTTAAGTTCACACATCCTGATAACTAGCCATTTATATCTCCTCTAATCAGTTATACTTTGACCACATGTGTTGAGCTACAGTAATATTGTTAAGTGTCAATGTCAACCTAAAAGAAAACCTTTTCAAATAGCATCAATATACGAAGTACCAGAACTCAAAGCTTTAGAGACCCTCTGTTTCTTCTCATCTCAAAACTAACAGCTTTCAAGATTCAAAGAGTTTACTGTCATGTGTACAGTAAAGAAGCATGTTTCCCTGTACAATGAAATAGTTTCTTTGCTATCCATAATAAATGCCAAGAGTAGCTATATTAAAAAAAAGCCAAAAAGAAATAAAATTATTATTGTTGTTGTTGTTGTTGTTGTTGTTGTTGTTGTTAATGATAATAATAATAATAATAATAATAATAATAATAATAATAATAATAATAGTAAGAATTCAAATCACCTCAACTTTATTTATAAAACACTTTAAAACAACCACAGCTAAAACAAAGTGCTACATAAAAGGTAGTGCAGGAATAAATAATAAACTTTGTTTTATTAATTTATTTTATTTAAAATAAATTAATAAAACAAATTTGCAGGTAGTGAAATAATCATTACATTGTTCTTAAAACAATTTTAAAAAACAAAAGTTAATTAAATAATTACTACTACTACTACTAATAATAATAATAATAATAACTATTATTATTATTATTATTATTATTACATTATTATTTTTATAGTTAAATAATTATAATTATTACTATTATTGTTTTTATTATTATTATTTTTATTATTATATGATTATAATTATTACTATTATTGTTTTTATTATTATATGATTATAATTGTTGCTATTATTGTTTTTATTATTATTATTATAATTATTATTATAATTATTATTATTATTATTATTATTATTATTATTATTATTATTATTATTATTATTATTATTATTATTATGTGTGAAAGAGAAAACAGAATTTAAAAAGAAAGCAATATGTGCAAATTGAGCATGAGGTAGTGTGTGAATGTTACACTCCCATCAGTTGTTTAGGACCTGGATGGCAGGGTAGGAGTGTGAAGAGTCAATGTTAGGGGTAGGTGGGGTCTTTGGAGGTGGAGGCAGCTTTCCTGTCCACTCTTGGATTTTTTTTTGTGTATCTTGAGTTAAGTTCAAATAAGACATTTGTTGTAACTGCAATTGGTTCCTCCACCTCTTGTTTCCTGCTCCTGTAGATTCTACCAGGATACTCAAAATCAAAAACTACAAAGAAATCCTGAAAATCCCAAACTCTTTCAAAAGCCAAAAAACTCAAAACACTCACAGGAAAGCAAAAAACACAAGATGATGCTAGAAGATGAGGAGACATGCGACAGCAGACAGGATACACGCACAATGAACTGACAAATAAGGGCAAGGAAGATTGTATAGACACAGGAACAACCAACACAGGTGTAAAACAGGACACAGATGAAACAAATGAGGGGCAATCAACCAGGAAGGAAACACAAGGAGAACCAAACCAAACACAGGGAAACTAAAGACAGAGACTGGATAAATCCAAGACAGAAACACTAAGAACAAACATTAAAAGACCCGCACATGACAAGAAACAGCCAAAACTACAAGGAACAAGAACTGTTGTCTCACTGAACCACATCTGGACTGTGCATAGGCAGCATGAATACAGGTAAAGCTTTGTACATTCTGCATAGCAGTGCCTACGTCATCTGACGTGAAGAACTTTTATGTCAGATGACGTCTGTAAATGAATGTTTTTATTATGATGTGAAAATGTGAGGGTTCAATACACACAATAAAGGACACAAGAGGAGATTAAAGATATGAAATGGTGCAAAAAGACAAAACTTGGTGCGGTAAAAAAATCTTCAGAATTCACGTTAAGAAATATTTGGGGCTTAAAATGTTGTTTTAGGTTCAAAAAGAGTCTGAATATTAAAAACAATCCAGATGCTGATCCTGCCATAGAAACATCCTTATTCATTTTCTCCATATTGCCCCCTGGTGGAGAACATGTTTCTTGATCAGAAGCAGTTTGCTGATGTTTACGCAGCCATAACACTACAGAAAACTGACCACCACACTTTGGGTTGAAGCATGTTTTGGCACAGTTAGACTGGCCAGTGTGGCTGCGCTCTTAGTGACTGATTTTTACTGAAATCACCAAGAAACAGTTCACAAATAGAGCATTCATATGTTACTTTCATGGTTAAGAGATCAGTAAGTGCTGCTGGCCCTCAGTCATTTTCATAAAATCACATGTGGCCTTCCTTGAAGAGTTTGGTGCTGTCAGGGAACCAACAAGACAAGAAGTTTTTACTGTCAGCTTCTATTAACAAAATGTTTTGAATATTCTTCTTATCAGAGATAGACCACCATGGCCAGAACTCCTGATACTCTTCTGTTCCGCTTCACCACCCATGCTGACTCCATCCTCACCAAGATGAACGCTCTCAGAGAGGAGCTCCGCTTCTGTGACATCACGCTCCTGGTCGGGGATCCTGCCCAGCCCCTCTGCTTCCACGGTCACAGAGTGGTGCTCGCAGCGTCCTCAGACTTCCTGCGGGACCAGTTCTTGCTCCATGACGGATGCGCCGAGCTGAGGGTGGGAGTAGTTTCCAGTGTGGAGGTCGGGAGGAGGCTTCTGCTGGCCTGCTACACTGGACTCTTAGAGGTGAAATACCATCTTGAGTTTTCCTCACTCTTTAGAGCAGAAAGTCCAGGAAATAGTCACATCTCCAAACCCATCACATCTGAAAGATTTATTGTGTGAGTTTCCTGTTGTGCTGCTCTGGAAAAATCATCAGGAATACAAGATGAAGCCGAGGTCTATAACAGGGGGTCCACAGCCCCTAGGGAGTCTTTTGGTTGATCTTTTTTTTTTTTTTTCTATTTTTAACAGAGCATCAATGTTTTTTCTTGTTACCAAGGACCATGAAATTGTCTTTTCAACATCAAGGGATAATTTGTATACATCAAGCCAGTGTCTGAATTTTTTTAGTTCCATTGATCACCTTCAACTCTCCTCTTAAGTGTTCCCCGCTGTAGAAAAAGGTTGTATCATCAGCAAAAAGTATGCATTTTAACAGTCTCTAAACAACAATGATGATATCATTTATATACAAAATAAACAGTTTTGGCAAACACCTCAGAGCAACACCTGTAAGAGTTAGCATTAGACAGTGTTTACATTATCAAAATATCAAATGAAGGGTATATAATTGTGTGTAGTAATAAATCACAAATACTACTGGCTTTATCTGGTCTATGTGTGTTTAAACTATATATTTGCTCCTTTAGGTCCCTCTGAGAGAGCTGGTCAGCTTCCTCACTGCAGCCAGCGCACTCCAGATGACCCAAGTGGCCGAGAAGTGTGCTCAGGCTGTTTCTCAGTATCTCAGTCCCACTCTGGCTTTCTTACAGCTGAACAAACTGTCCAAGGAGGAGGAAATCCAGCAGACAGAGAACAGCGGCTCAGGAGCCAGCCTGGAAAATGAGGGGGAAAAAGATGCGGCCCGGCCTGGCTCCAGCATCCAGGAAGTCTTCAGTGAAGAATGTGAGGCTAAGCCAAAGGTGAGGCTAACACCCAAGGTGGATATTCAAGGAAGGAAGGAGGTCAGAGATAAGAGAGGGGAAGCTTTAGCTACAAAGGAGTTACATGGAGGCGCAGCTTATTGTGTCAACACCCTGGAGTCAGAGGGAGGTGAACAAACCCAGCCCGATCACCAAGAATCATCTCAGGCTGAAGACACAACAGGTGAACCTGAGGAACCTGAGGAATCTTTAGACTCTAAAAAGAAAGATAAGGTTGAAGAAGACAAAAAAGAAGAAACTGTTTCTGTCCAGAGGCCGTACCTGTGCAGGAGGTGTGACCGAGTCTTCCAGGACCTGGAGAGTTACCTGGGCCACCTGAAGGAGCACAGACAGTACCTGTGTTTAGTCTGTGGGAAAGGTTTTTCCCAAAAAAGCAGCCTGACTCGGCACATACACGTCCATGCGGGTGTGAAGCTGTTTCGCTGCCCGCTGTGCCACAAGACGTTTTCCCATAAGGCCACACTGCAAGACCACCTCAGCCTGCACACAGGGGATACACCTCATCAGTGTCACTACTGCTCCGTGCACTTTGAGCACAAGCTCGGCCTGAAGCGCCATGTTAGGGGCTTTCAGGGGAGGAGCAGCATGGAGAACCTGAAGGAGGAGACTGTCCAGTGAGAATGAAGAAAGGTTTTCGCTGATATACATTCAGATAACGATAATTCTTACATGGGTTTCATTTAGTGCATGTCCAAAAGATAAAAGGTTAAAAAAGCACTTTGCTGCGTGGAAGTGGGAAAACATCTAAACCAAATCCTGAGTAATATATATATATATATATATATATATATATATATATATATATATATATATATATATATATATACCTTCTTGCTGTGAGGCTGCAGGGCCACCCGTTGCACCACCGTGCAGCCTCAAAATTATCTGACACTGTTAATTGAAATTTTATCCATCAAAAGTACCATTAGTATTGGTCTTCCTGAGTGGTATGAATATCACTAATGAAGGGGGCACAGTGTGTTTTTGCCTCCAAAAGGGCTTTTGTCTGTTCTATTAATGTCAGTGTCTTTTGCCCAAGTAGTGTTGTGTTTGTAGCTCTCACTAATATTCATTGATTAAATGATCAAATAAATAAAATTAACATTCATACATGATCTTTTGCTGCTTTTTTCCTTTGGGGTCCCAGGAGCTGGAGTCCATTGCAGCTGTCATTGGGCACAAGCTGAGGTATGCTCTGAATATGTCACCAGTTCACCAGCCAATCACAGAGCAGACAACCATTCACACACAGGCTCACATCTACTGGAAACTACAACCAACCTAAGTAAGCTTTGGTCTGTGAGAGGAAGTCAAAGAGAACCTACACAAGAGACTCCACACTGAAAGGCTCCTGTCGAGCCAGGGAGTCAGATCAAGCTTATTGTTGAGAGAGAACAGCTCTAGCCACTTCATTCAAATTTCCTCATTTAAAATGTTTTACATTTTATTGATGCTGAGATCCCTGTTCTTCTTATCTTAATCTCACTCTCAACTATTTTATGCTCTGTTCTTATTTGACCTCATATCACACCAGCATGTGAGCCAACAGCACACTGACACCTCGCTGGTTTAACTGAGCAACAGGATTACGCTTTGGTCCTATTGAACAAAGTCAAACTCCTGCCTCTGTCTCAGTGTCTCAATGTCTCAGGTCAGGGATACGGAGCGTGCTCATTCGTAGCTGATGATCTACTGATGAACCTTGTTGTCACAGGACCAACATGTGGGGATTCAATTCTCTGGAATTTTCATAAAACCATGTTTAACATTCAAGATTAAATAATATGAAGAACACAAAAACAAATAAATCACAAGTTTCAAACATTTTCATGACTTTTCTCAGTGCTTGTGGGTAACTACTGAGTAAGATTGATGATTTGTGTAAATACAGCCGGCACTTCTGCTAGCTTCTCACACAGCTCCAGTGTTTGCCTCACTTTGTTTATCGCACCGACTATAGACCAGGCTCCCTCCTGTGGCATAACAAGGCAACAGCTCCTGTCCTCACTTTTTACATGCAGTGCAGGGCACTTCAAGTGACTTTGACATTACCAGCAAACACTGTCTGAATACTGAACATGACAGACATCTGTTCTTTGAACATTCAACTTGTACTCAGAAGATGGAAACTAAAGACTGACTCTGTCTTTCCCGGAGACCTGGATGTTGGCGTGAATTTTTCGGGGCTCAGCTGGATGCTCAAAAAGAAGCCAAAGTTACAGCCAAATAAATCAATGACATATGTTAAGGGCAGCTGAATGGTGCTTTCCAACTCTTTATGAGAGTTTATTTTGAGCTTGAGTCAAAATAAAACATCGTATTCGGGGTTGGAGATGGGAATGGATAAAGACAGGGGGCTACTGATGAAAGGTCTCATTAAAGTTCTGTCACTTGCTGGCCAGACATCTGGAAACATTGTTTTTCTGAGGGTTGGAAGGACAGACAGACTTAAGTCCTGGTTAGTGATGGAGTGATTATGTGTAATGCATTAAAAACTCATACACAAAATGATAACGTTGTGTCAGTTCAATATTAGGACCCAAAGACTGACACAACCTGGAGACTGACTGTTTTATATATATATATATATATATATATATATATATATATATATATATATATATATATATATATATATATATATATATATATATATATATATATATATATATTATTTACAGATTTTTCAATTTACAATTATCAATATGCTGGTAGTAAAATACACAAGAACCCATTTTGATCAAATACACAAATAAAGTCAAGTACAAAGATACAGGACACATGGACATTAAGGAAAGATAGTTAAACAGACAAACAAACAAGACAAATAATAATAATAATAATAATAATAATAATAATAATAATAATAATAATAATAATAATAATAATAATAATAATATATATTTTTTTTTAAACACACAACATGGCTGCCAGTCCATGGTACATAGTAGTTAAGTTGTTGACACAAGAGCAACAGTTCAGTAATGAAGTAAGCCACATAAGGATATGGTAGATGAGACACAACCTCAGGACCACCAAAATGGTCTCATGAAAGCAAGCTGATGCCACAATGTGCCAAAAAAAGGTCTCCAAACTCTCTCAAATTTAATCTCTGTGTTGGGTTTGTGCAGACGCAATTTCTCCATTTGAAAAACGTAAAGCATGTCTCTAAGCCAGTGCAAAAAGCAGGGTGGTGAGGTGGATTTCCAAGTGAGAAGAATACGTTTTTTAGCGACCACCATTCCTAAAAGCAATGCAATCTGTATATCGTGTGACAGTTTGGAAGTCTCTGCAGAGCACCCAAAGATGACCAGGTTGTGGTTGGGTTGAATGTCTGTGGAATATGCTTTGGAGAAGCATTTGAAAATGGAAGTCCAAAAGTTGCTCAGTACAGGGCAAAACCGGAAAAGATGTGCCAGGGAACCTTCGGTCAAACAGCATCTGTCACATTTAGAAGACACTGAAGGGAAGATGTGATGAAGTTTTGTCTTTGAAAAATGCAGTCTATGCATCACCTTATACTGGATCAATCTGTAGCGTGAATTAACAGAGCAACGCAACGATGAACCACTGACATAGCTTCTTCCCAAAATTCTGGAGATATCTCTGCATTCAAATCCCTGGCCCAAGCTTCTCTGGTATGATCTGAAGACACCAAAACTGTAAAGCAGCCCACAAACTTTGACACTAGTTGGTTGGAGTCTGGTGAGAGGGATGGATGTGTTTGAGGGGTGGTTTCAAATTGTGAACATTTATTCTTAACATAATGTCTAACTTGCAGGTATCGGAAAAAAATGTGAATTTGGAAGATTATATTTAGTGCTTAATTGGGGAAATGATGCAAAATTGCCGTCAATATGAAGATCTAAAAAAGTTCTAAAACCCTGCTTATTCCAGAATGAAAACACCCCCTCTAACTGTCCAGGCTTAAACACATGATTCTGACATATGGGAGCATGAATGAAATTGTTGGAAAATCCGTGAGCCACTTTTATTTGGTTGAATATTCGTAGTGAGTTTTGCAAGACTGAGTGGTTTTGACAGTTTATTCTAGCAGAAGAAAGCATGCAGGAAGCTTGGTTGGAGTGGTCTGGCTGCGGTATTCAGGTACAGCTGAGCAGGACAAGTAGAGGAGTTGAAGGTGAATAAACCAAACAGGCTCCTGAAGACTGAAGTGAGGCTGGTCAAACTTGAGTTGTGTTGAAGCAGTCGTGGAGGATCTGACGCACAGAGAGAAAAAAGTTCAATTGATGTCCAGAAAAACTAGGGAGCCTTAACTTACCACCATTTGAGTTTCCTCTTTGTTTTTATTTGACACTTTGTAGAGAGAAGGTTGTGCTGATCACAGCATGGGGCTCTAAAGTGAAGTCCCAGCATCCAGCCAACACAGCAGAGTAAACCAGACTTCACCTGTCTGAGGTGAGCTCTGACCTGAACAGGCTTCTGTCAGATCAGTCTTAACATTTCTCTGCAAAAGTAGCATGTGATGTGTATCTGAGTCCTGACAACCATGGCTCTAATAAATGACATGTGCAGTCTTTGAAGGCTAAAATTCCTGACATTATTAATTAACACTGAACACTTCACTGAGAGCTTTTAGTTCTGCAGCTTTATCAGGGGTTGAGCTCCCTCTGCTGGTCAGAGGCTGTAATTTCTACATGAAAGATATGCTCTGTTTACAAACGTCTTTTTTAGTCTTACCCAACAGCCACTGAGGCAAAGACTCAGTTTATCTTTTAAAGAATGATGATGCTGTTACTGTGACCCAGAGGAAAGATGTCAAACTTTGAGATAAAGTGGCAGAGGAAACAGCCTCATCTGATTAAAGCAAACTTTACCACATCAGACCATGTTTTGTCTGACGTCTTTGCTCAATGTTTTAGTACTTTCAGAACTTTTAATAGATGTCTAATCATGGGATTGAATCATGAGTTTCCTGTTTTTGCCATAAATGGTGCTGGAGAATGACCTTTGGTTGTGTCAGCATTGTAAGTAGTGACCCATAGGCCTGATCCGTCCTTGACCTGGTATTTATTTAATTTAGCTTTTGTTGTGATATGGTGATGCCGTGTTGTGATGTTATTGTGTGGTCGTCTTGTGGTGCTGTGGTGTCATTGTGCTGTTGTGTCAACGTATGGGTATGGATGGACAGAATGTTTATGTGCGGGTGTCGGTCCACGGTGGAGGGCTGGTGAGCTGGGGTACAGATGAGAGGGGGATAGGGGTGAGTTGGGACGGGGGGTTGTGTTCGGGGGACACTGGGTTTTTGGGGAGAGGACTTCTGTGGTCTCCGGTGTCTGGCAGGGTATGCTGGGGGCTGGCACCGACTCGCCTGGGCTGGGTCCGTCCTCCCGGGTACCTGGCCGAACCCTCCTTCCTCGGGAGTGAGTGGCCCTTGGGCACAGGTGACCCCGGGTCCTACCCCCTGCACTCGATCGGGGGCCCTGCGTTTAGCGGGGCCTGTAGGCCTCAGTCCCTGGCCCCCTGGGGTCCTCCCTCCGCAGTGTCGGGGGCCTGCCTCTAGCCTTCCCGGGATGCCCCCTCCTTGCCTCCTCCTGGGTTGGCGTGCTGCTGTCTCCGTGGTGGTCTGTCTGGGCTCTGTGCTCCGTTGTGGCTGCAGGATGCCCGGGGATGAGGGCTATCTCAGTGCGTGTTTGGCCTCTGGGAGCAGCGGGGCCACATCTGCATGTTCACACCTTGGCATGATCACCTGACCTAAATGGATTTGACCTTAATCAAACCCAATATTCTGTTCTGCCACCTGTACCCCTATATGTGTAGGTGAGTATATGCTTCTGTGTATATTCCTATATACGTATACGTACCTCTTTGCAATTGTCATTGATGTTCTCACTGCTACTCATGATTTTTCCAGCTCATCTCTCCACAGGTGCTTCTTGTGATTATGATGTCAAAGACCTCAGGATACTGTCTCTTTTCAGGCTCAGTAGCTGGTTGTTTATTTCTCCTGTCTGTAGTCATCTGTTCAGTTGTTGTGGTTGTTCTCTACTGTTGTTTTGTTGTCTCTCTCTCCCCCTCTGTCTAGTCTCTTCTCTACACTTGTTCCCTTTATCACTGTTTCTTTCCTGATATCACCTTGTTCTGGTTAAGCAGTAATCGTCAAACTTGGCAATATACGGGAGGGAAACTGTATGGATACATGTATGCGTATGTATATATATGTGCATATATACGTATGTGTGTGTGTATGTATATGTATGTATGTGTGTGTATGTATAAAATATATATCAAAAAACACTAATAAAGAGTACAATGTTAACACTCAAGGGGAGCCTTATACACTAACGGCTCCCTTTGGAAAAGCAAATGTGTTCTGCACAATACGGCAGCCAGACCATAATTCTGTTGTCGTGACGCTGAACAGGACAAGAGGAAAAAAAAATAATTAGCTTTTAACAGTTTAATGAAAGGCCTTGGGTTTCCTCTGTTAGATATTGACCTGTGTTTATGCTCAGATAACATGTTGTTTTCTTCCTCTGATGAAACCATTTGACTTTCATAAACCTCTGTTTCTTCTTCTCTGTTGGACAATGGGTTAATGGGTTAATATATCTGATGGAATACAGCTACATAGCTGACCCTGAGGCGGTCATTAACAAGCACTGCAGAATTTCCTGCTAGGTTTTGATTTGCAAAGGAAAGAAAATGAAGACACTAAAAGAATGTGAGGTCAGCTTTCTGAAAAACATTCATCTGATTATACGTCTATCTCCAAAAGTTGAATCTTCTTTTGCATGGTATGCTGTCAACAAGACATCCTTTATACACTGCCCTGAAAAAAAAATGTAACCACCAAAAAAAAGGTCACACACTCTATTATTTCATTGGATTGCCTTTAGCTTTGATTACAGCACACATTTGCTGAAGATTTATTTCCATCCCGTGTTGCATTAATTTTTCACCAAGATCTTCATTGCTGATGGTGGAGTCTGACCACTGAGCAAAGCCTTCTCCAGCACAACCCAAAGATTCTCAATGGGGTTAAGGTCTGGACTCTGTGGAGGCCAATCCATATGTGAAAATGATGCTTCATGCTCCCTGAACCACTCTTTCACAGTTTGAGCCTGATGAATCCTGTCATTTTGGAATACGGCCGTGCCATCAGGGAAGAAAAATCCATTGGTGGAATAACCTGGTCATTCAGTATCTTCAGGTAGTCAGCTGACCTCATTCTTTGAGCACAGACTGTTGCTGAACCTAGACCTGACCAACTGCAGCAACCCCAGATCATAGACTGCCCCCACAGGCTTGGACAGTAGGCACTAGGCATGAACCAACCGCCTATGTGAACTTGAAGCATGCCTTGAAGACGTAAGGTCCTGGATGAGCAGAAACTTCTTACTGCTGAAGTCAGAGAAGATTGAAGTCATTGTTCTTGGACCTAAACATCTCAGAGAACCTTTCTTGAACAACATCACCGCCTCGGAAGACATCAGCTTGGCTGTCAGGAACCTGGGAGTTCTTTTTAATCATGACTTGTCCTTTCTCTCTCACCTCCTACAGGTCTCAAGGACGGCATTCTTTCATCTAGAATTAGACACATCTTGTCTCAGAGTGATGCTGAGAAACTAGTCCATGCTTGCCTTTCTTCTAGGCTGGACTACTGTAACTCTCTTTTATCTGGCTGTCTTTATAAGTCCATTAGGACTCTTCAGCTGGTTCAGAATGCTGCGGCTTGGGTACTGACTTGGACTGGGAGGCGAGAACACATCTAGCGTCTCTACTGTGGTTACCTATAAAATCTAGGATAGAGTTTAAAATTCTTCTTCTGACTTACAAAGCTCTTAATGGCATTGGGCCATCCTATCTTAAAGACTTAATCGTTCCGTATAATCCGTCTAGGTCTTTGCGTTCTCAACATGCAGGTCTGCTCATTGTACCTAGGGTCTCTAAAAGTAGTATGGGAGGTGGAGCCTTTAGTTATCAGGCTCCTCTTCTTTGGAATAACTTACCGGTTGAGGTCCGGGGAGCAGACACGGTCTCAACCTTTGAGAGTAGACTTAAAACTTTCCTTTTTGATAAAGCTTACAGTTAGAGCTGGATCAGGTCTGAACCAGCTCTTAGTCATGCTGCTATAGGTTTAGACTGCTGGGGGGAACTGACACACAGGGCTCTTGTTTCCCTCTCTCTATCTGTCAGTCTAATTTCTAGTCTTAGTGTCCTGTTATGAGGTGGCCCAGGCTCTGAGTTTGTCTTGTAGGCTCCTCTGGATCGGTGACGTGGACTGTCTGCTGCTGTGCTCCTGTCAGACTCCAGCTGGGATGGCCTGCTGGTTTCACCTCAACCGTCGCCACAACGCCAACTTTGGACTGTGTCTATGTCTGTGTGTGTGCATGAGTCTATCTCTCTCCCTTTCTGTGTGTGCCCCCCCTACTTCTCTCTCCTACTCTCTCCTCTCTATCTGTCTCTCTCTTACCACATCCCAGTCTCCTCAGATATCTGTCTAACATGAGTCTGGTTCTGTCCGAGGTTTCTGCCTGTTAAAGGGAAGTTTTTCCTTGCCATTGTAACTTGCTAAATGCTGCAAAGTCCTGTACTCATGGTGGATTTAGATAAGATAAGATAAAATAAGAGTCTTTATCTTAACTTGATGTTGGGTTTCTGCTAATAAAATCTTTACGGGTCTAGACCTGTTAATGTTTTTGTAAAGTGTCTCGAGATAACTCTTGTTGTGATTTGGCGCTATACAAATAAAGATTGATTGATTGATGGGTGATCACTTCATCTGTTCTTACCCTGATGGCCCATCACTCTGGAACAGGGTCAATCTGGACTTATCAGACCACATGATCTTCTTCTGTTGTTTCATAGTCCAATCTTTATGCTCCCTAGCAAATTGAAGACTCTTTTTCCAATTAGCCTCACTGATTACTGACTGACAGCGGCCGGACTCTGCCATCATCAATGCAAGATTTGGTAAAAATTAATGCAACACTAGATGGAAATAAATCAATGCCACAGCAAATGCGTGGTGTAATCAAATGTAAAAGCAGTTCAACAAAATATTAGAGTGGGTGGGTAAGTGAGTGGGTTGGTGGTGACTTTTTTTAACCAGGTAGTGTACTCCTGTCTCTAAAAGCCGAATCTTCTTTTGCATGGTATGCTGTCAAGACGTCCTTTATACTGTATGTAACGTGACTGAGAGATTCCTCCTGAGGTGGCCCAGACCCTTAACCACACTGAACCAGATTCTGGCTCCAGAAGTTTGGGCTCTGTAGATCCTGCTGCAGAAGAAGAAGAAGAAGAAGAAGAAGAAGAAGAAGAAGAAGAAGAAGAAGAAGAAGAGGGTGTTAAGAGGAGCTGGGAGCTGAAAAAAACTCTACAGCTTCAACATTTCTTAAAATAACTTTCAGTTCTTACTCAGTTCAGTAACTTGCTATTCAACATATTTTTCTGAGCTAATTTAAAGTGATGTTTTGTACGCATGTACAGTGCTGGGCCAAAGAAGGTATGGTCATCTGTAAAGCGTGCATTGAGACATTTTAACCACTAGAGGGCACCATATACTGTCCTGTCTGTAACAACAGTTGCTCTCTCATGCGTTGACTCAGTTGCTGGTGTTGCTGTTTAAGAACAGGTAAATCAGCTCTTATGGTGTTGGAGTTATTTTATGCACAGCAAAAAAGGAGCAGGAGAGATATGAGGACAGACTTTGTAAACACTGACCCTGCAGACACTGTCCTCCAGCTGCTGCAGCAGCCTGCGCTCTGTGACTGACTTCCACCAGACAAACTGCTGCCTGTTTTTATGCACATTTCTACCACTGACAGCTTTTGAGTGTTGTGTAGGTGTTTGAGAGATGTCTCATCATGTTTGCTGTTTTAGACTTAATGTGAATAACATCATCTGCTTCATCATCCTGTCAGCTGGTTGCCGTCATCTTTCTCAAACAGCGGCTGTTGTGCAAACTGTGCAAAGACTTTCAGTCACATGGTTTGATGTTTGTTCCTTTTTAGGCTAAAGCTAAACTGTAGTCCTACCTGTTTTAACTACAAGATTTCAACTTGGGAGGAGAAAAAATGTAGTGCGAGGTAGTTACAGCTCACTGAAGCAGACTTGCTTTGACTGCTTAGAAAAAGTGTTACACATTATTGAAAAGCCATCACCCTTTTTCCTTCAAATAAATTCCTTCAAGCTTTTCAGACTCCAGACTCTGTCGTGCCTCTCCATGACATGTTGCTGAGTGAGGGCATCACTGAAGAGGTTTTGGCTGCAGATTTTGAGTTCTAACCCAAAGAAAGAGCTCAAAGAACAGCACTTTGACAGGCTGGAGGCTTCTGCAAAGTGTGCAGTGTGATGTAAAATGACAAGAAACTGCTATAGTCTGAATAAAATGTTCCTCTTTGGGTTGAAGTTCCTCTTTAAGTTTCTCACAGGAGCTTTAACCCAACAAAACCTAACAGGACAGCGTATTATTTTACAGATTAAGAGCCGGGTTGTGTTTAGTAGTAGAAAATTGAAAAAAAAAAAAAAAAAAAAAAAGGAAGCTTTAAACTCTGAGGTTGTCTGTGAGGTTGCCCAGAGCATCAGTAATAACATTAAATCCTGCATAATGTGAAGTTTGAATTACAACATCTGCTGCTTTTTAAGAGACTAGTGTGAATGTAAGACTTCTGTGTCTTAGGTACAGAACTCAACTTTTTACAACTTCTGCTAAAAAAGTTAAACAGCCTTCAACAGTCAACTCCTTCAAGTCAACTCTGGTGCTACTTGCCAGGCTTTTTGTTCAGTTTTCCGCAATTTGATGTCAAAATCATCTTTACCCGTCCTACATCATTTAAAGTGAGTGTTGACTCACACGTGTTACAACCCTCTCTTAACTTAAGATCCTCTTTGACACTTCCTCTCTCACACCTCCTGGTTGTGTTCAGTTGATCTCTCAGAGCCTCAGAAAAGACAGAAGCTGATGCTAACGCACCTGGAACAAGGAAGAAATTGTGGCAGAGATGCTTGAATTGTGCAGCACGATGCCTCTGAGGTTGATTTTTATCCAACAACCAGGCGGAGAGTCACAGCTCAGGTCTTTAAAATGGTTTTTAAGCTCTACAAGCTAACCGACAGTTTCCTACCAGCAGTGAGTGGATACGCTGCCTGTGATGACTGGGGACAAAGAACAGATGCATCGTGAAGCAGGTATGGTTAATGTGCTCTGATGTCTTGCATGTTTTTTCTTTTTCAAGTTCTTTCCTTTACCTGTTTCTAAAATGTTCAGCTGTATTTTAATTAAGGCTGCCTGAATATGTCTGCTGTCAATAAACTGAGTTTTCACCTTAGATAACTTCACAGCTTCCAGCTAGGAGAGAGTACCACAGCAAACAAAAATCTGACCACATCCTGTTGAGAGTTCATACCTCTGTCAGCCCAAAAATAACCGTTAAAAAAAAATCAGTCATTGTTTTTTTCTTTATGTCTCAATACACCTATGCTACATCTTTGCTCTGGCTGATATTTTCTCCAACAGCACCAAATTTAAACAGTTTTCCAAGAATACAAGGGGTAGAGATACCTCTCACATCTGAAACAATGCGGTACTGATGCCCGGTACCTGGCAATCTGTGTTAGTACTCAACAGTACAAAATTGTTTATACTTTTGTGTGTGTTTATGTGGTAATAAATTTAACTGAATTTTAAAACCTCAAAGTTTTCCAATTCAATATTTATTTTTCAATAAATTTTGCAATGCTGTGTTCATGTCCAGTATGGAAAATCACCTACTCTTCCACTCCCTCACAGTCATAGGGATGTGTTTAGATACTAGAACATGGTACCGTTTGATTTTAGGTGAATCAGTACTACAGACAGAATTCGGTTGGTACCTAAAGAAATACCAAATTCAGTACCCATCCCTATAGGTGATTAAAACTGAATAGTCCTCTTTATACACTCCAAGATAAATGGGAAGTTTAGTTTAATTAAATAACTATTAATGTAAAAAAAAAAAGCAAAAAAAAAAAAAAAAAAAAAAACAGTAGGGGAGACCGGGTATGGTTGTAACATGGGGAGACTTGTAACGCCACCAATTCCACCAATCAGGGGCAAGATAGGAGTCATATGGTCATTTCATTATTTACCAACTTCCACTCTGATTACACATGGTGATTGTCAGGGCTGGAAACAGGAGCATGCAGATTCTGTAGGGAAAAAAACTGATTTTGAGGTATTAAAGTACATTTTTTTGACTATTAAGTTTTTATAATATTCCAGATAAAACCATTTGATTTAAATCAGAATAAATTTTAGTTTCTCAGGCTAAATGTGATGCATTTTCCCATGCTAATTTCAATCCACTATGCTAATACAGCTAGCTAAACACTGGATGACGGGGTGGGGATGGTTGTAACACATCTTTCAAAGTTATTACATCCTTTTGCACAACTAACAACATTTTCTTCATTTTAATAAAGTTACATAACACCCAGGCAGTGGAAAAGAAAGAGTGGCAGAGGTGTGCCTGCAAATGTTTGATTCAGATGATTGTTCTTTACACAGCTACGCTGCAGTGTATGAGCATAGATACTGTTAAGGATGAACTCTTGGGTCAAACAGGAAGTGAGTTATGGTCAGTCACAGAGAGAGACATTGTTCTGGATTGTTCGATTTCAATACATGTTTTTTGGAGGGGTGTGTGCTGTTTTTGCTTTTTTTGTCTGACTGTTTCAACTTACCCCAGCATGTGTTACAACCTACCCCGGTAGTGGAGAAGGTTGTAACAAAGGACCTCCATGTATCTGACATCACCTGGTGAGCTCTGTGATTTTTTTTTTGCAGAGGTTTGAATTGGTGCCATTTGTAGCAAACACATGTGGTAACTTTGCTTTGAAGTTTGAGAACTTTGACTCAAAAATACAGTGAGTTAGAGGTGCTGAAGCAAAAAGTGTTACAACCATACCCGGTCTCCCCTATTTTCTATCATATATTTGCTTCACTGTTTCTTTTGTTATATTGTTCAATAGAAGACACTCATGAATAGCATTTTATGGCAAAACTACCTCCATGCTAGGGCTTAGATATCAGGCATAAGGGTTAGTTTTTGAATTTCTTTTCCTTTTTCCTTTTTTTTTTTTTTTTTTTTCTTACAAACATGTTTTGTATCCCATTTCTTATCAAGCTCTGGTCTCATGTGTACTTGTTCTCATACTGGGCGTTACAGGGAAAGTGATGACTCAGTGTTAATTTATCCCTGCATAGTGACGTAGCATCAATGGGTGGATCTAGATGTATGCTTTCTGCCCATAGAGCAGCATGAGGAAGACTTCTTGGGCAGAAGAAAGTCCTGGTCTCTGGTCTGAGTGGGCGATGGTGAGCCCTCTTCATACTGGACCAGCCACAGCCTGAGTCACCTGATGGTAAGTCCACATTACAATCATTTCATCCCTCTGGAGGAACGCGGTGTGATGACGGTCGTAACAGAAGTTCTGTAGTAACATCAGGAGAATGAGTGTCTTTTCTTGAATAATCTGTTCCAAAGTGCCTCTTTCTGCATTTTCATTTAAAGATATTAAATTAATTTGGTGGTTGTGTTTTTACTTTTGACCTCAAAGCAACAAGTTATACCAACCATGTCTGCCACACCCAAGAACCCCTCTGAGATGGTGTCTTACTTTTCCTGTTGGTAGATGCCACTGCAAGTTTCTGCCATCTGCTTTTATTGCTTTACAGAAATCTGTGAGCTGATAAATATTAAAGAAAAACTGACCCCGAATGTGTGGGAATGACATTCATGAAAGTTAATTTTCTCCTGCTGCTATCCCAAAACTTAAAAAGAAGCTCAAGCTCTCTTACTCTTTGATCTCAGGAACTGGCACGATCCTCTGTAAGACATTAATTAGACTACAGTGAAAAATAATGATGATACTGAGTTGGTTATATTCACATTAATTAAACCAAGGAATCAACAAACAGCCAGATATGCCAAGGCAATTAAATCCATGCAAACTCTGTTTTTGTTCAACTTTGCCATTAATGACCATGCAAACTGAAAATCAATCTCTTGCAGAAAAACAAGAGGAAATGAGAAACTTTCAAAGTAGATGCCCTGAATGATTCATATTAAGGAAGTTGCATTAAGTTTCAGAAAACAAAGCTCACCCTACCATAACCTCTGATCATGTAAGACCACACTTCCTGGACCCAACCATTCGCTGTACATCTTCTCAACTTCCCATATTTTGTGGCTGTCTTCAGCAGTTTTGTCCAAGAATGTTTTTTTAAGTCCCTGTGAGGAGTTTCTGAGTAATCTTGAAAAAGTCCCCCTTCTTGACATATGCTTGATTGTAATCCACACTTTAAAATGAGATTATCAGCACCAATATTACAGGTTACAGGTTATTTTAAATGCTACTATTTAGCTTTTAGATAGGGTCCAGCAGGAACGGATCGATTTACGGCACGTCTAAGTCTCTATGACAACACCATGCCAGCTGACAAAGTGTTTTTCTCTGATAAGAATTAATCTTGTAGTGATGGTGGACACTGAAGCCTAACTGTCAGACAGAAAAAGGACAGAAGAGCAGAAGAAAGATAAACAGGAGAGTGATAGAGCACGAGCTAAAGACTAACATAGGAGCTAACCTGTTTGTGCTAATGTTGATTCCAACCCACAGTCAGCAGTTATTCTGCAGTGGTCTGTTCAAACTTGAGAGTCTATCAATAAAATGAAGAGTGAGGTTATGTTAGCTCTGATTGGTAGATGACTGGCAGGACATAACCAGGATTCACTAACGTTACACATTACAGACATGTCTTAGAGCACCTGGCTGTCAGGTGAGCTAAACATAAACAGCTACTAAACTACTTACAAACTTACAGTGTTTACTTGTCGTCATGTTAGCCTACAGATACGTCGGAGCACAGGGCTGCCGATAGCACTACATATAGCCGGCTGCTACAACATTTGCTTGATGTCACGTATCCCTACATAACTGTACTGAAAAATACCTTACCTCATCACGTTGTATCCAGTAAAAAGTTGTCTTGAACAAAGACATTTTTAATTCCAAAACAAATGCACACCTCACTAAAAGTAATTTACGACAGTGTGTGTAAGACCCCGGGCCAGAAGGTGGCGAGGCAGTCCAATTAAAGCAAATCCTCCTCATAGCATCTTTAAAAAAGTTCAAGATAAAACAGATTTATTATTGTTATCAAAAAAAGAAACACTTTCTTGCCAGTGTCAATGCTTGATCATTGAGGGATTAATGCAGAAACCTCTAGAACAATGAATCCAAAGCAAAAGAGCCAAAGAGCTCTCAGGGGCCCATGTTAAAATGCTTAAACGTATACATGTTTTCAGTCTGGTTCAAAATATGTTTGGGTGTTTGTTGCACTGTTTGTAGAACTTGTTTGTATTTTAAGATGTTAAATGAAAGAGTCGCATTGTGAAGTTTATGATGTAGCGGGATACAAGACATGGTCAGTTGGGGAAAATGATAAATATCAATTGGTGTAACCAATGTTTCCCCACAAAAATCTGTTATTGCACAAAGAAGATACAATGAATAAGATGCTATCAGTATGAAACATGAAATTCACAATGATTTTAAAACCAACTTACCTCAAAATTTGAGAGGAAACATTGATGTCAATAGCATACTGAGTTGCTTAGTATGCAGTAGATGCTAAATCACATACTATTGAGTTTAGAAATGCAATATTTTGTAACAACTTATTTCATCAGTACACTTGTATAATTTCTACGAATGTGAATATTTTAATTCTTGCAATGATTTTGCAGGTACACCATTTGACAGTTTAATGGGACTGATTCTTTAGTTGGTTAAAAAAGCTGAAATGTCAAAATACTATGATACTACCGGAAACGCAAACTACACATTTAAACAAACATTCAACATGTTTAAGCATATTTTTGTTACCAACCCTTAGTTGTCACTGTCCCTGGTGTTTGCCAGGAAGATAAAGGACTGAAAGTCACCTCTCGGTTTTTCTGGGTGAACAGAAAGTTCTGGATGAGTCAGCATTTTTAATACGGCGACCACCGTTTTTTCAGAAGCGGATGTGGGTGAAGTCACCGAGACAGCTTATGCTGGAGCTTATTGCACAGCCTGGTCCTGTTTAGGTTAATGTTGTATAACTGAATATATTACAACAAGCATTTTTAATGAGATCAGAATAAAAGGAAATTAATTGAGGTGTAAAACAAACTCATTGCTAAATATTGATTCTACTTATTGCTTCTTTACAGCAACAGACGTGTGCTAATACTAAAATGAAGAAGAGCCGCCTCCTCCTCTCCTTCCTGTGTGCTGTCCCGCTGTGTCTTCTCAATGTCTGGTCTGGAGGGTTTCAGACACACACAGCAGTCAGTCCCATCACCATCAGTAGCTGGAGCAATGGCGGCAGAAACGTGACCATCCTGCTTTGGTTCTGGCCCTTCGGCAGGTCCATGAGTCTGAAGGGAGACGTGTGCTGGGACCTGTACAGCATCCCTCGCTGCAGACTGGTGGATCAGCGCTCTTTGTTTCCTGAGGCGGACGTTGTAGTGTTCCACAACCGGGAGCTGGTGCAAGGCAGACAAAAGCTGCCTTTTAACCTCTCTCGTCCACAGGGACAGAGGTGGGCCTGGATGTCCCTGGAAGCTCCTGTTCCTGAGGGAAACCTGAGTCAGTTTGCTCATTTCTTTAACATGACGATCACCTACAGGAGGGACGCAGATGTCACTGTTCCCTATGGTGAGGTGCTACCAAAGGTGGATGAAGGAGTAGAGGATTTCCCCCAGAATAAGAGCGCCCTAGTGTGTTGGGTCATCAGCAACTACAGAAGTCAGCACAAGAGAAGCCAAGTCTACAGAAACCTGAGTGAAACTATTTCTGTGAAGGTCTACGGCCGCTGGACAAAGAAACACCTCACATCCAGAGCCCTCATACCCACAATCTCTCGCTGCTACTTCTATTTAGCGTTTGAGAACTCAGACAGTAAAGATTACATCACGGAGAAGCTGTGGAGGAACGCATACCAAGGCGGGGCGGTGCCCGTTGTCCTGGGACCAGGGGTGGACGATTACAAAGCTGTGGCTCCACCTAAATCTTTTATCCATGTAGATGAGTTTGCCTCAGTGAAAGAGTTAGGGGAGTATCTACAGCAGCTAGCAGAGGATAAGAAACGTTACAGGGAGTACTTCAGATGGAAACATGAGTGGAGAGTGAAGCTGTACACAGACTGGAGGGAGAGACTGTGTAGGATCTGCTCACAGTACGACAGTTTACCTTCACACAGAGTTTACCCCGACCTGGAGGCCTGGGTCAATGCCGTTAGCACTTAGCTAGCACAGTTCCTGTTTGTTTCTCACCGTTAGCTTGTAGCTGTGATCTCATTGTGTGTGCTCCTTGTAATTGTAAAGCTTTATCTATCATAAAAAAAACATATTTTAACAGTTATAGTTACAACAACAGATGAAATGAAGGTTTGCATTGAACAGTAACTTGAAGAAATTGATCTCTTTTCAGGAAGCTAACAGTAGGAAAATCATATATTGCCAAATAACAGAGTTTCAGGAGCCTGACCACACCTCAACCACACCTGGTACTTTCAAAAAATCAAACGTACCTTGCTCCCTTCCCTTCTTACTATCTTTCTTTCTTTACAAGCTCTCAAAAGGCATTCTGTCGACCAAGGGAGTAGCGTATCCCCAAGCTTTCCCAAACTAGTAGCAGTAAGAAGTTCAACTGCAAATTGAAATTCAATGTTTTTATTCAATTATGCATTCATCCTGTTGGTGGTGTGGTCTCTGCTGGTGAAGCAACAAGAAACAGCAGGACATTGAAGCACTTAATAACAAAAACTTAACCTCTATGTGAATTGGTACTGTTGTAATATATTCTCATATCCAAGGAAGATTTTAAAGTAGATACCGATTTGTAGTTTGCCAGGAAGGCTGTGGGTCAGTGGTTGAGTCATCTTCTCTCAATCCCAAAGTTTCCCTTGCAAGACAACGAACGCCAAGGGGTACAACCCAGTTTTATTGTTGGTGCTGTCGCACCTGGCGTAAAACTGCACATCGATTTGTGGAACACAAACTGAAATCAGGTGATGTGGGGACTCCTGAAAGGTGAAAGAAGAAAAAGAAGAACCAGCTCTGGTCTAGGGCTACATTCAGGGGTTGGGTCTAGCTAATTAAGCTATCTACTAATGTATCTAATTCTATCTACCAGTAATTGTTATTGGCTAAGGCTAAGGCTTACAGTAATCACATAAAATTAGCTAAGCTGATGCTTAAATACTTTTATGTTATGGCAGACCGCCAAAACAGCGATACTCTCAGTAAACATGAAAGGTAGATGAGAGGTATTTATTGATACATCACTATTTTCAATTTCATGCGGGAGTGGAACCAGTACAATAATATTCAACTCACAAAATATTCAATATTCAGAAGTACAAGTACAATTACGTTGAAGAATTTACTTAAGTAATATATATATACACTGTTGATGGACACATTTTATTATTCCTGCTTTTCTTATTGTCAACTTCTGTGTGTTTTTTAAATCACAACTCTGCCCAAACTTGAAAACTGACGGATAAAATATTGGGGGACACAAAGGATAACTCAGTTCTACTCATTATTCCATGGTGTTTTATTTTCCTTGATGATGTAAATGAGGAAAACAGGTTGAAACCTTTAAACAGAAAGAACATGAAACAAATCTAAAATTTAAAAAACAAAACACACATTTTTTTTTCCAGTTTCTGAAGATTAAATTTTAAATTTGTAACTTCAAGTCATAGGAATATTCACCAACTAATGAACAACTTGACTTAAAGTAACCATTAACTAGAAAGATTAAATAAAGTTTCCCCAAAATACCCAGCTTAAATCAAAATAAAATTTCCCCCACCCAGCTGGAATTCCTTTAGAGTCTATTAACAATGATGAGGCATCAGTCTCCTACCAGAAGTGTCTTCAGAGCTTATCCTGAGATGTGTTTTTTTTTTGTTCTTAGTAACTGATGGAAAATGAATTGGAGTAAAATAAAAAACGTAACTTAAATAAATATAATTAGTTTCATCCAGCCTTGGATTAATGTGTTTAATACAAAGTCAAAGTGGCAGACCAGCATCATAGGACTGAGCAGACCAGCAAATGTGTCCGTGGAGTTGACAAAACATTTAGCAAAACCGAGGAGCCTCCAAACTTCTTTAGTGTATTCAGTTAAACACCAGGATCAAGGTGCTTTCTCACCCTGCACTAACCCTGTCCTGTTGTTACAGCACACTTTACTAGCCCTGGCATACACACTGACAACACTGTGCCACTGGCTGAAGCACATGCTCTGTGACTTGACAGTGATTCATTTGCAGTGATTGATGTGAGATGAAACAACAGACTCATTTTATAACTAGATTATCTGATGTTTATCCTCTGTATATTAAATGATTTACAGTTATAAATATGTATAAAAGGCTTATCAAAAGCATTATACTTGAAGAATGTGAATAAACGCTGTCTTGATAACCCGTCCTTAGCATTTTAAGTTGTACAGTAAGAAGCAGCTTGACTCAAACTGTGCACTGACAAGTTTCACTTTTTATATGTTGTGAGCTGACTCATTTGAAACTAGTGTTTTGAAAAGAAAAGTATCCAGTGCTGCCATTGTTTAGTACTAACAAAGGTCTTGTTGCTAAAGACTGCAATACTTTGATGAAACATGGCCAACTCTAGTTGCTAGACGCCACCCTGTTGGCTGTGGCTGCCTTTTGCAGCAGCTCTCTCTTTTTTGTCTGTTTCTTGTAATTTTTTAAATCTCTTTTTCACAATCTTTGTATTTGGAGTGGATCATTACTTTATATGGTTCATTTGTTGGTCATGGACACCAAACTTTTTGTGGCTTCAGTGATATTTTTACTTCTTTTTTCTCCTGTGTTTGTCTGGAGATCCTACATGTAACCATGGCTGCATTGTTTACATGTGAACTCAGCTGTTAGCAGCCTGTAGCATGCCAATGCTAACTGGTGCAAGGCCTGATGTCTACCCACAAGGTGAGGAGAAGGAGGTGAGGATGACGTGCTGGTTCTCAGGTGTGAGCTAAGAAGTATCCACATGGACCTGTCCTTCCATCCATCATTATTGGGAACGTAAGATCTATCTCCAATAAGATGGATGAGCTAGCCGTGCTTACCCAGCAACAGAGGGAATACCAGAGGACAGAGTAGCATCATGCTAGTCACGGACATGGCTAATAGAGCTAACACTAGAGACCAACACCACATTGGAAGAGCTTCACCTGCTGTGAGCAGACAGGATCCAGGAGACAGAGACTGAACAGACTGCTGAAGAAGCTCAGTCCTGGACCCTGTGGAGGTGGAGGCTGGCTGAACTGGACAATGATGGACAAGCTGTCAGCATCTATTTTCTTATGGAGCTTTTTACACTTTCGATACACTTTCTTACTTTTGTTTTCTTGATTGCTGCTGTGACTTCAATTTTGTTGTACTTGTTACAATGACAATGAAGTTCTATTCTATTCTCTGTGCATATGAGAAAAAATATTTACCCCAACATCTGACAAAACTTTACATGTAAACTTACTGACAGGTCCTTATCTTGGGTACAGTGCATGTGTGGTTCAAACACATCTGGGTCTAAATTGGCTTGAATATCAGAGTGATGCGACATGAAAAGCACAAATGAAACAATACTTCAGTCTTTGGTGGTATACATTTACTGAAAAACACTTATATACACATATTGAAAGTTTAACTGTTCCTGAATGACTAATGGTTCAACTCATAAACCTCTAGATGTAGCTTATGTTTTAATAAATTATAACCTATCTGATTTACAATCTAGAGAGGGTTTGGTGTCAAACTGGCATGACTGAACTCTGAAACACTAGTAAATACTGCAGCAATGTTTCTCCCTGGATAACATTAACACAGATCAGCTGCAAACTGTTTAAAAGATCACAGACTACTATCATCTTAATGACACTTACAAACGTGCCAAAGTAAGACCAGATGAGAGACTTAATCCAGTGAGCGACCAAATTTCACTTTTAGTTGTTCAACATTTCATTTAGAGAAAAATCCTTCACAATAAAATCATAATCAGGTATTAAAGTACAACTTGGCTATTCATGTCTTCCACCAGGGTCATGGACAAAGTTCGGGAAAAAAAGTGTGCAATTAGCAGAGGACATTCAAATATCAACTTGTCTGTAACACCCCCCAAAATGTTTTTTTTTTCAATCTTACTATCCCAGTTAAAGCGTCAAATCATTGCGGGATATCTCATTGTCCTTTCAATAAATGCAGCACAAATTTACAAGAAAAAATACTTAATAAAAACAACTTTGTGCAAAATCCATGGAAATATGCACCCTGGAGAAGAGTTTAGATTTCCATTTCGAAAATACTTTGGATTAAAACTGTAGCTGCTCTGATTGATTAAAACATGTAAGTATTGCACAGATTTGGTGGTCGTATCATTAGACGTTACACTTCCTCATTCTGGGCACAGCTAACCTTCCCAAAATGTAGATTTAATTTAAACACGCACCCTAGGCTCTACAGACAAACTTCATTTTTTAAATCCTGGAGTGACCTGAAACAGCACTGTGGTTTTTTAAAACTGTTAAATCCTAAAAAGTTATTTTATCACACAACATCCAAGAACACGAAATTATGAATGAGGTGTTTTCAGTTTGAAATTCAGGTTGATGTTCAGATTCAGGTCACAAAGGAGAGTGTCGACCACAGCAGCTCCTTCAGTCAGTTTCTACAAGTTTGATCTTTGTCGCTTCTGCAGATCCAACAATGTGAAGAGTTGATGTTTGGGTTGTAGAGTCTCACTCTGGGAAGGTAACGTGGATAAGCATGCTTATCCGGTCAGGTGACTAACCAGTCCTGGGTGCAGGGCTTGTTTCAGGACGTCTGGTCGGTGAAGTGGGGCCATGTAGAGCGTGGGAGGAGGGGCGCTCGGGTAGCTGGGAGTGGAGTAGCCCTGACTGGGAATGGGAGATGAGGCCATTCCCAGTGGAGAGGGACTCTGCTCATAGTACTGACCGTCGCACTCCTCATCCAGGGGCAGAGCCAGGCGCTTCCCTTTCTGTCGTCTGTTGCAAAACCAAACGCGTACAACCTGTGGAGAGCAGCATCAGGAGTGAAAACCTGAGTCAAACTTCACTGTGAGACTGACTGAACCCCTCTGACTCATCATACTTACATCTCTCTCCAGACCCAGGTCGTCTGAGATGTGTGTGATCTCCTGGGTGTTGGGTTTGGGGCACTTGATGAAGTACGACTCCAGAGCAGATCGTACGGCCCCCTCCAGGCTGGTCCTCCTCTTCCTCTTTCTGGTGTCAACAAACACTCGCTCTATCTTGTACATCTGTGGAATCAGGAATATTGAGTGAGATTCCCATCAACACTATCCCCAACAGCCTAATCCAGACCACAAGGTGACATGTAGACTTCATAAGAGCAGAGGATCTGGATTCAGGGAAACTCAGCAGGAAGTCAGCGAGTCCTGAAAAGACCAACTGATCCCATGAAGCTCTGTGTTGGTCTGTTGTCTTGTAAAGATGTTAACAGATGTCAGAAGCTACATCTTACATCCTGGGGGTTTTCTGAAGTCTCTGCCTCGTTGAGCCATCTCTGGAGAAGGGGCTTCAGCTTGCACATGTTCTTGAAGCTCAGCTGCAGGGCCTCAAAGCGGCAAATGGTGGTCTGACTGAACATCTTACCTATTGCACATCACAAAAAGTCACATTAAGCATTGTTAAAAGGCCAAAGATGGTGGTATAACTCAACCAAAACCTGGTCTCTATCAGCTACAACACTTCCTGGATCTAACATGTGGGCCTAGTCCATGAAATCAACCTGCGTCAAGCTTACCATAGAGGTTACCAAGAGCAAGCCCAACATCAGCCTGAGTGAAACCCAGAGTGATGCGTTTATGTTTCAGCTCCTTGGCGAACTGCTCCAGTTCTTCAGTGGAAAGATTCTCCTACAGGAGCAAAACAGGGTCAGATTTAGAGATTAGGCACAGAGTTAGCAAGTATGTTGCCATCAAACTCAGATCCAGACCTAGTGGTGGTCTTACCTCCTCGGAGTCGCTGCAGCCGCCGCTGGAGGAGCCGCTGCTCCGCGCAGAAGAAGCCGGATTCTGCGCCTGGGACCCGGATTGGTTCTGAGTACTGTTCACGCTGAAAAACGCATTCCCTGAAAGACCATTGCTCGGGGGTGAGGGGGACATGGATGGAGACGAAGCGGAGGACGTTGAAGGGTTCTGATTGCTGCTTCCCGGTGGGGTGATGTGGGTGATCCCGGGCCAGAAGGACGGGTTCCAGGCTGGAGGGTAGAAGACTCCATGGGGCATGGCGGCTGAGGCCGGGTACTGCTGGACTTTCACCTCCGCTGGGTAGCCGTCATCGCTGCTGTCCTTCTCGGACTTGATGTCGGGGAGTTTGATCTGCTCCCGGGTCTCGGCGACAGGAGGACTCAGGTTTATGGGCTGGCTGGCTGCTGTTACGCCGGGTACCTGACCGGTGTACTCGGGCGCAGCAAAGGGGTACCAGTGCTTGGGTTGCACAAACTCTCCGGCCTGCAGGTCTGATCCCCTGTACTCGCTGGTGACGGGTGGAAAGGGAAAGAGGGTTTGCGCAGGGGCCGCTGGGATGCCTCCATAAGCGGTTTTGTTGTAAAGGAAGCTCGGGTCTGTTAGCATACCGTGAGGGAACTGAAAAGACGCCACGCCGCCCAGAGTGTCCTGACCCAGGCTCTGGTGCTCAGGGTTTGTCCGGCTGTAGTCATACGGCCGGGTTTGGCACTCGGGACTGTGGGGTCTCTCAGACATCCCCGTAGACTAACACGCACGAGAAGTAAAAAAGGTCAGATATGACTGACTTACGAGATGACCCACGTCAGGTTTATCCACCAAGAAACTGAAGTTGACAGCGAAGAAAGTTTCCTGTAAAATCACCAAAACTGTCCGAAAGAGGACTGCGTTACGCAGAAGCTGAGCTGCCGTGTTGGTGAAGAATAACCACCAGCACACTTCCGTCCTTACTCCATTCAGTCCTGTGTCCAACACCTCCACCACCAACCTCAACTTCAACCTCAAATGACCCCCTCCAGACGCGCTCCCACAGCTTTTCCCAATCACAGCTGCGGGTGTTGCACATCGCCCAGTCTCGCCGCCCATTGGCTGACGCAGACAATTGCGCACAGCTGATTGTGAATTTGTGAATGACCTTGATTCGCTCCTAAGTAGAGTGGGCTTGTTTAAAGTGTTTACACACACACACTTTAAGACATTTTATTGTTTTCACTCTGAGTGGAGTTAAATCATTCAACCATAATCTACAAAATTCAGAATGACATGAATATTCTAAGGGATGAAGTCACCTCATCATCATTTACATCTGAGAGGACACAGGTGACTCCTGTAGATCCATTTTGAAATAACTTGGTCACCTTATCCATGAATGATAATGTCAGATTTGTTAAAGTTTTTCACTTTAAATTGAAACTGCTTTGATATTTAAAATCTGTGTGTTTTAATTCATTTTGATAATGGACTTTATCTGGTAAACATCCCATCAGTGTAACACCAAATACCTGTGATTAAATTCATGAGCTCCAGCAGCCAGGCTACTTGAATTTGCAAGGAGGAAGTTGATTTATGGTTTGGAGATTATTGGCAGTTTTAGGAAGAAGATTTATGGTTTGTCATTGCTCTCAGAGGAAGAGCCTCTCTCTGTTTTGCATCTGAATGTTTCAGATTTAGTTTCTGGGTTACGTCAGAAGACTTAATTAATCAATGACGTGTTGTTTATGTATTAAAATGTCATTTTATGCAGAATTCAGTCCTATCATAATTAGACTTAGATTATTTTTGCCCTTTGCGGATACTGGATTAAACATCTCTAATCTCTGCCAAACCCTGACTTTAAGGCGTATTTTTCGACTTTTTCTCGTCAGTCTGGTTTCAGCAGAGAGGGAGCAGAGTTGAACGACCAGCAGCTTTCAGGTGAACCTCCCATTCTCTCCTGATGGCCGCTCATTCAGAGCCCTGGATGGCGCAGATGCGCTCCCCCAGCGCGAGTCGTTGGCCGCAGATTGCGGCAGGAAGACCCACTGCGGGGAGGGAGAGGCAGGGGTCATTGTACGAGCTGTCCCCGGGGCACCCCGTGGATTTCAGATCCCGAGTTGCGATGGTCGACCATTAGCTCCTTTTCAGGTTGAAACAATAAGTCTCAAGCCTTTGATTCCGCCCCCACACCCACTGCTACCACCTCATTCCTCCCCCCGTCCTCTGAAACAAACAGCAGGCTGGAGTTTCACTCCGGACGGTGGAGACGGCCGAAGTTACGTCATCCAGTCTGATATGATCAGGTCCAGAACTGGTCTGAGGAACGAAGAGTCTGATGGTGCCAGTTTCCTGTTCCAAAAGATCTGACTGAGCTCCAACCTGGAGATCAGTCCTCTTACAAAGTCACGCAGATCCAGGACCTGGGACCTTGGGGGAGACCACCAGAGCTTGGTCAATAGCTTGAAAGACATCAAACCCTGAACACAGCAGCATTGTCCTGGGCCATGGACTTGGGAGGTTGATTGTCATGCAAAAGACAGACAGAGTGAGGGAGAGTAGACTGAAGGCAGGGCTTCACAGAGAAAGGAGACAGCGGAGCACTCAGGGTGTCCAGAGGAAGGAGGGGGGACTCTGAATGGCTGGGTACAGTGAGGAGGAGATGTGTGAGGGCACTTTCTGGGGATTTGGTTGAAACCCCCTACAGATGTCTCAGATCTTCTTTAGTTCTTTGTAAGTGGCCTCTTCTACACACTTCAGAGACCTGCTGGCTGTGGTAAAACCGAGAGGAGAAAGTTTCAGACGAAAGTCTGCAGAACCAGAGAGAGCAGAGTGAAGTGACTGACACGCCTCAGACACACACGTTAGGCAGAGACCTGCAGTGGAGGTCAGGTGTGGGTGGAGGGGGTCACCTGGTGCTCCAAATGTCTTACACTTGGGTCATCAAAAGTTATGACGAAGAAAAAAGTGTTACAATTTCTGTTTTTTTTGTTTGTTTTTTTAATATGATTGTCAATTTGAAAGTAGCATGCTGCAATATTTTTGTATAAACATTTTTTTTAATTCAATGTCCTATGCAGGGGGCAGCGAGACTTCCTGACACTGAAAAACATCCTTTCTTCTGTCATCTTTGTGGTTTCAAATGGAGAATCAGCAGTTTTTTGTGATTAAAACCAAACATAAATCATTTATCATCTAAAAGTTAGCTTTAGTGGTTTAAGCTTGTTTGTCCTCCATTTTCCAGGTAGGTATAAATATCACCAATCTGGAGAAAAACATTAAAAACTTAAAATTTAACTTATATCGAGCTATGTCATTGTGTATCTGTATTTATGAGTGTGTTCATGTGTGTGTATTGATGGGTTCTTGAATGTCAATTTGTCAGTATGTCAATCCTCTGTCACCTGAAGTTTCCTGCATTTCACATGGAAAAATAGATCTAGCAAGTGCCCATGTCCACTGAGGAGGACATTGAGAAAATTGTTGTTTTAACGAAGTAAAAAAAACAAAAAACAAAGGATGACATCAAAACTTCTCGGAATACAACTTTAACACTTGTCTTCAATGTAAGAGTGTAAGAAACATCTAACATTTAGCTCTAAAAGCTCAGCATTTGAAAACTTTGGATAACTTTCATCTCTTAATGCTCAACAAATCAAATATTATTCAAAAGCCCATGTACAGAGCAGCACAGATTATTTTGTTTTTGGATAAAGCTCTGAAAGTGACAGTCTCTACAGAGGACAAAAACACTTTGTAAAGTCTAAGAAGGATAAAACACCAGAACACTGTGTGAAAGTCATTTTAGTCCCTTTTTAACACATGTTTAAGAGATAACCTGCCTGTTTTTTCTTTTTACTCTGGAAGCTGTGAACATTTGACCAAACTGACTCTGAGTGTGTGTGTGTGAGTGTGTGTGTCCTCATGTCATTCAGGGGCATGTCTCTTTCTGCACTCATAGAGAGTTTTCCTGTAAGATGATGATTTGAGCGCTGAGCTGCAGAGAAAGTGACACATTTTAAATTAGGGACGTGTTTTGGGTGGCATGACCGTTGCTATTCAATTCATGACATTAGTCAAAGTGACTCAGACAGTTTCATTTAGCAGCAGAGGTGATAACTCTTTTTACTCTCTGGAGGTTACTGTATGACAAATGAGAAATTCTGTACAACAAAAAACAAGAATTGGTGATAAAAGCCTCAAGAGTTTCTACTGAGATTTTTTTTTATTATTGTTTTTATTTATTATTTCTCAAACAGGAGAAATATGACATTTTTTTTAAACACCACAGTCATCAGTTTCAGCCATGAACTTGGAGCCTGGCTTAACCACCTCCAGCATCCACATATGGTGAGCCCTCTGCCTCCCAGACCCATCACACTTCATTTTTTAAACTTTTAACCTGTTAACCACATTTTGGGGCACTGCCCATTGTATCTTTTTTTTTAAGATCACAACATTACACTCATTTAAGCTGAAAGAAACAGTTTATCTAAGTACAATCACACTGATAACAGATGACTCATAGCAAACTCATCACACCAAACTTCCTGTTCAAAGACCAAGTTATGTTATCAAACTTATCAGGTCTTGAAAAATGCACACAAGACCATAGCTTCGGTCTCAAGAGATTAAAAAAAGATATAATTGTGAATACAGTTTAAATGATAATAATAAAACAATGTCAAACATATGCTCCTGGGGAAAAAAAGAATATAAAATTGGGACTTAAATTGATGAGTCTAAAGTGAGATAAATGAGCTTCTTAAGTAACCCAAAACACCTACATTTTTTAATAAACTTTATCACAACATTTTGAGTAAAATTTGTTTGATAAATCTTGTTTTAATACGTTTAGCAAACATTTTCCTCACCATTATAAAAAAAAGACTGGTATGATTAAGTTCAATTGAAGGAATTTGGAAACCGCCCCTTCTGTTGAGCAGCACAATTGCCCCCCTCAAACAAGTCTGATGGCTTTTTGATTTTCTTCTTAATAGCCCTGCCTTTGAAACTCACCTCACACACCCTCCACCCCTCCACCCACCCAGGATTTCAACCCAGGGCCAATGGCTGCCTTCCTTCCACCATCCACCAGCACAAAAGAGTTTTAATGGCCTGAGCATGAGGCTGAATGGTCAGGGGGGGTTGTAGACTGAGCCACCCCCTCCCCTACACATACACACAACCACAGACACACAATAACCTCGCATAGAGGTACACACAGGCTTTCTCCCTACCACCCCCTCACACACACACCTCTCACACACTTTCTGGGTGTAGTCGTTTGTGTGAGTGAAAACAGGGTCAAACCAGATGAGCGGATAAAAATCAACACATCGAGGAAGGGAAGCTGCAAACTAACAGCCACAGAAGAGGGTGTGAAAAGGAGTTCATCAAAGATTTAGTTTAACTCATGACCTGCTGCTTCAGAATTTAAACAGTTTGCATCTTTATTCTTATTTTAAGTAAAAAAAAATATTTCTAATTCAAATAATTAACAACAATCCCCTCCTCACATTTAAAATTAACACCCATTTTCTTTTAATCCCTCTATGAGAGGTCATTGCTTTGAAAATCCCCTCACCTGTCACCACCATGTGTGATCTGGATCATCTTGTTTCAGCTCTTCATCAAAGATACATCACGTCTAACAGCATGAACGAATGACACGCTGAACTCTGGATTTAAATATGTGAAACACCTTGTGCAGTGTGTTATCATTGAGTTTCTGTGGTTTTGAACAATATTTGGCTCTTAGAAGTCTGCAAGACTTGATATTAAATGAAACATAACACCTGAGGATACAGATGCAAAAATGCAAAAATTTTACAAAATATCAAGCATCTTAAAAAAAAAGAATATAAGGGCTGCTTAAAAATTGATCAGAAACTTCAGCTCAAATATAACCACACATCTGATGAAGAAAAAAAAAAGAAAAAAAACATGAATATATTCTGTTGCAAAGTGATCTTTGTGAAGCTGTTGTTTGATTGGTATCAGTGTGTTTAGTTTATTATTCAGGTGGTTACCATGATAACATTAATTTCCTGTTTTCGTGATAGCAAGGTTTTTTTTCTCCCTCAGAACTTGTGGCTGACACTGATCCCTCTCTCTTGATACAGTGTGCTTCATTCAGACTTCAGTCAGAGTCTGTTTTGTGCAAGAGTGGAATTAAAGACTGATCAAGATAACTCTGAAGTTAATGCTTGTGAAACAACTCATGAGGCTTTCACAACACTTCTTGTTTCAAAATGAGAAAATTTTCTGTTACAGAAGATTTAAGTACAGGTTGTTTATTACATTTGTGTGACTTAAAAAGTGCTGAATTGAAGAGAGTCAAAGAAGAAATTACCCATTAAGACTGATAGTACCTCTTTAAACAGTTGTGTTTCACTTTGGAATTCGATTGAGTTTTGTTTTTGATTGATGATATCATCTATGTTCACTTTAACAGTCAGTATATCTGTTGTAAAGTATTTTATCTCACGACTAAAGCCCGACCTGAGGCAAGGACTTCAAATTAGCAATTTCCACGAGTACCATACACACTGCCTATGTTGGACCTTAATTAGATGAATAGAATAGAATAGAATAGAATAGAATAGAATAGAATAGAATAGAATAGAATAGAATAGAATAGAAAAGAATAGAATAAAATGGAATAGACTTCATAAACTAAATATGATTCTTTAAGGAATTAATATGACAATGGTTTACTTTCATCAACTTAAAAAATACAATGAAGGAACAGAAATTGTTTTTTATACTGAGGATACTTCTTAAAGACACTGGCAGTTAGTGTAAATCAGGGGTGGCCAACCAGTCAGAGACCAAGAGCCACAAATATTACCATGGTATTACAAAGAGCCACATCGCACACATGGTCTTACAAACACATTTCCTCTCACACAAAAACGAAATGACAAAAAAATGATAATTAATACATTTCCGGCTTTCAAAGCAAGATTTATTGTGTTTGTGTGTTTAAATTCGTACTTGGAGTTAAGTCAAGACAAATTTCTGTTTTTCCTGCAGAAGAGACAAAGTTATATCTATCTATCTATCTATCTATCTATCTATCTATCTATCTATCTATCTATCTATCTATCTAGATAGATAGATAGATAGATAGATAGATAGATAGATAGATAGATAGATAGATAGATAGATAGATAGATAGATAGATAGATAGCTATGAGCACATGAGCGGTTGGGAGGAGCACATGTAGAAAAAAGAAACTGAAACTTAAGTATCAACCTTATCACCCAAGTATTGATCAACACTGATCAAAACGTTGGCAATGTAGGAGCCACAAACCAAAAGGCAAAGAGCCACTCGGGGCTCGAGAGCCACAGGTTGGCCATCCCTGTTTTAGATCATTTTGGGCCAATCACACGCCTCTCTGATGGTATTTCATGATGGTTTATTTTTTAGCACTGTGGACACCATCAATCCTGACCAAATCTCCCACCCCTCCAGCATCCTTTACTGCTCCCTGCAGCCACTAATCACTGCCGCTCTCTCCAGCAAACACTCTGCTCTCTGCTACAGTCAAATAATGCACAGGTTGACTCATCAGTTCAGAGCGCTCGCTGCAACTTTCCTGTTTTAATGCATAGCGGATACACGGGGCTTTGTTTCTGTGTCAAAGGTTTGGCTTGGTCTGGATGGTTGGTTGGTTTTGGCTGCCACTCATATAATAAGCTTGTGGTGTTTTGTCCTTTAAGGCATCATGCCTCCTTGGGCAACCCTTGCCTTGTCCATCTCTTTGTGCTTCTTCAAAAGAGCCTTAGTAGCACGTCTTGTGAGCCCTGTCTGCCTTAACATCTCTAACAGACAGATCTTTCTGATCTTTATTTACCTGATGTCTTGTTGCTGTGCTCAGTCTTGCATTAGTGGCTGACCTGTGACATTAAACTGTTCATCAGCCCCACCCTAGTCTCTTTCTCACCGGGTCTGAAACCTCCTACACAGCTGTTTATATGTCACTGTCTGTGTTTCAACCCACATGTGAAAGTGATGATCATTAACACCTGTTTGCCATTATGGGTTGATCATACCATTTCATTTAATCCTACAAACCTCCTGACTTAGTGCAAGTTTACCACAGTAATTAATGCTGCTTTGATGCTGCTTTTTTTCCCCAAAATATTTTTTAAACAAAAAAGAAAAAGAAAAAAACTCAGTTAATTATCTAATCATGATCATTAGCTGGCCTATTTCTGCCATATTTTGTATTTTTTGCTGCAAAATCTTGCCTGTTAGTTCATAACATGAAAAAGCCTTACTTGTTCCTCTCTCTAATGATGATTTGGGTATTTGTTTAATCCCCTCTTTCCTTTTCTCTTTTCTTGTCACAAAAAATGTGTCAGAAAATGTCCAAAATAACACAACACATTCACACAGTTCACTTCTTAAAGCAAGCGGGAGGTAAAAAAAAAAAAAAGCTTTACAAAGACATTGTTATGTGTGGTAAAAAGTTTTAATTCCAATCCTTGGTCTGCATGTACAAATGTCTATAAAAAGTGAACACTTCACTCTTTAGTATGTACATACTGCAGCACGGGATCAACTTCAGAGTGACATGGGAACAGAGACAAGAAAGGGACATCTTCAGATTGTGGTGTTGACTGAGTACATCTCAAAGGTTTGAGGTTTATCTCTGAATATTTCATTTAACATTTCATCTCTCCTGCAGAGACCAACACACAGGAGGCAGAGTAATCATCAGAGCCATGATTCAAACACGATACAATCAAACCAAGCAAAAAGACATCATCAAATACTTCATTCTCATGTAATTATCATATATATTAATAATCTATCATCTTAAAATCTTTGCAAGCAGCTTATAGGACAAGGAATAAACATTAGCAACACCAGGGCTAACATTTTTAATGCTAAACCTTGTGTTGTGGTGGGGACCATTTGCCTCTAAATAGAAATATTTCCTGGGAATCTGTCGGGAATGTGGTTCAGCCACAGACTACGCATCACAAAAACAAAGGGAGGGCACCTGCTGTCAGCTTTTGTATGTATATGTGTGTGTGTGAGATATGCTCACATTCTTTGGAAATAGCTGCAGAAAAGGAAGGACGACGACAAAGATGGTGGAGAACAAACTCAGCTCAGAGATAAAAGGATGAGACACATACAGGGGTCCTAAAACTGTACAAGTGAAGAAAGGACTGATCCAAATTAATGACAGAAATAAATCAACGAGGAACCCAACACAGGGCAGGGAGTAAAGGGTTAAGAAGGAAACAATCATTTCATCACCTCCTCTTTAGCAATTCTTTATGTCTCCAGTGCATCATGAAGGTGTTCACATAGCGTCACTGTTTCATCATTTTGTTTGTTACAGCCTCAATCCAAAATGTGATAAATTCATTTCCCCTTAACAATCTACACACAACACCCCTTAATGACAAAACCTATGGCACACCTCTCTTTGGACAGTTTGGACCATTCCTCTCTGCAGCTCCTCTCAGCTCCATCAGGTTGGATGAGGAGCGTCAGTGCACAGACATTTTCAGATCTCTACAGAGATGTTTGATCAGATTCAAGTCTGGGTTCTGGTTTGGCCCCTCAAGGACCTTCCCAGACCTTCCTGAAGCCACTCCTTTGATATCTTGGCTGTGATCTTAGGGTCGATGTCCTGCCTTCCCCATTCTTTCAGAATTACTGCATTCATCTTTCCCTCAATCCTGCTGAAAAACGTCCCCACAGCATGAAGCTGACACCGCCATGCTTCACTGTAGGGATGGAGTTGTCCATTTTTCTGGAACTTTCCCCAGATTTGTGCCTGGAGACAACCCTGTCTCAGAGGTCTAGAGTCAGTTCCTTTGACTTTATGCTAAGTTTGTTCTCTGATATGCTCTGTCACCTGTGTGACCTTACATAGACAGGTGTGTGCTGTTCCAAATCAGGTCTAAACAACTGATTTTACCACAGGTGGTACCACACATTAAGCTGTAGGAAACAGGATGTACTTGAGCTTTGTGGAAAAGGCTGTGAATACCTATGTACAGGTGATTTATCAGTTTTAATAAATTTTCAAAAATGTCAAAAAAAACATTTTCACATTCTCAGTATGGGGTGTTATGTGTCAAAATTTGAGGAAAAAATGAATTTATTACACTTTGAGGCTGTAACAAAACAAAATGTGGAGAAAGATAAGCGCTGTGAAGACTTTCCAGATGCAGACCAAACAATTTCTTCAAGAGGGATAGCTTGTGTGTGTGTGTGTGTGTGTGTGTGTGTGTGTGTGTGTGTGTGTGTGTGTGTGTGTGTGTGTAAAGTGTCTATTATAATGTTGAAATGTTCAGCAGCGGCATTTCAACCTATAGAAATCCGACGTTAGTGATCATTTTGGATTTCCCTGGTACTGTAACTTGGAATCATCAAACAGCGGGTTCTTCACCTCCATTTCTCCTGTCTGTAAAGGGGGAGACAAAAACAGAGTCTTAGTCATAGGTCAGTGGAAAATGAGCTATTTTCTGTCTCCGTGTGTGTGTGTGTGTCTACCCACCGGTGCAAGTCCGGGGCACTCGTATACTGTGAAATCTCCTCCCACTTCTTCCTCGTCTGATGTGACCTCTGTGTCAACGGCTTTCTGCTCAGGCTTGTGACTGCAGAAAGCGAGGAAAAAGGATGTGGTTACATTTAAAGAAAGCACACATGCGGCAGGAGCCGGGGAAAACGAGGGAGTGTCAGAGAGACTCACTTTCCCACTGAGAGCATCTGCTGCTTCTGATGCTGGTAGTGATACATCTGAGCGCTCTGGGCCAGAGTCGTATCTCCCATCTGACGAAAGAGCAGAAGCAGGAAGTCAGTGTGAAACAGAAACTTGCGGTTTGTGAAGAAGAAGTGAAATTTTAAACAAAGGACCACAGTGGTATTTGCATGGATGAAAACAGTGAGCTGCTCTCTTACAGAGGGACCGTTGGCTTTGGCTGCAGGAGGGCCCGAGCCTTTGAAAGCAGGGTAGTCGACTTTCTGGGCCAGGTGCGATTCTTTCTTCAACCTGTAGGGGGCAAAATGGATTTTATTAGTCTTTTCAATCAATCAATCCATCAATCAAACTTTATTTTTTAAGCGCTTTTCATACAAAGAATGTAACTCAAAGTGCTTTACATGGAGAATATAAAAAATATTCCCTTAAACCCACCATCCCATCCCTGTTTTAAGTAAAATACCCACACTCATGTACGCACACACTAACAGACACACACACACTCAACCCCACACACTAATAAGCTTTTAACTTCAGACAACATGTAATCATCCCACAGCAGAGAGAAGCAGGCGATGGTCCTGAAAGCCTGAACACTGAGGCCTCACAGAGTTTGATGTCAGCAGCTGGGTCGTATGAGTGAGTGTGAAACTGTGAGGGCTTCAGTGTTGCCTGGAAACCATAATAAATACAATATAAACAAAACAGCTGATCTGTTGTATTTCTGAGTCTTACTAACACTGCATTTATTCAAGGATTCAAGGATTACAGGTTTTTATTCGCCATTTGTACATGGGCCAAAGGTCCAGACATGTAGGAATCCTTCTGTGGGGCTCTCTCAGAGCAATTCTTAATTTGCTGGAACGTGTTGGAACTTACAGTCTTTGCTCTGTCTCTCAAAACCTATATTTGCTGTCTGTTCCTTAAGTCTGTTTTGACATGGGAAAAAGAACTTTTAAATATGTGGCTCCTGTAGCTTTGAACCTGTTGCAGGAGACGTTGGGCCTGAGGGAGCAGGTCTCTTTACATTTTTAAAAGTAGACTAAACATGTTGGAGGATGATGCATCAGGCTCTAATTGCTTTGTTGGCTGATTTTTCTGATGTTACACTGGACATGGTGATCTGCTTTTGTCATTGCTTTGTGTTGTTTGTCTGCAAATGTGTTCTATGACTTGCTGCTGCCTTGACCAGGGCACTCTCATAAAAAAGAGATTTTTAATCTTAAGAAGGATTTCCTGGTTAAACAAATTTAATTGAAAAAAAATAAAAATAAATTATTTGCAATTTATTATCAAATTTAAGTACCTGTCTGTTTTTAAATTGGCCTACTGATGTGTTCTCATGGCATGGGGTCCAGAGTCTCCTATACCACTATTTTAGGGGGGTGAAAAGTTTTGGGAACCCCTAGTTTAGAAATTTTATAATACTTCTTGAACCACAATCATTTAACTCCTTAGGTTTAAAGGATAGGTTCGGCTTATACAGCAGTATACCAATATTCCATCATGGTCCGCTCCGGGTTAGTCCTCTGCTGCAGTCTGTGTCACTCCAGACAGCACTGTGTGGCTGTACTGACCTCTGAACTGATGAAGACTTTGTTTACGTTTGCCCCTCCACGCATGTGCAGTGCGGCTCATTGTTTCAGGGGAAGACGGCAGGCTACATGACGACGCGCGGAGGGGCAAACGTAAACAAAGTCTTCATCAGTTCAGAGGTCAGTACAGCCACACAGTGCTGTCTGGAGTGACACAGACTGCAGCAGAGGACTAACCCGGAGCGGACCATGATGGAATATTGGTGAAAAACATGAGTTTCTGGGCTGTCTCTGCCCCGATGGATCCCATCATACGGACGTCCACTGCACGATTTTGGATCTAAATATCTCCTGAATCACTGCTTGGATCAGGGAAGCCTTCTGGGTGAGTATTTTGTTCTACTTCATTCTATAATCAATGTAAAAGCTGTATAAACCGAAATTATCCTTTAACTGAGAAATGTTCTTCCTCATACCTACCTGACTAAACAGACAGTTGCCATCACCAATGCTATCAGCCCCACTGCCACGAACAGCGAGATCAGGACTGCAGAGAGAGAGGTGCACAATGAGAAACGAGGCACGTGAGTGAAGAAATGATGTGGTATTACAGCTTGTCACATGGTTGAGTTGTTCTGATCCTCAGTCATACTCACTGATTAAAATGCTGCCGCTCCTTGGTGTTTGTTCCACCAGTGGCCCCCCTCGGCCACCCTTTACAGTGGGCCTGGTCTCTGTGACCAGTGTGTCAAAGTCTGTTGCTGCAGGTGGGGGGGCTGCAGTGGTGATATGAAGGTTTTTTTCTGAGGGCTCATCCTGTAGTCTTTGTTTCTGCTTGTTGGCTTCTGTTTTGCTTTTTTTAGCATCTGCCTTGAAGGCTGCAGCAGCTGAAGGAAGACACAAATATTTTTATTAACATTTAAAGAGATTATGTAGGGACACGCTGGGAGTAAATTAAGGGTTAATATTGTTCTCAAGGTTCTTACCAGGATGCTTTTTTTGCTGTTTTTGGGATTTGGCCTCCGAGACTACCTGTTTCTCAATGATGCTGTGAAGGTAGTCGATCTCACTATCCAGGTCAGGGTAGAATAATGCTTTTTCTAGAGAGCAGACAAGGACAAAGTTTCAAGATTAACTATAATCCACACTTTAAAATGAGGTTATCAACACCACTAAAGGATATTCCTAAATCATATTTTTCAGCTTTCTGTTCGGGTCGACCAGACAGCACGTCTCTATGACAACACCACGCCAGCTGACAAAGCTTAGAAGTGAGAGGAGAGATCTGTGCTTTTATGTGATTAAGGCCCCGTTTACACGACGCCGAAAACGGTCGATTCCGCAAACATTTCATTGCGTTTTGGCCTTCCGTTTAGACGAGACCACGTTGCGTTTTCAGTGAAAACGCAAACTTTTGAAAACGCTCCCCAGAGTGGAAAGATCTGAATCCGCTCCTCCATCCAGCTTCGTGTAAACACAGAGCGGAGCGTCTCAGGGTGAAACGCTGACGTCACCGCATGCGCACTCGCAGTTTTAGGTGAAGGCTCTGCGCTCAGCCACATTTCCAGTTGAGCCAGTAGTTGGTGGTAATGCGCGTTATGGTTGGATTGCCGACCGTCTCACACAACAAAACGACAGAAAAAGAAAGAACAGAAGAGGAGACTTGTCCTCCTGGAGTCGTATGAACGCGGATCGTTTTCACGCCGTCCTCGTGTAAACGCGGGTGGCTTTTGAAAACGCAAAGGAAGAATCGTTGCGGGAGTCTCCGTGTAAACGGGGCCTAATTTTGTAGTGATGGTGGACACGGGAGCCTAACTGTCAGACAGAAAAAAGACAGAAAAACAGAAGAAAGATAAACAGGAGAGAGATAGAGCGCACAAGCTAAAGGCTAACACAGGAGCTAAGCTGTTTGTGCTAATGTCCATTCCAACCCACAGTCAGCAGTTATTCTGCAGTAGTCTGTTCAAACTTGAGAGTCTATCAATTAAATGAAGAGTGAGATGACTGGCAGGACATAACCAGGATTCACTAACGTTACACATTAGACATGTTTTAGAGCACCAGGCTGCCAGCTGCTCTAAATACAGACAGCTACTAAACTACGGTACAAACAGACGTTTGCTTGTTGTCACATTTCAAACAACAGCACAACAACGTAACTGATAAAAACCTACCCCGTGGAGTTGTATCTGGTAAAAAGATGTCTTTGACTAATGAAAAGTAGAGTTAAAAGGATCTGATCTCCTTTCTTTTCCAAAACAAACACACGCCTTGTCAAGAGTCGCATCTTCACGACAGTGTGGGTGAGACTGGGAGCTAAAAGTTGTTGCTGTAGTCTAATTAAACCAGATCCTCAATATTAACTGTTTTGAAAGATGCTGTGAGGACTGTACAGAATCTGTAGTATTTTTCAGGGGTAAGGACTCTGTTTCCCATAAGCACTTTCATCCACTGCCATATAGCTGTGACTCTTACCAAGACGTGCATTTTCTAGGAAGTAAATAAATGGAGAGCTGATCTTTCTTACACCACTCTTCTTTATTAAAAAAAAAAAACTTTTTGCAGGATGCAAAGCGATGAGGTAATGTAATGTTTGAAACGTGAAAAACAAACTTTGTACACTCAATTTTAACTGTAAGTTAAGTTCACAGAAGCTCAACTGAGCCCAGTTTTCTAAAACGTGTCCCGACATGTAACATAAAGGATCCTTGCCATGTCCTACTGGCACTCATCTCCCTCATTAAGGATATGAGAAATATTCTCACATTAGAGATAAACTGCCACACATCTCACGACACATAAATCTTTCCAGGAGATCCCCCATCAGCAAGCTTTGGACACAAACAACCCCAACATGTTTTTCAGACTATCTCCTCTAAATTGATGAACAAGGAGTGTGTCCGCGTGTGTTGTTTGCTCATGGACAGAAAATAAAGGAGACAATACTAAACAGTTGTTAACAGCCCTTGGCGAGACAGTGAACTGCATTCCTGCAGAGCTGTGGAGGTCTCCGGGGTGACCAGGGATGAGACTGTGTGTGTGTGTGAGTGTGTGTGTGTGAATGTGTGTGTGGCCACAGGGAGGAGTCAGCTAAACCTCAGCTTCAGTTTTACAATAGATTCTTTAGCTCAGAGCTAATGGCGGTGATCAAAGTGCTGTTTCCTCCCCGTAAAATGAGCCTGCGACTGATCAAACATCAAATCATGGCTGTTTGTGATCTGGGAATCAGCGGTCTGTCACTGCATTTTGATTCTCACTCAGCCAAGAAGTGTAATAATCTTCCTTTGCATGTTTAAATTATGCAAAAATAAAGAAGAATAATTCATAAGAAATGACGCCAAATAAATTATAAAAACTGTTCTTTCACACATTTCATCAACCTACATGAAATTAACGATCACAGTGTCACTTTCACCCCAGAAGGCCGACCATCTGGCTGAGCTAATGTGTCTGATATGACATGGCAGCCCTTTCACTGCCTGCTTTGTTTTTTCTTGCCCCCCTCCACTAATGGCCATTTAGTGCACTCCGTAGCAGGTGTCTACAGAGGCGGGGAGCACCATCTGTAGTTTGCAGGTGGCTGTAAGCTCCAACTGTGACAGCAGGCTCACAGGGTGCATGTCGTGACAAAGACTTTAAGAGGAGACTCAAAAACAAAGATGAGCTGTTTACTGGAAGTATTTGTAGTGTCATAGCTGAGATTCTGCAGGATGATGGTTCAAAATAGGGCTGAACAGTTAATCTAATTTAAACCGACATCGCAATGTAACAGAGTGCAATTTTCAAGTCCCAGAGTCTGCAATTCAAAAAAATAAAGTTTAAAAAAAGTTTCATGTACACAGACCTGGAGGGGACAAAGTAACTTGTACTCCTTCTTCCTTAACACAAGCAAAAGTCAAAATGCTGTTTTTTTTTCTGGCAAAAATATTACATGTCTACAAGGCTTGAAGTTAAATCAATCTGTCAATATTCTTCTGTGATCGTGATAGTTAAATGAAGATACATCATTTGTATCAATTTATGCTTCAATCTATTTCATGTCATCATAACATGTAGGCCTGGCCTTCATACTATAGAATGATACAGAATGATTTATTAATTGTTTTCAGTAAATAATGCAAAAGATACCCCCCCCCCCCAAAAAAAATAAAATAAAATAAAATAAAATAAAAATAAATAAATGAATAAATAAATAAATAAAAATGAAAATAAAAAATAAAATAAAATAAAATAAAATAAATAAATAATAATAAAAATAAATTAAAAAACAAAATAACAAAAATGAAATAAATTCAAAAAAAATTGCATGCTAAATCGCAATCACAGTATTGGTCCAATTAAATCACAATTGGTTTATTTTCCAAAATCGTTCAGCCCTAGTTCAAAACGAGGATTAGTTCAACCCTCAAACCCTAAATCTGTTATTTCCCCCTTAGGGAAGCAGTGATTGTGTTCATGTGTGTGGTTCGTCACACACTAACTAAGCACACACACACACCTCCCCGTGTAAGGGAGTTTTGTCACCAGCTTGATAATGACCCATAACCTCTTGAGAGGCACCCAGGGGGCTGCTGGGTACAACAAACAAACAGTAAACGGCCTAACAGGGACTGAGGGTCACACACATCTGTGCTGCTCTTTTCTGTCCCTTAAACACCATTCACATTTTTCTGCACACACACACACACACACACACACTCTACCTGTTAACCAACTTCACAGCTAGTTTCACACGTCTCGTCACCTGCAACTTCTATTGCAGAGATCAGAATGCACACTAATGCCATTAAATCATTACGTCCCAAAACAAAAAAACAAGAATTGTCACAATAATTTGATAAATCTGTGTATCTTAAAGCTGTTTATTATTTCTTTCAGGTGATATGAAGATCAACAGCCTCATGTGATTGATTCAGAGCTTTTTCAAAGTGTTTACTCTATGGTACGGACACTCTGTGTGTTTTGCTGCCCTCTAGTGGCTGGTTTAATCAATGCCCTATTTAAAAAAAGGTCTGAGAGTCAGACAGATGGCAGGACTAATAAATTCAAACCCCAGTTTTAGCAGAAACCTGGACCTTCTTCATCAGTCTGTTTGTTTCAGAGAGAAGGACTTGCTGTATGTTTGTTCCTCACAATGAAAACTAAAGTAGGTGAGGCTGAGTCTGGTAATGGTGGCACTGAGTCATCTTCCTGCCTGTTATGAAAACTTAGTCACAGCTGACTGCAAAGCTTTGAGTCAATAGAGGACTGTTTTTATTTTACCTTCTATAAAAATATTCATGACTGTCCTCCACTGTCTCAACAACGTAAACAAGAAGCAGAAAAGCAGCAAACTCAGCAATAAACAATAGATTAAATGAATTCATTTTACACCTTTTTAAGCCTCTGATACCAGAATCTGCCGCTGAATGTGCCACAGACTCTTCAAGCAAGACATTCAAGAAAAAATTGCATACCTAAGTTAAAGGATTAATGTATTTTTTTTATGAAGTTTTATTTTCATGGTTAAAAAGTCCTTTCAAAAGTCTTTTAATAGAACAGACACAACTGCCGTGAGTCAATCACAAACAAACTTGTTTTTCCCATGTCATCAAAAACACAGCTGTTATAATGAACAGATAAATACACTCACCAACTATGTAAGTATATCTGCTAAAGTGCTTTGTCTTCTTTTTAACGCAAATATCTCATCAGTACATCACATGGCAGCCACTCAGTGCATTATTCAAAGGTTGTAGGTCTGAGTGTTTCAGAAACTGTTGATCTACTGGGATTTTAACCCACAACCATCTCTAGGGTTTACAGAGAATGGTCCCAAAAAGAGAAAATAAAAATATCCAGTGAGCAACCACTGGTTACAACCGAGGTCTGCAGAAGAGCATCTCTGAACACACAACACGTCCAACCTTGAGGCAGATGGGCTACAGCAGCAGAAGACCACACCAGGTGCTAACTGTCAGCTAAGGGCGTGGTCACACCGGCCACCCGAACTGTGCCGTGCGAACTGTGCCAATTGCCACCCCACACAGCGCTCTTCCCCAGCTAGATAGTACGGCCAGCAGTCACACTACTCCAATATGAACCAGACTTTAGCAGGTATCACACACACAGTGTCTCTTTACATGAACTGCAATCTCATCAGAGACACAGAGAGCACTGCTACAACTTTAGAGACTTTTAGACTTTTGGTGAGTCGTTTTGTTCTGACCCAACCCTCTAACATCTCACTACTGTCTAAAATGATTGTCAAGAGATGCACTCGAGTAATTCAAACAATACATGGATCCTAGGTACCTCTATATATATATATTTTTTATTCTATTTTATGTATTTATTTATTTTCAGGTATTATTTCATTCATTTTCATTTACTGATATCAGTCTTAAATACACTTGTTCAGATTGGGATGACGACTTAGGTTCATCATACGGGCAAAGGTATGTAGTGAGTGGTACTTTTTTGGAAAGATACAGTTCTGATAATAATCATAACATTGGTATATGGATGATGTTAATAGGTACAGCTTAATATCTTACTACAGTAAATGGAATAAATGTTGTTGCATGTTCAAGTACCATGTACAGGGGCAAACGTAAAGACCTTTAAGTAGGTCCAACTGAGAACTGTAAGATGGACTTTTGAAAAAACAAAACAAAAAAACAAAACAAAAGAAAAACTAAGGAATAATATGGAAAATGTAAAAATTAGGGCTGTCATTTTAACGCGTTAATTGGATTAATTAGATTAATTAAGTACACCGCAAATTAACACGTTATAAAAATTAACGCAGATTAATCTGGATACCAAACCCGCGGGGCGTTCAAAGACACACTTATTTTCAAATGTCTGGTATTTACAAACCGTTTGTCCTACTTGAAAAGTGGTGTTCTCGTCAGATTTTCAAATTTCCAACGGTCCCTGAAAGCGAGAGACTGCTGTCCATGTCTCGTTTATTCATTTTTGAAAATCTGCAGAAAATCAACCGTTTGCTCTAGCTCAATTCTGTAAAAAACAGATAATTCTACACTCTTTACTGCATTAAACAGGCCCTGAATGATCAATATTTGTCTGGTATTTAAATCTAAAGAATTCTTTGAAAATTTGCTTCCATCTTCCTGGTGTCATGTTTCAGCTTGGGGCTGCTCTGCACCAATGAGCAACAGTTTGTGTGTTCAGAGCATGTTAAACTGAGAATACTTCACTTTTCTTTGATCCAAGACTTGAATTAAGTGTTTTGTACATAGTTCCTCACAGTTTTTAGCCTTTAGCCCTGGTTCTCCTGACCTCATAGAAGTATAAAAGTTCATATTGCAGTGAAAATCGAGTCAACATCGAGTAAAAATGTGACAGAAGAAAAAAACATCCTAAAAATCAAATCAGCTTATCTTAGGTGCAGGACTGTGTAGATTTTGTACAGACAGAACCATAAAACTTTTTTAATTTGTTCCTTATGTCTCAGGGTACCTAAAAATGTGTTGTATATATTTCCACCTTCTTTTTAAAATGTTTTTTAATGTCTTTTAATGTAATTTTAATGTCCTGGAATTCAAATTCTTTATTTTGGCACCTTAAGCAGATTTGACATTAAAATGCGATTAATTAAGATTAATTTATTAAAAATCCTGTAATTAATTAGATTTTTTTTTTTTATCGCCTGACAGCACTAATAAAAATGATTTAGTGTATTGTCTGTATTATTGTTGTTAAGTGTGAAAGCATCTCCTCAATGATATTTGTGTATGTGACTATATGTGTTAAATAAAAATTAAGTTCCAAAAAAAAGAGATGCACTCGAGGTGCTCATACATCATGAATCACACGCACTTTCTGCATGCTTGTGCTTGTGCATGAAGTAAACTGTGCTGAAGTCTACCTCTCTGAAAAAAGCAGAGACGTGAATTGTGCTCAAACACCGCACGGTGTGACTGCGTCCTAAGAACAGGACACTAAGGCTACAATTCACACAGGCTCACCAGAACTGGACCATGGAGGACCAAGAGTCTGCTCAGTGTCTGCGTCTGCCTCAATCCCCTCCTCTGCCTGTATGTTGATGTTGAGGTTTTATCAGGACTTTTCTGGGCGTAGGGTAAGTGTGGTTACCTCAGCCAATCACAGAGTGCCCAGTGTGCAAGTGACTTTGGGTGATGATGATTGTGAGTGGAAAAAGCTAATCAGAGCAGCTATGATAGTGGATGTAGCTCAGAGAAAGAAGAACACAACCAAAGTGAAACAAAACGTCAAACAGATGAAGCTTTATCCTTAACAAGGGTGAAGCTTGGCTCAACTTTCACTTGCTAGTTTGCTTTCTGCTAACTAACTAATGTAGAAACGTGATGTACAGGTGGTTGCTGGGCTAGTGAGTGAGTTCATATAGCAGATGTTGCGCTAGAAATTGTCTATCATTTTGACAGACAGGGTCGCAAAAATCTGTCACAATAAACAATGATGTGCCAGTTAAAAAAAATCTACAGCTAGTTAATCTCAAACCCTACAATCTTTCTGCAGATGTTTTTTAAGCAGATAAACAAGTAATAATGTTTAAAAACTACAGGTTGGCTTTAAGCTTAGTGATCTTTCCTCAGTGTAGCAGACAAACTGTGACAGCACATTCTTGTTGATTTACTCAAACAGCTTCTGGTGATAGCTCTGTGAGATGATGTAAAAGACAAACACACGCAGCACAGAAAGAGTCCAGCTCAGCTTTGTGCCTGTACATCAGAAACAGAGGCTGTCGTGAGGAGAGAAGAGGAGCTTCAGTAAAACACGGCGCCACACAGAGACTGCCCTGCCTTTTGCACATACTATTAAACTGCATTCTGAGAGCTGCTGGTTTGAGTTTCCTCTGAACAAAGAGCGTAGCTGGAAGGTGTACTGTATGTTTACTGAGAGCACACCCACATGTCAAATACAAGCAGGTCTTTCTGCAATAAGAAGAGCTGTCTGCTTCATTTGTTGACCCTCTGTGCTCTCTCATCCTGAAAGAGGAACACAGGACAGACTCTGAGCAGAGATTACCAGTGATTTTTTCTCTCCTGCATTTTATTGCTGCATGAAAAAAAATACAACAAAGAGATTTATTGTGTTGGAGTGCTGGGCACGAGAGAGGGGAAGTTAAAAAGAGTTGAAGTAGTTTATGTATTGATATATATACACTGTTGTCATTATGGAGTGTTGTGTGTTATATTTTGGATCTAGGCTGTAGCATAACAAAATGTGGAAAAAAAGTGAAGCACTGTATGTAAACTCAAGATAAACATCATTTTATAATTACCGCTTTTCCACGAAACAGTTAAAAGATTAAAAGACAATGAAGATTTGCTGCTGATCTGAACAGCTGCTGACGCTGAGATGTGGTTTTATAAGACTAAATGCAGAAACTGAAGTGAGCACATTTCCTGATGTCCTTGCTGACAAACCAAGGTAAAGCTATGAGGCTGTGTGGATGTGTGGATGTGTGTGTGCTAGAAAGATTAAAAGAAACAAAGAGGATCAACACTGCAGGGCCCTTTAGCTCCTTTATTTCAGGATTTTAGAAGCATGAGTTGTCCTTTCCTGAAACAGGTGGCATATCTGATGTGTCGTTTTTAGACAGTACTGCTGCAAAACAGCATCTTTGTTGTACCCTAAGGTCCAGTAGACTATCTGTTTGGCGTTAACAGTGACACCTTTAGCTGGAATCAGTAGAGCTTTACTGGGATAACGACTGGCTAGGCCTGTCACGATAATCAATAAATCAATTAACCGAACGATAAATAAAAACGTCCTCAGTAAGTTTGCCAGCCTGGATAAACTGACACGTGCATGCATGTTTGTTTTCCTCCTCTCTTTCCACCAAAGAGGCTGAATGAGAAGATGGCTCACTACGTCTATCTTTCCTAACATTGGGGTGCATAGGTTCTATAGCGGATTTAGTGGATTTATAGTGGAGTGAGCATCAGTCAAAAATGCGATCTTTGGGGTAAAGACGGGGCTGCTCGCGTGTACACACGGAGAGAGCTGAAGCGAGCGTCCTGAGGGGTAAGGAGGAAACATGCGCTAATATGAGTGATGGCACCAAAGATACGGTTCTTAAGCCGCCTGCCACAGTCCCAGTGTGGGAATATTTTGTTTCTTATCAGAATGAACAAAGTGTGAGCTCATGAACACCAACGAGCTGATATGTCGCATTAGTTTGAAAATAGTGGCGAAGAAGAAGAAGAAGAAGAAGGGGAGGTGCAGCGGAGCCTTGTTCTTTGACAATCCGCTCTTACTGAGGCTTTTGGTCTGCAAAGTAAATAGAAATAAAAGCGCCAAATGGTGGGCGCTCAAAGACAGATACATTGCCAAAGAAATGCAGCCCTTCAATACGGTTGAAAGCCAGAAATGTTCAAAATGTTTGACAGACAGTACGGATTGACTGGGAAAAAGGACATGTTACAAACAATTCAGGAACTGTATAAACTCCCTTTTATTTAGGCTACAGTTTTTATTGTTGTTTTTCTTTTTGAAGTTTTGTTTTTTCTTTAGAGACGGGGTCTATGTTTTATTGTTTTTGATTAGTATTAATTTTTTTCATTGACATGTATTTTTTTCTAAAAGATAGTCCATTTCATTTTCATTGTATTTTTTTTCTCTTTCTTGTTTGTTTAATTTATTATATTTTTTGTTTAATTTATTTAAAAGATCCTGACCTTTTAATTGCAGTTATATACTCTTAAGAAATTAAAGTTTCTTGCTTTTGATATGGTGTACTCACTTTATTATCCCATTTATCATAATTACATCAATGAAAAAATGGAAAAAAAATCAAAATAATACTGACAATAATATCGTTTATCGTCAATAATATTTTGGAAAATGATCGTCTAGCAAAATTTGTTATCGTGACAGGCCTACGACTGGCTGTTTTCCAAACAGCCTACTACCACACAACATGTGAATGTAGTTTGTAGTAAGCACTGCAAACCGCCTACCACTTTTGCATGTAGTATGTGGTATTAGGTCTGTTTTGTAGTATTTTACTCTGGGTTTAAGTTACGAAAGCAGAACTACAGCTGATGGATAATTTTTTTTTTGCCGTTGTTATAAATGTACAAAACAAATCAGGGGTACATCTTGACGTTTTGATTATTAAAATGCAACAAAATTCCCAGATATAGTATTTAATATAAATCTGTGTTAAAGATATAGGGCCAAGACTATAACACATAAATTAAATTACAGGTAAATCAAATATTAATAATAGTAATAAATTTTAATGTTATATTAAGAAAATAGTTGTTAGATTTCAGAGAGGAGTTTTTTTAAGGTAATTGTAATTTTTTTTGTGTGTGTGTGTGTTTGGTCCTTTATTTATTTTAATTGGTTTAAGGTACATTTAACATTCATTTAAGAAAAAAAATCAGGGAGGATGCTATACAGGTTCATGTCAAAAATCCGAACTATCCCTTTAACCCCTGTGTTTTAGCCCATGCTCTATCACTCTCCCTGCTTCTTCTCATGGCTAAACTTTTCTGGTCTGTAGACGGTCATCAAATGGACTTTTGGTCCATGTGATGGATTTGTGTACTTAGGATACTATGAAATAACATTCAGGTTTTGTTCCTGGTGGTTGTTATGTGCATATGTTAATGATTCCAGTGCAGATCACTGTGAGCTCTGGTCTTGTAGGGGTTTATGTAACGACTTAGGAGAGCTTATTCAGGGCCTGTGATATGCTGAATTCACAACATAGGCTTTAACATGCTGCCAATATGCTGGAACAAAAATCCTCCTTTCTTCTGACCTTCCTCTTTAATAAATCCTCACTTCCATCCCCCCCTCTCTCTGATGCTGCCTCCATTAATGCGAGCCAAGTTTGAGCTGAATCCTATCCAGCTGCAGACCCATCTAAATTATTAATCCTGCAGGGACACACAAACACGTGCAGACCTAAACGCAAACGCACATGTTGAGAGGAGAGCCTGCAGACTGGAGATATTTCATTTTCTCTTTCTAATTTCTGCAGTGCTGTCTCGACACATTGTGTGCCTGCCAGCAGCTTGATGCCATGTCACAGAAATCAGAAAAATAAGATTTATTTTTGTTGCTTATGGAGAGGGAGAAGGAAAGAGGGTGGTGCATGTCATCTAAGTGATTAAATCTCTCAGTGCTGTGTGTGTGTATGCGTGTGTGTTGCAGATGCAGCAGGGGCAGGGTTGGATTAAAAACACAGAGGATCACATCACAGTAGAGAGGTCAGAGATATGCATGTGAGAAGGAGGGACAGCCAGGATGACAAGAAGGCTGCAGAGAACAGAGGACTGAATGGGACAAATTGAAGTAGATGCATGAGATTTACTGGGGGCGAGAAATAAAGAGATCAAACTAAGACTGACACGGGAGGAGAAGAAGCATCCAGAATCCATGGGCAGTAGAGAGAAAGAGGCAGAGTGGAAGAAAAGATTGGGACACAGCTCAAATAGATCAAGTGAGAAGAAAAGAAGCAGCGACAAAGATAGAATGTGAAGCGATGGTGGAAAAGAAACAAAGGGAGCCTGTGACTTTAAGTCAGTCAGTGTGTACATGCAGACTAATAACTGAATAAAAACCAGAGGAAGGCCCTCAGTGCATCTCATTTCAAGGCTAGGCAGGTTATCCAACAGGAACTGGGTTTCTATGGGAATACTCGCAGCCTGACTGTCATTAGTTTTCAGTGTAAGATCTTTAAAACACTTTTTATTTTTCATACAGGCAACACTTACTGGCTAAGTCCCGCCCTTAAAAGGGATGAGCCAATCACAGTGCGTACAGCCATTCTCAAACACTGGGACATTCTCTGTCTGGACGTCAGTTTTATTCAGTTTTTATTAAGTTTTTCTGGGATTTTAAGTTTAAAAATGTCCAAACAGTGTTCATGGGGTTCATACAACTCTGACACAAAGTATCCTGGGAGGCTGGGCGACAGGGTGTATTTTCTACTCTTTCCTGAGCCACATCTCAACTTAGAAAAGGAAACTCTTTGGATTGAGTTGAGCAGCAGACCACACCGTCAACTCAACATGAAAAAAATGTAAATAGTTGTTGTTAGGGATGGGTATCTTTCACATTTGAAATGACACCAGGTACTGATGCCCGGTACCTGCCAATCAGTACTTGTACTCAACGGTGACAATTTTTGGTACTTTTTTGTGTTTATGTGGTAAAAATATCAACTTGTTTAACAGGTTCGTATGAATTTTTTTAAATTGAATTTATTTATGCTTCAATATATAACCTTGCAATGCTGTGTTCATATCCAGCATAAAAAACCACCTCCTCTTCCACTCCCTCACAGTCACAAAGATGCGTTTAGGTACCTTAATATGGTACCTTTTGATTCTAAGTGAATCCATACCCAGTACTACAGATGGAATTGGGTCGGTACCAATAACAGTACCTCATTTGGTACCCATCTCTAGTTGTTGGCAACGTTTTTTAAAAACATAAAAACATCTATATCAGCCATTTAATATGTTAATACCAGCCACTTTGCTGATGTTTATCAACTGGGAGAATAAAAGCTTAAACCTTTTTCTAGCAGAGACATCTGGCCATCCCTTGTTAAAATTTGGTTTAAAACCAACCTAAATAATACATCATTATCAGTCATCATGATGACTACTAGGGATGGGTACCTTTTACATTTGAAATGATACGGTACCTGGCAATCAGTATCTGTACTCAAAGGTACTAACTTTTGGTACTTTTATGTGTTAATGTGGTAATATATTTTTTTTCAATAATAAAATGTCAAAGTTTTTCAATTTAACATATTTATTTCTCAACATTTTAACTTGTAATGTTGTGTTTATATCCAGCATGGAAAATCCCGTACTCTTCCACTCCCTCACGGTCACAAGAATACCCGTACCCATCCCTAATTAATACAGTTAACCAATCCTTTCCGCTTTTATATTAAACAGATTTACACCTGTGCAAATGTGTATTGGAGTCTTATGGAGTTTTAAATATTTATGTTTTAAATCATCCAAGACGACTTAAACTAAAGGTTTTCTTCAATTTCATAAAAGGAAAAAGTGAGTCAGTTTTGCCAAGTACTTGTCTCCAGAAATAACCAAATCTTGCTTTTTTGCCTACGTAGGTGCAAACATATGCCTGACTTTCTGTGGACTTCTTTTTCACCTGAGGAAACCAAACACACCTGACATCTGGAAAGCATCTTAAACGAATACACATGTTTTTGCTGTTTTTGTGCACACTGAATGAAAAGCTGAAAATCATACCATGATGATAGTACTTCCTCTTGCTCACACAAATTCCCACTTCATTCTCCACCAGCGGGCGGACGCAGGGGCCGCAGTGTCTGGAGCCGGCTTTGCAGTGCTCACGACCCACCTCGGCACAGTCTATGGGGCACTTATGGTGAGCTGGGAGGAAGAGACAGAGACAAAGAAAGACGGAGAGAAGAGCGTCATCATCAGAACCTAACCACAGCTCTGTAGGGCGGCCACCACGCTCTAGGTGAGAAATATACACAGGACAAAAAGCTATGATGTGGTTTGTGTTTTCTGTATAAAATGAGGAAATCTGGCATTTGTTACCATATCACAATTTCCTTACGAATGATTATCTGAAAAAAACATATTGTGGTAAAAATATGTATTAATAAAGAAATATTAATCAGATGAGCTTTATCTGTGAAAGCCACTCTTCTTCTATCAGCGAAAGCCTCATCTCTTCAGCAGATTCAAGAGGGACCCAATCAAAGGGTCTGCTGATGTCACAGACACACCACAGCTCATCCTAGTTTTAATATAAAAGAGTTTTATTAGTTTGCTCTCAGCGTCTCTGCTGAACACACTGGTTTTAGAGCAGAAATAGCACATCTGAGTTGTTTTTCTGCTTCCCATGATGCACCTGTCTCACCTGTCTGACGCTATGACTCAGTCAGGATACACTAAACATAAGACTGACCCACAGCTGCTCGCTCACAGATCGGCCAGTTAGATAACCAGCTGACCTGATTACTCTGCCTTGTTAAAACGGATTCCACACACTGAATCAAGCTATACGCACACACACACACACACACACACACACACACACACACACACACACACACACACACACACACACACACACACACACACACACACACACACACACACACACACACTCATGCAGAAGTGGGTCATAGAATCACAGCAGGTATGTTTTGCAGCAGACGGACGATGGAGTGCTGGGACTCCGTCAAAGCTGATAATGAGCACCAGCAGAGCTGCTCGGCAGGGCCAGCTGAAGGTGAACAGCACGGTGAGAGAAAATCATTCACAAACCACAGGAGGCCAAATAAAGAGGACAGAGAGGATGATGAACCCAGAGTGGTTCAGGAAATCTGGGTCTCAAAGGTGAGGGTTACTGGTGACAGTAAAAAACTTGGAGCAATGAATTAAAATGAACTGAAAATGAACTCCCATGACTCATCCCGTCCTTCGTGATGTGGCACTGATAAACCAGCTCTTACTGGGTTAATAAGAGAATTCATTTTCTAAAGATCCCCTCTCAGTTGTGAAACAGGATGCTGCTATTCCTCTTGCGTGGCCTAATTTTCAAAAACTGCTTCATAAGAGCACAAAACTGCAGAAGACATAAGACTCCTTTCAGTAACCTCCATGGCAACAGGGCCGGTGGTACAATGAAAGATGTGATGTTGAGGGTGCAGAGAGGAGAACTACAGAGATGAAGAGCAGATTGAGGAGAGGAATGTTTCACACACACAAGATGCATCACATCACTGCTGTTTATCTCACTCTGGATGTGATGAAAATTCAGCAAAATGTATTTATGATGAGCACTGTGTTTGACCAAACGTTTTATCTGTATACATTAAAGTGATACTCCGGGATGGAACAAGTTGGGTCCTATCACAAGGTTTAGGGCAGAAATTACCCCTACAGCAGTGATTTTGTGCAGCAGAAGCCCAGAGCGCTCGCACCAAACACCCCCTCCCTGCTCCTCTGCCGCTTTCCTCTGCACTCAGACGGGGCCATATTTTACTTGACCAAAAACACAAATAAATGGACTCCCACCGAAAAAATCTAATATCAGTCTGCATTCACGCTTTATTTAGAGAATTTTCTGCGCGTCACTTTCACACAAAAACACCGCTAAATAAGGCTCTAGTTCTCATGGTGACGTAAAACAACGCTACCTCCGCTGCAGAGCCACAGCTGGGTACAAGGCGCTCGCTGCTTAGTGTATCAGTCCGCGCGCGGCGTGCCAGATATAAACAAACCCAGGTAGTCTGTCAGGACGAAGAGACACGATGAGAACTAGAGCCTATTTAACAGTGTTTTTGTGTGAAAGTAACGCGCTGAAAATTCTCTAAATAAAGCGTGAATGCTGACCGATATCAGATTTTTTCAGTGGGAGTCCGTTTATTTGTGTTTTTTGGTCAAGTAAAATATGTCCCCGTCTGAGTGCAGAGGAAACCTGCAGAGGAGCAGGGAGGGGGTGTTTGGTGCGTGCGCTCTGGGCTTCTGCTGCACAAAAACACTGCTGGAGGGGTAATTTCTGCCCTAAACCTTGTGAAAGGACCCAACTTGCTCCATCCTGGAGTATCACTTTAAGATAAAAACAGCACGTCAGGGACTCCAAGATTTAACTGCACTCTGATCTTGTTTTCTATCAAACTAACAGCACTAACTGACTAACTCTTTCCTCCTATAATAAGTGATCTGACTGTTAAAAAGGTAGAACCAGTTAAGTCACAAAACACTATTTGTTCTATATAACATAAGAACAGGGTCAGAAAAAAAAAGTAAATTGTCCTGATACAAACATGTGATTTCTCATTTTTTTTTAAGTAAATGTGCAAAAATTAGGGCTGAACAATTAATCAAATTTACACAGGCATCGCAATGTAACAGAGTGCAATTTTCAAATCACAGAGTCTGCAATTTATAAATATAAAATTTTTAAAAAGTTTCATGAGCACAAACCTGGAGGGGACAAAGTAATTTGTGCTCCTTCTTCCTTAAAACCAGCAAAAGTCAAAATGTTGTTTTTTTCTGGCAAAAATATTACACGTCTACAAGGCTTGAAGTTAAATCAATCAGTCAATATTCTTCTGTGATTGTGATAGCTAAATAAAGATACATTGTTCGTATCAATTTATGCTTCAGTCTATTTTATTTCATCCTAACATGTAAGCCTGGTCTTCATATTTAAGAATGATAGAGAATGATTTTATTAATTGTTTTTAGTAAATAATGCAAAAGACACCCCCCCCCCCTCCAATAAATAAATAAATAAATAAATAAATAAAATTGCATGCTAAATCGCAATCACAATATTGGTCCAAAAAAATCATACATTATTTTCCAATATTGTTCAGCCATAGCAAAAATGTCAAAACAGCTTTTTTCACGTTGTCACCATGGGGTGTTGTGTGTAGAATTTTGAGGGAAAAAAATGAACTTATTCCAGTTTTGAATGAGACTTGAACATAAATAGGTGGAATAAATGAAGTGCTGTATTGCTGTTTTACTAACCCTTTTATTAAACAGTCTCTTTTTTTCTGTCAGTGGTCTTCAGTCTTTACACTGACCTCAGAGGAAATTAGGGGTGCTGCTACAACCAATGACCAGAGAAGGCGTGCATATTTTTGTAAATGTAGACTACATGTGCTTTTAGCATGTGCAGTGGAAAACTGAACTGAAGTGCTGCAGTGTTGTACCCCCACCTTCTGGGATCCAATCAGTTTATTCTGGCACCTCAAAAGAAGGATCCTAAAAAGTGGGACGGCTCGTCTCGGTTGTTTAGGGATCTGTCCCGGGATTAGTCACTGGGAACGCCAACAAAATGCATGCTGTACTGAGACGAACTGCCTGGAAATGAGGCTCCAGTCATCTCATTACGTGTCAGTCAGTTTCAGATCAGACTGTCTTTATGGAGTCAGTCACAAAAAGAAAGTCTTTTGCCCAGGGTGAGCATAAACTAGTCCCATTTTACATTTGTTTACTGTAAGTAGATCTGAAATCCTCAAACAAATATGGTGGGCATTTTTTTTGATTCTTGTTATTTTTTATAAACAAAACATCAACATGTGTTTGAATGTCAGCCAGTGATGAAAAAAAAGAACATCACAAAGATCTTTGTCTTTGTGGATTGTTGATTTTCTGCTGGATTACCTTAACCCTGCACGTCACGCACAGAAAAAATAATCTGCAAATCCTGCCACAAATGAATCTCTGATGTTTTGAACGAAGCAGAAGGATGAATCCAGCTCTTTTAAACTGCAGAGCAAAATCTAAAATTTGCACAAATTAGAAAAAAGAGGTTTAATCTGGGCATCTTCATCAGTTCTTCATCACAGAGAGAGTTAATACAGTGGAACTCCTGTGAATGCAGATAATTATTCTCCCCACACACAGATATCCATAAACTCAGACAGACACTAACCTACGGTACGTGTGTCTGGTTATGAATGTGTGAGGCTGGGCGAGGGTGTTAAATGAGGGTGAGAAAAGCAAAGAAGGAGTGAAAATACAGAACAAGCTGCGGTCGTTTACATCCAATACAAAGGCGCTCATCATAACAGCTATGTGACAAAACAGCTTGACTGTAGTTCAGCAGGTGAAACAAAGGGGCCTCAGAGGTGAATGTCAAGTAGGAGGTGGCCTCACTTTGAAAGTCCACCCACACAGTCAGCGTTGTAGCTAATTAAAGAGCTAAATAAAGGCCACGCAGAGAAACGATGCTGAACACAAGGAGGGAAATGAAGAACAGGCTTTGTGATGCTGTATGTAAGGTCGTTTAGAGAACACTGGAGGTGTGAAAACATGAGGGGTGGGAAAAAAATGGATACATTGAAGGATCTGGATTTTTTGTTTAACGGTTTTAAACTGTGATTTTCTGTTTGATTTTTTTATTTATTTAATTTCTTCATTATAGTCTTTGTTTATGAGCTGGATTGGAAAAAAAGTTGAGATGTCAGATCCTCTGAATAAATCCTAAAAACTAATGTGATGTGCTTTTTGGGGAAAATATGGCTCCTGATATAGTCTGTAGACATCATCATCATCATTTAACTTTTTCACATGGTCTAGTGTTAAAAAGCAAACCAAAAACTGTAAAAACCTTAAATATCAAAGAATCACAATTTAAATTGAATCTGCGCCCCAAACCCGTAAAAGAATTAAACAGCAAAAATAGCATATGGTCCCAGCCTTACTATTATTGTTCTCCAGTACTCAGGGTTTTTAATTCATTTTTTATCTTTTAGCATTTAATTAATACCGTAATTATACGTAATTATATCTCATTTTTATAATATTTTATTATTTAAGAAATTGTTTTTACTTTTTATCTTCTTGGAGTACGTTTAAGCATTTAAAACAGTAGACTTTGAAAGGAAATGTGCAACACAGTCTGTTTGTGCTGTCTGTTCTTGTCTTTGTTTACTGCTCTATGTACCTTAATTTCCCCTAGGGGAGGGTTAATGTTTTTTTTCAATTTAATTGAAAAATTGAAAAAATTGAAAAAATGAAAAATTGTTGCTAGGCACCGCCCTGTTGGCTATGGCTGCCTGTTGCAGCAGCTCTCTCTTCTTTGTCTGTTTCTTGTAATTTTTTCGTCTCTTTTTCGTCATCTTTGTATTTGGAGTGGATTATTCCTTTGTATGGCTCATTTGTTGGTCATGGACACCAAACTTTTTGTGTCTTCAGTGATATTTTTACTAATTTTTCTCCTGTGTTTGTCTGGAGATCCTACATGTAACCGTGGCTGCATTGTTTACATGTGAACTCAGCTGTTAGCAGCCTGTAGCATGTCAATGCTAACTGGTGCAAGGCTTGATGTTTCCCACAAGGTGAGGAGAAGATGGTGAGGACGACGTGCTGGTTCTCAGGTGTGAGCTGAGAAGTGACGACATGGACCTGTCCTTCCATCCATCGTTATTGGGAACGAAAGATCTATCTTCAATAAAATGGATGAGCTTGCTGTGCTAACCCAGCAACAGAGGGAATACCAGAGGGCAGAGTAGCATAATGCTATTCACAGACATGGCTAACAGAGATAACATCAGACACCAACACCACATTGGAAGAACTTCACCTGCTGTGAGCAGACAGGATCCAGGAGACAGAGACTGAACAGACTGCTGAAGAAGCTCAGTCCTGGACCCTGTGGAGGTGGAGGCTGGCTGAACTGGACAATGACGGACAAGCTGTCAGCATCTATTTTCTTATGGACCTTTTTACACTTTCTATACACTTTCTTTCTTTTGTTTTCTTGATTGCTGCTGTGACTTCAATTTGGTTGTACTTGTTACAATGACAATAAAGTTCTATTCTATTCTATATCACTGTGGCCCTAGAAAGCATTAAATTACACAGGGAGTTAGAAAAAAGTCCTTGTATGGAGTGAAAAATGACCTTTTTAACAACCTGCTGCAGCTGCTGGCAGGTTGTGCTCTTCAAAAGCAGCTCACACAGGATGATTATCACACACACTCCTCATGTCATGGCTAACTTGTGCTACTTCAAGCTTTTCTCCTGAAGTGTCAGGCAGTACGTAACAGTTTGTGTGTCTGTGAGCGTGGTGGAGAGATTTAGCAAAGGAAGCAGGAAATGGCTGGGCCAGGAGGGTCACACACCGCCATTGTGTGTGTGAGTGTGAAGATAACGGACAGGAAGTGAGCCAAACACTCCAAATCAACTGGAAACATTAGTGATCTCTGCTTAGAGCTCTTCACTTGATACAAGACCACATCATCTCCACAAGGCTGAAGTGTGTGTTAGTGTGTTCATTTGTGATGGTGGCTCCTGTTTGTCCATCACGTCTCTCCTTCAAACAGCCAAAAGCAAACAGAGGCCAAGTGTCCTGTTTATACTCAGCTGTTTTCACTGGCGTCAGCTGAGGCTAGGGATTCAGCAGTATGACGATGCAGTGTGAGAAAGTACACACTGATCAGTGTAAGAGTAAACACGATCAGGACTTCTGTTTTAACCTTTAATGAATTCAACTTTTAGTCTAAGCGTGCATATATGGGATCTGTTGTAACGACAGGTCAGAGATACATGCACTTGGAGATGAATGGAAATCTATTCAGACTGTCTTCAGAGCCCACTCCTTATTTATTATTGAAATAATCAATACATTTAATCACATAATGCATTGTACAATTACTTTGTAGCTCTGATTCAGCTTTAACCTTTTAAGAGTATTATTTTCTTTAAAGAGGGGGTTCTCAGCTTTCTCATATCTTAAACATGAATGTAAAGTAACAGTGCTGGATGTTCAGCGTAAACGTGTGCAGATTTTCAAACCTCTACACATGTTAAAGAAATATCTGATAAAAACACTCTGTTCTGAAAAGAAATGTGTTCGTGATCTTCACAAAACTTGCAAAAACCATGAGGTCATCACATGTTGCTTTCCTGAGAGGCTCATGAAACACTGGAGAGGTGGGCCTCAAACACCAAGGTCTGCACATAGCTCCGCCCCCGACAGGCCCCACTCAGAGGCTGACCATGAGAGAAGGGGGTTTGTTGAGCTCAGAGCCTTAAGGCGGGGTTATTTTTTCTGCATGAACACGTGGAAATTTTCCACATGGCGAGGATGCTAAGATGACATCATTCATCTGCACGAAGCTGCGTGGCCCCTCTATCAAGCATAAATCAAGCCTTAAAGAGACAGCAGCTGAAATTGAATGTCTCACATATGTGTTTCGTAAAGCATGATTTTTTTTTATTTTTTTTTTCTTAAATCTGTAAATCACATAAAGCTACTGCGGGGTACCAGATTGACAATATGAAGCCTCAATAAGCGCAATACCCCCTCTTTAAAGGCCAAAACACACATAGTGACTGAGGGAAAAATCCCACAGCGTGGTTTTAACTCTAAATTCTTAAGCTCATTCTCACAGTTGGTGTTTTAAACAGACATCAACTTGCTTACTAACTAGGGATGGATACTGAATTAAATACTTTTACAGGTACTGACCAAATTCTGTGAAAAGTACCAGGTACCAATTCACGAAAAATCAAAAAGTACCATGTTTAGGTACCTAAATGCATCCTTGTAACTGTAAGAGAGAGGAAGAGTAGGCGATTTTCCATGCTGGACATGAACACAGCATTGCAAGGTTATATATTGAAGAATAAATATTTCAAATTGAACATTTTTTGGATTTTACTATTAAACAAACTGGTATTTTTTTACCACATAAACACACACACACAAGTACTAAAAATTGGTACCGTTGAGTACCGGTACCAATTGCCAGGTACTGGGCATCGGTACCATATTATTTCAGATGTGAAAGGTACCCATCCCTGTTACTAACACAAGGTTTAACATATTTTTTTCTTTTTGTTGCCTGGTGGCTGAAACACTCTTGGCCTTTAAAGGTTTCAGGATGTGGTGGTGTAGCTTTTGCCACTTGACATAGATTTTTTTGCTGTCCTGTTTACCTGCTGCTTTTGACTTGCTGTTTTGCTTACGCAGCTCTCTGCAGAGGTAGTAAGGGTGAGACATCACTCAGCTCCAGAAAATGTGTTACATCTGCTCATAGCATGAAACAAACCAGGATGATGCAACCATGTAACTACTGACTATTTGATACGTCAAAAACTCTGAATGTCAAAAAAGTATGTCAGCTAACTCTCTGTCAACACTCTTAAAATAAATGAATAAAATTATCAATTTATCTGACGTAAAGGTGTTTTTGTCTGCCTTTTGTTTTTGCTTTCCTTCCATCTTTCCTTTGTAACATTTTATCTTTCTTTTACAACCTACACTGATTTAATTCAGGTGTTTTATGTGGCTGTTTTTCATTCTGGTTAGCTAACTACTGCATTTCTGAAGTCTGCAACAGTGATGTTGATCTGTTTACTGTTGGAAATAAATACAAGCAATGAAGGCAGAAAGCCGTGATGTGAGGAATCTACGAAGCTAAAGATGGCTCCTGGAGTGAAACACTGAACAGGACACAGGATGGGACACCACAGCGTGTAAGGGCCGGTGAATGGAAAAGAAAATGACACACACTCTGAAGGAAGAAGAAGTGGATGCACTGATTGATGCAGTCCTGCTTATCTCATCTGATTTCAGCGACAGCGGAAAGTATTGGTTTTGGAGAGTGTCAGAGTTAACAGGGACGAATGACACAAACTTAGAGTGGAACGGACAAATTTGGCAATTTTAAGGTCATGAAATTATCTGGTAAATCCTTGATTTCTCCAGTGAGTAGTTCCAAAATGACCCGTTTAGATCCTTCTCACTTTATGAGATTCTCTCATAATTTGCAGCTAACTCAGCTTCTGTATAACCTAACATAAGTTTCCGCTGCTGTTTCTTTAAAGAACATTAAGCTAAAAAATGAACACAGTTTCATCCTGTCTCCATTTAAAGAGTGACACTTGCATTTTAAAATAAAGAAACTGGCATCATTAAACTTTCACAATGACGTACTTTGGTGACCAGATTTCACAAACCGTTGAAACCATTGACAACAGAAACTGCTCAGTCAGCTCTGACTCTTTCATTACGTAGCAGAAAAAATAACCATATGGTTTCAGACGCCTCTGTTCTGAGGACAGCGTATCAGAAAACCCTGAGACACAATCAGATTACTCAATACGTGGAAACTATCAACCTTATCAGTTTCAGTGAACCTGTGCCATGAAGTAGTTTCCCATGCAATCACCTCTGCATGTTGGGTTTTCTGCAGGGCTGGGTGGAAAATGGGGCATGACTTTGCACCTGCTTTGAAGGTTCTGCAAACACATGCACAGAGGCGAGCACATCAGCATGCAGAAGCAGGAAACGAAAACCAGAGGCTACGTCAGCAGAGCTACAGGTGAAAAGGAAGTGGACAGAAAAAGTCAAACATTATCATCCTCTGAGGAATGCAGGTTTGTAGGAGAGCAGGGGGACGAGTCTTTGTCTTTCTCCTGGTGCAGTCATCCGTCTTATCTCCCCCTGCATCTGTCATTTGTCTTTCTGTTGCAATAAGTTCTGTCATGTCGGGCAATGACGAGTCGAAAGCCATTACCAGGAGATAATTATATTGTGGTTATCATTAGAGGGAAGCAGAGCTGCTTGCCCTGCAGCAGAAAAACAGGCTGAGGAGAGCTAGACCATGAAAACTAACGCTGGGTGTGTGGAAGAAGAATGTTTCAGAGTTATTTTACATTTCCTTCTCCTGCTCTCTTTCTGTGAATTGCAATAGTAGTGTGACACACAGGTGATGCAACAGTTCAGTTTTTGAAGACTGAAATATTTTTTTCTTTTCATTCTTAACTTTTTGTTTCTTCATCCAGAAACAGTTTCACTGCTTCTGGAAAATCACTAAAATTTTTAATGTCTCTTCCAAATGACCAAGCAGTTACAATCAAAAGGTGAGGGACTTCTGATTTAAACTTAATCCACATCAATGGTCGGGGTTAATCTCCATGTCTGTTTCTATCAGTTGTTTTCTTACAGTTTGTCTTTTAACAAAAGTTAACAGGGTAGTTTTAGCATCAAGCAGCCGAATCAAGATGACTTCATGTGCGATATCGAAAGAAAACTTTGTTAAATATTTGAAAAAAAATCTGAAATATTACACTGAAAGTTTTTCAGACCAAGTTCCTGGGAGTTGTGATTGTTGGGAACATGGAAGCAACATATTAAGTATATAACTGGAAAATTCTTAAGTCAACAGCAGTTGTTAAGGCTGGGCGATTATGGTAAAAATAAGAATCCCGATTATTTTAAGTGATATTGAAATCACAATTAATATACACAATTATTCATTTATTCAAAAACTTCAGTACTGATTTAAACACAACTTTAAAGAAACCAGCAAGTGGCACATACAGTATTATTGATACACATAAGTCACACACACTCGCTGTGGCTGCACATGGAACACAGAAGAGCTATGAAGAGTCTTTGACAGTCCACTCTTACTGAGGCTTTTGGTCTGCAAAGTAAACAGAAATAAAAGGGCCAAATGGTGGGCGCTCAAAGACAGCTACATTACCAAAGAAATGCAGCCCTATTAATTATTTTCATTGACATGTATTTTTTTTCTAAAAGAGAGTCCATTTCATTTACATTGTATTTTTTTCTCTTTCTTGTTTGTTAAATTTATTATGTTTTTGTTTATTTTATTTAAAAGATCCTGACCTTTTAATTACAGTTAAATACTCTTAAGAAATTAAAGTTTCTTGCTTTTGATATGGTGTACTCACTTTATTATCCCATTTATCATAATTACATCAATGAAAAAATGGAAAAAAAAAATCAAAATAGTATCTACAATAATTTCATTAATCAGCAATAATATTTTGGAAACTTATCATCTAGCAAAATTTGTTATCGTGACAGGCCTACCCATACCTGATCAGTCCCCACTTAGTGCATAATTGTTGGCTTAAAAACTATGAAAAAAACAGCTTATGAGGGAGAAAAAAATGCATCTACAATATGAAATAAACAGAGCAGGTTAAAAACTGAACCGTCACTACTACAGGAAATGTAGGTGTAATGGGACAGATTGTGTAACCTCACAGCAGGTGTAAAGTGCTCTGAAATTGAGGTTGTGGCTGCAAAGAAACGCATTACATGACCTTGTTTTTAAGCGTGTAGGAGTGCTCCAGTTCACAGAAATAGATTTTAAAAAAAAACTTGACAAAAAACAAGTGACAAATTAAATTCTTTGTTGTTTATAAAATGTACAGAACATTATGGATAAAGTATACTCTTTAAATACAGAAAGAACAGCAGTGATGTGGAAGCCAGCTGTGGTATTCAGAGCAGACTGGTTTCTGAGAATGAGCACAGCAGCAGCAGAGATGAGGTTATATTGGTGCTTCTGTTTAAATGAAGCACAGTTCACTTGCAGTGAGGATGTGGCTACACACAAAAGCAAGCCAATGCATGCAAAAAATAAAAACAGGCAAACAGTCAACTGGGGGTTTTTTTCTGATACAACATCCGGTGTATGACCGACATGAGCACTGGGGTCGTCCAGCCCAACCGTGCTACTACAAACTGAAATCTGAAGGAACCCGCGGTGGAGCAAGAGAAGAAGAAAGAAAGAGTAAGCGGCGGTCTAGAGAAGCCACCACAGCCCTGTCTGAGCTGACCGCCTATTTCTCAGACCACCAAGCTGAGGGAATGGGGACCACAATAAGGCAGATCGATGCGATCAATGGAGCGTTTCCTGGCTGTCAGGTCATTACGGGAGCCTGTGTCACTGAAGGATATTGTTTAGTTCCTCTTCCTGATGAACACCAGTAATGTCATGATCCCACCAACACCACACAAGCTGCAAAACAGATGCATTTCAAACCAGAGGGAGCGTTTGTGGGCTAACAAACACATTTTCTAAACCATTCGGCTTGTTACCAAGACGGCGCCACAGATGGCCGCACGCTCTCATACTTTTTGCTTTTTTTGTTTGTGCGTTTTTGTTGCACTCTGCTCTTCTTCCTTAGTCACCTACACCAGAGGGCAGTTCATAAACACTGGACTGGCATCTGTTGAAACTTTTCCACCAGTTTTCATGGCCCAGAGAGTTTCACAGATGTTTTGGTTGGAGGAGCAGCTCTGTGTGGAGTCCACTGAAGATGCAAGAGCACTGTTGAAACTGAAGAAGCAGGGATTACCCACCATGCTCCGGTCTATCCACCTGGCCAGCGTCCACTCTCTGTCGAACAGGCTGGACAAACTGCTGCTCATTAAAAGGAAAAACTCTGAGTTGGGCAGATCCACCGCCCCGTGTTTCACTGAAACCTGGCTCAGTGAACAAATCCTCGACAGCCCTCTACATCTGCCCGGCTCCTGCATAACCCCGTAATAGAGTTCTCAAGTGAGACAAGGGGAGGTGGAATATGCTTTTATATCAACGAAAGTTGGTGCACCAGATGTCACCATGTTAAAGAGGATGTGCAGCCCTCAGAAGTTGAGGACAGAGCTCACCATCTACTCTGCCCTTTGCACCTCCATCTCTGTTTGGTTTGATTTCATACATCTCATGCACAACCTGTGGTCTGTTCTTTCTTATTTTTCCATGGCACTTTTTTTAATTGAACAACTTAAAGGTAGGGTCTGCAGGATTTTCCTCAATAATAAAATGTCAGGATCGTCTTCTATGGGCCCCTATACATGTGTCCATGTCTGTGTCTGCCTCAACCCCCTCCTCTGCCTGTATGTTGATGTTTTGGTTGTATCGGAATGTTTCTGGATGGAGAGTCTACGTGGTTACATCAGCCAATCACAGAGCGCCCATTACGCAAGTGACTTGAAGTGTTGATGGTTGTGAGCGGAAGTAGCTAAATTAGAGTAGCTTTAAAAGTGGACATAGCACGAAAGAAGAAAAACTTGACCAAAGTGAAAAGAAACAGCAAATAGCTAAAACTTTTTCGAAATGATGGTGAACTTTAACTCGCTTTCTGGAACTTGGAGAGCAGCACAAGACAAAGAGCGGGTTGGTATGTGTCAGATACGTGACTAGCTTGTGCTAACATACTGAGTCAGGTAGGGATGGGTGTCGATTTAGGTACTTTTAAAGGTACCGACCGAATTCTGTCAAAAGTACCGGGTACCGATTCAGGTAAAACCAAAAGGCACCATGTTTAGGTACCTAAATGCATCCTTGTGACTGTGAGAGAGTGGAAGAGTAGGTGATTTTCCATGCTGTACATGAACACAGCATTGCAAGTTTATATACTGAAGAATAAATATGTTAAATTAAAGAATTTTTATATTCCATTATTAAACAAATTGATATTTTTTACCACATAAACACAAAAAAGTACCTAAAATTGGTACCGGTACTCATTGCCAGGTACCGGGCATCGGTACCGTATCATTTCAAATGTGAAAGGTACCCATCCCCAGAGTCTGGTGCACGGCTCTTCAGTCTCTTCCACCTGGAACTACAGGCTCTACAGGTGGTTGATGGGCTAGTGAGTGTGTTCGCGGTCAGAAACTCTGTTTTTAAGTCACAATAAGCTCAATGAGTGGCACAGATAAAGCAAACTCTCAAGAACTGCTGACAAATCTAGGCTCAACCTCTCAGTTAAAAAGCCAGATCTTCTCTTGAACCAGAAAGCCCTTGGAACTGAAACCCATTCTTTAATTGGATCAAAAGTTTGCAGCTTCACTGCATCTCCAGTCCATGGTGATCATGATTTATGAACCTGATCATCGCCTCAGTTATCTTTATGTCCCCTGGCAGTGTGAGGACGTCCTCCTCCTCCACTTCTGCTCCCCAGTAAAACGTAGATTACTCATTTTCCTGCTGTGTAAAAAAGGGTGATTGAAAACAGAGAAGCCAGTGGCCAAGTGTGTTCGTTTGTGAATGTGTGTGTAAGGGAGGGAGGCCGAGTGTGACATGGAAGATATGAATCGTTAAAGCTTAATCCTAGTGGAAGAAAAGGCCGGAGGCGGCGGCTCTGTGAATATTAATCACATCACGTCTGCGTGGGCTCGGTGAATGACAAACCTGACATTTAAACGTGGCACTGTGGCGGCACAACAATGTACTGGGACACCAAGAGGTGAAGATAATGTTTGGATAGAGCAAAACGCTCGAATTAGAGCAGAATTAATGTCAAAATGAGAGTATCTGTTCAGCTAAAAACCAAAGCAGTATTTTGTTTCTGCTTCTCTGAGCTTTAACAGATTCAGCGTGTTAAGCTGATTTATTCTGTGTCAGCCAGCCGACCACACATACTTTCTGAAATGAGTTGGGTTTTCAATGACACTTTGGATTTCTTCCATCTTAAGAAAGCAATGTTTTGTAAAAGCTTTCTGGCATATTTACACTTGATGATATGTTGGTGTTTGCTGAATCAACCACATGATTATGATGCACTTTTCAGTTTCTGTAAATGCCACCAGCTCTGTGGTTTAACTTGAAATGAACCCATAAAGTAGAAATGACTTCAATACAGTCCCTGTCAGCGCAGCAGTGTTTTGCAACATGCAGCAAAGAGTGATTCACAAAAGAAAAAGAAGCTAAAAAAATATATACATATATTCTTGTTTTTCACAGTTTTTCCACTCAACACATCCAGACAATAGCCCACATGACTCACTGGAGCACACTGACAAGCTGCTTTAACAGGATTTGACACAGGTTACAAATGAGACACAGAAAGACTGATTAATGGGACTGAACTTTGAAATGATCTACATCAGCCAGTGCCTGCGTACACAGAGCAGATTAAATATAGAGATGTCTGCAGACACTGCAGGCAGTTTTGTCACTACGTCTTCTGTCAGCCCAGAGCGCACAAACCAAACACCCCCTCCCTGCTCGTTAGACGGTTTCCTCTGCACTCAGACGGGGCCATTTTTTACTTGACCAAAAACACAAAGACTACCTGCGTTTAATTATATCTGGCACGCCGCGCGCGGACTGATACACTAAGCGGCGAGCGCCTTGTAGCCAGCTGTGACTCTGCAGCGGAGGTAGCGATGAGACGATGAGAACTAGAGCCTTATTTAGCGGTGTTTTTGTGTGAAAGTAACGCGCTGCAAATTCTCTAAATAAAGCGTGAATGCAGACTGATATCAGATTTTTTCGGTGGGAGTCCGTTTATTTGTGTTTTTGGTCAAGTAAAATATGGCCCCGTCTGAGTGCAGAGGAAACCAGCAGAGGAGCAGGGAGGGGATGTTTGGTGTGAGCGCTCTGAGCTTCTGCTGCACAAAAACACTGCTGTAGGGGTAATTTCTGCCCTGAACCTTGTGATAGGATCCAACTTGTTCCATCCCAGAGTATCACTTGAATGGAAAAGATCACTGAATTTATACATAAGGAATAATGATGAAGTCACTGCACTGACAGAGACTCTGCATTTCCGACTTGGACAGCCTGACAGCTCCTGGTGATTAGTGCTTGATAACATGATTTAGAGAAATAAAAGTTCACTCCCATCTTCTTCAAGTTTTTAGGACTTGAGTCATAAACTAGTGTAAAACTCCTGTAACTTTTTAAAAATGAGGACGTTCAGCCGACGGGGCTCATTTAAGCTCACACTGCACCAGCAACACTCACAGTAGAGCAGGGAAGGAGTGGAGTGAGTGAGTGAGAGGAGCACCCGCAGAGAAGAGAAACAGAAACTTAAGTACAGTCACAGATATGAGGTGCTGTGGGAAAAACATTTGAACCTCCTAATAAACTAATACCTGCTCATCAGAGTTAAATGTATTTAGTTCTCTCTGGAAAAACTGGAAACAAACCAGATCATTCACTTCCTGATTGGCTTTTTGACTAATGCCACATATACCCTGGAAAATACGGTGAGCTGTGCCAGAGATCGATGGCTGTTGTGGGAATATAACAGATCCAAAAGCAGGAAAAAAAAGTCTTTTTTTTTTTTTTTTTTTTTTACAAGAATGGATGAAATATGCCATTGCAAATAGTTTTTGATTTTAGAAGCTTTTTTTAAGCTTTGTTTATTCTGTTATAAAGTCTAGAATTACTCAGTCTAATAACACATCTGGCCATAAACAGAAATTTATTGAAATCAAAACCAAATGTAACCTTTTTTTAATGGATTAATAAAAAATAACCTACTCAAAACCTGTAACTGGCAAAGATTACATTATACTTAACAACAACAAGACCGTGATGGAGACATTACGTATCGATCATCACGAAACTTGTTCTTTGATTATCAGCATCAGCCACTGAAAGTTTCATTCCAACACTTCTATTAAAATCTTATAACGGCAAATGCCATGAGAATGTCATTCTTTAATGTAATCATGACACAAACGGAAAATGATGATTTCATTTTAACAGTGGGAGATTTCTCTACGTCACGGTCTCATAATAAAGGAACATCTCTTCCACACTACACGTCAGCACCAGAGAGGAAATGAAGGCAGAACTAGGGCAGCACACACCACAGTTTTGTCTTTGCTGTAATCAACCGACATGACTGACAGCATTAGCTGGTATATTAAAACATGCTTCACCTGTACAGAACTGTACAGAACTGTACATGGCCATTGAATGAGAACAGTATTTAACTGCTTTACTCTATTTAAGTTAAATTATGTTGGCAAGGTATGGTCTCAAACTAATATCAGTTCACAAACATTTATATGCAGTACTACACTTTGGTGACACAACTAGGGATGTCCCGATCCTGATCATTGAGCACAAACTGTCTCTGATGACACACCACCAACCACAACACGTAGCTTTAATACAGAACATAGGAGCAAGGCCAGACACATTACAGCAGTAAGACTGGATCGATCCCTTCACTTTCCCTTTCTGGTGATTCAGTTTGGTTGAATTTGTGATCTGGTTTGTGGCAGAAGCAAATATCAATGAAAGGGAAGGGGGGATATCAGATAGTCGTGTTAGTCTCTAAAATTCATGTCTATGATCTTATGCCTTCTCAGTTACCAGGTGAGTTGCATTCAGAGCAGCCTCAGATTTAATTGTGCTGTATTGTATGCACACGAGGGCCTCACAGAAAAAAAGCATGTAAAACACATTAGATGACTTTAACATCAAACTAAGTTAGATGGAATTAATAAACTCAAAACACATTTTAGCTGTTATTTTAACTATTCTTGATTATTTAAACCAAAAACAAAAAAAAGTGTGAAGCTTGACTCTATCTCTGAAAACCACAGTCTTGACTCAGGACTCAGGATCAGCAGCTATTGAACATTTAAAAAATTGGGTCAGTCCATCCTGAGACACAACTCATGTTTGACTCACAACAGGTGATCCCTGAGTTGACAAAGTTTGATCCATTGTTTTTAAACTAGGATGGAATATTTTTCAGCAAAGTAAGCAGAGAGCAAGAGGACCAGCTTTGTGTCAGTGAAGCAGAGGGGCAGAGCGAGCACGGAGAGTGAAGCTGCAGACACTGAGTGACCTATAGGTCCTTTAGACAAACCTGAAAGTCTAGTTCTACCTTCTTTCAAAGCTATGTCCAAAAGTGATTATTTGTACTGCAATGTAATAAAAATTTATGCAAGTTCAGAAAATGTACCCTTTAATGTCACACTGTGACAAAACTCCACTGACTTAAAATTGTTATTTCTGCATTGCTGTCAAAGTTAAGTCAAACTTATTAAAAAATTGAAGCTGTAATGCCATCTACATTGCATACACTAAAGAAAATCCTGTTTTCATGAGATTACTATCTCATAAAAACAGGAAATTGATTTTTTATTTTTTATTTTACTATCTGATAAAATCAGAAATTACTGAAAAGCTTTGATGGATGGTCAAGCGACATGAGCAAGTAACCAACAAAAAAGCACTTATTACCTAAATAACAACTTAATGGTTGTTGAACGGCTCCCATAACTTTGGCCTGGAAACAAGCTTTGCATTAAATACACAAAGATATGTATTTAGAATATCAACAGTCGTTGGTGTTTCAGTGAATAGTGTGACTATGTTAAGTGGTGTCCCTCATCTGACAATTACATTTAGCTTAGCAGTCAGCAGTTAGCATTTAGCGCGGTCACTGTTAACTCCAGACACCCAGCAGCTCTGTAGCAGTCAGAACTTGACAGGAGCTGACTCCATGGTGTAGTATCCTTTCTGGTAGGGATGGGTACCGAATTAGGTACTTTTATAGGTACCGACCGAAATCTGTCAAAAGTACCGGGTACTGATTCACGAAAAATCAAAAGGTACCATATTTAGGTACCTACATGTGTCTTTGTGGGTATGAGGGAGTGGAAGAGTAGGCAATTTTCCATGCTGGACTTGAACACAGCATTACAAGGTTATATATTAAAGAATAAATATGTCTAATTGAAAAATAAAAAAAATATTATCAAACAAACATATATATTTTTTACCAAATAAGCAGAAAAAAGTACTGAAAATTGGTACCATTGAGTACCGGTACCGATTGCCAGGTACCGGGCATTGGTACCGTATCATTTCATATGTGAAAGGTACCCATCCCTACTTTCTGGTAATTGAACACAGACTAACCAGACATTTTGATGCAGACAAAAGTTTTAATTTGGTGTCTAAAGAACGCTAACTCGTTTTAATGAATGGAGCTAAACGCTGCATCTGTTGCCCAAACGCGTGCGCAAATTCATGACGACATGAACCCTGTTTTTACCAGATAGTAGCTCGTACAAACAAAAAAATTAAAAAAAAAAATTTAAACTATTTTTACAGGACAGTATTTTTTTTTAAATAGTTTCCTGCTTTCACAATACAGTTATCTCATAAATACAGGATTTTTTTTCTTTACGTGAAGGTAATTCGCCACTGTAGCCATCTGATGCTACTATATGCTATATGTGTCCAGATGTTCGGGGCTAATTTTCTGTCATAATCTAGCCCTGAAAATAAGTCACATGCTGGACACTTAAAAGTTTCACAATAAACAGTCAACAGAATTTTCCTTAAATCCGTGAAAACGGTGATGAACAGTCATAATCTTCATATGGATTAAAATAAGTGTTATTATCATTTCAGTCATTTGGAGATAATGAGGTAAATCACAGGACAGAGGCGGTGACCCTGCTGAAGCTGATACTTCCTCATTCCTTTGGTTCTTTTTTCCTCAGAAAATAAAATTAAACAACACAAATTTTGATATTAAGCCATTTTCTGTGGGCTGTAGTAGATTAGTTATATGTTTTGATGTGTTAAAGTGTTTGACCCCCAATCTGTGTATCCAAAGGTGTTGGCAACTCCCAGGCAAAGGCAATAAGAGTCCTGTGTCTTTGTGTGTCTGTGAGATAAAGGCTAAAGATTACATGTGACAGACCAGCTGTTGGTTCTCCCAAAGGCTTTCCTCTTAAAAAACTGTGAGGAAGATAATCCAGCAGAAACATCAACAGCAATCATTGGTGTGTACGCACACACTTACACAAACACAGAAATATAGGAGGCATAAGGAGGAATAAGGCTGTTTTGAAAATGTAAGAAACAGCATTTAAACCAGTTTCAGGATGACAGATTAGTGACAGATTGTGTACAGTCTCCAAGTAGTGACGGATTAACACTTTTCTTTCTGTTTGGGCTATTTTGGGAAGAGTGTTGGTTAAACAGATTTATTAAACACTGAATAATTAATAAATAAACTCATAATTAACCCTTCTTCAATTTAATACAACACATTCACATTATGTCCAGAACTGTAAAGTCGGTGTGATAAAACTCTCTGAATACACAAGAAAAGCACCGCATACGTAACTTGACAAGGAAGGGAATGTGTGATTTTCCACCATCGCCTTTTCCTTGTGCTCATGAGAAGCTTACACCTGTTCAACCTGTCTCAACAGCTGTGGGACATCGAATATGTTGAACTAGTCTACTTTATTCAGAAGAAACTGGCTCCATGTGGGCAAAGAAAAAGTCAGTAAAAAGCGTGTCGCACCCAAAAGTCCTCCAGGTGAAAGAAGTACCTGCCCTGTTGTTTGTCACGAGTCCGTTTGAGTACGTAGGCTACTTCTCGATCAGACAGTCACGGTTCGTTTGAGAATTAACAACAGCTATCGAGTTCAACATGTTAAAGCAGTTAGCTTTGTAATAAACTGGTTTCATTTACCTGGCAAGCTTGTGCTGACTGAAACGACAAGCACCACAACCACGGCGTACAGCAGCAGCGAGGCCCGGGGCTGAGGTCCGTTCCGCGGACTCGGGAGCAGCAGCATCTTTAGGGTCTTATCGATGAAGAGAACCGTAGACGGTGACAGATGTTGTTGTCATTCCCCCATCACTTTTTCCTCTTTGTTGTATTTTTTTTTGTTTGTTTTGTTTTTTAATACGCGATGAGAGCTTCAGCACCAACTAAGCACGCCGTTAAGCCGAGGAAGTCGCGCCCGGACACCGTCGGTCTACAATGCACCGTAATCCGTGGAGCTAAAGATAGCGGAGCTTCAGCCGGGAGAGGAAGGAGGGAGGGGGTGTGTGCTCTCCTGTGTGAGTGCTTGTGTTTGACGTGATGCCTTCACTGACTCTGTGGAAAATCAGTCCTTCCTCTCACAGGGTTTTGAACCATTATGTTGTTAAAACATTTGTTTTATTTCTTTTTTCTTTTATGTTTCGCTTTTTTTTCTCCTAATCTGTATAGACCGAGATGGACATTTTGAAACCTGGGCAACATGAATAATTTTTCCTTTTTTAACAATTTTTTTTTTTTTTTTTTACGATTACAACCTAGCTTGCTGTCTTCCTCAAAACAAAGATGAATTCTGGTTTGTTATTACATTAGAGCTGCACAGTACAAGCATCTTTGAAACCAAAATCAAAACCTACCTGCTTGGTCTGGTTAAAATGGTTGTATTGTACCTTGTTTATTTATTTATTTAGTCATACGTCCCAATTTCAATTAAATCAATTCAAGACATTCTGTTTATCTGCTTATTTTGTCAAAATGCTCCATTTAATCATATAGGAATCTGGTGACTTATTATTCTGAATTAATGTGTTATCTATTAAGTTATTAATCTTTTGCCAGCACTTAACAGTTTAGTTTTACAATTAGTGTAGCATCTTATCCTCTTTTACCACATCAATGTTTAGTATATTATTATCTTAATAATTTTTATTTGATTTTTTTAGTTTCTCCTAACTTGATTTTATCATCTTAACCCACCCTCAGTGTTTTCTCATTAAAATCCTCTGATGGTTGAACTTAAGTGCGCGGTTGTAAGAAAAGTGTTTCACAGATAGGTAGGGAGTGATAAAGGAATTCCACTTTAAGTTGTAGGTTGAAAATGAATCTTGAATAGGCTGTAATTTTCAGTCCTGGTAACTATAGATTGTTTTAAATCAAACAGAAATATGAGCAAAATCTGACACAAACTACCAAATTACTACAAATAAACACAATAAACTACATTTTAGAGTCAGTTTATAACCTTCCCTCTAAGAACATTACATCTGACATATCGAAAATAACAATTTTTTTTTTCTATTTTTTTATTTTATTATTTTATTAAACAATTGGGAAGCAGGTGCAGATCAACATGTCTGTCACTGCAGACAAAAAATACAAACATGACAAAGTCTCCTCATTACTGTGTACAATTGGTAGACATGAGTCATGACTAACACAACAAGAGATAAAAGAAAAGTAACACAGAACACCTACAAATGTTTTATAATCCCCCAACCCTAACCAACCCCATCACTCAGATCTTTTTCACAATATGCTGGATATTGCACATTAATACATAAAAATAAAAATTAAAAAAAACAATACAAGTTGTATTTTTTGATGACATTTTACAGAATGTAGGTGTTCCCCACAGCACGTGAAGGCATCAGTTTACTGAACAATTAGCAACAGGGTGGGGCCAGGAGTGAGACCTGATGACGTGGTTAAACCTGATTTGAATAACACGGTTGCATGTGTATGGAAAATGGATTTTCCACAATCTTTGCGAAGCATTTTCAGATTATTATTATTATTATTTTGTTTTATAGATTATTTCAATCTGCAGAACAAAGTAAATGATCATGAACAAACAGGGTTTTTTTTCATGAACCTACACATTGTCAAGTTATTGTCTGACAAAAATACTGGGTTATGGAGTCATGAGCAAACAATGAGCAGGTGCAGTGATATGATGCACATCAAAGAACAAACATATTTACTATTGTTTCTCATTGTTGACTGTTCCACCTGAGAGGTCCCTGACAGGCTGTGTGTGGTAGACCGCTCTGTTTGTCTGCTGAAAAGAAGCATAAATCTAAACAATGGCCTCCATTAATGACTCGGCAGAAAACAGCACACCAAACAGCCTTTCCTGTTAATATTGGAAGGTTATTTGCTTTTTAAAATTGGTTTAAGATGGGATGAGTGTTTGTGAAGACAATATAATTTGAAGAGACTGAGATGAGAGTTATATAATGGGCTGAACACACAGACTGGGTAAATGCACTATGCACTATGATCATCAACAAAAATGTCATACCTAAAATCATTGTTGTTGTTCTGTTATAGCTGTTTCCATCAAGCACATAAGGTTTTACGGTCTGACTAAACCAGAGGTGGCCAACCAGTCAGAGACCAAGAGCCACAAAAATCACTGTGGTACTACAGAGAGCCACATCACATGCGTGGTCTTACAAGCATGTAATGAAAATCAATAAGTTTCCAATTTACAAAGCAAGATTTGTTGTGTTAATAAGTGTGTTTATAGCTGTATTTAGAGCCATGTCAAAGACAAATGTCTAATTGACTGCAGAAGAGACTAAGTTCCATCAATCAATCAATCAATCTATCTATCTATCTATCTATCTATCTATCTATCTATCTATCTATCTATCTATCTATCTATCTATCTATCTATCTATCTATCTATCTATCTATCTATCTATAGGTAAATAGGAAGATACATAGATAGATAGATGAGCTCATGAGAGGAGCACATGTAGACAAGAGAAACTGAAACTTAAGTATCAACCTCATTACCCAAGTATTAATTCATACTGATGCCAACTTTGCACCAGTATATCAATATTTTAGATTGATCAGCACACCATTACTCATAACTATATAGTGAATGGAAGAGCCGCACACAGAAAGGCAAAGAGCCACATGTGGCTCACGAGCCGCAGGCTGGCCACCCCTGGACAAAAAAAAAAAAGGGAGCCAAAAGAAAAAAGGAAGAAAAACATTCTTAATAAATTAGGTAAAACCAGGATTATGTTCAACATAAGACGTGCTTTAAAGGAGAAAAATGTGTTTACACATAGGCTTGATGTGATGCAGCATTTGAAAAGATGTAATCCATTATGGCACTAAGTTTTCAGCTGCAGCTAAGCCCAACAAAACAGAGACACTATCATCTATCAAAAAAATCACTGTTTTTTGGAAAAAAAATAAAGCACAGAAACAAGTGGTGTCATATTGTGGTTGAGATTTATTAATCAGGCTGCTTCAGCCAACAGTCCCAAACTAAACACAGAGAAGATGTGTCACAGAAACCAGAGCCATGTCATGCACCTATTTTGGCAACTTTTAACTGAATCAACAGAATTTGCAGAACAAAGTATAAATAAGGCTAAAAATAATGGAAACAACAATCTGTACTATTTGTTGGTGATTATTTTCTCTATGAACAGTAACATGCACAGTCCTGAGGTATACCTGTTGGTAAAGCCTCATTGGGCTAAATTAAAAAAAAAACACTTTGGATTAAGACTCAATATTTACTCAGCAGCATCAAGATGAGCAACCTATTTTGACACTGAACTATACATGAGCTGACATTAATGTATAACAAGACAACAGTCATGGAATAGATTAGTAGCGTTAGGACTTGAGCGACTATGAGGACACTTACTTGACAGAGTTTTATGTGTCTGGATTGTTGCATAAAGATTTTATGAACAGTAATGCCAACAAAATTAGTTGAGTAGGTATAAAAATAAGAAAAAAAAGGTGAATTTACATCTGAATGGAACAGAAATCCTTGCAAAAATGCTTCAAAAACCTCAAACGTCTGATTTCACAGGCATTTCCAGATAAATGTTCAGGATGGTTCAGAAAAAATCCTGCTGCAATCCAGGGATTGCATTTGAAACTTCAAAACATCATGCTGATAAATGACTTCAGTTCAAAGAACCTATGCTTAACAAAAAAAGATGCAAAGACACGGTTTGAATGTTTGAATCTGCCAGAAACATTCATACCTGTGTTTCAAAGTGCATCACAGCCTGGGACTGCAGCATATGGAACTCACCCTGTAGCATGCAACAAAACTATCTTTGGTCATTTTACAAGGCAATTAACTTGAATGAATTAGTGAGTTATCAATGAGTCTGAAAATTCAAAACAGTATAAAAACTTTAAACTTAGTCCTGAAAGATTCCTTGTGGTCTTTCCAAGAGACCTTTTGTTATGGTCTCCTGGTATGATGGAGTTGAATATGGGTTAAATTTTAAAGTTATGTTCTAAGTGAGATGCTTTCTTTAGTATTTTTGATATTACACATCTTGCTCACACACTTCAACATTCACACATAATGGCAAAAATTAAATCCAAACACACACACTTTTGACCAAATGAGTCAACCTATCAAACTGCATTTACTCATAAAATTCCCTGAAGATCTTTAATTGTACAAACAAACATCTAAATTGGCCCCAGTTATCTCCTTCATCTTGAAATTTTGTTAGTGAGACTTATGGTGGGTGCTAGCTCCACCTACTGGCCAGGCTATCTACCATCCATCATTACCAAGAAAATTGTTTTACTCAGTTGTAGCCGCTTGATGTGTAAAGGCGCTATCCTCAGAACAAACTGCATTGCATATCAAAATGAGCCACATAGGTTTTCACCTTGTCTGAGTTTCCTCCAGTGTGAGGTAAATTCAAATTCTAGTCAGTGGTCTATGTCATCGTCACTACAAGCACCTCACGTGCTTCCAACAGCAACACTACAGGATCAGCACAAGCTCAGCCATCTTAACCTACAGCTTACAGCCTCTAAGGATCTACCTAAGTGTGATGGGACCCCCTCACTTCAGAGAACACAGACTCCACTTTAATTCTTTCAAATAAATACAGAAACATCTCAAGGTTTCACAGGATACAAGTGTCACGCTGCTCCCCCAGTAGCTGCAAACACGCGGGCTGGGTCAGTCAGGGCGCCATGTAGGTCAACGAGGGGCTCTGACACACAAAGCCAATCAGAAGCCTGTCAGGAAACATGGGATTAGCAGTGGTCAAGGGTTTGTGTCTGGTCCACAGTCAGAGTTCGTGCTTTCACGTGAACTTGCTGAACTTGGTTCAGTTCTGTGTAACTTTTCATCCTCTGTGCAAAACTCCTGCTGCTGTGAACATTGCTGTTCCCTGTGCTCCGATTCTTCCTCCTCCTCCTCCACGTCCTTCACAAGCAGCTGATCTTTCTCCAAGACAAACTCCAGGGTGGGGCCCCTGGCTGCTCCATCCTCCAGCTCCCCCTCCTCTGCCAGGCGGAGTTTGATGTTCATGCCCCTGGGCTTCTCTGTTTTATCTTGACAATGAAAATAACAAATGGTGTTCAAAATGAGATCACTGTTATCAAACACCTCAACCTCAAAAAATTAAAATTATTGAATTATTTTCTATTCTTTTACAAACACAAAGTGTAAGACAGGTATCAGATAAAAATGATGTTACATAAAAATGAAAGATACCCCAAAGCACTAGAATTCTTTATCTTTTCAATATGAGAATATTAGCCTTATCTTAAAACCCTCATCCTGTTGCTCACCTTGCCCCAGCTGCCTCTCTTTGGGTAGCAGCAGCACGTCCACGTTCTGATGGTCCTCGAGAGCGGCTGTGAGCACAGCACCCTCACGACTGAACACAAACACCAACGGCAGGGTGATGTCATCAGTGGAGTCGCTGTCTCCGACCATCTGGAAAAGTGGAGTTTCCTCGCTGTTACTTCCTTCACGGTGGTCTGAGAGGAGAGACGGGGAAATGGTTGAAACAAACTGATGTATTTGGCTAAGTTACTGTTTGTTGAATGAGCTTTGAGTAAACTGCACGTCTGTCATATTGACTTTTTGGCTTCGGTGATGACCATGTCTGAAGGACAGTGGATCCACATTGCTACAATACTAAACCAGTTGACAGGTTTTGGCAGTAGATGTTCCAAAATCTTACTCTAACAAACCCTAATATGGGTTAAATGAACATCATGATGTGTTCCAGACGACTTGAAACCAGTGATTGAGATCTGTAAGCAACACTCTGAGGAGGAGGGTTGGATTCTGAGCCTGAAGCCCCTTTCACACTACTCAACTGCTCCCCTTCACACTGCAAAAACTAAAATCTTATCAAGTGTTTTTGTCTTTTTTTCAAGAGAAAATCCCTTTTTAGACTCAATATGAGCCAAATTCACTTGACCAATCCAGAAAAATGTCTTGTTTCAAGTTATTTAAGGACATATGAGGTCTGAATTGCTCGTAACCAGTAAAAAAAAATCTGCCAATGGAACAAGAGAAAAGTTACTTGTATTAAGACATTATTCTAGTCTCAAGGAAATTTTCAAGCAATTTTTTCTTGTTCCATTGGCAGATTTTTTTTACTGGTTACAAGCGATTCAAACCTCAATTTTGTACTCTGATAACTTGAAACAAGACATTTTTTCTGGATTGATAAGTTGAAAGTGGCTCATATTGAGTATAATAAGACAATTTTTACTTAAAAAAAGACAAAAACACTTGATAAGATTTCAGTTTTTTGCAGTGCACATAAACCAAACAGAGTATTTTGAGCTTTTCAAACTAATATAATCTCCCTTTGCAAGGTGCATGCAAGGATCTAAAAGTTTCTGGACCAGGATTTGGTAAAATGATCTTGTGTCAGGAGTTAAAAGGAGCTCCATGTGTTGCCATCCTCACCTATAAAGATGACTCCTATGGCTCCTGCCTCCTGCAGCTGACGAGCCTTAGCAGCAAACATACAGTCACCACGCAGCGCCAGAGCAATATTGCCTTTCAGCTCCGCTGCATTATCAATCGGCCCACATGCAGAGTACGGGGAGGCTTTCCGTATGCTGCCCTTCACCTGCAGCACAAGAAATGGATGATACATTACAGGACAAACAGAAACAATCTGACACTTTTAAATTTTAAATCCTCTGATTATCCTTAAGAGTCTGTTCCTGTGAGAGGAGAAGCTGTTGGGAGAGTATGTGTTAATGATGTAGGTGTTGCTCACCCCGTGTTCCTGCTTTGTAAGGTCCATACCAAACTTGGCAGGTCCCGCTGTGAGGACTGTCCTCCCCAGGAAAGGAGGAGAAATGAGCTGAACAGCGTGAGGCACCACCACCTCTTCCTCTGGGTTGTGGCTCAGCTCTGCTACAAGTTTTACCTGGTACACTCCTTTATGATCCTGGAGAGATTCAGGTGTAGAGAAACAGTCACAGGTCATGTTTCATTTTTTTATTGTCACTTTAAAGAAGGAAAATCCTGTGCTATCACCAGATCATGTTCTAACATAGTTCATCAAGGAGTATGAGAAGATTGTGACATCAAATTATATGTTTTACATTTTTAAGCTGTACCTTGTCACCACGGAAATGTTTATTCTACTCCAGTGAAATAGTTCAGAATCCGTGTGACAGATTCATTTTTCCACTTTTGGAAGAAGCTGAGTAACAGCTGATAAGATTTTTAACAAAACCTGTCAGCTGTTTAAACCAGTGGAGAATTCTCTAACCGTGCTGCTCAGCGCCCTGTCATTTAAATTAAAAAGCTTTAATTAGTTTAACAGCAAGTTTTATAATTGGACTGTGTTGACAGCTGCACTGAAGTGCGCCTTCAGCGCAAAAATTAATTCAGCAGTCAGGAACTGAAATGTGTTCTGTGTATCTTACAGGCAAAGAAGTGAGACTGAAACTCTGAAAATGTTCCCATTCTCACGCCTCTTTGAGCTGAAAGGTTTCCAATCTCTGTATCGGTTCTGCCATTTTCACTGCTGACATGTAACTGACATGTAACAGACATGTAATCCTCTCCCATGTGCAGGCTTCTGCCAGGGGCCTTTGCTTTGTTTTTGATTCTCTTCTCATACTTGTAGGTGATGTAGTCAATGACAAAACACAATTACGTCAAAGGGAGTTAACTGTTACTTTGCATATCATGCTTACAAATAGAAAACTGTGTAAATGTCTAAAAAATATGGATTTTAAAGATGCTGTGAGGAGGATCTGTTTTAATTGGACTGCAGCAACCTTCTGGTCCTGAGTCTCATGAACATGTCATAAAGATGTGACTTTCAACAAGGCATGTGTTTATTTTGGAACAATTTTCCTTTATTGAAGACAACAACCAATGTGATGAGGTGAGGTATTTATCAGTACAGTTACAAAGAGCTACAGTTTGAAACGTGACAACAAGCAAACAGAAGTTTGTATGTAGTTAAATAGCTGGCTATGTTTAGCTCAGCTTGGCAGCCTGGTGTGGTGAGATGTGTCTGTAATGTGTAACGTTAGTGAATCCTGGTTAGCGATGTCCGTCCAGTCATCTACCAAGCAGAGCTAACGTAACCTCATACGATATAACGTATAAAACCTATAACAATACAACATATAACAAATGAACATTAGCACAAATAGATTGGCGCCTATGTTAGCCTTCAGCTTGTGCTCTATCTCTCCTGTTTATCTTTCTTCTGCTCTTCTGTCCTTTTTCTGTCTGACAGTTAGGCTCCAGTTAGGGCTGCACGATTATCACAATCGCAATCGCAATGTCAGCACATGCAATTACGTAATCACAAAAGAGGTTATCGCAATCGCAATGTCAGCACATGCAATTACGTAATCACAAAAGAGGTTATCGCAATCGCAATGTCAGCACATGCAATTACGTAATCACAAAAGAGGTTATCGCAATCGCAATGTCAGCACATGCAATTCAGATTTTTCTCCATGATAACCAAGCAAGTCTGTAGACTCATCATGACACAACATTTCTTATTAAATTGCAAGCACAATCGCAATCGCAATATTGTCCACCTAATTGCAAATCGCACCTTTTCCCCAAATCGTGCAGCACTAGCTCTAGTGTCCACCATCACTACAAAATCAATCTCAGAAATATAATATCTCTTGTCTCACTACTAGACTTCATCAGCCGGTGTGGTGTTGTCATAGAGACTTTGATGTGCCATAAATCAGTCTACTCCTGCTGGTCATTTGACCACCTGCCTGCAACCTGGTGACAACATCAAACCCATTTTTTACCCCATTTTTTACATGGACTAATAAAGTACACTGTATTGCATTGTACTGTACTGTACTGTATTGTATTGTATTATATTGTATCTGGTTTCACAAATTTCTCAGCAAACCTCAGACTCTGCTTTTAAGAAAAATGAGCTTATTACCTCAGCTCCAAAGTTAACCTTTCAGTAAATTTCTTTTTAGCTCTTTCAGTCTTACAGCCATGTTTTTAAACAGACAATCTCCTTGTCCCAACTCTGTGAAGTTTACAAAAATAAAGACAAAACAGTGCAGGACAGAGCAGGATATAAGTGATAGCTAGTGAAGTACCTTATTACTCTTCCTGTCTCCTACCATGATCTCGTTTAATGGAGTGAGAGAAATGCCCATGCTCTTCAAGAACTCCACAGGCTCCATGCCGTTATCATGAAGAGGTAATTCAATTTCCCTGTTAAAACACAAAAAGACTGTAAGTAATCATCAACAGCTGTAACAGGTGATTTTGCTTTAAATCAAAAGTCCCTTTACAGCAGGACCCACCTGACGGGTAAAGGGTGGACAGCTCGTCCCACCCCAGTGAGGTACTTGTAGCCATCCCGAATGGTTTTGGCAAATGAAGGGTTGTTGGGGAACAAGGTCTCCAAGCTAGGACAGGAGTGGGTAAACAGATCCTCTTCTTTAGAGACAGGAACAGCCTCCTAAAGCCAAGAGAGAATAATTACAGGTGCTGTATGATTCACCACACAGTAAACTATTAAAAATGGCATCATTTTGAGCATACCTCTGTCTGAGCCAAAGTGAGACCTCTCACTGTGTCATTGCCTGGACACGGTGGCTTGATGGTGGACAAAGACACAGGGAGAAGGTGAGCCTCTGTGGTGAAGATGTAGTCGTCTATGTCGATTGGCAGTTCGCTCTTCTCAGAAAACAGGAGGTACAGGTATTTAAACATCTCAGCCAGAAAGAAGGAATCCATCCTATACACACACACACACACACACACACACACACACACACACACACACACACAGAAAAGAGCACATTTATATGAAGAAAGTCTGGCTCCATTATTTGACATTCATTTCATTAACAAGGGGACTGTGAAGTTTCTAATGTGTATGACAGTGTGCAGCATACCTGTCTTCATGTGTCCCAGTGCGCACGTCCTGAACAGCAGCAAATCCACAAGGCACCCTGGCAAAGGCATTGAGCTTTTCCACGATGGACTGTCCCACTCTGAGGTAGTACGGGTCGCCAGTGGCCTGCAGCAAACAGAACGTGATCAGAACCAACCGTCTTATCCCACGGCCACACCAGACGCAAATTGGCAAAGACGCGCATCGAGATTACATACAAAGTCAATGCAAAGATGCATTTGGATGCAGATTCGCCCCAGCCAGCGCGTTGGACTGGTTTGGTGCAGCACGTATGGAGCATCAAGCTTGTTTGGGGCGTCAAACGCCTGTGCGGAAGTGTTGAAAATGTTGAACTTTCGACGCAAATTTGCATGAGGCTGTGCCGCTGCAGCCAATCAGCTATGACATTCCCCCCGACACCACTGATTTGATGACGTGCGATGCTCCCACCACCTGCTCCGACTCTAACCCCAATGAAAGATGGAGGAAAAGTTGATTTGTGCAGTGTGTCAATATCCTGAGTTATACAATACGACGTGTAGAGGCTGGGAAAAAAAAAAAAGGAGCAGGCTTGGGTGAAAGTTGCTGAAGAGACAGGTTTTGAAGGTAAGTTCTGTAAATATTCATTTCCAGCTGGATTTGCCTGCTCGGGTCATCACTGAGTGCCACTGTGTTTTCCTCAGTGGAGTTTTGTCGTATAAGTTGTAAGAGCCTGATAGAGAAGAGGGAGGAGTGGGGCAGTGGCAGAGCCAGGGAAAAGACGGAAGTTCTCTGCTGTCCTCTCTTCCCTCAACCCCTTCATTATCCCCAGGAGACCTTTCGGGAACATGGGTCGGGGGGGTCGAGGATGAGGTTGCAGGGAACAGCCAGGCAGGGCCAGTAGAGGTGAATTACAAGGGAGAGGCAGCAGGCCCCTCAGGGATTGAGTGTAGAGGTTTGTTGAGAGATGAATATGCACACACATAAAGTATTGCCAGCGCGTCATCGTCAGCGCGTCGCCCCCCAAGCTTGTTAAAATAGTCCAGCGTCCAGTCTTGGGTGTTCGGGCAGTGCATCACAGGTGTGAAGTGTGTTCAAATTTGCCCATTCGCATCTGGTGTGGCCGCAGCATTACTAGGGAAGAACTATTTGTAACAAAATATATATATATACATACATATTAATTTATTTTTTTTACCTTATAGAGGTAGTAGGTGCTTTCTGCAAACTCCGGTCTCAGTAAATGTTGGCCCCAGTGAACTCTGAACTCTGTGGTAAAAGCCTACAGAGAAAGATGAGGAGTGAGTTAGAGACGCCTCCTGATAACATTTTTTCAACGTTATTGATCACAATATCAAAGAATGTGAAAAAGCTGGAAAAAATTCAAATTATCATATCTTGACATGTTATACTGAAAGACTTCTTCTATGTCTATACAAATCAAACCAGAATATAACACTGTGTATAAGAAGTGATAACTTCTTTAAAGGCTGATAACTTGTTGGACATACTTACATACAGTTTTGAATCGAGTCGGGTACCGAATTAGGTACTTTTATAGGTACGATTTGTCTGTAGAATTGAGTACTGATTCATGTAAAATCAAACGGTACCATGTTTAGGTACTAAAACGCATCTTTGTGACTGTGAGGGAGTGGAAGAGTAATAGATTTTCCATGCTGGACATAAACTCAGCATTGCAAATTTATGTACTGAGAAAAAAATGTGTTGAATTTAAAACTTTGATAATTTATTATTAAACAAAATAATAGTTATTACCACATTAACACACAAAAGCACCAAAAATTGGTACTTTTGAATATCGATACCAATTGCCAGGTACTGGGCATCAACACTGTTTCAAATGTAAAAGGTTCCCATCCCTCGCTTTGACTGAGCTCTAGAGTTGGGTTACATGACCATAATATATTCAACAAAAAAGACCTTCTTTGACAATTTACACCCAAGTTTGAATGCGTTTGTTGTGTTTGTATAATGATTTGACCGTGGAACCGATTGAAAATGGTTTGATACATAACTCTGTGTCCAGTGATAAAATATCTTAGTAATATTCTTCAATATGAAATGTTATAAATGAATTGCCAACATACATGCTTTTTATAGTACATCCCTAATTCCAAAAAAGTCTGTATGCTATATATGATAATAATAATATAATATAATAAAAACAGATTTTGATTATTTGCAAACTTAACCTTTAAAAGGAAAATAATGTAAAGCAACGATCAATATAATATTATAGTGATATATTCTCATTTCAAACTTAGTGCCAGCAACACATTCCAAAGAAACTGGCACAGGAATACTGAAGCATGTTATGACACTAATTTACAATAAACACACAAGTATACTGGTCAGTTTGCATCAGGGTGGTGACATGACTGGGTTTTTGAAAGAGAGGGTGTATCCCTTAAAATGAGAGGAGGTTCCCCACTGTATGAGAGATTATGACCAAATGCTTTAAAAATTTTAGAGTAATTCCTTGTTTCTTTGCAAGAACTTGTAAAGATTTTAGTGATTTAATCATCTCCAGAATATGACGTCATAAAAGATTCAAAAATCTAGACAAATCTCAAGGAAGACAAGGATAAAACCAGGGCTTAGTGGTCGTGATCCTCAGATGACACTGCATTAAAAACTCTGACTTTGTTCTGTTTGTCACAAATGTAAGTTAGAACTGTACCACTAGAAAGTGTTTGGGACTGTTTGAGACAGCCTGAGACAGCCACCAATTACAGGTTTGGAGCAACACACGCTTCCATCAAGACGATGCCTTAAAATGATGATAAAATTTTCATTTAGTAGTAGTATAAACATTTCCATTACCTCAGGAAGAAACTTGTGCTGTTTGGTGACTTGGTAAAGCATTTCATGAGTCTCGATAGCTGGCTTCAGATCTCCTCTCAAAACCTGTGAGAGACACATAAAGACGTATACCAGGGTTCTTTAAAAGACTTATTTATGATGGTAAATGTGATAAATCATGTACAATCTAATAAATGAGTCCCTGACCTGTAAGCCAGGGAAGAACGCCAGGAGAGAGTCCATCCAGCTGCGCACGCTCACAGTGGGATTGTGCATGTGCACATTAAGCAGCAGGGGAGGCTGGCTGATGTACTTCATAATGGCACTGTAGTGCTGCGGTAGACAAACACCATGAAAAATGTATTAGCTAACACTGAAAACTGAATTAACAGCAACACAGTTTGAAAAACACAGGGAGTTTCATGATGCAGCAAAAAGGAGAAATACAGCAGCTGATGGAGAGGACTTACAGTGTTAAACCTCTCAAGAAAAACCTTGTCTCCCAGAAGAATGTAGGCCTTCATGAGATATTCATAGTATGAGTCGATACCAGCACCAACTCCACTGTCTGTGTGTAAACAAGTGAAAAGAAAGTCAAATAAAGTCAGAGTCATGTACTGAGCTGTTCAAATGTACAGGTGTGTTTGAATCCCCTCACCTCTCCTGACCCATTCTTCATTATGAATGTTAATGACAGTCCCAACCAGGTCACTCCCCCTCTGCCTCCTGTCCCACAGGACATCCAGAGCCTTCCTCGCATTTTCCTGTCAAACATGTATTCTTCCATTACAGCAAGGCCAGCCCGTGTCATAGGCGGTATAGGCAAATGCTAGGGGCGCCGGCAATCATGGGGGCGCTGCGCCCTCATGATTTGCCAGCAGATGATAAGAAGAAAAGAAGAAAAAATACCTACAACAAATTAAGGTTTTCATTTTTTATAAAAGAATTTCCAGACTTACACTCAGTAATATTACAAAAGAATCCAGCAAAACATGACAATAACCTAAAAAAGGCCGTATTTTCCTGCACCCGGCTTGACCCTGAAGGGCACATGATCACAACATCAACACTGCTCCTCACCTGCTCATTTATGGACGAGATGGACAGACAGTTTATGCTGCTTAAATAACACTGACCAACAATACGCTAAATAACGGGTATCATGTCAAAAAAGCCAAAGCCTTCAGGAGCCCTGGGGTGAAAGAGAAGAAGAGAGGAGGAGGAGAAATGCCAAAAAGACAGAGGTATGTACGTAGTATTATTTAGAAGACTTACTCGCAGTTATGCTAGCTTGTTATCGGTTGGTAGTCACGTTTGACCATGTTAGTCCTAACTTCTAATAAAGTCAACGTCAGTGATTTTCACTACTTTTTAATCAGGTTAACAAACATTTTTATATGTGTTTATAAAATAACCAGGTATAGAATCACAGTTTTTCTTTTGTGAGGCAGGTATCGTTAGAGTCCTGCTTCTTATTAACATCGTTGTACACTTAGTAAGCTAACATTCGGCTGATTTCAAATAAAAATGTTTTAATAAATAGTTTGACGCACACCTGCCCTGCTGCTCTGATGAAGAGAAAACAAACCTAGGAACCTCTGGAATTAAGCTTTTCACACATTTGCTTTATTATCAATAAATACTCACTACCACTAATTTGACTGATATATGTGATCAACTTGATTTCTTATTTATTGTATTTTGTTATAGGTTCCTGTGAAACACATATTTTCAAATCTTCACTTTGTAATTATAGATCTTTGTATCTCAGTTCCAAATATTTTACTATGTTTTATTTCGTATCTATTTAAATTTGATTAAAGTGTTTATTTGCAGGTTTTTCTTTTACAAAAATTAAGTCACTAAAACATAGAGCTGTATGATAGTTTTATTTAAGTATGTAAAAATTGTTATTGGTGCTGGAATACAAGGGGCACCAGATGAAATCTTGCCTAGGGCACCAAATTGGTTCATCTGCTTTGTACTACCTCATATAAATAAGTAAGATGTAGGTCAAGCTGTACGATATTGGGGAAAAAAAAGATACTGCAATATTTTAGTTCGCTGCGATATTTTCTTAAGTTTCCTACTTCACTCTGTTCAGCTGATTTCTCCCTGAAATGATAACAGACTCTCACCTTGTTGCCCCTCTCTCTCTCTCTATGTCTCTGCAAACGCTGTTTATGTTAGCAAAGAGTTTTAATCATGTTGGTATCTGAAAGTTATTGATATTGATCAATAATATCTCCTGCAAGTGATCCTTCTCACATCAGTTCAGACTTTTTAACAACGCGCTCTTGTACAGAGATTCCATCTTTTAAGTTTTTTTCTGCTACCAAATAATATTACAGGGATATTTACTAAATATGGGCAGATGCACAGTGGCTCACAAATTTGTCCTCCTCCCATGTTTTGCTTTTTTTAGTAGGCTTGAATATTTTACCAGAGATATGAACGAATGGAACGTAATGTTTAGAGACACCTCTAGAAGCAACATAACATATTGCATGTATCACACACCCTCATGATATGAATATTACGCAAGCACATATTGTGATGACGATACTGAAACGATATATTGTGTAGCCCTAATGAAGGTAATACCTCAAACACAGACTCTCCTGACAATCTGCTGAGGGCAGCAAACTCCAGGATCATTGTTCCAGCACACGCTGTGCAGGTGTCCGACTCAGTGCCTGTCCGTGAGAGAGGGTTCAGGACTCCATATCGCAGATTCACCTGGAAAACATTGATTAACATTAATCGGCTCTCGGTTAAAGTAATGTAAGTTGTGTCCTTAAATACTGAGCAGCATTGTTTTTTCTACAGATGCTCTGTAGTGGACAGCTTTGTGGAAAGAATTTGCGCTCTATCTACAAAATCTCTTCACTAAGTCCTGTGCTATTCAACAGCAGAACAATGAGAACCTTGGGGTAGGGAAGGCCACTTGTGGTGTTAAAGGCAGGCAGTAACCGATGGCCCAGCTCTTTGGCCATGTGTAGGAGCTCATCCTGATACCACTGCATCCTCTCACCACGCTGACGCAGCAAGTCAGCCATCACATGGGCTCCCAGAAGCCCTCTGCATGAAACAGGGAAGACAGACTTTCATTCAAAGACACATGGATGGGTTGAGATGAACAACAATATCAAAGTATGTGTAAAATTAAAAATAACATTTATGTGAAACAGTTTTTACCCTAGTACTCTGATGTTGGTCTCGAACACAGACACCACCACATCATTGTCCAGGCGAACATCCCTCACAGCTTTCCTCACCGCGTCCTCAAATTCATCCAGTTTGTTTAACACCTACAATCACACACAAACACATTTATTATGGAGCAAACATGGAGTCAAAGAGGGGAAACGCCTGGAGACAAAAACAAAACAGATTGCCTTTGAAAAGGAAAGAGAAGAAAAGTAGATACTCACTACCAGGGTGTCGAGAGTGTCAATCAGTGTGAGAGAAAACCTGCAGCAAAGAAACACAAACTGTTACAACAGGAGAGTCCTGCAGAGCTCAGCAGAGAGCTGATACAATTTCATATGAGAGACTGTTACAAGCCTAATCTGTTACATTCACACTTAAATTGCATTCTGAAATGGGTTCTTTGGATTCAAAATTTAATGTTCATTCTAAATTTCATCCACTTTATTATTAACCAATGTGTTCCTGTAAAACTGGGGCATCTATTACATGACAAATTTTCAATCTGCTGGGAATAACAGTGTTATAAAAAGAAATGAGTCCTTGTCATAATTGAAAAAGCAAAACCCTAAATCACATCAGAAAAATATTTTAGATTTTCACGACTTAAAGACATTTAAACTAGTATATAAAAAAACAACTCATATGGTAAAACAAGAGATTCGTTTCAGATCAAGTTACAGGGTCTTTTTTGTTGGTTATTTTAAAGAGTGATTGCAGTGATAAGGAAATTTAAAAACTTAACATAATTTGAGATAAGGTACCAAATTTAAAAAGGAAGGAAAAACACACTTAAGATGTCATCTCTATTTGTATTCTCAGTCCAGAGTAAATAGCAAAAGCAGATAAAAAGATAGTGTGTAGTCTTACATAGTTGGAGAGAAATAAAGCACATGTGCATACAGATTGATATTGTGTGTTTTCATTTTGATAACCACTATATGATAAAGCAAAGCTCTTGATGACAAAGCCCTCTAGACTCTACAAATAAGGACACACGTGGTTTGATTTACTCTGACACCGATGTAAGAGTTACAAATAAATGCCCATCATGTGTGTTGGTGATGAACTTACTTCCCCAAAGAGTCATCTATGTCCCCTCTGTTGGGCTCCTGGCCCCGAACTCTGCCCCTGCAGCTCAGAGGCATCAGCTCGTCTGCTGGGTAGGCAAATTTCTGCAACACAAACAAAACATACTGGTTTAAGGCTTCATTCAGAAAGGAGTTATTCAGAAAAGACAGCTGGAGGTGAAAAATTCTTTACAAGAGGAAAAAGAAACTCGCAGCCTAAAGCTAAAAACTTCACTCAAGTGCTGGCTCCCTGTTGGCTGTAGCTTACTTGCCATTTAGCAGTTATTCTGCAGGTCATGAACTACAAATTTGAACTAATTATGGGTCGAAATCAAAGTTTGATTTAACTGTGGTGTCTGGTAAATAATTGTAAAATTAATATTTACTTATTTTATCTATTTTTATAAAATAGATGCCTGAACTGAAAAATGATTCTTGGGGCCAATATTAACTAGTACAAGAAATGTCCCTCTATAAAGGACAAAAAACGTAATTGACTAAAGTCAATCTGCAACTGTACTTTTCACAATAAAAAAAAAAAAAAGCCTTAAGCCTCGACTTTTTCATTTATCACTGACAAGATAAATGAATAAAAAGCCCACATGAGTCTAACTAGTGATTTGGAGCTGGTACTGTTGCACCTAGATGACACTGAATCTGCAGCAGTATCCTGCATGTTTGCTACCTGCACAAACTCTAGTTTTGAGTGATATGGGTGTTTTTCACTGCATCAAAGTTACAGCTTACCATGTAACTGCCATAGGCGTGATCAAACATTTCAACAATCTGGTCCCTGTCGAAAAAAGGAAAATCATATATCAATCACATGGAAAATGACACCATAGGACCAAAATTACTGGGACTTCCATGTTCATTTATTCCCAAACACATGTTTGTCTTTACCTGATTACAAGCTTTTCCTCTGGTGTCATGGTCTGGCTCTCCTGACATTTCACCAAGCCCAGGAGGCTGATGATCAGCAGTGTCAACATCATCTTTTTGTCTGAAGACTGGATGATTCTCCTGCACGGTTTATTTTCTATTCTCCCCATGTAGTCTTACCTTAGGTTGATCTTTACTATGGACAAACAATTCCCTACCCTGTGTCCACCTCCCACACAAAGTCAAACAGTCCAGCAGGCACAGCTGTCCCCCTTCAGAGCCCCGATCATCCTCATTTTGGTAGACGGTGGGTTGACAACAGAGGTTAACAACCCCTCAGCTCTATTTTCCATACTGCAACTGTGGTCCACCCAGAATTGTTACGACCACCACATGCCCACAAAGGACCTCAGCTGACCGTATCCATGTAAACAATAGAGGCAGCTAGCTACAGCAAAGTATCGATAAATAACCAGCTGCCGTTGGCCTGTTAAGAAAAAAACAAGACTTAAATAAGACAAGGAAATTATATCATTATAAATGATATAATGATATAATTAATGATATACTTACAAATTTGAATGTAAGAGAGGCAGAATGGCTAACATTTGTTAGCCATCACAGTTTTGGGAGGCTCCCTGTTGCTAGCCAGCTAACAAGTTGCTAGTTGGCCGTTAGGTTACAACAAACCTAACAGCGAGAGAACTGAAGTCCAGTACAGTCAGAAAACACTTTGTTCTATAAAGAAAGATTAATCTTAAGCTTAACCCAACTGCCATACAGTTAAACAGATTATGACACGTCCCCATGTATCACTGTAGGTATAATGTTGTAGTACTCTGACGTCGAGTACCGAGCTGTCAAAGAATGGGCAAGCGTCCTACGTGAAACGATGCCTTTCAGCCCTGAGTGATGCACCACAGGCAAGTTTACCCACCAAGTAGGCAGATTGTGCGCCCTCTCTTTGTGACTGTTGGACATTTTAAGAAACCAAGTGTATAAAAATATGTATTTCGATTTTTCTTAAATGCTTTAATGATAAGGTAAGATAACTGACGTCGGATTGTTGTATGGACATAGGCAAAACGTCGCCTTGTAGACTTATTGTAGGGACAAACTTTACTTTATAGTTACACGCACACGTAGCATTGAGGGTGGAGTCAAAGAGGATGTATATGTACCTGTTTTTATAGTCTGTTTTGTTTACATCATACATTAATGCATAGCTATCACCTATTTAGCTTTTATCACGACTGTTGAACACATTCTCCTTATTTTAATTCTTTTTTTTTTTTTTAAATCATTTTAGTTTATTTTATCTAATACCAATTCATTTAGTTTTTACTGATTGTATTCTTGTATTTTCAGAGTTTTATGGTATTCATTAGATCTTAAACTGATTTTGTTTTTTTACTTTAAAGTATTATAGAGGATACATATATTGCTGCTACCCATAGTTTTTTTTTCTTCTGTAAGTCTACTTTGGCTGCATATCTTAAAGTACGAACGGTACTTTAAAAATAAAGGTGTGTTTCAGTTTAAATCATGTAGTATCCGTGTTTCAAACATTCATGTTTTCCCTCCCCGAAAATTATTGTGTAATATTTCATAATGGTGACAATAATTAATAACTATTTTGTATTTCTAACAACAACAAAAAAACACTAAAAATTGTCCACATTTATTGACTAAAGATAGCTAACGCATGCAGTGTCTAATGATGTTTATTTCATGTTTTCTGTCTGGTTCGTCAGCCTACAGTACACAAGGGCCACCTTGTAATTTCTACTATCACCACAAGATGTCAGTTATATACCTCTTCTTACTGCATCTTCAATGTGTTAATTGTTTTTACTGAGTGTATGATGCCTTCTCATGTAAAATGAGTAGTTGTGGTATGCTTTGTGGCAAAAATATATATATATTTGTCAACTGAAAAAACAACAACATTTAAAAAAAAAAAAGTAAAATAAACTGTTGCTAGTGTAGGTTGCTGAATGGAGATATAAGTGTACATCCACTTCTGCCTTAGGGTGATAAGAACTACTATGTCATTTGACTTTCAATAGTTAAAACTTTTTATGGGTCACTTGTTTTGAATGGTTATATGATAGTTAAAAATCATTAACGTACGCGTAAAAAAGAAAAAAGGAAAAAAAAGTTTTATGGGTTAAGTTAATTCTGCTTGTAAGAAACGAGGCTTTCTGTGGAATGGGTGGAATGAGATCAAGATGCCTGATGTTATTAAAAATGGAAATAAGACGAAGAGTTTAGGCCGATCCTTTTTCTTTTCTTCTGTTTTTCTGCTTATTACTTCTGTTTTCTTTGCTCGTTTTATTGCCCAACCTCAAGGAAACAATGAACCGACAGCTATCACAGCTTTTTAACAGAGATTAAAAAATTAAAGTAAAAATAAAACTAAGAAAAATGGATAAAATGTTGAGGAAAATGAGCAGAGCAACGAAGCAGTGAGTCTCCAACACTGGGCCAGCTGTTAGTGTTTACAAATGAGGAGGAGCGCATGAAAACTGTTTCTGTGATGTAACTTCCTCTGTGTAATAATGGGCGTTGCCTTCTCAACTTTTCTGAAAGGTGTGGCGATCTAGCCTCACTTCGAAATTCCTGATTTGACAGCAATCCTGCTCTATCACACAGGTAAGACATGTGTTTTCAGACATTAGATTAACTTATTTTACGCTGCATATGCTTTAACCTCTGCCAGGGAGGTCGTTTGTCCTTTGCGCATTGCTGAGCAGAAAAATCTTGCTATAGAGATTGGGCTTCATTTTGGCATCTCTATCCTTGAATTCTACTCATGTACACGTAGACTCGATTCTATAGTCTCATCCTTTTCTCGGAAGACACTGAAAGATTAATCCTGTAAATCTTTGAAGTTGCGCAAAGTGGATGACCAGAGCGAGTGGGATGTAGCTGATTGAAAAATTACAGATGCCCTCAAAAAATGTTGAAGTATTAATCCATTGCTGTTATGAACATGTGTTATCATATATCATTTTGTTTTCTCCCTATAGTTTGAGACTTTCCTCTGAACCATGTCGAAGTATGCTTGGGTGAGTGTCTGGATTTTATTAAAGGGTTAAAATTCAGGTTGCAAAGGAGATCATTTGAATAAAGTGTTGTGTGTTATAGGATGACCTGGATCTGCTCTTAGACTCCCCCTCCTCACTGACTGTCAAAGTAAGTTGGACAATGTCTCACCTTCATGATAACAGAATTTGATGGATTAAACAAAGACAGGATACTTGGATATACTTCATGTGTTCAAATATTCTGTATCAATGTGTTACCATGTAGCTGATTGTTGTTGTGCATGGTTTTGTGATCTTGTTTTCCACCAGTCTAATGTCAGAGGGACTGTGAAAGACAAGGTGAATTTCAAAGTGGAAGAGGATGTGGAGGCATTACGAAAGGCCATAGAAGGCATCGGTGAGTTGATGATTTGCATTCACTGGTTCTTGGATGTAAGTCAGAGCAATTTTCTGTGCACTGTTACTCAAATAAACAAATAAGCACTCCTTGTTTTTGTCTTTTACTTCCAGGTACGACAGAAAAGACCATTATTGAGGTGTTGACTGGAAGGAGTAACGCTCAGCGGCAGATTATTGCGAAGGCCTATCAGAAAGCTACAGGGAGGGTAATAAAAAAAAACTGACTAACCTCTTAATGGAAACTCTCAGTATTGTGACAGATGAAGGTAAAATCTGTGTTTTATCAATGTTGCTGAATCAGACATTAGAAGCTGATCTGGAGGGTGACACTCATGGAGACTTTGAGGACTTGCTGGTTGCTTTGATAACAGCGCCTGAAGTCTACGACTGTCGTGAAGTCATCGGAGCCATCAAGGTGAGACTGTGTGGAGTTGTAGTTTTATTCTTATTTTTTTGCATGCATTAAAGCAAACAGCTGAAGTGTGCCTTGGATTTCTGTCTCTTATTACCAGGGTGCAGGGACCACAGAGAGCACACTGACTGAGATCTTTGCCTCAAGATCCAGCAGCCAGATCAGGACCATGGCCGAAACATACCTTGCTGGTTAGTCTTGCCAACACAAAATGTGACATATCACAGATTGTGGAACAGCAGGAAACTTTCCATGATGAAATGTGCATATGTAGTTGTGAAACTCTTTGCACTTTCCTCTTTTATTTTCAGAAACTGGAAAATCGATGATTCATGATCTGCAATCTGAGGTGTCTGGAGATTACGGCAAGGCGCTCCTCATCTTGGCTGAGGTAAGATGCATCCATCTAAAACAGTGATGTGCTACCTTTGGGCATTAAAACATTCAATAGGACAAAATCAAATCAGTTTACAACAAAATAAGGCTGCTTGTAAGAGGCATATTTTAAAAAGATTTATTTTATTAGGCTGGAGTTTGAATTGCTCAAAGATGCTATTGGGATCAGATTTTTCATTTAGGCAAGAATCTTAAGAATGCTGTCATTACTTATTGAGAATAGGAAACCTTTAAATTCTGTATCATGATAAGTGCCTAAAACCATTTTTTATCCACTCAGGGCAAAAGAGATGAGAGCACCAGTGTGGATTCTGCCAAAGCTAAAGCAGATGCTCAGGTATGTTCATCATAGTTGTTTTTGCAGTGTACCAACATCAAGCTTGTGAGGTTTCTAAGAATAACTGGGTCATGTATAAAACAGATCTTTAGGTGTTGATTTGTAGACTTTCATTATTGAGACATTTTTAACCTGACCTCACTTGTTTATCAGGCTGAAGCACCAGTGGCTAACTTATCTTTCCTCCCTCTCGTGCCTGAACATGCTTCACCTATGCTAAACATGTAAACACTGTGCCTTATGTTGAGGCTACTGGATGAAAAATAATAAAACCATGAGTGTATTTAATGTAAAAGATGTTTGTTTCTCTCGCTCATTGTTTTTCTGCCCAGGCCCTGTACGAAGCAGGAGAAAAGAAGTGGGGAACAGATGAGGCAAAGTTTATTGACATTTTATGCCACAGGAGTATTCCTCAGCTTCGACAGAGTGAGTGTACCTCCACTTTCCTTCTGTATAATAACATGATCATGATTGTGTGTCAACAGAAGAGCTCGATCCTCTGTGAGGTTGTGTTTACTCAGACACAACAGGGCTCTGAGCTCAAGCTAACATCAGGGTGCTAATGCAAAGCAGGAAAAGTGTTGTTCATTATCTAAGTTAGGCTGAGCAGCAGGCAGACTCGAGCTTATCAGTTTAAAACCCATAAACAGCCAAAGGTTTGACAGGTATAAGAGAACAGTCCTTTACTGTTGAACTTTAAAAGTCTCTTTGGGGACTATCTGTTTGGTGTGAATAGCATTGACTTCTTTGGTGTTCCCATGAGCACCTTCACCCACTGTTGCGACTCTTGCCAAGGCGTGCATTATGCTGTGTTGCAGAAAACTCGAAGGTTGGGATTTTCAAGATGTAAAATCCAACCTAAAACTTCAGAGCGTTCCAGACTTATCATATGTGACGAAAAAAAAAAAAATATATATATATATATATATATATATATATATCGTGTGTCAATCACAAGATAATGTAGCGTCAACAAAAACAGAGAGAAACTTCAGCCTCATTTAAATGAAGCAGATCATGTTCTCTGAGTGAGAGCTCCTGTGACAAATTTCTTATGTGCAAGAACTTGCTGCTTTACAAATTAGTTACTTATCAGCTAATCGAATAAGCTTCGTTTATGAAATGTACTTATATACATAACTGGTTTTACTGTACGATTGAATAGAAAACTGGAAAATGTCAAGAGAGATAGTTTCTGACGTTTTCCCATTCACTTGTTACTTTTCTGTGGAGGCTGCCATTGTTGTGTGACGCAAGATAAACCAAACTTGGTGAAGTCGGGATAGATTTTTTTCTCCAAGTTTCCGAGTGGGAGCTCTCAACTTCAGTGGCCATTTCAGTTCACTTTTTTAAGTTGGAAAAAAACCCGACCTGAGTTGTCTGTAACGCAGTGTTGGTGTTAAGCAAATGAATGGAAAGGGAATCTTCTTTTTATCACTACTTTTCTTTCTCTAAGACAATTTTTTGTAGGATGCAAAGTGATGAGGTGATGGATTTGTTTGTAGTTACGTAGCACAATTGCTTGAAACTTGATGACAAGCAAACTTCCTGAACTCAGTTTGGTATAGAGAAGGTGAGCAGACTGTTTAGTGGTACTCACAGCCATAAGATTTAGCCATAATGTGTAACGTTAAGTGCAGGGGTAGGCAACCTTTAACACTCAAAGAGCCATTTGACCTGGTTTCCACAAAATAAGAAAACACGAGGAGCCACAAATCCTTTCAATAAGATAACACTGAATAAGAATAACAGAATAAGATAACACTGCACATCTCTTACCTCTGGCTATGTATAAAAAAACAATAGTGTACTGCTCGTGAAATCAGTGAAGTGCTACAAAGAAACTGAAATTTTATTTTGATATGCAATGACAATTATAAGCCCCAGGTTGCTGACCTATGTTAGTGAATCCTGGTTATGTCCTACCAGAGCTCATCTACCAACTCCAACCTCACCAAGCAGAGCTAACGTAACCTCACTCTTCATTTTATTGATAGACTCTCAAGTTTGAACAGACCACTGCAGAATAACTGCTGACTGTGGGTTGGAATGGATATTATCACAGTTTAACCCGTGTGTTAGTCTTTCGCCCATGTTCTATCCCCCTCCTTAGTTTTCTTCTGCTCTGACCTCCTTTTTTCTTTATTGCCAGTATAGCTCCAGTGTCGTCCATTATTACAAATTAAATCCAATAAAGCCTTGGATTTTCAACAGGCAAACACATAAGAGTGGGATCATTCCAAGATCACCTTTAGTCCACACAGAGCTTTGGTGTTGAGCAGGAAGAGTTTGGATTTACTGGTGGTAGGGATGGGAATTGAAAACTGGTTCCTGTTGAGAATCGATAAGGAAAGTTTCAATCCATCGATATCGTTAGCCTTTGTGCTTAACGATTCCCTTATCAATTCTTTACATTGTGCCGGAGCTGCCAGGCCGACTAGTCTGCTGCAGCTATCTTAGCATAGCAGTTAGATAATGTTTCCCAAGAAACTATAATTCAGGATTTTCAGCTTGAAGTTTTACTGCAGAACTGACTTCACAAAGAAATGCACATTACTCTCGCTCAGGAGATTCATATTCAGTACATTCCAAATGGTATAAATCACCTTATTTACCAAAATAACTAAATAGCACAAGCTTGATGCTAACGTATATGGGAAACTGCATTGATATGCTAGCAGTTAGCATACATCAGTATAAATTCAGCTTCAGAACAGAATTTCAACTTTCATCACAGAAACATATCACATCAACTCTTTGTAAAAAATACTGAGAATTCCAAACATCAAAAGCTAACAGGCTAATGGAAGGCTCATGGCTGACTTCATAACTACGGAAAGGTTCCAAACAACTTAATCCATTGCTATAACCACTTTGAGACACTAGATGGCCCACTTGAATTATTAATATATTACAACACAGTACATCAACGTTACATTGTGTGCAATTTATACCTGTTGGTCCCTGTTACTCAGGGACCAATCACATTTTATTCACTTACAGTATAAACTCAATTAAATGTTGACACAGAAAACTTGTAAAGCTACTTTTTTATCAAGACAATTCACGACAGGAATTGATAAGCGAATTGATATAGAATCAGATCGATAAGCAGAATCAATAAGGGCATCTGTATTGACATAATCTTATCAATTCCCATCCCTAACTGGTGGCGCTCTAATGTTTAATAAAATCTTGAATGCTTGTTGCAGCTCTGGTTGAGTACAAGAGCCTGAGTAAGAAGACTCTTCAGGAAAGCATTGAGAGTGAGATGTCTGGAAACCTGGAGAAGATACTTGTGGCTATTTGTAAGAAAAACTTTTTCTGCAATGTGTAAATTGAAGATGCATTTGTTCAGCCATTTTCAAATCCTCATGACAGTGATCACTGATAAAAATCTGTTCTCTGGATTGTATTTTTTTCTAGTGAAGTGTGCAAAGAGTGTTCCTGCTTACCTCGCTGAGAGGCTTTTCAAAAGCATGAAGGTGAGGTGTTTTAATGTGTCTAATGCAGCCAGTGGCTACTGTGTGGCTCAAACCAAATCCACACATTGTTTGATTGAAGCCTGTCTTCTAAAGCCAGAGCAGAGCTGTGTTAGCAGTGGAGTGGAAAGGAATGTTGAGCCTCTGATGTATTGCTGTTGCTTTGTTAAATGTGCAACTGTGGTTTGAATGTTTGACGATATAAAACAACGTGACTACAGAGGCAGTCAGTTTTCACGCTCAGAGCTGGAGTGGTTTTTTATGGCTGTAGTTGCTGTTACAGAGTAAAGTCCTTTAAAAGATTAATAAAACCTGCCAAAAATGTCTCCAACGTGACCTTTTCCCCCAGGGTGCAGGAACCACAGAGTCCACTCTGACCAGGATAATAGTCAGCCGCTCAGAGATGGATCTGCTGGACATCAGAGCCGAGTACAAGAAGCTGTTTGGGGTTTCCCTCTATACCCAGTTAGAGGTCTGTACAAATGCACAAAGACATGTGATCCTTACATTCATATACACAAACCCAAGCATCTTACAGCTGTAAATATTCTGTGTTTCATACGTCCTGTTCCCTCTCCCTCTTCATGCAGTCTGAGGTGTCTGGCAGTTACGGTGAAGCCCTGAAGCATTTAGTTGGCCAAGACGACTAACCCCACCCATTTCCTGTGATGATAAACGTGGTGTGAAGTGAACCAATCAGAAACCTCCATCTAAAAATGTGGATGACCGGCAGCTGACCTTTACAACAGCGTGAAGTATTCGCTATAACTGCTAGAACTAATCAGCTCAAGATACTTCTTTAAGTGGAATCCCAGCAATGTCCCACCAAAAATGTATATGTAAAACATTTCTTACTGAAACAGTTTTTATTTTCTTGTGTAATGGATCAAATTCACAAATAAAAAAAATAATGACCATGGTTTCAGATCAATGTTCCCTGATTCTGAATGTGAGTGACAGAAGTGAAACAAGAGGACACTGTTAAAAACAATCTAAAAAAGTTTTATTTCAGGGTTTTGTTTATATTGCTGTAACCAACTCCTACACAGGTCATCAGAACTTTGTCGCCACCTTTGCTCTCATCTTCTGACGGCTTCTGGACCTCGATCTTGAACATGATCTGGAAGAAATCTCTAATGTGCCTGAGAAACTCGATCCTGGTGAGTCAGAAAAAGAGAGAAAGGTGGAGGAGGGGTGGATGGAGAAATACGAGTTAGTAGGAAAATAAATGCATGATTTACAGTAACAGTATAACAGAAGAAGACGCAGTCATCTAGAGTTGAATAGATGGTCAAACCATTTACATAGCTACAGAACCACAGAACCTAAGCTAACAACATCTGTAGCCTGGGTCCATTTCATCACAGAATTCTGCTCGTTTTCAGAAAATTCAACACAAACACTGTTGGCCTAAGTTAACATATGACAAATACATGTTCCTTTCACTGCTGTGATGGGGTCTGCGGGCTCCAAAGGACACAAATACAAACCGCCTTAGAACAGCCGTACGGGCCAGAGCACAGAGAGTAAACGTGGAGCTAAAAGAAGATAAAGACCAATATTGTTTTTTCAGGACTGACACTGATTATCAATACTCAAGGAGATCAATAACAGATATTTGGAGCTGATACTCATTTGCAGTAAAAGTTAAAATACTGTAATCAAAATTTTGAATAATTCAAACTCCAACACTTAACTTTGTTGAAACGCCCTTAAGCATATGTTTATTAAACAGCTTCCAGGCTCAGCGGCTGTCTTTAAAAGTGAAACAAAAAATGTAAAAATATAAAGACCTCCCTTAAGTACAATACACAAAAAAAGGTTCTGTGTATCACCAATCAGATGGTACTGTGGGTAGGATAATGCTGGAAACAGAGTAGGGACTGCATCAGAGTCAAAATAACCCAGTCTTAAATTTAATTTCTTATCAGCCACCAGATTAAAATAGGCTGATGTTGATGCCTCTAAATGCTGATATCGTCCCAGCTGATTATTGGTCCACCCCTCGTCAAAAGACTAAAAGAGGGGGAGAACTCCAGAGAGCAGGAGAGATCCAAAGTAAGCTAGTGGTGTGGCTGTGCGAAGCCTACGCCCAAGAACTGAGAGAGCTGCTGCTGTCATTAATAAGACTTTGAAAACAGCATTTCAGGACCTTTCAACATAATAAGAAACAAAGCTGGATGTGCCTGTAAAATGTGTTTTCAAACTGCTTCGTATTCATATGTTACAGAAATCCCTGAATTTGACTGTAAACTGCTCAAAACTGTTTGATCTAACAAACATCTACACAAGACTTCCTGAAATGATGAGGTCACCACATAAAGATCTCCAAACTGGTTTATGAGACATTGGAGACGTGGGCCTCAAACACCAAGGACTGCACATATTTCTGCCCCAGCAGGCCTCCAGAGGGCTGGTCAATCAGAGGGCTGGCCAATCAGAGGGAAGGGAGTTGGTGGAGTGAGGAAGAGCTAAGAGACAGGCAGAGGCAGAAACAGCAGCTAAAACAAACTGTCTCAGACAGATGCTAAAATAAGGGTTTTCTAAAACACCAGTGTGAGAAAAAAAGTTTTTTTTTTTAGCTGTAATAAAGCAAAACTGCTACAGGGGAACCAGAGTGACAGCATAAAGCTATTTTTAACAAGAAAAAAAAACATACAATAACCCTGACTTTAATTTTTATGGTCAGATTTTTTTAAGAAGTAGCCAAAATTACCAGATACTCCAAATCTACTGTAGCAAAGGAGTGGAGCCTCTCACCTTCACCTGCGGGTAAACCATTTACTGCTGACAAGTACCTCAGACAACCTCACTGTAAAATAAAACAAACTATCCCTTTAAGAACACACAGCCCTGGGCGTTTTCCATGTCGCCTGCTTCCTGACGGCTGGTGTCTTCAGTCAGTCCACAGCAGCCTTGAGTGAGCTGAGGAGTGTATTGTGATGGCACTGCCAATCTTCAGTTATCATAGTACTGTACTTGAGAGTGACACAGCACCGGTACCATGATAACTGAAAATGGACAGTTCATAGCTCCTCCTCATCCATGATGACATCACATTTCTGCAATCAACTTAGTATTCAGTCACTTTCTCTTAACTAAACAGAATCAGACTATCACACAGATACCTTTTTATGACCTACACAAAAACATCAGCCAACGGAAAAAAGATTAAGGTGTAACTGTCCTTTAATATCCATCACCACCAACCAGATGATGAACTGCTTTTGGTAAAACATCTGAGTTCTGAGCTCCGCTACTGGTTGGATTTCATCGTATTGGATTTATTTTGAGTTGCAAGTTTTATGTAAAAGAAAGAAAGATGAGATACATGACATGTTCATTATAGGGATACATCATCCTGCTTTATACACAGGGGGGCGCCATATTAACAAGAGGAAAATTGTTGAAGCTCAAAGGAGCTTTTAGACAAAAATAAAGGGGGAGAATGTGATCAAAAATTGATTGAATGCAACTTTCTTTTTTCTTCTGTTTTTTTTTTCTCCTTTCACCCGTTGTTGCGTACAGCCTAACCTAGTGGAGGATTAGCTCTGGCTTCCCTCTTCTCTTTCTGCTGAGATGATGCTCTCCGTGTATGTGTTGATTGATGCTTGTGTTTTACTTTTTTAACTTTAGGAGAAAAATGTAAGGGAAGACAGGCTTTAGAAAGGACCAGGTCAGGACGCCCAAAGGGTGGCACTGACTGGGTTATGCAAGTAGGTGTGGGAGGTAAACTTTTAGTCCAACAGAAAATTTGAGGCCTGGTCAGTCAGTCTGAGGAATGGTTAATTCATCCAGCTGACAGAGCCATGGGAGGACTTAATGGAGGAAAACTTTGGATATTCAAAGGCAGCAGAGGAAGAAACACAAGGTAGGAAAGTGAGGGTGTGTCCTTTGTAGAAGTAGGATGTTAAAGTCTTGTAGCATTATCAAGTTTCCCATCACTGGGGGAACTGGGCGTGTGTGAACAGAATTTGGGAAAGTTAAAGAAATGTCAGACAGGGCAGATAATCTGAGTCAGCAGATCTGGATGAGAATCTTCTCTCAGGAAACAGAGCCTAACCCCGCAGAGATGACCTGGACCGGCACCTTGTCCTACTTCTGCTGCCCCTGTCTACTTTTTCTCATCTTAATCCTGACTCCTCCTTTCCTTGCTGGGTTTAGGGGGTGGGTTCAGCTAAAGGTAGTGTATGTAGTGTAAGTGGAGCTTAAATTTCTGGAGCCTGGGTCAGTTGAACTTGACATTACTGACTGTGTTAGGTTAACTCGGGTTGTCTTCTGATTAATATTATGGACAGTGAAAGCTGACATGACCAGTGAAAGAATAACAAAATCTGAGGTCCTCTTAGTTCTACGCTTGGACAAAGTGCACCTGTTAAATCAGTCAATAAGCCAACATCCTGTTGGCAAAGTTCACAGGGTTGAGCAGCTCTGTATGGCTCCATTACTGAATGACGCTGGCTGGCTTACGTGTACGGGGAGAGTGGTCCCAGCAGAACCTTTGACACGTCCTGTTGTCCAAGGGTCATCAAGAGCAGCGCCAGGCTTTGATTGGACGAATCCACGCAGCCACCCTAAAAACAGGGAAAGAGGAAGTTGATGTGTTTGAGCAACAAAAACAACAGAGAAATACGTCACGGAGGAGGAGAGAAACACTGAGCTGACCCTCCACTGTTTGATCACCTCAGGTCAAACACAGATAGCAAATTAAACTAGATCAGAAAAACACAGGGAGGATCCAAAAGAGGATCTGGGAGGTGAGTGGGTTTTATGCTGGGGGTGTAAATAAAGATGATAAACTGAAATCTTCAAGACGAAACCCTCAGTTTTTGTCTTAAAAGAAAAACATCCATGAAAAGAGAGGATCAGAACATTTGTCAGTCACTTTTTTGACAGTTTTGTTTTTGACTAATCAACAGGACACTGCCCCCAAAGCATATCCTTTTCACTGTTTCTAGTCTAAATGTTTAACTCTCATCAAGACTCCAGAGTGTGACCAAGTTGGTCCAACAATTGACTACTAAAATTTTAGGAGCGCAACAAACCCCTCAATACAATGGTAGGAGAAACACAACACTGCAAATGTTACTTACTGATTAATAACGTCATAGGGTCTCTGCTCAGTAACCACAACATTAGTCTCTAAAGTTACTCAAACAACAGTTCCGCAATGTGAATCAGCCCGTCTAATAAATTCAAAGTAGTTTTAAGCCCAGATAAAAAGATAAATCTTTAAAATACACTAAAAACAGGTGAGGGCCTCTACCAGACTGTAAACTTAGGGGAATCTCTGATGCTGTATATAACATGGTCAAAGAGGAGTTTCCATTCACCAAGTTTCAACCACAAACTCTTCTCATGAAGAAAAATGAAATTAATAACTTTAATTCAGTTCAGTGAAGAACTCTAAGCACAAGCACAGAACTGAAAAGGTTTCATTTTTCTTCATGTTTAGTTTGAAATGTTAAGTGTCAGCTCAGTAAAACATTTTAAGACAGAATTTTTCATTTTATAAATAATTGTACTCAAATAAAGGCAAACATTTTCTATTGTTATTACTATTATTTTCTCTTTTTTTTCATCATTTTATTTATTTACCATATCGACAGCTCATATACTGACAGGCGATTAGTAAGGGTAAGGGCGATTTGAACATGGGACAATAATTTAGTTGTCCATGATGTTTCCTTTGTTGTGAGCGTACTCTTTTGTCTGTATATACTGGAAGCAAACTGAAAACTCAAAAAAAATGGTATTGGAAAAAAAATTTAACACAAACATTTCTCTACACACTAAACTTGTTAAAAAATCATGTACATGATATGACAGTTATGTAGAGTAATAAAAAGTGAGCTTATGACATTGGTTATGCAATGATTTGGGTGCACCTACATTTTGTGCTGGTGCACCTCAAAAACAAAAAAATCAGACTCACCGGTGCAACCAATGACCATGCTTGTGCTCCCTGTAAACACTGACGCTCCTATCTGTCCCTCTGATCCTAAATACTTTGTGTACCATTTCTGCTTTGACACACAGGAACTCTAAGGACAGAGGATCCACTCTGAATCCCAGTGACCACAAACTGAACGGTCATGTACAGGCTACCATCTTTACAGGTTTTTAATCAAGACCAGCCAATTCAACACATTTCATTCTGGTTTTTTTTGTCAGTTCAATTCATTCTAAAAAAAATTAAACCTTCCTGTCTCATGTTGTCACAATGTTACAGCTCAAGAGCAGCACAAACTCTCTGTTTGTAGAACTGGGCAATCATTAAAAGCCAGCATGTGGCACAGTCATGCAGTTTGATGGCATCCAGACAGCTCGTCAGCAGCAATGATTCAATTACATAATCATATCACCAAACCAGAGCCAGACTATAGTTAGATTGTATTGATTAGTGATGAGGCAGCTGTTTTTTTTTCCAAACTATATGCCCACGACCATAAGATGAAGCTCAATCTTATGCTGTAAAATTAGGCTTAAGTGAATGTAATTCAGTGGTTTTACTCCATGAGACGTGAAAAAATATGGACTGAATATTTCAGTCGCCCTTCAAACATTCTTAATGTTTAACCTACAAATATGTAACATTGAATGGTTATTCAAAAACATCAGAAACAAACTAGAGGTGCACTGATCCAACTTTTCTGGTTCCAATACAGATACCTGGGCTTTGGGTATCAACTGATACTGAGCAGACACCAGCGTTAAATAACAACCTGCATACCCCACTGTGGGATAAGAATAAATAAATAAATGGTAATGTTTTGGGTAAAAGCAAAAAATGAATGAAACAAAATTGAATTGGTTAAGTTAATATTTATCTGAAATATAAAACACTTAAATGTCTTCAGAATGGACAGAAATTACTATTCAGGTGTAAACTTTTATACCCTTCAGACTGGTAATGCAGCAAAAAACAACGAAAGTGCATCAGAGGTAATATTTCAAATCAGGTTGAAAAAAGCAAAGAGCTGTTCGTGATCGGTGCATCCCTAAACAAACAAATAACAGAAAAGTTTCAGCTTACCTTTATTTGCTTCTGTTCTGGATGGTAGAGATTAGTGACAAAGTTTCCTGAACAGTCTTTGCATCTACACTTTTTGTTTTGGCTAACCCGTTCAAACCAACTGCCTCATTTTATTTCAGTTAGTCAAAAAGCATTAAATGATAAAGGACCAGTACTTTTATAGCACCTTTCGGACCACACAAAGTCATGTGACTGCAGGAGCTGGGATCAAACCCTCGAAGAAACCACTGAGCCACAGCTGCCTATCAGGCCCGTTTCTGACATCTTGATTCAGGCCCTGCCTCCCAGAGACAACGTGAGACACTTCAGATGTCCCCAGAGGCCAGCAGCCACAGAACAGGGAACAAAAACCAGAAGTCTGGTGGAAAAGTCCCTTGAATATTTGGGACAAACGAGAACTTCATTTACCGACAGGTGCAGACACTCTCCAGCAGAAACAAAAACAAATAAAAGCCAATGCAACGGGTTCTACCACAGCAAGCGATTTAAGATAATCTGAACTCAGTGAAAAGCTCAACAGCAGTACATGAATGAATGAAAACAGATCAAGGTCTAATCCACGACTTGGAAACTGTCTTTCATTTGACACTCTCCTCAAATCCTGAAGATTGAAACTGTAACCTCTACTGCTGTCTGCTTTTAAACACTTAGCTCTGAAGCTCACACAGATAGCCCACACCGACAACAGGAACAAGCAAGTAAAATAAGTAAAATTACATAGTTTAAAAATGAAGTCCATAAAGTCTTGAGAGCACCACTTACATCAACTCCAGTGTTGACACTGCTTCAAATGACAAACGTCCATGGTGTAGCTTTGGTTTACTACAAGAAGTACTGATTAACCATAAAACAAACAGACGCACACATGCAGAGCACCCAGCTCCTTTAAAGCCAATCCAGAATATTTTGTTGTGTTTTCTCAGTCTTCATGAATTCTTTGGTCCAAAAAGGCAGAAAAGTTCCTTTAGTGTAATCCTTTCTCTTTCTTTCTTTCCTCCTCTGCTGCTGTGCTCCCTGTCCATGATTGGTTTTAAAGCCAGTAGTTATGAGCTCTTTCTCAAACTTGTGAAATGTTAAAATCACTACCAACAACAAGCTGTGGCTTTAAAAAACAAAAACAAACAAAATAAAGGCCAGATCAAGACGTTAGAAACGCAGTGATTTTTTAATCCACTATCGACCGAGGCTGCTAAAGACAAACTTTACCCTCTCTGTCTGCAGGAGTGAAGAGGATGCAGCCAACAATATCTCCGTTTGTGAGTTAATCAGCGCTACCCTGACCAGCTAACCAGACTCACATGGCTGCAGGCAAACTAAAGTCACAAAATGACTGGATCTAATTGTACCATCTTCTCATGAAGTGAGCTTTTCTTTCCTGACATGGGGGATGTCATTAAGTGCCAGTCGATGAGCTTGCTAAACGAGGTAAACAAAAAAACGTCTTCAAACATGAGACCTGAAAATGCCTCATCTCTCTTGGTCTTCAATTAAATAATTAAATCAAAGTCAGGGACATACAGAGAGAAAGAAGGCTTCAGAAGTGGTTAATATCTTTTTTAAAAACTGTTGAACTGTTTTATATCAACCGTTATCTGTCGCTATAGATTTAAACCTTGTTAGTTCACACATTTTTTTTTAAGTGTTCATTGTTAATACAAATATTCTTTAAAATTTTCTTTTACTTACACATCACTATATGTTTAAATGGGTCAGAGTTTATGTGTATTTTTCCAGTCTTTGTCATACATAACTTTACATATAAAACTATTAAACATGTTAAAATGGCATTTTAAGCAACAGCACAGGGAACAGAAATGCGATCATTTGGGGTCTTTCTAGTGAAAACATATTAAACAAACATGTTTTTAATTTAGTGTTTCTGTATTTTTCATTTTGTTATTTTTAGGGCTGCAACAAACGATAATTTTTTAAGTCAACTAATCTATTGATTATTTTTTTGATAAGTTGATTAGTCACGGTTATTTTGAGTTTCTAATTTGGCCTTTAAAATGTGCAGACCTTTATAATTCAACCTATGGGTTTCATTTTCACAGCATTTACCCAGAGTTAGGTTCTCTCCTCTGATTGGTCAGCCCTGTGTCGTGTTTGTTTGTTGGTTTATCTTTATTTCATTCATGATGACATAAAAATATATAAGTACTATAGAATAAAAAAAATCTCAAAATGACTGAAGCAGGGAACAGGTAACAGGAAATTAAGTTGTTGTACGCAGTGTTGGACGGACCGCTTATTAGTGACTTCATGCTTGTTTTCTAATGTTTATTTGCTTATTAGGGCTTTGCTCTCAGTATGATCCCGTCTGACTCTGTTCCAGCTCTCCATGACAAAGCGTTTAGTTTCGTTTCTCTACATGCGCTATTTCGCTCATGCGCACTCCACCCCTCCTCCTCACCGCTGAGTGTTACCGCTGCAGTGTGAGCTTGAGAGTGAGAGCTCCATCAGATAAATGTCCTTTCTTCTCAAACGTTCGGGGAGTTTTGACACTAGTTTGTGACTCAGATCCTGAAAAACTGTCTAACAGAGAGTGAGAAGGAGACTCTAAATCACGTTATCAGATGCTAAACTCCGGGAGCTGTCAGGCTCCGTCAGAGCCTCCGTCAGCGCACAGCGCTCTCTGGGAGTGGAGATTTTTCCTCATCAATATTGCTCACGTATGAACTTGGTGATCTTATCCCATAAAACTATCCAATAACACAGCACCTCATGCTGTGAACTGAAGTTACAAATGAGTATTACCTCCTGGTATTTGATTTCACCATGTGACAACGACAGTAAAAACAATAATACAATGCGTCGACTATTGAAATGTGCGTTGATGAATTTTTTATCGTCGACTAGTCGATTATGTTGACTAATCATTGCAGCACTAGTTATTTGAATACTTTTTTTCTTAAAACTACAGATTTTTTCATTAACCTCCTCCCACAACTTACATCAAAGTTTGATAAAGTTCACGTAAGATGCCTCCATATTCAGAAGTGCTGCATTTTATCTCCTGGGATCATAACGAGGTCAAGTCCCAAACATGCGTACATTTGACTGCTTCAACTCAAAAGTTTGGAAATTATATCTGGAAGAAACCACGATACTGCCAAATCAAACACTGAATTAAATCTGCAGTGCTCTCTACACGGTGCTTCTTGTCTAACGTCTGCCAACTGGCTCCCAGAGTGGGTGATTACAGAGGAATGTGGGCAAACAAGTGAAGAAAATGTAATTGTTGCATGCTGATGATCTTGTGTGTCCTGGCTGCGTATGTCAGGTATTCCCCTAGAAATTAGATTTGTCCAGAGATGGGCTGATTCTTCAGCTGCTCTGTGGGCTGGTTTAAGACCTGATATCATCTTCCAGCACAGTAATCAATTATTTAATTTATCAAACTTAATAATGAAGTATGAAAGCTGTGCCAAAAACTCTAATAATCACAGAATAAAAAAAACTAAAACCAATTCACTTTTTATAGTAGCAATTTCAAACAGGATTTTTTTTCACCACAATAGTGCTGGGCATTTTATTTTAATATAATTAAAAATTACTCCTCATTAGACAAAAAAAGCATCACAAATGATCCTATTATCACACTGGTGCTGGATGAAGTTTGTGATGTGTTTCCAGACTTTTCAGTGTTTCTTCCTAGTTTGATGATCAGACATCAGACTTGATAAAGACACATGGTGAGTAATAACGTAGTCAGGTGTGTGCTAAAAATACCTGGTATGATTTTGTTCAGTTTCTTCTTTAACCAATGAAAAGGCTACACATTTTCAAATCGCGCATTTTACAATAAAGAACTGACACTCTTCATATCAGGCATTTAGTTTCAGTCACAACAGCTGTTTATAACTCTAACTTGTTTCAGCGTAGGGAAAATCAAGCAGGACAGTAAACCATACATGGAAATCACCTAAAAACACCCTATGACTTTCAAATGAAAACAAACTGCGTCAAAATCGGTTCATATTTAGCTTGACTACGACGACAAACAGACATAATGAGCAAAGCCAGATCAGGAGTCGACAGGTTTGAGGTTTAACAGCCCAACATGAAGAAGAGAGACTAATCAATGGAGTGGGAAGAGCAGTAGCACAGCAGCACTCCTCGGTCTGTGACTCCAGTTGTCTGTCAGTCATACAGCTTGTCAGACTGAACACGCAGCTGGTGTGAGTTAATGAACTCAACACGCAACAGAGCGGAGCTGGAGCAGAGAAAAACCTGGTGTTTTTGAGTTGTAAGATAAATACATTGGACAGTCGACTCAAACCATGAATCGTTTCTTTGACCAATGAGTTTGTTCATAAAACCAGTGCTTGCTGCCCTCCACTGGTCACCTGTGAGTTTGATTTCAAGATTTAACTGCTTGTTTTCACAGCCCTCAATGGTCAGGCTCCGACTTCTATATGTGACCTCCTTACTCCCTGTGAGCCTGACCACAGCCTGAGATACTCCGACAGGGCTCTACTACTGGTGCCAAGATCTAGACTGGTCACAAAAGGGGACAGAGCCTTTGCTGTTCAAGCCCCCAAGTTTCGAGATTCCCTGCTGGAGGATCTCAGGCAGACAAACTCAGTATCATCTTTTAAATCTCTTCTTAAAACCCACTTTTATGGTATTGCTTTTTATTGACTTTTTACTTCTCTTACATTTTTTTATTGTTTTATTTAGGTGATCTTAACCATACTGTGTTTTATTGTCAAGCATCTTCTAACTTAGTTTTGAAGGTGTTATACAAACAAAGTTGGATTGGATTGGATACACAATGACACTGGTGTGTGTGTGTGTATCTCTGTGGTACTTACCCGGTGTATCTCCTCCAGAAGTAGTTTGGCACAGTTCCTGCCGAGGTCCTCTGGTAGCACCGGGTCCCCCTGGCCCTGCGGTGTGGACGTCATCTCAGCACTGAGGAACGAGCCATTCAGCGTCTCTGCCACCAGGGTCAGACCAAAACCTGGAGACCTGAAGTGAACCCAAACCCGTAATTTCATTTTGTCCTCTGAATGAAATGAAATAATTAAAACTTGCCAACAAATCCCCATCGTACCGTGACCTGCTCCACCATAACACCCAGCTTTACAGTTAGAGGAATTCAAAACAGGGTTAAAATTATAACTACTGGAGCTTACTGACTTTTAGGAATAGGTGTACATGCAAACAGTGAAGAGTTGTGAAAAAGAAACAGTGTTTTCTTGTTTGTACTGTATCTCATCAAGGTTTTAGGGGCCTAACGTCAACAGGAGACAGTACAGTGATCCAGTCTGCATGACTCCTTGACGTTCCTGAGGAAACATCAACGCTAAGACACTCACTTTCCAGAGTTTGGTCCTTTCATGTGGTCGGTGTAGATGTAGATGTCAGGGAGGAACTGGTTGAGGACACTTCTGGCTGACTCTACGATCCTGTTTGCCATCTGAGGAGAAACTCTTACAGAGTATCTGGTTTGAAACTGTTAAGGAGCGTCGAGGGGTTTGTGCTCTTACTGTGTGGTGCTCAAAGACAGGCTCACATTAGTCATCAGTGAATTTAACCTCAGGCTGAAAGGAGAACAAAATTAGAGTATTTAACTTCAAATAATACCATTATAAAAACAAGTAAACATTGCACACAATACATGACCTCCAATTAGTAGTTCTCTCATTTTACAGTGAACTTCAATTTTAACCTTTCATTATATTATATACTAGAGAGGGATTAGACTAAATACTGACAAATATAAAAGACTTTTTTTCCCCTCATTATTAAAGCTCAATAAGCAAATACATTTTGTTTTTTGAAGTGTGTATGAATTTGCATTGTCCCTCCTTATCAAATAAACTAAATTGAAATTGAAATAAGTTCATTAAAAGATGATAAATTCCCAATATTAGGAATCAATGAAAGCGATTATTCTTTAAAGGCTGGCGCATTTTCTGTCTTCAGACTTCAACAGGAGCATTACTTGTGTTTGATTTTCTCTGACTTCAGTTTTAGGAATAAGGTGATCCACTGACATCACTGAATGTTCAAGGAATCTGTGACTTTTCCCCAATTTAAAGACTGATCAATTAATTACAGTTTTAAAGCCTGCCAATCATATAAGAGGCCTTTAGTCCTCATCACAGCCATCGCTGGTTTAGTTCAAATATGTATAAAAACAATATTTCTTATGCAATAAAAATGATGCTTCAGAAATTGTAAACAGCATGGTAACTGTGACTTATCTATAACAGATATTTGTCATGGTGAGCTACTCGTAAAGAGACGTTTGTCTCAGTTTCTTTATCATTATACTTCCTGACAGACAGAGAAGTAATACAACTAATATACAAATAACAAATGTAGCTGTAGCTCTAAATGTCAATGATTCACAGTATCTCTTTAGTATAAAGGTAAAAGCATTGATAACATTTTTTTCAATGAACTTTTTTTTAACAGACAACATTGCAAAAGCTTTGATCTAAGCAGCAGTGTGTGTCTTATTATCCAGTATGGGCCACATCCACTTCACTCTCCTGTTTATCTTTCTTCTTCTCTTTTGTCCTTTTTCTGTCTGACAGTTAGGCTCCAGTGTCCACCATCTCTACAAAACTAATCAGAGACTGTTTTCAAGCAGAGAAAAACACAGATCTCTCTTTTCTGCTTAACTTAACTGGCCAACTCAGTGTTGTACTAAGGACTAGTGCTGTAAATTAATCCTGTCCAACCCAATCAGGAAGTTGAGAAATAGCATTTTAAAATAATGGTTTACATGGTTTTTGAATTCTAATGTCAAATTTAATTCTCAATTTTAGCTGCCATAATCAATTTTCCTAAGCCACTTTTGGATTTCTTTTGCCAATTTTTCCTCATTTTTTTCTATCTCCAGGCACCCTAGGTAGAACCAAGACATGCATCTGCTTTAAAAGTTCCCGGGGCAACCACATCACTATTTTGTTAGTTTTGCTATTGTGATTACACAATGTTACCACAAAAGTAATCAGGAAATTATTTAGAAAAATAGATAAATGTTACTTTTTTTTACTTCAAACTAACATAAATGTAACCAATGTGTTCAAATTTTTAAGACTTTTTAATGCCAATTCAGGCCTTATTTTTAGAGTTATGAATTCAATGCCTTTTAAGACTTTTCAAGGATCCGCAGGAACCCTGGTTGTGTAAGTCAATGACAATCAGACTGAGAAGGATACGCTACTCCTCTGATCCTCTTGATCTTCCCTGGGTCAGTCAGCTGCACTGGTCTGATGGTCCTGCGGACGGGACAAGTGAAGACTACCTCTCCTCCTCCACCAGGTGCCATGCCCCTCTTCACCACCTGAGGGAGAAGCAACAGAGGCAGTGAGAGGTATAAACTGACCTGTTTATAAAGCCATATTTTATTTAAAGTTTTACACACTACTTTGGTTTTGTCAACAGGTCACTATGTTTACATGCAGCTTCAGAAATCAGACTATGAGCTTTGTCAGCACGAGATTGGACCATTGAAATGCATGTAAACAGCTCAGTCAGACAGAGAACTGACTGAGCATAGCTCAACTGACATACGCAGACTTGGCTGGTCACAACGTTCAGTATGAGCAAATCTCACCCAGAAGAGGAAGTAGGCGACCAGGATTGAAAAAGGGTTGCTCGATCCAACACAACGAACACCATGTAGTATAATCATGCACAGTACATAAGAAACATAAGAAGCTACAGCTGCACCCATTTTGGCCAATGTCATTAGAATGTTGCATTCTCTCCGAGTGAACCAGAACTAGTTCAATACAGCGCAACTCTGTTTTTCAAAAAAGGACAGAGTGCAGGAAAGAGAATCCCAGAAGTCTGATCCTCTTTTCTGCACATACACGCAGACAGGACCAGATCCCCTGCTGTGACTTTAAGATGACCTTAGTTGGACCGCTGCATGCATGTGAACCCACTGAGTGTGTCTCACCTTGAGATCGAATCCCTCTCCATCAATGCCAAACTTCTTCATCACAGGAAGGGCGGTGGACTTCAGGAGGTCAACCTGTGGAGGGACAGATCCTTTAATTTCTCTGCAGCATCCTTTTCGTTTTTTTAAAGGGCAGAAAATGTTAACAAAAACAAAGATAGAAGTCTAAACTGAAACATTTTTCATCATGGCCTAAAATACAGATGCTGCTTGCTGTTTCCATGACAACACCTCTTCCATTTCTTTATCAAGCTGCTTTCTTGCTTCTGGTTTGTTGACACTACATGCTTAAAATAGGAAAGCTAAATAAAAAACATATTTAAAAAATTCCTTGGTCTGTTCTATAAGCATTGGTTATATCCTAAAGAGTCAGAGGAAGGAACATTTAAGATATAAAACTAAAGGAAAGGAGAAGAGGCATGTGATTCCTTACTGTTGGGTCAGTGGGGTCGTTGGTGACCCCCCTCAGAGTGGCCTTCAGGGACATCTTCATGAACGGAGCCAGCATGAGCAGAGCTTCCAAGTAGTAGCCCACTGAGCGCTGCGTGTTACAGTCATGTTCTATATGGCCGCCGTACAACAGGCCAGGCTGGTAGAACAACACCGTACCTTGAGAAGTAACATAAAAAAAACTGCTCAAGTGGCTGGATGTTTTGTTTATTATGAACCAGTGATGTAAAATTTAATATATAAATTATTAAGAGGAGATCCTTTCCCCGATGCTAATGCTAATAAACTGTGATATCATTACCGTTAATTGAAAAGAGACATAAATGAACTAAACAGAATAGGATTAGTTGTTCAGATGTTACATAAGACTAGATAGATAATCCCTCTTTGAGAACAGATCACCTGGTAGGGGGAGAATATCACACTTGTAACAGATGTATTAAAACAAATTTAACATAATGTGTTTGCATTTACATGAGTATAAATTTACAAACTATAAGTTCTCACTACTATTTCTAATTTTACTACTGCATTTGGGACTTTGTTTTTTTTTTGCTGATGTTGTAAAAGCAAAATCCCTTCATAATGAATTAATAAAAGAATGAACTATTCTGTTCTTCTGTTTTGCACTAAATAGACAAGTAAGTTTTAATGAATCTGACCCTTCTCATCTTTGTCCACAGGGGTAGATTGAGTCAGAAGGTCTAAGACCCAGCTCTTAGTCAATATTTAGCACTGATCATTGAACGCTGTAAAAGGTTGAACTATTTTATTGCAGGGATAAATTGCAATTAGTTGTGGACACATTACCCTAAATGGGGGAAAATCTCTTCTTCCACTTAATGGCAGCACCTGCAGTCAAATAACTTGTAGCACTGTTGTCACACCAACTAAGGTTTTCCTTCTGTCTAAACTCTTGCTTGTGTTGTACGTCACTTTGGACAAAAGCATCTGTTAAATGAAACTGTATTACTGTAGAGCTGTAATAGTTATCATCACCAACGATGTGCTACATCACACTCGGATTCACACACAGAGCAAACCCGAAAATGTCTTTGCCTTAAGGCTGTTAATCCAAAATTTATTACAACCCTGAAAAAAAAATTGTACACTGTTTAATAAAAAGTGAATCTTACATTACAATGATTTTGGTACCGACTACAGAAACATAAAAATGTTTGGATTTTGGATCCTACAGTCAATCATGCTCATCCTCCTGCCTGGTGGCTTGCAGTTAAAGAGTTTTACAGTTTGCTCGATTATTAAATAAAACTTTAAATTCAAAGCTTCTGGCTTATAAATTATACAAAAGGACACAAAGCGTTTTTGTGATATGATTATTAAAATCACTACGACTGAACTTTACATCAATAACTAATGTAAAAAGATCAGTCGGTGACACTTCAAAAGTAAAATGAGTGAAATGAATGGAATAAGAAACAAAGAAAGTGTTCAGTTAAAGTGATTTCTCATTTTCCAAGTTTCTGGAAGCTGGTGTTGGACACTGGTGAAACGTCAACACTCTGTTATCCTCTTTAACAGTAAACAGCAATTACACAAACCCCAGAGGCGATGGCAACTATCATATTATTTTTTCAACCAAACTAACACTCACCTGTTTGATTTATCTCTATTCTGGAGCCATTGGTGATTTTGTCAAGAAGTCTGATGAAGCTGGCCTCGAAATCTGGAGAAGACGTGCAGAGAATAGTGTTGTTTAAAGTCAATATCTTGTGACAGATGGATCTTAGAAAATAATAATAATAACAAAAAAACCCTGGGTGTGTAAAACTTTTGATATCGTCAATTATATTTTCTAATTATAAATAATATAACAGAAAGCTAGTACGGATTTTGTATGCTTGTAATAAATACCAAAACATATGTAAACAAGCGTTCAAGTATTTCTACACCCACTGTGGGAACTTCTCATATTTACGACTTCCATATGCCAAGATAAGTTATTCAAATATTGTCACGCTGAGCTGAAAATGTGAACTTTTCAGAAGCAGGGTGAAGAAATTACTTCAGGCAAAATAAAAATGTTACTTCCACACATTTACATTACAGTACCATCGCTTCCCACCTCCTACGCTCAGTGATAAAAACACACTCCCAACTGCGTAACAGCTAGCCCGTTAGCCTCGGAGCTAACTGCGACGCCACATGTAGAGCAGAGTGAAGCTGAAACTTACCGCGCAGCCCGGGGTTGTCATCTTTAGATCTTATGCTCTTTATCTTCACTCGCTTTCCGCTGAGTGTGGACAAAACAAGCCGCTGTCTGAAAAAATTACAGCCGTCGTATGTAAGCCCGTGGCTTGCCATTTTATTGTTGTTTGTGCCTGGCGTCAGTTGAAATCCACGTGTGTTTGTACAGGAAGGCGTTGGACGAGAGCGAAGCTACGGGAAGGCAGGAAGGCCAAAAATGCATTTTTGGGGGCTTGCAATTACCCAGGTTGGCCACATTATGGCGTCAAATCACCAAGCACGGAGGCAATGTGGGCGTGTCTTTCTACCATTTGGACGCCTTAAAGGCACATAACAACACCAAAGTGTAAACAATTGTTGAAGAAGCAACATGTTGGCTAATATCTGGTGTTAATCTCGTTTATTGTCCTTTAACACAGACTTTGGGAAGAATATAAAGCAGAGACATGATGCTCTTGCAGTGATGGGCATGTCGTGTCTTGTGAATAGTCTTTTTAATCCGCACGTTTTTTCCGATTTAGCAGGCCTCGGCTTCTAGGTGATATTCTAGTTAATTATTGTCCTTAAACCGTCTTTAGATCTATAAGCGATCTAACCATCCTCGTTCAGGTTATACTACGAGAGAGCGATCTGGTCGATGTTCAGCCTCATGATGTCTCAGACCCATGATGTATCCAGACTCGCAAAGGATTAATCATCGCAAACCTTTCCAACAAGCTTTTCTCTGCCTGTAGTCCAATTACATAACAGCGTTATACAATTATATATCTCCACTATGACCGTGACATCGGCGAGGGAGCCTGACAGCATGCAGGAGAGAGAAGCAGCTCATTTGACGGGGAGTGTGTCGAGACGAGAACTTATCCTCATCTGCACCCGCTGACACTGACACAGGCGGTCGCACTTCTCATCGTTTTCTTCCCCCCTCCCCCTCCTCCTCCTCCCCACCTCTTTCCTCTTCCTTCTGTTTCTGCAGTGCTGCTGGGGTAAATAACAGTCAAGGTCCACTCGGAGTCGCAGAACTCGCGCCCACCCTTGGCGACGTTGCGCACTTCTCGGAAAACAGAGTATCTGCTTGGATCCATCCGCGGCCAAGCATCCAGATAGGAGAGTTTTATGGGAAGGACACGACTGTTGTCTGCTCTCAAACTCTAAACTTTCCTTCCTTTAATCGTCCAGTGATGGGTCTACAGAGGATTTTTCGTGCTGTCATTATGGGACCGCCGGGCTCGGGGAAAGGAACAGTCTCTGCTCGCATTACCAAAAGTTTTGGACTAAACCACATTTCTAGTGGGGACATTCTAAGAGCCAACATCAACGCCCAAACAGGTATGATGGATGTTTTGTTGGAAACATAATCAGATACAATTGTTTGATCCTTAAAGAAAGCTGCACAGCTCTTAGGGTGCACTGTTATTTTAGTTTTAGACCTGTTGGAATAGTTCTCTCTAAGCCACGTGTAAGCTGTCTAAATCTTTTTTTTTAAGGATATGGAAAAAAATATCTTTTTCAAATTTATTTATTTAACCTTTATTTAACCAGGTTGGTCCCATTTAGATTAAAAACCTTTTTTTAAGCAGCAAAAACACAAAGTTACAGACAGGAAGACAAAGCACAGTCAACAAAACACAAGATTTGGGATTTAAATCCCTTTCTGGGAATTAATTGTTCAAACAACTGATCCAAAACTCTGACATCTTACAGATCTTCAGATCTGAAAAACATTTAAGGACACCAGTTCCTTGAAGCTTTATCATCATAATGCAATATCTAAATAGCTTCTTATGCTCAGACTCTTGGTAAAGATCATAGTGTGAAAATTAAAACTAACCTAGCCTTACTTTTCTGCACTGCTCAGATAAGAGCACCCCTCCTTTAACCGTTTTATTTTTTTATCTCAGTGACAAAAAAAAAACCTTCAGCATGACTAGGAGGTTGAAAAATCTGTATTCTCTAACCAAGAGAAAACTGGTTTGCAGGAGTGAAAGCTTAAGCTTGTTATTTTTCTGTTGATACTAAAAACACCTGTGCTGCTAATGACCTGGACTTTGGAAGCGGGCCCACTTCTCCTCAATATCACCTTGGGTGGAGATAAAGAAAGTTGGAAAGACACGCAAAGTTTTGTCACCTTTGAGCCTTTAGAGCAAGTTGAAGCTTAGTGCAAGGCAGTATGTTTTTTTTTTTTACAACAGTACGACCAACAACAACCAGGAGGTTTGGGGTTTAAAGAACAGCATTAAAAAGTTGAAGTTTCCTCCTTAACAGTCAAACTTGGGACGTTTTTTTAAGCACTAATGTATTTTTCCTCAACACACTATGTGTTAGTCTGTGAAAGAGCTGGCACTTCTAAACCTCCCTGTATAATTCAGTCCTTGTGTTGCTTTCACAGAGCAGCTTGGCAGTCTGAGCAATCCGCTGTATAAACTGCTCCAGCTCAAACTTTCCCAAGCAGACCTTGGATCTAAACCAGTGACCTTGCTCTGCCTGAGACTGCTGCACAAAACTTCTCACATGTTGTACGAAACAGTACAAAAGCTTCCTTTTTAAAACATTCACAATCTATGAGTTACATAGAGACACATCTCTCCTTTAAAGGTCACTTTGCAAACACTCAACTCACAAGACTAGTGACGTATAAGTAATGTAAGAACATAAAAAAATCAGCAAAATCTTTCCATTTAATAAATTCTATTTTTATTCCCAGGGTGCAGTTTGCCAACACCTCGCAGCCTGTGTCACCCTTTGCCCATATTAGCGCAGGCGGTTCATTCCAGGCTTGTCAGGAAGTCTTTTCTCTTCAGCTGAACTCTAACCAATTAAAGGAGAAGTGACAGGAGGAAAAAAACCACACACACGCGCCTTAACTTTCAAAACATTATGTTGCTTCACAGCAATACGTCAGCTCACACAGTTTCACAGAACACTCCTAATACTCTGTTTGCATTCACTGGATAAGTAGTATGATGTTAAAATCTGCACCTACTCAGGGTAAAAACACCTGATCAAAACTTTAAGACCAGTGGAAAAAATGCAGTACTTCACATTTTTCATTGTTTGATCTTTAAAAGGCCCTAAGTAGAGTTTCTAAATGCAAAACAGAAGAAATGGGAGTGAGACAACAAAAACTCAACTAAACAACTAAAGTTAAATGGTCTGTTCATCAGCTGATCAAAAGTTTTAGACCACAGCTAAAAATACCCACCTCCTAAAATAGGAATAGATTTTTAAAAAGGACTCAGTGATAAGGAGCTCCATTATTCTTGTCAATGTTTGATGCAGCTGTTTCCAGGAGTCTGTGTGAATGTTGCTCCAAGTGGTGAAGATGTCTTCATGGAGGATCATCCTCTGTCTGAACTGTTGTCCATTTCTGTAAACGTTCCTCTCCATCCATCCCCAAATGTTGTCAGAGTGATTTAGATCAGGGGAACATCAGGATGGTCCAAAGAGTGAGCTGATTCCTCTGGAAGAAGTCCTTTGTCAGGCGCCCATTGTGACCTGCAGCGTTGTCCTGTTGAAAAACCCAGTCATTCCCACACAGACCAGGGCCCTCAGTCATGAAGGAGGCCCCCTGCAACATCTCTACAGAGCCAGCCGCCGTTTGACGCCCCTGACCAACCTGAAGCTCCATTGGTCCATTGAAGGAAAAAGCCCCAGATCATGATGGCGCCCCCTCCACTGTGCCGCCGTGAAAACATCTCCAGTGGGATCTCCTGGTCATGTCAGTAACGTTGAAGCCATCAAGACGTCAAGGTTCAGTTTTTTCTCCTCAGAGAATCAAACTTTCTTCTCCTCTCAGTGTCCCATGTTTGCTGCTCTCTGAAAAAGTCCAAACGGTGAGTTTGTGGCGTTGAAGGAGATGAGGCCTTTGAAGACATGTTTTCTTCTTAAAGCTCTTCTCTCTCAGATGGCATCTGATGGTTATTGGGCTGCAGTCAGCTCCAGTAACGGACTTCATTTGGGTCGAGGGTTGTCCTGTGTCTTGACGGACAGTCAATCAAATCCCCTGGCTCAGCTCTGGTGAAACTTTTTGGGTACTTCTTGACTTTTTTGCCCCCTAACCCTCAGAACCTTGAAGAAATTCAAAATGTCTCTTACTACGTCCAACCCCCAGCAGTGGTGGTGCAATGTGAGCTGCCTTTCTTTGCCTTCAAGCCCTGGTCTCTTTTTTGGGGTCTCTGCTTAAGAAAATGACTCACTCAAATTGAAAAGAGTATATCTCAGCATCTGCAAGATCTGTTTGAATCATTCTGGTGTCATGATAAAAAATATAAAAAAAATAAAAACTTGTAAAATTTGCTCAGAGGTGTCAGTATTGGTATCTTTGTCACTGACTCAGAGTAATAACACAAGTATTACTCAGACCAACAGAAAGTTTGGTTGTAGTATCACTTGTAGCTGAGTTAGGCTGTGGTCTTGGACTTTTGATCAGCTGATGAACAGCCTGTTTCACTTTAATTGTTGTTTGTAATAAATTGCTTACTCAGTTCCTTTTGTCTCACTCCCGTTTCTTCTTTTTGCATTTTTTGAGCTCTACTTTGAACCTTTTTAAAATCCAACAGTGAAAAATGTAAATTTGAGCAATTTTCCAGCTGGTTGATCATTTGTGGAGCGTATTTGGTCGGTGTTCCCTGCAAAACTTTCTATAAAAATTCACATAGACTTTATTGGTTGAACACTGGTTCAGTGTTAACATCCTAAACGTGATGCTGTGGCAATGAATATGACACTGCATATAGGTCAGAAATCCACATGTATGAGAGAGTTTAAGTGCCTCAAGCAGCATAAGTTTTGGTTCCTAAGGAAGAGAAGGAACACCTGTGCACCTATGAGCCCAGTTACTATTGTTTGAGACCTGAACCAGCAAGCCTCAGGTTCCCAGTCAGATCCTTTCAGACTGGGCTCCTAGAGTCACACGCAAGAAGTCACCTGGGTGTGTATAAAGAGATGGACCCTAACAAACCCTGGCACAATTAAAAGTGATGATATTTACATATTTTATGTTTATATTAAAACTTTCATAAGTCTCATGGTCCATATTTCTAATGTTGATTTTCATGTCTGAGTTTGTGTCTCTGGGTTCGTTTCAGAGTTCGGCCTCTTGGTGAAGTCCTGTATTGACCAGGGTCGCCTTGTGCCCGATGATGTCATAACCCGTCTCATCCTGGCTGACCTACGGCAAATAGACCACAGCAGCTGGCTGCTTGATGGTAACAAACATTGCTTCTCATCTTTCTCTTTAAAACCAGCTACAGTTCCTCATCACATCCATCTCTCCGCTCTGCTTTGCTCTCCCCTGTAGGTTTCCCTCGCACAGTGTCCCAGGCTGAGGCTCTGGATGACGCCTGCAGCGTGGACACAGTCATAAACCTCAACGTACCTTTCCAGACCATCCAACAGCGGCTCACCTCTCGCTGGACTCACTTCCCCAGTGGCAGAGTCTATAACACAGACTTCAACCCGCCCAAAGTCCCGGTAAATACACCCTCTGTGACCTGTCATTATGGTGATGGATCACTGCTTTCAGTTCTGGTTTCCAGTTAGCTTCAAGGTTACAGGTGGTCAGAAAGTCTCAGTCAGCTCAGGGGAGACAGCTGCACACGATTGGCTTTTCTTTCCTCCTGTGGCACTGGCTATTATAAGGTAATTTGATAGCTAATTAAGATTTATACTAGAGATAGACCGATATGCATTTTTCAGGGCCGGTACAGATTATTTGTAGCCAAGGAGGCCGATAACTGATATTTGAAGCTGATATTAATTTGCAGTCAAAGTAAAAACATTAGTGTCAACTTCATTCAAATACCTTTAAGCATGAGTTTATTAAACAGCTCCCAGGCTCAGCAGCATGTTTTATAAAGTTAAATGAAAACTTTAAAAAATAAATAGCTTAAGTTTTCTACAGTAAATAAAGTTTTACAAAATTACAATGTAACTGCAATAACTATAAAAACTGCACTGCTGATTGGCTGTTTCCCAAGCCATAGCTCTGCTTGTAACCAATCAGATGGTGCTGTGGGTGGGACAGTGCTGGGGACTGAGAAGTGACTGCAGACAGCAGAGCAGCTGCATCAGAGCAGCAACAACGCAATTTTAAATTTGTTTCTTGATTCAAAAAAAGGCTGATGCCGATATGCTTCAAAATGCCAAATATCAGCCCTGATGATCAGCCCAACCAATAATCGGTCTAACCCTGATTTATACTACTCCAACTTAGATGAAATGAGACGTTGTTATAGTAGTTTGAATAAAAGAAGGCAGGTTTGTTGACTTGTGCATGCACAAGAATGATAAATATAATAATCTAGGAGAAGAAAAAAATGTCTGGAGCCTAAAATTATACTTGAGATGTTTATTTGAGTTTATGTATCCTGTCAAAGCCCAATCACATCACTACACAGTTAGAGCACCATCTCTGCGCTCCCTCACCTCACCTACTGTTACCTACGGTGGCCCGCAAGTGCAAACTACAGCAGCAGATAACTAAACTAAACAGCAATAAAAAAAACTCAAGAAAAAGCAGAAACCTTTGCTCTCATCCAGAGCAATTACACATCAGTAAACAGAGCGGATAGCGCAGTGTGAGGCGGTCACTTTGATTATTAGTTTTAACAACAGTGAACTTTGACTCGACGTGATATCTTTTGAGCAAGGTTTGAAGATAGCAAGAAAACAAAGCACCATGAATAATCAAGAATGACCCTCAGCGGTGAACTCATTTGATGTAAGATAATGTGAAGCTGTCTTTGACCAAAATCTTTTTTTGTGCATGTTGCATGAAGTTTTTACAACTTTAGGGAAATATGTTGGAGTAAAACTACATCCAATACCAAAATTATCGAGATCTGAAAATTAACTGTGCACATGATCCAGCAGCTAGTTTTAGATTCTCTGACATAAAGGAAATAGTATTCACAATAGATGACTATTTTTCTTAAGTCATGCACAGTTGTGATGAACTCAGTAGCTGCTTTAGTCCAGTGTTTTGGTAACTCATGCTAACAGGAAGAAATTGTCTCTTTTCTAAAAGTCTACAGGAGCAACAGGTTCAGAGTAAATCATTGCCTACGCTCTGTTCTTCATATTCTGGTTTAAGAGGAAGTAAAGTGACAGAAGGAGACTTAAAATGGCTCAAGATCAGTCAGGTCAAAGGTTGATGAATGCAGCATTCCTCTTTTCTTTAACCCAAAAGATCCAAGTAATGAACTGGAGTTATGAATATGAGGAGTTACAAAAGCTTCACTGGAAACATGAAATGTAAAACAGATTTGAGGAGAGCACGTGGAGAACATTTCCAGAAGTGCTCAGTGAGAAAATAAAGAGAGCGTTTACTCTGATTGGATGGCTGATTCCAGTTAATGTGAAGCCATAATAAATGTATGAACTCAAAGCATCATAATGAAGCCTTTGTGGTGCATATTTTAGTGGACAGCACATTATGCAGAACAACATTCAGTGTTGTGCATTTTAGCCTGTCAGAATTTAGCTCTTCGCTTCTTGAGGTCAACCAGTTCAAAAGCAAAGCTCTGCCTGTTCCTCCTCAGGGTGTTTACATTCCACTCTTTGGGCTCTATCTGAGTTTGCATTGGACAAATTCCAAAGATGTGGACCATTGGTCTTAAAAAAAGGCCGGATGCATCACTGTAATTCTTCTAAAAACACATTTCTTCACACTTTTTTTCCCTGACTCACAATTTTATTGAAGTTTTCAAACTATGTAACAGTTAAAAGATGTGAACACAGACGCAACCAAAAGGACTAATGTAGGGATGGCCTGATACCAATACCAGGTATCAGTATCGGGCCGATATCAGCCATTTTTCAAGATATCGGTACTTGAGAAGGCTGCAGATCCCAGCAGCAGAAACTCTAGGCAAAAAAGTCTTACGTCGAGCAAGTCCTCCTCGCCACTAGATGCTGCTAATTGCTGCTGTTTAACACCACGGCAAATGTGCACCAGGTCCTTTTCAGACAATATGAATGAACCAGAAGAGTTCACAGTTTAACTTTTTTATTTTTCACTTTAGTTTACTTTAAAAAATATTTAAACTCTGACAGTTGTTAGTTTTATTGTGCACTTTTAATATATACTTTTTTGATATTGATCAAAAAAGTTCTAAACTGTTGTTTGTGTTTTATTTGGACTTAATGTCAGAGTGACTGTGCTGACTTTGATCAAATGATGTGTCACTGTTAATTGAAATTTTATGTATCAAAGTGCTAGTAGTATCGATACTGGGTATCGGTGGGTAATCAAGAAGGAGTACTTGTACTGGTATTGGTCTGCATAAAAAGTGGTATCCCTAGACTAAAATCAACCACTATGAAAAAAAAGTTTTTGCCCAAAAATACTAGGGCTGCACGATTATCGCAATCGATAACCAAGCAAGTCTGTAGACTCATCATGACACAACTTTTTTTATTAAATCGCAAGCACAATCGCAATCGCAATATTGTCCACCTAATCGCAAATCACACCTTCTCCCCAAATCGTGCAGCACTAAAAAATACTACATATAAGGACTTTACCTTATGCCATCTTATATTGTAGGCTGTCTTTCTCTGTATGGTTTGCATTAATGTATTTTCCTATAAATTTTCCAAGTGGTTTTGTGGGATCGGACCTAAATTATTTTTTCTGCACATTTGAACTTTTCCTCAAGTTGTAAGTGAGTTTTTCTTCAAATTGAATTTATCTTTGTTTCTCTGCAGAGGTGTATATGATAAATTTGAGTCACTTAAATACATAAATGGCACTTTGAAAGGGTTAATACCTGGTGTTCTATTCACCAGCCATTACTTATGGGATGCAAGATGGATTGTTACGCAAAAGACAAAAGGTGACACTGACAGGGCATTGATCTGAGAGGACTTGAGTTTCAACTGACGATTCAGCAATTCTTTCCAGAATCACATATTTCTAAGTTAAACCAATCAAAATGAAATCAAAGACTTTGTTGGTGTTGGTTTAGTTTTTCAGTGACTCAGCAGCAACTTCTGTGTTTGTGTGTTTCCTCCAGGGTCTGGATGATGTAACAGGGGAGCCTCTGGTCCAGAGAGATGACGACACACCAGAGACGGTCACACGTAGACTGAAGGCCTATGAAACGCAGACTGAGCCGGTCTTAGAGTACTACAGGTAACAAACTGTAGACAAAAACAAAAGAATAAACCCTAATGTCATTATTTAGTTATTTTTTCATTACAGTCATGAATGTAGCAATCCTGCGCATTGATCCTGGTGAAGTAAAGCAGCCTCTGAACCTTCACTCTAGCCACTCTGCACATTCCTCTCTGTTGCCTGCATAACTGCAAAACTGCTGGAGAACCACATTCCAAGTGCACTGCCGATAATTACAGATACTGGAAAAATGTTCGACTCGTGGGGTTTGGACCCACTTTGGGAGGATATTCATCATGTTTGCTATTTCTGGACCAATTAGGCAGGACAACATGCAGTCTGTGGCTCATGTTCCTTTAAATCAGCAGGACATCATTTGCTGGTGCCCCACTTATTTCTTCTTTTTCACTTTTGTTTGAAGGAGTAATTAATCATTTTAACATGTACAAACAATTACAGATGAGGAGAGGTGTGCATGTGCATCTGTTAGTCACAGTCTGATCTTGGTACACAATGATCTGATCCAGTGATGATTCATGGGAATGATTCAGACAGATTCATCACTATACAATACTACCTAATCTGATGCAGAGGCCTTAAATCTTAAGATCACAAAAAGCAGTTCTGCTGTGATAAGAATGACTCTGCCTCTTTGTGGTTTGAACACATCAGGGCTGCTTTTATAGTAGCTTTTTTAACCCTGTATGATCATGAAGCATAGTTTCCACATCATGATGAATGCATTTATTTAAGCACGGTAACTAAGAGTTGTTGAGTTTCTGCAGAATGCCCTAAGCTTTAGCTCATGCACAGTCCAAATGTAGCTTAGTGAGATGTTACTAGATATACTTTGGTTTTGTTTGTCCACTTGACAGAAAATGTACAAATTCAATGTTTCTTTGTCTGTTCAGGAGCAAAGGTGTGCTTGAGACCTTCTCTGGAACCGAGACAAACAAAATCTGGCCGCACGTCCAGGCTTTCCTCCACAGGAAGCTCCCTGTTGTTGATCAGGAGGCGAGATAGAGAAGCTTGAGGGTCATCATCACCAGCAGGAACCACCCCGAGCTGACCAATCCAACACGTTCCACTCTTCATAGGACCAGGGAAGAACCAGCTGTATTATTATCATTCCTGAATGCTCACAATAAGGAGCAGGCTCTTATTTCATCAGACAGTAAACACAGGGAAGAGAAAATGTGACGCTGGGAAAAAAAACTCCATGTTTGAAGAATTGAGTGCACTACTGCTTCACCCTCAGGATGCCTACATTTTTTTAAGCATTAGTCCTTGTAGTTTAAAATCTTGTTTCTTTATTCCATTATGCAATTTCAAAAGATGAAAAATGATGTCATTAATTCTGATTTTAAAAATCAATCATGATGAAGAGAGAAAAAAGCTGGCTTGTCGAATTTATTCAAACTTTTAACTTTATTTAATAACCTAACTCGTGACTTTTTCTCTTAGTTAAAAACTTGAATTTTTGATCATGCAGTGATTATTTGTCTTAAAGGGAATAGTGCCACTGTCCACATATTACTGTAAATTCACTTTACAACTTAAGTGCCTTTTGATGCTTTTCTAATAGACTGAACAAATCTAACAAGTAGCTCAGTGAATGTAGTCTGTAAACTTTGAGAAATAAGGACCAGAGATTGAATATTGTTTAAAATAGCCACTTTTATTTAAAAAAAGAGGAACTTATTTACCATGAGCCATCATTGTATAACTGCCTCCTAGAACACTTAGAGTCTAACTAATGTTGCTTTCACAAGCTTAACAGTTTCCATGTAAACTGGGCATTCCTGGTTGTGATGAAGCCTACATGTGTCATTGTACCTCCATTTATTTGACTTGACAAGTGGAGAAATAATCCCTTTGAAGCATTTTTATTCGAGTTTCATCTTCTTGTTGGATTACATTTAAATATTGAAGGTTGATGTGCAGCTCTGTCTCTTCTCTGAAGAGTTTTCCATGTTTGAAGCTTCTGAAATGCTAACCAGCCTTGTTTTGTACTGTATATTCATGCAGTGAATGTCTCCTGAACTGTACTGTGTGAACTTTTGAACACTTGAAAACTATATTTTAAAGCACAACTCCTTTCCATAGACAACATACGACTGCTTTTTGTATTTATTGTGAATCACAATAAACTTCAGATACCATTCTTATCTGTGTATCACTCATTGTAGACAGTATAATACAGTTATCATTGTATCAGTGTAAGCCTATCAGAAAAACAGCACTAGCCAAGCCCTTAGCATGAATTATTGTTTTGATTCAACTTAATTAAACAATAAAACAAAAAGCTACTGAAACCAAAACTCTGACTTCACTGATATAAAGGCACAAAAAACTTTTGTTTTATTCCATACAGCAGGGGTGGCCAACCTGCGGCTCAGGAGCCACATGTGGCTCTTTGCCTTTCAGTGTGCTGCTCTTCGACCAATTCATAAAATAATATTGTTATGAGTAGTGGTGTGCCGATCAATATGAAATATTGATGTGTTGAAGCCAACGTTGGGATCAGTTTGATCAATACTTGGTTGATGAGATTGATACTTAAGTTTCAGTTTCTTTTCTCTACATGTGCTCCTCATGTGCTCATTGCTAGATAGATAGATAGATAGATAGATAGATAGATAGATAGATAGATAGATAGATAGATAGATAGATAGATAGATAGATAGATAGATAGAGGGATGGAACTTTGGCTCATCTGCAGTAAAAACAGAAATGTGTCTTTGACATGAATGAATTTAAACACACTCACAAACACAATAAATCTCGAATTGAATATTGAAAATGTATTGATTTTCATTTTATGTCATTTCCTTCAGGTGTTACAGGAAGTAGGTTTGTAAGACCCTGTGTGTGATGTGGCTCTTTGTAGTACTGTGGTAATTTTTGTGGCTCTTGGCCTCTGACTGGTTGGCCACCCATGCTACACAATTTTTTTGATTATCCACAGTGCAACTCAAACACAGATCAACCACTTCTTCAGGCTGTACTATGCTAGCCTGCTAGCAAGTACTAATGTAGCCTGTAGCTGCTAATCTTGAGAAGATATTGAAAGATGGTGCCTTTTTCTTTTGTTGTTGTTGTTTTTAAGGCTGTTTTTATTTTTACCCCTGTAGTAGCTTCACATGATTACAGCTCAAATAAATCCCTATTTTTTCTGACACTAGTGTTGTGGAAAAACTAATTTCAACCTCAGTCTGGAAAGATTCATTTGAGCTACTGTCTCTTTAATGCTCCCCACCTCCACAAACCCCCTTCCCTCTTATTGGTCAGACCCTCTGGTGGCCTAAAGGGGTGGAGCTATGGTCAGACCTTGGTGTTTGAGGCCCACCCATCCAACATGTCAGTTAGAAGCAACTCTTGCCATGTTTAGAGTGGAGCGTCTTGATGAGTTTACAGATTCAAGGATTTCTAAAACATGTGAATATGTAGCAGTTTGACTTATCCAGTACTGTTACTTTAAGTCTGTGTTTAAAAGATGAGAAAGCAGAATACCACCTCTTTATATTAGGAAACTTGATGTCAAATCTCTGCATCTACATATTTTATAAATCAGCCCTAGCTAGTGGATTGAAAGGCTTTAAAAAGCTTCACCCTCTCAAACAAACCAGATTAAAACCACAATACCTGTGATACCTAATGGTAAAGATAAAAATGTAGATGTTACCTATGCGTAGATATTGAAGTAAAGTTATATAAGGTCGTTGACTCTGCACATCTTTAAAGAACTAGAGCAGTAACAACAAGACACAAACTTTAAGCTCAGCACTGGTTTTATATTTGAGTTTGTTAATGCAGCAAGACTTCTCAAATCTTACAGAGGCCTACTGTGGATGGGACAGTTTTGCTAGAGCGCACACAACTTGTACCACAGCCTCTTAGTTGTACACTCATAAATTTAGGAATACCTAATCCAGGAAGTCGAGACACCATAGACACTGGTCACAGGTTAAGTACAACAGTAAAAGCCACGTTTTTACTTTTGCATAGTTACTTAATCACTGCAGACAGTGAAAGATAACATTTAAGACCACTATGGTACCAATACGTACAATACACCTGTTTTTGTTAACTGTTAAATATAGATACTTCCTCTTGATGATCTGTGAAAACAACCCAGACTCATGTCAGCAAAAATAATGAAGAGTGAAACAACCAAGCATCAGAGAGCAACTTAAAAACAAACAAATGCAATGGTCTTTAATTCAACGTGTGAGATCTTAGCTTCACATTAAGCAGGAGAAGCCAAACTGATGGTGTCTCTCAGCAGGGTTTTCAAACTGACATTTTCCTTATATTTTTCCTTTTTCTATCAGAAATGAAGACAGTTAACTGGAAGCCTGATACATTTGGGAAGAGCTGCCCCAAATCTGACAAACAAGCAGCAAAAACAAAAAGAAACAGTCAAACATCACACCGTCCAAACAGCCTTACCTATAGCTTGCAGTTGGGAACACATTAAATAATGACAGAACCAAGCTATGTTACAGGAAGAATCAACATTAAGTGCTTCATACACTTTAGGTCTCTTAAAAAAAAGATTTCTGCATATAAAGAGAAATATAAAGTGCAGCACACATTCAGTTCAGAGCTCTTCTTGGCGTACATCATGAGGAGAGCTCAGCCCTTTTTCCCTCTCTGCTCCAGAAAGATACTTTTTACCTCCTCAAATCATGATCTGAAACTGATCCACAACTGAAGGAGGACACTAAGGAGTGTCTGAATAAGGAGACTCTGGTGTTGACTGGATTGAAATGCTCAGTATATAAAGGATAATTTAAGTCTGGATCGCCACTGGGTCAGAGAAATGTTTCATTTAAGATCAAACTCAGGCCCTGAACAGCTCATCTTCTGAAACATGCAGTGATTTGTGCTCTGTCACCTCTAATCAAGGTTGAGCTCCATCAGCAGCAGCGTGCGCCTTCTCAAGGCTTTGATGGTGTTAATGTTAAAAATGATTGAGAGTAACATGATCCAGATGAGGAGTAACCAAATGAAGTGATAGGAACAGTGTCATTGTTTTCCACAGCGGCTGAAGAAATGAAAAACAGACTTTTATTGTGAAGGCTTCACGTATGTGTGGGGGGAGTGTAAGAGAGTAAAAAATAAATACACTCTACCTCTGTTGTCAGGAGTGGACTATGTTAAAAGGCAGTTTTTAAAAGCTGTAATCTAACAACTAACGGCTGTAAAGGATAGTTTATTGTTTCTTAACTGGCATTGTATTAAAATACCTATAACCACTTAGTGTAGGATATACAGGGGATCCTGGTCAGCGCTTAGAAAAAAAAAAAGTTGATGAGTTGATTTAAAGGATAATTTCGGTTCATACAGCTTTTACATTGTTTATAGAATGAAGTAGAACAAAATACTCACCCAGAAGGCTTTCCTGATCCAAGCAGTGCTTCAGAGATATTTAGATCCAAAATTGTGCAGCGGACGTCCGTATAATGGGATCCATCGGGGCATAGACAGCGCCGCTCCTAAAACTGCAATAATCGTCCAAAAACTCATGTTTTTCATCAATATTCCATCATGGTCCGCTCCGGGTTAGTCCTCTGCTGCAGTCTGTGTAACTCCAGACAGCACTGAGCGGCTGTAATGACCTCTGAACTGACGAAGACTTTGTTTACGTTTGTCCCTCAAAGAAAGGAGGAAGTGTAGTCAGCTCTCCAGAAAGTACTGCGCATGCGCAGAGGGGCAAACATAAACAAAGTCTTCGTCAGTTCAGAGGTCATTACAGCCACACAGCGCTGTCTAGAATGACACAGACTGCAGCAGAGGACTAACCCGGAGCGGACTATGATGGAATATTGGTGAAAAACACGAGTTTTTGGACGATTAATGCAGTTTTAGGAGCACCGCTGTCTATGCCCCGATGGATCCCATTATACGTCCTCTGCACGATTTTGGATCTAAATATCTCCCGAAGCACTGCTTGGATCAGGAAAACCTTCTGGGTGAGTATTTTGTTCTACTTCCTTCTATAAACAATGTAAAAGCTGTATAAACCAAACTTATCCTTCAAGGACAATGAGAGTTTAAAAATACGGCTGTCCTGTTAGTGTAAATGGAATATAAAAAGCTTTCTTTTTAAGCTTTAATATCAGCTTCTTGTAAATATTTGTGTAGAAGCTGAGTAGAGGAATACAATAGGTTGATAGAGCAAAAAGAAATCAGCTTGCTGGGGGCAAAATAAAGCTGTGAAAAACTTAATAAAGTGCACACCTGCACCGTGATAAGTGATAAGCTATTCTTCAAAACAGCTCAAACGACTGATCTGGTCTGCAGGGGTTGATAGCTTTGCTTCTGTACAGGTTTTCTGGAGGTTTCTCGACAAAGAGGTGGTGCTGACCAGGATCTCCTGAGGGTAATACACTTACAAGTCAAAGCCGGCTGCAAAAAAATAAAATAAAACTTCCCTTCGTTGATACTGACACCTTATCAAGTGTTTTTGTTTCATGTTCAGTGAAAAATGCTTTTTTTTAGACCAAATGTGAGTCACATTTACCTGGCCATTGCAGAAAAATGTCTTATTTCAAGTTATTGAAAGGCAAAAAATTAATCTAAATTGCTTGAAACAAGTTTAAAAAAAATCTAAAAATGGGATAAGAAAGATGTGCTTGTCAGGTTTCTCCAAATAAGAATAACAGCTTAAAAACAATAACTTTTTTATCCCACTGGCAGATTTTTTCTCATTACAAGCAATTCAGACCCCATTTATGTCTTTAAATACTTGAAAACAGACATATTTTGGACTGGTCAGGTTAATGTGGCTTATATTTAATCTTAACAGACAATTTTTATTAAAAATAAGACAAAAACACTTGATAAGATTTTTTTTTTTTTGCAGTGGAGGTAGTGTATTAACTAGCAGGTTTCAAATCTCCCTTTAGTCCTCCCAAGACAACACTGAAAACATTAATCTGCAAAACCACCCAGGTCCTGCTTATTCAAGAAATGTATGATGCTTTCTCAGAAAACCCCAAAATGTTATGCTTTAAGCTAACTTTGCTAGGAGAAAAAAAAACAGTCTTAACAGCATTCCCAGCACAACCAGCAATGGCAACATCTTAAAATATCTGTCTCTGCAGTTTAGACAAATGTAGCTCAGCACAGGAAATTATTGAACCTCTTCTGATTGAGACTGTGCTCTACCTTCAAATGCTGAAAACATAATAAACAGCTTGTGTGGTGAATCTGACACAAAACTCAACCTCTCAATTTAAATTTAACAGCAGCTTCGCACGTCAAATCCTGGAGGACGAAAGAAAATCTAAAACCCCCTGAACTGCTTTCTGCCTTTCCTGCAACATCAATGCAGACAACCTTTCTTCTCTCAATCACATGGAGGCATGATTAAAAAGCAGTGTTAAAGAAGACGAGTCATTGTGTCATCCCTGGTATAATACTTTGCAGCAAGTCTGAAAAACTCCAGTAAAGGTTTTTACCTTTGAGCTTTCGGGAACTCTTTTGTTTTATTCCCCACATATGACTGAAATTGAATAATTTCCCCCATACGAAGTCTATTAAGTAGTCCAAGACTCTTTGCCTTAAATAATAACAATAAAAAATGCTTTAACCTGTGCGACACGCTCCATCAATGTGACCCAAGTCCTGATTCAGGCACTGGATTTGGTGAGTAACTTCCTTACTTCTCAGTTTTGTTCTGCTATACCTCACGTTTCTTTTCCAGGGAAACAAGATTAAAGGATACGAGAGGTTCGTATCTCTGTAAAACACATGCATCAAGCCGATGGGAGACGCTACAAGGTGCAACCCAGCAGAGGCTTTCTTCAGTGACACAACAAAGTCGGAACTGATCATTGTTTGTCACTTGGTAAAGTTTATTTTCTGAACGACTGGTAAAATCCAAGCTCCAAAGACACCATGTTCTTGTGTCTGTTCCTGTGCTGGTCTGGTCTGCTGGCTGCGCGTAGTTAAAACTCAGCTTGATCCTAGATGGGGGTGATGATGGAGAGGGAAGAAAAGCGAGGGTGAATTCTAAAATCACTAAGAGGTCTCCATCATGCGTATATCATCTGTTTCTGTAGCGTCGTCCTTGGTCCACCTCAGTGTGTTTGTCCACTGTCCAGACTCTAAAATGCTCTTTGTGGGATACTCTGCCACCTGCAGGGGGAGGACAAAGAGAGGAGGGACACATTAGATCTCAAAGAGGTCACAGGTAAGGTTGGTCAAGCACAAATTCACTCAGAAATAGAGCTGGATTGAGATGGACAGAGAGTGTGGGAGGATTAACCTACTGCCGCCCAGTTTACAGATTATAACTGTTACGTAACTGCACTCTGCTGCTGTGATCTGATCTGACATGATAAAAATTCTGCCGTGAACTCATGTGTTTTCTGTGCAAAGATTTGACCTGGAACTAGGTTAGATGTAGTGAGGCAGAAACACGTGCTGCAATAAGAACATCCAGCATCACAGCAGCCGAAGAGACGAGCTTTGATTCCAACAGGCTGGATCACATTCCTGTAGCCGCCTCTCCTCTGTGAGACCAGGGAGGAGGTTTTCTTTCTCCAGGAGGAGATGTTTGGCAGGCGGTCAAGTTGTGGGGCCACAGAGGGGAGGAGGCCTCATTCATTCTTGCAGACAAAAGTTCAGCCATTTAGCAACTTTTACACTCCACTTCAACTGAATATTGATACATTGTGCTCATCAGAGCCCGTCATGTCTGTACAAGCTTGTTAATGTCACAGTGAAAAGGCTTCTTTATTATTAATGTTTCCACATGTAGATCCGTACTCCTCTGATGAGGCTTTGAATCTATATTTGAACACAAAGTCACACAAAAAAAATCTAATGGCAGAAATATAGATAATACACAAATTAGTTGCATGATGTTTCTAACTTTAACTTTTTTTGACAGCAGTGTTCTGCTGTCTTAAAGGTACGGTCTGTAGGATTTAAAATATATAATAATAAAATGTCAACTTTTACAGGAATAATCCTGCACAGTTGCTTCTAGGCCTCTACACATGTGTGTCAGTGTCAGTGTCTGCCTCAACCCACTCCTCAGACTGTATGCTGGGGGTGGAAGAAAAAAAAAATCAATGTATCGTAGTATCGTGATTTTTTGTTTAATGATTTGAAATCTTTTTTTTTGTTCAAAAATCTTTTTTTAAATGTAGGTTCTCCATTTTAGTCTTTGTTTATGAGCTGCACATTGCATATTGTTCTTTACTATACAGTGTTGTTTTTTATCTATTTATTCTTTTTTTTTTACTTACTGTCCATGATGTAATCCATGAGTTAGTCAGACTAACCTATACATGTATGTTTTTTTTTTGTTTGTTCGCTTGTTTCTGTGGATGTATGTACTACGGCTGCAAAACAAATTGCCCCCCAGGGACAATAAAGGTTTTTCTAATCTAAGAAAAAAAGTTGAGATGTCAGATCCCCTAAACAAATCCTAAAAACTGACTCACATGTGGTGTGCAATTTTGGGGAAATATGATATAGTCTGTAGACATCATCATCCTGATCATTCAACTTTTTCAAATGGTCTGGTGGTAAAAAAAGAACCAAAAATCGCAAAAACTGGGAATATCAAAGATTTGCAGCACCCCAAAAATCATGAAAGAATAATGAGAAAAGCACATCGTCTCAGCCCTACAGTATGTTGAAGTTTTGGTTGCATCAGGAAGTGTCTGGGTGGAGAGTAAGTGTGGTTACATCAGCCAATCACAAGTGACAAGCGCAAGTGGCTTTTCATGGTGACGATAGAAAATAGAAGTAGCTATCCTAATCGGCTACGGTTGAAGCATGAAGAGAAAAACAACCAAAGTGAAACAAAACACCAAAACAGATAAAGCTTTTTCCAAAATGAGGGCGAAGTTTGGCTCAGCTTTCATTAGCTTTCGGGAACTTGAGGAGCAGCACAGGATGAAGAGCGACGCCAGTTAGCTTTCTGCTAACCAGGTATGTGTCAATTCCTGTGATTAGCTTGTGCTAACATGCTAAGTCTAGTACATGGCGCTCAAGTCTTGCGATGCTGCAGGTGGTTGCTGGGCTAGCGAGTGTATTTACATAGTCATTTACATGTTTTGAGGCTGTGGGTGTGCGCTGCTGCTGGCACTGAGCCAAGAGTAGGAGACCAGTTTTAACATTGTGTTTACTAATAAGTAAAAAAATCCTGCAGACCCTACCTTCAAACCCAACTTTGTGGAAATGTGTTACTGGTGGCAAATTAAAAATGAGCATCCAACCTTCTTTAAACGATAAAAGCCTTCAGTTTTAACACCAGGCCTGTTGTGTTTGCTCACATGATTTTAACAGCATACAGAGTTTAAATGAAATGCAATCAAATTCTGTTCTTATCAACATTTCTTACAGCATCCCTTCTTTGGAATGATGGTTGTTGTTTTTTTCTCACCAAGAATGTCAACAATATTTTCTTTTGCTGGTAAATTATCCCCTGGTAACTTTAGTGATGTCACCATCTTAACCGCTTAAAGTAAAAGAGATGATGCAAGACCAACACTGCACTGACAAGTTTTGGAGTGGTACTATCATAACAAAATGGAACAAAAGTCCAAGTTCTCTCAAATCCTACATAATCCTAAATTATGTAATTTCCCCTCAGGGATCAATAAAGTATTTCTGATTTTTGATTTTCTGAAATCCAGCTCTCAAGTATTCATCTCATATCCAAGGCTCAAAGGCTCCCCCTGCAGTTGTTTGGGTAAACTGCAACAACAGAAAACTCATCATGAGGGGAAAAAGAAAAAAAGGAGAACTCACTGGAGGTCGAGAGTCCAGAGCTTCTTTGGGGTTGAGTCTGCAGTTTGTGCCAGTGTTGTGTTCTTCTATGATGTTGTGTGTATCCCCTCTAGACTTCAGTGCATAATCTCTCACTCTGTGTTTGAAGGCCTCAAGCTCCGTGTGGAAGACTCCTAGATAAACGTCTTGTCCGTCCTACAGCAACAAGAACAACGGTATTAGAAGATTTCATGAGCAGGGGCAGACTGAGTCCTAAAAGATAACAAACATCACTCCAGTGTGTCTTACTTTGGCTTTGTGGAAGAACTGTCTGAAGCAGCCTCGAGGATCCTGCTGGGAACTTGAAGCCATCTCTAAGATGAACTGCATGACTACAGCTTGATGTGCCACCTGCGCCATAAGTGCTTCTTTCTAAAAATCAAAGTAAGAAAGAAAAAACACCTCTGAAGCAATGCTTTCTTCTACATACTGTCTGCCAAACTTTTACTGCAATATAACTCATTAAAAAGGTAAGAGAGTGTGACTTTAAAAATTAAAACTTAAAAGCTACGAACACCATAAAGGTTATCCTATTAACCTGTACATGTATGAATCCTTTGGACTTTCTTTTTATGTGCCATAAATCAATCCTGTCTGATCCAACTGGGAAGCCCAGAAATAGCCTTTAGAAATAACCTACTTTTGCACCGGTAATGTCATTTTAAGTGGTGGATTACGATAGGGTATATATCTAGAAGTGAGACCTTTTTAAAATCATCCAGAAACTCCTCACAGCCCCTTTACATTAATTTAGAATCACCATCTGGTTCATTGCCAGGTTTGTTTCAACAAAGAGGGAATTTTTCTTGGTGTTTTGGTGCAAAAACAATAAATAAAAAGTACGTTCTAACTGCATTTTTTCAATCCATCTCTTTAAACATGTTATCATACTTCATGGCTTTGTATCTGGAGATGTCAAGGCATAGGATTTACATTTGACCTTTATCAGGCCTATTTACAAAGTTGGACAATGTTTCAGTAGTTTTTTACACAGATTCAACCATTGAAACCTCATCCTTTTTTTACATTACCCCTTCTTGTTGTAGTCTCATGCACCACAGGATTAAGTAGTTTGCTGTTTCTTCACAGATGAGCTGAGGCATGTCTGCCAGGAAACGCTGACTGTCGTCCCATCTCCGTAACATACCTAAAAAAAAAAGGGCCACAGATTAAAAGTATTCTCAGTTTAGTAGGTAGAAGACAGACAGTTAAACCTTGGTGCTGCTCATCAAGTTATAAAGTTTGCTTTCTTTTTTTCCATCAGTGGAATGTTGCATGTCAAGTTTTTCATCACAGATAATTAAGGTGCTGCGTTAAATTTTGCTTCAGGTTTTTAACCTTAAGTTTTAAAAATTGTATTGTTGATGTGATGGAAGTTGAAAGAAACATATGAAACCAGGTCCCTTGAACTCTGAAGAACTGATGTCTGCAGTGATATAAAAGTTATAAACGTGCTAAGAGTCAGTACATAAGACCTAATAAATATACACATGAAACAAACTAACATGTCTTTTGCGCTTGAAACTTGAGAGAAAATTCTGCAAAAGAGCTTCAGACAACACACTAATTAACTATGTGATAATATATGCAAATAAAAAAGAAATATAAAAATGATGCGAGAGTGAGTAAATTATTATTACTGTTTCAGATTTTGTATTTCACCCACCAAAATGCCTGAGCTCTTTCTCATACTTTTGAAGAAAGGAGCACTTGTCTTGATCCATTTCTACAGGCTGATTCTGAACATTGATGATACTCTGAAAGAAACAAAAGATGTAAAAGATGTAAACCAACTGTTAATACCGTGAATAGTCACTAGCAGTCATAAACTCACAGTACTTTTTTAAAGAGCTTTGTAATTTATGTGCAATTCACTTAAACAGGAAAAGTCCTTCCTGACTCACTTACCTTATCGAACACGTCCCAACTCCCAACAGCTCCGAGCACAGGGCTGCGGCTGTGCCCCTGACCTCCTAGCATGCCCTCCTTGCGGCGCCACTCCTCCACTGTGTGCGTGAGTTCTGCGGGACACACCAGAGTCCTGGCACGTTCCTGCTCCAGTGACTCAGAGCTGTGGACGCCTAAAGAACAGAGCTGATCCTGAGCTTCGGCCAGCCTCCAGCTGGATATGATGGAGGCTTTCACACAGCGCTGCTGGCTCTGACAGAGTGACGCCATGGCAGAATCACAAAGGTGCAACGATGGTGACTGTTGTGGAGGAAAATGGAGAAAAGAGCTCAGAGATGCAGCATGGACTATCATCAGAGACTCATTACGTAAAATCACATCTCCTATGCATCACAGTTTGGTTTTCCATGTAACTTTCTCTGTTCCTTTCCCATTAACAGCTTATTACCAGGCAGTGAACATTTCCTGAACTGTACTCATAGCATTTCTAACAAATCAGAGCTTCCCTGTGTGCTCCCAGACAGGGACCATGGTGACATCACTAAAATGAGATGTACACTCATCTTTTTGTCCTGAAAACCCCACTAACACTAAACTAGACGTGTTTCGTTGAATCAAATTATTTACTTTTAGTTTTTATAAGAACATAATGACACACAAGAAACAAGTGTAAATTTAATGCATTTAAATTTGCTTTTAACTCTGTTATAAGACTGAACTCTTCAATACTCGCACTAAGTGACTGCATTCTCTTCAGATTTATTTTAACAGTTGACATTTTTTCTCCACGTGGGCTTTACTTTTAATCTTTTTCCCTTTCCAAGTTTTCAAAATAGTGTGAGGATATTTTCCCCCACTGAATAACTGGTGCCCCTGTAATTAAACAACATCCCCCTATAATCTGTCTGCTCACTCAGAATCTCACCCTAAATGTAGGCCTCAGTATGTAAGCTTCCACAGCCATGCTGTACTTGGCACAGGGTGGGGCGATGGATGGCTAAAAATATCTTGCATGGCTACCCAAAAAGCCAGATGCATTTTCCAGACAACAAACATCACACACAGCTGCTGTGTGACTGAGAATACCGGGCTGAGGGAACGTCTTGTTGTGGCCTCTGATCTCACCATCCCATTTACGGATGATCTCATGTGGGCGCTGATTTTAGTGCATGTCCTGATAGGACTCTGCAAGTGATCTGTTTACCATGTATGTTCAAGATGGGAACTGGCAGTGTGTGTGTGAGTGTGTGTGTGTGTGTCTGTCTGTGTGTGTGTGTTAGACTTAAGGTCAAAATCAGGTAATCATTTAGTCTGGTACGCAGACTGGAATCCAGTGTTATGCACAGTCAAAGTGTAAATGTGACTGCAGCTCCCATGCCCCTCACAGCTTACATGAACAATACTGGTGGTGCAGTTGACAAGAAAAAACACATAAATTGACATTATCGATAGCAAGAAGATAACAAGTTGCACTCTTCTGACTGTGAAGCTGTCATGAAGTAACTTGTATGATCTCAAAAACAGGCTCAGCTAGTTAGCATGACGTTCAGTTACCTCTTTGATATCCAGAAGTGTAAATACTGAGCCAAGAGAAGAGGCTGTCATGAGATTATTACCTGTTGGTGAGGATAAACACCGCTGGTGTCCCGGGTCACTGAAGCAGGATCACAGCTTGACTCCTTGTCGGGGTGAACTGAAGCTCCGTTGCCCAGCCACTCCATCACTGCTGTTAGCAGGCTAACTGTAAAGTGGGACTCGCTAGCTAATGCTAGCTGTGCTGGAGGGATCGGGACAAGTAGTTTTCTCCTTGATGAACTCACTGTCAGAGTTATATATGATCCAAGCGGAGATCTTGAAGTCACCAGGGCCGACTGGAGGACATGATGCACAACGGTAACTCCTAGTCACAAAAACAAACCGTTAGCTAACAGTCAGAAGTACGATTCACTGTCCCAGGCAACTTCACTACGTCACACGGAGCACGTGGTAAACAACTCTGATCACGTGGGTATTGAGGCTCTCTGACGCCACCAGATATAAATGTTACAAAAAAGTCTAAATATAAAAGCAGGAATCTAAAATGTTGTAGATATTTAGCAAACAAATCGTTGCCGGGGTGAAGATAAAGTGGAATGAGACCACATCAGGGGTGGAAAGGGTGAGAATGAACATCTAAGTAAGTAGGAACATTAAATATAGCTATAAAAGATTGTGCAAGTTTACTATAAATTTAGGTGTGTGTTATTTCTTACGTCATTTGGTGAGGAGAGAGTCGAGAAAATGATAGACACCTGAATATTACTGCAAATATCCTCCCTCCTGCAATGTAACAAAGACGTCCTGGGATGCTATGATTTTGAATGATTTCAGGATAGTAAAACTTTTTGTCATGAATTCAAGATGTGACATCTGAATGCTATTTTTCGTAGTATTAACTATTAACAAAACAAAAAGGTTGTTTTTCTTTCTATTTATCCTCCTGAGTACCAGTAGTTCAAATTTGTCCTCTGTGGAGGACATTTGTAAACCTAAATATCTTTCACTTACTTCACATTACTGAATAAACTCCTCATGCCATCTACAGAGGACATTTAGGGCTTTTCATGATACCAAATGTGAAGGGGTGGGGCTTTGGTAGCTTTCTCTTTTTCATTAAGGAAAATGGCATCCATCAGTGGAAGTGCAATTTATGGGACCAGGAAAAGTAAGTGTATAAAACTTTTAAATACGCAAATTTTCGCTTGAAATTTTGGTGGCATGTTTTATATGGGACTCTTAAAAACACATTTGAACATTGTTTGAATGTTTTTTTTTACTGTATTTTATCATTGTAATATGCATTGTAATGTACATAGTATCTGAAATATGAAAAACTTTTTTTTTTTTTTTTTTTCAAAAAAATGTGTTCAGTATTCTAATAACCTCACAAAGATTGGGGAATCGTAAAATCTTTGTGATTGGACAATAATTTTTTTTCCTTGTAGTCAGGAGGATATGAGCTTATTTGTTTGATTTGTCTGTCAGGGTGATTATTTATGTTTTTTGAAGAATAATTATCTTTTATTCCTTTTTTATAATGGGTTTCGTTTTGTGAATTTGCAAATTGTAAAACGAAAATGAAAATAAAATGGTATATTTAAAAAAGAAGTCGTTATCTGTATTCTATTTATTGTCCAGAAGTGGGCAGTAGTACATTTTCCTCCATGACAGCCTCACCCAAAAAGCAAGAAGGGTTCAGGAACAGGTTTTTTTTTCCCCCAAGTTCTGTATTACAGGCAGTGCGTTGCTTTCTACCATGTGAACGCCACTCCAGACAGTCTCCTCAAATCAGTAACTTTATAATGCTACCAGGTTCAGGGTATATCATGTTTTATAGATACGATTAGTTTTACGCCAGATTATGATTTCCCGTAAATCTAGATCCATGCGGAGTGTCTTGTCAGGGCCTACAAGCCACCTACCAGGCTTTTCACAGGGCAGAAGACAGCGCTCGGTCCAGTCATCATCTGCAGGGGCAACGTTCGCTACATATTTCAACTCACTTGAAGATAGTTTAACGAATTAAAATACCGTATGGTGAGTCAGCCCCCGTCGATACATAGACAATATTTAGGTATACATTTATTTTTACTTGGCGAGATATTAACAAAATGACGTCCACTGTGTTTATCAGCGTAACATGACAAGCTAGCACCGAGGTTTGAGCTAATCAAAGTAATTCATGGGCAAACCTGTAGGGATTCATTGGGAGAACTACATTCACGTCCTTGTAAATTAGTTTTAAGTGTATAATTAACACTTGCTGATGTCATTAGATGTTGTGCTTGTTTAAGAGAGGCAAATATTTACTAACACAGTGTGACTTTAGCCACTGAGGAACTTGGGTGTATGTTCCTACCATTAGGGGGAGACGGCAGCTCATAAAAAAGGCCTCAGGCCTCAAGCTTCTTTTTCCCGCCTCACTCAAACCACTGTGAGTGCTGTTGTCTCGGCAGTTCTGACTGCTGAAACAGGCCTGTAGACATGTAGGAAGAAATACCCAGAAATCAGGCCTATAAAAACATCCTCAGTCTGAAATCTGGTCACATAGCCAGCTGGCACCTGGCCCTTTCTCAGACTGCTGTTCCCACAAGTGTGTTTGCACCTAGAATGATAATGTCAGCAAAACTGGTTTATAATCATCTGATACACGTTCAAAGTTTTCTGAGATGAGGTGTTTAACACTGCTTCATGTATTCCAACTATGTTTTTTTAAAATCTAGTTTAAATTTTTTATCATTTTTGTTGCATATTTCAGCGCTTTCTTTCCAAGACTACTAATTTAAATAACTACAGCGTGTGTTGCTAATTAAGTGTCATCACTAAAGTTTCATCTGTTTTAGAAAACAGGTTTGACTTATTGCAGTAGAGATGTCCCACTTATTACATTTTGTTGTTCCATGTGCTTTCCTCAACAGTTTGATAGCATCGCACCTTCCCGTGGACAGAAATGAACCAAACTCCTACAGAGACAGTGGGTTAGTATTAGTTTCAGATCACACACTTAAACATTACTTTCTAATATAGAAACTAGAGACATTAGAGTTTTCTGTGGTGTAAGAACATGAAATCAGGCCCAAAAGGTTCAAAAACAGTTGACTGTTGTCTGCATTGGGCTTCTTTCGCTGGCTTTGGTTTGTAAGTCAGGGTTAGTATCCACTTATATAAATACTAAACAATATTAATTTCACATTCTCTATTTCTTGATATGAGGAGGCTAATTATGGCCTGAGATCCATTTTCATTTGGTCCCAGCTTTTATCTTTTTATCTAATAATTGTGGCACTGAAATTAATCATGTTTTCACTGATGTGTACATTTACATTTTTGTCAAATGCGCAAACAAAACCAAAGTCTAATGTCTCAGAAAACTACATTTGGACTGTGCATAGGCCACTTTTTTAAAGCTAAAGCGCTACATTTTACAAAAGCTCAAGAGCGCTGACGGCTGACATGTTCAATTAATGTAATTATCATAATGAACTGTTTTTAATTAGAGGACACAAGGTTAGGTAATAGTTTGAAATGGTGCAGAAAAGGTTTACATTTTCAGAGAGCCAGATAAGAAATATTTAGAGATGAAAAATTCATTTGCAGGTCAAGTTATTTGTAAGAATATCTTCAAAAACAATAAGAAAAATAATCCAGATCTTGATCCTGGTTATTTTCTAGTTTATAAATATGTCAGTGGGAGCCGCTGGCCTATGGCCTAGGCGCAAAATCAAATTTAGGCCACTTAAAAAAAAAGTTTAGACACCGGTTATCATCACAGTTTTGTTGCAACAGCATTTGTGTTAGCATGGGCAATGTTAAGTCTGTTTTTTCTTTTCTTTTCCTTTTTTTCTTTCTTTTTTTTTTTTTTTTTACTAATGCAACTTGTCTGTATCAGTTACATGCAGCTCTTCTTGATGGTAGCTAACTTGCAGAAGAATGTGAAATTCAAGGTCATTTCATAATCCTTTTATATTCTAGTTTTATAACCCAGAAGTATTTTTTTTTGTTATATAGAGTATGATAACTCTGGGGAAACATCTGGTTGAGAAAAATGAAGCCTATGTGGAAGTGCTAAAAGAGCCTGGTTCAAAAAACAGCTTGGGTCTGAAACACTGATTTTGCCCTCATCACACACCGGACAGTGGGTGATTTTTTTTCTAGCTTGGTGGTTTAGAAGTTATTAGGAATGTTTGATTGTCGAAGCTCAAAGCTGACGTCATCTCCAATGTGCCTGCGTTCGCGGATTGGCTTCATTTCACAGGATCACAGCAGATGAGTGAGTGACAGACAAGTCTATGTTTTATACAGTCTATGGTTAAAGCACACTAGAACTTTAAGAAAACTATTTAACCTAAACATCTGGAGGATATTTTAAGTTATATAAATTGTTTTAAAGAGGACATATCATGCTGATCCCTGATTTAATACTTACATATAATATAATAAATTTGAAAACAAGACCTTTCACCCCCTGAATTTTCAAAAAATGAGATATTGTATTTTTTCTGATATCCTAGAACGAGATCTGATGCCTCTGAAAATAGGTCATTGACATTTGGCTGTGAGATTTCGACCGTTGTGACGACACGAGGATCCTTTCTTTTTATTGGAGTAATCTGATAAAGCAGCTCCTCCTCTGTGATGTCAGTTGGTCACATAACCACCACCGAGGGATACACCCACCAAGAGCCGACTGACTGAGTGCTGGATGCAGGGACTCTGCTCTGCTGAGCAGCTCGGCTTTACATGGTGAATTAGCAGTTAAAACTCTGTAGTTTTAGCAGACGTGGTAATACTTGTGAGACTGTGATATTTGCATGCTTGTTCTGACATGCACTGTGAACCTGGACCACAATAATGCGGCGGTAATAACATAGTGACGAACTGACGTTAGAGGCGATCTTTAGACTACACTTTCAGCATGATGGATGAAACAGACAGAGAAAAGTGAAGGAGCAGGATGGAGCCCTGTTATAGAAATAGTTTATTGGTGAAGTCTGCCTATATTTCCACGTATAAACTATACATGTTACAGTACGGGTTTGACTCACCACACTGAAGCGTCCTGAGATGATCTGTGTCCAGGTGGATTTTCTTCCTCCTGAGCTGCAGGACCGCCCGGGTCTGACTCGGGGTCCAATACAAAAGGACGTATCCTACACTCTGCCATTTTATTAGTGCTATCAGTGCCTTACGGTGAAGTTTTGGCTAACAGCAAACTCGCTCGGTCTGCCCCATCCAATATGGCGATTTTGTAAATACTGCCATGCTGCAAAAACCGCCCCCTGGCTCTACCCTCTCCGCCCCTCTGATAGAACTGACCAATCAGAGCACAAAGGGCTGTGACATTGCGAGGTTACTGGAGGTCATTCTCCAAACGGAGCGTTTCAACGAGATCTTCAGAATGGCCTAAAATGAGGATATTGAGAACGCTATTGTGGGGCAATGAAGGAAGTAAAGACTTGTACTGAGGGCAGAAATGCTTTAAAGGCATCCTAGTCTAGCATAGTGAAAAGGAGAAACAAGCATGATATGTCCCCTTTAAGTTTCTTTTTTAAGTAAAATTCACTACCGCTTTAATGTCACTGACTTTGTAACAGTTTGCATCTTACTTCATCAATCGTTTAATGCAACATAAGTTTCCTTGAAGAGGTGATCTCATGAGGTGTACAGTGGATCAGCAGCATTCCTCTGTTTCCAGTGTGGAACTTGTGGGTCTGTATTGGCCCCATTTGGATAGAAACCCAGCTCTAGTGGGTCACTTTTGGAGAGGCAATCAACATGCAAACAATGCATAAATAAGCATCATATTCACGCAGTGCTTGTACTCTTTTCTTTTTCAAGCTTCATTAATGGCACCTGTTGAATGTTTTGTTTCAGCACCTACAACACAGCACAAAAGGAGAGAAGTGCTTGTAGAAGAATGTCAAGGCAACCTTCCAGTAGAGTTGAGCCTCTTGCACAGTCTCTGCCAAGTCCCAGTGAAGCTGTTCTGGTGGCTGTAGTGACACCAAACGGCCCATTTAGACACTTGATCTTTGTGTTTTCTTTATTTTGGCAGCTGCCTGGCAACAGGCAGTTAGACTTGCCCAAGGATTCAATCTCAGTTAAATTAACCAAAATTGAAGTGTGACTTTTATGAGTTTCAAAGAGGTGTGTTTGGATTCTGCACCATTACTTTGAAATCTGTGTAGCAAAATGAGTTACTCTCACTTATTCCCACTGAACATGAGTCGGTTAGGGAAAGAAAAATAAACCACTCTCTCCGGAGGTGAATGAGTGTATGCACCGTGTCTGTTTGTATGTGATGATGGAGGTCATTATGTTGTAATGAATGGAGAGCCCCCAGCTCTGTCATTCACCAACTAGGCCACAACTGTAAAGAAGCTACATGCTCCACATTCCTCCACCCTGCTCTTCTCACCTCTCTGCTCGCTCCCTGTCCTCTCCTCTCCTCACACAAACACTGAAACCAAAGTGGAGTGGGTTGTGCTGTTTGTGTTGTGTGAGTCCCAGTGCTCGTGCGTATGCTCGTCCATTGGATGAATGGGCTTGAGTGGCGTGTATAAAAGCAGAGAACCACTGAGAACAGCAAAGGAAACTCTTAAGCTATTCAGATGCTTGAAATTAAAGGCCTTTCAATGGGACATAGCAGTGTTTCTGCACTCCTCAGTCCATTTACTACATGTTGGAGGTGCTATGCTGTTGACAGTTTTACATAGTGTGCTGTTGTGTAGCTGTCCAAGCGGTGGCATCATGGTGTGTTATCCAAGTCTAGGTTATTTGAAATGCCTGTGCTGTTTTTTAAAAAACGAATGAAGCTCATTTTTTTCCAAATGAAAGCAGATTCTTTGTGGACTACAGATTTTCCAAACCATGGGATAATTATTTATTTGGCATCCATTGGTGTATCTATTGTTAGAATTAACTAACATTTGCCCTGCTGACATACAACATCTGAGGCACAAGCAGTTATTCTGCAGTGGTCTGTTCACACTTGAGAGTCTATCAATAAAATGAAGAGTGAGGTTATGTTAACTCTGCTTGGTGAGGTTGGAGCTGGTAGGAAAGCCTTATTTAGCTGTGTTTTTGTGTGAAAGTAACGTGCTGAAAATCCTCTAAATAAAGCCTGAATGCAGACTGATATCAGATTTTTTCGGTGGGAGTCTGTTGATTTGTTTTTTTTGGTCAAGTAAAATATGGCCCCGTCTGAGTGCAGAGGAAAGCGGCAGAGGAGCAGGGAGGGGGTGTTTGGTGTGAGCGCTCTGGGCTTCTGCTGCACAAAATCACTGCTGTAGGGGTAATTTCTGCCCTAAACCTTGTGATAGGACCCAACTTGTTCAGTCCCGGAGTATCACTTTAAGGTTTCACTGGAACACGACTGACTGACTGTAGGTCACTGATCTTGCTTAGAGGCGATACAGTACTTTCACACTGCAGCTCCACATTTTGTTTGATAATGATATCTGATAACACTTTCGTGCATAGCACCTATTGCCCTCTTGTGGCTAACCAGGGTTTGATCAGCAGGTGACTTCTTTAACCCAATGAGAGTGTCAGCAGCTCCTAAGAATGGTTTTTAGCTCATTATTTGATGATGGCTGATCTGATATCACCTTCATCCCTCCCATCTCTGGACTCTTTAATCTCTGAAGTCTGGCTCTAATGTAGATAATGATGACTAAATGTGCTTCAACATGAAGCAGTGCTGGCTTTTAAAGACTGGCTCAAAAATACAATAACTGTTATGTTTCTGTGTCTGGCAGGTGGAAGTCCATTTTGATTAGCAATGTAAAGAAGAAAAAAAGTGTTGGACCAGAAGACTTACAGTAAAGAAAGAGGCTGACCCGATAGAGGGAGAGGCCTGCTGGTCTGCTTTCCCAGGCTATGCATCAGGAAGGTTATATTTTTTACACCATGACCACCGCATAGCCCTTTCCTGGGGAAATCCGAGACAAAAATCGAGAGAGGCTGCTGCAGGGAGGGAGAGTAGAACAGGAAAACTAGCCCTGGGAAGCAGGAGGGGGGAGGTTTGGAGAGGGGGGGTTTGGAGGGGACAGGTTACGGTGGAGCCCACACAGCATGAGCGACAGAGAAAGAAACCGTAGCTTTAGAAAGGGCTTAGTGGAACACACACAGATGGACAGAGAGATGTGAAACACATGTCTGCGGATGCCTCCTCTTGTTTCTTTGACCCTTTGTGCATCATGGTCTTCCAAAAGAAGGTGTCCTGAGTCTCGTCTCTGGAGTATTTTGGCTGTCGAATCAGCTGGAATGCAGAGCTAATGCTGGGTTCCTCGACTCTGCAACCTGCCTCAGCTGTTAATCCGATGTTATGGCTGCTCTTCTATGCCTGTTAAAGAAATAATATTTGACGTTATGGCTGCACAGCTATGCCTGTTTTAACAAACAATATTTCCAGTGTATCATGTTACGAAGAATCTGAGATATGGGACACAAGAGACGATGTTTCATCAGTTTGGAACAAACATTTAACTTCTTATTCACATGCCAAAATATCAAGTGGAAGGATGGGTTAATGCTGTCCAAAGAATATCTTTATGACCACACAATAAACACTACCAGTTAAAAGTTTTAGAACACCCCAGTTTTCAAGGTTTCTTTTCAAATGAAATTCAAGAGATTAAAGTCCAATGAAAAGTTGGAAATAGTACAAAGGTAAGAGGTGATCTGTCAGAGGTTAGAAATAACCCCATCCATTTCAGAATTAAACAAAAGATATTGTTACAGTTTGTATGTCAGACCATCATAACTTTCAAAGAGCTAGGTCCTTCCTGCAGAGAAATTCAAGAGAAAGTGAAAGTGTCAATGAGGCGCTCACAGGACAACAGCTTCAAGCACCGCTCAGTTGTGGTTGCAGTATACAAGTCTCAAGGTGCGATCCCATCTGAACCGTGCAGTACTCAAGCATGAACGCCATCCCCTGCTGGCCAGTACAGCCCGCAGTCACACTACTCCAACATGAGCCAGACTTAAGGCACGCCATCATGAAGTATTTGTTTACATGTAGCATGGTCTCATCAGAGTTCCCACAATGGGGAGCACAGAGAGTGCTGTTACAACTTTTGGGACTTTTTGGCTTAATTTGGTTTGGTCTAACACAGTCCTTTAACACCCCATTTTTGTTCAAAACGACTGTCGAGAGGAGCGTCCATCAAGAATTAAACACTCCCTTGTGACCACTTGCTTGTGCTCGTACATGAAGTGTACCACACCAAAGCAAACCTCTCTGAAGCGTGCCAAAGCAGAGAAAAGCACAGCAGAGTCCTGCACGGGTCCAATTTTCAAGATCCGCCCCGCCCCGACCAGGGGATGTACAAACCCGCACCCGAACCGCAAACCCGCGCATCAGCCCGATTAGTACCGCAACCCGATCCGACCCGTTGAAACACGACCTGCAGCCCGACCCTTAACCTTACTTGAAGTTATCATTTTGACTCATATTGTCTGATAATTGAACGGTTTATCGCCATAGTTCAGATGCCAGTGAGTAAACAACGCACCTGAATGAAGCAACTCTTTCAATAAAAGCCTGACTTCAGCTCCATCATCAACCCTCTGTGATCTTCTCACATACAACTGTAAAATCACTGTTTTTTTACGTTTAATGCTTTTCAACTTTTAATCTCTTAAAAGGACCTTTACATGTGTAATAGTAGACTTACTTTCTGTCCAGACTTAAGTGACGCTCAGCAGGTACGAGCCGTGATCATGTCACAACCATGGATGTATGATAAGAACTGGATAGTGTGGCTATATGGTCACAGCCTTACAACCAGCGTACAACTTACGTTTTTATTTTATTGTTGGGTATTTATTATTATTTTATATTAACTTTGATGTGTCACACTAAAACCCGCGACCTGACCCGCATTTTTTCCACCCAGATCCAAACCCAGGGAAAAAAAAGTTTTTAAAAACCACCTGCAAATCAGCTGTTTTTGCGGGTACCCGACCCAGTGCAGGACTCTGGTGCACAGTAGACTTGTGGTTACATTGGCCAAACAAACTGGACTTTAGGGTTGAAGCGTGCCTGGGCATGGTTCGGATGGCCAGTGTGACCACGCCCTCAGTCTTAACTGAAAAGAGAGGACTTGGAGATGCAGGTTTGACAGGTTGATTTGTGGCCAAAAAGCTACTTCTTAGATGTCAAACAAAGAAAAAGAGGCTTTTCTGTGTCATGAAACACGGACAATGGACTGCTGAAGACTGGAGGAAGGTGTCGGACTGATGTATCAAAATTTGACATCCTTTATCCATTGCACAGGATTTTTTTTTACACTGTGGACGAGGTGAAAGGGTGGTTCCTCAGTGTGTGACATCAACCGTCAAACACAGAGGAGGAAGTGAGATGGTCTGGGGCTGTTTTTTTGGATCCAGGGTTGGTAACTTCTGTAAAGAGAGAGGTACCTTGAACCAAAAACGGCTACCGTGGCATTCTGCACTGCATGCAGTTCTCTCTGGTATACGCTCATCCTATAGCATAATAGCGAGTCAAAACAGAAAACCAAGCTCTGCCAGAACTACCTCAGGAGAAAGATAAGCTTGAAAACAAAGAGCGGCCAGCATGGTCTCCAGACTCAAACCCCATCAAGCTGGTTTGGGATAAAATCAACAGAAGAGTGAGCAGCTGTTAGCTGCCACGCACAGTATCTCTGGGAACTTCTGCAACAGAGTTGAGAAGAACTTTCGAAAGAATATTTCTATTGTAGAAACAATGCCATGAGTGTGTTAAGCTGTTAAATTAGCCAAAGGCAGCTAATTTAATCCATTGAAAGTTTAGTTTAAAGAGGACATATCATGCTGATCCCTGATTTAATACTTACATATAAAATAATAAAGTTGAAAACAAGACCTTACACCCCCTGAATTTTCAAAAAATGAGATATTGTTTTTTTTTCTGATATCCTAGAACGAGATTTGATGCCTCTGAAAATAGGTCATTGCCATTTGCCTGCGAGATTTCGACCGTCGTGACGACACGAGGATCCTTTCTTTTTATTGGAGTAATCTGATAAAGCAGCTCCTCCTCTGTGATGTCAGTTAGTCACACAACCGCCACCGAGGGATACACCCACCAAGAGCCAGGTATCCCCCCTCAGATGCTGGATGCAGGGACTCTGCTCTGCTGAGCAGCTCGGCTTTACATGGTGAATTAGCAGTTAAAACACTGTAGTTTTAGCAGAAGTCGTAATACTTGTGAGACTGGAATATTTGCATGCTTGTTCTGACATGCACTGTGAACCTGGACCACAATAATGCTGCGGTAATAACATAGTGATGAACTGACGGCAGAGGCGATCTTTAGACTACACTTTCAGCATGATGGATAAAACAGACAGAGAAAAGTGAAGGAGCAGGATGGAGCCCTGTTATAGAAATAGTTTATTGGTGAAGTCTGCCTATATTTCCACGTATAAACTATACATGTTACAGTACCGGTTTGACTCACCACACTGAAGCGTCCTGAGATGATCTGTGTCCAGGTGGATTTTCTTCCTCCTGAGCTGCAGAACCGTCCGGGTCTGACTCGGGGTCCAATACAAAAGGACGTATCCTACACTCTGCCATTTTATTACTGCTATCAATGCCTTACGGTGAAGTTTTGGCAAACAGCAAACTCGCTCGGTCTGCTCCATCCAATATGGCGATTTTTTTAAATACTGCCATGCTGCAAAAACCGCCCCCTGGCTCTACCCCCTCCGCTCCTCTGATAGAACTGACCAATCAGAGCACAAAGGGCTGTGACGCTGCGAGGTTACTGGAGGTCATTCTCTAAACGGAGCGTTCAATGAGATCTTCAGAATAGCCTAAAATGAGGATATTGAGAACGCTATTGTGGGGCAATGAAGGAACTAAATGACTTGTACTGAGGGCAGAAATGCTTTACAGGCATCCTAGTCTGGCATAGTGAAAAGGAGAAACAAGCATGATATGTCCACTTTAATAGTTCTGGGTTATTCATTAATTCCATGATTTTTTTTTTTAACTTCAGTTGTTTATTTGTTCTATGCTTTTATTTCAGAGTATCATAACATGTTAATCTGCCCCATTTTCAATCAAAAACTGCAGTAATGTGGGTGTTTCAAAACTGTTGACCTGCAGGGTATCATCATCATTGTAGGCATCATTACAAATCCCATGAACCAATACAAGCTATCAGGTACCTTCAAACACAAAAACTTAAAGGGCAAAGAGGTTTGTTTCCTTCACAGGTCGATGGAGGTCAGAGGTCAGAGTGAAACCCAAACTCATCTATGTGTGCATGATCCCCCCTCAGGTCTTGACCCCACCAAGCTGCGAGACCAACTTTTGGAGTTATGGACCCTGAGAGATATGCAGGCGGTAAGAGTCTCAGTTAAAGCTTGTGTCAGTCCCACACAGTAAATACTGAGTGCATGTTTTTATTAAAGGTAAGACCAGAGCTCTGTGTGTCTGTCAGAGCACTCTACAGGAAGGAGCAGAAACAGCGAGCGCGAGCTTGGACACAGACATGTTTAGATGTGCGCGTGTGTTAATGAGGAAACCAGAGTGTCTGTCAGTAGGAAGGAAGGAATTTGTGTTGCACTGAATGAACTTGAGATCTGTGTGAGGAGGATATTGAGTGGATGACATCTGTTTTGCTAATTAAGATGCGTAAGGCATTCTCACACAGATATTACTTTCTCGTGTAGGAAGAACACAGTTTCCATTCTTTAAAAACTGTGTCACAAGTCTTTGTCTACACTGGGCCCAAAATTTAACTTGTCACTTGCCTTATTTTACCAACAACTCTGAACTTTGTAATGCCTGGCAGAATATAAGAAACAACATAGCGATAGGCTGCAGAGGTTTTCCACATAGGGTCTCTTTTAAATTAACCTCCTTTAAGTAAGATTTACAAGACGATTATGCTGCTTTGTTTCATAAATTATCTTCACCTCTTGACATTTTGGCTATTATGTACATAACTCCCTGTCCTCTTCTCCCCCCTCAGCTACATGCGGCTGCCTTCCTGGGATTTTCAAAGCTGTCCGAGCCCCTGGAGGCCCTGCTAACAATCCTGGAGGGCTGTCCTGGCAAACAGAAGGGCCGGAGCCACACCCTCGGCCACAACATCCTCATGGAATTCCAGATATGGATCAAGGAACATCCTCAGGTAGGAAAGATGCAAGAAAACACCTCGTAAATCTACAGGCTGCAGAGCTCATTCGTGTTCTCCCTTCCTGACCAAGGATACTGAGAAATAGCATTTGGAAAAAAAGTATTTTGGCGCTGATAATCTCTTTTTAAATTGTGGATTATGAACAGACAAATGTATAAATGACTCATTCCAAGATTACTTTCAGATTCCTCACAGTGCCCTTAAGAATAAAACATCACATTTTTGTACGAGCTCCTTTTTTCCTCATCCTTCATGTCTTAATGTCTTAATTGAAAAACATTCTCCTGTCCATATTTTTTTGGTTGTAGTTTGTATTTATGTTTCTCATGATTTCTATCCTTTTTCTAGGTGACTTTAAGCTCATTCTCAGAGCAGCAGCAAAGGTCACTCCAGCAGCGCGCTCTTAGCTTGCTAACAGACGACCACACCAGGTTCGTAGATGGTCTTATAAACATTTACCAGCTGAACTCTCTGGATCCAGACACACTGCGGCTGCACATTATCATACTACAGTCTCTTAACTGCTACAAAGAGGTGAGTGCCTCATCAAGGTGTTAGCATACAGTTTTTGGACAGCTGGGTAAAAGAAAGACTTCATGTTTTGGTTTTGATTTACTCTTTGTGTTTTTTTTTGCAGGCAGCAGCGCTTGGCATTAAACTAAAGATACAGGAGGAGCTGAATATGGAGGAGGTGAGAAAACATTTCATCAGTCTGTGTAACCTTTATGGATGTCTATCTTAGTTACATGTAATGGATGCTCAAAACATCAAATACAAACTTTCTAAATCTCAAAAAAATCTAATTAGCTTCTAAAATTCTGTCTCCGTTCTGCAGATCTGTATTCCTCTAATCCTGCAGAACAAGCTGTCTCTGGCAGAGAACTTTGTAGCAGGTCACAATCATCTTGAACAACGACTGGTCACCTTGCTGGACTCTTGGTGTCATCCACTCTTTAGTGTAGAGCACGTGATGAAGTATGGAGTGTTTAAACATGATGTAACTTGTAGTATGTTCCAGTGATCTTCAGTTTGGGCTCACCTTGGTTTATCTCCACAGAAATTTTCCTCGCCTCACTTTGTCCAAACAGTCCGTGGATCACATCCATCCCAAGCTTCTCACCAAACAGGTTTTCAGGCTTGTGGAGAAATTCAACATTGACCCAGGTATGTGTCTATGACTCGGTTCATGTTAGGTGATTTGAGTTTATCACTCTACAAACAGAAATAACAGTTATCTCATTTTCTGTCACAGGTCTGTATCCCCACGCTCTGCAAAAGAGGAGAAAGGATTCTTTGCGCTTCCTCATGTACAAAAGATTTGTGGATGTAAGTAAAGCAGCTCTGTTTGATTTGACGTGCATAACTAACGCCAGGTGTTCAGACAAGCATCATCATCAGGGATTTACTGTCAGTCAGTAATGAGGATCATAACTATGGGGGGCACAGATGAATGTTCCTATTTGGTCTCTCAATAAAAAAAATCATAACCTCTTTGTCCAACCCGTCCTGCAAAAAAGCTTGTTGATAATTTTAATTTGAGTTTTTGAGAGTGAGAATTGCTTTTTCTTGTTTTGTTTAAAAGACACTGTCTGTGCTTTTACTGCCTTTAAGTAGGAGCAGGAAACAGTGTGAAAGATGAAGTGGACACTACATGACTTTTTGAAATGGTATTTTAGTACATGCAGTCTCAGCCCCTGTTTTGGGGGGCAATTAAAGCAGGTCATTAAAAGGTACATGTATACTTCAAAAACTGTGAGATTTATATAGAGAGAAAACCCCTCGGAAAAGTATTTGGACCTTGACCTCAGGTTAAAGTTAAAGCTTTAGCGTTTGCCAAGTACAATATATATATATATATATATATATATATATATATATATATATGAAATTATTTATTTTTCAATTCTGAAAGGCAGATATCAGGAAAAAAACATAGAAAGGTAATAGAATTACCTCTGCCACTCAGTCTTTCTTTTCTTATTTAAGAATTTACCAAAAAGGTAAAGGAACTAAGTTTAAAATGGGAGAGACAAAGTGTGCAGAACCAACCAAGTATGCAGCATAAAATAGTCTTGAAAGGGAGAAAAGTATGACAAAACCACAATCACACAAAAGCTAATTAGGGTTATATAGGGCCACAAATTCCTTAGATTGTCACCTCCACAAAATCTGTCTGAGTGGACTTGGCATATTTAACCCAGTTACTCCACAGTTTAACAAAAACATCTTTTCGCAGATGTAAACAAAAAGTAACCCTTTCCATGGCATAAATATCATTTACAATTTTAATCCAATCCTGCATTGTAGGGAAGCAACCACCATGTAGTAATGTTTTTTTTACAGGCAGAGGTCAATATGCCAAAAAGGTATTTATCTGCCAAGTACAATATTTTAGATTAATTTAAAAAGCACAGTAGCTATATCTGTAACCTACCGTAATAAGCATTGCAAGGTTTCTGACACACCAAATCAGCTCAGGGGTGATATTTTCCATTTGGTCCATGTTCTTTCATAAAGTAAAAGCTGAACGTAAGTGTATCTGTATGGTTTTGTTTCAGAGTGTAATGTCTTCTTGCTCAGATCTATATTCCAGTTTTAGTGACACATACAGACTTAAAGGTAGGGTCTGCATGAATTTTTGTTACTTGTTAGTAAACACAATGTTCAAACTGGGCTCCTCCCCCTTGGCTCAGTGCCAGCTGCAGCGCACACCCAGTGCCTCCAACCGCGACTATGTAACTCAAGAGAGAGACTCGAGCCGTGCACCTGACTTGACATGTTAGCACAAGCTAATCATGGGTTTTTGACACCTACCTGGTTAGCAGAAAGCTAACTAGCGTCGCCCTTGGAGCTGTTCTCCAAGTGCCTGAAAGAGAGTGAAAGTGGAGCCAAGCTTCACCTACGTTAAGTAAAAAGCTTTCTCTGTTTTCCGTTATGTTTCACTTTGGTTGCTTTTCTTTCTCCGTGCTATGTCCACTATCGTAGCTGCTATGATTAGCTTCCTCCACTCGTGATTAGAGCTGCACGATTTGGGGAAAAGGTGCGATTTGCGATTAGGTGGACAATATTGCGATTGCGATTGTGCTTGCGATTTAATAAAAAAAGTTGTGTCATGATGAGTCTACAGACTTGCTTGGTTATCATGGAGAAAAATCTGAATTGCATGTGCTGACATTGCGATTGCGATTGCGATATTCTCTTTTGCGATTACATAATTGCGTGTGCTGACATTGCGATTGCGATTGCGATTGCGATAATCGTGCAGCCCTACTCGTGATCATCAAAACGCAAAGTCACTTGCCCACTGGGTGTGCTGTGATTGGCTGATGTAACCACGTCTACTCTAGAAACTCCCAGAAACGTCCTGACACACCCATATCATCAACACACAGGCAGAGGAGGGGGATGAGGGTTAACCTCTCTGTAATAATTAATCCACCAGTAGGTACAGCGTTTTTAATCAAAATGATCTCTTTAATGCTAAGGTATAAGTCTTTTTGTACTCTATGAATTTTCAAATTTTCAGTTTTACTAAATAGCTGGGAAAAAAATAGCAAAGCACATTATTTTTGGATTTCAAAATTAGTTATTTAGTTTAATTTTTGACTTCTTTAAAAATTTCACTGTGTTGGCTCAAACTGGGGTGTAAATTTAACACCAGCTCAGTTTAAAATTCCTCTCAATTGTTCAAAATCCTGAAGCGTAGGGAGCTCACTGAGAAAGATCAGTTAAATCAAACCAACCTCATGATGCTGGATGGTTTTCTTGTTTAACAGGCAGTCTAATACATTAGTTAAGCACTGTATATCCCCCTTTTTCACGTTCATAATTCTGCCATTTTAGGCACAAAGCTGGTAAACTAACTCTGTGTAGTTTCAGTTGATCAGGTCAAAGAAGCTCCTGAGCAACAGAGTTTCTCTAATAATGAATCCCTCAATACAACCAGGATTCTTCTTATTATGTTGCAAACACATGATACACAGACAGAACACACATTGTGATTTCATTAACGTGTAGGTTACTGGGAATGGTCTGTGAGTAGTAAAATTGTTTAATTTTCACTGCTTGCACTTTTTTTTTTTTTTTTATTTTAGTCAGTAAATTAAATTATTGACCTGTTTATTTCTGTGTCCCCCACGTTTCAGAAAAGTATGACAGAGGAGAACTGGTGTGACCACGTACAGGTGAGTGTTTCTTTGGTTGCATAAAGAAGTTGAGCAGCACGTTAACAAAAATATCAGTGTGACTACAGGATGTTTCATTTCTGTGTACTCTTATGTGCAGTACGTGGTTGCAGACGACACGGAGCTGCAGATCATGTTGGTAGAGATGTTGCTGAAATACTGCAGTCCTGAGAAAGCCTCTCAGTGGTCCTCGAGATATAACATCCCCAGACATCGACTCCCCAGTGGGCTGTGGGAAACGCAGCAGAGTCCACCGCCTGAACTTCAGTGAGTTTTGCAAATATGCATAAATATATCCTATTATGTAATTTGTGGTATTGCATGCTGTACTTTTTTAAAGAGGGTTAATGCCTGCGGCTGAATGTATAGCCTTTATGTGCAGCCTAAAGTTTTGTCCACTGTCTTCACTTTTCACAGCTGCTCATTGGAACTGAAGTGTGTCTTTGACATTTTTAAATTGATTTAAGAAAACAAACCTCTACATATGTTGCTAAGACACTGAGGTCTGGTATAGTGCAAGGCCAATGAGCTGAAAGCAGCGTCACTAAAGCAGCAGAAATCACAGAACTATCTGTCCATCAGACACCAGCGCTAACAACAGCTGTTGTTGTTATTTTGACATTTCAAGGTTCAAGGTTTTTAATCCTGTTTTGTTTTGTTTTGTTTTTCTTTTCTTTCCTTGTCTCTTCCTCTTTTTTCTGCTTGTCTCATCTCAAATACATGCGTTTCTTGTCTCAGAGAGATGTATCAAACTGATTCAGCACAAGCTGAGGAGTGGGTTCCCTCTCAAGATCACCTTGAAAAGTTCTACCAGGTTCCACTTTCCAAAGACCATGTTTACTTTGTGGACACGCAGGAAGCACTCCAGAGATGTCAAAACATTGTGCTGAAGGTACAAAGACATATACATTTGATTTCATTGAAAGTTTGTGTTCTCCTTGTACTTCATATTTCCATCTCACACTGCCTGTGTCCTCTTTCAGGAGGGAAGTGTGGTAGGAGTTGACATGGAGTGGCAGCCCACGTTTGGCTGTATGTCAGCTCAGAAAGTTGCCCTGATACAGCTTGCAGTCCAGGACCAGGTTTTCTTATTGGACCTCTGTGCCACTGGTTTCTGTCAACACCCGGACACTGTCAGCTTCATCAGGAGCTTGTTTTCAGAGAAACATGTTCTGAAACTGGGTGAGATAAACATTTTACACATGTACAGTTCTTCAGATTATCCTCCTGTCTCTAACGTTCTGTCTTTTTCTCTCAGGTTACGGTATGTCAGGGGATGTCAGGTGTCTCTTGGCCACCTGGGAGCAGTTTTTGAACGAGCCACTGAAGATTAATGGGGGGCTTGATCTTCTGCATGTACACAAGAAGGTGAATAAGTCGAGTTACAGAAGGCTTTGTTGTGCTGAGGAAGAGGACCAGATGACTGTAATTTGGGTTATCATTCCTCAGCCCTAATCTTGTTTGTGTTTAGTTTTGTGGGGAAAACTCAGAGAAGTACTGTATGTGGCTTTATCTCAGTAGTTTGTCTGGGATACATGTAGCCTGACTTAAAGTGGTACTCCGGGATGGAACAAGTTGGGTCCCATCACAAGGTTTAGGGCAGAAATTACCCCTACAGCAGTGATTTTGTGCAGCAGAAGCCCAGAGCGCTCACACCAAACACCCCCTCCCTGCTCCTCTGCCGGTTTCCTCTGCACTCAGACGGGGCCATATTTTAGTTGACCAAAAAAACACAAATAAACGGACTCCCACCGAAAAAATCTGAGATTGGTCTGCATTCACGCTTTATTTAGAGAATTTTCAGCACGTTACTTTCACACAAAAAAACAGCTAAATAAGGCTCTAGTTCTCATCGTGTGTCTTCGTCCTGGCAGACTACCTGCATTTGTTTATATCTGGCACGCCGTGCGTGCTGACTGATACACTAAGCGGCGAGCGTCTCGTAGCCAGCTGTGGCTCTGCAGCGGAGGTAGCGCTGTTTTATGACAAGCCTTATTTAGCGGTGTTTTTGTGGGAAAGTAACGCTCTGAAAATTCTCTAAATAAAGTGTGAATGCAGACTGATATCTGATTTTTTTGGTGGGAGTCCGTTCATTTGGGTCAAGTCAAATATGGCCCCGTCTGAGTGCAGAGGAAACCGGCAGAGGAGCAGGGAGGGGGTGTTTGGTACATGCGCTCTGGGCTTCTGCTGCACAAAAACACTGCTGTAGGGGTAATTTCTGCCCCAAACCTTGTGATAGGACCCAACTTGTTCCATCCTGGAGTATCACTTTAAGCCCTGTCCCCACCAAGCAGTCCGGTTTAGATCCAGACAGTTTGGTACAGGCTGGCTTGGTTAAGCCTCAGCCAACCGTGCCCCCTCGTGGTAGGCGGCGTGTAAGCTGGATGCTAATAACAGCAGTGTACCCCACTAATAAATCCAACAAAGAAGAAAATTGCGACACAGTGAACAAAGAGCAACGATGGAAGACATGCAGCATTCTGTCTTCTTTGTGATTTTCATGTGGCTCTTTGTTACAAAGCACAATCAAGCTTCTTTTCAGAGAAGGCTGTGTGCCACCGGGAGAAATACAATTCAAAGGTGTATTGTATTTAGTGCCATAGATTTTTGTTTTTTTTAGAATAAGAAATTATAATTGCACCCATGATAGCCTGTTTTGGGACAGAACCGTATCAATGCCTTGTACAGATTCAGCGTAGTAACGTGAAGTTGGCTCAAGATGGACCAAAAGAGGTGTTGGTAGGAGAGAAGGGCTCTGCAGAGAAAGGCCTCAGTCAACTGGTGCAACAAGTTCTTGGAAAGCCTCTGGACAAAACGGAGCAGATGTCCAACTGGAAAAAACGGCCTCTGCGCATCAGCCAAATTAGATATGCAGGTAAGGTTTATGCATGCACAGAAAGACAGACAGACAGACAGATGACCACTGGTGTTCTCCCCAGAGGACGTCACAGACTGTTTGCTTCACTTTTCCCCTTTACAAACCAAATAACTCACCCCCTCTTCTCCACCCTCCCTCTGTTTTTCTGATCGTGTTTCAGTGGCAGACGTCTGCTGCCTGTTAGATGTGTACTCTGTCCTCTCAAAGGACCCGGCGTCCTTTGGGCTACCAGCTGACCTGCACAGCATCGTTTCATGTCCACCAGAGAAGAGCCAAGAAAAGAAGCAGAAAGAGGAACAAGCCAAGCAGAATGAAGGGGTACGGGGAGAAAAGTCATGTCAAGACACTGTTGAGTTGATTTCTGAGATGGATATTTTTGATTCTCTGAAGACAGGTTAAGATGGGAGTCAAGTGGTTTTGGAGCAAGAATCCATCTTAAGAGGGGGTATTGTGCTGTCCCTTGTGTTTAAACATGAATATAAAGTATCAATACTGGGTTTCCAGATTAAACGTGTGGAGATTTGAAAACCACTATGAAATCATTTGTTGTAGAAATCCCTGAATTTGTCTGTTAGCTGCTTAAAACGGTCTGTTCGGAAAGTAGAATGAGATGCTCATGAGACTAATGAAATGATGAGGTCATTACATAAGGATCTCCTAACTGGTACACAACATCTCTGGAGAGACAGGCCTCAAACAGCAAAGTTTGCCCAAAGCTGCGCCCTCAACAGGCTGAAAGAGAGCTGGCCAATCAGAGGACAGGGGGTCTGTGGAGTGGAGGGTCTTAAAGAGACCATGGCTTAAAGGTTTCAGCCAGAGTCTTAAAGAGGTGGTTCTTTAACAACAGAGTGGGATTCATTTTTAGCTGTAAATCATCTACAGCAACTATGTGGACACAAGAAGGAGAGTGTAAAGCTTAAAAAGAGCACACTACCCCTCTTTAACACTTGACATGTTTTTTTTTCACTCTAAACACTTTTCCAAACTATGTTTGTACTTTAAGCTACAAACTTTATCAAAAACATCTTCTGGAGCTCTCTGTAGCACAGTTATTTTTTAATTAAAGCTACTTTCCTGCAAATTAAATTAGACAGTGTTTTATTTTTTGGCTTTAATTTATCAAATGTCCTTTGAAAGTTATGTCAGCAGATCAGTGAGCACATTTTCTGTTCTTATTATTATTGATATGCTATTACATTTAACAATACCTCTTTTGTGTAAAAGCCTACAAACATCTAAGTGGCTCAAAAAATGCAGAAAATCCCAAACTGAAGAACTGGGGATTATGCACCCAACCTGCAGGGAGTGATTTTGACCAAGACACTTCAACAGTTCCTCTCATCTCCAGGGGTGCAATTGTAAAGCCCAGCCTGTGCTCTGACCTCCCCTACACTGTGTGCAAGTGAAAAGAAAATCCCCCTGTGGGGATCGGTTAAGTATCACATTATTGTCTCTGTCCATTTAGGAATGTCAGGGAGCTCAAAGGGTCGGTTCCCCCTGCTCTGCAGCAGAAAAAGGCCCCTTGTGTGGCGAGAAGCCTCGGGAAGACGCCCCTCCTCTGCACCCCCAGGAGTTGCGGGTTGTGTGTGACAACATGCTGCAGGGACTTGGGAGGTACCTGCGCTGTTTAGGGGTGGATGTGGTGATGTTGGAGAACAGTGATGATCACAGAAAGGCAGCAAAGGTTGGTTTGGATTCACAAACACACCGTTTTCTTTTTGACAGAGAATCAACAAACTAAAATCTGATCCAAAAGCCCAAAATCTACAGATTAACATAAATAAAAAAGAACATTTTGAGTGTGTCTTCGTTCTAATGTGTTTGTCTTGTTGTGTTTGTTGTATGGCAGCTAGCTCAAGCTGAAGGCCGTGTCATACTCACATGTGGACAACCGTTCCACAGTGTAAGTGCTAACTCATATGAACCATTTTCTTTACATTTTGTTTGTGTGTGTTTCATACACGTTCTCTTGTTGCTGCATACAGTTGCGGTCCCAGGTGGGTGAGGGCCGCTGTCTGGCCTTGGACTGTTCAGAAAAGGCCAAAGACCAGGCTGTCCAAGTCCTCAGACACTTCAATGTCCAACCCACACCAAGTGATATCTTCAGCCGCTGCCAGGTAAAACACAAACAATCAAGCTGTGTTCTTGAAACAAATTCTGACTTCAGTAATGTCACATTTTATCATGTGCACATAAAAAGGGCAGCTAAGAGAGAAATAAGAGAAGCTTTAGTTCCTTAATCAGTGAGAAATGAAAGTAATTGACTGCCAAGGGGACAGTTCTGTGGAATGAACACTGCAGAACTAGTTCCTGAATCATGAGAACAACGCTCGTGGCGTCTGTGGTGTTTTGTGAAATGCGGAGAAAAGGGGAAGAAATGAAAGTATGATAAGCAGGAATGGAAACCTTCTTTTTATTTTCCTGGGAACATTTTGACGTGGGGTGTGGTGGGGGCTTGACATGGTGAACTCTAGCTGCAAAAACAAGGCCTTTAGACGTGGAATGTCACCTCTCTGTTTGAGAAGCTGGTGCGAGAGGTGAATGTATACAAACTTGATATAAGGAGACACTGAAGGGGATTGCGTATTTCATATGGCACTGGAATGTCTCACAGACCCAAGGAGTAGCTGGAGGTTGTGGCTGAGGGGAGAATTGTCTAAGTTACATTGTTTAGTCTCTGCCAAAACTATCAGGGAGAGGGAGGAATGAGGGAGTTCAGTTTTCAAGACTGAAACATGAATTACTACAAGGAAAAAATCATTTTAACCATGAGAGACTAAACAGGGAGTTTGGGATAACTTGACTGAGCAGTGAGCCAACTTTTTAAAGTCCTGATACCAATGAAAACACCTGGGCTTTTGTATCAGGCAAAACAGATGTTGATCTGATCTGTTACCAGAATTAATTGAACATTTTCTGTTCCTTCATACAAGGATGCAACTTGATTTATATTTTGGAAACCTCAGGTTTATCTTTGTCAGAAGACATAGACACAGAAGAGCATAGAACTGAGGTGAATAGACCTGTTCTATGGATCCACCTTTCATCATTGATATCTTTCATAATAACTTATTGAGTCTGTATTGGAAGGATACCAGGATTACTATGGGTAATGCAGCAACTGTACAAGGACACGAATGAAATTTAAATTGCATTGATACTTTTCCTACAATCTTGGTTATTGGATAGTTCTTTACTTTAAAAAAAATGGGTCCTTGTGATGTTGTCAGATGTGCTCTTTTAACCTCTTACATAGATCAGAGCCATAACCTCTTGTATACATGGATGTAGTCCCCCAGTGACATTGGCCCATCTTGTCCTAAAGCTGACTTTTGGAGTCTATGGCCATGATGTGCCAATGCTGAACTCAACTTAACTTTGGTAGTGTGAGGTAAAGAGGTGGGCTTTGAGCCCCCCTTTACTAACAGCTACAGGTTGCTCGTCTGCCAGTTAAGTCAGCTCTATCTCGGGCTGTGCGAACTAGAGCCATTAGAGGACTAAGCTTTTCCGACTCAAGTCATTTTTGAAACGGTCTGTAAAAGTCTTTTTTTTTCTGTAAAAATCAGCTTCTAAGACTTGGTGTATAAGGCTGCACGATATGACCTAAAACCAATATTTCAACTTTTTTTTGGGCTATGTCGCGATGCACGATATACATCTTGATATTCTGATTTGTCCTGTAAATCGCCATATGAAAATTAAATTCAACCGTTTGATGCATAAAATGACACCAGTTTAATGGTTTAAGCAGACACTTTAGTTGGATTTTTAAATCATGCAAAAAGGCGAAAATCTCAATCAAGCTAAGTTAAGCGAATTTCTTATTTCAAAGCAAACTATGTGTAGTTTAGTGCTGCACGATTTGGGAAAAAGGTGCGATTTGCGATTAGGTGGACAATATTGCGATTGCCATTGTGCTTGCGATTTAATAAAAAAAGTTGTGTCATGATGAGTCTACAGACTTGCTTGGTTATCATGGAGAAAAATCGGAATTGCATGTGCTCACATTGCAATTGCAATTGCGATAATCGTGCAGCCCTAGTGTAGTTACATATTTTCAGTTCCAGTGGAATAATTCACTCAGACTTACATATTAATTTTCAGAACATCTACATGACAATTTGTACTTGATGGTTTCTGAGATTTCATACATCTAATGCGCAACGACTAAGGAACTGGGTACCTTTAACATTTGAAACAATGCTCAGTACAATCGGTATCTGTACTTAATGGTACCAATTTTCAGTACTTTTTTGTGTTTATGTGGTAAAAAAATATCCATTGGTTTAATAATGAAATCTCATTTTTTTCAATTTAACATATCTATTCTTAATATATAAGCTGTTCATGTCCAGCATGGAAAATCCCCTACTCTTCCAGTCCCTCACGGTCACAAGGATGCGATTAATCTTTCTTAGTCTTTAATTCTTTAACATTTGGAAGATGAGCCCAAACTACATGAATTTCTCTTGGGGGATGAATAAAGTATTTTTATCTTATCTTATCATTTGGTACCCATCCCTAGCAACGACTGACAGTATATTGAGTTTTTGATAAATCCCCTGCCTCTTTGTGTGTGCATATGGTTTTCAATGCTTCAGCAGCCATCCTTAATCAGTTGCTCCATTTTTAGCACTTCCACATCGGTTTCCATTTCTCGCAGCCGTAGGTTGCAGCTTGCTAGGAACAGGCATTACTGAAGCAAGTCAGGGTCAGACAAGCAGGCAGGATGAAGCAGTGCTGTGTGCGTCAGACTGTCTGAAGCTCCTGCTGTGTGACATGGTGCTGAAAAATCAGAGTAGAAATGCGTGATGACTGCATCGCTGCAGTACGACCCAGTTGCAACTGCAGACCCAGTAGCAGTTGCAGTACGACCCAGTCGATGTAAGAACGACATCAGATTTCTTATCAAGTCTCGGTCTGATGCTTGTTGCTGAGACTCACTGTCACATACCCAGCACCTGACCCTGCAGGTATCTTCTTGGGTGGCTCTTTAAGGGGAACTTGTGGTCTACGATGTTTGTTTGTCTGTTGTGACTGCTCGGAGTGTTTTTGCAGGACCTGTTCCTAACTTGGGTGTTCTCGCCTGTTCCTGGCGGGGGGTCCCAAATGTGTCCAGATGATCAACTGGGTGCATTTGTCTTAGAGTGACAGCGTAAAAATCCAGGACCACCTTGATGCTCCTAAAGTTAGGAAGATGACAGAAACAGACAGACACACACACACACCCACACACAGTCAGGAGCCAAATGGTCATCTAGCGGTCTTATTTACTGCTCATTCACACTTGGAGGTAAAATGGCTTTCATGTGTATTTTATAGCTAAAGGAAGGCTCAGTAGGACTTAAACACCTCTTTTAACACCCATTCGTCTGACAGCATCCATCAAGGCAGAGATCAAACCTGAAAAAACTTTGTCAATTTACAGCTTCCACCTGTATTCCCTTTGATTTGAAATCTGTTACAAAAGATACATTGAAATAGGAGGTGGCCATTTTTTCTTTCTATTACTAACCTTTCAACACTTAAATCTGCTGTTTCAAATATTATTTTTAAGACAAAAATGAAATGTTTTCAGGCCCATCCTCAAATAGTGAAGTATTCCACCGGGACAGTCGTTTTCAAATAGCAAACAGAGGTTGCCACAATTTTGTGTTTCTTACAGGGAGAGTTTCACCCTGGGGGCTGCTCCATGGCCCACCCATGCGAAGTTAACCCCTTTGTTATCTGATTGTAAAGCTCTCTGATTAGCAATGGATGGGTTAGTTTCTCCCCCCCCTTTGTGTCTGCGCTTCTCCTTCATGCACTGATGAATGTCATGAGGAAGTAAAGTAGAGACAGGAGAAGTAAAAGAACACAGAGACAGAGAAAAAGGGGATTAACCATAAACTTGTGTACTTGTGTGTAAAGACTGAGCAGGGAAAGGGTTACTGTTCATTTCAAAGTATCAATAGACCTAACAGAGATTCTAGGAGCAGAGGAATGTGAGTCCAGCATGGAGAGAAAGAGGTGTAGAGGAGTTTCCTTATACAGTAGATTTGCTAACACTGAATAACATGGAGAAAAAAACACTGCAGTTTTTGAGGTTTCAAAACTTTCGATGGCTTATGTCTTATTTGTGAAAGTTGTACTCTAGAGTACAGTCATCTTTTATGTGAGAATGTGAAAATACAAATATTTGGGCTGCACAACAAACAACCGTTTCATCACCATGATAAGAGCATTCGCCATAAACTATCACAACATCTGGGTTCATCATGATGAATGAGGACAGGATTCTCAAATGGTTGTGAAATAATTTTACTGATGCTTCAAAAAGTATGTCTTTATTCTAAGTTTTTGCCTGAAACAGCTGCAAGGGGTTAGTTTTAGAGCAGATGACTGGCAGCAGACTGAAGAAACAGCCTGTCTTTCTTCTTACAGCAAAAAATGCTGCAAAAAAACGCATTTGAATGTCAAAAGAGAGCCGGGTGAGAGTTTTTGTCTGAAAATGTTTCATCAGCATGTACATGACAAGATCAGCACAGTGATAAATGCACTGTACAGCTTTCCATCAAAATTACCACACACCCTAAGCTCCCCTGAGCAGCTTTAACCAGTCTCTTTTCTCACTTCCTGTATTCACGTTTCACCTTCTGGAATCAGGCCTAGGTATAACAAACATATGTTGGATTCATGATTTATTCAGTTTACAATTTGCAAACACAGATGTTGTGTGAAACACAAAGAACATAGAGGGACAAAAATTGAGCTGGCTAGTGTGCACTCGTTGTGTCAATGTCGCAGTAGTGAACAATGTTATCACACACACATCCCATATGTTTGTTGTTGTAGTATTAACTCTAAAGGTGGAAGAATCCTTGTAACTTGTGTTTTAAGCTCTGTTCTGTGGAATAAACAAACAGGAATTATTTACATCAGGGTCCAGTAAAAGCCAAGTATATAAATAAGATTAAGTGTTTAAAAAACCTAAATAGTTATATCAATAGCAAATACATGTCATAAAGAAAACGAGCATTAAATGAAATAAAATGATAGAAAGTTAATTGAGTAAAAGTGTTAAAATTAAACGCAGTTTGTTCAAGTAAAAAAAGTGCTATGCTGCTGTCCAAGCATTAGTCTGCACCAGAGTTGGGTATATAACTACAAGTAACGAACGTTACAAGTAATTAAATTACTTTTGATAGGAACGAGTAGTGTAACGGCACTACTCCTCCTTGATTAGTAGTTAAACTAGAGTTACAAATGAAACGCCACGATCGTTACTTTTACAATAACTGCAAATAGAGCAACTACTTAAGCGGAGTTCTTTTTATTACCACCAGTAAATTGAACGGTGGCCATTCGAGCAACTACTCGCTATCTCTTCCGGGTCAGGGCTGATGGAACCGTCACAGTAAAATTGGTTGCCTTATATAAATCTGTACCCCACTGACAACACTGCACTCCCTCCCACTGTAAATGCCCCTTTTAAAGGATAAGTTCGGTTTATACAGCTTTTACAATGTTTATAGCGTGAAGTAGAACAAAATACTCACCCAGAAGGCTTTCCTGATCCAAGCAGTGCTTCGGGAGATATTTAGATCCAAAATCGTGCAGTGGACGTCCGTATAATGGGATCCATCGGGGCATAGACAGCGCCGCTCCTAAAACTGCATTAATCGTCCAAAAACTCGTTTTCACCAATATTCCATCATGGTCTGCTCCAAGTTAGTCCTCTGCTGCAGTCTGTGTCACTTCAGACAGCGCTGTGTGGCTGTAATGACCTCTGAACTGACAAAGACTTTGTTTACCCTTTGCATGCGCAGTACTTTCTGGAGAGCTGTCTCCTTTCTTTGAGGGGCAAGTTTTTTATAAAACTGTAGCCCACAAGATGATCATCTGTCAATAGCCATGGTTACATGAGGAGTTTTTTGTCTTTCTGAATGGAATCTTTCCAAATGACTTTTCCGAAAACACTAGTAAACATGGAAAGGAATATTCCAATCTCTGGTCTACATGCAAACTTTCCGCAGCAGTCCAGTGCTGACGGCTCGCCGCCATTTTTAAAGTTGAGGAACGTCTGTAGTTGCGTCTTACATCGTATCTGAGCATGGGCTAACAAACCCTGACAACTTTCCGTCTGAGTGGACACATGATACCTCAATCAGTTTGGGGAAAGGAATATTCCACCCCTGTGAAACAGATTAAATGTCCGTTTGGATTGGCACTTTCCTTTCAGAATGAGGTGTATACAAAGGTTAAATTCTTTCTGTTTGAGCAAATAAACCAAATGCAAGCGGAATATTTGGGTCCATGTATACGTGGCTTTTGAAGCTATTTATGTTGAAACCTCGTGATTCTTTTAATAGTTTATAAGCTTACTTTGTATAATAAAAAAAAGTCTAAATAAATATGCATCCTGAAAACTTATTCACAAAAATGCCATCCAGATGTTGACTTGTGTCAAACTTTCAATCTGTTTGTCCAATCCATTTTGAATACCGTATTCAGCTGAATTTATAGCCTTTATACCAAGACCTATTGCACAAGTATAGATTCCCATGCACGCACACACACTTCTGCTGGGCCATACTGGCCTTTAATAGACACATTCAGATAGCAGATATGTTGACATATGCAAAACAAACCACACATACACACACACTCATACAGTAGAGATGTACAAACTTAAACCTACACTCAATGACGACAACATTAACACACACACACACACACACAGTAGTTTGAAGCACACACACTCTAAGACTCAGTTGTAGACAGCAGAAATGCTGGTTCCCACGCACCAGACTACAGGGGAAGTGAAAACAAGAGCAACGGCAACCATCAGACTGTGAAAGAAGGACGTAGGAGAGAGGGAAAGGAAAGATCAGAGGTGATGGCAGGATGTGAAGGAGATGACAGAATGAGAAGAAGCAAGTGATTCAAAGTTAAGAAGGAAAAGGAAAACAACAGTCAAAGCAGATTGTGTGAGAATGTCTAGAAATAATGAGCTTTTGCACAAACCAGATAAGTGTTTGTTGAGTGAGGAAGAGAGAGTGTCTAAGAAAAGGTGGCATTGAAGGAGGAGAGGAGAGCTGGTGGAGGGCGAGGCGATAGAAAGACTTGTTGTCTGTGCTTTGATCTACAAAGAGAGCCGCGGGCTGAGAAACAGGAGGAATGTGAGAAGTTGAGACAAGTTTAGAGTTACCCTTCACTGGCTGTGTGTGCTTACATGTGTCTGTGTTGTATCAGTGTGTGAAATAGAGCCGGTTAGCATTTTGAAATACAAACAGCTTCTTTACAGCCACAGATATGTGCAGTATCACTTTTGTTACACACAAGGCGTAAAATGTAAATACACAGAGCACTTTGCAAGCTTGTTCCAAATAAGTTTATGAGGGAGATTGTTTCAGCTTTACTTTTTCTACATCCAGTTTCTGTCTCTGTACATGGGCCACCCCGCATTGTGACAAAAACTGAGGTCAAATTTGTGTGTCCCGCCGTTTTTCCCACTCTCCCCTCCCCTCCCCTCCCCTCTGCTGAGACGAAAAGGGAGCAACAGAGAGAGGAGAGGGGGGCAATAGGGAGGGGAGAGGTGGTTGGGCATTCCATAGGCAGGCCAAGACATTCCGAGGGAAACCATCCCAAATATTTCCCACTGTGTGTGGCGAGGGCTGCATGTCTCCTGTTACGCACACACACACACACACACACACACACACACACACACACACACACACACACATACACACTTGAGAAAGTGCTAAAAGTGAATACCCACATGAGGAGAGAGTGTGAAGCAGGTTTCTCTCACATTCTCTCTGGCGCACACGTGAAAACAGTTAATAATGACTGATGGGTTGTGTTCGTGCTGTGTCCTTTGTCTGGTCCGTGTCTTGGAGGGCGACGCGCTGTCGCTGTGTTGCTCTCTGTGTCCGTCTGCAGAGGAGGTAAATCAGGAAAGACTATTGTGATTGAAGTGTTGCATGTAACACGAGTTTATGAATGAACAAGCAAGTGACACATGACCACAAATATTTAGCTTTCACTTTGTTGCACAGGGTTTACCGCCCTCTCAGCTGGGAGAAGAAGTTTAATCATTGATTGTTTCATCAGAAATGATCATTTTTCCTGTGAACTCTACTGGAACACACTGGAAATCTGAACAAAGCAGTGATATGGAAACAGTGATCCACAGTTATTCCAAAAGTCTTAAAATGAATTGGATTTACCTTTTTTTCCCACTGTGTGGTAAAACATTAATTTTCTGTTACAAAATCAATGTTTAGTGTACACTGGTAGTATGTATAATACCTGAAGATACTCTCATTTTGTCAATAAATGAATTATTAATCATTCTGTCACATTCATCAGCGAAAACTAGGCCTGTCCCGATAATGTTTGCCAGCCTCGATAAACTGACACGTGCATGCATGTTTGTTTTCCTCCTCTCTTTCCACCAAAGAGGCTGAATGAGAAGATGGCTCACTACGTCTATCTTTCCTAACATCGGGGTGCATAGGTTCTATAGCGGATTTAACGGATTTACAGCGGAGTGAGCATCTGTCAAAAATGCGATCTTTGGGGTGAAGACGGGGCTGCTCGCACATACACACGGATAGAGGTGAAGAGAGCGTCCTGAGGGGTAAGGAGGAATCACACGCTAATATGAGTGATGGCACGAAAGATACGGTTCTTAAGCCGCCTGCCACAGCCCCAGTGTGGGAATATTTTGTTTTTTTTTTATCGGAATGAACAAAGTGTGAGCTCATGAACGAGCTGATATGTCACATTTGTTTTAAAATAGTGGCGACGAAGAAGAAGAAGGGGAGGAGCAGCGGAGCCTTGTTCTTTGACAATCCACTCTTACTGAGACTTTTGGTCGGCAAAGTAAAAAGAAATAAAAGCACCAAATGGTGGGCGCTCAAAGACAGCTACATTGCCAAAGAAATGCAGCCCTTCAATACGGTTGAAAGCCAGAAATGTTAAAAATGTTTGACAGACAGTACAGATTGACTGGGAAAAAGTACATGTTACAAACAATTCAGGAACTGTATAAACTCCCTTTTATTTAGGCTATAGTCTTTATTGTTGCTTTTTTTTGGAGTTTTGTTTTTTCTTTAGAGACAGGGTCTATGTGTTATTGTTTTTGATTAGTATTCATTATTTTCATTGACAGGTTTTTTTTTCTAAAAGAGAGTCCATTTCATTTTCATTGTATTTTTTTTCTCTTTCTTGTTTGTTAAGTTTATTATATTTTTTGTATATTTTATTTTATTTAAAAGATCCTGACCTTTTAATTACAGTTAAATACTCTTAAGAATTTAAAGTTTCTTGCTTTTGATATGGTGTACTCACTTTATTATCCCATTTATCATAATTACATCAATGAAAAAATGGAAAAAATGTGACAGGCCTAGCGAAAACATTAACCCTGCCATACTTTTAGTGTCAAATTGGACCCGTTTTGGCATTTGGCAGTAGTAAAAATGTCCTTAATGTCATTTTTTTTAGCCTCCAAAATAAACAATAATGAATTTTTACATATATACATTTGTTTAAGTGGAACAAATTTGACTTGCGTCTTGGACAGATTTTAGATCTACCAGTGTGGGTCAAGTCAAAGAGAATAGTTGTTTCAGAGTATCTTAAAACTGTACAAGTCTAGTTTCTGTGTATGTCTTCTGGTCTTTGATGTTGCACAGGGATATCTATGATAGTGAAATTTATTTTTCGGCGTCTTTGTTACGAAGTGTTCTGCTTTCTTCTTGGTGTGTGTGTTGCAGTTTGAGGAAATATTGACCAGGCATGTATCTGAAGGCTTTTATGTATTTTGGAAAACCAATTTGTGTTGAATGCAGAGCAGGCATACTGTTTTGACTGTATAAAATATAGATATAGTCTCTGTGACATCACTCATCTGTGACTAATACAGAGTTTTGGAGCCTATCGTTGTTGGATGACAGGCCTTTGGCCTCTTTGTAGACAGCAACTGTGTGCTGGCCTACCAGTTTAATCAGCCATGCCCTTACATAAGCAACTTCAAACAAGGATCAGACCAAACTGTTTTTTTTTCAACCAGGCTGTAAATATGATGACTTTTAGTGTAAAATCAGCTCATTCAAATGGGTGTATGCATTTTCTGGTGTTTCTGCAACCAGCTGCAAGTACACTCCTGTAGAACAGCAGTTTTTAGCACTTCTGCACAAAAAAATTAAGTTGTCTTGTGATGGCAAAGTAAAGCACTGAAAAAATAGATATTGCTCACAGTGACATTAGTGTTTAGTTCGGCAAACTTAAAATGAGCTAAACTGTATGGTAAACTTGACCCTGTCTGAGCGGTTCTTAATCAAGAAGAAAATAAAATATGTCTTTTGCTTATCAAGTCTTTTTAACTCAGTCTTTAAAACCAAGACTTTCAAATGTGTTTCCAACTGGATTTGAAACACTCAGACATTTCTGTGTCTGGGAGCAAGAAATATGACCGCACCGCCCCGAGCTCTTCTCTGTTTTAACCATGGAGCAGTCCTCATATAATATTAACACATAATTTTTATTACATATTTTATTTTCAAGAAGGCGTGAAAGTCCCACAGTCAGATGTGCCTTAAGTGTCTTGGCTCATGTTGAACTTGATTCCCACGGCTGTGTGAGCAGACACAATATAACACCTACACACACACACACACACACACACACACACACACACACACACACACACACACACACACACACACACACAAACACACAAACACACACACACACACACACACACACGGTAAGATAAGGAAGATGAGCCATCACTCAGCAAGCATCCAGTCTTAAAGAAATCATGCCTGTTCTTTTTTCCCACAGTCGAGTTGGCCCCAGGATAACATAGCAACGCAATGACACCTGTCTGTGCGGGTGCATGCATGATATGCATCTGTGGTTTGTGTGTGTGTGCGTGCATGTGTGTGTCTGCATGCTTGTGTGCGAAATTGAAGACAGCACTGAGGTTTCTGTCAGCACCCAGAGGGGAGGATGAATGTGTGCATAGGTTGTTTTTAAGGACATTTAATTATAGATCTGAGAAGCCTTCCAAGGGTAATAATCAGCAGAGAGGCTCGTTCCCTGCTGCCCTCGGCTTTCCCTCCATAGTTTATGTTTTATGTGAGCAAAGCTAACTCAGGTGTTATTAAAGTACCTAACATTACACTAAAATGGAGATTTATATAACAAGAAGCTGTCAATCATGCAGTCATCAACACCAGAGACCAAAGCTTCGTACACACTATAATTCCACACAGAGTATTATTCTGTACTTAAACACTGCGCCCTGAAGAAAGTGTAACATTGTCCCAGCGTGTGATTATACATTGCGTTATGGGTTTGCAGAAGTGCACGATGCACAGCTCGTAAACTCAGAGCAGAAGTGCCACAAATATACACACACTCAGATGTGTGTGTACACACAGCTCCGTTCAGTCCCTCACGCTCCAACTTTGCTGATCGCTAGGGCTGGCACAATACACTTCTCTCCTGATTTGATTCTTTTATGATTTTTGGGGTACCAATTCAAAATGCAATTCTTCAATATTTCAGATTTTTTTATTTCTAGTTTGCTTTTTCAAAACCAGACCAGGTAAAATAGTCAAATGATGATGATGATGATGATGATGATGATGATGTCTACAGACTATATCTGGAGCCATATTTTCTCAAAAAAATGCACATCACATGTCACTCAGTTTTTAGGATTTATTTAGGGGATCTCACATCTAGGGATGGGTACCTTTCACAATTGAAACGATACAGTACCAATGCTCGGTACCTGGAAATCGGTATCAGTACTCAATGGTACCAATTTTTGGTACTTATTTGTGTTTATGTGGTAAAAAATCAGTAATGTTTTTCAGTAATAAAATCTCTTTTTTTTCAATTCAACATATTTATTCTTCAATATATAACCTTGCAAAGCTGTGTTCATGTCCAGCATGGAAAATCACCTACTCTTCCTGTCCCTCACAGTCACAAGGACGCATTTAGGTACCTAAACATGGTACCTTTTGATTTTACATGAATCGATACCCGGTACTTTTGACAGAATTTGGTCGGTACCTGTAAAAGTACTCAATTCGGTACCCATCCCTACTCATATCTCAAATTTTTTCCAACCCAGCTTATTAAGAAAAATTAAAATAAAAGACTTAAATTTGAAAAAAAATATTTTTGAACAAAATTTCATGATTTATTATCATTAAACAAAAAATCCCCAACGTATGATACAGCGATTTTTTTTCTCCCACTCCTCACCACCTTCTTCCCCTGTGTGCTAAGCCAACCATACACCACACACACTTTGAAATAGGTAAGAACAAATTTTGAGAAAAGTCTGCAGTGCAAATTATTAGAGATATTTAGACATGATTTGTCAATCCATATCTTTGTGCTCTGAAGTTTCAATTTCCATTTCAAGTTTCAATTATCAGTCTTGAAAATAATCTTGGCTGTTGACTCGTGACCTGGTTCTGCTTATTATATTGGTTTGTTATTGATGTTGTAACTCAACTCAACTCAAACTTTATTTATAGAGCACATTTAAAACAACCAAAGTTGACCAAAGTGCTGTACAAACACAAGCAACACATAGGGCTTAAAATATCTAAAACATAAGCAAAAGTCGGTATCCATTAAAATAAATTACAACACATAAAACGAAAAAAAAGAAAAAAAAAAGAAGGTGAGTCTTAAAAAGTGATTTAAAAACCTCAACTGAGCTGGCGGAGCGTATATGCTCAGGCAGACTGTTCCAGAGCTGAGGAGCAGCCACCATGAAGGCCCGGTCACCTTTACTTTTAAGTATGTTGTAAAGGTAAATACAATCTGGGGCCAACTATAGACTGTATTAGAAGTGGGACAAGCTTTGAGTCCTTAAACTAATAGCTATAAGGTGCCCACCAGTCATATGAGCTGAACTGTGCCGCTGATTGGGCAAACTTGGGATCTGTCTGTGTGCTGATAGTGAAATTAGTGACTCAGACAGGGGAGGTTTTTTGAAAAAAGGTTAATTTCTTCTGTAATAACAGCTTCTTTTGGCTTGGTGCGTATGTGACTGTACTTCCAGAGTCAGCCTCAAGTGGACACTCCAGAAACAGCAGATTTTAGCGCTTCAGCATTGTCTCATGTTTTCAGTCTGGTGGTTACCGCTTGGCGTCAACACCAAAGGGAGAATTAGTGGTTTGTTTCTCTGCATTAATAGCAGGTTTGAGTATCTGCTCTGGAGGACTCTGACCCAACAGAGAGGAGCTGAGACACAGCCAGAATGCAACAGAGCGTAGTGTGAGTTTACAAATTGATCATAATTAGAACCTATCAGATTGAGCGGAGACCAATCTGGTTTGATTAGCCTGTTGGTCTCTTTCATTACCAGTCAAAAAATCCTCACAAGAACTTTAATAAAGCACCTGTGTTGTTAAAAAAAAGTCTTTATGTAAGGCTGAGCAAACTACACGTCAACATGAGGAAATAAAAGTGTGCACATATGAGCTTTCTGTGGTTAGACATACAGCTCACAGATCCTCTTTTAGTCTTGCTTCATCTCCTCCTGCTTTCTGTTTCCCCTCTCTGCTCCCCAGCAGCTCTGTCCCTCTCTCAATCACTGTATCTGTTTCTTCTTCTCACCCTCTGCTTGGCCCTCTCTTTCTCTTCCTCTGTCTCACCCTCTCCATCTCCCCTGTCCGCTCCCTCACCCACTGTTCTCACCCTGCCTCCCTGCTCCGCTCCACTCCCAGTCTCACTCTCCTCCGTTTCAGATTAGCCAAGGCGAGGAATCCGGTGCAGCCGGCAGCTGGAATGTCCTGTTTGTCTTGCTCTGTTTGTGTGTGTGTGTGTGTGTGTGTGTGTGTGTGTGTGTGTGGGTATATACGTGTGTTTGTGTATGTGTGTGTGAGTGTGTGAAGCTGGTGAGGCTGGTGCTGCTTTTTGATGTGTTCCATTGTCTGAGAGTCAAGCTGCTTCCTGCCCCTGCTTTCCCCTCCGAAAGCCTGAGAGAAACACAGAGGAGGGAGGAGAGCAGGGAGAGAAATTGCGTGAAAACATTACAGTGACAGGTTGAGACGGATGGAGGGGGGGCCAAAAGGTGAAACGGAGAGAGGGAAGATAGTGAGGGGAGATGAAGGGAGATGTCCAGGAAGAGAGGGATGAGGCAGGAAGCGATGGAGTGATGGATACAGGAGGAGAGTTCGGGAGGGAGGAAGAGAGGTGAGAAGGAAGGAGGGAGAGCTTCAATAGGGCTTTTCCTCCAAACACCATACAATGAAGTAGTGCGTAATTTCCCATGTCCCCCACACCCACACACACACTGTACACACACACACACAAAGTTTCTCACACATGATATGGTGTTATTCCTCATTTTCAGGCTTGAGATTTCTTTTTGTTTTGATCACACACTCACTCGCTTCTGTTTCTGGAGTCTGTGTCTGGTTCTGACACTGAGACCACGTCGTTCAACACGGGTATGAGAGGATTTGAGATTATGGGGGAAGCAGAGGAAAATGAAGTCTGTAAACAGTGAGAAATAAAAAAAAAAAAAGAAGAAGAAGAAAATCGCTCAGCATACCATTTGAGTGCGTGCTGTGTACGTGGTGTGTTTGCTGTGAAAATGTGGACGTGCATAAATCATTCAACATGTGTTTTTGTGTATTTGTGTGTGTGTGTGTGCAAGTCTCTGGCCGGTGGAGGGATTTTGACGGGGCAGAGCATAGCATTCCTGCTGGGTGGTGATGTAATGAGAACTAGCTCTCCGCTCGCAGACAGACAGCCCTGTTTATGTTCCCCTCCAGAGGAGAAACCACACTGTGTGTCTGAGCGAGCGTGTGTGCGTAAGTGTGTTAATGTGTGTGTGAGACAGACGGACAGACAGACAGAGAGAAAAAGAGGGAGAGTTAATGTGTGTGTCTTTCTGTCTGACTGTGTTATTGGCTCATGGGGGAGGTGGGGGTAGCCGAGAGGCACTCGAAAGGGGTCTACTTTCCCCCGCCGCCGCACGCTGAGGGAACCTCTTGCTGATGCTGTCCTCTGAAACACGCTCACAGACGGAGGAAGTTTCTCATGTTTTTCAGTAGCTGCACAGCCAGACCGTGCTGCTGGGAGTGATTGCCCTCTGAGTCTAAATAGTCTCCTAAGGGAGGCAGAATTCTTTGCAGGGTAATAACAAGGCCGGGGTCAGCTAATGGCAAAACAGACACACAGAAAACAGATTCAGTCATTCAAAAGCTATACACTGTGCTCCTTTACAAGATGTTCTATCATGCTCTCATTGAGACACTCTGAAACCTTGATTTTATGAAACCGAATGCAAAAGTAGGTCAAAGATTTGTTGATTAGAATTTTCAAATCTTTGCTCTCAGTTGCACTCGATGTGTTTCCTTTGCATCTGTGAAACCATGTATCAGCTTTGTCTGGTGACAGTTTGCCTCCACCAATGGAGTGGAAATCAAATATGTAACTTTAGATCAATGTTGTGAGAACGAGCTGCAGTAATCGTGTTTTGAGACACCCAGATACTGCTGGAATGACTGTCTTTGTGTTTGTGGTCATGGTATAATGGTTTCCCTTGCGATAGTGAAATGTGATCTTGGGTCTTGGGAGCTTAGTGAGTTGTACATCATTCTCCCACACTTGACACTCAGTGCAGCACAGCAAACCATCCCAGTGTGCTCCGCTCACACTGCACGCTGCCGGTATGATAAAGAGCTCTTGTCAGCCGTGCAAGAACCTGCCAGTGAGGAATAGCTGAGAGGTTTAGGGGTGTTATTATCACAACTCCGTGGCACATGGGTCTACTTTGGTAGCTGAGGCAACTCCCACACAGCAAGTCTTGGTGTTGAGACTGACATGTAACACAGGAAGAGAGCCTATACAACAGAAAGCTGTATGTTGTGTCCCCTTTTCACCAGATGGTTGTGACTTTTAAGAGAGATAACTGGATCAAAGCACTATTCTTTCAACCTGAATGGAGTTTCTTTTGTGCCATTCAAAGGTAGAGAAAAGTGCGAGATCACATTATGTCTTGTCATAACTGGGGTTTCTTGGCACTTTTCCCAAGTCTCTCTTTTAAAGAAAGACACAGAATTAAAAAAAAAAAAAAGATAACTGGATCACAGGTTAAAATCAGGGATAAAAGTCTTACATCAGCCTAACTGTGCGTTCACACCAAAAGAGGCAAAAGCAGCAAGCACGCCAGAGAAAGCAGACAGCGGCCAAGGTGGCTAAATATTTTAGCCGCCTTGGTCGCTTGTCACGTGACTGAAGTCAAAGTAAAATCGCGCTTGTCATTTAAAGGAGCTGCACAGCGGACTTCTTCACAGCGGCAGCTGCTTGCTGCTGTTCAACTTCAGTTTAAAGCATGAACATAATGTAAAATCACCATCTAATCAGTCACGAGCTGATTGACAGGCAGGAAGCAATTTACGGAGGAGATAATATTGATTTATCCACGACGTCAAACTTTTACAGTTTTGAAATATAGTAAAATTCTGTGGTGGTAAGGGGCGCCCATTTGCACAGTGTGTGTGTGTGTGTGTGTGTGTGTGTGTGTGTGTGTGTGTGTGTGTGTGTGTGTGTGTGTGTGTGTGTGTGTGTGTGTGTGTGTGTGTGTGTGTGTGTGTGTGTGTGTGTGTGTGTGTGTGTGTGTGTGTGTGTGCTCTATAATCCTAAAGAAAAATACCTAGGAGCCGGACCCAATGTTAATCACTTAATTTAAGTGATAAATTAAACCTCTGCACAGCCCGTGTGTATTCCCCGTTCCAAAATAAATCACAACCAAAATAAAACAATAATCTCAATGTTCATAAAACCAAAATCATGAAAAAGTTCCCAACTAACGAAAAAATACAAGCTGTCCTTCTTCACACTATTTTAAACGGTCCTTTGATCCTGTTTTTTCCAGTCCTCTTAAGTCCGTAACACAAAACAACATTGATCCACAAGAAACGAAAGATAAATCCTCAAGGAAGAAAAAAGGTAGCCCAAAACAGACAAGTGAAAACCAGGTTACCGGCGTCTGTTCAGATCCTGCCGCACAGTTCGGTACGAAGCCATCCACGGAAGGATCCAGAAGGAGACTGTTTGGTAATTAAAGTAACCTGCACCCCCAGCGTAAACCTCAGATCGTTGCTGAACCAAGTTAGTCTTGAGCCCTGGTGTCATCTCATTCAGATGAAGCAAGAAATGCTAGCATGCTAGGCTACGTCTTTGCCACAGACTACACTTCACTTTGCTATTTTCTGCTATTACTGCACATTTTTTGAACTCACCAGAACAACCTACCACCTCCACAACACAATTTTTTTGTTGTTGGTCGCGGTAGCTAAAAAGGTGGACATTAAAAAGAATAGGATGATCCCCAACACAGTTCATGAGCTTTTCTGTATCCAAGACAGAACTAGGAACCGAAGTTACATGTGTTGTTGGCTCGGTCGCAGGACATCTCTACTCTGATTGGTTGCCACCATTTGCCGCTGAATTGCGTCATAGCTAATTACCATAAAGTTGACCGAGGCTCAACTTCTCATCTGGTGCCCTTTTGACGCTTTAGCCGCTCAGGATGCTCAGGACGCTTTGGCCGCTAAGGACGCTGGGCTATCATTGAAAATGAATGAACTTCTGGCGTGCTTGCCGCTTTTGCCTCTTTTGCCTCTTTTGGTGTGAACGCACAGTAAGAAGCTCACCTCTGCCTGTTGACAATGTGGCAAAACACTGGTTTCTTTTAGCATTCTTAAACTGTAAAAAAAAAAAGTTCTTCTCTGGTCTGGTCTTGAGATTGGAGAAATAATCTCATTTAGTGGTCACAGACATGGAAGTAGACGATTTCCTCAACCATCTTTGTTAGAGAAGTGGTTCAAGATCCCATGCAGCAACCCACACAAGTGTATCTTGAAACTGCTTATCTCTCAAAGTAACTTAACCTAGAGAGCATGGAAACTGCTAAAAGTTGTGACATTTGCCTCAGTTCTGTTTAAAAGTGAGTCAACTGTGAGGCCCTGAGAAGATGGAGAGCTGAATGAAGACTGGCAGTTCAACATAGATACTCCTGTGTTTTCATCACTACAGATTTTTATTTTGATTTGAGTCATAACAAATGAGCTGATGTTCTAATTTGACCATGATTGCAGAAAGGTTGGTGAAATGTTTATTTACACCACTTGAATGCTGGTAAAGATCCATTGCCTTCAAAGTGCTACCAACCATGAAACAAGCTATTTTTTTAGGTTGAATAAATAAATAGTTTATAAATCAGTATGTTCATCTTGAAATCAGGTCTAGATCAGCATTTTTGCCCCAAATCCCAATTTTTTTGTGTTCATTATCGACTGATACTGAGGTCCGATGCAATTCTTGGTTTAGCAAAGATAAACTTTGCTCAAGAGGTCAGGGTTAGCTGCACGCTTATTTTGTTTTGTGTTTAAACAATAATGAAAGGTACAAAATAACAGCTAAATATATATTTGGATCTTATTGACTCCATCTGACATAGTCATGGTCGTTTTGATGTTAAAGATAGGGTCTAAAGGAATTTTGGTTACTTGTTAGTAAACACAACATTCAAACTGGGCACCTCCTCCTGAGATCAGTGCCAGCGACAGCACACACCCAATGCCTCTGACCATAACTACATGAACACTCTCACTAACCCAACGACAACCTGCAGCATCACGTTTCTGACTTGGCATGTTAGCACGAGCTAATCCCAGGTATTTGACACATACCTGGTTAGCAGAAAGCTAACTCACATCACCCTTCGTCTTGTACTGCTCTCTAAATCCCTGAAAGAGAGTAACAGTTGAGCTAAGCTTCGCCCTTGTTTAGGAAAAAGCTTTATCTGTTTGAAGTTTCATTTAATTTTGGTTGGTTTTTTTTTTATCACTGTGCTACGTCTACTCATTGACTGTATAAAGAGTGGACAGCATGGTTCCACCATTTTCCGTTGTGCTGTTTGAAGCCAAAATACCCCCGTCACAGGCTCCGCCATTGGCAGCAGTTGTACAGCCAGAGTCTGTAACAGTAGAGACTGAGAGGGATTCTGGGAGAATCTGAGTGGAGCAGGGTGACAAAAATAAATATATTTTTTCTTTCGAGACTCTAATCACTTCTTGACTCTACCTCCTGACATATTTTATAATCCATTAAGAAAATACAAAAGAACGGCAGCTGTCAATCATCGTTAAACGCAATGTGATACTTGTTTTAAACCCCTGATAACTAATAAAAACGAAACTTTTTAGAAAAAAGAGGACTTGAATACAAGGCAGCCAAATGATATCTTGAAATAGCCACAACAATTTGATGCGAGAAACATTTCTACAAGGTGTATTCATTTTTAAAGTTTGACCACAGCCCATCTGGAATGACTGGAGAAACAGATTTTTTGACCTATACTGCAGCCAGCCACCAGGGGGAGCAGTTTTTGTGGCGACATCACTTCGAGCTGAGCAAGATGACGTCCATTTTTTTACAGTCTATGCGTCCACTATCTTAGTCGCTCGAAATGGCTTCTCCCACTCGCTAAACAAAATGCGAAGTCACTTGCACACTAGGCGCGCTGTGATTGGCTGATGTAACCACGCCTACTCTTCACCCAGAAACTTCCTGTAACAACCAAAATACCCTGAACTTGTGTGCATCCAATACAGCAAGCATTTAGAAAAGGTTGAAGCAAAGAAAAATCTCTGACAAACCAAGAGTCCAAGCTAAAGCACTCCATGATGCTGGGTGGTTTTCTAATTCCTTTTACAGTTAGACTAAAACCTCTAGCAAGCAGAGAAAAGTTCCTTCGAAGAAGAGAAAACATGGACGGGGTTGTGCTTACAGCAATAACAATAACAAGGACTCGTAGGAAACAAATCATTTAATCCCTCCTGCTGTGTTTGCCTTATGTTAGGTTATTACCTGCATAATTTTATCCACTTTTCAGTCCATGATTACTGACTCTGTGAGAAGAATGTGTGTGGTCTGTTGACTGTGTGCTTAGAGTCACATAAGAGCAGGGGGGAAATGAAATTTTGTGGTTGAATGGGTTTTACTGTCTCCTGTTTATAGAGTTTCTGGGACTATTAGGGTGAGAATTAAAATCCTACAAAGTTCAGTTATATTCAGAAGAAGCAGAGGACTCAGTGTTTGCAGACTCTCACAGAGTGCACTTCTTATGTTAAAGGTTTGGGATCTTCATGTTCCAGGCCAGAAAATCAGATTCTGGTTAAGAGGAAGCAGATACCAGCTGTTTTGTTTACCCTAGCTCTCAGTCAAAATCAGATTTACACCTTCACTGTCATGGGAATGTGGTTTATGCAAGAGCTTCAATGGGGAAGCTGCAGGGCTGGGAACCACTGACCTTTTTATAATTACAACAATAACCCTGACGATTGTCAGCTGGGTTGTTTTTTTCTTTTTGTCGACACCCCGTGAATGTGAGCCTGTGTGTGTGTTTGTGCAGTTTCCGAGAACGGGTTGTGTCATCAGTGAAATCCAAACCTCATGGAGTCAGAGATACTAGATGGTAACCCCACCTCGACATGTCTGTGGTTTGTGAACTTTACCACAGTGTTTGGAGTGTTTTTGTTTTCTTAAAAGTTGATGTTCCTGTGATGCAGGGCTGTTTTTCTCACTCGGGGTGTCACCGTTGTTGCTGAGGGTTTTTCACAGTTTCAGGTGTGAGCGTGTGCTTGTACGGACTGTGAACATCTCTTCTGATCTGATCTGCATCTGTGTCTTTTTGTGCAGCTTGAACATGGGAATGTAAGTTCAGCTGAGCCTTTAATCTTCCAAACTGAGGTCCTCCTGAGGTTCTTCCTCAAGCTGAGAGTTTGCGTGAAGTGATGCTATCAGGAGCTGAGAAGTCTGTCTGCTCTGAGGGCTGCAGGCTCGCCTGGTACACACACACACACATGCTTTTTTCCCCCATTTAATTCTTTCCCTCTCTTCTCCTTTGTTACTGACACACAGAATAAAAAAAGTCTTTGTGGATAGAGCAGGCACCCACACCCTCCATGTAGGGGTAGAAGCCCAAAGGAGTCGTGCTGTTTGTCCTGGGGAAAGATAATAATAATAATAATAATAATGCATTTTATTTATACTGCACTTTACATTCACACAATCTCAAAGTGCTACAGAGAAAGAATAAGAATAGGACACAAATTAAAAAAAAAAAAAAAAGATGATGTAAAAGTATGGATAGAAATCAGAAAAGGAAAAGGTGATTAATAACAGTCATACAAAGCAGAAGAAAAGGAGCAGATAAACTACAGTAGTAAGTTTAGGGAAAGACGGGAGATTAACAGCGGAAGCCAATTCTTGGGATCTCTTGGACCCACTGAGAGTCACACAGGATATAAAAGGGATGGAAAATTAGCCCCGCAGTAGGTAAAAAAAAAGATGATGATGCTCAACTTGCGTCTTTCCCCGTTTCCGCCTTTCCCTCTCTCAGGCCAAGGAAAACCAGTGTCTAATATTTCTCATAGGAACTGCATCCCAGCATTCCAGCAATGCCATGTGTTTGCATGCATGCATGTATCCTTTAGTACAGTATGATCAAATCCAGTATTAAGTCTTTATCATGCTAATGAAGGTGAGTTAACCAAGCTGTGAAACAGTCTTTGATGTTGCATCATCTCCATTATCATGTCTTATCTGAAAGCTCCTTTTCATACACTATACATTCCTCTTTGGCATGTGAAGATAATAATAATAATAATAATAATGAATTTTATTTGTAGAGCACTTTTCATCAAAGCGATCTTAAAGTGCGACAACAAAACAAGGTTAAAAACAACAAGATTAGATGGGTAATAGTTGCATATTTTATAGAAAAGAGATGAAGGATAAGAGCGAAAGTGTTGCCTTTGCAAAAGATCTGCAATGAAATTGAGGGTGCTGCATCTATTTTAGTCCAAGGTCAAGAGATTTAAAGGGGACATATGCTGATCTCTGATTTAATACTTACATATAATATAATACATTTGAAAACAAGACCTTTCACCCCCTGAATTTTCAAAAAATGAGGTATTGTATTTTTTCTGATATCCTAGAACGAGATTTGGTGCCTCTGAAAATAGGTCATTGCCATTTGGCCGCGAGATTTCGACCTTCGTGACAACACGAGGATCCTTTCTTTTTATTGGAGTAATCTGATAAAGCAGCTCCTCCTCTGTGATGTCAGTTAGTCACACAACCACCACCGAGGGATACACCCACCAAGAGCCGTGTATCCCTCCTCAGATGCTGGATGCAGGGACTCTGCTCTGCTGAGCAGCTCGGCTTTACATGGTGAATTAGCAGTTAAAACACTGTAGTTTTAGCAGACGTCGTAATACTTGTGAGACTGTGATATTTGCATGCTTGTTCTGACGTGCACTGTGAACCTGGACCACAATAATGCTGCGGTAATAACATAGTGAGGAACTGACGGTAGAGGCGATCTTTAGACTACACTTTCAGCATGATGGATAAAACAGACAGAGAAAAGTGAAGGAGCAGGATGGAGCCCTGTTATAGAAATAGTTTATTGGTGAAGTCTGCCTATATTTCCACGTATAAACTAAACATGCTACAGTACCGGTTTGACTCACCACCCTGAAGCGTCCTGAGATGATCTGTGTCCAGGTGGATTTTCTTCCTCCTGAGCTGCAGAACCATCCAACAGCAAACTCGCTCGGTCTGCTCCATTCAATGTGGCGTTTGGTAAATACTGCCATGCTGCAAAAACTACCCCCTGGCTCTACCCCCTCCGCCCCTCTGATAGAACTGACCAATCAGAGCACAAAGGGCTGTGACGTTGCGAGGTTCCTGGAGGTCATTCTCCAAACGGAGCGTTTCAACAAGATCTTCAGAATGGCCTAAAATGAGGATATTGAGAACGCTATTGTGGGGCAATGAAGGAACTAAATGACTTGTACTGAGGGCAGAAATGCTTTACAGGCATCCTAGTCTGGCATAGTGAAAAGGAGAAACAAGCATGATATGTCCCCTTTAAAAATAAATCGCAAATAGAAAACCTCAACACAGAAATTCAATTTAGAATAAATGAACAGAAAATTAAAATACAGCGTCTATAAACAAAAGCAACAGCAGTGCCAGGTTCAGTTTCCCTGGTTGTTAAGCCTGATGGCCCTGGGGGAGAAACTTTTCAGTCTGTCCTGGTTCTGAGGCTTCTGTATCTCCTGCCAGAGGGTGAGAGAGAAAAAGTCTGTGGCCAGGGTGTGAGCAGTCTTTTAAAATCTTCTTGTTTCTGCAAAGGCAGCAGGAGGTTGAGATGTCCAAAGTGTTGGGCAAAGTGCGAGTGATAGGTTTTCTCCACCATCTTTATTCCTCTCTGCAGGGCTTTGTTGTCTGCTGCCTAACAGCCACTGTACCAGAAGGAGATGCCTTGCATCAAAACACTGATTGAAAGACTGAAACAATTGCATAAACTGTTACACTTAGGTTATAAGGGACATGAAGAGCAGCATGATTAATAAAGGCAAAATTATACTTTTATTTAGTTTAATTTATAAAGTTATTTTAACTTTAATTTAGTTTAATTTAAGTCCTGAAAGCTTGAAGCTCATATCTGAAAGATCTGTTTTCATCACTTTTTACAGTTTTTTGTACGTCTCACTCCAGTCATCTCCTTCCTTCCTGAACTGTCATCTTCAGATCGAATGCTTCTGCTTCCGTTAGCACACACAGTCTCAGAGGTGCGTGGTCGCGGGTGTGTCTGGGTGTGTGATGTTCTGGTACTGGTGTGCTGCCTGGGTGTTGGTGTTTGTGGTTAAGGGTGTTGCCCTTTCTTGCGTGAGACGCTGCTATCTTGAAAGTGTAGGACCATTAAAAATGTGTGTGTGAGAAGAGGAACTCTCTGCTTGTCCCACCTCGTCAGACCATAACCACTCGGCCATTAATGAATTCATGTAGCAGCTCAAGCCACCCAGCATCCCCCTTTTGTCACTGGTGGAAACCAGAGGTGACTGGGGTGCCTGAGTACCTGTCTGTCTGGATGATCCCATGGACCCCCTACACACACACATACTGAGACCCACACACACACACACAGGCCTCCTTGGATGCAGGGAGCCTTTTCTTTCTTTCTTTCCCTCCATTTTCCTGCTGTCTATTTTGGTCAACTGGTGGCCTGTTCCCACAGTGCTGCTGTTCCCATGGTTATCGCTGCAGAGATAGCGGATGAGGGGTTGGGGTGGCGGTGGGCTTGATGGAGAGCGGGAGAGACAGCGTTGCTCTGTTCAGAGAGATAGGGGACTCTGTCGCTGTAGGGGAGGCGGGGGGTGAGGTGGGGTGGATTTTGGGGAGGGGGAAGTGGGGGTGAATAAAGGGTATGTGGTTGAGTGTATGCGTGTGTGAGTGTGTGTGATGTGGAGCTCCCATGAACATCACAGGTGGCCCCTGAGGATTTGACTCATACAGGCTTTTGTTTGATTTATGACTCTTAATTGAATCATCTTTGGGGTGATGCTGACACCACACAGCGCAGAAGTATCCACACGTTTATCAGATTAACGCCTGATCCTTATGATTAAATGTTTTTAGCATATTCAGGAAGCTGCAGGTGCATTAGTAAACGTATCAGCCCTGATTTGGATGATGCCACTTCTTGAGACTGGGAGCAAAGATTGGGTGCAAAGAGAGAGGTGGCAGAGGAAGTGGAGGGGAAGGGGTAGGAGCTGGGAGCTGGTTGGGGTTGAGGGGGGTCGAGGGCCAGCAAAAGGAGGGAGAGCGGGAGGGCAGCGGGTGGGAGTGCGGGGCTCAGAAAGAGGGACGGATTCAGTTCCCACACTTCTAATTACTGTGTCACTGGAGACTGAAAGGGGACTGCCCCTGGCCCTAGGGAATTTGCCGGGGCTGGTCGCAGAGAGGGAGCAGCGTTTCAGGGAGGGGAGGAGGAAGAGTGGAATTAAAGAGGGTGTATGACATAGGAACTGTCTCCGTCTCACTCTTTCTTTTTTTTTCTTTCAGTTTTACCTCACTGCGTTCACACTGGAGGTGAACCCCTACATTCATGCTCCCTCCCTCCCTCCTCTCCCCTCACACCCCAACCTCTCACCTCCGACCCACTTCTCCTTAACCCTTTTTTACCCTCCTCCAACCTCAGGCCTCTCTTTCCCTTCAGCCTTTGTTCACCGTCGTGTACTGCTTCCTTTTTCACCCCCACACCCCCTCTGTCTTTGACCACCCCCTCAACTTCTGTGGGTTTCTGATGCTGTGCTCCTCTGCTGTGTCCTGTTGACATGAACAAGGCTATAGAGGCACTTTGAAGTGAGACTAGCACACACTCACACACACATACAAATGTCTCCCTCTGCATCATTATTGCCACTTATCCATGAACCCCTCCCCTCTTTTATTTGCCTTATAATCAACCTCCATGACCACCATGAGCTCCATGTGTGTCCTGATACAGGGTGTCTGCGGGGTCTTAAAAAGTATTAAAAGTTGATACATCAATTTTGGGAAAATTAAGGCCCTTAAAAAGTATTAAAAAGTCCTAATTGTGTTTTTATGAGGTATTAAATTTTATTCAGGTTTTGACTTCAAAAAATCCATGAATATTTATTTTCCTCCTTGCAACTGTCCCCTGATTGGGACGTTTAACATTCAGCCAATAAAATTATAGAATAGAAAAGAAAAGAATTACCTTATTGATCCCAAACTGGGATCGAGTCAGTAGAAAAATACAAAAAAATGAAAATAGTAAAATAAAATATATACATAAAGACTCTAGTTACAATAAAGATAGTTGGAGGTACATACACCAGCTATGAATAAATGGCACTACTTTTTTAAAAAGAGAAATTAAATACAACATTAAAGCAAATCAAACAATCTCAGGCCTATGTCCTAAATTTTGAAAATGAAATAATTTCTGTTTTTTTTCAGCAAGTTGGCCTTGGATAACTGCTGTTACTTGTTGTGGGACTGTCGATAAACCTGCCTTTAGTTTCATTTGTTCTTTCAAGTTTTTTTCCTTCTTAGCTTACATAATTTCTTTAAAAATGCAAACTACAACTGTTAAAGACCGTTGCCAACAACAACTCAAAGTTGCGATCAAGTCTTCAAACTATTTCAAAAGTTTTTTAAGAAGTCTTAAAAAGGTTTTGAAATCAACCTCAGGATTTTAGCATATACCCAAGTATGAACTGAGAAGACTGGCTGATTAACTGTCTGTGTTTGTCCAGTTATCATGCCCAGCATCTCTTACCACTGTCTTGTGGACTGTGTTTCATTTGTGGTCCTGTCATAAAGAGGGTTAATGTCCATTCTTCTGAGATAAACAGCAGCTCTTTACGATCACCTTTGCTCTGTTGTTTAAGTTTGTTTACATTTGGGTGTTAATACCAGGAGCCTGTTGGTCTGATGCAAAATGCCACAAAAAGGCCTGTACAATAATTTATTTTACCACAAATGTGTCGTCCCAGCTGCTCTTTCATTGTTTTTTTTTCATACAAACAGTAGGCTGTGTCCCCCATAGTGATGCATCCAATTTATCAGTATGAAATGCAGAGAGAAGAAGATGGTGCCATTATCTGTACAATCATTCCCAGTTACTGGAAGGATTTAGCATCTGGCGGCAGAAACCAACAGGATAACTATGGGAAAGATGATGACTATGAGGGCGAGGTGGAGGAAGAGGGTGATGAAGTGGAAAAGGCTGCTGACAGATCCTTGGTGATGGTTCACTTGTGAGAGTTCAGAAATGAAGTCAGCTCACTCCATACCCTTTAACAACTCTTATATTACCAGTCTAAGGCACACTTGTACAATAATCATGCTGTTGAATCATTAGTTGATATGCCACACCAAGATAAGGATAAGTGCTCACTAACACAGGTTTAGACAAAGTAGTGAACAGTTGAGAGAATTGGCCTTTTGTGTAAATATAAAAGTCTTAGATCTTTGAGTTCAGCTCATGAGAAATAGGAGCAAAAGAAAAAATGTGTTTTTGTTTTTGTTCAGTGTTGGAAAACAGCAAAAGTTTTAGGGTTCAAGTTTACTTTATTTGTACCTGTAGTTACATTTGGTTTGCAGTGAATGTCACTGTTTATCAATAACTAACAATAAGTATGAGACACTCCAGGTCAAACAAATTGACAAAGTGCTCAGGACTAACACTTACAAAAAAGAGAAATGAGCAATAAATAAACCAAGATAGGTAAGAAATAAGATTGACTGACAGTTTTTAAAAACAGGAGAAAATAGAACCAACCAATGTCAGTAAAAATTAGGTAAAGTGAAATAAAGTTAAAAGGTAACATCAGTTTAAAGGGGACATATTATGCTTGTTTCTCCTTTTCACTATGCCAGACTAGGATGCCTGTAAAGCATTTCTGCCCTCAGTACAAGTCATTTAGTTCCTTCATTGCCCCACAATAGCGTTCTCAATATCCTCATTTTAGGCCATTCTGAAGATCTCGTTGAAGCGCTCCATTTCAAGAATGACCTCCAGTAACCTCGCAACGTCACAGCCCTTTGTGCTCTGATTGGTCAGTTCTATCAGAGGGGCGGAGAGGGTAGAGCCAGGGGGCGGTTTTTGCAGCATGGCAGTATTTACAAAATTGCCACATTGAATGGAGCAGACCGAGCAAGTTTGCTGTTTTCCAAAACTTCACCGTAAGGCATTGATAGCTCTAATGAAATGTGGTGAGTCAAACCGGTACTGTAACATGTATAGTTTATACGTTTATACTCAGCTCTTGGTGGGTGTATCCCTCGGTGGCGGTTGTGTGACTAACTGACATCACAGAGGAGGAGCTGCTTTATCAGATTACTCCAATAAAAAGAAAGGATCCTCGTGTCGACGTTTGAAATCTCGCGGCCAGCTGGCAATAACCAATTTTCAGAGGCATCAAATCTTGTTCTAGGATATCAGAAAAAATACAATATCTCATTTTTTGAAAATTCAGGGGGTGAAAGGTCTTGTTTTCAAATTTATTATTTTATATGTAAGTATTAAATCAGGCATCAGCATGATATGTCCTCTTTAAACCGTTTTCCCCCGGAGCAATCTCAAAAACTAGTCTTTAACTTGTATACCACCAGGGATGGGTATCTTTAACATTTGAAACGATACAGTATCGATACCCGGTATCTGGCAGTTGGTATCAGTACTCAACTGTACCAATTTTGGTACTTTCTTGTGTGTTTATATGGTAGTTAATTTGTTTGACGATAAAATCTCAAAGTTTTTCAATTTAACATATTTATTCTTCAAAATATAACCTAGCAATGCTGTGTTCATGTCCAGCATGGAAAATCACCTACTCTTCCAGTCCCTTATAGTCACAAGGATGCATTCAGGTACAGAAACATGATGCAGATTGATTTTAGGTGAATTGGTATTCAATACTACAGACAGTCTTCAGTCGGTACCTTTTAAAGTACCTAATTTGGTACCCATCCCCATATACCAGTGTGGCTGATATCCCAGCAGTTACAGTATATACAGCTATCATGGGGGGATGAAAGACCTCACAATATTTGTGCTATGTCAGGAGACTACTTTTTTAAATTCAGGCCAAAGTAGATAGTGTTTATTCCAGTGTAGTCCACAGCAGAAGATGACTGTCCAAACTACATACCTTGGTTCTTGGGAGGGGAACACACTTGTGTGGTAGATGCAGATAGGAGGGGAATAAACGGTCATATAGTTAAGTGAGGCGCTGTTTCTTCAGCCACATACTTCATAATTTTTAGAAACTGTGCCACATTGCAGCTTTAGGAGTGTGAAAAATTTTACCTGATTAAGTCTTACAAAGGAGGCCCACACTGGATGTGGCTGTTGTTTTGAGTCTTTGAATTTGAGTCCTCAGGGCATGGTCACACTGGCTATCCGTACCGTGCCCCAAGCATGTTTCAACCCTAAAGTCCAGTTTGTTTGGCCAATGTGACCTCAAGTGTGCTGTGCTTCGGCACGGTACACTCCATGTACGAACACAAGAACGCGTACGCAACAAGGACATGGTGTTTAGTCCATGATGTGTAAATGCTGTGTGAACATACCCTTCATGCATGTGCCTTAAGAAGCACATAGAGTGGAACCTTGACGAGATTTGGTGCAGGAGTATTTCTGAGCTGCAGGGAAATCAAACTCATCGAACTGTGTGTTGAAAGCGTTGTGTTTGGGAGTGTCCACCAGATTGATTTGTTTGGTTCTTGATTCACCACATGAGTTGTTCGGGGACACCCACTTTGAATTACACAAGCATGCAACTGTCAAACTTAGCCAGTTTGTAAAATGATTTACTCACAGACCACTCTGGTTTTGACACCATGTTTGTCCAAAGAAAAACCATGTGGGAGACTCTTTTCCTCTCCGCTCCCTCTGAGCTCCTCAGGAGCGAACAGACCGGACCAGCAGCAGCTTCCACAACCACCACTGTCAATATTTACAGTCCTGGATGAATCACTCTGCATTACAATAACATTCCCTGCGTGCCTGCATGCCTGTACATCAGGAAGAGTTGAGAAAAAAGGAAAAGTGAGAGAAGGGGTGAAGAGGGGGTGGGGGAGGGGGTAAATATGCGCCAGCAGCGATGAACGTTGAGCAAAGGAATCTGCCGGTGGCTCTCCCATGACATGTCTGTGTGTGTGTGTGTGTGTGTGTGTGTGTGTGTGTGAGTGTGTGTGTGGAAGTAGTGCAGGTTGATGGATCCAGGTCAAGGGTGGAATTCCAGTTTGGAGTGTGTGGGTGTAGTGACAGTTTGAAAACTGTTAGCGCATGTTGAAGGAAGCTGTGGATGTCGTAATAATATCGGGTGATTGGGTGCACACAGGAAATGTTTGCATATTTTCACAGTTTTCTAGGGTGAGTGTGTGTAAACAGGCTCACATTTGGAGTCTGCCTGAAAAGAGCCAAATGCCAACAGTTGCATGGACGGGCTCTACTTGAGACAGGCACATGTCTTAACTGCACATTTGACACTCACACAAAACTCACCATTTGTCTCTTTAGCAGCCGGGGTTCTCCAAGACGTCAGCTTTTCCCTGAGCTTTATTGTCTAACTTGTGGAGTTTTCCGTCAGTTTAACCTTGTTAAGTGGGTTGTGATAACAGTTCAGAGTATTGTTGTTTCCTGTGAGTACGGGAACTTCTCACGGTTAACAGTCCGACAGTGATGAAGGGCCAAAGTCATGTCGTTACATCCAGGTCTGAGGCTTTTCTTTAATTTATTTGAGTAAACAAAATCTGACATTATCTGTAGTTTCTGCCATTCAAACAACTTTTCTCATGTCTCAGTGAAAGAAGCTGTTATCAGAAATGTCTACAAACATAAAGTGATCTATAACAAAATATGGTGAGAAAAAAACACGCTATAAGAGCACATTCTGAGAATTTGATATACCAATAATATATCACTTTCTGTCCAGTTTTGGATTCCCTTTGGTTCCCAACTTTACAACTCCCATGTTTTCTTTCCAGAAATGATCCCATTTTTCTTACCAAGTTACATCAAATCATTTTGCTGTGAAAGACTCTTATGATAATTTTTTTTTTGTTAGTACATTCTGGCCTCAGCGCTCCGACTTATCCCTCAAAAGCAAAGGATTCTCTCAGTGGCTCCAGACGTTTTCAGGTGAGAGAAGGCTCCCTGAAGCAGGTAGATGATTGCGTCATCCACCCTGATCCCAGGTTGGTAGGCAAACTGTATCAGGTCCATGGATGTTTCACCAGGGGATGCAGATGACAAAGGACCAACCTTTCCAGGATCTTCATTAAATGCAACGTCAGCGCCACCGGCCTGTTGCTTGTTAAACTCTTTTGGGCACTCAACTTTCGATTTGAAACGATATCCGATACTGGGTTCACAATGCGATTTTCTCAGAAGCTTTCGACAGAATGAGCTTACAGACAAAATATGACTGAAAAAGATTCTCTGAATTATTTCTGCAACTGCAAAACACAAACCATGCAGTGGATCCTAAAGCAATGCGCTGTTGATCCAATCCTCAATCGTCGGGCTAATCATGTCGCCTTAAAGGGAGGGTCTGCAGGAATTTTGGTTACTTGTTAGTTAATAATCATTCAAACTGAGCTCCTCTTCCATGGATCAGTGCCAGCGGCAGCGCACACCCACAGCCTCCGAACGTGACTACTATAACACACCCATTTGCCCAGCGACCAACTGTAGCACAAGTTAATCACGGGTATCTGACGCATACCAACTCGTGTTGCTCTTTACCCTAAGCTGCTCTCCAAGTGCCCGGAAAAGTGAAGGTCGAGTCAAGCTTTACCACCATTTTGGAAAAAGCTTTATCTGTTTGGCATTTTGTGCTACATCCACAATCGTAGCTGCTCTGATTAGATTCTTCCACTCCTGATCAACATGGTGTATCCATGCTTACTCTCTGCCCAGAAACATCCTGATTCAACCAAAACCAAAACAACCAAAACATTAACATGCAGGAGGAGGAGGGGGTTCAAGGCAGACGCAGACACCGACACACATGCATAGAGGCCCAGAAAAGACGATTGAGCAGGATATTTCCTGTAAAAGCTGACTTTTTTTTTTTTAGGATAATTCTGCCGACTCTACCTTTAAGCTAATCTCCACCTCAAAATCAGTCACAAGGAGTTCTTAGCTGTATGTATACAAGCTTTAAAACTGAGAGCACAATGAAACTCCACACTCCGATGGAAATCAACCACAAATGCTTTATGCTTCTTATCCAGTTGTCTCTCTGGCTATTTTTGTAACCGCAGTTTGTTTACGTTCGTTTACGTTTTGAACAAGAACATCTCATGAACATAGAGGAAGGATGGACTATTTTCATCCTTTTTAAAACCCACTGCCCAGTGAACAGCACCGTGAGTGGACCTTTTCAGCACGTTATTTTCCTCAGCTGTTTGGCTCAGACCAGCCCCAGCTATCTGGCGTCTGCAGGGAGAAGGAAAAAAGAGTACTTAAAGAAGCTGAGAAAGAGAAAGGTTAGAGGTTAGAGACAACCAGGGAGAAGAAGAGAGAGGGAGACTGAGAGGAACACCGAAGGGGGTAGAAAGAGCTTCAAGCAAAGCATTATACAAGAGAGAAGACATAGGTTGACTTGGGAAGACTGAGAGATGGAGGTTAAGGTTGAAGGTTGAGTGGGGAGAAAACAGAATGAACTGTCTGTGCTAAGCCAAGGGAAAGCTGCAGTGCTATTTGTGTGGTGGCGGGGCCGTTATCTGCTAGACTCTAGACTATTATCTTCTCCATTACCCCTTTTTGTGAGGTCCAATAAAAAGGGACCAAGGGAGCAAAGGAGGGAGGGCAGGAAGAAAAGGCAGAAATGTGGAGGCCGAGGAGAGGGTTAGAAATGCTTGAATGTGGTAAACAAAGTTGATTAGAGGAGGAACTAAAAAGAGATTATGCAAGAGTTAGACTAAGAGCGAGCAGGATTTCAGATACAAAGCGTGAAATCAGGAACATTTCTCGGCTTTCTCTGGAGGGCCGAAGGATAAAGTCATGGATTTGTTGATACTGATTGGAGGTCAAAAATTTTAACTGAAATAGCATGTAAATATTTGTATAAGTTTTTTTTTTTTTAAAGTAACTGAAATGAATATGCACAGGTGAACAATCAAGGGTTGTTTACTGAAACAATGGAATTGAAAACACACATCTGCTAGAATGGAAATGCTTTTTGAAAAGACAAGGTAAAATCCTATAAAAGTAAAAAAAAAGAATAGTTGTCCAGTGTTAATGTAGAAAATAACTTTCATCTTATAACAAAGGTTCTTCACTACTTTTTGGCTGTTGCTTCCTCATTGTAGCCAAAGTGTGTCCAAACAACTGACACTGAATCCCTTTTGGGTACAAGCTGCTCGTGACGTGCTGACGACTCGGCATTTGAGTGTTTCTCCATGACACTTCTGTTCAGAGACCTTCGGATAGCGATCACATTATCTCCATGTGCAGATTAAGCTCTGCTCGGTCAGATCTCATGCTCAATAACTTAAACTATGCGTAGCAAACTGGATGGGACAGTGTCGCATGGCTTCTTCTTCTTCTACTAGTTTTCTCGCAGCCTTTACACTTTGCGACACCTGGCCGTAACCAGTAGTGTATTTTGGGGGGATGTTGTATCAGTAGTGTGAGGATTACAAGTGGGGAAAAATGGAAATGATCAACACGGCAGTTTTGTGTTGGTCATAAGCTCCAAATGTCAGTTTTGACTATTATTAGATCAAAGGTCTGGCCCTACATGGCTGCATCAGACTGTTGCTAATTTTTTTTTTAAGTCAGACATTCAAGTGATTTTCACAAATTCCTATAATTAAACTTTGCATTACACTGATTTAATCAGGGTGTCCGCAGGGTCTTAAATAGTATTAACAGTTGATAAATCATTTGTGGGAAAATTAAAGCCCTTAAAAAGTATTAAAAAGTCGTAATCCTAATGTTATGAGGTATTAAATTTTATTGGTGTTCAAGCTTTGACTCCAGACGTATCCATGAATATTTATTTGCCTGCTTGCGACTGTGACAAACTAACCTGACACGCCAGACAGACAGTTCCATATGTCCACCACGGAAATAGTCCATCTGGTTGGAAAATGTTTTCAGGGTCTGAACCTTCCAAAATAACCACACCTAGTGATTGGATGATTATTCTGCTGTCACACTCATCACAGACCAGCGTGAGGATCTAGAAAAAGCTTTAGGAACTCGAAATATTTCACTCTAGATCATAAGAGTTTCTCAAGCCTCCTGAGAAAATTTCTCAGACTTTTGAGGACCTGGGCTCTTTCATTCCTATGATCTAGAGAAAGCTTCCTCAGCTTCCCCTGATCTCAGTTGTTTTGGAACAAATTTTCTTTGTTCAAATCACCTTTTTACTGGAAATAACGGGACGAGATAAGTTATTTATCAATACAGCTTCATAGCGCTGTTGTTTGAGACGTGACAACAAGCAGAGTTGTTGTTTTGTGAGGCACGGGCTATACATAGCGCAAGCAGCCCAGCATATCCATAGGCTAATGTGACAACAAACTCAGTTTGTACAGTAGTTTAGTAGCCGTCCATATGTAACACTGATGGAAAGCAAATAACACAATCTCAAATTTTGACAATGATGAAATAAAATTCTTGTTTTCTTCTGTTAGTTGGCCTTGAATAACTGCTGTTACTCTTTGTGGGAATGGGAATTTCAATTAACCTGCCTTTAGTTTCATTTATTCTTTCAAGCTTTATTCCATGTCAGTTTACCTAATTCATGTTAAAATGCAAACTACAACTGTCAAAGATTGGTTGCTAACAACGGCTTAAAGTTGGGATAAGGTCTTAAGACTTCTTATAAGGTATTTAATAAAGTCTTTAAAAGGTATTGAATTTAACCTCAGGATTTTAGCACAAACCCTGTTAAAGCATCATGTTTGGTATAAGATTTCAGTATTGAAAAAATATTGTTCAGGGGAAAAATGCATAAAATTTAAACCAGAAGGAAAAAACTCTGAAGAAAAACATGAAAAGTTGCTCGAAGGAAATTACACAGGAAGCATATAACTATTGAAAAGCAGCTTCAAAAAGAAAAGAAGTTGTCCCTGAATGCTTATTACCATACCAGACATTTTTGCACAAAACGAAACAGCAGACACATGCAGGGATTTTCTTCTGTTACACAACTCGCTAAGTTGCACCCATGGGAAAACCAGATAGGAGACAATATTACCTTTATTTCATACGTGTTTCATGTGGATGAAAGGAATGGGTTAAAACATGAGTCAGGCAAGGGTGTGCATGAGTGTGAGAGAGTTGCTCATGAGTTTTTACATCTTCTGCATGCCTGAAAAGTTTGCGTTCTTTGAGTCAGAGGAAGGTGTGTGTGTGTGTGTGTGATGTCAAGCCCAGACAGGCTCGTCTGTGGTCCAAGTTCAGGTTGCTGTCAGGTGGTAGTAGTTAGTTAACAGTGCTGGTAATTGCCTCAGACTGTTGGGCTGAGACACTGGCCACATACCCTCAGGATACTGTGGGAAAGTACATTCAGTGGGTCACCAAAGGATTCCTGCTGCAGGAAAGTGACCCACTTCATAGGTCTTTGAATTTAGTTTGAACAGAGGATGTATAAGGAGTTTTAGCTGCTTACAAAAAAGACAAGAGCTAATACTGATGCATCTTCATGGCCTTACTTCAGAAGCCATGTCTAAAACTGTTGGTGGAGAAGGTGGGCATGCTGACCACAAACTGCCCTTTTAATCCAGCAAGTTCCACAGCAAAGACTGATATGTCAGGGTGAGATTTGTGGAGATTTGTACATATGACAGAAACAGTCAGCCACGGCGTCCCCCAAGGGCGTGTGCCCTCCTCACTGCTGTTCTTCTTTTGTACAAACGACTCCACCTTGAAGGACCCCTCTATTGAACTCCCGAAGTTTGAGGACGATACCACCATCGCTCAGTACATGCAGCTTAAGAAATTGGACTATGAGCTTTAACAGCATGAGAACAGACTATTAAGATTCATGTAAACAGCTTAGTCAGACCAAGAATGGACTAAGAATTGGTTGATCAACACACATAGATATGAGATTGCTATCAGACTAAGGTTGGATTCAGCAGGTCTCTTTACACCTCAACATTCAGCTGGAGGACGTGGATGATCACAATAAACAGGGTGGCTGCTCTCATACAGCCTATGGCTCAAACACTAAACAAAAACCATGGCACAGAAGAGCTACAGCTGTATGTACGTCAGCCATCGTTGCCAGAATGTTGCTACCTCTTCAGCTAAACCAGTTCTTTTTCCTGCATGTATACACAGACATCACTAGATACCTGCTGTGACCTCACGATTGAGTTATGATCTTAGTCAGACTGCTGGGTAAATGTAAACGCACTGATTAGTCTCACCCAGGAAGACAAAGATATGGCTGTGTAAAGATACAAGGTCAATCTGGAGTTAAACCCACTTAAAGCTATGGTGTACGATTTGGAAGCTTTGTACATCTTAATAACACCGTTTATAGGTCTGTTATTGTCCTATGGTCCAATCTACACAATATAAAGGCCAAAAAGAATGCAAAAAAATCCATTCAGGATATCCGCTGCAAAGCTGCATGGATTGGTCCGTGAGTCCATCCAATCCCCTGTCTCCCTCGCATCGCACCGTCATGCCAATGGTCCCACCTCGTCCTTCCCCACTACCCCTCTCACGTCAGCTAGCTGCTCAGCAACCGAAGCGTCATGGAGCCAGAGAAGACCGAAACCAGGAAGCTGTTACTGTTACCCTCCAAAGGGTTTCCCAAAGGTTTCAAGGACAAGGCTGAAGCAAGGAAGAATTATGAGTGATACAGGTGCCAACAGAGACTGATTATTGGAGAAATGTATGACCGGTGGAAAAAGCTGAAGAGGGATTTGGGACTGAAGACTGATGCAGAGACAGCTGAGTTTCTGTTGAACAGGTAATGACTTTGTTTACCACAGCGGGAGATGTCAGCTGAATAACTCTGGTTAGTCTGTGCCTGTACTGGCTAATGACTGAACGCTGGTCGGAACGGGTCGGCTCTGTCAATAGATTTTAGCATTAGTTAGCCACACATCTTTAGCCGGTTTGCTCTTTCGGAGGGTGCGTGTTGTTAGGAGGCGAAGAAGGGCCATACGAGCTGGGGGGTGGGATCTTGGAACACGGAGGGGAGGGGAGGGGTGAGTGAGGCTGCGTTTTTCAAATGTGTCTCATCAGCCAAACTGGGTTTCAGATCGTAGATCATAGCTTTAAGACAGTGGACTTTAGGACGGACACGTCATGCATAAACCAAGCCTAACAGCTATTAATCCATTCAAAACCCCTATTGTCTAATCTTGGAGAGGGCATATCTTCAAAAATAAAAAAAATAATTTATTCTTTAATTCATCTGCTTAGTCAAAAGAAATTGTACAGAATGATGTCATAATTTCAAACTCACACTTTGATTTTGCACATACTAATAGGAACATATCTGCTTTAAATTGTAATGAATGTATTCAAGCGTTTTAGGAACTAATAAGTAAAGTAATTTCTTGACCTTTCTCCACTCACTGGTCAGAGCTATTACTTTACAGACCACCAGCCTCTGTTTAGGATTCTTTTTCACTCTAAGCTGACTTTTATATAATGTTTAACTCTCGGGTATTGTCAGTCTTTACAGTTGGAAAGTGCTACATGAAGAAAAATATCTCCATTGCTCACTCCTTCCTCCAGACCAGCCAAAGAAAATCAACTCAGGCCAATATTCAGCACTTTGCATCCGTCAGTTAAAAATCATGTGTGAGATCGTCCTTCGCTGCTGGAAGGTGTCCAGCTCACCTGGCATGACCTTGGGACTGTGTGGGAAAGTGGAGAAAGAGGTCAATACTTCAGCCAGATGGCTTTTCCTAACTCATCATTTTTACGGGAATGAGGCTGATTTTTCCCACCTCAGCTTTCCGTCTCACTTACAACAGACCTACATCATTCGACAGCAGCAACAGAATGTATCAGCACCAGAGAATAACAGGGCGCTAAAAGATGGCAGACACGGGATGATTCAAGCAGACAATGAATCCCTGGATTGTATATTTGGATATTCTTTATTTAGGAGGGACACAGTGCTGAATGTTTGAGAAAAAGACATGTTTTTATCCCAAAGTGTGTATGTTTTTTAGACCACACTAAGTTTAGAAAGTGGAACAAAGTATTCTTAACCTTAACTTGGACTTGGTAATGGCTTTAGGAGGAGAAAGAAAACATATTCTGAGGGGAACATTGGTGCCGTTCTTTCCACCCTTACATGCTTCTTCTCAGTTCCCTCGCCGTCCTGTACCTGACTTACCACAATTTGAATCAAATCACTAGAGGCCAATTGGCCGCTTTGACCATGTGACCAACATCGGCCTGAAAAGCACCGTCTTCTAAGATTGGTCTAGGATTTTCCCATGGGAGCTGCCTGCCGAGCAGTGTGTGTGTCTGTGTGTGTGTGTTTGAGAACGTTAGGGAAAAATCTCCCACCCCCCTCCCTCCCTCTTTCCTAAACCCCCTCTGCCATCCCCCCTTTCTCTCCTTTTTTTCCACCACATCCCATCCTTTGAAACACAGTATCACACTTTAGATAGCCTTTGTTGTCACGGCAAGGAGCATTCTTTCTGCGCCACACGGAGTGTGAGAATGCAGGAGGTTCCCTGGAAAACACAGAAAGAGAACAAAAGAAGGAGAGCCAGGGGCGTTGGAAAAAGCAAATCTTTTACTGTTCTGATTTACTTATTGCTGTCTTTTCATTTAAGGCTCTTCTGCAGCCTCATGAGAACACTGACTTCAGGCAAGTGTTTGAATTAATTAGGTATGATTAAAAAAAGCAAGTTGTTCAGAAAATACAACCAGCAACATGTCAACGTATACACACTTCTACAGGAAACAGTTTCATTGAAACTTCTTGAAGTCCAGCTGCCTGAAATTTTCTACAACTTTGACCAGAGCGCCAGCCACTGAAGTTTTCCGACGTTTCTTGTTCACATACAACTCATGGTCATCAGGGGGTCTCAAGAGGATTGACATATTATTATTTATTTTTTGTTTAACCTTTATTCAACCAGGCTGGTCCCATTGAGATCAGAAACCTCGTTTTTAAGGGAGACCAGGCCAAGAATGGCAGCAGCAAAAACACGAAGTTACAGACAGAAAACACAAAAAGAGACAGAGCACAGTCAACGAAATGCAAGATTATGGATTAAAATCAAGGAGTCATTCTAGGGATCAATTGTACAAACAACTGAGCTAAAACTTTGACGTATTTTAGAACCAGCCCCTATGTCTTTTATTTTATAACATCTAAAGGATTCTGTTTTAGGTTCAATTTTTACAATCTCCTTAAAGACTAAACTTGCTGATCCTTTTATTATACGCCTGTATTTGTTTACATTATTTTACACCATCTTTAGTTTGTTTTACTCTCAACCTTTAGGAGATGTCCCTGTTTCTGGATCCATTGCTGAATGTTGCACTGAAGTTTGTTAGAAATAATGATAATGGCAACCAAAGCCAGGAAATAGTCGTAGCATATGATGATCTTCTTTTCCTTAATATTAATGTTGAGAATTTGAAGCAAAGGAGAGTTTAAGAAGTCTCACTTTGTGTTTTTTTTTTGTATTTTTATCCCTGTGCACGAGGGTCTTGTGGGTTCACATCAGTTTTCCTCTGAATGGTGTTTTCAATCAAAATGTGCCACCGAGCGGCTTTTATTACGTTGAAATTCTGGGCATTTAACTCTCCAGGAACATACGGTTCAAAAAGGATAAACAAATGCGGAACAACCTGTTAGCAAGAATTTGTAACTGTGGCTCCAGTGTCAGCTGTGTGGAAATATATCAAACTAGAACATGAAAACAGTCCAACAACCACAGGTGAAAGCATATACGCACTACAGTCTTTTCTGGAGGCGTTCAGTCCGACTAAAAGAACACGCAGCGTAGTTCACAGGAAAGGCTGCTCTGCTGTTTCTTATCTACAGAGAGAGCAAGCGTCCAAAAAGCTCTGAGAAGAAGACGGGACACAGGTTTATGCCATCTCTGTTACCCACAGTGTCTCCTGCGGTTCAGACACTTGGTTTCTCTTACTTTTTCACTGGAGCTGTACAGCACAGGCCATGATTTAAACATGATTTGATCAGTTTGACAACAGAAGTTTGTCCCGTGTTTCTGCTGAACCTCACTGCACACTGAATTATATTATTATATTCTTTTACTTTCCAGTTTGAGATGATTCAGGTCGGTTTAAGTTGTTGTCCGATTTGTGGTGAAATAAACATTCCAATGAGAGGAGAAAAACATGAGATAGTCCCCTAAGTGTTCAGGGCAGCGTCTGATTTAAGCGTGCTGTATTGGATGCACTGGAGTTCAGGGGGCCTGTAAAATAGATCAGATGACTTTAACATCAGAACTAGCTGGACCAAGTTAAATTTAATGGAATAGGCTCAAGACATATTTTAACTTTTATTGTTTTCACTTTTTTTATTATTAAAACACAAAAAGAAAACATGTACTGGATTGGGATTCAGTATTGGACAATACTCAATACTAAAAAATCAGGATCTGTATCGGGGGGGGCAGAAAAAACTGCCCTACTTTTTGTTGGGATATCTATAAAGATCCACTCCTAAAATCTTACTTATGAGATCATGAAGTACCAAAACATATTCACTTTATTATAACAGTTTTGGAGTCAGATCAGTGTTAAAATTCACAAATGCAAAATGTGTGTGTGTGTGTAAATGTGTCCACAAATGCCTGAACTGATCCACAAATGTGTGAGTCAATCCACAGATGTCTAAACAGATTTGCAAATGTGTGAATATGTAGAAATTAGGGGTGTAAATCACCAGTTTCATGACGATACGATACCATATCGATTCTTTGGACAACGATATGATATTTGCCAATATCACAAAGTCTGTCACGATACAATACGATACAATACGATGCGATACGATTCAGGGGCCTTTGGTAGATTTAAGACGATATAATGTCCTCACTGAACACAATCAGCAACATTTCACCTGAGGCAAGAAAGAAATACAAAACAATTTTGATAGTTTTATTACTGAAATGTGGAACGATGTGCTGACCTTTGGGTATGATGGTTTGTAGAGGATTATAGCCATCTGTATGATCTAACTATGTTTTAAAATTAAGACTGGTTAAATTCAGGTAAGGTACTTTTTTGCCCCTACAATGACCTTATGGGTCTTACTGTTATACTGTAATGTTTGTTTATTATATCAAGTAATGATGCAACACTATAATTAAAAATGACTGATTACACAAACTTTATTATTGACCTCCAACATTTGACCATTTTCTATCAAACCCGTATCTTACCCGGATACAGGAGAGCTATTTTATGATTGGCCGATATGTCTGGCTCCCTTTTAGCTCTGTGATGCTAACAGCATCTTGCGACACGTTCGCCTACAGCAGTATGACTCGGTGGGCGCTTAACAGTACATTTTACAGCAGGAGAAATATCAGGCGTGGCGTGTCAGAGAGTGAAAAGGTTCAAATGTGTGTCTCATACGCTGCGTGAGGTGCGTGAGGTTTGAGAGGAAACTTCAGAACGACTTGCGGTTGGACGGAAAACGACATGCGTGTCCGGTCGGGATTTCAAAATAAAGGCGTACATTAAAGATCACGATGTTGATCGTTACGACTTTCCATCGATGTAATTGGATCATTGCTTAAACAATCGATGTATCGATCTATATCGATGGATCATTACACCCCTAGTAGAAATGCATACGCAAATCCACAAATGCACACGAAAGGATTCACATGTAATGCATTTTTTCATCAGGGAAAGTCTGTAGCCAATCAGATGTCTTCCTCCTTTTCAGCCAATCCCAGTCGTGTAGATTTGAGTGTATGTTTTAATGTCATCACTGTTGCAGCATCTTACAAAAATTCTTCTGTGTGCATTTGTTTATTTGTGCACTCATTTGTAAATATTTTACACATTGGCAAATCTGTTTCCACATTTGTGGATTGACTCACACATTTGTGGATGCATTTACACACACACAAATTTTGCATTTGTGAATTTTGACACTGATCTGGCCCCATAGACAGTACAACCACTCCTGTTTGTAATCAAAAGATGTTGATGAAAACTCAAATTGACAGGTTGCATAACGTGAGTGTTGCTGCTCCGTGTTCACATGAGCTCACCCAAATTTCCAGGTAAAGTCAGGATGAAAAGCTGGGATGAGTGTGCAGCTCATCAGGGTAATTCCAGGATTTTAGAGCATGTCTGAAAACAACAACACACTGCAGTGACATGAAGCCACATGCTATGCTTCTTAATGTTCTCAAACAGGATTTTTTTTTATTCGCTTGTGCAAACATGTCAAATTTATAGGTTCTCTAAAACTAACAGTCTGATACTTTCTGTAATATGCAGGAGAAGCAGCTGCAGTTTCTGTGCTGGAATGTCTTATGCGCTCTGTGAGAACGGCATGCCTGAGAACTCTAGGTCTGAGTGTGGGAAAATCAAGCCTCGGTGTCCTGCAGCATGCAAAACAGGGGGAAATAGCACTGAAATCATAGCGTCCAATAAGGCTTCACAGATCACTGATGAAGGCAGCGTCTGTGTCCATTTGAAAATAACGCACCACCTTTAAATGTAGTCACTTCCACTCATGACAATCAGCGCAGTGTGTGCAAATACCACAAGACATTTTTCACATTACACTTTCCCCACTTTCACTTTCTCCACCTCTTGTTAGCTTTACATACTTATCTCTCAGATCTCCAGGGGATCTTTGGATTTGTTACAAGCTTTGTTTTGATTAATTATACATTGAACTGTCTCTATCCAGGTTGTGTGTGTGTAAATTGATGTGCGTGTGTGCCTGCCGGTCTGTGGCTTAGCCTTGAGAGTTCAGAACAGGTTCTGGCTTGCTTGACTCTGGGAAACTTTGAGCTGAGCAAATAGCTTGGTCTGTTTTCCTGGCTGCAGCCACACTTGCATGTGTGAGCCTTGTGTGTGCGCTGTGAGAGCTTTGTATGCATGCACTTAATGCTCACTGCTGTGGAGTCTGTGTGGACTGTAGTGTTTTGTCTGTGGGGTGAATTTTTTTGTGCGTGTCAATACAAAGCAGAGAATACAGAGTGTACTGAGCGCGAGAGGAGCTTCATTCCCACGGACGAGACAGAAGACGACACCTCTGCTGTTCCCACACCTCCACTGTCTCGCCGCTTTCTCCTGTCCTGACCCCAGTAACCACAGAGGCAAACAGCACTCTGCATAAGCACACAGGAGATGGCAGTCTTTATTTCTGATCTCCCTTACTCTGTTTTTTCATGGTGTAGAAAGAAAACTGTCCTTAAGTGTGCTAGTCAAGATCTTGCTCTGTGAGGTCTGTGCTTTGATTTACAGCCCACCTCTAAGTGGAATGCCGTTTGTTGGGTGGAGCTCAGGTGTGTTGACAAGGCTTTTAGCACGGACATGCTGTCAGGATGGCTTACAGACGAATGTGTGTGTGTGTGTTAGGGGCCGGCAAACAAGAGGTCACTAATGTCCCACCGGGGAGACTTTTAGCACATGGAAGGACAGGACGGCATGGACATGTGAACGCTACTGAGGCGTGAACGCTGTCTTTACACACTCACACTGAGCCCATCAGTCTGCAACACTCTGCTGCTTTCACACACAAAGACAGGGAACATGTCTGTTTGCTGGTGTGAATGGGTCAACAAAGTTCTCAGGCTCCCACCTGGTTTTTACATACAGGTCTGACTCTTCTCCACCTGAACGGGCGGGATCTGGATGCTGTTAGTTTAAGTCCTTAAGGCTGTGGTATCTGTAGTTTCACACACACAGCTGTGTGACTGTGGTGCACTAATCATCAACAGGACTCCATATCTTCATCACTTTATAATGCACATAACGAGTCATGGCACTGGAAGCAGTAGGTTAATACTAAAGGTGCAGTCTGTGAAAATGAGAATTTTAGCGGCATTGAGCGTTCAGATTTCAGAATGAGCCCATCTGTTACTAAAACATCTCATCACTCAGTGAGTCTCAGATCAAACAGGATCCTGAAGATAGTGTCATCTCCCTCTGAGAGCTCATGTTCTGTTTGACAGAGCTAGCCTTCAACACTGAAGCACCAATCCACCTCTGACTGTCAGAGAGGAAAGAAAACTCAGAGAAACATTGATTTTTGCTTGACTTCACTATAAACAATAAACAACGCGGGCGAATAGGGAACAGCCAACTTCAGCATCGTCCTTCAGACCCAACTTTTTCATTGATGACTCCCAGCTTGGAAACTCTACACCCATCTTCACTCTCCTGTTAGTCGTTGTCTGTCCCAGTTTTTCTTCATTTCTTTTTTGATAGTTTTCGACCAAAATTTGATGATTTACACTCATATGATGCATGTTTATGATTCTCAATCATTACACACTCTCAATTGTCAAAATTGAATTGAAGGGCAATTTGATTTGCAACAAGAGTTAAATATACATTCTTACAACTCAAACACAGAAAAAAGCACCAAAAAAATAGCATAATACAAATAAATAGATAAATCGATGCAGAGTCAGCGTATTTCACTGGTGCGTCGTTTCATTAAGACTCACCTACAACCTGTTTAAAAGACCAATGGCCACTACCAAATCCAAATTCTTTCGTGCAAAACAACAAAAAAATACTCTCTCCTCTTCTTCTTCATCATCAACAACAGCAACCACTGTCTTCTTCTTCTACTGTAAAAACAAAAGCCCCCTCTCTTCTTCTTGTCTGCCTGACTTTCAGGAAGAGTTTAGGACCAGTGGCCAGGCTGGAATTGAAAACCATGTTTGCTCTTTTTGTCCCCCAAATTTTTCCATAGACAAATATAGCCATTAGTTATGTCACACTTATTAAAAGATACTCCTCATACATGCATTTTTTTAAATTTATTTTTTTATTTTATTAGTTTATTTGACAGGGACGATACATACCACATTGCCACAAAGGGAAAATGTGAACATATATAAGACATCTAGCTTGTCCCTGGTCAGGATTTACAGAACAATGAGTTATACAAAATACAGATACAATTTTACAAATCGAGTAATACAGTGAATACAGTCAATAAATACCATAAATAAATAGACACAGTTGTAGTGAATTAGAGCTAAAACACAGGTTACATTTAACATCAAAGATTATTTAAATAGTTTACTGTTAGTTACTTTTGAGAAATTAGTGTTCGCATTTCTGCTGCTGTTTAAGCCACTGTTTAACTCCTGCACTGAACTTTTGAAGTTCTGCTTGAGATTTAATTTCAGATGGTAAGGAATTCCACAGGTGTTTGCCTTGCACTGAGAGCGATGACTGACCAAATGTTGTCCTGCATCTTTGGATTTTACAGTTTTGTTGTGTTCTGTTCCTTGTTATTGTCCTGCAGCTGTCTATCTTTGTAAAGTTCTGGGACATCACTTGTGGAGCCAGACCATTTAGGCACTTGAAAACAACTTTCAGAAAAGATAATTTTATCAAGTTAGAAAAGGTCAACAAATTGTATTTATTAATAACTTTGCAGTGGTGCCATTTTTGTGGCTTCTGATCTAAGATTTTAGTTTATAAAGTGAAAATAAAGGTTTTGTAGTTGAATCTGTGGCCTGGCCCCAGGCAGTGATGCAATAGGGCAAATGTGAAAGGACCATGGCATGCAGATATAAATGAGCTGCCTTAAAGCAGTTCAGACTTGTTTTCACAGTTTTAGATAACTTCTTTATATGTAAATCAAACTTAAGTTGAGAATCTAAAGTTACTCCTAAATATTTAAAGTCATTTACCACATTTTATTTACACCGTTTCTGAATGAAATAAATTTATTTTGGTTCTCTTGCAAAACATGAAACAATTTACAAGATTAAAATATAGTTTCGAAATTTCAGAATTCCCTAGAGAACCCGGAAGGTTGTAGGTTGAAGCTTGAGCTTATTAAAACCTACCCCTCTCATCTTATTAGATAAACAGCAAAAAAAAAAATCACAAAGTTATTTCGTTGAAAAACAATACAAGTACTTTTCATTGCTGTTAGAATTGGAACTAAGTGTGTAATACGTCAAACCTATAAAGTATTTTCCAGTGCATATTTTTGAATGATATGGCTTTTGTTAAGTCGTTTTAGTATTTTTAATGTACTGCAAGTTTTTATTTCTTTGGATGAGAAATTCCATAAATCAACTCCTTAAAACGACAGACAATGCAATTTGGTATTTGTTCGTATCTTTGGTTTTTGAAAAATGAATGAACCCCTCAGACTGTTTTGATTGTCTCTCTTTTTAAACAGTGTCTGAATACTTTGTGGCAATTGACCAGTTTTTGCTTTATACATTGTTTGTATTGTGATATAATTAACTGGGTCTGCAAATTTTAGTATACTGAATTGCAAGAAAAGGGGACTGGTTGGTTCACGGTATGGTTTTTTACTTATGATTTATATGATTTTTTTGTAACAGAAAAATAGTGTGCATATTTATTTTATAAGTATCTGTTCGGCGAAATGCTACCAACTTCCCCACACTGCACCTTTAAACTTAAATACTGTATGATGCAGAACTTTACCATTTCATTTTTCTTATGCAGGTTATTGTAGTTATATTTCCATGAGCTAACTAACCAGAGAACTCCAATCTTTATTCAGTGTAGAAAAGGGAGAAGAGAGGGTCTTTGACATTACATTGTAGAGACAGGATATCTTTAGTTTACTCAAACCTCACTGTCAATGTTGGAGTTGAGGAGGATTGAGAATGAACCAGAACAAATGTGTGTGTGCTCCTGCAGCTGAGTCACTAATATCACACAGTTAATGTAAATTTTAAATTCAATGTAAAATGGCTTTGAGGACACATAAGGACTTTAGAAATGGCGTTGAAATTTTCTTTGGCTTTTCATAATCCACATTTTAAAATGAGATTCTCAGCCCTAAAACTGGTTATCTCTAAATGCTATTATAACTATCAGTGTTTGGACATGCGAGGGAGAACACAAATCCATTTACAGCACTTAGATCAAAAGTCCCTTTGATGGCCCTTTGCAAGTTTAGCAGTGAGAAGTTAGCTGGCTAGTTGTGAAGTAAGATTTGTCTTTTTTTTTGGAGAAAAGGATTTCTTAGGTATTTAGCAGTAATGTTGGACTCTGGAGCTGAACTGTCAAAAAGAAAGGGCGTTGGAGCAGAAGAAAGCTAAAAAAAATGAGTGATAGGCTAAATCATGGGTTAATCTGTTTGTGATAATGTTAATTCCAACCCACAGTCAGCAGTTATTCTGCAGTGGTCTGTTCAAACTTGGGAGTCTATCAATAAAATGAAGAACAGAAGCTTTAGGACAACTGGATATTGTGATATTTAAAAGCACTCTAAACCTTTTTCAACTTTTCTTTTTGTTTTGTTTCTCCAGGCGTGTAACAGTGATGAGTATGTTGCAGTGCCCAGAAGAGAAATGGTCCAGATGCTCAAAGAAAAAGGTTTGTTAAACCAAACAGTTTCTGAAAATAGGATTTATAGATGCATGAAGACGGGGTACATCTCATGCAAATATTCTAGTCTAAGTGTTTTTCATTCTTTTGGGTTTGTCTTTGTAGGGTTTCTACAAGACCAGGATGACACTCACTTCACACTACAACAAGAAGAGGAGAAACTTGGTGACATGAAGGCCCCAGAGCTCCCCAGGTATGCCCCTCAGTGTCAGTGGGCCTCACTTTCAGACCTGGACCCTGACACCCTGACCTTCCCTGGGGGGGCGCCCATACAGCTCCACACCGTGCCCCCTGGCCTTCTGCCAAGGGTCCCGCTCTTCTACATCTGCACCAGATGTGGTAAGGTGTTCTGGGAGGGCTCTCACTTCAGCCGTGTGCTCTCCATGTTTGAGGATATCTTTCACATAACAGATGCTGAGGACACTGAATCTCCTGTGCTGCCTGTGAATGCAGCACAACAGAATTGACTGATTCTATTAAACTGACATCTAAATGAACTTTTGCACGTTCAGCGAAGCCAAAAGTCCAGTTTTAAGTTCCAATGTGTTTGGTTTGTTCCTCTCTTTATATTTTACTCAGTTTTAATTCCTCTGTTCCTTTCCTTGATGCAGTATTTTTCTATCTTCAACAAAAGTTATAAAAAGACCGTTGGCAAAAAGCAAAGAAATGCATGAATTATTTTTTTCAATAAAAATGTCAGCCGATGATTTCAGATGTAAATAGTTTCACAGTTAAGCACTGTAAGGGGCTGAGGGGTAGTGAATGACCAAGGACGCTGCTATCAGTGTGAAGAGCCAGGCCACCTTTCCTGGGATCGCCCGGCCAAGGATGAACTGATGCCCACAGCCACTCCTCTGAGGGAAAACCCTGTCACCTTCTAGCCTCTTGCTCGGTGCAGGAGAGCTTAGCAGTCCAAACGATTTCTGTGAAGGTGAACGGGACAGATACAGAGGCTTTGGTGGACTCTGGCAGCTCTGTGTCCCTCTTCCAACCCCACCTGCTGGAACATGAGACATGGTGAGCTGCTACCTGTCTCCTGTGTACATGGTGACAGCCGGGAGTATCCTACTGGCCGCATCAAACTGACTACAGTTAAGGGCAGCTATATGCTCGGAGTGGGGATGGTGCCATGGTGCCCTCCCTCCCAGTCCCAGTCTTGGTGGGACATCTTTTTTAGTGACGTGACGCTGAGGTGTCGTGTGGACAACAGGCGTAAACGTGTAAAATATATATGCGATTTCCCAAATACCTGGCTATGTATGGACATGGCCTTACTCCACTACACCTGTAAGGTAGCTCCAAAGCCATGATTGGGCGTAGGTGTGTGGGGCTGCACACCTGCAGCTGATGAGGAAATTGGGAAAAGAAAGGGAGGGTGAAGGACCCTTTTGCCTCAGTTCTCAGCAGTTTAGGGACACACAAAATTTCACTGAAGAGACCCTGAGTGCCAAGTCTAACTTTTGTTGCCTTTTGAGAAATAAAGCCTCAGTTTGCTTGCCTCCTGACTTTTTTTGGTCACTGCCTCTCCTTTTCCCCTGTGCTTTGGCTTTACCCTGCTACAGCACGTTCATCAAAAACTGAACATTTTGGTGTTTTCATTTTGTTGTTGTTTTGCTGGAGCAGCTGGAGAGATGCTTGGGCTGTGTTGAATTCATATGAACCTCTGGGCTCTCTGACCTGACAGAGTTTCTTCAACAAAAGATACAAGTTAAAATACACTACAGTGTGAAGTTTCTTCCATTAAACTGTTTTTCTGGATGATATTTTCATGATATTTTAAGTCTTGATTTTACATCCACAGGGATAAGATGGCAGGACTCTTACGTTTCTTTCTAAGCAGTCTGGGACTTTGTTCTCTGTTATTGCATCTGTACTGTGTTTACAGCTGGAAGTTCAGCGTGTTAATAAACTGTCTTTTATTTTGTGAAGCTGAAAGGAGTCGTGGTGCTTTCGGTGTGTGGGCAGAGACTTTAGTGTCTGACGTGTTTCAGAATTCTGAAAACAGATGGTGAAGCACTGAGAGCAGACAGATCGGTGAGATCATTTGAGCTTCACTGAGGCCTGTCAGGTGTAACACTAATGGTGTGTGGGGGGATTTCTTGCCCTGAGGCTGAAGAGCAGCCAGGTCACAGAGTAACCCAACACATCCACACACATACACCCACCCCCCATCCCCAACGCTTTCATAAAGTGTAACATCAGATTTGAGGCTTATCTCTGAATTGGAGGAAATTTCGGCTTTAAACTTCTTGATAGATGAACCTTCTGTGTTACAATTTTCTGTTTTTTCCAGGGTTCCCGTGGAAAAAAAAATCTTAAAAGGCACTGAACTCATGAATCTAAAAACAAGGCTTTAGAGTACACCACTTAATAACTTCAAAACTTCATTTGAATTCATACAAACATGCTGTATGGGACGATGTAAATTCTGTCAGTGTTTTCATAAGAATACTGCCTGTCATAGGGTCTGAAGTAGGGATGCACGATATTATCGGCACAATATCAGTATCGGCAGATATAAGCTTAAAAACACGTTTATCGGTATTGGCAGATATGAAAATTTCTGCCGATATGCACAGCTGATAAGGTGCTATTCAGTTAGGATTATTACTATTTTCCATCTGAAAAATAAGCTCCTTAAATAAAATGTAGCTCTTCATTTATTTACACTGCAGAGCTCTGTGTCTGTCACCAGGTTGTTACAGTAGCTCTAAAATAATCAAATGTAACTTGGTTATGTTTAAAAATGCATTGTACATTTAAAGTTCATGTGATCTAAAGAAATTATTTTTCTGTATTTCAACACTGAATGTCTTGAGTTTGAAAAAATAATACATTTCTTATTTATGGTAAAATCAAATGTTTTTTTGTCTTGTTTTATGTGTGTTTCTTAAACAAATAAGACCATCACAATAAGAGTAACATATAAATGCCAGTCCAGGATAGACTTAGCTTTCTTTACAGTGAAAAAAACAAACAAACTTGTGATTATCGGTATCGGTATCGGCCAAAAGGGGTTTCGATATCGGCATATCGGATATCGGCAAAAATCCAATATCGTGCATCCCTAGTCTGACGTAAACCAGGTCATCTAAACAAATCAGTGTGAAGACATTAAGATTTTCCTCTACAAAATGCATTGAAGTGTTCATCAAAGTACATTGTTGAGACTTTACAAGTCAGAAGTTAACTGTTGTCATCTTGAACAATTATACTGACAATCCTGCTGAGTACAGGCATCTCATTTTCAACACCAGAACATACAAACATCCCAACTTAATACTCTGTTCCAAAGCTCTTGACCCAGGAAATAGTGGAAACATTGAACCCAACATCAAAACTTTCATCCCTCCAGACTACTGACCATGACCTCAGTGATGGGACCAAACTGTAACCTTCTGAAGTAGAAGTTTTCAAAGTGAAAAGCCAATTGATTCTGATGTTTCTTCACCAGAGTTTTTATGTTTTATAGTTCTTTACTGACTTTTTAAAGAAGTTATGCTTTCCCTCAAATCACATACACCACATGTGTCTGAGAGGCCCAATTTTCCTAACACAGCTTGGGTAATGGATCATCAGATGGTGCTTGGGAAGCAAACTTCTCTCTGGAAAGAGTGATTTGAAAAGCTTGATGATCAAGTATCAGATGTTTCAAATAGTATGTCATACCCGTAGACTGTATATAGAGTAGACAGTGTGGCTCTGCCGTTTATCATTGTACGGTTTTGAAGCCAAAATTCCTCCATCACAGGCGCCACCATTGTAGCAGTTTGCAGCCAGAGTCTGCGCAGTAGAGACGATGAGGGATTCTGGGAGAATCTGAGAGGAGCTTGGTGAGAAAAATAATAGTTATTATTTTTTTCTTTTGAGAGTCTAATCACTTCTTGACTCTACCTCCCGACATATTTTACAATCCCTGGAAAAAATACACGAGAATAGCAGCTGTCAATAATCATTAAACGTGACGTAAAACCTGATTTTTAACCTCGTAAAACTAATGAAAATGAAACTTTTCAGAAAAAAGAGGACTTGGATACAAGACAGCCAAATAATATCTTCAAATCACAACAATCGAATGTGAGAAACGTTTCTACGAGGTGTATTTGTTTTTTAAAGTTTGACCACAGCCCATCTGGAATGACTGGAAAGACAGATTTTTTAACCTATACTGCAGCCAGTCACTAGGGGGAGCAGTTTTGTGGAGACCACACTTCGAGCCAAGCAAGCGGACGTCCATTTTTCTTACAGTCTATGGTCATACCATGGGTTACAACAGGTGAAAACACAATGTTTACAATTTAAATTAAGAGGAGCACCAAGTTCCAGTAGCTATCTTCCCTGCTAGCTAAATCTCCAAATATAAGTGGAACATTTCTTGGGGAGGCACCATGACCGTACGGCATTAAGACCAAGATCTTTTGGTCTTTTGATCTTAAGGTCTTTCGAACGCAGAGTCAGACTTGGATGACCTTCACCAAAAACTGACTGCAGTTCAGTTTTATCAGTTAAACAAAATCAACAACAGTAGTTTGCACTAAATGACTCAACAAAAACAAAAAGGCCGTGCAGAGCCAGATTGTCACCTGTCACCTAAAAAACTGATTTCCTTGACTCCTTCACAGCTCCGACATCGATGCCATAGATGCTGGTCTGGATGAATGTGTAGAAGCTGAAAAATGCCTCATCTTAGGACACAGCAAATACAAAATGTGCATGGAAGAGCTCGTCAAATGCAGCTAATCTGGTCTGGGTAGTACAAGGAATGAGCTTTTGATCAAGGACGATGAAGAAACTCTAGATTCTGTTCTTCCTCTCCTCAAGACACAAGAGAAAAGGCTGGGAAGGGCTGGTTTCCTTGAAGATGATGTCCAGCAGAGACAAGAGACTGAAATGAAAATTCAGTACAAAGATAATTTTAGGGATGGCCAGTTTATTAATGTCAGATTTAATGAAGGTTTGTAAAGATTTACAGAGCATTTTGCACTTACAGATTTCCTGGTGTGTTTTTTCACGAGTATGTATCAGGCATTGAGTTGGAACGACATTTGAAGGCTGAGTTTTACACTCATAAAACCTCAGAAACCCTTAATCATATCCAGATGTGCACTTATTATAAGTGATCACTTAGGCTGACATCAAAAAAGCTGCGGTGATGTTTTCTGAGACAGGTCATACTGTGAATCACTGAGGTGGATGTGTTTTTAATGACAGTGTTTGAATCACAGCAGCTGTGGTAGGAAGTCAGACTAATCATTTTTTTATGTGAAGGTTACAAAGTGAAAGCATTTCTCAGGATCATGCACACTTTATTCTGACTATTATATCATCATCATCAGGCGTGAAGTGGGTTCCTGATGTTCACACGCTGTCAGTTTGCAGAGAGCTACAACTTAAAAATGACTTTAGAAAGAGGCAAAGTCCTGATGCTTCTCCCAGACACTCTTCACAATTCATCTCTAACATATATGTTCAAAAATCCAGGTTAAGCCTTTCTACATAAAGGCTGTGATATAACAGAAGTTAACTAATTGCATAACCCAGATGGCATGACAAAACACTGACTTAAGTTCTTTTGTTGTAGAAAGAAACATAAAACCCTTAATAATGCAGATACCTGTCAGGATACCCTGAGTCTTGTCACTTCCTGTCACAGAAGAAAAAGTGAACAAATGTGGGTCTTAGTGACGGTGAATGTGGAGCTCAGTCTTCTTTGTTCACAGTGATGGCTGAGTCGGTTCTTCTCATCTCAGCTTGCTCCTCTCACGTCCCATCCAGGATACATTTTCATCTCACATGTGAAAGCACCGGATCAGTGTCAGTGTGACTGACAAGTTCTCAGGGCACCCAATGAGAATATGAACTGCCCAATATTTAATCTAAGTCTTAACAAGCTGTTAACAGTGGAGCTTGGTGGGTGTGCTGTTTGTGTCATAGTGACCAACACAACCACATTAGCTGAGTTGAGTTATGTAGGTTGAAGAATTGGACGACATCCTGCAACAGTGTGTTACCAGGCTGCTGACCAGTATGAGGAGAAGGGGTCAGGCTATGGAGGCTGTGTATGGTTCGTCCAAGCACTACTGTGGCTTCTGTGAGTTAAATTGCTTTTTGAAAGACAGGGGAGGGGGAAAAAAGGCACATAGAACGTGTGTTTGTGCCACCCAAGAGGGCACTTTATCATATTTCAACAAGCCAAGGGGGGCGGTTTTGTGTGCTTCCACCCAAAGGGTGGTTTACCGTGTTTAGCCAACCAGGATGTCACTTAGACGTGTGTTTTGGCTCCCTAGAGGACACCTAAGTTTGTGTTTCCACTCCAAAGAGGGTAGTTTAGTGCACATTTTGGCTCCCAAGAGGTCACTTTTGTTCGCATTTTGGCTCCCAAAAGGGCACTTTACCCAGCGTTTTGACTCCCAAGAAGGCACTTCATCATATTTTGCCCTCCAAAGGGTTACATAAGCATGTTTTGTCTCCAAAGACGGCCCATTAGCACACATTTTGGCTCCAAAGAGAGCACTTAATCACATTTTACCTCCTAAGAATTCACTTTAGCACACGTTTTGGCTTCCATAGGTCACTTAAGTGCATGTTTTGGCTTCCAAGAGGGCCCTTTAGCACCAGTTTTGGCTACCGAGAATGTACTTAATCGCATTTTGACTTCCAAAAGGGCACTATAGCTTGCGTTTTGGCTTCCAAGAAGGCTCTTAAGTGTGTGTTTTGGCTTCCAAGAGGGCTTTTTAGCTCTCACTTTGGCTTCTAAGAGGGCACTTAACCAAGCATTTTGACGCCCAAGAAGGCACTTAATCATATTTTGCTTTCTTAAAGGTTACTTAAGCATGTTTTGCCTCCAAAGAGGGCCCTTAAGCACCAGTTTTGGCTACCAAGAAGGAACTTAATCGCATTTTGCCTTTCAAGAGGGCACTTTAGCTTGTGTTTTGGCTTCCAGGTGTGCTCTTAAGTGCGTGTTTTGGCTTCCAAGAGGGCACTTTAGCGCTCATTTTGGCTCTCAAGAGGGCACTTTAGCGCTCATTTTGGCTTCCAAGAGGGCACTTTAGCGCTCATTTTGGCTCTCAAGAGGGCACTTTAGCGCTCATTTTGGCTCTCAAGAGGGCACTTTAGCGCTCAATTTGGCTCTCAAGAGGGCACTTTAGCGCTCATTTTGGCTCTCAAGAGGGCACTTTAGCGTGTGTTTTGGCTCCCTAGAGAGTACTTTGCTGACATTGTTTAACAAATGGATCCCTCCTCTTTGCGCTCCACCACTTTGATGCCAACGTGTCTTTACTTTTGACTTCTCTCTCCCAATCACTGAAATGACGGAAAGGTTTTTTTTTTTTCTCTGTGCACAACCCACATTTTCAGCTCTGCTGCCCACTCCACAGATCCATCTTCCTTACAGACGTGGCTCCATTTGAAAGGTAAAACTGCACGCTTTCCAGTTGTGCAAACTTTAATTGCCTAAAAAAAAATTTTACAACAAAGAAATAATTTACAAAACAGAAATCTCTTACTTTTTAATACTAGCTTTATTGTTGATAGTTAGCAAAAAGCAACACTTTAAACATCTTTATTTAACCAGGGTGTTCCAATGTGTTGAATAGTGGAGAAAAACAGTGATAATTTAAGATAAAAATATATCAAGTCCTAATAAATGCCCTTTTAAATGATAAGTTAATGTGTTTGTTATAATTTTTCCAGCCTAAAACATAATTTGACCACTGCTTGTGTTTCTGTGCACCTGTTACAGGAGATTCCTTGATTTTACTCTTGTCACGTGGTTGATTTACGGTATTTTTCATGAAGGATGGCCGGGAAGCAGACCTCACTGATAGGTCAGTTTATCTCAGAACTGTGCGAAAACCTTGTCGCCATCCAAAGAGGATTTGATCTCAATCCTGAGGAAAGATATTAAAAAATCCCTGTCCAAATGAGGTTTTGTCAAGGCGCATATTTTTGTAGTGTCTCCTAATAATAGAGTTTCACACAAATGACCTATTTCCTCCCAAGCACACATCCTGAAAAGCAAAAAAATGTTGGCATGGTGCCATGCGCTCCTCTTTCGAGCAGTCTGTGTAATAAGTACAGAAACATTCATCAACTCCAGAGTATTTTTGATTGCTATGAATGAAGTCTGCGTCCTGCGCCCTGTGATGAAGCCCTCTCTGTGTGTCTTTTCCCGTCCTTGTCCGGGTGGTCGCAGCAGCCCCTGCCTCTGCACAGAGCGCGAGCTTTCTGCCGCTCTGTTATTTGATCCCTGCTCTTTCTTTGCTGGGAAGAAAAGCTCGCCTCTTTCCCACGCTCTGAGGACACGTGGTGCCCGGAATGAATCGGACTCAGAAGGACCTCCCTCCCGGTCATACGTCACCTCCATCCCTCGCTCTCCGTCTCTCCCTCTCGCTCTGAGTTCAACATTCTTCATGGTTTGAATTCAGGAGAATATTGTTGGCACCGCGTCCTTATAAATACCGGCGCGTTACGTGACAGCTGTGCGTTGATTTCCTGAAAGTTTTACAGTCAGACTCTCCTCTTTGGCGACGTGCATGCACACCGACATGCTCGGATGGGACGGGAGGCTCCTCCTGTCGAGTCCGGCCCGGGCTGTCCCGGGGTCTCGGCGCCAAATCTGGGGACAGCGCAGTGATCCAACCGGCGCTGCGTCAACAAAGGAGTCCCACACCACTGCGCGGCTCTGGCTTCTTTCAGCACACAGCGATAGACCAGAGATACGGCTGCAGAAATAGAAGCAGAGTTGATTTGTATTATCTATTGTGGCCTGTTTCCGTTTAGGAATTTAAGAAGAATTTGGCCCAAACTCACAACTTACACCCGGGGGCAAATTATGAGATTCTCTGGTTTCTGCTCTTCAAACAGCTGGATAAATAATGAAGCCCATCCAGCAAGAACTCTGAGAATGTGTGAAACATGTGTTTCAAGTAGTTAATGTCCTTTTGAAGTGTATCTAGACAACTATTTTGTGGCTGTATCTGTGTTGGCTGCTTCCCAGACTCACAATACCAAGAAAGACTCATTGCTGCGAAGTGGTGGGGGGCCGAGAGGGGAGAGCAAATGCCACAGAGTTTAGGGGGAGAAACTCGTCCAATCGGAGAAACTTTTGGCTCCTGCGGTCTGTGCAAATGTTTTCCAAGTGTCCAGACGCAGTGCAGCCAAAGCTCTGATAGCGGACAGATGTTCCTGATTTTCCAGAAGATGTTCTGCTCCATTCAGTAACCCCAAGAAAGAAACATTTATATAACAAACATAATAAAATGTGTTCTAATCCTAAAATTACCAACTCCTGGAGTTAAATCTCCAAAAAGAAACCTAATGTGCTGTGAGAGGTTTGAACTTCAGTGCCAGCTCAAGAGAATGCTGTCATTTGGAGACCGTGGAAGGGGATCACACATCTTCTACTGTAGCTGACATTAAAGCTCCGGGTTAGGTGTTCACCACATTTCTGTGAATGAGTCAGACCTGCTGCCGTCTTTATTTTGGAGCGTTTGCAGCTGTGAGAGGAACAAACAAGCAGGCAAGCACGTCACACGGTCACCTGCAGATACAAAAATAAAAAAAAGGTCCAAAACATATGAGCTCCAGCTCCCTGACAAACATCTCTCTGTGTTTAACAGCACACCTTCAAATCCAGTTATTGATAAGTTGTGACAACAGGTCACTCACTGCTGACACCAGCCCTCAGTTTTTTCAGAATCTCACATTTTAAAGACCTGCGGTTATGATTTATTACATAAGAATAGTTGATGGAGTTGATCCTGGCCATGCTTGACACACCTCAAGGTGTTCTGTTATTAAAATAATAAACAAGGCATGTTCTGACTTGATGCCATAGAGCAAGGTTGGTCAGATTTAATTTACATCAGGGATGCGTTAAAGTGAGATAGCTGCACAGGGAGTCAGCTCCAGAAATAAAACGGTTGCCAGTTGGATTTCTGGTTTATTCGATTAGTATTGATAATTTTACAAACCAGCCGAAGTAGTACATCAGAGCTGCACTTAAACCATGTTGAATATCCCACCTTTTTAATTTTCTCCTTTATTTGGAGTGTTTTCTTTACGTCATCAATTTTGGCATGCGTTTTGGCTTCCAAGAGGTCACTTTAGCGTGCATTGGGCCTCCCAGAGGTCCCTTGAACTCACATTTTAGCTTCCAAGAGATCCGTATTTGGCTTTAGCGCATGATTGGCTTCCAAGACAACACTTTAGCACAGGTTTTGGCTTCCTAGAGTTCACTTAAGCACGGTTTTGGCTTCCGTGACAACGCTTAAGTGTGTGTTTTGGCTTCCAAGACAATACTTAAGCATGGGTTTTGGATTTCAAGAAGACATTTTATTGTGTGTTTTGGCTTCCAAGTCAAAACTTTAGCGTGTGTTTTGGCTTCCAAGACAACACTTTAGCACGGTTTTGGCTTTCAAGACAACACTTTGGCACGGGTTTTAGCTTCCAAGACAACACTTTAGTGTGTGTTTTGGCTTCCCAGGAAACACTTCAGCGTGTGTTTTGGCTTCCCGGGAAACACTTTAGCGTGTGTTTTGGCTTCCAAGAGGTCACTTTAGCACAGGTTTTGGCGTCCGTGACAATGCTTAAGTGTCGGTTTCGGCTTCCAAGACAACACTCTAGCATAGGTTTTGGCTTCAGAGAAAACACTTGAGCGTGTGTTTTGGCTTCCAAGACCACACTTTAGCACGGGTTTTGGATTTCAAGACAACATTTTAGTTTGTTTTTTGGCTTCCAAGAGGTCACTTTAGCACGGTTTTGGCTTTCAAGACAACACTTTAGCGTATGTTTTGGATCCCGGGAAACACTTTAGCGTGTGTTTTGGCTTCCAAGAGGTCACTTTAGCACAGGTTTTGGCTTCCGTGACAACGCTTAAGTGTCGGTTTCGGCTTCCAAGACAACACTTTAGCATGTGTTTTGGCTTCAGAGAAACACTTGAGTTTGTGTTTTGGCTTCCAAGAGATAATTTTAGCACATATTTTTTAACAATTGAGTTCCCCTTTAGTTCAACCCACCACTCACTTGCCAATTAGTCCATTTTCCTCGGGCTTTCATCTTTAAATAATACAAATGACACCAAACAATCTATGACAGACAGGAAATGTGTGTATATATATATATATATATATATATATATATGTATATATATATATATATATATATATATATATATATATATATATATATATATATATATATATATATATATATATATATATAGATATAATCTTTTTATTTTATTTATTCTTTTTTTTTTTTTTGCAAAAACCCACATAATCAGCTCTGGTCCTCGTATCTCACAGATACATTTTCCTTACCCACATGGCTCCACATGAAAGGGAAATAAACTTTTATTGCCTTAAAGTATTTTTAAAACAAAGAAATAATTTACAAAACATAAATCCTCTCACTTTTTATTCCATTTTTATTGTAGATAGTCTGTGAAGTCTTTTCATAGTGTTTTCTTTGTGTCTTGTTTTGCACTTCAGGGCCACCGTACAACCGTCCACGGTGAAATACATGATCATGATCATTGAGTTCACTGTGTCATTAGTGGCAATAACGCACCGGATGGGAGAAGCAGGTATATTCTCTGGTTTCCTCAATAGACTGGATAAGGCTGCGACCTTCCTCTGAAGGATTTCTCCCACACTCGATGCACAGATGCACGGTCACACACTCACGTAGACAGATGCCGCCACAGACGTGCGACAAATGTACAGTTCGGAGTGTGGGAGAAAGAGGACACTGTGAAAGCCGCCAAACCATCCGAGCGGAGCGCGGTTTATAAAGTGTTACACAGATGAGACGAAGCAACGCGGGCCGCCAAACGGAGCAAACGGCACGAAGAGGAGAGGCAGAGCTGAATTATACCTGCTGTGGTTTCCACCTCCTCCTCTCGTTCTTTCTCTGTCTCTCTTTCTCTTTCACTCCATCCAGATCTGTCACTTTCACACGAAGTCTCTCTGTCAAACTGTGGTTCCTATCTATCAGTATCTATCACCACCTTCTCCAGCTCTCTCTCACGCACTAACACACACTCGCAGGCACCCAGTTCCCACGGTGGCGGGGGGAGCCGAGCGGCGTGTCAATCTGCGCACAGCGTCACCTCTTTTCACTTGCAAAAAAGGAAGTAGTGCAGGGCTTTTGTTATTTGAAGTCTCACAGTCTAGTCGTTTGAAAACAACTGGAATATATCCGCAGTTTATTATTTAAACAGCCGCCTGTTATCTCCTCCTGGTGCTTTTGGACGGATCATTACAACCGTTTGGAGTTTGACTGAACTGCCCTTTACATTTGTTCGTTGGCTTTATTTCCCTCGGGGTTTTTTCCCCCCAGTCAATTCACAAATCCTAGATTAATTGAAACGCTCACAAAGCCTCTTATCATTAAACGGATTCGAACAGGACCTGCTACACTTTAGTCAAACTTTGACTTATTTGGTTTCATATTTGCGCGCAGCTTTAGAAAAGTGTACACAGGTTTAAGTGTGGCACAGCATGGGGCAAAGTAATTCCCACACACCTCTGATGTGTAAGTGTATCATTATCAGCACTTTCATCTTCCTGAGCCTTTGAGAAAGGATGTCAATACCAAGCGCTCCTCCTTGACTTTAACAATCATCATTATTGATTATTTTCTGAATTCAGTTATTCCCTTACAAAAAACTAATTTGTGACATGTCTCATTAACCCGTCCTGAGGTTGATAAATAAAGACTAACGTAATCTTCCATGTGCGTAAAACTGCCGTTCAAGTGGTGGACACAAGTTTTCTGAACGGCTTTTGACTTTATTTTCAGCAACTTTTTGTTTTTCATGGACAAAGTCCCCTCATGCTCTGCCGTCTCCGTTTACATCGCAGCCAGTGAAACGTAGAGGGAGTTCCTGTTGATGTTAATCCCGCGGTTGATCCCTCGCACCGTGCCCGCTTTCTCAGCACTTTACTGCTCTGGCAGCACCATGCCCCTGGCTCTCAGTCCGCTTCCTGGGGTCGGCAACAGGAGATCGGATGTAGGGCCCACAGTTAATATTGCTGCGGGCGGCTTGTTTAATATTTCTGCAACAACATTTGGCTCCCCCCTTTGATGACCACGCCTCCTCCCTGCAAATTCACAGGAGCCTTGATCCCTCCTCCTAACCGAGCCGGCAGCCTATAACCTCCCCGGGTTTCCGCCCATTCCTCCACAGTTGATTCTTTAGGACTGTATTGTCATGCAAATAGAGGACGCGTAAAATATTCCCCCAGAGCGCAGCGCAGGGCAGAGACTCACACGGATCACGCGGAGGACACAGACCCGGGACCCACGGTGGATTTGTATCAATTTCGTCGCAACGGACCCGTCCATCTTTCTCAGGTAAGTCCCAAATCTGCAGCGGGTTAAGTGTTAAATGTCAAAATCTGAGCGTTGTATCCGTGCGTAAACGTTTACGCACGGAGTACCCTGCTCTGACTGCTGGATGTGGAGGAATGTAAGGTCCTCCCGAGTGTGCTGGGGAGGAATCGGGATTCATGTGGACTCACTCTGCTTTTTTGTCAATACCAGACCACATGAGCTGCAACATATAGCCGGGACGTGCCGTCAGGACCAGGATAGGGGGGGACTCTTCAAGGAAACGCTGCGGAGGCTGCCCTGAGGAGACAGTGGTCATATTCCAATTTCACCGAGAGGAGTCGGAGGTGTCTGTCCTCTCCATCCCCTGCCACAGGCTGCTGCTGCTGCTGCTGCTTTAGAGAGGGAATACATCTACAGACCTGTGGATCACTTCTCAGCGCCCTAATGTGTTTTAGAGGATTTTAGGATCTCTCTTATATTTACCTTTTTGCACACCGAGTGTGTTATTTCATCTCTTGTCCTTTTTGGGATATAATCACAGATCCTTTTCCCGTTTTAAGACTTTTAAGTGCCTTAATAACTGGTGGTAATCCTGTACAACTGGCATTATCACCAGACCAGAGACGCTCAACAGGGAGAAGACGATTATTGTCAGATTTAGAGCCCGGGCAGGATTAGTGCTTTCCCCACCCTCCAGCAAGCTGCAACAATGAGCCAGGCGGATGTGTCGACTTGCTCCGCGCCGCAGAGAGTTTTCCAGGAGGCGGTTAAGAAGGGCAACACCAAGGAGCTGCATTCTTTACTGCAGAACATGACAAACTGCGAGTTCAACGTAAACTCCTTCGGGCCTGAAGGACAGACGGCCCTGCATCAGTCCGTCATTGACGGCAACCTGGAGCTGGTAAAACTGCTGGTGAAGTTTGGCGCAGATATCCGGCTGGCCAACAGGGAAGGGTGGAGCGCTTTACACATCGCCGCTTTCGGGGGCCACCAAGACATTGTGCTATACCTCATCACCAAGGCCAAGTACTCCTCTGGCGCCCGGTGATCTGTCTCTGCTGTCAGGTAAAAAGTAGAAAATCAGAAAACAACAAATGGAAATAAAACTGTAACACACGGAAAGCCAAGCTGTTGCTCTTCTTAGTTGTGCCAAATTATTTAAAAGAAAGTCAAAACAGGCCTGCACAGTAATCTCCCCCCTTCAATCTCAACCAAACGGGGCTCGCTGTGCGCTCCGGAGCCAAGCACCACATGGGTCATACACAGCGCTGCAGCACGAATCTTTCACAAAAAGCAACGCCATTTCGGTAAGTTTGTTGGTACTAAAGCTTTCCTCTTGAATGTGTCTCTTAGATCCACTCTAAAAGAAGCCAGTGCCTGTGTATCGTGTGTGAGTGTTTGGACTCCAGAGTGCAGATGGCCCAGTTTTATTTTGACCCTCCCACCTTTAAGATTCAGCTGAGAAGTTTTCTGACACGTTGCTTCTCATCTTAAAACCCTTCTTTAAGTTATTTGAGCTTAAAAAAAGAGAGAAAATCACGGCACTTGATGCTTATGTGGCTGCATGCTGGAACACCTGAAAGGAAAGACTCATGAACATGGGTTGCCCTCTGTTGGCTGAGGCCAGAGGTCTGATTTCTTTAATAGAATCATTAGTTTTTTACTCAAAGAGCGGCATTGTGGCTATCCAACACGCTTTCAGATGTGTAATCATTATGTAACAACAATTCTGACTCGATCATTGTTGTGAAGTACTGTACACAATAGCTTTATGTTTCTGTATTATTTTGAAAGAGATAGTAGCTGAATGCGCTCTGTGTTGATCTAGCCATGCTGGCGTCCAACTCTTTCAGGCCAGTGTGACCGTTTTTGGGTCAATGTGTTGTATTATAAGAAAAACCGCTGCTTCCGCTATGTATCAAAACAAAAGTCGCATTTCTTATTTTGGAATTCACTTTATAATCTCCTTTCAGTATTTTATGAACATCCTAGTCATCACTGTGAAAGCGGGCTGGGTTTTTTTTTTTTTTATTTATGAAGGTACATTGAGAAGATGCATTTTCTTTTTTTGAATATGTTGTGGTTCTTCTTAAAATTCTTGCGTGTAAGAGGGTGATTCAAGCTGCTTCAGTCTCGTAGTGTAAACTGTCCCGTGTGGAGGTATATCTGCCACTTCCCGACCCAGAATCCCCCCACCTCCTCCTCCTCCTCCTCCTCCTCCTCTCTGTTACAGCCAGCCTGGTGACCCCTCAAGAGGACTTTCTCCCCCTGCCCCTCCACCTTCTCCTCCTCCCGTTTAAAGGACTTTGGTTGCCTTTTGCCAGCTACCTCGACTTTAAAGTATTCTCAAGTTGCTCAGCTCTTTCTCTCACCGCTCTGCCACGTTTTGCTCAGAGTCTGGAGACTCGAATAGTCTGTGATCATCCCCATATCAGTGTGTCTATCTTCTTCTACGTTTTGGGAATTTCATACAGGAGATGCAATGAATCCATTCCTGCAGCCTCAGTCGGGACAGTTTATTCTACACTACAACCAAACCATGTCTGACAAGCAAAGCATCGTTTTTATTTCTTCTAGGGACTCTAATGATCTTTTTCCTTTCACTGTCATTGTTACATACTTTCCCCAAAACCTCTTTCTGTCCCCCTTTTGTCGATCGTCATCGTTTATGTTATTTTTTCAGTCATACAAAAATGGAATTGTATCGCATGACTTATAAACGCAGGGAGTTTTATTGCACAAAGAATGCGGAGCCTTGAGCGCCCCCTGTGTTTGGGTGGCGTAACTGCAGGAGCAAAGGCTTTTGAATAGTTAATTCTTACTACTGAGCAGGACCCTGATACTGTTGGACGATGAAGACTTAAAAAACAGAAAAGTAAGACCACATGCCTCTTCGTAGGATGTCACAGAAAAGGAAAGAATTGGTTTCATAAAGTTTCCTGAAAGTCACCCTGATGTTTGTTTAAATGCTGCTTGTTTTTTTTTGTTTGTTTGTTTTCATTTTTATGTCTTTTTTTTTTTTTTTCATTTATAAATCCTAATTCTTAATTTACCAACAGCTGTGTCAAAGCTTCACAGCAGCACAGGTTCACTTCATGAGAAGCTGTCGAGAGAATGTGTTTGAAATTTTCAGTGTGTGTGCCTGTTTGTCCATGTATATGTATATGTGTGTGTGTTTCTCATGAACCCACCACCTGTGTGTGACTGTGTCGCCCCCAGTCACCAGACTGACGACTTCCCCTTGTTACAACCTGGAACAACCAGAGAAAAAGTGAAGCGATAGATCCACTACATCATGGTATAGATCTGATATCAGGCAACGAATGACATATGCATCGCTTGTCTAAACTTGATGTTTTCTTTTTTTTTTTCTGTCTTGTTTTCTTTTTTTTTTTTTTGAATATTGCACTGATGACTGTTGTTAAGAAGTTGACGTTTATGTGTCAACATTTTAATTTTTTCTAAATAGAAAAAAAACAAACACAACAAAATACTATTGTATAAATATATGCTCCAGGTGATGATGTCCTAATTTTTGTGTGTGTTACTTTGTGGAAAAAACGTTGTTTTTTTCTGAACAAAGATGCGTGTATCTCTGTGATTGGGTGTATGTATATATACATATGAATATATATATATATATATATAAATGGACGCTGATGATGATGATGATATCAATATCTTGGGGCACTTTCTTTTCTGAAGTGCTGTCTTCCTGTTTTATTTGAAAGGGGAATAATACATTTGATGGTAAGATCATTGTAACATGATTAAAATTGCACGGTTGTGTGGTTGTGTGGCTTACCAGGGTCATAACATTTATGACGTTAGGAGCCAGCCGCCGGATTGGTGTACATGAGTGAGAAGTTTTTTTGAATAAGAAAAAAGTGCTGACTTCTTTGGACCAAGATGTGTTTCTGGTCTTGCTTCATTTCAAGCAGGAGGAAACGGCTGATTTTTCATGAGTGATGCAGATGTTCCACCATGTTTGAGTTATTTTATTTTTTCTGTTTGTATTCTTTTTATTTTTGAACGTTTGTAACACTGTGATGATGACGTGATGTCATGTGGAGATGAGTGCTGTATTATTTTTGTACGTTTGTGTACAAGCCAGTAAAGAAATCATTAAACTCAAACGCTCGGTGTATGCATACATTTCTTCCTCCTCTCCTGTGATTTTCCTCGAAAAGTTTGGGAAACACACCCCTCCCCTCCCCATCCTCCCCTCTCCTCTCCTCTTTCTCTTTCTCCCCCCCTCCAATGTTTTCCAAGCCATGCCCAACCCAGATCCTCCATTCTCTCCCTTTGTCATTCATCTGGCCTCATCCTTTCACTGCCCGGATAAAGGAGCCCTGGTGCATTGTGGGTAGGCTCAGTTTAAAGAAGGGTCCCCTCCCCTGTGTGTGTTGCGGGAGAGCCGGTTTTATGTTACACCCCCCTACACACACACAAGAAACTTCCCAGCTCACACTTCTTCTCACTTGTGCTCCCTTTCTGATGAGTGAGGAGCTTTGCACCAACTCAGCTCCTCCACCCTTCACTTTTTAACACCTTTTAATTCTGCTTCAACATTTTACTCTTTCTGTGACTTTCACTGTGAAATACTCTGCTGTAACCGTGCATGAAATTGCTGAAAGTAGTTTGATTGTCCTGTTACTTGCTCTCACATGATTTGGAGCAGCCAGGAGTGAAAAAATGCAACACATGGATTTGTCTGCAGCCAAAAACTGAGCGACCACAAGCTTCTGCACCAGCCTTAAAAAGTCTCGATCCAGTTTTGATTCTTCTTCTGCATGTGAAGCTAGAGTCCATGTTTAACTCTTGCTAACACGTGCATGGCCCTCTTGTCCCCTGCACCTGTTGATCTGAAATGCACCCTTTCATTAAGTCATGTTCTTGCCTTGTTTCTTGGAAATGCTGAGTTGCGACTGATATTGCACGGCTGTGGGAGGGTTGTGGGAAAAAGCCACACAACAATCTTTCTACATGTCGGACCTGTTTGTGTTGTAACATTTTCTGGGTGTCACCAGTATTTGAGAGCAAACGCTTGAGCAACAGAGGGTTACAAACGTGATGTAGTGCAGTTTGAGAGCTGTGTGATGCTGATGGATTAAAATTGTACAGTTCAAGGTTTTCGACTTGCTGTTAAATGCAGAGACTGTGCCAGATCGCCTCAGTCTGATGCGTGTCTTCGTCTTACTTAAGATCCAGGAACTCTTCTCCCTCCTGACACCGTCTCCTCTGTGTTTTGATACCGAACAGGCTATCTGGCTTTCTCCTCGCCAGTCCTTTCCTCTCTCCCTCCCAGTCTCTCACTTCTGCAGGATGTTTTTGTTGAGCTGGGTTCCCTATTGTTCACACACTGAGTTGGCTGGCCTCCCAGGGTTGCTGCTGCTGGCTGCAAGGCCCCCTAATAGGTTCTTCATGTGCCTGGGCTCCCCTTCGCTTGTCTTGGTCTGGCTTGCACGGAGCAGCTTGCAGTGAGCCAGAAGGCAGAAGGCACTTTGGGAATGTTTCTGCAGAAAGAATATAAGGAATCATTTGGAGAACTGCATCACGTTCTGAATCTTTAAACCTGACCAGCAGCAGAATAAACTGGTCTCATAGGGAACAGAACCAGATCCAGCCTTATGTGTGTGTGTGTATTTTACTGTATTTCACAGAGAACTTGAGCAGAACAGTGTGAGTTTCTCAGCAGCTGCAATCATCTGTCACTATCTGCCATCGCCGTTCAATAAGCCCATTGTTCTGCAGCTCATAAAATATTCATATCCATGCTGACAGCCCTCACTTAAAGAGTTACACTCAGTCTATAAGCCACCAGATTAACCCAGCATCTAGTAATTTATGTTAAAATGCAGTTTAAGTGATTTTGTCAAACAGAATTCCTTGTTCTCTCACGGCTCAGTCAGAGCGGTGTTAGACGCTGGGAGCTCAGATTGTGGATCTCAGGCACCACTTCCTGAAAGTGACTCTGTACCATAAAGACTGCAGGGTGTACACGATCAATGACGCAACACTAACTGCTTCATTGAACGTTTTTCAAATGAGAACACATTTGAGGAACTTTACAGTTGTTGATTGATGACAGGCCACGTAAAGAGGAACTTAGAGTAACGTTCAACAGGTTTTCCAAAGTCTTGAATCAGACAGCCGTTTGAGCCGTGTTTTACCTGATTTTTTGTTTGACAGCTCTTGAACTGTTTCTGTGGAAAGTCAACGCTTTGTATCAAAACACGTACCAGTCAGTCAGCCTCTTCACCTGAATTGCTTTTGGACTTCATGATTGAAGTAATTCTTTTTTGTATTTTCCATCCCAGAATATCCACCCTGCTTTTGGTGCTTTTGGTTATGAAAAGCTTGTGGTTGTTGAGAGAACTTCCCGACAATGTGAAAACCTGTTGGTTTAAAGGTAGGGTCTGCAGGAATTTTTGTTACTTGTTAGTAAACACAGCATTCAAACTGGGCTCCTCCTCCTTGGCTCAGTGCCAGCAGCAGCACACACCCACGGCCTCCAACCAAAGCTACATGAACACACTCACTAGACCAGCAACCACCTGTAGCATCTCGTTTCTACATGGGAGGGACTCAAAGCACTTGACTTAGCATGTTAGCACAGGCTAATCACAGGAATTTGACACAAACCTGGTTAGCAGAAAGCTAACTCACATGGCTCTTCACCCCGTGCTGCTCTCCAAGTTCCCAAAAGAGAGTAAAAGTTGAGCCAAGCTTCAGCTTTGTTTAGGAAAAAGCTTTATCTGTTTGGTGTTTTGTTTCACTTAGGCTGTTTTTTATTCTCTGTGCTACGTCCACTATCATAGCTGCTCTGATTAGCTACTTACACTCCCTATTATTAAAACCCAAAGTCACTTGCTCCCTGGGCGCTCTGTGATTGGCTCATGTAACCACGCCTATTTCTGCCCAAAAATGCCCTAATAAAACCAAAACATGAACTTACAGGCAGAGGAGGGGGTTGAGGTGGACACAGACACTGACACACATGTATAGAGGCCCATAGGAATAGATTTTGAAGGAAAATCCTGCAGACTCTACCTTTAAGGTTTCATTCACATCGTCTTTTATAAAGAAGCAACTTTTGCGACTCATAAAATCATCTTACTCGGAAGTCAGCCACAAGCAATGACGTGGGGAAAAAAGTAGTGTTGTGTGTTTCATTCTCTTTATTATAAATTATTATAAAAACCTTTTTTGACTGGTTGAATGCAGTTAAAGGACGCTAAACAAGCTAAAGATACAACTTTTAAAACGGTCACCTCAAAGAGATGTAACTGGGAACTTGAAAGCAAAGAGTTTCTTATCTACTGAGTTCGAGCCAGACTAAAAAGTTATTTAAAGCTGCAAAATAAAGCCGTGTTTCCACCAAGTGATCTGGTGTGGATCAGTACAGATTCGTACGGGTCAGATTGGTAAAGCGTGATCCTGCTTCTGTTAGCACAACCAGCTGTGCTCCCTCTAGGTAGGCGGCGTGTAAGCTGATAGCCACGTCTGCTATGTTATAGCATGACAGTGTGCAACCCTGTGTACTAATAAATCCAACGAAGAAGAAAAACGAGACACAGTAAACAAAGAGCAACAATGGAAGACATCCAGCAATTTGTCTTTCTTGTGATTGGTATGTGACTTTTACAAATCCCAATCAATCCTTTTTTCAGAGAAGACTGTATGCTGGTTGTTTTGTTCTTTTTTTTACCATTGTCACACAGGAAGTGATGGTTCTTTCGACCAATCAACGGACGGCAGTGTCTCAAGCTTCACCATCTTGGGTTTGATTGGTATGTCTGGCACTCCAACAGGTGGGTACCAAAAATGGGATGGTACGGGTCGGTAATTTGGTTTTAGTGAATAGAAACACCACAAAATGCGTGCTTTACCGAGATGAACCAAACTGAACTGCTTGGTGGACACAGGGCTTCATTCGGATCTAAGTTTTCTCTCTTTTCATTCTGTTTCAGTCTCTACCAACTTCTGGTAAATTCACCGTGGAGGCTGCTTCCCTAATAGGACACAGGCTTTGATGGATGTGTCTGTCTCAGCCTGCGTAGATCTCTAAGGCAGAGCTGGTTCACAGTGTTTCCTGTTTGCATCACCTTTAACCACATGGTTACCTTAAATAGCAACAGGTAACACTGTGACCCACAAGATCACATGATCTGCAATGACCAGAATGAACCTCTGAGGGAAAAAAAAAATGACGCTTCTTTAGGAGCCAAAAAAATCAAAAGCAAATTTAGCAAACACACTGCGATAACACTATGTGCGATAAACCAAAAATAGCTGCCCTAGCACCAAACACACTCAAATACACAAATGATACAAAGCAAAAAGTAAATAAGTCAGGAAACATCTTCAAAAGAAAATAATCACAGATTTTTTATTAGGCTTTTTAATATAGTCAATAAATTCTGTATCTGGCCTTCGTTTCTGTCCAACAGACCATGAAGCTGGTGACACAGTGCCCCATAAAGGCCTGGAGCTCTGTTCAGAGCTCATCTTTTAAGATTTTATGTTTCTGTTTTGAATCATTTTCAGATCTGGAGCTCGTTTGATGTCAGTGCAGCTGTTTTAGTGTTTGGCTTTTTCCACCGCTGTGCTGGCATTTGACGTTTACATACCGTATACTTCTAAAGACGCATCAATCTTTTGGACTATTGCATATTTAACTTTTCAGCAACTTGTATTTTTACTTATGTTTTTCATGTGACGGATCTGTTCCCCTCTTGAACTGATCTGACTCAAGTTTTACTGCCTTGTTTTGTAAGAACAGAGTCCATCATGTTTAGCTGCGCTCAGGCTCAGAAGGAGCTAAATCAGCAGTGTCTGTGCTGCTGCTGCTGCTGCTGCTGCTGGTGGATGACAGTGAGCTTTAAGTCCTGCTGATACGACACTTTCTCCTTGAAAACAAAAACATGTCTGTTGCTAAACACGACCAAGTGAGCACCCCCTCCCCAGAGTCTGCCTGTGACTGAGGAGGGGAGTAAAAGGACTGGAGAGAGGGATAGAGACAGGTGGTCGGGCCGGTCTTTTCCTTGCCCTCCGCTCCTTTTTGAACTTTTCTTTCATTCTTCCAGTTCATTCTGTGCTTCTCTCCATAGCGCCAATGACAAGGCGCTCCATTCACTGCCTCATTCTTCCACCTCTCCCCTCCTCCCTCCATCCCGACCCCATCCCCTCCCAACCCCGGCTCCTTTGTCTAGCTTGTGGGGGCCTGCTTTAGCTGCTATTCACCAGCCAGACGGACCGCCATTGACTGGACCCCCCTCCATCCAACCCCCCTGACATCCCTCCCCTTCGACAAACACCCCTCACACACACATACGCACACAGCAACCTGGCCGGTCCCCACCCTACACCCTGTATCAGGCAGCTGCTATGCTAATAGGGAGGAAGGGATGGATGGAGGGGGGAGGGAGGAGGGAGGAGGATGAGAGACAGAGCAGCCAGCCTATAGTGAGGGGATGGAGAGGGGGAGAGCAGGGAGAGTGACCCCGCTCCTCCATCTCCATAGCCATGCCAGAGCAGAAGCAGACCTCCTGTTACACAAAGGGAGTCCCCTGGCTCCCTTTCCTCCCCCTTCTCACCCCCTCTCCCTCCTCCTTCCATCCCTCTGTTCCCCTCTTTCTCATTCAAATCCATTTTATACCCCAGTGGTAAAGGGAGCTGTAAGTGCAGTATGTAAAGTAACCTTACTCCTGCCCCGCAGGCGTAGGCATTCAAAACACAGAGAACAGCCTGTGTGTGTGTGTTTGTGAGTGTGTGTGTGTGTGTGTGTGTCCATTCCCCTGCTTTGTTTGGGACTGCAGCCCATACCTCCACACACACAACTCACACCTGTCCATGAGTTGAGATGCATCTCCTCCTCACGGTCAAATAGTGCCACATCAGAGATTTGCATTCTTTAAACCTCCTCTGTTCAAAAGAAAAGCAGCTGTTATTTGACGTTGAAGTAAAAGTGTAAATGCTCCTTTAGATATTCTAATTCTCTGCACTGAGGTGTGTTTCTTCAATTTGGATCAGGGGGATGAGTTTTGTAGTTTTCAGTCATAAACCGTGGATGGAAAGTTTAGGTAAAACAATGAAAATGCAGAATCTCTGTCGATAAACTGTGGTTAAATTCAATAAGATCTTTAAAATGAGGAGTATTTAGAGCATGGGGACAAAAACCGTCATGCGATTTATCGGGATTTTTTTGTTTGACAATATCAAAATCGTGAGTCTTCGTTAAAAAAAAAAAAAAAAAAGATTTTTTTTTTTTTTTCTCAAATTCAAATTCTTGATATCAGTATTTTTTTATAAGAGATTTTCTCTAAATCACGTGATGTGCGTTTTATGGGAATATATGGCTCCTGATATGGTCTCTAGACATTATTATCATCATTTAACTTTTACAAATTAAAAATAGCAAAAATCATTAATGTCAAAGAATCGCAATTTAAATTGTATCAGCACCCCAAAAATCGGAATAAAATAGAATCACAGGAATAGCATATCGTCCCAGCCCTAGTACATTTATTAGAGTTATGTGACATAAAGTGGATATTTTGCAGAGAACAAACCCAAATGTGAGACTCCCACAATGCAATGTTCACAGTCTGTTTATTCACAGTCAGAGCTCCATGCACTGGAGGTCCACATAGAACAGGTGGAGGTATCTAAAGCTCTGGAAACTGGTCATACATTAGAAATCAAAACAACTGTATGCTGAGACACTGAACACAAAGGGCAAGACATACCGGCACAGAAAGAAGGTAACACAGGGATTAAACATGTACACTGAGGACACAGAGATAAGACACAGGTGAGACGCATCAAGCAACCAACAACAAGGGAACACAGGAGAACAAAAGTAAAGGGATCTGAGACAAGAGACAAAGGTAAGTTTCATATTAAAGCGACATGAAAAATAAGGCGGGAGGGGGTAAGGGGAGTCTAAATTCAGAAAAGGACGTGATTTAATCCTAAAAAAAAAAAAGCAGAATCAGCGATATAATGTTCTGAAAGGGAGAATGTATGAGTTAAAAGAGAATGGGACCCAGAATTGAACCCTGAGGAACGCCACAATCAATAAACTTACTTTTTACACACTGCTTTTAAAGTATTGGTATGTTTGTGTGACCAGCTTTCTTCTGGAAGAGTCTACATCCCTGTCCCTCTCTCCTGTTCTGTTATTTATCCCTGTGCAGTGTGACCCTGTGCCCCGTCAGGGAGGCATGTCCCATTTGACATCTGCCTGTTTGCAGGGGGGGTGGATGGGGGGGTTACAAAGGGTGGGGTGCCCATATGGAGCTTCAACACCCCTCACCCAACCAAGCCTTTCCCTGTCCCTCACACACACACACACACACACACACACACACACACACACACACACACACACACAATTCCAGCACAGCATCTCCTTCTGCTTGCACCTTTTGTTCCTCTAGTGTGTGTGCGTGTGTGTATGTGTGTGTGTCATACCTTACCAGAACACAGATATGGATGGAGGTATAGATAGATAGATAGATAGATAGATAGATAGATAGATAGATAGATAGATAGATAGATAGATAGATAGATAGATAGATCCTGTGTAGCGTAAACATTGCAAACAGGGTAGACCCTGACTTGCTGGTCCGTATGCGCAGCATGCTAAGGTGTAACAGTTACCCTGTATGGATTATCCTCCAACACAATGATTCAGTGTGCAGGACGCACAATGAGCAGGCTGGCTGCAGAGCTGGATCTAGGCTAACGAGCTTGGAGGAGTTTAAATGGCCTGTGGGTGATACTGCTCTGTGTGTTAGACAGCACCTTCACTGTAAGGGCTGGCTGTCTTTGTCTGACGACAGGCTGTGTGCGTTAATACCTCTTGTTAAAGGGCTTATAGTTAAATAGGTTGTTAGCACATATTGTGACACAGCTGTTGCAGCTATTTTTTCTATTACAGTGAGGAAAATTGGGTTCAGATGGAGGAGGAAGTTAATCTCCATATGCGCTGTTGAATTGTTTCAGAGGGGTCAATGAGAGCACGTCCTGTCCAGTATGTAGGTCAGGTGCACCTGTAGATTGCTTTAATGTTAATTAATTTACTTTTAAAACACATGGGTACCTTGGCTATTGTCCTGGCTTTAGACAGAGGTTGATCGTATTCATGGAAATCCAACAAGCACACCTCATCCTACTAAATGGGGCTCTGATTGGGTGAACCAAATCTAGTTTAATGAGGAAAAGTATAAAAATCAGTGCTGCTGTCATCACTGTCCTCTCGCAATAGAGTGTTTTCATGTGACGTCATCAACTGGACCATGTTGGAGGCACTCTCACAACAGAACAGAAACGAGATGGTTTATGGGAAAATCGTCCCATAAAATGACAAATTACTGACCTCTTTTGCTGCACTAATCAGTCAGACCATAGACAGTAAAAAAAAATGGATGTCCGCTTGCTCAGCTCGAAGTGAGGTCTCCACAAAAACTGCTCTCCCTGGTGGCTGGCTGCAGTATAGGTAAGAAAATCTGTCTTTCCAGTCATTCCAGATGGGCTGTGGTCAAACTTTAAAAAATGAATACACCTCATAGAAATGTTTCTCAAGTCCGATTGTTGTGGTGATTTGAAGATATCATTTGGCTGTCTTGTATTCGAGTCCTCTTTTCCTGAAAAGTTTTATTTTCATTAGTTTTACGAGGCTAAAAACGAGGCTCTTCGTAACGTTTAACAATGATTGACAGCTGCCATTCTAGTGTATGTTTTTCGGGGATTGTAAAATATGTCGGGGGTAGAGTCAAGAAGTGATTAGACTCTTGAAAGAAAAAAAAATATTACCCAGCTCCACTCAGATTCTCCCAGAATCCCTCATCGTCTCTATTGCACAGACTCTGGCTGTAAGGCTGCGCCTGTGACGGGGGAATTTTGGCTTAAAAACCGTACAATGATAAATGGCAGAGCCACGCTGTCCACTCTATATACAGTCCATGGGTCGGACCAAGAAAAAAAAAAAATCAGAATACGCTATTGACTACCAGGGTGAGGGGTGCAAACAATTGTCTGGAGAATGGAGAACATTGTAGCTAACTAAGCTCTAATAAGGATTTCCAAGGCAGTAATCTAAAATGAATCTCAACATTCAAGTCTTCACATCATTTCCAGGCAGGTGGGTCATTTTCTCTGTCCATTTTGAAATCTCATTTTATTAAAAGTAAATATTTTACAAAAGAGTATAACTTGGATTTAGAGGTAATTCATGGCAGTAAATAGTTCACAAATAAAACTTTGGGTCCTTCAGGGGCTTTCTTAAAGTGACAGAAAGTAAACCTCTCCCAAAAGAACATAATTTATTCCGTGGACCCCTTCTCCAATGAAAAATACAATAGTAACATCTGTGTTTTCAAACCTTGGGTAGATGATGATAAGGACGCTAACTCCTCTTATCAGAGGTAATTTTTTAAAATATCTTTTTCTTGCTGACTAAGTCCTTCACAAAGAGTTTTAGTGTGCTCTGTGAGTTTTTCCACATTTGTTGGCAGATAAGACATCTTAAAATCACATTTTACCGCGCACTTCTATCTTTGTCCATTCAATATTTATGTTCATGTACCTCCAATGTGGAGTCGGACAACTACCCAAATCATGACGTTAGTGCAGACACTCTACAGGACCAGTTCAATGGCTAAAACAGTTCTAGGCGTGCCTCTAAAGTAATTGGAAAAAAAAAAAAAAAAAAAACACTGAACATGTCAAAGTGTTGAAATGATTTTTTTAAGTAAGGAAAAGAAGGACTGAAGTCTAGCTTTATAGGCAAAGGGATACAGTGAGTGTCAGTTTGCTTTTATCCTTAAAACTTCTAAAGACAACAGTTTATAAGCTGAAGGATGCGGTTACACTGGCTATTAAAATCATGCCCGAGCACAAGATAATAAATTATGACATTAATGTAGTAAAAGGCAAATATAGTTCACTGCTGCTGTCTTGGCCAGGGCACTCTTAAAAACGAGATTTTTGAAATATCAATGGGGTTTTCTCCTCATTAGATAAAGGTTAAATAACCTGAAAAAAATATATATTAATGTAGGAACCTTTGTGTGTGAGTTGTTGCTCGGAGGACAGTTAAAAAACGGTGTTAACCTGCAGGAAGTGTCTTTTGCTATGGGCAACATTTTGAGCCTCGAAAGTGCTAAAATAGCACTTTCGTGTTGTTGCTTAGCAACATTGTTGACTGACGTGTAGTTTAGCTGTTCCCCTATTGGCTGCTTAATATGACTAACCGTGATTGGTCTGTTATATGCGCAGACGCAGTACATGTTTTGGTTGAGAGAAGTCTACGTCATCGTAACGATACGCACGCGTTTTGGCAGCAGAAGCAGCGTGTAGCTCCCTTTATTCAGAGGAGTTAACGTTTTTTAAACACTAAATTCAACCTGTTAATAGCAAAAACAAATGTACGGTTGTTATGTGGTCGGTTTTTTGAAATTATACTATACAACAGAGGCAACGTCTGTCAAGTTTGGACGGTTACAGAGCAACCGATGTTTTGGAGTAAATAGCGACCATGCTAAGTGGTGACCCTCAGGTGAAGCTAACAGTGGTTAACGGCTGAGAGTCACCAATAAACAGGGTCACACTTTGCACTGAAACACCAGCGACGTCTGTGTTATTAAATGTGCCGTCTTTGTCCAACCTCGGTTAACCAAGTTTGACCACAAACAAGCATCATTAAGTGCTGGTTTTTAAAACACAGATATGACTTTGCTTATTTAATGAAATAGTTTGTTTGGAGACAGAGTTATGACCAAACATGGACTCAATATAAAGAGGAAATAATAAGTGAAGCTATAAATTATAATGAACAGAAACAGATTTATGACCCAAGTAAAATGAGTGAATATTATGAAATGATGAACCAGTCTGTTAACCCTGAAATACTCAACCATTAATAATCTGATTTGGTGCAGTTCTCTGGACGTAGTTTTCTGGTTCTTTTACTATGAACCAGGTCTTGGACTCAGCAGTCTGTGTGCTCCTTTTGGTCTGGGAGGGGTTTTGATTTATTGACACATGTTTATCGTGGTCTGTCACAGTCTGGTAAGTGTCCACGGATAATGCAGTCATGAGCATCGAGTTACAATTCATTCATTCATTCATTTTCTGAACTGCTTGTTTCTCCTCTAAAAAAAACTGTCCTAATATCTGAGACAAGACTACTTACTTTGGTAGCGCTGGACTGGTGCAGCCTTCTGTAGCTTTTCCAGCTTGACGATCAACGAAACTACCTACAGAGGGTCAACCTTACATATTTCTTGGAGCACCATGCATTTCAAAACCTGTCTCAGAGTATGCATCATTAAATCATCTACAGTGTTCAATAACACATTCTGTCCCTGTTTAAACCCAAGAATAAAGTCAGATTTAATCAAATCAACAATGAAAGTTTATCAATTAGGTAATCACGTTACAATGTGATAATTCAGTATCACATTATAATGTAAAGCTTATCAGATTATAATGTGACACTGATGAGATTTTTTTTTAATTCTGACCTTGCAGCAATTTGCAGTAAGCAATATCTGAAGTACTTGAGTATTTCAGCCAAGAAAAGGATTTCCTACAACATTAAGTTCATTAAGCTGGCTCCTCGTGGCATGAAGTGGGTAACACCTGAGTTTCAGAAAAAGAACACACCCCTTTCTGTGATATCAACAGTGGAGCCATGCTGTGAGATTTTTCTTTATATTTTTAATCCTCCAACCCAAAATCTTTCTCCACATCATCTTTTCTCTCCTTTTCTATTTCTTTTTTCTTATCTCCCAACACCAAACAGTGGAGCAAACTTTTACCGTCTGCCCAGTATGTTTGTCCACTGTGACTGCAAGTGTGCTGTCACAGTCAGTATGTTTACATGCAGCTTAAGAAATCAGACTATGATCTCAGTCAGAGATTGGACTGTTCAGATGCACTGCAACAGCTTAGTTAGACCAAGAATGGACTGAGTGTAGCTCGATCAACACACCTAGATAATGTGATTCAAAAGGATTCAATAGATCTTGTTACACCTCAGGGTTCAGGGCGAGCAAATTGCACCCTACGGAGGAAGTAGATGACCATGATAAATAGGGCCAATGCGCTCAAACACAACAGACGCCACGACAACAGAGAGCAACAAGTCTCTTTTCTAGAGCGAGGAGGAAACAACCTTCTTTTAAACACAGCTCAAGAAACTGAACATTCTGAAAGTCATGGATGGAAGAAAAACAGAAGGGTGATCTGTTTAAACTAGTTCTATATGCACACAGCTTTGCTTATCAAAAACGGACACAGCACCGCCTGTGGAAGCAGACCTTCTCAGCCAGAAGTCCTGTTCTCTTTTCTACATGTACAAAACTAGATCCCTCTGTGTGACTTTATGACTGAGCTTTGACTTTCCTTGGACTGAGCAAGTAAATGTACAGAGCGTCTTACACCTACTGTGAAATCTGGAGGAGAATCAGTGATGATCTGAGGGTAGTTCAGCAGGGCTGGAATCAGGCAGATTCATCTTTATGAAGGATGCATGAATCAAGTCATGAAAAAACCTGGAAACGAACTAACATCCCTCTGCTCTGCACAGCGTTTCCCAGCTCTGAGGATTGTTTTTATTCTACCAGATCAAAGTTCCATGCCACACAGCTCAGTTAATCAAAGCCTGAATGAAGGATCGCCAGATCAAGACTGTCGTGGCCAGCCCAATCTCAAGACCTGAACCCCACTGGAAACCTCAAGAATGGGATCAAGAGGAAGATGTATGGTCACAAGACACAGAACAAAGCTGAGCTGTTTGAATTTTTGCACCAGGAGTGACATAAAGTCACCCAACAGCGATGAGACAGACTGGTGGAGAGTGATCCAAGATGCATGAAAGCCTGGATTCAATATCAGGGTAATTTCACCAAACACTGATGTCTAAACTCTTCCTTAGTGAAAACATTAGTATTATGCAGATTAAAAAAAAGAATACGAAATTGTGAAATTGTAATTGAATAATTGAAACACTGCACTTTCTATGCATGTGAAATTTGATGGCTCCAAATAAAAACCTATTTGTTTGACATATGGGAAAAATGTTGTCAGTCATTTCTAAAATCAAACAAAAATCTTAATTTTACTCCAACACATTCCTATAAATGGTAAAATGAACACTTTAAAGTGGTGTCTTAGTCTTCTCCAGCGATATATATAAAAATGAACATGTATATATCTATATGTGTGTGTGCGCTCATAAGTGTGTACATGTGTGTCATGGAGTAATTATGGAGAATAAAGCCCGGTTGTACAGGGTGAAACCGGGGTTTGAAGTGAGATGGAAGATGCTTTTCTGTTTGGCTGAGCAGACTCAATGGTCCCATTCAACCAGCCCCCTTACTGCCCATTGTCCTCCCACCACCAGCTACACACACACACACACACACACACACACACACAAACACACACACACACACACACACACACACACACACACACACACACACACACACACACACACACACACATGGCTGTAAGTACTCAGTGGTAGTCAGGACAGAGGGATACAGGCTGGATTTGTTGTTGTTGTTGTTGTTGGGCTGCTGAGGGGATGAAGTGAGAAAGTTATATTTTACTGTTCAACTTGATGCTTAGACCCAAAAAACGTGCCATCTTTCAAAAATCTGAGGTTTTTTGAGTGTCAGAAGAAGAGCCCCAAGAAAATGTTTTAAAGGGCTCTTTATTATCTGAATGCATACAGGATGCTTCCTATATCAGGTGGTTGTGGCTGTGTTCGGTTTTCACATGCTACTGAAGCTGAATAATTAGGGACTCTTACAAATGTGACACTGTTTAAAAGGGAAAAGAACAGGCTTCCTTACATTATAAGAATCATTGAGAGCTACTGTTTGAAATGTGACAACAAGAAAACTTTTAAACTCAGTTTGTACCATAGTTTAGTAGCTGGATATACTCACAGCTCTGAGATGTGTCCATAATGTCATCTACCAGAGCTAACGTAACCTCACTCTTCATTTTATTGATAGACTCTCAAGTTTGAACAGACCACTGCAGAATAACTGCTGACTGTGGGTTGGAGTCAACATTAGCACAAACAGTTTAGCTCCTGTGTTAGCCTTTAGCTTGTGCTCTATCTCTTTCCTGTTTATATTTCTTCTGCTCTTCTGTCCTTGTTCTGTCAGACAGTTAGGCTCCAGTGTCCACCATCACTACAAAATTAATCACAGAAATTGTTTTCAGCAGAGAAAAACACAGATCTCTCTTCTCAGTAATAAACTTTGTCAGCAGGTGTGGTGATGTCATAGAGACTCAGGGCGTGGTCACAGACTTTAGCGGGTATCACACATGCGCACACACACGGCCTGCCCACGACACTGTGGAGCATCTGTTTACATGAAGCATGATCTCATCAGAGTGTTTAAGCAGTTTGACAGTGTGACCGTGTCCTTAGATGTGCGGTAAATCAACCCAGTTCTGTCCGATCCGATCAGGAAGCTGAGAAATAGCATTTAGAAATAATCTCTTTTGGCACTGGTAACCTCATGTTTTCATGTTTCAGTGCCTCTGTAAGGAGCTACAAGGTTATAAAACAAACTGATGCATCTTTATGACAACAAAAGGTGTCAGACTGGGATTGTTTTCACGCTGAAAATAATCCTTTGATCACATTTTCTACGGCAAATGTTAACAGCGAGTGATGTTGGTTCAGAAATAGCCAAACCAACACATCAAGAGGAGAAGATCGAAGGTAAATAAGACTTTAACACTTCATCCATTTCTTGAGTGCACCCAGATCAACATGGATACAAAGTTCCACAAAGGAGCTTCAAATTAAATGTGGAAAATCTAAATTAGCAGATGATAGTGAAGTAATTTTTCTGTTTTTAAAGGTAAAACTCCATTACGTTTTTCTTTCCTTTTGTTTTGTTAATTTTGCTCCAACATTTTTTGATAAGCTGGTTTTAAAATAAAAAATTTAAATGCACAAATAGTCCCATAAATATCCCGCCCAAAATGCATTCAATCATTTCAGAGATAGAGGAATAAGTTTGTAACGTTGTGCACATCTGTGGGCATCTTGTGTTTTTCCTCAGGTCAAGACATCACATGCCCTAAGTTAGACCCCTCATCCAGCAGTTAACCAGCTCCACACCACGTTAGAGCCCCTCACACAATAGTACGTATACGAACACACGGTGGTCACACAATAGTCTGGCCCGGGTGTTGAGGAACCCACACTCCTCAGGGGTTAATGATCGTCCACCATTGCTTTGGAGCCCATTAGGCCATTGATCCATCCGCGTCTTTTATGCCACCTGGGGAAAGGAATGTGCCGGGTCGCCTATTGTGTCTGTCTCTGTGTCTGCGAGTGTCACCGAGTGGTCATATAATCTGTGTGTGTGAGTGTGTGTGTGTGTGTGTGTGTCATGGAGAGGCCAATGGAAGGAGAATGGGCCTGAAAGTCACACACTGTGCAGAGACAGTGGAGGGTTAAAAATTCCTGAGGTCACTTGGTCAAGGGTCATTTGGTGTGGATTATCATGGAGACAAACTGAAGACACGCTCAAAACGTACATTAAAACAGCGCCTAAAAAAAAAAACACACACCACCACAAGGATGAAGATAAATGATAATGCAGAGCTCAGCACCTTTCAGGGCTACGTGAGGCGCATACTTACACAGCACAAACACAAAGGGAAGAAAGGAGCTTCATTCATAGCTGCTTCTTTTCGTTGGCTGAATTTATTGCCTTCTCTTATAAAACATCCTTCATTAAAAACAATGCAACTTCTCCATGGCTGGAAAACACCTAATTACAAGCGCTGTTGGTAGTTAAAGTGAGCAGCTTTTTCATGCACTTCTGCTTTTTCTTAAAAGGGTGAGTGCATTTACATTTACTTAAGTGAAGGTTGAATTTGGAAGACAATCACTTAGAAGTGCATTTTGTATTTTGTTAAAGTTTGAACTCCCCGCATCAGAATAGAGTTTATTAAACCTTTACGCGCCCTTCTTTTATGTTTTAACACAAATATAAAAACAGGCGTGGATTGGAGTTTACAGAGTAAGAAACATTTTGAGTTTTAGAGCTTTGGGGTTGAAGAGCTTTAGGTTTCTCATGGCCACTTCTTGTAACGTTATGAAAAAGTAGCCGACAAAAAGAACCCTAACCTTTTTTTCATGGGGGGGGGGGGGGGGGGGGGGACCTGTGGCTTGTGAGCCACATGTGGCTCTTTGCCTTTCGGTGTGCGGCTCTTTGATCCATTCATAAAACTGATAAATTGATGCCAACGTTGGGATCAGTACTGGTCAATACTTGGGTGATGAGATTGATACTTAAGTTTCAGTTTCTTTTCTCTACATGTGCTCCTCTCAACTGTTGATGCTCATAGATAGATAGATAGATAGATAGATAGATAGATAAATAGATAGATAGATAGATAGATAGATAGATAGATAGATAGATAGATAGATAGATAGATAGATAGATAGATAGATAGATAGATAGATAGATGGATGGACCTTTGTCTCTTCTGCAGTAAAAACAGAAAATTGTCTTTGACACAGCTCCAAAAACAAATTTTAAACACACAAACACAGTAAATCTCGCTTTGAAAATTGGAAATGTATTGATTTTCATTTTATGTAAATTTGTTGACATAAGACTGCATTTCTTTCGTGGCTCTTTGTAGTACCACGATACTTTTTGTGACTCTTGGTCCCTGACTCGTTGGCCACCCCTGCCTTAGGAGAATAAAACACTTCAGAGAAAATTCTAAAGGCTGTCATAATTCATGTATCAGAGGCTTAAATGGTCTATATTTTACCAATGATGGTGCACCACAATAAAACTCTGGGCCTGCCTGGCAGTGCTGAAACTGCTGAGCTGCATCCAAGAATAAATGAATCAAATTATAATCCTGTATAGCTGAGTAATTTGACAAGTTTTCAGAAAAAGCTGAACTTTCTCCTCCTAACTTCTTTTTTGATTTTTATGTGTTTTTTTTCCTTTGGAGCAAACATCTGTTGGATCTCAGACTTTCTGAAAACCTTCAGCTGGGGTTAAAGGGAGGCTGTTCACAGGCGCTAAACACTGGGGGTCGACCATGTAATCAGGGCTGAACTTGGAGTAGCAAAGAAAGTGATGTCCGACACAAGATGAGGGTGTGTGTGTGTGTGTGTGTGTGTGTTGGGGGGGGTGGGGGTGGGGTGGGGTTGTCCTCTGTTAGCAGGATAATAGACAGTGGCAGCAGCAGCAGCTGACCAGAGAATCCCTTTTTCTTTTGTCATCCTGTATAATGACCATCACCCCCCCCCCCCCCCCCCCCCCACACACACACACACACACACACACACACACACACACACACACACTCTGGCTCTCTCTTTCCCTCCTCCTCCTACCATCACTCCTCCCTCCTTCTTGCCTGATTTGGCTTTGAGGAACTTTTCCTTTCCATGTTTCTCTTCATGTTTACTGCCTGTGGTTTAGTATGCAGCTTTAACACAGTGTTTTCCAGACTCTGCTCCTGAACAACGTTTCCTCTGAGGTGCTGTCTCAACTCAGTAAATATCTCCACTCTCCACCTCAGGCCATATGTGAACTGAGTTTAGTCCAGTTCTGGCCTGAGAGTTGAACATTTTTTTGTTGTTGTTTTTTTGTTAAATGTTCAGTTTAACGAACATAGATAGAACTTCAGGTGTCTTTATGTTCCATGAATAACAAAATAAGTTCAGAAAAACCAACACTGATGAGACAATAAGACCATATTACCCATAATAAAACTGATCCATCTGCCCACCCGTATAGCTTTTACTATACTTTTTTTCTAATCGTTGTTATCATCAGTTTATTCAGTAATATTAGAGTCCACTCTTCTTAGGTAGTTTAAGTGTTTGCGTAGTCATAGAAACCAATATTATTTAGGTCTTGAAAGATTGTTCAAGGTGCTCTAAAAATGGCCAGCAGCCAATTAGTAAATTGTGTTCAGTTTTATCACACATTAATTTGTCATGTATTGAACCAATCTAATTAATACATTAAAGTGACAGCCCTATTACAGTTTTACAGTTTCATTTAGCAGACACTTTTGTCCAAAGGGATGTACAACACAAGTAAGAATTTAGACAGAAGGTAAACCTAGTTAGTGCAACAACAATGCTGCAAGTTATTGGGCTGCAGGTGCTGCCATTAAGTGCAAGGTTGTTTTTTTTTTGTTTTTTTTCGGGGGGGGGGGGGCAGATATCAACAAGCTAACATACCACAATTAACTGCTGCAATAGTATACTTTAAACTTCAATAACATTCAGTAGTAGTGCTGAAAAATCACAAGAGCTGAGTCTTGGACCTTGACTCACTCTACCCCTGAAGACAAAGAGGAGAAGGGTCAGATTGGGCCCAAGTGTTCCCTGAACAGATGAGTTTTCAGACAGCTCTTTAAGTAGAAAGGGACTCTGCGGATCGTATGATGTTAGGTAATTCATTCCACCATTTGGGAACAACAGAGGAGAAGAGTCTGGCTAGAGATTTGGAGCTGCGCTGGGCTGGGAGCACCAGGCGTCGTTCACAAGCAGAGCGTAGTGGGGTGAGAAGGAAGGTTTCGATGCGTGTTATCACAAGGGCCTTTACCAGAAGCTGCGTGGCCTGTTGTGTCAGGTACTAAAAACCTTTATTTTTTCCATTGAGAAAAGGTTTGTATCTGTTATTGCTGATAGAAAAAGAAGAAGAAATATGAAATGGAAAGAAAATTGAATCCAAATACTCAGTAGCTGGATGGCCTGGTTGGACGGGATAAAAAACACTGAGGCACAAAGAGAAGAAGAGTGACGTGACTGACCCTCTATAATACACCAGTCAGTATCAGAACAGACCAAAGGTGGGGGCCATTTGGACCATAAATCTTGGACTATTTTCTAGCATAACACTTCAAACCAAATTGTACCAACAGTGTTTGAACAGGATTGTTGAAATTCATTAATACACATATCAGTGTCAGGGTCAAACTTCAGATCCTTAGGTTGACATATTAATAACACCACCACTCAAGAACTCAGACCGGACCACAGACTTGATCTTTTTGCTTGCAAGGGAAGAGCAGTTGAGGAGATCTTACTTTAATCTTTTAATATAACCACTGCATGGACGATTAGCTGCAATAAAACAAAAAGAGGATAAAGCTGATTCCTGAGAGTGATGATAGCAATGGCCCGCATCAACAACAACTGAAAAATGCTCACATGAGGGGATTTAAACCTGAAATCCAAGGCTTCATCCACAAGTATTATGTTGATTTTAACACTGGCTCAGTAAATCAACTCTGTAACTGGGCAATATATGCAGAAAAAGCAGCTAAAAACAGCGAAGACTGCAGCAGCAGCAGCTTTTTGGACAGATAAGTCTGAGGTGTTTTCCACGGAGGATAGGCGGTTGCCGAGGTGGGCACCGACGTGGAGGCTTCAGCCGACCAGGCTCAGATTCAGATGTTTGCTGGCAGTGTGGTAAAAAACGACATTGGTCCAGACATTGTGGGACCAAGGCACAGATGGGTCACCACAATCAGCATGAAGGCACAAAGCCTTCCAAGCCATGTGCCAGGGATGCTTGCTTCAAATGAGATGATATGGTTAAAATCAGCAAAAAGAGCTACTCAGTGTAAAAGACTAAAAGCCATTAAATGTGGTAGACCCAGAGAGTGGGTTACATGTAAAGGCACCTGTGGTGATAGCTCCAGACTGTCCAATAAACCCTCTTGGCAGAGACTGGATGTAACTCCTAAGAATAGGAGTGGTTCCAGTTGAGAAGGGCATAAGGCCTATCTGATTATCAAACGCCCAAGTTTATGTGCAACATGCTTTTGGGGAACAGAATACTCCACCCAGCACACCCACAGACGAGTTATGCAAAAGAGCAAGGGACACACTGCATAAGTCGCAGTATCAGATGATGCCACAGCAGTTACACACAGTAGTCATCAGATGACGATGCTGATAGAGACTGAGGTTTTTGCCACAGGACCAACAGGTAGAGGTGAAATTTATCAGATTTATTTCATTTGTGTGTGATCAGTGGCTTCACTTCAGCTGTTAAGCATTAATTTTCAGCTGACATGGAGTTTTCACCAACCTAAACTGAGAACATAACACAGCAAAGATAAAAAGTTAACATTTTCATATTCCAATCGGTGAAGGAGTAGTGAAGGCCTGGCTGTAGGGGGGCGTCTGTGCCCCTGGGAGCTGATCACCCTGGAAGCCAGGGGCAGGGGGATAACTCCACCTTCGTCACTATAGTTTTCTCTTTAGTTTGTATGGTAATATAATAATAACGCAATGTCATCTTAATGTAAAAATGTTTTACTCTCAGTGTCCTGCTCTGGCCCATCAGTGATCATACTGAGCTGTATGTGTCCCCTGAGCCTAATGAGTCTGACAACTTCAAGTTAACAGTCAACTCCATGAGTTGTAGCTCTGAGTTAGAGTTGAACAGTCATGGCACACACAGACTGACACCACTTCATCTTTATGTAGGACTGTCTGAATCCTGTGTGGGAACCTTCTCCCCCCTCTTCCCCTCTTCTCCTGGAAAGCACACCAAAGTGTGAACCAGTCTGTGATCTCAAGCTTATTTTTCTTCATGTGTAAGTGTGTTTTCGCTTGTTTGGTAGCTCTCCTCCAGCCAACTCCAGGTGATACGGCCCGGTACGGAAGGTCACCGCTGTGATGTCACTTCCCCTTCCTCTCCGGATATTCCCAGCGTTCTACTGCCAGCAGCCGGGAACTCTGGGAACTAAGAGCAGGAAGCCTGGCTCCTTAGCAGGAGAGACAGAGGGAGAGGTGTTGTAGTTTGACTTTAGCCAGTGGCTCTCTGGGAATAACGAACATTCAGAGAAGGGATAAAGGAAGCAGAGGAACCAGTTATGAGTTTTTCTATAATTCTTGTATCATTTTACTGTATAACATGATAAGGTGAAGAGTGAGTCATAGAGAAATGGAGCAACATTGCCCCCTTTTGGTTGTACTTAGTCATTGCCAACCGTGCACCCACCTGCAGCACCTGTCATAAGTAATCACCCCACTACATGTTTTACCCTTTTTATAAAACAACCATGGTTAATAAAACTTGGCTTTTTCACACAAAATGTCTTGTTAAAAAACAGCTTTGATGTGAAATGAAAACAGATTTCCACAAAGTAATGCCAAGGATAAAAAATATATAAAGAAAAATGATTGTTTGCATGATTAATTACCACCTTTTAAATTGAATGGTCTAATTCAGAGGTCTGTCCAGTTGGTGCCAGCAGCCTCAATATGAGTGAAATGAGGATCACCTGAGTGGTGTGGGTAATTCTCATGTGATTGAGGAATGAAACAGCTGTGTATGGAAGGGTTAGAGACTTATTAATCAGTATTTCTGGTCATTACTACCGGTATCGTTTTATATTACGGTCCTGTAATAAGCATTACACCTTTGTAAGTACTTATAAGATGCTTATTCACATTATTATTTGTTTATAAGACTATATGACTACTTAATAAGTGTTTAATAAGGTCATTGTAAGGGTTAGGCGTGAGGCCCCACAGGTTAGGTTTAGGCATGGGGCCCTGAATGGTTAGGTTTAGGCATGGGGCCCTGAATGGTTAGGTTTAGGCATGGAGCCCTGAATGGTTAGGTTTAGGCATGGGGCCCTGAATGGTTAGGTTTAGGCATGGGGCCCTGAATGGTTAGGTTTAGCGGAAGGGCTGAGGTAGGGCTCATGAGAGACAAAAGCAGAAGACAAAAAACAAAGAGGGTTAGGGTTAGGGTCAGGTCCCATACACCTTATAGGTTAAGTTGTCTTGTATTAACTATTACAATGACCTTAACACTTACTAAGCAGTTATATAGTCTTATAAACAAATAATAATGTGAATAGGCATTTTATAAGTACTTACAAAGGATTTATAAATGCTTATTACAGGACCTTTATATAAAGCGTTACCCTATTATCCTATGAAGACAGCGGTAATACACTTTAAGCGACTCTGAGACAGGTGATTGAGAAGAACAAGTCAGGGAATTAATAAAAACACTTCAGAAGTGCTTAAAATCCCCCTGAAGTTCAGAGAAATCAATTATGGAGAAACGAAAGTAATATGGCACAAGTGTGAATCTGCTGGGATTACGCCTTCTCCATCAACTGAGAGACTGTGCAAGGAGGAGAATAGAGTGAAAAAGTTAGGATGAGAGACTGTGCAAATAGCAACTTAAAGCTTTATGAGAGAGTAGTAATGAGAAACAATGATCCCTTACCATAACAGTCAGTGTGGGTGACAGAGACAAGAAGTGTTTAATTATTATCTGAACAAAAAAAAAACCAAAAGTTTAATTTTCTCAATTCTTTGCAAGAACTCAAAACTGAAGTTTTGTGAAATGTGAATAATAAGTTATCTCAACAAGGATTTATCATTTGGTTCAAATGCAAGAATTTTATTTATTTATTTATTTATTTATTTATTTATTTATTTATTTATTTATTTATTGGCCTCAAACTCAAAAAACCAGTAAGGAAATTTGCCTTGAAATGTTGAGCTTACACAACTTTTTTGTTTTTTACAGTGAATTGTGCTAAAATTGAAGTGTGCAGATGAGCATATCCACACAGACTCAGTGCTGAGATCACAGCCAAAGGTGCATCTATGACTCTTTTTTTTGAGTGCAATGTTTACAATTAAAGTGAATAAACATTTGAACTGACTTGGTTTAGTTTGTTATCAATGTGACAGACAAGTTGACATAATTAGCCCTTTGTAGGACTCAAAACTTGAAGGCACTGTACATATGAAAGGTACATTTTCTGATTTAAAAAATAGCTTTGCACATCTTTTTTTTTTAGAATTCTTAGTTTGCAGAACTTTGAATTTGAAGTTATACATATGACTACTTCCAATGAACAAAAAATGACAAGTTGGCAAAACTTAAATTTAACTTGTTTTTGTGTGTGTGTGCAACTCAAAATTTTAAGTTATCTCAACAAAAACATATTTTTTCGTTCAAACTTAATATTTTTAGTTGGACTCAAAACTCAAAAATTCTGTGGAGACTGTTGCCTTGAAATTTTAAGTTGAACCAACTTTTTTATTTTTACAGTGTACTGAACACCGACATGAAGGGGATGAACAAGTATGCAACGTTCCATTTTTCTTTAAATATTTTTGTTTCACTGACATCACTTTATAGAAATCTGTTTTCACTTTGACATTTAAGAGTTTTTCTGATAAACTTTTATGTGAAAAAGCCAAATTTGTTGAACATGACTGACTTATGAAAGCAGGAGGTAAATACTTGTGTTTTGTTTTTGTTTTCATGGATGTCTCTATTTCTCAGTTAGTCACAGATGTTTACTGAACAGTATACCTATCTGATATGTAAATAGATAATTAATTGTTTATCATTACTGAATTAAAAAAAAAGAATTCTAAATATTTTCTAAACTGACAACCTCTGAAATGGGTCGGAACATCTGTTCATTCTGCACGTGTTGTAAGAGGTTTGTGTGGTCTTGGTAATATTTTCCAACAAAACAAATACTTTTTGATGTCTGAAGTCCATGAGTGATAATGTGCAAACAAACAGAACAAGATCAAAGTTTTTACTGTTCCTTTGTTTTGGCTGAGGTGGTAAACTCAAAGGTCAAAGGTCAGTGGTCTGAGAGTGCAGGGAGGAGGAGTGTATAACACAGTGAGGAATGAGGCTGGTTATTTCTGTGTGTAATCTTCACAGACAGCTCCAGAGGTGAACTGACAGGATGATGAAGGCAGCAGTTTTGTTTTGTCTGCTGGTCCTGGGCTGGACCTGGAGAGGCAGTACGGCTCCTTGTGCTCGCAGAGGTAGAGTTACATTTAGTGTACTCTGATGATGAGCATTAAGCTAAGCTTAGTCACATGTCTGAGAGGTGAGTCCTGACACCTGCTTTTCTCTTTCTGTGTTTCCTCATGTAGAAATTTGCCTGTTAGCTCCAGAAACAGGTCCGTGCAAAGCGTTTGCGGAACGCTTCTTCTTCAACTCAACCTCAAACACATGTGAAATCTTCGTCTACGGAGGGTGTGGGGGAAACAAGAACAAATTCCTGTCAATGGAGAAGTGCATGAAGAGGTGTAATTTTGAAAGTAAGAGGAGAGATGTGTGAGTTTAATTTTGACTGCTCAGTCTCATAACATCACTGTTAAATTTGTATATTTTTCTCTCTCTTCCAGGGGGTCAGGACAGTGATGAATGGATTGAGTGTGGTCCTTAAACTAAATGTGTTAACAAAACACTTTCTGTAGTGTTCTGACACTGGGAGCACTTTGACATATCACATTCACCGCGTCATGCAGCGAGAGCAGAGGCAATGCAAAGCAGCCCGTCAACCCACTGTTCAGGGGGAAGCATCTTGGACGCTTCGGCTTTATGGATGAAGACAGTTGGGATCCGAACTCGGACCTTCCACTTTGGAGACGAAAAACTCTACCCCTCAGCCAGAGCTGCCCCTTGAAGAAACATCCAATAAAGACACCATAAGGCCTTTAAATATAGACCATATTATGATGCAACAACTGTTTTTGATAGCATCTGTAAAAAATACAAAAAAATAAAAATAAAAAACTCGATGAATTTTCTTTTTTTTTTTCTTTTCTTTTTTTTTCTTTAAAGATTTATATTAAAAAGACTTAAATGCTTAGATAGCAGACAGACACAAGCAACAATAACTACTATAAGGTAAATACGTGCAGCTGACTATATTATCCAAATGAAAATTATACTTTACACTCACAATCTGTAAAATTATGGATCCTCAGAATCTGAATCTCTTTCAGAGATTATTGTTCCGTGAAGGGAAATTAGTGTTGCAGCAGGAACTTATAAAAGTCAAGGTAAACCATGACCACAACAAGTTACAATATAAGAAACACACAATTTACACACAATATAAGAAACACCATACACAAATGAAATTATACATTTTTTAGTCCAGAGCTCAAACAAAAAATTGGAAACCAGTGCAATGTGCAGATAAGCAGTAACAGTGTAAATGTTTTATTTCAGTAGTTTGATTCAAAAAGCCAAACTGGCACTCACTGTTTCCTGTAAAGTTGTAATCAAATATTTTCTAACTCTCCCCATGAAACGACTTTAACACTTTGACTCATTATTATTATTATTTTCATTATTATTATTATTATTATTATTATTATTATTATTATTATTATTATTATTATTATTATCATTATTATTATTATTATTATTATTATTATTATTATTATTATTATTATATAATAATAATAATTATTATTATTATTATTAGGGATGTTCGTTACCACTTTTTATGCAGACCAATACCAGTACGAGTACTACTTCCTTGAGTACCTGTATCCTCACTGATACCCAGTACCGATACTACTAGTTTTTTTGATACATAAAATATCAATTAACAGTGACTGATCATTTTGATCAAACACAGCACAGTCTGCCATTAAGATCAAATAAAACACAAATAACTCTCTCTGAGTTTAGATTCTTTTTTTTTTTTTTTTGATAAATATTAAAAAGATATATAATAAAAGTGCACAATAAAACTAACAACTGTCAGAGTTTAAGTATTTTTTGAAGTAAACTAAAGTGCAAAACAAGGTTATGATAGTTTTGGATTTGTCAATATAGTTTAGTTTTAGTTAGTTTTACCGATACCTGGTGTCAGTAGCGGGCCATCCCTAATTATCATTATTATCATCATTATTTTTATTATTATCATTTTTTTTAATAAGTAAAAAGTGTATATCCTCTCAAAACTGTGTTGGTATATTAATCTCTTCCAAACACATCACAGTGAAAATCAAAACAAAATAACCTTTGAAAATCATAATTATTTCATGGGAGGAGGTAGAAAATATTTTATTCAGTCTTTATGAACCACAGCGTGTTACAAAGATTCACTTCAAACAAAGTGAAATATTTCCAATGTTTTATTTCTTTAAATCCTGATGATAAGCTGCAGCTAATAAAAATCCTAAATTCAGTATCTCATGAAATTACAGTATTACATTGGACCAATAAACAAATTCTTTTTTAGACAGAAGTCTTATCATTCTGAAAAGTATGCTAATTAATATATATAATATAATATATATAATATAATTCTAAACTTGCAAATAAAAACACAATTAATTGGAATTAACACAGTTTTAAAGAGTAACCTAAATGTGACTTTTCCCAGATATTAAAGTCTAGAGTGATGGCCAATCAAAGCAATGCCAGTGAGAAACATTAGTAAGATAATGAAATACAGGCATCCTTACTTGTGGCACTTTGCTCTGACACACATGCTGTCCTCTATGAAAACCATGACTGTGATAAACACCAGGAACAGATGATTGATCCTGTTTTTCTTTAGACCTAACTGGACAGTTTTCAGCATTCCACTTTGTTTTGTGTTATAAATCTAAAAGGTCTTTCTTAGCCCAAGAGGAAAATCATCTTCATTGACAGCAGATGGCATCTGTGAGGTGAACTCAGAGACGTTACCTCTGTTTTATCACAGCAGTTCAGATTCTTCAGAATTTCCCCTCGTGTTTTTTTGTTTGTTTTTTTACAACAACAATTTTACTGAAATTTTCAATAATTCAAGACATGTACACAGCCACAACATAAAGGACTAAAATCAACCATTACAATAAAAAAAAACCCAAAAAAATCAGAATACAACTAAAACCAGAAAAGACAAATAGAGTAAGACAAAAAGCACCCCACATCCTCATAACGCTGTGCTGACTTAAAGTTTTTATTAACCTGCCATAGTCCATCACATTTAGATCCAGCCTCAGCCTGCATGGCCTTGGACAATAAGTCAAGGCTTTCTGCAGGGAGGCAGCCCATGAGCGGTTTCAAATGATCAAGATTAAGTGTTCTTTGTCTTTTAGCACTGCACTACTTCTGTCATCTGGAAGTACAGAAAAAATCTCTTTGTCCCACAAAACAGTGAGAGGTTTGTCCTTGGTCCCTCTCGACTGCAAACATTTTCTTGTGAAAAGTAACAGTTCATCTAGCAGTTTGGATCAAAGAGAAGGGAGTACCACAGCTGGGATGGAAGGCCAAGCAAGAACAGGCTGGGGTGCTTGGTTACTTCAGTGTTGAAAACGCTGCTAAGCTCGTTACACTAACATGAAAGACGAATGTAGTTCCCTCTTTGAGACATTTCAGACAGAGAGACATTTTGTGTTTTGTTTAATCTATGAAGAATTTTATATTCCCTAAGTTTCCCTAAGCAAACACATTTCATTACATCACAGAATTCAGTGCTTCTTCTATGTACCCACTACATAGGTCCCTGTCTCATTTATGTTGCACATTGAATTATTTCCAAAGATGCAATTCGAACTAAATTGCTACCAGACATTGGTATTAACTCAAATAATCCACACATGAAAAGAAATCACAACGTTCAGGTCCATAAATAATGATTATGTGGAATTAAGTATGATAACACAGGAAAAAAGTTTTAACACGCTAACTGAGACTCATCTAATACTTAGTGGAGAAGCCTTTGTTTGCAATGACAGCTTCCAGAAGCTTCTTGTATGTTTGAACTAATGGCCCACACTGCTCAGGTGTGATTTTGGCCCATTCCTCTGCACAGATTGTCTTTAAATCTGGAATATTCTTTGGTGCTCTCTGGTGAACCCTTTTCTTTAGTTCTTTCCACTAATGTTCAATTGGATTGAAGTCAGGTGATTGACTAGGCCATTCTAACAGATTGATTTTCTTTTTTTGAAACCATTTGAGAGTCAACTTTGCCGTGTGCTTTGGATGGTTGTCCTGCTGGAAGGTCCAGCCACGTCTCATCCTGGTGGATGGCAGCAGATTCATATCAAGAATTTCCCCATACATGACTCCATTCATTGCTCCATCAATTATATGAAGTTTGCCAACACCATGAGATGAGAAACAAGCCCATGCCATGATGCTTCTACCTCCAAACTTCACTGTTGGTGTAGTGTTTTTTGGGTGATGTGCAGTGCCATTTCTCCTCCAAACATGGTCTGTAGTATGACAGCCCAAAAGTTCAATTTTGGTCTCATCTGACCAGACAACATTCTCCCAGTATTCTACAGGCTTGTCAAGATGCTGTTTAGCAAACTTTAAACGAGCTTCAACATGCCTTTTCTTGAGGAATGGAGTCTTGCGGGCTGAGCATCCATAGAGGCCATGGTGGTGGAGTACATTGCCTGTTGTTTTCTCTGTAACAATTGTACCTGCTGCCTCCAAGTCTTTATGGAGCACTTTCAGGGTGGTCCTTGGCTCGTTGAGTACTCTTCTGACTATCTTTCTGACTCCCTGGTCAGAAATCTATCAAGGAGCTCCTGTGCGTGGCCTGTTGATGGTAAGGTGGTGCTTCTTCCACTTGTGAATAATGTCCCCAATGGTGCTGACTGGAATATTTAGGTGCTTTGATATAAGTCTGTAACCAGTTCCATTCTGATGCTGAGCAACAATCAGGTTGTGAATGTCTTCAGAGAGCTCCTTGCCTTTACCCATCATGAGGTGTGTCGTAGTCAACTGCTTGGTGAAAAAATGACCTTTTTTTTTATAGGATCATCAATTTGCTCTAGCCCAGCTGATGTTGGTTTGCACTAATTGGAAGTTCAAGTAATAATTACTGACAGATTTCAGGTGGTATGGTGCATTTCCTTGCCAAAGTATACAGCCTTTCCATGGTGTGTTCAATACTTTTTTCCAGTGTTATTGTACTTAATTCCACATAATCATTATTTATGGACCTGAACATTGTGTTTACTTTTCATGTGTGGACTATTTGAGTTAATACCAATGTCTGGTAGAAATTTCGTCTGAATTGCAGCTTTGGAAATAAACGTGATGAGAAAAAAGTTGACGCGTTCAATACTTATTTCCCCCACTGTAGCTGGGATGAAGTCAGGATAATTTCTCTTTTTTAATTCATAAATAATTCTCCCAATTTTCAGCATGTCTAGATTCTTAGAAAGAATCTTAAAACACCATGGAGCAGCTGCATAAGCAGAAGTGGCAGGGATCATCATAAATCATGAATGTAAAGTAAAAATACGACACAAAACAAGAACGAGAGTGTGTTGTAGTTTATTGGTTTTCGTGGTACAATTTTTCATATTTTGTAAGAGCTGGTTCAAAGGACTTCAATCCTGACATCAAATACTCACCAGATTACAAGCAAACCAAGTAAAGCATCAGGGTAAAGCAACAATCAATTGATAAACCCTTCTTTTGCAATGAAACAACATCATTGAATGCAGGTAAGCATCGATGTGTTCAAATGTCCCTCAGTTTGCCTTCAGGAACTCTGTGTCTGCAAACAAACAAAAATACATCAAACACTTTAGTGAGTTTACAGAGATGCATGAAGGAAAAACCAAACAGGCGTTTGTGGGATGTGTCTGTTTCAGTTAACATTCTCACCATCAGCAGCGTTGGCCACGCCGCAGTACTCCTCACACTCTGCCTTGCTGTAAAACTTGTTGCCGTTGTTCTGGCAGAAGCCCACTTTGTAGGCCACACACAGACCAGCAGAGGAGTCAAAGGCCCAGATCTGGGGGTGACCTGTGCAGGGCTTGGCATCCATGGGCAGACGGCACGCCGCTAAGGAGGAACACCAATGGGGTTTATATTTACAAGAGTTTCAGGGTTTTCTAGTTTTTTTCCTTTATCACATTTTAGCAACAAATTTATCTTGGTCCATGCACAGCAAACACACTTAATCTTGGACTGACACAGGCGGTGATACAATGGATGAGAAAATACTGATGCACATCACTTCTCACCCTCAGTGCGACATCTCTGCAGACAGTTTCGCTCGTTCTCAAAGTTGTTCTGGTTTCCCATACAGCCTCCATAGTTGAACTGCTGACAGCTCATTGAGGAGGAGTTGTAGAAGTAACGTGGCATCAGCCCGAAACAGGGTCCTGGGTCTGGACCTTCTCTACAGGCCTCTGTGGACAGAGACAGAGAGTTAGAACCAGAGAACAGTCACTCTGTGGGTGCAGCAGGATCAGGATCAGGATCAGGATCTCATATCCTCTGTAAAACTTCCTCAGTTCTTACGGACTGATCACTCACCAGATGAATTGAAGGGAGCAGACATGGCATCACCAGAACCCTCTGGCTCTTCAAGCTGCACGGCAGGCTCCATGTTCCTCCTCTTCCTCTGCATCATCAAAACAAAACATACTCAGTAAGACACGAAGAGCTATGAAACCATTTTGAACTTGATGTTTTTAACAAGTCAGTACATTATTTATTTTTCCAATATGAATGATTTCAATATCAATCTGTAGCTAACACTGGTAGCTTAAAAAGAAATTGCATCTGCTTTTAGTCAGGGTGGGATTCATATTACAAAAAAAGTAAATAAATAAATAAATAAAATCTATTCCACTGAATCTATTTCCATAATTTAGAAAAAAAACCCAAAACAAATATACAATTAAAAAAAAAAAATTCAACAAAAAATAAAATAAAAATAAAAATAAAAAAACAAACAAACAAACAAACAAACAAAAAAGAACAAAAAAAAAACACCCAACAATTTCTGATGATGCAAGGTGAGAAAATTTAGATGGAATAACTAGCTACACATTTAGTACCTGAGACTGAACGTGAGGTTCTGGTTGTTCCACCTGTTCTCCAGGAACACAGTCACCTACAGAGACAGGAGTGAAGAAATCAGTGGTTGTATTTATTAATCAACATGATCATCTCTAAATTTCTAAATTTCTAAAACCTGTACATTCATATTTCTTGTCAATAAAATGCTCACACCTCCTTGTGGGTATGGCACAAAAAACTGTTGGTCACAGCAAAAATCTTGTTGCAGACGTGTTGATCTGAGTGTAAGTTTTTTAGTTTGTTACAGTTTTTATTTGAGGAGCTCCTATTCGTAACAAATGTTATTAACAAAACCCAAATACCAACCTAGGATACAACTGTCTCTAAGTAGGATATTGTGACAAAACTAAGATAAGATCCAGTTTTTATCTTCTGAAGAGAACATTTAGCCCAGGGTTTGACACTTCTGTGGAAAAGTTTGATATTTAGCTTTTAAAGGTCACATATCTGCATTCATGACCGCATAGACAATACTTTCTTCCTTCACAGTAAAGTCCTGCTTTGAAGTCAAGATGGTTACCACTATTTTTTATTGAGTTATCAAATATGACTACTCTAGGGTTTGTATTTTTCTACATAGTTACATCACTGTTTTTGTTCAACTGCGCTCTCTGGTGTTTTTTTTGTTTTTCTCACCTGTCACCTGTTTGTCAGCCCCTGCAGACAATCAGGTTGGGTCTATTTAGGCAAGGCCTCTTAATTAATCACTCTCTCTTCTTCCACCTACACAGCAGCAGCTCAGCAGTGTTTTTCCCCTGGTTTTCAGGTACTTTCTGTTGAACTGCTGATAAACTAAAATCTTAAAACCTTAAACCCCTGTGTTTTCTCCATTATTATGTTCGGTGTTTGAGCCAGCCGTAACAACATGCTGCTGCAGGTCCAGCTGGAGACAAGACTGGAAAAGGAGCAAACATTTGAAATTCTCTGTGCAACAGTTTAACTTTGTGGATTAAAATGAAACTCAAGTGGAGTGTGTGCATCTTTGCTGTACCTTTGTCCTGCTTGATGACGATTGTGTCTTCACCCATTCCTTGTTCTCTGACCAGACGTTTGAAGTCTTCCAGCACCGTGTCTCTCACAGACTTGGTTCGACCTGAAGAGGAAATAAATCTCTTTTTTAATTGTCATAACCTTTCATGTCAAATTCATTATCTGTAAACAAAATAAAACTCAATCCAGTGTGGAAACCTAACACTCGAGATGAACTCTGAACAAACGTCCTGAACAGAGAAGGTATCCAAAGTGTCCACTCACTGTAGAGTTTGACTGAGGTGCTCGTGTCCCCTGATGATTTCTTTTTGACCATGATCATGATGGCGTACTCGTTGTAGTTTGTGTGAACCACATAGGCATCCACGTCTGAGGCCCACCCTGATAATACGACAGACAGAAAAGTCAGACCTGTTCAAACTTCTGGATGACGCAGAGGGAGACGCAGAGGAGCAGAGACGTACTGCTAATGTGGTAGAAGAAGCGTCCTGGTATGGAGGTCAGCTCATAGTCCCCAGACATTTCCCTGCATGTCCCATGTCTGCACATACACAAAGGACAATACAGTGTTAGGGCAAAACAAGAGTGATGTGAAACATTTGGACTTAAGGTTTGCAGGAATAGATCCGATTTGGTAACTTAGGTCCACTGTAAGTCACTGGTTTAGATACAGCAATTAAAAATCAGAACATCCCTTCGGAGAAGATGGATGATGGATGAATGCACAAGATCCATCAAAAGTGGCAAAATAAAATCACTTGATAATGTGCAAAAAGTCCTTCAATCACTCATGAGTTTCCCTTCGGGGATGAATAAAGTATTCTATCTATCTATCTATCTATCTATCTATCTATCTATCTATCTATCTATCTATCTATCTATCTATCTATCTATCTATCTATCTATCTATCTATCTATCTATCTATCTATCTCAAGTAAAAGTATGATAGAAGTATCAGTCCCAAAATGAGAAAAAAAAAAAATATTGTGCTTATTTTATTTTACTGGGTGGCTTAATCTATAAAAAGTCATCTTTTAAAGGGGGTAAAATGTTTTTAACTCACTGGTTAACCAGTTGACCTTTGGCTAAATCCTGCACTCTAACACAATAAGCCAATCACAGTGCCTAGAGCCAGTCCTGCACACTCAGACACTCTCTGCCCGGACATCCATTGAGGAAAATTACAAAAAAAGTCAGTTTTACTTTGGTTTTATGAGGTTTGTCCGAGATTTTAAGTTTAAAAATGGTCAAACTGTCGTCATTGGGTACATGTACCACAAGGTATCCCAAGAGACTGGGCCACAGAGTGTAATTTTAACCTTTTCCCAAAACATACTCTAAATAGGGATGGGTACTGAATTAGGTACTTTTATAAGTACCGACCAAATACTGTCAAAAGTACCCAGTACCGATTCATGTAAAATCAAAAGGTTCCATGTTTAGGTACCTAAATGCATTCATGTGACTGTGAGGGAGTGGAAGAGTAGGTGATTTTCCATAATGGACATGAACACAGCATAACAAGTTAATATACTGAAGAATGAATATTTTAATTGAAGAAAATATATATACTTTATTACTGAACAAACTGATATTTTACCACATAAACACAAAAAAGTACTGAAAATAGGTACCGTTAAGTACTGGTACCAATTGCCAGGTACCAGGCATTGGTACCATATCGTTTCAAGAGTGAAAGGTACCCATCCCTAACTTTAATGGAGAAAAGTGTCTTTGTCTGATAAGGTTGTGCAGTAGAGCACAACATCAGCTCTGTGTGAATGATAAAATGAAGAAGGGTGTCTCCATCTGCTCTAAAGTAAGCTGGCATGGTATCTGAAGCAGCAGATTGTGACTTTGCTGTAAAGAATTATAAAGTTATCTTTGAATAATCTGCAAAAAAGTCCTTCAGTCAAACTCAAGTAAAAGTGTGATGGAAATAGCAGTACCAAAACAATGTAAAAATAATAGTTATTGTGCATATTTTATTCTACTGGGTGGCTTTATGTATAAAAAGTAACATTTTAAAAGGGGTAAAAAGTTTTTAACTCACTGGCTATCTGTAATAGCTGAGATAACAAAGGTTGTCATATGTTCTGCTGAATGATTTAGTGTAAAAACTATAGCTCCAAACTAACAGAGACACACTCTTGGTAAAGATGGTTAAAGGGATGTTATATTTTTGTCATGACCAATGCTGATCCTCCATTGTGTTGTCTAAGATGCTGATGATGTTTGTCCAAGTGATTGAAGGGGGCGTGGCTTAGCCATAGTTCCATTGTTGCCAATAGCCTGTGTCAGGACAACATAAACTGTAAATAAATTTTAAACGTGATTCTTTTTATGTCATTATAAAACCTGCCAACACTTATCAATGTTTGTCATTTTTCTCACTTTGGTAGAGTTGATATGAAAGTCTGATATCTGTTTGATGATAAACATATCTAAAATGTGTTTGTTGTGTCAGCTATTTATTTACCCCAACAAGTATTAAGCTGTATGCATTCTAATGTATTCAACTACTTCTTTATAATGGTATCTGGCTAAAAAGTGTCACAATAAAAAGAGATGCTGTGTTTGCGTACATCCTGTGTTTATCTGAGATGCTTGTCCTTCTAACAAACCTGAGAGCGGTGCGAGTGGCCTTTATTTTGCCCTCAGTGGTGCCACTCTCCAAAACCATTTTACCAATCGCTGCGTCTCCCCTGTGCTGCCTCATGTGGGGACATGTACTCGCTACAGCAACATCATGCCAGGTTCCCAAGAACTGCGAGAAAGACACAACATGAGATGGTTTATACAGCCAGCACAACAGGTGGACAGTGCATCCAGAAAGTTCTTACACCACTTCACTTTCTCCACATTTTGTTTTGTTTCAACCTCATTCTAAAATTGAATAAATTCATTGTTTCTCAAAATTCTGCACACAACGCCCCAACAACAGTTCATCTTTCAGCAGGACAACAGCCCTAAGACCACAGCTAGGATAGCAAAGGAGAGGCTTCAGGACGACTCTGTAAGGTCTTTGATACCCCTTTTCCACCAAGCTGGTGCTAGTTCAAGTGTGACCCGGTTAAGAACCGTTTGCTTTTCCACAAACTGGTGCCAGCTTATTAACCTATCTTCTTCTTCTGTTGTTTTGCTTACCCCAAACTCGTCTTTTTAAAAATGGCGCTCTTCCGTGTTTTTACTCTGCTTTGGTTGGTCAATAATCCCGCCCCCACCCCCTGAAGTAAGCCCATAGTCCCTGATGTAACGTGGTTCTTTCTGCTGGCCCAGCAAAGAGTTGGTGCTTGCCAAGCACCAATTTGAGAGCCAGCAACCGGTGCTTAGTCTGTGGAAAACCAAAGAACTGGTGCTAAGTCTGGCTCTAGCTCCAAACTAGCCCTGGAACCAGCTTGGTGGAAAAGGGGTCTGAGGGGCCCAGCCAGAGCCCAGACTTGAATCTGATCCAACATCTCTGGAGAGATTTGTAAATGGCTGTGCACCAACACTGTCCATCCAACCTGATGGAGCTGAGAGGCGCTGCAAAGGGGAATGGGCCAAACTGCCCAAAGAGAGGTGAGCCAAGCCTGAGGCATCATATTCAAACAAACTTGAGGCTGTAAATTCTGCTGACGGTGCATCAAGAAAGGATTGAGAAATGGCTGTGATTACTTATATACATGTGATGTTTTTCACATTGTCTTTATGGAGTGTTGTGTGTAGAATTCTCTCGGAAAAAAAAATCCATTTTGGAATAAGTCTTGCTAGAGCCCTTCTCATGAAACAACGACCCAAAATATAACAACTTGTTAGTTGTCACATTTTGGGTCATTGTTACAAATCTGGCTCCAACAAGACTGTAACATAACACAATGTGGAAAAAGTAAAGCACTGTGAGAACTTTCCGGATGCATTTTAAATCTGAAGTTTGACATTATAAGGTGTATTAAAGTAAGAAGCGTCAATCTTGCTGTAGAAAACCCTTTGGTATGGATTTTTAGAAAGAATAACAGCTTTACTGTACTTGTTAAAATATACTTGGAATCACTATCTTGAAAGGTTTGAATTATGTTTGTCATCACAGAGATGGAGATTAAAAACACACATCAGCTCTCATTCATTACATTAAGACATAAAGCTCACCACACAGTATAAAGTATATAATAATGTATATAATTATGTTGAAATGCCCAGCGTTTCAGCAAAAGAGCATGACGTGAAACAAAAGGTTGAAAACAACATTTTTTAAAGTACATTTTTTATGTCTCGACCTATTTGTTTTGTCCAGTCTCAAGTGTTACACAAAGTATTGAATGCAATGAAAGAAGAAATAATGCGTAGGACTGCAGTAATCCACCCACCTGGGTCAGATCAAAGTTCTCCTGCGAGGGGAAAAGGGGTTCTGGGAGTACAGGAAGCCCCTGAATGGTCCAAGTGACCCCCAGGACCAGCAGGACTACCAGAGCCACAGGTTTCTGCATCCTTTCAGCCCGTCCACTCGTCTGTGAGGAGGCTCGAGTCTGAGACACTGTAAATGAGGACAGGGTCATCTCTATGACTAATTTTTTTGACCATTCCTCTGGGCGGAGCATTGACCTGTTTTGTGAGCAGCAGCCCCCGCATTCATTTCATCTGCCAAGCTAAAAACAAACATGTGAGAGAGCAAAGTTCCTCCTCTCAGTGTCTCACTCTGAGCTCTCACAGGCCTGGGACACTGGACTTCAGACAAATCAATGAAAGTGATCATCTGAGAGGGGGCGAGCAAAAACTGTGAAGCATTGGTTGTGTTTAAAGTTGGCTTCATGTCCTTAAGGACCTTTTTTTGGAGTCAGATTTACATATACAGTATATCTAAATTAAGATGTCACCAAGACTCACGGCTTGGGGCTGTTTGATATACTGCCATGGAAAAATTATTAGACCACCTTTTTATCTTGAATTCCTTGTCCATTTTAATGTCTGGTACCACTTAAGGCATTTTACCTGAAGAAGACAATGAACTTGACAAAAATTCAGCTGATTAATATTTTATTCCCTATTTGACATGAATAAGCTTTATTGTATTCCCAGGGTATATAAGAGGTCATTTCATGTCAGTAGCTCTGTGACCTCTCACATAATGCCTAAAACAGAATGAAAAAAAAAAAATCCACATTTTGCAACTGTTGCTGGCCCATGACTCAAGATTCGAGAAGCTTTATTGTCATACTAGCACACTCTTGGACATGGCACAAAATTTCACTCTCAAGGTCCATATTTTGAGTCTGATAAATATCAAAGAAAAACAGTATAAAAGAAAGGGATAAAGAATTCATCTTAAGCGTAAGTAAACAAAAATATATAAACATCGACTTAGCACAAAATATGCAACACACACACACACACACACACACACACACACACATATATATATATATATATATATATATATATATATATATATATATATATATATATATATATATATAAGAAATATGAAATATATTTACAGAATACATTTGTTATATTTCATAGTGCAGATATTTTATCAAATTTTACACTATCATTTTTTCAATATTACACTAGATTTTAGAAAATCATGAGATAAAGTATCGCCTCACCCAGGAATCTCTTTGTTGCTGTGTTTAAAACAAGCAAATAATCCCACTCTCAGACATCTGAGGTCACACTTCGTCCCAGCATCCATGATTGGTCTTGCATTTTGGCAAATTACCAACTTTATCCACCACTTGTGGCTCATAAACAACTTATTGATCACTTACAGAGGACAAACAAACAGCAGTGACGCAGTGCTACCTCGTAGATGGCAGTAATGTAATTAGGCCTATTGCTATTTCAGGAAGTGTAATCCTTAATGCTACTAATTTCTGTGGACGATAAATATATTATGATTCGCAGACTGGCCTAGAAAGAAACTCTGGTTAGTGAGTTAATCCATTCACACAATTACTGAGTCTGAGCTCAGTAGAGCAGACAGGTGTCCTTATCACTAATCTTGTTTAGTTCACCTTTTGGTTGGGTCGATTGACTCAACCAAATCGTTCTTCTGAAACATTAGAATTGTTCAGTTGGACTCAGAGAGTACAGAGAGTCACTAAAGTAGGGTTTGTTTTTTAAATTCTGTTTACAATAGAAACAGGAGTGGCTGGCTGAGGCTGAGGTTTAGTTTCACAAACTAAAAAAGGAGCCGTTCATTCTGAGAGAATCGTCCACAAAACCAACACAACGGAGTGAGTCACAGGCAGACAGTCAGGACAGCTCATCAGACTAAACTTTTATCAGATGATGGTGGTTAGAAATTGGCCTGTGTTTGCCGTATACATAATAAGAATAATTAATTTTCAAAATCTAAATTAATGGGTTTTGGTTAAAAGCTAACCAGAAAACAACATGCGAAATCTCACTCTGCACCTGTGGGTTTGAGTTTTATAATTGTATTATTTTTATTTCGGTTAAGACAGATCTTATCCGTTCACTTAAAGAAAAATTCAACGTAATCTGAAGTAATTTCCTTATACTCAGTCTCAATAATCATCCATCCCGTGCTTTTTATCCTGTTCAGGGTCACCTGTCTTCGGGTGAGGGGCGGGGTACACTCTGGACTGGTCTCCACACAGGGACAGACAACCTTTCACGCGCACACTCACACCTGAGGGCAACCTGCTGAGCCTGTTTTTGGACCGTGGAACGGGAAGAACGAGCAACAATCAACTCGTCACCTTCATGTTATGTAGCGTCAGCGCTAACTACCACAGTGCAGCTCTATTATTACTTTCTTTAACCCAAATCTTCATCCCAGCCTGCTGTTCGCTCTGTAGACAATTAAAATCACAATAACTCCCAAAAAGTGTACAGTTCGTTCAGCTTCTAGTTCTCAAAAGGATTCACTCACCTGCTTCAGAGAGAAGAGAGGAAAGGAGAAGTGAACTGATCGATGAACTGCGTCACTTTGATAATCGGACAACACAGGTGAGGCTACAGCCAAGGAGCCAATAATTCCGTGAACAAATCTTTTAAATGGATCTTTTATTGAACGAATCCGAGTCATTAAGCACATTCTAGCATCAGCAACAGTTCATCTTACATATGAATGATGAACCGGGGTAGAGTTAATCAATTAACATCACAGAAAATACCGTTTGAGGTGTTTTGTGTGTGTGTGTGTGTGTGTGTGTGTGTGTGTGTGTGTGTGTGTGTGTGTGTGTGTGAGTGTGTGTGTGTGTGTGTGTGTGTGTGTTTTTAAATGGTGTGTTTGATAAAAAGTGAAATATTAAAAAGGTAAAAGCAGCATAAAAAAAAACATGAAAAAATATTTTACTGGCCCTTAAACTGTAATATAGTTTTACAATTTTGCTTCTTTGTTTCTCAAATAATAGTTGTAAAACTTAGAGGATTCTGGCACCAACCTCAAAGATAAAATTATATATATATATATATATATATATATATATATATATATATATATATATATATATATCTTTGAGGTTGGTGCCACAATCCTCTAAGTTTTACAACTATTATTTGAGAAACAAAGAAGCAAAATTGTAAAACTATATTACAGTTTAAGGGCCAGTAAAATATTTTTTCATGTTTTTTTTTATGCTGCTTTTACCTTTTTAATATTTCACTTTTATATATATTATTTCACATACAAACATTTCTGTAATGCATAAAAATAATTAAATAAAAATTTTCAGCATTGACTTAACAGTGTTATTTTATACTTTAAAAAAGTTTTATTCATTTATTTATTTTACAATACACAATTATTTGGATGACACAGTAATATTAAGATTTTTATAATGCTGTCCTCTTTTGTTGTTCCAAATTATCTCCAACCTGAAAAAGTAAAGAAGTCTTTATTATTGAGTCAATTTCTTAGAGTTTTTTTTCCCCCATGTTGATATTTACCTACACTTAACACCATGACTTAAAGCCTGTAAGAGCATCTGAAAAAAATGTGGCAGAAATGCCAAACTGCCAATATAGTGTGTCTTAAACAGGAGAAAAGGAAACACAAGAATGCAAAAGAGAATCATAATTCTACAACACTGTTATCATATACTCACTTTAACCACCATAATGTGAAAAAATCCCAGCATCCTCTTCTTCAACAGGAACCACAGGTGGTCTGAGGCTGAGTCATGATGGGTTTTGTCACCTTCTCAACTTGAACACACTCACCTTACGAGACATTTATATATTATTATTATTATTATTATTATTATTATTATTATTATTATTATACCAGCTTTACACCTGTAAGCGTTTGTACCTTTGCTTTGGTTCATGATGATATCCTCATCTCTCATCCCATATTGTCTGACCAGTGATTTGAAATTGTCCAACACAGCAGAACCAACCATCATGGCTCGACCTGGAGGCCAAAATACCAAATAATGGACGTGATTTCTTTATTGAAAGAAGAAAAAAAAGGGAGAGGTGAAATCAGGAATTATATAGAAGAATAACTGTCACTCACCATAAAGCTTGGCAATGATGGTTTTATTTCCTGATGGTTTCTCTATGCTCAGCTGAAGGATCATTGCAAAATCATCATAGTTGGTATGAACTACAAATGAATCCACATCTGCACCAAACCCTGTAGATAAGAAAGAGTTTACAATAAACTGCACATACCAGGCTAACAAATTTTTCATTCAACATTATATAAAAAAATAATAAATGTATATAGGCCTACTTGCAACATGGTGGAAGAATCGTCCGGGGGTGTCTGTCAGACTATAATCAGTGGCTGTCTGCTGACATGAACCGTTCCTACAGACACACATGAAAACCCATGTTACACTGAATACTAAAATCTGTGTGTTTACAAGAATGTAAGTCTGACCTGAAGCTGGTAGACTTCATTGTGAAGTTTCCCTCTGAGGAATTGTGCTGCAGCTCCACTGTGACCACAGCAGAGCTTCCCCTCTTGCGCTGCATGTAGTGAGGGCAGGAAGAGACCACAGCTACCTCATACCACCTCCCCATGAACTGAAAGGACAACAAAGAGTTAATGTACAGTACAGCAAGGTGTTTGGATCCTTTAAGGGTTTCTTACCCTTTAATGTTACAGTGAAGGTTTTACAGAGTCATATTTCTTACCTGGCCTACATCAAAGCTCTCTTGTGTTGCTACAAGAGGTTCTGACCGCACAGGGTCAGCCTCCAGAGTCCAGATTGACCCCAGAGTCAGTAAAGCCAACAAACTTAGTACTCTCTGCATCCTGTAAGCCACACTCAGGGTCAAACTGACACTTCTTCTTTCACAACACTACAGGAAAAAATCCCCACCAAACTCACAGAGCAAAGTTCTCAATGTCTTTTCCAGTGTGGTGTCCATGTGATTGCGTGTTTGTTTACAGTGTTTAGCAATGAATCATTGGACTTCAGAATCTGGAGCTAAAACAAACAAGAGGTCAAGTCATGTTAGAGCTGATAAATAAAGAGAGGAAGGTTGAGACTGTCTGAAACATTAAATTAGATCAGTGAAAATCTAAACCTGACGTAAAATCACATGCATATATAAAGGTAGTTTGCTTTAGCATTAGTTAGCACTAGCTGGACGTGAAGGCATCACTTTGTCAGAAATCACAGGTGAGTAGGCCCTGCCCTCTGCTGGTCAGATTGAGAAAAAACAATGATATGACAGCACAAGCTGGAAAAAGCTTTTTATCCAACTTTATTTCAATGACTTTGTAAACTGGAAACAAAACACAAGCCACCACAGTGAAAAGTGTTTATTGTTTGGTGATTGGGTAAAATAAGTGAAGATAATGTAAAGCACCACAGAAGACATGATAATTTGCAGATTATGATTGTTTTTAGCCACATGATGAAGTGTTCACAGTAACAGCTTAACAGCAAACACCCAGAGAACAGTTAAGAGGAGAGTACACAGCTGCAGCAGAACATCACAGTTCATTTCCACCTTTCTCCAGCTACACCAGATAGCCTATACCATGTAAAAATACAGATTTAAATCACCCCAAAGTAATCCATTTAATGTCACAATTTCAGCATGAAAAGAAGCTCACTGCTCATCCAGATCCTGAGGGTGGGCAATTCTCTGTTGGTCAGAAAATATAACAAGGATTGAGGGTCATTATGCACTCGCCATTATCAGCATGAACACAACACTTTAATACCACAAAGCAGAGACAGAGTGAAGGACTGATAAACATGCAGTACTGCTTCTTTACCTGCAGGAGGCGGAGTCAGAATAGACTCTGCCGGGAATCCTCTGCCCAAGGCGAAGGCTTTAAACTTCTGAATGATGTTATTTCTCACAGTCTGAGAACGACCTGCACACACACACATACACACACACACACACACACACACACTGCTGCAGCTCACATGCTTATTTGGTCATGCAAGAAAAAAAAAAAAAAGTAGGTAATCATGTTTCTGTGTCTTACCGTAAAGCGCCACCTGTGTGTACTCCCTGTTAAAGACTTTGTGTTTGAGAACCAGAGCGTAGTCGGTGTAGTTTGTGCCCACCACTGTGATGTCTTTCACCATGTTGTGGCCTGAAACAAAACACAACACCGTGGAAAGAAAAAATCTTTGGTGTCAACTCAACCAGAGTGAAAACTAACAGAACGAGTGAGAAGTCATGTACAGAACGCTTAAATTCTCAAATCTTAGAAAAAAAGTTTCTGCTTTGTTTTAAAACCAACTTTACTGAAGGTGAAATTGTAAAACAAAAAACATTTTACATAAAGGGATCAATACCAGATGGACATAGTTGTAAAAGGAGACAGTCATTTTTACAGTTAACCAAAATTAAAATTTATTGCATGTAATTGAAATGTATCACATTTTTAAAGCATAAATAAAACATGTTACATCATGACTACACCTGCCTGCAACTTTAAGCCCAATACAATACACTGAGACTTGATTCTCTAAGCTCACATCCCCTTCTCTCCATCGTTTCGGTGCAGTCCTCTTAGTGTCGATGCAAGAGCCCAAGTGAGGCCTGCGTGCACCCCTCAGTGTCTGTGCCCTTCCCAACACCCTTCCCTACATGTGCAAGTCTTTGAGTTTTGTTGTAATGGTTTATTATATGCTTAGGTTTTTTTTTCCCCTAAACCTACACTGTGCCCCACCCCACTCCCCAAACAGAAGCATAGTCTGGTATTAGCTTCTTCCTCCCTCTTGTACTCTTTGGGTTTGTTTCCACCAAGCAGTCCAGTTTAGATCAGTATGGGTTGGATCGGTTAAGCCTGGCCCTGTTCGCGTTTCCACAGCCAACTGTGCCCCCTTGTGGTAGGTGGCATGTAAGCTGGATGCCAGCAGTCGCATCAGTTAAATAATAGCGCAACGCTATAGCAGTGCGACACAGTGTCCCCTGCCAATAAATCCAACGAAGAAGAAAAAACAACACAGTAAACAAAAAGCAACAATGGGAGACATCAAGCATTTTGTCTTCTATGTGATTGGCATGTGGCTCAAAGGATAATCAAACTTTGTTTCAGAGAAGGCTGTGTGCTGCCAGGGGAAATACAGCAGCCACTGTCTCACAGGAAGTGACCATTCTTTCAACCAATCAGTGGTCTGCAGTGTTGTAGCTCCACCCCCCCTACCTACGGTAGGGTCCCAAAAAGTGGGACGGCTCATCTTGTTTATCTGAGGATCTGTCCCAGGATCAGTCAGTCATAAACAGTCTTGCTGTTTCTTAGGAGGGATGAAACTAAAAGGTAATTTTTCCTCAAGGATCAATAAAGTATTTGTGACTCGGATAGCATTTTCAATCAAAGCTGCAAGCAGCGATGAACGGGCCCTCGCCCTGTGCGCGCCAGTCGGAGCGTGTGCTAGCCGCCACATGCGTTCGCCCAAGGCTTGCCAACTGGAGCATGTCCTTCTGGGGCATTTATGTTAGTTCAAGCAGTAATAGAAATGCACTCAGGCTGTAACACTGACCCTTTGTGTGCATTTTGGCCCTGATCCAACACTGTACTAGAGAGCTATTAAGGGTTTCATGAACCAGTTAAAATGGTCAACTTTGGCAGTCATTAGTGGCCACGCCCACTGACGTAGCAAAAATCAGTTTGGAATATATAATTATCAGTGTGTGCAGTGTACACAAGGCAAGGTGGAAGTTGATCTGATAAAAAACCCAGGAATTGCTCCATTTAGTCTGAGGCTAAAAATCGTCAAAATCTGATGTTTGCATCCAAATAGCGAACTTCCTGTTCTGAATTGACTATGGTCACAATAGACTTTTTGGTAGGTCTAGGCATGCTTGTTATGCCTACCAAATTTCAGACCTGTAGCTCAAAGTAGTGGGGGTTGAAACATTTTTGAGCCCCTTGGTGGCGCTATGGAGCATTTATGTTAACGCAAATAATGATAGAAATGGAATCAGAATGTGACAGTGAACTTTGGGTCCTGAGCCAACTTTGTACAGTAGAGTTATTAAGATGTGAAAAAAACGGCAAAATGGTCAACTTTGGGGGTCATTTGTGGCCACACCCCCAAAAAATATAACAATCCAGTTATTATTATTAATCTTCAATGTCTGTAGTAAACACATGGAAAGTTTGGAGTTGATCTGAGAAAAAAACCTAGGACTAGTTCGTTCAAATACATACCCTATGAAGGCAATTTTTGGTAATAAAGTATTTGTGATTCGGACAGCATTTTCAATGAGCTAATGGAGAAGAAAAAAAAAATCCTCACCATGAATATAGGGGAGAACAGGGTTAGTTGGTTGCCTCACTTACTATATTTTGCCACCAGAGGGTACTGTCTCTCAAATTAGGGTATGGTAATCTGGAGAACAGGGATCAGAGCTCTGGAGTCTTGAATTTATTTCCACACACTTATTCATGGCCACTCAGAAACTGAGCAAGGCAGTAGTCGGGGGGTGTTCACAGTGCTTCTGTCTTACTTGGATGACTCAAGTAAGACCTGACTGCTAAACTTTATCACCTGGTGAAGTGTCACCTAAGAAACTTCAGGTCTAAAGGATATCTATGGATTCATGTTCTCCCAGGAAAATCTGACCTGGCCACAGAAACTGAGGACAGCATTCATTGTATGTGTGTTGTCACATGATCCAGGTCAAATATTTGTAGACTTACGTGTACTAAAGTAGGTGAACTGTCCAGGTGTGTTGGTCTTCTCATATTGATACAGCCGACTGATGCAGCCTACAGGTCTGAAGCACACAGAGGAAACACAGGCTGTATTCATCACGTCTGAACTTGCTTATTCTGCAGGATAGAAAAATACTCACGTGGCATCCCACATTGTGAGGTTGACATTGCCGTTGGGCAGAGGTGTGATCATGCCCATGGAGGCCTTCACTTGTGATCTGAAGGGGGCAAATTTGGGAGAATCGTAGGCCAGTCCCACCCGGTACCACCTCCCTGCAAACTGGATACACAAACAGGCAGTTAAAATGACAGAATGAGCCTTTATTTATCTACTAAACATTCTTTATGAAAGTGTTTCACCTGTTCTTTTAATCTGAAAATATCTCTCACACATTAAAATGCCATAAAAAAGTACAGCAAGCCAGTTTTTGTCCTTTACATGAGCATCAACCAGGGAAATACTTCGCCCAACCAGAGCCCAGTGGTTTATATTACACAAACACAAACAAAAAACAACAAACAAAAAAAAAACCTTTAGATGAATGCACAGGTGTACTTTCATGATCAATTACTTATTGATTATTTTTCTAAGAAATTTGGCAATGTTAACATAACATAGATAGTAGATCCCAACCATTAACCCCCCCACCACTACCCAGTCCCACCCACTACAGATGGTAGTGTGCATGGAGCGCAAAATATTAGCAGACAAGGGCACCGAGAAAAAAAGAACTTTCTTCTTTAATACTGTGAGATCCCAAGACGGGGGGGAATTGAGTTCATTGGTTTCCTTAAAAGTAGTGGTCAGATGTTACTTAGATTGCTCAAACTGAAACAGAAATTGGGAACTGTTCTCGGCTGCAGGTTTTGTGAGGACAGTTTTTAAAGACCTTTGTAAGGAGGATCTGTTTTTATCAGACTTTGGCACCACCTTTTGGCACAGAGTCTCCTGCACACTGTCGTGAAGATGTCACCTAACAAGGTGTGTGTTTGTTTTGGAAATGAATGAAGATTATATCTTGTTTTTCAGTCAAATTGTCTTCGTTTAAGACAACTTTTTTACCAGATACAACACAATAAGGTAAGGTATTTACAAGGGGCAACATCAGTAAAAATGAAGCCTATCAATCAATCAATCAATCAATCAATCTTTATTTGTATAGCGCCAAATCACAACAAACATTATCTCGAGACACTTTACAAAAACATTTACAGGTCTAGACCCGTAAATGTTAATAAAATTTCTTAGCAGAAACCCAACGTCAAGACAAGATAAAGAGTCTTATCTCATCTTAATCCACCATGAGTACAGGACTTTGCAGCATTTAGCAAGTTACAATGGCAAGGAACAACTTCCCTTTAATGGGCAGAAACCTCGGACAGAACCAGACTCATGTTAGACAGACCTCTGCTTCGACTGTGTTGAGGTTAGCCTATGCAGGAAGTTCTAAAAGTAGCTGTTCGTTGAGAATCCGCTTGAGGCTGGTTGCAAAACGACCTGAAGTCACATACACACCCAGCCATAAAAACAGACTTTACAGCAATAAAAAAAAAAACATATTTACAGCCTGGTTCAAAAAACAGCTTGGGTCTGAAATGCTGATTTCACTATTGGCACACACTATACAGGGAGTGATCTTTCTTTTCTATCTCTGCGGTTTAGAAGTTATAAGGGTTGTTTGACTTCCAATCAGAGGCACAGCTCAGTTCATGTGACCGCTGGGTGCCCTGTTGCTGCTCGAAGAAAAACTCACAGCTGGCGTCATATGGAATGTGGCTGTGTCCACAGATTGGCTTCATTTTCTGTTTCAGGAACATATGGGTGACGCTGCGGCTGCTTCGCCCAAGTTTTATACAGTCTATGGGGATTTATCAGTATAGTTACAGAGCGCTACAGTTTGAAATATGACAACGAGCAAACGTTATAAGTTTGTACCGTAGTTTAGTAGCCGGCTTTATTCAGTGCTGCTTACAGTCGTCTGGTGCTCTAAAATGTGTCCGTAACGTACGATTGTAAACAGCAAATCCTGGTTATGTCCTGCCAGTCATCTACCAATCAGAGCTATCGTAACCTCACTCTTCTTTTTATTGATAGACTCTCAAGTTTGAACAGACCACTGCAGAATAACTGCTGACTGTGGGTTGGAATCAACATTAGCACTAACAGTTTATGTCTTTTAGCCTTTAGCTTGTGCTCTATCTCTCTCCTGTTCATTTTTCTTCTGCTCTTCTGTCCTTTTTCTGTCTGACAGTTAGGCTCCAGTGTCCACCATCACTACAAAATTAATCACAGAAATAGTTTTCAGCAAAGAAAAACACAGATCTCTCTTCTCACTACTGAACTTCATCAGCTGGCGTGGTGTTGTCATAGAGACTTAGACGTGACGTAAATCAATCTGGTCCTGCTCGACCCTATCAGGAAGCTAAGACATAGCATTTTGAAATAACCTGTAACCTGAAATGTTAGCGCTGATAATCTCATTTTAAAGTGTGGATTACGGTCAGGCATATATCTAGAGGTGAAACTTGTTCAAAATCACTTTCAAACTCCTCACGGCCCCTTCAAGGTGGCGTTGAGGGTTACGTTGTTTTAAAATGTGCAGCTGAGTAATGGTTTGTAGCACTTAATAAAATAATAGTAGAGCTCAATGACACAACAGAATGATATTTTGTCCTTATGCCAGTGAATCTATTCCTAAACACTAATAAAATCGAGCCGGTTGTGGCTGTTGTGTGTGCTCAAATGTATTTTTGGCATCTACATTTTTAGCCTAAATGTCCAAAGTAGGGAAAACAAACATGCTGTATTTAAGCTATGATGTAAACATCTGGGTTGACCGCAGCACTCCCTCCTGTGTGTAATAAATATAAAGACTGTAAACAAGCTGACTTTATAAAAATGAGAGCATTTTCTTCATGTAAGCTTTAAACTGTTTTTTTCCTTTGAGCTGCTCCAGGATCTGTGGGTAAATGCAGAGAAAGAAGTGGAAATCTATGGTGGCCCACAGTGGACATACATCCATACATTTGATTACTCTGTAGTTTGAGTTCTCAATTTATCTTGGAACAACAAAACAGATTTACTACAAGAGATAAACTAATTGCATTATCTTGATAAAATGAGGCTGTTTTTTCATAATAACAGGATCATTTGTACGGTGGCTTAGAAGTGCAAACTGTAATGATAAAGCTTGAAATACATTTTACAAAACACTTTTGCAATTAAAATGAAATAATTTACAAGATGCAAAACACTTTTACAAAGGACAAAACAAATTTAGAAAGTCAGAATTTTGACATAAAGGGAATGTACTAATGAGCAATGAGTGATTACTTGAGGGGTCAGGTAGTTGGTGTTGATGGAAGGTGCTGAGGAAAGACAGGGCTGCGTCAGATTAACAGAGTTTATGAGAGTTTATCAAAAGTTTACTGTGACTGCATTATTTTTTGTTCATTCTATGAAACCCACCTCAGCCCAAAAAAACGATTTTGCTTTTTTTGTGTGGACGTTCTATGGAATGTTCCCTGGGCGCTTCGTCCCTCTGTTTCTTTCATGTCATTTAAAAATTCCAGAATGGAGCAAACATGATGCACTCACCATTAACTTTTTTCAACTCTTATAAACTTCATAAATCTCACACCTCCATGTCTTTCCTCAACACTCTCTGTCAACACAAACTAAGTGACCCCTCAAGGAATCACTTCGAGGTCACATCTGGCGCATAGCACATTGCCTTCTCTTCAAAACTCTGACCTCGTAGATTTTTTTCAGGACTTGTAAAAGTGTTTTGTATCTTGTAAATTTGTTTAGTCCTTTAGTAAAAATGTTTCGTAAAGTTTACATTTGTTTTAAAGTTTGTGAAGGTATCTCAGAGTTTGTAGTTTTGGTTTGCACTTCTTGGCCACCGTACATTTGTGACAATTTTGAAAAGAGAACATCAGACTGGCTTTTGTGACTCTGTGAATTTGAAGTAAGACTGTCTGATGTTGAGTTAAGGCTGATTTATGCTTGACGCATCTGCAGGGTCTGTGCGGCTTCGTGCGTGACTTGATTTTTGCACCTACGCCCCCCTTTCACGCTGAAAATTTCTGACCTGCAGGACAGAGACGTACGGACAAGATGGCGGTAGAACAGGATCTCCCAGTGGTTGAAGTGCAGAATACAGGCATCTGTATGACTCTTCACACAGAGATCACTGTGATAACCGAGTGGTAAGTGATTCATAATGTGAAATTACGGCCACTTTCGGCAGAAAGGAGGAATCAATTAAAAGAATCTGGAAAAACCTCTGGGACAGATATGTTATGATGTAGGCAAATGCAAACTTCTTCGACTCTCATTTAGTACTCTGGTAGACGTATGTTTGTGATACACTGCCCCCTGAAGTTCAGGAATGGAAACCAACGGACACCTCACGTATTCTCTCATGCCGATCTCATACGTCACATTCTGTACGTCACATTCTGTACGTCACATTCTGTACGTCACATTTGCACAGAAAACATTACACAGCCTTTAAGAGCTCAAGAAAAAAAATAAAATTCAATAGTAATCTCAGAAAAACACAACATTTAAAATATATTTATGTATGACTGCTTGAGGCTTCCATAGATGCCTGGAGGCTCTTGTTGAAGCTTTGCCTCTACAACCAAAAACAGGTGAGGACCATCCTCATTTTGGAGAGTTGTATTCAATCTGGGAATGTCAGAATGACCTCTCTTAACCCCTCGGGATGACTCAAGATTTGTTTGTTTCAAGTCACAAACTTGAAGCTGTCCTTGAACAGTGATAACACTCAGAAAATTTGGCCCCTGCACTGAGTCTCATTCATGATGACACACTCTCAAACACACAGTTTTTATCACATATCAAACACAGGGCTTCCCAAAATCTGACATCACCAGATGAACAATACAAAAATCTGAATGTGTGTGTGTGTGTGTGTGTGTGTGTGTGTGTGTGTGTGTGTGTGTGTGTGTGTGTGTGTGTGTTACCCTCTGCAAGTTGAAGTCTTTCTGCGGCTTCACGTCAGCGTGCACCATCATCCCGCACATCACCATGACAACAGTAACCACAGTGGTCCTCATGTCTGCCGTGGTCCTCAAAAAGGAAAAACCTGGTTGGACTCTAAAAAGCAAAGACAGAGAGACAGAGGGTATCCAACCTGCGCCTGAAGTGAACTGAAGGCTGCACACACACAGGTACAGAGTGGCAAAGCCTGTGGCAATGTTTGCTTTTCTGCTGACCCACCCACCTGGTCGTCAGCCAATCACTGCCAGGGAGCAGGGGAACAGTGGCCAAGTGTTGGAGATGTGTGGCTCCAAAACAAGCCCAACTCAGACTTCACCTTCCTCTACGTGCAGGATTATATACGTATCATGGGGCTTGTGGTTGCTCTGCATCAACTCAATCATGTGCAGAAGACACAAGCATGCACATTTTCACAACAGGTTATCACATGTCAGGAGAAAAATAAAGAAGCATTTTTTTTCTTCTTCTTTTCAAAGCTTCTCAGGCCTCCTCATGGGTAAAAACAAAATAAATCTATTTAAGTTACTGCATCAAAATCTAATGTAAACAATATTATGGTAAAATATTTCATATAGATATATTTAGCCAACACTCTAATCATACATGATAACTTTGAGTGAAATTTGGAACAGATTTATCAATCGGTTGCTGTTTTTGGTGAATTGTGCAAATTTAAGTGCCTACAACTTCAAAACCCTTTAACCTATGAACAAAAATGTTGATGAATTTCTCTCTTCTAGCTGTATTTCACATTTGACATGGTTTCAATAAATTATCTATAGATCATTAACTGATTGTTGAATTGATTAAATAAACTAATTTACTCAAATTAACAGAATTTTCTTTTTAGTTAGCCTAAAACTCAAAGAGAGCCCAATTTATTGACAAAAGAGGCACAGGCTGCAGAGATGTTTTGCCCGACTCGGCAAACTGGGTGGCTCCATATTAGACGTAAACTCCCACCAGGCCTCACAGACCCCCACAAATCAATTCAACAAGGAAAAATTAAGATGGACTTAAAACAGTAGGGTAATTGGTGCCACAGCCCTAAAAATTGCGTACTTCCATGTCCAAGTTCTGCATCCAGCTGATTTATGAGAGTCTCACTGTGAAAATGTTTTAAAAGTACGAGCATACTGGTAAATTGTAAGGTTTGCTAGGCGCTTCCCTGTTGGCTATAGCTGCCTTTTGCAGCAGCTCTCTCTTCTTTTTCCCTTTCTTGTAATTTTTTCCTCTCTTTTTCGTCATCTTTGTATTTGGAGTGGATCATTACTTTTTATGGCTCATTTGTTGGTCATGGACACCAAACTTTTTGTGTCTTCAGTGATATTTTTACTTCTTTTGCTCCTGTGTTTGTCTGGAGATCCTACATGTAACTATGGCTGCATAGTTTACATGTGAAATCAGCTTGTAGCATGTCAATGCTAACTGGTGCAAGGCCTGATGTCTTCCCACAAGGTGAGGAGAAGAAGGTGAGGACGAGTTGCTGGTTCTCAGGTGTGAGCTAAGAAGTGACGACATGGACCTGTCCTTCCATTCATCATTATTGGGAACGTAAGATCTATTTCCAATAAGATGGACGAGCTAGCTGTGCTAACCCAGCCACAGAGGGAATACCAGAGGGCAGAGTAGCATCATGCTATTCACAGACATGGCTAACAGAGCTAACATCAGACACCAACACCACATTGGAAGAGCTTTACCTGCTGTGAGCAGGCAGGATCAGGGAGACAGAGACTGAACAGACTGCTGAAGAAGCTCAGTCCTGGACCCTGTGGAGGTGGAGGCTGGCTGAACTGGACAATGATGGACAAGCTGTCATCATCTATTTTCTTATGGACCTTTTTGCACTTTCTATACACTTTCTTACTTTTGTTTTCTTGATTGCTGCTGTGTCTTCAATTTTGTTGTACTTGCTACAATGACAATTAAGTTCTATTCTATTCTATTCTATTCTATTCTATTCTATTCTATTCTATTCTATTCTATACTAAATTATAAATGAAATATACTCTCAACTGCTGTACATCATACTTTCAAAGGTAATTGCAGACTGTTTTTTTTTAACTGATATAAAAAGAAATAGGGGTCTTACACATTTAAAGTACAGTGATGTTGAAGAATGAACAAATAAAGGTTCAGATTAAAAAAAAAAACAAAACAAGGAAACCAACAAACAAACAAAAAACTTTGTATTGTTCTTCAGGGTTTTTCCACAACTTCTGGGAAGAGTAACATCATAAATCCTGGCTTGTATTAAGGTTTGAGAGGCATGTTTGTACAACTACTGCATGAAATGCTAATCACAATAATCTCAAGTTGGGACAGGATACATGAGTCATTCCTGTGGAAGAGGAGCCAAACAGAAACTTCTGAAAGTGAGAGGGAAACTCTTTACTCTGGGTTTCTGGGTCTAGAGATCCCATCATGGATTATTGTCCTTAAGCAAATGAATGGACTAATAAAAATCACACAAGTTTGATGGTTTAAGAAGCTAACTAAAAAATAAATCAGACAAAGAAAAATGATGCATTTAATGCTGTGTGAAGAGGAAAAAAAATCAGATTTAAAGTGTGATTTGGAAAATAAAAGTTTTTGTTAAACCTCTAAGAAGTGTAGTCCTTCTAATTCAGCTACGTTAAGTTGGCAACTGGCTACATTTAGAGTCAACGTCAATGATTAAATGCAGCTGTATTGACAAAGTTTAATGTACTTACCCTTCTTTTAGCCTGATTTGTAGTTGATCATTAACGTGTATTTGTAAATTTTGGAAACAAGTTGAAACAAGTTCAGACCTGCCTCCATGTGAATTTAAGTTAGTTTTTGTCATGACACTTCCACAAAAAGACCTTTCTCCTTTTATTTATTTATTTTTTTACAATGGGAGTTCAAAATGTATGAGTCCATTTTGATCAAAATCTAGCTATCATATGTGTAAAGCAATAGATTTCACCTAGTGACAGGGCAAACAGCACAGAGTGACCCAAATTGAACAGCTTGACCCATATATTTTGAGAAACGTTAAAAATACATGGAAACCAAGCGCAAACCTCTGGTCCTGCAACAAGAAGCCTATTCTGAAGTGTTAAAAATTGCAGTTCATCCAGCCTGAGGCCGGCTACAGGAGAGCCAGAAACTATATACACCTATTTAAAAAAGACCATATTTACATCAATACTATTGTTTTTACAGCCTGGGTTAAAACAGTTTTGTTTCTTCATTGGCACACACTGTGCAGAGATTAATGTTTCTCATAACTCCTTTTTTTAAGTTATTAAACTTCAAGTTTTGCCTACAGACTGTACATAGAGTGGAAAGCGTGCCCCAATCTTTTACCAGTCTATGGTTTATGAAGCCAAAACACGCCTAACAGAGGCACCGCCATCGTGCTGCCAGAGTCTGCGCAGTAGAGAATCTGAGCAGAGCCAAACAAAAGTTTTTTTTTCTTTTTTTTCTTTTGAGTTTAATCCCTTCTGCCACTCCCTCCTGACATACCTTGCTATTCCCGAACAGAATCTGGAAGAACAGCAGCTGTCAATCATCATTAAACTTAGTGGCCATTTACACGACAACGGTTTTAGGGTGAAACGCAAAAGATTTGTTGTGTTTCAGCCGACCTAAAACCCAAACTTTTGAAAACAGCCTCCAGAGTGAGATTTTTCTGAAACGCTCCCGGCACCGTTGCCGTGTAAAAAGTGAGCCGGCGTTTTCAGTGGAAACACTGATGTCACACTCCGCCTCACGCGCTGGCATACGACAGGACAACAGTACTGTTGTTACAGTCATCGTGAACTACCATGATGTGCTTGTGCTGCTCAATCTGCTGTATCTGCTGACTGTCTTTATACAAAATGTGCATCTGTTGCTCCACTTTTTAACTTAGTGTTCACCAATACACCAGATGACTGGCTCAACTCTAGTTCAGTAGAGATCTCCCAAAAGCGGCTTCTGGACAAGATAGTTATAGCACCACCTACAGGCCTGGCATGCTTACTACAGCATTTTCAGTCCATCAGCGTTTCCGTGTAAACGCAGATTTTTTTCACAGCGTTTTAACGTTTTCAGATGAAATGTTGTCGTGTAAACGGGGCCTTATATGTGATGTAAAACTCTGCTTTTAACTTCTACTAACTTATAAAGAAAAAACTTTTCAGGGAAAAGAGGACTTGAGCACAATACAGCCTTAGTATCACCATAGCATACGGGTGTGAGGAACATTTATACCAGGTGTATTTATTTTTTTGTTTCACCACAGTCTGTCTGAAATGGCTGGGGAGACTGAGTTTTTGACGTATATTGCAACCAGCCACCAGGGGGAGCAGTTTTTGTAGTGACCTTATTTTGAGCTTTTTTTTTTTATTTTCTTTTGATGGCCTATGGTGTTTAACCTTGCAGAGCAGATGGACCTTCGTGATTCAGTTTCTGAAATCTGTCATGACGTCTGGCATGTCAGGTTATATGGTGTTGCCCATATAAGGGCATGGCTGACTTGACCAACAGGCAGGTACCCTGTAGCAATCTGTATGAGGCTGAAGGCCTGCCTCTTTCCCTCATCCCAACTCCAACAAAGCAAGATCAAGTCAGACTTTTTCAACGTGATACTCATCAACGATGGGCTTCAGAACTCTGAGTTAGAAACAAACTGGTGAGGTTATGGTGGCCACTACCACTATTATACAGATTATGGTTCAAACTTATTTTGCCAGAGTATTTTAGATTTCTGAAGCTCCTGCGATGAGTTTTATCGGGCTATGAAATCAACTGGAATCATACTAGTTCCCTTTTGTAACTTAAAAAAGCAAACCTGACCTTTGGTAACAGGATTATCTGTTTCTTATGCTTCTTATTTTTATGCTCAAAGCTGCTGATACAGTGTAGGTGCCAGGCAGTGAGTGACTGCAATCTGCCAAAACTGCCTCCTTTGACAGCAGAGTGTCAATGAGTGACACGTCTGACTTTTAGAAATTAGCAGGGCCTTTTTGTGTAAATAATGATAACAAAGAATATAAAAGTAAAAAAATCATTACAATGACGAGACAAGCAATATGGCTTTGTCCAAAAGGGATCGCTGAAATTGACACAAACTCAACATTCTGCACCACAGTCAGGCTATTTCATCAGATCAATCCAAACTGAAGTCATACAACAATCAGAGCCCGAGTGAACAATTTAAATAGTTTTTATTAATAATGATTTTTCCATTTGCAGCACTGCTTTTTTCTCATTCATTTGAAATGCATGATGTATACAGCTAGCCTTTAGTGGACAAGAGGACATCAGTGTTTGTGTCACACGCACAGCACACCTCACAGACCTCCCCTAAACACTCTGCACAAGCCGAGAGCTGCCACCTGTGCAATTAAATAAAACAATAGTTTAAAAAAGACAAAACAACAACCTTTCACTCACATTGGTGGACTTGTACAAACTTGTTTCCTTCTCTAAGCACTGCTGGATGTTCCTGAGGAGCACGGCAGGGACAAACAGAAAAACAGAAGTATGAAAAAACAGAAATGATGATCTGAGGCATGACTCACATGCTGTTGTTTAACCAGGGTTTCTGATGTACACTGTGGCCTGCCTAGTGTGTGATGATCTCCACATTCTCTCATGCTCAGTGGTCCTTTAAGAAAACAGTTTTTGCAGAGCAAGCTGTGAAACATGTCAGAAAAGATCCCATTTCAATAACAAGTTTGTATCTACAGTTGATAAAATGTACAAGTTGATGTGTGTCTGATTGTTTGACTCCCTTCCTTCTGAGGGAGAATTGTTAGTGAGGACAAAGCGCCCTCTGGTGGTCAAAAACTAACAGCCCAACACCTTGACATGGCTTCAGCTGGTTTGGGTTGTCATTGGTGTACTGTCTACTTTGGGAAACTTTTTTTTTAAAGCAAAGATAAATTAAAAAACTGGCTCAATTTGATGTTATTCATGAAAAGTTGCAACCTGGTCTGTTCCTAGTGCCTGGTTTATCAGAGAGGAAATAAAACCCACTGCTATGAGATTGTCTTACACCCATTCATGCATCCCCTTTTTAAACCCAAATCAAAAAGCTATGATTTCATACAAAACAAAACAAACACCTTTTTTTATCAGTGACACAATCAAAGTGTAATTAACAGTTCTTTCAAAAATAATAATTTAAACTCATTAAAAAAGGGTAAAATGGAAACATCTTATTCAGAGTGCTCAGCTGTGAGGCTGTTCAGTCAGGAGTCGACAAAGTGCAACCCTCGGGCTCAAGCATCATAACAGCCAAACTATTCCCTTAGATAAACACACACGTTACTTCACGTCATCGTTGGTCACTCATTTCACGTTCACAGTCAGAACATTTCACACTCATCATTAAAGAATAAATACAGGTGGGAGAGATTCAGAGCTAAGACCACAGAGGAAGCAGCAACAAGCTTGATCTCTATCCAAAGCAAATGTTCTACCATCTGCAGTCGTCAGTGCAAAATATGAATCAAGTCAAGCTGTTTTTGAGCAACGTTCTGACGAAAACAAAGCAGCCTAAGCACTGCTGCAACAAAACTAAAGAAGAAGAGGAATCAGTCCTCCACGCGACAGCCGGTCTTCATGACTCGTTACGCTAACAGCGTTAGCAACAGTCAGACTGGCTGTGCTGAGGCGGTTTTCAAAGACAGAAGACGATGTCAGACTATATGAGACAACAAAGTGCATAAAAGATGGACGATACCCCAGCTCAACAATAGCGAAGCCAAAACATTTGGACCTCTAACCAGTTCAGGGTCTAAACCCCGCCTCCTTTATGTTAACGGATGGGACTTCAAAATCAAAAATCAGGTCCAAGATTTTCTTCTCTGAAAATGTGAGCTGTTTTTAATTTCATTTATCTCCAAGTTTATCTTCTTTTTTGGAAACTTTCCCTCTTTCTAAAAGTTAAACGTAAGGAGGAAGTTAGCATTACAACTCTGCACAGACTGGTCCCAAAAACGCCACCAGCAAACCTGTCAGCATTCGTGGCAGAGGATATTTTGTCTTCACTGTTGTACAGTGCAGGAGGAGGTGGAAACACATCGTCCATTTCTATGCACAGTCAATGCACAAAACACACACTGAAATAAAGACTTCTGGAGGACAGTGTTGGAGATCTGTGTCATTAAATGCACCATCCATCTATGACAGAAGAAACTCCAGGAGGGAAACGTCTAAAATATATTCAACTACTGTTTGTACCATGAGCGCAGTGGAATGAAGCAGACACAGAGACAGAGAGGACCAAACAGAGGTACCATTTTTGCGAGCAGAGAGAGCCACAGAATGGGAAAAGGGGCGAGAGATTATTAATAATTCATCAGGGAGGCATTTGCAGAACAATAAAGGCTTTGGGTAAAAGGTGCAGGGAAAACGGGAACCTGGGCAGCAAACACGTGACGAGAAAGATGGTGAAAGACAAATCAGGGTCATAGTGAGGAGCCAGTAAAGGGTCTGAACCAGGGACAGAGAGGACGATAGGACAAACAGCTCCCACTGCTTTGATTCTACGTCAGAGACATCAGCTCCAACTCCTCCTGCACCTGGCAGGATAAGGAGCTGGTTGCTGGAGTGCTGTGGATTCTTCAGAGGGTTTTTAGGATAAAACATGATTTTTAAGCAACAAGGCTTTGACTGGGAACTTGGGAATAAGATTTGATTACAGTAAAAAGAAAACGTCATACATAAGGGACGCATCAAGATACTGTGTGTGGACCAGGGCCGTGGATCTGGGAGGTGAACTCATAGTAAGGCACAGTGCTCTGCTTGTGGTTGTTGATGCTCATTCATGCTGCTACAATAACAGACTAACAACAATAACAAAGCACATTTTCTCTTCATACTCTGCTCTAATTCTTCACACACCTCTCCTTAATCAATGCCCCTACTCCCACATTTACATCTTTGGATCTTTCCGGCTCACTTAAAACCCCCTATAGCACCTGAAGACCGCTGAAAACACAGGTCCGTGAAGATCAGGCCATGCGGTGCATCTCTGTCTTCAGTCAGGTCTTCTTCACGTGTTTCAGAAGAAATCACAAGAATTGTGGGACGAAACCTGCACAACAAACGGATTGTAAACACATCCTGTCTGAGAAGAAAGCCTGATGTATTCAGACCAGGGTTGAAGCAGACGGATCACTCGTCTTTGTGTCCCAGCAGCTGATAAAAAAAAAGCCTACTGCAGCTTCACTTTGAAGACTTCCTGCTGGATCGATTTGGATCAACATAAAGCAAAGACAACCTGATATAGAACAAAAGAGAAAGCTTTCACAACATCAACCACTAAGAGTCACATATTTACTTAAATATGTAAACAGACACTACAACTTAAATATATTTGGTGTGGTGCAGACTTACTTAAATAAAAAGCTTGACTTTTATATCAGTGCTGCTGATTATTGCACTTCAGTGAATCTTGAAGCTTCAACCACTGGTCTAACACACCTCCTGTGAGTGTGGGCTACAGGTCAGAGGCTTTTTCAGAAATCCCTCACATCCTTATGTTGTTCCCTTTTGAAAAATGGACACAAAATAATCAAAACAACAAAACTTCAAATAGAGACAGGAGCGCCCCCCGCTGGCTAACTGTGCAGGTGAAGTCATCAGTGGTGGAGGCTGCAGTCTTTTCTGAAACAATCCTTCTGATGAACCAAAGCGAAAGTTTAGGTCCTCTGTTGTCCCAAATGTGCTGAATCCATGCTCGCTCTCAGCATCCTCGGAGTCCGTAGTTTTCTGTAAGTTCGAGTTTTTGCATTCTGGATCCGCTTTCCAGCTGTGCGCTCCAGCTGCAAGTCCGGTTTGGATGGTCCAGGGTGGACAGCTGTGGAATTTGAAGCCAAAGTGGGCGGGGATTGTGTGGCTATGTGAAGGGTGTGTTCAAGTTATCGAATAGACCTGGATGCGGTGTGTGAGTGTGTGTGTGTGTGAGACTCTCTCTATGTTTGCTGAGGTAGCGAGAGGAGTTACTGAGGGGGATGTCAGGAGGGATGGTCAGAGTGGTGTGCCGTGTGCGAGTGTGTGTAGCGTGCGCAAGTTTGATTTAGAGATTTTAAAGAGCAAAGTGGTTCAGGGAATATAATTTTTGTGTGTGTGTGTGTGTGTGTGTGTGTGTGTATATGTCAATGTGTTGGCATTTGAATGTGGGTACATGGAGTGGGTGTATGGCTATTATTTCAGATGCATTAATGTAGATGGAGGTCCTTTTCTGCTTTCCCAGTCAAACAAAACTGTCTTCGTTTTATGCATTTGTTTGTATCTGTGTGTGTGTGTGTGTGTGTGTGTGTGTGTGTGTGTGTGTGTGTGTGTGTGTGTGTGTTTGTGTGTTTGTGTGTGTGTGTGTGTGTGTGTGTGTGTGTGTGTGTGTGTGTGTGTAGTGTTCAGCCTGGTCATCACAATTTGTGTTTCCCTGTCAGTATGGAACGGTAAAGCTCCTCGTCCAGCTGTGTATAGCGCCCTCTGCTGGAATCCAGGAAGTACAGTTTGTCAGACACCGCAGTGGGGTCAAAGCTGTCCCGACGCAGGTCCGTCTTCTGAAACTTGAAGGTTCCTGAGAAATGAGATCAAAACATAGAGGATCTGAGGCTTTATTATACCCTGTATCCACACAACACACCAGGCAGGAAACAAAGCCATTTCGTTTTCTGCACTTTTTATTGCTTTAATTTAAAAAAGACACCTCACCTGTCTTGTTGACTTCAGGAAGGAAGCGGAGGAAAACAGGTCTGGCGTACGGTGGCAGAGCCTTTTCCATGTCCTTCACAAACTTCTCCAGGTCGGTGGAGTGCGTGGGATCAGCGATGGCTGCCATTCCAGCTTTTCCCTCTGCTCCTGTGAACGCAGAGAAGGAGCGGTCAGCAGGTTCATTTGGTGGACCGCTGACTTTGATGGTGCCAGTACCCTCCTTATGTCTTCGCACAGTACGTCACTTATATGCAGGGGTGGAAGGCAGTGGATGCTGCTGGTCAGTCAAGAAGGGGAAGCTAATGTTTTCCAGCCTACATCATAAATTCTAAAATTCTACCCTCCGTTCCTTTTCAAGAAAATGATCTGTGACCCTGTCGTAACAACCAGGTGTTTTTTCAGGGATTTTACCAGTGTTCTCTCAATGGCCAGCAGAGCTAGACTGCTCAAACGGCCTTGCCCCATTGTGTTGCGGGTGTAAGACTTGAGCCGCTTTAAACAGGAGAAGCTCCTCTCTACACCTGCAGGCTGTAAGTGTGAGTGACAGGGGGAGAAGCTCCACAGCTGTAGCTGCTTATTGATGAAAAGAGAGAGAACCTTTAAACACAACGCTCATTGTTTTTAAGAAAGGTGAACTCGCTGGGGATCGATAAAGCCTCTGGATCAGTCCAGAACAACTAAATGGTAGAACTCAGAAGATGCTCTGGTGGAGGGTCATACTTCAAGATCACTGACTGTCTCATTTCACTGTCAATCAAAAAGGGATTCAGCCTCAGACAGATCATCCAGTCATCATGCAGAAGCCCAGCGTCCAGGCCAGCCCACTGCCTCATAGACCCCCAGAGACGCTGAGTGTCTGATGGGCGGGACAAAGCCCAGCATTTATCCAATGACTGCCCAGTTTCCATAGTGGAACAACCCACTCTACGCTTCCCCGCTGAAATCACAAGACACTCAGCGACTGTGTTACAGTGCTGAGACGCTGTGGGTATGAATGAGAAGGAGGTGGAGCCAGTTACCTGTGATATGTAGCTGATTCTGAACAAAAGATGAAGGAATTCTAGCGCAGATTTTGTCACTGAAATGTACACACAGCAGAACATATCACCACTCTTTTGGGGACATTTTAGGGGAAGCTGAGCTTCCCTTGCAGTCTTAGAGCAATCGCCACTGGTGGAAAGAGTGCCAGCATATTCTTCTCAAGTACAGGTGCATATGTTTGAATGGAATTTTACTTCAGTAGAAGTAAAATAAAACCATTTTAAAATATATGTTTAGAAAGATGTCAGTAAAATCTACAGTTCTACAGTTTCATTTAGCTGATGCTTTTGTACTAAGGGACGTACAACACAAGCAAGAACTCAGACAGAAGGAAAACCTAGTTTGTGCGACAACACAGCTACAAGTTATTTAGCAGGTGCTGCCATTAAGTGCAGGTTTTTTTTTTTTTTTTCTGCGCTCAGATCATCTCTTCCTGTGCTGATAGTCGAAGTCTGACCTACAGGAGAGCAATAATGTGAGAACAACACAGATTTAGGTTGAAGTTCCTGAATATTTGAGTTTCCTCTTTGTTTTGATTTTGCACTTTGTAGACGCTCCCTACATCAAGTCACAGTCTGCTGTGCAAAGAGTTCACAATGAAGTGTCCGGATTGCAGGACGGCTTGTTTTGATCTTTAGGTTCACGTTTGCCCTGACTGTGGTTAGCAAGAGGTGACAGTTTTATCAAATCTATGTTCCTTTGAGCAGTTATTGACCTGAAGGAACAACCTGAGGAAGGATTTGTTGTCATTTCAGCATGAGCAGCTTCTTCTCCTCCTCTTCAGTTCACCTGATTACTGGACTGTAGACTTCAGCCAATCAGTCTCATTTACACTGTTAATGGACAGCTTGTGTGAACCCTTTCTGCTTTTCACTTCTTTTTTACTTAGTATATGCAACGTAAAATGTAGTCAAGTACAAAACGTCCCACAAAAACACAAATAAATGTTATTAAATGTTAGCTTGTTTGTGTCAGTCCCTGATTGTAATCTTTATGTTTTTCACGGCTTGTCAATCTGGACTCCAAAGCAGCATCAATGTCTACTTGATAAGCTTATCTGACCGTTACAACACATGCAACTTGTACAATTTCAAATTACAGTGACAAGGTTTTTGCCAAAGGATGGAGAGTGTGTTTTTACGATTTTGTGTGTTTGTGTTGTGGGGGAAGGCTGAAGGCTGAACATGACGTCACACGTGATTAATGTGTTGACTGAGTCAACTGAGATACGCTTTAAAATCTGAATCAAGGCTGTTGTAGGGGAGAAAGAAACACGTTCCCTGTGCTCTGAAAATGCAAATGGAGAGGGCAGAGGTGTCATATTACAGGGTTAAGGATTTATAAATAGGGGATATACAGTTTGTACATTGAGCCTTACTGTCCCTTAAGTTTCATGTACAGGTTACTTTATAAAGAAATAAAATAAAAATCCATGTACACTAACCAAAGTTTGTAAATACATTAATAAATGGTTTAAAGTCTCTGCTAACAGTTTTTGTCATGGCAGCAAAGCTTCTCACAACACAAGTCTCATGATAAAAACTTTATCACCCTACCCAGGAATGACAACAAGGCCAGGCAGGAAAATGACTCAGTAAAGTTGGGGATAATTTTTTAGCTGTTTGCATTCACACAAAAAGGCCTACTGGAAAATTTCAAGATTGTTTTCTTTTTAAAGATTTTTGACAATGTGAAAGTGTTTTATTTAGATTAACAAACCACAGCTGCTTGGACAACTGCTGCCTGAGTATTTTATCGACAAAAGCTCAGTTCAGTTGTGATGGAAATTCAAAACAAAACCACTTATTTTGCGTCTAAATACAAAAACAAGACAAAGTTTTCATCAGTGAGGTGGATTAAATATATAAACCACCAAAGTCAAAGCAGACGCAACACTTAGTCCTGTCAGTGTGGCTACTGTGGATCAATGCTAACTCTAATTTTTTTTTTCCCCATAGTGACCACATATCAGATCTAAAACAGTGACAGGCTGATGTTTCATTTAAGATTTGTCTCAACATAAAAATTTTCAAAATCCATTTAAAACATGTCACAAGCTCAGATAAACATCCACATTAGATTCTGAATAATGTTGTCAGTGTTATTACCTTCAAGCAGGTGTAGTTTATCGAAAGCAGAAAAGCAACCTGATGCTGGATTTAAATATTAGCCAACCTGCTCATTTAACATCGTCAAAAATCATGTTGGTAATCCAATATTAAATATTTGTGTTATAAAGAGGCTACACAACTTGTTTTGACTTGATTTGACGCCTGGTCAGGGCGTGGCAGCTCTCAGTGACAGTTGGTTCCTCCAACAGTCTGAGGTCTGAGCTAAGCCAGTCACTGAACCAAACCTCCAGGCTATGTTTGTGTTGTTGGTGCCTCATGGGGTAGTCATGCAAATATAAGACAACCGTTTCTGTAATGAGTCACTTATTGTTCTAACGGAGCTCTTTTTGTGTATAAAGAGTAGAAGTTTGAGTTGTCGCATTTGTCCTTTGGTCCCAGTAAGCAGATTATGACGTCTTTGTCAACACATCCAGCATATGGATGTGACTTCATTCACTTTCTCAAACAGCAAAACCCTTTCTTTTTTATCTTGTCTAGTTTGTTGTAGTTTGTCATTCATCTGCTGCTTGGAGTCTTAAAGGTCCCATATCATGCAAAAATCCCTTAATGGAGTGTTTTAGTGAAATTTGTGGGTCTTTGGCTTTCCTCCCAGCCCACAAAATGTGATATTTAATGACAGAACCTGTACTTAGTAGTGCTTGTGAATGTAAAATCCTGACCTAAAACCAGCTGTTTGGAATTTGGGCAAGTCTGCTGTTCAGAATGCCAAAGTTGATGAGCCATCACTGCTCTGTTTTTGGCTGTAAACAGCCACAAAGTTCCATGCACAAACTTCCCATCTCAGAAGAAGACAAGACTAAGTGGCTAGAGTTCATTTATCAAGTAAATGTTCCAGCTACACTCAGTAAAACTGTGCATATGTGTGCTAGTCACTTCACAGCCGACTGCTTTTCCAACTTTGGACAGTACAACAGAGGGCTAGCGAATAGACTGGTCCTGAATCCAGGTACATTACCAACCATCCACCAACAAACCTCGGACCCTGGAAATGTGAGTATTTTAAATGCTGTGTGCTGTGGAGCAGATGTAAGAGCTTTTCCTCAGTGTTCCCCTGTCTCTGTGTTAGCTTCAGGATGCTAACTTTAGCTGCGGTTAGCCTGTTGTTTTAGCCTGTAATGTTACGTTAAACGAGCTTCGCTGTTTTCTAAACATTGTGCACTCGGAGCTTGTGGCGCTGCTCTCAGTGACGCGGAAGAGCGGGGCGGTATCAGCGGTGGCTCATTTACATATGAAGGCCACGCCCACTAAATCAGAGCGTTCTGAACAGAGGGGCTATGAGCGCCTGGAAACAATGCTGCTGTGCTTGATTTATTGGCTTTTTGGACCAAAACATGTTACTACCATTTCATGAAGACATCAATGATCCATATTAAACTACAGAAAAGAGCAGAATATGGGACCTTTGATGAATACGTGAGCAACAGTGAACATCAAGGCTGCTATTTTTGACCAACTTTTTGGTTTTGTCAGTCTGGTTCCTCAGGATTCATCAGCACAAAAAGGATCTCAATCAGTTTTAACTTGTGCATATCGACTTTGCAGCTTTCTGAACTTGGCTTTTGTTGAACTTTCTGTCTCCGTCAGCATCACCATCAAGTCATGCCACTCCTGGCTTCCAGAGAACAACATGGCAACCATTCTGTGGGAATATCACTTTGATCTCAAGTAAGAGCAGTACACTGAAAGTTTTACCTGGCACTTCTACTCCATAGACCACCACATCCTTCATGTCCAGCAGCCTGCTGAGAGTCCCCTCCACCTCGGTTGTTGAGACGTTCTCTCCTTTCCAGCGGAACGTGTCTCCTGTGCGGTCTTTGAAGTACATGTGTCCGCACTCATCCATAATCAACACGTCACCTGGAGGGAGTGAGATCAACCAGTCATCAGCCAGCATGTAATACACAATATTACCCCACATCACTTTACTTTCCTTTTATCCAGTGATTAAAGTACAGTTTGTGGGCTTGTAGCCTGCTCAGATATCTTTTTTAATTATGATACTTTATATGAAATATAATAAAAAATGAATGCTAAGAAAATTAGAATATAATTCAGAATAACATAAGGTCAAACTATTTACTATTTACTACACTGGATGCCAGCTTCACTGTTGAAACCTGGTCTTCAGTATCATAACTTTATGACAACACGACCTGAAGGCCACGGGTGTCCAGATACAACCTTTTCTCTTCTGATACGATACTGTTATTGCAGCTTTGAGCACTGGCTGATACTGATATTTATCTGATACGATGTCAGCACGAATGGTCTGATGTTCAGCTCCATCTTGAAAGCTTGAATAAACCTTGGGAAAATGTTTGAAGTTGAAAACTTTCAAACTTCCTCTGTTTGATGCCACCACGGGAAACTTGTACGAGACAAGTTTTGCACTCAGCTGTAACATCTTTTTCGGACTTCTGTGAAAAATTCTGCCACTCCCACTCCTTGCTCCTTAATTAGCACCTTGGCATGCACTGTTGTTGTGATCATGAGGGGTCTGCATGCCGTATATGAGCTTATATTTTGCTAATATCAGATCGATATCAGATCGGGACACCCTCTATTAAAGACCCATTTCTATTTTCTATAAACCTGATGTGTGTCTTTGCCCAAGAGATGATCTATACTCAATAAATAAGCCCATTCTTAGCTTGCTCTGCCGCCCCTGTAATGAATAACCTGACAATCACATGTAAACACTGTTTGAGTTCACAGCACAAATCTGATTACAAGTAAAAACAATTTAAACTCAGTGTATTTTGAGCTGATCAGCTGAGGAGTCACTGTATTCAAACTAATGTGAACCCAATCAGTAGCCTACATGCTGGTCTCTACACCCTCATGTTTTCCTGTCAGTGTGGGGACCCTGGATGTGAACTAGCTTTACATCTGCACACACAGACACATGTGCCAGTGACACTTACCGGAGAGATAGGCACTGTCCCCTTTCTTGAAGACACTCTGAGCGATTTTCTTACTGGTTGCTGATTGGTTCACGTAACCATCAAACCTCCGGAGAGGGTCGTTCTGGATGATTCTGCCGACTAGTTGGCCAGGCTCACCTGGAAAGAAAAGAAACAGAAGAATTTAGCACCCATGTGAAAAACATATTCACATAGAGGTGAGTTTGTTTCAGCCACCACAGTTTGAGTAGAGACTCCAGCTCCTTTTTACGTTGCCTGGTGATATTTATGGCCTTGTAATGTGAATGTCATGGAGGCATAATGGTAAGATAAAGTCCTCCAATCACAGTGCCAGCAGCACCTGCTATGACTGAGGTCGTAATGTGTTTTTTTTTCTGGTATGTCAATATAAATATGTTAATTTGTAGAGTGGTTATGGTGCTTTCTGTGAGTGTGTGTAAATGTGTGCTTGGTGCTTTCTGTGTGAGTGAATTTTATGCATCCCAGAATGAAGACTGGTGGACCCTTTCTCCACGTCTGTGAGTGACAGGCTGCTGTGGAGGGTGACCTGCTGTCTAAACAGTGCTGTGATGTCAGCACCCTCCATCTCCCCCACCTTTCAGTAACACCACATGCGCCTTGTTTAAAGATTTAAAGACATCTGGATTAGTTTGGGTTCTGGTAGAGGGTGAATTCTAAATTGGTTTAATATAACCTGAGTACAACTTGTTACTTGTTTTCACTGGATTATCTGGGTAGAGCAGTTTTTTCAGTTCATTAAGTTTTATGACTTTGCACCCTGAGGTATTTTTCAGTTGGCTTCTGTTATTGTGATTTTTAGTTGCTTTTTTTTGGGAAATAAATTACCACTTGTTTGTCAACGAAACTCCTTTTGTTTTGTTTCCTCGTGGCTGCTCGGGACCTGGGGGAATTGGGCTTCATCGTGTTGTATCATTGCCACCCCAAGGCAGGGCATAACACACCCAAGCTTACAACCCCAGCTACTTCAAATTTCAGCCTAACAAGAGAGGCTGGAGAAACTAGCCTCTTTAGGATATTGCTAGTCTGAGCCAATGAGCAACTTCTTTAACCAACACATTTAAAGTGGTGAGTGTTACGCCGTGAACACACCAGCACCGTGGCCGTCCCAATGAGTTCCCACTTCTACTTTCCATGACAATGATGAGCCTCTCTTCATTCATGGTGGGTATAAAAACTTCCGACCTGTTGACTCCTGTTCTGGCTGCGCTCATTATGTTGGTTTGTTGTTGTAGTTAAGCTAAACACAAACTAGTTTTGACACAGTTTGTTTTATTTTGAAAGTCACTAAGCATTTTTATATAGTTTCCGTGCACGACTTCCTGTCCTGATGTAGTAGAGATTGACTAGAGCTGCATCTGGTGTATTTTAGCCGTTATATTCACTACATTTTATGACTGAGCAGCTGTGTACTCAACTCAGGTGGTCTTTTTCTTAAAAGTATGTGTGTAAGGTGTTATCATAAAACCTACCAGGTTTACAGGGAATACAGACACCATCGGGTCCCCGAATAAGCTCCATGGTCTCTTCGTCAACCCTCACCAGTCTGATGGGGTAGATGAAAGGCAGAATCTGACTGTTGAAGCCACACGCTCCGATCTAGACAAAAAAGACATCAACAACACAAAAGCTAGTGTTAATATGTAAATTTTAAGACAGAGGAAACAGACTTTTTGGAGTAACACATTGTTGTTCATTTCAGCACACAGGCTGACAGAAGTAGTGGAGCCTAAATGAGGAATCTTGAAAGCTCTGAGTATCATCACCATTTCGCCATGGGACACACCCCATTCCCACCTTGTTGTCAAAATTGCCCAGGCTGCAGTTGCACTCTGTGGCTCCGTAGAACTCTGCAATCTGTGGGATATTGAAGCGGTTCATGAACTCTTCCCATATGGACTGACGCAGGCCGTTGCCAAGCGCCATGCGAACCCGGTGTTGTCTCTCTGTGTCTCGAACTGGCTGATTCAGCAGGTATCGGCAGATCTCCCCGATGTACTGCACAATCTAGAGGAGAGCAGAGCAGCACAGAAGGGGTAGAGAGGTGAGAAGGGAGTAATTACTGTGAGAATATTAAACTCACAATAAGAAAAGAGATTCAAAGAGATTAGCTGGTAGATAGCAATAATCCTGACATAGACTTGAGAGATTGTAATAAGCTACTCATGCTTACAGTGCAGTTGTATTTGGCACAGTCATCCCAGAAACGGGAAGCTGAGAACTTCTTTCTGATGACAACAGTCATGCCGTGGATTATACACTGGCCCACTCCCACAATGTTACCTGCAGACAAAGAAACATGAGCTATCAGAGCCATTGCAATTATTGTACAAGTCTCTACATGGAGCAAAATAATCTGATCCATGTCTGAATGTTGATGTAAACCAGGGGTCTGCAACTTTTTCTTTCAGAAGAGCCATTTGGCCCCAGTTCACCTGGATTTAAGTCACTCAGGAGCCACAAAATGAACGTTATCTTCGCAATAAAGACCAAAAGTATAGAAACATAATATTAATCTAGTGAATAATTACTATGGAACTTATTGTGTTTATAAAATTGTAAATGTGATGTCCAAGTTTTTTTTATTTTTTATAAAACATGCACATATTTTTTTAAATGAAAAAATGTAATGTCATATTGAATTTTCATAAATGTACACATTAATTAAGTTATGACATTTTATAAATTTATGAAATTTAAATGAGTTGGAAGATTTTCAAATATTTTAAAATTGGGAAAAATTGTACAAGAATTCCAAAATTTTCTAAATTTTCTAAATTTTGAAAATAAAAAAAATTTCAAGGAATGTTAAAATGTCAAAAATGTGCAAGTTCTTGAAAAAAATGAATTTGATTATTCACAAAAATGAAAAATAAAGTTTGCAAAATTTGCAAAATCTTCAAAAAATTGTTTTTTTTTTTTCGAAATTGGAAAAGTATGAAAAAATTAAAATTCAAAGGCATGCAAAAAATCCCCAAAAATTTGCTAACATCTTTAAAAAAAATTCAAAAATATATGTATAAAAAATTGAAAGCTTAATTGCAAGATGTGATGCATATCTCATTGAACAAAATGTTTATGCATATTTATATTTAGTGTCAATGTCTGTAATCATCCATACCCTTTGTAAGAAAACAAAAATATTAATTTCAATGATATTTATTTAAAGCTACATGAGCCACCGCAAAGGAATCAAAGAGCCGCATGAGGCTCCAGAGCCACAGGTTGAAGACCCTTGATTTAAACATACAAACTTAATCATGATTAAGAATGAAAACAACTTATAAGAGTTTAGAGAACAGGTGGACTTCCTCACAGGTGAATCATTTTCATTAAGTATCTATAAATTATAATTTTACAAGTGCAAATTTTTACCTGCAGAGTGGTAGAGAGGAAGACAGTCATACAAGACATCTTCTGGTGTCATTCTAAAGCCGTAGTACACCAAAGCTGCCATGCGGTAGTACCTGAAAAGCAGGTAGGAGGTGAGGCAAGACAACAGAGTGAGGTAAAAGTAGTAAACAACTTTGCACTCTGGTCCAGATTTCTCACAATAGATTTAAAGAGCAGATGAAAGCTTCATGGAATAACAAAGCCAGCAGTGGTGTATCCTGTGTGTCTGTCTGTTAGCTGCACGGCTCCTTCCTACCTGCTGTGCACAACAATAGCAGCTTTAGGCATCCCAGTGGTTCCTGATGTGTAGATGTAGAACAGGCGGTCTGAAACACAGCAGAGTAAGAGTCAGATATAAACAAATACTGTGTGTGAGATGACCAGCTTCAGAATGTATCTGAAATTAAGTGTTTTGATGTACTGTTTGCTCGTTTATCCACACTTCCAACCCCTGTGTAGCAAAATAAAAACATTTCTGAGCTCAAATATTCAGCTAAAGAACTCAAGTACTGTCATCTTGAACTTTCTCTGTTTATGAACAAATTTCAGATCCTCCACTCGCTAACTGGAATCAAAACATCAGCTGTGTGGGCATCGTGTTTGCTGAATAGCACCTCAGTGAATCAATCAAGGATACACTACTACCAAATAAGACCTCACAGGTGACTGTACAAATCCATGGTTATTGATATTTTAGATATTGGATCTCCTTGACCTGTGTGGTGTGTTAAGACGACAAGCTTTGAGAGATGAGTCATCAGTATGACAAAAATGTGTGCCTGTGTTAGAGCAGAGGCATGTGGATAAATTTATCAAGCTCATCAGCACCAAGTCCCTACTCCATAAAAAGATGGTTTACAGTATTACCAGTACAGCTTTGTTATTTGTAATTATTCAGATACAAAACTCCAAAATAAAGTGGATCTGTACAAATTACGCTGAAAAAGCTAAATTAACTGTTAGAAAAGGGAAAACAAACACATGAAGGAAAACTCATCTCACAGTTATGACTTGACAATGTTGAGTGATGTGATTTAGCTGCCAGTCAGCGCTGTCTCTACACGTATCACTCACCACGTGTCAGTGGGTTTATGGCGCCAGGCAGACAGTCAATGCAAACAAATCAGATTTTTAAAATTGTTGTTATTCTTGAGCCTCTGATTCTCATTGTTTAGGGACTATGTGGAGGTGCAGTGGTTGGCACTGTGGCCTCTCAGCAAGAAGGTTTGTGGTTTGATTCCCTGGCAAGACGAGTGTCTATCTGTGTGGAGTTTGCATGTTCTCCTCATGCATGTGTGGGTTCTCTCTGGGTTGTCCACAGTCCAAAAGCATGCTCATCAGATCAATTGGTCACCTTAAATTGTCCTGTGTAATGTGATAGACATCCTGTGATGTCTGGTGTGAGTATGTGTACGAATGGTTGTCTGTCTCTTTACGAGCCCTGTGATCTGACCACTGTCTAGTTATATTACTTTCTTTTTAAATTTTGTATTTTAATTTAAGTTTAAGCTTTAAGTTGTATCTGAGGTAAATTGAAACATTATATTTAGGTTTAAAATATTATTTCTTGACGCTATTCTTGAATTAAAATGATATACTGGTAACCCATCCAGGGTGTACCCCTCCTTGTCCCAAAGGATGGATGGATGATTCTCATTAACATAAACTGTTAGATGAACTGATTCTCACCGGTGAAGCAGCGTTGTGGCCGTTTTGGCAGATGAGACGGGGCACTCTCGAGCAGGGGCTCCAGGCACTCAGTTCCCTGTGGGGCTCGTAGGGGGTCAAAGTCTCCACAGCAAAACATCTGCACTTTCTGCCCCATTGAGCTGTGAACCTCTGACACCGCTATGAGAGGAAGAAAGACACATTTAATACAAAACATCAAACTTAACATCGCATTGGTTAAACTACAGCTAGTGTTAGCATTCAGGTACGTGTTGCCTTTATCACTCTTTGCTAATGACAGGCTAAATGCTAAAAATGTTAGCTGAAAGTGTTACACAGTGCAATCTTAACAGGCTAATTTCCAGCGTTAGTTAACATCATGTTAGCTTGGACTTACTTTTTGTGGTAACACAACATTAGCTGGCAAATGAAGCCATTCCTATTGTGTTAAGTGATAGCATTAGCATTGTGGTATCATTTTAGCAGAACGTAATTTACATCAACCTTTCTGTTGGAATTTCTCTTCCTGGTTAGCTATGAATTCACTTCCTACTTACCATTATAATACACTTGCTCAGAGTGTACTTATAAGTTAGCGTAAGGTTTGTTGAGGATTCATTACATCACTAATATTACACTAGCCAAGAATGTATTTTTAATCTAATGTCATGCTAACTGGGAATGAACTTCTTTGCTAACATTACGTTAGCTCAAGTTTACAGTGTGCTGTTAATTGGAATTAACTTCCTCATTGATGTATTTTAAGCTGTGTTAGGGTAGCTAATGGGTTGACATATGCTGATTGGTTAAAGATATGGATATTCTTTATCATTAGTACTTAAACAGCAGCAGAACAAGTTGCAGCATTTGAGCTTTCATCTTTTCTTGAGGAAAAGTTGATTCTCCGTGAATATGGTCACCATTCACAGAGGACCAATCAACGTGGGGGGGGGGTTATGAAAGACAGTGTGGTTAAAAAAAGGTAAAAAAGGCGAAGAAAGAAGCAGTAATTGAGTCAGACTGCCAGAAAGGAGAAGAGTCTCATAGATTCTCTTTAAAGAAAAAAAAAGAGTTTATCCTAATCTGTGTCTTCCCGATTCATACTTCTAGTTGACTCAGTCTTGCTTAGTGGCAAAGAGGCTGCGTTTCCAATTACTTAAAAGGCAGAAAGCTCATGAAGAGTGCAGGCTCAGATTCACAGGCTATTCCATTAACTCCAAATGAATAGTTTCACTTATTCACTCTTTATAGCTGTAAAGATCATGTCCTTTTTGGATTGGGCACAGACTGAAAAAGAGTCATGAGGAGATTGAATTAGATCCCTGAAATAAGTCTGACCACTACATCATAAATTCTTTTTAGGTCTGAGCAACAAAAGGTGGATTTAATAAAACTCTGCAGGTTAGTAGGTTCAACAAAACAGGTTATCAGTTCTATTTAGACCTCAGAATCCACATATTACTTTTTGTATATGTATTCAGTATAATCAGTGTTGTCACAGTTACCTTGAAAAAGTAATCTGATTACTCCTTTAAAAAAGTAATGTAATTACTTTACAGATTCCTTGATTTAAAAAGTAACTAAGTTAGATTACAAGTTACTTTTTTAGTTACATTCAGCAGCTGCTGACAACACCTCCCACTGTCTCATAGAGCAAAACTGTGGGATGGTGATTGTAATGAATAATAATGAGTGTAGATGTTTTGTTATAAGGGAACATACAGAGATTATTGGTAGCTGTGAAATATGTACTTCACAATTACAATTCAAAACAAAAAGTATTAATTTGATACATCTTAAAATACAACTACAGAAAGTTTGTACTGGGCTAGTTTTGTTTGCTTAGTTTTAGTCTAGTTTTTTTTATTTATTTTTTTTAATATCAGTTTCAATTATTTTTTTAAGCTGTAGCCTGTTGATCCTGCTTCTGTAATACAAATAAGCAAAAATGGGCTGGGCACCCAAGTCTGTAAAATCTGGACACGCCCCTGCTTGTCAGCACGTGCCTCGTTGCAAGTAGCCTTAGTGATGCTGCTCTGCTCATCATCGGATGGATTTAAGCTTAACAAAGGGTTCAGCTCATTAAATAAGTTACAGTGAAAGACAGAACCTAATTTTCCACCAGGTAAAAGTCGAACAACGTCTCAAGCATTTATGGCCAAATGTTTTATGCGTAAGTTGTCCTCGTGCTGAGTACGTGACTATTCCCTGAGATGCCAGAAGAAAACAAGTATATGTTTTAACTAAGGAAAACTAAAAAAGAATAGTGACGCACAGTGACCTACAAAAGTAACTTTAATATGATTACTTGGTTATAAATATCAATAGGTTGGATTACTGAAATACTGAAAAAAGTGGTCAGATCAGAGTGAAGTGTAACTGGCATCACTGAGTATAACTGCCAAATAAAAATCAGAAATTACTGAATGATGATGACCTGCCATTAAATAAATTTTCTGTATTTGTAAATAAAATTACAACATCTGTAAGTGGGTGGAAAAAAACAGATTTCTGAGTTTAAATACATATTCTAACACTGTGATTTTTATCCATTAGAAACAAGCCACTCATTCAGTGTTTTTGAAAAACCAACAATCATACTAAGTGATGTATCAAACCTGGTTTAACATGCTGTGGTAGCGACTGTTATTTGTTTCAGCGTGTTTTCCTCTCTGACCAGCTCAGTGCTTTAACTCTGAGCTGCAGATTGATGATGAAGACATTTCTCACTTCACTCTTCATTTACTTCTCCTTCTCTTTCCATCCATCAACCACTAGAGCGCCCTTCTCTGATAACGCACAGACACCTCCTCCATCCCATCTATCTTTCATGACCTCTGTAGCTTTCTCCCTGCACCACTTGCCTATCTGAGGAGCATATCAGGACTCATCACTTTTCCTGGCTGTAAAGCCTTATGAGACCATTTCAGATTTCTGGCTCTCAACCTGCCTGTGTTACTAGTATAAAAAGTAATCCTGTAAGGTATCCAGACTCTTCTCCAGCTTTTAACTCCTCTTTCGTCTTTCCTCTTTGCTCTTACCGTCCATCAGCTCCGTGCCAAACACCACAGCTTTAGCGTTGGAGATGGTGACGCAGTGGACCAAGGCCTCCAGTCTCAAATTGAAGTTGATGAGAGCAGCTTCTACTCCGATCTTGGCCATGCCCAGCCAGAGGCCCACGTACTGAGACCTGTTCTCCATGAAAAGAGCCACTACATCGCCCTCCTGAGGAGAGAAACAAAAACAGGAGACCAACGTGAGTTAAATTTACAACAGAAGTCCCCAATTCTCTAGTTTGGGCTTTTCGTTTTGCCAGCCTACCCTGAACCCTCGTTCCAGCAGCATGTTGGCCACCCTGTTGGAGTACTCGTCCAGCTGTCTGAAGGTCCATCTCTCCCCGGTGCCCTCGAAGATCAGCGCTGTTTTGTCCCCATAGCGACGCACTGTTTCAGCAAAGATCTTGGGGATAGTGTTCTTCTCTTTGAGGTGGCGTCTGACATTCATTTTGACCCGCAACAACACATATGCCGCGCTGAAGGGACAGAAAAACAGTATTTTTTATAAGGGCACCTTAATCAAATTAACCAAAAAAGACTGGTGGTTAGACACACTTGAGCCTGTTAACTATAAACTCACTAAACTCTTGTCACTAAGAGCCATTTTTCAAGAAACACAAAGTTAGATTGATGTTCAGGATCTTGTCCGTTTGGAAACAAGGTTTAACTGTTATCATGTCACAATGACATGATCTCATTAAATAAAGAAGTGATAATGTGGGCTAGGGGTGAATCCCAAAGCTCCAAAGTTTCATCCTTGCATCCTCAGAAGACCACTTGGGTTGTTCACTTTAGGGAGCAATTATTGGCTGGGCCGATTATCAGGGTCAATATTTGGCATTTTGGGGCATATCGGCATCGGCTTTTTTTTTAATCCGACAGCCGAATTAAAACCAATTCAAAACTGTGTTGTTTCAGCTCTGATACAGCTGCACCACTCTCTACTCTCTAACTCTATTCTTCCCTCCCTGAACGTAAGGGCTCAGCTCGGCAGATTGCTGAACAGTTCCAGTGAAATGAGAGACAGTTGTTGATTTGGTCATTTATTTAGACTCAACACAGAAAAGCACAGTAAAACAGATAGAAAACTATATACGCAGCCTAACTGAGCAAAGGAAAGTGATTCTTAACTATCTAGCGGTTAGCGAAAGTCAGCTAACTTAATGCTAATGTCAATGGGAAATCCTACTGACGGGCTAACCCAATTAGCATTGTGACTATCTTACTGTCTATGAGCTTATTTTAACTTCCACAGACACAAATATCACTCCTCTTATCAATACCCACAGGAATACGTTTTTCTACATCTTAAAAATGATAAGAAATGTTGTAAACTGCAGACATGTCAGGAGCTGCTTGTTGATGCTTCTCTGCACACAGTTTAACAATTTCTCCTTGTCTACACTATGGAAGCCCTAGATGATCATTTAAAATCAGTCATGTAAAACATAACAGAAAATGAATTCAACTGCATTACATGCCTGTGCCAGGCAGCACATACTCAATTCTGTACTGTTTTATTGGAGTTATATTGAAATTTTGGAAAACTTTATTTACAGCAGAAAACTTAAGCCATTTATTTTTTTATGTTTCCATTTAACTTTATAAAAAATATACGTAAAACATAAAGCTTATAAGCCTGGGAGCTGTTTAATAAACATATGCTTGAGGGCATTTGAATGCAGTTAAGTGTTTTTTTAGCTAATATTTTCACTTTGACTGCAAATGAATATCGGCTTCAAATATCGGTTATCAGCCTCCTTGACTACTAATAATCAGTATTGGCCCCACAAAATCCATATCAGTCTATCACTAGTTCACTTGCATCTGGGTTCCTCCCACCAAACATGCATGCGAAAGATGAAACGGAAGAGAGGAGAACGAAACAAGGAGAATTTTTTAAGAAAAACGGGACGTCCTTTCTTCCAGAGCGTCACATGAAGGGACGTCTTTAAGTGATGTCAGCTGATCAACTCTGGATCATCAGCTCTAATCGTCAGCTCTAACAGCTGTTTGTGTGTCTGCACATGTGCGCTGTAATAACTCTGATCAAACATAAACAGTAACAGAGATCTGTCTGTGTGTAACCTGTTTAACATGTTACCATGAAGAAAACCTGCTCTCTGTTTATTCTGTGTGCTGTTTAGAAGCACATGCATCACATTACTATTAGATTATTTATGAATTATTTAGTCTTTATCTAGTGTGTATCTGGTCGTAGACTCTGGATCCTATTAACATACCCTGGTTTATGATGTCTCAGGAACACTGGATATTTGTTTTTTTATTAGATCTTAAGAAAAATAGAAATGGTGTTACTCTTTACTAACCCCATGCTTATGAATGAAACTGTATAAACTCTAAGGTAAATATAACAAGTGTTTTATTCTGACAGATTTTTCTCTCAGACTTAAATTATCTTCATAAATAAAAAAATAATAAGAAAGAAAGATGAATGAGAGGAATGACTGATAGTGAATATTTATATATTCTATTAAGATATATACATTTTATTGTTAAATGATGAATTTGACCAAAACATTTGCAAAAACTCAGTAATGATCCTCTGTTATATTGATTTTACAACCGTTGCACTCAGTACTTTGAGCCTCAAGCTGACATGTTATTTTTTTTTAAAATCCCAGCTTTATGACCTGTTTCAGAAAGATCCTTCGTGACTGTTTTCACTCTCATTCACTCTCATCCATTGATGTGAAGTTTCAGAGCAGCATGTGCCGCTGCAGCATCCATCAGTGGGTGATAAGTCACATGGGGGCGTGTCTGTCAGTGAAAAGACTTCAGCGAAGCCGGCTCTCGTGTCTCCTCATTCATTCATTCTCCTCTGATCTGTCTCCTCTCTCCTCTGAATATGAGGAGCACTTTAGGATGCCTCACAATAATAGTTAGTACTACCGGTGAAGTGCAGGAGAGAGGAGACTGCAGTTTAGCGTTTAGGGTCATAACGACTGACTGAGGCAGAAACACTTCACCTGCACAGTGAATGCTACAACAGTATGAAATCAAAAACTAAAATCTGAGAAAACTTTTTTTGTTAAACTGTTTCATGTGCTGAAGTTCATTTTTAACCGACTAACTGAGGCCATCTATATTGAGTGAAAAATAAGTAACCATAATCCATCAATAAACATTATGACAGATGGTGTGACAATCCAAAGGGCAAAGTCGACCTAAAGGGCAGGATCATTTACATTTACAGTGCAAAGGTACAGATAGCAGGCACTGTCCTGAGCTGTGTATCATTACTGAAGAGTCATAAAAGCCTCTAGGACACACCACATTAAGGCTAGTTTGTGGTGCTGATGATATTTTATCATCACACCAGGGATTAGTTTCCTGCAGATGCTGATAAGCAGAATCTGCTGTTGTCATTTTATGGTTGGATACAATAAAGCTTAAATAGTTTTATTTTTATTCAGTCTGATCTGTTTTTACATTATGATACAGAATACCACTGATGTAATAAACTTCTGTGATTTAAAATGCTGGTTTCTTCATGATATTCATAAGAGGAGTTTTATATAGAAAAAACTTTGCACTGTAGAAGAAAAAATGCACTATTAACCAAAGCTCAGTGACAATCACTGGCATTTGAAGGGAAAGAAGTGTTTACACACCAGGGTGACTTAGATCACAGACGCAATAAGATATGAACCATGGTGTGCAAATACCTGAGTGTAGTCTCAGTAAATCACACAAAAGAAATTTTATGACTCAGTGTGGAAGGAATTCAATGACAGGGTCAGATATGAGGAATTTTGAACCCTGAGGCTTTGATAACTACAGGGAACAACTAAAATTAGCAGTACATGCTCCTTTGTTTGTTCAATATCTACCAACTACAGCCAAGGAAAACTTGGACCTCTGACCCAGTGACTGACTGAAGAACCGTGATGACAACGAGTTAGGTCACCCCAGGGGCATATTTATAGAGAGGTCATGCAGGCTTGGGGTTTACCATTTCCTGTTTAACCACTTTTGGAGCTCTTGAGAAAAAAAAGGAAGTTAAACACATACCAATTACCATGGTAACTCGACACCGTCAATATTGGCTTTAGGTGAGACGGTTAAAAGCACCTGCTCCTCCCCCATCCCCTCTGTTGTCCTTTGTCTGAAATATTTCAGGTTTTTAAGCATGCACAACAGGAATAAGGAGTCTGTTTGAACCCGGGCTACATAATGAGTCTGTGAGGGCTCCAGGTTTTGTGGTACCTTGTTTTCAAAGTGATGGACTATAACCAGAAAGGCTGATGCTTAAAACTGTCAGTAGCTGGATCAAATAGCTGATGCATCATTGAAACAAACTTCTGTTCTCCTTAAAAGTAATAAATTTGTAATTAAAGTTTGGGTTTATGCTGATTTTGTCAGACATGTGTCTCCTTTTATATTTTCTCCAATGCCCAACCCTGCTTTTTGTATCTTATGGTAAATCTTTGCTGTGGAAAATGGAAGTAGAGGGCTACTTTTGCCATTTTAGAGTTAATCACACAGTCCTACGCCCACAACATGCACCCCCGTCAGCAGTGTTAGACATTAAAATAACAAGATATTAATAAACAGTGTCATGAAATTTCAAAACAGTGAATCTTGATGGAAGATTGAGGGAAATTTGCCTCTAATAATTTATGAAAGACGACATTAGAAAGTACTACAATGGGCCACAATCAATGTAAGGTTATTTATCACCTGTCTATCACCCGTTTATCACCTGACTATGAGTTCGAGCTCTGCACAGGTCTTTGATCAGTGTCAAAGAGCTTGGATACCATAATTCTTTGCTTTTTAGATTTAACCCTTTGATCCCTGAGGCCTCACTTGGGACTTAGAGGCTGCTCTGCCACAAAAGGCACAAAACAAACACTTATTATCCTCTGAGCCAGTAGCATGAATACCAATACTGACACCTCTGAACAAATTACACAAGTTTAAATATTTGGTTTGACACCAGAATGATTCAAACAGACCATGAATTTCCACAGATACATTCTTTTCAATTTAGGTATGTCATTTTTCTAGCGGAGACCCAAAAAGAGGCCTAGGTTTGAAGGGTTGAGCTGAAATTTGAACGTCTAAACGTGCTAATGTGTTGTTTACATTTGATTTAATGGAACTTAGACCTAATCAGTTTTTGAATAGTGCGCAAAAATAGTTATTTTGAGGCGTTTTCTGCACTGTTTCACTAAATGTGGATGATAACAGACTCTAAAGATGAAAGAAAGAACTTTCCTTAATTGTTTCACGTTAGGTTTGCATTTGTGGGTGAAAAGCCAAAACATCAAATTTGTTAGATGATGGCTGAAAAATGGCAGAGGGGAAATTAAAAGGAGTAATAATCCTGGGGCAGTGAGGCGTAGCAGCTTGAGCATGCATCCTTTATATGGAGGCCATAGTCTGTGTCATAGGTCAACTTCAGATCATGGCTCCCCACATTTCCTGTCTCTTTCTTTCAGCAATATTAAAACTCTATGTCTCTCTGGCTCTCACAAACACCAGGACTACACACATACACAACATCTCTCTACTTACTGTAAGTCTCTGCCGACTGTTTTGACAAAAATCCGCAGGAAGTTCCACCCTCCACTTCCCAGGTAGAATATCAGGATGGCTGGGAGAACCTGGTACCATGGCAAACCCACCAGCAGCCTCAGCACAAACAGCAGGGCTGTGCAACACGCAAGACGCATCATCCTGAAAGAATGTACAAACACAGAAATAGACACAGATAAAGACAGCAGACCGTGAACCGATCACAAATATTGCAAACATCTATTCAGCAGAAGAGAGGTTAGAAAACATCATGAGTCAACATCTTTATAACAGTCAGCAAGCACACCACCTGGAGGGTCGTGTTAGCATCTTAACTCCTGACTTCCTCTGGCTTTCTGTGATATTAACATAAAGATCTAAGGCTGTTTGCGTCAGTCGTTAGAAACTGCATGTGTGAAATCCGTTAAATGGTCAGCAGAACCATTTCTCCTCACACGGGCAGAATGGGTAAAACAGAGATTCCTTGTTTCTCCTTCTTGTGATTACAACAAGACTTAAGGCTATGGAAGACCTTGGAGAAACTCATGCAAAACAAATCCTCTATTGTGACAGCTGAGAGCAGCAGAGGACAGCTTGTGTTGACACTGGTGTTTAGTTGCCACTAGATAGCTGGGAAGATGATCCAGGAGCAGTAAAAGATATATCACTGCCTATTATCTATTCATAAGTCTATCTAGAATAACACTGCAGGGCTTTCTTTATTACTGTTATCAGTTAGAATATATGTTTGATGTGAGATCAGCACATTTTGTACAGACTGTGAGAAGAAGAGTCATGCAGGCCTGTTACTGGAGCTGCCTCTACTGTTTGCTGTGATATTATTGTAAGTCAGTAAGTCTGCTGTAATTTAATACGTTGACTGGCGATCTGTGTTACCAAACAGCTGGTTTGAATTGCCAGAATGGTCGGATAAAAATACACCGTGAACGCTCGAGTCATTCACAGCAATGAAAAAAAAGGCTCCATCATTCACTGCTGCTACACCCGGAAATTTAAGAGGCGCGTAGCATCATATTGCGGTAGTGAAGGGGAAACGGTAGACAGGCTCAACCCACTGGTGGTGAGACTCTGCCTCACTAACCGAGCCATGTGCGCCTTCAGACAGGGCCTTCGCCCGGTAGGAGCTTCCATTGTGGAGCTAACCTGGTGTCGGTTATCATTGTAACAGACGCGCCTGGGAAGCAGGATGCGCAGTGCATTGCGCGCATCGGCTTAAGCGAGGAAACGGATGGACAATGTGACAGCAACAGCAGCAGCCTCTTTCGGGATGAAGAGGCATGGTGCTGAACATGCAGACCACGTTCACATAAATCACCTTTCATGGACTGAGGGGCTGGCTGATATTAAAGTGTCCTGCCACCTCATGGGTCTTCACTGCGGGGCGATCGCTCACAAGGTTGAAAGAGGACAATCGAGTGTTGCTGGGCTATATCCCTTTCTCCTGACCAGTAATGTCTGAGGAGATGTGCACCGCGGCGGCGCAGTCAGCTAAGGCTACATATGATCCGCTTCTGCGTACATACCTTGCACCTGGCTCACACCGTTATAGCATCTAGATGCGCAGGATCACCAGATTTGAAGCTCGTTGTGCGTTATTCCGCCTTGATCGGCTTAAAAGCCAGCCTGGTCCACCTCTCCGCTCCTCGCTGCCGCTGGCTTGGCTTGACAGAGGCTCACAGAAACGCTCACTGGGACGGACACACGCACCGGGATCCCCTCCTGTTGTTAATACCACACCGAGCTGCTGCTCCTTTCCTCTCCTCTCCTGCGGCTCAGGCGTCAAATCCGCCGGGCTGCGCGCGTCGACTTCGACCCCGTTATCATCATCCGTCCATTGTCACAATCATTGATATAATTTCTGGGTTCATTGTAGCCGATAAGCTCGCTAGCAAGCGTAATTCAAATGACCTTATAATTTTCTTAGCTGCGCCCGCCTACTGTCGTCAGCGCCCATCAGTGTAGCAGGAATAAGCGCTGACGGACAGGGGTCTGCGCCAATCAGAGAGGGCGCCTTCTCAAAACATCCCATCCGGCATGGGCGGGGTTTGCGGCAACACTGAAGAGGAAATGCGGTGTGTCTGTGACTCCTCGCCAACAGACTGTAAGGCCAGTACGCACAGCAGTTTCCACCCGGCTACGGTAGGAGCCTGATGCTGACATGCATACCACCTCAACTCAAGCCCTCATTGCCACAGGATGGGCTCGAAACGCGGAGCTTTAAATGACGGAGCGCGCAAAGAGAGGAGAAAGGGTGCTAAAAAATCAGCTGGGACACAGGCACCGTGCTGTGATCATCAACCTATTAAACAGCAGTCTACAGGCCGTCAGTGCAAACAAACAACTAGGCAGCGGAAACATTTATTTAATGATATTTTAAGTGTGTATTGATGTGAGATGATGAAACATAGTGCATCCAGAAAGTATTCATTGCGCTTTACTTTGTCCACCTTTTCTTTGTTAGTGCGTCATTCCAAAATGTAATAAGTTCTTTTTTCTTATAATTCTAAACACAGCACCCCTGAATGACAACTTGAATAAAAATTTTGAAATTTTGGCAAATTCATTAAAAAATCAAAAACCGAGTCATCACATACACAAGTATTTACAGCCTTTGCCAGGTATCCTGTTTCCACTGATGATCCTAGAGCTTTAATGACATCTACCTGTGGTAAGTTCAGCTGATTGGACATGATTTGGAAAGACACCTGTCTATGGAAGGTCCCACTGGTGTCAGAGCATGTCAGAGCACAAACCAAGCATGAAGTCAAAGGATCTGTCTGTAGACCTAAGAGACAGGGTTGTCTCAGCAAACATTTCTGCTGCTTTGAAGGTCCCAATGAGCTCAGTGGACTCCATCATCTGTAAATGGAATTTCAGAACCAACAGGACTCTTCCTAGAGCTGACAGCCCATCTTAACAGAGCCATCAGAGGAGAAAAGCCTGAGTCAGGGAGGAGACCAAGAACTTGATGGTCGCTATGTCAGAGCTCCAGCGTCCAGTGGTCCTCAATGGAGGGATGAGAACCTGAACCACAAGAACAGCCATCTCTGCAGCAATCCACCAATCAGACCTGTATGTTAGAGAGACCAGATGGAAGCCATTATTTGAAAGGCAGCACCACTGAAGTTTGCCGAGAGGCTCCTGAAGGACTCAGACCACAAGGAAGAAAACTCTTTGATTGGACAAAGATTGAACTCTTTGGTGTGAACACCAGGCGTCATGTTTGGAGGAAACCAGGCCCCGCTCATCACCTGGACCATATCTCCCGTACAGTGAAGCATGGTGGTGTCAGCATCATGGTGTGGGGATGTTTTTCAGCAGCAGGAACTGGAGACCAGTCAGGATTGAGGTAAAGATGAATGCAGCAATGTACAGAGACATCCTGGAGGAAAACCTGCTCCACAGCACTTTAGACCTCAGACTGGGGCCACAGTTCAACTTTTAGCAGGACTACGACCCTAAGACCACAGACAAGATATCAAAGGAGGGGCTTCAGGATGACTCTGTGAAGGCCCTTGAGGGGCTCAACCAGAGCACAACGTATCATTTTCTTTCTTAAGAAAGTGCAGTTTTGTTGTTTGAAAATCACACATTGTCCATGTTCTATAGTGAAAAAAAGTGTTTATTTAATTTGCAAATAATTGTTTTATGTGCTTTTTTCCACATTTCACACAATGTTCCAACTTTTTTGGAATTGGGGAATAAGCTGCATGTGGTTATTGTAATGAAGCTTGTACACATTTCTGATGGATTACACTGCTGCAGACTACATTAATTACTTACAAAGCTCTTAATGGTACTGAAACATCTCTACCCATCTCTACTTTTAGGAGAATACTTAAAACTTCAAACATTTCTTTTTGATAAAGGTCATAGTTAGACCTGGCTCAGGTCTAAACTTGCTCTTCGTCATGCTGCTATAGGCTTAAATTTATAATCTTAATGTCCCACCAAAGTTATGAACCATGGATCTTTCCGTCAGTCTCTGAGTTTGTCTTTTAGGTTCCTCTGAACTGCTGCTGTGGACCTGTCAGTCTCCAGCTGCTATGACTATTACCAGTCTAACCTTCATCATTTCTACAACGTTGAACTCTGGACTCTGTCTCCCTCTCTCTGTCTCTCTAGCAACTAGTGTTAAACACTACCACTGTATATATGACCTTTGACCTCACTATTGGTTGGAGGAAAAAACAAACAAACAGTTATACCTACATTCGCTGGCCACTTTATTAGGTACACCTTGCTAGTACCGGGTTGGACCCCCTTTTGTCTTCAGAACTGCCTTAATCCTTGGTGGCATAGATTCAACAAGGTACTGGAAACATTCCTCAGAGAGTTTGCTCCATATTGACATGATAGCTTCACACAGTTGCTGCAGATTTGTCGGCTGAACATCCATGATGAGAATCTCCCGTTCCACCACATCCCAAAGGTGCTCTATTGGATTGAGATCTGGAGACTGAGGAGGCCATTTGAGTACAGGGAACTCATTGTCATGTTGAAGAAAGCAGTCTGAGATGATTCCAGCTTTATGACATGGAGCGTTATCCTGCTGGAAGTAGCCATCAGAAGATGGGTACACTGTGCTCATAAAGGGATGGACATGGTCAGCAACAATACTCAGGTAGGCTGTGGACTTTAAACCATGCTCAGTTGGTACTAAGGGGCCCAAAGTGAGCCAAGAAAATATCCCCCACACCATTACACCAGCAGCAGCAGCCTGAACCGTTGATACAAGGCAGGATGGATCCATGCTTTCATGTTGTTGAGGCCAAATTCTGACCCTACCATCTGAATGTGGAGCAGAAATCCAGACTCATCAGACCAGGCAACGGTTTTCCAATCTTCTATTGTCCAGTTTTGGTGTTGCTGTGTGAATTGTAGCCTCAGTTTCCTGTTCTTAGCTGACAGGAGGGTCACCCGGTGTGGTCTTCTGCTGCTGTAGCCCATCTGCCTCAAGGTTGGACGTGTTGTGCGTTCAGAGATGCTCTTCTACAGACCTCGGTTTTAACCAGTGATTATTTGAGTTACTGTTGCCTTTCTATCAGCTCCAACCAGTCTGTCCATTCTCCTCTGACCTCTGGCATCAACAAGACATTTTGGCCCACAGAACTGCTGCTCACTGGATATTTCCTCTCTTTAGGACCATGCAGGTATGCACATAATGTTTAGTTTAAGGGGATCATTAATTAGAGAAACCATTAATAGTAGATACGTATATTTTTCATTCTATCAAATATATATATGGCTGGAGCCAGCACTTGTAGGACTGAACTCTACGCTAGCCTTGGCTTCCTGTTTGGACATCACAGCCCATGCTTATAACCAATTTTAGCCATTTATTGTTCCTTTATTTTATTTCTCTTTTTTGTGCCTTTTAATTGTGTTCTATGTTTTGAATTGTTTAGTATTTAACATGTAGTGTTTTTTTTGTCTCATATTAGCTGCTATGTATTTTTTTTTTATTTGAATTTTCTGCTCAGCACAGGAACTGCTTTTAAAGTGCTAAACAAATAAAGTTGGATTGGATGGATTATCAGGTTACTTCCTGCTTTTTACTGTCTTTATGGGTATTAGGTACAAAACTGGCCTTCACCATCCAAAAAGGCTTAAACCTTGTAACCGTGGCTGTAACTATAACTGTAAACCCATGGCAAAATGTGAAATAAAGTTTGATAGTTCCAAATGAGAAAAGTCATAGCACCCTTGTCATGTAAGTGAATAGTTGAGAAGTTGAACAATTAAAATCAATGACTCAGGATTTCAACATAATTTTAAAAATGTCAGTATTGGTCCTTAGTGGCAATAATTTCCTTTTTTTAATTTGTATAAATTGCTGCAGGCTCAAAGAAAAGTGCTGTAGCCCATGATACCAGCTCAGAGGACTTGTTTGAATGACATGCAGAGGTTGACATTTTACACACTGGCCATCACAGCAGTGTGTCATGTCATGAAGTTCATTGCATAATTGGCGGAGATTACAAAAGACCCACTGTAAACATCAGAGCAGAGCAGGGTTAAGAAAGGTTGTTTCCCCAGAAGCCTGGTGAGCTCAAACCCAAGAATACACACTTAGTGCAAGAGAGTTTACAACTGTTTTTGTGAAAAGTCAAAAAACATTAAAACCTTTAACTTGTAAACACTTTGATCAGCATTTATCATCTACAGTCTTGGACTTAATGTACAGCCCACACTGTATGTGAGATAATATAGAGGCAAAGTTCAGGATAAGGGCAGAGGATGAGCTTTGGCTTGTCAAAGACCGATAACAGTGCCCATGCCTGAACTTGATCAAACACCTTTACATGTGAGTAAAAGATGCCCACTAACTAACACAGTTAAACGCCACAGAATGAGGGCTGTGAAGCTCCGCTGCAGTTATCAAAGAAGACACCTTATCAGAGGCTCTCAGGCAGATAAGGACACACCCAGGGTATTATGTCACCACTCTGTGTTTTCTGCTCAGCTAGTGACTTTATTTATGTCTTCAGAGGACACAAACTACATGAAAGACCCACAGCTAGTTTTTTTTTTCATTTTTTGTTGCCATTTAAAGTATTTCTTTGGTTGAATTTTGAAATGGCTCAGTGGAAACAATGAAACAGACAGGAAACTGTACATGAGTGTTTCCATTGCTTAACATCCTTTAACCCTCCACAAAGATTTTTTTAAGAAGAGGCTGGGTCAAATACAAGCTAGCATGGATCTTTCACCCTATTAAATATATTTACTTGTGCTGTAAGTGACAACGAGTGACATGAAAAGCAAACCTGTCAGTGATCTGCAACTTTTTTGAGTTTCTAAAGTGAAATTACACGTAACAAAAAAAGAGGAAAGACTTGTGCTCTGAGTGCTTTATTTATTAAATAAAGGTGTGACTGCATAGAGGGTATTCTTTACATTGCAGCATTCTCTTTTTGTCTTTCAGACCCCATTTGCATACCCCCTCCTCCTTTAAAAACATCTAAACATCAAAACAGAGCGGGACCATCCTCTTTAGCTTTGTAAATTCATCCCCACTGCTCCATTTTCAGTCATCAAGTTCCAGACCAAAGTGGCTGTAGAGATCTCTCGTTGTGGTTCCCCTCAGAGCAGCTGCAAGAAATAGCGAAGAGGGGGGTTAGAGACCTCTCCCAGATTACAGGGTCAGCTCCCTCCAGTCTACTTTTCAAACAACGATCCCCAAAACACTGAGCAGACCAAGACTGCATAGCCAAACTAATTAATCACTTTGAACAGAAAAGCATGTACACACTGAAAAGATCCCACACTGTGGCTTTAAAATGCTGCTGTACTGCTCTTCACGCATATCTTCAGTTAGTTTGGGGCTCAAAATATCAGGATATGTGATGAGCTTTTTAGAAATGCACTACCCTTAGCGCAATAACACCATTGTTTTATCATCATAAACAACCAGGCTGTGACTATCTGTGCTGATTTCAGCCTGATGAAAAAGGACCAGTTCATTGTTGTGATATTGATTCCTCAATCACCCAAGCAGCTACCTCGAAGTCAAAGCTGGAGTTTCTTTAACAGGTAATTGAGGCTGGCTCCAAGTAAGTCAACCTGCAGCAAGCCCATGTCAATGTGCACCTTTACAGCCAAATGAAACATGTTTACAGTCTTTTCACTTTGAAATATTATGTTTAAAAACTCACTTGGGGAAGTATATGTTGATGTTTGTGCATGTGGGTTGGAATCATAGACTGTATATAGAGTGGGCAGCGTGGCTCCGCAATTTATTATTGGACGGTTTTGAAGCCAAAATACAGCTGCCTCAGGCGCCACCATTGTAGCAGTTTGCAGCCAGATTCTGCGCAGTAGAGACTGTGAGGGATTCTGGGGGAATCTTAGTGGAGCTGGGTGACAAAAATAATATATATTTTTTTTCTTTCGAGAGTCCAATCACTTCCTGACTCTACCTCCCGACATATTTTACAATCCCTGAAAAAAATACACTAGAATGGCAGCTGTCAATCATCGTTAAACGTTACATAAAGTCTCATTTTTAACCTCGTATAACTAATTAAAACAAAACTTTTCCGAAAAAAGAGGACTTGGATACAAGACAGCCAAATTATATCTTCAAATCACCACAACAATCGGACGTGAGAAACATTTCTACGAGGTGTAATAATTTTTTAAAGTTTGACGACAGCCCATATGGAATGACTGGAAAGCTGGATTTTTAAACCTATACTGCAGCCAGCCACCAGGGGGAGCAGTTTTTGTGGAGAACTCACTTCGAGCCGAACAAGCAGACGTCCACTTTTTTTTACAGTCTATGGTTGGAATGAACATTAGCACAAACAGTTTAGCTCCTGTGTTAGCCTTTAGCTTGTGCTCTATCTCTCTCCTGTTTATCTTTCTTATGCTCTTCTTTCTGACAGTTAGGCTCCTGTGTCCACCACCATTATGAAATTAATCACAGAAATTGTTTTAAGCAGAGAAAAACACAGATGTCTCTTCTCCAAACTTTGTCATAGAGACTCACATGTGCTGTAAAACAACCCGCCCCACCATGACCCAATTTGAAAGCTAAGAACTAGCACTTAGAAACCTAAATTGGCGCTGATGGTCTCATTTTAAAGTGTGGATTATGATCAGACATATCTAGAAGGGAGACTTTTTCAAGATCAATGTTGAACTCCTCACAGGGACCCTAATATGAGCCCTTTTAAGTCTAATAAGAATTTTTACCAATAAATCAGCAATTACTACACTTAGATTTTTTTTCTTCTGTGTAAAGAACACTAATAATCAGCTCACTCAGTCACTGGTAATGAATTAGCCACTGGTAGAGACAGTATGGCTTTGAAGAACATTTGCTACACCCTCACTCTTTCTTGATGCCACCCTCTCCTACAAATATGTGCACTTCTGGCTACAGAAAACAAACAATATGGTGAACTCTTGGTTTTAAAAAGGCAGTGACCAAACGGTTGTTATTATCATGGGTGGCTAAGTGCATTATTTTTACAGTTTACGGACTTAGTAATAAGAGACTATCTACCAGCACAAGGTTTTAAGAGGCGTTTGAGGCAATGATTACATCACTCAGATTGAAACTAATTTAAAGGGAAAACGTTTCAAAGTGAACTTGGTCTACGGGGGACACTTTTAATAAATGTGACAATGACCTGAACAGAGACAGATTGGCTCATTGAGAGACAAAGGGACAGTTGTCTTAAGAGGGTACTGCAGGGCATCTCCTCTCGTCTGCTCTCACTCCACTGTCTGACCACCCATCTCCTCCCTCTCAGAATAGGAGCTTACAGTCCAGCAGCAACTCAGTGTTTAAGTGTAGCCTCTGTGGAAAAGTGTGTGTGTGTGTGTGTGTGTGTGTGTGTGTGTGTGTGTGTGTGTGTGTGTGTGTGTGTGTGTGTGTGTGTGTGTGTGTGAGAGAGAGTGAATATGAGAGCACGTGTATGTATATGAGACCTGTGTTTGTGTGAGTGTAAGCATGCGTCTGCATGACAGTCAAGACATTGTACTTGTGTGTGCGCCTCTGTGTGTGAGTGATGTGAAAGACGGCTATTGTGTCAGAGGGGAAACGCCAGCTCCATTCACTAAGAGGCCATTATCATCCTGACTGTCCACTGTACTGAGGTGGGGGAGAAGTTAAAGAGATAGGAAGCTTTAAACCCCTGAAAGATTAAAGACAACAAACCGAAAAAAGCTGAGTGACATCTGAGCTTTTCAGGAATTTATCTACAGCATCGTCAACACCTCAAACAGCATGTGAGTAATAAAGTAGGTGAAAAGTCTTGTTTGTTATGACACTCAGGGACCACAATGTGACTTGGCTGTGATTCACCAAAACCCCACTATCAGAGAGAAAAATGTGAACTTCTCCAGATTTACTTAACCTCAAGGACATAAAACTCCTCCACTCATGACCAACTAACATTTTGGGCATCATGTGATGGATGGAAAAAACACTGATCAATAATAAGCTGGGACAAACACAGAACCTGTAGCTTAAATTATATCTAAACTGGCTCCTTCATTTACGGTGATTTGGGTCCAAGAGTTAATCCAACATAGGGTGTAATCTGTTTTAGGCTCATCAGTGTAATCTACAGGCAGATATAATCAGTGATGGGTGAAAACTTCTCATGCTGATAAGGTCTGGCCTTGGATGTTGATTCAGCAGTTTGTAAGTAAAGTGAACATTGCTTTGCTGCCCTCTGGTGGCCTGCTGTTGAATTTCAACCAATCCCATTATATGGGACTAAGCACAATTGTAATTTCAGTTTTTGTTTTCTTACAATCTTAGAGAAGAAAACATGAAATTGGCTTACATATTAATCAGCAAAAACTTTAACTCAGTTAGTGTTTCTGTTTGATTACTCAAAAAAGAATAATACATATGCACTCCCCTGAAAAGTTGCTCTTATTTTGAGATACCATGAGTCCAAAATAAGACCTGCTTGTAATTAACTTGTTAATCTTTTGAATTAAGAGTTAAGCTCCTTGAAAAAGAGAGAAACATTTCAAGTTTGTGAAATTGTCTTAGAAGCAGCTCAGGTCCCATTTTTGGCTCATTATCTCTTAAATCAAGACATTGCTACAGAATTATGAGGTAAATGTGGCTCATATTAAGTCTAATATATAATCTTAAGTAGAAAAAAAATAAATAAATAAAAAAAAACTTGCATAGTTTTGACTTTCCCTAGAGCAGTTCATTAAGAATTAACTTTTATTCACATCTCAACCAAAGAAACACTGCAAACAATTTAAAACTTAGCACATTCTTTTGTCTTTTGCCAAGAAAAAATCAGTCATACTTAATAAAAACCACATTCAACTGAGAAGCTGGGATAAATGTCTAATTTCGTTGTATTAAAAGTGACAAGATAAGAAACAAATAGCTTTTAGTGGCAAAATAAATATTGTCCATTAATATAACAAAGCATTTAAACAAGTACATGTTTCTTATTCTACTGGCAGATTACCTTTTTTACTCATTATAAGCAATCTAATTCTTAGCTTGTAATATCCTGAAATTTATTTGAACTTCCTAAGCCGTGCTTTAATTAAGTTTAATAAGACACTTTCACTAGAAATAAGACAAACAAACTTGTTATTTATGAGTTTCTGTCAGTCTAATGACAGCTATAATATTCATGTGTTTTTTTCTGTGCTATGTTGCACTTTTGGTTTTGTTTCTCTTTCCTCTGCTGCTCAACCCAGTCATGCATGCTTTATTTTAGTAGTCATATGCTTTTATATAGATCTGTCCAGTGTTGACAATACCTTAGTATACCTTGTGTCTTACTTGCATGGTCTTGTATTTTGTGTTTTTCTGTTGTTTCTTTATATGCTTTGCATGATTTGGAAATTTACTTTATGCAGCTTCCTCTCGCATATGTTTCACACATGTGGTTATTTACCCTTATGTATTATAATTATTTTATTTTATTTTTCTTTCTCTCTCCCTGTCTCTCTCCTTCTCTCTCAGATCTTAGTACTGTTTAACTTTAGGGTGTTATTTGTTTTTTTTTAATAACTAACTCTGCATTCTTTTATTCTGCTCTGTTTTATTTCATCTTGTGCTTTTTAAGTTGCCCATTTTAACATCTGGCCAGGGACTACAGATGAAAATTAGCCTTTTGGCTAACTCTGGCATATTTACTGTAAATGTCCATTAATATGCATTGTCCCTGTAAATCAAACAAATTAAATTAAATTAAATATTCAAATGAACACAATCAACTTTGAACAACTGTGTCAAATCACTGAAAAAGACATAATTATGGAGGACATATTATTTATCTCATCTATTCTGATTTATACAACTGGTTCACGCAAGAGCTTCATAACTAAGCAAAGAAGAGTGAACATGTTTCATATGAACAGACTGGAAACTCATTCAACAGACAGTTTTTGTAAGCAGCCCTGGTTTTTTTTGGAGTGTATGATTTCTGCACCCACCAGAGAAATTATCAAAAAAATATTCAAATGGTAAAAATAAAACTTAATTGAATGGTTGGTTTTTACATGCTGGTACAAAAGAAGTTGATTTTGGTGTTCAAACAAGTGTTTGTCTTACCAATACGGCCAAGCAGTGACTGTCCAATGTCTTTGATGTCATTGTATTCATGCAGCATATCGATATGATGCTCCAGCTCTTCTATTCTGTATCCCCTGGAGAAACAAGCACATAAAAGAAAATCCATAAAAAGTCCTCATCCCATGGTGCAACACGTGCCATCCAGGTTGGACCCGAAAGACAGAAATACTGAAAAACAAACACACGCACACACACACACACACACACACACACACACACACACACACACACACACACACACACACACACACACACACACACACACACACAGCTGTACTCACTCATCCTCTAGCTGAGCTATCTCAGTGTCCAGCTGCTCTTTTCTCCTCTCAAGCTCTGCCACCTCCTCTGTGAGGCTAACTTTAGCACTCAACGAAACTTGAAGCTGTAAGTTGATGTAAAAATATACACGTCATGATGAAAAACAAGTGAGTTTTAAATGAGAGTTGCATATAGAGCTGGGTACTCACAGGTGATTTGAAGTTGGAACTGACTCTCCTCAGATTTGAGAATGGCGTTCTAGGAAGAGAGGGGAGCAAAGAGAGCCACAAGTTCAAAGGCACAGTCACATTTAGTTTTTGGTCCAACACTGGGCACAGCAAGTCTACCCTGGTCGGAGATCTACTGGTGAGGTAAGGATGGAGCAGCAGACCCAAGATCAACACAGGTCTTTGATCGGGGATGGCTTTTTCAGGATATAAAAAAGGTCTCACAATGTATTCTGAGTTTGAGTGATAAAAAATGAAAGGAAAATAAAATGGATGATGTTAGTTTTTATGCTGGACTTAATGATCAGTGTTGCTGCTGCAGTTTGGATTGTAAACAGTCAAGGGGGATTTATTGGGGCTGATGAAAAGGGAATCATAATCGTCAAGTTGAGAGAAAATAAATATACACACATAATACATAATACCATGGACATGAATTTTGAAATGTGTTTTAAACAGAAGAAACACAAACAGGTTCATGACTTGATGATCAAAAAGTATTCTGTTATTGACATTAGGGGCTTTGACAGATAACTGAGACGGTAAGACAGCTTTTCAGTATTATCTGGCAGAAAAGAAACATATTAAAATTAACTTATAAACGATCCAGTTCACTAAAACTATGTTACAAGTAATCCTAGAGACACATTTGGATCACTAACTGGAAAAGAGGGACAAGAAGACCCACTTTTGATTTTATTTTTAACAGGGGAAACATTAGTAGCCGGTTTGTGCTCACACAGGTGTTTGTTGTGAGTTGGCTTAAATAAACGCAGTCACCCACGTACATGTCAGTAAGTGAAAACGTGATCATCATCAAATATAACCGTGTGTATTGGGTCACTTCTGGGAGGAATTAATGTTTTCAGAGGGCTTCCTGAGTTTATTAGCTTCCGTCGATATGAGCATCACAGAAGCAACAAAAGCTAAGTAACAAAACGTGTCCTCTAATACTAAAGATGAGGTGGAGCTCAGTGGAAAATGTAGCAGCTAGTTAACCTCTGGAGCTGAATCTACAGACCTTCGTAGCGCTCCTGTCTTTACGTTGCTCCCTTCTGGCGTCGAAACTTGAAAATTATTTGTACTGTTCTGAGTTTCTCCGGGAGGCTCTGTGTTCATAGTGATTTAAATTCTGTAAAATAAATGCGTAGATATCAATTTAAATTATCCTGAAGACTGCCGCGTGAGAAACTAATTTGCAACTCGCGGCAAATGGTAAACAGAGACAGAATGCTGCAACCTGATTGGTTGGGACCTCTTCTTCTTCTGCTTTAAGGTTTATTGTCGGTTGGTGAACAACGAATTGGTACGTTACCGCCATCTACTGGTAAATGGCGTAGATTGGAATAGCTAATGTGTGTGCGCACAGCTTTTGTGAGTCAGAAGAGAAACCCTCTTGGATTTTACGGAGACAAATGTATCCTCGTCAACAGCAAAGATGAGTGGAAATACTGTAAAGAAGTCTGGAGAACAACGAGGAGGAGAGAAATTAACCAACCTGGACAGGCAGCAAAAAATAAATCAAAACGCAGAATAAAAGCACTTTCTGTGGTGTAAGGTTTACTCTGAGATTCTTTGGTTTTCCTACTGCTAAGCTAGTGTGGCAGGCAGCACTGTAAGTTCAGTGCTGCTCCTGAAGGTAGATCTGTTTGGCCACTTTATTTAGGGCAGCTGGAGCCTTTGGTAGGCCTCTTGCCTCTCCTGGTTTGGTCTCTGCTGCAAGGTGGTGAGTAGGTTGGCTTGTAGATTTTAGGTAACCATTACCCCTTGGTTGTAGCAGATTTTAATTGCATTGATTTTGTTTGTTTTATAGATAATCTGCTGCTGTTTTTGCCTCCTCGTTTGTTTGTTTTTGTTCCTTCTTTTGGTTGTTTTTGGTCTGTTACACCCTCAGTTTGGTATTCTTCCAGTAGCTTCTTGGTCTGCTTTTTTGTGTTTTCTTGGTTATTATATACCCCATTTTTAGCTTATTTATACAGTATATTTAGGTTCCTTTTCCTTTCACCTCTCAGTTTAGTATAATTTATCCAACTGGGTTTTGCCTGTTTGGTTTTGCTTTCTCATTTAGCTATTCTTTTCTTTCTTTCAAGAGCTGGGCCTACTAGTTGGGTGGTCAGGCGCCCTAGGTGAGGGACCCTTTCACCTTTTTGTTTGCACTTAAGTTTGACACGGGGTCACAGTAGGTGAGCGACTGTGTAGCACCCCCTGCACCTTCCTCTGTGTAGTCTGCCTCCCTTCTGGTGGCCTCAACCTGTTTTAAGTTGATTTTCATTACTTTGATTTCTTCTTGTTTAATGTTGTTAATTTATGTTGGGGGGAATTCACTGTAGTTTTAATGTTCTTTGTCAAAGTTGTGATAGGCCTATTTGTAACACTGAGAAAATAAAACATTCTTTGTCGCTGTAATTTTTTGGTTGGTAGTTTTGATTGTTTAACTTTATCCTTATTTTCCCTCAGGTAGTTATCCAGTGTGTTTTTTTTCACTCATTTCTTTGATTAAATACAATCTTTGAATTTATTTAAACCCCTGACTCTGCCTTTCTTAGTGCTTACTTGTGCAAGCTGTGGGAATTACTGTTGCCTTTAAATTCTTAGGGTGTGAGTCCCCAGGTGGCGCTGCTGGTATTATAACTGATACAAAATCGTAAAATTTACTCTGCCCCCCTTCTTGCCATAATAGCAAAAAAAAAAAAAAAAAAAAAAAAAAAGGTTTCTGTCATGGAAGGTTCCTCCAAACATGAAGCAGGTTCAGGTAAGTGACTCAGTGTTGCTGTGACGTAGATTCTGTGAGACGGAAGATTCAGACTAGGTGTGCGTATTCATTCATTCATCCTTTAACATTCACTGATCTAAACCTAATCTGCCCAAAGTAGTTAATATCCCAACAGGGACACTCTGGAGGACAACGAGGAGGATTTATCCAAGGCGAGGAGACCACACAATGAGGACTCATCAGAAGCTAACTAACCTTCAGGTAACAACTTAACCAATGTTCTTTTCTCCACAGGAGAGAAGTTAAGCAGCCTGGACAGACAGCCCTGGCAGAAAATAATAAAAAATAAAGAAAAACCCACAATAAAAGCACTTGTTCCATCCCTCAATTCTTATCCTTTCCTTCCCTTCCTCTCCTCTTGCTCCCTCCCTCACTCCTTCCACCCTTCCTTACTTCTCCTCTACTCACTCCCTCTCTCTGATTCTCTCCTTTTTTCTTCCTGCTCCCTTTCTTCCTTAATTCAAGTCCATGAATATACGATTCATCTTCAGCAGAAGCTGGTTTTCACAGCTGTGAGAGTTCAGTCGTGCTCTTTGTGGGCTGAAAACAAGTCCAGCAATGCTGAACAGTGGCTCACAGGCTGCAGATGCAGCTAAAGGTGTGTTCAGCTTCACAGACAACCTGCAGATAGCAGGGGACGGTTTCAGAAGGTCCATATGATCTGCTGAACAGGCCAGGTAGGCATCTTGTTGCTTGGAGTGGCCTGGATCTTGTGTATGAGATGAATTCAGGGTAGAGAAAAATCCTCTTCATTGGATGAACTAGATTTGGAAGCATTTCCTGACCACAAAGAAGGATCCTCCATGTGTTCTTTGATATAGTCCATCCCTGAAGAACAGAGAAGGTTGAAGTAGCATTAGCACAGCTAAAATACCATCATCCTTGTGTAGGGATGGAAACCTTTCACATTTGAAACGATACGGTACCGATGCCCGGTACCTGGTTATCGATACCGGTACTCAACAGTACCAATTTTCAGTACTTTTGTGTGTTAATGATTGTAAAAAATATATATAATATATAATATATTTGTTTATCAATATATTTTTTTTTCAATTTAACATATTTATTCTTTAATATATAAAATTGTAAAACTGTGTTCATGTCCAGCATGGAAAATCGCTTACTGTTCCACTCCCTCACAGTAACAAGGATGCATTTAGGTACGTAAACATAGTGCCTTTTGATTTTACATGAATCGGTACCCGGTACTTTTGCCAGAATTCGGTTGGTACCTATAAAAGTACCTGATTCGGTACCCATCCCTACCCTTATGGGAGGCTAATGTACATTTCCTTCAATTTCATTCTCAGTGTAAAGATTCTGTATATGTTTTAAAATGTATGTGTGTATTTGTTTTTATGTATGAATACAAAGCTGAATGCATAAATAGTTGAGTTTAATAAACATAAATTTAAATATTGCCATGTTGTCTAACCAATTCTGATTGTAGCATCATCTTGTGTCCACGTAGTTTATAATTTTGGGAGAATTGCTGCAGCAACCAACTCAGGGTCTGTCATCATCTGGCCAAAGCGGCTCTTCATGCCCTCTTGTAATGCTTCAACCAAAGACTTGCAATACTCAGTGACAGTTTGTCCAGCTGTCCAACTTTGAAGTCAACAAGCTGATCATCAGAAGCAGCCATCCCATCTGGGAATGTGTCTCTGCTTGTAAGATATTTATTGTTCAGCTGGATTAAACCTTTAAGGAAAAAAACACATTACTTTGTTTAACTATTCTGCATTAACATTTCATCCGGTAGCTTTGTACAGTACTTTAATATTTTTTGTTATCCATAAGTTTTGACAATTCTTGGTCTGTATGTTTTGTGGACCACGCTGACTATTCACAGACAAAATATCAAGCAATTTACGGTAGAATAACAGAGAATTTCAAAGTAAAAGTCTTACACTTTAAAATGAAGGAGTAGTATCTCTGATGTTTTGGTGGCTTTCAATTTTTCTGTTATCCATAAGTTCTGCCAAAAAACTTCGGGGTATGTTTCTCCACCTTGACTGTTTGCGTCCTGAAGCAGCTCTCTGACTGAACTCCATGTTTGATGGTTGCTACAGGGCATTACACAAACAGCGGTGCAGTCACGTGCCTTCAGAGTGACGTGCTTACTTAACTTTTCTGTGGACTCAGAGTTGTTTGGTGTGTCGACACGGAGGAGCACTGTTCTTATGAGAATATTTTATAACAGACATAAAAACGATACAATACCTTCACTACCCCATCATTTCCTAATCAAAAACACATATTAAAAAATATTTAAAATATTTCTATCAAATAACGAATACTCATAAATAATGATAAAAAAATAAACGACAATTACCAAAAAGAATAATGAAAAAAAAGAAAAAAATGTTGTTGGAAATTTACCTAAAAAGATCACTGGCGCCCCCTGTGGATTACTGTAGGTTAGGTCTACAATCCATATCTTTTAACATTCAATAATATTTATTGTTATCAAAATGTGAGAGGACTACTGTGAATGTCAGAATGTAGAAAAATAAAGTTAGAAATGTAATTTATTTTTATAATTTTTCATTATTTTGTCTTTAAAGGGACCAGGTACAATTTTTTTGTTCTTTATTATGTTTCAATGTATTTATTTATTTTCATATAGACACCCAATAAACAAACGATAACAAATGAGATTCAATGCACCTTTTCATATGGCCAAAATATGACAAAATATAACAAAACAAAGGATTAATGGCAGGAAAAAACAGCCCTTTCCACCTCCATCAACCATCAAACCAGTTCCTTACCCCAGTTCCACATTTCACACTGCTTTTTGATTACATAGTCGAGAGGAATGGTTTTTATAATAACCAGCCAAATCAAAATAACCAAACACCTCTTCAATAAAAAACAAACAAACCCTGCATTAAATACCAACCAGGGAAAGACCAGAACACTATTTCTAAAGCCTTTTTCAAAGCATTAGGATCAAAATTTAACACATTTTCCCCCCTTTTCGAAAAACTGTCTCCTGTGACTACAGTAGTTGAAGTCTAACTAACAAGAAAGCAATGATGTGAGAACAACACAGATTTAGGTTGAAGTTTATGAATTTTTACATTTTTTTCTTTGTTTTTAATTTGCACTTTGTAGACGCTCCCTACATCAAGAGTTAACTATGATGTGTCTGGATTGCAGGACGGCTTGTTCTGATCAGAATCAGGTTTAGGCTCACATTAGATCTGACTGTGGTTGGAAAGAGGTGTCAGCTTTGTAAAATCTATGTTTCTTTGAGCAGTTATCGATGTCAGCCAATCAGCTGCAGTCACACTGCTGATGGTCATCTGGGATCTGCTGTACTCACATGACATTAAACTTCATGGATATTACATGCTTAGGAAGTATATGACATCTGTTTTTTCTTCTCCTCAGGATTGTGACTGAGCTTTTGTGTTTTGATCAGATGACCCATTCACCTGGGGAATGTAGATCAGATCAGCAGATGGATTCATTCTCCGCATTCCTCCACTCACAGATAAACGTTGGATTGTTGAGATGACGAAACAGAGGTTAGTGTTCCAGTTTCTTTTTCCTCTGAGAAATGTGATCACATTGTGTTACTGTGTCATGTTTGACTTGAGTCTTTGAGGGCAGCTCTGAGATTTGTTGCTTCATCTCCGGTTATCAATAATCCTCTGTTTGACTCCCTCAGCACCTTCGTATCTGCACCGCCCATGAATCAATGTTCACTCTTTGTTTGTCTTTGATTTCTTACAGGTGTAAGGAAAAATCCAACAAATGAGTCACTCTCTTTCCAGTATTCAGTGACAGGAATGAACGGGTGTCAACATGCCGCCGTGAGCCGTGAGAGGACAGCTGCTGCTGACGGAGGCGGGGGAAAGGAGCAGAGGCGGATCAGAGACATGTTTTGAATTCTGTGCAGCCAGTTTACCTCAGCTAATGACTGTGTGGGACGTCTAAACTGCTGCTCTTTCTCCTGCTGAAGCAGAGGTGTGAGGATGAATCTCTACAGGAGTTTTGGGAACCTCATGGAGGCCTGGGTGACTGAAGGAGCTCAGGGTCTGGACTCAGAGTGGCTTGGAGTTAATGAGGACTCATCTTCACCTTCCTCAAACCCACGATCAGAATCAGTGGACTCTGGAGTGGAGACAGCGAGCTCTGAGACATCTTTCCCTGCGCTCGATGCGTCAACATCTCCTGTCCTCTCCTCTCCTGTGCTCTCTTCTTCCTCCTCTTCCTCCCCTCACCTCCGTCCCAGCAGGACTCAGGACATCTTATCCCAAAAACTGGAGCGAGCATTACAAAGAGCTGACTCCAAACGCCTCAAGGAAATCTCGGAACTCCCCACAGTGGATGAGGTGCCAAGGCTGCGACCGAAACGACACACATCACATGTAGTGAGAGGTCAAAGGTCAGAGAGTTTAGGCCCGAGGACACTCGACCAATCAGCTCCTAAGAGGCAGATGTCGGAAATGTGCAAACGACCGATGTCCACGAGTTATGACATGAGGCGAGCTGAGACGAGCTCAGAGGTGAGATAATGTTTCTGTCGCAAACTTTGTTCAAATATTTAGCTGAGATACAAACATTTACGTCTGATTTCTGATTGTGAGTAGCTGGGATCCCGTCCAGGGCTGGAACATGTGAGGTCTTGCACAACATCGACTTGTGAACGTAAAAAGGGAAGCCTGAAAGAAAGTCTCACAGGAGGAACAAGGCCTCTACTTTTACTGTAGTTAAAGAGTTGCAACACAAGCTGTTGTTTCATATTTAAAGCAGGACAGGCATGTCATTACTCATACAGTATCTCTTTCACGCTCACAACCCGTCAAAGGTCTGTCTGTGGGGTGAGGGATCGTAAACCAGTCTGCCCAGGTGACTGAACGCCCACAGGTATGACAGGAATGGGTGGAGAGATGTGGGGGAGGCCGAGCAGTCAGCGGGGCTTTGGATGAAAGCGGCAGACGTGTTATTAAACAGAGACAAACACAGATCTGATGTTTGCCTTGAGCTGGTCTGCTTTCCTGATTATAGTGCTCAGTGTGAAAACAGCTCACTGTCAAGTTTACCTCAAGTTTATTTCATTTACAGAGCAATATTCATTCTGCATTCTGCACCAAGCTGCTTCACACGTTTCTGAAACTAATCCAACGTCTCACACTGCTTTTCAGACACGCAGACTAATTATACCAGATGTATCAAGGTCAAAGTTAAGAGCTGGGTGTGTTTGACTACAGTTAAGCCCAGGGTTTAAAAGACTCATAGGAAAGCATCACTAAAAGAAACACAATGATCATACCAGCTGTAAGTACTCAGACATGTGTCTTTGTGCTTTAATGATCCAGTTTCCTCAAAGTGGAACAATCAGAAAATCTGAAAGAAATACGTTCATCACGATCAATAAAGGATGTCATATATCTTCTTTTTCTTAAATGATCATTTATGATTTTCCAAAAACACAAACTGAGAATTTACCCTTCATAACCTCCTTATTACAGTTTGTTCTCAGTGAGTTTGGGAGTTATTTGTTTTTCTTTACTAGTTTAGGTTGTTGAGTGGTAACTCGGCACTTGTGGTCTGGCTTTTAGAGGGTGCAGGCAAGCAAAAAAAGGATTTTTTCCCATGTGCTTTATAATTCTTCTAATATATTGCATCTTTAACCTCTTAAGGCCCAGCGTCCACATATGTGGACATTACATTTCTGCCTCTCAGACCCATGATACTTAAGAAATTTTAACCTGTTAGCCACATTTAGCGGGCATTAAATGTGGCTAATAGGTAGGAGACCCACATCATCTTTGGTGAAATCACAACATTATACCTATTTTAGTGAAAAAAAAGAAAAAAAAAAAGAAGCACGACTTATTTAAAGGTATAGTTAGTTAGATTTAAATACACTTTTGTTATACTGGTTAAAATGATCTATATGTCCCGATGGCAAGAAATACATGATGTGTTCTTAAATGAGAGCAAATAATATCTGCTATCTACATCAGGAGAAAACCCAGGAAAACATCAGCCAATCACATCAATTAGGATCCAATCTGTTAAACCAATCAAATCCAGTCCTGCCGTTTTGCCCTTCTCCTGCGCGTACATTTCACCAGCGCTCACTGCCCCTGACTCAATGTGTGTTCCTGAGTTTAGCAGTGTACAGGTTCACACTCAGCAGAAGAATGGCAGAGAAACTATCAATACCCGATTACTGGTAACTGCTCCTCCAGCCAAATCCCTCTGACTTGATGAGGTACTTGGCTCTGGGCTGTAGTCTGGATCAGAGTCTTATAAACTCTCACCACAGGGGCTCTGACAAGCAAAGCGAGCACTAACAAAAGTCACGTTTGTTTATTTGTTTTTTAGCTTTACGTTTTAACGTTCTGGTGATTCCTTACCTCTAAATGAGACATGACTCGACGTAGTGCAAAAATAAAGTGATGTGCTGAGTCTGTCTGTCAGTCAGTCACAGTCATAGTCTCGAATTAGCGGTGCTCGTGCATGTGAGCGGGGGCGTTGCTTTGGAGGAGCTCCAAGGGGAGGGGGAGGAGGGGCTAGGCGGAGTGACGAGATGCTCCATTCGCATTCATGCTTATTTTTCAGGACTGCCAACCCTGCCTTTAAGAACAATAACACTATTAGCAAATAACTTATAGAGAACTCATGAGACAAATAATCAAACTTCCTGTACAAAGACCAAGTTTAGTTATTATACTTACTCGGTCTTACTTATCCCAAATACCAAGATTGATTAAAAAAAATAAAATCAAAAATAAAAAATGAAAACATAAAAAAATAAAACATCTGTTTTTCTCTCTGTTTTTTCAGCCTCTGTCTTTGTTTTGGCTGCTGTCTCTTTAAGGGGGTGGTTACACTGGCCATCTGTATGATGCCCAAGTGTGCTGCCACCTCAAAGTCCAGTTTGTTCGGCCAGTGTGACTGCTCCGTACTGTGTTTAGGCATGATACACTTCCTTGGCTTAGGCGCACTTTAGAGAGGTGTGCTTCAAAGTGGTTCACTTTATGCATGAGCTCAATCGATTACATACCATATTCTGTGGTGTATAATCCCTGTGACTGCTCTTTTCCGACCATCATTTTAAACAATGATGCTCTTGGGGTCTTAAAGGGTTGTGTTGGACCAAAACAACTAAACATAAGCAAAAAAGTCACTTGAGAAGTCGTAGTCATGTTCTCTGTTCTTCATTGTGCTGACTCTGATGAGACTTCACTTCTTGTAAGCAGATGCCTCATTATGAGGTAGGTGGGGAATGTGTCTGTTGCATAACATGATGACATATGCACAAGAGGCAATCGTGAAAGAACGAAAGTTTAGTTCGTATTGGAGTAAAGTGAGGGGGAATGGCGCTGTGGCTGGTGCTAGGGCACGGTGCAGTACAAATGGCCAGTGTGACCGCCCCATAAGGTTTCCTCAGTCTGCAAACCCCTTTCACTCAGGTTAGTCAGCTCTTTGGAGGCTTTTTGGAGCCATGGACAGGCCTTGGTGTTTAAGGCCTGCCCCTCCGAAGTGTCATGAAGTAGTTAGGATATCCATATGTGATGACATCATCATGTCAGTAAGTCTTGTGAAGATCTCGTGAAGATCTCATTCAGAGATTTCTATGACACATGAATATGTAGCACTCATCTCTGGCACTTCTCAAACTTCTTTTAGTAGCTGATCAATTTTAGACAGTATTTGACTTTTATTTAAAAATCTTCAGACTTTGGACTGTTTGTTTGACACAACAAGTCTTTGAAAAACATCTGAATTTGTATTCCCCCCCCCCTTCTTTTTTTAGACAGTAGGATTGAAATGATCTATAGTTAAGTAGTGATCTTCACATATTCTTTTCATCAGTGACACAGAGTGAGTGATGATGCTAACAGCTCTGTGAGGCTGTAGTTTTAGGCCCTAAAGATTCATCTATTATTTGCCACACGGCTAAACTTGACACAGAAAAGTCCTCTGGTCTGGTTTTGAACCAGGAACCATCTTGCTCTTGGGCATCTGCGTGTAGCCCAACCTCGAGTGTAAATGTCTCCAATGTCACAATGTGATGTTGTACATGCTTTGTTTGCAGTGTTTCCCAACACTCCTCAAACACTTCCTGACTAGACTTTTCATTTGACTTAAAAACATGACGTTTTGAGTAATTTCCTTCCTGGTAACCTTTTTCTCGCCTCCTGACGTGTGCAGGTCCCAGGTGATGAGAAAAGGAAAGATCTGAGTCCTGGTCTGTGCTACCTGGAGCAGGTGTGCCAAATGCTGGAGGAAATTGCCAGACAGCAGATGCACAGCCAAGCGTTACAGATGGAGATGGATGCCCTGAGGGAGCATGGAGACATGGAGGTGAGCCAGGTGAGCACATCCTCATCACACCTCTCGAAACGAAAGCTTGTCAAGCCGGTGGTGACGAGATGTTTCCTCACAGCCTGAAGGTTGATTTGAATGTTGTCGTTCTCACCACCTGGCTCTCTTTCAGCCCCTCGACGTCAGTCAGAGTGACTCCGGAGCTGCTGCTGGGGAGGAGCCCTTGTGTCGGCAAAAGCCTGGAAATACAAACAGAGCAGACTGCAGCCCCCAGCAAAGGAAAGAAAACCCTTACAGGCATTTCAGGCAAAGATCAGCCTCAGATCCAACGATTGCATTACTGCATTTAAGTGAGTCACAGCCTGCCTTTGATTTACCTTATGAGGTGTGTTTGCATTGCCTGTTTAATAAATGTGTGTGGATGTGTTTATGTGCACAGGGATGTTAAATACAGACAGCAGAGGGCAGCACCTGAACAGAACAGATGGCCTGCAGGAGGACGAAGATGAAGATGATAAAAAACAGGTAGAATACTCTCACTAAAAAGCAAATCATCCAGATTTATCTCAAACAAATGAAACAGTAGCCTTAAAAACATTTTGCAATTCACACATTACAAAGGAAATAAATGCATTGAAGATAAATCCAAACTAAAATGTCATTTAATTGAAATTTTCTGTTAAAATTTTCTTACAATCTTTGTTTTGGATACAGAAATTCACACAGCCCAATGTTCCCCACAAGAACTGGAAGCTCAAATTCTCGTCTCTGAGAAGAGAGGAGCCTGCAGTGAGAGATACCAAAGGGTGAGATGTTATATTTATAACCATAAGCTCAAAGGGGGCAGTAATATCAAGCTCCTGTGAAGCATGATGCTCAGAGGAAATGTGTGTGTGCTGCTCCAACATGGCAGCAGGCCACGCTGACGCAGTGGTCCAGAACTAATGCACAGAAGATGCAGAGGCTTTACCCGGGGTTCATTTTAAGTCAGCGCTTCTCTGCTCCTCTCGAACATTTTGTCCCCTTTTCTCCAAACTTAGCACACATCACTTTGCCCAGCTTTGTCTTACCTCGGCTCCAACTGATGAATTTTTTATCTGCACAGCCAACAGATGCAGCCATCTGAGAGGAACTGGGCCCGACGACGGTTCAGCCAGCTGTTCAGGAGGGGAAGGAAAACTCTGCCTGTGGAAATGGGGCACAGTGTGTCTGCATGAACATTTGAGTGACTGGTGTGAGGAGGAGGAGGATGTACTTAAAGTCTGAGCACTGTGTGCTTCAGAGGACTTATTCAGCCAGTGATCGGTCACATCTATTTATTCTCTGCTGCTTATTTATAAAGACTCTTTCTCTTTTTGATGGGATATTATTCTTTCCCATTAAACAGCAATGTTTTAAGCACTCAGCAGGAAATTTCACGATGAATGTCAGTCATCATGATGGGGATTTGAAGTTGTCTCAAACTGTAAATACTGCTCTTTCTGTGTGTTTTTTTTTTCAATACAAGAATATCATCCTCCATGTTTATCATGTTCCTTTATCTTTGCATGTTTAAGGCTCTGTGAGGACTTTCTGTTTGGTGCTGTTTGCAGTGACACCTTTGGCCAGATTTGGTAGTGTTTCTCCAGGAAGAAGAAATGATAAGCACTTGAACCTACTGTTGTAAGGACATGACTCTCACCAAGGTGTGCACTTGTTTTGGAATGCAGATTTTGTTTTTAACAGTACCTTCCTTTGTTCAAGACAACTTTTCCCAGCATGCAATGTAAAGAGGTAATGTATGTGTTTGCAGTTATGTAGAGCTATTGATTGAAACGTGACATCAATCAAACTTTGTAAACTCAATTTGTAGCGTAGTTCAGTAGCCGGCTATATTAAGCGCTACTCACAGCTCTGTTCAGTGCCTGGTCATGTCCTACCAGAGCTCATCTACCAGCTCCAACCTCACCAAACAGAGCTAACATAACCTCACTCTTCATTTTATTGATAGACCCTCAAGTTTGAACAGACCACTGCAGAATAACTGCTGACTGTGGGTTGGAATCAACATTATCACAAACAGCTTAGCTCATGTTGTTTATCTTTCTTCTGCTCTGGCGTCCTTGTGTTTTTTGACAGTTCAGCTCCAGTGTCCACCAGCACTACAAAATTAATCCAAGAAATCCTTTTCAGCAGAGAAAAAAAGGACAGATTCTTTTTCTCATTGTTAAACTTTGCTGGCCAGTGTAGTGTCAGTACAGGGGCTTTAGGTCTACATGTGGTAAATGGATTCATGTCCAACCCCACCATGGATTCTGAGAATCAGTACTTGGAAATAACTGATTTGAGCATTTTAAACCATGGATTATTAACAGGCAAAAAAAAAAAAAAAAAGCTAAGAGAAGCTATTTCAAGATCACGCATAAAGTCCTCAAGGATCTTTGATGATTTAAGAAATAACTGATCCTTTGGGTAAGTAAATTTGGATGTTCATTTTCTAGTTCCATCATACGACCAACACTGTTTCCTAAAATGCTGATCCTATCATCATAGCTCAGGATTCTGTGTTTCTGCCTAATAAAGAAAGTTCACACTAGCTGCTATACATAATTCCTAATACTACATCTTAAGTTGATTGACTGATCATGTCATAAACTTAGTGCATCAGAGGTGGAGTGTCTGGAATCCATTTCTGAGTGTTTAACAGATTTCCGCCTGCTCCCTGATAAATACGTTGGCCGCGTTTCCACCAAGCAGTCCGGGTCAGTTCAGTACGGTTTGGCACATTTAGTACAGTTAAGCCTGATCACGTTTGTGTGTTTCCACAGCAAACTGTGCCCTCTCATGGTAGGTGGTGTGTAAGCCGGAGACCGGCATCTGCCAAACAATAGCGTGACGCCGTAGCAGCGCGACACAGTTTATCCCGCTAATAAATCCAACAAAGAAGAAAAATGTGACACAGTTAACAAAGAGCAGAGATGGAAAACATGCAGCATTTCATCCTCTCTGTGATTGGCATGTAGCTCTTTGATACAAAATGAAATCAAGCTTTGTTTCAGAGAAGTCTGTGAGCTGCCAGGAGAAATGGAGCTGCTGTCGGGGTAAGTGACGATTCTTTTGACCAATCAACAGTCTGCAGAGTTGTAGCTCCACCTTCCGAGAGCAGATCAGTACAGTCTGACACTCATACGAAAGGGTCCCAAAAAGTGGGACGGCTCTTCTCAGTTATTTGGGGATCTGTCCTGGGATAAGTCGGTGGAAACGCCACAAAATGCGTGCCATACCGAGCCGAACCAAACCGAACCAGTCTGCTTGGTGGAAATGCAGCTTTTGATTTAAGGCCATAAGGCTGGGGGTCCAGACTTTATTCAAAGAGTTTATGAAAATGACCCTGGTCCAGCAATTTTATAAACCATAAAATGAACAGGTGAATGCTCTGTTTGATAACTCTTTCTTTCACTAATTTCTGAAAAATCAGTCACTAGGTGTGCTCAACATCCCTCAGGTGTCTCTTGATAACAGATGATCAGTGGCCAGCTTTCTGCAGTGTTATGTTCTGAGTAAAAATCAGCCAACTCTGCTTCTGACCAAGGAAAATTTTCTCCATTAGGGGGCGATGTAGAGAAAACAAGTCAGGACTTTTTTAAGGCAGGATGAGGATCTGGATTGTTTTTTATATTCAGACTATTCTGACCTGCAAACAACATTTAAGGCCTCTGATTTCTTCTTTCTTGAGCACCATTTTTAGCCTTTTCTGCCTTATTTCATCACTTCTTCACTTCTTTTTATCACTCCTCTGTGTTTTTTGAACTCTCAAATTTTCACATGAGGATAAATTCATTCATTCAAAGACGTCAGCTGTGAGAGTTGTTGAGTTCCTGCAGAACATACAGAGCTTTAGTGTTAGACAAGCAGCCTATGCACAGCTCAGATGTAGTTTTATGAGATGTTGCTAGATATACTTGGTTTTGTTTATCTACCTCAAAATACGGACAAGAAACTCATTTGGAGGCAGAATTAATTCTGGATCCAGTGTTTCTTTGCAGTTTAAGAATGAATAAATGATTTTGCAGAGTCTTTGCTGCAATGTGACAGATAGAAGACAGGCCACATGAGTTACTTTAATCTTTTATTTAATCTTTATTCACCTAGGTTGGGGGGATAGACCTCCCCTGGCATTCCCATGTAAAGAGATGTCAATGACAAACACATCCAACCAAACGAGAGAGGGTGAATAGGATTCCAGTCCATACATAAAATACATTTATTTACTATTTATCGAACCACCAGCATCCATGAGTCCCACACAGCATCCATCTGTGCTATTAAATATATAGAGATAACATCTGTGGAGGGTTTATTCACTGTATGTGAGTGTGAAGGGGGGTTGGCAGAAAGGGGCGAGCTTATAGTCGAAAAGAGTGTTGGGTTTGTGGGGGGCGGGGCTTGAGTCATGCCTGCAGCGTCCCCCTTCGTCTACATGATGCCACAGGAGGACAAAGGGTTGGCGATCTGGCAGGTGCAGGCTGACTGGCAGTATTGGCGCACAGTCTGGTAGCAGCTGCGGTCAGCGTCCCCGCCCCACTGTACGGGCCCGTTAGGATCAGAGGGCAAGCGGCTCAGGATGCTGGTGTTGATGGCCAGGGCAGCCAGGCCATAGTCAGTGAACAGCACCGTCTCGCGCCGACACGTGGGGCAGGAGATGAACTTGTATTTGGGACAGGACTCGTAGAGGATCTGCAGGCACTCCTCACACACTGAGTGCAGGCAGGAGAGTATACGTGGACGCTTGCCGGCAAAGTTGTAGGTGTGACCGCAGGTGGGGCAGTCCAGGGGCTCGCAGGGCATCACGGGTCCCGAGGACGACGAGGACGTGGAGGAGGATGTGGAGGAGGAGCGCAGCACGTACTGATTGACGATGACGTCCTCCATCTTGTAGTGGAACTGGTGGTAGCAGATTTCGTTGGCACTGGTTTTGCGCTGCGCCAGGAAGCTCTGCTCCCTGCGCGTCACGGGGACCGGGGAGGACACGATCGACCTGGGGGTCCCTGTCATCTCTAGAGCCAGGTCGCTGCATGCCTGATTGACTATGATTTCACCCTCGCCACCACCATCCCACGCCACTCTGGGGGGCGGGGCATAGCGTGGCTGTGTGACAGGCACGGGGCACTCTCTGGGGAACTTCTCCGACTGGATGATCTTAACGGTGTCCATGGGGATGGTGACGGGCTGGCGCCGGAGGCAGGACATTCGCACAGTTTGTAGGGTGTAAAAGAGACGGGCTGTGGCTCAAATCAGCACTGGACGACCCTGCCGGCTTCTGGGCAAGGGGGAAATTTCACGTACTCTTTTCAGAGTCAGCCATTAGAGGGGACGTGAGGACGGATGGTTGCCTCCATGTTTTCTGCAGAGATCTGTCTGGTTGTTTCTGTCAGCCTGAGTCTTTGTGAGGAGGAGACGGAGAGAGGAGCTCAGCCACAGCCTTCAGCTCTTAGTCTGTCACTGCTGATATGTACAGATTATTACTCAGACAAGCTTACTCTTTCCGACCAGTGTTGACGACTTAAAGGTAGTTTTTTGTTGTTTCTTCTCACTTATGCTGATGATCCTGTGCTGTCTCTGAAGCTTATTTGCAGAAAAGTATATTCACACACAAGGACGGTAATAACTTTAGCACAAAGGTTTGTTCTCACTCAGTGATTACACTAATAAATAATCTCATATGCACACAGATGCTCGCTTATATACACACAATACAGGTTGGTGTTTTCTTCATTCACAGAGTGGGAGTGGGGTATTGAGTTCAGGCGGTCCAGAAGGTATTGTCTGAAATGATATCCTGTGGCCTGCCAAGGAAACTCTTGCCTTCTCAAACCAGCCCTTGCATGTGTGTCTCACTCAACCGCCCGCTTTACTTCCTGTTTTTGGCTGCGGGTGTGTTACTTTCTGACTCCAGTGTGTGAGAATAAGCTCCAGTCTTTCTCCCTGTTCTTGGTCCCGTTTGGTCAGGTGACCGAGTGTCGGCGTGGCTTGTTGATAAGACAGACGGACGGAGGGAGGAGGTCCTTTTTCTGTGATTCCCAAGAAAGATGTTTTTAAGTTCCCTCCGTGGTCCAAGGGTCCTGAAGTTCCTCAGGAGTGGGAGTGAAAGTTTTTGACTTTCAGACAGCTGAGCTGATGGGATAACAGTCTGGAGGATGCCTCTGTGCTTGTTTCACCAACTCCTTTGGTCCATGTACCTGTGAAAACAAGAAAAACACCAATAAGACACAGACATTGCTGCAAACTATCTCTGTTGTTCATCACAGAAAATAAATGGTTTATGCGTGGCAGGTCAGGGTAAGATTATTGATAGACACAGACTGTAAAACAAGTTATTGCAATCCATCCATCCATCCATCCATCCATCCATCCATCCATCCATCCATCCATCCATCCATCCATCCATCCATCCATCCATCCATCCATCCATCAATGCATGCATCCATTGTCTTTATTCCACCTTAGGGGCTGTTGCCTATCCCAGCTGTCATTGGTACAAGGTTGGGGTACACCTGAACTGGCCATAGAGCTAACATGTAGAAACAAACAGCTGTTCAGGCACACATCTACAGGCAATTTAGAGTGACCAATCAACCAGATGAGCATGTCTTTGGGCAGTGGAAGGAAGCCAGAGAAATCCCACACATGCACGGAAAGGACATGTGAACTCCACACAGAAAAGCTCCCGCCTAGCTGGGTATGTCAACCAGAAACCTTCTTGCTGAGAGGCAACTGCCCTCACCACTTGCAGCCCTATCACACACCATGTTTTCCTAACTGAAACAGGCAGGTGAGTCATGTTCAGTGTTTCAGAAAGAATTCTGACTGTGAGATATTGGTTTACTCTATCAGTGTGTGAAGGTAAAGCCTTGTTATTCATAATGCAGGCTGCAGAACTGCTGTTATGAAATATTTGTCCATTGTCTCTGTCTTTCTGTTGTGTCTTGGCCTCTGTACAGGTGTGTCTCTCCAAAGATAAGATCATTATCATGTTGCCTAATATTCCCACACACACTGTGAGCACCTGATTTCTGATTGAATGCATTTAGAGTCCTACAACTTCATAACATTAGATTGATCAGAGATGCAAGGAGAGGTCAGGACCAAAAAACACAGCGTACTTTTGTCATCTGGGTTGTTTATTCAATAGAGTTACAGAAATTAGATCAATGCCAAAATCTCATCCCTTACGGCTAAAATACACCAGATGCTTCTTTGATCTGACTTGGTTCCGTTGCGTGTTGACGGCGTATGCCAGCTCACATCGGCTTTCAGTTCAGTCCGTCATCCTACACGACACCAGACAGCTGGAGGTGCAAGAATTGGGAGATCCCGTGATTCATTAATGAGCCTCTCCTCATTCTTTTTTAGGCTGCAAAACCTCCAACCTGTTTACTCCTGGCCTGGCTGTGCTCAGTTTTGTTGTTGTAGAAGAGCTGGTTGTGACATGGTTTGTTTTATTTTGAAAGTCACTGAGCAGTGTCAGGTGGTTCCCGAGCAAAACTCCCTGTCCCTCCAAGTCTTTTTTTTGTTTGATATGTCACATCTCTGGCATCCAGTAAAAGTAGGAATATATCATATCTGCTGCAACCTGCCAGAGCAGGGATGCAGTCAGACTGCAATGGAGCAAATCCAGTTTAAGTTGACACGCTGACTTGAATGGAAACCTATCTGGTCTGGTGCTGCAATGGAGTGGGGCCAGACTGGAGATGCATCTTGTCCGACCATGCTGCAAAAATGAAATCCAAACTGGTGTTTGTCTGATTTTAAGTAACACATGTCTTATTAGACCTAATATGAGCCACGTTTATCTGACAAGACTAGGGATGGGTACCGAATTAGGTACTTTTGAGGTACCGACCGAATTCTGTCAAAAGTACTGGGTACTGATTCATGAAAAATCAAAAGGTACCATGTTTAGGTACCTAAATGCATCCTTTTGACTGTATGGGAAAAGAGAAAAAAGGCAATTTTCCATGCTGGACATGAACACAGCAATTTAAGATTATATATTGAAGAATAAATATTCAATCGTTCATTTTCTGAATCGCTTGTCCTGTGCAGGGTCGCGGGTGGCTGGAGCCTGTCCCAGCTGTCATTGGGCGAGAGGCGGGGTACACCCTGGACTGGTTGCCAGCCAATCACAGGGCTTGAAGAATAAATATGTTAAAAAAAAAAAAATATTATCAAACAAATGGATATTTTTTTCCACACAAAAAGAAAAAGTACAGAAAATTGGTACCCTTGGGTACCGGTGCCGATTGCCAGGTACCGGGCATCGGTACTGTATCATTTCAAATGTGAAAGGTACCCATCCCTAAACAAGACCAGATTTAAAAAAAAAATAAAAAATCTGCCAATGGGGTATGAAAAATGCACTTCTTTAGTTGATTTTTGAGAGATTTTTGTAATATTCTGTCTCCATCTTGGATATCAAAAGTACCAAAAATGGAAATGTTTCAGAATAAATCACTGTCCTGTTCAACCTTCCCCCTGTTGAGCTGGGAGTGAAGCGCACACCAACAAATGTAATTGATTAATAAAATCTGTGAATTTTAGAGATAGCTCATCCATCAGACCAATCACTGGAATCTTAAGTCTGCTTAAAAAAGTAAACACACCATTTACAGGTAACAATAGCCTCGGTAAACTAAATTTACTAATGATGTTGTGTTGTATGTTTCTTTTAACGAAAGGTAAACAGAGAGTGGTGAACATCAAATGAAGAGTGAATGTATCAGACTGATGTCTGAAGTACACCGTCTGCTCTGAACAGGTGATTGTGACACTCTGCTTTTGTCATGTTTCCTGCTTCCTGTGAACACTCTTTCAGCCTGTCAGTTGCGTCAGTTGGGCTCGATCATGCGTAGGAACACTTACAATCTGCACTGAGGAGTTTGTGTCATACTGTGTGTGGGTTTCATGAAAAAAAGAACAAGTGTGAGGCTGAAAAACGTTCAGTTCAACCAGAACAAAAGCTGCCAAAACAGCAGAGGAGGGAGGATGACACATCTTTCATTCTCTGCACGGCTGTCAACAGTGATGATTCAGTGGAGGAAGAAAAAACTGAGCAGAGGAGGTGACCTACATGGCGATGAAGAGAAAGAGAGAATGAGAATGAGAGGGAGAGCAGGCCCCGGCCCTGGTTTCTATTTATGGTTTGTTTATCTATGCACGTCTCAGTGGTTTCCTGCCCCCGACCTCTGCTGAAGATTCACACCGAAAGAGAGCCGTACCTCACAGGCGGAAGTGTTTTAGCCCATCACTCTCACGTGATGCAGCGAGCTGTGTCAGGCGAGCGACAGACGTTTGTTTCTCTGCTTTATCCCCTCTCTGTTAATCTGTTGACATGTTTGTTCACTGCAAACTCAAACAGGCAGAGCTGTTAGCTGGAATCATCCACAGTCCCCCAGAATGTGCTCCTCCAGCGCTGCGGTGCTGCAACGCCGCTCCAAAAATAGCCTCCTTCTCATCCTGTCGCTAACACAGTATGTATTCACACACCTTTGATAGAGCTGGGCGTTCACTACAAAACCATGTTTTCATCCAGCACCTTGATAGTGACACAACAGGGCAGAGCTTGATGCCTAAAAAAAGATGAATAAGCGATTTGCTCCTCTGCCTGTTTAATCAGGAATAAAAAACCTGTGCACCACATAATAAATTACATAAGTCCAGAACAAAAACACTAATTAAAAAATCCTTCAACATTTTTGTTCCTTAAGATGACAAATTCAAGACTGCAAAAACTGAAATCCAAGCAAGTGTTTCTGTATTATATGACTAAAACCGGTCTAATTAGACTAAATATGGGCCACATTCATCTGACAAGGACAGAAAAATACCTTATTTCGAGGTATGAAAGCACAAAATGTTGCTTAAATTTCTGAAAAGAGGCACTTGTTTGGTCTCCTAAATGAAATACTCTTCAAATTTGTTTAATTAAGGCAAAAAATGTTCAAAATATAAACCAGAAAGTGACTACGCTAGTGTTATTTTGATACTGACGAATGTATGTGATATCAGGATACAAATCTAAAATGTCATGTCAGCTCACAGCTCATCAGACTAGTGTAATGATCCTTATTTTGACTTATTAGCTATAGTGTGCTCTTCCCAAAAACAGTAGCACACAGAGTATTATATAAATTACAGCAGCTCCCGGAGTGTCTTGTTTTGAAGCAGTCAGAAAAAATGTTTTAAGGTTAAATATCATGATAACAGCACCATAGCAAACACCAACAGCACAGCGCTACATAACAGTGAACTGTTGGTGTCAGCAATCAGCTTTGCAAATGATACAAACTGGTAAGAAAAACAGTTTCATGTTAGGAATAAAGCTTGGTTTCCATTATCATCTTAGCTCACATTAAAGAGGGGGTATCTAGCTTTCCTATACTCTAAATATGGATATGAAGTAACAATCTCGGGTGTTCAGACTAAATGTGTGCAGATTTACAAACAACTATACGTTTATATTCTGTCTCTTCACCGTTCAAAGTGCTTGGTTCATAAAATAGCATGAGAGCTGCACAAAATCTTAATGGGACTTGCTAAAATTATGAGGCCATCTCATATGGATGTTCTTATTGGTTCATTACATGCTATTCGTTGTGGGCCTCAAACACCAAGGTCTGTCCATAGCTGGGCCTCCTGCAGGCCCGCAGAGAGCTGACCAATCAGAGAAAAGGGGGTTTGTGGAGTGGGGAGCCTTAAAGAGACAGCAGCTTAAATGAAACATTTCAGGGCCCATCTACATGACGTTTCACCAGAAAATGCATAAACAGATAAATAAATAAATAAATCTGTGTTTATACATAAACGCCCAGGGACTGAAAATGCTGTAGTATGTATCCCAGGCTGTGGAGTCTTTTGGGAGCTCTCCACCAATGTAGAGGTGAGCTGATCGTCTGATGCAGGGGTGGCCAACCTGCGGCTTGTGAGCCACATGTGGCTCTTTGCCTTTCAGTGTGCAGCTCTTCTATCCACAACATAGTTATGAGTAACGGTGTGCCGATCAATCTAAAATATTGATATACTGACGCCAAAGTTGGGATCAGTATTGATCAAAACTTGGGTGATGAGATTGATACTTGATACTTAAAATACAGTTTCTCTTCTCTACATGTGCTCCTCTTAAAAGCTCATGTGCTCATATCTATCTATCTATCTATCTATCTATCTATCTATCTATCTATCTATCTATCTATCTATCTATCTATCTATCTATCTATCTATCTATCTATCTATCGGTCTATCTGCCCGTCCGTCCATCCATCCATCCATCCATCTATTTATCTATCTATCTATCTATCTATTGATTAATTGATAGATAGATAGACAGATTGAATGAACTTTGTCTCTTTTGCAGTAAAACAGACATTTGTATTTGACACGGCTTCAAATGTGAATTTAAACACACTCTTGTAAACACAATAAATCTTGCTTAGAAAATTGGAGACGTATTGATTTTCATTTTATGCCATTTCATATATATGTGAGAAAAAGTGTGTTTGTAAGACCACGTGTTTGATGTGGCTCTTTGTAGTACCATGGAGATTTTTGTGGCTCTTGGTCTCTGACTGGTTGCCCACCCCTGGTCTGGTGTATTCATTGAATGCGTCTTTGCTGATTGCTGATGCACATTTTGTTGATCGACAGTCAACATATTCAGCAACATGAGCAAACACAGCGATCTTCCATTGTTACTGTCGTTGTCTGGTTTCGCGCTTGACAATTTAAGATGTCAAATTGAATGTATAACGTGCATGTGCACTGAAAACTCTGGCTTGCTGTTGACACTACAACGTTGGCTGAGGCATTTCAGAAAACTTCTACTCTGGAGGCCATTTCCAAAAATTCCATTTTAAGGTCAGCTAAAATGCTGTTTCTGTGTAAACGGTAGGCTAAAATCTAAAATCCAACAATACCTTTGTGTTTCACACTTCAACAGTTGTTGTTAAACCGCCCCTAAGACAGAGGCTGAAATAAGGGTTTTCTGAAACACCAGGGGTTGGATGGTATAAAACTGAAAAAAAAAAAGACAACACCTCCTCTTTAAGGTTGTTATAAAGTTTTCATTCAGGCTAAATAACTGAGACACATATTGCAAAGATTGCTTTCATATAGATGATGTTTTCAGCCACTGTTGTTGAATGACAAGGTTTTTTTTTGTAGAGAGCATTTGTCTGATTTTATATTATACTGATTTTCCCAGCTGTAAGATTTTTCTAAGTGTTACTCAAACTTAACTATTCTAATCCCTTCTTGGTTTAAGTGGAAGTTAAAGTGTTAAACTTCTCCAGCTTTCTCATTGCATATATATTTGAGGTTACACAGTGAATGAACTGTATCTAAATAGCAGTTTCTCTACTTTTCAGCTTGTTTTTACTTCAAATCCTGAAACCTAAGCCAGTGTTTATGTTTTATCATAGGTCCTCAAAAACGTTACCTGAACTGCTTCTAGAAAGTATATGTTTTTACTTGTTTAGATATTTCTATTAAGAACTTTGTCTTCTTCTGAGGAATGTGACAGGTAAGTTTTTTCATATCCCACTGGCAGATTTATTTACTTTTTACAGGAAATTGAGCATCATTTTGGTCTTTCCACACCTTGAAACAAGACATTTTCCCAAAAAAGTTAGGTGAATGTGGCTTTAATAAGTCTAGTATACATCCATTTATCTTCTATACCGCTCATCCTGTTCAGGGTCACAGTGGCTGAAGCCTATCCCAGCTGTTCTGGGGTGACACCTTGGACTTGTCCAATCACAGATCCGATGGACAGTTTTTGCTGAAGTTAAACATAAACACTTGCTTGGATTTCAGTTTTTCTCACCCATCCTCAGACTGATGGCAGAGTGTACTCCGTTCAGAGCCAGCCTGTATTATCTAACCCTCCACAGCCCTGGGGTTGTCTCGCCTTAGGACACTCTGGCATGTGGGACCTTGGATGGAACGCCTGCGACGACCGACTGTACCACTGAGTCACAACCGCCCCACACAAAGCAGTACAGAAAGTGTGACTATCTGCTCTTACATCAGCATCAGATCGAGGTGGCCTGAATAATCTGTGATCACCAGTTTAAACTGAAATAACCCGTTCTGTTCCTGATAGATAACGAAGCAAGAACATTTTGTTGACTTCTAGAAAACACGTCTTGCTTGTTGTGATGGGAGCGAGCTTTTAAAGTCAGGAGGCTGCTTGAGGAGCCTTTGAGACTGAGGACAGCTAAAATTACCCTCTAATTTGGTGACAGGACTCTGAAAAAGGCTGATAAGTGATGCAGGCTGTCTGCTGACGGGCCAGCTTTGGTGCAGCCTCCTCCTAATAGACGGAGCCCTCCCCAGTTACGTAAGGAGCTCATCTCCGACCCAGCCACCATATTAACACAGTGCTGCAGCTCTCGCACAGTCCTGACATTGTGTGTGCGTGTGCATCACAGTTTATGCAGTGTGTGTGCGCGCGCGTGTATGTGTACATAGCTTGAGCTCTTCTCCCTGCAGAGGAATTATAACACTAATGAAATCATGGCAGGCATTTGACCTCGTCATCACAAGCAGGAGGAGGAAGAGGAGAGCTGACCACAGGGATGTCAGAGGAGTCTGTCTCTGCAGCAAATTCCTCATACCATTAAACACACATTCACAGTTTAAAGTCACACACACACACTCACACACACACACACTCATCTAGAACATTCTCACCCTCAGACGACTCCTCATCACGTACCTGGCACCACCCTTTACATTCCAGCGGACACAAACAAACAGATAACAAACAGGAGTATTTCTAAATGTGTATCCTATCTGTCAAAGGAGAATTATCTCTCGCTGATTAGACATGGACACACACACACACACGCACACACACATTCATAGAGAGATTCCTTTCCTCTCACACTCCCTCGATGTTTCAGGACCTCATGATCACCCTGGATCGATCCCACCTGTGCGGATCGAAGAGCAGGAAGGGCAGCGTGTTCTGAATGAGTCATAGAAACCCTGCATCAGTCCGTCTCCCTCCCTGTCTCACTCTCCTTTCTCTCAATGGAGACATGTCTTTCTCTCCTTCCTTCCACCTATGTGAGTTTTCTGTCGGCCTGCACTGAACACAAGGTCCGGTCTTTGTGCCCCTATACCACATACCAACAGTATGTCAGGTATGCCAGCTATGTTGAGATGTGTATCCACATTCGTGTCTCGGCTGGTAAAGAGCATCGCCTCGTCTCTCCTCGGACCTGTTGGGGATATTATCCTGTATTTTGATTACATAACGCGTTATGACCTTAGCGTGATCTGAGGACAAATCCCCAGATTTACTGTATGTTCACCGACTGCAGGAAAGCGATTTAGAGAACACAATATGACAGATTCAAAAATTGAAGGATTAGCAGCCAGGGTCACATCATATGATGTGAAATCATATGTGAAGATGCAGCTCTGCCTTGGAACATAAAGCTTTGAAGGATGAGGATTTTAATGTGCATGGTTCGTTTCATCACAGCTCCTAATTCAGACGTAAACATCCAGAAATGCAGATTTCACATGTAAATGCTGCTGGCTCTTTGTTAGATTCACTGTTCACCCGTTAAGCAGTGATTGCATGCTCATGTTTGTGTGGGAACACGGGCAGGAAGTGCTCAGGGAGTATGCGGCTAGGTGTTGTTTTTTATAATCCAGCCTCCTGTCATTCATGACACACACATCGGCCATTTTGCCTCGCAATTCATTACAGCCAAGTGCTCTTTGTTCTCGTCTGTGTAGCTCACACAGCAACATGGCAGAGCGGCTCCCAATGCAGGCGGAAAAATAAAAGCAATAACAGTCACTGCTCCGTCTGACACACACAAACACACACCTCATGGATGATTAATGAGAGGAGGGATTAGCCCGTCAATAAAAACAGGAGATTGAGTGATGAAAGGCATTGATGATTTACTTCCAAGGAGGTTGTTTGTGTGTCTAAGGTATGGATGATGTTGTTGTGATGAGAGGAGCGCGGGCATCATCCGTGGGATAGAGGGCGAGGTGGCCAAAATATTTGGACCGTGTGAGATGGAGCAGCTTTAGTGTGAGGGAGGGGTGAGGAGCAGTTATGCAATCGCAGCATGGTGTACCCAGCACTCTCACTGCAGCGCCGATGTATGGCCAATATGGAGATGCCAGAGTGCTGCTGACAGCTACAGAACAGGCAGTCCCTGCCCTGTCCCTATAACCCTCCACCCATCCTCCTCTTCCTCCTCCTCCTCCTCCTCCTCGTCCTGCCCCTGACTGTCTGTCTGTGAAATGTCATGACCGCTGAAGACATGACACCTCTGAGATACCATCTCCAGCCCAACTGGCATATCGTCACGCTCAGTTCACAGATTCTCATGGTTGTTTGTCAGAAAGCGTGTGTGCAGGTGTGTCATGTGAGTCCTCCATTCATGCAAACATGCGTGTCTGCAAAATGGACGGCCATGATGCAACAGCCGTGTAAACCCAGGCTTCATGTCACAACAAAGCAGAGACCACCTTTGGCTTTTTGATGCTTAGACACAAAGAGAAATAAAAATGAAGCATTCAAGAGGGATGATAGCGACACACACACATCAGGACACATTTATCCTTGAGTCGTCTCTGTGAAATGGATGCAAAGCCGTTTCTCATCCTCACCTGTCTGCCTGCGCACTTCCCTCCTTCCAGCTGTTCCCCGACAATGTCGTCGACGCTGCTCTGTGAGGATAAACCGCTCAGTCTCTTTGTTCCTGGGATGTCTCACCACAGAGATGATGCTCTGTCCTCTCCATTCACTTCCAGCAGGAGGAACGACGCGCAGCAGGAGCAGGAGCAGCGGCGGCAGAACATGGAGGAGATGTAAGATGGAGGAGGCTGTCGTAAGGTGGATGTGTCACGTCTCGGCTGCTTCTCATTTCTCGTTCTTCTTTCCTCTGGTACCTCTGTCCTTCAGCGCCCCAGCCCTGTTTCTCCTCCTCCGAGCTGTCGATGAGGGACTGTCTCTGGTTTCTCTCCTTTCACCATCCTTCTCAAACCAAAGCTCATTCACCGTAGGGGTCTGATCTCTGTGGTCCCTGCCTCGTCGTTCTCCCCCTCTCGTCTTCAGGTGAAGCCTCTCCGTTAATCTCTCTTCTCGTCTCCTCTGCCGATCATCACTCCTCTTCCTCCTTCTCCGTCTGTTCCAGTCAGTGCACCTCACAGCCACACATGCGCAGTGTTTTCACACATACATGCACACTCACACACTCTCCCTCTGTCTCTGTGCCTTTGGCTCCCTCCTAATGCATGTGGCTTGTTTTGTCTGCCCACCCCCTCCTCTTCCTCTCTCCTCTTCCTCTCTCTTTTCTCTCTCACACACACACTCACTCACACACACTCCCTCTCTTTATCTCGTTGCGTTGCTCTCTCTCGCTGCAGCACACACTGCAGTGCCTCTGCAGGCAGGATCACGTTTTCTAGTTGCCAGAGAAAAAATTTCAGCCAATGAGAAAAGAGTCACAGCGTTAGCCACCCCACCCCCTTCCATCACAACACACACATACACACACACACATACACATATACACACAAAAACATGCACATTTATATTCCAGCATCAGCACACAGCTGTCTGGGATAAGAGGCCGTGCACAAAAAGCAATGAATCATAATTTAAATGAAACATTAAGACACACACACCATCCCACACACACACACAGAAACAAACATATGGTAAAGCACACCTACCAGGCACACAGGAAATACAGGAAGCTTGGCACATAGATCTAATCTGGGCAGTGCAGCAGATCTGAGGAGGCAAAACAAAGCATAACATCACTCACCAATTATCTCTTCATCAGGCTGGAAGCTGCAGAAAAACAGATTCATCATCAGCTCAACGCCGATCACGTCCCTCACTCATGTCTGCAGAGATTAAATCCTGCAACAACATCCCCAATTACAACAGAGCAGACACACACCATCATGTTTGTATATCACTTCTCCTTAAGACATCACATCCTCTTAAATGAGAAACCTACAGCTGGGTTTCTGTAAATCCAAACTTGAAAGCAGCATCCTAAGCTCCTGCCACTGATCTGCAGTAATGTTGCATAATGTGGATTTTAATAAGTTGTGTATCTGCTCGAGCTCTTTCCCTAACCGATAAATAATCCTGGGATCAAAGGGGAAGGCGTGCATGATGTGAATTTTTCTATCAATGTCAGAGGGTTGTGCTTACGTAACGGGTGTGCTGGATGCATAATGAAATAAGAAGTATTAGAGAAATGAGACACAGGGCAGCTTCGTCAGGAGCTCATGTTTGTGGGAATTTATCATTCTTGTGTTTGCGCTTTCAGCTGCACTTCTCTAAAGTCGAACACTTGAGAAATATTCAAAGAATGTGCTCAACTCAACATGATGCAAATACTTCCTCAAACTCAGCAGACCACACGCACATCAGTTCAACATTAAGGTAACTTCACTTGGACTGCCGACCAGTTCTGAAGGACGGCTCAACCCAGGGATGGAAATCGAAAACCTTTTCTTATGAGAATCGATAAGAAATGTTTCAATTAGGGCTGTGACTTGAACGCATTAATTAGATTAGTTAATTACACCGCACATTAACGCGTTATAAAAATCAACGCAAGATTAACTCATTAGCTACCGGCCATTTTCAGAGCATCTTGAATGATCTTTTAAGACCCAAATAATCTTGTTTTCTCTGACTATGTAAACACCAAAGTTACTTAAGAAGAGTGGACTCTCTTCTTTTGTGTCTCTCTTCCTGTTTTTGGTCCAAAAAACAGACAAATCAAACTTTTTTGATCGCGTTCATCCTTTGATCCTTACCATGATCGCAGTCGTCTTTTCTCAAGATGGCGCCGCTCTTTCTCTCTGAGCTACAGCAACACATCCTCAGTTGGAGCGTGAGCTGCCTGAACTTTTCTGACTCGCAGCGTCTCTCTGTGTCTCTGTCATCTCACATTTCTCCTCATATCCATGCTGAGCTCTCGTCTAAAGAGCACACCGCTATCACCCACAGTAGTTTACGAGCAGGATTTTGATTGACAAGCTCCACCAGACCCCGCCTCCCTCCGCTGAAAAATATAATTTACTTCTATAGATGCAGTAAACAGTAATCCAATGTCAATGGCAGGGTACACGGACATTTTAATTAATATTGACCAGTTGAAAATCTGGTCAATCTTCTCTTTTTTGTATATTCCTTCGAATACATTAATTCACTCATTAGTCATGCACTATGATTTTGTAATGCCTTAGAATTCAAATTCTTTATGTGGGGACCTTAAGCAGATATAAGATTAAAATGTGATTAATTAGATCAATTAATTACAAATCCTGTAATTAATAAGATTATTTTTTTAATCTCCTGACAGCACTATTTACCACATAACGGCTGATGAATGTACTTGAAAGTAGTGTCCTCAAAAAGACATCTTCTGAACAAAATAAACAGGATTTGGTTGTTTAAACTTGCGTATGAGAATATTCAATGATTTAGTCTTCTACCAAAATCTGTTTGAATTGAAAAGTGTTGCTTCTGATGTTGAATATTGATGTGATTAAAATGTGATTAATGATGATTAATTAATTACAAATGGCATAATTAATTCAAATAATTTTTAAATCAAGTCCCACCACTAGTTTCAATCCATGGATATCATTAGCCTTTGTGCTTAACGATTCCCTTATCAATTCTTTATATTGTGCTGGAGCCGCCGGGCCTTACGTCGACTAGTCTGCTCCAGCTATCTTAGCTTGGCAATTAGATAATGTTTCCCAAGAAAACTCTGATCCAGGATTTTCAGCTTGAAGTTTTACTGAAGAACTGACTTCATAAAGAAATGTACATTACTCTCTCTCTCAGGAGATTCATATACAGTTCATTTGCAATGTTAAATTCACCTTATTTACCAAAATAACAAAATAGCGCAAGCCTGATGCTAATGTATAAGGGAAACTGTATTGAAATGCTAGCAGTTAGCATACATCAGTATAACTTCAGCTTCAGAATAGACAGAATAAACATATCACATCAACTCTTTGTAAAAAATACTGAGAAATTCAAATGTCAAAAGCTAACAGGCAACTGAAAGGCTCATGGCTGACTTCATAACTACGAAAAGCTTCCAAACAACTTAAACCATTGCTATTACCACTTTGAGACACTAGATGGCCTACTTGAATTATTCATATATTACAACACAGTACATCAACGTCACATTGTGTGAAATTTTTACCTGTTTCTGTTTAATTATGACCAGAAATATCCAGACTCAGGGACCAATTACATTTTATTCACTTACAGTATAAACTCAATTAAATGTTGTTGACACAGAAAACCTGTAAAGCTACTTTTTGTACCAAGAAAATTCACGACAGGAATTGATAAGGGAAACATATCAGATATAGAACCAGATCAATGAGCAGAATCGATAAGGGCATCAGTTTTGACAAAATCTTATCAATTCCCATCCCTAGCCCAACCTGATCCAGAACGCAGCAGACGCGCAGTCCATGTAAAGGCCTTATTCCATCATAACCTCCCGGTTCTCATGACACTTTGTCACTTTCAAAATCTTTTTATCAGTCCAGAAAGAGCACAAAGGTTCAGCCCCCTCAGTGTATTTCTAACTTGCACACAGGTTGTTAACCGATCTGACCCCTGAGGTTATCAGGTGGAAATATCTTAACTGTCCCAAAAATCATCAAAATCTGGTGAAAGGGCCAAACCATTTATCAGCTAAATGATAACTTAAAATCTCCACGTTTATAACCAAACTCAAAATACTTTTTATCTAAGAGCGTATGGATGTTTTCAGGGTTATGGCTGCCTTTTGCAGCAGCTCTCTCTTCTTTGTCTGTTTCTTGTAATTTTTTCGTCTCTTTTTCGTCAGCTTTGTATTTGGAGTGGATCATCACTTTGTATGGTTCATTGTTGGTCATGGACACCAAATTTTTTGTGGCTTCAGCGATATTTTTACTACTTTTTCTCCTGTTTGTCTGGAGATCCTACATGTAACCATGGCTGCATTGTTTACATGTGAATTCAGCTGTTAGCAGCCTGTAGCATGTCAATGCTAACTGGTGTAAGGCCTGATGTCTTCCCACAAGGTGAGGAGAAGGAGGTGAGGACGACGTGCTGGTTCTCAGGTGAGAGCTAAGAAGTGACGACATGGACCTGTCCTTCCATCCATCGTTATTGGGAACATAAGATCTATCTCCAATAAGATGGACGAGCTTGCTGCGCTAACCCAGCAACAGAGGGAATACCAGAAAGCAGAGTAGCATCATGCTATTCTCAGACATGGCTAACAGAGCTAACATCAGACACCAACGCCACATTGGAAGAGCTTCACCTGCTGTGAGCAGACAGGATCCAGGAGACAGAGACTGAACAGACTGCTGAAGAAGCTCAGTCCTGGACCCTGTGGAGGTGGAGGCTGGCTGAACTGGACAATGATGGACAAGCTGTCATCATCTATTTTCTTATGGACCTTTTTGCACTTTCCATACACTCTCTTACTTTTGTTTTCTTGATTGCTGCTGTGACTTCAATTTTGTTGTACTTGTTACAATGACAATAAAGTTCTATTCTTTACAGTGTGAGCATGTAAATATGATAACACACGTGGCTGCAAACACAGATATCTAAGCCAGAGTTTGTCTTACTTTTAGTCCAAATTGTCAAATTAAACTCATATTTATTTTCATTAAACTTCTCACCCAAGTCCAGAAGAATGTCTTGATACAAGATATTATAAGACAAAAAATGTCACCTGCTTACACAGAGTACAACACATTTTCCAATGGGCTGGGAAAAGTGTTCTTGTTTAAATTCTTGTTTAATTAATTCTTTCAAGTATATCAAGAGCAAAACTTGGTAAAGTTTCTTGAAATAAAAATGCCTCAATACAAGACTATAAAGAAGTAAATCTTTCCCAACTCATTAGAGGATATTTTTTACTCTTTACAAGAAATTCAGCGGACATTTTTTGTCTTGTAATTTTTGTGGGACTTGTCAGGTGAATATTTCTCATAAAATGTCCATTAGACAATTTTATCAACAAATAAAGTGTTAGCTATTGCTTTTTATGTTTCTATCCTCAAAGTAAAGCACATTTAGATTACCTGTAATGAAATGTGATTTCTAAATTAGGCTTAAGCTATTACAGACCAACACAACAAATACTTCTCATTGTATTCTGAAAAGTGTAATGACACAGTAATGATGAAGAATCACTTTTAGTTTTAACAACAGCGCAGTACTTCACCCCCTCCCGACCTGTCTGTACAGTCGTCCTAAAACAAGTTTGTTACCGTGTCCTTGTATAAAACATTTTAAGTATTCTACTGATAAATGCGACACTAGCATAAAGATTTATTAAAAAAAAAAAAAGCTGAATTGTGGCTTTTGCAAAACAAATATGACTCTAATATGAAAGCGTTATAGAGACGAATTTAACTTTCACTTTATAGCAAAGGGTAAAAAACTTTGCTGTTATCAGTAAAACAATTTTTCAGATGTCTTTACCTGAGTTTTCTGGAAGGTTCTTGTTTCTCCTCAATGAACGAAGTTGTCCATCATGAATTAGCTTAACAGTGCGGAGAGGCTGAGTCGTCATCATAACACGTCAAAAAATAGTCAAAAAAATCCAGAGTCAGTTTACCGATGATCACCATCGCAGTTACCTGTGCTTACACACCTGTTACAGCTCTGGTTGGAGGGTCACTGAAGTTTCTGAAGCGCAGCCTGCAGCTAAAGTTGAGTTAGCCTGACGGCTCACATGGGCGCTAACATTAAGGTATGGAGGCCTGTTGCTGCCAAGCCAGAAAAAAAAGGAACTGTATCACTTTTTAATGGAACAAGTTTGTTTTTATTTGTTTTTTAAATTTTAATAATAATAATAATAATAATAATAATAATAATAATAATAATAATAATAATAATAATAATAATAATTATTATTATTATTATTATTATTATTATTATTATTATTGTTGTTGTTGTATTATTATTATTATTATTATTATTATTATTATTATTATTATTATTATTATTTACCTTAGAACAATTAAGATTTTCGTTAATCTATGTCAAAGTATTTTAATGTCATTACAACATATGAATTATCACACTACAAAATGAAAACATTCTTGTTAAACAGTTTAGCCTTTCTATATTATACACTATACAATATACTATAACTTATTTGTTTTGTATTTCAGTGTGATTACCTGTATTTAAAAAAAAATCTTGATAGGGAAATAAAAAAGGGAGAGGAAACAAACATCATCATCATCATCAACAACAACAACAACAACAACAACAACAACAACAACAACAACAACAACAACAACAAAAGGTAAGGTTATGCAGTAACTGAGCACAGTGGATGGTATTATGATCTGTACGCACACACCAATAAGGATCTTGAAATACACGGGGCTCTAAGGAAGAAAGTCATTATAAGAGAAATAACAATGACTGTTATACTCAAACCCAACTTGATTAAGATAAGTATCCAGCTCAAAGAAGACTAATTCAAGAAAGAAGACTAATTCAAGAAAGGAGACGTTGGTCACAAATATACTTAGAAATAGAATAAAATCTTTACAGTAAAACCAGTATAACTATGGGTAGAAAAAGAACAGTATAAAATAAAAGTATGCTGTGTGTTGTATGTTGTGATAACTTAAAATTATACAGTTATTAAGTAAAAAGTAGAACTGATATTGATTGGGTTTGTTTTCCTGCTGTGGTAGCAATGCACTTCTGAAGCTAAGCCTGTGTCCTGAAATTCAAAGTGTACAATTTTAAGTTTTCACTTCTTTAAGGTTACTTCACATTAATAAAACTGTTGAGTCAAACCAAGTCAAATAGCTTACTTTGCAAATGACTCATGTTTAAAGACTTGCTTGAATTTGGAGACTTTTGAAGTATTTCTTGAATCGAGTCATCACACAAAAAGGTCAGCCAGGGATCAGCCTATAGGACACATTTTCCATAGGGACTCTACACCCAACGAACCTTTTCCAAAAGGTCACTGTAAAGTGAAGGAGATATGGAGAGCACATTAGAGGGTGTTTTTGTTTTTAAGACCTAAAATACAAGCTGTTATCATAAACTTTCGCCAAATGTCAGCTGGCTAAAAACACGTCTAAATGTGTGTGTGACGGTTTGTAGACATGAACTGAGAGGTTTATGGAGGAGTAAGTCAAGGTCTCTGCCCCTCTCCTATGAGACTTTTGTCATTGGTGTTGTAAGAGGTGAAGTGCAGTTCAAAGGGAGTTAAAACAAAGTAAAGATCTGTGTTACTGTTACTGCTGAGGTTATGACGCCTGTCACATGCCTGAGAGGGTTTAACCTGCCCTGAGGTGTTCAGTGTCAGTTAGTGTGCTGTCAGAATGAGATGGATAATTACATTGTGTCATCATTAAATACCTTAGATATCACCTGCTTGGTATTTTTTTCTCCCACTGAAATGTAACAGAGGTGAGGAAGATAGACTCTTTTTATCTATGCGACATGATGACTGCTTTCATTTGACAGCAGTAAACTGTATTACTTTTTAAACCTACATTAAAATTTCAACACTAAATTGCAATTTAACCCATGCCTGGGCCAGAGCCTAACAATTTATAAACATACTGTAGCCAATATATAGATGTAATGTGGCACTTTTGCCACGAGGGGGAGATCTTGCTTTATGTTGTTTTCTGTGCCTTCTGCCATCAAGTCAACACAGCATGTATTTCAAAGACACAGTTTGAGGAAAATATTTGTATTTTGATGAAAACAGCTGGAAATAATAATCACTGACAGAGTTTACAAAATCTTGTGCACAGGTACAGTTCAATAAAAATTTAAAGTAGAAAAACACAAAGATTTCTTTAATATGATAAAATCTTTTAAGAAATGTATCTACAGGTTTTATTTTTCAATGTGGATAGAGTTTCAAATATGATATTGTGGTGGCTGATACAGCCTTTACACTTTTTGACAGCTAAAATCCAGGTGAACAACTTTGTTTTGGCTAACTTACAATATCATAGGATGGTGTGGAGGTAACTAATTACATGTACTGAAGATGCAGAAATATTTTGTATTATTATTGTTATCATTTTTTAATTTTTATGTCATTTAACATATCATCACTAGCTTAGCAAATCCATCAACAATGTGCCTGCAGCTGGTTGGCTGACACCTCTGGTCTAGTGATCAGGTGAATTAACGCAGATGAGGAGAAAAGCATGCTGCTCAATCAAAACCATTCCTCCTTTCAGGTCAATAACTGCTCAGGGAAACAAAGATTTGATAATTCTGACACCTCTTTCCAACCACAGCCAGCTCAAATGTGAGCTACAACCTAATTCTGATCAAGCTGTCCTGCATTTCAGACCCTTCTTGGTGAGCACTTTGAACTCACAGCGGACCATGACTTAATGTAGGGAGCATCTACAAAGTGCAAAATCAAAACAAAGAGGAAACTCAAATATTCAGGAACTTCAACCTAAATATGTGTTGTTCCCACACTAATGTTCTCCTGTTTAAAGGTTCAAGGTTTAAGGTAGTCTTATTGTCAACTATGCATTGTGTTACACATACAGAGGATTGTGCTACACACAGTGCTACAGTTAAGTATGAAAATAGGACAAAGTCAATATAGAAATTGAGTTTATTGTATTAAGTACATAAAAATAACAAAGAGAAAGGACATATTTGTGCAAAAAAACAAAAAAAACAAAACATGATAGAGCAATACTAGTTTAAAAAACAAAACAAAACGAGTATGAGTTCCAAGGAACAAGAAAGGTAACATTTTTACATTGTGTATTCTGTAGATGGCAATATGGATCCTGTTGGTTAGACTTCAACTATCAGCACTCGAAGAGATTTTCTGACTGCATTTGGAGCTCAGATCTTGTCAACCTCCCCCACTCCACACCCCCTGATTTAAAAAGAAGTACTCAGGACTTCAAGGGGAATTTAAAGAAAGGAGCTTTTACTTTTACCTCAGTATAGGGCCTATCCCAGCTGTCTATTGACTGGCCACCAGTCAGTCATAAGGCTGACACAAAGAGACAGACATGTGCACACTCACACTTACGGGCAATTAAAAACCACCAATCAACCTACTGAGCATGTTTTTTTGGACTGTGGGAGGAAGCCGAGTACCCAAAGAGAACCCATGCATGCCCAGGAAGGAACATGCAAACACTACCTCACAGAAAGGGTCTCCTGCCACGCTCCAACTCATCTTTCAGCATGGGTCAGGTAGAAATTGAAATTTAGAAAGCTAAAAAAATATTAAGAAGTTATAACTTTGCCATGGAAGAAATGATAAATTCATCACAATGAGAAGAAGTCTACATGTTGACCTTTGACTGTAGACTGGCACATTCAGTCACTGCACAGCCCAGCAGAATGAGTGCTCACTATATGATTGAGTGTGGTATAAAGTGATGTGCTGCCAGCAGGCTATTACAAAAGAGATAACACAGCAAAGGACAAAGAATTCAAGTCCAAGGCAAGAGCCATAAATGATCCAATGTGATGTACAAATTATAGGCCTCCACTGGTCTGGGTGTTCATTAACCTCTGTCAGTGATAAGAGCCTGATAGTGCAGAGCAATAACAGTCATGGCTTTCGGTAAATCAAGTCATAATGTCTTAATAATGGGCGCTCAGCATTTATGGCACAGAAACAAACCAACAAAAGAAGTGTAATTTATCCAAAAGAGCAAATTTATTAGAAAATGGCAATTGTGCAACAGAATAAACAGAAAACCAGTCTGCAGTAATAAAAACAACCACTGGAGGGCAGTGAAAAGGCAGACAGTACTCTTTGTAATTCCCAACCATTCGTCCCTGACATGTTTTTATTCATTAACACCTAAAACAACACACAGTAAGGTGCACAGATTCAAGGAGTGACAGCTCTTATGGACTTTGAGCACCCGCTGTGAAAAAGCTTAGGTGGGATGAGGTAGGAAGTACAGTCACTACAGGGAAAAACACGCTTTTATTATGGATCATAGGTGTGTATCTCAAATGATGTCTGGGTTTCAGGCTATACCACGGTTTCAATCTAAATATAAGCAACTTCTTTACGTCATTTTCCTGGAAACTTTAAATATAAGAAAGTTCTTCAAGTGACAATAAAGAGATGAGTCAAGACATTATGATGACATTTTACACATATTACAGCTCAGCCTTAAAGTGTACCGATTAATTTATTCAGTTCACACAAATCAAGACCCAGGCTTAAAAAATAAAATATATTTCAGCTCTCCTAAGCTGTGTAAGAGATCAATTTTCCATGGAAAACAAGCCTGAGCAACCCTGCAGCTCCACAGATCAGCTGATCACATTAAAGTAGTCACTCGTGGCCTTTCCCTAGGGGCAACATGCCGCACGGAGTTGCATGAATTTTATGCCAAATTAACAGCGTGATGGCTTTTATAAGTTTACTGAAAGACTTGTATAACACCTGAGGGCTTTGAAGTATGTCAGATTTTGGACACAGTCACTACAGTTGGTTTTCTGTCATGGAGGAGTTCAGCAGCCACGTGGCTGTCATGCTGCAGTACAGCAAGCTCTAAAACATCATCTTCTCCTGAATCGTTGTCAAAAGTTTGAGATCATAACTTACATTAATATAAAATCCTCTCCCTTAAATATAGATTACAGTATCTGAGAGTGATTTTGATCACTTAAGCAAAGAAACCATGACAGAAAACAGCCACACAAAGGAGGATGATGGCATTGGCGTTCACAATGTTCCTGCAGAGCGGCACCTCTGAGGTGTCTGTGAGCTTCTTCTGCAGCTCTTCCAGCTCCTCTTCACTGAGCTTGGGGCCTTTTTGCTGCTCTAGGCCACAGAAGCACATCACAGCCTTTTTGAAACAGCTGGGATCCTCATGTGGTTCTGTGAGGAAAAAGAAACAGAGTGAGGACAATCTGCATGTGTGCAGAATTCTGTACATTTGCACCACATCTGCTAAATACCTTCAATTTCCATATCATTGTTGTCTTTATTGTCAGTCCAATCGTCGTCCTCAAGGTCCACCCTCTCCTCTGTTCTGTTCCTGAGACTCCAGCACAGTCGATACAACTGGGCACAAACACACAACAATCGTGAACACACTAATTATTTACAAGCTTTGCTCAGTATTCCGATGAGTGGCCATGTTTTAGTGTATGAATGATTTATCCGGCCTTGTTCCACGGCAGTCACGTACATGCTTGTCGTCAATGGGTTTGGTCAAAAGAGAAGCTCCGAGGATGATGACACAGGTCACAGCAAACAGGATGATGCCGAAGTAGAGGTAGTGGACTCCACAAATGATCTCGGGACAGTTGCTGGGGGCGTTACAGCTGCCTGTGCCGTAGGCAAACTCTGTTATCATCCTGGACAGGCCGATGCAGAGGCCAATCAAAAGTCCCCAAAAAGCCCCCTGAGGAGAGGAAAGAAGAGTAATACTATAAGTTTAAAACAAGAAAACGTGAGAGTCTGCAGGTTTATCAACAGCAGGTTTAAAGGGAAGGTCTGTTGGATTTTCCTAAAAGAATAAAATGTCAACTTTAACAGGAATATTCTAGCCCAGTTATCACTTCTGGGCCTCTATAGAGGTGGGTCAGTGTCTGTGTCTGCCTCCAACCTTTCCCTCTGCCTGTATGTAAATGTTTTGGTTGTTTTGGGATGTTTCTGGGTGGAGGGGAGATGTGTTTAATTCATGCAAAGTCACAGCACCCCCAATGGGCAAGTGACTTTGTGTATTGATGGTTGGGAGTGGAAGGAGCAAATACTACACTATTGGACATAGCATGGAGGAAGAAAAAAAGGTAAAGCTTGGCTCAACTTTCACTCGCTTTTGGGCACTTGGAGAGCAGCACGGGACGAGGAGCGAAGCGAGTTGGTATGTGTCAAATACTCGTGATTAGCTTGTGCTAACATGCCAAGTCTGGTACACGTATCTTGAGTCCTTCCCATGAGAACATGATGCTACAGGTGGTTTCTGGGCTAATGAGTGTGTTCACGTAGTCACAGTTGGAGGCGGTGGGTGCGGGCTGCCTCTGGCACTGATCCAAGGAAGAAGAGCCCAGTTTGAATGTTGTGTTTACTAACAAAACATAAATTCCTGCATACCCTACCTTTAAAGTCTCAGCTTCTAATAACTGATGACCAAAAACTAACGAAAAACTGCTAACATGCTAATTTTCACCAAGCAGTATACTTTCTCAACCATGCTTCCTCTTATTTGGGAAGCTAGTATCAATGAGTTAGCCTTAGAGCTGAGGCTAATGGGTAAGATGTTAGCTTAGTCATTGCTTCCAAAACATTATATGAGACCAGCACTTTCCAAAAAGGGAGTTGTGAATCACTTATAGCAGGGTGCAAAATGCCTTCCAAAATGAAAATCTTTTTATAAATGTATATTTTAATTCCTTGTTGTAAAAACAGAAACAACAGTAACATTTGACTCTTATTTTTCAGTCTTTTTATGCCTTCACTAAGAGAGGATAGGACAGTGTACAGTGCAGCAAACAGGGCTAGAGTGGGAAATGACTCACAGGCCGGACCAGAACCTGGGCTGACCCCATCTGCGCTCCAAATTTCACCTCCTGAAGGGCCCTCTTGAAGGCCAAAACACTCTAAACTGCCCCTCTTGACTGTTTAAAACAGAATAAACTGCCTTCTTTGGGTTTCAACAACACTTACTTAAGGGCCCTCTTGGTTTGCAAAATACAACTACTCTCTTTGGTAGTAGGAATGCACCCTGTATATGCCTTTTTTGTTTTTCTGCCCCTGCCCTTCAACAAGTCTGTGAACCCTGTATTTGGCATTTTTTTCCAATCTGAAGATGCAAACTACAAATTAAAGAACGATAACTATGACAACACTGAATACATTTTTCATGATAATCCATTTACTTTTGAGATATTTCATTCTAAACTGAAGCTCTTCAAATGTGGCAGAGGAGGAAGGGTCAGGAGACCTGGAAGGCTTCTTCCTCTGGAGATCATGAATGCAACCTCTAAATTCATGTAGCTAGCATGAAAGCTAGAGTTCTAATAAAAAAGCTGGTTTCAGGTTTCATTATATGTTTTTCTCTTAAGGAAATCTTTAATCAAACCCTATCAGTAATGGTTGCTGAATATGATTACATGGAATGGTATCATGCAAACAAATTAAAGTATAATAAAGATACTGAATAGAATTCTGTAGATAGCAGGCGAAATATTGGAAGGTGCAATTAACAAGACATCAGGAGGAAGGGAAAAAAAACATGATGTCATTCATAATAACGTTCATTACTTTGGTCACATGAACAAACCATGGGGGGAAAATAACTTCACCCTAAGCAAAGTGTTTACATCAGACCACACATGTGAATGTTGTCTCAGTACTTAACAGCTTGACTCTTGTCTTGTGGTTAGACGACACAGAAAGACATGAAGTCAAAGACAGCAGTCAGCAAAGAGACGTTACTAAAGACCTTTGACCTGTTGTTGGATCTTTGTATCCAACAAAATTTGACCAGGTAACTGTGCTAAGAAGCGGGTAAAATAGGTGAATTCAAGGTTAAATCTGGGTTTTTAGTCGTTTGAAGGTAGATTTCTGAGGTAACTTGGGCTAAATCTAAAAGCTCAGATTACTGCTGGTGATAGTTTGCTACACCTGTCTCATAGCTATCAAAGTTGCAAATGTTCTCCTCCTGACAGCAAGGCTCTGACTGACATGTAGGCACCCTGTAGATGTCTGTGAAGAGGCTCAGGGCCCGTCTTTTTACCTCATCCAAAGTCAAATACAGTTAGGTCAAGTCAAGTTTTTTTCAATATGGCTCCTGTCGAGGATAGGCTTCAATACCTGTTATAGGAAACAGATTGGTGACATCATAGAGACTACATCTATGTATAGAGTGTTTGCACTGATGTCATGGTTGAAGAGGCTACCTGAATGTGCAGCCTTATTGGAGATACACAACTATAAACACTGAATGGAAAGAGATAGTCTTATCTCATTCTCTAAGGTTGAAAAAATGCACAGAGCATGTTGGCGCTTATCAAAAAGGACTCAGCCAGCAAGAAAAAGAGAGACATTGGGAGAAACTAAAGCTAATAGGCTGAAGAGTCCCAGTTAGCATCAGCTTCATGGAAGCATGACAAACCTTCATGACAAACACTCCCTTTCTGGGTATTGTTAACTACCTTGTTTTTACTCCAAGCCCATAACTCACTCTTCTTCCCCATGCATTTATAGTTTACAAGACTGTGCCCTGTGGCAGAAAACAATCAGAAATTTGACCGTGTTATGGTGCTTGAGTAAAGACCACCACCACAAGTGTGTCATGCTTGAGCTAGCCATACTCTCCAACGGGGGAACGGCGCTGCAGGGGCGGCAATCGTGCTTAAGTATGACACGGTTTGAGGGCAGTGTGATCTCACCCTTTCTTTGGCATGTTAGCATAGAGTGTAAGGTAGGGTGATTGTTGAAGCACTTAGCTCCAAACTTCTGGATAGGTATGCTTCAAGATAAATGAACATAAATAAAATGTCTTAGTGTGAACTGTAAAAATCAACTCACAGTTTCATTGACTCGTTTGCAGAAGATGGCCAGCATGAAGACAGCTGCAATGGGAGGAGTGAGGTAGCTGGTGATGGACTGGATGTAGTCAAAGAGCTGACCACTCTGGGCTGACTGCACCACAGGGATCCACGCAATGCTCACACCGATCAGGAATAAGATGAACACTCTACACACAGGTAAACACAGGGACAGCTGCAGTCAGGTACAAACACACACTCGTAGTCAGTGACATCAAAATGGTTCAAAGAGGGTTCGTACCTGCCGGCTATCATGAGCTCCTTCTCACTGGCTGTGCGGCGAACCTTGGTGTAGATGTCCATGGTGAAGAGAGTGCTGGCGCTGTTAAAGATGGAGGTGAGTGAACTCATCAAGGAGGCCAACATCACAGACAGCATCAGACCTCTCAAGCCTGCAAGAGCCAGAAAATCTGAGTTTAATCAGGGTCGGTTACTTAAGACAGGCTGCAGCCTCAGCATGGATGACAACCACACGCACCATCAGGCATCAGATCCACCACCAGCTTGGGATAAGCAATGTTGGTGCAGCCCACACTGGCCCCACAGTACTTCATGCATTCTTCCGGATCCACACATGCCACCACATCTGGAATGAAATAAAGATCAGAAGGTTAAATCCAGCATTTTGTCTTGGTAAGATGTGTTTAAGCTTCATCACATCAGTCATTGAAAACAGTTAAAGAACAAACAGAAAGCTTACATCGGTCCAGATATTCTCCTCAAGCTATAACCACCTCAACTGCACATTTATCCGACATCATTTACAAATAACAGATCATTTACAGATTTGATATCATGATAAAGATGTGGGCAACGCAAAATATAAAAAGGTCAAAACTCCAGCAACATTTGAAGTGAAGGAAACAGCTGTATTCTAGACCTTTATATCAGTGTGTGGCCTTATTCATGGTCACAGTAAAGCAGACTGAAGACAGAAATGTTTAAAAAATGAGACATTCAGTCAATGTTAGCCAGAAGGACTACTGCACAGGAGGGTTGATCTCATGGATAAGTGACTTTAGGCCAGTTGTCCCACATTGAGCATCCGATAAGGGGCTGAGGTGATGGGAGGTCCATAAGGCCACATGTCAAAACACACTAGTCTAGAACAGAAGTGTCTCTTTTTTTTTTCACTGACATATCTCATGAACAAAAATAATGCATAAATGCTACTAGGTCTCAGACAATTTGCAAGAGCACGACATGAATGCAAGAGCATTAACAAAACAGAAGTGCAGCCACAACAGAAGTTAAAAGAGGCAAGTTGTACCAACGGACACAGGAGGGTTGTGAAAGTAAGTAAATGATTTTTTTAAATTATTTTTTAATTTCAAATATGATATATATATATATATATATATATATATATATATATATATATATATATATATATATATATATATCTAATGTCTCACCTTGTGATATCCTTAAGATAAGATAGTACTTATATTTCTGTATCAACCACTAATATGTCATCTTATATTTAGCTTTATGATTCAGTCATGTCATTGACATCAACATTAGCATTCTAGCTTTATTTATCACAGCTGAAGGTAAAAAAGAAAAGAATAATTTTAATACTTTCTCAACTTTTCTGTGTCTGGTGGGATGTCTAACCTTCTAACTTACATTGTGGCTTTTGCATTAATATTGTTGCATTTTCAAATCATCTGGCACCTACTAGCCACCGTAGATATGGGCAAAACATGTCAGGATTTTTTAAAATATTTATTTTTTTAATTATATTTTTTTGATTGCAGAATCAGGATCTGGATATGATCAGAAGTGTTTTTCATATTTAGACTATTTTGACCTGAAAACAACATTTTTAGCCCACAATATTTTCTTAACCTGAATTCTTAACTATTTATATGCACCCCCCCCCCCCCCCCCCCCCAAAAGTGTTTTCTGCACCGTTTTATGCTTAACACAAATATTTCAAAGACGTCAGCTGTGAGAGTTGTTGAGTGCAGAATGAACAGAGCTTTAGCTTTATACGAGTGGCCTTTGCACAGTCCAGTGAGACGATACAAGATAGTCTTTTTGTACCTTTGATAGAAATTAATCTTTTGAAATGAATAATTAATACATTGTAAAATAAAAGCTGTGAAAATGGACAATGGGCCATGATTGGCTCCTCGACCAAGATTTGGACATATATGGTCTACAACAAAGCTGTTTTCTTCTACACAAGTTTTCCTTGAGTTTTGATCTTTTTAAAACATTCAGTTTCACTCTGTGCAACATGAAAGTCAGTGAAGTTGTACAAAGCAAAAGAAAGAAAGAAAGAAAGAAAGAAAGAAAGAAAGAAAGAAAGAAAAACACTACTATTGCCCGTTTCAGTATTGGTTGTAGTTATAACAGGTTTTCTTCTATCCTGGATTACTAAGAGCAGCACAACCAAAACCTGTTAGGTGAATTGGAATAATGAGGAACCAAAAACACACTGACCAGGATAGAGGATCCTGCTGATCATCCCTGGGAAAACTATGATGAACATTGGCAGCAGCTTCAGGTAACCACATAGGATACAGCCGGCTTTGACGTGAGACAGATTCTTAGCAGAGAGGCAGCGCTGAACAATCACCTGAAACACAAAAACAACATGTTATAGAAGGAAAAGATCAGGAGTGGTTGGATGGATACAAGATGAGCTGACTGCTAACTTTTAACCTGGTTTCACTTTACACATCCAGATTGATAATAAAACACCAAAGACAAAGACATAAAAAAACAATACAGTTTAGTTATTTTCTATTCATTAGACTTGGAGTTGGCTACGATGTTACAATGAAAACACACATGTTGTTTACTACTAAGGTCACGTTAATCTTATCTGAGTCTCCTGAGGTGCATTAAGGTCTGACTAAAAGCTCGGACATCCTCTGGCAACACCTGTATACGCCTGAGTGACTAACAGGCAAGATAACAGACGATAGCTGTGAGAGCAAATGGGAGGCAATCAATTGAATGGGTTCTGTTTGTGTGTGTGTATGTGTGTGTGTGTGTGTTTATGTGTTTATGACCACAGATGGATACTAGTTTTCCCTAATACAGCTAAGTGAGTGAAAACATCCTTCCTGTCAGTTCCTGACTGACCTGATCTGTGCACCAATACCAAGTGGCCTGGATGGTGAGTCCGAACACCAGACCAGGCCACGGCAGGTCTCCATTGATCGGGTCTCTGAACATATGAAAGGAGTCTGCCCGGGGCTCGTAGCAGTTTTCAGTGAAGTTTCCTGTAATCGTCGGTACAGCCTGCATGTAGAGCTCCTGGAAGTTTTCATAACCTCCAACTTCATAAAAAGCTGAAAACAACAAGAGAACACGGTCACAGCTGACAGCTGATACTCAGGACAAAGGCAGGAAATGAAGTGTGATATTACTATTATTATTACTATTATACAACAGTTCTGCATGTCAGTAAAACATGATAACCAAGAAGAGATGATCATTTTTATCTGTTTTTTAATATTCATCCATGTTTTCCCTCAGCTTTAACTTATTCTTACAACACTGAGATTGTCAACATTTGCTTTGCTGGACTTTGTAATTGATGGTTTTTGTGTTATCTCATTTATTTTGCCCTTCCTTTTTATTATGTAAGTACTCAGCATGTTCTTTAAAGTGCTTTTATTTCAATCAATCAGTCAATCAGGCTTTATTTGCAAAGCACTTTTCATACAGCGCTGATGTTAATAATAATAATAAAAAGAAATAAAGTAAATAGATAATCAATAGGACCATATTCCTTCGAATACACATGCACGTACAGAAGAAAACTTTCTACACAATGATTTAATAACAATAAAAGCTGAGCTGAGAAATCTCTACAAGGTCCTAATGAAGAAACACTGGAGGTCAAATAGAGGGTAAATATAATAGAAAGCTAAGTGGTTATAAATAAGACAATAAAACAATAAAAGATAAAAATCACAGTATATTGATAAAAATGTACTATATCTTCATACTTTATCCTTATTCATCTGTTTTATTTCTTTATAATGTAATTACTATTTTGATGCTTTACCCTACTCTTAGTTTTTAAATAATTTACGTACCTACATCTTAGTCTTTTTATTGCATCTTCTGGGCACATTTTATCATTTTGAACTGTATTTAATGATGCAGCCAAAGAAAGTTTACTGAATCAAACTGAAAACACGCACTTAAGTGACCTTTAGGGAGCCAAAGGGCGTGCTAAAGGGCCCTCGAAAGCGCACAGAACTTAGTGCTTCTTGGCTGCCAAAATGGTTGGTAAAACACACCAACCCGCCCCTTGGGTGGAAAAAACACTCAAACAAAACTGTCCACTATGCTGGTTAAAATGTGACCTCTTAAAAAAAATACCCGTCTTAGAGAGAAAACACCCCAGACTTAGTTCCCTCTTCAGTGGTGAGGCTGCTCCTAAAAAGTTTGTACACGCCACTTTAGGGATCCCAAACTTTGCAACCCTTGACACCCAGAATAGTGGTGCTGGAGGCTTGTTGTGACCCCTCCCCATGGTAATATACCAATATACCAATATCCAACCCAAACACAGGCAAAACACCACCCACCCCCTCAACAATGTTCAAGTTATCTGATCAGCTCTACATCACGACACATATACAATACACTTGACCAGTTTTATGACCTAACATAACTTTAAAGTTGAAAACCAATCTGGAAACAAATGAACAGAAAATAGCATATTACCAAAGCCCATGAGGATGAACGATCCAACGATCATGATCATGGTCTGTAAGGTGTCCGTGTAGATCACAGCAGCTAATCCACCTAAGATACAACACGTGATGTTATTTTACATTCATGCATTCAACATCTTACATTTACGCTCAAGTTAACCTGTTTTTTCACCACTTATGAAAATCAAACCAGATGAGGTTATCAGTGTTAAGCCATGTTATGTAAGTGGTCACCCACTGCTCATCCTTACAGATCTAAAGTTCAGGTGTGTGTGCGAATTACAAAACAGCAGCAGAAGGCCGCTTCCTGCTTATCACAGTTTATGGGTAATTAACCACAACAAAATACAGCTGATAACTAGCTGTGTCTACATATGGTCCGAAGAAGACTTTACCCCTGGTCATGATGCCACTAGTACAGTAAAAAAAAAAAAAAACAGATAAGACTTCTGCTTTATGAGTGATCAGTGGCTCCACTGAAAAAGAAGTGAGCAGACAGACCTGTGACGGTGTACAGCGCCGTGATCAATAGGAGCAGAATAACAGCCAGGTAGATGTTCAGTCCAAGAGCCTGGTTGATGAAAATGGCACCAGAGAACATGTCTGCCTGGATGGAGAGGAGAAAACATGTTATTTTAGAGTAAACTGTAAAATCATCTTGAAGGTTTGAGTGTGATGCGACTTACTGAGATTTTTGTGAAAGCATAAATGAAGAGGGAGAGCACAGAGAGGTAGATACGGATACGCTGGCCTCCAAACCGCTTCTTCAAGTATTCAGGCATGGTGACCACCTGAAAACATCCATAAAAACTAGATTTTGATTGTGCTTTAAGGGACTTTTATTCTTTGATCATTCCTTTCTGATGGAAGAATTAAAGCCCAACAGCTGCAGATATTTCCCAATTTCCTTTAGAAGAGGTGAATAAAGGTTCAGTCTTGGACTTTGGTACCTTCACCATCACTTTGTTGAGCGACATGTCACTTTAAACAAAAAAAGATGAAGCTGTTTAGTATGTTTCTCTCCTCACCCCCGCTTTGATGTAGATTGGTACGAAAAGCCATCCCAAGATGACGACCACAACAAGAGCCTGGCACACAAACACACAAAAAGAAACAGACACAAACAAATCAGAGAATGTCACAGTTAAGGAAATAAGAAAATACAGTGATGTGACTTTTTTTCCGTCCAGGTGTGACCTACAGACTTATCAGATCACCCTACAGAGATAAGTGGGGATATATGTGGCGTAGGTCAAGCATATATTTGTGTAAGCAGTGAAAGAGGTGAAATCTGTCAGCAGACGCTGATCACTCACGTTCCATTCAAATCCACCGATGGCGATTCCTGAAGCTGCAGCCGTCCCTGCAACACCCACAAAGTGTCCGCTGCCGATGTTACTGGCAAAGAGTGAAGCTCCAATCTGTGGAAAGAGTCGTTAAATTAACTTATTTTAAACATGTATTAAATCTCAGGAAAGAAGTGTAATAAGGCTGGGAAGGCTGGAATGATAGAGTGAAAACCTGATATCGCTTTAAAGGAGCTCAGCTACTTTTTATTCATTTATATATTTTATTATTTTTTAATTTTATATATATATATATATATATATATATATATATATATATATATATATATATATATATATATATATATATATATATATATATATATATATATAATTTATAAATAATAAAATATAACAGCTGTATAATATGTTTACAAGTGAATAGAAAATAATAATAATAATAATAATAATAATAATAATAATAATAATAATAATAATAATAATAATAATAATAATAATAATAATAATAATAATAATGAATACATAAAAGTTGTGGTCATAAAGAAATAAAGTGTAAACCACACAAAGGCGTCACGTGTACAGGTGCAATGATTCAGTCCCAGGGAAAAAGGATTTATGACCTTGATCTGTGCCTAAATTAAACAGCCCTCTCTATTGCATCAGTTAATCCAGTATAGGCCTCCATCACATTGTAAACTTTATTTTTTTGTTGTTGTTGTTCCATTTGATGAATGCCCCAAACTTTCTGGATCCATATATTGTAAACAGGAGGGTCTGCTCAGCTACTGTTTTTTATGAAAGGTTGTGAAAAAAAGGAGAAACCTTTGAATCTATTAAATACTGAGTGCTGCTTGGTGTGGAGATAACTGAACAGGGTTGAGGAGATTCATGTTGATGAACAACTTCACTGTTACTACATCAGTGCCCTGTGGTTAGAGAAGCTGGGTGCAATCCCGGCTGAATCATTGCTGTTTGCACTTAAAGGAATCCTCTAAAGGTTGGTACAGAGATGAATTGAAAAGACAATGCAAAGCAGAGGTTGATACAGTTCAAACACAACATCTCTTAAACAAAAAGCTGATGTCAAGGATTCAGGGAATGTTATCGACCAGTTTTTATTTCTGCAGCAATAAGTTTCCTTATTGCTTGACTGGAAGAAAAACACAGATAAATCTCATCAAGGAGTTTGCAGAAACTGAAACTGAACCACGCTTACCTGACAAGTCCAGGAAAACATATTTTTTTGAGATATTAAAAGAAAAAAATGGCAATACTGCTTGTTTTCAGATATTCAATATGAGGATTTACTTGTCAAGGATTGAGACATTATTCTTGATTTAAGAAGCATGACAAGCAAGTTTTCTTTAGGCATTATTGTCATCTTTGAATGTTTTATAAAGAGACATTTTTCTGGATCTGTCAGATGAATGTGGCTCTTATGAAATCTATGCGACAGTGTTAGAAATAAGCCACCAACACTTGCTCATGTTCCAGTTTCTGCAGTGTAGGGACTCTTTGCCTTGTTTTGCAGAGCTGAACACTCACCGGCCACCACACCATACTCCTCCCAGCCAGGAAGAAGCCACCGACTGTGGATCTGTTGGTGCGGACCATAGCCTGAAATAAAAAGACATATATCTCTGATATTCTATGACTGTGATTGTGCAAAACATTAACACACTCATTAATCAGTGTCACCATGTACATTTCATTTAGGAAGTCAAAGAAGTAAGAAAACAAAAAAAACAAAACAAATTAGCTGCAAACAGTTAGAGGAATGTTTGATTTAAATATTGATGGGAATCAGATTGAAGTGTAATGATCGTTACTTCATGTAAAAGTTCTTTGATCGGCCATAAAACAATTGAGATCCAGATTGTTGGATAACAAGCTTTGATGGCACAACACCAGCCTATCTCACTTCCTACTGTAAAAGTGCAGAAACCTAAAGGCTTTATTCTACCTCATAACTGTTAGGAATACTTTAACAAATAAACTGGTACATTTCTTTTATGGCTTGCTGCAGATATTCCTTTAAAGTAGTTGTCAATGTTGTTTCAACTGTTTAACTGAAATTTAGACATGAGCACAGAAAAATGAAAAACTTACCCATACTCCTACACCCAAGACAACCAGAAAGTAAACCACAATAACAGAGATGTCAGCGGCATTGTTGAGGACCACTGTTGTGCCATTGTTGGTAGTGCTCCTGACACGGGAGAATCCAAAATAATTGTACTCCATGTTGCTGAGAGGGTGACCAGAGAACAGGAGTGCTGCAGGAGTCGCTCCCCTTTGACTGAAACACCTGCACTGACGCTTATGTACCTGCACTCCAGCATTGGGTGTGTGTGTGTGTGTGTGTGTGTGTGTGTGTGTGTTAAGAGAGAGAGAGAGAGAAGGAAGGATGTGTTAATCTCCAAATTGACCAGATATTGTTGGTTGAAAGTGTATCTGGATGTACAAACAGTAATCACTGAGACTTGAAGGTAGATGTGAAAACAAATGTGTAAAAATGTTTAACCTTTCAGCAAATAATCCTGTCAATGATCAACCCACGAGGAAATACCACAAGTAAAGAAACAGGTGTACCATTTAAACCTAAAACCGTTTTCTAAGCTCTGTGAGGACTGCAGGTTAATACACGTTTATTATAATTCAGGAAAAAACAGTGTTGGGACCTTGCCAAATGATTGCATTTTGACCTCTACAGGTGGTGTTACGTAGTCCTCATCTGCCCTTACGCGCCCCCTCTGTGACTTGACAACCCTGTCAATGAGTAAAATTGATAAGTTTAGTTGTTGATTACATATCCTGCTGATATTTTGGGAGACTGAGAGCATTTTTATTTTGTTCATATTTTAATTTACACAACAGAGTAACAAAGAGGCAAGATCTTTTAACTATCAACTCTTTATTCTCATGAAATCTGAGAAAAACATCAAAGCCTTTCTGAGAAACTCTCAACAGATTTCCCATTAAGGAAGTGTTTTCTCATTTACTGTAACTATTAAAAAAATAAAGCACTTAACTCAAGCCTCACCCCACCCACAGATAACACTGACTGTTCCTTCAGGATGAGTGTTTATTAATAGTGTGTATTCGTTGTTAATTATTAGTTCAGGTGTTTTTGAGGTTGGCACAGATTCTAATCTCTTCTAATACAGATGATCAACAATGCTATCATACAGACATAAATACACCAGGCAGGGACCTTCAACATTCCTAAAGAAAACAAAATTTCCTTAAATGTGAAGTGTAAATGAAGTACAGAGGGTGGCCACTAGGTGTCTCTGCAGGCTAAGGGAGCATGTCTCCCTTTGGTCTTGATTAGGGCTGGTTTAAAAGGAACAAATATGAGGCATAAATTAAAAATTTTCCCTGAGGACAGACCAATTTTTAGAAATATTTTATTTTATAACTATTTAAAGTTTAAAAAAATCCCCAAACTTGTTTATCTCTTTCTCTTGCATGCAACAGAATCAAAGATACATTTATATATTTTATTTTATTTTGTTACTCGTCCTTTTGCAGTGGTTGGCTTCATATTATTAATATTCAAACTTGTTTTATGAATTAGTTCCGTGAATTTTAAAGTCCCAGAACCACCACTATTTGTTAGTGCCATCCAAAAGTGAAGGAAAAAGATCAGTTCAACAACGTTTGCATGAGCAGGTGAGTTAACTCAGTGAGCGCAGAGCAGCAGAGGGCATCAAGTTTTTGTCTTAAGTGTAAAAACATAAAATGCAGTTAACAAACACTGAAACCAGTATAAAATGCTAGCTGGCGACTGTTGTTTGACTGTACTTTGGGTAAGCACTCTGGCTCTCAAGCTAACGTTAAGCTAGTTGTGACTTGAGTTAGCTTAGTATCTCTTGACAGTGAGTCCATTTCAGAAGTGTGTTTATATGCTACTGGCTGACTGGAGGAGCCTAATTCTGTCCAGTAGCTTTATTTATTAGCATAACATAGTTCTGGGCAGTATGAGAAAAGATTTGTATTAAAGTATTTATTATTATGTCAGTGGAGTCATAGTATATCATGGCATTGATTTTGCTTCTGACTGGGCTCAGCTTTATGGATAAGCATGTTGCATATGGTATACAACACTGAGTACACTGTGCAGTTCTAATTTTACATGTATCAACACATTGTGCGTTTTTAATTTACTTCACATAGGGGTGTTAGACTGTTGAAGCGGCATCCAAACAACTTTTCTGTGCACAGCGGGGAGTCTTCTCACTCACTATTGCAGTAGTTGTAGGGTTACAATTCCCAACCATAAACAATTTACTATGAAATCTGCTGAGTGTTTGGTATTACGGTTTTGGATTTGAGACTTTTGTCTTCTGTCTGGGTGAGTGACAGAAAATGACTGATAAGGTATTTGTAGCAAGTGCCTCTGAAATAAAACTCAATCAATTGTGTTTTTTTTTTATCCTGTCAGGTTTGTTTTACAACCAAAAACTTTTGTACAGGAGAGACTGCTCCTCTTTGGAGCACACATTTCCCTGTGCCAAGCCACAGCTCACAAGCCTTACCCAGAATGCCTTAGGGAGCTGTAACCTAACAAGTTTTGCAACTGTAAGTGAGGAGGGAACACAAATGATAAGGGAGGCCGCCATGCACAGCAAAGTTATTTCGGGTTATACTGGGTAGCGCAGCGGCTAGTCTCCTGCCTGCTTCAGGAGCCTACAGCATTGTTGGTAATATTATGTGCCATCAATGACAGTACCTAAAAAATTAGAGCTGTGCAGAAATTCTGAGATATGTAACTGGCCTTACGTGGTCTATTGCAAACCACTAGTATAACACCATGAATTCAACAATAATACTTCGAGTCAAGTACAATAGAATAGGACTTTATTGTCATTGTAACAAGTACAATGAAATTGAAGTCACAGCAGCAATCAAGAAAATAAAAGTAAGAAAGTTTAAAGAAAGTGCAAAAAGGTCCATAAGAAAATAGATGCTGACAGCTTGTCCATCATTGTCCAGTTCAGCCAGCCTCCACCTCCACAGGGTCCAGGACTGAGCTTCTTCAGCAGTCTGTTCAGTCTCTGTCTCCTGGATCCTGTCTGCTCACAGCAGGTGAAGCTCCTCCAATGTGGCTTTGGTGTCCGGTGTTAGCTCTGTTAGCCATGTCTGTGAATAGCATGATGCTACTCTGCCCTCTGGTATTCCCTCTGTTGCTGGGTTAGCACAGCTAGCTCGTTCATCTTATTGGAGATAGATCTTATGTTCCCAACAAAGATGGATGGAAGGACAGGTCCATGTCGTCACTTCTTAGCTCACACCTGAGAACCAGCACGTCATCCTCACCTCTTCTCCTCACCTTGTAGGAAGACATCAGGCCTTGCACCAGTTAGCATTGACATGCTACAGGCTGCTAACAGCTGATTTCACATGTAAATAATGTAGCCATGGATACTTGTAGGATCTCCAGACAAACACAGGAGAAAAAGAAGTAAAAATATCACTGAAGACACAAAAAAGTTTGGTGTCCATGACCAACAAATGAGCCGTACAAAGTAATGATCCACTCCAAATACAAAGATTACGAAAAAGAGACAAAAAAATTACAAGAAATGGACAAAGAAGAGAGAGCTGCTGCAAAAGGCAGCTATAAGCAACAGGGTGGTGCCTTGCAATAGTTGTAGCATTGCTGCTTAATCTAGCCCATTAATTGTTTCTATTGCATCTTCATCGGCTCGTGTATGACCTAATGAAATGTTTAGTTCTGTTTCTCTGGGTATAACTAACAAAACAATGAACTTCATTTGGTTTACCCAGGTCAAGATGGAAAGAAAAATGTCCTTCCTCCTGAAAACCTATAGAAGCCCCAGCCCTTCTTCTTTGACAGAAGCCTCATGTGCAAGAGGTAGGTTATCATGAGAATGTACATTTAGTGGTGGAAAACATTAACCAAGTCCTGTGCTTTTATGACAGCTGTTATTTAAAGTGTGTAGATACCCTCTGTTACAAGAAGAACACTACATCCCTACAGCTCACTGAAGCTGTGATACACAATAATTTTACTCACACCTGCCTCTGGTTGTGTTTCCCTCCCTGAGTCACGGCTTTCATGACTCATCTAAGGGTCTGTCCCTTGTTTATATTAATACCCAAATGAACATGCTGAGGTTACTTTGTCGGCTTGGCCCCAATTTGATGAAACATCAGGAAAATGTCTCCCCTTCCAAACAGAGTGGTTTTAGATACAACAGTGGGCTTCTCCTAAGAGCAGTTTGAAAATGAGAAAATTACTAATTATGACCCAGCATAATTAAAGTGATCCAGTCCTGCTGTTGAAACTACTCATTTATTGTACCACACTTATAAAAGAACAAAGCATAGCACTACCACTTAATAACAGCAGGCAAGGTTAAACAGCCTTGAAAGGTTAATTCAGTATAAACAAACCACAAAGTGAGGAACAATGTGGAGAGGAGGAGCCAAATGATAGAATAACAACATTTCACATAAAGACAAAGCATTAATGTGCAACAGAAAGGTTTTAGATACAACCAAAGACAGAACATAAGGGTATGTAAGAGGGATTTCAAAGCCCTGCAGCTGAGTAGCCTCAAGCAAAACCTCTCTAACCCCAAAAACATCATCTAATTTACAAGCAGTGGTCAGGGATCGGTTTATTGGAGGCTCAGGTATTGAATTGCTATAGTTCAGGGCTTGACATTATAACTGGCCCGCTAGCCAGAAATATAGGCCTGACTGACTCTGGGCCAGCTGATTGTAGGTCTCATTGGCCATACATTTGTTATAGTTGCGACGATTCACTGCTGACAGCTTCGCCACCGTCACTCCCACTTCTCTCTGAACTCAAGGTGACACTGGGACACCGGCAGCGTCAGTTTGTGAAACGCTGAGGGTGTAATCAATGTGCACTTGTTCTGTGAGTCACTGTGTTTCATCCGTCATCACAAATTATGTTTTCATCGCCAAACCAGTGGTGAGACTCAGTTAAAAGTTTAATCTAATCAACCTAAGGTTTAGTAATTAATTTTTCGACATGAAAAGCAACAGTTTCCAATACAAATAGGTTTGTTAGATGACTGAATCAGTAAGTAGACATATACATAAACTCATATTACAATTTTTTTTATTCTCAATCACATTTCCTTTTCAGTGTCTGGTGCAATTTAAGGGACTTCACTGACAGTGGGACTGTTTAGGGACTGTAAACTTGAGTGTTGGTTGGTGACTCTGAGTACTCTTGATTCCGGCGTCTGTGCTCCACTTCCATGTCTTTAGCTGCCAGTGTGGAGTATTGATCCATGTGTACTGTTTACACATGGATAGCAGGAAATTTTACCTAATAAATATCAAATAAAGAATAATAATATAAAAGAACAAGATGAAGAAATGATTTTAATCTTAGGAGCAAGTAACATACATCAACAAATATATGTAAACATGGACTATACTATACTCATACTTCGACTCTGGCGTCTGTGCTCATTTAGGAGTGGATAAAAATACTGACACCCACTTTAATATTGATTTAGCAAATCCTCTGAATAGATTCACCTCCTGGCCAGTGGGGGGCACTGTGTATGTCATTCCCGCTGTATGGACAGAGGCTGTACTAGACCAAACAACGACAAAATGGCAACTAAAGAAGCATCGATGCAATTCAATCAGTGGGTGCGTCTCAAAGAGTTAATTTCGTGCCTCCTCCGTCTTATCTCCTCCACGACACCGGAAGTACTTTCTTAGTCCCATTTTGAAGTATGTCCCAAAGCGATAGTTGTGCTCGGAGGAGAGAGGAGAGAGGATGGAGGAGACTGATCGGAGGAGCTACAATTGAGGAAACATGAGAGCCGGCTTTGTGGAAGTCTTTTCCCTGACAGACATGCCCCCATATGGAATATCACTCTCTGATTGGACGCTGCCGTGGCTCAGACTTTTTCATTTGAAACTTCACAAACACAACGGAGTGTAATGAGAGAAAAAAGATGAACTGCAAACAGGAAATAAGGATCATTCAGAAACTGATCATAAATCTGGTAACAAAGTGTTTGTTGAGAGTTTAAAGCACAAAATACTGAACTCAACCATCATCAAATCTATATAACAGAGGATTAATACAGAAAACTGAAATCCAATAAATAATATCTTTCTGAGACACAATAAACTAGGTTATATCAATAAGTTTCAGAGTTCACGATGTAGATAAAGGCTAAATAATTCATAAATAATCCAACAATTAAGCATTTTACTGGTAAAGTGATCCATGAGCTTCTAAACAGCACACAGAATAAACAGAGAGCAGGTTTTCTTCATGGTTATGTGTGTGTTTAACAGGTTAAAGGAACAGACAAAGCTCTGTTACTGTTTCTGTTTGATCAGAGTTATTACGGCGCACATGCTCAGACACACAAACAGCTGTTAGAGCTGACTGACAGATGATCCAGAGGTGATCAGCTGATGCCGTCATCACTGAAACACGTTGCTTCATGTGACACTCCGAAGGAGAGGATGTCCCATTGCTCTAAAAACTAATCTCCTCCATCCTCTCTCCTCTCTTCATTTCCTCGCGTCTCTATCATGCATCTCTGGTGGGAGGGACTAAGACGCAAGTGGAGGGAGGAAGGAAGGAACTCTAAAGCTCTAAAGCTTTGAGACGCACCCAGTGTTGAATCCAATCATAACCTATAGACTCAAAATAGATTTGGATTGTGAGGTTGACAACAACACCCAGCCCTACTTCAACTGCAGTTTTTTTTTTAACTTAAACTTCCCATCCACTGGACTGAGCAACGCCATCCATCTCTGATTGGTATGAAGAAACATTCTGTGTTGTTTTGGAGCGCAAAACTATGATAAAATGTGTTAATCTTTTTTCAACATGTTATATTTTATGTAATTAATCACACACAGTTAATGCGTTAAGGTCCCAACCCTAATCCAAACATCGTCATCTTGCAGAGAGGCTCAGCTTCATCAGACTATTCACAAATTATCTGAACACGTGTTTAACAGTTGATTTATATGAAGGACACTTGCTGACGAAACTTATTACATACACGCCTGCAACATGTGTTCTGGTTCCACCAACAATAAGCGCAGCAAGACCTGAGGACTGTATTAGAAGAAGTAATTTTGTTATGGTGTTGTAGGAATGACTTGTTGCCCTGGTTTAATATAAATCAAGAGATCTGCTGACTCAGCTAACAGTATAACACTACTTAAATCTGCTGACAATGAAAGGCAAACAGAAAATGCACCATGACGTTTTTTTTTTTTTCTAAGCAAATGTAAATGTGTCATATATGTCTGTCTTTGAGTTTCTGGACTTCTTTGACCAAAAAGCTGAATCGCGGCTTTCAGCTCTGATTATCATTATAAAGCTGATGTCCATGCTCAAGGTTATTGCTTTCTATAACAGCTGATGCACTGGAAGAAGAGGAGATTAAAATGTGAGAAAGAAGGAGGACAATGTGTAACAGTGCTGCAGAATAAAGGCAAAGAAAAAAAAGAGTAACTACCACAGCTTTTTACCCAAATCCAAAAGCTTGCATGGAGTATAGCTGAGGATATGTATGAAGGTGAGATAAGGGGGTGTTATCAGACTGGTACCATTACAAATGGCTGCTTGAAATCTCTAAACGGGGACGATCAATATTCACTTGAATGAGAATCAATCACTGGAATGAGGCCAGGGCTCTGTGGGGATTAAGGCTCGTCACACTGGCTGATTTCAGACCTGATTTTAAACCCAGGAGGGCTCTTTGGCCTTCCTTTGGCCTCAAACGGGTCAAGAATTTGAAAGATTTTTCCCTCTTTTGCTCACTAAATATCTGAATGTAATGCAAGAAAGACAAACACACACCCTGAGAGCACAAAACCACACAGGTGATCAAAGGAAAGAATAATCTGAAGCTGGAGTTTGAAGAAGACTGCAGGGTGTGGGAAAAATGATGGGCTTTTCTTTGGCAAACAGGGAATTTAGTGTTCTGTGTCTTATAAACTGTTTCTACATACCGGTCTGATACAGGAACCATTGAACAGTAGAGGCAAACAAACCCTCAGGCCAAGTCTCTATAAACAAACTCATGGACATCATTTTTCTCGTGACTGCAGCACCAGTGCTGAGTTTTTCACATGCTCTGTCTGTGTTTGTCTATCTACCAGAAAATTAAAAGTCTAGAACGACTACGTCATCCAGAACGGTTCTCAGATTAACTCTCACGCCTCCAGCACATTAACAAGAGCTTGAAAAATGTTGGATCATAGCTTTGACACAAAGTGGGAGTCATGTGTTTCTTCCATCCGGTTATTGAACTTCTATTTCCTAACTGTGCATACCTGAATAATTAAACTGTGTCTGCGTGTCTGTCAGCAGATTATAAACTGATCGCTAAAGTTTGAGGGCTTTGCTGTTTCCTCAAATTAATCTATTTTACACAAAGAAAACTACAGTTGATAAACAGCAGAAAAGGTTATGTCAGGGCTCACTAGTAGGTCAACAAAATGCACGTCCATTTGTTCAAGACTTGTAATCTCAACACCATCTCTGGGCCTCGCTCCACGCTGAGTAACAGAGAAACCATTGTAACCACAAGTCATGACAGGGACTGAGGGGGTTTTCACCCAGCAAGCTGCTGATGTCATTCAGGGTGAAACAAGTGAGGAGTGTGCAGAAGAGTGATCAGCAGGAGCTTGCACAAGGGCCCTGGGGCAGACATTAGAGGTGAGGCTCCCCTCTTTACGTCAAACCCACGGTGCCCCCTCCCTCTGATCACACTGGGGTGCACGTGAGCGGTGCTGTGGGAGCAGGGATGAGGCGTCTAATGCCCTTCTTCAGCCCCCAGTGGCATGTGCTGAACCTCAGCCTCCTCATCAATCAACAGCCACTCACCCTGCACCATGAGGGCAGCACGAGAGGGAGGAGAGGACTCATCACAGCCAGGGTCCTCAGGGCCTTTTCACAGCACTCATTTTGACATGTGGGACTGAGTAGCATCATTAATGTCTGAACCCAAATTTAGTGGAATTATTCCATAGTTTGGTACGTCTGGATGAGTACATTTTATTTGGTAATCTGCTTCCTACTGATTAAGCAAAGGTTTTAAGAAGATTTTATAAAAGTAATAAAACTGAAACAATAGGCTTTAAAAGCAAACATCTATGTAAACTTACACCAGATGGTCAAAGACCCTTCGTAGATAAATTATTGTTAAGCCCACAAGAAACTCCTGACCACATAAGAGCAGTGTTGTAATTTTTATTTTAACAACCCTTATTTAATCTGAATACTTTTAAAAGAGTAACGAGTGATGACACACTCTCACTTCTTATAAATATTTGTTAGCAAGTCACAGAGTTTCTTGTCAAAATTAAGATTTTAAAGTTCTATTTTTATGCGGATGACACCATCCTTTACACCTCATCATCTTCTCTGTGGAGTACAGTTAACCATCTGAAAGCGGCTCTTACCCAGCCCAAAGAACGCTTTGTGAACTGGAGCTGGTTTTAAATGCCAACAAAACTACAGTGATGGTGCGCGATAAGATGTTGGCTGTTTTTTCCAATTATTGCCTGATAAAACTAATCCAAGCAACCTTTTTATCTGTACTTGACTATGGTGATATCATTTATATGCATGTACATCAGCCTCTCTGAAAATGCTGGACTCAGTTTCCCATGCTGCACTGGGTTTCTCTCGAGTTTAGGATTCTGTACACATCACTGTCTTGTATGACAAAGTTTGTCTTTCCTACATTGATCCCTCTCCACCCAACCACTACAGGCCCATGTCTAAGTTGCCTTTTCTTTCTAAAATCTAGAGAATGTTGTTAATAAACTCACAGTTTTCATGACCTCACTCAACTCTTCTGAGAGTGTCCTGTGATGTTATGATGTCCTTTGATGGTGGCGAATACTCTGTTTTGGTGTTACTGGACCTCAGCTCTGTCTTTGATACGATTGATCACTGTATCCTTGTTGAGAGGCTGAGACAATGTATGGTTGTCTCTTGGATCGCTCTGGATTGGTTCTCCTTCTATCTTGGTCCATACATGTCAGCAAGTCTGCGGCTCACTTCAGTGGTGTTCCTCAGGGTTCTGCATTAGGCCCTATTATATTTGCTCTGTATTTGCTGCCCTTGTGTCACATTAACAGCAAATTCAAATGTGCCTCTTATCACTGATACACTGATACACAGCTGCCTGTGTCATTAAGGCCTGATGAGACTGACAAACTAATTGTTGTCTTCAAATGTTTGGCAATCATTAAGGACTGGATGGCTCAGAACTTCCTTCAGTTGTAGCTTCCATGGTTACTCAGCGGATTGGTTTCCTTTCTTTTACTATCCAGTCTACACTTTGAAATCTTAGAGTTAAATTCAGTCAGTCCATGTCCTTTGATCACCACACAAAACAGCTGTCCCAGTCACGTTTCTTCCATTTCTAAACTTAGGTCCTTCATGTCACATCCCAAACTGGAAATGACCATTCATACTGGCAAGGTGTAGAACTAGAAATTTTGAAAGCAGCAGCAAATTCTGTCCACTTTTCGCCTTCTCCATACTTCTGTTGTAGATATGCAAAGACAAATCAAAGCATTCTGCCTAACTTAGCCTGTATCAGAATAAAACAGATATTAAATGTGATAAATGCTGTGTTACATTGTGCCTACCTAAAGAGAAGATATAAAAAATTGCATAATATCTTCAGTAACAAGTGTTTGACAGCGTTTGAGCCACAACTTCACCGACAGGATAAGCTGTGGTAAGGACAAGGTTATCAAGGTTTTGTGGAAATGGTTGCTCTTCGGTTTTTAAAAACAAGTTTTCGTGCTGTGAGATACTCTCAACAATGAGAGCCCTGTTCCTTTCGCCGTCGTGACAGCTTCTCTGCAGTTCAACAGTTTCATTTGCACAACAAAAACTAATGAGAAACATGCATGGAGAACAAAGCAGTTCATGCTTTTCAACACATTATTCCAATTAAATGCAACTTGCTTCCCCTACCACCCAAAATGTTGTGACCATCTTGGGATCTCTGCGTTGACAGGGTGTAACAGAACAGATCAGTCTCATTGGATACTCTCTGTGTAACTGCTGTCCTAAAAGCAGCAGGATGACTAAACCTGGGGACCATCAGGGAAAGCCATAAAAACACAGTATTGCATCAGAGTACAAGTAAAGCCTGAAGCACTCTCCATTCTTTCCTGCTGTTGCAGAAGAAAACATCACCTTATCTGTCTCAGTGTAAAATAAACATAGGAGGAAGCTTCTATGGGACAGCAGCCACAGGGTGGCAGAGTGGTACAGCTCTGCTCTGCTGTGTAGAGGGAGAGGAACCTAAAGAGGCTTTGTCGGTACAAAGATTAAAAATCAGCGACTTAGATCAGAGTCTGTGTTTTGAAATGTTCCCTGACCTCTTGACCTTTGCGTTGCTTGTGTTTCTCAGCCGGAGGTGTGTTCAGCTTATACACATCAGAGAAAATATCACAACCCACTCAAGAGGACAAAGTCCAGTCCATGCTTGGTTACATTACTTTTCTTGAGTGAATTTGCCAACAGTTTTTAAAATCCAGTGTTTATTTTTCCCTAACCATAGAAACAAAGGTGGGTTGAATTTTTGCTTCAACTAACTTCTTTTTCTACATCTCTGAACAGATGTACACAGTGAACCTGGTCTTCTCCTTAAAGAGAAGAAGCATGTAGCTGGAGTATTATGAGGCCAAACAAGTTCTGTTCCTCCAGCTGTTTGTCTGCTAATTAATCCTAAAAGTGTTCACTAAGTCCTCTTTAAGTGCAAGGTATTCTGCTTTGATTGCTCCAAGTTGAGTTGCCAGAAGAGGAAACTAGTGCAAAAATTGAGCTACGGCGCATCATACTGAAAACAGGAATGTGGTCAAGGAACCATGTGATCTTACCATACCTGAGTTACATGAGCTACATACCAAGTGTGCAACCAGGATTCAACCTCTACCCAAGCTGCAACCTGCGGTCTCTAAATATGACACCAATGTTGAAACTGCAGTTTATCAAGTGTCCACTAGAGGTAGATTTTCACTGCAAGAATAAACAGTTTGAGTCTCAATCTGCACACAACGTATGGGAGGTGAATTTTCTCATAACTAGAAATTTCTGAAGTTATTAGAATCTTAAATTCTGCTTGTTTAAGGTTAGAGCTGACTTGAATGACAGGCGGGCATGCAATGACTTTGTGGAAATAGGCTTAAGACCCGCCTCTTTACCTGATCCAAGTACAGAAGAAACTAGGTTTAGTCAGACTTCTTTAATACGGTATCTGCTGACAATAAGTTTCAAAACTTTGCATCAGATACCAATGGGTGATGTCACCGAGACTATGTGCATTTATAATTTTTGCTGTTAAGGGCCAGCATGTATATCTGATTAAAAGTTAAAAATAGAAAGTATTTGTTTGAGTAAGTAAACCTTGCATGGTGGAACTGGAAATCCATTCATGGCGACCAAACTCTAAAACAGCCTTTTCTGCTAATATGTCCAAACATCTTTTTACTCCTTTTCACTGAGTGAACCTTGTCTCCATCTTTTAAACCATGCAGGGGTCCTTTTGGATTTACTTGTAAGATAATATGCTGTGAATATAGTGTCCTGGTGTATTCATACCAAACTCTGGTTTCTGCCAAAGTAATCCTCGGCTACCTGAGCTGCTCCAAGGACTTTTACTTTTACTGTAGCATGAATTTTAAGACACCCACCAATGAACCTGTATGTTGAACCCTAGATCAGTAATTCTGACTCTTTCTCACAGCTCATAAGCCATTAATGTTGGTAACCTAAGGATAGAAAAAAACATGCACTAAGGAAGTTAAATATGATTTTTCTGAAGTGAACCTTGTAGGGCAGAACAGAAACCTGAAACAGAGTCTGCCATAACAAACAGAAAAATACTCCTGACAAGGTTTTACTTTCGTTAGTCTGAAGATTGAATGACTATCACATCAAATAAAAAGCACCTTTGAAAATTAATTTTTTGAACTAATTATAATATTTTTTCTTTTCATTCAAAATGTTGTTACTACACATTCCTGGATATTTGTACATAGAGAGAAAAAAGGAACAATCCTATTTTGAGGGGGCCCAGGTGATACCTGATACCCCTCATTCCTTCCAGTCTCTGTTTTTTTTTCTCTTTATCTCGTCACCATCAGCTGAAAACAGCAGACTTTCTGTTAAAGCTTGATTATATTTTTTGTTGGACCAAAAAATCCAATCTGTTCTAATCAGTACTCCAACCTGGCCACCAATCTTACCACGTATCATTCAGTGTGTGACACTTTCATTATTTATGAACATGCTCCATGTGAGCACAAAATTAGGAACTGAACTAGCATGAGGTAACCAAACAAAGGGGCCATTTATGGTCCATCTAACCTGAGGGTGTCAGAATTATTGATACTAAGGGGTAGATGATCGTTTTGAGAGAGGGATATGCTAACATTTACATCTAACATTTGCCAACAAGATCTGTGTCCATTCCACAGTATGTGCTCTCTGATCTGTCAGCTCATACCAGCTGAGTGTTCAGTGTGGCATGTAACAGGACTCCACACAGCTAGTGCCAGCAGACTTCCTGTGCAGTCCATCCCATTGATGATGTTATCCTTGTTCACCTTGGGCTGTAAAACCTCAAACCTGTTGACTCCTGGCCTGGCTCTGCTCAGTATCGTTGTAGTGAAGATACACAGCCTGGTGTCGACCCAGGGTATTTTATTTTGAAAGTCAAGCAGATTTTTAATGTTGTTTCAGTGTTGGCTTCCCGTTCTGCCCCATCCACTCTGAAAAAAATGATCCAGAGAGCCATAACCATGGACCGTACAATAAATGGACGCAGTCTCCATGATGTCACCCATCTGTTTTTGAAACAGAGTTTTGAAGCAAAGCGTTGTTTGCAGCCATGAAAATGAGGCGGGCTTTGAGCCTCCATGCTAACAGCTATAGGACGCCTGCCTGTCAGTCAGCTGAGCAGTTCCTCTGATTGGCTTGTTGCGTATGTTGTTTCTGGGATTCCTCAGCCAGCCTCAAGTGGACACTCAACAAACTGCAGTTTTTAGCACTTTTGCATTGCATCATATTTTCAGACCTGACAAGGTTGACGCTTGGCTCCAACTTGCCGAATCTGGCACCCAGAATGCATCAGAGCAAAGAGTATGAATGTAAAAAAGTTATGAGTGTTTCATGTTTGTTTGTGCTGTTTGATGCTCCTAAAGAACAACAACAAAACAAGATATGAATTATTAAAACCTTCATAAAAGGGCTAAACAAAAACTTTGGATGTTTTTTTTCTAAACTTTATCTCTCAGTTTTATCTCAGAATAAACATAAATTGACCGCTAGTTTTTAAAAGGTTCGCGTGAACAAACTGTGAGAACAATAACTGGATTTTTTTGCAAACTTAAATCACCCCACCCCCCACCCCCAATCCCTAAAGGGACCATCAGTAAAAATGATGGATGGATGGATAAATCACATACCCTATTTTGGGAATCAAGCTGTCTTGAAAAGCCAATTATTTTGTCCTCCTGTAGATATGTCAAGTGTATTTTTTATTGTTATTAGAAAAGCATAAGTCAAAGATGAAATGGAAAAAAAGGGAAGGTTAGATATGTTGGTGATGAAGTATTAGAGACATTTCAAGACTGGGATAATGAAGTATGACAGGAGGGCAGATTGCCCAGAATTTGGAAGCCAGTAAGCCCATTAATTAAAGGTGGATTGCCTCCCTGAAATCGTATCTTTGCAACCTTTGAAGTAACATAACAAATGACAGTAGAAAGGCGTATGGGGGCTGGAAATGAAAAATGTCTCTAAGTGGGTCTGAAATGGAGGGCGCACACGGAAATGGAGCAAGAGAAAATAAAATGGAAAGATGTTGCAGCTGTGTACTTGATGTGGATGAAAATTAAAACGCTGGTATATAAGACTGAATAATTCATTTTTATGGAGGAACTCAAGACAAGAGTGTGGAGAACTTTCCCTTTGGTCACTGTGTTCAAAGAGAAGCGTGTATTGTGCTCTCCAATGAAGAACACCTACTGATCAAACACTGCTCCTGGAATAACACACACCTGATCTTATTTCAGACAACAGAATGAAATGAGAGCAGCAGTACAGAGACAATAACACAGTTTCCTGCTGCATAGGAATATAAACGTTTTTACAGAAGTGTTAAAAGTCTTTATTAGATGCCTCATTAACTCTGCCTTGGCACTGTTGTTTATCCTCCTTCATATTCCAGGTGATAAAACAGAAATCTCTACTGTTTACTGGCATTTTCCCACCAAGTGAATACTTACTGAGCCCGTAATGAAAATATAGGGGAGACGAGTAGAGGACAAAAGGAAAATACAATTAAAAAATACATTAAAAAAACCCCAACTACCCTGTTCTTCGTTGGAATAAAACACTTGTGTACCACAGTCTTACTTATCCTGCTCCAAAGTGACCCAGCTCCCATGACATTATAAATGACCCCAACTTATCTTAATACAGAAAGTGTCATGAAAAACAAGGGGCCCTAATTACAGTATTTAGACATTCAAGCTTCTCAAAACCATTGTACCAAATACAAGCATCCATGAAAATGCCCTTTCTGATAAAATTATATGGGTTTAATCATAGGAGAGACAACAGCTTTGAAACTCTAAACCCATCCACAGTGATCAGGCCAAAAAAGTTAAACAGGAGCCCAAACTAACCACCCATCACACCATCCATCTTTTACTGCTTATCCAGCTCCGTGTCATGGGGGCAGCAATGTCATAAGCAAAGACCAACGACCTCTGTCCCCAATCACTTTCACTAGCTCCTCTGGGTGGCTGGGGGGTTCTGATGCATTCCCAGGCCAACTGAGAGATATAATCTCTCCATCATGTCCTGGGTTTACCCCCAGGGTCTCTTCCCTTGATGGACATGCCCCAATCAACTCTCCAGGGAAGCATCCTCACAAGACATCCATGCCACATCATCTGGTTCTCCTTGGTGCCGGGGAGCAGCGTCTCTTCTTTGAGCCTCTCCTAGAAGATGTCTGAGCTTCAAACTCTATCTCTAGGCTGAGCCCAGACACCCAGTGGAGAAAGCTAATTTCAGCCACTTGAATTCGTGATCTTGCTTTATTGGTCACTACCCACAGCTCGTGATCATAGGCAAGGTATGGAACGTAGATTGACCACTAGTTGTTCTGCTGGTATTTTTAGCAGCCTTGACCTACTAAGCTGTTCTGTACCCATTGTCTTGTATAAGGCTGCTAGAAGCTCTGAACATACAGCTTGCTTCTCCTCAGCCTGGGGATGATATCTTGGAAAAGGGCCTCAGGTTTTGCCTGATATTGTTGAGAGATTCTCTTCTTGTGAACTTCACGTAGACCTTTTCCCTCAGTTTTGCAGTCAGATGATGACTGGCCTTTGCCTTTGCCTTCTTCAATCCAATCCAATCCACTTTATTTATAAAGCACATTTTACAAACAGAGCATTACCAAAGTGCTGCACATCAAAAAAATAATACCAAAAACCGCAAAACAGCTCCACCAGTTCTCGTTAAAGTAATAAAAATAAGTAACAGTAAACAAGAATACACTAAAACAATAAATAGTACATAAAATGATAAATACAAATAAAATAGATAAAATAAGAAGAACAATAAACTTAACATTATAAAATAACTAAAATAAATAAAAGACACAGAGGAACACACAACTCACACAGTGTTAAAAGCCAGAGAATAAAAGTGGGCCTTAAGACGAGACTTAAAACAGTCCACTGTGGGGGCAGATCGGATGTGGGTGGGCAGAGCGTTCCACAACTTAGGGCCGACCACAGAGAAGGCCCTGTCCCCCTTTGTTTTAAGTCTCGTCTTAGGCACCACAAGCTGGGACTGGCCCTCGGACCTCAAAGCGCGCGCTGGAATGTAGATTTGGAGAAGGTCCAAAATGTACTGAGGGGCCAGTCCATTCAAAGCTTTAAAAACAAACAATAAAATTTTAAAATCAATCCTAAAATTAACAGGGAGCCAGTGCAAAGACGCAAGAATCGGACTAATATGCTCATGTTTTCTGGCCCCTGTTAAAAGTTGTGCCGCGGCATTCTGGACTAACTGCAGGTGGGAAAGGGCTCGCTGGTTAATACCAAAGTAAAGGGCGTTGCAGTAGTCCAGGCGACTAGAGATAAAAGCGTGCACGACTTGTTCAAAAAGATTGAAAGATAATAACGGCTTGACTTTCGATAAAAGACGAAGATGATAAAAACCCGATTTTAACACGGCATTGATCTGTTTTTCGAGTTTAAATTCTTGGGTTTCAGGTTCAAGGACCAGTGGGCATAATCCAGCTCAGGTGAGGAAGGTAAGGTTGGTTTCCTAAGGAGTTTGGTCAATAATGTGAAAAAACAAGACAGCTGGCAATGGGGTCTCGATGGATTCAGGAGGTCTTATGATGGGAATATTGTTGTGGTGGCTCCAGGCTTACAAGTCTGCAGCTTGAGCTCCTAACTGTCCTTTGCTCTGGACTAGTCCTGAACACAGGTCAAAGCAGGCGTTAGCTTATTGAGTCTGTGTTGAACAAAAGTTGTTTGCATCAGGCCAATTTCACTGCCAAAACAGGTCTGACTTCTGGCTTTCTAGAGGGTTGGTTAGGTTAGCGCAGGCTGCTCAGGTTTGCTAGCAACTTCATCACTTCTTGGTATTGAGTCTTATTTGTTTTGTGCACTTATTTGCTTTCTCAGATGGTGTGGCTAAGCTTAAACCTTCATGGACGCAGCAGTGGGTACATATAGGAGGAATATCCTACTCCTTGTCTGTGATCTCGAACCCTGCAGCCCAACCTCAGCCCTCCATGAGCTTCTTTGGTTTTACAAGGAAAGGCAGTGATTTGATTGTGTGGATGTTTGCAAGTCATGAATGTGATTTGCTGGAGAGGTACTCTGGGTTGTGCTGCTGGAAAAGTTAAATACCTGTTAACTCAGCAAACCAACAGAACACAGTCTGTCAGTGAGAGAAACACAGTATGTGTTTGTGTTTAGTAGGCAGTATAGCAAATGACAGGTGGAGCTGTTGAAGCCGGTTTATTTTTACTCACCCTAAAAAAGCCTACAACCAGTGAGCCAAAAAAACCAAACACCCAAAAGTGTGATTTTTTTCCCAAGCCCGGGCAGAAATGATGGCAAATGGGGAGGGTGAGCTTCTAGGAAATGTGTTCTAAGAGCTGGATAAGTATTTCAGTTCAACAAATTGCAAGCTGTTCATAAAATTACTGAGCCAAAAAAAAAAAAAAAAAATGAGGCTTGTGAAAGCATTTGCTTAAGAGAAAAATCGACTTTTACTAAAAGCACAGACATGATGGAGCTGAGAAGACACTGAACCCCTCTGTGGACTTAATGTGCTTTGTATTTGTGGATCACCAAACAGAAAAACGACGAGTTTCACATCCTGGAGTTTCTGCCAACCACAAGGCAAGCTGTTCTAAACCAAATATTGGCTGATTGATAATTCCCCAAAAGCGAACCATGGAAACTACGGCTACATCTCAGTGCACACTTTGTGACTTTACCCTGGTACCTCTTATTTGAAAGGACAAACAGAAGGGGCTGTTTGATGCGGTTTGGTTCATTTTAAACAGCTGTGTTTACAGGGAATTTGGGGTTGAGACAGAAAAGTGAAGCTCAGAAAAATGTCCAGACTACATTTACTTACATTGATGTGGAACTTGCTCAGAGTTTCTTTTTTATTTTTTAAGAGTAGTTTGATTATGAGCTGAAACTGATCACTGTGTCCTCATCAAACTCTTTGGCCTCCCATCTTCTTAATTTAGAGTATCTGCCAATATTTAATCTGCTCTGATACTTCTATCTCCCTAAATTATGGAGCAGCACATGTTTTTTGCTAGCTTATCAAATAATTGAAAGATTTCTAAAGTGTATCTCAAAAGAAGGTGCACTTCTATAAGACCGACAAAACTGGTGTGTGATAGAAAGGAGGTGCTCTATGTCTCACCAAAGTAGCTTTAAATCTATCAATCTGACTCCAAGCTTCTCTCACCTCTTTCCTCGCAAAACTGTTTGATGGGGAAGGATGAGCAGGAGGCGTCCTGGTTCTCAGTTGATTACCAATTTATAAACAATACATCAAGAATGTACATTTTACAGAGTCTCTGCTAGCAGCCTCACTTCCCTGACCACCACATGATGCTGGGGCAGTACACGAAGTCTGACCCCGTCTAGCTGTTTCAGCACCCATATAAAGGCTAACATTGATTTTTCCCCCAATGGATGCTGTTTGTGTCATCTTCAGACTATGGTCCTTCTCATTGGATGCTGACTTCACTCTCTGCCTCCCGGTGATCTGAGACGTGCATTTTTCAAGTAGGTCTCCTGCTCCTCCTCCTTCACTTACCTGCAGAGACACTGTTACACCCCACATCTTCCTATGTTTTATTCATTCATCTTAATTGCTTTTAATGAAACATATTCCTATCATAAGCATCAACTTCAATCATAGCCACTTCTTAACCCTATTCAGGGTGCTCCATAACCTCCCAGGAGCCCCCAACACCCCTCGGGTATCCTGCAATGCATACCACTACATGAGCACATCTGTACATAAGCTATATTCTAACATGTGCATGAGATATTGCACACCTGAAGTCAACTCCAGTGTGCCATGAGGCTCAGTGATGACCCGAGACAAACGTCAGAGCTCCAGATGTCTGTCAAAAAACTTACATCATGTTTTAAATCACCTCATATGTAGCCACAGATTCAAGAACATGTTTTGTGTCCTATAATGAAACACTGACTTTACTTGACTTGACTTGTGCAGCTCTAGTGAGGTTGTGTTTGTAATGTTGTGATGAGACAGCAGGACGTGCTGTGGATCCAGGAGCTCGAAACTGACTGTGCTTGCAGTTGTTGATAGCCTTGTGTTTGTGCTGCCTGATTATTGTCATTAGGAGGCTGAGCTGACCATCATGTCCTGTGAGTATCAGTCAAATGTTACCAATGGCCTGTTAATAGGGAGTTGGTTGGTTGATATCAGGTTGTTGTTTTTGTTATTTGTGCTTTGGATGGAACAGTTTGAACAAATTAGAAACAAAATTGCCGAATTAGGTGAACATTTTCTAAAATAAATTTCGTTAGAACAATATAAAGTCCAATGAACCTATATCTTATCTTGTCCACTAATGATTTTTGAATGGTTTGAATCAATAAAAAAAAAATAACCAGCAGATCTTCAGAACATGATACTCACGTCAGAAGTCAAATTAAACTAAAGTATTCTCAAACATATTATTAAACTAGCCTGTAACTGTTTTAGATTTGAGATGCTTTCATTAAAGATGGATAAAATCTGTGCTGTTACTAGTTTGTGAGTAGCAAATGTAAACATTTGCTGTTTCTGAGCCAGTGTGTTTCTGAGGCTCTGGTTACTTGCCTGAGTTGTTTCTACTCAGTTGCTGATGAGTCAAAAAGTAGTGAAATGATGAAGACTAAGATTCCTCAATTATTTGGTTCACAACCTTGAACAAGACAGAACAACTCAATAAAAGCTTTCTGCATCTCTAGTCAGAAAACACGTCAAGTTCTCTTCTCTGTCAGGTCTTAAATATTCTGGTCTGGTCTTCAGGTAGCATGGGGATTAATGATATTGGTTCTGTAAAGTCATTTCTGTACTGACTGCCTGTCTTTGCGATGCAGTGCAATGAACTGAAAGGTAGAAGGAATAAGTATTGGATGTGTGGGGTGGCTCTCATTCTGTTTTATAAGGAAGAAAGCTGAACCTTTATCCTGAAAGTAGAAGTCCTAACCCACTTTTCCTGTATCGAGTCTACTTTTAGTCACAATACACAAGTGACCACATCTAAGCTCTGCTGTGGGGATAAAAATCAGTCACATGTTTGTACCAAATGTACTCCAGCAGAGGAATGTTGATTTGGATCTTATCTGTTGTCCAAAGGCTTGTGATATTTACTTTATTAAGGCTTCAGGCATCATGAAAAGTTGTGATGAGGCCAATAAGTTTGTTAAGCTCCTCGTGCAGAGCCAGAAAAACCAGTCACCGTGTTTTTCCAGACGCTGTTTTCCTTTTCGTAGTGATGTTGAAGGAGGCATTTAAACTGGACTTGAATCAGACATGGGAGCATTGTTACGAAGCCCTGGAGACAGCAGGAGCCAGTCTGTGTTTTGGAGCTCAGTGAGAGTTGAGTTCACTTCATTTCTGTAGAGGAAGTCTGTTAAGAGTTCACATGCCGGTCTGACTGCAGGGCAGCAGTCTCCTGGCACGACAGGGGGGCTTACAGAACCACAACAGAGCCTGCAGAGAGGGGCTGAAGTTGGACTTGTATGAGGAGAAATGATCTTAGTACGTCACATGTTTCTGGGATGAACATATTCCTTGGATTTATACATTCATGGATGTATAAATCAGCATGCAACTGATATTAAATCCATATGGCTGTTCGTTAGGCTGTTTACCTTCAATAGATAAGACACACATGTCTCTTATAACTGTTGGCAGCATGGCTTCAGCAATGAAGGAGCAAGATCACACACAGTCTTAACCCCCATTCACAATTTCAGCATGTGGTGAGCACTACGCTGCCGCACACTACACCGCACTTAAAAACCACTGTAGTCAATCATTGCGTTCACACAGCACATGCTGTGGTTCATCTCCAACGGTCGCTCGTGACTGTTAAACTGTGGGTCTATTTTTGTTGGAGTGCGCTTCAAAAACGGGTCAATCTCTGCCAAGCAGATCGTACCAAACAGGAAAACAGACACAGAAATTTTCAGAGTATCCGGTTATTTTAAAGTAAAACACTAAATCCTGGCTCCTGATTGTGAGTCTTGTCCTTGTTAACAAAACAATGTCATTGGCACATAGCTAGAAGTATACTGCTGATCGTATCCAAAGAAAACCCAATGTTTTGGACAAGTAAAATTTAATCTTGGAGGTGGAAAATGTCATAATTCTATACAACATTTTCTTACACCAACAGACAGGAGAAGACATGAGCTGACATTACTGAAGTTTCGGGAAAGCCAGCAGAGTTTAACATGCTAATTAATTAACATGCATTACATTCACTCTTGCCAATGCTCCCGTCTTGGCACACGCACACAGCTATGTTTACCGCTGCTGCACCCACATACCCTACCAAGTACTCCTGTAAATTCCAGAATGAGTGGAAAAGAGAATTCCCATTTATCCCGGACAGCGTGAAGGGGACGTGATATGCAAAGATTGGAGGTTAATCTATGCAGTATATGCATTTTTGTTTGTATCTTTATTTATTGAGCATACAATGCATAGATTAACCACCAATCTATGCAATGGATGCCTTTTTTTTGTTTTATTTATTTATTGAATTAAGACTTTTTTTATTTACCATCTTTTGCATGGGTACTGTGGACAGCTATTAAATTTCCTATGTGACTTTACTTTGTAACAGCGGATTGTTATTTTCTTTGTCCAATAAATGAAATTCAAGTATTTCATTGTTCTTGTTTTGTTCTATATGAACCCCCCCCCCCCCTTGAAAATCTCCCTAATTCTGAGGTCTCAAGGTCGGCAAGTATGATTACATTACATTGTTATGGGTGTGATTCCTGCGGGAACATCTGGTTCTCCTGAGATCTTGTGATCTTGAAGTATCCAGCTGCCATGGAGTGTGCTGTGCTGCACTCCAGTGTGAATTGGCTTGTGCCCAAAAACCGCAGGGCTCATGTTGTTTGTGTGAGTTATGTTTGTTGGATTTACATTTGCTCTGCCATTTGGCTCCAGAATGAAATATCTCCATTCTGGTAAAGCACTTTGAATTGCTCGCCTTGCCTCTCCTCATGTTATGATACCCGTAGCTTTAAGCTACCTTCTGGGCTTACAAAGTCTTAATTTATCATTTATGATACTGGGAGACATTTATATCCCTATCAGCATGAGTTATTACAGCTTTCGACTTTTGCTCCTGCACTATTAAAAAGCCATTGTTTTATCAGTCAGGTGATAAGGTTAATGGCTTATATCTGGAAAACTTGTACTGACTTGGATTAGAGATGTTTCAACATCTTTTTCCTTACTGATTCCAATATTAGAAGACCTGGACTCTGAAAATTGGCCATTGGTACAAAAAAACCTGTTTCTGTTGGGGGGGAATTGGTAACTGTGAGCTATGCATGAACTCACACGGTACAGGGTGGGCCAGAAAGATTTACCCATCGTATATCTCTATTTTGTTTGCTTAGCTTTTGTCCTAGAAACTTAAAATTGTGGGTAGTTTCTCTACAAAGGCATAGCTTTTGATGTACCTGAGTTCATTTGTTTACTCCTAATGATTGTGGAGTATGGCGTTGAAGGGTAGGCGTGACAGATTGTGGCCGTAAAGGAGGCTGGACTGACAACAATGCAAATCATGAAAGGTGGTGAGGAAGAGAATCCAAAGGAATCCTCACAGGAGCATGAGGGCAACAACAAAGGAAGTGAACATCTCAAGCATTTCACTGAGAAGAATCGTCAAACAGGATATCAGACTGAAAGCACTGAAAATGCAACACAGACAACTGATTTCAGCTGCTTCTAAGAAAAAAACAGGGGGAAAATGAAGCTTCAGGAGATCCAGAGTGCTGCAGACAAAGTCCTGGTTTGGTCTGATGAGAAGATCTGCACCGTTCAGGCAGTGGTCAGTTCCCAGAATGACAGGATTTATGCACATAGTGCCCAGCACCTACCTGAAGGCTGCAGAGCTCGTTTTGGTGGTCAGAAGCAGCTGGAGTCATGGTGTGGGCTGCTGTTGCATCTGATGGCTCAAAGTCTCTTTGGTCTTCATTCAGGAGGGTGTGACAGTGAACAACCAGGTGTTCCTTCAAATGCTTGAAAAACTGTTGCCTTGGTGTACCAATGCGTTTGGAAACCAGTTTGTCTTCACACAGGATGGAGCAGCAGCTCACACATCCAATGTCACACAGGCCTGGAGCAAGCAGCACTTTCCTGGCTTCTGGGACAAGAACATGTGGTCTCCATCAAGTCCAGACATCAATCCAATGGACTTAGTGATCTGGTCTATCCTGGAGAGGGAGGTCTCAAGAGTATCTCACAGCAGTGTCACCGCTTTGAAGACAGATCTGATGAAGTCATGGTCAAAACTTGATGCAGAGACAGTGAGGTGCTCATCCTAGGTAGTACCAGGTCGTCTCCAGGCTATGATAAAGGCAAAGGGCGGCCATATTGAGATGTAAATCTTTTTGGTGACAGAGAATTAAGTATAGAAAATGTGTTCAATGTTTGTTATGGTTGTCTGCAAGCATTTTTGGATAGTGCGGAAAACAATGGGTAAATCTTTCTGGCCCACCCTGTACATCATACCACACACAGGTATCAGCACAAACACACAAATACACATTATACACCCAACACAACATGTAAACATGACAATACCTCTGAGATTCAAAAACATCATACGTCAGACAAAAGATGAACCTACCTCCAAATCATTCAGACACGTTGTACTTGTTTTTATCTTTGAGTATCCAGTGTAATCTCAAATTAAGCCTGAAATGTCTTTTTTTAGTTATTGGATCTTAATATCCAGAAGAAATCTGTTAAAATAAGATGAATTGGTTCTCTCACCAAAATTTTCTTTTTGTTTCAAGATTCAGCAACACCCTTGAGCTGTTTGATCAAGACTAGCACAAAATACATTGGTTGAAACACATTTTACTAAATTGAAGTGACACTTTTCTAAAACTGAGCAACTTTTTACCTAAACTTGTGTTTTTCTTTGCCCTAGGCTTAATTTTCTAAAATGAATAATATAAACAGGATTTAATTTGAAATTTTATTCAGAGTGAAAGTGAAATTTAATACATTTCACTTATTTCTGATTTCATTCTAAAATTATTTTTTTCAAGGTTTCTCATCAAGTTATATCATCTTGCTGCGCAGACTAATAATTTGACTTGTTTTAAAAAATGTTTAATGTTTGAGCCCCCCCCCCCCCCTTTTTTTTTTTTTTGCAGTGTAACCACTTTAAGTATCACAGCTAAAAATACACCCTAAGAACTAATAATAAGAAAACAACCTATTATTATTTGATGTGAAAAATTAACCCATAATCCTTTTTAGACGCCAGAGACTTGACTTGTGTTTCAAAAAGGATCATTTCCCTGGCAGAGAAGCTGACACGAGGCGTGCAGCAGATGAAGATCTTGCCGTTAAGAATGCCTGACAGAGTTGCTAAGTGGGTGTCCATCGTAGGTGTATTTGTTCAACATTTGGTGTTTTTAGATATTTTTCAATCTGTTGTCCTTTATTGAGTTTCTTCTTTCCCATCCCTTTAGGTAGTTTCATGAACAGATGAGTCCCTCTACACTGGCCCAGCAGGGAACAGAGTGAACCACTGTGACTGTAAAATTTTACAGCATCTGTGTAACCAAATCCTGAGGTCACTACACACTGAACACAGTAATACTGATGTCTCAGCATCAAAGTGTTGCTTAACTTCAGATACATACTTTCAGACAAGCGTGGCATGCATGAACAGTGGTGGAGAAACGTTTTTGGACACCCTTTAAAATTTACACAACCTCATTTAATTGCTTAGAATAGAAATCAACAAAACTAAATTAACTAAAAAAACTCCTCATTCCTCATTACACTTTCACCCTGTTGAGACGTCATGTTGTCCCATTCTTCTTCAATTTCTGCTTTTGATTCTTCTAAATCCTTTGTATTACACTTTGAAACAGACCTTTAGATAATTCACCACTGATTTTTAATAAGGCTCATGTCTGGAGATTGAGCTGGCCACTCTAAGACCTGTGTCCTGTGCCCCTGCAGCCAAGTCCTCCTGACCCTGGATGTGTGATGAAGGGCACTATTTTGTTGAAACATCCAGTTTTGACCTCAACTGAAACGGAGCACGTGCAGAAGGGAATGTGGGTTTCGAGAATAGCACAAAACTTGTGAGAGTTCAATGAGCAATCACAGACAGAGAGATGAGCAACAGCAGCAGCTCTCATGCATCACCAAACCACGATCCTAGATACTGTACCTGCTGGAGATGATGCTTGGCCTGGCCTTCTGAGAACCTTCACATCAGCAGGAGGAAGAGAAAAGTGGAAACTAGACTCATCTGACCACAGAATCTTCTTCCAGTTTCTGGCTGTCCAGGTCTTGTGTGCCTGGGTCCCATGACGCTGTGTTAACCTCTGTCTCTCATTGATCAGGGGCTTCTTGACAGCCTTGTAGGACCTAAGGACACGGTCACACTGGCCATTTGAACAGCGCTGTCCTGAAGCATGATTACCCCCCCACAGAGAACACTGCTACAACTTAAGTGATTTTTTTGGCTTATTTTGAGTCATTTTGGTCCGACACAGCCCTCTAACATCCCCATTACTGTTAAAACTAATTGTCTAGAGAAGCGATTGCAGTAGTCACACATCATGGATCATACCTCATGTCAGCATGCTTGTGTTCGTGCATGAAGTGAATCATGCTGAAGCACACCTCTCTGAAGTGTGGCAAAGCAGAGAAGTGACCTGTGCTCAAGCACGGCATATTTGCGGTCACACTGGCCAAACGAACTGGACTTGAAGCGTGCTTGAGCATGGTAAGGTTTGCCAGTGTGACTGAGCCATTAAGACCTGATCTAAAGGTGGGCCACAGACAGTGCAGGGGGAACACAGGTCATCAGTTTGGTTTGACTACTGTCATTTGTTGGTTTTCCCTGCACATGTGAATCAGAAGAAACCCATTAGACACCCAGATCTTGTTTTGTCTTCCAAGCTGTTGGTTGGTCTGTATTTCTGCAGAGTGGATCCAACTGCTGAAGGACTGCATCTGCACTTCCTGTCTACCTGGGGGCCGATGAACCCTTCCTGGCTGAGAATCTGTAACTTCAGGTGTGTTTCCTTTGTTAGGTTTCTTGTTTTAGCCATTCGCTGAGGAACTTTCAAATTTGTTGACTTGGCAAAGATGTAAAGCACGACCTTCATTAAGTGGATCACTGGTACCAAAATGACCCAATTCTCAAAACTTCTGATTTATTTACATGGAACCAATCAGTTTTAAGTATTTTTGTGTATTACTGATCTTATTTTTTAGGCATTGCATGCCCTCAATTGGATAGTATCGAGCACAGTGGATAGAGCAGGAAACAGGGTGAGAGTGGGACTTGACATATAGGAAAGAGGCCACAGACTGGATCTGAACCCAGGCCACCTGCACATGAGCATCTCATGGAGTAAGACCTAAACCAAGAGACTATCTGTGCTCCCAATTTCAAGTTTTTAACAACAGTCCTAAGATTTTTTTTTTAAGTAATTCGGCTGTGACTGAGCCAAAAGAAATAACACTTGAAGACTTAGGAATGATTCTTGATGTAAAATTTCACAAATTCTTGGGGTGTCCCCAAACTCATTTTGCGGTGCAAGTCCACCCTGCTCCCTGTTATTCCTTCATTGATATATGGGAAGATCTTGGGCACTTTTTTAAGATACTCGCAGGTTACCAGCAGAACCCTGATGGTGGGTGGCCCAGGTTTGCTTACAACCCTCTACGACCCATCATTTCCCCGCTCTTTCACTTCCCCCTCTCAGTTCCTGCTCTGTCCTGTCCTATGTCCTGTCCAAGGTAAAGGTGTAGAGCCCGGAAGTATAACCTGAAAGAAAAAAAAAAATGAAAAGATTATATCATGATTGTTTCATATGGCTGAAGGTCACCGTGACATCCCTTGCAGTGGCGATTGCCCAAAAAAGTGGTGATATGTTCTGCTGTGTGTACATTTCATTGACAAAATATTCTCACTAGAATTCCTTCATCTTTTGTTCAGAATCAGCTACCTATCACAGGTAACTGGCTCCACCTCCTTCTCATTCATCCCCGCAGCGTCTCAGTGCTTTAACACAGTCGGACGCTGGGCGTCTTCTGACTTCAGCGAGGAAGCGTAGAGTGGGTTGTTCCACTGTGGAAACTGGACGGTCATTGGATAAACGCTGGGCTTTGTCCCACCCTCAGATGCTGAGCGTCTCTGGGGGTCTATGAGGCAGTGGGCTGGCCTGAACACTAGGCTTCTGCATGATGATTGGTTGATCTGTCTGAGGCTGAATCCCTTTTTGATTGACAGGGAAATGAGCCAGTCAGGGATCTTGAAATATAACCCTCCACAGGATCATCTTCTGAGTTTTACATTCAGTTGTTTCTGACTGATCCGGAGGCTTTATAGATCCCCAGCAAGTTTACTTTTCTTAAAAACAATGAGCGTTGTGTTAAAGGTTCTCTCTCTTTTAACCAATAAGCAGCTACAGCTACAGCTGTGGAGTTTCTACCCCTGTCACTCACACTTACAGCCTGTCGTAGTCTCATGTAGCAGCTCCAGCTGCCAACAATTTATGTTTAAATAAATAAACAAATTTATGATGTAGGCTGGAAAAAAATGAGCTTCCCCTCCTTGACTGACCACTGGCCGCCACTGGTCCCTTGCGAGCACTAGACCTTGAAACCAGCTGCACGTCATTGTGAGTGTGTTAGCATACTGATGTTAGCATGAAGCCGGGACCACTGGTATGTCACAGCCGGGCACAGTCCCTGACCTTGCTATGGAGCATCAGTTTTGTCATTTTCGTGAAACTTTGAGCTTTGATTTTAAAACTTTTCATTAAAATGCATTCAAGTAACAATTAACACTTTCTTACAAGCTCCCAAAAAGCTATTAGGCTGTGAAGGTCATGAGGGGGTAATTGTGTCATTAGCTACTTGTCACTGGAAGTGTTTTCATTGAGGCGACACAGGCTTAAATATCTCTTTAAAACGATTACTAATCTGGACTCACACTGAAATCATAAGACTGGACTCAGCCATTGCCGAGGCGTGCCAAGGAGAGGCTGACAAGAGTTCCTAATGGGTGTCAGATGGGTCAATAGGAGGTTTGAGAGGAGGGCAGTGGCTCAAAGTGGCTCAAAGACAGATGGGTCATTGCCAGATGTCAGGGAGGGGTGGATAATATCTTTCAGGAAGTGGAGCAGATCCCAGCGACTGTGCAGGAGGGGGAGAGGAGGGTGTTTCAGAGAAAGCACATGTTAAATCTACTCATGGAAATCTTTTGAAGACCTCATTAAGACGGAGATGATGGAGACATTAAGTTCATGTTATGAGGGTCAAAGGAGGTGATGGCGAACTGATTGAGAGTCTAAAAGCAGAGGACGAGTGGAGCAGAAGCAGGAGAGGAGGATTTGTCCGATCTATGTACGAGGAGACTGGAAATGTTCCCAGCTGCCTGAAGCCTCGTCTGCTTAAAACACCAGGTGGTTTACAGCCGGGGGGCAGGTGAGAGCAAATCGACAGGCTCGGAGGAAAAGGGGAGAAGGTCTAAAGGGGAGAAGAGGGCAGGTTTGAAATGCTGGGGTCAGTGAGGACAGCAAGATGGAGTCATCTGGAGGGGTCAAAGAAGGGGAGGAGGCAGAGAAATCTTATGATAGCTGAATGTTAATGCTGCTGTGGAGGAAACCAGTTTAACAGAGAGGAAATCCAGAGCTGGTCAACATAAAGAGCCGTGCACCGAGGACCTCCCTCTTTCCTCTCTCCTCTCTCAGGAGGCCTGGAAACAGGCAGGGCCGTGGAGTACGTCAGGGATTATGGATATTTATTGTTTCAGAGCTGTCATCGTAGGGCCAGAAAAATTCTATTTGTGTCCCTGCTCGTTTGATAAATGTCCTCAGCCCTTTTTGTCCTTATTAGATGCTGGATGTTTCAATGCTGATGAAAAATCTGATGTGGGCATGATGCCAGCTTAAATCTTACATTTATGCACAAAGCTCTTTTGATGTTTCCAAAACCTAGAGAGGAGAAGAAGTCATTTCTGAATATTAAATGAGGGTGAAGAGCAGAGATAAAACTTTCAGCGTAGATTATTTTCTACAGATTTACTGAACACAACACAGAGACCTTAGCTTTTGAAACATATTACATCATGGAAAATGACAAAAACAAGAACATGATATTTACGACTTGTTTAATGTTCCTGTTTGACCTCAATTCTCCAGATTTAATCTCATCACATCTCAGCTGCTCGGCGGTCATTTGATCAGCTTAACTTAATTTGAGATTTGCTTTTCCATCTCAACACAATGTCGATGTACATTTGGATATTATGTTAGCATTCATGTTAGAATGTAGCTCTTCAACAGGTTTAAAGTTTTATTTTTTATTTTTTGCATTTTTTGTATATATTAGTCTGAAAAATCTCTCTGCCTCAACTTTCACCCAGTCTATCAGTCTAATCTCCAGTGGTGCAATACTGTCTTGCAAAAGCTTCTCAGCCTCACTTTTTTCCCCCACAGAACCTGCTTTTGTGTTTCTCCCTCCAAAAAAGAGCTCACAGAGATCTGATTTAGCCCCCAGTTCAGCGTCTTTTCTGTGCAAAACACCTTTCCCCAGCTGGTTTGCTCTGAAACATGCCTTAAAGAGGGGGTACTGCACTGTTTTTTCATTCTGATACCGTAGTGGTAGCTTTACATAATTTACAACTCAAATAAGTACTTGTATCTCTCACAGTGGTGGTTTATAAAACCTTTATTTCAGCATCTGTCTGAAATACTTTGTTTCAGCTGTCGTCTCTTTAAGACTCCCCACTCCAGGAACCCCCTTGCTCCTGATTGGCCAGCCCTCTGGAGGCTTGTCAGGGGCAGTCTGAGGTATGGACAGACCTTGGTGTTTGAGTTCACTGACAGATTTGGGGATATATACAACATATGAACATGAAGAGGTTGAAAATCTGGCATTGTGACTTTATATCCATGTTTGTAAGATACGGGAAGCAGCATGACCCATCTTTGATCGAACCCAAAACACCACCCTGATATCTGGATGTAATATGTGACTATACATTGTTTATTTCCATCTGATGGGAAATCAAACATTAAATGTTAAAGAATAACGGAGATTGTGTGGTTTGAAAGCACATGAGCATAAAATCTCGGAACGTAGAAAAAAAAGAAAAAAACGTTTTGTGTTTTATCTGCTTCTCAAACCCCTCACTCCCTCTGTTACCTTTTGAGTGTTTTTGGCGTAACATATGTTATGAAAATGCTACAAGGAGAATCCGTGTTAATTGGACTACCTCACCACCTTTTGGACCAGGGTGTCAAGCACACTGTCGTGAAGACGTGACTTTCAACCAGGCATGTGTTTGTTATGACAAGACGATTTTTTACGATATTTTTACTTGATACAGCGCAACGAGGTAAGGTATTTATCAGTACAGTTACATAGGGCTTTATAACTTATGTAACCCCATAAATTACATAGCATAACTTATGGTTGCATCTTGTCATGATTGAAACATGACAACATGTAAACATAAGTTTGTAACCTAGTTTTGTAGCCAGTTGTATTTAGCGCAGCTGACAGCCCGGTGCTCTAAGACATGTCTGTAATGTGTAAAGTTTGTGAATCCTGGTTATGTCCTGCCAGTCATCTACCAAGCAGAGCTAACGTAACCTCACTCTTCATTTTATTGATAGACTCTCAAGTTTGAACAGACCACTGCAGAATAACTGCTGATTGTGGGTTGGAATCAACATTAGCACAAACAGGTTAGCTCCTGTTTTAGCCTTAAGCTTGTGCTCTTTCTCTCTCCTGTTTATCTTTCTTCTGCTCTTCTGTCCTTTTTCTGTCTGACAGTTAGGCTCATGTGTCTACCATCACTACAAAATTAATCACAGAAATTGTTTTTAGCAGAGAAAAACACACATCTCTCTTCTCACTGCTAAATTTCATCAGCCGGTGTGGTGTTGTCATAGAGACAACACCACCATTAATCCCGACCCTGTATTTGCGCTGATAATCTCATTTTAAAGTGTAGATTACAACCAGGCTTCTATCAAGAAGGGATAGAATCACTAGGAAAGTCCTCACAGTCACTTTAAAATATAGTGTGCGTTGTGTGTCTGATCTGTCACTATTATCTTTAATGTTATAAAATGTTTCAGCTCTGCTTCTTTTCAATTCAGGCTTCATCACATGTCTCACCCAGGCTCAAACCTTCATAACAAGGTTAGAACAAAACTACTTGAACAAAATCCACCGTCATTTCTCTTGTGATGGATTTTTTTTGTTCATGAATGCAGAGAAATGTGTCGGTAATTTCTCCACTGATGGTGTCTTTGACATTAGTAAGATGTGTTTTTGGCTGAGAAATCCTCTTATGTTGTGTTTTTAAAAAATCAGATACACTACTTAAACTGTGAACCCTTGCTTTGGAAAAAGTAAATAAATAATGTTTCTTTAGGATGGTCATCTGACGCTTACATGTGAGTGAGTACAGGTTTTAAAAAGTACTAAAAAAAGAAGTTAGAAATCCTGTCCCTGGTGTTTCCAGGTAAAACTGTTCCTGCTCTTCTAGTTCCCAGGCCTGCTTAAGGAATTTAACAGGATTTCTTAACAACTCCACATTTTACTCTGAGTCATAAACTGTTTTTTGTTCCTTCTTAGACAATTTACTGAGAGTAACTAAGTTGTCAATAACCTCCAGCTTTGTTAATTTTGCCTCTACACGCTGTAATTTCCCCTCTGCTTCTCGGCTTCACCGTGTGACAAAACAGTCAACAATAGATACTAACAATAAATCCCTGGCCCCAAGGTTCCCACTTTCATTCGGACACCATGTCTCTATACTTCCTTTGAGTAGCCTTCTTCCTTTCTGCTGCTCAGTCGTTTTTATAGATGGCACCGACTCCTACCACATGACAGTCACAAGGCATAGCTACAGCAGAGCTCCCCTTTCTCAGGAGCAGATTTTATTTATGTTCATTCTCCAAACAAATTCTCACTGTTGATCAAATCAATCCACAAAAGAATACCTCCCTCACAATCTGCAGACATTTTTTTTTTTTTTATCCCAGTGATGTCATTTCAGAGAGAAATGTAATAAATACGATGAATAGAAATAAATTTAATAACAACCAGCCATTCAGTACTGTAATGTTTTATGCATGGTCCCCAGTCTGACTCAGTGAAGGCCTTACAACATGAAAAATATTCAAACCACATGAGCGAAACAGAGAGTTAGCAGCAAGGCCTGCTGAGGAAACATCCTCCTGTTTGGGTTTCAGTACAGCAATTTGGGTTTTGTCTTTCTATCACATGCTGTTGAAAAACTATTTCTGAGTTGTAATGAAAAAAAAACTCATGAAGAATAATTTGAATCAAATCCAATTATGAAAAACAGGATTTAAAAGGCACAAAATGTTGAATTAAAAGTGTAATTTGGGGTTCGTTTTTCTCCAGACACGCAGGGCCAAACTGGTGCTCACTGAGGTGGAATTCGTACATCACACAGGCCAAGTTCATTCATTCAATTGCATACTTTATGCACAAATTACTCCCGCCCCGGTGGTTTCATTGTATGACGAGGACAAACACTTTTTATGTCATGATTTTGGGCACCAAGGACGGAGGCAGAGCGTACCAATCCCCTCGTCTGCTTGTAATTGATGCAGCATGAAAAACATTTAAAGCACTTTTGACACAAACCACCACCCAAAAACACATTTACTACACCGTGAAAATTTGCATAAGTTGTTTTATTCATAGTTATTGTCCTTTTTATATCTCTTTTTTTTAATTGTTTTGTTTTTTTGTTGAGGTGGACATCCCATAACGTAAGCCTGAAGCCCTTAGCTGAGTTGTTTGCACATCATCCTCTAAACTGAAAAGAAAGGGTAAGAGGAGGAGCGGAGCGGGGACGACGTTCCTCCTTCTCTTTCTCTCGCTCGCAGCTCCTTATCTCACTCACAGCAGCCTAACTCAACCTTTATTTTCACTTGTTTGAACAAAGAGTGTACCTTACAGTATATTTACACATCATACTGACTGGCTGTTTGACAATTTTTCCACATAGATAATGGAAGGAAGAAGGATAATAAGGAAGATTGAGCTTTCAACGTTTGCGTCTTTGTTTTCATGTTTTTTATTCTACAGTCTCACTCTTCTTGGATCCACTTTCTCCTCTCATGCTTACTTTGTTTCCCCATCATCATCATCATTGTCATCATCATCATCATCATCATCACCATCATCATTGTCATCTTTTCCATCATCATCATCATCATCATAGGATTATAATCATTGTTACTATATTGATATAACTCTTTTTCAATAGATTCCTCTCTGACAACTGTACAATCGTACACAGTGTTTGACTTTAATATATATTTTTGGGAATATATTATTAAAACCTAAGAAAAGAGGAACATAATCCCAAAGAAAATATATTAGTATCCCAAAGTAACAAAATCATGCATTTTTCTAACGTATTCGTCCATAAAAACGAAACAAAATAAAAAGTAACGTAATGGATGGGATCTGGTTTTATTTACAAATTGATCTTGGCACTGTTTTTGTTTTCTCTTGCTGGAAACTGGAATGATCTTAAAGGATACTTTTTTCAACTTTATGGAGCACAACACTCTCCCGGTGTTAGAAGTCAGTGACGAAACCTGCAGTCAAAAGCAGGTTTGAGAGAGACATATTCTTTTTTTCAAAGCACATAAAACATAAAATAAAGAAGGGGGAGAAAAAAAGAACATTAGAGTCGATTGGGGGCAGTAACAGAAAGAGTGTGTGGAAAACACATTTCACTTCAGCTTTACACTGTGGCAGTTTCCTCTTTTTTAGGCAGAAACCCTGTGACATCATGTCTACTGACTTTTTTTTGTTGTTTTTTTTTTCCTCAGAATCTCAGGCTCGCTCTGTGTTTTAACAGGTGCACTCACTTGGTTACCATTGTTAGGGTGAAAATCCAAAAAGAGAACATTGATTCTGTCAAAATTCGTCTTGTAAAGCAGCATTAATTGACTCTGGCAAATAAAATAAAGTAGACAAACGTAACAGAAAACCACCAGTACAGACCCGCGCCCTCAGTTTTTGGCAGGCAGGTAGGGCTAGCTGTATACTATTCCAGTGTTGCCTTGTCAGACAAGGTGTGTCGATGTCTGTGTGTGTGTGTGTTTGTAGATGTGTTTGGGTGTCTCTGCATACTCATATTCAGTGCAAACACATTGGGTAAAAATCCCATGTTGACCACAGCTCCTCAGCTCTGTTGTTTCTTTTGAAACACTTGAATCTACAGTATGGTCCATCCCGTCCATCCTACCACCTCACTTCCTCTGCTGCTTTCTTTTGCACCTTTCCAAAGAGATAAACCACCGGGCAGACTGACATGCCTTTTTGTTTATCCAGCCTGATGGCGGGTTGAATGCCGCCTTACCCACCCTCCCCCCCAGTTGCCCCTCGCCACCCAGCCTCGGGTCCTAGCACAGCCCGATGTACTTGAGATTGTTCTGGATGATCACGTCCGTGACAGCATCAAACACAAACTGGATGTTGCTGGTGTCGGTGGCACAGGTGAAGTGTGAATAGATCTCCTTGGTCTCCTTGTTGCGGTTCAGGTCCTCGAACTGCCGCTGCACGTAGACGGCCGCCTCCTCGTAGGTGTTCTGACCTTTGTAGTCAGGGAAGCACACTGTCAGAGGAATGCGCTTGATCTTCTCTGCCAACAGATCCTTCTTGTTGAGGAAGAGGATGAGCGACGTGTTGGTGAACCAGTTGTTGTTGCAGATGGAGTCGAAGAGGCGCAAGCTCTCGGCCATACGGCTCTGTGAGGAAAAGAACACAACACGAAACAGGTTGTCAGACCATGAAGTACATTTCTTTTGAAGCAACAACCCACTCTACCCCAACAATCAGACCTCTTTCTACAGACGGAGAAGGCTTGGCCCTTCATTGGGCAAGTATCTGCTTTTGGTAACTTCCATGTGTTACAGTTCCCACCCTGTGCTCCCCCCTGAGTGACATCAGAAACTTGGTCTTTACCCAGCGTCTTAGCAAAGATCACCCTGTGTCACAGCACATTGACCAATTAGCAGAGACCTGGACACATTCAACTTCCTCTTTTCTCTGATGGAAGAAAAAGGTCAAAGTGCGCCTCCGCACATGGTACATTTAGGATCATAACACCAAAGCGAACCATGATAAGCTAATGATACCCACACATTCTATAGTTGAATAGTTGTGCAAAGTCATGACATAAAAGTTGTTTGTGGAGATTTATATTTGACCATACAACCTCTTCTAGTAAAAACTGGTCAGTCCAGTTTTGGACTTATGCCCTATGCCTCTAACAAGCCATACTCAACGCTTCTTTGTCTTTTACAAAGCAGGCAAGAAAGTTTAGAACAGTAGGTTTAGTGCTGCCTAATGTTGTAATGTCACCATAAAGTGATTCAGAGTGAATCTAAGTCCATTTCCAGAAATTTTGAAGCAATAAATTGTAAATGCGAAGGATTTTTGTCAGTTTGTCTGATGGTTCTAGCATGATGTTCTCGTGGTCTGAAATGCCAGCAGTGAACTTTCTGTGACCACACACCAAGGTTATAATAGTTTTGGATTTGTCATTATAAGTTAGTTTTAGTTAGTTTTGACATTTTATTTTCTACATTACAGTTTAGTTTTAATTAGTTTTAGAGTGAGCATTCTAGTTTTAATTTAGTTTCGATTTTTGCAACAGGGCTACGTTTTAGTTTGGTTTTAGTTTAGTTTTAGTTTAGTTTTAGTTTTTTCATACCTTATTAACCAGGTGCAGGATTCAAAAAGGTCAGAGTAAATATTTTGTCATACTGTTTATTTTCAAGTTCAACACAGTGCTCACTGCTCAGTCAATGCTGATACTGAAATGTTGGCTGATGAAAATAATATAAACTAAGTATAAAAAATATAAGCATCAATTATATAAAATGATGGTAACATAAATTACATAAAAATAATATAAACATAAATTATAAAAAAAAAACAATATGAGCTTCAATAAATAAAAACTTGGACTCTGTAACAATTAAACTATTACAGATGCTCTGATTCATTGCTCCACTACGTTTCGTGGCAGCACAGCGCACAGCCAGTCAGTGCAGTAAACAAGCATGTCCCAGTACATCACTATGATGGTGCCGTACGGCGCCGACAACTGCCGAAAACTGTCTTAAAATTGGTTGGGAAAATGTGTCAGATTAATTTAAATCCTAAAGGCTATTAATATTGTCAGAAACTATAACAAAGGGGTTTTTGTCTATCATTTTAGTTAGTTTCAGTTAGTTTTGTGAACACAAGGTACAGTTTTAGTTTACTTATCGTTTTTCTTTTCTTTTCTAGTTTTTGTTAGTTTGAGTTAACTGAAATGTATTTTAAATTTTAGTTTTTGTTTTTAGTTTCGTTTTCGTTAACTATTACAACCTTGCCACACATGCTACAGCCTTAAAAAGTTTCCTTGGAGTTGTAAGTTGCGTACGCTTGTAAGTTACATGGATCCACTAATCGGTCCGGTATAGATCATTATCGTTTGGTACTGGTCAGATCAGTAAAGTCAGCCAACTGTGTCCTTCTTGGCAGGGGAAATGCAAGCCAATATGCTATAATGGTAAGCGCAGTGAACCCCACAAATAAATTCAACGAAAAAGAAAAACATGATACAGTTTTTTTTTTCAACAGCAGTTTCATGCTGTTTTGTGACCCCATTTTCCAAACAAAGGAAAGTTATCTCTTAAAGTCGACTGGATATTTAAACATGACAGGGTTATGTGTTGTTATTTGTTACTGCTGGGAAGTGACAGTTCTTTCGACCAATCAACGGACTGCATTGTTTATAGCTCCACCTTCTGGGGTCAGATCAGTATGTTTGGCACCCCAACAAAAGGGAACCATAAAGTGGGACGGTACGGGTTGGTAATATGGGGATATGTCCTGGTTTTAGTCAAAAGAAATGCCACAAAGTAGATGCCATAGCAAGACGAACTTAACTTGGTGGAAACAGGGTTTAAATGTTTGAGTGCTGCTGGATTTGTGGGGGGAAAAAATGTCCATATGTAATTTTTTTTTTTTACCACTAATGGAATGAGGAACCAAAAATGTTAACTTTGTTGACCTTAATTTTCTATAAGACAATAAAAACTTTTGAAAAATGTCCCTGAAGTAAAAAAGTCTTGTGGTTTCCTCCAAAAACAGTCTAAGGTTGAAAACTTGAATGTCCTTATAAAGGGCCAGAGAAGCTCAGAAAGGATACCATGTAAGGTTTTAGCTAAATACAGAATGAAATGAAGACAACACAGAAAGAGCAATATCACGTCCAAAGTCATTCAACACAAGTCAAAGATCTCCGCTTGACTAGCCAAAGGTACGCCTGCTCTGTTATGGCAACAAAGACCTGAGCCTCAGACTAAAGAGGACCTGAGTTTGAACTCTCACATATTCCTCTGAAACAGCTGATTACTTCTTTTACCACCACTCCACCTTCCAAAACTGTGAAATGACGAGCCAAATCAGAAGTGTCAGTCTTAATTTACCTCACCATAAATACACCTCACTCCTCTGAGTGTGAGTGCATGAAAATGTGCGTCCACAATGGTGGGAAATCAAAGACTGACTCTGTTTGGACTGAAGACAGACCGCTCTGTCCCTCATACCTCAGGCTGACTGAGACTTAGTCATACTCTGTAACTGGTTGGGTTGTGAAATTTTTCTCAGCTTAACAAAAAATGATCTCCCAAATGTTCTTGGCTAACATTTATTTCCAAAAGGATTTCTGTTATTAGAAGTTCAATGAAGGTAGCTGGGCGCTCGGAGACACCAGAACTTGCCAAGGCCGACGATCAAGATTAACAGAGTCCAAATTCAAAAGTGCAACAACTAAATTTATATATCTGGATCTTCTTTTTTATAGTCGATCAAATCATATTAAATTTCAACTGAAATGAGATCTTCAAAGATATGCTTTAATTCTGAACTTCCACAAACTATACATTCAGTTAATTGTCACTACTGGGCCTCTATACATGTGTGTCAGTGTCTGTGTCCGCCCCAACACCTTCCTCTGCCTGTATGCTGATGTTTCGGTTGTTTTGGGATGTATCTGGGCAGAGAGAAGATGGGGCTACCTCAGCCAATCACAGTGTGCCACAGTGCGCAAGTGACTTTGAGTGTTGAAAACAACAAGTGGAAGAAGCTTTCCTACAGGACTATGATAAAGGGCGTAGCTTGGAGAAAGACAAATACGACCAGAGTGAAACAAAACGACAAACAGATTAAGGTTTTTACAAAACGAGGGTGAAGCTTGGCCTCGGATTTTACTCCCTTTCAGGAACTTTGAGGGAAGCACGGGATAAAGAGTGACGCAAGTTAGCTTTCTGCTAACCAGGTATGTGTTACAATACCTGTGATTAGCTTGTGCTAACATGCCAAGTCAGATGCATGGCTCTCGAGTTTCTCAGTTGTTGAAACGGGATGCTACAGGTGGTTATTAGGATAGTAAGTGTGTTTATGAAGCTTCTATTGGAGGCTGTTGGTGTGTGCTGCAGCTGGCACTGATCCAAGGAGGAGGAGCCTAGTTTAAATGTTGTCTTTACCAACAAGTAACCAAAATTCTTGCAGACCCTACCTTCAAGAAGGACAAATGCATTGATGCTCACATACATGGGGCGCTTGATATAAAATAAAACTATTACTTAACTATTACACCAAACTTCCTTCAAATGTCAGAAAGTTCTTGCTTGTTCGTCAGTCTGAGGAACCACTATTTCGATGCCTCTGTCACAGCTCTGTCAATAAAAGACCCAGTGTGGAATTTAATTGGTCCTGCTTTCCTTGATTCCAAAAAACACAGCAGAAAAACACAGCCCTACTTTGTAATTAAAGATTTATTTCAAAAGTTTAGCATGTAAATCAATAATGTATCACCCTGCCCAGCTGATGAATTAAGATCAGCAAGGCCCATCAATTTGTATCCCCCCAGTGCTTAATGACTTCACCATTTATGAGTAAATGAATCATATTGTACAAGAAACTGAGATGTTCGTAAGGTGGTCATTAAGCACAGTGTTTAATCAGCTCTTCATCACTCAATCAGTGTTTTTATGTAACTTGAGTTTTCAAATATTCATTGACTCGACATGAGACAGCTTCCACTAATTCCACTAACAACATTTTGGATGGACGGAGTAACCTTCAATAGGCTCGTATCTAATTGGCAGGATGTCCAGAAATTTCTGGTTTTGGCGGAGAGACAAAAGTTTGTGTGAAATTGTGTGTGTGAATGTGTGTGTTAAGGAATGCAGCACACACTGTGCCCTTGTGACATTGAATGTATAAGAAAAAAAAAAACGAGAGAAAGAAAAACGGATCTGTTTACGGCTGCTGGCGGCGCGTGGACACTGGCCAGCAGCTTGTGACTGGGAGGCTGTTCGAGGGAAGGCTGCTGTTTAAAAGGTTACAGAAACAACATGATGCTCTGAGCAAATCACAAGATCTGCTCAGCATGAGGAAAGAAAATAGCTCAAGATTAGACAGCTGTAGTGAAGCTGGAAGCTGAACCCAGATCATTCTGCGTTAAAGGTGCAAAGCTGCAGATGTTATCGAGAGGTGGCTTTAGATTTGCTTTACATGATCAATACTCTGAACTAAATTGTTACATTATTTGTCTAAACTCAGATTAACAGCATTGGTAGTTACATGTGACTAATCTGGAGGCTTTGATGCTTGAATCACTCTGTAATACAGATTTATCTCATGACTTTCCTCATGTTCCACTCATTCACCTTACTTAGCCCTTTAAAGAAGTGAAATGATTGACATGAAGCCTGATGTTCCTCTCGGGTCCTTTGGACTCATTTTGCCATGAAAAAAGAGTCATGAGAGCAGCGTCAGTGACACACAGATTTAAGTCATGCAACATCTGTCTCCTCACTGCGCTGCATAGAACATTAACTCTGACAAATCGGTCACATCCTCCAATCTGCTTCATGGCAAGTGGAGACGCTTTATGGACAGTGATAGAGGGTGGGCACGTGACGTCACAGCAAGAGGAAGTCACTGCGGTTACGCCCACTGAGTGGAAGAAGGAGGGAGATGAGTGGCAGCGTTGGCTTAAATACCATTTTAACTAAAAAATGGGGAACAGCTGTTGTGCGATTGATTGTACGAGCAGGTTTGAGAAGCTGTCAGAGCTACTTTTTTTTACAGGCTAACAAAATTGAAAGAAATGAGAAGCTGGATCGCTGCAGTTTGCAGAAACAACTTGAGTTAAGCAACAAAACCTGGATTTGTGGTTCCTATTTCATGTCAGTTAATGTGAATTTATGCTGTAATCTGGGGTAAAATTATACCTTAGATCAACTGATGTTTTGGCTAACACTACTTCTCGATACAGATCTTAATGTTAGCATCTTTCATTCAGCTATACTTTTAATAACTGAAAAAAAAATGTTTTCATTTGCTACTATTTTTCTAGCGAACTGGTGCTGGTGCTCATTCCAGGCCTGACTTAGCACTGCTTTTTTTGTGTTTCCACAGACAAAGCTCTGGCTCCAGGTGCTGAAAACTGGTGCTTTGCAAGCACCAACTCTTCACTGGGCCAGAGCTAAGCAGTGACTGCATCAGGAGTTGGAGACGGGGTTACAGTTACCAAGGATCAGCAGTAAAATACAGTCACTGAAAAAGGAAAGCTGCTGAGTGAGTCGTCTGTTGTTTTGTTCATGTTTCGGTGAAAATAAAGCAGCAATGAATTGTCTTTTATAACCCAGGTCTGTACCTATTTATCTTGTTTAACAGACTAAACAACTTTGTGTTATTTATCTTATATGATGGGATGTCATTTTTACTTCATGTTTGTATGTTCACATTTCTCCTCTGCTCTCTGTATCATGCGCAGCAGAGCCCTGTCCCCATGTGTTCACTGTCAAAAACACATGCCCGCTTGTACACGTACGCGTGCACACACACACACACACACACACACACACACACGCAGACACAGACCAGCATACTCCGTGTAGCAGACAGTCAGGAAAAATAATTTAACACAAATCTCTGCAAATTTTTAAGTGCTCCCAGCATCAACTTTGTTGCCGACCCCCCATGCTGGCGTTTTGCAGTGATGCAATGATGTGGCTTCAACTTGGTTCCTTGCTGGTGGAAAACCAAACTGGTACTAAGGAAGAACGTGATGAGAACCACTTTAGCACAAACACCAGCACTGAATATATTGTTTTCTTGTGTTTTCAGGCTTTGCATTAAAATCAGGTTCATATAACTATCACGTGTGGTGATCTCTGGCCACACGTTGATGTTCTTCGGTAGCTCATAAAAATCAACGTTAAGTACAATTTTCTGTAATTCCACGTCATATTTCACATTTTTCCAGGTGTGTTTACTTCCACACTCCGCCATATTGAGTGAGGTTGGTTTTGAGGAAGAATTCAGAGGAAGAAGAATTCGTTGTTAGCAACTCTCTGGCAGCAGCTAAATGGGCTCCAGTAACTTCTAGCTTGGCGGCATGGATCAGGAATGAAAAAGAGCACAAAAATGTCCTCCTCATGCACAGGTACAGTTATGTAGAAACTAAAGTAGCAGTCTGCAAATCTGCAAGTGAAAAGATGTCAGTCAGATCTGAGCTCCAAATGCAGTCAGAACATCTCTTCTGCCTGCTGTGAGTTCAAAGAGTATGAAGTGTCTGGATTGCAGGACGGCTTGTTCTGATCAAAATCAGGGTGTGTTTTTCTATTTCTAACATCCAGGTTTGCTGCTTTGTGCAACATGAAGATGTGCTGCCATACTGAATTTGTTACCGGTTATGAAAAACCACATCCTCCACTGGGATGAGCCAGAAGAAGACACATTTTTATTGGTGGTCACAGAACAAACAAATCCGTTCAGGAAACCAGTAAGAACAAACTATCTGAAAATGAAACCTCAAACTAGCCACTGGATAGTAAAAAAGAGAAACTCTTCGCTTGCTTGCTGTTTAATAAGCTGATTGTTCACTGAAATTACCAACCACAGAGCGAGAGCCAGCTTCATCTGCCTATAAGCAGACGTCAGGGTTAAAGCTGCTCCTCCTCTGTGCTCCTGTTGTCTCACACGTTGCCTCACATTAAGTCTGAAACATCAGCTCCTCTCTGTGTGAAGTTTAAATCTCCAGAGACTGCACACTACACAAAGTCATGCCCTGCTGTTTGACCTCCCTCCTCCTCTTCCCAGGGTGTCCAAATAAGCACCCAGCTGCTAGGAGAGGATGGCAGGAGACAGTCAGCTGGGTCCCAGGAGAGTCTTCACCTGGCGAGGAGCGCTCACACGGTAAGAGTGTCTGAATGGGGAGTGGGGGAGGGTGGGGGAAGAAGGATCCAGGGGCAGTGAACACCCACTGATTCATAGATAACACACACACAGATTTACCCCTCGCTGCCTGGAGTCGTCCAGAGGCGAGGGACTTAATTATGCTTAAGTATTAATGAGGAAGTTCAACCCAGAGTCATTGCTTTGTTGGCCGTAAAAACAAATCACTTAAGTGTGCAGCCACCCTTTTGTGATTCATTAAGGTTCATTTTAAATGTCACTGCCTGACAAGAAGGGCTGCGCTGCACTTATCAAGCCGAATGATTCTCCCTGTCATCATGTTCCGTCTGCTCCACCTGATTTTTTTTTTCTTAGCTTCCTTTCTTTCTGTTTTCTCTGTCTTTAATTACCTTCCTCTGTGTGTCTGTGGGCAGCAACTGTGCTGCATGTACAAACAAACAATTAAAACTACACACACTTGTATTCTTGTGCTACAGCTATGAGCTAACTACACCTATCTGTTGATAGAGCTGAGTGTATCTGTTCTCTGCCTGTGTGGTGGAGAATAATAACATGGCTTCCTCATCCAATCAGCGCTGACGTTGTGTAATGTTACATGGAAAAGCTTTGTGTAGCACTTAATCGTCTGACTGGAGGTCGTCGTAGATCATTTTGATCACATTAAAGACAAATTCAATCTAAACGCACACGATGAGGAAGCTTTTGTCATCACATCTGAGATATAGGTTGGAAGTTATGTGGACCACTGTGTGAGAAGATGCTGTCAAAAACACATGACATGATTTTTTTATTATTATTATTATTATTGTGTCCACCAACAATCTCATTCCAATTCCTGGAAAGCTCTTTTACAAATGAATCAATTCAATTACATGACAGTAATTCCTTTGATGCACGACGCTGCGGCTGCGTAAGCGAGAGTATTACTGAATACATGAAAGACACGGTGCTGACGTGCAGTATGCTCTTGTGTTTCTTGAGGTTCAAAGCCCTCCATGTACATTTATCAGTTTGTGCTAACTGGCTGCACTGAAAAGCAAAAGTGAAAACTTAAAGATGAGAGCATGAAACACTTGTGCAGGCGTCTTTCATGTGACAGGTAATTCATCTGCTGAAAACAGCAGAATCACGGCCGATCCTGCAGCCTCTGACTTCCTTTGTGTTTGGCTTAAACAAGCACCAACCTGACATCTTGGCTTTTCATTTTCACTTCACACACACACACACACACACACACACACACACACACACACACACACACACACACACACACACACACAGGATTCACTGCGGTTGCTCGACCCCAGCCGCTGCTTATAAACCTGCTCTGGTTCATATTCATAATGACGCAGCCACTAACATCGCACACAATGCATACATGCACGTATACACCGCGCGCAGCCTCTCCAACGCTGCTGTTTGTTGTACAACTCCCTCCTCCCTCCTTCTCATCCTCTCTTCCCTAGTCACAGCTCACTGTCAACAGCACAGGACTAGGAGCATTTGACTGGCCTGTTGCTAAGCAACAGTAACCAAGGAAACGGATTCATTATGAAGACAGGGATGGGACGGGGAAAATGCATCAGGGAATGGGTTGATGGGTAAATGTTGTACTGTAATTATTCTGGTGTATTTTCTGTCTTGTGTGAGGTGGAGCGTTGAAACTGAACCGTGCTGATCCGCTCTGATGAAGTTTTTAAGATCACTGGGTTGATCCCTGTCATCTCAGATTTAACACATTATCCTCCAACAGAGACATTAGACGCAATAAAAACTGTTTGACAGAGTTACACACACATGGAAACCAAAGAGCCTCTCAGAGCTGAGGGTAGCATGTGTGTGTGTGTGTGTATATACTGTGCTATAATGGGCAAAATTATTCAACCATCACCTTGAATTTTCCTCTTCTATCATCCATCCTGTTGCTTGACACAAGAGAAAACACGCTTTCTAGCTGCTTACAAATGTGCTCAACTGAGCGTACCCCTCCAATTCACTGAATTTTATCACTTTCACTTTAAAGAGGGGGTACTGTGCCACAGTAACTATACATGAATTACAGCTCAAAATATTCCCTTTCATTTTCACACTGAAAGAAACTCCTTTTTTAGCTTCTGTCTGAAACACTTTATTTCAGGTGCTGTCTCTTTAAAGGTGCAGTGTGTAGAAGTTGGCGGTATTTGGTTGAATAGGAACGGTGAAAACGAGGAGTATCTTAAAATAAGTAAACAATAATTCAAATAAAACTTTTGTTTTCTTTTCATTAAGTTAGAAAAAAGCTTTCTATGAGGCACAGATGGCCTAGTGGTATTGGTTCACCCTTTATCAGGTAGCCCAGGTTCAAGTCCAGCCTGTTTCCCACATGTCATTCCCCTCTCTCACCCTGTTTCCAACTCTATCCACTGTCCTATCCTCTCAGATTAAAGGCATAAAAGCCCCCCAAAAAACTCTAAAAAGGAAAAAAGCTTTTTATAGCTTTCTTTCTTTTATTTTCCATCATATCAACAGTGAAAAAAATGAATCTGTCACTGCAAACAGAAAATAATCTCAATTCACAAAATATTACCAGGAAAAAAAGTAAAACATAAGTAAATAAAGAGCGTATCGGGACATCACTGCTGGTCCTGTTCACAGAGGCAGACATAACTAACGGCCATGTTTGTCTACAGCAGATTTTAGGGGACAGAAAGAGCGAAACGTGGTTCTCAATATGAGCCTGGCCTCTGGTTCTGAAATCTGAACCTAAAGTCAGGCAGAGAAGAAGAGAAGGGGCGGTTGTTGTTTTTACAATAGAAGACAAAAACAAGAAGACATCAGTTGTAGCTGATGTTAATAAAGAAGAAGAGAGAGAATATTTTTGTTGTTTTGCACGAAGGAATTTGGATTTGGTAGTGGCCATTGGTCTTTTAAACGGTTGTAGGTGAGTCTGATTGAAACAACGCACCAGTGAAATACACTGACTCTGTATTTATTTATCTATTTATTTGTATTATGCTATTTTTGTTTGGATGCTTTTTTTCTGTGTTTGAGTTGTAAGAATGTATGTTTTATCTCTTGTTGCAAATCAAATTGCCCCTCAGGGACATTAAAGATTTTCAATTCCATTCCATTTCTGAACCGCTTATCCTGATCAGGGTCGCGGGTGGCTGGAGCCTATCCCAGCTGTCATTGGGCGAGAGGTGGGGTACACCCTGGTCGCCAGCCAATCACAGGGCTGTCACATAGACACGGATAACCATTCACTCACACACTCACACCTACGGATAATTTAGAGTGATCAATTAACCCTGATTTTCAATTCAATTTTGACAGTTGAGAGTGTGTTATGATGGAGAATCACAAACATGCATCACATGAGAGTAAATCATCACATTTTGGTCCAAATAGATCAGGAATGAAGAGAAACTGGGACAGACAACGACTAACAGGAGAGTAAACATGGGTGTAGAGTTTCCAAGCTGGGTGTCATCAATGAAAAAAGTTTAGTCTGAAGGAAAACGCTAAAGTTGGCTGTTTTTTACTCCACAGGTAATGCAACATCTAACAAATGTCAGCGTTTCTCTGTCTGAGAGTTTTCTTTCCTCTCTGACAGTCAGAGGTGGATTGGTGCCTCAGTATTGAAGGCTAGCTCTGTCAAACAGAACATGAGCTACCAGAGGGTGATGAGGCTGTCGTGAAGCTTTCTGCTCATCTACATGATGATCAGAATAAATGAGGCTATCTCCCTGATCCTGTTTGATCTGAGACTCACTGAGTGATGGGATGTTTTGGTAACAGATGGGCTGGTTCTAAAATCTGAATGCTCCATGTCAGTTAAATCATAATTTTTAAACACAGCTCAAGCACAAACCCCCTCCACTCTGATTAGTCAGCTCTCTTGAGGCTTTTTAATAGCAGAGCTATTAGCAGACCTTGGTGTTTGAGGGCCGTGAAGATCTGTTGCTATTTGTAGAATGGAGTGTTTTGATCAGTGTGCAGACAGATTCAGGGATTTCTACGACATATGAATACACAGGGGTTTGAAATTCAGCACAGGTTAAGTTTGAGCATCCAGCTTTGATACTCCATATCCAGGTTTTTCAGAAATGGAAAAATGCATGAGCCCAACTTTAATCCATTAAAAGAGAAATCAAAGAGTCAGCTGCACATCAGCTAAAACTGACTTTCACGCTTGTTCAGGAAGTTGAATCGGACACTGTGTTGAGGTTGTTTCATCTCATTTCATTTTGTTTCACATCATAAAGTAGGAATTTCACCATACAAAATACATTTTGTACTCGTGGAGTCAGTCAGGACTAAATATAGCCAAATAAAGTCAGCGTTTACATCATGTTAAAGGCTGTAAAACTGGATCTACAGGAAACAGGCTGAGATGTATGAAAGCTCTCTTCAGTAAAACAGCTAAGTTATAGCATCAGGATGTCATAACCAAGAAGCCTGAAATGATCAATTACAGACTGTATTAGGAATGGTTGATAGAGGGGTGATGATTTTCCAATCCTTAGATATATATTACATCACAACCAAGTTGATGCAAGTATTATTTCATTTTAGGAGTATGATTTGTCATCTTTGCGTGCTTGCTTGTAATATGGTATTTACGCCAGATGGTTGCATCTTAAAGCTATATGCCAGCTGTGTTACATAACAAAAGAAGAATGGGAAGCGCATTGAAAAACAAGAAGAAAACACAAACAATAGTTGCTGGAGATGCAAGGTGTAAGGTCGCCGTCAGATTCAGAAACAAATTTGCAAAAGATTGAGCATGGCGGTAAAATGTAGACGCAGCCCGCTGCTGCGTCACAGACACAAACACTCCTGGTTTCCTTCACTCACAGTGGGTTTGAAAGCAAAGCAGCTCGAGGATGCAGGAATTCATTGTGGAGCTTTCCTGCTGTAGATGTTGGAGAGGCTACAACTCATACTGGCATCAATCCTCTACAATGAGATTAAGAGCACACTGAGTATTAGGTTTAGTGCTGCTGCAGAGTGTAAGGGTGTGGCCTGATGTCTCACAACTGTGTGCCATGGATGCTTGTAGGGCCTCTTTCACACTTGTTCAGGGGTTTTGTGCAACATCAGGAGTTTTTGGCCTCTGGTTAGCTCAGATATTTTATTTAAAGCAGCATCTGTTGAGGTTAAACTGCATCAGACTGAACATACACCATCCATAGAGATCATCACCAAACAAGATCTGCACCCTTGTAAACATCTGGGGCTGTTTTATAAAAAAGAGTGTGTATCTGAGGCAGAACATGCTTAAACAAACTTAAATCTGCACACATCCTTGCATGAAGTGAGATCATCTGTTTGTCTCCCACTGTGATCTTACTGAGCTGAAGTTTGATCTGTGAATGTAAGTTTGTATGTGTTGGTTTCATCATATCCCATGTGTGGATCCTGATGTGATTCACTGAGTGTGATAATATGCAATTATCAGGTAAGAGGCAGCCATCCATGACTTACTCTTGCACTTTTCTCATTAAAAGTATGTACAGGTGATGGAGGTGTGACAGGAGTGTGTGAAGCAGCTGTTGCTTTTTCTCTGCGCTGCACAGAGTATTTTTAAAGCTACTGTCACTGTGCAGCTCATGTGCTGATATTAGGTGGATTTCAGTTCACTGGGTGTTTTTAGGTGGTTTCAGCAGGACCGCAGCGGAGCGGATCCAGTGTGAGTTGATGCTTTAACTTAACTTAACTAATAGAAACCTATGTGACCCAGTGCTGTGATGGAGAGGAGCTGTACTGGAGACACATCTGGTGTATTTTGGCCATAGCTGTCCACAAGAAAAAAGCCATTCAGGAACAGCCTGATCATTACAGTCCAATAAATGTCCTCTAACCGTCGCTAAGTTGCTTTGAAAAGGTCTCGACTTCACATCATCTTATGAATCTGTTTCATTGATATAAATAAAAAAAATAAAAAAATCCTGGAAAATTTAAACTGCAGCTTATTTGCAGATATCTGATCAGCCCTCTCACTAGTGATGCAACCACAGCAAATGATTCCTCGAAGTTTGTTTTCCTTAAAGTCATCATCAAGTTAAACTTCAAATTCAAAAAGGTACTTTCTTGTCTCTAAACACTCAGGTTTAACTATATCCCCTTAATCCTTTTTTTTTGTTCCTCCATTTTTTTTTACTGGGCGCAGCATTTGTGTATTATTGTTTTAGTCTGTGAGCTGCTTAAAACTCTAGATTAAGAAATCCATTCCTCTTTCATGAACATAAACCCTAACTGTAAGACCCCGCTGATCACATCACGGGGAAAACTGATCCATGAAACATAACTGTCATCTCATGGACCAGGGGTCTGCAACCTGCGTCTGAAGTCACAAGCAGCTTTTGAGCCTCCTTGTAGGCTTCCACTGGCCTTGACAAAAAAAAATTAATAAAAAGATGAAATTAAAAAAAAAAATCATTAACATGATAAAAGTTATTTCTTAATCTAATTTTTCTTATTAATTTATTAATTAATTAATTTATTTATTTTTATAATTTTCAAATTTCCTTTTTATAATAATTATTATAAAAAGTCACATAGGTATATATATATATATATATATATATATATATATATATATATATATATATATATATATATATATATATATATATATATATAATTAATATAAAAAAGTAAATTTGAAAATTATAAAAATTAATAAATAAATTAATTAATTAATTAATTAATTAATATATATGTTTAGATAGATAGATAGATAGATAGATAGATAGATAGATAGATAGATAGATAGATAGATAGATAGATAGATAGATATAGATAGATAGATAAATGTATGTAAATATATTAACATATATATATACATAAATATATAATAAATTTTGAACAATATGAAAAGGACTCAAAAAGGCCCGTGAGAGCCTGAAATGTAACCATGACCCAAAATGTCACAGGAAAAATGTAATAAAAGCCGAAATCCAACAACTGGTTGTTAATGTAACAAAAGTGCAGAGTCCATTGTGTAACAAAAAAAAACTGATATAAAACCCCAAAATGTAACAAGTTTTTACATTTTGGGGTTTTATAATATTAATTTCCAATTAATTGGAAAGTTAGCCTACACATGCTAACTACGCTCCTGTTTGGGGTTTCCTTTTGTTATTACAGTTAAAAAACAGACTAAGAATAAAACTTATCAAAGTTTATAAGCTATGTTGTTTTGCAGCTTGAGACAGCTTTTCTTTGTTGAAGATGGGGCAAAATGGATCTTTTGATAGTCAAGAATGCAGACCGTTGATACAGGTTCATGTCCAGACTAACAACATAATTTGCTAAAAAAAAATAAAAAAATCAAAGAAACAAAACAAGTGCAATTAACCGCAAAGAAAACAAAAAAGGAAGAAAAAAAAGAAAACTGAAGACATATTTTCTAAATACAGAAATGTAATGGCTGCATTCCACAAAAATGTAAATGCATAAAACGTGGTAAGTGAGTTCAATACAGGGATTGATGTAAACAACCGCGTTCTGGACAGTAATGCTGTTTACTCTTTATAATGGATTTCTCCAAACACATTAGTGGGAGGAAATAGTGCTCTGGGACATGCTGAAAACAATAACATGGAAGTGTATCTCCACAGATTTTATGTTCAAAAGAAACGCCTGACCTGTCTTATCTGGTTTCAAAGATATCTAAACTACTATCTACAAATAATACTTCTTAATGTGAAATGTAACATCATCCAGTTGATGTCTGGTGACTCTGTACGTCAATGTGGTATAATGGGAGCATAGACAAGGTTTTACTTGAATCAGATAAAGTCACATTCTGGCAAAGGAAAAACTTTCCAGGCATGAAATCATTAAATGTGAGCTAGATCGTAACGTCATACCTAACAGAAAAACTGTTCAGCACTGCAGACTCTGCAGAGAGACGGATGCTTTAATTTCAGGAGGTGTTACTTTCTTCTTCCTCTCTTATCTTTGAATAATAAAGTTGTTTATTTCCGGAAACTGTGAACTCCCTTTGCTACACGGTGCCTTCACAACCAGCCAATTCTCACAGGTACAGCCTCACACTTCTTTCTGTGAACTCAATTAGCACCACGCTGCATTCTTCTCCGCAGACTTTATTTTTAACCTATAGAACTAATTGATTTCATGTTCCAACTGGGCAGAGTGCACACCCCGCTCTATACACGAAACCCTGAAGTTATCAGGCCAAGGCGGTTACAAGAACCATACTTTCCTCTCCTCTGGAAACCAAGAGGAGCGACATAACCCCAGCAGGAAAAAAAAGTGTTGATTCAAACCAGGAAGTTAACCCCTCACAGCTGTCTAGACTAAAAAAGACAAATATTATCTCTTGTTGACCTTCCATTATCAAAAAGGCAGTTAAACAAGCAACTACTACTCATCCATTACGAAACACTCAGATAACAAGATGGGGACGCCATTGAGAGCAAATGGTTGAAATTCCACGACCATGAAGAGGATATTACAAACACCGGCCACTCTCTCCATTCAGACATATTTAAAATAGCTCTGCTACCGCATAAAGGCAGGCTAAATGCATTTCATGCCATATTTGTCAGCATCCACTCATGCCTCCAGCCAAAAAACTTGGGATAAGGATCACAGAATGTGGAAACAGCCATCACAGTTATTTATTGCTGCATTTAACCAAACTGACTAGTGTAGAGCATTAAAATAAAACGTCAGAGGGAAAAAATGATGAATGGAGTGCACACGGTGGTCCTGACTGCACGAAGAGAGGTCAGAAAAACTCCTGTTGATATCTAAAAAATCTGCATCAACAAGTCATTAAACTAGAACACCAGGAGAGTCAGAAAAATGATTTTGTTTTCACATTTTAACAGAGATCTAAAGACCCCAGAGTCAAAAAAAGTCAGATAATTATTTTTTTTTTCATTTTTATCTGTTGTGTCCTGTTGATTTTTATAAACCGTAACTCTTCAACTCACTGAAAACACTCACAGATGTTGGAAATGTAAGATACCACACACACAGCAGAGACTAATGGCTGATGCTTTTAGTTTTAGTCTACCAACAGAAAAATACACGTCCTATACCAAGAAATCATCTGACAGCTGGTTTTTCTCTACCTGATCTGAAAATCAACCTGTTTTACATGTTTTGGTAAAACTTTTCTATTTTAACCCTATAAATGCTAACCTCTGAACCAGCAACCAACTTCTCAGTAAGGATGTAGGGCTATACATGACAAAAAACTGATATTTCAACTGGTTTTTCAAGAGGAGGTCCCCCCCCCCCCCACACACACACACACACACACACACACACACACACAAACCAATCACACCATGCGTACTTTGGCGTCAGAGTCTCCAAAAAAAAAAGGCCTTAAGATTTTTGGTTACTCCCTTTTTTGAAAAAGAGTCACTAGAGGGGTTTGCAAAGCCACGAAGGTGGTAACTCTGCTCTGAACCTCTGTTATTGTCTATTTTGAAATGTTCTGCACTAATATGAACTAATAATTTGCCGCCAAAGACAGACTTAAGGTTTATACAAGAACATATCTAGGATGAAATGCAAAAGTATTGTTGTGTTACGGCCTGGGAACACGGAAACTTTTGAAACTATCTCCAGAGTGGAATTTTTCTAAAAAGCTGCTGCCATTGACGCAAAACAGCAAGCCAGAGCTGTCAGTGGAAACTCTAACGTCAAGGTCTGCTTTTCATTGTGGCAACTTAAACTGCCATTTACCAGACAACAACAACAGTAAAAAAACGGTGGACTATTGTGTTTTGTCTGTGCTGCTGAATCTGCTGAGTCTGCTGACTGCCTTTCAACTAAGGCCCTGCTTAGAAGTTGACGTTTCATCTGAAAACACTAAAACGCAGTGAAAAAAAATCTGCGTTTACACAGAAATGTTGAACAAGTGGAGTTGGGCCGAAAAGCACGAGCACAACACGGTAGTACACAACGATTGTGACATCGGTACTGTTGGACTCTAGTATACTCTTGCGCAAAGCGTGACACCAGCATTACCACTGATGCTAGCTTACTGATCATGACGCAATGGTGTCTGCAGCATTTTAGAAAAATTCCACTCTAGAGGTCGTTTTAAAAAGTTTGCATTTTAGGTTGGCTAAAACGCCGTTTCACCGTGTTAACGTGTGGCCGAAACGCAAAAATACTTTTGACTTTCACCCTAAAACCATTTCCATGGAAATGTGAGGCCTATACGTGCATCTGTTGCACCACTTCTGTACTCGTCCTGTTTTGTTTATTAGCAGCTGTCCAGACTTCTTCTGTGCAGTGGAGGGGTGTGTCTCTACAGTTATATCGCCAACTACAGGGCTGGCATGTATACTACAGCATTTTCAATCCTTCAGCGTGTCTGTGCAAACACAGATTATTTTACTGCGTTCTTTGCGTTTTTGCGCGAGACTGTGTAAATAGGGCCTTACTTTAACGTATAGCTTGTGTATGCATGAACTGGTCTGTGGTCTGACCCCTGCCCATGACCAGATCAATGAACATTTGCTTGGAAATGACTGAACACCCTCTGCTGTTTTTACCCATGTTCGAGTAATTAGAGCCTTTGTCCATTTAATTGTTTTTAAAAGGACACGCAGTACGAAATAAAAAATTTGGTCACCCATTTCTGAAACAACTCTGTGTTTCGTCTTTACTATTCTGTTGTGCTTCTAATGGTCAGCTCATCTCCTGATTGGCTATCATTTTGCATCATTTTGCATCAAGTGCACATTCCCCAGCTGCAAAATATTTCTACATGTAAAACAAAAACATTCAAAACATAACTTTTTGAATATTAAAACTCTTTGCTTTGTTGAAAAACAGTGTTAAGATCTAAAAGTTCCCCACAGAAGGAAGGAGCTGGAGACGCAGATGCACAGAGAGGATGTGTCACAGCAGAGCAGACCTGAGATCTGTTGGTTTCTCTGAAATCTGAAAACATTTCATTTAATTGAAACGTGTTTGATCTCCTTTAGATCTTCCAGTTTTTCTACCACAAGACAAACAAGTGATGGGCAAAATCATAAAATCAAATTAATATCCCAGTAGACCTAATAATACACCAAGAAGTTCATTTAATATCATTTTAGGACCACAGGCAGAACAGGAGGAGTATTAGCATACAAAATAATTTCATTTAATCATATTAAAGTCAGGTTATCACATCCGTGGTGGAAAAGAACATTAAAAGAAGCGTCGTCTTACCGTCTGGTTGTCCTCGTAGAGTTTGAGGTCATAGCCACTTAGCTCGACACAGAAAATGATTGCAGTAACGCCCTCGAAGCAGTGGATCCACTTCTTCCTCTCTGAGCGCTGTCCACCCACATCCACCATCTTGAAGGTGAGCTCCTTGAAGGTGAACTTGTTCTCCACAATGCCAGTGGTCATGTCACGGGACCGAAGGATGTCCTCTACGGTGGGGATGTACTCGAGCGCGGAGATGCGGTCCAGGTCATTCAGGTAGTAGGCAGTGTTGTCCTCTAAGTGGTACTCGTTGGAGCGCTGAAAGCATTCCTGGACCCCTGAGTCGGCCCACAGACGCTTCATGACCCCCAGCAGCTCTGGAGTTATCTCCCCCTTGCTCTCAGCTGGTCCCGTGAGGGCAAAGAGCTGCACGGCGTCGTAGGCGCGGTCAGCGTTGTGAAAGTCGATTTTGAGGGTGGTGAGGGCACGGATGATGCGGGTGAGGGAGTCGATGGCGTTGTACAGGATGAGGGGCTTGTACTCCTTACACGCCTCCAGGTTGAAGCCTCCGCTGTGGATGATCTTCATCTGCTTGACGATCGTGCTCTTGCCTGAGTTGCTGGTGCCCAGCAACAAGAGCTTGATCTCGCGCCGCTGCCTCTGACTCTCTGAGCGCAAGTGGCGGTCGATTCGCCGTGAGCGCCGAGCCGCTTCCTTCTCCTCCGAGCTCTGACGGCATCCCATGGTCCTCCACCACGTGGTGAGCACAAAGGAACTCGTGCTGCTGCTTGATGGGGAAGCAAATTACGATGAAGTATTGAGAGAGGGCGGCGTGTTGGGGGAGGCAGGAACGGGTGCTCTGCGAAGGTCGGGACTTTCTCAGGAGCGTGGACAAAACTTCAGGACAGACTAATCAATGAAGGTTGACTCAGGAAGATGTCATTCTTGGTGTGTTGGGTAAAGCAGTCTGTAAGTCCTGTGTGGGCAGAACCCAGACTTTTGGGATGCCCACACAGTGCCTGGCACTGAGGTCGGATCGCCTGCTGAAGCCGAGGGGTCTGGGGCTCATAGCAGGGGCTCCCCGCTCAGGCAGAATCTGGATATGGTCAGCGTTTGTCAGTGGAGGAAGCGTTTGGGTTTGATGCGTATGAATAGCAAAAGTCCCTCACTCTCCTCCCACATGGCTCTCGTTGTGTGTTGGCCTTACGCTGCTTCTGCAACTCTTTCAAACCTCTGTAAAATCTTTTTCTGCTTCTTCTGTGCTTTGATATCTCCCTGACAACCGCAGGCCTCTTGATCTGCCAAGAGAAAAGAAAAGATATATTAAAAACATGCTACAAAGTGTAACAGCCCTTATTCAAGTGGAAAGACTAGAGCTGTGCTCAGCAACTGGATCTAGCCAGAGGTGAAACATTAGACCACAAATTTCTGTTTTAACACATGTACCCATTAAACTAACAAGTAATAATGTGTCAATTAGAGGGATTTAGAGCTGCTGGTAAGTGTGTTTTTCAACTTGGAGAGAGCCCGGCTTGCTGCTTGCCCCTGCTTTTAGTCTTCATGCTGTGCAAAGCTAATTAGCATCCTGCTCTGGCTGCACACTTGAGGAAGGAGAAGGAAACAAACTCTGACATTTTCACTTTGAGGACAGTGGACGGAGGAGGAGAAACGCAGCGCAGTCACATCCATGTCAACCTGCATGTTTAACATTCAACCTCTGTCTGCATCGCTCTGTGTACACTTCCTCTTCAGACTCTGCTCCCAGCAGCCACACACACACACACACACACACACACACACACACACACACACACACACACACACACCTCACGCTCTCTGCGCCTGCAGTCCTGTGTTACCATACACTCTAATTTCAGCTGACCACACCTACCCATTCAGCTCTGCCGCACACACACACTTAGTATTACATACACAGTCAAGGTCAAACACACACACATAGAGACAGGCTCTCAACAACAAACTCCTCCATTTGAGAGGATGCATAATAAACTCCTGTGTGTAATTCTCTGTAACCATAGCGTCTCCTCCATTAAATCCCAACGCCTCTCTCAATCCTTCCTTTCGGTGCACCATACGCTTGAAGCTCCTCAGCAAAAAGGCGTCAGGTCAAATGGTTATTTTCTCTCACAGAGGAAAAAAAAACAGGCTTAAACCAGCAGGTGCTTTCGTGCATTTGCGCTGCTGTAAAGCCCTCTTTCCTTGCCCAGACATCTGTGCTGTCTAAACTGTGATCAGGAGGAGAGAAAAACATGATTTCTGCATTTACTTGGTTTCCTCTTACTCCTGCTCAAAGCACAGTGAGGCTTGATTTTAGAGCAGTGTTACCACAGTTACCTTCAAAAAGTAATCCAATTACTGATTACTCCTTTAAAAAGTAACTTAGTTACTTAACTGATTTCTCAATTTTAAAGTAACTAATTAGATTTCAGTTGACTTTATTAGTTACATTCATCACCTGCCAACAGCACCTGCAGCTGAATGATTTGGCAAAATTGTGGGATTGAGGTTAAATTGATAATAAAGAGTCTACATGTGTAGTTTTAGAGGAACACTCAGTGATTGTTGGTAGCTGTGTAGTGTCTACTTTTCAGTTGAAACAAAAAAATTCATTTCATACATTTTGAATTTTAAAATACAACTAAATAAAGCTTTTGCAGTACTATTTTTGATGCACAACAGCACTGTTTGGTTTAATTTTAGATTTAAAATTATTATTTTTTATAACACTTTGTTTTAGTCCAGTTTGGTTTTTGTTGGTTTCAATATTTTTGGTAAAGCTGTAGTCTGCTGACCCCGTATTTGTGAAACAATAAGCAACTAGAAAAGCACTCAGAGAGTTCAAACGTCCACCAAACATATTGTGATTGTCACCAACACTTTAGTCCTACTTTTATGTTATACTCCCTTTCAGCAGACTGTCTGCTACAATTTGGTGTTAGTTGCAGGTTTGCACAATAATTTGTTTCCTGACAGTGTTGAAAATGATGATGACCCAATACATATTTCATGTTCTGGATCTTAGTAACCAGAATATTTTCAGGATGTGGATCATACTTCTACATCTGTCAGAAATTATGGTGACCTTGTCTTGTATTGTTTTGCAAAGCAATCCGACCATTTATCGTGGAGTTATATACACATTCGGTGAAAACGGCCCTATCTCACAAAAAAGTCCTGGATCTCGATGGTGATTAAGATCACCTCCAAAATTTGACCACTTCTTCCTTATCCCATTTTGAACATTTCCTGAAAATTTCATCAAGATCCGTTCATTAGTTTTTGAGTTATAAAAAAACACAACCTTCTTGGCGAAAGTAAAGATAAATGTTGCTGTAGTGTGGGCTCACATAATCCTCTGTACCTTGCTCGGGGCACCCCAGTCTAAAAAGTGTGGGCACGCCCCTGCTTGTTGCCAGTGCTTCATTGTTGCCTACGTTATGTTGCTCTGCTCCTCAACGGATGGATTTGTGCTTAACGGAGGGTTGGCAGCACAGAGTGATCGACAGACCTTCATACTGTCATCTTTAGCTGACACAAACTCAAAACAGTGACTGTGTTTCCAGCTGCAAATCCATGGTTGTTGTCGTTTGCGTAGCTGGCTGACGCGACTTCTGTCACTCCCAGAGATGCAAGGAAAAAGAAGATTTTGTTTCGTTAAGAAAAATGAAAAAATTGTAACCCACAGTGACTTAAATGAGTAACTTTAACCTGATTACTGGTTTGGAAAAATTAACATGTTAGATTAGTTGTTACAGAAAAGAGTGTTCAAATAGAGTAACACATTACTGAGTGACAATGGATTCTGTGACTGAGTAACACGTTAGCAGCATGATCTGATCCATTGTTTTAGTTCATCATGACTTAAAAAAATTCAAATTTGATACTCTTGCTTCGCGATCAGTGCCTGTTGGATTCTGGGAGAAATGGACTCATATTGAAACATGCTGCATCCTACTGGCTGAGTAAGAAATATGAAATCATACTGTGGCCTAGTTTTGTTGGCGTAACTTTACTCCCGCGGACCTGTCACATAGATGGAGAGGAAGCATTTCTCAGAGCCGAGTGAGTGAGTGAAGTCCAGTCTTCAAATGACTGAGAGAACAAACAGAGCAGAACAAAGCCATAACAAAGCATCACATCACAAACAGAGTGGGGAGCACTGTTTCCTGGCTGCGGGCACCTGACTACCCTCTGCAAACGGCACAGGCAGCCAAACCGGTTAATGCACACATCACTGATTTCCAGAGCCTATGAAACACATTAAAGCTGAACATGTGTGTGTATGTGTGTGTGTGTGTGTTAAGTCTCATTCACAAAATATGCAACTCTCGCATTTCTTTCCTGTTTTGAAGTCTTCACACTTAAGATAATTGCTAAGGAGGAGGGATGCAAGCGGTGCAAAACCAATGCATGCTGTAATCCCATTAAAATGGTATTAATAAAATTCTCTGTGATGTTAAATTGAATAAATAAAAGTGAGGTCTGTTGATGTCTACACCCTAATAGTGAGTGGGATGAAAAGCCAGGAACGAATGCGACCAAAAAATTAGCAAAACTTAATCAAGAATGTGCAGACTGCTTGAAAATGCTCCTGCTTTGAGTGTTAATTGGAAAATAACTGTAAACACGAACACCTCAAATTTAAAACTGCATCCTCTCCTAACTCATACCAATCTTTGTTTATGCCTAACCGTATTTTCAAAATAGAGCACAACCTGTATGTGATCACACAACCAGCCCCCTGGAACAAAGAGGAGGTGTGTCACTTTAAGGATAAGTGAGTGGAGGCAGATCCATGGGGCCCACAGAGAGAGGCCAGCATCTCCGTGTATCATGAGGGCCGGGGTAATGTGATAGCCAAGATGAGACCGAGCCCGGTCACTCTCCTGCCCCCCCTTCTCGTCTCTGGGTGCACTCGGTCCATTAGCTCTCCTCATCACTCTCTCAGGTGCTTAGCTCCTATTATTAATTCACCATGCTGCAAATAATTACAATCACACTTTGCGTTAGAGATGAGCTCATGCAGTCGCAGTGTTCCCGCCGTATGACCGCCTCAGTCTTTCTGCTTTAAAAATGTGGGTCACTCACGTTAACATCCAGTTGTAGCTTTAATCTGTCAGAGGCTCGGTGCTATTACTCAGACACAATGTCTGAATAATGACAGATATATTCAGCGGTATCTGTGGATACTGTGACAGACGGAGCCGTCTGAATACTTTGAAGAAGATGACGATCAAACACACCTGGGTCTTAAAATAGATAGTTTCTAGATTTGTTGTCATTTTACAGCCTGAAGGGTAACAACGCAGCTCAGGCAGTTGATTCTCATATGGCATGAAGACAACGGTCAAATAACCGCTGAAAACATCATTTATAAATGAGAACAAAAGGTTGGCAGGTTGAAGCTCATCTGTTTGCAGATTCAGTGGGCACATCTCTGGGTAAATAGTGACAATGAGCATGATGTTCCAGGCCGCTAGAGCCATCATTCAGCCTCTATTCCACGTTCGATTACAGAGACATTATGCAACTAACCATATAAACTGTGTGCTATAAATTCTACATCAGACATAAATATTTTCAACACCACTATTAGAAAAAAAAAAAGCTTCATCAAACAGGTATGCTACCAGAGCAACTTTCAGCAGACCCTTACTCACTACTGCTTTAACATTATGAAGGAAGTGCTCTGGGGTAAATGTATATATGACAAACACAGGAGCAAACGTGCAGGAAGATGTTTATGGTATGCTCGGCGTAAGCCTAGAGTCAACGTGTCTCTCCTGTAACGAGAAGAACTGGTTCTTTGGGTTGAACTGAATCAAAGACTAAACAAACACAAAAGAAGAATCTTGATACCTTTTCCTCACAGGTACAGTCAGCAGCCCATAAAATGTCACATCTAGTTTTTCACCATGGGGGAAAACCATAAAGTGTGTAAAATATAGATGTAGTCTCTGTGATGTCACCTGTCTGCAGTTTTTGAAGCCTTTCGTCTTTTTTGGGCCACATTGGAAGTGAGGCGGGCTTTAAGCCTCCTATTGAACAGCTACAGGGCTCCTGCCTGTCAATCAGCTGAGCTCTGCCTCTGACTGGGTAAAATGGGGAACTTGAGGAGCCAGGTAGGGAATACAAACCACTAACTATGATGCTGAAGAGCAGCCATGTGACTTTCTGCACCATAAACTAAAAATCTGAGTTTAAAGTTTCATTCGCGAAATAAAGCAGCGTCAGAGAAGAATATTTTTTGATACTCATAGGATTTGGACTGAAATACTTTGGTGGTGGTGGATATTTTTCTCTCAGTGGCTAAAGAGTGCACACCTATAAAACTCCAGCCGTGTAAATCAAACCACAGTGATGCATGGTGATATCATTTTTCCTTTGTTTTTAATGTGAAGTAATTAAACAGATGACTCAGCAAATTAAACACTAAATAGTATGACTAAAAATGGAATTGTACTGACAAGAATCAATTTAGATTGTCCATTAGATTAATGTTTAACACCAACATGGTCAGTTTACATATTATATTACATATAAACATATTTTTGTAGTATTTCCGGTGAGAATATTTACATATGATTTTCATAGGTAAGTATTTGTAAATTAGGTCTAAATAATTTTCCTGCAGCACCTCATAACCGTGACTAACATCTGTTGAATGTGCTTTCCTTGTTTCCACTGTATTTACCCAGAGTTAGGTTCTCACCTCTGATTGGTCAGCTCTGTGTCATGTGAGCAGGTAACAAGGAAGTCCAATTACTGTTATTGTACCAGTGCAGTGTGAGCTTAAACAAGCTCTATCAGATAAACGTCCTCACTTTTTTTGTTTTTAAAGTTATTTTTTGGGCTTTTTATGCCTTTGATCAGATAGTAGAGGACACTGGATAGAACAGGAAACAAGGTGAGAGTGGGGAGTGACATGTGGGAAAGAGGCCACAGGCTGGATATGAACCACCCACATGAGGGTGAACCTCATGGAGCGCGACCTGGACCGCCAGGCCATCTGCGCTGCTGACTTTTAAAAAGTTGTAGGAGTTTTTTTACTCTAGTTTGTGACTCATATCCCAAAAACTGTCCACAACAGAGAGCAAAGGAGATGCTACACTGGGAGCTGTCGGGCTGTCCAAGCTGGAAGTGCAGAGCCTCCATCAGCGCGCCATGGAGGTACTTCCTCATCATTTCCCATGTATGAATTTAGTTATCCTCATCCATAAAAGTATCAATAACACAGCACCTCATGCAGCAAACTGAAGTTACAGATTAGTATTTATCGCCTATACGACGCGTCAAGTATTGAAAATTCATGCTGATGATTTTTACAATTGACGTAGTCATTATGTTGACAAACCATTGCAGCTTTGGCTTAAACATAAAAAATAAAAAAACACAAAAATATGTTTTCAAAGAAAGACCTAGTATTTCAATCTGTACAGTGGATCCACCGACTTTCATTGTAGCAGTTTGGCTTGCAATGATCAGGGTAACTTTACCTGATCACATTAACAACATCCTCCAAACTTTTCACCTCCCAGTCTTTGTCTAATCCTGGAGTCATCTCTGTGTGGTACTGTCAGTTTCAGAGAGGTAAATATCAGGGTGCTTCCTTAACCAATGCTCATTTGCGTCATGTCACAGCTGTTTGACAGAGCTACACGAGCGTGTTAATTCCAATATGTGTCGTGTGAAATCCACCTCGCCTTGCTCCCGTCTGAAAACACGTGATAAAGTTTAATTCATTTAAACAGCATGTGAGCGCAGGTAATGCTCCGCTGCAGCGGAATAATACGCCATGATGACGGTGATTGACAAATGTAGGACAGCTGTGTGTGTGCGTGTGTGCTTAGGTGTTTCAGGAGTACAATGTAGAAAATGTATTATTCTTGTGAATGGAAAGTGAAAGATGTTAGGGAGAGCAGGTGACAGGCACAGGTGCACTTCCAGTCACCTTGTAATGGTTTATAAATGAGGCATGCAGGTGTGTTTTTGTGCTGCGGTCAGCAGGCTTTCATTTCAAGGGAGACTGCAGGAGCTGTTTAAGAGTGAATCAACCCGCTGGGAGGAATAATGCACTTCAATTTATTTGTCTGTTGTAAAATAACTGTTGTTTTAAAGCGGGAACGAGCACACAATGTTTCCTGTACTTATTTACATCAGCACTAACCAAAAAGAGAATTTCTCATTCATCTCAGCTGAGCATGCCGAGGACTTCACTTTTTCCTGTTTGGACTCTGCCTGAAAATGAAGCTGCTGTTTCATTGGTTTTCATTAAGATCAGACAGTCAGGCACATGTAGAGCGGTTATAACCTTGACTATTCAGAACAGCATGCTGCTATGGAAATGTGACTCTTGGATGACTGTACAGTAATTCATATCCACATGCCCTGTAGGTTACCAGGCCCCAACTTTGTGTCACCCACACTCGAGCTTCTCCACAGCTGGCTTCAAACCTTACAATATCCTCACTGCTCACTCTGCCTCTGCCTCTGCCTCTGATTCTTATGGATGTTTGTACGACATCAGAGAGCTTCAGAGCCCCTCCGGCAAACTAATAAAAAACATCTATATATACAAAAGCAACTGAATATCTCACATGCCTTCCTCACATGCTACAGCTGTGCAGGGCTCAGACTTGAGTGGCTGGAAGGCTGCTTCCTGCTTCTGAGGAACTTTTACCGTTCTGCCTCGCAAAAGGGAACTTTGTGGTTTTTCACAGAATCGTTTTAACAACCGTTCTCAAAATCCAGGGGTTGAAACAGTAGAATAACTATTAAACTGTGCTTCTACGACAGTGCTGACATTAAGCAACCAGGGTAAGAGTTTGGCCCATGTGCTTAGAGGGACTGCTCAGACGAAGGATGTTTGGTCTTAGGCTCAGATTAAGTGATTAAAAATTATAATTCTTGCTGAACAGCACCACAATAACAAGATAGTCAAATAAATCACTCATCGTTTTTTTATATAATGTCTCAAAACGCTGATCAAATGTCATATTCCTCACCATGGTTGTGCTATGACTATATCAATTTAAACCAGCAAAGATAACAGATGAGATCTCATACTGCAGTTGGTGTTTTGATCTTGAAAATCGTATAGAGGTTGTATGCAGCTGTATATGTGTAACCATCACAGTGTGAAAACATTACCCAGCATGAAGGACCAAAGGCTGGTGGTCTTGGCTTTGCTGACTCTGTGATCCTGTGTTTAGGCACGTTGAGTAACTTGTGCTTCATTTTGACTTCTATATATCTTTTGTAAAGCCCTTCAGGAGTACTTTTGATGATGGATGAAGTCCAATACCTTCAGAATGCCTGTATAATGTAGGGTAGAGGTATTGATAAGATTTTATTGACACCAATGCCCTTATTGGTTCTGCTTATTGAACCAATTCTGTGTTGATTCCCTTATCAATTCCTCCTCAGAATATTATACTTAACAATATAATAGCTCATAAGTAAATAGAACGAATAAATGTGACACAACACTCCTGGTACCAATGTTGCTGCCACCCTTGCATGATTAACAGTGTTGCACAATTTGCATTGTTACTGATTGCTCTCATGTGATGTAAATAATCAACAAGGGAATGGTCAAGCACAAAGGCCGACGGCATCGATGCATTGAACCATTTCTGATCAATTCTTAACATGAACTGGTTATCGACACCCATCCCTACACCAGACTGTGCACGAAATGAACCAGAAAATGTGTGAGCTCATTCTGATCTTCCTATCCATGCCACCAGGAATGAAAGTCAAAGTGCTTTGAAAAAACAAAGACTGAAATGCACCTGAGGGCTGCACGGTGGTGCAACGGGTAGCGCTGCAGCCTCACAGGAAGAGGGTCACTGGTTCGATTCCCAGCTTGGCCGGTGGGCCTTTCTGTGTGGAGTTTGCATGTTCTCCCTGTGCATGCGTGGGTTCTCTCCGGGTACTCCGGCTTCCTCCCACAGTCCAAAAACATGCTCACCAGGTTAATTAAGCACTCTTAATTGCCCCTAAGTATGAGTGTGTGCGTGAAAGGTTGTCTGTCTGTGCCAGCTGTGCGATTGGCTGGCGACCAGTCCAGGGTGTACCCCGCCTCTTGCCCAATGACAGCTGGGATAGGCTCCAGCCACCAGGGACCCTAAACAGGATAAGCAGCTCAAAAAATGAATGGATGGATGGATAGAAATGCACCAGCTCTAGCATCATACTCTGAGGGCTGCAGATATGGAAGAGCTCAACAATCAGTTAAAAATGTCACATTCCATCTCTATCTTAAAAATAAAAAAACTAAAGTTGGGCCCCCTGACAATATTTGTTTAAATTACTGTTTATACCAATGACCTACCAATCTGATGAAACCACATGACCAGGATCGTCTGTGTTTGTTATGTAAATCATTGTTGTTGTTTTGTTTTGCTTGTTGACATTTCATTTGTGAGAAACTTGACCTCCGGTTAAAAAATTCAAATTGCTTCTACTGTACGTATCAATGTGTATATATCCATGTTGTGTATGTATTTGTGATGGTGTGTAAACATACTACTCAAAATTAATTAATACAAACAATGCAGTAAATGCAAGCTCTATTCAGAAAGATGGACAGTAACAAATAGTGTATATATATGTATACACACACACACACACACACACACACACACACACACACACACATATATATATATATATATATATATATATATATATATATATATATATATATATATATATATATATATATATATATATATATCAGCCTCTGTCTGGAATGCTTCATTGTAGCTACTGCCTCTTTAAGGCTCCCTGCTCCACAAACCCCCTCCCCTCTGATTGGCCAGCCCACTGAAGGCCTGTCTGGGACAGATCTATGGTCAAACCTCTGTGATTCCAACAACATATGAACATGTAGAGGTTTGAGAATCCCCACGCGTTTAGTCTGAACAAGCAGCATTGTAACTTAATAGGCTACGCTACATACGCTAGATACGCTAGGCGCTACCCAAGTAGCTGCCTGTTGCAGCAGCTCTCTCGTCTTTGTCCGTTTCTTGTAATTTTTTCGTCTCTTTTTCGTCATCTTTGTATTTGGAGTGGATCATCACTTTGTATGGTTCATTGTTGGTCACGGACACCAAACTTTTTGTGGCTTCGGTGGTATTTTTTACTACTTTTCTCCTGTGTTTGTCTGGAGATCCTACATGTAACCATGGCTGCATTGTTTACATGCGAAATTAGCTGTTAGCAGCCTGTAGCATGTCAATGCTAACTAGTGTAGGGCTTGATGATTTCCCTCGAGCTGAGGAGGGGGCAGTGAGGACGACGTGCTGGTTCTCGGATGTGAGCTGGGAGGTGACGATGTGGACCTGTCCTTCCATCCATCGTTGTTGGGAACGTGGGATCTCGCTCCGGGGGATGGATGAGCTAGCTGTGCTAATCCAGCGGCATCATGCTGTTCACGGACGTGGCTGACGGAGCTGACATCGGACGCCGCGACACATCGGAGGAGCTTCGCCTGCTGTGAGCAGACAGGATCCAGGAGACAGAGACTGAACAGACTGCTGGGGAGGCTCAGTCCTGGACCCTGTGGAGGTGGAGACTGGCTGGGCTGGAGAGTGGTGGACGAGTGGTGGACGGGATGTCGTCATCTAATTTCTTATGGACATATTTGCACTTTCTGTACTCTTTCTTACTTTTGTTTTCTTAAATGCTGCGGTGACTCCTGAATTTCCCCTCGGGGATAAATAAAGTATTTTCTATTTCTATTTCTATTTCTATTTCTAATACTGATTCCACCCAAAAGCAACAGAGTGCTACAGGTAATCATTCCTGCCTGTGGCCATCAGACTGGACAACTCCTCACTCTTTAGTCACAAGGTTTTCTCCAGACTTATTTTGGTTCAAGCTAATTATGTCCAACAGTTACCTCTGTGCAATAACACATATTTTTTGCCATCATTTATATACCACATATATTGAAATGTAGAATGTTTAGGCTTCTATTTAAATATTTTTTTTTTTTGACACTGCTTATATTTTGCATTTTTTCCCATTTTTTAACCCTTTGAAACCTGTGGACAAAAAAACAATTTCCCCAAGAGGATCAATAAAGTTTTTTTTTAAATTCTGAATTTGATTGTATCTGTGTTTAAAATATGTGATAGCATAGCTCTCTTTAACTACTTGCTCTTCAACTGTTCATTGAGTGTCAAAGAGGTCAGTATTACCAACAGGTGACGGTCGAGTTTCATAGACAAAACCAAAAATAAATTAGGAGCTTAATCCCCAAATGAAGGCATACATAACAGAAAATCTGGTAAACGGATGTTGGAGCTGGCTAATCCTCTTACAGATAGACATGAACGTTGGCATTTTTTCACACTGGCCAGTGTTTGTAACACTGTAGAGGAGAACAGGCCACAAACTCCAGGATAAACATTAGATAAAATGATTTAAAAACAGCTACTGAGGTTGGTTTGACCCTGAGGGGAGAGATGAGGGTGATATCGAGTGGAGCTCTGTCGACGTGATGAGCTACGTGGGGAACCAGCACACCAACACCTGCTCCTGAAGGTTTGCCTGTGTTTCCACGGATGTTAGCATTTCTCTGGAGGGTACGACAAACTTGAAGTCTGTGACATTGTTGACAGTCAAAACATGCACTATCAGAATACCATCTACAACTGCTCAAACAGTAAACAAAGAATAACGCTCTTTCTGAAACAGCCTACCTGGGTTTAGTTCTGTGTGCTGCCTCCAAACACACTGTGTGAGGCAGAGAAATTCATTATTGATATGTTGTATATTTGTTCTCCTTAAAGCTGCATTTGCTGGAGGTTTTTAAATATTAAACAAGGAGCAGACATGTTCTGGCAGCTCTTGCCATTACAATATAACACTTCTCGTGTTTTCACATCTTCAGTCTATCAATTTGCATGTTTTATTGCTTCAGCCATGGATAACTGAATCAAAGAGAAGAGCCAGAGTAAGACTTTTACTGCTTTAGACAGGTTTAGGAGCAACACTGAGAGGAAAATATGTACAAGAGGATAGAAAGATGTTTGTAACACTTAAAGAAAGTTCCTATCCTCAGATGAATTTATGTTTGCATGTAAATGAAAATGAACTCTGGGAAAAAAGGTGGTCTCATTTAATTCACCTTTAGATAAGAGTCATGAGGTTTCAATCTTTGCACTCCTGTGCTTCACACGGAGCAACAACCTCTGGTCTGATTGGCTGCACATGATTCAGATAAGGTCGTCAGGTTCAGACTCACTTTGGACTTTTGTGCCTTGAGATGGAGAGAAAATGTAAAGGAACCTGAAAATAGCAAAAGACAAATAAGATATAATAACTTCATGGCCATTTTCCCAGGGTTGAAGTAAAATCCCAGTCATTAATTCATTGCAGTTTTGAACTGACTGCACTGAATTGGTGGATCAGGAAGATTCAATTATGAAAAATGGATTAAGAAATTGTTTAACTCTAGTCTCAGTGTTCTGCCATCTTAATCAAAACAGTGCCCTGCCTGTGATTTTGCAGAAAGGCTACAGTGATTGCGTCGTCACAACATGCTAAGGCTAATCCATATGAGTGCCGAGGTATCATACAGGAGGATGTGAATACATCAGCCAGTCTCCTGCTCTGAAATAAGACACGTGGATCATCGTTTGAAGTTAAATTTAACAGCTGAGGATGAAAGCAGTTACAGAAGCAAGCACAAGCTTCCCATTAGCTTCCTGTCCCCATGACAGACTCAGTTTGTCGCACAGCTGGTCACCACCACCAAACATATGACACCATGGTGCTGATGGGCTGCAAAGATTCTTTTTTTCAAAAATAAAATGTACGCATAAGTTTAACTTCACTATATATATATATATATATATATATATATATATATATATATATATATATATATATATATATATATATATATATATATATAAATGAATTGTACAGCAGGGAACATAAAAATAGATCAGTTCAGTGTAGACATGGAAATGTAATGTGATAACCAACTGTATTTTTACTTTATATCAGCGGTCCCCAAACTATGGCCCAGGGACCAGATACAGCCCGCCTCCACATTTTGCCCGGCCCCCTGTACAATACCAGAGGCACATCATGATTTTTTTTTTTTCTTTTTAGTCTGGCCACGTGATCGAGACTTACACATGCATAGAACATAACTTTTTATTCCACCATTCAGTAGTTTGTGCCTTATCTGACACCCCCCCCCCCCCCCCCCCCCCCCCAAAATAAATAAATAAATAAATAAATAAATAATAATGATAATAATAATAATAAAAAAAATCCTGTTATACAACCATACTGGTAGTGAAATATATTGTGCTGGTAGGTGTTGTATCACTTAGGTTTCTTAGCCTGGTTGCTTTCTGGTTTTTACAGTGAAGTTAATAAGAAAGAGCTGCAAACAGTGGTGTCTACAAGAAAGTTAATATATCATAGTTTTTCTGTGAAAAACCTGAAAGGGTTATGTGGTTTTTATTTACTTCATAAATAGTGTTATATATTTCATTAATAGTGTTATTATTTATTTTCTGATTTTTTTTTCCCGTCAAGATCCCAGAAAGGGTTATTGATATTTGGTTATGTGTGGCTTTCTGGGAAACAATAAATATATACGTTTGGACACCTCTGCAATCATCACACTTTTTTTTACAAACTGACCCTGGCCCCCCCTCAGAGAAGGGAAAAGTTGTTTGGCCCTGACAGGAAAATGTTTAGGGACCCCTGCTTTATACGTTCTCCTTAGATCTGGTGAATATAGAAAATGTTTTTCCTAAATAATATACAAATTAGCATTAACCAATTCACTAGAATTGTCCATATCAGACCAATAGTTTGGTATTAAGACTCCTTATCTCACAAATTTACATAAAGTTTTGTAATATTACAAGTTTACTTTGACTTTAATCTTTTACACCACCACTTTATTACTGAAATTCATTTCCAGATTCTCTGAAAGGAACTTACTATGACATTTCCATGTTGTTAAAAGGAATTAACTTTTCATGCTACTTCAAATTTCTGGAGAGGGGGTTGGGGGATTTTGACTGTGACTTAAAAACTTTGAATAAGTTTCCACAAAGATCGTGACTGTGTCTTTTAAAAGAATGTAATAAACAGATGAGCTTGGAGCAGTTTGAGCAGATATAGCCCAGTTTTCGTGCAATTACACAATCGACTCAAAGACCTCTGTTTGTGTGCTTTCATTTATCCAAACTCTGATCTACTATGTCCTGTAGTGCCTCAGAGTCACGCCCAGAGGACTCTTGCATTAGTGGAAATGGAGCTGGTCGAAAAAGAACTGGAGATGAAAGAGGTTTGGTGAGGTTTTTAGGAATGTCTACATCCGGCAGCATTTAATGTACAGTTTGGAAAATCTGACAGATGGAAAAGTCCCGGAAAGATTTTAATCTTTATCTGTGAAAACCATTTTATAACACCACATTGGGGAACCATCAGAGAGGGATTGTTGTTACTTATCCCATCAACATGCATGGTAATCTTTTACCACACCATGTTCAGTGCACCACTACACCCTAACGACAAAAACTTGGAAACAGCATTTCAAACTGATTGGTTTTAGCTAATTGGATGGAGGTTTGTTCCAGTTTTCAGGCTGACAGATTCTCAGATTGTTTCAAAATAATGGCGAACATGATGTTGTCCTCAGTATTGAACTGCACGAAAAGCAAAGCTGTATGTAGGAGGGAGAAATCTATTCCAGTAAAAGGAATCAGTTTGAGCAAATTGGGGCAAACTGAAGGCTAGAAGGAAGCTGTGAAATATAGGCATGTGATCAGCAGTGCATATGTCAGACTGTAAATGCTGCAGCTTTTGTGGAATCTGGGGCAGAGAGCAGACAGTCAATTTTATGCTATAGCAGTAGAACGATGGATCAATTTCACCCCAGTGCTATGGCAAACATAGATCCTGTAGATAACTCAGGAGCATGTGATGCTTTTGGGAAATTCACAGACTACCTTCTTAAAACAACGGGTAAAATGCACGCTTTCCTGCGAAGATCGAAGTGGAATGAAATAGCTTTCCATCTGAGGGGCTGCATCTGTGATGAGTCATCCTACGTCAGAATCATATGAGATATAGGTCGCAGCGAACAGTGTCATCCTCAGCACCATCTGACAGTGAGCACTGCCTCATGCAAGATTTACCATTTTATCCCAAAAGAGAGACTTCAGAAAGAAGCTTCATCTTTCTGCAAATCATATCTACGCATTACCAAACTCTGAATGCCGTGTGTTTCTAAGCATCAGGCCTACAGAGGAATAATGTAACAAGCAGCAGACCCTTTCACTCACAAAGGATGCCCGGTTGCTTACATGAATGCAGTGAAGACACACTAACATAGGCTGTCAAATAGCTTCAAACTGAGCGTGTTAACACGTCAAGGATTAGAGCAAACTCCTGGGGAGAGCTGTCTAAAAGCCTCATATGCCAAATGACATTGTGTCTAAATGCTTGTGCGAGATTCCTGCCTCAATGTAAGTCATCAAAGCAAGGGATAGACAGGTTTTCTCATGTTTGGTGAAAAGTGGTTGAGCCAACAGTGTCCCAATTCTGATTTTCTCAGAAAAAAATCAACTTGAAATCTCAATAAGCTTCTTATATCTAGCTGGATTTCATTTCAAATGATATTTCAGTACACTTGACAAGAGGAAAAAATACATCTAAAAAATATTTTTATGTTTGAATGGTTCGAAAACCACAGCATTAGTTCCCACAAGAGAAGAGATCGAGCAATACGAGCAGAAACCTGAAGCAGAACCAGAACACCTGTTAACCACAGGTAGGACACTTTTCTTGCAGCTCTGTTAATATATTTTAGATTCTTTGAAACATGGGACAAAGCAACAATACTGGATGGTTTCCATTCAATTCAATGAGTCAACTCACACTGGATCCACTCTGTTATGGCCCAGCAGTGGCAGGTTGCAGTTTACATGCAACCATCTTTTTTTTTGCCAGAGCTGTGATGTTTTGATTCACCATAGGGCAAACTGAGCGGGACAGGGAGTTGTGTACGGAAACCACCTAAAAATACCCAATGACTTTCAGGATAAAACAAGCCAGGTCAAAACTAGATTGTATTCAACTTGGCTACAACAATAAATCCAGATAATGAGCACAGGATTCAACAGGTTTTTAGGTTTTACAGCCCTACATGAATGAAGAGAGGTTCATCAATTCAGTAGGAAGCAAAGAAACTCCTTGGCCTGTGACTCTACCTGTCTGGTGTCCTGAAAGGTGCCAAACTGAACACACAGGCAGTGTGAGCTGATGTATGTAGTCAACATAAAACGAAGTAGAGCCGGACTGGAGACGCATCTGTTCTGTTTAGAATGAGGTGATACATTTCCTTGGTTAGTTCATTTACCTCAAATGTGGTGGGATTATCAGAAAGTGGGAACTGTGGTGCCATGTGTGGGGTGGAGCTGAGTGCAGGGTGGTGGTGAAGTGACAACCCCTCCACCCAGCTCTCAGGGGTTGGATCTGGTGTAATTGAGCCATAAAAGAAGCACAAGATTTTGAAGGGATGTTCACAAGACTTTATGAAATTATGAGGTCATCACAGGAAGATTTCATAACCATTTCATGACATGTTGAAGGGGCCTCAAACACCAAGGTCAGTGTATAATATACAATCCTAGTCTCCGTCACCTGCCTAATTGGCAAAGGGTTGTATTAGGGGCCGTTTACACGACAACGGTTTTAGGGTGAAACGCAAAAGTTTTGTTGCGTATCAGCCTCGCGTTTACACGGAAACGCCGTTTCCACCGACCTAAAACACAAACTTTTGAAAACGGCCTCCAGAGTGGGATTTTTCTGAAACACCCCTGACACCGTTGTCGTGTAAACAATAAGCCGGCGTTTTCAGTGGAAACACTGACGTCACACTCTGCCTCACGCATGTGCATACAACAGGACAACAGTACAACAGTACCGTTGTTACGATCGTCGCGAACTACCATGTTGTTCTTGTGCTGCTCAATCTGCTGTATCTGCTGACTGTCTTTCCACAAAATGTGCATCTTTTGCTCCACTTTTTAACTTAGTATTCCCCAACACACCAGATGACCGGCTCAACTCTACTTCGGTGGAGATCTCCCAAAAGCTGCTTCTGGACAAGACAGTTATAGCACTACCTACAGGCCTGGCATGCTTACTACAGCGTTTCCAGTCCATCAGCGTTTTTACAGCTTTTTACCGTTTTCAGATAAAACTTTCTCATGTAAATGGCCCCTTAGTAATGCTGGGTCAATGGTGGGCTTTGAGCCCCCTCACTGACAGCTATGGGATGCCAGACCTGTCAGTCACATGAGCTGTGCCTCTGACTGGACAAACTTGTGTTAACATCTTCTGAACTGCTGAGTCAGGAAAAGATTGCCCCCTGTACAGTGTGTGCTGTTAGAGAGATGGGTGATTCTGGTTTGGTGTGTTTGTGGTTTCTTGTCTTTCTGCAGCCATCCTCGAGTGGACCGTCAAACAAACTGTGCCTTTTCACATTTCCACATAGGCTTTAATTTTCTTAAAACCAGATGTTGCCACTTGGTCTGCCCATTGCTCCACCCCTGACAGGTCTCCAGATACCTGGCCAATCAAAGGATAGGGGGTTTGTAGAGCAGGGATCCTTAAAAAGACAGCATCTAAATTGAAATGTTTCGGACAGAGAATAAATAAAAGTATTGTGAGAAAAAGAGGGTTGTTTTTTTTTTTTTTTTAATTGTAAATCATGTGAAACTACTACAGGGGACCAGAGGGAAAGAACAAAGCCTAAAAATAACACAATACTCTCTTTTAAAGCCAAATGTGTCTTTTCCATTTGTATGTAGACCAACGTTGGCCCACAGTTAAGCCTTAGGAACTTAGTGTGCTATAAAGTACAGAGTGATTTGATACTGGTGTTTACTGGTGTTAGCTCCTAGCATGAAAACATGTTATATTTTCTTTTACTAGCAATGTGTGGGTACCAAGGCTTTGCTGCTTTTTGAGATCTACTAGTCCTGTCAAGCCATTCATTTATTAACACAGTGTGAAAAGTTAACCATGTGTCTGAGCAACTCAAATTTGTGAGTTTATATTCACAGGTAGTGTCTGCTGGATTTTCCAAAAAAACAAATGGAACTTTTACAGGAATAATCCTGTTTAATTGTCTCCATTGGGCCTTGATACATGTGTGTCAGTGTCTGTGTCTGCCTCAACCCCTTCCTCAGCCTGTATGTTGATGTTTTGGTTGTTTAGGAACGTTTCTGGGTGGAGAGTAAGTGTGGTTACCTCAGCCAATCACAGCATGCCTAGTGTGCTAGTCACTTTGCATGTTGAATAGTGTGTGGAAGAAGCTATCCTGTGCGGCTAGGACGGAGAGAGAAAAACACAACCGAGTGAAACAAAAAACCAAACACATAAAGCTTGGCTCCACTTTCACGCGCTTTGGGGCTCTTGGAGAGCAGCATGGGATGAAATCAAATACAGTTCTATGGTTTCATTTAGCAGATGCTTTTGTCCAAAGCAACGTACAACAAAAGCAAGAATTTAAACAGAAGGGAAAACCTTAGTAAGTGTAACAAAGTACTGCAAGTTATTTGGCTGGAGGTACTGCCATTGAGTGCAAGAAAGGTTTTTTTTTCATGTAAAATAATGTAGCCTAACCAACCACAATTAATAACTGCAACAATATTATTCAACCTTTAACAATATTCAATAATCAGTGCTAAATATTCACTCAGAGCTGGATCTAAGACCTGCTGACTCATTCTACCCCTGACGACAAAGAGGAGAAGGTCAGATTAAGGGCCGAAGTTTTTCCTGAACAGATGTGTCTTCAGACATCTCTTAGAGTAGAAAGGGACTCTGTGGATCGTATAGAGTTTGGTAAGTCATTCCACCATTTCGGAACAACAGAGGAGAAGAGTCTGGCTAGAGATTTGGAGCCACGCTGGGCTGGGAGCACCAGGCGTCTTTCACAAGCAGAGTGTAGTGGACGAGAAGGAGAGTAGACCTGGAAGAGGGACCCCAGGTAGGAAAATACCTGTGATTAGCTTGTACTAACATGCCCAGTCAGGTGCACAGCTCTTGAGTCTCTCCGATTTAGAAACACAATGCGACAGGTGGCTGCTGGGCTGGTGAGTGTAGCTTTGGTCTGAGACTGGGTGTGTGCTGCCGCTGGCACTGAGCCAAGGAGGAGGAGCTTGAATTATGTGTTCACTACAAGTAATGAAAATTCCTGCAAACCCTGCCCATAGGCTCTTAAATTTAGTCCAGTATCCAGTCTATAAAGTGGCCCTGTTGGAGCATTTACATTTTAAGAGCCAAGAAGTTTGTAGCTGATGTTTAGAGCTGTGACTGGTGTTGTCATTAAATAGGTGGAACTGTAGCAGACATTATTTTTAATTATGACACACATGGAGCTCTGGTGAGTTGTTTTTTAATGTTGCTGGGGCAAACAGTAGATTCCCAAATAGTTAGTAATAAGTTGGCCCAACAATGCAAACTCAAGTTACAGATAAGCTCTGAAACTAAACTGTCTTTCACTGGCTTTACCAGGAACAGATATGATGTCTTATTTTGATTTTAAATGCTTGAATTGGCTCTCACGTTATCTCTTCCTGACATGCTGTCGTGAATGTGGAGAAAGATGCCTGTATGCTGTACACATGTGAGGACACTACTCATTCATTACAGGAAACAATGATGGGCAGTGTTCTCCTCTCTGTTCCCCCAAAACAGTGAGGCTGTGTAGAGGGTCGGGCCAGGGTGGGGGGTGGGGTGGGGGGGGGGGTGAGGACTCTGTACGCTAGATGCTTTTTTGTGATAATGCTCTGTTTAACACTCCCGATCTCAATGCCTGTGTTCCCCCTTCACCGATCCAGCGGGTCACACTGAGTCACAAGTTCAGTCAGCGATGACAATGGCATGTTTGTGCACAGGCTGAGCTGCTGCTAGGCTAGCCGACGCGAAGGGAGAAGATGGTACAAGGTGGACACTGGAGTCTCGTGTGACACAAACATGACCAGAGGTGTGTCTGAGCCTTTAAGTAACAATTTCCCACACTTCTACAGATGCTTACAGACATTTCCTGCTTTGTAGACAGAAATTATCTCACTATCTATGCAACTGACTGAAATGATTCAGCTTGGTCCTACAGACAGTATGAACTACTGCAAACTGTCTCTCTAACCTGATTTGATTGTTTCATACCGGTAAAGATAAATGCTGTCTGCAGCAGAAGGAAATTGAGGCTAACGTCTGCAAACCACAGACATTATCTGCAGTTGATGTTTTGAGAAGCAGAAAAGGAAATCTCTCACTCTGCAGCAAAAGTAGCGATAAAACAGCCATTAAAGCATCCAGGCAGCACTATAACATGGAGGCAAAGAGACAGCAGTAAGTGAAATAGGAGCTAAAGGGAACAGTGAGGAAACATATCTGTTGGTGAGGAGGAATGTGGAAAAAGTCAAACAAGGAAATGCAATTTTACAGCATATCAAGCAGCGAGTTAAGACAGCGTTGGACATACAGGAACTGCTTCACACATCTTTTGTGTATTTCCTTAAAAAAAGTCAACCTGCAGGTCTTTGTCAAATCAAGCTAATTCTTTGACTTCATTCTGAGTCTGTTGCCTCAAAGACTGCATTAAGATCTCAAAACCCACACAACACACAACCTCCTTTTATTTTGATCAAACCAAACCTCATCAGTGGGTAGTGGGCCTTCCTCTCCCTCATCCTCCCCCTCCTCCCTCCCTCTCTGGTCCACCTCCTTGTTGTCATATGACTTCTGTTATGTGTGTGCGATGGAACACAAAGTTGCTCTGTTAGTCCCCCTCTGCTCTGCCCTCTCAGATTTGAGTGCTGGTAAGTAAGGCCCTCTCACTCTCCAGCTTCGGGGAAACAGACAGGCCCCTGTACGCGTCTACCAGCATAGATTAGAAAAGAGGCCAAAGAGACAGAGAGGGATGAATTGAGCTGATGTTATTTTATGTAGCACCAACTTAATCCTTTCTCATTCACAGAGCCCCGCCCTGAGATTTTGGACTCAGCTTTCAGCTTTCCTCGCCGATGCTCTGCTGTTAGCTTATTTATTAGTCCTCTCTCTTTTCTACTTCGCCGCTTGTCTGAGAGGAGATGTGTCTTACAGCGATGACACTTTGTCCCAGTACCTGGCAAGGATTAGAGACCCAAAACAAACACAAACGCTGAGCCAGCAGAATGGGAGCAATGCCCTGACTGCACATACAGCCACTGAGAGGCCTTCACTTCAGGGACAGTCTGCTGTTTTATAGGATATTTCATTGCATCTGCGTCATCTATTTACATGCCAGGTACAAAAAAAGAGTATAGATTAAGGGGTATTACTGTCACATGCTCTCCAGGAGATAAATGACATCTTAGATTAATCATATTATTAAGCAGGCTGCTAGGGGGACTGTGCTCTGTTCCCTTGGTACCTAGCTGTAATAGAGCTGAATATAATTGTACAAATCAACTGTCAGCACACCTACAAGGTCAAAAAGTGTCCCAAAGTGCACTGAACAGTGATAGTGGCCTCCTCTGGGCCAGGGCTTCCACCCCAGTAGCCGCTGTCACTTTAAAACCCGTCTGTCCCTGCTGTCCCTCGCCATTATGTCACCCAGTGAAGTGGATGTAGCTGTAACAAAGGAGGTGGAAGGAGGTCAGCTCAGCATAGGGGTTTTTTTCACACTGCTGCTCTTGTTTTTGTATGCACAAAGGTCACGTCAGTGGCTCGACTCTTTTTCAAACACTAATGAAACTGTAAAATTTTTTGCCTAATTTATTATGATTTTCAATCTTCATGCTTTTCTATCAGCTTCAAAAAGACTGAAAACCAAAGTCAAGGCTGTCAGTTTGTTCCATTATTGTGTTGAAATAATCAGTAATAAGGGTGTGATGACATTTCTCAGTGTGTTTGTGTGTGAAACTGGGTATAGACCCATATAAGCACGTGATTAACCTTTTCAGTGTTCAGATATTTCACGTTGCAACCGATCATCCATCATTTTAAAGCCAAGGTCGTCAGTGACCTCTGACATTTGCTGGCAGGTTGCAGATGAAGACTGTGCAGCTCTGATGAAAAGATTAATTTGAGATTAATTCATTTTTCTAAGCTTGTCTCACAGTGGATGTGACCTTGCGAGGCTTTCTGATGGTTACCAAACATTTTATCACTGTTTAGAGATTCTTCATGATAATGTAGGATCAATATCTGTACATGCAGCCCAGTTTTTAGCGCTGGAAGTGTTCTGGCTCCTTTTCAAGAAGTCCAGATCAAATTGACCAAAGTTCATCAGGCTTTGGTGTGTGCAATAAAAAAAGAAGAAAAGAAAAAACAGTCTGTGTGGAGAGCAGAAACAGGCAGGCTCCCATTAGTAGTAGTCTCAGGATTTCCTCTATAAAGATATGTGGAGGCCAGTGGTGCCAGCAACCTGTTCCAGATGATCAAAATTTCCAAACTACGGTCAAGATTTTCAACCCAGAATGTATCAAACATAAGAAATATAACTTTTGTTTGACAAACAAGCATCTTAAAAAGTTCTAGATTAGGAGTAAATTCTAAAAAAACATGTTTCTGAGTTTTTTCACGATGCTAAGGGACGTAATAGACTTAACAGTGAAAGTGTTGGTGTTTAAGATATAAACACAGCAAGGACAAAGGAAGTCTTGGCTCTAAGTCATTTTCATAAGCTAGCTTAAGCTAGCTCAGACAAGGATCCCTAAAAAGCCGGCATTCGCATCCCAGGGCATATTTGACGCTAGGCAACGATAGCCGACCACTGTCAACAAATTTTCCAGCAATGCACTGAGGAGGTTAGTTTACCCAGCAGTGTTGGTTAAGTTACTTTAAAAGGGTAATAAGTTAGAGTTATTGTTTTGCAGTAATTGAGTTAGTAAAGGAACTACTCTTTCATAAATGTAATTAGTTACCACGGAAAGTAATTGCTGCGTTACTTTTTGAAAAACCTCCTTAATGGACCATAATGGACCTCAAACTACATCTGGTAGACGTACTGTAGGTCCTGATTGAAGAGTTTTCTTCACCGCTAAAAGTTCCATCAATAAGAAAAGCTTTTAACTCAATGTAGTGTGAAATGAAAATAAAAAAAAACTATCACACAGATTCCAGACCATTGTTAGATACTGTACTTTAAAATATTTTCAACTACATAGTCTCCATAACAGTGAAACAATGAAATGCTTTAAACTTGTTGTCCCTCTTATAAGTTCAATATAACACACTATCACACAGCTACAGACAACTGGTACACACTGTAAACCTCCTTTAAGTATTTTTTCAAAGTAGAAGTACATTAAAATGCCTCTTATAACTTAACATACTGCTCCTGGCTCGCCACTTTTGCTTCTCACTCTCCTGTGTGGTTGTTTGTGCCGCATTGAGGTTTGTAACAACAACTTCCACCTTCCTTAACCCTGGCTCTGATTGGCTAACTATGAAACTGCACTCTACATTTAGCCAATCATCATAACTTATGTGTCACCCCACATGTTTACATGGTTCAAAAAATCCACCAAAGGATGGCCTCCTTTCATCCTAACTCAAATAGAGCTAGCTTGAGTTTAGCATTTTCAATATGACACCCGCGAACAATAGGCTTCAAAGCTATACATCAGAAACAATTGAGTGATGTCACAGAGGCTACATCCATAAATTATACTGTTCATGTGAAAGATGTAGACAGTGTCTATTCATGGAGGGGTTGTTTGCTTGCAAAATGATTGTTCTTCTGCATCCAGTTGTTTGACGGTGAAGGCCACAGTTGTCCAACTGACTGCCTGACGTCCTTTATCTGCCATGAATTTAAGTTTTTATGAAACAACACCTGAAACAATAGAAGAAGACTCCATCCCCAAACCCCAAAACAAATCCTCACCACTGTGAGGAATTGCTGTAATTTGGCTCAGAAATGAAAAATATTGGGTCATGAATTGTTAGTTTGGCACAAGAAACAATTTGAAGATGTCACTTCAGGCTCTTAGAGATGATTACTGAGCGTTGTTCACAACTAAATGACAACTTACAGCGTTTAGGATCATTCCACTGATACAAAAATGATCTAAAAAAGAAATTTGCCAATAGCTGCTTCAGTTTCAGTTTTATTGGAGATACAAATATGATGTGTGAGAAATTGAGAAAGGTTGTGAGATACTTGTGCTACTAATCTGAGATGTGTGCTGCAAAAACTACCAACTGCACTCAGGATAACAGCATTCTCTTTTCATAGTGAAAAAACATCCATAAAGGCTCATACCCATCTGTTAGCATCACACCATGCCCTGATCAATATTTTCATCCAGATTCTGGATTTATCAAACAGAAAATATCAGGCCGTCCAACGCAGGGTTCAGTGAAAGTATCACTCGCGTATTCCTGATCTTTTTTTTGTTTTTGTATCAGCAGCGTTCTCGGGATGAAGATATGGAGAAATCATCATCCTCCATCTTTGCCTTGATTCACAGATGTCTGAGGGCCTGGATGTAAGCTGGTGGAAGCATCGCAGACACGTCCAGCAGTCTTCTTGTGTCACACGCTCAGAAAAGATGTGAAATTAACACAGCCCCCCTCCTCTCGCTTCATCCAATCTGTTATAAGTCTTCTCATTTCTTCTTTTGCTCTCTGTAGTCTCTCTGCTGCATCAACCTCCGCCCCTCTGCCCCATCTGCCTCCCTACTGTTAACCCCCCCTCCACCACCACCACCACCACCCCCAGCCCCTCGACCCCTCCCTGCACTGGCTTTCTCACACACATACACTACACATAAATACACATGCTCTCCTGATGCTACACAACCAATCCCAACCCCCATTGAAAAAAAATACACACACAGAAAAGGATTCAGATTGTTCAGACATAAATGTCACAAATCACTCTGCGCCGCTTGCAGACTGACAAACACTTCTGCTCTGCCTCTTTTATCGGTGAGATTTACGCTGAAAAGCAGAGAGAAACCAGCAAACCCCAGCTTGAGATTACTATTAATGAACGCTGGTGAGAACAGCAGACAGCAGGCTCCTCTGGCCAATCCTACAGCACTCCTGTGCCACTGTCAGGCCACAATTTGCCCGCTTTCCCCAGTGCCCGCAGAGTCAAGCTCCACCAGATTTGCACACCTCACATCCAGAGTCTTGTAAAGCCAGCTGTAAGCGCCCAGCACCTGATTGTGTGTGATGGTGCTTTTACTCTCATTTCCCCTTCTTTCCATTTCACAGCTTATGGCCTGGGCAGAGCAGAGCAGAGGAGAGACATGCGCGCAAACACACAGACACACATCCTCAATGCATCCTTCACTTGTCCTACATACAGTAATTACATGGACTAAACACTGCACTCAGATAAAAGCAGTCTTCAAGAACAGAGGATGCTCTTGGGAGGTGGTGAGTCAAATTGCAAGCAATAACACAGCAGCGTCCGCTGGCACACAGCTCGCAGGGTGGAGGAGGGGACTGGACAGCCTGTGTGCCATCTCTAAACATCACCTTCCCCATTTTTATCAGGAAAACACTCTCTCCCTCCTCACAATGGCCGCAGTGGAAGAGCATTATGTCCTCCTTCTGTGCCCAGAGCAGACCACTTGCAGTGATTAGAAAAAAAGCTGTCTGTTTCTGAGAGTCTTACCGTGTTCACAAGGCAGCATCCATTTACAAAGGATACTGCAGACAAGCCCTTGCAAGGAGAGAAAGGCTGTGTGCAATCCACCTTTAGTTCTTCCTCTGCTTCATCTTCAGATCTTCATTTTTTTTTTCACGGCAAAAACACACACGAAAACCAGAACATCTCCTCCTCTTCCTCTCCCTGTCTCTTATTAACGTCTGTGTTCTATATCCTATCTTGTTTGCTCCAAGGCAGTTGAGACACTGCAGCGATGGGGGTGGAGGGCGTGTATATATGTGTGCGTGTGTGTGCGAGTGTGTCAGAGACAGTGAGGCAGAGAGAGGGAGTGCAGGACGGAGAGATGGAGGGAGGAGTCAGCAGGGATAGACAGCGCGAGGGAGGAGAGGAGAGGAGAGGGAGAGGGAGAAGGGGGAAATAGTCAGGATTAAATCATGAGAGAAACAGAGAGGGGAGGAAAACAGGCTTTGATGAGGTGGCAGCAGCACCCAGTGTATCTTTAATTTATGCTTAAATAATTAAACATACACAAAAGTCATTAAATAATCCAAGCAGAGCTGAGATTGTGAGTAATTCTCGAGATATTGTATGTTGCTGACGGACCTACAGCAGGATTGGTTGCAATTTCATTGATGACAAAAAAGGCACAAGATAGGGAGAGAGGCAGGGAGGAGGAGGAGGAGGGGACTGAGAGGAGAGGAGAGGAAGGGAGGGGAGGGGAGAGATGACGACAAAGGAATGGGAGGGGGATTGGATGATGGTGTAATGTGCTGTTTCTGTGCCAACTGTTTCTGTGACAGAGGGACCACTTCCTTTATTTCTATTGGTTATTAGGAGGAATTGATAGAAGCTTCGGCAAATGAGACTCTGGGTGTGAACGGCTCTGTTCCTCTTTCTGCTTCTTCTTAATCTCTTGGAACATTTAAAAAAAATAAAATAAAATGAGCATGTTTTTCTCTCTCCGTTGAGAATACACGAGTGAATGCAGAAACAGTGCGACCCCAAAGCCTGAGCTTGATGTGAATTATCGCTTTGTCATTATGGATGCCACCAATGTGTTAAAAGACTCCTCCCTCCTCCTTCTCCTCCTCCTCCTCCTGACACAGACTGACAAACACTAACACACACACTGTCCAGCAGCAAAAATCCCCAGATCAGGTTGCTCAGGGTGTGGAGAGTAATGTAATTGCCTGGACACCAAGCCTGGTGTCATGAACTGTGAGATAATGAATCGGCTAAAGGCCAGTGAAAGTGCACATCTGGTGGGGGTGAAAACTTTGCCTCTCCCTGACCTTTCATCCAGTCTTTTTTAATCCGGTCTGGCAGGCAGGAGGTGTATTGTCCCCATTCTTTCTTCAAGTCTTCCTTGCTGTGACTCGATTCCTCTTAATTCACTTAACATATATCAATAATTACCCAAAACAGTGCCTCAGTCATACCACACAGCCTGTGTCTTTTTGTTAAATCTGCAGAAACGTTGTGATGTGTTGCAACTCTCAGCAAAGATCTCAAACTTGAAACCTCAGAGCGATAATATTACATGAGAGGAAGTCCTGTACAGAAGACCAGCTCAGTTTTGATGTGGAGATAGTCACAGGCGGCAGATATCCTGTTTAACTGCACAGACACATGTCTGATACTCTTTAGTTCTCAACTTGCATCCATTTGCCTTATAATTAGCCACATGCCAGTGGCGTAAATAACAATAGTGGTGCAGCTGCCCAGATGCCATCAGGGGCCCATGAAGGAAGAAAAAAAAGCAGCTGTCCAAAATGGCTACAGGCCCCTGTTTTTGTGAATGGAATAGCTCGGAGCAGGTTGGAAAGGCAGAGTGGCGGATAAGGGAGGAGGAAATGATGATTTGTTCAACACCTTGATACCTGTCAGTCATGATGAGTCATGATGATGTAACAGCTGGTTTGCAGAATGAGTGTGTGGCCAATCACCTTTGATGTTAGCCTACATGGTGACCATAGCAGGTCTCTTAAGTGGCTGTGTATGTGTGTACCAAACCATGTGTGCGTCCAACAAGTCACCATGATGCTACACTACTGCCATTTATCAATCATGTACGTTGCCACTTGATAAAAAAAGGATCTAATGCTCGATCATCACCTGAAGCGACAGGTAGGAGAAATATTTATTTATTTATTCATATTATTTTTTACATATTTACTTAACATGTACAGCCCAATACTGCCTTGTTGTGACAGCTCTCTCTTCATTGTCCGTTTCTTGTGATTTTTTTTTTGTCCCTTTTTGTCATCTTTGTATTTGGAGTGGATGTTTTATTTGTTGATCATGGACACCAAACTGGTTTTGTCTTCAGTGATATTTTTACTATTTTTGCTCCTGTGTTTGTCTGAAGATCCTACATGTAACCATGACCACATTGTTTACATGTGAAATCAGCTGTTATCAGCCGTTAGCATGTCAATGCTAACTGGTGCAAGGCCTGATGTTTCCCACATGGTGAGAAGAAAGAGGTGCTGACGACGTGCTGGTTCTCAGGTGTGAGCTAAGAAGTGATGACGTCGACCTGTCCTTCCATCCATCGTTATTGGGAACGTAAGATCTATCTCCAATAAGATGGACGAACTAGAGGGCAGAGTAGCATCATGCTATTCACAGACATGGCTAATGGAGCTAACATCAGACACCAACACCACATTGGAAGAGCTTCACCTGCTGTGAGCAGACAGGATCCAGGAGACAGAGACTGAACAGACTGCTGAAGAAGCTCAGTCCTGGACCCTGTGGAGGTGGAGACTGGCTGAACTGGACAATGATGGACAAGCTGTCAGCATCTATTTCTTATGGACCTTTTTGCACTTTCTATACACTTTCTTACTTTTGTTTTCTAGATTGCTGCTGTGACTCCTCCTGAATTTCCCCCTGAGGATATATCAAGTATTTTTTATTCTATTCTATTCTATTCTATTCTATTCTATTCTATTCTATTCTATTCTATTCTATTCTATAAATAGTTCATGCACAGTTACAATGTCTGAAGAGACTGAATAAATATGTCCTGTTTTCTTTTTCCCAGTCCTATATTTTTTCACTAAAGTTGTTAAAACATCTCGTTCTTGTGACTCAGCCTCACACTCCTGTTTTTTTTAAGACAAGCTGTCACTTACTGTCGTCTTGGCTCTAAACAAGATTGTCCCCTGTGGCTTCGTAACTGCTGTTTACATTTTTGACCTTCAAATGTCAAAGCTGCGATGATCTACCTGGCCTTAATGCTCAGGATGTATCTCCAGGTCTGTATTGATGTGCTCTATCACCTGAAAGGTTTCAGTCTCTGCTCTGAGTGATGACTTAGTGAGTCGATAGAAGTGCAAAGACCAGTGACCAGCCCAGACCCATCAGATATAATCTGATCTGACAGCGACAGCTAATATTTCTCTGCTGCAGGCGTCAAATGAAGACATTTGGATATGTGAAATCAGACTTTGTCTTCCAACCACTGGTCGTGGTCAAGTGTCCAGTTTGAAATTTGTGTGGACTGAATGATAATGAGATGAGACATTCTCTATGGTGTGTTACATACACAGAGATTTGTCAAGGAAGATGCAGTCAGTTCAGCCACTTTATTAAGAAACTGACCAATGTTCATGCGCACAAGCTAGACCAGAAATAATGGTGTACCTTTACCCTTTATAAAGAAAGACTGAAGACAAAGACTGACTGAACTCACAAGAAGACACTTTGACAGTGTTTTGCAGATGGACACATACCTGTTCCCAAAGGTACTGATCTTGTTGTAAAATGAGGTTTGGCTATGATGGATCACAGTCTCTTGCCAGAAAAGGCTCTAATGGGGCTTTTCCGCCAGAAGTTCCAGGATCCAAAAATTTCTTTGGCCCAGGAACTTTTCCTGCATCCCAACCAAGGTCTGAAGTCACATGAAGATTATACAAATAAGGTCAGTGATGGATGGACGAAATACAAATGTAACTGCAACTACTGTCCACCCCGAGGCAAATAAGAGGCAGTCAGATGCAGCCCAGCAATTCACCACTTAGCATGGAGGATATTTAGTCTGTGCTTGTTTTGAGTGTGCTTTATTTCACTGCAGAGGGATTTATTGACATTTAAAGGAGACATGTACAAGTGGCAAAGCCACTGCTGTAAACTTAATATCCACTGAAGGTCTTCAGTTTACAGGGTCACGCTTTAAACTGTAACACCAGGAGCTGACAGACACATTCACACCATCAGGCTCAAAGAATACCATTGTTTAGGAACTTATTAAACCAAGTTAAACACAGCTGAGTGTGGTGTAATTGTGGACAGAGAGTAAAAAAGGCAGCTGATGCTCCACCAAATGGAATAAAACCCTAGTTTCTGCAGTCAGAAAGCACGTAGCTCCTCAAAAAGTCCTTAGTTGAGAAAAGTCCCTGCGGTTGAAAAGCAGCATGTAAGGGTAGTAACACTTCCTTCAGTAGAGCCTCTGATAAGGATCTGAGATGTTTTTCCAGCTTTACCTGCTGCTTTCTCTGCAACAGGAAGTCTGTGATTCACTTTCAGGTAGAACAAGAGCCACATTCAGGCAGTTGATTTTGGTGTTTATCTGGGGAAGGGATTATTGTGTTGAATGCAAAGCTGAAATCTATGCACAGTACCGTAGTATGTTCCTGCTGAGACCAGGTGCTGGAGTAAGAACGCACCGCACTGTGAGCATGTGGTGTTCCAGCTGTGTGTTTACAAGTCGAGCGTCTCGTGCTTCCTATTTAAGTACACAGGTGTTTTCACTGAAAAGTAATTTTCAGTGATGCTGGGTTATTGCAGTGTGTAAAGAGCTGTTGAGCCCTATAGTAATTTTTTTGTTGTTGTTATTTTTTGTTTTTTTTTGTTTCAGGACTGAAACGATGGTGGAGGCCTCAAGTGAGGTTTCATTCTCTGAATCTGAGGTCTAGACTTCCTGGATCACCAGTAAGTACCACAAACAACATGAAACCCCCCTTGTTTTTCCAGTTTTTGATGAAGAAAATCCTGTAATGACTCAAACACAACAGAGAGGAAGTGTTCAGCAGCTGAATTAGCATTGTTGATTTGAGAGAGGCAGCTGTAGTAACTTAACCACTTGATGCATGTTGTCGCCAATTTGTGGCATACCCTGTCAGGTCTTGATGCAGCTGAAATGACCTTTGTATCTCATTATACCCAAGATCTTAACAGATCCACTATGTCACAATAAATTGGTCGGAAGATGAACTTCTTATGTCTGTACATACAATATAACTTAGTTATTACTATTGTGTGTACTATACTCAAATTTACAATCTCCACTTAATTTCACATCTGTAAGAATGCAAAAACACATTTAAAAAAAAAATCTATTTTTATAATTGTTAATTAAATCAGCCAGTGAGGGGTTAAGGCAACCATATTCCACAAGTCCAATCTGTATTATAATAATAATAATAATTATAATAATAATAACGATAATAATAATAATAATAATAATAATAATAATAATAATAATAATAATAATAATAATAATAATAATAATAATAATAATAATAAACAGTTATTTTGATCAAAACACATCAGTCTGAAGTTGTCATGAACACAGAAATTAGCTGTACTCTTTAAATGTTCTTCCTGCATTTCTGAGGCCTGGAAGAGCCTTCATCCCTTTTAGAGTGAGCCCCTTGTGGACACTCAAGGAACTGCTGATGTTAATGTGTCTGTATTGGCTTCATCTTTCAACTGGTATTACCTAAATGACTGTGCCAACAGTAAATCTATGCACCTCATTAATAACAAAAAGTCTCCACTTGTGTGGAGGCCACTCTCTGTTTTTCAGACTCTGATGGATGATGGACTGATGAAAACAAGAAAGTGGACTTTAAAACTAAAACATCAAGGGTAGATTTAGAGGAAGGAAAGGAGTCTGCAGAGGTTGACTTCCTGTTTCTACCTGTTGCTAATCAGCAGAATATGAGGCCCATTCCTTAAACATTGTTTTCACATGTGCAGGAACCAACACACTGTCTCTGACATGCAGAAGACGTGTGCTGAATTTGAGAAAGGAGATATTGGATTACAATAGCATACTCCACCCTTTGAGCACAGCAGGGTTATCTCCCAGATTCTCCCCTCGTATCAGATTTAACTCTTCATGGACAGGACGGTCTGTTCCCTGGGAAAACTTCATTTGAAAAAGACGGTGACTGAGCCAGAGGATTGTCTTTTAATTCACTCCAGTAGCTTAAGAAAGGCGAGTTTATGATGTCCTTTGGTGTGTCTGTTTAATATACTTAGTGTAGTCCGGATTTATTCATTCTCAGAATGACTTCCTAACTTTATTCTCTGTTCTGTTCCTCGAAACTTTCTCTGCCAACGCCTTATGACCCCTCTGTCTCCTTCAACATTTTTCCATCCCTTTCACTCACCATAACACCATCCCTTTTTTGTCTCTCCCAGATTGTCTCTGTGCCTCTCCCAGCTTCCTGTCTCCCTAATCCTTAATCCTGTGGAAATCGGTCAGGCAGAATGAGCCAGCTTTGATCAGGCTCTCATATCAGGCGTGCTAACAGTGTCAGCACACCCGGATCCCACAGAACCCTGGAGCCCAGGGGGAGAGCTTCAAACAGGCATTCTCCCCCGGACTCTGCTTGAGGGAAGGGGGAAGAGAGGCTGCAGAGTCCCTGCCTCAGCTGTTAGTGTGGGACTCTGTAAAATGAGAAATAAACAAATAAAAAACAATGATGTCAAACATTTGTATCATAATTTAGCACCTTTTATCTGTGATGACAACTTTGCATGCATGAGTTAAATTTCCTGTCAAAAGGGAAGCCAGCAGAGAGTTAAAAGTCTTTTTTGTTTGTGACAACAAACATGGAATCTGTGTCACTGGTGTCAGTGGATATAAAGCCGTAGATTATATTTCTCTGGGAAGGAGGTATGTCACTAAAGTCCTGCTGGCACTGATGCATTATCTTCTGGAGAAGAGAAACTGCTCTCCTTAAAAGTAAACTTGGCAGGGAGCGACAGACAGAGTCCAAATAACAAAACCTAACAACGGATATTCTTCTCTGACGTACAGCCGCACATAATTTTGATTTATTGAAAACTTAACAAACATGTATTGACTGGCTTGGAGGTGACGTCATAAGATACACAACTCTGCAGATGTTATAAAAAATGTTATTAATCATGTCAATCTATTCCTAACTTTTTTAGCCTGCAGCCCTGTAGTAGAGTCTCCTTTTTATGCATCCCAAGACCTGGAGGTTGGATCTCTCTGCTGACCTCCTCCTGCATAGACAGTGTTGTCTGTCTTCATACCTAATCAGATCAGAAGATTAATCAAGTTCTTCAAGTCAGTTAGAGAAATGGAGCATTTAGCAGGGTCGGTCTGTGTGCCGGATGAGGAACATCTCATGTGTAAGCAGCTAATGAGCTTGGTTGTTCAACAGAAGAAGAAAGTCTTCTTTTTGGTTTATTCAATATGGCTGTGATCATGGTCTAAAACATGTAAATTGGATTCTGACATGTTAACGAGACAATCACAGTCACTGCTGGTTTACTGACTGCATTCAGTTTCTCTTCAGATGACCGCTCTCAAAAAAAACAGATGGAAACTGAAACATGGAAAGAAGAAGAGAAAATACAGGTGAAACTTTTGGAGAGTACCTTTTCATTGTACAGGGCTTGCTTTAGGTAGGCCTCTGTGCAGTGTCCCCCATTATCAAAGGAAATGCTGACACCTAGTGGTAAAGCACATGTATTACACTTCTAACAGAAAATGTTCAGACAGTCAAAGACGGCTGAGAAGGCTTAAACTTCTGCGCTATTATCCAGTCTATGTTCATTCCGTGTCAGATTTAGGGAATTCGTTATTGATGATTTTTTTTTCTGTACTTTTTCCACATAAAATCGCATTTGTATAATTATTATAACCTGGGGTGATGTGTGTTTTAATCCTGAGTGAACCAACCTTGTCTGGTATTTGTCAGTGTCCTCCACTGCCAGTTATTGGCATGTCAGAAATTTAAGTGGGCCTTTTTCTTTCTTTCATTCTTTCTTTCTTTCTTTCTTTCTTTCTTTCTTTCTTTCTTTCTTTCTTTCTTTCTTTCTTGATTTGATTTATTTTTAAGAGAGTCTCCTCTTCTTTTTTGGCCATCTATTCTCTATGTTGCCTTTGAGTAAATTACAACACTGGTGTATCAGTGGTGTGCACAGACTTTTTGAAGGGCAGGGACCAAAAGAAAAAAAAAAGACACATACAGCATATTCAGCATGTGTTTTCTGGAGCACTGTAGCATATGTTTTTGCCTCCCAAGAGGGTAGTTTATCATGTTGTAACCAGCCAAGAGGGCAGTGTAGTGTGTTTTTCCAACCAGGAGGGCACTTAGTTGCACGTTTTGGCTAGCAAGCAAGCATTTCAGCCCGTTTTTCAACAACTGGACCCTGAGAGGAGCCAAGAAAGAGCTACTTTGTGAGTAACCACTGGCTAATTTGGGGAAAAACATAGTTTAGGCTGAATACAGGCTTGTTAATTACTTGGTTGTTTACTTTTGTGACACAAAGTTTAAAAAAAAGAAAAATCACACAATTTTACCTAAAGTTTTTAACAGTGCTACCACCTTCCCCTTGTAAGAACTTTACCAGAAGTAGACCATGGACTGTTGCGATGCCTTCTTTTTCTTAATTTGTAGCAAGCTTCAGAGCGTGATGCTGCCTCAAGTGGTGAGTTGGATGTTGTGCAGCGTTCTGCATTTCCAATCAGAAATGTCAGTAAATTTAAGTAAGTTGCAAACTTTAATCGTATCGTGCAATTCAGCAAGAATGAATGCTTACTACAGGGAGTAATTGGTTCAAAAAAAACAAAAAACAAGCAAACAACAACAAAAAAACAGGTACAGGTTATACTTTTCTTGTACAGAAAACCTTTGTAGATGAAATAATGTGAAATGCAAAATTAAGCATTCATTTGATTTCATTTACTGAAATATTTGTGTGAACACATTCAACTTGGCTAGTCATCATACTTTAATTAAGATAAGTTTTACTGATATATTTACTTACATAGGAGGAAATTTAGTTGTAACAAAAGCTCACAGTAAAATACAAAGTAATTGTAATGGACAGAAATGTCATTCTCATACAAAGTATCAATGCTGGATATTTATACTAAGCTTCTAAATTAACATAGGTTAGTATTAAGTAACACAAGAGCTTCACAAGCTCTTTACAAGACTTCCTAAAATCATGTGAGGTCATCACAAGAAGATCTCCTCAGTGGCTTGTGATATGTTGGAGGGGCGGGCCTCAAACACCAAGGTCTCCCCATAGCTCCCCAACAGCCCTTCAGAGGGCTGGCCAATCAGAGGCAAGGGGGTTTTGTGAACTGGGGTATTTTAAAGTGACAGCAGCTAAAAACAACATTATTAGGACAGAGGCTGAAATAAGTGTTGGTGTGTTTTTTTTAGTTTTTTTTTTTTTTTAGAGTTGTTGTTTAAAAAACACCATTGAAAAATATGGATTTTTTTTTTACTGTAAATCATGAAAAGCTGGGGTAACCACAGGGAAGGGAGAAAGACTGAAATTTATATATTATATACTCATTAAGTGTATCCAGAAGTACCACTGACTATAAATTTGTAGCCAATTTTTTTATCCTTCCCCGTGCCGATGAACAGCTGTGATGGTCACAATAAAAACAAATGTTCCCTTCTGGTATCTGTGTGTTCTTGGGAAAATTGTGACAGCTGCTGATTCAAATTAGGACATTTTAAAGGGTAGAGACAGACATCCTCCTTACCATTAATACTCAACTACTCTGTTATCAAGTACAGACACTTAGATTTAGGCGTTCTGAGATGTCTCATGTGTAATATCAAACATAGGGGGAAAAACAGCTGGTGTTAGTGTTTGAATAAGACCTGCTGCTCATGGGGAGTGGGGTTGCTGCTGTTTGACAAGTAGTCAAGAAGCTAAGAGGAATGAAAACTCATTTAAACACAGGTAGCATTAGCTTCATGTCCCAAGGTGTCTGAGGGCAGGTCAACGGATGCTGCAGAGGAACCTCATGTGCCTCTGAGTGACAAAGGCCTGGAGTTAAAGCTGCCCCTGGATCTAGTGAATATGTGGCCCTGCTGCTGAGAACAGATTGTACATAATCTGTAAGAAAAGCAGCTCTTTGCAGACTTTGGTAATCCCCTCACTCTTTAGCTTGAGGGAATCCCATTGACCCCTTTCTAAACCCCTAATGCTGTCTTTATCTGCAGGAAAGACACTGTCTCGCCTGGCACCAGCCACGCTGTAATAGGAAGGGCTCCTATTGTCAGGCACAAGTAATCACTCCACTGGATGTGAATGAGTAATTTCTCTCAGATCAATTCTGTAATGAATGAATAATGAATACCGAGGCTCTCTGTCCGGATCATATGCCTTGTAATATTGTTTACTTGGAGTTAACATAATCCACCAATGAGCAAGCGCTTGAAAACAGTGACGACAACAAACTTCCTTCTGCTGTGTAGAAATCTCAAGAGGAACCAGACCACTGATAGACCACCATCCTCTGTGACTGGCTTGGTCCAGGGACTGTGAAGAGGGGAGTGAAAGTTAGGAAATATTAGAGACTGTAATAAATATACAACAGCAGCCCCAGGAGGAGATGAAGCAGGTTCAGAAGTATTGATCAAAGAGACATGTATCAATTCAGAGTAGTAGGAGGTGAAGTGACAGGAGTTGTGTAGACTAAGTCCCATACTAATGGAAACCTCTAAGAGCAAAGCTAAGGGCTGGTCTGGGCCTACCTTAACCATCAGATTAAAACCTACTCCAAGTAAAATGTGATCAAGTTTTTATGTCCTATGTTTTGTAAAGACTGTCTTATTAGAATTGAAATGAGCCACATTCACTTGACAAGTTCAAAAAATGTATAATTTTAAGATAATGAGACAAAAATGATGCCTGAATCGCGTGCAAAGAGTAAGAAAAATCTGCCAATGGGGTAAAAAATGTTCTTATTTAATTACTTGTTGAAGTCATTATTCTTATGTCAAGAAAGTTGACCAGCAACTTTTTCCTTTCCACTTTGATTTTATTTTCTCTACAAGATAATCAGTCCACATTTTTGTCTTAAGTATATTGACATTAAATTTTTTTCTGGACTCGTCAGGTGGCAGAGAAGAACATTTTTCATAGTAAATAAAACATAAACAACTGCTCATGGTTCCAGTTTTTTGCAATGTGGCCTTGTTAGAGCATGAAAGGTAAAAATGATCCAAAATGTAATAACTTACCCAAAATGTATTAATAAAGCCTGAAAACATAATAGCTTGTTGATATATAACAAAAGTGCTGAGCCAGTATGTAATATAAAAAATGTAATAAAACCAAAAATGTAACAAGTTGTTACATTTTTAATAAAAAGTTTTTACATTTAGGGTTTTATTACCTTTTTTTATTTCAGGCTCAGCACTTTGTCACATTTTGGGTTAATTATTACATTTCAGGCTCATTGCACTCATTAACAAGAAGGTTGTGTTGTTGGGAGAATTTATTTGTGAACAGCATAACTCAAAAAGTATCAAACTGATTTTGATGAAATTATTAGAAAATGTTTGAAATAGGGTAAGGAAGAAGTGATTAAATTTTGGAGGTGATCTGGATCACCATCTGGATCCAGGATCTTTGTGAGATAGGGTCGTTTCCACCATATGTGTATATAACTCCAGGATAAATGGTCAGATTGCTTTGCAAAACAATACAAGAAAAGGTCACCATAATTTCTTACAGATGTAAAAGTATGGCAATATTCTGGATACTAAGATCCAGAATATGAAATATGTACTGGGTCATCATCATTTTTAACACTGTCAGGAAACAAATTATTGTACAAACCTGCAACTAAATTGCACCAAATTGTAGCAGACAGTCTGCTGAAAAGGAGTATAACATTAAAGTAGGACTAAAGTGTTGGTGACAATCACAATATGCTTTGTGGAGGTCTGCACTCTCTGAGTGCTTTTCTAGTTTATTCATTTATGTAGTTTTTACATTTTTGGGTTGTTAGTACATTGTGGGTCATTGTTACATCTTAGGTCATTGTTAGGTTCGAACATGTCTCAGGTACAGAGGGTGTCTGCCTCCACAGACTTGTGAGATGGTTAAAAATTGGGAAAAGCTATTACTAGCCTGCAAAACCACTTTCCTACCAAGTTTCACAGGAAGGCCTGCAGTTCTAAGATGTCAATGTGCTTGTGGAGTAACAGGTTACTAGGAGCTCCTTAAGTTTTGATGATGCCTGACTTCAATAGCCTCTAGGGTGGTTTTCGCTGATAGTTCACAGCTAGCTAATGCAGAGAGGCTTAAGACCTACAAACATCTCTTCAGTTGTGTGAAAGTATGTGTGTAAGTGAACAACACACAGTCAAGTCTGGGTGAACTGACTTGCCAAGAAGGGCCCTGACCCTGTTTTCATGTGGGATTCAGCTGTGGTTTTTATTTGTCTGGCCTTTGTAGTGGTATGGACTGACATTTCAACCAACATCATTCTTCATCACAGGCTCAAGCGTCAGTGCTGTGAAGCTCATATTTCTTTGACCTTAACCTCTTTTTTTTAACATTACATGACTGAGGTAGTTGATTTTGGATCTGCAACATTGAACCCTGTCTTTGAACAGATGTGTGTACCGATAGACGGCCGGTTCATTGTGCTCACTTAAGTTGTTGTCTGCAAAGGTATGTTATTTGACAGAGTCCATCCATGTGTTCACATTCCCAGATTGTACAATACCATCCAAATTTTGCAGTACAAAGGATTTAACGAGATAAAATTTGCAAGGATTATAAAGGAAATGTCATGCAAAGCAGTCAGGACATGTCAGTGGATCTGGCTGGTAAGAAATATGATAGGTTGGGAGCCAAAACAGCTCTCGTTGTCTTCAGGCTTTGGAGTTTGGGGGACTTTGGGACCCTATGTTGAAGTTGACTTACCAGTAGAGGCATAAGTGGAGTGGGTTTCTTCTCTGAGCACCCATCCTTTCTCAAAGCACAAGTATCTTGTGTTCAGCACCAAAAATTGCTGAAGTTATTCATTATCCTTAGAGAATGAGAGTACTTAGTAATCACTCGATTGGTCCTCCAGAGTTAACTACCACGCAGATTGCCATGACATCAGTGAACCACACCCATGATCCCTGGAGGATAAACTATTTCTGTTTTAAACATGTGATAAAAAGTAATCTACGTATGGCTGAAGTGTCATGAAGGCTTCCATGATCCCTGGAGGATGAAAAAGTATCAGTATGGAGACTTCAGAGTCCAATGGGGAGATAGGACACTGAATTCATGAACCTTAACCCAGAAGATAATCATTTCATCAGCTCTCTTTGTATAAATTTTTGATAAAAATTTAACTCCTTCAATATACACCAATCATGAAAAGGGTTGAGTTACTGATGAACTTTTTGTTGTTGTTGTTTTTTTCAAAAAAGGGATGACCACGTGGTCTTTAATATACACTGTAAACATTACAATTTCAGACAAGACCTCAGATTTAATTTTACATTTTATTTGAAATTGCGTATAAGTGCAACTGTAATTTCCCCTGGGACAAATCAAATATTTTTGATTCTGATTCTCAGATCAGAGGCTTTAAACAGAACATAGGAGAAACAGGCACACTGATGGATTCATAAAGGTCTTTTTGCTCATAAAAAAAAAGATATTAAATGGGAAAATGCAACGATCCAACACACTATAACTTTGAACTAATGAAGGTAATAAATACATGAATAAATAAAGGCGAGCTTACAAACATGGCACTTAATACATGACAAGATTGCCTGTAGTTTTTGAGTTCAACTATAAATCCCTGTTCTTGCTCTGGTTAGCGGGGAATTGGCAAATTCATGGGAGTTTATATGGAGACGAGCATCACAGTTTTGTGGACAAACAGAATGTCAGTGCAATCAGGCTGTTTTTATAGTTTTATGTGGGTGTAGACCAAAGTTTAAAGACAATTTTGGGTAATTAAGTGAGTGAACTAAGCATGTAAGACGTTCTTTGTTTCTGTTTTATGAATATTAATAAGGAAACCCCTCTCGATTTCTAAAAGGATACTGTGTTACTATTCACTGTAGTGATTTCAGCATTGAAAAAAGGGTGCTGTCCTTACTAACAATGGCACTTCTACAGTTGTTTACCTTTTCATGCATAATCTCTCAAAACCTGAATGAGTTCTTCTAAACAAACAGAGGGGGGTGACAACCAGGGTGAGATTTTGCAGTATTGTAGTTACATTGATGGACCTAAGGGGGTGCCACAACAAGTCATAGTTTTAATTTAAAAGGCTTACTGCAACACATGAGTAGGTTAGCGTTGTCTATTTCCTGTAATGCAGCCTAATCCTTTAACAGGAGGTTATCATACCCCTCAGCATACTAAATTAAAATGAATACAGAAAAATATAAATTGTTTCTGTGACAGTAGTCCTGCGACAGTTCATCACTTAGTGGTGACAGACCATAATTGCTTCTTTTTGAATGGCTTTTGTATTTAATTTTGACTATTCACATAATGTTTTAGTCACCATTTGAGGAAAGGTTCATTTAGTATCGAGTGAATGAGAGTAATATTTAATACCTGATTTCAGTATTATAGAGTCTCGTTTCGCGGTTAGGTTATACTAAATATATAAATAGAAATGTATTTTACAGTCGACGTAATGCCGTAGTGTGTATATGTATATTATAGTCTGCATTGCTGCCAGTTTAAAGGAAACCATTGCAAGCATTCTCAATGCACAAAAGCGTTTCAGTGCACGTCCTACTTGTAAAGCTCTACAGCAGGGCGATTTTGCGCGTTCCCGTGACTCTCGCCATAGAAAACAAAGCTGAACGTCTTCCATAACGGCGAGGGGTGCAGACTTGAGGAATATACGATTTTATCGTGGACAGGTCGTGCTGAATATGGATTTACTGTGGGTGTAGCATCGTTGGAGACCGAGCCCTCTCGGTTGGGGTGACAGCAGGACATTAGCGAAACCGACGAAAATAACATCAGTGTTTTTTTCTCGGGGTGCTTTGTCTTGTCCACCTAACGATAGCAAACCATCATTCCCGTTTCATTTGCAAGATATTCAGCTAGTGATTACTAGCTGCTGCCGGGATGGATCATCATGTTGTCACCTAAAACTAACTGCTAGGACGTCGGATTGTGAAGGAGAAGCTGAAAACCTCAACGGGTTGTCACCGGGACCTGAATCTGTGTTAGCCACAGTCGCGGAACCCACTGTTTTCGGCGATATGGCGGAGCAAGGCTACTCATCTTGGTGAGTGCGCACAGGCACAGCGCTACCGATTAGTAGGAGCTACCTTACGTTAGCTGCTGCTACACTGCCAAGCCTGGATGATGTAGGTCACTAAACCAAGAGATAACAATCCTGACCATTCACAACCACACTTGCCTATTCACTACGGGGCCTAATGATGCTTTTATCACCACCAGAAAGAGCAAAATATCAAACAGACATGTATTTTCCCCAGCAGCTCCAATATTGCTCAAAGCTAACCTGAGCTGGTTGGTTAGCTAGCAGCGGCTAATCAGCCTCACCAGCTGATGCCGTGCTATTGTAGCTGCTGTGCTAACGGCTCACTAGGCAATATTAAATGCCTTTTATATTCCATGAGCTTGCTTTTGGATGTATGTATCATTGCGCTTTAAGCTAAACCTTTCATAGCCATGTCAAGCAGATTAGTGGACGTTAGCTTTGCCGACAAATTAGCACTAGCTGATTACATGGATAGCATTCGTCGTCGACCCGCTGCACACAATAACAAAGGTTCAGCTGTAGGGCTAAGCTAACTAACTGGCATCGCATTCGTGTCAGAAAATGCCAGTTTCATTGCAAACCTGGTATCGTGGCATATGAAACACCTTTAATACTGTAATTTAGCTACAGAGCTGTGAGGTTGTGTTTGACTTGAATCTAAGTGTTTGGGGAAAATTAGACGGAAGCCAGGCGGAGATGATGTGAACACAGAAATGCGTTGTCTCCATGAATGAAAATGAACCGGTTTCTGTTGAGGCCTTTGGTTGGTATATGCTATAAAATGACTCTTTAACGGGGATAAGAGTATTTGCAGTGATTTTCATTGAAACAGCCTTCTCTTGAGTATGTACAGTGGTGCTCCGAAGTTCACATGCCCATTCAGAAGTTGTGAAATGTGGCCTTTTTAAAAAAATAAATAAAAATGAAATATGTATGGCATGCAGAAGACCTCTCTTTTCATTCATGTTAGGAGTTCAAGTGAAGCCATTTATTCATCACATAACTATGTATTTCTTTTATAAATTCAAACAATAACCCACATCACTAAAATGGCCCTGGTCAAAAGTTTAGATACCCTTAGATGTTTGGTGTATTGATAATCACACAGATTGACACCCACAAGTTAAAATGGCTATTATCGTTAAGTGTCCACACTTGTGACTTGTTTTATTGTCATTAGTCTCCAGGTATGAATAGTCACTTGGTTTCTTGGCTCTAGAGAGAGCCCTGCATATTTCATCCAGAGCTCCATAGATTTTTCCAGATACTGAGCCATGGTGCAAGCTAAAGAACTGTACATACTAGGACCTGTAAGAGAAGATAGTTTAAAAAAGGGTATCAAAAGATACGCAAAGATTTGAAAAAGCCGATCAGTAAAGTTAGAACTGGGATAAAGAAGCAGAAAAGTGGCTCTGTAAAGACAAATTCTGCCAGACTATGTAATATTATGAGCACATCTATATTGTGTCAATGACTACTTATGAGTAGACTAGTCTTAGCCTAAGGTAAACATGTCTGCCCTCCTTGATTCTTTGTGTCACACAAAGATCAGGTGTGGTTAAGGCTTATAAAAATACAGGAATATTTGTTTGTGGGTTTATTCAACCACTTTGATCATTGCGCTTTTAAATCCGTCAAAGTTCTGCCCAGTAACGGGACTTCATTCTGTATTGTTGAACCCAAAACTGACCAGTGGGTTCGTCGCACAAGTCAGTGTGCCAGTGCATTTAAAGTTCGCATCATTCGTGTTTGATTTGTCTGATCAGAGTTCTCCCTTTGCTTTGTTTTGCTGAAGATTGAGTAATGTTGATCTACTGTTGTTGTACTTGTTGTAAGGCCTGATATTGTCTGAGCTGTTTGCTTAAAAAAAAAGTTACTACATAATGTGACGCCTAAAATCAGTTTATGTTTTCAAATAAGTTAACAGGAGATGGGAATCCTTTTTCCAAACACATTTCTGTGTGTTTATGTTTTGCTTCAGTACCAGGAAAGTTTAAATCACCACATTTGCATTTAATGCTTCATGCAAAGACACAAACACTTTCACAGCTGCTGTCAAAGCCGCATTTATGTCATACCAACATTCTTTCATATCAGGATAGGTGAATGGAAGAGTGCCACCCTAACAAAGGCGTGTACCTGATATTGATGAGACGTTTTTGCTGTCTCTACTCTGCCTGAGTCGCTCTCAGAGACGTGCAGTATATGGACGTAGTGTCTGTGACATCACCTGTCTGTTTCTGATACAGAGTTTTGAAAGCCTCGTCAATGGAGGCCATATTGGTGATGGCGCTTGCAGCTTGGCATTTTTCAAGTTAGAACGAAGTAAAGAGGCAGGCCTTAGACTCTTTGTGGACAGCTACAGGATACCCACCTGTCTGTCAAGTCAGTCATGCCCTCATATGGACAAAATATGTAAGTTTAATAACATTGAAAACCACGAGTGATCTAAAACAATGTCGTGTAAATCGTGTATTTTTGTTATAAATTGTCTTTTTTCTAGCTGGTGTGGTTTCTGGTGTTTCTGCAAACAACCTCAAGTGGAAGAAACTCTGTTTATCAGATCGTGATATTGTTAAACCAGGGGTTGCTGCTTGGTCTCAGTATGAATACTAGTTGGCGGGGTGATGAAATTTTTCTTTAAAAAAGCAAGTCCTAGGTCAAAGTGTTCAATACCATGGATAGTCACCATTTATTTCTTAAATTACTTTCTTTGAGGGAAGACTTATTTGCCTCTGCTCAGCCTACTGTTGTTCAATTATATCTCAAGTGTGTTCTCTGTGCATTCAAATCTGCCATAATGACTATAAATACGCCTTAAAGGCTCAATAACTCAGTGAATTGAGTGCTGGTCTTGTCAAGTTAAAGCTTTTTATGGAATAGATTTATCATGTATTATAATCTATCATTTGTGTAAGCATTCAGAAGTTAAGAATCCTTTCTGCAGGTAACTATAACCAGAGGCACTTCTCTAAGCTTTAACAGTTACAGAGAAATTTTGTTATCTGATATTAGGCTGAATGTGCAATGTGACTTTATTTTTCAATTAAACAGCTTCACAAATCTGAAGTGATTTGATCAGCCAGCCTACTAACTGTCATCTCCTTCTCTTGGTCTGTTACTTCTGGCAATTTTTCAGTCAATAAAAATTGTAGCAGTATCATAAATTATTATTGCAATTTTCGAAAGCATTCAGAGTTGGGTTAGCTTCCCAGTTTGAGGACTGGTGCAGAGAAAGTGAAAGCTCAAACCTTTTGAAATGTGAAGTCTGAAATCATTAGGGGCTTTTTGACATTGCTCTACTGTGTCACACAAACTGAGACACGAGGGCTGTTTGTAGATCTCCTGATGATCTTGTTTGGTTCGAGCTTCAAACTGGAGGAGCTTTAAACAACAGATGAAGTTTAAAATTTAAAAACTGATCTTTTTTGCTTCCATTTTATCTTGTCTTTTAACTGTAGTGTATAAAACATTTGTCATGGTTTGATTCTGGCAGCTTAACTTCCCCATTCCCACCTAACTTAATCCCTTCTCGTTTTTCATTTCTATTAACTGGTTGGTGGGTGGTGTTTTCCCTCAACACAAACATCAGTTAGGTTGGATAAGTTTTTAACTCTACTGTCAATGCTCTGCTATACAGATTTCAATTCAAAAGGGGATATCAAATCCCAGAAAGGAGGCTAGCCTAGCAAGGCATTTGTTGGAGAGGATTTATTTAACACTGAGTAATGTGTGTTGTTATTATTATCATGCTTCAAAGAAACAGCAAAACTAACCCCAGACCTTAACACACATTTATAATAGAAGTAAGCCCCAACTTATGTGACATACCTTTTACAAAGTAAGGCGCAAAATCAGTTGTAAGTTTTGACACTGGAACCATCTCATTAATCAGATACTTGCAGGAATAATCAAATTTATCGCATTGTTTCAATCTGAACAGAAGGTCTTTGGAGACACTACCTCTAAACTTCTGTTTGGGATGTGGTCCTTAGAGGTTTTTAACATGTTTCTTAATATATTCTTGTATGACCTGGATGAACTGTTGTCATACCAACTGGCCAAAGTGACAATGTTTTGTTGGCTCTTTTTTAAGTTAGCTTTGCACCTTGAATGACGTTGACAGCTCGGTCAGCAGCTGTTTAATTGTTTGTTTCGCGGTTTTGAATCAGAGTTTTAACAGAGGTGGTTTCTATTACTACTTCTTCATTTTCAGTTTTGCTTGTCAGAATGTATGGAGGACAAGTCACACCCTTTGACCGCTGCATTTTCTGTCAAACTGTGAAACTGCTCCTTGTGTGCACTTCCTGAAGATCTCACAAAGGAAGAGCTGTTGCATAGACGCATAAGAAAGCACAAGCCTTTGAAGATGTCCGATAATATTACATTATTTATCCAGCTGTATTTGTTGTTATCTCTTTGCTAACATTTAAAAGTGTATAACCCATTGTACTCGTATTGGAGGGAAGATATCATCTCCAGTTGTGAACAGTTATACCTGACACCATTTGTCATCACAGTGAAAACAACCTTAATTCTATACAATTCTCATTTATAACTTTAGCATCAGAGTAGCTTCATATCTACATTCCCTTACTTTGGCCTCAGTCTGAGTTGAAAGCCCTTCAAAGGCCAAGAGGTTCAGCTGGTGTTATCTTTAGAGCTGTTTGTAAGCGAGGAAATAAAATCTCTCTGAAAGTTGAGCAGTATAATTATACATGTATAAAAAGGAGTAATTAGTCTGATGTGGAGAGAGGCAGATGGAGAGCATTGTGGCTGTGTTAGTAAAGAATGGAAACAGCTACATTTAGCTTATTGTACAGATCGGAGCACCATCCTGTATGCTAAGAGGTGCCCAGGCTAACATCATGGGTGTGCTAATGTAACCGTTAACTGGACACGTCTTTATTAACAGCATGTCCTGTTGTCACCTCTGCGATCTTCAACAAAAGTCAAAGAGCTGAAACACTTTGCAACACTGCTTCTTACTAAAGTTCTCACTATTAAACTTAACGAAACAACCCCAGAGAGACACTGAATCTTTTCAGTTAAATACCTTTGACCAGACAGTCAGTCACATTCAATCTGCTCAGAGAACAATGTAGATATCCATCGTTCTGAAGGTCAACAGTAGGGATGGGTACCTTTCACATTTGAAACGATACGGTACCGATGCCCAGTACCTGGCAAATGGTACTGGTACTCAACGGTACCAATTTTCTGTACTTTTTTGTGTTTATGTGGTAAAAAATAACAATTTGTTTAATGATAAAGTATAGATTTTTTTCAATTTGACATATTATTTATTCTTCAATACATAACCTTGCAATGCTGTGTTTATGACCAGCATGGAAAATAACCTACTCTTCCGCTGCCTCACAGTCACAAGGATGCATTTAGGTACCTAAACATGGTACCTTTTGGTTTTACATGAATCAATACACAATACTTTTGACTGCATTCGGTCGGTACCTATAAAAGTACCTAATTCGGTACCCACCCCTAGTCAACAGTGTGTCATACACAAGCAATATAACTTAATCTGACTGATGTGTGTCTTTCGTCAGCCTGGAAGTTTAACAGGTAAATCTGAAGTTTCTTCATACGTCTTGATTTCTGTGTGATGTGGAAGTGAAGACTATCTATTAGTGTTTTGTTACACACATTAGTTCCTGTATTTTGGTGTCAAAAGCAACAAGTGAAGAGATTATCATGATTACCAAGTCTGCAAAGAGAGAATTTTGATGAGGCAGTGAGTCATCACTATCATGACCTGACACTACATAAATCTCCATGAATCTTTGTAGCTGCTTACTGGAGGCTGTTACCAAAACCTGCTCAGATTGGTGATGGGTTATAGTCCACGTTGACAACTTTGGCATAATAGTCATTAAAGAATACCTTCATCTTTCCTATCATTAGAATGAATGAGAGGAAAAACAAGCCATCTTACCAAGGAGACATGCTCTAATCCCAAAATCCTATTATTCCGGCTGTCCACAGTACAATCTAATTGAAGCTTGGCCTTTCTGAACACCTACTAATCAACTTATCATTCACACAAAGTAGGTGACTTGGAAAAAAAAAAACAAGGCTTGATGATGTATTGCTGATCTTAATGTAAAATCCAGTGTTATTACATCAGAAACCAGAGAACACAGGGACTTGACTGTCTATTAAAAGTCATGTGTCTGTTGTGAGGTAGTCGCGAAGGATGTCCTGATCTGATACACTGATTGGTATTGGCGCCCGATATGGCTATTTTGGGAGTACTGGATAGCATCGGGTTTCGTTTAGTGATTGGGACCGGTCCAGTTTTCACATGTTTTCAGCACTGTCACGCTTTGCTGCTGCTGTAAATCAAAATATGTCGCAAACATGTCCGCTTTGTGGGACTACCTCTCTTTGGAAAGCAATGATAGTAAAACAGCGACTCCAACATTTGTAAAGTCAGTGTTCCTCGAGGAGGTGCCAACAGGGCTCACTTTAATACAACAAATATGATTGGTCATTTACGGATCAGATTAGTATCCACAAAACATATCATGAAAAAAGTCGACTGGATGTCAAAAATCTGTATTGGGACACCCCTAGAAGTAACACTACCTGTATTAGCCTATTATGCATTTAAACTGGACCTATGTGGAGAAACGTAAACAGACCAGTGTTATCTCCCAATTCATGCAGTCATACTCATTTCTTCACCAGTTTACGATTATATTGGCTGTTGTTTTTAGCTAACCGTGTGAGTTATAATCACCTTCAAATATAAGAATTATTTGTTCACAAGATTGAATCCAATTCCACTTCTGGACTTGATTTTGTAACATGTGAATTTTATCAGTGACTGTGATCCATGTCTCACTTAAACAGGCATTTTTTCTGTAATAGATCTGAGTTGAGACCTGAAAATCTCTGTTACATTCATGAATTTGTGAGTAAGTAGGGATGTTCTGATTAGGGCTGCAGCTATCGAATATTTTAGTATTCGAGTATTCTACTGAAAATCCCATCGATTAATCAAGTAATCGAGTAATCGGATAAAATACATTTTTGTTTAGTTAAAGAGCAGTTATTTTTCTAATGAAAATTTTTCTCTTTAAGAAATAGGATTTTCTGATACAGCATGTCAATAAGAGCACTTGCTTTGGTAGCTCCAAAATTTGTAAACACACTTTGACACATTTTTTGTGCCTCGTACATGTCATCAAATGTGGCGGACCCACATGGCACCCATTTCGTAGAATGACCCATTAGTCTCCAAACTCCAGAAAAGAAGCTAGATTTGTTGCTAGTTGCTATTCTGTATAAGAGGTAGCTTGAGGGGTCTGAAAACTCTCTTAATATGCCCTCAGCTCTATTTGAAATACCACTCTTTGATCTTTTTTGAAATTAAACGATTCCCAGAGGCGGAGAAAATTACTCGAGTATTTTTTTGTAATCGAGTACCTCGAATCATTTGAGGAATCGTATCAGCTCTAGTTCTGAAATTACATTTTCACTTCCGACACTGCACCGATACAGCAGCATTGAGTATTGGCCGATACCGATATTAATCTGATACAATATCAGCATTAAACATGCATTCTTTTATAACTTATTTTGTAGTATGTCTGTCATGTTAGAAAAGGCTTGATTAAGTGATATTATTCAAACAAAGAACAGTAGTCAGCAACAGTAGGTATGAGGAAAAACTGACCCATTTATTATTAACCAATGGGTAACAGAAACTGCTTATATCAGAGATTTTAGATGCATTCCGATACGATACTGATACTTTTTTTTTGCTGATATCGGATCGATATCCGATAGCAATATCGGACTGGGACACCTCTGGTGTGAGGAATCATGCTGTTAGCTGAAAACAACCACTCCTGAAATACAGAAACCAGATAGTGTAGGAGCTAGTATGTCTATAATAACTGCTGCTAATTCTGGCATTTTTATAAGGAATGTTTTTCAGTGTACAATAGAAGATTATAAGTCGTTTTGCCTATAAATTACTGTGAACAGGAGTCATTCGTTTGGTACCAGCTTCACACATGGTCACATGTCTTTTTCGCTGTCTGATCAATTGCAGGTAGACATTGTAACATTACACGTAAGATGTCAATAACTCTAGTCACAGATGTAACCTGTAATGTATTGGGTAATGTGAAATTATAAAGAAACTTGTTCCATTGCTGGTAAACACTGTTATACTCAAAAAATATCACAAGAAGCTTAATTGCAAAGCAAATGTCTGGCAAATGAAATCCCAAAGGATAAGTCTATAAAAGTGTAATGTGTGCTTGAAACAGGGGTTAGAGGAGAGACTCAGAGCTAACACAGTGTTTCCCTCAGAATGACACTGCACCTGTGTTTAGCCATCTGTCTGTAATTGTTCTTATTGGATGAGTTTATATCACAATTTTACTTTGTCCCTCATCTTTCTAGTGTTTGCAAACAACTCAGGTTTGCTCTGCTTTTTATGATTAGTTCAATACCTCACCAATAAATGCACACACACACACACACACAGAATAGGCAGTGCTCTCCTCTACAGCAGTGTGTTCTGTCTCCTGTGCCTTTCTGTCTGTTTGTCTCATCTTTTGACAGTTTTTTTTTCTCGGCAGCTCTTCTGGTAAACCACCCAATTATTCCATTTCGTGTTTTTTAGAGTTCCACTCAATGTGTGTTGTCACTACAGGTGATCTGTGTGAGGATGAGTTGGTTAACAATCCAATATTGAGTCAGGGAGACATTACACTTCTTCTCTGGTCTCTGCAGAGCATGTCTCATGTGCTGCACTTGCTGTCAGACTTTTTTTTTTGAGGAGAATGTAAACAAGAACTGTTTTATTAGTGTGTTGAAAATCACCTTTTCTGACTTTGACCGAGCAACAAGCAGTAAGAGGTACTAGAGTAGAAAAAGTCAGTCTTATTGCTTATGGTTACTTGTGTTTTTATAGTTATGACAAGGCACTGGCTTGTTTCATAGCTGGTGAAAACCTCCGTTCAGACGTTTTTATTTAACCCTTACATTAGCCCCATTTCCACCAAGCAGTTCAACTCAGTTTATCTCGGCACAGCGCACATTTTACGGCGTCTCCACTGACTAATCCCTGGACAGATCGCCAAATAACCGAGACGAGCCTCCCGCGGCTAAACTGATCTGTTCCCGGAAGGTGGAGCTACAACACTGAAGACCATTGATTGGTCAAAAGAATCGTCACTTAACGTTCAACAGCTGCTGCATTTCTCCTGCCGTTGCACAGACTTCTCTGAAACAAAGCTTGGTTGTTCTTTGTATCAAAGAGCTACATGCCAATCACAAAGAAGATGAATTCTGGATGTCTCATCCTTGCTCTTTGTTTCCTGTGTAGCATTTTTCTTCTTCATTGGATTAATTTGCGGGGTACACTGTGTGCGGTGCTTTGGCATCATGCTATTATGTTACAGATGCGGCTATCGGCATCTGGCTTACACACCGCCTACCACGAGAGGGCGCGGTTGGCTGTGGAAACCCAAACAGGACCAGGTTTAACCGAGCCAACCCGTACCAAACCGTACTGATCTTGCTTGGTGGAAACAGGGCTATACTGTTACCTTCACAGCATGGTTTCCTGTGACAGTGTTAAGCCCCCCTTTGAACTCTGTGTGCATTTTTTATCAAGATGGCCTGATACGTTTTGTTCAGGGCTGATGCCCATACCGATTATCAGAGCTGAAACGATTCCTCGAATGATTCGAGGTACTCGATTATAAAAAAAATACTTGAGTAATTTTCTCGGCCTTAAGGAATCATTTAATTTTGAAAAAGATCAAAGAGTGGTATTTTAAATAGAGCTGAGGCCATATTAAGAGAGTTTTTAGACCCCTCAAGCTAACTCTTATACAAAATAGCAACTAGCAACAAATCTAGCTTCTTTTCTGGAGTTTGGAGACTCATGGGTCATTCTATGAAACGGGTGCCATTTGGGTCTGCAACATTTGATGAGATGTACAAGGCACAAAAAATGTGTCAAAGTGTGTTAACAAATTTTGGAGCTACCAAAGCAAGTGCTCTTATTGACGTGCTGTATCAGAAAATTCTATTTCTTGAAGAGAAAAATTTTCATTTGAAAAATAGTTGCTCTTTAACTAAACAAAAATGTATTTTATCCGATTACTCGATTACTTGATTACTCGATTACACGATTAATCGATGGAATTTTCAATAGAATACTCGAATACTAAAATATTCTTTAGCTGCAGCCTTAATTATTAGTAGTCAAGGAGGCCGATAACCGACATTTGAAGTGGATATTCATCAGCAGTAAAAGTGAAAATATTGGCGTCAAAATTTTGAAACAACATACAAACAGTATGCAACAGTCAAATAACAGTACTTGTGGTTGTGGATTTTATAGCTGTACACAACAAATTTTATCTTTCTGATGCTTTCCAAAAATGGAACATCATATTAACAAAGACCCAACATCAAGACAAGATGAGGAGTCTGACCTCATTTAAACCCATTCTGAGAAGAGACCTTCACAATGACAAGGACGGTCTTCCTTTGATGGACAGAAACCTTGAGCAGAACTTGGTTAGTTAGCACAGTGAGCTAATACACCTCGCTAACAGGAAGTGTCTTGTGTTGAGGATCCTTTGTTGTCTCTTGTAATAAGAATCTCTGTTACTTCAAAGGTTTCTGCTGCAGGTGCCAACTCTCTCCTCCAGGTCTTCTGTTAACAGAAGAAAGAAACTAGCGATGCTTCTGGGAACTCACTTCACCAACACACTGACCCGTTTGATTCAGACGGATTACTTCAGCACCTGTAAATTGTAAATTGTATGATTCAGTCGTGTTGCATGCTGTGAGAAAATGAACTAAGCATGAGACGTGGACCTCAGTCTGGAAAGGTATGACTTGCAGCTGGTTTGAATTTCTTTTCCTAAAAGTCTTCCAAAAACTCTTAGCTGCAGGGCTTCTGGTGACCCTGACTGTGTTGTTTTAACATCACAGAGGAGAACAAACTCACATGCACTCCACGTCAATCTCCTCCAAGCATTTCTCCTTCCATCACTCAAACAAAGGAAAAAGCCTCGACAGGAAGTAAACAAGCTAAGAAGAGGTTGTGTACTCACTTATTGTGGGGACATAAAGGTCAATGTCGATCACAAATTACATTCTTTTCCTGAGTGATGTAACCCATTATGAGCGTAATTGGATGGGAAAGCGAAGGCCAGTCTGGTGATAGTTCACTTAGATTTATGCTAAGGGCTCCACATGTTTTCATAGCTTTACATACATGACGGACTGGAGTTTGATATTTTGAGGGGGTCAGTGTGGAATATCCACTCCTCGCAGGGCAGCGTTTACAAAAAGTGGTCATTGTGGCCTCATGACCCAGCCCTTAGTGGTCAAGTCATGCATGCAACTGGCTTGACAGAGGACCGTATTGGAATTGTGTTATTGAAAACCTAGTCTGTCAGCGAACAAGGCCGTCTTATGGCACTTTGGGCCACAGTCCAGCCCTCAACAGTCCGGGATTGTATTTTGTTTTTAAATGTTCCATTCATCTATCTCAGCCATGTTCTACAGGCTTTCTGTGCACAGAATTCAGACCCAGCAGTTCGATGCTAGAATATGAATTAGGCCTGTGCTGGATGAAAGTATAGCTGTCTGTCTGTCTGTGTGCTGTGTTGACAGAGAGGCGGTGACATCATTAGCGTTTGTGTGTGAAGGAACAAGGTCACTTTCTTAATCACTTTCTAAGGCTCCAGGCCAAGTCAGGCCAAGACATGTATCCTGTTTAGAGAAGCACATGTCTGAATAAACGGTCACATTCGGGTGAGCGTTATCCGTCAGAAGGTTTTAGATAGGTACAGAAAAACCTGCTGTAATGTGACAAATCTGCAAAGACGACGCCTGCTGAGAGTGTTTTTCAGTCGCAGAGTAAAGACCAGCGTTGGACAAATAAGCTCAGGTCAAAGCTCCACGATGCAGTATTGTCTTGGTGTCCTGTTTCCACAGTGAACTACATGTTACCCCTCCCCTCCCAGACACCCTGTAGTCATTCCTGTGCTGCTCAATGAATGAAAGAGGCGGGGGAGATCTGGCTTTTTACCCCTCTCAGCATCACAATGAAAACTCTGAATTCCTCTGTGACATGCGCACCAGAATGAAAAATGATTTGGAGCACTGAGTCGTTTTTTTATTCAGGGGCTGTTGTCTCTGTCAGGGCTTGGAAGAACTGAAACAGTGTTCACTGCAAGCCAGCAGGAGAGGGCTGACTGAGGCTGCAGGGGCGCTGGTATTTCTTCAGGAGTAGGGTCTTATCTAAAACTACATTCAGCAGTGATCGTATGAATGCACAGGGAACAATGTAAGATAGACATCAGCCTATTGCGAATAATACACCCCAATGTCAGTATCAGATGTTTGTGTAGTCTAAACTCAGAGTCTGTGAACCCTGGATGAGAGAAATCGATGAGGTGACTCAAACCAGACAGAGAGGGGTAATTTACCTCCTTGTGAAATGTTTATGGTACATTCTTGTATATACATATCAAGAACATTTTTGCATTTTGACCTATAAGGAGTAAGCCATAAAGTTATCTTTACCATGTCTTTATCTTTGACTTAAGCTGGGGACACAAAGAGACGTAACTTAACCTCTTAATAAGTAACTTTAGTAAGTGAGTCTGGCAACCCAACCTGCTCTCTGTGTCTCCTCCCTCTCAGAGCAAGAAATGTAGGTTTGGTAGCAATTATACACTGAGTCTGTGTAACGTGTTAGTATGAGGGATGTCCACACCTTTTTTTTCTCATTCCTCCAAAACGGATCCAGTTTTTTTAGAATTGAGTATCAGCCAATACTGGGTCCTGATCTGATGCTTGGGTTTGCAGGGATGAACTTTCCTAAAGCTGTCAGAAAGTGAAGATGCACATTTTTTTTGTGTGTTTTAACAACCCTAAAAAGTTTAAAAAATTAGTAGTTAAAATAAATCTTCAGTTTTTTTTAAAGTCAGTTTAACTTAGTCTAGCTAGTTGTGATGTTAAAGTTATCTCATCTATTTTACATGCTCTGCTGAATGAGGCCCTATGAACAAGTGTGCATGCAAAATAGCTCTCTTAAATCCCTGGCCCCTCTGAGCACAACTCTCATGAGATGTTGCGGGACTACAAATGTAAATATTCGCCATCCTAATGCGATGTGTGTCATGTGTGTTTTTCTCCTTTTATTAATATGTTTGTAATGCCACACACAGGGTTACAACTTCATCTGACCTGAATCATCCCAAACTATAGAGTGAAGGAATCAACCCAGTGTGTTGTGAGGCTCAGCAGAAACACAGGACAAACATCTGTTGTCAAATTAGTCACATCATTTTTAAATCACCTCACATGTTGTCAGAGACTGTGCTGTACAGCTCCAGTGGGGCAGGATGTGAAACCACAGTATGTCCTGAATTGGGCTGCAGCTATCAAATATTTTAATATTCGAGTATTTTACTGAAAATTCCATCGATTAATCGAGTAATCGGATAAAACACATTTTTTGTTAAGTTAAAGAGCAGTTATTTTCAAATGAAAATTTGTTTCAAGCAAGTGTAAAATCAAGTGACTTGAGGTGATAAATTCCAAGTTCGGTGCGATCTGATGAGATATGAGATACAAGCAGCTGATGCAGATCAATACATGCTTTCACATTAGTCTCCAAACTCCAGAAAAGGAGCTAGATTTGTTGCTAGTCGCTATTTTGAAAAAGAGGTGGCTTGAGGGGTCTGAAAACTCTTTAGATATGGCGTCAACTCTATTTGAAATGCCACTCTTTGATCTTTTTTGAAATTAAACGATTCCTCGAGGCGTGGAGAAAATTCCTCGATCATTTTTTGTTATCGAGTACCTCGAATAATTCAAGGAATCATTTCAACTCTAGTCCTAAACAGCTGGATATACCCTGAATAACTGACATGGCGTAAACCTGTGTCTCCTACTTTCTTCTCAGTGCTTTTTGGATGCTCTCTGTGGATCTGTGTCCGTTCTTCTAAAGCCCAGACACAGCGGAGCTGTGAAAGACACTGCATGTTGTTTCAGGATGTTTTGGTTGTATGTACCGCCTCGTGAAAAGATCATAGAGCATAAATGTCTTCATGTGTTGATGTTTGACTGTTTTTATGTTCTGGATATATTTCCACACTGCTGACATTTAAGCTAAGGAGTTGTTAATTCTAAGCTAACAGTTTTGTGTACCGTATTTTCCGCACTACAAGGCGCACCTAAAAGCCTTCAGTTTTCTCAAAAGCCAACAGTGCGCCTTATAATCCGATGTGCCTTATATATGGATCAATATTGATTAATCATGGCTACTGTAGTCAGGGGGCGTCGTCGGAGTAACACAATAAGCAGTAAGAACCTGTAAAGAGGAATTCTGCTAAGTGCTAACATTAGCTCGCAGGCTGGCCCGGGCTTCTTCTCTTGTTTATTGTTAGAGCAGTACAGCGCCCCCCAAAGGTCTGGCATTTGAACTGATCTCTGGAAACGGCTTTTGTGGACGTCAGAAACGGCTTCGTCTTTACAGCACACTTTTTTTGAAAACGGCACAGAAAATAGTTGGATAGGAAAATGTGCGGCTCCGTGTGTATGTAGCCTGAGTTTGACTGACTTATCTGACTGTTTTGTTGACATTCCCTTTAGCGCAGCTCCATCTAGTGGATGCATAACGCAACCCCAGCCACTACTGTTGCTTCTACTCTATGTGCCTTATAATGCTGTGCGCCCTATATATGAAAACAGTTTTCAAATAGGCCATTCATTGAAGGTGCGTCCTATACTCCGAAGCACCTTGTAGTGCGGAAAATACGGTAGTTTTGTTTTTGCTTTTTGAACCGTGTCCCTGGAGAGTTATTGTGGGATGCTGTAAAGCAGATGTTATTGCTGCAAAGTGTCTGGTATACTGATGCGACAGAACAGAAGCACTGAGTAATTCTATAGTATGACCAACACGACAAAGGATACTGTCAGCATATATCCAATTCTTTCTAGGGATGCACGATATTGGATTTTTTCCGATATCCGATATGCGGATATATGGAAACCCCCTTTGAACGATACCGATACCGATAATCACAAGTTTGTTTGTTTTTTTCACTGTAAAGAAAGCTAAGTCTATTCTGTTCTGGAATTTATATGTTACTCTTATTGTGACGGTCTTAATTGTTTAAGAAACACACATAAAACAAGACAAAAAACATTTGATTTTACCATAAATAAGAAATGTATTATTTTTTCAAACTCAGACATTCAGTATTGAAATACAGAAAAATAATTTCTTTAGATCACATGAACTTTAAATGTACAATGCATTTTTAAACATAACCAAGTTGTATTTGATTATTTTAGAGCTACTGTAACAACCTGGTGACAGACACAGAGCTCTGCAGTGCAAATAAATGAAGTGCTACATTTTATTTAAGGAGCTTATTTTTAAGATGGAAAATAATAATAATCCTAACTGAATAGCACCTTATCAGCTGTGCATATCGGCAGAAATTTTCATATCTGCCGATACCGATAAACGTGTTTTTAAGCTTTTATCAGCCGATACTGATATTGTGCCGATAATATAGTGCATCCCTAATTCTTTCCCACACTTTTCAGTTAAAAAAGAAAAAGGAACACTAAAATTATACTGACCTCTAGTTGTCTGTCAGAGTAACAAACAAAACACAATATGGTGAACAAGGGGTACTGCTCTGCCAGCCACAGTCATTCTGTGGATCTCTGTAGCTCACAGGGTTTTTGCCGACCAAGCTCAACGGTACTCAACGGTACCAATTTTCAGTACTTTAATGTGTATTTATGTGGTAATAGATTTTAATTTGTTTAATCATAAAATATTAAAGTTTTTCAATTTAACATATTTATTTCTCAATATATAAACTTGCAGTGCTGTGTTCATGTCTAGTAAAAAAAAACTTTTCCACTTACTTACAGTCACAAGGATGCGTTCAGGTACCGAAATATAGTACCGTTTATTTTACCTGAATCAATACTTGGTACTCTAGACAGAATTCAGTCAGTACCATTAAAAGTACCTTATGTGGTACCCATCCCTAGACAAACTCAATTATTTTATTGTCAAATATGATCAAAAGTGACCACATAATTGCCGTATTTTACCATCAAAAACAGACGTGCAGTTTTTAAGACATGTTCCTGTAAAGTTTTAAGAGAAGGGACCATTTAAGTCTATTAAATCCATAGCTCATTTTAAAACCAGACAACAACCATCAGTATCAGAATTAACTATTATCCAATTCTTTTTTTTTTTGTTACACATTATTGATCGTGATATGACACTAACGGTGCATTGCTTGAATTTTGTGGGTTTCATTTCCTTCAGGTTTGCTGCCTCTGCCAACAAAAGCATGAATGCAGCTGCCTGTGAGAAACGGCATGTTGCAGAGGCAAATCATCTGTATTCACTGCATGTGGCTTAACTCTGACAAATGAGGATCTAGTTTTTCAGAGTAGAAGACATTTTTCCTCTAGGAAGATGACCCCGAGCTCCTTAAATCAAACTTTGATAATGAAAAAAAAAGAAGAATTTGGAGGGAGCAGTGTTTGAAAGAGAAAAGACAGAAGCTGCTGGAGGTGATGAATCCACTCAGTGCTTTTGGAAATTAGTCATGAACTCTAACACAACCCATGAAGTGTCACCCAGCAGTGATAGGGTTACTGTGCTGCTGTTATTCTTATTTAGCGCTACCGTTTTCCTGTTTGTGAGTGTGTATATATGTGTGTGTGTGTGAGTGTGTGTGTAGCATGCGTCATGACTTGTAAGACTGCTCTCTGCCACTTCCGATCCTCTGTGTACCAACACTGTCTCTGCTTCTCTCATGTACTATTCCAAACACAATAACCACTCAATAATTTACTCTGTAGTGAACAGTAAATGCAGCAATCCAACATTTTATAATAGAGCTCGGCTACAATGAATTTTTCAGCGTGGTGAGAAAGCAGATAAACATTTGCGATGAGAATCCCTGAGATATTTGCAGCTGAAATGTTGAGATGGTGCTGTTTTTAGGCCAAACTTATGAAGAGTGAAACTGTTTGTGTTTTTCAGCATTTTCTGCGACTTATTGATGGTCAGCGCTCTGTAATATGAGTGAAACACTGGAGGTAACAAAATGCATGTCTTAGAATCATTGTAGCTTTTTACCCATGAGAAAAACTCAACAGTGATAGAGAGCAGAAGCCAAAGCACACATCAAACTCACTGCTTCAGTCCACAGTCAAACAGATTCATGTGTTGGTTATCAGCTACACATCATTAAGTTAAGTTCAGTAACTTGTGTGTTTTTCATATTTGGTCTCAATCCTCATCTCATACTTTACTAATCCACTAAGAATGTTGCACGGAGGCCACATCCCATCTTTTTAGCACCCAATTATTAAAACTAGAAAAGCACTCAGAGAGTGCAGACCTGCACCAAGCATATTGTGATGCAACACTTTAGTCTTACTTTAATGTTATACTCCCTTTCAGCAGACTGTCTGCTACAATTTGGTGTTAGTTGCAGGTTTGTACAATAATTTATTACCTGACAGTGTTAAAAATGATGATGACCTGTTTCATATTTCATATTCTGGATCTTAGTATCCAGAATATTGCCAGAATCTGGATCGTACTTTAACATCAGTCAGAAATTATGGTGACCTTGTCTTGTATTGTTTTTCAAATCAATCCGACCATTTATGGTGGAGTTATATACACATATGGTGAAAACGGCCCTATCTCACAATGATAAAGAATCCTTTAAAAAAGTCCTGGATCCAGATGGTGATCTGGATCACCTCCAAAATTTAATTGCTTTTTCCTTATCCTATTTCAAACATTTCCTGAGAATTTCATGTAGGTCCGCTTGTTACTTTTTGAGTTATGCTGTTCACAGACAAACTCTCCCAAAAACATAACAGTCTTGGCGGAGGTAATGAATGTAATGAGCCTGAAATGTAATAATTCACCCAAAATGTAACAAAGTGCGGAGCCTGAAATAAAAAAGGTTACAAAATCCAAAATGTAATAACTTTTGGTCAAAAATGTAACAACTTGTTACATTTTGTTTTTTTTATTAAATTTTTTATATTACATACTGGCTTGGCACTTTTGTTATAATATCAAGTTATTATGTTTCAGGCTTTTTTACATTTTTTTTATTAATAAATTTTAGGGTAACTCTTTATATTTTTGATCATTTTTACCTTTCATGCTCTAACAAGGCCACATTGCAAAAAACTTGTTGATGTCTTATTTATTGTAAAAATGTTCTTATTAGTCTCAGTAAAAGCCTCTGTCACCCGACAAGTCCAGAAAAATTTCCAATGTCAAGATACTAAAGACAAAAATGAGGATTGATTATCTTGTAGAGAAAGAAAAATTCAAAGTGGAAAGAAAAAGTTGCAGGTGAAGTTTCTTGAAATACGAAAAATGTCTTCAAACAAGAAACTAAATAAGTTTTTTTTAACCCCATCGTCAGATTTTTTTTCTCTTTGCATGCAATTCGGGCAGCATTTTTGTCTCATTATCTTAAAATTATACATTTTCTGAACTTGTCAAGTAAATGTGGCTCATTTAAAGTCTAAAAAGACAGTTTTTTAAGAAACATAAGACATTATCGTGGAGTTATATACACATATGGTGAAAACAGCCCTATCTCACAATGATAAAGAATCCTTTAAAAAAGTCCTGGATCCAGATGGTGATCTGGATCACCTCCAAAATTTAATCACTTCCTCCTTCTCCCATTTTGAACGTTTCCTGAAAATTTCATCAAGATCTGTTGTTAACTTTTTGAGTTATGTTGTTTACAGACAGACAATACAAACTCTCCCAAAAACATAACCTCCTTGGCCGAGGCATTAAAACCCTCCAGAAATGATCTCTTAGGCTTTGGGGCTGTTTACAGGACAACTGTTTTAGGGAGACACGATTGGCTGTGGAAATGCAAACAGGCTGTACCAAACTGGACTGATCCAAACTGGACTGCTTGGTGAAAACAGGGCTGTACTTTTTCCAAAAGAACTACACAAGAACAGCAGCTGCTAATCATTGTGAATTTTAACGTAAAACATTTTTTTAACGTCTAATTATTAATGAAAAAGAAACTTGAACACAGTGCAGCCTAATAATAACCTCATATCACCACAGCATACAGATGTGAGAAACATTTCTACAAGGCTTCACTGTGATTTGATGCAGAAACTTGAACCAGGATTTAGTAAGGCCAACTTCCTGAGTGTCAGAAATCTTCAGGTTCCCCTTTCTCTCTCTGTTCGCTTTTCCCCTTAGCGTAGAAGTCTTTGTCACCATTCTCCAGTATATCAGTCTATGAATGTCTGTGCCTATGAATCATCCCCATGATGTTGTATAAGAGTATGATTTATCTCATGTGTGAGAGGCATTGCATTGTGGGATCATAAGGGTGCCAAATTCTCTGAGCTCAGTAGTAAATTTCAACTCTCAAAAATGGTGCAGGGTCACAAAAATCAATTCCAGTGACACCAAATCAGCGTCTTCATTTGGTGGAGTCGAGCTGATAACCTTCAGGATGTGCCGGCAGCATGATGGATGTTGTGGTGACCTTTGAGACGCTGACGATAGTTTGTGTTTGATGCCTCTTTTTTTGCTGGAGCAGAGTTACGATAACCTTATTTCAGTCGTCATTGTTTTTATTTTTAACATTCCTGAGATTTTGACAGGAGACAGGCCATTCAGGATCAGGGTCAAATCTGGTTAACTGCTTACAACAGCAGCCTCATCATCCCCCGGGAAAGGTTCTGTGTTATAAGATTACGTGTCAAGCCCACATGGTGTCAGAGCCTCCTGTGAATGAAACGGATTGCCTAATCAGTCGAAGAACTAGACCAGTTTCTGCTTTTGAGGTGACTTTATACACGTTTTGTTGTAAAAATCAGGATGATAGATTTGTTAAAGAGGACATATCATGCTGATGCCTGATTAAATACTTACATATAATATAATAAATTTGAAAACAAGACCTTTCACCCCTGAATTTTCAAAAAATGAGATATTGTATTTTTTCTGATATCCTAGAACGAGATTTGACGCCGCTGACAATAGGTCATTGCCATTTGGCCGTGAGATTTCGAACGTCGTGACGACACGAGGATCCTTTCTTTTTATTGGAGTAATCTGATAAAGCAGCTCCTCCTCTGTGATGTCAGTTAGTCACACAACCGCCACCGAGGGATACACCCACCAAGAGCTGACTGACTGAGTGCTGGATGCAGGGACTCTGCTCTGCTGAGCAGCTCGGCTTTACATGGTGAATTAGCAGTTAAAACACTGTAGTTTTAGCAGACGTCGTAATACTTATGAGACTGTGATATTTGCATGCTTGTTCTGACATGCACTGTGAACCTGGACCACAATAATGCTGCGGTAATAACATAGTGAGGAACTGACGGTAGAGGCGATCTTTAGACTACACTTTCAGCATGATGGATAAAACAGACAGAGAAAAGTGAAGGAGCAGGATGGAGCCCTGTTATAGAAATAGTTTATTGGTGAAGTCTGCCTATATTTCCACGTATAAACTATACATGTTACAGTACCGGTTTGACTCGCCACACTGAAGCATCTTGAGATGATCTGTGTCCAGGTGGATTTTCTTCCTCCTGAGCTGCAGAACCGTCTGGGTCTGACTCTGGGTCCAATACAAAAGGACGTATCCTACACTCTGCCATTTTATTAGTGCTATCAATGCCTTACGGTGAAGTTTTGGCAAACAGCAAACTCGCTCGGTCTGCTCCATTCAATGTGGCGACTTTGTAAATACTGCCATGCTGCAAAAACCGCCCCCTGGCTCTACCCCTTCCGCCCCTCTGATAGAACTGACCAATCAGAGCACAAAGGGCTGTGTCGTTGCGAGGTAACTGGAGGTCATTCTCGAAACGGAGCGCTTCAACGAGATCTTCAGAATGGCCTAAAATGAGGATATTGAGAACGCTATTGTGGGGCAATGAAGGAACTAAATGACTTGTACTGAGGGCAGAAATGCTTTACAGGCATCCTAGTCTGGCACAGTGAAAAGGAGAAACAAGCATGATATGTCCACTTGAACTCATAATGTTTGTATCCTCTTTTTAAAAACAAAGCTGAGCCAAAGACGTGCATCCTGTTGTCCTTCACCCCCTCCTCCTCTTATTTTGTCTAGTCGCTCTCACAAACAACGGCGTGCAGCTTCAGATTGCATGAGGAGGATGTAGGTCAAGAGGCATTTAAATCTCGACAGGGACATTTATTCAGCCTTTGTAGCCCCTTTTCACTCCATTTATTTCAGTTAAGTATGATAACTGCAGCCATCCCGTGCTATGGGTCAACATCTGCCATACTTGTTTGCCAAACAAGGCAGGAGCAGAAATGCAGTTCCTGCTTCTATTATCTCATACCTGGAGTGGACGGTATGTCAGCCATTACTGCTGCATTTTAGCAAAGCTGCAGGGTTTTTTTTTATTTCCACTTTCTGAAATAATTCATGATAACTGAGTAAATAGTTTAGATTCCCTTTTTAAGAATCCTAAAGTTTTGATTCTTATTTCTGAAACCCTGGGGCTGGTAAAATGTGGAGAAGTGTTACCTCAGCTGAGCAGAGACCCTTGCTCTTTGCAGACACTTCCCCATGCGCCCTGGACCAAGTGGATCACATTTGCTGTATTGATTTTCATGATCGATCCCTTGTTTCCCCCAGTTCTTTTTTTTTTAATGCAGCAAAATTTGCAATTCTTATTTAACTATCAAATAGTTTCCCTCCTTTCTTGGCTGCTCCTCTTGTGTATAATTATGAGACCCTGTGATCCCAGGGGAGCAGAATATTTTCAGTTCTGTGTTGCATGACAGCAGCATCCTATATGTGCAGGCAGGCTCCATGTTTTCTCTGTTGTGTTAATGTTTTAGGGATGTTTTTCTTACTTCATTTATAATTTTTTGAAACAAATTATTTTCAAAAGTAATCTGTTTTATTGGATAAAATTGTCATGTAAATTTTCCTGTCACTGGTGAAGAATGCAATGAAGACTTTTGCTGGCTGACAGTGTTTTTTAAGTTGTTCTGTAAAGAAAAGCTGAATCAACACACAAGCAGTCAGAAATTAAGACCCCAGACATGGGAGACTAACATACTTACACCTGAGGAACGCCCCCTTAGGAATGCTGCGCACCCCTCTGTCTGCTGCGGGAATCTGCACCAAGACAGGTCTTTGTGTCCAGGACACGGGGTTTAAGAGGTCTAGACATTACATTTAATTACACTCTTTACTGTACACACGCCAAACTCCTCACAGGTCCCTGTGCCATCGTATTAACGAAGGAACTGAAAAATCAATCAGACTATATGTGTAAAGCACTTTCCATACAACACAGTGCACCAAAAGTGCTTAACATAAACTACGACCGAATATAAATGAAATAAAATAAGAATAAAGTAAATAAATAATCTATAAGATCCTGTCTTTTTTAGGCTGAGCCAAAGAAACAGGGAAGAAAATGAAAACAGAAACAGAAAGCTAAGTCAAAAAAAGGAGCCAATAAATTATACAACATTAAAAGGTAACTGAAAAATATTAACTTACATAAGTAACAGTTAAATAACTGACAGGACATATCTGTATAGGTTTTTGTAGTGGGGATGGGTTGGGATTTTCATTTCTTTATTAATAAAAAAAAAGAAACATTTGCTAAGTTCTTGTGAATACTCTCTTATCTGAAAATGACAGTTTTCCAACTGTTTTTCTGGTGTCTGCTTGTAATATGATACTCCCGCCAGATGGTGACTGTAACGCACATTAAAGCTGTTAGCTAACTGCATTCAAATAGCACAAGAAGAACTGGTCTCTTACACAAGCAGCAATTACCTAACCCATAGAATCACCATTTACAAAGCATTTCTAATGGAATTTTACCACACAAATAGCACTTTCACAATTTTTTTTTGCACTTTTCATATAGGTGACATAATTGTAGCTTAATGTGTTTCTGTTTTTATACCATCAATATTAGAGCCCAACCGATATGGGATTTGTTGGGCCGATGCTGATACCAGCACTGGGGGCAAAAAAAAGCAGATATGAAATATATCGGCGGATATCCCATACATCAACCGATTTTCCGATATATCGGCTGATATATATAATAAATTCATTGATATACACGGGATAAATACTGTATATAATCACAAATTATTATAATACCCATACCATTCAAGACAGATATATAACACTATTAAATTAAAACAAGGAACTTTGATTATAAAACTGTCAACATAAGAACTGTAGTGTTAACCAATGATAAATGAGAGCAAGCCATAAACACAATAAATAAAGAAGTCAAACTGTAAACACTTTTAATAAATAAGTCAAACTTTGAACACAGTAAGTAGAAAAAAAATTAAAATGTAAACACACAATGAGCAACTTAAACAACGTTAAAACGCCAAATTATAGTCTTACATTAGATAATGGTGGACATGTGAAATAACAGTACCATTTATCTCTGTTTATCTCACAAAAAAGCAACTAACACGACGTTAAAATGCCATTCTATAGTCTTACATTAGATAATGGTGGACGGGGGGACGGGGGGCAGGCACTCGGGCAGCAGCGTGCAGCCCAACACACAGACACACAGGAACAGGAGTGACAGAATCTCCGTGGAGCAAAAATTTTTTATAATCGGCTACATTTTGGCCGATGTTGATTAATCGGTGACAGGCATAATCAATAGCTATTTGTTTTGTCTGCATTTTTTTTTTCTTTCTATCGTTATGAACTCCCACCTGCTGGGCACTACGGGTGAAATTAGCCGTATGGCTAACTGTTATATTTACAAGGATGCTGTCCTGAAATGTTCATCATCACTGTCCCTTTAAATAAATTAATAGGAATACAATAAACTTGCAATCAGTGTATAACTGTGAGACTCACCAACAGAGAAAATAGCCGACTCCACACCACTCCACTGCAACACAAAAACATTTGCATAATAACAGTTGATGTGGACACTACCTATGCCTGTCACCAGCAATGACTGATTAGTGTGTAAGTAGATGCCAGTGACTATTGGACAGTATTTTTCCTTGAAATGCCCATTCCTGTAGCACAGGCTCTTTTTTTTTTTTTTTAAACCATTGCCCTTGGCTACTTGATTTGAAATGTTACTGCTGAAGCACTTCTTTTTTTGTTTTTAATTGGCATTTCCAGTCTACAGAGTCTAAACGTTTACAGCTGAATAGTAATTTCTATACATGAAGCTTTGTGTTCCAGGGAAAAATTTGAATATTTTATATTTTGAATAAATATTAACTCAGTAATTCCATATATTAATTTTTCCCTTCTACCCAAAACATGACCAGTCTTATCCCACAGTAGGGCATGCTGGTTATTATTTAAGGCCGGTATCGGATTAGTTTTGGTATCGGTTGATACCAAAAGCCCAGGTATTAGTATTGGAACCAGAAAAGTTGGATTGGTGCCTAAGCGTAACTTATATATGATATAACATAAGTGCTTTCTTAAATCTGGAAGCTGTATCCATCCCGTTGCTCCTGATACTCGTCCCTGGTATGAAATGTACTCCACCCTACATATCAGCCGTGGTTGTGTTAAACCTTTTTCCTCCGGCAGAGGAAATGTGACTGTGTGCTGCAGAGATCCAAAATGACTATGATTTCTCCAACCAGCATGAGACTATTAAAGTGCAGCGTCTGAAATGATTGACTGAATTACAGCTCCAGACTTGTCCTCCTTTTTACTTTTTCTTCACAGCTTGATGGTTTGAAAAGGTACGGATAAAAAACTGTTCAAACTTGATAAGACTGATTCAAAACTGGTTTTCGCTTTAAAATTGATCAAAGACGAGAACCGAAAAGGAAAGATGCTTATAATTCAGAAGAAAGGAAAGCTTTCAGCAAAGTTAAATCAAATTCAAAGGAGGGATTTTATTTACTGCTTTGTTCCTCAGAAGTTTGGGCTATGATTGAGTCTGTACTGTATAAATTCACTGTCTTGATCAGCCCAGCCCGTCATACATAGAGCTTTAAGATTATAATCCAGTTTATAGGCATAGACATCGTACATATTCCTTTTAAGACGTCCTTCTTGCTCAGTAGCAATTAAACAGAGAGTCATCTCTTTGGCTCCAAATCCACCAGAGCCAAAACAAACAGCTTCAACTGCAGTTCCTCGTTCCCCTCAAGTCAAAGTTTGGCTGTCATCTTTGACAGCACATTCTCTTTTAAAGCCCACATCAACAACATAAACCAGTCTGCATATTTTTTATTTGCCCAACATCAATCATGTCAACCCATCCCTCAACAGCCCGGTTCATCTTGCCAATTCTTTGATTATGTTTCATCTTGATTATCATAAACCTCTCACCTCTGGTGTTCCTCAAACTTCTCCACAGACTGCCACTCCTCACGGATGATGCATCAAAATAATTTGTGGAAATGCTTAAAATTTGAAGTAATGTATTTGGTAGTAACCCAACTAAATATAGTATTTCTTACCTGTGTTTCTGGACTTGGAGGGTTGCATGGTAAAGGTTTTTTTTGTTGCATACATTTTACCCTGTAAAAACATGTAAGTGGCAGAGGTAAGATGTATGATTTTTCCCTCCATAAATCCAGCACAAGCAGAAGAGTTTTCTCAATCTGGCCGTAAGTGTTAACTTCTCTAAACTTCAGCCTTATCAGTTTGTAGGAGATCATGATACTGATCTGTGCTGTGCTGTGGGTTCACCCATGCATTTTATGCTCTGGGAGACAGATAATCCTCCTCCTGTTGTTGTTGGAAGTTAAAAAATTAGGTACTTTATAGCTCTATCTTTCATGTTAAGGTTTAAAAGAGCAGACCCAAAATATAAGATCCCATTTCCCATGTATTAAAAAAAAAAAGGTTTTTATCAAGATCGATGTGTTCATATTTGTAAACTGTGCATGTTCTAAGACGCATTTGTGACAAAGAGAAATACAGTATTACGTCATGTAATGAAGTTGCTCTTCTGTGGCCTTCACCTATGGAAAAACAAGCTAGTCTGGTATGGATCAGGACAGTTTGATACAGGTTGGATCAGCAAAGCCCCATCCTCTTTGTGTTTCCACAGCCAACTGTGCCCCCTCTAGACAGAGGACAGGTAAGCCAGAGAATGATAGCCACGTCAGCTATGTAATAGCATAGCAATAGCAATCTGAAAAAGAATAAAAATACAACACATAAAATGAAGAGCAACGATGGAAGACGTCCAGCAACTTACTTTGTTTGTGATTGGCATGTGGCTCTTTGTTACGAAGTGCAATCAAGCTTTGTTTCAGAGAAAACCATCAGTGTGTGGGTTAGACAGTTCCCAACCTGAATCAACTCTGAACTAATACCAGGGTCACTTAAACTCTGCTCTGACCTGCTGGGGACTGTGGATGAAAATTATCCTCATGGCTAACTCTGGCAAAGATACATGAGTGCTGTGCTGAAACCAGAGCCCGACTGATCAGGGCGGGCCGATTAATCTGGCCGATTGTAGCCTGTCACCGATTAATCATCATTGGCCAAAATGTAGCAGATTATAAAAAAAATCGCTCCGTGGAGATTCTGTCTCTCCTGCTCCTGTGTGTTAATTAATACAAGACACAACACAGCGTCTCACTTCATAATGCCATACAGGATTAACCTGGGATTATAAATTCACAAGTTACTGTCTTCGTTGAAATAACTTCTGAAAATGTTTCAATGTATCTTGTTGTAATTGTATTTATTGCATGTTTTAACAAAACAGGAGAGTTCTTCGCACATCTAATTTAGGACACAGGTGCGTCGGAGAAAAAGTTGATTTGAACAAGAGGGAGGACTCCCACACACTGTCTAACTTGCAAAAAAACAATTTATTTGTGACATTTCAGGTCTCAGACCTTCATCAGGCAAACAATTGTTTATTTATTGCATGTTTGAAAGCAGCTACAATGTTACTCAAAATCTAGTTTAGTCCCATGCATTAAATGGAAGATGGAACTTAAAAATAGCTAGTAGTAATTTGTGTTCATATACAGTATTTATCCTGTGTATATCAATCAATTTATTATATATATCAGCCAATATATTGGATATCAGTTGATATATCGGATATTGGCTTCTTTTTGCCCCCAGTATCAGTATCGGCATAGGCCCCAAAAATCCCAAATCGGTTGGGCCCTAGCTGAAATTTTCATCTGTATACCCTGTTCCTTTCAGAAAATAAATAAATAGGAATGGAATAAACTGGCAATTTGCGTATTACTGTGAGATCCACCGAGAGAGTGAACGCCAGGGTCACTTGAATGGGAGGGGAGGATCAGACGTCAAGAATCCACTTCTTACAACCAAGGTTCCTTATAGTCTCTCTTCTTCACTTCTCTGATTTCTTTCAGACTGTCACACCTACTTCACCCTCCATTATCCTGCTTCCTTGCACATATTTACTCTGATGTTTAGTCTGTTTTATTGTTGCATTTGTAAGATGACCTTGTAAGCCTTGAAGTTATGATTTTTCAAGCATTTTATGTCTTTAATCAGAGAGGACAGTGGACAGTAGACAGAGCAGGAAACAGGGTGTGAGAGTAGAGTGATGTGTGGGAAGGCTGTGGGTTGGATTGGAACCCCAGTTTGACGGCTGACCTCATGGGTCGTGCTAACTGACCACCATGTGAGGTTAGCCCCAACCATGAGTGTCTGGAAAGCGCCCATAAATAAATGTGTTGTTATTGTAAACAAGGCTGTGGGACTTTGACCCCTCACTGTGTGGTTTGTTAAAGATAAAACTAATGACCGACTGATTTTATCCTTCTCTGACTAATCAAGAAGCTTATCAAACCTTTCATTAAATACTGAATGTTATCTGATCGAGAAGTCTCGTGGAGCTCAACAGATCATGACTGGACTCGTATAACAGATGTCTTCTTTGAGTACTTTAAAGGCAGATTTATTTAACTGCTTCTGTTTTAACAGAAAAGTAGATCTACGCTGTTCCAGCTATCGAGTGACGTCTAAATGAAGACAGTTGTTATGGAAACTGTAAAACACTGAGCTTTTGTCTTAAGCTGAACACTGAGGATGATATGCAAATGTTTTTTTCTGGTTTTATCACACAGACCCTCTGTACTCATGTTTGCATCTCTCTGTCTTCTCTTCAGGGCGTACTCCCTAGTTGACTCCAGCCAGGTGTCCACCTTCCTCATTTCCATCCTCCTCATCGTCTATGGCAGCTTCAGGTGAGTATCATGAAGTCAACTCTCACTTCTCTGGCTCAAGCAACCTGTTTTCCTCTTCAAGTAAAGAAGGGAAGAAGTGGAGTAGATATTTTCTCATGTTTAGTTACATTCACCTGACAAATCCAGTGTTTTTTTAAAGGTATTAACAGGACATAAATGATGCCTGATTTGCTTGGATTGAGTAAAAAGAAATGTGAAATTTACCATTTTTATGTCGTGTTTTTCAAGAAACTGAAGCAGTGAATTATTCTCACCTCATTGACAGTTTTTTTAACAAGCGATCCATCCATCATTTTGTTTGACTCTCTTGAAATGAGACACTTTTCTGGACTTGTCAGGTCAATGTGGCTCTTATTGAGACACCAGAAGCTGCTCCTGAATGAATTTAATGAAATCCCTACCACAAGTGACATTTGGGCAGTTGCCCATCATCAAACATAAACCTTTGAGGAGATACACCCCTGTCTATGCTTAGAGTATATAATATACAAATGCCCTAATATGAGCAAAACACAAAAGTTCATAATTTAGATAATAATAAAACATTCACCGTCTGTGAAGTGTGTGTTGATAGAAAAATGAGCCAATCAGAACAAAGCTGTGTTTATAACCCTGCAGTAATTAGGGTTGGATACCTTTCACATTTGGAACGATACAGTACCGATGCCCAGGACCTGGCCATTGGTATCCATACTCAACAGTACCAATTTTTGGGTACTCTTGTGTGTCTTAATGTGGAAATAAATATTTTTTTTTTTAACCATAAAACTTCAAAGTTTTTCAATTTCACACATTTATTTCTCAAAAGATAAACTTGCAAAGCTGTGTTCATGTCAAGCATGAAAAATCCCCGACTGTTCCACTCCCCCACAGTCACAAGGATGGGTTTAGGTACTGACACACAGTACTGTATGATTTTATGTGAATCGGTACTTGGTACTACAGACTAGAGTCCTGCACGGGTCCAATTTTCAAGATCCGACCCGGGACGTACAAACCCGCACCAGAACTGCCCGCGCATCAGCCCGATTAGTACCGCAACCCGATCTGACCCGTTGAAACACGACCCGCAGCCCGACCCTTAACCTTATTTGAAGTAATAATTTTGGGTCATATTGTCTGAAGATTGAACGGTATATCGCCATAGTTCAGATGCCAGTGAGTAAACAACACCTGAATGAAGCAACTCTTCCAATAAAAGCCTGACTTCAGCTCCATCATCAACCCTCTGTGATCTTCTCACTTACAACTGTAAAATCACTCATTTTTTACGTTTAATGCTTTTAAACTTTTAATCTCTAAAAAGGACCTTTACATGTGTAATAGTAGACTTACTTTCTGTCCAGACTTAAGCCACGCTCAGCAGGTACGAGCCGTGATCATGTCACTACCATGGATGTATTATAAGAACTGGATAGCGTGGCTCAGCCTTCCACCATGTTACTGATTTGAAGCCAGAATCTATATGGTCACAGCCCTACAACCAGCTTACAAGTTACGTTTTTATTTCATTGTATTTATTATTATTTTATATTAATTTTGATGTGTCAAACTAAAACCCGCGACCCTGATGATGTGATATTTTTTCCACCCAGATCCGAACCCGGGAAAAAAAAAGTATTTAAAAACCACCCACAAATCAGCTTTTTTTGCGGGTACCTGACTCAGTGCAGGACTCTACTACAGACAAGGGATGGGTACCAAATTCCATACTTTTTTAAGTACCGACCGAATTGTGTCTAGAGTATGGGGCATTGATTCACGTAAAACCAAATGGTTCCATGTCTCGGTATCTAAATGCATCTTTGTTACTGTGAGGGAGTGGAAAAGTGGAAAATTTTCCATGCAGGATGTGACGCATTGTCATGGAGAGCTGGGAGAGAGTCAAGCAGGATCATACAGAGAGCAGAGCAAGCCCCAATAAGCAAATGAACATTAGAAAATAAGCCTAAAGTCACTAATAAGCGGTCTGTCCAACACTGCGTACAACAACTTCATTTCCTGTTACCTGCTTCATTCATTTTGAGAGTTTTTTTTTTTTTTTTTTTGTATAGTACTTATAATTTTTATGTCATCATGAATGAAATAAAGACAAACAAACAAACAAACTTGACACAGGGCTGACCAATCAGGGGTGAGAACCTAACTCTGGGTAAATGCAGTGAAAATGCAACACACAGGTTGAATTATAAAGGTCTGCACATTTTAAAGGCCAAATTAGGTTGAAACACAAAATAACCGTGACTGATTGACTAATCAAAAAAATAATCGATGGATTAGTCAACTTTAAAAATAATCCTTAGTTGCAGCCCTAATTAACACACCCATATCAGTCTCCTGATAGATTACAGGACTGAAGGTTAGACAACTGTACACCCATACAAAATTGCACTCTTACATGCAAAATATACACATTCATATAGACACAAAAATATGAATGCAACACAAATGTGTACCTGCAAGCATTTTCGATGTTACTTCAAATTAAACTGGACATTTATATTCTGATAGTAAGCAAAGGTTGACCCTACCATAAATTCAGCCACATGAGCAGTTTTTTTGTACAGTGACCCATGTCAGCAGGGGAAAACTCAGTAACTTAATCCTTTAAATTACACGATTTAACAACTGGAAAACTTCATGAATTTAAGAAAACAGGGTTTACAGGCAGCCCTGTCACTCTGTCACTTTCTTTTTCTTTATATGAACGTGTCTTTAAACTCATACTGGAGCAGCTTCTGTTGTACAGACTTATCTACACTGTGTAAATGTGTTTCTTTAAAGGAGGGATTTGTTTCACTGGCTTCCTTCCGTCTTGTACATGCCGGGCGTATTTGGCCAAATGTGAAAGCAAAGCACTTGTTGCAGTTTCAGTTTGAGGCTCTGTGCAAAGAGCGAACAGTTGGTGTAATGTGATTTGATGCATTTGTGCACCAGGAGAATCTACAGCTCGTGTTGTTTTGATGGCTCTGGTCCATTAGGACACTGAGACGGAAAACAAAAACAGGAGTTGTACGGGCTGATGAATTACATCATAGAGTTTCATCCTCTGGCTGAAAACAGAGGCAGGTGTTTCTGTTAATCCATCTGTCAGTGGATTAAGATTCAGAATCTGTCAGGTGTGTGTATCTGTGGTGAACTGGATCAAAGTGGTTTCACCTGTGCTAAAAGGCAGAAAATGATGCTCAATCAACACTCCATGACACCGGCTCATTGGACGCCATGAGAGAACACGTCAGACAGAAAATGCTCACAGATTATGGTCATTGGGTGGATTTAGGTTGTATAATCTGCTTATTCCTGCCCGTGATTTTTGCTGCCTGTGATATAAAATGATATTTGTACAGTTTGCTATTATCCACTTGTTTGACCATTCTTTTGAAAAGTTGTCTCAGCCTGCATATTCTTGATCCAACACTCTGCTCTAAACCTTATCTGCAAAACCTCTAAAACTTAACTTCTTCGTTCAGTCAGCACAGAGTTTTTCCCACAGGTTGCCGTTATTTGAGAGCAACAGAAAAAACTGACCTCTGGTAAATTACCATGTGGTAACAGCAACAGCAGCACCTCACCACAGAGGATAACTTTAGCCAAAGCTAGCAAAAAGATGGTAATCATTTTTTCCCGTCATATTTTTAGCCTGTGTTTGGATGTCTGAAGAGGTTTAGCTACAGTGACAGTTAGCATAGCTTGGTTGTATATCAAAAAATTCCTAACTGTATGAAAATATCAGTTATGTAGTTCATATTCTAGTGAAAGTGTAGCGAAACAGATCTTGCCTATGTGCCATAATATGTGTAAGATAGGGTTAAAGCTCCTGACATGCTACCCTCAGATACTTTTGGTCCAGAATCAGTTGTTTAATGAAACATGGTTTGTTTTGTTTCTTATGTGAAAACATCTTTTAGGATGCTCCAAACTACAGGAAGTGAAAGCAGACTGTGGACACTTGAGAGGAGGAAAAAGCTACTTAACAGTATGAGTCACACAGGGAGAGGGACTCTAAACAAATATATATTTTACATTTGCTCCAAAGGCATAATGATGCAAAGAGTCAGAACATACAGGATAGTGAAGTAGACTCAAGAGACGTAAGGGAAAGCAGTGATGATGCTGGTCAGAAGCCACATTTGAGAGTCTGCCTGCAGTGTCTGCAGACTTCGTTGTTGTTGTGATAGTTTTTTCTAATCAGCTGTCTAAGTACAGATATGGGATAACAGTCATCTCTAGGCCTGTCACGATAACAAATTTTACTAGACGATAATTTTCCAAAATATTATTGCTGATTAATGAATTTATTGTCAATATTATTTTGATTTTTTTTCTCCATTATTTCATTGATGTAATTATGATAAATGGGATAATAAAGTGAGTACACCATATCAAAAGCAATAAATTTTAATTTCTTTAGAGTATTTAACTGTAATTAAAAGGTCAGGATCTTTTAAATAAAATAAATCAAACAAAAAATATTATAAATTTAACAAACAAGAAAGAGAAAAAAAATACAATGAAAATGAAATGGACTCTCTTTTAGAAAAATATACATGTCAATGAAAATAATTAATACTAATCAAAAACAATAAAACATAGACCCTGTCTCTAAAGAAAAAACGAAACTCCAAAAAAAAATAAAATAAAATAAAAACTATAGCCTAAATAAAAGGGAGTTCCTGAATTGTTTGTAATATGTACTTTTTCCCAGTCAATCCGTACTGTCTGTCAAATATTTTTAAAAATTTCTGGCTTTCAACCGTATTGAAGGGCTGCATTTCTCTGGCAATGTAGCTGTCTTTGAGCGCCCACCATTTGGCGCTTTTTTTTCTATTTACTTTGAAGACCAAAAGCATCAGTAAGAGCGGATTGTCAAAGAACAAGGCTCCACTGCACCTCCCCTTCTTCTTCTTCGTCGCCACTATTTTCAAACAAATGCGACATATCAGCTCGTTGGTGTTCATGAGCTCACACTTTGTTCATTCTGATAAAAAACAAAATATTCCTACACTGGGACTGTGGCAGGCGGCTTAAGAACCGTATCTGTCGTTCCATCACTCATATTAGTGTGTGTTTCCTCCTTACCCCTCAGGACGCTCGCTTCAGCTCTCCGTGTGTATGCGCGAGCAGCCCCGTCTTCACCCCAAAGATCGCATTTTTGACAGATGCTCACTCCGCTATAAATCTGCTAAATCCGCTATAGAACCTATGCACCCCGATGTTAGGAAAGATAGACGTAGTGAGCCATCTTCTCATTCAGCCTCTTTGGTGGAAAGAGAGGAGGAAAACAAACATGCATGCACGTGTCAGTTTATCGAGGCTGGCAAACTTACCGAGGACGTTTTTATTTATCGTTTGGTTAATTGATTTATTGATTATCGTGACAGGCCTGGTCATCTCAAAATCCCAGTTATCTCCCTAATTAATTTGACAACTAATGAACCAGTCTGTCACTAGTCTAAGAGCCCCCACTGGTGAATTTGTACCCCGCTGTTTATCTCAGTGTCCCAAGCCTCAACTATTAACACAGCTCTACTGCAAACAGAAAGATGTTTTGGAAAATGTTTACCATATTTAGAGAGAAATGTGATTACAGGGATGTCAAAATCCTTTGCTCTTTAAATAAATCATCTCTTCTCCAGCTTTTATTTAGAAACAAACATTTTGTCTCTCAGTCTTGGGGGTAAAACCCACATAGTGGCCCTTTTATTCAAATTTCTTGGTAAATCATGAAGTCGTGATATAGCCGAGATTATTTTATGGGTTCAAACCACCAATTTTATGAGATGTCATGGTCTGTATCTCACTCAAGGTAGAATAAAGCTCCTACACAAACCGTCTCCTCATCTCAACGGTTCACGTGCTATGGAAACTGGTCACAGATTTCTGAGCTTCTCCTCCTCCTCCTTTCTCTTCCTCTCTTCCTCTCTCCCTCCTGCAGGTCTTTAAACATGGACTGTGAGAACCAGGAGAAGGATAAAGATGGTAACGTGACGACAACGGGGGCTTTTAATAACAGCAACACAAACAACAGTAAGTTGGACGAACAGGAAAGAAACTGCAATAAGTTTTCTTATGTTTGTTTTTGTGTTTTTTACTTGACATTAGGGAAACATCTTAATCCAGTGCATCAGTCACCTTTCATGTTAATCGTTTGTGTTTGCTATTAGTCACAAACTGAACCCACTCAAAGTAAAAGCAAGGAAAGTATGATAAATACACTGCAAAGAAAAGCCTGAAATCTGAGTCAATGTTTGTCTTATTATTGTAAAATTTTGCCTTTCACTTGATGAGCCACATTCACCTGGTGTCTTATTTTGAGAAATTAATAGACAAAAATGACACCTTAATTTGTTGTAGAGAGTTAAATCTGTAAAGGGGGAAAAGTATGCCTGTCAAGTTCCCTGAAATAAAAGTTATTTCTTTATATGAGAAACTAAATTAAATAATATTCCTCGCCCTATTAACAGAGGGTTTTTACTCTTTCTACTCTTAATTCTGAATTCATTTTTTGTCTTTTAATGTCTTGAAACAAGATATTTTTATGTTTTTTTTTTATTTTTTTTTATTATTTTTTTTTATCAAGTCTACTTAAACCATTTTGACTATGGTTTAAGGGTGAAACACATGAGTATTGTTGTTTTTCTGGAAGGCATTAACACGGCAATGGCATTTTAGCCGACCTAAAACGCAAACTTTTGAAAACGGCCTCCAGAGTGGGATTTTCTGAAACACTGCCGACACTGTTACCATGTTAACAGTAAACTGGGGTTCTCAGTGGGAACAATGACGTCACACTCCGCTTTGCCCCAGTGCACACAACAGTCCAACAATACAGTTTCTACAGTCGTCACAGACTACCGTGTTGTGCTTGTGCTGCTAAATCTGCTGACTGTCTTTATACAAAATGAGCATCTGTTGCTCCACTTTTGAACTTAGTATTCACCAATTCGACCCAACTCTACTCCAGTGGAGATCTACCAAAAGACGCCTCTGGACAAGACAGTTATAACGCCAACTTCAAACCTGGAATGCTTGCTACAGTTTTTCCATCCCTCAGCGTTTCCGTGTAAAAGCAGATTTTTTTTTTTCACTGCGTTGTAGCGTTTTTGGATGAAACCTTGTCGTGTAAACTGGGCCTAAAAACGACATTTGCTTGGGTTTCAGGTTTTGCAGTGTCTGCACAGGATAGAAGGGATGTTGTCCTTAGATCACAGTCATTTATTAATGAAAATAAAAATCAGGCCTACAGGGATTTCTGCAGTTAATCCACTTTTACCAAAATAAGTGAATCATTCCAGCTTAATGATTAAAAAATGTTGTTATTCTCCAGTTGTGAATGTGGTAGTAAAACATTTAAAGTTGTGCTCTCCTGTGGTAGCAGCATGTTGTTGCCTCTTTGTGTTTCTGTCTCCTCACCTTGGTGTATTTCTTTGCAGGTATTCAGACTATAGACTCCACACAGGCCCTTTTCCTGCCCATAGGAGCCTCTGTGTCTCTGCTAGTCATGTTCTTCTTCTTTGACTCCGTACAGGTGGTCTTCACTATCTGCACTGCAGGTAAGTGAAAGCAGCACAGACCTCTTCGGGCTGTAGTAAGGTTGTCACACTGGGGAAGTCATCCCATCTGCTTTAATTACTGAATCTGCCCCGTTAACCTGATAGAATACGTCTGGAACATGATGTCTCGGTGTGTCCAGACTTTGGCCTCACTGCTGTGTGTGGTTTTTTTTCTCTTCTTCTCTACAGTTCTTGCAACAATTGCATTTGCATTCCTCTTGTTGCCAATGTGCCAGTATCTGACCAGACCCTGCTCCCCACAGAACAAGTAAGGAAACCAAGTGGATTCTTTGCGTCTGTAAATAGAACAAGTTGTTGCTCAAGCTGCTCCATGTGCCTCTGTATGTCTTTTACAAATATTTATAAAGCTCAGTGACTCAGCGTATTTTCATAAATCCACTTCTCCTCCGGTTAAAGCGTTAGGTGTCTGCAAGGCTTAAAGCAGCTGAGAGTAAAGAGGAAATACGGTCTGTTTATAGAGAGAAGCAGTCTTTTTCATTCACTGCATAAAATGGTTTTCATAGCCTCTGGACCTGTGTGTCAATGAGCTGATACTAATTTAAAGGACACGAGATCACTGAGAACATAACGCGCTGATTCAATAAGGGACGTAATTTATTCTATATTTGGTTTCCTTGATTTTCCAGCCAGAAGTTGACAGTGACTCATTGATATCATGCTTTTGAGTCAAATGAGATGAATTTCGGGGTTTCTAAAGGAGAAAATGTTTTCATTTATGTTTCATTTTTAGTGCATGAACTTTTAATTTTTCTGTTTCACCAGTCTGCTTGGAAATTGGCAGCTGTTTGGCAGCTTAGCTGGTTGCGCCAAAAGCCGACTATAAACTCAACCGCCCCAAATGTGGGATCAAGTTTTGATCAACGCTTTGATTCTGATACTTTTTTTTAATAAGGGATAAGGGTTTGATGTCACCATAGCTGTAGCTAGTTTTTTACCTTTATTGAAAACAAGATTCCATTAAAGAAGATCTGTTTTAACCGGACTGCATCGCCACCTTCTGGCCCAGAGTCTCATGCACACTGTCATAAATTACTTTGAGCGAGGTGTGTGTTTGTTTTGGACTTATATGGAGGTTTGTATAAAAGTGATTGTTGTGTTTAGCTAAGAACAAGAGTTATCATCTGCTTCTGACAAAACATTAATTCGCTAATAAGATGACATCCTACTCCACTCATGTTTGCTAATAACTTACTTTTAAACATATAATTTCATTCAAAAGTCAGAATTTTTACATGCAACTTAGGAAATTGGACTTTGAGCTTAGTTTGCACGAGATCAGACTATTAACGTGCATGTAAACAGCTTAGTCAGACAGAGACCAGACTAAGCAAATTGACACATGTAGATAATGTGATTGCAATCGGACTGTGGTTGGGTTCGATAGATAGATAGATAGATAGATAGATAGATAGATAGATAGATAGATAGATAGATAGATAGATAGATAGATAGATAGATAGATTGTAATGAACAAACAGTATACTGTTTGACTCATCGGCCGGTCTTGATAAGTCTAGGTACAGCTCTGTGTTCAGCGTCATCAAATTTCACCTGGAATTGGAAGTAGACGAACATAAGACCAGGGCGGCTGCGCTCTAACTCAACAAACATCATGTAATATAATTAACGCGCTTAGTACGTAAGAAACATTGAGAGCTACAGCTGCACTCACCTCAGCCATCGGGGTTAGAATGTTGCTTCCTCTTCACACAGCTTTGAAATAAAAAAAAAAACCCACAGAAATCTGATTCTCTTTCCTGTATGGAAACACAGACAAAACTAGATCCCTCACTATGACTTTGTGATTAAGCTATGACCTTAGTCAGACCGCTGTGTGCATGTAAACGTACTGACTCAGATTCTCAGCCCACTTTTCAGTTTACAATAGATCTGAGACAACTTTTAAAGATGTCTGTTCTTACGCTTGTGAATGTTTGAGGAATCCCGAGAAAGAAGCAGACATTAACTCATGCCATAAACACATCAAGCACTGGGCTACAGAAACCAGCTAGCGTAGGAGCTAATACTGCTCTAACAACAGCTGCCAATTCCTCTGCTGTATGGCCCTTCAGTCCTTCCTAGTTCACCACCTTGTTAAAAAAGTGTGTGAACCTGGTTGTTTGATCTGTTCATCTGTGTTTTGAAGCATGTCTTGTGCTGTTGCAGGATTTCCTTCGGCTGCTGTGGGCGCTTCACTCTGGCTGAGCTCCTCTCCTTCTCCCTATCTGTCATGTTGGTGCTCATCTGGGTGCTGACTGGACACTGGCTTCTCATGGACGGTAAGATGATCCCTGAGTGCAGCAGGTTTTCCTGGTTTTCAGAGAACTGTGAGCAGAAGCTCAGCAGCAGGTTGTGTAGCGTGAGGACAGAGGAAGATTGTTCTCTGAACTGACGAGCAGCATGTGGTTCACTCTGATGAAGGATATTTACAGACAAGTAGAAGTGAAAAATCATCTATTTATGGTATTGATTAAAGCACAGTTACCATAGCAGCTAACAATCTGGATGAATAAAGTTCTCATCATCATCAGAGAGAAAGACGGAGACTCCACTCAGACAACCTAAACACTTTTAGCAGCATAATTTAAGGTTCCCCCCGTCTGCTGCATGCTAATACAGAAAGTATTAGTCAACAGATATTTAAAGCAAAAGTGACATTTAAGCCCAGTGATCTTTGGTATTTGGTATTTTAAGGGAAAACACTGAAAAAGCAGAGAAAATTGTGTTTTTTGCGTCTTTTGTTTGACCGGGTTGACGTCAGTCATTTGAAACACGACACCGACGCTTTTTTCAGTAATCTGAAAGAAGCAAAACTGTGTCAAATGACAACATTTCAGTATTAATAACAAAAAAAAATGCAGATAAAGCAGCTAAAAACAGGCAGTAATTCCAGTTTTTGTTACATAGCCTTTTAGACTTAATATGAGCCACATTCACCTGACAAGTCCAGAAAAATGTCTTATTTCAAGAAATCAAAAGACAAAAATGACACCTGAATTTCTTGGGGTAGAAAAAAGTGTGCCTGTCAAGTTCCTTGAAATAAAAATTAATTCTTTACATGAGAAATTAAATTAAATAATATTTCTTTCGCCATAAACAGAGTGTTTTAACTCTTTCTACTCTTAATTCTGGCTTCATTTTTTGTCTTTTAATGTTGTGAAACAAGACATTTTTTTGGATTTTTTCTTATCAAATCGACTAAAACCATTTTGACTAAGGGGTCGTATACATGACAACAGTTTCAGGGTGAAATGCAAAAGCGTTGTTGCATTTTGGCCTCGTGTTAACACAGACACAGAACTGTAGCCGACCTAAAATGCAAACTTTTAAAAACAGCCTCTGGGATCAAGAAGATTGTTGACCTCTTATTGTGCACAGCTTTCTCGTCCTGTGATAAACAGAGGTTATTCCTTTAAATTGAAACCTAACACTCATGTCTCATGTCTTGTTCAGCTTCTCCACATTCTCTGAGTAAAGTGAATCAGGGCAGAAGCAGAGATTTCATCAGAAAAGTTTGACTAATTAATTCGGCCTAGCTGCACATTAATTAATGTTTCTTAAATAAACTTCTTAAAATCTGTCCCATGTTGCTGTTTCAGCCGAGTTCGGCTCAAACTTGGGAGATGTGGTTTTAATTGTCTTTTTTTCTCCTCGTTCAGCTTTAGCCATGGGCCTGTGTGTCGCCATGATAGCTTTTGTGCGGCTTCCCAGTCTGAAGGTGTCCTGCCTGCTGCTGTCCGGACTGCTCATTTATGACGTGTTCTGGGTAAGACATGCTCCCACACAAGAATCACAAATATTCTCTTTCTTCCCCCCCCCCCAAAAAATATCTCAGTGGCTTTACCAGAGACATTTTTCTGTCTAGTTTTCCCCAGTAACAGTCTCTTTGCTGAACAAACTTTGCAAAGCTCAACTCTGATAAACAGAGAAAAGACAGAAACATCAAGGTGAACATGCAGGAAAGAACAGCCAGTGTCTCCCTGAGCCAAAACTTGGATGAGCATCATGATTTCCTCTGAGAAATTACTAAACATTTATGTCAAGACGTGTTTCCAGGAGCTGGTACATTCAGGTCGTATTCATCAGCCGCGTCTGGCATCATCCCTGCTTTGACTCAGCAGCCGCTCCAAAAACAAAACTCTTAATGTCCCTAAAGTCAAGAGAAGCAATTTCTCGTGAGTGATGGTTTTGATATGAGGGCATTTGCCAGTTACTGTAGACATCTACCCAAAGTAACTACTTAATCTGATCAGATGTGGGGTGTGTTTTCCTCAGCTAGCAACACATAGGACAAATGTTTGTTTACAGAATACTGAGATCCTCTCAGATTCTCACAGGAAAATGATAGAAATCAAATGTGCACACATGTAAAAATAACGTGATGATGGTTCATCACATGTTGATGCCTCTTAATGCATTCGAATGTCATGAAAAGTTCAGTGCTGTGTTGACACATTATGTGGATGGTGAAATAAAGGGGTAAGCCTTAAGAGGAGTGGACTATGGCTGGAGTCAGAGCATCAGGATCCTCCACACAGACAGATTAGAGAGTTTAATACGACTGTTTCATTCCTTGAACCAAAGCCCTCCTCCACTAGAGACGCACCTAGTCTAAGGAGAAAAAGAGTAGTATCAGCCAATGTTGGTCATTTTTTTACATATCAGTATCAGTCGATATGTAAAAATCGGCCAGTATTAACTCATTAGCTTCTGGCCGTTTTCAGAGCATCTTGAACGATCTTTCAAGACCCAAATAGCATTGTTTTCTCTGACTCTGTAAACACCAAAACTACCTAAGAAGAGTGGACTCTCTTCTTTTATGTCTCCCTGCCTGTTTTTGATCCAAAAAGCAGACAAAACATCCTTTTTTTGATCGCGTTCATCTCGGGCGCTCCATCCTTTGATCCTCTCCATCATCGTCTTTTCTCATGATCGCACCGCTCTTTCTCTCTGAACTACCTCAACACATCATGTCAGGGTTTTTTTTTTTTTTTTTTTTTTTTTGAGCAATATTGAAATTGGTAGATATTGGTTGTTAGCCATAATAGCTATACTATTATCAAATATCGTATCTGCCAAAATTTTCATATCGGTGCACCCCTACTGGACTGTTGCAAATCAATTTCAAATCAAAGTCATTTTTCATTACATTTGGGAATTAAGGACCCATGCATTTCCATTGCCCAAAACCTTAATATCGCATAAATGAAAAGGTGACAGAAATACCAAAATTTAGAAAAGCTTCTTAAGTTTTGCTAAAAAATTTTTACACTCTCTTGAGGTGGTTTTTCAGAAGTTTCCATTGGAAAAGTGCAATGGAAACAATTTCACAAAAACATGTCACCAGATGTTAAAAACATCACACCTCCCTCACCTCCGTGGCCACAGTCCCCTCTCAGAAGTCCCTAGTACGTGTCCACTGCCACACATATGGACTACTGTGAAAGGTGTGATGGAAACACAGCTAGTGATGGTTAGGGGTGTCATCTCATCTGCTTCTGTTGATCCACTCTGGTCAATCATGTCCAGGCGTCTGCAGTTCAAAGCACTTCATGTTTTCTTCTGCTCACAAGCTTTATGAAGATGTAGATTTATTTTTTCAGCCGGACTTGGCTCCTGCTCACAGCACCTAAAGAACAAGCCAATTTGCCCGACCTTATCCACGTAGAGAATCTGCAGGATATTTTTCATGAGGGGAACGTCAGAAACAACCGACCTGAAAGTGCAGAGTTCAGTAAAACTTTAGCAGCTTTAAGCTGTGTGCTGAGCTGGCTCAGTCACTTACAGTAAAGGTGTTGTGGGCATACATTAATGTTTGATCAGTAGTTGTACAATTTGTATTTAGATCTTTTTTCATGTCAGAGATACTAGGTTTCTGATTTCTCTGAGCTCTGAGCCAAAATCTGCACAATCAAACAAACAGCTTTGGATATTTCCTATTTCAGTATGTAAGAAAAAATACTAGATTACAAAGTCACAGTATTTTGAGGTTGATTAGTCCTAAATTTACCATTTTAAACAACATAACATAAACAGTCTTTATGAGTTACAAACCCCATCTGAATAGCCCGGAAATGTGACCTAAATTCCCTGAAAGGTTAGATTTGGGTTTTTTAAATTTGAGGGGTTTTTTGTTTTTTTTTGGTTTGTTTTTCACAAATTTATCACTTTATAATCTTATACAAAAGTTTACCTCTTCTTAAAAGTGACTTCAGTTTTATTTCCTCACTCATGATGACATTTATTTTTCTGATTATATTTACAAAGAACTTTTGTATTTTATGAAATAGTCATTAAATGTGTTTGCTTGATGAGTTGTTTGAAGCTGTGAAAAAAAATTATTGGACATAAAACAGAGATAGATTTAAACTAGAGGTGAAACCCTCAACAGGAAATAAATTAAAGCTGAATCTGATCAATAATTGATTCAATCAAACGTCTGACTGGCCTAAGTTTTGAAATTAAAAAGAGGAAATGAATAACTTCAGTTGTTTTGATTCTGTTATAATTGAAGTACTGTGTGATGACTCAAAGCGGCTCTGTCTGGTCTGCTTGGTCCCTGCAGGTCTTCTTCTCAGCCTACATCTTCAACAGTAATGTGATGGTCAAAGTGGCCACCCAGCCTGCTGAAAACCCCATTGACGTCCTGTCCAGGAAGCTGCACCTGGGGCCAGGGATGGGCCGCGACGTCCCCCGTCTCTCCTTACCTGGAAAACTGGTCTTTCCCAGGTGAGACTGATGAAAACACCGAGGTCTGTCAGTGTTAGTGCGAGAAAGGATGTTGCCTCCAGAGCAAACCACTCGTAGTTAGGAGGTTTGGAGGGAGTACGACTATAAAATCTGTTGGTTCAGAAAGGTTTCTGGTTCGTGGGTCTAAATGTTTTTCTGTGGTCCGTGCAGCTCCACAGGAAGTCATTTCTCCATGCTGGGAATAGGAGACATCGTGATGCCAGGGCTGCTCTTATGCTTCGTCCTGCGTTATGACAACTACAAGAAGCAAGCCAACGGGGAAGTCCCAGGACCTGGTAACATGTCCGGACGGATGCAGCGCGTCTCCTATTTCCACTGCACTCTTATTGGATACTTTGTGGGTAAGCAATCAATTGGAGGAGTGATGTGGAGGGAAAAGAGGGAGACTTAACTCCCTGGTGTTCGCCTGGAGATGATTTTGCTGTCTTTTAGAAAATGTCTCATTTTGTTGTTTGAGACTTCTCTTTTAACTCTTCCATGGTTTGTGATGTTTTCAGGTCTGTTGACTGCGACTGTGGCCTCAAGGATCCACCGTGCTGCTCAGCCTGCTCTGCTCTATCTGGTGCCCTTCACCCTGCTGCCTCTGCTCACTATGGCCTACCTGAAGGTTAGGCTGCTGACCAACTTACTCGTTTTAAAAGAGTTGATGTGACAGTTTCTCAGATGCAGCTTTATTGGCTTTAGCATAGCAGCACAGACGAGTCTGCCAGTATCACAGCCTTCCTTCCACATCAGGATGTCAACATGCATTCAAAGACATTGGTGTTACACTGTTCAGAAATTAAACATCAGAAAGGCTGGTTTGATTGAATGGGACATACCTGATCGAAATTTAAGACCAGTTGAAAAGTTGCAAGAATTTAGAAGTACAGTTTTGAAAAAAAAAAGACTGAGTAATGAGGAGCTCCATCATTCCTGTTGATCACTTCATGTTTGATGCATCATCCACTGTCTGAACTGATGTCCATTTCTGTAAACGTCCCTCTCCATCCATCCCCAAATGTTGTCAGAGTGATTTAGATCAGGGGAACATCAGGATGGTCCAAAGAGTGAGCTGATTCCTCTGGAAGAAGTCCTTTGTCAGGCGCTCATTGTGACCTGCAGCGTTGTCCTGTTGAAAAACCCAGTCATTCCCACACAGACCAGGGCCCTCAGTCATGAAGGAGGCCCCCTGCAACATCTCCACAGAGCCAGCCGCCGTTTGACGCCCCTCTTCAAATTTTGTGAAGGAGATCCTCTGGAGATCCATCTCTTGACTTTCTTGTTCCATCACCCTCAGGATCTTTGAAGAAATTCTAAATGTCTGTCTTACTGCGTCAAACCTCAGCAGAGATGGCGTGTTGTGATAGACCTTGCTTGTTCAGCTCAACAATCGACCACGTTCACAGAGAGAAAGTTTTTTAGCCTTCACCATCAGGAGGTCATGACAGAGAGAATACCTGACAGAAAATCACACTGAATCCACCTCTTTGAGCAGATTTTGTCTTTTTGTCTTTTTTTTGCGTGTTCAGACCTGGACTGTTTGGTCCACTTTAAACGGACCAGGGTTCGTTTCCCACGCTGGTGCGGACTTTTCATGCAGGTGTGAATAGACACAAACGAACCCTGGTGCGGACCAAACAACCGGACCGAGACCCACTTTTTGAGGTGGTCTGGGTCCGCCTCCAAACGAACTCTGGTGGTCTGTGATTCTCTGGTGCAGGTCTGAATACAAACCTAGGTCCATCCGAACTAACTACAGGATACATGTGCCTTTTGGGCCTATAAAGCCACCGTAACCTAACCGTCTTTGGTTTATACCTGATCCTCCGTCTTCTGTTTAGCCACGCTGTTGCTAGCATGTTGTGGGTCAGGACACGCAGAGCATAGCGTCTCCTTGCTGCGCGCATTCGTCTTTGATGTTCCAAAATTTGTAACGGTGTTGTTAAGCCTGCTTTAAAGGAGCTGCTCTTGAAACTGAAAATGATTTTGCAGCTCTAATAAGAGCACAAACACATGTTTACCTCCATTTACAGGTCTGTACTCTGTGTGCCGCCCTTTTTCAGTGCTGTCCAATGAGAGCACTGGTCGTCACACACGTGGATGTTTACAGAATTAATCCACTCGCAAAAAGTACAATCTGAATACGAAACGCACCAAACGAAAAAAATAAAGTCTGCTTTTGGTCCGGACCAAACAAGTGGACCAAAGGACTTTTCTGGTCTGAATACAGCCCTAAAGGCTGAGGTCTCAAACTTTTGATCAGCTGATGAACAAACTGTTTCACTTTAAGTGATGTTTGCGATAATTTTACTCTCTTTTTTTGTTTCATTCCCATTTCTGCTTTTTGTTTAAAACTCTTCTTAAATCTTTTTAAAGATCCACAAGTGCAAAATGTTAACTTGTGCAATTTTCCAACTGGTCTCGAAATGTTGATCAGGTGTTTATGAGTCAAACTGGTTGTAGTCTGAGGTCTGTGCTTCATGACGATCAAGGTACCACAGGCTGCTTTATGAACTCCATGGTGCAGACAGATGGTATCAGAAAAAGCTACACAGCAGCATAGAAACAGCTCATCATGTGTGTGGACAGATTTTTTTTTATTTAAGTTGTAATGCTCGATCGTTCATAGATTTTACTCCAGGGCATCAAACGTTATTGAATGTGAAGCAGGTAAACTTCAGACTCATGCTTCGTGTCTAAACTGTCTGTGATCCACAGGGAGATTTGCGGCGCATGTGGTCCGAGCCCTTCCACGCCAAGACCAGCAGCTCCCGCTTCCTGGAGGTATGATGCACCGTGGGATACTCGAGCAGCACGGGGAGGACTGCGGATCCTTCACCTTGGTTTAAGGGAAGGAGGGAGGGCGCACTCACAGTGAGGCCATGTCGTCATCACTTGTTCATGCTTTCCGCCAATCTTCTGTGAAAAAAAAAGAAAAACCCTCAGAAGGACACCAGTGTGTGGATCACAAACGCCCCAGAACACCACTCATCTTTGGTCTCTAGATCCCGCCCCCTTCCTCTCGTTTCTCCTCTCAGCTTTTCTGTTTGTTTCCTCTTCATTACGGCACATCCTGCCTCTGCTGTTTCTGCCCCCCCTCTTGTCTTCTTTCCGTTTTCCTCTCTGCTGTAGTCCGTCTCATTTGCCACTTCTCTCCATTCGTCGGGGCCTCTCCTCATCCTTCTTCCTCTGCGTCTTTTTCATTTCTCGGCTTCTTCGTTCGACACCGACTCAGATGAACTCGAGGGCCAGGCCTCCCCCCCCTTTTTTGTGGACTAAGGGTTGAGAGACGTGGCTGGGGTTTATATATATTTTTTTAGCATTGTCGTGGTCATTATTAATATTATTATTCTGGAACGATTACAAACCAACAGAGGAGAGGCGGAGTGTTGCAGCGGCACAGGACCGTGCTCAGGAGCAGCGACACAGTGAAGGAGAAGAGGCTTCCCCCTCCATCCCCTGTTCCTCCCCCTTCTTCCTCCATCATCCCTCTTCAACCCAGCCTTCCCACCTTCCTCCTCCTCCTCCTCTGTCCATCTGCTGTCCCCACCCCCACCCTCACAGATAACTATGTATTTTATTTAGAAAAAGTTTTATTCTTGGCATATACAGAAACGATGCATTATAAATTGTTAAGCTGCCTCCCGCGTTTGAGGGGCCGCTCCTATTTGTATATATGTGTATTTGCGGTATCTTGAGTTTGTATTTGTGTTGGAGAGCATGTCGAACAGGGCGGGAAACTGACGAGTTAACCAGCAGGCAGACGTCATCCAGAGGCGGTTTTCTAAAGTTTGTCGGCTATCGTTCTGTGACGTAGCTGATGGGAAAAAATTCACTCTGCATCAGTGGCTGGTTGACGAAACAGTTCGTTTCCTGCTCTAGTGTGTGTGAGAGAGAGTGTGTGTGTGTGTGTGAGAGGGAGCAGACAGGTGAGTGAATGGCTGTTTTACTTGGTTTTAATTTGAAATCGTACTCATGTTCAGAAACAGTGGCAGTAGTCAGGTTTCCATGGAGCTCGGTGTGTTTTTTTTTTTTTTTTTTTTTTGTAGAACTTTTGTCTAAATTTTCCAGAAAAGAAAAACAAACCGAGGTTTTCCTCACAGGTGGAAATGTAAACAGTGTTTTTTTTTTTTTCAAATAAATGAATGTTGACTTAATTTTAAGGTATGCTGTTACTTCTCATCCTGGATTTGTACATAATGCTGGTTTTTGTACTGAGCTTCTCTCCGAATAATTGATGCACATTAACGTCAGCAGCAACACTACCGACATCGTATTTCTTCTTTTACGAGTGTACAAAGCATGATGATCATTTCTTTGACAAAGTCAGCGGAGCAGCACAACGAGCACATCTCATCTGAACTTTGTAAATGTCAGCGTTTGACCTCAGCCGATGGAGACCTGACTATTGTAGACGCCTGCAGGTGAAGACGTACTGTGGTTAGACACTGATGAAGGCTTGTCTGGGTGGACGGTTAAGTGTGTGTGTGACTCTGTGAGTGAGTGTGTGTGTGTGATGAATTAACATCATAATGTCTATCTGGACCTAAGGGAGGGGAGAGAATCAGCTGTTCCCCTCAGGAGTGGAAGTTAGAGATTAAAGCTAACCTTTAGGATGTTCTCGCTGTCACCTTTTGGTCCCTGACAGTCTTTTTCTTTCTCGTCCTTCCACTTTTTTGTGGTGCTTGTCAGTTAATATCTAATGTATACTGGAAAAAGTGCAGATGAGTCGGAGGGATGTACGGACGACGCAGTTTGCTGGCTTTTTTTTTTTCTTTCTTTTTTTTTTTTTTTTTACTTTTTTATGCTATCTGGCCGTGCATGTTAAGTGTACAGTGTATCATTTCTCAGACTGATTTAACAGGGCTACTGCAGTTTTTGAGTCTCTGCGGGCCGACACCGAGGCACTGGACTGGACCTATGAGCGCCCCCTTTACGCAAAGCAGCGTAGGTGGGTGGGACTAAGGCTGCAGGTCAGAAAGACTGCGATTGGTCAGCGCTGACTGACATTAGGACCTGAATGCTGCCAGGCCGCTCAGTGCAGTCGTCAAACTTGGACATCTTGGAACCACAAACCCCCCCTCACCTCCTCATGGACATGACAAAAAAATATATAGATTTATATACATATATATATACATATATGTGTGTATATATACATACAGAATTAATTGATGACGCTCATGGTGACAACAGAAGAGTTTCTTTTTTTTATAGAAATGGATTTCTTTTTACCCCCTGTTTTTTTTTCTTTAGTGCTTTAGTTTTGTTTTTTATTTTGTCCTCCACCTCTTCTCCCACCCAGCAGAGGACTCCAGCTCTGTTGGTGCATTGATATTGAAGCTGAATGGATTCTGTATAGACAAATGGTGAATAAATAAATTAAGAACTGTGTAGTGAAACATGAATCCTGAAGCGCTTGATCTAAAAACACTTTGCCTCCTTTTAACCCCGTCCCTCTGCCCTCTCCCCCGTCTTTCCCTCCTTGTTCAGGATTTGGCTGTAAATAAACATGACTCTAACTGTAACTCCAGCCTCTCTTTTTGTCGTTTGATCATGATTTATTCTTTATTTCTGCTAAGAAAACTACTCTGGGGACATAAAGCATGGGATTTCTTTTTACATATGTTGATATTTAAATGGAGGAGTTTGAAGGCTTTCAAAAGGCACAACACAACTTTTTCTCTGTTAATTTTTGGTTAAAGGATCTCAGGACCCAGTTCATCTCAAGGACTGAACGGTGTGCCCCATGTACAGGGGCAAAAGTCTTCAAAGCTGGCTGCACAGGTTCAGTATCTCTTCCCAATTTTCTACTCTTTGCAGGTTTCTTTCACAGAATGAAAAAATAACTAAGACTTTGAGATTTAAGTCATGAAATTAGAAGAATTAAGTCATAAACTACTTAAGATGCTTGCATTTGTCACCACTGTCCATCAACAGCTGTTTACCTTTACAGGATGATCCACGTCCTTATTTCAGAACAGGAGACTGGAATAGCATGATGCTACTCTGCCCTCTGGTATTCCCTCTGTTGCTGGGTTAGCATGGCTAGCTTGTTCATCTTATTGGAGATAGATCTTACGTTCCCAATAACGGTGGATGGAAGGACAGGTCCATGTCGTCACTTCTTAGCACACACCTGAGAACCAGCACGTCGTCCTCACCTCCTTCTCCTCACCTTGTGGGAAATCATCAGGCCTTGCACCAGTTAGCATTGACATGCTACAGACTGCCAACAGCTGAGTTCACACGTAAACAATGCAGCCATGGTTACATGTAGGATCTCCAGACAAACACAGGAGAAAAGTAGTAAAAATATCACTGAAGACACAAAAAGTTTGGTTTGCACGACCAACAAATGAGCCAAACGAAGTAACGATCCACTCCAAATACAAAGATTACGAAAAAAGAGACGAAAAAATTACAAGAAACGGACAAAGAAGAGAGAGCTTCTGCAAAAGGCAGACATAGCCAACAGGGCAGTGCTATTAACTATTTGAGATCTTTCTGATAGCACTACATCTTAGTTTTTAAAATGGTATTATTTTGTTTTTTTCTTTCTAAATAAAAATAAACGAAAGCAGTTGGATCTCCACCTTGGGTCTATGAATGCTCTGTTCTCCTTTGAGAGACTTGAAGAGCAGACAGTTTTGTTCTGACCACCTTATGCATTAGTGAAACTGTATAATTCTATATTGACAGGTGCCTCATCAAAAATGTGCCATATCAATATGCACATGATCATATTTTTAATTATAAACTGAGTATTTAACAGTTAAACAGTTCACAGTATTATCATTGAATTCTTTTAAAGACTTTTATTTAACTGGAGGTAGTTTTAATATGTTCTGTGTTTAGCTAAAAGAGTCTGTGTTTACATTTTCTGAGAAAGTTGGTTGTCATCATTTGTGCATAGACATGGTCTGAGGATTTAGATTTAAAATAAGACATTAGTTAAAACATAAATGAAAGCCTGCCTTTTGACTCTGATTTGAAAAGTATGAACATGTGGACAGAGTTTTTACACAGTATGTTGAGTTTGTTTAAGCTGCAGTAAATCTACAATTATCAGACACAAGAGTAACACTGACTACACCCTCCTATAGTTGTATGTAAGAAAGTCCTGTGTACTTAAACGTCTTTATCTTTTGAACGATTTTAATATTTCTGTAGTTAAGCATGAGTATAACATGAGTATGGTAGTGATCTGTTCAGTCAGATAAAGATTGAGATGAATGTGACAAAAAGTGAACAATAAGTCTTGAAATAAACAAATAAGGTGCCCTCCAGAAATATGAAAGAAACTGATAATCCCAGTTTTTTTGTTGTTGTTGTTTTTTTTTGATAGAGCAGATGAATTTTACATATATTTAACTTGTTAAAAAAATTAGCATCCAAACTAACTTTTATTTTTTTTATAACGGTCACAATTCTCAGTTGAGTTTACTCAGAAAACTGCAGCAGTCATGATAAGATCTATAAAACGTTTCAAAGCCACAGTAAAAGTATAAACTCGTGAATAAGCTTTCAATGACTCAGAGTGAACTCTATAAAATATATTATCTCGCTTTAAAAAAAAAAAAAATCCCCTCTGGAAAAATCTATATCATGAAGATTGTAGTCATAAATAAGACGAGATACTGAAAACCAAGAGGAGCAGAGCAGCCTGTACGAGGGAAACACGATGACCTGAAATGACAGAAGATGTAACCTACACACCACACCGTTTATAATCAGCTCACTTAGAATTCATCATCATCATCATCATCATCATCATCATCATCATCATCATCATCAACCTTCAACAAAAAGCTTTGATCATTCTCAATTAGCAGTGCTGGCAGAATGGACCAGATTAGATTTTCTCTGTCTGAGACGATGTGATGAGTGACAGGCTCCTTTATTTCAGCCTCTAAAGGATTTTTTAACTCTAACTGTGCCTTAAAGAATGAGATCTAACATACAGGATGGTCTGGTTTTGACTTCAGTCTACTAAAAAAAAGTCACAGTAGGTAGTTTTCTTGCTGGAGAAAAACACATGTCTAAAATCTATTTTCCACTTTCTAAATAGCAAGATGCCGGTTTTGTAGATTTAAAATGATTCATAAAGTCTTATTTTACTCTTAGGGTGATTGTTTTAATAGCTGAAATGTTTCCTGTGCCATCGCCTGGAAATTTAGAGGGAAGGGTGCAAATCCCACTTTGTCCAGCAGATGGCGACACAGTACAAATATGTGAAAACACCTCCTTTAACTCAGAAATATTCAAGTCCTGGTGTATTTCTGCACCCAAACACACAAACGCTCACAAATGCAGAAACAAATATGATTTTGATAGAGTACTTCTAAATCAATCTTCATTTAGCAGAACTTCACGCCCTTTGAAGCCTTAAGGCGCCTGCATACTAAAAAAAATGCTGCATACAGCTGTAAATGCTCATATTTTACATCAGGCCCTCCTTGGGACAGAAAAAAAAATCACTGAATTACAACAAATGAGAGAAAATGAGATGTTTTTTTCCTCTGTTAGGTGGTAAAATCAGAGCTAAAGGTGAATGGTTTCAGCAGGGCAGAGGTCTTGTCAGCCTTCATGGGAAAATGGCGGCCTCAATGACGCAGCAAAGATGCTGAGTCAAGAGTTCATGAAGCTGCTCTCACATTTCTGCTCACTTCAGTCATCAGTAATCAATCTTTTTCTGTTTCAAAGTGACTGAGATTGATGAGGGATATCATATTTGGACAATTCTGGATCCGTGTGAGAAGGAGAGCAGCAGATATTTAGACTTTCTGCAGCATTTGATCATTTTTCTGTATTTCCAGCAGCTAAAGGAGAAAACGGTGTTGAAATGTTGATTAGAGTTGCTTTTGTGAAGCTAAGCTGCATTCAGAGGTCTCAGGTGTGGTCTGGACTCCACGTCTCTCTTTTCAAAGCTCTGAAGGTAATTCTGTCAGGCGCGCAGAAGGACAACCTGACCTACTGACTGCCTCTCTGGATGGATATGGATGAGGGTGGGGGGATGGAGAAGGAGCTGCTGGACATGTGGGTGTGGGAGTGGGAGAGGGTGCAGGGTTGGGGGAGGTCGGTGGGGTCAGGGCAGGCAGGGTCCTCCCCTCTTCACCTATTGGTCGGAGCGGCGCTCGGCTCCAGCAGCTTTGAAGCTCTGAGGTGGACAGGATTCCAGCACGGCCATGGGGATTGTAGCAGGTCGTTTGTAACGCATTTTTGGCGAGGTGGTCCTAAAAATGGAGACGCTCGGCATGCAGGGTTTTGTGTTCTGAGGAGCTCCTCTGCCATTGATCCTGTAGATTATAGTCAGGCAGGTGACGGGGCAGCCTCAATTAGACAGGAGGTGAGGCAGGAGTGAGCATCTGGTCTGAGTCTCAGGAGGAGAAATCACCTTTTTGATTACTTCTATTCATTTCTGCAGGAGATAAACTTAGAGACACTTTTATTCCTCACAAAACTTGGCTTCATGTGTCTCTTTTTTTTTTCATCACTGTGTTCCAGTCCACCAGAATTAGAGACATTTCTCAGGTTGAAGTGAACAGAGAGATTCTGCCCTTTGAGGACAATAAGAAGACACATCATGAACATAAAGATTTTTGACAGTATCCCCTGTCAAAGTCAGTTTTTTCTAACTCAAAAACAGTCACAATGGGATATTTAGGGATTGAATTTACTTCTGCAGAGTGGGAAAACATTAATGCAACCTCCAAACCAGTCAGAGGAAGAGTAATACAGCTGGAAATTCTTCCTCCAGCTCATATTAAAAGACCAGACCTAGTAGTTTCAGATCTGTGTTGGCATGAATTTGATTCATATGTCATGGCTCTGCTCTGCAGTCAGGTTATTTTGGACAGAAGTCCGTCTGTTAATTTCAGTGATCAATAATGTAAACATAGCTCTATGTCTATCTGTGTGTCTGCTGGCTCACAGGGCTGTATGATCAAAACCAAGACAAGGACAAAAGACAGCTGGTTTGGCCTTTTTGGCAGCCAAAGAAATGATTCTGGCAAACTGAAAAATTTACAAACTAAAATGTTTTTCCATAAAAACAGGTTCTTAAATCCTCAAGGTATAAATTGCATAACAGAAACATTAAATGATGCTAGGTTTAGGTCTGAAACCATTTGGAAGCAGGTGTGGGGGAACTTATTGTTCTCACTATTGATTTGATTTCATTTGTAAATGTAGGCACAATGAGAAATGTTTTTGATTTTGTCTTGGTTTTCAAACCTTATCTACCCTTTACAAGGCAATTTGAACCTTTTGACGGGAAATTGAATATTTATTTGAGTATGAGCGTGAACTGATTGTCCTTATGGAGGTGTTGTTGTGAAAATGTTGATGTCATCGGTTTGTGTTTGTCAAGGCCTGGACCTTTGTGTGTTGTCATATATATTTTTTTAAAGAATGAATTAAAAAAAAGAAACAAAATAATTGAAAAAAAGATAATAATAATTTGTTCCAGCTTATTGTGTGGTTTGTTTGTAGTTTGTTTGACGTTATTCAAACACTAAAACTGTTTTAACTCATGTGGAGGCCCAAAAGTTTCCATTAATAGTTAGTAGAGTAGTTTCTCTCAATTTGAGGCTGAAATTTCCACAATGTGTATATACTAAAAGACAATGAAGAGACAAAAAAATCAAAAATTTCATTTTACAAAAAAGGACAAGCAAACTTCAGCATGGAAACATCCATTCATCACAGGAAAACTCAACTTAATTTCCCCGCAGGGCTCTAATGTTAACAGTCTGTGCAATAATAACAGTTAAAGGATTAGCTGTGTTTCAATGTACAGTAAGTTTTTTATAAATTCTTAATTTTGAAGATTGTTCTTTTTTATTTATTTTTTATTTTTTACTCATCCTGTCAGGACAATTCTTTCATCAACAAAATGTTGAAAAACGGGGTCAGTTCGTGAAACTCAATTAGTGTAACCAAAGTTTCTCATTAAAAAAAACTAATATTGGGCAAAAGAGTCACTACGAAATATGATTTTATTAGTGTAATACACTATGAAAATGAAATTTAAAAAGATTTTAAACCAAATGACTGGAAATTGTGAGAAAATGTTACCATCTGCTGCACACTGACTTGCTTGATACAACAAACCCATGATATTAAGTTTAGAAATTAATTATTTAAATACACTTTGAGCTGAAATTTCATATAAATAATAACTTATTTTACCAGTACACTTATTTAACTTATAGGAAGGTGAATTATCTAATACCTGTCATGCTTTGTGGTTACACCATTTAACAGTTTAATGGGACTGAGTCTTTAAAAATGCTACGACACCAACAGAAACACAACCTACACATTAAACAAAGATATAACATGTTGTTTTAACAAGTTTAACACAGATTTTTGGTGCCAACCCTTAGTCATCACTGTCCTAAAAACATTCTGTGCACTACATATTATTAAAACATATGAAGTATTTATTTTATTTGAATTAAAGGCCTGAAAGTGTCTTAGATTGTGGCATAGGAGCTGAAATATGTCTGAAACTTGTGGAGTTGGAGACTCTTTTTTACTACTTTAATAATGCAGAAGTGTTTAAAACCATTTTAACATTTAAGCTAAGGTTTCTGGATAGATTTTTTTTGTTCAGAATTTAACAATGAGTAACAATAGAAGTGGTAAAGCTCATTAAACGATTCACAAAACTAGTTTGAACCAAAATGAACATTTTCCAACCCAGCCCAGGTCAGATCACTGTCACTGCACAGTCAGACCAACATGAAGAGTTAACAACAAACACAGAAAACCAGATTTTACAGACTGATGTTGGAGTTCTTGGTCCAGTGTGACGTGTTTAAACCTTTCATTATTTGATTTAAGACAAAAGAATTCATGTTTAGGTTTCAAAAACCAATTAAAGGTGAAATAATTTATAGAATGGAGGAAGAAGTGCTTCCTGGACACACAGCAGGGTGTAAGTCTGAGATACATGCAGTCGAACTTATCTTTATTTTAACGGTGTAGTCATGTTAAATAAAAATCTATGTTAAAATGTAGTAAAGGTCCCAACACTCTAATGTGTGTGTGAAAGCTGTGTTTTCAGGGACATACAGAAATATTTCATGTGGTGTGAAAACACTCACAGAGGAGTGTCATTATGGAGCGAGGGGGAAAGGAAGATCTCAGGTGTTTATTGCACTTAAAGAATCTATAAAGCATTAAAAACAGGCAGTGATTCCAGCTTTTATCACTGCAGCAGACAAATATACCAGGTCTAATCTGCTATTTATAACCCTGTAAACCTCATAATACCTTTAAGACTCACATGAAGTCAGGCGGCGCAGGTAAAGTGCTGGTATTTATTGTCATGGCCCCAGCTCCTGTTAATGGTTTCTTCTTCTTCTTCTTCTTCCTCTCCTTCCTTCTCTTCCTCCATCAGGCATTCCAGGCTTGTTTAAATAAGGCCTACCCGCCTGGGCGCATAGATTCCCCTCTGGCCCTTTGACCTTTGACCTAAAGTGCATTCCATATGTAAAGTGAGGAATTCCTCTGAAGTTCAGTTAATGGGGCTGAGTTTTTTCATCCTTTGGACTCTGCTCGTGCTCTCGCCCACTGGAAGAGGAAAAACAAGCTGCACATGTGAGTTATGGATGAGGTTTGTTGTTTATCGGTGGCGGTTAAAGATCAATACACCCCCTCCCCTCCACCCTCCCTCCACTCTGCCTTTAAAAAGTGGGGTATTAATCCTGTGGGATCATGACTAATTGATTTAATGGAGCAGGCTGAGGTGCTGGAGGTGTTGCAGGAAGTGGAGTTTGCTCAGGTTTTTCGGACTCTCTGGGTTCAGGATTGTGAGGCTGCTGACTTTTCCCACCAGAGAGGGTTTGAGGTTATCTGACTGGAGGGTTCAAAGGTCAGGCTGCAGATCTTTGTGCGATGAGGGAAATAAAGCTCACCTGACTTTACAGTTAAACACATGTGGAAAAAGTCTGCAGCTTTACTTCCTGCATTAAATTAAAGACACACTGTGTTTGGAAAAGTAAGTTTGCAGCACAGCGTCAGAAAGCTCTTTTTAAGTTTGATATGAGGTCTGTAGGGAAAAAAATCAGCAATAAGACAATCAACCAATCAGCTTTCAGTTATATGCCAACTATTATCTTAACTCTTGGTTGTAGCATGATGAAAAGATAAAATAAAATGTACTTTATTGATCCATCATCAGCCTCCTGAGACCTGAGCTTTTGTCTGGTCTGGATTCTTTATTCATCCTTTTTTTCTATCAGTCATTTGTGTTAATGTATAAATATGTAAATACTCAGGTTTCATTCAGACAATTTGGATATAAGTTTTTTCTTTCTCTTTTTTACTTCAGGGGCTGCTGTGGAATTTTTTGCAGATATTCCAGCAATCTTGTTATATAAATTGGTGTTAAGTTGTGATATGACCAGGAGATGATGTGGGCAGTGTCCCTAAGTCAAAGTTTTTTTTTTCTTTTTCTTTTTTTTTTTTAAGAAGAAGTATGATGGGTCTGAGAGGCTGAAATGTAAGTCACTCATGTCAAAACACAGGGTCTCAGGAAGTTTTGGGAAATTCTTTTGTTACAGCAAGACATAAGAGAATATGGGAATGTTAAAAGTTACAATTGAAACGAAAAGAACAATATTTAAGGTAGAATTATTTTGGTTGTTTTTAAGCATTGAAGATATAAAATATATGTAGTCAAGTTATCCAGATTTTTGGAAGTAAGTTACTACTAGGAAGCACTCTGCAACTTTAGCAAGAAGATGTTTCATTTGGCAGATATCCTGAGCACAACCAGACTTAAAGCCTATAAAAACATCTGAATCTACTTTATATATTTATTTATTTTGTGTCTATTTTTATTGATTTTCCAACAAGAGATAGATCAGACAAAAAAGAAAATATAGAGGAAAGCAGAGAAACAAGAGACACCTTCAAACAAAGAAACAAAAAGACAATGGCGTACATGCAAAAACAACAGAGCACATAGTCTGAATATCTGTTCATCATGTGAATAAATTAAAATCAGGCATCAGATCGAGCTCCTAAACTGCAGTCAGAGCCTGTGTGGAAGTTTATTGGTTAAATTTGTTCAGCTCCCAACACGTTGCTGAAGCTGAGCCGTGTTACCCATAATTCACCAGGAGATCAGAGTTTATCTGTTTGGCTGTTACTGAAGCCAGGATGACACAAGAATTTATTCAGGTATTGGTACTAAAAATAAAAACTGAAGACATTCAAATGAGTTTTTTGTTTGTTTTGTTTATTTTGGCCTTACCCTCACTTATTAGTTTACAAGCGTAGGCCTCATCACTTTATAGTGTTGTGCAGCTGATCATAATGAAAGAAAGGATAAAAATCATTCACAAAATAAATAAATACAAAAAGAAATAAAGGACATTTATCTTTTTTTGTCTATAAATATTCATTTTCTCTTCTCATCATTTTATCCCAGTTTGTAGAGAAAATATTCAAACAGAAACTTGTGTTCGAGCCTTATTTCAGGCCTAACAAAGTGCAGCAAACAAGTTACCCAAATATGATGGCAAAAAAAAAGAAAAGAAAAAAAGTTTAAGTGAGGCATTTAAAAATTATAAACAATCAAGAAGACAACAAAAAGAGTTAGAAAGAATCACTATTAAATAAAAAACATGACTTTTTATGCCTCTACAAAAAAAAACATATGAAAAGAAATTGACTTTTTTAAACACAGACTGAAGATTCTCAGGGGTTTTGTCTTTGGTTTTTTCCTCTTTATGCTTCTTCACCAACAGTTTTAGAGTTTGTTAAAGCCACAAGCTGCTCAAAGCCTCTCTTCAGAGCTCCCTGAGCTGTTGGAGTCAGTCTAAAGAGTCAAACCAAAGACAGACAGAAACAGAAAAGTGTTGATGAGTGGCTCCTTGTCCCCGCTCCCAGCCGAGCTCCTGGCTGAAGTTAACGTGTGTGAGGATGGATGCTGGTGGAGGCTCCTCTGCTGTTGTGCTGCAGGAGTCCTGTGTACTGTTGGAGACGCTGTAAAAAAGGCCGTGCCACCCACACAGCTGGAATGTCATGCATGCAGTCCATAGAGTCTGTTTCCAGAGAGGCAGAGGGGGGAGGACGAGGAGGGGGAGGGGGCTCAGGGGCTCCATGCTCGAGGTGGGGTCTACTACTACTACTACTACTACCACTTCTTCTTCCTAAAAATAACAACAAAAGTCACCTCCAAACCCCCCTCAAACTCCTCCATTAAGCTTTTTTTGGTGGGAAATTATCAATGAGTATCTTTGAGGGCTGCTTGGTGCAGAGAGGAGAGGGGAAATGTGGGGGGAGAGAAGGAGAGGGGTGGGAGACGTGAGATGGAGGGATGGGGGTTGGGAGAGGTTAAAGGGCAGAGGAAGAAAGGAGGTACATTTTCAGAGGATGGGAGGTTTGGAAAAAAAAGCGAGGGAACAATAACTCCCATGTTTAAAAGGCTTTCCTCGGGCCCCGTGACACCTCACACAGGCAGCAGCAGCAGCAGCAGTTTGCAGGCCGAGCCCAGAGCTGCTCTGTGGCCTCTGTCCCCCTCAGGCGTGTTTTAAGGAGAAACTTTTCCAAAACATCAAACTCATTTTTTTCTCCTCTCCTTTCTCTGCTTTTCTGCGTCATGGACCACCTTTTACCTGAATTTTCATGTTTTTTTTTTTTTTTTTTTTTTTTTTTTAAACCTGATTGAAAACATCTGTGCTTTTTGTTCCCTGGGTACAAAATAAAAGTCTGCAAACAAAAGGGAACAATTACAGAAAAAACAATTAATTTATTTCTTTACAAAGAGATCACAGCTAAATCTACAAAATTGAGTTACCTAACAAAAACACATTTGGTTCATGTGTCAGAGAAATAAATAAAAGTTTAGTGAAGAAACTCTTTAATGACCATTTTTACCTTATCTGTTAATTAATGTGAATTTTAAAAGGGCCTTTCAAAATAAGAGTTGCTGTTTTTTAATAACAGCAAAATACACCAACTCTAAAAATGGTGAAGAAATAATTTGATTTAAAAAAGTAAAAGCTGCTTATGTAGGTTATTTTGAAACTAAGTGAAATCAAACAAAAGAAGAGTTAAAGCGGAAAAAAGACTCAAAGATCATGGAAAAGTGTTTTAGCAGCACTGATGTGTTTTTAGTCCAAAACTTTACAATTAATTATCACAGTTTAAAATGTTTTATTCCAATAAGTCCATTTTCCTTGAGCTGCAGGTTATTTTTTTCTAGTTTTCTAAAGAAAAACAGAAAAAAATCTAATTTTTAGGAAGATTAAAGTTTAGCACATCAGCCCACAGTTAGACTTTACAAACTAAAGAAAAATGTTTTAAATGTGTTTGACAAGTGAAGGTTAGGAACTCACCTCTGATTGGATTATTTTCTGTGAACAAAAAGAAATTCAAAAACATTTGAGATTGTAATCTCAACTTCAAAACCTCTTCATGGCTTCATTTTAGTGCACCAGGCAGATCAAATTTATTTTAATCAAATTTTACTCAAAGAAACTGTTTTTAAGCTTCATGAAGAAGCAAATCCTCAGTTCATTGTTTTGAGCATTTGAGCAGAAATTATTTATTTTCTTCTGAAATACAAATAAACTTTTCAAACCAAATGAGAGAGGTGAAGACAGAAATGGTGTGGGAAAATATTTTTTTCTATCCTACACTGAATAAACTTTCCAATCTGTCAGAAATGCAACTTTTGGTTGATTTAATTTAAAAGAAAAAAAGAAAAAAAGGGGAAAAAAGAAAGAAATAAGAAGGACAAATAAAATGAATTAATGAAAGAAAAAGAAAAGGAGCTCTTCGTTTCAGATCATCTGGATTCACACAGTTTAAGAGGCTCATCCTGTTTCTTCTAATTGTTTACACATTTTCCCCTGGAATAAATGTTAGTTTTGAGAACCTTTAAATAATTTCAGTTTTTTTTCAGGTTTATTTGGCTGATGATTCGTCCACTGAGGCCATTAAGGCTCTGTTTCATAACTGCAGGAAGAAAAAAGCGAGAGGAGGAAGACTCCACTTTCAGCAGCTGTTGTGAAAACAGAGGAGAGATAATTTGATCAAACTTGTCGCAGGACCAGGTTTCACTCCCAGGAGTTACTTTTCTCTCAGTGTCCCACATTTTGACAGCACACTTCCAGTCCAGTCACCGGACAAGAGCGCGCATCCCGGCGCTCCAGACCTGCACCGGATCCGTCCCGCCCCGCCTTCCATCAAACATTTTTCTGCCGACTGGCTGCACAATCAGATCTCTTCTGAGTGGGCTGCGGTCTGATGGGTGTGAGGGGAGTGAAGAGTGGGCCCTCTCCCACTTGGATAATGCCATTATTTCAGCTCCTCTGGCCAGGAATGCCAAATTTCACAGCCCGCTACTCCTCTCTGTGCGTCAATCAAAGCGTCGCGAGGGGCCGAGGCGCCCAGCGGGTCCGCCCCCAACCCGGAGAGATCCGATCCGAGCATTGATCCCGCAAGCCAGATCACAGGCTCCCCTCCACCTCCAACTTTTACAATCATTCGTTTCTTTTTCCCTGTTAACTCTGAAAATCTGACTTCTGATGGTGCGCAGAGTGTGGAGGGAAAAAGCGCACAGACCGTAACGGGGAGGGAAACGTTTGCGTAAAAGTCTTTCCAGAAATAAAATCGAATATTTTAATTGGATCAATATTCTTAGGCCTGATCCCCGCTGTGTATGAGAACAGTAATCCGGGTTAAGTCTGTGTTTGAGCTAATTTCCTTCATTACTGTACCACCAGAGGCCAATCACAGACTAATTATGATCCGCTTTTGTATTTGCACAAAAGGCTTTAGCGCCAAAAAGTAAATAAAATAATTAGTGATTAAGTTTCCAGATACAGTGAGGAGAGGAGGGGGTGAGGAAATTTGTGAATGGGACACAGTTAATCAGGTATTCGTTGTACGCTGTGACGCTTCCCCGCGCGCAGCCAATCGCACGCGCCTTGGAAATGTTGAACACGCTGAAAGCGAACCAATGGCGCGTCTCCTAGCAAAGACTAGCGCAGGAAGTATCCAATGAGCGCGAGGCATGCAAACGAGGAATTTGCTCCGGCAGGCTCTGAATGTCAAGTAGTCAAAGATGGAGTCCGGATCTGCGAGGCCGTGAGCTCGTGCAAGGAAGACTTGTGTTTTCTCCCCCCCTCACTCTTTGAGCTCCGCGCATTTTGCGCTCTCCTGTCGCTTCCGGTCGTTGAGGGGACGACGGCGCGAGCCTGAAGAAGCTGCGGCGCGTGAAGTGTGGTGTTTGGAGAGGGTTGCTTTTCTTTGTTTTATGGACAACTTTTTTCCCCTTCTCTTTTTTTTTCTTGCCTATAACGGATTGTCCCTCCCTTGGCTTGATACTATTCATGCTTTTGGAGGAGGAGGAGGAGGTTATGCAGAGAGAGGAGGAGGAGGAGGAGGAGGAGGAGGAAGAGGAGGTGGAAAAGGAGGGGAGAATGGGGGGTGGTTGTCCGCTGTGAGTTGTAGCTGATTTTTTTGCGTAAATTGTCAGTGCAAACTTGGAAGTTGCAAAGGTCGAGACGCAGGAGATTGTGTGGTTTTTTTTTATTTACGCGACTTGAAGGGAGGAAGAGGAGGGAGCACGAGTTAAGTGAATCGCGCGCGCTGCGTGTCTTCAAGCTCGCTTCAAAAACTTGATCAGGACGCGATTTGACGCCTGGTGGGCTGATGAAGGCGTCCTGCACCTTGTTGGGCTGTTATCTTACTGTAAAGACTCTCTGAGGTGGACGTTTATGCGTGTGTGTGACTGAGTGACTATGTGTGCTTGCCTCTATACGTATGTGTGTGTATGTGTGTGTAGCCTATAGGCTGTTGTGCAATCTAACAAGTCGTCAGTATTGTACGGTGGGCTCGTGAGCTGGCAGGAATGGCTCGCAGAGCAGATCCTCAGCCTTCAGGAGGTGTATAGGCCGCTCACAGATGTATGGCGACGCTAACGTAAAGCTTCCCAGACCAGGTAAAATCTGACAAACGGAGAAAACACCTTCATGTGGTTACAGGAAAATGGTTTGGTTAAAAGAGGCATCGTGCTGTTCTAGAGAATTCCAGCCTCGTTTTCCTCTCATGCTATAGATTGTGTATGTTGTGTAACAAGACGTTGACCGTGCAAACTTGCAGGGACTACTTTTTCTCCTTTCAGGCCTTGTTGCAGTTTATTTAGTAGTCATTTCACTCTCATGGATCAAAGAAACTTCTACCGAAGTTTTTTAAAAATTTATTTTATATTTTTCGATCACATAATTTCGTTGCAGCGTGCTCCTGAATGCTAAGCACGCACAGGAGGACTTATCCTTCCTGGAAGATATAAATAAATGTTTTTAAAGAACCTTATGGTGTTGAAGGTGCTTTTATGAAGCTCTTTAAAAAAATCGTAGGAAGTGGAATAAACCCCCCACCTCCTTCAACAGCAGCTCTAAAACCTCCCAGTTTCTCCCCCCCAAAATTAGAATGCATGTCATTCACTGCAGAGAATAGTATGGGCCCACATGCTGGGAAATTCCCATTCTCCCAGGGTGAGAGTAACCAATGCTGTTTAATTTAGGAAGTTCATTTAACTCCAACAGGTTGCATTGTTAATCTGTGATGTACTCATCTCCTTAAAGAGGCACAATCTGAGGTTGAGATAATCCAGCTTTAATGGAGGATTCATGCAGGAGAAAGTCAACACTTTGCTAACTTTAAATGCAGTTTGACTTCTTCAGGGTGGGTTTTGTCTTAAATGGTTAAATGCAGCTTTAAAGAAAAGTTAACTTCTTGATGCACTTGATAGTGAGAGGAGGAGTGCAGTTTATTTTTGATGCCAGTGTTTGCAGAGGAGTCTGATTGAGTCCATGTTGTCGTCCACTGCCCTTTTTCTGTTGCACTACTGGACATTGAGGTGAGCAGTGCAATATTAAAAGGGCATTGGCTGATGAAACAGAGGCCCACACCTCCCTTTGCTTCACTGCCTTAACTTTCAACCTGCACATGGATCCTAGACTGTGACACTCGGTGAGATTATTCATCCTTATTTTAAGATTATCTGCTCCTACTTCAATTTTCAATAAGTTTTATGACTAAGAAGTGAAACAAAAACATCCAAATGAAAAGTTTCTGCAGATCAAAGTTGAACTTTCTCCCTCTTTCTCTTGAACAGCCATCAAACAGCTTTGTTTCTGATTGAAATGTAATGTGAGTTTGGCAGAGAGGAATGGCTGTCCCCACGTCCACGTGCTGACACATGCTGAGGTCAGCTGCTTTGACAATGTTGCACTACTGTACCATCCATTCTAGCAGTGCAATAGTATTGTCATAGCATTTGGCCTGAGCCCACACTAAACTAACCGGCTGCCAAAGGAGGGTTTTCTTTAACAAAAAACAAAAAAAAAAAAAAAAAAAAAAAAGAATGAAGAAGAAGGGAAAAAAACGGGTTTGTGGAGAAGTGGAGGAGCTGATGACTGATAGCAGGTGGCGGTGCGTTCACAGCAAAAGCCTCCTAAACTGTTTACCCAGGAGAGTATTTACAGAGGAGAGTTTACACACGTTTGTAGGCTAACAGGAGCTCCTCTGACCTGAATTTAAACAATATGACGTATGTTTCCTCACAGGCCTTCAGAAAGGAAGGAAACAAGTGGTGTAAAACATTTTTCAAAATGCTTATAGAGATTTTTATCTCCACCTGAAAGAGGTTTTCTCTACAGCTCTTGGAAAATGAGCTTTTGAAAGAAGAATAGGTGTAAAGAAGTCAACTTAGCTTGAATCTTTCTGTGAACCAAACTGGATTTTTAAAGAAAGTTTATGAGCTGAAGTTTTAAATTAAAGCAAACAAATCAAAATGTAAAGAAAATTTAATCCAAGCCGAAATTGTTGTAAAAATGCTTTTTAACAGATGAAGTCCTTCCAAGCATGCAAACTGGATTTTCCAGTTTGTGAAGCTGAATTTCTCTTAAATTCTTGTTTTTTTCAGTGGGGTTTGGTCCCCCCTGTGTTTTTTCTTTACCTGTTTTGTCGTCACACCAAACACAGAGCCGGTATGCTGATGGTAAAATAAGCACATGAAGGAAAAAAAAAAAAAAAAAAAAGGAGGAAGGGGGGTTGATGTGTGTTTTTGAGCATCCTCGGTGGCAGCAGCAGGTCGATGGGGGGAGGGGACGTTTGGGAGGAATGTAGGGAGCAAAGGCCTCTCTTTCTCTCCCTCTTTCTCCCCCTCTGTCTTTACATTTTGCCTTCTCTTCTTCTCCTCCTCCTTGTTTCTTTCTTTCCTCTCTGTGTAGAGATGAAGTGCAGTCGCTCCTGTGTGCGTGGAGCTGTAAAGTAAGAGTAAAGAGGTTTGTTTGTTTTGATGGCTGTCAGCGGGTGGAAATGTTTAACCACAGTCCAGTTGCTGTTACAGGCCACAGCACAGGGACAGCAGTAATTATTCCAAGCAGAAAGGAAACATGTTTTTTTGGACGGTGCAGTAAAAAGTTTCAGGTAAAGCAGTGAAAGTGAAGGTTGCTCTGAGCACTTTGAAAAGTCTTGGGTGTTAAAGTGTTTTTATGAGAGAGCACCAAAAGGAGACTTCAGTCACTCGGCAGTGAGGAATTCTCCCCGAGTAAAGAACGTGACTTGTTTAGGCTTGCTTGCAATGCTTGCTGGGAAATCCTGGAATGTGTGGAATGGGGGACGGTGGTGCTTCTGCAGTTATCTGACTGCATGGAGCAGCAGAGTATCCTGTAATGAAAGCCAACATGTCAGCGGTGCCTTCACAGCAGCTTTTCATGTGCAGATTAAAGTGCAGAGCGTCGAGCTAATGAGATAATGACATCTGCATTTCATTACATACAGAAAACAGCAGAAAGTCCAACTGCTGAGGATTAAACACACACTTTCTGTCCCTGTGATGTGACTGTGCTCTTTACATGCTGCTAATGAAGACTCTTTAAACGTGAGAGGAAAGTCTGCTGGAGCATTTATCAGACAGAAAAGTGAATTAAAACAAGAAACTAATTTAAAAACAGACTGAGATGTTTATTAAGGTTTAATCTTGTAACTTTGTGCTTCATGAAACTGATTTTTCTGTGTCAATAAAGATGTTAAAATAAATGCCTTCAGTTGCTGAGAGTTATTCAAAAACACTGTTATAAAAGGCGAATAAAGAGATTATGGCTGTAAAACCTGAAACAGTCTAATTAACTAATTAATGTCACAGCTAAAAGGAGACAAAAACATTTTTCCTGCTCTTTAAACTTCATTAAGAACACATTTCCTTTAACTAGTGTGCATGCTTTAGTAAAAATGAAATTGACAAAGTGAAAAGCTTCACTCACATGCTGATTTTATTCACTTATCACCTTTTTTTAATACTTAAAAATCCACCCAGGACACATTTAACACCCTGTTATCCTGCCAGGATATGTTCAAACACATGAAATTATTTAACTTTGAGTGAAAATTTCAAACTATTTAAATACACCTACTGGAATTTGGACAAAGGGAGGTTAAAAAACTTAACAGTGTTAAAAAATATATACAAGATTAATGCAGAAGTTAGTATTTTGTGGCCTCAAAATAATAATACTAAAAAACCTGCAGGTGTAGTTTTGTGGAGTTAGGTTTTGAACCTGCTTGGAAGAGAGGAAAACAATGATCCTGTCACAACACAAAAAATAGACAGCTTTCCTTTTTAGAGTTAGTGTTTAAAGGCTGAAAAAAGAAATAAGTTATCTGCTTTAATAAGGTGTTAAATTTTAAAAGCTTACACCAGAAGCCCGCACCTGTAACCTTTTAAAACTGTTGTCTGTCATGTTTTTAAATCTGAGGTGGAGCTCTCTAATACTTACAATAAGAGGTAGCCAGGTCTTACTTTTCTGTGTATTCATTTTTAGTATGTACACTTTGTTGAATTTGCCTCATCAGTCTCATTTCTTGTCTCTTAAGTTAGTGAATTAACCATAAATCTGCTTCTCAGGTCTCCATAACCTTGACTCTTATTGTTCAGTAATAACTTTTTTGGGGAGTTAAATGTGTGTGAAAAGCTTAGAGAAAACAAAGCATAATAATTGGGGGAAAAGAAATAATAATAATGAGAAAAGAAAGGTGTGATTTAGAAGTTCTGTGTTTTTAAAAAGGTACATTGAAAAATAACAAAACCCCAAAAGGTGTTTGTCATATTTTTAGTCAAAAAATAGTTTTAAAAAATCTCACAATGAACAACACAACCTGTAAAGTCCAGGAAAATCTCTTTTAACATGACATTAAAAGACAGAAAGGACACCTATAGCGATAGTAAAGTGTAGGGAAATCTGCCATTGAGGTGAGAAAAAAAAGTCCTTTTTCACTCTCTTGTATTAAGGGGGCTTGACTAGTAAAACGTAAAAAAAAAAAAAATAATAATAATAATAATAAAAAAAAGGAAATAAAAAAACATATATTTTTATAGAGAAACATAGAGGATAAAAATGGTCTCTCTTAAAAACCAGGAGCCTTCTGAAGCAAACTATACATTTATGTCCATTTCCCTCAAATTCTGCATTTCAACACTTAAATGGGCTAAGAAATGAGATTTCTTTAAAACTGGTAAAAAAGAAAAGCTGGAACTTTCAGGGTGTGTTTGACATAAACAGAGCTGTGTGATCTGCCACTTTGGTCAGATTCAGATGAATAACTGTGGAGTAGCGAGGGTTTGTGTGAAGCTTTTTAGACACATTATGCAGTAATTATTTTGTACCAGGATAAAAACTGAAATATGTGCAGTAATAGGCTCTGACTGGCAGGTTGTACAGTTCAGGGTATTTTTATTCTCCAAGCTAAATCTGAAAGATGCAGCATTTGTTTTTCCTTAGAGTTCATCTTTAGCTTAAACCTAGGTTTGAATCAGCTCGTATGGGTGTGGTGAGTACTAAGGTGTGGTTCCCCAGGAATTTAAGGTATACAGCTGTAAGTCCAAATTTGAAAACTTAAAAAGGTATAAAAACATACATTTTGTACAGTAAAGGACTGATTGAATGTTGTATAGTCTAAAAAAATATAGTCATAATGATCTTTTTTTTAAAACTTAACAAGGCACCTTAAGACATTTTTTTTTGTTTTGATTCTCACCTAAATGAAGATGTATTCAAACAGTCAATCCTCTGGTTAAATTCACAGATATAAGATTTATTAAGGAAGAAACAATTATGGAGGTGCACTCAGCTAAATAGTTTTTTTAAGGCTACACAGTAAAGACTGAATTCTAAGTGAGTGGGTGTACCTAACTTGTAGTCAAAATTGACTCATTATGCCTAATATGAGCCGTATTCATAAAACCTATTCAAAAACAACATCATATTTCAAGATATTATAAGACAAAAAAAGGCCTGAAACGCCTGTTGTGGGCCGAAAAAAAACTGCTCATCAAGTTTCTTGAACTTAGAATAATGTCATAGTATAAGAAATTTTTTACCCCATTGGCAGATTGTTTTCAATTATTTCTCGTAACTTAATTTATTTGGGGAAAAAACACTTAATTAGATTTCAGTTTTTGCAGAACCTAACTTTCTTTCTGTTTTTGGGTGGTGTTGAAATAAAGTTGAGTTACAGAAGGAAATGAATCAACTCTGTTTATCTGTAAAAATGTCATCAGTGACAAACATTAAATATAGTGTAGCTAAATACATTTTGAATGCCTGATAAATTTCTTTATATCGTTGCAAGAGACTGAAAGAACAGCCTGATGGAAAAGTTTCTTGTCTAGTTTTTTTTGTACAAGAACACTATGCTTATTTCAAGAAATTTGTGAAATGTTTTTTAAGCAATGGAGTCATCATTTTTTTCTTTAATATTCTTTTTCAAGACCTGTTAGGTGAATGTTGGTCATATTTAAGATATTTACATCAATAAATAAGATGTAAACACTTGTTTAGGTTTCAGTCTTTGTAGTGTAATCAGATTTCTGGAGGGTGTCATGTTGGTGAAACTCCACACAGACTCCTCTCACACACCTCTACAGCTCAGGTACAGCCTGATGTGAGGAGACAGCTCTGCTACCACAGGAGCTCATCGTCTCAGCTGGAGGACGTGTGTTTGTCTTTGTCAAGGCAAGAAAAGTCCTCTTCAAGATTTTTTAGGGTGTAAATTTTGGGGTTTGTTTCCAACTGAACCATCCTCTGATCCACAGATGAGACTTGCATATCTGAAACAGGGCTCTGGAAGTTATATTATACATATCTCAAAGATGCTTCATTCTTAAATGCTGGAGGCAGAGATGCAGCTTTAAGAAATCCAAAATGAGCAGAATCCAGTTTCTAAATATCAAAGTTACACTTCAAATAAAGAGCACTGCCTCAAAGCCCTCACTTCTCCAGTCCATTAAACTTAAAATACCAGCTAGTAAGAAATATAATAATATGACGTGATGAGAAAATGATCAGGTAAGGAAATAAAACCAGACGACGTGAAAACAACAAATAAAACAACAAACAACAATAAATCCAGCTGACACACAGACAATGAGGAAGGAAATCCAAATAAACCAAAATAGCCCTGATAGAGGAAATGACATCATCGAGGAAACACTTGTGTGTGTATTCAGGTGTGTGTGTCTGCAGGGGGACACATCAAGAAAAACCTGCAGCTTAAGGGAAGTTACGTGAAAATCAAAACAATGTCAGAAAACACAGAAAGGAAAGAGTCAGGGGTCGGGAAGCATCCAGGAGTCAGAGTCATCTCCAGAATTAAATCAGACACCAGTTAATGTTCGTTACGTCATCTGCTCCTCCACCCAGAGATGAAAACTTGATTCAGGAGCAGCAAACGTGCAGATTGATGCTCCGTGATTCTCTGTGTGTTTAAGAACAACCAGGAAAGCTGTGACAGTCTGCGCTCTCTAAGAAATCACATCATTTTCCTGAGAGAGAAAAACACTCATATAAGATAACAAGAGAGCAGTGAAATCAAACAGCGAGGGAGAGGGTGTGTGTGTGTGTGTGTGTGAGGTGTGTGTGAGGCAGAGAGACAGAGACAGCACATTCCTGTCAGCTCTCTCTGATGTGTGACAGAGAAAAGCTTCAGGTCCAACCACAGCCTGACTGTCAGAGCCAAGAGAATCACAAAGTCCTCTGAACTCAAACTACCATACTCTGACTTCTTTACTCTTCTTTACTCTTCTTTACTCTTCTTTAAACTTCTGCCTCCACAGACTTTCACTGACAGCTTTGGATGCTCTCAGATTCTTTTATTATCCCCTGTCTTTATACACAGAGGAGGTTCACTTATGTTAGAAACTAATACCTGAGATCAAAATATTCACGTCTCGTCATGTGATTTCTTACTACACAAACTGATGTAATCCATGCACTTTGTGTTTCAATTACATGATATCTGTACATCATCTGCTGCAAATTTAAGAAAGATTTTTCAATCTGGTTTAATCCTGATTTGTAAATACAGAGGGTGTGTAAAAATGCTGTTTCAGGTGTGAGGTACTTCCTGCTTTTTAAGTGTTTCCTCACTTCTTATTCGCTGTCAGCTTCAGCTTGTCTCATGTTGAGTTATCAATTACAGCAGATTTATCACAGCTTGAGATTTTTGTAGATTATGGTGATTAATAAAAGTACTGCTGATGTTCACAGGGATTAAACTAATGTAGAGAATCACAAAAACCTACATCAGACGAGTAGAGGAGTTTCTTATTTCACCATTAAACACTTGTTTTACAGCCTGTCGTGTAAACAATGGCAGAGATCAGTTTTCTTTTAGAGAGCTGAACCTCCATGCCTTTTCTGCTGTTACTTTCCCCCATGTATTTCACTTAAAATCTCTAAATTCTAAATTTGTCTTCCCACATTGACACAGATATATGCACCAGAGGTGATTTACTGCCACCCAGTGGACAGCTGAGGTAATACAACAGCGTATTATACCTGATTATCAGGTTACCTTTAACTGCTGTTCAACTCTGTGATATTTTCTCACCGACCTTCAAGTTCAGTGATTTTGATAAAATTTAACTTTATTAGAATTAAAAGGTACCAGTCTGTAAATCTACCACAGTAAGAGTTTAGTAATGTATGGGAACCAAATTTTGCACTTTGTAGACGCTCCCTACATTAAGTCACAGCCTTCTGTGCAAAGAGTTAATTATAAAGTGTCTGGATTGCAGGACAGCTTTTTTTTTTTTTTTTTTTTTTCTTATTACAATCAGGTTTAGGCTCACATTGATCTAACTGTGGTTGGAAAGAGGTGTTGGCTTTATCAGATCTCTGTTTCTCTGAGCAGTTATTGATGTCAGCCAATCAGCTTACAATGTTGATGTTCAACTTGGATTCTTTCCAATACTTTTTTTATTTATTTGTTTGTTTTACTCTGTAACTGATTTAATGTATTCAAGTTGGAGTTTTGAAGCCTATTATCAGCAAGTTTTGGATGAGCTTGACTGACCTTACCTTGGAGGCAGGTCTTTAAGCCTCTTTGCAGACAGTTACAGGATGCTTCACCGAACAGTCAACCACGTCCTTATGTAAGAAAAACTCATACGTTTTTTAATAAAAAAGAAATGTTAGAGAAACTCACCCATGTTCAGTGTGTGCTATAGAGAAATTAGCTACCTACTTACTTTTTTGTTGTCTTCCCTTCAGGTGTGTTTGTGGTTTCCAGTGTCTCTGCAGCCAGCCTCAGATAGATGTTGATGTTGTGGTCTAAGACCAGAGGTTGCTGCTTGTTTGTGAGTGGTCCCTGTCAAATAAACTCAATATATAATGAGAAATAATGTGTTGTTGAGATTCACTTCTACCCAAGCAGCAACCAGTCTGAAAAAAATGAGGCGATGTGAACGTTGCAAAATCTGCAGTTTGTTCAAACACACAGAGACAAAAAAAAAAAATTGTTTTCACATCCACAAACATAAACATGTTTACAGCCTGGTACAGAAGATATCTCAGTCTGAAGAGCTAATTTCTCTATCTGCACACACTGCAGGGGTCAATATTTCTTTAACTCTGAAGTTCAGAAGATATTAACTTCACCCAATCAGAGGCAGAGCTCAGCTGATTGACAGGCAGGTGACCTATAACTGTTAATGAGGAGGCTAAAAGCCCGCCCTGTTTCTAGCGTAGTCACTGCTGACACTCTGCTTCAAAACTGTGTTTCAGAAACAGATGAGTGATGTCACAGAGACTACATCCATTGATTATACACTCTATGCATCTATTCTAGAAATACATTTCTGTTTTACCTCAATGAATTAGAGGGAGAAAAAAATGAGTCCAGTGTTTGAACTCATGTTCTGTTCAGTGAAAAATCCACAAACTTCCCTTTTAAAGTTATATGTAAAAGTGATCATATCATCCGCTGAATGTCTCAAACACAGAGAGGTGTTCCCTGATGTTTGTGTGATAAAAACAATAATAACGAATAATAGAAATTCTTTATTGAAATAGCTTCACGGAAACTACTCTGAACACATCTGAAACAGAAAGTAACATTACATCATCACATTACATTAGTGCAATATAACATTGCAAAGCACTTCAACACCGCTAGATGGAGCAGTTGAGTTAGCTTTTAGTAAAGGAGGCGCATATAAAAAAGAACTGGCTCTGAAGAGCAAAGCAACTTTGTTCTCCTTTGTCTGGAGCGTCTTCAGGAGCTGCAGGAGACAGAGAGCATCAGGAGAGTTCAATAAAGTATTATTGTTGGAGTGAAGTACTTCCAAACTTTGAATATAAATGATAACTACCTTAGCTGATGATAATCTTGACTATATCAGAAAGCTCATCTGTCACAAATCCAACTGATGGTTGAGATATGGCTTCATGAGGCAGCTGAAAAAAAGAGGAAACAGAAATGATGAGAGAAGAAATTAAAGGAGTGTACATTTCTTTTCTTAACAGGTGAGAAGAAGAAGAAGAGGAAAAGTACAGACCAGCACTGGAGGAGCCACGAAGAGGTAGTTTATGGGGTACTGCAGCAGGTTGGTGCAGGCGGAGGAGTAGAGGTCGGCATAACGCACGAGCTGGCTGGCAAATAGCGTCTGTCTGGCTCCGCTGCGCAGGAGGCTTCCCATCTGACCGTAAGACATGTCCATCCTGTAGGTCAGCACCTGCCAACACAAACAACTCATGTAAAAAAGAAGACGCACAAAACGCAAATATTTAGAGTTCATTCTCAATATCCTGAAGCACTTCTCACCTTCATCCGCGTCTGAATGGAGCCGATGTCATAACGCTTCAGGTTATTGTTTTCCTGATGCCTTCAGGTGTCAGAAACAGAGGAGGAACAGTTCACTCAGATAAAAAAAGGAAGATGGTCTGATTTATGAGAGCATGAACTTTGTAAACTGACTTACTGGTAAATCTCAGCCAGGATGATGTCAAGATGTTTCATTTCTTCAAAGATATCTGTAAAGCCAAAAAAGTCATCAAGTCTCTGAAACACACCAACATCATCACAACACTTCTATAAGCTACAGCTCTGAACTCACGCTTCCTCTCCTCCCACACCCTCAGCTCCCTGTCCAGCTCAGGTACCACCAGAAAGGTCTTCCAGCCCTGACGCTTCTTCGACTTGAGGATGTCTCCAAAGATGTGGTCGCCCACGTACAGGATGTCTTTACCTTTGACCCCCAGGAGATCACAAACGATGTCTGAGGATCCTGCAAACAGATAACCCACACTTTGCTCTAACTTTGCAGTATTTGGAGATTCAGGCTGTAATTTTTACAGACACAGCTTGTTAACCATGATAAAACAGAAGCTTTTTTGGGTTTACAAATTGAAAATACCGGAAATTGTGCACAACCCCCCCCCCCCCCCCCCCCCCCCCAAAAAAAAAAAAAAAAAAAAAAAACTAAACTAAATATGTATGCTGATGGAAACAGACTGACTTTCTTCATTTAAAGGTCAATAGTAGATGAAGCAGGGATCACTCAGAGTCTTATCAACCAAAAATCATCCATACTCTTCCTTTATAGCAAAGGCTCAGTTTCTTCTGATGCCACACCATTAACTCTGACCTACAAGACATAGTCTCCATGACATCACCCATCTGTTTCTCAAGCAGAGTTTTGAAGCCTGTCCTCACCAGATGCCATTTTGGAAACACTGAACTCAACTTAACGGCTGATATACACCTGGTGTGTCTCCAATTTCTCTGCTCTGTCCACTCAAGTCAATCCGTCAAATTACACAGGATCCACTCCGTGGCTGCTCCAGCAGGTTGCAGGTAATACACAGCCATCCTATTTTTGCCAGATACTGGAGCTGTGACGTATAAATTCAGCGTAGGGAAGATCGAGTAGGTCAGGAAGTCTTGTACGGAAACTACCTAGAACCACCAAGTGACTTTCAAAGTAAAACAAACCATGTCAAAACAAGATTGTATATAGCTTGGCTAAGACAGCAAATGGACATAATAAGCAGGATCAGACCAGGAGTCAACAGGTTTGAGGTTTTACAGCCCAACGTCAATAAAGAGACTTATTAATCGAGTGGAAAGCTTGGGAACTCCTGGATCTGTGACTCCAGCTACAGCTTGTGACTAAACACGCAGCTGGTGTGAGTTGACCATAGACTGTATAAAACATGGACGTAGTCTCGCCAACGTCACCCGTCTGTTTCTGACACGGAAAATGAAGCACATAGGCTATAGCGGCCATATTGGTAGTGGCAAGGGCTTCCCCTACAGCTGACCCCTTATTGGGGGAGCTCGCGATCTTAATATTCTCTGAACGGCCGAGTTAGAAAAAAACTCACCCCCCGTACAATGGGTGCCGATAGTAAAATTAGCGACTCAGACAGGAGATGTTTTTTGAACCAGGCTGTAAATAGGTTAATTTCTGCTTTAAAAACAGCTTTTTTTAGCTTGGTGTGTATGTGACTTCCGCTACTTCCGGAGCCAGCCTCATGCGAACACTGGAAAAACAGCAGATTTTAGCACTTACGCATTGTCTAATATTCTTAGACCGGAGGTTGCCGCTTGGAGTTGACGAACGCAGTCAAGACGCACCAGAGTGGAGTCAGACTGCAGACGTATCTTGTGTATTTAAGGGGTAAATTTGGTTGAGGCAGTGTGAGGTGAAGAGATGGGCTTTGAGCCTCCTCGCTAACCGCTATGATGGCTACATTTACGTGCAGTCAATATTTAGGTTAAGGTCAATATTCCCGTTTCTAAAAAATTTGGAATAACCTGTTTACATGTGGGAGAAGACAGGGTTAGTCCTGTTTACATGGTGCACCAATCAAAACAGTGTCGCACAGACAACATCTCAATGCATGGAGAACATCATGACGCAATTTGCATAATTTCTGCGACAATCCATAGCAACAACAGCAGCAACAGCAACAACAACAACAACAACAACAACACGGTGGACTCCCTGTACTCAAAAGACCAAGATCAATGATCGATGAAATCGATGTTCCTTTGGATGGAGATATCGTGACAGGCGTATACACAACCAAATATTCAGGTTAGAAAAAGAGTAACTCAGGGAGAATTTCAGTTTTTCTAAAGGGTTGTTGGTGTTTACATGGCCCTTGGGCAACTGGGTTATTGCTAATATTCAGAATATGAAAGAGTTACTGACTGCATGTAAACGTAGCCATTGTGCTCACCTGTCAGTAAGTTGAGCTTTACTTCTAATCATGAAAACTTTAAATCATAATATCTATCTAACATTTTATCACTGCGTCTGAGTTTCTGAAAAACACTTAACTAAGTAAAGAAGCTTGAATAGATCTCACCTCCAGAGTAAACAGTTCCGTGTTTGAGGTCACCCGTGTACGTGCCGATCCGTAACTTCCCTGTGTCCTGTAGAAACAACACGCCATTAAAAACACTCCAACTACTGACACATAAACCTTTTAAAGAATTAGAAAACTCCTCGTACCGTGTCTACTTGTCTCAGCACTGTGCCCTCAGCAAAGAACTGCGGCTTCCTGGTGTCCACCACGATGAGGTCGAAGTAAGAGCGCCACTGATCTTGAGGATTTCCCCCCTGGAACAAAGAGAAACGTTTATAACCTGATTTAATGGACAAACACTAACAATCCAAACTGAAGTCAGAGAGCTCTTACCTTCACATTACTTTGCAGAAGGTAAGTCATGATGGCCTTGATATACGAAAGAGAAAACGTGAAGATTTAGTCATTTTTTTAAGCTTTTTTTCGTATGTTTGTGATTGATGAAGATGTTAAAATCTTACATTAGTGTAGTTGAAGTCACTGTTAGTAGCGAGGAAAACCTTGGCGCCATTTTTAATCCGGGTCAGAAGAAGGGGGAGTTTCGGCTGCAGAGAGAAGAATCATCTCTTCAATATTTCAACAATTTGTTGAATATGAAGCTTTAAAATATCTCATTGATGGATAAACTCACATCTTTGAAGACGTATTTCTCCAAGTTCTTGATGGTTCGATTTTTCAGGGCTCCCTGTTGAACAAACAGACACATTAATAAGAGAGAAAGAACTATTTCCTGTACTCTTTCCTCTCTATAATAAGAACTTACCGTGTCGTGAATGAAGTCCATAGCATCTCGAACGTCCTGATACATACTTCTGAAAGACATGAACAAGTCTCCGTGCTGGAAACCTTTCAGGAGGCTGTGAGGGGTAAAAAAAAAAGTTCAGGTGACTTATTTTGATATGTTAGATGAAATAAAGAGGGGAGGTTTAAACTCATTTACTCACCTCGTGTATCTGCTGCATCGGGTGAAGAAATCCACAAGACAGGTGTAGAGATATGTCTCTGCAGGGAGCACAGCAGTTAGAAACAAGCATCACAGTGTCCAACAAAGTCATTCTTTTCATACTGAAAAATAAGTTCATCATTGCTCGGTGGTTAAACTTCATACCTGAGAGATTGAAGAGCGTATTCAGGATGTGGAAGCGGTCGGTGTCGTCTCTTTGAATGAACTTGTTGGGGTAGTATCTGTGAATGTCTTCCCTGTAGATTATAGAGACAAAGAAGGTCAACACTGCAGACAGACTGAAATCACTCAAAGCTGTTTGTTCCTGAGCACTTTATGGTCCTCAGCTGGGGAAAAAGAAGTCTGTGTGACATGCTACATGTTTAGATGTCAGAAAACAGACTTCATGGACTAAGCATTGATGTAATATATGTAGAATATCTCCATATATTCAGTTTTAATCATTCAGAGGTGTTGAACAGAAATTAATGCAGCTGAAGTTAACCCTGATGTATTCACAGGACTGTCAAAAAAAGACAGACAATAAATGAGTAGAATGGTTATTTCTATGAGGGTGGGTGTTGGATAAGGTGAATATCTTCAAATTTGTGAAACAGCACCTTCCAGTGTGCACTGAAGGGCAAAGTGCCCTCTTGGGCGCCAAAGTGTGCTAGACTGCTATCTTAGGGGACAAAATGTGTGCTAAAGTGGCCTTTTGGGGGGCAAAAGACAAATCAACATGCCCTCTTGGGAGCCAAATCGGTGCTAAGGTGCCATCTTGACAGCCAAAAAGTACACCAAAGTACCCTCTTTGGCCCAAAGGGTACTAAACTACCCTCTTAGGGTGCAAAATGTGTGCAGAAGTACCCTCTTGGGAACCAAAAGCATGCTGAAGTGGCCTTTATAAGGGAAATGTGTGCTATTGTGACCTCTTGGGAGCCAAAGTGTCCTATATTGCTCTCTTAGGGGACAAAATGTGTGCTTACAGGCCTTTTTTTGTGAGACACAGAGAGCACTGCTACAACTTTAGAGACTTTTGGACTTATATTAAGTCGTTTTCACCCGACACAGCCCTCTAACACCCCACTTCGTTTAAATTGATCATCGAGGGATGGCGATCATGCGTAATGGATCGCATGCGCTGTCCCCGTGCTTGTGCTCGTGCATGAAGTAAACCGTGTCGAAGCCCACCTCTCCAAAGTGTGCCAAAGCACGAAAGGGAATCGTGCTTGAGCACGGCACAGCTGTGGTCACATTGGTCTTTCCAAACGTGCTTGAAGGCTGAAGCGTGCTTAGGCACGGCACGGTTTGCCAGTGTGACCGCATCCTTAGGAGCCACAGCCGTCTCAAAGTGTCCTCTTGGGGGATCAAAAAACAGACCAACAAGCCTTTGTGGGAGCCAAATGTGTGCTAAAGTTCCATCTTGGGAGCCAATTGAGTGCCAACGTGACTTTTTCGAGCTTGCCAGCTCAAACATGTGCTTGGGTGCCAAAACATGTGCTTCATTCCCCCATGGGAACTAAAAACATGCTAAACTATCTTCTTGACTGGAAACTACATTAAACTGCCTCCTTGGCAGGCTAAAACATGTTAAACTGCCCTCCTCGGTAGCTCAAAAGATATGTTTAAGTCCCTGCTTTAGTGACGAGAATATGCTGTGCGCCTTCTTTTTTCTTTTCGTTCTTGCCCTTTTTAAAAACATTTCCCCCGCCACTCACTCCTCCCTCACTGTTGATTATTTTTTGCTGATCCTGCTACTTACAGTTTAAATCCAGTGTTTGAAGCTTGCTAACTTGTCTCGCTGAGTAAATCTAAATGCTGATAAATGATGTTGTTGTAAAGGGGTCTGTTCTTTCATCTGGTACCTACCCTGTTGCACCAGTTATATGCGTTAAATATGACAATACAATACTAGTTTATCTTGTTTCTGAATGTATAGTTTGCTTTTTTCTGGGTCATCAAGAGTCATTACTGTTATATTCAGACTGCTTCAGAACCAGGTTCTCTGGAGCTTTCATTCAGTTTTTTATCACTGATTCAGTTTTCAGAGACATATTTAACTTTTTTTTTTATCCATGTTCAGGTATCTGTCTCCTGAGCTCTAGAGTAAACTTTATAAAATAAAAGAAGCTCATCAGAGCATTTCAAAATTCTGACTTTACCCATGAAGGAAGCGGAAGCCGTGACTGCAGAGTAAAATATTCCCATTGGAGTCCACCTTCAGGAGGTTCCCGTACATGCTGTCAATCACAAGACCTCTGAAGGGGGAGACAAGAAGAAAAGGAAGGTTAAAAAGGCCTGTCAGGAACTGAGGAGCAAGGCAGAAGCATCGCAAGAAATTCATGAATGCTCTTTCGCAAGAGCAGGTTTCAGACTTACCGTGTGGGGAAGCTGGGGTCATACGTGTAGCGTAGAATCTCATGAGGATACCCGTTGGACACCATTTTGTCTCTGATCATCTCAAAGCCCAGACTCTCATAGTCCGGAGACTTATACACTGAAATCAAACACAGAGTACAACCATCAAAGCCAAAAAAACTTGTTCAACACATTCAGATATTTAATCTGACACCTAATCATAACATACTCGCCATGGTGTAGTCCATGTCAAATCCATAGCATTTGATGTTTTCTAGAGTCAAACTTCTGTTCACAAACACCCTGAAAACAAACATAATACAGGCGTTAACTTTACAGATCCAAGACCAGACTAATCCTGGAGTCATGTCTCACAGAGCATACAGGTCAGTCACTACTGAATACCAGTGCACCATCAGTTTGCAGGTCTGCAAGCTGTGCATCAAGTCCCCACCAGTAGGTCAGGAGGTATGGCTTTGACTCATCAGGCCAGTCTCCTTTGGAACCAGGTTCCAGGTCTGAGTCTTTCTATCTTCAGAGCTGTTTAAGACCCTTATCATTCAGCTGATGGTTGGGCATGTATCAGGCTTGGCTTAGACCAGGTTGTGTTTAGCTGCTATGGACTCAGATTGCTATAGGTCTACATGGTACATTCAGTATCCATGAGTATTATGGGAGGTAGAGCCTTTAATGGAGAGACTAATCTCTCAATTTTAAAGCCAGATCTGGGAGGCAGACACTCTTTCTACTTGTGAAAGTTGGCCATACAAAAAACCTATAGGTGGAGTTGTATCAGAGCTTGTAGTTATGTAGCTATAGGTTCAAAATGCAGCAGTTGTATTGAGTTTTTGTACATAATATGGGAGGTAGAGCCTTCAATCATAAAGACACCCTCCTTTGGAATGATCTACTAGATCCTACTTTAGGAAGAAGGATTAACAACGTTCCTGTTCCACGATAATTCAGGCCTTGGCTTGGTTTAGGTCAGCTTGTGTTTAGCTGCTATAGGCTCAGAGGTGTAAAAGTTGCACATTGTCTCCATGAGTAGTACAGCCTGAACTTATCAGGTCGATCTCTTTTTGACTCGTTTACTGAATCTGAGGGTTGGGTGACCTTTCTTTTTTTGCAGAATGAGAGCAGTCTAAAAAGTTAGTAATAAAAGTCAGAAGTAAAAAATTTGGTTTAGTTCATAGTTGGGTTTTCAGCTGGCTTTGCTTGGACCAGCTTAGAGTTACACTGCTATAGGCTCAGTTTGTAATGTGCAAATTATGTTTCTATATGTAGTCAGGGATGTAGAGCCTTGATATCGATGATTCTGATTTTAGTGCTACTGGCAGCCCGGTGCTCTAAGACGCGTCCATAATGTGAATCCTGGTTAACGATGTCCTGCCAGTCGTCTACCAAGCAGAGCTAATGTAACCTCACTCTTTATTTTACTGATAGACTCTCAAGTTTGAACAGACCACTGCAGAATAACTGCTGACTGTGGGTTGGAATTAACAGTATCACAAACAGTTTAGCCCCTGTGTTAGCCTTTAACTTGGGCTCTATCTCTCTCCTGTTTCTCTTTCTTCTGCTCTTCTGTCCTTTTTCTGTCTGACAGTTTGGCTCCAGTGTCCACCATCACTACAACAGTAATCACAGAAATCATTTTCAGCAGAGAAATAGACATAGTGATTACGTACATCACATAATGGTCGTATCACGCTGAAGTGAAAAACTTTATATTCGATTTCAGATCATGTTTTTTTTTTAATTCACTGTCAGCTTCTGGTGGCACAGATCTCTGCCCATACTAAAGGCTCAGACTGTTTTTATATTATTTTGTCTGAAATCTTTCTCTGAACCATTTTTGCAGATCACCTTTGTGTTATGCTAATTACCGTTGTTGTGTAAATGATAATTTTACTGTTTCTATTTGAATTCCTATTTTTGTCTCTTTCCACCTGTTTGTCTGGTTTTGTTTCTTTTCACTCGGAGCCAGATGAGGCAGACAGCTGTCCAACAATGAGTTGCTCGAGCATTGTGCCCGTTAAAAGAAGTCTTTCTCACTCCCTGTTGTCAAATGCTTGCTGACTTGTGCAAAGTTGAGTCTCTGTGAATAGTATGGAAAGAGTAAGGCCTCGACCTCTTTCTGAAAGTGTCATTTGAACATCTTTTGTTGGTTTTAGAGCATTATGAATGAAAACAGTGATAGATCTGTAAATATAAGACCTGAAGGCAGGAACCACCTAAAGTGATGTGATCTCTGTTGGCTGTTAATGTGACACTATTATTCGTCTTCTCACTTTAACAGCTCCCGTTCATCAAGACTACAAGTTAAACTCTGGCAGTGGGGGTGGATCTGGGTGGAGTGGTGTTATCACCTCAACTATCTCCTGTAGGGTTTGAAATTCTGGGAACAGACAGATTAAAGTAAAAACAGAGGATCTATTGTGTTTTAAGACTATTCTTTGTTGTATCTGAGCCTGGTTTCCTGTGTCCCTTGTCACCAGACGCTCCTGTTTATCAGTGACACCCTCACAGAGGCCTACCTGCAGCCCCTTCCTGTCCAAACCCTCCCTGAGAGTTCATACTAATAGAGCTGCTGTAAATAATTTAGCTGGAAACTCTTGGTTTGTAAGTGTGTTACTGCTGAGTGTTGAGGATCTTTCTCCTCAGATCAATCCAGTGGAAAAAAAAGCAGCATCAGGAAGCTTCAGTGTCTCTGATGTGGGCAGCTGAAGGGTTCAGTATCTCCTGGTTTAAATATTTAGTGACAGAGTGCAGCCTTAAGAGGATAAGATGTGAGGGTGGATTCTTGATTTTTGGCACACCTGAGGCTTTTCCAAAACTTTTAAACAGTGCAGACAGAAATTAAAGCACATGGAGCCACCTGACCTTTATGTAATGAAAATATGAAACAGAAAGAGAAACTTTGTTGTCTCTAAACTTTGTATTCTTGCAGGTTTGATCTTTAACATTAACTTAAACAAATAAATAACTTCAGCACATGTTTTTGAGCGACTCACTTTTTCTCGAAACCCGTCAGCATCTTCACCTCCTCAGAGAAGCTGGGATCTGGGCCCTTTTTATCCATATCGACGCAGCGTAAAACTCCTGTGTTTAAAATCCTTCAGTTGTCTGTAACTCTGCAGCTATTACCCCTGAGATAAGACACATTTAAATGTCCCCAAACACCACTCGCCTGTACTTGTTTATCATCACATTACGCATGCTGAAACTCCTCCCTGCGACTTTTCGCTTGTTGTGACGTTGGCCGTGCGTCGTGCACGCGCCAAAGCCCCCCGCTGTTCCCTTTGGGTGCATGGAGATTTGAACGCGCAGATTGTGTTATCAGGAGCACACACATTGGCAGCACGCCTGCGTAACTCGAAGGAGTTCCCTCATGACGTTTAGACCCGCTGTGACCCGGACAGCTCTCTGGGATCATGAAAACAAATTATGTCACATATTTAAAGGATGAATTTATCTGCTGCAGCTGCACGACCAGCGCAGAGACAGTAACAGCGACATGTGGGCGAGATAAAATTATTCAAAACTATTGGGAACAAATTCTTATCATGTTCTTTTTAAGATGTTTAAGTATTCATGTGAAATATCTTGTAGATAATTAATTTGTTTGGTTTATAATAACAGGAAATAATTCACTCATGTGCAGTTTATTTATTGGTTTAATATATAAAATATTGTAACATCATCACCAATGTCCAACTTGCTCTCATTCACTCATTTTAGTACTTTAGACACCACTTTTCTGCTTTTGACTTGATATTCACACTGGGTTTGAGATGAGCTGGCAAGCTCTTAAGTTCATCTCAAATCCTGTTTATTTTCCCATGTCTGAGTTTGTCTTCTTATATGTCTTGAAAGGGATGTAACTGAAATAAAAAAATTCCCATTGGGAATCAATAAAGTAATCTGATTCTGATTATAAATATAAAACACTTGTTTTTTGTACTTTAAAACAAAAAAGTTTGTATTTTTCACTTTCATGAATTTTGTAATCCAACACTTTCCCTTGCATAAAGTGTATCTTGTCTTACCTTAATCCCTTCGTGAACAGGAAAATAACATTTATTAAAGTTATGAAGAGGGAAGAAAATTCAGTTTTGTACTTGACTTCTGATTTTTTACGTAATACGTTACTGCCTCATTTTTTATTCTTTGGACTGAACTATGCTCCAAAAACTACTTTGAAATTCCAAAAACACAACTATAAATTGAATGTGCACTACAGCTCATAGAAAAAAAAATCTTTCAGAGGAAGAGGAAGATGCACAAAAGATGCAACAGATCAGGTTGTACAGCTTTTTTTTTTTACCTTCCTCCCTGTTCTTCAAACCTATCTCTCCCTTACTTTGGTTCCCAGGACTGTAGCAGGACTTGACTTGTGCACTCCTCTCTTTCACTCCTGTCTGAATAATTAAACTCTCGGTGCCATCTTTGAACATATGCCACTCACTTCTCTGCTTTACAACCTTCCTTCAGTTCCACCCCAAGAATGCAACTTTCCGACAAAGTTAATTCATATTTTTCCAACGGCAGATTAAGTATCTGTTAATGCACCAACTCTAAGTGAAAGAATTTTACTGCCACATTATCACGGCTGACACCACATGTAAATCACTATCTTCTGTGTTCTAATCCTGCAATGATTCAATGTTTTGTCACTCTTTTGATAGCATGTTGCTAACCTAACTATCTCAGTCTCTAAGTGTACATGCATCACATTAAGCTTTCAATGACAGTTACTGTTACACTGTTGTTTCACTGTAAAGGGGAACATGTAGATGTACAGAGGTCAAGATTAGAGTGTATCTGTTTGCATGATTGTCTCTGTCTCCTGAGGTGACCAGTGTAAATGAGTTATTAGCTGATTCTGCTACAGCTAAATAACTTTACCGTTAAAATAAACTGATGAATAGATGAAGCAAATAGTAATAAATCCAAGAATGTGTTTATTTTATTTTATCTTATTCTATTTCATTTTATTTTATTTTAGTTTAGTTTATATTATTTTCTAGTTTAGTTTAGATTAGATTATTTTAGTTTAGTTAGTTTAAATTTATTTTAGTTTATTTTAGTTCAGTTTAGTTTGGTTAAGTTTAGTCTAGTTTATTTTATTTTATTTTAGTTCAGTTAAGTTTATTCTAGCTTCGTTTATTTTATTTTATTTTATTTTACTTTAGTTTATTTTAGTTTATTTTAGTTTATTTTAGTTGAGTTGAATTTAGTTGAGTTAAATTTACTTTAGTTGAGTTGAGTTGAGTTGAGTTGAGTTGAGTTGAGTTGAGTTGAGTTGAGTTTAGTTTAGTCCGGTCACTAAGAAAACTCATATGCACAATGAAGTGAAAATGAAAAACAAAATGTTGTGTTGATGCTATTTCTGCATTTACACCAAACTACAACAACAAAAAGGAAGTCCACACAACAAATGGCAAAACAGGACTGAAAAGGTGTAGGTTTAGGCCTTTGATTATTTCACCTACCCTTATCAAACTCATCTTTTACTCGGCTGCCTTTAAATTTATATAGAAAACAAAATATTAATTAGTAGATTTACTCCTAATGTCGTTGCACATGAAAGTTTAAGAACTTCTTTGACATAAACACAACATGCATATGTGGAACCCCACCCAAACACTCACACACACTGAACACACACTCTTGAGGCTATTTGTCCTGAGTGCAGCTTGAATCTTCTGCAGCTGGACACTGTGGATATCCTAAAGCATATCTGTTCAGGCCGAGCATGCAGGCCCTGCTGATAACCTCAGGGGCCAAACCTCAAAGAAAGCCATGAGAACAGCACAAACACAAAACTGGACACACAAAAACTCACACCACAAACAAAGCAGACAGTGAGAATGTTCTGTAAAAAAAGGTGAATCCTCTTTATTTACTGACGGTCTGAGTTATTACAGCTTGAAGCTAAAGTCTCCTCACTGTGATGAAAGTGGCATCCTGAAGGTAAATATTTGCTCAGAGTTTGGTGTTGTACGTGTCGATCGTGTTCAGGTTTTGTTCAGTTGATTTATTTATCTGTGATCTTTCAGAGTCACTGTGCATCCTCTTAAACTCTACTGCTATCTCCAGTGCCGTTCGATTCTTGGTTTCTGGGACGTTAAATCTCACAAACAGCCCACAGACGGTGCAGAAGAAGAGAAAAATGAGGAAGCAAAAGTAATCCAGTTTCTCCTGAAAGAGAGGAAAATGGGACAACATTTGTGGATTAATGTGAGTGATCTCCTCTAAATAGCTCCTTCCATGTGTCTGCTACCCTGTAGTACACAATACAACAAACTTTTCTGGGATAATAATGTGTTTACCACGAGGATAGGGAAGATCATCCCCAGCACAAACAGACCGGACCAGTTGAGCGAGCAGGCGATGGTGTATCCAGCTGTTTTATACGACTGAGTCAGAATTTCTCCTGGAAGAGGAGCTGATGCTCCAGCTGAGGGTAAAAACACAGAATGGGTGTTTACACATCCTCAACAAGAGCTCAAACAGGAAACATTACAAGTGAAACACCTGAAAAATAACAAAGATCTCCAGTCAGCTCACCTGGTCCACTGGCGAAGAAGAAAATGAAAATAAAAATGAGGACCATGCTGCAGTACGGCATCCAGGAAATATGAGTCTGAAGGAGGAAAAAGTGAGACTTTGAGTTGTTTTTAGAATTGAGACGTGCTTCAGACAGCGCTCAGGTTTGCTTTGACTCACCTGCAGGTACAGAGTGATGGTGAGGAGGATCAGGGTCACAGCCATCCCGATGTATCCTCTGGACAGAAGGGTGATTTTTCCTGCTTTCTCAATTATCATGAACTGAAACATCAAAACACACTTTCAGCAGAGAGCCACAAGGGGGAGCTCTCTCTATACATTACAGGATAGGTGTCATAGATCACATTCAGAAAACAATACAACATATCTCAGGATGTATCTGTTATACATCTTAAAAGATGTTGAAATATTAATTAATGAGTGAGTTGTGACTCACGCAGGCTAAAGAGGTGCAGAGCTCACACAGCCCTGTTCCCAAGGCTGCGTAACGCAACTGGTGTGGTTGAATTCCTGCCGCACGAAACACATCAAAAGAATAAAAGTACACCTAGAGAGAAGTGTTAAAATTAGAGAAAAATCACACATTTTGAAGCATGTTTCAGAATTATGTTCACATTATCTTCCTCCATGCAGGCCAGTCAGAGAGGAGAGGGTGATGGAGGATTCTTATTCACCTTTCCTTCATTTTTAAAAGTTCAACATCTTCCCAGTTTACAGTCTGATCTGCTTTTATTTGAAATAGGGCTCTTTGGGGGAATATGAAGCATAAATGCCAAAGCAGCTGACTTTAGCTCTGTCATATGTTTGAAGGCTCAAACTCTTTTTAGTTGAAGAGCACCAACGATTTTCTCTAAAAGCATCTTTAAAATTCCCCTCCAAGGATTAGTCTGACATTTTGGGCTTATTTGCTTCCTGTCAGACAATTTGGTCAGAAGATTAAAACCATCTTTACAGCATGGGGTCTGCAGCAATTGTTTAGCTTAGCTTAGCTTTGAACAAACCCAATTAGCCAGGGTTTGTTTGAATGCGTACACCACCACTGATGAATAAACACACACTGTTCTACATTAATTTTTGTGTTGGACTCAGACACGCAACTTCCAAATCTCCCTGCTTGATCTTGGGAAACAGCTCAAAGCTAATTAAGTTAGCACACAGTGAAGCTCAAAGATTCACATAAAACAGGAGAATTACATTATTTTTATTAACACATGTTTGTATTTGTAATTTCAGTGAGTGTGTGTGGAAAGAAAGAGCTAGAAGCTAGATTCAGAAAGCCAGGCTAGGTGGTTTCTTTTTTTCTTAGCTAAAGCTAGCAGCAGATTAGCAGCTTCAAAGAGAGACCTGTGTCTTAACTCCCTTTCAGAAAGTGAATGGGAATTTTTTTTTCAAGCTAGTTTGTTGGATAAAGCACAATAAAAAAAAGTTAAATGATCACTGTTTGGTCTCATGAAAGGGTTTCAAAACCTGATAGCACTAAGCTAACTGCTTTACAGATTTGGAACTAGGCTAACTTGCTAATGGCTAACTCAGGGAATCCCAAACTTTTCAGACTGTGACCCCCAAAAATAGTGGTAGTAATATCGTAAAGTAGTTATTTCTGCTCTTGTTTCGGAATAAATCCACTTCCTGTTTTAATTAAAGATTTTTTTTATTGCAACTTTTGAGTCGTGCCCCTGGGTCGTTAAATTGACCATTAATATTATGCCTATAGCTGATAAAAACATGCAATTGCAAACAGTTTCTGATTTTAGAAGGCATTTTGTTACCACCCTTTAGGGCACAGCCACACTGGTCATTTGTACTGTGCCATACTCAAGCAACACACCATGCAACACTGATCCCCTTGTAATAGGAAACACGTCTGAGCACGGTACACTTGCGGTCACTGGTCACTGGACTTTAGGGTTGAAGCCATAGACTGTAAAAAAAAAAATGGACGTCCTCTTGCTTGGCTTGAGGTGAGGTCTCCACAAAAACAGCTCCCCCTGGTGACTGGCTGCAGTATAGGTTTAAAAATCCGGCTTTCCAGTCATTCCAGATGGGCTGTGGTCAAACTTTCAAAAATTATTACACCTCGTAGAAATGTTTCTCACGTTCGATTTTTGTGGTGATTTGAAGATATTATTTGGCCGTCTTGTATCCAAGTCCTCTTTTTTCTGAAAAGTTTTGTTTTCATTAGTTATACAGGGTTAAAAACGAGGCTTTACGTAACGTTTAACAATGATTGACAGCTGCCGTTCTCGTGGATTTTTTTCAGGGATTGTAAAATATGGGAGGTAGAGTCAAAAGTGATTAGACTCTCGAAAGAAAAAATGTATATATTATTTTTGTCACCCAGCTCCACTAAGATTCTCCCAGAATCCCTCACAGTCTCTACTGCTCAGACTCTGGCTGCACAACTGCTACAATGGTGGCGCCTGAGACGGCGGTATTTTGGCTTCAAAACCATACAATGATAAATGGAAGAGCCATGCGGTCCACTCTATATACAGTCTATGGTTGAAGCATGCCTGGGCACAGTACAAACGGCCAGTGTGATTGCACCCTCTGTGTTTTCCACCCTTTGGGCCTTTGGGAACCACTGGGATAAACCATATATTGTATAACATATTGACATAGTCTCCATGACATCACCCATCTGTTTCTGTTGCAGAATTTCGAAGCCCGTTGTCATGTAGGCCATATTGGACTCAACCTAACTTCACTGAACCTTCAGGTGAGCTTTTAGCCTCTTTGAAGACAGCTACAGGGTGCCCACTTGGCTGGCAGTCAAGTCAGCTGTGCCTTTATATGGGCAACACTTGTAAGCTAAATAACTTCAAAAAGTAATGAATTATGAACAGATTCACTCATGCACAGCATGTGCTAATAAAGAAAGAGCTCTCCAGACCCAAACTATTTTTTGAATGAGGCTGTAAACATGTTTATTTTTGCTGTAAAGATTGTCTTTTTATAAAATGGTGTGTATGTGGTGTCTGGTGTTTCTGCAGCCAGCCCCAAGTGGACACTCAAGGAACTGCAGTTTTAACGCTTCCATGTTGGCTTCTAATTTTAAGACCAAAATTTGCGGCTTGGATGAAACTAGGAGTTTATTAGCTAACCACAATGAGGTCACACTCAGCTGGATGCAAAATGTTTCCACCTTTTCATTTTTAAGTCTGTCCTTGTTACACTTCATCATGGTAACCCAGCTGACAGATAGTTAAAATGCAGTAGTATAACACATTTGGCATTCCTCATGTTTGGGACGTATGGGCCTTCTAATATAATGAGGCCAGTTGATTCTCTGTTAACATTTATCACTGATGTGTTGCAGAGTGTTTGGTGTGTTTGACTTACAGCGTTGATGCCACAGAGCTGCAGAGCGCCAAACACGACAAAGATGGTGATGTTCTGCCACCGCATCGTTTTGTCCTGGATCAGCTCCAGCACCGAGCGGCTTCGAACTCTCTGCAAAGCAACCTTCTCCTGCAACATCTCCTCCACCTTCATGCTGTGGTCCTTGTTGCCCCACAGTCTCCTCAGAGCTGGGGGAGTGTCATAAAGCAGCAGATTAATGTGACGATAACACCACAGGCCATTAATTTAACAAGGATTAATTTGTGGAGGGATCCTGTGAGAGGAGAAGCAGTATTTTTCACCTTTCTCACAGGCCGGGCGGTCTCCTTTGTCCAGCAGCAGAAAGCTGGGAGACTCAGGCAGGAAGGGCAGCGTGGAGAGCTGGACTAACGCAGTGAAGCCATTAAAACCAAGGAGCCATGGCCATCTCTCATGTGTCCCAAGCAGCTCACTGCAAGGGCAACACCAGCCTCAGCATTGTTCAACAGTGGAGCTATTACAGAGCAGCGTGATAGACTCTCAGTCCTTAGAGGAGTGCTCAGAAAATTCAACACCCAAAAAGAGCTCTTATAGAATTTAGAGCTCTCTATTGCTGCTCCCAGAGTTAAAATAGAGACTGAGAAAATTGAGCACATCACAATCGTTCTTAAAACTTTAGAGTGTCGGGAGCAGGGATACCAAACTTTAACTGCCCAGGACCCCAAAATAATGTTGCCAGAGACTCGTATCAGTACGGTTAAATAATACTCACATTAAAAGGCAGGAACCACCGAACACAAAAGGAAAAAACAGACAAACAAAAACAGTTTCATTTAACTGCAATTTGAATTTGTGATTTCGATTCTGCTTTGTAAATAAACATTTAATTATGGAGTTGAATGGGCTTTCTTAGCTTTTGGAAAAGCTTCCAGTGGACACTCAAGGAACTGCAGATCTTTTGTATCTGGCTTCTGTTAAGCCTTTTTTTTGTCATATAAAAATAAATCAAATTCTTATTCTGAACATTAAAACCTAAATTCATACTCATTTGAGTTTTAATTTTGAAATTTAACAGGTCATGAAACAGGCTAAAACTGATACTGCTCTCTAAATTAATCATCATCAGCACAGGGAAGGACTATAATTTGTTGGATCACCTCTTTTGTCTAAAACATTTAAAAAAGAAGCAAGTGACAGACAAAGTGACTAAACTGCCCGCTGCCAGCTTTGATTTCATTAAAAAAAAAAAAAAAATCATTGCAAGTGATAAGTTGGACTAGTTTTGAAGAATGAACGTTTTTCTGATGAGTAAAAGCAGTTTCTGCTCGTTTATGTGATAGCACAGAGATGAAAGGTATTTAGTTGTCCACAGGGGGCACCAAAACTAATGCAAACCAAGAGAGGACATTGTGAGTTAAAATGTTTTTCATTCATTGTTATTATTTCAAATAAGACTATTTTAACTCCCTCCTCTCTGGTATCACTCATAAATTACTTTCTTGTATCCAGCTGGTTCAAAAGGTGGTAGCTTGGATTCTCGCTGGTTATAGCAGACCTGTCTTTTCTTCCCTCCACTTGCTCCCCACAGTTTGTGAATGTTTTAATGGTCAATTTTAAAGCTTGTTTGGGTCTCCTCCCTGACTTATGTTGTTTAATTGACCTATAGCTAAGTCCCGCCCTCAAATGCTATGAGCCAATCAGTGTGAGTGTAGCCTTTCTCATACACTCATACATTCTCCATCCAAAAGTCCACTAAAATGCATTATAAGAAGTCCACTTTCGTTTAGTTTCATGAAGTTTTTTTGAGATTTTAAATTAAAAAAAAATGTCAAACTGTGTTCATGGGAAACATGTAACCCTGACACAAGGTATCCTGACAGGCTGGGCAACAGGGTGTATTTTTTTTTTTTTTTTTTCATCCTTTCCTAAGACACAGCTAAACCAAAGTTGTGCGGTCGACCACAAGATCAACTCAATGTGAATAAAATGAAAAAGGATGTCTCCACCTGTTCTAAGGTAAGCTGACATCGTATTTGAAGCAACATATTGTCACTTTGCTGTAAAGAAATATAAATTTATCTTTAACATCTCTTAAGTTAGCCTACCATTAGCTCCTAGCTGGGCTGTTCATCACATTTTTGTGTGTTAGGATTTCATTGGCCTGTTTTGTTCCAGTTTTTGTTCTTTTGTGATCGTTCATCATCATTAGCTGTTGTCCAAAGGCAAGGCAAGGCAAGTTTTTTTCTATAGCACATTTCAGCAATGCAATTCAAAGTGCTTTACAGACAAAACTAGTTAAAGAAAACAATTAAAATTCAATTAAAAATGAGATTAATTAAAAAGATACAATAAAACAAACAACGACAAAAAACAAACAAACAAACAAAAGATTAAAACAGATTTGAAGAAACAGATTTTAAGATAAAATTTGCAGTGCAAAATTAAAGACAAGATATTAAAATGATATTAAAATGATTTGTTAAAATGTTCTAATAAAAGGCAGCTGTAAAAAGGTGGGTCTTCAACCTGGATTTAAATGAGCTCTAGTTAAACTAACGTTAGCCTCTGTTGCTTAGCTTAATTAATCTATCTGTAATAGCCAAGATAACAAAGGTTGGCAAACGTTATGCTGAATGATTCATTGTAAATACTGTAGCATAAAAATTAATGAGGACAAAATTCTTGGTAATAGTAAAAAGGATGTTATATTTTGTCATATTCTGAGCCAAACACCTGAACTTCAGTGGTGATGCTAACCAGATGCTGTTAATCAAGTTTGCTCTGGAACCTGTAAATTTAGTCCGTGACTGAAGTTTTTTTTCGACCTTCTCAACAATAAAATCGTTCATATATCACTTCGATGTAGAGTCTAAGGCCTTTTGGTGACTTCTACATGACGTGATTTTTCCGTCTTTAAAAATGAACGATAGCCTCCTCTAAAACTGTCTCCTACTGTGACACCTGTCATAGCGCCTGTCGCTGAATGTTCATGAGTTTATGAGTGAGTTGAGGGGGGCAGGGCTTGGCCATAGGTCAAGTGTTGAAACCAGATGCACCATCTCACAGCCTCAGATCTTTTTTTCTTGAAGATGACTGTGTTTTTCTCCTAAGCTTAGGAACGACCTCCCTGGTGAGATCAGGCTCTCAGAGTTGGTGACATCTTTAAAAGCACTCCTTAAAACTTACTATTACAAACTCAATTAAGTCAATCTATTATTATAACTCTCCTAACTTTTCATTTATAACCGGTATGCACTTCATGTATGTATTTATTCCCAAAACCTCCGCCGATTCCCTTTATTGGTCGTATTTAATCATCCATTTATCCATCAATCCATTTATTCATCAACTGTTTTATTCTTATCTCATCTCTCCACATCTTTTTACGGTCCATGTTCTCTGATGTGATGTCGTTTTCCTCCTTAAACTTTCTTTTATGGTCTTTTAATGCTTTTTATCTCTCTATTCACAATAATTTATCACTCTTGTGCTGCTGAAAATCCATCTGTTTCATCACTTCATCCTGCTTAATTTGCACTTATCCTTGTTAATCTTTTTTATTGTAATTTGTTCTTGTATTCTTTGAATTTTAGACTTCTCTGTTTCTGTTAATTGTTTATTTTTTCACCCTCCTGGGGAAGAAACATTGTTGTGATTATTTTCCTTCTGATCCCATGGGGGCTCTTATTACAGCCGACCCCTCACAGTATCCATGACTCCAGTCACCTCACCTGATCCCCAGCAGCTGACCGCCGAACTTCCCCAGGGAAATGAAAGAACCCACCGTCACGCCCACCATCCCCCGCAGCCTCTTGGGGGCGCACTCAACGAGGTACAAGGTTTGAGCAGAGAGGCCGAGTCCTGGAAGCTCACACAGGGGAATCATACATTTCAAGAAGAGTCAATACTGATCAATAACTGTGTGAAAAATAGCTGAGAGGACTATTTCAGTGACAGGTAAAGATAGAAATCGATTGTCTGTAGGGTTAATTAGGGTGCAGAGAGTGATGGAGCAGCCATCTTTGAAGAATTTAAGGATAAAAAAGAGACATTTATCCCTCTCATGTAGTATTCACCTGAGTTGATGCCGTAGAGAAGTCTTCCCACCATGATCATCTCAAAGGACATGGCTGTTTGGCTGCAGATCATCAACACAGCTCCGGTTATGGCCACGAAATTGTTCAGCAGAAGGCATCGTTTTCTGTGGGAGACAGACACTGATGCATTACAGCCAGAGGGCATCTGCTGGAGCGGGAAGTGTGCTTAAAGTTTAATCTTGTTTGTCTGAAATAGTTCAACATTTATTGGATTGTGTTTTTTTGTTGTTCACCAACACTGACCTCCCAAATCTGGAGAGAAGCGAGCCAGCCATAATCCCCCCGAGTAACCCCCCGACGCAGTAAATGGACACCATGAAAGACCAGATGAGAGAGAGCTGCCACTGCTCCAAGGCCACATCGTATCTCTTCAGACACGTGACGTTCACCAGCTCCTTTATGAACTGCAAACACAGCAGTGTGGCTCAGTGAGATCATCGTTTTTGTCTCCATGATAGTTAAATAGTTGGTTTAATGCCTGATGTGCAAACTATAAATGCTCATATATGTCTTAACCTCTTAAGACCCAGCATCCACATATGTGGACATTACATGTTTGCCTCTCAGACCTATGATACTTCATTTTTTTCAACCTTGACCTTTTAGCCACATTTAGGGACACTGCCCACATCATATTTTGGTGAAATCACAACATTACACCCATTTTAGCAAAAAAAAACCAACAAAAAACCTAACATATTTAAGTTCAACAACACTAATAACAAACAACTAACAAAAAAACAAACTGGTTTTGTCTTCAGTGATATTTTTACTGTTTTTTCTCCTGTGTTTGTCTGGAGATCCTACATGTAACCATGGCTGCATTGTTTACACATGAGATCAGCTGTCAGCAGCCTGTATCATGTCAATGCTAACTGGTGCAAGGCCTGATGTTCCCCACAAGGTGAGGAGAAGGAGGTGCTGGTTCTCAGTTGAGAGCTAAGAAGTGACGACATCGACCTGTCCTTCCATCCATCGTTATTGGGAACGTAAGATCTATCTTCAATAAGATGGATGAGCTAGCTGTGCTAACCCAGCAACAGAGAGAATACCAGAGGGCAGAGTAGCATCATGCTATTCACAGACATGGCTAACAGGGCTAACATCAGACACCAACGCCACATTGGAAGAGCTTCACCTGCTGTGAGCAGACAGGATCCAGGAGACAGAGACTGAACAGACTGCTGAAGAAGCTCAGTCCTGGACCCTGTGGAGGTGGAGGCTGAACTGGAGAATGATGGACAAGCTGTCGTCATCTATTTTCTTATGGACTTTTTTGAACTGTCTATACACTTTCTTACTTTTGTTTTCTTGATTGCTGCTGTGACTTTTCCTGAATTTACCCTTTGTGATAAATAGAGTATTTTCTATTTTATTCTATTTTATTATTATTATTTCTATTAAAATAATCAAACTTCCTGTACAATAAACAAGTTTAGTTATAATACTAATTAGGTCTCCTTATGTCAAATAGCAAGGTGAATTAAAAAATGCACACCATTCAAAAGCTTGGGTCTTAAGAGGTTAACATTGCACTTTGGTTTTCTTGCATTTCTACTCACAGCAGACGGAGAAGTCATCACAGAAATACTGAATCCATATTGAAAAGTTCCTCCGATGCCAGCAGCAAAAATAGCAGCGATAACAGCGGGACAGTCCAGCTGCAGAAGCAACACACGTAAACAGTCATCCTGTCACCTCTCCTCTGATATCAAACATAATTACTAAATTATACTCTAATATTCTGAAATCTTAGTCCAAATTCTTCATTTTGGTTTTGTTATGTCAAGAAAAAAAAAGCACAAACCCTCTAAATATGAAAGTACGACCTACCAGGAGTGTTATGTACTGTGGCATAGCTGTTGTAGTCCAGTCTGCCGTCTTTCTGGATCATTCACACATTAAACTGGTGAGACATATTTTACTCATCCCTGAAATCATTAACTTCCCACTGGAGTGGAGAAAGAAATGCAAAGCAGGGTGACTAAATGAGTTTCTGAACTGTCTGCATGTGTAAGCAGCTGGACGGGCTGCTAGAAGAAATTAGGCGTTGAGATATTTTAGGTCACAGGAAGTTTCAAACACCCAAAGAGAATTTGTCTCTTACAAAGCTTAAAAAATGTGATTTAGATTTTATTATGCAAAACAGACAGAGGCAACAAGTTTCTAACATTAAATATTCATCCTCAGTTTCTCTGAAATCTTGTCCTTTGACCCTCCTTTAAAGTCTAACAGCCTTTTTACTTGTTAACTGATATGGCTTTAGATAGCAGCATTGAGAGGGAATTATCCTGTTATGTTATTGTAGTTCTGCTGAGCTACACATGCTCCAAAAGGCACAAGAAGTAGGAGCTGACAGAATCATTATTGTGAAGCTTATTGACAGTTATTTCCTGTATTACTGAGAAAAAAAAACAGATATTTTTAATAATATTTCATTTGTTTGATACAGCTTTTAACAAGATGCAGAGCAATGAGATAACTTGATTTGAAACATAACCTAAAACAGGGGTGGCCAACCAGTCAGAGACCAAGAGCCACAAAAACTTCTGTGGCACTACAAAGAGACACATCACAAATGCATTTCCTCACACACATAAACAAAAGAACATACGATGAAAATCAATACGTTTCCAAATTCTGTAGAGACATTTATTGCGTTTGTAAGAGTGTTCAAATTTGTACTTGGAGCCGTGTCAAGTTCCATCTATTAATCATGATAGCTATGAGCACCTGTGCGATGTTGATAAAAGAAACTGAAACTTAAGTATCGATCTCATCACCCAAGTATTGATCAATACTGATCACAATGCTGGCATCAGTATTTCAATATTTTAGATTGATTGCCACACCACTACTCATAACAATATATATATATATATATATATATATATATATATATATATATATATATATATATATATATATATATATATATATATATACAATTTTGTTTTTTTAATGAATGGATCAAAGAGCAGCATACCGAAAGACAAAGAGCCGCATGTGGCTTGTGAGCCGCAGGTTGGCCACTTAAATGATAATAACAACAAGACTTTGTAAACTTTATATGCAATACTAATAGCCAGTTAAAGTTAGTCAACACAGCTCCAGAGTTCTTGTCCTCAAAGGTCAGTGAAGCATTCTTACACTGGTAGATCTGACATAAGTCCGGTTCATAGATGTTGTGTTGGTTTTTTTATTCTTTTTTAGTCTTTTCACTAATCCTGCTCCAGTATCAGAAATGAGGAGAAAACATAATAAAGAGAGAACTTAAAGAGGGGTTACAGTGCTTTTTTTAAGGTCTTGTACTCTCCCTCTTGTACCCCCGTTGTAGCTTTTTGGCGCAAATACACCAGATCCAGCTGAAGAGCTGGCTGAAGAGGCGGAAAAGGCAAGTTTCTGTCTTTGGCTGAGGAGGTGGGACAAGGCATGGGGAGTGAGCAACTCTTGAAGAAGGCTAGCTGCAGGGGATGACTGGGAGACATCCCTGATCACTGCCCACCACCAGGAAATGTTCTGGGCTAAGGAGCTTAAAGAGCTTAACTTAAAGAGAGGGTACAGTGCTTTTTTAAAAGTCTTGTTCTCTCCCTCTTGTACCCCTGTTGTAGCTTTATGGTGCAATAAACCAGATCCATCTTTGGTCCGACTCGGCTCTATCATGGTAAAGAATCAGACAGGTTTCTATTCATATCAATGTGTCAACTTACACTGTATCGGCTCCATTGTGGTCTGGCCACGTCCCTGCTCCAGCAGGTTGCATCAGATACACAACAATCCTTTTTTTGCTGGATACTGGAACTGTGACACGTCAGTACATTGTAGGACAGGAAGTCGTGGTTGGTAACCACCTAAGGGGCCGTTTACACGACAACGGTTTTAGGGTGAAACGCAAAAGTTTTGTTGCATTTCAGCTTCGCGTTTACATGGAAACGTCGTTTCAGCTGACCTAAAACACAAACTTTTGAAAACGGCCTTCAGAGTGGGCGCATGCATCCAACAGGACAACAGTACCGTTGTTACGATCATAGTGAACTCCTATGTTGTGCTTATGCTGCTGAATCTGCTGAATCTGCTGACTGTCTTTCAGCAAAATGTGCATCTTTTGCTCCACTTTTTAACTTAGTATTCCCCAATACACCTGTTGACTGATTAAACTCTACTTTGGTGGAGATCTCCCAAAAGCGGCTTCTGGACAAGACAGTTATAGCACCACCTACAGGCCTGGCATGCTTCTTACAGCGTTTTCAGTCCATCAGCGTTTCCGTGTAAACACAGATTTTTTCACTGCGTTTTAGCGTTTTCAGATGAAACATTGTCGTGTAAATGGGGCCTAAAAACAGCCAGTGACTCTCAAAATAAAACAAACCATGTCAAAATCATCATAGTGTTTAACTTGACTACAACAACAAACCAACATGATGAGCGAAGCCAGGCCAGGAGTCCACAGGTCTGAGGTTTTACAGCCCAAAACATGGAAAACATGGAGAGGATCATCATTTTGGTGGGAAGCTCGGTGGGAGAACTCCTTGGTCCTGTGACTCCAGCTGTTTGTGGGCTGGTGTGAGTTGACGTACACAGTCAACGGGCAACAGAGTGGAGCTGGTCTAGAGATGCTTTTAGTGTATTTTGTCTGTTACATGATTTACAGCTCAAAACACATCCATATTTTTCTCGTTCTGGTGTTTTAGAAACCCCCTTTTTCAGCCTCTGCCTGAAACACTTTGTCTTAGCTGCTGTCTCTGCCTGTCAGATTTAGAGCTGTGGGCAGACCCTGGTGTTTGAGGCCCGCCCCTCCAACCTGTCATAAACAAAAATGTCATCAGTTTACATCCATGTTTAATACATGGGAAAGCAGAATACTGGGGTAAGCACTGAATATCTACTCTATTTCACACCAAATTCAACATGAACATAGAAGCAAAAACCCTGAGCCAAAAATCTGATTTTACAGGTCTAAGTTTAAGAGTGAAACTTTTTCTTTAGTTGTGGAAAACTCCTCAGAGTGTAGAAAGAAACATCCTGTGGTAACCCTGACCATGTCATGACCAGTGGGAACCCTCTGGGTGAAACGTCCTCACATGAAAATGATGCCATCAGGCACTTTTCTTCAACTGTAGCCCGAGTTAAGCCGACCAGTGACAGCTCTGAGCAGAAAAAGAAACTTTGTGCAGCATCACTCAGACTGACCTGTGAGGTGCTGCACTGATGACCTCCAGGGCGGAGCTGGTGACAGCTGTCCTGCAGAGTTACCGGGAGGCAGCAACTGTTGAAAACACACTCTGGCAGTGAGAGACACAGTGACAGACAGAAACTTCTAGAGAGATGTCAAGAGGAGTGTTTTCTGAAGAAGCTCTTAAAACAGCCAGAGATACACAAACAGTTATCTATGAGGGTGTCACACAGGGAGTTTGCACGCTCCAGGTACTCCAAAAACTTGCTAATCGCACCAACTGGAGATTTCAAGTTCCTGCAGGTGTGACTGTGTGTGAATTGTTGTCTGTCTCGTCACGTTAGCCCTGTGATTGGCTGGCAGCCTGTGCAGAGTTCCTGGTAAAGGAAGTTTGTCCCTCTCACTGTGACTTGCAAAATGTTGCAAAGGTCTTTTCTCATGGTGAGGTAAGATGAGGTCAAACTCTTTATCTCAGCAGTATCCAAACTTTTCCAAATGGTCCATGTTTGCAGCTCTTACTGAAATATTAAATAAACATATGCTACGAAATATTCTCTACAAAATAACTTTTTCTTTTAGTGATTTCTTTAAAAATCAGTCACTAAGTGCGCTCAAACATCCTTATTCTATTGTTACAGACTGATGTCAGTTTTCTGCTGTGTTATGTGCTGGGTGAACATCAGCAAACTCTGCTTCTGACCAAGGAACATGTTCTCCATTAGGGGGCGATGTGTAGGAAATATGTCAGGATGTTTCTATGGCAGGATCAGGATCTGGATTTTATCAGGATTGTTTTTTATATTCAGATTTTTTTGACTTGAAAACAACACTTTGAGCCCCAAATATTTCTGATTTATTCTTTCTCATACACCATTCCATACGTTTAATCAAGTCCCGTGTCCTCTAATGTGGGGGTTCCCAAACAGCATGTGTTTTTGGCCGGGGACCCCTTTTGGAATCCATCAGACTATGCTTTACAATATGTAAAGAAACATCAACTTTGAGAATGTTTTTCTGACTTTTATTCACTTTGCAATAATTATTACATTTGTTTAGAACAGGAAATCATTAACAAACATAAGCCAGACTCAAAGTGGTAGGTTTTTGCAGATGAGCAGTGTTTCAGAGCAGAGAAAGAGCCTCAAAGTTGAGTTTTTTATTTATAGATAGCTTACTGACAGGCTCAAACCACCAGATCCAAACTACGGGTCATAACATCATGATGCCAAAGTTGGAGCTGTCACCCGGGGTGCGGTCAGGTACAGTCGAGAACTTGAGAATCCAACAATTAAGGCACTTCACATGTTTTGAGGCCACCCTATTGCCTCCTGGTGGCCCAAAGAAGACCCCGGCCCCCACTTTGAAAACCACTGCTCTAATCAGTGGCGGTTGCTGGTCAGTCAAGGAGAGGAAGCTCATTTTTTTCCGGCCTACGTCATAAATTTGTGTATTTATTCAAACGCAAATTCTATCCTCTGTTCCTTTACAAGAAAATGATCTTTGACCCTGTCGTACCAACCAGGTGTTTTTTTCCAGGGATTTTTCCAGTGTTCTCTCAGCGCTCGTCATTTTTACGAAAGGTAAACTTGCTGGGGATCGATAAAGCCTCCGGATCAGTCCACAACAAGTAAATGTAGAACTCAGGAGATGCTCCAGTGGAGAGTTATACTTCAAGATCGCTGACTGGCTCATTTCACTGTCAATCAAAAAGGGATTCAGCCTCAGACAGATCATCCAATCTTCATGCAGAAGCCCAGCATCCAGGCCAGCCCACTGCCTCATAGACCCCCAGAGACGCTGAGCGTCCGAGGGCGGGACAAAGCCCAGCATTTATCCAATGACTGTCCAGTTTCCACAGTGGAACAACCCACTCTACGCTTCCCCGCTGAAGTCAGAAGACGCTCAGGGTCCGACTGTGACAAAGCGCTGAGACGCTGCGGGGATGAATGAGAAAGAGGTGGAGCCAGTTACCTGTGATAGGAGCTGATTCTGAACAAAAGATGAAGGAATTCTGGCTCATATTTTTTCAATGAAATGTACACACAGCAGAACATATCACCACTTTTTTTGGGGACATTTTAGGGGAAGCTGAGCTTCCCTTGCAGTCTTAGAGCAATCGCCACTGGTTGATTGTATTTTTTCCCTTCCCTCCAATTTTTTGAGGCCCCCCTGTTGCCTCCTGGCTACCCCAAGGGGACCCCGGCCCCCACTTTGAAAACCACTGCTCTAATGTATTTTGTTAACTCACACATTTTCACATCATGTTAAATCCATTCACTTAAAGACGTCATCTGAAAAGTTGTGAAGCTCCTGCAGAATGTGCAGAGCTTTGCTTTATACAAGCAGCCTATGCACAGTTGAAATGTAGTTCAATGCAACGTAATATTTTTATACTTTGGTTTTATTTGTGACTTTGACAGAATATGTAAATGAGTGCATTATTTAGGACAGGATTCATGTTAACTCTGTCTACAGCATTAAATGATAACATAATTGTGTTTCTAACCGTGTCAACATTATGAGAACTATACAACGAGCCTCTGTGTCTTTTACTTTAAAAACCAGCAAATAAGTTTCAGTCCGTTAAGCCCCAGACTTACTCACTGTGTAAACCACCGGTATGCCAAAAGTGCTTAGTGGGTTGAATTCCCCCAGGCGTCTGATAAGGAACAGAAAATACATTCTGATTAACGAGCTAAAAAGTGCCACCTTGTACCTTCAGAGCCAGAATAAGAGAAACAAGAGAAACAGGAGAGGAGGACGAGGGGAAGAAATTAGGGCACTGCAATCAGAGTGAGAAATACAGTGCCGCGCCTCATTGTGTTTGAGGAGGGGAAAGTGAGACGAGATACTGAGTATAAATGAGAACTGGTGGATGTGCTGCACCTGACGGAGGCAGAGGAGAAGGATGACTGCTTTTATTGCCACTGAGAACAGAGAGAGGAAATGGAAAAGCCTGGAATTGGATCACAAAAGAGCAGAGGTAAATCCTCAGTTGTAAAACTGTTACAACATATAAAAATCAAACCTCCACAAATTGCACTTCCCCTTTTTTTTCTTTTTTATAAAGAAAACAATCTATCTCTGAAGTGGACAGTTTATTAGCAAGTGGCTAATGCAGGACAAAATGATGCTACTGGCACTTAAATCCTGACAGTGCAGATTTTACGGAGGCCTGAATCTACTAACAACAACACGCAGGAAAGACCAGCTGTTCAACCACAAGTAAGCTGTACATCACCAACTTTAATGTTGGATAAAAGTTATTATCAGCAGTCGGGGGCCTATTTGTTGGACTACACACTGTGAACAGACACAGAGATGTGTGTGTGAGTGTGTGTTCCTCTCTTTAAAGCCAGTGACTGCTGCGTCAGCTGCTCTAGATCAATAACTTTGAGCTAATTCAGGTTTTCTCTCAGAGAACATTTTCATACATCAGTTGAAATGTTTCCTCACAAACAAACAGAATCAATGCAGCTCCAGATTTTATGGTTTGGCATGACCAGCAGCTCATAAAAGCTAATGTTTGCCAGCGTTAGCTAACAGATTGCAGAGTAACCGGCCGTACTGTACGGGTTTAGTGACTCTTCTCTTCTTCTGCTGCTGTTGAACATTTACACACAGAGACGGTGTTGTCCTGAGATTTGAGAAATCATTGTTTACATGTCAACCTCATCGGTCCAGAATGAAACTTTTCCTTAATGTGGAAAATCTTCGGAGACTTTGGTGCAGATTTTCAGACCCTGCTGTGCATCCTCTGCATGCTGTACCTTATCACCTCTCACTGATCTTCATTTCCTTTTTGTTCCTATGGAAAACACTTTGAGATGCATGTTTTAATGTTTGAAAGCTGTTACACAAATAAAGATGACTCTAAAGATGCTAACTAGCTAATCATTGTTAGCATTAAAATGAGTCAAATCTCTGAGCAGAACATTTAGCTCCTGGTAAAACATCCACAGGGGCTAAATGGTTTGTGTGGCCCATTGTTTGTCTGCAATTTCAGTTTGAGCAGAAGACCTGGGTGGGTTATGCAAATCAGGCAAGTGACATATGGAGGAAAAATAAAAGTGATTGTAATACAGTGCCATGCCAGTAGAGGGCAGTTGGACAGCAAAGAAAGAAGAAAGTTTAAAATTTGTCTGTTAGCATGGAGGACATTCAGCCTGTGTTGATCGTGCTTTGTTGGCCTTCAGATCTGGTGACACTTCAAAGGAGAGGAGTATTGAGAGGATTTGCAAAAACCACAACACGAATGCAAGCTAGCTATAATGCTAAGGTTATTGCATGACGAATTCTTAAAGCTAAATACGAGATCATGGATCACATTAGAGTTAAATATTTTAAAAATTTAAGTAACACAAAGATGTCGGGAGAGGAGACCTCCTCAAAGCTGTCATCAAAGCTGAAGTTTGAAAAAAAAATGATTTACTTACTTTCACAACTCTTCGTTGTCCTTTGGAGTAAAAGTCTGTTAGAAAATTGCTTAAGTGGACCTCTTTAAACTTCCATTGTGTTGTGGCTTTTTTTTTAGCAGTGTGGTTGTGTTTATTTCTCTTGCAAAGCATTTTTAATTTGCAGATTGTCTGACAAAACCAGCCACCATAGACAAGCAGTCACAACCAGGCTGCCTTTGGTCAAAGCAATTTGATTTGAAATTTGGTTTCTTCATAAAGTTAGAGACATGTCCACTCCATCAGACAACATGTGCCTGAGCATTCACATTATCAACTTATTATAAAAAATCGTATTTATTTTTTTTATTTTAATTGGATGACAATGTATGTTTTTTATGCTTTGCAAAATATTTTGACATATTTTTTGTACATTTTTACTTTGTGTCGGAAATATACTTGGTGTTGCATGATGTACACTCAAGTGAACCCATGGTTACTTCAAACATTTTTTTTCTTTATTTTCTAGAAAAATAATAGAATTTGTATTCCTAAGATATTTATATATATATAAAAATATATATATATATATATATATATATATATATATATATATATATATATATATATATATATATATATATATATATATATATATATATATATATATATATATATTATTATTATTATTATTATTATTATTATTGTAATTATTATTATTATTATTATTATTATTATTATTATTATTATTATTATTATTATTATTATTATTATTATTATTTTATTTTTATTTTTTTCTCCAGGGTTCTTTTGGAATAGAAGGATTGACAGGATATGTCGGCAGGGGTCCACAGGTGTGGCTGTCTGTTGGTCATCTTAAAGTCAGAGCAAAAATTACTTGTAGTTACAATGACAGACCACTGAATGGTCCTCATTGATCTCTGGCAGCAGAGAGCACTCCAGAGGCTGATACAGAGTTCCAACATTGCATTTGGGCAAAAAAAAAAATAGACTTTTAAACAGCTGTCCATTCCGGGAACCACAGTGTACCAGAGGTTTTTTCAGAAAAAAATATTTTTATATCATTCTTTTCAAAGAGGCAGGTATTGATCAGAAAGAGTCTGCAGAGTAACATTTGTTTTTGTGTGTGTGTCATGGCGGAGAAATGGTTGAAAAAGAGCTTCATATGGTAATTTGAGATCTTATTTTCTTTTGATAAGAAGTCCTTCAAAATGAAAAACCTCTATATTAATTAACTCCCAAATTAATAAAGTAAATACCAGTGAAGCCCATTAGCAATCAGGCTTGTTAAATTATACCAATCCTCTGTCTGTCACAGATTGTCTTAAATATTGACTTTAAATTTGCGATGGCTGAAGCAGCGTTGATATTCTCGTCAGGAGTCTCTGAACAAACAGAATATCCCTGGGTCTGAACTCTCTGCTGCAGTCAGTCAGAGAAACACTTGGGAGCAGATACACACGCTCAAGGAGTCGTGCCAAACTCGTAGGGTCCTCCCAAGTAGACAGAGAGTCATGGCAACGCTTGATCACGATGAATAATGGATGGCTCACAGGTTCACTTTACAAGGAGCTTTTCAGGTTCACACACACACTCACTATATTCTCATTATCCAGGAGTGAAGTGCAGTCCAGCCGAGGTGACTGCTGAATATTTTCAGAAACAGTCAGGGTGTCCTGCTGACACTAATTGAAGCCTTTCAGATGTAGTTTATAAGCTGGGCTAAAAAAAACCCTGAGGCTGCAAAAAAAAATCTCAATTTCATCAACTTGTGAATTGTTCAGTGACATGCAGGCAATAAAAAAAACACCCACAAGCACTTTTGGATCTCATGTTGCTCTCCACCAGATGCCTTTTCTCTGACTTCACTGTAACACTAAATCTCTTGTCAGACCTCTGTGCTGGTTTCAGGTTAAATTTGAAGAAAATGTTAATACGACGGCTTTAGAGGCTAAGTGTTGTATGTTTCTGAGCATTTTAACGGAACAGCTCTCCAGCTGTAGCTTCACTTTTTTAAGCAAACAGTTTGAGACAGACGTTAAGCTTCTTATCCAGCTCTGAGCAAGAACACAAATGAGGCTGTGCTTCCACACATGTCGTTCTGATCATTAATTTCACTTTTGAGACATTTCTAAAAGAATTAAAGGTTATGAACTTTTTTACATGTAAGAAGGGGAGTTGGTGTTGATACAAATATTTAATAGTGTGATTCTACAGAAGATCAGACTATGAGGATCACATCAGGAAACAGAAGTGTCTGCAGAGTCCCCACTAAGAGAGGAGGCATCATTAGACTGGCTCTTCTCAAAGACATCCAAAAGTTAGTTTTTCCCCGGAGCCACGAGCAGGTCACAGTTTTTAATCAAAGCTTTCAGAAAACCTTAATGCACCTTAATGAAAAGATTAAAAAATTAGCAGCTCTGTGTTACTAATTTCTCCTGACACACTCACTTTACGTTTTTTATCATTTGTACTAATGTAGGTGGTTTGATGCTATCATCACATTTGAATTTATCCACTTATTTTTATAAAACTAACAATAAAGTAAAGAAAACAGACAGAGAAGTTTTTCTACTCAGAGAGCTTGGTGCTGTTTTTCCACACATATCAGTGAAGGAATCTTGGGTGTTTTCAGTAAAGGAGCTGTGGAGGAAACAACCAGGTTGTAACATTAGGTCTGCGTTGAACGAACGCTAGGTTGAGTTAGCATTTCCAAATAGTGGGAGCAGTGTGCTACAAAACCTTAAAACTAAGCAAAGGTTTTTATTTTATTTTATTTTATTTTATTTTATTTTATTTCATTTCATTTTATTTTATTTTATTTTATTTTATTTTATTTCACTTTATTTTATTGTATTTTATTTATTTATTAATTTTTATTTTATTTTATTTTATTACCAAATTTCTATTAAAAATGTCCCTTTAGACTTAGTGTATGCTGCAATCACCTGACACGTATAGAAATGTCTGTTTTAAGGTGTTCAAAGCCAAAACTAAACTTTTTTTACATTTCCCAAGCAATCCAGACTCTATTTTTGACTTTTAATACACAACTCAGCAAAACTTCAAGACCAACAAACGTGGTTGGATTGTTGAGCTGCATCAGCAAGGCCTCTCACAACACGTCACCTCTGCTGAGGTTGGACGCAGTAAGACAGACATTCTTTAAAGATCCTGAGGGTTAGGGATCAAAAAAGTCAAGAGATAGACCACAAAAAATTGTGCAGTGCTGAGTCGGAGGAGTCAGTTAGTTGATTGATCTGAAAGAGAAGAGCTTCAAGAACAAAACTTGTTTTCCCGTTTGGACTTTTTCAGAGAGCAGCAAACATGGGACACTGAAAGATGAAGAAAGTTTGATTCTCTGAGGAGAAAAAACTGAACCTTGACGTCCTGATGGCTTCAACGTTACTGACATGACCAGGAGATCCCACTGGAGATGTTTTCACGGCGGCACAGTGGAGGGGGCGCCATCATGATCTGGGGCTTTTTCCTTCAATGGACCAATGGAGCTTCAGGTTGGTCAGGGGCGTCAAACGGCGGCTGGCTCTGTGGAGATGTTGCAGGGGGCCTCCTTCATGACTGAGGGCCCTGGTCTGTGTGGGAATGACTGGGTTTTTCAACAGGACAACGCTGCAGGTCACAATGGGCGCCTGACAAAGGACTTCTTCCAGAGGAATCAGCTCACTCTTTGGACCATCCTGATGTTCCCCTGATCTAAATCACTCTGACAACATTTGGGGATGGATGGAGAGGGACGTTTACAGAAATGGACATCAGTTCAGACAGAGGATGATCCTTTATGAAGACATCTTCACCACTTGGAGCAACGTTCACACAGCCACGCAGTGATCAACAAGAACAATGGAGCTCCTCATAACTGAGTCCTTTTTTCAGTTTTTTTTTTTTTTTTCAACTGTGGTCCTCAACTTTGGATCAGCTAACAGACTATTTCTCTTTAATCATTGTTTGCAAAAAAAATGTTTTCTCAATTTTTTTGTCTCAATCCCATTTCTTCTTTTTGTATTTTGAAACTCTACTTAAAACATTTTTATGATCTAACAATGAGAAAGGTATGAGATATTTCCATTTAAGTCATTTTGTGTGCAGTAAGACAAAAACATCTTTTTGAGTTTTTGCAGTGTAGATCACAGTCCCAAGTTGTCTATGGGTGGATACGTCAAATGTTGCTATCGCGTCTTTCTGCTCTTGCAGATCTTAACCCGCAATAACATGACAAACTGTGCCCGGGGTTGATAATCAGCCTCAAAAGGACAACCGATTGTGAAAATCTAGTGAGACACCTGGCTGTATTATCAGTCAGATGTTGGCTAACATCAGGACAAGCTAAGGTTAGCATTCAGCTAGCTTTAAAAATCACAGAAATGATGGTGAAGGTAAGGATGAATGGTTATGTCATGGCTGACATTTCTCTAGAAATCATGATCCTATGTTTTGCTTTGTTCCTGACATGACATTATCCTGTTATTGCCCTCTTTTGAGATTTTCAAACCCGTAACACAGCGGTATAAGAGCAGAGTGAGAGCTTCCTGCCCAGAGTGTGATATTAAAGAATAATGGTGAATATGGTAAACGGCTCCGTGCTCTGAGACTCCTTGTCTTACTGCAAGCTCAAACCTTAATGTAGCGACTAAAGAAGACCAGCCTGATAAGAATTAATTCAACATTCTGCTTTTTATCTCTCTGCAGACAGATGTGGGGACATACTCTTCTTATTTCACTGAGCAGCGACTGGCTGCGAGAGTCTGCTGAAGTGGCAGTTTCTCATCTGTAGTTGGGTGATGGGATGGGATAATGGGTTCCAGACCGGAGGACATCAAAGAGCAGGAAAGCGAAAAGATGTAGTCGATGTCAGACTTCAGGATTAACCCTCGTCAGTGTGCCTGTGCTCAAAGTGTGCTACGATATTCAGAGTCTGACCGACGCTGCCGGGAACCAGAATTTATACTTCTAAAAAATCACAAAGCCTTAAAGAAATAAGGTTTTCTTTGTGAAACACACACACGAAACTGCACATGCTGTGGACTCAAAGATAAAACGTGCAGAGCTTGTCAAATTTGTCCTCAAAGTGCCAGTCAGGACGGATCAATTCTCTAATCTCTGGTGGCAGGAAACAGACTAGTACGGCCCAACACAAAGCAAGTCAAACAAAGGATCCTGACAGCGGTTGTAATAATATTGATGCCAATGTTCGGTTAAATATGTTTTGGTGAATTATCCAGATAATCCTCAGTCTGTTGACACAGTGCTTGCTTAAACTCTCAGACTGCCAGAGTCAACCGGCTGTAAAACAACTCTGAGTGTGGAGAAACAGGGGAGAAAGGCAATTAGGCCTCAACACCAGGTCTGGTATCCAGGCCTGATGTTAATCCTCCATCCTTTAAAATGATGATCACAAACAAACAAAGTAGCTCAGTGCTTCTCTTTCCTGATGGAAATACACACGAAACCTGAGCGTCTCACTCCCATGTCGTATATCGGGCCATCACGGCCTTGAGTGTGGCACTTAGACCAAATTGCCTGTAAATCTCGAGCTGGACACAAATGGCTCTTCTGTCAGGTGTGACCCGTCTAAAAGCCCTCTGGATTCAGGTATCAGGGCCGTCAGAGTGAAAACAGGCGCAGCATGTTTCTCACTCACGTCAGGTATCCAGTGTCCATACGGCTGAATCAGTCGCGTTGGATCATTTCACGCTCGATGGAGGCAGCTGAAGAGATTTTAATGAAATCACTTCTTCATAAAACTTAACCTCCAGGGGGTATTGAGGAGAATTCTTCCTGGTTTCATGTTTTATTGTTATTTTTGGGCGACTTTGTTCTGCCTGAGTTGTGTTTCTTTTTTTAATTCTTCATTTATCTGTTTATATCCTGATTGTGAGGAAGGTTGCTGCTGCTTTGAAACTATAAATAAAGACACATGGAGGATTTTAGTGAGGAGTGCAGCACAACAAAGGGCGTATTTGTTACTCAAGCTCTCATTGTTTCACAGCTCTGACCCATGTTCGGGGCAGGATCTGCTTTATTTTTATAACTTATACAACTTAAAAAACAAGGGACAAAGGAGAACCCACAGCTAGATTTGGAGATCTATTAGAATAATAAAAACTATTCTTCATTCAGGGTTTACTTTAAGATGACCAAAATATTAATCACCATTAAATTAATTCAACAGTGCTGCACTTTGGGTCAGCATCAAACAGCATTAAAAGTTTTTCCTTCACTCTATCCTTGTTAATAAAAATGTAGTTGGAATAAAGTTGTGTTTTCAGACAGTACACTTTATATTGTCTTATTGTGACAGATGTTTTTTTTACAGTAGTGCATCATCTTTAGTCGACATAAAATGCTGTAAAGCTCTGAGAATGAACTGCATCAGGACAGTGCACACTTTGGATTCACTGACCTTTGCTGAGATTTCATGATATCCAGAGTCATTAAAAACATAAAGATACAATGAGGAGGATCTGTTTTAATTACACTTCCTCGCCACCTATTGGCCTGGAGTCTCCACACACTGTCGCAAAGACTTTCAGCGAGGCGTGTGCTTTTTTGGAATTAAACGGAGATTGGATTGAAACAAATTTTCTTTGTATAAGACCATTTTCCTGGAAACAACGCGTCGTGGTAAGGTATTTATCAATACAGTTATGTAGCGCTACAGTTTGAAACGTGAAATCAAGCAAACATTGTAGCAGTCGACTATATGTAGTGCTATCAGCAGCCTAGTGTTCCGACGGATCTGTAGGCTAATGTGACAACAAGTAAACACTGTCAGTTTGTAAGTAGTTTAGTAGTCGTCTATATTTAGCTCACTTGGCAGCCCAGTGCTCTAAGACATGTCTGTAATGTGTAACGTTAGTAAATCCTGGTTCTGTCCTGCCAGTCATCTACCAATCAGAGCTAACGTAACCTCACTCTTCATTTTATTGATAGACTCTCAAGTTTGAACAGACCACTGCAGAATAACTGCTGACTGTGGGTTGGAATGGACATTAGCATAAACAGTTTAGCCCCTGTGTTAGCCTTTAGCTTATTCTTTAGCCTGTAGCTCATGCTCTATCACTCTCCCATTTAGCTTTCTTCTGCTCTTCTGTCCTTTTTCTGTCTGACAGTTAGGCTCCAGTGTCCACCATCGCTACTAAATTAATCACAGAAATTGTTTTCAGCAGAGAAAAACACAGATATCTCTTCTCTCGACTAAAATTCGTCAGCTGGCGTGGTGTTGTCATAAAGACCAAGACGTGCCGTAAATCAATCCAGTCCTTCTCAACACAATCAGGAAGCTAAAAGGTAGCAATTTAAAATAACCTGTAACTAGCAATATTGGTACTGATAATCTCATTTTAAAGTGTGGTTTAGGATCAAGCATATATCTAGAAGGGAGACTTTTTCAAGATCACTTTCAAACTCCTCACAGCCCCTTTAACCCACCCTGGGCAGAGAGACTTTGGTAATAGTAACTTTAGTAAGTTACAGTGGAGAGGAAAAACTTCCCTTAACAGACAGAAACCTCAAGCAGAAGACGAGAGAGGGAGATGGAGAAAGAGATGGAGCGAGTCTGAAACTTAATGTTGGAGTTGTAGCAGTGATGATGATGGAGAGTCTGTTAATAGCCGCAGCAGCTGGAGTCTGGCAGGTCCACAGCTGCAGGTAGTCTGCAGCACAGTCCAGAAGAGCCTACAAGAAAAGAGAGCTCAGGAGCTCCCATCACACTTCTATCTATGGTCAGTAATTTAAATGTGACATCAAGATTTAAAGTTAGTGACAGACAGAGAGAGCAGAGGGGGAAACCACCTATCAGTCTGAGCCGACAGCAGTATAACTGAGACCTGATCCAGATCTGACTGTAAGCTTTAAGAAGAACTTTTTAAAAGTCAATTATTGTCACTTCTAGTTCACTGGAAAGTTGAGGTCACTAAACTTTGAAACATGAACTGTTCACCCCTCATTAATTGTTTTACGTCACAGCATAAATTAACATTTAACACAATTTCTTCTCACTCTCGCTGTGCTTTTATTTGTTTCATCCGTGGCGCCAAAGTCATCTGAGGACTAAAAGTAAAGTTATTGAAAACTCAAAAATGAAAGCTCTGTGTATAAGAAAAACAACGCAAAGCAATTTATCATTTTATCACCATGGGAATTAAAAAGCAATCAATGTCCTCCGAACAACCAACGTTTCTCTTAATAATGAATGTAGAGGAATTTGTCATGCTGACATTGTTGCAGACATATTGATAACTTTCAGAGCTGAAACACCTCCAAGGCACCGCTATACAACAAAAGTGACGAAACAAACGTGACTGTACTTACATAAAACCTCTGAACGTGTTATTCTACAGCTACGAGCATGAAAAACGCCTGAATTTGAGTTTAGAGAAACAACTTTCTGCAAACTTCAAGGTCTTTGTTTTTTTAAATACATATATTTCAAGAGTATTTTTGTAATCATCATTCTGAGGTGAGGTTATGTTTGAAATGGAGCAATAATATATTACACCGCACTAGTTTAAGAAAGGAGAAAACTTAAAAAAAATAAAATAAATCAAAATCTGCTAATGTCCATTGCAGGTTATAAAAAACAAACTTTCCACCTAAGTTTTTTCTGATGTCTCTGATGTGAAACACTCCCTGAAAGGTGTGTCTTCGTAAAGGAGGATCACAGTGAGAGGGTTGCTAAAGAACGGCCATAACTCTGAGGAAGAACATATTGAGGTCAAGGGTGCTGTTGGTGTTCTTCATCTCACTGTAATGGACCTTCACCCAGAGGACACCACAAAGTGACTGCTGCGCGTCTGCAGCGTCTGTTTCTGTCCGACATAAGCAGGCTGCTCACTCTGCTTCAGACCCCACCACACGCTCTCTACCCACTTTTCAGGGCGGTCCAGACACAGTCCAGAAGATCAGCACATGGAGCTGTGCAGTGAAGCGGTGCAGGAGCATGCAGTGTAAAACACATGGCCCCCAATTGTTAACTGGGGCCATACTGGGGGAAAAAAAAAGAGTCAATCTAACTCAGTTTGAGTTAGGATGAGGCAAAGTGGTTGGGAAATTAAGCCTTTTTGCAGACAGTTTCAGTTTGCTGGCCTTTCGGTTTAGTCAGCCAGGCCCATCTATGGGCAAAACGAATCAGTTTGAAATAATGAGTCATGAAGAGTCATCCTCCGTTCACTGTGTGCTGATAGAGAAATAGGTTGTTTCGTGAAACCAGCCTTTAAACTGGTTTATTTCTGCTGTAGGGATCTGCTCTCTTTAATGGGTGTGTATGTGCTTTCTTGTGCCTTTGCAGCAGGCCTCAAGTGGAGGCTCCAGGAACTGCAGTTTTTGACAATTCCACATTGGATTCATAATTTTTTAAACCAAAGTCCTCTGACAACTTATACTTGCATAAAAGTCAGCATGAAGCTACTAACAGCTTTGACAGAGAGTGTATTGAAGAAAAATATATTTACTCAGTGTTTCAGGCTGGTGCTAGTTGCAGGCCAGTGCCTGAATTAGCAGCTGTTCTTTTAGTTTGCACTGACAAAGCACCAGCACCAGGTCATAAAAATGGTGCTTAGCTAGCACCAACTCTCCGCAAAGCATCAACTATGTCAGGGGCCGGGAGCCAGGTTACTGCAACCAACAACTAGTAGTGTAAAACAGGCATTTTATTTAAAAAGTAGAGCCTAGGGGGTGTTGATGACCAAGGGGTCTGGGTCGCACCCCATAAGGTTTGCCCTCAAGTGGTTGGCCTGGCATCAAATCCAAGTCACTGTCCTATCCTCATTAATTAAAGGCATAAAAAAGCCAGAAAAAATGACTTGAAAGCAACAATGCATGCAAATGATGAGCTCCTCCATTGTTGCTTTGTGGGCCTCCCTATGGAGTTAGCATCTTTGGGTAAATGGTTACGTATGCAATGACATACTGACGTTTTACCGTGACACACTGACTTGGCTCCAACTTGGCTCCTTGGTAATGGCAAACCAAACTGATACTTAGGAAGAACTTAATGAGAACCAACTTAACACTAGCACTTGCACAGAACAAGCACCTGGTTCTTTGGACGGGAAATTGGCAATAATGGTAGAGACGAGTCTTGGGACCAGTCAGAGGAGGAGCTCTAACAGTTTTGGCTTCACCTGGGATAGATTTCTCTGTTCATGCTTTATAGAATATATAAATATAACACTGATGCTTTTACCTCAGATACATGCAGTATTGGAGTCACGTTTGGGCAATTAACTTCAGATTGTCAGTAAGACCTGCTCCAACGAAGTTCAAGAGATTTTCAAACCTAAATATCTTTTCTGCTCTGAACTGGTTCATGAGTGACTTTTATCTCTATGTGATCTGAAGCACCATTTATCTCAGTCTTAAACTGATTTCATCCAGAATGGCACAAAGTTTACCAGACTGTCAATTTGCACAGGTAAGCAAAACAAATTTGTATCCTGCCCCTCCTTCAACTCTTCTCCATGTACTTTGGCTCCTGATGCACACTGACATGTCACTTAAACCACCAGAGGGAGCATTAATCAGTTTCACAGACAATAACACTGTACATGAATGAATAATATGATCACGACTAATATAAATGCACTCCTGCTAATTATAGTGGCGTGATAATAAATCTCCAACGGGATGAAAAATCAACTAGAGGGACTCTCGTGGGACAGCTTTAAGGGTTGGCCTGACAGTAGAGCCTGAGCAGGGCTATGATTGGTTTGTAAATACTCTAGTCATGAATAATTGAGATGTATTGATTTGTATTCTATATTTTATGAGTGGAAAGTTAAATGTTTGATACACCTTGGCATCTCTTTGAATTAATAGTAACATTAACAGCAGCCAAGACTGGTTATTTCCACATGTCAGTTATAATACATTTAATAGAAATGTATTAGATAGATAGATAGATAGATAGATAGATAGATAGATAGATAGATAGATAGAGAGATAGAGAGATAGAGATAGATAGATAGAGAGAGAGAGAGAGAGAGAGAGAGAGAGATACTTCTGTGAGGGGATTTTTATCAAGATAAATGAAAATTAACGATGCAAACACCACGTGGGTTTACATTGCCATTTAACTGAACTAGTCCAGTTCTCCTCAGACTATGTCCCACAGAATAATAACAAGCCTATTTTATTGCCCTGATATGGTACTGTACCCTTCCTGTTGCCGATATGAGGCTTGAATTTATGCAGACTGTCTTCATTCACTGGTTTCCACACACACACACACACACACAAACCCACGCACACACACACACAGAGAAAAAAAGAAGCTTCCGCCTCGAAAAGGTGGGAGGTATCACATGGCAGCTGCAGCCAATCAGGAGTAAGTGCGCATTGCGATCCTGGGCAGACGGATTGTTTTATTAAAGGGTTGGTAGTGATCAATGAGCGAGTGGAGCTGTCCGCGGTGCTGAAAGTTAGCGTGTGATGGAGTGGCTTTCAGCACCGTGGACAGCTCCACCTTCATAATTCATATTAGAAATAGAAGTGAGTATTTCTGAAGAATGAGAGAGTTTTTTTCTTCAAATGTAGATCTCACCTTAAGTAACTTTGTGGATTCATTAGTTGGACTCTTTGGCGCTGATGCCACAGAGGAAGAAAAAGACAAAACTTTATGGCTTCATTTTAATAAGAGCAAGAGAATCGAGTCTGCAGCTCTGACTTTAATTCCTCCTAAAGCATCACTCCAGTGTATCCTAACAGCCCCGAGACTGAATGTGTTGCTGCTTCCACACCGGGGTGTGTAGATGATTGGGTTTCAGCCTTTGCTTTATGCCTTCACTGCTGCTCAGTCTCAGCCAGCTGGGCTGTATTTCCTTAGGGTGACATAACTCTTCTGCTCCATTAATAAAGCAGCCACCAGCGGTCACATCAATCTGTGGCTTCAGACACGAGCCCACGGACGTTCAGGTGCCACAGGCCGCGTGTGGTCACGTGTTTAGCCGCAAATGAGGTGAATGGAAACAGGAGTAGGCTTGTAAATCAGCTGTGACAGCGAGCTGCGTGTGTTTCTTGCGAGGTCAATGCATGGGGAGAAAGGCCTGGCAGGTGAATGAAAAGCTAAATTAGACCACTAAAGGTGGGGCGTGTGTCAGGTGTGTGTCTCACAAGTGTTGGGAGGAGGGGGAACTTCTTTAATGTGGTTTAATTTATACTCCTACAACTCTTCTATGAGTTTCAGGGAGAAGTTTACATCCCTGCGAGCAAAGTTGAGGTCGTTGCAGGTGTAAAAGTGCAGGTAAATGACCCAAACTTTAAAAAAGTCTAAATTCAAAGTAGATTCATTTAATCTTGATGATTAAGGCTGGACTTCGCAGCTCAGTTGCAACCTTTTCATGACGTCGAGCCAGTTGTTTTGGTCCCCTCTACCCAATCGGAGGCTCCGCTCACATTCTACCGGAGCCGAAATGGGTCTATTCATGCCGCGGCTCCGTCCTGCCGTAAGTACCACAACGCCCTTTGTCGGGGGCTCTGTGGTACCCGACTGCTGCTTTAAACAGCAGCACTGACATGGAAACCCCATTGCAGCTGCAGAACGATTTCTTCCCAGAGCAGCAGCAGCTCCAGCACTGTAAGTACCAGCACTACTGCGGGCGCGAGGATCGGATCAGCAAGCAGCAGCAGCAGCAGCAGCAGCAGCAGCACGAGCACTGCTGCACCTGCAATAACTGCACCTGTGAGGCGAGGAAAAGCCTCGTCTTCCGCGGGACGTCGCCGACCACTGTGGGAACTTTAAGGACACCTTCGGAAACGTCTTCGAGGCAAGGTTGTCAGTACAGCGTCTGCGAGTTCACACCCTCTAGTCATGGTAGTTCAACCAGGAATCATCATCATCCTCCTCACCATCAGCAGCAGCAGCAGCAGCAGCAGCAGTGCCGCGGTCGGCAGCGGGGCAGCCTGGGCAGCAGCCACAAAGACAGTAACTCCTACAATGAAATAGCCATGAGCAGCTGCAGATACAACGGCGGCGTAATGCGGCCGCTGAGCAACTTGAGCTCGTCCCGCAGAAACATACACGAGTTTGATTCCGAGTCCCAGCCTTTGCAGCCCATCTCCGCCGCAGATGCGTCGGACACTTTAGTATCCAAGCCGGAGAATAATTCCACCACCCTGATGCCTTACGCATCGGGGGACGGAGGGGGAGGCTGCGGCCACAGCGGCGGCAAATCGGGGAAAAAGAAGAACCAGAACATTGGGGAAAAGCTCGGACACAGGAGGGCCCTGTTTGAGAAGAGGAAGCGGCTCAGCGACTATGCTTTAATCTTTGGGATGTTTGGGATCGTTGTTATGGTTATAGAGACTGAACTCTCGTGGGGAGCCTATGGAAAGGTGCGTATTTTTTCCAAACTGAGCTGTTAGGAGTTGATTTAGTGGGAAGAAATCCCCTTGGATTAGGAGGAAACTTGTGTTTTAAAAGTGACATAGAGGAGGAGAAGTCGTGGCTGTCTGCAAAGTGTCCCATGTAGTCACACTGTCACACGCAGGCCAACAGGCCCACTGCTGTCCAGCTATGAAGGGGATCCCCTCTGAACAAAAAGATATCACATGTCACAATTTGTCAGCTTAATTATAACTCGCATGTTCTCTCTCCTGATTGTTTCACACATGTTTTAATGAATGCCTGCTTTTTTAAAGCTTGGATGTGTTTGATGTCATGATGTTGTGTGTTGTTGGGCTTTAGTGTTGTCGCTCTTTTCCAGGAGTCCCTGTATTCATTAGCTCTAAAATGCCTGATAAGCCTTTCTACAATCATTCTCCTGGGGCTGATTATCATATACCATGCGAGAGAGATACAGGTAATGTACAAACTCCTTTGTTACTCTTTAACTTTTGGTTTTGAAGCCTCAGCAGCCTGTAATAATGGTTAATGTCTCATCTCATCCAGTTAATGCATCTCACATATAACATTCTGTGATCAGGAAGTTTTCCACATTTGAAGTTTTTGTTGAGGTGTTCATTTGCAGGATGACAAATTTGGAACTTTTTTAACATCATTCCTCTTTTTTCCAAACCTGCACATCCTGTGATTGCATGAACAACTGTTGTGGTTATCAGAGGAGTCTGCTAATCTTTTAACCCCACACATTAACAGTTCATTATACATTTTTATGAGATTTAGTAACTCGTCCCAGGCTCACTGGGTGAATATAGATTGTGAGCCCCCACCCCACACACACACGCACACACACATTCACACACACACCTCCTGGCGTTCCAACACTCGGACAGTTTTATGACCTTGCCTCAGAGCATTGTTGCATTACTTTCCAGTTTTCCTGCGCTCTTCAGCACTTGTGTCTTTATGGAACTGACAGAATTAATGGTTTCTGCAGGGTGAGATGCATGTTGCCAGGAAGCTTTCATGCTTCAGATGCTTCCTTTCCTCCAACCCCCCCTTTTTCTTGTTTTTTTTTTTTTTTTTTTTTCCAAATGAAATCAACTTAAAAGGAAACTGCTTGTAAAGAATCGCAGCTTGTGCATTCTCTGCGAAGTGAAACCACAGCATGTTTAATCATGTTAATGGATTTCCTTTTACACTAGATTGTGATTTTTTTTTTTCTCAGATGCCTTTGGCTAAATGTTAAAAGCTGATCCAGCTTCTTTTTTTCACCTAATCTCGTTCCAAATGTCGAAAAGGTCTTAGTAAGAGAAAGGTATTAAGTTGGACAAATCCTTTTAGCTTTTGTATTATCTTCAGTATATCAATCAGCCTTGTTGGTATTTACAATGCTCTCAGGTCTCAGGGGAGAATCACTCATTGAAATAGCCTGACAGTAAAATGTGTTGCCCCCTTCAGATGTCTCATTGTAAACCTTTCTTTATGAGGGATGAGAGAAATGCACACACAGCATTACCATATTTCAATGCATAACACAAGTGTTTCCATTTCCCCTGCAGACACTTCTCCGGTTGCTGTTTGTAAATTACAAGTTTGCATGAAAGTATCACATTTATCCCTCCTCCCCTCGGCCTCCTCGCCTCTTCCTCTAATCCAGCGTGAATTATTTAATTCATAAACAGAGACTTTTAACCTCCTGCTAGTCCAAACTTTTCTCTCGCGCTAACAAATGGAGCGCTTTGTTTGTGAGTAATGTGATGTGAGGGTGCATTTTTCATCACAGCAGGTTTCTGCTTAGAGCGTTGTAGCACGTTGTGTTGAATTGCTTGTCAGGTTAGGTATTTATGTGCATGGTCCTTGTTTACAATGAAGTGCACCACATGCTTTCAGTCACTCTATCTGCAGTATTCTGTGATACAGCTCCACGTTTGTATCGATGAATATGGCGCTGATAGCACGCTCAAAGACCCTGAATCCACCTCCTCAAACATGAAATAGCTGCGAAGCAATATCCTTTCATTCCCTGCACTCCAGCTCAAGTAGTTTTAATTTTAGCTCTAAAACAAGCTTTCCCTTTCATTCCTTTAATTGTCAGTAGCTGCACATTTACCTCACAGGACGTTTGTTTCAAACCTCTTTGATCCAGACTCCTCCGACAGTCACGTCAATACCTCCAACATTTTTCACCCTGGATAGCTCTGCTCACGAAAAAAGAGGAAATATCCTCCTCTGCTGACTCAGAAAACTTTATTAAAGCAATTGTTTCCCCCGACTTGATTACTGCGATGCACTTCTTGCTTCATATCCTCCTTTCACGCTGATTTATAAACACTTTATCCAGATCCTGAAGCCTCTAAATGAATCAGAAACATCATGTCACTGCAGTCTTTCACTCCCTGCCTGCGATTTTGTGTGAGTTGATTTAAAGTCTGTCTGATAATTCATCAAGTCCCCCCTTTGGAACAAACTATCAGCCACTTCCTGTAAACTGACTCTGTCTGACTCTTTAAATGCAGTTCCTCGTGTTTATACTTCAGCTTCCACCACACCAGCTGCTCCTTCCCTTCCCAGCCTGAGGGGCTTTTGTGCCTGTCGTTGCTAGTCTGTCATTACTCGGTTCCTGCAGACTGACATATGTGCTTGCATTCACACACACATACACACACACTCAGACAAATTAATTCTACATTTATCTCACTAATGACTCCACATGTGCCCACGGTGGCTCTGGAAATATGTGTTTCCACCTTGCTTCCTGCACCTGAAAAAGACGTTTTTTTTCCAAGGTGTAAAATTAATGAAGCGATCCAACATCCTTTCTATCCAACCTGGCACCTGCATTACCCACAATGCAACATAACCACGCACCATTTGGTCAGAGATATGACAGTGTTATGCTTATGGCTGCAGATGCAGCCTCCAGTTGCTTGCTCCTTGCAGAGATGAGCAACATGCTTCAGAGGTAGAGACGCCTGTCTCCTCTGATTGATTCTGACTCAAGTGACGTTACTTGCAGCATATTATTCCTACGTAGTTTGAAACAGCGAGCAGGTTGGTCCGACTTCAGAAAAATCATCCCAGTTGCAGCAGATAAAACTTTAATGAGCAGGATAAGAAGAAGGATACACTGATGGATTTTTCTCATTGACACACTTTGAGTTTGAGGTGTGATGTTGACTCAATGACATCACCTTTTTATGTTTCACATATGCTGCTGTTAGACCTGCTTTACCCTCAGACTAACTGCTGCTGAGGTGTCTGGGTGTGAAGGCTTATGCCGTCTACAGTTGCAGCATAAACGCATCAGGAGCAGGCTTTACTTTTTTTTTTTTATAGCCGTGCAATTTAATTCTTTCTTCGTTTTCAGACTTGAAGTGCTCAGCCCAAACCTCACTGACTCAAGTTACACAAGTCTGAAACAGAGTTACTCAGGCCACACTGTCTGTCTGTGCAGTATTCTGAACCTGAGTTACCCACAGCACCACGTACATCGTGCGGTTGTTAGCTACAAAAACCTGCTGGTATAGCTGGATAAAGGAGCAGGCTGTAAATGTTTCAGACGTTGCCCTGACAGTTTTTCTTCTCTAAATGATTTCTTCACATTCAATCCTCAGCTCACAGAGTGACTCACTTCACCCGAGGCTGTTCATCAGCTCTGGTTCTGCTTCTTCTAAAGCCACAAAAAGGCCCGTTTCAACCTTTTTCAGACATGCTGCAGTTCTCTCCAGAAGCTGTAAACCTGCTTTACCTGTGCCTTAACTGCAAAAGATTCATACCTTTCTGTTTCAAATAATCTGTCTGTCCTTAGGTCTTTGAACATACAACAACAAAAACTTAACTCAAGCTGTTTGGTGAGAGATTCAAGTGTTTCTTGCTAGTTGTTAGCTTAGTGCAGCTGGTGTTGGTGTAGATGGAACAGATTCTAATCCTTAAACTAAAAATTAAGAATTTTTTGTCTTTTAAAAGTTATTTCAAGCTCTTAATCTGAAGGATCAGGAAAGTGGATAAAGCAGGAAACAGGAGGCTCCAGGTTCGGCCACTTGGGCGTCTAACCTTACATAACCCTTTTCGACAGAGCTAGTGCTAGTGCTAGTTCCAGGCTACTGCCTGACTTCACCAGGCACCAGTTCTTTGTTTTTCACCAACAAAGCGCCGGCTCAAAGTTCTAAGAACTGGTGCTTAGCAAGCGTCAACTTTTTGTTTGAGTTCCTCATTCAAAACTTGAAATGGAGGTGAAACTGAAGCAGTAGTGCATGCATACATTGAGCCCCTCCATTGTTGCTTTGTGGGCTTCGGTATGGCACAATTGTCCTTCGGTAAACAGCAGTGACGTTTATTGGTGACGCAATGATGAACCTTCAACTTGGTTCCTTGCTGATGGAAAACCAAACCAGTTTTTTGAAAGAGAACAAGTTTAGGACCAACTGAGTGCTAGCACTTGCACCAAATGAGCACCTGGGTCCTGGTTCCCAGTGGTGCATGAAACCCATCAGCAAGCAGTGTTGGGAATAACAACGTTAAAACTAATGCCATTATTTTTTTCCAGTAGCGGGTAATCGAATTGAATACTATTTCAAACACTACAACGCCATTACTGTTACAGAAGTGAGTTAAAACACGTTACTATTTATCCAACCTGGCTCGCTCGGCCAGGTACAAGATATATAATGCAAAAAAATTGTGGGAAAAGCAGCAGACACACAAGTAATGATGAGAACAATCATATTGACTAGACTTAAACAAAGAGCTGATGCTAAAGTAAACTTTTCATCAACAAATATCACACAGCCACCTGTGTGTGTCTGTGTAACCTGCATTCAGAGAGGATCTCCTGCAGCATTTTTGGATCAAACCAACTCGAGGTAGAGGGGTGAATCCTCTTACAGGCTCAAATGTAAGGCACAAGTAGCTGACTTGGTTTGACTTGAAAAAAATATCAGAGATGATAGGACCAGACTTAAAAATAAGGGGTTAATCTGGGGAAATTATGAGCCAGGGGTGGAGCCAGAGACAGGGTAAAAAAGCAGGAGAATCCCTCTTAAATCAGGAGAGTTGTGATCCAACCTGGCTTGCTCAGCCAGGTGCAGGACAGTCTGTGGGGTTAAAACTAGCGTTTTCAAGATGGGAGTGAACAGACACCACTTTAATGTCATAGATGTAAAAGGCAAGAACAGACATGTGGACATTATGTCCCAGAGCAAAACCTGCTCAAAAACTGAATTCTTTCACAAATGAAAGTCTAAAAAAAAAAAAAAAAAAAAAAAAGCTTATTAAATTTATTAAAAGAAGTAATTTAGTTCCTAATTCAGTTAATTTTTTGGGAAAGTAACAAAAAACTATAACTTATTACTTTTAAGTAATTTGGTAATTTGCCCAACACTGTCGCCTAGTGACATTAGCGCGATGATTCCTTTTTTTAAAATTCAAACGCTTGTAGTCCTCAGCTTTAACTGAAAATTATCAGATTTACAGCAGCTCTCTCAGGAAAAATAAAACAAAAAGTCTGTATATAACTATTTTTAAACAATTTTACACAGTCCCTATGGTTGTGTAACAGATATCTGCAGCTATCATATCCTTGCGCTGCTAGCCTGTAGCCTGTAGTCTGTATGTATAAGGAGCAGGTGAAGCTTTTTCCTGACTCCTGTTTTTGGAATTATTTCTTAATTTTCATCCTTAAATTTGCAGAGCTCAGACCGTCTCCAGTGACATCACCTCGGGCAGTCTATCAGATATTGCTCAGCTCTCTCTGAGGCCACGAGTCACCATTTTCAATATGCTGCTGTAATCCCCTCGAGACTGTTACAGACTTGACTGTAAAATAGGTGAAATTCCTCTTTGAAAATCAGCACTCCAACGGCGTCGGTTGAGTAATTTTCTCAGTACTTATACGACTGTTTCCTCCAGGCTGTGCTCCACTTCTAACAAATAGACCTTGAAAAAAAAAAAAAAAAAAAAGGTGTGTTGAGTAATTGCTGTCTGACATAGAATTTGACCGCTCCTCCCTGCTTTGTGACCCTCTCTTCATATTTGTCATGTCTCCTCCTGCAGCGTTATGTAATTGTCAGAGTTATTTATGTGAAAGTTCATCTTTTCCTTGTGTAAAACGTGGATCCTGCAGAGAAACTGATTACACATGCACATCCATGTGTACCCACAGATGCCTGTCAGATGTAGAGAATAAGTCAGGATGATGAAATGTTTTCCAACCACTTCTCGCCCCTTAAAACTGATTTACTTGTCAGACTGGGTAAAGACTGTGCCCTCTCATTTTTAGCGGGTGTAACAACAGAAAGTTTTGACAAGTGCAGACTGCAAAGGTCAGGTCAGGCAGGATGGATGTTGGACACCAGCTGTCATTGGGTGTTTAGGGTTACATCTGCTGTGATGTTTGACCCGCTGAGACCAGTGTTGTACCAGCGAGGGATGCATGTCCTCAGATTTGTTCCAACAATCTACAATTAGGAGAAGTCCGTCTAATCCCTCTTTGGCCGTATGATGCTGTTTCACTTTAAACTTCTCCTTGAAGTGTTATCGGCCTGATTGGGGCCCACTGATGTCTTTTGTTGACAGCTGGCGTTTTGCCCGAGTAATTTTTAGACTTTTTAGTTGGGTTGAGTTTGCTGTGCTGGCAGGCAGCTACTTACGGTACAGTACAAAAGGAAATGGAGAGGTTAGAGTGTGTGGCTGCTTCGTGACTTTGATTTGTCATTGTCAAAGCTGCGACATCCTCCTGTTCTCACCGTGATGGTTGATGAGTTCACCTCATTCCTAAAAACAGACAGAAACTGACATTATTTAAGAGTTTTCTCTTCCTCTCACATCAAAGGCGCTTTGCCGAGGGGCATCTGTGTTGAGGCCATTGCCGTGTCGTGTTACCTCGTGATGACAGTTCTGCTGAGTTTTCTCAAACTGATGCAAAATGCTTTGAGGGGGCCTTTTGTCTTTGATGTGCACTTTTTGTGATAAAAGTCAGCGCTGATGTTCCACAGTCACGCAGTGCAACAATTTTAATCTGCAGAAAAGATAAAATAACAACACATTGCCTGAACTGTGCCAGCTCCATCCTGCCAAAGTCAAACTTGGCCCGCGCTTGTCAGACCGCCCCTGGGTGGTGCGTATGTGTCAGAGATATGGTGTAACTGCAGGAGATGCTCTGCATTTCTCACAGTGAAATCTGCCCTCTACCTGAGACTCCAGACGAGAGTCAGATAACCAACGCTGGCTGGTGACCTCGATGTTTTCACTGAACGTACCGGCTTTCAAGGGCAGAGGCACTCAGCCTCCCAAAGAGCTGAGAAACTTCAAAATTATTTATTCATGCTTTCAGTAAATTGTGCCGCATGTGACTTTAAACAGGCAGATTGTTTAGGTCGGGTGTTTTGTGCAACTTGGCTGCAGCAGCAGCGACACTTAAAGAAAAAAAAGATTTATAGAAGCCTTTACTTCAGCTGAAAGAGGATTTACTTTGCTTGAATAGAAGAATGTAAATGCAAATGTGAGACTTAATTTCAGAAACAAAAGCAAACCAAAACCACAACGTCTTCAGATTTACTCAGCAAAGTGGCCTCTTAGTGGCTCGCTTTGATATCATAAATAAAGCATTGCATTAATGTCTAATTGGGCTAAACCTCTCAACCTAATTCACTAATGAGATTGAGCGATTTCATTCTCACTGACAAGATATATGTTCCCATCTCCACATTACACAGATTAAATATTGAGCTGGACTCCATTAGTTATATTGAGCGTAGTGAAACCAGTAACCAACCCAGCTAGCAGCGCAGGTGAGCCCCCGTGGGACTGCCCGCTGTCGGCGCGGGATGAGGAACGATCCGAGGACATATCTGAGCCATTATCTTGAACCTGACATGAATGAAAGTTTCTCATGATGAGAGGGAGGGATGTGGAGGTCTACTGGACCATGAGCTGGATGTCTGATGCTGGATCTGTCCTCATTTTGATTGGTCAATGTATTGAGTGACATGTGCTCTGTGTTTAACAGGGCAGGGGCTTCATGTATGTTTGTTATCGTAGCTGATATGAGGTCACCATTCAGGGCAAAGGGCTGATGCTACAATGTGGATTTCAGTAGGTTTAAAATGAGAAAGCTTGAGTTTGTTGGAGATTTAAAACAAGACGCCAGATTTAATTCCCCAAATAGTTTAAGTGAAAATGAAACGGTCAGTTCACTTATTTTTCTGTAAAGTACCTCACTTTGACCCATCTTTAGTCTGGTGGCTCTTCTAGAGTATGAGGAACATGTGTCAAGCAAGATGCCATGTGTAACAGTCAAATAGACAGTCCAAGACTTTGGTCCAGAGCTAACAACCTCAACAACTGGAAAACATTTCTATGAGCCCTGCTGGATCAGGTGATCCTCTGACTTCTCATCTGGGTCATCATTAAGTCTATATTTAGTGATTCAAGATGAATTTTTAAATAGTATCTGATGTAATTCAATGTAGGTAATATGTCAGTTTTGTTGCTAACTCTGCATGCTCTACCTCTTTGAGGTAAAAATTAAATGTTTGCCAATTTAAGACCTACCCATCAGCCTCAGCAGGCATCTGTGGCTTTACACATCACTAATTTCAGTATACTCAAACAGGAAACTTAATTAATCAAATAAATAATGGTTGCTTTGTCTTTCAAAGCAGCTTGTTAGCTTAAAGCATGCCATGTCTAAATGCAGCCTAACATATAGCTAGCTTATCGGTTAAATATGATGTTATGGTATATTTAATGCTGCTAGCTTCACTAACAAAATGCTATTTAGCTTCACTACAAACTTTTATTTAAAGAGCTAATTAGAACTTAAAGAGGTGGTATTTAGCTTTATTTAGGCTTTGCTCTGTCCCTCTTGTGCCTCTGTAGTAGCTTTACATGATTTACAAAACCTATATATGTTTTAGAAAACCCTTTATCAGTCTCTGTCTGAAACACTGCGTTTTAGCTGCTGTCTCTTTAAGACTCCCACTTAACAAACCCTCTTTCATCTGATTGGCCAGAGCTATGGGCAGACCTTGGTGTATAAGTTCCATCTCTCCAATGTGTCATGAACTAGTTAGGTGATCTTTATGTGCTGACCTCATCATTTCAGCAAGACTCATGAAGATTCTGTGCTATTTTCTATACCGGAGCATTTTGATTGGTTTACAGGCATAATTTTGGATTTCTACAACATATAAAGTTTGGCTATCTTTCCTCTCATTTTTTAAAAATCAACAAAGGAGTATTCCAGCTTTTGTTAACCAAACCTGAAAGCTTAATATCGTTTATACTACACTGGGACTATGTGCTTCTGTGCAGGGGCGTGTCCAGACTTTCAGACTGGGGTAGCAAAGTGAAGGCAGTGGCATAGGTAGGGGTGGCCAGGGTGTACACATTTAAAAATGATTGCCATTTGTCCTCTTCTTCACTTCATTATCTACTTTGACAGCTATGATTAATATGACTGTATAAATATATTTCAGTCTGACAAAGTTAAAGTCATTTGTTAACCTAGATTTAAAGATAAACCTTTAAATTAAACCAAAAACTGGTGAGGCCCCCTACCAGGCTGTCAACACAGGGGAAACACTGATGTTGCATACAGCATTGCCAAAGATGAGTTGCCGTTTATCAAATTTAAATCAGAAATTTTTCTCACAAAGAAAAAAGGTATTTAACACCAATTCAATTCAGTGAAGCACTTAAAATGTAGGGTCTGCAGGACTTTTTGTTACTAGTTAGTAAACACAACATTCAAACTGTGCTCCTCCTCCTTGGATTAGTGCCAGCAGCAGCACACCCACAGCATCCGACTTCCAGAGCCATGCACCAGACTTGGCATGTTAGCACAAGCTAATCACGACTATTTGACACATACCTGGGAGCAGAAAGCTAACTAGTGTTGCTCTTCGTCCCATGTTACTCTCCAAATTCCTGAAAGCGGGTGAAAGTCAAGCTAAGCTTCACCCTCATTCAGTAAAAGCTTTATTTGTGAAATAACTTAAACAATAGCATTTAGGCTGAGGAGGGGCTTAAGGCAGATGCAGACACTGACACACATGAACAGAGGCCTATAGGAGACGATTGAGCAGGAATATTCCTGTAAAAGATGACATTTCATTTTTTGGAAAACTCCTTTTTTTCTACCTTTAAGCACAGTCACTTTTATTCATAAGTGTTGTATTTTCTTAATTTTTGAGTTTGAACTGTTCAATTTCAGCTCAGTGAAGCACTTTAAACACTTTATTTTTCTTTTTATACATAAAACTGTGCTTCAAACAAAGACAAACATTTCTTTATATTGTTCTTGTTTAAAATTGTTCACATTATGTGAAAGTTATGGAGAGAGATAAAAAGGTGACTTTATGAAGTTGAGGTGATGCAATGAAAACTTTGGGTGCTCTCAAATTTTGTGCTGGTGCACCTAAAGAAAACTGATCATGGCATCCTTCGAGTTGCATGTTGTTTATTCCTTTCATAACATATTTGATTTGGAATACGTTGGGGATCTCTTAGGCCACATTGCCCCCCCCTTTTTTTTTGGCATGTTTTGACCAACAAAGTGACTCAACTATCTCTGTTAAAAACTTATTCCAAAATGTCTCATCCAGTCTTTTTTATTTTAATAGCCGACTCTCAAAGTCTTCTCCTTTATAACATTTTGATGATTTGAAATGCAGTTTTTCTTTTTCCCAGAGCTGATGTTGTTTCCTCCATCTCTCAGTCATAACTGTCTCTTCTGCTGCTAGCATGGAATATTCGATGCTCTGAGGTAAAGGGCCCTTGAGTATTGTATTTCAGGTCATCCATTACCATAATTGCTTTTACCAACCAAGTAGGCTTTCCTTATGCAACCTGCGTGTAAATCTTTAATTACATTGTTTTGAGGCAACAAACTTTGTAACTGCTTTTGACAGGCGGGGTTTGTTGTTTAAAATGTAAAATAAAACGCTTCTTGCGCTGTGTGCAAACAATAGATTTAGCTGCTTTCAGAGGCCTAATTCTGTAAGTAAGACGCCACAGCAGAGTGGAGTCACAGCTTGTGTTTCTGTGTCTACATTACACTCTGTTGGAAAGGCTGAACAAGGCGAGCTGTGGTTAGAGTTACACACTTCTCTGACAGATGTCCGTTTGTTAAAGGAGCTCAGTGTCACTCATTTGATATGAACAACTGCCTCTGAAAAATTAATCCATGTGTTTTCTGTGTTTGGGGGGAACTTTGATTGTAGCTTTTAAATAAATATGAATGAGCGGCAGAGGCTTTGTGGAGGGTTGTATCATTTGTTCCTGAACATGTGTTGGCTGTGCTGGTCTGATGCAGTTTCTTTTGAGTCTATAATTAGCCTCAAATCTATAATTAGCGTGTTTACTTTGTGGTTCATTGTGTGTCAAAGTTAAGCTAGCGGCTGTGATGTCAGAGCGCCTTCAGAGCTGTCAGGCTGTGAGAGAAGTACTCATGTATGAAAAGTGGCAGTGCACAGTCCTATTGATTTTCCAAGTGTCTTCTTCGTCCTTGAACATGATGAATACACACCTTCTCCTCGATGTGAGGAATATGACTATTTCAGCAATTTAATTTTATGTAAGGTATCACTGCTAAATTTACAATCTGGGTCACTGATCCCATTAGCCTTCCAGGATTGGGACCCTTTTTTTTTTTTACTTCTTTAATGAGAAATTCCAAATTAAACTAAATGGAGAGTCACTGGCGAGGTGCCAAGTCGTGATGTGGGCCTCCAGCATGTGTCGAGTACAGTCAAAGTTTTATTTCTCACAGATTTAAAAACTGCTGGTTTTACAGATGAATCAATATATTCAGTCAAGTCCCAACTTAAAGGGAGAGTGTGAACATTTTGGGGTCAGAGGAGGAAGTTTTACATGTGTTTGATATTAGTTCAAAGCAAGGCCCCTCACTAGGCTCTTTGACATTTGGATGGAGGCTCGCTTTGACTCAGAGAAAGCTGCAACAAACTGATAACCTCTCACCCGCAATTATGAGTTTAATACTCTTAGACATCACATTAATGCATATTTGCATTAAGTTTTAATTAACGTAACAAATGATGCACTTTTTAATAAGCGTCCCTTCTGCAACAGAGAGCCACTGAATGAAAGTTGGTCCTTTAAGTTGATTGAATTAACACAAGCGTGGCACAGTCGGCAGCTGTAAGGGGCCTGAGGACCAGGACTGTATAGACACAGGTTTTTCCTCTATATGCCGCTGAGTGAGCTCTGACACAAACTATGTTAATAATCAAATTTGTCAGAGAAGTCAGATAGCTGTATATTTCTTTAAATGAGTGTTTAACACTATGCTTTTCAAAGTTCTGTAGGCTGTATTTTTAAATAAATGCACAAACGAAATTTGTGTGTTAAATTATTATGCAAATTGGTGATAAAAGCATATTTCCTATTAAATATGAAAAGGCACCTTTTTAAATTTTTGTTTAAAAAAGTCATATTTCTTACAACTCTGTTTAAGCTTAAACAGAAGCAACAGTTGTCTTTATAACTGTTTACAAAAGAAAAATAGCATATTGACTTGAATTTGTATAAGAATATGTATACTTTTTTTTTCATTGAAAATGATGTGAAAGGGAGGGATCGTCTTATAATCGAGGTCGTCCTATATTTGGGTCAATATGGTATTGAAATCTTTTGAATATAGTGTTTCCTAATGTCTATAAAAACCTTGTTTCTTTCAATGAGGATCAGAAGTTTCTGTTCAGCTGATTTTGTTTGGTTTCTGATGTCTTCTCTGCTGCGCCCTATAAAGCTGTCCATCACTGTGAACCAGCATCTTATTGGCCACAAGTTTTCAACCCGGTTGAGTCTGGGTGGACACACGGGCCAATTCATGAGGCAAACATCTTTAAAGCTCTGAGATACCAACAAGTCCTTAGATTAACGTGAGCCATGTGACCATGCATCTGACAATAGTGCAAGAACTCTGGTGTCTCATTCACTGTCTTTTGTCTAGAGGAAAGGTCAGAGTCCCTCAGAATTCAACCAACAACTTCATCACCAACATACATAACACCTATGCTTTGTGGACACTGCTGTCAAGTTGAAACAGCATGGCCTCTTGAAATCAAACTAGATGCCGAACCATCTGAAATGTCCAGGGTTCTCCTTCATTCATTAGTGAATATAACTTTGGAGATTCCAGCAGTCATCATGGAGCTCCAAAGCTTCAAAAAGGGCTTTTTAGAAACCTCTTATTTGAGTCTTGACCGTTCTCGGCTTGACAATGTTCAACAAGCTTTTTCTGCTTTGGGTTTTCTCCCACCCAGACTCTTTTGGATGTATCTTCTTATGGTCTTATGGTCACGATTCACCCTCACTTAGGCTCTTTAACAATTTGACTCTTTCTCTCTTTGCTCAGGTCACTTTTCATGGCCATGGTCAAACTTAAATTCATTGGAAAGCTTTGTAGATAAAAAAAAGGGTTTTGATGAAGCACTACGCTTAAATACATCATACTAAAATATTATGTCTTCTTGAACAGCAGCCTTCCAGATTTTTAAGAAAAGAGCCCTTTTATAATAACTATGAATGTATTACATATGAACATAGTGTCTGTGATGTCATCCCTTTTGTTTCTGATGCAGAGTTTTGAAGCCTATCATCAACAGCTGCTACATTAAAAATGCTGAACCAACCTAAGTTTGTTAGTGGTAGAATGAGTCATTGGATTTTTGAATATTAGAAGTCCGTGTAGACATGACGAGTGGAAATCAAAATTTAAAAAAATCCTTTTTCTTCCTCACACTAGTCCTGCAAAAGTCAGTGCCCCAGTTTTCTCATCCCAGTTAGAGAAGTCTGGCTCCACCTCGGGCTAACTAATCCACTTCAGGATCCTGCTTATCACCTACAAAGCCTTCAATAACCTGGAGGACAGAGCTTACGCCATTGCTGCCCCAACTCTCAGGAACTCTCTCCCTCCAAACATCCGCAACTCTGACTCATCCGACTCATTTAGAAAACAACACAAAACCAACCTTTGGAAAAAACGACAAGTGACCTCTACCCCTCCCTAATTCTAAAATACTGTGTCTGTATCCCTTTAATAGTTTTGCACAGTTTGTCAGGAAGGTTTAGTATCTTAAAAAGTACTATCAATATATAAGTCCCATCAATCAGAATAATTTGTATGAGCTGATTTTTCTGACTTTTTATGGCTTTATTTAGAGAGGACATGCCAACCTCATGGGCCATACAACCTAACTACGAGGACACACAGTGTCCCAATTATTTCTTCATTGTTAACTAAGGTTCACATTTAAGTTACAGGTGAAACAGAAAAGTTCATCTAGTGCATTTTTTAGCTGAACAGATTTGAGTGTTGACTTAAAAAAGGAAAAACATGATCATAGAAAGTTCAGGGTGTTCTGTGTTCATCGTGTTTACTCTTTCCTTTTCTGCCCTATATTAATAAAAAAAATGAGATCTAAGCAAGTGTCTTTCTTAATTTTAGTTGAAAAATATCTTATTAGACCAAATATGAGCTGCATTCAACTAACAAGTCTAGAATAATATCTGATTTTAAGATACTGAAAGACAAAAATGTTGCCTGAGTTGCTTATTACTGCAAAGAAAATCTGCCCCTTAGGGAAGAAAAATGTACTTATTTTGTTTCTTGTATAAAGACATTACTCTTATTTCAAGGAACTTGACAAGCACATTTTTCTTACCCACTTCAAAGATTGTTTCACTCTTTAAATCAGGTGTCCTTTTTACCTTGAATTTAAAAAAATGCTAAAGTTTAACAACATCTTCTTGTAGATGTTGATTCAGCGTCCATGTTTGGACCAATGACTGTGTTATAGAATGGGCTGAATCAATAGTTGGACTGTAAAACTTGTATTGAGCTCTCTATCTTTGGCTTCATGGTCAGTGAACACTCATGATGTCCGTTTAAACATACCGTTCAGGTCATATTCTGCCACTGCCACAAGATTCACCACCAGCAACAGCTTTGAATTTGCATCTTATAAACATAACAGCTTCAATGATGATGAAAGTGAGGCGAGTATCGCAGTCACACTCTCGCCTCAGAGTCAAACACACCACGCCAATGTGTGAGCCCAGCCACCATTACTGTCAGGGTCTGAACAATCATTAGTGTAGTTAAATATTAATGACTACATTTACTCTTTCTGCCTTCACAATAGTTGGAGAAAGCAGCCACAGCGTTCCAGCATTTAAACTACTCCAGTCTGTCCCTTCTTTTTGACATCACACAGCCCATAATATGCAGAAACCATAACGTTTGTATGGACTGGATTTCAGCTTCCAGAAGTTATTTTTGAGAGATGCCATCTCATTATTATTAAATTTATCATTATTACCGACAGTAGCTCCATCGTTCTTGTTGATCACTTCAAAAATTTGTTCTGGCTTGATTCAAGTGTTTCCAGGAGTGAGGGTGTTGCTCCAAGTGGTCAAGGTGGCTTCATGAATGGCTTCAATGTTGTCAGAGTGATTTAGATCAGGGGAACATCAGGATGGGCCAAAGAGTGAGCTGATTCCTCTGGAAGAAGTCCTTTGTCAGGCGCCCATTGTGACCTGCAGCGTTGTCCTGTTGAAAAACCCAGTCATTCCCACACAGACCAGGGCCCTCAGTCATGAAGGAGGCCCCCTGCAACATCTCCACAGAGCCAGCCGCCGTTTGACGCCCCTGACCAACCTGAAGCTCCATTGGTCCATTGAAGGAAAAAGCCCCAGATCATGATGGCGCCCCCTCCACTGTGCCACCGTGAAAACATCTCCAGTGGGATCTCCTGGTCATGTCAGTAACGTTGAAGCCATCAGGACGTCAAGGTTCAGTTTTTTCTCCTCAGAGAATCAAACTTTCTTCACCTTTCAGTGTCCCATGTTTGCTGCTCTCTGAAAAAGTCCAAACGGTGAGTTTGTGGCGTTGAAGGAGACGAGGCCTTCAAAGACGTGTTTTGTTCTTGAAGCTCTTCTCTCTCAGATGGCATCTGATGGTTACTGGGCTGCAGTCAGCTCCAGTAACAATCTTAATTTGGGTCGAGGATCGTCTTGTGTCTTGACGGACAGTCAATCAGATCCTCCGGCTGCGGCGGTGATATTTCTTTGGGTCTACCTCTGGACTTCTGGTTTCATAACCCTCAGGATCTCTGAAGAAATTCAAAATGGGTGTCTTACTGCGTCCAATCACATTGAATCCACATTTTTGTGCAGATTTTGTCTTTTAAAGGCTGCGGTCTTAAACTTTTGATCAGCTGATCAACAGACTTTTCCACTTAAATTGTTGTTTCCAATACATTTTTTTAATCTCATTCCCAGTTCTTTTTGCATTTTAAAACTCTATGTAAAACCTTTAAAGATCCAACAGTGCAGAGCTGGTCTCTAAATTTTGATCATGTGTGTCCTTCACTACTTTTTTGTTTCATAGTTGGAGATGGATTTTTATGATACACTACATGTGATTTCTCTGATGTATTCTCTCAGTGTTTTTTTTATTTTACAACACCTTAAAACAGGACGCTATAAAATATTAATCCATGAAAACAATGTCATGAAACAATGAAAACCCACTCCCTAAAACAGAAAAATCCATATGCCCTGTCCCTTTATAAGCCCACCTCCCCCTCTTATATTTCTTTTTCAACCCTAAACTTTAAATATATATCATCTTCCTCTCCATGCCTGCAGGTAGCCGTGCAGTGGGACTAAAGTGGGTGAAAATCCAAACCACAGACTTTAAACATTAAAGATGAGCTTAGCTGAGAGATGAAGCAGCCTGTGCACAATCTGCTTGAACTGAAAGCACAACCGTTCCTCTGTGTGTGCATATTTTCATTTTAAGTCACTGGACATTGTATAACTCATGACTAATCAAATGAAAGGAGGGTTCCCCTGTAAAATGTAATCATGTGCAGTTTTTTCTTTCTCTGCCGTGAGAGGGATTCTGCTCTCATGGCAAATTTAAAAAAAAAAAAAACAGCCACCGGGAAACCTCGGCTGAAGTTGCTGACGGCAACATTTTGTGAAATATCTGCTCTGGGCGGTGATGGCTCGTACACAGGCTGAGACAGACCTTGAGGTGATTGAGTGTTTGGAGCAGCAGCAGCTGTGGAGGAATATCACCGTGGTGTGTCAGAAAGAGGAATTATTTGACAAATGTTCAGGGAGCTAATACAGTTTGATAGTGTTTAATCCTCGACCTGCAGCAGCAAATATAAAACCCCGTGAGCAGAGGAAGATGGAGATAGTGAATCCAGGACTATGAGCGTGATCAGGGATCACTGTGAAGGAGGTGGAGACGGCGGTCACGGGCTGAGCTGTTAGTTCAGGGTGAATACCCTCAGCCGTGAATCTTCTGATCGCTGCAGATTGGAGTGAAAGTGATGGAGAGGGAGGAGGGGATGGGCCTGAGGTGACCATGTGAGAAGGGGGTGTTTATGATAGAGGACAGGGTGGAGAAGAGTGATGAGAGGTGTAGAAATCCGCCCACACTGTAGTCCCCAGTGGAGCGGCCTGCCTTCTGGTCGGGGTGGCCAGGCGACCAGAACCTAATGCTAATGTGAAGGCGGCAGATGTTCCCATCAGCATAATGCTTTGAAGTTGAAAACGCTTACTGCATGATGCCAGTGTAACACTTATTTTGTTATTTTTTTGTATCTGAAAGCAGCGAGGGGAAACACAATCGAGGGGGGGATTTGTCGCAGTGTTGAGTCCTGGTGCATCAGAGTCAAATACAGGAAAGGAAATACAAACTTTACTCCCACTCTCACTGTTTCATGAAGAGTTATTGATCTCTAATCACAGGATCATTGTTTAGGGTCTCTAGATTTGTTCCACACATCATGAATACAAAGCTTTTCAATGATATTCAATAATTTGTCACACATGACAGAGAGCATCTGCATATGTTTATCACTTCCAGACAATGAACACAAAACATTTTCCCTTTGTTTCCTCAAAAAAGACTTAAACATTGATTTATTTTTAAAGTTAGTTTTTTTTTCTACCAATCAATAACCTGATTGTTTCCTGTCTACCTTCTACACTGGAAACCAGTTATTTTGTGGACTTAATTCTATTGTTGCAGGAAGTATTTTTTATCTGGATCTGTCAGCTTTATCTGCACATCAGCTTCTCCTTTTCCTAATGAGGATGTGTAAAAGAATCAGTTTGGATAAAAAATAAGAACAGCCTTCATATCAGTGATCTCCTCTTACACTGTCAGGATTCTGTTTCCATCATCACCCATTAGCCTTATACATTATCTGGCTACAAACTCAAAATACATAAACTTTGGCAAAAAAACACTCATTTAAGCAAAAGAATTTCTGCCTGTTGATTAAACATTAGAGAGGGGGTATTGAGTTTTTTTTTATTATGTTTTTTCTTAATTCTGTTCCTCTCGTGCCCCCATACTAGCTTTACATTATTTAGCGCCACCATTTTTTTAAATTTTTTTTACTCCCACTAGATTTTCAGGAAACCCAAATTACAGCCTTCCGTTTTTTTTTTTTTTTTGGTTACTGTCTCTTTAAGGCTTGAGCTACACAGACCCCGTTCCCTTTGATTGGCCAGTCCTCTTGAAGGCCCTTTTGGGGGCGGAGCTATTAGCTGATGTCACATGTCATGAACCAATCACGAGATCCCAATGTGATATCCTCATCTCACCTTCAGCAAGTCTCGTGGAGATCTGATGCTGTTTTTAGAACGGATCGTTTTGATCAGTTTACAAACAGATTCAAGGATTTCTACAACATGTGAACATGTAGAGGTTTGATAATCTGCTCACGTTTTGTCTGAACTACTAATATTTGTAACTTATATCCATGTTTAAAATATAGAAAAGCATGAGTGCCCTTCTTTAAACTGTCTTAGCTTAGCTCTCCTTATTCTTTAAAAACTGTGGGCGACACACATTTAAAAATAAATAAATAAATAAATTAAAAAACAAAAATAAATAAATGGTCACAAATTTTAAACTGATGCTATCATCACCACGGCTCATGGTTTCACTTTCTTTGTAGATACCTGTTACCTAAAGTTTCTCTTACCTGCTGCTATCACCAGGTTTGCAAACATTTTAACCACATTGTTTACTGATATGATGCTAACAGAAGCTAAGCACCTAATCCTATGGTGTGTGGTGGTAACTAGCTTAACGTGTAGAAGCTCTTTTCTGCAGATGGATTTGTCATGATGTGTGATCAGTTTGCCTTTGGCATTACACATGTTAGTAGAAGCTGATAACTGTCATCAAGTGGTTTTGACCATTAGAATCAAGTGGATGGTCTTCTTATTTATGTATTTATTTATTTATTTATTTTAGGCAAGCTCTTATTTATTTTATTTATCTATATATGTATTCATTCATTCATCTTATTTTTTTGTACTCATGTTGAACAAATTATTTGTTATGTTTCTGTAATGGTTAATCCACCAGGATGTGCAAGCTTGCTAATCAAAATTATATCTTTAATGCTAAAATATAATTATCTTTGTTACGAATTTTCAAATGAACTGTTTTACAAAAAGCAGTTAAAACACATTATTATTTTTTATTGCCAAATTACAGCTATTTACTTTTATTTCTGAACAGACAAAAAGTTGTATTTGTGGTTGATTCATTTCTCTCAGAAAATTAGAGTTCTCTTGCACAAATTTGGGAATAAAAAACACGAATTCAGTTTGTAGCTCATCCCCTTGTTTAAAATGATGAAGTGTAAGGAACTTATTGAGAAAGAAAATAATTCAAATTAAAGCGCATCACACTTTCTTAGGTCTCCTGATACCTCAAAGCATTTCTGCATTACATGTCACGTTCATACCCAATTAAAGGACAGTTAGCAGAAGCTGCTACGTAAACAAAATCCAAAAGTTTGTGATTCTTCAACCTTTAGACTGAAAAAAGATCAGCTTCACCACCGAGCCCCAGCCGTCCGCCAGCCGTCTTGTTTGACTTTAAGAGTAAAGAATCACAGGATATGTTGGGTCACGAAGGATACACCTGATGTATCCTTCACAGTCTGGGAAAAGTAGGACGCATTAAGAGGAAGCTTTGAAATGGGACAGCCTTTGAGGTGCTGCTGTGATGCAATCAGTCTTCAAATGTGCCCTTCGAAGGATGTGGACCCTGAACGGGGACACAGTTAGTGAGAGTCAGAGAAGTGACGTTACGTCAGGAGAAGACACAGGAGTTAAAATCAAACATAATGCTCGTCTAATTCCTTAGGATCTGTGATATTTTCCTTGTTAGAGGGGATTTAGAGGGCTGGGAAACATGTTTAAGACAAAAGAGAAGAAATCAGTCGTATTCACATGAGGTCAGACTGAATTGTTCAGTATTGCACCTGTTGGAGGTTAATGTGACAATCAGATCTGTGAAAGTTTGAAGCTAATTAACCGCAGTAATTATCTGGCTGCACAGAGTTTAATGGAAACAAATTGCCACCCTGAAGGTAGAAACTCTGAACAAAACACAAAGTTCTCATTAAAGTGTGCTCAGATAAAAAGCATGAAGTTTCAGTCTGCATACAGCTGTCAGATACATGTCAGGCCCTTAAGATGTGCTTAAAGTGATCGTCCTGCCCTTATCTCTTCAGTTAGTTATCATTTATCTGGCTGCAGCTCTTCCTTTATTTGAATCAATTTAATCCTGTTGGAAATAATCCAAAGAAATGGCCCAGGCCGTCAGAATATGTGACTAAAAATGTGATGTGATGACCGCAGGCTCTTTGTGACTTATCGTTAAATGAGGTCTAATGAGTTCCTGTAGCGTGCTGTGTCACCATGATGAAAATGTTGGATGCCTTTCACCCTCACCCCGCCTCACCGTGCCCTTTCTTTGCAGTTATTTATGGTGGACAACGCCGCGGATGACTGGAGGATAGCCATGACGTATGAGCGCATCTTCTTCATCTGCCTGGAGATCCTGGTGTGTGCGATCCACCCCATCCCAGGGAACTACACCTTCACCTGGACGGCACGCCTGGCCTACTCCTACGTACCATCCAAGACGGATGCGGACGTGGACATCATCCTGTCCATCCCCATGTTCCTGCGGCTGTACCTCATCGCTCGTGTCATGCTGCTGCACAGCAAGCTCTTCACAGACGCCTCGTCTCGCAGCATCGGGGCGCTCAACAAGATTAACTTCAACACACGCTTCGTGATGAAGACCCTCATGACCATCTGTCCCGGCACTGTGCTGCTGGTGTTCACCATCTCGCTGTGGATCATCGCCGCATGGACTGTCAGAGCCTGCGAGAGGTGCCTGGATCACTTTCTCACGCTATGCTGCTCTGCTCTGCTCGGCATGAAACATAGATTAGGTGTAAAAATAGATAATGTACACACGTCTAAGCTCACTCAGTGTCTGAGCATTAAGATAGAAAGATTTACAAGATTACAGCCCTGCAGTATCCTCTCTGATATTCAATCTGTGCTCCTAAAACTGAGGGGAAATGAGGTGAAGCTTCTGTGCACACGTATTTTCAATTCTGCTCAATCCTTCACAGGTACCACGACAACCAGGACATAACCAGCAACTTTCTAGGAGCCATGTGGTTGATCTCAATCACGTTTCTTACCATTGGATATGGGGATATGGTCCCAAACACGTACTGTGGAAAAGGAGTCTGCCTCCTGACTGGCATCATGGTGAGAGCAGCAGTCCATCTTTTTGTTTTGAGAGACAGTCAGAAAATATGCTTCCAACTAACCGGAAAATAGCTGAGAACTAAACAGAATAAGGCAGTCAATCAATCCGTCAACTTTTAAAGATGCTTGAGAGATTTCAGGGAGGCTAACACATTTAAAGTAAAGTTTTCCTGCTGCAAAAATGAATAAAAAAGGAATAAAATCTGCAAACTGAGGCAATATTTGACACAAAGTAACGACAGGTGAAGGTCAAATAAAATACGCCACAGCATAATTCATCATTTCAATGCACCTCTCCACAACTACAGCTGGATCGAATATTTTACATTTCAGGGAGGTTCATTTTTCATTCTAATAAATTTCTCTTTCTTGTTGCAGAAGTTAGGTGCATCTGATTTATGAGCAGCAGAAATCTGTGATGTACATCTGGTTTCGTCTTTTCTTCCACAGGGTGCTGGCTGCACGGCCTTGGTGGTGGCTGTGGTCGCAAAGAAACTGGAACTAACCAAAGCTGAAAAACACGTCCATAATTTTATGATGGACACCCAGCTAACAAAAAGAGTGAGTGAAATGACTAACTCATCTTGTTCAGGTTGGATTTTCCCAGGAGAACACAAATCCATTTACAGCCCTAGACTGAAAGTCTCTTTGATGAAACCACACAGGCCGGCAGAGTTTAGCAGTGAGAGGCAAGATCTGTCCTTTTTCTCTGCTGAGAATGATTTCTGTGATTAATTTTATAGTGATGGTGGACACTGGAGTCTAACTGTCAGACAGAAAAAGGACAGAAGAGCAGAAGAAAGATAAACAGGAGAGAGATAGAGCACGAGCTAAAAGCTAACACAGAGGCTAAGCTGTTTCTGCTAATGTTGACTCCAACCCACAGTCAGCAGTTATTCTGCAGTGGTCTGTTCAAACTTCAGAGTGTTTCAATAAAATGAAGAGTGAGGTTACGTTAGCTCTGCTTGGTGAGGTTGGAGCTGGTAGATGAGCTCTGGTTTGACATAATCAGGATTCACTAATGTTACAAGTTATTACTCGGGGTGACCATGTGGTGTGAACCAAAATAGTGGACCCCCTACCTGGCCTCTTAGAGATACTGCAAAAATACCCAAAGATAGTCAAAGAGGACAAAGAAGCTTTGTAAACCATACATTAGGGATGGGTGCCGAATGAGGTACTTTTATAGGTACTGACCAAGTTCCATCTGTAGTACATAGTACTGAGTCAAGTAAAATCAAATGGAACCATGTTCAGGCGTCTCAACGCATCCTTGAGACTGTGAAGGAGTGGAAGAGTAGGTGATTTTCCATGCTGTACACGAACACATCATTGCAAGGTAATATACTGAAGAATAAAAATGTTATATTTAAAAACTTTGAGATTTTATTATCAAACTAATGAATGTTCATTACTGCATAAACACACAAAAGTACCCAAAATTAGTACCATTGAGTACTGATACCAATAACCAGGTATCGTTTCAAATGTAAAGGTAACCATCCCTACAATAGATAGATTGAAAACTTGCTTTTTTCTGTATGGAGTTAACAGTTTCCATAACCTAAACATAAATAATGCCTCACAACATTCTTAAATTTAAAAAAAAGACAGCTCAAATACATATTTCTCTTTCAAAAAAAAAGCCTCATAATCTTCGTTCAAGTTTAACTTAGATTTTTAGGCATTTAAATTAATAAAGCTTTTGGTCAGAGCTTTTGTATCTGACACATCTATAGGTGCCAGCTTTGCAAATAGTGCAGAGTGCTTCTACCAAGTGCACTTACACTTCGTCATTTTCTGTCTGGGAACGCAGTGCAGGCATTAAGAGCATGTTTTCTGTTTTGCACCGAGAGAAGTAGTAGCCTGGGTTCTGCATGTCATGACGAAGTGGCAACCTCAGGTATGAAAATATGAGACAATGCAGAAGCACTGAAATCTGCAGTTCATTGAGTGTCCACTTGAGGCTGGCTCTGGAAATACCAGTAACCACACACACTAAGCAAAAAAAAAAAGCCATTACCACAGCAGAAATAAAGATATTTACAGCCTGGTACAAAACATGTCTCCTGTCTGGGTGGCTAATTTCTCTAACGACACACAATGTAGGGGAGGGTGAATTTTCTTCTAAGCTTGCAGTTTGGAAAGCATTTAGAACACATTTTTATCCAATCAGAGGCTCAGCTCAGCTCACATGACAGGCAGACATCCTATAGCTGTTAGAATGGAGACTCGAAGCCCGCCCCTTTACCAATATGGCCACGACAGCCAATCTGCTTCAAAACTGTTTCAGAAACAGATGGGTGACGTCAAGAAGACTTGGTCCATTAATTGTTCAGTCTATGGTCAGGATGCATGTGGCGTGCATGTTCAACAACTTGACAGGTAGGTTCATCAGAATAATGCCAGTGACCAAGTGCATCACTTATTTTAAATAATACTGGTCTGTAGAACAAGCTGAGCAAAACCTGGACATTTTAGGGGATTTTATTCAATTCCCAAGGATATAATTTAACGACCAAATAGGAGGACGTGTCAAAAGAGGACGTAAGGTCACCCGAACATTACAGACACGTCTCAGAGCACTGGGCTGTAATAATAAACAGAAGTCTGCTCAACTTCTGAACACAAAGTTTGATTGTTGTCACGTTTCAAACAACAAATTATTACATTGCTTCGTCGCTTTGCATCATGGGAAAAGCTAACAAAAAAAAGTAGTGTTTAAAAGAAGATCTGCTCTCCAAAACAAATACTTGTTTTAGCAGGAGTCACGTCTTTACAACAGTGGGTGATGGTGCTCATGGGAAACAGAGTCCTAATCCCGAAAAAACACCACAGATCCCAGCTCATCCTCACAGCTCCTTTAATCGTTTTTTTCTGTCTTTAAGTCTTTCTTGGTTTTTTTCCCCTTCAGGTGAAAAACACAGCTGCGAATGTTCTCAGGGAGACGTGGCTCATCTACAAGAACACCAAACTGGTGAGGAAGATGGACCACGCCAGAGTCAGGAAGCACCAGAGGAAGTTTCTCCAAGCCATTCACCAGTAGGTTCCCTGCTGCAAACCCTGACTTACACTTTTATTTCACCGTGTGTTGATTTACGGATGCAACCTGGAATCTGAATTGTTTGACACCTGTAGCAAAATACGTAACATTGAAGGCACTCAAGCCTCATGAGCATGTTTCCTCTGAATTTACCTTTAAATCTGCAGATGTGTGAGGGAGTTTGGGACACATTTAGGCAAATAATGGCGCTCATTTGTATTAATTATAGAGTAATTTGTGTCATGATGGAATCCGCTTTCTGGATGGTGGAAAACTTCATTATTACAGCTCCTGTTCTTCAGATGTGTTCCTGCAGAGCAAACAATCGGCTGTCATGCAAGGGGACTAAATTTAGCGTGGTAGCATCGCTCATGCAGAAGTTTCTTGTTCTTAAACACACTCAGGAAGAACTCTCCCGTAGCAAATTGCATGTGTAGAATGTTAAATGCTTGTTTATTTCCCTGATTGGAAGTCAAACAAGTCCCATAAGACGTTGGTTTATTGTGGAAACATTCAGTGTTTTAGCAGACGCAGCCTTCCAGGAACATTTCAGGAAATATTCTCAAGTTGCAGAATTCACAGCGGTGTGGTATTGATCGCTTTCGCTCCCGCTCACCTTTATTTGTCGGTTTGACTCTTGTGTGTGTGTCTCCTGTGTGAGTCAGCTCGCGCGCTGACCTCATGGCTGACACGTCTGGGTGTACTTTTCTAGCTGGTGGGACACTCACCTGTCAGCCAGTCTTTTAGTGGGTCCCCGAGGACTCCCCGGAGTGCTATCTACCTCTGAAACGGTATTGATCTCAGCCTCACCTCCCTCTTGTTTTTCTGCAACCTACAGTGCTCGCAGGCACATCCAGTCTGGGATTTTTTTTTGTTTTGTTTTTTTGAAACAGGCAGTGGTTTGTAAAATAAGCTGCTACATGTGGGATAATTGTGTTAAAGTGCAGCTTTGTGCTCCAGTAACATGCCCCCCCCTCCTCCTCTGTGTGTGTTTGTGCTTGCTGTGGTTTTTCTGTGCTCAACTTTGATTTCCTCATGAATCTTTTAAACATACATCTACGTTTTTAACTGCTTTACAATGTTTGATTATGAGGAAAAAAGGGGGAACAAAAAGCGTCTGCTGCCGCAACCTGCATCCAGATTTGTGCTGTTTAATAGCCTTTCGTCATGGTTGCTTTGTCGAGTCATTACGTCCCCCTGCTGTCGCATTCAGGCGATTTGCAGCAGCGATGACAGAGTCTCATGTCTCCTGTTCTTTGGGAAGGCCTAATAATGGAAATCCCCTCTGAGTTAAATCTATAAAGAAGCAGATCTGTGAGGGGAGAAGTCGCGCCCTGCTCTGTGTGCGAGGACGACTGCTCAGTATGGTGTCAACATGTCCCTGTCACACCTTTATCTCACAAAGTTTCTGTTCGTCAGCCTTATCTGGAGGGATTTTTTGTATCTTCGCCTCTGGCTGGTGTGCTGGCAAAGTGGGAATGTGATGCACGAACTCTGGATTGAGATGAACGCAGGACAGGAAGCGAGGAAATCGCTCAAGTGAAAGGTTGGAAGAGGCCTACAGCCATCCTTGACCTGTCATGAAGCAATAGTAAACACCGCATTAGATAGCATCGCGCCTGTTTCCTCGGGGTCAGAGCTGCAAGAAAAACTCCCTCAGAGGTCTGAATCAGTCACTGTAAAGGATGGGAGGTGCAAACTGTTGTTAAATGGAGCCATAGGTGCTGCGAGGCGCCGCCTGTGTCACCGAATGTTTACTGAAGTTAGCAGGAAGGGTTGTTTTGATTTACTCAACTCGTGATAAACAGGACCAGAGAGCAAAAAAAAGGGATTAAAGTGCAGGCAGAGCTGCAGCTACCAACACAGGGAGATAACACTCTGCAGGTCGCAGGAGGAGAAGAAAGTCAAGAATAAATAGCTGCTGCTGTTCAGAGGGAAGCCGTCAGAGCAGAGACAAGCGCAAACAGACTGTGCCATCTGAATATGTTTATCTGATGTTGCAATAATTCATTTGTCTACTTCATGTTTTCCTTTTTTTCCTGTTTGTGTCGACACAATGCAATAGAGCTCGAAAGTAAGTCTTCGCCTCACACGTAGATCTACAGACCTGTTGTGTGCATGCTAACGAGAGCTTGTCCTTCAACCCAATAATGTGACCTTAAAAAAAAAAAAATTACACTCCCTCATTTGATAAGTGAAATTCATGCCACAAAATGACACAAAGACACACACACGGTTTTCACGAAGACGTGTCCAGCTGAGTAGCATGACGGTGTGATAAACTGCACATCAGTCTCACATTTATCCTCCAGCACGAGCTCCAACATCCTGATATCGACACATGCCGCACACACCCACTGTTGTCTGTAAAGTGAATTTCAATTATCGGTGATGGAGGGTGTTTTTCTTCCCATTTCTGCATGGATGTGATGAGAATTTGATCTTTAATCAGAAAGCCACTGATTAAACTCCAACCAACTGTGCTTTCACCTACCGAAGGATGACGACTAGAGCCTCTTTCTCTCCAGGACACAGACCTGCACTAGCTCAAGTATTTAATCTTTAATATCCCTCAAGTCATGTTCTACAACTCAGCAGTCATGCTCACTCAGATCAGGGCTCAGGGTCATCTTTCGGCGTGTGGAACCATTGTTACGCCTGTTGCTACATTTTGCAGCCACATTTCCTCGATTTTCCCTGTTGGATGACACAGTAGCCGAGACGCTGAGCCGGTGTTATCGTGGCTGATTAGCAGCATAATAACATCGATGTACAGCTGTCATGCATCAGCGCACTAAGGAGAATTAGCAGGGTTAGCATTTAGCGCAGTCTGAACGCCCCTGAGGTCAGGAGGATGGTGCATCTTACCACAACGCAGTGTTACGTTACAGTGTGCAGCAGCTGTTAAGTCAGGTGTCTCCAGCTCCTCCGGGAATGCTGTCCCTCTCCATCCGCAAGGTTGAAACATGACAAGATGTGAGTGCTTGTTAGCTCGGAGATCAGGGGATTGAGACAGGAAAGCAACCTGAGAGGAAGGTCAGAGTAAACACCCCTGAGCAATTCAGTTTGAGCCCGTGAGGCTTCAACTGTGACCGACAGCGCGAGGCAGCCAGCGGGGACCGAGAGGAGAAAAACTGGTCACAGAATGTCTATTAAACTGCAAGAGCATCTGCATTTTCTCTTCAATATGAGGGAAAAAAGAAGTCAAGAGGGTGAAAAATACAGCGCAGCACTAACTGAGATTGCCCTTACTGATTTAGTGTGGGATTGAAAAGCTTAGCATAGCCGTTTTTTCCTCCCCTGATGGATAGCGAGCAGATTTAGAGTGCCCATTCAAAACGGGGAGAGCTGCCCGTGGGGAGTGATTGACGGAGGGATTCAGACTTGTGGACTAATAAAGGCAGGGCAAGCACAGGCCTCTCCATCCTGACCTCGAGCTGCCCTGTTCTCCGACCTCCGTGTGACAGCTATTGGTCATCCAACTGTGAAACGCCAAAACAATGACAGGTCTTACATCCACTAGAAACTCATGTAACACTGAAAATCTGTTATCTTCCATCATTTTTTAGACAGACTATCCTCTACTTCTCTCTTGTATAATATAAAAGTGCTGTTTTGAAGCAGCGTTCAGCGTTTTGTTTTTTTTGTACTCTGTATGAAGCGTTAGGGTCCTGTCAGGACATCCTGGTTTCCTTTAGAGACTCCTGTGGCACCCTCTGTTGGTCTAACCTGTCATCTCCGCTCCACATCTGCCTGTCCTCAGGACACAGACAAAGGATCCTGCACTGCATGAGAATGGGTGCATCTCAGCTAAGCTAAGCTAAGCTAAGCTAATTAGCAGACTCCCAGAGGCTCCCTTTGAACCCCCTCTCGCTCCTCATTAGCTCTCCTTCGATTCTCACTCAACCTAATGATCACCTCACGCTCAAACTGCGTCCATGTCTCACAGAGGGATCATATTTTTTAGAACCAGGACCTGAAATGTGCAGCCTGACACCATCGTGATGCTCTGTGTTCTGCACCCAGTGTAATTAACAAAGCATGCGTGGGTGATCTGAATGATAAAAAAAAGAAACCCTCTTTAATATCTTCAAACCACGTGAGGTCGACACTCTTCGATACTGCACAGTTGCTGTTTTTGAGCCCCCCTGAGAGGAGGAGTGAAAACAGGCGTTAGAAGTCTAATTAAACAGGAGATGTGAATTATTTAAGCATGTCTTATGGAGAAGGTGAGATATTTTTTGCTGCCTCTACGAGCATCAGTTGATGAAAAAAAGGGCCGTTTAGGGACTAATCTTTCCTACAACTCTACCATCTCTGAAAAATAAGCCTTTTTTTCCACTCCTTTGTTTTGCATTTGCATTGTCTCAAAAGGAGAACAGTCGACGTACAGAAGCTGCAAGGTTTAAACCTCTGTGTTTACATAGATTAATGTTTGATATCTGTGGCTTTTGACTGGATAAATTATTCATAAAGAGAGAAAAGGTTGAGTTTAACCAGAGAGAGAAATTTAAAGGTACAACAGTGACCTTTTTCGGCATCTTGTAATCTTTCTCCTGCCGTCATTTGAGGTAGAAACAGGCCTTGATAAACGATGTTTACGCTGCGTAGATGCTCTTACACCTGATGACTCCTCTTTCCTTCAGCCTGGTTGTATGAGCAGGTTGAATATCCTGCACATAGACCGGGCCTCCCCCTCCTCCTCCTCCTCCTCTGTTGGTCTCCTTTCCACTTGCATGCGGCTCAAATCAAACAGACTGCCCCCTCCCCTGCATTTTCTACACACATCCTGTGCATGTCCTATAGGAGTGTCCTCCATGTGTATGCCTCTGTGTGTGCACAAATATCAATGGTGCTCAAGTTCTTTTAGCATTAATTCATTGGGTTCTGAATGGTCTTGTGTTCAGATTGAGAAGTGTTAAAATGGAGCAACGCAAGCTGAATGACCAAGCAAACTCACTAGTGGACCTTGCTAAGGTAAGCTAGACTAACAGTCTCCTGCTGCATTGTACATAAGGACAGAGCCTGATGCCTCCTTTTTTCCTCTGTGTGATTGAAGCTAACGCTTTAGCTGTGTTTTCTGATCAAAGTCTACAGGTGTCAAATAAACAGACAGGCTTTTTACAAGGTGGTGAAAACTTCACATGTATGATGCTTGTGGTTGTCTGGGCTCACCTGAGATCCTGGAACAATGACTTCATCTTATTTCACAGTTTAATTTACTCACCAAAGGACGTGTCTGTGAGGAATTTACTGAATGAAAGCTACCCCCTTAGAGCCTGCGCCGTTTTTCTCCTGATGTATTTTCTGATGTTGGTCTCCAGATGCACTTAACAGAAGTTGACAAACCTTAGGGAAAGACCAGGCAGCTCGCCAGCCTGACACAGCAGAAACAGTAACCTGGAAAGGGAGACACACTGATGATTCAGCCAGAAGTAAAAAGGCAGAGAAAAGAGGAGGAGAGGAGGGCTTTGACATTCAGAAGTACCCCACAGTCGAGCTGGACTCAGGCCAGCGTGTCATGAAAGCTATCAGTTAATATTGCCCAATCGCTTTGTGCTGTAAAACAGCAGCGAGAGCTGGGATGTGACATTGGCAAAGGTGGCCTGTCGCCAGTGCAGCTCAGATTGATCATTAAACGCTGTTATGAAAGCTTGTTGCCATAAGAGGGCAGTGTGGCTTCAGACTACTCCGGTTTAACAGAGACAGAGCTGGATGTAGCACTGGCAGCTGCACCGCCACTGCAGTGCAATGTGAAATCCTCTGATTGCAGCGTATTCCCTGAACTCATTGTCTCCTCTACAGTCTGTTAAGTTTAAATACTATCATTATTATCATTATCATCAGTGTGACATGAGTGATGCACTTTATAAGCTGTGTCTCTCTGCAGGCTGAATTACTCAAACCAGCGTCAGACTGATCCTGCTGTCCAGAAATGTTTGTTAATCACAGATGATCTACATGTATCCTCTGGTTATGATGTCTATCTTCTCATTATTTAACAGACCTTTAATATAAAGCCATCAGTAGGTCACATTTTTTAGGATCTACAGATGGGGACAAGGCTTACTTTCGTCTAAATGTAACCCTTGGCCTAAAAGAAATTATTTGTTGGGTGAAAGATGTTTTCATACTCCTATGACTTTTGTCATCTATACATTAAGAGAAATAGATGAAAAATTAGCATTAGTACCTCTGTTAAAACACAAACATTTGAGTGTTGCAAAGAAACACAACTGCAGAAGCCTATTGCTGCCATGCTTAAAAAAAAATAGAATCTGTATTGTGCTAGAACAGGGGAAAAAAGGAAGTTGGAATAAGATATATTCTTTTTATAAAAAAAAACAAACATAATTGTCATGTTTTAAGGTGAAATGTTTTATAACAGTGTAATAACAATGTAATAACAATGTAATAACTATTAATCTCGTTATAACATAATAAATTGTAGCATATTATTATGGTGTAACAAAGTCATGTCCAAAGTCAAGCTAGGTGGCCTCAATAGGCCAGAAAAGACAAAATTTGGTGCATAAAATATTTCAGAATGCAGGATAAAAACTATTCAAGGGCTAAAAAAATGTTGTTTGCTGGTCAAAAAAGTCAGAATAGGAAAAACAATCCTGATAAAATCCAGATCCTGATCCTGCCATCAAAAAATAAATAAATGAATAAATTATATCCTCACACCTATATCGCCCCCTAATGGAGAATCAGAGAAACAGAGTTTGCTGATGTTTTGCAACATGTAACACTGCAGAAACTGGCCATTGATCATCTGGTATCAAGAGACACCTGAGGGACAGGTGAGGTTTGATTTCATTAGTCTATGATAATGACACAAGGATGTTTGAGCAAACTAAGTGACTGATTTTTACAGAAACCACAAAAAGAAGAGGGCATTTATATGATACTCTCAGGGTAAGCAGTATGATATAAATAGTATATTGCCATAAAAAGTAAAATATCCTGTTATTATGTCATAATTTTGTGTATAAACAGGAAACTGCTCATGTTATGAAAGGATACTGATGTTTTTTTCTCCTTTGCGTGGCAGCGATACACCTCCGTACACAACAACCCTGCATTCTTGCTTCTCTTTTATTTGCATGTACTGCTATAAATGAGCTTCTCTGTAGCATTTATCATCCATATCAGACCCTGAAGCATGGTGATAATTCACTGTGTGCTGTTACAGACTTTAACAGCCCTCACACAGTGCCTCTTATCCAATCAAAGCCACGCTCAGACCCACAGGTGATAAAGTGTTACACAGACTGTTTAAATGTTGGATTCCATTTGTTTTTTTTCACATACTTCAACTCCTTGCTGTCAGGTTAAGCTTTGTCAGAGCATCTTTAGTTCTTCCTGAGTCACATAAACAACCTTTCCCATTATTGCCGCCTGGAATCAGAAGAGGAAGAGGTAGGTGATGGATGGCGTCGCCCGTAGGCTGCCAGGGATTATTAGTCCTCCGCTGAATAAACCTCACAATCCGCCCTCCAGCAGCATCACTCCCACTTCTCATCCCAAATGTGACACAGATTTCTTCTTCTGTTACTTTTTGAAGATTGATTCCCAGGACTGGAGGAACAAACAGCTTTTAGATGTTATTTTGGAACAACTTTGAAGTGATGGAGGAAGCATCAAAAGAGCAGAGAGCATTGTAGTGTTGACGGGCACCTTTCATGTCTCGCTCCTCAAGGTCACGGTGTAATGTGCTCCGCTGGAAACGTGAAGTATCGTAAAAACCGCTGGTAAAATAAAATTTACCCTTCTCTGTCAGAAAAACTGCTGCCTCTCAAGGTTGTTGAAATAACTTAACCTGGTGTCCTTCTTGAGCTCTTCTTTTATGTTAAATTAAATGTTCTGCAGTCAACAAATGCTCTCCTGTAAGGACAAAGAAATCTGATAAAGATTTCAACAAACTCAACACTTGCACGGTTTGTTTGCCAGTAAGTGCACTGACACCTGTATTTAGCAAGTCTTATCACATCAATGTTTCAGTATTTTCTGTTGGTTTAAAAGCCCATGATGCTCTATTTTTTACTTCAAATATCCTTCTTTGATTCATTTTTCATGATTTTACAAGCAGATCTTTCTGTTTCAGGCTGCTTCACTGTTCTGTGTTGACAATAAATGTTTGGCACCAGCTCTCCTCTTGTAGGGGTTTGTCTGAACAAAGTGTGCTTAGAATCTCTCTTTTATGTCCTTTCCTTTTCAGAATTAACATTTTAACATACTTATTGAAGAATTGAAGAAGCCTGCTCTTTCCTGTCTGTGTGACCTCTGTGTTGTCAGTATCCATCAACAGTAACCTCCTCTGTCAGCGTCTCACACCAGGTGTGTTTCTCTCCCCTTGTTCCAGACTCAGAACATCATGTATGACATGATATCAGACTTGAACGAGCGAGGCGAGGACATGGAGAAGAGGATCGCTCTGCTGGAGACAAAGCTGGAGACTCTTCTGAGTAACTTGCAGGCTCTGCCTGGACTCATCAGCCAGGTGATCAGCCAGCAGCACAGGGACTTCCTGGAGGTGCAGCTCCAGCCTTATGACAAACACAGCCCTGAGCGCTCACAGTCAGTCTCCCGACGGAGGTCGTCCTCCACAGCACCGCCCACATCCTCCGAGAGCAGCTAGAGTCCACGGGGAACGCCTCCACTGAAGACTTTTGCCATCATATGGCCAAGTTGCATTTATCGTAAAGCCTTATGGTTTCAATAAGTATTATCCAAAATTCTGATGACAGAATCCTAGATACTGGGGACAATGCATTTTAACGGATAACTTCATGCTGTTATTTGTTTTTTATTACCTCAAAAGGTGTTGTTATCCTTGCTCTGATGACATGACCACAAATAATGGCGCTTCCCTCAGTACAAACTAAAAGGCCTATCGATGGGGGTTCGACCTGAGCTCTACTCCATCTCTATGCAGAGATAGCCAGTTTTAGGTGGCACGGTGTGAAACTATTGCACTAAAATAGTGCTTCTCACCGACTTTGAGCTTCTGCTGGCTTGGTTCAGTTTCCTTGAGGCAAACTGAGAAAACACTGAGTAAATAAGTCAGGGAGCATGACAGTGACGTTGAGGAAAAGTGCTGGGTTTGATGGACTGGAGTGAACTGACACCAGAGGGCAGATGAAAATCGCTCCTTCACACCGTCACTCAGAGATAATTTAAAAAGCTTGAAATGAGGAAAAAAAAGCATATATCTTTTAGGTTAGAAACAGCATCAACTATAGCGGTTTTCTTTTGCAGAGTGCCCCCGTAGAATGACTATTTTTGGGGAGCGACGTTGCAAATAATTTAATCCTCTAGTCAAAATGAATGCATCAAAGTCTGTACTTGCACTTACTTTTTAACCAATGCACTTCAATGCTGACTGACGTATGATATACAGATGCGTTGCTCATTAAAAGAAGAACATTTGAGATGTTTGGGCATGGGTTTATTATCGTCAATTCTCAAGTTGTGGCTAGTGTTGATGAACAAAGTCAGAGCCCTTTTTCTGTCTGTGATTCCATAAGAAGCATCAACAAAGACCTGTAGATACAGGATCACTCAGCAGTGAGCCCCTCTGTCTTGCTGTGTCTTATCTCTTGTCCATCTTTCATATGCTACCTATGCTTCCTGTCACCCAAGCTGGGCAACAACAAACTGCTGAACAACAAACCTGCTGTAACCGTATCTACCTTTTAAAAAGAAAAAGCCTATTTTTGTATACTTTGATGAGGACAAGCACACCTCCTACTACTTAACAAACAACAAAACGATGGATGAAGTGACAGATTCAGCATAGCTAGCATATGGTTTCATGGTTTCTGGGCTAGAGTTAAGACACAAACACACACATTGTTATTTTATTATTTTCTGAACTTAGTATGGACTATTTAAAACTGCATTCCCCCACAAATTGCATTTATTTTTACAGCAAACATTTTAGATGAAGCTGTTGGCTGAGCTGGAAGAGCAATACTCAAGAGCAGAGCTGGTAAACCTACCTACAGTGGCTGGCATTTATTAGGTTTTTTAGATAAATGGCAAAAATCAAATTAAGATATTTAAATTTGATTGAAATATCCTGTCAAACAGTCTAACTCCATATCAACTGTGTGTAAGGCCCTAATGTGGCCAGTATACCCTCTAGACATCAATATTCACTATATAAACATAGTTAATGCAACCTTTAGCATAGCATGGGTCAGAATACAACATCTGGTCAACTCAGCAGCACTGATCTTGTTCAACCAGCCCACCCACTAACCAATAAGTCAATCAGATGGTCAAAAAACGGCAGATGTTCAGTCCACAAACTTCAGCAACATAGAAACCAATGAGAGATTATACTGTATGCGACTTAAACAATAAACAACTAAACAATAAAAATATATAAATTAGAAAGCCTGTGTCCAACTTCATTGTGTTGGAAATCTGTGTTTGTGTGTCATCATGTAAAACTAAGCTGTGGAGAGCATCCCTTTTTCCCTGTGGATGCTAATAGCTCTGTAACAATCATATTCTGCCTTCAGTCATCGTTCAGAAGCATAGTTTCGGGACAACAGGTAATTTTGGTACATTTGGTTTAACTCACAGAAGGAGCACGTCACCCTCACCTCATTGTGCATTTTGTGACACTATACAGGTGTTAAATTGGTTCCAAAATGAAATACAAGTTTGTTAGATTCTGTGATGAATGAGAAGTATTTCTCCAAAAATTTGCCCAGTTTATGGATGACTCAGATCAGTCTTTGTTCCATTTTCATACAATTGCTAAAGGAGTTTGTATTTGTTCCAATAAGGTATTATAAATCAAGGACACATGTCCTTCAGGTAGAAGTAAAAGTTTCTTAGTATCATAACTGAATAAACAACAAGTAGCTGATCATCCGTAATATTAGCAGCTTCAGTGGCAGAAAATAATTGAAAGAAAAAAAAAAAAAAGAGAGAAAAAAGGGTGAAAAATATTAGTTTACAGTTTCTTTTATAATTCCTGAAAGTGTCTTTATCCAGACATATCCATGATGTTATTTAGCAAGGTATTCCTGACTCAGACCACTGATTTGGGAAAAAAAAGTGATCCTTCAGACCTCAGAAAGCTTTTATAGAATATTGTTGTGCTGGTATGCCATTTAGTTATCCAATTATATTGCTTTTCGATTTTTCTTAGATTTCCAATTGCATGACCTATTGTTTTACCATACTTACTTTTGTGTTTACTGACTGAGGGCTGAGAAAACAAAATATCTCTCAACACAGCTGGAGCTATAAATCCCTAAATCATTGTGTATGAAAATACAATGTATAGTTATGGACTTTAATTCCTCCCAACTTCTTCTTTCTTTATTGATTAGCAGGTTCTAAGTCTTTATTTATTTATACGTTTAATTTCAGGACGCCTTCCTTTCAATAAAATCTTGTGATGATGCTGTGTATTTTATCCCAACATTCAGTAAAGTACATTCTCAGAGATCATTTGTTTCTGAAAATAAGTGTATTTGTTCAACTGTCAAGGTTTGGCTTTCTTAACAACTGCAGTGGAGACCATAGGAAAAAAAAGTTATAAGTGGGACTTCTTATCTAAACTAGGATGGAAAAACACGAAGAACAACGGACGTGGAAAGCTACATACCTGTGTTCGCCTTGGACCCTCAAACTCTTGACTCCGCCACTGGTTATTTCGTTTTTTTCTCATATGCCGGGCCATTTTTCTCCTGCCAGTCAGTCCACCGGGCACATGCTTTTACCATGAACTGTACTCTCGCGAGATTCTCCGTGAAGTAGTTGATATAGCGGCAGTTGCGTGGTGTAGAGCGGTGTGATTGCTAAATACCAATAAACTTCACTAACTTCAATGTAAAGTCTTTACACTTTCATCCTGTAACGTAGGCTGTAAAGAGGAGTCACAATGAGTATACTGTGTAAAATAGCGGAGATTGAAAATGAGGTAAGTTCTGATTTTAAAGCAATTTAACCCGTTGAATCAGTCACGTTTTAGCTAACTGCTAACTAGATGTTAGCGCTAGCGGTTGTTAGCCAGGCTTAAACAGCTGGGCCTCTCAGCACACTTCAATGTATTAAATGGATAACACTGTACAATAAGAATGTTATTGATCAAATTTGAGCCATTCCCATTCACCTATTTTATTTATAAATGTATAAATAAACGAATTGTTATATTGGAAGACGTTGCTGTCGGCAAGTTGGTGACAGTTAGCACAGAGGTGCTGAGACCAACGCTGACTTCAGATTTGGTTTGATGAGCTGTCAGTTCAATAAGCAACCTAAAGCATGTTTATTGTTATGTTCATTCCTGCACTGACATAAGAGTCTGTATCCGTATATTGTTGCTATTATCAGCCAATTGTTATTTAGCGTTAAATGACACACAGTGTTTTGTGGTGTTTTCGAAGTGTCAGTAGGTGAGGACTCCTTCGTGGAAAACAGATGAAGTCATTTTGGTCATATTTAACTTATTTACAATGTGCGGAAATAGAGATAAAGAAATCCTTGAAAGAACTTACAAATGTTGTGAAAGAAAACATGTACTCTTAGTTTTACATAATAGTTAGTATTAAATCGTTTCTGAATGATGCAAAACCATGCCATTGAAATTTTATGAATATAATTCAGCTACATTGATTATCGCAATACTTTAAAATACAAGCTAAATCTTGCTGTACGTTTATTTCTAATTTCTTAAATGATATCTTTCTTGTCATTCTCATTTAAGTTGTGAAAGTACCAAAATACTGAGTTAATATTATCTTCTATTATAGTCAATAATTGTCTCCTTTATTTGTTGGTTATTGTATTTATTAGATCCTCATTTGAAATACATTACTACATTTCTTCTCTCTAGTAACACTAACAACCTCAGCAACAAAGATCTATGAAAAACACATCCTCCCAAATGTAGTCATTCAAAGTTGTGTACAGCATCAGGCTTATTCTATACTGTGTTGTGCTATTATTTACATACTATGTTGTTTTTATCAGACTGAAATAACCACAGAGCTGTTAAATAAGTTTAAGTAATCATGCCTGTGTTATTTCTGTGAAATTCCAGATGGCCAGGACGCAGAGGAACAAGGCCACAGCTCACCACTTGGGTCTGCTCAAAGCCCGTCTCGCAAAACTGAGGAGGGAACTCATCACACCAAAAGGAGGCAGTGGTGGTGCAACAGGAGAAGGTACAATGTCAGACTGTTTAAGATACAGACACATTAAATACAAAATAAAAACATGTAATGGAGGCTTCCTTGCTGAAATTTGGAGGGCTTAATCACAGTAAAAACAGAGAAAAAGAAAAATTTGCATGCATTTCAACTAGCCTTTCACAATATATTGTTTGAACGCAATATGCGCATGTGCAATAGTCATATCGCGCATGCAAGCGACTATCGCATTTCCCCCATTTATTGGAGAAATGGAAAAAAAGCAACTGAAATTGAAACCTATTCTTTTTTGTATAGAGACATGGCCTCCTGGATCCCTTTCATATACAGCAATCTTCATCATTAACAGATAAACCCCCTTAGTCTGGATTTAACGGTATTATAGGAAAACAATGGTGTCATTGTGAGTCAAACAAATTCTTCCCAAACAGAGCTATTCAAGTCATCTGGTGATTTTTTTTTTTTAATATCGCAATATATTTATATATATATATATATATATATATATATATATATATATATATATATATATATATATATATATATATATATATATCGCAATATATCGCAACCCCCCAAAAAATCGCAATGTCAGTTTTTTCCCATATCGTGCAGCCCTAATTTTAACAGTAAGATCTCAAAAACCATTATAGACAGTAAAAAAGGGAATAATTAATTAATAATAATTAAGAAGTTGTGGGCTGCTGAAGCAGATTTCACACCGTGAGAATGATTTAAAAGAAGTATCGTAATTTAGAAATATAGATGTAGAAGAATAAATTGAAAAAACCCAGGGGTCAGCTGAATGAAGAAAATAGTTTAAACACTGAAAGGTGGACATAGCAGAAACGGTTTGGGTTGTGAAAAGGTAACATTGATATTAAAGAACAGATTGAAGTTCATTGACACGCTGACTCGGTATCTTCACAGTCAAAAGTTGTGGTGTATATTTTGCCAATTCAAGCATCTGATTTGTTTTTTTTTGTCTTATAGGTTTTGATGTGGCAAAAACCGGTGATGCTCGTATCGGCTTTGTAGGTTTTCCTTCAGTGGGAAAGTCTACGCTGCTCAGTAACCTTGCAGGTGTGTACTCTGAGGTTGCAGCCTACGAGTTCACCACCCTCACCACAGTACCTGGAGTCATTCGCTACAAAGGGGCCAAAATTCAGGTACGAGACTCTCAGGATTCTTCAGGATCTGTGAAGTTTTTTTCATCGTCTCTCCTCTTAATTTATTGCTTTTTACTTTTAAGCTTCTGGATCTGCCTGGAATCATTGAGGGAGCTAAGGATGGCAAAGGCAGAGGCAGACAAGTCATTGCAGGTAAAAGATGTGATCAGTGATTGAATCAGTGACAAAAAGGATCATAAAACAAAAGATGTGGTTGAAGTGATTCTGTCTTCACTGAAATCCAAGCGGTAAAAAAAATCCATTAAGTGCCTTTAATGAGAATCTTCTTTTCATTTTTGATCACTGTGTGCTCTTATGTGTCTCTGATGGCAGAAATAAAACTTCACAACAGAGCGGAAAATGGCTCATTTTTCTGTCCTCTGTAGCAGCAGAAAGATAAACACATCTCCCTTAACACATTTTTGATGTCCTGTAGGCTTACACCAAATGCCTCAGCAAAGAAAGAGCTCTGTGACAAATTCCTCTCTTCTCCTTTCTAACCAGTTTTGTTTTAATCTTCCCGGCTCCTCCACCTCCTGTTTTTAGTGGCTCGAACTTGCAACCTAATCCTGATAGTGCTCGATGTGTTGAAGCCTCTTGGACACAAGAAGCTGATAGAGCACGAGCTGGAGGGCTTTGGCATTCGGCTCAACAAGCAACCACCTAACATTGGCTTCAAGAAGAAGGACAAAGGAGGCATCAACTTCACAGCCACAGTACGTCTCGCACAAGACAGAAAAACTTAGCATAGATTTTCCCTTTCACATGAGTGACTGAAATAAAGAATTACTAATTAGGTTCCTTTATGAGAAGTATAAGTTTTCTACTTTTCTCCTAAATTGTTGTTTACTTGTGAAAGTGAAAGATCCTGTTGATAAAAGTTCGCCCTAAAACTTAGATTTTTCTGCCAATCCAGGATTGCAGTTGGATGATCAGTTCTGCAGGGATGTTCTAACTGACCATCACTTAAACTTGATGACTGGAGATTTTTTGTTTTCTATTTAGTTCAAACAAACATTGTAAAGGATTTAAAAACCTCTGTTATCAAAAGCGGTATGATTTTCCTTGATTTTGCCTCATTATCTCCACTGAAAAGCTTTATTATTCTGCCCTCTGGTGGCGATGAATGAAAAAACACTGGTCAGATACGGAGACATATTTATTTTGTGTAATGTAGAAGATCGGCGTTAATTCTCTTTCTAAAAATACCACAATAATCATTTCCTCTTTATTATTTAGATGCCATATATACAGACTGTAATTTAAGCATGTTCTGGATTTCCTGACGTTAAGCTGTGCAGTATGGGATACTTTTAAATATGTATAAGGTGTGTGTCTGTGACATGGTTGACGTCATACCTGTCCTCCACCCTCCCTCCCTCTCTGTCTTTTTCTCCTCCCTCTTTCTCCTCAGTGTGCACAAAGCGAGCTGGATGCTGATACTGTCAAGACTATCTTAGCAGAGTACAAGATCCACAACGCCGATATCACTCTGCGCAGCGACGCCACAGCTGATGACCTCATTGATGTGGTGGAGGGAAATCGGTAAGCTGCAGAGGTGCCAGAAAGGGCCTTCCTTAGTCTTTCCAAGGGGGTGTGGCCTGATTCCCACTACACCAGTGCAGGGCCTGCTGCTTATGTGTCAGTGAACCAGTTCATTGATATTTGTTATGCGTAAAGTCCAGCTAAGTGGGGTAAATCTTTTGGATAGTCATTTTATTGTGGTTGCAGTATAAAAAAATCAACCATTGCTTCTGAAATCCAGGGTATGGCATGTAGAAATGGTCAGACTCTGTGCATAGTTGAAAATGGCTCCTTATTTCCCAGAACAGGTTTTGAAATTTGCACAGCACTCGACCTAGCAAAATGACACTGGGATAAAAAAAACAGGACCGTGAGACAGCATGAGATTTCTGCATCATGAATCCAAATATTACAGAATACAAAAAAGAAGAAAAGGAATAATGAAATCATTTTCAGCGTCTCTTTTTTACAAATGCCCCCCCTGCGTCTGTGTTACAAGTAATGACAAGAAGAAAGAAAAAAAAAATGGTGTTCAGTCGATGGTTGAAACCATTCATAAAGATGGATGAAGTCATTTCATCTCATCTTACTGTTTGGAAATGATGCCAAAATTCTCTCCACTGCAGGAGTTTGAGGTCTGACGCATTCAGAGACCTCACAGCAGGGACTGATGTCCCGCCTTTTCCACCAACCAAAATACACATTTAACTTCCAAAAATGGAAAATTCCTCCAAAATCCGCCTATCCTCTTGATTAGAGGTTCTCAAACTTTTTAGCCTATACCCCCCAAGATAGCAGGGCCAGAGACCAGTGACCTGCTGCTGTGGAAATCCACCAACAAGCCAGTCCAAAAATGAACAGAAATAAATGAATTATTCAATTTTCAGCTACCTTTCTGCACATATCACTTTTTCCCAAATTAATCTACCATCATTATCCTGGTGTCCTTAGGAGTCTTCAACAAAGAAATGTGGATTGATCACATCTTTTTTCTTTAGTTTTCAAACCCTGATATTTTTCATATTTGTACAATAATAGTAAAGACGTGGTCTACAGCATGCTGCTTGTACCAGTTTAAAGCCATCACTCACTCCTATGATCATGAGCACTGTCGAAGCTGTTATTTGTATTTGGGCAGAAGTGTGTGTCATCAGAAGCTGGATATGAACAGAATGTGGAATTCAGTATCTCAATTCAGTTTCATTTAACTCCTTAAAAGGATTTGATTCAAAAACTTAAAATTTTCAAGCTCAAAAATTCAGGCATTGATCACTTTCTGCTTTACCTTTTATTTAGTAACAAAAAACTGTTTTATAACTGAAATGTAGAAATAAAAGTATAATATTCTGACCTCAATCTGATGACAAAAACTATAGCCGCAATTCCACCAAGCAGACAAGTTCAGTTTGTCTCGGTATGGCGTGCATTTTGGGGCATTTCCACTGACTTATCCCAGGACAGATCCCCAAATAACCGTGACGAGCCGTCCCACTTTTTAGGACCCTTTCGTTAGGGTGCCAGACTGACCTTATCTGCTCTCAGAAGGTGGAGCAACAACACCGCAGACCATTGATTGGTCAAAAGAATCGTCATATACCCTGACAGCAGCTGCATTTCTCCTGGTGGCACACAGACTTCTCTAAAACAAAGAGGATGAAATGCTGCATGTCTTCCATCTTTGCTCTTTGTTTACTGTGTCATGTTTTTCTTCTTTGTTGGATTTATTAGTGGGGTAAACTGTGTCGGGCTGCTACCGCGTCATGCTATAAATTAACAGCTGCGGCCTTCGGCGTGCAGCTTACACGCCGCCTACCACGAGAATGCACAGTTTGCTGTGAAAACGCAAACAGGATCAGACTTAACTGTACCAAACCGTGCCAAACCGTACTGAACTGAACCTGACTGCTTGGTGGAAACGCAGCTTAAAGTGATACTCTGGGATGGAACAAGTTGGGTCCTATCACAAGGTTTAGGGCAGAAATTACCCCTACAGCAGTGATTTTGTGCAGCAGAAGCCCAGAGCGGTCGCACCAAACAACCCCTCCCTGCTCCTCTGCTGGTTTCCTCTGCACTCAGACAGGGACATATTTTACTTGACTAAAAACACAAATAAACGGACTCCCACTGAAAAAATCTGATATGGGTCTGCATTCACGCTTTATTTAGAGAATTTTCAGCGCATTACTTTCACACAAAAACACCTCTAAATAAGGCTCTAGTTCTCATCGTGTCGTAAAACGGCGCTACCTCCGCTGCAGAGCCACAGCTGGCTACGAGGCGCTCGCCACTTAGTGTATCAGTCTGCGCGAGCGGCGTGCCAGATATAAACAAACGCAGGTAGTCTGCCAGGACAAAGACACACGATGAGAACTAGAGCCTTATTTAGAGGTGTTTTTTGTGTGAAAGTAACGCGCTGAAAATTCTCTAAATAAAGCGTGAATGCAGACCGATATCAGATTTTTTCGGTGGGAGTCCGTTCATTTGTGTTTTTGGTCAAGTAAAATATGGCCCCGTCTGAGTGCAGAGGAAACCAGCTGACAAGCAGGGAGGGGGTGTTTGGTGCGAGCGCTCTGGGCTTCTGCTGCACAAAATCACTGCTTTAGGGGGAATTTCTGCCCTAAACCTTGTGATAGGACCCAACTTGTTCCATCCCAGAGTATCACTTTAAGCCTAAGCTTTGGGGTTTGAAACTTTCCCCTTGTCCGATCTGCAAACATAGAAAAGGTGTGACTTAAAATCTGTCCCACAGCCTGTCAAAAGAGGGAGCTCCACACTTTTAGGCTTCACTTTTGGACAGCTGTCATGTTGAACATCCTTTACAAAGTCTATGTTAAAACTTTAGCTTCGCAATCTACACCAATTTATCACGCCTTTCTCATCACTGAAATCTCTAAAGTAACTTAGCCTCTCTAGTATAACTGCCCTAAAGGAAAATCAAGAAGGAAGACAGGAGTTGAAATCTAATTTGAAAACACAACAGTCACAGTTAGCTTCCTACAAAGACAAAAAGAAAGTTGATACATGTGCCCTTCAAAATGAAAGGATTAACCTAACAGACAAAGCACCTCAGTAATTCACAGTTACTCCCCTGCATCAGACAGCTTTAGGGGAAAACGGTGGAGAGTGGGCATACTTTGGACGCCTCTCATGCATGATTTATTCATTAAAAGATGAAATTTCATTCTCTGACTCTATCATTTCTGTACTGCAATCATTTGGCTGAATGGTTGTCCTGTTTGTCCATGATCAGCCACTGTGCCATGAAAATTAATCCCTTCCAACACAAATAAACACGCTCGGGTTCAGTTCAGTTCACAGTCATCCAAAAGCCCTTACTTGATATCCAATCTGTGCACATAATGTTGATGTGCCGCTGTGAGGTTGTTTAACACAGAACAGACCTACATTCTATAATCCAAATCCAGTAAAATTTCAATATTTGCCTCCCACAGGAGCTTTGATGCCAGTGCAGCTCCATAACACACACTTTTCCACACTTTTCAACCCTCCATGCTTTAAATAACACAAATAAGGACTCTGCCAAATCAGTTCAGGATGTAACAGGATAATGAGATTAAACTGTCTTCATGAAGTTTGACAGAGGCAGCCTGTGAGTGCAGTTTAAAAGCTGCTCGTCATCATTTCTTACACTACCTTAGTGTGAAGTTAGCGCAACAGGACAACACAAAGCTGCTGAGGATGTTTCATGTGAAGTAACAACTCCTTCTTTGCTGCTCTTGTCACGACAGGGTCTACATCCCTTGTATCTATGTGCTGAACAAAATCGATCAGATCTCCATCGAGGAGCTGGACATCATCTACAAGGTGCCTCACTGTGTGCCCATCTCCGCCCACCATCGCTGGAACTTCGACGACCTGCTGGAGAAGATGTGGGACTACCTGAAGCTTGTTCGCATGTGAGACCTTTTCTTTAAGTCACAAACTGAAGGAGGTGAAAACCTGCTTCAGATTGTGCAGCGCGAGGAGTAGAAGGGTCAGTTCTGTCTGTGAATTCTTACCTGATTGATGTTTTCATTTATTTGCAGCTACACCAAACCCAAAGGCCAGCTTCCTGATTACACATCACCTGTTGTACTTCCTGACCAACACACCGCTGTTGAGGATTTCTGCTTAAAGATCCACAAAAACCTCATCAAAGAATTTAAGTAGTGAGTACCATCAAACTGGGTTCATTTTTCACCTTTTTAATAAAATCATTTCTTTATCTTAGCTGCAATTTCAATCATCATTCTTTACACAGGTTTCCTTCTTTCCTTTCCTTTGTGTCTTTTTTTTTACTATGTATTGATCCAAAAAGCTTGTTAAATCTCTATTTCTGTAAGGAAACAAAGGTTTCCCACTTGCTCTGTTAGACCCAAAATTACTGTCATGCAGGTGAAAGTAGAGAAAAATTAGTAGGTTACAATGATGCGTGTTTACGTCGTCGTCTACATACTGCCACATGTCCCCCAAAGGTGGTGCAATGAGTAAAATATTTTGAAAAAGAAACTTTCTGGATGGTTTGCAAGTCTAATATTTAATTTAAAATGGTGTTAAGGCAACATATAACACTCTAAAACTGTAAAATGTTAGAACTCTATGTAAACATGCTTATTTTACATTTATTGCAGCCAAGTTTAAACAAAATCCATTACATTTGTCTGAAGTGGAAACCACCGTACGGGCTCAAGTTAATTGGTCCTTGAACACAGTTTGTAGCTTCTTCTACAAATGCAAGTTAAAACATCAAAATGGATATCATAAAGCATGATTCAGAAAAGCTTTCAACTTTTTTGGGGACATGTGATATTCTTTTTGGAAACCATGGACACCAAAAGCCGGCACCTGTGAAGGGATGGCTATGTGGAAGTCTTCACCATAAAGGGGACCTCAATTATAGAGCAGCTGAAATCCTGTGTTGGGCCAGAATGGGACACTTCACTAGGGATGCTCCGATCTGATCCTGGTTACAAGTATCAGTCTGATACAGACTCAGAAAAGTTAGATTGGTCATCTGTGACATAGGGACAATCCACAAAAAAGATCTGTTAAATTTAGATCTATGCTCTTCTGTGTTTATGACAACAATTTGTGTGTATATTATCATCATGTCAGTGAGGTATTTAACTCGTTTCACCAAACTTGAACTTGCAACATTCACAAGTTTAATGCCTGACTTATCCACTGCTGAGGTTTACAGTTAAACTGTACTTCCTGTCAGGATGCATTTACACATTTATGATCCCATAAAATAATGATACAGTCAGTTTAAATATATATTTTTGCATAATAATTCTCAGTGTCATATTAAGGGATAAAGATTAAGTTGTACTGGTATCAGATTGGATCAGTACATGTATCCCCTGATACCAAAGCCCAGGTACTGATATTCATAATGTGTCTTTAAAAATCAGATTGGTGAATCCCTGAATTTCACTTTCAAAATCAGAAATGTTGAGAGTTAAGAAAGTCTTTGTTACCCCTTAGGGGAAATGTGATTTACAGCCTGCAGCTGGTCTCCTCTGTCCCCAAGTATTTACAGAGGGTTGTTAAAAAAGAGCTGATGCAACACGATGATAAACATGCTGCGGTGAAACATGTAGCTGGTATCAAATTTAGTTTATTTTTCATGAAACAGATTCAGAATTTAGATGGTTTGCATATCAGTAAAGTTATGTTTTATTAATCCTTTAGACAGAAACACACTTCCTCGTGGTATTGTGGTTGTAGATCAGTTTAAATGTCTCTTTGTAGTTCATATAGACAGACATCATGTGTCTGTGGGCAGAGGTCATTTAGGTGAATAACCTTTGTAGCTCTCAGGTGGAGCTCACTCTGCAGGTATCAGTTTTTATTCCAGCAAGAAAAAGTCTCTGACTTTCATAAATTAACAGAGTTATTTAACAGCACATTGATAATGGCTCATCTCAGGGTTTTAAAACAACACAAGCCCTTTAATCACAGCCTTTACCCTCTTTATGACGTGCGGTGGATGAGCATTAATCTAAAAGTCTGGATTGGGATCTGAGATGATCCACCATCTCCGGATTGGAAAGCTTAGATCATCAATCAGTGGATATATTGGTGCAGCTGAGCTTTCGCTGTACTCTGGGGAATTAATGGTTCCAACAGTGACACCAGTGATTAGAAAGCCTTTGTTAAAGGGGTGTCACTGGAGCCTGTAGGTTACTTAGGAGAACAAACCCACAGTTACAGCAGCAGAGTGAGTAATATCTGTTAATGCAGGTGTCTTACTGCAAAAACTGAAATCCAAAAATTGTCTTATTAGACTCAATATGAACCACATTCACCCAAAGAGCAGGAAAATAGCTCATTTAAGATATTAAATACAAAACTGACGCCTGAATTGCTTAAATTAAAATTCGCAATGATAGGGCTGGGTGGTTATGGCAAAAATCAAAATCACGATTAATCAAACCCTTTACCTCAGTTTTGGTTGATGCATGTTTTCTTACTTTCAACTTAATTTAGTTATAAATATTTGTATCATGTTGCAATAAGCAACTGAAATGACCGTGCATAGATGGAACAATTATGGGTTATCTATTGAAATAATGGAATTGAAAACACACATCAGCTAGAATGAAAATGTTTTGTGGAAAAATAATTAAGTTTTCCTTAAAAAAAAACTGAGAAAATTAATAACTTGTATTTCTTGCAAGCAAAATTGATAATATGAATACCGCATGGGAAAATCAAAATAACTGGCTTAACAGTTTTATGTTGGTTAGAAGCTTTTAAAGTCAGTTTTGATTTTTTTTTTTTTTTTTTTCATCAATTGCCCAGCCCTTGCCAATGTTGCAAGATACATAGCTTGTTTAGTTTCTTGAAACTAAACATAAAATTATACCCCAGTAAGAAATCCAGGCATCACCTTCGTTTTTTAATACCTTAAAAAATACATTTTTTTAGACTAGTCAGGTGAATGTGGCTCATATTAAGTATAAGGTAGAATATTTTTTTTATAAAAATGAGACAAACACTTGTTTAGACGTCGGATTCTCTGATGCATACCTGAAAGGAGGCATTCATGTTCAGTAATTTCCACTAATGTTTAAATTTTCCTCCCTCAGCGCTCTTGTGTGGGGATCGTCTGTGAAACACAACCCTCAGAAGGTGGGGAAGGACCACGTGTTGGAGGATGAGGATGTTATCCAGCTGGTGAAGAAGTAGAGGGATTCTTGGTGCACTGCATGGCCTGTGTGTAACAAAGTCACCTGTACACATCAACTCCAGCATCTCTGTAATGTTTCCTCTCCAGTTATTAAAAAAAAAACAGCAGATTGGAATGAATGTATGTGTCACATTGAGAAGAACCTACAGTACTTAACACCATGAATAGTTCATATTGAATATTGGTTAAGGCTTGCATTAAGATCTTGAAAATATCTGTACAATAAAAGAATTGAGGAATATTCCTGTGTTTATTTTTTTTCTTCCCACTATGAAATTCTTTGAAGGCACCAAATAAAGCTGTGGAGTCTTTTTTTTCTCTAGATAAATAAAATCAATATCTACATGTTGTGGTCACAGAAACGTTGCATCGGTGCGTCCTCTGCTCCAGCACAGTTACACATCTCCCTCTGAAACCAACCAGCACTAAGCAGCAGCGTTATTGGCTCATTGCAGTCTGGCTTAGAGAAGGAAAAAAAGCCTCATTTGAAAAGCTTGTCCAGCTAAGTGATTTATGTGACATTGATGATGAAGGCAGTTATTCAGGCTGGTGGCCCACCCACTTCTCCCTGGTAGTGACGGCCACTCAGGTTAATCAGTTCATTCACTCAGACGCAGTCTGGGGACATCATACACAAGCTGTTCACAACTAACAAGGCTCCACGGAGCGGAACGGAGAGCATTTCATCAGAGACCGGAGCTGAACTAACGTCGATATGTTGCAACTGGAGTACCGTAGTGCGGCCATTTTGTGTCTGAGCACCTGATGCTGGTCAGTGAATGTCATGAATGGCGCCAGAACATGTAGAGACTGGGAATCTGAGGAATATTGACTGTAGGTTTCATTTCACCAATCAGAAAAAGAAACATAAATCAGATGTTATCCAAAGGAGATGCAGGCTTGTTGAGCGTTTCAGTATATAAGGAGGATCTGGTGTGGGTTTGGTAATTTAGACCAACCAATCCTTCTACATCCTCTGGTACAAACCACAATGAATCAGGAGATACAGACATATGCAATTACAAAAGTGATTCTCTTCATCTTTAAAGCAACATCCAAATTTCTGCAAAGCTGTCTTTACATATGCAGAGAACTTGACGAATAATACGCAGTAGTTTTTCTCTTCGGTCAATGAAATCCTATCTGTGGTCAAATAGACATTTTCATGATCCAAAAGAGCCACATGTATGAGGAGAAACCATCTTATTGTCACAAGTCCAATCAGACAAAACCTCCTTTTAAAGTTTTGTTCATTTAAATAGTGTTTTATTCTGGGGAGTGCAACTTTTGGATGTCCACCAAGCGTTTAGTTCAGTTGATCAGTATTTAAAGCCACAATCCACAATCTACTACTTCACTAAATGTTCACTAAAGATGCTAACAGATGTATCTGATGTTTTAGACCACATCTGATTCTGAGGGAAAAGCCACTTTTTAGGAAAAGCTGCAGTGGCTGTGAGGGTACAGCCTTCCTGTCCCGCAGCAGCAGGATCAACCCTCCTCAGACACCACCTCCCCCTCTTCCCCTCCCCCTCTTTACCCTGTAAATTATAGCAGCACTTTAGCTAATGAAAGAGTTGAAGACCGGGCACTAATAAAAGCCATTAAGTGAATAAAGCACTTCCCCCTCTAACAAAATTAAAGAATCTAGCCATTTGTAGAGGGAGGACTCTGTATTAATATTTATGAAATGCGGAACCGGCAGACCCCCCCCTACCCAAACTCTCCAACCCACGTCCAATCCCAGCCTGACCAAGTCCTCCTTGCCAGTGCACCTATCCCAAGAGAACATCAGCAACCCCTCCTAGCTTGAAGGAGGGGCAGGAGATGGGGACTTGAAGGGTGCTGAGGACGCAGTCAGGACAGTCTGCCTCCAGTAGAGCAAGCTAGAAGACCCCAAGACTGAGCTCAGAGCATCCGTTCAGCCGCCTCCAGCAACCCTCAGCCGGCTGAACCAACGACGACTTCTGGTGCCAACGGATGGAAAAGGAAGGTGGGTTTGTTGGAAAGACCACATTGGTAGACTTTCCAATGATGGTCAAATCCAGAGTAAGTTTTAACAAAATTTGTACGTTGTACGATTCTTGGGTTGACTGATAGTCTGAGAAGTATTTGATGTATTTTCTTGTTTTCATACTTTAAATCACATCTTTTGTTTCCGATAAATCATCGGGAAAATTTAAACTCTCTCAAGGCAAATTCAGAAAAAAGATTTGGAGATGTAAAAAACTGAACTTGAACTGATCCCACTTGGCGTGATTCAACCGTTGGAGAAAAAAAAGGTAAGTTATGGACGCATACTTATGTTTCACAATCATCTGTTCATAAAACCCATCACACCATCTCATCAACCCGTTGAAACATCCTCACTGTTCAGAAAAAACAGAAGTCCGTTTCACCGCCACCACCCACCATTTTTCCACCCAAAGTGCTCCCATTTTCCTGCCATTTGGTCCAAACTAACTCTTCCATGCATTACGGCGTAATTTCATCTCACAAAGTGGTTCAGTTGCTGGAGCTCTAAGTTGATTATTGCATCCAGCCTTCTCATTTTAGCGAGATGTCCCTGGGGAGCAGAAAGAGACGCAACAGAAGGTAACAAGATTGTCAAAGCTTTTTGGGAAATCGCTCTCTTAGCTTGATGGTATCGTGACTCTTTGACATTGCACTCGGGGACCGTTAACGTAGTTAGGACTGAAAGGTCAGGAGCGGTTGTGTCTTTGGTAAACGTCCTCAAATGGACAAACAGTAGAGTGTCATTCTTGAGTCCACTGGATACCAAGACTTATTTTTGGACAAATGACTTAGAAACTGGACTCTATAAGACGCTGTGGTCGTAACGAGATCACCCAAACTCTGTTTCCATTGATTGGCCAAAGATCACTCAATGGACTGATGGAGAACTCATTTGATTAAACCACCATTCCTTCAGTCTGTTTCTGGACAATGTTTGAGATTTTTGAATGTTTGTCGTAAAATTCTTTAGTTTTTTTTTTTTTTTTTTTCTGGGGCGTCTGGAAAATTTGGGTGCGAAGGACGGGAGGGCGGGGTTTGACGCAGTTTGTGCGCAGAAAGGGTGTAGCCCTTTTATACCGCAGTGAGTGCGACCTATGACTAATCGTTTTTTTTTTTTTTTTTTTATTCTGCAGATGATTTAAATGCGACAATTTGTTTCTAATTATTATGGAAACCAATGATGCAACTTCTTTTCTCCCCTCCCTGACACCTCAGGACTTTTCGACTCTTGAACCGCAGATACAAAAATCAAGATGTTTGATTTTCCTGCAAAAACAAGAAAACGTTTGATCTACAGTGAGCTCTTTGAGGAATTCTGAAACCTTCAGACGCTCATGAGAGTGTGATCGTAAAATGATTTCATGTTTGATTTTACCAACCTTCGAATCAAACCCAAAGCTTTGGAGTGTCTTGGAGGAACCTCCTGTGAAACATGTTTTTTTCGTCTTTGCCCAGGACTCCATTGTGCTTGATCTAACCATGCAGTACGTCTCCTGTTCATGGTTGTGCCAAGCACCTTGGAGGCTTGCGAGCACTTTCTACTGACAGGTTAAAAAAGAACAAACACATGTTTATTTTTTGTATTCTCTGGTTGGCATTTAAGAAATGTATTTAATTTGGAGCAAATGTTTTTACCAAAGTGCAAAAGTGTCGAAAAACTGACTGAGGCTTTAATGATTGCTTTTTAAAATCTCATAATGTACAATAATTTTCAGACTGTGACTAATAAATATCATCCAAACATCCTGTGTGTGTTTCATTGGCAAAAGCTCTGTTTATTAACTGGTGTGAGGAGAGCAGAAACATGTCTGATAACACACAGATTGTGTGTCTTTAAGGTTTTTAAAGCTTTCATGTACATAAACCAGTCGTCTTGTTTAACCTGCTTGCTGTCAGTGTGGCTGATTTGTGGAAACGATCAATAACTGTAAGTGCTCAGTAGCTTTTAACCACGACTAATAATTCCAGCAAGTGGAGGTCATACATTAAAACAATGTGCAGCCTGTTAAGAGTACGGACACGTCATGACTTATAAATCACAAGCCCAGGACAGTGAGTGTGTGTTCTTAAGATGATGATAAAACTACACAGGATGGTTTTTAGGTCCTTATTGTCCCATAAATCAAACACAAGTGGTGAATTTCTCCAATGAGCTGTGTTTTTGTAACTGATACTTAAACATCAAACATGGAGCTGACTTTCACTCGTCACACACACACACACAAACAATAACCTAGACCTGCTGTCAGAATGACCTCTGCAAAGATGAAGTGAATCATGAGACTTCCTCGTCCTGAGCTAATGCGCTAACCTTGACAACATTTGTTTGTGTTGTACTGATGTCATCTCTAAATTACAGTTTTGGTCTCATATAAAATCAATGCATTCTTTTTTTTTTTTTTTTTTTGGAAAATGATTTATCCAATGAGTTCCATTAAAATAAACGTATCCCAAGACAGATTGAGTTTTATGTTATGAAGAAAAGCTCTAAACTGCTAATGAAGTCTTTCTTATACTGGTGCAGCCCAGTTAACCTTCACAGTGGGACTGTCAGCCAGCATCTGAAATAAGTGCTGAGAGTTGGTTTTCCCAAAAAGCAGCTTTTCCTGCTAATACATGTCATTCCTGCATTAAAAATGACTATATGTAAGCCAGTCAGAAGCAGGCAGGAGGAAATGAGAGGGCTCATGGACAGCAGGTGAGCCTCCTTACACTCTGTGGCTTCTTTAGTGAGACAGTCCTTTGATTGGGTGTCATTTCTGTGAATATATATTTTAACTGTCTGCTATGTGAGGTGGAGACACCCCAAGGTAGCTGTATTTTAATCATTGTAAACTTGTGTCTCATTTTTCTTTTCAGAATGGTTTTTTAAAGACAGGCTAATAGAAAACAGAACTTTAAATTATGTTACGAGGGTTGGCAAAGATTCTTCCGTCCACATTAATTTACTTTGTTTATTGTAGTGTTCAGCTTTCTCTTGAGTTTTTTATTATTTTATCGTCCAGCTTTTCTTTCTTTTGTGTATTTTGGAGTTTTAACTGTCTCCTTCTGTTTCAGTGCTCAGTCTGGGATAGCCTCCGTACCTAGGGCCATTAGCGTCCCAGAGTTCACTCACTGTGGACACAGTTTATGGTTGCACTTCTCCTCAACAGTGTGGTGACTTACAGGGTTTCCTTAAAGTCTCTTTACATTTGAAAAATATATATATTCCAAAGGTAATCAGATTTGTTCTCTGGTTGGGAACATTTGATTCGTACTCATAAAAGTAATCATAAAAGATTTTAATCTCATTGAATTTATGTATTTCAGGTATCCTGTTGATAAAAGAGGTACTGTTAAATAAATCCCTTCCAAATGTCTACTCCTCAAGAAAAGGCACAATGCGTCTATAGAAACAAAATTGGATATGCCGACACAGCAGAACCACACAGTTATGTTAAAGATAATGTCTATTGAATAAAGATACAGGACATCACTGATCTAAAGCAAAGGATCACTGATGAGGCTGTACTACAGCAAACATGGTAAGAAATCAAGAACTGTCTGGATATGCTTAGTGCAACTAATGGTGCTCGTATAGAGGTGTATTAAATTAGTTAAAAATAAAAAATCAACATCTACTCCTCATTTTGTCACAATTTCCACTCATTTGACAGTTCATTCGCTTTAATAATACATGTATACAAACTGGAGCTACCCAGTCGTAGTAGCAGCTGTCCGTCCTCTTCTCATTTCCTGTTGGTGTTTTGTCAGTTTTAGCACCGTCAATAAATGACAGTTGTCACTTCTTTGTAAGTCACCACCATCATTAATAGAGTGTGTCTCACTGCAGGAGCAACGAGAGGCAGAATTTAAGAAAACTGCTTTTGTCGATCTTGAGTCAGAGCTGCAGAGAAGTGGAACTCAATACAAACACAGATCAGAGACAGCTTCTGATCTGACAACAACTCTGCTATTAATAGACCTAACGTGAGCTTCTAAAGGAAACTCAACCACATGGCAACAAATTCATGAAATCTAAGCACAAAGCTTCCAAAATGCCATTCAAGTATAATATTTTTTGAGAACCAGTATACCTTGTAGCATAAACCTGTTCATTTTTTTGTGATAGATCATCTTTAACAGCAGACTACGTCTGGATTCAAGTGAACACTGCAGCATGTGGGCTATTTTTAGACCAGCATTAGTCTCAAGCTGACCAGTTGAGTGGACAGTCCTTTAAGTGCAATGTGAAGCTCCTGAGCAGTCCGTCACTGACCTTACACCCAGACAGAGAATAAAGGGTTTACAGGTTATCCCATTACTCTGGACAGCAGTGGGTGATGGGAGCTGCTCTGCACAGACACAATGCTAATCAGCCTTTTCTCTGCAAAGACAAGGTCACAACCACCTCACACGAACAGCTGCACACAGAATGACACACGTGAAGCTCTGTTTATTTGAACGATTAGTCGCTCTGCAATTCAAATTACTCTTGGACTCATATGGTAACAAGTGCTCATGTTCACACAATTACTTCAACAAATGTTTGACTGCCTGCAGAGGAAAAAACACATTTTAGTGCAGATGGCACACATATGGCATTAACATGATACATTCGCAAGCTCAACGTCAGCAAACAACACGTGTAATGTTTAATGGATTATGACCTTTTAGTCTGGTGAGATTAAAAAACAAGCGTTTATTTCCTCCTTCACATGTTCAACATATCAAGTAGATCTCATAAGGGCATTTTTTTAATCAATAGCAGAAAAACCATCATGCCAGATTCCATTTAACAGTGGGGATTATTATTTATATTTATATATATTAACACTCATACATACAGAAAATCCTGTCACAAGTGGATCTCACTGACAGACAGCTGCTCACTCACTTATGTACCACCTTCAACAACGTAACACTGAGTCTCAGTACAACATGAGATGTTTCTTTAAAAGATTTCAAGATATTTGTGCCAGATTGTCAGGCTGTAAACAGTGTAGTTTATTCCGCAGCACGTGGTGCTCTTTGTACATTCATAACACCCCCTGCAAACAGTGAATGACAAAAGCAAAAAGGGTGATTTAATTAGACAGATGACGTCTGGAGTTTCAGTAGGACCCACACTATAAACACAAACTGGAAAAGCACAACAGAGGAGAAGCTTATGGGATCATAAAACAGGATCTCAGCTGTAGGTCTGTAAATGTACAAGACAGACAGTAACAGAAAGAAAACACAAACACCCACATCTCCCATAGTGCACGCTTGAGTGATGTTTGCTACACCTGTTGTGAGCGGGAGGAGACAGTTTACTTTTTTGCATTTTTATGAAATGTTAATGGATCAGGGTGTGGCACAAGTGCTGTTGTTTTAAAAAGGGACATTGGCTTATTAAAAGGTGTTACTGGGGCAGCTAAAGTGGAGCGCATTAGTACCATTCAATCTGAGGATTTCTGTTGTTGTTATAAGACACTATGCCCCTAATGCTGAAGGACTGGCTTTTCTTCAGAAGGCTGTTTTGTCAACACTGGCAGTTTGCAACAAACACAAGAAGTCTGACAGCTTGGAACCTCAACTGTAACGCCATGCTCAAAACACAAAGAGAAGCCCTAAGTTTCATCTTCAATTACACCCTTTTTTTTTTACAACAATGGCATCATTTTGTTTTCTTTCTGTGGATCAATCTGGTCCAGTTAGATGAAGACCAGTCACTCGGGATGCACGCACGCAGGAAGCAGTTTTTTTGAATCCATGAGATGAAGAAACATGTAGGAGCGCCTTCACGGTTTGGCCTCAGTTCATCAGTGCAGAGATCTTATTCATAGTTCTTGCATTTTATTATTATCAACCTCCAACAGTGGAGAGTCACAGTAACAATTCTCAGTTCAGTACTGCAAAACCTTTCCCTCAACTTGTTGCTGGAATCTCACCACGAACACTCCACTGATGCCAGCGACGTGGCTGCAGGCTGGATGGTTTTAAAGCTAAACGGAAGAACAGATATCAGATGAAGGAAAACAGTGCTTTGGCAAAAGCATCAAAACAACGAGGAATTATGGCTCCATCTCATCATCGGCGCTTCTACGACACACATCATAACCAAAGGAGGCAAAAAGGCCATGAGGCAATGTTTGGCTAAGCAAAGTAAATGCTAATGCCAGCAGTCTGGGTGGACATTTCCATGGCAGCGTTCCCTTCAAAGAGGCGTTAAGCTGTCACAGTAAAGTTTGATGCTCTTCTGACATGTCATCTACGATCAGTACACCCGTGTCTATGGATGGGTCTGTTTGTCTTTCACCTACGATGCAGCTTCCCTTTGCAGTTCACAGTACTCAAAGCGAACGGGTTGGAGGGTTTAGTTTGGGTTAATTTGCTAGTGCACACACACCAACATAACCCTCAGTCTGTGAAATATACATCTCAGGCATAAATCTGCCCAGAACTGCCTGTGTGGGGGTTTTCTCCACTTAGCCGCTCCTGGTTTGCTTGCCGGTTGGTATCACTGGATTTAATGACTCCTGTGTAGTCGTGGATTCCCACTTCCAGGTTCTTGGCCCTCAGGGCAGCCGCATGCAGCTTTTCAAGGAAATCAGGCATACCTGCAAGGAGATGAGGGAGAGCACCTTCATTTAAATGGGTACAATACAAGTTCACTGTGCAGCAAAGAAAAGACGGTCTCAAAGCTTAGAGATGCACATAAAACAAGAACATCTGCACAATGTATAAAAATGTAATTGCTTAATTTAAAAACAAATCTCTTTTCAGTTCTTGGTTGGGTTGAAAAAAAAAGAAGAAGATGGAATATAATTTTGAAGACATTTTTAGCCTCAGTCTGTGGAAAAGAGCTCACCACTTGACACCATCCAGCTCACACAGTAACGGGGGAAGACAGTCTGAGGGTTGTCGCTGTATGTGAGTAGATAATCAAACCCATTCTGCAAGAAAAAAACAAAGTGAAACTGAGTTGCTGAAAATATTGGACCCTGGATGTAAGTTTTACAAATCTGTAACAAATCGTGTGACACCAACCTCATCAAAGGACCTGTGAGGACGGATGACCATCTTTGACTGGTATGAGTTGACTCTCACAAACTCTTGGGTCTCTGGGACTCTGGGATGCTGCACGGCTCTAATCAAAGAGAAACACACGAGGTGAAAAGATAATGATTAACTAATTTATACACAAAATAAACCATGATGGTGAACAGACACATCGTTTTTTTAAGATCTACCTGGACACGAGGACCATCAGGTTGTTTTCCACGTCAACATCATAGCGACGCACGTACACATAGTCTCTGGAGTACATGGGATACTGTGAGGAGAGATTAAAGCAGATTACAGCAGTCCCCTCAAAAGAATAAACAGGCAAAAGCTATGTTCTGTTTAACCGTGTTTGAGTGTAAAAAGAAAAAAGTGGAACTGAAATATGTACAGACATTGTGGAGAGTAAATAGCCCCTCCCCTCTGTCTCTCTCTGGGTGTATTAATAATGAAGAGAAACTCACGGGGAACTGTGTAGCCCAATAAACAACCTCTGAGCCTGTATTGACGTCTCTGTCCACCACTTCCAGCTTGATAACCAGAGAGTCCCACTTCTTCCTGTACTCAGTGTCCAACTGGGGGAAAGGAGAAAGTAGAAGTCAAGGGTAAGGTGCTTAATATAGCTCAGAGGGTAAGTGTTAGCGATGCTTTTGTGCTCGGCACATGCAGTGCAAATATGCTGGTTGCGAAAGAGTGCCTGGGTGAAAGAACCGCTAAAGAGAGTGCCATAAAACACTGAGGACAATCTATGACAAATGCCCTTCAGTGTTGTTTTTTTAACCTTTAAAAATATTAGTTTGAGAATTGAGGGATACAAACCTTTTTGTTTTCAATTCAAAAGCAATTTGTGCTTCGAATTGTGATCAAATTTCCCTTTATAATTAGTTACCTGACACACTTTTTTAACTTTTGAAACAGCTTTTTTGCAGCAAGTGAGTAGATTTGAAATGTGTGTACCTGCACGTTGAAAAACTGCCTTGGGGTGACATCGTTGTAGGAGCCCAATACTGAAATTCAAACAGAAGAACAAGACCGATCATTTCATCATTTCCAACACAGCAAACACCTGAAAGTTATTTGCACGTCGCAATGTGTGTAGCATGAGATAAGTTGTCTGACCTCTGTATTCGTAGAGATGGCTGTTGGGAATGGGGCGCTTCCACACTTTGAAGTCTTTTCTCTCCATCACAACCTCCCAGCCAGGCTCCATATTTCCTGCTGCTTTCCCTGTAGGTGTGTTGACACTTTTTGCTGCCTCCAGCGCCTCTAGCTCAAATCCACATCTTCAGAGGGGAGGCAAACAACAGGACAGGATGTTTGGTAAACTGTACAGTTGACTTAACAGTTCCTAAAAACAAAAACATGAGACCGGGGACGAAGACTCTCATTTAAAGGTGAGGGGTCATACTTTCTACATGCATCTCCAAGAGTATCAGAGGGATCGGCGCAACTATTCAGAAGGCCACAGGATACAATTCATGCTCACAAAACTAACTCTGCATGGACGAACTTGTATTAAACTGTCAACACATTTATTCAGAGATCTTAAGGATGTCAGGATGATAAATTGTTGGGTGATTAAATGTAAAACAAAGATGCCAAACCTGCGAATTTCCTCATCATTGATCTTCTCGTTCTCCCACATGAAGACACCTGCCAAGGCCGCGAAAAGCCTGCCATTGGGTGCATGCTTGCTCTGAAATCTGCGCCATATGTTCCCAACCAGAGTCCACCTTGTCCGCTCGGAATACAGGTTGGAGTAGAGTTCTCCGATCTGACAGGCCCGCCGAACCCTCTGTCCCGTCACAAAGCTGCAATGATCCGCGAATATGGAGAGCAAGCCCTTCCTCCTTTGGCCAGATCCCGCGGCCTCACTGGCACCAACACCTGCCCTTTGGATCCAGGACAACAGCAGGCCCACGCTTCTGTTCACGAGTCTTACCCTGCCCTCCTCGACAGTACGCCAGAAGGATCGGCTGCTTTGGAGCCTCATTGTACTAACACCGATCTCGCAAATCGGACGTCGGGGTACAGAGTGAAACATGACAGCTGTGACCGTGACGAGCTCCCAAAGACAAAATTTTGTCCAGCAAAGTTCAGGAGCTAGTCCTCACTAGCTAACAGTTATCACAGTCAAAGCTAACGGTCAGCGTAGATAAACCATACATCACCTTTAATTTGCTATTATAGATGAATAGAGAGCAATTTTTTAATACCACCTTGTTTGAAACGATAGTACTTTAGGTGTTAGCGAGCACGCGACATGTAACGTTAGCATCGACTGTTAGCTGACATCTCTGTTGCTTTTGAGTGAGACCAGAAAGAAACGTCTGCCCACCCCCACTGCACGTATTACTTAATCGAAACTCCAATTCTTGCTCTATTGGAGTACAAACAGAATCTTTTTCTACCTGAGTCTTTCCTGGAGTCAGCCTCACGTTTTCAAACTCTCAGCAGCGCATTTGACCTCCTCTTCCTCCTGTCTCTTGCACACCCACTCGGAAGTCCCGCCTTAGGAATCATAAAACTAGCGCTGATTGGTCGTGGAGTTCTACAGGGTGAATTTGATTGGCCTTAGTGAACGCTCGTCTTTTATTGAGCTGCTCAAAGCACCAGCATGTGCGTCTGTCAGACTTCATGTCCTTACCTGAGTATTTAAGTTCCTGGGTTGGTCTCAGATCAGATTCTTGTGACCTGGCTGCGCAGGTTAACCGCAAGTGGAGACAAGTAAGCACTTTTCTTATCACGTCCAGGATCAGTGTTTACGGCAAATTAGATAAAGGACGCACTCGCCCTCAAGCGATGGTGCTCAAACTCTGCACTAAATTACCACAACGTAAAATTCTTGTTCAAAAACGTCTATGAATGTGTGCATTAAAACAGAACACGGTAAGTACACTTCAGAACAAAAAGCACCTATAACTCTTTATCCTTCTTCTAATCTCGATTAAAACACGTTTTGGGGTCAATATAAATTGCATAACTCCCTGTCTCAACATGTTTGTATTCTTGAATTTAGAACATTTGTCTTCAAAAAAGTGAGGGTGGATAATGTCCAAATTTTCATGATTATGGAGAATCTAAAAAAATGTTTTGCGTCTTTAATGACATAGTATTTTAATGCACTGTTTAAAATTCATATTTATTACTAAATATCAAATCAAACCACACTGGACCCTGTTAGACTCCTGTAACAGTCCAGTGACACAGGGCTGTGACTGGGCCTGACAGTCGACCCTGTTAGTATAGGCTGTAATAGTTTGAACCTGGCTTTTACCTGCCATCATGCAATACATATGCATCATAACATATATAATAATGATTATATATATATATATATATATATATATATATATATATATATATATATATATATATATATATATATATATATATATATATATATATATATATAAATGTATACTGCAAGCATGAAAAAAGTAATAGGGGCTTTGGGCTTTGGCTTGACCACTCAAGAAAAATAAATAAATACATAAATACATAAATAAATAAATAGATTTTAAAAAAGGGTTGAAATGACAGACATCAATGGCAGAATTCACCCTGATCATTGTCAGTCATAGCTAACCGGAGTTTGCTGCCAAAAAGTACTTGCTTCACTTTTTATGACTGCTATGTAAATGATCCAAGACTGAAAGGAAACTTTGGGACAGCTTTAAATTATCCTTTATTTGATTTTTATGTAGGCATAGCTTAAGTTTAGCCTACCTGTGTGAAAGAAAGCATCTTAGACTTGAAAAAGCTGGGGATTTTTTTATGCCAAAAAATATAAATCTTATGACAGACAGTAAGTCATGCAGCTTAAGTTGGCAGGGGACAAATCAGTTTTATGTTTATCATTCATTTGTTTGTTTGTTCTTTTTTTGGAAGTTTTGCTTTCTTCCAATTCTCTTTAATATTATTATTTTTTAATGTTTTTAGGAATTTTGTAACCAGATTTTTAATCATGCCATATAAATTATTATTATTATTATTATTATTATTATTATTATTATTATTATTATTATTATTATTAATCTAAACGTTAAATTTTTGGCCAAAAAAAAAATCTACATCTTCATTAACAAAATAAAGCAGTTTCGAGCCAAATTAGAATACCATGTTGGTCCATCATGTTACGCCAGGTGTCGCTCTTTTACCTCGAAAGGGAAAGATAACAGATGTTGCAATTACTGATCAATTTACTAATTTGAATGAGAAATATAATGAAAACGATTGAAAGAAACAGGAAGGTGGAGAGTCGCCATAAAGGTACATCTGTGAGTATGGGTCTCTGGTTTTAACAACTTTGACCGTATTAAATGCACTAATCATAAAAACATAAAGATTTTAGAATTGGCCTTAAAAGTATACGACTTGTGGGAATTTACAGTTTAACCTGGGATTTTAGTCATTTAAAGACATGTGTGTCTTAGTCATAACAACTTCAGTATCATGTGACCAAATGTCTCTAAAAGAGCACATCAAGTGCTTTAGTCACAGTTTTATTTTTATATGTTATTTTCTGCTGAATGGGGAAAAGAAAACTACCATAGAACTTGTTGGCTTTACTGAAATTATTCTTTTCTTTCAATGAGTATTTTACACTATGATTTTGATTTGAACATTAAGTAATAACGTGACGTAACCATAAATGAGTATTTCAAAGGAAGAATAGCTCGACCCATTCAGAATGAACGGAAGCTATATCAAACAGTAGTTACTTAAAAAGAAAAGTGAGTCATAGATGGAATTTGTAATCCCTTCATTTAATTTTTATTGGATCGGAGTCCCGTGATTGTCATTGAGTCCCGGCAAGCCGATATATTTGAGTAAACGAGGTGCACTAGTAAGAGTAACTTCTGTGTTTGCTTAGGAATTTAACTCGGAAAGTACATAAATTATATCAACCCATATTACAAGTATGTTTTTGATAAAAATGCCAGGACTAGACTTCCTCATTCAGTGAATTGAAACACTTACAGCCGCCACTCCTTCCTTTATGAAATGATGCATTCAGGTGCCACGGCGGGGGTCGTTATTACGAGTGAACAAATTTTGCAAACGTACAATATGATTTTTTTTTTCTTTTTAGCGTTTTTGGATTTAGAAAAAAAAGGGACTTTTTTGTTTACTATCTTTTCCTGTTTCAATCATAGCTTTGTTGTTATTATACATTTCTTATTCATCGAATGAAGCCAAACCCGGACCATGCCCACTGATTTAGGAAGAAGGGAAATTTCCATGATCCTTAAAAAAGTGACGTAGGTAGACGGGAAAGACAATGGAGGGGGGCGAGCAGCTCGTAATAAAATAGTAATTATATGAGCTGACATACAGCATGATCCCACGAAAATAAACACTCTTCATTGTGGTTAGGCGATTTCTCACTGTTTTCTACGCTGTTGTTACATAACTTCAAAACATGTTTTTAACCGTGCATTAGTTGGGCACTTCATACATTTATCCTGCCATGACTCTCTAGAATTAAACAACAGTCATACTTTTTTCAAGGTGACTTTGTTAAATTTTCCGGTCTGTTGCTGTTGAATGAAAAACAAGTTGTCCTTAATGTTCTTCACGTCGTCACCGGATATTTTCCTAGTCTGTTATGGCAATAAGTTAAAAAAAAAAAACAGTACTTATGATTGTGCTTTGTCTTCTCTGTACTGCGTAAAAGATGGTCATATGACCACGTGCAATAACTTGGAACTGGGTTAATCACCATAAAGAAATAAACATTACAATAACCAAAGTGGTCGTGTGTGTGTGTGTGTGTGTGTGTGTGTGTGTGTGTGTGTGTGTGTGTGTGTGTGTGTGTGTGTGTGTGTGTGTGTGTGTGTGTGTGTGTGTGTGTGTGCAAGAGAGCGAGAAAGAAAGTCTCATGGTGTGTTTGTAAAGTTTAAGACCCGTTAGATTGTCGTCACATGGTGTTAGAATGATGAAGATTATTGTTTTCGTACCAACTTAGCAGAAAAATATTTTGTTCTTTACTTTTATGTTACATATCTTTTACATGAAATCATGATTTCAAACTCAGGCATGTCATTGTTTTAGATGAGGAGGTTTTGTGTATTTGCATGGATATTTGTATGCAAGCTATGCTATAAAATGTGTATATGACATGTTTCTACAGACTTCTGTGACAGTTCTGATGTGAGGACAATTTTATGTTTTAGCATTATTTATGTGAAAAGAAAACGTTCAACCACATTTGGAAAAATGGGAAAAGAAGCACAGCTCACTCCTAACTGTGTAGTCTCTCATGACCTTAGTAGGTCACTACACTTGTAAATGTCTTGAGAAAATTAAATTAATAAAAGCAAGTATACACGTGTACAGAATGTGACAGCAAGGTGTAGGTTACTAGTCGATTATGATTAGGCCAGGGGATTCGTTGGGCTTTGAATCATTTTCTTTTGAGGTTCTGTGAAAAACTGCACAAACCAAAAGAAATGTGAACTGACACGAAGTAGGATCTTCTGTTCATACGTTAAACGCATGATCACTGAAGAAAAAAAAAAATCACCCAGTTGCTAGTGATGATGCTGACAGCAGCTGGGCGGGGCCTCCTGGAGGGTGTATCCAATAAAACAAGAAGCCTGTGTTCTCTTCAGCCGGCACGAGCAAGTTCCACACATGCGGCATCGAGACACTCATTCAAACTGAGACGGTTCTGGATGACAGAAGACGCGATAATTTTCAAGTCTGATTGGATAGCTTTTTTGAAATAGTCACTTTACTTTACTATAGGCAGCTTTTTTGGGCGTTATATTTCAAAATTTGTGTTTTTTTTTGTAGTATCCCGCGCGCGCTATCGTAACGTTTCGGTCCGTGCGCGCGCTAAGTTAATTAGCTTACTGGCTAGCAACTCTATTCTTTACTGGACAGATACTTCAACGTGTGGTAAGTACTAAAATTTTTGCATATTTCTCTTGAATAATAAAACTCATGTTTCTTATTGATGAACGATTAGGGGGCTACTGTTGTAGTATGTAATGTTGACATAACTAACGTTCCTTGCGTTAATGCTATTGTTAGCCGGGGTGATGAGTCGTGGATTTACGTATGCGACATAAGGAAACAGTTATCAGCACGATCGGTTATGTCGGTGAAAACTCGCCCATTATTTGACCTATACATTTAGTAATTGTTTGACACAGTATTAGGACTGATCGCGCAAGTTGCCGTGAAGTTAATGAAGGCTTCGCCCGACATCAGGTTATCCTCATGTTGAACTAGTGTGTATGTTACAGTGAGCTTACGGCAGCACTACTGACCATCTGTCCAACGCACGGACACTTGGCAGGTCATTAAAATAGATTCTACACACACAGACACACTCGCAGTGGTGACTGTCCTCCCATCCAGCCGCTTGTGTTCCCTATATTGAGTAACATCCGGTTGCGCCCCCTATTACGACAAACAACGTCAAACTGGATAAAACATGTGGTTACTTTACACATTAATGTAATATTATTTTATTTATTCCTACTCGTGTCGAGCTGCTTCTGCTGACCCGTCCCGTGAAGCGGTATCAACAGAAGAGGCTCGTGCTCACTGCCGTGTTCTATGAATGGATGACGACACGTGCGCAGACAGGACCGGAGCCTCTTGTCTCCGATAGATAACGCACTTATTTTCTTTGTACGGCGCTTAAAGTCAGCAGTGAACAACCGAAGCTGTTGTAAACTGGGACATAGTTATGTTTCCTGGAAATTCTAAAGGCTCTTGGTGTGATTTAACCTTCGATCTCTTCCTGCGACACACACAAAACATGGCTTCCAATTGGAAAGGAGGCTAGTCGAGGTCTATCTTCCGGTTCAAGCGCTGCAACAAGTATTTCTTTTCACCACGCCTCTTGGGTTGTTTTATCTAGTTCAGCCAGCACAAAAGCTGTTATGTTTGTTCTAAATTCTTGGATCATCCATTTGTTATTGTTTTGGGTCTTATGTCGTTTATTTACACATTTTTTTCTTATTTTTGTCTTTCAGAATGTACCCCTGCTCATCTGCAGTTACATTTGCACCATGGCTGTTTGTCCACTCTGCTTGATAGCCCAGCACCAAAGCAAAATCAACAGATCTAGTATAATTACAGGATAGCAATAAGCCCCCACTTTACCACTGTTTACCTTAATTGTTTTCTGGTCTGTACCGGATAAACAAATTACAAGTTTGCACTGCTGAATCCTATCTTTATAGGTGGGAAAGAGAAGTTTATTTATTTTAAGATTACCTCTTAATTTCACTAACTGCTGTTTAGATATAGCATTAAATAAATCACTATTTTGTCAGGCATTTATTCCCTTTAAGATTGTGAAACAGTTTCTCATAAATTTGCAATCATGGTTTCAACAATTACAGCTGCAACAATCCTTGCCACCACAGTAGGGATAGCTACCCACACCCCTCTCACAGATTACCTGTGGCTGCTGATTATTGGCTTCATCATTGCATTTATTTTGGCCTTTTCCGTGGGTGCAAATGATGTCGCCAACTCATTTGGTACAGCTGTAGGCTCTGGGGTGGTCACCTTGCGACAGGCATGCATTCTGGCCACAATTTTTGAGACCCTGGGCTCTGTTCTCCTTGGGGCCAAAGTCAGCGAAACCATCCGCAAAGGTATCATCGATGTGGGCATGTACAATGGCTCCGAGCAGGTGTTGATGGCTGGATCCATCAGTGCCATGTTTGGTGAGTACTGGCAGCTAATCTTGGATGTAATTACACCTGGGGTTATTGAACCTGGTGAATGAGGCTTGGCAGCACACAAGGCTTGTCACTATAAAGTAGGGCTGCAGCTATCGAATATTTTAGTATTCGAGTATTCTACTGAAAATCCCATCGATTAATTGAGTAATCGGATAAAATACATTTATGTTTAGATAAAGAGCAGTTATTTTTCAAATGATTTTTTTTCTCTTTAAGAAATAGAATTTTCTGATACAGCATGTCAATAAGAGCGCTTGCTTTGGTAGCTTGAGAGGTCTGAAAACTCTCTTAATATGGCCTCAGCTCTATTTGAAATATCACTCTTTGATCTTTTTTAAAATGAAACGATTCCTCGAGGCGGAGAAAATTACTTGAGTATTTTTTGTAATCAAGTACCTCTAATCATTCGAGGAATCGTTTCAGCTCTACTATAAAGCTGTTTTATAACCAGAATGTTTCATACATCAGTCTGCTGAGTGTTTTTCTTTGCCAGTTTTCCAAGTCTGAAAAGTTATTTAAGTACAACTGTAGAGAGCTCAGGTTGATTCAAATGTACTTTTATCTGCTGTCATTAGGTTCTGCTGTGTGGCAGTTGGTTGCCTCCTTCCTTAAGCTTCCCATCTCTGGAACACACTGCATTGTTGGTGCTACTATTGGCTTCTCACTGGTTGCCAGAGGCCAACAGGGAGTTAAGTGGCTTGAACTCCTCCGTATAGGTAAGTGACCTTAACTTGACCTAGAAAAGTTCTCCATGTTTGGTTGGCTTGGACCTCAGATTGTTTTAATGGACTGGCAGGGTGTGACAAGTAAAGCACCATTATCATTTTATTGTAGCCTTTATGTTGTCTGTGCAGGGAAGTATTGATATAAAACAGTCATATAAAAGACAGTTATACATGACCCTGTTGGTTTCACAGCAAAATCTTTAATTCAAAATCTATTGTCTGTATGTGATGATAAAAATGAAACTGGTATCCAATCTAGATAAGTGTAAAAAAAAAAAAAATTATAGCTAACAGGGTGTTGCAGTAAAGAATGAGGAAATATTTGTAACATGTATAATTGGTAAACTTCTTATTTCCCAGGTTGTATATTTCGTCAGATGCTGCAATTCAGGTTTAACTTCTTTTCAAAAAGACCAAGCTGATAGAAACGAGATCCTTTGTCATCTGTAGAAAAGCAAATTTAAGCCCTGACAAATGTTGGGGCTGAATAAGTGTAAATGATCCACTCTCTAGTTGAAAAGAGACTGTTCACTTTGTTGGTAAATAGCCAAAACAGCCAACCACCCAACCAGGGAAATTACATCACTTATCAGATTTATTTCCCCACATGAAATTGCATTCCCCAGATTTCAAATATCACGTTTCCGCTAATTTTCTGTGCTCCCTTTTCCTTAATTTTCAGTTGGCTCCTGGTTCCTGAGTCCCCTTTTGTCTGGAATAATGTCAGGGATTGTTTTCTACTTTGTGCGCATGTTCATCCTGCAAAAGGTAAGAGGGCTCCAGTCAAACTCTGGCTAGATTATGGTTTTGAGTGAGGTGAGAGGTTTCATAGTGAAAGTTTGAATCATTTTCAACAAGGCTTAACAAGTCAGTGTTTAAAATTGGATAGAGGAAATGTAGCAATGATACTTCTGTTCTCTGAATCAGTTCCCTATTCTTGTCATTGAGTGGGGCTGAAATTACCACTGTGCCCTTGTTATGTCATCAGTTGTAATCAGACAACAAAACAGGGACGGTTCATTTTCAGTGCAGCCCAGACATTTGCTAGTTTGCTCTGTTTTTTTGTCTCCCCTACAGAAAGACCCCGTGCCTAATGGATTGAAAGCTCTTCCTGTCTTTTATGCCATGACCATGGGAATCAACCTGTTCTCCATCATGTTCACTGGAGCTCCTAGTGAGTATCGTTGTTTGACTCATTTTGCTTTGCATGCCTGCCCACAGCCACAGTTTAAAATAAACTGCTCCCTCAGACAGCCGGATGCCCACATGTATTCCAGACTGAACCAGACTGTGTTTACCGTTTTCACAGAAGCTGTGTTTATTTTAACATGTTTTTTGGGGCCTTCTTGCCTGTGGTTGTATGTGGGTCATAGCTGGAATGAAGTTATAGAGCGGAGCACAACAGGGAGATGGAAATAAGATTTCACTAGCGCTTGACGTCACTGTCTGTCCTTCAGACATGAAGGAGGAAAAGAGAAGTAAAAGGGCTGTCGTTAGTTGTGTTGATACTATAATTTTCTAGAGTAATGCTCTAAATACTTGTGAGCCATTTATTCATAATCTCTTTATTAAATGAGCAACTTTTGCTCCTTTGTTTTCTTCTCTCTACAGGGCCTAGCAGTTCAAGATGTTAGCTGGCCTGGGCCAGTAAATGGCTGCTACAGGCCAGAGTTTGACCAGATATGGTGCACTGATGTGTGCAGGCACATCAGCAGCACACTCAGAGGAGATCACTTGCAGATCCAGCATAGCCCATAAGCCTGCTTAGTCAGGCACATTCTGTACAGCTGTGTGAAGTTTCCCAAACCACAGTGCACTGTACATGAGGGCCTGTACTTTGGTGCCTCACATTGAGAAAGGTGCGAGATTGCATTTTGACTCCATGACAAACTCACTTTGACACAGAGAGGCTAAGTTTGACACCTCCTACATTCACATTAGTCTATTTATTTTGAAGGAAGAATGATTAAAAACACATCAGGCCAATTTTAAAGCCTCAAAACAGCTGGAGGGCCACTTCTCATGCCATTCTACATCAAGGCTTTAAGTCACAGCCTGCTCCGTGTCCATCTGATACAATAAATCATTCAACAAGATTTAACTATTAGGCTTAATTTTGGCCACGAATATACTACACTCCATTGGCTCGTAGGATATGATTCATACGGCTGTTACACTCACCCTCCTGCAGAAGTACTATCTGCTGCCAACTGAGTACAGTATGTTTGGTCTCCTGATAGGACTCAGCGTTCCCCTAATCTAGACCCCATCACAGTGGTGAGATTGGACACCAGGCATCCCACAGCACATTCCTTAACTCAATATATACACCGGTGCCAGAGACCTCAAGTCAGCAAGTGCATGCTTTTGGCCAAAGCATTTGAGGGTCAGCTGGCAGCCTGTACGGATGAGGTTTGGTGCGACTTCTTGACACGTTACAAATCAACAACTGCTGTCGCTCCGTTCCCAGCTGAACGAAATCCATCAAGTAGCGACACACATAAGACTTGCTACCCTTTTTAGGCCCTTTTGAGTGTTCAGCGCTCATTTTTGAAATTTGGTGCCTCTCCAGGAGAGTTAAAAAATCACCATCTACTTTTGCCTATGTCGCTGACCTTCACAGAGAAATTGATACACAAGTTTGCATTTTTTTCCTCTTGTTTCCAAGTCAAAGCTGAAGTTCATCATCCTCACACACAGCCTCGTTTAACTAACTCCAATGCGTGTTGCTGGATACAGACACCCACTGGCGTTGGTTGCTCAGGGGACGCCAAACAATCAGAAATACAAACCTGACGCTCACATGTCACCATACCTGGCACAGTGAGTCTGAGCCATTGTCTCTGAAACAGGGACTTGGATGTCTTCAGAGGAAGCGTTGCCGTGATAAACACTGATTGTGTGGATAGAATGTCCGGCTTAGACATCACTTCAGAGCAGATGCTTAATGGAGCTCTGACTTAATCCTAATACTCTTGGTATGATGCTTTGCTAGATGTGGCAGAGTGACTTATAAACTTCTTTAAGTTTCTTTATAACTGAAGTCGCTGGTAAGTTGCATTTATAGTATTTGGGATGGGGGGGTCAGCCCGTGTTATTGTGTAATGTAGGCCACAGGATACAGAGGTTTCAGGGAGGGGCTGTGGAACGCAGCCGTGGTTGGACTCAATTTCCTGTGCAGTCCTGTTCATCCCACTGCATGGCTGTGGTATAAACTCACCCCTTTGTGTGGGAGTGTTTATCAGACTGCTAGACCCAGGCTACTTTTTAAACCCTCTTTTATATTTTGTAGGAAGTTGCCCACAAACAAGTCTCTGTGACAAAGAGTGTCCATGTGGGATCCATCAGGCCCTTTTGTTGTTCACGGTGTTGTTTTGTGTCCCTTTGTTGGATCCTCTGGACTGTTATTGCGTAGTGATGTCTCACTGAGTCACACCTGTCTCTGGATGTCTCACTTCCCGTTAGCCACCGTACTCCTGTGAAAGACTCAGCTGTTACAGAGCTGCCTGCCCTTTTTCCCCCTCTTATGTCTCTGAAGTCCTAAAGGGAGTCCGCTTCCATTGCGTAACTGAATAAACATCAGTTAGGTGCTCTGCAGTCTCATGCTGCAGCGTGACTCAGTGGAGAGAGTGCACGGTGGACTCTGCCCTTAAATGAGCACGGCGACCGAGACAGTTATCGAGCAGCCTTGGCTTCTCTTTCCCCCTTCTTATCTTCAACTTCCCAAACGAACCAAGCTGGTTAAGTGTTATTTGTTTGTAATTATGCAGGGCCAAGGTCACCTCTCCTGGAGCGCTGTTGTTAGAATTTCTAGTAGCTTTTGTTTTTGTTTTCTCCTTAACACACTGCTGACTTGCAGCCCTGCTTTGACAACGCTGCCTGCGTCCCCAGGGAAATGTAAATAGTCGCGTTCTGCCAGCATGTGCTGCATTATATCTACCTCTGCTGCACCAGCTTTACTGCAGTCTTGGCAAGAGCGTGTCGTTATTGCTACAGCAAACAGCTCCAAGGAACGACTCCCCCTTTCTTTCCCTTTTCTCCTTCAGCAGTGTCGCCTTTTAAGGTACTCATTGTCCACATGTAATGTTAGCAGGGCATATTGGGGTCATGGTGACATTTTTGCTCTTTCACCTGTCAGCTGTTACATAACTGTTGACATTGTGGGGTACACATGCTTTCCATGTTTAACTAGTATGTGGCACAGTGAGGCAATGCAGACAAGTGTGACATTGACTGTAGAGCAAAAGGACAATGATTTTAAAAGACTGATATTCACTTCTCATTTTCATGTTTCTAAAAAGTTTATTTAATTTGTTTTCTTCACATTTTAGAGTTTTACACTTTTTTATTGGTAACTTTTCTCAGAAAGGTAGCAGCTGCTGCCTTGTGTTTTAAAAATGCCCTTTTCTTTCTCTTTGTGTGTTTCTGTCCCTTGTTCCTCGCGATCTTGAAGTGCTTGGATTTGACAAGATTCCTTGGTGGGGCACCCTGCTCATCTCAATGGGTCTGTCCCTGCTGACTGCCATCGTGGTCTGGTTCATCGTCTGTCCTCGCCTCAAGAAGAAGATTGAGGGTAAGCTGCCGTCCTGTGTGTGTTTTTTGTTTTTGACTTTTCAGTTTTTTTATTTTTGGAGTCCTTTGCCGTCAGTTTCTGACCACAGAGACGTTGGTGACCTCACTTAAGCTTCTGGGCAGGTGAGATAAAGTAAGCCTGCACACCATGTAGCTCAATGTGACCATTCACACTGAGCGCTCCCATTAATCCAGCAAATGGAGATTAAAGGGATATTTAGTCATGGTGGAGTCACTCGAGAAAGCGGATCCCAAAATATTGTCAGCAGTTTTTCTTATGTAATGCTGGCTTAATGTGAAAATCCCAAGAGTCAAACCCAAAACTCACACTCCTGTGTGTCTATGTCTGAGGGGATCTCTGACCATTTGTGAAGTTTTTAGGTCACTCTATTGTTAATGTCACAATGCTTTTTATTAACTGGTCTTTCATAACAGATGCGTGATAAGTGTGGCCTTTTGTTGCTGTGTTTAAAAGATGAACCATCAGGGATAACAAAGCAGTGCACAGGCCTCTGTGTGGAGCCTTTGAGGGAAAGAGGGTTAAATATTTATTTTGTTGTATCGATTTTTGCATGCCGAGCTCTTTTTATTTCTTGCATCATAAGGTGAGTTTGATCTGACCGGGTATGATCCATGTTAGCAAACTGCCAGTAGACCAACGGCCTAATTGGGTCAAAGTGAGCCTCTTAATTGGCCTTTACCTCCAGGACTAAAATAAGCTCAGGTTGACTTAAGGCGTCAACATGGCACGTACAGCGCGTGTGTTGTGGGGCGGATGCAGCCTCATCGGAACTGGTTAGAGCTGGAGCTGCAGCAGTCAATGTGACGAACCAGTCGGACAACACCAGGGATTGTCAAATAGAAAATATTGGCTTTAAGTATCTCATCCCCTTGAAAACACAAACAAAACTCCTGTAAGCCTCAGGATGTGTCAGGTCTTATCGACTTTCTTCTCATCAGCTGCTCATGCTCGTGTAAATATGTTCCTTGTAAGGTAATAATCCATTTATCTGATCCTGTGAACGCAGCAGCTCACCTTTGAACACGGGTTTAGTTACATTTATGGAACAAAGGATTTTTTGACTCTGGTTATGCAATTCTGATGACTCCCCGCAGCTTAGGCCAAGAGTAAACACATGTGCTGTTCTAATATTTCTGAGCTGTACTGTATAGATGTTTGGACGTAATCCAAGCAATATCTCACTCAACTCTTCCCCTGCCAGGAGATCTCAAGGCTGCCAGCCCCTCTGAGAGCCCCCTGATGGAGAAGAGGGAGCTGAAAGAGGCCCACTGTCCAATCCTGAAACAGACTGCCAAGGAGACATCCACCACCCCAGCTGTCAATCAAAACCCCTCCGCCCAGCCCCAGGCCGCCCCAGAGGAACGCAGAGTGGCATTTGACATCGGAGACTCTGACGAAGTTGACAATAAGGAACGCAAGGTGGCGTTTGACATCGGAGATTGTGATGACACTGACAACAGCAATGCAAATGGAGGTAAGGTTTCTGCAGCCTCTACATTTATGTGACTCAAGCTGGATTTCTAGATATTAAATGTAACTTTTTCACCTCTTTTTTTTTTTATTTATTTATTTTACAGCCTCCAAACAAGTCCAGCTTAACAACCAGGACAACAACCAGCACAGCTACGGCTCCACCAATAATCACCACCAGGCTCAGTTTAACAACAGGCCCGCACAGATCCCCAGTAACGGCTACAGCCAGTACCACACGGTGCACAAAGACTCCGGCCTCTACAAAGACCTGCTGCACAAGCTCCACCTGGCCAAAGTCGGCGACTGCATGGGTGAGGGCGGTGATCGACCCATCCGGCGTAACAACAGCTACACCTCCTACACCATGGCCATCATCGGCATGCACGGTGACTTCAAGCACAAAGACACAGACTTCCGGGCCAGCGAGGACAGCGAGAAGGGTCCAGGTGGGCAGGAGAAGAAGCGTGTGCGCATGGACAGTTACACCAGCTACTGCAACGCTGTGGCGGAGAACACGACCCCTGAAGGCCTTGGGGAAGGCGAGGTGGCTCTGGACATGGGGAAGGAGGACGCAGGAAGCAGCCAAAGCTCTCTGGATGACGACGGCCTTGAGGCGGACAAGCCAGAGGTCTCAACGCTGTTCCAGTTCCTCCAGATTCTCACCGCCTGCTTCGGATCCTTTGCTCATGGAGGAAATGACGTCAGGTAAGCAGAATTCTTTAAAGGGCTGTTTTTATCTGGTTTTTCTTCTTTGGTACGCTGGAAGGGATTTGTTTTGAAATCTAAAACGGGTCCTTCCCTCCTCTGCAGTAATGCCATTGGACCACTGGTGGCTCTGTGGCTGGTTTATGAAACCAGCAGTGTGACTACAAATGCACCCACGCCCATCTGGCTTCTCCTGTACGGGGGTGTTGGCATCTGTGCTGGGCTCTGGGTGTGGGGACGCAGAGTGATCCAGACGATGGGAAAAGACCTCACCCCGATAACCCCCTCAAGGTATGAAGTCCTCAGACAGTGCTGAACCTGTTCCTCCATAAAACCACATCTTTTACAACTCTTTGAATTTAGTGAGCATGCTCAGACAAATCCACCTGAGAGTCATGAGTGTTGTTTTTATTCCTCCACAGTGGTTTCAGCATCGAGCTGGCCTCAGCCCTGACTGTCGTGGTCGCCTCAAACATTGGCCTGCCTGTTTCCACCACCCACTGCAAGGTACGCCGGTTAAACACTGTGGTCAGGGAAACAGACTAGACACGGGGGAAGAAGCCCGCTCAGTGTGAGGGAAGCAGAGTAAACAGGAGTCAGACTGTTTTGACTTGAGTAACTTTCTCCATTATGAAACGGTTCATTTTTAGGCGTGGTGATAATTGAAGTTTTACAGCGAACGATTTTGGTGAGATTTACGTAACGACCGCTCTGTTTCCAGGTGGGCTCCGTGGTCGCAGTAGGATGGCTGCGCTCCAGAAAGGCGGTGGACTGGCGTCTGTTCAGAAACATCTTCATGGCTTGGTTCGTAACCGTGCCCATCTCCGGCCTGATCAGCGCCGCCATCATGGCCATCTTCATCTACGGCATCCTGTGAGCACTAAGCTGCACCCCGACGCAGGGGAGGAGAAAGAAACCGCTCCAGCGCGCACCGAGGAGAGACGAGGAGTAAAGTTGGAAGGCCAAAATATATCGCTTTACCTCAAGCCAACAACTTTGGAAGAAAAAAGGCAAAAAGAAAAAAAAGATGTTTGAAATGAGTTGTGATATGGGCCTGTGGTTCTTGGCTGCATCATTTTCAACCTAGAAATTGCTTTGTTCCAGTTGGGCCACTTTACTTCCCGTGGGAAGTTTGCATTTCTTTGTTCTGACTTGCTTTGTCATTCTGTAAAGAGTTAATCAAAAAAACATCAACTGATTTTTTTTCTACTATCATTCTTCCATTTTTTTTACTTTGCATTTATGTATATACGACCATGCTGTTTTAATTTTGTTTTACATGTTAGTAACAAAATGAACAACTAAAATGCAGTATTAGCCTTTTGCAGATGTAACTCTTCAGTCACACAACATGCTGAAAGTAAAGTAGTTGCAAAAGGAATATTTTTAGGGAAAAAAAAAAAAACAATCAACAAGGTTATGGTGTGTTTATGTGTTTCCCCCAATTCTGAGTATTTGTTCAGTAAATTTTCTCATCTGGCTTCTTTTTTATCCTATTAACCGGGATGTGTATTTTCTCTCCCTGGTGTTGTGGAACAAAAAATGACCATTAACTTAAAGTGAAGACTGTTCTCACTGAATGTCTGCCTGAAAAAAACATTTGTAAAACCCTAAATTGGCATCAAGTCAGTCCATTTCTGACAGAAGTAAACAAAGCCCTCATCATTGAATCAGTCATCAGGCTAACTGCAGGATCCTCTGCATGAAATGACTTGAATTTCAGAAATGTAACAACACATTGTCAGCGTTTTGCTCTCAAACAAGACCTTAAGTTTCCTGTAAAACTTGATTGCATCATACACGGCGGTTAAATGCTTTAGGTCTGCTTCAGCCTTTATGTTTTCTAGTCAACCTCTCATCAGCTTCTTCCCCGTTTGGTTTTTCTGTGGAACTTGCACCTACGTGGATGTTTGGGTTGCTCTGGTTTTCCTCTCACTGGGCCCTGAGGAGCTGAACACGGTTGTGAAGTAGAAGGAACGGGAACCTAAAATCTGGAAGTTGATCTGGCCTCGTTTGAATGAGGGTGGACATAAGTTGCATGCCACCATTTGGCTGCAGTACTAAATGCATTTCAGACCTGTAGATGCTGTAGTTGCCTTAATTGTTTTATTTTCCCTTAGGTACCAAAGACAGGAGTTTTTTTGTTTTGTTTTTTAATGCACATCGACATACTATAAATCAAACTTGTGGATACAAAAAACAAATGAAAAATAAAAATGGGAAAATACAGATGTTGTGTTTGTTTTTGTTACCATTTTGGAAGAAAACTCATTAAATAAGCCATTCACTACACCATGAAGTAGTATTTAATGTCCTTACAGTTACAAACTTTAAGGAGCATGAGTCAAAAAGAAGGAGCGCAGGTTTTACAGACGATAGTTCCCTTTTATTCGTAGTAAGCCCGATGCAGCGCGTGCACCGGGTGACGAGGGAGCGATGGGATCCACGTGCTGCAGTGCTCCTCAATCATCTGGATCTGTGACGCAGAAACACACACACACACACACACAGGATTCCTTTACGCTAGCTGTACATTGTACACTCAACAATTCAGTATTTTTCCAGAGTGAATGATTCAGAGCTCTCCTTCTGTTTTCCTGATGTGACTCAGCCCTCGTGAGCAGGTTAGTGATGAATGACTGCAGCAGCCTGTAGCAGCACTTTACTGCTGTATAGCAAAAAAAAAAAAAAAGAGCAGCATATTCAACCCCCAGAAGGATTAAGATTTACTGCTTCACCATTAATTTCTCTTATACTCCAGCATAGGACGCTCTTCCTCTGCAGCACCTCAAACAGTCACAATGACTTCTCTTCACCTTAGGAATCTGATCACATTTAAAACTCAACTTTCTGCATCTTTTAGGGCAGGGACGCAGCATCCTTGGCTCCTAAAATAACCCGGAGCAGATGATACAGTATAAATCAAGCACAATAAGCACCTGTGGGACAGAAGCCTCAGAGTGTCCTGGATTTTTGTCCCAGATTTATTCACATACAAGGAGGACTGTGCTCCTACAAACAAAGCCAGCGTCTTATTTTCGAGGTCAAGCAGTAAACAGCTTCTTCCATAACTGTGGTGGCTTAAAAATGTGTTTCTAAAACATTATGTCATTACTCTGGGGAGGAAAACCTCGAATTCTTTTTTCTTTTCACAAGCTGTTATATGCTTCTTTTACTGTTTGCTGCGCCCGACCTATAAACTGTTTTAACTCTGTTTAAATCTAGCTCAGACTGGCCCTGACCGGCTCTGTTTTCGCTCTTCATTGCATAACCTACAATTTGACTTTCACATGGTGTGCTCCAAACAGTTCACCACATCGTGCCTCAGCAGGTACTTTTAGTCTGCCTCAAGAAATGTTTATCACCACCTTGGCTCAGATATCTGGGTTATGGATGACACGCAGTAAACAGGCGTGTGGATTTTTGTGGTGCAGCATTTGTGTGGCATTCAGGTGTTTTCACCTTCCTCCTTGGTTGAATCATGACTGCCTTCATCTACAGGAGGAAAGAGAAAAGAGGGATGTTGCAGTAAGTAAAGAGATGAGTATTTGTGTGTGAAGCATATTTTCAGTGAAGGTTGATCTTACCAGAGCTGCTCACAGTCTCTGACACAGCCTCATGGTGCTCTGAGGAGGAGAAATGTACAAATAAAGCACAAAAAATAGTTTTAAAGTTGGCTTATCTCAGATTTTAACCCTTAAACATCTCAAAGACTACTTTAAAAACAAATACCAGAACTTGTTTTTAACAGATCATTGCCCTGAGATAAACTTTGTTTCACTCAAAGTTAATGTTGGATTGTGCGTTTAGTGCTTTATTGCAGATGTAGAAATACTTACCCCGCTTTTGTCTTCCTGTCAATAACAATAAAAAGAAAACGGTCAGTAAAAGATTAACTGGAATTAACTTTTATGTCCAAAATAAAGTCATGAACTCACCCTCGGCCTCCTCAGAGGACTCTGAGGATTCTGTGGGAGAAAAAAAAAAATCAGTCACAAGACTGTGAATTTCACACCCCAGTGTGCCCTCGCCTCATCTTGAAGAACTTCTCTGAAATGTCCTTTGAGGCCATCTACAGGCCGATCCTGGGACAGTAAATCCGCTCTTACCCCCTCGTGCTGCTGCGTCAGAGCTGGCGCCTCCCCCTGCTGGAGGAGGATTTCACAGTTATGTAATGTTGAAGATCACATACATAGAGGACACATGCTGATAGCAGGAGGAGGTTTCTGACACACCTGTGTTGTCCTTGTCAGCTTCGACACGTCCCTCCACTGCAGGAAACATTTCAACACGTGATTTTCACTTCAAACACAAACCTGTGTCTGCCTGTGTGTTTGTTTGTAGGTGTAGGTGTGACTTACCTGCTCCATCCTGAACAGCCTCTGTGTGATACAGATTCAACAGATTCAACAGATTAAACTAATGAATTTGATGTTTTTATTTCTGGATGAGGTCAAAGGTCATGTGGCTCTTCTTACCGTAGCGGGTCCCCTCGCTCTGCTCCTCAGTGACTAAAAGGAAAATTTAAAGAGATTGAAAATGTTTACACTCTGTGCTTCACACATCTGTCCATCAATCATCTTTACCTCTTTCCTGTCTGTAATAAGAGACATGGAGCTGTCGGGCATAACTGAGGAGCCTCAATGAACTTTAAAGGGCTATTCTGGTGTTTTAGCCAAGGTTCCCTTTGCAAACATTCCGGGGCCTACTTATGATCCATACAAAAAGTTTCCCAGAGACAAATGATTGAAGAACTTGGGAGCTAGTTTTTGTGTATTACAGGCTCAGAATATTATTTTAAATATCTGAGAAAGTTACGGAAAAATTAGATAAGATAGAGTTTTGAAACAACATTTAGATCATGTATTACCTTATAGGCTTCTTGCTGTCTTGCCTTTTATTCCATTTGTTATTTCTGTATTTTAAGTGTGTTATTTTCTTCAGTTTTAATTCTCTTTATGTTCAATTACTGTTTTATCTTATTGGATCTTTTTTATTCATTGTTGTTATATTCATATCATTTGTACTTGTTTACCTAAACTATTTTAATGAACATAACATTATTTGGCTATCTTAACCTTTGGATTTTACTGTTATTATCATAACCTTTATCTTTATTTATATATCCACTTATGTATTTTTTTTTTCTATCTAATTTATTGTTTTTCTTTCGTATTGTTTCTTTTTCCTTTTTGGGGACAGTGATAAATAGGAGGTTGGCATTAAAATATGCTTCAAACTATTTAAAACAACATATTAGATGTTTGTTAAAATGTGTAGTTGGCATTTCTGTTGCTGTGATAGTATTCTATATGATATTTCTGCCACTTTTAACCAATTAAAGAATCAGTCCCATTAAACTGTCAAATGGTCAAACCAAAAAATCATGAAAAATATTGAATAATTAATCTTCTTGGAGTTATGCAAGTGTCCTCAATGACATAAGTAATTCGTTATGAAAGATCAACCGAATATATATTAAAATATTACATTTATAAACTTGATAATATGAGTTTGTTGCACTGAGCAAGTCAGTATGTCGTAGACATCAATGTTTCTCTTTGTTTTGGGCCGATTGGTTTGAAATCTTTTAAGATTTCATTTTAACAATGTAATGGACTGATAAAGTTTTATTCACAGAATTTTTTTTAAGAGAAACATTCGTTTCACGAGTTGACAGTTATTGTCAACACCTACTGGCCATGTATTTTTAACCCTTCTATTTTCTCTTACCTCTGGTCCTTGTTGTTGGGTTCTCTTCTCCTGTTATTGGGATTTTATGTATTGTACATTTTTGTTTTTTTTTCCTGACCAGGACTGATGTATTTTATCTGTTTTGTTCAAAAGCACTGTGTGAACAAATGTTTTGAAAGGTGCATCATCATTATTATTATAATTATTATTATTATTATTATTATTATTATTATTATTATTATTATTATTATCATTATTATTATTATTATTATTATTATTATTATTATTATTATTATTATTATTATTATTATTATTATTACTTTTCAAAGCTTTTCTGTCCCTATATGTCATTGGGCGCACAGTGCAGTATACTTAGAACAGGTTGCCAGCAACTGGAGCTGGAATAACAAACAACCAGAAAGTCACACCTGACCTGTGGGCAACTTACAATGACCAATGAGCGTGTTTTTGGGCTGTGGGAGGGAATGCAGAGAGAACACACACACGCACGGGGAGAATATGCAAACTACACACAGAAAGGCTCCTGTCCAGCTGACAGCTCTTACTTTACATAAGTGTGAAAGATATATCCTCAAAGGCTTCTGTCAAACTTACCGTTCATCTGAGCCGCCTCGTTCTTCTGAGCGGCTTCAAACTCTGCCTGATCTGAAAATGTTTAAACAGTTCATTTTAGGCCCAGCAGAAAGGTTTTAATATAAGAACAACCATTAAAGAAATGTAGAGATAAACCCAAACACATAAGCTCTAAAGTGTGAAGTGGGAGGCTTGTAAAGAAATATTATGAAACAGAAACAAAAGGGCAAAAATGTCTCCGCCTGATGGATCGAGACCAACAGAAAAAAAAACGAAGCATCAAACATGAAATGTTAAAAAGTCAACAGTACCTATTTCCTGTAGTTTAGTGAGCCCATCTGCACGAAAAAGAAAGACAATTGAATTGTATGAGGCCCTTTCTGAGGCATGCAGGTGTCCTTACATTTGCATTATTACTGCTGGAACTTATTAATGCATGTTTTTCTCACCCTTCTTCTCCACAGCCTCCTCTTTCTCTGCAGACTCCAGAGACGCTGAGAGAGCTACAAGTCATCACAAGTGCATCAGTCAGACTTCAGCTAAACACTTCTTCTGGTTAGACAGCACAGATATAAACAAGCAAAAGATGCTAAATTTTAACCCCTTGCTCCTGAACTTTAAAGTGTATTCCTCTTACCAGAGTGGAAAGCTGCCACAGCGAGGAAAACAAAAAGCGGCACTAGAAACCTCATCTTGGCGGCTGCTCTGCTTTGGGGAAAGATTTTTTGGGTGTCCCTCCAAACTGTGTGGTGTTGTTGATTCACAGCTCTTTTATATCTTCTGTCACATCACATGCTGCTCATGGACAGGCGGCTCTGGTACCATTGTCCCTCCCTACCTGAGAGGACAGCTGGGTGTCACATCGGCACACAGACGTATCCTTATTCAGGCTGTCAATGGCGCCCATTGTGGGCTCTGCAGTCACACGGGGCCTTTATTTGGGTCACTTTTGTGTCTGATTTACAAAACAAAAAATGGGGCTCCTTGAATTTGAATGAAACATTGTTTATTTCCTGTTCCTGTGATTTCACTGCACATCCCTGAATTATGAATGATGGGTCACAATGTCGCTCAGGAAGACAATCCAGTGATTAATCATGCAGAAGATGATAATGAAGAAAGCTGCAACTTTTTCCCCCTTCTGTTCAGCATTTTTATGATTATCTGATGATCAGGAGAACTTTTTACTCATTAGACATATAGATGAAATTTAAGACCTCAAAATGATAAAAACAAAACAGATTTTGAGGCTGAAATGGACAAAATGAGTAAAACACCAGTGGATTGCCATCACCACACACATTTAATCCACTTGACACATGAAGAGTAATTTCTACGGCAGATTATTTTTGACCACTCAATATCTTGCTGTTACTGATACCAGTAAAAAAAAATGCCTTGAATACTTTGGCCTTCACCTGCTGAGCTAAACAGCTGCTCTCTGACTGGTAAGCTAATGCAGTGATTCCCAAAGTGAGGGTCAAGACTCCCAGAGGGGCCCTGAAATGCCTTCAAAAATATTTATAATTACATATTTCATCCATTATTACAAGAATATAAACAAGAATAGAGGTTAAATTTGATAAGAAAGCATGAAAGTATGAAAATGTTTGATCTATTTTGAATTTTGATTAAGATCCCTAAGGAGACTAAGACAGGATAATGATGGTATCAGTGGTGGCAGAAAACTATCTCAGACTTTATCTGTTTTTGTAGGTTTAAAGCATTCCTAAACAGGGGGTAATTGGTCTTCTGAGCTCCTAAGCTGCAACTTTGAAAAATATGTTTATGATTAAAAAAAGAAGGAGAGAGTTTTAAACTTTTGAAACAGAGTATTAATGAACTTGAATGGCAAAATGACCTGGCAGGGGGAGGACTCAAAGCAGGACTCAAAAGTGCAAACCGCTCCAGACTGACGGTTTTTTCAACAAAGGGTTTTCACTTCCAAAATGAGGCCATTAGCAGGTTAGTGGATCATGTTACCCTTTGTGTGGTTTAAACAAGAGGCAAACTTCCTGGCTGTTAGGAAATGAAGCCATGCAGAAGTGTTAAAAACTGCAGTTCATCAAGAATCTGCATAAGGCTTCAGAAAGACCAGAAACCACAAACACATCAAGCCAGATAATAAATAAACAAATAGAAAAGACTTTTACACTTTACAGGGGGTGATTTCTTTCTTTTTTTTTTCTGATCTGGCATATTAAAGAATTTTGGGATCACGAAGAAGAGGTGTGGCTCAGCTGACTGATTGGCAGGTGTCCTGTAGCTCAGGGGTCATCAACTTCTTTTGTCCAAGGGCCAGAAACACTGTGAGGGCATGACGCTCTCATTAAATAAAAAAAAAGGGTATCCTCAGTAGTATATTATTATTTGATTTAATAATTTTCATTGTTATGTATCATTATTATGTATGCTATTGTTTATTATTTGTTGGTGTTCAGAGACTTGTATGACCTGCACTGCAGCAAACCACCAGGGGGCGATTGTAATATTTTAGGTTTCATATTAGTGAGCAGTGGCGTGCACAAACTGTTTAAAGGGCAGGGGCGAAATAAAAATACAGGCGCATACAGAGAGTTGTCACTACTGAAAAGGGCACCAAGCTCCATGTGTTTTTGAGGGTATGTTTTTCACCACCCAAGAGGGCACTCGAGCATGTGTTTTGGCTCCCAAGAGTGTGCTTTTTAACAACTGAGTCACCCCATACCCTTCCTTAGCACACCACTGTTTGTGAAGAAACATATGTGAGACGTCATGGAGACTGTGTTGGTTTATTGTACAGTCCATTGAAATCAGACTGTAAAAAAAATGGATGACATCTTGCTCTGCTCGAAGTGAGGTGGCCACAAAAACTGCTCTCCCTGGTGGCCGGCTGCAGTATAGGTTAAAAAAAAATCCATCTCCCCAGTCCATCTAGATGGGCTGTGGTCAAACTTTAAAAAAATTAATACACCTCGTAGAAATGTTTCTCACATCTGATTGCTGTGGTGATTTAAATTTAATATTTGTCTGCCTTGTTTTCAAGTCCTCTTTTTTTCTGAACATTTTCATTATTTATTGGAGTTTAAAAATGAGGCTTTACATCACGTTTAAAGATGAGTGACAGCTGACGGTCTTGTGTATTTTTTTCAGGGATTGTAAAATACATCGGAAGGGGGAGCCAAGACAAAGAGGAAGAAATTAGACTCTAGAAAGAAAGAGTTAACTCTTTGTCCACAGGGGGCGCCAAAATCAACACAACAAAGTCCTTCACAGAAGCTTTAATCTGGTCGTCAAATATTCAATTGGCCTGCACGAAACAAATAAAGATTTGAGGTCATCAGTGAAGTATGAAGACAAATAAAATAATCAAAACTTAGGTTCGTTATTAAAGACTCATTTTATTTGTGCAGAAGGAGATGGTCCGATATCTCCCCATAGGAAAAACTAGACTTCTCTTTTTTTCTTAAAATCAGTTATTCAGATTTGTTTTAAAAGTATGTCTTGTCATAGATTCACAAACGGAAAACTGCTGTGGGAAAAAACATTAAAGATCTGGAAAAATACACCTCTACAAGGCTCATAACTGTTTCTGTTGCTGGAAAGTTGCTAAAAAGTCAGAACAGTGGCATAAAGAAGATGAGGTCAAACAAATCCCAGGTAGAATTATACATAAATCTCTAGACAATACCAACTTTGTTTTCAGACACATGAAAGATTAAGAAGGACAAAAGTGATTTTATATCATAGGGACACTTATTTTTTTGTTTTAAGGCACAATCATTTCTACAACAGCAAAATACAAACACCTCCAAACTTAGTGTGATTAGACTCTCCACTTAGAGATTTATTCATATGACAATAAATCTGATTCACAAAGAGGAGACGCTGCCTGAACTCACTCACGACATGTGGTGTAGACTGCCGAGGAGGACGAGGGGCAGAGGAGATCATAGAAAAGCTTTCAGATAAAAGGACATCTTTAGAAACACTGCAGAAATAAAACTGAGGAGGTGTTTTTGTCGTATTCCTTTGTAGGAAAACATCTCACGGGGCATTGGTAAGGCCTCAGAGTTAGCATGTGCACCCCATGAGGCTAACCCAGGTTTGAGTGTTTGAGTGTAGCCTACAGCTCCTTAAAAAGCCCAAAATATAACTTAATATATAGAAATATATCTCTCACCTCAACTGGAATGAGACAAAAACACGTGCTTCCTCTTGAGTTCACTGCAGTGAAACAAAGTCAGATTTTAGCCAAAGGCTGGAGATGTTTGCAGCATCAGCAGGATGAAACCTGGAGGCAGCACCACATACACGAAAAAATCGATCTAAAAATACTTTTTGTTTAAGACTCTGGTGAAACAGAGGAACACTGAGCATGTGTGTGTGTGTGTGTGCTTGGCCTGGAGTGCAGCATGGCTCACAGTGATGATTAGAGATTAGTGCAACACAGGTTCTATTATTTATCTAACAAATTAAAAAAGTAAGAACATCAACTCTTGAAACTCTAACATGTTTTTTACAGTTTTTTTTTTGTTGCTGTTGATGGTTGAAACACTGGGCCCCCTTCAGGTAACCGCTGAGATCTTGGAAGGCAGAGCTGTGTTTGTTATCGTTTAAAGGATTCACCTCAGATCACAGTGACTCACGTGTAAACAAGTTTTCTGCAGGTCAGTTCATTTGGCAAGTAGAGGATAGACACTGTGAAGCCAAACTACGACAGTAAGACCCAGAGGAGTTGTGCATAAAGAGGTTCCTGCAGAGACCTGAAAGAGACAGCAGGGATTTTCCTGACAGAGTTTCTCCAGTGCAGCAGGTAAACCCCCGAGTACCTGTTTGTGCTTCTCTCATCACTCTCACGCCTCTTCCTTAGAGCTCTCCTCTCAGCCGCGTGTGCAGATCCTCCTGGTTGATCTTCCCGACCTGATGGTGCCAGCGGTGGTGTGCCAGCAGGGCCACGTTCCTCGCTGAGATGGCGCTCATCTCCATGGCGCTGGCAGCCCACTCCACAGCGCTGAGGTAGTACATCCTGTCATGTAGAATGAAAGGTGGCGTCTTCCTGTGAGGGGGGCGGTACGACGGATAAGCCAGCCAACGAGTCTCAGACACAGAGTCCCAGGAGAGGAACATGTCCTTCAGCTGCTCCTGGGACAGCGGCTGAGGGGAGAACACCTTCCACACTTTGGCCTGGCTCGCCGGAGGGCGTTTGTAGCCAGACGGGATGTGAACAGGGTCGATGGAGCTCAGGCTGTTGATGACTGAGTCCTTGGAGTCTGTGGTGAAGATGTCGGATACGGTGAACTCTGAGGCGGGCTCAGAGGTCCCGAGGTAGGACATGTTCAGCGTGCCGTGGACTAGAGTGGAAACGGTTTGATGATACCGCCCCGGGTAGTGAGACGGGATTGGAGGGGAGAAACCTGAAAAGGTGATGTCAGATTTCCCCTGGTGGAGTGGAGCTGCTATTATCACGATGTCGTACAGAGCGTGTGCTGAGCCGGACTCATCCGCATAATTCAGCTCGTAGAAAGTGGAAGTGGGGCCTGAGAGCAGTGAGAGGAAACACTTAAAAAGTATGAACACACTGATCAGAAATCCCTCTCTGACAGGAAATGGAGGATGTAAGGTTACCTGTCTTGGATGGTCGGACCTTGACAGAAATAGACGTCACTCTGGCAGGGATGAGCTCGCTCTTACTGTGGTACAGGAGTCCTGAACACACTTTCTTATTGCCTCCATCCACAGCCCACAGACCTGAGTCTGCTCCAGCTAACGACACCGCCCCTGCAACACAACACGAATACTTTATGCTCCAACTCTTTCAGGTCAACCAACACGTGACACCTGATCCAAACTCTTACCCACAAAGGCGTCGATGCGAACACTCTGACCGTAGTTGACCCGAGTGATGGGGGCCACGATTTCGTTGATGAAGACCTGTGAGAACCCTTCGCTTCTCATCGTCTCCTCCAGGGTCTGATTCATCAGGGTGAGGAACTCATCGCCGCCCATGGCGTGCAGGAGCCTCTCCACAGAGGTGAAGGAGTAACCATACTGCTGGTACTGGTAGATCCTAAATGAAAGCATCATGAAAAACTCAGATTAAAGGAATCAGAAACATGGAGCCAGGATTGAGAGGTCACGACAGCTTCTCCTCTTCCTCACCTCATGAACTTGTCTAAAATACTCTCCACCCACATCTGCATTCGAAGGAAGCTGAACCCGTACCGCCAGAGCAGGCGTATGAAGTTTATTATGAACCAGTCGCTCTCTTCAAACGTGAGCTCCCTGCCATCGAAGATCGCCATCTTAGAGGGGACATCTTTCCTCGGAGGAATCCCTGAGGAGATCAGGAAACACACTCACAGACAATGGTCTCAATCACTCTTCTTTTTATGATATCCCATCAAATATTGCTCGTACCTAATTTTTCTATGAATTGCTTCATGTGAAGGTTCAGAGGGTGGATCACTGAGCCGCCTGTCTCATACTCATAATCTCCCATCTGCACCGTCGCCAGTCGCCCACCAACAGATCCAGGTTCAAACACATCGATTTTCACCCCAGGTCCAAACTCCTGTCTCAGGTAATACGCTGTGGCTGTGCCGCCGATGCCTGCTCCAACCACCGCTGTGAGGGAACAACCACAAAAACACTGTACAGGAAGTAATACTACTTCAGAGACTTTTCCATGGTATTTACTATGCTGAATCGTGTTGAGGAGCTGATTTATTTCCATGGCAAGGAAGTATGCATCAATGTTGTACTGGGCTCCTTGTTTGTTAGTGCTGTTAGTGAAAAAGGAAAAATATATATGGCATAAATGCAAAAGCTATAAAAGCTGATACTGATGTCAAAATACTATTTTCATAGCTTAGAAGCCTGCACAGGTTAATTTCACCAACTGTACTTTTTCAAGACCTCCACCAACCAATATGTTTTTGGAAGAGTTTGTTTGTTTGTTTGTCTGTGAACAACATAACTCAAAAAGTAACAAATAGATCTTAATGAAATCTTCAGGAAATGTTTAAAATGGGATAAGGAAGAAGTGATTAAATTTCTGAGGTGATCTGAGTCACCGTCTGGATCCAGGACTTTTTTAAAGGATTCTTTATCATTGTGCGATAGGGCTGTTTTCAACATATGTGTATATAACTCTATGATAAATGGTCGGATTACTTAGCAAAACAATACAAGACAAGGTCACCATCAGGGGCGTCACTAGGATTTAGGGACAGGGGGGGCTTCAGCCCCAGGAGATGCAAATGATCAAATGTGTAACAAACGAAAAACAACACATATAGTTAATAACTGCTCAACATAGAGGCTAATGCCATGACTTTCGCAGACAACTCAATAATAGTTTTGTATTTTGAAGTCAGATTGATAAAATTTTGGCACATAAGTAACTAGAAAAGATTTAGAATAGAATTTAATTTATTAGTCTAAAAAAATCTCTTAAAGGTCTTGCTCCTTTATATTTATCAGATTTGCTTTTATCATTTGAGCCAAGTAGGGCTCTCAGGCCATCAGGTAGTCGACTCAAATGGTACCTGAAGTTAGAATTAAAACACTTGGGGAAGCCTCTTTCTATTATCATGTCCCCCATCTGTGGAACAGCCTACCTCAAGACCTGAGGGTAGCCCCCACTGTTCATATTTTTTAAATTAGGCCTAACGACGCCACTGGTCACCATAATTTCTGACAGATGTAAAAATATGATCCAGATCCTGCCAATATTCTGGATACTAAGATCTGTAATATGAAATATGTACTGGGTCATCATCATTTTCAACACTGTCAGAAAACAAATTGTCATACAAACCTGCAACTAACACCAGATTGTAGCAGACAGTCTGCTGAAAGAAGGTATAACATTAAAGTAGGACTAGAGTGTTGGTGACAGTCACAATATGCTTGGTGGAGGTCTGTGCTCTCTGAGTGCTTTTCTAGTTCTGTTATGGATTTCCCCATCTAGACCAAAGACACAAATTCATCTACATTAATCTACATTTTGTAAACCAATCTCGCCATTCTCAATGTTGTTTCTAGTTTTAACCTATATTTGATTAGGTTGGTCCCATTGAGATTAAAGACCTAGCCTTGACAGGCAGCAGCGAAAACTCAAAGTTACAGACTGAAATACAAAGAGAGACAAAGTAGAATGTTAGAAGTAAATAATTATGGATTGAAACGGTACCACCTATGAGTCATATCTGGGAATCAATTGTTTAAACAGCTGAGCTAAAACAGCGACATCCTGCTTCCGTGTCTTTCATTTTAGATTCAAAAACATTTAAGGACACCAGCTCCTTGAGCTTTATGTTGTTCTGCAACAGATTCCAAGCTGAGGGTGCAGAGAACCCAAAAGCCCTTTTCCTAATATCTTTCCTGAAAAGGCAAAAAGTACTGTTTGCATGATACAAACACAAAGAGAGGAAGCAGGCCAAAAACTGCCTTATCAATAGAGGTCTATTAGTGTGTGAGTCTATGGGTCACCAAAGGAGTCGATCCACCTGAAAGTACAACTCATGATAGTGAGTCAGAGCTTTGTAATTTGTCATTTGTAATGAAACTCAGGGGTGAAAGGTGAAGCAGCTGTGAAACAAATCCACTTAGATTAGAAAACGTTTCATTTGTAGGTAAGAGTAATTCTTCCTGTTTGTGATTGAAAGCTCAGTAAGAAGGATGTAAACGGGTGTGTGTGGACACCTGCAGTCAGTTAACATCTCTAAACACTCTTTTATCTGTCTGCAGGTTGATTATCAGCTGATGCTGATGTTAAAAGCTGGTGTATCAGTGAATCCCTGTAAGTGTTTATGTTTCCACCAACGCCCTGAGGCTCTTACCAATCTTTTTGGGAGGATCCTGCAGCCCTGGAGCAGAGGCAAAACTTCTTCTCCCGGTGTGCCAAAGCCCGAGGAAGAGCAGAGCTCTCAGGGACAGGGTGTGTGGATTCATCATGAGCACCCAGATCTTCTCTACTCTTCAGACCATCTGTACCTGTTCATTAAACAGTCTGTGATCTGAACACAAGGAGAGAAAACAGGAAGCATGATCAGAGCTTTATCAGTGATGGTCAAAGGTCACACTCAGAGGACTTCTGAGGACAAATAATAATAAAGACAAACAGCAGGAGCACTAATTTAACAGGAAAGTGAACTCATCAAGTCAGTTCAAACTTCACAGAGACAAAGTTCATAAGAGAGCTCACAGTGTAAAGTGTTCAGAGTGGACTCACTCTGTCTTGAGTCTCCACAGGAGGTCCTGGAGTCTCCTCTCAGAGTTCAGCTCTTCGTAAAGCTTCAGGGTGGATTTAACGCTTCTCCTCTTAAACACAAACACAAACTAACAGCTTACAAACACACACTAACACACTGAGAGAGACAACAACCCACTGGACAGGTTTAACCATTCACGGATTATCTTGAACGTCTCCTCGGATTCAGACACACTTCCGGGTTCGCTTACGTTCGACTTTCACAATAAAAGCTTTTTGATGGATTTCCTGTCATGTATGTTAATACAACTGAATATATATATATATATATATATATATATATATATATATATATATATATATATATATATATATATATATATATATATATATATATATATATATATATATATATGTATGTATGTATGCATATATGTGGCATGCCACTTATAAGTAAAGACCAAATGACTTGATGGATGAAACAGCATCAAGTTAAAACAATAAAATATATGGAACAATTCTTAGACACATGACATACTTCTGTGACTTTTCATAGCAAACAAAGCTGTAATACCTAGCTTTGTTACAATAATAAGGAATTCAGCAGAAGGCAATGCAGCAAGTATTTTAACAACAATAAAGTAACTACAGGTTATTTTGCAGTTTTATCCATCACATTAAAGTTAATCTGAATTAAAGCAATGCCATGTTTGTCTTCAATACAGGGAGAATTTGACTGAAATACACTGAATGTTCATAGTTTCAATATATAGTATTACACATATATTTTGAAACTGTAATATTCTTCATATTATTTTTTGTCTGTTACTATTATCAAAGAAAAAATTACAAACACAAAAAAAGTGATTATGGTTTTTCTTTCTTTCTTTCTTTCTTTCTTTCTTTCTTTTTTTTTTTTTTTTTTTTTTTTTTTAATTTTGTCTTTTATAGTCTAAGTACTTCAGGGCCACCCAGGGGCGTATTTAGTCGTTTGGGGGCCCAAGGCAAACCCAGTCAATGGGGCCCTCCATGTCCTTGTAATTCATCTTCCTCAGAGCTAGACTGGCCTTCCCTGGGTCCACTGTCTCTTTCTGAGAACCAAGGCATGAGACAGTGCTTATCTTGTACATGGTAAATTAACGCAACTAAATGCATTTCCTCAAGTTCTGTACTTTAGTTTGATTTTGAAAAAGGTGAATACATAATTTAGTCCACTTTGTCCTGGATTTGAAATCTTTTATGGTCAATTGACAGCTTATTTGTCCCACAGTGGGGAATTTACAGAGTAACAGTAACAAACAAGAAAGTATGAAGTGAAAAAAATTACAATAGGTAAATATTGAAAAAAATAATTTAGTAAAGAAAAAATATGTAAATATCAAGCACAACATAAAACTGGAAAAAGAAGGGTTGGGTAATATTTAGAAAAAAGAAATGCTTTCAATTGAAGAGAACTTCACAAATCAGTTTTTAAGAGATGCTTTGGGGGTCCTTGGGAATCTTGGGGCCCGAGGCAACTGCATGTGTTTGCCTTACTGTGGCTACGCCCCTGGGGCCACCACTTCTGGGTGTATTTTCTTTGTGCAATCAAATTAAAAATATTTTATTTTAAATTCATTTCAAGTTAAACTGAGCGGAGGTTGTCTGCAAAAAAAAATGAACAACATCTAAAACACATAATAATAATTAAAAAAACGTAATTATTGTAATAATTATTTACATTTTAGTCAACTAACTGAGAAATATTTTCAACTCACGCTCGAACAGTTTATTTTGAAGGCCGAACACCTAAAACGGAAACAGTTTTTTTTCTTTAGTAACCGGTTGCGGAAGTAAAGCGGATCTCATGTTGAGCCATGCTTGAATGGAGGTGACCTACAGAGAAACTACAGAGGAGTGAACTAACGAGGCGACCCCCCGGTACACAGACCCAGTCCGGTCCGGTTTAGATGCTGACTTGTGTTGAGGTTCAGTGAAAAGTTGACTGAAGGAGCAGATCGAGCAGAGATGGCTGAGGCACATCAGGCACGCATGCAGAATGAGGTGGAAGAAATGGTCCAAAGCCTGGAGAGGGACCACATCCGAAAAATGCAGGTAGGTCTTAAGATATCCGAACTGTTGCATGTCTGTTTTTATCAATAACACCTGAACCCACCCCGTGTCTGGTCTGCTGCAGGGTCGTATGTTCCACTGCAGCGCAGAGTGCTGTGAACGCACCTCAGACTCCATGTCCCAGGTGCATCAGTGCATCGAGAAGTGTCACACTCCTCTGGCCAAGGCTCAGGGTCTGGTTACCTCAGAGCTGGAGAAGTTTCAGGTGAGGATCATGACCTCCTCTTTCAATAGATAACTGAAGAGATGCATGGCATGAGGAACATCTATGATCCTTTTAAATGGCAGGTGTAAAGCCTCAGTGAGGAGCTTTTGACTGGATATGAAATATATTTACCTGTCATATACCTTTATTGTGTTGACTTACCTTTTGTCCTAGAATCTGAATTTTTTGTGTAGTTTATCTCAAGAGTTATATCTTTTGATGTGCCTGAGCTTATTTGTTTACTCCTGACCAGTGTCCAGTATGGCACTGAAGGGTAAGCAAGAACACATTGTGTCCTTGAAGGGGACAGCTGATAACAAAGCAAAACATGAAAAAGGTGAATGTTTGTCATAAGACTGTCTACAATGTCATGAATTAAAACAAGGACATTGGGAAGACCACCAACAAGCCAACCCCTGAAAGAAAACCTTCAGTCTGCTCCAAAAGAGTTGTTGAGATGGTGAGGAAGAGGGTCCAAAGGAAACCTAAATGAAGGAAGGGAACATCAAACTGAAAGCTCTAAACATACATCACAGACAACTGAATTCAGCTGATTCAAAGAAGAAATACTAAGTCCTGGTTTGGTCTGATGAGAAGATCTTCACTGTTTTTAGGCAGTGGTCAATTCCCAGGATGACAGGGTTTATGCACATACTTCACAGCACCTACCCGAAGGCTGCAGAAACGTGAACAAAAAAAGTGTTGCCATGATGTACCAATGTGTTTGGAAACCAGTATACCTTCACACAACATGGTGCATCCGCTCACACATCCAGTGATGCAAGAAGCACTCTCCTGGCTTCTGGGACGAGAACATGTGGCCTCTGTCAAGTCTGGACATAAATCTAATGGACTTGGCGATCTGGTCTATCCTGGAGAGACTATCTCTCAGCAGTGTTACCACTTTGATAAAGTCATGGTCAAAACTTGATGCAGAGACAGTGCGCCGCTCAGGCCAGGTTGTCTCCAGGCTATCAGCAAGACAAAGGGTGGTGACATTGAGATGTATATATTTTTGTAGCTTAGAATTAAGTATAAAAACTGTGTGTAATGTTTATGTTTGTCAGCAAGCATTTCTGAAAAATGCAGAAAAAACTAGGGATGTCCCAATACAGATTTTTCGACTTCCCATCCAATTTTTTCATTATATGTTTTGCCAATACCGATCCACTACAGATATCTTTCTCCGATAAATCCCATACCCTGCTGGGTGAATGATGAATCATATTTGTTGTATTAAAGTGAGCCCTGTTGGTACCTCCTTGAGGAACACTCACTTTACAAATGTTGCACGTCACTGTTTTACTATCATTGCTTTCCAAAGAGAAGTAGTCCCACACAGCGGACATGTTTGCAACATGTTTTGATTTACAGCAGCTGTAAAGTGTGACGGTGCTGAAAACACATGAAAACTGTATCGGTCTCAATCATGTAACGAAATCCGATACTATCTGATCCTCAGAAAATAGCCATATCGGGCGCCAATACCGATCAGTGTATCGGATCGGGACAGCCCTAGAAAAAACTATGGGTAAAACTGGCCCACCCTGTTTAATTCATCCCTCTGAAATAGTACCTATAACTATTCATAGCTTTAAAGAAAGGGGACAAAATCTCGTCAAAGATTTGTTAAGGATGGATTTAATTTCTAGTTTCATTAAATTCTTATTGTCTTTTGCTCATCTGCTCACATTGAGGATGATGTGTTTCTTCACAGAGGAGCAGAATGAAGCAATAAGAGGGTTAAAACTACAACTGCACAAGCTTTCCTCTAGGGAACAAACTTCAGGAGCATTTCAAAAATCACACACTGTGACACCTTTTTAAAGATCTTTGCACAGACACTAAGGATGTAGTTTTTTTCCCTTTCCTGTGTCTGCGTTAATTGAATCTTAACCCTCTTCACCTTCAGGATCGTCTGTCCAGATGCACGATGCACTGCAACGATAAGGCCAAGGACCTCTTCGACTCAGGCGCCAAGGAGCCAGCTGTCCGATCGCTGATGGAGCGATGTGTCGGCAGCTGCATCGATGACCACATCAACCTGATCCCCAGCATGACCCGCAGACTCAAAGAGAACTTGGACTCTATACCTCAGTGAGGAGGAGCAGGATGCACGGCTGAGGCCCGTCCTGGAGGCTTGCGCTCTTTACGCTTCTTTGAAGCAGCGCAGGTTCAGTCCGCTCAGCCAGGTTGACCAGCTGAAGAGGAGAGGGCTGAGGCACAGTGAAGATCTCATGATGCAGAGAGTTTGATGTGTTTGAGAAGCTTTGGTGCTGTTGTCAAAGTTTTAAAGAGCTTACTGTGAGATTTGTTTTTGTAACTTATGTACAAGCAGATCCTTCTGTGGAGTGAGATCTGCAACAAGAAAGAGTTAATGCTGTCAAATCGTTGTTTGTTGTCAAACAGCTGTGCATTTTTACAACTGCATTACCAAAAGTGGTAACGCATTTTGAACGCTGTTCAACTCAAACCACATCTGTCGATGCATTAAAGTTTGCTCTTCATCGACTCTTCTCAGCCGTGTTTGACCTAAAGTTCCCTCCATCATGCTCCTTGTATCCTTTCTTTTTTTTAGTCATTGTACTGTGAGTTGTTCTAAACCCTCTGACCTCCTGTGCTGAGAAACATTTGTATGTCTGGATTAAAAGTTCTGTAAATGATCCCGTTTCACGACTGCTTTTTCACACCATCATCACAAAACAAAGACAAAAAGAGAGCAGGAAAGGAAGTGATTCTTCTGTCACAGTTTTAATGACTACAGAAGAATATTCTCCATATTTATATAAAACAAATACTTGTACGAGAAAGGCAATAGAAACGATGTGAGAAGACTGTACATGAACATCTTCAATAGATGAGTTTATGAATGATGTGTTGCAGCATGTGGGATCTGTTACACACCTTTTTAGTTTTACAGATGTGTCCCTCACAGAAATACTCACAGTCAGTACCATATTTACACTCAAAGGATCAAGATTACTTCAGCCAGCTGTTTGCAGAATAAACAGAAATCTCATTAAAGAGGGGGTAATTATCTCTTTCAGACTTCATCTGTCCCCCCTGTAGTAACTTTAAATGATATGAAAAATCTGTTTTTCTCTCACTGGTGTTTTGGAATACACTTATTTCTCAGCCTGTCTGAATCGCTTTGTTCTAGCTGCTGTCTCTTTAAGACTCCCCACACTACAAACCCCCTTCCCTCTGATTGGCCAGCCCTCTGGAAGCCTCAGTCTTACATTGGGTGCGTCTCAATGCGTTAACTACGTGCTTCCTCCATCCTATCTCCTCCATGACACCAGTCGCCATTTTGAAGACTGTCCCAAAGCGATAATTGCGCTCAGAGGAGAGAGGATGGAGGAGACTGATCAGAGGAGCTTTGATCAAGGAGACACGAGAGCCGGCTTTGCTGAAGTCTTTTCACTGACAGACACGCCCCCATATGGAATATCACTCTCTGATTGGACGCTGCAGTGGCTCAGACTTTACATGAAACTTCACAAACACAACGGAATTTAATGAGAGAGAAAAGACGAGCTGAGGACAGGCACAGAGGATCATTCAGAAACTGATCATAAATCTGGTAATAAAGTGTTCGCTGTGAGTTTAGAGCACAAAACACTGAACACAACCATCATCAAATCAATATAACAGAGGATTAATACAGAAAACTGACTGATCAATAATATCTTCCTGAAACACAATAAGGTGGGTTATTAAGAAGCTTCAGAGTTCACGATCAGATGGGCTCTAGATAAGGGCTAAATAGTTCATAAATAATCTAACAATTACGTATTTTACCGGAAAAGTGATCCATGAGCTTCTAAACAGCACACAGAATAAACAGAGAGCAGGTTTTCTTCATGGTAACGTGTTTGTTAAACAGGTTAAAGGAACAGACAAAGCTCTGTTACTGTTCCTTTTTGATCAGAGTTATTACAGCGCACATGTGCAGACACACAAACAGCTGTTAGAGCTGACTGACAGATGATCCAGAGGTGATCAGCTGATGCCGTCATCACTGAAACACGTCGTTTCATGTGACGCTCTGAAGGAGAGGATGTCCCATTGCTCTAAAAACCAATCTCCTCCATCCTCTCTCCTCTCTTCATTTCCTCGCGTCTCTCCCATCATCTCTGGTGGGAGGGACTAAGACGCAAGTGAACGATGCATGTGGAGGAAGGAAGGATGAAACTTTGGAGCTTTGAGACGCACCCATTGAATGAAAATATCAACACTGATGTCATCCTCCTGCTGTAGTCTGGTTTTCGAGGCCTGCAGGGAGGGGGTGTGCTCTCTCTTCAGCGACATCATTTCATCATTAAGCTAACTGCTGCTGCTTTCTCAATCTGACCTACTCCACCAAGCTAAAGTTCCTTAGTGGAGCTTTATTTTCAAGTAGTGTTCACCCAGTGATAATCTGATATAACTGAGTTTGAGTGAAGAGGGATTAAACCTCTGGATGATCATGGACTGAAAAGGCTCTGTGGGAATGGGGTCAGATGTTTTTCTGTGATCATCGGGAGAAATTAGAGATTAGTGACACAGAAATCCTCAGCAGGCGGACGGACTTTATCATAGCGAGGAGACGAAGAGGTGGAGCACCAGAGAAGGCCTGAGTGGGTTGGATTTTATTGAAAAGTAGAAGATCGTGTCATAGCACCACAGCCCACATGAGGGGGCACTTTTATTGGCTGCCAAGTACTGAGACATGTTGTCAAAAAGTGAACGAATACAAGTACAAAATCAATAAATACCCAACAACAAGAAATAAAAAGAGTCAGTTACAGTTGCCGGCGCTTTACAGGAGAGTCATCCTGACTGGTTAGCTGTTCATGTCACAGCATGAGGTAACAGATTTCATAAACTGACAAACACACAGTGACCTAAACAAAAGTGACATCAATGTGACTGTAACGGTTTGACAAACAGCTGGTGTTGATTCATCAGATGCAGAATGTGTCAAAGATACTCTAAGACTCAAGATATCGTCTTATGAAGTGACGTTTTTTAGGCTGAGCATTGATCCTGACCTCTGGAGGACAACATGTACTCATACTTTAAAGTTTATATAATGAATAATGTATTTACAGAGTCCAGTGGATACTTTACGCTGAGTTCGGCTGATAATCTGAGAGAGGAGGTGAGTAGTTTGGTTTGGAAACAGCACAGAGACTGATGAGACACATCCTGCTCTTACATTAATCAGAACGTGTTGTCTCTTAAGTCTGGTCATTAACTTTTCCTCATTTGATAGAATGAGACTGCAGGTAAAATGTTAATCTCATTCAGCTGATATTTAGATAATATGTGTTTGAAGAAAAACTTTGCGTTTCTTACGTAACAGCTTTAAAACCATGCAGAGCACCTCTGTGTGTGGTTGTTCCATGCACAAAGCTGTTGTCAGGAAAAAAACAACAAAAAAAAACAAGGCGGCACGCTGGTGGAGTTTGACTGCTGCCATGAGTGGACATCCAGTTTTGGAGTTGTTCCCTTAAGATGTTCCCACATTCCAGGGCGATACGCGCTTCAGCCTCACACATCCAGAGTGCTTCCTTTGGAGCTGCGTGGTCCAAACCATCAGAAAGCTCTGAAGTGCAGAATCCCATCGACTCCCAAGATGAAATAATCTTCAGAAGTGGTCCTTGGTCTCATTACAGACAGCTCCTGGCAGAGGTCCAGTGTGTGAAGCTGCTCTGGAGGTTAAAGTGGCCTGATCCCTCTTAGCCAGAGTCATGTGTCTCTTTCATACGTTTCCCCTCGGCTGAGTCTGAACGTGACAAACACTGAACATACAGACGTCAAACGGTTTCCTCACTGGGTTACACAGCATGCAGATGATATGAGCGACGTCACAGTGAGGTTACAAGTGACAGTGGATTGAACATATGAGCTTTTTTCTTTTCTGGAGTCTCAGCTTCCTGGAGGAATATCTGCAGTGAGCGGGCGCTGACCTGACATCAGGACACGCTGCGAGGGCTGCTCTCTTGTTCTGAGGAATCTGTACGTTGGTCCAACTGAGGCGACGTGTACAGGAAGTTACAGCACACATAGAGAGGGAATGATAATAACCGGCTGTCCAGGTTCATCACCACGTACTCCTGAGGGGCGACAGAAAAAGAGGAACGTTAAGAGAGTGTGGAAACAGCAGGTTACACACAGTGACAGCACAGATCTGTATGACAGTGTCTTTTTAACATCTTTCCTCCCTCATCATGTCAGAATCCTGCGTTTAAAGCACTTACCTGTTTTCTAATGATTGAAAAACCTTAAGGAGTTTGTATCTTACGGAAAAGACTCATTTTAAGACAAATAAAGTAGCACAGGTGGGAGGCATGTCCCGTTTGTGAGTCCCTGTCAGAGCCCGTATCCAGGACTCAGACTGTTGCTTTCAAAGATTTTAAAGAAACTGATAACAAGATCAGAGCGTCATATTGGATATTCAGAAGAACCAAAGAGCAGAAGACTGAGACAAGCTCCAACTTTAACAGACATCTGTCCAGGAAGAGTGCAGAGAAGTAAGAGAGATGCTCCAGTTACCAGAGACGGTTTACAGTCTATTCCAGGCATGGGCAAACTACGACCCGGGGGCCACATGCGGCCCGTAAAACGTTTCAATCCGGCCTGTCAAAAATGTTGACACAGTCTTTTGTTATTTTTTGAGTTTTTTTCATTTTCAAAACCAGGACAGAAAAACTGTGTTTTTCTGTAATTCCATTTTTCTGTTTTGTTTTTTAAACAGAAAAACAAAAAAACAAGTCAGTTTTTTCGTTTTTTGATTTTGTTTTGAAACAAAATAACGAAAGAACGAACCATACATGGATTAAAAATCCCATTATAATTTCATTCTCTCATAATCAAATTTTAATTTCAAAACAAAATCAAAACAGCGAAAAATAGACCGTTACGTGTTTTCTGATTTTTGATTTGAAAACAAAAAATTGAATAACAAGTCGTTATCCCTTTTCTGATTTTGGATTCTTAAACGGATATGGAATGAACGAATGATACCCTGATAGTTACGCCCCTTTGTCAAATGTTAGAACCCATTGTGGCCCACGACTCAAAAAGTCTGCCCACCCCTGGTCTGTTCAGACCCCACTGCAGCTGGACAGATGAGCGTGTCCCTTCTTCAACAGAAGTGCCATGCTCATTTATGTACGACACTCAGCGCTCTACAATCATTGATTGTTAAAACCGTCAGACACAACAACAGGATTTCATTAGAATCTAATCTAGAATAATTAAATCCTGTTAATTTGCTACAATTAAACCTCAAATTCAAACTGACCGAGGCGGGGAGAGAATCGTACACAGAATAAAATAAACGGTAAATGCCCAAGCAAAACATCCTGTCTCTGCTGTTTCATTAAAAAAAAAAGTTTCTCATATAAAACAACAAACAAAAAAATGTAGCTGTGTCCTTATACTCTAAAGTCTCCTGGTAAGAAGCTGGTTTGTCCCTCCTATCATACCTGCCCATCTACACCTGATTAAAATTTTTAGACCAGTTGAAAAACTGTATGAATTTACATTTTGCAAGTTTGGATTTTGAGTTTTTCAACGCTGCAGGTCACAATGGGCGCCTGACAGAGGACTTCTTCCAGAGGAATCAGCTCACTCTTTGGACCATCCTGATGTTCCCCTGATCTAAATCACTCTGACAACATTTGGGGATGGATGGAGAGGGACGCTTACAGAAATGGACATCAGTTCAGACAGAGGATGATCCTTTATGAAGACATCTTCACCACCTGGAGCAAAGTTCACACAGACTCCTGGAAACACTCGCTTCAAACATGGAGTGAGCAAAAGGAACAGAGGAGCTCCTCATGACTGACTCCTTTTTTCAAACTCTTTTTTCTATTTTAGGGAGTTTCTGGGATTTGGGCTGTGGTTTTAAACTTTTGATCAGCTCTTGAAAAGCTTATTTCACTTTTACATCTATGCAACAAACGGATAATTGATTTTTTTCTCATTCCCATTTCTTCTTTTTGCATTTTGAAACGTTGAAACCATGTTGCTAAATATGTGCATTCTTTTTTTCAACTGGTTATAATAGTTTTGGATTTGTCATTATAGTTTAGTTTTAGTTAGTTTTGACATTTTTTTTCCATTACAGTTTAGTTTTAATTAGTTTTAGAGCGGGCATTCTAGTTTTTATTTAGTTTTAACTTTTGCAACAAGGCTTAGTTTCAGTTTAGTTTTAGTTTAGTTTCAGTTTAGTTTTAGTTTTTTCATACCTTATTAACCAGGTTAGCCAGGATTGAAAAAGGTCAGAGTAAATATTTTGTAATACTGTTTATTTTCCAGTCCAACATAGTGCTCACTGCTCAGTCAATGCTGATACTGTTGGCTGCTGCCTTCATCACAAAAAAATAATATAAACTTAATATAAACTTAATATATACACAAATTATATAAAAAATAATGTTAACTTAAATTACATAAAATAATATAAACAAAAACTATATAAAACAATATAATATGAGCTTAAATCTTTAGAAACTTGGACTCTAACAAGAAAGACAGACTTAAAAACAATTAAAGTCTGTGCGGCACTGACAGCTGCCTAAAACTGTCATAAAATTGGTTGGGAAAATGTGTGGGATTAATTTAAATCCTAAAGGCTATTAACATTGTCAGAAACTAAAACTAAGGGAATTTTTTCTATCATTTTAGTTAGTTTCAGTTAGTTTTGTGAACACAAGATACAGTTTTAGTTTACTTATCGTTTTTGCTTTCTTTTTTAGTTTTTATTAGCTTGAGTTAACTGCAATGTATTTTAAATTTTAGTTTTCGTTTTTAGTTTCGTTTTAGTTAACTATTATAACTTTGGTGTTTACACTATAAACATCTGGTGCAAAACTATCAAACTAAGCACAAAAATATATTCATAACACCGAACATAATCCTACACTACTCTCAAACAAAATAAATATGTGATTAAAAGTAAAACCACCATGAAGCAGTGGAAATAGCTTCAACACTGAAGAGAGGTGTTTTCTAAACATCCAGGAATAACTCACACAGCCAGTTCAGGTTCATATAAACATACAGTCTCCTTATAACTAAGATTAATGTTCAGGATTTGACTCTGACTTGGACTGTGAGGACTCCAGACTTGACATCGAAGCCTGAAAGAGCCTAAAAACAGTGTCACTGATGTGTGGTCTTAAACTGACCTGGTCTTTCTCCAGGGTGAGGAGCTGGTAGCCCGTCGAGCGGCTGCAGACCAGCTTTCCACGGCTGTCGAAGGAGGCAAGACGTAACCTGGACGGATAAAAGACGACAAAAGTAAACTAATTTGGAGATTAAAGTCTTAAACAAGTCACTCTGATATCATTAACTATCTTACATTCACTTTATGGAGACCTCTGAGCTTTTATTCTCCCTTAAAATACCCATAAATGTAAACCCTGTGTTTGTCTGCATCGTTTCCCTTTTTAAACTTCAATTTTCATACTTTTAAACTCTCATGTTCAGTTTCTTTGTATTTAATTCTCATCCCTTACATATTTTCTTTTCTATCACACTATTTAGATTTTCATCTTTATCCAAGAGTCTGAGATTTTCTCCACTCCAGTTTTATCTAATCCCATTAAAGTTCAACTGCTCTACAAACCTGTATGCCAAATGCCTCCGAGGTTGTAGGCTCACAGCGCCCCCACATGGCTGACTGAGAGTATTTCTTTTAAAGACTATGAAGCGGTTTGTGTAGGTCACCAGCAGGTCGAAACCAAAGTTAAAGCCCGTCCAGCGCCAGCAGTACTGAAGACAGAAACACAAGAAGAGGAATAAAAAACAATGAACAGGAGCTGAATGAACAGCAGCACAGCGAGCGTGTGACTCACGTCTCCATCTTTGGTCAGCTTCCTGCCACATCTCATACTGCTCAGCTCAAACTCCTCTTTGTTTGCTTCCTGGGGACTGAGGAGAGGAGAAAGATGCTTCTGTCACACCAGCAGCACTTGTTTCATATGCAGGAAGTTTGTTGAATGTGCTGCAAGTGAGGTTGAAATTAAACAGCTAGGCTCAGGTTCTTCTTACCCGTTATCGTTATCAAACTCTGTCCGGAGCATAGCAAACCACTGGTTTTTATAGACTGACGTCAACCAATCTGAAATCAGGAAAACAGAAAATATTAAAGGAGCAGGAGCATGGCACAAACATGACTCAGAGACATTTAAATTACACCGTATCAACTCGTGAAACTGATTTAAACTCATTGTCAAAATAATTGACTTATTTTTTTTCTAAAATATCAAACATCCCATGAAAGTTCATCAATACAGGATTTAAATTAAATTATCCAATCAACTGCCTTCTTCCAGGAAAATGAAATGAATGAGCGTTTGGAAAGAGGATGAAACAGCAGATCGTACCCGGGGGCAGAATATTATCTCTCTCCAGGATGCGAGCAGAAGCCAGATCGTTGATGATGTACTGCAGACGAACGTATTTGAACACTGACCGAAATCCTGCTCCTTCCTCCGTGTTTAAGAAAGGCTCTCTTTCACACAGGTCTGCAGAGGAAAACAGAAATCTGTGAGTTAATATCAAAAAACAGCGTACAAAGATTTATTTTTCTTTCGATTTGTCTTCTTCGTACCTGTCCTGCGTTTGCAGAGCCAGGCGTCAGCATCGGCCAGGAGCTGCTTGATCGGGCCGTCCCACGCTGGGTTGAGCTGCAGAAACATCCACTGCAGAGAAAGTGTGTTAGAGAAAGAGTGTAAGGGAGTAGGTTTGATGAATCCAGGAGGTTTGAATCATTCACTTCTCATTTACCTTTTTCAGAGCTGTGTACACGTCCATCTCCACCTGCATTACGAACAGGTCAGACGACTGGATGAGCTGCTCCATCACCTCTGCCCTGTACACACAGCGAGGACACAAACAGTGAGTACAATGCAGCTTTCACGGTATGAGAGTCAAAAAACAAAGCAGAATTTTATTGGGATGACTTTCATGTAGACAAAAACTGGCTAAAAAAATGCATTTGTTTCCAAAGAGGCAACGATAAAATCTAAAATGTGTGAAAGAAGAATGGTGAATAAGTACCCAAGTTCCTTCATCAGGTCAACGTTTTGGTGGGTCATCAGGTTGTTCAGAAGCCACTCTAGACACCTGCAGAAACACATTCAAAACATGACAACATAGGTTTAACCTAGAAATGCTGTGAGTTGGATTTTTATGCTATTGAAAATAAACCGCTGAGATGGTGAACGCACTTGATACTAGATTCAAAAAATGAACCAATGAAGGCCTTGAAAACCATTTTACATTAACCCACAAGGGAATGTTTAAACATTTGAATCTTTAATGGAAAAATTCAAGTTTGACAAGTGTTTTTCAACCACAATGTGCCCTGGGAAATTATAGGGCTATAGTATGAAAGGTAGTCAAAAGAAAGAAAAGCTGGTGAACTGGAGACAGTGCAGTAAAAGCTTTCTGTGAAACACCTGACGCTTCCGACCAGGCAACTTTTATTAGGAGGCAAATAAGAGACTTAATTATTTGAATTTTAACAACTGAATGTTATCAAACACCACCATGCGTCAATATGGTATTGCTTGTCCTGGGAAGCCTGGATTTTTCAACTTGAACTTTTGAATCTAAATTTTGACGAGTTGAACTTGATGAACTGAATTTATGCAACACAAATCTTTTTGTTGTTGAGTTAGGAACCGTAAATTTTTGGATCTGAACTTCAAATAAGTGATTTTTTTTACAGTTTACAGTTTTACAGTTTCATTTATCAGACCCTTTTGTTCGAAGGGACTTAGACCACAAGCAAGAATTTAGACAGAAGGAAAAACCTAGTGCGACAACAGTGCTACAAGTTATTCGGCTACAGATGCTGCCATTAAGTGCAGACTTTTTTTTTTTTTTTGCAGTATAGAATAATCCAGCCATTAAACCACAATTAATTGCTGCAACAATATACTTCAATCTTCAAAAGCATTCAGTAATAAGTGCTGAAAATTCACTAAGAGCTGAGTCTGAGACCTTCTGACTCATTCTACCCCTGAGGACAAAGAGGAGAAGGTTCAGATTAAAGTGATACTCTGGGATGGAACAAGTTGGGTCCTATCACAAGGTTTAGGGCAGAAATTACCCCTACAGCAGTGATTTTGTGCAGCAGAAGCCCAGAGCGCAATAACCAAACACACCCTCTGCATTCAGACGGGGCCAATTTTTTACTTGACCAAAAACACAAATAAATGGACTCCCACTGAAAAAATCTGATACCGGTCTGCATTCACGCTTTATTTAGAGAATTTTCAGTGCATTACTTTCACACAAAAACACAGCTAAATAAGGCTCTAATTCTCATCGTGTCGTAAAACGGCGCTACCTCCGCTGCAGAGCCACAGCTGGCTACGAGGCGCTCGCCGCTTAGTGTATCAGTCCGCGCGCACAGCGTGCCAGATATAAACAAACGCAGGTAGTCTGCCAGGAGGAAGGAACACGATGAGAACTAGAAGTATTTAGCTGTGTTTTTGTGTGAAAGCAACGTGCTGAAAATTCTCTGAATAAAGCGTGAATGCAGACCGATATCAGACTTTTTTCAGTGGGAGTCCATTTATTTGTGTTTTTGGTCAAGTAAAATATGGCCCCGTCTGAGTGCAGAGGAAACCTGCAGAGGAGCAGGGAGGGGGTGTTTGGTGTGTGCGCTCTGGGCTTCTGCTGCACAAAAACACTGCTGTAGGGGTAATTTCTGCCCTAAACCTTGTGATAGGACCCAACTTGTTCCATCCCAGAGTATCACTTTAAGGCCTACATGTTCCCCAAACAGATGAGTTTTCAGACATCTCTTGAAGTAGAAAGGAACTCTGTGGATCATATAGAGTTAGATAATTCATCCCAACATTTGGGCACAACAGAGGAGAAGAGTCTGGCTAGTTATTTGGAGCCACGCTAGGCTGGGAGCACCAGGCGTCTTTCACAAGCAGAGCGTAGAGGGCGAGAAGGAGTGTAGACCTGGATGAGGGACCCCAGGTAGGAAGGAGCTGTTCTTGTCAATGTTTTGTAAGCCAGAAGAAGAGCTTTGAATTTGATTGGAGCTGCCACTGGAAGCCAGTGAAGAGATTGACAGCGGGTGACGTGTGCTGTTTTGGGCTGGTTAAAGACCAGACGTGCTGCTGCATTCTGGGTATTCTGCGGAGGTTTGAATATACACGCAGGGAGGCCTGATAGGAGGGAGTTGCAGTAGTCGATGCGTGATATGACAAGGGCCTGTACCAGAAGCTGCATGGCCTGTTGTGTCAGGTAGGGTCTGATCCTCCTGGCGGTAGGTAAAGAGGGCATGGACCTGAATTTTCAATAGGTGAATTCAGGACAAATAAATTCAGATTCAATGCCATGCCAGTATTAAACATTCAGGAGCTGTTAAAAGTCAAATAGTTACGCGTCCTGGTTGCTTCCATAGACGTTCCCTGTTCTGTCAAACAAAGCTACTTCAACATCTCCCCCTTTTTCCTTAACATATCTCTGTGAGCTGAGCTTTTCAACCCTGACTGCCATAAAAATGAAAAACAGAGAGATTGAAGGGCTTCATGTGCATGTGTCTTCAATTCCACCCAGGATATTAGCTTTGTGTTCATCTGAACAGGCCCAGGTTTCACACTCAGTATAAATAAATTAAAATACTACAACATCATTAGGCTACAGAGTGCCATTGTATAACATTTTTGGTAGGTGGTGTGGCGTGGGATTTATGTCAATGTAAAAAATGTGCCGTGGGTCAAAAAGGCTGAAAAACACTGGTTTAGGAAAAGTAATTTCTACAAGTCAGGCATTATTTTTCATAAAACCTGAGTGCAGCTTGGGAAAAGAGGAGACAGAATTTCTGACGTTTCATTTCTCAGCAACCAAATCTGAATCCCGCCACAAGATCGTTTCTGAACCTTAAAATGGCAAACTCCAGTCCAAATCAGAAATACTTTGTACATCAAAGAGAAGTGGGAAAGGGAAGGAAATGTGATATTTTTGTGAAGGGCTGGACAAGAATACGTCAGGGAAATCGAGCTCAATATGTGAGACAGTACGACAGGAATTCTGTAGGAAAAGCATGGTTCTTTGATACACTGCAGTAAAAAACAGACGTCAGGGAAACGGTTGTTGTTGTTGGAGGTTTTGTTGGATGAGTGATGCCAATCACTGCTGTTTTTTCTGGAATTGCCCAGATATTGTTCACTGTCAGCAGGAAATTCACATCAGTAATATTTTTTGGTGTTAAAATCCCTTTGCGGTGTGAGATAATCTAAATGGGTGTTAGAAGGAAATGTTTAAAACCTGATCCTCCCACTGCTAATGACTGGATTAAAGCACATAAACATTAAATTTATGTTCTGGAAAAGCTGCCAAGAAAAGAATCTACAGACTCTGGTCCAAACAGACAGAAAATGGCAAACCTGTGAGACTCGGTTTCCTCTGACTGAGTATGGTGAGGAAGTGATATGTTTACTTTTTATTTTTCCACATTTGTTGCTTTCCCTTAATTTTACTTTTACTATCTCTCCCATGTACAACCTCTAAACTGTAATCTATGTTCTGGTGTAAACATGTCTTAAAGTGATACTCAGGGATGGAACAAGTTTGGTCCTATCACAAGGTTTAGGGCAGAAATTACCCCTACAGCAGTGTTTTTGTGCAGCAGAAGCCCAGAGCGCTCGCACCAAACACCCCCTCCCTGCTCCTCTGCAGGTTTCCTCTGCACTCAGATGGGGCCATTTTTTACTTGACCAAAAACACAAATAAACGGACTCCCACCAAAAAAATCTGATATCGGTCTGCATTCACGCTTTATTTAGAGAACTTTGAGCGCGTTACTTTCACACAAAAACACAGCTAAATAAGGCTCTAGTTCTCATCATGTCGTAAAACAGCGCTACCTCCGCTGTAGAGCCACAGCTGGGTACAAGGCGCTCGCTGCTCAGTGTATCAGTCCGCGCGCCGCGTGCCAGATATAAACAAATGCAGGTAGTCTGCCAGGACGAAGAGACACGATGAGAACTAGAGCCTTATTTAGCGGTGTTTTTGTGTGAAAGTAATGCACTGAAAATTCTCTAAATAAAGCGTGAATGCAGACCGATATCAGATTTTTTCAATGGGAGTCTGTTTATTTGTGTTTTTGGTCAAGTAAAATATGGCCCCGTCTGAGTGCAGAGGAAACCGGCAGAGGAGCAGGGGAGGGGGTGTTTGGTGTGTGCGCTCTGGGCTTCTGCTGCACAAAATCCCTGCTGTAGGGGTAATTTCTGCCCTAAATCTTGTGATAGGACCCAACTTGTTCCATCCCGGAGTATCACTTTAAGTTACTTTTAAAAATCTTTGTAGAGCCAAGTATTCTGTGTCTGCTGTATATGTTGAGTTCCTTTGAGAAGTAAATGCTGACTGTAGGAAAAAGAATCATAAATAAACTAGAAAAGCAATTTCTGAAGAAATTGCGCTGTGAATGCAGAATGCTGAAGCAGCTTGCGCTGAACTGCTAATGCAGAATGCTGAACATGGATGACTGAAGATATGTCTGAAAATGGCTGAACAAAGTCTTAAATAACTCGCGCTGAAATGCTAATGCAGAACGCTGAACATGAATGACTGAAGATGTGTCTGAAAATGGTTGAATGAAGTCATGCAAGGCTTGCACTGAAATGCTAATGCAGAACGCTGAACATGAATGACTGAAGATTTGTCTTAAAATGGTTGAATGAAGTCTTTAAAAGCTTGTGCTCAACTGCTGATGCAGAATGCTGATCAAGAATGACTGAGGATATGTCTGAAAATTGTTTAAAGAAGTCCTGTAAAAGCTTGCGCTCAACTGCTAATGCAGAATGCTGAATTAGCCTGCCATGAACTCTTGGATGAAAGGAAATAAATGGACAAATAAATGGAATGGATGAATGAATTTAAAGTTGAAATGGTTGCGTCTATTCAAAAATTAAAGGAATGAATTAAATTTTAAAGAACATTTATAGAAATAATGACCTGACTGAGGGAAAATGTAAGTCTGCTATCTTAAACCCTGTTAAAATGTAATCCTGTGTGTCCTATGTGTTAGTTTTTTAACCATGTAAGCCTGTAGGCTCAGGCCCATCTGAAGCCAGATGTTGCCATGGTGATCATTGTTTACCAACTGCCATCAGAGAGCTGGTGGAGTCTGTTGATTCCCAACACCCCTTTTGAAATCAGGGTGTAAAGGTGCTTGCAATTCTGACAAAAAGAATGATCATGAAGCATGAATCAGTGTGATCCAAAATTGGATTTAAAAGTTTGACTGGCTGAATCAATTCAGGAATTAAGGGAAGGAATTTAAATTTAAAGGAAAAAATCTAGGAAAATAAGGAGCTGACTCAGGGAAATGGAAGTCAAATGCTGTTAAAGTGTGATACTTTCTGCCCTGTGTGTGTGTGTGTGTGTGTGTGTGTGTGTGTGTGTGTGTGTGTGTGTTTGTGTGTGTGTGTGTGTGTGTGTGTGTGTGTGTGTGTGTGTGTGTGTGTGTGTGTGTGTGTGTGTTCAATCATGTCAACCTGTCTGCTGAGGCTTATCTGAAGCCAGATTTTATATTGGTGATCAATGATAAATTAACAGACACATGCTTGTCTTTGTTCCTGGATGTTTTGATGAGTTACTATAAACAGCTGCATGAGATCAAAGGTTTCCACGGTGACCAGCTCGTCAAGGGCAGCAGGTGCAGGTGCACAACTTTGCCCTTGTTACTGTAATCTTATGAAGATTTTGTGGCAAAGCAAGAGTCCGAATCTCCTGTCACCTTGCCAAAACCGTGAGGGCTAGAATAAAAATGAACACACCGTAGGAATCCTGAGACCCAGAGGAAGCTGTCCGTCTAAATTTCATGCATGTAGGTCAAGAAACGAACCCACGAGAGCGATAGATAGATGAGGGAAAATTTACTGATATCTGAGAAAACCCCTCAGGAATTAACATGGAGGTATATGGGGATTTTTTTGAACTTCTCATGACAGTTGGCCATTTTGTGAAAAAGTGCTCCATCCTTTTGCTTTAAAAACCACTTTGTCAGAAGCAGGACAAGCCCTCCTCCATTTTGATATATAAAATGCCTATGTGGAGCGAACATTGTGACCAAAAGAGCAGTTTACCCAGAAATTTTTCAGGTTTGGTTTCACCCTCTCCCTGCTCTAAGCCGAAACATTCCGTCCAATACACACCAATGTTAAAACGGCTCGAAGAGCTGAAATGCATCATGACCTTTGAAGGGTCATTGTGAAGAAACTATGAATGCTAGGAAACATTTGAAACCAACTGAATGAAGCCAAAAGGTAGCTTAATATTTTAAAGTTTGAATGGAGTTTGTAGCTGAATGTATGACTGAATGAGGAGCGTTTGAAGCAGGCTGAAAAAATGTCCTGAAAGGAGAAAATTTTGAAAATTCCTCATTCATCTCTATGAGACCAAAAAACGCACAAATTCTGAAATATCTCGAAAAGTATTTGTGAAAAGTGTCTGAAGAGTCATAGCCCCCTTGTCCCAACTGAAACACACGTTTTGAAGTTTGAACGGTGAAAATCGGTTGAAGTTTGCCTGAGTTTTAGCGGTCCAAAAAAGCGGGCGGAAGAATGAAGAAGAAGAAGAAGAAGAAGAAGAAGAAGAAGAAGAAGAATAAATTTTTTTGTCACAGAAGAACATATACTGTGAATGCATTGCTGCATTCACAGCAATGAGTTAAATTCTGACTTTTTCATGACTGAATCCAAGCCGTAGATGCTGGCACAGGCGTAGTATCCACACACAGTCTTGGCACTGATGTTCTCCTTCATTGTCTCTCCACACTGCTGAATCAGACCGTCCTGCACACGACAACAAACCACAAGACCTGATTAGGTTTGAATCATATGACTGGAAACATGAAAGTCCAGATAATAGTTTTATCAAGATTTAACACAGACCAGTTGAAGCATGCACGCGGCTGCAAGAATACTGACGACTCTGCTGGGCTTGATGAGAACGTCGTCTCGGTACAGGGATCCAAACACAACCTGGAGAGCTAAAGAGTGAAGCTCTGTCAGTAAGGCACAAAGAGAACCACTGATGTCGCTACTACTGTGACCAATCCATCCTCACCTTCAGTGTCGATGTTCTGGTCGGGGATCTCTAAGTTGATCTCCATCATGTTGGACTCTTTCCAGGAGCCGCTGAACATGCTGGAGAAATATCCCGACTATAGAATACGAGAAAAGTACCAGAGTGAAAAACTAGACGAGCATAACAACATGGTGGCTCATTGTATTGTGTTAATGTTTTACCTGGCACAAGTAGACTTTGTGGAGGTTCCACTCTTGTCCCAGAGCACAGATCCGAATGTCGCTGTTCTCCCCGTTCAGAAACAACGTCTGGTAAATGTAGCGTGACGTACTTTTCAGTTTCTTCCTGCTCGAGTTTAACACAAACACATTAAATTGACAGAAGAAATAAAAGACTTTTAGTCACGAGTTACAGATATTTGAGGATCAACAGATTTGTTCCTGTAGGACATGCCTGCGAGGTGTGTCCAGTAAGGCATCCTCCTCCTCTTGTTCACTCTCACAGTCGCACTGAGCGTTTCGTTTCCTCTTCTTACACTCACAGCCGTGTCTGCGGCTCGGGCTTGTGCCCTCTGCAGCCTCCTCTGGGGCCTGAGAGGAGGACTGGAATCTGCTGCCAAGACTCCCCATCTGAATGCCTGTCAAAGAGATGTGAGAGCAGCAACAGAAGAAGATGAAGTCTTCTAAAAGCTTGGTTTGCCCCTAACATCTAAGGATTGTCAACTTGAAAAAAATTAAGATACAAAATCCCCTTCTTTCTCAGCCAACAATTTGTGTGAAAAAAGTAGTACCTCATCTCTCTTTGCAGGAAAACACTAATAAGCCAGTCCAATAACTTAGAAAATGAAACAAAGCCCTTCATTCAACCAATCGGTGAAAGTTTAGTCTACCTATGTGCACACATTGCTGTGTTTTCCTAAACCAATCCGCCTCCACTGATCCCGCTTAGCCACCTCAGGTGTCTTCAACAAAGATGAAGAAAACAGATCAAACATTTTCTGTTTGCATGGTTCTATATGAAATGCAACCCCCAGTCTGGAATATTATCACAATAATAGAATAAATGCACAAGATACAAATAGATGTAGATAGATGTAAACAGATCTTGATTTTGAAAGGGGTTTTGTGACCCCAAGTTTGGGAACCACCCTGGTTTATTTTTTTAATCTATTTATGAAAATAATCAGATTTTAAAAAAAAGAAAGAAAAAGAAAGAAAAAGATAACTTACAGGAAAATATAATGTAAAAAAAAAAAAAAAGACTTTCAGTAGTTAGCAGTTTGGTCACCTGACACCTCCCCCCAACAGCTATTACACACATCAACTAAAGACATAATCAATCTTGTCCCAGACGGACTGGTTTGCTTTGGTACATCAATACACCCGCTCACAGTAGCTTAAAAATGGTTAAAAATTTATCTTTAGGGGAAAAACTTTTTTTCTTGAAGGATGACATTTTGATTCAAATATGTTCAAGAGATATAAATAATTTAAAGTACCCATAGTTCATCCTCACACCAATAGAAGAAAACTACGAATGGTTTATACACCTTAAGTTGTTTTTCACTGCAACAACACAGTTTTGTCTCAATAATGAAATGACAGCAGTATCATCCGGGTCACAATAACAAGAACAACATCATCTAAGGTGGTTGCATTGTTAAGCATCCAAGAAAGATATCTGCATACATTGATAGGTGGATGTGAGCCTATTATAATCAGATATCGTATCGTGAACAACAGTTTAAAAATCAGACCTAACCGCAAAGAAACAGGCATTTTTGAAGCTCCTAACAAAACCTGGTTCTGATTAATGAGTCTGAAGCAGGGGCTGCCTGCACCTGCAAACCATTTACTGTTTATTATACGAAGAGAGCACCGTCTGAGCTCACTCACCTGGATTTCAGCAGCGGACAGGTTGAGATGAAGGTGTCAGGTCAGTGGTGACGGTAAACAGATAATCTGAGGTCAGACAGTCTGACTGACTTTAACGAGCCAGTTACAGAGGAGCTAACCCCACAGCTAGCTTTAGCTGCTGAATTCAAAAACCACAGCCCGGAAACATCAGCAGCGCTGCCGCTCTCACAAACTCCCGCTCCACGCCAGCCTCCAGAAACCAAAATGAATCTTGTTCCAGTTACATTTTTCTAAACAGAAGGAAAATCAAGCCCAGAGACTGACTGATGTGTAACTGCTCTGAGGTCTGCGGCTGCTTTTGTTATTCTTCTTCTCTCCGTGTTTTGTAGCAGCAACTTCGACGTCACCGGTGGCTGCTCCTCTCAACATCGCCAACCTGTGGGGGACAGAGGTACTACATGCATTTTATTTTTACTTTAATATTTTTCCTATTACTGTCAGTATCTTGAAACTCCAGGTACGAACTCACTAAAATTTTATCTTTATTGTAGAATTTAATTTATCAATAGTAAGAGTAAAAACATGAAGACTTGTCTTGACTTGACCAAGCCTAAACAACAGGCCCAGCTGAACCCCACTGACCAGTCTGTCAGGTTGGTTTTGAGTCCAAAGGGCAATGACAAATCAACAGTCTGAAGTCTAACCACTGATGCTTTTGTCTCATGTGGACTTTAAATAAAATTTTACAGAAACGTCTGAGTGTTTTTTCTCCAGGGTTCTCATCTCCCACTCATAGGTTTTTAACTATTTGCTATACATGTTGAGGTTGCTCATCTTGTTTAGGTTTAAGTTCTGCACTGTGAAATTGTTGGCTTTTTAAAAAAAATATTTTGATCTACAACTTTTGTTTTTGAGCACTTTATAAACTAATGTTAAATAACAAAATTTATTACAACTCCAGTGTTATATTTCAGAATTAAAGTCATGCCATTTAGCCAATGCAGGGCAGAAATGTGAGGAAACCCAGCCTTGTGCAACGCATCCTAGTGCTTTTGTTTCACACCATTCTATAACAACATCAGATCATGTCTCCAAGCCATTTTGAAGATAGCTCACTGAGTGATTTTTCAGTCTAATACAGTGGACCTGAGTGACATTATTCTAATATCATAACAATGATGTAATATTATTTACCCCCGTGATTAAAAAAAAAGACAACTGTTTTGACACTATTTTTAAAATTCTTCTTTGTTTTTAATTTTGTTTGTCTGAAACATGTGCAATTACTGAATAAAGCCATCATCAATATCATCATCATCATCATCATCATCATCATAGTCATTTTTAAAATCATCATTTTTATAATCATCATTAAAAAAAATCCGTCTTGTAGATACAACATGGCTCAATAAATGTAAAAAATGTGCCCAAAACATAACAATACATTCAACTTTTTGGTACAAAACAGAAATTGTGAAATTATTATTATTATTATTATTATTATTATTATTATTATTATTATTATTATTATTATTTTTTTATTATTATTTTTTTTTTATTTTATTTTATTTTTTTTAATAATCCCTTGATTAATGTATAAAAGTGTATAATTGTTTTCGGACAAAAAAGATTTTTTTAAACTCTGTACATATATATATATATATATATATATATATATATATATATATATATATATATATATATATATATATATATATATATATATATATATAAAGATATATATTGTTATCATTTTATCATTTTAGATTACTTTGAATGCAGCTTTGAACTTTACTTTACATGTAATTGCAAAAAAAATCTTAGTTTTTGTGGAAAAGTCGCGTTGCGTAAACATATTTATCTTCTTTCCCGAAAAAAAAAAAGATCCCGGACAGGATATGACGTACAGGTGTTTCCCTTAAAGGGCGTATCCATTGACCGAATCAGCCAATCAGTGATGAGTACCTGTTTCACAACATTCCAATCCCTCCCAAAACATCCTCCCACTCTCCCTGCCTGCACAGCCTGTGTGCGTGGGACTGTGACACGTAACTGTGTCTGCTTCAGCGACGTGACCTAGCAGGACACCTCCACCTGGGTAGGGTGAGCAGAGAGGGGATTGTACTGCTCGGTTCAAATCTGAGTACAATTCACCATGGAGGCAAGAGACGCGACTGCAGGTGAGCTTGTTGCTGGCGGTGTCGGGTGGTGAGGCGGTGTGTTGTTGTTTAGTCAGTGTAATGACTAGTTAGGCCACGATTTAACCTAAATATAAGCTGCTATCTAAACTATTCGGTGCATAAATGAAAACTCACGTTGTATGAATCATAAAGTTAGTTTTTAGTGATTCCAAATAAAGCACACATAAGATGACGTCGTCTTTGGGCTAACACAAATATAATGCAAGCAATAAAAAGTAAAACAATATTCTGTCACATCTTTGATTCTAAATCTGCAGGAGCTCTTGTAGGAAGTGATGGAGAAGAACACAAAGAGCAAACTGCAACAAGAGCTGCAGCTCCCAACAAAGATGAGGCACCGGGCAAAAGTGGATTTGAGAAGATCTTTGGGTTCAGAAAGGAGGACCTGACGTCCTGGGAGAGACTGGTGACCCTCTTGAACCGACCCACTGACCCTGCATCCCTGGGCATTTTCCGCTGCCTGTTTGGTAAGTTGTGTTTGCATAGTAACCAAAGTTTGCACCTATAAGCTATTAAATAACTCCTGTGCCGACCACAACATCATAATGTGTCTTTTATGTAGGTTTGCTGATGGCTATTGATGTCACACAAGAGCGGGGCCTCAGTCATCTGGACTACAGGTTCCTGGATGGAGCCCCTGTGTGCCGCTTCCCTCTCTTCAATTTCCTGCAGCCGCTGCCTCTGGATTGGATGTATCTGGTGTATGTGGTGATGTTCTTAGGTGGGTCACACTACTGTTTATAAAGCTGTGAGCTGATTTCTTAAAGAGTCAAGGATTAATACAGACACACCAGAATTCACAGAGGGTAGGAAAGCTGAGAGCACCCTTTTTACGAGTCCAAGCAATCCCTTTACAGGATGCACTCTCAGTGGGAGGGGGGTGTCCAAGGAAAAGATCAAAGCATGAACACCAGACCTGTAATTTCCCCCTTGTTTCCCCCAAGCTGACTAACTAGTGCTGGTTTTTCTTTGTGTCTCACTAATATTTGAACAAATGATGCAAAAAAGTTATCTGTGTAGTTAAAGGAGACTGTTGACACCATGCAGAAAAACAAGTAAATAGATACTGATAGAAAAATCAATAGGCATTCATACTTGAAGCTGCACCAGTGTGGGTACAAATCAATTCTCCTCCTTTGTTTCAACACCTAGTTACACCTGTTTATCTTAGAGAATCACAATTCTTTCACACTAGAGATATTTTCTTGTGTATTTTAGCAGATGTTTTACAAGAAATTTACATCAAAATCTCTAATGTCATTTATTTCCGTCTCATAACGCACCCAATGTTTCAGGACAGGAATTCAAATGTGTCAGTTTAATCTCAGATATTGTAAGAAGGAAATGGGATTGCTCTCATCCTGAGGCACATTAGACTTTGTTTCAGGCTAATTTCCAACCTGAATTAAATTCACAGTGGGATAGTGAAGTGATTTCTTGTTAAAGCTTTATTTGGGGGATTTTACACCTGTATTTGTAGAGGATAGGACAATGGAAAGACTAGGAAACTCGGGGGTTGACAGCTTTTTAAGTGTCAAAATAGACATCTCAATAGACTTTGAGAATATTATTTGAAACTGTTAGTGTTATTTACTCACGTCGTGTATTGCGTGCTTGTGTTTCACTCTCCAGGTGCTGTGGGCATCATGCTTGGCTGTTTCTATCGTCTCTCCTGCCTCATGTTCATCTCCACATATTGGTACATTTTCTTTCTGGACAAAACGGCCTGGAACAATCACTCCTACCTCTACGGCCTCATTGGATTCCAGCTCACGCTCATGGAGGGGAACAGATTCTGGTGAGATTGGTTTTAAACATCATGTTTTTACTCATGCATTGCACGCGTTGGACTTACAGAGGGAGACATTTTTTTCATGTCTGTTTCGCAGGTCAATTGATGGATTGCGGAGGCCTTCTATCAGAAACGCTCACGTGCCTCTGTGGAATTACACCATTCTAAGGACACAGGTTTGTAGCTTTTTCACACTCAAACTGTATATCTTTTATCTTAACATGTGATCTTATAATGCATTTCTCTTTCCACAGATATTTATTGTTTACTTCATCGCGGGAATCAAAAAGCTGGATGCCGATTGGGTGGAGGGATACTCCATGTCGTACCTGGCACATCACTGGCTGTTTGATCCTTTTAAGTAGGTGCTGTTCATCTCAGTCCAAAGACGTTCATTTGTTGTATAACTCTGACTCTGATCCCGCTCTGTGACTCATGACTTTTTTAGACTCCTGCTTCCTGTGGAGGTGATAAATCTTCTGGTTGTGCATGGAGGGGGTCTTGTCCTGGATCTGACCGCAGGATACCTGCTGTTTTTTGATGTCACACGGCCCTATGGCTTCTTCTTTGTGACCTACTTCCACTGCATGAACTCTCAGCTCTTCAGTATCGGTGAGTCTGTCATGTTGCTTCCATGTGAGGTGATTTAAGTTTCTGACACAGCTTCAATCAATGATCTGTACAAGCATCACTGTATTTCTTAAGAGATCAGACCTTTTGCTTCTCTGTCAGTTTCAATTGTTCATTTTGAAGTTCATGATGCACAACTGTTTTGCTAAGAAATTCCAAGAGTTGTGTGGTCTGTGCTCGCTCTGGTGCCCTCTTATCAGCTTCCCTGCAGCACCAACAGCCATACCTGTCAGGTTTTGGATTTGAAAGTAAGGGAAATTTTCCGACACTCGTTGTGAGCCATCCCACCTAGGTACAAAGGGATAAAATATGGGAGTTTCCAAAAATGGGACACTAGACAGCCGTGGTTTGTTCCTGCTGTCGGCACTAACTGCATGACAACTGCCGCTCAGGCTGCTGCAGGAGGCAAGTGACAGAGTTCAGTTTAGAGGGGCAGAAGATTGTTTTATTTCTTCCTCTTCTTCTTCTTTTTCTTCTTCTTATTGTTGTTGTTGTTGATGTTTTTGTTGTTATTATTATTATTATTATTATTATTATTATTATTATTATTATTATTATTATTATTATTATTATTATTATTATTATTATTATATAGGGATAGACCCATTCGCCAGGACGATCCAACAGCTGACATGAAACCAATTCAAAACTGTGTTGTTTGACTCTGATGCTTCTCTGCACGGAATTTCTCCCTGTCTACACTATGAAAGCATAAGATGGTCATTTGAAATCAGTCATGTAAAACCAAACAGAAAATTAATTCAACTGCATTACATGTCTGTAAAAGGCAGCACAAAGTCAATTCTGTCCAGGTTTATTGCAGTTACATAGAAATTTTGGAAAACTTTATTCACTGTCAAACTTTAGCTGTTTATTTTTCAAGTTTTCATTTAACTTTATAAAACACGCTGCTGAGCCTAAAAGCTGTTTAATTAACATATGCTTGAAGGCATTTGAATGCAGTTGAGTGTTGGAGTTTGTATTGTACAAATTTTTTTGCACCAATATTTTAACTTTGACTGCAAATTAATATTGCCTTAAAATATTGTTTATCGGCCTTTCCTTGCCCACTTATAATCAGTATCAGTATCTGCCCCAAAAAATCATATTGGTATATCTCTATTATTGTTATTATTATGATTATTATTACTAGTAGTAGTAGCAGTAGTATTATAATACAGATGATTCAAAGGAGAACACTGATACAGGAGGGCGGTGGGAAAGAGGAGTAAAATATGGTACCTTCCTGGCCAAAATGAGACACTTGACAGCTATGCCAACAGTTCACTAGATATAGAGTCTAACACAAAGCATGAAAGTCCCTGTTTGGCCAAATTAAATCATGGCCAATTAAAACACTTTATTAACCCAGTGGGGTAATTTGGTACCTTTGCCCTTCACCCTAGTACAGCAGTCAGAAATAAAATAGAATAGAGATAAAAATAAAGAAGGATTTGAAACAAACAATATCTACTAAACAAGATAAGCTTGCACTATGAATGTGAAAAGATGAACGGTGTTACACAGATATTGCACATACGTTATTGCACTCTGTATTGGTAGTCCAAGTTAAAGAATGTTCCAGGTCATTGATCCAGGTGTGTGATTTTTGAAAGGAGGAGTTATGAAGTCTAACGGCCACAAACAGGAATGACCACCCGAGTGGTTCTGGGAAATGTGAAATGTGACTAACTGATGGAAACCAATGACCAACATTTGCTTCTTAGAGGACCTTTGACCAGCCCTGTTAGAGCCTGAAACACAACAACCCAAAATGTAACAATGCCTCAAAATATAATCAAAAAATGTAATAAAGCCTGAAATGTAATAGCTGTTCGATAATGTAACAAAAGTTCTGAGCCTGAAATGTAATTTAAAAAAATGTAATAACTGACAAAAATGTATTTTATTTGGGGTTTTATTACATTTCGGGTCATTGTTGCATTTTGGGCTCTAATAAGACCACTGTCTTAGATTCTCTGAATGGTCTGACGCACATAAAACAAATGTCATGAAAGTCGTCTTCGCTTCACAAAGTCATTAACAGAATTTGAAATGTAGTTTCTCTAATGTCCACCAGGGGTCAGTCAGAACTACAAGTTTTCAAAGCTGTCTCATTACGTGTCTGTAAAACTTCCTCCTGTCCCACTCAAAGCTGTTAGACCATTATCTTATCAGTAATGCGTTTCTTCCTCAGGGATGTTTTCATACACTATGCTTGCTACAAGTCCCCTCTTCTGCTACACCGACTGGCCGAGGAGATTTTTCGCCCGCTTCCCAGAATTCCTCAGGGCAATCCTGCCATTCACCACATCAGACATCCAGCCAAGCACTTCCTGTGTTTACCCCGAACCCCAGAGCACAACCACTCAACGCCAGGAGACCCCACCTGCCGCCAAAGCCTCCAAACTGAGACTGAAGCACAAGCTGGGAGCTATTTTTACTATTGTTTACATCATGGAGCAGTTCTTCATGCCCTACTCCCACTTTATTACACAGGTAATTACACACTCTGTGATTTTCTTTGTCTGCACAGGAAAACGCATTAAGTAAGATTTAACTTTGATGTCAGCAGAAGCCTTACAAATCCTCCTCACGTCAGCAGACTTGTTGCTCAATCAGAGTCAACAGTCAATGGGTCACAGCAAACACAGATCAAACCGGTGTTGTAAGCATAGAGGGAACTCCAAACACACACACATTCTCATCACGTAACCTGTTACTGAACCCTTTAAACTTCCCCCCTTTTCGTTTTTTCATGATTCAAGGTCACGACTCATACAAAATGTAAAAAGACAGAGTAACAGTCTTCTTCAATGTGACTTTTAGGGTTACAACAACTGGACCAATGGCTTGTACGGCTACTCCTGGGACATGATGGTTCACTCCCGCTCCCATCAGCACGTGAAGATCACCTACAAGGATGGAAAAACAGGAGAAATTGGATATCTGAACCCAGGGGTGAGTTGTGAGAACAAAAACACGGTCAGGCACAGAGCACGTGAGCGTCACGTTAACTCTGTTTATTCACTTTGGTTAACAGCAAATACAGGCACAATAATATGAAACTGTAATTAAAGTGTTTGTGTGCTGAAGGTGTTCACTCAGAGCCGTCGCTGGAAAGATCACGGTGACATGCTGAAGCAGTACGCCACGTGCCTCAGCCAGCTGCTGCCTCGATACAACATCACTGAGCCGGAGATCTACTTTGACATCTGGGTGTCCATCAACGAGCGTTTCCAGCAGAGGTGTGAAGGAGAAAATATGCATGTTCCTACTCCTGATTCAGTGTCACATGTGCTTAAACCTTTGCTTTCAACTTCTTCTCAGGATATTTGACCCTCGTGTGGATGTCGTGAGGGCTGATTGGTCTCCTTTCCGGCCAAACCTGTGGCTGATGCCTCTGCTGGTGGACCTCTCGCCCTGGAGGACGAAGTTCCAGGAGATCGAGGGCAGTTTGGACAATCAGACAGAGATCGTTTTTATCGCTGATTTCCCAGGTTTTAAATCTCTTTTTCTCTATGAAAGAATAAAGAAAGTAATTGTGCTTTGACGTGATATTTACCTTGATTTTTCTCTGCTTTCTGCTTCCTTTAAGGTCTCCATCTAGAAAACTTCGTAAGCGAAGATCTGGGCAACACCAGCATCCAGGTACTGCAGGGGAAAGTGAACATTGAGGTCGTGGAGGAGAAGAAGAACTACACCCTGCAGCCTGGTGAGCAGCTACAGGTACAAACAGCACGCCATCATCACCCCCAAACATTTGACGTCCCAGCAGGAGCACAGATACACACTTTCTTTAATGTGTGTGTGTTTATGTTTGCAGGTACCGGCAGGAGCGTACCATAAGGTGTACACAGTGTCTGAAGAGGCTTCTTGCTACATGTACATCTACGTCAACACGACAGAAGCAGCGCTGCTGGAGAACTTCACCAAACTGCATGAGATCCAGGAACGCGTTCGTAACGGCACAGGTAAAAGACTGAAGATGAAGAGTAATGTTAGGCCTGGGCTGATAACGAATTTTGCTGGACGATATATTGTCCCACAATTATTGTCAAGTTCCTTTCGGCTGTGCAGTGATCCCAACTGAAAGGAAGTGTAAACTGCCCAAAGTAGACTGGATTTTACTCTTGAAGAATGACAAGACAGATTCGTCTTGGATTTGCCATTTTTATTCTTTTTCAAGGTAAAAACCTTTAAAGTAAGCAGGCCAAATAGAATGTTAAGAAATCATTTAAATCATCAAAAAAGCATGAAGTTTAAGCATTTTTTAAAAATAAAAGTCAACATTCCTAGCAAAGTAATATATTTTAAAACAAGTTAAGTTTAATAATAGCCTAAACTTGGGTTTTGATTACAAATAAGTGAAACTATTTCTTTTATTTTTTAGAAATCCTGAGTTACAAACTAAACCAGGTTTTGCTTTGCCTTAACTAAAGGAATAATTTCAAAACAATCAAATTTTTATTCATTTATGTCTCTTTTTTACATAATGTTAGTTTAAATCACGTATCTTTATTGCGTTACGTAGACAAACAACGAGAACAAAGGGACGCAGGCGCACGTGCAGAGCGCAGGCCCTGCGCGCGCCCATGCTAGCATCGTCAGGACAACATGTACCAAACTCCCGGAGGAAATGTGCGCTTTTAAGTGGTGAAAGATGATGGTTTATCGGTTTATCGTTTAAAATATTCGTTGTCTCCCCTAGTTAGCAGCACGAGGTAATTATCAATATTTCAAGTTCTCATTTATTTGTTTATTTATCTTCAGAACTGCACGTGGCTATCTTTATTTGATCGAAACTTACCGAAATAAAATCACAAAAATAACCTACTCACTCATTTATTTATTTTCTATTCCTTCTTAAATTAAGCTAGTTTTAAAGGCTATTTTTTCTAAGCCATTTTAACCTCTTATTAAACTTGTAGTTTTATTTGACAATTATTAACGATAAACGATATTGCTGAAAATACTATTTTTAGACCAAATTAACCACAAATATAGAAAAATATAAATCATAGTAACGCATTACACCCTTTCAAATGCAATGAACTTTATTTGTCAAGAGTATGTTTTTTATTATTGTACTTAGAATATCAATAACTTTCAAATATCCAAACAACAAAGGATAAAAATAAAAGCTCAGTCCAAAATTGCACTTGAATAAAAAAACTGAGTTAAAATGCAGAATTTCTTTTGTGACATAGCAAACTTCACTCTCTGTGTCCGTGTGAATTCTTATGATCCAGGTCAGAGTTAATCTTAACGCTCAAAACTGAGGAAACTGGACTGTTCAGAGTCTGTGAAGATGCTTCTCCTCTTATCCATGAGGCTTCATCATCCTCATCAGCTTCATCCCAAACTACAAAAACAAACACACGTGTTCATGGTGATATATTGAGGCCGGCAAAATTATTAAACTTATTTCATTTATTGAACGATTAATTGATTTATTGACTATTGTCTCAGGCCGAGGTAATGTTGTTAGGAAAAAGTGGCCCAACATTGTAGGAAATGTGCAGTAAAGTTAGCTCCTCGTGTAAACCAGTGGTTTTAATCTAAATGAGTTTTTTCAACAGAAACTGAACCCCTTCCTCCTGAGCTGCAGCCTCTCATTGCTGCAGCCAACGACGACGGAGCGGAGGTCAACGCCACGGACCCGATAGTGCAGCTGTTCCTGAAGAGGCAGCGCCGGATGAAAGAGGTGAAGAAGCGCAGGGAGGCCGGCGTTCTGGAGCGACTGGATCGCTTTGCAACGAAGAAATACTACACCATACGGAGAGGGTGAGTGTAGACTGTAGCAACAACAGGTTTTCACTCTGAAAGAACTAGGAGCTAATTTTTATGTTTCATCACCACTCTCTAGATTCCTGATGACGGCCATCGCCATGAGAAACCTGGCATTCGGCCTCCCTCCCCTTGAACAGCTGACGAGAGAAGTCGAGTTCGCCAACATGAAAGCACCGCAGGCAGATGGCAGCCAGAACGATCCCTTGAAAGATGAAGTCGGTCACGGGGAGCTTTAAAAAGGCCACTGGGACCAAAACATACTCAGATAAATGAACTACAGGTGCAGATTCACACACTCACACCTCTGTGTGTGTGTATGTGTGTGTTGTCTCTACTGGACTGTTACTGAGACGCCCTGGTGCAGAAATCAAAGGATTTTAATCTTCGTTGCTTCTGAAGCATTTCAGATTATTTCCAAATGTAAAGCCAGTATTTCTGTTTGTTTTCTAAGCTTTTGGTCATGAATCTGAATTTCTGTGGAGGATAGTTTCTGTTAATGCTGCAACATGAAAACTGTTTGGTAACAGAAGTGCACTGCTTTGCTGAGCATGATGATATTTCCAGTTTAATTCAGCCTGAGGATTTTTCTGGTTGGATGATGTGACCAACAACAAGTATAAAGACACTGACAATAGCTGAAGTACCCTGTAAGCTAAATTAACTCTGTTTTAAATGAAAATATGCAGCGAACAAGCATGTTACTGAGCTGGAAGGTTAAATCTTTTTAAGGATGCACAAAAATCTCCTGCTGCTTCCACATTTTTAACTCTACAGAAGGTACAGCCTTTATGCTAACCCCTTAATGTGAGAAAGCCTGACAAAACAAACCACAGCTTGTAAATTTTCTGAATTTTTCTGTAATTTTTATATGAAAAAGTCATGTTTGAATACAATTCATGTGTTTTTTGATTAAAAATAAACTTGAATTCTCAGACTTGTGTAAATAATTCATTTTATTGGTGTCAGGATTTTACACATGGTTCATCTTAAAGTGCTAGTTCCAGTGTTCACTGTAGGTCGACACTATGGCACATAAAGACACTCAAACAGTACAATGTTAAACAATATAAATAAATCTACATGATGGGTCTTTATGAAATGGTTCAGAGTCAGGATCATGATCTGCCTCGCTGAGGTCAGGTGATCAGAACACATGTAGGTCAGTGTGAATGTGCAGATGTAATGGAGGTCCAGTCACATTTGAGTGTTTTTAATAACTGATGTGAGATAAAGTTTTACAAAAGCAACAAGTCATTCTGAGTGTTCACTAGAGGAGAGGGTTAACACTTTCACAGAACAAGATATAGACAGTCTGCTGTTTTTTAGATTTTCATATTGCACAGTTTTCCTGGTTTTAAGTCCTTTGAATCGTCATCTCTCATTCAAGAAACAACAAAATCCCTTTTAGCGGAGGATGACACTTCCTCTAATCACAACGTGACGTGAGCGACATAAAACAGAGCGTTACTGGGTTTAGTGTTAAAACTGGCCTTTACAAAGTGTTACACTCAACATTTCTGCTGTTACTTTTTAATTTGCACAAGCTGTAGCTAATACTAAATGTCATTTCTATTTTAATCATTGTCCTCTGAATAGAAAAGAGCACTGAACTCTAATCCTGCCAAAGAGGGAACTCCAGACTGTGAAGTACACATCACGGTCAGTCTGAGGCTGTTAAATGTAAAGATAGTACATATGGTGCATAAGGCTTTAGTAGCTCTACAAGCAAGCTTCATGAAATTTGATAATCTGACTAAAAATGTCACATGATTCTGCGTCAGTCCAACTTAAAATGAAATAATCTACCAACATGAAATCAGAGGAGAGACCTTTCTAGATCTCTGAGCAGTTCCACCTCACACCACTGCTCAGAGCCACCAACAGAGATCAGATCATTATGTTGGCTACAGAGAGCACCCCCCCCCCTCCACCCTGCAGCTCGCCATCTTTCTGTCTGACGTCTAAATTTGGCACCTCAGAGCAAATCCAGCCAGCACAGCGCAGCACGGGGAGTGGCAGCCGCTGGTATGTAGGCCATAAGCGCCCTCTTTGTTGTCCTACAAACGATCCCTCAGTCCAGCTGACGTCTGCGTTTCCTCTGTGCTTCTTCAACAGTTGGTGTGGCGCGCAGAACACAAAGTAGCCAAACAAAAACGGAGAAAAAAGCAGTGCGGGAATTTCTCCCTGAGCTGCTCTTCTCCAAACTCCAGTCGATCCTGAATATTCATATTAATATTTAAAGGGAAATCTAAGAAAGTCTGATTGAGTTTAAAGCTCTAGTTTCTAAAAAAGAATGATCTTTTTATGATTGTGATGCCACAAAACACTCAAGTAACACTGCAATATTTTAGTACACATAAAGTAACGTATTAGTGCTGACAACTACTGTTTGTTTTAAATATTTTTAAGTGTTTAAAGGACTTCAGGCTCTCCAAACCTTTCTATATGAGTGTGTAACAAATACTTTACAAAATAAAGAGGCGTAAGTGTCTGTGACTTGCCTCTTCCAGTTATTAATCCCTTTTTTTAATCATGGATGTGCTTTTTAATGCTTTGGATGATACAAATGAGGCTCAGTGTACTGTAACATGTTATGCCCTTGCTGATGAACACCTAAAATGGTGCAGAAATACGGAGCATCCGTTTGTGGTGAGATGCCTTCAGAGCCGTCTCTGCAGCTCTACCTCGGCTGGAGGTCTGGGTAGAAAACTCCATGAACCACACCTTCGATCACCACGTTTGCAAATGCGTCTGAAAAGGAGGGAAGGGAAACTTCAGGATATAAAATGTTAAAATGAAAGACAAGTCCAAGAAGAAACTAAAAGGAAAAAAAATAGGAATGTAGCGTTTCTTTTTAAGACTCAAACACCAGCTTAGATTTCCGTTTTTGCAGTATGAAGAACGAACTGCACTGCAAAAAACTGAAATTTGATCAAGTGTATTTCTCTTGTTTTCAATACAAAATGTCTTTTTTAGATTAAATCTGAGCCACAATCACCTGACTACTCCAGAAAAATGTCTTATTTCAAGTTCTTAAAAGACAAAAATGAGGTTTAAACTGCCTGTCACAAGTAAACAAATCTACCAGTGGGGTAAGAGAAATGTGCTTGTATTAAGACATTTTTCTAATCATAACAAGCACATTTCTCTTACCCCACTGGTAGATTTTTTTTTACTTGTTACAGGCAGTTTAGACCTCATTTTTGTCTTTTAAGAACTTGAAATAAAAAAAAAATCAGCAATGGTCAGGTGAGAGGGGCTCATATCAAGTCTAAAAAGACATTTTTACTAAAAACACTCGATAAGATTTCATTTTTTTGCAGTGTGGGATACTGTAACCCTGATCTTAGTACTCTGAACTCACCGTGTGCAGATGGCATCAGGAAGGGGTCTCTCAGAAACAGCAGGACAGGCTGGTGTGAAAGTTTGCTAAAAAAAAGAAAACCCAAAAGAAGAAGTTAGTGAGTGTCTGGGTATCTGAGCCCTGCATAAAAACGAGCTACATCAGGAAGTTTGTAGATGACCGTCACTGAAACATCAGATGTACTGGTTTCATATCATAGTGTTAGAATTAACAAAAAACTTGTACCTGGATTCCTCAGATTCTGTGTCGAAAGACCTGGGAGAGGCAGAATGAAGATGTAAAACACAAAAACAAACAATAGGGATTTGTTTTTTACTCGATGGAAACTGTGCATTCCCAACTCACCCGCAGCTTTCTGTTTTTGGCACTGAAGGAAAATGGCGGATGTTCAGGAAATCCAGGAATATCTTTGGAAGAACCCCATTTTCCATAATTATAGTCTGAGAAAAACAGACAAAACAAAAGCAAATTACAGCGTGCACCAGAGGCAGCGGCACACAAAGCCAGTGACCTCCATGACTTCTTCTGGAGAACTCTGAGTGTCTTTAATCCTCTGACATCTGCAGCGGGTTTGTGTGTTTATGCTGGTAAATCAGTCCCATCAGGTGGACTGAAGTGTGTTCTGTCAAAGTACCTGCAGGTACAGCTCCAGACCCAGTCTCCTCTGCTCAAGGACTTTGGGAACCCAGTTTCTGACGTGTTTGGAGGGGATCTCAGGTGGCTTTATGCTCTTCTTCAGCTGAAAAACATCATCAGGGTTTTCATTGATCATGACAGATTAGAAACGAGGAACAACAAATTAAATTATATCTGTATAAACAGCTCAGTGAGGCTGAACTTTGGGTGGGCACAGTGGTGCTTTGAAAGAAAATATTTCAATATCCCCAAAGTATTTTGGCTTTGGCTTCTTCTAACCTTATATTGTGTCATATTACGTTATATTATATCATATAGTGTCATATTATATTATATTATATTATATTATATTATATTATATTATATTATATTATATTATATTATATTATATTATATTATATTATATTATATTATATAATATTATATTATATTATATTATATCATATTATATTATATTATATTGTGTCATATTATATTATATTATATTATATTATATTATATTATATTATATTATATTATATTATATTATATTATATTATATTATATTATATTACATTACATTACATTACATTATATTATATTATATTATATTATATTATATTATATTATATTATATTACATTATATTACATTATATAACATTGCTCTATACTTAACGATTTAAGTCTTGTTTTTAGTAAAAATGTCATATTAGGCTTAATTTGAGTTTCATTTAGGTACAAGTCCAAAAAATGTCTTGTTTTAAGACATTAAAAGACAAAATAAAGATGTAATACACATAAAAATATTGCTTGCCAAGTGTCTTGAAAAAAGAATGTCAGTCTTAGCACAAGAAAATGAAAAAGCACATTTTTCTTTACTTAATGGCAGAGTTTTTACATCCTTATAATTAATTCAGGCGTCATTTTTGTCTTTAATATTTTAAAATGAGACATTTCCCTTGACTTGTCAGGTGAACGTGGCTCATATTAAGTCTAATAAGACAATTTTTTTTACTCAAAATGACTCATAAGTTTAGTGTTTAGTTTTTGCAGTTTTTGTGACCCTGGCTTCTGTGCATTGAGCACAATGCAGAATTTGCCCACCATGCCAAACTAGCGCCACTGCTTTTTGATTTTCAGCAGTGGTACAAATAAAGAAGAGTGATAGAAATATCATAAATGTAACTTTAATTTACAAAACTAAATCACAATGTTGACCAGGATGTTGTTCCAATCCACAGGGAAGAAGTTGATAAAGTTAACTACAGAAGTTAAAGTTTTATCCTGCTGGTGCAACTAGAAGAAAAGTCAGGGGATCATCATGAAGTTACACCACAATCATGTCTGTATCACTTCAGATATTTTAGTCTAGACTGAAACTACACATGACGCAAAGCCAGGATGCAGAAATATCAACAACTATAGCAGAAACGGACCTGACCTGTACAGCTGAAAGCACTAACTTGCACGTGATGGCTCCATTTAAATCAAACATGCCTCAGCAAGTCACGTGTAACACGCCATAAAGGTGTGACGCTATGAACAGCTCCAGGATCCTCAAACTGTGATGAAGCTGTGGTTTATTCCATCATCTATACCTGTGCTGCTCTTAATGCAACATATCAACATGTCCTCTGGGGAGAAGCGTGCAGACAAAGAGAAGCTGCAGCCGAACAGAATTTGGATTATTTTCAGGACAGGAAGAGGAACTGCTCTGTAAAGCTGCAACAACTAATAAACATATATGGTCAGTGTGGTTAACCACCGAGGGACTTATTAAAAACTGCATTACTTTGAACTGTATTGAATATTTTAGTTAGGTAATGAGCATACATGATAAGTCAGCTGCTCAGTTTCTAAAGTATGGCAACTGAAGATGAAGACCCAGAAGGAAACACCCACTGATAAGCTGGCCTGAACATGTTGGATTTCCAGCACTTCTCAATTTTTAATGCTGTCACAACTCGTGTATTTGAGGAACCAGGTTATGAATACGCTGGATGAGATCATAAACACGATCTATGTTTACTTTCTGACCGAGTACACTCAAGTTTTAGTACCTAAAAACATAAAAAGGAGAACTTTGTTTTTGTCAAACCAGACAAACGTGGGGGAAGCACTTGATCTCACCATCTTATGCAAAGCGTGGAATTCACTGTAGCGTTTCTCCACACTGTGCTGCCTGCCATTCATCAGCACATCAATCTTAAAGACCTGAAAAAGAGGGAAAAGGTGAAGTTGAGTAAATTATGACTTGTCATCATCAGAGCCAATGTGCCCCCTCTTCCTCCTCGCTGAAACAGTCAGAGTGGAGCTGTCAGTTTTTGTAGCTGTCAGCGAGTTACCAAGAGGAAACATCTGCTGGTTTTACTCCAAAGAAAACATGAAAAAAACAATGAGTATGTCATTTATCAGACTTTTACTTCCCTCGCTTGTCTGGATTCTTCCGTAAAAGATGCAGATAATTGGGCACCAGTTTTGACCAGTGGTTAGGCTGCACGCCCAATTTATAGAGGCTAATACCATAAAGAGGACGGCATCGGTTCGACTCCAAAATGTGGACTCTTTCCTGAGTGTTACCCCCCACTCCCAACCTGTTTCCTGCTTTATCTCATCTTCTTTGAAAGACAGACAAAAATAAACCTTTCAAAATGACTCAAATAAGACAGGAAATCCAGTCATAAATGACGACAGCATTTATGACCGTAGTCAGTGCAATTTTGGTGGCGTAAACATAGAGAAGTACGCTGAGATTTCCACATAAATTAAATGTCTAAATGTAGAAAAAACAGCAAAGGAGAAAGAAATGATAAAAATCCTGTGATAGACTTTTTTTAACAAATCTTGTGACTGCTTTTACAAAACACGTCACGTTCAGTTTCCATTTGGTGTCACAAAGTTACTGCTAACCAAGTAAGTTTCATTCACCACAGACTGCTGACTTAGCTTGTGTAGGCGATTTGAAGAGTTTCAGGGATTAGCTCAACATTGTTGTTGGTTTTCTTGCCAGGAGTTGGATTAAAGGATTACAACTTTTACGTCTGCATCCTGAATTTATCTAAAGCTTTCTCTTTCTGGCTTATTAAAAGGAACAAAATTAGAGGAAAACAAACTGCATGACTTCTTTTCCTTAAGTGCAGAAACAAAAAACTTGCTTCAGGAGTAAAGAGCAGGCTTGCACTTCTATTCATATAGAGCGCATTAGGGAAAATATTCAATTCATTGACTGAGGTTTGGATTTCAACAGTACAACAACAACAAAAAAAGAAATAAATTCTAAGCAAATATCTCTATATCTTACTTTGGTAAAACCATATGTTAAGACTTGATGTATGCCAAAGTCACCTGACAAGTAGGGATGGGTAACTTTTACATTTGAAGCGATACGGTACAGATGCCCGGTACCTGGCAATCGGTACCGGTACCCAACGGTACTCAACGGTACCAATTGTTGGTACTTTTTTGTGTTTTATAGTAAAAACATCAATTTCTTCAAAAGTAAAACATATATCTTTTTTCAATTTGACAAATTTATTCTTCAATATATAACCTTGCAATGCTGTGTTCATGTCCAGCATGGAAAATCTCCTACTCTTCCACTCCCTCACAGTCACAAGGATGCATTTAGGTACCTAAACATGGTGCTTTTTGGTTTTACGTGAATCAGTACCCGGTACTTTTGACAGAATTCGGTAGGTACCTATAACAGTACCTAATTTGGTACCCATCCCTACTGACAAGTCTGGAAGATTTTAATAAAAACAAAACAATGCGCCCAAAAAACGGTTTGTAAATAGTTTTTTGAATTTAAAATGATTAAGATTTTCACTAACTAAATTTTGTCAACCCAATGCTACATTTTTTTTGGCAATTTGAGCAACTCAGGCAATATTTTTGCCTTTTTTTTATTTGTCTCAATGTCTTGAAATAAGACTTGTCAGGTGAATGCAGGTCATAGTGAGTCTCGTTTGATTTTTTATTTATTTTTTGCCAGAAAAAACAAAAACAAAACAAAACAAAACAAAAAACATAAATACAACAACTCGTAAATAAATAAATAAATAAATAAATAAATAAAAATAATAAAAAATTAAAAAAAAACTAAAAGCTTTAATACAAAAAAAACCTATTTACACTACTTGACTCGTTTCAGACAGAGGGTGCTGATCTCTGATCTTCTGCAGTGTGTGGGTTGGAAACATGCACAGTAACGCTTAACAAACATTAATTCACAAAGTAGAAGCTGCAGTAAACAGACATTAAGTTTTGGCTGTTTTAATTACAATAAACTTGACATTTAACATAGACTAATATCTATGCAAACAAGGAGGCTCCCATGGCTGATCTGTGACGCGAACATAAAAAAAACACACAGAGATACCAAACCCACAGAGATAATAACGCTACTAGTTTATCGATATGAAACAGACTGAAGTTCATTTAAAAGTACGAGAATGAAAAACATCTGGGTAAAGCTGATGACAGCAGCAGAGACACACACACACACAGAGAGAGACAGACATGCAGACACACAGAGACACACAGAGGTTATTACTGAGCGGCTCACCGTGAACCCTTTCTCCATCGGGTTGTTTTCTGAACGGAACGAGGGGATCGACACTCGGACCGGGTGCATTTTGGCTCCAGGTTGTTACACTTCAGCGGGGATTATTTGATCCTGTGACACTCATACACTCCACGACACACACACAAACACACTCTGCTGGTGGTTTACTCCAGCTTCTCTGGAGCTCTGATAAAAATCACTGAACTCAAACAGAGCAAACACAGACTCAGTAGAGCCCCCTGGTGGAGCGGAGGTTACCACACAGTGAGGCCGGTAGGGATTTTATCTTTTTTTTTTTTTTTTTTTTTTTTTTTTTTTGACCAAATAAGAGTCATTAACGGTAATATATACGATAAATTTCTAATTCTGAAAAACAAAAAACAAAAAACAAAACAAAACAAAAAAAAAAAAAACAAAACAAAACCTTTAATAATGTGTGCAAAGAAATATAGTAAATAAATGTGCGGGGAAAAAATACCAAAAAAACTTTTTTTTTTCTTTTTTTTTTTTCAATGAAATGGGTCTTTATTCTTTTAATCGCAATAATTCAGTCATTTTTTTTTGCAGGACACACAATTAGCATTCTCAAGTAAAAAAAAATTGTTACTGATATCAATTCTTTTAAGACAAAAAGATTTAAGTCAAAGGCCCAACTCAGAACTGTTGATTTTATAATACTGATCCCACTGGCAACAATAGCTTCCACACTTAAAAAAAAAAAAAAAAAAAAAAAAAAAAAAACTTCTAAAATGTCTTTAAGTGCTGGTTTGACTTTGGGCAGCCAGTTTAAATTTGACATAAAAAAAAAACATTTATTATGAATGATAAATAATTAAATAAATAAATAAGGAAAGAAATACAACTATTTAAGTAATTAATAAATGAATGACATATAAAGGACATAAAGAGGTCAAAGAGGTCTAACCTTTTTTGGGTTAAGACACCAAGATGTAAAATTTCCAATAAAAAAAGGAGTAATTGTTAAATGAGTAACACATGAATACATTTGTAAAAGGCATAATTGTCATATATATTCTGTATACAGGGATAAATAGAAAAAACAAAGCAGTTTTTATTGAAACGGTGCTTTATTATGACTCTTATCTGAATATTTAGCTAGAGGTGCATGGAAAGTTGGTGGGCCATAGATGTTGTAGTAGGTAAAGCAGAATGGTGGCAGCCTTTATTGACAGATGTGATGCATGTTAAGTTCAACAAAATGTTTAACCAGCACCCATTTTTTTCCCCCAAAAATACTTATCCTGTCAACAAAAAAATGCATCTGACTCCTTTTTAATGAGTTATCATTAATTTTTCTGTCAACATTCACATGATTTCTTTTATCTAAGGGAGTTACTTTGTGCATCATCTGGCTTTACTTGGCTCTGAAGGGTATTTAGTGTTTTCCAGCCTTTTGTTTTTGTTTTGGCTCCCTTCAAAATCGAGCTTTCAACAACAGCAGCTAAAAGTTACATGATGAAAGAAAAGTGTTCTTAATTAACAAAATTTATCAGAAGAAAGTTTGTTAAAGTGTTTCATTACATTTATGAGTCTGTTTTAACTGGCGTTGAATCTTGTGAGCATAAATAATGTTTTATGTTAATTAGAACCAGCCACAGTGAGAGGCTCCAGTTGGAAGACGAAAAAAGGGAAAGAAAATGTGTTGATGGACATTTTAATGATTATTACTTGACAAATTGAAGATCATACTTGTCGTGCATCACAAGAGCTTCTTTTTTTCAGGAAGATCACTGTTACCTCACTTATACAAGAGGTCTTTACCTTGAAAGAGCTTAATTTCCACCACAATGGAGGCCCAGGAGACCCTGTTAGAATTTTTTTTTTTGGTACAAAATCTGATGAATCGTGACTATTTACAGTGTAAAGAAAAACAACAAGTGTTACTCCTTAAATGTTAAACAAAACAAGCCAAAGTTCTCTTTAAGTTGCTGTTAGGAAACGTCTAAGAGGACAAACACAGCAGGGATCAGACACACTACTTTGCCCACAGGGGGCGCCAAAGGGCACACACCAGGAGAAAGAATAAGGTGGGTTTACATCAGTTGTCCAAAAATGGTCTGTAATTAAATTCCAAAGCTAAAGAGTAAATTAAGTCATATTTGCTATCAAGTAAATAATGCGAAAAATAAAACATCAGTTAGATTTATGTAGAGTCCCTGTCTTCTCTCGTCTTTGGTACTAACCTCCATGGTACCAGTAAGCCTCCTGAGAAGTCTTAACTCACATTTAACTAAAAGTTTCAGTGGTGCTGGAGCATTACCATGAGGCATGAAACAAAATAATCAGAATTAGGTTCATTCCTTATAGAATAAACTATGAGGTAAATCATCTTTTACAGATATCCCTTCTTTGACACAGTAAATACACTAAAAAAACTGTAATCTAACAAAATTTGTGCTTGAATTGACTGCAAATAGGGGAAAAATTATTTAATTATCGGATAAGAAAATATTGACTGTCAAGTTTCTTGAAGGAAAACTTAACCAGTACATCTTTCTTACCAAACTGGTAGATTATTATTATTTTTTAAGCAATCCAGGCGTCTTTTTTTTCTGGACTTGACGGATAAATGTCAAAAGGAGTCAAAGAAGACAATTTTTACAAAAAAAAACTAGAGATAAACACTGGCTGTGGTTTCATTTTTGCTGTGTGGGTCCATTTTTGTCTTTTTTAGAATGAGCTGCAGAGACAAAAACTTCAAACTGTTGAGCTGTACCACTTTGTACAATATTCAAACTTTTTATTTCCACCATGTTTCACCAAAGCTTTTAAGTAAAGAGCTTTTTCTGTTGTTTATAAATATAACAAATACATTTTCAATAGTTCAAAATAGCGATACAATATGGAATAAGAGTAAGACATGAAAATAAAGCAAGAAATATGTGTTAGTGAGAAGAGGAGATAAGAAACACAAGGAAAGAAGAGTTAAACGTTACCTGGCGCTTTAGCAGATGCTCCCTTTTACATGGTAGTATTTTAAATTATATAAACTGCTTATCTAACAATCATAAAATAGAATTTATGAAATTTTATATGCTTTCATATGCAGTCCTCTTCATTTTGGTGTGAACGTCTGTCACGTCTTAATACCTGAAAAATTAAAACAGAGAAAAAGAATGAAGACGTGTTTGTGAAGAATTAACATCAAAGTTTGTGACTTGAGGCTCGACACTCACGACGACATGTGACAACCAGACACGTAGGCGTAGTTCCCGGTGTAGCGGACGTCACAGCGCACCACGTTGTTGCTGTAGTCGCTCTCTGGGACGTGATACTGTGGATTTACACTGATCTGAGGAGAACAACAGAAAACAAAATGATAAACAAGACAGCAGCAAACTGAATCAAAAGCACAGATGTGATAAATATTATTTTGTATAAGAGTAAATCTTATTAAAATAGTTTAGTGCCTCAGGAGAAGGCCAAGTGTCTGGTGTTTCTGTCAGACCTTGAGGATGTAGTTTCCAGGTTTCACATCTGTGATGTCGATCCACTGACAGTCGATGTCTGCGTTGTAGGTATCATAACATCCCGGGCTCAGACCCTACACATGGGGCAGCAACCAACATCATATAAACACACAAAAATCTTCTTATATAACACTGTAAGGTCATTTTACATGCAACAGTCAGTCTAAACTCATGACATATAAACTTTTTTTTATCTTGTGATTGATTTATAGAGAGCAAAGTTTTATTTCTGATTGTTTTGGATACTGCTGCTCAAAAAACAGAAAGAAACCAGACCAGAAAAAGGAAAATTCATTAAACCACCGCTTGCTCAAGCAAAGAGGAAATATTAAAGCTGTTTTTCAAAGGACAGCTGCCACAGTGTGTCATTTTTTCTTTTACTACTCGTACTTTCTCCGATGTTCTGGAGAAAAATACCAAAACAAGTCGTTCCATGAGAAGGACAGAGGAAGTTTTTCTCATTTTTGGTCAGAGCGTTTAACATCTGTGCACGTAGATGCTGTAAATCACCGCAGTGTGAACTTGCAGAAACACATCAGCTCAGTCGAATTCAAGGTGACGGTTTCTCCTTCAGTAAAAAGTTTCATTTTGTAACTGACATTTCAAAATGTCAGAGTTACAAAAGCACATGTGTAGATAATAAGACGTTGGAGTTGAACATACTGGCTCACTGTTGTGATTTACTGAAATGCTCATACAGAACTGAGAAGACTCTAATACCATTATTAACACCAGGACTTTTCCTACTGTGTCGATAAAAAACATCTGCTGTGAATGAGCCTCACTCCTCTGCCCACAGGATGCTCCAGCTGAATAAAACTGTCATGGATGACAAAGACTGACATGAAGGAGGACTCATGTATTTAGATCATCGTAGTCACAATCAAGCAGTGATGTGTATGGGAATGTTTGTGATGATCATTTATAGATTAATTTAACTTTTCTGCAGCACTAACCTAAAGAAGAACATGGGGATTAACATGGTACTGGTTGATCTTCACTGGTTGGACTGGATTCTGGTTTATTTCTTTGCCACTTGGGGGCAGCGAATCAAGTTCTTAACAAAACCAGACACACTGTGTGCCTAAAGAAACTGCTCTGACCAACTTTTTGGGTTAGAGGTCATTATTTTACAAGCAGCAGACACAAGGCAACACTAGAAACCACCTATAAGCAAATTATTTTTGTCTACTGGTGAATGTAAATCTGTTAAAGCACCATCTGCTTCCTTTATCTGGCTTGTACATTTCATGTAGCACAGGAGTTTCCAAACTTCTCAGCCTGTGACCCCAGAAATAAAGCTGCCAGACACTGTAGACCTCCTGCTGTGAGAAATAAATTCTGAATTCAGCTGATCTGCGCAAATATTAATCCTGAAGTGTGGAAAAAAGATCAAACTTTTATGTTCAAACGGTTTGTTAAAGCATCTTGCCTCTATTTTTGTTTATAGTTTCCCAATAATGGATAAAATATGCAACTGTCAATAGTTTTGAATGGAAACATCAACTTTGAGCTTTGAGCTACAGCTAAGAAAGAAGGAAAACTACAGAATAAGGAGAAAAAACTAGGAATTTTTTCTTCTTTAAAGTTTGTTTTTAGCCTTTTGGAGCCTCTGAAAGGACAGCAACTTGTGGAGTCAGAAACTGTGAAGAAAGATTGGTGGATCACATGCATCAAAGAGGCACGGTCCAGATCAAAACCTGGACCACATGTTTGAACTCCTCCTCCTCCTTCTGTACATAGAAAGCACAATTTGACCCCTGAGCTACACCCTGGTTGGATGCATTCCAATAATTGTTCTGTTTGATCGTGTTAAGAATCGCAATTTGACACTAGCAGCACTGTCTACACATGCCTGAACAAAATTTAAAGACTGAGGGAAATTATTTTAAAAAATCACATTTTTCACAGATGGATTTAAGGTAAAGAGATAAACAGAAGCAAGAGACAAAAAAATAAACAGTGTGTAATTAAACCCCAAAAAATAAATCCAAAAAAGTGTCAAAGAAAGGACCTGGAAGAGAGCAGCCCCATCATTCTTGGTGATCACTTACTTCAAAAAGTTGTTAGACAACTTTAAAAAGTTAAATCTGCACTCCCTTAATCTTTTGATCAGCTGATGAACATCCTGTTTGAGTTTAAATGCAGTTTTCAATGAACTAGCTACTCTCTAATTTTTCTCTCTGGCTCCCGTTTAACCTCTCTGCATTTGAAGCTTTTCTTACCACCTGCTTACAATCCACCAGTGTGAAATGTGGATTCTTGTAATTTTTTCCCTCTGTTCTTGTGATTTATTTCAGGAGTGAATCAGAGGTAAATGTTGACACCTGTGTGTGCGCTGTGCAGGCGTATCTCCTGTAGTAGCCGTAGTCACAGGACGTGTCCTCCAAACAGAAGCTGGCCTTGTGTCCCTCGGCCACGGAGTGATGCGTGTTGGCATCCAGCAGGTCGTAGTGGCTGAACTCGTCCATGCTGTGGAAGTGTCTGTGGATCGACAGCAAATTCAACGCTTTTAATCTGAACCAGCTGAGCTCCACATCAATGTGAGACGAATTAAAAAGAACCAGGTTTTGCTTTTGTTCCATCCAAACAGATTTGGTTAAATGATTCAAATTTTTTTCAGGTTGCTCTGTCTGAATCCATACTGTAGGTCTGTGAATTCATCATGCAGGCGTTTTTAAAGCTGCAGTGGATCCAAATCTGCTTCATTATCTTCAAGACAAAGTTTGTCTAATTCAACAGAAACAGTCTGGACTTCAGCATCCGTCGACTTTCAAAACACTGACAGAGAGCCTACACGGGCTGAACTAACAGCTCCCTGGGTCTGTGCCAAGTGTGCTCTGTGTCGGGCATTAGCACAGTGCTCTGGTTTATTTAACTACATAACTATGGGCTGAGGTAGCCTCTGTAGAATCAGGGAAAACTCGGCAGTGAGCCAGACGCTCAATAAAAGAATCACAGTTTTCCTTTGTGGTTCATTAACTCTATCAGGCAACTTTATTTTACGAGATTTACAGCTGTAAATAAACTGAAGCTGGAGGTCGTAGTCAGTTCAGTTATGTCCGTGTTTTTCATTTCTACAAAGAGTGTAGGAATAAAAGAAGGAGGGGGGAAATTAAACACATGTAAAGATGTCAGTTTTTTGATGTGAAGCAATAAAACAGCTGGCATAACTGTTCAGAAGCCAAAAATAGAACAAATGTGGCTCAAAATGAGAGCATAATGCTTCAGTTTATACTAAAAAAGGAGAAAGTGGAGACAGTCATTGTTCTGTTGATGATTGGGACCAAACTGACAAAAGTGTATAGGTTTGAGCGTGCTGTCTCACATTAAAACTTTTTAAATCCCTCAATCTTCATCCTCTGTTTCCACATTCTCATTCAGAGCAGGTACCTCCAGATCTGTTTCATGTTTCCATGCATGACAGCTCCATGCAAATGACTCCAAATGATGCCAGTGGAAGGATAAATGAAGCACGACAACAAACCACATGTCCCTCTGGACTCGCTCTGTGTGACGGTGAGGTGGACAGTGACTTTATACTCACTGGTGACAGCTGTGCCACTCCCAGGAGTAACGTGGCCTGCTGGGGAGGAAATCTGCCGTCCCCTGGTTCTTGACTCTCTGTGGGAACCTCAGCAGCATGCGGGTGTCATAGTCTCTGATCTCGCTTCTATAGGCGGAGCTGCAGACACAAACAGGAGGAGGAATATAAATCCTCAGTGCAGATATGGACACAATGACGTCACTCAGACAGCTGAATCCCTCCTCCAGAGCTTCCTCGTCTGTATAAATGATGGGTGGAAAAATAATTTAAAGGTACAGGCATGTTTGGGTTGGTGTTCAATAATGTGTTTACCATTCAGGCTTTCTCTCCTCCCGCACACTATGATTAAGCTCTACAGAAATCCACCGCTCCACCCCATCAGCGGGAGGATTTGGTTAATTTTACCTCATCACATGGTTCCACTGCTCAGCCCTCTCACCCACAAACACTTAAGGTGGTTGTTATGGCTCAGAGCTCTCTGAATCACACACAGACTTGGTGGCTAACACTTCCCCCCACCCCCCCATACTTTCTTTTTCCCTCTTCTTTACTTTCTCTTGCTCTACATGTGGCAAAATCCTGACAGCTGGGCAGTCTACCTGGACAGACAGTTCTCCTCAGCTGCACATCTCAGGTTGTACATGGGGACTCTCTGGGCGTAGGCAGAGGCTTGGATGTAGTAGGGGTCAGGTACAAGATCAGGCAGACCTACATTTAAAAACAAAATGTAGGTCATCATGGTTAAATGTGACAAAACACCTACGATTAAAAATCATCATAACCAATCAGAAATAGAAGATGATGAAACTTATAATTGAACATATTTGAAAATAAATAATAATAAAAAAAATTGAATTTTCAGTCATTTTAAGACGATAAATGGCAAGAAAGGACAGATAAATAAGACATGTATTAAAAATTAAATAATTTTAACAGAAATGGAACAAACTAGCATCCAACACTTTGTGACTTTCTCTTCGTATCATTCATTTTTTTTAAATAAATTGATTTTCTGAATATTGTTCTAACATAATAACACCTGAAAAAACAACTCATACACCCAGACTTTTGGCCTTAAAGAGTTTAAATAAGTTTTTTTTTCGGTCACTTTCCCCTCTCTTACCGTACTGATGATACCTTGTGCCATATCCGGGTCTCGATCTCGGCCTCGGTCTCTCGTAGACGTCATAATAGTTATAATACGGATTATCACTGTCGATGGATTTGTAGGGGTCGTAGGGATCGTCCCCCATCATCATGTCTTCTCTCCGGGGTAGGGGCGGGCTGACAGTGACCTTGTCCTGGGTCTCATTGGCTCTGTTTCTCTGCGTCTCCGCAAGGCGCTCGTGGTGATGCTGGCGGTGCGCGTGCCCTCTCACGAGCCGCTGGAGCTGAGGCGGGAGGCCACGGGAGCTGTTAGGGTTGGATGCCGGCCGGGGAGGCTGCTGCTGCTGCTGCTGCTGCAGCTGCTGCGACTGGCTCGAGGTGTCCGGATGTCTCGCGTCTTCGTTGTGAATGATGGTGACAGGTCGCGCGTGCACTTGCTCCTGAGGCGCCCCTCTCCGCCTCGCGGGCTGATACTCTGAGCCGTGGCTTAAAATGCTAAAAATCTTCCCATTGTGTGACCACTGAAACGTCTGCCGGAGAGCCGCTCTTTGTTGTGCCTCGGGTTCCCTCTGACAGTGGGCGACTTGCAAAATGAAAACACAAAAGTAGAGGCAGGCATATGCGTAAAGACGCGTGCCAAATACGCGTAATCCCATTTTTTGAACTAAATCAGAGCGGATTCAATGTGACAAAGCAAGTACTTCATGTGAGCCGGGGTTAGCAGTTGTCGTTACCTCAAAAATCCCTCATCTCTGTTTGAAGGATTCTCAGAGAGCAGAGAAGAAAAGCTAAGTTTGGATGTATCGGTGTAAACTCATATCGCTCTGCTCCTGCAGCCTGCAGATGCGCCCAGTGAGATGAGGATGATGGAGGAGGAGGAGGAGTTCAGCTTTTGGTGAATCTGTTACACAAGTCTGCTGCCGGTGCTCATATAACCAGAAAAAGGATACGTGATGTCTGACCATGCCCAGCCAAGAGTGTTTGATAACTGTTCATTTTGACTCGTTAAAAGATGCTTAATGCAGAAATTTGAGATGCACAAACTGAATTATTGCAGCTGCAAACAAAGAAGATGCATACCTTCCAGTGAACTCACTTTCAATGACTAATTGACCCACTTCTCAGAAACTTCTGCAGAATTCTCTTATTCATCACATTCTGCCAGATCAACAGGGTCTCATGGTAAATAGCTTTTCTCTTGACTGTTGGATGAACTCCCAACCAAATTGCAACACACTCCAGCAGCTGTGCCGCCAGACGCCTCTACACTTCACTTTCTCACAGGAGGATCTCAGAAGCCTTAATGGTACTCTTTGATGGCTCTGCTACACTTTCTGTTTTTTCTCCTTCGGGGAAACCATCCCCCACAAACCTCTTCTGTCTGAGGTTTGCTGACAATGTGAAAGACTCTGCACATGCATCTAAAGACATTCCTCCTCTATATGGTCATATTTAGTCTATGCTGTGCACCAAACAAATGGAAGCTGTGGTGATGTGCCTGTTGTATCTGTTTTACAGTACAATGACCTTTCACTCCCATCCCGAGGAATACTTCTGTTCAGCTCGGTCAAATCACCGCCCTGCTGTTGACACCACAGCTGTAATGCATAGCTTTGGAAACTTAATCCAAGGTTTGCATATTCCTCGGTTCAGCAGACCAGGAAAATCTTTCCTGCATCTACACAATCGACCACAGGAAGGCTGCTGTTAAACCTCAGTGAACTGTCACAAGGGTTTAGTTTCCATATCATAAAGGCCTGTGGAATCATGGGAACTTTGCCTAATGACTCAGATAAAGGGCAAAGAGGCCAAAAGAAACATATGCTATGTGTGTTTATCAGGCTGTAAACTCAGATTCAGGATTAAGCTTTATAAAAAAGGAGGGAGGAAGTAGACTGAGAAATGAAGCGTACTGAAAGCAGGGCAAAGCAGCATAAAGATCACCTTAGGGAAGATTACATTTCATCAGTATGGGGCAGTATTGGGGATTAATGTTGTTGATGATAATGGTGTTACTATTCCTGTTATTGTTTTCCAGTTACAGGTTATCAAATTGTTTTATTAATTTCATTTCCAACGACATTACTGTCAGCAAAAGTGAAATGCAGTGTGTTCTAATACACTGATATCTATCAGCTGTTGTCCGGCCTGGTTCCCTCAGCCAGGCACAGGACAGGAGCTGCAAATAAAACTTTTTTTTTTCCTGATTGTCTTTCTTTGGTGAGAGGGGAGCGATGACCATAAACTGTATATAGAGTGGACTGTGTGGCCTCACCTTTTTCCTATTGTACAGTTTTAAAGCCAAAATACTGCATCGGAGGCACCGCCATCGTACAGCAAGAGTCTACGCGTTAGAGGCTGAGGGACTCAAAGAGAATCTGAGTGGAGCCAGGTGACAGAAATATATATATTTTTCTTTCCAGAGTCTAATCTCTTCTTGGCTCCACTTCCTGACATACTTTACAATGACCCCCCAAAAAGAACCCACACAAGAGCGTCAGCTGTCAATTATTAATTATTTATACATTAAATATGATGTAAAACCTTGTTTTTAACCTCTTATGACTAATGAAAACAAAACTTTTTTGTAAAAAGTTGCTCTGAATACAAGGCAGCTAGATAACATCTTCAAAATCACCACAACAATCGGATGTTAGAAACATTCTACAAGGAGTAATATTTTTTTAAAGTTTGACCACAGCCCATCTGGAAAGACTGGGAAGCTGGATTTTTGACCCAAACTGCAGCCAGCCACCAGGGGGAGCAGTTTTTGTGGTGACCTCACTTTGAGCCGAGCAAGATGACGTCCGTTTTTTTTTTTTTACAGTCTATAGGGATGATGGACACATAAGTGATGATGATTGGCTAAAGTCACAGTACAATTTCATGGTGAGCCAATCAGAGCAAGAGTTCAGATAGGTGGGTGTTGTTGTTAAAAACATCAATGCGCCACAAACAGCCACACAAGAGAATGAGATGCAACAATGGTAAGTTCAGAGCGGTCTGTTGAGTGAGAATTGATGGAAGTACAGGCACTACATGAACATACATGTGAGGTGTCCCAGAGCAAAGTGTTTGTCTACGTCTGCTTTGGGTAACACTAGTCTCATGAGACATTACATTCATGAAAGAGTAATCCAGTAACTGATTCAATTACTTTTATTTATTTTTATTATTATTATTATTATTATTTTTATTTTAAAAGGGGGGGTACCTTTAACTTTTTTTTTTTAGTAATTAGCCAAACACATGTAAGGGGACAAGTGACACCAAAGACAACAGTGCTGCATGTCATTTTCAGACTAGAACCGTAGGTTTTTTTTTTTTTTTTTTTTTAATAAATATTAGCATGGTCTGGGATGTTAAGAGTGCTAAATCTACTGAATTTATGCTCTAGCCCTTTCTTTAGGTAGAAGTTCCTGAATGTTTGAGTTTCCTCTTTGTTTTGATTTTGTACCAATTAGATGCTCTTTTCATCAGATCACAGCCTGTGTTTTCTACAAAGTGTCTGGATTGCAGGACGGCTTGTTCTGATCAGAATAAGGTTATAGCTCACGTTTGAGCTGACTATGGTAGGAAGGAGGTGTCAGCTTTATCAGATCTATGTTTCTCTGAGAAGTTATGACCCGAAGGACCAACCTGAGGAAGGATTTGTTGTGATTTCAACATGAGCAGTATGTTGATGGACAGCTTGGATCGTTTCTGCTTCTCCTTCTCAGTAACTGATGTAACGTAAAATGTAGTTAAGTACAAAACTTCCACAGAAATACTTCAGTACAAGTAAAAGTACAACTAAAAAGTTCAAAAGCCCTTAAGTTATAGTAACTGGAGTAATTATAATTAGTTACTTCCACCCCTGGATGTTGTTTACTGATCAACAACTCAAACTGCGTCATTTACAGGAAAAGCAGTCATCTCACAAACTGGATTGTGTCAAATGGAACTAATGAAACCTCCGGATGGGGTGAAGGCGAACCTTTAACGAGGACTGGTTAAGGTCTGGTTTTTCTCTGTTGCTGTTGGTTGAATCCAGTAAACATTCAACCCCGAGCGTCACACATTTGAAGCAAGACTGAACCGCTCTGAGAAACACTGACTAGCGTGAGGTTAGATGAGACTGATACTACTGGAGCAGATGGTATCAATGTTCTCAACCCACTCAACAGCATTTCCTAAAACGTTTCATAACTGTTTGATGAAATTCTTCAGCTAATAACGGTGAAGTGTAAAAACGTTTCTGAACAGCCTCCTTTTTTATATCTTAGAAACTGTAAACCAACATTTTCTGTCACTTCTTCAAAATGCTGAACATCGTTCATCTTGTGTCATTATTGGTCAGCTAAGCAGGTTTTTTCTTTTTAAGAGTAAACAAGCACAACACATAAACGACCGTGAGGAAAGTTGTAAAGAAGAGTGTGCCATTCTCCTCATTTAAACAATTATCACGTGTAACCGTACTCCATAATTACCACCTCAGCCTCACGTTTCAGTGTGGTTGTCCACAACAGCTCTAAATACTTTTATTTCAGGGGAGGCTGGGTGAAACGTCATGCAAACCAGTTTATTTTCAGCATCACTGACCCATTTAAAGCCTGGGAAACATGAGTGATCACATCCTACAAAGAAACACAGTTTTTATGGCTTTCAGTCTCTTTCATATGAGAAGTTAAGATTTTTTTAACAGCAGGGTTTTCTTTGTGGCAAACATTTTTTTAGCACCATGAACAGTGCACCATAAGCTCTATCAAAAGGAAAAGTTTGAAGCCTCCCCTCCCCTCCTAGACTCTGACTGTTAGATGATTCAAATGATAAAGAGCTTGATAACTGGAGGCTCCACCTCCCATACTTCTTTTAGGGCCCACTCACACAAGCAAATTGTGCTTAAGCACACTTCAGCCTTAAAGTCCAGATTGCTTGGCCAGTGTGACCCCAAGAGTACCGTGCTTGAGTATGCTTCACTTCTCTGCTTTGCCACATTTTGGCGAGGTGTATTCTCTGTGTCTCGTGCTGACTCTGGCGAGTCTGTGCTTCGTGTAAACAGACACTTCATGATGACATAGGCGGGCCATGTATGTGCCTTCAGTCTGGTTCAAATGGCCAGGGTAACCGCATCCTTAAAATCTAGGTACAACCAAGGGGCAACATCCGGTTAATGAAAACGAAGCCTATGTGGAACTGCTAAAAGTTGCTGTTTGTCGAGAATCTGCTTGGTGCTGGTTGCTGAAAGACCAGAAGTTACGTACACACCCAGCCATAAAAATGGACTTTTACGGCATAAAAAAACATATTTACAGCCTGGTTCGAAAAACAGCTTGGGTCTAAAATGCTGATTCCACTGTCAGCACTGCGGTTTAGAAGTTATCGGGATTGTCTGATTTTCCAATCAGAGGCACAGTTCAGGTCACATGACTGCAGGGCATCCTGTAGCTGCAAGAAAAACTAACAGCAACAACAACCAACAGTCTGCGGATTGGCTTCATTTCATGGTTTCAGGAACAGACAGGTGACGTTGCGGATGCTTCGTCCATGTTTTATACAGTCTATGGGTACAACAAGCAGGCTGCATTCAGGGAGCACAGTGATCAAACACATACAACAGTACCGTTATTATGACTGTCGCAGACTACCATGTTGTGCTCGCATCGCTGAATCTGCTGAATCTGCTGAATCTGCTGAATCTGCTGACTGTCTTTCAACAAAATGTGCATCTGTTGCTCTACTTTTGCACTTAGTATTCACCAATACACCAGATGATCAGCCCAACTCTACCTCAGTGGAGATCTCCCAAAAGAGTTTTCAGATGAAACGCTGTGGTATGAAAGGGGCCTAACATGCTTTCCTGAACACCATCTAAAGACTGGTTCAAAAGTTACAAGAATTTAAACAAGTCAAAAATTTGTTTTGTCATACTTGATGTGAGTGTTTCCAGGAGGCTGTGTGAACGTTGCTCCAAGTGGTGAAGATGTCTTCATGGAGGATCATCCACCGTCTGAACTGATGTCCATTTCTGTAAACGTCCCTCTCCATCCATCCCCAAATGTTGTCAGAGTGATTTAGATCAGGGGAACATCAGGATGGTCCAAAGAGTGAGCTGATTCCTCTGGAAGAAGTCCTTTGTCAGGCGCCCATTGTGACCTGCAGCATTGTCCTGTTGAAAAACCCAGTCATTCCCACACAGACCAGGGCCCTCAGTCATGAAGGAGGCCCCCTGCAACATCTCCACAGAGCCAGCCGCCGTTTGACGCCCCTGACCAACCTGAAGCTCCATTGGTCCAAACATCTCCAGTGGGATCTCCTGGTCATGTCAGTAATGTTGAAGCCATCAGGATGTCAAGGTTCCGTTTTTCTCCTCAGAGAATCAAACTTTCTTCACCTTTCAGTGTCCCATGTTTGCTGCTCTCTGAAAAAGTCCAAATGGTGAGTTTGTGGCGTTGAAGGAGACAAGGCCTTTAAAGACGTGCTTTGTTCTTGAAGCTCTTCTCTCTCAGATGACGTCTAATGGTTATTGGACTGCAGTGGGCTCCAGTAACCACCTTAATTTGGGTCGAGGATTGTCCTGTGTCTTGATTGACAGCCAATCAGATCCTCTGGCTCAGCACTGGTAAAATATCTTTGGGTCTAACACTTGACTCTTTTGTTCCACAACCCTCAGGTTCTTTGAGGAAATTCAAATCAGACCAGATCATGATGGCGTCTCTTCCACAGTACCAAGTAAAAAAGTATGATCTCCTTGTCATACCAGCAATGTCAGAAGCCATCAGGACCGTCAAGGTTACATTCTTTCTCCTCAAAGAATAAGACTTTACTTCGACTTTCACGTCCCTTTGGTGCTCTTTTAGGAGAGTCCATTCAGGGATAGTTTGTGATGTTGAAGCAGTGGTCTTTAGGGTTCTTGGACTAAAGTCAGCAGCAGTTGTGGCCTTATTCTGGTCTAGGATTAGCCTGTGTCTTCACAGGCAACCTGTCGGAATCTCCTTGGTAAAGGTGATATTTTTTTTGGGTGTACCACAACTCTACCAGTGTTGCCAAGTTGGTTTTCCATTTATCAATAAACTAGAAGAAGAAATCAGTTCTGTCACAGAAAGGATGTGACAGAACAGGCTGTACCCTTGAGAAACAGAGTGTCAGAGACATTTGGACTGGCACCAAAATAAAAAGGACAGAAGTCTCTTACTGGTCCAGAGATCCATTTATTGAGCATTTTTCTCCATTTGAACATGAGTCCGGAGCATTTAGAAATCTAGGATTTAAATTGCTGTAGACAGGATCAGTTTTATCACATCATTTACCACTGTTGACCTGACATCTCCCTCAGTCCAGACAGCTCATCATCCCCCTGCAGGTGGAGGATTTCGTACGTGTTACATCCACAAACAGAGCAAAAACAAACTGGATCTCTGACAGCAGACTCGCGGTCCAACTAGTTTGAAAACGGACACAAACAATGGTTTCACTTTCCGAGGACTGTGAACTCAACAACCTGCTTGTACTACAAGGGCTTTTATGGCTTACTGAAACAATCAACCAAACAGACATTAATCTCACTCAGTGTTTGGGCTGTTATGACTTTAAACTCTTCAACTAATTAAAAAAATGCTTTGCAAGAATTTTCACAGCTTGTAAGAAGAGCTGTGAGGATTTCCAGTAAACAAAGCGTCGCCATGTGTGTGTCTACAGTGTGAGTTCTAACAGATGGGTTCATTTCATTTCCTTCCTCCTTAATCAACTGCAAAGCTCGCTCTGATCGAACTGGAACACTGTTGTTGTTGAGACACTTTTCTTCCTCTGTGCCTTTATTTGGTGTTAACTTGGATCATCAGCGTTAGCCAAGTCAACACCCAGATTTCTCAGCTTCGTCAACTGTCTCCAGGTAACAGTCAAGTTTACACAGTTTGTTCAGGCTCATCAGAAACCCCTCAACCATCAGTGTCTGAACTCCAGAGGGAAAAAACCTTACCCATACCACTCTTTTTCTCAGATGAATTCAAGGGCCTGAATTAACTCAGCATGACCTCATAAATCCAGTGTCGCCCAAGCTTTGTAAAGTAAATATTTATTCTTCTTTAATCCATCTCTCCTGACTGAATCCAGTTTCTACATAGGAGAGTTGAGGAACTTTGGGAAGACACTTCCTCTTCCATGCCCCTGCACAGGAGATCAGGGCTGAATTGGAGTTGAGAGATGACTGCGTTACATGTGGTGGGTTCAGGGATTGCGTTATGACCCGAGCAGGTACCCTCTTTATTCACGTCTGTATTGTGCAGCCAGTATCAGTTTATCATATAGTGCTCTTGAACTCTTGGTGAGGACTACCCATCTTGCATTTTTTGCAGTGAGACCTGTGGCCAATTTTTCTCTTTTCCGGGATAAAGACTGCATTTCCCATGAGCACCGTCACCCATTGTCGTACAGACGTGACTCTTGCCAAGGTGTGCATTTGTTTTGGAGAGCTTTACTTTTCTTTCTTCCAGACGACTTTTCCTAAGATGCCAGGCTTCGAGGCAGTGTATTTATTTTTGTAGTGAAGTTTAGTGTCCAGAAAGTGAGCAGACTATCTGTTAACTGTTCCGCAGCCTGGTGCTCCGATGACTGAAATACACCAGATACATCTCCAGTCCATCTCCTCTCGATACGATCACATAGGTTTCCATTCAAGCCAATGGGTCAACTTACACTGGATCCACTCCGTTTTGGTCCGACTGTGGCTGGTCGCTGCTAATACTCAACCTTCCTGTTTTTGTTGGACACCAGAGCTGTGATGCAACAATTCCATTTAGGGCATATCGAGCAGGACAGAAAGTAGTGCACAGAAAGTACCAAAAAACACTCAGTGACTTTCAAAATAAAACCAACCATGTCAAAATGAGTTTGTATTTAGCTTGACTATGACGACAAACGGACATGATGAGCAGAGTCAGACCAGGAGCCAACAGGTTTGAGGTTTTACAGCCCAACATGAATGAAGGAAGACTGAAGGCTGAGTTGTGCTTTCCACGCGAACATGTCTAAGCAGAAATGAAACGCACAAGATGCACAGGAGAGAACGTGTGAGGCTTTTCTATTTTTCAACACCCAACGCGCTGCTGTCGATGTCCATTCCTAAACTGCAGGGGGCGGTGTATCACAAACATACATTTACCAGAGTACTAAACGAGAGTCGAAGAAGTTTGCATTTGTTTACAACACGACACATCTGTCCCAGAGATTTTTCCAGGCTCTTTTAACGGATTCCTCTTCTCTGCCAAGAGTAGTCACAATTTTGCCCAATAAATTATTTACCACGGTGATCTCTATGTGAAGAGTCGCACAGATGCCTGTATTTCTGCACTTCATCTTGTCCGCACGTCTCTGGCAAGTTGGACATTTTTGAGTGTGTGTTGTGAGGAAATTAAGCATTTGAATAGGACTGTGCAAGGTGGCATAAGTGCCAAAATGACGTCATTTGTCTGCACGAAGCTGCACTGACCCCATGGACGCATCAAGCACAAATCAGCCGTTATCAATGGAGTGGGAAGTTCACAATGCACTGCAGATGTATCTGGTGTATTTTAGGCGTTACTGCCAAAGTTTGCCGGTCGGTGCTGTGTCATCAAAGAGACTTTTGGTCTACTTGCTGTAAATTTCCTGGGGAAACCCAATTTAACCCCAAACACAGAGCAATAGCCCTAGGAAATAACCAGTTTTGGGGCTAATATTCTCATTTTAAATTGTAGATCACGATCAGGCAAATATATAAAATTGAGAAGACTATTAGTGTCTTCTTCAAAGTCAAAAAGTTTTTCTGCTGGGCTGAACCCACCTCAGCCTTCAAAGCCCCATTTCCACTAAGTAGTTCAGTCCAGTTCAGTCCAGTTCACCCTGTGGTGTGCATTTTGTGGTGTTTCACTTGACTAATACAAGGAGAGGTCCCCAAATTACTGACCAGTACCGTCACACTTTTTGGTACCCTTCTGTTGGGGTGCCAGACACATGATCTGACCCCAGAAGGTGGAGCTAAAAACACTGCAGTCCGTTGATTGATCAGAAGAATCACCACTTCCTGTGCACCAGCGGCTGCTGTATCTCCTGGCGGCAGACAGTCTTCTCTGAAACAAAGCTTGATTGTGCTTGACAACAAGTTTGTTATTGCGGGGTACACTGTGACGCGCTGTTATGGCGTCCAGCTATTACAAAACTGACTCGGCCATCAGCATCCGGCTTACACTACCTGCCAACAGGGCACGGCTGGCTGTGGAAACACAAACAGGATCAGGATTTACCAAATACAACCTGTACCAAGCTGTACTGATCCAAACCAGACCACTTGGAGGATACAGGGCTTTAATGTGGCTTTGTAAGCAGAGAGGATGTGACATCAGCCCTGATGCTCCACCAACCAGATCACCTCTGACTCCACCACTGCAGTACATCAACGCACGTCGAGGAGGTATTTTGGCTCTACATCTCAAAGTGTGAGGGAAAAAGAGGTGAGCTGTCCATGTTAGCAGAGGGTCAGTGTTTTTTAGCCCAGAGTGGTGAGATGGTGTGTTCCTTGACGTGCAATTTATTCTGCTTTAACAGCCAACAGAATGGTCCAAGAGCAGGTTAAAAATAAGCTTAAGTCTGACACTGATTTTCCTTTTAATAGTAGAGCAAACAGATTAAATCATGCTGCAAATGATGGTTGAATCAGTCGTATTGTTCTTGGATAACAAAGGACGCACATTATCTCACTTCTACATGAGGTTACCTTTTAAGCCTGAGTAAGCTGTGAGCTGGAATCAGAGCCAAGTGAGGCTATGTGAGCTTCTGAAAGTTCTCCTCCCTTCATTATCTGAGTCAAAGATGAGTGGAAACATCTGGAACAGACACAAGATGAGGGTATCAATGGCTCAAGTGTCCTGATGAGAGAAACAGCATAAAAGAGCTATGTATGCTGGAGTCGGTGACTAACATACACTCCTGTGATTCTGCATACCAAAACTTCCTCAAGAGGGTGGAAACTATGCACGTTAGCTCCCGGGTTGACTCCTTTCTCTTCCCTGGAAACCCAGACAGGCTGTCAGAACCAGCTGTACTGGGTCGCTGGTGTTTTTTGCTCGTAATTCATTGAACTGTCTCCATGCCGAGTCCTCTGGAGTTTCTCTCCAGCGAGGGCAGCGCAGTGTTCCCTCGCACAGCTCTGAGACACATCTGCAAAGAATTAGCCAAGTTCTTTTGTCCACGTTGCTGGAATTCACCCCCATATCTGACGTTTCGGGCACTCGTGAGCTGAAAGAATTCGAATAACTCTGTGTCCAAATTGTGGAAAAAAAAAAAGGAGGGAATGTAGTGACGAGGCCTCCTGCGCAGGACATGAGAAAATTAAAAGTTCCTCATCCTTTTTTCAGGATGCTAAATTTACCGTCAAACCAGCACCTATCATTCAGCACCAGACATTCGCCATTGAGACATTCAGGCGTTTAGCACAGGCAGCGTCTGACAGTAAGAGAGATATGGCTTTTTTAAAAAAAGGATATCTGCTTCCACTGAACACATTTCTTCCTTCCATTTGCATCCAATTATTCATTTTCACGTCATTGTTATGATCTCATCTCTGCTCTCTAATCTTTTCACAGTAATCATCCATCCCTTTACTTAAACCTTTCAGATTTTACTCCATAGCCTCTTCTTCAGTTCATCTCCTCATCACACTCACACATTTTCTGGTCGTAGATATTTTTTCCCCTCCACTCTCCGATCTGCAAAACTCAGCCTTTTCAAATAAGGTCAAGTTCAAATCCTACGACAGAAACAGACAACTGAAAAACTCTCTCCTCTTTCATAAATACTGGGTTTCCATTACACTTGGAGCACCGAGTTTGGGCTTGCACAACTCACACACTAACACACACTCTCTCTCATACACACACACTGTCTGGAGGACTACGTGGCACTCTGCACATGCACGTTACCCTCCACGACCAGGAGGAGGAGCTCTTCATCAGAGGACTTTACATTGTGCAATGATTCATGCTGATCTCTTTGCTGTGTGTGTCTACTCTCATCCAAAACAAGGATAAAGAGACTAAACTGTTTTTCTTTTACCCGTCATCTTTTTTTATCCAACTCTCTGCTTAACTCGAGTTGTATATAACACTGACAGGCAGTGAAACAAACTGTAACATTGACTTATGGTTAAAGTTAATGTCTCTGGCTTTATGATCACTTGGCAGCAAAGGACACACACACACACACTGTGAACACTGACATATTAACACCCTTTCAAACTACAGTGGGCAAGTTTTTCTTCTTTCCTCTTCCTGGTTATGAAACAGTCTCAGTAATATAATATATAACACACAAAAGCAAGCCAGGGCATCAGTTCAGACTGTTTCTGTATTGCCACTTTCAACACCGTCTGCAAAACTCATTAACAGCTCGTAGATTGAGGCCCCTGTTGAGATTTTACAGTGAATACTCCATAATAAACCTGCTTCAGAGAATGCTACATATAAAGGTATAATGCAGGATCAAAGAGCAGGTGATGAAAAGTTAAGCTAATGCAGAGGTGCAAAAAATTGTGGTTCCACTAGTGTCCACTTGGGGCCAGCTGCGAAAGACAGGAAAACCCGATAAAGTCCTGTGTTATAAGTTATTACAGGACAAGTGTGTTTACAGCCTGATACTGAAACAGGACAACTGGAGGACTTTATTTTACTTTGAGGCTACGAGTTATAAAGCCCCGTTTCTATCAAGCAGTCAGATGTGGATCAGTACAGTCTGGTACGGGTTGGATCAGTAAGCCTGTTCCTGTTGGAGCTTCCACACCCAACTGTGCCCTTCTTGGTGAGTGGTGTGTAAGCAGGATGCCACTTAGGCCCCATTTACACGGAGACTCCCACAAAGATTCTTCCTTTCCGTTTCCAAAAGCCACCCACGTTTACATGAGGACGGCGTGAAAACGAACCGCGCTCATACGACTCCAAGAGGACAAGTCACTTCTTCTGTTCTTTCTTTTTCTGACGTTTTGTTGTGTGAGACGGTCGGCAATCCAACCATGATGCGCATTACCGCCACCTACTGGACCGGAATGGCTTAACTGATATGTGGCTGCGCGCAAAGCCTTCACCTGAAACTGCGAGTGCGCATGCAGTGACTGCTCTGTGTTTACACGAGGCTGGATGGAGGAGCGGATTCAAATCTTTCCACTCTGGGGAGTGTTTTCAAAAGATTGCGTTTTCACTGAAAACGCAACGTGGTCTTATCTTAACGGAAGGCCAAAACGCGACGAAATGTTTGCGGAATTGACCGTTTTCGGGGTCATGTAAACTAAGTGCGTCAATTACCTTATAGTGTGACATTGTAGCAGCGCGACTCAGTGAACCCCGTTAATAAATCCAACAAAGACACAACACCGTAAAACAAAGAGCAACTCTTCTTTGTGATTGGCAGGTGGCTCCTAGTTACAATCAGAGAAGGTTGTGTACGGCGAGGAGAAATACAGCAACTGTCACATGGTAAGATACGATTCTTTCGACCAATCAACAGACTGCAGTGATGTAGCTTGGGTCAGATCGGTTTGTCTGGCACCCCAAAAGAAGGGTACCAAAAACTTGGACTGTCGGGTTTGGTTATTTGGGGGTCTGTCCTGGGATATGTGGTAATGCCACAAAATCTGTGCCACACCAAGATGAACAGAACTACTTTGTGGAAACGGGGCTTAACAGAGCTCAGGCCCCCTCGAGATGACCTTGCCATGAGGTTGAGCACCCTATGACATCGAGTGCCTTCTCTCCCATGTCACTCCCCACTCAGTGTAACGGCCAAAACACACCAGATGCATCTCTGATCTGGCATCATTATATTGACTTAACATGTGATTCACTTTCAAGGACACAACAGAAGAGTCGCATCATGAAATGTGTCTAGCTGACTGACAGAGGGACACATAGTTGTCTGTACTCCACTTCCTGTCTGTGGCAAGACTGATGGAAACTTTGGTAGAGATAGCACTTTGGTTTTCAAGTCCATATTAATATAGATTTTGGGCAAAAAGATAACAAAGGAAACAGAAAGCGAACAAAGAAAAAAACACCTGGACCCGTAGGCTTGGTCGACCATTATCAATGAAATCAGACTGTTTGTAATAATGGTGAAAAAATGGATTAGCGGTATGCATGGGCCAGGTGAACGCCCCAAAAGCGTGTTCAAGCTAATAGTGGTGGACCCCACCATTAACCACTGGTTGTTTAAAGGCGGTTATTGTGCAATGGGTTATTGTTTAAGACAAAAATGCAAAACAGTGGATATGTAGAGATTGAACTAATCATTTGGAAAAGTATGACGATATGGAGCTAACCAGCAGTTTAGAGTTAGGAAACACAACATTTCCAGTTAGCAGCTGCTTGAATGTTCTTTTCTACCACTCAGAAATGATTTTCTTGATCTTCTCTCAGTCACACCGTTAACACTACCCAGGTTTATTGCTGTTTATGTGTAGTAGGCATAGACAGTTCAAATTTGTTGCGAGGGGTTTTCTGTAAGGTTCCCCCAAATTATGACGTAATCTGCACCTGTGCCTCTTTAATGGTGTAATTAGTTAGCTGGCCAATTATTTTCAGTCATGCATGCAGCTAACGCTATGGCCAAATGGACTGTTCCATAATGGTACATTAGGACTTACGGTCCTGTTTGTGAAATAACTGAACGTGCATACAGGCCCTGGTCCCTAATGTGCCCTTTTTCCACAACACACTTTCATGCCCTAAATGCTCCTCAAAATCCAGTCCAGATCTGTCTGAGTATGAGAAGTAGGAATGGCCAATAACTTCTCATATTTCTCTGCCTGCATTATTTACGAACAATCTTTTCACAAGAAGTTTACTGTAGAGGAAATGCTGTGCAGGACTTATCTTTAGATAAAGCAGATAAAGCTGGCTGTCCACATCCTTCGACCGACCCAAAGCCCTCTGAGTGATGTTTGTGTGTTGCTTCGCCTACGTTTCCTCTGGACACCTCTGACTCTGAGCACGTATAGCTCAGGTAGGCTGGAGGATACACAGAAAGTTAACCACAGTCTGCTCAATCTGTCAGACATGTATATAGCTGTTAGTGGGCAGATCCTGGCCTAGAGTGTAGGTTAGAGGCTTAAATAACATGGTGGAGATGACAAACACAGGAATAAATACTTGTTTTCTCGTGAGGTGGAAAAGATAAATAAATATTGCATGGTTTTTGTTTAGACACACGAGCTTTGCCACAGAAATGGAAAAAGGAAAACTGGAGCTAAGGAGGAAACACTTTGTACATGTTCTGAAAGCTTATTCTTCATACCAGCTGGTTATGTATTCATTTATTTTGTTTGTTAAAGGACAATGGCTCCATCTACAGGGTGCATAGAAGAGATTTTTATTGAAGATCGTGCTTTGTCCTTGGTTGTGCTTGGTAAATTCACACAATTTAAGGTCAAAAACTAGATGAGCTGCTTAAGAATGGGAAATAAATGAGACTCAAAGTTTCCAAAGTGCCATCCTTTGGCTTTTTGGGAACAGGTGGGAGAGGGAAACACTGATTCTTTAAGAGGAAAGATACATCATGGTGAACTGAATTTTAAATATACTTCATTCAGCACAGCTGGCCCGTGTTTTAAGTTATTAGAAATGTGTGTTAAAGCCCTGGTTGATGTGTTTTAAGTGACTGAACCTCGACATATAGAACAGGACGTTTTGGGAGACAGGTTTTTTTTTAGCAGTATCATCTAATCCAATCAGGCTTTATTTATATTGCACCTTTAAAATCAAAGTTATAATCTGATTGACAATAAAAAAATGTGATTAAAACCACATGAAACAAGTAGAACAATTTATAAAACAATGTAAAAGAAGTATAAGGTCAATAGATACGGCAATTGGATAAAATTGGGTTATAAGAGGTGATTTAAAAGAAGATACTGAGTTTGCCTGCCTGAGATTCTCAGGTAGGGAGTCCCAAAGCTTGGGGTCCCTTTTCGTGAACATACATGGAGGGCTTTGAACAAGCAGTAAAATTTTAAAATCAATCCCAAAACTCACAGGTTACCAGAAGAGGGCAGCATGCACTAGCAATGTGCACACTTCATATAGTTTGGGTTAAAAGGCTGGAAGCAGTTGGAGTCAAGGGGCAACATTCAGTTAACAAAGTGAAGCTGTGGAAGTGCTTAAAGTTGCTGTTCATCACGGATCCGCTTGAGGCTAGCTGTGAAAAGACCAGAAAGTATGTACACAATCAGACTTTTACAGCATTAAAAACACATTTACAGCCTGGTACAAAAAACAGCTTGGGTCTGAAACTCTATTCCCTCTATTGGCACACACTGTACGAAAGGGATGATTTTTTGTCCACCAGAGGCACAGCTCAGCTCAGGTGACTGACAGGCGCCCTACAGCTGTTAGAAAGGAAGCTCAAAGCCTGCGTCATGTCCAATATGGCCACTGCCAAAGGTAGGCTTCATTGCTCTGCATCAGGAACAGACAGGTGAACAGTCAGAGACTATGTTCATATTTTATACAGTCTATGTGTTGTAGCTATTTCATTAGATTGTTTGATATATGTATATGTGTTTGTCATTGTAAACACCAGGGGGCAATAAGCACAGTACCAGGCAGTGACCTCCTAGGAAATCTATATTGGTAGGGGGTGTGTCATTGGGGGTTATGCACCTGGAAGGGGATACAGGTTTTTACCAGGTCGGTGAGACGCGATGAAATGTTTGTGAACAGTTTCTTATCAGTAAAAAGACGCAAATTGGATTTCTGAGTGGAGCTTTCTTTTGACCTGCGTACGACCCAACTGGAAAGGTGCATCATGGCAATTTGTCAAAGTTATTCCCCAAGTTTATCCTTTTAGTTTCTCTTCCTTTTTGTTTTGACAAATAGCCACTACACTATGGTTGGGGTCTATGAATAAAAGGATTTACAAATGCAGGAACAGATGCATTTACAACAATCAGGTCTAGAGGAGATGAAAGCATGAATGACTTTATCTGAGTCTGGATGGGAGAGGAATGACTGGGAAATGGACCAGTGTCTTTCTAGTCTCTTGGATCACTCAAAGCGGTTTACACTGGTAGTCTCATTTACCACATTCACACACTGAAAGCATTTGCACCCATTCATACATCACTGACCAACAATAGAAGTGATGGGGTTCAGTGTCTTGCTCAACTACACATGGTTAGAGAACCTGGTGAAGTTTGAGAAACCTAATGGTGTTAATAACACCCTGGATACTAAGATCGTTCCAAAGTCTGATACTAAGAAGTTAGAGGAGGAGACTCGCGTTCTTATTGTGGAGGGCTTTCTGCTTTACACCTGCGAACCCTTGACGGACGCGTTGAACCAACGTCACTTTATTTCCATCAAAGAATGCAAAAAGAGGAAGTGCACAGTATTACACAGTGCCAGGCCTGCTTGATTGTCGCATCTAGCCAATGTATTTCAAACACAAGAACATCAGGACACTTCTGAATGCAACTGCCAACGCTGGAATTCAATTCAGACCTTTCGATAGACAGCCACCACTGAGCCACAGCCACTTGGCTTTGTTTTGGTGAGCAGCATTGTCAGGATTTTGTCCCTTCGCAATTCTAAGAGCTCAGTACAACTTTGACGGTTCATACCACAAAAACCCCTGATATAACTCAAAAAGGAAAAATGGTCATGAGACGACTGAAGCAAAAAGTTGAGATCTAATACAGTGCCCGAGTTTACAACATGTCAACAGGATGCTGGATGCTGAAACTGAAGAAGTGGTATGTGCTCTTGGTATTTATGAGAGAGACAAGAAGTGTATGTGTGTGTACGTTATCCTTCGTACCTCACTGTCTTAGAATGAGCCAGACTGAGCTAGTGTGGAAGGTGTCCCTCAACAGATAAGAGGTCGAAAGACAGTCTCTACACCGAGGTCAGATACAGAGGTCAGATGAATCAGTATATATGGTATGTGCTTAAGAAATGTCTAAGGCATGTGGGTGCGTGCTGTGTAAGTGTCAGAAGAAGCAGGAGCCAGTAGATAATAATTAAAAGCATGATTACATGACAGGATTAGAACAGGGTTTACATAAAGTCAAATACATGAAAAGGTTAGGAGGTTAAGGGATCATACTGAATACATGAACTGTACAATGGTCAAATTATTCTTCACAAGCATCAGTAGTATAAAACACGACTGGACTACCAGAGAGTAGTGGAGAGGTTAGCAGCAATGCTCATGCTGGAGCCAGAATAAATAATTTTAAGAACTTCAGATTTGGTGTCATTAAGATGTAAAAAATTTCTGGTTATACAGTTTTTGATGTCAGACAGACAGGACCACATGTTGGATACATCTGTAGATCCAGACTTTAGGGGACATCTATCTGGGTGTCATCAGCATAACAATGGAAATCTATACCATGACTGTGTATGATTTGCCCCAGGTGGAGCATGCAAACAGTGAACAGGAGGGGACCCAAAATTGACCCCTGAGGCACCCCATCTCCCTGTTTCCTGTAATGTGTTGGACTTTTTTTGAAGTGTGTTCCTCCTTTTTCCTTTTTGTAGCTTTGTTCTCCGTGTCTCATCCTCCAGTGTTTTCACCCCATGTGTTTTAAATCCTGGAATTTTGAGTTCTTAGAATTTTGGATATTTTAGCTTCAAAAAGTTTTTTTTTTTTATTTGATTTTATTTTAATATTTTTGTACTTGTGAGTTTTGGTTACAATCTGCACCTGGTTCCTCTTTCATCTTGTGTTTCTCCTGCTGAATTGTGACACACAAATGCATTTTTCCACTCACACTTTTCTTTCCCCTTAATCATTCAGATATAATAACACATGAACACATCTGTTTGCAGCTCAGTTTCTTTATTCATGCAAAACACACACACATACGAAAGTCACAGTAAAAATAGCCTCACAGTCAAAGCATTTAAATGCATGCTTCTATTTCATCAGAGCATTAAATGATTATTCAAACACTGGATGAAATATGAGTCCAATAGACTGCATGCTGTAACAGAGTTTAATGATATGCTACAATCATTTTCATTCATGTTCATTAGGCTGCTCATAATTTAGCTGATCTGTTGAAGAATCTGAAACAGGTTAAGTCGTGTAATCCTGCTCCAGAGGCAAAAAAAAGAAGAGAACACATTAAATTAAAATAGATATTTGGTATAACCTGATTGTTTTAGGCAGAGTTCAGTGCAAAAAGGTGCAGCAATAATAGAGATCCCTGAGCAGAGAGAGCACTTAAGCATCACAAGGAGGAGGCTCAGCCTGGAGAGGAGGTGTTGGTGTCACACAGCGTAGAGCAGATGTCCTGAGAAGTAGCTTTTAGTGCTGAGGCCTTTCATCCCCTCTTTGGCCTCCACCCACACTCTGTCTCCTTCCTCCAGCCGCAGCACTGTGTCCCCTGAGGCGGTGTGGCGACCCCCCTGATGGACAGGGTAACCATGCAGCACCACCTTGTTGTTACACCACAGGTCCATGCTTCCTGCACTGCTGTAGGAGATGCAGACGAAGCTGAACTGGTAGACGCCGGGGATGACGCAGGTGAACATGCCGCTCTTTGAGCTGTAATGCTGCTGTTGGTTGTAGATGACCTTATGGAAGTGAATGATTTTCTCTGAGCTTGTGATGTATTTTCCCAGGAGGACAGAGAAGGCAGATTGTGGCTGTGAGGCATTAACGTTGTTTGCTACCGCTCCTGGGGGGCCTCTTGGGCCTGGGGGCCCTACTGGACCTGCAAAGGAACACAAGAAAAGGTTTAGTCACATGATTTTATCCACTTTATATCATTTCATTACAATTATGAACTACTGAAATAATTCAGTAAGCTATATTTGGCCTGTAAATAAACACGTTGGGTGCAGCTTTTATTTATTTATTTATTTATTTATTTTTGACGTACTTTGTGCTTTTGTTTTACATTGTTTTACTTACAGTTTTTGCTCTCAGTCTTTTGCAAGATTTAAACTGTCTCACTGCTCATCAACTACTTTGTATATCAGGGGTTTGTAGAGCTGAGTGTGTCCTTTAAACAATGCAACCAGAGTTTATATTTTTCAAATGTTCAGTGCTGATAAAAATGTGAATGAGTGACTTTTGGTAGCATACAGTGGACGATTGGGGGAACATTGAAAAAGAAGTTACTAAACAAGATTAATCTCTCAAATTTACAAAGATAAAGATGTAAATATTCAAGAATTAAATAATAAATTACAAGTTTAATCTCATAAATTTACCTGAGTAAAATTATTTTACACATGTGATCTCACATTTTTCACTACATTTCTCAGAACTCCTGGTAGCCTATGGCTAAAGACTGAGATCATGAGTTTATTCTTGTAAATCTATGACTTTATTTCTGTAAATCAAAAAAAAAGGGAGACAATGTTTGCACAACGTACCTCGTTGGCCTCGGGGCCCTCGGTGCCCACGGGGTCCTCTTGGTCCAGGGGGTCCCACTCGGTCACATTCTGTGTATTTAGAAAATGTGGAGTTAAAGCCTACTGAGCCTGTGAATAAAGGAATTATTTCAACATGTTCATATGTTATGAGACCACCTTCACCAAGGTGACCAAAGGTTAAGTGCGTGACTGAAATGTGCACAGTTTTCAGAAAGTGTGGCTGCATTGTGCTCGTGAAATGTGAAAACTACGTGTTAGTTTTAAAAACCGACCTCTGCTTCATAATCTTCAAAACAGCTACCACCTGCGCCTGCAAGATTAAACACCACACATGAAGAGCGATGTCCGTACACAGAGGTTAGAGAAGAACAAACACACCAGGTGAAACTACAGTGGGTGACAAAAGATTGTGAAAATGGTGCCCCCCTCCCCGAAGTCACACGGTTTGGTGCTGAGAGGTTTCACCTGAGCAGGGCCTCGTTCTCCAGGCCACCAGGTCCAGTATGGGAAGACGGGAGCAGTTGACGATTGGGTTCTTGCGGGACGGCACCATGAAGGCGTCGGCGGTGATGGAATTGATTCCTGTGTTGTCACAGATGATCCTTGATAGTGTTGCCCTTTCAAGCGCCCGTCTCTGCCGAGCGGTGAAGACACCTGGTTTCTCGTACCAGAGTCTGATTGCCAGAGGAAGGAAAGAGGTCATGTTTTGTTTTGTGTGATATCATTTATCAGGGCTTGAAGAACAGGTCTGAGCTTCAAAGATAGCAACAAACACACGTATGTACCGACCTGTCGCCCTGACGGGTTCTCTTGAACTGTTCAGCAATGAGGCAGGCTAGCAGAGGCCCCACACGGCCATCCTTCACAAACGGCTCAGCCACGCCTCCCAACCACACATCGATGTTGTCAGGGGTACCATAGAACTGCAGCAGCCGCGTGGCCAGGTCGCTGTTGTTCAGGACCTGAGCAAGCTCTGCCTGGTTTCTGGGTGTTGACAGGCCACAGAACTTGCGCCAGGCATTGTAGCCTAGAGGAGTAAAACGAGTGAATGTGGATGATAGATGAGGAGTGGAAGACGTTAGAGGACGTTAAAAAAGGCAGAAACCCAAGGTAGGTAGGTATGTACCAGGTAAACCGTGATCACGTCCTCTTGCCATGTTGAGAGCGCCCAAATCCAGAGCCATGTGCTCCACGAACTGGAACAACCTGTCCCTCAGAGCGTCCACCATCATGTGATCCTGAGTATTCAGCTTAGCAGGGCGGCCGACCAAACCACGGAGCAGAGGCTCAATGCCGCCTGTAGAGAGGAAATAAGGATTAGAGTTTACCACAGAGGAGACGAACATGTCACAGCGTTCTCTCTGAATATCTCACCCTCAAAGATGACTCTCCAGGGCGTGAAGAAGGCCTCGTACAGGGGCACGCTGGGGAACTGAGGGTGCTCCCTGTAGTTGGAATCAAGACGGAACAGCAACGGCTGGACGGCCAAGTGGGCGAAGCGGTAAGCTGCCGTTGAAAAGACGTTGGCCATGCTGGGGTTAACATTGGGATTATAGCCGGGGTAACGCCCCAGTAGTCTGTTGACTGCATCCTTCCCCAGAATGTGCCTCAGGTAGTCCCTGAACACAAACAGCTGAGGAAGAAAAGGAAGGAGGAGTGATTCTTCTCGGGAACAGACTGTGGGGTGTACAACACATGGTGCAACAGAGCTCCCAGGTTCACCTACCTGTGTGTAGGCGCCGTTGATCTTTCGGGCTTCCTGGTAGAGGGTCTCGCTGTCCCAGTGTGGGTTGATTCTCTTCAGCTGACGGGCCAGGCGGTTGTGCTCACGGAAGAAGAGCGTGTGGATAGAGGTCAGAGCAATGTTCTCATCGACACGGACGTCACCTGATGGACAGAGAGGTTCAGGTTAAAACAAGTGATCAGACGTTTGGGTCACACTTTGCAAACGACTCATTAATCCATGCTTTGTAAATCAGTAGGATTTGATAAGGGCTCCTCAAGTGTTCCTGCTCCACTTACTGACATCATTAATAAAACCTTTGGCTGTTACAGTCAGAACAGAGTTTGTTGAAACACTCAAGACGTGACGTGTTTGTATTTTACTCAAACACAAAAGAAAAGGAAGTCAGGGTGCAGTTGTGCACACATTGTATGACACCACTCCCAAAGCTGACCCTGATAGACTTGCATGGATTGATCTGAAAGGCGGAACCTTCAAAGTTAAACCAAAGTAGTTTTCATGGTGCAAAAGCTGCGATTCTGCAGGTCTAAATAGTCTTTGACAGCCAGCAAAATGTAATTCCTGTTTTGCTTTTGGATGCTGAACTCAAGTCTTCAGATTTGTGATCTACCTGCAAAGAAACAGGGCACTTCTCTGGCGTTGCTATCGTTGGTGGTCCTTCGGCGTGTGGCGCAGATGTTCACGTCCAGAGAGTGGAACGGCAACAGGTCCATGCCGTTGTCTTTGAACTGTGTGTTCGCACGCAGCAGCCCATCGTTGTTGGTCAGGTCGCGGAGAGCCAAGGCCACCTTATCCTCCGAGCCGTACACCTGGCTGAGGTCCAGGAAGGATGTCAGAGCGTTGATCTGCTCTCTCTTCTCAGGTTCACCACCAAAGTTATACGCGGAGAATCCTGTCCCACAAACCGGAGCGGATCTGAAGGAAGGGATGCAGCTGTCTGGACCTGGAGGGATGCGGGGATCATCGGCTGGGATCTGTAAGGTGGGCATAGGTCAAAGGTTACAGATTGGATCTTCAATAGACTGAACAGTTTATGTGTCATTACATCTGACTCATCACACCAACCGGGATGGGGACGCATGGCTCGGTTCTCTCGCAGCTTTCGGCACAGTCAACGCCATTACTGAAGGAGACGATGCTTGGGGAGAAGGGCGTGAATGTGACGTCGTGATCATTCCACTGTCCGAACAAAGTCACCATGAAACTGAAGTCTGTGTCATTAACAACGCCGTCGTCTCTTGTGCTGAGGATGTTGTTGGACACCTGTCGCACCTGAGAAGAAGAAACAATGGTTTTATTTCTAACATTCATTTCCAAATGGAAGTAAAAAAAGCAATGCTCTGATGCCGTACCAGCGGGAGCATGAAGTTGTTGAACGTCCGGTTGACGTTCCAGCCTTTTGGCTCAGAGATGCCGTCATCGTATTCAGCGGGTAACCATCGAACGAAGGCTGTGTTGGAGGCTCCTAGGCGAGGGTTTTTTCTGAAAGCAGGGGAGAGACAGTCAGGTTGCCGTTTGAGCAATCTCAGGAATGTGTTCTCATCTTCTGCGGTCTATGGTATAACATGTTTCACAAGCATTTCCTCCTCAAGAGAGCACAGCACACTCACAGACTCTGGTAACTATACCAAAGAAACTATACATCTTCTGTTTTTCTATATAAAAGTTAAACTTTGTGGTTCTGGAAATCAAATCTGGTGATGCAGATGATGTAAACGTAGATATGTGGTTCAGTAACTCAGCTGTTTGGAAAGTAAGGATGTAAATTTAAGAAGCATTGCAGTCATCTCTTTACACAGTTTTTCTTACAGGTTGTTGCAGACACTGGAGTATGTGCGATACACGTTGAGGTTTGGGAGGGTTCGGCATTCTGGGAGAGCGACTCTAGCTGAACATCCGGTTATCTCAGATAGTCTCCTCAGGTCCTCTGCTGTGAGCAAATCTGAAAAAAAAAAACAAGAAACCTTTGAAGTGATCTCTTCAATCACATTCTGTAACCAGACGCTCAACCAAGAACACGGAAAAGTCAGGAAGACACGATGACGCCTGTGTTTGTCAGGGTTTGTCTGCGTGTGCTGTCTTTGTTCCGACGCTGCAGGTCTGACCTGTTGCGTTCAGGGAGCGTTTGTGAACGTGAGGCGTCCTCTCGTGCAGCAGACGAAGGGTTTGTGCCATGTAGTCTGCAGATCTCACAGCTTCCCTGGTGAGAGAACGAGGCTGCTTCAGGAGACGGAGGGCATCGTGGGGACGAACCACCTCTTTGCGGACTCTTCTCAGACTCCTGAAGGCAGGAAGGTGAAAACATAGAATGAAAAGGGTTGTTTATTTTTCTAACAAGTGATTCACATAGCTGTTTTTAATCAATCAATTGGAAACCAAAAAAAATTTTTTTTTACCCTAATTATTCTTTTATCTTTTTTTGGCTCTTGATCTGTTGTTTTCATCCTGAGACTGTTTCCTCTGAAATTTTGTTTTATGACGTGCTTCTGTTTTTTTGCACTTAAGATATCAAATCTTAGATTATTATCTTTAACTTAACACAGCTCAGACTTTCTCTACATGCTTTAGTTTTAAGAAGTTTACACAAAATTCATCCAAAAACAAAACAACATCCAAAATCCTGCTCTGCCTCTTTCATGTGTCTCCTTAAGACACTAAGGTACTGACTGGTCATATACTTCAAATTATTTAGTATTTGCAAAGATTTTAATTCTCAGCTTTCCACACGTTAGATAAACACAATTGTTTCAAAAGTGCTCTACTTGTTTTTTGTCTTTGGGTTTACGAATTAATCCTTATTGAGCTTTAATATGTTTTTATTTCCCACTTAGAAGGGGGATATTAAAATCCAGTTAAAAAAACTGTTGAAATAAACTAAATTGGTTCTTTCACCAAAGGTCCCTTCAAAATAAAACTTGTTGTAGGATTCAGTGACATCCTCAAGCAGCTTGATTTATGTCTGACAGATAATACACCAGATAAAAAACGCATTAAAACCATCTGAACAGCTCAGACTTGTGTAAACAATGTGAAAGAGACACCATTTGAAAACAAACATGACTCCTGATACATAGATACATCCTGAAGCACATTTTTAGTACAATAATATTACATAAAAATACATATTTTTAATTGGAACACACTTCTTTGAAATAGAAGGAAAGCATCACACTTCTCTAGAAAAAAATCTGAGTTGTTTTTTTTTTTTAACTTGAATAAATGATATTTTTGCTGTCCATTGCTAAAATTAAGAAAGCAAAAAGAAGTAAATTGTCATTATTATTATTTATTATTATTATTATTTTGCTTCAGGAAGCTTGTTTTTAAGTATTTTTATTTGAAAAAAAAAGAGAAAGAAAGATTTTTTTCTTATTTTAACAACTTAGAATACTTCTCAAAGCCACTTTTCCCTCTATTTATCCTTCTTATTTCAAGATTCCGTATCAAGTGAAATAAACCAGCAGCAAGGAAAGATAATTTCACGAGTTAAAACAAAAAATCTTCTCATCAAGTTTTGTGTTTTTGTCTTGCATGTGGCTCTCTCAAGTTTTAAATTCTCAGAGGAAAAGATGAACTCACTCTGCTCTGGAGTACTTGTAAGCATTATCCACAAGCTGCTTTGCATCCTGAAAACACTCCTGAAGAAGAGAGCTGCTGAAATATTGCCCTGCAGAGGACAAAAAAACACACACTTCACATTAAACTGGGAATCAATGTGATGGAAAACTCATTCAGAGGGAACTGAAGATGTACCTGCTGGTTTGGAGTGGGCAGGCACCAGGCAGATGCCCAGCACAAAGAGCACAGAGAGAAGCATCTCTGAAACAATCCAAGAGAAAAGATTTAAATATTGAATAAATCATAAAAAAAAGCATAATTTTAAACAAAAAAAAAGAAAAAAAATTTTTTTTTTTTTTACCTGTGCGTGAGAAGTTAGCTGTGAAGGTGTCAGATGCTCTTCGAGATCTGGAGTCGGAGATGTTGCGTCTCACATCATCACCTTGTTTTTATTCAGTCTGAGGCCACCAGGCCCCGCCCCCAGGGCTGTGCAGGTGAAGCTACTGTCAGTAAAGAGCAGAAGTTCCTTCTTCCTCGTCTGTGTGTTGAAGGAAATCCTTCATTCTTATCAGTTATTGTCTCCGGTCAGTGATCGAGCTGATGTAATCCAGGAAAATGCAGATTAAGTGGCACGCAAGGTGCAGTGTGTGATGTCTAATTAGGAGGCAGTCACTGACTGATAAATGCTTCCACAGAAAAACATCTAAAAAATAAAAAATAAAAATAAAAAATTTCCTCCAATTCAAATATCATCTTTCATTCAACATTTTTAAGTCAAGTTTCAGAAAGTTGAGCTAACTCACAGGATTTGACCAAATTTGTGCCGTTTGTTTACTGATGTTGACATGTTGTGGCTCACAGTGTTTGGTATTGCTACACAGAAACCGATGGACTTGAGAAAGTGTTTAAAAAAGAGGAAGGCCTCACACTTCTTACTTAAGATTATCACTGAACGACTTCTACAGGAATGAGAAGTCCTCTTTAATTTGATGAGAAATGACCCATATTCATTTGTTTCCTTTTCCGAGTTCCAGTGTCTTGTTGACTTTATTACAGGTCAATAAGTAATCAGTTGTATGGAATAAATGCTTGTGCAATAAGGAAAAATCAGACAGGCTTAAGGTCAAAATTTTCCCTGAAGCTCTTTGTTTGTTTTTGGGCAGGGAGCTCCATGACTGCTGTGCTCATACAATAGCTTTCTTCATAGCTGACACGCAAAAATGGTCAATGATAACCAAACAAGGAAGAGACCTTTAAAATGTCCACCGGCCCAAGACAAAAGACGACCTTGAACACATCCCATGGCTTTCATTTTCACCAAGTGTGAAAATCATCATGCAGATCCATGTGAGGGTCAAAACCAGCTGCAGCTTCTGGCCTCCATCACAGTCCGAGGAGAAGTGACCACAATCTGATTTTTTTGCTCCTGGCTTCAAAGTATTTCACACCTCACACATGAGTCTCGTTGGCAAAGATGTGTCTTTTATCTGTTCTCTGATTTTTCCTGTGAATGTGTGAGAAGAATTTTCCCATTTTCATTTTTCTCTGTTGGCAGACACACCACTCATTGAGAGGCCTTTCCATGGAAAAAAGGAACAAAACTTTACAGGAAATCACTTTGTCTGACACCTGGCCCTTAACAAAAACACACACTATATGAGGAAGGCCTTTTTGTGGTTGTGTTTACTTATTCATTTACATACATCACTATTTACTCAAGCCTGTCTCAAAGCCAGAAAAAAAATGAAGCATTTCTTTTCCTTGCACACTGCAAAACCTGAAATCAAAGCAAGTGTTTGTTTTATTTTTTTTATTAAAAACTGTAAAGTTAAATTGTCTTATCTGACTCAACACAAGCCACATTTACTGGAAGGGAGCGGAAAAGTGACGCCTGAGTTGCTTGCACAGACAAAAGAGAATCTTCCAATGGGGTGAGTATAATGTACTTGTTTAGCTTCTTTAAATAAGAATAAGGTCCATACACAAAAAACTAAACAAAACATTTCTCTTTCTGATTAGGCAGATTTCTTTTTGTTTTTTTGTCTTATGTATCTTGAGGTAAGATATTTTTCTGGAATTGTCAGGTAAATGAGTCTTAGACACTTTTACTGAAAATAAGACACAAACACTTGCATAAGTTTCTTTTTGGGGGGTTTTATTTGCAATTTCAATTATGCTCAAACATGAATTAAACATCTTGTTTAGAAAAATGAAGCCTGTGTAGCACTGCTAAAAGTTGCAGCTCATTGATGGTCCACTTGAGGCTGACTGCAGAAACCACGTACACACCAAGCCCCAAAAATGGACTTTTACGGCATTTAAAACATGTTTACAGCCTGGTTGAAAATACAGCTTGGGTCTGAAATGCTAACATTGCTAATATCACACATTGTGTAGGGGGGAATTTTATTGTAACTCAGCGGTTTAGAAGATAGAAATCCAGAGTTTGTCCAAACAGAGCCCAACGCAGCCCATGTGACTGAGAGGTCTGGTACCCTGTAGTTGTTAGTGAGGAGGCTCAATTCCCGTCTACTCAGTCACCATTTCAAGTATGGCCCCCCAATAGTGTATGACGTACATTGTCCTAGGGGGGCCTGAGACCCCTGAAAGCCTCAACTGCAAAATATTAGAGGGTCTCTTCAGAAGTACATTTGGCCATAAGTTGGTTCAAATATGTATGTTTGTATGTGTGAGCACACACCTGCTAGTCAGAGTGGACCCCTGATTGTGGCACAGTATTTCACACACTGGCCCCTGCTGCCAATTCACTTAATTTCTCTATGTTAGAAACAGTCAGGTGACGTCGTGGAGACCACGTCCATATATTATACAGTCTATGATTTGTATCCTCTGGGTTTCTTAATCAGGTTTTTCAATTTGTCTAATTTTCAAAGGTGTGAGCTATATTTGTTTTAAATGCAAAAGAGAAATAAAATAATCAGTAATTATATCTCTTCAACCCTTTACCTGTAGTCAAGAGCTACAGGTTTTAAACAAATTGCAACCCATTAAAATGTTAAAGTGCAATTCCTTGAGCGTCCACTGGAGGGTGGTTGCAGAAGTATGAGAAACCACATATACACCTATTCAAAAAAGCTCAATTTCACAGCAAAGATAAACACATCTAGTTAGAATATTGGTTTTGGTCTGAATAGTTTATTTCTTTATCAGCACACACTCAACAGAGGATTTTTTTCATAACCTTTAATTTTTTGAGCTATGAAACTTATCAGTTTTGCCCATATACGCGACTGCTGAGTTGCTAGACAGGCTGACACCCTGTAGCTGTCTTTACAGTGGCTTAAAGTCTCCTTATATACCTCATCTAAACTTAGTTGCTTTTTTCAATATTGCAACCGCCAACAGTAAGCTTTCCATCTAAAGTAGACAGTTGAGCTGGTTCAAGCACTCGGTAAGGGTGTCTTCAATAAGAGATGTTCTGGGCACATTTAGCGGGGAGGAGGCCCAGAACTTGGTCGAAAATTTGGTCTGGAAAGGCCTCAGGAGGACTAGGATGATTCCCTTCAGACTGCTACCCCTGACCCTGGATGAGTGGAATATGATAGATGGATAAACGACCATTGTCTTTCATCTATGTAAAAATGCTACCATGACTCAACAATGGCTTGTTTTTTGTCCAAAAGTGCAGGATCATGTTTCTGTCAGCAAATCATTCAGCTTGCGATACTCTGTGGGAAGTTGCAGTAACTCTGCTCAGCTCGCGGTGAAGAAAGTTAAAAAAGCAGAAACTAGTTGCAATGGCTGAAACACCGTGGGCCAACCTCAGAGTTTAGCAAGAAATGATATTTCTTCAGTCCGTCGGCGGGAGAGCAGCTCTTGACTGAAAAAGGTATATGACAAAAGTGTGCTGTCAAGACACTCAACACTCCAGCGTCAACTCAGCCGTCACGTTAAACAAGTTTCTTATTAATAGATACAAATATCAGGTTTTCTATGACTCAACGCTGCCTCACAGACTTGTTTTTGTGAGTGAAATCCCCTCACAATCCAGGAAGCAGAGCTGTCTTCATCGCTATGAGTCATTTAAGATGACAATAAGTCAGTATACAAGTTATACAACAAAGACACAACCTGAACATAAGGAAGCAACTGGCTCAGAACTGAAAGCAGTAAAGTTTAGGTGTCTGTCAGATTGATTACACTGAGAGTAGCAGGTAAGGTGCAGGAAGTCACATTTTATGACATTATCAAAACAGGAGCCCAGGAATGGTTGGCAGACGTTTCACTGTGGGAATAAATTTACCTGTCCTAAAAAGAAAACAAATGAATAATGTGTTTAACAGCACAAACAATGGGAAACCAGATGATTTAAGCGCTGAAAACGACTGTCAGTGCATCAGCACGATCTTAGATCAGGGTCAGAAATGTATAGCTTCTTGCACGGTAAAGGGTTGCTACACTGAAGGTAAGTTTGAGCAACAAGAGGCCACACCTTTTTCATGTATGTTTCCTTATTTCTCACAAAGCGAAATAAAGAGAACAAAGAGAAACCCTCGAAAAATGAGGTGCACTCAACAGTCAGTCTGAACTGCCTCATTGTTTGTCTTTTCCCAAAAATACAAAAATTTAACCTAAAAAGAAGAACTCGTCAACATTAACCTCTTCAAGCTTCACTTCCCCTCTGTGTGTCAGTGTTCAGACCCTTGGGTGTGTGTGTAAGCTGCCTTTGAGTTAAACTTGTTAAATCAACCGGCTGCTCTCACCATAATGTTTGTTAATTCAGTTCCTCTGACTCCAAACAGTTACATAACAGCATCATGTGTTTATGAGAAACTGGATACCATGGGCTCCACTCTGTCTGAGGACGTCTTCAACCACATCACAACTCATGAAATCAAAGCTTTAAAGCTTGTCATTGTATTCATTATACCCAGCATGCACTGGGAGTTATAATATTTGAGTATATAACTGAGTATCACAACTGTTGAAACAAAGACAGTTTTCATTTTAGTCGATGTTCACATTTTTCTTCATTCTTAGCCACAAAATTTTGAATATGCTGCTGCAATGACACCTGTGGCTGGAATCAATATTGTTTTTCTGGGATAAAGACTCAGTTTCCCATGAGCACTATCACAAATTGCTGTACAGATGTGACTCTTGCCAAGGCGTGCATTTGTTTTGGAGAGCAGATCTTCTTTTTAAAATTACTTTTCTCTTCCCAGGATTCAAAGCAACAAGGTAATATATATTTGTTTGTGGTTATGTTGCGCTATTTGACACAAGACAAACATCAAACTTTGTAAAGTTAAGCTTATTTAGTAGTGTAAAGGTTTTTGGAGCAAATGGGCTATAGTGACCATATTGTAAGTGGCAAAGGCTTTGCTACAGGGCGTCACCTGAGCTGTGTCTCTGATTGGGTGAGGTTGGAATCTCTAAACTGCCAAGTTAGACAAAAAATTCACCCCCGTAAGCATGTGCTGATAGTAAAATTAGTGATTCAGACGGGAGACGTTTTTTTTTTTTTTAAACCAGGCAGTAAATAGGTTAATTTCTACTGGGTTTTTTTTGGCTTGGTGTGTATGTGACTTCCTGGACTTCTGGAGTCAGCCTTCAGTGGACACTGGAAAAACAGCAGATTTAAGCACTTTCACATTGTCTCATATTCTTAGACCGAGGGTGCTGCTTGATTGTAACTGGGTCTAGTGTATTTGGGCCGTCATGGCACAAGATCCTGTGACAAGTTTCATTCAAGTCAATGCATCATCTTACATTGGATTTGCTCCATTGTGGTGACGAGTACATTTACCATGGCAAAGATTGAGGGAGACGAGAAGTCATGCACAGAAACCACCTTAACCTTTGTTTTAGCCTGTGCTGTATCTCCCTCCTGTTCATCTTTCTTCTGCTCTCCTGTTACGCTTTCTTCTGCTCAGAACTTTTTTTTTTTTTTTTTTTGACAGTAAGGCTCCAGTGTCAACCATTACAACAAAATTAATTCAAGAATATAGCATATTCGTATAGCATATATACGTATGTGTGTGTGTATGCATATATATGTATGTGTATTTATGTATAAAGTATATATCAAAAAAACACTAATAAAGAGTACAATTTTAACACTCAAGGGGAGCCTTATACACTAATGGCTCCCTTTGGAAAAGCAAATGTGTTCTGCACAATACGGCAGCCAGACCATAACTCTGTTGTCGTGACGCTGAACAGGACAAGGGGAAAAAAACATTTTCAGCAGAGAAAGAGGACAGATCTTGCTTGCAGCTGCTAAACTTTGCCAGTGGGTGTAGATTGATCAGAGGGACTTAAAGTCTTTGAGCCATAAATTGATTTGTGTTCTCCCTGGAAAAATATGACCTGACCACAGATTCTGAGAAATATCTAGAAATTACCACTTTTTATTGCTGATATCTTATTTTAAATCATAGATTCTGAACAGCCAAATTTATAAAAGTGTGATTACTCATGAAGTCCTCAAAGTACCTTTAAGCCTTGGAGAATTTCTTTTGCTCAACCCTTGACTAGAAACAGAGCTTACTGTCTTGACAGCACTGAAATGATGTGACTCAACACACATTTATTTAATCATTTTGTAAGAGGGCGTAAAAAGCTTGCTATTATCCGTCAACATGGAGCATTTGATACTCAGCTTACATGTCAGTTAATCTCTTTCTCACATCGTTGGAACGTATCAAATGACTCTTCGCTTCCTCTCAGTCTAAGAGCAGCTGTATGTGTTATTAAACTCATTGTAATCGGGTCATTTTGGTTTCAGAGATGGTTTCTGTTCACTCCTGTTGTTTAAAGTATCTATAAGTCTACTTTTACACAAAGCAGGGAAAAATCAAAGCCTGGTTTACTGCTCATTCATCCAATCAACCTTTATTATTTTATCCAGAAAAGTCAGAAAAGAATATCCTGCAAAAATACTCAGTTTATCCGTGAACTGTAAAACTGTTTGATGACCAGGAAAGCCTCCCTGATCCCAGAGGACTCCTCTAACCCCCCCTCCACTTCTTCTTCCAGTCACTGATATGAGGCAAACAGAGCAAAGTCCCATCGTCCCGGAAAGACACCAACAAAAAAAAAAAAACTTCATTCCCCGCAGTGACCACCCTGAACTGTGTTTGGTCAACTGTTCATTAAGCTGCTCCTTTCAGTTTCCTTTTTAACAATGGACAATTTTATCTCTTCATTTCAAAACACAATAGATGCAAAAGTTTGGTCAAGACTTGACAATAGATGCATATTTTTATAAAACCTAGGCAGGACACATTTAATGCTGAGTCAATTTCTTTGCGGCTTGTTTTGGATAATGTGGTTCATAGTTTCTAGTTGGTGGACCAAAAAAAGCATTTTTAAAGATGAATCTGCTTGTTGACTAAAAGCCCTGGTGATGCAACATGTAAAATCTAATAAAGTATTTTACGTCTTAGTTTTGGTTAAAAAAAAAAAAAAAATGTCTAGCACACTTAATTTGAGCCACATTCACCAGAAAAAAAATCTTATTTCAAAATATTAAAGAAATTAAATACTGTCTTAAGTGCTTGATAATTTACCCTTAGTGTGGAAGAAAAAAAAAACTTTCTAAGCTTTTTAAAAAAAGAAAAATGTCTCAATTCAAGAAAATAAACATGTTAATAAATTCTCCTCACATACAATTAAGGCATCACTTTGTCTTTTAACATATTGGATAAGACTTTTATTTCTAAACTTGGCAGGTGAATGTGGCTTATATCAAGTCTAATTGACTATTTCTTACCATAAGACAGAAATCTGCCAACATTTTAGTTTTTGCAAAGTGAAATCACCTGAAGCAAGTTAAATGGACTGAGGACTATCTGTTTGAAGTGGATTGCAGATAATCATGTGCATACTGTCTGATGATATGTCTCTCAACAAGGCTTGTGTTTGTTCTGAAAAATAAATGGAGATCAGATCTTTTTTTTAACACTACTTTTCTTTGGTCACAACAACTTTTTACCCGATACAACAAAATGCAGTAAGGTATTTGACAACAGTTATGCAGTGGTGTACTTCAGTTTGAAACATGACTACAAACAAACTTTGTGAGCTCCGTAGTTTAGTAGTTAGCTTCATTGATTCAGCCTTGTGCTCTGAGACGTGTCTGGTTCTGTCCTACCAGAGTTCATCTACCAATTCTAACCTCACCAATCAGAGCTAACGTAACCTCACTCTTCATTTTATTGATAGACTCTCAAGTTTGAACAGACCACTGCAGAATAACTGCTGACTGGGGGTTGGAATCAACATTATCATTAACAGATTAAACCTTGTGTTAGCTCATGCTCTATCTCTCTCCTGTTCATCTTTCTTCTGCTCTTCTGTCCTTTTTCTGTCAGACAGTTTGGCTCCAGTGTCCACCATCACTACAAAATTAATCACAGAAATCGTTTTCAGCGGAGAAAAACACAGATCTCTCCTCTCACTACTAAACCTTGTCAGCTGGCGTGGTGTTGTGACATAGACTTGTATGTACATTAAATCAACCTGGTTTTGTCCGACCCAATCCGGAGGCTGAGAAATACCATTTAGAAACATCCTATTTTGACAGTGATGGTCTCATTTTAAGAGGGATCTTTTTACGATCACTTAAAACGTCCTCACAAGAGCCAAAGTTGCAGATTTTGTCTCTATCCACACCAGGAGGAAGCAGGGACAAGCAGGATGCCAAGGTGATTTCACAAGATCACATATGAATGACCAGGAAGAAAGTCAGGCTGGAACAAAACAGAACACGCTGTCATGGAATCCCGCCTACGATCATCTGCAGACATCGATGGTGACGCCAGGTACCTGGACAACTCAACAACAAGAAATCACAATGCCTAAACTTTCTATTGTTGTTCTTGTCAGCACCTCCAGTTTGTTTTTGCTTCCTCTTAGCGAGGCTGCCGGCTTTACATGCTAAACAGGAAGTTCAAGTGCATGTTGTAAAAGCTCATCAAAGGGGTAAAAGAAGAATCCGCCTCAGGTTATATCACCATAGGTAGGCAGGTCGAGGTATCTGGGACTGCTGCAGAGCCTTGGATTGCTGGAAACAACACCCGTCTGCTACCATAAACTACTGAGCATAAAGATAAGCGTCTGGGAAACATTTCAAATCAAGATAAACTGTGATTTACTCCTCTATTAGGCACGAGCACAACAAATGAATCTAGGTCACCTATATACATTTTTTCACTGATATTTTAAACAAGTGAGATAAACGGCAAAACAGATCAGATAATTTTAATCCTTTCATCTGCAACAACTGTGAATTTTAGGGAAAGTCTTCCATTAATAATTGATAATCATTGACATACTACTACTACTACTACTACTACTACTACTACACCCAATAATAATAATAATAATAATAATAATAATAATAATAATAATAACGATGATAATAACAACAACAAATGTAATGCAAATGGTGCTTTTTTTTAAAAAAAAAAAAAAAAAAGACACAAGAATTGTTAAAATCAGTACAAACAAAAATAAGGTTGGTGGGTGGGTCTGTGTGAGAAACACAGGCTACGGGAAGGAGTGTGATAGTGGAGGAAGTCATTGAGGTAAGAAGGGGCCTGGTGGTGTAGGGTTTTGTGGGTGAGGAGGAGGACTTTAAACTGTGGTAGGGGACATGAAAGATGATGAAGGACAGGGATGATGTGGTCACATGAGTGCAGCAGAGTTCTGGATGTATTTCATTTTATTTAGACTTTGGAAGCTGTACCATAGAGGATGCTGTTGCAGTTATCTCAACAGGATGTGACGAATGCATGGATTCAGGTGATGTTTCTAAGGTGGATGAAGGCAATTTCAGTGAGCTGGGTAACATGCTGTATAACAGAAATGTGAATAATTCTGCAAAGGTGCAGGACATAAAGTCGAGTTTTTCAGGTTGAGGCTCAGATTGGGGGTGGAATTTGTGGAGGACTTGACTGATGATTATAAGGTCAGATTTGTCGTAGCTTAGTGGTGTTTATTTCAGAGAAGCAGTTTATGACATTGGAGTGTGTTTCTGTGGTGATGGATTTAGTTAAAATGTAGAGCTAGATGTCATCAGCGTAGCAGGGAACATGAAGGCCATGTTGGGTGTATGATAAGAACCAAACCCTGGGGGACACCTTGAGCAAAGGGGGGGAGTGAGGTAGGATGCTGATAGAGGTGGGATCTCAGCCAGCAGAGTGCAGTTCCAGTGATGTTGGCAGTATGTTCCAGACAAGAGAGAAGAATAGTGTGGTTTATTGTTTTAAATGCAGCGGTGAGATCCATGTGGCCAGAATCGGAGTACAAGACAAGGTTTTTAGTGATTTTGAAGAGTGCTGTTTTTGTGTTGTGCTGGGGCAGAAGCAAGATTATAACTGTTTGAAACTGTTATTGGTGAGGTAGGACTTGAAAGTCAATCAACACTTCAAGGGATTTTAAAGCCCCCAAAAGCCGAAACTTTCAGCCGCTTCCCCCATCCAGAGGAAACCTGGACTCCATCCTGACGATATGTATAACCTCCTCTTTCTGTCAAAAATCCTGGAACGTATTGTCACCCTTTAAGTCCTACCTCACCAATAACATTTGTTTCAAACAATCTTGCTTCTGTTTCCAGCACAGCACAAAAACAGCTCTCCTCAAAATCACTAAAAACCTTGTCTTGGCTTGGCCTTTCGCATCCCTTCATAATTCTCTTTCGGAGGTAGAACGAGTTACTTTTGAATGGGCAGCAGATTTCCATGACTAGTGGCGTAATGGACAAGGCGTCCAACTTTGGATCAGAAAATTGAGGGTTTGAGTCCCTTTATGGTTGATTAATGCTGGTCAAAAGGCAAAACCAGCCCAGCTGACCCTTTATATGTGTGGCCATATGCAAATTGGTGGCCCCTTAAGTAGTTGGTCTTAGGCGCATGGTTAGCTCAGATGGTCAGAGCGTGGTGCTAATAACGCCAAGGTCATGGGTCAGTCCCCGTGGTGGACCTTGTCTTGAAGTGTTGATTGACTTTGGGTAGCTGATTTAGAATGAAATAACATGAAAGGTGAATAATAACAACATATAAAAAATTTCATACATATTGTGTACTAAGTTGGTCCAATGAATGTTCTGCATGCGCTTATTTTGAAAGGGAAAATTTGGGGTTTAACTAGCAGTGAACAGATGAGGGCTGAGTGAAGACACCCACCTCATTACTGCCTCTACTGATGAGTTTAGTACACTATGGCCCCTCAGTTCCCTAAAACTCTAAAGCCTAAAGACACAAAGGTAGCAAGAGCAAGAACACATTACAAGTGGACCCCTCCTTTCAGTGACCTTTCATTAAGTTAGTTTTCATCATGTTATATACGATCTATTTGATTCATTAAACTAAACCACAGGATGATAAACACTGGTTTAATTCATCACACAAAGCCTGCTGTCTAAAGAATGTTGACATGCTGGGTTACATGGAAAGCATCAGTAAATATGGACTACAGCAGACACACTACAGTACAAACAACACAGATAATTGGGCTTTATGTAATCTGGTTTAGAGCTGACTTTCACCTTGAACAGGGGTCATTAGAAATCATCCATCTGTGTCATTCAGAGCTGAACCAGAAACAGATCGGTGACGCCACGGATATCACACCCATGTGATACGCAGTCTTTGGGCACAACTAGAACATCATTTCAATACAGTATGATGTATACCTGAATCATAATAAACACACCACTCAGTCAATGACTGCTGGTCACAGTGAGTAGCACAGTTTTTGTTGAGGTCATGACGTCAGACTTGTTTTGTAGGACAGAGTTTACCTACATCAGACACTGATAATGGGCGTTGTGCACACAGGCAGCTTAGAGTGGCTTAGTATTCATAAAGAAACTAATAATAAGAAACCTTAATCAGACCGCTTTAATCCGTTTAAGCTGTTGGTCTAGTTTCATTATTTGATTCATAATCTCTTCAGAAATGGAACGTCTGACAGGACTGCACCCAGTTCTTTAAGCTCACCTATAAGTCTAACAACCACAGACGACTGAACAAAGGATCATTATTTGCTCTCTGGTATCATTCAACCCTATAAATACCTACACTTACTGCTAATAGGTTGAAAAACACTTTAGGTTGCCAGAAAGTCCCTGAAGCTGCATGATCACATTCTTTAAATTTATAGATGTGAAAAGGTTTGCATGATCGGTTAGCACTTCTGCCAGCATATCATTTGTTAACTTCCTGGAAAAAGGATGAAATTGAGATATTCACCTCATAAATCTCCATTTTGCATGGGGTACCGTTCACATTAAAACAGCAAAAAAGAAATGTAAGTCACATCAGTTTTATGTTAGACAGGCCAATTAACCTGGCCTTTTAAATGTATAAATTAAGGGTCAAGACCAAAGGGCAAAATCAGCTTTAAAAAAAATAAACCTGTGAAGAAGTGCTTAAAGTTGCGGTTTGTTGATGGTCCACTTGAAGCTGGCTGCGGAAACCACATATAAACCAAGCCAAAACAAGACACACTTTAATGGCATTAAATAAAAGAAAACATATTTGTAGCCTGGTACAAAAAATGTTTAACTCAGTGGTTTAAAAGGTTTTAAGATCACAAGACACAGCTCACAGACTGACAGGTCTGACTCCCTGCAGCTGTCAGTGAGGAGGCTCAAAACGAGCCTCTTCAGCCAGCACTTCCAATATGGCCTCTGACGACGATTGTCTTCACTTGACTGTATCAGGAACAGATGGGTGATGTCATGGAGACTACACCTATATGAAAATTTTGTCCATATGAAGGCATGGCTGACTTGAGTAAAAGAGCAGTGCAGTGAAATACAGTACACAGTTTCACAAATTTATTAGACCACAACCCAGTGTATATTGCTGATTACCAAAATATTTTTGTGTTGCAGTAATATTTAATCCACCAGTATGTGCAAGATCTGCTATCAAAGTGACATCTTAAATGATAAAATATAATTATTGGTGTTATCCATTAATTGTTAAAGACACTGTTTTACTATTTTTGGTTGTCAAATTATAGCTGTTTACTTCCTTTTATGAGAAAGACATGTGTTTTAGTTGTTGTTTGTTATTCTTGATTAATTTGATTTACTTCCCAGATAAATTCAGTGAGCTGGCTCCAATTTGGGTATTAAAATGTGAATTTAGTTTGACATTCCTGACACCTGACTTGGTGCAGACTTTGTTGTGTCTTCTTTACAAAACTGTGTTCACTCACATGCCTTCTTGGTAAAAAGGTTCAAAGGCGTTGGGGTTTGACGCATATACAGTGTCCTATATTATATCCTGAGCTGAGCTTCTCTGTAGACAGCTGTGACAGTCCTTATTCTTTACTCCTTCTTACAATCATTAATACCCTAAAGACACTTGATCTGTTTCCTGCCTTTATCTATACAGCATCCAGACTAGAGACATCAATTTCCACAAGACATTAGTGGTCGGGTTGCTCAGGATGATTTTCAGCCCCATCTTTGCGAACTCATTGACCACAATCTTGCACTGATCCCTGTTGAAGCTGGGTAACAGTTGACAAGTCTCCTGGAGCAGTTTGACCACAGCTTCCTGTGGGAGGAGCAGAAGGAGTCTTTGTTTATTTGAAAGAATGAATCTTTATCAGGTAGATAAATAAAGATTATTATACAACATGTACATCTTATACCATGTAGATGACAACTTTAACAATGAAAAATACAAAAGAAGTGATAATCAGAAAAAAATAATGAAAACAGAACATGGTTCTCAAGTTAACATGAGCGGAAAGGAGTAGGAAGAAGTATTAACTAATCTTACCCCTTTGAATTGTGCTATATTAACTCATAACCAAGGTTTTAATAGTTAACTAAAACGAAACTAAAAAGGAAAACTAAAATTTAAAATACATTGCAGTTAACTCGAAATAATAAAAACTAGAAAATAAAACAAAAACAATAAGTAAACTAAAACTGTATCTTGTGTTCTCAAAACTAACTGAAACTAACCAAAATTAAAGACAAAATGTCTTTGGTTAGAGTTTTGACAACATTAATAGCCTTTAGGATTTAAATCAATCCAACACATTTTCCCAACCAATTTTAGACAGTTTTAGGCAGTTGTCAGCCGTAGCGGCGTATAGGGACGTGCTTGTTTACTGCACTGACTGGCTGTGCTCTGTGCTGCAACAAAATGTAGAGGAGCAATGAATCAGAGCATCTGTAATAGTTTAAAAATTTCATGTGAGTCCAAGTTTTTAATTATTAAAGCTCATATTATATTGTTTTATATAAATTATGTTTTTATTATTTTTATTTCATTCATGTTAACATTATTTTATATAATTAATGTTTATATTTTTATATTAAGTTTATATTATTTTCTTGTGATGAAGGCAGCAGCCAACAGTTCAGTATCAGCATTGACTGAGCAGTGAGCACCATGCTGGACTGGAAAATAAACAGTATGACAAAATATTTACTCTGACCTTTTTGAATCCTGCACCTGGTTAATAAGGTATGAAATAACTAAGACTAAACTAAAACTAAACTAAAACTAAGCCTTGTTGCAAAAATTAAAACTAAATAAAAACTAGAATGCCTGCTCTAAAACTAATTAAAACTAAACTTTAATGGAAAAAAAATGTCAAAACTAACTAAAACTAAACTATAATGACAAATCCCAAACTATTTTAACCTTGCTCATAACGCTGTCTTACATCAGACATTAAATTTTAAACTTGAACAGTGAATAGACAATATTTCATTTGTACAGAAAATTAAAATCATACCCATACCATCTTCACAAATGTAATGACCATACCCTGTAAAATTTTGTTACAAGCTTATTTTCAACCCATGAAATTTAATTTGTGATGGAGTGAATTAAGAAGAGATGACCTGTTTACCTCCTGGTTGTGTGCTCACCTCAGTCTTTTGATTCACTAGAAGCTCCTCAAAAGTCTTGGTTAGAAAACTGCGAAAGGTGTGTTGTTTTAAGGACGTCACCTGACAGGAGAGGGAGTTCATCACAAGAGATCAAAGTCAGACTTAAATATGTCACTTTCATTTTTCAAATAGTTACTTTAAGTTGACCTTTACATTTTCAGTGTCCACTGCTGCCTGAAGGACCCCCTTGATGACTGAACGTAGCATCTTCTCTGTGTCACTGGAACCACAAAGCTTAAGGCTTTTGCAGAGCTCTGCTGGTTTCTGTACAGGAAGATAGGAAATGATGTCTGAGTGAAACAGAGCCAAAAACACAAACAGCAAAAATTAAGGAAACAAAATGATTGCCTCTAAACATATCACAAAAATAAGGCAATTTGTGTTTGGTAGAATATTTCTTTGTTGTAACTAAGCCCCATGGCAATAAATGTAGTACCTTTCGAAAGCCTGTTTATTTCTCTTCTAAGTAAAGACACATTTGTAATAAGCATGGATTTTTGCGATAAGCAGAACAGAAGTGTGTGTGGGTTGCACCCATTAAAAATATTCCAGATCTTCTTATTGCCAATGCCAAACAACTTATTCTGACTCGTGTCTTAGCCCCTGTTCCCCAGGAGCCTGATTTGCACCTAATTGTTAGCATCTGTGATCATGGGGTGGGTGTCTGCCCCAAGAACCAGCATGCCACTTTTGAATGATCTCAGCTCTATCCTCCAAGATGACTACACTGACCCCCACAGAGCAGGGTTTCTCAGAAAACACCTCCAGACTTTGGATGTGGAGAAGATGGAGTGCCCTTCCAGCAGTCCTGACCTCAACCCATTCAACACTTGTGGGATCAACTGGCGCGTGCTGTTTGCCAGAGTGACCAACACAACCATGTTGGCTCACCTGTGTCAGCACCATGGCACTGTTTAAAAGTGAAATCAGCAGGCTTTCCAAAGGTACATGATTTATTGTCAAGACATTTTGTTACAACAAAGAAATAATCCACTGAACACAAGCTGCCTTACTTTTTGTGCTGTTTAGTTTTCTGACAAACTTCGCCAGAGCTTGGGAACAAATCTAGCGTGACTCACAACAGCAGCAGTAGTGATGAACTTGATGGCCACAGGGAGGAACTTCTGCGCATTCTCTTTGCAGTATTTGGCAAAACCAAGTTGATCAGGCAGGTAATCACACACGCTGTCAGTGATCTTTTTCTGAAACACAGACCTGTATGAGCTGGCAGTGCTTAAACCTAAACCTGAGAATGATCCGTTTAATCTTGATGTGTTAATGCAGTCACTGCTTTACAAATCTTCATAATCAAAAGAAAGATCACTGACTATAAGAACAACAGAACCATTATTCCCTCCACATGCTGCTGAATGTCTGGATTAAGCTTGTTAGCTCCTGAGTCAGACCAAAGGTAAAATTTATCACTTTATTTATAAACACTTTTGTAACTCTTGCTTTACAGATTATGAGTCAAGTACTAACTAATACTTAACTAATGCTTAATTAATGCTAAATTAAATGTAGTTAATAAAAGTGTTACCAGCATGGGTGTTACCTTAGGGACAAGTGTGTTACACTTCACAATAAGGGTCCAAAAAGCATTCATTTATGGTTAACCATAGTTACATAATGCACTCCTTTACATTTATTGAGGTTTATGTAAGGTTACTAAGGTTAATGGATAACTAAATACACAATTTGACTTTTATTAATGCTAGACATTTATTAACTGCTCATTAATGCTGAACTAATGTGTTAATCAATGTGAGGTAACACATAATAATGATTAATAAACTTAGAACTAATGCACAATAATGCATCAGTTAACATTAAGGGACCCTCATTGTAAAGTGTTACCCATTTCATCCAATAAACTGGCTTTATAGCATCTTGTAAAAGCTATGCTAGCTGCATTAACAGGTAAAATTACAAGTGCAGAAGTCCAGAAATATATGAGGTGTTTATCTTATTGAAAACTATTCAAGCACAGGTTATGGGAATCCCTTCAAATAGCGAGTTGGTATTTTACAGGTCCCAAATTATGCAAAAATCACTTTATTAAGTCTTTTGGTGAAATTTGTGGGTCTTTGGCTTTCCTCCCAGCCCACAATATGTGATATTTTATGATAAAACCTGTACTCAATAGTGCTTGTGAATGTTAAATCCTGACCTAAAACAAGCTGTTTAAATTTTGGGGATTTGCCGTGTCAGCGCTTCCCTTTTTTGACCAATCAGGAGCAAGTGACCTGAATGGTCCACCAGAGCAGAGCTTTTCCTCAGTGTCCCCCCTGTCTCTGAGTTAGCTTCAGGATGCTAACTTTAGCTGCAGTTAGCCTGTTGTTTTAGCCTGTAATGTTACGGTAAACGAGCTTCGCTGTTTTCTAAAATTGTGCACTCGGAGCTTGTGGTGCTGCTCTCAGTGACGTGGAAGAGCGGGGCGGTATCAGCGGTGGCTCATTTACATATGAAGGTCACGCCCACTAAATCAGAGTGTTCTGAACAGAGGGGCTATGAGAGCCTGGAAACAATGCTGCTGTGCTTGATTTATTGGCTTTTTGGACCAAAACATGTTACTACCATTTCATGAAGACATCAATGATCCATATTAAACTGCAGAAAAGGAGCAGAATATGGGACCTTTAAACTTGACTTTAGATACAGTCATCCACAGAATGAGCTTAATAATCTGTGAGCAAATACTCATGTTGAAGAATGTGTTAGCTGCTTGTGCGACTCACCTGGAGATGTGCTTTGGAAATGAGGTCAACAATGAGTTCAAAAATTATGATACAGTCCTTACAGCTGTCCCCTTCCTGTAAAGATAAAGTCACATCATGGAAATAATAATTTAATAAAAGCAGAGCAGGCAGAACACAGGTTAAGGATCGAGTCTGTGATTTGCTGGCTCATACAAACAGACAGGTGACTTATACAGGTGGCATTAGGTCTTACATTTTGTGGGTAAATTGTTGTTTTATCTCATAAAAAGTCATTCACTTACTGCTGTCTTAGTGTCTGGAGCATCATGCAAACCTTTAGCATTTTTCAAAGCTGAAGTCAGAGCTGCAGGGTGACATTTTCTACATTATTAAACTTGCAGTTTAAATAGACATAAAATAGCCTGACCTTTTTATCATTCACTTTATCTACAATATTTGTTTGAAAGAAAAAAAAAATTCTCACCAGGGCTCTGAAGACAAATAAAGAGAAGAAACGCAATCTTGATCGAAGCCATGTTCTCCTAGTTTCAAGCTGTTTAAAGTCTGAGAGCAGCTAATGTTTGTAGCTGCATTTTGTCTCAACCTGTGCTTTCAGTTTCAATTGATGTGAACACTGAAATTAATTTCTTAAGTTTCACTTTCAAGTTCGCATTCCTTTCAACACTATCACCTCAGTGAATCATAGCTTAACATGCAGTAGCATGTTTGCTAAAAGTAATTGTTGCACCCTGCCATGGACTGAAAAGAAAAGCATTACCAAGAGAATGTCAAAAAAATATTCTAGAGATGAAGTTAAAAAAAATGTTTCTTCATCCTGTAAATTGATTGGAGTGTTCTAGGAAAAAACACCTTTTGAATAGAGGTTGAATTAACATCTAGAGAACATATGCTTACACGTTGCTTCAGTGATGTTTTTCCTTGAGTGTAGTTTAACATGGCCATTAAGAAGGTGTGTCAAACTTTTTTTTCCATAAGGGAGAGTCACAATTGGTTTTGTGCAAATAGCTAACATATTTATGAACCTTGAAAGTTACATATGAATGCTCTATTTTGTAACTATTTTTTCAGTGTTTTCTGTAAAATTCAGTCACTAATTGTGCTCAGACATCCTTGTTCCATCATCAGACTGATGACATCAAACCTCTCCTGTCCTTCAGTTGTTGATACCAGGTAGAATATGGAGAACATATGTCAAGATGTTTTGAGCTCTCACATTTTTAACTCATGATAAAAACATTGTTTTAAAGACATCAACTGTAAGAGTTGCTGAGTTTCTGCAGAATGTAAAGAGCTTTATCTTTATACAAAAAGCCTTTTCACAGTCCAGATATAGTTTATTGAGATCTTAGTAGATACACTTTTGCTTTGTTTGTTTTTTTCACTCAACAAAAAATGTAAATGTACACATAGTTTAACATGATTCATTTCAGTGGCATTAATTCAGTAAGATGGAAGACTGTATTAAAAATTGATCCTGGGCCAAGTTTGGCCCCTGATCCTGACTTTGGATATGCCTGTGTTGTATTTTAACTTCTAAAATTATCATTAATTGACTTTGTGCAAACCATCATCATTACAAGCTGAAGTCAGAGCTGCAGAATAAAATTCTCTGCATTAATAATAGTGTACTTTAAACATACATAAAGCTGCCAAGCCATTGTGTTATCAAACCTGTTTTTGTTACTAACAATCTCTGTTTAATAAAATATATCCTTACCACAGGACTGAAGACAAATAAAGAGAAGCAAAGTGATCTTGAGTGAGGCCATCCTTTGTTATTTTCAAGCTCTTGGCTCTTTATGAAATGTGTACGCAGGTTACAATTGTCGGAGCCTGCCTGCCCCTGTGGCCTACCAGAGTTTGTGGGAAAAAGTAACCTTGGTGAAGTGTGATAAGTTTTGCTCCGTAAACTGAGGTGCAAAGACCTCAACACTTCAGTGGAGAGTGATACTTGGTGACTGAATTTGTCATATCCTGTTCCTTCAATTTGAAGAACATGAACTGTGAACACTGACAGGAAATCTGAAGTTCTCACAGTTACATTCACCCTCCCAGAGACACTGGCCTGTATCATCTTTAACTTACCACAGCTTAAGTTTTGCTTCCCCTTTTGTTTTCACACTGTACCAGTAAAGTGCAAAAGAAAACATATGAACCTGCCGGGACCAAATTGATAATTTACGTCTTTTAGACCCAACTTTTAGACTCCACAACCCATATTCATGCTGTATTCTTACATCTAAAGCCCCTACACTGTGAGGATACCCACCCTTTTGTCAAATGCATCATTTAAGGATGTTGCCACTGTTCACACACCAGCACATTTTCAGCCATGGCCTTGTTACTCTGGCAGCTTCTGGTGGCTGCTTCAGGTGAGACCCTACAGCACACAAAAACTGTGGTCGAAGATACTTGATAGCTGCACTGTTTATTAGGACAATTTTGGTTTAATAATATATAAATAAGTAAAAACCATGGTTCACTGAGCGTCCATTTAAGGCTGGCTACCGATGTATTACAAACACTTTATCAAATAAGCTGATCTTTAAAAGTGAAATAAACATGTTTACACCTGGTTCAGAAAATGACTTCACTCTTAGGGGCTCATTTCACTGTCAGCACATAGTGTTCAGGGAGTGGGTTTTCTGACAGCGCTGTAGTTTAGAGGAAAACTCAGCTTCAACTCCAGATTTCTACATCAAACTTCCTCAACCAGAGTAAGATGAAGTTAGAGGCTTCAAAACTCTGTATCAGAAACAGATGGGTGATGTCACAGAGACTACTTCCACCTGTTTCTTACTTACTTCTGTCCTGTTGTGACTGCCTGTTACAGTAGCTCTCTCTTCCTTGTCCGTTTCTTTTATTTTTTTGTCTCTTTTTTTTTGACATTTTTGCATTTGGCATGGATCATTACTTTGTATGGTTCATTTGTTGGTCATGGACACCAAACTTTTTGTGGCTTCAGTGATATTTTTACTACTTTTTCTCCTGTGTTTGTCTGGAGATCCTACATGTAACCATGGCTGCATTGTTTACTTGTGAACTTAGCTGTTAGCAGCCTTTAGCATGCCAATGCTAACTGGTGCAAGGCCTGATGTTTTCCCACAAGGTGAGGAGAAGGAGGTGAGGACGACGTGCTGATTCTCAGGTGTGAGCTAAGAAGTGACGACATCGACCTGTCCTTCCATCCATCGTTATTGGGAACGTAAGATCTATCTTCAATAAGATGGACGAGCTAGCTGTACTAACCCAGCAACAGAGGGAATACCAGAGGGCAGAGTAGCATCATGCTATTCACAGACATGGCTAACAGAGCTAACATCAGACACCAACACCTCGTTGGAAGAGCTTCACCTGCTGTGAGCAGACAGGATCCAGGAGACAGAGACTGAACAGACTGCTGAAGAAGCTCAGTCCTGGACCCTGTGGAGGTGGAGGCTGACTGAACTGGACAATGATGGACAAGCTGTCATCATCTATTTTCTTATAGACCTTTTTACACTTTCCATACACTTTCTTACTTTTGTTTTGTTAATTGCTGCTGTCACTAATCTTGAATTTCCCTGCACATAAATGAAGTATTTTTAATCTATTCTATTCTATTCTATTCTATTCTATTCTATTCTATTCTATTCTATTCTATTCTATTCTATTCTATATTATACAGTCCATGGCTGTTACATAAATAAAATGCAATTTAATACCCTGATGCAAGAAATATGAAGCTTGTGAAAATATTTTTCTTTTTTTTTCTTTCATTCTTTTTGGGGGATTATTTTTTTTATTTATTTATTTGTTTATTTATTTACTTTCCTGTATCTATTTATTTATCTTTTTTCAGAAAGTCAAAGATATGTACACTCCAGTGGACTACATGTGCCTGGGCATTTAACATAAAACAGTATGAACTTAATGGTTAATGAATTAAATTGTTTTTTGTTTGTTGTAATTCCATGAACAATACTTTTTTTTTATTCTTTGCACAAAATTTGAGCATATTTTCACACATTTAATCTTTGTACAATTTGTAGTTGATACACTCTTTAACCCTCTGATACATGTCTTTAACTTAAAAAACAACAACAAACAAACAAAAAAAACCCCACCAATATCTAAAAAAATATATAGATTTTTTTTTCTCTTAAAAATAATGAAAACACTGTAGGAAAAAATCTTGACACAGACTAGTGAGCAGTTCAGAGAAAGTGACTTTTAAATCGCCTTCCACTGCAGTCACCACAATGCAAGTGAGGGTTAATAAAAATGTTTCTGAGCATAAAACTGCCAATAATATGAAAACATCATCATGTTCAGAGCATGCTGCTATTAAAAGATTCAGAGAATCTCTTTAAGTGTCAGCTTAATGTTAAAACCAGACATGATCCTGTGTTTGGTATTACTGTGTGGGCTCAGAAACACCTTTAAAACAAATACAAGTTAAAACTCCAGCATGCAAAGAGCAAACTGTCTGTAAATGATTTTGCTGCGGTCTCTGTGCCTGATGTGGAGACCTATCTCGTGGTCTTTCAAGTCAAACCTTTACATTTTGACACTGTATCCTCCAATCTTCAGAGAAGAAAGACTGCCAGACTTGTTATCAGCTCACAGATCAAAACCTGCCGTCACTGAAGGCACAACAGATGCTGAGTGATAGGTACAGGTTTTGAAACAGCGTATACTTCCAGGTAGACTTCACTTAGACAAGACAACGCCAATTTTTCTGATGTTTCTCTGAGTGAGGGTGCTAAAGTGGTCTGCCTACAGACCTGACTCATCACGCCCTGAAAACTTTTGGCAGATTCTGAAACAAAATATGAAGAAAGAGACACCCATCATTCAGAATTAGAACAAATGGTCTCTGTCTGAAAATGCAGACAGTAAAAGAAGTGATGTAACACAGCTAACATGTCTTTTACCAAAGGTTTGCTCTCAGAAGCTGCCAAAAACACGTTTCACTCCTGTAACCGGCTCTGTTCACACCATCAGATTGACCAACGCACTTTTGTAACTGAGAGTAAAAATGGTCTTATGTCACGAGGTCAGAGCACGGGTAAGGAAGGAGGATGAATGTGTCTGTCTGTCTGTCTGCAGTGTTTTATCTGAAGCTGCCACTAGGAGCCGCCAGAGTGACTAGAAAAGGTCCAAGACCAGGTCCAGGTATTTGATGGTGCATGAACATCAGATCTTGGACTTGAGTTGTGTTTGAAAGTCATTGATGAAGATAATTAATGTGTGTGTGGCAGCTTGATGAGTTTTGTTTTGTTTTGTTTTGCAGTTTTCTGAGTTATTAACCCAAACTCTGGAACTTTCCATCATGTATGCAGGATGTTATGGTAATAAAACACTAAAATGAGAGTCTATGAAGGCGACTGTTACTGCACAGTTAGAGCTTCAGAATTGATGTCAGCGTTCACAGCCATCTTTAAAACTGAAGGCAAAGGGTGTGACAAACATCACAACTTCTTTTAGTGCTGAGGCCTTTTCCCCTCAGATTGAGGATATGAAACACAAATGATGTTTACTCACCGTCCAAATGAAAAAAAAAAAAGTTCTGCTGTGCTGAAAAAAAAAAAAAAACTCTTATCATACGAGCTTGGTAACCACAGGATCTGGTTGGTGGGGGCCACAGAGACTGTGGGGGCTCTAACAAATATAAGCTGCGTTCAGAGACCGGTGTACAGATTTCAGGAGGGGAGACGCTCAGAGAAGAGAAAACAAGAGAGGATGGCCTCCCTCAGGATCACTTTGCTTCTCTTTGTTTGTCTTCAGGGCTGTGGTGAGAATATATTTTATTGATCAGAGTATTTTATGTATGTTTAAACTGAAGATTCACTAACACAGGAATATTTCACTCTGCAGCCCTGACTTCAGCTCTGAATGCTGGTGGTGGTTTGTACGATGCCCCAGTTGCTCTGACAGCAGTAAGTGAATGATTTTTATGAGTTAGAATATAAATTAACACCGACATTAAAACATAAACACACAAACTCAGACATTTTAATCACAAAGACACATCATTTCAGAGACCTTGAATATTAGTTCAAGAAAAAACGACATATTCTGATCTACACCGCATTTGGTGTGTTATTTACATGATTACTTTACTTTCCTCTGGGGGTTTCAGTTTTACAGTGAAAGCAGGTAGTGGTTTGTTTGGTAGTAAACTACTTTAAAGGTTTGGGTTGGAAATCAATTTGTGGTGTTAATCTAAGACGTCATAAAACAATAAAACTGGGAAACATTTAATTACAAAAGCTCAACAAAATTATTTAATGTTGTTTTTTTTGTCTCATCTGATGTAAAATCTTTCCTCAGAAAGTAGTGGAGTTAAAAGTACTCAGAGCTTTTAAATTAAACCAGAAATAATATATAACGGATGTTTATGAGTATAAATGTAGTTACTTTTGGTTTTATATTTAAAAAAATAATGATGAGAGTGATAAAAGCACTTTGATACTTCCATGCTCCTCTCTACACCTCCTTCCTGTCAATTTTCCATGGGGTCCTGAGCCTTTAGCCGTGCTGCTCCCCGTCTCTGAAACTCTTTCCCTCAGACCATCTGTGACACTACCTCTCTCCACCTTCAAACTGCAGCTCGAAACTCATTTGTTTTTTGTTTTTCTGTTTATTCACGCCACCCTCACTCCGGCTGTTTGTAGTTTTTATGTCGTTGATTTTATTCTACAAAGTTCTTCCTGCGTAAGTGAGGTGACCCTAACCCTTACAGGTAGCTTCAATTACCAACATTTGGTAAAGGACAAAAATGTCCTCTACCAAAAAACTGCTGTAAAAATCACCCTAACAGATTAATATTTTTTTCTTCTATTTTTTGTCCATTTCATTACATAATGTCACTATTTTTATTTTGGGGAAAAAAAAAAAACAACATAATGGGTGATTTTCCAGAGAATGTGTGGGGGGCCAAGGATATTTTTTTCAAGATCAGGTTAAAATATACACAAGATTGGTAATAAAATTAATTTTGATAGGTTGCTTTTTTTTTTTGGTACATGAATTTGTCAGATTCTGAATTTACTACACTTTCAGGCAACTAGGAGACAAAATGTCCTATCTACTCTCATTATAAATACAATCTTTGATTGCACTGTCATTACACAAATCACATTTTATATAGAGTAACAAAGCTAAAATTATACCTAAAAATTGAGCAAATAATTACCTGAAAGGACAAAAATGTGCCTGCTTACCCCTAAGGGATAAGTGATATGAAAAGCTCCCATAAAGATAAATAAATAAATAATACTTAGAAATAGAATCTACATATTTCAGAGAACCACAACGTTTGCATTTCATCCGATCCAGGAGTCTTTTTTTAACTTTTGTTGTTCTGCTCCATGTTTTCAAATCTAAAGTGTGAACCTCTCTCAGGTTTTTGACTGTTTTGTTTTCAGTCTTGCAGAACTGATGTAACAACATATTAAGTCCTCTTCATCACTAAAACAAGAGGTTTCTTCCTCGCAAAGACTGAGAGCATGATTAAGTCCAATACTTAAGTAATCCTTTTTCATAATGTATCTTTATCTTTACAGAACGGGGACGTCTGCAAGGACTGCACCCAAATAATTGAACTCTTGGCTGACCTCTTTTCTAATCCAGACCTCCAGGTGAGTCACCAAACAGCAAACACATTCTTTAACATTCTTTCTTTTATTTGCTCACAGATTTTTGAGTTGGTTCTGTGGATGAGCGTATCTAAAGTCAAGATGAAAACACCAGCTGCGCTATCTGAAGGGATTCCCAAGACCTGTGGTTGATTAGTTTTCAATGAAATAAAGAAACACCTTTATATTCCTGGACTGCTGCACCTGTACTTTTATCAGTTACAGCACATTCTTCACACTCAGAGATGCAAATATTTCTGTGAAAACTCGCAGATAACCACACACAGACTGGAGGAAATGTTCCTTTTGGTTTGTGCTACTTCCTCTTTTGCATGTCTAACGAAAGGTGAAATGAGATTTTACAGGCAGTTTTTGTTTCTTACTTGACCTCAGAGATCCTCTTTCCTCACAGCTTCACCTGGTCTGAACTGTGGGTCCTCGCTGAGGTGAAAGAGGAAAGGAAACTCAAACTGGTTGATTACTACAAACATTTTGAGACTCATTTCTTTCCAAAAAAAAAAAAAACAAAACAAAGGGAAAACTCACCGAAAGCCATCAAGTGTTTGTCTTATCACTGGCAAAAACTGCTCTGTGTTTCAGAAAAAGATCATGGATGCCATTGACAGCGTGTGTGATCACCTGCCTGGTCCACCTGGTACTGCCAAACTCTGCAAGGATGAGGTGCAGAAGTTCCTCCCTGTGGCCATAACCTTCATCACGACCGTTGTTGTGAGTCACGCTGGAGTTGGTTCAGTTTTGCTGTCAGTGTGTTTGGCTCTTTTTCATGTAGAAACCATTTCTTCTTGTGCAGAAACCTGCAGAGTTCTGCAAAAGCATTGGGCTGTGTGGATCCAGCGACATGAAGCAGATAGTTCACGATGTGGTCAAGGAGGCTCTTCAGACTGCTGCAACCAGTGACAATGTAAAGGTCAACCTGAAGAAGTTTTTTCAAAATGGAAAGTGAAGGATAAAGGTCTGACTTGTGTTTAACTCCCTTTGCTGTCAGGTGGCACAATCCAAAGAATGCACCTTCTGCATTTTTCTGATCAAGGAGCTGGAGAGCCTTCTGCCCAGACAAAGGACTGAGGTGAGCATACAGCCAAGAAGCAAACAGGTTACCCTTCGTGATTTACTCCATCATGACTGAACAGCCAGAGCACGCTGTGGTCTGAGGTTGAACGTTAATCTCACACATGTCCCCTCTGCTCCTCCTGCAGGAAGCTGTGGTCAAACTGGTTGGAGAGATCTGCCACTTGTTGCCCAGCATCTACCGCGATCAGTGCCAGACAGTCGTCAGCAAATTCACCAAGGCAGTGCTGGAGGCCATCATGACCTACGCCACCCCTCAGGCCATCTGTGCCCTCATCCACCTGTGTGACGGGCAGGAGGCCCCTCTCGTGGGTCAGTGCTCAGATCATCAGACACGGGATGAGGCCATCCTTTGAATCAAACCTTACACTTTTACACTTTTGATTGGGGACAAAGGTTTCTATCACAAGAACACAAGTTTACTGCACAGGGGACAGTTAATCTATTGATTCAACATTTTCTCCTCTAATATTGACTGTTTCCCTCTTAGACCCGTGCACTTTGGCAGAGCACAGGTGCAAAGACGTCAGGACGGCCCTCCAGTGTGGAGTAAGGAAACTTACTCAAACTTTTTTTTTCTTCAAAAGTTAAAAATAATCAGTCGTTATAACTTCTCACTATTTGTTTCTCATTTCAGACCGTGTTTTACTGCCAGAAATTTGCCTGGAAACTTTCTGACTCCAAGACATTCTGAAAAGCAAATGTAGGAGTTTTATTCACTTTTTTTTTATAGTGATTGAAATCATGTTTTTTTCTGTGCATCATTTAAAGAAATGTCTTCTACTTTCTCTTCCCAGGTCAGAGTGGAAGCTGGACAAACATGCTAATCTTTCCAAGCCAAACTGCAAATGTTTATTGACTTTCCTCTTGTGGTTTCTGCTGAAGCTTTCACTCAGAAGCTGATTTTCTACTTTTTACATACTGCCTGCACTGAGGGAAAGGAATGTGAGCTCATGCTATGCAATTATTTGAACTTCAGAAATGAGAGGAATGTTTGAAAAGATATGTAGGAAAACAGAAACGTCACTGTTTTTTTATGAAAGAAAGAAATGATTTAGAGATGTGGTCAGATTTCTCTTTATCTTTTAAAGCACCGACTGTTTGAGTTAAAGGACTTCCTGCTTTGATGAAGTTTCTTTGTATGAGCTTTTTCACACATGGTCTGAGGAGAAAAAACAGAATAAAACATTTTAAAGCTGTGATTTTGTCATGACCTGAGAAACTTCACTAGATTTTAAAGTCTCTGCTGTCTCACATTTGCTCTGTTAAATCACTTTGTTTTCCCTGTTATTTTATTTTTAAAGATGATGATCCAGGGGAGTCCCAGTTTTTTTTTTTTCAAAAAGAGGTCATTAGGGGGCGATGTTGGGAAAACGTGTCAGGATTTTTTTAAGGCAGGATAATGATGGATTTTATCATGAATGTTTTTAACATGACATTTCAGACTGTTTTGACCTGCGAACATTTTTAGCACAAAATCTTGTGTTTTCTGCACCATTACATAACTTTAATTTAGCCTAGCCTCCTCTAATGCAGTGATTCTCAAAGTAAGGTCCCAGGACCCCCAGGGGTCTGTGAACCATAGCTAGGGGGTACGCCGACTAATTTAAAAACAAATGTAAAAGTGTGCTGTATCACTTGAAAAGTACATTGAAAAACTGGGATCTCTTGCAGAGATAAAATCAGCTGGTTTTTCCAATACCCGATTTAGTTTTGTGGAATGAGATCAGTTCTGACATGACCGTGAAATGTCCATCACTTCATGGTGCGCAACAACAGAAAACACAAAACAAAAACACCCTGTAAACATTTTCCCAAAGGTTTCAGAATAAATAATTTGGAAAGTATAAATGTAGCTTAATTCTATTGTTGCTAAGTACAACAGTACATTGTGACATGGTATTAATATTATGCTAATCAATGTTAGGAGTCCTTGGAAGGATTTCACACCTGAGAGGGGTCCACGGTCTAAAAAAAGTTTGAGAACCCATGCTCTGCTTTTTTTTCAATTCTCACATTTTCACACTGTGATAAAAACATTCATGTGAAGATGTCAGCTGGAAGAGTTGACGAGTATCTGCTGAATGAACAGAGCTTCAGGTTTAGACAAGCAGACGTTGCACAGTCCAAATGTTTCTATACTATAGTTCTGTTTGTGACTTGACAAAAAAGTTAATGTGAACATCATTTAGAACATGTTTCATTTTACTGCCATGATTAACTCAAAACTAAAGCTGCCACCGTATGAAAATGGATCCTGGGGTACAGCTAGCCCCCAGGCCTGATTTTGGACATGCCTGTCTAAACTAAAAGACCAAACATGTGCCACTGACTTTAGGGAAAAAGGCTTCTTAGCTTGAAGTAAACGTGCTTGATGTGCTTCCTTAAAGCAGCATGTTACTGTGTATAAAGGTTTGTAAATGTTTGTCACTGCACAAAAACACATTTGTAACATTAAGAAACCAAGAAGTGAAACTGCTGCTGAAGGTTTCATGTGACTAAATTTTGATTTCACCTGAGGAAGTGATCATACCAAGACCTTTAATACTGATTAAACTTAGTCTGTACCTTTCCCCATCTACTTGATTTTATTTGTTAATGCATAAGTGAACAATCATATCTTTGTGTGATGAAGGCCACATTACTCAGAAATGGATTGGCAAAAATAAAAAGCCCAAACAGGCTGTTAGCACAGAGGAGGGTGCACTTTATTTGAAGGGTTTGAAAGAGACACTCAACAAATCAAACTCCTCTGGTTGAATCGTTGGAGATGGAGAGTCAGCCATCACAGGACAGAGGGAGGAGGAGGAGGGGAGGTTAACAGATAAGGAGTGAGGGATCCGGGGGCAGGTTTTTAGAAAAGCCACTTTTACGCATTCAGCAACAACACTGACAGACGTGTTTGCAATCGTAACAAAAAAGTATTAAACAGAAAAAACGTTCCTCAGAACTCTGACAGGAGACCTGTAAACAGGCTGGTTTCTCTGTACAACACCAACCAATCATTGGTCTCATCTGTGCACGAGTATGAGGATACTAACATATCGTACAAAAAAAATATTTTGGAGAATGTTTCATCGATCGATCGCACAAACAGGTGAATGCTGCCTGCTCCCTGCACACTCTACATTAAGGCTCATAGCTGAATTTATCTGCAGTACATTGATGGAGCCACTGGGGGGTGCCAGAGGAGACACACTCCAGACCAGACAGTGCTGGAGTGAAAAATTAAAACTTGTGTTTATATTATTAGTGAGGAAACAGCGCCACCTAGCAACATAATGGAAAGACACTTTGTATACACAGCTTAGAGCAGGCACCAGTGTCACCAGGCTTCTAGTGAAGATTGTCAGGATACGTGTGCATCTGGGGGAGCTTCAAAGGTTGAATCCTGGCATCAGGATAAAACCTGGAGAGGTTTCCTGGCACTGATCTTCAGATTATTTCACTGCAAGCAAGCTAAGGCTGCAAGAAGAGGGTTAACTCCACAAAAAATGGGTTCTTTTCTGATTTATTCATCAGGGAATCAGACTCATGACGAGGTGTTTTGTGAAGATATTTTGTAATAAATAAAAGAAAAGCTTCAGCTGCAAACGTAACCTTCATAAAGTCTTGTGCATGTAACAGCAGCCCAGATCCTGTCAAGTTTTGACTTAACTAATGTGCTGAGCCAAGATCCAAGAGCACATCTGATCCCTTATCTGTAACAACGCTGAGACCGCATAAGCAGTCGCTCTGTGTCCTACATCCATCTCTTCGTCCTGCTCACCTGAGCCAAAGCTCTGTTTCTGTGCCTGTTTGACAACTTGTGCGACAGAGTGGGTTTAAAATATAAAGACGTGTGCCACACATCCCTCCCTGACTGAACCTGTAGTCCCACAGTAGTTATGCTCCTTTGTTTAAATTATTTCAAGTAAAGTGTGGATCCAGGAAAAAGGCACTCCCTTCCCAGAGGCGGACCCTGGGTTTCTCTGTAGCTACACCCAGCGTCGCGCTCTGGAAGAGGGGGGAAGTGTACCTCGTCTTCGTTTTGGTAAGTAGAGCGTTGACACATTTATTATCATCTGGAACATTCACATGACATTTCAACTGACAAAATAAGTTATAAAAATGGAGTGACTTCACAGTGCAGCCCAACAAAACCACAGGGTCATTAGCAGCTTCTGACTTCTCTGTAAAACGTCAGAACAAAAGTGGCCTGAAGGGACAGCACGCAGGAGGAAACTGCAGATCTGATTCACACTTTGACGAGTGCTTTGCTATACTGCCCTAAACCTAACCATGTTAGGAGAAATGAAAACGACGCGTCGCCTAAACTGCAATGACATTCTCAATTTGAACAGCTGAGCAACACTAGATATCTTCTTAAAAAAACACCATCACTGGTGGAAAATACTCACATGGTCCTCGAGGAAACCTGCTATAAATATCTTATAGATATATAATTTAACATCTTGGCATCTGACATACGATTGATCTGTCTTTGACGTGTACAATGCTAACGGGTGAGAGGGGTCAGCTTGTAGTGTGGGAGGGGCTGTGGTAATGTGGCTGTGTGTGAGGAAGAAGAAGAAGAAGAGGAAGAAGAGGAAGGAGGAGGAAGAGGGATGTAAGAGAAAGGCAGGTTTCTCTGTAGTACACCTGCTCAGACTTTGGAGAGGGGCTTCAGTATTTTAGCACTTTGGGCACCTCCCACGAGAAGAGGTCACGACCGAAGTGGCCATACGCCGCGGTTCTCTGGTAGATGGGTTTCTTCAGGTCCAGATCCCTGAGGGAGGAATTCAATCATTTTAGAGAAGAGTTTGTGAATGAAGAGCTAACCTGAGTGTTGGTAAGAAAACTGGGTCGTACCTCACGATGACTCCTGGACGGAGGTCAAAGTTCCTCCTCACAATGTCCAGCAGCTCCTTCTCGCTCTTCTGGGAGGTCCCGTAGGTGAAGATGGAGACAGAGAGAGGATGGGCAACTCCAATGGCGTAGGAAACCTGGGACAAATTACAAACAGATTAAAAACATCAGCGTGGCTAGAGAGAACTAGAAAAGCTACGACTATTGCAACACACATTTTCACTGCAAAAATAAACATTTAATACTGGATTTGTTTAATGCCATGACATTAAAGCTTTTCCTTCTTCTTTAAACGATTTTAGAGTTTTTCTTAATTGGACTAGCATGTATGTCCTGGATCATGTGTCCCAACTGAGGAATGCACATGCATGTCTGGGTAATAATAACTTCGTGTTTTGTATCTCTAGGTGGTGCAGTTTTCTGACTGATAAAATATTTGTCATGTTAGTTTGTTAATTTTATACCTAACCTAAACTTATTACCTCTCTCTCCATATTATTATTGTCTGTTTCATTGTTCAGTTTTGTTTTGTTCTTTTACCAAATCATTATGTATGGTTCATTTCATGTTTGATTTCTAATATGTGCAATTAAATGAATAAATAATATCTAACTCCTAAATCTAGTCTTAGACAGGGCCTGAAACTCACTTTTTCAGGCACCTTCTCAGAGTTTAAAAAGTACTAATGTTTGACCCATTTTACTTCTAACTTTTTTGTTTTTGGTGCACAGGTAAAGTAGTGTTTTGAGCAACAGGAAGAGCACATCGTTTTTACTGCATATCTTAGTCATCACAGTTACCCTCAGCACAAATACCACCTTAAAGTGAGTTGGCTGTGCCTGTGTTTTTATTTGGATCAATAAATGGCAAAAATAATGCAACAGTAACCTTGAATAGCCACTACTACTATTTTTTATTTTCAGTCAACTCTCGATTGAAGTGAGGTTTGCGGTGTTTGGGTGTAAATGGCTAACATGTGATCTGATGACTTCTTCTACTATTCTGTAAAATGTACAGACTAGAGAAGTAGTTTAGATGTAGCTAACTCACCTGGACCAGCACTCTCTTGCAGAGCCCAGCCGTCACCAGAGACTTGGCCACCCAGCGAGCAGCGTAGGCAGCAGAGCGATCCACCTTTGTGTAGTCCTTTCCAGAGAACGCTCCACCTCCGTGAGCTCCCCAGCCTCCATAAGTGTCCACAATGATCTTTCTCCCAGTCAGACCTGCATCACCCTGAGGGAAGGACGTCAGACTTTAAGATTCAGGTGTATCTGAGTCATTCTAGATAAATTAATCATTTGAGACTTCTGTAGAAATTTATTCAGACTAATCCTCGAGATCTAAAACTTAGAATAAGATTTGTATTAGTACGTCATCCCTTGTAGTATAATTGTGTGGGAGAGTAAAACCTTGTCTCACCTGTGGTCCTCCGATGACAAAGCGTCCACTGGGTTGCAAGTGGTACACGGTTTCGTCATCCAGGTATCCACTGGGAATTACGGCTTTCACCACCTGCTCCCTCAGACAGCAGCGCATCTCCTCCAAAGTCACGTCCTCATCGTGCTGCACTGACACCACAACCGTGTGCACACGCAGCGGTACCATGGCGCCTCGATCCTGCCTGTACTGAACAGTCACCTGAGGGGAAGATAAACAAAGGATCAGGAATAAATAAAGAGCGGGATTGGAGAGATTACTTCTGTCCCTCTTTGGGTTTGTTTTACCTCCAGGGATACAGGAGTTGACAGGAATATGAGCAGAGCTGCTAAACAGCCTGAAGTCATGTAACAAAGTCTCTGTTAATGCTGTTTGGTTTTAAAATGACCTCAAGCCTTAAAGCTGATGTCAGAGCATCATGTCCTGGCTTGTTTTGATTTAAAGTAATTCAGGATTAAATTTATTCTTTCTTTATTTTAATCTACAGCTGCTTGAACCTTCTCATTGATAAAATATCCTCTGGTGCAGCTCACCTGAGTTTTGGAGTCAGGTCGCAGCCACGGCAGTGTCCCATCGCGGCGCAGTTCAGCCATCTTGGCATTGAGCTTGTGAGCCAGGACGACAGTGAGGGGCATACACTCCTCGGTCTCATCGGTGGCGTATCCAAACATCAGCCCCTGCAGGAGTCACAGAGCACAGTGTGAAATGAGGGTAAAAACACCATCAAAATCTTGTTACCAGCACATTTCTGGCTCCCAGCTGTGGGTCAAACGCAAACATGAGTATGAGAACCCTCCGACCTGGTCACCAGCTCCTACATCCTCTTCTTTACGATCCAGGTGAACACCCTGAGCGATGTCAGGAGACTGCTGCTCCAGAGCCACCAGCACGTTGCAGGTTTTATAGTCAAAGCCTGGAGAGACAGACGTTAGACTTTTAGCAAACCTCATTTTGCTTTAGGTTAAAACTCTCTCTCTCACACAATAAACCGAAATTCAAAGCGACACTACATTTATTACATTTTTCTGAGAATGCACTTTATGTAGAGCTACTGTACAATGGCGTGCCTGGGGCGGACTTTGTACAGAATGCTCATTATGAATCTGAGAAAACAGGTTTTACTCTCCAGCATCTCCTAGCAGCACATGAATGCCCCAAAACACCTTTGCAATTGATCAAGTCCAGTAGATACCACAATTCTTTAGTGTAAAATGTAAAACTGGGGACTGACGATGCTGAGAGGAAAACCATGCATGCACAGCAAAATCTAAACAAATGTTTACTTCTTATGATTAGACTTTATACGAGCATTATTCACCTGAGAGGTTTGGAAAAAGGCCTAATTTCAAGATATTAAAGGAAAGAAGACACAACAGAAGCTTGAAATGAGAATATTTTCTATAACAAGAAACTAAACAATTCATTTTTCCCCCTCCACTGGCGGATTTTTGTCACTCTTTAAGTGATTTGATTCCATTTTTAGCCAAGTCAGGTGAAAACTCAAATTAAGTCATTGACGTTAACACTTGTTTAGATTTCTGTTTTTGCAGTACAGGAAGATGACACTCTTGTATGGATGGAGAATTATTAACAAGGCGTAGCTGCAGTACACGAGCACCTGTCCATACATTATCCCATTTATTTTGTTCCCCTAATCTCTCATTCTGCAATAAAGTCATTTCTACTGCTGCAAAGTATTTTTCTAAGGGTATACTATCTGTCATACACTGTTAAAGATAATGTAGGTTCATTACTTTTGCTGTCCTGTATGAACATTATGTAATGATGCATTATTCAGTCTAATGCATATTTTATGACAAGCCTGAATGTTATGCACCAAGTCCAAGAATGTATTTTTTGTTTAACATTCAACGCTTAATGCCACAACAGGCTTTCTATTCTGTTGTTTTAAGCTGCTTGAGACACATTTTATGTGATTGTCTGACGTCATCGATTAAAAATGACAAACTCAAACAGCTGAGTCTAAGTCCAAACAGAATAAGTAACAACATGCACCAAGTATGCTGATGCTACAGATGATAAATCATCTCTGGCACAAACGTAAGTTTTTTTTTTTTTAACTTAATCTTAAGCTGAACTGCTAGCTTCTCTCAGCGTACCTTTGGAGGAGTCATCATAGCCGATGTGTTTGATTGTGTCCCTGACGACCTTCTGGTAGTCCACGTTGGCCCTGGAGGTGACCTCCCCTGCCAGCAGGATCATCCCGGTCTTAGCAACAGTCTCTGAGGACACAATAACGTACAGCGTGAGGAATGAGGGAGACTGGGGGGAGATACAGGAGGAAGAACCAGGAGCCAAAAGGGGATCCACGACTCTGGTTGGCATTTTCCAGCTGATCTTAAAAAAGATCTGAAGCAAAAATCAAATATTTTCAGCCCTGACTGATGCAAAGAGAGGTCTCTCTGTTTTTCTATCTATTTATGTGGATATTGAATAATAAAAAGTCAGTCTAGACATCCTACAAGGAACTTACAGTCTGAGTTTGAAGTTAAATAAAATATTTGTAAAACCTTTGGATGCTTGCAATTTTCTTTTAATTTTCCAACTAAACGCTTTTTCAAGAAAATCCTGTTAGACAACATGAGATAGGTATGTTTCCATTTTCCAAGAGTTCCAAATCTCTGTGATTTCCTTGTCAAGCATAGCTTACCACCATGTTTTACTAGATCAACAAGTTTTCATGTCAAACAGGAAACTTTTTTAAACTCATCTTCATCTGTCTGAGCAAAAATTGATCCTGACAAACAAGTACTGTCTCAGGTCCAGATCTCATTACCAAGTGAATTCATGTCTGTACCACAAAGTCTGCTGAAAGAAAATAGTCCCCAGACAAGAAAATACCTCTTATATATGAAGTAGAAAAAATAAAGACACTGGTTTAGTCCTGAGGAAACATTAGGTGCTTCTTGGTTTACAGCAGAATTTGTCTGGCTCTACTTCCCATGATGATGATGATGATGATGATGATGATGATGATGATGATGATGATGATGAGAGGAACCAAAAACATCCATGAGGTTTACACCCCAGGTTACATATCTGGGTGGACTTAAACACGGTTTTACAACACGTTTTATAACTCGCTTGTTCCAACATGTTATAGTCGTCTGTAAACAGCCTCTATAGCTTTCCTGAACTTGCACAATACGTTACAAAACCCACTACATAAGTCATTTGGATAATCCTTATGAAATACATACCGCATGCTACTTTGGCATCTGGGTCTTGTTTGAGATGGGCATCCAATACAGCATCACTGATCTGGTCACATATCTTATCTGAGGAGAAAAGCAGGAATATCTCAATGAGACAAAAACAATTCATAAAAGAGACAGGTTTCGCTCATTTATAGATGTGCACAGTGTCAATTTCAACTTCACTTAGTGTTTGAGAAAGTTCTTATCTGTCAGGTTACTCTCTCACATCCTGAAAGTTGTTGAAGCAGACGCTCCCCTCACTCGTTAATGAAACAGGTTTGACAGCTTACAAAGGAGGTCTGCGGCATTTAATACTTCAAGTTTGCTCTGCCTAGGTGTGTAAAGGGAAACTCTAGCACACAATCAGTAGAGATCTATGTAGGTACCTCAGTGCCCTGCAACTATAAAGTATGTCGATGTGGGTACATTACACCCACAGCCCAGCTGCGGCCCCTGCAGTACCTATATATAGGACTACTGGTAAGCCTATTATCTGTTGCAATGGATTGGCACCTACTACCTCGATGAAAGATTAAAAACTGAGGAGTGCTGTGTGACTAACTCTGCATATACACAGTTGACTACTGCAGATGTAGGCTCAATTTTCAACCTAATACATGCACCAAAATAAGACCAAAGAAGTCTCATGCAACAGCCCTGTGTGAAATAAAATACACAACTGTTAGTGATCAAGTGGTGTATTAGGATGTACTTAAATATTTTTTAGCTGAGAGGTGTTCAACCTTTAAATCCATCCGCCCTGTGAAAATAGATCCATTAGTTTAATACTTTTCTAAGCAGCAAAGAACACGGCTAATACTTAAAAGTGAGAGCTACCTTAATTCAGAATGTGTTACAGTTATTTTTTGTGCGTATTGTGTATGAATAATTTGTAAATTGATTCCCAAAACTCAACTTTAGCCCTCTTTCCCCAAACAAACAACAACCCACATGCTAAGCTGCTGAGCACATGTCACGTACTGTTAGCATGTACAGTTAGGGGTACTGTAATGATGCTATGCCGCATGGTAGCTACCCAGAAAGTGATGTGAAGATACACAAAACTGCCGTTTTATAATCTGAGATGTTGGATACATGTTGAACAAAGACGTAGCGTGTTTTTGACATTCATGTACGAAAGCCATGTGGAGCTCTAAGTGATTGACAGGCACAGAGCTAGCGCGGTGTTAGCTCGCAGAATTAGCCGCAGTGCAGCCGTAAGTTGCTGCAAAACCCCTGGACGAAGCCGGCTTATACAAAGAGTTTGTTGTTCTTGTAGGGATAAAGTCTACAAACACGTAACTAAAACACTGTTACACAGCATGTACACGCCTTTGGATTGTGTTGACAGCAGTCCACCGTGTATGAATGGGATAACCAGCTGACACAGTCCAACACGCTGAGCTAACACTAACACCAACACGCCACATGATGACCTTGTTTTAGAGGCTAACATGCTGCTACGAGGCTAATTACTGTTGTATACACTGCAGACATGGTTATACACATTCAGAACTTACCTGGGTGTCCTTCACCGACTGATTCAGACGTGAAGAGGAAGCAGTCTTCATCATAAAGTGAGCTGTTGTGGAAACCGTTCAGCTGACCGTTCATTTTCCCTCTAAACTCACTGTTAGCCAACAAGCTAGCTGCTCAGATACAGACACCTGGGGAACACCTGGGTTTTGTCGTCCTAACTTGGTCTCCTGCTCACACAGACACAGTAACCACAGTGCCGCTGGTTCAGACCCGCAGAGTGGCTCAGACAGCTGTAGATACCTGGCTGTGCAACTTCCTCAGACCTTTTTAAGTTGTTTCCCTGCAGCCAATGTTGATGTTAAGCACAAACCATGTGGTGCAAGTGGGCGTGTTTGAATTAGCCTAAAACGTTCCTGAGGGTGAATGAACTCTCAAAGTGAAGCAATGTTTACTTTTACTACTCACGTGTTACTCTTGTTATTTCTGTCTACAAGAGATCCTTTGATGTAATATCATATTAACTAAAACTAATGAATCTCAGATAGTTAAATTGTGGTGGAAAATAATTTTTGGAACACCTTAAACATTTTTTTTCTCCAAATTCTGATCATGAAACATGCAGATGGTTGCTCTGAGCACAATATATATCAGATGAAGTGAGTCCCCCTGTTTTAATCTACCTTTTAATTTTACATTTTCTTTGTACACCTTTTGCAGGAGTTACTGCAGCACATGTCTCTGGCATTATGTCAATATATTTCCTGAGAAATTCAACACTAATGTTATGCCAGCTTTCCTTTGAATGCACAATAGATCTGTCCACTTTATTTTACAACCCACCCAAATTTGATCTACTCCATAATTTTCAGTGTTGCTAGTTATAAGAAAAATGAACTAAATCTCCTCATGGTGGCTTTATCATACGGTCTATGAATTGGATTTATGGATGTTTTTAAAGCCAATTCAACAAAAGCATTCAAAAAAATTTTAACTAAGCCGGGTGTTCTAATAACTTTGGCCATCACTGTCATTCTTTAAAGTAAGTGAAAGTATAACAAATGTAGCTTTTAGGACTGTCAGGGGCCTTGGGATGAGAGTCAGTCTTTATTTGATTATTTGCAGGATTTTAAAAGATTGCCACAGGCTACAGGTCCAAACACAAGTCCTGAACAAACATGCATCTGTACATTTGATTTCCTCTGTTTCCTACATTGATGAGATCTTAACTCATTTTTCCTGTGATCTTAAAATAAAATTACAATAGATAAAGTTCCCTAATCAACCTAATGTTTTTAAAAGCAGGCGGAAGGCACTGGAAGAAGATGCATTAGCTTGTAGATGCTTTGACCAATGATTTCCTGCTAATCCAGGATATGCTGCCATGTTTTTTTTTTCTTTTTAAGTAGATGTTGCATGTGTGTAACTTTGCAGCATCATGCTGCTGCTGGTCTTGGTCAGGACTCCGAGGCCAAGAGTTCAAATGCTGTTGATTTCCAGGCTGCATAAATGATAAGCAAAGAGACAGCCGGGACAAAAGAGACACTAGACAAGATTGTTAAAGCAGAGCAGGAACTTATGGCAAGTTGAAAATGTCTGAATATGCTGACATCATTTATTTCCCTGTAATGCATGCAATGGAAATATCTAGAAGGTTCCTCTATAACAGAAGGAAGATTTTCACAGGCACTTACAGACTACAGTATTACTTCACTCAGGCTATTTGAGGACTCGCCCTGGGCCTGCAGGTAATACAAGGTTTTATTTATCAAGCAAATTTTAAACACCCAGAAGGCTTTACACTAGCAAAGAAAAACATTTTAATGGCTTTCAAATACTGTAAAAAAAGATCAGACGAGCAGGATATGGTACAAACAACGACAGGAAAAGAACCCCTTTTTTCTCCATTCATTCATTCATTAGAGGGTTTGTGGGTTGTCTGAAAGCTTAGAACTGTAAGACATCAAAACTTTTACTGTGTTGATTTGGAGACTAAACCTGCACAGATGAAACAGGAAACTATTTGTGTTTTGCTTATTCTAAAGACATGAAGCAACATTTTAACTTATTAGTAACCAATCTTCCTCTTTTCAGAAGATGATTTGGAACTACAGTTGTATAAAAAGCAAAAGTTTAATCATTACTAAATAGATTTTAGATCAGTGGAGGACAGTATCAAGGTTACATTCATTTGGTAAAACTAGTGACTTTTACTCCATTTGAAAAACAAACATTTTACTTGTGAGGCCACTGTAAATCTATCAACGCTCTGGATGCGCTCTGCTTTTGCTCTGAATAAATGACCAGTTCTTTTCCATCATCTATTCCCAAAGACAGTAAACCTTGCAGGTAAAGTTGATTTACACTGTGCAGATCAGACAGTTCATGAAGTGGTGAAAAAAGTGAAATATAACAAGAGTTTACATCTTAGTTTTAATAAAAATGTCTTATTAGACTTAACACATTCACTTGACAAGTCAAGAAAAATATTTTATTTTAAGAAAAGAAAAAACTAAATCTGGTTTACTTGTTTAGTTTATTGTATTAGGACAGGACTTTTTTATTTCAAGGAACCAAACAGACATTATTTGGGCAAATTATTTTACACTTTACTCGTAATTCAGAGACTTTTTTTTTTTTTTTTTTTTTTACTATTTTGAAACTATAAATTTTTCTGGACTTGTCATCTGTGGTGTGCACAGACTTTTTAAAGGGTAGGGGCAAAAAGAAGACAAGGGCGCCTACAGTAAGTTCTTGCCACCAAAGAGGGAACTTCTGTTTTGTTTTGTTCTGTTTTGTTTTATTTATGCAACTTCAGTGCGCATTTTTGCCACCTCAGAGGGCACTTTATTATGTTTTAACCAGCCAAAGAAGCAGTTTAGTGTGAGTCTTTTTTCCACCCAAGAGCACAAGTGTGTCTGGGCTCACAAGCAGGTAACGTTTGTACCCATGTGTCTCATATTAAGTCTAACAAGATGAATTTCTACTTTTAAATACAACCTGGATGCTTGCTTCGATTTCACTTTTTACGGTGTAGTACTGTTGGCCATATGTATTCTTGACTGCCCTCATGCAATGTGGAATATAACATACTGTATTTACATATATATTTTTTCAAGTATTACAAATATTTGAGCATAAAGCAAGTACTCCATCACTACTCTATCCCAAGTAACCACTGAACTTAGCTGCTTTCACTTGTGTTGGAGTCATTTTTGGCCAGGAGTATCTGAACTTTGACTAAAGTCATTAAGTTGTGCACATTGTCCACCAATTTTACAGGCCTAAAGAATAGTTTCTAAGGTATTTTAGCACCAGATTGGTAAAAAAAAAATCCTCTGAATCCAATTCCATAAAAGCTCGAGCTTCTTAGAAAAGGTAAAAAAATAAAAATAAAAGTCTACATAATTTTCTTGTTTAAAAGCACGTTAAGGTGATTGAGAATTCCTTGGATCATTTGCATGATTTAAAGACTTCCAAAGACTTTCAAAGACAGTATTACGTCACTGAGGCTATTTGAGGACTCACCCTGGGACTGCAGGTAATGCAAGGATGGTTCATTAATCAAACATATTTCAAACTCCCAGAAGGTGTTTTCATTAACAAGTTGAGACACACCACTCAACTGTCAGCAGTGAGTGCCATGTTAAAGTTACCTTCAGGACTGGGCGGTATTTTGGCACATTACAGAAAACTCGTGACCCAGAGGGTGATGTGTTTACATCTTGTTTTGCTTTATTCACCAGGGTAGTCTGTGCTGTTTGTTTCCTCATCTTTGTCTTCAGTAGTTTACATTGTACATTGCTCTTGGTGCCTTTAATTGTCCTTTGGAGATAAATAAAGTTAGTTTGAATTCAATTTGAGTTGGATTGAATTAATGCCCCTGATTCCAGATGTGGTAAGATAGTCCAAAGAGGCAGAGTTTTGATGCCCAAACAATGAGATGTGCAACAATTTCAACACCTTAACTCTTAATCTTTTTTCAAAGCATGTCACATTTGATTTCATTTATTTATTTTTTATTTACTCACTTTTATTTACTTTTTGATATCTGTTTCTTTCAGTGATTTCTGTAAAAATCAGTCACTAACTGAACTCAAACATACTTGTGCGATCATCACAGACTTATGAAATCAAAGCTCACCTGTCCCTCAGGTGTCTCTTGATACCAGATGATCAGTGGTCAGTTTTCTGCTGGTTACATGCTACACGGACATCAGCAAACTCTGCTTCAGACCAGAGGAAATGTTCTCCATTAGGGGGCGATAAATAAATAATAAAAATATATCAGGATGTTTTATGTCAGGATGAAGATCATGATTTTTTAAGGGTTTTTTGTTTTTCACATTCAGACTATTTTGACCTGATAAAAACATTTTTAGCCCTAAATTTCTTATCCTGCATTCCAAACCATCTTTGTGCACCATTTTTCATTTTGTGCTCCAATTCATAACTTTAATCTAGTCTTGTGTCCTCTAATGTTTTTGAACCCTCACATTTTCACATCATGATAAAGTAGCCTATGCACAGTCCAAATGCAATTTAGTGTAGTTTGTGCACTTGACATAAAATGTAAATGTACACATTGTTATTATTATTGCAGGACATGATTAATGAAGTTGTCTTGTTCTTCTTTTCCATAATTGATGAGTTCTCTAATCCACTACTGTCCCGTCTCATCTTGAAGACTCATTACGTCATTATGCAACTTGAGCACATGTCTGTGCACACACACCTTAACACAAATATACACTTCCTTTTGACGGTTTGAAACAGTGTTTGCCCAATAAACAGTACGATGTAAGTTTGTTCTTGTTTTATTTGAACACTCACACATTTACACGACACTGTTTCCTTGAAGCAAAGTAACCACATTAGCCTAAACATCCACTCATGGAGCTCTATAGGACAGGGACTGTATTCACAAAGCTGCAAAGAATAAGAGCATTAATCTAATATTTAAGTCACATGATCACATGTACGTTTCTGATTGGCCGACACGATGAATGCTCTATCTCTAGTCTTGGAGGTTAGGATCCATTTTATGAATACAGACCAAGAACTATAGAGTGACAATTTCAAACCAGCATCTGGTTCAAAATACACATTATGTTTCAGCACATAGGTCTACACACACACACACACACACAAAACCACACACACCCTCTCTCTGTTGTGAACTATGAAACCAGCAGTGTTTATGGTCCAGGGTCTTCACTTTGATCGCAGTCTGTCCACATGGATCCTTATTGCTGACATCAAACCGGTCACCTCTCCATCACAGGTCTACTCTGCCTTTGGTTTCACATTCAGTATGTTTCTTTACGTATGGTTTAGCTTATGAGTCTATAAAAGCACTTGTCACTGGGGGTCTGGACACACCGTTGACTCCCTGATACACACAGTGTATGAGATGATGATGGGTTCAGAAACAGAGAGCTGCTGGACTACGACGTGGAATGTTTGCAAACTACATTAGGAGTCTTAACATGTGCCGCCTCTACGAGCACGGGGACTCTGTGGGGTTAGATCAGACTCTGATGCATGGATATTGCTGTTACACCTCCTCTTTAAAGGCTGATTTCACTATTTACAACCTGGGCCCTTTTTTCTTACCATATTTTGATGTCTTAATGACAAGTATTTAAAGAAGTCGTCCACCTCGCAGGAAGAAAACAGGCTCTAAGACTTCAGAATAATGAAATGATATGGAAATTGAAATGAGTGCTTTCTTGCCACTTGTTACAGTCAGAGTCTAGTTGTTGCTGCACTCCGAAAACTGGAATCAACAGACAATTTATTAATTGACAGACATGACGCCTGAATTTCTGAGACTGTAAATCTGCCAGTGTTGTAAGAAAAAACAAAACTTTTGCTTTGTGCTAATTTTGGAACCCCCTATGACCAAGGTAACTCTTGCCTGTTTGCTATTGTTTGTTTTTTTTACATATTAGCGCTCACCCTGCTTACAACTGTATTACAAACTCAACAAGAACTAGAATCCAAGTATTGATGTTCTATTTTCAGCCACATTCACCTGACAACTTGTCTTGAGACGTCTTGATTTCAGTTATTAGGACATCTCAAGACATCTTGAAACACTCCGATGGCTGGGTATGAAGTCCAAAAAAAGTCTGATTTCAAAATATGAAAAGACAAGGAGCACATGACTTTAAGTTGTGCACCCAAGATGTTCGCCCTCAAGTGGGTGGCCCAGGTTAGTCCAGCCTGTGGCCTGTTTCCCATGTCATTCCCTACTCTCTTCCTGTTCCCTAAACTATCCGCTGCCCTCTCCTATCTGATTAAAGATTTAAAATTTTATCATTTTATGTCTTCAAATAATTTTTTTTTCTGGACTTGTCAGGTGAATTTGGCTCTCGTTAAAAGTGCTGTGAGGACTATCTGGAAAAGCTAAACACTCCATTTCCCATGAGCACTTGCACCCACTGTTTGTGAGGATGTGACTCTTAACAAGGCGTCTGGTTTTTTTTAAGTCTACTTTTCTTTGCTCAAGATGAAACCTTTCCCAGAATGCAAAGTGGCGAGGATGTATATTGATTACAAATGGCTTAATTAACCCATGATTTAGCTTTTAACCTGTGTTCGATGAGCCATAAGTGAATCTTTTCCTGTATAATTTGACCAGGAAGCTGAGAAATAGCATTTAGAAATAACCTTTTTTAGAACTAGAAGTGAGACTTTTTCAGGATTACTTTGAAAGTCCATACAGTCCCTCAAAGTCTAAAAAGAAAAAAAAAATAAACACCTCATTAGATTTCAGTTTCTGCAGTGTACTCTAAGCCTGCAGCTGAAAATGTGAATAAAGATGGTTCCTGTGGTCTGCACTGACCCCACTGTGTGATGTCTCACTGCCCAGCTGTGGTTACAAGATTTATATATAACTTTATAGATTTGATCAATTTTGTCACTGGAGGATCCAGTATTAACTTCCGTCTGTTTCATAACCAGATAAAAACTGAACTGAATTTGATGGATGCTTCCGACAGCCAGAGGTTAACCCTTACTGTAAACCACAAACATATGAACAGAGCAGGATAAACAAAGACGGCTTTGTCCACAGGGGGCTGCCAAAATCAACAGAAAGTCAAAGTCTAAGTGTCCCTATCCAGAGACCTTTTGTTTTAAAGAGCAGGGAAAATGTCACATTCTTTTTTTCCAGGCCATCAAACTCTGGTGACAGAAACAGGAGCGTCATGCTGCAGAACAGGAGCTGTCGGTCCTGTGCTGCCTTGAAAATATGGTTTGTGCATGGTGCGTTGGGTATGATAAGAAAAAAAGAAGGCAGCAGTAAAGCTATGCCAACTTTGGAAATAACTTTTCTATGACTAAAGTTTGGTGGTTTAACAGAGAGTAGAGAGACTCCTGATTAGAAATGTTTATCTCTGTATGTTTAGGAAGCAGCACTCTGACTGGACGAAACACTTACTGTCATTGAAACTTATTAAACTGCTGCTGGCTGAAGGAATCTTTCCGAGCAGCTAAAGTTTTGTATACCTATAACCCATCTGTCATTAAGACTTCAAAATCTGTGAAAAGAGGGCCTCAGCTTTGAAATAGTTGGTTTCCTCCCTGCTGTCTATGCAGTATCTGTTTCCCCTGCTTTGCCTATCTGTTTGAGCCCAGTGGGGCTAACCTGAGCTGGTCTGTGTTCACCTATGATGGCTGCGATGAGGGCCTCCGGTGCAGTCACTCCACCACCTGGAGACACAGGACTGCGAGGGCTGAGTGGGCTGATGGTGGGAGACGACACGGCGTCCGGAGAGACGAGTCGCTCCTTCTTAGCCCCAGAGCAGGGCGAGCGGCTCCGAGCCTGGCCTTCTTTGGAGCGTGGGTGGAGGCTGAGGCCCTGCAGGGAGGGGAGGGGGTTGGAGGACAGAGTGGGGACGGCAGGGCTGCGGCTGCGACGGTGCCGGTGGTGGTGTTTGCCAGTTTTTGGGCTCGGGCTGCGGGAGCTCGGAGCCAGCAGGACCAGAGTGCTGTCGTCCTCTGAGCTGACGTCTGAGCTGTCAGAGCGGCGAGCTGTGGGGCTGTGGACTGGAATCCTGATCTGCAGGAGGAAGGATTCAGAGAACACATTACCATAGATTTGGTATGTTGTGTTTAACAGCCACATGCTGCTCTAATGTTTGGGTGTGCTCATATTTCACATACATGAACACGTGCTGTCATGACAAATACCAAGAAGCTCGGAGACTCTTTTCTTACCTGAATTGGCGTTGATAAACCAACGATGCTGTTCATATTGTTACTGTAATAACCCAGCATGTATTCACAGTCATCTCGTGGTAAATCCTCCTCTGAAAATGTCACCTGATGAAGAAAAACTTCAATAAATGACCTCTGGATTCCATCCTGTGATCGCTACCATCATACCTCCGCTAATTATTTTCATATGTTTTGGCAATGCCCATATCTTTGTAAATATTGGCAAGAAATCTTCTCCTCTTTATCTGTAATTATAGGCACATTGATTCCACCATGTCCGCTCATAGCTATTTTTGAGGCTCCATTACCCCCACTCAGCCTCTCCTCCTCACAAAAAGACACCTTGGCCTTTACTACCCTTCTTGCCCGAAGGCAAATCTTATTAAGATGGAAATCTGTTCTACCTCCCACACACATACAGCGGCTCGGAGATGTCTTACACTTTGTAAAACTTGAAAAAATTAGGTTGTCGATCCTTGGACAATCAGGAAAGTTCAGTAAGATCTGGAGCCCATTTTTTGCCTTGATTAACAGCACACAATTTACTTTCACACCACTGTGTGACTGTGCTGTGTTAGATCGATTTTTGTGACTTGAAATACTCAGGTCACACTATAGGATATTTTACAAAGTATTTTTCTTTTTCTTTATGTATTATTGTTAATATTTCTGTCTAACTCTCATGTATATTTTGACTATGTATGCTTTGCTTGTCCCATGTGTTTTTATTTGTTATGTTTAGTCCAGGGAGAAAGGTACCAAAGGGGCAGGAGCGCAACTACCTACTTTCTGGGGGGTATGCAGACACATGACAAGCCCCCCCCCACACATATTTATGAATATGTGTGTGTATGGATTTTGGAATAGGTGAGGTCCATGAGGTCCATTTCTATGCGTTTTTTTATTACATTTTTATTCACATATATACATATATACTTTTTTTAGGCTTCAAGTCACACAAGATTCTTATTTTTTTAATTATTTTTTATGATGTGAAATCAGCATTTTCCAAACAAAAATGTATATTTAAAAAAAAAAAACACAACTGTTTACACCAAAGGCTATCTGGATTCCTGTGTATACTGTTTTTATCTCTTGGACATGTTTGTCCTGCTCTCTGTAATGTATTTTCTGTGGAATGGGTATATTAACATTAGTATGAGCAACAAACAAAGCACTCATCCAGTGACTTGAGGTCCTTGAGTAGACGCATCATCGTGACGCGTGCCTGGCCAGCTGATGAGCTGCTTAAATAAACTGGCTTTGTTCAGATGATTTGACAGGCCGAAATAGTGCTGAATTATCTAAAAAATATATATTGTGGTCGCCTAGGTGTAGACGGACGGGGATGTGGTCTACAAAGTGTTAATAATAAAAACACACCAGTTTTTGAATGGGGTTTGGCCCGCTGCCGAATGTCACACGGCCAATTTGCGGGTACGTGCATCAGCTGATCAAACATCTTTGCCTGCCTACAAAAGGAAAACGCTTACGCCTGTTGTCCTGTCCCCCCACACACGCGCGCGTACAAACGGGGCGCTAATCAGTGATGTGCTGACGTGCCTCTGCAGAGCTATAGAGATCTCTATACTTCTTATCTCTCTCTTATTCTTACTATCTTTATAGCTCTGTGCCTCTATTATCGATTGTATCTTTTACACAAACAGCTTTCAAATACAGAAGATACAGACTCAAAATAATTTCGCCCCTATCGCTTTGGCGCCCCCTCTAACTCGGCGCCCCTATGCATCGCATATAGTGCATACCCCCTTTTTGCGCCAATGCAAAGGGGAGGGGGGGTATGGGATTATTTTGGTCTTATTTCATCAAAATTTAGGTAAATGTTATAATTGCACAAATATCTTGTATTCTTTGTTAAAATAATAAAAAAGATGTTAAAAAGAATGACCTCTGGATTCTGTGTGTTGTTGTATAAAAAGGTGTACTGAAGCCTCTGACACACCTGTGTTGCGTTTTCTCCTTTAGCCCATATATACGCCTGGTAATCCTTGTGATGTCTGAATCCCACCTGTGGAGAAATTACATCAAACACTGATTCAGGACATCAACATAATTTTAAACTTTTGAGTCCTGCTTTGAAGGAGGTGGTAGTTTGAAACCCTCAGTAAGTCTTGAAGATGGGCATCACTAAGTCTGGACCTGTTCTCTGTAATGTCTACTCATCTCCCTGGTGCTTTGCAGACTGCTCCACATGTTTAGTTGAAAAATGCTGCGTGAGGTTATACTCCTCAAGAATGGGAACTTTCTCTTTGCAAATGAGACAGCTGTAATTCCCTTTAACTCCACAGAAATAATCTCCCACTTCTCCTGAAACACTCTGTGCCTTTCTTTAGGTCTTTGAAAAAAGCATCTTGCTTTAACATTTTCACAAATACTTTTTTTTTTTCTTTTTTTTTTTACATCTGTGTTCATGCAGTGGTCATGCTGTGTTCAAGGCCAAATTAGATATATCTTTCCCTATCCCAACAGAAGACCAGGCCATGAACGTGTTTGGCCAGATTTCTCTATTAATTGATATCAAGTGAGGGGTCATAAGTGGACCCAGGCAGTAAGTCTGAGACCCCTGGTTTACTGTGTGGCTGATGTGAAAAACTGGTCGTTCTCTGTTTTCATGTTGATTCAAGGTTGATTTTGATTTTTTTTATATTTCAAATCATTTATAAATGTATAACAAGTAGTGCATCTTAAAGTTTCGTATCAAATCCTATCGTATCTTTTTCATAGACCAGAGGTCTTCAACAGGGGGTCTGTGACATTTTTAGTTAATCAGGCAAATATTCATATTTTAAACAATATTGCATTCATGTTACTGTCTTTAAAGACACTTTAATGGATACATGGAGGCCCAAAAATGTTATCTTTCAGTCAGAAATGCACACATTTGGCAACACAGCAGCTCTCTCTGCACCCAGGTTCACTGTGTATGTTCATAAATGGCATCCTATTCACTTTACATTGCAAATATTTTAAATGAAATGTATGAACCTGTGTAGTATCTGAATAGGTTAGTAACGACTGCACAGTAACAATATAAGTTTATACATGGCACTGGGTCCATTTTAGTATGGATCTAGTGTATCCAACAAGTATGATTTTGAAGCAAATCATCGACCGCAGCCATATTGGAAATGAGGCGGGCTTTAAGCTAGGGATGCACGATATTATCGGCACAATATCGGTATCGCCAGATAAAAGATTAAAAACACGTTTATCGGTATTGGCAGATATGAAAATTTCTGCCAATAGGAACAGCCAATAAGGTGCTATTCAGTTAGGATTATTATTATTTTCCATCTGAAAAATAAGCTCCTTAAATAAAATGTAGCACTTCATTTATTTGCACTGCAGAGCTCTGTGTCTGTCACCAGGTTGTTACAGTAGCTCTAAAATAATCAAATGCAACTTGGTTATGTTTAAAAATGCATTGTACATTTAAAGTTCATGTGATCTAAAGAAATTATTTTTCTGTATTTCAATACTGAATGTCTCGAGTTTGAAAAAATAATACATTTCTTATTTATGGTAAAATCAAATGTTTTTTTTGTCTTGTTTTATGTGTGTTTCTTAAACAAATAAGACCATCACAATAAGAGTAACATATAAATTCCAGTCCAGGATAGACTTAGCTTTCTTTACAGTGAAAAAAACAAACAAACTTGTGATTATCGGTATCGGTATCGGCCAAAAGGGGTTTCGATATCGGATATATCGGCAAAAATCCAATATCGTGCATCCCCACTTTAAGCCTCCTCACTAACAACTATAAGGGGCCCTTTTTTTGGCATGGTGTGTGGTTTCTCTTTCAACAAACTGTCAAATGTCCGCTTGAGGCTGTCTCTGGAGGTACTCATTGCCTCAGAATTCTAGACCATGGTTTGCTGCCTCATCTCTTGATATCAAAGCATTTCATGTAGTACTGTGTCTTCTCTTGTTGTTTGTTATCATACTGTGTTTCATCCTGATGTTTGGTATCAGTCTCTATTACACCATACTGTATGTTGTGATCTGGCATGTTTTTATTAATGACTGTATCATCATATCACACAGCATTTTTTGTATTTTATCGTATTGTATTATATGGTGCTGTTTTGTATTGTAACATGTTGTGTTTTTTATGATACCATATCTTATTGTATTACCTTGTATATTGCTACCCAGTCCCATGAGCTGCGCTGATACGTTGATGCCACAGTGAATCTGACGGTAGCATCTGAAACTTTACTCCATTCCTTGTTAACCTGCAGCTCCACCAGAGGCACCTCCACCCTGAACGGGAACTAAAAACAGAGCGGATGGTTAAAAAAAAACGAGCTGCACAGCCCCGGCTCAAAGAGACATGTTGTTTATCTCACATGGAGAGAAAACACGGCAGAAACGGGCTTGTGGTCACTGATGGTGAAGCCCATGTGACTCCTGTACGCATGCTGCGTCACTTTGGTCGCCCCTCCGAGCCATGAAGTTAAACCCCGCTGCAGGGCTGCATTGTGGGTAGGAACTGGGGAACCAGTGCGGCGGAGGCGCCACAGGATGCGATCTGTCCAGGCTGGTTTCCTCTTTTTAGCGCTTATAGAATAAAAGAAAAGGGGACAAAGACTTATAACGACAAGACATCAGAGCTACACACAGTTTGTTTTTAGAGACCAGAGGACGAACCTGGTGTCGTACGTGTGGGTGCCCACATCAAACTTATAGGTGGGTGGGAATTTGAGCGGTCCCTCCATGAAGCCCTCGAGGATGGACTCTGTGTTTTTAGCCATGTTGAGCTGCAGAGAGGAGGTGGAGGAGGGAATTTATCCACACACAAGCTGCAGAGCTCAGAGGATGGCAGCTACCATAAATTACCCCGATCATTCAGGGTGTTAAACATCCAATCAGATCTTGAGCAGCAGAGATGTCATTACTCTCTTTGAAAAAGAGGATATTTATGTGACTTTTTCTCATCATAAACCTTTTAAGGATGCAAGAATGTGTTTATCATAAAATCAAATTTGTGGTCCTGTGCCTGGATGAATTTCTATCACCCTGACAGGAGGTGACGCTGTGTCACAGCGCCCTCTGCTGCTTGTGGTTGGTGATCAAGAGACAAAAACAATAGAGTAAAACCTTCCCGAAAGATCTGTTTCAGGAAAAGGTGCCTCACCTGATCTCGCTCCCAGAGAAGAGGAAGCTTGTTGCTGTCGATGGCACATTTCACCACATGGATATCGTAATCTTCGATACGGAAATTCAGATCGCCAAACCAAAATACGACACTGAGGAGAGACAAATGCAGCCAAGTTCATTTCATCAGAAACGTGAAGGCAGTTTGTTATTGTTTACGATTTGTAAGAGTTTGCAATATCTCTGACTCTCAGAAAAGAGAGTAACTTTAACTAAAGACATAGTAAAGATCAAATAATGAGAATTTCCAAGATTTATCTGTAACGACAGGCAGCTCAAAACTTGCATTATGCTGGAACATTTCAGTCAAATTTATTTTATTATCTGTCATTTTCAGCCCTGAAATCAAACTTTAGTGTCCACATGATGACACCCACTCATGGTCCAGTACCCCCGTGGCCGTCCCTCCTTCAAACTGCTGCTGCTGCAGGATGCTTTCAAAGTCCTCCATCCGCTGCTCCAGGTTCCTCATGTGAGCCGGCAGGTGACAGTTGAGGAAGCACACTGGGTGGCCGAACATCGTCATCCTCGCACTGACGCCACCTTTGTTCCCCTTGGAGTGAGAATAAAATAGAGGACAAAGAGAGAAATGCATCAATTAAAATAAAGATGAAAAAAAACAGGATCATTCATCAACATCGTCTGTGCTTGGGGACAAAGTCAGAGCGTTTTTTCGCCCCTGAGTCACAGAGCCAGACAGCCTGCTGCTGCACTGACCTCAGAGAGAAGGAGACTGCACCAGCAGCAGCCAGGGGTGATGCTGACATCAACACGCACGGGAAGGTCACACACTGACACATGCATCCACGCACACACACACACACACACACACACACACACACACATTCCCCTACCCCACTGACACAAACCCACCACAAAATTTGTGACGTGATAAATCTCAGAGCTGAATTCAGAGCAGCGCTTTTTGATGCGTAGCACGTACCCAGTAACCCCCGAGTCCTGTGCGTGTGCTCTGTGTCTGCACGCCTCGGAGGAACGGGAGATGGCAGAATTTAGAGAAAACCAGCAGCAGCACGCCCTGCATGCGCTGCGATGCCACCTGGACAGATGGGACAAGTTAAGAGCTCATTATCAACTTCAGCTAAACTTAAAGCACAGGAGCCGTTTGAGGCGACTGACCAGAACGTATCCAAACGGACTGAGAGTGTCCATGCAGAGATCACTCCACTGGTCTGAAAACAGCACATCCTTCAGCCGCTTGTTTATCATGGAGTTCACTTCCTGGAGTCTGTGTGTGGACAGAGAAATGTCATTAACAAGTGAGCATGGCGCTCTGATAAAAAGGACAGTGATGGATAACAGAGGCAGACGGATCAAAACAATCACAGATGACTGAGTGGGCACTCGCGGCTGTCTCTCTCTCGCGCGCGCTCTGGCACTGCTGAGCCTGGGAGAAATAGTTGCTTACCCGATGATAAACATGTCAACGCTCCCATCTGAAACATTTGGTCCGAACAGAGCTGTGATGTCATCTGGTGGGACGGCTGATCCCACGTTCCATGTGACGATGTACACCCTTTGAGAGGATCGGGAGAGAAGTGCTGCATTAGATGTATGAACTATATATAGTGTGTATACTGTAGGGTGGGAGAGGACATAATCTGTGCTGTAATCCTCGGGGAAAACTGTTTTATCTGTGCCGCTGTATAGAGAAGAAAAGATAAGCACAATTAAGCACCTCTATGTTCGGCTATGATGACTAAGGTGTGTGCATGTGTGTGTGAGTGTGTGTGTGTGTGCAAGAGGAGAGGGAAAGATGAAGCAAATTGTTCTTTTTTAAAACTAAACCACCAGAATAACAGTTTTATAACACGAACAAAAGTGACAGCCAACGCTGCGTACACATTTTCTCAGCTACGCGATCCAGCTAACCACAAAAAAACACTTTTTTTTAACCTGGATAAAATCACTGGGTGGTGACGGTAAACAACTCTTAGCTTCCTGAGAAATAAGAGTGCGGACAAATAACTAGTGGATGGAAGAAAATCCAGCGTGTACATCAGAGAGGGGGTTTAAACACACAAGTCACTCGATGCTTAGGATCACGTTATCTGTGGACATTTACGGACTGTGAAGGCATAAACTGGAGTCTATAAATCAGGAACCCTCACAAGCCAAGGGCGAGCTCTCAGACCGCTGAGTATGAGACCTGGGTTATAATAAAGAAGCAAGAAAACTACTTCAGGACAAAAAGAAAACCAGCACCAAACATCATAATAATGATTTTGTATTTTAGGATTGCTCATCAGCGAGTTAATAGTTTGATATAATACTGATGTTTCCGTTAACCCCTTACTGCCTGAATTATTGACAGTTATCTAAAAAACTATTGTGTGTTTCTGCATTCTTACAGATGCTAAATTGAGTGGAGGTTGTGAATTTGAATATAGCACATACACAAATTATGACTAATAGGGATGTCCCAATTAGGGATGGGTACCTTTCACATTTGAAACGATACAGTACAGATGCCTGGTACCTGGCAATCGGTATCAGTACTCAATGGTACCAATTTTCAGTACTTTTTTTTTTTGTTTATGTGGTAAAAAATATCAATTTGTTTTAAAAAAAAATATAAAAAGAATTCAATTCAACAAATTTTTCTTCAATATATAACCTTGCAATGCTGTGTTCATGTCCAGCATGGAAAATCGCCTACTCTTCCCTCCTTCATAGTCACAAGGATGCATTTAGGTACCTAAACATGGTTTTATGTGAATCTTTACCTTGTACTTTTTACAGAATTTGGTCGATGCCAATAAAAGTACCATATTTGGTACAAATCTCTAGTCCCAATCAGCATTTTTTGCCCTCGATCCCAATTATATAGTATTGAGCATCAGCCGATACTGAGTCCCGATTAACTTTTTGGGTTCGTAGATAAACTTTGCTGAAGATGTTAGAAATTGAAACTGCACACTTTTGGTTTTGTGTATTAACAACATTGAATAGTAGAAATTAATCATTAAAATATGTCATGAGCTTAGTAAGTCTATTTCACTTAAGTTAAGTCGAGTAAGTTTTGTTAAAATCCTCTGGATCCCAAACCCCCCGGCAGGATCAAAATACCACTTATCTTCGAATGACTGGCATTTAAATACCATTTGTCTAATCCAAAAACTGAGAAAAAAATGCCATAATTGTTAGATTCTCAAGTTTCCAAGGGTACCTGAATGTATCACATAAGAGATTAGCAAAGGAGAATATGGTAAAATTTTGTCATCACTTTGAATTTTATATCTTCTCAGAAAATTTGCAGAAAATAACCTCAAGCTAAATTCTACTAGGGGTCGAGATTGGGACATCCCCAATCCCCAATATATATTATATGTATAGATACAAGAAGTTCACCCTCAGACCAATATGTTGGGACAAAGTACATCTGATACAATCCTTGGTATGTGTAGAATATGAATCAACAGGCAACAGCAGCATACAAAGGTCATTTAAGCTTCATGAGACAACCACCATCAAGGAGTTTCGTAATTTAAACTTCCTATTTATCTCTGTAAGTCCTGGGGTCATATTTGGTCATAAACTCGGTCTGATCCACCTTTCTTAATTAACTACACAAAGAAAAACTGGATTATGAATTTTAGCTGTTAAAATTACATTTTAGAGTCTAACCTGGTAAACTGAGGCTGGAGACATAAAACTACGGTGGCCAGAAGGTGTCAGACAATTTGCAAATTAAAAACCATCTGCAAAAGGAAAAACCATGACTACATCAACAACAAACACAAGGACAAATGCTGCAACACCAATGCAAAAGCCAAAACATAACAGAAGGACAGCCACAACGGAGGTATAAAGGTCAAAGGTCAACTTTGTCAGTTTTTTTAGGGATGGTTTTCTAAGGGATGGTTTACCAATGGACAGTTAAATGGACACATAAAAGTTGTGAAAGTAAAAAGTTGTTTTCTTTTTTAACTTCAGCTTCAATGTACCATAATTTCCAGACTGTTGGGTGCACCTGTAAGTAAGCTGCACCAATTAAATTTAGAAAGTGCACATACAGGCCACACTTAACTATAAGCTGCATGTTGTAACATGAGATATTTACACAGAAATGGGTCAGTCTGATGTTCGCACCATAGACCTAGGCTAACATCTGGTTCCTTTTATTCTATCACTGAAACAATATTAACGCTGCCTGTGCAGACGCCAGATGAAACTATGAGGAGAACTGTGTCACAAAGCCGTGCCTAAAAGCCATTCAGGAGGACGCGTCCCTTTAGCACTCACAGCGTGGTCTTATCCTGGATCAGCATCCATTTCTATCTGTTTGCTCTCTCTGACTGCTTCGTAGGGGTCTCACCTTGTAATCTCCATCATCGTTATTATATTTCTGCAATATTTACTGGTAACGGATCATCTGGTGTTTAGCTTTCAGAATCATAACATTAGCATAATAGCTTTATTTATCAGAGCTGAATTTTCCTTTTCTTTTGCAAAGTATTTTGGTTTGCAAATCGTCTGTCACAGATGACGCAGGTGTTTCAGTGTAAAGTGTGACCCTTTTAACTGATGACTGCCAAAGCACTAACACACAGGGTTGAAAGTCACCAGTCAGCATGGTCACTCTCAACTCCAAAACACCGGCTGCTCTGAAACGGTCATGATCCTGTCAGGCATTGATAAAAGCTGAAAAAGTACTGTTTCTGACAATTGGCCAAGGAACAAGCAGACATTTTTATGCTGCTTACAACTTTAATTTAGTGTTTAAAGAACACTAACTCCTTTGAATGAATAGGGCTAAACTCTGTTGCCAAAATGCGTGCACATCTCTATGATGTAGGTTGTAAAGGGGTCTAAAGCCATTGTCTGACAGGAATATCAGATAATAAACAAACACCAGAAAAAAAAACTGTAATCTAACAATCAGATAATAATTTTCTTAAAGAAAATCAAATGAATATCTTTTCCCTTTTCTTCGCCTGTTTAACCACAAACATCATATTCTTATTTCTTGTAGATTTTTTTTTGCAGTTTTGAACATCAAAAATAACCAAATAGCAAAAGTCAGTCCAGTCTCAAGTGGTTCTGATTTGCTTTTTGCTTTTGGAAATGTCAGATGAGGCAGGAAATGAATAAGAAATTCTAATGCTGGTTGTGGGCAAGAAAAAAGGCAAAGAAAAAACTGCTTCTCTTGCTCATTTCTTTCTCTGACCGTGGTCAGTTGTAGTCAGATCCGTGCATCATAAGAAATTCATCTTTGAGTGTGTCTGGGAGAAGTGGCTGCTGCCCAAAGCCCACTCAGCATGAGTTTTCTTTTGAATAAATGTTGTTAAAAATTCAGTCTGGGTTTCAGCAGCTGGTTAAAGAGGCATCTGAGAATCCTCCACAGAAAATGAGCTGCTTTGTCAGGTTGGTACAGCTCTCAGTGACAGTTGAAGCTTTGATTCATGTGACGTGATCTGGCACACGTCAGATGTCCTGCAGCTGCTGTCTGCAGGTCTGCTTCTGCAGCTGTTTTTAGATGTAAGAGGAATTAACTCTCAGTGGATACACAGCCACAGCAAAGGGACGGTGACAGGCTCGTAGTGTTAGGTGTGCAGTGTTAGGTAAAAGTGATAAGTCATCTCACCTGAAGTCATTGTTCTCGCCTCCTTGCTTTTCAGACTGCGCTTGGCTCTGTGTGGAGCTCCCAGGGGAGGTGGTCTTCGGTGGCTGAGGGGGAAGGCTGGGTTTGGGGCTCAGGGTTGAGGTGGGGCTCAGGTAAGACTGTGGGCTGTGGGGGCTCTGAGGACTGTGGACAGGTAGAGTGGGCTCTGTTGGGGAAGGCGTCAGGATGTTAGCACTCTGAGGTCCTGGGATACACACTGGGACCAGATCAATCTCTCTGGATGGGTCTGCTGTGATTCTGGGCAACTTTGGAGCTGGTTTGGTTCCAAGAGCGGTTGGCCTGGGCCGACTGATGCTTGTCAGGGGCGCTGGTGTGAACCCAGGCTTTGATTGCATCTGGTCTGTAACCTTCACAGGTAAAACTGGGCTCAATGCAGGCGGCTTCTTGAGAACCTCAGGTGAGCCAATTGTGAGCTGTGGAGGTAAAACTGGACCAGGTCCGATCACTACACAAGGACCAGGTTGCAATTTGGGCCCACAGGGGTCAGCGTTGATCTGCCTCTGCTGCATGCTGTCCATCAACCTGCAATGGCGAGATAACACAGACAACATTTTCCAGACTGAATAAAAGTGACGTAGGTAGATTTTGACCTCTCTTTGCCCTTCATCTTGTCTTAAACATGGTATCACTGAGTTTGGACAGCTGTGTATGTCATAACTGACCTCTAAAGTCAGAGCTCAGTCCTGTCATGACTGAAAACATTACCAGGAGATGGCAGAAGAGCCCAGATCCCAGATGTCTCAGATGATGGCAGATGTCTGTCAATGAGTTCGCTTCTGCTGGAGATTTCTGCCCACTAAAGAAAGCTTGTTCTTACCACATGCTAATAATATAAAATTTGCAGGTCTAGACCATAGACTGTAAAATATTTGGAAGTAGTCTCTGTGACATCATCCATTTGTTTCAAATACAGAGTTTTGAGGCTGACAGAGGTGGGCCTTTGGCTTGTTTACAGACCGCTACCAAATGCTGTCAGTTCTATCAATCATACCCTTCAATTGGTAAAATTTGTAAGTTTAATAGCTTAGCACATAACAAATTACTTTCACTACCCATACAGTGTTTGCTGATGGAAAAATAGGGTACTAAGATTAAATTATCCTCTTGAACCAGGCTGTCAAGATTGGCTTTTTTGATTTGGTGTGTATGTAGTGTCCTGTGTTGTTGCAGCCAGCCTCTAGTGGACACTTGGTGAACTGCAGTTATTTTTGGGGCTTTTATGCCTGTAATGATAGAGTAGAGGACAGTGGACAGAGTAGGAAAAGGAGAGTGAGTGGGGATCAACATGCGGGAAACAGGCCACCTGTTTGAGGGGGACCCTCATGGGGCGCAACCTAGACCTGTGCCTCTGACCTGCGGTTTTCAACACTTTTGCATGGGCCTCACTTTTTAAGCACAGACTGTAAATAGAATGGATGTCATCTCAATTGGCTCTAAGTGAAGGTCAAAAACTCTGTCTCCTTCATTCATCCTAATGGAGTTGTGGTCAAACTTTACAAAATAAAAATGCCTCATGGAAATGTTACCCACTTCCGTACGCTGTGGTGATAAGAAGATAATATTGGGCTGTGTTGTTCAAGACTTTTTTTCTGAAGTTTCTTTTTCATTTGTTATTAGAGGTTAAAATCAGGGTTTTACATCATGTTTCACAATGACTGACAGCTGCCATTCTTGCTTAGTTGCTTCAGTATTTTCAGTATTCAAATAGATATTTTACTTTGATTTGGCAAGAAATTAAAGTAATCCTTTCTTTTTACACTTTGTACGAACTGAGCAGCAGAAATGAAAGTTTATGTGCACAGAGGAGCTATGCTGTGTGGGCGGAGCTTTGTTACTGTGGCTGTACCCAGATTCTCAGACTCTGACTGTGGCTGCAAATTTACTAGATGCCGGAGCTTCATCAACACCGTACAAAGGTAAAAGGCGAAGTCACACAGTCCATTCTATTTAATGTCTTTGGTTTTAAGACTGGAGGTTGCTGATTACATTTCTGTGATCAGGCACTGTACAGACAAAGATAGATCTGGTACTGATGCTCTCTTGTGTTTACTTTGATAAGAGGGGCTAGTTTCCTTTTACTGACACTACTTTATCATTAAGAGCATGTTGTTACGCTGTTTGTTGATTACATCTGTAATGTAACTAATGGATAGATTAATCTGAACATCAAAATATCCACCTGCACAAATTCGCAAGTTATTAAATGGAAGAGCTTGAGTGCTTTAAATCTGCACTTTAACACTGCTTATAATTCTTCCAGCAGTGTGCTGAGGAACTAACTTTGGACCTCCCGTCCTGGATCACATCCTTGTTTCCTAGCAACGTTAATTAGCCCCTGACCCTCTTACAAAGCAAAAGAGAATACAGTTGGCGTTCATTATGGGATGGTGTCACAGTGTTAGTCACTTACTGCTCACCAGTTGATTATAGCTTCGCCTCCTTCCTGGAGAAACTAGTGTGAGGGCTGATCATGGAACAACATCAGACAATGTCAACAGATACTGTAGGTCACAGGGAGGAACAGGCCCTCCCTCCATTTTGTTTATATGACCTCCCACACAGAAATTATACACCTCATTAAATCATTCATGATATGCAAATCAGGATCCCTTTCATGTGGCCACAGTAGTGACCTGAAAAACAGAGCTGCTGAGTGATGGAGTCCACACAGGTCTGAATTAAATTAACCTCAGAAGTGCAAAGGGCATGTTCAGAGCTAAATGACACAGAAAGTGGGCTCTTTGTTTTTAAGATTTAACAGTCATGAGCCTGCAAGTCTGAATGACACCCCCTCATCTACAAAGGTCCAAACATGAGCTCCTGTTTAACACTGAAAACACGACCAGCAAAAACAATACATGCGTTACTGCAGGTTTTCTGTCAGACCTCTGGGAAACAGTTGTCTTACCTCTAGTGCGTTTTTTTTTATTTCCAAGGTGAACCGTAAAGGTGATCTCATAAATAACAAACGAGGATCAGCCTCCCTCTGCCAATCAACGCACGTCAATCAGCGAGGCTGCTTGCTGGCATGTAATCGATGATGGATTTATCGGTCCAGGTTCAGGGCGACCCGGGAGCAGCCAGCGTGCAGGTCGGGTTGGAGCCGTCGGTACCGGGGACAGCGGACGTCCACACGGTGCAGACCGCGCGGTCTGCAGGGCTGTCAGGACAGGAGGCAGTCACGCGTGATGAGTCCACACTCGTGCATGTTGATCTTAACACATCAGCTGATTTTCGCTCCTCTTACGTATGCCTTTCAAACGAGCGGCGCAGTTTAGCTGTGCGCTTTGCTGTCAGCATCCCGGCTGCACCTCCTGCACACCGGCCGTACACACACCCATCACGCACACGCTCCGTGCTCCTCGCTCTCCGTCTCTCCCTCTCCCTCTGTGCACTCTGGGTAAAGCACATGGTCACCTGAGGGGCGGGTTTAGTGGGAGAGTCAGAACCAAAAGATCGAGCCGAAATGATTGAGCATCTTTGCTGTCAGTGACGCATTAACCTGACATTGGTGCGTCAAGGTGAGGACACTAATCATCCTGCTGCCAATCACACATCAGAGCATCAGCTCCAGCTGTTCAGACCTGAACTCACCACCAGACTAAAATCAAATCAGCTTTGAAATAGTTAGAGTTCACATTAGTGTAGGAATCTATTGTTCACTTTGATAGGAAATATTTAATACCATACTGTGTTTAGAGATTTTTTTTTATTATTATTAATGATCGTTTTCTGATTATTATAACATTCACATGCATGAAGAAAACAACCGTACATCCCTGTATTTCCCTCTTAATTCTAAAAATATTATACTTGAATATCCCAATATTGTAAATGTTATTGTTCTACATGCATTGTCTTTCTACTCTCAAATATTTCTTATTGTGTAAAAATGTTATTCTTAAAAATGAATAAATAAATAACTCTGTAGTTCAGGGAATAAGCTTTTTGAAGCCGTCTTTTCATACTACTCTGGTGCAGTAATGCAGCATTTATTTGAATAAGAAAATCAAAGTTAAGATCATTAAGTACATACTGTAGTGTTTCATGAGACATATGGTCTTATAGTCTACTTTGAAATATTAAGACACGTCACATAGGCTACGTTTAATTCTGTAAATTACTGTATAGATGTTGTATTGAGAATGGTCTGTTCATGTTGCTGTGTTTGGCATGCAGTTACAGCATGGTGTTAGAGACTTGCCAATGTTAACATGCTGCTTTCCTGTCTTCAATACAAATAGCTACTACAGTTTTCCTATTGCTGAACTTTTGAGTGTAATATTTACCACAACATGTTACATACTTATCGTATTTCTTTGATTTGAAGACACCGGTAATATCTATTTTGACATTATTTTGGACTTTAAAACTGCTTTGGATAAGGATTCTTAACATGAATTTTAAAAAATTTGTATTAATTGTGATTTACTACATGAATCCAGCCAATAAGTGCTGTTTTAAAAATCAGCTGTTTGACCCTTATGCATGTGTATGTAAATCATTGTCTGTATTTTCATATAATGCAATACTTACTAAAAATTAATTTGAAAAAAGTAATATGATGCGCATTACAATAAACTGTGCAGTTTTAAGTACAAAGTTTCAGACAATACCAGTAAATGTTATCCTGCTCATCACCTACACTAACCTCACCTTCTCATACCAGACCAACTAGTTCCCATCTCCCCACCTCACATCATCAGATGTCAACTTCCTAAACCCCATCACAAAGCTCTACATCAGGGGTCTCCAACTCCTACCCTGGAGGGCCTAGAGGCTTCAGGTTTTCTTTCCAACCAAAAACTCCACCAGCTGATTTCACTGATTAGTCCCTGCTCTCTGCTTGACGGTGAGATAATCAGTGAAATCAGCTGGTGGAAGTTTTTGGGTTGGAACGAAAACCTGCAGCCTCTCGGCTCTCCAGGGTAGGAGTTGGAAAACCCTGCTCTACACAGTGGATGACGGTCTCTGGCATTGCCACCCTGAGTCTTTAAACTCTGTCCCTCCAAAACATCCACAATTGAGACTTGCTTAGGTCATTCAAAAATCAAATGTAGCATTTCAAAATAAAAGTCTGCTAAATGTGACCTCTAGCCTCTTCCTATCTTTATATCTTTCTGTATCTTATACCTTCATCTGTCTTGCACAGTATGTCAACCATCTTTGAGTATCTAAAACGTGCTATATAATATTTTAAATTATTATTATTATTATTATTATTATTATTATTATTATTATTATTATTATTATTATTATTATTATCATTTCTTTATCACTCTAATTGTTATTGTCCTACTTTTAGTGTTTACATTATTTTTCTCCATATTCAGCCTTTCCCTTTTTGTCTATCACTTTGTCACTTCCAGCTGGTGTTCCAACTCCTCATCAATAAATATGGGGTCTTATTTTGATCATTTACCCCCACCCCCAGTCAGTAGACACATGCCACTAAGGCCCTATTTTCAATGGTAACATTGCATTTGATATACAGGCAAACCCTCAGTTCACAACCCCAGGAGCTAACAGAGCTAACAGGTTACCCAGCCGCTCCATTAGCCTGCTGATAATGAAAGATTGTTTTACAAATCAAAACGTATGTAAAAACATGAATTTAATCCATTTAAGTTTTTTAGACACTTCAAAATAAAGTCCCTTTTATGGCAATGGTCAAAAATAATTCTTTGGTTTCCACAGGACAGAGTTGTTTGACTGGTTGTCACATTCAGACAAAAACAGTGCGTACAATGAAATAGATGTTTATTAACTGTGTTTTTTATTACTCACACACACTCAGGCCCTCAACAGCAGCTTCATAAAAAGTGTTCCCAGCTTCTCTATGGCTCTGACTGGGATTAATGCAGATGTGTAATCTCTGAGGAATGTACTGATCCTAAGCGCCAGCTGTCCACAGAGAGCACATGGACACCCACGAGTCCCTGCTAACACAGATACTGGACCTTAGACGCTGTGCATTTACAATCACATGATGCAGACACCAGATACTGTAAATGAAAAAGGTGAATTATGTTTTTCTTCAGCTCGTGCTTGTTGCAGATTAAATGATAAAACGTTGAAGCTATCAGAGAAGCTGTCAGACTTCTCAGAGTCTATGGTCTCTTTTTGGTTTTGACCAGGCCTTTCTCCACCAGGGAGCGGTAAAACTCCTGGATGTATGTGTACACACACTTCCAGTCGGGCTCTTTCATCCGGACTAAGTCATCAGCGTCCAGCAGAGGGGGGCAGCCGGCCAGCCTCCTGCAGACAGAGAGCGTGTGTCACTGACAAATGGCTTGAGATAAATAATGACACAGGATTGTAGAGTCACTTTGTCCTCATCTGCAGTGCACCTTGAAAAGCAACATCTACTGCTTCATAGAAAGAACAGGAGCTCACTCTGCAGTGCTGAAAGCCAGCAGGAAGTTTTCCCTGGGCTTGTTTGGGTTGAGGATGGAGTACTCAAAGGCGTCAGGAAAGAACCGGTGCACCAAGGCGCAGAAGGCGATCCCATCTCTCCAACTGGAGGAGAAGTTCTGGATGTCCACCCCCTTTTTTCAAGCAGAGGGGGATCAGTTTAAGAGAAATGGCCGCTGGTAATGAGACGGAGCTATGTATAGCACCACAGGGCAATAATTCACAGGCAAACAGAGTCAGGGCATATTTACCTCATAAGGCTCTGTTTTGGCCCTGCACCAGTCAAGAAGCATCTGTTTGACATTCTTAGCATTGGGCGCTGCTGCAGCAGGAGGACATTTCTGGGCTGAGGCAGCAGAGGGACTGGACTGACTGTGGAGAAAAGACAACACAAAGACAAAACCATGAAAGAAAAGAAATGAAACAGGAACAAACATACCTAAGAGAGTGTTTTCATACTTTTACAACACAACGTTTATTTATGACAGCTTATTTCTTTTAAGTGAGAAAATGACTTTTCTTCACAGCTGCCAAGCCTCTATTATTAAGTAACTGATGCTGACAGACTCTTCCAGTGTTATTACTTATAAAGGTTGGAATTTAGCACATTTATCCTCTGAGGGTAAAAAGGTGAAAAATGTAGAAGACTAATGGATTCTTGAAGTGGTACTACATCAACAATTTTCTTCTGACTGTTTGAAAAAAAAAGGCCTGAATTCTCATTTATGTAAAAACATAGAAATATGTAAAAAAAAAAAAAAAAAAAAGATAACACAATATGCATAATCATATTCAACATTATGAAAACACAACAAACATTATCTTTTTCTCTCTTTCTCTCTTTTTTGAGATGGTTATGCTATGCTACAATGTAGTGTGATATGATACAATGATAATAATTCATTAGCTTTCTTAAAAAATGATGAGATACGATATAACACAATTAAGAAAAGTTGATGCAATATGATGTGTAATGATACAATTAATTGCAATGCAAAACAATATAATACAGTGTGACACGGGAGGATTCTGTAAAACATGAAACTGTACAATATGATATGATGCTCATTTTGTGTGATATGAAAAAGTATGATAAGATAAGCAACACTACAATACCCTACAGTACAAGAAAACATATGATATGATATGATATGATATGATATGATATGATATGATATGATATAAAAAAATTAAAACACAATACAATATGATATGATAAAATATGATTGATATGATAAATCATAATATGATATTATGTGATATGATATGATATGATATGAAATGATATAAAATAATATGATATGGTAAATTATTATACAATATGATATGATACAATGTGATATGATATATGATATGATATGATATGATATGATATGATATGATATGATATGATATGATATGTTATGATATGATATGATATGATATGATATAATACTCGATACAATATGATATGATATGATATGATATGATATGGTAAATTATATTACAATATGATACAATGTGATATGATATGATATGATATGATATGATATGATATGATATGATATGGTAAATTATAATACAATATGATATGATACCATATGATTTGATATGATAAATTATAATATGATATGATATAATATGATATGATACGATATAATATGATATGATATGGTAAATTATAATGCAATATGATATGATACGATATGATATGATATGACATGATATGATAAATTCTGATACAATATGATACAATATGATATGATATGATATGTTACGATATGTTAAATTCTGATAAGATAAGATAAAGATAAGATTAAAAATACTTTATTAATCCCAGAAGGGAATTCATTTGGTTTGTCTCTTCCAAATAGTAAAGAATACAATATGATATGATATGATATGATATGATATGATATGATATGATATGATATGATATGATATGATATGATATGATATGATATGATATGGTAGATTTTACTACAATATGATATGATATGATATGATATGATATGATATGATATGATATGATATGATATGATATGACATGACATGATATGATATGGTATGATCTGATATGATATGATATGATATGAAAGGATATGATATGATATGATACGACACAATATGATATGATAAATTCTGATACAATATGACATATATGATATGACATGATATGATATAATATGATCTGATATGATATGATATGATACGATACGATATGATATGATTGATTCTGATACAATATGATACAATATGATATCATATGATATCATATGATACGGTATGATATGATAAATTCTGATACAATGTGTTATGATATAATATGACATGATATGAAATGATATTAAATGACATGATATTTAATGATATGATATAATATGATGTGAGGAACTGTGACCCAGGCTTTAGTGTTACTCACATTTAGCTGCATCCATAGTCGTAATGATAGAATTAAATTATAATTGATAATCAATCAAATAAATAAATAAGTACAACAGTACACATGTAAAAAGAAAAGTACATACCAACAGGTTCTTAAAAACGTGTGGTAAAGTTTTTTTTTTTTTTTTTTTTTAAATATCCTCAACAAATCATGTTAAAGACGGCTGTAAGAAGAAGAATTGTGTGAGCACGTCTCAAATTGTGTACAGGCTCAACCTGTTATCACTGTTTTGAATATTTGTTGAACAATTAACTGCAAAATGAATAAACAGCTGACTCACCCGCCTGCTGTCCTGTTTGGAGGAGTGGAGGCTGATGAAGAGGGCTGGCTTGGTGTCTCTATAAAATGCAGAGAAATCAAAATGCATCTTTGTGATGAACTTTGGAAATTAAAACAGTTCATGCTGTCGATTCCTTGATAATCTTACTGTTTGATGGTGGCTGCTGGAGCATCGACGCTCTGCCCACACTGACAGCTCCTCCTGTTGTCCCTCCTTTACTCAGGCCCTGCTGCTTCAAGTCCTGCTGCCTGGACCCTCGCTCCTGCTCCCGTTTATCTGAAGTATGATGGCAAAAAGAAAAGTTGACATCAGAGAAACAGTGGAGGTTTAATGATGGCATGTTCTGTTCACTCTTTCAGGTGGGGAAGTTTTGGATATCACCTCTTTTTTTCTTCAGCAGGTCCCTCAGTGCAGCACGAATCAGTCGCCTCTCTTCAAAATCTGCAGCATCGTCCAGCTGTGATGATAAAAACGGAGAAGTCTTGAACAGGTATGATGAGTGCACTGCAATGTGCATTTCTCCTGTGCAAGGTATGATCATGATGGTTTACCATCTTGTTGAGAACCTCTTCATCCTCAATAGCTGCCAGTTCTTCGCTGGTTATCGATGCTGATCCACCGTCTTTTTTTGACTCCATGTTTTGGGAGTAATCCTGAAAAAACAAAGCACTGATAACATAAACTGTCTGCAAACATGTACATTGGATGATCTAGCTGAAACAACATCCTGGAAAATAATTAATCTCCTCTTTTTTTAAGTTCCTGATATTTAGATGCAACTCCTTGACGCAAATGATCATAACTCCATCATTTATAACACTTAAAAATGATGAAACTGTTCTCACAGGCCTATCAGATGCTGTCATTAATCAGTCTATAAACAACAATGTGCTAAAGTCACACACTGAGCATAAAACTTCACTGCAGTAACTCAAGTATAAACAGTTGTGACAGAAACTAAGCTGCAGAGCACAGATCTGTTTTTCTGAGTGAAGTACCGCTCAGCACAGGAGGGGAAAACACGTACAAATATAGTAATGTAGTGGAACAAGACCATTAGGAGGAGAATCTGATAACAGCGTAAAACTATGTGCTCATACACAGAGGAGAGACATGAGCTGCGTTAAGCCAGAGAGCAGGGGATTTAAAGAAAACACACAGAAAAACTTAGAAACTTTATGTAAAGTTTGGTGTGTGGAGGCTGAGGAGGTGTGGTCCACTCACCTGCTCCAAGGATGCAACCTGTGTATTTAGAGTTATCAGCTTGTCCGTACTTCTCCTGGATCCTCTTTCCACTTGTCTGGAGAGCTGTTAGAACTCACACCTCACACCTCACACCGCAGCGCTCCAGAGGGATGCATGTTTGAAGAGCGAGTGGAGGTTGCTTACATGAACCTCCCAAGATGGGAAAGAGGACGAGGAGGGAGAGGTCTCTGTCACCCTCAGCCGAAATCTCTCCTCCTCCTCCTCCTCCTGCCACAGCGTCTCTGGTGATGTCACATGAAACCCTCAACCAGACTTTATTTTCACGTCATTTGGAGAGAGCTGCAGACAAAACTTCTGAGAGGAAGTCAAAGGGTTAACAAAGATTAAAAAAAAAGTGTCTCCATTCACTGCCTTTTCAGGCAAAGAGCAGCTCTCCCTGCTGACAGAGGAGATATAAAGAGGACAGAGCACACACACCTGTACAAATACACAGAGAGGGAAGAAAAACACAAGTTAAATAAAACCTTCAACTTCTGCTGTGATTTTTCAACATTTAAGAGTCAAGGCAGGTTTAAAGTGATCTAATAAACCAGGCAGGCAAATGACTCCCCCTAGTGGTGAACATTTAAAACTACATAATCAAAATGTATGGCAATAAACACAAGCTCAACAGCAGATTCTTTTTCACCAAACTGGTTTTCTCCACACGTCCCAGTAAGCCCTGACACTGTGCCAGGATAAGCAATACTAGATCTCTTGAATTAAGGTAACATAAGGTAATTTAGCCGCCACCCATTACAGTCACACCTCACCTTTGAGAAATCAAAATGAGGCCTTGGAAAAGACTCAGACAAGGCTTGTGCGGCTTTTCCTGTTTTGTCTTTTCTATCAGGCCGTTATTATAATCCTCTGAGTTACTCAATGGTTTCAACGGTTAAAAGAAAGTCAATATTCACTTTGTTTTGTTTCATTAAAGAGGGGGTATTTTGCTTTACCATAATTTAAAGATGGATATAAAGTAAACACACTAAATGTGTGCAGATTTCCAAACCCCTACATATTTATAAATTGTAGAAGACTTGCTGAATGATGAGGTCATTGCACAAGGATCTTCTAACTGGTTCATGACACTTAAGAGGGGCGGATGTAAGAAAAAGAAGGTCTGCTCATAGCTCCAGAGGGTCGGCCAATCAGAGGAAAGGGGTTTGTAGAGTGGAGGGCCTTACAGTGATACTCCAGGATGGAACAAGTTGGGTCCTATCTCAAGGTTTAGGGCAGAAATTACCCCTACAGCAGTGTTTTTGTGCAGCAGAAGTCCAGGGTGCTCACACCAAACACCCCCTCCCTGCTCCTCTGCTGATTTCCTCTGCACTCAGATGGGGCCATATTTTACTTGACCAAAAACACAAATAAACAGACTCCCACCAAAAAAATCTGATATCGCTCTGCATTCACGCTTTATTTAGAGAATTTTCAGTGCGTTACTTTCACACAAAAACACCGCTAAATTAGACTCTAGTTCTCATCGTTTCTCTTTGTCCTTGCAGACTACCTGTGTTTGTTTATATCTGGCACGCTGCGCGCGGACTGATACACTAAGCGGCGAGCTCCTCATAGCCAGCTGTGGCTCTGCAGCGGCCTTTTTACAACACGATGAGAACTAGAGCCTTATTTAGCAGTGTTTTTGTGTGAAAGTAACACGCTGAAAATTCTCTAAATAAAGCGTGAATGCAGAGCGATATCAGATTTTTTCGGTGGGAGTCTGTTTATTTGTGTTTTTGGTCAAGTAAAATATGGCCCCGTCTGAGTGCAGAGGAAACCGGCAGAGGAGCAGGGAGGGGGTGTTTGGTGTGAGCGCTCTGGGCTTCTGCTGCACAAAAACACTGCTGTAGGGGTAATTTCTGCCCTAAACCTTGTGATAGGACCCAACTTGTTCCATCCCAGAGTATCACTTTAAGTTTTGAATCATGTATGGCTACAACAGTGGCACTAGAGGGGCAAATCATAGACTGAAAAAGCACAATATCCCCTCTTTAAGACAAAAAAAAAAAAATCCTTCCATAGCCTTTAAACTACCCTTATAAAGTTATCCATCACTTAGATAAAAGTTGCATGAGGATTGTTTTTTTGACATAGTGATAAAGACAATGACTCAGTTGAAAGTTGGTTGTTTTGCGTATTGTTTATTTTACCAGTCTGTTTTTTGAAATTCAAGCAGATTCAGATCATGTGTATATATCATCCATATCTTCCCCCTTTAACTGAAGCACCTGTGGCTGCTGACAGTTGGCGTTAAACAAAAACATCTGACAAAATAATCATGGATGTATTCTTCTGTCTATCATGGGTCCAAATAAGGCATGAGGCAAACATTTCATTCTTAAACCAGCACAGTTTAAACCATATATGACTATAAAATACATAAATACCATAAAATAACTATTTACACCTGACTAGCTTTGCAAACAATCAAAACCAGTATGTACACAGGAGCCACAGGCTTGAGGGCAACGCTGTTCGTACCTCATCAGTGCAACAGTGCTTTCCTCGCTGACTTCTACGAGTTTGTACTGATACATGAAAACCAGGTGTTTTAGAGGACGTTAAACATGATGTGCTCAGATCAATCTTCTACACTGAACACAATAAAATCCATCATTCACATGCTGCAGTGTTGTGAGGATGTTACAGAGACAATAAAGGAAATAACCTATGAACACAAAGTCCTGATTGACAGCTGAGGTATTAAAAATGTGAGAAGTGCTGTACATGATTCTGTAACCTTTAACTAACCAGAGCACTTATTAAAGTTTCAACATTAAGCCAACAAAGCCATTCATCAAACGAACCTGTTTTCAATCTGTATCATCGCAACTGAGCCCTGATTGATGAAAAGCATCAAAGGTTCAAACAATATGACACTATAGGATGTTAAAAAGCATCAGTGGCACTCTTGAATTATTAAATCAGTGACACATTAAGTAAAGTCTTTATCTAAGAGGCAATTATTTATGGCAAACAGTGTTTAATGAGGCAGGCGTCTGATTTATGGCTTTGCTGTTTGACGTCTTGTGAGAGCTACAAGTGAATGTGAGAGACACTCTGCTTTTACCAGAACCAAACGTGACAACAAACATCAACAAAAATTACAATAAACAAAGCACTAAGTAAACATTTGGCAATCCATACAAGGAGGAGGGAGTGTAGCAGACATCCAGGCTCATTCAAAATGCTTCAGCAAGCTTCTTCCTCTCTAGTTCACCTGACCTCCCTCTGAGGAGGGACAACAGGGAAAGCTAGCGTCAGGTTATTTCACCAGTGTGCGTGTGCAAGACACTCTACAGCATTACAGAGCCAGTGACTGCCATGGCCGTTCAAAAATAAATATTTTATTCCACATAAATATACAAAGGAGGGTCAGATATATTTTTCACAAAAATAAAATCAATAAAATGTTTGAAAATACTGTGAGAACATACTGTAACACCGGCCCGCAGAATTAAGCTGCTCAAGAAAGTCGACTTCTTAAAACATCGCCCGCAAAACAGGAGGAATTAAACGTAACAGAAAGTTCAGAAAGCAGCCTTAAAAAAGGCAGCTTGGTTTTCTTTCCTGCTCTCTCCTGCGGGGTAAAGACGGCTAAAGTTGAGTGTCCCTCCTTAGAGACCTCGTGAACCTAATTATGAAGGAACGCTGCAGTGAGTGCACAGTTGTGAAGGATGGAAATAATTGGACTAATTCTTCAGAGAGCGTCTTTTCAAGCTGTATGAGAACAAAAATCTAGGCCTTTAAGCGGGAAGCCACACGAGGTTCTTAAGGGAGGACAGAACTCAGAGCTCAGGCCTCTTGTTAAAAAATGTGCTTCAGTAGAGGAAAGAGGCGTCTCATTGCACAGAAATGTTAGCCTTGTCTTCAGCACTCCTATTATTTTCAAGCTTCCCGCTTCATCTAGCAAAAATAAGCTGCCAAAAACCCTGCGTGTTTACCGTGACAGGGCCAGGTCAGTGTCAGGTAACAGTACCGTTTGAAGATTTCTAAAAACAAAGTGTGTGCGTTCAGATTCAAGGCTCCCTTCAGCCCAAAGGATCCACATCAGCCACCCAAACAGTGATTGGAGCCCTCTGTAAATGAGAACGGTTTCACAGTGGAGTCGTATGAGTGTCAGTGTGAATACCTCATGAGGTACCAGACAGTTCAGTGTGCTCGTGCATGCATATAACACTAGAGGCTATGTTGGAACAGGGATCTACAGACGAAGGAGAGAAAACTTAACCATCACTGTCACAAATAAAGGCAACCTCTTCCCCTCTGCAGACTCCGTCTCTGTGTGACCACAGGAAACAAAATGGCACAGTAAGGAGGTAAAATGAAAAATAAAAAACCTTAGTTGGGTCATCACGATGGTCACACTCAGCCTGCTTCTCTTAAAGACAAGACACTTATCATTTAACCTTCAACACTTTATTCTCCCCTTCATCTTTCAGTTCAGTCAATCTTGTCTTCCTGCTTCCCGTCCATTCTTTGCTGATGAAACGCTGCTCCAGATGCACAACCTTTATCCAAGTCCTCGTCATTTGAAGAGTAAATACCCACATGTCCAGACTCTGCAGCTTTGGCCCTGCGTGCGTCCAAAAAGCTCACGATAAACTCTGAGTTCTGATAGATAAGCATTCCAGACAGAGTCAGCACGGCGCCAGCGCAGCTGAGGGTGGACAGCTCGCTGCCGAACAGCAGCTGAGACAACAGCAGGTTTCCCACCACGCTCAGGTTGCCGAGGATATGCAGAGTGACGGCTGAGGTGAGGGTGATGACGCAGCAGCTGGCCAGGTTGTACATAACCGAGCCCAGGCAGCTGAGCAGGATGAAGACCCACAGGTGGCGGTCGTAATGCAGCGGCGACTCCAGCATTGCCCAGTTCTCTAAAGCCAGAGCCGCCACGGCTAGGATGCAGAAGCTAGGAATGGACATCAGGTAGAGCAGGAACACAGAGTTGATTTTCTCCTCCTGAAGTAAGATACCTGTGTCAGCACAGCAGAGAAGCACAGGTTATACACCAGACAGATTCCTGAATGTTCACGATGTTTATCCATCACTAAAATGTTTCTGTGCACATTTATGAGAAAGATTGAAGGAGAGATTACAGTGGACCACTGCATGCCTCAAAGAGGTCACAGTGTATGCTTGTTAGCATGGATGGTGTAGCCAATCAGAGTAATCGACAACAGATAAAATCCAATCCCACATGTTATCTCTACAGCGTGCAGCTATGCTAACTATAAATATGACTGTACAAACACCAGAACCACCACAGTATGTCAACGTGGCCACTTCTAGGTCAAGACACAGCTGAAAATAAGTGACCAAGAGGAAAAAAGCTTTTTTTAAATCTGGATTCTGATTCTCTCTATGTTGCTGAACACCTGCAACACCTTTTCTTAAATCTCCTTCTCATGGGAAATCTAACATATCTGCTTTACTGAGGTGGGAGAAAAAAAATGAATTCACAAAAGTATTTAGATTTTTGTTTTCAGATATTTAAATCAGGGTTCTTTGATTAAAAAAAATATTTTTTCTTTTGCTTCCTTAAATTGGTCTTCTGCTGGAGAAGAGTTATCACTGTGCTCCTAAAGAGGACAAAAAGTTTTTCTCTGACTGGAATATGTACCTGTGGGGAAAATATGGCTCCTGATTTAGTCTGTAGACATCATCATTCAGCTTTTTCACATGTTCTGGTGTTAAAAAAGGAAATTAAAAATTGCAAAAATGGAAATACTGAAGAATCTCACCCCAAAAATCAGAAAACAATCGAATCAGGAGAAAAGCATATCGTCCCAGCCCTACTGGTTTAGCTTCTCCTGTGCTTCTGTCCTACAGCTGTATGAATACATAAAGTTTTTCACTGGATTGTTTTGAAGGATAATTTTGGTTTATACAGCTTTTACATTGTTTATAGAACAAGTAGAACAAAATACTCACCCAGAAGGCTTTCCTGATCCAAGCAGTGCTTCAGGAGATATTTAGATCCAAAATCGTGCAGTGGACGTCCGTTTAATGGGATCCATTAGGGCATAGACAGCGCTGCTCCTAAAACTGCATTAATCGTCCAAAAACTCATGTTTTTCACCAATATTCCTTCATGGTCCGCTCCGGGTTAGTCCTCTGCTGCAGTCTGTGTCACTCCAGACAGCGCTGTGTGGCTGTACTGACCTCTGAACTGATGAAGACTTTGTTTACGTTTGCCCCTCCGCACATGTGTAGTGCGGCTCATTGTTTCAGGGGAAGACGGCAGGCTACATGATGACGCGCAGAGGGGCAAACGTAAACAAAAAGTCTTTGTCAGTTCAGAGGTCAGTACAGCCACACAGCGCTGTCTGGAGTGACACAGACTGCAGCAGAGGACTAACCCGGAGCGGGCCATGATGGAATATTGATGAAAAACACGAGTTTTTGGAGGATTAATGCAGTTTTAGGAGCGGCGCTGTCTATGCCCCGATGGATCCCATTATACGGACGTCCGCTGCACAAGTTGGGATCTAAATATCTCCCGAAGCACTGCTTGGATCAGGAAAGCCTTCTGATTGAGTATTTCGTTCTACATCATTCTATACAGCTGTATTAACCGAACTTATCCTTTAAGGGCAGAGGCTTCTGTCTTTCTTATCAAAACAACAACAGCCTGTTGTCAAGAATATGAAGATACGGTTTTATGCAAAGCTCCTATTTGAATACATACCTGTAATATGGTCAGATATGTGGACACATGATGAAGAGAGCACACATGAAATCTTTGTTTTTAAAGAGAGCTAAGAGCAAACAATGATCAGCTTAAGTTTTTATCATCATAACCTTTGTTAAACAAAAACACCTGTCAGAGAAAAGTAAACTTACAACGACACAGAGAGAAGGGATGAAAATAGCCGTCTGAAACATGAGACGGCATCGGTGAGCTAGATGTAGACCTCGGGTTTATAGTTGGGATTAAAAATAAAAGCAAATTGGAGACGCTTAGACTTGCTTGACCTTCTGACGACACCCTCCAGAATACAAGCAGGTAAATTAACTTTCTGTATGTGCTATAACCTACACATCCACTGAGGAAACTTCCAGCATGAGCAGTAATGTGCTGTGAGTCACTGAGCAGCGGCTTTGATGACCCCGGAGTCACAGGACTACCTCTGTGAGAGTGACGTACCTCTGTTCCTCCAGGTACAAGAATGCAGCAGTACATTTTTCCAAGCAAACTGAAGATCTGCTTTAGTGTTACGTAACTTACAAGGCCTCTCTATATATATTTTTAGAAGCTCATTACTTTTTCCCTTCTCTGAAAACTACTATGCTGCTGAGACTAATGACGTTACAGAGACTAATCCACGGCTCACAGAAACCGGCTAACTGCCTAACTTCATCCCTGAGAGCACAGAACATTAGATAAAGGAGTGTATTGGATAAGTAGTGGAGGTGAAACCTCATGGCATCTATTAGAGACAGAACTGTCTCCTTGTTTCTCTGTTAATACAACACAATTAACTTCTGTTAAACACACATCTTGCTTTTATTCTAACACCCTTTTCGCTTTAATTGCTCAGTCATTTCTGAGCTGAGACCAAATTTACACTAACTGTCAAACACAACAGATCAGCATGTCACAGGATGTGAGGAAACCCCACCCTCTGTAACTCTCAGACACATGTTTTTGTTTGTTCAGCGTACCCAAGGAAACAGGCAAGTGTGCCACCTAAATGTGTGGGTGTGTCACTGGATCACTAAGACGTTCCAGGACTGCAGACTGCTGCGGTGTCCCAGGATGATGGTGAATAATATCTGAGGAATGTGCTGGAGTGAAGAGTTAAATAAATGTGTAAAAGAAAAGTTTATCTTTAGGGAGACAAAACAAAATGAAATCATGACGCAAGACAGGAAACCCTCATGTGATAGTGAAAGTACTTACTCTGCTGAATGGACTTGACACCTCTCAACATGGTCGCTGCGAACACAAAGAAGCAGCCGGTCTGGTCGAACTGGACCTCTCCCATGATACTGAAGGAGGCTCCCAGGCAGATGGGCATCATGGCTGTGTATTTGATGATGTGATGCTGCTTGCCCAGGATCAGTGTGGAGATAGCCAGGGTAAAAAGTGGAGTGGTGGTGTAGATCATTTGTGCAAAAGACAGCTGGACATAGTTCAGACCCATGTTTCCGAAGGCGATGCTGGCACAAAACGTCAGACTCAACAAGAACACCTTACATTTCGCGCTGGGGGTCAGGTCCTGCTCTCCGTCCCCTTTGTGGTGGATCACCCTCAGTTTGATCAGCCCATAGTCCACCACGATGGCTGTCAGCATGTGCAGCGCTGACAGCAGCAGAGGGTACCTGAAGTTGTAAACAGCAAATATCCATTTGTTGAGGCTTGAGATGGTGGTTCCTGTCACCAGCCAGACAATAACAGCTGAAAGCAGATGGAGCATCTCTGCGGGTGGCCTCCTTCTCCTGCCTGTGTCTTGCAGGGTCGCCTCGCATTTAGAGAAGCCATCGGCGTTGATCATGTTCTTGTCATTGTCCTCTCTGGAGGGGAAACACATGTTGAGTCGGCGCCTCTCATCTTAGATCGCATAGCATGATAAAATTGGTAAACGTTACAAATCAACTAACACCCGGCGACGAATCTAGCTCTTCGTCTCCTTGTAGCGCCAGACTGCTCTGTCTTATTCTCCAAAACCTTTATTCTACAGCACCGCCTACAAACACGTGTTTCTATTTTGCATGTCGCACTGGTTGTGTAACTCTCCCTGCGCAGGCAGAATGACATACGCTGGACCAGGAGGGCTGTTCAAGGCGGGCTGGGAAACAGTACGCGCCTTCTCCTTCACGACGGGGACTGAGGGGATTGGTTATTATCCTGACGGTGACGATGCACCAAAAAGCCTAGCAGTGTAGTAAACATCATGGGGCAACTCTGGCATTGGATATGCCTGAAACTGAATCATGTAGCCGTCATACAACGACGCTGCTCCGTAGAGTTATGATTTTTTTCCATGGAGGCTTTAAATAGCAGCTTACTTCATGCTTGGGGAGATCTTGTGATTCCCGTTTCGAGGGCATAGGAGAACCCGTTAATTCACAACATCCGAATAAATGTGGTATAACAGGCAAGTGTAGCGCGGGAATGGTTAAATTGAGAGAACAGCTGGAGATTTTTCCTTTTAAAATAAGAGGTGAAGGAGTGTTAGTCTCACTGACCTCTTTTACACAGACTGACCTGTCACTTGACACCAGCAACAGAGCCTCTCCTCCTGTTTATGTCATGCTAACGTTAGCATGCTAGCTACAAAACAACCGTTAACGTGACTTCCGGTCTAACCCGCTGTCACCCCCACTGAAGGATAACAAACAGAACACCTTGAAACCTGACAATAACATGGTCCTGGCAGGGATTTTTCTTCGTTTGTTTTACCTTTTTCTTCGACGTGTACCGTAACCGTCCTGGCAGCATCCCCTAACCTCCTTCACTGAACTGACAGCCAAATCCAGACCGACGGCGGACGCACGCGCTGGAGTCTAATTGGATGGGTTATTTAAAGGGCAATGCCACACATTCATGAACGACATCCCGTGTATGGTGCAACCTGACTGCAACCCCCTGTGAGTGCGCGTGGCCTCCGGTGCATGTTTTGAAGTGTTGGAGCCTCACGAGCTCACGTATCCACGAGCCATCCATTGAGTTTGAAACGAGCACTTCTGACATCATGTGGAAAACTCTTGGTTAAGTTTGCTAAATGTAAATACATTCATCAAATACAATTATGTTCTTTGTCTGAAACCCACAACGCAATTAACTTTTTTTTCTATTTAACCTCCATCTAACCAGGTATGGAAGCCCATTTCTGCCAATATAAAAGAAAAAGCTGAACCTGAAAAAAAAACGCACACTGAAGTGTCTGCTTGGGAGCAAAAATGTAGGCTCATGTGCCTCACACACTAAAGTGCCCTCTTGGGTGGAAATAATGCTCCAAACTGCTCTCTTGGCTGGTAAAAGCACACTAAACTGTTCTCTTTGGGGGAAAAAGCACACACTAAAGCTGTATGTGCCTATTTTTTTCTTTTTGCCCCTGCCCTTGAAAAAGTAGGTGCATGCCACTGCTGGTACTACATGTTTAAAATTATGTAGTCACACATAGTTTTAAGTTACTCTGCAAAAAGTTCCAGGTCAAGGGTGAAAGATACCCAAAAGCCCTTTTCCCATTTTCTGCTCTGGCTTTGAGAGCATGAAAAGATCCTGGAAATGAAATAAATACTGTCCACTACTTTAATATGTGATTAAAACACACATGTTGTAGTAGCAGGATAAGAATCTTTCTTATATAAATGAAGTTGTGTAAATTTATCAGCCTTCATTTATCAAGGTGATTGTAAAGATGATTTTCTTTCATCTTAAATTCACCAAATGAATAAAAAGGAACCGCGTTGATGAGAATGACAACCTTGTCGATATTTTAACATAAAGCTATAGAATCCTTAGATGAAATGCCAGACAATATATTCCTTTTCTCTGGCTGGTTATTTTGTCCCGCTAACACAATTAGACTGTGTCTCAGACCAGAGGGGACACAGTTTCCCAGGTGTCTTCGGCGTCATTTGTCCATTCTGGGTGAAAACACTTAGTGTGACATCAAAGACCACCACAGAGACAGCTTTATGTCTTTATTGAGCTCAAAAATGTCAAATTTCTGAGGTCATAGGGCACAAAAGGTGAGTTCACATCATGTTTCAGTAAGAGTCAACAAACGATTATCTAGGTGAAGAGGCTTTTCACTACATAAGTGCTTCAGCACTCTAAAACCATGCATAGCTATGTGATACCATGAAAAACTTGAAGTCTATGTAGTATGGATGTTTCATTACCTGCAGGAAAACATTATATTGTGCTTGTTTGCATCATCAATATTATACATACTGTGACTTAACTTCATCCGAAGATCATAGTGTCCCCCTAACATCTCATTGGCTGGTATACAATCTTGACTCCATTTAAAATGATCTACACACAAATAGAGTTTAAGTAGTAACTTACATGTGAATGTTCAAGTAACGTGAAACAATAATTTATTAGAGCAAATATTAATAGTGATACTATTTCTATTCATTTCTTGCTATGTACAGGCAAAAAAATCAACCATCCAACGCAGGTAACAATACACAGGAAGCTGGAATCTATAGATCATTTGGTTAGATATGGAATATACATTCACTACTCATCTACAATAGTGCTTGGATTGCACAAAAAGTTGTTTCCTGATTGATGTGTGTGTGAGCATCAGGTTTCATTACATAACAATCTTAATCTAATTGAATGTTGTGAATTAAACAAACTTTTTGCTGCATAAGAAAACTTTCAGACCTGGGAGTTTTTATTTTCCTGTCAAGTGACCGTGCTGTAGTGTTACTGCTAACAAAAAAAGACAGTTTCTAAGGAGGAACAGTCCATTTCTACTCATAGAGCCAGACATTATTATTGTTTCAGGAAGGGGTGGCGAGTTTGTTGCTTCTTACCAAAATGTTTAACTTGATAATTAAAGTACAATTCTACATTGATCTAATAAAATGTATTGATGCACGTACCATTTTATCTGCACTGCATCTTTATGTTGTTTACAGGAGACTTTATAACATAGTTAAGGCTAAAATGACCATTAAGCACCAAAATAAATTCACAGGTTTTGCAGATTTACATGTCAGAGCTAAAATCTTGAGTATTGGATTAATTTTTCATCTGCTGCAACAAATGACTGTGGTGTTATGAAGGACAAAATAAAAGGAGAGCAGTGCAGTTTGTGTTCATTTTGTCCTCTGCATGTCCCAACCACTCTATACTGAGTCCTACATTTCCCACAATGCAACTCCAGTTAGACACGCCCAGCTTTGTAGGCTTAGAGAGCTCCATGCTCCGAGTTTGTAACTCAGGCTGACTGTAATGAATCTGTACAAGTTCAAAACTGAACAAACAGGTTTATATCTAAAGACACTGTTTTAATCTGAAGAAGCAGAACTACAAATAATCCTAATGATCAGGTGGATCAGGAGATGGAGATTCTGTATGAGAAACCTTTAGCACACAAGAATTTGTTCCACTCTGGTCCTTTTTATGTGCCGGTGTCTGTGTCAGAGACCAGCATGAGGAACAAGTTGTTCTGGCTTTGAGGAGAACAAGACATTCAGTGCTCATAGCAGAGAAAATCCAGCTCTCAGAGTTGAACTCCCCCTCTGAACTTAGTGTGTTTGGAGCAGGAATAAGTTCTTCGTGACACATATGGAGAGTATTTCTGCCCAATGAACACACATGAAAACTTTATGTGCTCTAGAATGTTAAGTCTCTGCAGAGCCGAATAAGCGTTTACACAGCACACACTAACATGAACCCAGGCCGTGCATTCTGCAAACACAAATTACAGCAGAGCAGAAGAGAGGAGATTAGTAGGTTGGAGCAGGAGTTTGTTTTGTGCTTCAAATTCCAGGAGCTACGTCAAACAGCTGGTTCACTTTCATACAAACACACACACGTGTGCACACATCCACCCACACAAACAGTAGTCCTTAACTCACAGAGTATCTTTACATGAGGAGGAACGTTTCAGTGAGTCTGCAGACACGTGTCCTAGAAGATTTCAGGGCACTGGCTCCAGTCCTGTCTGTCTTTGGCCTCCCAGTATCCTCCTCGGTACAAGTAGGTGCTTTCTCTGGTGGTGTCGTCTGTCCTCTTCTCAAACCACAGCGGCTGGTAACCCTCGATGTCTTGCCCTAATGACACATCCAGACAACAGTTATGTAACAAGTTATGCTTTCAGTGGACAAAATGACAACACTGTAAGGAAAAAGGGGAATCTAAATGACTGTTTTAAGTTTGGTTTGTTAGTTTCTCTTGACTAAATATGTTCCAACTAAAGAAATAAACCAAAAAAGTTTAAGTTTCCACCAGTCAAATAGTCATTTTCTCAAACTGCTTCCAGACGTCTTTATGAATTCAAATTTGTGTCCAACCTGCTCTTAAAATTACATCATTCTAACCCCACATCTTAAAGATGCCTTCTAGTTTAATGAAAAGGCTCCATAAAAGGATTCATACTGAACACCATGAATGCAGATTATGACCGAGTTTGGGAAACAGGACCTGCCTGGAAAAGACTGGGAACAGTTTATGTAAATCTTTCTACAAAGGGAAGCTCAAACATCAATGATAAGAGAAATAAGACAAAGTTGAGTGGGACTTTTTTTCCTTCTGTTTCTGTTGGTTTCCACCTGCTCACCTTCTTCCAGCGCCTGCGTTGCTTGAGCCTCCCTTCTTTTTCTCTCCAGCCTCTGACAATCCTCCAGCCGCTGCTTCTCAGAATTCGCTTCATCCCACAGACCCGCCTCCATCAGACGCTGGTCTGGCCGCAGACGGCTGTCAGTGGGCGCGACGCCCTCCTCTGGCTCATTGAGCGTCAGCGCCAAGGAGGAGAAATAGTGCATGTTCTCTGCGTTGTCTCTGGAGAGTGGAGGACACATGGCTGTTAGAAGACAACAGCTTTCAGAGGTGGGAATGTGTCAGATCTGATGAGATAAACATACGGTAGAGGGTATTTCTTCCACAACAGTTTGGGCTGAAGAGTCTGATAAACTGTTTTCTGTTTGCCTTCAGATCCTCCACATCCCTGGCTGCTGTCCACGATCTTTGCACTCTCCATTTTGTCGTCCCAGGTCCCTGACAGGATGTAATGTGCTGTGCCCTCCCTGTCCTCCACCACTCCTGTCACCTGGAGACAACCGAGAAGATGACACGCAGGAAGAGATCACATGCTCTGACAGCAAGGCAGAAACACATTTACTGCTGAGTCATTTTTATTGAATCCTTTCGAGGCACACACTCTTGGGAGTGAGACATCTTTTTTCTTTGGTTTCTAAACAAACTGAAGACGATTCAGGATATGTCAAACTAACTTGAACAAATATGAGACAAGAGCGATGCAAAATGTGCTGAAACAGCGCTGTAGATTTTTTTGTCACAGGCTTGTGTAGCTCTGTAACTGTTGCCTCATATTTGGTGTAAGAAGAAATACAGAAAACTTACTTTACGAGGGACTTCTCTGGAGAAGTAGCTGTATGGTGAGAATTTGAGACGACATGTGTCCTTTGTAGTGTTGTTTACAATGTCAATGTCCCCAGACTGAAAACAAACAGAAAAAAGACACAGTTTAATGACTATGACGACTCCAGGTATGTTTGTCTGTATTGCTGCATGTCGGGTTAATCAGCTGTTTTTCTTTCTGAACAGTCATTTCTCTGACGTTAACCATTGGTTTAGAATAAATTGTTTATAAAGGCACAGAGATGTCACACCTGATCGATCCACAGTTTCCCCACAATGATGTTGTGCACCGTTGAAGTGACTTTGCTCCACACATAGTGGTTTCCACTTGAGTGGAACTGCAGGTGAATGTTTCCTGCCATGAAGAGCAAAAGGACACACTCATGACAAAGGAGCACAAAAATACTTTTCATGAACACGTCAATATATTTACTTCATGATCTAACACAGGCATGTCCAGAGTCAGGTCCAGGGGCCAATCGTGGGCCAAGGTCCCCATCTGTCATCTAAATGAGTTTTAATCATGGCTCTGAAATGAATCAAGTCCTAAAGATGTGTACATTTCCATTTTCTGTCAAGGTTACAGACCAAAGTTTATCTGGTAACATCTCACTGAACTACATTTGGACTGTGCATGGGCTACATTAGGAAAGGGTACCTTTCACGTTTGAAACCATACGGTACCAATACCTGGTACCTAGCAATCAGTACCGGTACTCAACGGTACCAATTTTCAGTACTTTTTTGTGTTTATGTCATAAAAAATATTAATTTGTTTACTAATGAAACAAATTTCAAATCAACACACTTATTCTTTTATATATAACCCTGCAATGCTGTGTTCATGCCCAGCATGGAAAATCACCAACTCTTCCAGTCCCTCACAGGCACTAGGATACATTTAGGTACCTAAACATGGAACCTTTTGGTTATACGTGAATTGGTACCCGGTACTTTTGGCAGAATTCAGTACGGTACCTAATAAAGTACCCATCCCTAAATGCATGGTACCTGGCAATCAGTATTGCTTGTACTTAACGGTACCAATTTTTGGTACAAAATAATATTTATTACCACGTTAATACAAACAAAGGTTTGTATTAACGTGGTAATAAATATTAATTTGTTTATTAATCAAATCTCAATTTTTTTCAATTTAACATTTGTTTATCAATATATAAACTTGCAATGCTGTGTTCATGTCCTGCATGGAAAATCTACTCTTCCACTCCTTCACCGTCACAGGGATAGATTTAGGTACCAAAACGTGGTACTATTTGATTTTATATGAATTGGTACTCAGTACTACATACAGAATTCAGTTGGTACCATTAAAGTACCTAATTCGGTACCCATCCCTAGGCTACTTGTATAAGGCTAAAGCTCTGTAAACTCTGCAGAAACTCAACAACTCTCACAGAGAGTCTTTAAATGAATGTGTTTATCATGATGTGAGAGATCAAAAAACAAATTAGAGGACACAAGACAAGATTAAAGTTGTGAAATTGTGCAGAAAAATCAGTGCATGGAAATAGTTCAAAATGCAAGATAAGAAATAATTTTGGGTAAAAATGTTGTTTGCAGGTCAAAATAGATCAAAAACACCTTGAAAAATAATCCTGACAAGATCATGTTCCTCGGTCAGAAGCGGAGTTCGCTGATGTTTACGCAGCATATAAGACTGCAGAGAGATGACCCCTGATCATCTGGCATAAAGAGACACCTGAGGGACAGGTGAGCTTTGATTTCATCAGTTTGTACAAGTATTTTTACCTGACTTAGGCCTTTGCACACTGAGTCTGTCTTTTTCTGTTCAAAATTGATGCAGAAATTTGATTCTGTCAAAACAGGTTTAGTTTTCTCAAGTGTTATTTAACTTTTCAGAGACACCATATGCTACTTACAATGTCATTATCACCCCAAAAAATAATTCAATTTAACTATTAATGGCATAGATGTCCAGTGAAGCTGGTGGTGTTCCAGTAAAGCTAGCAGTAAATCACACTCGACCACTGACATCCTGAAATACACCTAGGAGTGATCGAGGTAACTCTGCAGCTTGAACTCCTCTTGCTGTTGTCTTGTTGTGAGGAGTAGATATATTTTTCAAAAAATCAGATGTGGCCCTCTTTGAAAAAACTTGGACTCCTTTGATCTAAACACATGTTTTGCAAACATCGAATGTAATTAAGTATAAAAAATACTATGTTTGTTTTCTTCTTACCAAAAGGCATGACAGAAATATATTTCCCACGAAACTTGCTATCAATAGTAATATGCTGCCACAGGGTCCATCCTCGCTGCGACGTCACGTGGTGGGCAGCAGCTGGTGGATGATGACTGACCTGAGGGTGATGGTGTTAGCAGAGGAAATAAACACATCAAAACAAAAGAAGAGATAATGATTCACATGATGCACAAGATCCTGTGTGAGGATGTCTGTTTCACCTGCTCACAGATGGAGCGATAGCCATACTCGTCCAGTCGGTCCAGCTCGTACGTCTCCCCCAGCAGAGGGTTGAAGGGCTTGGCTGTACGATGGACTGTGGTGGAGTAAGAGGAGACAGAAAAAGCAGCTACCAGGCACATCTGCTCCAGAGAGGAGTCACAGCGAGCTGCTCGGTCCAGAAGCTCACTGTACTCCAGGTCCTCGGTCAGACGCTGCAGCATGGACAACGGCTCGTTGAAGTTCACCTGCAGCCACAAGCACACAGGAGAAGATAAATTAGTATGAAGAAAATCTGTTTCCTGAGAGAGAATAGTACATTTGTTCAGTGTGTTTAATATACAGGCATGGGTATCCTGCTCAGGTCTTTGCCGATGCAGTTCTTCATGATGCTCCACAGGTTGAGCGAGTAGTTCGGTTTGTCAGGAATACGACTGCGTCTCGTTCTTCGTAGCTGCATGTGATTTGTTCCTGAGGTATCCTGAGACGACAGAGGGACAAAACAAAGTGTAAGTCAAAGCTGAGACACTCATTAAGAGGTTAAACAATAAAGCAGTGACAAAATTAGTTTGAGTTTAATAACATCTGCCTGCAGGGACTCACATTCTCGTTGTGAGTCCAGTCATTGGACACTCCTCCACTCATCATACTCTGATTACTCCCTGAGCGCCTGAGGGGAAGCAGCACAGGTCAAATAAAGCCTGAGTCTGATGTGAAACACAGCTCTGAGGTTACTCTGCACAGACTTTAGGTCTCACTTTCGCTGTATGTCGCTGCTTGTAGTAACAGTTATGAACGCAGGGGAGTCTTCCATGGCATCAAAGAACTCGGCCTCGTCATTCTCGTCACTCGCATCCCCCTCCTGAGACCGCTCCACACCTACAGCAACAGATACAGGACAAACAGGCAGAAAGCTGAGTTTCTATAAGCTACAGATAAAAACAATCGGCTTGGTTGCAAAACCCCCACCATATATTAATTAAAAGTAAGGAAACCGAAGTTATAAAGTCTTTTTCCTGTCCTGTGTCTCTTTAAATTGCCATAAAAATGTAGTTTTTAAACCAGGAAATGTCAGTTGTAACTTAAACTACTTCCTTGCCTTGGATTATTAGTGTGACAGCATCAATATATTTGTATAACGTGCAAAAGTTGCAAAATTATGCCATTTGTAGGGCTGGGCGATTATGGTAAAAATAAGAATCCCGATTTTTTTAAGTGATATTGAAATCACAATTAATATACACAATTATTCATTTATTCAAAAACTTCAGTACTGATTTAAACACAACTTTAAAGAAACCAGCAAGTGGCACATACAGTATTATTGATACACACAAGTCACACACACTCGCTGTGGCTGCACATGGAACACAGAAGAGCTATGAAGCACAGGAACTTGCATACATCTACACTGTGTGGCATATTAATTGTTTTTCTTCGATTATATTGTTTTTACGATTGTCAGATGGCAAAATTGAAATCACGATTAAAATCCGATTAATTGCCCAGCCCTAGCCATTTGTATAAAAAAGTGTAAAAGATGATAAGAACAGCTGCGAAACTAAAAGTTTGTGTGATAAAAGAATGACAGAAAACTGACTGAGATATTTGATTCACACTCTACAATCGTTTACAAACAACATTCACCACAAACCAGACTCATACGCTGTGTCCCAATTGAGGGTCTGCAGCCAACGGAGGCTGAATCTTTAGACCGATTACATCACAGCGGTATGTCGAAGGCTGTCCCATTTCAAAGGCTCTTCCAAAATGGGGCTGATGCAGCCTCCTTTTCAGGTGCTGCAAAGGACGGTTTTGTTGAATCCTTCTTAGCCTCACATATCCCAAGATTCATTGCATGTGAATGCCAAAGATGGTGGACACGGCCGAACCCCAGAATGAGTCCTGTTTTATCCAGTTGTGAAGGATTTCTGGCAAAAACTATGGGATTGTATTTCTAAAACATTGAAGATTATGTCTTACTGTGGAAAAATGTGTTGTCTGGGCTTTTTTTAAGTAATAAACTGATGAAAAACAGTTGTTCTCCATAAATCTTCTCATTATGGAAAGTTGTATGTTCTTAAATTTAAATTCTCTGGAAAAAAAATTACTTGATTTTTCTCTTTCTTTACAGTGAACTCAAACAATACATTCAATCAATTCAGTACTCTAAAAAGGGAACTAAAACTATAAGAGTTTAATTTTTTTCATTTATTCATTTATTTTTAAAAAATTGATCTAACATCCCCACATAGTGCTTGTTTAAATGTTGAAAACGGACATTGTTGCTTAACTCATACATGTACATTGCTCTTTACTCTGTCAATAATGAAGTAATAATAGTAAAGGAAAATATTAACAAAAATAATACTGAAAACATTCTGTTGTAAGTGTAAAGTTTTCATTTACGCATTTGAAAAGTGATGAAAGCCTGACAGGTGAGGGCGGTGCTGCGTGACGTGGAGAGTGACAAACAGGAAATGCTCCATAGACCATACCGTCACAATTCACTTAGGCCTTTGCCAACTAAGTATCCTCGGAAGGCTGCAGCCTTTGTGGGCTGCAGACCCTGAACTGGGACACAGCTTTAGTGTCTGAGCAGCTTTGTTTGCTGTGTCTGTCAGACATGCATCACCTCTGCTGGCCAGAAGAGGGCAATATTTCAATTCAGTGATACAACACTGAGGAAACAGAAACTCTTTTTACGAGTAATGACATTCAAAGTTTTTAAGGTGGAAATTTGACAGCTGTAAATACAAGCGTGAGGATATGCACAGATATTTAATCCATTAGATCAGGACTAAGAGTGGTCTGGGTCACACATCCAGACAGTTTTTTTTTTTTTTTTACTAAAGAGTGTATTTAAAATGTTTCCTGGACCCTGACATCTCTCTGAATCCCGAAGAAAACTAGTTAATCTCCACTTCATCTATCCATTTAAAGTGAAAATAAATAGGTTTCATTATTTCTTGTGTTATTCAGGGCAAAAGAAATCTTTAAACAGGGTATATGCTAAAATCCTGAGGTTGATTTCAATACCTTTTTAAGACTTTTTCAAAAACCTTAAAAAAAGGTTTAAGACTTTATCGCAACTTTCAGCTGTTGTTGGCATCCACTATTTAACAGTTGTAGTTTATATTTTCACAGATTGATGTAAGCTATGGAGGAATAAAGCTTGAAAGAACAAATGAAACTAAAGGCAGGTTTATCAACACTCCCACAACAAGAAACAGGAGTTATTCAAGGCCAACTTGCTGAAGAAAATGAGAAATTATTTAATCATTTTTAAAATTTAGGACATGTGCTGGAGATAGTGTGATTTGCTTTAATGTTGTGTCTAATTTCTCTTTATGAAACTAGAAATGACGTTAATTTATAGCTGGTGTTGATACCGCTCACAATCCTTTTTGTTGTATTTTATTGTAACTTGAGTCTTTATGTATTTTTTTAATTTTATTCTTTTTTATTTTTGTATTTTTCTACTGACTCCATCGATTTCTGATGTTAACACAACATTTTTCCAGTTTGGGATCAATAAAGTAACTCTATTCCTTTCTATTCTTTTCTATTTTAGAACTTCATTGGCTGAATGTTGAATGTCCCAATCAGGGGACAGTTGCAAGGAGGAAAATAAATATTCATGGATATTTTTGGGGTCAAAGCTTGAATACCTATGAAACTGAATACCTCATAAAACCACAATTAAGACTTTTTAATACGTTTTAAGACCCCGCGGACACCCTGTTTAAAGAGGGGTGTGTGCGTGTGACAAGCCAATCTACATCCAACTTTGATTCATTATGCGAAGGCAAAGCATTTCACCTCGTCAAGAAAAAGTGACAGACACAGCGTTCACACAGGAGATAAAAAGTGCAACCAAAGCTAATTGGTTATAGTTCACAATAATTCAGTGCTGTGATTTTCAGCGCTGACAGAGGCTGCAGTCAGCAGTGTGGCTGAGACATGTAGGATATGACCGGGCTTTGCAGTGAAAGTGTGTTTTTACATCATGTTGACACTTTGTCCCTTGACACTTGCTGCCTCTCTCCCACTTGTCCAGATGAACTTTCTCACCATATCTCACACTCTGCAGGAGGATTTCTGTGCACGTGGTTTTAATATGGGGCAGTGACCCATTCAAATGCAAACTCACCGCTGTCTGCTTGACTCTATCAGCATGTGAAAGCACGAACAGGCAGAGGCGTGGTGTTGTTTCTCACCTGTGTATGAGGTGGGATTCTCCCTCCAGGCTCTCTCTAAGCTGTTGTGCTGCTTGGCTAACTGTTCGATGGTCTCCTCCAGATGGTGACGCTGTTCTCTCTCATGCTGCAGGGCCTTCTGCCACCTCCGGCTGTGAGATTCTGCTACGTCCAGAAAGTCACGACAGGCCTGAGGTGTGAAGACAACACACATTTGAGAAGTTGCAAACTGACCCCTTCAGGAAAGAACTACAAAAACAGTAAGCTAAACAAAGTGCTAGTGACTTATTTTTAGCAAAAATTGTCTCATTAGACTCAATATGAGCCACTTTTACTTTTTTTTTATTTAGAAAAATATTGTATTCTAAGATATTAAAAGACAATAAATCTCCCAATGGGGTAAAAAAAAAAAAAAAAAAGTAGAAAAAAAAAACGTTTACTTGTCCAGTTTCTTGAAATAAGAACCATGACTTAATAAAAAGCATCTTTTTTCCCAAAAGGCAGGTGTTTTAAGGCATCATTTTTGTTTTTGAATCTATCTAAAAAAGACACTTTCTGGGTTCGTCCACTTGAATGTGCTTCATATTAAGTCTAATAAGACATTTTTTTCTATAAGGAGGAAAAGATTAGCTTGGATTTCAGTTTGTGCAGCTGATGGGTGTTTGCAGAGCTCAGGGTGTCCTTGCCTGCACAGCGTGAACTCACATTGATCATAGCATTGGAGGTGATGCGGAAGAGGGTTGCTCGCTCATTAACAGCTTTAACTCTGTCCGTGCTGTCAGCAGATCCACGCAGATCCTCGAGTTCGCTAAGGGAGCGCTGGAGAGCGGCGCCGTGCTTCCCGATCAGCTCATTACAGGTGCTCAGGTCATCTAGCTTGCTGGCCAGACTCTTGAGCACCCCTTGGGTTAGGGCTCGATCTTCCTGAGGTCCAGGACCTTCATCTCCTGAGTCATCTTCACACAGAATCAAAAGAAAAAACAGTGAAGACATTTCTAGAAGACACTGGATGTAATTAGAGGTGATCAAACCTTTGTTTCATTATCTGCTTTGGTGAAGACAACATGGGAATTAACCATTTCATAACACTCTTAATGTTGACAAGTTTAAAGAGTGTTGATGCAGAGCGGATGGAGGGAGATAATAACTCTTCACACCCCTGATCCCCCACACCCCCTTCCTCTACACCATTGGAAAGCTGTGAATGAAAACCGTTGCCCTGGAAACGTAGGCCTGTGCAATCAGGAGGCTGGGCTATTTTTAGAAAGGAGGAAAAAAAAGATGACGCATTACCCTTTTCCTCCTCTCTTTATCCCTCTCTACCCCTTGTTGGCAGCTGAGTCGTTCGTCTCAGGAATATGGAAATGGAGCAAGAAGACTGGACTGATGACTTGATGAGATAATGGAATATGATTACATTCATTTTATCATTACTTTACTACTTAGCCTGTCATTATTCAGTATTATCAGACTACATTTTTATCCTTTCATCTTTAATTTCAGGGAAAAGAAACTTCAGTCATAACATTTGTTCCAGTTCAGCTGTTCCAGTGATGTTAGAAAGACAAATTAATTCAATTAAAAATTCTTGTTTGATGATATTTATTTATATTATTGTTCATGTCAGCTAAGCCTAATAAAACTGTTATTAAACCAAAGGGTTTTTTAAAGAAATCTTAATGCTTAATTCTTGAATACTGTCGTCCACAGATTATTTTAAATCACAGATCTGAGAGAGCAGACTGTCCCCCATTAAACCCTCTAAATACCACCAGTCCTAAATAAAAGGAGAAATGTAGATAACAGCTGGTGTCTCATTGAACACAGTTATAAATGTCAACACAAATAATCCAGCTTTAACAGCAGCGACGTCTGCCTGCATCATATGTAATAGAAATTTTCTGGGTCAAAACATTTTTCCCTCCCAAACAGAAACAACTTGCGTGTGTAATCTGGAAACTCATGAGCATGTTTGTTGAATCTAGGCCAGAGTCTGCATCGCCTGAGTACCAAAGCAAGGGGACAAAGCAGTACACCGCTTTGAAAGAGGGAAATAAATCAAAACAATCCGAGCAAACTGGATTAAAAAAGTCCCAGGAGGAGATTAGGAAGAGGAAAAAAAAAACGTCAGGCACATGTAATGATTTCCTGACCCATATACAGCTGAGGGAAAAAGATATCATGTGACTTATTTAACTGAAGTTATGAAATCTGTGCATTTTAATGCTGTGTTTATGGTGGCGCTCTATGATATTACCCATGCACTAACAGCATGCATGCAGCAGAGAGGCTAGCTCGCCTGTCTGTGTGCTAAAGAGTTATTTTTTCATGCTGGACACTGTACAGTCTGAGGGAAATTGGTGACTCATTGTTGAATCATGAAAACACACCCACAGGTGATGGAGGAAGAGCTAATATGGACACAGTGTGGGAAGCGAGAATCAGAGTTAAAAACCAGCAGACTGACTGAGGAGATGACACAAACAGAGAATCGCTCTGATATGGTCAGAGCTATCTGAGGCACAACCTGAACGTCACTACATCCTCCTTATTAACACTCACACCAATCAAATGTGCACCATTTTTCAACAAACCTGCGTGTATGCATTTAAAGGCTGAAAAATGCTGCAACATTCACATAATTACTCCTGATTTAATCTTCTTTAAATAAGTTCATTTGCTTTCTATTATTACTTCTAAGCCCATTACCAAAAGGATCATACAGTAATAATCTTTAATAACATCACACACTTCATCACAGCACATCAAGGCTCATGTCTGGACTTTACACACAAAAGCACTAAAGTTAATGTGTGTATAACCATGTGAAGCAAACACTATGAGTATCACCTATTCAAGAGTCACAGAGTAGATTCTTACAGACAGTCATGGTATTGTCCATAATACACATCATTATACACCGTATGAGCAAAGTCTGTGAGCTGTGAGTAACCTCAGAGGGAAAGTAAGGCTGTGTAAAACCTTCTTAAGAGGCTCAGCTCATTAAACCCTGCTTAGTGTTTTAGTTGTAATCACAACCAGTGATCACCGGTATCGTTATCCGTAGTAAGGTGAGCGCATCCGTCATAGCTTCCACATGCTAATATGGTCAACAGCGAACACTGATTCGCCAAAAAAAGGTTAATTTTATCCAACATGCATATTAAAATAAGACAATTCCTGTAACTAGACCTGTGTGGTTTCTTTTTTATCTAGTAGTCAAAGGTCAGAGTATGAGAACTGTCTTAATCTGACACTGATTTGCATTTTGCAGGTGCAAAGCCTTTACTCAGCAGAAAAGGTTGTTCAAAGGGGCACACCTCAGGGGTGACTGCTCCAGAAGCTGAAAGAACAGTAATAATCTCCAGAGAAGCAGGCGACAATACAACCAGAAATAAAAGGAACATATATAACAAATACAGCTGACGCTGGTGTTCAAACACTGTTCTGTCCTTCTGCAGTGACTTTGAGGAGAACTGTGCTAATTTTTCCATCTATCCGTAGAAATTCAATCAGTATTATTAACTTAACATTTTTACAGATCACAGCCAAACTTTCTAAACTACAAAAACAAGCACACTTATTCCAACAAGGTAAACACATTTGCATGCAGGCAGTCATGACAGCACACACCTTCTATTTACGTCCTAATTCTGCTCCGAGTTAGATAATTCACAGATTACTTACAAGGTGACACTCATTGTAAAGGCTGCACCCGTGTCTCCCTATTGTCCACAGAGTGTTTGCCGAGAGATATTTTCAATGAAAAACCCTCACACCCTGTCTCTTTCTCTTACTCCTCCTGCTACCAGAACGGGAGGAGGAGTCTAGAGGAAGGTCATTTCATTCAGCTCGCGCTGTCGTCATACTGAAGGAGACAGGGAGGGAGAAAGGAGACAGAGTGGGAGGGAGGTGGGAGCTGCATGTTCATCTGTGCATGTTTGTGCAGAGGAGAGGGAGGCAAAGAGAAAGAGAGACGGAGCAGGAGAGAAAAAGAGGGGAAAATGCTTCTTTCTGTCAACATCACTATTGCAGTGCTAACTGAAACACTACTAAAGGCTGTAAACCTATTATTTCACAGGGTCTTAATATATAAAGTGAGCATGTTAATAAACATCGCTGAAAAAAAGAAGACATTTGTCACATTGTTACACATAAAATAATAATAATCCAAAAAAATCCCTCCTGCTTTTGTCTGTTAAACAATGCTGCCCTCTTGTGGCCAGTTGTTTTCATAACAATAAATAAAACATGCATTTTTCTAAGTGGGTCTTGGTTGCACAAGGCTTCATTCAGGTTAGAGCTAAAATTAGTTCCTCTGCGTCAGACCCTCAGAGTTGGACTATATCATTTCTCTAAAGCACATATTTTGGGAAATTACAGAAGCGTAAGAGGAGTTGATTTACAATCATATTTCTGATCCTACAACTCCAGACAGAGATTTAATATCTACCAGAGTGATGCATCAGGAGAGTGGCATTGGCTCTGGCTTGCTGCAGGGCTGATACCCAGCGCTGACACTCTCCCTCAGAGGTGGCCTTCAGGTGATAGTTTCTTCCTCCGCTTGTTAACACAAAGTGGCAAGTGTCGCCCACCTCGATATGAGCTGTTGCGACAGGAATTGTGCCCCGGCAGGTGTGTGCCATCTCTGCCTGAGTCCTGAGGGATGAAAAGATGGATCAAAGATAAGATTTGTGGTGGCATATGACAGTAAGACACTCTCCAAGCTTTTATTATTGATATTGCTGCAAACTTGAATAATGGAGCAGATACATTTTAGATGATTTCAGGGTGGTATGATGCTAAAACAAGATCTTAATGAATGAAACCACCAAGCTCCAGAGATTAAGTGTCTAAGCCTGGAAAACTTACATATCCAACTAATGATTATATATACTACACCAATGTTCTGATATTTGCTTTTGGACAGCCGTCACACATTTGGTCATGGTTTTAAGTGTAACATACAACAGGTAACATATTTTAAATTTGATTGTCTAATCTGCCTTAATATGTATTAACCTGTTTGCGTCTTGATAAATTAGTAAATGTCAATTTTCTAAGCAGGACTTATTACTTTAGCTGCATTCCCTCCGCTATTTATATATTTATTTAATTATTATATAACGTCGCTACAATAAAGAATGTGTCCATACAACACCACCAGCATACAAAACCAAAAAGCAACTAGCTTAAACAAGCTAATTAGTTACCTAGTTAACCTCCTACACTACTAAGTACAACCGAAGAGATTACAAAAAATGGGAACTAAAGGTAACCCAGGTGGGGCTGTTTGTTGGATGTAAAATGTTTACTTTTTAGTATGAAAATATGTTCCTGCAGGCTAAAAAAAGATAAGATACAATAACAATAAAAAATAAGGGAAACTTGCTCTGGTTAAAAAAAAATAAAAAAAAATAAAAAAAATAAATAAATAAATAAATAAATAAAAAAGGTCGAAATTTTGAGATGTTCTATTGATGAGATACTAAGTCATGATTCCATGGAAGCCTGTAAGCCTTTTTTGGCTAAGAAACAAACAAACAAAAAAGGAACAAATAAACAAACAAACAAAGATTAAGAAGTGCAGAAATATTTTTATCAATAAATAATCATTTATTTATTTATTTATTTATTTAAGGGGGTTCATTATCATTATCATTATAATAATAATAATAATAATAATAATAATAATAATAATAATAATAATAATAATAATAATTATTATTATTATTATTATTATTATTATTATTATTATTATTATTATTATTATTGGAGCAAGTTACCCTTTTCTATGGAAAAAAAGCTTCCATATTTTAGGCTGTTTCATTAAGAGTTATTTATTTTTATTCCAAGTTATATCTCTCATTCTTCCTGGCTATGACTCAGGTTTTTTTTTAATGCCCAGCTGGACTCGTCCGGGGCACTCCCTCACCGTCTGGACAAGCGGAAAAAAGTTTATTTACCCGTCATAAACTAAAAATTCATGGCTCCTATCTTTAACACGTTCAAAATAAAGCATTACAAAATTAATTCAACGTATTAAAACGCTTTAAACCGCCCCGAATAGGTGATTGAACCAGCGGTCGCAGTAACCCTAAGTTCTCGTTACCTGTAATAGGACAGCAGGCCGTTACTGAGGACGAACCACCGCCTCTGGTACCCTTTCAGGTAGTTGGTCCATTTAAAGAGCCAGCCTTTGTAGGTATCCGCACAGGGCAGGAGCATCCCCGGGAGAGTCGGGGAGGGCAGACTCTTCACCAGCTCGTTCATTTCCTCCTGGACGGTGTGTCTCGGTACAGTTAGCCTTCAACAGCTGTACCCGTTACCGAGAGGAGGTTAGCTCCGCTGCACTGACTGCACTGTATCCTCTCCGCCACAGCTACTGTTAGCTTGCAGCTGTTTGGTCGAGCTTTGCCAGTGTCCACATTTACCCTGAGATAGTTTCAAATTCACCGGGATAGTTGTTTTTCTGTCAGATGAAGGCGCAGAACAGACACTTTGTTTCATCAAACTGTGAAACGGCTGAGCCTGCACTTGGACTGCGTGTTATAATAAAGCCTGTGGATGTGCAGAGAGAGGGAGAGGGGGGATCATGATGACGTCCTTATCACAGGATTGTAGCATATGGGTGCAGGTCTGTGTGTGTGTGTGTGTGTGTGTGTGTGTGTGTGTGTGTGTGTGTGTGTGTGTGTGTGTGTGTGTGTGTGTGTGTGTGTGTGTGTGTGTGTGTGTGTGTCATGGCATTTACTGAGATTTTCTTCATCACTGCTGCAGGAGAAATGATATTTATGCGTTCATCAGTCATCATTAAATAAATAAATAAATAAATAAATGTAGAAGACGTGATGCATTAATCCCAGAGGGGGAAATGCCTTTTTCCACTCTGGAGTCAGATCATGCTGCACACACATATACAGGCTGATATACACACACAAGGAGTCTCTTTTGAACATGCACTGATAGAGAGATGTCAGAGCCATGGGGCTGTTTTTGCTCAAGGGAACATCAGCAGTGCTCAGGAAATGGACTTGTATCTCTCCAGCCACCAGCTCAATTTTCGAACTTTGTGAAACAGTTCTCTCAGGCTGAGTCCCAGTTAAGTGCTGACCTCTAATGAAATGAAATAAAGTGAATAAATAAATGGCCAAAAAGTTTAGGAATGAAAAGGCTCAGAAGCTTGAATTTCACATCAAAACCCCTCAGAGGTGAAAGGTAAGGTTAGTAATTCAACCTTTTTAAAACTTTAGCTGAAACATGTCTTTTTGACTTATTTGGTCAAGGATCTGAAATTCACTTAAAAAAAAAAAAAAACTGAAATGCTGAATTAAGCTAAATTGGTTCTCTCACTAACAGTCTCATCAAAATAAAACTTTGAATTCAGTAAAATCCTCAAGTTGCTTAATTTAAGACTAATGTATTATACAATACAGCTGTCCAAAACACATTTTGACCAACTGAATGACTCAGAAATGTTACAAAACATGTAAAAGCAATGTTGTAAGGACACTATATGAACCATAGAATAACTCCTGATACAGTTTCACATTCTTTTGGTCTATTTTTATGCAAAGTTTACCACAGAAGAGACATCTCAATAATATTTCTCAAATAATGATACATTTTGAGTTAAATTTGTGTCATTTTTCGTGTCCCTAGGCTTTCATTTGCTAAAATAAAGAACAGAGAACAAATAAAATCTTTTTTTTTTTCAGTATATTTTACTTATTATTATGCTCTAGGAAGTTTGCACTGAAGAGGATTAGGGCCACTGAGAATAAAAGTTCTTTTTTTGTACTATTTATTTTTTTCTAAGAAAAAAAAAACAGAATTCTGAGATCAAAGTCAGAATTTTGACTTTTTTCCCCCAGAATTCTGACTTTTTCCAAGAAAAAAAAGCAATAAAAAAATGATGTATTTTTTAATCAGTAGCCCTTATTTACTCTTTTGTAAAATTTTTTATTCCAAGTATTTTATTTTAAAATAGTAATATTTTCGTCTTTCTACACTTAGGAATACTTCTCTGGGCCCGCTTGTTCCAATATTTCCTGCCAAGTATAATTTACCTGCTCCATGAAGTGATAATTTCACTATCTTTAAGAAATTTTCCCATCAAATTTAGTTATTTTTTTATGCAGTGTGATGGGTCAGATTTTTCATTTATCTGTTAACTGCAAATCAATCAAATTATTATTACGAAGTTTTTTCATGCTCATAGTTTCAAGTATAGTTTTGTGACTCCAACTACTATAAGTTTTATGAACATATGACAGGCTTGTAAAACAGTTTTCAGTTGTGAGCAGAATGTTTCATTCTGTTTTTCTCTCCATGTTTCTGCAAACCACATCACCACTTCAAGCTGTTATAAAAGAGGCTCGACCAGAGTAGACTACAACCCAGCCATAAAAATAGAAGCTACTTCTTCAAATAATGGCTGTATGTGATTACCCCCTCCTACTCTTGCTCCAGTTCTGCACAGATGGGTGACTTAGATTTCACATGAGGATACAGTAGAGAGGTTGTATGCTCAAACATTTGAATAAAAAACCTTTTTAAAATGATTTGAATGTTGAAATTATCTGAAGAAGTTCAGAAAATTATTAAGCCAGCTATTAAAAAAACCCCACATGTGTGTTTTGCTTGTGTTTCTTGAAACCTTTATTCAACACATCAAAATGGTAAAATATTAGACTCTTTACAGACAAATATTTAAATAAATAACATGATTATTCATCATTAACAAACGCAACAAGCAGTATTATCAAAGAGCGACCTAAGGCTTCTTGACTTTCTCTTGAGCTTCTTTTTATAGTTGACCATTTATTACAGGGGGAGGTTACGCTCAAATAAATGCACTAAGTAAATAAGCAAACGGCGAACAGATGAAGATTATTTTCATTTGGCATCATCACAGTCAGTAGTGAAACTTTTTATCATACAATCATTTCTGCAAAGTGCTTTGTGACAATACTTCTCACAAAAGGGGCTGTAACATGTTGAGTTTGGAGATGAGAGGTTGGTTTAGATCACACAGAGGCCCAGTTACAAACAGAGGCCTCCTCATATCATCGTCAGAAATAATCAATGTAATGGCATTGTAAATGGCACTATATCAGGGCGCTGGATATGATCCTCAAATGATACTTCACTTTGTGCTGTTTCCTTTTAAATACCATGTTTGTACAGCACAGTGCAAATTAGATCAAACTCACCCAAACTGGTGTTTAAAGAAGTGCTGAGCGATATCAGACTTGGGAAATAAATGGTGAACTGAAGGAGAATTTTGAGCCTCTGTATTCAGAGGTTTGCTGGGTACAGGAGTAAGGCAGTCAGCACAGCCGATCACGTTTTAAAAATCGTCCTGGTGAAAAAATGTTGCTACAAGAGTGAGTTTCAATCCACTGTCTTGAAAGGTTTGTTGTCGTTGTCACAGTGTGAATTCTTCCAACTTACAGCATCCCCACTAACCAGAAAGTCTGCTCCCCATCATACGCACAAGCTCAGAGTCCTGGTTCTACAGCAAGCCGTCCTGTTCAAAAACCGAGGGCAGGAGGGAGAAGTCGAAGGGCAGGAACTTAACGCCGGCTCCGTGGTAGAATTTGTTCTGAAACTCCACCCTGAAACCAAACGAAAGAGCAGACAATAAATGTTAATGTTGGTTAAATGAATGCAAAATAAGCTAAATGCTCATTAAGTCACCTTTCTGCAAAGATCAATCAGTGAAACTACCATTAATTACTCAAAAAATGAAACAATTGTATTAAAATTGTACTTAACAACAGCCTTACAGAGCAATAAGGGATGAACAGAAGTTCAGATGAAACTATTACTTTAGTAAAACTATTTTATTACAGATTTTTTTATTTAACAGCCAATTGTTTCAATTTTTTTTAGCAATAGAAAAACCCACTATAAGTCATATGACACTGCAAAAACTGAAATCTTGCACAATTTTAGGTCTTACTTTTCCAACAAATGGCTTATCAGACACAATGTGAGCAACTTCTACCCAACAAGATTAATTAGGGATGCACGATATTATCGGCACAATATTGGTATCGGCAGATAAAAGCTTAAAAACACGTTTATCGGTATCGGCAGATATGAAAATTTCTGCAGATATGCACAGCTGATAAGGTGCTATTCAGTTAGGATTATTATTATTTTCCATCTGAAAAATAAGCTCCTTAAATAAAATGTAGCACTTCATTTATTTGCACTGCAGAGCTCTGTGTCTGTCACCAGGTTGTTACAGTAGCTCTAAAATAATCAAATGCAACTTGGTTATGTTTAAAAATGCATTCTACATTTAAAGTTCATGTGATCTAAAGAAATTATTTTTCTGTATTTCAATACTGAATGTCTTGAGTTTAAAAAAATAATACATTTCTTATTTATGGTAAAATCAAATGTTTTTTTGTCTTGTTTTATGTGTGTTTCTTAAACAAATAAGACCGTCACAATAAGAGTAACATATAAATTCCAGTACAGGATAGACTTAGCTTTCTTTACAGTGAAGAAAACAAACAAACTTGTGATTATCGGTATCGGTATCGACATCGGCATCGGCCAAAAGGGGTTTCGATATATCGGCATATCGGATATCGGCAAAAATCCAATATCGTGCATCCCTAAGATTAATGTTGCTGTTGTTTTAAAATGTTTTATTTTAGGATATAAATGATGCCAGAATTGCTTGAAAAGAGTAAAAAAAACACCTGCTAATGTGGTGCGAAGATTTTGTTGTTAAGTTTTTTAGACTTTATTTTCATTAAAGATACTTGACAAGAAAACGTTTGTTTACTCCACTGGCAGATATTTTTTCTCTTTACAAACAATTCAGGCTCATCTGTGTCCTTTAAAATCCTAAAGTAAGACATTTTTCAGGACTAGTTGGGGGAATGTGGCTTACATTAAGTCCAATGGATTTTTTTTTTACTAAAAAATAAGACAAAGACTTGCTTGGATTTCAGCTTTTGCAGTGAAATTTGAACATTTTTGGGGTTTCTTTGGATTTTTCTGTCATTTATCTTAATTTCCTTAGGTTTACACTAGTGCTGCACGATTATCGCAATTGCAATGTCAGCACATGCAATTACGCAATCGCAAAAGAGGTGCGATTGTGCAATTATTTTTAAAAAGTGCAAAAAAATGAGCATGTTTGTGTGAGTGATGTGTGTGTGTCTGTGTGTGTGTGTGTGTGTGTGTGAGACTGAGTAAGAGAGTGAGCGTGAGATGACTAATCAGTCACTGTTTCAACTTGTCATGTGACTACCTGCCCCCCTGGTACAGCAGTTTAATCAGACAAGATGGAGCACAAAGAAGTAAGTGAGGGGCTCAAGGCGAAAAGAAACTCTACCTCTGTTATTTGGTGTTATTTAGGTTACCGGTTGAATGACACAGCAAAAAGATGTAATTTCCAAAACATGCAAAGCAAAAGTGGCATAAATGTGCTATTTTGCATACAACAGCCCTGTTGTGCTGCACATTGTTGTTTGTATACAGAAAGTTTGGATATTTTGAGAATTATTACACAATTAAAATTCTCAGCAATCCATCTCTGCTTTTTTCTTGATTTTTCTCCATGATAACCAAGCAAGTCTGTAGACTCATGACACAACTTTTTTTTATTAAAAATCATAAGCACAATCGCAATATTGTCCACCTAATCGCAAATCGCACCTTTTCCACAAATCATGCCGCACTAGTTTACACCTGACCTTTCAATCAACAGACATCACATTTATGATGACATTCTATTGTCCAGATGGATGAAACATTTATTGGTTGTTATTGGAAAAAGCTATATGGTAATGATAGTTGGGACCTGCAAAATGTCAGCACTCATATCACTGTGTTTATGTCGTTTCTGAGCCAAACGGATCAGTGGGTACGATGAGACTCACCAGTGAAGACGCAGAGCGTGAAGGAACGCAGACAGGCCTTCCATGACGAGAAGAATAGACACAGTGAGCATGGCAAAGAGGCCGAACACTGGGACCAGAAAAACAACCCCCACCCTGGTGGTGATCCTCAGACCCAAACGCATCACCATGGACCACAACACCTCAGACAGCTCTGAAATCATATCATCGCAATGAGACAAACAGAAACAAAGTGTAGCTCAATACAGCTTCAGACAGCACATGGTCTGTGTTTCTTTCCTGTTACTCACGAGCATGAGCCAAGCTGAGCGCCCAGAGACGCAGGTAGGAAGCAGTGTTGGAGATGCAGCCCAGGCAGTACTCTATGGTGTGGATGGACTGGTGAAGGAGAACATCTGCAAAGTCAAACTGCAGGAAAAAAGTCAAACATTAGACAAAACATCTAAATTATAATTAACACAAGGCTTCTGTACTCTCAAATAAAAAATACTTGAATTCTCGTGTCAGTGAATTAGCTCTGCATCCAACTCCTGTCTGTGATATAACATCCTCAGCTTCCTCTTTCCTCAATGAAAGTTTCTGGAAGTGTGCCCGACCTACACAGCTGGTTTCTTTTAACAGAAATCTTTTGGCAATATGTTTTGACAGGTTTAGAAATACAAACATTACTCCAAAATAACACCCTGAATAGCAACAAAACCAACCCCGTCAGCGTGAACAAGATAACTCATGTTGCGTGGATCTGTCACCTGTTTGGGTAAAGCTTCTCTGCTTGGCACTTCATCAATCCCTTCCTCTTCATCCTCTTCATAGGAAACTGGTGTTGAGTTGTCATCCTCACTCACACGCCTCACTCGTTCGTAACCCTGAGGAGAGACAGGAGCATTGATTTTCACAGAGGATTGGAAAGTGAATAAAAAGTACTGCAGATATGTTTGGATTGACCTGTCAGCACATACTCTGCGTCGGCGCAGGCCTTTGCCTCCACGGTACAGCCAATATAAGTAAAGAGGTTTTCCCAGCAGCAGCACAGGGACTGACAGCAGAGCTATCAACACTAAGAAAATCTGCAGCCCAGTCTGGAGAATCAGGACAAAAACATGCGTTAGTATCAGAACAAATCCAGAGCTGGTTCATGTTTTCATGGTGACGTACCTGTCCTGGGTACAGAGGAGTCATGTCCTTCCCCTGCATGACAAACATGTTGATGAAGTGAATGAGGATGCTCGGGGCTTGGCTGGAGTCCTGTGCACCGAACGCCAACCACTTGTAGAGGATCATGAGGACCAGGTATCCAAAGAGACAGAGCAGGAAGAGCAGCTCAGGAAGAAACAGCAGATACACATTGAATTTCTGTCGGAAGTGCCTGGAGGGAGGAAAAGAAACGCACAGTGTGATTCTACTTCTTATTTTCAGCTAATTCTTATAAACATCAACAACGTGTTGGCAAAATTAAATTATTTCCAGCCAAGACTGGAGTATTAATAGAAACAGTTCAGTGTGAGACACTTTCAAAACAAACTACAGAAAGCACCAGATGATGTTTATGGTCAGTCCTCATGTTTGTTTGTTTTTGTTGGTCATTCACTGCAGAAGCATCAACTTTTTTAGTTTATTTTAAAACCAAAGTAAATAATTTCAACAGGAGCCTTGATGTAAGAGCTAATTTGCAAATGTTAGCATGCAAAGCCAGTTTATTTGACCAAATCATTAGAGCTTTAACACTGCTGGTCATTGGTTAGCTTGTGTAGACCTTCTGTAAATGGTCATCACTAAAAGTACTGAATAACAGCTACAGCCTCCCTGTGCCGGCTGCATACCTGTCTGCTGTCAGGTAGTGGAGAGGTGTTAGTAAGCAGTGGCTCCCGAAGTGAGGGTTAGGAAATGTTTTTCAAATTCAAAACTATTAAAGATGGACCCATTTTGTAAAAATAGAAACAAAATAGCGGTTAAATTGCCAATTATGCTAATTCTTCAGAAAAAAAGCTCTACCTATGTATGAATAAGGCTGATTATTGCACACACTGTCCCTCTTTTTCTCTACTCCAGTGTTATAAAGTTTAAACAATTATTCTATTACAAAAAATGCAAAAAATGTTCAGATCAAAATCACTCACACACTCAATATAAAAGTTATTTTTATTTTGGGAGCCTTGATTTAAGAGGTGTTTGTAAAAAAGCAGATGTGTTTATGTTTTTGGAGTCTGTTTTTCAAGTATCAACTTGAAAAAATGTGATTCATTTTTATTAAAAAAGTTGTGGCAAGGCTGTTTTTGAAGATTGTTAATTTTAATGATTTGTGTGTTGTTGTTTTTTTTTCTTACATTTTGAAAGCTGGAAGCTCCAAAGTATGCTAGGCTGTTCTGTCACCATGACATGTATATGACTGTTGTATGTTATAACATCTGAACTGTGCAATGTGTTATTTTATGGTGACTGAAAGAAAAAAAAACACCACTACTATGAGTAAAACTGATAGAAAAGCATGCAAACAGAAACTGTTTGATCTGTTTTCCACGTGTCTTTGTTGTAGACCCTCACAATGACTTAACCAGGAAACACAGAAATTTGTGCACACAGGTTATCTTATTTTAGTCCTTTTTTGGTGATTTGGTCTGTTCTTGAAATGACCTTTTAGTGTTTTCTATGGTGGCTCTGAAGTGTTAAACACACACTAACAAAAAAAGAGAACTAAAAAAAAAGCAAACACATACAAGTCTTCTGAATTTGTTTTCTTCTTTGTTTTTGTGTTATTTGTTGTTGTTGTGTTTTGCATTTCAGGGCCACCGTAGTTTTCCCATGACAGGGTGTCATTAGGGATGGGTACCGATTTAGGTACTTTTAGAGGTACCGTCTGAATTCTGAATTCATGTAGAATCAAAAGGTACCATGTTTAGGTACCTAAATCCCTTATACTGTGAGAGGGTGGAAGAGTAGGCAGGACATGAACACAGCATTGCAAGATTACACATTGAAGAATCAATATGTTAAGTTGAAAAAATATATATATTTTATTCTAAAATAAATCTATATTTTTTACCATATAAACACAGAAAAGTATCAAAAATTGGTACCATTGAGTACCGATACTGAATGCCAAGTACCGGGCATCAATACCGTATCATGTCAAATGTGAAAGGTACCCATCCCTCGGTGTCATGGGCGAAGAAGTTTGGAAACTGCTGAACAGAGAGAGAGAGGGCTCTGAGACACTAACCAGGAAGTGCACAGAGAGTTTTGTTTCTTTTCAGGGTTTTGTTTTTTAAACTATGTTGTGAGTTAGTTCAGTTTTCTTTCCTTCAGGTTATTTTTAGTTATTTGAGCGGGAGGTGTTGGAACAGACGGTCCACTGTGCAGCTGGCCCGGCACCTTCCAGTCTTTCACAGTCAGTGTCTCCAGTGTTCTTTGTTTCTCTTGATGTATTTTCATGGTTTTTGAATACATTTATTTATATTTTCACTATAAATAAAGTTTGGGTTTAAATCACATTTTGTGGGCCATCTATTTTATGTTAAGATCTCTGTGAACAAGTCATTCATGTGAAAAATACTGGTACCCTGCACAGAATACTAGTGACTTGCTCCTGTCTTTTTAACTGCTCATGTTGAAGCCTGTTACTGTCTTTAAGCACTTAATCAAAACAGACGTAAGTTTTCTGTCAGGGTGTGATATCTGGAGTCACTCACAAGTGATTAAAGACACTCAGCACCACTCCAAAGCTCATGTGGACGACCCCGATTATCACCGACATCTTCATCTTATAGGAGTTGAGGAAGGAGAGCCGGTTCACTGCCAGGTTCCAAATCTGAAGAATCAAAAAGCATCTCCATCAAAACGAGACTGCTGACAGGAAATTAGATTTTAGAGATTAATGTCAGTGTGTGTTTACTCACAGGGTCGATGCCAAATGGATAGGGTCCACTGAAAACTCCACTGACGTTTGGGTCTAATGTGAGCAGAGCGTTTGTTTGAAGTGTTTTGTTTCTGTCATATAAACAAAAAACAATATTTGTTAAAAAGCAACAAACATCATCTGATAAATATGTTTCTGAGTGGGTTTCTCTTTACAAACTACTCACGTCCACTGCTGATTTGCGAACATAGCCTTGACACTCCAGCCAGATCCGAATATATTAAAGGACTTGGAGAAACAGTCGTTGTAAATCAGCCCGGTGTATATGGAGAAAAGCCCCATCATCAGGATGATGTAACGTCCGTGGAAGAAAGTCGCCCATATCTACGCCCAACAGAGACAAGTTTATGAGCTAAAACTAATTTAAATCCACTAAATCCTCTATTATGGATGAGCCGAGCCCTCGTCCCCACCTCATTACTGGAGCGTTTTTTCTTCTGCTTCTTTTCCGTCAGCACCATCCACAAGGCGAACAGACTCATTACCGTCCCGTGCCCGAGGTCGCCGAACATCACAGCAAACAGGAAAGGGAATGTGATGATGGTGTAGGGAGCTGCAGAGAGGAGAAACACGCTCAGTGCTTTCACCGTGAACTTTCTGAAGCTGCTCTAACAGAGACAGAAACTTTAAAGTTTATTCAGCAGACACAGAGAGAGCTCTTACCTGGGCTTACCTCGCGATAGTCCCCCACGCCGTACGCCTCCACGATGCTCTGAAAGCCTGACGTGAACTTGTTGGTTCTCAGAAGGGTCGGAGGAGTGTCGGTGCTGGGGATACGGTTCACAAAGGACGGGACAGTGGCGTCGCCTTTTCTCTATTAAAGGCAGACAGAAAATACACTGGAATATCTTCTCTACAAAAACTTATGCAGTAAAGTGCAGCTCTGAAGGCCCATCAGGAGAGGAGGAAGGTAGTGTTTACATCTTATTTTAAGTAAAAACTGTCTTATTAGATATAACATGAGCCATATTAGACTAGCAAGTCCAGAACTCTTCTTCAAGATATTAAAAACACAAAGGCACTTAAATTGCTTGTTAAAGAACAAAATCTGCCACTGGGAGAGCAAACTCTGCTTGTTTTGTTTCTTGTATAATGAAAAATATTCTTAGCAAATCTTCTTACTCCGCTGGCAGATTATTTTTCTCTTAACAACAACATCAGGCTCTTTTTCTATAACATTTCAAATAAGACATTTTCTGAAGCCTCCTGTGGCCCCCTGAAGCAGCTTGAAGCAGCTCAGAGCAGTAAAAACAAGCCTGAAGCAAACTGAAGCAAGCCGAGGCAAACTGAAGAAACCTGGGGCAACTTAAAGCTGCTTAAAGCAGCTCAAAGCAATCTGAAGAAGGATGAAGAAGCAACTTGAAGCAGACTGAAGCACTTTGAAGCAGACTGAAGCAACTTGAAGCTGCCTGAAGCAACTTGAAGCAGCCTGAAGCACACTGAAGCAACTTGAAGCAGCCTGAAGCAACTTGAAGCAGCCTAAAAAAGACTGAAGCAACTTGAAGCAGCCTGAAGCACTTTAGAGCAGACTGAAGCAACTTGAAGCCGCCTGAAGCACTTTGAAGCAGACTGAAGCAACTTGAAGCCGCCTGAAGCACTTTGAAGCAGACTGAAGCAACTTGAAGCAGCCTGAAGCAACTTGAAGCCTCCTGAAGCACTTTGAAGCAGACTGAAGCAACTTGAAGCAGCCTGAAGCACTTTAGAGCAGACTGAAGCAACTTGAAGCAGCCTGAAGCACTTTGAATCAGACTGAAGCAACTTGAAGCAGCCTGAAGCACTTTGAATCAGACTGAAGCAACTTGAAGCCGCCTGAAGCACTTTAGAGCAGACTGAAGCAACTTGAAGCAGCCTGAAGCAACTTGAAGCAGCCTGAAGCACTTTAGAGCAGACTGAAGCAACTTGAAGCAGCCTGAAGCACTTTGAAGCAGACTGAAGCAACTTGAAGCAGCCTGAAGCACTTTAGAGCAGACTGAAGCAACTTGAAGCCGCCTGAAGCACTTTGAAGCAGACTGAAGCAACTTGAAGCAGCCTGAAGCAACTTGAAGCAGCCTGAAGCACTTTGAAGCAGACTGAAGCAACTTGAAGCCGCCTAAAGCACTTTGAATCAGACTGAAGCAACTTGAAGCCGCCTGAAGCACTTTAGAGCAGACTGAAGCAACTTGAAGCAGCCTGAAGCAACTTGAAGCAGCCTGAAGCACTTTAGAGCAGACTGAAGCAACTTGAAGCAGCCTGAAGCACTTTGAAGCAGACTGAAGCAACTTGAAGCAGCCTGAAGCACTTTAGAGCAGACTGAAGCAACTTGAAGCAGCCTGAAGCACTTTAGAGCAGACTGAAGCAACTTGAAGCAGCCTGAAGCACTTTGAAGCAGACTGAAGCAACTTGAAGCAGACTGAAGCAACTTTAAGCCGCCTGAAGCACTTTAGAGCAGACTGAAGCAACTTGAAGCAGCCTGAAGCAACTTGAAGCAGCCTGAAGCACTTTGAAGCAGACTGAAGCAACTTGAAGCCGCCTAAAGCACTTTGAAGCAGACTGAAGCAACTTGAAGCCGCCTGAAGCACTTTAGAGCAGACTGAAGCAACTTGAAGCCGCCTGAAGCACTTTAGAGCAGACTGAAGCAACTTGAAGCAGCCTGAAGCACTTTGAAGCAGACTGAAGCACTTTGAAGCAGACTGAGGCAACTTGAAGCAGACTGAAGCAACTTGAAGCAGACTGAAGCACTTTAGAGCAGACTCAAGCAACTTGAAGCAGACTGAAGCAACTTGAAGCAGACTGAAGCAACTTGAAGCAGCCTGAAGCTCTTTGAAGCAGACTGAAGCAACTTGAAGCAGACTGAAGCAACTTGAAGCAGCCTGAAGCACTTTGAAGCAGACTGAAGCATCTTGAAGCAGCAGAAGCAACTTGAAGCAGCCTGAAGCACTTTAGAGCAGACTGAAGCAACTTGAAGCAGCCTGAAGCAACTTGAAGCAGCCTAAAAAAGACTGAGGCAACTTGAAGCAGCCTGAAGCAACTTGAAGCAGCCTAAAAAAGACTGAAGCAATTTGAAGCAGCCTTAAGAAGCCCGAAGTAACTTGAAGCAGCCTGAAGCTGCTTAAAGCAGCACAAAGCAGTGGGGCCATAAAGCCACCTGAAGCTGCCTGAAGCAACTTAAGCTGTTTGAAGCAGTCTGAAGCAACTTGAAGCAGCCTGGAGCAACTTGAAGCAGCCTTAAGCAACCTGAAGCAGCCTAAGGAAGACTGAAGCAACTTGAAGCTGCCTGAAGCAACCTGAAGCAGCCTGAAACTACCTGAAGCAGTTTGAAGCAGTCTGATGTTTGGGGACTTGCTGTGATATTTTGTTCAACAAGAGCAAACAAAGATGTTTCAGCCAGTGATTAAAGAAAAACATCAGTGATGGAAACATTCAAGCTAGGTCGACTTCTGGGCACCCTCATTTCTGTATTTATGAAAAATAATGGAAAACAAATACTTTAGATTTCAAAACCACACAGCTAAGGTGAAACATTGATTAAGGTTTAAAAAAGCAAAGAGGCACAGAGAAATGTCTGAGCAGTGATGCAGTAACACAGACAACAGTGTTTTTCTGCCTTATACATAAAATCATATTCAGTTGGCTGAAACATTGTAGCTCTGTGTTTAGAGAGGCGGCTGTGAGTCATCAAATCAAATTAAATTCATTTCTCTCTGTTGATGTTAAATGAAGGATGCTGTGTTTGCTGTTTTGGTATCATTCCTCAAAGCTCAGAAAATGTTCAGAGCTGTTATCATTTTGTCTGAATTTTCAAAGCAGATAAGATTTTAAAGCTTCTGAGCCTCGTGTTGGATTGGAGAAAGCTTTGTGAATGTTATTAAGTGTGTCTCTACAATAGATGTGTAATAGTGTTAAATCATCACGATCACAAAACAAAAAGCCTTTGTTGTTTCTTCTACTCACTGAGCCCTCCTCTAGCGCCCCCCGCAGGTTTGCCAGGTCACTGACGGGACACCACACCTCAGCGATCAGACACTTGTTGGTGACGTCGAAGCTGCAGAGGTTCAGGATGTGGTAGATGGCCTTCATCTTCTTCACCTGAACCACCCAGGTGTACACGGACTCTGAGGCTTTCTGCAGAACCTGCCTCAGGTAGTCCTCGGTGCGGTGCAGCACCTGGAGGAGACAGCACACACTCTCTGAGTACGTGTGTGGATGTAGAAATTTTCCCTCTGAGGGTTTATGGTTCCTACATTGTTCAGGTCCTGGATGCGTGTCCTCAGGCTGTCCAGGACGTCTGCACGCTCCTCATCGTTCTCAGGGTGCGGGTAGAGGTGGCAGTGGTAACTGAGGGGGACAAACACGGGCATGAACGCTCAGATTAAAAATATCACAGATAGGTAAAAAAAGGTAAAGGCACATTCTCTTACCAATCACAGATTTTCTGGACTTTCTGTCCGATCTGGTCTCCCCAGAAAGAGATCAGGAACACCACACTTTTGCTTATTTCGCCCTGAAACAGCAACAACACAGATCAGTTATCACTTTACAGGCTCACATGTATCTCTGTCGCCATTATCTCCCTTCGCAGGATGTATCACTTCTGTAGAGTTTCTTTTCATTTTCAGGATTTTATGCCTTTATTCAGAGAGGACAGGACACTGGATAGAGCAGGAAATGAACCATGGCCAAACTCTTGGGGGCTGAGATCTCAAAGAACGCGCACCCTAACAGCCAGTCAGGGTGTAATTCCACTCAATTACAAGTTCAGTTACTTTGATGACATTTGACTTAATTAAGAGTAAAAGCACAAGTCTGCCAATTACCTTAAGTGACATAAAACTCCTTTTTTGGTTTTTATTTTGCACTTTGTAGACGCTCCCTGCATCAAGTCAAGCCTGCCGTGAGTGAAAGAGTTCACTGTGAAGTGTCTGGATTGCAGGACAGCTTGATCAAAATCAGGTTTAGGTTTAGGTTCACATTTGTTCTGACAGTGGTTGGAAAGAGGTGTCAGCTTTATCAGATCTCTGTTTCTCTGAGCAGTTATTGACCCGAAGGACCAACCTATGACAGGATTTGTTGTGTTTCAGCATGAGCAGCTTCTTCTCCTCCTAATAGTTCACCTGATCACTGGACCAGAGCTGTCAGCCAATCAGCTGCAGGCACACTGTTGATGGACAGCTTGGATTCTTTCTGATTTTATTTACTCAGTAACTGATTTAATGTTACATGTAGTGAAGTATAAAACTTTCTACAATAAATACTCACATACAGGCATAAGCAACAGTTTAGTGGGGGTGTAGAGGGACAAACTGATGCCCTTGAGTATGGGTACATGTTCTGATTTTAAAAAACTACTTCAAAGCTCCTACATTACAGTAACTTAATCAGTTTTTGACCACAGTATTATTTTAGAGCAAAGCCAGATAAATCTCTGTGATGCAGATTTTCATCAAAGCTCCTGAGCATCAAATCATTTGTTGCTTGTTTGAATATTCATCACTCTGACAAACTGCTGTCAAATTAAGACTTTTAAAGATACAGCTTTCTTATTCTAATCTAAAACTCCAGTTATACTTAAAACTGATTTTGTGACAAGATGTTTTATCAAATACATGTCAGTACTAACTCTTTAAGCCCTGGCCTCTTTTTTGGTTCTCTGCTAAAAAAATTGACATACCTAATTAGAAAAGAGTGAACCTCTGCATCTAAAGGGTCTATTTGAATCATTCTGGTGGCATAATAAAGGGAACACTTGTGAAATTAGTTCAAAGGTGTCAGCATTGGTATTAATGTCACTGGCTCAGAGTAAGAACTCAAATATTGCTCAAACAAACAGAAAGTTTGGTTACAAATAAATTCATACGTGATAAGTGCTTTGTTTTTTGCCTTTTGTTGCAGAAAGACTTCAAAGTTTCCCAATTAGGACTTAAAGGGTTGAGTTGATTTTTCTTAGTGATTGGTAATACAGAGTAATGGGTTTTTAGGAGTGATTTAAAGGGGACATATCATGCTTGTTTCTCCTTTTCACTATGTCAGACTAGGATGCCTGTAAAGCATTTCTGCCCACAGTACAAGTCATTAAGTTCCTTCATTGCCCCAGAATAGCGTTCTCAATATCCTCATTTTAGGCCATTCTGAAGATCTCGTTGAAACGCTTCGTTTGGAGAATGACCTCCAGAAACCTCGCAACATCACAGCCCTTTGTGCTCTGATTGGTCAGTTCTATCAGAGGGGCGGAGGGGGTAGAGCCAGGGGGCGGTTTTTGCAGCATGGCAGTATTTACAAAATCGCCATATTGGATGGGGCAGACCGAGCGAGTTTGCTGTTTGCCAAAACTTCACCGTAAGGCATTGATAGCACTAATAAATTGGCAGAGTGTAGGATACATCCTTTTGTATTGGACCCCGAGTCAGACCCGGACGGTTCTGCAGCTCAGGAGGAAGAAAATCCACCTGGACACAGATCATCTCAGGACGCCTCAGTGTGGTAAGTCAAACTGGTACTGTAACATGTATAGTTTATACGTGGAAATATAGGCAGACTTCACCAATAAACTATTTCTATAACAGGGCTCCATCCTGCTCCTTCACTTTTCTCTGTCTGTTTTATCCATCATGCTGAAAGTGTAGTCTAAAGATCGGCTCTACCGTCAGTTGGTCACTATGTTATTACCGCAGCATTATTGTGGTCCAGGTTCACAGTGCATGTCAGAACAAGCATGCAAATATCACAGTCTCACAAGTATTACGACGTCTGCTAAAACTACAGTGTTTTAACTGCTAATTCACCACGTAAAGCCGAGCTGCTCAGCAGAGCAGAGTCCCTGCATCCAGCACTCAGTCAGTCGGCTCTTGGTGGGTGTATCCCTCGGTGGCGGTTGTGTGACTAACTGACATCACAGAGGAGGAGCTGCTTTATCAGATTACTCCAATAAAAAGAAAGGATCCTCGTGTCGTCACGAAGATCGGAATCTTGCTGCCAAATGTCAATGACCTATTTTCAGAGGCATCAAATCTCGTTCTAGGATATCAGAAAAAATACAATATCTCATTTTTTGAAAATTCAGGGGGTGTAAGGTCTTGTTTTCAAATGTATTATATTAAATGTAAGTATGAAATCTGGGATCAGCATGATATGTCCTCTTTAACCCCTTACTGCCAAAATTAATTCACAATTATATAAAAAATGTTTTTGCATGCTTTTGCATTCTTGCAGATGCTATATTAAGTGGATATTGTAAATTTGAATACAGAGCATACAATATGAACAAGTTATAACATATGGATGTAAAAAGTTCACCCTCTGACCAGTATATTAGGACATAGTGCATTTAATATGATGCTTGGTATGTGTAGAAAATAAATGAATAAGCATTGGTGGGATACAAAGGTCATCGAAGCTGAATCAAGACCTGACAGAGTGTGACACGATTTCTTAAAAGGGTTAAAAATATTTTTCAGTGAGACGGAAACACTAGCTGCAGAAAAATACAACCAGGAAACTAAAACATGCTTCCTGAATGTTTTACAAGACATGGGTAGAAAATCCTGTTTACACTGTGTTTCACTGCTCTTTACTTATAAAAAATGAAGGAATAAGTGTAAGCATCAAAGCTCCTAGAAAAATTGGCAAACCTAGAGTTACACTAAGAGTGGAATCAACATGTAGCATGAGCTCACATCTGTGTAGTTGTATTTTTAATAATGACTACATTTTTTATTTAATGTGCTCCAAGTTTGCTTCTTTATTTGCACGATAATGGAGAAGAGGTGAAATGAAAATGATTTTCAGATTCCACACATTTCTGTCACCTTGAACACAGCTACATGACATCATCAAGAACATTTTGAACTGTTGATGCTGCATATTCTACCTGAGGTAAGAGGAGACCAAGGAATGTAAGAAACAGGAAGGAGAGACGGGAATGAATTAAAAAGGTTCGACTCACAGTGTCGAGATCAGCAAGGTTCTCGTCCAGCTCTGCGTAGCTGAGGATGGTGTAACCTTTACAAACTCTCCACAACATGCGCTCAAACGCCTCCACCTTCACCCGCTGGATCAGTCCTGAAACAAATCTGCAGCCAGGAGGGATCGGGTTACATTTAGGGTTCACGTCTTCATGATACAGCAACACACAAGAGACAGAGAGATACTGCAGCTCACCCCAGCTTTGCTCCAAGTCTCTGCATGCCGGTGCATCCTGTCACTGAGTCCGTCTCCATGGTGGGGAATTCTTCATACTGGGGACCAAGAGCCTCATGCTAATTACAAGAAGGAGCAGGTTTCACTTATGACAGATAATAGGAACTGCTCCCTGTAGCTGCTATGATACTCATTCTCACTACCATCACACTCTTTCTTTCTGCTCTTTGCTGTGTTTATTTTCAGTACGGCAGCCTGGATGAGTCAGGTGCTGCTTCTAACAGCTGCACTGTCATTAAGTAAGATCAACACTAGTTCCACATCCATCAGTGAGGAAGACAAAACAAGACAGTGACAAGAAAACACGATGCTGCAGGCGAGGAGAGGGGAAGTGCTTTGTCTGAGATCTAAAGCAGTCGGACTGGGAAGAAAAGGCAATAAGTGACAACTGCTGTGTGTGTGTGATGAATGAGGATCCAAACAGAATCACACACTCACTCTGGAGCGGCTGTGTATGAAGGTCCGTGTGATTTTCAGCATGTGTGTGTACTCTGTGAGCTCCAGCAGGTTCCTCTGCAGCTTGTCTTTGTTCCGAGCGACCTCACTCAGCTCCATCTCCAGCCGCTGGAGCTGCTCCTGAACATCAACACACAGAGAACAGAAATCTATCACAGTCTAACGGGTGAACCCAGCTCTGAGACAACATGGTCACTGTATTAAGATGGTGAGGAGTCTGACATTGATATCACAATCACTCCTGATACATTGATCTGAAGTAAACAAAAAGCTCAAAATACTCTGTGGATGAATCATATGCTATCATATAAGCTACTACAGCCTATTATTTAATGTCCATACAAATCATATTGTCCTGTATCATTTCTCATCCTTTCTTAACTTTTCATATCACACCATTTTGTATCATGACACTTGACATTTTATTATTTTGTGTTCTATCTAATCGTGTTGGGGGGGTGTCGTATCATATCTGTATCTTACTGTATTGTGTTGTATCCTATCCTGTCATGCTGTTTTGTATTATTCAGAATCCCATCTACTCTTGTTGTGTCATCTTCCTTGTATTGTATTATAATCATAATTTTTTCTATCCTATAATCTTATCTTGTGTTGCTGTGTCATAATATTTCTAATTGTATCGTACCATATCCAAGTGGCAACCTCAGGTCTATAAATATGAGACAAATCAGGAGGCTGGCTCCAGAAGAATCACAAAACCTCGTACAAACCAAGCCAAAAAAAAGTCTGTTTTCACAGCAGAAATAGCTTAAGCTGCGTTTTTTTAGAGGTCGACTGATATGGGTTTTTTGGGGGCCGATGCCGATGCCGATGCTTTCCAAATTTGAGCAGCCGATGCCGATATGCATAGCCGATTTTTCCAATTTGATATTCAGGCCGATTGTTGAATAAATATATATTTATCACATTTTTGTAAAACGCAGCAATTTCTGAGCAACTAAAAGAAATCTATTACAACAAGTCGTGTCCAGTCCTCTGAACATTTATTCAGCTTTCAAAACAATGAAATATTTTGTCTGAGTAAACACACAATGTAACAAGCAGTAGTAAACATTCACACTCTTCTTAAAATGTCAAAAAAAAAATTTAAACTTATTAATATAATTTGAACAAAAGTATGTAATGTATCCAAGTGGTTCCACAAGTTTGAGGTGCTCATCTTTTTTGTGCCTGATCAAAATTTGCGTCATTTTATACAACAGATCAAAAATCGGATTTTTAAAAGAAAATACGGCCGATGGCCGATAAAGACAAATGTCCAAATATCGGCCCACCGATATATCGGCCCACCGATATATCGGCCCACCGATATATCGGCCCACCGATATATCGGCCCACCGATATATCGGCCCACCGATATATCGGCCCACCGATATATCGGTCTACCTCTAGTTTTTTTTACGTCCAAGAGGACAGTGAAGTGTTTCGCCAACCAGGAGGGCAGTTTAGCACACATCTCAGGCGCTGAAGCAGGCACTCCAGTGTGTGTGTTTCAACAATTGGGTCACAAGGCACAGCTCAGTTGATTGACAGGCAAGCTGTAGCTTTTAGTGGGGGGCTCATAACCCACCCCATTTCCAATATGGCCCCTGTCGACGATGTGCTTCAGAACTCTGTTTCAAAAACAGACGGGTGACGTCGTGGAGACTACATTTACCTATAAAACAGTCTTTGTTTGTATCTTATGGTGTTATCATGTTTTGTAACATTTACTGAGTTGTATTGTTGCTTACTGTTTCCTATTGTATCATTTTGTTCTGTGTTGTTAAATATCATTAACATACCTGCAACACAATTCTGATTTAGCAAGTTTGCAAATTTCTATATTAACTTCAAAAAAATTAACAAGAAAAGAGAATTTCTTATGTTTGTTGTAGTGTTAGTAACAGAAACTGCATTTCCTCAAAGATTATTTAACGCTCAAATGTATGTTTACTTTTTTTTTTAGGTCCTTTATGGAGAACTTGCATCGTTTCACTAACAGCATCAGACAGGTGAACTACTGAGTATTTGTGGTAAAATATAAAAAACAGATAAAAATGAAAATGATGGAAAGTCATTTGCACAATATGATTCAGAATTTTGAGTAAGTAAAAAGTTAATTTTAACCTTAAACCCATTTTTGAGAAACCAGGAAAACTGTAATCAAAGTAATGACACCAGATCATTGTGGCATTCAATCAACTTTGACAAATTCTATTTAATTTAACAATTTATCCAAAAATAAGTCCTGGTTAGATATTTAGGATTTATACTGAAACAGAAACAGAAAGTTGGTGTTATTGTCTCTTTATATTATTAATTACACTGTGGTGCCAAAACTAAACAGGAGGGAGTCCTCATGATATTAACTTTCGATAAATAGTTTTTATTAATTTAGGAACTTAATCAGAGCACCAATATGCATGCTTTAGTTTGTATACACTTATTTAACAGGTGTACAAAATGTGATTTTACTGTGGAATTATGGATGAAATCACAAAATATCAATAAGATTTGTAAATAAAAGGTAGGTGTCTTCATTTTGTGTGAATGATAGTTCAAGGGATTTTGATAAGCATAGGTATTGATAAATATTGAAGATAGCGTTTTAGTAGTAATACATGAATGAAACAGCTCTTACCATGATCTCCAGGACTTGTCTTGGAGGAGGAGCAAGTGGACCCTCATCCTCCTCAGGAACAGCTATTCTAGCTTTCTGAATCTCCCTCAGAAGATAACCTGCACACAGACAAATCTGCTGATGAGGGTTTTATGCTAATTACTCCTCAAGAATCTCTGAATCTTAAACTTCCCAGAGACTATTTTAACACAAACTCTGAGGTATGTGGTGCTAACTGTACCCTGATGACCCCAGGTGTGTGTTCAGCCTTTACAATGAAGCATCCCATCCCAGGTGCTCATTCTTACCCAGAATCCTCTCCATCTCCTCACATCTCTTGATTTCGCTGACAAAGCGCCGCTGGAATGAGCTGACACTTGGGTTGAGCTGAAATTAGAGGAGCATCACAGGTCAGCTGGCTGCAGGTTACTGCATCACAATTATTGCAAATGCTTTAAGAAGGTTCAACGTGAAAGACATAAAAACACTAATGCAAAGACAGATAGATGAGATATATACAGACATATAGATAGATATTCCTCATCTGCAGCATCTGTGTCTGTGTGCACCCTTAGCATCTGTACTTACATCTCTGAACTCGACCAGCCCCAGCTCTCCCAGCTCACTGATGCAGTCATATTCCGAACCGGACTGCAGAAACAATTGCGCCAAGCACATCTCCTCACTCCGAAACACCATTTTTCTCTGCAGCCCTCTCTCGGACTCCTCCGCCTCTTCGTAATCTGCCGGTAAACTACTGAACCTGCACAACGAGCCGCCGCGTGCTACACGCGAAAATAGGGCATCACAAAATTCAGCGAGTCGGTGCGCTGCTTTAAACCCGTTAACCAATTAGCATCTCCCCCTGAGGATTAATTATTGTACATCAATAAAGACCACTTCCAGAGAGGGGCCCGCTTCTCATTCTCACTCTGGGGTAATCCGGGTGTTGTCTATTAAATAAACAAAACGAAAACAAAGACAGAAACCTCCCGTATACACCTTTCGCATCGAGCGTTCACAGAGAAAGGCGTCATCCTGAGATCACCTGTCATTACGGCGCAAAAACACGGCGACGGCGCGGCGCTGACCGGAAACCGACGAGCAACAGGCGCAATAAAAGATAAAGAGCATCAAGCCGCCATGGAGACAAAGAGGGATAAAGGCAGCCGCCTCACACGGTTAAAATAAGCCCCAGTCAGAAATAGACTACGGCCTTTATTCGCGCTACGTCGCCCAGCAATTGACACAGATTGCGTCTCCGGGTTGCCAGATATTGTCGCATCCTGCAAATGCTGATCATCTCTTTCCCGTTTCAGGGAAAATTACGGAAAACTATGAACAATCTACGCAATTTCTCTACTCTGCATCACGTCTCTTAACCTGGAACTTTTAAAAATATTTTTTAACTACTTTACAACAAAATTTAACCTTTGTGGATAGTCATAACACCTCTTAAATTTGTATAAATAAATTTACTGAATTATCTTGGAGCCCACGAAAACATTTAGGCTAATGTAATGGAGTTTACCATGGTTAGTCTTATATGTAAATTAACCTACAGAGTCTCTGAGGCGTAATAAATGAATAAATAAATGATAAAAATATCATAACTAGAAACAAAAACGAATGAATAAGAAAAGACATAAAACAAAATAGACACGAAATGAAACTGCATCAAAGAAACAACACCACAATAAAAGAAAATACAATAAAAGAAAAGAAAAAACAGCAACAACATAAAAAGCACAATAACAATGAAAAAAAGGTCTTTGGAAAAAGGTTGGTATTTGTTTGGGTTTTTTTGTTTGTTTTTGTGGTCTCAGATTTGGTGATTTTTTTTGACATGTTCAAATTTTTCATTTTCTGATACAAAACCTTTCTTCTTTTTTTTAAAAAAAATCTGTTTCATTTATTGAATTTTAATTTGTTCTTATTTGGTTGCTCTGTTCTCAGATTGATTTTTGTTGTCTTTGTTTTGTTATCTCATGCTTCCTGTCGTTGTGTTTGGCTCATTAAGGCCCCTGTACTCAGTTCTTTCCGTTGGGCCGTCCTGAATAATGTTCTTGTGAAAGGGGGTTAGCTTACCAACCTGGCAACCACCGCATCCTCTTACTCAGTTCCTTCGCTGAAAGTGGACCGGCCATCTGCTCCTCTTTGTGTGAAATTTTGTCTTTCACCTTTTTTCCGCCTGTTTTTCATTAAATGCTTACATTTGTAATTTTAAACACATTTCTTTTTACACGTTTTTGTCAACTCTAAAAAGAAGCCTGCACCGGTCTGTGGATCTCTTTGTGACAGACTGCTTTCAAGCCTCAGGAGCAGCCTAAAAATACCAATAAAGGGCAGACATGTCAAAACACAAGTGATGAGAGAGACAAACATGAATCAAGTTCTTTTTCATTTAATTATTATTTTACATCAGGCATTTGAAAGCAGGAATGGTTCATTTCCATTCCGCCCTCACACTGATCTGTGGGAACCAATTTTGTTAAGTGGGAGCTCAAAACAAAACACAATACAATAGCAGGCTAGATCTGTGCATTACCTTCATTAATGTTCCATTAGGAAAGGCCCTACAGTCTTTACCGCTCACCTTTTAGACTCAGTTTGAGTCGGGATGTGTCCCAGATTTGTACATGAACAGAAAAATGCCCGATCTGAAGATTTCCTTTAAATAAAAACAGTTGACAAAAAAAAACAGGGATAAATAAGCAAGGATAAAATAGTCTTATAAACATCAAATTAACTCCACACAACCTACTGATATCTGCTGATTTTTTAGGGGCGCTATAGAGGGATTCCAGAAAAGGCTTGATATTATTTGTTTCATTCAAAGCAGGTTGTTAAAACTTAATTTAAATGAATTCCGAGAGCTGCAGTGGATGATCTGATTTGCATGAATTTGAATTTGCAAAGTTTACTTTTGCATACATGGCTGTGAGCTGTTTATCTGAAAAGATTTATAAAAATGGGCTCAAGAACTGAAGTTGAATAGTTTCACACACCACCCTAACACTTTAATGGACAATTCCAGAAAAGCATCAAACACAGTAATGATAAAACTGCTCATTTTAACCCCTAAGACTCTGTACCAGTCTGTTGAGCTCCTGGGACAGAGTTGTGACTGTCTCCAGAATCCGCTGCTTGTCCTTCTCCTCCAACCGAGCCTCACACCTCTGAGCGAATTTATCAGGATGCCACAGCGCTTGCTGCTTCAGGAGCGTTTTGCGGAACACAGACACGTCCTTACGGTCCACACCGTGCAGCATCACATCTACCATCTCCTGCACGGTGCCTCTCGGAGCTGGCCAGGGGATGTCACTGTAGCTCAGCTTTTTGCTGCTGGCAGAGGAGCCAGCATGAAAAGTAGCTGCACAGCCTTCCTCGTACCTTCGCTTCTTACCACGCCGGGTCTCTTCCTCTTTACGAGCCGCTCGTGCCAGATACTCTTCATGCTCCCTCTGCAGCCTCTCATGCAGCTCTTTGTTGCTTTCCTGCTCCTGCTCTCTCTCGTGTCTAGTCTTTTTCCTTTTCCCTCCAGAAGAAAACGAGGCAGCCAGTCTCTGAGCTTCAGCGTGCTTTTTATCAAAATACTCTTTTCTGATTCGATCTGCCCAGTCACCAAAGTCCTCCTCGTCATCATCCAGGGGAAGAAAATCATCAGCTGTAGAACAAATTCAGCAGTGTTGTTAGCAAGAGAAGGCAAGTCTAGACGACAACAGCATATACCTGGAAACAAACTGAAAATAAACTCACAACAATGTGTTAAGAGTAAATATTTATGTACAATAACATTTCTGAGGTGCACTTTTCTTCATGGTTTAATTATTTGATCTCTGTGTTTTGCTCTTGGGTGTTTCTCTTATTTTTGCTTCCACAAGATTTCTTCATCTTGGGGTAGAATAAAGGTTTATTGAACCCTATTTTTAAATTCTCCATCAAAGCACATATTTGAGTTTACCATCATAGACTCCAAATGTTTCACAGAATTCATCCTCGCATTCACCGAACAGTTTTTCCAGCCACTCCTTCTCAGCATCCACCTCAGATGGACGGCTCATGTTTCCTGCAGGCTGTGAAGAACACAAGACATCGTACTGTACATGAACATGATCAAAAATCAAAGAACACAAACAAGTTTTCCACTCTCATCAAAGATTTGTGTTTCAAAAATACAACAGTCTTGTTTCAGCTTGTTTCTTGTTGGAGGTTACCACAATGACTTAATGAAAAACAATAGCTCACCTGACGGCATTTACAAAATAAGTAGTAACATTTATTTTTTATTTTAATATTAATGATAAAAAATAAAAGAAAATCCTGTATCTCTTGTTTGTCAAAGTATTTCACCAAATATGAATTAAAACAGGTTTTTGAACAATTTTCTGACTGTTCTTGTAATTACATATATAAAGTATGGCATAAAGAGAGAAATACAAGGTAACCATCTGAGCAAAGAGCTATGGGAACATAATCAACCATTTCTGACAACAGCACTGAAGGTAATCTTCATATCTTACCTCTTTCTGCTTTAACCACTTCAGCAGATCCTCTGGTGTGACTCCAGCTTTGTTTGGAGCTCCAATAGCTTCTGGGCAGCTCTTTGTCAGAGGCACTACCAAATCATTATAGGCTGAAAAACAAAAGTAAGAGATAAAACAATGGGCGATAACGAAAAAAGGTGTTTACATCCCACCCCAGTCTCCCTTCCCTCACTTGTTTTCCCGTATTTCAGAGCCCTGGTGACCGCGGTGTGTAACGCCGTGTCTCCTTTTCGGTCTCTCTGGAGAACATCGGCGCCGTGTTTAAGCAGCAGCCGCAGCACAGCGTCGTCCCCGAGGTAGCAGGCCAGGTGCAGCGGGCTCCTCTCCCTCTTACCCTGGGTGAAGTTCACACTCACGTCCCGGTGCTTCTTGAGGTACGACTTCAGCTTCAGCAAACTGCCTTCCTCCACGTATTTCCACAGCCGCTTCTGTTTACGAGACACCATAACGAGTAATAATTCAGTATTTTACAGCGCTAATGAGACTATTTAGTGTTAAAATCAAAGCGTATTTTATGTTAGCTTCAGAGGGCCCGTTAGCATGAGCTAACGCGGTCCTACATATAAACAACTCCGAAGCTAGCGGAAGTTCCAACACATAGGTTCCGCATGGGAAAACAAGACTGTATCACTAGGTGTCAGTATAGACTAGTTTACTAAAGTAAACTTTACAAGTTAATAAAATAAGGAGAGGCCAAGAAGCCAAACCACAATCAACCACAATCAAAAAACACAAGAGCAACAGCAAACACACACGGTCTGAGTTAATCAAATAATAAATTAAAGAGATTTCATAAATTGAATCAAATAGGATCACAGTTTGTTACTAAGAAGTGCATTTAAGCATTTACCCATGATATTAGAGAGAGAAAACTGACTGTTTTTGGTTTTACAATAAGAAAGATGAAGATGTTTCATCTGTCTGTTAAAGTATAAATTAATATGGGAGTTTGATTTCATAAGCCCCTTATTAATGAAGGTAAAAGCGTCTTTTTGTATATAAATCCATACCTGATGAGTGTTTTGTTTTAGTATTATTACAATCTGTCAAATAAGGATTAATCATAGGGTAATATAATGTTACTAAACAAGATACTTAAAAAAATTTAAGGTTTACCCAGCATACCATTTTTCAAGTTTAAATTATTTATTTTTGTTTTTCTTTTTTATTTCTGTTTATTAAAACTCCAGCACAACCCCTCTAACACCTTGCACAGTTTTCTGATATCTCATGGACAGAGATGTCCAAGGGACAAAAGCTTGATGGATAACCAATAAAATGATTACATTAAAAACAATATATATATATATATATATATATATATATATATATATATATATATATATATATATATATATATATATATATATATATATATATATATATATGTATATATATATATATATATATATGTATATATATATATATATATATATATATATATATATATATATATATATATATATATATATTATATTGGGAAGCAAATAGGGAATCATCATACACACAATTTTTTAATTCATACACATAATGAAAAACTTAGGGGAAGAGTTATCTTGTGTTTTTTTGGGAAAAAGATAATTATCTTACACACACAGTATACTTATCTCTTGGGAACATATTTGACCTATCATCTGAGCATCATTTGATTATCGGTTGGAATAAATAAATATTTTTTTGTGCAAAGTTTGTTGTGACCACAAAGTTATTACTTTAGCTGCACAAGCTAAAACTTTTCACTTTTTAAAAACCCCTTTGGGCTTGAGAAAATTACATTAGTAAGCAGAACCTGCAAGGCTCATCTTAGTGTGTGAGTTAATAGCATACTTAAACATTTTGTGACACTTTGTAAAATGTAAGAGAGGCTACTCTGTCTTGTATCTTGCTATATTCATATGTCAATATATCATCTGTCTAATGTTGATTTGGAGACTATTATTGGCTTCTTTAACCTGATTATATAATTATCAAGAGCTAAATGGATCAGGATCTCACACTGGAAATGGCACAACTGAATGGTTTAAAGCAAACCATCTCATTTGTTGTGGTTAAATTAATAATGATAAAAAAGACTGAATCCTATTAAACATAAACTTAATTTTTCAGAATTACAAAGTGTCAGAAACAGCTGCACATTTTCAACCAGGAAGTGTGAGAAACCAGGCAGTCAGTTCAACACAAAGCATGACTAAAAACACAACATTATGGGCTGTCGCTGCGATGCATGGATCACTTCCATCAATTGTTGCAAACAACATGACTGCACATTCAGTTTAAGCTGATCTTTGTTGAAGAAAAATTAAGAAAAGTACAGGTAAGGATGATTGAGTTAATGTTTGTGATCTAAATTCGTAAAAAAACGACAAATGTGAGGATGCAAAGTTTGATTATTAGTCAGATGTTAAAGATGTCATTTAGTTTCGTTTGTGTCATTAACACAAATCTTAGTCCTAAATGCTCACTGCTGTTGTACAGCATCATTTGTTGTGAGATTTCAGTGATAACGTGACGTAATCATCTGCTCTGCGTGAAGAAGGCCTGCAGCACACTGCCTCTTTGTTGCGTAACTTGTTGCATGTGTCTGTGCAGCTTTCTGTACCTGCGATGCTTCAGTCCGTGCAGCTGAGCCTCTGAGCTGGCTCGGTGCTGCTGCTGATGACAGGGCATCCATTTAGGCCTGAGAGAGAGAAGGAAGGATGCACAATGAAGAGGATAGAGGAGGGAATGAAGGACCACTTTGTGCACTATCTTCTCTGAGTGAGACCCCCACATAACCCAAGATCCGGAGTCTCCCCAAAGCTTGGTGACTTCCTCTCCTTTCTGCTGTCGGAAACGACGTGTCTCCACTAACGATGGCTGCCTTTGAAATGTCAGGAGAGACGGAGAGAGTGAGGGAGAAAGAGACGTCTGATTTGTCACCTCAGGTGTTTGAAACACGTCAGAAGCTTTTTGTTCTATTTTTTCTGATACGCCTCTTTGACACTTTGAATGGATAACCTGTCACAAAAACAGACATGTCCTCATAAACCAGACGTCACGGGGAGTCTACAGCATGCACACTTTCCTTTAAGGTGGCATCTTGATCTATGTCACAGGAGGCCCTAAAGCCATAGAGATGCCTCTGAAAGACAGGATATCCCCGGTCAGGAACCCCTACCTTGCTCACCCCCTTTGTCTTTCCTGCTCGGCCTGCTGACTCCTATCCTGTCCGTGAGGTCTGGCATCCTCCTGGGATGCTGCTCGGAGGAGCCCTGCAGGAAGCTGAGGGTCCTCCAAGACGCTCCCGGGGTCAGCACCTCATCCTACCGCTTTCTGGTCTCACCAGGGCCCAGGTCCGGTCTGCTGGCTGCACCGCTCAGTCTCCATTGTTAAGACGGAGCAGAAACGTGTGCACACTTCCTCTTTCTATTTTCTGCATGCAACACATGACCTGATTCATTTGGTTCTGATTTATGGCAGCTGGAATTACTATGAAGGAGTCTGGCTGAGAGCCTGATTTCACTACGCACAAAGACAAAGCCTTTGTCGTCCTTTCATGTGAAAATGAATGGGTGAAGGTGGGCACGCTTTCAGAGAGTAAACTGTAGTTTCCATTGTCATCACCTGATGATACAGTTTGATAAAGGTGTTGGATATAACAGTTTGTATTTGCTGTGTTTCCTTTAAAGTCAGTCACAGTTTCTTCTTTAAAAGGCTAAAATATGACACAAAAATTAACTTTACAGAATATTCAAATCATTTGGTGCAGTAAAACATTTAAACCGCTCAACAAAAATGTTCAACATGAAGTCTGATCCAGCGTCTAAAATCTTAAAGCTCCTGTGAGAAACTTTCTGTTGGTGTTGTTAAGTCGATCACTTTGTCTAACACAGTGGTCACAGAGTGGAGGTTTCAGACATGATAACAACAAAATAGAAATAAGAACATTTTGTAGCTCATGGTTTTGTTTCAGACACACAGGAGCTTTAAAATCCAACATCTTACATTCAAGTCCATCAGTGTCTTGGCAGTCTCTTATATCACATGTTTAAAAAAACTGTATCTCAGGTGTGGCATCATACAGATACTTTAATGTAAGGAAGTGGTAGATATCATAAAGAACCACAGTTTCATATTTTTAGACCGGGGTTAACGCTTGGTGTGCATTTATAGAGCAACTCTGCCTAGCTACAGCAGTCTAACAAGTTTGGACCTGACGCTTCTTTATTGACATTTTATGAATAATTTCAATACTTCCTTTACAATAACATTGATCATCTTTGGTAGAAGAAATCAAAGCTATAGTTCAGGTGTTAAATTAAATATCAGTAATATTATTTCATTTTCATTTTACATTGCACAAAAATGCTATACATGTTATCAAGTGTTATGTTATACAAGACATTGACACAGGACCTTTAAACAGAACAAAGTAACGCCCCCCAAAATAAATAAATGAACAAATAAAATAAAAATAAATAAATAAATAAATAAATAAATAACAAAAAAACTTTTAATTCATTTTTAAAAACATACAAATTATTTTGGTTCATGCAATCCCAAATATCTATGTTCCATATTTATCCATCTCTTGGGAAAAAAAGCTAATACCATAATTGATAAACTGATTTAGCAAAGGTACAGATGAGACGATTTTAAATGATACAGACATTTTAATATTTTTTATTTTAGTAATTAATTTTCATAAACTAAATGCATGTATTACTTTACTTTTAACTCGTGTTTTCAAATTTAGGTGCTTTGTTTTTCTCATTAGCAATTAATTTTCCTTATACCGTGATCTGTGTGAATACTTAATTCTGATTGGCTGAAATGTGTCATTATTCCTTTCAGAACAAACTCTCCATACTTACAAAGCACACAGAACGATGAATGTAGGCATATTTGTAGCATGTTGTAGAGTTTGTTCTGGACATTCATTTTTGTTGGATTAGATATATTTTTCATTGACTGTGATGTTATCTGTTATATTGAAGCATACCTTCCATCTTTAGTTATCCTCCTGCTCTCCGTCTGTTTGTTATGAACCTGTCGAGCTTTTGTTTTTCAGTCTGCAGAGGTTTCAGACTTGCTGTTGCACAGCCAACATTCCTGTGGTCTCCCTGCAGGTGCAGAGCTAATACAATAAGTGTCAAACACAATATCAGCTCTGAGAACAAGTGCCATCCTTTCACTCAAGTGTTTCTAGAAAGTAGCTCGACTTGTTTGTGATTCCCTGGAGAGAAAGCAGACCGCTCACGCCCTCAGGGAATCTCTGCAGCACTTCTGCTTCCAGTGCAGACACTTAAATTTAAAGTTCACTCTGTCTTTACAGAGGAGGGAGAGCGTTTGTTGACTCATCTCTCAGAGGATCAGAGGACATATATCCCTCCTTTTCTCTGTCTCCAGCTTTAGGAGACTTCATGCTGTTAAGGCATGATCTCATCAGCTGCATTAAACTACAAACCAATGAAAAAAAATCTATCTGGATTATATTTCAGTGCAGGCGTTGGCTTTGATGTGGACAGGTGTGAGATAATGTGACATGTAGCCCAGTATCCAATGGCTGCTGCATGGAATTTCAAAATGTACTGTATGCTGCTGCTGCTGCTGCTGCACTGATAAAACATGTGCACGGCCTGGTTTCTGGACTGGTTTCAAATACGAGTGCACTCTGTCTGCTTTTCAGGAAATCTGTGTTTTCTATGTGCGGATCAGTGATCCATCTAACACAGATTTAGTTTGCACGGCTGTGTTTGTATCCTGGTTTTGGATGAGATTAAGAAGTGCTGAGACAGCGATGAGGGGGGAGAGTGGACTTCACTGCAGCTGTTGGGTTTTCCTCTGCAACCATGATGAAAAAAGCTTTCAGTTCTCGCATGTGCAAAATCAAACAATTTTTTTCTTCTTCAGTAAGAAACCCACCTGTTTTCAAGTACAGCTTAAAGCAGGCATTTCCAAAGTTAGGCTGTTAAAGTGTTTTAATCTATAAATTGTATTTTATTTACATTTTCTGTCAACGTCTCGAACCAAACCAAAGTTTACCTGGTAACATCTCACTAAACTCCATCTGGACTGTGCATAGCCTGCTTTTCTAAAGCTAAAGCTCTGCACATTCTGCAGAACCTCAACAACTCTCACAGCTGACGTCTAAAGGTGTTCATCATAATGTGAAAATGTGAGGGCTCAAAAACCACAGACCCTTACGAAATAAAAATATATTGCAGCATATTGGAAAATATCACGTCATTTATTAGGTAATATATTCCCATATATGAGATTTAGTATTTATATTTTCCAATATATTGCAATATGTGGAAAGCAGCAATCATTTGTATATTTTGCAATATATTGCAATATATTTCATGAATATATAATATATTGTATATGTGCCCTCAATATATTATTCCATGTATATCAATATATTGGAAAATGTATTGGGAAAATAATACATTACAATACATTACAATACATTTCAAAAAATATATTGGTACATATATTTTTCTTTCGTTAGGGGAGGACATCAAACGAAATTTAAGTTTATATTAATTTAAGTTATGAAAGGTACAGAAAAGACAAAAATGGGGCATTAAAATGATTCAGAATGCAGGTCAAAATTGTTTGAATATGAAAAACAATCTTGACAAAATCCAGATCCTGATCCTGCCCTGAAAACATCTTGACATATATTTTCCCAATATCGCCCCCTAATGGAGAACATTACAGTCACAGTCTGTGATGATGGACTGAGGATGTTTGAGCACACCTAGTGACTGATTTTTACATTTTTAATAAAAAACACAAACAGAAACAGTTCACAAATAGAGCATTTATATGTTTTGATAGATGTGTTAGTGAGAGCAGCTAGCCCTGGTCATTTTCACTAAATCAAACGTTTAAAGAGACAAACTGTGAAATGTAATTGGAAGTGATTTGGACTAAGCCTTTACCAATCTCAGGTTTTAAACAGGGACAGATCGTCTCCTCCAACTACACAAAAGAGCCACTGAGGATTAGTCCAATCCTTCTGTCTGCCTGCTGTTGCTGATTTATCCTTAAAAAGCTCATTACAGTCAAAACGTTTAGTCATCACATTTAACTCTGCAACCTGTTGTTTTCAGTGCATACAAACTTCAGTTTTCAACGTTTCTTTTATCCAATTTAATATTTTCAAAGTTTTTTTCTTTCTTTTTTAACACAAACTGATTTGAAATATATGTATATATATTAATTTACAGTTTCTTTCTTTCTTTTTTTAAATTTCAAATAATATTTGTGCTGCAAAAATGACAACTAAGCAAGTGTTTAAGACATATATATTTATTAAATTGTCTAAATAGGAGCCACATTCATCTGATAAGTCCAGAAAAAAAATGTCATTTTTTTAATGTAATAAACAGCAAGATTGATGCCTGATTTGCCTGTAAAGAGTAAACAAAGTCTGCCAATAGGGTCAGAAAAAATGACTTCATACAAAACTGAACAAGTGCATTTTTCTTGCACCACTGGCAAATTTTTGGGCCTTTACAAGCAATCGATGGGTTATTTTTGTCTTTCTATGTCCTGAATGGAGACATTCAGACTGTAAATTCTGGTGGAAATATAAAATCTACTGTGTCGATGTTTGTCACAGATCTCTGAGAGGCGTTATCGTCTCTGGGACAAAGCCATGTCTCCTTCTGATCCAATTTAGAAACTTTTGTCCTTGCTGATTGTTTGGGTGAAGAAACAAACATGCAGGAGGAGGGAAACAGAAGTCCAACATGCATTTCCTGCAGACATGTGCTTTGATTTCAGCCCCTGTGAAACACAATGGGAGGGAGGCTGCCTCCCCTCAGCAATGCACCAACAGGAAGAAGAACATTCACTGGATGGGAGAAAATACATTCCAGCGAGACGTAACAAGCTATCACAGGAAACAAAGAGACCAGACGGAGAGTTTCTGTGTTTTTAGAGCACCCTTTTATTACAAATCATAAACATGGATCCAAAATAATGTGTATTCACAAAATGCTTCAGCTGTTTGACAAATTCATCATCCACAAACACAAGCAGACTCATGCCTTCACACTCACACACACACCCACACACACTTCAGCAGACTGTCAAAGCAGTCACCTTTTAATTGGGAGCTCTGCCAGCCTGCAAACATTTGTCAGCTGCCATCTGTCCGTCTGTCTGGACCCCCCTTAACCACTATCACCGTCTCTCCTTACAACACCCTTATCAGACGCCAACACCTCTCCCTGGCTGGCATGCTCTTCCTATACATACGCACGCATACATAACGCTGCTGCCTGTGATACTACCGCCCAGGCTGCAGGGTGGGGTACGCTGGTAGAGATCACACTTCAAGTGCTTACAAGTGAAAACAACAACAGCAGAGTGAATGCATAAGTTCAAAGAGTTCTTCACGGTAAGTCCACAAGAGAACCAAGAGACACAAGAGCATGTGATCCTCCCACAATACATCCATTTATTCCAAAAAAGACTGGCACAGCTTGGTTTCGTGTGAGAGGAGGTCCAGTTTCGCTGCCATGTTTCTGAAAGTTTGTGTGGCCAGACCCCGAAACTGTGAGCTCGACTGTTTCCAACAGCAGTCCTCAGAGTCAGAGAGCAGCCGTGGTCTGAGCACAGCTGATCTCTGAGTAGGCACCGAGCGCTGTCAAGTCCTGGATGACCTGCAATGTTCTGCATTCCTCAACCTTTTCTCCCAGAGTCCCTCTCGGCTCTCAGCTGTCGTCACACCTTCGTGGCGAGAGACTGAGCCTCCGTCTTCTGAGAGGACAGAGAGCTGGCAGGGCTGGCGTGTAAGGACTTCTTCAGGTTGAGCAGGCAGAGACACTGGGATCTGAAGCGCAGGTCAAAGAAAGCGTAAAGGAAAGGGTTGAGGCAGCTGTTGACGTAGGCCAGGCAAGTAGCGTAGGGGTGGGCAAGGAGGAGGAAGCGCAGGAAGGCACAGGTGGCAGGGAACAGTTCAAGGTAGGAGAGAGCGTCGGCACTCTTCACGATGTGGAAGGGCATCCAGCAGGCGGCAAACACCACCACCAGCGTGGTGATGATCTTCAGCAGCCTCCTCTTCCGCTGGTCCTCTTTGCGCAGAGTGTTGAAGTGGCGCGTGACCGTGCAGCCGATGAAGCCGTAGCAGACCATCATTGCCAAGAAAGGCAGAAGAAAGCCCAGAGCCGAGGAGGAGATGCTGAGCCCGGCGATCCACAGGCTCTCCTGTTCCTTGTTGGTCACCACCAGGCTGAAGTCCATAGCGCAGGATGTGCGGTTGCTGGTTATGTCGTATTTTGTTGTGCGGAAGATCAGCGTTGGGGCTGCCAGGAGGCTGGACAGCAGCCAGATGGCTGTGAGACAGGCTCGTGTGTGGCCCCGGGTCCTCAGCTGAGTGCTGGACAGCGAGTGAACGATGGCCAGGTAGCGGTCAAAGCTCATGCAGGTGAGGCAGAAGACGCTGGCGTACATGTTGAGCAGGACCACGTAGCTGCTGATCTTGCAGAGGGCCACTCCGAAGGGCCAGTGGTAGCCCATGGCGGTGTACACAGCCCACAGAGGCAGAGTGACCACGAAGGTGAGGTCAGCCAGGGCAAGGTTACCAATGTAGACATCTGCAGCTCGCCGCTTCCCCTGGGCCCTCCACACGGTGAAGATGACCACCCCGTTTCCAGAGAGGCCTAAGATAAATATCAGCATGTACAGCACGGGGATGACTGAGTACGACGGCGTCCACTCAGAGTAGTCACACATGGAGGAGTTCTCCGTCTCCTCGTAGTCGTAGTACTCATAGGGACTCTCGGTTGGCTCCAGCTCCATTCTGTCTCCTCTCCTTCTTTCTTGCTTTGGTGAAGAAACAAATGTTTGGGTCAAATAAGTCCACAGAAGTCGTCTGCACTCTGGAGTGTGTTGCCTCATGTGAAATCTGCCCACCCTTTTATACCTCCACAGACTCGTACCCTCCCAGTTCTCCCCCTCCACCCCTCCCACCCTCCTCCTCCTGCTCTGAAGAAACAGCTCTTTCACTGCACACACGCCCACTTCTCTCCCCATTCATTCAGTTTGTGTTGCTCTCTCTGTGCTGCAGATCACAGACAACCAGATATGTTTTATTTTAGCTCAAGATCTCATTCACTACGTATGAGGAAACCCCGTCTGTGCTCTCTTTTAATTCATTAAAAAGTCACAACAAGTGGCCAAATTTAATAATCTCTCTGATCCACTAATCTCACTTTGCCCTTCACACTCCTATAATTTCATCACTACCTTAAATTCAGTGAGGTAAAGTCAATCAAACATGTTTGACAGGAGGTCTTGGTCAAGTCTGGACATGACAGGCTTCATGAAGTACTCAATTTAAATATCAATCAAGAGTCCTTAAAGGTAGAAGTACTCAGAGATGGTAACAAGCAGCTTCATTTACATGTGTGTGTGTATGTTTGCTTCATGTCTGAACATGCTCAAACAAGGAGAACCACAAAGTCAAAATAGAGATGTGGTTTGGTTAATTGAGGTAAAGGTCAAACAAACAAACTTTACCTGTGTGACTTTAATTGGTTATAGACAAGGATGAAAAGCAGCGGAAGTGTCCTTTAAAGTCCATTTAAACTGAATAAGAAGGACAAACAACAACTATTTCTCTCATTACTGCCTTTTTATATAGCTTCTTATGAGGAGTGATCCTGATAGTGATTACACATTTCTAATTAATGCAAACAGGTTTATATCCTCTATAAAAACAACAGTAAAGAACAAACACTTTGAGGCAAATTTATATTATTTCTGGACTGATTCTGGTGATTTTCATGCTCTGTTCTCTAAAAAACGAGTTTTATTGAAATATGTGATCAATTTCAGTCTTTTTTTCTTTTTTCTTCTTTTTTTTCTTTTTAATTTTTTTTTGTAATGTTTGTGCTGCAAAAACTAAAATCTAAGCAAGTGTTTGTGTTTAATTTTGAATGAAAATAGTCTTTTTAGACCAACCTGACAGTGCAGAAACATGTCTCTGTGGGTCCTGTGGCTCATTCAGTAAGACATTTTTATTTTATACTTTTTATTATTTTTTTCGACACTCCCAGACACTTGATTTCTTTTTTTGCAGGGATGTTTTGCTTCATGACATGTTTCTTTTACTATTTGTTTTAAACTTTTTTTTTTTCAAATGGAATCAGCTTTATAAATCAACTTGCCTAAACTTCAGTAACAGCTTTTGAAACAAAAAAATAGACATTGTAACAAAATTACAAAAATATCTCAAATGTGCAACTGTTAAACTTCTAGCTTTGTCTTTTTTGTTATTACACTTCCCGCACAGACTAAGTTTACCTGAGGACAAAGTTGTCATAAATTTCTATATTACACTGGTAGCTGCAGGAGAGTTAAAATTTCCATCTCTAGAATTGAAAACACATCAAAGTTGGAAAAGATGATGAAATATGAGAATTAATTAAGAAAATACATTTTTAACTTGTACTGCTGTCATAACTTGCGTCAGGTCATAAAGGGTGATGACAGTACATCGTGCTCATTTTTTTGAGTTATAGAATATTAGCATGTAGGCTAAATGAAGGGGACAGCTGGACATTAATATGCTTCATTATTGTCAAATTACAACACAGCAGTCTGGATTTATTTCAATATATAAAGATATTCAATGAAGTTCTGCACCCAGCATGCCTTACATTGCACCTAAGCCACCTTGTTTTAGTGAAAAGTAAAAGTAACTAACTACATTTACTCCAGTTACTGTAGATGAGAAACTTCTTGCATCACTTACTAAACTTAATTTTAAAACAAATCAACCAAAGGAAAAGCATTCATTAGCAGTGTGCCTGCAGCTGATTGGCTGACAGCTCTGGTCCAATGATCAAGTGAACTAACGTAGAGGAGAACACGCTGCTCATAATGAAATTACAACAAATCCTTCCTCAGGTTGGTCCTTCAGGTCAATAACTGCTCAGAGATAAAGCTGACATCTCTTTTTAACCACAGTCAGCTCAAATGTGTGAGCCTAAACTTGATTCTGATCAGAACAAGCCGTCCTGCAATCCAGACACATCATAGTGAACTCTTCATGTAGGGAGCGTCTACAAAGTGCAAAATCAAAACAAAGAGGAAACTCAAATATTCAGGAACTTTAACATAAATCTGTGTTGGCCTCATATTAATGTTCTGCTGTTGGTCAGACTCCAACTATCAGCACATGAAGAGACGATCTGACCGCATTAGGAGCTCAGATCTGTTCAACCCCTCTTTTGGATTTATACTAACAATGTTATTCTGTTTTTCTTTGTCTGAGCCCTTCTTGAACTGAAACAATCGGAGCTATGTTTAAAGTCTAAACTCTCTGCCCCTCTCTGTTGTCTCTTGGGTGTATTTGTGAGTCCAGGTGGGGCGTCTCAGTCTTCAGTCCGCTCCGTCTCTCAGCAGAGCAGCAGCAGCGGTGGCGCCAGGGCACCGACCTTTTAGACACAACTACTGTTTCACTCAACAATCTTTCCCTCCGCTGATCCCTTCCTCCACCCCTCCATCCCTGCCTCCTCTCGCCTTCCGGCTCATGTCCTCCTTCCTCTGATTATGAAGATGGAGGATTGATTCCCCGTCCCCCCTCTCTGCCTCTGCTGGTGGTTTGTTGTTGCCAAATTTACTGTGATGCCCGCTTGTGGTATCTGATAATCAAAGTGATGTGATTGTGTGTGAGTCTCCACCTGAACTGCGTCCTCTTTCACTCCGCCTGATTGTCCGCCCAGCAGCTCTTTGTCTGTCCGGCAGAACAGGAAAAAAGTAAAGTGAAGTGATCAGGCCAGGCTTCCTATCAGTCTGTTTTTAGTTTTTTTTTTGGTGAGGATGTGAATAAACAGCTAAGTTAAACACCAGGACAACAATCCACCCACTCACTTTTCCCAAAATCCCCTAATCAGCCCTGAGGGAGGACATGACAGGATAAGAAACACGAAAAACAAGAAGTGAAGTCTTCTTCAATCAGGCCCGTCAGACTTAAACGTGACGTTTGCACGCTTTGAGACCAGTGTTCTCCAGGAGTGACAGGTCCCATTTGCAGCGAGCCTGCAGCTCTTCTCAGAGCATCCATCACTCCAGCCGGCATACCACAGACCACTTCTGCCGTGTTAGCTGCTGTTTGTCCTCCAAACAGCCCACCTGTGTCTCAAATACTTTGTCGTTCCCCTCATGTGTGGCCTCCCTCGTGCTGTAAACCTCACACCATGAGAGCCGCGTGGCGTCCCCCTCCCTCCCGCTTTGCTGCTTCTCGTTCCACTACAAGAAGCTCGTCATCCACATTTTTGACACGCCGTCATGTGTCAGCTATGAGTCAGTTACACGCAGCATATCCTCGGGACATAGAGGATAAGAAGCTGCTTCTCATAACACACACACTCAAAGGCACAAACACACAGCACAGTCAGTCTGTCCCTTTCATCTGTCTCTCAGGCGCTCTGCGTTTATGAGCCTCTTTTTGCTACTTTCAGTGTCAAAAGTGCCCAAAGTGTGTGTGTGTGTTCTCCTTGTTTCTAGGTGTGTGTGTGGTTGGCGGGGGTCCGGCAGTTGTTTGATGTGTGTGTTAAGCTGTCACAGACCACATGCACTGAGCCCCCTCCTGTGCTCAGACAGCTGGTTCCTTCAGGCCCTTCAGCCGATGTGACAAACTCTGAGTCAAAGTCCTGGTATCACACGCCCTGACAGCTCTGATGATAAACAAACCCTGAGGGGAGAGCGGGAGCATTTCACCGACAATCACATCAGCGGTTTGATATCCACGTTTAATGATCTAAATGCTGTCAGATTTAACACTTACAGCCCGGCTGGAGAGCGTGAACATTTGGTCGCCATGCCTTGGCTCCTCAAATCTCTCCTTAGACTTCAGCAAAGACGTGGAAGTGATTGACACCAGCATGTCAGACACAAACAGCACGAGGACAGCCCAGGTTTACGACCTCGTTGACCTCCTCAGTGGAGACTAATGTGGCTCCAGTAAAGCTTTACAGCTGTTTGTGTGGATGTCAGGATGCATCAAGAGCAACTTCATGAACAAGATTAGAGAAGAATGATGCTTAACTCACCTCAGGACATTATCAAGATTACTGCAGTAGCAGAGTGATTTCAAGGTAAAGCTGATGAAAACAAACTTCAACCTGCTACATCCAAAAACGAAAAGCAGAATTTAAAGAAGTCTCAGTGAAATATGAGAATTAATCACAACACTACCCTGAGCTAATGTTAGCCTCAGGGTGAAAAGATTCACCAATATTTGGAGATGTGATCCGAAATCTAAGCAAGCATTCATGTCTTGTCTTGAATTTTTATATTTCAAGAAAAAAGGGATATTTCGCACCACTTTTTGGTAGCTTTGGTTTCCGTAGTGATGATTCAACAATTTTTTTTTCCCACAACATCAATTGATTAATTGCCTCAAGACATTAACTTGCTATGAAGTAAATGTCACAGTTTTTCATTTGTACAAAAAGCAAATAAAACAAGCAAAGCATCCAAAATTCACCCTTTTTTCAAAATAAAATTTACAAAACAAAGTCATTTGTCATTGATCAAAGTCATTGATTTCCAAACCATTTAGGCTACACTGCAAAAAAATGAAATCTTATCAAGTGTTTTTGTCTTTTTTTAAGTAAAAATTGTCTTATTATACTCGATATGAGCCACTTTCAACTTATCAATCCAGAAAAATGTCTTGTTTCAAGTTATCAGAGTACAAAAATTAGGTTTGAATCGCTTGTAACCAGTAAAAAAATCTGCCAATGGAACAAGAAAAAACTGCTCTAAAATTTCCTTGAGACTAGAACAATGTCTTAATACAAGTAACTTTTCTCTTGTTCCATTGGCAGATTTTTTTTACTGGTTACAAGCAATTCAGATCTCACAGTTGTCCTTGAATAACTTTAAACAAGACATTTTTCTGGATTGGTCATGTGAATTTGGCTCATATTGAGTCTAAAAAGGAATTTTCTACTGAAAATAAGACAAAAACACTTGATAAGATTTCAGTTTTTGCAGTGTACTACTCATGCATGAAGAAATAGTTTAACATTGACCTCTTTTAGTCGGTCTGTTCATTCATTCATCTTCTATCACTTAGGGTTGTGTGTGGCTGGAGCTTTTGCCATCAGTCTTAAGCGAGAGGCAGGGTACACCCTGGAGTGGTCACCAGTCAATCACAGGGCTGACACAGACAGACAACCTTTCACAATCACACCTACAGGCAATTAAGAATCACCAGTCAACCTGATGAGCATGACTGTGAGAGGAAGCCTGAGTATCTGAGGAAACATGCAAACTCCACAGAGAAAGGCCCACCTCATCCGAACTGGGACTCCAACTGGTGACCTTCTTGCTGTGAGGCAGCAGCACTGTGCTACCGTGCAGCCCTCTGTCTATATGTGTGAAATACATCTCAAAAAGTAAACTCTGAGCTCCAAGAACTGCTCCTTAATGTAGTGGAGGGGTTGCATGTCTATGTGAACTGGAGGCCTTGTTGTTGGGCTTTGATATGGTCCCAAAGTAGAGGCCCCTGCATGCAAGGTTTCGCCTCCCTCTTTTGAAGGTTTTTTTTTTTTTTTTGCATCTTATGGGAGTTTGGTGACATTGATCCCATGGGGTCATTTTTAAAGTCTTCACTGTGGAAGAGGCTGCATCAGCTGTGAAGGAGACCATTGGCTTTCCAGCTTGCTGATCCAGGATTCTCTGGAAGCAGATGTAAGGTCCTGGTGGGTAAGACGGCTGTGGATTTTTGGTTTGCCAGAAAGAAGTCCTGACAAACCACTGGGCAGCTCAGGACGGGAAGAACAGAACATCTGACCCAGGCTGGGTATACGAAAGGGCAGTGGAAACAGCTCCTTGAGAATCCCCTGAATCTGACTGACACATCCCCTGAGGAGAAGATTCATATTCTGAATTTCAAGGTTAGGGCCTATTCTTTTTCCTTGACAAAGGTTGCAGAGGTAGTCTGAAAGCTATTCACTCCAAACATCAAAAAACATTACTTTACTTCTTCATTTACACGCACATAGTTTTCTTAACAAAGAGTTCAATCAGGTTAAACACACAGTATTCAGGGAACCAATTCTTGGGGCTGAGTCCTGTGCAGTTTTTGGCTAGAGTCATATCTTTTGGTGCTATATTTTGATAAAACTCATTAAAGAGGTTAAAGGGACAGTGTTAGGGGCAGTGCCATACCATAGATGATTATTTTTTTTAGGAAAAAATGTCTTCTTAGACCTAAAATGAGCCACATTCACCTGAAAAGTCCACAAGAATGTTGTATGTCAAGAAATCTAAGTCAAAAACAAGTGAATGTTCCTCGTATCAAAGGCTCTGTGAGGACTTTGTGTTTGGCATTGATTGCAGTGACACCTTTGGTCGGACAGACCCTGTTTCCCATGAGCACCATCACCCGCTATCGCAAAGACGTTCTGCCAAGGTATGCATTTGTTTTGGAGAGCACATTTTCTTTTGAACACTACTTTTCTATGTTGACTTTTCCCAGGATGCAAAGTGATATGGTAATGTTTTTATTCGTAGTTACATGGAACCATTGAATGAAACATGACAACACTCAAACTTTGTAAACTCAGTTTGAAGTTTAGAGTCCAGAAGGTGAGCAGTCTGTCTGCTTGGTGTTACTCACAGCTCGGTGCTCTGAGACGTGTCTGTAAATGGGTCAATTGTATCTCGGTGAGGTTCTGAGGTAAAAAAAAAAAAAAGAGGTTCTCTCGTCACCTCTTTAATATGTTTGATCAAAAATACCCTTATCCTCTTTCTTTCTTTACCCTGTCTCTACAATCAACACCACCTGCTTCATTTTATCAAACTCATAACAGTACCTCTTCTTGACCCCTGTCTGCACATGTGCAACAATTAAGTTCACAAAGTATTTCTGGTCCTGTTGACCTCCACGTACCCCAGAGCCACAGCAAACCCACTCATAGATTTACAGTGAGTGTTTTCTGTCAGTGGGTCAGTCGACCGGGGGAATGTGTTGATCTGAATCTTCCTGCTTTTCAGCGTGTTGTCCTTTCTGCCAGGAGCAACCAAACAGAAATATTTATCAACTTTGAAGGAGAGGACAGAGGAGGGAAATCCCTCACAGCTTTCACAAAAAGGAACAAATATAGCTCGCTTTTACACTCACAGGTCAGCAGTGAAAACATGGCTGAGAAAAAGGATGAGGCCCTCTTCATCTCTTCAGCCAGCCACACACTGAACAACTTTCAGGTCTGAGTCAAGACAAATGTCCTATTTAAACTTGCTTTTATGTGATACCATCTTTTTGTCTTTTTGCTCTTTATCTTGATTTTTATCCATTATCTGTTTTATGTCTATCTTACTTCAGGTTTACTGTTTTGTTTGCTTTTTCATTGTCTTATCTCTCGCTCATTATTTCATCATCGCTTTTATTGTTATCATTTTATAATTATATATACACTCTAAATGTTGTCTTTTTATACTTTCTGGTTGATGTTTTCTGCTCTTAATCCCTTTTATTGCCTTTTCATTTTGTTTTGCTGATCGCTGTTTTCAGCTTTTATTTTGGTCCCCATGGTCTCATTTTGGACTGCATAGTTCTTGTGTCATCTGGGTTTATATGTCATAGGGAGCTACAGTATTTCTAACTCTGTCTCATCCGAACTAAGGCTTCTTTTTTTTTTACTTTTTGTATGTTCCATGTTTTTATGTCCTGACTGTTGTCAAAGCACTTAGTAAACTTCTGTTATTTTTACAAGTGCTACACAAATAAAGTAAAGTTAGAAAATGACGCTTGAAATGCTTGAATTGAATAATTGCAATCTGCCAGTTGTGCTAGAAAAAATTTGTTTGTCGAGTTTCTTTAGAAAAAAAAAGTATATACATACATATATGTATATAATTTTTTTTTAAAGAAACTCGACAAACAAATTTTGTCAGTTGGGTCAATATATATATATATATATATATATATATATATATATATATATATATATATATATATATATATATATATACATATATATATATATATATATGACCCAACCGGGGGAATCTTTTTTTTTTACTTTAATAATCTAATAAGTCTAATCATAAGATTTTAGTATAATAAGATGATTTTCATTCCAAATAAGATTTCAAAACTTGCTCAGATTTTTGTATTTGCTGTGTAAAGGTTTGAGTCAGCGACGTGGTGCTCCACAGTGATAAGAATCTGTTTTGTGTTTTTACCAAATGTTCAACTCCTGTTGTTTATTTTCTGATGTTTATCAAACTTTTGAAGGAATTGCTCTTTTTCACACAATGAACTCAATTTTAGATCCACAAACCAACAAAATGACTCTTGGGGAGAAGAGATAAAGTCGACCCCCTGCCGCCTCAAACCAGGAAGCAGCCTCAATAAAACCTGCACCCACCTTTCCCTCTTCCTTAGGGAAATGCATCAGGAAAGACACTTCCCTTACCCGCACTCCTTCTCCTTCACGTGAGACTAAACTCCCTGAACTGTGTGAAACAGCTCCGGCCCAGGGAACGGGAGGTCGTCTGATTTCTGTGTGTGAATTATTCCAAAAGCGCTGCAGGATTTTAAAGGCTTTGAAGTTCTTTATCCTCCACGCGTAACATGAACTGTTTCATAGTTTTTATGGCTGTCTGAACTTCTCATGGTTCGGAAACACGACCCAGCAGTTTGGTTTCAGGGCTGACATATGTACACATACATATATACAAAGTGCACACGCACAAAACACACTCTGCGAGTTCACACAGTGTGTGTGTGTAACATCCATGACTACAGTGGATGGAATACAATAAGCTGTTGTAACCTCAAACCCAAGGTCCTGACGCCCATGTGCTTTAGTCGTTAGTTTCAATTATAAGAGGGGATGAGGTCAGTCACTGATGTGTGCTAACGTTTACATCCCCTCTCTGGCTGTGACATGCATTCACACAGTGCAAACAGTTATCCAAAGTCCTCTGCAGCCTTCTCTTTATAAACTGGGGTGCTTACATTCTGCATATCCAGAAGTTTTCAGCGCACCTTGTTTGACTGATGCTGGATGTGGACGTCTTCTTTTGTCAGGATGTACGGCTGGTTGTGCGCTGCAGACTGAGGTGCTGCCACTAAAGCACAGTGGGTTTGTGCAGCGTTTTCAATCAGGAAGTCAGTAAGGCAAAGTTATTCACAGGCTTTACTTATTCTTTGGAAATGCATCACACCAAAAACTGACGGCAGGGGGTAATTCTAAAATTAACAAAGGTCTCCATGTTATGCTAACCCCTTATAAAGAGGCCTTATGAAGGAATGTAGAATAACCAAACTACTAGATTAACACATTCATGAAAAAAAAAAAAAACACACTGATAATGTCTCATTCTTGAAAAATGCAATATTTTTTTTTTCACCATATCATCCAGCATACCCCCCAATTTTTTTGTAATTGGCGATAAACATGTTAAATTTTGCTGTAAATATGGTTATTTTATAACAGGTGTGAATGGGCATTCTTGTGCTTTTGCCACAAGCTCCTAGTAAACACTGAGAACAACAATCTTTTGCTCCTCTGCATTTGCTACATGGTAGGGTCTGCAGGAAATTTTGTTACTCGTTAGTAACCACAACATTCAAATTGGGCTTCTCCTCCTTAGATCACTTGCAGCTGCAGCGCAGACCGGCAGCCTCCAACCATGACTACGTGAACACACTCACTAGCCCAGCAACCACCTGTGGCATCACATTTCGATGGCCTTGCACCTGACTTGGAATGTTAGCACAGGCTAATCATGGGTATTTAACACACACAGAACTTGTGTTGCTCTTCATCCCATACAGCTCTCCAAGTGCCCAAAAGGGAGTGAAAGTCGAGCCAAGCTTCACTTTTGTTTGTTGTTTTGTTTCACTTTGGTTGTGTTTTTCTTCCACGTCCACTACTGTAGCTGCCCTGGATAACTTCTTCCACTCCTTATTATCAACAAGCAAAGTCACTTGAGCACTGAGTGCTCTGTGAATTGCTGATATAACCATACCTACTCTTCACCCAGAAATGTCTCAATTCAACCAAAACATCAACATACAGGCAAAGGAGGGGGTTGAGGCAGACACAGACACTGACACATGTATAAAGTCCTGTAGGAGCCCATTAAACAGGATTATTCCTGTAAAAGCTGACAATTACTACCAAATTACTACCAGCTACCCAAGTAGCTGCCTGTTGCAGCAGCTCTCTCGTCTTTGTCCGTTTCTTGTAATTTTTTTCGTCTCTTTTTCGTCATCTTTGTATTTGGAGTGGATCATCACTTTGTATGGTTCATTGTCGGTCACGGACACCAAACTTTTTGTGGCTTCGGCTGTATTTTTTACTACTTTTCTCCTGTGTTTGTCTGGAGATCCTACATGTAACCATGGCTGCATTGTTTACATGTGAAATTAGCTGTTAGCAGCCTGTAGCATGTCAATGCTAACTAGTGTAGGGCTTGATGATTTCCCTCGAGCTGAGGAGGAGGAGGTGAGGACGACGTGCTGGTTCTCGGATGTGAGCTGGGAGGTGACGACGTGGACCTGTCCTTCCATCCATTGTTGTTGGGAACGTGGGATCTAGCCCCGGGGGATGGACGAGCTAGCTGTGCTAACCCAGCGGCATCGTGCTGTTCACGGACGTGGCTGACGGAGCTGACATCGGATGCCATTGGAGGAGCTTCGCCTGCTGTGAGCAGACAGGATCCAGGAGACAGAGACTGAGCAGACTTCTGGGGAGGCTCAGTCCTGGACCCTGTGGAGGTGGAGACTGGCTGGACTGGAGAGTGGTGGACGAGTGGTGGACGGGATGTCGTCATCTAATTTCTTATGGCTTTTTTTTGCACTTTCTATACTCTTTCTTACTTTTGTTTTCTTAAATGCTGCGGTGACTCCTGAATTTCCCCTCAGGGATAAATAAAGTATTTTCTTTTCTATTCTATTCTATTCTCTAATTATTTTTTAGGGAAATCCTGCAGACTTTACCTTAAATTGTCACAATAGTCCATTTAAATGAATTGGAAAAAATTATGGGAAAAAGTCGTAATGTTTCGAGCCTAAAGTCGTAATGTTTACAAGGTTAAAATCTTAATTTGTCTGAGGAAAACAGTCACATCCTCTTGTTGTGAGGGGAAATGAGAGCATGAACAGCTACAGCAGATTAGAGTGGAACCAGGATATCTGTTTGTGTCTGTTTTTTGTCAGTCTGTAATGAATGTCTACCAGACATTCAATAATTGGGCTTTAGTGTTTGGATAACCCAGTTTATAAGAGTGTCCACGCTTGTGTTTGAGCTGTCTGTCTCTTCTTTTCTTTCTTTTTTTCTGCTGTATCCTCTGATTACAAAGTTTGCTCTGCAGAGGGAACATCTGAGTTGTACTAACCTACATCTCTGCAGGAAGCTTGGATGCTCAGTATCTATTTTGGCTTGCATAAATTGCTGATCCAAGCTCAGTACTTTTCACAAAACGCAGTTTATTATCTGAAACAAGAAAAACCTGATGCTCCTCTTTGTTGGTCTTTTTATCTCGCTGTTATCCAACCGCCTGTGCTCCTGCAGCTGACCGTCAGTATCAGTTGTCCCAGTTAAGTCTAACCCGGGTTTATCAGGGACAAAGCATTATTTCTCACTCTCTTACACACAAACACAAACACACACACACACAAATCAGGGCCCCTCCCCCCTCTGTGTATCCTCTGTAAGCCCCAGGCTTCCTTTGACGGGGAAGAGGAGACCTGATGGACGGGAAGAGAAGAGACAGCGGGGACGTGACACAACAATGGCAGGAAGTGACTTCAGATCAATACAGATTAGAGCAAAGCAGAGCAACACAGAGGCAGCGCAGAGGTTACAAACATCCCGGTGAAGAGATAAACATGCAACACAAACAGTGACAAAAACACACAGAGGAGCCAAAAACCATTAAGACATGTTACTCCTCTTTACATTAACTGAAAATGTGGTCTGTTTCTTCATAGGATATCCTTTGGGTAACTGATTCACCACATAAACACATAAAGCTTTAAACATGCTCCGTGTGAAAATCCATAATTACTGTAATCAACTTCTAAAATGGATTCACCACAAAAATCTGCTGCAGGGGTTATTTTCATGCTCTGCCCCACATTCCTTATACATCAAACACAAATGATACGGCTTAACGCGAGCACAACAACAAACACTGATCCCTGCAGTGTCTGTCAGTAAGTGCCTGCATGACTTCAATAAAATATTTCATGCAAAAGAAAATCTTTAGCAAACTTCTACAAATCAGTGAAGCAGGTTGAAAGAATCAGAACCAGGTTCAGCTGAAGGAGAGGCTGTTCAGCAGTTCAGAGGTCACTGTGAGGTCCCTGAAACAGAAAACCTGATGGGTCTGCAGGTCATATAACATGAAACCAGGAGCCTGCAGCTTCACATATGCTGAAATCAAGTGGAAAGAAACCAGGAGTGATGTAAAGATTTATTTTATCACATTAAACTGAAGAGACGGCAAGTAAACTGAGTGTGACAAATATGTCAAGATGTCTGAATTCAACATTGCTCCAGATGTATGCCTGATCATAATCCACATTTTGAAATGAGATTATCAGCACCAATATTACTGGTTACGGGTTATCTCAAAATGCTAGTTCTTAGCTTCCCGATAGGGTTGGGCAGGACTGGATTGACTGGATTACAGCTCGTCCCGGTCTCTATGACAACACCACGCCAGCTGACGAAGTTTAGCAGTGAAAAGAGAAATCTGTGTTTTTTTCTTTCTGCTGAAAACGATTTCTGTGATTAATTTTGTAGTGATGGTGGACACAGGAGCCTAACTGTCCGACAGAAAAAGGACAGAAGAGCAGAAGAAAGATAAACAGGAGAGAGATAGAGCACGAGCTAAAGGCTAACACACAAGCTAAAGGCAAAAACTGTGAACAATAAAATGAAGAGTGAGGTTACGCCAGCTCTGATTGGTAGATGACTGGCAGGACATAACCAGGATTTACTGACGTTACACATTACAGACATGTCCAAGAGCACCGGACTGTCAGCTCTGCTAAATATAGACAGCTACTAAACTAGAAACAAACTGACAGTGTTTATTTGTTGTCATGTTAGCCTACAGATACGTCAGAGCACCAGGCCGCTAATGTTGCTAACATATACCCGGCTGCTACAACCTTTGCTTGATGTCACATTTCAAACCGTAGAGCTGTGTAACTGTACTGATAAATACCTTACCTCTGCTTGTTGAATCCAGTAAAAGAAAATATGTTCTGATCCAATCTCCATTTAATCCCAAAACAAACACATGACTCACTAAAAGTCATTACGACATAGACTCCGGGCCAAAGGGCGGCAAGGGAGTGTAATTAAAACAGATCCTCCTCATTGCATCTTTAAATGCTAAGATAAGTTTAGAGAAATATGATTTTACCTTTGCACTCATAAAATGTTTAAGGTACGATCTCGCTGCATCACTGTATACCTCAGGCAGTGAGCCGCAGTACGTTAAATAACAGCTGTCAACACTTTCAAATCAATTTAAGGCTTCATTGCTGCAGGAAGAGGACTGTAAAGTTAAGTACAATCAAAAAGAATCAACTTTTTTGAACATTTGACTCTAAAATGATTTAATTTTTCTCTTAACTTTCTTTTTTCTTTAACTTTTTCTTCTTTTTGTCACAGGAATAAAGTTGTAACAGTACCAGAAAACAACTGTAAGGTTAAGGGCCTAGCATCATGACATCATGACATAAAAAACAGGGTAGCCAGCCGCTACCTCTTGAATCTGATTAGCCAGCCTGCCTGGTCACCCCCAGCTGTCAATCTGAGTGTCAAAACCTGATGGTCTCATGGTCTATTTGAGCACTAACTATTTGGAAAATGTTACAACAATGTGTACGATTTTTGGCAAATAAGTTATGTTTATCATACCTAAGCCAACGGTTTTGATGAGATCTATGTAAGGCTTTCAAAAAGGGTTAATTTCAGCGTGCCACCCTTCTACAGTGAATAGAAGCCCCCAAGAAAAACAATTCTAGGCACACCCCTGGATCAAACTCATCATTTTATCAGGTTAAAGATGTACTGTTACAAGGAACAAGTTGTGATAATTGATATTGAAGTCTTAATGTTACCCAAAACAATTAATTTGCAGTGTTAGAAGTTGATGATATGAGTTTCAAGTTGTGATGTTGCGAGATGTATGCCAAAACGTCATAAAAATCAAAGTTGTAATGTCACGAAATTAAAATGTAAATGCTACGTTTTTGGAGCTGTATTGTTAAGAAATAGAAGTTGTAATACTACAAAGTAGAGACATGATGTTACGAGATTAGAGTTGTGATGTTACATAATTAAAGTCATGATGTTAGTGGTGGTGCACAGGGTGAGCGTCCCCTCTTCAGTGGCGAGTCTGCGCACGCCACTGGTTGTGATATTAGGAGCAATAACTTCACAACATGATCCATGTCCCTTGTTTCAGAGCAAGAAGCTGGCTGATGTTTTTACCATTCATTTAGATCAGCCAGAGCCTATTATTAAGATTTAAATTACGTCTTTAATGTACCAACTTTTTTACCTAGAAATCTTAATTATTTCAATTTTTAATCCAGCTGATGTATTTATTTCATTTATTTATTTATTGCAGAAAATGACTCGCTCCAGGTCTAGAAGGGAACAATGACTTTCAAGTGGATCTTGAGATGTTATTCTGTGCGCACTGAGCCGCATAAATCAGCTTCAGGATGATTCATAAGACCAGAGGAGACCAGGGGGATCCCCGGCTGGAACCAAACAGGTGTGTCTTATCATTTCCTCCCTCAAATCATAACCAAGTGTCAAAAAACCTGATGGATCTGAGATCATTGAGGCTGAATGCCCAGCTACTGTTATCCTGAGGAAAACCATAAAAGGACCCACACACATCCTGTCCACCGTCCACTGAACAAGCATCTGTCCAACCCTGACACCTTCCCCTCTGCTTCCTGTCCAACACGTGCAGCGTGGCTACTTGAAACTTTTCAAAGAGTCCTCCCCAAAGATTGAAAAAAATCCTAATAGGGACAAGCATGAAGTCTCAATCCTCTGTCCTCTCACTTTTCAAGACTTTGCTTAAAATAAGAGGAGACACCAGACAGCGTCTTACTCTGAAACCACATCAAGCAAACAAACTCAAACTGCAGAAAAGCTTTCCCAGCTGCAGTCTAATTCCACCATTTAAACCATTATCCACTGGTCACAGTCGGGGTGTGTGCCTCTGACCTCTACACCGTCTAATCCCACCCTTTGGGTGGAGGGCATGATTGGGGATGGCAGGCTGGGGATAAGGTTCCTTTTAGAGGAGCTTTTCAGCTCATGAAGCCAGACTTTAATCTCCCAGACGCTTCACACATATGTCCTCATAAGATTATCCACCTCACTTTACCCCCCCACTGCCAATAAACAGCCCAAGTGCAAAAACTGATATCACTCAGGGGGGTGGGAGCTTTTTATCAAGTTACAAAAATAAAGATGAAAGCACCAAAAAACCCCACTTTTGATGATTCAATCTTGGCCTGGCTAGTAACAAGATGAAACATCTCAGGAGGTTTATCCTGCTAAATGCATTTGATCACACAAGTTCAGGGTTGTACCATAAAACGTCCTCAGTCTGCAAGCAAAGTATGATGGATGGCGTGCAGTTTGTAAATACCTTTACAGTCTGGTAAAAAAAACAAACAAACAAAAAAAAAAAAAGACAAAATGGGTCTGAATAGCTTATTTGTTTTTCTTTCTTTGTGAATTATTAAACTCACAAGCTTTGCCCATATAAGGGCATGGCTGACTTGACTGACAGCTGGTCGCCCTGTAGCTGTCTTGGAAGAGGCTTAAGACCCGCCTCTTCACCTCATCCGAACTGACTGAAAGTAAAGTTGGGCCTAGCATTTTCAGCATGGCTCTTGCTGGCGATAGGCTTCAAAACTCAGTCAGTTGAGTTGTTTCAATCAGAAACAAATGGATGACATCACGGAGTTGACATCCATATATTTTCCATCATTCACATATCCATATAGTTTCTTTTCTTTTGCTGAAAAGGATTTTCCAATTATTTTTTTGGCAATGGTGGACACAAGAGCTGGACAGTCAAAAACAAAAAGGATGTCAGAGCAGAAGAAAGATAAACAAGAGGGTGATAAGCTGTTCAGCTTTTTGTGATAATGTTGATTCCAGCCCACAGTCAGCAGTTATTCTGCAGTGGTATGTTAAAACTTGAGAGTCTATCAATAAAATGAAGAGTGAGGTTACGTTAGCTCTGCTTGGTGAGGTTGGAGTTAGTAGATGAGCTCTGGTAGGACATAACAAATATTCCCTGTTACACCTTACGGACCTGTCTCACACTGAATGTACAGTTCACTCACCTTCTGGACACCAAACTACAAACTGACTTTACAAAGCTTGATTGTTCTCACGTTTCAGATTCTAAATCAATAAAAAAAACCCTGTTGCTTTGCATTCTGGGAAAAGTTGTATTGTAAAAAGAAACATCCAGTTAAATAGAAGATCTGCTCACCATTCATTTGCATCAAAACAAACACACGCCTTGGTAGGAGTCACAGCCTAATGACAGTGGGTGCAAGTGCTCATGGGAAACAGAGTCTTTACCTTGGAAAAACACTAACTTTTCCAGGTAGTCCTCACAGCTCCCTAAGTTAATCTCCAAACAAACAAAGAGTCAAAGTTGCCTGGCATAGAAAAACTTTATTCATTTAGACAATTTAGCATTTTTTAAACTCTAAATGAAAACTGTAAGAAAGTCTGGTTGTTCTGTGGTCATTTGTCAGAAATGAAACTCCACTGAGGACAAACGCTCTACTGAACTCTGACAGGACCACCAACTGTTCGTTTAGTTTAGACAACTTTATTTATCCCAATGAGCAATTCTGCTTTTGGCATAAATAAAGTTGTCTAAACTAAACTAAACTAAACTAAACTAAACTAAACTAAACTAAACTAAACTAAACTAAACTAAACTAAACTTAGTTACAGAGTGAACAGTGATTTAAAAATAAGAGTCACCATTATAAAGATGATTTTTCTTGGATTTTGTGCAAGTCTCCAGTGGACACTCGAGGACTCACGGTCTTTTTTACACCTCCACATTGGCTGTTTGTCTACACAGTACATTGCAACTTGTAGTCTAAAGGGCTAAAGTTGTACTGCTTCTGTACAGTTTGCTTTGCATCAGGTTAGGTGACAGACTTCCTTCCACGTAGCCCTCCCAGAATCTTATTTTTATTATCTCTGCCAATGTTTTTCTGTTGTGAAACAATCAGGGGGTCAAACAAGAGCATTTTCAGTAAAACCAAAGCCTCTTGAGTCCCTGCAATGAAACAGCTGCTTTAGGACAGCTGGAAGGACAGAAGAAATACTGGGTATGCTGTTTGTTGTTGGGACTTTCTAACATTCACATGATAAGATTAATCAGATGTTACTGCCTGTTCTGTCTGGTGCCTTGTTTTCTAGTTGTTGCAGACTTACTTGTGCTATTTCGCCCCAGCAAAGATCTAAGAGTTTTTACAACCAACAGTCACTGTGGTTGTCTCTAGATCTCCCAGAACCACTTCAGTTGTAATTCTTTCTTTTGAATCCTGTGATAGTAAACAGCTTTCTGAGGGGCCAAAGTCGTCATGTGGCAGCAGGAAAATAGTCACATCAGAATCTTCACAAGTCAACAACAATTTGGGAAGCATGACTCATTCCTATTTTTATTAGATTTAAAATGATTGTAGGGGGATGGGGGTGAAGGAGACAGATGCAAAAATAAAGTAACAGTCACATCAGGGATGTTGCAGAACAGGATAGCATAACTCTTTTCCACTTTTGCTGCAACACGTTTCATATCACCAGGACCTGACCAGGAAGATAAATGAAGAGTTACAGGACGCTGCTCCAACAGAGAATCAAACGTCTGGTGTTGCTTTCTCGTCATAAAATTCAGCCTCACATTTCACAAACTACTGTGTCGTGTTTCTACTTTGAATGATTCTCAGAGTCCATGGATGTTAACAGAAGTGGACCGCCTGGATCGTGTTTCATTTTGTCACCACCACTTGTAGCAACATGTTTGCACTAATATAGTCCCTGGTGTATTTTTTAACTGGCTTATTTTGAGTCTGAACATGACTTCACCGCCAACATGGACTCCTAGAAAAGACTGGACTGAATTTTTTTATTTGACTTTATGTTAATGATTTTATTTGTGTATCAAACCCTTTTCATCAGGCGATCAGAGCAGTTCTTGGCAGATTTCTTGCCCAGCAACAAGTTATTGTAAAAAAAAAAAAAAAAGCTGTGTATCCTCCCCAGCTTTCTGTGTGAGATTACGAGGGCATTTCAGGGTCAAGTCTCCTATTACACCCTCTACGGTCTCAGCCTCTGTGTAGTGAACGTCAGGGGAGATGTTGGGGGTTCGGGTTGGGTGGGGCTGGATTGAGGTGAAGGGTGGAGTCGAGTTGAGAGAGGATGGATGCGATAGCATTGTTTACAAATAAAGACACAGAGACGATGATGAGAGGAGGCAGAAGCGAGAAATTATGCTAATGACAGGCGTCAGCTGACAAATGACTCCCAGTTTTAGGAAGAGGGAGAGTCAGGAATGTGGAGCAGGAGGAAGAATAAAAATCTTGTTTTCTTATTGTTGAATGTCATATTTAAAGAATTTGTGGATCTTTTCAGCATGAAGCCAGTTTAAGGTATGAAAATGATGAGTTGGTGAAGAAGAAGAAGAAGAAGAAGGGGAGAATACACGACTCTTTTCAGAGACTAAAGGCTGAGGTCTGCGTGAGGCGCTCTGGACACTGCCGTGGGAATTCACCCATTTGAGATGCAAATTCCTCCATAAGCTGAAAGAGCCGGAGAAACAGGTGTCCGAGGAAGTGTGCTGCTGTGTGTGTGTGTGTGTGAGGGCGGGTGTGATGGTGCTGAATGATAACACAGGGTGTACTGAACTCCTGCTTGTTCAGAGCAGTCCTTCTGTTCCCCTCTCATCCTCTTTGTTTTGACATTAAATACGAGTGTAAAACTGGATTTGTTGTGGGAACATATGACAGATCACAGCCAGTATTTTCACTTTTTAATTGTTTACATGTGCTTCGGTATAAAACAGTCTGTTGACATGGATAGCTCAAATCAGATACAAAAACAAGTTAAGAATGATTGCACATTCACAGGATCATCTCCTCCCTTAAGTATTTCATTAAATGTGATAAAAGGTTTCTTTCCCTCAACGTGGTGTTACCTTCAATCTTTTTTTTTTTTTTACGTGTTTTGATTTGATCAGATTTGATTCCCATTAAAAACCACAAACAAATAGTCTGAAGATGTCAGGATTGTCTCACAGTGCCTCCATCCATCTGCAATGATTGTTTAACCGTTCAAATGAATCCTGGATGAAGCTCAGTAGTGCCACCTATAGGACAGAATATAAAACTCCACCGTGAACTCAGCTGATATCCTGAAAATGGATTGAGGTGTGTAAATTTTTCTTGGATTAAAAGAAGTAGACAGTGACTCTTAACAGACAAATCAAACCTGTAGAACATACATCAAAATAATCCCAAGTTTTTAAATCACCATTCAACAAAAAACATCTTTCCATCTCAAAAACCTTTACAACACAACAAAGGAAGAGTTTCACCTAAAAAAAACAAACAAAAAAAAAAAAACATCAAAGGAGGGATGATGAGGCTGAACCAACATGAGATCCACGACTCACTTCGATGTATTAATGTGTCTGTGAACCTTGAAGCATCACCAAATGATATCTCCAGAATTTCATGACTGTTTTTTTTTTCACCTCCCAAGAATTTTCTGGCAGCTACACTAAAAACAACCAGAGTAGAACAAAAAACACACAACAACCTGAACACACACCTTTTGTTTTTGATTGATTACTCCAGTAAATTAATTTTTTTTTTTTTTTACAAGTATTTTGGTTTCAGTGCATTTCCTGGTTGTGTCAGAGTAAAATATTCTACAGGGTAAAAATGACAAACTGGTGATTGGATTCTGAGGCTGAAGGGGAAAATGTCCCTTGTTTCTGCTGCTTTTTGTCAGGGGGATTTAAGTCTGAGGTAGGGGTGTCAAACATAAGGTTCACAAGCCAAATCCAGACCCAAATACGGCAACAAAACAGCTGGAACCCTTCTCTTTATGATCTGTCACAACTCCTATGTACTCTCTTGAAATTTTTTGTTTTACAAATTGATAAAACTTATAAATTTGACACCTGGAAACCTAGAGAGAGATCTGCCTTTGAGTCAGAGACATGTTTTTTTTTATTTGGGTTTCTTTTCAGGAACTTCCTCCAAAGGATCCTGGGAGTATTTTTGTACCATAAGCTGCAACTTCTTCTTTCGTAGTTCCCATTGTAGTTTCTATGCTGGTGTGTGTGAGGTCAGGTGGTCAGGATTACACCACAGATGTGAAAATGAATGAAAATTTAAAATCATTTTAAGATCTTAAAGAGTGCTTTTTTTAAAATCACAAAGTACAATACTGTAGTTTCAGATACTTGTTACTGCCTAAAGGTTATAAAAGGTTGCTGATAAACCGAAGCAGAATATAGTTGAAATTGTACTTATTCTTTTTAAAAAGTTCCAGATTTTTCAGTGTCTTGTGAAAATTGCTTCGTCAAATGGGGTAATTTTCATAATCTTCTTTGTGGCACTAAAACACATAGCTGTTGTTATTTTAAGGTCACTGACTTTGCTGCTCTTGCTTACTGGAGATCAAACCGGACTGCATCTGGCTCCTGAACTTTCAGCAGTTTGACACCCCTGATCTAAGGGGCCCAACACACCTCCACACCTGACAAAAAGAAAACAGCTTCATATCAGAGTGCTGTAAACATTTAAAGGTGCAGTGTGTAGAAATTGGCAGCATTTAACCAAACAGAAACAGTGAAAATAGGATATAATGTTCATATACGACTGTGAAGTATCTCAAAATAAGTGTACAATACTTCCCATAAAACTGTTGTTTTCTTTTCATTAAGACTGAAAAAAGCTTTTTAAATTAACATTACTGTGGGTCCCTTTCACCAAAGCAGACATAACAAATGGCCACACTGCAAAAAACTGAAATCTTATCAAGTGTTTTTGTCTTATTTCAGGGAAAAATGTCTTTTTAGACTTAACATGAGTAACATTCACTTGACCAGTCCAGAAAAGTGTCTTATTTCAAGTTATTTAAAGACAAAAATGTGGTCTGAATTGCTTGAAACAATTAAAAAAAAACCTGCCACTGGGGTAAGAGAAATGTGCTTGTCAAGACTTGAATGAAGTCTTAATACAAGTACATTTTTCTCAACTCATTGGCAGATTTTTTTACTCATTACAAGCAATTAAGACCGCATTTTTGTCTTTGAAAAACATGAAATAAAAAACTTTTCTGGAATGGTCAAGTAAATGTGGCTCATATTAAGTCTAAAAAGACATTTTTTTTTACTGAAAATAAGACAAAAACACTGTGTAAGATTTCATTTTTTGGCAGTGCATGTTTGTCTACTGGCAGGTTTGGGGGACAGAAAGAGCAAAACTTGGTTTTCATTAGGAGTCTGGCTGCAATTCCTGAAATCTACCTGGAAAGCAGGCATAGAAGAAGAGAGGACGTTGTTGTAGAAGCAGAGATAGCGTGTTGTCGTTTTATACTGAAGGACTTAAATTACCTGCATTTTATAAAAGTTAAAACTTGAGACTTGGATGCCCACATATATTTGATATCACATGTGAGAGTCAGTTTGCTACAATTCTAAGAAAAGATAACAACTGAAGTGACAGAAACTGTCAAAAAACAAGCGTTAAAATCAGTGTTGCTTTTCTTATTTGGAAATCCTTAATTACACAGTTATATTTGCTGAACGACGCTCAAGTTGCCTGTTTTCTGCTAGAGAGGTAAGGATGCAACATGCAGTTGTTAAATGTTTTGTAACAATGTTCATTATGTTTACATTAGCAACTATAATCACCAGCTTATACCTGATCTCTAGCCTATGAAAGTAAGGGTTACTGAAGTAAAATTAATAAACCCTCACCTCATCACTTGATGCTGCGGTTGTAAATGACGCCATCTTTGAGATTGCATTGATCACGTTTGATCTGCATGGGCTTCCGTCCCTTAGTGATGTGATGTTTTAGTAACGGATGGGCTCATTCTAAAATCCGAACACTCGGCGTCGCTAAAATTCCAATTTCTACACACTGCACCTTTAACTGTCTGTCATTGACAACACAAATAAAAACATCATGAACATATTATCACAGCTTGATTTAAAAAAACTGCTTGGACAAAATATCTACAATTAAAAATATCTTTGGCTTTGTGGCACAAACTGTTCCTTCACACTTAAATCTGAGAGTCCCAGAGATGATGTCATGACGCCCCCATGTGTTCAGCAAAAACACCTCATGAACGCAGAATAACCGTCAAGGAAGTTCCCTGAACAGATACTCTGACGACTGTGTGGAAATTAAAATGAGTGAAAAGCGAGATAAATAATCCCTGCGTTGGCAACACACCACTAATGCTGGAGAGAGGAAGACTATAAAGGCAAGTGCTCTGAAAATAAAAACTTCATCTATGGTGAGAGCAGAGTCACCGGGCTGTGCCTTTAAGAGGTCAGAAGTAGCTTTTCTCTCCACACTCCCACTGAACTTCATTAACACAAAGTGCAAGGTGCACAATGTCGCCACCTGCTGTTTCTCCCTGGTAATAACAGAAATATTCACTCCCTCATGTTTTAAAAATATACAATGATTTAAAGATAACTTCATATGACTTCAGAGTTAAAAGTGCTGTTAATAACAACAGCCTGTGTAAATATACTTACACTGCGGAGCGACTGCTTAGTAGTCTAAGAAAAGGCTTTTTAGCCGACTGTTCTAGTGTTTCAAAGAGTTTCCTTTCTGAGCGATGGGTCTGTAAAAATAGTTCTGCTACTAAAAGGTGTCTCAGTCCAGACTGAAACTGTGTGGATTTATTTGTGTGTGTAAACTTGTGACACTCACCCTGCTACAGGTAAGTGTCATGCTCTGCGCTGCTCAGACTCTCTTTGGACCCCTGTATGGTCATGTGATTAAGTAGAGGTGAGGGGTCACCTGGAGGCAGGTAAGGATTAGCATTCTCTGCTGACGGGAGGATTGTTTTCTTCTCTGCCTCCTGTTTAGACTTCATCGTGTCCTCTGCTCTCATTGTGTCTGTTTGTGATGTGAGAGGAGACTCCACGATGATGGTCGGTCTCTGCCGCAGGTCCTGTCTGCTCGGCGGGTCGGCAGCCATGATGGCCTTAGCGCCGTGCATCCTGGGAGGAGACTTGCAGTGGAGCTCTCCTCGAGACTCCTTCCAGCGCTTCAGCTGGGCGAGGTGCTCCTTCTCAATGTCTTTCTCAGACACCTCTAACTCAATAACCTGAAACACAAGCACAGAATGAGAGTGAATCACACAGAGGACGGGCAGCCTGGGTGTTTTGTTTCCAGTATTTACACGCAACAGGTCGAGTCTTTCTCTGTCAGGTTACAACAGGAGGGCAAAGTCGAAGGGGAGGACAGCTGAGTGAGCAGTAAAAGCAAGGTCACAGTAATAAAATGTGACTGTTTAACTGTACCTCGTGCACCAAGTAGGCTTCCTGCATGTACTGAGGCTGGATGGCTCGGAGCAGCTCCATTGTTTCATAAAGACCCTGACAGGTTTTCAGTTTTTCCTGGGATCCCAGCATGGACTTTAGGAGAACCAAGCCCACTCTGAAGAGGATCTTCACTCCTGTATCAAATATAAAGTCAGACAATGTGGTTACCACAGCTGTGTTTCTTTATGGTTTATAAAAAGACTTTGATGGAAGTGTTGAGTTACTGGTTAACCTGCCCTTTAACACCAACAGCAGAGGTTATGAAAAGTTTGGCACAGATGGAGTCACGGAGCCATCAGTTCCTGCACTTCTAATCCCAATGATGAGCCTCAAACCTCAAACCTGTTGGCTCCTGGCTTGGCTCTGCTCATTATGTCGGTTTGTTGTTGAAGTAAAGTTAAATTTGATCTGACAGTGTGTTTTACTCTGAAAGTCACTGGATTTTGTGTGGTTTTAGTGCCCGACTTTCTGTCCTACTTGATCTACTCCATGCTTAATGGTGTGGTATTGCTTTGGCATCAAAAACAGAAGTCTTGGGTATCCGATGTAGGAGGCTGAAGCTGTGCGTTAACACACAGACTTGAACTGGAACCAATCAGATGATCCTATGCCATGATGGAGCCATCTGGTGTGTATTGCCATAACATACACTCACCGGCCACTTTATTAGGTTCACCTGTCCAACAAATTTTCCAATCAGCCAATCACATGGCAGCAACTCAATGCATTTAGGATAGAAGACATGGTCAAGATGATCTGCTGCAGTTTAAAGTGAGCATCAGAATGGGGAAAAAAGGTGATTTAAGGGACTTTGAACTTGGCATGGCTGTTGGTGCCACAGTCTGGTCTGAGTATTTCAGAAACTGCTGATCTACTGGGATTTTCACCCACAAACATCTCTAGAGTTTACAGAGAATGGTCCCAAAAAGAGAAAATATCCAGTGAGCAGAAGTTCTGTGGGACAAAATGCTCAAATAACCACTTGTTACAGCCGAGGTCTGCAGAAGAGCATCTCTGAACACACAACACGTCCAACCTTGAGGCAGATGGGCTACAGCAGCAGAAGACCACACCGGGTGACCCTCCTGTCAGCTAAGAACAGGAAACTGAGGCTACAATTCACACAGCAACACCAAAACTGGACAATAGAAGATTGGAAAAACGTTGCCTGGTCTGATGAGTCTGGATTTCTGCTCCACATTCAGATGGTAGGGTCAGAATTTGGTGTCAACAACATGAAAGCATGGATCCATCCTGCCTTGTACCAACGGTTCAGGCTGCTGCTGCTGGTGGTGTAATGGTGTGGGGGATTTTTTCTTGGCTCACTTTGGGCCCCTTAGTACCAACTGAGCATGGTTTAAAGCCACAGCCTACCTGAGTATTGTTGCTGACCATGTCCATCCCTTTATGAGCACAGTGTACCCATCTTCTGATGGCTACTTCCAGCAGGATAACGCTCCATGTCATAAAGCTGGAATCATCTCAGACTGGTTTCTTCAACATGACAATGAGTTCCCTGTACTCAAATGTCCTCCACAGTCCCCAGATCTCAATCCAATAGAGCACCTTTGGGATGTGGTGGAACGGGAGATTCTCATCATGGATGTTCAGCCGACAAATCTGCAGCAACTGTGTGATGCTATCATGTCAATATGGAGCAAACTCTCTGAGGAATGTTTCCAAGACCTTGTTGAATCTATGCCACCGAGGAAGGCAAAAGGGGGTCAAACCAGGCACTAGCAAGGTGTGCTTCACAAAGTGGCCAGTGAGTGTATAGAGGCTTTAAGCATCCATCCTTTCCTGTGTTACCTAAATGCCTCGGTGGATTATGTTTCAAATTAACCTGGAGAATAATGAGCACATGGCCGAGCCAATTAGATAAATAAACACTGCTGTTGTGTGTTTAACTCTGTTTAGCCTGTGGTTAAACACACAGCAGGTGAAACCACTTTCATTCATAATATCGTTTACACAATGAGCCCTACCCTCACAAAGGAACATGTCCCACACACGCAGCACCAAGGCCCAAGGCAGAGTCCGAGAGAAGGCGCACATGAACCACTCGGTCATGTAAAGGATGGGCTCCAGCTTGTGCTTCTTCAGGTGACGGTGTGCCAAGGGGGATACACGTCGGAGCAGAGCGTACAGGATCTCCCCGTCCAGCTGGATCGCCTCCTGTGGAGACAACACGAAGGAGCAGACAGTGAGAGGGAGGGAGCAGATCTCCTTCTCTCCCTGCTTAATCTGATTGTCTGATAATCTCAAATATGTGGCCTGGTCAACACCTCGTGTTGGAGAACGTCTTTAAACACTCAGTGTTCTCAGGCTTTGCTAGAGGACTGCTGGTGTTGTTTTGCACAATAGAAAGACGCTTTCTTCGCAGTGTATGATGTGAAACACTGTGGATATATGAGTCTGCTGCAGCTTGAAGCGAGCTGTTGTTCAGCTTTTTACAGAATTGCAGAAGAATCCTTACCAGGCCTGTGCTGTAATATCCAGGGAGGTACTTCTCACAGATCTGTACCAGCACCCAGAATGCATCCTGAGACACAGAAAGAAAACAAGGGAGAAGATCTCTAATGTAGATGTATGATATGAATAAAGAAGATTAAAGATGTCGGTCGTTGTCGGTGTATAATCACCTCTGCTGGCATATGCATCAGGAGCACAGCAGCGATGGGAGCCTGAGCCTGACAGTAGCCCTCCTCAGGACGATGCAAAGTGTACGCTTTCAGCACGCGGAACAGGTCCTGCTGCCTGAATTTTCCAGCATTTACAATTTATTCAACTGTAATCCACATCCAGCCACATTAACACAGCGATAACTATCTGAAGAAGCAGGGCTTACCCATGACCTCCTCTGGCTGCAAACATCTCATGGAAAGGGAACTGTCGATGGAGGTCTCTCTCTATGACGTCCACCCATTTAGGATCCCCAGGCTGATCATCCAGTTCCTGAAATCACTTTTTCAGTCAACAACTGCTCTCGTATTCTTCACTCCTCCCTTAGTATTCCTCTGTTTTTCTTCCTTGCAACACAAACTTAGCCCAGGCACCTGACGTGTGCGTTCAATCAAGTTTAATAACGCCTTCACTGCAGGCACCATAGATATTCCTCTTACCTGGAATCTGCCCTGGTTCTGCTCCCTTCTGACTTTCCCTCCAGTGAGGTAGAGCCAGGCCCGTCCACGCAGGGAGGGAGGGATTCCCTTCTGACAGCGCTCTTTGACCTGAACACATGGAGATTCTTTCAAAGAGGGAAGTCTTTAATTGACTCATTTCAGGCTTTTTTCCTGGTAAGTTTTTTCGAGGGTATCTTGTTCCTTTTTTTCCCAAAACTGCTGCGACAACAAGTATATTAATGCTACAAATACAGCACTGCACATCCTGAAAACAAAGGAACACGAGTCCAGATCCATTAAAGCTTTTAAAGAAGACCTTTTTGTGTTTTTTGGCCATCCACTTGTCCCAGCTGTTGAGCATCTCCAGCCATTTTGACTCTCTCTGCCTCAGCACCTCATTGGGGATTTCTTCTGCACTGTGGAGATAAAAGCAAACAAATATTTTATGCAAAGCAACCCTGGCTGCACAGTCATTTCCTCGTACATGTGACAGGGATCCAGCCAGATGAGGGGGCTCATCTCTTCCTCGTCCACACAGGATGCATAACCTCAGACAAAACAGAGGAGCTCTTGCCAACGGCAGCAAAGTACAAGGAAAACAGGAAGCTACGGGAGAACTTTCCTCTTGTTCTGTTCCCTGCAAACTCCTACGCAGACAACGCCATATCTCACATCACTACAGTACTGTCACATCACACACCCTTTCCTTTTTTCACACTTTTAGGCGCTGACACACACGTTTCAGTCCATGGAACTTCTGCAAAAAAGTTCACAAGTTAAACACTTATTAAAGATGACAAAGTGAGAAATTTGAATTTGTAAGTCTCCAGAACACAACTTTGACTTTCTGAGTGTTTGTGCCCACTTCATGTATCTGTTGAGCCAGGGGCAAATTTACACCTTCTACCTTTTTCATTCTATTCTTAAAACTGTCTTAACCAATAAATAACTCGTGGCAGCTGAGCAGCTTGTTTTGCAGTTACTCCAGTGTCACCATTCGGTCAAAACAAGTTAAACAGCAATACAAGAAAATCTAGATAGTGAGGACAAACTTCTCCAGTATGCAGATTTAAATCACAGAGATGAAAAAAAAACCTTTGGCACCTTGAAACAATCCCTAAAATGTGCTTATTTAAATTCTGTATTTATGACCAGCACAAAAATAATCAAAAATAATGGGGTCTCTGTTTCTGTAACTTAAACTGAGAACAGAAGTCAGGAGGAATCAGTCATAATGAGAGTCATGTTGAGAAAATATCAAAACCAAACAGTTTAATCATCACGCTTTAGAAAAATTAGACTATAATTACCAGAAAATGCTGCCAGAATGCTTCTTTATTCAACAATCTGATCTTATTTGAAACCTGTATCACACATTTGTCTAGAATCACTTTCTTGGATAAGAGATAAAAGTCTTTGACTGAAACCTGCTTGGTTTTCATCACACACTTCAGACACATAACCTCCTGTTTTTAAATGTCAAAAAGCTTAAATTCGCCTGCTCCATCTATGAAATCATACATGGACTCACTCTATCACCCCAGATGAATATATTAAGCTGAAAACTACCTGCAGTTGTAGAAGTACAACTAGAGTCTACAGAGGAGTCTGTTAAAGGTGGAACCACAACCATCTTTAAAGAGGGCTTAAAACACAACAGGTCTGTAATCCCTTGTTTGTATCCATTGTTCTGCGTGCTTGTGGATGTGTGTGTGTGTGTGTGTGTGTGTGTGGATGTGTGTATACATGTATTTACTGGTCTGAATGTGAGTATGCTTATTTATATGGTATAAGTAGGGATGGGTATCCTTCACATTTAAAACAATATGGTACCAATGCTCAGTACCTGGCAATCTGTATCACCAACGATACCAATTTTTGATACTTTTGTGTGTTAATGTGCTAGTAAATATATATTTCTTTAACAATAAAATCTCAAAGTTTTTCAATTAAACACACTTATTTCTCAATATAAAAACTTGCGATGCTGTGCTCATGTCCACTATGATTTCTATCTGTGTTTTTTAATCTCTTTCTATTGTTATGAGCTCTGACCAGCTGGTGACTACACATAAAAATAGCCTTTCTGGCTAACTTTGGCATATTTACATGGATAATGTGTTGAAATTAAGGATGTCCCAATTCTGATTTTTTTTACGTCCGGTTTAATTCGATTTTTTCATGATATACCAATCCGATATTAATCCGATACATTTCTCCCACACTCCGTTGGGTGATTCAGTTGTAAATGACGAATCATATTTGTTGTATTAAAGTGAACCCTGTTGGTACCTCATCGAGAAACACTCACTTTACAAATATTGCAAGATGCTGTTTTATACTATCATGGCTTTTCAAAGAGAAGTAATCCTACACAGCGGACATGTTTGCAACATGGTTTGATTGACAGCAGCTGTAAAGCCTGATGGTGCTGAAAACACGTGAAAATTGGATTGGTCACGGTCATGTAACAAAATCTGGTGCAAGCTGATCCTCCAAAAATAGTCATATTAGGCTCTAATTCTGATCAGTGTATCGGATTGGGACATCTAGTTGAAAACTAATATGCACTGTCCCATTAACTAAATAAAAAACTGACTCATTACAATTAAGTTCTATAGGGAAAACGATGCTTGGCCCCTATCATTCAAGGTGTGATTGACATTGGCGTGACATTAGAAAATAAAACATTTGTCTGTTTTGATTTTTCTTAACACTAGGATTATCTAATGACTGCATGGCTCTTCAGATCATGAAGCCTTGCAGCAAGAAAAGTCCACTATTCTCATACTTCACACATTACCTGTTACAAGGTAGATGTGGCTTTACTTTAAAGGTCAAAGGTCAAAAAGGTTGGAAGCTGCTGGTCCAGGTGAGGAGAAATGAAGCTGTTATTATTACTAATATTTCATATAACAGAGATAGGCCGAGCTGTAAGTGCTACAAGAAGACTACAACTCGAGTTATTCCTGGTTAATTGAAAATGTATGTGTGTGTGTGTGTGTGTAAGATTTAGCATTATATGGCTCTACTTACGGGACCAGGACGGACTGCTGAGCTCCTCCTGTGAAGCCGTACTTGTCCACCTGAGCCTCAGAGATGGCGTTACCGTTCACCTCAGGGTCTGACCCAAACGAGCTGCCGTTCCCATTATCTGTCAGCTTCCCCCTGCCGTCCTGCATGTCCAGTCCATTGCCCTGCTCGGTTTTTGCCATTTAGTCAACATTCACCTGTCTAAAAAGTCGACGATCTGCTCACATAAACAACCCTAAACACTGTTCCCGAAAGCTGGACGAGCACTTTGAAGCTCTTCATTGAGACGACAGAGACTGTCAAAGCTAGCTACGGTTGCTAGGAGGATTTGCTTCCTGGCTGCTAGCTCGTTGATGCTATAATTAACGCACTGGTGTGGTTTCGAAAAGAAAGTCTTGTTCCTCTTTCCACATGTGCTCAAATGTGAAGAAAATATACTTGCAGACAAGAGTCAAAGTATCGAAGAAAAAATGCTGCTGTTCGATAAATTAGCGCTGTATATAGTAAGAAACTGAAGCTAACATGCTAGCATCATACAACTGTCAGCTGACACACACCTCTATTAAAGCCAGATACTCCTCTGTCAGCAAGAATGTAGGTTAGCTGGTGGCTACAAGGAAGAGAGGCTGGATGAGATTAGTAAACAAAACATCTATGGCATCCTCTGACTCTCTGTCTCCATCTACTGCTGGAAAGCACACGTTCAGAGACAGCGCTCACCCTCTTTGTGGACTACACCTACACCCATCCTACACAGAGCTTGGGTGTATCCATTGATTTTATTTATTCATTTATTTCTCATTTATTTATTTATTTATTTGAACAAATATAAAATTGCAAAAAGTCTTATGAACTTATAAACAAAAGGGGGTGTCAGAAGAAGTCAAGACACAACCATAAAATATCACCTTTATTAAAGCTCCTGTTAAGAGTTTGTGAGACTGAATCTAATTCTGATGTCACTTTGACTCTAAGAAAAAAAAAAAAGATAATGAAAAAGAAAAAAAAACTATAACAAGGTAACATGTAGCACAGATAGGTGGATCAAACTGCCTGGCATTGCTGCCTGTCGCACCTCCGACGGTGCCTTCAACCCAGCTGCAGGGTCATCAGCCGGGAGCCACCCTTCACCTATGTTTCGCTCCATTATTCCCGGAACATCTCTGAGTGGTGGAGCAGCAGTAGGGACGTCTCCCTACTGCTCCCTGCAGCTGGTTTTAGGAACCTTGCCTTCCCCACAACTTGTCCTTCCTGCGAAGCCAGAGCCAGAAGCTCCCTTGTTCAGCCTCCTCCGCAATGTCTCTAATGGCCCTTTTCAGCTTTGCTCCTCTGATGCCCAGGGTTTTGAAGAGGCGCTGGGCTGATGTTCCTGTGTAGCCACGGCACCCCACCTCAACAGGAAATGTAAAAGCCCTCCATCCACTTTGTACACAGGTGGCCGCCAGCTCTGCATACTTGTCCTTCTTCCTCTCGAAGGCAACTTCAATACCCTCCTCCCATGGGATGGTTAACTCCACCATGATGACCGTCTTGGTGAGGGAGGACCAGATGACTATGTCAGGTCGAAGTGAGGTTGTGGTGATCTCCAGAGGGAACCTGAGCAGCTGGTTGAGGTCAGCCATCATGTTCCACTGGGCTCCTGGAGTCATGAGGGACCACACCCTAGAAGTGTTGGACGGGCCCTGGTCCCCTTGCCTCACAAAGTGAATGCGCCTCTCCGATAGTAACTATTACTTCTTTGTTATTTATAACATCTGAAACCACTAGTGGGGGTTATTTTACAATAAGCACTGGAGAATCAAAAAGGTGCTAAGTAGTCTCAAAATTTTTTTTTCTCATTTATTTGGCAGGGACATTGCAATTGTACATAGACACAAAAAGAAACTATTTGCAGCTGATGCCATGCAAGTGGAGTTTGTAGCCAAGGCTAATTCTCAACTCCTGTCCCTGGTTGGGCCTTTCTAAGTTACATAAAACAAAAAATTACGTCACATAAAACCACAAGAAGTAACAGTGAAACATTAATAAAATCTATAAAAGAAAAGCAACAACAACAAACAGATTAAAACTTTTAAAAACTAGTACTACTAAAATTAGTACTCAAATAGATGAATAAATAAAGATAAATAAGATAAATCATGTAAAATGTAAAAGAAGAAATGGGGATGAGACAAAAAAAGCAATTTATTTAAAAAAAACAATTAAACTAAAATAGGTTGTTCATCAGCGGATCAAAACTTTAAGACCACAGCTAAAAAACAAACAAACGAAAAACTTAACCCCCCTAAAATAGAAATAAAAGTTGGAAAAAAGTACTCAGTAATGAGGAGCTTCACTGTTCTAGTTCATCACTTCAAAAATTGGTGATAGTTTTTTTTCTCCTATATCTTTTGGTAATTTTAAAATAATCTTACAATGCAAGTATTTATATCCTTCAATATAAACCTTAAACACCTTGTCACAGTTCTGGACTGCCAGCTAAGCTTAAGAAACTAAGCTTTTTTTCCTTAGATATTTCATCTCCTTAAAGACCTTGGTCTCAGCAGCCAAAATTTAGAAGTAGTCTACAAATCTAAAGTTGAATGTGTCTTAAGTCTTTCTTCCTGCCTGAATCAGTCACTTGAACTTTAGTGTTAGAGATAAAAGTCTCTAGGGTTGTATCAATGGCAGGAAAAAAAAAAAAAAAAGTGGGTGAAACACAGAAACCTCTGTCTCCCCTGTTTTCTGACAGGATGAGGAAGAAAGCACAGAGCAGATAAGTAGATAATCATTTTCTGTTAGTTTGAGCCTCTAAGCTCAGGGAGGTGCTTTAGAGTCCCTCTGGCATCTAAAAATGTGCTCAAGGAGTCCTTCATCCTGAGAGTGATAAACAACCTCGATGAGATCTAGAGATCTAATCCCTGGCAAGACATGAACGGTTTTTAGTGCGAATTTGCTGTTCTGTCTGCTTTTATATATATACTATGAATAATTTTGTACATGCATCATGCATCCGAGAACCTCAGGTACATAAAGACCTGTTCTATTCAATTCTATTCTAGATGAGACCTTAAATTCAAACTTGAGCAGTAACAAATTACAGCGGGTGTTTATCAAACCAGATTAAGCATTGAAGCATTTCAAGCTTTACAACTTTAGAGTTAAGATGTTTTATTATTTCCACCTGTGCATGAATTCACAGTTGGAAAAAAGTCAGGGTAAATTTTCCTCAGCACATGAAACTGATGATCTTATACTGGTGATAGAGAACCGCAATCCTCTGTAAACAACACTATCAGTGTTTTGACAGGCTGAATTTTAACACCTCACTCATGTCTTCAGATGAAAGAAAAAAGTCACAGAATTGAAACTCAGGCAGCATTTAGTATAAATACTAGATTCTTTATTTAAATATTGTACATATTTTAAAACATATTTACAGAAATTAGACCTGTATTGTTACACAGTAGACACAGGTGTATCTTTCATACACACAAACATCGCTTGCTGTAAAGAGGACAATCATACCATACAGACCGCAGAAGCACCTTTAAGAACGGCTTTACAGAAGTGAGACGGGCAGACTTCGTTTACATCAAGTGTTGAACAGCACGACTGAGATGACACAAGCTTGCAATGACAGGAAAGGCCTCGGTTACAGGTCTAGCTATTTGTTAAGGCTGAAACTGTGCTCACCCTCATCCTCGAAGTTCACAGCACCATTATCTATCTCACCACTGCTTCTTTCTGCATGTGGGATCCATCTCTCTGACAAACATAGGGCTGTCTTTGAAGTAAATACAAGTTCAGAACCTTTAAAACCGTTTTACAGACAGGAACACAACAAACATTGCTTATGATGCCAGAGCTTGCAGAAATCATGCAGAATGAATAGCGCGTATGTAAGGACAGCATTTTTATAGCATTGTTTCCACTAGTGAGGAGAAAATCATGTTTTAACAGCAGGGCTCACATTGCAATCACATGTTTAAATATGGCTTTCCTTCTTTGGTTTCACAAACCTGTCTTGTACTTTGTTGCAACCAGTCACATAGAACTTAAATATGATACAACTTCTGTCTGATGAAACAACCGTAAGCATAGAAAATATACTTTAGTGTCCTTCTGAACATTTTCACCCACACTTCTGGCCACCGAACAAGACTCAGAGCACAAAGAATTGACAGTATTGCTGTTTGATGTTGGTAACAACAAAGGGTAATCTCACACACACACATAGAAAATGTGTCTTTGGTGCACCGACTTTCGACTGTGAAGACGTTGTCCCAACCACTTAGGAGAGCCGTTAGAGGAGAAGGACGGATTCACAAGCAGAACAGTGTTATTGTCTTTGATTAATGTGATGTGATGTGATGCAGCACACGAGTTACAATCATGGTGACTGTGTTGAGTACAGACATCTGCACGAGAAGCAGCAAACAAATGTAGAGGAAAATGAGGAACTGTGAAAAATAAAACACGCATTCATACACACACACACACACGACTCTTAAGATAGCAGGATTTTTTTTTGTCATTCATCACAGACGATTCTAACTTTTAAAACTAAATAAAAAAATACATCTTTTCTCTTATATTCATGCCTGACCTATCATTGCAGTTGTAAGCATTCCCAGATGCTAGCTTCAGCTTTTGTGAAATAACAAATATTAACATTAAATACACCACACATTCACATATGTAGTCCACATGCACACCCAACCCTCCTCCCACACACACACACGCACACACACGCTGCAGCGATCAATCTCATAACATTATCTTCTTGTTCTGTTCAGCGAGTGGAAGAGTGGGATAGATAAAGCTCACTCCAAGATCAACATCTATACAAGAAAAATATATTTATGAATGCATGTGTACATCTTCCACAAGTGTAACCAAATATCTGTTTGCTTCAGCAACCAAAGCAAAGACAACAGAAAGGCTGGAACGTAGCCCTAAAGACATGAATATTTACAACTTATCAGGATGTGCGCACCAACAGATCCCCCAGCAGAGTGACGACAAGCGGACCGACTTTCACGTGTGCTGTCAGCTACGACGAGTGTGTTTCCCTTTACAGGTTATTTCAATCTGATTATTTACTTGTTAGTAAACGTCTATCACTCACATTCCCAAACCCAACTCTTGTTTTTTCTGTTATGACACCCCTCCACACCCATCATCAGCTTCCTCAGTCCATCTACAAGCTCTGATCAAACACAAATTACAACAAGGAACAGATTGGAACAGCAGAGACTGATTGCCGAGTTCAAAATCACCACTCGCTGAAGGATCCACACCATGGCTTACTCCTCTTATTATTTCACTTTTTATCTTTAAACAGGAGGGTTTGAAAGCTCCCAGTCAAACCAAACCATCCCATCACCGTACAAGTGTTGATGCAACGCAACGCCCGTCCTGTTCGCCTCCTCCTGCATCATGATCAACATGGAAAAAAAAAAAGTCCTAGCTGCCTGCTTCTCCTCAGCCGTAGGAGCACTGAAGCAAAACAGAGGAAGAAAACAAAAGATGCACACGGCTGGCCGTCGGCCCCGCAGCGAGGGGGCGTGTGCACCATGTTGACGGGCCTCCCCCTGTCAGCCACAGGATGCAGTGCGTGTTTTTAGGGAGGGCTGCAAGGTGACAGACTCGGGCAGATGGGAAGGAAGGAACAGCTCCAGAGACGCACACACACATACACTCTTACACACACATTTGTTTTAGTCTGTGTATTCGGCCACGATAGACAGCAGCACCGTGATGTCGTCTGGCTTTCCTCCTGCAGACACAAGACGAAAGATTGAGGGGTGTAGGTGAGAAATCTGCAGTTTGATACAGGAAATCATAGAAAATAAAAAGAATCATTTAATTTCATTAAAAAAAAAAAAAAAAAAGGTCTGTAAAACTTTCGTGATTGTCACCAACACTTTAGTCTTACTTTAATGTTATACTTCCTTTAAGCAGACTGTTTGCTACAATTTGGTGTTAGTTCCAGGTTTGTACGATAATTTGTTTCCTGACAGTGTTGAAAATTATGATGACCCAGCACATATTTCATATTCAGGATCTTAGTATCCAGAACATTGCCAGGATCTGGATCATACTTTTACATCTGTCAGAAATTATGGTGATCTTGTCTTGTATTGTTTTGCAAAGTAATCTGACCATTTATCATAGAGTTATATACACATATGGTGAAAACAGCCCTATTTCACAATGATAAAGAATCCTTTAAAAAAGTCCTGGATCCAGACGGTGATCCAGATTACCTCCAAAATTCAATCACTTCTTCCTTATCCCATTTGGAACATTTCCTGAAAATTTTATCAAGATCCATTTCTTATATTGTACACAGATTAACAGACTCTCCCAAAAACATAACCTCCTTGGCGGAGGTAATAATTTAGTATTCGAGTATTCTACTGAAAAATCCCATCGACTAATCGGATAAAATACATTTTTGTTTAGTTAAAGAGCAGTTATTTTTCAAATGAAATTTTTTCTCTTTAAGAAATAGAATTTTCTGATACAGCATGTCAATAAGAACACTTGCTTTGGTAGCTCCAAAATTTGTAAACACACTTTGATACATTTTTTGTGCCTTGTACATCTCATCAAATGTTGTGGACCCAAATGGCACCCGTTTCTAGAATGACCCATGAGTCTCCAAACTCCAGAAAAGAAGCTAGATTTGTTGCTAGTTGCTATTTTGTATAAGAGGCAGCTTGAAGGGTTTGAAAACTCTCTTAATATGGCCTCAGCTCTATTTGAAATATCACTCTTTGATCTTTTTTAAAATTAAACGATTCCTCGAGGCGGAGAAAATTACTTGAGTAATTCTTGTAATCGAGTACCTCGAATCATTCGAGGAATCGTTTCAGCTCTAAAAATGTGTTGTCAATCCTCTTAGAAAGGTACAGGTTAGATGTGCTTAGAGCAGTCACTGCAGTGTCTGACCTGCTGTATACATACCTCGTACATTCAGGCCATTGTCACAGGCAAACTGTGCAAAAGGGGACATATAGTTGGGGTCATAAGCCAGGTCGTGAGCTTGTTTCGCAATACTCTGTGCAGTTTGCAGGATGCTGTCATAGTTAGTAGTCTAAAGGAGAAAAAAACAACAAACACATTAGAAATGAGAAGTATATTTTCTGTTTGTGTGAGTTGATACAGTTTGTTGGAAAGTATGATGTAACGAATACTCAGAGGTGCCACCTTGAGTTTCTTCAGCTCCTGCAGGATCATGTAGTCCGGCATGTTGTCAAAGAGGCCGTCGGTCGCTGTGAGGATGATGTCACCGAGCTGCACGTCGAAAGACGAGCTGTCTGCTGCTTCGGGGCTGGAGGGGAACAGGAGGTCATGTCAGGATCAGTCACACTTAAACAGGAGCACGCAGCGCCTGAGCTGCCGTCAACAGTTTCCATTATGGAATTAAGCTGGTCAGTGGTCACTCTGCCAAGTCTTGAGGGTGGACGCAGTGTGGGCGTTTAATCTGACAGCTGACCAGGAAGCAGCCCGCCCTCTGTGTCCTTGTCAGATTCACAGAGGGCTTCTTGTTTTTTTGGCACCAAACCAAAGATTCAACTTTATTTCCTGGAAGCCTCTAAACTTATCTCCTCAGATTTCTTTTTAATCTAAAGGTAGAATCACAGCGACGTAAAGGTTTCCTTAAGGGAACATTTGGGGGTTTGATAGCCAAGAGTTAAGCTTTGCTTCACACCAGACTGGATTACGTTCAGAAACAGGATTTCTAAACGGCTCTGAATGGATTATTAAAAGGTTTATCTTGTTAATCAGGCTTCCATTGTCACAATCACATTGTGACACCTACGTCTCTCAAGCCTGTCTGCACGCTCACGCATTGTGTCCTGTCAGCGGTATACTACTTCAAAGAGAGGCAATCTCACACATGAAGGATACTTATTGTGTGCAGGTCCGAGGATAAACTACAGTTTGTAAAAGTTATATTGAAAACATTTTCTTTTTACTGCTGACTTGAAAAATAGCAAAATACTTCAAAGAAACCCTGTTGAGTCTACGTGACTGAAGTCACAGTTCACTGTGGATGAAACAAAGATGCAGGAAGAGGTGAGATTAAATGATGCTTTAAAATTTGTAAAGTATCATGTATTCTTTTGTATGAAAGTGCTTATGTGGAACAATAAACTGTTAATCATGTAGAAAAATATCACACTCATTCTGTCAAATGAAGCCAGTTTTTTGAATATTAACACGTTTGTGAGTTTGGAGTGTCTGCCTTTAAAATCACTGAAAAATAAAGGAGAAGCTGATCTATAAAGAGAGTATAAGAGGATCTGCTATGTGGGTGAGAGGAGAAAAGATGATCAGGTAAAGGCGGACATGCGGAGGCGTAGCCAAGCTTGGCTCGGGGTGTGACACCAAAGCACTTCTCGTTTATTCTGCAAACACTGGCGGAAAGTTTGCAGCCAACAAAGAGGATCAGGAATAATCTAGCAAATCCAGTTTCAATCTGGACCTTTATGGAATGAATGGAGAAATAAAACTGTTTTTAACCACTTCCTTTAAAAAAATCCATGTCCTAATGAACTTAATTCTGTTGTTTACCTGAACTGTAAGTGAGTACTCATCCCTGAGTTACTGACCTGTCACTGAGCACCACCCCCTCAGCTCCTGGGGGAGCGATGGACAGCTGGAAGGGTGTGTTAAAATAGTGCTGCTGCTCGTCTGACCGATGAACCACCTCTCCTCCCCGAACCACAAGGAAGCCGGAGTCCCCGAGGTTGCAGGTGTGTAGCCTGTGACTTCGTCGATCCAGGACCACGATACAGGCTGTGCTGCTCCCTGAGGAGAAAGAGAAGAGATTACAGACATAATTAGATAATTTCTGCAAAAATGTAAACAAGACATAGAGGAAACAGAAGAAAGAGTTTATACTTCTTTAAAAAAAAGTCAGATGAGTTCCTCATTTGGAGTTTTGGCAGTTTGTGGAAACTGTAGGAAATGTGATATTCCTTCAGCTTGCGGTGAATTCTCTTGTCTGCCCCCTCCCTTCAGCAGGGGTTGGAGAAATAGTAGATCTTGTTGCTAATGAACTTGTTTGTTTTTGTGAGTCATGGAAAGGCATCAAGATCAGTTTTGGTCTGTTGTGTAACCAAAAAACTGCTCCCTTGGGCTTAACATGTGCTTTTGCGGTCCAAAAAAGTACATTTCGGTGTCTGAAACTGTGTTTATACCAGGTGCTCTTTTTTTACCAGACAAAATACAGGAGGTGGGAATTATTTCTGGACTCTTTTGTAAATTGCACTTTTACAGATAGAATACATACATTAATAAAGCTTTCATATCAATCTAAAGGTGCTACCCCCTTTTTAGGTCCTTATCGCTTTAATCGTCAAAATGCTGCTTTTGTTGTATTTTTTTTTAACTTTTTTTCAGTATCATGGGCAGGATCGTATTTTCTTTATCTTTTATTGTTTTTTTAACAGATGTTTTCCTTTCCTTTATTTGGTGTTGTTTCTTATTCTTTAATATATTTCTCTATTTTTCCTCACATTTCTCTTACCTCTCTTTTATTTCTTTTTACTGAAGGTCGCCAAGACCAAGCGGAGGCTAAGAGTGGACCGCGCTTTTGCTGTTGCAGCCCCAAAACTTTGGAACGGGCTGCCTCAAAATATTATACAGGCCCCGTCTCTGCCTGTTTTTAAATCCCTTCTTCAGACCCACCTTTCTCCCTGGCCTTTGATGCACAGTAGCTGGCGATTGTATTATTATAATTATTCATTTTTATTTTTTTTTGATTGTTTTTTTCTGCATTTTTTATTCATTTTAATTTGTTTTATATCTTTTATTTTGTTCCTTGTCTTTAAAAATTCATTTTACGTATGTTTTATGTCTATTCTTTTATCTCGTATTTTATTTATTCTCCTTTACAGCACTTTGTTTCATCTATAGTTGTTTTTTAAAGTGCTTAACAAATAAAGTTGGATTGGATTGGATTTACTGTTTTTTTTCTTAATTATGTAAAGCGCATTGTAACATTGTTTTTAAAAAGTGCAATAAAAAAAGTTTACTTTTATTATTCTTGCATACAGAGAAGTAGGATTCCAATTTGATGCATATTTACTCCCTGAAAAGAGGATGAAAGTCCAACCTGCTGGACAGTTCTCCCGTGCTTTAGACTGTTCAGATGCAGCCGTCCATTTTAAAACATGTCTCCTCCCTGACTCACTAACCTACCTGTGAATGCTGCTCAACAAGTACATCAATCAATGTGTGCACCTTCCACAGTGTTTGAAGGATAGCATTATGCAACTTGGTAAAGGCGTTGAAAAAGAAAAACAAGAGAAAACAAACACAAAGGTCACGGCTCGTACTTATCACAGATCCCCAGTGGCTGGTAGCTTTTGGTGTCAACAGTCCGAGCAACCTTCAGCAGTGAGGGTCAAACACAGGCCTTGTCAAAGCTTTCCAAAATGAAAGTAGGCCACTGGACTGACATTGTGACACGAGGGAGGGAGGAGGCTAACATTTAGAGTCAGCACTGGCTGCATGTCAGGGATGCCGCGGTCCAGGAGATATGCGACCTTGGTCACATGAGGGACATGTGCACACTTTTTTTAAACTGGTCGTACTTGCCGGCAGTGTTGGCTAAAGATGGCTTCTTGACCTTTCTCAAGCCCAAGTGAGGTTGAAATGCTCGCCTAGTGTGTTTGGTCTCACAAGGTCACCAAGTCTGAACTTCTGAGTGTCATAACAAAACGCAGCCTGATTCAGTTAGTTAGTTGGTTACCTCACCGGTATTACATCACTAAGCAGGATGACGGTCAAAGCCAGGATCAATGGCAACCAAACAGCCCACACACAAAGATTCAGAAGCTGAAGTTCAGATGAAGTTAGTTTTGGGGACAAAAAAGGGACCATCACTGTTTAACTGAATTTCCCTCCAACTGTCAAAAACCTTGATAGGTTAATCTCATTTAAAGAGTATGTTTCCTATTTTTTGGTTAGCTTTTTTTTTCCTGCTCATTTGTATCAACGTCCAATATCTATTTTTTATTTTACAGCAGGATTTACGTATAAATCGAAGTAGCATGAGCCTCTGGCTGCTCGGTGGGTTTGTACAGTATGCAGTTTTCTCTCATACACTTTGTGGATTCATCTGAAGAGCGAACAATAGCATACCCGAGTAATGTTCCACCATCTTTTCACGCTCTTTCCTTCCATGTTTGGCCAAAAACAACAAAGTTATCCTGTACTCCAAATGACGTTATGCATAGCAACGAGTTGTGCATCTCGCTTTGCAAAGTCCTTCCTTACAGTCTGACTCATTCTGCAGCGATGTTATTTATTTCTCAGAGTTTGGCCGTTCACGCTGGAAACATGACTCACTCCACCACCGACTGTAAGTGTGGCAGAATATTTCCTCAGCAGTGTTTTTACTCTGTGTGTACTCACCTAGCAGGGGGACTTTGTTCTGCAGAAGCTCGTAGTAGCCAGAGGTCAGGATGCCCACTGGGTTACTGGGAGTGAAACGTCCCTCTTTAACAAGCCGCTCACAGGTTTTCATTAAGGTGGCCGAGAACTGGGACGGGTCGACGCCGTAGTCTCGCCAACCACCAACACCATCTGCAACACCTGATGGGGAAAAAATGAGAGAGATCCAATTTTTTAAGAGTTTTCTGGAGCTTCCAAAACGAATGTTATCACATCATACATGGTGTATGACACAGGTATCACGCACACTGAAGTTGTTCTGCCCTTTTAACTTATCCACTTCCTGTTTAACCCAACAGTAATAAAAATATATTAATAAAATGATGCTCAGGAAGTCAGTCAGCATTTCTTCTGAGACCGTTTTACTGTTTTGTTTTTTCCAGTAACCATGTTCATGTCTTCTGGCTCTAGCTTTGCAGATTTGATGTCTTATCTTTATTACCTCGAATAAATATTTAACATATTATCCTCTCATGACACAAATGATAAAGGTGTAAGCAGCTAAACTACTGATAACAGAAATAAAAAATGAAACAGCATCTAATGTTTGACCTGTGTGGATACAAAGCACCAGCAGTGGGAAGGCTGAGTTAACATGTCATGTAACTGAGTTACTACCATAAAAACATTGAGCAGTTGTGTTGATTGAAAGATTGATTAGATGGATGAAGAGAAATGGGGGAAACAAAAGTTGACTGAATAAGGTTGTCGATATATGAATAGCCAGGATGGTAAGTGATGACCTTATGGTATTTGGGATAATTTGATAATAAGTCAAAGAGCTATCCAGAAAGCCAACAGTACCCAAATGCATCACAGCATCCTTCATCATCCAATTTACAAACAGAAAAACACAGCCAGACCTAAAAAATAAAAAGCAGCGAAAATAACAACACAATATCTTTAAAACACACCATTAGAGTGTTTTACTGAAATACAGCTTTGAATCTCTTAAAAGTGCTGAGCAGAAAAATCTTCCTCGATAAGTGAGGAGAATCAGTCCTACAGACCAACTGCGCACATCCTGACTTCATGGTTAGCAAGCTGTAAAAAGAAGTCTTTAGTGTTTATCATCATTAATGTGTTAATGACTTGGTTATTAATTATAAATAATATAAATTGAAAGGATTATTTTTTTTATGAGCCTAAAGAAGAAAATATCAATGACGAGTAAGTAAATTATGTACTGTGAATTTCTGGAGTTTATTAGCTAGTTTCTTTTTCTGGTTTATTCATTATGCACTCTCTGTTATCTAATTTTAAAAGAAAGAAAGTCTTTAAAGGTATCAATGACCCAAATTACGGATGAGTGGAAACCTTTCAATGTTTAAACAATTGTTGTATGATAAAAAAAATTAAACGGCTCATGAACCCAAAATTTTGTTTCTAAAAAGTACTCTTCCAGCTGTTTTTACCTACACCTGGTTATAATGTGATATAACCAATAATGGTGGATGATGACCATCTGAAGCAGTTTGATTTTGCAATACAATTTAAAAAAAAAAATTAAGACAATAACATGATAGCATAGCAAAACAGGTGAATCACTGTGAGGGCATAACTGGAAAAATACAGATTGTGAGAGGAAGTACAACAAAAATACACAAAAAGTAGCTATGTGCAGATTTAGCTCAGTACAACTAGAATATACTGACTTAGATGATATCCATTGGTTTATGATATTAAAATAGCCTACGGCAGCTACGCAAGGTCATTAATTGATCTCTTCCTCTCTGTGTCTGCATTGGGGGCTGGGAACTATTCCATTTATTAGTGAACAGATAGCAGTGGCAGTGTAATTTTATTTTGCTTAAAATGCTCATTCCAACTCATGTTCTCCCTGTGTTGTTGAACTTGAAGTACAATATTTTTTTTATTATTACTGGTACAATTATCACTTCATGTCTTCCCATAACATGTACATTACCCCTTCACCATCTTGTTATAAATCTGCACATTTTGTACTTGTATATTGGTCTTTTAAATATTTCTTGATGTTAAATAGTTAATAGTATCATTTTTTCCCATATGGTACACTTGTATTGAATTATCTTGTAGCCTAGTAAAATGATTAGTCAACATTGTTATGTTTCACCTTTTGTTTCATTTTCTATTTGCATTACACGTAGATTTCAACTCCAAAATAAACTAATGCAAGAAATGTATCCTGTTAACCACATGAAATAATCTAAATCTGTTTCTTTAGGGGATTTTCTTTTTGATACAGCCTATTCTGGTCATCACTATTTCCTACATTCATGTTGTCATGTGTAACAACACGTGAAGCCTGTGAGGGTTTTGTCCCACCGATGTAGCTATTTTTCATTTTATATCGTTAGCATAAGGATTTATTAGCCTGAATCGCAGCAAAACTAAAATATCCAAAAGGTTTGTTATCGGCAGAGCTATTAGACAGTACAGGTAAATATGACTGAACCGTGCCGATCAAGCAGAGAAGAGGACAAAGCAATTACACTGAGCTAAGCTAGCAGGCTACTATTAGCAATATGGCTGCCTCCATACTCAACCATTCTGACCTTTGCAAGACATTGTAGGAATAAATCCTAGACTCTGGATTAGAGCGTTTTCCGGCTCTTTAGACTTTTTATTAATCTCATGTATATCTTCAGGTGTTACGTGTCAAAAATCCCCCATTAGAGCTGTGTATTCCTCAGGTGGAGATCATCTAGGTGAAAGGTCATTCGGCGTTTCACCTTAAATCTATGGGCACAGAACCGCAGCGTGGACGAAATATAACATGGTAGCAGCTGAATTTGAGACACACGTCGTCAGTAATCATTCCCCAGCTTTAAATAAATTAAGAGGAAACCAGTGAAGCCTGCAGGAGGAGTAAAGTTATGCCTCTGCAAGGAAGGGAGGGGTGGGGGCTGTTGTGTTTTCATCAGGGGTCCTTACACGTGCAGGCCAGCAAACTGAAGGTCACATCAGCACAGAGGGTGATAGATGTGTTTGTAAAGCCTGTCATGACTGTGGATTTAATGCACACAAGCTTACCCAAAACATCAGCCGCTCTGTGCCGCGCAATGAAGCAGGCATCGTCCCCGTAGCACATCCCTTTCTTCAAGATCCCCTTCCGAAAGTCTTTGCCAAAACCATAGCTGGCACTGATCAGGCTGTAGTCCCGACCGTCGGTCTGAGAGAGTCCGCCAAGGACAGCCCTGGCCACCAGTCTGCCATAAGACAGTACAGATAACATCCCCTAAGAAGGAGTTACCCCGTCTTGTTTAGAGCACACACGCCGTCCCCCTCTCTCCCTACCCGGCTCGGCCGCCTGCCTGTTAGCCTGCTTCTTCTCTTCAACACCCGGCTGTTTCTTTATCCGTCCATTCGTCCCCAGCTGTCACGCTTCCGTGGAAAAAAGACAGAATCTCGGCTCCAGCAGCTTATAATTTTCATAAAAAGCCACAGCTGTTCTCGCCGATCTGACCTGGTGTTTAGGACTCAAGTGAGCATTTCACGAGTGTCGTCCCTCCGCTCGGTTCTCTCCTTCCCGACATGTTTCCTCTGTATACCGCTGCGAGTACATACGGGTCTTTACAATCGTGACGCCATGGCATCAACCAATGGCAGAGCAGACCGCAGCCTCAAAGGGCCCGCAGTTCCCAGAGCTGTAGAAAAGGTTGGGTTTCTAATTTTTGGCTCTACTTTCAGGGAATCAGGCAGCTCCCAGACCTGCTGAGAGCCTGAAACGACTGAACTGCGCAGGATACAGGTGTGCATTTGGTTTATATCACTGGATCTGACGGTCGAGCATCAAAAGCAGACATTTAGAGTACAAACGGGCATGTAAATTTATTTTGGACTAATATTTTTTTGAGGATATTTGTTGGGACAAACAGCAGTCTTCCACAAACAGACAGCTACTTGTCAACAAGGTCAGAAATTTATTCTAAGATTATTCATCGTTGGTACCATGTAAAAACACCAATGATAAGCTGTAACCTACACTTTTTGTAATGAAAATCTAGATTTTCATCTATTTTGGACAAGTAAGCACACTCCAAATCTATTAGTGTTTGTCTAAATTGACGTCTGTTTGATGTTTTTGGGATTTGTCTGAAGGATGTTTTTGTTCAGCAGCACAATCAAAGAGGCCTAAATAATAAATTTTACAAATGAAACCACTTTTCATTTTTTGCAACGTTTTATATCCGTAAGTTTGAAATAGAAAACATTCTCTTTGGGCTTTAAAAAAAAAGAAACATAGCTTTATCTTAAACTTTATCATGAAGCGTTTTCAAAACCTGAAACCTAAAGATATACCCCAGGTTTAATATTCTTGTGCTCTGTAGTTCTATTTATTTTCCTTTTTTATTTACTCACTGTTACTTTTACTATTCCTTCATATCCTGTTTATGGCTACTTAGCTTCTTGCTTCGTTTATTATCATTATTATTATTATTATTATTATTATTATTATTATTATTATTATTATTATTATTATTATTATTATTATTATTATATACATCTTCATAATAAAACAAATGCATTCAAAGATTATATTTTTTACGTATCATTTAACCTTCACTTTATGCTAGTTGTTTTTATTGGTTGTATTTTATCTTATTTTTATTATTATTATCTTTATGTTTGCTTTAGCTTTTGCATTTTAGTTTCTGATATTTTAATGTTTTTCTTTACTTCCGGTGTTTTCTCATTGGATCTCACGGATGCACCTCCCAGGTCTTGTTTTTAATACGGCTTGCATTATGGGGTGGGTGTGGATGGGGATGGATCCATAATGGTTTATTAACTTCATTTATATTATTGTATGAAATATGGATACAAAAAAGGTCTGGTTGGTTAATTGAAAGTATTGGTCTTTATATAGATCTTAGCAAAGTGTTCCCGCCCCTGTACGCAGAAAACTCCTCGTTTCGTATAAAACGAGCGCATCCATTCAGCACAGACATTCAGCATCGACAGGGAGCCTGTATCCGAAACAGTGCAGGGAGAGAGGACGCACCATTACAGGCCGTTTATCGTCGAAACATCTAGATACAGACGTCAGATCGAGGTACGTAATAATAAAACGATGACAAATGATGCTGTTGTCAAAGTGTTGCTGGTAAACAGCGATGTGAAAACATCCAGACAGTTATTCGATCAGGGTGTGCTTTGACACGATGGTTACGCTTCTGTAGGAGCAAGTGCTAAGCCCAGATAATCTGTTAGAGATAAAAAAAAAAGACCGTCATTTGTACCGCGAAAAAAGTGATAGTAATTATAATCAATTAGGGAAATAACATTCGTTTTCATAATTTTGACCATATGATAATAAGAATAATCAGAGGATGTCAGATGGGATTGTACTCCGCGTACAATAGACATCAGGTGTTTTACAGAAATATCTATCCATGCTTCTCGTTCATTGTCATTGAAATATTGAATAATGTGAGACATTTACACCACAGCACATCTTTCTCACTTTGCTCTTAAATGGTAACACGATGCCACTTCATTTTCCGTCACTGACCAGGTTGGGTAAACAACAGAGCAAGCCATGTTTGTGTTCATTAGGCCTGACAGTGTTTGATCATCCTCTCTTCACATTTGTCTCTTCAGGGCCACGATGGGGAGGCTGTGTGAGTTCACACTTTTGGTCCTCCTGTTTATATTTCTGTTGAACACTGAGGCCAAGAAAGGCAGCAGCAGCAGTGGAAGCAAAAAATCCTCCTCATCATCGTCGTCATCATCTTCCAGCAACAGAGGTGGAACACACTCAAGACCATCCAGCTCTCAGCCGGGGAATTACCCGAGGCAGCCACAGAGTCCCAACCGAAACTCCAATCCTTACCCTGGTGGTGGAAGTTATCCAGGAGCTGGAAACACCAATTCAGGAGGATACCCAAGACAAAACCCACCAAGCTATCCAGGAGTAGGCAACAGCAATCCTGGAGGCTATCCTCGACAAAACCCAGCAAGTAACCCAGGAGGTTACCCAAACCAGAACCCAGGGAGAGCAAACCCTGGAGGTTATCCAAACCAGAACCCGGCCGGGGGATATCCAAACCAAAACCCTGCTGGAGGCTACCCAGCAGGCTATCCCAACCAAAATCCAGGAAGGGGGAATTATCCAGGTGGTGGAAGCTACCCAGGAGGGGGAAGTTATCCCAATCAGCAGCCGGGAAGAGCTGGAGGATATCCGAACCAAGGAGGATATCCAAACCAGGGAGGATACCCTAACCAAGGAGGATACCCCAATCAAGGTGGATTTCCTAACCGAGGAGGATACCCCAACCAAGGAGGGTATCCTAACCAAGGAGGATTTCCTAATCGAGGAGGTTATCCTAACCAAGGAGGGTACCCCAACCAAGGAGGATATCCTGCTGGAGGTTACCCAGCTGGTGGTAATGCGGGCAGATGGGGTCAGGGAGGTGGATATGGGGGTGGGTATGGAGGTGGGTATGGAGGTGGGTATGGTGGTGGGTATGGTGGTGGTGGTGGTTATCCCGGTGGTTACCCCAACTGGAACCCAAATAATAAGATTCTCAGCCCGCGCTATGGTGGAGGATATGGATACGGAGGTTATGGGATGGGAGGATCCCCTTTCTCTCAGTCAGTTCAAAGAATGGGATACCAGCCCAAGTCGTCTGGTTTTGCTAAAAAAGCCATATTAGCAGCAGGAGTTGGTGCCATGGCTGGAATGGCTGTCGGATACGGGCTTGGGCGCTTCCCTCGGCCACATTTCAGCTTCCGCAGCCCTGAAGAAGAGCAGTACTACAACAACTACATGTACCGCCGCTATGGCACCCAGTCCACAGACCAGAAGGACTACGGTCGTGATTATGAGTACAAGGTCCCGCCTCGGGCTGATTCGTACGACACCTTCATGGATAAGTGCATGAATGAGACTGTCCCTCGTAAAGATCAGGGCAGCACCACTAAAAGCCAGGGTGGCAGTGATGAAGATGACGACACCGTTAGCATCGAGGAAATTGGGTACCCAGCCCTAATTGAGCAAGTGAAAGCTCGACGTTGTGTTGAACGGTACATGGCTTACTCTGAGCAGTACCTACAGGAACGAAAAGCTGAACAACAATCCATGCCGCCTGGAAACAGCTCCCCTGGCTACGGGATGATGCAGCACTTCACCTCCCTCTGTGTGCTACTGTCCAGCATGCTCCTTCTCCAGTAAAAACAATAACCACAAATGGATCTGTACTTCCTGCATTATACCTGCACGCCCTCATAGTGCTTATGTTATACTACCCTAACTGTAAAATAATAGCTGTACACTTTCAAGCTCTTCTGGTGAGTGAATCATTTACTACTCTAGCAAACAGTAACATCAACGTGTATATAGTAACTAAATGAGTCGAATTTTAACTTTTCTAGGTCATCAGTTTTGTGATGTACGAGCGGCTCTCGGATCTTGTGTTTTTCTGTTTCATTTCTTTGAATTTGCACTTTTTGACTAATGTTATTGTGCACTTCCTGCTTAGAGATTCAGGTTGTTTTGTGTTGATTTTTTTAGACAATTTGCTATGACACTGCTGTCAAAAACTGGAATGTAAAATTTTGTGTTTTATGTAAAATAACATCCATGTTACGTTATCACTACAGACATTCCATCATCTTAGAGACACCAGAGAAAGTAGATTTATATGGGTTGATTCTCGGAAAATGCTGGATTGGATAATGATGAGGACATAATTGAGAGAGAAGTAAAAGCCAGGCGGACATGAGGAAGACGGTAATTGGATTCTCTCCACATTGTGGTTCTGAAGTAGTTTGCTCATTATTAGGATGAATCTATGGTGATGTTTGGCTGTTGGGATCATTTGATTCTCTCAGGATGAGCTGTGCAAACCACTAGTGTGGCCCTCCTTCACTTTTGCAGAGACGTTAAATTTATACAGGAACTCAGACATGATTAGAAATATTGAACTCCAGTCACCTGCAGACATTTTTTATAATAGGTCATAATTAAAGTTTTGCACCTGCATGACAACACGAGTAAACAAAAGCCATACTTCTCAGGTACATGATACTCACACTGCTCTGTTTTTAATGCCTATCTGGCTGTGTTAATGCTTTGCATGTATTGACAGTGAAGAGGAATCAGTGAGTACATGCTCTTTCATGTGCAGCAGATGTCATAAATAGCTATGGTCTCGTGTTGCTTCCTTGCCTGCAGCTCTCAAGAACAATCGTTACATTTATTTAACGTGTGTTGTGTGAAGATAGTTTGTTGGAAACTGGATTGGACTGAGGTTTAAAACAGAAAACATCACAATCTACTGAAGACTTAAATCCTGAGCTCTGACCAACATCTGTACCGTAACCTCAGTCATCATCTCACACAGTCTTAAAGAGTCACTGCTGTTACCAGAGGCACTGGCTTTGAAATGGAGGAAGTTAGAGAAGGCGTTGCCTCACTGCTGTAATGGTTTCAATATTCCAGCACATGGTGCCAACCCTGGAAATACTTGTTCATGTGGTCAGTGATTCTTGGTTTGATTCTCCAGGTTTGAGCTTGACAACACGTCTTAAGTTTCCTCCTTTCAGACATCATTTCTTTTAAGTCTTTAAATATCTGTTTGGTTTTCCTGACCCGGCTGCTTCCCTGGCTTTCACAGTGAGAACATTGTGTTTCCTTTTTCCTTCAAACTGGATTTAATTGTCCTTTCTCTCTCGGGATGCTGTGTCATTGTGTATAACGTGAGTGACATGTAGATTCATTTGTCATCTGCCTGTTGCCACATGTTTTATTTATCACTAGCTACAGAAAGCATCTCATGATTATGTCTTGAAAATGTTACAGAAGTTAATTTTTCAGGCTTAATTGGCTCTTTTATTTTCACAATCACTAATCATTAAGGTAAGATTGACATTGTTAGTGACGGATAGTTTATTTAGTTAAGTTCAGTGTGATACTGATTGAAAACAAATTATACAATAAAGTAAATCTGGTTTTACAGAGATGTCCTTACATCAGTTTCTCTTTTATAATCCTCCCAGTTTGTTCATCTCAGTGCTACACTGAAGACTCTTCCTCAATGTTTGTAATCGATTTAGAATCACATTGTAACATCTTCACGCTGTTTAGGCTGCAGGATATATTTTAAGTGCACTTACTCCCCCTGAAGATAAGATTTTCTGTCAGTGAGCTCATGTTTTGGTGGACTAACTGTGTGAACTTCCTAATCTTCCCTTGCAAGTGTTAACACCCTGAGTTTCTCATCAAATATACAGTTAATTGGTTCGTCATGGGTTGTTACATGTTCAATAAAATAATTAACAAAAGAGTGTTTTTTTCTCTGCTTGAATGAAGTCACACAAACATAATCACAGCCTCCTTTAACATAAGGGTCTGGTCAGAGGAACATCGATTAATGATTAGTAATAGATTAAAACGCTTGGCTCAAACAGGGCTGTTGTTGTTTGCTCATGATGAGGGGACTTTTTAGATGTTATTTTGTTTTCAAACTAAGAATCTGTGCTGTGTTCATGGAACATAAGAAAAACACTGAAAAATAACGACTGTGGCATAAAATGTACTCAAACCCGAGCTGAACTCACAGTCAGGAAATGTGGTCTTGAAAGAAGGAGCAAACAGGGTCATTATCTCAAACAATGACACTCAGAGCCTCGAGCTGCTGCTTCTCAAAGGAGCAGCTTGAGCATCTCTTATACATGAATACAAACAAACTACAAAGTTGGATGAGGCATTTCCTCTTACTTGCAGCTGTAGAAGTGCCAATTCTGCAGCTGCTGCGAGTATAAGAGTCATCGCTCCCTCAGCAACTTCAAAATATTTACAGTAAGTACTTGTTTACATTCTCCAAACAGCAACAAAAACATTAAAGTCAAATCTCAAACTCTTCAGGAGCCCGTGAAGGGGAGCTGAAACAGGAGTGATGTGGTCTCTCCTTTAAGCTCCAGTGGGATGTCAGGACTAGGGATGGGTACTGAATTAGGTACTTTATAGGTACTGACTGAATTCTGTCAAAAGTGCCGGGTATCAGCTCATGTAAAATCAAAAGGTACCATCTTTAGATACCTAAATGCATACTTGTGACTGTGAGGGGGTGGAAGGGTAGCCAATTTTCCATGCTGGACATGAACACAGCATTGCAAGGTTATTTAATTAAGAATAAATATGTGTAGTCAAAAAAACATGTATTTTATTACTAAACAAATTGGTATTTTTTTACCACAGAAACACAAAAAAGTACTGAAAATTGGTACCGCTGAGTACCGGTACCGATTGCCAGGTACCGGGCATTGGTACCGTATCGTTTCAAATGTGAAAGGTACCCATCCCCAGTCAGGACAGGGTCCCCTAACTTTCCAGCCTGAGACCAGTGGCCCCCCTGTTGTGGTAGTATACTTACAGACTAATCCAAAAACAGACAATAACAAACAAAAAAAGCTAAAAGTACTTAATTTTGCTTATCTGTGGAAAACAGGATGAAATATGTAGATGTTAATAGTCCCCCTCTAAGTTGTCTTGACTCCCACCTTGGGCATCGCTTGTGTGAGGTGTGTACCAAGAGCAGGGGTGGATTAATGCACAGGCTCACCTAGGCTGCAGCCTAGGGGCCCCACATGTGCAGGGGCCCCTAGGCTCCAGGGGCTTGATTTGTATTCTATATGATTGCCACCTGATTCTCTCTCAGCTCTTTAAAACAAGAAACTTTTATCATTATTTATTCAATTTAATTATTTCACTTATTTCTATTTTATCAATAATTTTTTAATCAAAGAAATGTACATATATATATATATATATATATATATATATATATATATACAATTGGCATAATACGCATGTATTTTGTTTTAATCAGAGTTTAAAAATAAAATTTTCAATATTTTTATGTTGAATATGCTCACTACAAATTTACTGGAAACAAAAATGAATATTTATACTGTTATCCAGAGGTCTGTCGTTAACACAATGTGGCAAGTCATCTGTTGGGCTTGTTTTGGGCTTGTTTTGGGCTTCTTTCCTGGTCACTTGTTTCCATCGCAAGAACTGGCAGGATTGCCTGGAGCGTGTGCCTGTGCTGGAACTAAGAGGAGGACCCACAAAAAGACTAGCCTAGGGGCCCATGACTACCTTCATCCTCCTCTGACCAAGAGTATCAGTAAGCAAAACAAGAGGAGATGAAAACATGTAAGACAGTCACAAGACTCTTCCTGGACAAAATCAACCTATTTTTGGATGTCCTCCTCAGCTGCATTAAACAGACTGATGGCTTGTTAGAAGCGGCTTCCTGAAAATTGATCACATCTTCAAACAACTTCAGAATTTAACAACTTAAGATGTGTTCGAGATCAACAACAAAACAGGAAGTAGCACAGACTTTAACAAAAAATTTCTGCCACACTGAAAATCTTAAAGTCATATCTTCTATCATCCCATATTTGTATACAGTGAGCATATTTTTTATTCTTTTTACATTTTTGAGTAGAAATATCTACACAAGACTAATTTATTCCCAAAAATGACGGTTTCATATCATCCCTCACACAGACGCCCAGCTCATGTTCTTTGCTAACACAGTTATTATCAGTAGTCACTGCTCAGATTATTTTAACTGTCAGTGAGCCCTTGCTTTTTTTCTACAGTAGATGTTTTTCTACAGGGGAAAGTATCGGGTTATGACCTTGTATATTAATCATTAAACAAAACTTTACTGATAATCTATAACAAAGACACAACATGTCTGAGTCAGAGGAATGTGTTGTGAATTTATCAAGCTGCCTGCAAAGAGTCTTCAGTTTTGTGGAGACAATAAAAGCCCATTAAAGACAGCAGTTAAAGAAAAGAGAATTTCTGATTGTGTTTAAAGATGGATGACATGTCCCCTCCCCCTTTCACTGAGGTGAAGCCAAAATCACCCTGAAAGAGATGTTTACATTCTGTGCTTTTGGAGCTAGAGCTAAAAACTGAAATCCAAGCAAGCGTTTCTGTCTTATTTAAGTAAAATTTGTCTTTTTAGACTAAATATAATTTAGTGACTAAATGTCACAAGTCTAGATACATGTCTTATTTTAAGATATCAAAGACAAAATTGATGACTTAATGATTTTGAAATAATTGTCCAATAGGGAAAGTTTGGAAGTTTTTTTCACTCTTTAAAAGCATTCAGGTGTTGTTTTTGTCTTTGATTGTCTTGAAATAAGACATTTTTCTGGACTTCCAGGTGAATGTGGCTCATATCAAGTCTAGAAAGATAATTTTGACTAAACATTTGTCATAAATGCTGGCTTAGATTTCAGATTTTACAGTGTAGAGCTGTAGTATTTTCCCAGCTCTACTCACTTAAACACACATTGAAGTTACAGACTAAAAGGCTGATGCCTCCAAAAAGAGTAAAGTTACAGCAGAATAAATTCTTGAGTGCGTTTAAAGGAGACACTCACAGAGAGTTCTGACTCTTGTATCAGTGTTTTACCTGAAAAATCACTTCAAGACTTTGCAACACTGGACTTAAGCAAGAATGATGAAGCTGAAATCATTTTTCAAAAAAGTTTATTTAATTGCTTTTTTGGTTTTACAGTTTGACACATAACGTGAAAACATGGAGGAGGCCGTCCTCATGACCTACACAACAGCTGGTCAGGTGGATGGACCTTGCAACAGTTAGAGATGATGTAAGAAATGTATTTTATTCTAACTGTTTAATGTTTACCTCTAGCACCATCAGAGAATCAGGAGGAAGTACAGAGACTAGACCTTGTGTACAAAATATGTCAGAAGATAAAACTTTGACAATGTCTCTTCATCAAAAAAAAAAAAAGAAGGAGGCAAGTTAAGCTGAAGGAAGCTTTATTTCAGTTGCTTGGTTAATAATGGGATCCCAGTGGGATCAGATGCCATCTTACACGCCTCTGATCCAGACCGCTACGAGAAAAGACACCACACATCCCAGAGTGAAGGACGTGTTTGGACCAGGGGCCCCTGCAGTCACTTCAACCAGTGTAGTCTCGTTGTAGTAGGGGTTATAGTAAAAGTGTTCATTGTGCCTGGAGGAGCCTGATCTATGCCTGGATTGACCGAGGACCCCCATCCCGTATCCGGCGCCTGCGGCTGCAGCTGCAGCCCCTGCCAGCTTCAGACCCTGTCTGGAGGGGTCCTGTGACGAAAACCCTTTGCTGCTGGAACTGCTTTTCCCCGAAGACCTGCCCCGTTTCCCGTGCACGTACTGAGCACCAGGGCAGAAAGCTGCCATTATCATCAGACAGACCCAGAGCGAGAGGAGCTTCTGCTGGCTCAACATCACTGCAGATCTGAAAGACAACAAGTGTATTATTCAGAGACAGAGAGAAAGTTCCCTGATAAGACCGTTGGCTGTCGTTGAACAGTCAATAAATATGCAGAGGCTCGTACACCAAAACAACAGTCATCCAGAACTTTCCACTGCCCACTCAATACTGGGATTAACTAGAGATTATGCACGTATGATGCATTTTTCTTCTTTGCAAGATGCATATTTATGCATACTTTTACATGAGGTGCAACAAAATTACAAAGATACAATATCAAGTATTTGCAACTTTACATGTATCATTGCAAAATAATACATTAATTCAAAATACTGTGAAACAGAGTCAATAAAAAATTGTGACTGAGGAGTAGAGTTGTTTTTGTTTACCTTGTTGTCTCGTCACTCACAGAAGTCCCACTGCACGATTGTCACTCCTCTGCTCAAACCCCAACACAGTGCAGCACAGCAGCATTCGGGCATTTCAATCATTTCCACTCAAACATCATCCATGCATTAGAGGCAGCACAGCCCCTCCCCCTCACACCCCCACAGCTCTACTATTGGTTCATTCAATAATGCAGCACATGTTGAATGATTTCAGCTGAAGAGGCATATTACATACAGTGGGGGAACCTCGGTGTTTCCTGTTATTCACATAATCCTCAAGCCTGTGGCAACCACCACCTGATTGTTTGTTGACCAACATTAAGTTAACGCCTACCGGATGCTCACGCTGGGCCCTGGTCAGAGGATTTAATGCTTTGTCTGCTGAGCTTTATCTGGGGTGTGTTTAGTCATCACTTGGCCCAAAGCAAGGACAGTCTTCAGTGTGTCCTTCAGGGAACAGCATCACTGTGCTGTAAACAACACATGAACCATCAGTTAGTAAGCAGTGAGCAGAGTTGGTGCTGGTGCACACTTTGGCATGTGTTATTGCCACACAAGAGGGGCCTCTGGCGTGTGTTTTGGCTCCAAAGCAGGCACTTTAATGCGTGTTTTTTAACAACTGGGCCAGGGGTTGACTGCCATGTTTTCAGGATGGAAGCACAGGAACTACTTCAACGTCAGGCATGTAAAAGATTAGAATAAATATGTGAAGTACACATTATAACCCAGAGCAAAGCATTTGTCCATGTCAGTTTTGAATGACTCTTATCTCACAAAACATTCCTCAATGGCACACACCACTACAAAGCTAGTGGCTAAAAAAAAGACAAAAGAAAGAAAGAAAATGCAATCAATGTTGATAGTGCTTCAAAAAAGAAATGCAATGTTACTTTTCCTGGAAAGTAGTTACATTTTTGAAGCAGTACTTTTTTGAATAAGTTACTATGAACTATTCCTGGTTACCTTTGAAAAGTAATTTGCCCCAACACTGGTTAAAAGATTACCAAAAGTTGTAACAATGTGAGATTAAAGATGCTGTGAGGAGGATCTGTTTTTATTGGACTGCCTTGCCACCTTGTGGCCCGGAGTCTCTGCACTTTTTCATAAATTACTTTTTAGCGAGGTGTGTGTTTGTTTTGGAATTAGATGGAGATCAGATAGAAACAAAGTTTCTTTGTTTAAGACAACTTTTTACTGGATATTGTTGCGGGGATAAGGTTTTTATCAGTGTAGTTACATAGTGTGCCATGGTTTGAAACATGACATCGAGTTATTATGTAGTGCTATCGGCAGCCCAGTGCTCTGACGTAACTGTAGGCAAACGTAACAACAAGTAAACACTGTCAGTTTGTAAGTAGTTTAGTAGGTGTTTATTTTTAGCTCAGCTGACAGCCTGATGCTCTAAAATATATCTGTAATGTGTTACATTAGTGAATCCTGGCTATGTCCTGCCAGTCATCTACCAATCAGAGCTAACGTAACCTCTCTCTTCATTTTATTGATAGACTCTCAAGTTTGAACAGACCACTGCAGAATAACTGCTGACTGTGGGGTGGAATCAACATTAGCACAAACAGTTTAGCTCCTGTGTTAGCCTTTAGCTCGTGCTCTATCACTCTCCTGTTCATTTTTCTTCTGCTCTTCTGTCCTTTTTTTGTCTGACAGTTAGGCTCCAGTGTCCACCATCACTACAAAATTAATCACAGAAATCATTTTCAGCAGAGAAAAACACAGATCTATGTGTTTTATCTCTTCTTTCTACTAAACTTCATCAGCCAGTGAAGTGTTGTCATAGAGACCTAGACGTGCCGTAAATCATTCTGGTCCTGGTCCACCTGACCTGGAAGCTAATAATTAGCAATATTGGTGATGATAATCTTATTTTGAAATGTGGATTATGATCAGGCGTATATTTAGAAGGGAGACTTTTTCAAGATCACTTTCAAAGTCCTCACCGCCCCTTTAAAGCGACTTTGAAGACTTTCTTGGAGGTAATCCACAACTTAAAGTGAGATTATCGAAAATTGTTTTTTCTCACTGTCCCTCTTAAATTGGACAGGACCAGATTGATTAATGCCACATTGAAGCCACTACGAAAACATCACACCAGCCAACAAAGTTTAGTGAAGGATTTCTTGGATTTATTTTACAGTTAAGGTCGACACAGGAATTTGACTGTCAAAAAGAGAGAGGAGGTCAGAGCAGAGAACTGCAGTGGTCTGTTCAAACTTGAGAGTCTATCAATATAATGAAGAGTGAGGTTACGTTAGCTCTGCTGAGTGAGGATGGAGCTGGTAGATAAGGGTAGGACATAACCAGGATTCACTAATGTTACAAGTTATAAGACAAGTAGACATAGACGGTAATAGCTCTACACAACTAAAAATTAACATTTTGCCTCATCGCTTTGCAGCTTGGGAATAGTTGTCTTGAACAAAGAAAAGAAGATCTGCTCACCTTTCATTCACCTCAAATCAAACATATGTCTTGATAAGAGTCATGTCTTCACAGCAGTGGGCTCATGGGAAACAGAGTCTTTATCCTGGAAAAACACTAACTTTTCCATGTAGTCCTCACAGAGACTGTAAAGTCATGATGTTAAAAAGTTGTAATGTTAAAAGAATTTTTAAAAAGTTACGTTCTGAGAATAAAATAAAAAATAAAGTTATTTTACAAGATTAAAGAGAAATAAAGTTGTATTTATAATGATGATAAAGTTGAGTTATTATGAGAATAAAGTCAAGAGAATGACACTGTGTAGGTTATCTTTAGCTGTTTAGAGGACAGATCAGAGCAGCCTACAGCTGCTTCAACATAAATGAGTTAAAAGCATCTTGTAAACTCATCATTTTATACAAAATTATCCAAACAATGACCTGAAACATACTTTGAGCTCATCAGCACTGTCAACCTGAGCTCACTTCTGTTTTCTCAGATTCAGTTCTGTGCGTCTTGTGTTAAAGCTGTTAAAGATATTTTGTCAATCAGAAAAAGCGTACAGAACAACGAGAACAATGATGGTATTCATCTCTCAGAGCAGATCCATAAGACATAAACAGGAACTGAAAACAAAGAGTCAAATGAGTTGAACCAGTGACAGATGGCCTTTTCAGCGTCGCCTGTTTTTGTCAGAAATACCAAGAGTACGATGCTACAAAAGACAAGAGCTTAGCGGATGTGACACATGAAAGAAGAATGTCCAGAAAACAAGATAAACTGGTAAAAACAGAGAAAAAAGAGGATCTTCAGCCTCAGTGGCGCGCTGAGACTGTTTATAACACACAAAGGCTCTTTACATCAACTCTTTGAGCTGGACACATGTACAGTGGATTCTGAAGCTTTGGAGTCAATAAAAGCTTAAAAACAAGACATCTCAGTTTATTTTACCCAGCTCTGGACGTTAGAGTGAGTTCAGGATGTTTATCATGTATTTTATTTTGAAAGTAGATGCCCTGTTTTACTCACAGATTAAACCTTTTTTGCTTTCCACAGAAAAAATTTGCACAAGGCAAAAATAAATTTCAAAAGCTACATGTGATGAGATTTTATCACACTGAGATGTAGGCCCATAAAGATGATCTTTATCACTTCAGTAGTTTTTACGAGAAAACGATCACGCACAGGAAGAGAGGACTAGAGTTATCAGTGTGTGAAGATTTATTTCAGATTTTTGGTTCAACATGGCATGACTTGGTCTCACATTTAACCAAATTTAAAAGGAACTTAGAAACATACGTAACTCTTTTCTTTACATTATTATACAATAATAAATCAAACTCTTATTTGCTGAACCTGCTCCTTTGTTCAAAGTGGTTTGCATCACATGCTTTTAAATGCTTTTGGCAAACACTCATGCTGATCTGACATCTTTATTCACATTTTCCTCTTGTGCAAAACACAAAACTTAAAAACTGTCATGCAGAGAAACAAGTCTGGTTCAGGTGATTTGGTGAATTCTGTGCATGTCTGTGCAGCACAGCACAGCACAGCACAGCACAGCAGGGGACAAAGAAAAAAAAGTGGAGGCCAGTTTGTAGTTAAATGTGTCAAGTGAGTTGCATGACCCAGATTTTCCTTTTCAGGATGAATAAAGTTGTTTCAAGCCTCTGGACGCTTGCAGCTGGAAGCACTGTGCAGTTTCACCCATCCACATTTAGCAGGAGCTAGATGACGTTTTCAAAGAGCTGCATGGAGGCCATTATGTTCTCATCCTTTAAAAAGAAGTAAACATGCAAGACAGAGAGTTATGTTTGAGTGAAACACTTAAAACAGTGTTTGGAGACGGGTTTACCTTTTGGCAGGTTTCTATGAATTCATCGATTGTCACGACTCCATCTCTGTTTCGATCCATCTTCTGCAACAAGCAGAGACACAGATCATTGAGTGTAGCTCTGTGATTTTTAAAGCTTTGATTTGGAAATGTTTGTATACCAGGAAGAATCTCTCCACGTGCTCAGTGGGTGAATCGTCTCGTACACTGGGTAAGGTATACCTCCCCATCATGTCATAAATAGACGTCATTATTGCCATCATTTCCTGCAGGAAGCAGCAGAGACACAGCACACTCATCAGGAGGAGTCAGGAGGGTTTGGTTATTTTTTATTTAAATGGCGGATGCTTAGTTACCTCTTTGGTAATGTAGCCGTCTTTGTTGATGTCGTACAGGTTGAACGCCCATCGCAGTTTCTCTGTAACGGAGCCTCTGAGCAACACAGACAACCCGATCACAAAGTCCTGTGGAGTGACAGGTCATTTCATTAGGGCTGCAAAGAGGTGGGAAATTTCTGGTGAATTCAGGAAAGTTTCTGGAAAATTCTCATGGGAATATTGGAATTGTTAAGGGGTTGTTGCCATCAACTTCAATGAGTTTTTCTTTCCATGCCCAAAATTACCAGGAAATTTGGGCATGGAAATTTTGAAATTTTTGCTTTTTCTTGTTATCAGCTTGAATGAGGTTTTAAAAAATGATCTTTGTTGAAACAATATGATTAAATGCAAATTCAATTGTGTGCCATGAATCACATGTGCAAACAACTCCAAGTACATTTGATCATCATCAGTCACTACTTCACCAGATTTAGGGACTAGAAGTCCTGTATCTAGGGATGGGAATCAAAAACTGGTTCCTGTTGAGAATCGATAAGAAATGTGTCAATCCATCGATATCGTTAGCCTTTGTGCTCAATGATTCCCTTATCAATTCTTTACATCGTGTTGGAACAGCTGACTCCGACTAGTCGACTACTCTGCTGCAGCTATCTTAGCTTAGCAGTTAGATAACGTTTCCCAAGAAAACTCTGATTCAGGATTTTCAGCTTGAAGTTTTACTTCATAAAGAAATGAACATTACTCTTTCTCTCAGGAGATTCATATTCAGTACATTCGAAATGTTAAAAATCACCTAATTTACCAAAATAACAAAATAGCACAAGCCTGATGCTAACTTATATTGGAAACTGCATTGATATGCGCGCACATTCACTCACTGATGGATCACAGTCTTTCTATCAGTACGTACATCAGTATGTCTAACACATTCACGCCCTTTCATACCCATTCACACAGACCCAGCAGTGGGAGCAACTTGTGGTTAAGTGTCTTGCCCAAGGACACATCACCATGCGTCGTCCAGAGGTAGGCTTAGAACCTGCAACCTTCTGGTCACCGATCAAGCGCACTCTCCAACTGCGCCACTGACACCCCAACATGCCCCAGTATAACTTTAGCTTCAGAACAGAATTTCGACTTTCATCACAGAAACACATCACATCAACTCTTTGTAAAGAATACTGAGAATTTCAAATGTCAAAAGCTAACAGGCAACTGAAAGTCTCATGGCTGACTTCATAACTACAGAAAGCTTCCAAACAACTTAAACCATTGCTATAACTACTTTGAGACACTAGATGGCCTACTTGAATTATCAATATATTACAACACAGTACATCAACGTCACACTGTGTGCAATTTTTACCTGTTCCTGTATAATTATACCCAGAAATATCCAGACTCAGGGACCAATTACATTTTATTCACTTACAGTAAAAACTCAATTAAATGTTGTTGACACAGAGAACCTGTAAAGCTACTTTTTGTACCAAGAAAATTCACAACAGGAATTGACAAGGGAATCGATAAAGAATCAGATCGATGAGCAGAATCAATAAGGGCATCAGTATTGACAAATTCTTATCAATTCCCATCCCTAGCTGTATCAGGCACATTTGCATGCATCTTTGCTAATGACAAATATTTGTCTCTATATTCACAACAGCTAGACTCATTCTCTGAAAATTTATTCAAAATGTCATTTAAGGATAAAAGCATTAGACTAGACTACTATCAGACATTAGACATGTTGGCATTAGACATGTTGGCATGCATGCCTGCAAACTAAAATTTTGAATATTTACACATGTATATGACCTGGTAAATGCAATTAACTCCTAAAAACCCCCATGAAAAGTTCCAAACTCTAAAAATTCCTGAAGTTTTACATCCCTACATCAACACAAATCTCAGTCAAAATGTGTGCAGGCCTGTGGTGCATGGTGATGAAGTGGTTAGCACTGTTGCATCACAGCTTGAAGGTTCACAGTTTAATATCCTGGTTGGGTGGGTGCCTTTCTGCGTGGAGTGTCATTTCATTTATTTTATCTATATTTCATAATAATAGTGTTTTAAAGTTTTTTTTTTTTTTTTTTTTTTTTTTTATAATTTGTATGAGCGTTAAAATTAGATTTGAATTTTAAATCTTCCTTGGTGCAGCAGCTAGTGTGTAGTGGTAAAAAAGACACTTCACACTAGTGTTTTTTAAATTCTGCACAGTGTTTACTAAGTGTTAAATTAAAACCCTAACTGAGTTGCTGCAGCTCTGCCATAGTGTAAAAAATGTAAGGCTCTTAAAAATAGTTTGTTTATATGTAGTGTGGATGAATAAGGACAATGTAGTGTTCAGTCTGACTCTATACATGCTGAATTAACACTGCTGGTTTTTGCTGTACGAGCTACATTCTGCTGACCTTACCTTCCTGAAATGAAACCATCAGACCTTTAATTTGTAGGCCTGTTGTGCAACAACCCTACAGTTACAGGATGCCAGGAAACGACAGAGAACTATGGAGCTCGCAAACGGCCTCCAAATCTTCCCACATATAACGGCACTGGGCTGGTGCCACTGACTGTAAAGTAGCCTGAGAACGCAGCTGACCCTAAACACCCCTAAGGACAAAGCACAAAATTTCACAACAAACATTCAGCGAAACTCACCTCGAAGCGGATGGAGCCGCTTCGGTCACTGTCAAAGGCGTTGAAGAGGAAATGTGCATATGTGGTTGCATCTGAGAATGAGTAACAAACATTGAGACGACAGATCACAAATTAACAGGCCTCAAGTGACAGGGATTTCTATTTTAGGCACAATATTACAAAATAAAAAAACTACACAAGGCTGCCTCAGAGAAGGCTTTGTTGTACAGATAACAGTTCACATCAGTTTCATAACTTACCACCCTGAGGGAAGAACTGTGAGTAAATAGTCTTGAAAGTCTCCTCGTCCACAAGCCCACTGGGACATTCCTGTCGAAGGAAAACAAAATCAATGATATAACTTTTTGAGATCAGTTATTTAGTGGTTATTTTCCAAATAGCTTTGGCAGCAGTGGTACATCCCGACCATTAACTCACCCAACCACCCAATCTACACACAGGTACCCACGACGTAAACATACACCCATCACATAATCACATACATATACAATATAAAAACATGGACATATAAACATACAGTGTGTTGAATATATTAGAATAGATACTGAATCAAGCACTGTTATTTTTAGATGACTCACAAAAGCACTTCGTCACAAGCAACTACAGCACACATGTTTGCAGCAGCTGTGTCCAATAGGTTATATTTTGTGTTTTAGTGAAGGGGAATGGAACAGTTCAAAATTTACAGATATCACCCAGCTGGAACTTTCCACAGCTTGCTGACTCAATGTCAGTCTTCTGTTTCTCTCATATTACTCTCTCTCACAGCATTTTCTCTTTGCAAGTAGACAGCCAGTGGGTGCAGTACAGACATACACCCACTAGAGGGCACAAGAGCTTCATGTTTGGTTGAAGTGTGTAGAATTGCTCAGCAGGGCTTCTTGTTGAGAAGCTGTTTTTGAAAACTAGTTTAACAGAAAAACGTTGACATCCTGTGTTGGTTAAGCTGAGGAATCGTGAGGTAAATTAACAAATAAGGAAACAGTTTTGTTACATAAAGACTGTGACAAATAAAATCCAAACAGTCATTTTGAAAATGAAAAACAGTGTAACTTTCCACTCTAAACAGAGTACCCTGCCTCCAGGAGCTGGAGCAGTTTTAATGTCATGAACCAAAACAGTGAGTCACGTGATAGGCTCATCCTCCAGCCTACGAAGGCCCCCAGTTTACTGTTAGAGTCCTCTATGACAGCAAAACACTAACACAATAAAAAGTAAAGCCAGAGGAGGCAGAAGTATTATACTGACACTGAAGTAGAATGATGACAAAACTTTGTTTAACGGAGCAGATAATTTGACAAATCTGAACCCATTCGAATGAACGGGAAAAACAAAATGGAACGCAGCCTTTATTGCAAATGAATGTTTACCTCTGTTGCTGTAACAGGTTGAAATATCTGCTGTGAAACAATTCTGTAAAGTTATTTAGAGACGCCATGTGAGGTTTTATGACCCTCTTGTTCAAACTTTCTCACCACAGCTCATTACACGTCTCCTTCAGGTCACAGAAACCTCGTAAAACAGCTGCAGGCTCTCTTTTAAAGACCGTTACGCCCGCTTTGTTTACATCAGCATGAGGTCTTCCTCCTCTCCCTCTTTAATGGCACTTTGCAACCTCTAATGGCACATTACAGTCACTCACTGCCGATGTGCATTACTGTATCTGTGGTTGGTCGAATTATGTGTTACATCACTCCCAAGCACAAAGTTGAATATAGATCAACTGTCCGTACAGAAAAACTGAAGAACCTAATACTACTATATAGCTCTTTACTGAGTGGCATGTAGCAAATGGTTTTCAAAAACAGGCCCATTTGAATGGCAACCCTCTATTTTATCCTGAGGAAGAGGTTAAATGAAATGTAAACAAGCCCTGAATGTTGACCTTATTGTTCAGTGATTGTACGGGCCCAGTTAGATCTCAATCTGTTCAAAGATAACACTCCTGTTAATGTCTTTCCTACGTTTTTGAAGCCTCTGTACAGCGACTGAAGCTCCTTCCTCGTGAACTTGGTCTGGGCTTGGAGCTGGTCGAGGCCCTCAGGCTGATGCCGCACCATGGAGAGCTCGAGGTCCCCGTCACAGATGTCTGTCAGCGAGAAAGAGAGAAAACAGAGTAGGGAGAGGATGGGAAAGAGGGGGGAGGAGGAGACGAGGAAGGAAAAAAAAAAAAAAAAGTCGGGAAGGGAGGGGTCGGAGTGCAACAAAATAAAAAGTTGGCAAGGGCGAGTCAAACCTCTGGTGTGAAAAGTGGAATGCAATTTTCTGCAGTTCCTCGAGTGTCCACTTGAGGCTGACCCAAATAGAGGAAACCTTATTATAGTCCAATGAGCATGTGTGTGAATGCACTTTAACATGGCTCCTTTTAACAACTGTGTAACCACCACTCCTTCTTCATATATCAGTCAACTAGTTTGATTAGGTTGAGCCTTTCAGTGCGATGATGTTGTGAATACAAGAACATGATCGTAAAGGCGTACCTGATCAAAGACTTGGATATAGACTGCTGGATTCAGATTAATTGACACAACAGTGGTTAGCCTTAAATAAGTTCACTGTGCTAACTGGTAAAAGGTTCAACGGGGCTATGCAAATGGCTAATCTTCTATTGCTAACTTTGATGGAAAGAAAAGAAGAAAAAAGCTCCAGAGCGCTGTCCTGGTCTGTTCTCCACGGCCTGTATGTACATCCAGCCATTAGAGGGAAAAAGGTTGAAAAAAAAGATTAGCGGTTTGTATGAGCCAGCCCAAAAGAGCGTTACATTTAATGGAGGTAGACACCACCGTTAAAGGGTGCTAACGGCAGGATAACCTCGCCTGTTGTAAAGATGGTGTACGTTGGGTTTATGTATTACTGCTTAAGATGAAATATGTGAAGAGACTAGATATTTGGGGATCAAACAGAGCCTTTAGAAAGTAGAACGATGTGGAGCAAAAGGAGACACAAAATTTAAAGGGGCCAATCACAGTCTCCAGCCAGCAAGACTTGCTGCTGTCAGTTTTGGAAGTTTGCTTTGCTCTTTGCTTTTATTCGTCTGGGTCCTTCCAAGATGTGTGTGATCGAATGTTGAGGTTCATCAAACAACTGCTTTTAGAGTTATTCATGGAGGCATGGCTGTGGTGCAGCTTTTGTTGTATGTTTTGTCTGTTTTTGGCTCAAAAACAGGGAGAGAGACATAAAAAAAGAGAGTCCACTTTTCTTGGGTTGTTTTGGTGTTTACATAGTCACAGAAAACAATATCCTTTGGGTCTTGAAAGATTGTTAGAGATGCTCTGAAAATGATATTTATCGGCCCACTTTTACACATTAGTTACAAATGAGTCTTTCCATAACGGTGAGTTAAAGACTAATGGTCCCGTTTGTGTTATGACTGGACGTGCATACAGGCCCAGGTGATGAAGCTAACTTGCACCACCTGTTCCTCTGCTCTGCCACAGCCCACAGCTAATAGAAGTCAATCCAGTCAGTGTTGAGCTTCAACTGGCTCTGCTCTGTTGTTTTAAATGCTCTGTCTCTGCTCCAGCAATCTGGAGCCCTCTGCAGCAGATACACAAGACTTCTTTTTTTGCAGGATTCTGGAGCACAATATGTCAATCAGCACAGAGCATTTCAAACAGGACAAGTCCTGCACCATGCTGCTTTGTAAACATTTGGCTGATGTTCTGATTCTATGCCACTACAACTACAACAAACATGAGCCATGAGAGGAGCCAGGCCTGGGGGCAACAGGCCAGACAACCTCACGGAGGCAGGAAACCTTTGATTATGTCTCAGGACTCCTTCTGTCTGAGATGCTACTCCACGCTGCGCTCAAAAAATGCAGCCGGTGAGAGCCTGATATCAACAGACAGAGACACGGATCTGATAGAAACCCACAACCCTACCTCTTAGCTCATTTCTAGATTTGCTAAAAGTTAGTTTCAATAAAGAAAGGGGCTTAATGACTTTGCTACATAAACCAAAGAGTGATGACACCAGAACTAAATTCACGTTTACAGTGTCTGTGGACAGCTGGTAGAAAATCAAAACTTCTGCGTGCCAGTAGAAAACATAAAATGCTCACCATCTGAACGCAAAAAAAAGAGGTTGAATATAAAAAAGGGAGGTGAAGAAGAAGGAAAGTGAGGCGAGGAAACAGGAGGGAGATATGACATCATAAGCAAATAAGTCAGAGAAAGTAGAAAAAGAGACAAAAGAAGGGAAGGACTCAACCCTCCTCATTTTGTGCTGTAACTGTCAGAAACTGAGTTACAATTCTAGCCAACTTGAAGTCATGAAGGAGCCTTTGAAAGACAGTGGATAGAAAAGTGCATCATAAATATAGAAAATAAAAAAGAGTGAAGTAAAACATTTCACAGGGCTTAAAATCATTGGTTAACACAGATGACGCTGCTTTAATCTCATCAGTCACACTGTGTTTGATGAGCTTTGATGTCTAAAGTATAAATTAGTGCTTAAGCTGGAAACACAAAATTGACAAATCTGGCTCCAGAAAAAAAGGAAGATAAATTCACAGACAACAGGATAACATGATATTACTCTGAGGAGGACACACAGTCATACTCACCATCTTTATAAGAACAAACAGAGATTTCAAAAAGAGCGGACCAGGATGAGGTGGAGGAACGATGATGAAGAAAAGAAAAGAAAAGAAGAAAAATGACACATATGTTAAAATCTGTGGGATGTAAACATTTACATTTATCAACACAATGTTAGAGAGTGATTTTTTTTTTCAATTAGTTTGACTTTAAACTATAATCAGGATGATAAGTGTATGATGATCTGCTAAACTGTTGACACTTTTCTCAACAGCAGTCTCACTTTAGTGTAAAACTTCTTGTTTGAATGACAAAATGTTGGATGATTAAGGCAGAAGTTCCCAAACTTTTCTGCCACAACTTCCCAAGACAGTGGTGCCATAGGAATTTAGCTAACCAAACTAACAGGCCAATACTAAAAAAAGACTTAAGGAAACCATAAAGATTCTTACTTTTGCTGCTCTGGATGAAATGAGACTTCATGTGTACACATATTTCTGTATTTGCTAAATGAATCTGTCATTATCCTGATCAAACATATTCTGTTCTCATGGTTTGTACCAATCCTAATCCCTGTTTCTGTTGATAATCTTACAATGATGAATAAAATATGTGTTTGTAAATATTTTTTGATTTATTTTGTGCCCCCCATCAGGGTTTAGGAACTACTGCTTTACTTTGCTGCAAAGACTTGAGCTAAAAGCTTGAATGTTAAACATCTGACCAGTGCGTAGGGATAGGTACCTTTCACATTTAAAACAATACGCTACCGATGCCTCGTACCTGGTTATGGGTATGAGTGCTAAGTGGTATCAATTTTTAGTACTTTTTTGTGTTTATGTGGTAAAAAATATCAATTTGTTTAATAATAATAATAATAATAATAATAATAATAATAATAATAATAATTATATATATATATATATATATATATATATATATATATATATATATATATATATATATATATATATATATATATATATATTTTTTTTAATTTAGCATATTTATTCTTCGACATACATTACCTTGCAATCACCTACTCTTCCACTCCCTCACAATCACAAGGATGCGTTTAGGTATTGATTTTACATGAATTGGTACCCAGTTCTTTTGACAGAATATGGTTGGTACCTATAAAAGTACCTAATTCGGTACCAGAGTACCCATACCTACCTGTGTGACTCTAATTCCTCTAAAGAAACATTACACTGCAAAAAAACTAAAAAATCTTATCAATTGTTTTTGTTTTGATTTCAGTGGAAAATATCCTTTTAGTATTAATATAAGCCACATTTACCTGACCAGTCCAGAAAAATGTATTTTTTCAGGTTATTTAGAGATAAAAATAAGGTTATCCTAGTTTCAAGCAAATTTTCTAGCAATTTTTTTCTTGTTCCATGGGCAGATTATGCTTGACTTGTTACAAGCAACTCAGACCTCATTTTGTCTTTAAACAACTTGAAATAAGACATTTTTCTGGACTGACCAGTTTATTTGTTACTTAAATAGGACAAACGCACTTGATAATATTTCCGTTTTTTGCAGTTTGTCTGGACCCAAGAGAAGTGATCACCAGCTGTCCAGGTTTTCTGTAAAGATTTGTGCTGACCTTTGAATATTTAACATCTGACCTTTGCGACTCTAATTCATCAAGAGAAACATTTACCCAACAATATTTCTGTTCTGGTCCCACACACCTTGAACGGTTTTATCCCTCAGAGGTTGGAAGTGGTCTTACCTTCCAGCGACAAAGGCTCCCATATCCCAAACTGTTTGAGCACGACAACGAACAGACCAATGACAACAGCAATGGCAATGACTTCCATGCCATCCAGTTCCATCGTTGCCTTGCATTAGATATCGCTTTTTAAAAAAACTTTAGATGAGTCTGAATCTGATGGAACAGCTTGTACCCACAAACATCATCTGCAGCCGGTCATCTTCTTCCACCAGCTGCCTCCTTTGATCACTACTCGGTTCATGCATCAGCTCTGACTTTTAAGAAACCTCTGACTCAAACCACCGACCAGTTAGGGGTGAAAAAGCTGACTGATAGACTCCCCAGCATCTTCCTTTGTGCAAACAGTCTGAAAGTCCATCATGTGCTCCTGCAAAAAGTATCAAACTCCAAAAATGATCCTTTTTCAGTGCTCCATCTGTGTTTCTACATGCCTCATCCTGGATGCATCCTGCAACAGCATGAACTGCGGGCTCCGCCTCCGCTCTTCGCTGTGTCAGTGTGTGTTTGTGTGTTTCAGGTTATTAGTGAAGGAATTTCTTTACTAATAGTCTCTGATTGACAGGCCACGCTGTCTTTTATTTGCTCAGTCATTTGGAGGATGTAAAGCTGTAAAACCAGGCATTGATCCACGTTTGCTGATGGCTGGGATAAGAACAGCACTTAGGATGGAGGAGCCGGCCCTGCCCTGTGTGGCGCTGCCTGTGTCTACTGGGTCATTCAGCGCGGTCAATAACTTAGAGCGTTCACTCAGAGCTGCCAGACGATGTGACCGTTCTGACTGTAAACTGGTGCTTTGTTTAGGATGTTGTAGTTAAGGATAATAAAGTTTAAGTGTTTTTTATCTGAAGACTAAAACACCTTGGAGGTGTTGTGAGATTCAGCTTACTTAAAGTCGTTACATATTATTCATGCTCTGCTCTGAAGATCTAAAAGTTGTTCAGACTTGGGTCGCTGTTGGAAGTATCATTCTGTGCTGTGAGACAATAAGAGTAAAGAAGTTCACAACTGATGACTCGGCACAACATAATGGAGTCAGTTTGAGCAGGAGAGAAGGGCGGAGTGCAAATCAATCAGAGTCCAGAGTTAAAATACTGGTCTTAGGACGGGCAGAGAAAGTGGGCCAGAGATGCATTTGGATACCAAGGGAGGGTTTATGTTGATGGACTCACCCTTATGTCTCAATCAGTTACTGAAACAAACAAATGAAGTGGGGTGGTGCCGCTCTGAAAACACAGAACATAATCTGCATGGCAGAAGTGAACGTTAAGCAGAGTTATGGTTCAGTGGTACGTTTGGAGTCTAAGTGCTGTCAGTAACCCACTTTGATCGATTCTTCAAAAAGAGTTGGTTTTGGAGCTCTTCTGTAGAGACTTTAGAGACGTAAGTCATCTTGAAAAAGTCTCACTTCTAGATATTTTCCTGATCATAATCCACATTTTACAATGAGATTTCTTAGCAACCTTTTCCCAGGATGCAAAGCAACCAGGTAATGTATTAATTTGTAGTTAGCTATTCGCTATTCTCACTCTTCATTTTATTGATAGACTCTCAAGTTTGAACAAACCACTGCAAAATAACTGCTGACTGTGGGCTGGAATCAACATTAGCACAAACAGTTTAACCCCTGTGTTAGCCTTTAGCTCGTGCTCTATCTCTCTCCTGTTTATCTTTCTTCTGCTCTTCTGTCCTTTTTCTGTCTGACAGTTAGGCTCCAGTGTCCACCATCACTACAAAATAATCCAAGTAACTGTTTTCAGCAGAGGACAACACAGATCTATCCTCTCACTACTAAACTTTGTCACCTGGCGTGGTGTTGTAAATGGGACTAGCACATACTGTAAATTGATTCATGTCCTCCCATAAAAATCTAACTCAACCTAAGAAATTTTGTGCCTACTGAGAAACAGCATTTAGAAATAACTTTTGGCGCTGATAAACTCATTCTAAATCGTGGGCTATGAATGGCAAATATATGAAAGTGAAGCCATTTCAAGATGGCTTAGAAATTCCTCATAGAACATTTAAAGCAAGAACTTTAAAATGTTTTCAAATGTAAAAACATAGGCTGGAGAGTAGGTATGGCTTTGTGGTTAGGTCGTAGAAACCAAGAGGTCAGCCTCTTGTAGCTACTTTCCTTTATGTCTCTCCCCTCTCTCATATTGTTCTTTGCTGTGTCCTCTGTCCTGTGCTCTCTGAACAAAGTAGAAAAAGCCTTAATAGCATAACTATGAAAAAGTGCAGGTGTAAAAGTATGATATTCTGACAGTAGCAGGCATATAGAGAATCTAGTTGCCTAGTTGTGGACTTCCAACAGTCACTGATCAGCTGATTGCTGCACTTGTTGTCCATGTTGGTTCCTTACACCCTTCTTCAGGTATTCAACCCTGTTGTAGGTCTTTAACCTGACCTATGTGCAGCGTCTCATGGAGCACATTCCTCTGTCCAGCCATGGTTTGAGGTTTGGAAACACTGTGACACATGTGGAAACAGGACAGTATCTGTGCAGAAATATAAATATGTTACAAAAGATGGTGTCTGATCCTCTGGATCTGCTCCTTGAATACTTCTCATTCTGTGTCTAAAGCACTACAGTGACATTAACCCCTTGATGTCTGTTGTCGCAAACTTTCAACATACCCTGTCAGATCTTGATGCAGCTGGAATGACCGCTGTCTCTCATTATTACCTATTGATTCACAAAATAAATTTACAAAAGATTGTATCAGATCCACTATGTCACAATATATTGGTCAGGGGATGAACTTCTCATGTCTATATACATAACACTACTTAGTTATAACTGTTGTGTCTGCTGTACTCAAATTTACAATCTCCACTTAATTTAACATCTGCAAGAATGAAACAACACACAAAAACAATCTATTTGCACAATTGTTAATTAATTCAGGCAGTAAGGGGTTTAAGTGGTCTCCTCATTCCAGACTTCAGACACAGTTTTGACAGCTGGTCTGGTTCTGCAGATAAGAGGTCTGCAGGTTGGGGTCGTTTCCAATGAGATGTGGTCGGACATGCCAAGCTGTGAGGATGCTGTAACTTTCTTTGAGATCTCAGTGCAGACCTGAACCAGTGTGTTATAATCTCTGACTGGGAAGTTAATATTCCTGTGAGAGACAGGAGTACCAAGGCGCTGGCTCAGCACCCACTGCCATCATGCATTCTTCCTGTTGGGGAAACTATAGTGCTACAGTTTGACAGGAAGTACACTGCAATGCACAGTTTTTTCTGCACTTCTTCTACTTTTCTTCCACATTTCTACCAGATTATAAAACAGATAAGAACATATCATGAAAATTAACCTGTGGAAGCAATATCTTCTAATAAAATGCTTCTATAGTAATCAACTAACTGTAAATGTAACACAACCTTCCAGAAACAGCACTGTAGCAGAGTGTGCAGGGCTTAAACTGTGAGATCAGATGAATGGAAAAAGAAAGTAGTGAGTCTGACTCTCCTTTGCGTACAACTTGTGCAGCATTTCAGTTTGCATGTTTGTCCTGCCTCAGCAGACAGAAACACACTCAGCCATTACACCAACATGCAAGATGCATGAGCTCATGTAGGGACCGGCCCACCATAAAAATAATGCAGCATAATACTGTTTAATGCACCTTAAGTGCTGATCTATCCCTGTTCTTCTATTAAATACAGACCAGAGTGAGGTGGCTTAAGCCTGCAGAGATGCAGACAGTGCAGCCTTCGGTCTAACCATCAGGTTTTAATGCTGCAGTGAGAGCCACATTACTGCCCGGAGCCCGAGTCCATCCATCCTGACCCGTCACACAAGTTCTCATCAGACAGACAGTCAGACACTTCAATGCTGTGAACTTTGCTCTTCCTCTCAGCTCTCTTTGAGCTTGCTCAGTGAAACTCTACAGGGTCTGAAAAGAGAGCTTCCTTCATGACGAGGTTTAACCACACATACAGTCTGCACAGAATACGAAGAGCGAAGAGATTTCACACACTGTGCAACTCAGCATTGAAACTGTCATCATGTTTGTTTGTTTTTTACTTCTTGTTATAAAAACCTGAGAGGTCCTTCTTCACATGCAGAGATAGCTTCTCCCCCCTGATGAAGTGTTTTTAGTTAATTAGTGTTTTTTAAAGTGCTGCTTAATTAAAGTATGAGGCAAGAGTGATATTTTCAGGGCAAGCACCAGACAACTTAAAACCTCTGCTCTTAAATAAAAAACACAAGAGTGTAAAATCCTCTGCTGATCTTTTCTCTGTGCTGTTAAAAATATCTGCTATTCACACCTGAGGCACTTTAGCCCTGTGCAATTAAAGCTATATGCATATGTTCTTTAACTTTTTTACAGGTTATTTTTATTCTGATGAATTAAAATGACTAATGAATTACTTCAAATAACTTTTCACTAAAGCTACATGTTCCATCACAGTCAGCGGGATGAGAACAGAGAGAAAGAGAGGTGTAGCCACAAAACGCTGATGACAGTAAAAACGGTGCAACCACTGCTGCTGTTCATTGCTGCTTCTTAGGAGGATAACACAATTGGAACTCACGCTGCAGAAACTGATTTGGAAGCACGTTTATTTTTGTAAAAATAAATCTTAAAAACCTAATGGAAGCCAAAGGGGACAGAAAAATTTGCTTGTCAAGTTTCTTGAAGTAAGACCCAAGTCTCAATACAGGAAACTAAACAAGGACATTTTATTCTTACTTTAAATAATTTGGGTGTGATCTGTGTCTTGTAATATCTTAAAATAAGACACTTGTCAGTATCTGTCAAGTTTATTTAGATTTATTCAGATTTTTTGTTTTTGCATGTGGCTAATCCTTGTTTCTCATCTTTTTCAGTTTCTGTCTACCTGCTTTTCCTCACCGGTGATCACCTGGCCCCTCCCTAATGTGTTGCACCTGTGTCTTGTTTAGTTCACTCCCCTTTCCTTCTTTAGCTCTGGGGTTCCCTCACTTCTCTGCCAGATTATCACTATTCACTAGTAGATACATCCAGCCTGCTTTTGCTATCAGATCTTCGTGTTTTTGACCCTTTGCCCGAACCTGGTTTTATGATTTTTGTCTGTCGGATTTTTGTTTCGCCTTGCTGTTTGTCTTCGTGTACTGAGTTTTCCCTCGATTAAAGACTTGTGAACATTTTTTGACTGTCCATGCGTTGGTTTCCTTCCTCTGCGCCTGACAACACTGTTCTGGACTTGTCAGGTGAATGTGGCTCACATTAGGACAGTGACAGATAAGGGTTGGTATCAAAATATGTTTTAAGCTTGTAAAAACTTGTTAGATGTTTGATAAAATGTGTAGTTTGCATTTCTGTTGGTGTCATAGTATTTTATATGGCATTTCTAGCATTTTAACCTATTAAAGAATCAGTCTCAATAAACTATCCAATGGTGTTCACACAAAATCATGACAAGTATTGACTTATTCACCTTATGAAAGTGTTATGAAAGTGTACCAATAAAAAAAGTTATTTGTTATGAAATATCATCTTAAAGTATATAGCCCTGCTTCTCTATGTTTTGGAGTCTGTTGGTTTAAAATGCTTTTAAATGTAAGTTTTACAGTGTAGAAGGCTGATAAAATCATATTCATAAAGACTTTCTTTTTTGCACAATATCAGTTTGTTTTTAAATGAAAAACACAGGTTACACCACCAACTGACATTCATCAGTTTCACTATTTTACCAGGTCTTTCACCCTGTTTTTTGTTCTGAGACCTAAAACTCAGGACACTTTATTGCCTGTTTGAGTTAAAACATAAAGATTTTATTGTTTCACAGGTATTGTTCAATGATTTTCAATGAAATGAGACTGGAACATTGAAGGAATATGCTGTCAGCTATGAAAAATAAAAAGTAAAAATCAGTATTGGCAGGTCAGGCTTTTTAAAGATCGGTGATTGGCCAGAAAATTGTGATCAGTGCATCCCTAGTCCTAACACAGAACTGCTTAAGGAATCGTCATCACAACAAATGCAGTTAAGGTGTTGATTGGGTTCATGAGCAGGGCCATGCTTACATCCAAGCCTTCAATCACCTGGTGAGCTTACTCCACCTTCCTTTCCCTTCCTCTCCAAAATTTAACTATCTTTACCATCCATTTTGCTTCATTTTTTAGTTTTCTCATCTTATTTCTCCAAAAGATGGCACAGTAAACACAGTCAGTAGAATATTCTAGCTCTGTTTTCACCTGTCACTGAGTATGCATGGCTTAACAGCTTAGTTGCATGAGTGCTCCAGTTCCCAGTAGGGATGGGTACCGAATTAGGTACTTTTATAGGTATCGACCGAATTCTGTCAGAAGTACAGAGTACCAATTCAGGTAAAATCAAAAGGTACCATGTTAAGGTACCTAAATGCATCCTTGTTACTGTGAGGAAGTGGAAGAGTAGGTGATTTTCCATGCTGGACATGAACACAGCATTATAAGGTTATCTATTGAAGAATAAATATGTTAAATGAAAAAGAATTTACATTTTATTACCAAACAATTAGATTTTTTTTTCCTCATACGCACACAAAAGTACCCAAAATTGGTACCGTTGAGTACTGAAACCGATTGCCAGGTACCAGGGATCGGTACCGTATCATTTCAAATGTGAAAGGTACCCATCCCTAGTTCACAGCAATAAATACATATTTGTAAATAACTGAAGAGTCTTTGGTGTTCTTTGTTTAATACGTGTGTTTAAAAAAGTGATTTTGGTTAAAGGCTCAGAGGATTAGTACAGATGTACCATGGCTCAGCCTGACTGACCCCCAGGTGTGCATAAACAACACATTTTGCAAAATAAAACCATAAAAGAGAATTGATAATCTTTTTATTATCAGCCTTGTGAGCAGGTTATTATCATTTATCAATAAAAAAAAAACATGTTCTGCATCTCTTTTACCCATCTCTCCCTCTTACTAGAGGTGAATCCTGCACATGTTAAAGGTGCCATGCTGTTTACTGACCAGTGGGTGGCAGTCAAGCTGTTATTACAAAGAGGAGATTTGATGGAGAGAGTTATTTCCAGATATGATAAATAAGATTATGACCCTATTTTAGAGTTTATCCAGGTCTCATCTCAGTTTATCTGAATGTTGATTTAATTAAAGGTTTAATGCAGAGAAGGGTCCAGACCTTTTCTTTTGCATGTGTCTGAGTTAGAGACAGGACACACTCAGACTGTTCCACAGACAGAGCAGTTTGAGACCACGTCAGCCAATCAGAGCATTTGTTCTCTGAATGTTTTCCTCATCCTGACCATCTGTCTGCTGGCAGAGACAGAAGTCAGCTGTGGACGGGCCGGACGACAGCTCTGAGTCATTCCTGGATCCTGCAGAGGAGCGGTTCTGTTTGCTCATCTCTCTGTTTATTACCCGACTTATTAATCCCACAATTCAAACTCGCTGTTTCTGCAATAAAAGAGTGCGACCTGTGCAGCACTGCTGAGACTCTGCAGCCCTGCCTGTCGGGTGTAGGCTCACGGCTGAGTGACCCGCAGCGGGATAATGTCAATAATTTAGATAAACCCAGAAAACAGGGGCAAGTAGAGGCTGTGCTCTTCATCTTCAAAGTGCACTAACTCTTCTTTTGTGGTACAAAAACACGCTGAAAGAGCTTTAGATTAAATTTTTCTTCTTATTTCTCAGAGGTAAACGTGGGTGGTCAAAACAAAACAACAGCTGTGTGATTTTAGAGAGAGAGTGTGAACATGGAGGGGCACGATGGAGTGGATCAAACTTAATGAAACATGAATCAAACTGAGAGGTGAAAGAGAAGCAGCTGAAATGAATGTCAGTTTGGTCTGTAAACATGAACATAAAGACAAAGACTGGTGAGGATATAAAGGAGATATCTGCTGTTAGACGGGGAAGGAGATTTAAAATTCATGTATTCTGTAGAGCTGGAGACTGAAGGCGTGCCTCCTGCTCCGCTGCGAGCTCCTCTGTCTCTGCTGTCAAACACAATCATGCAGATGTTTAGTCTGACTGTAGTCAGTCAGCAGGTTCATGTGTTGTTTCATGAGCTCGTACCTGGCCCTTGTTGCTTGGTGCTGGCGATAATCCACTTCACCAGGCAGCACTTCATCAGAGATTTCCGTGTGATTCGAGGTTTCTGCCACTTGGAGCCCTCCGTCTGTCCCGGGGGGTTGGGATCTTTCCCGTTAGCATCAGGCAGGAGACCGCCATCCACAGCCTTCTCATTCCCCTGAGGAGGAGAGAAAAGAAACTGTTTCTATAGGCAGGAGGTAGAAGAGAATAAAAGTCGACATCAGAGAGGTTCAGGTGCTCCTTGCTCAAGCAGGAAGACAGCTAACCTGAAGGGAATATCTTCAGAGGAGCTGAATGTGCTGTTAAAACCAGCTCAGAGGTAAGATCCAGGCCGTAGACTCCTGCCCTGCTCTGTTTTTGTGGACTCATCTTATTTTTAGCCTTGTGAGCAGCGTGGCTCTACGAAGGGTCAGACTGAACCACTCTGTATCAGACTGAAACACGTCTCAAAAATAGGCACAAACACTTTTTCATGCCCAGAGGATGAACCCCACTGATGTTAGTAATCCACTCACTCTCTGTTTAGTGCTGACAGCAGGTCACAGCCTTCATGGCTTCAAGCTAGTCTCTTTGTTCTTTACAACAAAAACTAACACAAATTTAGTACAAACAAGAGGTGATCTGGTGGTTTTTAGGTTATTGATGCTAAGGTCTGATTTTCATAGTTTTGTGATTGTCACTTTATCCCCTCTGTGCCTCCTGATGCACTCAATTTTATGAAAGGCTCAAAGGGTGAATCAGTAAAAAAAAAAAACACCATAGACAGTATAATACATTGCATTTGAAAAGTATTCACATTTTTTAGGTTTATTACAGCCACATTCAAAAGTTGGTTTTTTTTTTTGCAAATTTATTGAAGCCCAGGTTTATCCTGTTTCCACAGATGTTTCCACAGCTTCGGTGGAGTCCACCTGTGGTAAAATCAATTGATTGGACCTGATTTGGAAAGGCACACACCTAAGGTCCCACAGGTGACAATACATATCAGAGCACAAACTTAGCTTGAAGTCAAAAGAACTGTCTGTAGACCTCAGAGACAGGATTGTCCCCGGGTACAGATCTGGGGAAGGGTCCAGAATCATTTCAGCTGATTTGAAGTAGGGGTGGGTTAAAATATCAATGATTCGATGCATTGCAATATTTCCTTGTAAAATTCAATATCAGCTCAGTAAATCAACCAAATTGATTCTTGATTAAAAATATGAGGTGACAGACCACATATGTTAATGGGTTTGAAAATTGAAGCATTTCAATTAATATTGAAACAAATCGATATCAGATCGCAATCTAAAGAACCAAAATTGAATTGGATTGTGATGATCTTAGCAAGATCCAGCCCTAGTTTGAAGGTCCCAGTGAGCCCAGTAGCCTCTATCATCTGTAAATGGAAGAAGTTCAGAACCAACAGGACTCTTCCTCAAGCTTGCAGTGCATATAAACTGAGCGATCAGGGTAGAAGGGTCTTAATCATGGAGGTAACCAAGAACCTGGTGGTCACAATGTCAGAGCTCCAGTGGTCCTCTGTAGAGAAATGAGAACCTTCCAGAAGGTAAAAAAAATCTTTTCAGCAATCCACCAATCAGGCCTGTATGGTAATGAGGACAGATGGAAGTCACTCCTTAGTAAAAGGCTCATGGCAGCCCACCTAGAGTTTGTCAAAAGGCTCCTGAGACCAGGACAAATCTGCTCTGATTGGACAAAGCTTGAACTCTTTGGTCTGAACACCAGACATCATGTTTGGAGGAAACCAGGCCCCACTCATCACCTGGACCATACCTCCCTACAGTGAAGCATGGTGGTGTCAGCATCATGCTGTGGGGATGTTTTTCAGCAGCAGGAACTAGGAGACCAGTCAGGATTGAGGGAAAGATGAATTCAGCAATGTACAGAGACATCCTGGATGAAAACCTGCTCCAGAGACCTTTAGACCTCAGACTGGGGCCACGGTTCACCTTTCAGCAGGACAATAACCCTAAGACCACAGCCAAGATATCAAATGAGAGGCTCCAGAGTGATTCTGTGAGGGTCCTTGAGGGGCCCAGCCAGAGCCCAGACTTAAGTCTGATAGAACATCTCTGGAGAGATCTGAAAATGTCTGTTCACTGATGCTCCCCATCCAACCTGATGAAGCCTGAGAGGAGCTGCAGAGAGGAATGGGCTGAACTGCCCAAAGAGAGAAGGGCTAAGCTTGAAGCATCATATTTAACAAGACTTGAGGCTGTAACTGCCGCTAAAGGGGATCAACAAAGTATTGAGCGCAGGTTATAAATACTTCTATTTATGTGATTTCTTAGTTTTTTATTTTGTAATAAATTTGAAAAAACTTCAAAACAACTTTTTTCATGTTGTCATTATGACATCAAAATGAATGTCCTTCTGGTCAGCTTTGAGCGATCTTTAAAAATCTTTTGGCTCGTGCAAAGTTCTTGGACAAAGACAGAAAAATCGAGTGCTGCTGTAACACGATGAGAACGGGGACATGCACGCTCTCTTGTTTCCAGTTATTTTTACTTTTACATCCTCTCCTCCTCTCACGCTGGACACAGTGTTTCTTCATGCAGATTAATATTTCAGGTATCATACAGATTTAGATTCTGAGTAGGATGATTTAAATAGCACAACCCATGTTCTGTAAAGTAACCCGAAGATGAATTGTTGATGACTGTGCGACTTTTGAGCATTACATCTCTCTTTCAGTTGAGTGTTTCTATTCTCAGTCAACACAAAAAAGATTATTGTTGCACCGTGCTATTACTGCAGTTTGTTTTCAGGGTTAGACCTATCTGAGTTTTCTTCCTCCTTTGTTAAAGTCTTTGGGTCCTGTTTCCTTGAGGCTGTCTGTAAACAGTCTTTCCATCTCCTGATAAATAAAACAGCTTTCTATAGGCGGCTCCTGTGAGTGTGATGTAAGGAGTTTGTGCTGAACATAGTCAGAAGGACTGTCTGGGGAGCGTCTCCCCGCCCCTCTGGTCCCCCGTTTGATTGTGAAGGGATGCCAAAGCATACAGAGCACCGAGGATGTCGCTCAATAATTCACACTCCTTAAAACAGCATCAATAAAAGATCAGAACAGGCTGCCACGCTGAGGTGAGGAGGACTACAAGTAAAACCTGAAGACAGACGGAGGGATCGTCCAGAAGATCGCAACAAAAAGAAACAGCATTTCAGATGGTTTAATAAGAAAACTGTTGTGTATCAGTCACAATGACTCATGTGTTATAACTTCTGTAGCTTCATGAGAAAAGTCCCAAGTCTGTTTTTTTTTTTCTGAACATCAGAGCACTGCATTATTAAAACAGACAGGAGCCCGATGTGTGAACAGGGATGCTCCTTTGATCAGCTCTGTCTTTAATGTGAGCCACTGTCATCAGCTGATCTTAGGGAGCCCAGTTCAAGCTCTGGACCAAGTTTAAACGCTAGCTGGAGAAGTGCTGGTTCGTTCCCTGAGCACCGCTGATGTTCCCTTGATCAGGACAACATCTCTCCATCAGAGCATGTTCATAAGGTTGTGTTTGTGAAAGTATGTACATCAGCCTTGTCAGAATGTAGTGAAAAAAATGTTTTTTTCACCCATAAGGATGAATAAAGTGTATTTTTTGCCTTTGCAATTTGACATCATTAGAGACAAAGCTGACAGACTGTTGGAAAGTCATGGCAGAGAAATGCCTCAGACAGACAAATTAGCCACACCAGTAAACAGCACTTTAAACAGTAAATGGACGGTGATGAGAAAGAATGATGGCAAGCCTGAACCCATTCACACACTGGTGGCACAGCACAGTTCGGGGTTGGTTGGTGCCTCCCTTGGTTGGCCCCGCGACACGCCCCTGATCGTTATGGTGGAATCGTCATATTGCTTTATGACTTTCCTTGGTTAACTCTGTAATTTGCCTCTATATGTGTCACAATAATACCTGTATTTGCCTTAAAGTTATCTGTACACAGAGACAGTGTGTTTCTAGTCTGGATTGGATCCAATTCACACGTTCCTGTCTCCTTGAACGCTGTTTCACACATTAAGTTCCCAAGCTGAGCTTGAACCCATTGGCTCATAGATCGACATAGCAATCCCAATCTCAAGAATGATAAATACTGAGCACATCGACTGGTCTGTTAGAATTGACTCTGCATTTCTCTGCGCACCCATGTGTACTGTCTGTCATTTTGTCCTCGATCGAGCTATAGAAACTATTTCAACTGAAGCCATCTGAGTCTCCTGAGTCTCTTTCATCAAGTGTCAAGATTCCTGAAACTTCCTCAACAATCAGCACCCCTTTATATTTAACACCAGAAATAAAACAAACCAGATTATAATAAAACACACCACGAAAGACTCTTTCTTAGAATCGCATTGTCATTAGACGCATAAATAATAAAAAATAAAGACCCACCTTAATGTCATACATAAACCCAAAATGAACAACTTAGTGGTTCAACTTCATCACATTTAATGATGCGATCAGTTCATAAGACGTCATTTAATTCCAAATATTAAGCGATCCAGCAACAAATGTAAAGCAGACAAAGGTAAACAACACACAACAACCTAAAATTTATAAACTCACACCTTAAAGCTGCAATAATAAGAATAAAATCTCATACTGTGGCCAAAATGTACGGAAGCCCTGTTGGAGCCCAATATGTAAAAGCAACCCAAAACGTAAAAATGACCCAGAATTTGTAAAAAAAAAAAAAAAAAAAGTTATGTAACCCAAATTGTAATAAATGACCCAAGCTTTCACAATGGTGAGCCTAAAATTAATAACTTTTTGCCGAATGTCTGCAACATACATTTTATTTCAGCAAACCCTAAAAGATCAAGATTATATACATTTTCTATACTCTGGTTTCTCTAGAAAAAGTCAAAACTTCAGATGTTTTCTAAAGGTCTCAGCTCAACTCAGTTTTCTTATCTCATTAAATTAAACTTGTTTTTCCCAAGATTTTGTGATAATGTATTTAGTTATTGCTGCAATTATTTTTTTCAGTGATCGAAAAATTAAACTAGTAGTGTGATAGATTGCACATTCACCAGTAGGGATGGGTACCGAATCAGGTACTTTTATAGGTACCAACCGAATTCTGGCAAAAGTACCGGGTACCAATTCATGTAAATTTAAAAGGTACCACGTTTAGGTACCTAAATGCATCCTTGTGACTGTAAGGGAGTGGAAGAGTAAGCAATTTTCCATACTGGACATGAACACAGCTTTACAAGTTTAATATATTGAAGAATAAATATGTTCAATTGAAAAAAATATATTATTAAACAAATTGATATTTTTTACCACATTAACACACAAAAGTACCGAAAATTGGTACCGTTGAGTACCGGTATCGATAACCAGGTACCGGGCATCAGTACTGTATTGTTTCAAATGTGAAAGGTACCCATCCCTATTCACCAGAAAACTACATACCAAGCTGAAATTATGATCAAGTTTAATGAAGCCAATTTTTGAGTTTCTTTGAAACGGAAACAGGCTCCACTTATGACAACCTTTTTATGAGTTTTAGAAAGCAATGAAATGATCATGTTATCTGGGGAAAGCAAACCTTGTTATCTTGGTATTGTGACCTTAATTATGTCTTTACACAGTCGAAACAGATGTCTGTCTAACATGAGTCTGGTTCTGTCCGAGGTTTCTGCCCGTTAAAGGGAAGTTTTTCCTTGCCATTGTAACTTGCTAAATGCTGCAAAGTCCTGTACTCATGGTGGATTAAGATGAGATCAGACTCCTTATCTTGTCTTGATGTTGGGTTTCTGCTAATAAAATTTTATTAACATTTACGGGTCTAGACCTGTAAATGTTTTTGTAAAGTGTCTTGAAATAACATTTGTTATGATTTGGCGCTATATAAATAAAGATTGATTGATTGATTGATATTGGGGAAAATGATTTGTTTCATTTTGATAAGGAGAAAATTTGAAAACTGAGAAAATAGAAAGTGTTCAATAATGACCTTTTAGGGCTTCCATAGCAGGAGGCTGAGTTACTGTTTGTAACTGAAGATCAAAGATATATTTTTCTCATACTTTTTTTTTCTTTTATAAATTAACACGGATATCGAGAACTTTGCTGCTTCTTGTAACTGAGTATTTATTTCTTAACATGCAACACTACAACCTCAGCTACGTACAGGTATGTGAGCAGCTTTTACCTCCACTACAATAAATAAAAAAGATAAAACAACACTTTAGAATTAAACAAAATTTGGTCAAATTCTTTTTTTAATAACATGAAATGAAATTTGAGGACTTTCTACAGCTGTCAAACTCCAAACTATGTTCAAGTTGGCTTCACGGTACCACAGGTAGATCACACTGCGAGCACAAACAGGATTATTAGCATGATTCATGCTATCAATGCACATGCTACATGCTAAAAGAGCAACAAGTAACAATGAAAGCATGTCGCTAAACATGTTTACTGTACCTGCATTGCGTCTTGATGTCAGATGATGTTCAGCAGAAAAAACAAATCGCTGCAATGATCCTGCTCCGTACGCGCTCCTTCAGCGATCTGCAGCAGCAGCATGCAGAGAGGGAGACACACACACACACAGACACACAGAGACACACACAGAGGGAGAGAGGTGGGATTAGATCCTTCACACAGTGTGCAGAGGATTAACACCAGAAACTGATCATCACCACAGACACAGATTAAAAAACAGACGAACCAGGAGAAACGCTTCCAGCAGGTGAGCTGCGGACTGATCTGCTCTCAACAAGTGAGGAGCAGGGCAGGAATTTATAGAGACACGAAGAGAGCTGTAAATGAAGTCCTTACATCGTGACAAATATTATTAGAAGTGCCAGACGTGTTATAACCTGCAGTGCCGCTGAGTGGGTCCAGTCCAGACTGCTTTAAGAGTGTGACTCTCTGAGGAAATCACAGAGCTGCTGTTCATAAAGACGAGGAGAGGCTCTGTTTTCAGATAACAATAATAACAGGAAGGTGATTATTGTATTAAATTTATAGGCTGCTTATCACAACTTCACAATTTATTTCTGAGACATCAACAACAATTCTCCTCATATCTTAGGAGAAAACAGCCTCCACATGTAGGAGGAGAAATTATTTTTCATAAGGTTGCTGATTTTTTTCATTAAGTGTGTTAAAAACACTTCTCTGGAGCAACACACATCTTTAAATCTGCCTGTAGAGAGTGACATTAGTCAGCACAGGTGCAGCTCATCGTCCTCCCTCTTTATTCAGTGTCACATTAACCTGGAAGGAAAAGGAATACGAGAGCACAGGAAGCTGCCTCCTGCTCCTGAAATATGCTCTGACATCTCTCCAGCATTAGTTTAAGTGCCTCCTCTCAAATTCTATGAAAGTCATGAGGAAGAGGGCGACGAGGCAGGCAGGAAAGCAGGCAGGGGGTATCATGATGGGGAATTAGAGGAAAATACTAAAAAGAAGCGACAGGGAAGGAGAGAGAAGCAGAAAAATTTCATTTCATGTTCCCTGTTTGTCCTAAACACAGATCAGAGATGGTGTCTGCTGCAGTGTTTGCCAAAATATATCTGGGTATAATGGGTAACTCTGCAGTAAATCACACAATAAATTGTTTCCTTCTAACTCTGGAATGCCTCAGATTGATCTAAAACCAATTCATGTCAAGCTGACAAGTAAGACTCTGTGAGACACAGCAGTCCTTTGAGCTACACACTAAAACCAGCTTGATGACTTCTAGACAATGATACTGCTAATATATTGTCCCCATGCATGCAGGATTACGGAAGCCTCAAAAGGTCACAATAGAAACATCTGATTTTCTTCTTTTTTTTTTCACGATAAGTTATTTTTTTTAGGTGTTTTCTCAGGCAATTTATCTTGTTATCTCGAAAAAAAAAACAAAAAAAACTTAAAAACCTAAAAAAATAAAAAAAAATAAAAAAATAGGGGTTTCCCAGAACAATAAGATCATTTTCTGATGATCTTAAAATTGAATCGATTTTGTTCATTGGTCAGAGGATAAAGGCAGCTCTATTTGGTGTCTTTGGGTGAATGATGGCAACTGCCAGAGAATTCATTATCTTGTTATCTCAAGAATCTATCAAGAACTCATCAAGAAGGTAAGAAAAATAAGTCAAGATCTCAAAAAGCAACCAGAATATACTTTGTTATAATTATCACTGTCATGAGAAAACAAGAGAATTGAGAAAAAAAGATGTGTTTGATCATTTCCATGGGTTTCCAGTCAAGATATTTCTACAAAATAATAATTTCTAAAAAAAGATTTATACAACATTCACCAGCAGTTTTGTGCACAGGTGAGATAGTTGTGGCCCAACTGTTGAAAAACACAAAAAAGTGCCCCCTTGGGAGCCAAAGCCTGCACTGGAGTCCCCTCTTGCAAGCCAAATTGAGCACTAAAGTGCCCTCTAGTGTGTGTGCTAAAGTGCCTTAGAACAGTGTTTCCCCAAGTGGGGTCCCAGGACTCCCAGTGGTCTGTGAACCATAGCTAGGGGGTCTGCGGAATATTTGTAAAACAATTATAAAACTGTACTACATCATTGAAAAAGCATATCAACAAACTGGGATCTCTTGCACCAATTTGATTTGCCACGAGGTGCACACCACTGCCTCCGAGGTAACATTTTTTCAAAGTTTACTAAATGAATTAGGCATGGTAGTTATGTACACCAAATTTCAGGGCTGTAGCTCAAAGTAGCCCGAGGGCCTGCAGTTTTAAACCCCTAGGGGGCGCTATGTGGCATTCACTTTTGCACAAATATTAGAATCATAAATTTTCTACAGGAAGTGAATTTTGGGGCTAGGCTCGTTCACATTTTTTTCCCCAGGGTTAGGGTTAGGGTTAGAAACAAAAATTAGTAATAATTATCACAAGGGTTTCAACAGGGCTCTCAACCAACCGTTGGTTGGCTGGCTCAGGCCCTGATTACTTGGAAAGTATAAATATAGCCTAATTCTATCATTGCAAAATACTACATTGTGACAAAGTATTAACATTAAGCTAATCATTGGTAGGAGAACAAGGGGGTCCTTAAAAAAATGTCTAACCTGAAAGGAATCCACAGTCTAAAAAAGTTTGAGCATCCCTGCACTAGAAAACGCACAGAACTTGGCGCCCTCTTCAGTGACGAGAAGGTGCTGCATGTGCTTTTTTTTCTGGTCAGCCCTGCTCTACGAAAAGTCTTTCTATGTCACTGATTATAAGATGAAGGAATCGACAGCCATAGTTTGAAAGCTGTGAGGCAAAGTCATAGAAACTCTTTGTAAAAAGCAGCACACACTAACATTGAGACAATGACAAAGCAAAATACAGATTGAAGCATGTGTATGATTTTTGAATAATAACTTTTTTGTGTATTAACATTTGCTAAGTTAAGTTATTGAAATGAGGCTGACAGGGACATTAGTTTTTTAAGTTATAATCTAAAATATATGACTTGAATATTGTTCTCAAAATGGTGCAGTAGACAAAAAAAGGGCTGCAGCTTAAAATTTGGCTAGTCACCAGCATGGCTCTGAAAAACATAAACACAATAAAGAGTAATTAACATGTAACAGTTTTCTATTCTTCTCTTTTTTAATAAAATCTTGCAGTAAATTTGCTTCCAGATTTCTCAGCAGTGAATTTTATTGTAAACACTACCCCAGCAGCTGTACCGCTGACACCCCAGCAGGAGAAATTGAATATTCTGGCTCTCTCTCTCTCCGTCCTTGTGCCTCTTATCTCCCACAGGTCTGTCTCACTCCTGCAGACACTGGGGTTATTTTTAGCCTCTCAAGTTCCACAGAGCCTTCAGCTCCCCCAGTGCCTTACACATCAGCTCAGGGTTTAATTGAGGGTGTGCACTCGGAGCAGATACTCTCAGTAGGTATGTGTATGTGTGTGTGTGAGAGAGAGATGGAGAGTACAGTGGAGCCTCCTTTATTTCCCCCCTGTCCTCATAAATGTTGTATTTTATCCAGAATTTGCCACGAACACTGCCATGCATGGCTGCACACGCTGGAGAACACAGTCACACTTTGACTCCAGCTGTGCTACAAATATCTTCTGCTTCACATCGTTCTCTGAGGCAAACACGTTCAGGCATTCAGCATAAACTGTGACACACAACTTTTTATAGGTGTTGATAGAAGATTTGGACACATGGATGTACCATGGCACGTGTGCACAACAGTTTTTCCAATGTAGCTAAGAGAATATGAGGCAGTTTTTTTGTTGTTGTTGATCATAAACAAATATAATGCTATCTCATCTGCCTGGCTTAGGAATCGTACTGGTCTTCTTTCTGAGAGGCGACAAAGCTTACGACTAGGCCATCATCAGCACTCTAGAGCTAAGAAATTACTAATACACACCTGATCAAAATTTGAAGACCTGTTGAAAAATTGCACAAATTTACATTTTGCACTGTTGGATCTTTAAAAGGTACTAGGTAGGGACGGGTACTGACTTTATACTTTTATGGGTACCGACTGAATTCTGTCTGTAGTACAGTACTGTATGAGCACTGATTCATTTAAAATCAAACGCCACCATGTTTGGATACCTAAACACATCCTTGTGACTGTGAGGGAGTGAGAGTAGGAGATTTTCCATGCTGGACACGAACACAACATTGCAAGGTTATATATCCAGAAATAAAAGTGTTACGCTGGAAAACGTTGAGATTTTATTATTAAACATATTAATATTTATTACCACAGAAACACAGGAAAGTACCGAAATTTAGCAATACTGATTGCCAGGTACTGGGCATTGGTACTGTATTGTTTCAAATATGGAAGGTACCCATCCCTAGTTCTAGGTAGAGTTTCAAAATGCAGAAAGAAGGAATGAGATTGAGCTGGAAAAAAAAATGAGTAAGCACTTTATTGCAAACAGCAATTGAAGTAAAACAGTTAGTTCATCAGCTGATCAAAAGTTTAAGACCACAGCCTTTAAAAGACAAAATCTGCATTAAAAAAAATAGAATTCATTGTAATTTTCTGTCAAGTATTCGCTCTGCCATGGCCCCCTGATGGCGAAGGCTAAGAAACTTTCTCTCTCACAACATACCATCTCTGCTGAGGTTGTCCGCAGTAAGACAGACATTTTGAATTTTTCTTCAAGGATCCTGAACAAAAAAGTCCAGAGATTAAGTCCAGAGGTAACCCCCCAAAAAATTTCACTAGAGCTGAGACAGAGGATCTGATCGGCTGTCTGTCAAGATACAGGTCGATCCTCGACCCAAATGAAGGCCATTATGGAAGCTGACTGCAGCCCAATAACCTTCTGACGGCGTCTGAGAGAGCTTTAAGAACAAAACACGTCTTCAAAGTCCTCGTCTCCTTCAACGCCACAAACTCACCGTTTGGACTTTTTACAGAGGACCAAACATGGGACACTGAAAGGTGAAGAAAGTTTGATTCTCTGAGGAGAAAAAACTGAACCTTGACGTCCTGATGGCTTCAACGTTACTGACATGACCAGGAGATCCCACTGGAGATGTTTTCACAGCGGCACAGTGGAGGGGGCGCCATCATGATTTGGGGCTTTTTCCTTCAATGGACCAATGGAGCTTCAGGTTGGTCAGGGGCGTCAAACGGCGGCTGGCTCTGTGGAGATGTTGCAGGGGGCCTCCTTCATGACTGAGGGCCCTGGTCTGTGTGGGAATGACTGGGTTTTTCAACAGGACAATGCTGCAGGTCACAATGGGCGCCTGACAAAGGACTTCTTCCAGAGGAATCAGCTCACTCTTTGGACCATCCTGGTGTTCCCCTGATCTAAATCACTCTGACAACATTTGGGGATGGATGGAGAGGGACGTTTACAGAAAGTGGATGATCCTCCATGAAGACATCTTCACCACTTGGAGCCTCCTGGAAACACTCACATCAAACATGATGAAACAAATGTTCGAAGTGATATTCCTGACTTCAAACATTAACATTTTTTTCAACAGAAAAACACTTCATGATTCAATTTGTATCTATGCTGTGTCTTTCTTGGAATCCAGACAGCTCCAGGTTTTGTTTTTCACATCAGGTTCAGAGCTGTGCAAGGTGTAATAAAACACAGCCACTTCATTTACCCTCTGCTGCACTCCACTCAATTTTCACCGACCCCTGAGGTTTACAGGAACCTTAATGCTCAAGAATTTCAACACTTTAATTAACTCAACAAGCCTAATCTGTCTTCAGGGTTAATTAAGTTTGTGCAGCCCTGAGCCGTGGTTTGCCATCGAGGACCACTGAAGGTTACAAGTTAATTACACGGAGGAAACCTGAGCGAACGTGGAATACAGGAGATAAAACTTCATGTCATATTTTTCTCTTTTTCTGCCAGCATGTCCCAGACATTGCACTTCATGACTAATGCAACACATCAGGCTTGATTTAATGCACGGTGGTTGGATTGGAGAGCACTTCACAGAACTAAATGTGCTGTGTTCATCTTATTCTCCACATGTAAAGGAGACGAGTGTTTTCTCTGAGTTTTGTCGCCCACAAGTTCTAAAGAGGACCTTGCCAGTCGAGCCTCAACTCAAGGTTTCGTACCTATACATGTTCAGCTCCACTGACAGCTCCTGCAGCTCTTCAGCACCATGGACAGCATCTGAGTCACATGATTACACAATGATTGACAAGTGGAGACTTGCTGGGGCAGTCTCTCTCTTTCTGTCTCGCACACACACTCACAAATTTAGTCCTTCCCTGTCGTCCTTGGCTTGTCACTCCTCTTTCTCAACTCTACTTTTTTTTGCTTAAGTAAAAGTGTAAAAGTACTGGTTTCAAAACTACTTAAAGTATAAAAGTAAAAGTAAAGTAATGTTAGGGGAACAGATGCCATCATGGACCAAAGCTAGTGACTACAGGCTGGGCCAGAAAGATTTACCCACCGTATATCTCTATTTTGTTTGCTTAGCTTTTGTCCTAGAAACATAGAATTTTGGATAGTTTCTCTACAAAGGCATGGCTTTTGATGTACCTGAGTTCATTTGTTTACTCCTAATGATTATCAAGTATGGCATCGAAGGGTAAGCGTGATCAAATTGTGGCCTTGAAGGAGGCTGGACTGACAACAATGTAAATCATGAAAAAGTTGAATGTTTGTCATAAGACTGTCTACAACGTCATGAAACAATACAAGGAGACTGGAAATACCAGCAGCAAGCCAATCCCTGGAAGAAAACGTTCAGTCCGGACCAAAAGGGTTGTTGTGATGGTGAGGAAGAGAATCCAAAGGAATCCTCGCAGGAGCATGAGGGTAACAGCAAAGGAAGTGTCAAAATGTTAACGTTGAAAAATTTGGAGCAGCTGGTGTTGATCAGTAGGGTCTTACTAAACATGTGCTAGATCACTTCAAACTAATTGAGGCTAGCCAAAATGTTCGAATACTTTAGTTAGACACTATCGCTACACCTACAGTGTTTATATAATGTAAGTAAAATAACTTTTTATTTTCCACTTAGAGCCAGACCAAAGCACAAGTAATTTAAGGTCTGTGTGGATAACTTTCTGTATAATTATTATAACTTTTATGCTTTTCCCATGAGAGCCACCATACTTAGTAGGTGCTGTTTCTTGTTTTGTGCCAGCAGAGGGCAGCACTGGGTCTTCTTCAAGTTGACTGACTGTCATGATGCACCGTGAGTTCACATGGCTATGGTTTAATAAACGTTCTAGTGAGAACTTCACTGCCTTATTATTCCTGCTCATGCTCAGGCAGCATTATGTTTATACCTCTTATCCAACAACAGTCCAATTCTCTCTATCCCAATGGTGCAATTTATCTGGATAGATTTTTATTTTGGCAGTGTGTTTGTATCAAGCTTTTTTAAAATTAATTATTATTTTTTTTTTAAATGACAGGCTGGATTGTAGGACAGTAACAGGAGTAACAAGGTTGTTTTGAAAATGTAGGGAGTATAAAGTACAGATATTTGTCTGAAAATGTAAAGAGTGGAATTAAAAAGTCAGCTAAAAAACAAACAAAAAAACTCTAGTAAAGTACATATACCCCAAATTTATACCTAAGTAAGGTAACTAAGTATTTTTACTTCGTTTCTCAACATCTTTGGTTGGTAGAGCCCCGTGCACAGAGGCTACAACCCTGGACTCCGACACTTGACACTGATCCAGCATCAAACAGGATCCTGATGTCCGACAGACTTGTATTTAGATTTTGGGCCATCTAGATCAGGGGACTACAACCTTTACTATCAAAAGAGATGTTTTCAAATTCTACACATAGTTAAAACACATTAAATATTTATCTTAAAAATATGTTGTTGTTTTTTTAATTTAGGAAGTTGTAGAACGACAAAAAGAGTACCTGAATTTGATAGCATCTTGTCGTTTACTAATTTCTTGCAACATATCACAGATGTATATCAATCTGGTGCGTTGTCAGTTGGCAGAAATTTAGTTTTCTTACCAGGGGTGTGAAACTTGAGGTTATCCACAGATACGAGGAGAGTTGGTGGGCTGTTGGTTGTGTAGGAAGTGAAGAAGAAAGGTGTTAGGCTTCACTGCAAGATGTGATGTACATTAAGTTCAACAACATGTTAAATCAGGATTTTATACAGTGTCGATGTTGTTAATCATTAATATAAAGGAAAAAAAAATTTTTTTAAAGTTACAGGAAGCCACTGCAAAGGAGTCAAAGAGCTGCATGAGGCCCCAGGGCCGCAGGTTGCAGACCCCTGATCTGGGTGGTCAAAGCTGCATTTTTTCAAAAGCTTTATTCTGTCCCTCTGGGGCCCCTGTAGTATCTTCACAGATTTACAGCTGAAAAAAAAATCTATTAAACCCTTCATTTTACCTCTGTCAGATATGGAAAGACCTTGGTGTTTGAGGCCCATACCTCCAAAGAGTCATGAACCGGTTAGGGTAACCTTATGTGACTATAATCTCATCATATTAACAAGTCTCACATAGATCTTTACAAAATCTAGTGTAATTTGTAGATGTGGCATTTTGATCAGCTACTGACAGTTTCTGAGACTTCTACAATATGTAGAGGTTTGAAAATCTGCATACATTTGTTTATACCTGTGTTTAACATAGAGAGGACTGATACCTCCCTCTTTTCACAACACTTTTAAGTTGGGATAACATGAGGTTATCATTCTTCCAGGCCTTAATGACCATCAGGTTTGACAACATCTGACAGCAACTACAAGATCTGGGTGCATGGCTGCAGAGGAGCCACTCGTGCAAGTCAAACATTCCCGCAAGCAGATCACTTTTCACAGCATTTGCACACAAAATATATCTGCCCACATGGGCAACATATTGTGGCTAGATAAAAATCTTGCCTGTATCTCTAAATATTATTGGTTACAGTCCTCATCTTTCTCAATTGGCTGTTGTCTGTTTCAACAAAAGTGATAAAGAGCGGTGAGCCAGTAGAGGAGGAAAAAATGAGCTTTGCTAAACCTGTAATACATAGAACATTTTGTAATTCATGACGTAAATAACTTTAGCGTTAGCATACGTTTTTTTGGTCAGCCATTTTCATCATGGCTCTAAGGCTTTGATATGCCTCTTTCCTACCCACCAACATTAGAATTTGAAAAATTAATTTTCTGAAAATCAGCCTTTACCCAGCAATCCCATCCACAAATCACCCCAAACTACTAATTAGTAGATGACATAAACAGATGTGTGTAAGAAAATTGTTTTGTATCCGAGTAATTTATGATGTACCCATGAAGAAATATATTTATGTTCAATAACTGCAGATTGAAGAGAAACACACATTTTAACACAAGTCACAATATTTTTTATTGATAGGAAATGTTAATTTATTAAAATTTCTGTATCTAAATAAAAGAAAGTAGGACCAAGCATAGATCCCTGAGGCACACCAAAGAATGAAGTCATTTGTGTTAAGTTCACACTTCTTAGTACAGTCTTTTTTGTTTGTACAGTCTTGTTTTATTTTGTTGTAATGTCTTTCCTCTTGCTTCAGAAAACTTCTCTTCCTGCCTGAAGCTGCCTTTGTGATTATTGTCCCTGCCCTGATTGCTACCACTTGTGCCTCTCCCTTTGTCCTGTGCCTGCTTTTCTTGTCTTGTCCAGTGAGTCCAGAGACTTATCTAGAGATTTTTTTTTATTTTCTTCTTTGATCAGAGTGTTCCTGTGCTTTTCTGTTAAAACTCAGCATTCTAATTTTACACATTTTATTCTGTTTTGTTTCATTTTTTTTGGATTTATTTGATTTTTTAAATCTTTTTTTAAAATCTTTTTTTTTATCTTGTTTTATTTTATTTTGATTTATGTTTTGATTCATTTTATTTCATATATTTTATTTTATTTTATTTTATTTTATTTTATTTTATTTTATTTTATTTTATTTTATTCTCTCATGGATCTTGCTGTGCTGCATATTTGTTGCAATTTTACAAAGTTTTTCTCAAAACCTTTTACTTCTGTAAAACTTTAACATTGCTGACCTGATTTTTTGCTTTATGTAACCTATTATTCTTTGTGACTTTATCCCTCTGAGCTGCTGTGTAAGTTTCCAGTTTCATACACCAGATGTCACCGTTGTCCATAACCATACAGCAGAGAGTCGCTCAGTTTTCTCAGGGAGGCAGGTTTTGTTTACAGAGGACCTCAAACCAAATGAGAAAACTGCAGGCTGCTGGATTTGCTCCCACTGCGTGTCTTGTCCTCCTCACACAGACACACACAGACATGAAATGAAGCGTTTCAAAGTGACACGATCGTGGTTTGACTTTCCTAACCTGTTATTATCTTCCAATGGATAATCACACAGTATTATCATGAACCGTGTCAACACTAACAGTAACACTGCGCTCATTGAAACTGCACGGCTACTAAAACCCGTCAGAGCTCACTCAGCTGGTAAAGAAGTTTAGAGGACAGATGTTTCACTGGTCCAGTCCTGAGGGAAGACGCTGTAAATATCTTTAATAATAATAAGGTCATGGGTAGGAGACACCCACAGGATGTGTGCAGTATTTCTGTTTGTCCATGGTGGAGTTTTCCTCCTACGGGAGGTTTTCTTTCTGCGTGTAAATCTCTTAATGATCTTGTTTACTCTTTAGGAGCTATGATTACTTCCTGGGAAGAGAGCGTGTCCATAAAAAGCAGCAGGAAATCTGTTTCTGCTCAGAGGTTTGTGTTGCATGAGCTCACACTGAAAGTCACATTAGATGGATTTACATTTTTCTCTCGTTGCTGTAGTGCAGATTAAGAGTTTAGTGCAGCAGGACTTGTTGCAGTTTTTAACCAGACTTGACAAAACAAAACAACGCACTGGGGATAGAATATCCTCGATCCGCCTTGGTTTCCTGACCCACATGTGACGTCAGCCTGGAGGGAAAAAGGGGGGTCCACTGAGATCCCCTCACTATCTGCTGAGGATGTGAGAGGTTGTGTCTGCGTCTTGCACCACCCCCTTCATTTCCCCACAATCAACAGGAAGACTGGAGGCCAGAGAGAGCAGCCACACTCAGCAGGAGAGGAAGGACGTAGAGGTCCAGCTACACAATCAGAACAAAGGAAACCATCAAGGCAGAGGAATGAGCAAGAATCAGAAAGAGGTGAAGAAAATCCAGACAGTCTATCTGCAGAATTTGGAGAAACTAAACCAGGGGATTAAACCAGAGAAGAAAAGTTGGAAACCAAAGGAGGGAGAGTTTGCTGTGCAGACAGCGATGGAAAAGCTGCGGCAGCCTCCCATCGCTGGGAAAGTCACCAAGAGCTCTGCTCACAGGATCAGCAGAGACCTGACCTGCTCCATCTGCCTGGATCTCTTCAAACAGCCTGTGTCTCTGCCCTGCGACCACACCTTCTGCCAGGGCTGCATCGAGGGGTACTGGACGGGTCCCCGAGGTCCCGGGCAGGGGGGCACGGGCTCCTGCCCTCAGTGCAGGAAGGTGTACCCTGGACAGAGCTACAGGCCCAACCGTATTGTGGCAAACATTGTGGAGAGTTACTGTCAGGGTCTGGAGGAGAGCGGGCCCCCAGCCTGCCTGCCAGATGTGGGGGTGCCAGAGAGGGTCCCTGCTCCGGTGCCCCGCTGCAGCCGGCACAGAGAGGAGCTGAAGCTGTACTGTGAGGAGGACCAGGAGCTGGTGTGTCTGGTGTGTGGTCTGTCTCAGGAGCACAGGAATCACACCATGGTGTGTGTGCAGGAGGCCGAGCTGAAGTACAGAGTGAGTAAAACTTAAAGTTTTAGCTCAATGTCAGAGTTTTTTGTGATGTTCTGGTTTAAAAAGATTAGGATAGATCTCCTGAAAAGAGGTCTACAAAATCACCATCTCTCAGGGTTCCTCTATGCAAATGTTTCAATGCAATCATTATTCTTAACAAGCAAGGAGTTTCCAAACTGTCTTTCTGTTGCACTGGCAGCAGCACAACCATCAAACACAAGTCTGGTGTGTTTCAGAGTGCAGTGATTGTGTGTCTGTCCCATCAGGCGTCTCTGAACTGCTCGATGGATTCCCTTAAAGCTGAACTCAACACAGCCCTGCAGTGTGACAGAGAGGCTGAGGAGGAGGTCAAAAAGCTCAAGGTGAGTTATTGTGCACAAAACAGATCATTACCTTATTCACAGAGCAAAGAGCTGCACAGATTTGTTGCTTTAATTATGGTGCTCATGCAAACTCTGGCTTTGTCCCAATCCATGGGCTGCAGCCTTTAGAGGGACCCAGCCTTCATAGCCAGTTTAGACCACAAAGGCTAAACTTAAATGAGACAGTGTGGAGGATTCCATCTCCAAACTACCTGGCTCCGTTAGCATTACATCAATAATACAACCATCACTAACATCTCTAAAATGACTGCAAGGATCTTTTTTTTTTTTTTTAACATTTGTTAAAACTAAATTCTGTCAACTTACAGGTTATACTATATGTTTATATATATATATATATATATATATATATATATATATATATATATATATATATATATATATATATATATATATATATATATATCAATGCATTGCAGTAACAAATTTAGTCCCCAAGTTAGGACACGGATTCTGTATTTCTTGAGAGCTCTGCACATTTCATCGATCAAACAATCAAAAGTCGTCACCCTAACTACTGGAATGAGTAACTGGTAAAAAAAAAACGAACAAACAAACAAAAAAACATTATTCATCTTTTATTGTAAGAGGCCCAAAAGATCATTGTGTCTAAGCTGTAATGCAGCCATTTGCCACTAGGTTGGGCTGTATCTCAGGTTAAAAGCTACAGCTGTAGAGCTAGCATGCTCTGCTACACACGTGTAACATGACCAAATTTTGGTTTTGGGAAAACAGTGATAAAGCTGCAGGGTTTTTATAATTTTCCTTTTTTTTAAAGTTTTTTTTAGTTTTTTTGTTTTGTTTAAGCTTTTTGATTTTTAATTTCAGGTTAGTTTTAATTGGTTTGTAAAACAGGTTTTCCAGTTAAGTTAAGTTTTTATTTCTCCACATTATTATTTTTAATTCAGTTTTTATCAGTTTCACTTTTAGTTTTAGTTTTTTTCCTTATATAGGGTCGTTGTCAGGGGGCGACATTAAAAATGTCAAAAGAAGCATTGTTTCATTAAAACTCAAAACATCATCCACTTTTTAAAAATGTATAAATTATGGACTGAAGAACAAACATCCCTGCAAAACTAGAAATCTCTGCAACAGTGTTGTCCTTCCTGCAGTTGTCTTGTGCTCTATGATGCAGCCTGGCTGGGGGATTGGTGTCTGTTTCAGGGTAAAGGAGCTAGGAGACCTCCCTTACCTTGACCAGGAAAGCTAGATTAGCCTCCCTGTTAAAGCTTTCAAATGGACTTTGAATAGAGTGGAGATTTTTCTCCTTGAGAAATGGGGATCCACCATATTCTCGGAATGCCTGTCAGTCTGAAAAACCAGAAGGCCTGTTAGTCAGAAGATTAGCCTGGGTTTACTTGAATTCTGAAATTCAAAATAACTTTCTGTGTCCCTAAATGGGACTCTGTGGTTTTCCCCCAACTTCTGCAGTCATTCACGCATTGCTATAGGACACATTTATTTATTCATTCATTTATTTATTTATTTGGTGAAGGGTTGGGGAAATGGTTTTCCATTGGTATTTTTTATTTTGTTAGTTTTTATTAACTACAATAACTGTAGGTGTAACCAGCAGAGGCATGTGGACCAGTGCTGGTGGTGCTAACTCTGCTAACTGTAGCAACATGAGACAAATCAGTTTGGTGAAGTCTTTCTGCAGACTCTGATTGTCTCCTGACTGAGCAGCATAAAAACACCTGTGACTGCTTTTTCTCTCACCTTAAGACTCCTCAGTTAGTCACAAACAACCAGGTAATCTGGAATATCCTGACCTGTGAATGCAGAGCTTAATGTAATTTTCACTTCTTTAGGAGCATACCGCTGACCTGAAGCAGCGAATCGAGGCCCAGTTCAGCGACCTGCACCAGTTCCTGTACCAGGAGGAGAAGCTGCTGCAGGTGAAGCTGAAAACAGAGGAGCGCAGGGAGCTGATCCGCCTGGACGAGCACAAGGCCCTGCTGTGCGTGGAGATCTCTCGTCTGCAGAGAGCCCTGCACGAGATCGAGGACAAGCTGAAGGAGCAGGATGCCTTCTCTCTTCTGCGGGTATGAGCCTCATATATGATGAACAAAGCACATCTGGAAGGTTTTAACAGCGTGATGATGACTCAGCTTGGGGATGAATAACAGAGAAACGCTGAGCTGTTGGAATCAATCTTATTCCTTTCCGGAAATATTGATGTGTCTCATTACAGGAAAATACAAACCAATGTAAAATTTGATGACAAAGTTTGTTTTGAACATAATCCTTTCATGTTTCTGGGCCAAAAAGTTGAAAAACAGACATTCCTGATTTACTTAGCAGAGAAGTCAGGGTGTGACCACTTTGGCTTTCCTGTTCAAGTTTTCACAGCATTCCTCAAAAGCCTTAAAACCATCTTTTCATGTATTTGAAGAATGAACTCTGGCCTGTTGGTAGAAATGTTTACACTGTTTCTACTTTTTGGATAACAAAAGCCTTGGAGCAGTGAGAGCAGACAGGAAGTAGGGCAGTGATCTCACCCGTTGATCCGGAGGATAAGGAGATCAGTTCAGGCACGGAGCCAGGTTCAGGGCCTCAGCTGTGGGACTTTCCCCAGCTGCAGGGAGAACCCGGAGGGTGGGTTTGTGTGAGCTCAGACATTGATGTAATGTGGAAAAAGCTTTATCGTGTTTCAGATACAACAAATGAATCACGGTGTCTGCTTTGTTTGTTTCTTTGTCTCATTTCAGAGCATCAAAGTCCTTCTCCAGAGGTGAGTCTGGGAGAGGTTTTCTCATTATTTGACTTGGGTTTGATTTTGTTTTCTGTCTTTCTTTCCTGTGCTCAGTCTGATTTTGTTGGCAGGCCTTCGCTGAAGTTTGAGAAACCTGCGTTGACTCCTCCGAGTCTGTGTGAGGGTCGGTTTGCAGGGCCTCTGCAGTACAGAGTGTGGAAATCCATGAAAGGAAGCATTTACCCAGGTGCTTTGGGAGACAATCTGCATATTTTATCAACAAATACTGACCATGTGTGTTCATATCTGTTTCTCCTGCTCTCAGTTCCAGCAGCCATCACATTTAACTCCAGCACAGCCAACCCGTGGCTCAGCCTCACCTCCTCCCTAACCTGCGTCCGTTACCAAACCTTCAACCACACCGTGCAGGACAACCCCTACAGATTCAACGCCGCCCTCTCCCTCCTCGGGAGCCAGGGCTTCACCCATGGGCGCCACTACTGGGAGATTGAAGTCTACAGCAGCACCGTCTGGACTGTCGGTGTGGCCCGGGAGTCAGTGCCCAGAAAGGGAGTCATCAAAGCTCTCCCAGCAAACGGCTTCTGGACTCTCTCCCTCTCCTATGGGATTCAATACATGGCTGGCACCTCGCCACCCACAGTCCTGTCCCTGGAGGAGCCGCTGGCCCGGATCGGGGTGTATCTGGACTACAAGAGGGGCCTGGTGTCCTTTTACAACGCAGAGTGCATGACACACCTGTACACATTCAGGGAGAACTTCACTGAGACGCTGTACCCGTACTTCAACCTGGGCTTCCTGGATAAAGTGCATGAGAACGAGCCTCTCAAAGTTTTCATGCCTAAGATCTAAAAAGTTTGACAGATATAAAGATCAGGAGGGAAAAAAAAGCTAAAAAAAAACAAAAAAAAAATCTAGTTGTACAGAAAAAGAAACATCATGGGTTTTTATGAGCAGATGTGATTTTTACAGCTACTTTACAACAAACAGTTTCTCACCAAACGTGTGCAGACTGCTCCTCTGTAACTCTTTCAGCATAACAGACCATATTAGCTTGTTACCATTTAATCCATGGAACAAACATCAACTCAGACCAGGATCTGAAACCCAGCACGAGACCTGCCAGGAACATTTCTCAGACTGTTTTTAAATTTCAACCTGTATCTGCTGCCAAACGTTTCATTTCAGAGGAGCTGGACTTCATTGAAGAAGGTGAAACTGTGAGACAGACGGGTGCTGACATTTTTTTATAGTTAATCTTTCATCTGTATGAAACACTTTCTTTATTACTCTAAAACTGTTTTATTCTTCTGGACAAATGAAATCATGTGTAACTTGACGGTGGTATCTTATACTTAAGATGGTTTTGGCTTGATCAAGGCTCTGTGTTGAGTCTTTTTTCCGTGTTAATGTTAGTTATTCTGGATCTCTACTTTCGACATGGTGCTTGATGCCTCCGACTGTAACAACTCAGCTGATACAGGTTGTTCAGCTACTTGTACTAAACAGTATTACATGGGTAAAAGTCTATTAAAGAAATGATTTAATCTTCTTGTTTCTCCTTGAATACGATCATTCCAACATGAAACCAACTGCTGACTTCATAAGGAACTCACTCATTCATCTTTATGGAGTTTGTGTGGTTAATTCATAAGCAGCAAACTTTGTAATGAAGAACTGTAGTTCCTGAAATGTCCACCAGATGCTGACTTCAAAAGTAGGTCAACCCAGATGTAAAAGTGCTAACAATTGCAGTTCATCAAGCGTCCACTTGAGGCTGACTCCATTCAGTCTCAGTAGCTTATGTCTCTATCACTACTCACTGTATAGGGGGAACTTTTCACAACCTGTTATTTTTAAACATTTGAGTCTTTCACATGACTGGTCATGACAGGTGGGCACCCTTTAGCTGTCTGCAAAGAGGCCAAAAGCCCACCTCTTTACATCATCCTAACTCAAACAAAGCTAGGTTGAGTTGGGATAACGGGCCTCAGAACTTTGAATCAGAAACAAATTGTTGATGTCACACACACTGCATCCATATTCATCCATGAAGCCCAGTTAATCTCTGTGATGTTACCCATCTGGTTCTCCTATGGAGTTTTGAAGCCTGTTGTGTTTGGGAGCAATACAGGAAATGCTAAACTCAACCTAACTTGATAGAGGTAGTTTGAGGTTAAGAGGAGTCGATGTGGGCTTTGAGATGCTCTGCTAACAGCTACAGGGGGCCCACCTGTCAGTCAAGTCAACCATGTCCTTGTATAGGCAAAACTTCGCAAGTTAAATAACTTTGAAAATTATGACTTATTGGTAAATTCGCCCCTTGTGTAGTGGATGTTATTGGAGAAATCAGGTTTTCAGACTGGAATCATACTTTGAATCAGGCTGTGAACATGTTTATTTATAGAGCATCTTTTTTTGAATTGGTGTGTATGTGATTTCTGGTTCTTCTGCAGCCAGCCTCTAGTGGACACTTTGAGAACTACAGGTTTTTGCACTTTTGCATCGGCTTCATTCCCCACATCTGGATTGGCAGCTGTGAATCATGTTTAAGGCCTTGTTCCGAAAAACATTTTTATTTGAACATTTATTTTTCATGACCTCTTCACAAAAGATGACTTTTGTTTCTCATAGAAATCTCAGTGTTTAGTTTATCCGGACTGAGAGTTAGGCCTTTAATTGCATTATTACTGCCAGGCCTGCTGTTTTGCAAAAGTCTGCCTCAGCGTCACCTCTTTAGTTTCTTCCGACCAGCCACAGGAAGTTAGACTGAGTCAGCATTTCCAGCCTGCGGTCCGCCATCTTTGAGCCTTAGAATGCGTCATCAGAAACGAGTGGGAGACTGCTTGATCCGGTCTCAGGTTAAGCCTGGGCCTCTGGTTCAAATGCCCAACCAAGCAGAAGACGTTAACATGTTAGCATCCACGAACTAAAAAACACATTTTTTCCCACTCTAATTAACAAATACAGTGTATGCATATGCATTTTATGTGACTCGATCATTTCAATATAAATGTGAAAATGTATACGTTTTTAAAGATTAGTTTTTTGTTTGTGAAATCCATGCAGGGTGGATTTCTTCCCTAATCATGCTTAATAATACCCAAGATTAGATTTATACATAATTATTCATGGTTAGGGGTTTGGTCTGATCTTCACCTCTGCACCAGTTTTTAACCAGACATCCACGTTTACAACATGACAACCTGTTGTAGGACTTCCTGACCCCTCTTTGTAAACCAAAGGATGACGTCAAACAGTGGCTCGACAGTGTCTGGATGTTTGGCTCTATGATGCAGAGAAAAGAGGTCTGAACGAGCAGATGCGACTGTTTCTTCCAGTACCAACTTTCTTTGAGTGAGAAAAATCTTTGATGAAGATACAACACAAAAAGGAGCGTCACCTTCATAAGAAGTGGTCCAACTTTTACTCTCAAACAGTAAAAAGAGACAAACCAATTAAAAATTGGCAAACAATATCCCAATATATACATTTAATACCTTTAACACAGTTTCTAAAACGTGATGTGCGACTGAGACTACCCAAAAGAATCACTGCAAACTACTCCTCCTCCTCCTCCTTCATCCTATAAAGCTCTATAATAAAGTCGAGTGAAGGCGCAGTTTTCTCTGCACGGCTTCCCTCTCACAGATGTGTGTGAGCAGTGTGTGGTTGGTGTTTGTGGTGTGAATCCGTGCGCTCGCTTCATGACTGGATGTGGGGTGTGTCCCTCTAAATGTTAGGGCTACAGTCTTCTTTTAGCTTTGGATGGTTTCAAAGAGTCACTTGCTTGTGTGTAAAGTGTCCTGAAACTTTGTGCTTGTGTAGCGCACATGAAAGCCTTTCTTATTGATGCTGTCGTCTGAGTGGAACTTCAAAACGATGGCGTCTCCCGCTGAGTAGACCTCCTCTGGAGCCTGAGAAACAAGAAAGGAGGAAAAAATGAAAGGTTCTAAAGAAATAAAGACGTTTAATGTGCTTTTTCTTCCAGGGGAAATATATCTCAGCCTTACCCCAGATCCACAGAACCTTCCCAGCCTCGGTGACTTGATGTCAGCGCCGTCATACAGCTCCACGTAATCGTACCCGCAGTCCGCCTCCTCCTCGATCTCAAACACTTGGAAGATGATCTCTACTCCGTACCCCTTCTCAGCAGAGACCACCCACAGGCAATCGGAGCCACTGGGGTAGTTGTTATCTCCAAACTGGGCGTGAGAGTAGAGATCTTTTGTCTTGACCTCGGCTTTCAGGCTTCCTCCGCACTCTGGGAATTCACAACCACAAAATTAGAGGGTCAAAGAGAGAAACTCGTAAAAGTAGGGAAAGAATTTCGCCCTCTTAACACGGCAAAGCAGTGGGTTGAATATCTCATTTTTAGCGCTCTATTCTTTCTCCTCTTTATGTGCTCTGCCCCACCTGCTCTGTACGAGGCCTCGAATCCTCTCTTCTGCACCGAGTTGTCTGAGAAGAAGCGCAGGAACATTCTGTTGCCGCTAGAGATGACGGGAGCTGGTTTTTTGGTGCCACAGAAGCGTCCCAGAGTCGGGGCGCGTGCATCTCGCCCATCGTAGATCTCCAGGTGATCATAGGCACACTCCAGGTGAGCCTCCATGTCAATCTCATTGAAAACCTAAAAAAAGAGATTCAAAGACTGCAAGTTTCCCAAGAAACACAAAGAAAGAAACACCAGAAACATCTGTTTCCGTACCAGCTTGACTCGATGGCCCGGGGTCGTGGACAGAGACCAGGTGCAGGCTTTCTTGCTGGGATATCTGTCAGGCCAGTTTGGGCTGCTTATTGTGCCGGACACACTGTTTACAGCATGATCACAGCCGGCTTCAGAAAAACATAACAAAAGAGCATCTTAGAGCCAAACAATGAAAGCTGCATCACATCCTTTCCTGTTCTTCGACACAAACGCCCTTCAGAGTGTTTACCTCCGAGCAGGGGTCTCATAAAAGTGAAGGAAAAAGAAAGCAAAACTAAATCTTTCCACACGCACTCTCACTCTCACACACACGCACTCACACGGTCTGGGGATTTCCCATTTCTTAGCAGTTAACAGAGTCCATAAGTGGCTCTGAGTAGCTCCTCTGTAGACTGCCCACACTCACGTCTGTGGTGTGATTTAACATGGATGTAAAATTTAATTTAGACTGCGGCTGGTCAGAAGAAACCAGGGAGTAAAATAAGGAATATGATACAGAAGTGTTTTCATTTTTTGTGGGCTGACCTTTTGAATGAACCAGCAGAGCACACACACAGAAACACACACTCAGAAACACACGCTCTCAGAAACACACACTCCACCTTCCTTGCAGTCGTGTTTGTTATCGTGCAGCATGAAGCCGCTCCGGCACTGACAGCTGTAGCTCCCGAAGGTGTTCACACATTCATGCTGGCAGCCTCCGTTTTCTTTGGAGCACTCATCGATGTCTGTAGAAAGGTCAAAAAAGCAAAACAAACTTCCTCAAAGTTACAGAAAGCAGCATGAGAAAGACGGACTCAAGTTTGGAGGAGCTGCTTTTCTTTGTTCAGACCACTTTTTCCAGGATGCAAAGCGACAGGATAATGTATTAATTTATAACATTTAAACTTTGTAAACTCAGTTCGTAGTTTATTGTCCAAAGCGGCAACCTCCGGTCTAAAATTATGAGACAATACAGAAGTTCCAAAATCTGCAGTTCCTCCAGTGTCCACTTGAGGCTGGCTCTGGAAGTACCAGAAACCACATACACACCAAGCCACAGCAGAAATAAGCATGTTTACAGCCTAGTGCATAAAGTCTCCCATTTGAAAATTGAATTTCACTATCCGAACACATAAAAAAAAAAAAAAATACAGTTTACTCATGGTTTTGGCCAGGGTGCAATTTTCCGAAAACCAGAGGGATGGGTTTTTTTTTTTTTTTTTTTTTTTTAAATCATGTAAAAACAAGCAATCAACAGACTTCATTCTCTTCTTAAAGGTAGGGTCTGCAGTAATTTTCATTCCTTGTTTGTTAACACAGCATTCAAACTGGGCTCCTCCTCCTTGGCTCAGTGCCAGCAGCAGCGCACACCAACAGCCTCTGACGTGACTACATGAACACACTCAGGAGCCCAGCAACCACCTGTAGCATCGTGTTTTTACGTAGGAGAGACTTCAGAGCTGTGCACCTGACTTGGCATGTTAGCGCAAGCTAATCACGGGTATTTCCCATACACCAACCCTCGCTCTTCGTCCCATGTTACTATGTCTACTATTGTAGTTGCTGAGGACAGCTTCTTCCACGTGCTGATAAACATGCAAAGTCACCTGCACACTGGGCGCTCTGTGATTGGCTGGTGCAACCACGCTTACTTTCCACCCAGAAACAACCAAAACATGAACATTACAGGCAGAGGAGGGGGTTGAGGCTGACACAGACGCTGACACACATGTATAAAGTCCTGTCAGGAATGATTGCACAGGAATAGTCCTGTAAAAATTGACATTTTATTATTTTGGAAAATCCTGCAGATACTACCTTTAAATTTACTCATTACATTTCAAACAGTTGAACATTCATCTGTAACAAAAACCAAAAAGACATGAAGTGTTTAATTTTCTGTGAAGGCCACACCTTTGGATGAGGGACGGGGCCTAATAAAGTTTCAGGACTGTGGGTAAGGGTGAGTCGCACAAACCTGGCAGAGGACTTAAGACAAACAGCCAGCGCAGCATGGAGACGGCATTAAAAACACTTTATGGAGATTGTCTCCTTGGTCTCCTTTCAGGTGAAAGTGTCAGCGGTGTTGGCTGAACGTGTCAGAGAACTCTGTGACAACCTGACTACTGTTTCAACTGGTTTTTAATCACTGACAGGGTTGTCCCTAATGGGGATTAAGTTAATTCAGCAGATGTAGGGATGCAAAAACCAGAGGAGGAGTTGATCCCCACAAATCACACACTGGTCATGGCTGACATCTAGTGGTCTGCGGACCACAGTTTGAGAAACACTGCTCTGAGACATTGGTAACTTGATATCAAATCATGGCTGCAAACTGCACTAGGCTTTATGTGACATAGGGATAAGACAATGGTTTTTCAGTGTCCCACCTCCTGAGTAACTCTTTCCTAAATGGACCCCCACCCTCCATGACTCACCGGAGAAGAAGTGAGCTTTGAAGCCCCTCTTGGAGACAGTGTTGTCAGACTTGAACTCGATCCTCATGTTGTTTTGTTGGGAGGTGATGACCTCGGGTTTCTCTGCTCCACAGAACTTCCCATGAAGCTTTGAGTCGGAGCTCAACCCACTGCGCACCTCCACGTAATCATATTTACACACCTGGTGGCAAATACAAGAAACGTGATTATTCCATAGAACAAAGTGATGGCCTGTGAAACTGTCAGTCTGAGAGAACGTTGGCATTCCCGTCCTTAACTTACATCATTTCCTTCTGTCTCAAACACGTCAAATATCAGAGTGATCCTGTAAGGAGCCGGTGCCACCAGCTGCCACACACAGTTTTTGTTTGGAGGATACTCTTTGGGCCACCCTGGGGTGGTGAGGGAGCCGTTCAGCTTGGTGATGAACCCACCACAGGCAGCTGCTGGAGGAGGAGAGCACAGGTTTTAGTGGGAGAAGGGCAAGAAAAAAACATTTACGAAACACAAATTCATAACATGTTGGTGCTGGTCCTGATGCTGAGTTAATCACAAATTTATGCCATGAAGGTGAATGCTGCTGACTGAAACTGTAAAATAAAACAGACAAGATGTTTTAGGCAAATAAAATGACTGAGATATACAATGAGGAAACATAACAGACAGGATGTCAGATTCATATATGTGTTTAAAGAAAAGTGCCACTCCGAACTTTTTGCTCCAGGAACCCTAAACTAAATTTTAATCCAACCAGGAGTCAGGATTTCAGTTTGTAGATGCTGTGTTGGGAAATAAACAGCTGAGAGAGACCCTGTTCAACAATCACATCCCATGATTCATCAGTTTAGTCCTCATGTAGACTTACAAAAGAAAAAGTGTAATGAAGCAGCACTGCCCTCTGGTGGAAGAGGAGGGAACTAACAGCCACCTCATACTGACTGTGGAATATTTCCAAAATTTAAAAACTCTTTCTAATTTAACATTTCATCCACAACTGGAAAAAATAGCTAAGAGTTAAACTTGATATAAAAGCATTCAAACAGAAAATGTTTGATCTATTTTCCACATTTCTTTGTTGGAGTGCCAGTTAATAATGATGTCAGTAGAGGCAGATCAATTTAGGAAACACAGCAATGTGGGGACAGACTTTGAATTACAATGTAAACTTGTTAGATAATGAAATATTAAGCACAACAGAGCATCATCAGCATAAATATTTAAAATCTTAAATTCAATTTAACATTTGTTGTTCAGGTATAGATTTAATACAAACATTTATAATTGAAATCTGGATTTGACGGATTACTTTGCGCTAAATTTGATAAAACATTATGATGGTCACACCATTTTTTCAAATTATAACTCTGAAGAACTGATGCTGTTATTTGAAGAGCAAACAGATGGATGTCAGGGTGGACTTCAGTCTCATGAAATAAAGATTTTAAGTGAGCAGAGAACTGACAGACTCAAAGAAAGGTTCACTCTTCGTGGCACAGTCACATTTTCACTCTGGCAGGAGGTTCAGTGTTAACTTCAATGTCATACTTTGGTTTGAAGGCTTAATAAAGAGCTAGAGCTAGCACGTCACACATCAATGAAACAAAAGGGTATGAGTAATGGAGGTGAGGACAGGTTAAGTCATTTTTTTACATGATTTGTCTTTGTAGGCTTAGAGTGTGCCTCATTCACTGACAAGCCCATAATTTCTTGATTTCAAGTTTTATGGCAGTGATAAGAAAACGATACTCTTTTGGTGTCTCATATTGGGACATTAAACTTATTTCCAAAAAACTTGACCAGCAGAATTTTCTGGCAGATTTTTACTCCTCACAAAGAATTCAGGTATCATTTTTGTCTTTTGATTTCTTGAGATAAGACAATCTGGTCTATCTGGTCTTGTCATATCAATAGGTTTACTAAACATTTTTTTTGCTCTCAACTAAAGAGACAAACACAATAGATTTCAGATTCGAAGTATGCAAAACTAGTTCAGCGAGAAGGAAACCAGTGCTGAAGTTTTAACATAAAACAGCTTAAAAAGTTGTCATTAAAACAATTTTAAACACCTGTCCAGTGCTCGTGACTGATATCTAATATGAATTTGTTTTAAAACATGACGTTAACACTTGTTTACATTTCAGTTTTTGCAGTCTTCTGTACTGTTTCCAGTGTTTATGATAAGCTAAGCTAACTAGCTTTTAGCTAACTCAATAAAGAAAAGGTAGAACGTTCTGCCAGCTGAACTATTTTGTAGGCTCTACACCTATTTGAAGTTTCAAGACTGTTACTCTGCAAAAAAAAGCCAAACTAAAAGACAAAACAATAAATGCGGTGAGAAAATTTTCCCAATCTAGTCATGTCATCTGCTCGTGCAGCAAGATAATTTTTCCTTGAAGCCTAGGGATGAGAAAGCGCCACAAATTTTGGCAAAAAAATACGTTTCGTGCTGCATGTTAGTCTTAAATCAAGCAACCTGAGGGTGTTGCTACAAGTTTCGTTTTGCTGGGAACTTTTGGTGAAGTCGTGCTCTTCACTCACTCTCACAGCTTCGTCTGTCTGCTGCCAGCTCAAACCCAGGGTCACAGGCACATCTGTAGCTGCCCAGCGTGTTCAGACAGCGCTGCTGACAGTGGCCGTTATCCGGCCTCGAGCACTCGTCCATTTCTGGAAAACAAAAAAAGTTTTCACCCAAAGCAGAAGGTCTCTATACTGCAGGAAGTTTGGAAGAACTTTCTAACCTTTGAAAAAGCTGGCAGAAAACCCGGCTTTGTTTACAGATCCGTCTGATACGAACTTCAGCCAGAGCTGGTTGGAGCTGCTTTTGATGTCATCGGGTTTGTCGTAGCCGCAGAAGCGTCCCAGCAGCGGGCTGCTTTCTGAACCGCCATCTCTTACTTCAACGTAGTCGTACGCACAGCTGTCATGTCTCTCAATCTGCAGCAGACGTAAAAACATCTTACAGCCGAGGATTTTACCAGGAGTTAAAACACTGGTTACAACTTTTTCTGTTTTATGAGTCATAGGTTATGAAAGCCTAAAGTCCACATCTACATGATCATTTCTTACATCAAATGATTGAAAGGAGAGGCCAACATCAAACCCCTCTTCCACTGTGATTTTCCACACACACATTTTGTTGGACTGGTAGTCGTCAGGATAATTGGGGGACTGGATCTGTCCACTGTCCCTCCTCACTTCTCCCCCACAGATGGCTGCAGGAAAGAGACATCACGCTCAGTTTTCACACAGTGGAGAGAAAAGCTGCTGAAATCTCTGACATGTACCGTGAATTTTAAAATCCCAGCCATCATCAGAGTTGTACCTTCGTAAACCGCAGAGAAACCTTTTCCCACCCAGCTGCTGCTGCTCCTGAACTCCACCCACAGCTGGCTGTCCGTCGAGGTGATCGTGTCTGGAAGTGTGTCTCCACAGAAACGTCCTGACAAAGCACAGACATAAATACACCTGTCTCTTAATGTTTCTGAACATTCAGTTAAAAGAGAGAAGTTTCATGTGAAATAAAGTGTAAGACCTTTTAATGGAGCTTTTCTCCAGAACCCATCTCGAACCTCCACGTGATCGTACCAACACAAGTGGCTCCTGAAGAGGTCCAAGGAAGTGAAGTTCAACACAATCTGAGAGACAGGAGACACACAGAGCAGAGTCGGGAATAATTTATAGACTCTGAAATACTCTGATTCATAAGATTAGATTAACAGTGCATCCAGAAAGTTTTCACAGCACTTCACTGTTTTCACATTTCATGTTATAGCCTCATTCCAAAGTGGAATAAATTCTTTTTTTCCCCTTAAAATTCAGCACACAACGCCCCATAATGCCAACTTTTTTTTTCTTTTTTGAATTTTTGAAAATTTATCAAATAAAAAAAGAGAGAAGAAATCACAGCCTTTGCTTAATACTTTGATTATGCACCTTGCCACACCTCATTCCTCTTTGCATCAACTCTTGAGCTCTATCAGGTTGGATGGGGAGCATTGGTGCACAGCCATTTTCAGATCTCTCCGAAGATGATTGATTTGATTGAAGTCTGGGCTCTGGATAAGACACTCAAGGGCCTTAACAGAGTTGTCCTGAAGCCACTCCTTTAAAATCTTGGCTCTGGAGCAGGTTTTCATCCAGGATGTCTCTGTACATTGCTGAAGTCGTCTGTCCGTCAATCCTGACTGGTCTCCCAGTTCCTGCTGCTGAAAAACATCCCCACAGCATGATTGTCCAGGTGATGAGTGGTGCCTGGTTTCTTCCAAACATGATGCCTGGCATTCACGCCAAAGAGTTCAATCTTTGTCTCATCAGAGCTGAGTGTTTTCTTCCTCGTGGTCTGAGTCCTTCAGGGGCCTTTAGGCAAACTCCAGGTGGGCTGCCATGTGCCTCTTACTAAGGAATGGCTTCTATTTGGACACTCTACCAAACAGGCCTGATTGGTGGATTGCTGCAGAAATGGTTGTCCTTCTGGAACGTTCTCCTTTCACCACAGAGGACCACTGGAGCTCCAACAGAATGACCATCAGGATCTTGGTCACCTCTCTGACTAAGGCTTTTCTCCTCTGATTGCTCAGTTTAGATGAGGGTCCAACTCGAGGAAGAATCCTGGCAGTTCTGACATTCTTCCATTTACAGATGATGGAGTCCACTGGACTCATTGGGACCTTCAAAGCAGTAGAAATCTTTCTGGACCCTTCTCCACATCTGTTCCCGGAGACAATCCTGACTCTGAGGTTCACAGACAGTTCCTTTGACTTCATGCTTGGTTTGTGCTCTGACATGCTCTGTCACCTGTGGGACCTTGTATAGACAGGGGTGTCTCATTCCAATTCATGTCCAACCAACTGAACTTACCTTAGATAGACTCCACTGAAGCTGTAGAAACATCTCAAGGATTATCAGTGGAAACAGGATGGAATTTTGGAATAAGACTTAAAATGTGGAAAAACTGAAGAACTGTGAATACTTTCTGAATGCACCATATCTATAACAACAGGTAAACTTTTATTTTGAAGCCTCAACACTGGTTTCAGCTTCAGTGCTTCTTGTTTACATCTCTTACTCGCTCTTTTCTTAGTTTAATTTTTCAGTTCAGTTATTAATTTCTGTGTAACTTGACTTTTTTTCCCCATGCTTCAAAGTTCCCATTAGACATCAACTCATACAACTATAAACTCTGGGTAATGTCTTTTTGCAGATGTGCCCACTTAAGGAAAAGGTGCATTATGGGCTGAATAGTCTGCAGGAGATCCTTCAACACTTTAGGGTCTAACATTAGGACCCAGGTCTTCACAGACTGAGAGTCAGAGAGTGTGTGAGTGTGGACCTTGAGCTCATTTAAATGTTTTCAAAACACACTGACGCACACACACTGTTTGCTCTGCAGTGAAGTTTGTGGAGCGTTTAACCCTTTGTGTGCGCTTCATGAATGAAATGATGACTTTTGGCTCATTTGAGCAGGTTTTCAGGTCATGAATGAAACTTGGCGCCTATGTAACCTCATAAATTTTACATCAGCATCCTAAACTTTGTAAAATAAAAATCATATTGACTCCTTGAAGCCGTTTCTCATTGTTTAAATAAATGTAGACAGACGCTTTAAAAAGTCAGTCACTTCATCATCGTGGTTTCTTGTTCCTGACTCACCTTCTCTCCAGGAGTGACAGAGATCCTCCACACACAGTGAGTGTAGGCCGAGTATCCATTCGGGAATCCAGGGGATGAGAAGTTTCCAGAACTTTCTTGCAGGTTGTCCCCACACTCTTTGACAAACAAACAAAACACCATTAGACACAGACAGGGTCATACCCCAAAGAAAGTTTAGATTCAGAGAAGCCATGAACCAGAGAATAAAAGGGTTCAAACATTATTTTAAATTTTTTGAAAAGAAGGATTAATGTGTTGTTTTTCTGATCACACTGTATTTCATTCTCATAAGCACAGGGTACTTGGTCTCTTTTGGAGAGAATATCTTCATTGTGTTTATGTGACTGATACGATCATTTGTTCATCTTACTGGCACACTTGTAGAGTTTGCGAGCTTGTGCGATGTCCCCTTTGCTGAGTCTGGTCCTCTGTCCGATGGGCGGCCTGACTCCGTTCACATCGTAACGGGGCAGGATGGTGTCTAAGAAGATGCCCCTGTGTAAGACATTTCACAAACATGAGCAGTTCAGATCAAAGAATCATTCAGAAATCAGTCATCACAAGAGGCTTGATCTGGAAAAACAGCTCTGAACCGCTCGACTCATCCCCGCTGAGGACAGGATTCTTTTTAGATCCTCTCCTGTTCAACACCTTGATACTTTATTGATTCTGATAATCTCCCCCTGGGGTTTGAACTCCCTCTTGCACAGTTCCCATGGTGATGCACCCATGAATGACAGGCATGTGCAAACAGAGCGCTCTGAATGGAGCCCTTCGCTAGTGCCAGGCGGCTCAGTGGAGCCAGCTCCTGAATGCCAGAGAAAAAGGCCACTCCAGCCCAAATTGTTCAACAAAGCCAGGGCTGCCAGGCCTTTATTTAGCTTGGCCTGCCTCCATGACCCAGACCGGCAAAGCAGTGATGGAGGTAAAAAACTGAAAGCTGAGAGGGAAAAAAGCAACAAGGCAACAACATGCACGAGACAGAAATGAAAAGGAAACTAGCTCTTTGACAATAAAGGATCAAATCCCCCGAAGTTTCTTACAGATCTAATTTAGCAGAGCTGAATCCAAACAGATTTGTGTAGAAGATCAATAGATAATCCTGAATGATGAGTTTCTTTTCACACAGTGTGGCTGAACACAACACTAGTGTCTCTGAATTACTACGCGGCAGTCAGACTGTTTATCACTTGAATACACTGATACCACCAGTTAAAAATCAGAAATTGAAAAGGTTTGCTCACTGATGGTTGATACTTATGTATACTGTGTTGAATTGATGCTGTGGCCTTACGTGTTTCGACAAAGAAGCATGACCCACACCTCCTTCAAAATGTAACAATACGTTGAATTGATGTAGACTGCAAGCCATGTGATTGGTCAGCTCAGTGGGATTGCGTTTATTACATGTCAGCTGAACATTTCATCACCTTAGATGTCTTCACTCTATCATTCCTTGTTGCAGCAACATTTATCAGCTTTAGTACAACACAAAATACACACAAATTGCTGTTAGAAAAAAAAAGTAGCCTACAGACTGTATGAATGTAGTCTCTGTGATGTCACCCATCTGTTTCTGATACTGAGTTTTAAAGCTCATTGTGCTTGGGAGTCATATTGAAAATGCTGAACTTGTTCAAGTTCAGATGATGACTTTTAGCCTCTTTGCAGACAGCTACAAGGTGTTCACCTGTTGCTTAACACTTAAGTCAACAACTCTGAAACCAGCAAGTCATAATGAAAATTGCTGCTTGGAAAAAGCAAGCACAAAACTTTGGAGTTTGGATAGGAAACAGACCTTACTGCATTTGGACACTACGACATAGGGTCATTGCTGGGGTTGCAAAAGGGTGGAAAATTTCTGGTAAGTTTCCTACAAACTTTCATGGGAATTATGTCTCAGGAATATTGAAAATTTTCAGGGTTTTGTAGCTTAAAAATTATTTTATTTTTCCACCATTCATGGTTTCTGTTATTCTGTTAAAGAAACCATTTAGATCAGCAGTCCCCAACCTTTTTTGCGCCACGGACCGGTTTAATGTCACACAAAAAATTCACGGACCAGCTCTTCTTCTGTCTCCTCACTGTTTTTTTACTCTGCCTAAAAAAAATTTCCAAAGATGTTTGTTTTTGTCCATTTTGTGGGGGTTCGGCATCACAAATGAGTCATAGACAGAGAGAATCCAGTCATTTTTCAAAATAAAACATTGCAAACTGAAATAATGTAAGTTGAGTATTTTTTATGTGCGGCCCGGTACTAATTGACCCACGGACCGGTGGTTGGGGACCACTGATTTAGATGGCGACCAGTCATAATGAGACAGCAGATATCTAAGACGATGAGGTCCAGGTCCTTGATGAATAGAAAGCACGGCCTACAGAGAAGCTAAATCAAAATTTTGGCATGTTTGAATGGGAACTTTTAAGGAAAGCTGAGGGGACATGGGCAATATGCCAATGTTATTTTAATACCTGAATCTTTTATTTTTCACCATTGATAGTTTTTGTTGCTCTCTGAAAAAAAAAAAACATCTCTAGTTCTCCTGTTCTAAAAACTGATTAGTGCCATTTATAACTGTTGTATCAGGCATGTTTGCTGGTAGGTTTGCTTATGACACATATTAATGCCTATGTTCATGACAGTTGGACTCCAGTTATGGAAAAATCCTGGAAATTCATCAGAAATTTCATTTAAAAATATTGTACCAGACATTTTAGGTTGCACCTCTGCCTACACCAAACCAAAATGGTTAATATTTGAACATGTTAACAACCAGTTAAAGGCGGTTAATATAAATTCCTGAATCTTCCCATGAAAAGTTTGCAACTTTGAAAAATCATGGAATTTTGCAACTAGGGATGGCCAGATACCAATAACAGGTATTGGAATCCAGCCTTTTTTCAAGGTATGGGTACTCGTGAAGGCTGCAGATACTAGCAGCAGATATTCTTGGCAAAAAAAAAATCTTATGTCGAGCAAGTCCTCCTCGCCACTAGATACTGCTAATTGCTGTGGTTCAACACCACTGCAAATGTGTGCCAGGTCCTTTTCAGACAATATGAATGAACCAGGAAGAGTTAACAGTTAAAGTTTTTTATTTTACACTTTAGTTTACTTTGAAAAATACTTAAACTCTGACAGTTAGTTTTATTGTGAACTTTTGATATTATTTTTTGATATTGATCAAAAGATTTTCTGCACTCAGAGAGAGTTGTTTGTGTTTTTTGGATTCAATGTCATTGTGACTGTGCTGTCTTTGATCAAAATGATCTGTGACTGTTAATTGAAATTTTATGTATTAAAAGTACTAGTAGTATCGGTACTCGGTATCGGTGAGTACTCAAGAAGGAGTCCCTTATTGAACATCCCTATTTGCAACCCTAGTCATTGTAGAGGTGTAAACCAGGTGTTAAGGTTTAAGAAGCAGAGTACAGACCTGGTTTGAAAAGCAGACTGGTGAACTTTACTCTGCTAGTTCACATAAACAGGCAGGATGGACAGAGTGAGTTACTAGTGCTCAACAATGAGGCTTTAGAGCAACACACGTGACCAATCATGAACCCAACTGAGCTGTTTAATAGACTGTTAAAATAAACCAGAGCAGGGCTAACAGCAAGTGTGAGTAGAAGTTTAGGAAATCCAGTAAACGCAATGAAAACCTTCCACAGATCATAAAAGTAGCACATGCCAACCTGGAAAAAGTGTTGCGTGCATAATGCATGATGCTGCCAAAGTCGTACACCTCCCCCAGTGAGTCCACCTCGTCTGGCTCCATCTTCAGGAAGTTATACTCCTGTCCTGGTCACATCAACACAGTCAGCATATGAAGCACACACACGTTTGCACTTTTATTTGTGTGAACTTTGGTGAACTGTACCTGGTTGGATGTTGTCTCTGATGATGCTCACATGCTCGTCACGGTCTGGCCGAGTGTGTTCGTGCCAGAAGCCGATGACGTGGCCGAGCTCGTGCACCACGATGCCAAACTTATCACAGTTCTTTCCTATTGATATGGCCTGAGGTCCACCGCCCCTCCTGCCCACGTAGGAGCAACACCTGCAGGAGGCCACGCAGGTTGGATCTGCATTCAGTTCATTTGATAATAAACTGATTGACATTGATTATTGTGTGGTAAACTCACCCACAGGGTCGGTACGTGAACACGATGTAGCTTTCTTCAGTCGTCCTCTCAGTGAATGTTACACAGGTGTGTTTCTCCCAGTGACGCATGGCCTGACGGAAAATGGCTCGCTGGCTGCCTGAAAGAAATGAAAGGTTGACCTGGTTTCACACAATCACAACCTCACATGGAATAAACTTCTGCTGTGAGGAGAACACCAAGATCCACTGTTTCCATCCCAAACTCACCACTGAAGTTCCCACTGATGACATATGGGATGATGCCCTCCGGCCACACGCGCTCAGGTCTGGAGGTGGCTGCTCTGCGCAGACGGTGAAGACTGCGCCTGTCTGATCCACTCTGAGTACTGACGCTCTCCGTGGAGCTGTTACCTTTAAAAAGTCCATCAGAAATCAACACTGATCCTCTCAGCCTTTAATTCAAGTCAGCAGGTTGGTGTTTTACCTGAGTCTGTTTGGTTGGTCTGATCAGCATGTGGTGCACTGCTTCTGTGGACTTCTTTAAACATGCGGAGATCATCTTCATCAAGAGCAATATCTCCCCAAAAGGCAGCTGTGGCAAACAACACAGATTAAAAAAAAACAAAGTAAGGATTAACTAATCCAAGTCTAGATGGTGATGAGGACGTGTTCAGCTCTGTCTGTATGAGCCTCTCTGCCCTGAGAAGAGGCCTGAGCACAGCTCCACGTGTCTGTTTGATCAGCAAACACATCCCTAAAAGCAGGGCGGCCCAACTGCTGAGTCATTTGACAAAAAGAAGATGTGACCTGAATACTTTACAGTATTGTGATCTCACTGTGCTGGACTTTGCTGCTGAATAGCTGCTGAAACAGTGACCCACAGTACACGAGGCATTTTGTACTGGGCTATTGTTGCAGCAGAGTCACCTATAGATGTCTGAATAGCTGTGATCCCCCACAGTTACACAGCTCTGTTGGACTCGAAAGCTTTGTCAATAGGCAGTAGATTTCAAAACTGTTAAAGGTTTAGTGTGATGAATTTGACAAGGAGGAATAATAATAATTGATATCTCTTTGCCAAATTTGGAATGCTGAGTTGGAATAATGCTAATAACTGAATCATTGACTGGTTTGCCCTTTGACACACTAACTGTATGTGTAACAATCTCAATACCCCAGATAGTTGGACTGAGCATTTAATTAAATTGAAACCTACATTGCAAGGTAATAAAATGCAATTTTTAAATTGCAAAGGCTGCAATTAAAAAAAGGAAAAGAAAAAGTTTCATGTGCACAGACCTGGAGGGAAAATAGTAACTTGTACTTGTTCTTCCTTAAAACCAGCAAAAGTCAATATGCTGGTTTTTCTGGCAAAAAAACAAGGCTTGAAGTCAAATCAATCAGTTAATAGTCTGCTGTGATTGTAATGGTTAAATAAAGAGATGTTTTTTGTTAAATTCATGCATGAATTCATCATAACATGTAGGCCTGGCCAACAGGAAAAACTTCTTTATATTTTGACTATATCCTTTGTCCTGTTAGTCATACTATAGCATGACTTAGTTCTTGTGTTTAGTGAATAATACAGAAGATAAATGCCCCCCCCCCAAAAAATAAATAAATAAATAAATAAATAAATAAATAAATAAATAAATAAATAAAATAAATAAATAAAATAAAAATAAATAAATAAATAAATAAATAAAATAAAATAAAATGATCAAATAAATAATAAATTAATAAATAAATAAGAAACAAAAAATAATAAAATAAAATAAAACAAACAAACAAATAAACAAATAAATAAAGGAAAAAACTTCCATGCTCAATTGTAATATAATTATTCTTTTAAAAAAAAACAACAAAAAAAAAACAATTAGATCATTTTACAATTAGTTCAGCCCTACCAGATAGCAAGAGGCCAAAAAACACAAAAATCATAAAATCATAAAGGTCATTTCTCTTCAGTGGTGTTCATGGGGGGCATGCCCTCTTGGGAGCCAAAATCGCACACCAAAGTGCCCACTTGGTTGACACACTTAACCACCCCCTTGAATGGTTAAAACATGATATATTTTCCCTAATGTGCCAAAGTGCCACCCTGAAAGCCAAAGCACGCTAGAGTGCCTTCTTTTAGCCAAAACTTACAGAGGGAGTTTTTATGTCTTACTTCTGGCAAAATTGTCTTATTAGACTTACTATGAACCACATTCACATGATAAGATGAGAAAAATGTCTTATTTCAAGATATTAAAAGACAAAAATTATGCTTGAATTGCTTGTAAAAGCTTAAAAAATGAAAAAAAAACAAAAAAACAAAACTCAGATCACTTTTGTTACCTCATCACCAGATTTTTGCTTTATCCTTAATAAGCAATTCAGGCATCACTCCTGTCTTTTAATTTCTTGAAATACGATATCAACACTGCTTTGATTTCCATTACTTTCAGTGAATGACTTTTCCATTGCCTTCTTATGCTTCAACAGGCAGTAGAATTGTACAGAAACAGAATAGAGAAATGCAGAGTGCTGCAGCATAACAGTTAGCTAAACAAAAGCCAAGCTCCCTTCAGGGAATCACTTTTTAGCAAATAAAGACTGGTTAAAAGGACACAAGTACTTGCTACGGACACTCTTTAAACAAATAATATTGACGTAAATAAAGAGTTTCTGTCTGGAAATATATGATTCATTTCCAAAGCTGTTCAAACAACACCCAAAACTTCTCCTGATGCCCAAAGTTGAGATTTTCTGCATGTAACAGGAAGAAGAAGACGTCCCTCAGTGGTTAGCCTGTGGGTGACACTACACACAATCCTCATGTTTCCATCATTATGACTTGACTTCCTGTTTAAATCGGGATCTCACGTTGCTCTAAGCAGAACGGCTCTCTGGAGTTTTTCCTGTTTAATACCTCATTTAGCCGTGTGATGTAAGAGACTTTGAAAGTACAAATGAAAACATGTAGCGGGCGCTGCGTCGGCCTTTGATGTGAATTCACTCATGCAAAGGGTGACTGTAAATGACTGTCACCCCTGCAGCGTGTACTCTGTGCCCTGCAGCCAGAGGGATTTCACCGGCGTCCAGCCGAGGACTGAGCTGGCACGGCCTCAACGACCTCTGCTCCCCTGGCAACAGCTCGGAGGAGACGAGTGTTGTGTTTTGGAAGTTTCAGGAGTCACAAGTGTAAAGGGACCCTAACCAGCTGAGGGCCCCGAGTATCACAAGTAATGACTGACCACGTTAGACGTAGGAGTAAAAAAAGTGTGGACTCAAGTCAACACTTGGGAGTTTTAAACTTCTGCATGTTGTTTATACAGTTCCTTTTCACAGTAGATTATTTTATGGCTCCATTGTGGGATGTCCTGTGTATCTTTATCAATCTGATAAAGTTTTTCCTCATGATTTTCTTTGACACTTTGCAGTTACTTACCTACGCACCAGTGGGACCACGGTGTAGAATAAAATGTGTCCTCATGAGACCTGAGCTTTTGTCTGGTGTGTATTTTTTTTTCTCCTTGCTATTTGGCATAAGTGAGACCTAATAGCATAGTGATAGTATGTTAAAAATTAGTCTTTGTACTTTCGTGTTTTTTTTTTTTTTATTTACTTCAGGAGCTGCTGTAGAAGTCTTTTGCAGATATTATCACTGTCTTGTTTTCACTGATGTAGTATGATATCATCAGAAGATGGCGTTGGCATTGTTCCTAAATGTGGCCAATAGATCAAAAATTAAAAATAAAAACAAAAAAAAATAATAAAAATTAATAGTGTCAAGGGTCCCAGAGGCAGAAATCTAATGCCCTGATATGAGTATGCAGGGTCCCAGGAGGCTACATTTGACTCTTTATTTTAATTATCATTATTATTATAAAAATAATTGTTGTTATTTTCCTTTTCATCAAATGCAATTGGTATATAACTTTGGAAGTGCGTTGTTCTAGTCCCCTGTCTCTTGCTGTAAAGCGGTGTTTCTCAAAGTGGGGTCCCCATAGCTTGGGGGTCCATGAAATCATTCAAAAATAATTGTAAAAGTGTGCTTCATCACTTAATAAAGCATATCAACATACCGGAATCTCTTGCACCAGTAAAATCAGCTACTTTTTCAATACTCTGACCTAACTCAGTTTTGTGCCATGAGATCAACTGCCAAATGATTGTGACATGTTCATCACTTCATAGTGTGCAACATTAGGAATAGGTACCAAATTAGCTTCTTTTATAGGTACCGACCAAATTCTGTCAAAAGTACCGGGTACCAATTCCCGTAAAATCAAAAAGGACCATGTTTAGGTACCTAAATGCATCCTTGTGACTGTGATGGAGTGGAAGAGTAGGTGATTTTCCATACTGGACACAAACACAGCATTTCAAGGTTAAGCCTATATATTATATAAGATATATTATATAAAATGAAAGAATTTACATTTTATTATCAAACGAATTGATAATCATTACAACATAAACACACACAAAAGTACCGAAAATTGGTACCGCTGAGTACTGGTACCGATTGCCAGGTACCGGGAATTGGTAACGTATCTTTTCAGATGTGAAAGGTACCCATCCCTATGCAACATAATAAAAAAAAAACAACCTCAAAACAAAAAAAAAACACTTTGGTGCAGTGATGTGCACTGTCTTTTTGAAGGGCAGGAGTGAAAAAATGAAAAAGAAAAAAAAAAAGAAAAAAGGCAACACAACATGCGTTTTGTCGCCCAGGAAAGCAGTTTATCAAATCTTAACCATCCAAAAAGGCACTTAAGTGTGTTTTTAAACATGTGTCTTTGGGCAACAAAGGGGATGACCACCCTTCATGCCCCCCTGTGCACACCACTGCCTCAAAGTCAGCAATTCTTAAAGTTTAAAAAAAAATGAATTACTTGGAAAGTATAAATGTAGCCTAATTTCATTGTTGCAAAATACTATATAGCAAATGATTAAATAGTGTTAACGTTATGCTACTTATTGTTATATTTAGGGGGCCCTTGACAAAATGTCCATCCTGAAAGGGGTCCATGGTCTAAAAAAGTTCGAGAACTTCCGCTGTAAAGTAAATCTTATCTAAGTGGATAAAACGGGATGAGTTTATCCGTTAAATTAAAGTTAAAGATGTATTCTCCCTTTACAGAATTTCAACATGACTCCAGCAGCTGCATCAAACTGCATCAGTCAGCAGAAACTGTACCTTTAGCTTTGTTAGAGAAACATCACAATCTGATGTGCTTTCATGTTGGAGCTGCTCTGTCTCCTTTAATCTGAAAAATATGATTTAACTGTCACCAGTATGAAATTAACTGACTGTAATCATACTTACTTTAAAGGCTGGTATCCCAACTCTTCTGCCTTTGTGAAAACAATTTTTAACTTTCAGTGAAAAAAAAAAAATGATTGAAAGCTTTGGATATATTTCATAAATCACTGGTTGTTAAATGTGTTCTTTATTAAGCCAAAAGATGAGATATTTCTATAACAGCTGCTTTTTAAATGTTTTTAATATATCTTTAATTTCCACAAATTTCCCATAAATCATCTCTTCAGATCTGAATGGATAGGAATGATTTAACCTGAGCTAGCTCCACAGTGATGAGGGCCTAAGGGTGCTGCTGTGGATATTAGCCAACAACAAATTCAACACATGATCCTACAGGAAATGCTAATGACCGATGAGACAGAAGAGGAGGTAAGAGACACTGTACCAGCTTTACAGGGATCCTTGTAGTCGATTACATCACCGTCGTTGGTAAAATTGGTGTCCAATAACTCCCAATCAGCAGCCAGAGAGACGTGCAGACAGACGTACAACAGGTAAAGAAATGAAGGAGCGACTTTCATAATCTCTGATCAGATGTCCCACAGAGGTGTCTCAGGGAAAAGGAAGCGTGTAAAAGTTCCCCGACCAGATGCGGTGTGATTTTATAAACCACAGCGCTGTTTGTCTGCTGCAGGGATCCGCTGACAGGAGTGAGAGCAGAGCGCACAGTCCACAGCCGAGCGCAGAGGCATGAGTCTGCAGCCAGAGAGGTACTTCACCTGCAGTACCAGGGGTTACACACGTTTACATAATGACTGACCTCATTCCCTCTCTTTCCTTTCCTCTTTAACTACGTTTAAGGGCCACTTTGGGTTTAAAAAGCGCATGGTTAATTAACTATAAAGTGGGTAAAATTACAGAAAATAATTGGAGGAAAAAATGTGCTGGTGCGTGAGTCAACAGCTTAGCATGAGGTATTGACTTTTGACCTATTAAACCAGATGGACCCCGAACAAACGCACATCGCTCAAAATGTGAAGAAAGACAGAGTTTATCACACAAGGTTTCACTTACTGGTTATCTTCCTCCGCTGCCCTATGCTGCTTATTCATGTCACCAGAAGTTGTTTGGACCAAACATTAAACCCTTTATATCATTTTCTGAAAGTAAACCCAGTGTTGGGCAAGCTACTTGGAAAACGTAGTGAGCTAAGCTAGCAGCTTAGCTTGACTTAAGTAATGGCCCACATAAATGTAGCAAGCTAAGCTACACCAATATGACCAATACATTCATGCTAATTCTTTCTTTTCTCCACACTAAACTGACTTAATTCCCAATAAATTTCAGGAACAGAAACTGTCTGTAAAAGGTAGACATAAAATGTGAGTTTGTTTAGTATCAAACAGTAATTTTTGCTCTTAGTGCTCCAAACCTGTGTATTAGCAGGAGCTTAAAGTAACAAAAAAACCCTACAATTCAATGTTGTGAAAGGTAACACTTAATATAATCTGCTTATATGAAGTAAGCCGTTACTATGGTGGCCTAAAGAGCAATGGGGATTAAATATTTCAAAAGTGCAAAATGAATTTCAGAAGCACGAATACATTTTACAAACTACAAAGATATGATTAAAAAGACAAATACATTTTAAAGAACGCAAATTGAATTTCACTGATCACACAATAAATTTTACCAATCACAAAATACATCTCACCGATCACAAAAAAATCTTACCATACACAAAATAAATTTCACCAATCACAAAATAAATTTTATGTGTGCACCAAAAAGCAACATTGGGTTAAGAAAAATGAAGCTGATGCAGAAGTGCTAAAAGTTGCTGTTCATCCAAAAAAATCCTCTTGGGGCTGGCTGCAGAAAGACTAGAAACCACATACAGCCTAAAAAAGGAGACTTTAAAGGCATAAAAAAAACACGTTTACAGCCTGATGAAAAAAACAGCTCAGAGGTGCAGCTCAACGCACATGACTGACAGGTTCCCTGCAGCTGTTACATGAGAAGCTCAAAGCCCACGTCATATCCAATATGGCCCCTAGCTACGATCGGCTTCCTTTCTCTGCATCAAATAAAACATTTAAAATGTTCCTTCTTCTGACTGTATGCAGACTCATTACACAAATTAGTCATATGCAAAACATACATTTTACATTATGTATATATATATCAAAGTGGAGAACCACAAGCCCCCCCAAAAAAGCAGATCTGTTTGAAGTTTTGCAACAGGAATGCTCTGCTGTGACAGCAGAACAGTGTCAGGTGCAGTTGGAGAACATGCCATGACCAGGGGGTAACATCCAGTTTAGAAAAATGAAGCCTATGCAGAAGCACTAAAAGTTGCTGTTTGTTAAGAATCTGCTTGAGGCTGGCTGCAGAAAGACCAGAAGTTACGTACACAACCAGCCATAAAAACAGATGTTTATGGCATTAAAAAGCATATTTACAGCCTGGTTCAAAAAACAGCTTGGGTCTAAAACGTTGATTTCACTATCAGCACACACTGAACGGTGAGTAAACTTTTTCTATCTCTGCTGTTTAGAAGTTATTAGGATGGTTTGATTTTTCAATCAGAGGCTCAGCTAATGTTATTACATTGTTATTATTATTATTACACAGCATATTCATAACAAACCTGATGGGAGTTTTTTTCATGTGACTTTTCTATCACAAAAAGGGCTGAAAAACCTTGGAGACAGACTGAATGTGAGCAGCATTCCTCCTTCTCATCATCCAGAGTGAAATCAGCAAATCGGAAAATTTTGCAGATAGGAGGTTTTGCGTTTCAGCTATCAATATGACAACTTAAAGTGACACATCCAGCTGTATAGATACAAATAGACAAAATTTCTCAACAATTGAAGAAAAAGACTGTAATCTTCTTTCAGCAGCCAGGGAGAGGTGGAATGGATCCAGTCCCATCAGTGTTATGGAGCCAGCAGGGGGTTAGCGAAGCTCGGCTTTTACAACAGAACAAGCCAGTTTGACACCTCACAAAAGTCAAAAGTCAACTTACAAGAACTTTTGGTTTCACTTCTCAAAAGAAAATACTGTGTTTTCTTGTTTTCTCTCTATTTTTTTCCCCTCAGATTAAACCACTAATGCAGCATGGAGTCTGGAATCAGTTTCAATCACAGAGTTAGTGATTAGCTGCTGGAATTGCGATTCATGCAATCATTTGCATTAAAGAGCGAATTTTGTCAAAGTATTTGAATTGAGACATTATTCATATATATATATATATATATATATATATATATATATATATATATATATATATATATACAGTGGGGAAAATAAGTATTGAACGCGTCAACTTTTTTTCTCATCACATTTATTTCCAAAGATGCAATTTAAACAAAATTTCTACCAGACATTGGTATTAACTTAAATAATCCACACATGAAAAGAAATCACAGCGTTCAGGTCCATAAATAATGATTATGTGGAATTAAGTGCGATTACACAGAAAAAAAAGTATTGATCATGCTAACTGAGACTCATCTAATACTTAGTGGAGAAGCCTTTGTTTGCAATGACAGCTTCCAGAAGCTTCTTGTATGTTTGAACTAATGGCCCACACTGCTCAGGTGTGATTTTGGCCCATTCCTCTGCACAGATTGTCTTTAAATCTGGAATATTCTTTGGTGTCGTCTGGTGAACCCTTTTCTTTGGTTCCTTTCACAAATGTTCAATTGGATATAAGTCAGGTGATTGACTAGGCCATTCTGACAGATTGATTTTCTTTTTTTTAAAAACTATTTGAGAGTCAACTTTGCCGTGTGCCTTGGATGGTTGTCCTGCTGGAAGGTCCAGCCACGTCTTATCTTCATCATCCTGGTGGATGGCAGCAGATTCATATCAAGAATTTCCCCATACATGACTCCATCCATTGCTCCATCAATTATATGAAGTTTGCCAACACCATGAGATGAGAAACAACCCCATGCCATGATGCTTCCACCTCCAAACTTCACTGTTGGTGTAGTGTTTTTTGGGTGATGTGCAGTGCCATTTCTCCTCCAAACATGGTATGTAGTATGACAGCTGAAAAGTTCAATTTTGGTCTCATCTGACCAGACAACATTCTCCCAGTATTCTACAGGCTTGTCAAGATGCTGTTTAGCAAACTTTAAACCAGCTTTAACATGCCTTTTCTTGAGGAATGGAGTCTTGCGGGCTGAGAGTCCATAGAGGCCACGGCGGTGGAGTGCATTGCTGATTGTTTTCTCTGTAACAATCGTACCTGCTGCCTCCAAGTCTTTCTGGAGCACTTTCAGGGTGGTCCTTGGCTTGTTGAGTACTCTTCTGACTATCTTTCTGACTCCCTGGTCAGAAATCTTGCAAGGAGCTCCTGTGCGTGGCCTCTTGATGGTAAGGTGGTGCTTCTTCCACTTGCGAATAATGACCCCAATGGTGCTGACTGGAATATTCAGGTGCCAATGCCAGTTCCATTCTGATGCTGAGCAACAATCAGGTTGTGAATGTCTTCAGAGAGCTCTTTGCCTTTACCCATAATGAGGTGTGTGGTATTTAACTGCTTGGTGAAAAAAACAACCTTTTATATAGGACCATCAATTTGCTCTAGCCCAGCTGATGTTGGTTTGCACTCATTGGAAGTTCAAGTAATAATTTCTGACAGATTTCAGGTGGTATGGTGCATTTCCTTGCCAAAGTATACAGCCTTTCCATGGTGTGTTCAATACTTTTTTCCTGTGTTATCGTACTTAATTCCACATAATCATTATTTATGGACCTGAACGTCATGATTTTTTCTCATGTGTGGAGTATTTGAGTTAATACCAATGTCTGGTTAGAAAGTGGGTTTGAATTGCAGCTTTGGAAATAAATGTAATGATAAAAAAGATGACGCATTCAATGTTCCCCACTATATATATATATATATATATATATATATATATATATATATATATATATATATATATATATAATTGTCATTATTGTTATTATTATTATTATTATTATTATTATTATTATTATTATAATCATTAATTTTATTTTTACAAATGTTGCCAGTGGGATTTGGGGCAGAGAATTGCACTATGCAAGTGTCACCACTAGGGCGCAGTAATAGGTAAGGTGTGGGGCTCAGCTGACCTTCAGAATGTGCTGATGAAACATAAACATTTTGCAAGAAGGAAAAGTTATTACATAAAAGGTTTCTTAGTCATTTAGACAAAGAAGTCAGAGAGAAATGAAAAAGAAACTGACTGCTTCTTTCTCCTGATCTCTGGAGACTTTGTGGTCGAATTATTGAATGTAGACTGAGAGAGGTGGAGAGAGACTCAGTCCAGCTTCAGTCCTCCTCTGCCAGCACACATCTGCTGCTGAGGAGATGTGATACTGATCCAGCCTTGGAGATTGCTCTGCACAGCATGGCTGAATGCTCCAGTGTGCTGTGAGAGGGAAAGCAGACAGAAACCTGCAGCTCAGGCTTTTTGATGACCTTTCTCCCTGCTTGTGCTGATGATTTCTCTAACCCTTGGAGTGATGTCCCAGTGCTGCAGGCAGGTCCTGCTTGGTGTGGAACTGGGCATGCTGGTGCTGCTGCTGGTGTCCGGCAGCACGGGACAGATCTATGAGAGGAGGGAGGCAGGATCGTCCTGCTACGGAGGATTTGACCTTTACTTTGTTTTGGACAAGTGAGTACTACGACCTGTTATGAGCACAAGAAATCTTTTCATATTCTGTGCATGACTCGTGTTGGGTTGTTCTGGAGACACAGGTGCAAACACCATTCAAGATGACCTCCAGAGAAATTATCAGACTCAAAAAATATTGAAAGTATCTGTTATTGCACCATAGTGTGCTGGTTTTTGCCTGTTGATAAGATACACTGGTCTTTATGAAGTTTTCTTGTTGGAAAAAGTGGACAAAAGTTGACAGAGACATTAACTACACTGCTGTAAAGTCAAACTGGCCAAAATAAAGCACAAGCAATGAGTTTTAAGTTCAGGTCTTTCTGCATAAGGCAGAAAGTTAGAGACGATTGTAAAAAAGCAAACTCTACATAGTTAACCTGATCTTCCCTGAACCCCCTTTTGAGGCTCCTGTCTCAAAACAGTGAATATCTCTGCACCGTGTGCCTTATCTTGGTGTCACTATAAAAGTAACACTTGTGAGACTTTGTCAGAAGTGCAATGACTAGAGATGCAACTGAGTAAATACAGATGGATAACAGCATAAATGAAGGATTTCTTTTCCTGTTTAAAAATACTTTATTGTAAATATCCTTTTGAACGTATGCAACAGAAGCCTAAAGACTCAAACAAACCATGGAAAAACATCTGGACATCACCTGTGACAAGTTTAGTGCTGCTGAAGTATAGCAGAGTGAAGTGACAGAGGTTTTAGTAAAGAGATGTTTAGGCGTCCTCAAGTTTGGCACAGTTTGTGTCATGTGAGCTTCCTTAGGTAACAAAAGGAAAAACTCATTTTTATTTAATTCAAATGCCACTATGAGTCTAATAACCTTTTGATGGGAAACCAAACAAAGGGTTATGTCTGAAACATAAATAATCTTCTATTTACAGTGTTTGCAGAATTAATTTATTTCAATGAAAGCCAAGAATATATAAAGTCCTCTCACTGTCAGAGTCTTCCGTCTAAATTGGCTCCAGTAAACCTAGCTTTAAAAACAGAAATCCCACTGATCTTTTTTTTTTTTTTTGTCATTACAACTCATTACTAAATATAATCCACAACAATCTGAGAAGCTTTGACACATATCTTACTTTCAAGATATTACAGACTAAGAAAGGGCTGTATTGATTGTGATGAGTAAAACTGAGGGAGGCGCTGATAGCCTGGTGGAAGGAGTTGAGTGGGTGGCCTGGGTTGAATCCAGCCTGTGGCCTGTTTCTACCCCCCAAACCACAAATGTTATCAAGTGTTTTTGTCTTATTTTAAGTAAAAAAGTGTCTTGTTAATCTTGAAGTGAGCCACATTCAACTTGTCAGTCAAGAAAAATGTCTTTTTTTAAGTTATTGAAATAATAAAGTGATGCCTGAATGGTTTACGATAAGTAAAAGAAATCTGCCGATGGAATGAGAAAATTTTGCTTGAAAATTTGCTTGAAACTAGAATAATGTCCAATAAGAGTAACTTTTCTTTTGTTCCATCGGCAGATTTTTTTTTACATGTGAAAAGCAATTGATACCTTGTTTTTTTTCTTAAAATAACTTAAAATAAAACATTTTTCTGGACTAGTCAGGTGAATGTGGCTCAAAGAAAGTCTAAAAAGGCATTTTTTTTTACTAACAATAAGACAAAAACACTTGATGAGATGTCATTTTTTTCCAGTTCACCCTTTCTTCTCTATCCCCTGTCCTATTCTCTGTTATTAAAGGCATAAACAGCCTGAAAAAAAAATTTCAGCAGATACGTTGAGAAAAGTTAAAAAATGTGTTTTTAAACTCTTGTTTGAAAATCAGGAAAGTGTTGCTGGCTGAACTGGCAGCTCAGTTGCACAGTTTTTACTCATCAGAATTAACAAAGTAAATATTTTTACAGTATGTATTTCCTTGATTGTGACTTAACTCAAGACTTTCTGATGAGAAATAAGACAAACCGCCTCTGCAAGATTTGAGGGGTTTTTTTTCTGCATCTCTCTAACTAAAGAGCAAAAATGAATTTCCTTTCAGCTCATTGTGATTTAAAAAGAAGCAAGTGATAGTTATTTTAAGTAATTATGAGCCTGAAACTAGTTTTCACCACCCATCCTTTAAAACAGCCAGAAACGCTACTCACAGACTCCTTAGAGCCCCAGGTGAAAACATTTAGTGTTTCATTTTGTCTGCAGAGCAACTCAAAGCTCAAATGTATTCAGTCTACAATGGTTTGAAAAAACAAAGAGGAGCTAATTTTGAATTAAACGGATAATTTGTTGCTCAGAAATTAGTGTATTGGTTAACTTTGATCAAAACTGTTTATTATTTCCATCTCTGAGTGGAATACTGTCTTTTTAGTCAACATGGCAGCAGATTTTCAGAGACCTGAACATTTTGTGAGCCAGGGCCACATCCAGAAGGGCCCAGAATCCCATTGGCCTCCCATGCTGCCACCCTTGAATCTTAAACTCTCATTAAACTCTTATTGGCTATCAGCCTCGTTGGAATCTGGACCAATGTAATTATCCAACATTTGGCCTGTGCGTCACTTTTTGCTGTCACTGAGTGGTTTGTCACCTGTGTTACACCTCAGTTTTAATTGTTGAAGTATTGATTCATCAATGTAGAAATGAAAAACATTCCTCCCTGCATTAGTCACCGCTCAGATTGAGCCACCTCCATCTGAAAACGCCTGGATCCTGCAGTGAGCGCAAACACAAGGGTTAAATTACACCGTCCATTAATCCGTCACGAAGCCAACGGTGAAGCCTCTCAACAGGTCGTCTTCGGCCAAGTAAACATTCAGTTTGAGCAACTTGGAGGTGGTGAGACCTGACTGGACGTCTGTTTACACAGTGACGGATGATTTGCTAAGCTATTTTTCTTCTTCGTCCCCCGATAAAGTGCACTGCAGGGATTTTTGTTGTCAAACTCTGGCCACATCTTGCTGACAGGAGCCATCAGCTCCAGCTCTCTGTGCTCTCTCTGCTCCAGTCTGCAGAACCCTTTCTCCATTAGAGCCAGATGTTCCAAAGATCCCCAGATCCAGGCTGTCTGTGCACTGAGGCTCACATCTCAGGATAAATGAAAACACGAGGAGAGGAGGCAGAGCAGAGAGAGGGGGGAGGCTGCACAGGTTGAGCGTATCTGCCTGAGTGTGCTCCTTAATTACTGACCATTGTTCTTCTGATTGTTTGAGTCAGCACCTGTTTTACAAATGAAGACATGAAGCGAGGTTTGTTCTAGACAAAGACGTGGCACTTCTGGTTTTGTTTTGCATTTTAATTACAGCAGCAGAGCCACAAGAGAAAAGAGAAAACGTCAGCACGTGGAAGAAAACACAACACAAGACAAAAACAAGCCAAAAGACAGACTCTTCTTTCATGATGAGGAAGTGATGAACAAGCTCATACATTTTGTTTCAGCAATGTTTATGAAACATTTATAGAGTTTAACACATTTTATAGCACTATTAAACATGCAACGCTCATAGATCTAGCTTTTGAAGTCCAAAAAGAGTGCAAAATCTTTTTGGCAAAATGTTCTGGTACTGGTACTTTTTAGTGTAATATTGTAAGTCTTAATGTGCAGATCTTTTGACCTGTTTTTCTTCTATGCTTGTTTGTGTTGTACCAATCAGAGCAGAGAAAAAAAGTTGATTGGTTCATTATTTATTAGAGTTTTCATTTGTTTTCTATTAAGGTTTATATTTTGATAGGGGGGGGTAGAGAGAAGCAGGAAATCATAGCTATCGTGATGACCCCCATGTGTCTTGAGGGCTGCAGCTTCTTGTACATGGGGTGCCTGCTCTATCAACACAGCTAAATCAGCACCCCACATTTTCCTGTTTTTTTTTTTTTTGTTTGTTTGTTTTTTTTGGAAGAGAACAATGTGACAGGAAAAAATGCAAAAGCAACATGGATGCCAGCAGCTCTCAGAGGATTGTCATGAAAAGTTGGCTCCAGGACTTTGGAGAACATCACATGGAGAGGACCAGGGCTGGAGTCAGAGCATCAAGAGGCACCACACACAAACACTTAAAGGAATTTAACTGCAGCTGTCACATTGCTCAAGTCAAACCACCCCAGAACTAGAGCCAGAAAACTCACCAGAGCTAAAGAGGAGAGCTGGACTGTTGCTCGGTGGTCCAAAGTCCTCTTTTCAGATGAAAGTCATTTTCCATCACATTTGAGAATCAAGGACCCAGAGTCTTGGGGAAAAGAGGAGAGGCGCAGGATCCAAGCTGCTTGAAGTCCTGAGGGAAGTTTCCACAGTCAGTGATGGTTTGGGGTGTCATCTCGTCTGCTGCTGTTGGTTCAATGTGTTTCCTAAAGTCTAGAGTCAGCGAAGAGCATTTCATGCTCCATCTGCTGACAAGCTTTATAGAGATGCTGATTTCATTTTCCAGCAGGACTTGGCTCCTGGGATGCACAGTGGCACACTGGTTAGCGCTGTTGCCTTGCAGCAAAAAGATCACCAGTTTGTATCCCAGTTTGGGCAAGGTGGGCCTTTCTGTGTGGACTTTGTATGGTCCTGTGCATGGGTGGGTTACCTCCGGGTACTCTGGCTTGCTCCTACAGTCCAACAACATGCTCATCAGGTTAACTGGTGATTCTAAATTGACATGAGTGTGAGTGTGCGTGTGAAACGTCAGCCCTGTGATTGACTGGCAACTAGCCGAGGGTGTACTCCACCTGTCACCCGAAGACAGCTGAGATAGACTCCAGCCACCTGCGACCCTGAACAGGAAAAGTGGAAGATAAAGATGATGATGACTTGGCTTCTATCCACAGTGCCAAAAGTACCAAAAGCTGGTTCAATGACCAAGATGTCGTTGTGTTTAATTTGGACCTGAACACCCTGGAGCTGAATCTATGGAGTTTAGTGAAGAGGAAGATTAGAGACTCCAGACCCAATTACACAGATGAGCTGAAGGCAGGGGCGTAGCTACAATTAGGCAAACACAGGCAGTTGCTTTGGGGGCCTGGGGCCCCAAGATTCCCAGGGGCCCCCAACACATCTCTTAAGAACTGATTTATGAAGTTCTCTTCAACTGAAAGCATTTCTTTTTTCTAAATCTTACTTCACATGCTTCAAAATACATCAAAAGACTTAATCTTTAATGATGGTTTTGTGTACTCCCCCTCCCTTCTTACTCAATGGGCTATTCCATGTTACAACACATCTGAAAATTTGATTCAGGAAGTAAAAAACACTTTTTTTCCTCCATTTTCAACCAAAAACAATAAAAACAATGTTGCTCTGAGATCTGAGATAAACATATAAGACTTTTAGGATTTTAAGGACTTTATCTAGCCCAGGAAACAGGAAAATCAAAGTTTTTGAGTTGGTGATAAACATTTTTGTACAAAATCTCTTTTTTGGATACATAACTCACTGGACAGGGGGTCAATAAAAAATACATTAACTTTAAACTAATAGTACCAAAAAGTATGGTAACTGTAAATATCACCTCTGTCAGTAGATTTTTTCCAGTTTTATGTTGTGCTTGATATTTACATATTTTTTCTTTTCTAATTTTTTTCAATATTTACCTATTGTAATGTTTTTCACTTCATACTTTCTTGTTTGTTACTGTTACTCTGTAAATTCCCCACTGTGGGACAAATAAGCTGTCAATTGACCATAAAAGATTTCAAATCCAAGACAAAGTGGACTAAATTATGTATTCACTTTTTTCAAAATCAAACTAAAGTAAAGAACTTGAGGAAATGCATTTAGTTGTGTTAAGTTACCATGTACAAGATTAGCACTGTCTCATACCTTGATTCTCAGAAAGAGACAGTGGACTCAGGGAAGGCCAGTCTAGCTCTGAGGAAGATGAGTTACAAGGACATGGAGGGCCCCATTGACTGGGTTTGCCTTGGGCCCCCAAACGACTAAATACGCCCCTGGCTGAAGGCCACTATCAAATCAACCTGAGCCACACTCTGATCTCCTCTACCACATGACACACCTTCATGCAGAGGGAGGCAAAAGCAAGTTTTGCAAGAATAAAAAGGAACAAGCTTTTCAGAGGGCCAACATTTCTGTTTAACAATAATTTATATTGGTTTTATGTAATGTTGGGATTTTACGGGAAACTGAATTTTGTCTTTTCATTAACTGGAAGCCATAGTCATCGCAGTTAAAAGAAAGTGAACTGCTGCAACAAATGACCTTTTCCATCATGTTGTCACATTTTCAAATGCACCTTTATAAAATTAATTGAGTTTTCAAAAGTTTAATTTAGGAGGAAATAGAAAAGTAGTCTTCAAAAGCGCAACAAATATATGAGTATTCTGTATTTTTTTGTGTGTTTTGAATTCTCATTAAAAACTTTCCTTTCAGCTTTTAAAGTCAGCGCTAATGACTTTGTTTTTAAATCTTGAATATAAAAGTAATTCCTCTTGCTCATCTCAGCCCTTCATTCCTGGAAGTTTATCTATTCTAAGGATGTAAAAACACTCCAGTTGCATAATTTTTGTCCCATCTATTGATTTCAAGTCCTCCCTTAAAAACAAACTTAATCAATTTAATGCTGCTCTAAAGAAATGTTTTGATGTACTTTTTAAACCCACCGAAGGGAATTTTAGTGGCTCTTCATCATTTTTTTTTTATCGTCCTCCAGGTCGGGCAGCGTGCAGCATTACTGGAATGAGATTTATTACTTTGTTGACCACCTGGCTCACAAGTTTATCAGGTGAGTCCATGACACAAACTTCAGATTTAAAGAGGGATAAGCTGTGAAAAATGACCCTCCTTCCCTCTTCTGTCTTCAGCCCTCAGCTGCGGATGTCTTTTATTGTGTTCTCCACAGAGGGCCGGACTTTAATGGCACTAACAGAAAACAGGTACAAATGTGCACAGCTTCACTGTAATGTGCTTTTGTTGTATTATCTACTGCCTTCTTCTACTTCATTAACTTTTTATTCTCTCAAACATCAATTATCAGAGAGCAGATCCGAGCCAAACTGGAGGAGCTCCGCATGGTGCAGCCGGGTGGAGACACCTACATGGACAAAGGCTTAAAAAGAGTAAGCCATCTGTTAAGTCAATGGGAAACTGATCCTGCTTATGCAACAGCATGGCATCTTAGCTTTTCATAATGAGCTCCACTTTATATATAACCACTGACGCCTAAATTCTTCTCTTTCAGGCCAGCGAGCAAATTTACTACGCAACAGGAGACGGTGAGTAGATCGTTTCGCTTTAAAACACCTAATCATCCCTCCTGCCCAGAGGAGCATTGTACCCAAACGTAGTGACTCAATCTGAACATGTGCAGGAATCATCATATTAAGCTGCCCGCTCAGTCACATGACTCATATCTTTAGGGATTGATTTTTCAAAGCTTTTCTGTTCCTTCTCTGTCTCACAGGTTATCGTACAGCAAGTGTCATCATCGCCCTGACGGACGGGGAGCTGAGAGAAAACCAGTTTGACATGGCTCAGAGAGAGGTGGGGTTTCACATTTCAAACGAGTTTGGAAAGTAATCACAAAGGCTTGTAAACTCATACGTATACTGAATATAAAGATGGATGAGGCGTCTCCAATTCCTCCAGTTGTACAAAAGTAAAGCCAAAAGCTTCCCTTTCATGATGGGAGCTGACATGTTGGAGAGTACAGTAGAGTAGTTGGGATTGGCTAGTAAAACTGTACTGAGGTCTCACCTTTTAGGACAAACAAAAGTGACACATTTAACTTTAAGTTTCTACAGTACAGTCAGTTTAAGTTGAGGAAGTCTACAGAATAATGTTGAATTTCCAACAAACATTGAAAAAGAGTTGAAAAATCTGAACTTGGTGATGCGTTCATGCCAAAACAGCCAGTCAGCATTGAGATCCTGTGACATATGACTAAATGGGCCGGGTGAGGTGCATTCATCTAGAAAATAAAGACAAAAGATGCTCTACGAGCCAAAGCTCCTGAAACTTGGAAACAGGACGACAGCAGAGATCTGTGACAGACTAGGACTGGGGAATCAGGCAGAGTTCAAAAACAGTTTAATCAGTCCAAGGTCCGTACACAGGCAACCAAAAGGACAGGCAGAGGTATCCAAAACATTAGAGACAGGGTCAAAAAGGCAGGCGAAGATAAAAAAACACATGAGGGATAGATGAAGAAGAAATGCTGGAACGATGACTAAAGTACATGAAGAGCTGACACAAAAAGGAGGTTAGACTGAGTAAAAATATACAAGAGGAGTGAGGATAACAAGACACAGGTGAGACACATTAGGATAAGGAGTAGTGACACAGAAAGGCTGGAAGTCAATGGACCTGAAACATCTTGACAGAGTGAGTTACAAAATAAAACAGTGAACATAAGAGGAGATACATAAGGGAGCAGTGGTGGCTGCTGGTCAGTCAAGTGCCAGCTTGTTAGCAGCTGGAGCTGCTACATGAGACTACGACAGGCTGTAAGTGTGAGTGGCAGGGGGAGAAGCTCCGCAGCTGTAGCTGTAGCTGCTTATTGGTGAAAAGAGAGAGAATCTTTTAACACAAAGTTCTTCGTTTTTAAGGAAAGGTAAACTCGCTGATGATCGATAAAACCTCCGCATCAGTCCAGAACAAGTAGACGTAGAACCCAGAAGATGATCCGGTGGAGGGTTACACTTCAAGATCGCTGACTGGCTCATTTCACTGTCAATCAAAAAGGGATTCAGCCTCAGACAGATCATCCAATCATCATGCAGAAGCTCAGCGTCCAGGCCAGCCCACTGCCTCATAGACCCCCAGAGACGCTGAGCGTGTCTTGGACAAAGCCCAGCGTTTATCCAATGACCGTCCAGTTTCCACAGTGGAACAACCCACTTTACGCTTCCTCGCTGAAGTCAGAAGACGCTCAGCGTCCGACTGTGTTAAAGCGCTGAGACGCTGCGGGGATGAATGAGAAGGAGGTGGAGCCAGTTACCTGTGATAGGAGCTGATTCTGAACAAAAGATGAAGGAATTCTAGCTCATATTTTGTCAATGAAATGTACACACAGCAGAACATATCACCACTTTTTTTAGGGACTATTTAGGGGAAGCTGAGCTTCCCTTGCAGTCTTGGAGCAATCGCCACTGTAAGGGAGAAAATAAAAGACACTAAACCCAGAGACGTGACAAGAATGACCAGTGTTTCAGCTGAAAGAACGAGCCTGTTGATCAACTTCTTTCAGCAGAATGTTTCCTTCTCAAACTTCTTTATTAAATACTCACCTGGTTAGATTATTTTCACTCGTTTGGGTTTAGAAAATTAAACTTGTACACATTTAGTTTGCAGGCCCAGCCTCCAAAAGTTAGTGGAAACCTGACAAGTACTGTTCCCAAGGCAGAACCATTTCAAGGAGTTGATCTATCAGACTTGAACCATCCTCAGAACATCTCTAGTTCCTTCCTCCTGTAGTATTAGTGTTTAGTTCCCGGAACTTTGACTCTACCTGTTTTTATGGGAACAGGAGTAAAAGGAGCAGTATCATTATCAGTTGTAGTAGCAAGTTGGCGCTGCCTAAATTAGCATAATTGTTGCCTAGACGGATGACAATAGACCAGAGTGGTGTTTGAATCATACCCCTCTCCTATTAATCGTGTAAACACAGTACGTTAATTTGTGCTGGCACAAGTTGCGTCATTTGTTGGTGTGAATGCGACATAACAGCTTCTTGGGTATATTCAAGCTAGCTCTACTGGTTATGGAAACTTCGACAACTCTTGCATTAGCCTTTGTTATGTTTTCATTTGCAGTTATCTGTTATCAGCCTTATATAGCAAGTGAAATAACTGATGAAGCCAAACATCTCAGAGCCAACGCTCCTAATATCTCCAGGAGGGTCCCATCTTTTAACCCTTTCTCTCCCTGAAGTACGGATATGCAATTTCTGGATAATGGGAATGTTACTGTTAAGATGAGTCAGTCAAAAAGCATGTTGATGCACAGTGGTATGAGGTAAACAAACAATCAACTGCAACAACTTTGTCTCATCTGTTAACATGGAAGAGGTGGGATTTGTTGACAGTGCAGCCAGCCAGCCAGCAGAGGGAGCTCACATTATTTTGGTCTCATTTTTGGGAAAACTGACATTTTTATATAATCACATTTTATGATGCCAAAAACAACTTTTTAATCCCTCACTACACTGTGCTTGAAATTGGAAAAAAAAGACAAAAAAAAAAAACATTTAAAAGGCACAGAACAACACTCAGCAGGCAGGAAAACTGTGTTTGATCGCACTTGTAGGGCTTGTTGTGGCCACATGTCTGTCTGTGAAGTTCCAGCAACTGTCAGCAGTAAAATATCGCAGCAACATCACAGAACCGAGCACAGGAACAATCAGAAAGCTTAAAATCTCCACAGACTCACAAAAAGCAGTTCCCTCTTTGTGATTTAGAGTGTAGTTGCCTTTTAAGAGAGACTGGCTTATACTGTGTTTGATGCTTTCTTTTATTTTCAGGCCAGCAGAGCGCGACAGCTCGGGGCCACGGTGTACTGTGTGGGAGTGAAAGACTTTAACGAAACCCAGGTAAACAAATTCATCATGTGATCCTATCACTAACCAGTCGATGATGAATCAAAAATCCAAACATGAGACGATAAACAGAGTGAGAACATTTGCTTTTGACAGCTTTCAACAATCGCTGACAGTAAGGACCACGTCTTTCCAGTGAATGATGGATTTGAGGCTCTGCAGGGGGTCATCGACTCGGTACGAAACAAACAAACACAAAAGGCTTTTCTGTCTGCACACCTCACTGCTGAACTCAGCTTGTGTTTCTGATTTCTTATAGATCCTGAAGAGGTCATGTATAGAAATCCTGGCTGTGGAGCCGTCCAGCATCTGTGAAGGAGGTAAAGGAAGTGAAGCACTTTAAGATGATATGACAGAAAGCAGCCCTCTAACTAAATATATAAACATTATTTACACTAAATGACCTTTAACTTTAAATATAAAAAATATTTAAACTGTCAAAACCTTTCAATTGGAAAGAAAGTTCTTTAAGTGGACACTTTATTCCCTCAGAATCGTTCCAGGTGGTGGTGAAAGGAAACGGTTTCTATCACGCCCGAGACGTCCAGAAAGTTCTCTGCAGCTTCCGTATAAATGACACAGTTACTTTGAGTAAGTACACACATAAAGCTGTTGTTTCTGTGGCTGTGTTAAACTTTACAGGCAAAAAAAATAAAATGTGAAGAGAACTGATAGATTCTTGAGTCCACTTCTGATCTCTGATCTTTTGGCTTAATGTTTGGTTGTATTGCTAACTGTTGGACCCTTGTATTCCTTCAGATCCTTTACAATTCTTTAAAAACTTAGATTAGATAAAAACAGATAAATAAGATAAAATTTCTTAGAAATTCTTACTCAAGAGAGGTTGTTTTTTATTCTTATTTTACCCTTTGTACATGTGATATTTTCCTTAACCCTTTAAACCCTATTAGAACTTTGAGGTTGCTCTGCAACAAAAGGCATAAAAAAGTTATTACTCTGAGCCAGTGACATAAACACCAATACTGACTGCTCTGAACTATTTTCACAGGTGTTCTCTTTATTATGACACCAGAATGAATCAAGTAGACCTTGTAGATGCTGAGATAAACTCTTTTTGGGTGTGGCATTTTTCTAGCAGAAACCCAAAGAAGAGTCCAAGGCTTAAAGGGTTAACAACTCAAAGTGTTTACAGGATATAGCATCCAAACTCCAAACCATGAGTGGGATAAAGAGTTGACGATAACTGGTGCAAGTTTTAGAAAGTTTGGCTTCATAATTAAAAATCAGTCAGTGTCTATGATGCATGAACTTTATTCATTTTTCTTTGTTTGAATCCACCCTCATCTATGGTCATGAGCTTTGGGTAGTGACCGAAAGAACAAGATCGCGGGTACAAGCGGCCGAAATGAGCTTCCTCCGCAGGGTGGCCGGGCTCTCCCTTAGAGATACGGTGAGAAGCTCGGCTATCCGGGAGGAGTTCGGAGTAGCCGCTGCTCCTCCGCCTTGAGAGGAGTCAGATGAGGTGGCATCTGATGAGGATGCCTCCTGGACGCCTCCCTGGTGAGGTATTTGGGGCACGTCCCACCAGGATGGAGACCCAGGGGCAGACCCAGGACACGCTGGAGAGACTACATCTCTCGGCTGGCCTGGCAACATCTCGGGATCCCCTGAGAAGAGCTGGATGAAGTAGCTAGGGAGAGGGAAGTCTGGTCTTCCCTGCTTAGGCTGCTGTCCCCGAGACCCAACCCTGGATAGGCAGCAGGAGATGGATAGATGGATGTTTGCATCCACGCAAAAGTTTCCAAAATGCTTCAGTTACATTTTAAAAAGTGCAGAAGTAAAAAAAACTGCAGTTCACTGAGTGTCCACTTGAGGCTGGCTGCAGAAACAACAACCACATACACACCAATTTAAAAACACTGTCCTTCAGTAAAAATATGGTCACAGCCTGTTTCAGGTCTGAATAATGCATTTCTCTACCAGAAGAAACTGCACAGGAGTACATTTTACACTTAGTGTTTTTGTCATTGATCTTGTGAGTTTTGCCCATATAAGGGCATGGCTGACTTGACTAACAGGCTGGCACTTGAACAAAGTTAGGTTGTGTGCAGCTTTTTCAATATGACTTCTGTTGATGATAGCCTTCAAACTCTGGTATTAGAAACAAATGGGTGACATCACAGAGATGCAGAGACGTGTTGATGTATTATTCAGTCTTTTACAGCTAAGCTTACTGTAGCATTTAGATGGCTTTCATGAGAGAACAGTTTGCCTGGCTACGCCCAGAGATTACTTTCAGTTTACTGTAGGAATATGCTGGATGTCATTACTTCTGGAGGCTGATACATCACTTTTAAGAGAATATGGTCTTAAGAGTCCAGATTTTATTTTAATATAATAAACAGAAAACAAAGACTGTGTAGGTGTGTGAAACTGGACGTTACATAAAGTCCATCCTCCTATTCTTAGCCTGATCAGAAAAGCAGTAGGTTTAGGTATTTCTCTCAGCAGCCATTAACGTTACTGTGCCAAGTTTGGTTTGGCTGCACATTGTGGGTGTGGGTGGGGGGAGGGCTGCTCTCTGTGGCTCACACTGATGATTTAACTCCCCATCCTCTAAAAAACCCTCAGCAGCATCTAGCCGCACTCTGAGTCGTCTGCTTTAACGCTCAGCGCTCCTCAGATGTCTGAAGGGGAATGTGGATCTCATCAGAGACGGGTGCTGTCTTTGCACACGCGAGACACCAGCTCAGCCAGACGGGCTAAACAAACCGCATTCCTCCCTCATTTGCTCCATTTTCCATAAAGAAAGGAAATCCAGGAATTTAATAAGACAAAATATTTTCAGGCTTGATTCTTCTGAAGTTTGTGGACGAGCAGAGAAAAGTCTGAATTTAGTTTTCTATGACCACTCCACTGTTCACCTACACTTTATTTCAGATGACAGAATGATAGCATATCATGAAATAAATATATACATGTTCATCCTTTTTCCACAGTGAAAAGACCTATGGTGGTGAGAGATGGTTACCTTTTGTGCCCAGCGCCTGTTCTGGAAAAAGAGGGAACGTAAGTGACACATGCACAAAAGCGTCTAAAGAGATACATTTATAAAAGCAGCGTTTCAGCAACACAGCTTCTACACAGTTTAAATGTGCACCAGAAAGTTTGTTCACAGCTCAGGAAGCCTCAAATATACATGCATCCTTTCATTTATTTACTCTGGTTTAAATTTCTGGTAGTTTTCTTAAGATTCCAACTTCTTTATTTATTATTTTGAGACAACAACGCTGTTTTTCTTTTAAAACAAGTTAATTTTCAGTTGTTTTCTCATGATACTGACTTGTTTCTTTTTCTTTTCTCATTTTTTGAGGATAAAGTGTGTTGTCTTGTTATAACAGTAGACATGCACCGATCGATCAGTCAGCCCATTTGTACATCAATCAATCAATCAATCTTTAAGCGTATAGCGCCAAATCATTGCAAACGTTATCTCAAGACACTTTACAAAAGCATTTACAGGTCTAGACCCGTAAATGTTAATAACATTTTTATAAGCAGAAACCCAACATCAAGACAAGATAAGGAGTCTTATCTTATCTTAATCCACCATGAGTACAGGACTTTGCAGCATTTAGCAAGTTACAATGGCAAGGAACAACTTCCCTTTAACGAGCAGAAACCTTGGACAGAACCAGACTCATGTTAGACAGACATCTGAGGAGACTGTGTTGGGGTTGGAGAGCTCTAACTGTAAGCTTCATCAAAAAGGAAAGTTTTAAGTCTACTCTTAAAGGTTGAGACCGTGTCTACCCCCCTGACCTCAACCGGTAAGTTATTCCAAAGAAGAGGAGCCTGATAACTAAAGGCTCGACCTCCCAGACTACTTTTAGAGACCCTAGGTACAACAAGCAGACCTGCATGTTGAGAACGCAAAGACTTAGACGGATTATACGGAACGATTAAGTCTTTAAGATAGGATGGCCCGATGCCATTTTATAGGTAACCAGTGTAGAGACGCTAACACTGGAGAGATGTGCTCTCTCCTCCCAGTCCAAGTCAGTACCCAAGCGGCAGCATTCTGAACCAGCTGAAGAGTCCTAATAGACTTATCAGGACAGACAGATAAAAGAGAGTTACAGTAGTCCAGCCTAGAAGAAACAACAGCATGGACTAGTTTCTCAGCGTCGCTCCAAGTCAAGATGTGTCTAATTCTCTTGATATTACGAAGATGAAAAAATGCCGTCCTTGAGACCTGTTGGATGTGAGAGTTAAAGGACAGGTCCTGATCAAAAGAACTCCCAGGTTCCTGACAGTGGTGCTGGAAGCCAAGCTGATGTCGTCCGAGGCGGCGATGTTTTTCAAGAAAACTTTTCTGAGATGTTTAGGTCCATGAACAATGACTTCAGTCTTCCCTGAGTCTGAGTCTTCTTACATATAAAACTGATACCTCCAGGAAGGTCTGACTACCAGCCATTGTTGCGTTTTGCTCTGAGACTTTAAACTCAGGACACTTTATTGGTTGTTTAAGTTAAAACATAAAGAGCTTATTGTTTCACAGGTATTGTGCAATGATTTTCAATAAAATAAGACTGGAACAGTGAAGGTATATGCTGTTAGTTATAAAAAATAAGAAATAAAAATCGGTATCGGCAGGTCAGGCTTTTTAAAGATTCGTGATCGGTGATCGGACAGAAAATTGTGATCTGTGCAGCCCTAGATAACAGGTTATCTTTCTAAGGATCTAGAAAACATGCGCTGCAAAAACTGAAATTTCAGAAAGTTTTTATGTCTCTTCAGCAAAGATTGTTTGATTAGACTCCATATGAGCCACATTTACCAGACAATTAGGAAAAAAAATGCTCTCAAGACATCAAAAGATGAAAATGAGTTTGTAATACTTATGATGGCAAAAAAGCTGACAAGAGGGTAGGAAAATTGGCTTGTCATGTTTCATGTATAAAGACACTATAGCTATTTTAAGAAACTTGAAAGTATTTTTCCTTAGTCTTAAAAGCAATTTAGGCGTCATTTTGTCTTTTGAAACCCTGAAATGTGACACTTTCTGGACCTGTCAGGTGAATGTGGTTCATAATAAGTCTAATACGACAAACTTTGCGAAAAATTAAGACACAGACACTTGGGCTTCGATTTCAGTTTTTGGAGTACAACCCGGTGTTTCCAGAACCATTAACTGGCTCACATCTAGGCTGGAGCTGCTGTCTTTCTAACACGGTTTTCCTCAGACCTCAGACAAAAGGGACCAATCACAGTCATTAGTTCAGAAACAGGGCGGGGTTTATTAGACGACAACTCAGGGGCCCCTATTCCTCCTATTTGTAAACGACCAACATGACCGCAGAAAAACCTGTTGAATCTGTTATTAAGGTTGTTTTAAACAACTGTAGCTCAATCGTTATTTTTTGCTTTGACAGTGCAGGAGATATGAATCATAAATGTAAGACTTCAAGCAGAGAAAACAACCAACACTGTGTCATTATAACAGGAAGTAGAGCACAAGCACAACATGGAAGCAGTTTTCTCTGGGCTTCTGTGCACAACTGACTGTGTATAGCAATTAACAATGAAAAGAGACTGATTGTGCCTTCATTTCCTGTCACACCATCTCCACAGGACTGCTACTCTGTACGTCAGCATGAACAACGGCCTCAGCTTCATATCCAGCTCTGTCACCATAACAGCAGTCACCTGTGTAAGTACAAAAACAAAACACATTACATATTATACATTACAGCTGAAGTACCTTAGACATTTAAGTTGAGATGCTGACTTTACACGACTGCTCTGAAGAATTTTGAGTCCATCCACTCCTACTTTGTAACGTGACAGTCAAACATATCTTTAGCTTTGGTTGTTTGACACTTTGCTTCAGTTTCTGCGTTTCATTAAAGGCCACGTTGCAAACAAGATGTCACGAAACCTTCAGTGTAATTCACAATTTCCTCTCTGATGCTTTCCCACCCTTTCAGATTATTGTTAATGAGAAACAGACAGTGCGTACAGTTATGGGTTATCTGAAACTTCATATCAGCAGGACGTTCACAGAGGCCTCCATATTTCTGTTTCTATTTCTGTTTCTACTGTAGCACAGAATGGACTGATGACATCTTTGTATTTGATTCAGATGAAGAAGAAGGGAGGGTCTTGCTAGTTTTAGCAAGATGCTGGAAACCTTCATGAGAAATCTGGCTCCATATTTACATGATAGCATCACGCAGTTGCTGCAGATTTGTCAGCTGATCATCCATGATGAGAATCTCCTGTTCCACCACATCCCAAAGGAGCTCAACTGGATTGAGATCTGGGGTCTGTGGAGGACATTTGAGTACAGGGAATGCATTTTCATGTTAGGGTTAGGGTTAAAGAAAGCAGTTTGAGATTGAGAAACCATACTCAGAGAGGCTGTGGGCTTAAAACCAGGCTCAGTTGGTACTGAGGGGTCCAAAGTGAGCCACATATCCATATCCATATCCACATGCTGCTGCTGCCATGTGATTGGCTGATTAGACATTTTTGTCAATGGGCAGTTGCTCAGGTGAACCTAAAAAGTGAATGACTGCAGCTCCTTCTGTTCATGCCCTGTTTGTGTTTCTCTGCTCTAGTCCGATGGGAAATTTGTGGCCATCGCTCTGCTCATCCTGCTGCTCCTGCTCACCATCGCTCTGCTCTGGTGGTTCTGGCCTCTCTGCTGCACTGTGGTAAGATTTGATTGTCTCAGTGAAGAACACATAAAAACTAATGTTACGTAATGAAACCACCAGCTGTTCTTTGAGCTCAAGCTGTTTTTTCCAGGTCATTCATGAGCCACCGCCTCCTGTTATAGAAGACCTCTCTGTGAGTGCTTTGATTTATCAAGTTATTACAATAAGATTATTTAAAGCTGCTTTAATAATATTGACTTTGCAAATGAAATGTTTTTTGAATTTCTTTTTGCAAGCTGAGACTGTTTCTGTCTTCTTTAGGACGATGAGGATGGTTTCCCAAAGAAGCGTTGGCCCACAGTGGATGCCTCGTACTATGGAGGACGTGGAGTTGGAGGCATCAAGAGAATGGAGGTAGAAGGATAAAATTGAGATAAAGTAGTGGTATACACTGTACCTTTGTTCACACTGTGAATACGTGGCTGCCTTGAATTCATTGTGCATCAAATTTCTCTCTGGAATCGTTGAAAAATGGGACTGAGATCAAAAACAAGGACAGACAGCAAGAAAACAAAAGGAAACAGGAAACGACTCATTCTTCAAAAAAAGATGAGTGCGCAAGTCCGTGCTGGAAGATCCTGACTCACTTTGTTGTGGCGTCTTGCTTGAAGCTCCAGAGAGAGTTCGATGAGGTTAGGATGAAAGTTGAAAGGGGGCCGGTTGGCCTGAATAGTGCAAGCTCAGCAGATCCTCCAAATGTTTGGAAGAAGCGGAGGGTTAGTCTGTTTGAAGGTTCATAGTCTGAGATGAACACTGTTAGCAGACGAAGCATCAAAGCAGGGATGTTTTGCTTTTGCTGGTTTAAAACAGATTAGTGGTTCTTTTGTTATTTTGGCAAAATCTGGATTCAGTGAGTTGAGATGGTTAAAGGATAATCTGTCAAAGAAGAGTCATCAGAAAAGTTTGGTCATGATGTCATAAGAGCCATGTCTTAGATTAAGAGGGTCATGGGGTAAGGGATTATATAATCAGACTAATCATAAGTCAGACCTGGGGCACATTACCATACGGCCCCACAGCTTTTATTTTACAGTGGATTAATCATGGCACTGAAATGAATTAAAATGAAAAAAAGATCTGTACTTTCTTTAGGAACTCAACAACTCTTACAGCTGACGTCTTTAAATTCATGTATTCATTCAAACCTTTATTTATTCTGGGAAAGGACATTGAGGTTACCATCATTTTCAATTTTTTTGAGATCACAGACAAATAAAAACAACAAAAATAAATGAAATTCAAATGCAGAAACAATCATTTAAAACAGTTACAGTGAGAGGAACAGTGAACAGAAATCAAGATTTTAAAATCTGTAGGAGAGGGGAAGGCTGGTATTTTTAGAGTTTGTTGGAGTGTGTTCCAAGAGTTAGAAGCATCAAATAAGAAAATAAAAATGCAGATTTCCAAGTCCAGTGTGGACTCAAGAGACTTTAAGATTCAGTGGGTCAGATGAAGGAGTCATGTAGGACCCTTTATAAAACTCTAGCAGGTTTTAAAGGGAGGGTGGAAGTTTTCCAGTTAGAGCTTTAAAAATGTATAAAAAACAATGTTTGTCCCTTTTTCTGATGAAGAGATGGCCAACTAACCTTCTCATAGAGGATACAATGATGTGTGTTGTACCTGTCACCAGTAATGGAACAGAGAATGTATTCATCATGATGTGAAAATGTGAGAGATTGAGTTGAAAAGACAAAAGCTGTGTAGAAAAATAGTTCAGACACCAGGGTGATAAATGTTAGGGGCTACAAATGTAGTTTACAGGTAAAAAAAAATAGTCAGAGTATGAAAAAGAATCCTTATAAAATCTAGATCCTCATCCTGCCACAAAAACGTCCTGACATATTTTCTCCATATCGCCCCCTAACGGAGAACATTTCCTTGGTCAGAAGCGGAGTTTGCTGATGTTTACACAGCATGTAACACTACAGAAAACTGACCACTGATCATCTAGTATAAAGAGACACCTGAGGGACAGGTGAAGTTTGGTTTCATCAGTCTGTGATGATGGAACCATAGACTGTAAAAAAAACGGACGTCGGCTTGCTCAGCTCAAAGTGAGGTCTCCACAAAAACTGCTCCCCCTGGGGACTGGCTGCTGTATAGGTAAAAAAAATCCAGCTCTCCAGTCATTCCAGATGGGCTGTGGTCAAACTTTCAAAAAGTTAATACACCTGGTAGAAATGTTTCTCACATCCGATTGTTGTGGTGATTTGAAGATATCATTTGACTGCCTTGTATTCAAATCCTCTTTTTCTGCAAAGTTTTGTTTTCATTAGTAATAAGAGGCTTAACAACAAGGCTGTTGTTGTGTATTTTTTTCGAGGATTGTAAAATATGTCAGGAGGTAGAGTCAAGAAGTGATAAGACTCTCGAAAAAAAAAAGTCACAAAATCAAACATGTCACACCCCTGGCATAGATTATTTAAAGCCCATGCACTGCTTTGTTTATAATCCGACAACAGGAGAATGGTGATGAAAACTCAGCACTTGTTCACTAACATGCAAACAGTTGTGAAGAGCATGAATAAAGCTAAGCTGCTGTTTTTGATATCCTCATACTCTTTATTTCTGTGCATAACAAAAACCCGCTCAACATCCAACCAGAACCCTTCTGATGACAAAAGCTGGTCCCAAACCTGCAGCTGTCTGATTTTATGTGAACCTATAAATAGATTATGAGCAGTAAAACAGTTTGTGTGGAGACCACCATCAACACTCCCCACAATCAATCCCATAATCCATCAGAAGGCAATTATTTTCAGCTGGAAGCTCTGCTAAGAGACATCTCTGTGCAAGCTAACTATCTCCTCTAGCATGTCCTTCCTCAACAAAAACCTCTCTCCTCTGCTCAATCAGAAGATGAAGTAGCAGTGGAGGTCAAAGCCAGTGCTCCTTTACGGTTAACCACACCTTCAGCCTCCAAAGGTAGCCCACGTTTCTAGAGTTGAGATGACATTAAGTAAGAGCTGAACAAAGGAAATAAGGCATCTGCAGCTCTTCAGGGAGAGCGCTTTGTTTCTCAAGGTCAGGCAAACAGAAGTCGACTTTGGAGTGTGAAGTGCTTTTCAGACGTGGTTCATTCTGCGGAGTCTGAGGCCTCAGCGCTGCACTCCTCCAAAGAGAGCAGTGGAAAATATGCACAGCTCATTTAAGAGCTTTTTCTGCCAAGTTAAAGGCTTCATGGCTCGTCTGAGGCAGCTGCGAGGGAGTAAATCTGAGTAATGAACTTTCATGGCTGTTTTGACAGAGCTGGTTTTACTCTCTGATGTGACGGATCACTCTCGACATTCACCTCGGCCACTAAAGTGGCTTGTTAAGGCACAGAACATTTTTTTATGGAGAGATATTTTATTATTGCTGAAATCGGAGGCTGTTGGGGCTTTAAAAAGCCTCAGTGTCACCTTTCAGAAGAGTTGTAGCAAAAATGCAAGTTTGAAACTTTGGGAAATTAAATGACTCAAACTTGGAATCCAGGGGGGGTCAATGTTTAGAGGCCGTTTACATGGCAAAGTTATACCTGAAAACGCAAAAAACACACACACAAAAAAACTTTTTACACAGATTGAAAATGTAGTATACATGCCAAGCCTGTAGGTGGCGATATAACTCACCCACACTGGGAAGAAAGAATTAACAGAACACAATGGACGCAAAACATGTTAGACTTGAGAGTTATGTCTGGACGGATGATAAAGTAGATTTCCTTCTTCAGGTGACACTTGATTACAACATGACGACGATTAAAATGTAATGTGCATGCACTAAGCGGAGTGTGACGTCAGCATTTCCTCTGCAAATACCGGCTTGCTGTTCACACTGCCACAGTGGCCGCAACGTTTCAGAAAAATTTCACTCTGGAGGCTGTTTTAGGTTTCGGTTTTAAAACTTTAGGTCAGCTAAAATGCTGTTTCTGTGTGAATGAGAGGCAGAAACACAACAATACCTTTACGTTTCATCCCAAGACCGTTGTGTAAACTGACTCTTGTTTAGTACAACATGTAATTACACTACATATTCATATGTTGTAGAAAATCTACCTGTAAACTGATTAAAATGCCCTGTTCTTAACAAACAAACTAACAATAAAAGTTATGGTTATGGGCTGGGCCGAGTTAAAGTCCAGGGCTGTATTTCAGTCCCAGTCCGCCACTGGTATTGGTACTCAACGTTACCAATTTTCTGTACTTTTGTGTGTGTTTGTGTGGTAACAGATATTAATTTGTTTAATAATAAAATCTCAAAGTTTTCAATTTAACATATACATTCTTCACTATATAAACTTGCAATGCTGTGTTCATGTCCAGCATGGAAATTTGTCTGCCCTTTCACTTTCTCACAGTCACAAGGATGTGTTAAGGCAAGGCAAGTTTTTTTTGTAGAGCACAATTCATACACAAGGCAATTCAAAGTGCTTTACAGCTAACATAAAATAAATCACAGTAGGCAAAATAAAATCATTGCATAAAATCACATCATTAAACATCAAAAATGATTAATTAAATTAAAAGAGGAGAGTGCAGATAAAATACTTTCAGTTGTTGTATGATAAGCGAAACAGAGCTGTTTTCAGCCGGGATTTGAACATTGTCAGAGTTGAGACTTGTCTCACATCTTCTGCAAGACTGTTCCAGATTTTAGGAGCATAAAACTGGAACACAGCCTCACTGTGTTTAGTCCTGACTCTAGGCACCAGCAGGAGACCCCTCCCTGGGGTTCAAAGAGACCAACTTGGTTCATATGGGTTTAGCATGTCAGATGTATTTGGTGCTAAACCATGAAGAGACTTGTAAACAAGCAGAGCTGTATTAAAGTCTATTCTGTTAAGGTACCTAAACATGGTACTGTTTGATTTTATGTTAATCGGTACTTGGTACTACTGGCCTAATTTGGTCAGTACCTGTAAAAGTACCTACTTCAGCAGCACCCATCCTTAGTCATGATACATTGATCTCCTGACTGGTACATGACACATTTGAGTGGTGGGCCTCAAATACCAAGGTCTGCCCATAGCTCCGCCCCTGACAGGCCTGCAGAGGGCTGACCAATCAGTGAGTAGGGGGAGCCTTAAAGAGACAGCAGCTTAAATGAAGTGTTTCAGACAGAGGCTGAAATCCGGGTTTTCTAAAACAGCAGAGAGATGTACATTATGTGAAGATACTACGGGTACACCAGAGGGACAGAGCATTCCATCTCTAAGTAAGAAAGTCTTGAATTTGTCCACCCCTGCTGGCGCCACAACACTAACACAGCCAGAAATCCCTGTAAACACATCTGCAGCTAATGTAACCCAGTATGAATAAATGAATCCTTCTTCACTGTGTCGCTGATTGCAGCGCTGCGCTGATTGCTTCTCTCTCTACCCAGGTCCGATGGGGCGATAAAGGCTCCACAGAAGAAGGAGCCAAGCTGGAAAAAGCCAAAAATGCTCGAGTTGTGATGCCAGCAGAGGAGTATGAGCCACCGCGACCTTACTACCACATGCACAAATCCAGCAGAGCTCAGAAGTGGTACTCTCCCATAAAGGTGCTCCATCTATCCATGTGTATGTGTATGTGTGTGTTTCTCTGCTTCCAGTCACGTCTCGTGTTTCTCCTCGGTTTGCTCTGTCGTCATAGAGCTCTGTCATCAAACGTATTTCATAACAGACCACATGATGTGAAAGTATGTGTTATACAGTGTGATACATCTCCCAGATGTTAGATTTAAAGGCCTCTTCCTGATCATGGTGTGACTGTGATAAAAGTTTGATTTTTAGTGTCACTGGGAGGATGTGTGACCAGGAAATAGTTAATAAATATGAGTTTCTGAACACATTAGTCAGCTGGATCAGTGGTAATAAAAACCAGACGTGCTCTGAGCTAACCCCTGACTCTGGAATCTGTTGAGCGGCTGTTCTTACTGAAAAAATATGCTCTTTGTTGATCCTTCTCTCCTCCAGATCCAGGCCGAATAAACTCTTCTCATTAGATAACTGAGTTTGTCGAAAAATGTTTGTGCTGTGCTCAGCAAAACCAATCTGACTCTTGTCTTAATCAGCCTTAAATTCTCTTTCTTTGTTCAAACATGTTTGTGTTTCTGCAGGGTAAACTGGATGCTCTGTGTGTTTTCCTGAGAAAAGGCTACGACAGAGTGTCGGTGATGAGGCCTCATCCTGGAGACAAGGTGAGACTCTGAAAAACAGGAATAGAGAAATAAGAAACAGACGAGATGTGATGCAATAATTTTCTGAATGAAGAAATTGAAGAAATGAAAAACAGCAGCAGGTCTTCACAGGACGAGGACAGATGAATCCAAACAAAGCAGGTAATGTCATTGTGAAGTGTCTGTGTTCCCTTTTGGCAGGCAGACGTTAAAGAATTTGTGACTACAATGAACTCTCTCAAGATCAAAGCTGCAGGAAACTATAAGAAACTTGGCTTCAAGGGAACTCCCATGAGGCAAAGAGAGTAGACAAAGGTATAAACAGCTGCAGCATTGTCTGGAGGAGTGCTTCAGTCTGCAGAAGCCATTAGGAGTCAGTGCTGTCCGTCTACATGAGCTCCTAGCGTCAGCGTGGCTGGATGAGGAATTCTTCCTTGACAAAGGAATTTCCTCTTTCCATTCGTTGGGAGCTGCAACCTACCAAACCTGCCAATCGGAGGTTTAGGAGTTTTATTGAATACACTTCAGTTTCTTGTCGGCAGAGATCTTTTTTGAGTCAAACAAGTCCCATAAACCACTTGTTGATCACATACTAGTGCCAGAGTCGGAAATGCCTCAGATTCAGCCCAATCACCAGATGCTTTATGAGGTCCAGCTTGCAGGTTGGATCCCCTTTTACCTTCAGACCTGTCTTAAAGGATAAGTTCGGTTAATACAGCTTTTACATTGTTTACAGCATGAAGTAGAACAAAATACTCACCCAGAAGGCTTTCCTGATCCAAGCAGTGCTTCGGGAGAAATTTAGATCCAAAATTGTGCAGAGGACGTCCGTATAATGGGATCCATCAGGGCATAGACAGCGCCGCTCCTAAAACTGCATTAATAGTACAAAAACTCATGTTTTTTCACCAATATTCCATCATGGTCCGCTCCAGGTTAGTCCTCTGCTGCAGTCTGTGTCACTCCAGACAGCGCTGTGTGGCTGTACTGACCTCTGAACTGACAAAGACTTTGTTTAATTAATTAACTTTAATTCTTGGTGATATAGATTCAACAAGGTGCTGGAAACCTTCCTCAGAGATTTTGCTTCATATAGTCATGTTAGCATCATAACTGGGCTGAACATCCATGATGAGAATCTCCCGTTCCACCACATCCCAAAGGTGCTCTATTGGATTGAGATCTTGGGACTGTGGAGGACATTTGAGTACAGGGAACTCATTGTCATGTTGAAGAAACCAGTCTGAGATGATTCCAGCTTTATGACATGGAGCGTTATCCTGCTGGAAGTAGCCATCAGAAGATGGGTACACTGTGCTCATAGAGGGATGGACATGGTCAGCAACAATACTCAGGTAGGCTGTGGACTTTAAACCATGCTCAGTTGGTACTAAGGGGCCCAAAGTGAGCCAAGAAAATATCCCCCACACCATTACACCAGCAGCAGCAGCCTGAGCCGTCGATACAAGGCAGGATGGATCCATGCTTTCATGTTGTTGACGCCAAATTCTGACCCTACCATCTGACTGTGGAGCAGAAATCCAGACTCATCAGACCAGGCAACGTTTTTCCAATCTTCTATTGTCCAGTTTTGGTGTTGCTGTGTGAATTGTAGCCTCAGTTTCCTGTTCTTAGCTGACAGGAGGGTCACCCGGTGTGGTCTTCTGCTGCTGTAGCCCATCTGCCTCAAGGTTGGACGTGTTGTGTGTTCAGAGATGCTCTTCTGCAGACCTTGGTTCTTTGAGTTACTGTTGTCTTTCTATTATCTCCATCCAGTCTGTCCATTCTCCACTGGTTTTGTCCAGGGAACTGATGCTCACTAGATATTTTCTCTTTTTGGGACCATTCTTCCCAAACTCTGGAAATGATTGTGGGTTAAAATCCCAGATGATCAGCAGTTTATCAGATACCGTCAACCATGCCACGTACAAAGTCTCTTCAGATCACTTTTCTTCTCCATTCTGATGCTCAGTTTGAACTTCTGTAGCAGTTCTCCATGTTTACTTGTCTAAAAGATTTAGTTGCTGCCATGTGATTGGCTAATTAGATTTTTGCATTAATGGGCAGTTAACAGGTAAAGCCAAACAATACATTTGTTTTGAGTGCAATCAATTTGCTCTCTGATGCACATTTAGTGTTTTCATCTAAAATGCTTCTAATTAAATGATAAAAAAGGAAATGAAACATCTTGATAAGAGCCTGTTTACTCACTGAACCACCTTGTTGTGTTTACTTTTGTACCTCAGGGCCGCTGCATAACCTTCACCCGAAGCAAACCCTACCCAACTCCTCGCTACCCGATCTACAACCACCCATCCACACCTGTCTACACTTTACCCCACTGTTATCAGCGCCGCCCGTCAGACGACAGCACCCTCTACCACCTTCCACCTTCACCCACATCAACCCTCCCCCCTCTGCCCTCCACTCCTCCCCCCTCCTCCAGCAGCCCTCCCACATACTCCCCTCCTCCAAACAGAGCCCTCCCCCCGACCAACATGAACCAGATCTATGCACCTCCATCTCCCACCTGCTCCCTCCCGCCTCCACCTCAGGGTCCGGCTCCGTGTAGAGCCCCTCCTCCGTCACGGCCTCCTCCACGCCCAAACCAAGACAACTACTGATGAGGACAGTTGAGGAAACAGGGTTAAACTCAGGATGGAGACGTGACACGACTCTTTAACTTTGCGTCTATTTAAGTTGAAGCAGAGTGAGAATTTGATGACTGCATCGTGACGCTTTGCAGGCTGCAGCTGTGGATTTCACGCCTTCACCATGAACACTTTCAACACTTCTTCTAGCTATTTCCTCAACAAATGGCTCACTTATGATGTGCCATGAACAATGATTGTTTACACCTTAAAAAGCATTTTTTTTATGTAGCCAGCACAGCTTTGGCTTTTTTAAGTTTTATAGAAGCTCAGCTTTTTATTCTGTTCCTGAGGATCCTTTTATCAAGCCTGTCTGACTGATTCAGTGTTGGATACAAAAGCGGTATAACCTGCGCTTCAGCCTCCTCCTGATGTCAATCTTTGATTATCCAGAGTTTAAATCGCACAAAGTCCTTTGGCTGAGCAGCTGCCTCATTGTGTTTTATACAGAGTTTGTACATTTTGTGAATGAATAGTCATTAAATCACAGAAAATATCTGAGCTTGATGCATTAGATGTCTGGTTTCTGCTGGGTGAATAAAACTGTCTGTGTTTGCTTTCTGAGCTGCAGCAGGAGATGAGTACTCTGTGGTCAGAGACTAAAAGCTCCTTTTACCCTTCAGTTAGACAGTTAGAACAATGTGTGCAGGCTGGATCAGATCTTTGGGGGTTTTAAGCAGAAAGTAGTGATGGTGATGTGATATGCTACATTTCTGGTGATGCAAGGAGTGTCTGACTACAGATCTCTATGTCGATGCACTTTGAAACTTGTGGTAGCGATCATGTCTGGAGACAAAGGTAGGTATTCCTCAGTACTGGAAACAGCAAAAAGAAGTCATTATGCTTCAAACTTGCATTAGTTGATTTTTCAGTTTGAATAATTTCAGACTTTGATGAAACAAACAACTGGACGTGACTCCAGCATGGCGTATTTGTTGTTTCAACAGTTACACAAACATTGGACGATGAGCTTTTAGGATATGCCTCCTTTTCTGTAAGCCCAATGTTTATTGAGCTTGTTTTACACAGAGGGACTGCAGATCTGGTTGGTTATTTGTTTTCTAAAAGAAGATTTAGGAGTTAGTTGTGAAGATGAATTTGGCAATAAGCAGAGAACTTTAACTGCAATGAAGTGTTTAAACACCATCTAAAGACTCTTTTACATAATTAGGTCTCATTCAATCTAAACTATGTCAAAGAGGACATTATGTTTTATCAGTTAATCAATCAACCAGACTTTAATTATAGAGCACTTTTCATACGGTAAATAGGTAACAGAAAGTGCTTAGCATGCAGAAAATTATCACTAATTAATAAACAGAAAAGCAGTCAGAGAGCACAGACCTCCACCAAGCATATTGTGACTATCACCAACACTTTAGTCCTACTTTAATGTTATACTCCCTTTCAGCAGACTGTCTGCTATAATTTGGTGTTAGTTGCAGGTTTGTACAATAACTTGTTTTCTGACAGTGCTGAAAATGATGATGACCCAGTACATATTTCATATTCTGGATCTTAGTATCCAGATTATTGCCAGGATCTGGATCGTACTTTTACATCTGTCAGAAATGATGGTGACCTTGTCTTGTATTGTTTTGCAAAGCAATCCAACCATTTATGGTGGAGTTATATACACATATGGTGAAAACAGCCCTATCTCATAATGATAAAGATCCTTTAAAAAAGTCCTGGATCCAGACGGTGATCCGGATCACCTCCAAAATGTAATCACTTCTTCTCTGTCCTATTTTGAACATTTCCTGAAAATTTCATCAAGATCTGTTGTAACGTTTTCAGTTATTTTGACAATTTAACAAACTTTCCCAAAAACACAACATCTTTGGTGAAGGTAATCAAACAAAATGACCAGACAACCCCCTGATAAACACATATCAACACACAGAGAAGGTCATACCCTTTTTCTTTGGTCCTTTTCCCTTTACAAGATCGCCACAAGGTTGCGGGTAACTCATTTCTGATTTGAATATTTAGCATAGTGATTTAACACAGTGTTTACATCAGTCAACCTCACCAACACAACCCTCAGTAAATATACAGGCCAGGGAGCAGTGGCGTGAGCAGACTTTTTGAAGAGTAGGGGTAAAGAAACCACAAGGTCACTGTTCACTTGTTTCCGATTTCCAATCGTTTGATTTCTAAGTTTGATTTTTTTTTTTTTTTTTTTGTGAGTTTGAAAGTAAATGAGGTAACAATTTACTCCGAGAGAAGGTCTAATGCTGCGTCCCATTTTTACTCAAAAGTCAGAATTTCCAACTTGTAAGTCGGAGCACCCACACCACCTCAGAGTTCCCAGTAGGAAATTCCAAGTTCAGGGGTTAACAGTAATTAAGCTCCTGTTAGATTCTTTTTCTTTTCACAATAAATCGGCCATATATTTATAGTATTATGCAAAGTTTATATGCAGAAATACTGCTGTTATGGTAAGTTTTTCTGACTTGGCAACTGGAATGCCTAACTCGGAGATGACGTCATTCCCATTCCTGTCTCCCCAGTTCTGAGTACAAATAGAACGCAGCATTAAGAAAAGTGAACTATCCCTTTAAAGTGCCGTTTAAGTGAAGCTTTAAGGGGCAACTCCAGTTTTTTGACACCTGGACCTTATTTATAGGTGTGTGCATGCTCATATACTCACTCAGACAAACATCGTGCAGCTCGGAGTCCTTCAGGAGTTATTTAGATCCAACCGATTTTAGCCGCACTTAGCGGGGGCCACGGCAAGGGAGCTTCAGCGCGGGACATAATCTCTGCAAAATCTCTCGTTTCGGCTATATTTTTTCATCCATCGCCAGTGTTTCATAAAGTCAGCTCGTCTACCGTCTTCAGACTACGACTTTGAGTTTGATGGTTGTCCTTACTGGTTTGAGCCTGAGTACACAGAAAAGGAGCTTCATGAAAGAAGGATGCAGAGGGAGAGAGACGAAGAGCTGGCTCGAGAACAACAAACAGGACAACGTCCACGACTCAATGCGAACTGGTGGTGCGCTTGTGGACAGTGTTCGCCTATGGCAACAGAAGAGGAGCGTTTTTGTGATAACGATGGATAGCGATAGATGAAAAAATATAGCCGAAATGAGCTATTTTGCAGAGATTATGTCCCGCGCTAAAGCTCCCTTGCTGTGGCCCTCGCTAAGTGCGGCTAAAATCGGTTGGATCTAAATAACTTCTGAAGGACTCCGAGCTGCACGATGTTTGTCTGAGTGAGAAATGAGCATGCTCACACCTATAAATAAGGTCCAGATGTCAAAAAAACTGCGTTGCCCTTTAACAATCTTTGATGAGTGCAGGTGTCAAAAGGCAAGAACAATCTAAGACACCGAAAAAATGTAGTGTAATTCACTTTTAGGTATTTATATGACAGGCATGTCACAACACCTGAAAAGATGTTTTTATTTTTTTTAAAATCACTTTAAAGGAAAAAAGAGGAGATTTGTTTCTCGTGATCTAAAGAATGTGGAGCTGAAGGGAAGAAACCAAATAAACCTGAGTGAAGCTCTTTTACTGGGTGATCAGCTTTATATTTCTGAAAGGCTGTGCAGAAGCTGAGCTGCAGTTAATTTGATTATTGTCCCCAGATATCTCTGTATGGAAAGTTTTTTTTTTTCTTCTGGAGGGCACAACCAGCTACTGATGGAAAACCTGGAAAACTCTGCTGGAAAAAACCCTCATCTGGGCTGCTGTGCTCCAATTTCCTGGCTGTCACTTGGATTGTGCAGAGTGTGTTTGGATTAATGAAGAGATGAATGGCGTGAAATTTTTCATTTATTCACTGTTTGTAACGCTGCTCCTCCTGGATTGAGTTGATAGTTTCCATTGTGCGTAACCTGTAATAAAAAATGTAATCTGATATCACTCTGGGATTATGTAAGAATCCAGTCAGCTGAGTCTTATTCCAGTCAGATCCACTAAAATTAAACTCTTTTATATCTTTTCCATGTGCCGTCTTTGGCTTCTGTTGTTTGTTCGTTGAGAAACACTTTCACAGACGCACGCAGACGTCTCACAGTCCTGTGGGCAGTGAGCTCATGGAGGCGTGTACGAGAAAACTGGCAGAAATAAGGGCAGTCGGATAAAAGGCAGACCATAAAATATAAAATCCAACTATGATGCCATCGTACCATGGAGATCTGGAGGAAGTTTTTCTGCACAGCTTTTATACTTTCACCAAATCCTCAGCAAGCCGGGGTAAAGGTGGCGCACAAACAGTTTAAAGTTAATCTTCCCATTGAACGGTAAATAATAAATAACAAAATAAATAGAGTTGAGAGTTCATAAAAGCATGCAGACCACTTGTTCTGGTTTTCATCCATCAAACTTACGTCATCAGACTTCCATGCAGTGATATAAAAACATTATTGTTGCGCAAGTCTCTTGTCTCAAATAAAAGCATGCAGAAAAGCTCTCATTGATCAGACTTTTAGAGGTGCTCGGCTCCTTTAGACGGTGATATGGAGAGCTTTTGCAAGTGTTTGACCTTCACTCATTAACTGAACATTAAAGAGGGGGTATTTGGTTCCCTCTGGTGCCCCAACAGCATATTCACATGATTTACAGCTCACTTACAGCTCAGCTTTCTGCTAACCAGGTATGTGTCAAATATCCTGTGATTAGCTTGTGCTCACATGCTTAAGTGCGCAACTCTCGACTCTCTCCCATGTAAAACTGATGCTACAGGTGGTTGCTGGGATAGTGAGTGTGTCATGGTAAATGGGTGTGGGTGTGTGCTGCCACTGGCACTGAGCCAAGGAGGAGGAGCCCAGTTTGAATGTTATGTTTACTTACAAGTGATGAAGATTCCTACAGACCTGACCTTTAAATGAGATTTTGAGTCTTTATTTATATTTATGCACAAGAGAAATTTATATTTTTGAGCCATGGGCCACCTCCCTCTTTCTTTCCTTTGGCATGTTGTGAGGCCTCATTTATGTTTACATAATAGAGAATGTTCACTTCATAGAAAAAGGGAATGTTTTGAATAAAGAATGGTTATAAAGCTACTTTTTCATCTTTGAGTATCTCGAGGTATTTTTGCAGAATCTCAAAGACGCTGGGTAGGGGGTCCTTTTGGATTTTTTTTAGAATATGGTCACCCCAGTTCTACTTATATGACATTAAATGCCATTCATTCATTTTCTTAACTGCTTATCCTCTTCAGGGTTGCGGGTGGCTGGAGCCAGCTGTCATTGGGCGAGAGGCGGGGTACACCCTGGACTGGTCACCAGTCAATCACAGAGACAGACAACGATTTACACACACACACACTCACACCTACGGACAATTTAGAGTGACCAGTTAACCTGACGAGCATATTTTTGGACTGTGGGAGGAAGACGGCGGACCCGGAGAGAACCCACACATGTACAGGGAGAACATGCAAACTCCACACAGAAAGGCCCACCTGCCAAGCTGGGAATCATACCAATGACCTTCTTGATATGAGGCTCTAACCGTTGCGCCAACGTGCAGCCCCCAAAGTCATATGACTTACATATCTCTGAACATTTCTCATCAGTATTTGGTCCAAAGAGAAAAAAGTAAATAAATACATAATAAATACTCAGGGCTGCCCAGTGGCGCAACGGTTAGAGCTGCAGCCTCACAGCAAGGAGGTCACCGGTTTTGATTTATGGGCCTCTCTGTGTGGAGTTTGCATCTTCTCCCAGTGCATGTGTGGGTTCTCTCCAGGTACTCTGGCTTCCTCCCACAGTCCAAAAACATGCTCACCAGGTCAATTGAGCACTCTAAATTGTCCATAGGTGTGAGTGTGTGAGTGAATGGTTGTCTGTCTCTGTGTCTGCTCTGCGATTGGCTGGCAACCAGTCCAGGGTGTACCCTGTCTCTCGCCCAATGACAGCTGGGATAGGCTCCAGCCACCCACGACCCTGAACAGGATAAGCAGGTGAATGAATGAATAAATACTCCAACCTCTGTACGATGAGTGGTGCATATCTCAACGCAACACCTGCATCCATCTTATAAAAACTTACATATGCCTTTAACACAAAGACAGGTAGAGGTGCTGAGACGGATGTTAGGGAAAGGGAGATAATATGAGACGAAATATATCCTGTAACTGAATATTACTCATAAATCAAGCTGCAGCCAGCTCAGGTCATGAAAAAGTTCAGGGTAAGGTTGAATAATGTTCTTCCAGATACATTTTTTATTTTTTTAACCAGATAAAAACCTGGACATACCTCCAAAATAAAAAAACAGGCCTTTACAACTTTTAATGCTTTAAGATTTGTTTTGCTGATGAGAACCTTTTTTCTCTTGTCTGTGAACTTGCTGTGAAGGGCTCACCCTACTCACTCTTACTCACCTATACTGGTGGATTAGAGGTTTATTGTTGAACCCTTTATAATGGATAATAAAGATTTTCAAGAACGGATTCCTCTGACTTTTAGAAAAAGGTTGAATGAGAAACTATAAAAACAGTTATTACATCTGTAAACGACAGAGTCAGTGCCTCAATTCAAGCTTTTCTTAGATTTTCTTTCTTAAGAGTCCTTTAGAGTCAAAGTCAGAAAGCAGGCTTTTCAACAGCAGTGTGAATAGATCATCCGTGAAAGAGATGAAGGGAATGAGTGAGGAAACAGTAATTGGTCCATGGACTCAATACTATAGAGCTTTCGTTAATGATTCAAGGTTTAAAAAGCAGATCAATTCAAACGAATATTTCAGCAAAAGCTCTGATCTTATTCCACAAACATCTTTACAAACTACTAAAAGTTTTGGAGGCTGGGTAAATTGGCAGTGTACAGGATGTGAGGTGGTGCATTGAGGTTTCACACAGTCGATAAAAAACTGTCGGAGCGAAGGCCGAGCTGTCTGTGAAATCACCAGGTTGATAAAAGCACTGATCAAACTTCGGTCCAATGACATCCAAGAGAGAGTGAGAGACAGCTCTGATGTGATGTGAAGACACAGCGTGAGTTCTGTCAACAAATCAACTCCACAGGGACACACATGCATAATGACACGTGTGGACAGAGGAGCACAGGAATGCTGCAGCGACACTCACTTATTTTTGTCCCTCCAGCTGTGACACAGAAACATGTGCCTTAAAACCCTTTCACTCTCCATGGCCCTGAGCGCTGTCAGACTATTATTCCCTCCATGCACTCTGTTGTTGCCGTGGTTCATGATCAGTAACCTTTGATCGGCTTCTTCAGTTACATTCACAAGAAGCTTTTTATGGACCACACATGAGGCTGGTTATCAGCATGTGAGTTTGATTTTAGTAAGGAACATTTCTTCTGAGTGTGTTTAATTGATGTATTGATTCATGTGTATGAGAGCTCTATAGCTCGGCTTTGTACACACTCATGTTGAGGCTCCACCCAGTGTTCTGAGACAGAATTACACACAGATATGTACCTGAAACCTGAGGCCTGAAGTTTTGTGTTTGATTAAATAAAACAGGCTAACAGAGAATGAAAAAGGTTACACATTGCAGGTGAGAGGACATGAAAAAAACTGCAGTGCTAACAGGCAACAGTGAGGGAGACTGCATGAAAGATTAAAGATACGCTTTTACTGTTTTTGATTTTTGTTAATGATGAAGTTAATGTCAAGAAACAAGAGAAGAGAACAGAGAAAAGATGTAAATGACTTCTGCAAGTGATATAAAAAGGAAAAAGGAAAGAAAAAGACAACAAATTGAAAAAGGAGATAAAAATAGGGATAAAGGGTATCATTCATGTAATAATGGTGAAGGTGGTCACCCAGAGTATATTCTCATGCAATACCCAATGAACCACAGCGATACACAACAAAGCAGTGAGTGTGTGGGCTGGATCACCAGAGGACCAACCCACTGCCCCCCTTAATAATAATAATAATAATAATAATAATAATAATAATAATAATAATAATAATAATAATAATAATAATAATAATTAAAAAAGCTTTTATCAATATTTTAAAAATAAATCTGGAAAAACTTAAATAAATGGAAATAACAAATAAAATAAATTAAAAAATGAAATAAAATGAAATTAAAAATAAAGTGAGATGAAATAAAAAAATAAAAAAAATTAAATGAAATAAAATAAAATAAAAATGCTTATTTTCATGGGAGGCTGTCTAAAATTTTGAGGGTAAAAATGAATTATCTATCTTTGAAATTAGGCTTGTTAGTGCCCAGTTTGTAACAACAACCTGAAATGTAGCAAGGACCTAAAATGAAAAAATTATTTAAGAAAAGTAAAGAAGCCAAAAATGAAATAAAATAAAACCCCCCAAAAAGATACAAGTTGTTGCACTTTTGGCAAACATTATTATGTTTTGGACTCAGCATTGTTACATACAGAGCTCTTACAAGACTGTAACATAACATCACATGAAAAAAGTGGAATGCTGTGAATACCTTTTTGGATACTCATATACCATCCCCCTTCTTTGTTTGTTTCTCTTTGTACTTTTTTAAAAAGATGATAAAAGACAAAATAAACAGCTACATAATAAAATAAAAGGAATGAGCTCTTTCATTTAAATTCTTAGATCCTAAACAAGCTCTGCAAGGACTCAATAATTCACTATTGAAAGAAGATCAAATACAACAGCAATAGACACATTTTTACTGCAGTGGGTGATGTTGCTCTTATTCTGTTAAGTGTAGCACTTAATTTTCCAAAGGAGTCAAAAGGAATAGAAATTCACTGAAGAAAGAAGCAGATGGGAAAAAAGTAAATTAAATTCCTGTGGTGAAAGAGCTGCCTCTAAATAAGAAGGCAAGGCATTGAATCACAGCTCATACAATCACATGTCCTTGGGTAAGACACTAAAGCACAAACTTCCTTCTGTTGTTCATACTGATCGTCCCATTCTTCACAGCCTCTGCCTTCAGTGTGTGAATGGATGAAAGAGACTCAGAGTGGAAAGGCACTTCGAGTGGTCAGAAAGACGAGAAAAGCACAATGGAGTTTGAAAACTGAAGGGTCCAGCACAAGAGAAACAGGTCTCTCAGGTGAAGGTCTGCTCTGTTGATGATGAAAATGTGATGATGGCTTCCTGAAACTTCTCTTTGTTCCCTGGTGTTGAGCCAGAGTAGAGTCATCCACCTGCACTCCTCTGTGGAGGGCTCCTTCCCATGTGATGGGTTTAATACAGAGGGATTTGGAGTCTAAGTTGTAGACATCCTTAAAGCAAAGCAGAGGACAGAGAATAGGTCTTTTGCGAGATGATAATTCACCATGAAAGATGTTTTTTGGAGTTAGTCGGTCTTCCATCTGTGGAACAGTGTCTCAGTATCCTGGCCCATTTTTTTAGTTTTGTTCAGGCTTGGTTGAACCAATCTTAGGAGAGTCTGCTGCATCTTTGGCAAGATACCGGTGACTGCCGCCCCCTAGCGTTGTGTCTTCTCCCAACGGTCGAGCTGGAGTGTCCTCTCCAAGGCACAAGGAGTCTGAGTTTGGTGTATGGAGGCAGCAGAGCTTTGACTAAAACAAGGACAGGTCCTTAAATTACCAACCGGTACTGTCTTATGTTTACGTATCCTTTTGTTTGGGTGCCTTTGACACAGCTATCGGCATCCAGCTCACAGGTCGCCTACCAGGAAGGGCACGGTTGGCTGTGGAAACGCTAACAGGATCAGACTATACCAACCCAGCCCATACTTAACTGTACTCATCTGTACCAGACTGCTTGGTGGAAACAGGGCTTTAGACCCATTGGTGGGGGAGTGGCTTGTAGACTTCAGGATGTATCCATTCTTGGAGGTCTTCATGTTGCTGCTGAGACCCATAGCAACAGGAACCCAATGCATGTCGCACCAGTTTTACTGCTGCAGTTGGCAGAACAATACTCTATGGGGCTTTGAACTGTCTGGTGGAGTCCAGGCTAGGTTTTCTGTCAGGGTTTGCTTCCTACACCTTTTTCTGCTCCAGAGATTACCAACAAGGCAGCAGGGGTTCAATTCAGCCTTGTTTAGCCCCACCAAGCAGCTCAGTTCAGTTCCACTCAGTACGACATACTTTTTGCAAGGTTTCATTTGACTAAAACTGAGATAGGTTTCCAAATTATCAACCTGTGCCATCCCAATTTTTGGTACCCCTCATTTGAGGTGTGATACATACCAATCCAACCCAAGAGGGTGGTGGTAGAAACGCTGCAGTCTGCTGATTAGACAAAAGAACTGTAACTTAGTGTAACTTTCTTATTGTTTGTAAAATGGCATCAAGAAAAAACCTTCACTGGATTTATTAGCGGACACTGCCCTGTGCTACTCTACCGTCACGTTATGGATATCAGCATCTGGCTTCAGGCCGCCTACTGAGAAGGGTATGGCTTGCTGTAGAAATGCTAACAGGATCACACTATACCAATTCAGCCCATACTAAACTATACTCATCTGTACCAGCCCACTTGGTGAAACAGGGCTTTATTATTGGTGGGGGAGTGGTTGGTGGACGTCAGGACCTTTTCATTCTTGGAGGTCTGCTTGTCCCACCACTAGTGCCCACTGCTGCACCTTGATCCCCCACAGCTTAGCCTGGGACTGCAAGGTACCCTGTTACCATGTGTGGCCACAAGAGGCAGTATAGGGGTCCTGGTGGTGAAGAGAGGCCACATACTTGCAGAAGGAGACTTAAGGCTGTGTTATGCTTTGTGTGCGAATATGAGGCTCGGAAATGGGACGCATGAGATCCATGCAAAGAACGCATGAGGCTTATATGCCTTTAACACCCCACGTGGCGTCTGTTAGTGTCCATTCCTAAACTGCAGAGGGCCAGGGGTTGGAAATTTACAATGTGCTCAGTGTGTCAACTTTCAGTGTGTAAGGGACCAAAGGGCCTTTTACACAGCAACGGTTTTAGGGTAAAAGGCAAAAGTTTTGTAGTGTTTCAGCCTTGCATTTACACAGAAATGGCGTTTCAGTCGTCCTAAAGCACAAACTTTTGAAAACGACCTCCAGAGCAGTGGCGTTTTCTCCCAGAGGCCAAGGGAAGCCATGCTTCCTCACTTTTTTCAGACTGTAGCTGTGTTTTAATGAAAATACTCCTTTATAACAGTTTCGATAATTCTTCTGTGTTTCATGTCATCTCCTCCTTATTTCTCTCTTCTACTTATTGAGCACTTTACGATGTGTGAAACAGCGCCCTCCTAAATGTTATGCTGTGAATGAGTGGTGAAAATACGATATTGCACACTGTTGCCTGCAAGGAAGCCAAGCAGAGTTGGCGTCCCTTGGTGAAAAAAAAAAGAATAGTTAACCAATCACATGAGGCTGCGGTCATGACACTGCTCACCTGTGATTGGCCAAGACCGTGTCAAGGGAAGCCACCCTGTCTTTGGCCTCAAACCAATCAAATCACAGTATCCTCATCATGAAGCCACTGAATGAAATCAGCGAGATTAGCACATTAGCAGTGTGCATGAAGCGGCCGGTTGGGCGTTTGAGTGGGCGGTTGAGTAAATTAATAAGACATTTAAGCTAAGTCAAGAGGACAATGTACGTGTGTGAATGAGTGACTGAGAGTGGGAGAGTGAAGGGTGTGTGTAGGTGTTCAAAGTAAGTAAAATGAGCGCTCTCTGGGCGCTCTAACAGGTCATTCCATTACATGAAAAAGCGATATACAAGGTGAGCAAAGTCTTTTATGTACCCCACTCCCTAAAAATCATACAGATTAGAGGCTTTGTCTCACTTGGCTTCCTAAAAAAAAATCCCCACGCCACGCCACTGCTCCAGAGTGGGATTTTTCTGAAACGCTGCTGACACCGTGTGTCACCGCCGTGTAAACAGTAAGCCGGCGTTTTCAGTGGAAATGATGACTTCACACTTCACTTCACACAAGCGCATACACCAGGACAGCAGTACCATTGTTACGATAGTTGCTAACTACCTTGTTGTGCTTGTGCTGCTCAATCTGCTGAATCTGCTGAATCTGCCGACTGTCTTTCGATAAAATGAGCATCTGGTGCTCCACTTCTGCTCTTAGTATTCACCAAAACACCAGATGATTGGCCCAACTCAACATCAGTGGAAATCTCCCAGAAGCTGCTTTTGGACAAGGCAGTTATAGCGCTAACTACAGGCCTGGCATGCTAACTACAGCATTTTCAGTCCCTCAGCGTTTCCGTGTAAATGCAGATTTTTTTTCACTGCATTTTAGTGTTTTCGGATGAAACGCTTTTGTGTAAAGGGGGCCCAAGCCAGGGGGCGTAGGTGGGAAAATGACATAATTCATCTGCACAAAGTTGCATGGGCCCCTAAGACTTGCCAAGCATAAATCAGCCTTTATGCTCCTCTTTTCGCCCCTTGTGGAGATGGCGAGCCAGGATGCACTTACTACAAGTTCTACTACCAAAGTACTACTTAGTGTGACAAATAATGAAACAACAAACAACAGCACCACATAATGAAACACAATCAGTTGTTGAGGCTCCACTGAGAGCGTTTCCTGCTGGACTAGATGAAGCATGTAGAGAGATGGATTACATGTTCAGTCATACTGTGAACTGGATTTAAAAATAAAGGAGTGATTTGGCCTCTCACTGAGTAAAACTCAAAGCAGTGCGACTAAAATCAATACACTGACAGATGTAACTACAGTCTTTGCTCTTCCTGGGTCTGAGTGCTGAAGCGGCAGAAATGCTATCAGGTTGTTGGCAGGAGAAAATTGCTGTTAAACAGTTTGCCCTTTTCCTTTAGTGAATTGTTCTTACCTTGAGACTCCTTTTTGCACAGGTGGAAGAGCCCATTAGTGTGTTCTGGCTGTGCTGCAGAGTTTTAAAAGAGTAAACAGAAGCTTTTAGACAGCGCTAACCATAGCAGAGGAAAACAGGTCAGGGGTTAGAGTCATTAGACTGGTGTTACTCAAAGGAAGGGCCTTTAGTTTTCACAAGGACAGCGACAACATCTCCTCTTTTCAAGATTTCTCATTAATTACATCACCTTGTTCTTTACACTTGAAGCTGCTGTTGCATGTCGTTTTTCCTCCCAGGCTCACAGCTGGACACAGTGGGGCGTTCCCCTCTCTGACAAGCTTCAGTGATTGAGGTGGATCTTCATGGAGCGATGCTCAGATATTTGATGGCACTGATGCCAGAGGTGTGACTCCTGTGTAATCTGTTAACCAAGTGAGCACACACACACAGAGTGAAGACAGAGCCTCTTTTATTAAAGATTAAAGCAGAAAGCCACCGCCCAGTCTCTCCCACCTCCTGCTGATCCTGCTCTCCTCTGATTCTGTAATCGTGGACACACACGGTTGTGGTTTCGGAGGGACTTCATGTCTGCCGAGTTAGACCAGATGTGAGCAGCATGGGTTTTGGAGTCTAATTTTATCAAAGTAAAGCAGTCAAGACTTTGATTTCAGTGGTTTGAATGGTTCCTACATCAGAGCTCATTGATGAGTTTTATTCAAAAGATTTCATTTCAAATTCAAACTAGAAGGCTGTAAAAAGAAAGAAACTGGAGCTCCATCCCACATATTTGGATGATTTCCTCATTTTTTGGGTACAGGATGGAGGCTGCCACTCGCTGAAGTGTAGAGGAAGGTTTAATGATCACAGTAAGAGGCCTTCCTGCACCCTGCACTCACACACAGCTTGAATTTGTCTTTTAGCAAAATCGGATGGATGAAAATAACACTCTTTTAGTGTCTCCCACGCCCCAAAAGTGTGACACCATTCGGTATAAATCAATATTGAGGGTGTGACTTTTTCTCCACCTGTTGTAAGAAAAAAAACCCAACAAACCAAAACAGAACAAAACAAAACATAGGGTTTGGTGCAGGGGAGTGAAGCAGATTTGAGGTATTTTCAATGATTGATCTGTAATTCCATGTCTATACCTAATGGTTTGTATCTTCATTCTTGCACACTGCAAACCCCACCTTCAAAATAAAAGCCCAGACTCAGTTCAGCAGTTAACGTGAATGAAATAGGACAATTATATATTTATACATATATGTTCATCACTGAGCCTTATTGCAGCCAGCCAGCAGGGGGAGCTCTAGGAAATATCAACATGAGCTGTTGTACTGTCAATAATTTTGTACAGCTGTTTCTCCTTTGTTCTTCATTTATTTTGTTTATTTATTTGTGTTTGTGGTTGTGTGTGTGTGTCTGTGTGTGTGTGTGTGTGTGTGTGTGTGCGCGCACACTCACATGCTTTGGCACAGATGTTGTCTCTCTCTAAAGACTAAGGAGTGAAGCCGACACTCACACACAAACACTCATTCACCCATCTTTACACACAGACATGTTTCCCTCAGTGGTGGTTATTTATCGCATTTACCCCACCTGCTACTCTGCTCCTCCAGAGGTTCCCATCGTGTAACCAGAGCTGTGTGCGAAGTGTCTTTTTAAAGTGTGGGAGCAGCTTAGGTCTGTTGATAAAGGAGAAAATCATTCCAGATTGAAGCAGAGTTTGTCTCTTTGGGTTTGTGGGTATGCAAACTTTGATTTTCATTATAGTTTGGTATAAGGTCATTTGAATACACACATGGGCTGTTATAAAGTCATCTGCTCTAAGTTAGTTTAATTGTAGTTAATTAGTTTTGTTTGTCTCTAGCTGGTGGTTGGTCCAGAGGGAGAGGCTTAGCATTTAAAAGCCTTTCCCCAACAGGGCTATCAAGGAGTGTTTTTTTTTTTTTTGAGAAGGGCAGCTGCAGGTTCTGTCATCATTCATGGACAAAGCAATTAAATGTTCTTTTGTTTCCTCTTTGTTTTTCTTCCTGCAGAGACCTGCATCTTTGCACAGTTTTGGTAAATAAGCACAACTTTCACTTTTGCAACTCCAGCCATGGTCATGTTGTTTTTCTGTGGACCCATTTTGTAACGCATGGGTATCTGTCTTTGATATCTTGTTCCTTGTTGTAAATTTACCCTGTGATTCATGGATTCTTTCCTTGTGTTGCTATGAGCTATCCTGTGTTTATTTTTATTTTTCATTTTTTTATTTCTTTGTTTATTAATCCACGTTTTATGGCGTCTTCCTTGTGTTTCTATTTTAAATGGTGTTTCCTATTTGATTTTGTAGTTCTTGCTCTCTGTGTGTCTGGTTTGCTTTTTCTTTTTGCCCAAGCGTTTCCAGTGCACTCATTAGTCTCACCTGTGTCTTGTTTCACATTAAAGGATGGGTACCTTTCACATTTGAAACAATACCATACTAATGCCCCATACCTGGCCATCAGTTTCAGTACTCTAAACCAGTTTATTGTTCTTTTTTGTGTTTGTGTGGTAATAAATATCGACTTGTGTTAAAATAAAACCTCAAAGTTTTTCAATCTAACTTATTTATTTCTCACTATATAACCTTGCAATGCTGTGTTCATGTCCAGCATGTAAAATTGCCTACTCTACCACTCCCTCACAGTCAAAAGGATGCATTCAGGTACCTAAAATTGCTACTGTTTGAGTTAGTGAATCTGTACTTGACACTACAGAAAGAATTCAGTCAGTGCCTATAAAGGTAGCTAATTTCAGTTTCATGTTTCAGTAGATGCAGTTTCATCAAATGCTCTGTGGGACTTTGAAGTTTAGTTATAAGTAAGTTTCTTTTTCATCGCTTTGCGTTTGTTATGAAACCTTTTTATTTCTCTAAACTTGGCTCCTCTTCTTTGATTTGCTCTCAAACCCAGACACCAGCTCCTTTCTTCTCCTTGAATCACTCTTGATTTTACTGATGTGTACTGAATATTGAGCCTGGAAACTGTTAAGAAAGCGCAACTTGAGAAGTTTAAGCAAATAACAATATAATAGGTTTTCTGAGAGTCATGTTCATCCCAGCCCTTTTCAAAATGCTGAGTTATGAGATACACGGTTTAAACTTTCTAGACAGTCTGATAAAAACTCCTCAGGGGGTGAAGAGCTACAGAAGACGTTTCATGATTCACTCAAAGCACATTTATAATTCATCCCTCTGGTTTTACCTGGACAAAGGTTATCTGAACTCTTCACTCTGAGGGTTTAAAGAGGATTTACTTTCAGCATTAGGAGCTTTCGAAGTCTCCAACAGGAATCATGAAATCAATGATATTCATTTATTTAAATGAAATGCAGAAACAGTGAATTGAAATATTTATAGGATTCTGATGTTTACAGATTCAGTAAACACCTCCAGGACACATTTGACAAGTTTGAGAGCTGCACTTTTGAAATGTAAAGTGGGTCCTTTTCACTGCTCACATATTTGAGCTTAAACCTGGCAGATTAATCAGGTTACGTCAGAAAATATGCTAACATGCATTAACTCTTTAATTAATACTGTATCTTGTGTCATGACTTTGAACAGAGAATCTAAACGAGATTTTTAGCAACAGGCTGCGCAATGACTCGAAACAGCTTCGGATGTAGTGAATATTGACTTTAAGCTTGAGGATTGAAGATAAGAGGATATAGACCATGGCTTTATTCCTCTTTCAAAATGACTCTGAGACAATTTGTTTTAAGCTGATGTCAGTATTCAGAGTTTTTTGAAAACTTAACAAATGAGTAATTTATTTTCAATTTTCTTTTTAATTTTTCATTTTTTAGAGCAGCTTGGAGCATGAATGAATACATCACTACACATTTATTTGAAAATCAATATAGAAGCAGCCAAGAGTTGAAATGTGCAAAAGGTTAAACAAGTCAAGTGAAGCTTAATTAAAAATCCTCTACATCTCACCCCAGGGTGCAGCTGAAAGTTTGGTGAACTCACAAACATGTTTTTAAAGAACTCTGTCCAGAGTCAGTGAACTAAAATTCTCCTGGTGCACCAAAGAAACATCTTGTGGTTTCCCCAAGAGAAGCACTGAGGGTAAAAACTCTTGTTTGTGTTCTTTTTTTTTTTTTTTTTTTTTTTTTTTGGATAAAGCTGTTTGAACTTTTTCTCAAAGCTTGGATGTTTCTTTTTAAATTGCACCCAGCAGCCCCACACCAGAACTTTGGTACAGATGATGGATAATATTGTCAACCAAGGGATATTTCTTTATCCCTCTTGGTCTGTTCTGTGCTTGAATAAGTAATCCACATGACTAACCTGACTTTGAAAATGTAAACAGACATTCCAGTTTGTTTATATCAGAGGTGTCTGAACTTTTTCAAAGAGGGCCACACTGGATTTTGTGAAAATGACCAAAGGCCAGCAGCTCTTACTGGCTTACTCATTTCTTTTAGAGATTTCTGCAAAAATCAGTCTCTCAGTGTGCTCAATCATCCCTTTTCCATCATCACAGACTGATGAAACCAAACCTCACCTGTCCCTCAGGTGTCTCTTGATACCAGTTGAAAAGTGGTCAGTTTTCTGCACTGTTACAGGCTACTAACCTGACACACCAGACAGACAGACAGTTTTTTATATATTCCCCAGGGAAAAATTTCACAAGTCTATCTGGGTAGCAGTTCTTTGGATTTGTTTTCAGAGGCGGGACCTTCAAATAAATCAGCAGGTGGTGATTGGACGACCATTCTGATTGACACACTCACCACAGACAAATCCATATCAAGCCACGGTATGACTTGGCTTATGTGCTGAGAAACAATAGACGAACAACTACAGGAAGACGAGAAACAGCTGTGAGGATGGTGTTAGATGACTGCTGCCATTTTTGTAAAGTTAACTTAAGAATGAAAGGAATGCTGAAAAGTACGAAAGTCTGCTCATCACTTCCGTTGCTCCCGCCTCTCTTCCCTGATTGGACCGTTAAGAATTTAGCCGAGTGAATTCATTGGTCAATGGTTCCTGGCAAGATGGATTTGAAGGATTTCAAAAACTGAATCAGGCAGGTCCATCAGCTATGCAAAGTTAATATAAACATAAGCAATCTCTGCTTCTGACCAAGAGAAAGTATTCTCCATTAGGGGGCGATATGCAAGAAATATGTTAGGATGGTTTTATGGCAGGATCCGGATCTGGATTATTTTTCATATTCAGACTATTCTGACCTAAAACAACATTTTAGCCCCAAATGTTCCTGATCCTGCACTCTAAATAATTTGCATGCACTATCTATTTTACCTTTTTGCTCCATAACTTTAATCTGGTCTTATGTCCTCTAATGTGCTATTTTGAACTCTCTCTTTTCACATCATGATAAAAACATTCATTTAAGGAGTTGTTGAGTTTCTGTAGAATGTACATAGCTGTCAATTTATACAACTAGTCTATACACAGTCCAGATGTAATTTAGTAAGACCTCACTAAACAGACTTTGGTTTTGTTTGCGACCTTGACTGAAAATGTAAATGTCCAGATCATTTTCAAACATAATTAGCTTTGGTGCCATGAATAAAACATTTTAATACAGGAGTTGAGGGCCATATAAAATTAACCACAGCTCATTGTAACCACAATTCACCCCGGGGGCCTGACTTGAGGCATGACCTGAGGCATCAGTCTGATTTCATAAACAAATTAAAGCCCCTAAAAGCAGTGGCGAACCGTGAGTAATACAGCTGGGCCTTCACCTCAGCCCTCACAGCCCAGAAAAGAAATCATCGCAGAAAAAGTAGTTAACAAAAACATTTTCATTGAATAAATAAAATAAAAATAAAATAGAGGCTTTACATAAAACAATGACTAACATTATTAAGTGAGTTTATAAAACTTACTTAAATAACCTAAAATGATGAAGAAAATGTCTTTAGTTTTTATCTTTGTCAAACTGTGTCATACATAAACTCGTTACTTTTACCCATGGAGAGTACTGGCAGGCTGCTAACACTCCTGAATAAGGAGGGAGTCTCCCATTTTTTAAACCCCTTCTCTGGCTGTTCTTCTGGCTTGTGATTTCTCCTGATTGTCTCCCCACTTAAAGTATGCTCCTGTGATCGCTAATATGTTTTTAAAGTGAATCAAGTCCCGTACTTGGACGTTATATCAAAAACTCAAAAAACCATCCACCCCCTCTCTCTTAGTTGGTTTGATCCAAAGACGCTGCAGGAGACCTCAGAGACGGAGACAGATAACTGTGCTGCACTTGTTGATGAAGAGTTTATCAGAGCTTTTGCTGTTTTCTATCTTTCTTTTTTGGTGTTAACATGACATGACGTGAGTTAAACTAACGTAGCTCTGCTCTTACGTAGCATCCTCTTCAATCAGGAGAGTTTAGAGCAGCGTGAATCATATAGTTAAAAGGCTCAGTCTAAATTAGTGAAACATGTGTCGTAATGAAGTTGTGTCTGTCTTCGGTGTGTGATGCGCATACGCACTGCACGTGTACAGGACAGCGCTCTCTCTTTAAAACAGGGGAGAGTTCAGGTGGAGGAGACTGACTGAGCCAGTGAAAGAGAGGAATAATTCAAACCACAATGTCTTACACAGTGCCCGTGATAGATGAAGTATTAAGACATATCCACTCGCACGAGCACGACCAGATGAAATTTTTACTCGCACACGCTGAAAAAATGCTAACAAGCTAGCCACAACTCCGCTCTCATCTTCTGCCCTTCCTCTCACCGCTCTCACCACTCTGCCCACTGTTCGGACTTCACGAAGGCCTATGCTCTTCTGTTTTTGTCCCGCCCCCCCAAAAATCAAATCGTGATTGGTCAATGTTCCTGTCTCTCTCCAAACCAAAACACATAGCCTGGCCTTCGTGAAGTCCTAACCACTAAACTAGCCAGCAAACTGGGCTACCGATAGAGATAACATGTTTCAAGACAGTAACCCTTTCATTGCTGAAGGGAACTTTGCAGTACACTTAATTTTAAAACTTACACGATGTGTTAAATGTATTTTATTCAACTAAATGAGAAATTATATATATAGAGATATATGATACGTATATTTTTTGGTCCAGATTTTTTTAAGGCCTTCTCTGAAGGCCTAGAAGTCCCTGAAGGTTCCCCACTGCCTAAAAGGAATTTTAATCATTACAGCTACACCAACACATTTCTTAGAAAATGTTATGTATTTTATATTATTTCCAAAGTGTATGCATCAGTCTCTAATCAGCCTTATTTTCTGGATAAATATAATGGACTCAGTAAATCTTTCTCTATCAGTGTATAGATAGGTGTCATGATTCTGCTGGCCACTGAAGCTTACATAATTTCTCCTTTACTACATATTTTCCCTCTCAGTGTCGACCCAGCTTTGATCATCCAGGCGTCTTAAACGCACTCATGAATGTACGACCACTTTCTAGGTAATAGTAAGAAATTCCTGAAGTATGTGAAGAATGTCTGTGGTGTGACTGCTGGCATCTGACTCAGTCCCCCTCAGGTCAAAACAGAGCAACTGACTCCAGAGCTCATAGTACAGGATTACTGCAGGCTCCATACATGTGCTTCAATGTGCTGTATGTGCAAACTGTGGAGTGCCTTTTTGTTTCCTGTTGCGTTGAATGAAATGTTTTAGAATTTTCTCTTCTTTTTAATGTGATAATTATAGGTTAAAGTTAATGAAAATGCAAAATGTAGTTATACAGTGAGAATATAGTAAAAAAAAATGGATATTGCAAACCAATGGTGCCACTTTTATCAGTTAATGAATTAGAAATACCTGCAAGGTTTCCTGGGCCTTTGGATGGTTTTTCAGGCCTTGTACACACGTAGCCAGATATTTCAACAACAAATCTCCCCCTCATTCGTTTTTAAAATATTTTCATCCTCATGTAACCTGGCAAACAATTGTGGCTGGAAGTATGCAAACCTCTACGTACCAGCCAACCAGAATGAACCCCCATCACTCAGCTGTGACGTTTGAGGAACTATGCCTACAGGTGTATACATGAAACCATAAAACTGGAGTTTCCCAAAATCGTCCCTTTTCCCTGAGTTTTCAGAAAACATCATTTTTAGTGATGTTAAACTGTGGTTTTGTGTGGATGACAGGCCTAAACATATAAAAATATATGCAGTGTCCCAGATACCAGGCTACATGTGGACTGACATGTGGACATGGCTTTAGTCTGGTCCAGATGGCAACACAACCATGGTTCAGACTGGCAGTTGTCAAGAAGACACTTTTTGATACCGTCCATAAGTGACCCAAAAGCTTATTGATGAAGAAGCCGTTCACAGAGCGCTGGATCCAAGCAGATCACTAGAAAGAGAAGTGGAAGAAAAAAAGTGTTGTTGGGGGGGGGGATGAACTATCAGTAAGGAGAACCACAGTCTAGAGAAGAGTGCCAAGAAAAACTCATCCAAGAACTTTACAAGGAGTGGACTGAAACTGGAGTCAGAGCATCTAGAGCCATCACACACAGACGGGCCAAAAAAAAATTAACCACAAAGGTCTCATTACTCGGGTCAAACTGCTCCTGAACCAGAGACAGAGACTCTTACCTGGGCTAAGGAGAAAAGAACAGGACTACTACTCAGGGTCCAAAGTCCTCTTCTCTGATGAAAGTCATTTTACATTGCCGCTGTGAAACAAGGAGTCAGAGTCTGGAGGAAGAGAAGAGAGGCTCAGGGTCCAAGCTGCTTGAAGTCCAGAGTAAAGCCTCAAAAGTCACTGATTGTTTGGGGTGTCATCTCATCTGCTGCTGCTGCTCCACTGGGATTTCTGAAGTCCAGAGTCAGATGTTTACCATGTCAGAGCACTTCATCATTCCGTCTGCCAACAAGCTTTATGGAGATCCTTATTTCATTTCTAGCTGGACTTGATTCCTGCCCACAGCGCCAAAATAACCAAGAGCTGGTTCAGTGACCATGATATTAAGCCTCGTTTCCACCCAGTGGTCTAGTATGGATCATTCCAGTTTGGTACAGGATACCCATCCAGATTAGATAGAGAAAGCCTGTTGGTGTTTGCCTATTCACAGCCAACCATGCCCTTCTTGGTTGTTGGTGTGTAAGCCAATGGTGATAGCCGTGTCAGCTATGTAATAGCGTGTCGGCATAGCGGTGCGACACAGTGTACCTTGCTAATAAATCCAACAAAGTATAAATGTCATGAGAGTCCGGAGGGAAAAACAAAATAGGTGGAGGACCCAAATGCAGATAAAAGTAAACTTTATTTTACTGAACACAAAAATCGAACTTAAACAAAAACTCGAACAAAAGACACAAAAACAAAAACACTGGAAAACTCACTGGAGAACCAAGAGGCACGGGAACACATGAGACGCAAGGGAATAGCAACAGCAGACAATGAACCCACACAAAGCACACGGAACACATAGGCTGTGTCCGAAATGGCATACTCACGTACTACATACTACATGGTCGTTGTGTATATACTGTATACTACATACTATAAGTATGATTAGAGTGCCAACCGTTTACACTGTAGTATACTACTCGGTTTCCCATGATGCATTTCAAAACCTCTGACGACAAAAATTGGAAGCACACATAAGTCTATGGAAGCACACCAGGCTATCAAATATCTCTGTTGATTCGCCACATTTTAAAGTTTTAAGAACATTTTAGGCGAGAAAGTCATCACGTAGAAAACCAAAATGTGGTCATTTGGGCCATAAAATGCACGGATACAAATTTAATTTCGACATTTCGGACATTCTGTTAAGAGCGCCAATATGCTATCGAGGAAACTTCCGGTCGGCTCCAAAACAAGAGCCCAATTTACAAAAGTGTTAAAAGAACTTAAAGAAGATTATAAAAGGTGCTTTTATTTTGAAAACGGGAAGTTCGCTAGTGGATGATTTTTAGCTAACACCTGTCTCGAGACAAATTCATCACTCTTCAAAAAATTAAAAAATGTTTACTGCTCGCAGACACCGAAGACGATCCGTCCGTCGCCTCAGGCACTTTATTTCTTTGTTCTTACGTTTAGGTTTCCCTGTAGAGGTAAGTCCATTTTAGTTGCTTCTCATCTTGTCATCTCATTCACTATTCATGTTTATAAATACGGGGCTCGCAATGCATTATGGGGCGTGTCAGTGCGACTAGTATGCCCACCTCCCATACTTACAATTTTTACCGATAGAGTATACATCCGAGTATTTCTCGCACACACAATCTTTTCATACTATTTAATGTGAACGCACTACATACTATTTTTGATGTCACACTTAGTATGAGTAGTACGTTGGTATGCCATTTTGAACACAGCCATAGACTATATAGACAGGGTAATTGACCACAGGTGCAGAACAAGACACAGGTGAAACACATGAGGAGCAATCAACTAGGAGGGAAACACAAGGAGAACCAAACCAAACACAGGGAAACTCCAGACAGAGACTAAATACATTAAAGACACCGAAACACTAGAGATAATCACAAAAAGACATACACATGACAAGAACCAAATCAAAACCACAAGAAGCACGAACTAAAGGCAACAACAAGAGACACAGACATTCCACAAGAATAACACAGGTGACACAGAACAAGAACAGAATACAAAGAAACACAAGAGGGCAGAAACACAAGAAAAACACAGAAACACAGAAACCAAAAACCCCAAACCATTACAATAAAAACGCGATACAGTAAACAAAGAGCAACGATGGAAGTCATCCAGCCAAATGTCTTCTTAGTGATTGGCATGTGGCTCTTTGTTACAAATTGCAAACATGCTTTGTTTCAGAGAATACTGTGTGCCACCAGGAGACATACAGCCACTGTCTCACAGGAGGTGGCTAGTCTATTGACCAGGATCACGTTGGTACGTCTGGCCTCGCAACAGAAGGGTACCAAAAAGTGGAACGTTATTGGTTGATAATCTGAGGACCTGTCCCGGTTTTGGTCAAAGGAAATGCCAATGCGTGCCAAACAAAGGCAAACAGAACTGATCTGCTTGGTGGAAATGGGGCTTTACTGTGTTTGGACCTGAACTCCGTAGAGAATCTAAGGAAAGGAAGATGAAAGATTACAGACCCAGCAACAGTCTGCTGTCCTCCATGACACACCACATTGATACAGTAATTCATGCAAAAGGATCTAAACCAAGAACTCAATGCACGCAATGCAAAAGAACACACTTTTCAGAAGGCCATTACGTCTGTATGAAAGATCCTTTGAATTGGTCTTATACAACTATTGTATGAAGTACTACATCTTGAGTGTTCATGAGCTGTAAGCTATAGTCATTGCAGTATAAAGACATGAATGCTTTCATTTTTTCACTCTGTTTGTACTGAATGTATTTGATGAGTTTCACCTTTTTAATTGAATTACTGAAATATGTGAACTTCTACACAATAATCTCATTTATTGAGATGCCCCTGTATAATTTAAACCATTGTTCTGCTTTCCTTCAACAGAAAAACCTTTCACCTTTCACTCAGAGTCAACCTTGTCTCTAAATATTAAAAATATCTTCTTCTTTTTTTTTTTTTTTTACAGAACGCAGCTGTTCACTGAAAGTGAAACATACATCACAGCAGTGGTTTCAACTAATTTATTATGAACAGAAAGATCCTTGATGCTGATGATCTTGTTTTCTATTAAATTTTTCAGTTTCAATTCTCACCAAAAACTCTTCACAGGCTGCTTATCGAAGACCAATCCCGACTGTCACTTTTACCCCTCCCCCTTTGTCTTACCCCTTCATCTACCCCTCTGTTTTGACGGCCATGGGGAAGAGGTAAAAAATCATCCTTTAGAAACGAGACGCTGCTTAATTCCCACTACTTCATCACTCCTAGACGTTGCTTGCTGTTTTAGGCAGAGTCACTGAATATTCATGTCCAAACCAAACACGTTTTTACAAAGTAACCAGGTTAGGGTGACACATTCACAGCAAATGGACTTTGCTACCATGAACTGCATTTCATGAATGATCAGATGGCTAAACTGCATTCAGGAGCAGCATTAGCCACATAAACTATGAAAAGTCAACATTAAGCAGACACTACGTCCCAAGCTATATTACTATTATTTCAAAATACACCCCAACATTCAAAACATGACTGATATTTACATCAGTGGCGATTGCTTCGAGACTGCAAGGGAAGCTCAGCTTCCCCTAAAATGTCCCCAAGAAAGTGGTGATATGTAGGCTACTGCTGTGTGTACATTTAATTGATAAAATATGTGCTAGAATTCCTTCATCTTTTGTTCAGAATCAGCTCCTATCACAGGTAACTGGCTCCACCTCCTTCTCATTCATCCAGCGTCTCAGCGCTTTAACACAGTCGAACGCTGAGCGTCTTCTGGCTTCAGCGGGGAAGCGTAGAGTGGGTTGTTCCACTGTGGAAACTGGACGGTCATTGGATAAACGCTGGGCTTTGTCCCGCCCATCGCTTGCTCAGTGTCTCTGGGGGTCTATGAGGCAGTGGGCTGGCCTGGACGCTCGGCTTCTGCATGATGATTGGATGATCTGTCTGAGGCTGAATCCCTTTTTGATTGACAGTAAAATGAGCCAGTCAGAGATCTTGCCGTATAACCCTCCACTGGGGCATCTTCTGTAGAGAGGAGCTTCTCTGGTGTAAAGCGGCTGAAGTCTTACGCACGCAACACAATGGGCCAAGGCTGTTTAAGCAGTCTAGCTCTGCTGGCCATTGAGAGAACACTGGTAAAAACCCTGGAGAAAAACACCTGGTTGGTACGACAGGGTCACAGATCATTTCCTTGAATGGAGGGTAGAATTTACATTTAATTGAATAAACAAATTTATGATGTAGGCCAGAAAAAAACATGCACTTCCCCTCCTTGACTGACCAGCAGCCGCCACTGATTTACATGGAGAAGCAAAAGATTGGATATCTGATTAAAAAAAAACATCAGTATCTTGGGAAATCTGCCATACGCCTTGGTTTCAGGCGGGGTCCCAACTTGTCTCTTCAAGGGCTGTGTAGCCCTTACCATTGATCTTGTGGAGAAATGGGCTGCCCCTTCGCTACACATGCCTATGCAAAACCAAGGGCTAGGAGGTAGAACTGGGATTGGCCCCTAGTCTTGTGTCCTCTGAGTTTTTGAACCCTCACATCTTCCCTTCATAATACTCGTAGATACATTCATCCAAAGACGTCAGCTCTAAAGGACTTTGCACACTGAGTCCATTTTTTTTGGATCCAAAATCCCCCCAAAAAAGTTATGCGCAGACACCTAGCATGCTGTCTTTGATGCATTTATTTTGCAGTTTTTGCAAAAAATCACAGTAAAAGAAAAATCAATCAAAGCAGTGATCAAGCAATTGATCCCGAGCAATGGCTGTCAGAGCACACACACAGGCACACAGACACACCTACACACACTCACACACATACACAAGTCTTCATTCATCATCTAGACATTGTAATGTGTAGAGAAAATATGTCAGAAAATGTAAAAATGTGATGTTGCAAGTAGTCTACAGCGTCTCTGAATAGTCAAACTACCCAGGAAATGAGCGGTGCAGATGCGAAAATACACACAAAAAAATTGAACCTTTTCTGACAAAAATATTGACGGATTGAGTGTGCAAGCGAAATTGACAGAACTAAGTATTGAATTTATTTTTTACTATGCATACATTTTGGACAAAAACAGACACAGTGTGCAAAGGCCTTAAGAGCTGTTGAGTTTCTGCAGATTCTGCAGAGTGTACTTTGGCTTTAAAAAGCTGCCTATGCACAGTACAAATGTGGTTTTGCCAATGGTGGGCCAAAGCTTCTCCTCAGAACTGACTTTGGACATGCCTGCTCTAGGGAATAGGATAAACCCCTCACTCCACCATCTTTCTTTCACTCACACGGTTTGTATCCTCCATTGTGGCCCTTAACGTTGCCCGCTCTAGTGTGAAGATGGATGGGAATGGATGGGATTAGATGAGCTGTGAGAGCCAAGACATCACCAAGGTTATAAAACTGACACCTCCTGCACAGGTGTTTTGTCAAGTATGACTCTCATAACCTTGGGGAGAAATCCAGGGTCCTCCTCCAGGCTATCTCTGCTCTTACCTCCCACACCAATAACACAGGAGGGGAAGAAGAAGAAATGCAGAAGAATACGTTTGAGAAGAGATGTAAGGATGAGGTTAGAAAAGGTGTTCACTCAAGAAGAGCGTGTGAAGACTCAAACCCATCTCATTTATTCTGCAGGTTTTACCAGGAACAATCTACAGCCTGATTTAAAAAGTCAAATTTCATTTGCCTGAAGGGTTTTAAATCCTTCAGGCAAATGAATGAATTGAAAAGTCCCCAGGCTTTCTGTTTGCTCATGTTTCAGTTCAGTCTATCAACTCAGACTGAATCAATTAGTACTCTATTTTAGCACCATAACTAAGTCTTTGGTGTCTCGGCTCTGAATCTCATCCCTCCTTGCAGATTATCTTTAAATACAGAAATTAAGAAGTGATGACACAATCTTAAATCCCCTTCAGTCAGGGGTAATGAATCTACCCCTTCTAACAGCCCTCAGGATCCTAGTTTGGTTTATATACGTGTCATAATCTCCTCATCAGATAAGTATTAAATGATGATCCAAAACTATTTCAGGAAGATGTATCTGGAAGCTAAAAGTTGTCAATCAATCAGTGTGGTTATTTTATTCAGTGTTTCACCACTTGAAGTGTTTCTGGATTTACAAAATAACTCAGACTGGTGATGGGGATGAAACAAATCCATGAGGGGCCCAATACAGTATGATCAAAGCCAGCACAGGCTGGATCTCCTCCATGCCAACTGGCTAACTGCAGTGCTACATGTAAAGATGCTGGGTCATTGTTTTTTGTCAATTGAGTCATTTTTGCTGAAAGGCCTTCCTTGTTGTCTTACTGCCCTTTAGTGGTATGGCAGTCTGTTGCAATTACTTCTTATTTTTCTTCATACATCACTGGCCTGGTTTACATAATCTATCCGTCGGTATTTGGGCTGCTGTAGAAACACAAAAAGACAATGGACCAATTATGTCCATTTATCATTGTAGTCAAGCTAAATATGAACTGATTTTGACGCAGTTTGTTTTATTTTGAAAGTCACTGAGTGGTTTTAGGTAGTTTCTGGTCACAACTTCCTGTCCCAATCGATCTTCCCTCAGGTGATTTTATGCATCACAGCTCTGCATCCGGCAAAAATAGGATGGCTGCGTATTACCTGCGACTCCAGCGAAAGGGATCCAGTGTTAGTCAACACATTAGCCACGTATACATGGACCCAAATATTCTGCCTGCATTCGGTTTATTTACTCAAACGGAAAGAATTTAACCTTTGTTTACACCTCATTCTGGAAGAAAAGTGCCAATCCGAATGGACATTTAATCGGTTTCACCAGAGTGAAATATTCCTTTCCCCAAACCGATTGAGGTATCATGTGTCCACTTAAATGGAAAGTTTTCAGGGTGTGTTTTTTCAGCGCATGCTCAGATATGACGTAAGACGCAACTAGAGATGTTCCTCAACTTTAAAAATGGCGGCGAGCAGTCAGTCACTGGACTGCTGGTGATGTTAACGTTTTTCTGTGTATGCCCCATTGACTATTCGGTTTGATTATAGCGGCGCAGGTAGACCAGAGATTTCCTTTCCATATATATATATATATATATATATATATATATATATATATATATATATATATATATATATATATATATATACAATTGTTTTTGGAAAAGTCATTCTGAAAGATTCCATTCAGAAAGATGAAAAACTCCTCATGTAACTGTGGCTACTGACTTGAATGGAAACCTATCTGATCTGTTGCTGTGATGGAGCAGAGATGGACTGCAGATGCACCTGGTGTATTTCAGCCGTGAAATCTCAAATAATGAGTGCTAAATTGCATGACTGCAATTGATAACAGGTTCAAACCGCACTATTTTAATTACGGATTTAACGTGTCACCATGGAGCGTTTGGCAGAGCAGAGTGCGCTTAGAAGAAAAATGAAATTTGAAGCCATGGATTAAGAGAAACCATAAAGATGGGTCACAGGCTACTGCACAAAAGCGAGGGCTCAGGCCATCGTTGTGCACATGAAGCAGCTGGTCAGAGCTGTGTCTGGGCTGATAATGACCACCAAAGCTCTGGCAACAGTCAGGAGGTCATTTAGTGGCAGTGATCCTCCTCCAACTGAGCCACTACGCACAGGTGGAGACCAATGCAGCTGGTGAAAACACAAAGCCCCAGTTAAAAAACTCAAAGCTCAGACATGGCAAAATTTTGGAAAAACCACGTCTCCAATATTTCTGACAGTCCAACTGTGTTGATAACCACACAGAAGACAGAAGACAGCAAATAGTTTCAGATTTGCTCTGCGAGCACCAAATGATTATATTTGCATCGCTTCCTCCCGGAATTTTGTGCATTTAGATGATCTGCGTATATTTTGAATATTCATAAAGATAAACAGGCTAAATGCTTTGATATTTTGCATATTTGACAGGTGCAATCATCAGTGCACCAGGTTTTGCATGTACTATTAAGTTTGCATATGTTTTCATGCATGCAAACCTTTAGTTGTTTTGATACCATGCTTGAAAACGAGATTGCTGATCTCAGCAGGATTAACTTGGTAAATTTGTTCGATAAATAAAATTTTTAGATGTCTCAATCGCCTTTACCCCCCAATTTTCATGAAGGAAGATGTAAGAGAAAAAGAGAAGCAATCATAAAGAGTAAAATGTTAAAAAGAAAGGCCAGGGCAAAGAGTCTCTATTCCAGGAGAAAAGGTTTCTGAGTTTCTTCTGCTTATAACTTGGCTTTATTTCTCCTCATTCAGATCCCCTGACATTAATAATGAAACTTTACTTGATACAGCCGCCGTAAAGCATACCAATAAAGCAACCAGCTAATAAACTGTGACTTTATACAGTTTGAATACTGCTCTCATTCTCAGTAAAGTCTAACACTTAATCAGTGCTGAATCATGATGTGAGGAATCATTGGAAAGGTTATAAAATATTTATATTTCTCTTCATCCTAAATGGTTTAGTGAGAACTTCACTTTAATAACTAAAACTGAATAGCAGACCTGTTGGTTTCGTCTTCAATTTAAGACAGCCTCCTCTTCATCTCCTGATTTGTGGTGTGAGATTTGTATAAGTTTTCTCTGACCAACAACCAGAGAGGAGAAAATGACCTTTTCCCTCTGCTTCCTGCTTCCTGCCTGCTCCCACCTCTCCCCGTCTGATCGGTATCCATCCAGAGGGATCACATGAGTCATCACTTGATCAGCACAAACGGCCGCTGCAGACGACCGCAGATGAACTGCTGGAACTTTGATGGTTTTGCAGAGAACTTGAGCTTCAGGTCAAGAGCTTCAAAAGAATGGTGAGAACATGACTCATAAAAGTGTCTTGATCATCTCCATCATTTTTTTTTCTCTTTTTGCATCATTATTTCTTATTTTAAATTTGGCAAGTTGGCTGCATGGATATTGGAGGGTCTTGATCTTTAATAATTGCCTCTTTCCATGGCAGGTATGTGGTTAAAATATTTGGGGTCAGAGAGGAGGCCTCCCAGTATAATCTCTAATTGCCTCTCTGAGGGCATATGGTTTAAAAATTAAACTGCACAGTCTTGTTAGCAGAGGTTTAATACGTACAGAGCTCCCAAGTGAATGTGTTTTTGAATTAAGTAAATAATAAGATAAAGAAAAACATGCTGTAAACATGCTGTTGTATAACAGGATTTGTTTACAAGTCCAGGATGTGAATTGACTGAAAAAAATCAGGTTTTTTAGTCTCAAAAATCAGATGAGACTGGGTTTCACGTTCTAATCATTTAGAGTCTAAGGGAGTTTTGAAAGGTTTTCTTCGACTTCCCACCCATCCTCATTCCACTGCTTCTTCAAGTTGCGGGGGCAGCAATGTCATCAGAAGACCAATGACCTCTGTCCCCTGCCACTTCCACCAGCTCCTCTGGGGTGATACCGCGGCTGGGCCCAGGCCAGTAGAGACATAAGGGCCCAGTCACACTGACCACCCAAACCATGTGTGCTCAAGTACAATTGGTCCCATGCAGCGCTGTTCCCCAGCTGGTCACACTACTCTAATATGAACCGGGCTTTAGCGAGTATCACACACGCGCATGGCCCGCCTACGTCATTGTGAAGTGTCTGTTTACATGAAGTGTTATCTCTTTAGAGTCAGCACAATGAGACAGAGAGAGCACTGCTACTTTACAGACTTAAAAACCTATGGTAAGTCGTTTTGGTCAGATACAGCTCTCTAACAACCCCGCTATTGTTCAAATTGATTGCTGCAAAATGTACTCATGGCAATCATGCATCATGGATCATACCCACTGTCTGTGCATGAAGTTAACCATGCTGAAATCCACCTCTCTGAAGTGTACCAAAGCAGAGAAGTAAATAATGGGTTTGTTTGAACTTAATTAATTACACAGCAAATTAACGCATTATAAAAATTAACGCAGATTAATCTGGATCCCAAACCCGCTGGGCATTCAAAGACGCACTTATTTTTGAATGTCTGGCATTTACAAACCGTGTGTCCTACTTGGAAAAAGAGGTGTTCTCGACAGATTTTCATATTTCCGACGGTCCCTGAATGTATCATACGTGACGTCAGCAACATGCTTTAAACCGGAGGGAGGGAAGCGAGAGTGATTTGTGACTGCCGTCCACATCTTATTTATTCACTCGTCCTTTTTTAAAAATCTGCAGAAAATCAACCGTTTGCTCTAGCTCAATTCTGTAAAAAAACAGATAATTCTACACTCTTTACTGCATTAAACAAGCCCTGATTGATCGATATATATCCTGAATTTAAATTTAAAGAATTCTTTGAAAATTTCCTTCCATCTTCCTGGTGTCATGTTTCAGCTTGGGGCTGCTCTGCATCAATGAGCAACAGTTTGTGTGTTCAGAGCATGTAAAACTGAAAATACTTCACTTTTCTATGATCCAAGACTTGAATTAAGTGTTTTGTACATAGTTCCTCACAGTTTTTAGCCTTTAGCCCTGGTTCTATAGTATAGAAGTTCATTTTGCAGTGAAAATTGAGTCAACATCGAGTAAAAATGTGACAGAAGCAAAAACCGTCCTACAAATCAAATCTTATCTTAGGTGCAGGAATGTGTGGATTTTGTAAAGATAGAACCATAAAACTTTTTTCATTTGTTCCTTATGCATAAGGGTACCCAAAAGTGTGTTGTATACATTCCCACCTTATTTTTAAATGGGTGTTTTTTTTAGTGTCTTTTAATGTAATTTTAATGTCCTGGAATTCAAATTCTTTATTTTGGGACCTTAAGCAGATATGAGATTAAAATGTGATTAATTAGATTAATTAATTACAAATCCTGTAATTAATTAGATTAATTTTTTTAATCGCCTGACAGCACTAGTTTGAACCAATTTGGGTCCACTGGCATGGTACGGTTTGTCAGTGTGACCGTGTCCTGATCTCTCTATCATGTTCTGGGTCTACCCGGGGGTCTTCTCTCAGATGGACATGCTCCAAACACCTCCCCAAGGAGGCGCTCTGGAGGCCTCCTCACTCCTCACAAACCACCTCATCTGGCTCCTCTTGATGTGGAGCAGCAGCTCTACTCCAAGTCTCTCCCTGAGTCTGAGCTCCAAACCCTCCGAACCTCTCTAAGGCTAAGCCCAGACACCCTGCGGAGAGAGCTCATTTCAGCTGCTTGTATTTGCAATCTTGTTCTTTTGGTCGGAACGTAGATGGACCCTTAAAGTGGGGACCTTGCCTTTAGGCTCAGCTTTCTCTTCACCACAACAGACAGGTGTAGCGTCTACATCATACTGCCCTGATCTGACTATCACTCTCTCCATTTCCCCCTCACTCGTGAACAAGACCCGGAGATGCTTCAACTTCTCGCTTAAGGCAAAGACTCTCTCCAACCCAGAGTGGGAAGTCCACTTTTTTCCTGGCTGAGAACCATTGCCTCAGACTTATAGGTGCTAGTCATTCTCCGGGCTGCTTTATACTTGGCTGCACACCGCCCCAGTGTGAGCAGGAGGTCGGTGTCCAACAAGGCCAAGACCACACTGTCTGCAGAAAGCAGAGATGGGATCCAAGGATTCCTGAACCTGACCCTCCACAGCTTGTCTGCACCTTCCTCATCCTGTCAATAGAAGTAATCAACAAAATCAGTGACAAAGCGTAGCCCTGGCAGTGTCCAACCCTGGCTGGGATGTGTTGGCAATACGACCCAAACTCTGGCTCATAAAGTGCAGAGATCAAATAGCCTGTAATAACGGACCATCAACTCCATTTAAGTGTACGTGTATGACAAAACGTCATTGTACCAAGCTCACTTTGGAGATATAACCCATGAGCCATGTCCAGCTACATGGCTCATGACCACTACAACCTTTAGCTGTCATATATTAGCATTAACAGGGAGATGTAATGAGCTAGCTGTGCCTGTACATGCCAGGATCAAACAGGCACTCTGATGCCATCTGTAGATTTCTCCTCTGAGCACATTAAACCTGGCCTTTTTAAAGCTGAACTCAGCTACAAATCTGAAGATTGAAGCTACTGAAAAAAATGAACACTGTCACTTATGAATGCAATCAACCACCAAAACTGGAGTGGCAGGCTGTCTGCAGGGTCACATGTGATCAGAGGGATAAAAACTCTGGCTGTGAATATCAATGTGTCCTTCTGGCTGTGAGTTTCTGCAGCTGAGGTAACCTTTATAACTTCAAGAAGCAGCTGCTGCTTTATGAGCTGATATATTTCATGGAGAATTGGACTTTCTCTTTTCAATTATTCAACATCTTTAGAGACTGTGGAGCAAATTTCATAACTTTTCTGTCTGGGTCATTGTGCTGCCATCTGGAGCCAAGCTCAGGCTCCTCATCAACAGGTTGGAGGTTTGCTTTGGCATTTGGGAGGAAACTCTGCATTTTCCTCCATTTTCATTTCAAAAGGGTAGCATTTCAAAGAATAAGTTCTACACATAAGTAGTAGTTAGGTAGAGGCCATTCACCTTGACTTAAAAAGGCTTGATTTTCAAAATGATTAACTTTTTCTATAAAGGAGCTATGAGGAGTTTGAAAGTGATCCTAAAAAAGTCTCCTTCTATATGCCTGACTGTAATCCACACTTTAAAGGTCCCATATTCTGCTCCTTTTTCTGCAGTTTAATATGGATCATTGATGTCTTCATGAAATGGTAGGAACATGTTTTGGGCCAAAAAGCCAATAAATCAAACACAGCAGCATTGTTTCCAGGCTCTCATAGCCCCTCTGTTCAGAACGCTCTGATTTAGTGGGCGTGGCCTTCATATGTAAATGAGCCACTGCTGATACCACCCCGCACTTCTGCGTCACCGAGAGCGGGGCCATGAGCACCGAGTGCACAATGTTAAGAAAACAGCAAAGCTTGTTTACAGTAACATTACAGGCTAAAACAACAGGCTAACTGCAGCTACAGTTAGCATCATGAAGCTAACACAGAGACAGGGGGGACACTGAGGAAAAGCACACAGCATTTAAAGTACTCATATTGCCAGGGTCCGAGGTTTGTTGGCGGATGGTTGGTAACGCGCCTGGATTCAGGATCAGTCTGTTCGCTAGCCTTCTGTTGTACTGGCCAAATTTGGAAAAGCAGTCAGCCGTGAAGTGACCAGCACACACATGCACAGTTTTACTGAGTGTAGCTGGCACATTTCCCTCATAAATTAACTCTAGCCACTTGGTCTTGTCTTCCTCTGAGATGGGAAGCTTGTGCATGGAACCATGTGGCTGTTTACAGCCAAAAACAGCCACACTCGCTGCTGGAGAGAGTTCTCCACAGATGCGGGGTGGGGAGTGGGCTGGGAGGGGGTTTGGGGTATTTGCTCCGGTGGACTAATCAGGTCAGACTTGCTCTTGATTATTCAAAAAAGGGAATCACTGACGTCGGCAAACCCCGGAAATTCCAAACAGCTGGTTTTAGGTCGGGATTTTATATTCACAAGCACTACTAAGTACTGGTTTGTCATTAAATATCACATGTTGTGGGCTGGGAGGAAAGCCAAATACCCACAAATTTCACGAAAAGACTTAATAAAGTGATTTTTGCATAATATGGGACCTTTAAAATGAGATGATCAGCGCCAATATTACAGGTTAAAGGATTTTTTAAATTGCTACTTCTTAGCTTCCCAATTGGGTCGACCAAGACCAGATAAATTTACGGCACATTTAGGTCTCTATGACAACACCACGCCAGCTGACAAAGTTTAGTAGTGAGAAAAGAGATCTGGGGTTTTCTCTGCTTTTCTTTCATTAGACATGGTTTAAGGCCCAAGGCTGTCAGCTGTGCTAAATGTAAACAGCTACTTAACTACTTACAAACTGACAGTGTTTCCTTGTTGTCACGTTAGCCTACAGATACATCGGAGCACCAAGCTGCCGATAGCGCTACATATAGCCAGCTAGTACAATGTTTACTTGATGTCACGTTTCAAACCCTATCACTACATAACTGTACTACCTTACTTCACTGTATCCAGTGAAAAGTTGTCTTGAACAAAGAAAACATGTTTCAATTTGATCTCCATTTAATTTCAAAACAAACACACGCCTCGCTAAAAGTCATTTAAAGCAGTATGCAGAGACTCTGGGCCACAAGGTGGTGAGGGATCATCCTCATAGCATCTTTAAGCTTGTTTATGTTTTGTTTTTCCTGTTGACCACGTAGCTGTTATTCATACCTCAGAAACATCTCTGCTTTAAGGATGGACAGAACAGCTCACCTTCAGCCAAAATGGAGGGAGAGATTCAGAGATTTAGTTCTATTTTTTGTATCCTTAGAGGAAATCACTTCTATGTACCACATTTCTAAGTAATCTGACCATATAATGGAGTAAAGGATGTTTTTGCATGAGTCTGGAAGCTGGACTACACAAACCTGGGGCTGTGGGAGTGAGAATGAGTGAACTGATGACATCGACTAAGTTGCATCCTGTGCTTCAGTAAACCAGAGAGAGCAGCAGCGGCGGAGGTAGCCGTCACATTTTTGAGGTAAGGAAAGAAATATCAAGCAGTAAAGCTTCTCTTTCAGAGGTCTGTATGAATACAGCTACAAGTACCATTTCCGTTTGCTTTGATGGGGTCATTCTCCTTTGATGCAATGTTCAGGGTGAGCTCTGACACATGATCGGTATCTGACCTTGTGTTCTTATCTCACTGCTTTCATACATTCATCTGGAAGTGGGAAGACAAAAAATGGAAAAATAGCTGAAAGGACAAAGCAGAATCCAAGGTGAAACAGCTAGCGTTTTATTCCATCATTTCTTTTTTTGCCACTCGAGTGGCAGCTTGTTGCAGCAACTTTCTCTTTGTTCCTCTTTTTTTGTCATACTTCAAAACGCAGAAGCTACTAAACCATGTTTTTTTTTTCTAGCCCTGGGTTATGGGTCAAGGAGGCTTTATTTCCTCCACTAAAGCAGACTTATCCCACAACAATTCACTCAGAAGTGGACTATTTATACTGTATTCTCCTAGCTGTAGTGAGGTGTTAACGCTGCATGGCATAGAGACAGCACGGCTCCTGATGCCTTTTCTCGTCTTGAGGTCCTTGCGAGCCATGATCAGCCACTGCTCCTGTCTGGCCCTTTCAGACAGGAACCTGAAGCGGTAGTTTCATCTGTAGAAAAAGCCTTGCTCTTCACAAACTAGTGAGAAGAAGATATGTGATGATGAAGAGGCAATGGTGAGACATTGCAAGTCTGGCAAGTTCAGGCAGCTCGTACTCAAATAGAGTGTGTGTCGCGGTAGCAAGTGAGAGAAAAGACTGTTATAAAAAAAAGCCTTTGGTGAAACCAGCCTGTGCTCTGAAGAACTGAGAAAGGTAAAAACATACTTTTTTTTCTGATGAAAGAAGAGAGTTTACCCTTTCTTTTGGTAGTTTCATTCTTAGTCATAGAGCACAATATTCAATGGGGCTTGAAAGATTGGTCTGAATCATAGATATCTGCGGCCAGAGTCTGTGCAGCAGAAGCTATGAGGGAAAATCTGAGTAAGTGAGGTGACAAAAATAATTATTTTTTAAGAGTCTTATCTCTTCTTGGCTCTCCCGCCTGACATATTTTGTGCTACACAATAACGTCAGCTGCATTGTTAAACTTGACCTAAAGCCTTGCTCTCTGACCTCTTATAACTGATGAAAACAAAACTTTTCAGAAAAAACAGGACTTGAACACAAAGCAGCCAAATGATATCTTCACATCACCACAGCATTCAGATGTGAGAAACATTACTACGAGGTGTATTGATTTTTGAAAGTTTGACCACAGCCCATCTGGAATGACTGGGAAGATGGATTTTTTTTCACTTGTACTGCAGCCACCAGGGGGAGGCTACCTTACTTCAAGCCTCGCAAGATGACATCCACTTTTTACAGTCTATGGTCAGAATGCTCTGAAAATGGCTGGCAGCCAATAAGTTCAGAGCTTCTGACCAATCAGAATTAAGCATCTAACACAGCCTGGTGAAAGATAGGGCGCAAGCAACTACCTTAGACTAGAAAAAAGGACACCTGTGTTACAAACTGCAATTCCATGAGTGTCCGCTAGAGGCTAACCCTCGGTACTTAAGAGTGTTTTTCATAACTAGTCACTTAACTTACAAGTTTTGCCCATATAAGGGCATGCCTGACCTGTCTGACAGGTAGGCACCCTGTAGGTGTCTGTAAAGAGGCTACAGCCCCACTTCTTTACCTCATCCTAACTCAAACAGAGCTAGGTTAAGTGGCCCCCACCGACAACAGGCTTCAAAACTCTGTATCAGAAACAGATGGGTAACATCTTAGAGAAAACATCCATTAAGGAAGATGGGTGACGATGCTATCATTTACTTTGAGTTTACTCAGTGAGCTGTCAAGGACTTTTTTTAAACATCAAAATATGATCTAGTGTCTTTTCAGATTTTCAACATAGGTTCCTCCCAGAACTGACAGGAAGAAACGTGATCAGTAGCTTCAGTACTTTTGATAAATTTGCAATCTGAATCATGACATTAAGATGTATAAAGTCGTTCAACTTCTTTCTCTGAGCAGGATGTGCGCTGCCTTTGAATAACGTGGCACAAAAGACCCAAACGCAGTCTTTGACTTTATGGATGTGATTTAAAGCATTTCTGCTTCCTCCATCCTCAGAGGTAGTGGTTCTTATTTTAGCTGACCCTTTACACAAAGGTTGACAGCCCATCAGCTTTTCATATTTGGACAAGTGGGAAGTGGCTCAGCCCCCCAGGTTGTCCTGTCATGCTGCTCAGCACGTATCCACTCCTTCAGATAAAGCCTATGGTTATAAAAAAGAATACAGATTCTGAAAACGGATCACCAGCTGAGCAGGACTAGACCCTTGTAGAAATACCAAACCTGACAGAAAGTTTGAAAGGTTCAAAAGTCACATGACTTTTCTTAAAACACCAGATAATAAAAGAGCAAGTATTCTTTAGGTCTTCATGTGCCTCCACATCATTTGTCTGTTGTAGGATTGAGGCCTAATGATGTTCTTGTGATTGTTTCTTCAGCTGATTTTAAGAACATGACCTTTCAAAGAGACAGTTTCTGATGAGCAGAATGAAGTGCAGTGTGAGGAGTCTGTAAGAAATGTCTTGCTGAGCGGTGAATTGAGGTCACAGCATCTTGTTTTCTGTTACGGCTTCATTTCATCTCACATGCTGAAAGTTCGACATAGATGAGACAGCCAGTTATGAATACAGCTTCAGTCACAGTTTTCCTGAGTCGCTTTGGTACATTTCACAAATCATCCTCGCAATTTGCAAAACACTAAGTGCATCTCTCAAAACAGTTCGTACATATAGCAAAACACCATGGATTACCTGCAAAAGCCAGTCTCTGTCTCTAAATCCTTAGTTCATCTCTCTAAGTAAATATCTGTGTCAGTGAACGTGTCAGTGCATCAGAATGATGAGTCCTTGAGTCATTGTGTATGGATGGGCCCGTCAAAGTGCTGAGTCATGTTGTCAGTATAGCAGTTTACTCTGGAAGGAAAGTCTGATGTAAACTATGCTCAAAGTTTTGATGACAGTCATTGTAAATTCTGAGTTACAGCTTGTGTTTGTCGTTGATTGATTACAAGAGACTGGACAAAATTCACTTTTTGGCTTTCACTATTTGTGCTGTAATTTGTTGACTGACCCCATCATTAGCCACAGTTAAATGAGGAGTTTTGTCTTTCCGAATGGAATCTTTATGAATGACTTTCCAAAAACAATAGTATACATGGAAAGGAATATTCCAATCTCTGGTCTACATGCACCGCTATAATCAAACAGAATAGTAAATGGGGCATGCGCAAATAAACGTAAACAAACATAAACAAATTGAAGAACATCTCTAGTTGCGTCTTACGTCATATCTGAGCATACGCTGAAAGAACACACCCTGACAACTTTTCATTTGAGTGGATACATGATACCTCAGTTGGTTTGGAGAAAGGAATATTCCACCCCTGTGAAACAGAATAAATGTCCCTTCGGATTGGCACTTTTCTTTCAGAATGAGTTGTATACAAAGGTTAAATTCTTTCAGTTTGAGCAGATACACCGAATGCTAGTGTAATATTTGGGTCCATGTATACGTGGCTATTGATACAGAAAGGAGAAGAGGGTGCTGCATAGTACAAAGAAAAAACAAAACACGAGTAGAAATGTGAACAAAGAACAGTCTCTTTAGGGAAAACTGTTCATGCAGCGCTGTGGGAATTACAGCAGTGCAGTCTTCCTTCTTATGTTGCTGTCTGCTGGGCCACAAATTTTCATCCACATCACTACAAAGATCTTCTCTGTCCACAAAAAGTCTGGATGATTGAGGACACAGTTGTTCTCCCAGCTTTTGGCTTCATTCTTCAACCAACTTGAGCTGTTATAAGCTTCTGATTGACAACATGGTCCACGAGTGTGAGATCTTTCTTGTCCTTTACAGGAAATTAGTTGCCACCACAGATTTTTTTCAAACACCACAGAAAACAAAGCATTCAGCTTAATTCTAATAACAGAACTCTTTCTCCTGTCTTCCAAATGTCTTTCAAAGTTCGATTCAGAAAAAAATAATGAGTTTCTTTTCTGTCTTTGTTTGTTTTTTGTCCTTGAGTCAGCCAGCTGCTTTCATTGTTGCATGTTTCACAAATCAGGCTGTAAGTTGTTTTAATCATGTTACGTGAACATACAAGGACATTTGGCATTTGGAGTTTAAAGAAAAGAAAAAAAAGAAAAAGATCACGCAAACAGAAAATGTTTTAACTGTTGTCCACATTTATTCCAATCATTGCTGTTTTGAAGGTCACAGCTAAAAACTGGGAACCAGATTTGCGTTTAGCATGTTAGCATGCCAGCATATGCGAACTACCATTTAACAGAGATTATAACTGAGGGTATTTGCACCACTAAAAGTTTTTTACATGCTTGATCAATACTGAAGTTAAGGTCAGGCTATTGCTTGTTGTGTATTTATTCTGTCCCTCTGATGATTCACAAAAATCAACCACTGAAGCGTGCTGTTTTTGTTGTTGTAACGTCTGTCTCTTTAAGGCTCCATACTCCACAAACCCCCTTTCCTCTGATTGGCCAGCCCCATGGAGGCCTTTCAGGGGGCAGAGCTATAGGTAGACCTTGATGTTTGAGGCCCACCTCTCCAACCTGTCCTGAACCAGTTAGTGAATCCTTATGTACAGTGGCCAGTGAATGTCAGACAATTTGCAAAAGCCACAGCATGAATGCAAGAGCAAAAACACGAATGCAAAAGCTACAACACAAATGCAAAATGCAACAACACAAATGCAAATGCCACAACACAGAGGAAGTAGAAAGGGGTTATTTTTCCCAATGTACACAGAAAAGTTGTGAAAGTAAGTAAATGATTATCTTTTTCAACTTCATCTGTGATAAATAAAGCTTTGTAGGGGTCTCACCTTGTCATATCTTTCATAGTACGTATATTTTTTTAATTTACCAGAAAAATATGTTATGAATATTTAGCTTTATGAATCAGTATCGTTAGCATTACAGCTTAATTTATCATGGCTGAAGGTAAAAATTTACTAACTGGTTTTCTTACTTTCACAACTTTTCTGTGCCCCTTTAGATAAATGTCTTCTTAACTTCTGTTGTGGCTGTTGTGGCTGTTGTGGCTTTTGTGAATTGGATGACACCTACCAGGCATGGTACTTATGCAATGACCTCATCATTTCAGCAAGTCTCGTGAAGACCTGGTGCTATTCTATGTCAGAACAGAACATTTTGATCTGTTTACAGACAGAGTCAGAGAATTTTTCAACATAAAGATATGTTGAGTTTTGGGAGTCTGCACATGCTTAGACATACAGCACTGTTACTTTATATTAGGGGTGGGGGATACTGGGAATTTTGGTATCAATCCAATACCAAGTATATACAGGGCTAGTATCGCCGACGCTGATACTTATACCAATACTTTTTACAGTTTTTTTACACAGAAATATAGTGATCATTGAATAATTTTGTGATTTTGCCTTGAGTTGGTTGATTTTGATTATGATTATGGTAAAACACAGCACAAAGATATTAGGCAGTAATAATGCTTTTTATTAACTAACCTCAACAATAGAACAAAATTTTAACTGTATAAAAGTAATTAAATAATTATTCTACCACCACTATTTCTTTAGGGAAAAAAATTACAAGTGCAAAATAACAAAAAGGTCCCCCCCATTTGCACAGAGAAGCAGCAGATGTAGGAAAGTAAAGTAAAGTAAATCGCTGGACGACATAAGAGAAAATGCAGTATCGATCTCATCACGCTAGTATTGATACAATACCAATACTCATCTTGGTATAGATACTATCGATACTTAGGTCGATACGCCCACCCCTACTTTATATCCATGATTAAAGAACACGAGAGTGGAATGAAACAAGAAGTGTCTGGGGTGTTTTCATTGATGAGATAATTCCAAAAGTCTGTTGAATTTTATCCTCTGGGGACCATAAACACTGGGACAAAATTTGAGTTTTATTCCAAAATCAAAAACGTGTCTCACAGCAGCTCTTCATTGAATAAATCATGTTGCAACTCATTCATAAGTTTAATTTATCTTTCTAGGACTATGAATGTCATTAATTTCCCTCCTGTTTAAATGTATTTTATTTGTTTGAATTACTGTATTGTATTTGTGTATTTATGTAAATGTATAGGTATATTTCATTCTTGTCTCTAGGAGGGCCCCTCGACAAGCCCCCATGGGTTTTATTGGCCCTTCCTGCACATTTCCTGATGTTATTGTTTGTTTCTTTGCTCAAATTCGTTTTGTTCTTTTACTAAATTGCTATACATGATTCATTTTGTGTTTCATTTCTTATATGTGCAATTAAAAAAATGTCAACCTGAAAAGTTACAGATATACCAACTGTATTTGACAAAGTGTTAAACCAGATATTACAGGAATAATTGTTGAATTTGAGAAAAAAAATCCAGTGATTTGGACACAGCAAGAATATTCAGAATATAGCTTCTAACTATGTGATTTGGATATTTTGCCTGGAGATCACAAACGTCAGCAGACACCAGAAAATTTAATGGTGATCAGTCTTGAAGTCAGTGAAGTATGAACCTTGTTAAAAGTTTTGATCAATGTCAGTTTTCATTGTGCTTGATTATAATTTACAGAAATCCATTCAATGGTTGAAAAGAGTCAGAACTTAAAGCATGAGACATGAGACCGAAGCAGACAAACATGATCTGTTATAGATCATTTGGTAACAGTGAACTCATCGTTCTCAGACAGTTTAGAAAACCCCAAGACCAGTCAAGTGTTATTTATGCTGACACAAAGTTCAGAAATGTATCTCCACTCCCTGAATAAACAAAAGATGGGTCAGTAAATCAGGTGGTAACTGAGGACAGCAGAATACAAACTGTGTCACTGATCATTAATAGCCCTGGAAACAATGAAACACAGTTGTAAAGTTGTGTTCCACACACCATCACTCACACTCACATGCATATAATCCCCAACACACACTCTCATGAATGGCCACCTGGTTTTTCCTGCAGCACTTTGAAGGGTGAAGAAATAATGAGACCATTAGTAAATCCCTTAAATACACCCACTTCTTTCACTCCTCCCTTCTTCCTCTCTTCTTGACTGAGTCTCTCCCTCTGTTGGGCCCAGACGCACACTTAGACCTTCACATGTAAAGTAAAGCTCTGTGGATATAGGACTGATTGCTCAGCTATGCAGTAGAAGGAGGATTAAGACTGAGGACTAAGGCTGGGTGCCAGTGCTAGGATTGGGCATTTCGCCATTTATGCATGACCCGGAGAGGAACAGCAGCACTCTTTTTTTCTCTGTCACATTTTACCAAAATCTCCTCTTTGCTCCAGAGTTATTCTCCCTTTCCTTCTCCCTTTCTCCTTTCACCCCTCTTTCCCCTCTCTCTCAACCATGACCCTTCTGTCAGAGGACCAGTCTGCGAGACCCCAGCCCTGCCGGCTTCCTGAGCCAGGCAAACACATCCGCAACTCTCTGCACCAGTTCTCAATGGGCTACACCGGCTCCAAAGAGGAATACATGACCAGCGGTGAAAGCGTGGTCTACCAAAACATGGAGCCCCCAAAGCGCTCGAGGGGCCGACTCATCCTCCACGGCATGGTCATGTTTGGAAGGGAATTCTGCTACGCCGTGGAGGCCGCTTTCGTCACACCAGTGCTTCTGAGCGTGGGTCTTCCTCGCAGCCTGTACAGCCTGGTGTGGCTGATCAGTCCCATCCTGGGCTTCCTGCTCCAGCCCATCATCGGGTCAGCCAGCGACTACTGTCGGTCACCCTGGGGGAGGCGGAGGCCTTACATCCTGGCTCTTGGTATCTTCATGCTGCTGGGGATCACCTTGTTCTTGAACGGGGACGCCGTCATCTCAGGTAAGGGTCAAAAAATGGAGAGGGGAGGTCAATGGAAGACTTTAAAGAGTGAAGTCTTTTATTTAAAAAAATGTTAAAAAGTTTAAGTTTTTGTAGCTGACTGAGCCTTTTCATTGATAAAATGGAAAAGAATGAGTGATAAATTATCTAAACAAACTTTGTTTTAGTATTTCATGTTGGTAAAGCTTTGTTTGCCTTTTGAGAACTTATTATTTTACTACCTTCCTGATTCAACCCTTTTGAAACTTTCTTTTCAACTTTTTTGGCTTTTTTCTACACATTCAACTTCTACTCACTCTGTGTTTCTATCAGAAACAATAGTGGCAAGCTCAGCCCAGATTTAGAAAGATTTACCTTGATAAATGTGTTGGCATGCAGTTCTGAAAGGCTCTTACACTCACGCTATTAACTTGTGACCCACGTTGATTGTGTGACTTTTTAAGGTAGCCTTGATCCGATGCCCACTGGCACCAACAGAGGGTTAGGAATGAGTGTAAAAACTCATGTTGCATTGTTTAGTCACAGAGAAAACCTTGAAGAACTGATTTTATTGGAACATGTGACCTTTTAAATACAGGATGAGTGAAAAAAAAAGAAAAAGAAAAAAAAATTCCAGTGTACCCTTATGAAGGGGCCTTTCTTTACTTTACAATGCAGCTGTATTATCTCCCAAAAAGCAGTTGAGAACTTACTCCATCCTGCTTTTCTCATTTGGCTCTAAACTTTAATAATCACTGGGCTTGAAATATGCCCTCAATTTAACCCGTGAGTATGACTGGAATTATCACCTGGAAGTACGTCTAGAGCAAAAAAAGCTTTTCAGAGGCTGCTTCTCTTCTCCACACTCAAAGCTGAGAAAGTCCTTTCTAACCAAACCATGTAAAGCTATGAACTACAACACATTTATTCACTGTGAAAACTCACTGTGAAAACTCACTTATTCTCTGTGTTGAATGCTGTAATTGTTGCTGGAGTTTATTATTAAGAAGCCAAAAGGCTTTTCCTTAATAATCATATGAATTGTAAAATATTTCTTTCTTTTGGCGAAGGCGGGGTAAGCTGATTACCTCTCCACGTTTCTCAGGGGCGTAGGAAATGCTGCAGGCGTCCTGTGACATAATGTTTGCATTGTTAGAGCAACTCAGTCCAACAGCCTCACGTTGGTCGCCATAAGGATAAGAACAAGTCTTTATTGTTCTGTAACTTTTTTTTTTTTTTTTTTTGGAATATAAAATAAAAGGAATGAATGTCCCTTTAATAATACTCTTAGATTTGTTCTAGACTAGGAGTGGGTATCGAAAACCGGTTCCTGTTAAGAACGGAAAATAAATGTTTCAACCCATCAACATCGTTAGCCTTTGTGCTTAACGATTCCCTTATCGATTATTTGAATTGAGCTCCTGGATCATACATTGAGTGGTCTGTCTTAGCTATCTTAGCTTAGCATACATATAACAGTTTCCTAAGAAAACTCTGATTCAGGATTTTCAGCTTGAAGTTTAATTGAAGAACTGAACACACAAAGAAATGTTCCTTTATCTCTCATACCAGATTCCTATTTAACACATTCAACATAGTATATGTCTCCTTATTTATCAAAAACTATATAAACAAAATAGTGATAGCTTAATGCTAACTTATAAAGGAAATTGCGTCCATATGCTAGCAGTTAGCATACATCAACATAACTTCTATTTTACAACAGAATTTCAACCTTCATCAGAGAAGCGTATCATAATTAATCTTTGATAACAACAATAAAAAACCCTAAATGTCAAAATACTAACACGCAAATGAAAGAAAAGTTACATTCAGGCTCATGGCTGGCTTCATTACTATGTCATGGTTCCAAATAACTCAAACAATTGACATAACCTGTTTGAGACACTAGATGTCCTACTTAGGACAATAACATATAACAAACAGAACATCAACGTAACTTGACAGGTGATTTTTACTTATTTTTATTTATGGCCAGAGATACCTAGATCCAGTGACCAATGTCGTATTTTTTTTATTGTAAATTCACACTATGTTGTTCGCAACACAGAAAACCTGCAAAGCTACTTTTTGTACAGAGAAAATTCACAGGAGCGATTGATGGTTGGTTTAATGAAGAACTAGATGGATAAACAGAATCGATAAGGGCATTGGTATCAATAATATTGCATCAATACTCATCTCTATTCCAGCCTTAAAGTAGTCAAAAAGAAGATTCAGGTTTTATAACATGATCATTTTTTGACGGGGTTCGTCTGGTCCTTTGTCTTAATTTCTATCATTTCAAGGTTTCTCTGTGTGATGGTTTTTCTTTTCCCTGCAATTCAATCATCCTTACCAAAATTAGACAATTTCACTCTTGACATCCAGATTGGCTGCTATGTTTAATCATTTTAATATTTTTTGTTCTGTTTTTTTTTTTTTTTTTTTCTAGCGATAGTCACAGATAAGTCGTTGAAGAGCGTCTGGGCCATCGTGGTGGTGATGTTCGGCGTAGTGCTGTTTGACTTCGCCGCTGACTTCATCGACGGGCCCATCAAGGCTTACCTGTTCGATGTGTGTTCGTACCAGGACAAAGAAAGAGGCCTGCACTACCACGCTCTGCTCACAGGTGTGTAGCTCACACAATCACCCACACTCTTTTTGTATTTCCAGCATGCAGCGGGGCGGATTTGCTGTCAGCTTGAGTTCTTTCTTTGTGCCGAAGCTTTCCTTTTAGTTGTTCTTTCACAGCACTCTGTAATGTTTTGACCCTCAGAGCTGAACTGAGTTTTTGTCTGCTGGTGGTAATAACATCCTGGTGGATGGAGCTGCTGTGCTGCTGTCTCCAGGTTTCTTTTCAGACAATGACACATGGGATGGTACAAGAAGTGTGTGTCCAAAGTGATTCTGTTGGTCGGGGTGTGAAGTGCTCGTACTGGAACGTGTTGTCTGTTGTGGTTGCAGCATTATTCTATTTTTCTATTGTATTTTTTTATATCCTGTTTTTGTGAGTCTAAGATGGGCCTGCTGCACTCCTGCTGAGTAAAGGGGAAGTTCGTCAAGTTACTGAAGAAAGAAAAATGTTCCAAAAATGAACCGAACCTTTGGCTCCAAACTGAGATACATGCCAGGCCAAGACTTGTGTGAACTCCGGCAGTTTCCAAGAAGCAGAGTTACTTTTCTTTGACCTTATGAGGGATTTATGTACCACACATATTCTTATAAAAGTCTCTGTAATAAACAGATGGTAGAAAATGGTTACCACTGCCAGCCTACATTATCATAACAGTTCCAGCGTCCATTAGCAGCCATCACACAGCTCACACCATCAGAAAAAAAAAGTTCGTGCTGTTCGGTGATTCAGAGAGCACAAGGACAGACAGACCTGATAGTCAGAGTATTTTATCAGTTTTTCTTTGTTGACTTACTTGAAAATAGTTATGTTGTTACATCATTACATAAAAATGGTCCATTATCTGCATATGGTCTTGTTTAAGAGAGCTTTTTGGGGGATATCATTATTCAACTGACTGACCCTATTTCACAACCAAGAACAGTTTTAAGTGATACATTTGTATCTATTTACCTCAATTACTGTCTGCCTTTCTGAACACGTCTTAATTGCCTGCACAGAATATGCACTGGACAACACTGAAAGGTGAAGCATAATCCAAGTCAAGAATAAACTTGTGACAGACTGTCACAAAGTTTTATTCTTTTTAAAATAATACCAACAAAAAAAGTGCACAGAAATATAACAGGAGCACAAAGAATTAGTTCTGTTACTGAATATTATGCCTATCAGCTCCTTAACTGAAAGCTGCTTTATTAAATATTTGTGTTTCAACACTGTATCAAATGACCGTGTGGGCTTGTGAAAGGGGTTTTGATCACAGTCAAAAAGCCAGAGAGAATTATTCGTCAACCATGCAGCTGTGCCATGACTTATTCAGAATGTTTGAATAGCTAACTTTGTTTAGAAAGCTAGCTTTAAATCATGATAGGCACTACGTGCCCTGCCTTAAACAACAGACATTTATGAATAACAATTGTGACGGCTGGCTTGTACAAAACTACAGATTGTCACAGTGAACAAATATATTAGCCGGTTTGCTCCTAGTTAGCAACAACCAGGGCTTGACATTAACACCGGCCAACCGGCCAAATGCGGGTGGATTTCGGCAGTGGCTGGTAACACCGCTGCTCCCACTGGCCACTTTGGCGGGTTGAATTTTATCTCAAACATGGAGCAGAGAGACAAGCAAAAAGATGACTCTGATGATGAAAGCTCTGAGGAAATTTAATTTACCTCTCTTCATTGTCATTCTCATGAACAAAGAAATGATTTTTTGATTACAATCGTTAATAAATATTTAAGCAGACAGTGTCTCTTGCTGAGTTTTATCAGTTCAATTAATCCCCTTTACCATTTTATTATAAGCAATGACAAACTACTATTTTAATTACTATGTCTTAACAGACTGCATATTTTCATATGAAAGGAGCACAGTGTTACACACAACTTTATCAGAGCTGAATACCTGATTAAGGACCTGTGGATTTTAACATTGATGTAGTGCTGTTTTGAGTGTGCATAGGGGTCGTTTACATTTAAAGAGGTTGTAAATCTTTTTTAAGTAAACTTTAGCATATCATCATCAGCTTTAATCATATTGAACATAATTATCCAACAACAAAATGTGGCCAGTGAAAATACTGAGTGGCTAGTAACCGAGGGATACCACTAGCCACAGTGGCTGGTGAGCAAAAAAGTTAATGTCAAGCCTTAGCAACAATGCTAGCCTGGCTTCTCTAAACAATAAAGGAAGCAGTTAGTGACTACATTAACTGGCTAGCTCTCCACAGTGAACATTAATAATTAGTAAATTTTTCTTAGCTGATCAGACACAGTTAGCAACTATGTTAGCGTAATGACACGGAACCATAGTCCCAGATTAAAGGCTCATTTTTGCTCAATGTTACATACCGATATGGACATAGCCTTCTTTATAGCTCTTCTGTCTGTGACCAAACAAAGCTCTACCACCAGAAACCATGGGGACAGTGTTGCTGTTACTACCTGATTCAAAGCTTTAGCAAGAAAAGGAGAAGAAATAACAATGGTGGAACTTTTGGGATGTATTTTACTGCCTCACCGAACACCGCCTCTTACAGCACTGCCTCTGTTTTTTGTCTTATATGCAAGAGGTACATTATTAATACCCTTCAATCCTTAACCTACTGTGATAGCGTCAACGGTACATTTATCTTGCACTAGTGTTATTACTGTAACTTTATCATTTGCACCATAAGAAAATTCAAACATTTCAAACATTCAAAAACCAAACAATTTGTGCTTTCCAGTGATATATGATTCAGTACAGTAATCACAAGCATGTGGCACTGCCCCGCAACGCAAGAGCAAGAAAGTATCAAGAAAATGTGTAGCGGTTGTAACTCCTCGAGTCTTTGCCCAATCTTAAAAATGTCAGAACACTGACTAATGTTGCGTACCCACCGAAAGCGTTGAGATCGAATGTATTCGCGCGTCAAGAAATTGCACGAACAGTCCACCATCATCATTTCATTGTCGAGCATGGCTCCGATCACCACCACCGCTGCTCTGTACCTGCTGTCAGGAAGTCAGCTACGGGCTAGGCGCCGACATCGGTACTGGATGCACGCTATCCTACAGAGACGGTGTGAGCTCGTGAGTTCCACCGTCTCTTGCAGGAGCTGCGTCTGGACGACGGCCGGTTCCAGCGATACTTCAGGCTGACTGTTGCCCAGTTAGAAGACCTGCTATCCAGGGTTGGTCTCCCGCCTGGATACCAACTACAGGCTCTCTATTCCAGCTGTGGAGCGCCTGTCCATCTGTCTCCTATGTTTGTGTAGCTAGCTGTGTAGCTCTACCTATGTTTGGTGTGTGTGGTGTCACAACTATGTGACGATCTTCACGCTGATAGGCTGTCCCGGCGCGTCAAGACGCTCGCTTGCTCAAAAAGTTCAATTATTTCAACTCGAGCGTCAAGCATTGAACGATGAGCAGCGAGCGTTTTTTGCTGGAAATGCTCACCGCTCAACACTTGAATGCTTGACGCCGCTCTATGCTCGCCCTGACGCAGCATCAATTCACGGTTTTAAATTGACTTTGTATGTAATATCAACGTGGCAAAAGTTTGCAACGCTTTCGGTGGGTACACACTGTAAGAGCTGAGAAGCTGTACTGTCAGTCAGTGTCAGTGTTCTGTCTTACTAAACTCCTAACATAATAATTTTCATCTTTTTTTTTGTGTGTGTGTGTGTGTGTGTGTGTGTGTGTGTGTGTGTGTGTGTGTGTGTGTGTGTGAGTGTTTTTCTCTTCTTTTATGCTGCTAATATTTCCATACCATGTGCAATAATAATTTACTGGATGTTAAAATCTCAAGTTTATGTTCTGCTGGAAAAAGGGGCCAAAGCAATCTGACATAGAGCATTTTAAACCTTTTTACAGCCTTAATAAAAACATCAAGGCACATTTTAGTGTCTTTTAGATTCAGTTTTAACTTTAATTACAACAAATGATTACATTCTCCCAGGTGAAGTAAATTTTAGTTTATCCAAAGTTCAGTACATTGAAGAATATTAATATACATCATTCTCTGGTAGGATTGCACATTGAGGAGTGTGACTGTGGTTCTTGATGATCCTGAGGGCTCTGTTCTTTGTGGGCGCTGGAAACATTATTTTACATTTTGAACTCAAGGATTTGAAAACTATAGTTTTTTCAGTCTGTTTTCCTAGCCTTTAAATTGATAGTGAAATTAGTCCCATGATAATTATGTCAGTCTATAGAAAGTATAATCACTCATTTTATAGGTTTATAGAGTAAACTTTACAGATACTCAGCTGAAGTTTGAACTTTTAAAAATACTTAAAAAAAAAAAAAGGGAAAAAAAAGAAGAAAAAAAAAAAACATTTTTAACTGTATTTAAAGCATTAGAGAACACACCAGATCACGCAGTGTAAGATGTGTAATTTTTTTGTGTTTGTCAGTAGTGTGCTCAGCTGTCAGCAGGCACCGAGTGGTGTGAGCATGCTGGTCAGGCTGTAATCCAGCCCTGAGCTAGTCATGCGCTGCAGTCATGGGTCTGGGCTGAGAGAGACAGAGGCCAGGCACATGACTCCTTAGACGCTGCTGCCATGGCTGGTATGTGAGGTTTGGGGAGGGAGGAGCTCAGATTGTTGTGGGCTCCTTTGTAGTTTTTGTAGCTCTTCAGTTGGCCTAAAACTCAACCCTGGAGAGCATTTTTTCATCCAGCACATCTTTGGGTGGAAACTTCAACCAATTCAGTTCGTCAAGTACGAATTTACAATAATTCACTGTCCCTAACAGATGGAACTTGATTATTTATGAATAATAATTGTTCCCACTGCTTTTTTGAGTTAGCAATAGTTTAACTAAAGCCAAGCTAACACACAGAGCTAACAGGCTAAATGTGCTAAATATTCACCTTCAGTGGATGCACTCTTCCGATAAAATCATTTTTCTGTACTCTTCAGCTCTCTGATTTGCCCTTGGTTGGCTCCCAGAGGATACACCACAAGGTCCCCTTTTATTAAGTAACATCCACAGAGGAAAACATTTGACATGTTTTGCTAGTGTGGTAAACCATTGGTTCCCTTTGAGTAAATCCATAGCCTGTGAAATAAATGGACATAGACTCTGTGACATCACCTGTCTGTTTCTAAAGCAGAGTTTGAAGCATTTTGTTGACTGGGATCATATTAGAAATGAGGTGTTGCTTTGAGCCTCCCTCCTGTCTAGCATCATCTGTAGACCAACATTTTTGCTGGTCAAATTCTATGTTTTTTAGATTACTAATGTCAGCTGCAAATGGCAACCTTAGGTCTTAAGATATGAAACTTGTGTGACAAGTGTTAAAAACTGCAGTTCATTGAGTGTCCACTTGAGGCTGGCTGCAGAAGCACCAGAAACCACGGTACACCAGTTCAGTAACGATGATCTTTACGGTAAAAATAAACAAGTTTACAGCCTAGTTCAGAGAAAATTTCAGCCTGAATAACTCATTTTCAAGTGGTTCATGCTTGACGGCGGTGTTAAGTAATAAAATTTACGAGTTTTCCCAAATATGGGCGTGGCTAACTTAAACAAAGCTAGGTTGAGTTTTTCAATGTCACACTTCTATGATAGGCTTCAGATCTTAAACCAGAAACAAACAGGTGATGTCACAAATCCTGGGCCCATAATTAAACAGTCTAGGGTCAGCGGTTTTTACTTTTTGTGCTAAGCCTTAAGTGTTTTATGTATTGTGGTAAACTAACATGCTTAATGTGGTAACCGTCAGCATCTCAGTCACAATGCACTTTGAATTTTTCATTAATATTGGAAGTATCAGGGTAAAAACTTGTATCAAAACTGAATAAGTGTGAGGGATACTTTCTGAATTCATTGAAAATGTCAAGCTTCTCCTTACTGAGTCTAACCCCTGTCCCAATTTTTCTAATCTTTCATTTTTCTTTTTAATCCAAAGTGAGTCACATGAAAAGACTGTTGTACCCTGCATTAATAATAAGCCCAGAGTTATTCCACTGAAGATTTAGTACTTAAAAGCAAAAAGCAGTTACAGAAAGAAAGGTGAAGAGGTTCTTGAATCAAATATAAGACTCTAAAGTTAATATTATGTTGATGCTAACACAAAGGACAGCGTGACTCCAGAGGTGCCTCCTGCTTCACTGCATGACCTTATGTTGAAGGCAACAGGAAGTGTAATCTGCACAGTTTATGTGAGTGGTGATATTTGTTTGCCCATGACTGAAATATGTGTCCTTTGGCATTTATGCGTCATACTGTTTTCATTGTTTCTCAATGGATGAAAAAATAACCCTTCACTGTTATTCGCAGTCCTACAAGCTATAAATCACTGCACAGATCTGTCGAATTCAACAGGTATCTAAATGTTTACAAGCTGCTTAATTAGACTTTTTTCACTTTTTATGCCTTCATCCCCTGGATTTGAGACCTACTTTACCTTACCTACCTACCTGAGAGTGGTGATTTCCAAACTGGAGGCTTAGATCCCCTGAGTAGTTGTTAAACACTGTCAGTAAGGTCATAAAATATCTTCCAAACCAAATACTATTTTCATTTGTATATTTCATCCATAACTGAACAAATGTAAAAAAAAAAAAAAAAAAAAAGAAGAAGAAGAAGAAGGGTTAATTTGTATAAAATTCTACATTTCCATGTTGTAAAATGAATGAACTTTACAGCACAGACTTAATTGTACTTTCCACTCCTTGCAACATGAAATCGGAGGTGATCTACGAGCTCATCTCACAGCCAAACTGTTTAAAAGAATAGAGTTTGATTAAAAGCAGCCTCTTCATGTGCTGTAAAGCACAGGCTAACATGTTAGCATCTTCTTTTTCCATGTCCTCTCATCTGGGGCATAAAGACCAGTGTTTGCTCTTGAGCTGCATGTCAGGTAAGGGCTGAGGGTTCCTCACCTCCTTGACAAGGTCAGGTCACAGCGTTTAAGTATCTATTTCCAGTTATGAAGAGGGGGCTAATAATGAAAACTGCTGAGAGGTACAACATCTACTGCAGCCCTGAAACACCGTATGAGCAAGCGCCCGGAAACAAGCACTGAAGATGTTCTTAGGAGTGTTTTTCTTTTTCTTTAAAAAGAGTAAAGAAACAAATTTGTCCCCAGTCAAAAATAATGACAGATGATCATCTCTCCCCGGCTCCAGCATTTTGTGATGATTTGTGCCCTTTGTCTGCGGAGATGGTTACCTGGAGACAAGTCAGGAAGTCAGTGAATGAGTAAGATAAGCCCTTATTTTTCCAGCAGTGCCGTGTCTTTTAAACAAGCTCTTTGCGTAGAGAAGAGTTCGTGCATATACAGTCTCTGATTATAAGGCCTTTTATCCTCCTCGCCGAAGGCTGGCCTTATAGAAGTAGTTCTACAAATGTTACCTCTGATCCCAGAGAAGCAGAGGACAGAAAAGCTGGCACCTACTGTTTCTGTCCTCTGGTACTTCTGCTTCTCCCATAGTGTTGTGACCATGATATTTGATGATGATGATGCTGTGCTCTGCGTGCTCTATAGCAGCTTCACTTGGTTGAAACTGCAAAGGAAATGCAGAAGCATTGTGTGGAAACCTTATCACAGCTCAAGTTGAAACTTGAAACCCTTGAGAAAACATCCATCCATCCATCCATCCATCCATCCATCCATCCATCCATCCATCCTTTGCTGCTATCCTGTTCAGGGTCATGGTGGATGGCTGGAGGCTATCCTAGCTGTCTTTGGGGCAAAGGGTAGGGTACACCCCAGACTTATCACCAGTCATTCACAGGGTTGCCACCAGGGGCGGAGCCAGGATTTCAATTTTGGGTGGGCAAAACCAATTTTGGGTGGGCCTTAAATTACAAGAGTTAATAGATTTGGTTGCTTTGATTCTTTGATATTTGATTAAAAAAAATTCTTGTGCATCAGACAGTGATGGCTCTCAACGGTACTGGCCAAAGTGTAGTGATCTTATCACACAAATGGGCTGCGCCACCTTAACTTTTCATGTATTATAGGCTGTAAGAGACGCAATATTAACCACAGCCAAATAGAGACAAAAATCTACAGCCTTTCCCAAATACATTCTTTTTTCCTACCAGTATAACATGGGGTTCAATGAGTTATATCATTTTTACCAACAGGCTACAAGATTGCCAAACTTGGCCCATTTAACAAAGATAGGGCATCCAACAATAACAAACAGAGCGTAAAGTGACACAATTTTATAATTTTCCTCTTTAAAACTAATTTCTAAAAACTATATAAACCCATCCCACCCATGGCGATGCCCCTGGTTGACACACGGAGACAGACAACCTTTCACATACATTCTGATGCAGCGTGTCTTGGATTCAGATTATGCCAGATTAGGTTTAGATTCATGCAACTTTCTTAATCCCTCATGTGACAATAAGTGACACTTAGCAGACCCCAAACAATCCTTCTTATTTTATTCTCACCTGAGACCTTACCCCTCTGAATCACTGTCACTTCATAAACCAAACTTCTTTGGGTCGTGTTTGATTTCATGAGAACAGCCAGCAGCACTTACTGACATATTCATTAACCGGGAACTTAACATATGAATGCTCCATTTGGTGTTTCTGTAAAAATCAGTCACTAAGTGGGGTCATACATACTTGTTTCAGCATTACTGATAAAATCAAACCTCCAGTGATGCATCATTTGTAAACAATTTGTTCAAAATGAATGAATGACCTGGGTGAATTAACTGATTCACTTACTGAAAAGATTCACTCATTTCATCTTCAGTCAAACTCTCCTCTCTCACAACTATTGTCTCTCTTTAGATTGATGGAGTTGGCTGGGGGGCCTGCATCTTTCAAGCCCACCCCTCCATTTCCCTCTTCTTATTCAACATTAAGGTGTCGCAAAACTGTTTGTGCTTAATGGCTGCTGTTATTTTGCAAATGGCTCATATATCCGACTTGATATCACTCAGCTGACAGCTTTAACATCTACTAGCAATGGTCTCTATTCGAGCGTGTTTCAGTCAGCGCAGTGTGTGTGTGTGTGTGTGTGTGTGTGTGTGTGTGTGTGTGTGTGTGTGAGAGAGACTGAAGTCAGTGACTCATAGTCTTTCATGTTCACATTCAGTCAGTCAGTCATTCAGTCAGTCATTCAGTCAGTCAGTCAGTCAGTGAGTGATTTGTTTACTGAGGGAAAAATATATGATTGTTTTGGCAGCTCTCAGTTTAAAAACCATAGTTATATCCCTCTAAATCCTCAGCTCATTGGCTATTCATTCATTATTCACCACCAGCTGTTCTCAGTACCACCATGAGCATAAGTCCACGTTCAGTCAGGTTTGAGTTAATTAAATTCTGATTCACAGGCAGAGCTGCAGAGAATTACTGAACGATCCAGTGAACTAATTTTTTTTTCTCTCTCTTTTTTTTAACTTGTCCTGTCCAGCATCTCAACAACAGAATTGTGGTCTGGCTGTGTATTGTGCAGACCTCATTTATTTTGCCAAGAGGAGACCTTTGTGTGTAAAGCTCCTCTTGAGTTTTAAGCAATACTTTTTATGAGTGTTTTGTCATTTCTTTTTTCTTTATATTGCCAAGTTAAAAGATTACTGCTTGACCGGACCAGGGTGATAACAGAAAAGAGACAGTGACAGATGAAAAGAGTGTAGAGAGAGAAGAGACTAGACAGAGAGGGAGAGAGGAACAACAAAACAACAGTAGAGCGCAACCACAACAACTGAGCAAATGACTACAGACAGAACAACCAAACAACAAGCTGCTGAGCCTGAAAAGAGACAGTATCCTGAGGTCTTTGACATCATAATCACAAGACGCACCTGTGGAGAAATGAACTGGAGAGATCATGAGCAGAAGTGAGCACAGCAACGACAATTATCAATATATATACATTTAAATGTATATATACACACACACTTACCTACAGATGTAGAGGCATGGGTGGGAGTGCAGGTTACTGGGGTTAGTTTTGTTTTGTGTTGATCATACCAAGGAGTGATCATGCAGATGTAACCCTGCTGCCTCCAAGAGCCAGACACCCACAGAGAGGACCCCCAAAACCAAGCACCTTGCAGCCACCAAAGAGCACAGAACCCAGACAGTCCATCAACGAGACAGCAACACGCCGACTCAGTGGGAGGCGGAGAGAGGAGGCAGACCCCCAACACTGTAGGGTGAGGGCCCTGGGTCTGAGGCCCACAGGCCCCACTAGATGCCAGGCCCCGGATCATATGTAGGGAGCAAGATCTAGGCCCTGTGAGCCCAAAGGCCACCCACCCCCACAAAAGGAGGGCCTGGCCCGGGACCTGGAGGGACAGGACCAGCCCAGACAGCCACCAACTGCTAGTCTGCACCCGTCCCCATCACCCCCGGCAAGACTCCCGAGAGCACAGAGATCCCCTCCCCAAGACCAAACCTCCCTCCATCATACCTCCCCCATCCCAACACCTCCCCCTCCCCTCCATACCCAAGCCCACCAATCATCCCCGAAAACCCAAACCCTCATCCGCCCTCTCCCCCCTTGGAGTAGGCCAAAGGACACCAGGCCCCAGACACCCACACACCAGATACAAACAGGGGCATGCCACTCAATACACACTGCCCATCAACACCTACTAATCAACACAACAACACAACGAGGTTGGTCAATGCAACAACACAGCAGCACAACATAACAACACTACATTACAATAACACTAACACAACGCACTTAAACATACCCAGGTGATCATTGGAGGTCACCAGTTGCCCAGGTTGTGACATATCCCAGGAGGTAGGAAGGGAGAAAATACCTTCCTATTCCACCCTACCTCTCCGTAGTGGGTAGATGTTTGTGTTCCAAAAGCAGTTAAAAAAAAATGTACCCCTCCATGTGGTTAGCCTGGAGAACCCCGCCCACCATTTACCACTTGTCCTGACCCCCAAGGCCCTGTGAGTATGTTGAGTAGTGTTGGTACCATGTAGTGATGGCTAAGTGCAATTGAAACTGAGGAGCAAGTCCTAGTTGGATGAAGCAGAAGTGGCCCCGAAGGACCCCTCCACCACACCTGACGAGCATGCACCCCAAGGTCCTAAGTGTGTGGGTGGTTGGAGGAGCAGGGGAATGAGGTGTTGCGGGGTGAAGTAGGACTGGAGAGAAGAGAGCTCCCCTACGGAAGGAAAGCTTCACCCCAGTTTCCCCAGACCTCCCAGGGCAGGGGGAACCTAGGGCTTGCCAAGCCCAGAGCCCAGGACTGCGGCAGCCAGAGAGTCACATGAAGAATTGTTTTCAAGAAATCACTTTATTGCACTGATTCTACTCATCCATTGCACAAAAGAACTGCTTTTCCCAACACTGATTGTCTCTTGATCCCTGATGATCAGTGGTCAGTTTTCTGCTAGGTTGTGTAAACATCAGCAAACTCTGCCTCTGACCGAGGAACATGTTCTCCATTAGGGAGCAATGTAGGGAAATATGTCCAGATTTTTTTATGGCAGGATCAGGATCTCGATTTTATCAGGATTTTTTTCATACTCAGACAATTTTGACCTACAAAGAAAAACAATTCTAACCCCAAATGTTTCTTATCCTGCATTTTAATAATGTCTTTAATGTCTTATGTCCTCTAATGTGTATTTTTTAAGTCTCATCATGGTTGATAGCCTATGCACAATCCAAGTGTACTTTAATGAGATGTCGGTTTGGTTTCTGACCTTGACAGAAAATATAAATGTGCACCTCTATGAACATGATTCATTTCAGTGTCATAGTTATTATTTTGTCAGATAAAAGCTGAGGGCTATATGAAAATAATCCCCAGGCCTGACTTCAGGTGTGCCATGTGAAATAAATATGTTTTTCTGGATGCCAGAATAAAAAGCATGCCATTTCAGAACCAGCTCCTTCTCTGCTGTGTCCAATCAGCTGTCTCTTTCACACCTCTCTTTCAGGTCTCGGTGGAGCCTTTGGCTACCTGGTGGGAGCGATGGACTGGGGCCACTCTGTAATCGGCAAACTGCTGGGCTCTGAATACCAAGTCATCTACTTCTTCTCAGCTCTGGTCTGGGGTATTTTCCTCACCGTGCACCTCTTCAGTATTCCTGAGATACCTCTGGGCAAAGCTCCATCTGCCTCTGACCTTTCACCTCCCAGCGCCCTCCGCCTGCTGGGCTCCCACAGTAATGTGTACGGCTCCCTGACCAAAGAGCCCGTCTCCCTACCAGCGTCCATCCCTGATCACAGACCCAGATCATTCTCTGCTCTTGGCGAGGCCAACTCTGTGACCTCCAGCGCAAAGCAGCCAAATAAGGTACAACAATGAGTTCTCTGAGGATGCATGTGTGCACAGGTGGTGGAACACATGAAATACAAATTTTTAGGTATTGATTCATCAGGTTACGAAAGCAGCCTTCACACTGTCAATCGAAACTATAACATGTTATTTTTGTATTTCAAACTTCATAAAACCTTGTTTATGGAGCTGAGAATGATGGCAGTTTAGAGATTAGTATTTGGGCGTAGAGAATTAATGCAGTGTCTGTTTCATTTACCGAGATTACAATGATAAATGTTCTCCAATGACCCATTTCTTTATGATGGAAACAAGCTAAAGCAGCACATGGATGATAAAAACACAAATGAACACATGATTTGTTTGAAATTGTTGGTCAGACATTCAGTATCCATGAAATTTCCCTCTAAACAGTCAAAATAAATACCTGTATCAGGTTCACTGAGTTAGCTGAGCTAGCTGTGTTAGCTTGGTCTTTTACCTGCCGCAGGTGTGCCTAGGAGACAAGTCCTTACCTCCTACATTTAACTTTTTCCTTTTCAGTGATGATTTTAACCCTCAGTATAGGTTAGTAAGAAAATTACAACCAGCTCCTGGTCTGACATTTTTTTTTTTTTTTTTTCATTTTTCTATTTTTAGATTTAATATTCAATGTTTGTGTATTCATGTTTTTTGTTGCTGTTAATAGCTCAGTGTCTTCAGCTTCATCTGTCCCAGTTTTGCGATCCTTTGGTAAGGCTGTCTGTCCAAAGTGTGTCTGTCACTACAGGTGCATTTCAGGACCATCGTAAAAGTGAAACACAATCCTTGTATTGAGTCTGTTGCACTCTGATTTTAGATTTTAAAAAAGCCACAGTTTCCACAGGAAGAGCATTTTCTTATTTTGTATTTGACTTGGAGTAAGAATCATTCTGCTACGACTCTTTTAATCTGTGTGTAATGACCTTTTTTCCTCTTTAGATCAGCAGACATCACAGCAGCAACACTTTTGGAGGAAAGGGAAAATGTTGCAAATTTAGACACTTGGTAGAGCTTTAACACCAATCTATGGACTGCTCCATGAATGAAATTAAAGAGAAAAAATGTCGACTACAAGTAAAAGTGTATATAGACAAATGCTGTCCCCACATGTAGCCAGGTATTTGGGAAACTGCATTTATTTTTGTATGTTTAGGTCTGTCAGCCACACAAAACTGCAGTTTTACGTCACTAAAAATGATGTTTTCTGAAAACTCCGGCCAAGGTGAAGATTTAAAAAAGACTGGTTTCGTAGTTTTGTGTAGACACAGATGAGTAACGGGGGTTCATCCTGACTGGATGGTATGGGTTTCATGTCTGTAAAACACTGCCAAATATAAGCTCAGCGCGCTTTAAACTGCACTCACCAGCAGATTTGGTCCGGTGGTTGTGAAGAAAAGCATTTTAAAAAACGAACGAAGAGGGATTTTGTTTTTTTAAAATAACTGGCTACGCGTGTGCAAGGCCTAAAACTACAAAGGTAAAAAGACTAAAATGTGACTAGAACAAAGACTAAAATTAAAATAGCTGCCAAAATTACAACAGAATTAAAGAAGTTCTTCAGTGTAACTTTTGTCGCAAGCATTTAAAAGGAGCCAGCCTCAAGTGGACTCTTGAGAAACAGCAGATTTTAGCACTTCAACATTGTCTCATATTCTTAGACCGGAGGTTGCCGCTTGGTTTTAAGACTGGTTGCAGACTCCTGAGCTGAGAGTCCGTGAAATGTTTTTAAAAACAGGGTTTATTTACCCTTAGTGAAAAATTTGTGCACACTGACAGTGATATTTGTTTCTCTGTGAGTGGTTTGTCAGGCTCACTGCAGCTGCTTGGAGTTACCTCTGGAGAGAACATGATAACGTTTGACTGAACTGGAGCCAAGTTAGTCAAAAATAATCAAACGGTGCACAATTCGCATAATTTCTCAGGGTATAATCTGAAAACCTGGAGGAGTATTCGTTTTGACAAACTGACTTTTTATTCACTGACAGTTGAGCTTCTACAAAGGTCATTAAAGGCAAGTGAGACAAAGAGGTTGTTCACTCTGGCATCCTTTCATTTATAGGCTGGCTTTGTGCTTTTATGCCTTATTAATGGGACATAAGCGTATGAAACATTAACAAAAACGTTAACTTAAGGATTACAAAAGAGTAAAACTCACACTTTATAGATCATTCTGACATTGAACAACGAAACCTCCTCGCTTACTTTACTCTTTCACAGAAATGTTTGAACCGTCCCCATGGTGAGAAGGTTTTTGTTTCACCCTCTTCTAAAGTGTGGCTTTAACTGTGCATCAGAAAAGAAGAGGGTGAAAAACAGAAGATGAATGTGTGTGTGCTTGCTTTGTCAGTCCCGACCTTCTCCTGTTTGCTTCCGCTGTGTGTGTTACTCTGCAACCCCAGTTCTGTTTTTAAATCTACTGAAATCATGTTTGAGTCAAGTTTTGAAGGTTTTGTAGGTTTGAAGTGCTTCTGTCTCTCGTTATTTCACAATTCTCTTCTTGGAGTCGAAGCATTAGCTGTTCACACATTTTCTGACTCTGGAGGCTCTCAAACTGACTCTTTCATCAAACTTTGGCATGACTAAAGAATGGTTCATTTCTACACAAAAAGTGCTTTTCAACTGCAGGAATCAAGAACTTTTCGAGGAACTAGGGACTTTTTGACCACAGCAACCAGGGTCTGAATTTAGTTCTGATTTACCTCTAAAACTAATCCTGCCTGGGAGGTATCACTTTCCAGAAGTCTGGAGAGTTTGGGAGCTGTGAGCTGAACATCTCTGAGTGGTGGAGCAGCCACAGTGTTTTCATTTCTCTCTCTCCGTCCATAATGAGATCACACACAGCTGTGATTGACTTGGTTTAATAACTCCTAATCAACCTGATAAACACCATCTTTCTTTCTAGATGTGGGCGGAGAATACGCTCAAATAAAACACTTTCAGGGGAGCGTGGTGCAGCAAAGTGAGTCTGTGCGTGGAGGAGAATTATCAGCGGACAAACAGAGGTTCAGAGGTTAATATTCAGATAGTTAAAGTATATATGACACCTGAAATGTATTTGATTTTTCACTTTATTATTATCAGTTCCTGCTAAATACTTTAAATTCATGGAGAGCAGCACAAGCTGTGGGCTGATTTTTTTTCAGTATTAGTGTAACATAGGCTGTATGACTCAGCCCGGGGGCTTCAGGAGAGCCACAACAGTCAGTGTGGGTCGTGTCATGTCATTGACTGTGTTTACAACTGTAAAATAAATAATAATAATAATAACAGTAAAAGCACTAGCAGCAAAGTTTCTAGATGAATACTGTAAAATTACAGGCAAACACTGTAATACAGAACTACACAAATAACTGTAAAAATACAGGACTAGATTTTACAGTCAAAATTAATTGAAATACAGTATTTCAAAGTAAATCTATACAAGGTAAAATATCATACAAATTCATCCAAAAACATTCAAATCAGATACTTTCAGGTTTTTTTCTGTAATTAAATAAATTATTATTTTAGGAAACAGCCAAATGGATCTACAGTAATTTCCTGTTAAAATACTATTTTTTCCCCATGTATAATAAAAAACGTATGATATATAAAAACCCCCGCTCATAAAACTAAAGATAAATCTCTCCACATTTACAGTATTAGAGGATAGTGTAAAGGATTACACTATCAGAAAAAAAAAAATTACAGTGTACTCTGATCAATCATGATTGATGGGCTCAATAATGTCTGGAGTTAGATACTATAATTTGAGACTGTGTTTTGAGTGGTGCTGTCCAATGATTATACTTTAAATCAGATAAATCACAGGGTTGCTGTGGAAATTAACCATGTTTCCTTTTGCATGAGCAAACAGACTTAACAGAGGAGGAAATGTGATTGTACTTGTTTAATAAACACCATTAACAGTTAGACAAAAAAACAAAAAAAAACTTGAAGCTTCTTAAAGGAGCCTTGTACCACGCATCTTGAGAGGCAACAAAACCTTTGTAAAACATGTGTCCTCAACTAGGGATGGGTACCTTTCATATTTGAAACGAAAGGGTACCGAAGTCTGGTACCTGGCATTCGGTTCAGGTACTCAATAGTACAAATTTTCGGTACTTTTTTGTGATTATGTGGTAAAAGAAATCAATTTGTTTAATCATAGAATAAACATTTCTTTAAATTTAACATATTTACTTTTCAACATATAACCTTGGAGTGTTGTGTTCATGTCCAGCATGGAAAATCGCTTCTCTTCCCTTCCCTCACAGTCACAAGGTTGCGTTTAGGTACCTAAACATGGTAACTTTTGATTCGATACCCTGTACTTTTGACAAAATCTGGTCGGTACCTATAAAAGTACCTAATTCGGTACCCCTCCTTATCATCAACAATGTTAATGGGTCTGGAGTTTGTTATAATCCACTTGATAACTGTGTCAATTTGTCTGAGGTAGACTTACTGAGGCCGGAAGTTCCATAAGGTTTGTCACGAGCTGGACGACACATTAGCCGAAGTGTTAGCAGAGAACCAAACTCCTCCTTGGAGAGTGTGAACATCACTTCATGTTGGTCGAGTATTCTGTTTTTTTTTTTTCTTCTTTTTTTGCTCAAATAAATGCTTTGCCTGCCAGCGACATTTCAGGGATTTTGAGTCATTTTGTGTGACAGATGAGTTAATTGTATTAACATTTTTAATTAGATTAATTATGATGATTGGATCAATACAGGGATCTCAAACTAATGCCATGGAGGGCCAAGAGGCTGCAGGTTTTCTTCCCAACCAAACACTCCACCAGCTGATTCCACTGATTACCTCACCTTCAAGCAAATAGCAGGGACTAATCAGTGAAATCACCTGCAGCCTCTTGGCCCTCCGTGGCACGAGTTTGACATCCCTGGATTAATCTGATTAATGCTTTAATTTGTACAGCCCTATTTTTGACACAAATTTGTCAGAGAAAGGTGAAAGGCTGGTTCCTATATGATCTATGTTTTCCTCAGATTTTATCAAACACTGTCCCTGTCCTCGTAAATTTCTTCAGCCACACTGATAGACATGTCAGTGGGTCTATTCCACTTGATAACAATATCTCATCAATTATCCTTGTAGTATATGTTTTAAATTGTAAAGTCACCATATGAACACCCTGCAAAGGGAGAAACCAGAGCAGAGAAGCAACAAACTTCAGAAATTCACCAGATGAAACTGACTTAAACTTTAGCGTGTGAAGTTTCTTTTAAGACAGCTGCAACTGAAAACAGGATGATGACTGTTTCACTTCTAAGAATTTTATCACGTAAATCTGAACAGTGTGTGTAGCTGTAGCATTAAGCATTTAGCAAAGAGCATTCACTCACATCCAATCAGCTCGCCTCACTGGGGAAAACAGTGTTTGTTGAGTTAGGTCTGACAGCTGTTTTTAACGAATTTTTTGGGGCAGAATCCAAAACTGATCACAGTTTTTCTCTATTATGTTAAGTTTTTGAACTATAGGATCCCTGTTTTCTTAAAAAATATTAAAGGATAAGTTCGGTTTATACAGCTTTTACATTGTTTGTAGAATGAAGTAGAACAAAATGCTCACATAGAAGGCTTTCCTGATCCAAGCAGTGCTTTGGGAGATATTTAGATCCAAAATCGTGCAGCGGACGTCTGTATAATGGGAGCCATGGGGGCATAGACAGCACCGCTCCTAAAACTGCATTAATCGTCCAAAAACGTGTGTTTTTCACCAATATTCCATCATGGTCCGCTCCAAGTTAGTCCTCTGCTGCAGTCTGTGTCACTCCAGACAGTGCTGTGTGGCTGTAATGACCTCTGAACTCACAAAGACTTTGTTTACGTTTGCCTCTCCGTGCATGTGCAGTTCTCTCTGGAGCGCTGACTCCACCTCCTCCTTTCTTTAAGGGGCAAACGTGAACAAAGTCTTTGTGAGTTCAGAGGTTATTACAGCCACACAGCGCTGTCTGGAGTGACACAGACTGCAGCAGAGGACTAACCTGGAGCGGACCATGATGGAATATTGGTGAAAAACACACGTTTTTGGACGATTAATGCAGTTTTAGGAGCGGCGCTGTCTATGCCCCGATGGATCCCATTATACAGACGTCCACTGCACGATTTTGGATCTAAATATCTCCCGAAGCACTGCTTAGATCAGGAAAGCCTTCTGGGTGAGTATTTTGTTCTACTTCATTCTACAAACAATGTAAAAGCTGTATAAACCAAACTTATCCTTTAAAAATGCTTTACTTAACAGATATGTGCTGTTTTATAAAAATCTTCAAACACTGACATACAATGAAATATGAAAGAAACAGGCATGACTGCAATGCTTATTTAACACTGTTATGTTTTTACAAAGGATATGGCTACTGGGGGAGCTACAGGTGAAGACATGGACCTTTGTAAATAAAACACTAAGATGGAAAAGTTACAAACTTTGAAAACTACAAAAGTAGCATAAAACAAAAAGTAATTTAAAACGGTATGTCCATTGCTGCAAGGTTAAGAGAAAATCCAGGACAATCCTCTTAATTGCTACCATGCTAGCTTTCTGTTGGCAGATATTAATAGTACTGACCTTTTGGGGGCTGCACACACCTCTCACAGCACTTCCTCAATTGTGACTGCACAAACAGGTTGCCTCGTAGCTGTAGCTGTAGATGAGTCCAATCGTGATCAGCTGGAAAGTCTCACTACAGCTAATCAGAGGAGTTTTGCTGATCTGGAGGGTAAGCTGTGAAACTTGACGTGCCAGAAAAAAAAAAACAGACTGCAGTTTTGGAATGAGCATAACAGTTTTAGTTTTAATCAGCATAAAAACTAACTTAACAGAAACATTTCTTTTTATTTTATTATTTTTTTTCAAATTGTTCCCCAGTGTAATTCATGTAAACACTTTGGTTTGTAACTGCGCACAAGTAATTCACTCCTGGGCTGAGCTCATGGAACAAAATGACCCCAAACTGGGGTTAGAATAAGATTGATGTGCAGGTTAACCATCCTGCCCACTATCCTGCAGTCCTTGATGTCAAAATCTCCCACCATGCATTGGACACAGGAACATTTTAATCCATTTTCATCCCACGCGTCACCCTGAAACTGATACCACTGCTCCTCAGTCTGTGACAGCTCCAGGCTGCAGAGTGTTCACAGCAATCTGAAGTTGTGAGCACACCATTTTCTAGCCATTAGTTTTTATCATCAATGCCTCTAGATGACATTAAACTCACAGTATAAGGCTTCAAAGTAGCATGGATAAATTATACCTGTAGAACTCAGCTGGATTTCTGTTTGCCACTCCCACTCATTGTTGCAGTGACTCTTTCACATGAGTTTTTTTCTTACTCTGACGCCACTTTTCAGGCTGCAAAACAACACAGCTTCATTTCTTTCTACTTGTTGCTATGGTGCCGAGCTCCAGCTCAGAGACGTTCCTCTTTTTGTCATAAATGCTGATCTCCTGCTGAATGCAACTATCAGCTGGAGATCAGCTGCTACATTTATTAACATCTAATCATTTGTTGTTTTCAGCCCAGGTACAAATGTTTCATAAATACAACGCTGATTGCTGTACTCAGATCTGTGCCTGTTTCTACACTAGACTGATAAATGAGAGCCTCTGTCACCAGCTTTGAAGCACCATGAGCTTAGCACAGGGAGCTCCTCAGTTTCTTGCTGAAACCCATCTTCAAAGCCCGTCTCTGTTGTTGAAATCTGACGTTTTTCTTGTTTTGCAGGACCAGAAGAAAATGACATTCAGGTCGATGATGAAAGCTATCATCAACATGCCGCCTCACTACCGCTGCCTGTGCGTCAGTCACCTGCTGGGATGGACCGCTTTCCTCTGCAACATGCTCTTCTTCACTGACTTCATGGGACAGGTGATGATTCATTTGATAACATGACTGGGCTTCATCTGTCACAGACATGTCTACCTTTTTCTGGTCTTGATTGCACTTTATGAAGCCCTTACCTACTTTAAACCAACATTGAATATCAGTCTGATCAAGGCCTAAATGCCTCTATTTATCTTTATTCATCTGTTTTCCGAAGCTTTTTTCTTGTGCAGGAGTAAAAAGCTTTTTAATAATTCCAGCTTTTGGCTCTGTATTAGATTTATCATCAGACTTTTGAATCATGAATGCCATCATGGTGTTATTAGATGTAATTTGGGGTTCTGGCACTCTGTGTGACTAGGAATAACAGAGGAGAGTGTGTGATGCATTAAATGATCCTTGCATTTTATACAGCCTTGTTACAACCAGGCTCAAAGCTGCAACAGAAATAGGAGTAGAGGCGAGTGCGTGCAACATCATTCTGTTTATCACAAAGAAAGTAATGGGAAAAGGTCAGGGTGTATGGATGCTCATGAGTGAGAGCTGGTGAGCCAGTGTGTGATCAACAAAAGACACATGAGGCCCACACAGGGAGAGCAGATGGGAGAGGGATGACGAGCCCAGGTGTAACCTTAGTGATGACCCAGGACCTGGAACAAACAAACAACCTCAAACACTGGAACATGCAGAGAATTTATAGAGAATTTACAGAGACATTTGTACCTGGAGTTGGTGGTGCTGGAGATGTCATCAATAGTGGGTCTGAAAAAATCTCACAAGAGGAGTTAAAGGTTATGTTTCAGGGAGGGAAGGAGGAAGAGTAATCAAAGCAACTGGTAAACAAGCCAATAAGAGATTAAAATAAGATTCTCTGCGACAAATTAAGCTATTTCTAAATGCTATTTCCCTGCTTATTGGTCGAGGTTGTCCAGGATCTGATTGATTTTTGGCATGTACAAGTCCCAATGACAGTATGCCAGAAAAAGAAGTTCAGTACTGAGAAGAGAAATCTGTGTTTTTTTCTGCTGAACATTATTTCAAGGATCTATTTGTGGGAATAGTGGATATTAGAGCTGGACTGTCAAAGAAAAAAGAACGTCGCAGCAGAAGAAAGCTAAACAGGAGAGTGATAGAGCCCAAGCTAAAGGCTAACACAGGCGCTAATCTGTTAGTGATAATGTTGATTCCAACCCACAGTCAGCAGTTTTTCTGCAGTGGTCTGTTCAAACTTGAGAGTCTATCAATAAAATGAAGAATGAGGTTGGAGTTGGTAGATGAGCATTGGTAGGATAAAAACTAGGGTTCACTAACATTGCAAGTTACAGACCAGCTCAGGGCACCGGGCTGTCAGTACCACTGAATACAATTGTCTACCAAATTACGCTAGGAACTGATTTTACAAAGTTTGCTTGACGGTACATTTCAAACAGTAGCGTAACGTAACTACAAATAAAAACACTGGAGAATTTTTGTTAAAGAGTGGATTGTGGGACAGGCAAAAAGAATGTGTAGCAGCTTAAATACAGCAGCTGTTACTCTCTAAAGTCTACTTGTAAACAAGTACACAAAACCTCTGCCTTTAGCATTCTTGAAATGTTGGTTAAAGGATCTGTGAGGAGTTTGAAAGTGATCTTGAAAAAGTCTCCCTTCTAGATATATGCCCGACTGCAATCCAGACTTTAAAATGAGATTATCAGCACCAATATTACAGGTTACAGATTATTTTAGATTGATACTTCTTAGCTTCTGGTTCAGGTTGACCAGGACCTGTTTGATGGTCCTAGGCTATAGGTTTTTATGGCAACACCACGCCAGCTGACAAAGTTTAGTAGAGAGAAGAGAGATCTTTAGTTTTCTCTGCTGAAAATGATTTCTGTGATTAATTTCATAGTGATGGTGGACACTGGAGCCTAACTGTCAGACAGAAAAAGGACAGAAGAGCAGAAGAAAGATAAACAGGAGAGAGATACAGCCCGAGCTCAAGGCTAATTAGCCTTGAGCTCAGGCTGTATCACTCTTTAACACAGGAGCTAATCTGTTAGTGATAATGTTCATTCCAACCCACAGTCAGTAGTTATTCTGCAGTGGTCTGTTCAAACTTGAGAGTCTATCAATAAAATGAAGAGTGAGGTTACGTTAGCTCTGATTGGTAGATGACTGGTAGAACATAACCAGGATTCACAGACGTTACACATTACAGACATGTCTTAGAGCACTAAATATAAACAGCTACTAAACTACCAAATACAAACTGACTGGGTTTGCTTTTTGTCACGTTAGCCTACTAATATGTTGGAGCACCAGGCTGACGATAGCACTACATATAGCCAGCTATTACAATGTCTGCTTGATGTCACATTTCAAACCGTAGTGCTTCGTAACTGTACCGATAAATACCTTACCTCAGCATGTTGTATCCAGTGAAAAGTTGACTTGAACAAAGAAGATTTTTTTTTTAAAATCCTGTCTTCATTTAATTAAACAAACACACGCCTCACTAAAAATAATCTACAACAGTGTGAAGAGACTCCAGGCCACAAGGTGGTGACGGAGTGCAATTACAACAGCTCCTCCTTACAGCATCTTTAACATGCATGGGTTTTTTAAAATGCATGCCAGGAGTCCAAAAATGGCCTAGGGACACCAAAGTGAGAGAGGGATGGGGACATAAGAATATTGAATAACAAAATATTGTTGAGTAAAATAATAAGGTCTTTAAAAAGCATCTGAGCCAACATGTTGTTTTTTACAGGTTTGTGTTTATCTCTTTTTCTGATCCCCAAATGGAACTCAATTATACACTTCAAACTGGATACATTATAGACCTCTCAAGTATGTACCCAGGGAAAAAAGCTCCTGCTGCCCATAAAAGAACAATCCATTTCCGTTTGATGGAAGGAAAGAACAGTCAGTGAACATACTGTACAGAGGAAAGGGATTTCCAAGGCCGACCAAATTACGTTCTAAAAGGAGCTGCTCTATCTTCATTGTTCACTTGGTTTCTACAGACCTCTCAACTCATTAGCTTCATTCAAAGTTTTTGGACGGAAGCTGGCTGGATTCTCCTGCTGATTGGACTCATTATCTTCTTTTCTCCATCATTTTAGCATCAGGGCATTAGAAAACTACACTAAGAAGTGGTTAGGTGGAGGAACTTTGGGTCCATCGGTACTGTAGTGGCAAATCCTGCCATGTGTTTTAAAAGCCACCTGAGAATGAGAGGAGCCAGCAGTTGTCCTGACGCGTGTCCACTTTCCAACTTTTCAAAAATAAGTCCAATACTCACGAATCTGGTCCATGGTCCATTTATTTTACACCTGCAAGATCCATTTTTGTCATTCATTTCTTAGGAATCTCATCTCAACAAAAATCCAACATAAAATGACTTTTTTCCACCTCACGGTCACAAAAACGTTTGGCATAAACTCCCCTCACCCTGCACGAAACAAACGACTGACCCCCACACCTGCACTTACTGCCCTAGTAAACAAAACTCCACCCACAACCAATCACTTCAAACGGTCTAAATAAATCTATGAATCAACATAATTACCTACTTAATTATTTTAAAGTTAATACATTTAAATTAATTTGATACCCAGAATAAATCATATGAACTTGAAACTGTAATTAATTTGCTCCGCAAGAACAATTTAAAATGGCCTCTACAGGTACCTGCAGGAGACGTGCAGTCTGTCTCCGCAGTTAGGTTTCCATTCAGGGCAATTTGTCAACTTAAGCCAGATCAGTTCTGTTGCAATTCATCTGCATGGCTGGTCCGTCATGTCACAGGTGATAGGCAGCCATCCTATTTTTCACAGAAGCAGAGCTGTGACGCATAAATTCAGCGTAGATAAGATCAAAAAGAACAAACCATGTTGAAGTCAGTTTGTATTTAGCTCGACTACAACGATAAAGTGGAGCCAGACCAGAAGTCAACAGGTTTGAGGTTTTAAAGCACAGAATGAATGAAGAGAGACTTATCAATGGAGGGGGGAGCATGCTATGGTAAAAAGGTATGAGTTGATAAACGCAGTCAACACGCAAAGTATAGGAGTTGGACTGCAGACATATCTGGCGTATTTGAGGCGTTAGGCCCAGACCCAGCATCAAGAAAAGACACAACATTACCTCCTTGCTTTGCATCCTGGGAAAAGTTGACTTGAACTAAGAAAAATAGAGTTAAAAAGAAGACATTCATTTGCCTCTAAACAAATGTATGCCTTGGTAAGAATCACGTCCTCACAGCAGGGTGCAAGTGCTCATGGGAAACAGAGTCTTTATCCTGGAAAAACTCTAATTTAGCCCCATTAGTATAATCAGTTATGTAAATAAATGTCAAACATGGGGCTGAATGCAAATTAGATTCATACAAGAAAAAAGTACACACTGAGAAAACCTCTGGAGTGAAGAACGTCTGGTGGCATCACGTTCAAGCTCAGCTGTTTGTGTAGGGGTACACAGACAGAGAGAGAGGGCGGTGGGGCTGTGGTGTAATCTCATACGAGCAGGTGTTATGATGATTAATGCCCCGCAGCTCCATGCTGTGAACTCTGATTCAAGAAGGCGCTAAGACAGCGTGCTGCTCGCCGTCACAGTTCATTGAAACCTAAGGCACCAACATGTCATTTAAACATTCAGACATTTACATCAAGAGAAAAAAAGTGTGGGGTGGTGGATCCCTGTGGAGAGGGTGTGCTTCTTTTATTCATAAAGAAGCTTAGAAGTACAGTTTAACATACTGGAGACATGTCAATCTTCAAAAGGCAGTGTTGGTCTTTTTTTCTTTGCTTTATCTATTCTTTATTCTGTCCCTCTGGTGCCCCTGTAGTATCTTTACATGATATACAGCTCAAAATAACTCCTTTTTTTTTGTCCTTACTGGTGTTTTTGAAAACCGTTCTTTGGGCCTACATCTGAAATTCTTCATTAGCTTCATTTAGCTGCTGTGTCTTTAAGACTTCCTGGTCCTCAAACCCCCTTTCACTCTGATAGACCCTCTGGCCTGTCTGGGGCAGACCTATGAAAAGACCTTGGTGTTTGAGGCCCAACCCTCCAAAACCAAAAGTTGTGTCAGAATTTCATGAAGATCTTAGGCTACTTTAGGGAGTCAGTTTACAGATATGAATATGTGAATTTTTAAAAATTTGTTCATTATTAGTCTGAACATTCAACATTGTTACTTACCCACCCACATTTAAAACAAGTGAAAGCGGAATACCCCCTCTTTAAGTACACCACATGAAATTAGGTAATCTTTTCAGGCTCACACCCCCTAACTGAGGCAGAGTGAAGCATGTGACCCACCATTTCCTAAACCAAAACACAGCGCACTGCACTGATCTGGGGATGTAAAGGACCAAAGATAGACAGCCTCAGCACAGCAGCCGTAGATGCATCAGAGGAAGTAATTTCCATAACCGCTGATTACTGATAAGCTGGCGACAGCATTCCAGACACATAAACAACCTCATGTCAAGCGTGGGCAGACAGTAGTTGCTAATGGACGCCAAGATCACCCATTTACAGCATGATTAGAAAGAATAATGGATAATGAAGAAAGAATAATGAACGCAGTTTTGAGGGACAATTAATTGATTTTGTTGTTGTTTGTGTTGTGTGAATGCACTTACAGCCCAAATTAAAAGCAGACAAAACAATAAAAAAGCCCATAAATACTTAAATTAGCCGAATGTATAAATTCAGGCTTCCTACATATTTCTGTATATCCTAAATTAAAGGGGTTGTGAGGAGTTTGAAACTGTTCTTGAAAATCTCCCCCTTCTTGTATATACATATTGTAATCCATGCTATAAAATGAGATCATCAGCATCAATGTAGATTATTTCAAAGTGCTACTTCATAGCATTTTAGTAGCTTCCTGATCAGGTTGAACAAAACTAGATTAAATTCTCTTTAACAAAATCACGCTAGCTGACTAAGTTTAGCAGTGAGAAGAGAGACTTGTGTTTTTCTTTGCTGAAAACGATTTCTGTGATTAATTTTGTAGTGATGGTGGACACTGGAGCCTAACTGTCAGACAGAAAAAGGACAGAATAGCAGAAGAAAGATAAACAGGAGAGAGATACAGCACGAGCTAAAGGCTAACACAGGGGCTAATCTGTTTGTGATAATGTCCATTCCATCACAGATACATGTGTTGCTACTGGTGGACACTCATTAAACTACTGTATGAACTGACAGTTAGCTTGTTGTCATGTTAGCTTATGGATATGTCGTAGCACCAGGCTGCTAGTAGCGCTACATATAGCCAGCTACTGATGTACCATACAAACTTAAAGGTTCGCTTGTTGTCATGCTTCAATCAACAGCTCTGTATAACTGTACTGATAAATATCACCTCATATCCGGTAAAAAAAAGTTGGCTTGAACAAAAAAAATAGTTCCAAAACAAACACAGGGCTGGTTATAAGTCAGATTTTTACAATAGTGTGTGTGAGACTCTGGGCCAAAAGGTGGCAAGGTTGTCCAATCAGAACAGATCTTTGTGTTTTCATGTTTTTTTTTTGTTTGTTTGTTTTTTTTCCTTGTTTTTTGTTCATATTCTTACAGCAATGGATGAAAAAGCAGTTACAGATAGTTTTGGATTTTGGATGACAAATGATTTGAGTTACCACTTTAACCTACACTGCAGCCGGTCACCAGGGGGAGCTCCAGAGCACAAAAGAAAAACTACTTCCTATACAGCCAATCATGGTGTAGTTGTATAAGGTGCTCATGGCACCCCTAATTATTCAGTTTTTAAATCCTGAACACTCACCTCTACTTATTTTTTTATTTTGCAGATTGTATACAAAGGAAATCCTTACGCAGACCATAACTCAGCATCCTACGCCATTTACGAGAGAGGAGTGGAAGTGGGCTGCTGGGGGCTGTGTATCAACGCTGTTTCTTCTGCGCTCTACTCCTGTAAGTCAACTGTTTATTAAGGATAAGAAACCAAGAACAGTTTCCTTACCAAGTCTTTTTATTGCTTTCTTCATGCAGCCTTTACTCACAGTAAATGCTCAAAATGAATACACTCAGCTGTAAACAAGAAAATGAAAATCACTGAAGCATATTGAAGTGATATGTTGTATATAAATGAAAGAAGGCTTAGTGGCCTTGTGTACAAGTGGCTGTATTTACAGTTTGTGTCTGTGCAAACAGCGTTTTAACACGCCTTTCTTATTACACTGCTGCCCTTCTGAAGACACTCTGTTGGTCACGTCTCCAGTCAGCCGTAGAAAATCTATCGTGTGCTGCAGAGGGGTTTTTAACTCTTTATGAGGGACAATAAAGCACGAGGCAGCTCACAGACATTTGTTGTCAAACACAAATAGATCCTTTGTAACCAAGCATGACGCGCATGTGTGTGTGTGTCTGTGTGTGTTACAGACGTGCAGCGTTTCCTGCTCCAGTACATCGGCCTGAAGGGATTATACTTTATGGGCTACTTCGTGTTCGGCCTGGGCACCAGCCTCATCGGCCTCTTCCCTAACATCATCGCCACGCTGGTCCTCTGCAGCGTGTTTGGTGTCATGTCCAGCACGCTCTACACCATCCCATTCAACCTGATAGCAGAGTATCAGCGGGAAGAGGAGGTACAGGAAGTTTTGATGTGGAGATGCTTTTAAGGGATAAAAAACAGCATTCCCCATTGAAATATAACTGAAAAGTAGAAATGTACCAAGGTCATTCAGGCTTTTGTTAAATGTAAGCATTTTCCAGTCCTACATATCAAGAAAAAGTCTTTTTGAGCCTCTAAAAGCTCACATGGTTGTTTTTTAGATGAGTCGGGATAGATTAAATGAGATGTGTGTTTTGAAACAACCACACACAGAAGTCTTGCAACAATTTGCACACACAATCTAACAGATTGCTCATTGTTGCTGTTAATTAACAGTCCCCGTGTTTCTCTGAGGGGTCGTCCTTGAGGATGAGAACTGTGTTATGTATTCATCACTTTTACCCATTTCGTTATCTACGAATGGGGGGATCATTTCATCTCGCTCTATGAAAAACAGATGATTTCACTTTCCTTTCAGACGATTACAGTCATAATAGACATAATAAGTGGGCAAATAATCACAACTCTTCATTGTCAACCTTTGAACTGTCCCAGCATTGATATTAGGCAACTCACTGTGCTTCAATGAAAAAACATCTCATCTGTTGATTAAATTCTTGAAAGCATCAAAAAATCCAATTAAAAAGAAAGATTCAAAAGGATATAATTGAAATAAAAATAAATTATTAAAGCAAAGTAGAGAAAAATAAAAGGAAAATTAGAGTAAAACTGATCACAGTATAGAACAATGAATTGCAGAACTTATGATATAAGCGCTTTAATCATAAGCATATTCAATTTGAAGGGCTTCAGCCTGGGTTTCACCTTTTACCTACTGAGGCTAAAACCAGTCAGGACATATTTTTTATTATGGCTGCAAAATGGTCTGAAAATGCCCTCTTTATATAATCCATAGTGGGCTCTTGAGACAGATAAACCCATCTTTCTATTCAGTATAAATGAACTGTGGTCAAACTTTAAAAAATAATACGCCGCGCAGAAATGTTTCTCACATCTACACGCTGGGGTGATATGAAGATATTTTTGAGTTGTGTCATGTTTAAGTCCCCTTTTTTAATAGTTTTTTTTCAGTAGGTGTTAGATGTCAAAATGGGGTTTTATGACAAGACATATGCAGTTCTTGTGTAAGTTTTTTAGGAACAGCAAGATATGTTGAGCGGGAGAGCCAAGAATAGACTTGACATTTGAAGACAAAAAAAAATTGTAAGGAGTTTCATTTTACCCCCAGCACTTCTAGATTCTCTAATGCGCAGACTCTGGCTGCAATGGCAGCACCTCTGTCAGGGCATTTTGGCTTAAAAACTGTCCAACGATAAAGGGACGCTACATTATTGTGATAACCGCAATGAACCATGTATCACTGGAGAGCGCAAATCCCTAGGTTTTCAATGGCATTTGAACTTATTTTGTTGAAAAAATGTGACAGAGTTACTATAATAACACTCTGGCCAAAGTAAATATAGCTAAAATGATAAAAAAAAAAACATCTACACTGGGGGCTAACTTCAGCTCTGTTGGTAGCTTGTCCCAGTTTTGTGCAACATAACAGCTTAATGACGGAAATGATCTGGGGGATAAGTCTTCGTATATCTGAGTGTCATTAGCATTACTATAATATTCAACATTAGAGTTCTGCAGAATCTGACCAGACACAATATAAGCCGAACAATAGTGGTCCAAGAACTGAGCCCTGAGGAACACCACAAGTCACACAACAACTTCAGGACCAAAACCATTTTAGGACTCTAAAATGGCTCTATTGAGTTTCGTCCAATTTACCAAACTTTTTAGTAAACTGTGATCCACACTGTTGAATGCAACACTGAGATCCAATATAACGAGCACAGGCAACTTGACTTATTCAATATTCAACCTTTTATTATGTAGCATTCTAATAAGAGCTGTTTCTCTACTGTAAACCGGTCAAACACCAACTTAAATTTGCTGTAAATTATTTTGTAGTTAAATCTGTGTTCGTCAACCAAATACAAACCTTACCACTTCGAAACCATAACAGATTATACTCTGTGAAAAACATGACAGACAGCCATAACCCAAAGCTGCAATAATGAGTTGTTCTCTTATTTACTTTTCTAAGCATTCAGTTAGGTTTGGTGAAATCTAACAGCAGAAAATAATGAACAGTGAATCAAAGCCAAAAGTTTCCATTGGTTGTTCAGTTTTTCAACTGTTCAAACCTCGACTAGGGGAGAGCGGGTATTGTTGTAACACTTTTTGCTTCAGCACCTGTTACCCACTGAATTTTGAGTCAGAGTCCTTCAACTTTGAAGCAAAGTTCCCAGATATGTTTACTACAAATGGCACCAATTCAAACCTCTGATGTCAGATACGTGGTGGTCCTTTGTTACAGCTACCCCCACAGCTGGGGTAGGTTGTAACACATGTTGGGGTAAGTTGTAACAGTCAGACCAAAAAAGCAAAAACAGCTCACACCACTCTAAAAGAGGTTTATTGAAACAGAACAATCCAGAACAATGTCTCTTTCTGTGACTGACCATAACTCACTTCCTGTTTGACTCTAGAATTTATCCAGCATCCATCCAGTAACCTACACTGGGACATCATTTGTAGAAACATGGCAGATCCCATGTGCCTTCGTGACTTGATCTGACTGACTTCCTGTTCTTTGTAACTTCATCAGATGCAACATCAGCAGGCACACCTGCATTATTTAGGAAAATGAAGAAAATGTTGTTAGTTGTACATCAGGAGATGGTTGTGACACTTTTTAAAGATGTGTTACAACCCACCCCACCCCGTCAGCCAGTGTTTAGCTAGATGTATTAGCATAGTGGATTGAAACTGGCTTGGGAAATTGTATCACATTTTGCCTGAGAAACTACAGTTTATTCTGATATAAGTCGAAAGGTTTATTCCGGAATAGTATAAGTACTAAACAAAACGTAGTCTTAGTCAAAAAATGTACTTTCCCACCTCAATTTTTTTTTTCTCTCTAGAATCTGCATGCACCTGTTTCCAGCCCTGACAATCACCATGTGTGATCAGGGTGGAAGTGGGTAATGACTGTAATGATCACATGACTCCTATTTTTATCTCTGATTGGTGGAATTGGGGGTGTTACAACTCTCCCCATGTTACAACCATACTCGGTCTCCCCTACTCAAAGAAATGGAGATATCCAGGCTGATGTCTTTTGAGTCTAAATGGTTCAGACCCTTGAACTGACTTAGAGCTGGACGTGTAAGGTTAAAACTCACAGTGGAGGTGTCAGTGTTCTCAAAACACTTGTGTAAGACTGGGCTTGCAGGAGCAGAGTCAGTGACAAGTGTGGACACGGAGTCTGATTGGATTCACACCTCCAGGCCAGAATATCACAGACTTTAGCTTGAACATTCAAGGCTAGAATTTACAAAGCTGAAATGAGAATCCAGACGTTTTGCTCACATTTTACCAAATCAAATATCCAATCATGATGAAAATCAATGATGTGTCCTCTTTGTAGTTCATAATTCAAAAACCTGTAGACTTGTTTGTGAAGTTGTTTGGTCCATCATCCCTTGAAAAAAAGTCACATCCTGGCCCTGAAACATGACATATTTGGCAGAATTCATTATAACATCCAAAAACACTAAAAATTTCTGTTTATCAGTCTTTTTCAGGAGATGTGTTTTGACAGATTTTCCATACGTTTCATTTCAACTCAGAAAGGGACAATATTCTCTTTCCAAATTCTTGTTTCAAATCTGACAGCCCAACTTTTCTCACTGCAAAAGGACAAACCCAAACTATACTAAACATGAATCAATAAATAATATAAATATAATTAAATAAATAAATATAATTTGCTTTGAGGTGGTTGAAAACAGGAAGTAGTTTGTCTTGTTTTGAGTAATCTGAATCTGCTTTGGCTGATCTCCCCTCAGGAACAACTGAAGCTGCAAGGAAGCGATGGAGAGCCACGAGGCACCGGCGTGGACTGTGCCGCGCTCACCTGCATGGTCCAGCTGGCTCAGATTATCGTGGGGGCGGGGCTTGGCGCTCTGGTCAACATGGCAGGAAGTGTAATCGTGGTGGTCGTGTCTGCGTCAACCATGTCCCTGTTAGGCTGCATCTTCATCGCCCTCTTTATTAAATATGTGGATTGATTCTGCTCATATGAAATTATTGTAATGGTATTCTTTTAATAAATGGAAATTCTTTATTATATCATTAAATGTCTTTTGTTACTTCATTCTTTTTTTATTTCAACACTTTCATGGCCTTTAGAGTTTTTGGAAATGTTTGGCTGGATAATGAAGGCCGCTTTCAAAGTTCTTGCACTTTCCACATTTATTTCTCCAGGTAAGTTTTCTTTCTACGATGGTGGAATATGGTCAGGTGATGGGGTGCAGATGCAAAATCCAAAATACAGAATTATTCTTCGGAAAAATCTGAGATCAAGAATCAAGTAATGAAGTTCCTCAGTGTTTGATTTGAAAGTTAAAAGTCCCCAGTATCTTACCGATGACTCAGTGTAACTGGTAAACAGCTAATGTTGTGTCCATCTAAATCATAGGAATAAATTTTGACACTCAGTACATCAGTGGCGGCTGCTGGTCAGTCAAGGAGGGGAAGCTCATTTTTTTCCGGCCTACATCGTAAATTTATTTATTTATTTAAACGTAAATTCTACCCGCTGTTCCTTTTCAAGAAAATGATCTGTGACTCTGTCGTACCAACCAAGTGTTTTTTCCAGGGATTTTTCCAGTGTTCTCTCAACGCTCGTCGTTTTTAAGAAAGGTAAACTTTCTGGAGATCGATAAAGCCTCCCGATCAGTCCAGAACAACTTAGAAGATGCTCCAGTGGAGGGTTTTACTTCAAGATCAGTGACTGGCTCATTTCACTGTCAATCAAAAAGGGATTTGGCCTCAGACAGATCATCCAATCATCATGCAGAAGCCCAGCGTCCAGGCCAGCCCACTGCCTCATAGACCCCCAGAGACGCTGAGCGTCCGATGGGCGGGACAAAGCCCAGGGTTTATCCAATGACCATCCAGTTTCCACAGTGGAACAACCCACTCTACGCTTCCCCACTGAAGTCAGAACACGCCCAGCATCCGAGCCAGTTACCTGTGATAGGCAGCTGATTCTGAACAAAAGATGAAGGAATTCTAGTAAATATTTTGTCAATGAAATGTACACACAGCAGAACATATCTCCACTTTTTTGGGGACATTTTAGGGGAAGCTGAGCTTCCCTTGCAGCCTTAGAGCAATCACCACTGGTTTACATGCAGTTTAAGAAATCAGACTATGAGCTTAATGAACATGAGACTGGACTATTAAGATGCATGTAAATGGCTTAAGCAGTCCGGTTCAGTTTGTCTCGGTATGGCACACATTTTGGGGCATTTTCTTTGACTAATTCTGGGACAGGTCCCCATGTTACAGACATACTGATCTGACCCCTGAAGGTGGGGCTAGAAACACTGAAGACGGTTAAGTGGTTAAAAGAAACGTCACTTACCCTGCAAGAGCAGTGGCTGTATTTCTCCTCACAATACAGTGAGGAGAGAAGTTTTGTTTTCATCATGTTTTAGAGGTTAAAAATTATAGGATTTATGTCAAGTTTAATGACAGCTGCCGTTATTGTGCATTTTTTTCAGGGACTGTAGAATATGTAGGGAGGGAGAGCCAAGAAATGACTAGACCCTTGAAGGAAAAAACTATCTATATTTTTCTCACCCAGCTTCACTCAGATTCTCTCTGAGTCCCTCATAGCCTGTACTGCGCAGGCTCTGGCTCCACAACAGCGGCCACAGTCAGGGGTATTTTGGCTTCAAAACTATACAATAGTACAATGATCCATTTGTTGATCCTGAACTTGTAAATATTTTATTACAGGCATCTCTCTTCTGAATTTCATATTTGGCATAAATATGTAATCAGACTTGTGGGTGAAGCTGTACACAAGGCGACTCGAACGCCGTTAGAATATCACAGTGCTGTTTCAGAGCGTGAGCCCTTTAAATATAAATGAACTGAAGAAATGTAATTTATAGTGTCTTGGTTGAAAGCAGCAGCGGGACAGATTATAAAGATATTAATCCAGAAAGCATGAAGACATGTATTTTAATCATTCAGCTTTATTTATGTAGTTACAAATCAAAACTGATGTAATCGCATAAGGACAAGACAGGAGCGACCTTAACAGGCTGCTGCAATATGGCTTTCTGAAGCTGAAATATTATTTAGTTGGATACACTTATCAGAAAAGGCATAAATTATTGTTTTTCTGATACAGCTAACATATTATCATATTCATTTAAAGAATAAATAAATAAAGTATAGCTCAGCTGGTCCTGATAACCAGCTGAGATTATTGAAAGATGCACCCTGGAACTCAGCACAGAGCATCTTGTCTTCCACAGCGCTGGAGGAAAACGTCGGTCATGTGAAAGGTGAATCAGGTGGTGGAGGTTCAAGGTTGCTGACATTTACTGAAATTGCTTTTGGCCATTACTCAAGTATTGTATGTCCATTATGTGCAGTTTTACAGAAGTGTTTTGTCTGATTTGAGCTGACTGGGAGGGTAAGTGAAAATAAGTTAAAGGTTAAAGTTAATGTCACATCAAAGTGCCTCCAAAAAACACTTTCCCGGTGTTTGTTCCTCTCATTTATTCCAGAATAATCTGCTCAGGAACACCTGGAGGGGAAATCTTATCCAGTTCAGTTTCATTGGATTTGAGGTCAGAGATCAACTCTTCACCTCTGAAATGCTTGGAGGGTAAAAACCTGACCTGCTTAGACCATCACATGCTGTGGAGAAACAGAGACTTTGGCACATTACATCATGTTATTTGCTGTCATCTTTCATGTTCATCCATTTCACAACTGCATTTATGTACCATGTCCCTCCACAGAGTCCCAACACTAATCCTGCTTAATGCACACAGACATGCCTCCATTTCCACCCACTGTGAGATGAGACACCATAGGACCACCTTGATACTGTAGGTATTAACATATTGTGCTGGTAGGGCCAAGGCGTGCACAATCCAAGCACCCTGCTGGGAGAGCCATGGGGCTGACGTGACAGCAGCACAGTGCTCTGTGCTGCGACAAAACGTTGTGGAGCAATGAATCAGAGCATCTGTAATAATTTAATTGTTACAGAGTCCAAGTTTTTATTGTATTTGAGTCTGCCTTTATTCTTACAGAGTCCAAGTTTTTATTTATTGGAGCTCATATTATGTTGTTTTTTATAATTTATATTATTCTTATGTAATTTATGTCAACATTATTTTATATAATTTATGCTTTTATCTTTTATACTAAGTTCATATTATTTTCATGTGTTTAAGGCAGCAGCCAACAGTTCAGTATCAGCATTGACTGAGCAGTGAGCACTATGTTGGACTTCAAAATAAACAGTATGACGAAATATTTACTCTGACCTTTTTGAATCCTGCACCTGGTTAATAAGGTATGAAAAAACTAAAACTAAACTAAAACTAAAACTAAAACTAAGCCTTGTTGCAAAAATCAAAACTAAATAAAAACTAGAATGCCCGCTCTAAAACTAATTAAAACTAAACTGTAATGGAAAATAAAATGTCAAAACTAACTAAAACTAAACTATAATGACAAATCCAAAACTATTATAACCTTGGACTCAACAAACAACATGTTTTTAGCTTTGGACAGTGCTCAGCTGAGATGGCATCTGGAGGATTTTGGAACATTGTGACGAGTCAGTGGTTTATGTCAAACATTGAGCTCCACCTGAACGGCACAGGATCCTTCAGGGACTTCCCACTCTGCATAACACATTTCACATTTCTCTGTTCCTCAAGCTTCACATTAAGCAACTAGTAAAGAAGCTGAAGTTGTGGTTTGTCTTCTACTGCAGAAATAAGTCTTGTTTATATTTTCTGCTACTGTCATGTGTCTGACTGATGAAGGTGGTGTTTAATATCTGCATGCTTCATCTCAGTGCCCTCATTCTCTGTACACCATGAACCACAAAGCTCTGAGGTTAATTACATATCTTGAGTTGTCTGTTCTGCACTGTAGACTAAATCATTTGTGTGTTCATGTATTTTATGTGCTGTGTCTTGATTTTCTTTCCTTTATTTGATTTAATTAGTTTGAAAAATGCTAGGAGCGTCAGTCTTTGCTCTGTGACCCAGCCATTAAGCTTGTTTTTGCTTTTTCCCCAGAGTGAGCTGAGATGTGGAAAAAGAGTTTTAGTCCCTCTGCTCCTGCAGCCTTGAATCTGTAACAGGAGGACTTGGGTTTAAATGAGCTGGTCTTTATAAATGTTTGTAAAAGCTGGAGGACGATGCTTTAGGTCATGGTGGAAGATGAAGTTCAACCACAGGATTTTTTGTTTTTTTGTTTTGGGCAACAAGTGAAGCATAGAAATTTAGTTCAGTGTTGTAAATATCTGGTTTTATTTCTTAGAGCTTGATGTTTAGGGCTCTTTGTACTTTCATTAGAAGCAGCTGTGGCTAACGGGTCAATGTTAAGTGCTGAGTGTTCAACCCAGCTCCCACAGTGAACAGGATAAGTGTCCATGGACTTCTAATGGTGTAACTAGCAATGTGGGTGTACGTGAAAGAGACCAATTACTATTGATGGGCTCTCCACCGAGCAGTGTCTATCTCTGGATGTGATGCTAATGGCTGAAAGCGTGAGATGAGGTAGGCATACTTTTCAAAGCTTGTTTTCTCTCGTCTATCATTAGTTCTTCTCCGGAAACTCACGGCATGTTAGTCAACCTTAGATGTGGTGTTTGACAGGTGATTCAGGATGGCTAAGTACAAAAACCCATCTGCAGAATGTCAGACCGTTCTTTGAAAAAACATGTAAAGCATTTCAGACAATCTTCACCTTCAGAGATTTACAAAAATAACGTCTGGTTGTGTGGTAACCTTGGTTCTCTGAGTAAAGAGACTGATTTGTTCATTACATATGCACAGTTGATACTGATTTCTCATTGAGACAGATTACCTTGTGGCCCATTCACAGTGTTAAGCTGGGTGTGTGATCTCACAAATTAACCTTTAAGTACAGAACAGTGGGAGGACCAGCTGGTCCTACACCATGACACAAAGCAGCATCAGAGCTGCAGCTGGGTTAAACGCAAAACTTTTGTTGTGTTTCAGCCTTGCATATACACGGAAACGGTGTTCCAGACGACCTAAAACACAACCTTTTGAAAAAGGCCTCCAGAGTGGGATTTTTCTGAAACGCTGCCGACACCGCTGCCGAGTAAACAGTACGCTAGCGTTTTCAGTGACACACCCAGCGTATAAAACAGGACAACAGTACTGTTGTTGCGATCGTCGCTGACTACCATATTGTGCTTGTGCTGCTCAATCTGCTGAATCTGCTGACTGTCTTTCAACAAAATGTGCATCTGTTGCTCCACTTTTTAACTAAGTATTCACCAATACACCAGATAATTGGCTCAACTCTACTTCAGTGGAGAACTCCTAAAAGCGGCTTCTGGACAAGACAGTTATAGCACCACCTACAGGCCTTGCATGCTTACTATAGTGTTTTCAGACCCTCTGCGCTTCCATGTAAATGCAGATTTTTTTCTGCTGCTTAGTCTTTCAGATGAAACATTGTCGTGTAAACAGGGCCTCAGTCCTGGAGGAAATGGGACAGTGTCCCTTGAGCCTTGCTCAAAGGTCCCTTTGTCCAGGAGGGCAGTAGGAAACCACAGCCTCGTTTCCACCAAGCAATCCAGTTTAGATCAGTGCCAGTTGGCTCACTTAATCCTAGTCCTGTTTGTGTTTTCACAGCCAACCCGGCCCGGACTGGTCATCGGGAGAGGCGGGACTTTTCCCAGTGGCATTCCTCTTTATTGGCCTGCCTGGATGGGCCAGCCACGGTCTGGCAGGCAGGGGTGGGCTGGCCATCAGGAAATTCAGAATGGCCGGTGTTGCCAGTTGTTCAATAGCCGGTACTGCCGGGGGTGGGGGTGGGGTGCTGCAGGTCTTTTGATGGCCGATGCTTTCAGGGGGGTGGGTGCTGTCGGTCTACCGAAGTGTCCCATTGTTGTGGGCCGGGCTGTGTCAAAGTCCCGGGCTGTTTTTTAGTTCCAGTCCGCCACTGAAGCCAACTGTGCCCCCTCATGGTAGGCGGTGTGTAAGCCGGCAGCTGATAGCCCCATCAGTTAAATAAAAACGTGACGCTATAGCAGGTTTTTTCAAATCCATTGAAGAAGAAAAATGCAACACAGTAAACTAAGAGCTACTATGAGACATCCAGCAATTTGTCTTCTTTGTGATTTTCATGTGGCTCTTTGTTACAAAGAACTATCAAGCTTTGTTTGAGAGAAGACTGTGTGCTGCCAGGAGAAATACAGCAGCTGTAGCTGGGTTAGTAACGATTCTTTCGACCAATCAATGGTCTGCCGTGTTGTAGCTCCACCTTCTGAGATCAGATCAGTTTAGTCTGGCACTCCTACAGAAGAGTCCCAAAAAGTGTGACGGTTCGTCTCTGTTATTTGGGGATCTGTCCTGGGATTAGTCAGTGGAGATGCCGTAAGATGTGTGCCGTGCTGAGACAAACTGGATTGATCTGAACTGCATGGTGGAAACAGGGTTTACACCTTGTTAGGCTCGTTTAGGAGGAGACTGATTTGGGGAAAGGTGTAAAGAAGCGCCTGAGGCCTCTGACATGGTATGCCCTAGGGGAAATACTCCATGGAGAAATACTGCAAGCTGAGAGTCTCTACAAAAAGAGTGGGTGTTTTTGACCACCTCTGGACAGCAGGTCTACCACTCCAGGGCCAACATCATGGTCCTCCTCAAACCACAGCCTTAACAGGGAGGTCCCTCCTGGCTCGTCAGGCTGACTTCAGCAGGACAACCCAGAGAGGAGATAAGCACTTATAGCGCATGTAGCAGTGTGTAGCTAGAGATAATAGTTTTGATAGAGGACAAACAGCAGTGAACTCTTACAATGTGCTTGTTGGCTTATTCAAAAACACAAGCCTGAGCCATAGACTGTATGATTAATGGATGTAGTTTCCCTGACTTCACCCGTCTGTTTCTGAAATGGATTTTTGTAGCAAAACAGCTATGGCAGCCATATTGGAAGTGACAGGGGTTTCAAGTACAGCTATAGGGCGCCTGTCAGTCACGTGAGCCGGGCTGTGCCTCTGATTGGGTGAGCAATCCAGCAAAGCAGGATCATCAACAGCGCCGTCGCAGCACTTGGTACGTTTCTTTTTTAACGGCTGATTTGTCCTACCGTGTTTGACTTTCTCAAATTCCCACTTGGCTGGATTGCTTCCTCAGACTTTGAATTTGGTGCTTTCTGCGGGCAGGGGTGAGAAATTGCATATTTAGAAATCACAGCTAAATATTTTGAAAACAAACCCCAAGAATAGAAAATAGAATAGAATAGAAAATACTTTATTTATCCCTGAGGGGAAATTCAGGAGTCACCGCAGCATTTAAGAAAACAAAAGTAAGAAAGAGTATAGAAAGTGCAAAAAGGTCCATAAGAAATTAGATGAGGACATCCCGTCCACCACTTGTCCACCACAGCCCAGCCAGTCTCCACCTCCACAGGGTCCAGGACTGAGCCTCCCCAGCAGTCTGTTCAGTCTCTGTCTCCTGGATCCTGTCTGCTCACAGCAGGCGAAGCTCCTCCGATGTGTAGCGGCGTCCGATGTCAGCTCCGTCAGCCACGTCCATGAACAGCACGATGCTGCTGGGTTAGCACAGCTAGCTCGTCCATCCCCCGGAGCTAGATCCCACGTTCCCAATAACGATGGATGGAAGGACAGGTCCACGTCATCACCTCCCAGCTCACATCCGAGAACCAGCACGTCGTCCTCACCTCCTCCTCCTCAGCTCGAGGGAAATCATCAAGCCCTACACTAGTTAGCATTGACATGCTACAGGCTGCTAACAGCTAATTTCGCATGTAAACAATGCAGCCATGGTTACGTGTAGGATCTCCAGACAAACACAGGAGAAAAGTAGTAAATAATATCACCGAAGCCACAAAAAGTTTGGTGTCCTTGACCAACAATTAACCATACAAAGTGATGATCCACTCCAAATACAAAGATTACGAAAAAGAGACGAACAAAACAAGAAACGGACAAATACGAGGGAGCTGCTGCAACAGGCAGCTACTTGGGCAGCGCCTAGCAACGTAAGAAGCAGAAATCTTGACTTAAAATTTAGGAAATCTTTGCTCAAGATTTAGAAATCTCTTTGAAAGATTCACAAATCTTGACTTAATATTCAGAAATCTTGACTTAATGGTGAGAAATCATTTCCCAAGTTTTGGTAATATTTGCTTAATATTCAGAAATATTGACAAAACGTTAAGAAATCTAAGCTAAATATTAAGAAATCTCTGCTCAAGATTTACAAATCTTGACTAAATATTCAGAAATATTGACAAAATATTCAGAAATATTTGCTGAAGATTTAGAAATCTTAGATAAATTTTTAGAATGAAAACTAAAATTTTAGAAACATGTCTAAATATTTAGAATGAGGAAATTTAATTTTAACATTTATTTATAACAGTTAACATTTAGATGTAACATTCAACATTCAGATAAAACGTTTAACATTTATATATAATATTTGACAAATATATTTTGTAAAAAAAAAAAAAAATTGATTATAAAAGTGATGTTTTAGAGGTAACAGTGGAGTAATGTTGTTATTGTAGTGTGTGCAACTTTACAATTGGCACCCCAACAATGCACTTCTGCATTGTCTCATATTCTTAGAGCAGAAGTTGCCCCTCGTGTGAATCAGAGAAACACTCCTCACAATACTTCTTTCTTTTTTATTTCTCCCCATCATGGAGTGGAGAAGGAATACCAGCGGCGGTAAGATACACCTGTGGTGTGATACACCACACAGTAGCTCTACCAGACTCTGTTTGATGAAGACAGATGAGGAAAGGCAAACCAGCCATCCCAAGAGGCCTGCAGACAGGCTCTCCATCCAGTGATGGGCGGATAAAGTCCAATTTCCCTTCATCCGAAATGATTTCCCTGTCGTCCTGTCACTTTCTTTTCTCACTTCAGTTTGAAGCTTCTCACAGCTCCTTGTCTCACAGAGGAAATCAATGAACCAGTGAGACCAAACACGCCTGGGCCTTTTATGTGCGTAAGCCAAAGAACGGTTTGTCTCAAGGAGCATTTGGAGATAGTCTGGATAAGATAAAGATCAGCTGCTCTCTGGGGACAAGGCTAACACATGACAACCTGTAATCATTTTTCTGAGAAGCGTATGTTCTCTCTAAAAACACACTCAAGCTAAAACCCTAAATGTACTTCTGTAATACCAACATTTTGAAGAAATGAGCAATTCACTTTTAAAAGATAAATCCATCATAATTATATGTGTTTTTCTCCAGATGTTTATCATTACTGAGGCTTTTACTCTTAAGAGCGTCTCTCTTTTCTACAACGGAGGACAGGAAGTTGAAATACTTGAGATTTAAGCCATAATTTTGAGAGGACAGGCGTATATTACAGGCAAGAATCAGCGTTCTCTTTCCCTCGGTTGCAAGCCATATATATAAATAAACACACATGCAAGCACACACCCACACAGTCTCACACAAAGCTGGAAAATAACAAAAGGACAAAAGTCAAAAAAGTTTTCAAGGACATAGATTTTATTGAGTTTTCCCCAAAACAGAAAGAATCTACATTAATACTTTCTCTTTTATGTTTACAGAGGCCACATTTTACATCAGAAATGTTTTATTCATCAGGGATGACTACTTGTTGCATAAGCTGTATGCTAGCTTTCAAGATGGGTCAGCTCAAACCAACGTCAGGAACTGAATCGTTAAAATCATTCCCTTCAATTTAAAAGTATTGTCTCTTTTTTAATGTCTGCCAATTTCACATTTCTTAATAGCATTTTTCATCCATTATTTTAAAAATATAAAGGAAAAAGGGTTGAGTTTTTCATCAAACCCTGCAAACAGAAAATGCTTGTTCTGTTTTTCTTTGATGAAGACCCCCAGGGTGACCAAACCAGGATAACAATGGTATCAGTGGAGGCAGATTTAGGAAACAGCTGTATACCGATCAGCTTTTATTATTATTATTATTATTATTATTATTATTATTATTATTATTATTATCTTTATTATTTTTATTATAATTATTATCATATTATTCTTTTATTTATTAATTTATTTATTTATCTATTTATTTATTTATTTATTTATTTATTTATTTATTTTTTTATTTATTTTATTTTATTTTATTTTATTTTTTGATTGGCCCATTGGTGTATTCCAAAAGCAGAGGGGGGTCACCGACCTCCAGCACCACTATTTTGTGTTAACTGACCAAAATGTGTGGGGAATCCTGGTTTAGCTTTTTTTTTTTTTTTTTTTTTTTTTTTTTTTTGGTAATTATCATTTTATTTTTGATTTAGCAAGATTAGCAGGAGGATTTTGGTGATGATTACTGGTGTAAGCTGTGAGGTTGTTAATGTTAAGAATTATGTTGCCACAGATGGAGATAAGGAACATAAGGAGGATGAGCTTAACCAGCTGCATTTATACAAACTCTGACATTTCTTGGTTATGAGTAATCTTATCAGCCATCAAAGCAAACACCTCTTGTTTATGAGAAAAACATAAATCAGGAATGGATAAATTAGCACATTGTTTTATGTGTAGATGATGTCTGTATTTTAACTACAGAAGCTGAAATAACCTGCAGTCTGTTGGATGGATGCCAGGTTTGGTGGTAGACGTAGTTTCAGTTTGATTTTTAGAAACATACTCACACACATTTTAAGACGAGCTTATCTTCTTTATCTTCATTCTATTCTGTGACACCATTTGTCTTTGCTGCTGTATTCTAATGTCTGCAGCGTTGGTAACCATTCCTTCCTTCTAGGTGCAGAGGAAATGTCAGGAGGCTTGACCCCCATGTGGTGTAACCAATGACTACCAATGTCTGAAACCCAATCATATGATTTATCTAACTCTAAAGATGGGAATCCAGAGAAAAAAATGACTTTCAGTTGTGTCAGTGTTATATGACTAGTTATTAACCTTGAGCTGGCAAGCTAGCAGGCAGCTGTTAGCAAACAGAAAGACAAATGCTTAAAAGCTGGAGTTGTGTAGAGACCCCTCTCTGAGAATTTTATACAGGATGTGAAGTTGGTGGTTGCTGTAGTTTCAAACAAACATGGGATAACATGAACTTATGTTACTTTGTTATTTCAATGACATGGGTTATCTTGATAAACTGATGAAATGTGAGATATTTTTTCACTTTGTTTCACCAAAAGTCACAGGCCCCTGCTGCAAAAACATTTTCATTATTTTGCACAAAACATGTAGACTAAAAACAATTCACATTCTAAGGGCCTGATCTACCTAAGGTTTGTGTGAACAAAGCACGTGCAGACTTAATAGCATATGCAAAGCTAATTCGCTAATTAGGTGCACAGAGGATTGTGCCTGTCATATGAGTCAAATAGAACGTGCAATTCATTTAGAGCTTTTGTCTTCATGAATATGCAGGAGACATCCAGATGATCAGAATGTGAATATTACTTGGAGGAGATGCAAATGTAAGCATTTTGCACTCGCAGAGTGATTTATCAAACCTGTAACTGTATTTGCATCTATATTAAGCACATTTAAGAGGCAGGTGCAAACTGGCACAGCGTAACGCACAAAACGCTGAGATTATTATGGCAAGAAGGACACAAAGGTGCAATGACAGAAGAGGTAGAGAGTGTACTGTGCCCATGTCAACATATTTGGATTGTCAGAAACCAGGAGCAGCAAAAGTCTTCACACATCTGCTTCTCAGGCAGGTGGGTCAGACAGAGATAATTAAGCACAAATAAAGTGAATAAGCTGTACATTCAAATATTCTTGTGGTGGGTCACAGTGAGTTGATGAATTCAGTTTTTTTGTAAGTCAAGGATCCTTTTAATGTTCTGCTAAATGGTTACTGCACAAAGTAGAAATTAATGTCTTTAAAGTGCACGCACTAATTCTTTAAGGATGCACATCTTGAGGTTGTGTTGCTCTCCCATTGAAACACCTTTACCTGCATGTAAGAAGCTGGTAGGGCAGAACAGGGTTGGTTGTCACACAGGTTGGTTGTCCCACTCATTGATCTCACCACCAGAGGGCGCTGTCTCTCAAATTGTGGGATAGGAATTTACAGAATTGGGATATATAGTCCTCTCTGGAGTAAGACAACTAAACTTGAGGTAGGAGGAAAGCTATAGTTTAGATTGTTATAAGCTAATATATATATATATATATATATATATATATATATATATATATATATATATATATATATATATATATATATATATATATATATATATATATATTCAATTAAATCAAACTTTTGAATTATATCCTGCCTTCTTACTTTTTATTTTATTTTATTTTATTTTTATTTTTTTTAAAGATCTTTCCCATTAAAGTAATGTGACAGACAACTCCACAGTGTGTGACAGCTACTTCTGTGATGGGGTTGGCTGTAACACTGTGTGGGTTGGGCAATGAATGACAAAGATAAATAGTTTAAGCCAGCAACTTAGGCCTTAATTTAATGTGGAAATGACAGATTTTTTGATGTAGGGCAATTTACAGTTAAAAGTGTGACAACTGACCCCGTTCTCCCCTACCACTCATTCTCACCTGATACTGCCAGCTTTGGCTTTTTAAAACGACATGATGATCACTCCTGTCCATCTTGTCCATTCTCACTGATGAGGTTAACATTTTTTTTCTCCAAGCTGAACAAAAATAGAGCAAAAATTCGCACTCTGTGTATAATGCACTTTACTGTTTAAAAACAACAACAACAACAACAGGTAAGACGGACATCTGTTCAACACAGTTTCATATTCTGATGGAGCACAACGTCCCCTCATCTGGTTCATTAGCATCAGCAGAGATGGAAATGTAAAAGTTTAAATTCCCGCAAAATCTGAGCAATGAGCACGTGCAAAAAAGAAGAGAATCAAAACATCGCGTGACAGTTCAGTTGCTGTTGGGCAGATCCCTCCTGTCATTGTACATCACAGCTCCTGGAGGGTAGAACACCATCCCGGGCTCCTCGGGCGCGCTGACAGGAGCCAGCACTTGCCTCTGCGCGTCCACCTCCTGCTTGGTGGTGGCGGTGATCGGCCGCACGTTTGGAGAAGTCATCCGCCAGAAGAGTTTCTTCAGCGCCTTCCTGAACTCCTGCCTCATCAGACAGTACAGGACGGGGTTCAGGCAGCTGTTGGAGTGCGCGAGGCACACAGACACGGGGAAGACGTACACCTGCGTGGTGTAGTACTCATAAGTGAAATGAACCACGTTGAGTTTGATGAGTATACCCCACATGGTGAGCGCCTGGTTGGGCAGCCAGCAGAGGAAAAAAGATAAAACCACGATGGTGACGGATTTGGTGACTTTTGCGCGCCGCTTTGCGCTCGATGTGTTGATGTTTTTGGATGTGATGAAGCGCAAAAGGAGGAGATAGCAGGCTGAGATGATTCCCAGGGGTACCACAAACCCCAAGAGCACTTTCTGAGAGTGGTAGAGTCCAAGCCAAAGCTGCGCGCTTCCGTTTGTTTCCGGGAATTTGACCAGACACAAGTCCTCATTGGAGACAGTTACAGTTGTGGTGAAAACCGCGTGCGGCAGCGCGGCAAACACAGCGGCAAACCAGATGAAAACGGTGATGCACCGCGCGGTGCAGCATAGCGGGCGCCGCCTCCTCCCTTTGAGCGCAGAGGCGAGGGACAAGTACCGCGCCACGCTCATGGCAGTGAGGAAGAAGACGCTGGCGTACATGTTCATAGCTGTCACATAGGACACGATCTTACACATCGCTTTGCCGAAAAGCCAGGTAAAATCCAGCGCGTTCTCCACCGCCCAGAAAGGCAGAGTGAGCACAAACTGCAAGTCTGTCACCGCCAGGCTTGTTACAAAAAGATTAATGGAGGATTTTTTCCAGATGTGTTTTGTCTTCATTAAATACAGAACCAGTAAGTTCCCAACCAGACCCAGCGCGCAAACCAGCGAGTAAATGACAGAGATGACGACCCGCACCACAGCTGCGCCATCTCCGGCAAAATCCGTTTTGGAGAAGTCTGACAGGTGGAAGTGTTCCCCGTGAGAGCGGTTCCACGTGATGGAAACACCGCTGAAGTTGAAGGTGGCTGCATCGATTTCTGCTGAGCCCTCGAAAATGGGATCCGTGGAGTCTCCTGACATTTTAGTCTCGATACCAGATCATTTTTGTTCAGATCATGACCGTAAATCCTTCCATTTAGGTTCTTGCACAGGCTCCGGTGTTCACTGCCAATCAAGCTGAATAAATCAAACTTAAAAAGCTTCTCTATGAACTAAGAAGTAAAGTTTTCTCAGAGAAGCCCGAGGTGAAGCTGTGGCTGTGAGAGGTGGCTGAGCTCCTCCTCAGGTTTCCGTGTTGCTCTGAGGTTTTTCTCTGTGCGTCTCAGCTCATCAACCGTGGGGAAAACGCGTCTTGACGCAGCGCTCAGGCGCACTCGGGCACTGTCCTTGGTCCTGAGCGAAGAAGACAAAAGTCCTCTCAGAGTTGATTTTGTGATGAACACTGCTAATTAAAACTGTTGCGGGTTTTATTTGTTATATTTCAAAACTCACTGCTCTTGAATAGACACTGTCGCGCTTTCTGTCTACAGGCTCTGCTTGGCTCCGATCAGACATTGTGAATAAACAGAAGCACTATTTGACCAGTCTCTCACAGACTTTAGTCCCTTACATCTTTAATTCCGAGTGACTCAGCCTCTTTTTTATGTTTTCTTTTTTATGACCAGTCACAAATGAGCACAATTAGCAGGAAGGTGTTCACCCCGGTGTCTGTGCCAGCCAACGGATATAACAGATTAAGAATTCAAGGGCAGCACTTTTCCTGCTCTGTGTATAAAGCCTGGGTGATTTTTGCACCTCAAAGTGATTTAGGCTGCTAATTTCTAAAAGAACAGAAGCTTTTCATCATTTTCCTCTTCTCCTCTGAGACAGAAACAGATGATAGATATCTGAAAAGACTTTGGGTTGTAATTTGGAGTTAAACCACGTCTGATAACCCGCTGAGTGAACTAAAAATTAATCTGCATCTTTATGCTAAAAACTGCAGGTCATGCAAAACTTGTAGGTTTAATAACTTCAAAAGTAAAGAGTTATGTTTCCGTCTCTGTCAGCCTTGTGACTGACTGCAGTACAAGGTGTACCTGGCCTCTTGCCCAAAGACAGCTGGGATCAGGGACAGACAGACTTAAAGACAGCCCTAGAAAGTGACTAGGCCCAATCCAAAACAATCAGTGTGTGGAAACTCAGCAACAATTTATGTTATCATACGGCATAATAGTTAGTATTTCATTTCTCTTTTTGCACTGGGATGAGCAACACAAACTAGGTGTAGATAAAATGTAGCAACCTGAATAATATTTTTAATGTTGTCGCCTGATTTGTATAACAAGTCATTTGTCATGGACCCTAGGGCTGAGGAATAGAAATAGAATAGATATAAATACTTAATTTATCCCCGAGGGGAAATTCAGGAGTCACAGCAGCAATCAAGAAAACAAAAGTAAGAAAGTGTATAGAAAGTGCAAAAAGGTCCATAAGAAAATAGATGATGACAGCTTGTCCATCATTGTCCAGTTCAGCCAGCCTCCACCTCCACAGGGTCCAGGACTGAGCTTCTTCAGCAGTTTGTTCAGTCTCTGTCTCCTGGATCCTGTCTGCTCACAGCAGGTGAAGCTCCTCCAATGTGGTGCCGGCGTCCGATGTCAACTCTATCAGCCACGTCTGTGAACAGCACCATGCCGCTGGGCTAGCAAGGAGATAGAGCCCACGTTCCCAACAACGATGGATGGAAGGACAGGTCCACGTTGTCACCTCCCAGCTCACACCCGGGAACCAGCACGTTGTCCTCACCTCCTCCTCCTCAGCTCAAGGGAAATCATCAAGCCCTACACTATTTAGCATTGACATGCTACAGGCTGCTAACAGCTAATTTCACATGTAAACAATGCAGCCATGGTTGCATGTAGGATCTCCAGACAAACACAGGAGAAAAAGTAGTAAAATTATCACCAAAGCCACAAAAAGTTTGATGTCCATGACCAACTATGATCCATACAAAGTAATAATGCACTCCAAACACAAAGATGACGAAATAGAGACGAAAAAACTTACAAGAAACTGACAAAGACGAGAGAGCTACTGCAACAGGCAGCTACTTGGGCAGCGCCTAGCAAAGATGAATAACACAATATGAGGCACCAAAGTGTAAAAACAAACTTTAAATGTGTATGTGACTAAACAAACTTTCCTCCGTCCATTTCTGTTTTCTTGAGTCAACCCTCTTACTTTTCCAAGGCTTAGGACCAGCAAAAGTTACCTAAAAGAGATTCATTTGCATGCTCTGGCTGCAGCTTGGAGGGACTGCTGCATGAGCGAGAAGAACTTGTCCGCCTGTGAGTGTCTTTGGATAATGGAGGACCCTAGCAACTACTGCTGGTTGTGAAGCGGCAGGTCCTGGAGATGATGTCAGAGTCCCAAAATTCCAGGAAAGTTGCTAGATATGTCACTAAAAAAAAGAAAATACTAGAGGGTACTTAAAAGTTGTTACATGTAGAGACAGACTAAATGTTATACAAAATGACAAAATTAACTTTTCTTCGTCCATTCCTGTTTTCTTGAGTCAATCCTCTTCTTTTCCCAGGCTTAGGACCAGCAAAAGTTACCCAAAAGAGATTCATTTGCATGCTCTGGCTGCAGCTTGGAGGGACTGCTGCATGAGTGAGAAGAACTTGCTCAACTGTGAATCCTTTAGATAGTAGGTAGCTGGTTGTGAAGCAGCAGGTCCTGGAGATCATGTCAGAGTCCCCAAACTCCAGAAAAGTTGCTGAATTTGTCACTTTAAAAAAAAAGTGCTAGAGGGGTCTGAAAAGTTGTTAAATGTAGTGACAGTGTTGCTAAGTTGGCCACCCTGGTCTTTGCTGCTACTACTTCTTCTGCTCCTGTGGGCACAGGCAGCTGGTATCCACCTTAAAAGCACATTGCTGCCACCCACCAGACTGGGCTGTTAATCAGTACATTAGCAAGAGGCCATGACAACACGCGATGACTGCACGGCGGGTAGCCGCCGGCCACCAGCCACCCCAGTGTACCAGCTTTTCTGTGATTCTCCAGGTCACACAGATGACCAGTCTGCCCCAGCTGGGATGGGCTCCAGCCACCCACAACCCTGGACAAGATAAGTTGTAGAAAATGGATGGATGGTTGGGAAAATTCTCCCCCACGCAGTGTGTGCTGGTAGAGAAATGAGCTGTTTTTCCGACCAAAGCTGTTTTTCAAAGCAGGCTGTACAAAGACAGAAAAGACATCCAAACGTGTACCATGACTTTATAGCTTGAAATGAGGGCAAGTCATGTTGTCTTGGCTTTGACGCTAACGTTACTGATTCACACAGCTTGTGTTTTTGCTCTTGCTTGCCTGTTGTAGCTTTTGCATTTGTCTTTTTGCTGTTGCTTTCGTGTTGTGGCTTTTGCAAATCATCTGACACCTACTGGCCACCGTCTACTTTTGAACTGTACAATTAGATGCTGCACCACAGAAAAAAAATCCCTGGACTTGCAAATTCTCAGATCTTAAAGTTGCAAAATGTTGCAAAGGAGCAATTAAAAGTTCCTTTGTCATCATTAGCAGACAAGACACAGTTTTACATTTCAAAGACAACCTTGAATTGCTCTCAATTTCTGATGTTGGAAATAGCCTGTTCTCTGCAAAATCTTTAAATAAGGTGATGATTTTTCCCACGCAGTAAAACGGTGGGTTCATTATCACCGCTTCAGCTCTGAGGACCAAAGGGTAATACCAGGCTGTAATATAAAGGCACAGCGGGATGGACATCTCTTCACACATGATGATCATTTCTCTGCCAGTCCTGGAAATCATAAGTCAACCCCTGACTCTTTTATTACCTGAACTCTACCTTCTGTTAGAAAATCCCGACCAGATTGGATCAATTCTGACAAACCTCAAGGGGCAGACTTGAATGGACAAAAATCAGGATATAAAGTTCTTTTCCTGATGGTTTTACTGCTCTTGATCATTTAACCTTCAATTTATTGGAAGCCCAACAGGGAAAGCTGGGCCCTGTCATAAGGAAGAGGGATCTGCACCGAGTGGAAGAGCTCTGCTGTAATGATAATGGGCAGAATCCAGAACATCAGAGATGGAGTGACATGCATACAGAAACATCCCATGATGTAGAGTTTATACCAGCACTCAGTTAATTCCCTGCTATTTGTCTGACTAGGATACTCTGAATAAATAACAGGATATTTCTCAGTGGTGCTTACAAACTGTTTGTCTACGCACATTTCATGCTAAACTGAAAAACTGAAAGAAAAAGAGGAGTTTACTCACAGCAGACACATTCATGGACCAGGCAGTGATTTATTTCAGTAAAAAAGCTTTGTGAGATTGTCACTGTGACACAGTGACTGAAGCAAATAAAACCACAAATATGATCTCTGTGCTAGGACTGAGTCTAACTAAAAGGAGAGTGAGCAGCGAGTGTTTTTCTCACAGCAGATGTTCTGTATTCAGTACGATTGTACAGACCACATCATTATAGAGACGCAACGTGTCATGAAAGACGACCACTGTATGATGGAAAAACAATCTCTCTTCATTATCCAAGCAGTCAGCTTGGTGGAAACTGTGTGAGTGCCTACATATATGGTCAGGCCAGGCATTTTGATGAGGAGGAGACGAAGAACATGGATGGAGAGAAGAAAGATGGAAGCATGGCTATGGGGAAATGAGATTAATAATAAAGAAATCCAAAAAGAGACGTGTACAGAGAGCTTATTATTCAAGGGAGAGACAAAGGATGCTCCATGAGCTTTAAGTCCTTCTGCAACTGGTTCCAAACTGAAGGTGCAGAGTCCCCAAAGGCCCCTTTCCCAATTTCTGTCCGAGTGTTTAGGACAGATATAAAAAAAAATGTCCAGAGAGCTGCTTATCATCATTCTATCAGATGATAAAATCCATTGGAAAATTTCTCTTAAGTTATTGCCATCAAGACAAAGTGGCAGCAATCAGAGAGGTTTGGGACAGGTGGCTGGAGCTCCCAACATTGAATCTTTGATCACTCTAAGAGGACCTCTTCCTCAAATCCATCCTCACTGTCAGTTTCCTGGCCTCTCTCCTACTCCCTAGTTTGGTGATAGAATAAATAATCAAGAGCATCACTTGTGTTGTATTGACCTGCCATGATGCTGCAACACAGCGAAGTGTGAGGGGGGCCCAGAGCCGGCCCGATGTATTAGCAAACTAAGCGCCTGCTTAGGGCCCCACGGCCACTAGGGGGCCCTTAAGAGCAATCAATTAAATAAAGGTAAAAATTTCATTCCTGGATGGATGAGTGGTCATTTTTATACAATTAACGATATACTACAGAAATTGGGACTGTCACTTTAACGTATTCATTAGATTAATTAATTACACCATAAAATAATGTGTTAAAAAATTAATGCAATTAACTCATTGACTGCCAGCCATTTTTGGCGCATCTTGACCGATCTTCCAAGACCCAAAAATTATTGTTTTCTGTGACTATGTAAACACCAAAACTATTTAATAAGAGTGGACTCTTTCTGTTATTAATCCAAAAACAAACAAAAAAACCTTTTTTGTTTTATTTTGATCGGGCACTCCATCCTTTGATCCTCTCCATGATCCCCATCGTCTTTTCTCTCGATCACGCCGCTCTTTCTCTCTGAACTACCCCGACACATCCTCAGCTGGAGCGTGAGCTGCCTGAACTTTTCTGACTTGCAGCGTCTCGCTATGCCTCTGTCATCTCATATCTTCTCCTCATATCCATGCTGAGCTCTCATCCAAAGAGTGCACTGCTCTCACCCACAGAAGTTTATGAGCATGATTTTGATTGACAACCTCCTACCAGACCCCACTTCTATAGATGTCAATGGCAGTGAAGACGCACATTTTGATATTGACCAATTGAAGAAAATGGAGATTTACAAATCTTGTCTTCTTTGTGTATTTATTTGATTAGTCATGCACTTCAATTTGTAATGTCCTAGAATTCAAATTCTTTATTTGGGGCCCTTAAGCAGATATGAGATTAAAATGTGATTAATTAGATTTTTTTTAAATGCCTGGCAGTACTTACAGAAATACAACTTTATATCATCAGAGTGCTGCTGCTGATGTATCCATGGCTTATTCTTACTGTCTCTCACATGTCAGCGCTCCACTACAACGGTAATGTGCGCCTCCTGTCATGCAGTGTGCACCGTGCATCCAAAATACAGCTACTTAAAGGCTAAACAATGTTGCAAAAAGGTCTTACGCTTCAAGGCCAGAGTAAAGAATGAGGAAGAAGAAGGAATAGGAGGAAAAAGTGGTGATGGAATGTTCATCACAGAGATTTATGTAACCATCCAAAGCCAAGCCAGTTAAAAAGAGAGATAATGATCTTCATGCTGGCCCGTTAAAAAGCTTCGTATTCCTGCCAAGCTGTTTGAATTTGTATGATACTATAAATTAAAATGCAGCAGCTTGACTTACAATACCAGGAAATGTGCACATATCGATCCAGTTTTAGCCGACTGGCTGCCTGTTGCTTTTCGGATTGATTTTAAGATTCTTTTAATCACATTTCAGGCCGAGCACACACTTGCACCTCTGTATATTTCTGAGCTTTTAACCCCATGTGTACCCCAACGCAGACTGAGATCCTCCGGCAGGGCTCTACTGGCTCCAAGGTCTATATTCAAGACCAAGAGTGACAGAGCTTTCTCAGTGAGCGCCACTAGACTCTGGAGCCTGCCAGAAGAGATCAGACTTTTACAATCAGTCCCTTGTTTTATTTCATTGCTAAAGACCCAATTTTACAGAAAAGCTTTTATTTTTTGATTCTATTTTATTTATTTTGTTTTTATTTATTTATTTATTTATTTATTTATTTATTTATTTATTTATTTATCTCATTTTATCTTGATATTATCTTGGCTTTGCTTTGGTTGATTTATTTAATTGCCTGATTGCTTGTCTTGTTTGTTTTTATTGTTTTCTGCTGTCAGCTGTTATTTTTATTTTTATTTATTTTCACCTTTTTTACAGTTGATTGTGAAGCAGTTTGTTACTTGTATTAAATATTGCTGTATAAGATAAGGGGCCCCAAATCAAACTTGGCTTAGGGCCCTGTGGAGGCTTGGGCCAGCTCTGGCAAGGCCTCTAAAAAGCATGAAAAAAACTGACTGGAGACTTTTTTTTTTCCAATTGACTCTAAGTGTAGTGATAATTGTATTATCACATTTATATATTCCTGGAATTTTTGCTTTATACACTTTCTTGTATTGCTGCTGTGACTCTGAATTTCCCTCTATTCTCTTGCTAAATGTAGGCAGGAAGTGATGAGTCAGGGTTTATGGTTTTGATTGTGGGTTGTGATCCAGGTGAATGGAAGATGACTGAGGGGAGTGGATTGGCAGGTGAAACTCTGATGTAACGATACAACATTTTTGCACTTTATATTCTTGCTGCAGACAGAATCAGGTCTGTTCCACTTGATTACAGATGTCATATGTTGCTCTTTTTGCTCTCTGTATGCTTTGTGTTTGAAACCTTTGGTTTCTTTTCTTTGTTCTTATTTCTTACTCCCCGTGTTTCTGGTTTAGTTTTACCTCCTGTACCCATTAGTTTCACCTGTGTGTTTTCTCACTCATGCATTTATTCACCCTCTGTGTTGTATGCTTTGTGATGTCTCTTCAAGTCATGTCATGTTCCTTTGTGCTCTTTGTGACATCTCCCCTGTGGCTGTTTCAAATTTTGTTTCCCTCCTAATTTGTTACCTCAGTTACAGTTATAAAAGCAGCACATGCACAGGGGGATAACATCCAAGCTTCTCTTTGCTGAAATCAACACCCCTGGAGTCTCCAGAACATTACAGCACTGAGACAGATAAGCAAACAACCCACAGAGGTAATCTCAGAGATAACAGTTTCACACTTCAATCTCTACTACCTGTCACACCACTAATGGTTTCCTCCATCTTTGACAGCTGATGGCAGGAAGTAAACAGGTGTACGTTGCATTGCAGATAGTTGCAACATGCACACTCATGCCTGTAAATCTATCAGAATGCCTCTGTCAGAAAGCGGTTTGACTGACTTAAATCTCTGCAGGATGAGTGCAAATGCAATACGTGAGTTCACATTAAGGTTCACAGTGAGACACTCGGCAGTTCTCAGAACACCTGGAGAAAACAATATGATCATGTAGGGAGGAGAAAATTGAGGAAATTTATTTCAGTGAAACAACAGAGAAAGATCTGTCTTCTTCTTTTGCTTCTCCCTTCTTAGGGGTCACCTAAGACAACCTGTGTCTATATAACACAAACATTTATAGAACACATTTATGTAAATACATTTCAGTCAGACACTCAGGTTTGAATTGTTTATTTAGCTGTTTAATATATTTTTATGTTTGGCGTCCAGGCTCCAGCCTTATCACTCTGCCCAGATAACTTTACATAGCAACATTGAGAAGTGATGAGCAAAACATTCTGAACACCCCGTCCTCGCAACTGTATTTTTAGTGTATTCTTATAGACGAGATGAAGCTGAAATGTGATTTTGTTGCTCTGAAACATGTGCAATGACGAATAAAGATATCATCATCTGGATGATTTGGCAGATTTTCCTTCCTGAAACGGCCTCCCAATGAATCCCGCCTTGTGGCCTCTTAGTGGTGAGGTAGGAGTGACACTGGCGATATCCTTTGGATCGAGGATTAAGGAAATCATTTGGGTTTTAGGGTCTTGCTCAAGGACACTTTGACATTTGACCAGTGGTGTGCACAGATTTTTTGGGAGGCAGGGGCAAAAGATCCCAAAGTTCCACTTGATTTTGAGGGCACTTCTTTTTTTTTTTTTTTTTTTTTTTTTTGGGGGGGGGGGGAGGGGGCATTTATGGCTCCCAAGAGGGCACACAAGTGTGTGTTTTTTTCCCACCCCAGAGGGCAGTTTATCATGTTTTAACCAGTTCTTACCCCTTAAGAGAGCAGAGCAGCTGCATTTTGCCAACCAGGGGGGGCACCTTAGCATCACTCTTTGCCCCCCTTGTGCACACCACTGCATGTGACTGCAGGAGCAGGGAATGAACTTCAAACCCACTGTAGTAACACTAAGGAAAATAATGAATTAGTCATCATTTACTTTTAACAGGGGTCAGCCCATTTCTAATTAATTTCTGAACTTGAAATAACTTTTAAGTAATAAATTTTGGAACATTGCTGACAAATTGGTAATTTTTGTCAAGGAGCTTGTGGTGTTTGCACTTAGCAGTAAGCCTACCAGGAACATATATTTTCTGACTAAATCTGGAAAACATGACAACGACAGCTTAAAAGTTGACAGAACGGTTGGAAGTGATAAAAAAAGAAATCCCTGTTAGCAAAGTGATTAAACAACAAGTTAACCTCATGGTCTAAATAAAGAGGTGTGTGAGCAAAGAGCTGCAATTAACGGAAAGGATCAGAGAATTGAACAACAGGAACAGAGGATTGATGATTTGGAGAAGTATTCTAATTCAAATAATCTTATCGCCACTGGGCTGGAACATCACAGCCATGCTTTGGTTTTTGGATACCCAAAAAAGGGCATTTTAGTTAAGTTGACAATTTGAATTTTAAACTTTTTGAGATTCTTGTTCATTCTTAAATTTACTTTACTTTAAACTTTATAACCATGTATATTAATTTAATTTCTTTTAAAATTTCTTTTGAAGTCTTAAATCACCAAAGAAAAAAGTAAATCTGTCATAAAACTCTAAGGTCAACAGCAATGTAATGGCAAAGTAAAACTGAATGAATCACCTTAGTAAAGGTATTTATTTATTGTGTCTGTTTTATGTTTTGGAGGATGTTTTCACAGAGCCTCTGCTGACCTCATGTGGAAAACATGAAAACTACAAAAACTCCACACACTGATCAGAGCTGTGAGAGATGGTCAATGGAAAAACACTACGAGTGTGGCTCCCAGAGTAACGTCTCCCCTGTGTACATGCAATCTCTTCCCGCCTCATGTCCCAGCTGTTGGTGCCAGCAGCCGGCACATGCCAGAGAACAGATGGAGCCTTTAGCTCACAGTGTGGACACTGTGCTCACTCACATCCACATGCTTCTTCAGCCTGATATCCACAAGGAGCTCGCTAAAGCAAAGAGAGGTGATTAAAAACGACTGGTCCTGGTTTATAAAAGTATTTTTATGGCCTCAAACATCCTCTGTGGAGTGTCTGGTTTCTGTCTCTTATCAGTCTCCTGCAGACACACCCCTCATATAGAAACTCCAGCACTCCTCAGCTGTCACTCTTCACAGACAGCCGGGCTCAGAGGTCACCTGGAATTAGGTCAAAGATCCAAACACCTCCTCTGGAAGCCGAGCAGAGATGTCTCTCAACACCAAACTCCAGACTTTGTTTTTTAGTTTCACTGGAAATAATTTTCAGGCAGTTTACAAAAACATAAAGCCAAGGATGAGCCAGTCATGCTTCTGCTGTGACATCTATGTAAATCTCTAGAGTAGATATCTACATTTTTCTCCACTAAGATAAATAAAACAGAAACTTCAAATCAGTTTTAGTTGTTGTTGTTTAAGATGGATACACGCAGAAAACAAAGGTGGAGAAAGTGGGTATGTAATCCAGGGTCAATTTAGTGTCACTGCACGAGTCAACAGGCACACATTCCTCACCCAGATAATCTTTTTCATCTCTTCCTGTGGCATTCAAAGATGTCCCCAGACCACATTAGACATATAACTTCACAAGCGAGCGCTCTATGTCCACCCTGAAGCCTCCTCCTGGTCGGTCATGCTCTGATAATCCTCAAAGGGAGGAGTCCTGGGGGAGTGTAACCATAAACCCAAACCGCTTCATCTGGCTCCTTTTCATGTAGAATAGAATAGAACTTCATTGTCATTGTAACAAGTACAACGAAATTGAAGTCACAGTGGAAACCAAAAAAAACAAAAGTAAGAAAGTGTATAGAAAGCCCAAAATGGTCCATAAGAAAATAGAAGATGACAGCTTGTCCATCATTGTCCAGTTCAGCCAGTCTCCACCTCCACAGGGTCCAGGACTGAGCTTCTTCAGCAGTCTGTTCAGTCTCTGTCTCCTGGATCCTGTCTGTTCACAGCAGATGAAGCTCTTCCAATGTGGTGTTTGTGTCTGATGTTAGCACCATTAGCCATGTCTGTGAATAGCATGATGCTACTCTGCCCTCTGGTATTCCCTCTGTGGCTAAGTTAGCACAGCTGGCTTGTCCATCTTATTGGAGATAGATCTTTCGTTCCCAATAACAATGGATGAAAGGACAGGTCCATGTCGTCACTTTTTAGCTCACACCTGAGAACCAGCATGTCGTCCTCACCTCTTTCTCCTCACCTTGTGGGAAGACATCAGGCCTTGCACCAGTTAGCATTGACATGCTACAGGCTTCTAACACCTGAGTTCACATGTAAAAAAAATGCAGCCATGGTTACATGTAGGATCTCCAGACAAACACAGGGGGAAAAGTTGTAAAAATATCACTGAGGACACAAAAAGTTTGGTGTCCATGACCAACAAATGAGCCACACAAAGTAATGACTCACTCCAAATACAAAGATGACGAAAAAAGAGACAAAAAAATTACAAAAAATGGACAAAGAAGAGAGAGCTGCTGCAAAAGGCAGCCATAGCCAACAGGGCAGCACCTAGCAACCAAAGTAAAAGTAAAGTGAAGTGGTAAAGAATCAAGTTCCTGATCTCCAACCCTGTCTGGATAATGACAAGTGACCTACTGGCCCAGAGATGTGCTGCCATACTCTCCTGCTGTGGATCATCTGAGAAAGACTTTGGGCTCAGAAAAGGGCAAAGCCTTTCAAGTCCTTGTTCCCTCCTTTGGTGGGAAAACCAACCATCCATCTTTACCATTGGGTAATGAGTCCCAAATGTCACTGGGCAAGAGGTGGGGTACATCGTGGATAGGTGTCCAACCTATCAACCATTCACACACTCATTCAACCCTCGGAGAAATTATAGCGACCATCACCCCTGTAGACAAAGAACCCAGGCATGCATGGAAGGACATACAAACTCCACACAGAAAGGTACCAGGCCAAAGAAAACTGAACCAGGAATCTTCTTGCTGTGAGTCAAAAGCTGCACCACCACTATGCAGGCCCAAAAAGAAAAACAAAAAGATAAGATGACAGGCCTCTGCATGCCTCGTTGTGGTTTACCACTCGGAGCTTTCCACTCTGCAACCTGGAGTCAGAAGAAAGTCGAATCTCTCTTTCTCAGGAGAGATGTTCATCACTGCTGGTGACGCTCTGCCTCCCCCCAAATATTAAACAAACTTAACCACCAGAGAGGAGCATGCAGTGGGCTTATAGAGTGAGAGCACTACTTTGTTATTTTGGGATGAGCCATGGAAAGCCGGCCAATCAGACTCTTCCTGACAAGGTCCGGCACCAGAAAGTCATCCCTGTCTGCCTCTCTTCATGTATTTAAATCCTCATATATACACATATAAATAATTGATCCGCTTTAGCAGCCGGCATTTCAAACAATGGCATTTGCAACATGGCGTTTGTCTCAAGGACAAAGGTACAGGACAGTTCCTTTGTTACAGAGGGATTACGCTGTAGCAGAGAACATCAGTGCTGTAGGACTCCCATTCAAGAACACCATAACAGTGTTTTCAAAGTTCAGAATAAGCAAGGACATATACTTCTTACTCAGTTACTCAATCTTGCTTAACCTTACATGGTAATACCACAAGTGTTAAAATGTCAGCAGTGGTTCTCCAGAGTTGTCATATGTGTTATGAAATCATCATGGCTGCCTGCATTTCCTGAGGGAAAACCAATAACCAACTGACATGACATTTGCTGTGACTCGTTAAGGGAACAGAAACTTATAAAAATGTCAACAAAACCATTTCTCTAACAAACATTTGGTGATCTATTTCCTTTGTGCTTATTACTATAATCTTGTATTTGTGGGCTTTTAATTTGAAGGTGGATTTTTCCTGGGATGAACTGGAAAATTAATTGCTGCTGTAGGTACACAGAAACAGCGAAGTTGGTAATGAGGAAGACATTTTTTATGCTTGGATAAAGCTTTAAAGGTACTGAGTTTATGCTCTTGGTTTGTTGGTTGTGGGCTACATGTAGCAGCTAGCTGCTAAAAAACAACCTGTTTTCAAGGCTTTTAAGTATTTTCTGGCTAATTCAGAGTTGGATACGTTTTATTTTCTTGGTCAAGAGTTACATGCATAATTTTTTTTATCAGTTTATGAACTCAATTAACTTGTTCATTTTGCAGTATTGACTATTTAAACTTGTCTTTTGTGTTTATTTCAAAAAATGTTTTTTTTTTTTTTTGTTTTTTTTTGTTTTTTTGTTTTTTTTTTTTTTTTTAATTTTGTGAACGTATTAAAAAGCTGAAATCTAAGAAAGTGTTTGTGTCTTATTTTTAGTTAAAGGGGCTGTGAGGAGTTTGAAAGTGATCTTGAAAAAGTCTCCCTACCAGATAAACATGCCCAATCCTTATCCACACTTAAAAATGAGATTATCAGCACCGATGTAGGTTATTTTGAAATGCTACTTCATAGCTTCTTCGTATCTTCTCGACTGGGTCAAGCAAGACTAGATTGAATAATGGCACATCCAAGTCTCTATGACAACACCACACCAGCTGATGAAGTGTATTAGCGAGAAGAGAGATCTGAGTCTTTCTCTGCTGGAAACGATTTCTGTGATTAATTTAGTGATGGTGGACACTGGAGCCTAACTATCAGACAGAAAAAGGACAGAAGAGCAGAAGAAAGATAAACAGGAGAGAGATAGAGCACAAGCTAAAGGCTAAACAGGGGCTAAACTGTTTGTGCTTATGTTGATTCCAACCCACAATCAGCAGTTATTCTGCAGTGGTCTGTTCAAACTTGAGAGTCTATCAATAAAATGAAGAGTGAGGTTACGTTAGCTCAGATTGGTAGATGACTGGCAGGACATAACCAGGATTCACCAACATTTCACATTACAGACACGTCTTAGAGCACCAGACTACCAGCTACGTTACATTTAGCCGGCTTCTGATGTATGGTACAAACTTATGTTGGCTATCATGTTTCAAGCAACAGCGCTATGTAACTGTACTGATAAATACCTTACCTTGTCACATTGTATCTGGTAAAAAAAAAAAAAATCTTGAAAGAAGAGAATTTGTCCTTAAACCAACAAACCCCTGTTTCAAAGTCACATCTTTGCGATCGTGTGCATGAGACTCCGGGCCACAAGGTGGCGAGGAAGTGCAATTAAAACAGATCCTCCTCATAGCATCTCTATATAGCCTTGTTATTGACATGAGCAACCTGGAAAGTCCTCCAAAATGTTTTATTTCAAGATACTAAAAGACAAAAATGACACCAATATTGCTTAGAAAATAATCTGCTGAAGGGGTCAGAGTAATTTGCCCCTCAAGTTTCTTGAAAGAAGAGCAAAGTATGAATTCAAAAATCTAAACAAGTAAATGTTCCTCACCCTATTTATCGTATACCCTGTTACTTGAAAAGCACTTCAGGTGTCATTTATGTCTTAGTACCTTGGGGTAAGACATTTTTCTGGACTTGTCAGGTGAATCTGGCTCATATTAAGTCTAATGACACAATTTTGACTAGAAAAAAGACAAAAACACTTGATAAGAGTTAAGTTATTGCATTTCTGTTGGACAGCTCATATGGTAAGTTTGTGACTCGTCACCATAGATTAAAAACACATAGCTCCCATAAATCCATCTGCTCACAGTGCAACAGCTGATGGAGCTTTGAGTGTGACCCTTACAGTACACTGGTTTATTAAGAGGTGCCAAATAAACAGACTCCACTGACTCTCCCCCTGCTCTCTTCACTCTATGTTTAATCTTAATACAGATAAACATGAAAAATCCAGAGAGGGGCTGGCTGTCTACGATCTGTCTCTCACAGTGGAACACTTTCACTTGGACGAAGCCTCCACACACTGGATCGGCTGTTCTGCCGCTTAAGCTTGGGCGCTGCTCCGATCCAAATATATGGTTCAAAAAAGCTTCCTGCACAAGTTCTCCTTGTCCTGCTCCAACCTCTGGAGTCCAGAAACGCACCATGTAGGATATATGAGGCTTTTCTTGCATTGCTAATGTTGATGAGTAAGAATATTCTGTGTGAGGTGGAAACTTTGCTGTGGATAGAGAGAAGATAAACAGCTGATTTTCTGATGTTGATTGGTAAATGTTCAATAATTTATTTATTAATGTGACTTTTCCGACACGAACATGGAGTGTAGTCCCTTTTCTTCCTCTTTTACTCAGTCAGTCAGACACCAATAACCAATCAGCTCTATCAGCAGCTGCCAGCTGGTGCCACAGTTATTTTTCCAGCGCAGCACCAGTTTATTCAGTGCTATGCAGTCAGCTGTGCCAAGTCAAAGGCTACTAGTGCACATGGCTCCATGCCAATGGAAAGAAAATTCCTCCCCTTCCAACTCTGAACCAGTTGAACAGTCGTGTTTAACTTGTGTTTATCAGAGATCAGGGACAGCATCTTCTGTTCCACAGGGCTGCCTGTTTTTGTGCCTGATCCAACACAGAAACAAACTCCATCCGTCCTTGAAGCAGGTCTGCAGACAGCAATCTACTATCACAGTGAGACAGGAGGCAGCAGCTGTCACAATAGAGGAAAAACTCTCAGCTCCTCCTCTTGTGGACGCTCATGAGCTCACACACAGCTCTTAAACAGCGTTGGCTTGTGGTGGATCTGTGGAGTCCGAACTTTTGTGTCCATCTGTGTCCATCATGCCAACTTTTTCTGTTCCGTTCATTGGATCTTCCCTCCGCCTCCTCCTCCTCCAGCACAATCTGCACCTTCGCCTGACAAAGACAGAAACTTGATGAGATACACAGGTACACGAGGAAAAAAGTCGTGCTGCACTTTTTATTCACATAACTCCTTAGAGAGTCGATTATCCAAACACACAGGCTGTAAACAGCTACATTCAAGGATGAAGACACACAATGGTCATTCACATTATCATTACAGTGAGTGAACAAAAGCTTACTGAGAACTGAAGCAGATGAATACAATGAGGAGAACAAGCAGAACAAGTCCCCCAGTGACGCCACCAACTATTATGTATCGCCTCTCTGCTATTTGCCAGTCCAGGTCCACGTATTCACACCTGGAGCCAACGTAACCTTGCAAACATCTGGAAAAAAGCAGGAAAGTATCACTCATTGTTTAATGTCCTTGTAGCTATCCATCAGCTTGCAGCTTCTGATTATGTGTAAGGACCTAACATGTAAGGGCTAGCTAACAAATCTGCAGCAACTGCGTGATGCTATCATGTCAATATGGAGCAAAATCTCTGAAGAAGTTTTCCGCAACTTATTGAATCTATGACACAAGAACTGAGGCAGCTCTGACACCAAAAGAGGGTCTAACCTGGGACCAGCAATGTGGACTAGATGAAGTGTCTGCTGAGTGTATTTCTATACTTTTTATATCCTACACCTCTTCTCCTGAAACTTCTCTCACTTGCATGACGGTGTCTTCTGTTCTGTGACATAGCGGCAGTCCCCATGGACGCAGTAGTGAGCCAGTTCCTCAGGACACTTTGAGAAGTGTCCGTTCCACTGATCGGTTTCTTCTGTGTTCGCTGGAGAAAAAGATGAAAGTGATTAGGAGTCAGTTCATTAGAATAGTGACTGAAATTGGAATGATGATAAAGTTTGTGTTAAAAGAGATCTGGGCTATTTCAGATTTATTTATTTTTTTACTTATTTATAAGTCTATGTGATTTTTAGATTGCGGGCAGAAATTATTTTAGCCTTATGTAGTTTAGCATAGATTCAGTCGGCTTCTCATAAAACATCATATCAAGTTTCATGCTATATATATATATATATATATATATATATATATATATATATATATATATATGTATATATATATATATATATATATATATATATATATATATATATATATATATATATATATATATATATATATATATATATATGGCCCTTTGTTTATCGGTTGAAAACAAAAATAACCCCTTGATAATGGCACCAATCAGTGAATTGACCTGTCCTTTTGCACAGTGGTTCCCAACCTTTTTGTCTTGAGTACCCCCTGAGTCTTTTTGTCATACCATGAGTGCCCCTCTCTCATGCTTGTTGATGATTCTTCATAAGTTGACTATTACACAACTGATTATTACATAAGTAATGTTTCATTTCATCTCCTGAATTTAAACATTTAAATCTATGGGATTTTTTTAAATTCAAACATAAATTATAAATACATTGATAAATGATATGGTGTTATGTTGTCTTTAAGTAAAAAAATGTAAAATAAATAAATAAATAGATAAATAAAAATGACAATAAAATTACCAATCTGCCATTGTTGTATCAAATTCTTACATTTACCACAAATAAATTCTGTTTAATAACTCCCCTTTAAACGTGAATTTAAACTCAAAAAATTATGGGGAAAAAAACACTCAATATAATATTCAGACACACTTTAGCAGTTTCACCCTTTTTTCTTCACAATTGTCTGGGTCATAATGAGACACTTCAGCTTGCTTGTTTTTCATATTTGCCTGGCTGCTGGTAAGCTTCTGTTCTGATTTTGGTGCAACTGTGTCACAGGTTATTGTCTGCCTGGGGAAACTAGATATAGCACACATGGAAAATCCTGGTGCTTCCAAGTGGGAAATAAATTATTTAATGTTTCCAATCCATTAACTTTTCTCAAAAGTGTTCTTTAAAAAATTTTCAAATTTACTAACACATTGATGACGCTCACTGAATGAGACATATTTATTGATGTTGGTGACCCCCTTCATCTCATATACAAATATTATTAACTTATTTCTGTCTTCTTTTTGTGACACATTTCTTGTTTTGGTAACAGGCCATGCTGGTCTTAGAGTCATTTCGGGTGGAAAAAAAACTTGTCATGTTAGCACAAAAAATGAAAAAATACGGTCCCTAAACTCACATCAACAACAAGGTAGAAACAAGGTAAACATGCCGCTAACTTCATGTTGCAGACATGAAGTTCAAGCTTTTCATATAGCCATCAATTGAAAATATTGTTCTTGATTTTAGAGAAGAGGAGTTTGTAGTTGAAGTCTAAAATGTTCTTGCAAGCCTACGTTGGCCTCCTCTTTTTGGCAGGAGTTCACAAGTCAAGTTATTTTCCCACATGCCCACACCACGAAAAGTATCAAAGTTCTTGTGGAATTTTTTTTCCCCACCTCCTGTTGTGTATCACACCAAAAGTATCAACCCTGCAACTGCAGGTGTGGAGATGTGACATGGTCACACAAACAAAAAGACAGTTTTACAGTTAAAACAACAATGGGTCAAATTGACCCCAGAAGATCACCAATGTGTGTGAAACGTGTTCAGCACATTGAAAAAAAATGATGATAATGTTATGCTCCATCAGTTGTCCCCATCCAAAAGTCATGAAATATGAGGCAAAAAGAAACAAAAGTCAACTATTTTTTCTTTGAACGATAAACATTAGATGGGGCCAGATTGACCCCAAGGATAATAGGAGGGTCTTGTGTTTCCTAACTTAAAGAAAACAATCTTATAATTTTATGTTCATTATTGTCCTCTTCATATATCAGTAGGATATGTTTAAGTTAGGATTTTAGTTTAAAATCTACACGTCTGCAATACAGCAAGCAGAGAAGGGGGTTGCTTTACCCCACAAGCACCTCTTCAGCTCATAAATCACACCTTTGGCGATCTGTTTCCACTCTTTATGATCGGCTCTGCCTCTGTCCTGTTGGTGATTTAATATTCACTGTGCAGCCATGAAAGTGGTTCTGATGTTGTCACCTCACTTCATCAGAGAGAAGAGCAGTTTCTGATTTCCTACATGTCTAACTCAGTCTGTAACTGTGTCACGTTCCTCCTGATGGCCTCTGGCATGACCTGATTTATAAATAGACTGTTTGCAATACGATCCAGAGAGAAGTCCTGATGAGTCAGAGCTATGAAAAGCTTTTTGTCACCGAGGTCTCATTAACCACATGCCTCTGATATCACATACAGGAAATGTTTTCTCTAATTGGATGAAAAATTCACTCTATAGTGAGACAGTTTCAGCATATATCTCAGTCTGCAGGTATAATCCTTCACCTTCTTTTTTCCACCTTAACACATAGTTACAAACACCCAAACACAACAGCCAGTGGGTCATAATCCTGAACCTCTGACCCTGGTTACACATGGCGCTTTGGAGACCAGAAGCTGCCGCTATCTTTACGACCCATTCGCATGAAATAATCTTTGAAAATTGGCTCGTAAAGGAAAACTATTTTCCAGGTGACATGGACGAGAGCACCTCAGTTGTTAGGGGAAACATGAGATCCTGCCCGCTGCCGTGACCTCGCCGTTGTAAAGAAAAATATCCAGTTACAGAGTTCAAAGGGAAGACTTGGGTAAGTCGAGATAAATGAGTCCATCACTCTCGGGTCTTTTCATGTAATACAGCCTTGAAGAGTAGTTAGCTTAGCTTGGCAGAAAACAGCTAGCCTGAAATGAAACAAGAATATCTGGAGTTTTGCAAAGTCAAAGATAATTTGAGTAAAACTGTTAAAGGGAATTTTACCCCAAAGGTGCTGTGAGGACTATCTGTTTGGCTTGTTTTCAGTGACACAGTTCACTGACATGGATAGTGATTTTCAAGTAAAGACTCTGTTTCCCATGAGTACTATCACCCACTGTCACATACCCTCTGTCCATCAAAGGGACCTGGAGCTCATTGGATGGGACCCCTATTGGTTAGTGGAATATCATCACAGTCTTCCTGATCTCATGGTCGATGGAAAACCAGTTTGGTTTTCTATCAGTAAGGAGCCAATTTCGGGCCACGTCACTGTGTCAACGTAAAACATCAGAACGTAAAACACGGCATATGTAGCCATTTACCCAAGGACGCTTGTGCTATACGAAAGACCACAAAGCAACAATGGAAGGGCTTTAAGTATGAATTCACTGCTGCTTCGGTTTCACCATCTAAAATTTTGAATGAGAAACTCCAGCAAAATGAAGGATGACTCACTCAAGAAGCTTTTTAAAAATGTCAGTTTTCTACTGCTGCTTGTCGCCATGGTAACCCCATCCCAGCCCCTGACGTAGTCCAATGCAGTGAGTTTGGTGCTTCTCTCTGGCCCAGCAAAGAGTTGGTGCTTGCTAAGCTTGCTAAGTTTGCAAAGTTTTTAGCTCCTGGAGTTGGCGGTTTGACGGTGGAAACCATAAACTGTATGGAGTGGACAGCGTGGCTCCATCATTTACCATTGTACGGTTTTGAAGCCAAAATACCCCCGTCACAGGTGATGCAACTGGCAGCCGTTGTGCAGCCAGAGTCTGCACTGAGTCGAGCTAGGTGACAAAAATAATTATTATTTAGTAATAATTATGATATAACTAATCTCTTCTTGGCTCTCCCTCCCAACATATTTCACAATTCCCCCCAAAAATACACAAGAACGTCAGCTGTCAATCATCTTTAAAGATGATGTAAAGCCTTGTTGTTAACCTCTTATAACTAATGAAAACGGAACTTTACAGAAAACAAAAAGATCTGAATACAAGGCAGCTAAATAATATCTTCAAATCACCACAACAGTCGGATCTAACAAACATTTCTCCCAAGTGTATTAATTTTTAGAGTTTGACCACAGCCCATCTAGAATGACTGGAGAGGTGGATTTTTTGACCTGTACTGCAGCCAGCCACCAGGGGGAGCAGTTTTTGTGGCCGCCTCACTTTGAGCCAAGCAAGATGACGTCCATTTTTTTTACAGTCTGTGGTTGAAACACAAAGAACCAGTTCTAAGTCAGGCACTAGCCTGGAACTAGCACTAGCACTAGCTCTGTCAAAGGGGTACCAAAGATGTGAGTCTTGCCAAGGTGTGTTTGTTTTGAAGCAAAAGAGAGCAGATCTTCTTTTTAACTCTTCTTTTCTTTGCTCAAGACAACTTTCCCCAGGATGCAAAGCGACCAGGTGATGTATTTATTTGTAGTTTAAGAGCTATTGTCTGAAAAGTGACAACAATCAGACTTAGTAAGCTCAGTTTGAAGCATAGTTTAGTGTCCAGAAGGTGAGCAGACTTTCTGTTTAGTATTACATCCTGGTGCTCTAAAATGCTGTCTATCTCATTTTAAATTGTGAATAATGAACAGGTGAAAAGTGAGTCGTCACAGGGCCTTTAAGGACATGAATGATGACTCTCCACTGAGACATACTTTCACATACTTGAATTTCTCCTCTGCTCTCTGAAACCAGGAATGTGACTCCTTTGTGATTACTTCTCTTTCCTCCTTTATTTCCTCCAGTCCGAGGCGTGTTTGTGGCTTTGTATCAACACTTCTACTTTTCAAATTTTTCCATCAAGCCTTAAAAACTTTTAAACCTCATTCACCACATGACGAAAGTGCCACCTCCTCCCCCTCCTCCCTGTGTTTACCTGTGCAGTTGTCTCTGTCTCCATGTCGATGACAGTCTGGCACGGTGCTGTTGGCTGACTCCTCGGTGACATTCCACTCTGCCCGAGAGCATTTGCATAAAGCCAGCGCTGCAGCAAACAGAGGGGACAATTACAGACACACACAACAAACAGATACATGCACGTGTGCAAATGCTCAAACATTTATGACGATATTTCAGCCGCAGAGAGAGATCTGCGTCAGCGCTGTCAGGAAAAAACCTACAATCACATCTCGGCTGTTATTGAAATGCTGCTGAGTCATGGTGCCAGGGAGGCTTTTAGGAAAGAGAGAGTGATTTCTACACACACACACACACACACACACACACACACACACACACACACACACACACACACACACACACACACACACACACTCAAACTAAACAACACCTTATTAACAGGTTGCTGTCAGGGCACTTTGGTTACATTAACCACAGATCCTCCATATAAGGGAAGGCTGTTTTGACAGGGATTAGTAATCATAGGGGATATATTACTGCTGTGTGGACTCTTCATTCAATCATTAACCAACTCTGAAATCTACTGGACAAATATGGCTCTGGAGGGAGAGCACTGTCTTCAAACCGGCTTCAGCTGCTCTGCTTTAAAGGTGAATGGGAGTTGAAAAGCGTGCCAAGTGACAAAACAACAGACGTAGCTCATATGATGGCATCTTTAACCTTGAGTGTGTCCGCTGAAGTGGAAAAGCCCTGAGAGTTAAGTGTAAACATCACTTTGATATGACAGTCTGAGGCTGCAATGCTCCTGTTTTAAAGAAGGCCCTAAAGTGATCAGACACTAAATCTTACCTGTTAGAATCCAAACAAAGACCCTGCACACCTTAGCCATCTCTTCTCTTCATCAAAGCGCACATCCAATAAATCAAAGTTCAGTTTCATTAACAAATCCAACTGAAACTGGATCAGTCTCTCCTCAGAGGTCGTTGACCTTTGTGAAAGGTGTGGACAGGCTGTGCAGGTTCCCCAGTGGTGTCTCGTGTCCGGCTCCTTCATTGATAGCGGTGAAGTTCATAGTCATCCAGAAAGCTTGAGGCTATACTCACACACACTATCACACACACACTGCTCGCTTGACTGGAGTGCTTTCAAAGTGTGTGTATGTGTGTGAAGAGAAAAAGGGGGAAGGCACTGAAACCCAACTCTGCTCTCTGCTCCCCGCCCACACCTTTAAAGGAGAATACGACTCCATTCAAGCTCTGCAGGTTTCTCTTTCAGGAATAACTGCACCGCTCTGCCGGCTTAACGTTCTCAAGGATAAAGTGAAAGGCGTGAGAGTCATTGAGAAACAGCACGTTGCATGACAGGATAGAGGGCTGACTAAAAACAGATGAACTAAAGAGGGCAGAGGGGATCGGACACTCACACACAGAAGTGACATCTGTATTTGGTTTCTCTGACTCCTGCAGCGAAAAAATACTAACATGGATTTTTTGGTGGCAGCAAGATACACCTGCTTTTTTGTTTGTTTGTTGTTTTGTTTTGTTTTGTTTTTGGTTTTTTTTGTTTTGTTTTTGTTTTTGTTTTTGTTTTTTTGTTTTTTGTTTGTTTTGTTTTTTTTTTTTGTTTTTGGTTTTTTTGTTTTTTCAGAAGATCTGAAAAATCTGAAAAAGAAGATCTTCTTTTTCTGGTTTATAAAAGAAGTCTTGAAAACAAAAAAATATCCTTTTTCAATTTATGTTAGCTGGAAAAACCATCAAGGGTGGAAATGACTGGCTATATTTACTCAAGTTACCTTTCATAAGTAGCTTTTTGAGTTCTTTTTTTTTTTTTTTTTTTTAAACAGTACTTGTACTTCTACTAGATTTATTTATTTATTTATTTATTTTTTAATTAATTAATTAATTAATTTTTTTTTTTTTGAGAAGTTTGTGCTTCCTTCCCAGGTCAAAAACCACATAGAGAAACATATATTTTATAAAGCTGAAGCCTTTAGAACCATAACCACAGACAGTTCAATAAGTCGCCCTGCAATCCGGACACTTCATAATGAACTCTAAGAACTCACAGCAGACTGTGACCTGATGTTGGGAGCATCTACAAAGAGAAAATTAAAAACAAAGAGGAAATTCAAAAATTCAGGCGCTTCAACCTTAATCTGTGTTGTTCTTACATTAAAGCTCTCCTGTTGGTTAAACTTCAACTATCAGCACAGCAAGAGATTATCTGCATTTGGAGCTCAGAGCTTACTGACATCTTTTCACTTCACACTCCCTGATTTAAAAAAAAAGTACTTAAGACTTAAAGACATTTTTAAAGAAAGGACTTTTTCCTTCTACTGCAGTAAATTAACATCAAAGCAGCTGTACGTGTATTCAAGCACTTTTAACACTGCTGGTTATCACTTAGTTTTATTTTCTATGACATGAATTCATCAGTTTGTAATTATATGAAAAACCAACTCCTGAAACATGCATCAAAGGCACTGTAAGAAGTTTTCTTCTGATTGTAAAGAATGGATGTCTCTTCAGAAGCTACAGAGTACTCTGGCTCTACTGGTTTAAAGAGGAGACTCTTTTATTCCCCATTATGACCAGTAGATGGCAGAAGACGACTCTCTCTCAGCCCCTGATAAATGATTGTCCTCTTTCCTCCACCTGTGCACCTCACAGCATGACCAAACAGTTCACTTATAAAGGTTATTAATAAACTCATACTTTTCTCATGACTCAACCTGGGAAGGAGAAACAGACAGCTGGTTCAGGAGAGGCAGAGACATGAAAGAGAAACCATGTGTTGGATTTTCTAATAAATACCAAGCATTAAGAGAATGTTTACTTGGCATTGCACTAAGTGCTCAAACCAAATACTGCCACATGTCCGCTGGTTTGTGTTGTCACGTGTTTGAATTGTTTACTGGTTTTACCTTACTTTAAACACATGTTCAAGTTATAGAGTAGGACGACCAAAAGCACCCACGACTATTTAGCGTTCAAAAAAGAAAGAAAGAAAGAAAGAAAGGCAAATAAGCATAGTGAACGATGTCAGTACCCTGGACACCCCTTGTTTTGGTGAAAAATTGCATTAAGAATCACTCCAGATGCTGAAATCCATGAGCCCTATTGAAAATCTGTGGTGGATCAAAAAAGATCTGTTTCAAAAAGTAAACCAAGACTTTAGAAGAATTGAAAGCAGTGAATCAGGAAGAATGGGACAAGATGACCCCTTAAGGTGGAGAGCATGCCAGTCAGGATTAGAGCTTCACTGCATACTTCTCAGCATACTACTCATACTTCTAAGTAAACTTCCCATACTGCTGGCATACTACTCAAAATTGTAGGCATACTAATTATACTATTCAAACTACTTAGTAAACTACTCATACAACGAGGCATCCTACAAGCATACTACTCTTACTACTAAGCAAACTTCTCATACCATTAGGCCAGTATCATTACTCCGACTAGTAGGCATACTACTCGTACTACTCATACAACTATACAGACAACTAGGCATACTACTTATACTTCTCATACTCCTAGGCACAATACATACACTACAAAGCATGCTACTCATTCTATTAGGCATACTACTCATTTTTCTCATACTTATCATACTCAAAGAACAATCCGTTGAATGCTTTAAATAAAGCCCAGATAGTAAAAAGAGACATTTAAGATGAGAAAGAGAAGAGCAGGGGCCCCGACCCACATCATGTGCTTGTTCTACATAGAAACCATAGAGGGCATCCTGACCAGCTGCATCACTGTGTGGTATGGAGCCTGTAAGGCATTCTGCCACAAGACCCTACATCCATCCACCATATACTGCAGGTCTCTCAGGACCAACAGATTTAAGGACAGTTTTATCCACCAGGCTGTCAGGAAGCTGAACTCTTTGCCTGCTCTACCCATTGTGCCCCTTCTGCCCTACGCAAGGGATTGGTACCTTTCACATTTGAAACGATCCGGTACCGATGCCTGATACCTGACAATTGGTACCTAATGGTACCACTTTTCAGTCCTTTTTTGTGTTTATGTGGTAAAAAAATATAAAAAATTTTAATGATAAAATATTACATTTTTTCAATTTAACATATTTATTCTTCAATTTATAACCTTGCAATGCTGTGTTCATGTCCAGTATGGAAAATCACCTACTCTTCCACTCCCTTACAGTCACAAAGATGTATTTAGGTACCTAAACATGGTACCTTTTGATTTCATGTGAACTGATACCCACTACCTCTGACAGAATTCGGTTGGTACCCATAAAAGTACCTAATTTGGTACCCATCTCTACACTCAGCACACTCCACCTCTGGATCCCCCTCAGGTTACTTCAGTCACTTAACCACTTAGCCACTTTATGCAGTATGCTGCATTCTGGTTACTGTTGCACAAGACTCCAAACTGCCATATACAGAGTGTACAATGTAAAAAACAGTTACCTCATGTGCCTTCATACTCTACTTTTTCTTTGACTTGTATTACGCTACCTTTTTGCCAGCACATTTTTTACTTTCTCCTTTATATTTTTACTTTTTCTTTATCATATAATTTTATCTGTTATATTAAATGTTTACAATTTTAATACAAATGATAACTGTGGCACCATTGGCTCTTGAGCATCACAATTTCAATCCTCTGTATGTGCACACTTATTGCAGAACTGACAATAAAACTACCTTGAGCCTTGAACCTTGATAAGTGACTTGTGACCTCACTGCAATGTCCATAAAGTCCACCAGGGAGCTGTAACCTGCCACATGGGAAGCAATGATGCTGAGTATGTTATACAGTGTGCCGTCACTGAATACAAACAGATAAGTGTTTGACCTTTTAAATCATTCCATTATCTAACACATATTTTCTGTGAAATTGAAAATATTCTTAAACATGCGAAATAAAACAGAAACAAAAACAAAATATAGCTGCATGCAGCAATGACGGGCCCTCGCCCCGCGGAAAATGGTCCGTATTGGGGTAATTCCCAAGCGGGCTAAGTGCAGCAAAATGTGCCTCAAGCAAGAGCTCTGTGTATGGATGAGGTTGTTCCCCCGCAAGCAAACATACATGGTACATTGAAAGCATAGTTGATATGATTAGTGTACCATAGGGGGAGCAGCATTATCACTGTAATTCATGTCAACAGCAGTCAGGAGTGGGAGTGACTTCATGTGTGTAAAATTTGGAGCAAACGTTAAAATGAATGTAATAATATGATCAAGCATTTCCAGTGGGTGGCGCTATTGCAGTAGCAGATATTTGAGGTTATAGAAGAGTTGGGGGATGGACTTTCATGGTGTGTGTGAAGTTTGGAGGAAATGAGACCCCAAATGACTGAGTTAGTACTACTTCCTGCTGTCTTTTGACATTAGCCAGGTGAAGCTGGTGGCATAGACACAGCATTGACCTTGAGGACATGAGCTGATTTGTAATGCTTTATGAAGGCGTGCCAGACATTTGCAAGTTAAATGAAAAAGAAAATGGCAAAAAATGAAGAGGCTATAAATCAGAGAGTAAAAGACATGAGTTCCTGTTAACAGTAAGGGGCGCTGTAGTGTTAGATGAAAAGAAGTATATGGATGTGTTGGAGATGGGAGAGTTAACATATGTGTGCATTTTGGGCCTGATCCAACATTGTACAAGAGAGCTATTAAGATTTTCATGAAGTAGCAAAATGGTGAACTTTGGCGGCCATTTGTGGCCGAGCCATACAAAATGATAAGAATTGTATTGTAAGTGTTCATCTTCAATGTGTGTAGTTTCCACAAGGCAAGTTTGGAGTTCATCTTAGTCCAAACCTGGGAGTAGTTCATTGAAATACATAGCCTATAAACGTAATTTTGGCAATTTCAGGCCATTGCCATCAGGAGGCGTTGTAATTTCTGGGAGGAATAGGGACATGGCTGTGTCCAGGGCTTAACACTGAACATGTGTGTAAATTTGGGTGCAGATTAGACAAAGTTGAAAAATGCCGAACTTTGAGCCCGTGTCCTAGCCAAACGGAAAAAAATTCTGTAAATTTAGCTATGATTATTAATGTTCAATGTGTGTAGTATACACATGCCAAGTTTGGAGTTGCTGTGACAAAAGCCCTAGGACTAGTTCGTTCAAATGCGTAGGCTCCAAATCGTCAAAATCCCATGTTTATGTGCTAATAGCGAAGTTCGTGTTGAGAATTCACGATAGTCATTAGAGACTTTTTTGTTCATGTGGGCATGCTTGTTATACCCACCAAATTTCAAGGCTGTAGCTTAAAGCAGACCAAGGGGCTGCAGTTTTAAGCCCCTAGGGGGCGCAAGGGGGGATGAATTTTTGCAGAGACAGTGGAATCATAAATTTTTCGCCGAGTTTGAATTTTGTGGCTAGGTCATTTCGCCTTTTTTTCAAGCCAAAGGCACGCAAAATGGCATTGTATTGGCAGAAACAAAGAAGAAGAAGAAGAAGAAGAAGAAGAAGAAGAAGAAGAAATATAGCTGCATGCAGCAATGACGGGCCCTCGCCCCGCGGAAAATGGTCCGTATTGGGGTAATTCCCAAGCGGGCTAAGTGCAGCAAAATGTGCCTCAAGCTAGAGCTCTGTGTATGGATGAGGTTGTTCCCCCGCAAGCAAGCATACATAGTACATTGAAAGCATAGTTGATATGATTAGTGTACCATAGGGGGAGCAGCATTATCACTGTAATTCATGTCAACAGCAGTCAGGAGTGGGAGTGACTTCATGTGTGTAAAATTTGGAGCAAACGTTAAAATGAATGTAATAATATGATCAAGCATTTCCAGTGGGTGGCGCTATTGCAGTAGCAGAGATTTGAGGTTATGGAAGAGTTGGGGGATGGACTTTCATGGTGTGTGTGAAGTTTGGAAGAAATTAGACCTTAAATGACTGAGTTAGTACTACTTCCTGCTGTGTTTTGACATTAGCGAGGTGAAGCTAGTGCCATAGACACACCCTTGACCTTGAGGACATGAGCTGATTTGTAATGCTTTATGAAGGCGTGACAGAGATTTGCAAGTTAAATGAAAAAGAAAATGGCAAAAAATGAAGAGGCTATAAATCAGAGAGTAAAAGACATTACTTCCTGTTAACAGTAAGGGGCGCTGTACTGTTAGATGAAAAGAAGTATATGGATGTGTTGGAGATGGGAGAGTTAACATGTGTGTGCATTTTGGGCCTGATCCAACATTGTACAAGAGAGCTATTAAGATTTTCATGAAGTAGCAAAATGGTGAACTTTGGCGGCCATTTGTGGCCGAGCCATACAAGATGATAAGAATTGTATTGTAAGTGTTCATCTTCAATGTGTGTAGTTTCCACAAGGCAAGTTTGGAGTTCATCTTAGTCCAAACCTGGGAGTAGTTCATTGAAATACATAGCCTATAAACGTAATTTTGGTAATTTCAGGCCATTGCCATCAGGAGGCGTTGTAATTTCTGGGAGGAATAGAGACATGGCTGTGTCCAGGGCTTAACACTGAACATGTGTGTAAATTTTGGTGCAGATTAGACAAAGTTGAAAAATGCCGAACTTTGAGCCTGTGTCCTAGCCAAACGGAAAAAAATTCAGAAAATTTAGCTATGATTATTAATGTTCAATGTGTGTAGTATACACATGCCAAGTTTGGAGTTGCTGTGACAAAAGCCCTAGGACTAGTTCGTTCAAATGCGTAGGCTACAAATCGTCAAAATCCCATGTTTACGTGCTAATAGCGAAGTTCGTGTTGAGAATTCACGATAGTCATAAGAGACTTTTTTGTTCATGTGGGCATGCTTGTTATACCCACCAAATTTCAGGGCTGTAGCTCAAAGCAGAGCAAGGGGCTGCAGTTTTAAGCCCCTAGGGGGCGCAAGGGGGGATGGATTTTTGCACAGACAGTGGAATCATAAATTTTTCGCCGAGTTTGAATTTTGTGGCTAGGTCATTTCGCCTTTTTTTCAAGCCAAAGGCACGCAAAATGGCATTGTATTGGCAGAAACAAAGAAGAAGAAGAAGAAGAAGAAGAAGAAGAAGAATAATCCTAACAGTTACAATAGGGCTTCGCCCCCCGATTCTCGGGGGCTCGGGCCCTAATAATCCTAACAGTTACAATAGGGCTTCGCCCCCCGATTCTCGGGGGCTCGGGCCCTAATGAAAAAAGAAATACAGAAAAAAGGGAAATTCACAACTTTAAACTTTCTTCTTAATTTTGATACAAGAAGAGCAAAATGGTCAAACGAGGCAGTGAGTGTTTCACACAGCTGAACAAAAGTTTAAGGAAAGGAGGCATCAGGAAGTCGTCCACTCACAGTGCACAGAGAGGAAAAGGAAGTGGCACAGTAAAGAGCGCCTGACCGGCTAGACGTCTTTACTGCTGATCCAAACTCTTTCTGGGGAAAGTGTTGACAATTCCAAAATTAAGAGTTCATTTAAATACAAGAGTATATAAAAAAGATTACACTCTGTTGAATACGCCTTCTTAAAAACTGACTTCCATTCACATATCTGTCTAATTTAGCAGATCCTCCTGCTGGTACAGAAACTCTCAGTATCTCTATGATCTCAGAGGCAGAGTAAAGTGTGACTCTGCTCAGTGTGTTTGTACTTTTGAACAGGAAGACTCAGTTTCCTCCCTCTGCCTGTGCTCCCAACTCAGTCTGAACATCAGGAAGCTCCAACTCCACCAGATTCCCAGGCGTGATTTCATCCCGGCTATAAACATCCGCTTGTTACAATACATGGATGATGACTCTGTCAGCAAAGATAGATACAGCGAATAGACAGAAGGAGACACTGCATTTTGGCGATTACAAAAATCACAAGGCAGTAAAGTGATATAAAGGAAAACATTTATTTAAAACCTAAAACATGTAAAACTTTTGTGAATGTGTTCTCTAAGATGAAACGTTTTCTTTTCTTCTGTGTGTCACTGTAGCTGTGTCCTCTGACTTTCTTCTGCAAAGACATGAAAATAAAAAGATTCCTTATTTGAAATTCTAACAGATTTTTGGTACAAATAAAAGCTGTAAACTGTGTGGACTCTGACCTTCACACCACAGCACAGGATCGTGGTTCTCTGAAGGGGTTGCTGCCTGTGGGGACTCCCACCAGCAGGGCGTCTTTGCCTGCGTTCTGCAGACAGTACTGCTGCAGCTCTGCAGCTGCCTGAGACACCTGGGAACACAAACAGGCACATTTGTTTTGGTTGGTGTGTTGAACACCACTTTCTACACAAGTTGCTTTATTACCACAGGCTCCAGGAACTTTTACTCCCTGGAACTAAATGGTTTTGGTGGCCCATTATTTTCTGCTTTTCCACTTAGGCCTGAAGTCCTATAACAGTTATGCAAATTTACAAAGAAAATAAGTAATTGCATTTCACCACCAGACCATTAGAGGGCAGTAAGACAACTACAAACACAATTTAGCAAAGACAACACAATAGAAGCTAAAGACGGGCTGGCATCGTGCAGGCCATCATTAAATACTAAAACTAAACCAGGATGTATTTATGAAGACTGTCTGTAATGGAAAGTGGATATCCACTGACACGTTGATCCGAAGGTCTCCAGTTTACAGGGTCACTCTTTAAACTGTAACACCAGGAACTGACAGAGACACATTCAGGCTTAAAGAAGACCATTGGTTCCTGGACCTCAAGACAGTACTGACCCTCAGGAAGGAGGATAATTTTAAGGGGTTGATTGAATACTCCTGAACAAATTTAGACCCTAGTTCCTGCAGTCAAAAAGCACACATTTCCCCAGAAGGTTCCTGGGAAATGTTCCCTGCAGTCAAAAAACACTTTTAGTTACTCTTGAGCCAGGATGGGTACTGAATTTGGTACTTTTATAGGTAATGACTGAATTTGGTCTGCGGTACGGAATACTGATTCACATAAAATCAAATGATACCATTTTTTGGTACCTAAATGTATCCTTGTGACTATGAGGGAGAGGAAGAGTAGGTGATTTTCCATGCTGGACATGAACATAGCACTGCAAGTTTATATATTGAGAAATAAATACATTAAATTGAAAAACTTTGAGATTCTATTACTAAATTCTGTTCTATTCTATTCTAAAAAACGTATTCATTACCACATTAACACACACAAAACCGCTACTGATTGCCAGGAACTGGGCATTGATACCAGATCACTTCAAATCTGAAAGGTACCCATCTCTACTCTTAAGGATATGTGCAGATGGCTATTAAATGGTAGATATATGCAATTATAACTGCTCATGCCAAAGGTTTAATATTTTATTTCCAAGCTGTTTTAGGTAAACCAGTCCTTACGTTTCATCTTTGCCTGTTGACACTGTGGTTAAAATGTTAGTGGGGTGGGGAACTAAAGAGTAAAAAATTAAAGTGAAGGCAGGCTGAGAAGCCACTAGCAGAGAAGCTATAGGACCCCACACATCTCTGACAGAGAAAAGTGGAACAGCTTCCTACAAAGCTGCTGAGTTCATCTTAAAGACACCACAAAGTAACTTAAACCACAAGCCGTCATGATAACAGCTAATATACTTAAAGTTGTGTCATTTGCTTCATTAATTTTTAAAAGTGTTTTTAACCACAGAGTTCAGGGAAGGAGAGGAGTTAAATGAGGACAGAGATGCACAGTATGTGTTCATGTTCACCTCCTCTAACATCAGCCTCAACAGAAATCTTCAGTTTAATGTTGTTTATAACAAATAAGCAGCTTATCTCCAAACTTATCTCCAAAGCTAACCCAGCAACTGAGGGTATTGTAGCATTATGCTATTCACAGCCATGGCTAACAGAGCTAACACTACATGAATGCAGCTGGAAGGATTCCACCTGCTGTGAGAGGAAAGGAAACAAGAAGTCCAGCTCAGTCCTGGATCATGTGGAGCTGGAGGCTGACTGGAGAATTATGGCCAAGCATTTGTCTCTGATGGACATTTTTCTCTCGCTGACACTTATTCTATAATTCTATTCTTCGAGTGTTCTGCACTAAATACTGAAGTACATTCTATTCTATTCTATTCTATTCTATTCTATTCTATTCTATTCTATTCTATTCTATTCTGTACTATTCTGTTTGAACTTAGTGTTAGTCATCATAACATCCTTTGACTGGTATTGTAGCTTTTGTTAGGTCTTCAGTTGTCATCTATTGGCATAAACCTTTTGAGTGAAATTATCAATAAATCTCGTATTTTTAATATTTCATCAGTTTCTTTCTTTTTTTTTGAATAAAACAAAATAAAATCTGAAAGGCCATTAATTTAAGGAGGTTTTATTTTCACTCAATGTAATATCGTCATAATTAAGCTTAACAGAGAATGCATGAGTGAGCAAAGAAAGATAGTGAAGAGGAAAATTTGCACTCACATGTCATTAAACAGAAGATTAAAAGGACAGAAATACTAAGCAGGTACTTCGATCACATCTTAGTGATATATTTAGACCATTTTGTTGAACCTCTTTGATTTATTTTAAATACTGCAAAATAAAATATGACTATTTAATTAATCAAAGCTGGCAGGAAAAGTACTCAGTGAGGTCCATCTCCCTTTGAATTTACAACATGAGTGTGTTTCAGTTTAAAGCTATGTGATTTGACCTGCAGTTGATTTTCTAAAGACTACGCCCTCAGTATACAGAGAAAATGGTATTAAACAATAAAGAATAGAGTCAGGTTGTATAGGATTGACAAACTGTAAACACCACTTTGTGCACAGGCAAATCAAAGAAAGTGTTAACTCTCTTAAACATTTTTTTCACTAAGAAGTTTTTTAAGATTAACACAGTTTAGCTCTCATTTCTTTACTCTTTACCTTGATTCTCTCCACGCTCGCCTCCAGCTTCAGCTGCTCCACCAGCCGTCTCATGTTGGATAAATTGGAGTTGGACGTCATGTTGCTGCAAAAACGTTGTGGAAAAAGAGAAAAAACTCTCCGTAACAAACTTCCCTGTGGTCTGTCAACACAGGAGTGGATTCCACTAATGAGACGAAAACGCTGATGGAGGGGGAGTGGCCGAGTTTATCTCCACAGACCACGGTCCACTCAACCAGAGAAACTAAGAAAGATAGAAGAAGTTTGTGATTCATAAACTGACAAATCCAGAATTCTCTTTGTTCATTTGTTAAACCAACAGATGTGTTTTGTAAGGCTCTGGGAGTTTTGTAGTGCAGAAAAAAAACGTGGTTGGCAGGAAAAGAAGGAACAAAGTAGGTTAACTTGGAGGAAATGGGAGGAGGAAAAAGAACAAGAGGAAACAAAAAAAGGAAGTCTCTCACTTTTCTGTCTGGTTTTACTACATAAGAGAAGATGTGGATAAAGAAAGGAATACTCTGAAAGTCAAAATGAGAGTAAAGAGAGGAATAATGATGAAAAATGCTATTTTCCATTTTTATGCTACTACTGTACAGCAAACACTGAAATCTACAAGTATGTCTTACTTACAGTGAGAAATGTCTTTATGTTACCACACTGGAAGAGTTTCTTACTCTTTATGAGTAACTCAGGAATCATTTTCTTTTACTATCTTAAAGAAGGACATTTTTCTGGACTGTTTAGGTGAGATGGGCTCATATTAAGTCTAATGCAACCACTTTTACTGAAAATAAGACGTAAACAGTTGTTTAGATTTCAGTTTATGCAGAATTTTTTGATCATTTTCTGTCTCTGAGTGCAGAGAACTGCTGATAAAATGGCTGACGACCAACCTCAGGGGTTAATCTGACAGGAAATAAAGTTGCAACAAGTGGAAGTGGTTCGAGTGTGCCCACTGTTAAGAGAGAAGACAGACCCAGAGTCTGCTGCGCTTCAAACAAGAAGAAGTGATGGAGGGTGCTGATGGTGGGTGCTGATGGTGGGTGCTGATGGTGGGTGCTGATGGAGGTGCAGACTCAATTCATCACTGCAGTTTTCTGGATGGGGGTGAGTTAAAACCCAGACGTTATCATACTCTTGTGGAAGCAGAGGTGTGGTCAAGTGTCAGCTGTGAAACTGTTGCTGTGGGAAAGGTGTGAGACTGTGGGCACAAAGCAGAAGTGTACAACCTTTTTAAATTATTTTTTACATTTTATCAAGTGAATACCTTGCAGAAAAGAAACAAATCTTTACTCATGTACAGGATGAAATTTGCAACATTCGAAGTCCAGCTCAGTCCACAGGGGGGCGCCAAAACCTACCCCTAACCTACCTCCCCGTGGTCCTCTTAAACTCACTGTTGTTTGACGCTAAGGACAGCTGAGTCATGCCAAAAGACTCAGTTTTAAAAGTAAATATGAATCAAGCCAATAAGCTGAGAGACCGAGGTTGAGCCTCTTGTTTCTGCTGCTTTGATATCCTCTCTTGATGAGTAAGCTTGTTTTCTTGTGATGATGTGAAAATTTACTGATGAAGAGGGAAAAAAGGGTCTGTTTTTTTGTTTATACAAACACATTTATAATACCACCTGTCATAAAAATTTCAAAAAAAAAAAACAAAAAAAAAAACCTCCCAGCATTATGATTCAATTTAAACTTTTGCTTTTCAGTGAGTTCTCTACACTTCACCAATTTGACCAGGAGTGAGAAATAAAAAAAAAAAATGGCTTAAAGTTTCTAAACCCAATATTGAGCTGACACGCTGAAATTCTCTTGAAAGTCAGAAATTAATCAAGAATATCATACAATCACCCATACATATTATTTATTTATTTATCTATTTATTCATTCATTTATTTATCTATTCATTTGTTTGAATTACCATTACAGACGGGCAAAAAGAAAATGGTGATCAGAAATATACTAAATATAGGATTATGATCGAAAACACCTTGGATGGGGTGGGGATTTAATAAGTTCATTTAGCACTGGATGTATTAAAAGACAAAATTTACAAACTCCTGTTTGTTGCATTTAAAATAAAAGTTTACTTTTCTCTAACATAACTGTAATATGGCACCGAGATAAAATACATTTTAAATATGAGGGCAATTATTTTGATTTATCTGAATAGTTTATTGGTTAAGACAAATTCTAACAAAAATTTTAAAATATATTTACTTTTTTCTTGATCTCTTGAATATTAGTTTATGAACAGAAACCCCAGCATGGACAGGTTTGTTTGTATCTAATACTGTTAATAGCAAAAACTACAATGTTCGACCAATGGACCAATGATAGGCAGCCACTAAAAGTGAACCTGCGCATGCGCTCACTCAGACGGTCGTAAAGTGCGGTAAGGTGTCGTGCTGCAGCGGAAATTGGCAGCAGCAGCAGCTTTCGAGGCGGGTCGGTCTGGTTCGGCTGCAGCTTTAACCCTGAAACTCACATGGCTCATGAATTTCCGCAGCTCGTCTCCTGTCCTCATTGGTCGGCCCATGATTAGTAGGATCGGCTCTAAGTAGCTTTGGCTGAAAGGTTCACATTACAGGTGAAGTGACGCACGGAAATGTGAGCCTGAGAGGTCACACCTCCACCTCTTCTTTATTTTGGAGCGTGTCTGAGACTTTAGCAGACATGGTGGAGGTATTCACTGGGCGCACACTCCTGAATAAAGACGGGGAATTCGTGGATCCTGAAGAGGCGTTGAGGAATAAAGTGGTGGGGATTTACTTTTCTGCAGGTTGGTGTCCGCCGTGTCGAGACTTCACAGCCATCCTGTGTGATTTCTACACGGAGCTGGTGGAAGAAAATGAACCTCCTGCTCAGTTTGAGATAGTTTTTGTTTCCTCTGATAAATCTGCGGATGACATGGTGGAATATTATCATGACATGCACGGAGACTGGCTGGCCCTGCCCTGGACGGATGACTACAAACAGTAAGTGTTAAATCTCATGAGAAGTTGATGGAGTTGGGTTGCTCTAGTTCTGTTTGCAGAAGTTATACACAGTAAGGCTTTAGTGCTCTATTTGTCTCCTATCTCATTAAGCTTTAACACTATTGTCTTTCAGCAGATTAGGCTGTGTTCCAGTTTATGTAAAATACTTATGAGGTTCAGGGATTAGGGCTAAAGTGAGAGCAGACAGCTGACTGTGACACTTTGACTGTCTCTGTAAGGATGCAGTCTCAGTGTGGTCTAGTTTTTGATGCTTTTTGTCTTTCGGATTTAATTTTTTTTGTGAACAGTTATAGGATGTAAACTGCAGAAACTCTTTAAATCAAATCAGCATGTGTTTACAGACTACTTGACACTTATTCATGGGGTTTTCAAAAGATTTAGCATTTTTTTGGCTGCATTCAGAGACTTTTACAGGATTTGTTTCATATCTGAGTTGTATGTTTTTCAAATATTTAAATAATGGTTTGATATAGAATAGTCAATTAGTTCATGTGACTGTTTTCTAATCTTGAAAACATTTTTTTTGAAAATTGTTTTTACCAGATCCTGGAATTAAACTGACAGCCGGTGTTTCTAGAGGATCTGAAAGCTGTTCATGTTTTTGGCTTATTTATTTTAAGTAAATAAAAATAATTTAAAAAAATTAGAATTAAAAATTAAAAAACCTACCATAATAACAGAAAACATCCCAATAACATGAGAGAGCATCAGCTGGTAAAACAGCTACAGCAGTATAAGATTTAGGGCTGGAGAAAAACAGATACTTAAGCAGTGCTAGAGAAGGAAAGGAAAACGTAGCAAAAACAAAAGAAAGAAAGAAAGAAAGAAAGAAAGAAAGAAAGAAAGAAAGAAAGAAAGAAAGAAAGAAAGAAAGAAAGAAAAGCTAGGTTATGTGTAAACTTTGCACATGCAATTTTTTTTTTACTCTTTAACTAGGGAGGGACTTGTTCGGATTAAAAATCTCTTTTCAAAGAATGTCCTGGCCGTGACAGGCAGCAGCACAGTTACATAACTACAACACATTCACATATCACACTCAGTAATAAAAGATCCTGTGAACCAGGACCATGAGTTTCTGTATTTTCTGTACAATATCAGTGAGGAGATAAAAGGAAAGCAGACTTGTGATACACTTATATAAAAAAAAAAATACCAGTGTTCTAGTCTGTGTGAAGACAATGTAGACCACCCTACATGAGAACAAAGCAGGCAGGGATGAGTGATTGCTTTAAAACTGGTGATGAACCCCAAACCTCCCTTATACACAGTATCCAGAGCGTGCAAGCTTTGAGCAGAGGGGCACTAAACATGCTCGTAGTCAAGCGCAGACAGCAACAAGTTTCTTTTTGGCTTCAAAAGAAAGGCGGGATCTGATTCTAGCATAACAACTTTACCTTAAATCTTTTTACAAGCTGCTGAATGTGAGAAATAAAAGTTAGAGCTCTTTACATAAAAATTTTAAGATATAGGGTGAGAAACAAATTCAATCTGCATCCGGCTAAAGATGCTGATTGATGGCAGCTTTGGAGGCTTTGTTTTTTTTGCAGGCAACAGCATGATTTTAGTTTTGTCTGCGTAAAATAAGTTTCAAGCCATAAGAACTTTGTTAAATTGTTTTAATTGATGCAGTTTATAACTGGTCAGGGGCATTTAATTATGATGTCGTTCTAATAAGAGTGGAAGTTTGCATTAAAAACAATGTTGATATAAATAATAAATACAAAAGGGACCTAGGACCGAACCTTGGGGCACACCTTTGGAAAGTAAACCTGTACTACCTGCACACATTGTATTCTGCCTTGGAGATAGTTCTTAGAATATAAACATAGATCATATCTAGACATGCAACCGATTTACTTAATTTTGGGGAATCAGTGATTGGCCCATCTTTAAATATGAAACTGATCTTATTTACCTCCAGGAAGGTCTGACATCTGGGCATTGTTGCTTTTTGTCTGAGACCTAAAACTCAAGACACTTTATTGGTTGTTTAGGTTAAAAAATAAAGATTTCATTGTTTCACTGGTATTTTTCAATGAAATTTAATAAAATAAGATTGGAACATTGAAGGTATATGCTGTCAGTTATACAAAAAAAAAAAACCCGTATTGGACCAAATCAGTATCAGCAAGTCAGGCTTGATCGGTGATCGATGTTCAGCCAGAAAAATGTGATCAGTGCACCTCTAAATCCAAAGTTTACATGTATCTTTTTTAGAAAAATCCTGCAGATTGTACCTTTAATTTTTTGAGAACTTGATTAACAATCGGAATAACTGATGGAATACTTGATTACTAAAATAATTAGTTACTACAGCCTCAGTGCAATTCCAGACTTTGACGTAGACCAATAACAATATAATGTATTTCAGTCTAATGAAATTAAACTCTGTGTGTTTGTAAAGTTTTGCCTACTTTTCTTGTGTAATAATCCCTTTCCTGTGTCTTTTTTCTCCCCTAGTGAATTGAAACAGCGCTACAAGATCACAGCAGTGCCCAGGCTGGTGATTGTGAAGGAAAATGGAGAGGTGATCACAGACAAGGGCAGGAAACAGATCAGAGACCGAGGCCTGGCCTGCTTCAGGTCCTGGCTGGACGCAGCAGAGATCTTTCAGAACTTTAAGGGATAGGAAACCAAAGAGAAAGGAAGAGGCGGAACACCTCAGCTCATCTTTTCATGAATGCTACTGCTGCAGCCACATTAGAGAGCTGGAAAAGACCAAAATATTTCTGCTGTCACTTTTAGTTAGTGGTTCATGAGCACTGGAATTTCTTTCCTCAGATGATTTAAAGTTTTTAACACAGAGAGAATAACTGCTCTTTCAAAATGTGTCTTTTTTGTTTTCATATGTTTTTTTCTTCTCAAACTCTCAAAGATGTGACAATCATGCTTCAGCCAAGTTGCTCGTGTTATGCTTTAATGATGGGTTTATTTTCAAGCCCACTGGGTTTGGAGGCTCTTCTCTACTAGTCGCTGACTTTAAGCAAACTGCTATGCATTCAAGGCAAGTCTCAGGCGTGTGATTCTCATGTGAGAAATATGCTACTTTAGAGAAACTGTGCTGGTTTCATTGCACATCAAAAAAATATATTTGGTGGTTTATGAAGCTACTGTGTGAAAGAGCTTAAAGGTGTGGTTCTGTTTGTTGGAAGGAGGGTTGTATGAGGTGTTCGACCTTGGTGTGGAGTTCCTACATAGAAGCTTGGCTTTTTTTCACCTGCTGCAGTCGGGGATGTTTGCATCCCATTATTACGCTGATTTTATGAAACATCATGAAAGCTGTGCTTGCTATACATGGAGAACCTCATACAACCCTCCAACCTTCAAAAAAAGTGAACTATCCCTTTAATTTTGCATATAATAAACAAATGACTTCTTTCCAAAGTGCTTGTGAAGCACTCTTGCTTTCATACTCTTAATGTCTGACTTGTAGTTCAACCTTGAGCTGCTTGTATATTTTTGTATTTTGTTTTCTATGAGTTGTTCAGACGGATATTATTAAAAAAAAAAACTACTCCTGTGTTTTGCAGCTGATTCATTTCACTGTTTGTGTTACCCCGTGTTTATTTCCTTATATAAAGGAGCCTCTGTGTGTATCTAACCAGCAAACACAAAGTGATTCCCTGAAGTCTCGTTAAGACGCTCAAAGCCCACAGGACACAGTTTTCAACAGGCGTGCACATTCTCAGTCTTCGTACTAATTGCTTTTCCCCCTTTGTGCATGCTGACGCTGGTGATATCACTCTGTACATAAAACATCCAACAGGCGTGATGAGGACAGAATGATGAGTCTGCACAGGGGCCGTATCTCCAGCTTTGTAATGCAGCATCAAAGAGTGAGCTGTCACATTAAGTTACGCCTGGAGGCTCCTGTGGGGAAAAATTACTCTGCTTTGTTCATCTTCAGGTGTCTCACAGGACTCTGCAGGGGAAAAAACCCTCCTACGTCTATCACTCCATCAGAGGATAAACTGATGCAACTCCCCGAATAATTAAAGTGATGCAAAAGGCTTTAATCTGCAGGTTTGACAGAGAGGAAGCAAACCTGCTGATGTATTATGACGCCTACTTAAACTTTACAGAGCTAGTTTGGATCTTTGTTCTTTTGACGCTTTTATAAAGGAGGCTGCAGTTCTTTAGTTGACCAGGTGGGGTCAGTATTTAGTCATGTTTCAAAGTTATCCCATCTGGAAATTAACATTTACTGAGTGAAACAACTGAGGTGAGGGAGGTTTGAATGGAGATATTAGAAGATCAATGTTAACCATTGGGTCGTTTCTCATTCGAAAGGAGGTTAGACTTCCATGTTTGGATTTTTGACCTCATTGTGCAGATACAGAGGCCTGTTTTCACAGTTATCTGCAAAGGGTGTTCTTTAATCTGCGCAATCTCAGTTGAAGTGCTATATTTTCAGATGCACAATGAAAATAGATTTATTTTATTTTATTTTATTTTTAGGAGACATATTTATATCCAAGACTCAAAAAAGAGCATTGGTTGCATCGACAGAAGCTTTGTGCTTTCTTTGATGATATCAAAGAAGTGACATTTTGGGAACTGACGGTTAAAATAATGACAAAATATCTTTGTATTGATGTGTTTTTCAATATTTTTTATTTTAGTTGTTTAAGCGGGGAAAAGGAAAAATAAGAAGACTTTAATAAAACAAGACAAAGCAAGATGCACAGATTAATTTTACATATTATTTAGGTAAATATGTTTACTATTTATTTTTACTCAGGCATGTGGAAAGTAATTTATGATTTATGAAAAAACAAAATCATAGTTAAATTGAAAAAAAAAAAAAACAAGAAGAGGGAAAAGAAAGTACAAAAAAAGCAAATAAACACAAAAAATGAGAGTCATAGAGTAAATGTGCCTAATTTTAGTGTAGGGCCTGGAGGTTGATTTTTTAATTAATTAATTAATTAATTAATTAATTAATTAATTACTCTATTTTCCTGGCTAAAACAGAAACAGAAATCTATGATTAGCATGCATCCTTTTTTTAATACTACTGTAATGTTAATCATATTTTAGCACCGTGACTCAAATCATCATCATGTGCATGATTCTTTTCATTGCTTACATTCCACTTACAGTTGGTTTCTATTTCACTATTAGCAGTTCAAGTTTTAGACCATTTTTGTTTACTTGTTTAAATGCTTTTTTTCCCTTAAAAATCCCAAACAAACTTGTCTGACATACAGGACAGTGCCTGTGGAGTTGATCCCCTACAATAGGTGCAATTGGCTGAGGGAAAGATTGTATTTCAGTATGTCATGTATGATTTAAAATGTTTTCTGTGGAAGTCTCTGTTGTCCGTCCTGATTTCCGAGGGCAGGGAGTTCAGCCTCCACTCTCATCATGTGACGGCCTGTTAAGGTTATCATAGGTTCAAATAGAAGTTACATTATCCTGCTGGGTGTGGGGCTGTTTGTGACTGCACTATCGTGTAAGCTTTAAAGAGTCAGAGTGTGACATGATGATAGGTCAAAGGTCAAGTTCTCCCCACAATATGAGCTATAGGCCTTCTCTGTTGTTCATTTCTCTTTCTAATATTCACTATTTTGAAGTCAGAACTTTAAGAACCCTCAGGTTACAGGGTTTACAGACCTTTTCTTATGACCTCAAGTAATGTCCTTTATTAAGCAGGAATAATGTCAAATTTAATCTGTGAATGAGCGTGTCCTCTCATTAGTCAGTATGACAGGCAAAATTGTACTTTAAAGTTTGCTGTTGCCCAAATACTGCTTTCAAATTTCTTTTTCTTAGCCAAAACCCCCATATACTAAACGTAACTTAATACTACGACAAGGGAAAAGAATGAATTGGATAATAAAGGGATTCATAGCAATCAGCCCCTAGTGGTAGCTTTACATGACTTACAGCTCAAAGAAATCTCCTTTTTTCTCACAGCCTCTATCTGAAACATTTTTAGGTGCTGTCTCTTTAAGGCTCCCTGCTCCACAAACCACCATCCCTCTGATTGGCCAGCCCCCTTGAGGCCTCTGGAGGGGGTGGGGCTATTGGCAGACCTTGGTGTTTGAGGCCTGCTCCTTCGATGTGTCATCAGTAAGAGATCCTCATGACCCCATCATTTCAGTAAATCTTATAATAATCCTGAAGATCTTATCCTTTTTTGGGTATCGGTGGTGCAGTTGGATAGTGAGCTTGGTCAGTAATTGGAAGGTTGTGGGTTCAAGCCCAGCTCTGGGCGACACATGGCGATGTGTCCTTGGGCAAGACACTTAACCCCAGGTTGCTCCTCACTGCTGCTTCAGTGGTGTGTGAATGGGCATGAAAGGGCGTGACTGTGTTAGACATACTGATGGATATCTAACAGAGAGGAACTGTGATCCATCAGTGAGTGAATGTGAGCGTGAATGGGTGTGAATGGGAAAGTGTGACCTGTGGTGTAAAGCAGCTTTGAGTAGTCCATGATTAGAAAAGCGCTGTATAAGCTCAAGTTCAGCCATTAATTTTTTTAAATCAGTTTTCAGACAGATTCGGGGGTTTAGAAAATGTACAAGTGGATGAAAAAGAGTGGAGAGAGCATGCTCTGTTGTTAGTAACCTGGAAAGGAACCAACCTGATCTAGGTTCTCTATCTAAAACTCCATCCACAATATTATTTATATATTTATTTACTTTTTATCAGTATGAAAGCCTCTTGGAAAAATAAAGCTTGAGTTATTTTCTCTTCTATGTTTTGAAGACTATTAAAGAAAGTGACTGGACTCATGCACTCTTCTGTATGTCTGACAAACAAACTCAATGGAATTAAGGTTAGGCTTAGTCCTCATCATCATTTCAGGCTTCAACAGTTTTCTTCTGACACTTAATAACCGGCAGAAGAACATGTCACTGTAGCACAGGGAATTTGAGAATATTTTTTTAAGGGATGATCACAAGGTTCCAGGTTTTGGATAAAGTCCAAAGAGCTGGGTCATATGTCAATGGACAGAAGATTATCATTTACAAATGATTAAAAACCTTTGTTCAATTTTAAATTGTGCAGAGAAAGGAGGAAAATTTGGGAAAAAAGAATACTCCTATCTCATCATCTCTTCCAAACACTGTTAAAGTTCCTCTTAGTCTTCAGCTGTATGAAGCTCAGAGGCTGTCCCAAGTTTCTCAGCCTGGCAGTCTTATTTCCCCATAGCTCGTTGTTATTGGGATAGATTTTGGCCTTACATGGAATAATCCTGTCCCAGGAGATAGCTGCACATGAGCATGTGACCTCATCTCAGCATGACTCTCTGAACATGTCCCAGTGTCCTAACATCAGGAATCTAAAGGGATAAAAAAACAATATGAACTTAAATTTTGTAAAAGTTACAATACTTTTGTACTTTTTCTTGGTCAGTAGCCTACTTCAATAAACGTGCAGTGTTCCTTTCTTTTGCTTCCAGACTGGGTTAAAGTTATTACATTAATTGAATTTGTGCTCCTCTTCATCTGCCATCAGGATCTTGGGTCCCTGTTCAAATAGGACCCTCCAATTAAAATGTAAAACCACGCTGGTTTAAAACGGGACTAGGGGGATGGGGCAAAGCTCTCCTCAGGTTTCATGTTTACACTTCCTGCCTGCTGCCTGATACAGACCCCCGTCTTCAGGTCACTGCAGATGAAGATGGATCTTTATTTCGACTCCTCATTTATTGGAGTCGGTGCGACTTGTTGAATGAAAGGCGGTAGTGTTTCTACTCCTGTAACGGTGTCTGGAGTCAAGTAACAAGGCTGTCTTTATGTCAGAGTAGGAGGGAGGAGGTGGAGTGCGTGTGGACCGGCGGACCCTGCACGGAAAGAGCGCCAGTGTCAAAATAACCAGCGTATTAAACAGAACTTCCGCTCAAGCCCTTCAGAATAAGAGGCGATTATACCATCACAATTTAAGTCAAAAATTAACTTTCAGAATCCTCTTTGGACTACAACTTTGGCAAACTAACGCAGATTCAAGACAGCGAGGGTCTTTAGGAGCTGATGACATATTTATGAGAATATGGTGGGTTTTTTTTAAAATTATCATTATATTTTTATTTATTCATTTGTCTTAGTGTAACACTTATTTAATTCAGCTCTGCAAGAAGTTATCTCATTAAGCTTAAATACTGATAGTCTGACAAGTTAAATGCTCTAAATATGTGCAGTGTATGAACTGTATAAACTTTGAATAACTAAAAGTGCACTGAACATTCTCCTATTTCATGTGATACTGTCTTAACTGCAGGGGCGCTCACATCTGGTTTGCTTAATAATACTAGAACACCATAAATACTAAACTCAATAAATTATGAAGAATAAATAAATAAGAAATTAAAATTTAAAAAGTACAGGTTTGCTGATTTTTCCATGTATTGATCAGTAAAGTGTAGTCATATTCACTTTAATGATTTATTTTTCTGTGTAAAATGCACGTCTTATTATGTATTTATTTATTTAGATTTTTCTTTTCTTATTTTTTTTGTAAATTTCTTTAAAATTTTTCTGAATATTTTTCACCCACTTTCTTCTTCTTAATCTTCATGTTAAATATTATATTGTATTATATTAGGCCTATATTATATTATATTATATTATATTATATTATATTATATTATATTATATTATATTATATTATATTATATTATATTGTATAACACTATATTATATTATATTATATTATATTATATTATATTATATTATATTATATTATATTATATTTTATTATATTATATTATATCATATTATATTATATTATATTATATTATATTATATTGTATAACACTATATTATATTATATTATATTATATTATATTATATTATATTATATTATATTATATTATATTATATTATATCATATTATATTATATTATATTATATTATATTATTGGCATTTTTTATTATTTTAATTATCAGTATTATCAGTGGTATTAGTTTAAATAGTTGTTGCTGGAGTAAAAGTAGTATAAGTAGTAGTATTAGACACTTCAATCTATGATAATAATATTTATTTATAAAGCCTTTTCCCAATTATTAAAATATAAATCACATATCACACACATATGATGAAAAATAAAAGACAAAACTAAGTCAAACAATAGTGAGAACATTATTAATTACTTACTTTACACTGTTTTTGGAACCACAGTGTGTGATCTTAACTCTAAGGCAGCACCTCTGATTTCCGGTTTCAGTCCGGCTCTTGACAGCTGGCTCCACGCTCCTCGGCGGTACAAACGCTCACACCCGCTCGTGCACTCTGCGATAGTCGGCCGTAGACCAGTGAAGGGCTGCGAAGAGGAACCGCTGCACAACCGGGACAAAACAAAAACCTCCCGTGAACCACCGAGCGCTGGACCAGAGGTGAGTTCACCTGGGGAGCTAGAAAGAGCACGTGCTCAGCTGAAAAACGACTGATACCTGCAGGTGGTGGAAATTACAGCCACACATTTTAACTTAATGCGCAAAGGCTGGGTAATAATGTTTAATAAAACACAGGTTTCTTGTGTTGAAAATGCTACTTCCATAAAGTTACAGAGGAAGGCTGCTTACCTTTTAATTTAATTACACATTCTTTATAACGCACTCTGTGGGCGCAGTCTCTGGGGATATTTGTTTAAAACTTTAACTCGCTTTTCTTTGTGTTTAAGTGCTTCACTGTGAGGTGTGCGGGGGAGGTTGTATTTACCTAATTTAAAGCTTTCTTTGTCATTAAGTGTTAAAGAAACACCTTCATAGCAAATATTATGAAGAACACAGCAGGTTTATCAATCTGTGAGTCATGTTTAGGTCAGTGTGTAGCTTCACTCGTGCTGGATATGCAGGAAAAAAAACGCCCACTATAATTTCTGGTAGGTAGCCTCGCTAGACCCAGGTAATGAAATTAGAAGCACTCAGTGAAAGTGCAGCTTTTTCTCCACGCAGTGTGCAGACTCAAACATGCAATCAGCACACAGCATACTGAGCGAGCCTGTGGTTTTATCAGGAAAATTGCTCTAATCCTGCTTAGTGCATTCACAAACAGGCACCTAGCACCCTCAAATATTTGGTTTGCAGGCTGGCAGACTTGTTTTTCTTCTCACATTGAAAGAATGAAGCTGGAGATTATGTGGGATTTGAGGTTGTTTAGCAAGCAGAGAGGAGAAACACTTTGCAGAGTGAACACATGGTGCATGCTGAGAGTGAATCAGTACATGCCTGCACCCTATATGAGTGATTAAGTGGAAAATTGATGTGATAGTGGGTGACATATATGTGCTTCATGTGCCTCGGAGATAAAATCAGCCCTGTGCATTTATGTGAATGTGTCCTGACTGCATGTTTAGTTCACATCCGGCCGTGTGTATTTACTGTGTTGCAGTGCAGACCACTTCTAATCTCATGTTTCACAGATCAGATCACAAAATCTAACAGGACATTTGCTCAGTAACATTTTGATGGTGGTGATGTAACGCCCCTGCAGCGTATTGAAAACCTGTGATTATATTTCACTTGGCCTCGCTCGTTTAGATAATGCAGGTTTACAATAATCTATTAAATTAAATGGGGAGCCCATGAAAGGTATATTGCCTCCAGGGCTGCCTGTCAGTTTCGCTCTGCCTGTGTTTTCAGCAGCAGAGGATGGAGCAGGTTCAGACAGTTGTTGCTGTAAACAAAACCTGTTTTTACTCGCTAACAAACAATAACAGAACACTTTTGCATGCAAACAGGCTACAGTTGACAAATGCTGCACGACGGCCTGGCAGTAAAGTCAGTGTGGCGGTTTAGTGTCTCGGGAGAAGAGGGAAGTAAATGAGCTCTGGCCCTGACTGACTTACACTTGTTAATGTTTTTCTCAACTCATTTGCCAACATTTCCGTTGGACGTTGAGAAAGAGGTGATGTGCAATCACAGCAGTATATTGCAGATGGGTGGCTGTGAGCAGATTGGATGTTTCTCACTCTGGATTTATTCAATTTGTGTCATGTTTATTTTTCATTTTAATGGATTTACTGAATTCACTTCATTGCAACTTGTTTTCATATCACTCCCAGAGCTGATCTAATGTGGAACTGCTGTATGAAAGTTGCAAACTGCAGTAAGAGACTTTCTTTAGTTTTACTACTTTTGATTTGATCAGCATTAAAGTACGATAAGGTGACAATTTAGAGCAATTAGTGAGACAGAGGTCGAAACCAAGCAGCATCCCCCAGTCTTAAAATATGAAGCCTATGTAGGAGTGCTAATAGCTGCAGTTCCTTGAGCGTCCACTTGAAGCTGGCCTCAGAAACACAGGCACTCACATACACACCAAGCCAAAAAGAAAGATTTTTACAGCAAGATAAACATGTTTACAGTTTGGTTTGAAAAAAGCCTAAGGCTCGAGTACCATGGGCACACACTGCAGAGGGGTGCATTTTTCACAACCTGTATTTTTGAAGTTATTAAGATCACAAGTTTACTAAATCAGAGGCACAGCTCAGCTGACTGACAGGCACACACCCCAGAAGGTGTTAGTCAGGTGGCTCAAAGTCCATCTCATTTTCAATATGGCTGCTGTCGAGGATTTGCTTTTAAACTCTGTATCAGAAACAGGTGGGTGATGTCATGGATATGTCATCCATATAGTAAACAGTCTATGGTTTAAAGCAACATTTCTTCAAGCATCCACTTGAGGCTAGCTGTAGAAGTACAGGAAACCACATGCACACCGAGCCAAAAAGTTGCTAATTACAGCATTGAGAAAAATACTAACCAAAAAAAAAAACAAAACATTTTTTTTTTGTTTGAATGGCTAATTTTTCTTAATATTTTCAAAGTTAAACTTACAATTTTTAACCATCAAAGAGACTGACTTGACTGGCAGGTGAGCATCCTGTAGCTGTCCGCAAAGAGGCTTAAGCCCAGACTCTTTACCTTATCCTAACTCCAACCAAGCTAGGTTGAGTTCACCTTTTCTAATATGGCCCTTACTGGCAATGGGCTTCTTAATGTAAAACTCTGAAAAATTAGTGTTCCTGAAGAATACGCTCATATGCTATACAAGCTATGATTTTAATGTCATTGTGAACTTTTTGAATTGATTTTGAATAAAATAACAAGTTAAACTTGTCAAAGTTTACTGCTATGCTAACAGACTAAATGAATAACAAAATCAAAGTTTTGATTAACTGTGCCCTATGTTAGATGCCAAAGCTGATTTGACATTCAGGAAAATATAACAAAAACATTACTTCTAGCTTTCTATCACTACAATTAAACAGTAAAGATGTCTACAGAAGCTGATGTGTTGTTTGAACAACTAATAAAACAGATGTAAAACGGCTATCCATCCATGTGTTAGCCATTTAACATTACTGCTAACTTGATACACACACCATTTTTAGCATCAGTATTTGATAAACTCTTTTAGGGAGGCATCTTTTGTAAGTAGTTGTGAAACTTGTTTAACTGTAAAATAAGTCAAGACTGACAGTTAGGTCCAAACAGCTCACTGTAACATTCAACTAACTGCATACTAAGAAGTTAGAAAAACAACATCCACTACCCAGGAACTGACACCTTTTCTACCCAAAGCCTTGGTGTTAGTTTGTGTTGTCAAATGTTAACGGACACTGTTTTTTCTCAGTAACTATTTAGTAATAAAATATGTTGTTGTTTTAAAAAAATGTAGAAATAGAATCAAGCTTATTAATCCACAGTGTGAAAAATATATTTGGTTTCACAGAAAACACATGCAAAAAAAAACCCTCAGTCACAACAAAACAGAACTTAGAAATATTAAATTGAGAGAGCCTCTGTTGGTCCTCTTTTTGTCACAGTTGTAGTCAATGTAACTCGTAAAGGGTAAGAACAATATTGAGTTGTAATTATGCACCATTTGTCATGTTTTGTGTTTTAACTTGTGTTTCCTGTTTTATTTTGTAGTTCCTGTTCGCTGTGTATCTGGATTAGTTTTACTTCCTGTCCCTTTGTTTCCCTCCTCTCTAATTGCCCTCATTAGTTTCACCTGTGTTGTTTTGTCTCACACCTGTGTTCATTTCCCTCTGTTTGCAATTAGTCTTTCCTTCTTGGTCAGTTCATCTGAAGTGTCATTCACCTCATGTCATTTTTTCCTTCCCAGTGAGTGTTTTTGGAGATAAATTCTTCATCTGTCTGCAGTTAAATCTTTTTTTTAACCTCAATCCTTAGAATAAAAAAGACACTGAACATTCCCATTCCATTATAAATTGTCTTTAATGATCAGATGTGACAGATCTGTGCAGCAGTAACCTGGTGTAACCTCAGTCTCCTTCCTAAAGCATGATGTCAGAGGAACACAGGTGTGATTATAGGTGTAAATATGTCAAAACACCTTTTGTATCTCTGAGAAGACGTGCGTTCTTACTTGTAAAGTCAGTCTGTAAGTGTGATGCCTGTTGGGGAGGCGTCACAGTTATGATTTATTATATTCCTCCATAATTACCCAGAGATGAGCTCTGCCTATCAGGGCCGCATTGTGGTTTCTCATTGTGTCTCAAATGAGGGAATGAATGAGGGAGTGCCGACTAATTTTCCCTATAGTGCAGAGGAACGCTGTATATAGCACATTGTAGAGCTGGGTGTTGGCTGTTGTTGTTTCATTGGTTTATAGCAGGGATCAATTTCTCTTTTGACTTTTAAAGGCTCTAAAATCAATGAGTGTGTTACCCTCGATTCATTTCAATCAGAGAAGCTCTTGATTACTGACACACAGTCCTGACAGATACTGTTTTAAAAAGCCTGCAAAGCACATCTGTATATCACAGACAGACACTGGATCAAATTTCATCTTTTGCATTTATTTAAGGCTTTGACTGCATAGGTAACAGCACCTTAATTTTCTTCTACTATATACTTCCATAACACACAGCATGAGAAAATATTTTGGACGACATCTTCTGGATTGTTCATGAAGATTTAGATGTTCCAAAATGGATTGAAGGAAATAATAATCAGCGTTGTGTGGTAAGATCTGTCTTTGTCTTCTCTTTAAACATAAAACACTTTTGATGACTCATCTTGACATTCAGTCATCAAATCAAGTGTCATTTTATCAAGCTGCTCTTTTGTCAGCAGCGCTGTTGTTTGGATCCTCTAAACACGCACAGTTAAGAACTAACAAGTATAATTCTTCCAGAAATTGTTATTCAGGAGAGGTTATTCTGGTTTTCTCATATTGAACACATGGATTTAAAGCAACAAAGCTGGATGTTCATTTTATATGTGTGCAAATTTTCAAACCTTTACATATCCTCTAGGGATGGGAAAAAAATATATCAGGACTTTTGTTTAAGAAGTTAAAATCGTGATTTTTTTTTTTGTTGAAAAAAAAAACTTTTTTTTTTTTTTTTCAAAATTAAAGTCCTTTATTTTAGTCTTTGTTTTTCAGTTAGGTTGGGAAAAAGCTGAGATGTCAGATCCCTTGAATAAATCCTCACTTGTGATGTGCACTGTTTTGGAAGATATGGCCCCTGACATAGCCTGTGGACATCATCATCATCATCATCATCATCATCATCATCATCATCATCATCATCATCATCATTCAACTTATTCACATGGTCTGAGCAAACTAAAAATCCCCAAAATTGGAAATATCAAAGAATCGCAACTTCAATCAAATCGGCACCTCAAAAATCCTTAAATAAATAACATGTTGTTGAAATCCCTCAACCTGTCTGTAAACAGTCCATGCTGAAAATAGCACAAGATCTTCACAAGACTTGCTGAAAGGATAAGGTAATGACATGTTGGAGGGAGTGGGCCTCAAACACCAAGGTCTTCCCATAGCTCCGCCCCTGACAGGCCTCCAGTGAGCCAGCCAATTGGAAGGAAGGGGGTTTGTGGAGCAGGGAGCCTTAAGGAGACTTAAAGAGACAGAAGCCAAAACAAAGTGTTTCAGTCAGAGGCTGAAATAAGATTTTTCTACACACGGTGTAAGAAAATAAGAGATATTCTGATCTGTAAATCATGTAAAGCTACATACAGAGGGACTAAGGGGCACAGTATAGCCTTAAGAACCCACAATACCCCCACTTAAAGTAGTGAGCGTCATCCTCAGGCGAAGCCTTGCATTTGATGTTTGAGTAAAATTATCTTGTTGGCTCTTGAGGAAAATCAAAGGGAACTAAATCAAACATGTCAGCCACATAAACATCTTTTTAGGCTCAAATTTCACTGCTTGATTTTACTCTGCTCCCCTTGTTTACTTCAGCCCAGTTATTGTCTGTAATTTAACATGGGAAGCCAAATAAAAATAAATATTTAAACAGAAGCTGAAACTCCCTCCTTTCTTGTCACTTGCTGAACTAAAAAGTCCTTGAGAAAAGGTTTCTTTAGGGAGATGAGCCTCTGCAACTTAAACAATCAGGACTGCCATAAATGTTGCTATACTGCTGTGAAAAAAGACAAATCTAACACCCAGTCTTTTTTATTTCTTTATTCCAACATAAAACGAGTTGGTTTGTCACAATGCTTGATAGTAAGATACTTTTTAGTGCTTTTAAACACTTTAGTATCCGTTGTTTTCATGCTGCTTGCATCGTTAAAGCCCTTAAGCTCATTAAAATCAGACCTGCAGTTGTATTTTCTACCAGAAGCTGCTACAAAAACAGACAGAGGACTAGGAGAAGCAAGCAGCAGTGGCTGATGGACATAGAGATAAGATAAAGAGATGGAGTGCAGGTGAAGTAGAGTGGCCAACTGAAAAATGAGTCATTTCACAGCAGTTTTACTATAAGGATCTCAAATAACATGCTCTAAATGATGGGATTTGTTGATTTGATACTTTGGTCGCACTTCTTAAAGTTTCATTACATCGTTTTTGCTTCTAATATAGACACACATTATATTAATGTCTGTTGCAAACAGGTGGTTGATGCCTGAAAACCATGAAAACACAGAGTACAGCCTCAGATATAATCACCACCACAGGACTCCCACAGATAAGGAAGATAGGTTAAAGGAAATATTTATGTGGGTTAGACATTAAGTAAAATCTGACATATTTTGCTTTTATAATTATCACTGTATGTGACATCTTAGCCTGTATTCAAACAACCAGCCCAGTGTGTAGGTGTTCAAACAATGGATAATATTTTTGGAGCCCAGGAGTTAATTTCATGTTTTATGTTACAGTATTGTAGTGCAAAATTCTGGCATTATGACCACTCACATGGGGAATTACAGTTTTGTGTCACAAATACTTACCTAGAACCTGAACTTTTCAAATCAGGGGCCTTTTGGATGAAGAAAGATTTGGGGTCAGATTGGGTGCACATCCAACAAGAACTCACATGAGCTGAGTGTTCATTCCAATACGTAACAGGACTGCGAAACAGCTTGAGTTGCAAGACAGAAGCCTCTCCTCGTTCATGTTGGGCTGCAGAACCTTTAACTTGTTGACTCCTGGCCTGGCTCCACCCATTACGTCTGTTTGTTGTTGTAGTCAGGCTATAGAGAGATTATCAGTCAGCATCAGTGGTCCCCAAACTATGGCCCAGGGGCTGGATACGGCCTGCCTCTACATTTTGCCCGGCCCCCTGAACAATACCAGAGGCACATTACGATTTTTTTTTCCAGTCTGGTCACGCGATCAAGACTTACACATGCATAGAACGTAACTTTCTATTCCACCCTTCTGCAGTTTGTGCCCTATCTAAAGTTAATGAGAGAGCTGCAAACAGTGGTGTCTGCAAGAAAGTTATTATTTCATGGTCTTTTTTTCTGTGAAAAACCTGTAAAGGGTTATTTGGTTATTATTTACTTCATAAATAGTGTTATATATTTCATTAATAGTGTTATTATTTATTTTCTGATTATATTTCCTGTCAAGATCCCAGAAAGGGTTATTAATATTTGGTTATGTGTGGCTTTCTGGGGAGCAAATGCACTTTTTTTTTTAAAAGCTGCACTGGCCCCCCATCAGAGAAGGGAAAAGTTGTTTGGCCCTGATGGGAAAAAGTTTGGGGACCCCTGGTCTACAGCATCATAAGATGTGCACGCATCTTGACCGCAGAAGCAGCATTTACCTCCATTCATTGAGATGAGTTATTGTTTTTAAACACTGAATTCAACCTGTTATCAGCATAAAAATGTACGGTTGTTCTATGGTCAGTTTTTAGAAACGATACTATACAACAGAGGAAACATCTATCAAGGTTTAGCCATCACAGAGCAACCAGTGTTTTGGAGTTAATAGCAACCATGCAAACCGGTGACTCTCAGCTGACAGTATCAGTGATTAATGGCCAAGAGTCACCAGTTAACAGGGTCGCACTTTACACTGAAACACCAGCAACGTCTGCGAGTGAATCATTAACTCTGGACGTAGTTTCTGGTTCTTTTATTATGAACCGAGTCACAGACTCAGCAGTCTGTGTGCTTTTTTTTGGTCTGGGTGGGTTTCTGATTTATTGACACATGTTTACGTTATGCCTGTTATGTCACAGTCTGGAAAGTGTCCACGGATAATGCAGCATCAAGTGACAGCTGTGTGTTTAAATTCCTGGATTTCTCCACTAAAAACGTCTGTCCACCTAATATCTGTCCACTTGCTAATCTTTTCTGTCCACTCACTGCTATTTCACAAACATGGGAGCCGTTCACCATCCGTATAAGTGAAGATATTAAGTTTAAAAATGCGTTCTTTTCTTTTTTTGTTAACTCCATGTCAGTTGACAAGCCATTATACTTCCGCAGTACTTCCTCACCCGAGTTGCGCGTGCATCTGGCGTTGTCGGTAAAAAAATAATCCCTCTATATACAATAGAATATAACTTTCTTTATCATTGCAACAAGTACAAGGAAATTGCAAAGATAAAAAAGAAAAATAATAAAATGATAAAAAATAAAAATAAAATAAATTTACAATTGCTTTTGACACAGTTTGTTTTATTTTGAAAGTCACTGGGTGCTTTTTGGTAGTTTCCGTGCTCTACTTCCTTTCCCACTTGATCTGCCTTATTGTAAATTGACGTGTCACAGCTCCAGCATCGGGCATTATTGCATACATGCTGCGGCATGGTGCAGCAGGGACACAGCTAGACCGCAACGAAGAATACCCAGTGTAAGCTGACACATGGACTTATATGAAAACCTTTCTGATCCTGTGCCACGATGGAGCGGAGCTGGACCAGAGGCACATCTGGTGTATTTGGGCTGTTACTATCTTCTTGATTTCAGCAAAAATTGTCTTGTTAGGCTTGATATTAGCTGTGATTGTGAGAGGAGGTGGGAGAGACTGGCAAACTTTTAATCAACCTAACTTTCCATATAAAAAAAGGAAAGTTATGAACTTCTTTGCTGATATTTTCTGCAATAGAAACTAAAACAAGCTAACAGCAGAGCTGTGAAGTTTTGTACTTAGTCAGTGTGAAATGATGTGTGCTTTTTTCAGACACTTTGAGTCATAGTTATTTTCATTTCTTCTACTCTGTTTGATGCCGTCAGGACTAGTGCTGAGATATTGCATTTAAAACTGCAGTAAACACCAAAATAAAAAATGGAAGCAGTAAATCAGTCAAAGGGAATAAACAAGAGTTAATACAGCCAAGGCAGCAGTGGTTTGTGGATCCCAGTCTGGGGTTTAAGCCACATGGGAAACCTTCATATGGCTTTTTAGAAAAAATGCTGCAACAACACTTAATACCGCCCCAAATTTGACAATGGTTGTGATTGGCCTGACCTAAATCAAGTCAGATGGAAATGTGTCTGACTGAGGGGAGGGATAGGAGGGGGGCAGATGCATCTTCTGGAGCACATTAAACAGAGGCTCACAGATCTGTCTGCTTCACTGTCCACACAAACACTCCAATAATCAAAGACCTGATCTTTCTCTCTAACCATCAAGCTATCTTTCTGTCCAGAAGCATTTTTTTGTGATCTATCTGGTTTTCCATCTGCATTTAGTTCTGCCTCTTCTGACCCATTTCCCCATGGGGCTCCATTAAAGTTTCATCTGATACAATCTAACCTAACTGTGAAGAAATGGGACACTTAGAGGACCAACAGATAGGAAGGGAGGGGGCGGGTGGTGACTGCTAACAGGAGCAGCTTGTAGAGAAGTAGAGGAGAGTAATGTGGTTTGTTTTTTAAGGGCCTTCCAGATGGCACGTCGACAGGAAGGTTCCGGGGAAACTGGCCCCTAATGAATGGGAGGGAGAATCACCTGAGGGGACAGGAGACATCAAAGGAACCTTTCTCTGCCTCGCTCGGCTTTCCTCCCCTCCCACATGCTCACTTTATCCTGACTCCCCTCCGCTCTTCATTTTCTCCTCTCGCCATGTTTCTAATCTACCAGTTTATTATCCCCCTCTAGTAATCTGTGAGCTGAGCTGATACTTTACATTGTTTTTATTTCATCCATTTTTAATTCATCTTAATTAATCTCTTCCTCTTACTCTTCCGCTTGTATCCTTTCTTCCCTCCCCAGAGGACATTCCTCATTTTTACTGTGTGATAGCTGGAGGGCAGGTTCAGACAGAGCTGTCGGAGAAGACGAAGTCCTGACATTCACTGAGGCAAGCGTGCACATAAATGCATTAACATCCTTGACCTGTAACAAATACGGAGCCCACTAGAGGCTGTAGGAAGACAGGATAGAGAGGCGCTGACAGACACCATGGAGCAGAGTTTAAACATGCTGGGTTCTGTGGATTATCAGGTTGTTTGTAATTATCGCAGAGAGAGACAGGGTATATACGGGAGGAGGGGGCTCGTGTGAAGATTAGTAGCTGTGTGTTTTACTATGAACATGTGGGAATCTGATTTTAAAGAGAAAGTACACCAGCAGCAGCATTCGCCGGTTTCGTACCACAAGAGTAAACCTCGTCTATCAGGAGCTGACCCTTTGACAACCTCAATCCAGACCTTTAATGACTTACAAATAATTCAAAAGTCTTTGTAAATATTTAATAGAATAAAAAATACACACACACACATACACAAAAAAAAGAAAATCACTGCAGTTAAGCAAAATGCGAATGTGCAAGTTTTGGTTTCATGTTTTACCTTGAACACTGAATCAGCGTTTATCTTCATCAAAGTAGCACCATGGTGTGTTCTGTGCACTCAGTAAAAGGGGAACCCTTTAAATGTTACACACAAAGAGCTGTTTACACATCGCACTTGAGTGCCTCTTAGCTGTGAAAGCAGCTGAAAAATGTCTTCAGTGTCTCCCCAAGGAGCTTTATTGGAGCTGATGATGTCATCAGGGGTTATCTCTACGTGGGTTGAAGGAGTCGACATTTCGAGCTGAAAAGCCTCTGTGGAGCTAAATGATCCAAGTTTTTATGGCTCTGGGATGCTCTATCTGGCGTTTTAATGGATAAAAATTCACAGTGTGTGAGGCTGCTGCATGCAGCAGCTGTAGCAAAGGGTTAAAACGTGTCCAGAGCTGATGAATTATTTATCTGAGGATTTCTTGCACAGACAGCACCACTGAACCACTTGACAGATTTATAGTGCATGATCAAACTCTAATGTATTAAAATTATTCTCAAATATCTTTGATGTGGTCATGAATTAGGGGTCACCTAAGGACAAATAGACATCTCACCCATGGGATTTATCATTGATGCTCTTGTGTTTGTGGTTTGATTCGTTTACAGTTAGCAGCCGGGATGTTCTAGAGTAACTAGTTCCCTCCTCAATAACATGGACATCAGACTTAGTGACTTGTGGATGCATTACAAACATGAAAATATGCCAGAATTGCAGCTTAGCAGAGCTAGCGCCATCTGTGTTGGTTAATGTCTACATGTCTTTGCTGGCTAAGCATTGCTTTCATCAGTTAAGCAATGCACACCTTACAACTATATCTGCACTTTTAAAATCAGGGGTTCCCAAAGTTTTCAGCACCCAAAACAGCAGGGCCTTGGATCAGTGACCTCCTGCTGTGGGAAGACACTGAAAGGCCAATCCTGAAACAGACAAAATCAAACAAAAAAAGCAATAGGCCCCGTTTGCAAGACATTGTTTCATCTGAAAACGCTAAAACGCAGGGAAAAAATCTGCGTTTACACGGAAACGCCAAAGGACTGAAAACGCTGTAGTAAGCATGCCAGGCCTGTAGGTGGTGCTATAACTGTCTTGTCCAGAAGCAGCTTTTGGGAGATCTCCACTGAAGTACAGTTGGGCTGATCATCTGGTGTATTGGTGAAGAGTAAGTGCAAAAGTGGAGTAACAGATGCACATTTTGTTGAAAAACAGTCAGCAGATTCAGCAGGTTCAGCAGCACAAGCACAACACGGTAGTTCGTGACAATCGTAACAACGATTAGGGATGGGTACCTTTCACACCTGAAACGATACGGTACCAAGTCCCGGCACCTTGCAATCGGTACCGGTACTCAACGGCACTGATTTTCGGTACTTTCTTGTGTTTACGTGGTAGAGAATATCAATTGTTTTACTAATGAAATATAAAAAAAATTTAATTTAACATATGTATTTTTCAATATATAACCTTGCAATGGTGTGTTCATTCCCAGTGTGGAAACTTGACTACTCTTCTATTCCCTCACAGTCATAAGGATGTGTTTAGGTACCTAAACATGGTACCTTTTAGTTTTACCTGAATCGATACCTGGTACTTTTGACAGAATTCGGTCGGTACCTATAAAAGTACCTAATTCGGTACCCATCCCTAACAACGATACTGTTGGACTGTTGTATGCACTCATACGAGGCAGAGTGTGACGTCAGCATTTCCACTTAAAACGCCGGCTTACTGTTTACATGGCCATGGTGTCAGCAGTGTATGAGAAAAATCCCACTCTGGAGGCCGTTTTCAAAAGTTTGCATTGTAGGTCAGCTGAAATGACGTTTCCGTGTAAACACGAGGCTGAAATGCCACAAAACTTTTGCGTTTCTCCCTAAAACCGTTGTCATGTAAACGGCCCCTTAGATACTTGATTAAGTTGATCTGTATAAAATGAGACTACCTAAGTGATCATATCCTAAATTTCTCTTCGGAAAGTATATTCTATTCTATTCTATTCTATTCTATTCTATTCTATTCTATTCTATTCTATGTTTTCTAAATGAATCTGCCTTCACTGATACTGTTTATTTCTTGTTTTAGTCACCTCAGGGTCTTCAACGAAGAAATGTGGAAAACAGATTGAACATTTGCTGTTTCCATGCTTTTATATCAAACTTAACCTCTTTTATGTTTATAATAATGTATGAAATATACAACTTTAAACTTTATATTTTTCTTTAAATGATTAACTTGAGAAACAAGAAAGTTACCTTAACTTACCACCAGACAGTTTTATGCTAGCTGTTACTTGGTGCAGTCTTGATGCTAGCCACATCCTGTGTCTTTAGTAAACTAACTAATATGGGAGTGGTTTCATTTTTCTGCTTCAAACTATTTAACCCCTATTATCATAACATATAATATTTGCCACTACAGACATATGTGTGCTAAGTGCTAAGAGCTAAGCTAAGAGACTAGAAACCATAGTCTGTGTATACAGACATAGTCTCTGTGACATAATCCATTTGTTTCTGATACAGAGTTTTGAAGCCTGTTGACCAAAGGTGCTATATTGAGAAAGCTTTACTCCAGCTAGCTTTGTTTGAGTTAGGACTAGGTTAATAGGTGGGCACTGGCCTCCTTGTAGAGAGCTACAGGGTGCCCATCTGTCAGTCAAGTCAGAAACGCCCTTATATGGGCAAAACTTGTAAATTTAATAACAAAAAAACAAACAAACTATAAAGTGTGCTGAGATAAAGAAATGACCTTTTCAGACCCAAACTAATTTTGAACCAGGCTGTCAACATGTTTATTCTGCTGTAAAGATGAGCTTTTCTGAATGGGTGTCTATGTGGTGTCCAGTCTTTCTGCAGTCAGCCTCTAGTGGACGCTTGGTGAAGTGCAGTTTCAACACTTTGACTTTAGGCTTCATATTTTTAAGACTAAGGTGAGCAACCTGGCATCGAGGAGCTCTCTGTCATCTCTGTTTGTTCACGGTATACTAGAGCTTGCAGAAGTAGACTCCTAAAAATAACTTTAGAGTTAATTTGAAGAGTAATGCTGAAGCTAACTGTTGAGGATGAAATACATCAGTAGGTTTATCCTTTTTGTGTTTTTGGACTTAAAGTTGTGATCAAGCTCATTAAATTGTAAGATGAGCTGAAAAATTACAAGTCCACAGTGCTGTTTAGTGGCGGCTGTGCATCACCACACATTTTTACATCAGACAAGCTACGAGGACTTGGTAGCTACATCCTGTTTCTCCTTGATGAACAACTTCAAACTCTGCTTTAGCTCGGACAATATTAATCCCCCTCAAATTTACGAACGTCCAGCATTAAATCAATAGTGCAACCTTTTACTTTGATTAAACTTCCAGTGATTACGTAACTTTGACAAACTTAATTGGATGTTTACTTTGGACGGACTCCAGCCGTTTGCTAATGGATTTCCAAACTGAGCAGAAATTAATGAAGGACAAAAAAAAAACAAAGCAGAGGCAGAAATATTGGTAAATATCTCAAGATGGGTAATGAAATAGCTCAGATTGCAGTTGGTAAATTCAGATTAAGAGTGTTTTATGATGTGAAGCTGGAATCTGTAGTTTCCTAATTTCTCTCTTTCTCTTATACCTCGTCAATTAATGTTTCTGCAAAGTGCGTCTGCCTTTGAGACGAACACGCTTCAAGTGTCAGAGCACATACATCACTCTATAAGTGCGGTCTGCTTGGGTTTGAATATATTAACTCACGGCAGAGGTGACAGAGAGAATCTGCTCTTTAAATCCGACAGCAGGGCGTAGACGCCACATTCGTCGAGACGAGAGGGTCACAAGGTTGTTTCTCGAATGCCTCAGACATTTAAAAGTTGACCTGTGTGGGCTGCTGAACAGAGAGCAGAACACACACACATTACCTGTCACTTGTGTGTGATTTCTGCTGTGCGAGTGTGAGCAGAAGCTCGGCAGAAGACTGAGGGATAATTCATTCCCTCTGTCCTCTGACTGCAAACTTCCCAGGCTCCCGTTTCCCATCCAGGCTTCTTTTCACAGCTTTTTTAACAGGTGTTGAAAGGGTTACATTAATATTTTTGCTGCAAGTGGAACACACGCACACACTTACATACACACACTCTTTGAAGCACACACATGCACAGAAAACACAGGAGTAGCCTGTGGGCAGGAAGCAGCAGCAGGAGGGGCGGAAGTGATTTGGAAGGCTGGACCAGATGCCGCAAAGCTCTGCTTTGGAAACATATCTGGTCACTGAACACTAAATCATTCTCTTTTTTCTCTTTCTTTTCCTCCTCTCTGTGACAGCCTGATCCTTTATTTCTCTCACTTTCACTCTCTGCGCTCCTCACCCTCTACCACTCTCCTTCCTGCATCTCTGTTTCTATTTCTAGCAGAGAGAATGAAATATGCGATAAGGAGGAAAAACACATTTATCAGTTATGTCATCTCAGGAAGTGGAAGAAATGTGTCCTCTGCCTTGTTTCTCTGTTGGTAAACAGGCCTGACAGTGTTTGTGTTGTGTGTAGATTTATGAGCTCTGCTATGAGAGGAAGATTCAGACGGACGCTGTTCTTTGGATCTTTGATGAGACTGTAGCAGAGCTGCACGGATAGTCGCACAAACATCAGAAAACTGAGATCAGAAGCTGATACAAGCAGATGAAAGTGAGGAACTGTCTGATTTTATATCACAAGCATATCAGATCAGAACAAATGAACTTGATATTGTATAAATACGCAGGGTGGTGTGGAGCTGAGGTGCCAAACAGAAATGAAACCATTTCCTCTTTTCTGGCTCAGAACAACAACAGAGAAATGCTGACGTCTCTGTTTCCACAAGGTTGATAAAGAACATTTCTCTGTAACATTCAACTAAAGACGAGTCAATCATGATTCAGGATCAAAGATAAAGCCTGTCTGGACTTCACATTATAATCCACTTCATGGGCACCAAATTTAATCCCCTAATGAGCGAGTACTTTGCTTCAGTATTGAGTACACACTTCTTTGTAGCAGACTGAGTGATGGACAGCCAGCTGCCACACCAGCTGGATTATGAGCACATCATGACACTTAGCGAACAGAGCATGTCGAACGGCTTCAGTGAAAATTTACAGACACCACACTTTACCCACCAAAGAGCAAGTGACAGGAGGAATTCACTTTTTTAAAGGGCCTGTGAGGACTTTATAAGTGATTTTGAAATAGTCTTTTTTTTACGAGTTCTCCTGCTCATAATCCATGATGTGAAATGAGATTATCAGTGCCAAAATCAGTTATTTCTAAATGATGTTTCTCTGTATCTGTGGTCAGGTTGGATTTTCCCATTTCCTGCACGTAGACCAAAAGTCCCTTTGACGACATGGCAACGGCTGGTAAAGTTTAGCAGTGAGAAGCAAGTTATGTCTTTTCTCTTGAAGAAAAGGATTTCTTGAATTTATTTTGTAGTAATGGTGAACACTGGAGCTGGACTTAAAAAAAGGGGTCAGAGCAGAAGAAAGCTTAACAGGAGAGTGATAGAGCACAAGCTAAAAGAGGGGTTAATCTGTTTGTGCTAATGTTGATTCCAGCCCACAGTCAGCAGTTATTCTGCAGTGGTCTGTTCAAACTTGAGAGTCCATCGGTAAAATGGAGTGTGAGGTTACGTTAGCTCTGCTTGGTGAGGTTGGAGTTGGTAGATGAGCCCTGGCAGGATATAACCAGGATTCACTAACGTTAGAGACACGTCTCAGAGCATCAAGCTGTGAATAAAGCTAAATATAGCCAGCTACTGACCTATACCACAAACTGTGTTTACAAACTTTGCTTGCTGTCATACATACCTAAACTTGATGCTTTGCATTCTGGGAATTGTTTTCTTGCACAAAAAAGAAGAAGGGTTAAAAAGAAAAACAAATGTACGCCTTGGCAGGAGTCACAGTGGGTGACTGTGCTCATGGGAAACAGAGGCTGTTTTCCAAACCGCCTACTTCATACTACATTAGAGCCCGACCGATTAATCGGGCGGGCCGATTATAGCCTGTCACTGATTAATCAACATCGGCCAAAATGTAGCAGGTTATGAAAATTTTTGCTCCGCGGAGATTCAGTCGCTCCTGCTCCTGTGTTAATTAATATAAGGCTACTGCACAGCGTCTCACTTCATAATGCCATGCAGGATTAACCTGGGATTATAAATTCACAAGTTATTGATTTGGTTGAAATAATTTTTGAAAACATTTCAATGTATTTTGTTGTAATTGCATTTATTGCATGTTTTGAAAGCAGCAACATTGTTACTTAAAATCTAGTTTAGTCCCATGCACTACATGGAAGATGGAACTTTAAAATAGCTTGTCATAATTTGTGTTCATATACAGTATTTATCCTGTGTATATCAATGAATTTATTACATGAATCAGCCCATACATTTGATATCAGTTGTTACATCGCATAAGTGACACAATTTACTGGTGTTTCTTTCACATCATTCCACTTCTATCTCACGGACTGTCTAACGTTAGTGTTGTTGTATTGTAGTTGTAATTCTGACTCATTCCAGTAGATGGTGGTAATTCACCAAAACCTGCCACCCTCATATACAAACAGTGTTAGCGCCGTGTATTATGGGAAACAGTATGCCAGGTAGACTGGTCTCATGCATACTGAGGAATTTTCCTGAATCAGTAGGACATCCAGGGATTTTTGTCATACTGCAGATTTTGCAAGTTTTTGCATACTGACTACTATATACTGAATTACAGCCAAAGTAGAAGGCACTGCTGGTGTAGTAGGTGGTTTGGAAAACAGCCAGAGTCTTTGACCTGGAAAAACTCTACCAATAACAGCCACGAGTGTCACTGCGTTCAACACCAAATGGAAAGTCCTCAGATGCAGAGGAAGCTGTGTCAGAGCTTTGCTACACCCTTTGAAGGAATCTCAGTGTAAGGGCCAACAGACATGCTAACCAGCCGATGTTTTGTACATACTTTGAAAATTTTGGGCTTAGCATGCAATATTTGCTGAAGTGCTGTGAGACACAAAGCCTGCTGCAGGGGCAGATAGAAATAGTTTAATTTTGCAGGTATTTGATCATAAACTAAAGCACTGGAGGACATTTAAATGGGGACTGATGAGGAAGGCAGATAAGTCACAGATAAGTCAGGAAAGCTATTGCACTTCATTCTTTTGGGGAAACAGATTCCAAAGTTATCCACCATGAAATGTTAGAGACATTTCAATCAAAACCACAAATATGAACCTCATGGTGACCATAAAAAAATTGAGGGATACTTCACGTGGGAAATATAATTGTTCATATATCAAAAAACAGATACGTTTTATAGGATTACAAGCCGAGCAGGAGGTGTGGGTGCCTGTTGAGAAACCTCACCACCAATAAAAGCAAACCTGATTATTTAGCTGCCAGTGTTCCTGTGTTGCAGCCATGCCTATCCCCACGGGGAGTCAAAGAGCCAGCTCTGAATCAGCTCATTCATCCCCGGTGAGACTCGGTGGTTTGACTGAGTCTCTGCTCATAAAACTCAGCCACCCGGCCCTCCCTGACTGCTTTTCCACCGAGGATCACGACTCGTGTTGTGTTTGTGATACGCCTGACTGTTGTTCCTGAAGAAAACACGTCTCAGCAAGGTTGCAGAAGGAGAACTGCAGTATTGTCAAATATAGATACCCACCGTGCTTTGGAATTGGGAAGTGCCCTTACTTTCTTTGTTGAGACTGTGTGAAGAGGCAAGTTTCCCTGTTTTGAAATGTGAAGCAGTTGTTCCCTGACAGACGGTACAAATGAAGCAACAAGAAGAAGTCAGCTAGGTTCACGTTTTTAATTGTGAGGATGCTTCTGGTTCCCTGACCGGCTCTGATGTAGCTCATTAGGAGAAGTCTTGAGACCAGGGAAGCCAGAGTCATCTGGGAGAAGTGATATAATTATTTAAAGGTTCCCAGCTTGTGATCACATGGATAGAGAGTAATGAGGGCTGCTTTTGAACCGAGCAGAGAAAGTGATTAAACTGCCACCGCACCATTAACATCCTGCCATATTTTCTGAGGATTTATGGACTCCTATAATGACATCATGAGGGTTTTCCTGTAATTGAAAAGATGATGCTCTGTCAAAGCAGCCATATTTTCTCGACAGAACTCACTCAGCCACTTTTTCCCTGAGCAGCCTCTCCTCAAACACTCTGTGAGTCGCAGAGGAGGTCCTGCTGGAGAGCTCTCTGATTCAGCCGTCTGTTCAGGCACAGTTCAGTATTCAGCCCGGCCGTATACTAATCCTTTCATTAGACTCGGCTTCAGGCAGAGCTGTCAAAGAGCTGACTGTGTGAGGAGTCAGGAGAGACTGAGGCTGATACATTTACAGATATGTACTTTAAACTCAAACACTGAAACACCTATATACAAACTCAAGACTCACATTTACACATCAGTACACACCTGGGATGCTTTCCACAGCTCGTGGTGTTAGATCTGAGGCAGCAGCTACTGTAACCTCTGAAATTATAGATTTTTATGATCTTGGATTGTTTCACTTGAAAAGTAGAAAGACCTCAAAGGATCCAAAAACAAGAAGCCCACAGTTCTGCTGTCAGAAATAGTGCTGGTCCATCTTTTTCCTGCAGGGGACGAAACCAAATGTGAAATGTTTGTTCATCCTTTTACGTGGAGTGATGTGAGGTTTCGTTCTCAAGGAGCAGCACAAAAGTGGAAACACAGTCACCTAGCTTGCTTTGTAACAGTGTCTGAGAGGGCTTGTTTGCTGTAAAACTTTTTATTAAGAAGTTTAAGCTGAATTTAAAATGACAACTAAGTCAAGTAACAGAGATGTTTTGATGCGATTGGTTTGGGGGTTTTGTCTTGCCATCTATGGAGCTATGCTAGCTCTTTAGCCCTGTTTCCAGCGACCTCCAGGCTTAGAATATGAAACCTTTGTTGTAGTGCTACAATTTGCAGTTCCTCCATTGTCCACTTGTGTTTCATTCAGTCTTTATCCTGTCCCCCTTGTGTTCCAGTAGTATCTTAACATGATTTACAGCACAAATAAATCCCTTATTTTATCTCACCTGTGTTTAAAAAACCCTTATTTCAACCTCTGTCTGAAATGCTTTGTTCTCATTGCTGTCTCTTTAAGACTCCCCTCTCCACAAACCCCCTTTCCTCTGATTGGCCAGTCCTCAAGAGGCCTATCAAGGGCAAAGTTATGAGTGTACCTTGGTGTTTGAGGCCCGCTCCTTTAATATGTCATGAACAAGTTGGGAGGTCCTACTCAGGAGAGTTAGGAGATGCTATTTTTAAGAACCATTGTGATCAGTTTATAGATAAATTCAGGGATTTTTATGACATATGAATATGTAGAGGTTTGAAAATCTGCATATTTAATCTAAACATCCAGCATTGTTAGTTAATATCCACCTTTAAGGTATGAGAATGCAGAATACCCCCTCTTTAAATTATTCAACTTGTGAGTTTTGCCTATTTAAGAGCATAGCTGGTTCAAAGGCAGGCCTCCTGTAGCTGTTAGCATTGAGGCTTGTTAGAGCCGGATATGTGAAAACAACCCAATTTGTAATTTAAAAAAATGTAATAAAACTCTTAATGTAATGACTAACCAAAAATGTATTGATGCCGAGTCCGAAACCTAATAACTTTTTGCCCAAAATGTAACAACTTTCTAACACTTTTGGGCCAGTTTTTACATTTTGGGTTTAATCACACTTTTTAACTTACATGTTGGGTTGTTGTTACTTTTTGGCCTTTAACAAGGCTAAAGGCCTGCCTATTACCTTTTCAAGTGACACCACTCTCATATTGATTGATTGATCGATTGTCTTTATTTCAATTATGTAATGATAACAATTTAAAAATAGAAAGAAATAGCAATACAAATAAGTGAAACGAAAAAAAAAGAAAAGAAATCAAGACAGTACATGATTCTTCAGAAAAAGGTTGGTTAACAAGGTTAAAGGTGGGATGGGGATGGTTAGCTCTGCCTAGCATAAAGACGACACACCAAACAACAGGCTGCATAAAACTGCCTGGCAGCAGCAGAAACTTGAAGTAAATGTTTTGTATCAGTCATTGTTCTTTTCTTTTTGCTGCTGTCAGTGTTGTCAAAACTCTAATTTCTCAACACTGTAAGACAAGACTCCTTTTTAAGCTATTTTTTGCTCAGCTAAGCTAACTACTTAAAGGATGAAGGGTCGTCCTGTTTTGAGCTAGTGTGTTCTCCACTGGTGGGTGATTTAACACAGTTTGTTACAGTCTCAGAGACCCTCATTCACACTTACATTCACATGCATAGATTATTGAGAGAAGCCAGATGTTCTGTATCTATTTTGCATGTTTTTGACTGTAGGAGGAAAGTGGAGCACACAGTTTTCAACCCTAAGGCTTTAAATAGCAATTAGATAAATTTAATTTGGAAACACTGCCTTTGATTGAGTCAGTCAAACATTACATAAAATGCTTCATAATGACTGTAATGGTTTTTTAATAGTCAAAGATATCACATCGGGTCTCAAAATAGAGATAATGTATCTCAAGGGACGCCGTGGTTAAATAAAACATCAGTGAGTAAATAACTGGAGCATAAAACAGCCTCTGTTGGATGGATGGATACTGCAGGTACACACAGATTAATACTGACTTTCTGTGTCTGTTTGTCCACTTTCTAGCACACACCCTCAGTCATTGCTTCATATTTTAGCACATCAGTGACAACATTGTTTTCCAGGAGCTGCAGTCCTGAAGGAATGCTTAGTTTGGCACGGGCAGTGAAAGCCTGTGCCATGCTGAGCTAACATGTCACAGCGGTCTGGCGTGTATCAGATTTTGGAATAACACAAGTGATGTTGATGTGATACAGCTGTGGGTTGTGCAGATGTTCAAAATGATTGTCTCTGTTTTTCTGTTTTAGGAAGCTGCCACTGACCGGCCAGGATTGACTTTCTCATGAAGCATTTTTGCCCCGTGCTTCACCCCCCTGATCCATCCGAGCTGAATACTGAATCACTCTGAGACGTTTCCTGAGACACTTTCTCTGTGCTTGGTAACAGTCTGGCAGACAGGAAGAAGACATTACAGGCAGACGGAGAGCCCATGTGAACAGATGAGTCACGTATGAGTGATGTAAGACAGTTCGGGACAGAGTCTGCTAACAGAATATGGAGCTAATTGGAGCAACAGAGAAGGGGAAAGTGTTTTTTTCCAGCCTTTTGAGCACCGTACATTTAATTCACAAATGACAAAACACGTTACAATCTCAAACGGCGAGGAGGCAATGACCTAATTCAGATTAAATGACCTCATACTGATAAGTAGCCAGCTTCCTCGCTGGGTGATGGAACATAATCACAAATGGGCTCTTATCGAGGCTGGAGTGTGTGAGGTTACATGATATTTGTGTGTGTGAGGAGTGTGTTTTGATGCTACATGCAGCCATGTTGCGGCGTGGACTTCTAGCCTGGGTGTCCCGTGTTGGAGGTGTGCTGGTGCTCCTCTGCTGCTCCCTGTCGCTGCTTTACGTTATGACCTGCAGTCCGCCGCACTCCGACGACCCTCCGCTGAGCCACGCCTTGCCCCACTCTGGACCCAACCACCCCAGCCTGGGGGGCACCGGCCCGGGGATTGGAGCAGGAGCTGCTGGGACAGGAGGAGTTCGAGCTGGGACTTCTCAAAGCGGAGGTCCTCCTGGTGCTCAGTCTTACCAGGCGCTCCTCCAGGAGCGTGAGGAGCAGCACCGCCTGCACATCTCCTCCCTGAAGAAGCAGATAGCTCAGCTTAAAGAGGCTTTGCAGGAGAGGAGTCAGCAGCTGAAAGGAGTGCAGGAGAGTCTGAAGAGAGTTGCAGGAGCCCCCGCTGACGTACAGGAAGCTGGGGCTGGATTACAAGGAGGTGGTCTAGCTGAGGCTCAGGGTGCTAAGACCCAGCAGACAGACCTCCAGGAGTTCTTGAGGAGCCAGCTGTCCAAGGCCGAAGTGACAGCTGGCACCAGGCTGCCAAGCGAGTATGCAGTGGTGCCCTTTGAGAGTTTCACCCTGCAGAGGGTGTACCAGCTGGAGATGGGGCTCACGAGGCACCCGGAGGAGAAGCCAGTGAGGAAGGATAAGAGGGAGGAGCTGGGGGAGGTGCTGGAGATGGCGCTGCACAGCCTCAACACGCCGTCATCGCAGCAGGACGGCAAGAGTGCTGCAGGGAAGAGCCAAGCCAGCAAAGTGTACTCACCGTCTGACTTCATAGAAGGTGAGTACGAGTCAAACACCAACTACACGCAATGGTTCACACACCAGGGATGAAAACAATGAATGTCCTCTGTCTTACAAAATACAAAATGTTGGTTCCTTGATTCTCAGCTCATGCGTTATTTTTTTATTTTAAAGCAATGTGATGTTCCCAGTGCAAGTGTTTGTCTCTTGTTTTTGGTAAGATAGTCTAATTGTACTTAATTTGAGCCACACTCAACTGACAAGTCCAGAATAAGGCCTTGTTTCAAGATATTTAAAGACTAAAAGGACACCTACATTGCTCGAAGACTAAAGAGTGAAACAAGTGTAAATGGGTAAGACCAAGGGACAACCTAAGACAATGACAGAGACAATGCAGAAGTGCTAAAATCTGCTGTTCCTCGAGTGGCCACATGAGGCTGGCTCCAGAAGTACTACAAGTCACATACACACCAAGCCAAAAAAGCTGTTTTTACAGTAGAAATACCCAAATTTACAGCCTGGTACAAAAAACGTCTCCTGTCTGAATCGCCAGTTTCTGTATCAGCACACACCATACAGGGGGATTTTTTTTTCTAACTCAGCGGTCCAGAGGATATTGAGATCTTGAGCTCGCTAAATCAGAGGCACAGCTCAGGTCACATGACTGACATGCACCCTACAGCTGTACTTGAAGCTCTCGTCACTTCCAATATGGCTGTGATAGCCGGTTTGCTTCAAAAATTTGTTTCAGAAAGAGACGGGTGATGTTAGGAAGACTACGTCCATTAATTATACAGTTTATGGACTTGTTCCTCATGCACTTGTTTCATTGCTTGTGTCAGGGTGTTATTCTTATCCAAAAAATATCACAAATTTTCACACACAACATTTTTCTCACTACAGTGGCAGAATTTTCCGAGCAATTCAGTCATTTTTATTTTTATTTTTATTTTTTTTATTTTTTTTTTTAAAACAAGTATGACATGTTATTTTCAGACCATTGTTATACAATGTGGTAGAAATAAAAAAATAAACTTTTTTGACAGCAATTTAAAAGAAAAATGAAATAAAGTAAATAAATGAAAAGCAAATTTTGTATCAAAAATTAAAAAGTCAGGGGTTGTAACATAAAAAAAAAAAAAATTGCATTTACATTTTCTTGCATGTCTAAGCCCCTTCCCACACAAAATGAAAGAATGAAAGAGTGCAAACAAGTCCAAACCAAATGTTTCTGTGTAGTCATATATCCAAGTTTGTGGTTATTATCAAGTATATTGAAAACTGAAGAATTAAAGTGTAATTTTGGTAGGGAAAATGAATAAAAAGTAAAAAAATAAATAAATAAAATAAAATAAAATAGGATAAAATTGAATTAGATTAAATACAATAAAATCAAATAAAATCAAATAAGATAATGATATAAGTAAAACAACCACAACATAAAAAATAAATAAAACCACCTCATTGTACTTTGGACTATAAAGAAATTAGAAAGTTCTTAACAGAAAAGAATGGAGGTTTGGGTGTTTAAGCCCAGCTAGTCATTTTTATTTTTAGTACCTTGGAAAAAGACATCTTCCTGGGCTTTTCAGATCAATGTGGCTAATTTTCAGTCTAATAGGTTGGCATGGTGTATCTTTCCTGTACTGAGTCTTTCCTGGGTTACTTGGCTCATTTAAAGCCCTTCATCAACTCATCTGGGCCATCCTGCGGGGGCCTCCTCAGCCTCTGAGGATGGGTCCAAGTTGGGCTTCCACGGTGAGTCTGGTTGCAACCAGTTTGGACCAAACATGAGGATAAGGGCAGAGATCATGTGGTTTCTTTTTTATTATTTTGCCAATGCAGAGTGGGACCTGCAGGGCTTCACGGTGGTGCAGTGGTTTACACCGTTGCCAGTTCCTGGTTCAGTTCCAGAGCCGGGCAGGTTGTAAAGGATTGTATGTCTCTACATGTCCAGGGGGTACCTCACCCCTCGCCAAATTCTGCTTAATGCATTGAGAGACGTTCTTACTTATTGCAAGCGATCCAGTCATTATTCAAACTTTGTAATATCTTAAATTGAGATTTATTTCCGCTCTTGTCAGCTGAATGTGTCGTATATGAAGAGGAATGAGATATTTTGATTACAAATTAAGACAAATTTATTGCTACGATTCAGTTAATGGCAGCATTCCTCTTTGTGTCTGTCTTTTGGGTAATCACATCACATTTATCTCTCAGATGTAATTTAGAAAACAAATCAGCAACCCTTAATTTCCCAGAGACAAGGCTGCAAATTGAGAACCAATTTTCTACATCTGAACACCTCCGCTTCCCCTCTCTTCAACCCCTCCTTGGCTGATTCTGATGATGTTTTTTTTTTTTTGTTAATCAATCCCTGAAAGGTCAGAAACGTGTTTATGGAGAATAACAGGCAGGATTTCCTCTCAGTGTGTTCCACTCAGCGTCGATCTCAAACCCCAGGAAATGAACACAGCTGCTCCTCATTCAGGGAGCAGCATCTTTTCCAGCACTGTACGCATGTGTGTGTGTGGGTGCGCATGTGTGTGTGTGTGAATGTCTCTGCGGTGGGTGATCCACTCTCTGAAGGTCACCCCCTTCAGTGTGTGAGTGGGTGGAGGGTTTAAAGTGAGTAATAGGGGCACCTGGCTCAAAGGGAAATGAGCCATAGGTCACGATGCAGAGCCTCATCTGTGTGTACCAGAGTGTGTGTGGTCCTGTGTGTGTTTACGTGAACATGATTTAATAGATGTGCATACATTTGTGTTCATCTAAACATCCTTTCTGGAAAAAAGGGCGCTTACAGCCAAACAGGGACCCAGAATTCCTCTTTCCCCTCCTTCATAGTTGGCTTTAAACGCTCTGTGATGGATATCGATTTTACGCAAATCTTGAACAAGCCGAGCTTTATCCAACCAGCCAGACAAATGAAAGACAGGCAGGATTGCCAGGCTGACAAAAGCATCTTTGGGGAGCTTTCAGGGCTGCATTAGCAGGCTGGTGAGCCGAAACTGCACACAAACAGCGGAGGTTTGCACGATGAAGTCTCCTACTACTTAATTCTGTCCTCAGAAAAGGGACAGAGCCGTTAGACAGCGCGACAGACGGGAAGCGAAGGCATTTAAGCGTAATTGTTGTGCAGTTTCAGTAAGTGAGAGCTTATCACGTCTCGGAAATGAAGCCTCCTATCACAGGAAGTGGGCAAACTCTACAGGACGTTCTTATATTCTCGCTGGTATCAGAGAGAAAATCTGCGCCCACAGAGCTCTTTCCTCTTCACTTTCTCTGACTCGTTTCTCTCGTTTGCTTTTATTACCCGTCTCCCTGCTCTTTTTCTCCGTCACCCTCTCTTTCAGTCTTTGAAGGCCATGTCTCCTTTTCTCTGTGCTCTCACTTCTTTCTGTCTCCATTGTATTCCCCTCCTCTGTCTCTCTGCCCCCGCAGACCTCAGCTGCTCCATTTGCAAGTAATAATCCTTGTAATTGAAAAATAACTTCTCTCCCGAGGAGCAGGAGGACGTTCAGGCCTACAACAAGAAAATTGGTCTGGATCATTGAAGTTGCCTTCATCAGTGTGTGTCCGTGTGTGTTAGTGTGTGTGTGTGGTTTTTGTTTATGTTCAGTCGGGGCTCTCAGCCCAGCATCTGAGTTCACGGACAATGTCTCCAGCAGCCTTGAAAACCCTTTTTATGTTCTCACAAATACAGACACTCTGCGGCTGTCAGAGAGGAGAGCAGGGAGGGAGAGGAGGGGGGATGAAGATGAAGTGGAGGCTGAAGTATGTGACTCTAAAAAAGGTTTATTTTAGGGATAATTTTCTGAGATAGATGTGAAAAAACTCTCAGGGAAGAACATCATCTTTGGCTCTAACAACTACCGAAGTCTCAAAGGATGTAAACAAAAGCTGCAGCCTGAGAAAAAGAAACAGAGATAACTGGAGGCGGGCGCAGTGACTGAAACTGACCTCTGTGCTCTTCTCCAGCTAATGTTTTAATTCATGCATAACTGTAATTAATTTAACTTCTCTTGATAGAGTTTTAATATACGCATTACCAAATCTTCAAACTTGCCTGAAGAAATTTTGAAAGAATTTTTGTGGCAACATTCAGATTTTAGCACAGTCATGATGCATGTCTTAAGGCTGATTTATGTTGGACACATCCACGGCTTCATGCGGACAAATAAAATCATTTTTGCACCTACACCCCCTCGCGCAGTCCTTTTTCACACAGAAAATTTCTACGCCCTTCACACTCTTAAGTTTCTAACCTGCCGCCAGAGATTTTCAGACAAGATGGTGGAAGAGCAGGATCTCCAAGTGATCCAAGTGCAGGAATACAGGCATCTGTATGACTCCTCACACAGAGATACCCATGAAAACTAACCTGACACGCCAGACGGACAGTTTCATATATCAGCCACTGAAATATTTCACTAGTCCATCTGGGTAGCATCTCTTTGGATTTGTTTTCAGAGGCGGGACCTTCAAAAAAAATCAGCAGCTGGTGATTGGACGACATCAAGCATAGCTTGTGTGCTAAGAAACAATAGACGGACAACTCCAGGAACACAAGAAACAGCTGTGATAATGGTGTTAGATGACTGCTGCCGTTTTTGTAAAATTAACTTAAGAATCAAAGGAACGCTGACAAGTACGAAAGTCTGCTGACGTCACGTCTGCTCGTCACTTCCACAGCTCCCGCCTCTCTTCCCTGATTGGGCCGGTAAGAATTTAGCCGAGTGAAATCATTGGTTAATGGATCCTGGCAAGATGGATCTGCAGGGTTTCAGAAACTGAATCAGGCAGGTCCATCTGCTCTGCATGGTAACATGATACCTGAGTGATAAAAAATTTATGGCAGGAAATTGCGGCCACTCTCGGCAGAGAAGAGGAATAAGTAAAAAGAGCCTGGAAAAATCTCTGGGACAGATATGTTATGTTGTAAACAAAGGAAAACTTCTTTGACTCTCGTTTAGTACTCTCTTATTCCCAAGCGTCACATTCATGGGGAAAGCATAACATAGCCTTTAGCTACAACCTCTACTGCAGAAAAAACAAAATAGCCGATGCAGAAGAACAGAAAACTGCAGTTCCTCAAGAGGCCACTAGAGGCTGGCCGAAACCCAAGGAATTCCCATTGGGTTCTACTTGGTTTTTGAAACAGGCACTTTAGCAGCAATAAAATGCTTTCACAGCCTGCTTCAGGAAATTTTTTAGGCTCATCTTTTTGTTTTTAAAAACTACAAACTGTTTATCACAAAGATGTAGTCTCTGTGACATCACCCATTTGTTTCTGATACAGAGTTTTGAATCCTTGTGTCAGCGTTTTAGTTTAGCTTAGAAAACTTAAATGTCCTCAAAGAGGCAATTTGTGGTGAATCATAGCATTCAAACATTAAAATCTCATCAGACAGACCTCAGAAAGATGAAAATAATTAGAAACAGCTGTGATAAGTTTTGCAATATGATCACATCAACAGACATGATGACATATATTCACAGCAAACTACCCCGGCTTTGTCAGTGTACTCTGGCCTAATGCATGTCAGTCATTATTTACCCACAGCTGTGATAAAGAAAAATAAAAAAGCCTCTCACCCATAGTCCACAATCTTAGTCCCTGACTCTTTCACTCTTTGAAGCCACTGACCATAAGTAACTGAATCACCCACATGGGAATAAATCCCTTACAAGACTTATGTTAATCTTTGGGTATCCATATCCTTAACCACACAGTTACCATGTAGAAAATACCAACGAGACCTGACATTTGATTGATCAAGCAGGAGGTGAAGAGGCAGGCCGTCAGTGCTGACAGCTACAGGGTGCCCACCATAGACTGTTTGATAAATAAGCTTTCTTTAAGCTTCCACAATAACAGCTAAAGGGCTCCTTCCTGACAGTCTGCTGAGCTCTGCCTCTGATTGGGCAAACTTGTCAACTTAATACCTTCTAAACAGCTGAGTTAGAAAAAAAATCACCCCCACATAGTGTGTGCCTTAAGGAAATTAGCTACTCAACGTGAAGACATTTTTGTACCAGGCTTTAAATATGTTTATTTCTGTTCTGCTCTTAATTGGACAAAACTCAAAAGTTTGTTTGCACTGAAAAATTACAGCATATTCTGATGGAGATACGAGACATTCAGACGTTTGTACTAAAACTGTTCTTTGAACCAGGCTGTTTACTTATGCTGTAAAGATCAGCTTTTTTGAATGTGTGTGTACCAGTGGTGATCGCTCTAAGACTGCAAGGGAAGCTCAGCTTCCCCTAAAATGTCCCCAAGAAAGTGGTGATATGTACTGCTGTGTGTACATTTCACTGACAGAGTATGCGCTAGAATTCCTTCATCTTTTGTTCAGAATCAGCTCCTATCACAGGTAACTTGCTCCACCTCCTTCTCATTCATCCCCGCAGCGTCTCAGCGCTTTAACACAGTCAGACGCTGAGCGTCTTCTGACTTCAGTGGGGAAGCGTAGAGTGGGTTGTTCCACTGTGGACACTGGACGGTCATTGGATAAATGCTGGGCTTTGTCCCGCCCTCGGACGCTAAGCGTCTCTGGGGGTCTATGAGGCAGTGGGCTGGCCTGGACGCTGGGCTTCTGCATGATGATTGGATGATCTGTCAGAGGCCAGTCAGCGATCTTGAAGTATTACTCTCCACCGGAGCATCTTGTGAGTTCTACGTCTACTTGTTCTGGACCGATCTGGAGGCTTTATCGATCCCCAGCAAGTTTACTTTCCTTACAAACATCGAGCGTTGTGTGTAAAGATTCTCTCTCTTGTTACCAATAAGCAGCTACAGCTCCAGCTGTGGAGCTTCTCCCCCTGTCACTCACGCTTACAGCCTGTCGTAGTCTCACGTAGCAGCTCCAGCTGCTAACAGGCTGACACGGAGGGTAGAATTTACGTTTAAATAAATAAATAAATAAATGAATAAATAAATTTATGATGTAGGCTGAAAGAAAACGAGCTTCCCCTCTTTGACTGACCAGCAGCCGCCACTGGTGTGTACGTGATTTCCCGTGCCCCAAGTGGACACACAGAGAACTGCAGGTTTAGCACTTTAGCATTGGCTTCACATCGTGAAACTTGAATTGGCAGCTTGTCAAAAACATCTCAGGGTCTGACTACTTCTTTGCATAATAGGGATGTGATTAGGTTGACTGACAGATGGGGGTGGGTTGTGTGTTTCCAATATGGCGGCCTTCTTTACTGGGTTTTGTAAAGCTTCTTCAGAAACCAATGGGGGTTGTCTCACAGGTTTTATAAAGTCTATGATCTCTATGTTCTGTTTTTCTACACGTGTCCCCTGTTTGTCCCCTGTATTTATGTATTTTATGTTTTTTTTTTTTTCCCCTCTGAGCCTGTCTCTGTTTTATGGGAGTACATGTCTGATAAACAACCTCCATCAGGGCTAATGAAGGCTGAAGTAGAGGATGACCTAACATGACTTAATGTCTGCGTCTCACCTGTCAGGTATCACCCGCACTGAGAAGGACAAAGGAACACTGTACGAACTGACCTTCAAAGGGGAGTCCAGTCGTGAATTCAGACGCCTCGTCCTCTTCCGCCCCTTTGGCCCACTGATGAAGGTGAGAAACGAGAGGGTGGACACCGTCAACATCCCCATCAACATCATCGTCCCGCTGTCCAGACGCACGGACAAGTTCAAACAGTTCATGAACAACTTCAGGTGAGACGCCGCCATCGAAGGGTTAAATTCTCCTCCTCCTTTTTCACAGTCATTAACAGAAACTCTGAAAAACTGTGTGACAAACAGAAGACTGTGAATTATTCAAGGTGCTTCTCTGTGTCACACGTAACTAATTCAGGAAAATGTGATACTCTTGTTTAAATCTGAGTTTCAACTTCAGTTTTACATTTTAATTGGGGAAATGAGAGCACGGAGCGGACATAGACGAGGAGAGGGAGAGATTAGAGGAAGGGAAATTAACATCAGAGGGGCTATTTTTGTAGAAACACGCAATTAGAAAATGTGAAACTGCATACGTTGTGTTATCACTTAATTTATTTTGGTGCTGGTCAGCATCATTAGAACGTAAACAAATCAGAGCGCGCTTTAAACGAGTCAAACAAGAGCAAAATAAAAATGGCTTTTGGAGACCAGCTCACTTTTTACCACACAGCAAATTAAAAGGTAATTTATATTTTTCTGTAGAACAATTACATCCAGGCCAGTCTGTGGGTGATAAAAACCATCTGATTGGCAGCTCAGAACTCATCAGCTCATTTTTCAGCTCTGCTGTCTGTCACCATCAGCTCAGGAAACGTCCTCCTTAGTGTCTGATTTATTGTGCGTCTGCTGCTGCTTATCACAGCTCTTTTTACATGATAAATCCTGCTTAGCAGCGGTGTTGCAGCCCATTAAAAAGCCCCCCTGGGCTGCCTACCAGCGGCTGATATACAATGTGGCACAAAGTGTACTTACTTGAAAGAGTCGGCGAGTCGCTGAGCAAACATTTTACCCTCATCCATATTAAAGGTGTGCCAGGAGAAATTGCGTATGTGTGCGTGTTTGGGGGGTGATAAGAGTGAGTAACTGCCTGTTTATCACGTATTCTTTATTCACTTTCAGACGGGGGAATAACAGCACTTATGATGTACTGTGATATGTCTCCCCAGTGCAGAATAAAGAGATAAAATGATCATTCACACAAGCGGGCTGGAAACATTTGCCGATAGGCACTCAGGACTTTAAAGAGAAATGCTGTCCTTTAAAGGTGACATCAGGCTAAGTCTTTTAAGAAATCTATTTAGTGGTTCAAATGAAGAAATATCTCATCATACACCAGACAAAAAGAGGTACACATCAGGCAGAGCTGGAATTTAAACAGCATCTTTAAAAAAACATTGACTTTAAATATATGAACAGTCTCTGTGACATCACCCATTTGTTTCTGATACAGAGTTTTGATGCCTATAGTCGTCAGATGACATATTAAAAGCTTGACTAACAGCCAAGTCACACCAGTTCTGCCTCTAGTATGTCACAGGTTTTGACTCTAGTCAATGTTTTAACTCACCCTGGCTTTGCTCTGTTGCGTTATGGCTACATTTGTTTCAGCTCCAACACTTGGAGTCCTCTGGATGAGACACACAAGACTTCTATTTTTGCCAGATACTGGAACAACGATGATCTGCAGTTTGCACAGAGATTGAGTGGAACAGGAATTTAGACACTAAAACCACATTAGAACAACTGGATGACTTTCGAAATAAAATAAGCCATGTCAAAATGATCAAACTTAGCTTGGCTATAACAACAAACAGATATGAAGAGCAAAGCTCTGGTTTGAAGTTTTACAGCCCAACATGGATGAAGAGAGGGTCATCATTGGCGTGGGAAGCATGGTAAATCCTTAGTCTCCTGATCCAGCTGTCTGCCAGCCCTGCTACGTACTACACTGAAAATGCAGCTGATGTAGATGACGGAAACGAGAGCACACAGTCAGTACGGACTCGAACCTGGTGGGAGTCCGGCATTTTTATCAGATGAAGTTAGGCCACTAGCCATTTTTCAGTAATGCTTGCTGCAGTTGTATTTCTTACTTATCTTTGTTGCTGGCTTTTTAGGTGACTTATAAAATGTCTTCACATGTTTCTCATCTTAGAATTATTTAAGCACAGGTTAAACAAACTTGAAGGGAAATACTTTCCTTTAAAGTGACATCATTCTAGGTCTTTTGAGAAATATATTTAGTGGTTTAAACAAAGTGACATCACCCATTTGTTGCTTACACAGAGTTTTGATGCCTTTAGTCAGCAGATAAGGTATTATCTGTACACTTGACTCACGACCACGTCACACCAGTTCTGCCTCTGGTACGTCTCAGCTTTTGACTCTAGTCAATGTGTTAACTCATACTGGCTTTGCTCTATTGTGTTATGGCTGCATTTGTTTCAGCTCCAGCACATTGAAGTCCTCTAGATCAGACACACAAAACTTCTATTTCTAGAAATACTGTCCTTTAAAGGTGACATCATTCTAAGTCTTTTAAGAAATCTATTATGTGGTTCAAACAACAAAATATCTCATCACACACCTGACAAAAAGAGGTTTACATGAGGCAGAGCTGGAATTTAAAAAGCATCTTTAAGCTCTTTAACATCTTCAGCAGCATCTCTGATAACTATAGACTGTATGATGTATGGACAGAGTCTCCATGACATCACTCATTTGTTTCTGATACAGAGTTTTGATGCCTATAGTAGGAAATGTCAGACCATGAGCAACTAAATTGTTTTTTTATTTTGTCAATTTAAAGGACTGTAACCTCTCAGATGGGGTAGCAGTCAGACAGTACGCTGAAGAAATGGACTTTGGTTTTTTGCTGTTGTTACAATGAAAAATCACAGTGGGAGATTTGTTTGAATTTCACCAAACAGCAGGAGGACATTTTCTTTTTTGCCAAAAAACACCCCACAATATTACACGTGTACAAGGCAAGATGGCCAAAGAGATAAGAGGTATCTTTCAAGTTCTTGAAACGCTGCAAAAACTGGAATCTCGACAAATACGAACCATGTTGTCCTTACGCTTAGAAAAAGTCTTTAACTTCACAATGTCTCTGGTTTAGATAACAATCCCTCATATCTGGACTAGCTGTGTTTTTCTTTGTTTATAGCTGCACCTGCTGCAGCTTTATAATTCTTTAAATCATCTTCGTTGGTGACTTTTCAGGTGACTTTAAAGATTTGTTTTATTGCTTCCTTCTCTCAGGATTATGTCAGAGCAGGATTAATAAATCAAAGTTGTGTTATTTTCCTTCTAAACAGGCGACAGTGGATTTACTCTCCCCAGTTCACTGTGGCTGCTCCTGTTTATCATCTCTGTTTATAACTGTGCATTGCAAACCGCCGCCTGTTGTGTTGGAAGTTATAGGATTGTTAATCAGTAAGTAAAAGCTTCTTTTGTGAGTTGTTTTGATGGGATAAAATCCTGTAATGGAAATAATAAACCACTTTTTATCAGCCAATAATCTATCAGACCAATTCCCATTGTGCATCTTGTGTTTATAGTTATAATAAATATGAGAAATACCACATCATTTAGTCTCCTCTCTGTCTTAAAAAGCTGTTTTTTTTATCAGCCTTTATGGGTCTCGTTTTATGTTGAGAGAGGCTTTTCCCTCTTGGGCTTGTGGCATAACTCCTGATATCCATCATATATGTTGAATGTGTTGAGACAGGAGGTGAATTATCTCACCATGTGCGTGATATTTTTGACACGTCTCCATCAAAGAGCTCGCAGGCATCTCCCACCTGGTCTCTGAGTTTTTTCACTCGCGTGTGATTTGTGCTGTTCATGCTTCTAACAGAGAGACTGGATGAGGACAACATGGATCATACTTGGAAATGAATTTTAACTACGATGTGAGCCTTTAAAGCACCTTTCAGGAGTTTTAAACTGGTAATTAAACCAGCAAAACTGTATCTTCATGCTTTTTACCACCCCAGACCAACAGTTTCTACACTTAAATTTTTAACCTTGTCTTCCCTTTGAGAGGAAAGAAAAAAGGAAGATTGAAATATAACAGATCTAAAGGTTCAATGTAGTTTATAGCTTAAAGTTTGGACTGCTTTCAATGTTTTTTGTTTGACTTACTGAGCCTGTTAGTCTTTAAAGAGGGGGTATTCTGCTACCCCATATGTTAAACATGGACACAAAGTTGTGATGGATGTGCAAATTTTCAAACCTCCACATATTCATATGTTGTACAAATTCCTGAATCTGTCTGTTAACAAATTAAAACACTCCATTATTGAAAAAGCACCAGGTCTTCACAAGATCTTTGTGAGACTTGCTAAAATGATGAGGTCATCACATGAGGATTTTCTGACTTGTTTATGACGCATTGCAGGGGGTGGACCTCGAACACCAGGGTCTGCCCATAGCTAAGCCCTAATATGCCTCAAGCGTGCTGACCAATCAGAATGAAGGGGGTTTGTGAAGCGGGGAGCCTTAAAGAGACAGCAGCTGGAACAAAGAATTTTAAACAAAGGGTGAAAGAAGGGTTTCCTTCAACAACAGAGAAAAAATGGGGATTATTTTGAGCTGTGAATGATGTAAAGAAACTACAGGAGCACCAGAGAAACAAAATTAAGACTAAAAAAAAAAAGCACAACACCCCCTCTTTAAACTTCAGAAAATGAAGATTTTTTTTACACCTGAAAATCTGTATTTTTAAATAATTTTGTGAGTGTTGAGAGTTTTTGGATCAATATTTTAACCTTTAAACATCAAGAAAAAGGTAAAAAGAGTATAATTACTTTCCAGGTTCGTTGAGGCATCATTAAAAAGAATAAATAATAGAAAAGAAAGAAAATACAGTTGATTTTTGATTAATGTGATTAATTCTACTGTTTATTAACATCAGGAGATGGCTTAAAACCTTGATCACCATCTCCTGAGTCTAATGTTCGACACCTTTAATTTTCCAAAAGCTCAGCTTATGGGTGATTTAGAGCAGATAGAGGCAGAAAATTTTCATTTCCAGCACTGCACCTTCTAAGCTTGATATTTTTGGTGCATGGTTGGTTTGAACGGTGTTTCTGAAGGTCCGTTGAAGTTCTTATTCTGCACTTGGTGACATAACTCAAAAACAAGGCCTTGTTTTTCAGAAACCCTCATTTTATCACAAAGCTCTTCCTTCCTGTAACCTCCTCCTCCTCCTCTTTGCTCAGTGTGAGAGTGCTTTCATCCCTAATGTTTCTTCCTCTGTGTGTGTGTGTCTGTGTGTGTGTGCAGGGAAGTGTGTGTGCGTCAGGACGGCCGGGTCCATCTGACGGTGGTGTATTTTGGGAAGGAGCAGATGAGCGAAGTCCGCAGCACTCTGGAGAACACATCCAGGTGGGTTGGAAACACAGCTGGGCTCTTTGAATTAGAGGCTAAACGCGCTTTACGAGACAAAGATGAACCTCGCTGCAGGAGCTAACACCGCACACACTCTTTCATCCAAAACTCTCATCTTCTTCAAATTTTTGTTTTCTGCCTCATTCACACATGCTCACACACGCACACACCTCCTGGCTGGGCGTCCTGCCACAGCCACTCATCTGTCTGATGAATAATGATGAGCTGAGTGCCACCCACGCCGCGGAGCTGAGAGCCACCAGCCAACACAGATAAATTACATGAGGCCTGTGATCATCCCTGACTCACACTAAAACCTCTAACACAGACCTCGACACCCACACCTCCAGAGACGAGGCTGCCGGCCGATCCGGTCCTCCCCGTGGAATGAGCCGCAGATTCTCCCCGGGGAGTTGCTATGGTGACGCTTGACGATTTCCCAGCCTCGAAGGTTTTTGTTTGGCCTCGAGTCAATTGGACGATCTGTCGTATCTCACAGCGTCTCTTTATCTCCGGGTGTCTCTGCCCACTGCTGTCACTTAGAGAGAAGTGTGAGGATTAGAAGAAGGCAGCGTTTGATATACTCCAAGTTAAAAATAAAGATGGCAAAACTAAAATCTGCAAATACACAGAGACAGAATCTGAATCATTACTGTTACTGATCAACAGTGGGCTCAGTCCAGGCATTTTAAGACCATCCAGAAGGTCCAGAAAAAGGTCTTATTTTAAGCTATTAAAAGACAAAAATGACACTTGAGAGCAATAATATCTGCCGATGGGGTAAAAAGATATTTACTTTGTAATTTTCATAAAACAAGAAACTTAACAAGTACATTCCTCTTACACCATAGGCAGATGTTTTTGTCATTTTTTTGTCTTTCGATATCTTGGAATGAGGTATTTTTCTAGACCTGTCATAACTGTGGCTCATATTAACTCTAAAAAGTTTACTAAAACAAAACAAACGCTCAGATTTCAGTTTTTGTTGTGCGCTTTATGGTTTCTGTGACCTCTTTTGTCTTTTTTTACCACTGAGGCCTAAAGTCCTGTGAATTTTATGCAAATTAGGCCACAATACTGCAAAAGACTGAATTCTTATGAAGTGTTTTTGTTGTACTTTCAGTAGAAAATGTCTTTTTAGACTTGATATGAGCCACATTCACCTGACTAGTCCAGAAAAATGTCATATTTCAAGTTATTTAAAGACAAAAATGAGCTCTGAAATGCTGTAACAAGTTTAAAAAAATCTGCCAATGGAACAAGAGAAAAGTAACTTGTTTTAAGACATTATTCCACACTGCCTGGCCAACAAAAAGTTGCTACCAAAAAGAAAGGTCACACATGCTAATATTTTGTTGGAACACCTTTAGCTTTTATTATGGCACACATTCTCTGTGGCATTGTTCTGATAAGCTTCTGCAGTGTCACAAGATTCATTTCCATCCAGTGTTGCATTAATTTCTTACCAAGATCTTCATTGATGATGGTAGAGTCTGATCGCTGTCAGTCAGCAATCAGTGAGGCTAACTGGAAAAAAAGGCTTCAATTTGCTAGGGAGCATCAAGATTGGACTCTGGAGCAATGGATGAAGGTCATGTGATCTAATGAGTCCAGATTGACCCTGTTCCAGAGTGATGGGCCATCAGGGTAAGAAGAGAGGCAGATGAAGTGATCACCCATCATGCCTTGTGCCTACTGTCTGTGGGGGCAGTGCTATGATCTGGGGTTGCTGCAGTTGGTCAGGTCTAGGTTCAGCAACAGTCTGTGCTCAAAGAATCAAGTCAGCTGACTACCTGAATATACTGAACGACCAGGTTATTCCATCAATGGATGTTTTCTTCTCTGATGGCACGGCCATATTCCAAGGTGACAATGACGGGATTCATCAGACTCAAACTGTGAAAGAGTGGTTCAGGGAGCATGAAGCATCATTTTCACACATGGATTGGCCTCCACAGAGTCCAGACCTTAACCCCATTGAGAATCTTTGGGATGTGCTGGAGAAGGCTTTGCTCAGCGGTCAGACTCCACCATCATCAATGAAGTTCTTGGTGAAATGTTAATGCAACACTGGATGGAAATAAATCTTGTGACATTGCAGAAGCTTATCAAAGCAATGCCACAGTGAATGCATGCCGTAATCAAAGCTAAAGGTGGTCCAACAAAAATTTACAGTGTGTGAACTTTTTTTTTTTCAAGGCAGTGGATTTTCATGCAAATTTTTTTTGTTCTGTTGCCAGATGTTTTTGAACTTATTATAAGCGATTGAGACCTCATTTTTGTCTCTAAATAACTTAAAATCAGACATTTTTCTGTACTGGTTGGGTAAATGTAGCCCATATCAAGTCTAAAAAGACAGCTTTTACCTAAAAAAAATGAGAAAAACACTTGATAACATTTTAGCTTTTTGCAGTGTAATTTGGAATGCTAAAAAAAAAAAAAGTAATTGCAAACTCACCTTTGTCCACAGGGGGCGCCAACTATCAATGCAAACCATTTCTTACAGAAGCTTTCAGTCAAGTAGCGGCGATACTTGAGACCCAAGTTTAGTGTTATTCCAGTTTTGGATAAAAATCTAAACTAGTCGTTGTTGAGATGACACCATGATGCAAAAATGACCCAACCTATCATGTCCTCATTATAAGTTTTAGACTCATGTAGTGAGAGGAGGCAGAAGCTGTTTAAATTTGGACTTTTGATGTTTTGTTTGCCCAGAATTTTTTATTTTCAAAATCTCTCTGGATTGTGGAGAAACAGTTTGGTGTTTTAAAAAAAGGGAAGATACAGGTTCAACTGTTCAACAGTCATGAAGATAAAGATGAAGATAAACAGGGAATAGACTTGTTACATCCTGCCACCATGCCAAAAGACTCAAACTGTTTTGCGAGTAAATATGAAACAAGCTAAAAGCTTGTGAGTAGATTTTCCCAGAGAGAAACAGAGGAGGCTTTGCAGGAGAAACTTCATTAAAACCAGTTGAAGCAGAAGTTTGTGACGGGACAGTGGGTGAAAGGAGAGATCCTGTAATCTCTCCCTGAGCAGCAGAGCAGCCTTGAACTCTTGTTTTGTATTCCTCTCACGCCGCACACGATGCATCCTTCAGTTATGTAGCAGCTTATCTGGGAGTTAATCAGGGCTTGTAATCAGCTCTGTTCTCCTCTTTGCTTTGTCTTGTTTTCAGGCTGTGATTGAAATGAATGTGAATCATCACTGGAGCTAGATACCTGTGGTTTGATCATCCTGGATGCAGACACACTCTCACACACAGACACACATCTATAGTGCACTTGTTAGACACACAAAGAAAGATGAATGAATGTACGTAAAGGTAATTAGGCCGCAGCTGAGATCTGTTATTCTCCATAGAGACATCTGTAATCTGTTTTGATGAATATACTCATTGTTCCGTCTATATATGTTGGAAAAAGCTGGGATTGAACAGGTGTCTGCTCGTGTTCACACATTTCTTCTCCACCCCTTCAACATCGATTCCTCTTCGTGTGTTCAAACAGCTGAAAGGCTTCAAGAAACAACTGTCTGAAAACATGCCCGCTAACAGTGACTAAAGCAGGAGATAGTTCCTCTTTGAGGGTAACAGAGCCCGGGGGCTCTGCGATTCTTTGACTTAAAGCCAGTAACAGCATGCTAACATGCTCAGAGTGGGGATTCAAACATGCTGCTGTTAGCAGCTGTAATTTTCACCATGTTTATAGTCTTTTTGAAGCCTGCAGACTGCAACTTTAGTCATGACTGAAGTCTTCTGTCATTAGAAAGCTCTCAGGGGATCCTGGTTAGCTCCACCTCTTGGTGAAGAAACATGGATAGTAAATTGGGCTACCAACAAATGCAGGAAGAATCAGTGTTTCCACCTAATTTAGTTGATTTAAAAAAAATGTGATGTCTGTGTGAGTCTGCACCAAATTTAGAAGTTTTTCAGCAGTTTACCACACCTTCAAAAAGCCAGTTTGTTTTGCACTTCTATCTGGTGCAACGCATTTGTGTCTCCGCCTGCAGAGCACTGATCAGTCCTGAGATAAAACCTGAAGATCTCTGTTACTATGTTTGTAAATGTGTTTCTGCGGTACAGGAACAAGTAAGCACAGGAGCTAGCAGAAAGATAGTAGATCCTACTAATGCTGGTAGACCCTGATCCTTTTATGACATACAATTAAAGCAGGGTTTCTTAATTTGTTTCAGACCAAGGACCACTCATCCCCCTTACCTCCCACACAAATTGTATGTACTGTGGTATTTTGATCTACTTCGATGTTCAGGTGGAGTTTTACATACTGGTTGAGAGTTGTTGCTTGACGTTACTTGACATTAATTGGCTCCGTAAAATACTTGATTCTGATTGGTCCAAACTCCAATCACAGCTGTAATCAGTGATCAACAACAAAAACAGGGCTAGCCACAACCTGATCATGTACGTTACATCATATGGAATCGATCTACAGACAGTTTTCTGTCCTCCTCGTCCTGTTGACAGGCCCTGTTGGTAAAAAGGTTAGTGCCATGACCATAGACTGTATATTGATTGGACAGCGTGGCTTCGCTATTTCTCATTGTACAGTTTTGAAGCCAAAATACCCCCGTCACAGGAGCCGCCATTGGCAGATGTGCAGCCAGAGTCTGCGCAGTAGAGGCTATGAGGGACTCAGAGCAAATGTGAGTGGAACCTGGTGTTAAAAATAAATGTAGTTATTGTCTTTGGAGAGTCTGATCACTTCTTGACTCTACCTCCCGATATATTTTACAACCCCTGAAAAAAATACACGAGAACGGCAGCTGTCAATCATCGTTACATGTGGTGTAAATTCTCGTCTTTAACCTCTTATAACTACTGGCAACAAAACTTTTCAGAAGAAAGAGGACCTGAATATAAGGCAGCCAAATTATACCTTCAAGTCACTCTTGCAATTTGACGTGAGAAACATTTCTACGAGGTCTACCAGTTTTTTTTAAGTTTGACCACAGCCCATCTGGAATGACTGGAGAGCCAGATTTTTTGACTTATACTGCAGCCAGCCCCCAGGGGGAGCAGTTTTTGTGGCGACCTAACTTTGAGCTATTTCTTTACATTCGTTATGACAGGTAGTCCTGCTGTCCAGATTACAGAAGCAGAGCTGGTGAGAGCACCAATATTGCTGATCTCTTCAAGGTCACTTCAACCATAAGAGGAAGTGATAACGGCAACGATGATAAAAGCATATATCTATATATCTATATCTATATCTATATATATATATCTATATCTATATCTATATCTATATCTATATATATATATATATATATATATATATATATATATATATATATATATATATATATATATATATATATATATATATATATATATATATATATAATTAACGCTGATTAATCTGGATCCAAACCCGCGGGGCGTTCAAAGACGCACTTATTTCAAATGTCTGGTATTTACAAACCGTTTGTCCTACTTGGAAAAAGTGGTGTTCTCATCAGATTTTTAAATTTCCGACGGTCCCTGAATGTATCACACGTGATGTCAGCAACATGGTTTAAGGGGGGGGGGGATGATACAGTCCATGTCTCGTTTATTCACATGTCCTTTTTGAAAATCTGCAGAAAATCAACCGTTTGCTCAATTCTGTAAAAAAAACAGATAATTCTACACTCTTTACTGCATTAAACAAGCCCTGAATGATCGATATATATCCTGTATTTGAATCTAAAGAATTCTTTGAAAATTTGCTTCCATCTTCCTGGTGTCTTGTTTCAGCTTGGGGCTGCTCTGCACCAATGAGCAACAGTTTGTGTGTTCAGAGCATGTTAAACTGAGAATACTTCACTTTTCTTTGATCCAAGACTTGAATTAAGTGTTTTGTACATAGTTCCTCACAGTTTTTAGCCTTAAGCCCTGGTTCTCCTGACCTCATAGAAGTATAGAAGTTCAAGTTGCAGTGACAATTGAGTCCACAGTGAGTAAAATGTGACAGAAGCAAAAACCGTCCTAAAAATCAAATCAGCTTATCTTAGGTGCAGGACTGTGTAGATTTTGTTAAGGTAGAACCCCAACACTTTTTTCATGTGTTCCTTATGCCTCAGGGTACCTAAAAATGTGTTGTATATATTCCCACCTTATTTTTTTTTAATGTTTTTTAGTGTCTTTTAATGTAATCTTAATGTCCTGGAATTCAAATTCTTTGTTTTGGGACCTTAAGCAGATATGAGATTAAAATGAGATTAATTAGATTAACTGATTACAAATCCTGTAATTAATTTGATTAATTTTTTTAATCGCCTGACAGCACTTTACTTTCTTCCTCACTTCAGCCTCAAATCAAGTCCAAGCCACAACAGAGCAGTTAAAGATGATAAAAAAAAATCATCGTCACTCTCAGGAGCTCAAATTTGTTCAGACAGCCACACACCTTCACTCACTGCGCCGTCGATATCTGTTCCCAGCAGTGATGGCTTCATTAAAGGCTGATCCAATTGGACGCTGCCCTTCCTACAAATTAAATTCACCTCCGCAAAGTGGTTTGATTTGTCTCAGCTCCCAAACATCCTGCTCCCATCTGTCCTTTTTTCAGTCACGAGCAGGAACACTCGCTGCTTCAGCCAACTGTTGTCCTCGCTTAAATTACCTGTACACGCACCCAGAAGCCAATATAAACTACTCCAAACGTATTTTCATGAGTCTAACCGGCTCTAATTTGCTTCGATCTGTGATTAATTTTGTAGCAGGTGCTTATTATTTTGGTTTACATCAAATGCCAAAGAGCTGCTTCTGTAACTGAAGCCAAAGAAGCAGAGAAAAATCAGCGCTTCATAAAACCAGAGCTTCTGTTTCCAAGGCTTCTGCCAGACACCAGGGATATCTTTAAAATAGATGGGATCAGCTGCCGAACTTTCAAGTATTACACTTACACATTCACACTTCAAAGCCTGAACTCAGGATCAAACCATCAGGGGGCATGTACGTCTCCGAGCCCTACATGCTCAGGAATAATGATTCAGAGCAAGGTTGGATAAAGAGGAAGAGATGTCACGGAAGGGGAGTGAGGAAGAGGAGATACCAGTGGATGCGTGGGAATACAATCCGTGTTTCAGTCTGAGAGGAGGTACGAAGACTGGGGGGAACAAAGAGAAGGGAAGTTAGAGCAAAAGGTGCAAAGATAAGATGAGAGAAGTCTGAGAAAGGGCAGCTTCGACAAGGATTTCAAAGGAAGTAGTGTGTTCACATGAAAGAGGAGGGATCAGAAATTCAGACAGATAAAGACACAAAGGATGAGATCACTCTATCAGTCTTCCAGCCTCAGCGGCGTTTACCTCATCTTCCTCTTGCACCATCTCCCCGACAGACGCCTCTATAAGCCTTTAATGTCATTGTGGCGTTTCTTTCAGTTCACCGACGGGTGAACAACAACAAACTGAAGAGCCTCTGACAGCTCGGAGGAAACAAACTGAAAAAGTCGACGGGAGAGAAAATCCTAAGTGGCTGGAGAGATAAAGAAATCATCTGAAAGCTGTCCATTCTTCACCTCAAAGAAGGAGAGCGTCTGCGCACAAATTACTCACCGCTGATAATACGTGTAGCTGTCTTGCTCGAGGGCTGAGTCTGAGAGTGATCACAACAAGTCTACATTTTTTATGGCTCGCACTTACCTCTCCATTACATGCACAGACTGCTGAATCCACGGCTCACTGTAAAGCACAACCTCCTCTTTCTTTTTCCCCCTCTACACAAAAGCCCAGGGAGAAAACAGCAGCCTGCCAGCTCTGTAAACAAGAGAGGAGATGAAAGACAGAGAAGCAGGAAGATTGACTCGCTTCAAATCGATTTTAGGTATTAAAAAGAATCTGAGGCAGGAGAGAGCTTACATTAAGTTTGGCTGCATTAAGGAGCAGGGAGATGCTCAGGAAGGGAGGGCAATGAGACATGCAGGCTTACAGTAAAGGCCCATTAATGCAATGATTTAATGCAGCAATAAGACAAAAAGTTTTCACGAGGCAGGAGAAATTGCTCTGCATGAATAATCAGAAATGCAAAAGCATTCATTTATCCATTTATAGAGCGACAAAAAATTAAACTTTAAGCAAATGATGTTGAAAAAAGTGCCTGAACTGGCTTATAATTGGCCAGTTGGTGGACAGAGAGTTACCTGCAGTGGATCGTCTTCTCTCTGGATTTCCTCTTTGCAGGAGAACTAATGTAGAAGCACTTCTTAATTAGTACAACAAGTAATTATAGGAGTAAGAGTAGCTCACTTTATTTACTCAATCATTGCTAATGAGAGAGCTACTTGCCAGCTTGTGAGGCGCTGACACCGAGAGAAAGAGCAAGTAGAGGCAACATGTGGTGGTTTGTTTGCTTATAGAAAGGGTGTCTGAACAAGAGGGCCAGCAGCTCGTACTGATACATTCATTAACCCTGAAAGCAACATATAAACGCTATAACATCCTTGTTTCATCATCACAGACTGATGAAATCAAACCTCATCCGTCTCTCAGGTGTGTCTTAATGCCAGATGATCAGGGGTCAGTTTTTTGCAGGGTTACATGCTGCGTAAACATCAGCAAACTGACCAAGAAACATGTTCTCCATTAGGGGGAGATATGGGGAAAATATGTCAGGATTTTCATGTGTCAGGATCAAGATCTGGATGTTACAAGTTTTCATGTTCAGGCTGTTCTGATCTTCCAAAAAATACTTTTAGCACCAAATATTTCTCATCCTGCAATCTGAATTGTTTTCACGCACCATTCCACAACTCAAATCTTGTCTTGTGTCCTCTAGTGCAGAAGGCTTCAACAGGTGGTCTACAGCCTCTTGGGGGTCTGTGGCGGTACTGCAGGGGGTCTGTGACCATTTTTGTTGATTATGCAATTTTTGTACTTTCAGGAGATTGTTACCAAATATTTTAATTTTTCCTCTTGTTATTGTCTTTGAACACACTTCAATGGACACACAGAGGCTAGAGATGTCATCTTCCAGTCAGAAATGAACACATTCATCAACACAGCAGCTCTCTCAAACTGCACACAGGTTCAGCATTCACTTCTAGCTCCTTGAGACAGAGGAAGACCCACCTCTATCGCTGCTCCGCAAATTATGCAGCTACATGTCCAGATTCCCCCCCAAAAATTGTAGTACTAAGCCCGGTTTGATATGTTTTTAAGATCTCTTGATCAGTTAGGAGGCTCCTGGTCTAAGAAACACTGATGACTCCTGCTCTAATGTGTGTGTGTGTGTTTTTTAACTCACACATTTTCACATCATGATAAAAACATTTGTTTAAAGACATCCGCTGTTAGAGTTGTTGAGTTTCTGTACAGAGCTTTGAGTTATACATCAAGCCAATGCGCATTCCAGATGTAGTTTGATGAGACTACCAGTCAGACTTCAGTTTGGTTTGTGACCTGGACAGATTATGTGAATTCACACAGAATTTAGAACGTGATTTATTTCAGTTTCATAATTACTACTTTGGAAGATGAAAGCTTTGGGCTCAGGCCATTATGGACCCCTGGTCCTGGTCTTGACAAATGCCAGGCAGTTCTAATGGCTGCATGTGTGAATGCAAATAGCCAAATTTTCCACACGACTTGTCTAACTTTTTTCTGGCAGCCCCCGAGTCAATCCCTGCTAGAAGTTGAGGTGAGCAGATGTCTGAAAGCTGCAGGAAAGTTCACTAAAAGCGAGTAATGTGGAGGGGTTGATAATTGGGGATGTGTGCATGTTTTTGTTAATTGTTTTTTTTTTTTTTCATCTGGTCTAGTCTAGTTGAGGAGTATGTATTCTGCTTTCCAGTAGTTTAATCATGGATATAAAGTAACAATGGATGTTCAGACTGAACGTGTGCAGATTCTCAAACTTCTACATTTTCATATGTTGTAGTAATCCTTCAGTCTGTCTGTAAGCAGATCAAAACCCTCTGTTCTGAAAATAGATCAAGATCTTCACAAGGCTTGACCCCATCTTGAAATGCTGAGGTCATCACATAAGGCTCTCCTAACTGGTTAATAACCAGTGGAGGGCGACCCTCAAACACAAAGGTCTACCCATAGTTTCACCACAGTCACAGGCTGTTTTCCAAACTGTCTACTACACTACAAGTGTCTTACCATTTAGTACTTAGTAGGTAGAAAACTTGCAAAACCTGCAGTATGCTAAAAATTCCTGGATGCCCTACTGATCTAGGAAAATTTCTCAGTATGCAACAGACCAGTCTACCTGGCATACTGTTTCCCACAATGTACGGTGCTGACGCTGTTTATCTATGCAGTGGCAGGTTTTGGTGAATTACTGCCATCCACTGGAATGGGTTGGCATTACAACTACAATACAACAACACTAACGTGAGATGGCTCGTGAGAAAGAAGCTAAGTAATGAGAAAGAAATGCCTGTAAATCTTGTCACTTCTGGATGTAAAAGAGGTGTTTCTTCTATAAATTCAGTAAACCCCATATTAGACTAATTACCCCTTTTTGACCATACATGGATTATATGGAAGTGTTTTTCATCATCAGCGGTAAAAATAAAAATCCTGATTTTTTTCAGTCAATGATATAACTTTTGGTGGAAGATTAGAAATCAAGTATGATGATTCTGTGTGATATGATTAACAAAATAACTAAATGCAGAGATCTGCCCATAGCTTGTTTTGTATATTTATATTAAAGGCAAAAAAAACATCATCTGTAGCTCCGCCTTCGAGACTGGAAACCAGAGTAGTATACTATAAAACAGACCCAAAAGAACAGGCATACTACATACAAAAGCGGTAGGTTGTATGTAGTGCCTACTACATACTACATTCACATTTAGTATGTAGTATGCAGTTTGGAAAACAGCCACAGTCATGCCACCAGAGGGCTGGCCAATCAGAGGGAAAGGGGGTTTGTACAGTGGGAATTTTAAAGAGACAGCAGCTAAAACTAAGTGTTTCAGACAGAGGCTTAAAGGGCAACTCCAGTTTTTTAACACCTGGACCATATTTATAGGTGTGTGCATGCTCATATACTCACTCAGACGAACATCGTGTAGCTCGGAGTCCTTCAGAAGTTATTTAGATCCAACTGATTTTAGCCGCACTTAGCGGGGGCCACGGCAAGGGAGCTTCAGCGCGGGACATAATCTCTGCAAAATCGCTCATTTCGGCTAAATTTTTTCATCCATCGCTATCCATCGTTGTCACAAACACACTCCTCTTCTGTTGCCATAGGCGAACACTGTCCACAAGAGCACCACCAGTTTGCATTGAGTCGTGGACGTGCTCCTGTGCTCCTGTTTGTTGTTCTCGAGCCAGCTCTTCGTCTCTCTCCCTCTGCATCCTTCTTTCATGGAGCTCCTCGTCCATGTACTCAGGCTCAAACCGGTAAGAACAACCGTCAAACGTTTGTTTACTAGGTCAGCTCTGGGTCAGCTGATCCACCTGAAGACGGTAGACGAGCTGACTTTATGATAACACTGGTGTTGGATGAAAAAATATAGCCGAAATGAGCGATTTTGCAGAGATTATGTCCCGCGCTGAAGCTCCCTTGCCGTGGCCCCCGCTAAGTGTGGCTAAAATCAGCTGGATCTAAATAACTTCTGAAGGACTCCGAGCTGCACGATGTTTGTCTGAGTGAGTATATGAGCATGCTCACACCTATAAATAAGGTCCAGGTGTCAAAAAACCGGAGTTGCCCTTTAACCCCGTACTACCTTTGTGTGTTTTTGTGTTCTTACAAATGCTAAATTGAGTGGAGATCTTAAATTTAGATATAACAAACTATAGTTATAAAATAGTTATGTGATACATATAGATATAATAACTTAACCCTCTGACCAGTCAGTGAGGACATAGTGCATTTGATGGGATTCTGGTAGTGTGTGTATGAATTAGAATATATAGATGAATCAAAAGTCTTCAGTGGGATAAAAAGGTCACCTCAGCTGCATTGAGCTCGGACGGGGTATGACGCAAATTCACAACAAAAGGAATCAAGGGGTTAATACGATTTTTCTGAAACACCAATGAGAGCAAAAGAGGGTGTTCTGTTAAGCTTTAAATCATATAAGGATACTACAGGGGCACCAGAGGGACAGAATAAATATCAGAAAAAGCACAGTACTCCCTCTTTAAGCTCCAAACAATAGCACACGTTCTGTTTCCCTTAAGCTCTTATTGTTTCCTTTTGTAGGGATACTGAAATTAAGTTTCATTTAAAATACAAGTTCTGTTTTAAAAGAGGAACAAAAGAGCACAAAATGAGTCATTTTAATCGACCAGTTTTTCAAGACACTCAGAACCAATGTGTTAATGAGTGGGATTTGCATGTTTCTGTAATGTGTCATGCTAATCTAGTCCAACTCTCTCCTGGTGGCAACACCTTTTTTAATGAGCCACAGTTTCACTTCAGATAACATATAATTATTAATAATTCATGAGCAGCTTTGTGGGGGTGATGTTTTCCTGATTATTAACGTTATTTAAGGGTTTTGTCCCAAAGAGCCGACCTGCTGCTGTGTGTGCTCACCTGATCATATTGGCTCTCTAAGTTATTCTGAGCTGCTTGTTTGTACCTTTTTCCTAAGCCTCTAAAATTGGGCTCTAATATGAACACATGCACCATTAATGCGCGCTGCTGAAAAACTCCTCTTGAACCCTGCAGTACCCTTGTTTTCTAAATTACTTTTTATATTTAGCAGTTTTTCCTCCCGTCTCCCCCTCAGGCATCAGCGCCCCTATTATAGCTTAAAATAGTCAATTTGTTTACTGTGGGCGTGATGGCTGGTACCTTGTACGGGCTAAATTGTTGAAAGTGTGTCAGAGTGAGAATCCTGTAAAGAGCTGTCATGTTGTGTCTCAGCAGCAGGCCTGATCCTGTTAGTTCTGCTGAGGACAGGGAGCCGAGACCAGATTTTCTCTCCTCTTTCTTTGTGAAACTGTGCCTCGGTGTAACCGTTGTATTTGTTTGTTTGCGTGTAGATGCAGCTCGAGGACTGACTGCAGATACGGTGCTTAGTGAAAGTGAAAACACTCGCCTGTAAGCTCTTCTGGGCGACCGTATTCAGGCCTTTTTTCAGTTTGAACGTGTTACAGAGACACCAGTGAAGTGTTTCTGCTGCTTAGACACACCAGAAACATGGTTCACAGGACGGCAGCTTATGTCTGTATGTCTGTTTGTCTGCTCACCACATCAAAGCACAGAAATATTTCAGCAACCATTTCACGGCTTGCCACCAGGATTTTTGTACAGACGTTCATGGTCCTCAGAGGATGAATCCTGCTGACTTAAGTGATTCCCTGATACAGAAAACTTCAGGGTTTTGACTAGAATGTGTCACCTTAATGGTAGATTTGCTGCAGAGATTAAAGCCTTGTTCACACCTGATATTAAAATGCATCATGTTATTTATTATTTATCATGATCATCATTCTGGCATCGTCTAGTCTAGGTTGAAGTGTGTCTGGAAGATGACTGTATGCCTTAATCCTTAAATTATTCAATCTTTCTGGCCTCTCTCTGTTTTGAATGCGTAAATTAAATATGCACATACAAGACCCTTGAATCAATACAGAGGATGTTATTCTGCTTTGACCTCAATCAGCAAGTTTTTTATCTGAAAGACAAAAACAGATCCCTATAAAGAGAGGTATGGATGTAAGGCCGCAGGTGATTTTTCAATTTGACTTGGGTATCTTGAAAACTAGTTCAGATTTCTGACATTTAGGTCTCATCTCTGGTGTCAGCATGGCCCGTGTTGATGGACTGTAAATTGCGCATCATTGTATATTTCATCTATTATTGTAAAAATATAAACTAGTAGAGGATAAATTTTATATCAAACCAACCAGACAGAAAATGTGTGATCTATTCTCCTCATTTCTTTGTTGAAGACCCCCAAAGTGATTAAAGGTGGTTGACTTAAGGGAAACCGCAACATTCGACAATCGTATGCCTAATTTTCTACTTATCAGGTAAATTAAGTATCTTTGCCAGGTTTTTTAAATTTGTTTTGTCAGTTTGTGGGTTGGCCTGTTTGTGTATACCTACAGCAGGGGTTGACGATCTTAAAGACGGTTAATTTGGGAGTCACCGGATGAAGACTTTGGGAACCTCTGGTCCAGTGAGCAAACAACACTATGCAGACAATTCTAAAAAAAGCAAAAAAGCAATTCAGATCAGGCTGGGGACTCCAGATCAGGTTGGCAATCCTGATTCAAGCAGGTGACTCCAAGTCAGGCTAGAGATCCAGATCAGGCTTGTGACTCCAGATCATGCTGGTGACTCTAAATGAGGTAAGTGACTCTATATCAGGCTGTCGGTTGCAGGTGATGCTGGTGAGTCCACGTTAAGTTTGTTAACTCCAGATCATGCTGGCAACTCTGGAGGAAGGCTTGTGACTCTAGATCAGGCTGTTGACTCAGGATCAGGTTGGCGTATCCAGATCAGCCTGGTTCAAGCTGGTAACTCCACATCTGGCAAGAGACTCCAGATCAGGCTGGTGACTCCAGTTGAGGTTGGCAACTCCAGACAAGGCTTGTGACTCTATATCAGGCTAGTAACTCCAGATCAGGTTTGTTGACTCCAGATCAGGCCTGCGACTCCAGGTGAGGCTGGTGACTCTTGATCAGGCTGGTGACTCCAGATCATGCTGTCGGTTGCAAATGATGCTGGTGAGTCCAGATCAAGTGTGTTGACTTCAGATCATGCTGGAGACTCCAGACAAGGCTTGTGACTCTAGATCAGGCTGTTGACTCAGGATCAGGTTGGTGACTCCAGATCAGGCTGGCAACTCCAGATCAGCCTGGCGTTCCTGGTTCAAGCTGGTGACTCCAAATCAGGTTGGAGACTCCAGATCAGGCCTGCGACTCTAGGTGAGGCAGGTGACCCTTGATCAGGCTGGTGACTCCAGATCATGCTGTCGGTTGCAGGTGATGCTGGTGAGTCCACATTAAGTTTGTTAACTCCAGATCATGCTGGCATCTCCGGAGGAAGGCTTGTGACTCTAGATCAGGCTGTTGACTCAGGATCAGGTTGGCGAATCCAGATCAGCCTGGTTCAAGCTGGTAACTCCACATCTGGCAAGAGACTCCAGATCAGGCTGGTGACTCCAGTTGAGGTTGGCAACTCTAGATGAGGCAAGTGACTTTATATCAGGCTAGTAACTCCAGATCAGGTTTGTTGACTCCAGATCAAGCTGGCGACTCCAGGTGAGGCTGGTGACTCCAGATCAAATTGTTGACTCCAGATCAGGCTTGTGACTTTAGAACAGGCCTGGGTTTCCAAACGTTTTTCTTAATTTTAAGTTTTTCTTTTAATCAATCCCATCCCTAAACAGTACTAGCTTCAAATTAGCTTTTGTTGTGTAGCTCTGAGAACAGAGGGAAAGTTTGGATCTGAATAAATGAAACTCTGCATAACAGCACTTCAAACTCCCTCTGATCTTCTGTTTGTACTTATTAAATATAATGTAGGAAACTTACAGAAACACAAAGAGAAGAGGTTAGTTGACAGTCTTTTTGTTGTTTAACTTTTAGAGTACTAAATTATTCCAACAGGTCGAGAGTTTCTTGTTTGGAGCGACTAATGCTCTGCTGTTTAGCGTCATTTAAGCTAAGCTTGATTGCTGCTGGCTTTAGCTTCACAGACAGCATACAGAGTGTGGTGTTAATATATTCATTCAACTCTCAAAGTGTCAAAATATTCCTTTGATTCAAAAACATAAAAACAAACTTTCATCACTTTTTATTTTCAGGAAATCAATAAATTCACTCCCTCTTAAAGTTGAGTTTTCTCCTCTTGCAGACAGAGGAGCTCACCGCCCCATTAAAGTCGAGTCTGAATCAACATGTGAGCGTAGCTGCTGTTGCATTAACATTGTTTGAGACAAACAGAGGCATTGTGCTCCGGTTCTGCCATCTGTGGACAGTTTGGTGCCAGCGGGTGGGTCAGCCTCTCCTGGGACTCTGTGCAGACTGAAACAGATCGACTCTGTTTGGATTCATAAACTGTGGACAGACTTCAGCCTGGATGCTGTTTGCAGACGAATCCACCGGCAGAGCACAAACACATGTTGACTGGATCATTGTAATTATTCTGTGTAACTAGAAGTTATTGTCAGACAGACAAATGAGCCAGTATTTTACTGCTTTTGGTGGAATTATTTTGTCTTTCTTTACAGAAAAATCTGGAATAATGCTTCTGAGGTAACACGTGAATAGATGTGCTGAAAAAAAAAGCATTTTCTGTCATCCACTTACACACAGCACTGAAATGAAATAGGATGATTCAGGCCGCCTCTGGCACAAACAAACCGATGTTTCCTCTGGTCATCCTGGTTTCCTCTCAACCTTCCTGCTTCGTCTCTTCTGTTTCACGTGTGTTAAGTCATCCACAGTCACATGGATTTTCTGCCTTTAACAGAAACACAGTTTTCCCTCAGAGGTCTGTGACTGAGATGGATGAAAGTGTGAGTGTGCGCTTGTGAGTCTGTACATGCATGAGTTAAAGGATTAGTCACTTACAGCATGGATTGTTATGGTTAAGAAAGAAAGCCGCAGCTGTCTGTTTGTGGATCCAGCTGCTTGTCTCAGTGTCACCACATCCTCACTCTGCTCTAAACTCTGTGGTGGAAGGAGCTTTGTCATCCCAAGAAATTAATTCCAGCTTCCAGTTGTTCAATCCAAGAGAAAAAGAAAGCTGTGCCGATGTGAACCGGAGGAAATGTGAGGTCATTATGTTGTAATCGTTGGTTGGGAAATATTAAAGGCAGAAAACAGAGGATAACAAGGGCAGATTAACCCGCCTGGGACAAAACTGCACAGTTGTTGGCCTCTGTTGACCCTCCTCTGTGGCTTTTGAGTAACCGTTGAATACAGCACATTTGGCAGCTCAGTGAGTCCTTGAAACCAAACAGTTCTTTGAAAATAATCAGCCTGCTTGTTGCCATGTTGTGTTACTTTGTGGTTATGAAACTTATTGAACTCTGGTCAGTTTCTCCTCAGAGGGAATGTAAGACTCTGCACCTCCTTCCCCCCTTTTTTATCCATTTCTATGGCGCAGGATTCAGTGGATCAGCATTCAGATCATGATGATGTTTTTGCTGCAGATTGGACACAATAAGCTTCACAGCTGAGGTGCACAAAGCGCTCACAGACCCTCATCTCCTCCACACCTGCAAGTTAACCTGCTGAATACTCACATTAGAAATTCAATTTCTGGCCCAACAGTTAATAATTCCAGCATTCTGATTCATCATCTATTCAGGATCTTTTTTGGTGAAGCATCTTTTGGTTTCAGTCGTCCTTTCTCAATTTGTCTCCTCTTTTAAATGCGTTCCACTGAGGCCTCTAGCTGTTAAGGTTTCACAGTCTTGCGCTTTCATACACAAAGGTATTTCAAGGTGTTTTACACAAGGTAAAAAAGGTTTTTTTTTGGTTTGAAAACATAGTAGAATAAAACAGATACAACATTAATAGATTAACATTGAGGAAAATGTCATGAAAGCTCTGCTGAGATAACAGCAGAAATTCACCAGATCTGATCACAGCAACAGATCAGATAAGTGCCCATTCAAGTCAATGTGTCAACTTACACTGGATCTGTTCCATTTTTGCTGGACATGGAGCTGTGACGTATAAATTCAATGTAGGGAAGATCAATTGGAATTGGAAGTTGCGACAGAAAACAACCTAAAAACCCCGAGTGACTTTCAAAATAAAAAAAACCATGTTAAAAGCAGTTTGTATTTAACTTCACTACGACAACAAACAGACATAATGAGTGAAGCCAGACCAGGGCCCTGTTCTACAAAGCAGGATTACTGCCTAGCGAGGTAGCTTTGAGGATAGGTTCCGGATTCCCTGTTCTACGACACGGGATCACTCCTCAGCGAGGCGAGTCTCCATGGCAACGTATGCTGAACGGCTTACCTGGTCCGGGGCAGGTAAGGTTCCAGATTAAACTCGCGGACTATAAAAACCCCGCCCACTGACCAATGAGCCCTCACGAAAAAATGGCTTGTCCGTTCTTAGAGGATCCCGTGGACATCGGAGCTCGCATTGCCCGACGCGCTAGAGTTTTCAGGGACCGCACCGACCCACTCTCTTTTTCGGATGACCACCTTTGTGAAAGTTACCGGTTTTCCAGGGAGGGGTTGGTAGTATATGACACTTTCTACAGGTAGTTAAAGGGGATGAAGAACTCTCATTGCCGTAATAAGATCTTCCATTCCAACACTTCTGTTCCATGACAATATTTTATTGCCTGTATTAAAATTGTGACAGGAATTCATGTAGGGCTCATGTGGGCACACAAAAAATGTAAACACGATAGGAATGAAAAAATGAATAAACTCATCTAAGAAATAAATTAGGTATGGTGCATGTTACAGTAAAAGTGCACGGTGAACAGTGCCATTTCAGGATGATAATGGCACAAAAGATTTTTTTTGCACTACACTTACGCATTTAGACTGTCAGCAATTTTCTGCCAGCACTCCTTCCGTGCTTTAGCAGCAGCGACGGTGCTGCTTTAACGTTAATTACATGTTTCAGCTCGTCATACTTCCTCATGATCACCTCCTGCTCCTCCTGTGTGAAGTATGCGGTCCTTCTCTCTCCAGCCTGCTCTGACGCTCCAGACTGCTCCATGTTCGTGATTGGTCAGATGCAGCGGGCTCCTCCTTATATGCGTGCACGCGCTCATTGCCCAGCTGGATCCACTTAAGAGGTTGATAACCTGCGTCGAAAAATCGTGTAGCGAGACCGCCGGCTACCGTGCTCAGTTAAGCGAGGTAGCTCCAGGGCTATCTCGCTAGACTGAACTTGCCTCGTAGAACAGGGCCCTGGGGTCAACAGGTTTGAGGTTTTACAGCCCAACATGAATGAAGAGAGACCCATCAATGGAGAGGGAAGTGCGGGAAGTCGTACGGCTTGACAGACTGAACACACAGCCGGTGGGATTTGACAAACACCGTCAACACACAATGGAACAAAGTCAGACTGCAGATGTATCTGGTGTGTTTGAGGCATCAGGATCCAATGAAAAGATGAAATATCATACAGTACAATTAAATGACACTTAGGTGCTGATGACACTTGTGTTATATGAGTAGACATGGAAATAATGAGTTGAGTTAAAGTAGGAGGTACAATTTGACGAGGCTGTCATTTGGGTCCATGATGCAGTGAAATGGGCAAAGGGCAGCTTGTTAACAATCCATAGATTCAAATTCAAGTTTTTTTGCTAATTACACGACAGTGGTTTTAGGGTGAAACGCGAAAAGTTTTGTTGTGTTTCAGCCTCTAGTTTACACGGAAACAGCATTTTCTAAAACGCAAACTTTTGAAAACGGCCTCCAGGGTGGGATTTTTCGGAAACACCCCTGACATTGTGTAAGCAGTAAGTCGGTGTTTTCAGTGGAGACACTGACGTCACACTCCACTTTGCGCAAGCACGTCCAACAGGACAACAATACCGTTGTTACGATCGTCGCGAACTACCGCGTTTGTACTTGCGCTGCTCAATCTGCTGAATCTAGTGACTGTCTTTATACAAAATCTGCATCTGTTGCTCCACTTTTGCACTTAGTATACCCCAAAACACCAGATGATTGGCCCAACTCTACTTCTGTGGGATCTCCCAAAAGTGGTTTTTGGACAAGACAGTTATAGCATCACCTGCAGGCCTGGCATGCTTACTACAGCATTTTCAGTCCCTCTGCGTTTCTGTGTAAATGCAGATTTTTTTTCACTGCGTTTTAGCGTTTTCAGATGGAATGTTGTGTAAATGGGGGCCTTAATTCTCACAGGTTTAAATCTGTAAATTTGTGAGTTCATGTAAAACTTTCCAAAGTAGTAAACTTAGAGTTTTCTTTCTTGGAAATCATATGTTTTATTTCTTTCAGTGGCCTCAATTTGCCGTTGTGTCATGGTGATTTTGTTTTACTTTTAAGTATTTTATATAACTTTTCTTTTCTCACCTGTATGTTGCTGTAATTTCCAGTCTCTCTGATTTTTTTGTGAAGCACTTTAAGTTGTGTGTTTGATCGATGAAAGCTGAGTTGTAAAAAAAATGAATTGACAGTTAAAGTATGAAAACATAAAAAATGTTAATGACTCCTTTTCCAGTTTGACAAACTGAGGTGTTCCTCATGATCAGAGGTTAAAGAGCTAAAATCAAAACTGTGGACCTTCCTTGATCTGTCCCACTCTCCCCCAGTTTTCTTACTCCACCATCGTCCTGTCTCCTCAAAATCAACATTCTCATTGTCTAACAGGCATCTCTCCTCTGTGTGTCTGCAGGGAGGTGAATTTCAAGAACTACACTCTGCTGCAGCTGGACGAGGAGTTTTCACGGGGACGGGGTCTTGACGTCGGGGCCCGAGCCTGGAAAGGAGGCAACGTTCTGCTCTTCTTCTGCGACGTGGACATTTACTTCACCGCTGACTTTCTCAACAGCTGCAGACTCAACACACAGCCCGGTTAGACACACACATATATACAGTATCTCTCCTGGTGTTATAAAAATCAACAGGATTAACGTAATAGTTTACCAAGTCTAAATAAGAGCTCTGACACACTACACACAAATTCTGACTGGATTATGTGCGATCATAGACATGTAAAAGTTATCAGGGAACGTTAAATAATAAAATCCTCCACAAACAGAACATTTAAAGATTTCTGTGACTTCGTCTTAATATTGAAGACTCTGGTTTGTTCAGTCAGTAAAAGAACTGTGGTGTCAGTCCTTTGGCTCCATTAGCCAGGTGTCGTTATTTTGGCTTCACTTTGTGAGGTGGAGGCATGTCATCCATGGTGTTATCCAGTCAATGATTGAGAGATTGAAACGTCTACTTCCTGTCTGACATCACTGTCTTTCTTCTTCCTCTCAGGTAAAAAGGTTTTCTACCCGGTCTTATTCAGCCAGTACAACCCGACTCTGATCTATGGAAGCCCTGAACACGTCCCACCTGTGGAGCAACAGCTGGTAACAAACACCAATCAAAGCTTTTCCTCTCTCTTTAAGGCACCCTGAATGGAAAATATCACATTTGTGCCACAAGGTCTAGAAATATTTCTCATGTGGAGCGTCTCTCAGAACAAATCCACAGTATAAGCCTTCCTCTGCTGAAGCTGGAGTGTGTTGAGCTGGTGTATTTCCATTCATAAGCTCTTTAAGACCTGTTCTCTCGCCTGCAGGTGATCAAGAAAGACACAGGCTTTTGGAGGGACTTTGGTTTCGGCATGACCTGCCAGTACAGGTCCGACTTCATCAACATCGGTAAATATTACAGCAACAACATGCTCCATAGTGCTACTCAGCACAACTCCTGAGAAATGAAGGAATGTGTAAACAGTGGCTCTCATCCGTACGGAGGTGTTACATAATGTGGGGTAAAAATGGGCTTCCTGGATGGCTACCAAAACAGCCGCTCTGCTACAGTATGCTAATGGAGCCGTGGTTTAATAGATACCAAACACATCAGGGCAGAAATATTACATTACTTTCCTTAACTGGAAGGAGATTTCATTATATTACTCTGCGTGGAGCAGCTCAGAGCCGCAGCAGCAGCATACATTAGCATATCTCACAGCCCTGTGTCCTTCCCATCTGTATATGAGCAATATCAGCTCTCCAGGCAGATTTACATCAATTTAGTTTCCCTCCGAAGTGAAATCAATGAGAGGCCAGAGGGAAATTCAAAGTGGTTTATTGCATCACACACACAAACACACTCTCTCACACACACACTGAGGCATACAAATGCTCTCACTTAGCAGCTGAAATTTGATATAAGAAAGGAGAAGATGAGAAAGTGGGGCAGAAACAGTTTGGTATTTTGCAGGAGGAAGTAAATGTGTTTAATTATGTTAACATGTTAATGTATATGTAATATAGGTACTAGGGATGCACGATATTGGAGTTTTGCCGATATCCGATGTGCCGATATATCGAAACCCCTTTTGGCCGATACCAATACTGATACCGATAATCACAAGTTTGTTTGTTTTTTTCACTGTAAAGAAAGCTAAGTCTATCCTGTACTGGAATTTATTTGTTACTCTTATTGTGACGGTCTTATTTGTTTAAGAAACACACATAAAACAAGACAAAAAAACATTTGATTTTACCATAAATAAGAAATGTATTATTTTTTCAAACTCAAGACATTCAGTATTGAAATACAGTAAAAATAATGTCTTTAGATCACATGAACTTTAAATGTACAATGCATTTTTAAACATAACCAAGTTACATTTGATTATTTTAGAGCTACTGTAACAACCTGGTGACAGACACAGAGCTCTGCAGTGCAAATAAATGAAGTGCTACATTTTATTTAAGGAGCTTATTTTTCAGATGGAAAATAATAATAATCCTAACTGAATAGCACCTTATCGGCTGTGCCTATCGGCAGAAATTTCTAAGCTTTTTTTAAGCTTTTATCAGCCGATACTGATATTGTGCCGATAATATCGTGCATCCCTAATAGGTACGTATGGCTAGCTTTCTGGTGAAACACAGTGAGACACAGTGAGACACAGTGAGACACAGTAAGTGTGCTGTCAAGGGTTGTACGATCTTAGTTTCATCATCATCATCATGAAAGTATCGGAGAAACAGCTCACACACTGCAAAAACTGAACTCTAATCAGGTGTTTTTATCATGCTTTTAGTGAAAATGATTTTATTAGACTTAATTTGAGCCATATTCACCTGACAAGTCCAGATAATGTCTTGATTAAAGACATTAAAAGACTACAATGATGTCTGAATTGCTTTTAAAGGGTAAAAAATATCTGCCAACGGTAAAAAAAATCTGCCTGTCAGGTTTCTTAATATCTTAAAACCAAGCATCCACATATGTAGACATTATATTTCTGCCTCTCAGACCCATGATCCCTCATTTTTTAAAGCTTTCACCCATTAGCTGCATTTAAGGGCACTGCCCATGACATGTTTTGGTGAAACCACAACATTACACCCATTTTAAAGAAGGAAAAAAAACATACAGAAGTTCAATAACACTAATAACAAACTAATAGAGAACTCATAACACAAATAATCAAACTTTCTGTAAAATGAACAAGTTTAGTTGTTATACTTATTAGGTCTTACTAATCCTTGGTAGCAAAATAAATAAAAAATTGCACACCAGACAAAAGCTTGGGTCTTAAAAGAATAAAATAAGAATAATGTCTTAAAACAAGAAACTAGTTGGCAGTGGTGAACAAAGGGGGAGAGGGGCATGGCCCAGTTGTTGAAAAACATGCACTTAAGTGCCCTGTTGGGAGCCAAAACTTGTGCTAAAGTTCCTTTCCTGGTTTTGCAAAACTTGCAAAACTGCCTTCTTGTGTGGAAAAAAAACTAAACTGCGCCCTATGCTGGTTTAAACATGATAAACTTCCCTCTCAGGAAGCACAAACACATCAAAAAGCCCTTGAAAACACGCCCCACTTACTGCCCTCCTTGGTAGTGAGAATGGACTGTATGTGAGTATTCTGTCTTTTTGCCCCTGACCATGAAAAGCTCTGTGCTCCCCAATGATTCCAGGTGCCATTTTTGTCTTGTAACATCTTGAAACAAGACATTTTTCTGGACTTTGCAGGTGAGTGGGGCTCAAATTAACTAAGACAAGAACGCTTGCCTAGATTTCAGTTTTTGCAGTGCAAGATTTGCACATTAGTAAACTTATTTTATGTAAAGAATTTTTGCTCTGTCACAATATGGACACATTTTTGCCCAAAGAACTGAGCAGTTTAAAATCAATCTCTTGCAGATGGATGTAGCTCAAGCTGACTACCTGCTCAGTCTCATTTAGATCAATTAATACAGTGCTGTAAAAAAAAAAAAAAAAGATGCATTTTGGTTCAATTTCAGAGTTGAAAGGCTTTGTTCAAACAAGTATCAACCAAAAAAGAAAACCAGAGGATATTTTTCCTCAGAAAACACAGATTTGGATTCACTAATATTTGACAGTTTGTCCACAGGGGGCATCAAACAAAAGGTGCCCCACAGGAGCTTTAAGTTCAGGGTAAAGTAAAGGATGTTGTTAGTCCAGTCAGGAGGTTGTGAAGGAGTCGATGAGAGTTTCTGCAGCAAAGGAGAGGACAGGGTCAAAGACACACCGGGTTACAGAGGTAGAGGAAAAGAAAATCATTGCAGATTAAAGGTTCCTCTGGCTTGAATCTTAACAGAGACCAGATTTGAAAACATTGGACAATGGTGACTTTGTACAGGAATGATGTTGCCATAAAGTGATGTTGATGAAAATGGTTCTTAATTAGGGGAATTATTTTGTATTACTATTTACATCAGTGTACAACATATCTTAATTTAAAGAAAAAGCAAGGACTGTTGTCGTGAGTTGCTATAAAACACCAGTTTTTATTTATTTTGCTCTAAACAGATTTAAAAAAAAAATAAAGAAAACATTTTCATGGTGTTTTTGAGAGATGTCTTTATATTTACCACATAGATTAATTACATTTTCATCTGATTCCTGATGAGGAGGGGGTGTTTTTCCTCAAAATAAACCATCTGCAGTACGTTATCTTTATGAGTGCATGCTCACAAACAACCAAAGAATTGAACAGTCGGGTTTAGGATTCCATCTTATCTCTGTTTGGCCCTCGAGCAGAGTTAAAAATTGAGACGGAGACAGACAGAGCAATCAATGTAAGCTGCAGAGAGACAGCATGAGAGCAGAGAACAGACATGCTGAACTCAGACGCTTAAAGATGCAGGTTTAAACACGCCTGGTCAGGAGATGGTTAGGGCACAGCATGAGTCCAGAGCCTCCTCACCGTCTCCTCCTGAAACAATAAGCCAGGCAGTGTGCAGAGAAAACTGATGATGATCACAGACTGTCGGCTCTAATCAAGACTCATAATCCACGTTCCTTAAAGAGGTTGTGAACACAGAAGTGAAGACAGTAATTACTCTGGAGTGATTGAATATCACCACTTTAACACCTCCATTCATCAGCACACAGCCTCTGATGGAGGAACACAGCTTTGTATCATTCTCCATTAACCTCCTGCCCCTCATCTCCAGGTGGATTCGACATCGACATCAAAGGCTGGGGGGGCGAGGACGTCCACCTGTACAGGAAGTACCTCCACAGCAACCTGCTGGTGGTCAGAGCGCCATCACGAGGCCTCTTCCACCTGTGGCATGAGAAACACTGCGCTGATGAGCTCCCGCCGGACCAGTACCGCATGTGCATGCAGTCCAAGGCCATGAACGAGGCCTCACACGGCCAGCTGGGGATGCTGTTCTTCAGGCACGAGATCGAGGCTCACCTCCGCAAACAGAAACAGCAGCAGAACTCAAACCCAAAGAAGACATGATGGACAAATCACCATAGAGACTGATATCTGTGGAAAACTGAATTCAAAGAGTAGATGTTCACATTTGCTCTTTTGCCAAGAGTTCCAACAACAGTCTGATCTCCCTCTGGGAAATATAAAGCCACAATCTGCAGGTTTTAAGTTTAAAGAGGGGGTATTTTGGTGATTTTTTTGAGGCTCTATCCATTTATACTGTGATTTGTTGCTTAAGAAAAGGAGGCCATCCTTTTGTGATAACCTCATCATTTCAGCAAGTCTCATGAAGATCATGTGAAGAAAGCAAAATATCCCCTCTTTAACCTAGCATCAAGGCTGGATCAAGGGGGATCAGTTAGCCTACTTTATCCCTCAGTTTAAAAAGTTAGCTCTGTGTGTGTTGCTGCAATAATGAAAGTAAAGGTGAAAAACTAGCTCAGTTGTGCAATGCCAAAAACAAATGCTTAAACCAGCTAAAGTTTAAATTTTTGATAAATGTTTATGCAAAGATAAGAAACAAGATGGAATGAACAAAACTGGTATCCAAGAAAGTGTTTATCTTATTTTTTATTTAAAAAAAAACAGGAAGATATTTGGCTTTTCTTGAGCCACCTTCACCTGACAAATCCAGAAAACAGAGTCATACAAGATAGTCAAAGACCAAAATGATACCTGAATTGCTTGTAAAATATAAACAAGCACCATTCCTTTGTATGGTGAATGTGCCTCATATTAAGTCTAATTGGATATTTTTATCAGAAGTAGCGACACACTTTCTCTGATAATTTTTGGGCTCTAAAAGCGCTGTGAGGCTGATCATTTTTTACCTTTAAACAGAGCCAGACTACAGCTCTTTATCCATGTTTCCAATCTCACTGCTGAGATGCTAACCAGCCTCAGGCTGTAGCTTTGTATGAAACATCAGGGTATCTGACTGCTGTTGCTGCTCTTATCCTCTTCACGGCAAGACAGCAAATCTACCTTTTTCTTTTTTTTCTTTTTTTAATGTTCCTCTTCCTTTAATTTAATGATGTGAGATTTTTCAACTTTTCAAGGACGTAAAGCACTTTGCTGCTTTGTTTGTAAGGACAACGTGAAATTATCAAAAAAAAAAAAAAAGCAAAACAGCAACAATAAAGTGACTGAGGAATTCCACTACATGTCTGCAGTGGACTCATGTTGGAGATTTATTGACAGACCTCTGCCTGAAACATCATTTAGGCTCCTCTGTGACTGCAGAAGGACTTTCAGTGAGAAATCAGACATTTCTCTCTGAGTTTGAGCTTTGGGACCTCTCCAAACCGTGTGCCTTCAGAAAACACAACCCAAACACTGTTTCCTCAGGGCGGCTGGTGAGGACAGCACTTTGTTTTAACTATGGTTGTTTTTTAAAGTGCTTAACAAATAAAGTTGGATTGGATTGGATTGGACTGAACTAACCTACAGGGTTTTCTAAAGTAGGGAAACAGCACCACCTAGTGGACTGAACGTAAATGAAGGACTCCTTCAAAGCCTGGTGTGGCTTTGTGGAACATTTCTTAAAATAAATTATTGATTTTTCATCTTAATGAATCTGTTGATGTTTTAAATAGTTTCAATTTAATGTTTGTTTTGTTTTTGTAAATGCCAGTTATATACAAACAAAACCAAGCAAGTGTTATGGCCAAGTTCTAGTATAAATGGTCGTAGCAGACTCAATATGACCCACAGTCACCCGACAAAAGATAAGATATTAGACATTAGACATTAGAAGCCAAAAGTAAAGTCTTGGTTGCTTTTAATGAGTAAAAGAAATCTGCAAATGAATTAAGAAAAGTCCAAATTTCTAGTTCTAGTTTTTTATTTTTCCACTGGCAATTTTTTTTACTCATTACAAGAAATCCAGATGTTGTTTTTGATTTCCTATGTCTTGAAATAATACTTTTGTTTGTTTATTTTTGTATCTGCCAGGTGAATCCAGCTTAAATTGCGCCCTTTAAGACATTTTTTGAGGAACTTTTGAACTTTGACTTTTTGCAGTGCAGGGTCTCGTAGTTGAGGTAGATGGAATCCCTCAGTGGACATGCATCTTCACATTTGATTTATTCTTTTTTTTTTTTTTTTCCTGCGGTAATAAGATTATTTTGGTTGTGTTTCTGGAGTTTTGCTCTAACAGAATTGGATCACAAAATCTAAAAAAAAAAAAAAAAAAAGCTTAAATTATCCCTTTAGTTTGGGCTGACACCATAACGTGACCAGCCATCCTATCCTAAAATAATTTGACAAGTTATTCCACAATAACAGGAAAATACTGTTTTCATATCAAGATATTTTGAAGTTGAGACCTTGAGTGAACAACTGGATCTCTGTGGTCATCATGGGAAAACAGAATGAATGAAAAGTATGGATGTTTGTCGACTTTCATGCTACCACTCAGCCATGACAGCAGTAGCATAAAATGAAAGGATTAAAGGTTTCCATGAAAATGTCTCCCTGAGAAACACACAGAAAGGTTATAACTCTTTCATTTGAAATCTTATTATCAGATCCAAAACATTGGTTACTCTTGCCAAAGTAAAATAAATATCTTTATATCTACAGCATCAGTCATTTGCTCCTACATGCTAACTGCTTAGCTAAGCTAATGGGTCTGTAAGAGTCAATATTCCTGAGGGCCAAGTCTGTTAACTACTTTATAATTTGAGACATATTAATGAACAAAATACAATTTAAGTTAATTTAATTTCATTTTTAAGATGTTTAATTTTTAAAAATTTGAATGAAAGTGTTTGCGTCTTTAACTATATTTGGATTATCAAAGGTAACCAGTGTTGTTTTATTACATCGTCTAAAGGACAGTATTACCGTTTAATGTCACGATTGACGATGACTTTATATAAGTCAGAACAAAACTATAAATCACAACATTTTTCTTTCTAACTCTGGTGTATTTTGTCAGGAAAGCAGACAAATAGTGAAAAAGTGAACATTTATTATGTAATTTTTAAGTCACAGACACAGGATTTGAATTGGTGTTAAAAAGCCTCGAGGTTACTTGAGTTATAAGTTGCTCCAGCACTTTTTAATTCCTAAGAGGCGAGACGAGCTGTGTTTGGGGTTTATGGCCAAAGATGTGAAAATGTGAGGCACTTTGTGAATCTTGTTTTTATTTTGTTCCTTTGAGACATTCCTTTTTAATTCATTTCATTATCTTCTTTATGTTTCATGTTACTTTGGACTTCTTGTAAATGAGTTGAATAAACATTTTATGCATTCTGTATGTTTCCTGTGTATGTTATCTTTGACTACAACATGAGAAGTTATGTGGTTGGCTGAGAAAATTGCATCAAAGAGAGGGCATTGTGCTTTTCTGTCCATCTGGTGCCCCTGTAATGGCTTTTACATTATTTAACACCCCCCCAAAAAAAACAAACAAAAAAAAACATTTTTTTCTCTCACTGGTGTTTTAGAAAACCCTTATTTCAGCCTCTGTCCAAATTTTAGATGCTGTCTCTTTAAGGGTCCACACTCCACAGACCCCCTCCCCCGTGATTGGCCAGCCTTCTGAAGGCCTGTGGAGGACAGACCTGGTTGTTAAACCCCTCAACCAATGTGTCATGAACCATAGAGGGGGATGTGTATCTGCTGATTTCTGCAACATATAAATATGTAGAAGCTTGAAAATCTGCATGAACATCCAGCGTTTTTGTTACTTTATATCTCTGTTTAAAATCCAGAAAGCACAATTCCTCTTGTTTAAATACACCAGGACTCCGTAATGGGTCTTCAAGATCTTCAAATAAATCTCAAAACCTTAAAATGTCACTTGGTCGTGTTCTGCAGCTTCAAATATTCATCAGTTTCACGTACAAAGACTAAAAAAATCTACTTCATTCAAGAACTCTCTGCTTTAGTCATCAAGACTTTGATGAGTAAATAACACAAGCCAAAGGCTAATTTGTTTATTAAAAATGTATAGTGTTCACATTAAATCTGTTGTTTGGTCTGTTATAAAGTTCACACAAAAAATGAATTTGACTCGCTGTATCTTTGACAGCTGTTTGTGCACTAGGGAGGGACTGTATTTTTCAAATCCCTTAACAGTGAAAGTTCCCTCTGACAGGAGATCCTAAAGATTCCAAAAATAATAAAAATCCTGAGTGAACAGAAGTTGCCTGTTTTTTCCATTGTCATAAATTTATTTTCGGCTCAAATCAACAAACAACAAACGTTATCTCAAGACACTTTACAAAAACATTCACAGGTCCAGACCCATAGATGTTAATACAATTTTATTAGCAGAAACCCAACATCAAGACAAGATAAGGAATCTTATCTTATTTCAATCCACCATGAGTACAGGACTTTGCAGCATTTAGCAAGTTACAATGGCAAGGAAAAACTTCCCTTTAACAGGCAGAAACCTCAGACAGAACCAGACTCATCTGACTCAGCACAACTGGGGTCTGCAGTCTATGAAACTGTAGTTTCAGGGGATTGGAGGCGAAAAGGTTTGTGAACCCCTTCCCTTAAAAAGGGATGCCTCTGACTTTAATAAACAGGATAAATAATATGTCATCACAATCTGTTAAACTGCCTGTTTGGTGACCTTCTAAAAACTAATACTAAATATGAGCGAGTCTTAGTATTACTGATAGAGATGTACTTGAACAATGTGGTATCATCTCCCTCTACTGGCGTTTATTACACTCCCTGAATTAATGTACCTTTAATAGCAGTGATGTAACCTCCGAACCACCAGGGGGCGTTATTGATCTATTAACGGGTCTAGCTCAACTAGACTCCTTGATGTTGTGTGATGGCCAAAGTAAAAAAGAAATTTTTTATGATAATTATTTTATTTATTTATTTATTTATTTTGTTTTTTTATTGATTGCAAATTGTTTTTTTTTTTAATTCAGGTCTTAACCTGTAATTGACGATACAGTACATAATAATACATTATATTTGCCCCATTTATGATGCTCTTACGGTCTTTTTATCTTTTTCTCTCTTTTTTTCATTACACACAATTTACTCGTTCTAACCATTTCACTTAATTATATTTATTTGTATTGTACGGAAGCGCATTGTACGGAAGCGCATTGCATTCACTGGATAAAAAAAATAGACACCTTATCTCGTAATTATGAGATCTGATCTCGTAACTACGAGAAAAGTTTGCGTTATTACGAGAAAAGATCTCATAATTACGAGAAAAGATCTCGTATTTACGACATCAGGATCTCATAATTACGAGAAAAGCAAAGTGGAAGTTTCTTCTTCGTGGAATATAGTACGGAAGTACAGAAGCGTAAATCCTACTGCAGTGATGGAGCTGTCCCAACTATGTTCTAACCACCTTCTCGGTTTGAGACACTGGGAAGTGTTTCTGAAAAATGAGAACGAAAAACAGAAAATCCATGATTTTCTGTCCTGGTTTTAAAAATGGAAAAACGAAAAATAATAAAAGATTGTGTCAAAAAAAAAAAATTACGTGATATTTTGATATAAAATGTGAAGATCTCTCTATAAAAATTAGACTTATAACTCACAGTGAAGGTTTATACAGACATGTTCCTGAGCTTTTTTTTCTTTATAAGTAACAGATCGCTGACGATTCACTCCATCTTAACCGCGCGCATCTGCGCACTCCCATGTGTTTCAATGAGACAGTCAGTGCACAGTCTGCTGCTGTCTGATCTTCAAGGGAAGTCACCCTGTCTTTGGCCTCAAACCAATCAAATCACAGTATCGTCAGCAACAAGCCGCTGAATGAAATCAGGGAGGTTAGCACATTAGCAGTGTGCATGAAGCGGTCGGTTGTGTGTTTGAATGGGCGGTTGAATGAATTAATAAGATGTTTAAGCTAAATCAAGAGGACAATGTACGTGTGTAAATGAGTGAGTGAGTGAGGGAGAGTGAAGGGTGTGTGTCGTTGTTCAAAGTAAGTAAAATGAGCGCTCTCTGGGCGCTCTAACAGGTCGCTCCGTTACATGAAATAGCGATATACAAGCTGCAACATAGTCTTTTATGTACCACACTCCCTAAAAATCATACAGATTAGAGGCTTTGTCTCACTTGGCTTCCTCAAAAAAAAAAAAAAAAAAAAAAAAAAAAATCCCCACGCCACGCCACTGATAGCACTGGGACAGCTCCATCACTGCAGTAGGATTTACGCTTCTGTACTTCCGTACTATATTCCACGAAGAAGAAACTTCCACTTTGCTTTTCTCGTAATTATGAGATCCTGATTTCGTAATTATGAGAAAAGATCTCGTAATTACGGCAGCTGAAAATAAGTATTTCAGACAGAGGCTGAAATAAGAGGTTCAAAACACCAGTGTAAGAAAATAGGGATTTTTTTTTCTTAAGCAGTGAGTCATGTAAAAACATAACAGGGGCACCAGATGGACAGAAAAGCACATGTCCCCTGTTTAATGCCATTTCCTCAGCCAACTGCATAACTTCTCATGTCGTGGTCAAAGATAACATACACAGGAAACATAGAGAATGCACAAAATATTTATTCAACTCATTAACAAGAAGTCCAAAGTAACTTTAAACATAAAGAAGATAATGAAATGAATTCCAAAGGAATGTCTCAAAGGAACCAGACGGACCAAGATATAGCAAAAAATATATTTCTTTATTTCCCAAACATGATTTAAATGACAAAGCAACACTTTGAGGGAGAGCTCCTCACAGAGACATCTCCCAACTCTTCTCTCCAGTCCTAGGCTCTGGAGAGGTCTCCTCACTCTCTGCCATGCTACACCTTTTAACACCTTCCCCTCAGGTGCCACTGATTACCCCGCACTCACAAAAAAGAAAAACACACTGGTAACTAATCCTTCCCCTTATTAACATCCTGTAACTTAATGGAACACTATTGATAAAGATGTAATGATGGATTAACGTTAATAACAGAAGAAAATGAATTTGATGAATAAACTGACTGGCCAATCCTTAAATCCAAAATAAGATACAGATAACCTTAACCCCTAAATTCAACATAGCATAACATAACATACCAAAACAACAGTCCCCATTTATGTTCTAAGTGTGAATGAATATATTAAGGTGTAGGAGTATGTGTGTGTATGTATGTGTATGTGTGTGTGTGTATGTGTATGTATGTGTATGTGTATGTGTGTGTGTGTGTGTGTGTGTATGTGTGTATGTGTGTGTATGTGTGTGAATGGGTGAGTGAGAGGCTCAGACAGACAGGGCAGCAGGCCCAGCAGAACCTCCCTTCACAGGAACAAAAATAAAAACAAGATTCACAAAGTGCCTCACATCTTCATATCTTTGGCCATAAACCCCAAACACAGCTCGTCTCGCCTCTTAAGAATTAAAAAGTGCTGGAGCAACTTCAAACTCAAGTAACCTCGAGGCTTTTTAACACCGTTTCAAATCCTGTGCCTGTGACTTAAAAATTACATAATAAATGTTCACTTTTTCACTCTTTGGCTGCTTTCCTGACAAAATACACCAGAGTTAGAAAGAAAAATGTTGTGATTTATGGTTTTGTTCTGACTTAAAACAAGTCATCGTCAATCGTGACATTAAACGGTAATACTGTCCCTTAGACGATGTAATAAAACAACACTGGTTACCTTTGATAATCCAAATATAGTTAAAGACGCAAACACTTTCATTCAAATTTTTTAAAATTAAACATCTTAAAAATTAAATTAAATTAACTTAAATTGTATTTTGTTCATTAATATGTCTCAAATTATAAAGTACTTAACAGACTTGGCCCTCAGGAATATTGACTCTTACAGACCCATTAGCTTAGCTAAGCAGTTAGCATGTAGGAGCAAATGACTGATGCTGTAGATACAAAGATATTTTTTTTACTTTGGCAAGAGTAACCAATGTTTTGGATCTGATAATAAGATTTCAAATGAAAGAGTTATAACCTTTCTGTGTGTTTCTCAGGGAGACATTTTCATGGAAACCTTTAATCCTTTCATTTTATGCTACTGCTGTCATGGCTGAGTGGTAGCATGAAAGTTGACAAACATCCATACTTTTCATTCATTCTGTTTTCCCATGATGACCACAGAGATCCAGTTGTTCACTCAAGGTTCAACTTCAAAATATCTTGATATGAAAACAGTACTTTCCTGTTATTATGGAATATGGAAAATCAATTATTTAAGAAATTTCCACAAAGCCACACCAGGCTTTGAAGGAGTCCTTCATTTACGTTCAGTCCACTAGGTGGTGCTGTTTCTCTACTTTATAAAACCCTGTAGGTTAGTTCAGTCCTCACCAGCCGCCCTGAGGAAACAGTGTTTGGGTTGTGTTTACTGAAGGCACACGGTTTGGAGAGGTCCCAAAGCTCAAACTCAGAGAGAAATGTCTGATTTCTCACTGAAAGTCCTTCTGCAGTCACAGAGGAGTCTGAGGATGTTTCAGGCAGGAGATCTGTCGATGAATGACCGACATGAGTCCACTGCAGACGTGTAGAGGAATTCCTCGGTTACTTTATTCTTGCTTTTTTTTTTCATTTTTTAAAATAATTTCATGTTGTCCTTACAAACAAAGCAGCAAAGCGCTTTACGTCCTTGAAAAGTTGAAAAATCTCACATCATTAAATTAAAGGAAGAGGAACATTAAAAAAAGAAAAAAAAGAAAAAGGTAGATTTGCTGTCTTGCCGTGAAGAGGATAAGAGCAGCAACAGCAGTCAGATACCCTGATGTTTCATACAAAGCTACAGCCTGAGGATGGTTAGCATCTCAGCAGTGAGATTGGAAACATGGATAAAGAGCTGTAGTCTGGCTCTGTTTAAAGGTAAAAAATGATCAGCCTCACAGCGCTTTCAGAGCCCAAAAATTATCAGAGAAAGTGTGTTGCTACTTCCTGAAAAAAATATCCAATTAGACTTAATATGAGGCACATTCATTGAACAATAGAATGATGCTTGTTTACCATTTACAAACAATTCAGGTATCATTTGGTCTTTGACTATCTTGTATGACGCTGTTTTCTGGATTTGTCGGGTGAAGGTTGCTCAAAAAAAGCCAAATATCTTCCTTTTTTTTTGACTAAAAAATAAGAGAAACGCCTTCTTGGATATCAGTCCATCTTGATTATTTCTTATCTTTACATAAACATCTATCAAAAATTTAAACTTTAGCTGGTGTGAGGATTATTTTTAGCATTATAGAGCCAAGCAAGTTTTTCACCTCTACTTGCATTATTCTAGCAGCAACACACACACAGCTAACTGGCAGCATTTTGTTTTATTTGAGGGATAAAGCAGGCTAACTGAACCCCCTTGATCCAGCCTTGATACAAGGTTAAAAAGGGAATAGTTGGCTTTTTTCACAAGATTTTCACGAGACTTGCTGAAATTATGAGGTCATCACAAAAGGATGGCCTCCTTTTCTTAAGCAGCAAATCACAGTATAAAAGGATAGAGTCTTAAAAAAAATCACCAAAATACCCCCTCTTTAAACTTAAAACCTGCAGATTGTGGCTTTATATTCCAAGCAGGGAGATCAGGCTGTTGTTGGAACTCTTGGCAAAAGAGCAAATGTGAACATCTACTCTTTGAATTTAGTTTCCTGCTCTGTTCCAACAGAAATCAGTCTCTGTGATGATTTTTCCTTCATGTCTTCTTTGGGTTTGAGTTCTGCTGCTGTTCCTGTTTGTGGATGAACAGCATCGCCAGCTTCCAGTGTGAGGCCTCGTTCATGGCCTTGGACCTCCTGCACGTGTAGTACTGGTTCGGCGAGAGCTTATGAGAGCAGTGTTTCTCGTGCCACAGGTGGAAGAGGCCTCTTGATGGCACTCTGACCACCAGCAGGTTGCTGTGGAGGTACTTCCTGTACAGGTAGACGTCCTCGCCCCCCCAGCCTTTGATGTCGATGTCGAATCCACCTGGAGATGAGGGGCAGGAGGTTAATGGAGAATGATACAAAGCTGTGTTCCTCCATCAGAGGCTGTGTGCTGATGAATGGAGGTGTTAAAGCGGTGATATTCAATCACTCCAGAGTAATTACTGTCTTCACTTCTGTGTTCACAACCTCTTTAAGGAACGTGGATTATGAGTCTTGATTAGAGCCGACAGTCTGTGATCATCATCAGTTTTCTCTGCACATCCCTGGCTTATTGTTTCAGGAGGAGACGGTGAGGAGGCTCTGGACTCATGCTGTGCCCTAACCATCTCCTGACCAGGCGTGTTTAAACCTGCATCTTTAAGCGTCTGAGTTCAGCATGTCTGTTCTCTGCTCTCATGCTGTCTCTCTGCAGCTTACATTGATTGCTCAGTCTGTCTCCGTCTCAATTTTTAACTCTGCTCGAGGGCCAAACAGAGATAAGATGGAATCCTAAACCCGACTGTTCAATTCTTTGGTTGTTTGTGAGCATGCACTCATAAAGATAACGTACTGCAGATGGTTTATTTTGAGGAAAAACACTCCCTCCTCATCAGGAATCAGATGAAAATATAATTCATCTATGTGGTAAATCTAAAGACATCTCTCAAAAACACCATGAAAATGTTTTCTTTATTTTTTTTTTAAATCTGTGTAGAGCAAAATAAATAAAAACTGGTGTTTTATAGCAACTCACGACAACAGTCCTTGCTTTTCCTTTAAATTAAGATATGTTTTACACTGATGTAAATAGTAATACAAAATAATTCCCCTAATTAAGAACCATTTTCATCAACATCACTTTATGGCAACATCATTCCTGTACAAAGTCTCCATTGTCCAATGTTTTCAAATCTGGTCTCTGTTAAGATTCAAGCCAGAGGAACCTTTAATCTGCAATGATTTTCGAAGGTATCTTTCCTCTACTTCTGTAACATGGTGTGTCTTTGACCCTGTCCTCTCCTCTGCTGCAGAAACTCTCATCGACTCCTTCACAACCTCCAGAGTGGACTATAGTAACAACATCCTTTACTTTACCCTGAACTTAAAGCTGCTGTGGGGTACCTTTTTGTTTGATGCCCCCTGTGGACAAACTGTCAAATATTAGTGAATCCAAATCTGTGTTTTCTGAGGAAAAATATCCTCTGGTTTTCTTTTTTGATTGATACTTGTTTGAACAAAGCCTTTCAACTCTGAAATTGAACCAAAATGCATCTTTTTTTTTTTTTTACAGCACTGTATTAATTGATCTAAATGAGACTGAGCAGGTAGTCAGCTTGAGCTACATCCATCTGCAAGAGATTGATTTTAAACTGCTCAGTTCTTTGGGCAAAAATGTGTCCATATTGTGACAGAGCAAAAATTCTTTACATAAAATAAGTTTACTAATGTCCAAATCTTGCACTGCAAAAACTGAAATCTAGGCAAGCGTTCTTGTCTTAGTTAATTTGAGCCCCACTCACCTGCAAAGTCCAGAAAAATGTCTTGTTTCAAGATGTTACAAGACAAAAATGGCACCTGGACTCATTGGGGAGCACAGAGCTTTTTATGGTCAGGGGCAAAAAGACAGAATACTCACATACAGTCCATTCTCACTACCAAGGAGGGCAGTAAGTGGGGCGTGTTTTCAAGGGCTTTTTGATGTGTTTGTGCTTCCTGAGAGGGAAGTTTATCATGTTTAAACCAGCATAGGGCGCAGTTTAGTTTTTTTTCCACACAAGAAGGCAGTTTTGCAAGTTTTGCAAAACCAGGAAAGGACCTTTAGCACAAGTTTTGGCTCCCAACAGGGCACTTAAGTGCATGTTTTTCAACAACTGGGCCATGCCCCTCTCCCCCTTTGTTCACCACTGCCAACTAGTTTCTTGTTTTAAGACATTATTCTTATTTTATTCTTTTAAGACCCAAGCTTTTGTCTGGTGTGCGATTTTTTATTTATTTTGCTACCAAGGATTAGTAAGACCTAATAAGTATAACAACTAAACTTGTTCATTTTACAGAAAGTTTGATTATTTGTGTTATGAGTTCTCTATTAGTTTGTTATTAGTGTTATTGAACTTCTGTATGTTTTTTTTCCTTCTTTAAAATGGGTGTAATGTTGTGGTTTCACCAAAACATGTCATGGGCAGTGCCCTTAAATGCAGCTAATGGGTGAAAGCTTTAAAAAATGAGGGATCATGGGTCTGAGAGGCAGAAATGTAATGTCTACATATGTGGATGCTTGGTTTTAAGATATTAAGAAACCTGACAGGCAGATTTTTTTTACCGTTGGCAGATATTTTTTACCCTTTAAAAGCAATTCAGACATCATTGTAGTCTTTTAATGTCTTTAATCAAGACATTTTCTGGACTTGTCAGGTGAATATGGCTCAAATTAAGTCTAATAAAATCATTTTCACTAAAAGCATGATAAAAACACCTGATTAGAGTTCAGGTTTTGCAGTGTGTGAGCTGTTTCTCCGATACTTTCATGATGATGATGATGAAACTAAGATCGTACAACCCTTGACAGCACACTCACTGTGTCTCACTGTGTCTCACTGTGTCTCACCAGAAAGCTAGCCATACGTACCTATTAGGGATGCACGATATTATCGGCACAATATCAGTATCGGCTGATAAAAGCTTAAAAACACATTTATCGGAATCGACCGATATGGAAATTTCTGCCGATAGGCACAGCCGATAAGGTGCTATTCAGTTAGGATTATTATTATTTTCCATCTGAAAAATAAACTCCTTAAATAAAATGTAGCACTTCATTTATTTGCACTGCAGAGCTCTGTGTCTGTCACCAGGTTGTTACAGTAGCTCTAAAATAATCAAATGTAACTTGGTTATGTTTAAAAATGCATTGTACATTTAAAGTTCATGTGATCTAAAGAAATTCTTTTTCTGTATTTCAATACTGAATGTCTTGAGTTTGAAAAAATAATACATTTCTTATTTATGGTAAAATCAAATGTTTTTTGTCTTGTTTTATGTGTGTTTCTTAAACAAATAAGACCGTCACAATAAGAGTAACAAATAAATTCCAGTACAGGATACACTTAGCTTTCTTTACAGTGAAAAAAACAAACAAACTTGTGATTATCGGTATCAGTATTGGTATCGGCCAAAAGGGGTTTCGATATATCGGCACATCGGATATCGGCAAAACTCCAATATCGTGCATCCCTAGTACCTATATTACATATACATTAACATGTTAACATAATTAAACACATTTACTTCCTACTGCAAAATACCAAACTGTTTCCGCCTCACTTTCTCATCTTCTCCTTTCTTATATCAAATTTCAGCTGCTAAGTGAGAGCATTTGTATGCCTCAGTGTGTGTGTGAGAGAGTGTGTTTGTGTGTGTGATGCAATAAACCACTTTGAATTTCCCTCTGGCCTCTCATTGATTTCACTTCGGAGGGAAACTAAATTGATGTAAATCTGCCTGGAGAGCTGATATTGCTCATATACAGATGGGAAGGACACAGGGCTGTGAGATATGCTAATGTATGCTGCTGCTGCGGCTCTGAGCTGCTCCACGCAGAGTAATATAATGAAATCTCCTTCCAGTTAAGGAAAGTGATGTAATATTTCTGCCCTGATGTGTTTGGTATCTATTAAACCACGGCTCCATTAGCATACTGTAGCAGAGCGGCTGTTTTGGTAGCCATCCAGGAAGCCCATTTTTACCCCACATTATGTAACACCTCCGTACGGATGAGAGCCACTGTTTACACATTCCTTCATTTCTCAGGAGTTGTGCTGAGTAGCACTATGGAGCATGTTGTTGCTGTAATATTTACCGATGTTGATGAAGTCGGACCTGTACTGGCAGGTCATGCCGAAACCAAAGTCCCTCCAAAAGCCTGAGTCTGTCTTGATCACCTGCAGGCGAGAGAACAGGTCTTAGAGAGCTTATGAATGGAAATACACCAGCTCAACACACTCCAGCTTCAGCAGAGGAAGGCTTATACTGTGGATTTGTTCTGAGAGACGCTCCACATGAGAAGTATTTCTAGACCTTGTGGCACAAATGTGATATTTTCCATTCAGGGTGCCTTAAAGAGAGAGGATAAGCTTTGATTGGTGTTTGTTACCAGCTGTTGCTCCACAGGTGGGATGTGTTCAGGGCTTCCATAGATCAGAGTCGGGTTGTACTGGCTGAATAAGACCGGGTAGAAAACCTTTTTACCTGAGAGGAAGAAGAAAGACAGTGATGTCAGAAAGGATGTTAAAGTTTTGATCTCTCAATCATTGACTGGATAACACCATGGATGACATGCCTCCACCTCACAGAGTGAAGCCAAAATAACAACACCTGGCTTATGTAGCCAAAGGACTGACACCACAGCTCTTTAACTGACTGAATAAACCAGAGTCTTCAATATTAAGACGGAGTCACAGAAATCTTTAAATGTTCTGTTTGTGGAGGATTTTATCATTTAGCTTTCCCTGATAACATTTACAAGTCTACGATCGCACATAGTACAGTCAGAATTTGTGTGTAGTGTGTCAGAGCTCTTATTTAGACTTGGTAAACTATTACGTTAATCCTGTTGATTTTTATAACACCAGGAGAGATACTGTATATATGTGTGTGTCTAACCAGGCTCTGTGTTGAGTCTGCAGCTGTTGAGAAAGTCAGCGGTGAAGTAAACGTCCACGTCGCAGAAGAAAAGCAGAACGTTGTCTCCTTTCCAGGCTCGGGCCCCGACGTCAAGACCCCGTCCCCGTGAAAACTCCTCGTCCAGCTGCAGCAGAGTGTAGTTCTTGAAATTCACCTCCCTGCAGACACACAGAGGAGAGATGCCTGTTAGACAATGAGAATGTTGATTTTGAGGAGACAGGACGATGGTGGAGAAAGAAAACTGGGGGAAGAGTGGGACAGATCAAGGAAGATCCACAGTTTTGATTGAAGCTCTTTAACTTTAAACCACAGGGAACACAGTTTGTTGAACTTGAAAAGGAGTCTATAACACTTTTTATGTTTTCATACTTTAACAGTCAGTTCATTTTTTTTTTTTTTACAGCTCAGCTTTCATCGATCAAACACACAGCTCAACTGGAAATTACAGCAACATACAGGTGAAAAAAGAAAATTTATATAAAATACTTAAAAGTAAAACAAAATCAGCATGGAACGACAGCAAATTGAGGCCACTGAAAGAAATAAAACATATAATTTCCAAGAAAGAAAACTCCAAGTTTTCTGAGTTTGTAGAGCCACAATTTACTACTTTAGAAACTTTTAAATAAACTCACAAATTTACAGACTTAAATTTGTTAGAATTGAGGCCTGTTTACGCAACTATTCATCTGAAAATGCTAGAATGCAGTGAAAATGAAGTGAAAAAAAATCTGTGTTTACATGGACACGCTGAGGGACTGAAAATGCTGTAGTAAGCATGCCAGGCCTGTAGGTGGTGCTATAACTGTCGTGTCCAGAAGCAGCTTTTGGGAGATCTCCACTGAAGTAAAGTTGGGCCAATTATCTGGTGAATTGGGGAATACTAAGTGCAAAAGTGGAGCAACAGATGCACATTTTGTTAAAGACAGCAGATTGAGCAGATTGAGGAGCACAAGCACAACACTGTAGTTTGTGACAATTGTAACAACGGTACTGTTGTACTGTTGTCCCGTTGTATGCGCTCGCGCGAAGCAGATAGTGACGTCAGCGTTTCAACTGCAAACGCTGGCTTACTGTTTACACGGCAATGGTGTCAGAAGCGTCTCAGAAAAATCCCACTCTGTAGGCTGTTTCCAAAAGTTTGCGTTTTAGATCGATGAAATGCTGTTTCCGTGTAAACGTGAAGCTGGAACGCAACAAAACTTTTGCGTTTCACCCTAAAACCGTTGTCGTGTAAACAGCCCCTTAAACTCGAAATTTTTGAGTTTATAAACTCACACATTAGCAAGAAAACTTGAATTTGAATTTGTGGATTGTTAACAAGCTGCCCTTTGCCCATTTCACTGCAACATGATGCCGTCATCAAATGACAGCCTTGTCAAATTTTACCTCCTGCTCTAACTAAACTCATTATTTTCCATGTCTTCTCATATAATGCAAGTGTCAGCACCTAAGTGTCAATTAATTGTACTATATGATACTTCATCTTTTCATGGGGTTCTGATTAGGTATGCACAATTTTTGCCGATATCCGATATGCCGATATATCAAAACCCCTTTTGGCCAATACCGATACCGATAATCACAAGTTTTTGTTTTTTTCACTGTAAAGAAAGCTAAGTCTATCCTGTACTGGAATCTGTGTTACTCTTATTGTGACGGTCTTATTTGTTTAAGGAACACACATAAAACAAGACAAAAACATTTGATTTTACCATAAATGAGAAATTTATTATTTTTTCAAACTCAAGACATTCAGTATTGAAATACAGAAATAATTAAAGAAATAATTTCTTTAGATCACATGAACTTTAAATGTACAATGCATTTTTAAACATAACCAAGTTGCATTTGATTATTTTAGAGCTACTGTAACAACCTGATCTGTTTCAGTCTGCACAGAGTCCCAGGAGAGGCTGACCCACCCGCTGGCACCAAACTGTCCACAGATGGCAGAACCGGAGCACAATGCCTCTGTTTGTCTCAAACAATGTTAATGCAACAGCAGCTACGCTCACATGTTGATTCAGACTCGACTTTAATGGGGCGGTGAGCTCCTCTGTCTGCAAGAGGAGAAAACTCAACTTTAAGAGGGAGTGAATTTATTGATTTCCTGAAAATAAAAAGTGATGAAAGTTTGTTTTTATGTTTTTGAATCAAAGGAATATTTTGACACTTTGAGGGTTGAATGAATATATTAACGCCACACTCTGTATGCTGTCTGTGAAGCTAAAGCCAGCAGCAATCAAGCTTAGCTTAAATGACGCTAAACAGCAGAGCATTAGTCGCTCCAAACAAGAAACTCTCGACCTGTTGGAATATTTTAGTACTCTAAAAGTTAAACATGAAAAGACTGTCTACTAACATCTTCTCTTTGTGTTTCTGTAAGTTTCCTACATTATATTTAATAAGTACAAACAGAAGATCAGAGGGAGATTGATGTGTTGTTATGCAGAGTTTCATTTATTCAGATCTAAACTTTCCCTCTGCTCTCAGAGCTACACAACAAAATCCAAACAGCTAATTTGAAGCTAATGCTGGTGGGGGATGGGCTTGATAAATAGAAAAACTTCAAACCAGGAAAAAACGTTAGGGGACTTCTTATTTTATGCGAAAGACACATATGAAGTATGAAGTCAGTACACCTGGAGGCACCAGCCTGATCTAGAAACCCAGGCCTGTTCTAGTCACAAGCCTGATCTGGAGTCAACAAATTGATCTAAAGTCCCCAGCCTGAACAAGAGTCCCAGACCTGATCTCAAATTCCCATTCTTCCCTAAAGTAACCAACCTGATCCTGAGTCAACAGCCTGATCCAGAGTCACAAGCCTTGTCTGGAGTTGCCAGCATGATCTGGAGTCAACAAACTTGATCTGGACTCACCAGCATCATCTGCAACCGACAGCCTGATGTACAGTCATCAGCCTGATCTGGAGTCACCAGCCTGATCTGAATTGCTATTTTTTTTTTTTTTTTTTTTTTTTTTAAGAATTGTCAGCATAGTGTTGTTTTCTTACTGGACCAGAGGTTCCCAAAGTTTTTATCCAGTGACTCCCGAATTAACCGTCTAAAAGATTGTCAACTCCTGCTGTGGGTATACACAAACAGGCCAACCCACAAACTGACAAAACAAATAAAAAAAACTGGCAAAGATACTTAATTGATATAGATACTTTTCCCGTTGCTAGGCGCTGCCCAAGTAGCTGCCTGTTGCAGCAGCTCTCTCGTCTTTGTCCGTTTCTTGTAATTTTTTCGTCTCTTTTTCGTCATCTTTGTATTTGGAGTGGATCATCACTTTGTATGGTTCATTGTTGGTCATGGACACCAAACTTTTTGTGGCCTCAGCAATATTTTTACTACTTTTCTCCTGTGTTTGTCTGGAGATCCTACATGTAACCATGGCTGCATTGTTTACATGCAAAACTAGCTGTTAGCAGCCTGTAGCATGTCAATGCTAACTAGAGTAGGGCTTGATGATTTCCCTCGAGGTGAGGAGGAGGCGGTGAGGACGACATGCTGGTTCTCGGATGTGAGCTGGGAGGTGTCGACGTGGACCTGTCCTTCCATCCATCGTTGTTGGGAACGTGGGATCTAGCCCCGGGGGATGGACGAGCTAGCCGTGCTAACCCAGCGGCATCGTGCTGTTCACGGACGTGGCTGACGGAGCTGACATCGGACGCCGGCGCCACATCGGAGGAGCTTCGCCTGCTGTGAGCAGACAGGATCCAGGAGACAGAGACTGAACAGACTGCTGGGGAGGCTCAGTCCTGGACCCTGTGGAGGTGGAGACTGGCTGGGCTGGAGAGTGGTGGACGAGTGGTGGACGGGATGTCGTCATCTAATTTCTTATGGACTTTTTTTGCACTTTCTATACCCTTTCTTACTTTTGTTTTCTTAAATGCTGCGGTGACTCCTGAATTTCCCCTCGGGGATAAATAAAGTATTTTCTATTCTATTCTATTCTATTCTAATTGATCTGATAAGTAGAAAATTGGGCATACGATTGTCGAATGTTGCGGTTTCCCTTAAGTCAACCACCTTTAATCACTTTGGGGGTCTTCAACAAAGAAATGTGGAGATCAAACATTTTCTGTTTGGATGGTTTGATATAAAATTTATCCTCTAGTTTATATTTTTACAATAATAGATGAAATATACAATAATGCGCAATTTACAGTCCATCAACACGGGCCATGCTGACACCAGAGATGAGACCTAAATGTCAGAAATCTGAACTAGTTTTCAAGATACCCAAGTCAAATTGAAAAATCCCATGCGCCTTTACATCTGTACCTGTACCTCTCTCTCTCTCTCTCTCTCTCTCTCTCTCTCTCTCTCTCTCTCTATATATATATATATATATATATGTATATATATGTATATATATATATATATATATATATATATATATATATATATATATATATGTATATATATATATATATATATATATATATATATATATATATATATATATATATATATATATATATATATATATATATGTATATATATATATATATATATATATATTCATATTTATATATATATTAGTGCTGTCAGGCGATTAAAAAAATTAATTGAATTAATTACAGGATTTGTAATTAATTAATCTAATTAATCTAATTAATCGCATTTTAATCTCATATCTGCTTAAGGTCCCAAAATAAAGAATTTGAATTCCAGGACATTAAAATTACATCAAAAGACATTTTAAAATAAGGTGGGAATATAGACAACACATTTATAGGTACCCTGAGGCAAAAGGAACACATGAAAAAAGTGTTATGGTTCTATCTTTACAAAATCTACACAGTCCTGCACCTTAAATAAGCTGATTAGATTTTTAGGACGTTTTTTGCTTCTGTCACATTTTACTCGATGTGGACTCAATTTTCACTGAAATATGAACTTTTATACTTCTATGAGGTCAGGAGAACCAGGGCTAAAGGCTAAAAACTGTGAGGAACTATGTACAAAACACTTAATTCAAGTCTTGGATCAAAGAAAAGTGAAGTATTCTCAGTTTAACATGCTCTGAACACATAAACTGTTGCTCATTGGTGCAGAGCAGCCCCAAGCTGAAAACACCAGGAAGATGGAAGCAAATTTTCAAAGAATTCTTTAAATTTAAATACAAGACCTTTTTAGATCATTCAGGGCTTGTTTGATGCAGTAGAGAGTGTAAAATGACCTGTTTTTACAGAGTTGAGCTAAAGCTAAAGATTTTCTGTAGATTTTCAAAAAGGACATGTGAATAAACGAGATGTGGACGGCTATCCCCTAAACAGCGCTCTCTCTTCCCCCCCGGTTCAAAGCATGTTGCTAGGTGTGATACATTCAGGGACCATCGGAAATTTGAAAATCTGACGAGAACACCACTTTTTCATGTAGGACAAACGGTTTGTAAATGCTAGACATTTGAAAATAAGTGCGTCTTTGAACGCGGGTTTGGGATCCAGATTAATCTGCGTTAATTTTTATGATGCGTTAATTTGCGGTGTAATTAATTAATCTAATTAAATGACAGCCCTAATATATATATATATGAGAGTATTGGCTGCTTTTATCATCGTTGCTGTTATCACTTCCTCTTATGGTTGAAGTGACCTTGAAGAGATCAGCAGCATTGGTGCTCTCACCAGCTCAGCTTCTGTAATCTGGACAGCAGGACTACCTGTCATAACGAATGTAAAGAAATAGCTCAAAGTGAGGTCGCTACAAAAACTGCTCCCCCTGGTGGCTGGCTGCAGTATAAGTAAAAAAAATCTGGCTCTCCAGTCATTCCAGATGGGCTGTGGTCAAACTTAAAAAAAACTGGTACACCTCGTAGAAATGTTTCTCACGTCAAATTGCACGTCTCATCAGATAGAAGTGCAAAACAAACTGGCTTTTTGAACTTGTGGCAAACTGCTGAAAAACTTCTAAATTTGGTGCAGACTCACACAGACATCACAATTTTTTCAAATCAACTAAATTAGGTGGAAACACTGATTCTTTCTGCATTTGTTGGTAGCCCAGCTTTCACACTAGTTTACCATCCATGTTTCTTCACCAAGATGGTGGAGCTAACCAGGATCCTCTGAGAGCTTTCTAATGACAGAAGACTTCAGTCATGACTAAAGTTGCAGTCCGCAGGCTTCAAAAAGACTATAAACATAGAGAAAATTACAGCTGCTAACAGCAGCATGTTTGAATCCCCACTCTGAGCATGTTAGCATGCTGTTACTGGCTTTAACTCAAAGAATCGCAGAGCCCCCGGGCTCTGTTACCCTCAAAGAGAAACTATCTCCTGCTTTAGTCACTGTTACCGGGCATGTTTTCAGACAGTTGTTTCTGGAAGCCTTTCAGCTGTTTGAACACATGAAGAGGAATCGATGTTGAAGGGGTGGAGTAGATCATCAATGAAGATCTTGGTGAAAAATTCATGCAACACTGGATGGAAATAAATCTTGTGACATTGCAGAAGTTTATCAAGAAACAACGCATCAACGAATGCGCACTGTAATCAAAGCTAAAGGTGGTCGAACAAAATACTGGAGCGTGTGACCTTTCTTTTGGGTGGCGACTTTTTTGGGGGGCCAGGCAGTGTAAAATAATGTCTTAAAACAAGTTACTTTTCTTTTGATCCCTTGGCAGATTTTTTGAACTTGTTACAAGCGCTTCAGAGCTCATTTTTGTCTTTAAATAATTTGAAACAAAACATCTTTCTGGACTGGTCAGGTAAATGTGGCTCATATCAAGTCTACAAAGGCATGTACTACTAAAAGTAAGACAAAAACACTTGATAAGATTTCATTTTTTGCAGTGTGTTGGCCTAATTTGCATAAAATTCACAGGACTTTGGGCCTGAGTGGCAAAAAAAGACAAAAGAGGTCACAGAAACCATAAAGTGTTTAACAAACACTGAAATCTAAGTGTTTGTCTTAGTTTTAGTAAACTTTTTAGAGTTAATTTGAGCCACAGTCAATGCAGGTCTAGAAAAATACCTCATTCCAAGATATCAAAAGACAAAAAATGACAAAAAAAAAATCTGCCTATGGTGTAAGAGTAATGTATTTGTTAGGTTTCTTGTTTTATGAAAATTACAAAGTAAACATTTTTTACCCCATGGGCAGATATTTTTTGGGCTCAAGTGTCATTTTTGTCTTTTAATAGCTTAAAATAAGACCTTTTTCTGGACCTGTCGGGTGAATGTGGCTCATGTTTAGTCCAATAAGACAGTTTTTATTGTCTTGTTGTCATCGGTCTTAAAATGCCTGGACTGAGCCCACTGTTGAGCAGTAACAGTAATGATTCAGATTCTGTCTCTGTGTATTTGCAGATTTTAGTTTTGCCATCTTTATTTTTAACTCGGAGTATATCAAACGCTGCCTTCTTCTAATCCTCACACTTCTCTCTAAGTGACAGCAGTGGGCAGAGACACCCGGAGATAAAGAGACACTGTGAGATACGACAGATCGTCCAATTGACTCGAGGCCAAACAAAAACCTTCGAGGCTGGGAAATCGTCAAGCGTCACCATAGCAACTCCCCGGGGAGAATCTGCGGCTCATTCCACGGGGAGGACCGGATCGGCCGGCAGCCTCGTCTCTGGAGGTGTGGGTGTCGAGGTCTGTGTTAGAGGTTTTAGTGTGAGTCAGGGATGATCACAGGCCTGATGTAATTTATCTGTGTTGGCTGGTGGCTCTCAGCTCCGCAGCGTGGGTGGCACTCAGCTCATCATTATTCATCAGACAGATGAGTGGCTGTGGCAGGACGCCCAGCCAGGAGGTGTGTGCGTGTGTGTGTGAGCATGTGTGAATGAGGCAGAAAACAAAAATTTGAAGAAGATGAGAGTTTTGGATGAAAGAGTGTGTGCGGTGTTTGCTCCTGCAGCGAGGTTCATCTTTGTCTCGTAAAGCGCGTTTAGCCTCTAACTCAAAGAGCCCAGCTGTGTTTCCAACCCACCTGGATGTGTTCTCCAGAGTGCTGCGGACTTCGCTCATCTGCTCCTTCCCAAAATACACCACCGTCAGATGGACCCGGCCGTCCTGACGCACACCCACTTCCCTGCACACACACAGACACACACAGAGAGGAAGAAACATTAGGGATGAAAGCACTCTCACACTGAGCAAAGAGGAGGAGGAGGAGGTTACAGGAAGGGAGAGCTTTGTGATAAAATGAGGGTTTCTGAAAAACAAGGCCTTGTTTTTGAGTTATGTCACCAAGTGCAGAATAAGAACTTCAACGGACCTTCAGAAACACCGTTCAAACCAACCATGCACCAAAAATATCAAGCTTTAGAAGGTGCAGTGCTGGAAATGAAAATTTTCTGCCTCACCCATAAGCTGAGCTTTTGGAAAATTAAAGGTGTCGAACATTAGACTCAGGAGATGGTGATCAAGGTTTTAAGCCATCTCCTGATGTTTATAAACAGTAGAATTAATCACATTAATCAAAAATCAACTGTATTTTCTTTCTTTTCTATTATTTATTCTTTTTAAACGAACCTGGAAAGTAATTATACTCTTTTTACCTTTTTCTTGATGTTTAAAGGTTAAAATATTGATCCAAAAACTCTCAACACTCACAAAATTATTTGAAATATTCAGATTTTCAGGTGTAAAAAAAATCTTCATTTTCTGAAGTTTAAAGAGGGGGTGTTGTGCTTTTTTTTTTTAGTCTTAATTTTGTTTCTCTGGTGCTCCTGTAGTTTCTTTACATCATTCACAGCTCAAAATGATACCTTTTTTTTCTCTGTTGTTGAAGGAAACCCTTCTTTCACCCTTTGTTTAAAATTCTTTGTTCCAGCTGCTGTCTCTTTAAGGCTCCCCGCTTCACAAACCCCCTTCATTCTGATTGGTCAGCACGCTTGAGGCATATTAGGGCTTAGCTATGGGCAGACCCTGGTGTTCGAGGTCCACCCCCTGCAATGTGTCATAAACAAGTCAGAAAATCCTCATGTGATGACCTCATCATTTTAGCAAGTCTCACAAAGATCTTGTGAAGACCTGGTGCTTTTTCAATAATGGAGTGTTTTAATTTGTTTACAGACAGATTCAGGAATTTGTACAACATATGAATATGTGGAGGTTTGAAAATCTGCACATTTAGTCTGAACATCCATCACAACTTTGTGTCCATGTTTAACATATGGGGTAGCAGAATACCCCCTCTTTAAAGACTAACAGGCTCAGTAAGTCAAACAAAAAACACTGAAGGCAGTCCAAACTTTAAGCTATAAACTACATTGAACCTTTAGATCTGTTATATTTCAATCTTCCTTTTTTCTTTCCTCTCAAAGGGAAGACAAGGTTAAAAATTTAAGTGTAGAAACTGTTGGTCTGGGGTGGTAAAAAGCATGAAGATACAGTTTTGCTGGTTTAATTACCAGTTTAAAACTCCTGAAAGGTGCTTTAAAGGCTCACATCGTAGTTAAAATTCATTTCCAAGTATGATCCATGTTGTCCTCATCCAGTCTCTCTGTTAGAAGCATGAACAGCACAAATCACACACGAGTGAAAAAACTCAGAGACCAGGTGGGAGATGCCTGCGAGCTCTTTGATGGAGACGTGTCAAAAATATCACACACATGGTGAGATAATTCACCTCCTGTCTCAACACATTCAACATATATGATGGATATCAGGAGTTATGCCACAAGCCCAAGAGGGAAAAGCCTCTCTCAACATAAAACGAGACGCATAAAGGCTGATAAAAAAAACAGCTTTTTGAAGCAGAGACTAAATGATGTGGTATTTCTCATATTTATTATAACTATAAACATAAGATGCACAATGGGAATTGGTCTGATAGATTATTGGCTGATAAAAAGTTGTTTACTATTTCAATTACAGGATTTTATCCCATTAAAACAACTCACAAAAGAAGCTTTTACTTACTGATTAACAATCCTATAACTTCCAACACAACAGGCGGCGGTTTGCAATGCACAGTTATAAACAGAGATGATAAACAGGAGCAGCCACAGTGAACTGGGGAGAGTAAATCCACTGTCGCCTGTTTAGAAGGAAAATAACACAACTTTGATTTATTAATCCTGCTCTGACATAATCCTGAGAGAAGGAAGCAATAAAACAAATCTTTAAAGTCACCTGAAAAGTCATCAGCTAAGATGATTTAAAGAATTATAAAGCAGGAGCAGGTGCAGCTATTAACAAAGAAAAACACAGCTAGTGCAGATTTGAGGAATTGTTATGTAAACCAGAGACATTGTAAAGTTAAAGACTTTTTCTAAGCGTGTAAGGACAACATGGTTTGTATTTGTCGAGATTCCAGTTTTTGCAGCGTTTCAAGAACTTGAAAGATACCTCTTATCTCTTTGGCCATCTTGCCTTGTACACGTGTAATATTGTGGGGTGTTTTTTGGCAAAAAAGAAAATGTCCTCCTGCTGTTTGGTGAAATTCAAACAAATCTCCCACTGTGATTTTTTGTTGTAACAACAGCAAAAAAACAAAGTCTATTTCTTCAGCGTACTGTCTGACTGCTACCCCATCTGAGAGGTTACAGTCCTTTAAATTGACAAAATAAAAAAAAATTTAGTTGCTCATGGTCTGAAATTTCCTACTATAGGCATCAAAACTCTGTATCAGAAACAAATGAGTGATGTCATGGAGACTGTCCATACATCATACAGTCTATAGTTATCAGAGATGCTGCTGAAGATGTTAAAGAGCTTAAAGATGCTTTTTAAATTCCAGCTCTGCCTCATGTAAACCTCTTTTTGTCAGGTGTGTGATGAGATATTTTGTTGTTTAAACTACTTGATAGATTTCTTAAAAGACTTCGAATGAATGAACAGGCAGTTACTCACTCTTATCACCCCCCAAACACGCACACATACGCAATTTCTCCTGGCACACCTTTAATATGGATGAGGGTAAAATGTTTGCTCAGCGACTCGCCGACTCTTTCAAGTAAGTACACTTTGTGCCACGTTGTATATCAGCCGCTGGTAGGCAGCCCAGGGGGGCTTTTTAATGGGCTGCAACACCGCTGCTAAGCAGGATTTATCATGTAAAAAGAGCTGTGATAAGCAGCAGCAGACGCACAATAAATCAGACACTAAGGAGGACGTTTCCTGAGCTGATGGTGACAGACAGCAGAGCTGAAAAATGAGCTGATGAGTTCTGAGCTGCCAATCAGATGGTTTTTATCACCCACAGACTGGCCTGGATGTAATTGTTCTACAGAAAAATATAAATTACCTTTTAATTTGCTGTGTGGTAAAAAGTGAGCTGGTCTCCAAAAGCCATTTTTATTATGCTCTTGTTTGACTCGTTTAAAGCGCGCTCTGATTTGTTTACGTTCTAATGATGCTGACCAGCACCAAAATAAATGAAGTGATAACACAACGTATGCAGTTTCACATTTTTTAATTGCGTGTTTCTACAAAAATAGCCCCTCTGATGTTAATTTCCCTTCCTCTAATCTCTCCCTCTCCTCGTCTACGTCCGTTCCGTGCTCTCATTTCCCCAATTAAAATGTGAAACTGAAGTTGAAACTCAGATTTAAACAAGAGTATCACATTTTCCTGAATTAGTTTTGTGTGACACAGAGAAGCACCTTGAATAATTCACAGTCTTCTGTTTGTCACGCGTGTTGGAGTTTCTGATAATGACTGTGAAAAAGGAGGAGGAGGATTTAACCCTTTGATCGCGGCGTCTCACCTGAAGTTGTTCATGAACTGTTTGAACTTGTCCGTGCGTCCGAATAGAGGGACGATGATGTTGATGGGGATGTTGACGGTGTCCACCCTCTCGTTTCTCACCTTCATCAGTGGGCCAAAGGGGCGGAAGAGGACGAGGTGTCTGAATTCATGACTGGACTCCCCTTTGAAGGTCAGCTCGTACAGTGTTCCTTTGTCCTTCTCAGTGCGGGTGATACCTGACAGGTGAGATGCAAACATTAAGTCATGTTAGGTCATCCTCTACTTCAGCCTTCATTAGCCCTGATGGAGGCTGTTTATCAGACATGTACTCCCATAAAACAGAGACAGGCTCAGAGGGAAAAAAAAAACATAAATACATAAATACAGGGGACAAACAGGGGACACGTGTAGAAAAACAGAACATAGAGATCATAGACTTTATAAAACCTGTGAGACAACCCCCATTGGTTTCTGAAGAAGCTTTACAAAACCCAGTAAAGAAGGCCGCCATATTGGAAACACACAACCCACCCCCATCTGTCAGTCAACCTAATCACATCCCTATTATGCAAAGAAGTAGTCAGACCCTGAGGTGTTTTTGACAAGCTGCCAATTCAAGTTTCACAATGTGAAGCCAATGCTAAAGTGCTAAACCTGCAGTTCTCTGTGTGTCCACTTGGGGCACGGGAAATCACGTACACACCAGTGGTGGCTGCTGGTCAGTCAAAGAGGGGAAGCTCGTTTTCTTTCAGCCTACATCATAAATTTATTTATTTATTTATTTATTTATTTAAACATAAATCCTACCCTCCGTGTCAGCCTGTTAGCAGCTGGAGCTGCTACGTGAGACTACGACAGGCTGTAAGTGTGAGTGACAGGGGGAGAAGCTCCACAGCTGTAGCTGTAGCTGCTTATTGGTAACAAGAGAAAGAATCTTTACACACAACGCTTGTTGTTTATAAGAAAGGCAAACTCGCTGGGGATCGATAAAACCTCCGGATCAGTCCAGAACAAGTAGACGTAGACGTAGAACTCACAAGATGCTCCGGTGGAGAGTCATACTTCAAGATCTCTGACTGGCTCATTTCACTGTCAATCAAAAAGGGATTCTGCCTCAGACAGATCATTCAATCATCAAGAATCAGCCCACTGCCTCATAGACCCCCAGCGTTTATCCAATGACCGTCCAGTTTCCACAGTGGAACAACCCACTCTACGCTTCCCCACTGAAGTCAGAAGACGCCCAGCGTCTGACTGTGTTAAAGCGCTGAGACGCTGTGGGGATGAATGAGAAGGAGGTGGAGCCAGTTACCTGTGATAGGAGCTGATTCTGAACAAAAGATGAAGGAATTCTAGTGCACATTTTGTCAGTGAAATGTACACACAGCAGAACATATCACCACTTTTTTAGGGACATTTTAGGGGAAGCTGAGCTTCCCTTGCAGTCTTAGAGCAATCACCACTGGTACACACACATTCAAAAAAGCTGATCTTTACAGCATAAGTAAACAGCCTGGTTCAAAGAACAGTTTTAGTACGAACGTCTGAATGTCTCATATCTCCATCAGAATACGCTCTAATTTTTCAGAGCAAACAAACTTTTGAGTTTTGTCCAATTAAGAGCAGAACAGAAATAAACATATTTAAAGCCTGGTACAAAAATGTCTTCACGTTGAGTAGCTAATTTCCCTGAGGCACACACTGTTTGGGGGTGATTTTTTTTTCTAACTCAGCTGTTTAGAAGGTATTAAGTTGACAAGTTTGCCCAATCAGAGGCAGAGCTCAGCAGACTGTCAGGAAGGAGCCCTTTAGCTGTTATTGTGGAAGCTTAAAGAAAGCTTATTTATCAAACAGTCTATGGTGGGCACCCTGTAGCTGTCAGCACTGACGGCCTGCCTCTTCACCTCCTGCTAGATCAATCAAATGTCAGGTCTCGTTGGTATTTTCTACATGGTAACTGTGTGGTTAAGGGTATGGATGCCCAAAGATTAACATAAGACATAAAATAATCTTGTAAGGGATTTATTCCCATGGGCGTGATTCAGTTATGCTACACTGACTTCAAGGACTCAGGGACTAAGATTGTGGACTATGGGTGAGAGGCTTTTTTATTTTTCTTTATCACAGTTGTGGGTAAATAATGACTGACATGCATTAGGCCAGAGTACACTGATAAAGCTGGAGTAGTTCGCTGTGAATATGCATCATCATGTCTGTTGATATGATCATATTGCAAAAGGCTCTATTAACAGATTCCTCTTCTCTGTCTAGAGTGGCCGCAATTTCACGCCATGATTTATTTACCACTCAGTTATCATGTAAACCTTGAAGAGCAGATGGACCTGCCTGATGCAGTTTCTGGAATCCTGCAGGTCCATCTTGCCAGGATCCATTGACCAACGATTTCACTTGGCTAAATTCTTACCGGCCCAATCAGGGAAGAGAGGCGGGAGCAGTGGAAGTGACGAGCAGACGTGACGTCAGCAGAGTTTCGTACTTGTCAGCGTTCCTTTGATTCTTAAGTTAACTTTACAAAAACAGCAGAAGTCGCCACTCATCCACGCTGAGTGGAACACACTGAGAGGAAATCCTGCTTATTATTCTCCACAAACACGTTTCTGTTCTTTCAGGGATTGATTAACAAAAAAAAAAAAACATCATCAGAATCAGCCAAGGAGGGGTTGAAGAGAGGGGAAGCGGAGGTGTTCGGATGTAGAGAATTGGTTCTCAATTTGCAGCCTTGTCTCTGGGAAATTAAGGGTTGCTGTTATGTTTTCTAAATTACATCTGAGAGATAAATGTGATGTGATTACCCAAAAGACAGACACAAAGAGGAATGCTGCCATTAACTGAATTGTAGCAATAAATTTGTCTTAATTTGTAAATCAAAATATCTCATACCTCTTCATATATTTCATTCCGTTGCTAGGCGCTGCCCAAGTAGCTGCCTGTTGCAGCAGCTCTCTCGTCTTTGTCCGTTTCTTGTAATTTTTTTCGTCTCTTTTTCGTCATCTTTGTATTTGGAGTGGATCATCACTTTGTATGGTTCATTGTCGGTCACGGACACCAAACTTTTTGTGGCTTCGGCGATATTTTTGACTACTTTTCTCCTGTGTTTGTCTGGAGATCCTACATGTAACCATGGCTGCATTGTTTACATGCGAACTCAGCTGTTAGCAGCCTGTAGCATGTCAATGCTAACTAGTGTAGGGCTTGATGATTTCCCTCGAGCTGAGGAGGAGGCGGTGAGGACGACGTGCTGGTTCTCGGATGTGAGCTGGGAGGTGACGACGTGGACCTGTCCTTCCATCCATCGTTGTTGGGAACGTGGGATCTCGCTCCGGGGGATGGATGAGCTAGCTGTGCTAATCCAGTGGCATCATCCTGTTCACGGACGTGGCTGACGGAGCTGACATCGGACGCCGGCGACACATCGGAGGAGCTTCGCCTGCTGTGAGCAGACAGGATCCAGGAGACAGAGACTGAACAGACTGCTGGGGAGGCTCAGTCCTGGACCCTGTGGAGGTGGAGACTGGCTGGGCTGGAGAGTGGTGGACGAGTGGTGGACGGGAAGTCGTCATCTAATTTCTTATGGACCTTTTTGCACTTTCTGTACTCTTTCTTACTTTTGTTTTCTTAAATGCTGCGGTGACTCCTAAATTTCCCCTTGGGGATAAATAAAGTATTTTCTATTCTATTCTATTCTATTCTCTATATACGACACGTTCAGCTGACAAGAGCGGAAATAAATCTCAATTTAAGATATTACAAAGTTTGAATAATGACTGGATCGCTTGCAATAAGTAAGAACGTCTCTCTATGCATTAAGCAGAATTTGGCAAGGGGTGAGGTACACCCTGGACATGTAGAGACATACAATCCTTTACAACCTGCCCGGCTCTGGAACTGAACCAGGAACTGGCAACGGTGTAAACCACTGCACCACCGTGAAGCCCTGCAGGTCCCACTCTGCATTGGCAAAATAATAAAAAAGAGATCACATGATCTCTGCCCTTATCCTCATGTTTGGTCCAAACTGGTTGCAACCAGACTCACCGTGGAGCCTAACTTGGACCCATCCTCAGAGTCTAAGGATGACCCCACAGGATGGCCCAGATGAGTTGATGAAGGGCCTTTAATGGGCCCAGTAACCCAGTAGAGACCCAGCACAGGAAAGATACAGCATGCCAACCTATTAGACTGAAAATGAGCCACGTTGACCTGAAAAGCCCAGGAAGATGTCTTTTTCCAAGATATTAAAAATAAAAATGATTGAAATGCTCAGAAAATTCTGCCACTGTAGTGAGAAAAATGTGTTTGTGATTTGTTCTGGATAAGAATAACATCCTAACACAATAAATGAAACAAATGCATGTGTTGTAACCAAAGAATGTATGATTAATGGACGTAGTCTCCCCGGCATCACCTGTCTCTTTCTGAAACAAATTTTTGAAGCAAACCGGCCATACCAAATCACAGCCATATTGGAAGTGACGAGAGCTTCAAGTACAGCTGTAGGGTGCATGTCAGTCATGTGACCTGAGCTGTGCCTCTGATTGAGCGAGCTCAAGATCTCAATATCCTCTGGACCGCTGAGTTAGAAAAAAAAATCCCCCCGTATGGTGTGTGCTGATACAGAAACTGGCGATTCAGACAGGAGACGTTTTTTGTACCAGGCTGTAAATTTGGGTATTTCTACTGTAAAAACAGCTTTTTTGGCTTGGTGTGTATGTGACTTGTAGTACTTCTGGAGCCAGCCTCATGTGGCCACTCGAGGAACAGCAGATTTTAGCACTTCCGCATTGTCTCTGTCATTGTCTTAGGTTGTCGCTTGGTCTTACCCATTTACACTTGTTTCACTCTTTAGTCTTCAAGCAATGTAGGTGTCCTTTTAGTCTTTAAATATCTTGAAACAAGGCCTTATTCTGGACTTGTCAATTGAATATGGCTCAAATCAAGTACAATTAGACTACCTTACCAAAAACAAGAGACAAACACTTGCACTGGGAACATCACATTGCTTTAAAATAAAAAAATAACGCATGAGCTGAGAATCAAGGAACCAACATTTTGTATCTTGTAAGACAGAGGACATTCATTGTTTTCATCCCTGGCGTGTGAACCATTGCGTGTAGTTGGCGTTTGACTCGTACTCACCTTCTACGAAGTCAGATTGCGAGTACACTTTGCTGGCTTGGCTCTTCCCTGCAGCACTCTTGCCGTCCTGCTGCGATGACGGCGTGTTGAGGCTGTGCAGCGCCATCTCCAGCACCTCCCCCAGCTCCTTCTTCTTATCCTTCCTCTGCGGCTTATCCTCCGGGTGCCACCCGATTCCTTTCTCCAGCTGGTACACCCTCTGCAGGGTGAAACTCTCAAAGGGCACCACTGCATACTCGCTTGGCAGCTTGGTGCCAGCTGTCACTTCAGCCTTGGACAGCTGGCTCCTCAAGAACTCCTGGAGGTCTGTCTGCTGGGTCTTAGCACCCTGAGCCTCAGCTAGACCACCTCCTTGTAATCCAGCCCCAACTTCCTGTACTTCAGCGGGGGCTCCTGTAACTCTCTTCAGACTCTCCTGCACTCCTTTCAGCTGCTGACTCCTCTCCTGCAAAGCCTCTTGAAGCTGAGCTATCTGCTCCTTCAGGGAGGAGATGTGCAAGCCGTGCTGCTCCTCACGCTCCTGGAGGAGCGCCTGGTAAGACTGAGCACCAGGAGGACCTCCACTTTGAGAAGTCCCAGCTGGGCTGGTGCCCCCCAGGCTGGGGTGGTTGGGTCCAGAGTGGGGCAAGGCTTGGCTCAGCGGAGGGCAGTCGGAGTGCGGCGGACTACAGGTCATAACATAAAGCAGCGACAGGGAGCAGCAGAGGAGCACCAGCACGCCTACAACACGGGACACCCAGGCTCGAAGTCCATGCCACAACATGGCTGCATGTACCATCAAAACACACTCCTCACACACACAAATATCATGTAACCTCACACACTCAAGCCTCGATAAGAGCCCATTTGTGATTATGTTCCATCACCCAGCGAGGAAGCTGGCTACTTATCAGTATGAGGTCATTTAATCTGAATTAGGTCATTGCCTCCTCGCCGTTTGAGATTGTAACGTGTTTTGTCATTTGCAAATTCAATGTACGGTGCTCAAAAGGCTGGAAAAAAACACTTTCCCCCTCTCTGTTGCTCCAATTAGCTCCATATTCTGTTAGCAGACTCTGTCCCGAACTGTCTTACATCACTCATACGTGACTCATCTGTGTCTCAGAAAATGTCTCAGAGTGATTCAGTATTCAGCTCAGATGGATCAGGGGGGTGAAGCACGGGACAAAAATGCTTCATGAGAAAGTCAATCCTGGCCGGTCAGGGGCAGCTTCCTAAAACAGAAAAACAGAGACAATCATTTTGAACATCTGCACAACCCACAGCTGTACCACATCAACATCAGGGATGGGTACCTTTCACATTTGAAACGATACGGTCCGGTGCCCGGTACCTGGCAATCAGTACCGGTACTCAAAGGTACTTTCTTATCTTTATGTGGTAAAAAATATCAACTTCTTTAATAATGAAATATAAAAAAAAAAAAAACGATTTAACAAATTTATTCTTTAATATATAACCTTGCAATGTTGTGTTCATGTTCAGCATGGAAAATCACCTGCTCTTCCTCTCCCTCCCAGTCACAAGGATGCATTTAGGTAGCTAAACATGGTTCTTTTTGGTTTTACATGAATCTATACCTGGTACTTTTGACAGAATTTGGTCGGTACCTATAAAAGTACCTGATTCAGTACCCACCCCTAATCAAGGTTAACACACTCATTGATTTTAGAGCCTTTCAAAGTCAAAAGAGAAATTGATCCCTGCTATAAACCAATGAAACAACAACAGCCAACACCCAGCTCTACAATGTGGCATATACAGCGTTCCTCTGTTAGTCGGCACTCCCTCCCTCATTCCCTCATTTGAGACACAATGAGAAACCACAATGCAGACCTGATAGGCAGAGCTCATCTCTGGGTAATTATGGAGGAATATAATGATCCATAACTGTGACGCCTCCCAAACAGGCATCACACCTACAGACTGACTCTACAAGTAAGAACGCACGTCTTCTCAGAGATACAACCAGTGTTTCAACTTATTCACACCTATATTCACACCTGTGTTCCTCTGTCATCATGCTTTAGGAAGGAGACTGAGGTTATACCAGGTTACTGCTGCACAGATCTGTCACATCTGATCATTAAAGACAATTTATAATGGAATGGGAATGTTCAGTGTCTTTTTTATTCTAAGGATTGAGGTTAAACAAAAGATTTAACTGCAGACAGATGAAGAATTTATCTCCAAAAACACTCACTGGGAAGGAAAAAATGACATAAAGTGAATGACACTTCAGATGAACTGACCAAGAAGGAAAGACTAATTGCAAACAGAGGGGAAATGAACACAGGTGTGAGACAAAACAACACAGGTGAAACTAATGAGTGCAATTAGAGAGGAGGGAAACAAAGGGACAGGAAGTAAAACTGATCCAGATACACAGCGAACAGGAACTACAAAATAAAACAGGAAACACAAGTTAAAACACACAAAACATGACAAATGGTGTATAATTCCAAAATACTGTTCTCATCCTTTATGAGTTACACTGACTATGATTGTGACGATAAGAGTACCAACAGAGGCTCTCTCAATTTAATATTTCTAAATTTTGTTTTGTTGTGACTGAGGGTTTTTTTTGCATGTGTTTTCTGTGAAACCAAATATATTTTTCACACTGTGGATTAATAAGCTTGATTCTATTTCTACATTTTTTTAAAACAACAACATATTTTATGACTAAATAGTTACTGAGAAAAAACAGTGTCTGTTAACATTTGACGACACAAACTAACGCCAAGGCTTTGGGTAGAAAAGGTGTCAGTTCCTGGGTAGTGGATGTTGTTTTTCTAACTTCTTAGTATGCAGTTAGTTGAATGTTACAGTGAGCTGTTTGGACCTACCTGTCAGTCTTGACTTATTTTACAGTAAGACAAGTTTCATAACTACTTACGAAAGATGCCCCACCCTCAATAGTTTGTCAAATACTGATGTTGAAAATGGTGTGAATTTCAAGTTAACAGTAATGTTGAATGGCTGATACATGGATGGATAAACTTGTGGGATATTTTTTTCTCCTGATTCGATTCTTAAACAATTTTTTTGGGTGCCCATTGGATTGAAATTGTGATTCTTAGACACTGATTTTGGCAATTTTTAGTTTGCTCAGACCATGTGAATAAGTTGAATGATGATGACCATGATGATGTCCACAGACCATGTCAGGGTCCATATCTTCCAAAACAGTGCATATCACATGTGAGTCAGTTTTTAGGATTTACTCAGAGGATTTGACATCTCAACTATTTCCAACCTCACTGAAAAACAAAGACTGAAATGAATGACTTAAATTCGGGAAAAAAACTGTTTTTTTTTTCAACAAAAAAATCATTATCTAAACTTCTGAAACAAAAAATCCTGATACATTAATACAACAATTTTTTTTCTCCCATCCCTAGAGGATATGTAAAGGTTTGAAAACCTGCACACATTTAATGTGAACATCCAGCTTTGTTACTTTAAATCCATGTGTTCAATATGAGAAAACCAGAATAACCTCTCCTGAATAACAATTTCTGGAAGAATTATACTTGTTAGTTCTTAACTGTGTGTGTTTAGAGGATTCCAACAACAGTGCTGCTGACAAAAGAGCAGCTTGATAAAATGACACTTGATTTGATGACTGAATGTCAAGATGAGTCATCAAAAGTGTTTTATGTTTAAAGAGAAGACAAAGACAGATCTTACCACACAACACTGAGTATTATTTCTGTCTATTCATTTTGGAACATCTAAATCTGCATGAACAATCCAAAAGATGTCATCCAAACTATTTTCTCATGTTGTGTGTTAAGGAAGTATATAGTAGAAGAAAATTAAGGTGCTGTTACCTATGCAGTCAAAGCCTTAAATAAATGCAAAAGATGAAATTTGATCCAGTGTCTGTCTGTGATATACAGATGTGCTTTGCAGGCTTTTTAAAACAGTATCTGTCAGGACTGCGTGTCAGTAATCAAGAGCTTCTCTGATTGAAATGAATCAAGGGTAGGGATGGGTACCTTCACGATGAAACGATACGGTCCGATGCCCGGTACCTGGCAATCAGTACCAGTACTCAAAGGTACCTAGTTTCGGTACTTTTTTATGTTTATGTGGTAAAAAAATATCAACTTCTTTAATAATGAAATATAAAAAAAAACGATTTAACAAATTTATTCTTCAATATATAACCTTGCAATGCTGTGTTCATGTTCAGCATGGAAAATCACCTGCTCTTCCTCTCCCTCACAGTCACAAGGATGCATTTAGGTAGCTAAACATGGTTCCTTTTGGTTTTACATGAATCTATACCTGGTACTTTTGACAGAATTCGGTTGGTAACTATAAAAGTACCTAATTCGGTACCTACCCCTAATCAAGGTTAACACACTCATTGATTTTAGAGCCTTTCAAAGTCAAAAGAGAAATTGATCCCTGCTATAAACCAATGAAACAACAACAGCCAACACCCAGCTCTACAATGTGCTATATACAGCGTTCCTCTGCACTATAGGGAAAATTAGTCGGCACTCCCTCATTCATTCCTTCATTTGAGACACAATGAGAAACCACAATGCAGCCCTGATAGGCAGAGCTCATCTCTGGGTAATTATGGAGGAATATAATGATCCATAACTGTGATGCCTCCCAAACAGGCATCACACCTACAGACTGACTCTACAAGTAAGAACGCACGTCTTCTCAGAGATACAACCGGTGTTTCAACTTATTCACACCTATATTCACACCTGTGTTCCTCTGTCATCATGCTTTAGGAAGGAGACTGAGGTTACACCAGGTTACTGCTGCACAGATCTGTCACATCTGATCATTAAAGACAATTTATAATGGAATGGGAATGTTCAGTTTCTTTTTTATTCTAAGGATTGAGGTTAAACAAAAGATTTAACTGCAGACAGATGAAGAATTTATCTCCAAAAACACTCACTGGGAAGGAAAAAATGACATGAGGTGAATGACACTTCAGATGAACTGACCAAGAAGGAAAGACTAATTGCAAACAGAGGGAAATGAACACAGGTGTGAGACAAAACAACACAGGTGAAACTAATGAGTGCAATTAGAGAGGAGGGAAACACAGGGACAGGAAGTAAAACTGATCCAGATACACAGCAAACAGGAACTACAAAATCAAACAGGAAACACAAGTTAAAACACACAAAACATGACAAATGGTGTATAATTCCAAAATACTGTTCTCATCCTTTATGAGTTACACTGACTATGATTGTGACGATAAGAGGACCAACAGAGGCTCTCTCAATTTAATATTTCTAAATTTTGTTTTGTTGTGACTGAGGGTTTTTTTTTTGCATGTGTTTTCTGTGAAACCAAATATATTTTTCCCACTGTGGATTAATAAGCTTGATTCTATTTCTACATTTTTTTAAAACAACAACATATTTTATGACTAAATAGCAGATTGATAAACATGCTGTGTTCTTCATGATATTTGCTATGAAGGTGTTTCTTTAACACTAAATGACAAAGAAAGTTTTAAATAAGTTAATAAAAACCTCAACTGACACCTCACAGTGAATCACTTAAACATAAAGTAAAGAGAGTTAAAGTGTAATTTTAAACAAATATCCCCAGAGACTGCGCCCACAGAGTGCTTTATAAAGAATGTGTAATTAAATTAAAACGTAAGCAGCCTTCCTCTGTAACTTTATGGAAGTAGCATTTTCAACACAAGAAACCTGTGTTTTATTAAACATTATTACCCAGCCTTTGCGCATTAAGTTAAAATGTGTGGCTGTAATTTCCACCACCTGCAGGTATCTGTCGTTTTTCAGCTCAGCACGTGCTCTTTCTAGCTCCCCAGGTGAACTCACCTCTGGTCCAGCGCTCGGTGGTTCACGGAGGTTTTTGTTTTGTCCCGGTTGTGCAGCGGTTCCTCTTCGCAGCCCTTCACCGGCCTAAGGCCGACTATCGCAGAGTGCACGATCAGGTGTGAGCGTTTGTACCGCCGAGGAGGGTGGAGCCAGCTGTCAAGAGCCGAGCTGAAACCAGATATAAGAGGTGCTGCCTTAGAGTTAAGATCACACACTGTGGTTCCAAAAACAGTATAAAGTTAGCTGTTAAAAATGTTCTTTCTGTTGTTTGACTCACATTTGTCTTTTATTTTTCATCAAATGTGTGTGATACATGAATAACATTTTAATAATTGGGAAAGGGCTTTATAAATAAATATTATTATCATAGATTGAAGTGTCTAATATACAGGAAGTATATAGTAGAAGAAAATTAAGGTGCTGTTACCTATGCAGTCAAAGCCTTCAATAAATGCAAAAGATGAAATTTGATCCAGTGTCTGTCTGTGATATACAGATGTGCTTTGCAGGCTTTTTAAAACAGTATCTGTCAGGACTGTGTGTCAGTAATCAAGAGCTTCTCTGATTGAAATGAATCGTGGGTAGGGATGGGTACCTTCACAATGAACATACAGTCCGATACCCGGTACCTGGCAATCAGTACCAGTACTCAAAGGTACCTAGTTTATGTACTTTTTTATGTTTATGTGGTAAAAAATATCAACTTGTTTAATAATGAAATATTAAAAAAAAAAACGATTTAACAAATTTATTCTTCAATTTATAACCTTGCAATGCTGTGTTCATGTTCAGCATGGAAAATCACCTGCTCTTCCTCTCCCTCACAGTCACAAGGATGCATTTAGGTAGCTAAACATGGTTCCTTTTGGTTTTACATGAATGGATACTTGGTACTTTTGACAGAATTCGGTTGGTACCTATAAAAGTACCTAATTCAGTACCCACCCCTAATCAAAGTTAACACACTCATTGATTTTAGAGCCTTTCAAAGTCAAAAGAGAAATTGATCCCTGCTATAAACCAATGAAACAACAACAGCCAACACCCAGCTCTACAATGTGGTAGTGCAGAGCTCATCTCTGAGTAATTATGGAGGAATATAATGATCCATAACTGTGACGCCTCCCAAACAGGCATCACACCTACAGACTGACTCTACAAGAACGCACCCCAGAGATACAACCGGTGTTTCAACTTATTCACACCTATATTCACACCTGTGTTCCTCTGATATCATGCTTTAGGAAGGAGACTGAGGTTATACCAGGTTACTGCTGCACAGATCTGTCACATCTGATCATTAAAGACAATTCATAATGGAATGGGAATGTTCAGTGTCTTTTTTATTCTAAGGATTGAGGTTAAACAAAAGATTTAACTGCAGACAGATGAAGAATTTATCTCCAAAAACACTCACTGGGAAGGAAAAAATGACATGAAGTGAATGACACTTCAGATGAACTGACCAAGAAGGAAAGACTAATTGCAAACAGAGGGGAAATGAACACAGGTGTGAGACAAAACAACACAGGTGAAACTAATGAGTGCAATTAGAGAGGAGGGAAACAAATGGACAGTAAGTAAAACTGAACCAGATACACAGCAAACAGGAACTACAAAATAAAACAGGAAACACAAGTTAAAACACACAAAACACAACAAATGGTGTATAATTGCTGTGAATGCAGCAATGCATTCACAGCATATGTTCTTCTGTGACAAAAAAAATTCTTCTTCTTCTTCATTCTTCTGCCTGCTTTTTTGGACCGCTAAGGCTCCTACAAACTTCAACTGTTTTCGCCGTTCAAACTTCAAAACGTGTGTTTCAGTGGGGACAAGGGGGCTATGACTCTTCAGAAACTTTTCACAAATACTTTCCAAGATATTTCAGAATTTGTGCGTTTTTTGGTCTTTTTGGTTCAAAGAGATGAATGCGGAATTTTCAAAATTTTCTCCCTTCAGGACATTTTTCAACCTGCTTCAAACCCTCCTCATTCAGTCATACATTCAGCTACAAACTCTATTCAAACTTAAAAATATTCAGCTATCTTTTGGCTTCATTCGGTGATCAAAAAATCACTCATACATTTCTCAAAACCCCTCAATTCTCCTGCAAAATGAATCTTTACATTCAAAACAGTGTTTATTTTTCTCAAAATGGTGTTTTGTCTCCAAATGACACACACAAACCACTATATGGACAAACATTTATATGAACCAGTTGAACACTGATGTGTTCAGTGTAAAACACTGTGATTACATAATTTTCAGGGTATGCATCAGTTACAGGATTGTAGAGGACTTACTTGCACATAGTTATATCGCAGTTCTTTGACTCTGTCTGAATTGCGTTCAAATGGAACTCTGTAGACTTGTTTCATCTTCAGAGAAGTTCTTCCCCAGACACGGTCCAGAGTGGATAAACTTATTCTATCAACATTTGGAAAAATGTCATTGTTTTCTAGTACTTTTCTTTGGATTTGTCGTAATGTAATGACATTATTCTCTAGGACCATGTTCCAAGTTTGATTTTCCCATTTAGGAGACAGTAGACGCTCCCCACCTCCTCTTGATGGTCGTCTTTCAGCTCTGCAATACAGAGAGTGAAATGTTGTAAATATTGTGAAGGGATAAAAAGAAGGAGTACATTTCTCAAATAAACACAAATAAACACTTTACTTTTTTACAGTCCTTCAGAACAGTCCACTGGCAATACTGTAATACTGTACTTATTGAGTACTGTGTTGAATTGCAGTACAACAATTTCCTAATACTAGTAAGACTATATTTCTTATTTTAATTTTGGAAAGTCTGGATGATGGATGCTATTGTGTATCTGCTCAAATTTGGCAGCACCCTTTTCCCAGCCTCCCTCATTGTTAGACCATGGTTCATCACATGGTCAACCAAAGTGGCCCTGATCTCATCAGAGATTATGGCCCTCATCCTTCCTCGTCCCTGTCCTCGTCCTCGTCCTCCTTGTCCTCCTTGTCCTCCTTGTCCTCCTAGTCCTCCTTGTCCTCCCCGTCCTCAGTGTCCTCCTCGTCCTCCTCTCATTCTCACACCTCTGGCTCAGGGACAAGGAAGGATGAGGGCCATAATCTCTGATGAGATCAGGGCCACTTTGGTTGACCATGTGATGAAACAAGGTCTAACAATGAGGGAGGCTGGGCAAAGGGTGCTGCCAAATTTGAGCAGATACACAGTAGCATCCATCATCCCGACTTTCCATAATGAAAATAAGAAATTTAGTCTTACTAGTTTTAGAAAACTGTTGTACTGCAATTCAACACAGTACTCAATAAGTACAGTATTACAGTATTGCCAGTGGACTGTTCTGAAGGACTGTAAAAAAGTAAAGTGTTTATTTGAGAAATGTATTCCTTCTTTTTATCCCTTCACAATATTTACAACATTTCACTCTCTGTATTGCAGAGCTGAAAGACGACCATCAAGAGGAGGTGGGGAGCGTCTACTGTCTCCTAAATGGGAAAATCAAACTTGGAACATGGTCCTAGAGAATAATGTCATTACATTACGACAAATCCAAAGAAAAGTACTAGAAAACAATGACATTTTTCCAAATGTTGATAGAACAAGTTTATCCACTCTGGACCGTGTCTGGGGAAGAACTTCTCTGAAGATGAAACAAGTCTACAGAGTTCCATTTGAACGCAATTCAGACAGAGTCAAAGAACTGCGATATAACGATGTACAAGTAAGTCCTCTACAATCCTGTAACTGTTGCATACCCGGAAAAATGTAAACATACATGTTTTACAGTTTTTCTCGATTGTTTACACACAATTTTTGGTTCCTGAGACACGATGACCACAACATATAACCAATGCACCAACTCCATGAACCAAGTCTGCTAAACTATAAGCACAATTCCTGCTTTTCACTCAGACTGCAGATCTACAACACACTTTTTTCAAAACACTACACACAATTCTCTGAGTTTTGGCACAATTTACATGAAGTAAACTTCTTGTTTTCACAAAGAACACAATGCCACTCAAAACAGTAAAATGAATATTCCTATTATGCACTCTGACTCATCACATGGGTAAACACCTGTCACACAATTTTACATTTAGCAATCAGAGCTTTAGCATAAAAGGGCAACAGGTGAGTTTCTCTGTTTTGGAACAATGGATGCCAACAAAATCAGAGGGAGAGCCAGAGGTGTGAGAATGAGAGGACTACGCAGAGGATGAGGAGGACGAGGACGGGGACGATGAAGGATGAGGGCCATAATCTCTGATGAGATCAGGGCCACTTTGGTTGACCATGTGATGAACCATGGTCTAACAATGAGGGAGGCTGGGCAAAGGGTGCTGCCAAATTTGAGCAGAAACACAGTAGCATCCATCTTTCGGGCTTTCCAAAAAATGAGAATAAGAAATTTGGTCTTACTAGTTTTAGGAAATTGTTGTACTGCTATTCAACACAGTACTCAATGAGGACAGTATTACAGTATTGCCAGTGGACTGTTCTGAAGGACTGTAAAAAAGTAAAGTGTTTATTAGGGCCCGAGCCCCCGAGAATCGGGGGGCGAAGCCCTCTTGTAACTGTTAGGATTCTTCTTCTTCTTCTTCTTCTTCTTCTTCTTCTTCTTCTTCTTCTTTGTTTCTGCCAATACAATGCCATTTTGCGTGCCTTTGGCTTGAAAAAAAGGCGAAATGACCTAGCCACAAAATTCAAACTCGGCGAAAAATTTATGATTCCACTGTCTCTGCAAAAATCCATCCCCCCTTGCGCCCCCTAGGGGCTTAAAACTGCAGCCCCTTGGTCTGCTTTCAGCTACAGCCTTGAAATTTGGTGGGTATAACAAGCATGCCCACATGAACAAAAAAGTCTCTTATGACTATCGTGAATTCTCAACATGAACTTCGCTATTAGCACGTAAACATGGGATTTTGACGATTTGTAGCCTACGCATTTGAACGAACTAGTCCTAGGGCTTTTGTCACAGCAACTTGGCATGTGTATACTAAACACATTGAACATTAATAATCATAGCTAAATTTACAGAATATTTTTCCGTTTGGCTAGGACACGGGCTCAAAGTTCGGCATTTTTCAACTTTGTCCAATCTGCACCAAAATCAAGACACATGTTCAGTGTTAAGCCCTGGACACAGCCATGTCATTATTCCTCCCAGAAATTACAACGCCTCCTGATGGCAATGGCCTGAAATTGCCAAAATTACATTTATAGGCTATGTATTTCAATGAACTACTCCCAGGTTTGGACTAAGATGAACTCCAAACTTGCCTTGTGGAAACTACACACATTGAAGATGAACACTTACAATACAATTCTTATCATCTTGTATGGCTCGGCCACAAATGGCCGCCAAAGTTCACCATTTTGCAACTTCATGAAAATCTTAATAGCTCTCTTGTACAATGTTGGATCAGGCCCAAAATGCACACACATGTTAACTCTCCCATCTCCAACACATCCATATACTTCTTTTCATCTAACACTACAGCGCCCCTTACTGTTAACAGGAACTCATGTCTTTTACTCTGTCATTTATAGCCTGTTCATTTTCTGACATTTTCTTTTTCATTCTTCTTGCAAATATCTGTCGTGCCTTCATAAAGCATTACAAATCAGCTCATGTCCTCAAGGTCAAGGGTGTGTCTATGCCACTAGCTTCACCTCGCTAATGTCAAAACACAGCAGGAAGTAGTACTAACTCAGTCATTTAAGGTCTAATTTCTTCCAAACTTCACACACACCATGAAAGTCCATCCCCCAACTTTTCTTTAACCTTAAATCTCTGCTACTGCAATAGCGCCACCCACTGGAAATGCTTGATCATATTATTACATTCATTTTAACGTTTGCTCCAAATTTTACACACATGAAGTCACTCCCACTCCTGACTGCTGTTGACATGAATTACATTGATAATGCTGCTCCCCCTATGGTACACTAATCATATCAACTATGCTTTCAATGTACCATGTATGCTTGCTTGCGGGGGAACAACCTCATCCATACACAGAGCTCTTGCTTGAGGCACATTTTGCTGCACTTAGCCCGCTTGGGAATTACCCCAATACGGACCATTTTTCGCGGGGCGAGGGCCCGTCATTGCTGCATGCAGCTATATTTTGAGAAATGTATTCCTTCCTTTTTATCCCTTCACAATATTTACAGTATTTCACTCTGAGTTATTGCAGAGCTGAAAGACGACCATCAAGAGGAGGTGGGGAGCGTCTACTGTCTCCTGAACAGGAAAATCAAATTGTGAACATGGTCCTCGAGCATAATGTCATTACATTACGACAAATCCAAAGAAAAATACTAGAAAACAATGACATTTTTCCAAATGTTGATAGAATAAGTTTATCCACTCTGGACCGTGTCTGGGGAAGAACTTCTCTGAAGATGAAACAAGTCTACAGAGTTCCATTTGAACGCAATTCAGACAGAGTCAAAGAACTGCGATATAACTATGTGCAAGTAAGTCCTCTACAATCCTGTAACTGATGCATACCCTGAAAACTGTAAACATAATACATGTTTTAGTATTGGAATCATAATGAATGTATTTCACAATAGTGACCACTCCATGTCTATTTCTGATATTATCCTGTGTGTTTCAGAGAGTCCTTGAGCTAGAGGTGGCTGCAGTGGAGCACCAGTTTGTCTTTATTAATGAGGTTAGATTCAACCTCACAAAAAGACGTAGAAGAGGAAGGAACATCATCGGCCATTTTGTGTTCCAAGTCAAAAACAAACAAACAATTCTAAAATATTTTGCAAGAAGTGTCACACTGAACACAAAAAGGCCAGAGTCATGATGAATATTATGTAATCACAGTGTTTTACACTGCGCACATCAGTGTTTAACTGGTTCATATAAATGTTTGTCCATATAGTGGTTTGTGTGTGTCATTTGGAGACAAAACACCATTTTGAGAAGAATAAACACTGTTTTGGATGTAAAGTTTCATTTTGCAGGAGAATTGAGGGGTTTTGAGAAATGTATGAGTGATTTTTTGATTTGTGTGTAGAGTTCTGAGAATATGAGGCATCCTTTCAGAAAATGTGTGTAAGCAATTGAGAAAAACTGTAATATTGTAATATAATTTTACATAATAATACCAGTAAAGCATTAATTAATAAATGACAGGTACATTTGATAAGTTGAACTTAATTTCCAAGAGATAACTAATGCTACGCTAAGCAGTTTTGTTCAGTCTGCCTTTGTTGTTCCCTTAGTTATATATAGGGGAGGATTTTGTTTAAAAAAAACAGGTAGCACTTTAGATTACAGCCCGCGTCTTACAGTGTAGTTTCCCGTCTCTTACAGTGTAGTTTCCTCAACTGTAGGGGTAACTCTCACACATGTACCTTGACATTTTGCGGTACCTATCGGGTAGTTACGCTCTCGTCTTACAGTGTAGTTTCCCGTGTCTTACCATGAACTTGTCAAAACAGTGTAATTTTCCTGGGCATATGCTTTTGCTGTTAATGTGCAACTTCCTCTTAACAATCAGTATGGTGAATAGAGTAGACCAATGATGAACCTAAACACTGTAATGTATTGATGAGTATGTGTTTCGCACAATAATGATAAGACTTGCAGATGTAAAAAAAATTTTTTTTTATTTTTTTAAACACACAGAGACCCCACATAGTAATTCACCTTTTAAGTAACCCGGCCATTAAGTTAACACTTGCCTCTGCTTACTGTCTAACTGTCCATTACTTCCACTGCGACAACCCACTACTTTACCTGTAACTACTGGTCAACAACTGGAACCGGGCTGGATTTTAAAGTGCACAGTTGTTGGCTTTACTTACTGTGTAACTACCCACTACTTTACTGTAACTACTGGTCAACAACTGGAACCGGGCTGGATTTTAAAGTGCACACTTGTTGGCTTTACTTACTGTGTAACTACCCACTACTTTACCTGTAACTACTGGTCAACAACTGGAACCGGGCTGGATTATAAAGTGCACACTTGTTGGCTTGACTTACTGTGTAACTACCCACTACTTTACCTGTAACTACTGGTCAACAACTGGAACCGGGCTGGATTATAAAGTGCACACTTGTTGGCATTACTTACTGTGTAACTACCCACTACTTTACCTGTAACTACTGGTCAACAACTGGAACCGGTCTGGATTTTAAAGTGCACACTTGTTGGCTTTACTTACTGTGTAACTACCCACTACTTTACCTGTAACTACTGGTCAACAACTGGAACCGGGCTGGATTTTAAAGTGTACACTTGTTGGCTTTACTTACTGTGTAACTACCCACTACTTTACCTGTAACTACTGGTCAACAACTGGAACCGGGCTGGATTTTAAAGTGCACATTTGTTGGCTTTACTTACTGTGTAACTACCCACTACTTTACTGTAACTACTGGTCAACAACTGGAACCGGGCTGTATTATAAAGTGCTCACATGTTGGCTTTACTTACTGTGTAACTACCCACTACTTTACTGTAACTACTGGTCAACAACTGGAACCGGTCTGGATTATAAAGTGCACACTTGTTGGCTTTACTTACTGTGTAACTACCCACTACTTTACTGTAACTACTGGTCAACAACTGGAACCGGGCTGGATTTTAAAGTGCACACTTGTTGGCTTTACTTACTGTGTAACTACCCACTACTTTACTGTAACTACTGGTCAACAACTGGAACTGGTCTGGATTTTAAAGTGCACACTTGTTGGCTTTACTTACTGTGTAACTACCCACTACTTTACCTGTAACTACTGGTCAACAACTGGAACCGGGCTGGATTTAAAAGTGCACACTTGTTCGCTGTACTTAATGTTTAACTACCCTCTACTAGTGTGCATTTTATAATCTAGTCCAGTTCCAGGTGTTGACCAGTAGTTACATGTAAAGTGCTGGGTTGTTGCAGTGGAACTGTTGAAGCTACTGACATCTGTGTTTCTATGATGAATAATGCTTGGACACTTTATCCACACAGATACTCCGGTCAGAGAGTAAAGGCAGATACACAGTTCACAGTTCAGTCTTTTATGTATCCTTTAAGAAACAGCATTACACTAACGGCCGGATGCATGGAGAATGAATGAACGAAGAGGATGAATAATGTGTGTGACATCAACGTCCAACAGCCACTTATCAGTAGTGCATCTCAACAGGGTTGGCAGTGTATGGTATCTGAAACAATAAATAACAGAAGGTGAATCAAAGACAGTGTCTACCAGACGTTAATGATGCGCCCACTAGCTATTTAGCATTAGCAGTGCAACGTAAGGGAAACAAGAGCCAAAATTCCTGCCACATAATCAAACAAACTAAATGTTTATTCCCCTCTCAACACTCCTTAAAGATAACTTGTAAGCTATTAAAGTACTTACTTCCTCAAGAATGCATCACTGATAACTTATAAGATGTTTTGAAGATGCTTTTAAACAATCGCGGAATCTCCGTTCGGGATATACAACTTTTAGGACCCCAGGCTGCCCGCATAAAGGCATGAACGCAAATACGCAAAATCCTAAGGACCCCGGTCTGCCCTCCAAGTTGCCTGAATAAAATTATATACAAAATGCTTACAACACATCAACGAAGAACAAAGGCAATTTATAACAGAAAATACTGGATAGTTAGCCAGTAAGCAAAGACAAGTGTGATCTTAATGGATCAGTAACTTAAAAGGAGAATTACAATGTGGGGTCTCTGTGTGTATAAAAAAATAAAGATATTTTATACGTCTGAATATCATTATTATGTGAAACCCATACTCATCAATACATTACAGCTTTTAACTTTATCATTGGTCTACATAATCTTTATCCATGCTGATTCTTAAGAGGAAGTGATACATCAAGGTTTGCATAGTTAGAGCATATGTCCAGGAAAATTACACTGTTTTGATAAGTTCATGGTAAGACACGGGAAACTACACTGTAAGACTCCGGGACTTACACTGTAAGACGCGAGCATAACTACCCGATAGGTACCGCAAAATGTCAAGGTACATGTGTGAGAGTTACCCCTACAGTTGACGAAACTACACTGTAAGAGACGGGAAACTACACTGTAAGACGCGGGCTGTAATCTAAAGTGCTACCAAAAAACATAAACCAAGAGTGTACATATCCTAAAATCAAAATAACTAATCTCCCAAGTTATAGAAAATATACATGGCGAGCCTGAATTTAATCATCTCAAGATAAACTCCCGAATCCTGTAGGTGGCAGTATTGTGCGTGGAAACTTGTAAAATGTGAAGAAGAAGACGGCAAGCCTCACAGTGGCTGTTTTCGAATTCGCATACTATACTAGCAGTGCCTACTGTTTCGACCAAAATGCAGTATGCAGTATGCAGTATGCGAACAAATGTCAGAGTTGCAGTATGAGAAAAACACCCGGATGACGTACTGAAATGGGAAAAATCCACAGTATGCATCGGACCAGTCTGCTTCGCATACTGTTACCCACAATGCAACGCGCCAGGTCCCATATCAGAAGTGAAAATGGCTGAGGGCGGAGCAACAACAACCGGAGTAGCAGAGGAATATAAATATGAGAGCCATTTCTTTTTTTATCTTTAAATCCTCATCATCTCCACCACTGAAAGTTTATATAAAATGCTCTCTCTGGCAATATATTTGCAGATAAGTTACTCGTGGTTTGTTTATTTTCTACATTTTCAATAAAGTTTTTTTTGGGAAAAAAAGTCGGCCGTAGCCAACTTCCGTTTTCTTCGAACTGAAAACCAGCGTAGCATACTACAAAAATTAACCCAACTGAACAGTCATACTACATACTGCTTATGAAAGTAGTATGTAGTAGGCAGTGCCTACTACATACTACTTTAATAAGCAGTATGTAGTAGGCGAATTCGAAAACAGCCTGGGTAAAGCCGGGTAGAGCGCAACGCGTTTAACCCCGCCCACGTTGAGGCACGCCTCGTTCTGCAGGCTGCAGTCAGGGGCTTCTCTCTTGATTTGCAGCTTTATTCTTATAATAAATCAAAATACAAAAGAAGCCGTTCGTCATGGTCAAAGAACTGTGTGCTCATCCAGTCAAAAAACACGCCCTCTCACCTGGTGAGCACACCTATAACACTGTCCAAGACTCCACCCCTGTTTAAGTGAACACAAATAAATATAAAGTGTGCATAAATAAAAATGTCTGCAACAAGTAGGATTTGCTTGTTTCGTTTAATCTTTCTAAACCACGCTTCTTGTGAGTTTCTGTTAGTGATAGAGGTGTGGGGAACTTATTTTACACATGTGGCACTTGTTTCCTCATCCATTTCGCTGTTGCACTTCCTGTCAAAGTGAGCATCGATACAGGGGCTGTTTTCGAATTTGCATACTATACTAGCAGTGCCTACTGATTCGACCAAAATGCAGTATGCAGTATTCAGTATGCAGTATGCGAACAAATGTCAGAGTTGTAGTATGAGAAAAACACCCGGATGACTGAGGGCCTTTTTCAAACCGCCCCCTACACACTCTCCCTACCCACTACCCCTCTGTTTGCGCGTTCTCGCGGAGGGTCCGCCACATTAAGGGCCATCCCAAACCGATCCACGGGGAGGGGTAGTGGGCCATAAAACCCTCCACGAGCGAGTCTGCACCGATGCCGACTCGCTGAACACGTGCAGCGCTAAATTGTGTCCGGTGTCAGCCATGGAGGAAGCAACATACAAATGTAAGTTCCAGGCATATGTGCCTGCACAAATACTGTAAAACTAACACAAATATTTAATTATTGTCATGCAGATGTTCACAGCTTAAGATGTGCATGTCATTGATTAAGGCCTGCCTCGCATTTGTTCAGACAGTTCGTGTTTGAGTGTTTAATATTTACAAAAAACAAAATAATTTATTCAAGCGAGAATGAAACATGAAAAAATCTTCAATAAAAAAAGAAATGCAGCCAAAGAAGCGTGGGAGTGAGTTTCTTTTGTATTTCATACGTTATATTTTCTTTGTTTATCTGTTTCCGCCTGAGACACTTGTGTTGTTCTCTTGCGTCTTAGTCCCTCCCACCAGAGATGATGGGAGAGACGCGAGGAAATGAAGAGAGGAGAGAGGATGGAGGAGATTCGTTTTCAGGGCAATGGGACATCCTCTCCTTCAGAGCGTCACATGAAGCGACGAGTTTCAGTGAAGATGGCATCAGCTGATCACCTCTGGATCATCTGTCAGTCAGCTCTAACAGCTGTTTGTGTGTCTGCACATGTGCGCTGTAATAACTCTGATCAAACAGAAACAGAAACAGAGCTTTGTCTGTTCCTTTAACCTGTTTAACAAACGTGTTACCATAAAGAAAACCTGCTCTCTGTTTATTCTGTGTGCTGTTTAGAAGCTCACGGATCACTTTTCGGGTAAAATGCGTAATTGTGAGATTATTTATGAATTATTTATCCTTTATCTTGAGCCCATCTGATCGTGAACTCTGAAGCTTCAGAGTTCACGATCAGATAAAGTGGGTTATATTACTATCAATATAACCCACCTTATTGTGTCTCAGGAAGATATTATTGATCAGTCAGTTTTCTGTATTAATCCTCTGATTATATTGATTTGATGATGGTTGCGTTCAGTGTTTTGTGCTTTAAACTCACAGCGAACACTTTATTACCAGATTTATGATCAGTTTCTGAATGATCCTCTGTGCCTGTCCTCAGCTCGTCTTTTCTCTCATTAAACTCTGTTGTGTTTGTGAAGTTTCATGTGAAGTCTGAGCTGCTGCAGCGTCCAATCAGAGAGTGATATTCAATATGGGGGCGTGTTGGTCAGTGAAAAGACTCCCGCAAAGCCGGCTCTCGTGTCTCCTCGATCATAGCTCCTCCGATCAGTCTCCTCTCTCCTCTCTCCTCTCTCCTCTGAGTGCAATTATCGCTTTGGGACAGTCTTCAAAATGGCGACTGGGAAAGTACTTCCGGTGTCATGGAGGAGATAGGACGGAGGAAGCACGAAGTTAACGCATTGAGACGCACCCATTATCACAAAATCTGAGCGTGAAATCAATACAGTTCTGCTCTCAAATCAATAAAAAATGCTCTTGATTTAAGATAGGATATTCATTCCATATCTGAAGGCCTGTCAGGGACAGACCTGGTTGATAAACCCCTCAACCAACGTGTCGTGAACCAGAGAGGGGGATCTGTATCTGCTGATTTCTGCAACACATAAATAGGTAGAGGCTTGAAAATCTGCACAGGTTTAGTATGATCATCCGCCGTTTTGTTACTTTATATCTATGTTTAAAATCTAGAAAGCACAATTCCTCTTTTTTAATACACCAGGACTCCTTAGTAGGTCCTCAAGATCATCAAATACATCTCACAACCTTTAAATGTCACTGGGTCGTGTTCTGTAGCTTCAAACATTCATCAGTTTCATGTACAAAGACGAAAAAAATATACTTCATTCAAGAACTCTTTGCTTTCGTCATTAAGACTTTGATGAGCCAATATCATAAGTCAAAGGCTCATTTATTTTATTAAAAAATTATTGTGTTCACATTATATCTGTTGTTTGGTTTGTTATAAAGTTCACACACAGAAAAATGAATTTGACTCGCTGTAACTGACAACTGTTTGTGCACTAGGGAGGGACTGTATTTTTCAAATCCCTTTACAGTGAAAGTTCCCTCTAACAGGAGATCCTAAAGATTCCAAAAATAATAAAAATCCTGAGTGAACAGAAGTTGCCTGTTTTTTCCATTGTCATAAATTCATTTACAAAAACTGAAGTTATATCTCCGAACAAACCTATGATATTGTGATTTTTTTTCTATAATTTGGTGCCACATGACATCTGAGAAAACCATGCTGCTTCTAACCTTCCTGTTATATTACAAAGGAATATTAGTCCCTTTTTGGACTGGCCTGCTAGTTAGGGTTAGGTGCTGCAGCTTTTAGCAACATTTAACCATCTCAGCACAACTGTGGTCTGCAGTCTATGAAACTAATTTCAAGGTGACTGGAGGCCAAAAGTTTTGTGAGCCCTATCCCTTAAAAAAGGGATGCCTCTGACTTTATCAAACAGGAAACATAATATGTCATCATAATCTGTTAAACTTTCTGTTTAATGTCCTTCTTAGAACTGTTACTGAGTGAGTATGAGTATTAGTGATAAAGTTTAGATGGACTTAAACAATTTGGTATCATCTCCCTCTACTGGCGTTTATTACACTCCCTGAATTAATTTACCTTCAATAGCAGTGAGGTCACTCCAAACCACCAGGGGGCGATATTGATCTATTAACAAGTCTAGCTCAATTAGACTCTTAGACTCTTTGATGTTGTGTGATGGCCAAAGTAAAAAAAAAGGATTTTTTCAATGATTATTATTTGATTATTAATAATATTTATTTATTTATTAGGGTCCTCGGCCTGAGCCAGGGCACCTTCTAGCAGGGCTAGAAGGTGCCCTCGGCCGAAGGCCGAGGGCACTATTGTTCCTGCTGCGTTTCTTTTTTTTTCTTATTATTATTCCGCCCCGTCAATGATCGCTAATTTGAACCCCTAAACATGCTCAAAAACTCACCAAAATTGGCACGCACCTCACAATCGCGGAAAAATTCGATAAAATACCAAACATGACCCCCGCCATCCCATAATAATCTCTCTACAGCCAAAAAACCTCTAAAGACCACTCAAAAACACACAAAAATGGATCTAGCTCGGGCCAGGAATGTCGTAGACACATGAAACCAACATCAAAACGTTCGTCTCATTGAGACGCACAAAAAATATAGGAGGTATTTTTGCGTTGCTCCAACAGGAAACCGGCAATTTGCCCGCCAAAATAAGAGTTTTCAGAATTTTTAGCCTTTCTACAAACATTAACTTGTCAATAACCAAAAATGGTACAGGCTTGAAAATTGCCTCACATGACAGACCAGACCCTGTTCTACAAAAGTTGTAGGGGAAGTTGTTGTTTCTGGCCCGGTTTTCGAATGGCGAGCCCTCAAAGTCGCCGACCACGCAATGTTAACAGATGGGAGAGCAGCCCTCGCTGAGCATTTGGGCCTCTAGACAAAAAAGTAAAAGTTGCACAGCTTTAAAAATGACATGGTTGGATTCCTCACAAAATGTTCTTTAAGAAAATCATATTTTTACACAGATAAGGTCAACATTCTGGTCTAGGATGAGTAGTTCTTTCATCTTGGAAATTTGATCCTCTCCCAGGGCTGCTGCATTCCTGTGATGATGTCACACACTGATTAGTAGTTCCACACAGCTGGTCACATGACTCAGCAGAGGAAACAATGACTCTCTCCCTCATTAAAGTGCTTATTAGACCCCCTGAACATGCTCAAAAACTCACCAAAATTGGCAGACACATTACAGTCGTCAAACTCTTCAATATAATACCAATCATCCCATAATATTCCCTCTGTCCACATTCTGACACATTAAAGCAGCCATAGCAGCCAGTAGGAATGTCCTAGAGAGATCAAACCAACATCAAAATGTTCATCTCATTAAGACAAACAAATTACTTGCTGACACCCTGACCTTTCCCAGACAGGAAGTTGGCTATTTCTCTTCAGCATAGCACAGGATACGTTGCCATGGTATCAACTGACTCCCTGACATCCCATAATATTCTCTCAGAGCCATTAGGCTTACTTCCACCAATGCACAGCAAAATAGCCCTAACTGGGGCTAGGAATGTCCTAGAGAGATGAAACCACCAACAAAATGTTCGTCTTATTCTGTTGGACACATTGGGGCCAATACCATGATAGTAGGGCAAAACCGGCATGAGCCCCGAGGACCCGTCTAACGCTGCTTGCAGCTTTAATTTTTATTATTATTTGCAAATTGTTTTTTTTATCCAGGTCTTAATCTGTAATTAACAATACAGTACATAATAATACATTATATTTCCCCCCATTTATGATGCTCCTGTGGTCTTTTTTTTTTAACACACATTTACTCGTTCTAACAATTTTACTTAATTATTTGTAGTATTACCTAGTTTAAAATCTTCACTTTTACACTTTACCGTTCATGCATTTTTAGATGTCAGCGACAATGTGACCCAAGTCTCAAAAATGACTTAAAAAAAAAGTAGATAACTGGATTTTCTTTAAATAGAATCGACAATAAAATCCCCGTAAGTTCTTATAAAAGTCTGAATCTACCCCAAGACTAGTGGAGACCTTGAGATTGGGATAAAATCCCATATTTCCGATGCCTCAGCTAGCACGTGAAGGCAGCACCAGCAGGCCCACCGCTGCGCTGTCCCGTGGGGTTTTCCGGGTCTGTCACACAGCTCCTGCGCCACTCATTAACACGAGACAGGTGTCCGTCCAAATGGCCGTCCTACCGTGGGAATAGCGTTTGTAACCACCCTAAAGAAGAACCATGACGGAGGAGAGGACTCGACTCGGCAGCTGTCCTCCGCCAACAAACAACAACAACACGAAGAAGAGCAGCGACTGGACACTGTGTGTCTTCTCATGATAGGTTTAATGTTTTCCTGCGGCCTGGGCGGTCTGTATGCTGCTTTCTGAGGGCGTTGACGTTTTTACTTTGTATATGTGGTACTGTTGTGGTCTTCTGATCTCACTCTATCAGAAATAATCACAACAGCTGCTGCAGCGACGTCCCGAGGAGGAGCATCCCTGGTGTTTATTACAGGAGAGGAGGACACTATCACAAGCCAGGGACTCGACGCAGAGACAGACAAGAGCAAACATGTTCGAGGCGAGAGGAATCCCCTTTGTGCTGCTCGACATAGCCTGCCTGGTTCTTGGTATGTATTAAATACCCTTTTTTTTTTCCTCCACCGACTGCTCTAAGCTCTTTGTTAGCGCTATTTTTATTACTATAAGCCGATTTGTGACTTGATATAATCCTGCTGTTGGGATATTTAACAGCTTGCCATCATGTGAAGGGAGTGGTGAATGTTCAGCAGCCCACGAGTGACATTTACATTTACAATCATTCTACACTTTTTCTGTATTTTCCCCTCTGAGCAAGATTACTAATAACAATGAAATGACTTTGGTTTCATATGCAAAGAAGGGCAACGTCTTTTCAGTCACCCTGTGGGTGCATTATTATGTAATATTCACATGAGGCGTTATAATAACGAAAATACCCATTCATAAACCTTAATGCCTCCTTTTATATCATATCACTACAGTTTTAACTTACTGAGCTGTTATTAACTTTTTTTTAATGCTCTCCGACGACCAAAATTAAAGGTTAACATTTATGCTTTGTTTAACTTTAATTCACAGATTTTCTTGACAAACTGTATTTTATGACACTCTGACACCAAAAGCTGTTTTAAACCCATACACAAGCATTGGCAAGTTGCTCAAGATTGCTTGTTTATGTATAACCATGTGTTTCCTCTTAAACAGGAGGTAAACTGTGCTCAGGTCCGGCCTTTTTCTTTACTTTAAGGCTTTATCTAACATGAAAAATGACTGTTGCAGGTGGTAAAAATGAACAAATGACACATTTTATACTTGAAATTATTAATTGATTTAAGGTTTCTATTATCAAAGTAGAAAAAACGTAAGTTTTTATTCTTTGAAACTCAAATTGTGAAGAGTTAATGCTAAATGATTAGTCTCAGCTCCACCCACAGTCTTCAGCGTAATCTTCGTATTTCCATGCAATGCTAGATAATGTCAGCTTTGACCTTTAGACATATTTTGAGACAAATTTTCATTACTTTGCCAGAGGAGGGGGCAGCAATATACGAGTGCCGTAAAGCACTGCATTAGACTAAGAGGTAGCATGACTGCAATTTGGAGAGCAGAAAAAGCAAACTTGATTATCCTGCCAGTGACGCAGACTATTCGATTATGACCAGGCATGCAGCCTGAGGTTGTTTTTAACGGTCTTACCAGGGCGCATGTGACCTAAAGTGCACATACATGTTGCTAGTTAAGCTTAATTAATGCAGTGAAGTGCATGATGTACAGAAAGACAAGTTAACCAGGTTTCTTCTTTAGTACATTTGATAAAGAGCTGATGTTGAATCCTCAGGAAAGTGTGTGTATTCATGTTAAAGTGTCCACATTTCTCTGTGTGTGTTTGTTTCTCAGCTGTTATATGGATCAGGACATGATAACGTGTAATACGGCTGCAGTTAAAGAGTGACTTGGGACTTTCAGCCTGTTGGCCTGTCTCAGGTTGTGTCTTGACTTTCTGGTGTCTCCAGCTTTTAGACGATCAATATAAGATGAAAGAGCTGAGGGCAGCAGCTCTAAATATGGCAGATGGACGAGAACCAAAATGAAAAAGCTGATTTATAAGAGCGTGTGGGTGAAGGTGTAGCTGCATGTGATATCATCAGGTTTAAATGTGGACAACAGCTCAATAACACACCCTCATTTTTCTGTTTGAATGGAAGAACAAATTAATTTCTGCTTTCTTATGGACCAAATCAAGCAGAGAGGTGTGCGCAGCTCAATATCCAGACTTTGAACTGTCAGAATCTATTATCTTTATTATGGTATTGTATCTGTTAGGAGTGCATTTGTCCACAGCTCTTTTCACACCAAGGTGAGGCATTGCCAACAACAAAAACACCTCAGAAATATCCTTCCTGCTGACAAAACAGACCAAAGTGAACACTAAGGTCGCTGGGAGTCTGTCTTATGTTATGTGATACATTGTGTTGAGCTTGACAGTGCACATTTTCTGAAGCTGTGTTAAAAACTTGCCATTATTTTTATGCTTTTTAAGTGTTCACATGATATTAAAAGACCAAAATCAACAGTGAATTGATCATAAAACAAGTCTTGTGATCAAAGCTAAATTGTACGTTCCACTGACTTTCTTCTTGTCCAAAAACTACTGGAATAGATAGACTGTGAGTGTTGTTACAGAAGTATAACCTCATACAATGGATCACAAGAAAACCCCTGGATTAATATGGAACTGGTTTATAATAAGTCCTGTCTGTCTCTGAGGTTCATGCGTGTTATTGACCTCTGTTATTTTCTCTAACTTTGAAAACATACCCAATAGATAACAGACATTTTAAGCCAAAGGGTATGACACATGTCAGGGAACAGCCAACGTCAACAAAGACTACTTCTTAAAACAAGTATTGTCAGGAAAGCCAAATGTTACGTTTGACTTCTATTGTTGTAGGACTGTGGAAAAGGTTTTACCGCAACACTTTCTGCCCCAATCTGGATTTTTTTTCTGTCTTGATTAGACTAAAATAAACTGTTAATATTGATCCAGTATCTAGTATCTTATGTCTTGGTTGTTGATAGGGACGCATGGTATTATCGGCACATTATTGGTATTGACCGATATTGGCTTAAAAATAAAACATCAGATATCAGCAAACACATCAAATGCAGTCGATTTAATAAACCGACAACATAATGGGCCAGAGATACATATGTTTTTTACACTTTTTGTGATTTTATTTGCACAGTACAGATTCAGTCATCCCATATTTGTCTCCTGTCCAAAGTTGAAGTTAAACTTAGTTCAACTTGAGTTTAAGCAGCAGTCCGTACAATACATGTATCTGAGTCATTTAGGCACATTAACCATTTACCAAAGTAAACCATTTTATCCAATTTGGGTTTCAATCGTTGTACAGTTGCACTTCTTATATGTTCCTTGTGAACACAGGTTACGTTTACTGACAATCAATTGTGAAATTGGTCAGATTTTCCCTGGTTGTTGGTAATGTTATGATTTTGTCAGGAAGAGCATCTTCAGCTTCCAAGTAGGATTTACCTTTTGGATTTTTTTTGTTTGAAAGCAATTGTTATTGATAAATATATACAATTTCATGTATATATTTTTCTTATTTTGCACAAGAAATTAATATTACCTAACAAATGTGATGAGAATATGCATCATAATTAGACACTGATCGACATCAACATTAGATTGGTGATCGGGGATCGACGATCGACCTATCCTTACACGTGAAACTGATCTTGTATACCTCTGGGAAGGTCTGACAGCCAGCCATTGTTGCCTTTTGCTCTGAGACCTAAAACTCAGCACACTTAATTGGTTGTTTGAGTAAAAAAATAAAGATTTTATTGTTTCACAGGTATTGTTCAATGAAGGTATATGCTGCCAGTTGTAAAAAATAAAAATCAGTATCGGCCAAAATTGGTAACTGTATTAAGATGATATGAAAACATAAAAGCCAGTCTCCTTTAACCTGTCAGAAATGTTGTGGTCTCTTAATTTGTAACGTATTTATCAGCAGATGATCATTCACACTATCTGAGAAATGACTGATTTGGTGATCTCGTCACTGTCTCTCAGCAGCACCCTCACACTCTGATTGTTATTGATCATTTTTTAACCTTTGACCCTTCCTTCCACAGGAGGTCTGCCTCTGGCAGCCTTTAACCTGGGTAAGATCCGCCCCTATCAGAGGGGCTTTTTCTGTAACGACGAAAGCATCAAGTACCCTTTCCACCACAGCACAATCACCTCCACAGTGCTCTACACTGTGGGCTTCAGCCTGCCCATTAGCTGCGTAAGTAGGAATCAACGGAGGCGGGTTCACCAACGTCAATTTAACCTCTCTGTAGCTTAGGAGCTGCAGGTGTAGCTGATAACCAGGAGTTGAAATGAAAGGAAGTAATCTACTATAAAACCAACTCATTTCCAGGCAGAGCTTGATGTAAATTCAGAAACGTTAGCTTCCTGTTTGATGAGACAGAAGCTTCAATTATTCAGAAGCTGTTCTGATGCATGTCGACCCGCTATTGAGTCCAGATGGGATCAGGTGAAGCCCTCTGTTCACATGCATCAGCTTTGAGTTCTATAAATGTGAAGGCCGAGGAGGATGTCCACTTCAAATAACTGATACAAAACAGAAGCAGGAAGTTAAATCTTGCCACATACATTACACACTAAATGTAAAACTCAGATTCAACTTCAATTCATTCACTTCAATTCATATTTTTGCACCTTTATGTGCAATTTTAATGCAATCAACCCAAAGTATCATGATTAAACCAGCAGTATCTGTATGGCTAACAATAAACTAATATCAATCCACACTGTTTCTCCCATAAAACCACTTCAGAGCAGGACTTTACTCTTCTTTCCTCAAACATTTTACTGCTAACTATGGCCTGGGCTTTCTCTCTCTGTTGGTAATTATTGCAGCACATGTGCAGGCTGCGTGCTGTGTCTGTCTGTTCCTTAAAATAGCTGGAATGCTCCTGGATCAGAGAGGTTTTTGTTTCTGAGATGGTGTTGGTGGTGCTGGAGGTGGACGGGCCTGAAAGTGCCGCTGGTGTGTGTTTCTGTTCAGTGGTCTCCACTCCCTTTATCTCTCAACTCTGTGTAAGATCTTTAATACGAATGTGAAACACTTTTTTTAATGTTATTATCGTCTGAACTTTATCATTTTTATCACTTTAACCATCGTTGTCCGCTGCCAAAAGAAGAAGAGCTGAGGTTTTAGTCAGAGCTCAAGCGCGAGAAAGAAAAGCTGACCTGAAGTTGAGGTCAGTTTTTTCCATGTCACTGCAAAGTGTGAATCATGTATGTGCGCTTCAGTCATGTGTGTTAGACCAGTGCTGACAGTGATGGCTTTCTGTAAGGATCTACTTGGCTCTAAAACACAACCCATGACACAAATCACGCCTCTCCCTTAAGAAGTAAAAGCACTGAGGTTTTGCACTTGAGTTGGGCTCATTAACCAGCAGCAGAATGTCATTTCTGTGCTTTAAGTTTAACTTTTCGTTATTAACATCCACTTTTTGTTATCTGTCTGGACGCCATGCCGGCACTTTTAACCATTAACATGCACAAGTTTCTTCCTGGAAGCTGGTGGAGGGTGCTGCCGCCTCCATCGCCTTTTTCAGAGGATGCAACCTGGCCGCTGTCTCACACTTTGCACAGACAGGGACACAGTGTTGCATCATGGGTAGACATGATCTTGTAACCTGTACATTTTCCTTGTTTTTTTTCTCTCATTGCTTCTCTGCCAGTTGGACTCCCGTTTGCTATACTCACACTGAGGCACAGTCCTTTCCGCCGAGGCTTTTACTGTAACGATGATTCGATCAAGTACCCGTATAAAGAAGATACCATATCTCATCAGTTGTTAGGAGGTGTTATGATTCCCGTCACAATAATCACTGTAAGTGCACCTGTTGGTTTGCTAACTGTTGGTTTGCTAACTTTCTGTTATCCACTTCTATCTTCCCTTTAATCCATGTTAAGTCCTTTTTTCCTGTTTTGTCTGTGTGGTTTTAACTGATTTCACCAGTCACTAATGCTTTTAATCAGTTTGGTTGTTGCATGTTTCCCCAAGCCTTTGAGAAAAGTTTCACAATAAAATAAAAAGGTGCCTCAGGTCAGACTTTTATTTTGAAATTCACCTGCCCTAGATTCATCTCCAGCTGCAACAGAGAGACACTAGATCCAGCAGATGTGAAACTCTTCACGAGTGACCTCTGTCAGCCCAAGCTGAATGGAATTGAAAAAATGCTAAAGCACTTACTGAGCCCACAAAAGTGACACAAAAACAAGCAGAGCGCCAACTTCCATTTAAGTCCAGGCACAAAAACCTCCTAAAAAAAACATCTTTTCACTGTAAAGAAGATTAGGATCCCCCAGCTTTTTAAGATAACGGCAGCAGTGAACCGTTAAAACAGCTCCTCTGTGGTTGGACCCTCAGGGCCTGTTATCTGCTGGCAGGGTTATGAAACAGACTCATTCAGATGTATTCAGACCAAAACACACCTACCAAAAGGAAAACATGAGTCATTCTTACGACATGTGACATCCACTATGTATGAACACGTGTCAGGAAATCATTTTACTACTAGAAGAAGAAGAAGACTTTCAGATCAAACAAACAAAACTTCCCGATGCCTTTTTCTTTAGAAGTGTTTTGTGTTCTTCACTTAATCAGATTTTATGACCTGAGACTGTCCTCCAATAAGTCAGGTTTTCCCTAACAGAAGTATTATGATATAATCGTTATCATCAGTAAAGTAAAGAGTTTTATATCAAAGCATGTTGTACCACAACTAGTCAAAACGTAAGGTATTGTATCATTAGTTAGGGTTTAATTCCCTCTCATAATGTTTATGTTTTCTGAAGTGGACATCATCCTGTGGCTTTCCCTCATGCATTACAGGCTTCATCTTGATTTTTTTTGGTAGCCTATGTACAAGACAGTTTTTGCTTCAAAGAAAATCCCCAAAACTTAATTCTCTTGCAAGAAATTAAATCAGAATATCAGGATTACTCATGCAACGCCTAGCGATGGTTTAGCCTCGCGTGAAGACAGAAAATGAGGTAAACAGCATCAATCCAACCAGTGGTTTTAAAATTACCCTGGCTCTATCTTCAAAGCTCATTTTAAAAGTCCCTATATCTTTTTTGTCAGGGTTACTTTTTGCCCCAGTTTTCAGTCTTGATGCTAAGCTAGGCTAACAAGCTGCCAGCTGTTGTTGCTTGTCAGTGTAAAAACATTATTAGTCGTGGTTAGTCTTTCATTCATGTCTCATCAATAAAGCAGATGTGTTTCCCCAAAAGTCTTTGATTAATCATGGTTAAACCGAGTAATCCAGGGAGTGTTTCTGACCCAGATGTTGTACTTTTTATTCAGCTGCTTCTTTGTTTTCATTTCTGTACAAACCTCTGACTCTCTACCCTGTCCTCCTCCTTACAGATGATCTTTGGCGAGTGTCTTTTGGTTTATTTAAAGCGCATCAAGTCCAAGTCCTCTTTCGGCAGCTATGTGGCTTCTGTGTACAAAGCCGTTGGTACCTTCCTGTTCGGTGCCGCCATGAGCCAGTCTCTGACTGACATAGCCAAGTATTCTATTGGCCGGCTCAGGCCACACTTCCTGGACGTGTGCAAACCGGATTGGACCAAGATCAACTGTTCCTCAGGGGCTTACATTGAAGACTTCACCTGCACCGGAGACGCAACCATGGCCAACGAGGGCAGGTGGGTCGACTTCTTTAAACCACAGACTCTGAAAGTTTTGATGCCAACAGGGGTAAAGCAAAACTCAACGTAGGCTCACTTCACTTTGGACAAAAGCTTCTGCTAAATGAAACTGTAGAACTTCTTTCAGAGAAACTGGCCTTAAGCCTTTTCTCAGACAGACGCAGGCTGTCTGCCTGTCAGTCAAGTGAGCCACGACCTTATATGGGCAAAAGTCATCATTTTGATTTGAAGAAAAGGAGTTATAGCCCCCTTTGATAGTTTTTGTGAACCAGGTTGAAAACATGTTAATTTTTGATTAAATCGAAGTCTCCAGCAAGCGCTTCCTTTAGCTCCGTTCCGATGACAGTCGAAATGTCCGCTCTCAGTGAGGATAAAATATCCGCTTTCAGGTCCACGGTATCCATTGTTGACTCTGGCCGTGGGGAGGATGGCTTATTGCCGCGGCTAGTAGTTGCTAACGCCGCAGCGTCGCTAGGCCTTGAGCTCGAGTGTCCGTCGTACTTGTATTTACGAAGCTTGGCGTTTGATGCCATGACACACACCGTTACAAACTTGCTGCAGCTTATTTATAATGTTGAAAAATGAGTTTTTTTATACCCAGCTTGTATTAATTGCGTGATAAAATTGTATTTTTACATAGGTAAGGCAGGAGCTTGTCGACGCACGTCTTACTCCATTGACACCTCAACAGCGCCCCCAAAACATGTTCATTTTTGCTGTAAGAATCAAAATTTTATAAATGATGTCTATGGGGTATCCCAGACTTTTGCAGCCAGCCTCTAGTGGACACTTGAAGAACTGCAGTTGTTAGCACTTCCACGTAGGCTTCATAGTTTGAGCCCTGGAGTTACCACTTGGTTTTAACTCCCGTTAAGTAGAATTGCCAAACACCTGTTGTGTCTGGTTTCACAAAGAGAAAGGTTGAAGTCATTCTGTGTAATTTAGAGTAAACTGCTAATCATTTTTTTCACTTATATCTGGCTTTTGGAATACAAATGAAATGAACCAGTTGACAAAATAAACTGTTGATTTATTGATAGCGTGATAAAACACTGGCTCGTGAATATCGAGCCCCCATATTTCAAATGTTAGTGTTGCAGGTCTGACAGGCAAACCTCCTCACTGTGTCAGTCCTGAAGGTGAAATATTGTGAAGAAAATCTTCTGAGTGGTTGTGTAATTGTTGTAAAAACATATGGCCATCCCAGAGTCGAGTTGTGCAACATTTCATCTGTAGTTAGTATCTGGCTACACATGGATGACATGAGGCTGTGTTTTTAGCAGAATGCGTTGGCAGCACGCAACAGCAGAGCTTGGGTAACATCGCAGGAATGTAAAGCTTGTTTTGATTAAGGTCTGTGTGCGTTATCGGCCGTGAGCAGAGGGAAGTACAGAGGGAGGAGAGGATATCCACTTCTCGTTTTGTCGTAGGGACAGCCAGCGGGAATAGAGGTAATAATAGAAGCAGAGGCCTGGATAGTGACATCAGCTGTGCAGATTTTAAAGAACGCCTCTTTATGAGCCAAAAGGAGCTCTTCTATCTGCTCAGCTACCTAAAGGCTGTGACTCTCTGAGGCTCAAATCTTTTCCTTCAAGTCCTGAAGCCGAGTGGAAATGTTCCCACTTACCCTCCCAGTTATCTACTGAATATCTCCCAGGGTGTGGCGCATACTTCATGATAATTCCATGAGACTTGATACCACGCTGCCATCTGAAGCAGCTTATTGAGGCAACGATTCATCAGCTGTTCAGAAGAATCAAAGATGCTGAGCTGATTTCATTCATGGAGTTTGCACACTTCCTTTCTTTTCTGCACACATCTGGACAAAATTTAAAACTCTTAAAGCAATTAATTTCTTTCCGAAGTTTCTGGAAAGTAGAAGTTTTTCAGCTCTCCATGTTGCTTGTGTTTTTGTTTTATTGCTGTTTACTGTTATGCACCAAAATCACAGACAAATCCTCCAAATATAAATATACAAACAAAGTCAGTATCAATTCTGATTCTTTTTCTAAGATCTTTTTAAAGAAACTTCAAAGCATGGCATGTTTCCACTGTGGCCTTCTTGTCAGTGTTATTCTTAATAAGCGCAGCAGAAGAGGAAAGGGCTCAGCAGGAAAACCTGAGCCGGATCATGTTTCTGTAACATGATCCCTCCATGGCTAACCCTCCTGCAAGAGGAGGCCCGCTATCAGAGTGGACAGTGTGTGTTTGCTTCATAAGAACAGAGATAAGTTGATTCAAATGAGGTTCCTTGTACGGTTGTGGTTCATCAGGAACAAATTTAACTTCCAACAACTGGATGTTGTTTATGTAGAATGAGTGGAGGCTTCAGGGGGTCTGAGCAAAATGAATAATTGATGCAGCAGAGAACATGAAAAGGTCTCTGAACCTGTTGAAAGAACAGAGAACATCTGTCTCCTTTTCTTTTTGTTTCATGTTGTAAAAGATTTTACAGCCTCTTTAACAGCTCTGTGAGGTGGAGGTAAACACAGCTAATCATTAACAGAATGCTAACATAATTTATAATTTGAAGCAGATACAGTGTTGTAAAGTTACCCGTCTTAAAGAGGGAGTGTTCTGCTTTCTCATATTATAAACACATGAAGTAACAACGCTGGATGTTCAGACTAAACATGTGCAGATTGTCAAACCTCTTCATATTCATGTGTCGTAGAAATCCCTCAATCTGATCAAACCTTAGATTTTAAAAAGATGATGAGGTCATCACATAAGGATCTCCTGACTGGATCATGACACTTTGGAGGGGTGGGCCTCAAACACCAAGAGTTGCTCATAGTTCCGCTCCTGGCCAATCAGAGTGAAGGGGGTTTATAGAGCAGAGCCTTAAAGAGACATCTTCTAAAACAAAAGCTGAAATAAAGATTTTCTGCCTACCTTTGCTACTACAGGGGGGGAAAGGGACAGACTGAAGACTTAAAGAGGGGGCACAATAGCCCCTCTTTAAGTTTTTTAGCATGCTAGAATTTGCTAATTACCTCTATACCCACAGGATTGCTATTAATTTTACAGGCTGTTGGACTTCAATCAAATTACCTATGCCATTGAAATTATGTTAATACATTTCATCACGCATTGACCTTATCTTGATTCTAAACAGGAGGTTATCTCATCCTCATGGGACTGTAAATCTTAAAAGAAGTGTTGTTATTTCCAGAGCTAGCTTCATCAAAATATACTGCCAGACTTGTAAATTGAGTTTACTGCTGTTTATCTCTCAGTATTCAGGTTATTTTTTCAGTAATTCAACATGTGAGATACACATCTGATCACCTCTCCTCTTGTTTACTCTGTAAAGTCTTCGGCCCCTCAGCCACAAGTGTAACCCAAATAAACATGGTTACAGTATAAATAATCAGTGTGTGCATTCATGGTTTCTGTGGATGTGCTCCAGACAACAGCATTAAACATAGCTCTGCTGTTTTAAACAGGAAGTAACCACAGCAGGAGGGGCTGCAAGGGTGGTTTCTTTTATAGCTGCTGTCTAACACGCTGTTGAACAATTCAACATCACTTCTCTGAAACACTCGCATGCCCTTGAATATCATTACCGGCTCAAATATAGGTCTTCCTAGAAGAGGAAGTGTGTGTTGTTGTGGTTTTAGACTCTGTATTGTCTGATTCAACGGACACGACCGGTTGTATCTGACAGGTTTGTTCCGTTTGTCTTCTAACAATGAACAAAGTGTTGAGTCATGTTTTTGTCTTCCTTTCAGGCTTTCCTTCTACTCCGGCCACTCCTCTTTCTCCATGTACTGTATGCTGTTCCTGGCTGTAAGTATACACTCAGTCCTCAGATCAGATGTTATTGTTTACTGGTAAATTGATTTGACAACAAGCTGTAAAGGGACAATTCATGCATTTTGAAACACCTTTATAAGTTTTTCTGCTCTTACATTTTAAGTCAAGTTTCTTGGTTTGATGGTTAAACTGATATGACAGCAGAGAGAAGTGGTGTAAAAGTACGTAAATAGGTTTTTTCTCTATACATCTTAGCAGGTTAGCTTAGCGGAGCATTAAGTTGTGAAATTTGGTTTCATTTTGTAGCGATGGTGGACACTGGAGCTGGACTGTCAAAAAGGAGGCTAAAGGCTAACACAGAGGCTAATCTGTTTGTGCTAATGTTCATTCCAACCCACAGTCAGCAGTTATTCTGCAGTGGTTTGTTCAAACTTGAGATTCTTTCAATAAAATGAAGAGTGAGGTTATGTTAGCTCTGCTTGGTAGATGACTAGCAGGACTTAGCTAACCAGGATTCACTTAAGTTACACATTACGCATCTCTTAGCACTAGGCTGTGAGTAGCATTAACTATAGCAGCAACTAAACTAAGATACAAACTAGGTTTACAAACTAATATTATTGTCACATTTTGAAAAATTTTGTAACAACAAATAATTACATTACCTTGTCACTTTGTATCCAGTAAAAAGTTGTCTTAATCAAAGAAAAGGAGTTTTAAAAAGATCTGCTCTTAATTTGTTCACTTTAAAACAAATGCACATTATGGCAACATAGACTGTGTAAAAAATGGATGTAGTCTTCCTGATGTCACCCGTCTGTTTTTTAAACGGAAGATAAAGCAAATTGGGAATCGCGGCCATGTTGGAAGTTGCAAGGGATTTGCGTACAGCTATAGGGCGCCTGTCAGTCATGTGTGCCTCTGATTGGTCACATCTGCACGATAGTAGGTGCGAGTGCTCATGGGAAACAGAGTCTTTATCTCGGAAAAATACTAGCTTTTCCAGATACTCCGCACAGCTCCTTTAATGAACTTTGTATAAGTAAACAGTTACCTTTGAGATGGGGATCACCTCCTTTACAACTAGAAGTGAAAAGATTTTCCAGTGCTCCTTTCATATCACTTCACGTTTATCTAACGGACTGTTAATAGCAGGGATCTCAACCTCGTGCCATGGAGGGCCAAGAGGCTGCAGGTTTTCTTTCCAACTAAAAACTTCACCAGCTGATTTCACTGATTACCCCACCTTCAAGCAGCGAGCAGGGACTAATCAGTGAAACCAGCTGGTGGAGTTTTTGGTTGGAATGAAAACCTGCAGCCTCTTAGCCCTCCATGGCACGAGTTTGAGATCCCTGGTTTTAAGTGTTGTTGTGTTGCAGTTTTAATGCTGGCTCATCTGTGCAGGTATGAGCACCTGAAACTGAGTGCTACCTGTAGGGATAGGTACCGAGTTAGGTACTTTTAAAGGTACAGACTGAACTCTGTCAAAAGTACCAGGTACCGATTCATGTAAAATCAAAAGGTACCATGTTTAGATTAGAGCCCGACCAATATGGGATTTTTGGGGCAAAAATAAAAAGATATCCGATATATCGGCTGATATATATAATAAATTCATTGATATACACTGGATATATACTGTATATGAACACAAATTATTATAACACCCATATGATTTAAGACAGAGACAGAACACTATTAAATTAAAGAAGTCAAACTTTAAACACAGTAAGTAGAAAAAAAAGTCAAACTGTAAACACACAATGAGCAACTTATACGACGCTAAAATACCGTGTTAGAGTCTCCCATTAGATAATGGTGGACGTGTGAAATAACAGTACCATTTATCTCTGTTTATCTCACAAAAAAGCAGCAACGTGACGTTAAAACGTCATTCCATAGTCTTACATGACATAATGGTGGAGGGGGCGGGCAGTGTGCAGCCCAACACGCAGACACACAGGAGCAGGAGTGACAGAATCTCTATGGAGCAAAAATTTTTAGAATCGGCTACATTTTGGCCGATGTTGATTAATCGGTGACAGGCATAATTGGCCCGATTAATCGACCTGACCGATTAATCAGTTGGGCTCTAGTTTAGATACCTAAATGCACACTTGTGACCGTGAGGGAGTGGAAGAGTAGGCAATTTTCCATGCAGGACATGAACACATCATTGCCGTACCGTTGAGTACCGGTACCAATTGCCAGTACTGTATAGTTTCAAATGTGAAAGGTACCCATCCCAAGCTGCAATAAGCAGAAAAAAGAAGACAAACAGCAATAATGCCATGCATTGTGGGAAACAGTTGACTATCCAGATGCATACAGGCAATTTTTCCCAGATCAGGACATCTGGGAATTTTTGCCTTACAGCATATATTTTGTTCACATACTAAATATACTTTAACCTAATCAGCTTCTCCTGGTATGATAAGGCAGTTTGGAAAACAGCCATTGATCTTGGTCATTTTCCTCTATTTGGGTCACGGTTTTTTATTAAAGGGTTTGTGGGTCCCAAAGCAAGACCACTTAAGAACCAATGATTTAGGCTAAAGGACTTCTTCATTAGCTTAGCATGAAGAGCAGAGTTCTGTCTGTAAGCTTTTCCTCTCTTTAAGATGATGTAAGTGTTCTCAGCCAACTCCTCTGAGTCTCCACCCTAAAATAAACAAACAGATAAATTAAAATTCCCCTATCAACACTGATAGCCTTATTATCAGTGTCACTGTTCTCCTCAGAGATCTTTGTGTCCCCTTCTGTTTGTTCTGAGCCCAGTCCTGATAAACTTCATAAGCTGCTGATTCATTTATTCATCTCCAGCAGATATAAATAGACTCAGGGACAAAGTCCTGGCGCCAAAAGAAAGCTCTCCCCTCTCTGTATGGAGGGAAAGATACAGCAGCTGACTTTGACACAGTTGTGTCCAAACTCCAGAGATACTGATTAAATATAACAGCATGAGCATCAGAAACAGTTTGTGAAGAAAGGAAACATGGATCTGTTACGTCTCCTTATATAATGCCAGACACACCCGGTTTATAATACAAACAAAATGTTCGTGTGTGACCCTCAGAAACATGACGCTCAGATGATCAAAGGTTCTCCATGACAGCTCATTCTGAAGAAGTGCTCTGATGTTAAACTTTGATTATTTATTTCCCAGCTTCAACAAACACTTGAATGAATTGTAGAGCTCGTAACATGGGCTATAAAAAGCAGGATGTTTGTTTTGCTTCCTGCGTGTGCGTGCACAGATTTGTGTTTGTTGCACATGGAAATGCTCTGAGTCATCTGCAAATCTCTGCCACTCATTTTCCTGCTCCATTGACGCCATGCCGTGCCCCTTTTTTTTATTTCCTCCTCAGCTCTACCTGCAGGCTCGACTCCAGGCTGACTGGGCACGGCTGCTGAGACCCACAATCCAGTTTTTCCTGATTGCTGCCACGGTGTACACAGGATTGTCGAGGGTGTCTGACTATAAACACCACTGGAGTGACGTGCTGGCTGGACTCCTGCAGGGCGCTCTCATGGCGCTCCTGGTGGTAAGTAACAAGTCTGAATATTTACATTCAACATGTCAGGTTGATTTTTTTCAGAGACAGAAAAATCAAACTTTATTTAAATCTCCTCCAAAACAGTTTTGAAGCAGACTGCAGCTCAATTTGTTTTTGACAAAACCACTGAACCTGCCGTCAGTTACTACGTCTCAGCGATGTGTTTGAGCCTGTACCTTATAAATACCTCAGATTTCTCCGTTCTTTAAGCTTCACAATCAACTTATAAGAAAGTGAAGTTATTATTGGGCTTTACTTTAACTGAGTCCTGTTTCTCATTTGCTGCAAAGACAAAACTCGTTCCTGTGACGTTCATGCCTCTGATTGATGATGCTGATGTTTTATTTATGCATGCTTCAGCTCAGAGCCTTCCTTCTCTGGATACGCTGTACCGTGGAGCTCTGAGGTTCATTACCAATCTGAAGTCTGTAACTCATCACTGCTCCCTGTATGCTTGAGTTGGCTGGCCTGCACTGTAGACTAAATCACAGCGTGTCCTTATTTACCAGGCCATTCTTAATTTGCTTTCCTCTTATTTATGTTTTTAGAAAAATGCTGGAAGCTGCAGTGTTTGCTCTGTAATCCTGTCACTTAACTTGAAATGCAGAAATAAGTTAAAGGTTTTGAAATCTGCAACAGGAGGATTCTAGTCTAAGTGAGCTGCACTCTTTAAACGTTTTTAAAGCAGACTCAGTGAGCTTGTAGATGTTTGACTGATGACTTTCTGTCATGTGATCTCAGGTATGTTGACATGTTTTTTTTTAGTTCTGTTTGTCTGAACATGCTGCTGCTGGTCTCAGCCAGGAAACTCTTGTAAATCAGATTTTTACGCTACAAGACTGAACATTTCTGTGCAGGTACTCTATTATTGTGCTTGAAGCTGTTTACGATAATTTAAAGAGTTGAAACACCTTCAAGGAGCTGAACTTTTGGAGATACAATGACCAAGCTATCCAGCCATCAGACACTGGGTTTTATGGAAGTTGCTCAAAAACTTATGCTCGCACATTTTTTACTGCTTCAAATGCAAAAACCTTGATCCCAAAACGATCACTTTATGCTGCACGTACACCTGATCACAGTTTTAAGACCAGTTGAAGGTTGCAAGAATTTACATTTTGCACTGTGAGATCTTAAAAAAGTTCTGAGCAAAGTTTTAAAATGCAAAAAAAGAAAAAAATGGTAGTGAGACAACAAAATATCCAGCAAGCAATTTGTCGAAAACAGCAAGTTTGAAAAAAGGACTCGGTAACGAGGAGCTCCACCATTCTTGTTGTTGCTTGATTTGGGTGTTTCCAGGAGGCTGTGTGAACGTTGCTCCAAGTGGTGAAGACGACTTCATGGAGAATCATCCACTGTCTGAACTGACGTCCATTTCTGTAAAGGTCCCTCTCCATCCATCCCCAAATGTTGTCAGAGTGATTTAGATCAGGGGAACATCAGGATGGTCCAAAGAGTGAGCTGATTCCTCTGGAAGAAGTCCTTTGTCAGGCGCCCATTGTGACCTGCAGCGTTGTCCTGTTGAAAAACCCAGTCATTCCCACACAGACCAGGGCCCTCAGTCATGAAGGAGGCCCCCTGCAACATCTCCACAGAGCCAGCCGCCGTTTGACGCCCCTGACCAACCTGAAGCTCCATTGGTCCATTGAAGGAAAAAGCCCCTGATCATGATGGCGCCCCCTCCACTGTGCCGCCGTGAAAACATCTCCAGTGGGATCTCCTGGTCATGTCAGTAACGTTGAAGCCATCAGGACGTCAAGGTTCAGTTTTTTCTCCTCAGAGAATCAAACTTTCTTCACCTTTCAGTGTCCCATGTTTGCTGCTCTCTTAAAAAGTCTAAACAGTGAGTTTGTGGCGTTGAAGGAGACTAGGACTCTGAAGACGTGTTTTGTTCTTAAAGCTCTTCTCTCTCAGATGGCGTCTGATGGTTGGGCTGCAGTCGGCTCCAGTAACAACCTTCATTTGGGTCCGGGATCGTCCATCTTCAAGGATAGTCAATCAAATCCTTGGGCTCATCGCTTATAAAATGTTTTTGGGTCTACCTCTGGACTTTTTTGATCCATAACCCTCAGGATCTTTGAAGAAAAATTCAAATGTCTGTCTTACTGCGTCCAACCTCTGAGGTGATGGCATGTTGTGATAGACCTTGCTTTCTCATTTCAACAATATGACCATGTTCAAAGAGAGAAAGTTTTTTTGCCTTTGTCATCAGGAGGTCATGACAGAGTGAATACCTGACAGAAAATCCCACTGATTCCACATTTTTGTGCAGATTTTGTCTTTTAAAGGCTGTGCTCTTAAACTTTTGATCCACAGAGGGACAAACTGTTTCATTTTGTTGTTTTCAATAAACTGTGTCCTCTTTTTTTTTTGTTTCTCACATCTGTTTCTTCTTTTTGCATTTTGAAACTCTACTTAAAATCTTTTTAAGATCCTACAGTGCAAAATTTAAATTCTTGCAATTTTCCAACTGGTCTTAAAACTTTGATAGAGTGTATATCCAAACCATGAACAGGTGCCACTGTAACTAGATAACCAATGATGTTCACTCCCCAGTCAGTGCTCATTTTATGCCTTTTTTCCCCCAACTTTGAAACAAATTTGTTCAAGTGTTGAAATGTTCCTCTGAAACTGCCTGAATGATACATGGTCTCACGTTTTCCCCTTTTCCTTGTCTTGCAGGTTTTCTTTGTGTCCGACTTTTTCAAGCCCCGTGTGGTCCCCCGTCAGGAAGCAGACATCCCACACACGACCCTACAGGAGACCCCGACAAATGGAAACTGTGAGAGTCCAAACTAAGCTACAGGAAAGATGGAGGACAAACTCTGCTCTGTCCAAGCGCACACCCAGGATCCCTGCAGTCTAGCCTTTTCATCAAGTTTCACTCAACACTCCTGCATGGATTACAGCAAACTAGACTAAAGGAAGCTCGTGGAAGACTTTACACCCCAAAAAAAGTTCACCTCAGGCCTGTTAAGATGTTCAGACTTTAAATTTTAGGATATTTGCTTTGTTCCAGTTCCCCTGCTGAAGGAAAGTGTCAAAGACTTTTAAGAAGTGAGATGGACACGAGTTGAAGGATGGACATTCTGAGACGACGGGAACCAACAAATTATTAATGTTTGTGTCTACTGAGCTGGTGGGAAGACTTGCCTGCATGTGCCCACTAAAGGGTCTGACCACTTCAAGGAGGAAGAGGAGGGTTGGAAACCTGTGAATGTAACCTCGCTTTGTGCTATTTCCTGACCTGGAGTCAGGCCGCTCAGGGATCGGGTTCAGGGTCAGTTTGAAGGAGGCGAGTCTCAGCGCTCTGCTGCCTTGATGTGTGGTTTTCATTAAAAGGGCTAATTTGAAAGAGGAACGTTTGCTCCTGAAGACGAGGGTGCTGCAACCTGAAGCTGATCTCACCCTGAGCTGCCGACGCCAGGTCAACGCCGCTGCCGCCTTATTCTCCAACTGTCTAACCTGGATGTGAAGAAGGAAGACGCTCCGCTCTCCTCACATCTGGTTAGAAAGTTGGAGAGTTTCCAGCTGTGAGTTGAAGTCCATCGTTGCCTTTGCTGGACTGCTCCTGCTGCTATCAGCTCCCTGTGTATCTAAGAACTAATATAAACATCAAGTGAACACGTAACCATGTGCTTTATATCATGTGTATGTCCGAACAAATCACCGTACAGACTTTATTAAAAAAGAAAAACTGAAATATTTACAAAGTGTAAAATTATAAAGGAAACATAAAGCCATTACACTCGTGAACTCAGATGAAACATTCATGTGCGATGTATCATGTCATGAGCCTTCAAACTAAATTAAAGCCTGACCTCTTTTGTTTACCTGTAATGATGTCATATAATGCACCACTTTTATTATTGTATGCAGAAACAATAAAAGAATGAATGTTCAGAGTTCTGGCATCAGTGGTGAATTCAGCTCCAGGAAAAATGAAGCTCTGCTGTTTACATAACGTCTGCTGTAAATAACCCAACTCAACGTGACCTAACACGGGGCTCTGAAGTCTTTAAGAAGAAATGAACAACCTGAAGAAAAGAAAAGAACTTGTTTCCAACTAGAAAACTCAAACAGAGGTGTCAGAAATTAATGAGAGGGTTAACCACAAATGAAAGGGAACAAATAAAAAACATGGATCCCCCGGTAGAGAGAGTCTGTCAGGTGAGGGAGCTGAGAGATCTCTACAGGTAGAGACTGGCAGCAAATACAATGTCCCTCTTGATCTTTGTTATTCCTGCAGAGACACAAAAATGACAAAAGTTACTCCAACATAACATCACAATCCAAAGGTTTTCATCCAAGCAAAAGTTTTTTAGATTAACTGAAACAATTATACTGGTACATTTTCCAGCCTTATAGACAATGACTGGATCGAATGATTCACAGACTAATGCAGCTCAAGCATCAGACCTCTGATGATTTATCTGAATATATTTTAATACCAAATATATTTTTCACATTTTTGGGGCAATCAAGTAAAAACAAGTCAAACAGTGAATCAAATGATCTTTAAATGCCATGTCCTTTTGTAACCATTGACAAAGTAATCCCTATCTGCACATTATTTGTTTACAGATAAGTAAAAACGATTATTTTCTCTTGAAAGAGCTTGAATATATTAATTTGAAGGTTTTTTTTGCAAAAATGTATCACATAGGAAAAGGGCCACATTGAATAATTCAGTTAAACTGTCTAAATGTGAAGAGTAAGCTGAGATGTAACAAGAACAAAGCTGTAATGTTACAGATAAAGTTGCAATGTTACAAGAAGGAAGTCCTGACTTTACAAAAATAAAGAGGCAACTGTACGAGAATAAAGCATAAATTTGTGAGAAACAAAGAGGTTAATTTACAAATATAGTATGGCAACGTTACAAGAATTAAGATGTAACTTCACAAGAAGAAATTAGTAATGTTACAGGAACAGTTCTAATCTAACCACAATACATTTCTAACTTTACGGAAATTAAGCTGTATTAGTTTGAGAAATTAGAGTCGTTACTAAATGAGAATAGTCTTAATGCTTGGAGAATAAAATCATACTGTTGCTATAATAGTTGCTGTGCAAAAATAAAACCTTAAAGTGATACTCCGGGCTGGAACAAGTTGGGCAGAAGCCCAGGGTGCTCGCACCAAACACCCCCTCCCTGCTCCTCTGCGGGTTTCCTCTGCACTCAGACGGGGCCATTTTCTACTTGACCAAAAACACAAATAAACGGACTCCCACCAAAAAAAACTGATATCGGTCTGCATTCATGCTTTATTTAGAGAATTTTCAGCGTGTTACTTTCACACAAAAACACAGCTAAATAAGGCTCTAGTTCTCATCGTGTCGTAAAACGGCGCTACCTCCGCTGCAGAGCCACAGCTGACTACGAGGCGCTCGCCGCTTGGTGTATCAGTCCGTGTGCGCGGTGTGCCAGATATAAACAAACGCAGGTAGTCTGCCAGGACGAAGAGACACGATGAGAACTAGAGCCTTATTTAGCGGTGTTTTTGTGTGAAAGTAACGTGCTGAAAATTCTCTAAATAAAGCGTGAATGCAGACCAATATCAGACTTTTTTGGTGGGAGTCTGTTTTTTGTGTTTTTGGTCAAGTAAAATATGGCCCCGTCTGAGTGCAGAGGAAACCGGCTACGGAGCAGGGAGGGGGTGATTGGTGTGTGCGCTCTGGGCTTCTGCTGCACAAAATCACTGCTGTAGGGGTAATTTCTGCCCTCAACCTTGTGATAGAACCCAACTTGTTCCATCCCAGAGTATCACTTTAAAGTCACAGCTGTTCATCTTCAGCTGTTAAATTCAAGCAGGAAGATGGCTGATGTTTTCATATCCACCTTTATGATATTTCAGCATCAATGTAGATGAATTAGGACCCTTTTCTCATAAATTACACCTCAGCTCTCTCACTATCAGACTTTAGTCTCAGTCCCTTACCCTGAGGTCTGGATCTTATGTCATATGAAGCAGTGAAGATAACAGTGTCTCATTTTAATTTGAAAAATGTTTTGTCTCTGACCTTCAGCGAACTTGTTCTCCAGCTCAGTGTTTCCAATGGCTTTGGCTGCAGAACACATCTGTCTCAGGACCTCCTCCAGACGACGCATGCAGCGGATGATGCTCCCTACACACACACAAACACAAGTACACACACAAAGACAAACAATTAACATCTGTGAATCTTCAAAAGCTAATCTTCACTGTTATAAACTCAGTCGTATGAAACAATTAAAGCAGAATGAGAGCGTCTGATAGGAATGTGTTGATTCGGCTCCAAGTTAGAGAAAACTGATGTGTGACGACAGACTCCACTATCATCAATCATCAGATCACTCACTCACACACCAGTATATCCTTCACTCCCTATTAAAGTTACTCAACTCCTTCCTCACTTCTTTTTCTGATGATCACTCACATTTCACAGATGAGCTCACTCAGATAAATCTGAGAGGAGAGCTGATGGACTGAGATCAAATCACGTCATGAGCAATGAATCAATGAGCGAGTCTGTTACAGCATCAGAGGAACAGATCTAATTTCATTAAAAACTTGATCCTAAAGTCAAACAAGTAAAGGGCAAATTCAAAACATTCCTGATCTGCAGAGAAAAGACCCCCTGCTATGACCTGCTGTGTTCCTTTATTACCAGTGAGTCACATGGTTGATTTTTTAAATAAAGGAGGAGCTCTGGTTTGGTCTTTAGGAAGCGATACAATCGCACAAACCAAAACTTCCTTAAATGTAGATCTCAAGAGTTTGAGTCAGATCAGATGGTAAAGTAAATATCAGTCTTTATTTTGTTCAGGGTTGCAAAACATTTCTGTCTGGAGAGTCGATGTATAATGAATAATCAAATATTTACCTTCAAAGACATCGGTCATCTTGCAGATTTGAGCAAACGTTGCTCCGTTGGCCCAGGCGTAGACCACATCCATCAGGTGAGGCTTAAACTGGTTCAGGTACGTCTCCTCGTCCACCTCCACCTTGGCGTCAGCAGAAACTTTGGCTATCCGCTTCGCACATTCCTGAACCCGACCGGAACAAACAGTTTAACAACTGAGACGAAGCACCAGTCACAAGTTGAACATAGTCTGACGTTGTCATACCTGCATTTGTCTCAGAGGAGCTGCGAGTTGCTCCGTCAGTTTTGGCATCTCACTGGCCTGAAGGGAAATATGGAAAACTTGAGTCAAACATTTTTCTATTGAAAAAACTACAGTCAGATTTGAAGAATTTGAAGAATATCATCAACTCTCCACCAAGGAGACTTCAACCAGCTTTTATGTCAAAGATTTTAACAAACATTCATTTGTCTAATGAAAGAAAAAATGAAACTTTAACTTTCTTTCCAAGAGTTAAATGTGGAGATAATAGTACTCATATTATGGTACAAAATAGGGTAACTTAGGAAGGAGTTGTGTGTGTAAGGTAATAAAACATTTAGTAGGCCTGTCACGATAATCAATAAATCAATTAACCGAACAATAAATAAAAACGTTCTTGGTAAGTTTGCCAGCCTGGATAAAGTGACACAAGCATACATGTTTGTTTTCCTCCTCTCTGTCGACCAAAGAGGCTGAACGTGAAGATGGCTCACTACGTCTATCTTTCCTAACATCAGGGTGCATAGGTTCTATAGCAGATTTAGGGGATTTATAGCGGAGTGAGCATCTGTCAAAAATGCGATATTTGGGGTGAAGACGGGGCTACTCGCGCGTCCACATAGACAGAGCTGAAGCGAGCGTCCTGAGGGGTAAGGAGGAAACACACGCTAATATGAGTGATGGCACAAAAGATACGGTTCTTAAGCCGCCTGCCACAGTCCCAGTGTGGGAATATTTTGTAGTGGCGACAAAGAAGAAGAAGAAGAGGGGGAGGTGCAGCGGAGCCTTGTTCTTTGACAATCTGCTCTTACTGAGGCTTTTGGTCTGCAAAGTAAATAGAAATAAAAGTGCCAAATGGTGGGCACTCAAAGACAGCTACATTGCCAAAGAAATGCAGCCCTTCAATACGGTTGAAAGCCAGAAATGTTAAAAATGTTTGACAGACAGTACGGATTGACTGGGAAAAAGGACATGTTACAAACAATTCAGGAACTGTATAAACTCCCTTTTATTTAGGCTATAGTTTTTATTGTTGGTTTTTTTTTTGGAGTTTCATTTTTTCTTTAGAGACAGGGTCTATATTTTATTGTTTTTGATTAGTATTAATTATTTTCATTGACATGTATATTTTTCTAAAAGAGAGTCCATTTCATTTTCATTGTATTTTTTTCTCTTTCTTGTTTGTCAAATTTATTATATTTTTTGTTTATTTTATTTAAAAGATCCTGACCTTTAATTACAGTTAAATACTCTTAAGAAATTAAAGTTTCTTGATTTTGATATGGTGTACTCACTTTATTATCCCATTTATCATAATTACATCAATGAAAAAATGGAAAAAAAAATCAAAATAATATTGACAATAATATCGTTTATCTGCAATAATATTTTGGAAAATTATCGTCTAGCTAAATTTGTTATCCTGACAGGCCTAACATTCAGTTTAGATCATGGGCTGGATAAAACATGGACCCAGTCTCTGTGACATCACTCAGGTGGTCTAAAGTCTCACGATGGTGGTTTCTGTATCGAGTCAACCTGAAGTGTGCTCACTCAGTCGAGAAACAGGAAAGAGGTGGAGCTGCTTTTAGCCTCCTGACAAACAGAAATATCTCACCAGCCTGTCAGTCCACCTCGCCGTGCCGCTAGTTATTCAAATTCTTAAGCCTGGCTTAACTCTTGCACTGACTCGAAGCTGCAGAAGCCAACACAGCCATGAGTAACACATAGAATGTGTCTATTAAACTTTTAATCATCAGAAATGCTTGTGGCCTCTATGAAACTAAAGTCTTCTGTTTCCGGTCCCGCTTTGTTTCCTGCTGGTTTTACCACAGCCTCTCTGACAGCATCTGAGTTTGACTGTGATAGTTTAGAGCTGATACATGTCGACCTTCATCTTTCAACAATTATTACAAAGAAGAATGGAGAGGAGCTGTTCCAGAAATGTTGAAATGCAGGAAATGAGATGCCACCTGGTGATGGATCCCAGCTGAAAGTCTGGGCTCCTTCGATACATAGTAACTGCTACACGCTAAGCCCTCTGCTTTAGAAAAGAGCTGCACACACCTACAGCTCAGGCTACATCCTTGATTTGATGCAGCAGTATAAACTTAACATGTCATATCATCTTTGCAGATGCTTTAAATTCAAATTTAAAAATATTTATTCATCCCCGAAGGGCAGTAAAATTCATAACAATGCCACGCCCTCTGAAACAATAACTACACTGCAATGACTGGAATCTAAGCAAATGGTTTTCATTGTTTGTGAAGAGTAAAACTTGCCAGAGGGGAAAGAAAAATTAGCTCTTGAAGTCAGACTAATGTCTCAGTACAAGAAACTACATTTTTCTTTCCTTACTCCTTAAGCATATTTATTTAACTCTTTACAATTTAAGCATCCTTTTTGTATTCAAATATTTCAAAGAAAGACATTTTTCTGGACTTGTCTGGTTAATATGGCTCACATGAGGTCTAAAAGTTTCTTTTTCCTAAGATAAGAAACACTTCCTTAGATTTCAGTCATAATGTGAACAAGATTTTTTATTTTTTACAACTTTTGCCGTGCCGATTCAATTTAAATTGTGATCATTCGATATTTCTGATTTTTTCAATTTTTAGTTTGTTTTTTCTTACCACCACACCATGTGAAAAAGCTGAATGATGAGGATGATGATGTCGACAGACAATATCAGAAACCATATTTTCCCTAAAGTTATGCATCATGTGTGAGTCAGCTTTTAGGATTTATTCAGGGGATCTGACATCTCATCTTTTATCCAACCCAGGCCTCAAATCAAGAATAAATCAAGGACTTAATTTTGAAAAAAAAAAAGGATTTTTTTCAAAGAAACAAAAAAGTTATAACAATTTGAAATCATTATACAAAAAATTCAGATGCTTTGATGCACCGATTTTTTTCTCACACCCCTAAGAAATATGTCATTTCAGATAGGACTAAATGGGTGTTACTTAGCTCCAGTATTGGCTTCAGTTTTTACCACATAAAGCTTGGACAGACCAGCCCTTTTCCTTTGTTCCTGACCTATAAGCTTAACAATAGTAATGTGCTGCTGGTTGTAACTTCAGGGACAAATATGAAAGGTATTAATGCTCTTCTCTTTACCCAGGGATGAACATAAACCAACTCATCTATATGAGACTTTGATTCACAACATTATACCTCTATTAACACAACTTTTCCAACAATGATCTTTTAAGAAAATAAAGACAAACAGCCCCTAAGGTTTGTATTTCTCTAAACATGTGACTTCAAAAAGGGCCATAAATCCAAGATCATCATCAGTTTTGGCTCTGCACAACTTTTAAGAGCCTTATTTATTGAATGGATGTTGTTTATTGATTAATTTATGCCATAATTTCATGATACTCTGTAAATACTGTCCCTGTTACATTGATGACATTAAAGCCTGTTAAATGGAACTGAAAATCTCCTTCCTGACCTGGTGATTATTCTAAATATCTGATTTAACACGGGTGATTTTAACACTTGTTTGAGAACTTTCATGTCAGTGGTTTAGAAAACACACCCGGGTGTTTGCAGCAGGTGTGTTTGAATGACAGATGACAGCTGCACACACACACACAAACACACACAGAGGTCTCAGTGGTGAACAACATGTGTCACCAGCTGCTGGCCGTGGTCCGCTCTGTGAAAGAGCTTTTGAGTAAAGAATGAGACAGTGACAGTCGGGGAGAGCTGAGCTGATGCTGAGCCAAAGAAAAGCTTTGTTAAACCATCTGATGCTGGGTGAACAGGCTTCATTAGAGGAGGGAAAACACACATCTCCCTCAGGTTTCTGTTTGGGTTGCTGTGCAGGGGAAGAGGTGGAGAGTGAGAGTGGAGCTGGTATGTGTGGGAACGACGCTCAGCTGTGTGTCTCAGTGCTCTCTGAAGGGAAAAGGCTTAAACCTCTGTTTGTGTGCAGAATTAGAGGAATTGTGTGTTTGTGTGCGTTTGCTCGTACGTTCTCCTGGAAGACGAAGCAGGACAGCAGGGCGGTGGCTTGTTCCACCGTCAGGTCGTTGAAGAGGCCGTTGAAGATCATCTCGGTCAGCAGGAGCTCGTCACCACTGAGAACATTCACACAGAACCAGAGGAAATGAGATCAACTGTGACAAAACACACAGCGGGTTTAACATTTCCAGACTCTCTTTGTTCAGCCTGAAGTTACAGACTCTGGATGTCACAAAGGTGGTTTTGAGCTTCTCTTTTAACTCAGGTGTCCTGCTTTAAGCTCCATGCTAGCTCACATAAAAGGAGGAGTTTGGTGAGGTTTGTTAAATCTGTGTCTCTAAAATCTTGTGCACCAGGTGTTCCTCACCTGCTAATCTCACAGGCGACTCGTCCTTTCATCTCGATGACATCAGAGGGACTGGCAAAGCCGAGGCGCCTCAGGACTCTCTTCCTGCATTTCAGTTTGTCCATCTGCAGGACGGTGCGAGCTTTCTTCAGCTCCCGCTTGGCTGTCCGAACGTCGGCGGCAATCTAAAGAAAAAAAAAAAAAACACACTCTGTTATAAATCCACTTCTTGTTTCCAGAACATACCTTTCCAATTATTATGAGCCCTGTGATAAACCCCGGCTGCTTTTGGGAATAAACTCAAACAATTCATTAACTGTTGGAGTGATTTATCATGGGGTATTCTTCCAACAGATGATCAGCTCCTCAGCCTGCTTATTGATGTCCATTATCAACTTTAACCTTTCCCCCTCTTCATCATTACAACACACCTCAGAGACAAACGTGTGCACACAGAGATTTCACAAGTGAGCTTCATTACTCAAAGTTTTATCTTTTCTGTGAAAACTGAAGCCCACTTGTTTTCACTTTGTCAGGACGGTGAAGAAATCTCTGTCCTGATATTTCTTAGAATGAAAAACAAAAGCTTCTGACAGCTGTTAAAAAATAATTAAATCAGAGGAAAGGTTCACTGTAGCAGCCATGATGTAGGACGAGGTGAGATGAGGCGTGCTGGACAACCACAGCAGGTGAGGTAAAAGTTCAACTAAAGGTCAATGTGGAGGTTAGGCGTATGACTGGGGCTGAGGATTAGCTGCTGAGGGAAATACAGGGATTAGATTGGAGGATGGTTAATCTCTTATTCTGCTCATAATACAAAAAGCAATCCTAAAATAGCTCTGTCATTTCACAACACACACAAACAAAACCACAGGGGAGGAGAATGCTGATGATGATTTATCATGTGGGCTTTCATTTGTCCTCTCAGCGATCAAACCTGTACATTTTGTTTTTTGAGATTTTCTCCTTATACTCGTGATCACCTCAGAGTGAGGGGTCACATCTTCTCCAGTAACATCACCAGCTCCTTTTTGATTCTCTGAATACTTTGGTTCTAACAAAAGCCTACAAATCTATTGAAACTTCACAAATTAGTAAAAGTCAAAGCGACCACTGCGACAGACTAAAACCTCAGTACATGGGAAAGCTACCTTCAACAGCTAAACTGAACAAGCATCCCAGAGATGCATGTTTCATGCCTATTTTTACAGCAGCAATAAACATGTTTTCGCCATGTGTGGGTCAACCTTTCTGCATGTGACCAATAAGCAGTGGCACCGGAGACCAGTGACACCCTGACAAAGTCGCAGGGATACACCACGCGGCAACCTATGGTCTGAAAATGTGACGCAATACAGAAGTGCTAAAATGTGCAGTTGATTGTGTGTCCCAAAATAAGCTTTTTCACAGCAGAAATAAACTTGTTTACAGCCTGGTATTTGGGTGGGGGCGTCTTTTCTAACTCGGCAGTTAAGAAGATATAAAGCACTCAAGCAGATTGACAGACCCTATAGCCCTTGTTGACAATTTCCTTCAAAACTCTGTTTAGAAACAAACAGGTGATGTCACAGTGACTACGTCCATTTATTATTCAGTCTATGGCAGAGGTCACCAGCCTTTTTGAGACTGAGGGCTGCCTCATGGGAAATGAGTGGCGGTAAGGGCTACTTGTCCGAAACAAACGTCCGGAACAAATTGCACGGATCACTTTTTAACAACATTAATCATAGCAGAAGTGGTAATAGTATGTGAAGAGACTGCTCACATGTCAATGTTAATTATTCCAGTGTTATTATCAATACTTTACACACTAATGATGGCAGGAAGCAGCTCCATTATGACCATAGACTGTAAAAAAAATGGACATCCGCTTGCTCGAAGTGAGGTCTCCACAAAAACTGCTCCCCCTGGTGGCTGGCTGCAGTATAGGTTTAAAAATCCGGCTTTCCAGCCATTCCAGATGGGCTGTGGTCAAACTTTTAAAAATTATTTCACTTTGTAGAAATGTTTCTCATGTCAGATTGTTGTGTTGATTTGAAAATATCATTTGGCTGTCTTGTATTCAAGTCCTCTTTTTTCTGAAAAGTTTCGTTTTCATTAGTTATACAAGGTTAAAAAAGAGGCTTTACGTAACGTTTAACAATGATTGACAGCTGCCGTTCTCGTGTATTTTGTTTCGGGGATTGTAAAATATGTCGGGAGGTAGAGTCAGGAAGTGATTAGACTCTCGAAAGAAAAAAAATAATTATTATTTTTGTCACCCAGCTCCACTCAGATTCTCCCAGAATCCCTCATCGTCTCTACTGCACAGAATCTGGCTCCAAACTGCTACAATGGTGGCGCCTGAGACAGCGGTATTTTGGCTTCAAAACCGTACAATGATAAATGGCAGTCACGCTGTCCACTTTATATACAGTCAATGATTGTGACCAGTGCTGTTTTTTGGAACATGCCTCCTGGGCACCTTACGTGGTTCGGCGGCCGCCCAGATGCCCACAGGCACAACGTTGGTGACCTCTGGTCTAAGGGATTCATGAACAGATCAATCCAAAAACAAAACAAAATCCTCAAGATGCTTAACTTAGCTCAGCAGTAGCAAACACAGACTTCCTGTGTGCACATATTTCTGTTTCCTTAATGAATCTGCCTCCAATGAATGCGTCGTTATCCTGCTTTAGTCACCTTGGGGGGTTTCAACAAAATAATGAAGATGACAGATCAAATGTTATATTTGCCTGGTTTTATATGAAATTTGACTGATATTCTTTTTTTATATAACAGGGTATATGCTGAAATCCTGAGGTTAAATTCAATACCTCTTTAAGACCTTTTTTAAAACCTTTCAAAAAGTCTTAAGACCTTATCCCGACTTAAAGCTGTTGTCAGCAACCGATCTTTGACAGTTGTAGTTTGCATTTTAACATGAATTAGGTAAACTGAGAAGGAATAAAGCTTGAACGAATAAATGAAACTAAAGGCAGTGTTTCCCACAGGATTTTAGGAGACTGTGGTGGGGGAGTCTCTGACCCTCGGCGGTTTTAATGTGTGTGTACGTTTTTAAGCGCGATGTATCGCCCTTACAGTAAGTGCAGTTTGGGACCATGGACATGAACATACGCTGATAAATAAGAACTTACAAAGGCATATCAAAAATATTTTAAATTTGATTCAGAAACAAAACCAAAAACTCACTCTCTCACAATATTTTGAACAATTTACTGAACAACATTTCAACAACAGGTTATTTACACTATTTCCATGATCTGTGATCCGTTATCAGGCTACTGAGACTGTAGCCTACCGTTATTCTCTCACCTGAGTTAACGAGGTGTGTGTTTGAAGCTGATGAAGAAAAGAGAGCACCAGGATGTGAGTAGGTGAAAGGGAAGCAAAGTAGAAACCCTTTATATTGTTTTAACATCTTAAAAAAATATTTTTTGGGATAAAGGGTCTGATTACGATTCTTCTTCTCTCTGCTCCCTTATTTGGATTTGGGAGTGTAGTGTTTTCATTCTGTTTTTTTTCTATAGTGACTGCTGAAAATAGTCTAAATGAATAAAGATGCCTAAATTTGCTGCGGCCCACTTCATCACAAAATGAAGCCTAAATCAATGCAAGATCATTTTCTGACTGATATTTCCTGATATTTCTGTGTATCTGGCTTTGAGAGAAATTCATCTTCCTCCATGCTCTCTCCGTCTGTGGTGTTCACCATCTTACGCTGACGTCAGTACAAAAATCGCAGTAGCACATGGCTACTTAATATGCACGTACTGATTTGCATTGACCATATATGGTTACGTTCGGGCGTGCTGAAGGTGGGAAAGGAGGCGTGCTCACCACATTCAAGCTTTTCTCGTCGCGGTGTGATTTATCACGGGGAATGGCGTGCAGCCGTGTGTATGCAGTTTGATAGATCTGAAAAGAATGTTGGTCGTATCCACGTTTTGCCTTTTCGTCGTAAGTGAAACTTAAGAGGACTTCGCTGTAATAAATGTAGGCCCCAGGAGAGGAGACTATGAAATAATAACCCGCGTCAGCTCGTTGGTATCGTACAGGTAATTGTACTGTGTGCCTGACACTGACTCTGAATGCGCTGTGATAATGAAACTCTTGAACCGAGACGTGCGCGGTGCAGCCATTCCTCTTCCCAAGAAGGGAGGCAGACAGCGCAGTGAGATACTGTGTCCACGGCCGCAGTTAGCATGGCCGCTAATGCCCAAAAAAGAAGTTACACGTACCTCAGAGTCAGACGCCTCGCTCTAACTTCGCTGGAATCTGGTTCGCGCCAAACGTAACAGGTAAAGAGCGACGTCTACGAGTTTGACCAGTGCGCGCGCACTCTTGTTCTCTTGTTTACGTGCGGTAGGAAAGTACAGCTGTGTAATGGTCTGACCGAGTGACGGATCGTATTTTTGTCTCCATATGAGACTGTGGCGGGGCCAAATGAGACTGTGGCGGGCCGCCACAGTCTCATTAATTAATGGGAAACACTGAAAGGCAGGTTAATTAACACTCCCATTACCACAACAAGTAACAGCAGTTATTTAAGGCCAACTTGCAGAAAAAAAAACAAGAATTTATTTCACCATTGTCAAAATTTAGGACATGTGCTTGAGATTGTGTTATTTGCTGTCTATCAGCGCTACATACGGACAGCTACTAAACTACTGTACAAACTGAGTTTGTTGTCACATTAGCCTACGGATATGTTGGGCTGCTAGCGCCACAAATAGCTAGCGCCTCACAAAATGATCGTCGAATCACCAGGTGTGGTTATTTTCAAAGGTTCAAAACATTTTCCAACCAGATGGACTATTTCCGTGGTGGATATATGGAGCTGTCTGTCTGGCGTGTCAGGTCAGTTTGTAACAGTCCCAAGGAGGAAAATAAATATCCATGGATACTTTTGGAGTCAAAGCTTGAATACCAATAAAATTTAATACCTCATAACATTACAATTAAGACTTTTTAATACTTTTTAAGGGCCTTAATTTTCCCACAACTGATTTATCAACTTTTAACACTTTTGAAGACCCCGCGGACACCCTGTATAATACTGGATGGAATACAAAATAATGAGTAGGTTTTGATTTTGAAGTCACTTCATGATCCCCTTGTCAGTGTTTCTTGACCTCCACTTTGGGAACCACTAATCTAGACCACTACTTAAACCCTGCTTCTTGGCTGGTTTCTGGATTACCCCAGACCCACACCAGACCAGTGTCCCTGCTCCTTTGCACTTGACCCTCTGCTAAACCATGGTGGGCTGTAAAACCTCAAACCTGTTGACCCCTGTAATGTTTGTTTGTTTTAGTAAAGTTAAATACAATCTGGTGTCAACACGGTTGAATTTATTTTAAAAGTCACCAGATGTTTTAATGTGGTTTCAGTGCACAGCTCGATCTGCTCTGTGCACATGGATGGGAAAAACAGAAGTCTTCTGATCTGCCAGAGTTAGGATGCAGCCAGAACACAACAGAGTGAAGCCAGTGTGGGTTAATATGTTGACTTGAATTGAAACCTGTGATGCAGCATAAACGGATCTGGTGTTTCCACTGTGAGCCTGAAGTCAGTCTCTATACTATATCCAACACAACAAAAAACAAGTGGACTTGGTAGACAAAAGTATCAATTTTAGAGTCTATTGATAACTTTAGTTTTAGTCTTCAGATTGTTTTTTTTTTCTTTTTTTTTTCTTACAGGCAGGTTGGGTAAAGCTCATATCCAAAGCAACGGATTAGTTTATCTTATTCCAATAATTAAGTGCATCATTGTACAATTTTAGTTTGCTCCATGTCCTCTTTCTGTTGGACTTTCTCCCCGTGACGCACAAACACTTCCATTCTGCTTTTCTGTAGGGCAGCAAAAAGACAGGAAGCAAGCTCCTCGTCTGCTATATTCAACAACACAGAGTTTAAAAAAAAACCTATCATTGTGATCTAACTGTAAGTAATGGTGCGGCCCTGCAAGAATAATGTCCCTGCTGTCTTCCTGTAATTGTCATTACCAGCTTACAATGCCAAAGCTGACATGTCTGGCAGGAAAAGACAATGAAAGGTCAGGATTTTAAGCCGTATAAAACGGTAGCCAGAGTAAATAAAAAGGCAGATAAGGTAATTAATAACTCGCTGGTAACCAAAACAGACTCTTATCTGATGTGAAATACGAGGGCTGACATTTAGCAGTGTTTTTCAGAGCTGACTTTTAGCTGATCGTGGACATTTTCTCACCAGAGCTTTCTTCTCACAGAGAGAATAGACCGATTCCAGGTGCGGGTCGCTGTGCAGGGAGTGTGAGTACATGCGGTGCTCGAAGGCCTCCACTTTCTGAATAACTTTCTTCAGAGCTGGGTCTTTGATGCCCATGTCGTCCACGGGGTCGAGGAGAGGAACACCATCTGGAAAACGTTTCTGAACCTCCTGCAGACAAAATGTTTGCAGGGGAGAGTGACTGAATAAATAGGAACAGTTTAGATCACAGTGTTTGAGAGTTTCTGCAGTTTTAGGATCATGGCTTTGAGATGGCTGCAGCTGGTACCTGTATAGACTTGAGCATGAGCTGTCTGTTGTCAAAGGGCCTTAGATCTTTGGGGATGTAGAGGCGGACAGAGCTGATGGAGGTGAGGAGATGGATCATCACCGGAACCACCTGCACCAAAACAAAAAGATGAAAGAGTTGTCATCATATCTGTGTTTGTTTTCAACGGTTACACCTGTTTGGAGTCTGCAGCACTCACCTGCATCTCCCCAGTTTCTCCTGGAGCTGCAGGTTTTGCAGCCTCGGTTGCAGCATCTTTCACACTCTCCTTACTGCAGTGGAGCAAAACCTCCACCACATACAGCGGGTCTGAGTCGGTGCTCGCCTAAAGGAGGAACTGCTGGTTAGTCACAGTAGAGTGTAAACGTTCACATCTACACGACACTGACACAATGACTCACTTTAGTGTTGGACTTTTTGCAGAAATTAACGACAACTCCCCATCCAAAGTCAACATCTTCATTTTTCACCTTCAGGAACAAAGTGAAACATTATTTACACTCTGACAAATTAACAGCTGTTATTATTACTTTATTTATTAGTAAATGTGTCTGAACTTACCTTGACCAGGCGTCCAGGCTGCAGGAAGGGTAAGCAGTATTTTGGTTTGTGGATGAACTCTTGTATCTCTTTACCCAGTTTGGCGAGCTGCTGTCTGATTTTAAAATAGGTGACCACACTCTCTTCATTAGGAATCTCTATGGAGTGGTACTGCTCCTCATACTTCTTTATTTCTGCACAGGAAAAACACAATCAGGATGAAATTCAGAGATATTCACAGTTTCAGGGGAAATTATGAGAACTTAACCTGCTCACGGTGGATTAAAGATGGACAGAAACATTAAAAATCAATAAATAAACGTCATTTCACCCATCATCTAACATTTTAACCATTCAATAAAAACTGCTGTGGAGTTTTAATAAAGCTCCATAATCCTTTATGTCTAGAAACACTTTGATGTGACTGATTCCTACTGAAGCTGTTTTAAGCCACCACGAAGTTTGAAGTTAAGAATTAATTTTGGTTGAAACTCAAAGGACTCGTGACTAATGAAGCACTGACCCTGAACGAGCTCTGCACCACCATACTGGAAAAGGGCTTTTAGAGCCTTTACCTACCTGACACCAGCAAGACTCATATTTTTGTCTCATTTCCTACATTATTTGTTCCTTTTGATATATTGATGTGTTTTACTTCCATTCTCTAAAATCCTTTCCTGAACTCTCTTGACATATGGTTGGACAAACTTGAAAACAGTCTTTAGCAAACTCAAATGAACATTTTCTGTCTTTCTGACAACTTCCAATATAGTCCGACTTTTTTATTTTCCTTTTTCTGATCCAGACAACAGTTTGCCAGAACTTCCTTTGATTGGTCCAAGAATCTCAACAAACGAAACGTGTTCAAACAAAGAAACGAACTGAACTGTTGTTCAATTTGATCTGGACCGAAAACAACAATCAGTGTTTTTGGTCTGTGGTCCTAAGTAGGTTTCACGTCTGTAAGTTTGGTTCAGGTCAAATGAAAAATCAGCCAAATCAGTCTTTTTGTTTAGCTTTTGAATCTAAATGATACTCAACACTCTCCTGACAGTTTCCTAGTTAAGTGTATCACAGCACAGCACCAAGCATTTTGAAACAATAGCCGCGTTTCCACCAAGCAGACCGGTTCGGTTCATCTCTGTACGGCGGGCTTTTTGAGGCGTTTCCACTGACTCATCCCGGGACAGATCCCTAAAAACCGAGACGGGCCTTCTTTTTGGGACCCTTTCATATGGGTGCCGGACTGAACCGATCCGCTCTCTGAAGGTGGAGCAACACACTGCAGACGGTTGATTGGTCAAAAGAATCATCACTTACCCCGACAGCGGCTGCATTTCTCCTGATGGCTCACAGACTTCTCTGAAACGAAGCTTGATTGCACTTTGTATCAAAGAGCTACATGTCAATCACAGAGAGGACGAAATGCTGCATGTTTTCCATCTGTGCTCTTTGTTTACTGTGTCATGTTTTTCTTCTTTGTTGGATTTAATAGCGGGGTAAGCTGCTACGGCGTCGCGCTATTGTTTAACAGCTGCAGCTTCCGGCATCCGGCTTACCGACTTACACGCCGCCCACCACGAGAGGGCACAGTTTGCTGTGGAAACGCAAACGGGATCAGGCTCAACTGTACCAAACCGTCCCAAACCGTTATGAACCGACCCGAACTGCTTGGTGGAAACGCAGCTAAAGCGAACAACCATCCCAGTCCCCTCTCGGTAGGTGGCGTGTAAGCCAGAAGCAGATAGTCCAGTCAGTTACGTAACACTGTGACGCCATAGCAGAGCAACACAGTGTACCTCGATAACAAACCCAACAGAGAAGAAAAACGTGACACCCTAAACAAAGATCAATGATGGGAGACATCCAACTCTTTGTCTTCTTTGTGATTGGCATGTGGCTCTTGTCACAAATTGCAATCAAGCTTTGTTTCAAAGAAGACTGTGTGCTACCAGGAGAAATACTGCAGCCGCTGTCACACAGGAAGTGACGATTATTTCAACCAATCAACAGTCTGCAGTGTTGTAGCTCCACCTTCTGGGATCAGATCAGTTTAGTTTGGCACCTAAACGGAAGGGTCCCAAAAAGTGGGACGGCTCGTCTCGGTTATTTGGGGAAACGCTACAAAATAGGTGCTGTAGACTAAGCAAACTGGACTCCTTGGTGGAAATGGGGCTCTAGAGCAGAGGTGGCCAACCAGTCAGAGACCAAGAGCCACAAAAACTGTCGTGGTACTACAAAGAGCCACATTACACACACACTTTCTCTCACACATAAACAAATATCAACTCATACTTAGGGATGGGTATCAAATTAGGTACTTTTAAAGGTACCGACCAAAATCTGTCAAAAGTACCGGGTAGCGAATCATGTAAAATCAAAAGGTACCACGTTTAGGTACCTAAATGTATCCTTGTGACTTTGAGGGAGTGGAAGAGTAGGTGGTTTTCCATGCTGGACATGAACACAGCATTGCAAGGTTATATAGTGAAGAATTAAATATGTTAAATTGAATTTTCTTTATACTGTATTACTAAACAAATTGATATTTTTTTTTATCACATAAACACAGAAAAGTACTGAAAACTAGTACCGTTGAGTACCGGTACCAGTTGTCAGGTACCAAGTATCAGTACCATATCGTTTCAAAGGTAAAAGGTACCCATCCCTACTTGTACTTGGAGCCGTGTCTAAGACAAATTTCTGTTTTTACTGCAGAAGACACAAAGTTCCATCCATCTATCTTTTAAGATAGCTATAAGCACATGTGCGATGTAGAGAAAAGAAACTGAAACTTAAGTATCAATCTTATCACCCAAGTATTGATCAATACTGATCACAACATCAACATATCATTATTTTAGATTGACTGGCGCACCACTACTCATAATAATATATATAATATATATTTTTTATGAATGGATCAACGAGCTGCACACCAAAGGGCAAAGAGCCGCATGTGGCTCTTTGCCGCAGGTTGGCCACCCCTGCTCTAAAGGGTGGCTGCAGACACCACATAAACAAACATGTTTACAACCTTGTTAAAGAAACTAATTTGGTCTGAGTACTTCATTTTTAATTTAATTGGCACACTGTAGGAGGAGGCAAATTTCTTCCAAGAGTCAGATATTAAACTAGTTTTGCCCATATAAGGGCATGACTAACCTGACTGACACCCTGTAGCTGTCTGCACAGGCAAAAAAGTCCCGCCTCTTTACCTCATCCTAACTTGACCAAAGCTAGACTGAGTAAAGCTTTTACAATGGGGCCTCAGCCAATGACAGGTTTCAAAACTCTGCACCAGAAACAAATGGATGACATCACAGAGACTACCTCCATGTGTTAAAGTCTATGCACCACTCATCCCACTCTGCAGTAATAATCTAGAGGGATTACTTACTCTCCACCACACCAGGCAGAGCTCTGTAGTGCTGGAACTGGTAGAAAGACTTCTCCAGCATGTACTCTGGGTTGATTTCCTCCACACGCAGCAGGTTGAGCACCATGTTGTAGGTCAGGTGGAAGGCACTGTTCAGAGGGTCGGCTGAGCCCTACAGAAACACAACATGGACAAACACTAAAATGAATACTTTAATTATAAAAATACACAGCAGTGGTTAATAATGTTGTTAGAGTTACACTGTGAGCTCCAAGAAAGCTGCGAGGTTTAAATTAAAGCCGCCTGAAGTCACTTCTCCCAAAATAAACACTGAGGAGGATTTCTCAATCACAACTCCAAAACCACAGATATGTGAGACAGCTTTCCAAAACTCTCTGGGAGTTAAGCACCGTGATAGGGCCAACAAACAGTTTTACATTAAAACAACCTTGTTGGAAAGCTGCGCAGCTACATTTTTATAGCAGACATAAATCAGTCGAATCAAAGACAAAAGACCACAAGGCTTTTACTTCCTGGTGACTGTGTTATCGAGAGCTTAATGGAGCAACAAACGGCCTGACAATCCTTGAAGGAAAGAACTTTCCATTCAACCCTTCCAATAAATTCTCAGTAAGTCTGCAGAGAAGTGAGTTTATTGACGGGGGGAATGAGACGACTCTTAACAGAAGAGTGTGTGGACAGCACTGAAGAGCTCAGTAAACATGTGATGGATAACTCACACTCCTTATACAGAAAAACAACCATGCAGCTGTTTTTGAAGTACCTTCAGCAGCTGTTTGCCCACAGCTGGACTCATCTTCTCATCCACCATGAAGATAACGATGCCCCTGTCATCCATTCCTCTCCTCCCAGCTCGCCCGGACATCTGGATGTACTCACCTGATGTGATCTGGATTGCATGAAGACACAGTAGGAAGACAGAGATGTGTTACTGACTGTTGAAATATGAGAATGAAAACAGGTAAAAAACGGATAAGTGAGGGGAAACTGAAAGTATTGTGAAACCAATTTAACTTGGTGTGTAGCCAAATATGTGAATGAGCAACATAAAAATCTACATGATGAAATCTCCTCATGAGAACAAAATCAAAAGACTTTTCCACAAATCTCAGGGGACTTTTCTCTCCTCTGCACATGGCTCGAGTTAAACTGTGTGTATCTACTGGTCTCTGTGCAACAAAAATGCTTACAAAAAGAAAGATAAGATCAGTCCTGTGTTGAAATGATCGGGTCTTAATTCCAGGCATGCGAGGGATCAGCTCTTGATTCATAATACGGTGCAGTTGAGGAATGAGAGTCGCGTGTGTTCAGAAGTGTGAGTGCCTGCGTGGAGCTTTGGCATCATCACCGGCACCAGATGTTCTTCATGAGCCTCTTGGAGGGCAGTTTCCTTCTTTCTCTTCAACTGTGTGTGTGCGTGTGTGTGAATGAGGTGAAGTTGAAGGGTGCTTCTTAAGTGACAGCGGCTCCACACACACACACACACACACACACACACACAGCCCCCTCACCTCCTCTAAACAATACGTGGCTGTTTATGTGGCAATGCGAGCTGCAGGCCTTGTAAAGTCCTCAGAGGAACACACTGAGTGACGACCCCACACTGCACCAGGCTGGAAACCAGACTTTTGAAGTGATCGCACAGTTTGCAGGGAGGAGGGAGCTTGGCTATTTCATTGGCTCCTCTTTGAAGCTGGTCTAACAGGAAGATTAGCCTTATTTAGCTGTGTAATGCTATGATTGTGAGCTAAATATCAGCTCCTCTTCAAAGGCAGGAAGCTCTTCCAAATATGGACGCTTGGTCCCCCTGGGCGACACTTTTCTGGGCTCATCTTCCTGCTTTTGTTTGCCCACAGCCACAGAAATGACAACTCAAAGCACAATGTTCTCGTTAGGATTCAGCATGCAAAGTAGAGTCAGGGAAGAGATTTCAACAAATTTCCTCTTGACAAAATACTTTAATGGATTTACTGTGTGAAAATGTTTGCGTGTGCGTGTTGCTCTTACAAAACGGTGGTTCTTGCCATCAAACTTGCGTGCACTGGTGAAGAGAACAGTGCGAGCCGGCATGTTGATGCCCATGGCGAATGTCTCTGTGGCAAACAGGGCCTGAAATCAGAAGGAAAAAAGCAACATTGGAGCATTTTATCACAACTTCTGCCAATAGTACAGATAAATATCAGCAGAATCAAAAAAATAGAAGGAGTGCTTCCTGGAATTAAGGAGGGTGTGAGTTTGAGGTGCTCTTTGAAAAGGAAAACATGTAGTCCAAAAAAGGGCCTCCTTGCTTCCTTGGGTCTATTTGACTTCCTGAAGGAGGTTTGAGGCTGAATCCCTTCCAAGGGTTTTTTCAGGGTTACACCATTAAAATAAAGGCATTTTAACAGCTCCAAAGAGAGCACCTTGAACTTTTTCTTGAATTTCAAAGACATAAAAATATCTTTTGTTCTTGTTTTGTACTTCCTCTTAAATTTTAATCAATCACCAAAAAAGGATGTTAGAGTAGTGTGCTACTCACAGCAAAGCATCACGTGCAAGAAAAATGAATCATAAACTGAGGCAGACATAGTGTCTCTGGGCCAAATTTGCTGTCTTTCTGCTTGCACGTCAATCTTTTCCCATTACGTCAATGAAAGCTACAAACATTACAGTCAGTTTTTTGGTGCATGCATGTGTATCCTTTTTGTGTGCTCAACAGAAACAAAGTGAAGATGTGCTGGAGTTAGACACCGCTGTACAGAGCTATAAATTATCAGGCAGAAATAATGTACAGAGGCTGCCTGGTTGGCATCAGTTACAACATTGTGCAACGTTACTGTTTGCTGAACCTTTCCACATTTTCTTTACTGTACAGGCACTGAAGTCAGTGTAAGTTTAATTCAGCTGCTAATTGTAGTTTCTATGAAGCTCTTTCAAGAACTATCTGTTCTCTCCTGATAGCTACTAAGGGATGAGCACTTCAAGCAAAATATGCTTTGACAGCCACTGCTAACCTCTTAATCAAATAGGCACAGGAAGACGAGGAAATGGAGATCCTTTTAAGGCCTGTACAGGGTTGTTATGGGATCATTAAATATGATGTACACATATTATATACACTTAACATTTTGTTTATTTTAAGTTCCCAGAACTCTAATGCTCCTGAAGTCTCTGTTTTTCTCCTGCTCTGAATCCTACAGAGCTGTATCTGTTTTACAGCAACTGACATCAATGCTTTCTCAATGTTACTGAGCTAATACAAACTTTTTTTTTTTCTATATATTTTCTGACAAAAACAAACAGCTCTCAGATGCCATACAACCACCCCTTTGCTGCTATAACACATTAATAGCAAGGGCAGGTAAAAGCAATTCATTTTTAAGATAAAACTCACATGTTGTTTTTTTTGTTAAAGATTATTTGAATATACAAAAACCACAACCTATCTTAATAAGTTCTACTACAGAAATTGAGCTAAGCTTTGAGTTAATGGGTGATTATAGTCAATCTGTACACAACATGACACAACTGCAATTTTTATCCTTATTGTATTGTGTTTTGCGAGCAGCCACCTTGCAGCAGAAAGCATGCTGGGATACACAGCAGAGCCACTTTTTCAAAGCTTGGTATGCCTGTCATATATTTTTTTAGTTGAGCTTTTACCTGAATCACCTTTTAGTGTTTTATTTATTTTAAGTACAGACCACTTTTTATTACCTTATCTTGTCTTGTTTTATTTAATTAATTAATTAATTTATTTATTAATTTATTTTTAATCTTTTCTTTTTAGAATCTTTTCTATTTTCCGTATTTTTTTCTCTAGTTTTCCTGTTTTATTCCTCATTTATTTATCATTATTTATACATATGTATATTTCGAGTATTTTTTTATTCTTAATTCTTAAAAATCATTTTCTTATTTTATATCATAATAAATTTAATTTTATTCTTTTTACCTAACCTCCAGTGTTTTCTCATTTTTAAAACTTTAAGACGGTGTTTCCTCGGTACGTACTTGGTACAGCAGTGTGCTTTATCATTGTCTTTTATCTATGTTGCTTTTTATTAACACTGTGTATGGGTTGCTGTGTGGGTGGGTTCCGGGGCTGGGTGGAGTGGGTTTGGGGTATATTTCTTTTATTTAATTCATGTGTCTGTTTGTAAAGCACTTTGTGCTACATTTTATTTGTATGAAAAGTGCTATATCAATAAATTTTGATTGATTGATTGATTGATTATAAAGACTGTATTCAAGATAAGTGACCAGCAGGCGTGGGAGGCATGACTCGAGAGGCTGTTAAATTTTCAGTTGTATGAGGTTTCTGCAGCCAGTAACAGTCGCGCCTCGACTAAAGGTCAAATAAAAATATCTCAGCACAATCGAGCACACCTCTGCATTGTTTAATGGTTCATTGGTTGCATGTGCAGCACCATTTTTGATAGAATGCTGTCTGTGCAATCTTAAAGTTCAAGCACACTAATTCGTACCTTCAGCAGACCCTCGGAGAAAAGAATCTCTATGGTCTCTTTCAGGATGGGCAGCAGACCTCCATGATGGATTCCTATCCCCCTCTTCAACAGCGGAAGCACATGCTCCACCTGAAACACATTAAGAGCATTGGTAGGCAGATAAAGAAAAAGCAAAAGAAACCAGTTCGTTTTTTTAATAACAGAATCAGAGCCACACAAAGAGAAGATGGAGGACTGAACCTTTGTAGTGGAAAAATGTGGTGTACGTTTGGCCCTGACCCTGCTCGTGTCGTAGCGGTCGACTTACTTACAAATATTACCTCAACTTGGCTGGTTTTCGTTCACAGTGAGGTAAAATAACAGGAGCTCAGTGCTGCAGTCCATGTTGACATTTTCTGAGCAGCTAATTACATGAAAGTATCTGAACTGTATTTTCCAAGCTGAGAATGACCCTGAAGGAAACACTGGGTACTTTTCTCTTTGCCTTAAAAAGGTGGAAAGTTTCTCACAATCTGAGAGGAAACAGAGAGAATGACCTCCTCACCTGGGGAAGCTTTTTGTCTTCATCTGAGAGACAGTCCACGGCGTTGTTGAAGACTTCCTCAACCAGGCGTTTCTCATCATCTGGGGAAAAAAAACACAACATTTATTTCTTTTAAACTGTTCTACACGTTGTTAAGAAATCACTGAAGGTACCAGCACAACAAAAATCTGTCACAGTTTTTAAAGAGTTTTCTTTCTTTGACTTGATTTGATTTCTTGGCCAATATTCAAGAACTCACTCGCTCAAATTTCTATCATTCTGTGGGATTTCTTACTCATTTTTAGAAACATTTACAAATATTCCTGCTGATGAGATGGTGACGTGTCTTGAAAGGCACCAAGAGATGCTGAAATTTTACTACAAACACAAATCAATGCATGGAAGTGGTTAAAATCATGATATTCTTATGATGTATTAGGCTTACATTAATACCCTGTTAGTGCCAGCCCCACCAGTGTCATTAGTTTTCAGATCAGGTTAAATTGTTTGCTGTGGCTACCTTTCTCTGTCTATGTGGAAACTTAGTCATAATTCTGGGAAAGCTTCATTTGTTAGTCAGAATCTTGGATTTCCAAAAAGCTTTGCTGCCCCAGAATTTATTTTTAATGTCACATTACTTCAGTGTCAAGGGAGTCTTTTTAAAAATACTGTAATAACAAAGCTGTACCACAGGATTGGCCAATACGGACCCTAGAGGTTACATAGTTGATGGGATCCCACGGTGAGAAACAAACTGACAAACACTTTGGAGACAGAAGTCTTCAGATATTTCTCAAAGTGAGGACAAAATAATGAGCTCTGAATGGAAATTAAAGGAGGGTGAGTCATTGTAGCATTGAACAATGTGTCATTTGACCATGGCAACCGTAATGTGCGCAAGCACAAAAGTCACATGGCAGAATGTGCAATGTCAGTCATATCCGTTTTCTTTACTTAAAGAGGGGTCATTTCGCATTTCTAAGTCTTTATTCTGTCTCGCTGGTGCTGCCATAGTAGCTGTACACAATTTACAGCTTAAACAAATCTGTATTTTTTTCACACTGGTGATTTAGAAAACCTTTATTTTAGTCTCTGTTTGAAATACTTCCTTGTACTGTTTCTTTAAGGCTCCCTGCTCCAAAAACCCCCTTCCCTCTGATTGGCCAGCTTTCTGAAGGCCTTTCAGGAGGTAGAGCTAAGAGAAACTTTAGTGTTTTAGGGTCACCCCCTCTAAAAGTATCATGAAGTAGTTAGGAGATCTCCTTATGTGATGATCTCATCGTTTCAGCAAGTCGGGTTCGGGTCTTGTGCTATTTTTAGAACGGAGCAGAGGTGTTTGAATATCCAGCATCATTAACCTCATATCCATCTTTGAAATGTGTAAAAGCAGAATATGCCCTCTTTAATAAATCGTTGCAATTGCTATCAACTCAGTTCAAAAGAGGACTATAGGTTCTCCTGTAAACTCGTACCTTAACCAAATTGAAAGAAACGTCTTCTTTTAAGTTCCAGCCCAAAAGCTTACCAACGTGCTAGTTTCTCATACATTTTTCAGTTGAATCTATGAATATTGATTTTGATCTCTATTCGAAGGTGCTTACTTAAGTGCTTTTTCAGATGTCTTGTTGTCTGCTCTGTTTTCTGGATGAACTTTTCATAGCCTGCCCACTTTATACAAGTCTATATGAACAAATCTTTACAAAGAAGAGCCTCTTTGGACCATGCATACTCAAAGCAGTTTCACACTGATCAACCTCATACACCTCAAGCTCCTCCAACTAAGGAAAATAATGTTGTAATGCTGCACAATCAGAAAAAAACGACAAACACTTCTGCAACAAACTCAATCTATGTCCCCTTTTAATGAGGGTTATTGTTTAGGAGTTTTTTTTTTAAGCTGCTGCACTTCTTCACCCGGTCAGTTGGTTTATCTTTCAGCACCAGCAGGTCCCCTGACTCCAACCCTGCTCTGCCATTCTGCACACACACTGCCCAGAAAGTGTGTGTCACAGCACACAGCAGGAAGGCAGGGAGCGAGGAGGGGGGCTCTGTCAGAAGGAAAACAGACTGAGAAATAAGATATGAAGTACAAAAAAACAAGAGGGAATGAGAGAAAAACCAGGTCTACGTGGCTCCCTCCCCTCACTCAAACCCACCTACACACACAAACTGAGGCAACTTCACAACAGCAACGACCTGTGGACAAACACAACGATTCAACAATCTAGAGGCCTGATCCCTGTGAGCTGTACATGCTCGACAAGAATCAGCTTTGACCAACAGCTGCTCTGTCCAAGTCGTGACTTCAGCCTTGATACCCTTTTACTGCAGGCATATAAACACATCAATTACAGTAGAATTTGTAAAAACAGCTTTTCAAGTCTTTAAACTACATAAACATTCTGATAGAATAATTTGACTCATCTGGGGATCTGATTGTTTCATTTAAACATTTTTCCTCACAATCAAGTAAAGTTTTTTTCTGAGGTAATTAAATCAAATCATCTTACTGCTATCGTTGGACAACATCTGCTTTGTTTTCTAAGAAACTCCTCTTTAGAAAACTCATGAAACTGTGGGAAATGAGAAATTACTTCTGGCAGAGTGAATCCATTTGTGTTTTTTTGTGATATTAATGAAGAAGTTGGCAGCAGTGAAAGGAGAAAGGCCTTCAGTGCTGGAAGAGCTGAGCACAAAAACAAACCTCTTCATTTATGAGAATGTCACAATGCAGCAAAAATAAACCAAGATGAGGGAGGAAAATGTTTCTCAAGTGAGACTTCATGTTTTATTTCACTGACAGAGCCTGAAGCAGGTGGACGCGAGCCAAGCTCAATCTACCGCTGGACTATCTCCATCCTGCAGAGATTTGCCCTGGAGAAGATACTTCACGTATCCTCTGAACCAAACAGCAGGACCAGCTGTGCAGATACAATGAACCAGATTGATGGTACTCACTGTGTGGGGTGGATTTATTCAGCTACACTTGCCAACAGTTTAGCATTTTGAGAGATCGCCAAAATCCAGCTCCCACCACAGCTCTCACAGTTCATCTTCAAAATGCATTTGTTTGGTATTTTAGTGGGCAGACCACCAACTCTGTAAAAAATTAAAAATAATGCTAATAATATCATATCATGTAATAACCAAATGACAACTTCCTGTTTGAAGAATGTGAAACGCTAAAAAACTGCAGTTCATTAACCATCCACTAGAGGCTGGCTGCAGAAGTACCAGAAGCTTAATACATACTGATTCAAAAAAGCCAATCTTTACAACAAAAACAAAAACCTATACAGACTGGTTCAAAAAATGGTTTGGGTCTGATTAGCTCACACTGGACAGGGGAACATTTTATTCCTAGCCAAGTACTTTTTAAGTAACTGAACTTGCGAGTTTTACCCATATAGGGGCATGGCTGATTTGATTGACAGGCAGGCATCCTGTAGCTGTCTGTAAAGAGGCTAAAGGCCCGCCTCTTTGCCTACCTGTTCTAGCAGGAACAAAGTAAGGCTGTGTCAACATTTTCAATATGGCCCCCAGCAACGTAGGGCTTCAAAACACTGAATATAAAACAAACAGGTGACGTCACAGAGTCTACTAATTCGATTGTATTTTATCCAACTGATTTCTGAAATCCCCTAAGGAGCCAGAAAGAAAAACAAAAATATTTGAACGTTTCCACAGAGCTCAACAGGCAAGTAATCTGCTCATCTGTCCTCAGAAACATTTTTTTTACAAGGGGACAATAACTGAAGAGGGGGTACTTTGCCTGGAACTCCTGTAGTGGCTTGACATGATTCACTACTCAACAAAAACCCTTTTTTTTTTACACTGGTGTCTTAGAAACCCTTGAGAGACCTTGGTGTTTGAGGCCCATTTTGCCAACTTATCATTAGCCAGTTAGAAGATTCTTATGTATGGATGGGTACCGAATTAGGTACTTTTATGGGCACCAACTGTATTCTGTCTGTAGTACTGTGCACCATTTCACATAAAATCAAACAGTACCATGTTTAGGTACCTATACACATCCTAGTGACTGTGAGGGAGTGGAAGAGTAGGCAAATTTCCTTGTGAACATGAACACAGCATTGCAAGGTTATCTGTTGAAAAATAAATATGTTAAATCAAAACGATTTGATTTTACTATTAAACAAATTAATAGGTACTGGGCATCAATACATATTGTTTCAAATGTGAAAGGTACCCATCCCTATTCTTAGGCGATGACCTAATCATTTCAGCAAGTTTCACAAAGATCTTTTGCTATCATTAGTTTTCAATCAGTTTACAATCAGACTCAGGCATTTCTACAACATATGAAGAGGTTTGAAAATCAAGTAAAACTTTTCATCTGCATGACTGATTTCTTCAGCGATAGATTTTCACTCGATTATGAAGTGTGCAGTGAGAGGACCAGAAGCAATGCTGCCAATGAACACCAAACAGTTTAAGGTTGATGTGAAGCTTGTGGCATCACCTCCTTTTACAAAACCGAGAAGACTATTAAATACACCAACAAAAAAACACAAAGAGATAGCCATAAAACACAACACTTACCTGTGTTGAAGTCCAGTTTGGCAACCTGCAGAGCGTAGGCCTCACACTCTTTCTTACTGAAGCTGAAAATGATGACGGGCTGGAAGTTTCTCTCCATGATCATCTTCACTATCTTAAACACACTCGATGGACCTGTGGGAATCACACAAATGAGTGTACGCCAACACATTTATCAATGTACACTTACAGTTTATGTATAATAACTAACACACACCTTTCGTGCCTCCTTTCCGTCCTCTTGGGTCCCACTTGCCTCCGCTGCTGCTCCCAGAATCCCCAGCATCTCTCAGCACCTGCATAGCTGTGTTAAAATTGTCCTCTCTGAAGTCACCCTGAAAAAAAGAAAAGATAAAAAAGAATTAATGGTTTTATTAACCAACTCTCTTTAAATATGAATTTGTGCTCTGTTTGTCCTTACATTCTCATCAACCACAAGGTGGAGTCCATCGCCCCCTGCTGGGAAGATGTAGTGTTGCAGTGGAGTAGGTCGGTAGTCTGTGTAGACTACATGGCACGGCTGAAGGAAAGGACATGGAAAACTCTTTAATTTAGTTTTATTTCTTTTATGTGTTCACTTTAAAAAAGAAAAGACAAAGAGGCAGCTTCACTAAATGATGTATATCTATATAAAGTCCAACCTGTGAGTGTAAGTGGCAGATCCACTCCGCGAACTGTCTGGCATTAGGGATGGTGGCTGACAGGAAGACGTAATGCACGTTGTCAGGAAGAAGGATGATGGTCTCCTCCCACACAACACCACGCTCTGAAAAGTGCAAAACACAAAAAGGTTTGTTACCACAACATGCTCAGGTGCCTGCTCCAAAAAAACACAACTTCACCATATCAGTAAAGTCTGCAAGTCCAAGTGTCACACATCAGGTCAAAAAAACTGTCATAACTGAAAAAAAAACATTTCACACATTGCTTGTTACATGTTGATTCAAAAACGATGCAAAGCTTCCTCTCCACTTTGTTCTGATTAGTATTTCTTGTAGCTTAAAGGGCAGTTTATCAAACTGTATTACTGTTGTACAGAGAGTTTATAGCATCACTAATCTTTAACTCGTTCCTGATTGGGCTGGTAGATATAGAGTATAATAATCCATTTACATAAGAACACATCACACTGCAGATTTAAAATACAATAAAATGCATACAGGTGCATTTAAAGAGAAAAAAAATAGAACATCATGGAAAAGCCACATTTTGATCACCTCCATTTTACACTGCACTGATGCAGTGAATCATGCAAAAGAAAGCCCAACCTAGTACTGAATAAATAAACACACTTTTCAGAGGGCCAATTATTCTATGTCAAAAATCCTCTTTTATTCAAATTATTATGGGTTTTCATTAGCTGTAGGCAATTATTACTGTAATTAGAAGAAATATACACTTAAAATATTTCATTTTACTGAATTTATATGATACTCAAATTTCACTTCTTGAATTGAACTGCTAAACCAAATGGACAATTCCATGGTGTTCAATTTTATTGAGATGCACCTGTATATCTTATTATAAATTTGAGGCTGGGTTTGTTGAAAAAATAAGGCCAATGGGTGAATAAAATAAATTCACATGATCCTTAAAAGATGAAAAAGACATCATGTACACACCTGAATCTCTCATGTAATGGATCTCGTCAAAGACAACCCACGCCACCTCCCTCATGATCTCAGAGCCTCTGTAAAGCATGCTCCTCAGGATCTGCAGGAAACAACAGTTCAAGAATTTTAAAATACAGAGTTGTATCTAAAAATGTCAAACACCAAATTGTCAAAAGTCTCACCTCTGTGGTCATGACAAGACAGGAGGCAGTGGGGTTGATAGTGACATCGCCTGTCATCAGTCCCACATCCTGGAACTCTTCATACATTTCTCTGTACTTCTGGTTGGAGAGCGCTTTGATGGGGCTGGTGAAGATCACTCTCTGCTTCTCTCGGAGGGCAAGAGCAATGGCATATCTGCAAGACAAGACCAACCAGTGAGGATCACTTATCGAACAATGTTCTATGACTTAACTGAAAGTGAGTTGGGTAAATCATTGTACCAATGGTACAATCAGAGGAAAATAATGAAATGAGCTGTGTGCTGCAGTTTGCTGCAGCTCATCACCAAACCAGCATCCTGTCAGTCAAAAAGAAACAAAACAAATGTCCAAATCACAAATTTAGCTCTACTTAAGTCTGTCAACTAAAGGTACTCACTCAGCACAGACGGTCTTTCCGGCAGAGGTGTGTGCAGAGACGAGGACAGACTGATTGTTGTCAATACATAATATAGCCTCACGCTGGAAAGGGTCGAGAATGAATGGGTACTCCTGTAAGACAAGACAAACACATTAATGGTTAATAATAATGTTCATAGTATTTACAAGTATTTTCCTTTCAGAAAACAAATGCTGCAGCTCTAGAGTACAGAAAATGTTGTCTTTGATGATTTGTAAAAGCACTTTATAATAAATAAAAGTTAAATAAAGTAGGCAAAGTCAATTGTTTATCAAAAGTGTAAGAACGTATTGTGACATAAGAATCTTTTCTTAAATATTATACCTTGGCTGCTTTCCCTTCTCGTGGTTTCAGCGGTTTATACTCATCAGCAGCAGGTAGAGCAACCTGTTAGGAGAAGGCAGAGTTTTATCAAAGTCTGACATTTCGAGTAATTAAATGATCACACAGGTGACAAGTTAAGGGTTAAGCTGGATATATAAGTCACAGCAGCCTTTGGATCTGGCTGTTGAAAAGCCAATTTGGTGTGACATGTCAGACAGCCACACTGAACATAAAAGAACACGCTAAATAAAATGTAAAATGCCTCACAGGTAGTTGGATATTCCCCATAAAAATGCCATCTATAAATTTGTTTTGCATTGCTTACCTCATGTGAGCATCCCTCCACAGTTTCAACTTGCTCCACCTTCACCTGCGGCATAAATTCTGCAAGGCTGAAGTAAATACATCTCTTACTCACAATGCATCAATACAATATGCTGACACACAACCCATAACAACACTTCAGGTACCCTGCAGAGTCAGATTTGACTTACTTCATTTCATTAGCAGAAGCTGCTTCTTGTCGAGCTTTCTTCCCAAAAACCACCTCCTCTCCTCCATCACTGTCCGCCTCCCTCTTGTTCCGGGCAGATGGACCAGCATCTTTGTCACTCTCATTTTTAACAACAACTTTACTGGATAGGGAAACAAGTCCATATACTATTATTTACACAGAAGCGCTACACCAACTAACTTGCTAGACTCTGTTACTTTAACACTTTTAGGTATTAAAGACAAGTAGGTGGTAAAGCTATTTCATTTTAGTACAAATGGCTAAACTAGTTTAATTTGACGCCTTTAGGAACTGTCATTTGCTTCGTACAGTTTCTAGTTTCCAAATTCTAGCTAACATGCCGGCTAACTAGCATGTTGACTGAATGGCACGAGCACACATGATGCTGCGTTCACGTGCCATGTACGTTCGAATGTTGTGAATTTAACCTCCAAACGTTACTGATTAAACCCTGAATACTTACCCTATATCTGGTGTCAAAGACGCAGGTATCTTTTTACTCGAGCTCGTTTGTTGTTCTTCATCAAACACGCTAAACAACCCGTCTCCGAAGGCGTCCGCCATGATTTTTAGGGGTACACTACCCACAATACAACACGAGGTTACGACCGTGCAATACTTCCTGGTGTTCTAACAAACATTGCGACCTTTCGAAAGGGTTCTACGCAGTTTGCGCATGCGCATGGCCACAACTTTCGGCTTTTTGTCAAAGGTTTGATTCAATATGTATTTAAGAATACCAATATTTCTGCTTGCGATTATTGTTTATACCCTTTCCCTTAGTTTTTGGTCTTAGATTTTCAATCCAGAGTGGCACGTGCACGGTCGGCACCAATCTCAGCCCATATTATGGTCATGCCACTCTGGATTGAAATTGAAATTTTAAATCTGAATAAATCTGAATTTTGTTAACTGAATTTGAACTTTGTATTTTAAGTTTTAGGAATTTATTGAGTTGATTTTTCAAGTAGGTTGAATACAACTTCAAGGTAAATGAATTATCTTTCAAAACATTTAATTTAATTTTTAATCGTGCTATTCAAATTTAATATAATAAATCAAATTCAGTTTCTACTGGCACAACGGACAATCTCAATTTGTAATCAAAATACATAATAAAAAATAACCCTAAAGCAGGAAAACCCATATTGTAGCTTCATTTGACAAAGCAGCACATATACTCAGAACACTAGTACGGAAGCTGCGCTGTCCAAAAGTCACTCGTTTACCAGTCAGACATGACTGCGGGAGATACACATTTAGCATTATCTTTTCCGATTTAAAAGAAACATCCCTCTTCAGGATTTAGTGAATGACTTGTCACCACATAGTCACATAGTGTAGCCGCAGACGAGCAGAGCTGTGTTGACATTATGGGCGGAAAAAAGAAGAAAGCAGCGGCTCAAGCGGCTGCACCGGGAGCCCAGGCAGGAGCAGCAGGCAGGACTGGTGCCTCTGCACCGGGCAACGGCGTGGCGGAGGACCCGAAGAAACAGACAGCCAGCAACAAACCTGGAAAACCAGCCAAAGAAACCAAGTCAAAAGGTTAGTAAAAAGGCTTGTATACTACTGAGACACATAACAGTGACAGTGTGTGAGCTGCCTGTATACGCATGAAATGAATGGCTCCTTCGCCTGTGTTGAATATGGGGGTTAAAAGTAGGCTACAAAAGGAAAAACACAAACTGGATAGAGTTTACTTTATATAAGAGTCTATACTTTATATCAGTATTCAGAAAAGCCTTCTTGGTTTTCTGTTTTGACACCTTGACTTGGTGTTAGGTGGTAAATATATGAAAAAACAAACTTACAGTGGGGTAGCTTCTTTTTGACATTTCACACTTTTTATAGGTATTTAATTGTGTGACAGGCTATGTATACACTTACCTCTTAAGATTAGAATACAGTTAAAACATTCATGTTTATGAAGCATATCCACAACTTTTAAAAAGCCACTTTACTACCATAACACAATATGGGGATTGATCTATGGCCACCATGAAAGCTTTGACAATTAATTTTTTTCTCTCTGGGTATAGACAACATAATTAATGATAATATAATAATATAACATAATTGTTGTATGTATAATATTTCTGCCTTCAGCTCCAAAGACCTACAGTCTTGCCAACACAGCCCAAGTGGACACAAGTGGAGTGGCAGACAAATCCATACTTAAGGCAAGTGTTTGCTTGACTGTTTTGAAGAGAATCTTTCATTTTCTTTCCCAAGTAAAAAAAATGCTTCAGCTGCATCTGTTGTTGAGTTCATAACCTTTAAAAATGATGTTTGATCTGATGTTTTAATGCAGGTTTCTATCCAAGCTGACCTGGAGAAGAAGATCATCAAACTGATCAATGACTTCAGAGAGGAGAATGGAGACAAAGGGCCCATCTCAGGCAGACTCACAAGCAAGAAGCTTCTGGTAAATACAGAATCATCCCTGTCATTCTTCATGTAACAACACACATTTAGGTGTTACCTTGACCCTGTGTGTGTTTGCAGGACCTGTACACAGCTCTGCAGAAGTTCAACTTTAAAAGAGAGCACATCGAGGAGGCGATGAAGAGTAGTGTTCTGTACGGAGGGGATCTGCACTCTGCGCTCGACTGGCTCTGCCTCAACCTGAGAGATGGTCATTTTCAACATTTGCAAACATTAATTCTGTATCTGTGTAGGAAACAGGGCTTTCAATGACAGGACATTGTGAATTTACTCTGCATAACACAGAGGAGCTTCCCGAGGGTTTCAGCCAGCAGATGCAGGAGGAAAGTCAGAAGACCAGGCCGAGGTTCCAGCCTTCAGCTCAGCAGAAATCTGCAACACAAAGCCCCAAAACACAAGTCAGCACCCAGAAAGAGACGCCCAAGGTTTGTGCATTTATGCTTGAAAATAAGATGGTTTAAAAGAGGTTCATTTTTGTAAATTGACTGACCCATAAGTCTATTATTTTCCAGGCCACAGAAAAGGATGAAGCTGCCAGCATGAAGGATTGGATCTTAAGGTATGCAGAGCAGAGCAGTGAGGAGGAAGAGGAGGAGGAAGACGATGTAGGAGGAAAGAAAGCTGCACGCAATCCTGAACTGGATGAAAAGTTTGATCCAGTGAGTAAAAGTCAAGTAACTTCAGGTTAAAACTGATTCACAATTTAGGATTAGAACGAAAAGATTTATGCAAATAAAACAACATGTTAGGGGGCTATTGGGACACCTTTCTTTGTTTCACATTTATTGTTTTCTTTTATTTGGTGTAGAATGACAGGTATTTGATCCTTACTGCTCAACTGTATGACGCCAAAGAGATGGCAGCTGCTGCAAAGACCAAAGGAGACAAGCAGGGCCAGAGGACGGCTCAGGACAGGATACGCATCATACAGCAAGGTGAGTGAGTGTTAAAGTTTGACTTTACATGGAGCTCTGACTTATAAATCTAGTATAAACTTTTCTTTTTGTAGAAATGAAGCAGCTGGAGTCCCACCCCATGTTCAATCCAGCTCTCAAAGTGGTCGATTTGCCTCAGAAGGAGAAGAAAGCACCTGTGAGTGAGGACAAAGAGGACTTGGGCTTCAAGCTGTTTGAACAAGTTGAAAAAGCTCCTCCTGCAGAGAAAGGTTTGAGTCCCCTCAAGTAAAAAAAACATCTTCCTTCAGTCTGTAAACTGCATAATGCAGCTGTGATAGAGGGTGCATACTCATAGTTTGCATCCTCCTCTGTTTGCTACGTTTTATTGACCTCCATGAATTGTCTTTGTGTGCCATAAATTTGTCAAGATTCGCAAGTTGTTCTTTTACTAATCATTGCGTCAAAATGTCTCTTGCAGTGGTGAAAAAGAACGAGCCCAAAGACATTCGTAACTTTGACTACACGGCCCGCAGTTGGACGGGAAAGTCTCCCAAACAGTTCCTCATCGACTGGGTCAGAAAGAATCTGCCCAAAAGTCCAGCGCCTGCTTTTCACAAAGTAGCCGCTGGTCGATACTGGAGATGCAAGTGAGTGTGTTTATAATATGTTTACAAGTCCAAAAACCTTCTGCAGATTGTAAAAAAATACTTCCTTGAAATAAGAATGCTGTCTCAAAATGAGAAACTAAACACCTGCTTTTTTTACTTTGTTGTCAGAATTTCTTTTTCACTTCAACTAATACAGGTGTAACTTTTGCCTTAAAATACATTGAATAAGAAGAATCTAGACTTTTCAGGGTGATATGGCTCATATTACGTCCAATAAGACAATTTCTACTAAAAATAAGACAAACGCTTGTTTAGGGTTTAGTTTTTGTAGTGTGAACTCTTTAAAATCAGGTTCTCAAACATATCAAACAGATTTCTTGATAGAAATCATATTTTGATTTTAACTTTCCTTTCCACATCTTATGATCTTCTTTTTTCAAACTGAGGATTTTGAGACTTTTTTGAAATTATATTCTATATATTTTTTCCCTCTCTCTTTTTATTTTTCTCCTGGCCCTTTTTCTTCCTCCTTTTTATCTAACTTGTCTCTTCCTTTATTTGTTCATTCCCATCTTTTTTTCTTTCTTGTTTTCATTTCCTTTTTTATACTGTTTTGCTCTTTTTTTGTTGTTCTTTACTTTCTTTGCCCTTCTTTTTCTTCCATTTCTTTCTTTTGTTAAAATTATTGTGCTTCCTTTCTTGGTTTTCTTTACTGACCATCTTTTGTTTCTATTTCTTCTCCCACTTTTCCCTTTCCTCAATGATTATTTTTCTTCTTTTCCTTTTTTCCCCCATCTTCTACTTTTCCTGCAGTTTTTTCTATCTGTCTTGTTTGCATATTCCTTTTCTACTTATTTGTATTTATCTTTTTTCTTTCATTGTTCTGTCCCTTCTTTCTTTTGTCTCCTGTCTTTCTTCTTCCTTTGTTTTTTTATTCCCTCATTTCTTATGCTCTTTCTTTTTATTCTTTTCTTCTTATCGCGTCTTCCCCTTTCTTTCTTGATCTTCTGCTTCTTGTTTTTTTTATTGTTTCTTTGTTTTTTTTCCACTTTCTTCCTTTGGTTGTAAAATTGACTGATTGTAAACATATTGTCCAGCAAAGTTTTAATAACTAGATAGTTGTAACAGAGGCAGATTTGTTGATTTGGGGTTAGCGTTGATGTTTTCCTCTTCCTCTTCCTCAGGGTGCGAGTTCAGAGGCCGGACGATGTTTTGGAGGTGTGTCCGACCATCCTGACTGAGGACAGCATGCAGGCTCAGCACCTTGCAGCCACTCTGGCTCTCTACACTCTGGTTAAAGGACAGGTAACACATATGCTGTGCAGGTGACTTCCTCCCATTTACTCCCTCCACTAACTAATACCCATGATGCACCTCTCTCCACCTCTACCCTCAGTCTGTGCACCAGCTCCTCCCCCCGACGTACAGAGACGTGTGGCTGGAGTGGAGAGACAGCGAGCAGCAGCAGCAGGAAGAGAGCCGCACCGCAGCCAACAAACCCAGAGACCAGTTCATCTCCCGGCTCCTGACCAGACTCAAGCAGCAGCAGAACCAGAACCAGGGGCCAGGGTCTGGATCCACAGGCCAGCAGAGGCAGGACCAGGCTGGAGATGAAGAGCCTGAGGAGTCCTGGGAGAACCTGGCTGCTCTTGATATCGGGGAGGGAGGAGGGGTGGAGGAGAAGAGTGAGAGAAGAGGAGGGAGGAAGGAAGGAGGACTCGAGGCATCCAGAGAGCTCTTAAAGAAGCTGAGGAAGACACCGCTGGCTCAGAAACTGAAGGTAAAACACCCACAATCCACCACTGAACAGATACTTTGATGTTTGAGAAGAGTAGCTGATAATCTGTTTTACCTTAAAGGCGGAGCGAGAGCAGCTGCCAGTCTTCCAGCACCGCCACCAAGTGCTGGAGGCTCTGCAGCGCCACCCTGTGGTCGTTGTTGCAGGTGAGACAGGCAGTGGAAAGAGCACACAGATTCCTCAGTTCCTCCTGGAGGAGCTGCTGACTGGAGGCAAAGATGCCAAACCCTGCAACATCGTGGTGACGCAGCCACGCAGGATCTCTGCCATGAGCCTGGCCTGCAGGGTCAGCGAGGAGCTGGGCTGCGAGGACGGACCAGGGTCAAAGGTGAGGATGAGGGTTATTTACCTTAACAGACGACTCCGTGCTTTGCTCATGTTTGGCTTGTTTGAATCTCGTTTCAGTCCTCGCTGTGTGGATATCAGATCCGGATGGAGAATCAGTCTGGGGAGTGGACTCGTCTGCTTTACTGCACAACTGGAGTTCTGCTGAGGAAACTACAGCATGACCGACACCTCAGCTCCCTCACACACATCATTGTAGACGAGGTACCAAGAGCCCTTCACTAAACACTGGATCATTTTTTATTCTTTTGTCTTATCACTTTGTATGATGACATGGTGCTGCTGTACCACACTCCACGATTATGCCCTCAAACCAATCCTATAAAAGGAGCTGTGCAGAGTTTCTAAGTGGTCTTAAAAAAATTTCCCTCCTAGATCTATACCTGATCGTAATCCACACTTTAAAATCAGATTATTAATGCCAATATTGCAGGTTACAGATTATTTTAAATTGCCACTTCCTAGCTTCCTGATCTGGTCAAGCAGGACTGGATTGATTTATGGCACATCTAGGTTTCTATGACAACACCACACCAGCTGACGAAGTTTATTAGTGAGAGGAAAGATCTGTGTTTTTCTCTGCTGAAAACAATTTCTGTGATTAATTTTGTAGTGATGGTGGACACTGGAGCTTAACTGTCAGACAGAAAAATGACAGAAGAGCAGGAGAAAGATAAACAGTAGAGAGATAGAGCACGAGCTAAAGGCTAAAAAACGAGCTAAAGGCTAACACAGGGGCTGAGCTGTTTGTGCTAATGTTGATTCCAACCCACAGTCAGCAGTTATTCTGCAGTGGTCTGTTCAAACTTGAGAGTCTATCAATAAAATGAAGAGTGAGGTTACGTTAGCTCTGATTGGTAGATGACTGGCAGGACATAACCAGGATTCACTAACGTTACACATTACAGACATGTCTTAGTGCACCGGACTGCCAGCTGAGCTAAATATAAACAGCTACTAAACTACTTATAAATTGATAGTGTTTACTTGTTGTCACATTAGCCTACAGATATGTCGGAGCACCGGGCTGCCGATAGCACTACATATAGCCGGCTACTACAACGTTTGCATGATGTCATGTTTAAAATGTAGCGCTACGTACCTTACCTCAGCACGTTGTATCCAGTAAAAAGTTGTCTTAAACAAAGAAAAATTGTTTTGATCTGATCTCCATTTGATTCCAAAACAAACACACGCATCGCTAAAAGTCATTTATGACACTGTGCGGAGCCTCCGGGCCACAAGGTGGCGAGGGAGTGCAATTAAAACAAATCCTCCTCATAGCATCTTTAAATCAGATGGTTACAACATCTTTTATAATATCCTCTCTTCCTCCCCCTTCTTCCTTCATGTCAGGTCCATGAGCGCAGTGTGCAGTCCGACTTCCTGTTAACGATCCTCAAAGATGTTGTTATGAGGAGATCAGACCTACAGCTGATCCTCATGAGTGCTACTGTGGACTGTCACAAGTTCTCCAACTACTTCAACCGCTGCCCGGTCATCACTATCCCTGGCAGGACCTTCCCTGTGGAAGTAAGGAGCCACTTCTAGAAAAATCAAATTCAGCTTTGTGGTGGTCTGTTGAATTGATCAGAAAATGAATAAGAAGGACTCTCAACCTTTATTTGTGCGTCTAGGTTTTCCACTTAGAAGATATCGTGGAGGAGACGGGCTACGTCCTGGAAAAAGACTCAGAGTACAGCCAGAAGATTCTAGAGGAGGAAGAGGAAGTCAGTGTCTCTGTCACACAGAAAGGTGGAAAGACGTTACAGCACCAGGTCAGTTTGTTTCTCTGCAGCAGTGATGAACAACTTCCTCTTTGTGTGATCTGATGTTTGATTCATGTATTTAACTTCTTTCTGCTTCAGGAAGTGATTGTGAGAGACTCCTCCTCTGGCTGGGACCTGGGTCCAGATCTGGACCACTTCAGCAGCAGGACTCGGCACGTGCTGCAGTACATGAACCCCAATAAGATCAACATGGACTTACTGGTTGATCTCATTCACTATCTCGGTACCTAAACACACATTTCATACATCTGTGTTCAGATTTTGTGACGTGTTTGTTTGATTTCGGTGTTTTTGTTCTTTGGCAGAAAAATCCCCACAGTTTGTGGAGGTGGAAGGAGCAATTTTGGTGTTCCTGCCAGGTTTGGCTCACATTCAGCAGCTGTACGACCTGCTCACCACAGACAAGAGGTTCAAAGATAAAAACAGGTGACGCATGTGAATCAACTTTTAAAACACTACACACAAAAAAGTGAGACACAGAATCTCTAAGTCTGTTTTTCACACTCTTTTTAAAGATACAGGATTGTTGCTCTCCACTCCACTCTTTCATCAAAGGATCAAGCTGCTGCTTTCACAGTGCCACCTGCTGGTGTCAGAAAGGTACTGCAAGGAATGTGCTTGATAAAAAATAGAAAATCCTTCATGATGTCACATTTTTTGTTTCTGATTAAAAAGTAAGATTGACAAATTCTTTATTTACACACGTCCTGAATTCTTTTTCTGCACAGATTGTCCTGTCGACAAACATCGCTGAAACAGGTGTGACCATTCCTGATGTTGTGTTTGTCATCGACACTGGAAAGACAAAAGAGAACAAGTGAGAGTTTTTAAATGAAACTTTAACTCTTCAGGAAAACTTCTGCATGAATCAGTTTTAATATTTAATCTTTTGTAAACTTTAAACAGATTCATGCTGTAACAGGGAGTAAAAAAAACGGGCTCTGTTATATGGCCTCTGTCATCATAATATGTTTTAATTGATGATGAAACAGTGTACACAGCTACACCATAAGCTATATGCTAACAGTAGCATGTCAAACAATGAGAAAATGCTAAAAACACAATGTGAAGCCGATATGACATTAAAGAGGGGGTTATTTTGCTTTTATAAGTCTCTATTCTGCCCGTCTGGTGCCCCTGTAGCCTGTCGCTTTATATGATTTTAAAAAAAACAATTTTATTTTTCTCTCCTTGGAGTTTTAGAAAAACTTTTTTACAGCCTTAGTCTGAAACACTTTGGTTTAACTGCTGTCTCTTTAGGACTCGCCCCTCCACAAACCCCCTTCTCTCTGATTGGCCAGCCTTCAGAGGCTTGTCAGGGGACAGAGCTATAGGCAGACCTTGGTGGTTTAGGGGCCATCCAACGAAAAGTGTCATGAACCAGCCAGAATGATCCTTTTGCGATGATCTCATCATTTCAGCACGTCTCGTGAAGATCTTGTGCTGTTTTTTAGAATAGAGCGTTTTGATCAGTTTACAGACAGATTCAGGGATTTCTACAACGTTTGAGTATGTAGTGGTTTGAAAAATCTGCACACATTCAGTGTAAACATCCAGAAATGTTTCTTTAGATCCATGTTTGAAATATGGAAAAGCAGAACGGTACCCCCTCTTTAATAGCAGTTTACTAGCGGAGTGGGTAAGCACAGTCGTATTTGCAGTTTAAGTGGAATTGAGTCACTTTTCCTGTAAACAAAGGATATCTCCTGCTCTAGTTTTAATTGAAATCCCTCCATCAGTTATTTAGTGTGGCTCGTAACTCGCTGGTTTTGTGTCCTTCAGGTACCACGAGAGCAGCCAGATGAGTTCTCTGGTGGAAACATTTGTCTCCAAAGCCAGCGCCCTCCAGAGGCAGGGCAGAGCAGGGCGAGTTCGAAATGGCTTCTGCTTCAGACTCTATCCAAAATTCAGGTACAGTGAATGTCTGCAGCCATCTGATCTGAGTAATTCTAAAACTATTCCACATTCCTGGTGAAGATAACCTGCTGACCTGTACAGCTTTATGTTAACCCTCTGGTTTCAGGTTTGATGCCTTCATGGATTACTCCATTCCTGAGATCCTGAGAGTTCCTCTGGAGGAGCTCTGCCTTCACATTATGGTAAACAAATCAGACATTCAGAGATAATGATTCATTCAACAGCAGCTCATGTTTAAAGTCATTTCTAACCCTCCTCATTTGCTCTCTTTCCTTCATGTAGAAGTGTCAGTACGGCGCCCCAGAGGACTTCCTGGGTCGGGCGTTGGATCCTCCTCAGCCTCAGTCAGTCAGTAACGCCGTCAATCTCCTGAGGAAGATCGGAGCGTGCCATTCCAACAACCACGTCCTCACTCCTCTGGGACAACACCTGGCCAGTCTGCCTGTGAATGTGAAGATCGGGAAGATGCTCATTTACGGAGCCATCCTCGGCTGCCTGGAGCCCATCGTGAGTCCAACACTCAGACCACTGCTTCACTTTAAATAACTGAGTGGGGATTTATCAGGGAGGTTTTCATTCCTGCTGCTGTTTCTCTACAATATCTATTATATGTATTTAAGGCATTTAATTTGGGGATATAAAGGTTGTCTAAATGTACTCAAAGTGTTTTGGCACTTTCAGTTTGTTGCAGGTGTGTAACAAAATGGTTCAGTGCTGAACTAAAAGGAGTCCAAATCTCCACACTGACTGAAAACAGGAGCATGTAGGCTACTGAAACATTTGTTACAGAACTTTCCCTGGACTTCTTCAACAAATCTCCTCAAAACATAGAGAGTTTAAATTCTTTTTACCTGCGATCTTCAGTGTTGATGCCCCAGAGAGAAGAGAGAGGGGCTGTACCTTTGAGTGAACTCAGTACAGTGTAGGAAGTGTGGCAGATTCTCAAAAATACACAGCAAACTATTTTCTGGGCTGTATGAAACAAGATTAAAATGAACCCTCAGCTAGTCGCCTTGTCTCAAAGTCTTAATACCAGAAACCTGGTCTTCAGCAGACTAGCTTGACATGCACTATGACTATTAAACAGTAGAGATAGACCGATATGGCTTTTTCAGGACCAATAGGATGTCGATTATTAGTAGTAAAGGAGGCAGTAACCAATATTTGGAGCCGATATTTATTTGCAGTGAAAGTGTAAAAAAAAAAGTTGAATAACACAAAATTCAACACTTAACTTTGCATAAATATCTTTGAGCATTCGTTTATTGATCAGCTGCCAGGCTCAGCAGCATGTCTTATAAAGTTAAATGAAAACGTAATTAAACTGGGACTGGATCGTTTAATACAATTTCAGAAGAGTTTGCTGTCTAAAAATGATTTCCAAACATATATCTCCACTCTGCAAAACCTTTTCTCCTCTCTGCCGTATGTGTATGTGTGCGTGTGTGCATGCACAGCTTTCACTGCTGATTGGCTGTTACCTAAGCCATGGCTCTGTGTGGAACCAATCAGATAGTACTGTGGGGGGGACGATGCCAGAGACAGAGTAGCGGCAGCAGACAGAAAGGCACCGCTGCATCAGAGCCAAAATAACACAGTTTTATATTTAACCTTTTGTATCTATGGACATAGAATTAATCGGCCCGGCCGATTAATGGTCCATCCCTAGCGTACAGTGATGCATATGTGTGTCAGACCAACCAGAAGAAGAGAGGCTTCAGTAACACTGAAAAAAGAGAAAAATACAGTTGTGTGTTGTCTTATTTGAAGATGTGTAGTAAATAAGTCTATGAAATTCACTCATCAAACAGAAAATATTACGTTCGAAATGTAGAAACAGAAGAAGTCTGAGTAGATCTAGATCCTACTGCTGATGCTACATCTAAAGTCTTTAAGATTTTAATGAAACTAAATCTGTCTGTTGCTTTTATTATTTTTATTTTATTAACATGCCAAAAACAAACTGAGCTGTACTTTTAACATTACATCCTGAGATGAATGGAAAAACCCTTACTCAGTTTCTTTTATCAAACAGCAGAGGGCGCTGTCAGACATTTACACTTCTTATTAATTACATCTAACAACTTCTTCTGGCTGTTTTCACTTACTCTTCACTGAAATACCTGTTCTGTTCTTTCAAAGTAAAAGCACATGAGGTTTTACTAAAGGTCATAGTTTAGTCTCTTCTCTGAATCTTCTCTAAAAATAGGGATACGTTCCTCTAAATTACCATGATGACACCATGTGAAATTAACAAGTGTTCAGAGTCTCTACATCCTTCAACGACAGAAGAAAAGCTTCACATCCTTCCTAATGAGTTGTTTTGTTTCAGGCAACCATCGCAGCAGCCATCACAGAGAAGTCTCCATTCTCCACGCCCATGAACAGGAAAGACGAGGCCAACCTGGCTAAAGCAGCACTGGCTGTCGCTAACTCTGATCACCTGACCATTTACAACGCTTATCTGGGGTACGGGCCTCATCGAAGACTTGTGTTTTCATTTCTTGACGTCTTTTAAAGACTTTTAGAAGCTTAAATCTTGATTTAAATTCACTGAGATGTTTAAGAAGCCTCCTTTTCTGCTAACTGGTCTCCGTCTTAGGTGGAAGAAGTCTCAAGTTGACAGAACGGACATGTCGTACTGCAGGAAACACTTCCTGAACCGTACAGCTCTCCTCACAATAGAGGTAAGCTACAGTCCTCTGTGTAATCTGATAATCTATGATCTGAGTCTGTTCATACTCAAACCTCACCGTCTCTTCAGGATGTGAAGCACGAGCTGATGAAGATGATGGAGCAGGCAGGTTTCTGGTCCTCTCGCTCCTCCTCCTCTCATCACTCCAAGCAGCCGGCGGCTCCGCTCTCCAGGCAGCAGATCTCTGTCGTGAACGCGGTGCTGACAGCAGGACTCTACGACAGTGTGGCTCGGGTGTTGTGCACCCCGTCTGTGGACGTTCTGGAGCGGGTGGCCTGTACAGTGGAAACGCCGCAGGGGAAAGCTCAGGTCCACCCGTCATCTGTGAACCGCAACCTGCAGACACATGGCTGGCTGCTGTACCAGGAGAAGGTACGAAGAGGACTCTCTGTGTTATTTTTCTTTCTCCATGTTGCATTTCTGCTAATCGGTCTTTTTCTCTCCCTCCACAGGTGAAGTACACGAAGATCTACCTGAGGGACACCTCTCTGATTCCTCCTTTCCCTCTGCTGCTGTTTGGAGGAGACATTGATATCCAGCACAGAGAAAGGCTCATCACATTAGATGGATGGATTCACTTCCAGGTCAGAGGTCACAGTGGGTTAGGAGTTTGTACCCAACTTTTTTTGCTGGTTTCTAGAAGAGCTGACAATTAGTCCACATTGGCATTTAGTATGGCGAGCAGCCTCTTTGGGCTTCATAAGGCTTCATCAGAAACCAGCGGGTGAATTAAGTTAGACTACATGTTTGAGATCCATGTGATCTCTTTGTTGTTAATGTGTTAAAGGGGTCAATGACTCCTTGTTCCCTTTTCTCTTCTACTTCCTCTATCAGGAAGAGTCATAGTTTAAAAACCAGAACTAGTGGACTTTTTTGAAAAGTAATCCATGTTGTTGACCCTCTAAGGCTCCCGTACGGATCGGTGTTATCTTCAAACATCTGAGGAAGCTGATGGACTCGCTGCTGGAAAAGAAGCTGGAGAATCCCAGGATGAGTCTGGAAGGTAAACTCAAAACTTTGGAGAACAGATTTATGGGAATTATTTAAGAATAAGATGTGTTAAATTTAAAAGGGGTGATGTAAATGTCCCTGAGTCAGAAGCTTGCATAGGTGTTTATCTTCTTCTGAGCCAAAGAGACAAACAAGTCAACCCATTTGTCTCTTAGCTAATAAAGATTTAACATATGTGCAGATTGATACACTGCAAAAACTGAAATTGAAGCAATTTTTTTCTCCTATTATTTTAAGTCCAAACTGTGTTATTAGACTTACTGTATTGATCTGAACGTAGGGTGATCCTGGATTAAAAAAAACAGACCCCTTTTCCTGAGGCAGATTTGGGGGGAAAAGGCTGTTTGATAACAAAATCAAACAAAATCAGGAAAGAACATTTACTGTTGTTTATAACAGCATAGTGCCACATCAAAGTTTAGCTCATTTTGCAATAGAGAAAAAAAAATATGATAAGATAAGGTAGTTTGTTGTTTATAACAGTTTCATAGTGTGATATCTCAGTGGATCCCATGTCATAATGGGTGGGGAAAATGAATCAGTGTTTCCTCTACTACGCCCCACCCCCCCTGAAGGTCAAGTTAGTTTTATTTTCATTAAGTGCCACATCACAGCAGAGGTAATTTAAGGTTTCCTCTCATATAGATCAGGTCTAGATCTGTTACTTTTATTGAACAGACTTAACAGCCTTATGTTATTTTTCTTATTTACATGACAAAATGCCATTTCTGTCTCTTCATGGTCGTGTGTTCACAGCTCTGCTTTCTGTATGGCAGATGGCAGAGTTCCGCCAAGATGCATTCACAGACACGTGTGCACACTATGTGTAGCAAATAGAGAGTCAGGAAAAATAATGGTGCAACCACCACAAATATCAGAAATCTCTCCTCCTTCCTCTGCTTTTTTTTACATTACTTGTCACTGTAGGAGGGTATTGTGGCGTGCAATTGGGAGAAGGTGTCGCCGCTGTTAAAAGCATAATCTCTGAAAATATAACAAACCCACTTCTTCAAAAGGGATTCCCCAGGAAAAAAAATTGTCTTATATTCAGAACAATACAGTAATCTGAACCACATTTGCCTCACAGGTCAGTTAAAAGACAAAAATGAGGCTTGAGTTGTTAAGAGAAAATCAATTCATTTAATTTCTTGAAAAAAGAAAAATGTCTCGATATAAGCCAATTGACGAGTATATTTTCTGCTCCAGATGGCTGATTTTTATATTGAATTCAGGCGCCATTTTTGTCTTTTAAAAATCTTAAAATAAGGCATTTTTCTGGACTTGTCAGGTGTTGTTGTTCATATTAAGTCTAACAAGACAAATTTTTAAATGAAAAATAAGGCAATCGCTTGCTTGAATTTCAGTTTTTGCAGTGTAAAATACACAAAGTGGAACTTTCCTGTTTATAAAAATATCTGGAGAGATGTTTCAGACCAGTCTGTCTCTGTGCCTGTAGGAGAAAGAACCATCCAGCTGATCCTGGATCTGATCCAATCAGAGTGATGTTTGATGGTGAACCACCAAATGATCTGACAGCTGCTGAGGAGCCGTGTGAGCAGACGGTGAGGTGCTTCCTGTTTCTAGCTTTGACAAGCAGGATGAAGAAATCCAGCAGCCTGAGATGAACTGTCTATTATCAGGAACTCTTACTCACATTGAGGATGACTGTATTATATGACGTGCAAAAAGACAATTACAACAAAAGAAGAAAATTATGCTGAAAGAGCGGTTAAAATAAAGCTGTACACATTTTTATTTCAACATCTCTGTGTGTTGTTGTTTTTTTGCAGCTAAGTTATTTATTTCAGATCTTATAATGTTTCAAAGATGCAATCCTCCAATATCAGTTAAAAAGGTGTGTGGCATCTCTGCAAGGATTAGGAAAACTGAAAGTAGAATAACGCAACAGGTGAGAGCAAGCCAGTTGAATACAGATCCTGTTTTGACTTCTTGACTTGTTGGGAGTTATTAGAAAAGAAGACAAAGTGAAAATGGAGAAACAGTAGTTTTATGTGAACAACATCAACACCAGGTTGGTTGCACAGCAAAATTCAACACCCCTCCTTCTGTCTTCCATTCTGCAGTTTCAATATCAGTCAAAGTTTGCAGAAGGCTTTACAAATAATTGTGCTTTTGGCATAAATAAAGAAAAATCAAAGTGCTTAGTCTAACAGAAGGCTTCAGGAAAACTGTGACACAACCACAAACGAGTAATATGAAGACTTGAATGTCAATCAGTACGTGGAATCTAATCCTCCTTAACGTTCTGTTTGTTTCTTGAGTGAATGTCGTAAACACAGGACTTCAAAACAATAAAAAAGAAAAGCAGAACCTGTGAAAAATGTGTGTTCAGCCACAGTATTCCTGTGAGCTGACGTCCAAGAGGAAACGAGTATGCAAAGTGCACATTTTCTTATGCTGTGAACATCAGTCTGACGTTTCAAAAAGGGGGGCTACACAAAAAATATACAAAGTTTGAAAGAAGGAACAAGTTTTGCGCATTAACTGCACAAATAACTGGGTCAAAAACATCTTTTAATATCAACATATCTAAAATTACTTCCGCTAGCTTTTAAGGAAGTAGTTTGTTGTGAATAAACATCTTTACATTGAGTCATTTTACCAATGTTTTTAACAAAAAAGCCACTGTTTTATACACACACACAGTAACCTGAGGTTTAAAACACTTACTATTCTCTTTATAAAGCTGTCACATCTGTTAAATATCAATGCAATCTCACCTTAAAATACACATTCACACCTTTATGCTCTCATTTCCATCCAGTATCTCAACAGGAAATCATTTCTGAGAGCGTGATGGGGCCTGTGTAAGCTTTGTGCCCTTTCACAAAGCTTCAGCTCTTCACAGCTGATCTGATCTGTGTGAGTGTGTGTGGGGGTCAGTACTGGATCACACTGTAGCTCGTGTCCTGCACCGTCGAGTAGATAGTATCTGCAAAGGAAAACAGGCTGAGTATGAAAGGCAGAAGTGTGCAGCAGTGATGCAGCTGACATTAAAGCTACGAGCTGGAATCCAACTTCTGAAACTGTTTTGTTTCACACAATAGAGTGTGTGAAGTAAAACAAAACATACCTCTGCTGCTGTTTGCTGGATCAGGTAACGGTCCTCGTCTGAGAATCCATAAAACAAGGAGAACAACATTTCAGTCAGTGATGGCTGTGAAATGCAGCAGAGAGGCTGAGCTGTGAAGTTTAAGAATGGCAGAATAAGCAGATGGGTAAAGGAGTCGGTCTCTTTTTACCTGATGACAGGTGGAGGTTGTCGAGCAGGTGGTGCTCCACTTGGAGCTCTCTGACTGCTGTAAAAATTCTCATACACAACTGCAGCTGTTAGGGAGAATGACAAACTCTGATCAAGCACCAATGAAACCAACGCACCCTCCCCTGCGTGTGCCATCAACACTCTGACCAGCAGAGATGGCCAAAGAACACCGATTCCTTACTTGAATAGAAGTAAAATGCCTATGTAAAAAAACAACTTGAGTATAAGTAAAAAGCACTGATCCAAATATCTACTCAAGTAAAAGTAAATAGTACAGGTTCTGAAATGTACTCAAAAGTACTTGTAAAAGTAAAAAGTATTTCAGTTTAATTTGTGTTTAATTTTGTGAAACTAGTCAAAAGATGAGGATTCTTACCTGGTGGTTTGTCTCCAGTCCGCCTGAGGTCGACAAAGTGCTCCAGATCCTCCTGGACGTCACACTGTTCCAGAGACTTCCTCACTTCCTCATAGAGCTATGATCACACAGAATAGAAAACCAGCAGTGAAGAGCAGTGTGTAGAGCCTAATGAACCACGTCTTTGTCACTGTGTGATGCTCCTCTCTGACTTAGAGTGTTAAAGGGGACATATCATGCTTGTTTCTCCTTTTCACTATGCCAGACTAGGATGCCTGTAAAGCATTTCTGCCCTCAGTACAAGTCATTTAGTTCCTTCATTGCCCCACAATAGCGTTCTCAATATCCTCATTTTAGGCCATTCTGAAGATCTTGTTGAAACGCTCCGTTTGGAGAATGACCTCCAGTAACCTCGCAACGTCACAGCCCTTTGTGCTCTGATTGGTCGGTTCTATCAGAGGAGCGGAGGGGGTAAAGCCAGGGGGCGGTTTTTGCAGCATGGCAGTATTTACAAAATCACCACATTGAATGGAGCAGACCGAGCGAGTTTGCTGTTTGCCAAAACTTCACCGTAAGGCATTGATAGCACTAATAAAATGGCAGAGTGTAGGATACGTCCTTTTGTATTGGACCCCGAGTCAGACCCGGACGGTTCTGCAGCTCAGGAGGAAGAAAATCCACCTCGACACGGATCATCTCAGGACGCTTCAGTGTGGTGAGTCAAACCAGTACTGTAACATGTATAGTTTATACGTTTTTACTCGGCTCTTGGTGGGTGTATCCCTCTGTGGCGGTTGTGTGACTAACTGACATCACAGAGGAGGAGCTGCTTTATCAGATTACTCCAATAAAAAGAAAGGATCCTCGTGTCGTCACAACGTTTGAAATCTCGCGGCCAAATAGCAATGACCTATTTTCAGAGGCATCAAATCTCGTTCTAAGATATCAGAAAAAATACAATATCTTATTTCTTGAAAATTCAGGGGATGTAAGGTCTTGTTTTCAAATGTATTATATTATATGTGAGTATTAAATCAGGGATCAGCACGATATGTCCCCTTTAAACAAGCTGTAAATACATGTCGGAAAGTTCACATAGAAAACTGTCACCAAGAAACATATATATATATATATATATATATATATATATATATATATATATATATATATATATATATATATATATATATATATATATATATATATATATATATTTATATTTATATTTATCTCTGGCCTCCTGATCGGTGCAACCCAAAACTGAGCTATCTTTTAACTCTCTTTTTGGCCTCCACCAGCAGATGTAACATCAATCCATGTTCTCCAGCTTACTTCAACCTGTCAGTACAGTAACTTCACAGCAAATTATCAACACCTGGACGTGTTTCGGAGAGCAGATTTAGTGAAAAGCTGAGTGAAACTCTGAGTTTTGTGCTGCAAAGAAGGAGGAAACTGGAACCCTGGACAGAAAGAGAGGTGACTAAACTCTGAGTTACTGTGAAGCTCAGCTGGTCAGGAACAAGTTTACTTCACTGAACCCTGAGTTCCTGTCTGTCACCTCTCTCTCACAGAGGAAGAAACAGTTTCCCTTTTTAAAAAGTTTGTTTCAAGTGTCCATCAGCAAAATTTGGCGTTTGTCCAAATAAGTTTTGGACAATCTGTTTGACAAATTACAAAAAACATAATTTTCCCATCATGGCCTGTCATTTTTACTGAGGGGCCTAAAGACAACAGGGTTTTGTTACACTACAAGGAGTGGAGAAGAGTTTTTGACCCAGCTGAATGTTGTATAATTTAAAAACAAAACTACCTGATTGAGTCTTACCATTATTTTTCTTCATTTTATAGTGTGTTGGTTTGATCATAACAAGCCTCATATCCATATCATCACCAGGGGTGTACACAAGGGGGCATTCGCTAACACCCCCCCACCCCCCACCCCATGGCAAAATTGTTGAAAATACACATGATCCACCTTGATGTTTTTCATCTACTCACCTTTCACTCACTCAAATGTACATGACTTCAATTTTTTTGTATATATTGTAAGAAACCCCATTTTACTGTGTTGTACAGGATTGTTCCAACAAAGTTTTGTTGTGTTTCTTATAGAATGACACTAAAGCTTGTATCTACTAAACTGCTTGCATGGGAGCCAAAACCTGCACTTAACTGCTCTCCTTGCTGGTTAAAGCATAATAAGCTGCCCTGTTGTGGGGAATTAACACGTGCCAAAGTATCCTCTTCAGAGGCCAGAGCGCGTTGTATATGTCAGCTGCTTCCAAGATCCCTTTCCTCTACCTGGAGTACAACTAAATAAAAGCTAGTCTTAGGTTAAATTCTGTTCCATTCTGTTAAACTATCTCCTGTCTTTTGCAGCTGCAGCTGTGATGATTTTCTATCTGAGAGAATGCTCAAACTTCTTTTTTGTTCACATGAGAATTTCTGTTGTCATATTTCTGTTCTCTACATGTTTTTTGTAGTTTTTCTGCCTGTACCTGACTCTGCATTAACCCTCTCAGGTTTAACTGATCGAACTCAAATCAGCCAATTCTGTTAATAAGCTCAGAGTTAATGGTCAGATTCAGAGTTTGTTAAGCCTCCTCCCTGAAACTGATGTTGTTTCAGGAAGGAAGTTTAAAACAGGCTGAACCAGTGAGTTACAGCTCCTATGGGGGGTTGTGGATTTATGTTGATTTGTCGATCCTGGCCCTTGAAGATTTATCTCTTATCATCAATTTCTTTTGAAGGTCAAATTTACCACTCATGGAGAATCTCTATGGTATAGAAACTGCAAATAACAACAATTAAAACTCCTCACATGAGCTTTGAAAAAAAAACAAAAAAAAAACAAACAAATGTCTGACATTATCGGTGGATTGTGTCATCACAGGTGACCTCTCTAACACTGTAGGAACTCATCTCTTGATAACACATGTTGGTTACTGAAGCGTTTAAATTACACCCCCGGCAGCCCTTACCTCATCACTGGTCACACACTGCTGGGACATCTGGTTGAGATGAGTCCAGACCGTGTTTCTCACAAAGTTAATGCGCTCCATTGCCTGTTTCTCAAACATCTGTGAAATGAAAGGAAATCTTTAGATCCATTATTTGGTGTGAGCCGGTTGGAGACGTCTGGAGTTAAAAGTCTCACCTCGCAGGCTTTGATGTGTTCCTTCAGCCACTCGTCTCTGATCTTCCCCAGTGTCGTCACATTCTGGTGGTATAATCTGTCTGGCAGCCACAAAGATTCATATATGTTTGAAAATAGTTGACGAGCTTCGTGCACATCTGTCTTGACAGTGACTGTGGTCAACCTTTGCTCTGGTCCAGTTTTGTTTTAAGGTGTAAGGTAAAGGTAAAGATTATGTAAAAAAAACCTATGTGATAGAGGTGTCATATTAACTGAAGGGCTCTGGATGTCTGGTTTTGTAGGTATTGGGTTTCTAGTCCGATTCTGTTCATGACTTTTATGGACAGGATTTTTCAGCCCAGACAAGCGATGGAGGGAGTCTGGATCCCATCTCTGCTTTTTGCAGATGATGTAGTCCTATTGGCCTCGTTGAACAGTGACCTCCAGCTTGCATTGGGATAAGCAGCTAGGATGAAGATCAGCACCTCTAAGGACGCGGTCACACTGGCCAATCGTGCCGTGCCTAAGCACGCTTCAGCCCTAAAGCATGTTTGGAATGACCAGTGTGACCGCAACTGTGCCGTACTTGAGCACGATTCACTTCCGTGCCTCTGCACGCTTCGAAGAGGTGGGCTTCGGCACGGTTTACTTCATGCACGAGCACAAGCACGCAGGCAGCACGTGAATTCCATTACGTATGATCACCGCGAGCGCATCTCTCGACTATCATTTTGAAACAAAGCGGGGGTGTAAGAGGGCTGTGTCAGGCGAAAACCACTTACCATAAGTCCAAAAGTCTCTAAAGTTGTAGCAGTGCTCTGTGTCTCATTGTGCTGACTCTGATGAGATCGGGCATCATGTAAACAGACGCTTCACGATGACATAGGCGGGCCATGCGTGTGTGTGATACCTGCTAAAGTCTGGTTCACGTAGGGGTAGTGTGACTGCTGGCCGCACTCTCCAGCTGGGGAACAGCGCCGCGGGGGGGGGGCAATTGTGCTCAAGCACGGCAGGGTTTGGATGGCCAGTGTGACCACGCTCTAAGTCTGAGGCCATGGTTTTCAATCAGGACAGGGTGGATTGCCCACTCTGGGTTGGGAAAAAGTCTTTGCTCTAAGTAAAGGACTTATAGTATCTCAGGGTTTTGTTCAAGAGTGAAGGGAAATATGGATTAGGGCAGCAGGGATGAGGGTGCTACACCTGTCCGTTGTGGTGAAGAGAGAGCTGAGCAAGAAGGCAAGGCTCTCAGTTTACTGGTCGATCTACGTTCCAACCCTCACCTATTGCCACGAGCTGTGGGTAGTGAACGAAAGAACAAGATTGTGAAGAAATGAGCTGTCCCAGCAGGGTGTCCAGTCTCTGTCTTAGAGATTGGGTTCAGACATCCAGAAGAGGCTCAAAGTCGAGCCACTGCTCCTCTGTGTCAAGAGGAGCCAGATGAGGTGGTTCGAGCAATCTGGTGAGGATGTCTCCTGGCATTTGGACATGTCCATCTGAGAGGAAACCCCAGGCTAGACATAGGACACAATGGAAAGATGATATCTCTCGCCTGGCCTGGGAACACCCATTTCCCCCCAGAGGAGCTGGCAAAAGTGTCTGGGGACAGGGGCCTATGGTCTTCACTGATGACACTAATGACATTGCTGCCACTGGGATCCCAACCCGGGTAAGCGGTGGAAGATGGATGGGTGGGTTTCAAGTCAACTCTCAACATGAGTGTCACCCAAGATTCATTGAAAAATCCAACCCAACCACAAATACTTGGAAACAGTATTTCAAGATTACTCAAAAAGTCTACACAACCTTTAAGAAATATTTCAAAACCACAGATGTGAATGAAACGATGGCACTGAAGGTAAAGTTGGTTCACCCAAGTTGTGACATTGTGAAAAATATTTGAGCTTGGCCAAAAAGGATGGACTGACTCACACTTGTTGTGGTGATCTTGGGTAAAACATTGTCTAACCTAAATTGCTCAGTCTGGTCTGTTGCATGGAGGCTCACAACCTGGGCAGATTAGGTGTGTGAGAGCATGAAATAAAAACTAAATTTAAAGATCTACGAAACTCTGTTCATTTAGTTAAAGATGTCTGTGGCAGGTTGATGTTTGCAAACTTACCTGCTTCTTCTGCGTTCTGTTTCGCTTGTTGTGCTTTCGTGTAGAGCTGAAAGATGTTAAGCAAGAGTTGTTTTACAGTCGGTCACAGCAAAAAAATGCATTTCTTCTTGTTTGCAGACTGACACACAACTTATTTGTAAATAAATACAATTAATCACTTTTCCATGACCACAGGTGTGGAAGTTAACAGCTTTGACCTTTGTTTAATGTTGACTCCTGCCCCATTGTTGTCCTCGTACCTTCTCTATGTGCTTGGTGTTGTTGGTGTTGGTGTTTCTGTTCACGTTCTGATCTGCTTCTTCTTTATCTCGGCACTTGTGCTCATACGTCTTCTTTGTCTGAGGACACAACCACAGTCAGTGTAAAATCTCTTTAAAGACATTCAGTTCATTTAGATTCTATTTCTGATTATTATAATGCAACATGACAGCTACTTCTTCTTTTAGAGTATTAATGGTGTTGATTTCTGCCCCTGTGCTTTGTTTCCCAGACTGGCCCTCACAGCTTCCTCCACCAAAGAGGAAGAACAGAGACGGGATAAGCTTTTCACTGTTGTCAAAACACAACTGAAAGCGCTCTGACTGACAAAGGGAGCTCTGCTGGTGGCACTTTACCAAAATACTTCTGTTTTTTTTTTCTGACCTCAGCTTACCCAGCATCACACCAGTTCAAAAACAACAATCAATCTTTGCCTTTAACTGTGAAAACAGTGTTTGAGCTTTGGTTTAGCAGCTCATTTTTACCCACATCCATCGTCTTCTTGAACTGTAAAGACTTCTGTTTGTGGAGGGCATCCATCTGCTGCTCAATCTGAAATCAAAACATCATTTCTAATCAGAAACTTCACATTTGTTCCACAAAGACTTTCCAACCTCGACATTAGGCCTCAGTGTCAAAATGCAAACCTTTTTCCGAACTTCTTTCTGTTTTTCTCTGAAGTCCTCCAGTTTCTTGGCCTCCTCCCTCATGCTCTGCGCCAGCTGAAGGTGCGACAGACTCACATGTTCGGTCTCTGCAATGATAAAGATATTTTTTAATTCAATGCTGCTGCACAACAAAAAAAGAAACTGATGACTGCAGCAACACTTACGTAGTTTGAACACGTCCAGCGATCTTTTCAGTGTGCTTAAAAGGAAAAAGAAAAAAGAGTGAAGACAAAAGTTTTGCTTGTACAAACTCCTCATCAGATGAGTCAACCACATGTGGCTTTATGAGTCACTTCAAACAGAGCAGATTAAAACCACAGAGCTCCTGTCTGCTCGTGGGACGATGGAGCCATATTAACATGAACAGGTCCTTTGTGGTGTCAAACAAAGAACAGGTAACACCTTGAAAGATGTGTACTAATGCAAAGAAAAAGTCAGTAAACACAGAAACACAGTTGAAAACAGAATAAAGTTTGCAGATAATTTCAAAATACAGAAAGAAACAAAGGTTAACATTTTAAATTAAATACTTTTGAACATGTTTTAACCCCCTAAAGAATGCACACAATGACCAGTATTCAATCATACCCGTTAAATAATTATACATCTTAATCTAACAATCTTTATATTTACTTTGTACTTTACTTGCAACAGGAATGACACTGCAGAGGGAGGAAGTAGGACTGATTACCCAGGGCCCCGCTGGAGGATTTAGTCCTCAGTGAGAATGAAATCACAAGATAGTCTTCACACTCTGAGTTTTAACTCTCATATGAAATATATCATTGACTGAACTTTTGAACATGGTTCTGAACTTTTTATGCCTCATGATTTTTTTTATTAACTACACAAAATGATAAAGTCCACCCTACAAGTGGATGGTACAACCAGGATATCAAAAAGAAGAGGAGGAAATCAAGCTAATGTTTTACATCTACTGTCTTTTAACTGAGAAACTAGCTCAGATTATATCTGGATTGTGGAAAAAATAAAAATGAATAAACAAACAAATAAATATACAAACAAATAAATAAATGATTATTGGGCCCTTGTTTTCTTGGGGTGCAATACAAGTCGTAGTTACTCAATTTTAGGAAGTTAGCTTGGTGGAAAGATAACTTTTGATTTTTAAATATTCAATAGTTTTTAATTAATAAAGAACTGAAAACATCATGTGACTATTTCCTATGAAATACATTTTTTTGCATTATATAAGAAGGCCTGGCTGTACACCTGGCACACTTTGAACTTTGTATAAGATAATCCTTAATTTGTCCCACAACAGTTGAATTAACAGAATTACAGCTGGAGGTAAAGAGTGCAAATACACAATCAGAATAACATACTAAATGTAACCTTGAAAATGAATATATATTTCAACAGGACTTCTAATCTACAAGGAATATGTAAAACAAACATTATACAAGCATGAAATGTGCAGAGAAATAAATACAAACAGAACATTAAAGACGCAGCATTAGCAGCCTTGCAGAAGAAGCAGTGACTGTTGAATAGTATTCATTTTAAAATGCTCATCCCGATAAAAGAAGTGTTGTTGCAGCAAATGTCAAGGCACAAAATTCCAGAAAAAACCTTCTGCACCCGCAATGCATGTTGCAAACAGAAATACAGTTAACTAGGCTAAGAAAAAAATATGTTTCTAATGTAAGTAAAGATTTTTTTGTATGTGAACTTTGGGCATTTTCAGACTTCAAATAACACAGAAAGCATGATTTTGCAGAGATGGTGCTGGAAAAATATCTTTTGCTAGTAAAGTCTGAAGGAAACCCCCAAACAGCAAGCATTATTATCAAAGCATTATATCTTTATAAATCTATACACTGCCTCTCTGTCGCCATCCCTCATTAGTCTCCCTTCCTCCTCCTACCTCAAGAACACCTCTGAGCAGACACAGAGCGGTTCTCACTGTGACCACAAGCTGAATGGGAACTGGACTCGCTGATGCACACACTTAAAGTCCACACTGACAACAAGAAATACATTTCCCATTCCTGCTTTCAAACTGTTAGAAACATCCCCACACTTTGTGACTAGGTTCCTGATTTTACTTTTGTTAGGCACTTAAAAAAATGTACATAGTGCCAGTTCTGCAGAGAAAGTCTGTAAACAGATCCAGTCATGGACTTGAATTATTCATCACATCTCAGCACAGAGGTTGCTTACTTCATCTCATTGTGTCCACACACCTTCTTGGACAAACCCAGCAAATCTTTGGCGTACCTTTCTTCAATAGACGCCCTGAAGAGAAGAAGAAGAGTTATCACACATTGTAAAAAAAATTGTAACAAAACAGTTTTTAAAAATATTTTTTCACAGTGAAGTCCTGTATTTTTACAGTTATTTCAGGTATTTCTGTGTTTAAACAGTGTTTGACTGTACTTTTACGGTATCCGTCTGGAAACTATGCTGCAGGTACTTTAACCGTTTTTTACAGTTTTTGTTTGTTTGTTTTTTACAGTGTGGTCCTGTATTTTTACAGTTATTTTATGTAGTTCTGCATCATTACAGTACTTGACTGTAATTTAACAGTTTCTGTCTGGAAACTTTGCTGCCAGCACTTTGACAGTTTTTTTTACAGTTTTTTTAAATACTGAATTGCAACCATGAGTGTGGAGGATACAGGGTGCAGGTATGTGCTCTTATTGGCGTAATAGCGAGAAAAAAAAAAGAGAAAAAGAAAAAGAAAAAAAAAACATCCAGGATGCTATTTCACAGATAATGTCTTTAATTTTACATTTTTGTATAATATTGTTTAAAAAAAAAATGTTGGTTAAAATCTGTAAATTTAGTTGTTTTTTTCCGTGTAAAATTACTGAAAATATCTGTAAATCTACTAGCATTTTTTTGTTTTATAAGAAAACAGTCAAATCTGTTAAAAAAATTACAGAACATTTCCTGTAAAATTACTTTTTTTAACAGTGCATGTTTACACCCACACAGTGGACATTTTTAGAAACAGGCGTTGTAAAAGGATTAGTTTATTGTGTACATCTCAAACAAACAAGTACTCTGTTTGCATGTGGCTAAAGAGCCATGGCAGCTCTCCAGCACTGCTTTCATCACTGCTTCAAACTCCTTAGAAAACAATATACAAAATAAATACATTTGATGTTGTCTGTTTTCAAATCTCCATTTACTTTGAGTCCATTTATTCATAAGTTTTACTTTATGTTTGAAGATTTCTTGTTTTTTTCCCACTTCATCATTTTAAGTGAGAGCTATTGGTAACAGAGGGATGCATACAAGAAAAAAAAAAGTCTAAAAAAGATTACAGAGAGGGTGGTAGAATTCATAAACACTGTGTTGCTATGATTCAAAACATGCTGTGACTGCTTCTGGTTTATGTTTTGACCTGTGAAGATCATACCATGTCACTGTTAACCTGACTGCACACCAGTTTCCTCCTTCAATTCAGACTTTAAGCATGCAGTATTGTATGCAAGCATGTGTTGTGACTCTCAGCATGTCAAATAAGCTGAAGGCAGCTGTTAATCTTTTTTATAAACAGTTTCCAGCTCTATTAAGTAGGCAAATACAAGTACTGGATTGGTGTAATCAATATCAGTATTTAAAACTGGAGTGGGATCAGAGTCCAGTCAGCTGATAGAAATCCCTGCTAATAAATACACACAGGTGTGCCACACACGGGTGCTTAAGGGAAAATAAGTTCTGTCAATGATTCCTGATCACAGTGACCTGAATGTCTTTTGGTTTTATTGTGTCTGCTGTATGAGGAAGTCAACGGGAATATTCCTGATACTCATATGTCAGGATGCCATGAAAGGAAAACACAACTTCTTCCTGTGACACCGGGACATTGTGAGGTGTATTGTAACTGAAAAACAATAAATAATGTACAGGTTTCCACACAAATGTATACTGGTCGGGTTGAACCATTTCAATGCAGGAGAGCTGGAATACTTAAAGAGAGGAATTTTGCTTTACCAATCTTTTAATATGGATATAAAGTAACAATCCTGGATGTTCAGACTATACATGGGCAGATTTTTAAACCTCTACATATTCGTATGTTGTAGAACTCTCTGAATCTGTCTGTAAACCGATCAAAACAGTCTCATCTAAAAGTTGCACCAGATCTACACAAGATCTTCATGAGACTTGCTGAAATGATGAGGTCATATCACATGGATCTCTAAACTGGTTCATGGCAGGTTAGGGGCCTCAAGCACCATGGTCTGCCAATAATTCTGCCTCCAAAAGGCTGGCCAATCAGGGGGAAGGGGGTTTGTGGAGCAGGGAGTCTTAAAGAGACAGCAGCTGTAACAAAGTATTTCAGAGGCTGAAATATGGGTTTTTTAAAACACTAGGGAGAAGAAAACGGGGGTTCTTTTGAGCTTTAAATCATGTAAAGCTACACAAGGGGGATGGGATAAAGAAAAAAAAATCATAATACCCCCTCTTTAAGTGTTGACTGTCAGAGGACTTTTATTAGGGCTGAGAAAGTCACCTGTGAAACAAACTCTGGTGTGGAATGGGAAAGTGATGAATGGTGTGAAAACAGTTAAATGTGAAGGAAAAGCATTCAAAGAGGAGGGACTAATAGCAACTTTGAACACAAAAACTACTAAAACTGGATGTAAAAACCATCAGTTTCAGCCCTGATTTTCTCTCTTCATGTGCCTTGTCAGTTTATCTCTGTGCATAAGTGAATAAACTGATACAGATCCATTACATACACTTTGAATTCAGAGAGGACAGTGGACAGAGAGAGATAACAGACGAAGAAAGAGGGCTGTAGGTGGGAAAAGAGGCCACAGGTTGGAATTTGAACAAACAGGAGTCCACAAATCGATCTCTCTAATGTGTTCTTTTTTTTCTTAACGCTTTACCATATTTTTTTTGCATGTGACCAAACTTGTACATTTTGTAGTAGCTCTTGTTGTATTTTGTGAATATCTTTTCATAACATCCTTTTTTTGAGATGTTTACATTTCTGTTTTACTGAGCTAACACAAAGCCTCCGTTTTGCAATCAAATCAATTAGATCCCATAATTTTTGAATAATAGAGCTGCAGGGGAGACAGGGAAGTTTAGGACACCTGCTGCCAGTGGGACCTGTGTATATGGTGGTGTGTGTTTGGTTCTCTGTGTGCGTACGTGTGTGTGTGTGTGTGTGTGTGTGTGTGTGTGTGTGTGTGTGTGTGTGTGTGTGAGAGAGAGAGAGAGAGAGAGAGAGAGGGAGAGAAAGAGAGTTTACTTATCTCAAGAGGAAGGAGGAAATCAAAATTCAAATACCAAACTTTACATGACTCCATCATAAACTCCATCTCGATAATGCTTCATAATACAGGATTTGTTAGGAGAGGTTTGAAAAGAGGCAGAAGTTTCTTTTCTAGCTCCTCTAATTTCTTTGCATTCTAAGTATGGATGCACTGATCCAGCCTTTCTGGTCCTGATACCGATACCTGTGTGAAATAATAACCTTCATGCTCTACTGTGGGATGAGACCAGTAATGTTTTGAGTAAAAGACAAAAATGAGTACATATGGAATTATTGAAGTTAATATTTGTTTAAACTATAAGTGTTTAAATTAGGGATGCACGATATTGGATTTTTGCTGATATTCGATACGCCGATATATCGAAACCCCTTTTGGCCGATACCGATAATCGCAAGTTAGTTTGTTTTTTTCACTGTAAAGAAAGCTAAGTCTATCCTGTACTGGAATTTATATGTTACTCTTATTGTGACATTCTTATTTGTTTAAGAAACACACATAAAACAAGACAACAACATTTGATTTTACAGTAAATAAGAAATGTATTATTTTTTTCAAACTCAAGACATTTAGTATTGAAATACAGAAAAATAATTTCTTTAGATCACATGAACTTTAAATGTACAATGCATTTTTAAACATAACCAAGTTACATTTGATTATTTTAGAGCTACTGTAACAACCTGGTGACAGACACAGAGCTCTGCAGTGCAAATAAATGAAGTGCTACATTTTATTTAAGGAGATTATTTTTCAGATGGAAAATAATAATAATCCTAACTGAATAGCACCTTATCAGCTGTGCCTATCGGCAGAAAATTTCACATCTGCTGATACCGATAAACGTGTTTTTAAGCTTTTATCAGCCGATACCGATATTGTGCCGATACTATCGTGCATCCCTAGTTTAAATATTTAACAGCAGTTTGGTTAAAAATTGCGTCAGAATGAACAGACATGACTATTTGATTGTAAAATTTCATACCTTGTAGACTAAATCATAGTTTAGCCGTAGTGTCAAGTTTGGACCAACCCTTTCCGATACCTGATCCAGCTATGAGGGGCTGTATCGGGGCCAATACCTAATACCAGGATCCGACATTTTATTTTGTGCATCTTAATTCAGTGTTAAGAAACAGCAGCTTTAAGCACTGGTCCAGGAGACCATCAACTTCACTTTCGATCTAAATGTCCTCTTACGAGAAACTGTAAACTTCCCTCTTCAGTTACTTATTTCTTGATCCTCCACGTGCTGCTTTGTCATGCTTTCCCAAGACAGCTTCTCCTTAAGCAATCTTCAACCCGTGATTATTCCTGTCTTTGATTTTCTGGACTCTCAGGCAGTGACTCTCTCCAAATCCTCCGCTTGCTCTTTCATTTATGAATCCCACAACTTCCTATTATGAAACTGTGTTCCTTTTCTTTTCTGCTCTTATTTTTTTGCAAATTCACCCCCACCTGACCTTTGTGCTCTTGCTTTGTTAAGCATAAAAACAGCTCTATGTAGCCACTTTATCTATGCAATCAAACATTTGATCATCTGCTCTGAAAACATTGTGTTTAAAACCAAGACAACCACAACAGCTCATGACTTGAACTTTACCACACTGTGTTTGTATCTTGGTGCATTTTGCACTGATACAATTTTCTGCCTCAAAGGTGCAAGATCTGATCTACCACAGTGACAATTTTAAACAACCAGCCTACGATCTCTGATAAATAAAAAGCTAAACCTACTCACACAGATGTAGCAGTTAGTCTATTTGCATCATGATAATAAAGAACGTGGTATTACCTGGCTTTCATGAACTCCTCCACCTCTTTGCATGTCCTCCTGCCATCACTGAGATACTGGATGATGGCGTCATAGCCGCCTGTGCTGGTTAGATCAGAGTTCTGTTGATGAAATGGAAAATACTCACTCACAATTGGTGCATTTTATATTTTATGCATCGTTCATGTGTGCTCCGATTATTGTTTCCAGACTGACACAACCTCCACCACTACTCGGTTCAACACCCAGTTCTTTACCTTAAAGCTATGTCTAAACTTGTTTAACCCTAAATTCCCACAGTTAACTTTCCAATCATCTCTACACACAGTACAGTAATAAAGACAGGCTCACCCATCAAGATCTTAGACACTGTGTGTAAATTGATGTTTTGTACATTACATCACTCTGTAATTTAGTTAAGCTCAGGAGGGTTGCAACATATAATCAACAGTGCAGATGTTAAAATAAGCAAAATTTTGACTTTTTGTTCCAATAAAAGATGTATTTGATATTATTTCAACAAATGTGTAAATGTTAATGTCTTTGTAGACGCTTTAAAGTTAATCTAAAATCGTCATAACTGGATACTAAAGTTAAGTAAAACTTACACAATGCACAGATAATACATTTTAATCATTTGAACTGGGACAGACTCTATAAACAGGGTAAAGTTAAGGCTAACTTTATATAAAAAAGGGATGCTTGTTCTTTTACTTACACTTATATTAAAGCTTACTTTGGCATGAATAAAACTATCTGTCCAGGACTTTTAACTGATACTTTCCATCTCTTATGTCTTTCTGTTTCCCTCTGACAATGTAAAAAAAAAAAATCACCCACCAAAAGTAGAAAGAGGAAATAAAACATATTCCAAATTACTGAACAAGTTCATTTCTGATGATGATTCTATAGAACAGAGTGGCTGTTTTTAATAAATAAAGGTTAAAAAGTGGATAAAATATAAAAACAGCAGAAAAAAACTCACCCAGAAGAAGTCTTTGAAATGAAGGTTTTTCATGTTTTAAACGGACAGAGGAAGTGTGGCTTTCACAGGTCTGCTGTCAGACTGACTTTGACCGTTAATCTCCTCAGTGTTAGCATTCACACTGTGGGCAGGGCGCGAGGGAGCCGACAGTCCACGTGGGCACTGCGCGAGGGCTGCCATCCAGTGGTGAAGTGAGGTATGTACATGATTCTACGTCACTCAGAGAAATATTAGAGAAGCTCTGGCGTTAAATCATTAGTCACCGGTTTGCTGTCACACTTTTGACTCTCAGGTGAATTTCTCATGATTAACACATTTCATATCATATTAGTCAGAAGCTGGTGTCTACTTTTTAAATGGATATCGTATCAAATCCGCTCTATGCTCTGAAAAGGAATGTCCAGCAGCATAGCTTCATGCATTATTTCAAGCTCAGGTCACGTGACTGTATGTTCAGGGTCTGTTGATGAGTTTCCCATCATATTTCTCTAACATATAAAAAGCAGTGGCGTGCTCAGACTTTTTGAAGGGCAGGGGCAAAAAGGAGAAATGGCACATGAACCACTGGTACCTGAGAGAACACTTAGCACACGTTTTTGGCATACAAGAGGGTTGTTTATGTTTTAACCAGCCTAGAGGGCAGTTTATCATCTCATAACCAGCCAAGGGGGCAATTGAATGTGTTCTACAAGGCACTTTAGCGTGCATTTGGCTTCCAAGAGGGCACTTATACAAGAGGGCACTTTTACAAGAGGGCACTTAGCACACATTTTGGTTCACTAGAGGGTTGTTAATCGTGTTTTAACCAACTCCCCAAGTGCAGTTTAGTGTGTTTTGCCAACCAGGAGGGCACTGCACAACACATTCTGGCTCACAACTAGGCACTTTGGTGCATGTTTTTCAACAATCGGGCCACAAGGGGGAGCAACCCCTCCAGGCCCACCCCTCTGTGCACACCACTGCTATAAAAGGTCGGCTGTGAATGTCTTTCAAGGTTACCCTGCACGTTTTGCTTGAGGGATACAGTTTGGTCTCAACTCGTGACAAAAAAAGTTGAGTGTTTGCATGCCTGTGTCTGCATGAGTGCGTAGTGACAGCCCTTAATTTAGGTTAAACACAAACTCAAATTATTTCCCCTTTTCATTAAGTTTGCACCTGTTGGCACAGATGTATTTGCTGACTTTATGGTTTACCAACATCAGTTGATCTTAAAAAGAACAGAGTGAAATAACTGGCTTAATATCTCCTCAATTCAAAACAATTCATCAGATGTATTTATAATAATCAAACAATACACAATTTTAAAAAAGGAAGCAAATATTTAACAGAGAAAAACTTATTTTTAACTATTTAAAAGGGAACAAAATATAAAACCCCTGAAAAAAAAAAAATTAATACATTTAAGACAAATGCATTATTATATGTGAGAAGTGCTTATTCAGACAGTTGTGATTATTTTTAAGCTAAGTATACCAGCACATGACCTTAGTCTGTTTGTCATATAAGTGTACGGATCTGTGTGAAGAATAAGTAATGTTCTCATTGTCTGAGCTGTTTACATAACATGTTATGTAAGTCAAAATGTGAAATCATCAAGCACCTGATGATGACCTCTGAGGACAGTCACACTTAATGACTTAACGAGACCAGGTGAGCCGCTTGTCTGGGCTGACGTTTGGGTTTCTGGTAAGAATGGTAGAACAGGAATGACAGGAGCAGGAGGTCTGAGCAGGTCAGGAGGGAGAAACAAGGAGCTGCTAAGACAAACTGAAGCAGGAATATGGAGAGAATCAGTGGAAAAGGAAAACCAGAATAAAAATTACTGGGATGGAGCTGCATCTTTTGGAAAGTCAAGGTTAAAATCATGGGTATATTCTTGTCTCTGGAGGCCTCATCACATGTTTTAAAAAATGCAGAAGGACTCTGACACAAAGCCAATAAGGTCATGATTAAAAACATTTTATTTCCTCTGTTTTTGACAGCTTCCTTTCTGCTGCTGCCCACATGACTGAGGTAAGTGAAGCCTGTTTCTGTTTTTCTTTGTGCTTTTGCTTCTTTATGAAAAAAACAGAAGAACAAAGAAAAAGGCTTCACTTACCTCAGACATGTCTAAAGTCAGACCTGAGGTCCATTTTCATACAGCCCCCAGCTTTTCTGTCAAAGTCACAAACAAAACCAAAGCATATCTTGTATAAAATGAAATTAAAGTTATGAAATTGTGCAGAATTTTTTTTTTTTAAATGGTGCATAAGAAAGAAGAAACTTAAATTATTTGGGGCTAAAACACTGATTTAAGGTCAAAATAGTCTGAGTATGAAAAATAATACTGATGAAATCCTGATCCTGATCCTGCCATAAAAGAAATCCTGACATATTTTTCACACATCGCCCCCTAATGGAGAACATTTTTCTTGGTCAGAAGCAGTTTTCTGATTTTTACACTAAAAGAAATAGTTTTTAAAAAATACAGGATTTGTTTTTATTTGTTTATTCTTATTTTATTTTCAATTTTTACTTTCTTAATAATAATAATAATAATAATAATAATAATAATAATAATCATCATCATTATTATTATAATTATTATTATAATAATTACAATAATTAGAATAGTGATAATATAGGATAATAATAATAATAATAATAATAATAATAATAATAATAATAATAATAATAATAATAATAATAATAATAATATAGGATGATAATAGTAATTACAAAAAAAAAAAAAAAGAAAGGAAAAAAAAGAAAAAAGGATACAGCATTCAGAGCGCAGTGGTCTCAGTCACGCTCCATGAGGTTCGCCATCATGCAGGTGGCACAGGTTCCAATCCAGCCTGTGGCCTCTATCCTGCTCTATCCACTGTCCTCTCTACTATCTAATCAAAGGCATAAAAGCCCAAAGAAAGCAACAAATGCAGCATTTGTTGCTTTCGTGGTTGATAAATATCAATAAGAAAAGGAGAGCTGGAAAATGATCTTGGTATCTCGGATCAAGCTTTGTTTTCTTGAAAAAAGGAGAAAAATAAGTTGAGATCTTGTGAAAAACAACTGAAATAATCTCATTATCTTGAGAATAACCAACAAAAAAATGTAATGTGGTTAATGAGCTTAAAGGCTTCAGTACAAACCACCTTGATTGACATTTAAAGAGAACTCTGCACCTTTACAGAGGGTCAGAGGTCAGAGATTTAAAAGTAGGTTTCCAGTTTCACTTCCTGTGAGTTTCACTTTCAGTTTGAGTTTGTGGCTAAGTGACTAACAGGTGAAGTGTGGCTCTTTGTAGGTTTAAAAGCAATGGGAATTTTTTATGATACAAGAAATATTGTCTGAGGAGTTCATTCATGGTTTGGGTTTTTCAGCCTAAAGCTTTGTTGACAGCTGTGCTTAGTCCTCTGCTAATGTGTCATTATAAAAGCTCCTACGTATGGGACCTCATGACTCTGTTTCACTTTAACGACACAAACTCACATCACAGGATTGCTTTGGGTGAGACCAACCTGTCTTACCTGTTCAGTGTCAGACATTGTCAGAGTTTTTGTTTGATAATTACTTTGTTCTCACCATCGGAGGCATGAAAACCTTCCAGACAGTGGAAGAAAAACACGAGGTCTCTTACATCCTCAGACGACTTATGCAAGATAATTTCACTACAAGAAAACAAAAACAGCAGTACACGGTTTGTTGACATGTCTAAAGTCTTGTGCAGGTACAGTAGCTCTGATAACACAAAGATTTACAACCCCTGTTATCAGCTCAGAGCCTCCTGCAGCCTTTAGACCTTTTTCTGCAACATGCTGCTGAACTAGATTGTGGCTGAAATGTGCAGACTTCAGGTGACTGAGATGAACTTTGTTCTGCTTTCCTCTACAGCATGGTGCTTAAAGCATTACACTACTAAAAGTGTTTATGTCTTATTTCTCAATTAAAAAAAAAACATTTCAGCTTTACTTGAAATAAGAACAATGTCTGAATATAATGACTGGAATTTTTCTCTTTCCATATTTGCATTTTTTAACTCTTTACAAACAATTTAGGCATCATTTCTGTCTTCTGTCTATGTTACCCATTTTTGGCCTTTCACAGAATCAGAATCAGAATCAGAATCAGAATCAGAATCAGAATCAGAATCACCTTTATTGGCCAAGTATTTTCAAGAATACAAGGAACTTAACTCCGGTTTAAACTGCACTCTCTCAGTACAAACATAGATAGAATTACAAGAGTAGAAAAATAGAGTTTAAGTAGTAGAAAAAGAATAATAATTATTACAATATTAGATAAAGAACTCTGCACAGAGTAAATACAAAATATATACACAATTTAAGTTAGGAAAATAGTGCACTGAATAAATGTCTTAAAAAATGTGCAATTTGCAACAGGGAATGGAAGATGAATGTGCAATAGAAACAGAAACAGAGAGACTGTGGCTGTACATGAGGTATATATGTTGTTTATGGCAAGTTAACTGTTCATCAGAGTGACGGCCTGGGGGAAGAAACTGTTCCTGTGTCTGGACCAACTTGGCCAGTTCCCCTTCTCAAAACTGTCCGATAATTTTTTTTCTGTGTCTTTCTCAGTCTACAGAAAATATATTAACAGACAAGTAAAGCTTAAACTCTAATAGTTTAATTTACTTTATTTGCTAATTAATTTAAAGTAATGTTGTAAATAATTATATTTTTTTAAGTTTTTACACTTTTATGGCACACATTGTAAACTGTTGAGGACATTAAGTATTATCCATGTGTTTTTGAAAATAAAAATGTGTTGAAATATGAATAAATAACTCTGTTTTTTCATTACTGACCATTATGGTACAATGTTGCCTCAAGGCAACAAACTTAAAAAAAAATCTATAAAAAATATTTTTTGAAAATGTCTTTATATTATGTTTATTTAATCTTTTTTTAAGACAAAAACAAACAAAAAACAAACACTCAAAAAAAAATTCTAAGTGGCATCCCTATGCCCATCATGGAGGGTGAATATCTTGAAATAAGACATTTCTCTGGACTTGTCAGGTGAATGTAGCCCATATTAAGTCTGATAAGTTCCTGCAGAGCGTTTAGAGTTGTTTTGTCTCTGCAAAATTGATTTCACATAAAATCATGTTAGAGCTTAGAAAAAAACATCATGTTGTTTTTTTTTCCATATTTACAAAAACCTGTTGTTTTCACCACTCTGAGTGAAGTTGTGGTCTTGTAAAGGTTTCCTGTAATTCTCCGAGGTATTTCCCCAAAACGCCCCCCATGTTTTCTTCTTTTAAACAACCTTCATGTAACCAGGTTAGCCATGTTATGATCGGAAACCTATTTTTCAAGTGAAACCTGGCCAAACATGGCAGAAACACAACAACCAACAACAAAACAACAGAAGCACACAGAACTAAAAGACCAAAACATTAACACACAGAAAGCCTGGATTCCTGAGCCTTTTCTGAAGAATTGTTTGTGTTATAGGTCGGCTAAAATGTAGTTTCCATGTAACTGCAAGGCCGAAATGGAACAACAGTTTTGCGTTTCACCCTAAAACCGTTGTCATATTAACTTACACTATCTTACAGTTTGTAAGATTGTTTCAGGGAAATGGTGCAGAGTATTAAAAGGTTTCCTTCCCATTTTACCCCTGACTTTAGGAACAACAAATTTCAAGATGCTAAATAAGCAAAGGTTAAGACTTCTTCAGGATTAGAATGGAGGAAATGTTTTCCAGGGTTTTGTCAGCATGTTGAAAAGGCATAATGTTACACACTCTTTTTTTCTGAAAAAGGACAGCCTTGTTTCTGTAATAAAGTGCAAGTAAATACTGTCTCCTCTCGTCAAAACATGTTTTTTAAAGTTATTTTTTTGGGTCTATTATTCCTTTAATTGGATAGAGGAGGAAAGTGGATGGATCAGGAAACAGGGCGAGAGTGGGGAGTGACATGTGGAAAAGAGGCCAAAGGTTGGATTCAAACCCATCAGACTGACAAGCCCCTAATGAAATTCAAAGTTTTTTTTTCTTTTCTAAATCTCAAAGTGCTGTTAAATAGATCACTGATTTTTTTAACACGGCTTTGGAACATCCTAGTTTTATTACTTTGCACACAGAACCGAAATTATTTCACGAAAACAGTACCTACCAGGGTCAGAGTCATTAGCCACCCCCATGCTAACAGTCAGTTGTGTGTTGTTTTTGCTGGATCACAGCATGCACTCGTTTGTTGTGGTTTGTAACACGTCTCTGACACATCTCCTGGAGAATCCCGGCCAATTCTTCTTCCTAAAATCCTTCAAGCTTTGATGGTCTACAGGCGTCTGGTCTGCAGTTCTGCACTATTACAGATTTACGATGAGGCTCAAGCATAGACTGTATAATAAATAGATTTTTAAACTTTCATTTGAAGCACTTTGAGATTTCTTTGAAATTTAAAGTGTGTTATAAATACAATGTATTATTATTATTATTATTATTATTATTATTATTATTATTATTATTATTATTATTATTATTAGGTAGTCTCGATGACATCAGTTGTCTGTTTCTAAAACAGAGTTTTCGAAGCAAATCATTGACAGTGGCCATATTGTCAATGGGGCGGGCTCTTAGCATCCACACTATTAGCTATAGGGCGCCCGCCTGACAATCAGCTGAGCTCTACCTCTGATTGGGCAAACTCGTATCCCTAGTATCCTCTGAACTGCTGAGATTAGAAGATAAACTAAGATACTCAGTAAGGCGTCCCTTTAGCCTCTGAGCAAAGTGTGCCTGTTAGCTAGCCAGGTTAGCTGTGCTTCTGTTCAGGCAAACTTGTAATTTTTAAATCTTCTAAAGTACTGAGTTTAAAAATCTTCAACCCTGTGTGTGCTGATTGAGAAATGACCTATTCAGACTGAAGTCATTTTCTGACCCAGGCTGTTGACATGTTTATTTCTGCAGTGAAGATCGGCTTTTTTTGCATTGGTGTGTATGTGGTTTCTGGTAATTATGGAGCTGGCCTCAAGTGGACGTCTGATTAACTACAGTCTTTAGCACCTCCACATTGGCTTCATATCTTGTGGTTGAGTTTAGTTTGATTCCTGACAGACTTCAGGCTAATTGTCAATGTGTAAGTTACTGTAAAGCTTCTCTGTGTAGCTGCACTCTTACTTTAGATCCAATTTGATTGTTTTTGTATTTATTGTTGATATACTGAATTTGATTTTTAAAGGAAAAACTCAAAAGCAGCCCCTAGCTCTGAAACGCTACTTAAGCTCTGATAAACACACATTATGAAAACAAATATTGTTATTTAGAAAAAAGAAAAAAAAACAGATTCTGCAAAGTAAGAACTTCTACTTCTGACACTCTCAGAGTCTTTGAAATCAACAGCTTCTGTTGGCACGCTGGTGGTTAAGGGTCTGGGTTTCACTTGATGTCTTCAGGATTTCAATGATTTCATCAGTTGTGTTTTAGTTCCTCTCTTTTTGTTTTGATACTACATAGTTCCTTTAATATTTTCTGTAAGTGTGTTACTTTTTCTGATTCGCGCTGACTCAGTTCCATTTAAGGTCAAGTGAAAAACTTGACGTTCTGTCTGCGTCTCACATCAGCTGACCTACACTGCAGCTACTTCCTGGTACTTCCCTGTCTGCAGATGGAGCTGATAGCTGGAGGCAAGCTTAGACATGTTCACGCTGCTGGTCTGAGGAGAATTTGTGCCTGTTATGGGAAATTTTGACAAAATGCACAGGGGATTTTCAGAACCTGTAGCTTATGTCATGTTTGTTTGCATTCAGCACAGTCACCACCTGGCTGTTTGTGAAACTAGAGGCTGCTTAAAGGAAATAGCTCTTTGATGACAAACACATGAAGTCTACACATGTTGTTCTTCAATTGCTCAACATTTTCCACTCATTTCATATGATATAACATGTTTTGATGCACACATGCTGCCTCGTTTGCACTGTAGTGTTTTAATAATCTGTGTCATGACGTTCTTGTGACGCACCTGACGTCCAGAAAACAGCTGAATATCTTATCAAGTCTGACCCGATGGACACAACATGAGCTTCAGATGCTCCTGTGAACTTTTGTTGTGCTTTCAAATCTGACTCTGACAGGACAGTAAAACTTTATGGTGACATTATGTAAGTGTGGGGTGTGAAAATCGGTCGCTTGTGTTTTTGAAAAGTGTGATTTGTCATCCTGGTGTCTTGTTTCACATGACAGGTGGGTAAGTTATGTGTGACTTCCTGTTTATGTTTGACCCACTTCAACAAGGTCTGGATACAGGTTAGCTGATTTCTGGTGAAAATGGAAGTGTTTGTTCAATGTATATTTCTACAGAACTAGATTTAGTGAGTAGAAAACACGTTTGGTTTATTGACACTAAACTTGAGAAAAGAGTCTCCAAAATAAGAGTTTCAGATTTTACAAATAAGAAAAGTACAGCAACATGTGTACGTTACGAAATAAAAAGCTCTCCTTGGACAATTGATACTTAAAGCTCCATACTTCAAATTAACTATCTTCTGCAAACATCAGCTCTTCGCAGGACAAATAACCTGTTTGTTGTTTTCTGCGAACTGTCAAAGACGTAAGCGGACACTGTGTCATGACTGATTAAAAACCTCACAACACTTCTGTTAACTGTGTGGGAGGAACTTGGCTTCAGCCTGCGGGGATTCCTCCGCTGTAAAGTTACGTCACGCAGGGCTACAGTACTTAACCGGCTCTGCTATCAATAGCTCAAACCTGTTCCTTCTTGTTGAAGAACAACACACAGACGGAGCTTTTACAGCGCTGAAGGGGAAGAAAAACCAAAAGGCTTTCTTTGCTTCTCTGGAGCAGTATTGTTAGAGAAATGGCTGGGCATGGTGAGTATTTCAAAAAGACTTTACTCAACTTCACCTGTTTTTCTTTGAGCTTCATTAAATCATACTTACACAGACCATGTGTACTTAGTCCATCTCTCTGTCTTTCTTCTCCACAGACTCTGCTGAGACCCTCGACACCTGTGCGCATGAGCTGCGCCAAATTGGAGATGGCCTCCACTGGAAATACAAGCTGCTGGAGATTCTGATCAAGAACTACAAGACTGTCACAAAGATCTAACACAAAATGTCTCAAGGAACTTTGAGAGGATTTTGATTTTTGCTGAACTCCAAAGCAACGCGAGCCAGAGCTGAAAAGTCTGGAGGCTGTATTCAGGCTGAATATAAGCGTGTTGAAACATCTTGATGAGGATGTACACTGTCAATGGACTGCTGTCATTGAAGATTAAAGCCCCACAGAAGAAATCAGATGAGGGATGGCTTCGGTCCTCGGTTTGAGACCAATTGGCGCCTGGAACCAAAGTAGAACAAATGAATGGACGCTTTGCTGGGAGGTGATGAGTGTCACATGTGCTCTGTATGAACATGAACATATAAGAAACTGTCACATTTATACATTTGTGTCAACAAAAGAAGTGAAGACTGAAGAATTGAGACGTTCTCTAATCTATAATGTCTTATTCTGTTTTTCTAAATGAAAATATTTAAAACTTTGAAAATAAATTATGTAAATCCAGTTACTGTGTGGGTGAAGTGTTTGACTTAAAGTTACACTACTAAACCTTTTAAAACTTATTCATAGAAGTGAGACTTTAATATTTTAGGTATACCTCTGTTTACAGTGATATAGCCACCTTTAGCCTCTATGCTAACATTAAGTCTCTGTGGCAGGAATCACTCTTGTTCTTCTAGGATAAAGACTCCATTTCCCAAGAGCACCATCACCCATTTTCATAAAGATGTGACTCTCCAAGGTAGATGTTTTCTTTGTTAAAGACAATTTTTCCCAGGATGTAAAGTGACATGGTAATATACTTATTTGTAGTGAGGTAGACTATCTGTTTAGTGTTCCTCACAGCTCGGTGCTCTAAGACGTTTTAGCTCGTGCTCTGTCACTCTCCCATTTAGCTTTCTTCTGCTCTGACCTCCTTTTTCTTTTTGTCTGTCCAGCTCCAGTTTTCACCATTAGTACAAAATTAATCCAAAAATCCTTTTCAGCAGAGAAAAATATCGCTCTCTTGTCACTGCCAGCAAAAACAACACAGAGACTTTCAGTCTGCATGCTGAAAATAAACTTATGTTCTACCAAGAAAAATCCAAATCCCGACCATAGATACCGAAAAATAGCATTTCAGGATGACTTAAAAAGTCTTAACGAGGGCTTTAAGAACTGTTTCAAAACTTTAGATATGAATCAGACGAAGACACTATAGGTGAAGTTGGTTCATCAAAGCTGTGATATTGTGAGAAATATTTGAGCTTGGCCAGAAGAGATAAACTGACTGACAGTTGTTTGAGTGATCTTCAGTGAGACATTTGCTAACTTAAGTTCCTCAGTCTGGTACGTTTCATGGAGGCACACAGTCTGAGCAGATGAAGTTTGTGAAAGCATGAGATGAAAACAAAATGTAAAGAGCTACATAACTTCAATATTACAAGATAAATCCAAAAGATCCTTTTCTTTCAGTCTTTACGTTATAAATGGATTCATGTTTTCATGGGGAAATCTGATCACAAACACTGAGAAACAGCATTTAGAAATAACTGATTTTAGCCCTGATCATCTCATTTAAAATAATAGATTATGAACAGGCAAATAATAATAATAAAATAATAAAATTAAAATTATTTTAAAATCACCTTTAAAGTTGTAATAGGGCCTTTTGGGGCAGTAAGCTCAACTGGCATAGAGACTGGAAACAGGACATAAAGAGTTGTTTTTACACCTTATTATAGAATAAACATCTGGTGACAATAAAAGCGCTACAAAAGTCTTGAAATCAAGATCAGTTTGTCAGTTTGGCTTGCATAAAGGTAAGAAACAGACACAGCAAATTGTTTTTACACTTTGTAGATTTGAAATAATTCTTTATTCAGGATAATAAGACAGCAACCGTGAGAACAGAGCCCTGTCCTCACAACGGGCTAAGCTAACTAGCTCTGGGCTGCATGTTTGCATGAAGCTAAACATGAACTTAACTGGCCCGGCATGGGTTATTTTTCTGACTGTCAAGTTAACACGTAAGACACACAAAGAAGGTGCACATGCTCGGGTGCAAAATGAGGTAAAAGACGTGTAAACATGAGGTGAGCAGAAAACAAAGGCCACCAGAGGTGAGAAACTTAGCATGAGGTGAGTAGTTTGATGATCCTTTTTCAGACAGTGAAACCTCAATAATCTATCTTAAATGCCAATTCACAACCAAGTTATTTCAAGCTGTTAAACAGAAAGAGCAGACTCAGATCATACTTCTTTAAGATCAGCATTTTAAGAATCACTCCTTTCCTATCAGGAGAAGAGCACTTTACAGCATTTAGGTACAGTGGCAAGGAGAGACCTTCCTTTAGGTAGACTAAATCTACAGCCAAATACCAAAAGGTAGGGGGGAAATAAACACATTTTTCTCAAAGCATTAAAGTCAAGTTTAAGCAGATATGCAAAAAACATTTTTGAATTTCAAAAATGAGTCACCCAAGTACAAGGTAAGACATGCTAGGAGGCAGTAAGTAAATACGCAGGTCTAACGATACTTTACTTTCCAGTGACAAGTTAATCCTCCTCTGTGACTGAAAAACAAAACTGTTTAGAGTCCAGGTCCCTGCCTCCAGACAAAAATTGATTAACAATGTAGAAAGAGATGGAACTTTATTGTTTGTTGCAACAAGTACAACAAAATTGCAGTAACATCCTTTCCAAGACATATAAGAAAACAAACTTAGACAAGGGAATTCCGGGATAGGGTAAACCTAGCCAGCTTTCTAGTGCTCCTTTGACTAGATAAGAAATTACACCATTGGGAGAGGAGAGGGGAAAAAAAACATCAATTCCAGTGTATTCCCCAGAGGGGGCATAATTTGAGATCAAGAAAAAAAAAGTGCTTTGCAGGATTAACTTTCTACTACAGGAGGGTAGCTGTGGCCAACCAGAAAGTTAGGGGTTTAACCCCATGTCCACGTATCCACACACTGATGTGTTCTCAGTCACAACACTTAACCGCACACAGCAAAAATGCTGCAAAAACGGGAATCTGAAGAAGTGTTTCTGCCTTATCTTTTTGTAAAAACATCTTATAAGATGTAATTTAAGCTGCATTCACCCAACAAGTCCAGAAAAAAACGTTGTTTTTTTTTGTTTGTTTGTTTTTTTTAAGTGTTACAGAATAAAATAATGCCTGAATTGCTTAAAAGAAATGTGCCAAATGTGAAGGAGACATTTGGTTGGAATAAAAAGAAAATTATTACCCTGTTGGCGGATTGTCTTTTCTCTTAAAAGAGAAAACGCAATTAAGGCATCATTTTTTGTTTTCATATCTTTTAAAAAAAGTTTTTTTTTCTGAACTTTTTAGGTGAACATGACTCATATGAAGTCTAAAAAGGCATTCATTTCCTGGGTTCAGTGTTTTTTAAGAAGAAATGAAACATGACAGTAAACATGTTCCCGTCTGAACCCTGTCAAAATGTGATGCTGGTATCAAATGTGAAAACACAAACATTTTTATTTTCTTAAATTAGATTAATCAGACATTTCAGTATTTAAAGTCATATTTGCCTATTTCAATATTAGGTATTAAATATAGTTTTTTAATGTTTGGAAACAATTAAAATCTGTTTGTTTCAACTTTTCAAACAGCATCATTCTTTAAACTAAGTATTTTGGTTAAAATGTTAACATTTACAGCCTCAGGAGATATAATGGCTGTGTTTGATGAATGAAAATAAATGAGTTGAATCTCCAGCACCAAAACATTTGGCAGTTTTCTTCCTAAGTTTATTACTCAACCATAAAAATTTCATTTTACAAGGAACTGATGCTCTTTCTGATGAAAACACGAAAATAAAAACAAACTAGGCTGAGCTTTGTAATATTCCTATGATGTATGAATGACGGCGCGCTCTAACCCATTGCATCACAGAGGAATAAACCAGACGTATGACGGTCTTATAAATAAAAACGAGAGCAAAACAGTGCTAAATTCAGGCACTTAAAGGATCCTTACTTTATTTTGTGTGGTAATACAAAAGCATACAGAATTATAGAGGATAGGAGAGAAGATCCCTTTCTTTGAATTCCATTAGATCGTACACATAAAATGACTATTAATTACATACAAGCCTTTTTCTCTGTAGCTACATCCACAAGTACCCAGCCCTCCACCCAAAGCATGCACGGCCTCTCTGCTGTAAACACATCTCAACACTTCTTCATTCCTGTTGGTAGTTTGTAGGCAAAAAAAAAAAAAAGACAGAACTATAAAGTATGCCATGAAACAATAGATAACATAACTTCATACATAAATCACACTCGTCAGACCAGAAACACATTCACAATCATGGTTTTATATCCAATAGATTGCATGTTATTCAACAGTTTCAGTCTTTGATAGAGTATTCATCTGGGGCACAAGTTACCCTCCAATAATCTGCACGTATAAAACAAAAGAATGGATAAGACTTCAATAAAACATGATGGGAAAAATGTAGCAGAGTGAAAATGTACCCAATTTACGCAATACAGCCTCACTTACCTCCACTGATTCATAAGAGGGGAAATCTTTCAAACATGGCTCCAAATAACACTCAGGAAATTTAGCAAGTTAGTCACAAAAACTCCAGAAAGAGATCTTACCTCAGATATATTTTTCTACAGATGATGAAAGTTGTAAAAATGAATTCCATCTACCAATAAGGATGCTGCAGATCCCCCCAGCGTTAAGTTAAGTAAGGAGACTTTTCTGACCCGAAAGTAGCCGAATAGGCTAACACATGTATGAGAAATATGTCTGAGGTGATCTATATCAGAACGGATCTGACCTCTTAACTTCTTTACATCTTAGCTCACACATAAAAACATGAGTAGAGACTTTTTAAATATATATCTAGAGGAATGATTCGTAAGATATCATAAAGCTCAATAGCCGTAGACAAAATAAGTCAGATCTTTTTTTCTTTTTACCATGGCTGCTAAATACGATCTACGACCTACCTACAGGGCTATTGACTGTGCAAAATAGTTTAAATAGCGTCTACTCCAAGCGTTGATAGAGCAACATAAATACAAATGGAAGACTGAGCTCACGCTGTGAGACACAGAATGGACTCTTGGCAGAAACAGAATTTATTAGACTGAAGGTTTCAACCTTCATGTGAAGAGAAAACAAAAAACCAAAACTTGTTAGTTCAATCTGGTTTTCTCCTTCCACCCCTCAGAATAGGCCGAGGAGGGAAAAGAGAAAAGCAGATTTAATGTAGGAACATTCAGGTAGTCTATTCTAACAGTAACCAAATGTTTGTAGTCCAGAGTGAGCATGAAAAGGTCAAAGCAGAGGAGCCGCGTGAGTGCAAAAAGCATCGATATCTGTGTGGTTTTCTATCCTGTATCCTTGCATAAGCTTGTAGGGACAGTATGGAGACCAGCGTGAGGGTCTGGCCTGATCTTGGGATGTTGGAGAGACGTCTCTGTATTGTAGAAGGGAAACTTGGCCCCAGTCAAAAATCTTCATATCCACCATGACTGCTGCTGCTGCTGCCGCCATCTTTGTTCTTGTAGACAAACATTAACAGAAGGCCATCTGTTCGTGCCGTTGATGTTTACACTGAGGCCAGTAGCAGGTTGGTTTTTTTTTACCTCATTGAGTGACAGCTGTCAGTCATCATTCATTCGCTCCAATCAACCAAATGTTACTTGGTGAAGCCCACCACCGATCATTGCACTGGGTTAATATGGACTACCACCAATAAATGTCATCTGGAACAGATGATCAAAACAGGCTCCCCAACCAAAAATAGATTGTCTCATTAAAGTGAAGTCTGTCTCATTAAGTGAAGTCCTTCAACCGATTAAATAACACAGACCATAGCCAGATCTTCCAGTCCAACCAGTCGCGTGTTTTCATTTAGTGAACGCAGCCACCACGGCCCACATGAGTTCGTTAGAGCTGGACTTCATGCTCTCCTTCTCCGGCTCCAGCTCCAGCAGGGTGTGGACTCTCTTCATGCCCAGGTCGTACTGGTCGTCTTGGAGCGGGGCGAAGGCGTTCTCGAGGACGTCGGACGAGTGGGCCAGGAGGATCAGAGCCAGAATGCGCTTGTCCATGCGGCTGGGATCATTGACCCACTTCTCCAACACGGAGTCCTGGACTTTCTTGATGAGGCGCTGCAGGTAAAGACATAAAGCCGAGGTTATATAAACATTATATTCATCACATGCAAGAAGAAAGACAATATTTCTAAAAGGTTCATTATATAAGATCTACATTTATTTTGCCTTCTCATGTTTGTTGCTACTTAGCTTAGCATAAACAAACAGCTAGCTCAGCTTTTTTAAAAGTTAAATCCGTCAACCAGCTGCTCTGACACTCACAGCTCCACACTCTGTATCTTGCTTTAAAAATTACCCTTTCTATCTGCAAAGGAAAATGATTTATCTGGAAAAAATAGTCTTTCATTTTCAGACTGGTTTATCAACAAAACATGCTTGAAAATATGATTGTTAAGTGAGTGAAATCCACTCTATTTAAGGTTTGTGTCAATGTCAAATCAACAATAACTTCTACCCACAGGCATCATCAGGTTGTTTGTACTGCTAGGAAGGAAATGTAACACTAAGGCTACATAAGCAAGGCCAAAACAAACATTTAATGTTCTTCCAAAGGTTTAAACTGCTCTGTTTATAAAATATTTTTTTTAATTTACAGCTTATTCTTAAAATTCAAAACACTAAACACAAAGTATGTAATTGTAATCCACAGAGAGCAGGATCTTAATGTAGTGAAAATAATTAAATAAAAGCTTTGAAATATTTGATTGACAGATGCTGGCAGGAGAAGCAGCAGCATGCTTGCAAGACATCCCAGGAACACATGTTGTGTGGCATACACACCATGGACACGCCTTCTGCTGTTTGATGCAAGACCCTAGAGTCTAAATTGACCAGGGTGATACTTGCAGAGGAATTTCAAAGGTTATGTACATTAGCTAGCTAGCTCTCAAGCTGTATAAAACAAAGGTCAATAACACTTTATAGCCCAGTGGAGCACCAGAGCTGCCACTTTACAAGTGTTTTTTTTAATAGCGTAACTCCAAATGACTCCTTAAAGAAGATAAGACAAGCTTTACGGGTATAACAGGACCTTGTAGGAACCAGCTTGCAACAGCGTTCAAATCACAGGTGATAACTGTTGCAACCTGTTCTCATTACCGTAACTCTTCAACTATTAGGGCAATAGAGTTGGGACAATATGCTATTCTCGTGATTTGGTTATCCTACGATTTTTGGGGTGCTGATTAGATTCAAATTGCGATTCTTCGATATTTACTTTTTTTTTTTTACTTTTACTTTGCTTTTTCACACCAGACCATGTAAAAAAGTTAAATGATGATGATAATGTCTACAGACTGTATCAGGAGCCACATTTTCCCATAAAATGCACATCATGTGAGTCAGAGAGAAACATTTCACCCTCTGCTGGAGAAAAGTGGAAACTTTTTCCAATCCAGTTTATAAACAAAGACTGAAATGAAGAATATGAATTTGAAATAAAATCTATGTGGTCTGTATGATACTTAGGTGATAAAGAATGAAGGTGTAGAGACATTATTGGTTGTCAGATGTCTGACTGTTGCAAACCTGTTTTATTTAATATAAGTGACTGTAGACACAGGTAGTCAGTTTCTGTGTTTAGAACAAAATTGTTCCCCAACAGATACAATCACTTGGAGGGGTTTTTCCAGTTTTTTAAGTAGTTTTTTATAAGTTACATGTCACTAGTATTTTCACTGGAAACTAGTCACCTCAGCCCCTTGAGCGAGAATCTGCCCATAGCAACAGCAAGCAAGATTTCTGAACACTGGGCCGGGTCGGCAACATCATTTAGATTCTTCAGAGAGACTCCAACCCTCTACTCTACACTCCACTAAGATTACCATTGTCTCAGCACCTTACTTTGCCATCAGAAAGTCTGTTTGTTTTTGCACTATTTGCAGATGCAACACAGACGTGTTCTTCCGCCTTCGGCTTACTGATCAGCTGTTTGGATCGGCAGATTTCAAATAAATCCCAAATTTGATAATGAGTGATGGCATGCTGTTTGTAGCACACAAACACGCTGTAATGAGCCGAAGTTTAGAGAGGGAAAGGCGACTTAATGCATCCACTGCAAAAGTGGAAGAACGTCAGTGCTAACTGAAAAGATCTAAATTACCTGTTGGAGCAGGAGTGTAAACTTTGAGCTTATGCCAACAAACTGAGAGGACTACTCACTGTCAGGGGTGAGAATAGGTAACAACAGAACCTCCAGGACCCAAGCTGACACAAACTCTACATACATTACTCTGTCTGTTGGGTTAATCTTAGGCATTTGGTGCTCGGTGTCACGCAAAATGTTTTGGTCTCTCTGTGATCTGCGGACCTGAGCAGCAGATCAGTGCACACAACAAGTGGAAGAGCACATGTGTGTTGCTTCTGCAAATATTGCAAAAACAAACAGACTTTGGGATTGGCAGAGTGAAGAGCTTAGACAATAGTAATCTTAGCATAGTGTACACTTAAACTCAGATAAGTGCTCAGGTTGAAGTCTCTAAACTGAGCTAAATGACGTGGCAGATTCAGACATGTTAGCAGAAAACTGTAGCCAAGCTTAGTGCAAGTACTAATGACAGTTAACATATCAGAAAACTGAAATATCTCTTTAAGATGTGATCATAAAATAAATATAAAAGTTCTCCTATTATTAAAAAAATCCCTCAGGAATTTTAAGCTGAAACAGACGGAGCCTGTGCTTGATTTCAGTCGGACTCTAACAGGATCCAGAGAAGCTGCTACTCTGAAAATCCAGGTCAATATCTCAGACACTTCCAGCTGTGGTGAGTCTCACTCTAATAAAAGCTGAGTGTCAATATCTGCAGACTGAACACCTACACCTCACCTGTTTGATGTTGCTGTTGGTGAGTGGATGTGTGGTCATGTCAAAGAGCAGGAAGTTCTGTTTCTCTGTGGTGAGGACACCTTTCTCTACCAGGTTTTTGGCCAGACGCTCTCGAACATTTCTCAGCTGGTAGTGCAGCTTCAGGGGATTCCAGGTCTCTCCTACAGGACAGGATGAAAACATGCGAAGCACATGAAAACACAGTAACATTTCAACAACATGCTTCATCAAGTCTGTTTTAATCTTCAACATCGGTTAACAAGTACTGACGCTGAAATATTTCTTAGTCAAAGATAAAGTTGGTGTTCAGCAAAGAAAACACTCAAAGCTGACATGGCACAAACACATTCAACAGGTAAAACAATCTTTTGTCTTGTAATCAAAGTGTGAAGGGCTTCACTCACCGCTCAGCAGCTCTATCCAGCTCTGCACAGTCTCTGGAGGCTGGGTTTCTTTTATGTGCTTCAAGGCCTCATCCAGGAGCACATCTCCTGTTGGGGCGTCTGACTTGCAGATCACCTTGGCAAATAAAAAAGGGGCATGTTTGAACTGGGATGCACATTAACAGCACTCAGGCTTCCAGCATAGACTCACATCCTGTTTGCACAGGACTTAGAACACATGATTAAGCAAAGACTGAGTGCTGGGATGGATTTCTCTCATGAGGGTCACAGAAACCAGATGCAAAGGTCATGATGTACTATTTAAACCATTCTAGACAGGCAGACCACACCACTGGAGTGTTGCATTAGTTTAACACTTGTGGTGTTTGAATAATGTATAAGATGTGTTTCTGACAAGTACAGCTAATGTGACCACCACTGAACAACATTTTGGCCAGCCTAGCTGTAAAAAACCACTGAGTTGACATTCTAAGAGAGAGTGACTGTTGGTTTATGTTAAATAAAAAGAAACTTCCCTGGAACTGATGCACTTTCCCCCAATGCAAAGGAAATTTATGGCATGTGAATGAGTTAAGAGCCATAAAACAAAGACACAATATTTGTGTAGCAGCACAAACTCTACAAGTTGGCTTCTTATTGTGCCTATAAGCTGTTTAACACATCAACATGAGCATTAGCTGACAAATAAAGGGTGGGTTGTTGTCTTAATAACCCATAAGTGTATTACATTAGTTGAAATTAATTCCAATGCCTTTTTGAGTTGGAACAACTTTAAAAGTCAAAGCTTTTTTTTAACCTTAACACACCTGATGAAAGTAGGATTTGACCGATTATCGGCCGAGCCGACTATCAGGGCCGATATTTGGCATTTTGAGGCATGATGGCATCAGCCTTTTTTTAATCCAAAGGCCCATAAGAAACAAATTTAAAACTGCGTTGTTGCGACTCTAGTGCAGCTGCTGCTGTCTGCAGTCACTACTCAGTCCCCAGCACTGTCCCACCCACAGTACCATCTAATTGGTTACAAGCAGAGCCATGGCTTGGGAAACAGCTAATCAGCAGTGCAGTTATTATAGTTATTGTAGTTACGCTGAAATTTTGGAATACTTTATTTGCTGTAGAAAACTTTAGATATCTTTATTTTTTTAGTTTTCATTTAAAATGTATTAAACACGCTGCCAAGCCTGGGAGCTGTTTAATAAACCTATGCTTAAAGTGATACTCCGAGATGGAACAAGTTGGGTCCTATCACAAGGTTAAGGGCAGAAATTACCCCTACATCAGTGATTTTGTGCAGCAGAAGCCCAGGGCGCACGCACCAAACACCCCCTCCCTGCTCCTCTGCTGGTTTCCTCTGCACTCAGACGGGGCCAATTTTTTACTTGACCAAAAACACAAATAAACAGACTCCCACCGAAAAAAATCTGATATTGGTCTGCATTCAGGCTTTATTCAGAGAATTTTAAGGCTCTAGTTCTCATCCTGTCGTAAAACGGTGCTACCTCCGCTGCAGAGCCACAGCTGGCTACGAGGCGCTCGCCGCTTAGTGTATCAGTCCCATGCGCGGCGTGCCAGATATAAACAAACACAGGTAGTCTGCCAGGACGAAGAGACACGATGAGAACTAGAGCCTTATTTAGCGGTGTTTTTGTGTGAAAGTAACGCGCTGAAAAAAAAAATCTAAATAAAGCGTGAATGCAGACAGATATCAGATTTTTTCGGTGGGAGTCCGTTTATTTGTGTTTTTGGTCAAGTAAAATATGGTCCCGTCTGAGTGCAGAGGAAACCTGCAGAGGAGCAGGGAGGGGGTGTTTGGTGCGAGCGCCCTGGGCTTCTGCTGCACAAAATCACTGCTGTAGGGGTAATTTCTGCCCTAAACCTTGTGATAGGACCCAGCTTGTTCCATCCTGGAATATCACTTAAAAGGTATTTGAATAAAGTTAAGTGTTGGAGTTTGTATTGTTCAAAATTTTGACACTAATATTTGCACTTTCACTGCAAGTTAATATAGGCTTCAAATATTGGTTATCGGCCTCCTTGACAACAAATAATCGGTATCAGTATCGGCCTGGAAAAATCCATATCGGTCTATCTCCAGACGAAAGGTTTGAAAACAAAAGGTGGAACTTCCTCATGAGCACAATGGGTAATACGAGATGAGCTTTTTGTTTCTTAAAAGAATGACCCAGATTAGTACCAATAGTTAAAATACAAGCTGTTATGTTAGGAGTGTCCATATTGTTCTCATGTAATGACTGAATAAAGCTTGCAAACATGCCAAAACTATCTACGAAGGTGTCGTTGGAATGAGCTGAAAAATGATTTTCTGACTGAGAAATTAAATCCTCCCTCTAGTTTTAAAACAAACTGATCAATAAGAAGTCTTCACACTGGTTTGATGGTTGGTGTCAGTTTGTGCACTGCAGATTATTTTTTGTTTTGTTTGAAGATTATCTTAAATTGAAGGTTGCTATTCAATTACTGTATCTTCTAATGCACAACAAAGTATATGATCTAAAGCTTATAACAGCAGAAATAAGATATTGTGAATGTGCTTTTTTTCTTGTAATTCATATTTGTTCATCAGAGCTTCTTTCATTTGTATATTTCTTTCTTTTATATAATTCTCTGCCATTTTAATCACGTTTTGGTGTAACCAGAGTACTTTTATATCATGTTTTAGTGTTTATTAGTTTGTTAATTGTGACTATTTTGAGTTGCTTTATGTTTTTATGTTACTGGATGTCAAAGTGGACATCATCAACAAATAAATATACCCGGAGGTACAAATAAAGAAACCTAAAGAAAAGGCCAGGCCAAAATGTGCCAAATGACATAAATACTATGCATTGATAATACTTTGGTTGATGAAATGTGGAATATATAACGGCTTGCTGTGTGTTGCTAGACACAGACTGACTGAGATTGTTTCTGTGCAATCATAACACATGAACCAAAGACACAACAAAGTTAAAAGTCTTAGCAAAGTTAAGAAAGCAAATTTGAGAAAGGATATAGAATCCTTCAAAGGTCATCATTGAACACTGTTTTTTTTTTGTTTTCTTGAGAAAGTGGTATAATTTCCCGAGTGATCTAAAAATCGAGTAGGTCAATTGGTTTCATTAGCCAGGGATGGGGAGTCAAACTGCCTTTCTATCAATTCCACATTAATGAAATGGGTGAAGCCTATATCTATGTCTCTTTTTAGCTACATGTACCTTTGGTCAATGCAAATAACCCATTGATTTGATTTTTAGATTTCCACAAAATTGTCATGTCAAAAACGAGCTTCATTTTTCCAAGTTAATGATAGAGATACGTTGAGATCTTGAGAAAACAAGTCCAATTAACTTCATATTGAGAAACCTGAAGATATAAAACATTTTTAATCATGGCCTAGTACAGCTTCCGTAGAATGATGTTGGAAAGATTGGAAAATATTTAATGACAGAAATTTTAGGTTTAGCTCCAGTCTAAAAGACAAGTTTGACGGCTTAGGTGGCCTCAATCAACCAGTTTATCACTCAATGTGGGTCACAGAATATTACACATATATAACAGCAAGTTACATAATTAGGTGTGATCAAATTGTGATCATAACTTTACCAGTCATATAAATAGCTTGCTAAAATCCAACTTTTCTAGGGCCACGTAAATTTAAGGTGAGCATAGCTCCTTTCCCCCTCTTATCACCTGAACACATCAGCACAGCCTCACCTTCCTGGAGAGCAGGCCTTTCCTCCTCACACCACAGGGCTCCAGGTGTAGCCGTCCTCTGAGAGCCAGTTCCACCAGCATACACCCTCGAAGTCCGGAAGAAATACAGTCGTTCCAGAAAGACGTGTAGCCCTGGTAGAAGGAGGAGGAGGAGAAACAGCCAAGGTGCAGCGTTTGTTAGCTTAGCTGACGTGTTTGTATGAATACAGGGAACAAGACGAGAGTTATGGCGCTGCTGGCAGGTTGTCAAAAGACTATACAGGTAACGACCCGGCGAGAGCCACGTAGAAAGTAAACGAGTTAATGAGCTTTACGTGGGATAAATGCTTTCATTCAGCGGCTCGTTTAGCGTCTTACGATCAACAACAAAATGCAGCTTACGAGTAAGATGTTAGCACGACGTATACACAAGCTAGGTGGCGTTTTATACAACATCAAACGAGCAATAAAAGACGTTTAAACATCACATTTCTGACTTTGAGTCGTTCAATAACATCAAACACAACCTCTGCTTGAGTAACTTTATTGACATTTGCAAACACAGGGGTTGACGCAATGTTGAGTACACTAGCCTCTATAAGCTTCGCTAGTTGACGGATTAAAAACAGCTCAGACCTCTCGATCCTTGAGGCCCAACAGCAGGACTTCCTCCATCAGTGTGAGCCTGGTTTCCTTCGAGTCCCCCTTGTCGTCGTCGTCCTCTTCCCCGCGACGGGTCTCGTCCTCCTCATCAGCGGAATCCCTCTCCTTGTCGGCGGCGGCGCTGCGAGTGGCCTCGGTCCTCCTCTGGACGAGGCCCGAGGTTCTCTGCGTGAGAGAGGACATTGCTGCTGCTGCGAAACGATCAAATCCGAAGAAAAGCGCCGACCTGGAGCAGTTAGAAAGCCACGCAGCATGTAACCTGGATGTTAAAGGTGAGAACAGGGAACTAGTTGACCGATCAAATAAAGACGGAGGTCTACGTTAAGCTCGGATCGGGACTCCTGCTCCGACTCTGCCCACTTCCTGAACCAACATGGTGGCAGTGGCTGTGACGTAGGATGTGGTTTCACTGTAACGTGAAGGCATCACGCCTGTTGCATTCACAGACAGTAGAAATGCGGTAAATATGAAAACCCGATGCACAGTGTTGATACTTTTCATTATGTCCTGCATTTAAATTACTTTGAGCGCATACTGGTTATTATTTGCCATCACACAGCCCAGAAAATGTTTATATTATTTTAAAGTTATTAGAGCTTACACCTTTATGCAGCAGAAATAAAGATTAATACAGAGAAACTCACGTTCTCTTAAAAATGGTCCAAGTCTTTTATTTTCAATTTTTAGGAAACAAACAAAAGATTGAATATTGAATATGATATTTATTACCAATTTTCCATTAAAAAGGGTATGACAATAAAAAGCTTTTGACGGACAACCAAAGTTGGTCAATTAGTAACCATAGGAATAAATTGGTCACATGTTGCAGCCTCAGATTCTGGAGCCTTTCCAGTCTGTTAAATATTCCTCTATGGACTCAGCTGGTTTGCAGACTAAAATGATGTATAAAAGTACTAAATGGCTATGTTATATGTTCATCCCAGCTTATGCTATGGCCAAAATGAGCCCTGAAAGTCTTAGAAAGCTTGTAAAGTTGCCAAATTTACATTAATGAAACAAAATAAAACAGCCCAAGTCTGCTCTTGACAAAGGCCATGATACTACAGGAGGAGAAGCACAGGATCTGTTCAACTGAGGACGGAGGAAACAAAGGAGATTATATTGGGAAAAAAAAAAAGAAACTTTTGTCCAAAAATAACTTAGGTCATCACTGTGGGAAGGTGAATATGTGAAAATATCACCATCAAATATGTTTTAAACACTCACCACGAATCTGGCTCAAGATGCATCCTTAAGCATTTTATACCAGGTAAAGTGCCCCCAGAAATAAAAATTATCCAGGTTTTAACCTAAAAGGTACTTCAAAGGAACTAAATTTGTACTGAATGCTGCCCAGTGTAGACAAAGCAGGACCTTTAATCTCTTTGTCACTTTTTATATTTATTAACAGTGAAACAAAATGATAAAAGCTCTATTTGAAAAACTATTCTTTATTGGTGATTTCTTGGGAAAATCTCTCAGGTGGCGACAAATATTCTTGAAATCAGACCTCAACTAGGGATGGGTACCAAATTAGGTACTTTTATAGGTACCGACTGAATACTGTCAAAAATACAGGGTACCGAACTCAGGTAAAATCAAAAGGTGCCATATTTAGGTACCTAAATGCATCCTTGTAACTGTGAGGGAGTGAAAGAGTTGGTGATTGTTCATGCTGGACATGAACACAGTATTGCATGGTTATATATTGAAGAATAAATATGTTGAATTTAAAAGAATTTACATTTTATTATCAAACAAATTGATTTTTTTTTTTTTACCACATACGCACACAAAAGTATCCAAAATTGGTACCGTTGAGTACCGATACTGATTGCCAGGTACTGGGAATCTGTACCATATAGTTTCGAATGTGAAAGTTACACCTCGCTAACCTCACCTGTCCCTAAATTGTCTCCCGTTATCAGAGGATAAGTAGTCAGTTTTTCTGTAGTGATGTGTTCTGCGTTAACATCAGCAAACTCTGCTTATAACCAAGGAAAATGTTCTCCACTAGGGGGCGATATGGGAAAAATATGTCAGGTTCTTTTATGGAAGGATCAGGATCTGGATTTTATTAGGATTGTTTCTTCAGATTATTTTTAGACTATTTGACCTTCAAATAACATTTTGGCCCAAAATATTTACTATTCTGCATTCTAAACTAATTATATGCACTTTTTAATTTCAATTGATTAAATTATTTATTTATTTTTACCTTTTCTGCATTTTGCAATTCTAAACCCCAACTGAGACACTCTTACAAATGCAACAACAAAACAGACTTACTATTGGAACAATTTGCTATAAATAATTTAACACACAAATAAAACTTAAATAATGACAAAGTAAAAGGCTCCTGTGTTACAGTTAAAATGAAAGTGCAAAGGTGGGTTTTATGTGGGATACAAAACTGGGGAGAAATATTTTAATTTTTTTTGTGCTCTTGACAGAAAATGTAAAAGTGCTCGTAAATTAGAACATAACTCAATTCAGTGCTGTTATTCACTGTGATAAAAGCTGAGAAGGACCCAGGCCATGATGGCTCCTAGGCCTGCTTTCAGTCGTGCCTGATGTAAGCGGTGACTTTTCCCCCACACAAACTGTTTCTCACTGTCTTGTAATAACCAAACTTTGAATAACTTTTCAGAAACAATCATTTTTTATTTAGACAGCCTTGTTGTTTTTGAAGTTTATAAACAGACAGCAGAGTTTATTTCAGTTTTGTTTAAACCTCCTTAATAGAGCTATAAATATGACTATTTAAGGCTATGAAATATGACAGGAACAGAGTGGCTGTGGCTAAGTGGAGTGGGTAGTCTCTCAATCAGAAGGTCAAGGGTTTGATCCCAGGCAAGTGTCCTTGGGCAGGGCTTAACCCCACAATGCCCTTGATGTGTGAATGTGGCATGGTCAGTAGTTCCACTGGGGGGTGCTACACACCAATACCCAAAGTGTAAAAGATATTTCAACCAGTGTTCTCCAACTGAGTTCTGCCCATGTCTGAACACCCAAAGCTGCCTGGGAGAACGCTTTTCAATTAATTTTCTTTTTCAAATATTACTGTTAACATCTGTGGATGTATTGGTACTTATAATAATGGGACTAATCCTTTAATTGTTGAAACTTGGTAGAAATGTTATATTAAATACCATGACACCAACAGAAATGCAAACTGCACGTTTGCAAATATCTAACGTTAGTTTAAAGCAGATTTTTGTTGTGATTTTTGTACCAACCCTTTTTTTTTACTGTCCCACTAACTGCAGACCACTTAAATTAAGTCTTGTCATTTGCTGAGAGAAACAGTCATCTGTCTGTAATTAGGAAAGTGCTGTGGAGTTTTTTTTCTTTTCTTTTTTTTTCTTTTCTTTTCTTTTCTTTTCTTTTCTTTTCTTTTCTTTTCTTTTCTTTTCTTTCTTCTCATCTTATTTTTTTAACTGAGGACATGGGGGATGTACACATGGACAGTTTCTGATACTCACGTCAACACAGAGACCTTAGAGTTTCCAAAGACATATAATGTGAGAGGATTTTGAGTTGGAATGGACAAGAACCGATACCAGGTATCGGTATTGGGCCGATACCAGCCTTTTTTCAAGGTATCTGTACTCATGAAGGCTGTTGATACCAGTTGCCGATACTCAAGGCAAGAAAATCTTTCGTTGAGCAAGTCCTCTTCACCACTAGTTGCTGCTAATTGCTGCAGTTTAACACCACAGCAAATGTGCGTCAGGTCCTGTTCAGACAACATGATTGAACCAGGGACAGCTAACAGTTAAACTGTTTTATTTTGCATTTCAGATTTACTTTAGAAATACTTAAACTCTGACAGTTTTTAGATTTATTGTGCACTTTTAATATTTTTTTTTAATATTTATCAAAACAAATCATACACTCAGATAGATTTATTTGTGTTTTATTTTAGACCTAATGGCAGAGTGACTGTGCTGTCTTTGATCAAAATGATGTGTCACTGTTAATTGAAGTTTTATATATCAAAAGTACCAGTGGTACTTTCTCACTACTCGTACTGATATCAGTCTGCAAAAAAGTGGTATTGAACATCCCTAATTTTGAGTGGTCAAAAGAGAGAAAGGGCCTTATTAACAGTCCGTTTACTCAAAGGTCAAATTTATGTAGCTTTTTCTTTGCTACCCATGTGTCCATTAGCACGACTCTTGATATTTGGACTCAGTGTGGTTAAGTGGGCTTCTTCTGGGTGGACACAGCCACGGTATAACAGTTTTGGGCACTCCTCTAGCCCCACTTACAGTAGCAAGATGCCCCCTGTCATACACATTCATCTATTTGTCTAAAAATCATCATAGTTTATATTTTCCCTGATGAAATGTACTTGTTTTGGTTTATCAAACTATATTTAGAGTACAGTCATACTCAAATTACTATTTAGATATCAGGCCACCGAAAACAGGATGCGATTCATATTGTCAACACATGGTGGCGGTAACAACCAGTCTACTGGTTAGTTCTTCGTTAGTTCTCTTTCATCAGCTCTGAACAGAAAGATGGTGCTGCTGAGCATCCTTCAAACAAAGCAATATTTTCCATCTTTTATTATTTTATTAGAGAGTAAACAACAACTGTGAATAAAAACTAGGTGACATTATTTTCCAGACACAGACTTCGAACCAACACGCGAAATGCCCTGCCAATTCTGCCAGGGCTGAGTAGATGGAGTCTGTGCTGCTGTGCCACTTTTTTTTAAGACCACTCTGTTATTGGCAGAGGTCCATACATCTAATGATGAAGCATAAAATCCTAAATGTGTTCCACTTGAACTCTGTCCCCTTCCATCTTTTTCACTTCAGTCCTTTTGACATGGGCGCAAAGTCACTTTGAGATCGGATCATAAAGCAAAAGAGAAAGAGAGGAAAGAAGGAGCTGGATTATGTTGATATTTTTAAGCTCTAATATATTCTGAAAAACTGAAATCCAAGCAAGTGCTTATGTCTTATTTTTTAAATGTGTCTATTAGACTGAATATGAGACATATTCACCTGACTGGTGCAGAAAGGTGTCTAATCTTAAGCTATTGGTTGCCGATTGGTATGAAAGCATTTCTAGCATCTTGAAATAAGGATATTTTCCTATTTAAAGAAACTGCAAAGGTCATTTCTTCTTCATATTACTCATTACAAGCAATACAGGCTGTATTTTGACTTATGATATCTTGAAATTAGACATTTTTCTGGACCTGTCAGGTGAATCCAGCTTGAACAAGGCCTTTCTGACATTTCTCATTAGACATGAAACACAAACACTTGATAAGTTTTGACTCAGTGCAGTGTTAGCACAGAGCCAGGAGTCAGTCCCTGTGATGTAGTCCTGGTTTCTTACAGTAGCCGTCCTTGTATGGTGTTGTGTCCGGTATCACAGACCAGCTCTGGAACATCTTCAGACAGAAGATCTGTGAGTGATCTGGTAGCTTGTATCGTCACGTGTGCTGTGTGAGAAACATCATTCAATACGCACACCAAACCTGACAACTGATGCATCAGTGTCAACCTATAAGAGTCACATTTTTCTGTGGTAACCAATGAAGGCTGTTGTCATTAATCTGAGTTAAATCAAATTAAGCTAAGACTGCAATCTGACTTTCCTAGAAACCACGCAGAGTACTGAGTCAGACCACTGCTGAGCAAAGACATCAGTTCCTTCCATTCTTATTTGGAACAGTAAAATAGATGAGCTCACAGTTTTCATCACACAATAGTCTTTTCTTTGTCCATCTATAACAGCTTCTGCCTGGGAAGTCATAACACGTCACAAACAGCCTGCAAACTCACAAAAACTACCCTCTCCTTTGACGAGAAGCGGCCTGTAAGTGTGGCCCTAAAAATTCCTCAGAGAGATGGTCGGAAATATGCTCTGAGTAAACAACCATCTCTGGTTCATCACAGCCAAGACGCTCATCCGGCGCTCTGACCATCTAGGTAGAATATTTGCACTTGGTCCAAGATGACAAGTGTGAGGCCGGGGAGTAGTCAAACAAATCTCCTTCTGTTGAAGTCTGTGTACAGACAGTTGAATAAAAAGATTACAGTACTGTTAAATAGATTTTATTACAACATAAATGTTTATGATTCACATTAAAGGTCTATAAAAGCATCAAGATAAGCACAAGTTATAAATCTAACCACACTCAGAAAAAGTCATTTACATAATTCATCTGTGTTTATCTGTGTGGATGGTTCATTTTTGTTTGATGAAGATAGTTTTCAGAAAATTCCAGTGACTTAAATCAACTTATTAGTCCCTTAAGAAAGACATTCATTAAAGCTATGACTCTTAATCGTCAGCTACTAATGAGCATGCTCCATAACCTCGATCAGATGACGATGAAACAGTAGTTGCAGTTTTTCTTAGTCAGGGTTTAAATTCCTGTGTGGTATGACGCAAAATATAAGCACTGAGCATAAGATGGTTAAAAGTGATAAACAAGGATCCAGGCATCAATGCGTTGTTGCAAAATGTGAATAAAATTGTGCATTTGATTATGTGGTTGCTGTACAGAAAGAAGGTTCCTTGTCTGATTCCCTGGCTGGGAAGTTGTCTTTCTGTGTGCATGTTCACCTTGTGCATATATGCTGGGTATGGTATCAACTAATAAGCAAGCTTTGTAGAAAGTAGAAGCGTGCATCTGTTTGTGATGGAGGATGCTGTGGGCTAATGCCATGTCATGAAGGTGGAGACAGAGGCAGGATTTTGACACAGGTCATAGGTGGACCTTGGATGCTGAAGCTGCTTTTGGTAGTTGCAACAAAAGGTTGCCAAAAGACCCTTAGCTAACAGTATCGCCATTTTGTAAGCTGTGGGACTCGATGATGTGCCCAGGTCTACTGGATGTAGATGGTGTGTGGTAGAAGTCCAAAAGGCAAAAGACAAAACCTCTACTGACAGAAAAACAACAGGAATGAGCTTCACAACACATGAAGGCTGGCTCCTCTAAAGTGAGTGTTAGGGAACCCTAGAAGGGGCATCTGGTTAGATTTCAAGTAGCCATGCCACTCCATTTGAACTGCTATTTACACAAGGCAGTGTCATGTTTGTTGATAATGAACTTGTTGGTCCTCTTCAGGGTAAGGATGGTGTTGAAGAGAATTCTGAGAGCTACTGCACAATTTCCTACTATGGTGGAAATGACGTTTTTGCATTTAGAGTCTGTAATTACTTAACGTCTCATTTGTTGGCCACATTCCTCTACCCTATTTGTTTGTTTGTTTTCTGTTTGTTTGTTTGTTTTTTCTATTTTTGTTCCGTTGTGTGTCCGGGATCCTACAAATAACCATGGTCACACTGTTTGGACACAAGATCAGCTGTTAGCAGCCTGTAGCATGACAATACTAATAGGTGCTAGGCCCAATGTTCCCCACTAGTAGAGGGGAAGGAGGTGTGGACAATGTGTGGGCACTGGGGTGTGAGCTAAGAAGAGACAGCAGCACCAGAGGAAATACTAGCTGAGTAGCATCAGAGACAATATCAGAGAGACATGGCTAACAGTGCTAACAGCGGATATAGAAGTAAAGGAGAGCAAGACTGAACAGTCTTCTGAAGAGAACCAGCTCAGTCTTTAACTGCCCGCTGGACTCAGTGGAGGCGGAGACTGGGTTGATGGCCAAGTTGTCGTCTCTGATGCACCTTTCTGTTGTGCTTAATATGTAAACATATTTTTTCTTAGTTACTCTTATTGTTCTAATTGGTATATTTTTTTTCTAGTGTTTCTCACTGTACACGTTCTTCTACGCTTCTGTATCTCTGTAAATTTCCCAGCTGTGGGACTAATAAAAGTGAATTTTATCGTATCTTATGACAAACAGCCAAAGTGCAGAAGGCGAAAGTGTTCATGCAAATCAATGTACATGCCTTGTGTTATTCCTAAGAGTGGTTCTTTTAAAAAAAAAACAAAAAAAACAAATAGGGTTGTGAGGAGTATCATATGGTATAAAGTCATCCACACTGAGTCATCCACAGATAGGAATTACTGGCTGAACTCCCATTTCTAGTCTTAAATTCCTGTGGGCGTGATTTGTCCAAGTTTTTGTCTACAGTGTCCAGGAGGGTGAGACAGGCATCCTCCACCCCCTTTTTTACCTTGTAAGCCAACTGGAGAGGGTCAAGCCTACCTGCCACCATAAGTGGCGAGGTGATGAGTCCCCACACTCTCCATACACTTACAGAGTAGAGATGGAAACGCCACTGGTCCTGAAGTCCTCCATCATGGTGACATATCAGAGGAGGCAGACTCATTAAGAAAACACAGGTTGACTAATTTTCTACACATCAATATCTCAGAGAATTTTTTTTAGTTTGACTTGGGAAAAGGCAAATGAATCAGATGTGGACATGAAAAACGAGGCTCCACTTCTAAATATCTAGTCTGTTTGAATAGAGTCAAGATGTGCTGGTCTCAATTGGTCTGTTTTGATTGATGGAATCACACCCTGCCAGTGAACTATATTTTTGGGAGCACTTAGAAAACCTCATTGACTCAAAAAGTGTCTCTTCCGCTTGACATATATTTTCCCTGACATACCCGCTCATCATTACCTGCCTCACTGACACTATTAATAAACTTCCTGGTCCCTGTGAAGCCTTCTAGAGATCTATGCTTCCAAATGGTGCGAGCTGAACATCTGTATTTTTCACTTTGCACATTTTTGCTCACTGATCCTGCAGTCCTGGTCCTGTCAAGACGCCTGAATCACTCCCTGGAGCTTTGCATGAGGCCACACTCAGACCCATATTGGAGCCATTTCCTGTCTCTGGAGTGGGCAAAGGGGTTGACCCTCGGTGCCCCTGCCTATATAAAAGCACAAGAGCAAACTCCCACACACATGCACACACTCTTTAAAGACAACACCCCCACTGAGAGGACTCTGGGAGTCACTTTCCGTCTCAGTGCTGTAAGTGAATTACTGAATCTTTCAATTTGCCGCTACACAACATCCCACTAGAGACTAATGGCAGAGAAAATATAATTACATTTAACAGCTTGTGATACTCCAAAGCCCATGTGGATGCCAGAAGTCTGAGAAAAAGCAGAGTCTCAAATTTTGGGATTGCATGAAAACGGCGTGAAATTGAATATCTTATCCATTTTCTCACACTTGTTAGAAGAAGATGAAACAAGATAGGAAAATAGGCCAAACCGTGTGCAAATAACTGGAAAACCAAAGGTCACATCTGCAAATCTCTGCTTTTTCATGTCTCTATTTGGAGCTGGAGAGAAACAGAAGCAAGGTTTGATTATGATCACGGCACATCCAAGGGCATGCTAGATCAGAGGTCTGTGCGCCACAGTGAGGAAACTGAAAGAAAGAAATTACAGAGAAAAGAAAGAAAGAGCAGATAAATGATCATTTCAACATCTGCTCAAACACTGAACAATTACAGGAAGCGCTTAGCCTTCGCCCCATTCACAGTGACATGAATAATAAACACAACAATGAGGCCAAGCATGGACATGTACAGTTTATGAGTCCATCCAGAGCAGAGTGATTTCACGTCATGTCAGAGGCTTGAATTCATGTGCTGATAGGCTCATATCTGGGGCGGAGATCAAGCCATGGGCTGAGGAAGTCTTTTATCACGTGTGTTTGGCTGAATAAAGTCATTGTTTGAGAATCAGACACAAATAGAAAATAAACACTGGAAAGATGAATTTTCGCTTGTTGGGGAAATCTTGTTTAACATAACCGAACAATGAAAGCTCTGTCCGACACCACAGTTTGATTTGTATACACAGAGACTGGTTTTAACTGCACTTTGATTCATCACAGCTTGTGTGAAACAGTTGAAACCAGAGTTGTCCTGAGAAAATATATCGAGTGACACTTTGAAAACTGTGTGACAGCGAAAGGAAGGTGGAAAGGGAAAAAAACCTTCAAAGGTATTTGTCTTAAGAAAAACTGGACCACACAGCTTCATCTACTCACACTTTAAAAAGACAGGCCACCACACTATCATTTTCACTGGGTTTTCAGAGCTGTAGATCATTACTTCATTCATTTATGTTGTTTGTTTGTTTGTTTGCTCATTTTTGGGGTAATGGTATTTTGGAAAATGATAAGGTATCTTGATAAGACATCTTTTTTGGGGGGACTTTCACTTATATTCATTAATTTTTTTAAGTGTAGAATTTTATTTAACAATGAGGGCAACACAGACAATCAAGCAATACATAAATTTTGAGTCTTAGTAAAATTAATATATAACAAATACAGTATTATTCATAACTTTTAATCATAATGCATCCGTATTGAATGGGAAAATAACATTAAATGAAAATAAGATTACATAAAAATACAATGCATAGGATCATGATAAGACATCAGCCAGTATTTTAATTTACTATCAACATCAGGGACAGAGCCGGGATTTCAGTTTTGGGTGGGCCAAACAAATTCTGGCTTGACCTCAAATCACAAAAGTTGGTGGCTTGCTATTTAATTCATAAAAACAACTGGCTACCACTGTGACTATGTGGTTTCTTTTTGCTTCTTTGATTTGATTCTATCTTATAAAAGTTGTTGTTCATTGGACAAATCTACCTGTGATCCCTCTACATGGTACTGACCAAAGAGTAGGGCTCTACCACCACAGTGGACTTCACCACTACAGCTTTCCATTTATTAAGAGTTTTAATTGCCTGAAGATTAATCATAATATTATTAAAAGTTAAAGAAAGGACAAAAAATCAACAGTCTTTTCCAAAATCAGTCCCCACTCATGTGACATGAATGCTTCATAACGAAATATGTTGATCTGTTTGTTTCCTAACGGACTAAAAAGATTGTCAAACCCAGATTGGCAAAAACAAACTTGAATTGACAAAATAATTGAAGTATCTCTTTAAAAAACAAACAAACAAACAAAAATAAAATCAAAGAAAAGTTTTGAGGTGGCCTGTTGAAAGTGGGAGGGACTGTAAGGCCCACCCATAAGACCGCCCCTGGTTGCCATCATGTAGTTTTGTGATACGGCTGTTTCAAAGTCTTTTTCTCTTCAAAGACTTTTGACAACATTATAACAGAGGATTTTTATTGTGAAGCATTTTTATTGTTTAAAAGTTTGTCAGAAATTAAATGTTTGTCATCAGATTAGCTTGGCTACAGCTGGGAGTGAAGATATTTATAGCTTCAGCGCCATCTCACTCATCTCGGACTTTAGATACTGAGTTGAAACATGTCCAAGCAGACAGACCTGTTGTGACAGAGGTTACAGAAGTTAGCAAAGTAAGGAGCAGCTGCTGTTTCATGCACGTCTCTGCTCTTTAGTGTCACAGCCTTCCCATCAAGGGTCCGATGTATGCTTTGTACTGTATATTTATCTGATGGAGGAGGCATGTCTCTGTTTATGTGCCCACTTTTTCATCATTGGCCTTTAAACAGAAATACATAGTTACACACTGATATTTAAGAATGACCCGTGTCTCATATGTGGCAAAAGGAAAGGCCTAATAGACTGAAGTTGGTCACAAAGTGGAGCTCTAGATGTTCATGGCTCCACTTCTGTATAAGTTGTGTGATCAGTTTTTTAAAGTCTATAGTCCCACCATGCAGTAAATTTCCCGAGAATTCACTGTTACTTTTCTAATTACCTTTTCTCACCAGCAGCAGGCAATAGTAACCAAGTGTACACTTTCAACCCAGCATCAAATAGCAACTGTGTGTCGGCGCAAACATAATGGAGCATTTAGCAGCAAGAGTGAAAGATTTTGAAGAAGAAATGAAGAAGTTGGTGGAAACCAAAAACAGAACTGAATCTTGGACTTGTGTAGACACTCTGTTCATCAGTTGACCAATAGGCTACATCCAACTTCAGCGTTAGTATTAAATTTAAGTTACAGAAGCAATTAATAAGTCAGAGCAGTGAGAAGGACTGTGCTTTGATAAACACTGTGCAGATTCTAACTCAGACCTAAAAACAGAAGAAAAAGTCTGTGGTTTCTTAATAGTCTACCCGTATTTCTGGGTAAATCTGAAAATGTTGTTTTCCTATTTAGCCTCCAGATTTTTATGTTTTGGGTTTTGATCCTCCCTTTCCTCTGTTCCCCCTTGCTAGACTCCTACAGGAAACCTTTAACAATGGGCCCTCTCCAGAGGTTCAGAGACCCAGCTGTAAGAAAGTCGACACACATTTCAGAGACACACATGTGACCTCATTTATACTTTCACATTTAACGTATACACACATCTACGGTCTGCAAAGAGAAAGTCAACACACAGCCATCCATTATCATGAACATTAAATATAACCCTCCTCTGTTGGTGAGATAAAACCAGAGAGCTGACAGCAGGCCAACATTGTTCAGGCTGGAGACTCCTGATTAGCGTGTAGAGACCAGGAACAAGTGATGAACCTGCAGCTGACCCCAGAGCGAACATTTGGTTTATTTACTCTGCAGAAGTGATGGAGTATCCCCGACACCCCAAAGTAAATGAGCCAGTGGCTGGGAGTTAATATAAATACACACATTCACAACATTAGTTACAGTTTGAGGCTCTTTCTTGCAGCTCTCTACTTTTGATATACCACACTGGTCCAGCCACAGGAGTATCTACCATTAATTACCCTTCATATCCTCTTTTTTTAATTTGTACATGAAAAAGTATATATATTTACCTTAGGTGTAAAGCTCTGTAACAATCTGGGGGAGGAATTTAAGCATTGTCTAAATATTAACCAGTTCAAAAAAACTGTACAAAAAAATGGTACTTTGAGGGTACAGTGGCTAAGGAGCATTCATGATTATTATCAATAATGAAATGATATTGCATGGGGATGGGAAGCAGAGAAGTCAGTTTGAATGTGGGTATGTATGTGTGTATACATGTGGGTGTATTTAGGTGCATGCTTTTGTGTATGTATATATTAACATATATTATTTATGAGTAGCTAAAGGGGTAAGAGCTAACAAGCTATGCTTCTGCTCACTCCTTTTGGAATATGTAATTTACTTATTTTGTTCTTTTACTTTTTTTTTTTTTTTTTTTTTTTTTTTTTTTTTTAGTTTTAGGCTTCTTTAATTTTCATTTATATATTACATTGTGTAAACAAATAGTTGGAACTGGGTATTGCATATTCAAAATAAATAAAATAATAAAATATAATAAAATATAATAATAATAATAATAATAATAATAATAATAATAATAATAATAATAATAATAATAATAATAATAATAATAATAATAAATAAATAAAATGAAAAAATAATAAAATAAATTTAAAAATAATAAAATAAATTTAAAGATAATAAAATAAATAGATTAAAATAAAATAAAATAAATAAATTAAAATAAAATAAAATAAAATCAACAGTACAATAAAATAACCAGTAAAATACAACATACTTTCACTTTTTGTTTGTATCTCAACTGAAATATTGCATATTGCATGAACAAAATCCTAATTTCATTCAATCGTTTCATTTTACTGCAAAAGAGATACTTTGGATACTTTAACTTTGTTGCCAGATTTTTCCATCTTTAGAATCTGGACTACAAACATTGGCATGCAGCAGAAGACTTATCTTTAAAGGTAGGGTCTGCAGGAATTTTTGTTACTTGTTAGTTAACACAACGTTCAAACCGTCTCCTTCTCCTTGGATCAGTGCCAGCAGCAGCACACACCCACAGTCTCCGACAGAAGCTTTGTGAACATGCTCACTAGCCCAGCAACCACCTGTAGCATGGTGTTTCTATGTGGGAGAGACTTGAGAGTCATGCACCTGACTTGGCATGTTAGCACAAGCTAATAACATGAATTTGTCACATAACTGGTTAGCAAAAAGCCAACACGCCCTTCTTCATCCCGTACTGCTCTCCAAGTGGCCAAAGCGAGTGAAAGTCAAGCCCAGCTTCACCATCGTTTAGAAAAAAGCTGTTTGGCGTTTTGTTTCACTTTGGTTATTTTTGTTGCTCCGTGCCATCGAAGCCGTTCAAATAGCTTCTTCCACTGGCTAATCAACTCACAAAGTCACTTCCACACTGGGAGTGTTGTGATTGGTTGAAGTAATCACACTTACTCTCTGCCCAGAAACCTCCTGATATGACCAAAACATCAACATACAGTCAGGGGAAGGGGTTGAGGCAGACACAGACACTGACACACATGTATAGAGGCTCAGAAGTGACAATTGAGCAGGATTATTCCTGTAAAAATTTACATTTTATCTTTTAGGAAAGTTATAATTTTAGCAGCAATTTTAACTTCAAGATGCAAGAAAAACTTCAAAAAATAAATGCGGAACAAACTGTGAAGTAGCTTTGCAGAATAATGAGAGTAATGAATAAATAAATAGTTAAGTGTCATATAAAGAACCAAACCAAAAAGATGCCTTTCTCCTGCTGACTTCAGACTGAACCATGTGTTGCCAGCTAATAATCCTCACCAGATGATTCTTCTGCCGTTCACGTCTTGAAGTCAGAGGCCGACCACAAAACACGGCAATTGTGGTTAAAGAAGTCAAGTGAAAAGTGAACGTGATGAGGAGGCAGGAGACCTTGTGATCTTAATCATCATCTGGTGACTCAGAGCAGGAACGGGTCAAACACACATGATATTCCCGCTGAGCAGCACAGCTCCTACCTGAGGAGATCTGACCCCCTCGAGGGCCTGAACTGGAGCTCTGCTGCCCTCTAAACCCCCTTAATTCATATTCACAGCAGGAGAGCTGTCACCACAACTAAATCTATCACAAATTAACTCCCTCACTGTTATGACAGGAGTATTCATAAACTAAGGGAAACTGGCAGCCCTCAGGACACAGTTTAACCATCGGAGACTGAATTAGAATCTCCTGTTAGGGGGCTGCACCTGTGACAACCAAACAGAAAACACATTTTCTGACAGATGGACAACAAAAAAAAGAGCAAATTTATAAAACTCTGACATATCATTGAGGATGACAACACTGACATAAGGCTGGTTGAAGTATTTGACAAACTGCTGATCTAATGGGATTTTCACCCACAACCATCTCTAGGGTTTACACCCCAATAGGAGGAAATACCCATTGAGCAACAGTTCTCTGGGACTTAACGCCTTGTTGATGCCAGAGGTCAGAGGAGAGTGGACAGACTTGTTGGAGCTGATAGAAAGACAACAGTAACTCAAATAACCACTGGTTACAACCGAGGTCTGCAGAAGAGCATCTCTGAACACACAACACGTCCAACCTTGAGGCAGATGGGCTACAGCAGCAGAAGACCACACCGGGTGACCCTCCTGTCAGCTAAGAACAGGAAACTGAGGCTACAATTCACACAGCAACACCAAAACTGGACAATAGAAGATTGGAAAAACGTTGCCAGTTCTGATGAGTCTGGATTTCTGCTCCACATTCGGATGGTAGGGTCAGAATTTGGCGTCAACAACATGAAAGCATGGATCCATCCTGCCTTGTATCAACGGTTCAGGCTGCTGCTGCTGGTGTAATGGTGTGGGGGAGATTTTCTTGGCTCACTTTGGGCCCCTTAGTACCAACTGAGCATGGTTTAAAGTCCACAGCCTACCTGAGTATTGTTGCTGACCATGTCCATCCCTTTATGAGCACAGTGTACCCATCTTCTGATGGATACTTCCAGCAGGATAACGCTCCATGTCATAAAGCTGGAATCATCTCAGACTGCTTTCTTCAACATGACAATGAGTTCCCTGTACTCAAATGTCCTCCACAGTCCCCAGATCTCAATCCAATAGAGCACCTTTAGGATGTGGTGGAACGGGAGATTCTCATCATGGATGTTCAGATGACAAATGATGCTATCAGGTCCATATGGAGCAAAATCTCTGAGGGGGTCCAGCATGGTACTAGCAAGGTGGACTTATTAAAGTAGTATGTGAGTCGAGTTTCTTGCATTATATAAGGAAATCTTTTTGATTCTATTGGCTTGCAATGTCTCTTTATATCTCTGGATATCAAGATCATATTGGAGTGGTGACTCTTCACAAGTTATTGTTAAGTTCCTGTGGGTTCAAGAAATTTCTTGGCCTGGAAGCTGTTTTCTAGATACTTGTGGTGGTTGAAAACTACTAAATTGTAAATGTAATGTCAACAACAATAACAGCATATCCAGTGTATATCTCTAACAGCTACTGGATATTTTCTTTTACTCTGAAGAGGCTCCTTGGAATTTCCCTGTCAACCCCTACAGCCCTGATTCTGTGTGGAAATACCATTTTCTAAAATAAGCCATCACTATAAAACAAGGTCTTAGTACTCTGGGATGGTCAGATGGAGAGGGCATTTTTTTTTATTTATTTATTTTTTTTTTAAATCATGAATTCCCTCTTTGTTCTTCTTTCTCTCAGAAGCAGAAAACATTGACAGGGCCTGGGGAAACTTTCACACCATCACTAGTTTGGATAGACTGAGATAAAAAATTAAATAATAAATCGGGAAAAAAATAAAAAGATGAATGAGCTAAATTATAGACATGTAATTAAAACAGTAGACAGCAACTAAAGGTCTGACTGACATCAACGTCTTAGCCTCTGTGTTCACAGCTCTCTTCAATATTTACCAAACTCTTTGAATAAATATGAAACGTTTCACCACTGAACAGAGCTCTTTGTGGACAAATTTGAAACAAAGATCCAGCTTTGTCTCCATTGATGTGATCTCACAGCACTTGAAAAGTCAATGACTGTATGGGTCAAAGGTCATCTTATTCAATATTCAGTAAACTGGAGCTCTCAGTTTTTTCCTGCCAACACAACTTTCAGGCGTGTCCTCCACTCAGCACCCCCCTTCACGTTCTCCTCCCGTGTCAGCCGTGCTGACCTGTCAGATGTCACGCCAAGAAATGACTGCACCCTGTTCAGAATATGATATCCTCTAATCACAATGGACGTGTGACACGCCAAGAATGTGATGTCACATGTCGCAAACAACTGTGGGTGCGTGTGCACATGTGTAGCTCGGTCTCACTGAAGATTACGCTGGAGGACGCCTGTTCACTGGGACAAAAGAGAAAGCCATTAAATGGATCCAGTCCTGGATTCTCACAGTACCAAGGGTCACATGCTGTAAATTTTTCAGAGAAGTAGATTGGTTCGACATTGCCTTCAGGGAGTGACTTTAGTCCAGTTTTGGCACCCATCATTATTAAAACAATCCCTCCACTGAGCAAAGCTCCAACAAATTTCCTGTATGCTGACACCAGGGTCCGGGGACAAACTTTGACAGAAGTCACATTCCTCTCATTGTTAGGCTCTCACAGTCACACACAGAGGGAAACCCAAAAATAAGAAGACTTCCTTCAACTCTTGACTCCAGTTTCACAACAATGCTGCTCAGTCTCAGCTGGCACAAGGGTCCCACCTCAAAGAGACACTTCATTTCAATCCATACTCATCTCAAACTTATGTCCTTTCTGTATTCTCTACCTTAGCACATGTGACATCAGTAACTGGCAGCTAGAAACAGATCTTCAAACCTCTGCATATCCTTATGTTGTAGAAGTCCCTGAATCTGTCTGTAGAGTGATCAGCACTCCAAAAGTCACCTGAAATCTTCACAAGAGATACTGAAATGATGAAGTCAATGCATACGAATCTCTTCTAACTGGTTCATGATACACTGAAGGGGCGGGTCTCAAACACCAAGGTCTGCCCCCATAGACAGCATAAAATATGGACACAGTCTTGGCTACGTCTCCTGTCTGTGCCTGATGCAGAAATGAAGTTCATCGTTGGAGAGGGCCACATTGGATGATGTGGACTTTGAGCTTCCTCCTTAGCAGCTACAGGGCTGTAAATCATTTAAAGTATGATAAAAAAGCTGTTTTTTTTAATGGTGGTTGCAAAAACAACTAATACTAAGAGTGTGGAAGATGGACTGTGCCCATTTTTGATCTGTGACTAGGAGACATGCTGAACATTCTGCATCTCGAGAAACAGGGAAAGTGTATTCAATGAGATTTGGGACCCTTTGCTCAACTTTCTCCGTGGCAAAGAATAATGTTATGTGGCGTAACTGAACCATTGTTGCAAGAGTGTGCCTTGTTTTTTTTCTCTCTCTTTTTTTTAAAATCATTAATTACTGTTTCCTTTTAGAATTTGATTTAAGAATTTGAATTTGATTTAATGTGTTGCTTTTGCAATAGACGTGCTTTCTTTGTTTCTTAGTTTGGTTTTTGTTTTGTTTTTTTTCCTTCCGGGTGGGGTTAGGGGAATAGTCTTTTTTTTTTTTTAAGTTTTGCCATTTTTTGTTTATTTGCATTTTCTTTGTCTATAAAAATCAATAAATATATTTTGCCTTAGCTGCCTCTATGATTGGACAAACTCGTGATCCAAATATCTTCTGAACAGCCAAGTTAGAAAAAAAAAACAACTTCCGTACAGTGCGTGTCGATAGTGGAATTGGTGTCTGAGACCAGAGACATTTTTTTAACCAGGCTGTTAACATGTTTTATAATTACATAAAAGTCTTTTTGTTGTTGTTGTTGTTTTGTTTTTTGATTGGTGTGTACCATAGACTGTATAAAACCTGGACGAAGCATACAGGACGTCATCCATCTGGTCCTGGAACCTTGAAATGAAGCCAATCTGTGGACACAGCCACACTCGCTTTTACGCCAGCTGTGAGTTCTTCCTTGAGCAGCTACAGGGCATCCGGCGGTCACATGACCTGAGCTGTGTCTCTGATTGAAAAATCAAGTGATCCTAATAATTTCTAAACTTAAGAGTTAAAAAAAATTCACTCACCGTACAGTGTGTGTTGATAGTGAAATCAGCCTTTTAGACTTAAGCCATTTTTTGAACCAGGCTGTAAATATGCTTTTTAGTGCCGTAAAAGTCCATATTTTTGGCTGGGGGTCTACGTGACTTCGGGTCTTTCTGCAGCCAGCCTCAAGCGGATTCTCGTTGAACAGCGACTTTTAGCACTTCTGCAAAGGCTTCATGTTGCACCTTGGTGTGGATGTGGATGGTCTTTCTGCAGCCAGACTGAAGTGATTTCTTAATAAACAGCAACTTTTCTATTTACATTGATGGGTCTAGACCTGTCAATGTTTTTGGAGTCTTGAGATAATGCTTGTTATGATTTGGCACTTAAAGATAGATTGATTTTAGCACTTTTGCATCGACTTCATTTTTCTTCTCAGATGTCTCTCCTTGTTGCTTACAGCATGTCTTCAGAGAACTGGCCAATCAGGGGAAAGGGGGTTTGTGGTGCAGGGAGCCTTAAAGAGAAAGCAGCTAAAACGAAGGGTTTCAGGGGCAGGTGCTTCTTCATCTTTTTTAGGTTGTAAATCATGTCAAGCTAATAGAGGGACAGAATACAGCCTTAAAACAGCACAACACCCCCTCTTTAACTAATATTTTGATTGGCCTTATTTAGTGTAAAGTAAACACTGGACTAAGTGATTGAGTGCCCTGTAATGTTTCAAATAAACAGCTGCTGAATGAGAGCCTTGGTATGATTGATGTGATACTTTGAAGATTTTTAGATTTATTCTTTAAGGTTGGTAGGCATTTGATAATGTGGGTTATATCGAGGGCATTGATTTAGTCAACAGCACAACTCTCGAGCGATCTCCTAAACTCAGCACAGAAGAAGGATCCAGGTGTTGCAGCAGAGGGCAGAGGTGCCCGCTGTGTCTGTGGGAGACAGAGAGGCAATGACCAGGCTTTAACCTCCGCTCTGACTCAGTGTTGACGGAGTCAAAGGGTCGAGACCCTCTGCAGAGTGAAGAGAAGCTCCAGGTCCTGTCAGCAGCACAGAGAGGAGGAGGCAGAGGAGAGCGCTAATCGATGCCCACATGTGTCAGCTTCTTGTTTTTGTCCGCCTCCAGGGAACGGAGGGCGACTTTGAAGATGTGTGCTGATTTGGACTCACATGCTTCCAGGCGGGCACCACAGTCTAAGAGTGAGGAACAAAGGAGAACAGTTTAAACCTTATTTTTGGACTTTGGCATCAGTTTTTAAAAGAGTTAAGAGATCTGAAAATTAGGATTAAAATGTTTTGAAGACATGCTCTCTTGCAGAGTTACATTTACAGGATATCCCTCTTTAATAGACAGAAGGAATTCAAAATGCAGATTATCATTTAGGTTTCCATCTGCTCCCTATTATGAGGCATTTCCTGTTTGTTGATGTCTCTGTGATCATTTGTCAGAGTCACATCCTCAGAACACGAAACGACAGAGAACACAAGACAAAATAAAAAGTCAACTCCTGACATTTTCGGTCTCCCACCAAGTTCTGGTTAATGTTGGAGTTCAAAACAAAGTCAAAAGCATCAAAGAGGAATACGTGAGGATGGATCTGCTTCCTCTCACACTGAGCTGACAGATGAGTTCATCCCCAGTGGGATTGCAAAGTCACGCAGGCGACTACCCGTGTTACAACCAGCAGCAGCAAAAACATGAGAAACGAGTCTTATCTCACACATTCGTTCCCTTTGCTGCTGCAGGGAGATTATAAAACAGAAGCAAATTTGGACAAATTCCCATACAACAGCAGAACAGAGACAACATGTCCTTTTAAAGCTGTGGCAGCGTTTTTATCATTAAGAAAAATACTCCTGAGAGCTGAGACAAAGACAGACATATCAGCTTTACTCTGTTCTGCTTTCATCTGTCGTTTAAATGAACATGAAGTTATCTGTGAAGACAAACTGAGTCATTAAACATGTAGTTTGGTTTCTGGAGACATCAAAAGTTGAAGCCTGTGGTTAGAGCTGTGTGGTCTTCAGCTCTGGCGAAGCTTTGCTCAGTCTGAGAAAAGAACTCCTGATGTTGTTATCAGGGTTTCTGCCGCTGGAGCCCAGAGAGGAATTTACAGCAGAAAACTCAGTTACAAGCTGGCATCAAGGCTGAAAAGTACACAGACATTTACCAGATCAGACAAACAAAATATGACTGAATTAAAGGAAATGTGGGATCACATGGCTCTGAGTCTTGTTATAGATTCGCCTTTTGCTGCTCTGAACTTCACCAATTTTAAAGACCTGCGAGAACAGATATTTTGGCCACTTATGGTCATTCATCAGAATATCTGATAGCGATGCACTTACGAGACATTTCAGTTCAAATACTTGGGCTGTGAGTATTGGCTTCCACAGAAAAACAATTTAAGAGAGTTTTATTAAAAGTGATGGCCTCACATACTGGGAAAAATGGACGCCATTCTTTACGATTTAGGATTAATCTTTTTTTAACTTAAACTATGACTAGGGATCAGATGGACTGCCCGTTTCATGGACCTCTGTACCTGGTTGATTCAATTTTAGAGAAAAACTTGCACCCACAGATCAAACCAGGCTTTATTTCATCCCTTTTTAAGAAAAAAATGTGACCACAAAGAGAGAAGTGAAACAATTTATCATCAAAGCAGGAAACAAATGCTTTTGAGCACCTCTTGTATCTAATTATTACCTATTGATTAATATTCTCAACAAACTCAAGATGGTACCAGATCCAATACGTCACAATATTTTGGTCAGGGGATGAACTTCTCATGTCTATGTATATAATATAACATAGGGGCTGTTTACACGACAACAGTTTTAGGGTGTAACGCAAACGTTTTGTTGCGTTTTTGGCATTTCAGACCTAAAACGCAAACTTTTGAAAACGGCCTCCAGAGAGGGATTTTTCTGATATGCTGCCGACACCGTTGCCGTGTAAACAGTAAGCTGGTGTTTTCAGTGGAAACGCTGACGTCACACCCAGCTTCGCTGGAGCACATACAATAGGACAACAGTACCGTTGTTACGATCAACACGAACTACCGTGTTGTGCATGTGCTGCTCAATCTGCCGTATCTGCTGACTGTCTTTATACAAAATGTGCATCTGTTGCTCCACTTTGCAGTTAGCATTCCCCAATACACCAGATGATCAGCTCAACTCTACTTCAGTGGAGACCTAGCAAAAACTGCTTCTGGACAAGACAGTTATAGCACCACCTGCAGGCCTGGCATGCTTAGTGCTTACTTCAAATTAATCGTTGTCATTTAAACGGGGCCTTAGTTATAGCTATTGTGTGTACGATACCCAAAGGACAATCTCCACTTAATGTAACATCTGTAAGAATGAAAAACACATAAAAACGATCTGTTCCTACAATTATCAATTCAGGCAGTAAGGGGTTGAATAAGGAAACACAGAAGGAAGAATAAGATCTTAAAACTCAAGATGTTAAAAACCAGTCAAATTAAAAGAAAAAAAAATAGCCTCTGTCTTTTTAAGGCTTCCCTCCACAAACCCCCTTTCCTCTGATTGGCTAGCCCTGGGGTTTAGCTAAGGACAGGCCTAGGTGTTTGAGGCCCACCCCTCCTACATGTCAGGAAACCATTAACAGATGCGATGACGACCTCATCGTTTCATTAAGGATCTGATCAGTTAGATTCAAGGATTTCTACAACATATAAATGTGAAGAGGTTCGGAAATCTGTGCTTTTAAGTCTGAACATCCAGGATTGTTACTTTGTTTCATGTTTGGCCTCATAGCATTATTGCTGAAAACATATTTCAAAGTTTTCAGAAAAGAAAAAAAGACACATTTTTGGATTAATTATTATTATTTTTTTGAATTACTTATTATAATACCTTATCTGTTGTTATCATTTACTTGTCTTTGACCTGGGCAATGGTGCCATGAGGCTAATAAATATAGCAGAATACCCTCTCTTTAAAAACCAACAGAATTACTTAAAAGATACTGAAAGTGAATGAAGAGACTTTAAATGGGTTTACTGTTGTCTCCCTTTCTGTTTATTTTGTTTTCTTTTAATTTTCTATTTTTTTAATTCCCTTTTTCCTCCATCAACCAAAGAAGGAAATCCTTTTAGGATGATCAGAAAAAAAAGAGCTTGAGAGAGAAACTTTTGTTTTTAGGTGATAAAATGCGAAACTGTATGAGGTCATGGAGCCACACAGCCACTCCTATTAAAGAAGGCTTTGTTGGCCGGCACAACCATTTTCTTGATAAAGGTCTGTGACCGAAACGTTGCATTACAGTTTTTCTCACTGGAAGTTGGCCAGTGTGCAAGATTTTTTTTCTTCTTCTTCATCCAACAGCCCGAGGAGTAGATGTGTGAAGATCTGTGCTGTTTACGAGGTCATTAATAAAACTAAGGTCTGGATTAAAAATCCCCCAATCAGTGGGGCATCAGTGAATTTTATCAGCTTTTGAAGCTGTTAAAGCTACATTTTGAAACATCAAAGTAACATAGAGGGTTAGCAGACTTTATCTGGGGGTCATGTTTTTGTCCACATGATAAATGCAAGAGAAAGAGTAGCTCTGTTTTTATCTCTGTTTTTGGTCTCCACCAACTCTCCATGTGAATCTGTAGCCATACAATGACACTTTGCTCTGTGTATTTCTGCAGTTTGATGCTTTGATTGTGGTTTATGATAAGTTTACAGAAAAGCTCCACTGGTTTATTTATGCTAGCTGATATTACTGAGTCGCCACACATTCCCATTTATTAGCTCAGCATTTAACATAATAACAGAGAATACCTTACATAGTATATGTTTACTGTGAGCTGCCACCTTTACACAGAAGCTCTATCCCTTTGTATACGTTACAGATTCCTGAGATGCTCACTGTAAATAGCTCTCACTGGACGGGAGGGGTTGTTATTGGAAGTGGAGGGTCTGCCGCTTTGGCTGTAGCATGACTCAATCATTGACTCAGTCTGCAACGAATATTGCTCTGAACAAAGCTAATTTCCTTCACTTAAAAGGATTTACTGGGCCTGGAAAACACAGTTCATCTTCATTAAATCCACCACAGAAAGAGCTCAGCAAAGCTTCAGTGATCAGAAAATATTAATGTTTGTTTCAAAAAAGAACATCTGTGATATTGATAGAAGATGCCTTTGACTCATTAGGGACCCTGAAAGCCTTGTATGCTTCTAGTGCTGTCATTATATCTGGATGTATACAAACATTTATGGGATGCAGAAGAAGAAAAACACATTAGAATAGACTTCCAGAGGAGTGTGGTGGGCCAGGATGAAAGGTGAATGACGGAGCGAGGGGAGGAAACCGCGTGAGGGTAAGAAATCAAAACACGGAGACCCACCTCTACACTCTCTATACATTGTTAACACAAAGAAAATAAGCATGTGAGCTGGCCGAAGTGTGTAAGAGGATGAGGAAAGAGAGGGGAGATGGATGGGGTGGGGTTTGAGGAAATACATGGAAACTAATCAGGGTCTTCCTGAGTCTCAGTCTGAGATATCTGCAGGGCTGAAGACAGGAAGGACTCCTGTAAACCGTCTCATTCACAGGGAGTTCCTGAGATCCCCGTCTGATACAGATGCATGTTTTCCTGTTGGTTTAAAGCGTGCACGTTTTGCATGTATGTGCATAGATCATTACGTAATGCGGAAAGCTACAACAGGATATATTGTAAGAAGCTCATTCTGCTCTGAAGCTTTTAAATGATCTGCATATTTGCTCTGCTTTGTATAGATACATTCATAATATTTACACTCAGACATGGAGAAGGATAACTGTGGCTCTACTGCTCAGCGATTGAAGAAATGGATACACACTGGCAGGTGTGTGTGTGGGTGCAGTGACATAATCCAATAACATTGTCTATTTGTAACTAATACTAGAGACAATCCCTGAGTCAAGAGCAATGAAATGTTTAGTAAAAGTGTTTAAAGTAACTCTACACTGAAAAAACAAAAGGAGGATAAAAAATTTTTTTTGAGTCTCTGAGGTAAAGTTAAACTGGATTTGTCATCTTCAGTTTTTTTTTTTTTTAGCTTCTTTCCAACCCAAATTGTTTCTCTTTTCTCTTTTAAATTATGACCATGATTATTCCACAGCCACAAATAGACGTTTGTCATCCTAACCAAGGCTGCAGACAGCAGACCAAACTATACCAACAATCATTTCAAACAGACCCGTGGTCTTTCCATAAACGTTACTAAAGCTGTCTTGTGCCTAAACTTAACCAAACCTTGAACCACAGATTGGCATTAATACTCAGATCTGGGAACCCTTCTGTCACGAGCTGGGGCTGGAAAACTTGAATTGTGCTGCAACTATTTATATTGTTGTCCAGTCTGAGTCATTTAATCTTATTAGTGAGGTACACACCGCAAAGCAGCAACCATATCCCTTATGTGAAATTACAATTCTAACATAAACTAAATGAGTTTAAAGAGGGGGACTGTGCTTTTTTAGTCCTTAGTCCCTCTGGTTCCTCTTGCAGTACATGAGTCGCAGTTTAAAAAAAAAACCTATTTTTCTCCAACTGGTGTTTTCAAAAGCATTTATATCAGCCTCTGTCTGAAACACTTTGTTTAAGCTGCTGTCTCTTTAAGGCTCCCTGCTCCACAAACCCCCTTCCTTCTGATTGGCCAGCCCTCTGGAGGCCTGTCAAGGGTGAAGCAACTGACAGACCTTAGTGTTTGAGGCCTGCCCCTCCTAAGTGTCATGGACCAATTAGAAGATCCTTGTGCCACAACATCATCATTTCAGAAAGTCTCATAGAGACCTCATGAAAACCAAACAGAGCAGAGCATCAGCAGATTTCTACAGCATACGATAATGTAGAAGTTTGGAAATCTGCACAAGTTTAATCTGAACATCCAGCATTGTTACTCTTTACCAACGTCATTTGGGGAAAAAAAAATCTCTTTAAAGTGATACTCCGGGATGGAACAAGTTGGGTCCTATCACAAGGTTTAGGGCAGAAATTACCCCTACAGCAGTGTTTTTGTGCAGCAGAAGCCCAGAGCGCTCGCACCAAACACCCCCTCCCTGCTCCTCTGCAGGTTTCCTCTGCATTCAGACGGGGCCATTTTTTACTTGACCAAAAACACAAATTAACAGACTCCCACCAAAAAAGTCTGATATTGGTCTGCATTCACGCTTGATGTAGAGAATTTTTAGCGAGTTACTTTCACACAAAAACACCTCTAAATAAGGCTCTAGTTCTCATCGTGTCTCTTCGTCCTAGCAGACTGCCTTCGTTTGTTTAAATCTAGCATGCCAGATACAAGGATACTGATACACTAAGCGGCGAGCGCCTCGTAGCCAGCTGTGGCTCTGCAGCCGAGGTAGCGCCGTTTTACGACACAATGAGAACTAGAGCCTTATTTAGCTGTGTTTTTGTGTGAAAGTAATGCCCTGAAAATTCTCTAAATAAAGCGTGAATGCAGAGCGATATCAGATTTTTTCGGTGGGAGTCCGTTTATTTGTGTTTTTGGTCAAGTAAAATATGGCCCCATCTGAGTGCAGAGGAAACCGGCAGAGGAGCAGGGAGGGGGTGTTTGGTGCGAGCGCTCTGGGCTTCTGCTGCATAAAATCACTGCTGTAGGGGTAATTTCTGCCCTAAACCTTGTGATAGGACCCAACTTGTTCCATCCCGGAGTATCACTTTAAAAAAGCCTGACATGCAGTTTTTGCCATCAGGTAAATGAGAAAAAAAAGGTAAAGAGATGCAAACTATTGTTGAACCAGGCTGTAAATATGTTTAATCTGCTGTTTTATGAGCACCAATGGGGTTTCTTTGTCTTTTAGAGACAGCCTCTAGTGGACACACAAGGAACTGCAGTCTTTTGCACTTTCAGAGCAGAGGTATAATTGTTTAACCCTAAAGGTGGCAACGGCATCATAACAAAGACAAGCTGCAAAGCAAACTCTGCAAACGTAAATAAAACTCAGATGTAAACACAAGATATTGCTCAAATGAGACAAAAACAAAGACCCTAAACAGCCAGATAATACCAAAAAGAGAGAAGAGAATATGTTAAAAAAAACATCAGTGCCAGAAATATCTTCATTCACCCCTTACGCTAGACATACCGCTTGATGCTCGCTGCAGTCTGGGCTTCTGCAGAAACCCTCTTGGGAGATAGAGCTCTATTCACTGAGTCCTTCTGAAGTGATTACCAGTCCAGGATGTCAGGAGACATTTATTAGTTAAATACTGTGGAATACTCAGGTGTCACAATGTTGTTTCCATATGGCAGTGAAAGTCCAGCATTTGTTTTATCCACAGCAGTTAGATGTACGGCACACCTGCTGTCAGGGGGTTTGAACGCTCTACTTATTCACTGTCTCAAGGTAATTTTGATAATGACATCAAAATAGCTGCAATTCAGATAATTTTACACCTTCATTATGTGATCACTGCGAGTGTCTGCAGAAATGGTGTCCAGAGTATCACATAGAAGCAGATCTATGAACTCTTACGCTTTAAGCCCAGTTTGTTGTACTCAGACAGCTCCGTTGGCCCCCTTGAACAAATTTTTGCCCACACCCTTCCTCCAATAATCCCTCGATAATCTTCAGAGGATTTTCCTCCAGCGGGGTCTCTGAAATTGGGAGCACTTTTTGGGCTATTTGTAACCCTGTGTTTCTTACAGCAGTGTCAGTCACCAGGGGCTGAGTTTGGGTTTGAATGGAGCTACTGGGTAAAGACAAACCTCTTCAAACAAAACTGAGACATCTTAAAACTAAAACTAAAACATGCCAAAACTGTCATGTGGTGTTTTTGCTACCTTTTTGGTTCCAGTTTTGGGATTTGTTTTGCATTTTCCTTTTTTTTGGATTCCAGGAAGTTTTTGTTTGATATCCTGGTTCAATTTAATGAACATCTTATCTTATTTTATTTGCACTTGGGTCCTTCTTCATCTTCTGTTTTTGCCTGGTCATAACAAAAAAGACTCTCAGGTGAGTAGTTTTATAGATTTAAATAATCTTTGAATAATTTTCATTTCCTAACTTGTTATCTGCCAAAAGACAAAGAGTGTTGTAAATGTGGAGATATTGCAATTTTGTTAAAGAAAAACACATTTTAGCAACAATTAGCTGCATCCAAACAAGAGCTAAGGTTAATTTTCAGCAACCTCTCAGCTAGCTAGCTCGGACCTGGAAACTGCTAAATGCTAAAATTGTCCTTGTTGGGTTGACAAGATACAGAAGTGCTGATTTTGGAGATGTGTATATTTTTTAATATCTATCATTTCTTAAGCACTGTGAAAAGTTTAAGTAATGCGTTTTGTGTGATTAAAAGTAACTACGTACCTGTCTACATTACAAATGCTAGCATGCTTCTGTTGCCTATTCAGTGATTTTGTCGCTGTGTTTAATAAGTTTTCAGACCCCTCTGGCAACTTTTTTTTTTTTTTTAAAAAAAGCAGTGACCCTGTTCCAAACAACAGATAAGTGCTCTTTGCTCACGGGCAGTCCCTCCCAGCTGCAGCCAGAGCGGGACACTGAGTGCAAATGATTCGCGCATGTACTCTGTCACTCTATCTCTTTTTGAGTAAATGAGGGGGGATATTATGTTGACATAAAAATAAGAAAGAATAGACAGTAAAAAGTTGATTTGTAGAGCTTAACATCTAATTTATTTGATTTTTTAATAAACTTCACTCTGCCAGTGTATGTGACAACAACAGGCAAAAAAGAGTTATGGAAATTGGGTAGTGGCATCATTTAGTCAAAGCCAATAGCTGCTTTCTTTATTGATGAGTTAGCAACATTTATTTTCCATCTTTAGTTATGCGAAACACAAAGTGCTTATTTCATGACAGTGGAGTGGAGATTTTCATTTATAGTCACTAAAATATGTCACTTCCTTTCAGATTTTGATGTCCTTGGACTTTTCAATCGATGACAAATGTTCTAATTTTTATAGTTGATTTAAATTGACTCAACACTGCAGCAAAGAAATTTACCAGCATCTGAACTTCCATATCAAAAGAAACATTAATTTCCTGTGATGTGAGAATGGTAAGTGTAAACACCTCCCTAATCATCAGAGAAAAGACCAAGACATACTGCAGAGCTTCTGGGAAATGATTCAAAGTAATTCTTCATCTGGCTGATGAAAAATGTCTCCCAGGTGTTTGTAACTAAGGTGGTAGATGACATCTTTTGAATAAAGTACAGTGGCCCCAACTTTCAACACGAAACCACAGCTGGGGGAGAAGTGTGGACCCCTGGGAAATAAAGACCAGGTCCTTATATGGAAGCTGAGAGGGGCTTTTGAAGAACTTTACAGAATTCATCTGAGAGGAAAACCCATAGTGTCAATGTTTGACACTCATTTACAGCTCACCCCTGAATATTTTCATTTGAAAATTCATGTATGGCCCGTCTTAAAAAATGAAAATTCTATGTGTTAATAGTAGAAACAAGTATTTTCCCTCCACGATTTAACGCATTGACTTTCATGACTTGGGCAAATTTGCGCATTTTCGCCTCTTTCCTCACCTCTCTGAAACTGTTCTGATCTCACTGTAACTGGTCTGTGATACTTCAATAAGCCATCCCATTATACAAAAATAGCTATAAATAGATAAAGTAAGCGCATGATCAGCTGTTCCAGGCTGAAATCTGCGTATTATAACCAAACCATTCCGGTCTAACAGTTTAATCGCTGACAGACACAGACATCACTGCGCTGAAGTTATTTTTACTGCTCACATTTTCCCATGAACCGCCGGACCAAGCCCCCGCAAACGTAGCATATAAGGTCCTGTGCATGAGTGAACTTACAACGCTCCCTCCCGCCTTCCTCCTCCTCCTCCTCCTCCTCCTCTTGCCTCCTCCTTGTTTCTGTCTGTCCCGCACTGCTCAGCACACTCAGCTGTACGCAGTGGAGATCTCATCCCGAGCCGTGGAGTCACTTTGAGTCGGGAGCTCAGGCAGTTAAAGTGTGGATGCTGCTGCTGTTAAACAGGAAATGCCTTGTGGACTGTTGTTTGACATTTAGCGATTCTACTTCTCTGGGGATCTCTTGTTTATTCCTGCAGAGAGCGTGAAACGGAGAAGACCGGGTAACTGAAGCTCTACCACGCGTGAGGATGCTCGGGATAAGACAGCATTTCACTTTGACTTCAGCTGCAGTTCTTGGTGAGTGAATTGCCCTCAAGGACTGTGTTTATTTTTCTGTGAAATTTCACTCATGACGGTTTGAAAGAGCAGCCGTTTCCCCCAGCGTCAAGGTCCCCGGCGCGCATTTTGCGCACACGCTTGACAGCAGCTCACGACAAAAAGCATCCGTTAGGTGTGTCGCTCACGTTGCCTGCACGCCCATTATGAGCTGGTGGCACCACTGTGTCCTCGTAAACTGACCTTAAATACTTTCCACACTGCTTTTGCCCAGCTGTTATTCATTCTGACTGCGGGGAACCAAAGAACACGTAATTGTTTCTACGTTACAGAAACGTGCTCGTAGAAGCATGGCATCGCCTCATAAAACAGACACATTACAGACACTCAAATTACTCTATGGGGCTCTAATTGGATGTTGCATGATGGGGTTTGCAGTGAAGTGCCAAAGCACACAGGGGGAGTATGTTTTACTGCTTCTAAGGGAACGTTTCTGCAGTGTCATGTAATCTAATTTCGTCATGTTGCTGCAGAAATTTGGTATTTTGCAAAAGCATGAGTCACATCCTGAACCAAAACATGCCCTCAAATGAAACTTGGTGGGGTTTCATCTGTGATAATTAGATTTAATTTTAAGAGGGTTAAAGTGAAGTGAATATTATCTTCCCACCAGCTTTTGGAGGCAGAGAGGCTCTGTTTTAGTAATGGATATGGAGAAGTGTTGGTGTTGTGGAGTCCCTTTGGTGAGGCTCAGGTTTGGCTCCGGAGCAGAGGAGCTGAATTAACTCTTGGGTCATGTCCAAGTGGTTCAAACATGATGGAAAGTACCGGTGAAGTTGAGTGAAAGAAGAGAGAAGAGGAGTCTCTCAGATTTCTACGCTTACATGTGACGCTGGCTTGTGACAGTCATTAGAGAACTGAGCTGGAAAAGGAGATGAATGTATGTGTGTGTGTGTGTGTGTGTGTGCATGTGTGTGTGTGTGGTGTGTGTGCGCACAGCAGACCCTGAAGAAGTCAGGTTTACTCACTGGATCCAGTCTGCACTTTCCTCCCCTCTCACTCTGATTGTCTGTGAATGACCTGGTGCTCCGTGTGTCTCATGTCACACACTCACACCAGCGCTCATGGAGCTAATGTAATGTAGTCTGAGTTGTAGCCGACCATGACCTCAGCTGGGTTACACAGGGGGAGAAGCTATCTGTTTGGAGACCTTAGTGGGAGATCCCGTGTTGTGCTTTGGGAGCTGGCCCTGCCCGCCTCAGAGGCCCACATGTGGTTATTGTAGTGGCAGCATTTAATCTGGCTAAATTCCTAACGGAGATGGGGCTACAGGTGGTTTGAGTTTGGTGCTGCTGAGGAGGAGGTGGAGGAGGGCATCTGGCTTCAATCAGCGTGAGCCGGACCGGAGTGACCGAGCTTAGGAGGGACGTGAATGGCATCAGCATGCAGAGGAGTGCTGCAGCTAATGGTTATCACAGAGCTGGTTGATACGCTTGTGTTGGTGGCTATTGATTGATTGATCACTAACTCATTAAAGAGATTGGAGAGTGTTTGCCAAAGACCTACTGTAACAAGACAAGCCTGAATTTTTAATCCTCGCAAACATGGTGTGGATCCTGCCTCCTACATGTCAGGATTTACCTGTTTCATCTTCTGTGTACCACATGCAAACATTTCTGAATATTGGACCACTCGTCTGACATTTTCAGACACTGCTGTTTCTGAAGAGTAGCATTGGACAGATATTCAGATGTACAGTAATTTGATATTTTCACTGATGGGCCTTTTTCAGACATATGTCATGAATCATGGTCAAACTATCAGATTTTTTGTCTGGTCTTTTTAACCTTACAGTTAATGATCTCAGAGCTGTCTGGAAAAGCTGAAGTTTAAGAAAATTGTTTTTTAAGTACCTCATATTCTTCATTTAAGTCGAGGGATGGGTATCTTTCACATTTGAAACGATACAGTACTAATGCTCGGTACCTGGCAATTGGTATCGATATCAATTTTCAAATCGCAAAGGCTGCAATAAAAAAAAAAAAAAAATTGAAATGCATTCAAAGAGTGAAATCCACACATTTTTACATATTTCAGTAGTTGAGCCAAAACTTTATTTATATTTCAGAGCTTTACTTTCTTTTTTGTTCCTGATGAGAGATCGACGATATTTTATATATTTGATATTTTGTCAGAGATTTGTTCTTATTTACATTTCTGAACTTTATTTAGTGAGATTCATTAGAGAGGGGATTCACATTTATTCTTCATATTATTGTTAACACCAGGTTACCAGGTTCTGCAGTAATTTGTTTCTTTCTGATTTTATTTAAGGTTGTTATTGATAATTATATTACACGTCTACAAGACTTGAAGTTCAATCAAACAGTCAGTATTCTACTGTGATTGTGATAGTTAGATAAATATACATTATCCACATCAATTCATCTTATTTCATTATAACATGCAGGCCTGGCCTACAGGAAAGGATAGTTTATATGTTAACAGTATTTTCTGTCATGTTAGTCAAACTATAGAACGATTTTTTGCTTGTGTTAAGTGAATAATGCAGAAGATACCCCCCCCCCCGAAAAACAGAAAAACAAAAAAACAAAAAAAAAAACAAAAACAACAAAACAAAAAACCTGACCTTACAGTCACAAGGATGGGTTTAGGTACTGAAACATGGTACTGTTTGATTTTACATGAATCGGTACTTGGTACTACAGACAGAAGTTGGTCGGTACCTATAAAAGTACCTAATATGTTACCTAGGGATGGGTACAGATACATTCATAATTTCTGTATAATTAAACAAATTGATGTATTTTTACAACACAAATGCACAAAAGTTCTGAAAATTGGTACCATTGCATACTGATACCAATTGCCAGGTACCAGACATCTGTATCATATTGTTTCAAATGTAAAAGGTGACCATCCCTACTGTAAATGAAGGCAGCTGTTGAGTCAGGTTGGGTACCAGTCCAAATTGATTTATCAATTCCTGACTCTGACTCCAGCGTTTTGGGGAGTAAAAATGATGAATATCACAAAATAAAATGTCAGCCTATCTTTATAGTTTGGACATTAAGGCTCCCAACGGTTGACCCTCACCTGTGACATGAGTTGTACTCACAAAGTCTCATCAGTTTTGGTTGGCTCCTAAGGTCTAACCCCTTCAGCACAAATCTCTCCCCTGCTCAGAGACTCTCCTTCACTTTCTCCTCATTCATCTCACCCTTCATCTCTAAGCTGAACAGAGTTTCTGCTCCCCGATGACTCGTAAGAAACCAGGGTCAAGGGTAAATCTCTGAACTCACCCCTTACAGAAATATATCTGAAATATTTGTAGACATGTTTTTCTTCTTTCTACCTCTTTATGAGTAGGATTGCGGGTTTCTTGCTGTGTTTTGTACCTGAGATGAGATGTTAGTGCAGCAGTGGTGGAGCGTTTTTATGAACAGGAGACGGTAGCACAGCAAAGACAGGGTGACACTGTGTTGAAGTTAAAGTCATAACGGCGTGCTTTCTCTTTTTCTGTCAGAATCAGTTTGAACGTAGCTTAGCCAAACATCAGATCAGCTGTTGTGGTCAGTCATCTGTTTTTTCACAGGTTTGATGACATAATGCTTCACATGTGACGTAGTGTTACGCCAAGGTAGCAGGTCCTGGCATAACAGAAGAACTTAGTGTACTGCTGAATTCTCACTGAGGTTTAATCCTGAAATATTCATGTGAAATGTAGTTCACAAAATCAAAGAAAGGCCCCGCACACTGTTTCACTATCAATCATAGTTTCATTTATTGTAATGTTTTGGTTGGTATTAAGGTCTGGCGTGTCTGATGAAGGTCACACCGACCAAAACGTTACATGAATAAAACTATGATTGAGAGTGAGTGTGGGATGCTTTCTTTGATTTTGAGGATTTTATATGCACCTGTGCCTTCAGGTGTGCTGTGATTCTGCTTTCACCCTGTTACATTTAATTGAAAAAAAAGTGCAGCATTGAGGCTGATTCATCCTGTTCAACAAAATTCAGCAAAGTCCCAACTTTTTGATGGCTAAAGGATGACCTCGCCAAATATTAGAATGAGTATAGCCAAGATTAGCTGTGGATGTCCTCTGTGGGATCTGGGACAAACAAAGGTCATTCAGGAAATAAGCTGACTGAAGGAAGAAGAACAACAAACACAGACAATAGTAAAGGATCAGCTGATGGATTTGAGGCAACAATACGAGTGTTTGTGTAAAATGTTTATGAAAAACTGAGGAAGTAGCTGCAGTAATGGATGTACAAGCTAGCTAAGCAAGTAGCAGTATTTAGCTTGACAACCAGCCACTCGTTAGCTTTGTTTGTTTTCTGTAAAGTCACGTCTGTCCATGAAATTTTTTGTGAGATTTCCAGTTTATAGACTCATTGTCAGTTTATCTATTCTTAGCATCCAGTAATAATTTGAAGCACTTCCTGAGACACTCTGTTTTCTCGTCCTCTCTGGTCTTAGTTGTCATAAGTGGTACATGGTGAAGCTGTGTGTGTGTGTGAGCCTGCCTCCGAGCTCTGAATGCATCACAGACGTCACACATGGTGTCTGAAAGCAGCTGCAGGACAGTGTGGAGTTCAGATGGTGATTTATTACATTAGATGAAGCTGCCTCGTCTGACAGTCAGGACATAAATCACCAGTCAGGATGTTTCCCTGAAGTTTGAAAATAGATTTGAACTCTATGTCGTTTTAATAATTTGTCTTCTTCTAGTTTCTGTGAACTGCCGCAGCAGAGAAATGCAGACGTGAAATCACTGAGTTAAGGTGTTGTAAGTCACGGGATGTGAAGTCAGTATAAACTCATGAACCTTTTGTGATTTGTCTTCCTCTGACCCCCCTCCTCCTCCTTTTCCTCCTGGACTATCTGTACTATCTTTCAAATGAATCAGCTCACTCCCTGAGTCACAGCAATCAGCGCTGATTGAAGCTAAACTGTCTGCTGGCACAGACAGGCGGATTTCCTGAAATGTTTCAGGAATTAAGATTTGATCGGGTCAGTTTGTTTTGGCCTTTTTGACGCATTAACCTGAGCGTCATTATTAGGGCGTGAGCTTGACCACAAGAGTTGAACCAATGAACCCTGTCCTTTATTATTACCATTCTCACATCATCTTTCTAGTTTCTGATCTGTCACCTTGTTTTTTTTTATTATTATTTTCAACACCAACACCACAGGGTAAATACAGACTGAAACTCTGCTCTCACACACATTTAGACCTTCACTTCTCTGTGAATCAGGGGGTGTAGAGTGAGAGGGTGTTGAAAAGATGTCAGTGAGATCTGAGCTCCAAATTCAGTCAGAACATCTCTTCCTGTGCTGATAGTTGAAGTCTAACCAACAGGAGAGCATTAATGTGAGAACAACACATGCTTCAGCTGAAGTTCCTGAATGTTTGAGTTTCCTCTCTGTTTTTATTTTGCACTTTGTACAGACGCTCCCTACATTTTTGGAATTTTCAGCATTCAAAAAATGCAAGTCTCAGTCTTGCAAAATTTAAGGTTTGCAAAATAAGATCACGTTTTCCCTCCAACACAAATATGTCTGATGATTCAGATGATGTCTGGTTGCCTCACAGCAGCATCATGTCCAATTTCAAGAAGTTCTAATGAACTCTTTTGTGAGAGGTGAAATGTTGCAGCAGAAGCACCAAACATAACCTGAAAGATCATATGGTAGAGAGAAACTTAAGGAGGGTACACACTACAGGATAACTGGGGATGGTTTTTGTACCGTTCTCCCCCTTACATTTAAAGGTACCATATTATACAACAATCACTTAATTAAGTCTTTTAGTGAAATTTGTGGGTCTTTGGCTTTCCTCCCAGCCCACAAAATGTGATATTTAATGACAAAACCTGTATTTAGTAGAGCTTTTGAATGTAAAATCCTGACCTAAAACTAGCTGTTTGGATTTTGGGGATTTGCTGACGTCAGCGATTCCCTTTTTCGACCAATCAGGAGCAAGTCTGACCTGATTGGTCCTCCAGAGCAGATACCCCCACCCCTGAAATGTGCCAGCTACACTCAGTAAAACTGTGCATGTGTGTGCTAGTCACTCAGTGACGCTGAAGAGCGGGGCGGTATCAGCGGTGGCTCATTTACATATGAAGGTCACGCCCACTAAATCAGAGCGTTCTGAACAGAGGGGCTATGAGAGCCTGGAAACAATGCTGCTGTGCTTGATTTATTGGCTCTTTGGACCAAAACATGTAACTACCATTTCATGAAGACATCAATGATCTATATTAAACTGGGGAAAAGGAGCAGAATATGGGACCTTCAAAGGCAGCAAAGGCCTGATTGTCTGATGTCTGCAAACAACACAGTGTATGATTTTCCTGTGTGAGGTGAATTAAGAGTAATTTTGTCTGGTTGGAACCGTTCAAAATGCCTCCCATTGGAAGATCATAGATAATGAACATGTTTAATATTTGCGACTAAAAATCCTGCAGTGTGTGGGGCGCTCTGAGAGGAGCCGAGCAGGTACAGTGTGTAATGTTGCGTGTACCGGAGCAAAGCCAATCAGGACGCAAGCTGACTCAGCTGACTGACCAAAGAGGAAGTAAGAAATTTTTCTGTGATACTTGAAGACTTTTGATAACCAACTCGCACCGTAGTGCATACAGCCCACATTCTCACTGTCTCCATGACTCTCCTGAATTGTCTTTCTTTTGCGTTATTAATCTAAGACGCTGAAACAACCATCACTTTTCCTCCAGTTCATCTGCCATGTTTGTTTACACCAAGGTCACACTTTACTACGCAACATTTGCAATGTTGAGCATGAAGAAGCTGATACTTTGCTGAAGAATCGGTTAGAGTGTGGTGTCCTCTGGTGTGAACACCACACACTATAGGATCAGATCTGTCTTTAGTTATCATCAAGTGTGTGGTCTCTAAATGTGTGAAGGTTTGAAGGATCCTGTCATGTGTGCCAGCCTTAACTCTTTCTTCTGTCTTTTGTCTTTTGAGGAGACCAAACACTTATCCCATAGTTTACATTTCCAGTTTTATTGTGTGACAACCTTCGAGTGTGGTTAACTGAGGTTAATGGGTCTCTGAGCTCTTCAGCTTCACCTTATTTACACAAATGTCAGAGAACGTGATAATGAGAAAACTGGAGAAGGTGGTGTTTGTTTTCATCTGTTTCATCAGGAATCTTTTCATTGAATGTCCTCAGGCTAAAGTAGCTCCTGAGTGAGTGCTTCACTTCTTTTTGGGGACCAGAGTTCAACCGTGTCCATATATTAGTCAGACATTTATTGGTCTACTGTAAGGGGTAACATTAAACAGCTACATATGTTTTACCTCTGTCAGCGAATTTCTTCTGTGAATGAACTAACATCAGTGAATCAGAGTTTATAAAATGTAGTTAATTCATGATGGTTAATAATGAACTCATCGCTGCATCCTGACAAAAGCGGTCTGAACAAAGAAAAGTATTATTTAACTGAAGACCTTTATTACATCATAATTTCTCTTTGGAAAGGAATAAGTCACTAAAAGCTGAGATATCACACTTTATTTACTGCCTTTCTACTGTTGTTCAATTGTTTGATGTTTATTTTCAGTGTAAAACTGTAAAATTAGCAGGTGTGTTTGCATTATTTTGGTAAAAATTGTTTTATTAGACTTGATTTGAGACACGTTTACCTGACAAGTTTAGGAAAAAATGTCTCAATGCTAGATATTTAAGACAAAAATGAAGCCTGAAAAATGCCACTTGTCAGGTATTTTGAAATAGAAAAAAGTCTGAGTACAAGAAAGTATACAAGTACACTTTTCTGTCCACGTTGGCAAATTTAGTTTATTTATTAATTTATTGCAAATGTATTTTTCAATTTATTTATCTATTTATTTATTTTAAATTCATTTTTTTATTTATTTATTTTAAATTCATTTATTTATAATAAATTTATTTATTTATTTATTTATAGTAAATGTATTTTCTTATCTAATTATTAATTTATTTTGACCATAGGAAATTATAATTTTTAAAAATTGTAATATCTTAGAATTAGAAATTTCCTAAGGTGAATGTGGCTCATATTAAGTCTAATAAGACTTTTTCTGTTATTAATAAAAAACAAACGATTGCAAAGATTTTTTTTTTCAGTTCAGTGATTGTTCGAACTCTTTGATACAGCAACTCTCAGAACAGTGTGTTGAGTTTTAGTGAAACTTTTGTGGTATTTCTACCAATTTGTGACACATTTATATCTCTTTTAGTTTCTCATGGACTTTGTAGGAGGTATGTTTAGAGTTTGTCAACCCCTCTTTGCCTCATGGTCCAGCCTGTCTATCCAGACTGAGCCATTAGGAGCTAGTTTTAGCCTGAGGATATTTAGTGAAGCTCTTCCCGCTGAAACAGACATAAAATAAACACCTACAGTTTTCTCATTAACACTTTCTCTGATGTATCTGTCAATATGGTGAAGTTGAAGAGCTCAGATACCCGTGAACCTCGGCTTTTCAGAGTCAGACTGTCACACGGTTAAACGGGAAATGAAAACTATGAGGTAAGTGTCAGATCTCAGATGAGAGGTGTGAAAGTGTGTATGTGAGCCACAGCACCAAAGATAAACCGAAAGATCAAATGAATGTGAGAAACTGACACCTTCTTTTTCTGTTTTGAGCTCTTTGAGAAGCGAGATCTGTTGTTTTCTTTCTCTGCCAAAAAGAATATGTTGGATTTATTTAGTAGTGGTCTGTTCTAACAAACAATAGTGATATGTAACTATTAAGTAATACTATTGTTGCTTTGCATCCTGGGAAAAGTTGTCTTGAAAAGAAGATCTGCTTTCCAAAACAAATGCGCGCCTTGGTAGGGGTCTTTGCAAAAGTGGGTGATGGTGCTTATGGGAAACGAAGTCTGTATCCTGGAAAAAGACTACAGCTTCTTCAATCAATGCAAACAGAAAGTCCTGAGAGTGTGGTGATATATGACACTCGATACAGTGAATTTAGCAAATAAATACCCATCGAAACCGCTCATCTTTTCTGTCTATCAGCTGTCAAAGGCACAGAGAGACTCATTCATGAAAAATGAAGTGATCTACTGTTACATTTTTCAGAATTGCCCTGATCTTCTAAGCTCAGTGTTTGACTTTGTTCCCCACCAGGAGAATTGACCTTTAAAGGAAAAGCTTCACTGGGAAATGTTAGCACCATTTTCTCCCCATGAAAAGATTCGTTGTCAGAAATCCTCCTCTGAGGATGACTTATTGCAGTGACTAAACACTCACAAGGAGGTGAAATGTGAGGGCATTTCTTCAGAGCTGCTGAGTTTTCTGCATTCTGCTGAAAGTTTTGTGAACCTGAGACAGGAGCCAGCGTACCACCCCGTACCACAAAGCGATCGGTCGATCCAAGCCCCGACAGCCTCTGACTGAGTTTGTGTCACTTCTATGGATCCCGATGGTGGAACACCGAAACTTGTGGTGTTTTTTGACTCCAAACATGTACTTGATGATAGAGTCTTTGTAAACTCTGACACCACCACAGCAGCCATCAGGCAGGAACTGAAACTGTGTGGTTCCCCAACTGCAAATACATGTGGTTGCTCCGGGTCAGTCAGTGCACGCTCGAATCTGCACCTACAATTACAAGTCTGTGTGTTAACATCCACTGGCTCTTACTTTTGGAAAACAGAGACGACAGTGATGATTAAAGACAACGCGGTCACATTCAGGGGCATAAAGAATATCGTGAAATGAGGAAATATTGAAAATGTTGGGCTTTTTCCAACATAAATTTTGGTTTGGTTTGACAGATTTTAATATGAGTATTCTCAAGGTCCAATCTGTGAAATGTGAGGAAGAAGTTTCAGCTTTTCTTTGCTTTAGTAGACTGAAAACTTTAGGTACAAAAGAGCAATCAAGACACTGAAATCAGTTGTATTTTGCAACAGTTCTTGTTTGTCTTTGACCCATGAAAGACTCTCTTCTGAATTTAGTCCTAACAGTTGTACATGTTTTTATTTTTGAAGGGAAAAGGTCAACATGTCATTTTGACCTTCAAAGAAGGACAAACAGCGTCAGAGGAAGTAAGACATGCAGCTAGCAGGGCTGGGTACTGAACTTTGGTTCTTTTATGGCACTGATCGAAATCATTGACTGTAAAAAAAATGGACGTCCTCTTGCTCAGTTCAAAGTGAGGTCCCCATGAAAACTGCTCCCCCTGGTGGCTGGCTGCAGTATAGGTCAAAAAATCGGACTCTCCAGTCATTCCAGATGGGCTGTGGTCAAACTTTAAAAAATTAATACACCTCGTAGAAAAGTTTCTCATGCCCAATTGTTATGTTGATTTGAAGATATAATTTGGCTGTCTTGTATTCAAGTCCTCTTTTTCTGAAAAGTTTCGTTTTCATTAGTTATACAAGGTTAAAAATGAGGCTTTACGTAACGTCTAATGATGATTGGCAGCTGCCATTCTTGTGTATTTTTTTCAGGGATTGTAAAATATGTCGGGAGGTAGAGTCAAGAAGTTATTAGACTCTCAAAAGAAAAAAAAAAAAACATATTATTTTTGCCACCTGGCTCCACTCAGATTCTCCCAGAATCCCTCACAGACTCTGGCTGCACAACTGCTGCCAATGGCTGCGCCTGTGACGGGGGAATTTGGCTTCAAAACCGTATAATGCTGTCCACTCTGCCAAGTTTTGGTACTTAAAGGGTCAATCACGTGATCAAAATCTGACAATGCCACCTAGGGACTGGCTGTTACACGTGGTTGCAGAATGCAGGTTGTCACCCCTTTAGTAGCTCAAGCAACATGGATTCAGCAACTTGTCAAACCCCTATGGTGTCTTTTTTTTGTGAAAAAAAAAAATGATTAGAAACATTTCCAGAGTCTGGAGACTGACCTGAAACTATATATTGATCCCCTGCACACGCTGCTTTTCAACGAGTAGCTCTGAGCGCATTGCTGAGCCCCTCCCCTATCAAAAACAGACGGACCTGTCCTCCTCACTGACACAGCAACTCCTCTCAGAGCACAGTCACACTGGCCATCCACACTGTGCCCAAGCGCACTTCAACTAAGCGGCAACCTCCGGTCTTAAAAAATGAGACAGTACTGAAGTGCTAAAACCTGCTGTTTCTTGAGTGACAGCTTGTGGCTGGCTCTGGAAGTACAGGAAGTCACATACACTCCAAGCCAAAAAATAATCCATAATTTCACTATCGGCACACACTGTACAGGAGGTGATTTTTTTTCTAACTTGGCAGTTCAGAGGATATTAAGATCTCAAACTTGCCCAATCAGAGGCACAGCTCAGGTCACGTGACTGACGGGCACCCTTTAGCTGTACGCGAAGCCCTTGCCACTTCCAATATGGCTGTGATAGCTGATCTGCTTCGTTTTCCGTTTCAGAAACAGATGGATGAAGTCAGGGAGACTACGTCCATGTTTTATACAGTGTATGGCTTTAACCCTAAAGTCCAGTTCGTTTGACCAGTGTGACCGCAAGTGTGCCGTGCTCAGGCACAGTTCACTTCTCTGCTTTGGCACGCTTCAGAGAGGTGAGCTTAAACGTGGTACTCTTTCATGAACGAGCACAAGCAGCGAGCGTGTATGATCAATAACGTATGCTGCAGCCTGAGAAGACAAATGCGTGCAAATAAATTGTGCTTACTCTTGGCTCTTTTGGACATTTTTGGCCATCCCAACCCCGGATAAAGGAGGAGGATTGTTTTTTTGTTTGTCACTTGTTTGTAGCAGTTATTTTGCACAAGCAATTATTTGTTTTTTATTTTTTATAAGAAAACTGCTCAGTGGAAAAATACTACATCTGAAAAATAAGACTCAAGATTTTTATCAAAAAAGTTTCGTTCAGGAACCGGTACCACTATCAAAGTGAAGGTATCCGTATTGGTACGGGTATCGAAAATTTTTGACTGATACCCAGCTCTGCATGCAGCTCATTAAAACAAGCTCATGGTTATATTTTGTGTGCATGTGAATGTTACTGATGTTCAGATATCTCTAACCAGGCAGGAAGTTTAACTCTGCTCATACCAAACCGAAGAGCACAAAGATGTTTGCTCGTCAAATGAGGGTTCAAAGATTTACCCCCCCTGCCTGTGTAACCACAAAGGCCACCCACAGGCCTCAGTCCCATACCCGACTGCTTCAAACCATTACAGATGTGTAACTGATTCTGCCGTCTCTGCAGCATGTGGTAACCATGACACTCACGGTATCATTTCCAGGATGAAATATCTTCATCATCAAGAATGGTTTCTTTCTGTGTCAAAAGTCAAACAGGCTCCACTGAGACAAGGTGGTGACGCCGTCTGAGAGGTGGATTTTATCTTTAAGAGCACATTATTTAGAGATTTCAAAGAGAAGTAAGATGAATCTCTACTTTGCTGGTGTGTGATCAAGACATTAAAATACAGCGCCTATGTAGAAGTGTTAAAAAAGTGCATTTTTTTGCATCCACTTGAGGCTGGGTGAAGAAACACCAGAAACCACATACACACTCATTCAAAACAGACCATCTTTACAGCCAAAATACACCAGAGCCGCCTCGCTCCATCACAGCATCAGATCTGATAGATTTGAATTCAAGTCAATGTGTTTATTCACACCAGCTCTGCTCTGTTGTGTTCAGGCTGCTTCTCTGATCTGGCAGGTCTGAGCCTTCAGGGTCAGATATGAGAGACTTCTAAACTCATATCATCTGTGCTCATCGATTTGCACAGAGCAGATCAAGCAAGACAGGAAGTTGTGCAATGAAACCACATTTAAACGTCTATTTTATTTAGTTTGACGACAACAACAAGCCGACATACTGAGTAGTCCCAGGTCAGGAGTCTACAGGTTTGAGGTTTCACAGCCAAACATGAACGAGAGGCTCGCTGCTATGCCAGGAAAACACCAGATTCATCTCTGGTTCGGCTCTGATCTATTGTGTGTTAACACAAATAGGATGGTTGCATACCTGCTGCGACCTGCTGGAGCAGGGAGGCAGCTGGACAGCAATAGAGCAGATCTAGTGTCAGCTGACACATTGACTTAAGTGGAAACCTATCTGATCTGGTGCCTTGACAGAGGGGAGCCGGACCAGGGAAGGATCTTGTGAATTCTGGCCTTTAGGTAGGGAAACGTGAGAACTCCTCAGTTTCCCGCCTCCAGTTGTCTAGTGGTCCTTCTATGTGCCAGAGTGGACATACAGCCTGTATGAGTTGACAAATGTGAGCACGCAGTCAACCTGCAACAAAGTGGAAACTGACACAGATCCGGTGTGAGTCTGGCATAAGGCCTGCCTCTTTACCTCTTCCTAGCTTGAACGAAGTTGGGTGAAGTTCAGCATTTCCAGTATGGTCTCTGTCAATGATAGGCTTCAAAACTCTGCATCAGCAACAAGTGGATGACCTCATGAACCCTACATATGTAGGTCTGACATTACTGATTGATCACACATTATTGCCACCTGCTGGCCTGGCACGCTTTTGACAGCATTTCCAACTATTTCTACATTTTGTGTAGAAAAGGATGCAGTTTTAAGTATTTTCAGTGTTCAATCTTTGGAAATGTAAACAATCAATTATCAATTACTTATGGGCAAGATTTTGACTTTTCCTCTGTCAAAGACACTACCTAATTCATGTTTTCCATTCCATAGGAATCAGGCTTTTCCTGGCAACACAGTACACATAACTTATGGTATTGAATTGGGTATCGGGCCGATCACGGCCTTGTTTCAAGGTATCTGTGTGGAGTTTTCCTATTTTTCAAAATATGTATGTTTATTGCGCCCTCTAGGGGCAGTATTCCAACTTGTGTTTGGATGATAATAAGTCTCTTTTGTTGTGCCTTGTGTTAACTGGTAAAGCCGAGCTGGTGAGTTATTGTTTCCAATAAACAATTATAACTTGATATAACTTGGGATAAAACTTATAAGAATACTTGTGCCTTTTAACATCCTACTTTGTTGTTATTTTGTGTTTTCTAGTTGAAAACCTGTTGCTGACGGCACGATCTTTCACTGTTTAAATGCCTATGGAGAGCATGTGTGGAGTTGCTGAAGGCCACTAAACAAGTTATAAAGCACAAAGATTGTGTCGGAGCTGAGTATGACACTGTTTCGCCAGTCAAGCACACCCCGTGTGGTGGGATTATTGGTTTGACACAGTCAAATCCAGAAAAAAACAAAAACAGTATCGGTACTCATTAAAGCTGCCGATGCCAGCAGCAGCCGATACTCAAGGCAAAAAATTTTATGCTTCAGTCCTCCTCGCCAGTAGTTTATTTTACTAAAACTCAGAAAATTGTTAGTTTAATTTTGCACTTTTATTATTATCAGTACTTGGAAATGGTCAGTATTAAAGAGGGAGTGCTTGTTCTGGTATCGGTCTGAAAAAAACTGGTATCGAACATCCCTTATATTGAATATCTATGGATCATATACAGGTGTGCTTCAAACACTTACTATGAACTCATTAAATATACGGCTCATTAAAATCTCTGCTGACATATCATATGGAGCAAGGCTAAAATACTGAATGTAGATCTGGTGCACCAAGATCAGAAAAACATGTGTCCCAGTGTCTTAGAGTCTAGTTTTATACCTCTTCATTCTTACTGAGAAAAATACGCATGTCCACATGGTCAGGTGTCAGTTGAACCACTTCACTATCAGTCTGGTGGTAGATAAACACTCAGACAGCCCTGATGTATCTGGTCTGCAGATGTGCCCGCGTTCCAGCACCATCTGACATTACTAACACCAGGGTGTTGTATTTATCAGCAACATTAAGATGTTTTTGAACATAATCTAACATTATTTTTTGTAGTGTTTTGATTTTCCCAGCAGTTTGGTTTTGTTTGCAGAAGTTTTCTGTCTTTTTAAGCGCTTGCATGTGTGTGGAGCCTTAATCTGGTTACATTGTAATTTGCAAATAAAGGAAAGTATATGAATGACTGTCAGCAGCACACACACTGAGGCCGGGCTCTCCCACAGGACTGAGTCATCGCTGAATCATCGCTCTCTGTCTGTCTGTGCCATAGCAAGAGAAAAATAAAGATGCTTGCCAAGGTGGTGCTAGTGCCAGAGCCTGTCTCTTCTTTAAGTATGAAGCCTGTTAGTCTTTTAGCTGGAGCAGAACTCCGCTTCCCTGCCTGTTTTGTGGTTACAGCATGCTCTTTTTGGGGGTAATGAAGACACACAGTTTTCTTGTCATTAGCTGTCATCTGTTTGAAGTTATCTCCCTGACGTATTTAAAGCCTGAAGTGTCCCCCGAGCTGAAAGAAATAAACATGATAGTGAGATAAGTGCAGACTAATCCTGATGACACACAAGAGTTGTAGAGAAACTGATATCCCTCTGAAAAAACAAGACACCCGTGAAGGTGGGACATCACATGTTGTGTCAGCTTACACAGGTCTTAACCTCTGGGAGGGGTCGAGCCACACACAGATGCTCACGTTGGACACATGAAAGCTGCTACGTGCTTCACACTTCATCTCTCCTTTACTACAGTTTTTGATAATTAACCTTTTATTAAAAGACAATGATTGCTGTTTTTACACCAAAAACTGAGATTTTGATGACTTTAAGGAATGAAATCTATCTCACGCCGCTGTGTCACAGTCAGCTTGTGGGATAAGCTATTTTTTGGTCATGTGACCTCTGGTGTTGCTGTTACAGTTGTTGTGCTGCATCAGGGGCCAATAAGAGAGCAGACAGGAAGGTGAAGTGCTAAAGAAAAGGAGTTGAAAGGAAACAGTTTTCAGAGAACTCATCATGGGGTGAGTTCACACTATCTCAAGTTTGAGTGAAAACATGAGAAAAGTGAGAAGAGCAGAGGTCACTACTTCTGTTAGTGCGTTATTAATCACGCAGCTTCTTCATGTCATGGTCCTGTACCAGCTTTTACATGTTCTACCACTAGAAATAGGATGATCTACAGGTTTCAGGAATGAGCACACATGGCAGCTTGTTTTCAGTCATCAGAATTAGATTTTCATCTCATGACACACGATTGGAGTCACTACGACTGTCCACTGAATGAGCTTCTTGTCTGTTTTCTGGGTTTGTTTATAAAAAGCATGTCTGGATGAAACGCTGACCAGAACTGAGAGAGTCTGTCTGTCACGTCTTTTTTTATTTGTTCCAGACCAAACGGACCAAACAGACCAAACCAAAGGAGTGAAAGAATCTGAAAAACCACTGTAGTGAAGGGCAGAAAAAGCCATCATGTTAGCTCTTTCACTATGACAAACTAAATGTTTCCATTCCTGTGAAATAAAGCTTCTCAGACAAATTTGGCCACACACATACACATACACATACACATACACATACACATACTCATACAAATACACATACACATACACATACTCATACACATACACATACACACACACACACACAAATAAAAAAAAATAGTTTGACAGGAATAATAAAAAAGATATTTTGGGGGCTTTTATTCAGAGAGAGGCCAGAGCCAGCAATGGCATGCCATAAATGACAGGAATTTTAAAAGCTGCAGTTCATTGAGTGTCCACTTGAGGCTGACTGCAGGAGCCCCAGAAACCACATACACACCCATTCAAAAAGCAAATCTTTACATCTTGACAGATGATGAGCCTGAGAGGTATTTTAGTAAGATTTTTTAGTTAGATTTTGTTAATAATGTGTGTGAATCTATGCGTGTTTCCTGCAAGTGACTAGTTATTCGTCTTGTTGCTGGGTGGTTGATTTGGCGGCTTCACCTATGAGAAGCAATGTGTAAATTTACAAAGTTTGAGTAGGTCTGTTTGCTTATTAAAGGTAGTGAAAGTAGTGGATCACTAATGTGTGGATACCTAATGTGAATGCTAAACATTTACCTGTCCCCACTCTCAGGGTGCGCACATAAAAGAGTCCCATGGGAAACAAAAAGTATCTTGATTGAGAGGGTTCCAACCATAGACTGTATAAAACACAGACATGCTCCATGACGTAGCCTGTCTGTTCCTGGAACTGTGGTGCAGCCACATTGTATATGATGCTGGCTTTGAGCTTTCTTTCTAACAGCTATTGGGGGCACCCGTCAGTCACATGACCTGAGCTATGTCTCTGATTGGACAACCAAATTATCCTAATAACTTCTAAACCACAGAGAAAAAAAATCACCACAGTGTGTGCTGATCGTGGATTTAGCATTTCAGACCCAAGCTGTTTTTTGAGCCATGCAGTTAATAAGTTTTTAATGCCGTACAAGTCCTTTTTTTCGCTAGGTTTGTACGTGACTTCCACTCTTTTTGCAGCCAGCCTTAAGCGGATACTCGATGAACAGTAACTTTTAGCACTTCTGCATAAGCTTCATTTTTCTAAACTGGATGTTACCCCTTGGGTCCAACACATAGATTTTGGGTGATAAACAGTGCCACATGTACTGTTCCTTTGTGGAGTTTTTTCTTTGTCTCTGATATGTGTATTTTAAGGTTTGGGGTTTTAAATGGTAAGAGCTCTGTAAAGTTCTAGCACCCTGAATGTGGTAGCACCCAATTGGGAAGGGTATATAAGAGTGGTCTTATCTCTAAGTTGGATCTGTTATGTGTACGATGCTGTGAATGTGGTGTGTTCAAGTGGTGCTATGTCAATTATCTCCCTCCAAATATGGTCACGACCACTTTAGGATGATTTTCACAATGTATTTTGCAGTCTGTGATTTAAACAGAATTTTTAATTAGAGGTTAATTTATGCATTTCTAACCCTTGAGGAGTTGCAGCAGCTGAAGAAGGCTCCACTAGATGTAGTTGAATAGATTGTATTGTGCTCATTTTTTGGCTTAGATCCTCCTTTGATAGTCTTGTAGTAGTTCAACATGATCAACAGCTCAAAACCTCAATCTTTGTCAATTTTATGCCCCCTGGCACTCTGGGAGCTTCCTTCACTGTTGTTATGCAACAAAGTAATGTAATGTAAATTACAAACCATGTGATTTGATATGAATGTATGTGTCAGACCACGAATCTGACCTGGAAAACTTTGAGAGGAACAGAGCAGAGCGTCTCTGTTTGATCAGTTTAAAGTTTCATGAGGTTTCTGACCCTGTGACCCTGTAGCTGTCCGCAAAGACGCTCAATTTTGTTTAAGTTAAGATGAAAATACGCGCTTGGTTTTGAGATTTTGTGGTGTGGCAACAGGTGAAGCTGTCATTTCAAAATAACTTGTGCTTTCTTCAGGCTAATGTTCTTAATGACTCGGGGGGGTTCTTCATATCACGTATCAAGGCATTTTGGATGACATGTAACCTGTTACCTTCAGAATACATGCATATCATGAGAGGTCCCTCCTGTGATCCTTAAACTTCTTTTAGAGACAGTCTTGAACTTCTTTTCCTTGTATTGATGTTTCTCTGAAACACTTTCTCTCTTTGGGTGTAGTTTGTTACAGACTGTTTTCTTGGTATAACAGGATTTAAGCCTTTCAGGAATCATTTCCTTGTTTTTGTTGGTGTGTACCACTCACGATCCCATCACATCTTGCCAGAAGAAACACATAAAGAAGTCCTGCACAAACACACATCACCCATGCACACACAAATACTTGTACTCCTCTGGGGCCTCACTACCTGCTAAGTGCTGATAGGCTGGGATCTTGGATGCATGAGTGTGTGTGTGTGTTTTAGAGTGTGTGTGTGTGTGTGTGTGTGTGTGTGTGTGTGTGTGTGTGTTTTTGCAACCAGAGCAATGCTGCATCTGTGCACCAGGCTTGCCCCCCTCCAGCCCCCCCAGCCTTGTATCTCTCCCAGGCCAACAGCAGGCCAGAGCCATCAATCACGCTGGCATCATACAGGGAGCAGTCTGGAGCCTGGAGCAACATGCTCACATTAACCTCTCAGACGAGAGGCCAGCACCAGCGGCTCCACGAGTCATGATACTCTTCTCCAAAGTCATGATACCCTCCTTCCAGAGAAGTTTCCGAGGATATATATGAGTGTCCGTTTTCTATGTGTCTCTGTTTCGCTGTCCAACTTGTTGAACTTGTTTTAAGAACAAGGAAAGTGTGAGCGATGAAACATTTTAGAAATGCCAAAAATGCTTGACTTATAGTAAAACCAAAAGAAATACCATCTTGTTCAGTTGGTAGTTTATGTGATGGGTTCTTATCAGCCTCAGGCGTCGTTGGTAAACTGTATCTCTGTCATCACATCAGTATGATCTTTGGTTTACTGTTTAAGCTCTCCCTGTGTTTTTCGTCTAATTCAGCGTGTTCAGAGCAGGCTCTGTGCCCTTTGTGATGTTTTTCTTTACTGTGCTGGAGTAGCCTTGAAATAACAGCAAAGGAACCAAAATAAGGAGGAGCTATGACCCTGTTTGAGCACAACTTGACAGGGAGTGTAGAAGGGGTGGACAGGGTGATGTTCACTCCCACTGATTCCATCAGTAAGCTCATGTAGACAAGTGAAATAAGTCATTTTTTCTCCCTTTTTAGCTTTTAGCTCAGTTTTTCATCCTCATGTACCCTGTGTCTCTACTTCTCTATCTACTATTTTTCTTGTTGAATGTTTAGTATTATTTGAAGAATCTAAGTTTTTGTAAAATCAACAAGGAAATTAGTTGCTCTGAACTTAAAGAGGGTGTATTCTCAGACTTATAGTGTGCAGATTTTTAAGCCTCTACATATTCATACATAACAGAAATCACTTTATCTGTCTGTAGGCTGACTTACTGAAATCCTGCTAGCCCCTCACCCAGTATACCTCCATAGAGCTGGCCAATCAGAGGGAAGGGGGTTTGTGGAGTGGCAGCCTTAAAGAGACAACACATAAAATGAATTCATGATTTCATATAAATTAACAACATGGGAACCAGACAGACAGTTTAAAGCCTAAAAATAGCACATTACCCTCTTTTAATGTTTTATTCATCTTTTTCAAGAACCCCATAAAATCAGAGTAAAAATGCTAAAAATCCCTCAATAAATGCAGTTATCTTCTTTTTGATTGGTGACAAGAGTTAGATTCAGCCATCATTTTCATAATTATCACGCAACAAATAAGACATTTAAAGTCTTAAGCCAGTAACATTTGCCTTTCATATTAAGGCCCATAAGCCAAACACTGTGATCATTGAGAAGAATTATATACAACAGCTATGCAAACACATTTACAACAATTATAGTTTTACAGAGCAGCATTAACGCTAAATGTATGGTTCTAAATTAGCCAAGACAAGGTCACATCCTAACTTGCATACATATGTTTAGCTTTAGCCACAAGTCTGCATCCTAACATTTACAGCGCCTAGCTAGCAACAAAATCTTTTTACCTATCTTGTGTGTAGATTGAACAAACAAGGAATCTCTTCATTTTCAGACGCTGACGTTAAATATTGATTAATTTATTTATTGTTTTGTTTTTGAGACAGCTAGGATAGCTGTGCTACAGTCTTGAAGTTTAACTAAGCTAACAGCTAATGTCAACTTGAGCCACCAGACGTGATTCCAAACCTGCTGCACAGACATGTGATTTATCTTCTATCTCTTGGAGAGTAAAACCACTGTTTCTTTAAAAAACAGTCTTTTTGTGATCACCCTTATCAGCATTAAAACAAACAGCTAGCTTAAAAGCACCACTTAGCCAACACCCACTTGTTTTTCCTATAAATTAATTGCATTGATTTGATTGTAAAGCAGGCCATGAGCAGAAAGCACTCTACTGCTCTTTGTTTTATTTACCTCTAATTAAAATTTCAGTGACATACAAAGTTTGGATCGATGTGTGTTGTTTTGTTAAGTGGGAGTGTGGCTAAAGGCCAGATATCACTGGATTATTTAAACGACTGCAAACACATCCCATGGGGCCTCATGGAGCTCTGATTACAGAATAATTGTAGATTGATTGTTATAGATGATGGTATTAACTTCACACACATATTTATTATCAGTAATAACTGTTAGTCTTTGAGTCAGGGAGCTGTACAGGATCATTTACTCCATTTTCTCTTTGTTAGATTCTCGTTTCTGCCTCCCTTTCCCTCAAAGTTCATATTTGCTTTCTCTGACTTTGCAAAATAAACCTGCAGTGATGTTTTAAGACTCTTTGATTAGCAGAATATGGAGGCTGTAGTATTTTCTCACTGTTAATCTCATAGCGTGAGGTATAGAGTGATTATTTTTGCATGTTGAATCTGGAGGAAGGTCGTTCTTTGACCCTTGGGTGTGCGTATTTTTAGTTCCTCCAGAGGTGTTTGATCTATCCCAGAAGCCCCCTCCTCCCAGCTGCTCCCTGTGTGTTCAAACTGTAATGATCAGCAGATATGACAGCCATACTATGTGTACACGGATATGGTTAGGAGAGCGTCAACCACCCCTGCTGTATACAGAGGAGGTTGAAAGCTTTGACAACCATCGGGGGGGATGATGTCATGCGTGGGTCTCAGCTTGTACTCCGACATGTTTTCTGCACCGGTGAAAAAAAAAGACGAGCTCCAGAGGATACATCTGGAGGTTTCACAGAGTGGAATCCGACACCATCGAGCCGTCATGTTCAATCAATGAAGGAGAGGAAGCATGAGGAGAGGCGAGAGGGATGCTGGGACACATGGTGGGAGAGGTGGAGCGACAGAGATGGATGGAGGGGAGATATTGTAAAGTGATGTTCCTGAGGGAGAGTGGGAGGGGGGATGAATTAATGAACGGGTGGAGGAGAGGAAACAGACTGAATAGCAAACAGGGTTAACGGAAATGGACTTAAGTGATTTTGGGCCGTCTGTGGGTCGCTCTACTTTGGTCTAGACTCAGAAATTTTAGCAGCTAATGGACGGACTGGCATGAATATTCTGTTACCTTAACTTCCTCTTATGTTTCAACAGTCTGCCAAAGTTTCACTTCTCTTATCAAAAAACTCACTTACACCGCAATTGATTGATGGTTGGAAATTTGACGTACAAGAGATCCCTGCACACTGTTCTTTTTTTTGTGTAAAAATCAATGTTTGCATAAATCCTGCTGTCCAACTTGCAAAAAGATTTATAAACAACTTAACAAATATTTGCAAAACATTGTTAAAGTCTGTCCCTCCGGTACCCTCATAATACATGGTTTACAAAACAAAAGAAATCCCTGTTTTTCTTTCACTGGTTTTTGCAGCCTCTTGGTGGGTCTTCAGGTATTTTTGTTACTTGATAGTAAACACAACATTCAAACTGAGCTCCGACTTGGCTCAGTGCCAGCGGCAGCACACACCAACAGCCTCTGACAGAAGCTGTGTAAACACACTCACTAGCCTACCAACCACTTGCAGCATTGCGTTTCTACGTGGGAGAGACTCGGGAGTCGGGCACCTGACTTGGCATGTTACCACAAGCTAATCACAGGTATTTGACACCTACTCAGCAGAAAGTCACTCTCTGTCCTGAGCTGATCTTCAAGTTCCCAAAAGCGAGAGGAAGTTGAGCCAAGCTTCACCCTCATTAAGGAAAAAGCTTTATCTGTTTGGAGTTTCCTCTCACCATCTTTTTCTTGCTCCATGTTCCTTCCACCATTGAAGCTGTTCAAATAGCTCCTTCTACTCCTTCCACTGGGTGTGTTGTGATTGGCTGATGTAAACTCAGTCACTTTCCACCCAGAAACATCCCGAAACAACCAAAACATCAACATACAGGCAGAGGAGAGGGTTTGAGGCAGACACGGGCACTGACCCACACGTATGGAGGCGATTGTACAGGATTTTTCCTGTGGAAGTTGACATTTTATTTCTTTAGGAAAATCCTGCTGACTCTACTTTCAAATAAAACACAAATCAACAGAAAGAGGAGTTATGATTCAAGGAATGGTTTTAACTCCCAAGATGCAAGAAAAACTTTGAAAAGTAGACACAGAGCAAACTGTGGAGTAGATTTGTGGAATAATGAGAGGAACAAACAAATAAATGTGTGTCATATAAAAAAGCAAACCAAACAGATGCCTTGCTTCTGTTGATTTCAGACTGAACCATATGTTGCCAGCTAATAATCGTCACTAGATATTTTGTTCCACTTTTGGTAGTGCATTTCTGCTTCTACTGTACAAACCCCCTTCCCTCTGATTGGCCAGTCCTTAAAGTGATGGAACAAGTTGGGTCCTATCACAAGTTTGAGGGCAGAAATGACCCCTACAGCAGTGTTTTTGTGCAGCAGAAGCCCAGGGCGCTCACACCAAACACCCCCTCCCTGCTCCTCTGCTGGTTTCCTCTGCACTCAGACGGAGCCATTTTTTACTTGACCAAAAACACAAATAAACGGACTTCCACAGAAAAAATCTGATATCAGTCTGCATTCACCCTTTATTTAGGAAATTTTCAGCGCGTTACTTTCACACAAAAACACCGCTAAATAGGGATGCATGATATTGGATTTTTGCCGATATCCGATATGACGATATGCCGATACATTGAAACCCCTTTTGGCCGATACTGATACCAATAATCACAAGTTTGTTTGTTATTTTCACTGTAAAGAAAGCTAAGTCTATCCTGTACTGGAATTTATATGTGACGGTCTTATTTGTTTAAGAAACACACATAAAACGAGACAAAAAAAAAAATGATTTTACCATAAATAAGAAATGTATTATTTTTTCAAACTCAAGACATTCAGTATTGAAATACAGAAAAATAATTTCTTTAGATCACATGAATTTTAAATGTACAATGCATTTTTAAACATAACCAAGTTGCATTTGATTATTTTAGAGCTACTGTAACAACCTGGTGACAGACACAGAGCTCTGCAGTGCAAATAAATGAAGTGCTACATTTTATTTAAGGAGCTTATTTTTCAGATGGAAAATAATAATAACCCTACCTGAATAGCACCTTATCGGCTGTGCTTATCGGCAGAAATTTTCATATCTGCCGATACCGATAAACGTGTTTTTAAGCTTTTATCAGCCGATACTGATATTGTGCCGATAATATCGTGCATCCCTACCGCTAAATAAGGCTCTAGTTCTCATTGTGTCGTAAAACGGCGCTACCTCTGCTGCAGAGCCACAGCTGGCTACGAGGCGCTCACCGCTTAGTGTATCAGTCTGCGCAGCGTGCCAGATATAAACAAACGAAGGCAGTCTGCCAGGACGAAGAGACACGTTGAGAACTAGAGCCTTATTTAGCGGTGTGTTTGTGTGAAATTAACGTGCTGAAAATTCTCTAAATAAAGCGTGAATGCAGGCCGATATCAGATTTTTTCTGTGGAAGTCCGTTTATTTGTGTTTTTGGTCAAGTAAAATATTGCCCTGTCTGAGTGCAGAGGAAACCGGCAGAGGAGCAGGGAGGGGGTGTTTGGTGCGAGCGCCCTGGGCTTCTGCTGCACAAAATCACTGCTGTAGGGGTAATTTCTGCCCTAAACCTTGAGATAGGACCCAACTTGTTCTAACCCGGAGTATCACTTTAAGATATTTTCTTAGAGTGGAGTGTTTCAGTCAGTTCACAGAGATTTCTATAATATGTTAATATGTAGAAGTTGGAAAATCTGTGCATGTTTAGTCTGAACATCCAACACTGTGACTTTATATCCATGATTAAGATACGGAAAAGCAGGATACGCCCTTAAGGACTAATTTCTGTAATACAGGCCTCAACCTTGACCATTTGTCTGCTGAGTGTTAGCCTACTTTACGGCACCATCTGCAAACAATATCCAGGGAATCATGTCTGGACAATATCTGGAATTGCTCTTGTTCAAATGGGGCGCTGAACTGAAATACAGACAAAATACTGCAACACAGGAAGCTTCAACACACAGTTCAGCATCTACAACATGTTAACCATGCCCTCTCATTTACTGTGAGCTCTCCTGAGAATGTCGAAGCTTCTCATCTGGACTTCAGAGAAACTTCTTACATGGAGTTGAGTCTGTTGAGTGTCCAGTTGGTCTGACTCAGAGATTTGTGCTCTGACATGCAGATTTCTTCTTAACAGTTTAATGCTGATATGAAAGGGGCTTTAGTCAGCCTGTAGTTCAAAGCACTATTAACTGCCTTCACTACGGCTTCACAACCACATTTTTGTTCCACATCTCTCTGGGTTTATCTTTTTGTATCTTTATCTCCCTCTGCTTGCAGACATTATCACTAGAATTGAAAAGAATGCCGTCTCTTGTGATTCCCGCGGCATGTAAAAACACAAACGCGCCTACAGTCATGACCTCTGGAGTCTGCTGCACGCCCACATGCAGCACATTAAGGAATAAGAAGACGGCAAGAGCGAGAAAAGAGCAGACGGCACAATGATTAAATTATGTTAAGGTCAATGAAGCTAAAAGGTTTCAGTCTTTTAAAGTTCATCTTGTGACCCACCATTCCTAAGATGATTAGAGAGAAGAGTGTAGATACTGTCGGAGCAGAAAATGAGGATAAGCTGAAAGTTTGACGGGCAAAGAGACTTTCCAGCTGACTCTAGTTTCCAGCGTAAACGATCAGGGAGGAGTTTCAGCGTAACTTAAAGACTGTTACCCTCAGGTGCTGATTTGTGTAAATCTTTAAAGCTGTTTATAACTGGTTAGATATGTTACAGATGAGCAGGTGGCAGTCAGGTGTGTGGTTACTCTGGCTGAAACAGGCTTTGAAGCCTACAGGTGCTGACTGGAGGTCATTTTTATGGCTGGTTTGATGTCTCACAGAGCAGCAGGTGCTGATGGGTGCTGCTCCCTGCACCGTGGTATCAAACAGATCTGACTTTTGCAGCTTGGTTTTGATGTTAAGTTAAATGCTGATCTGCAGTCCTTTTGGTTTGGAGAGCTGCTGCAGAGGGCGGCAGGGTTTTATTGTGGGTTAGTGTGGCTGACAGACTGACAGGGTCAATCAGGTCCATATGGGCAGATCAGGAACAGGCTGACTGGTGGGTGATTGTGGTCTTGTGGCTGTGATATTTAAACAGAATTAGGTTAGACATTTCTGTTGTTAGCATACCAAATTTAAACACTGAGTTATATCTGCAAGTCACCTTTATCAGCTCAGAACAGAGTAGCGGTATCAGCTCCTTGTGTCGGAGTAGACTCAGTGGTGCTGGGATCCCACTGGAAATGAAAGCATGCTGACTCAACAAGAGGTCACAACGTTAATCCACTGATCACAGCTATCTCCAGAGATGTGTCACAGGGGTGGCCTGAACTATGATTGGCTCTTCACCTGGTCATAGGCGGGGCTTGATTTAAAAATCAGCAAATTGCTCTGTGATGTTACATACTGCCTGTAGCTTCCTTAGCATTTAAATAAAGCACCTGTCTTACTTTAAGGGGGTTGATGTGAAGGAGAGAAATTTATTTAAATTACCAAACAAATTCCTGCACATTACCTGCCAAAAACGTCGTTAATAGCTGATGGAAGAGTGGCAAGTATGTAGTATGTTAGTTGTTCCAGAGTGCATCCATGTTTGCACATGTATGGTTAACATGTTGAAAGTTTACATAAAATTAGACAGCAGTGAAAAACACAATGTAATTATTACTTCAGCCAAGCAGGTTATGTATTTGGGAGAGTTTGTTTTTCTGTGAAAGACATAATCCAAAAAGTAACAAACAGATCTTGATGAAATTTTCAGGAAATGTTCAAAATGGAATAAGAAAGAAGTGATTACATTTTGGAGGTGATCTGGATCACTTTCTGGATCTAGGACTTTTTTTTAAAAGAATTCTTCATCATTGTGAGATAGGGCCATTTTCACCATATGTGTATATAACTCCACGATGAATGGTTGGATTGCTTTGCAATACAATACAAGACAAGGTCACCATAATTTCTGACAGATGTAAAAGTACAATCCAGATCCTGGAAATATTCTGGATACTAAGATCCAGAATATGAAATATGTACTGGGTCGTCATCATTTTCAACACTGTCAGGTAACAAATAATCAAACAAACCTGCAACTAACACCAAATTGTAGCAGACAGTCTGCTGAAAGAAGGTATAACATAAAAGTAAGACTAAAGTGTTGGTGACAATCACAATATGCTTGGTGGAGGTCTGTGCTCTCTGAATGCTTTTCTAGTTCTTTATGAACTTATCAATCAAGTTGAGCTTCTAAGCATGATGATCGGTGATGCACCTTGCGAAACATCTTAACAGTGACTGGTATTCAAAATAACAGGTCATGTCTGATAGTAGCCGCCTACCTGTTTATGTGACAATAAATAATTTAAAAAAAAATCTCAAATATTTTTAATTCAACATATTTATTTCTCAACATATAAACTTGCAATGCTGTGTTCATGTGCAGCATGGAAATTTCCCTACTCTCCCACTCCCGAACAGTCACAAGGATACGTTGAGGTACTGAAACATGGTACCATTTGATTTTACATGAATCGGTACTTGGTACTACAGATGGAATTCGGACTACAGTAAGATCAGATCTACCCACAAGGATGATAAACATGCGATAAAAATGTTAAAATTCATTGTAATAATAGAGTGTGTCACAGAGGAAGTGTCTCGTAGACATCTTTTGACATCTGTCTCAAACACTGATTTGAAAAATGCACTTAGCATAAAATCCAGACTGTCTTCCTATTTATCTTACTTCATATTAGCAGGCGAGGGACTGACTCTCACTGAGCTTCTTTGGAGACTGTGCGACACTCTGCTTTGCTTGTTCACTCTTGCCTAAGAATAAGACAAGACAAAGACACTTGGATAGTTTGTTTAGCTATAGACCTGAAGTGAAATTTCCAACATTGAACCGGATGTTATGCTAAAAGCAGCACTTGCATGAGTGCAGGAATAAAAAAGTGTTACTTGAATGATAGGGTACATGGCGAGTACTTGATTATTCATGCCCATCCCTACTAAATAGTCATGTGTCAACTTGAATACATGAACGTAGTTTGCTTCTAACACATACTCTGAGCGGTTTTCATCACTTTGGAAGTCATGAATACAAATATTGATGTAAACAAGGCTTTTATGCTTCTCTACGATTACAGATTTGATTCTTGTCAACCGTAGACTTTGACTCAGTGACTTAGTTTCCCATTGGTTTGTGGGTTTCCTTTGAAACCTCAAGTCTGATGTTTGCCTGCCTCTATCTCAGATCTTATTCAGAGGGGAAGGGAGGCTTGTGGCACTTGTGCAACCATCATCTGTCTCTACTTCTGATATGCATGTTGTACAGATTTCATGGGAATTCATCTCATTGTTTTTGATTTATTCACCAGAACTCCTATCTTCATATGGAGTAAAGTGGTGACGTTGTGCTGTGTCACTAACATGATTCAATCTCACCTGCTCCCTCCGCTCCTCCATGCTCCCCATGTGTAATGGAGTCCAACATGGACCCTTCAGACAGTGATGGACAGCTTTATATGCCAGTGCCTCAGAGGCTCCAGAGGCCGTTTCCATCCACAAAGGATGAAGTCCAGTTATTGGTTTTTCCAGGGCAGATGTTACCCCAGCTCATGAAAACAGCCAGTTACATAACTCACTGGTTTTGATTTAGGCAGAACGGGATAAGGAGACATCAAATGCAGCAAAATGAGGTGGGTAAACACAGAAGACGTGTGTTGGAGGACATTTTGGTATAATTTACAGCTCAGGCGGGCTTGACTCTGAAATGTACTTGAGCTCAGGCTGTGATAAATGGAAAAGGCCTGGTTGGCCTAAAGCCATCTTAAATCAGCTAAATTAACTTTGTGCCTCTCTGTGTATGTGTGAGTTTTTGTGTTTGCGCGCGTGTGTGCAACGTCGGATTTGAAGGGATGTGTATAATCAGGTTAATAGGAACAGGAAATGGAGATTCTCAGGGAGATGGAGTGGGGTAACACAGGAAGTAGAGAAATGACCGAGGGAGAAACAGGGGGGATAATATTTCTTGGCTGGGATTCCTTTGTATGACTCTGCAGGTCCCCTCCTCTCTCTTTCTTCCCCGTCTCTGTGTCTCTCTTAACCCGGGGGAATGTAAAGAGCATAATCTTTTATTTGATCAACATCTAAACAGCAGGATGATGACTGGCAGCAGTGTGTTTTCATAAGTTCTGTGTTTATAAAGAGCAGAGAGAGCGGCTGCTAACAGACCTAATTGGATGTAATTCATGCATTTCATCCTCCATGAGTTATGGTCCACACACATGTGCACTGATCCCTGTTTGTGTAGCTAACATGTGCAGGAGGCTGTAACACAAGATCAGCAGCACACATGGTGTATGAACAGTAAGTGTATAGTTTCATAGTGTATTAAAAGATAAATTAATCCATGGTGAGTGATTCATTTGTTATGAGTTGGTAGACATATTGAAGACCTAATGTGAGGGATATGACATATAACATGTTATGATATGAGTGATGTTGTGTGACCTTACCTGCCCTGAAACTATAGAAACTATAGAAATAAAGTATCCATTCAATCTGTATGTCCATGGATGTTTGGTTGAAATATAGCACAAAATAGTCTGATGTAACATGGTGGAAGACTACCATTATACACCACAAATTATGATGTAACATAATAAGAAACTATACCATGAGATACAACATAACGGGATATAATATGATGGAGTAAAATGCGCTGATAAAAATGGATGAAAAATGTTAGGATGTATGATGTATCATGATACTATGATAATATGTTGAGCCATGATACAGAGCAGTATGAGAAGATATGATATGGTATGAATTATAATACAATCTGTCAATACACTATACAATATGATCCTTTACAATAAGATATGATATGATAATGACGATATGTCATGGTTTGTTGTTATGATATGGAATGATATATGTTACAGTTTAATACAAAACATGTATGACATGTTGTGTTACTGTATGATACGTTATGATGAGGAGACACAAGGTATGATACATTATGATACAATATCAAAATCAAATTAAACTTTATTTATTAAGTGCTTTTCATACAAAATATGTAACTCAAAGTGTTTTACAGCACAATTAAAAACAATTAAACATGCCACCACATTACAAACAAGTATATCAAGATTCGATAATAATGATTTGATATGTTGGGATACTGTTATCACGATAAAACATGATATGCTAAACACATCACAATACTCGATGATGATACAATATCATAGACTATAATACAAGAGAATATTATGGTATGTTGTGATACACTGCAAACCAATCGGATGCAATGCAACTGATTATAAAATATGATGGGATATAATATAATATGATACATTATTTTTGGAGATGGGTACCTTTCACATTTGAAATGATACAGTACTGATGCCTGGTACGGTATCAGTATTGGTACTCAATGGTACCAATTTTTGGTACTTTTCTGTGTTTATGTGGTAAAAAATATAGATTTGTTTGATGATAAAATATATATACATGTAAAAATGTGTATCTTATTTTTTCCCTTTTTGTTTGTTTGTTTGTTTATTCCTAGTGGTTCGGGATGGGTACCTTTCACATTTGTAATGATACGCTGATGCCCGGTACCTGTCAATTGGTACTGGTACTGAACGATACCAATTTTCTGTACTTTTTGTGGTAAAGAATATCAATTTGTTCGATAGTAGAATATAAAAAAAATTTGATTCAACACATTTGTTCTTCAATAAATAACTGTGTAATGCTGTTTTCATGTCCAACATGAAAAATCTCCTTCTCTTCCACTCCCTCACAGTCACAAGGATGCATTTAGGTACCTAAACATGGTACCTTTTGATTTTACGTGAATCGGTACTCTTTGGTACCCATTCCTAATTACTTTATAGTACAACACGATATGATGTGATGTGATATGATACACTATATTGTGTAATCATACAATATGGTGCAGTATGGTTGGTGATGATAAAATATGATACAGAAGAAAGAAAAGTTATTGTGTTGTTGACACAGTATGGAACGGAGAACTTTACCATGGAGTTTGTTTTATCGAGGTTGAAATAAGAATAATCTGGGCTGCAAGCAGACATTGATGTACTGAAAACTGCTGAAACAGATCTGAAGCAAACAATAACAATGCTTACAGACCGTTCTTTTTAACAGTATACATTGCAAGAGTCCCTGTGTCAGTTGACTTTCAGTTTCAACAGTTTCAATTTAGCAAAACACAAAGGACTTGGTACATGTTGTATCTGGTGATATGAAAAGATCATAAACTACAAGACAAAATATAGATTTGATAAAGTCATTGATAAATACTCAGAGGACCATAAATGTTCTTATAATTTAATTTGAGAGGGATGCACGTTTTATTATTATTGATTTTTAATTTGGTTATTTGGGTCCAAACCACAAAGATCACTAATGCTGACTGTCTGAGAACCTCAGCAAAGATAGTCTGTCATATAAGGTCAGACACATTTCAGAGCCATGCACAGACTGGCTGAAGTTTCATTCCTAAAACTCAAGCCATAGCATGGCTAAAATCTTTATAATTACTTTGACAGCACAGTCCAGACTGCATACAGTTGTTGTCTTTATAGTTGAGTCAGACCAGACATGTCAGCTACGAAGCATGATCAGAGGACAAAAAGCTGCTTTTTATTTGCGTCTCCATGTATGTGGTCTGTGTCTGCACGGCTCTTTTTTATTCCAGTTCAGCTCTGACTCCTCTGCACTCCCTCACAAGTCTGAGAATTGAATAAATTACAGCAGAGGAATTCCCTGGCTCAGTAGATATAAAGAGTGTCATTGTAGTGGCAGCACAATGAGACAAGGATGGATTTATATAGAGCCTCTGTGATATATACTCAGGCCAGTGACAGACGGGTGCAGACTGGGTGCAGTGCAGAGAGGAAACCATTGTCCTGCAGGTCGGACTGAACTCTGACCAGAGAGCTTCACACTAATGTCTGAAACTCCTCCACTGATCTCCAGTGTGTGTGAGTGAGTGTGTGTGCGTGCATGTGTGTGTATAGGGGCGATGGAATAGTGCACACAGGTTGTTAGTCATCTCAGTGCAACACCTCGAAGTACAGTATTTTTATTTCATAGGTGCAAAAAACATTGATAAAGTTCAGAAATACAACTCATTTTTGCATTCTGTATTAACTTCCAAACATCTTTGAAAAAAATGAGAGACAGTTTTGCTTTTAAATCATAGGACAGCTGAGGAGAGAAAATGAGGAAATCTGGGGAGAAGACAGAAAGGTGTCCAGCCAGCAGCCGGTCTGACCAAGGCTAGAGCTTCCATTTATGAGACATGCTGAAACTGCAAGACCAACAGAGCCTTAAATTCCATACATTTAAAAAAATATATAGATTCTTGTCAGCTTTAAATCTATTTTGATAGAAATATGCTTTTTTAGTGGAAAAAAACCCAGCATTTTCTATTTCGTAGTAACTTCATTCAAGATATCTCAACTTTTTGGTGATGCAGTGTTTACAGTAACAAGGTCCCTGGTTTGATTCCCTGGCTGGGCAGATACTTTTCTGTGTAGAGCTTGCACATTCTCCCCGTGTATGTTTGTTTTCTCTCCAACTTTCTCCAACAGCTTAAAAACAAGTCTATTAGTGTGATTAGGAAAAGCAGTGGCTAGATGGATGTGGCTCTAATCCTCTGTTATTGTATTCCAATACAGTGAATCAAATCTTGTTGTGACTCCTGTATCATGACAAATGCTCTGTCATCAGCTTCTGGTTTAATGAGTATTAATAAATATCCTGGACTGTTTATCCTGAATGTGTATTTTTCATTTCCTGGTCGTATTTTGAATATTCTCTAAATACTCAAAGTGATTGTTTTTAATCACTGACATTCTGCTCAATGAGAACACTAACATAGGTCTCGAATTTCCAGATTAAATTATTTACTATAAAGTGAGGTCATTTAATCTGAGCAGTAAACAACAGTCCCTGGCAGTCATCCATAACCTTCCTTTCCCTCTGTCTCTGCAGTGCTGCTGGCCTGCGCGCTGTCCTTCAACGTGGACCAGAAGAATGGTTTGTCGTTTAACGGCCCTCTGGAGGACATGTTTGGGTACACTGTGCAGCAGTTTGAGAACAGCGAGGGGAAATGGTGAGTGTCAGTAGCTACTGTGCTTCAACCCTGATCGACATTTTTCACCACTCCCCACTCCTCATCTCATACTAGAACAAGATTCATGTGTCTGACTAAATGCAATGGCATCTCAACGTAGAGCTTGTCAGTAACATGTCAGTAAAAGACAGAGAAAGGAGTTGAACAAATGTTGAAGCTAACAGGCTTTCAATATCTGGTTGTCAAATGTATAACAGCTTTCCCCACCTCCAAATTATTAAAGAGGGGTTATTCAGCTTCCCTATATTTTATATATGGATATAAAGTAACAATGCTGGATGCTCAGACTGATTGTGTGCAAATTTTCAAATGTCAATATATTCATATGGTTTAGAAATCCTTGAATCCGTCTGTAAACTGGTCAAAACGCTCTGTTCTAATAAATAAATCAAGATCTTCACGAGACTCACTGAAATGATGAGGTCAACACATGACGATCTCCTAACTGGTGTAATACGCACTGGGGGGACAGTCCTCACCAGAATCTGCCAATAGCTCTGCCTGTTTTAGGCCCCCAGAGAGCTGGCCAATCAGAGGGAAGGGGGTTTTTGGAGTGGGGGGCCTTAAAGAGACAACACAGCATTTCAATCAGAGGTTGAAAAAAGGGTTATTGAAAAAAATGTGTGAGAAAAATAGTCAGTTTTGAGCTGTAAATCCTACTACGGGGGCACAAGAGGGACAGAATTGAGATTTTAAAAGCTCAATCCTTCTCAAACTCAATTTCACCCAACCTTGACTGAGTCTCCCATGTTTACTTTGATAGTTGAGATCTTGTCCCTGAACTCAGCCTATCCAGTTCTCATGTGAAACAGATAGCAGGGTGACGCAGGCCCGGTCACACCACCACCACACACCTTTGACAGGCTCCCTGCTCCACTCTGCCAAAGTGGAGTCACCTGCTTTTGTTTCCTACTACTTCAGCGGTCACTGCACGCTGTCAGCTCTTCAGTCCTTTCACAAACACACTGCGCTAGCAGGAAGGAGTCATTTTTGATCTTCAAAACAGGGGAGCCATGTGGTGAGATCTGTGATCTGTGATCTGTGACTACTTAAGCTTCAACTTTGTATCTTTAAGCTGCAACATTATGATTATGACTTCAAACGTCACTCATATCAGTGCAACATGTATTTATATCCTGCGTATTTTTACAGATTTCACGCCTTTAAACTACTTCAAGTAAAGTTAATAAGTTCCTCTTTCCTTTGTTTAAGAATTATACTGAAATGATCAAGTTAAACTATTAAGGAACACAACACTGGAGTATGTTGGAAAAAAGATAAAACGTAAAAGTGTTTGGTTCAATCTTGACCTAATGAAAAGAACTAGGCTTGTGTGACTTCTTCAAGATGCTTCACCTTTTCTTTGAGGGGCTTCTTCAGTTCTAAGGAGACGTTTTAAAACTAAAGACGCCTTTTAGAGGAGAGGTGAAGCATCCTCAAGAACTCTACGGAAATTGTCATGATTTGTGTCCAAGCCTTTTGCCTTAGTTGTAGTTTTATAGTATTTTGCCTTCCATCCCTGCTTCACAACAAGACAGGAGAAAAAACATTGGAAGGAAACAATACTTTTAATTTTCTCAAGATGTCTTTCAGAAAAATTGGTTTCAACGGAAATCATATGATATTGACCCTGAACATAAAAAATATTTATTTTATTCATCCCCTTTTGGGGTTGTGAAGGGGGCTGGAGCTAATCTCTGCTGTCACTGGGCCCAAAGCTGAGTACACTGGACAGGTCACCAGCCTATCACAGGGCTAACATGTAGAAACAACCAATCACATACACACTAACTGAGGGCATGCAGACTCCACACTGAAAGGCACCTGCACACCTGGGATCTGAAACCAGGAACCCTCCTGCGGTGAGGCAACAGCACAACCCACTGCACCGCCGTGCAGCAGTTTACTTGTAAGATAAATATAAAGTGTAATTTAAGATTTAAGAGTCTGGCCAGAAAGACTCCCGTTTGAGTGAGCTTTTTATACTACATATAACTTTAGTTTGTTTAATTTCAAGCTAATTAATTATTACTAACACAGGCAGGATGTCTTAATTCACCTGTAAAACCATAAAAGTGAAGGAGAGTGCTCCAGCTGCTGCTGTAATGAGGATCTTTGTCTTTACGACTCTGGCTGTTGACTTTAAACTGCTCACCAGAGTCTCCTCATACCCAGCCTGTAAATACACCGAAACCAAGCATCTGTGACTCCTTTCTCTAACTGTGTGGGAGCACGATTTTAAAACCATTTAAAGCTGTAAGAATTGGTTAATAGCTCTGTGAGTCATTGTCTTCTCTCCTCATCTCTTCTTCAGTTTATTTTCCCACCAACCTGTTGCAACACTACAGCTGATGATTTCCCAATGTCCGTACCTGCTGCTGTTTTGCCCCCACATGAGATCAGTTACAATAATTCACCCCTCACTAATCAGTGGAACCAGCTGTTTCCCAGCCTACAAACTGTTCCCTGAAAACATGTTGGCTCGATTTGGTTCCAGTTCAGAGCAGAGCGATAAGAGCGCGATTAAAGAAGGTGGACCAGAGAAAGATCATGGGCAGAGCAGGACATCATATCAAAGGAGAGAGCCAGAACAGATGAAAGAAATAAAACACGAGTTTAAGAGCAAGGAATTAAGGACGGGGAGGGGGTTATAAAACTGGAGATGATATGTAGCCCTCAGTAGGAGAATACCTCATGAAAAAAGAGCAGGACCATGAGGTGATGTAACATACAGGTTGCCCTTAACGGGAGCCGACTGATGAGGTACAGATGTCTCCTCCTGACCTCCGCCCTTTAGCTCCTCAGTGCTCCTCAGCAGTGATGAAAGGTGGATGAACTGCGGAGAGAAAATGTGGTACATTTAGCAGAGACAGCTCAGAGGTAAATCACCAGGAAGTTTTTTTTCTGTGTTAGATCTGTAGCACTGTTTAATGAAGAGCTAACGTTAGCTTAGTGTAGCACAAATGCTTGCACGGGCAGAGGAACACATGTGGCTCTTAATGTATAATATTACCAATATCTAACTGGCAAGACTGAAAGTATGAAACTATTTTTTGTTGTTACATATTAATACAGAATTTGAAAATATAACTTTTAAATGAAAAAGTCAAACTATTAATACTCTTAAAGTAATATGGCCAAATAAGTTTAGTTCTTCATTTAAATTCATTTCGCATAAAAAAAGTATATTTCATTAAGGCATAAATAATGAGTTATCTTGATGCTAGCAGAGGGCTGGCAGCCCAGAAGCCACACACACAGAGTCATCTTTGTAGAGTGCTTCAGTCTTTAATCAGCTTAAGTTGTAAATCAATTTGCTTAAGGCAAAAGCTGCTACAGATCACTACTAAGAAATCATTAAAGAGGGAGTATTGTGCTTTTTTAAAAGTCTTTATTCTGTTCCCTCTGGTGCCTCTGTAGTACAAACATGATATACAGCTTTAGAATATCCCCTCTTTTCTCTTTCTGGTGTTTTAGAAAACCCTTTTCTCAGCTTCTGTTTGAAATGCTTCATTTTAGCTGCTGTCTGTTTAAGGCTCCCCACTCCACAAACCCCCTTCCTTCTGATTGGCCAGCCCTTTGGGCAACGTTCATGACATGTTGAAGAAGTAGAAACATTTGCAGACCTTGGTGTTTGAGCCCCCTTCCCCGTTAATGTGTCATGAACCAGGTAGGAGATCCCTATGAGATGACCTCATCGTTTCAACAACTCTCCTGAAGATCCCGCAAAGGCCTCATGAAGATCCTGTTAAGTTTCAGAACAGAGCGTTTTGATCAGTTTACAGATTCAGGGATTTCTACAACAAAGTTTTAAAATCTGCATATGTTTAGTCTTTACTTTATATCCATGTTTAGAACATGTGTAAGAATAACACCCCCTCTTTAATGTTGTATCTTTCTCCCATGCAGCAGAGGTCAGGCTGAGTGGAGAGTGTGTTGTTGTTGTTCCTCTCTGAGTTTCACTTCAGAGGACCAGGGCCCATTAGAGCGCAGGAATGTTAATAAGCCTGAGTGTTTGGAGGAGGGCAGATGACAGGCTTTTTTTAGCCTCAGTTTACTGATGCAGTGAGATGATGTGATGACACACAGAGACGTAGATGTGCGTAACATGAGGCAGGAAACTGATACGTGAATCAGCTCTGCAACATCTGTAACATGTCATGGGATGGTCATTAAGGTTTTGTCTTACTGGGAGCTGTTTCCATGTAAAGAACAATTTGATGGTGTTAATATAATGACCTGAAGGCTACATAATGACGAGCCAATTATAATAAACTTTAACAGATTTATTAGCCAATCAGAACCTGCTGTTTATGTACAATTTAACTCCACAAGTGTAATTAGACCAATCTGAGTGGTTGGGAAATTAGATAATGTGTTTAACTTGCCAAAGCTTCATTTCTGCAACAATATTTGAGCGGTGCTTGTTTTCATTATCGTTTAAAGTGTGGTTGTTGGCAGCGTTTCTAACCCACTGATCCGATCTGTTGTTTATTTATTCAGGGTTCTGATTGGATCACCGCTGTCGGGACAGCCAGCAAAACGGACAGGAGACGTCTACAAGTGTCCTGTGGGGACGGGGGACAACACATGTATCAAACTAGAGCTGCCAAGTAAGTATACTGCCCAATTCTGATGATTACCAAACAAGGAAAAACCAAATGTCAGTACTTTAAGCCTCAGATGCATGAGTGACTGGACCATACATGGGTCACCCTGCACGTTAAAGAATACATGTGTTTTAAGTCATTTTTGTCATTTTGCTTTAGAAAATCAAGTGTATTACTGTGTACATAACATTTTGGTCCACACAATAGTTATTTAATATTTGGAAAATGTTATTTTCCCACTTTAAAATACAAATAAAAGGCATAAAAACAGAAAGATTCTTTTATGGGTCATTTTTGATCCACTTTTGGAAGCATGGAGTTGTAATACAAATATTACTATTCTTCAAAAAGTATAAGAGGGAACTTCAAATATTTAACAAAATTAAATCCAAAACATGTTTTTTTCAGGAATTCCTGAAATATTAACTTAAAACAACTTCTCAATACAAAGATATTCTAGAAAAAAACCTCACCAAGTCTCCTTTGACCCACTGAAAAGTCTAAGGATTAAAGGTCCTATAAGGACTTTTAAAGTCTCATTTTTAAATATTTGTCTTCTCATAATCTACGATTTTAAATGAGACTAACAGTGCTAAATTAGTTATTTCTTAATGCCATGTCTTGAGACAGGAGAACACAAATCCTTTTATGGCGTACAATCTGAAATCCCTTTCATGATACTGTGTTGGGTGGCTTCTTTTTAGCAGTAATAATCACAATGTGTCTTTTTTCTAGAAGAAAATAATCTCTCTGATTAAATTTGTAGTAATGGTGGACACTAAAGCTGGACTGACAAAAAGAAAAAAGGGGAAAACACCTCTATAATTTTATGATGGACACTCAGCGAACAAAAAGATAGAGTGAAACCAATTAACTCATCTTGTTCAGGTTGGATTTTACCAGGAGAACACAAATCCATTCACAGCCGTAGACCGAAAGTCTCTTTGATAAAACCACACAGGCTGGCAAAGTTTAACAGTGAGAAGCAACATCTGTCCTTTTCCTTGAAGAAAAGGATTTCTTGGGTTTAATTTGTATTTATGGTGGAGACTCAAAGCAAAAGCTAAAAGAAAGCTAAACAGGAGAGTGATAGAGCACGAGCTAAAACACAGGCTAACCTGTTTGTGCTAATGTTGACTCCAACCCACAGTCAGCAGTTATTCTGCAGTGGTCTGTTCAAACTTGAGAGTCTATCAATAAAATGAAGAGTGAGGTTACGTTAGCTCTGCTTTGTGGATGACTGGCAGAACAGAACCAGGATTCACTGACATTAGTGCTGCACGATTTGGGGAAAAGGTGCAATTTGCGATTAGGTGGACAATAATGCGATTGTGCTTGCGATTTAATAAAAAAAGTTGTGTCATGATGAGTCTACAGACTTGCTTGGTTATCATGGAGAAAAATCTGAATTGCATGTGCTGACATTGCGATTGCGATTGCGATTGCGATAATTGTGCAGCCCTAACTGACATTACACATTACAGACACGTCTTAGAGCACTGGGCAGTGGGTAACAGTAAAAAATAGTTTGCTCACCTTCTGGACACACAACTACCAACTGAGTTTACAAAGTTTGAGAAAAGTAATGTTAAAAAGGAGACCTGTGCTCCAAAACAAATGCACGCTTTGGTGAGAGTCATATCCTTACGGCATTGGGTGATGGTGCTCATGGAAAACCGAGTCTTTATCAACAAGTGTAGAAAGTTATCACAGTGCTTAACAAAAGAGTGAGATCATTCTTTGCTTCCAGCTTCTGAAATCTGAGTATTTGCTTCTTGTTATTCTTTAGGTTTTTGGAAAACTGCCTGACGAAACAAACCATTCAAAGACGTCTCCTTTTTTTCTAGAATATTATTAACCGAGTTTTTCAAAAACTAAACAAATCAGTTTATCATGAAAATAATCAAATCATTATACCATAATGAAAATGTGTGTTTTCAGCCTGAATACGTTCTGCTTTGTTGATGTTTCTGTGTATTTCAGTCTACTGTACATCTGATAGTGCCTCTTGGGGGGAAATGAAACCCATCTGAATGGGAAGACAGTAAATAAACAAAGTTTTAATGTTTCAATTATCTAATTCTATCTCAATTAAACAGATAAACATAGCTCAGCTCCCGGTCAGCAGTCCTAAAAGCCTCCATTAGTGCCTGTCTGTGTTTGGATGCAGGACCCTGAGAACCAGTAAATCTGAAAACCAGCTCTCCACTCAGGGATTTAGATTTTTCAACACAGCTGTTCACACCTCAGAGTTACCAAGATTCAGGAGTCATAGTTCACCTACTGTGGGTAAACAATTGGCTTTACTTACTGTAAGTGCTGATAATTTGCAGACAGGCCTGGAAATGAGACTCTCTCTATACCAGGGGAGAGTATTTGTTTAATGTTGAATAAGTCCAGCAGGCTAAAAGCAGGATCGCACAAACTCAAGCTTAGTCTGGAAAATATCCACAGGGAATCGATTGAGGCTGGCAGTCGGAGCCAGACCACTCAGCAAGCATCCAGGAGGGGTTTGAATGAAGATAAGATTCAAGAGCTGTGTTTGGAAACTGAAGCTTCAACTTCATGACCACTTATTTGGATCACACATTTAAGTATATTCAAATGTATTTTTCTTTAGCACCCCCTTTTTTTAAAAAAAAAAAAAAGTAAGGTTATCCTGTTGGAAAAGGTTCATGTTAATGTCTGATTAGAGCTGAACTCAATTTGATCAACGTCCACTGACGACACTCACACTCAGACCCAGACCTGTTACCACTTTGGGTTTACATCCCAGCCCAGGAGAGCGATCTGCCAAACCATAATGAGCAATTTAAGCTTGTGTGGTAATGTTGTAATTTTTAATCAGGTTTCCATCAGAGCAGTTAAATTGGAAGGTGGTTATGCCATGGTGTGTAAAGTCCTTGCACTCATTATAAACTTTTTTTTTTGTTGACGTCTGCAAAACAGATCTGCAGAATGTTTTTCATGATTTTCAGAAAGTTTATCCAAACAGCAAACATATTACATGATTTGTGTAGATTTAAGTCTGGATGAGTTAACATGGTTTGTAACGCTTTTAATTGGAACAGTTGTCAATTTGTAACAGTCTCTTCCCCATGTCCCTTATATATATATATATATATATATATATATATATATATATATATATATATATATATATATATATATATATATATATATATATATATATATATATATATATATATACAGTGTAATGGCTCTTGTCACAGTTCCTACAGCTGCATTTTAAGCGACTTGTTTTATTAAAGTGGTCATTTTTAGCCATGAATGTGTGAGAAGTGTGATTTGTTCTGATAGTTATCAGGACTTCACAGTTCACTGAGGACAAAGCTTGTATTCTCCTCTCAGGGCCACGAGGAGCCGTCAGGAGGTACAGGACTAAAGACTGTCTCAGTCATGTAAAGTTAGTCAAACAATCAGCAGAGTGATATGTTAGATAACAAAGACAAGTAAAAACTTACTAGTCATTTTAGTCATTTTAATATGTCTATACACAAATATTATCAGTATCAATATCTGTTTTCTTTATGATAAATGACTGTCTAAGAGCACTCTTTAGAAACTTTCAAACTGCTTAAAGTTTATTGCAAGAAAGTTAATAAAAACAAGTCTTTAATTCAGGGCCTCTTCTTCAGCGTTTACAGAGAGAGAAAGAGTTCAATAAACCCAGAAGAAAAATGGAGCCAAACTTAAAGAGGGGGTATTCTGCTTTTTTGTTGACATACTGTCTCTCTTGTGCCCTTATAGATTTACATAATGTTTAGTTAAAAGTCTCTTTTTTTTCTTGAGCTGGTGGTTCAGAAAACCCTTTTTTCAGGCTTTGTCTGAAACTCTGTTTTTTAGCTGCTGTCTTTTTAAGACTCCCTGCTCCACAAACCCCCTTCACTCTGATTGGCCGATATGTAACAACCACCTGAAATGTAACCAAAAAATGTAATACACCCAAAAGTGGAACAACTGACCCAAAATGTAAAAATGTGTTAATCCCCCACGTTTTTTAAATAACTATTTTTTTTTATTTTTTTTTACTTTTTTTTTCAATTACATTTCAAGTTGTTGTTACAAATTGAGCTCTATCAAGCCCTCTGGAGGTTTGTTAGGGCCGAGTTATGACCAGACCTTGGTGTTTGAGGCCCAACCATCCAACCTTTAATGAACCTGTTAGGAGATCCTTATGCAACTTCATCTTTCCAGCAAGTCTAGTGAAGATCTCAGGAAGATCTATTGAAGATCTTGGGCTATTTTTAGAATTGAGCGGGTTGCTATGTGTGTGAACGTCCAGTGTTGTTAATTTTGAATGTGAATAAAATCTTTATACCCCCTCTTTAAGTTATCAAAAGTCCTCATACCACAGTCCTGATAACTAACAGCTCTGCTGCGTGTGTGTGTGTGTGTGTGTTTGAAGGAGAGAACATGCCAAAGTCATAGCATTTAGTGACATTCAGGAATAGTTAAATTTCAAAGTGGCCCCTGGAGGATCTGTGATGATTTTGATTCAGAATTGAAACGGCATGTGAATGAGTTTGTGAGAAATATGTGGGTCCCTTGGCAAGGAGCAGATCCAGAGCATTCTCAGCAGTTTGCTAATTTTAGCCACATGTTGTGATTTCTTCACGTTTGGGGTTCTCTAAATCTTCCTTCCCACAATTGGGACGTACAACATTACAACATTTTGATGCATTGTGTCCTTTATTGATTGCCAAAGGACACACACACACACACACACACACACACACACACACACACACACACACACACACACACACACACACACACACACACACACACACACACACACACACACACACACACACAGGAATAGTGGGTTGAAGGAAGAAGCTCTCTGTCAGTTGTTAAATTGTAAAGAGGGAAGAAGAAGAGTGTGTGGCTCTCTTCCTCTGGGAAAGTACAGAAGAGGAATTTGTCCAGCTGTTCTTCCTCCGTGCTGCTCTCTTTTTTTCTCACCCTGTTTATTCATCCCTATTTCTCTTAGAAAACACAACAATTCCCAACTTGCATGAAGTCAAGGAGAACATGACCATGGGAACGACACTGGTGACCAATCCCGACGGAGGGTTTCTGGTAAGTGGTAACATATATGAAAGAAATGTAAAGAAATGCTAAAAATGAGAACACAGGAGAGAGGAGCTTTGCATACTTCACTGAAAGAAACTGGGCATAAATATACTCTCAGCAGACCTTTGCTCTGTGTGGAAACTGTGGGCTTGACCCTCCATGTTTCCCAGAGCCGTTCCATGTCCTGGGAATTTAACAGGATACTGTGAATCAACTGTGTGAGTGCAGAAATGTACGAAGGAGGTGGTGAAACCTGTTAGGTTTTATGGCTATAAACTCATGAAAAATCTGATATCACATAGATTATGGTGTAAAACATTAGAGAAATGATAGACTCTAGTGGTCAATAAATGTATTTTTATTGACTATGACTTGATAATTGGCCCAAGAAAATATAGCCTCAGCCTAATGTCTGACTGTGAGGGCTGATCCTTCGAGGCGTTAAACAAAGCAGTAGTTTCACCTAAACACTTCATCTTAGTATGTGTGAAAGATATGTTTTAACTTCATACATCCAGCAGAGTAAACCCAACAGTTGATCATTATTATATCTCAAAACAAACAGAATCAAAATCACTTCTGAGGTAAAACAGGTGTCGTCTTATAAGAGAAGTATGGAACAATGAAAGAGAGTGACCAAGATGTCACAAACAACAGGAAAAGTTAAGAAAAACACCTGAACTTTTAAATATCTATTCAACCTTTCAAATGGCTTACATTATCTTATGCTTAAAGAGGGGGACATCCCTGAATCTGACTGTAAACTGGTCAAAAATCGAAAAATAGCACAAGATCTTCATGAGACTTGCTGAAATGGTGAGGCTGTCACATAAAGATCCTGGACTGGTTCTTGACATATCGGAGGGATGCCCCTCAAACACCAAGGTCAACCTGTAGCTTCACCCCTGACAGTCGCCATCTGTAGCAGCTCTGTGTAGCTACTCCGGTTCATGCAGGTATCCTTTTGGTTCCAAAGTGAATGAAACTTCATCGTCGCTGTCATAGTCACTTATTTTGAATTTCCTACGCTGCCTCACAATCCTTAGAGTACAAACAAAAGAATTACGATACTTGATCAAACTTACACGAGGCTACAATCGGCGCCTGAAGCATAGCTTGTTTACATTCCCTACAGCTGAAAGGAGGAGGGGGGACGGAGCGCACTAGCGCTGCGCGTAAGGACACATGAGTTAGTTAGGTCCAAATAAATGTTTATATTTCCAAAGACTTAATGCACTTAAAACATATTTTATGTAGTGCACTCTTAAACTGTGGTATTACTTTTTGATTTTAGTTCTTGTAGGCAGAGAAAATATCCTTTGAATTTGGTACGGTCTCTCCCTGTTAGCGTCTATTTCCTCGTCACCATCGATTACAGTTTGTGTCTTACTGAGGGAGAGGAGACAACTTTCTACTGTATCTAATGTCCTTAGTGGTCACATAGAGCTCATACAACCCCACTTCAAAAAAACTGAACTATCCCTTTAAGTACAGCCTTCATATCTGTGGATTAGTCTTGTTCTTGTACAGCTCCATCCAGGGTCACCTCTCTGTCTGTCTGGATGTGATGTCTGTGGTGAGGCTGTGGAGCACACAGGGAACTCTGATGAACTATGACTGTGAGATGATTAGATGTGATCCAGTTTTCCAGTTATTGGTGGTCATTTTAAAGCTCTCTGTCCTTGCTGACTGAGTTTCTCTGTCTCTGTCTCTGGAGATGTAGGAATAGCTTCTGTGTAATCCTCACTTTGAGCACTTCTTTCCTCTCTGCAGCCCTGAACCTCTTTTCACCCATGATGTCACGCTGGTGGAAAGCTCACCAGTCTCAGCCTTTGGGTTTGATGTTCTGTAGCAGTCTGGGTTTGTTTACACGTGTGTCTTGTCTCCACAGGCCTGTGGACCTCAGTACGGCTACATGTGCGGGCAGCAGCAGTACATCTCTGGAGTCTGTGCGAATGTCAGCTCTTCCTTCCAGATCCTCAACTCTGTGGCTCCCGCCGTGCAAGGTACACAGCCTGACAGCACAAGACGCAGGACGTGACAGCAGCTGCTCAAATTGGCTGTCAGGATAAGAGATTATGATCTACCCTTCTCAGTAGTACCACCCAGGATCCTGACATCAAACACACCCTTCCTCGGCGAGGAGGGAGATTAGAGCATTCCTCTTAATGTAAACTTGTCTGTGACACTCATTCCTCCGTGGCTCCGCCCAGCCCAGCCCTTCAGCTGTGCTGCATGCCCAAGTTAGGAGACGCTTTACTGGGCCTGCACTGTGTTTCCCAGGAGAGCCCAAGAAATCCAGACAACAGCCCAAAGCCTGTGTCTGTGTGTCTTCTTTCCCTCTACATTTTACTTTTAGTACAATCAATTGTATGCTTCTTAGGTTTTAATAACTTAGTGGAGAATACTGAAGGAATTCTTTCCTAAAGACAAGAAGAGCTAACATTGGCAGCAGCTGCTAACATCCCCTCTTAAAATGATAGGTTAATTGTTTTATTGACGATAAAGTGCTGCTTGTGTTTTAACAGCCACTTTATCCACCTTGACTTTAAAATAGTAAAAAATAAAATAAAATTAAAAATAACAAAATAATAAAAAATAATAATTGATTAATTGATTTAATGGAAAACACCATATTGACTTTAAAATACCCCCCCCACAAAAATTATAATAATTAATCAAAAAAATATAATAATAATAATAATAATAATAATAATAATAATAATAATAATAATAATAATAATAATAATAATAATAATAATAATAATAATGTAAAACACCAAATCATTGGTATTTTTCTAGTATATTCTCTCTGCTGGGGTTGTCAGTCTCCCCTATTTGGGAGTCATGGGCTGAAAAATTTGGGAACCCCTGGTGTAGCACAAGGTTATTTTAGTGAACAAAAAATAACAAAATACCAAATACCTGTGGTCAAAAAACATTTTCGCTAGCTGAAATAAAAACGAGGCTTGAGAAAAAAACAATGACTAACTTAATCTGAGTTGTGAGTTTACAGAACTTACTAAAATAAACAAAAAGTTGAGGAAGTTGTATTTAGTATTTTTATGTTTGTCAATCTGTCTTATACATAAACTCAGTATTTTAAGTGGATATGAGATGTCTTTGTTTTGTTTACACTTGCACAAGCAAGCACACATCCACACTTTGCAAGCAGAGTGTGAACAGCATCAGAAGGTGGGAGGAAGCTGTAGAGCTCCATTGGGATTACTTTGAGTATGACTGTCTCTGATAGGAGCAGGTGCCTCACAGAGGGAGATGATAAAGTATGTGGAACATTTCTCAATGGGAAAAATCTCCACTCATCTCAAAGTCCATGTGAAAAGCTCACACAGGGAGGCTCACCTAGCTCACCTTACCAAGGTAAAGAGGAGAATCCAACCCCCTTCCCATAAATTGATGCTGACCCCCAACACAAGACAATTGTAGGACAGACAACACTGATGCAAAACTTTCTGCTTCTGTCTCCAGTGAATATGTTTTCTACAATGGTTTGAGTTTTTATTACCCAATGCTTTTACTGATACTGTGAAATCTCGGCCCTGACAGCGACCCCAAAAAGACTAAAACTAATACTGAAAGCAATAAAAACTTAACTAAATTAGAAAACCGGCTTTAAAAACTAAAACTAAACTGAAACTGAACAACAAGCGAAAGCGTAGTAAAATTAAAGTCTAAAGAAAAATGCAAAGTTATATTAACTCTGGTGTTAACTGGTTCACCATCCAGAGACAAGTTAAGCATCAAAGTTTTAACGTGCTTCAAAAGGAGTTTCACTGTGAGATTTAATGATGCCTTGTTGGCTAGCTCAGCTAACCTGGAGCTTAGGTTGTTATTATTCTGATATACTGTTTGAGTATTTGTGCTGAGGATGAGATAATTCAAAGCTGTCTGCTGCGGGCGGAGAGACGGAGCCAGAAATGTTCACTTTCTCTGAAGGATTCAACCCAGAAAGTGAAATAGTTGAAGAATATTCATGTTTTAGTAAAACTGTGCCTCAATGCTGAGGAAATAAAAATGATGCATTAACCATGAAGCAAATTCTGTTTTATTCCAGAGTGTGCAAAGGAGCTGGACATCGTGATGGTTCTGGACGGGTCCAACAGCATCTACCCCTGGAAAAGTATCATCGACTTTCTGCGACGCTTCATCGAGAAAATAGAGATTGGACCAAAACTCTCTCAGGTCTGTTGTCTGCTTTTTCTTGTTCATAGTATTTGAGTGTTAGCAGTGCTAACTTCAGTGTCTGGAGTCCTTCATGGATGTATAAATACTCGGGTAAATGATTGGGTTATATAAGAGCAGACTGACTAAGCAGGAGGATGAATGAAGGAATATAATTATTGCCAGCTCAGTTTTTTGCCTGCTGCTGTATTAAATGACTGAACTGCTCTTCATGATGGAATTTTCCACATGTTGCCAGCCCAGAAAATAACTGTTAGATGTTTTTCATAAAGCAGGCTTTATGGGGTGTATCCGTTTTAGTCTTCAGAGTAATTTTAGCCTTTCCTCAATGACTTATACCTAGAGTTTATTTCTGTTCACGTGTCTTGGATGGCTCCTTCAGCTCGTGGTTAGTTTTATTATGGTTACATCGATCTGGCGTGCAGCATGTGGAGTTTTCCAGAGGGAAACACTGGAAAGTCTTCTTACAGTGGAGCCACGCGGTTGTTGTAAAGTCACATCTTCCATCGCTGCTGAAGTCCTCTGCCTTCTGTTCAAAGAACATTGTGTCACATCAACTCCAACGAACCCAACCACATCCTCAGCAGACCGTCCAGAAGGGACGCAGAGGACAGAAGAGGAGAAAAGGAAAAATGGTGCTAATGTTGTTTATAAGAAGAGTGTGTGTGTGTTGGTGTGTGTTCTCCAGGTGGGCATCGTGTCTTATGGTGAGACTGTGACTCACCGCGTCAACCTCAGCCAGTTTGAAAACACTCCCGATCTGCTGGAATTTGTGCAAGAGCTTCCTCAGCAGACCGGTTTCAAGACCATGACCTTCGATGGCATCGACACTGCCAGGTATTTATCATCACCTGTCCCTCAGGTGTCTCCTGATCCCAGATGATCAGTGGTTGGTTTTCTGCAGTGTTACGTGCTGTGTAAACATCAGCAAACTCTGTTTCTGACCAAGGAAAATGTTCTCCATTAGGGGGCGCTATAGGGAAAATATGTCAGGATGTTTTTGTGGCAGGATCTGGGTTTTATCTGGAATGTTTTGCAAAATCAGACTATTTTGACTATTTTGAAAAAACATTTTTTGGACCCATATTTTTTCTGATTTCTTCTTTCTTATTCACCAAATTTGTCTTTTCTGCTCCATTTCATAACTTTGATCACATCTTTTGTCCTCAAACATGTTTTTTTTTTAACTCTTCCTTTCCACATAATGATGAACACATTTATTTAAAGGTGTCATCTGTAAAAGTTGTTGAGTTTCTGCTGAATGTATAGAGCTTTAGCTTTAGACAAGTAGCCTATACACAGTTAAGATGTGGTTTATTAATAAACCTTTATTTAACCAGGAAAAAGACTCATTGAGATTAAGTTTAGTGAGACGTTACTGGATTTACACTGGTTTGGTTTGTGACCTTGACAGAAAATGTAGATGTTCCCATAATTTAGAGCATGATTCATCTTTGTAACATCAGTAAGACATTTCAAGAAAAATAACTAAGATTTTCTACCAAGCAGTCCGGTTCGGTTCGTCCCGGTATGGCACACATTTTGTGGTGTTTCCACTGACTTATCCCGGGACAGATCCCCAAATAACCTATGCCGTCCCTCTTTTTGAGACCCTTTCGTATGGGTACCAGACTGAACCGATCTGTGCTCGGAAGGTGGAGCAACAACACTGAAGACCGTTGATTGGTCAAAAGAATCGTCACTTACCCCGACAGCAGCTGCATTTCTCCTGGCGGCACACAGACTTCTCTGAAACAAAGCTTGTTTGCACTTTGTATCAAAGCGCTACATGAAAACCACAGAGAGAATGAAATGCTGCATGTCTTCCATATGTGCTCTTTGTTTACTGTGTTGCGTTTTTCTTCTCCGTTGGATTTATTAGCGGGGTAAACTATGCCACGCTATTGTTGAACAGCTGCGGCTTTCGGCATCTGGCTTACACGCCGCCTACCACTAGAGGGCACAGTTTTGCTGTAGAAATGCAAATTGGATCAGGCTTAACTGTACCAAACTGTGCCAAACCGTATTGTACTGAACCTGACTGCTTGGTGGAAACGCAGCTTTAGATGAAAATGGACCTTGGGTCTGACTTTGCCTGCTCCAGGATGTGGCGATCTCACATTTACATGAAACTAAATGTTATTGATGTTTTGTTATTCATGAATTTACCTGAAGTCACCTGATCTGTGAATATTCCCACCTGTCAGGAGAGAAGCCTTCATGCCGGAGCGCGGTGCCCGACCTGGAGTGAAGAAAGTCATGGTGATAGTGACAGACGGAGAGTCACATGACTCCCATAATCTGAACAAGGTCATGGCAGAGTGCGAGGAAGATGACATCGAGAGGTTTGGCATCGCTGTGGGTACTAACTACCTTTGTATGAATCGTTTTTGAATGCTTGTGTTTCTTTCTGATCCAAGAAAAGGTTTTAGTTTTGACAGAAATGCTTACATAAGACCCAGAAAACCCAATTTGTAGAAAATCATAAATGGCTTTTTCCTGACTGCTGTGTCTCTGCAGAAAAATAAAATCAGTACTGTCAGCCAACCAGTGCATCAATGTTTGATTTAATGATAAATCAAATGAGGAGCATCTTTTAAATTAAATAAAAGCTGGTTTTACTGAATTGCCTCTTTGAAATTGTATAACTGTAATATATATATTTTTTAAATCAGTGAAACAGTTGCCCTTTGTGATGTTTAAACCTTTTTTTCCAGGTTTTGGGAGATTACAATCGTCAGAACAAAAGTGCAGAAGATGTGCAGAAGTTCATCAAAGAGATCGAGTCCATCTCCAGCAAACCTGTGAGGGATCACTTCTTCAACGTGTCTGATGAGGTGGCGTTGTTGACCATCGTGGACGCTTTGGGAAGCAGGATTTTTGCCTTAGAAGGTATCATTGAAAACGTTCATCAATGAATGTGAACACTTTACGTTTAACTGACCTGAGAGTTCATACAGCCAACAAGACTGATGGATGACTAAAACCATTGGCTTTTCCACTGAGGGTAGATAGAGTACGGATGTCCCGATATTACATTTTCACTCCCGATACCGATACCGATACTGCAGCATTAAGTATAGGCCGATATCGATATTAATCCGATACGATGTCAGCATTAAACATGCATACTTTTATTACTTATTTTATTGTATGTCTGTCATGTTAGAAAAGGCTTGATTAAGTGATATTATTCAAACAAAGAACAGTTGTCAGCAACAGTAGGTATGAGGAAAGACTGACCCATTTATTATTAACCAATGGGTAACAGAAACTGCTCATATCGGAGATTTTAGATGCATTCCGATACGATACCAATACTTGTTTTTTTTTTGCTGATATCGGACCGATATCCGATATCAATATCAGATTGGGACACCTCTAAGATAGAGTACAGCAATGTTGCGTGTCAATGTATAGAAGTGTATTACATCCACATTAGGGTAACAAAAACTTAAGAAAAGTGTCCAGAGAACGGGCTCTATGACTGAACACCACTACAGGGGCCAACACAGAGTGGACAAACTAACAACATTATCAGCTATTCTTATTAAAGGTAGGGTCTGAAGGAATTTTTGTTTCTTGTTAGTAAACACAAACATTCAAACTGGGCTCCTTCTCCTTGGCTCAGTGCCAGCGGCAGCGCACACCCACTGCCTCCGACAAAAGCTGCGCAAACACATTCACTAGCCCAGCAGCCAACTGCAGCTTCACGTTTCTATGTGGGAGAGACTCAAGAGCCGAGCACCTGACTTAGCATGTTTGCACAAGCTAAGGTATTTGACACATACCTGGTTAGCTGAAAGCTAACTTGCATTGCTCTTCATTCCAAGCTGCTCTCCAAGTGCCTAAAGCGAGTGAAAGTTGAGACAAGCTTCGCCCTCGTTTAGTAGAAAGCTTTATCTGTTTAGCATTTCGTTTAACTTTGGTTGTGATCATCTTTCTCTGTTATCTCCATTATCTCAGCTGATCAGGTAGACTCAACCTTTAAAGATACTCATATCTTCTAATGTCTTGAATGCAAAGCAAAATAGAACTGGATTAAAATCTACCAGACAGGGCATGTTTGCGTCCTTGTGTGGTGATGGGGTGCAGTGGGATTTTGCTGTAGGGTTATGTTGTTAATTCCGGGTAAAAAAAAAAAAAAAAAAAAAAAGATTTTAATATATTCATAATTACATGTTTTTGTTCATTTATTTTTTTCAGAAAAAGCAACTTTTTTTTTTTTTGCTTACATGAATGTGGTACACTTCCATCTCAATGCAAGCACTCCCTTGTCTTTAGTTTAACACTGATCATACAGAAAAAACTTAAAAGATGTTTTAAGAGCTTTGAACATGCTGGCACTCTGTGGTGCTGTTTGCTAAAATATCACGTTCTTTAAATAAAACTGCATTTTCTAAATAAGCAACAGATATGACTTTGACTTGCTAACAAGATTTCACTTTTTACTTTTCAAATGTTTATAAATATGTTAAAATCTGTCTCTGTCTTCTCTCAGCTACAACTGGAAACTTCACGTCTTCCTTTGAGATGGAGATGTCTCAGGCTGGGTTCAGCGCTCATACCTCTAAAGTAAGTCTAAATCACATTATCTACATCCTAACACTGTAAAACCTCCTGACTTACTTCGAACTCTGTGAACCAGACAGATCTGAGCTTACTGTCACATCTTCAGATCACATTAAGGTTCACATGTCTGCAGGAATCTAGCAGTAGCTGTTTATTCAGTGAGCGTGTGTGAGGGTGTGTGTGTGTGTGTGAGCGTGTGTGTGTGAGTGTTTGCTCGACTAATGAACTCATCCAGACACAACGCCACAGAGTTATCCTCAGTGCATCTTCAAGCCTTTGGTGATTCACCCGGTCAGCAGACATTTTCAGACACAGCCTCTCTGTTCCTCTGCTGAAATCTTCAGACTGAGCGTGTTTGGTCTGATAGCTGAGAGTGTGTGAGCTAGAGAGGAAGTGATCATGAGGCATGAAGAAGACAGGTTGAATCAGATGTTTGTATACGAGGGTAAAAACAACATTTTGGCCTCTTGTGTTCACTCATTAGGTATTTCCTACGTCTACTGGAAAACAAACAGACGCCCCTCCTACGTCTCTCTTCCTGCTCTTGACTCACGCTTATCCTCTCCTCTATCTCTGCGTAAGCTAACTCTGAGGCTCAGTCAGTTCATGAAACCAGACATAACCAAACTGAGATGTTTAACTGACCCTCCTCTTCATGTTAGATAACAGTTTCCTACAACACAAATGTTCCTCATGTTCTTATATGTCTGTATTTGACAGGATAAAAGCATTCATTCACATTCAAAGGTTCCTTCAACTTCAGCAAAGTTAGAAAACAAAGACACACGCAGAATAATCCAATTTAAAAAACCTGAATCCACTAAATGGTTTTATTTGTTCCTCTGACATTTGAATCATTTGTTCCTAAGTGTCTTTTTATGTGTTCTTTGTTCATTTATCAAGCAGCAGTAAGTACTGTTTGAAGTTAGCCGAGCCAAACTTTTTGTCGTTGTCATTTAAAGTTATACTTTTTGGACTTTTTATGTCTTTATTCAGAGAGGACAGTGGATAGAGCAGGAAACAGAAAAAGTGTAAGAGGTGACATGTGGGAAAAGGAACATGTACTGACAGCTTGAGGACTATTGCCCTTTTGTCATACGTAGGGATGGGTAATGAGGTACTTTTTCAGGTACCAGTGGAATTCTGTCTGTCATACCAGGTACCATTTTGTGTAAAACTAAATGTTACCATGTTTAGGTACCTAAACAGATCCTTGTGATCATGAGGGAGTGGAATAGTAGGTAATTTTCCATGCTGAACTTGAACACAGCATTGCAAATTTTTATATTAAGAAATAGATATGTTAAATTGAAAACTGCCAGAATTTATTATTAAACAAATTAATATTTATTACCATATAAACACACACAAAAGTACAGAAAATTGGTACTGTTGATCACCGATACCAATTGCCAGGTGCCGGGTATCGGTGCCATATCATTTCAAATGTGAAAGATACCCATCCCTGGTCATGGGACCTCACGGCCAAGCCATAGTGGCACCAGAGCCAGCACTTTCACTTTGGCAGCCAAACTGGGGCATAATTTTTGGATGATAGTGCTGAATCATTGTGCACCAGTTTTGTCGTCATTTCATCAATCCTCAGGTCTGAGATGAGCCTTAAATCGTCACTGTTCAAGTCCAAGTTGAGTCTGAGTTTAGTCAGGTCCTCACTGTTTTTATTAAACATCACAAGGAGGACAGCTGTTTTTTTCTGCTCTTGTTTGCAATTACTATAAAATCTTTGAAAACAACAAGTGCTGTTTGTTGTGTCTTGGTCTGAGCAGTGACTGCAGCTGCAAGTCACAATCAAAAGCCCTCACTCTCAGCTAAATGGATTAAATAAATATATATATATATATATATAAACTCTTAATCAAATATTAAAAAAAACTTTTTTTCCAACCATATCTTGGAGTCCTCCTCTTTATCTCTATCAGTCCAGAAAATGTCATATTTCAAGATAGTTAAAGAGGAAAAATGAGCTCTGAATTGGTTGAAACAACTAAAAAAAAAAACTGCCCATGGAATGATAGAAAAGTAACTTGTACTGAGAAATTATTCTAGTTTTAAGTCATTTTTCTAGCAATTTTTTCTTAGTCCATTAGCAGATTTTTTTTCACTTGTTACTAGCAATTCAGACCTCTGTTTTGTCTTTAAATAACTTGAAATAAGACATCTTTCTGGACTGATAAGTTAACTGTGGCTCATATCAAATGTAACAAAACATTTTTTACTTAAAGTAAGACAAAAACACTTGATAAGATTTCAGTTTTTTTGCACTGTGTGAGTCCAGGTCGAGTCACGAGTTCTGAAAACAGAATTGTGGTGAAGTCGAGGTCTAGTACAACAACACACAAACAAATGAATGAGTGTCATTTATTACCACAACAGAGGTCCAAGTTACTCTTAGTTCAGTTTACCAAGGGTTAAAAAGACGGATTTGTCTCTAATTAGAACCTCGATCATCCAACAACCTTCTGAAACACAGCCTGTCGTTTTCACACAAGTCCCACCTCCCATGAGCCACAAAGCCAATCATTTTTCAGAATACCTGGGACAGGGTTTTATTGGATCACCATTTAATTTTAATCTTTAATAATCAAAAAAAAAACATAACAAGCATTTCAAGAAAAAACCACACTGCGTTTTTTCTTTTTTAATGATTTCCATGTTGTGTCCTGTAGGAGGGGGTGATACTGGGAGCAGTGGGAGCATATGACTGGAACGGGACCGTGGTCATGCATACAGCAGGAAGAACAGTGCGTCCAGAGTACACTCAGTTCTACGACCCAGAGACTGAGGCAGGGTACGAAGGACTGGCTGGGTACCTTGGTGAGTAAACTCAACAAATGATCTTTCATTTTTTCTGACGACAAGAATCATTGGCATAGTGACATCTGAAAGCTGAAACTCCATCTGAGCTGGGGTTTTAAACACAGACATAAGTTTGAAAGTGATGTCAGATGAGATTTGTCGATGTTTTACATCTGCGGCATAAATATTGAGCCCTCTTCATGGAGGAGTGAAACATCATGTGTCTATGACAGCGGATGCTTTGTCTCCGTCACATAAATAACACGTGCAGCCTCTTCTCTCCGTCCTGCTGCCTTTTATGGCCCGTAGAGCAACAGCAGCATCTTAATATCAGGTTATTTAATCAACATGTCATAAGACAGAGCACTGGTAGGTCCAGGCCCACAGACTATAAACTCAGCTGTTGGCACATGCTCGTGCTCAAAGGTCTCCATAGATCGCCCCTGTGTGTGCTGGACTCTGACTGTGTGTGTTTTCCTGTAGAAGTGTTTTATAGCTTCCTTGACGCACAAAGATCTAAACAAGAACATTCAGGAGTGTCAGAGTGTTTTTCCTCATGGTATTGTGACGTTCACATGTTTATGTGTGCATTGATTCATGTCTGTGTGTTCTGTAGGCTATGATGTTCAGTCAGCCTCCACCCCTGACGGAGTGCTCTACATCTCAGGTGCACCGCGGTACAACCACACAGGGCGGGTTGTTGTCTACAGGCTGAATAGAAACAACAACGTTGTCGTCTCACAGATACTGAATGGAGAACAGGTGAGAGTCTGTGTTCTTCTGGTGTCTTTCCCAAATTGGACCACAGAAGTAATACTTGGATCAACCTATCAAAGATACCTCAAACAAAGTATGCTGTCTGTACGGGATGCCCAAAGTCAACAAAAACAGACAAAAACAAGATTGGTTTTCGTTTTGTTTGATTTTGAATTTGATTTAAAGATCTTAAAGGTAGGGTATGCAGGAATTTTCATTACTTGTTAGTGAACACAAACATTCAAACTGGGCTCCTCCTCCTTGGCTCAGTGCCAGCGGCAACGCACACCCACAGCCTTCAACCGAAGTTACTTAAACACACACACTAGCCAAGAAACCACCTGTAGCATCGCATTTCTATGTGGGAGAGGCTCAAGAACTGTGCACTCGACTCGGGATGTTAGCACAAGCTAATCATGAGCATTTGACACATACCTGGTTAGCAGGAAGTCAAGTTGAGTCCCTCTTTGTCCCCTCCTGCTATCCAAGTTCCCGAAAGTGGATGAAACTTGAGCCAAGCTTCCTCCTTGTTTAGAAAAAAAGCTTTGTCTGTTCGGTGTTTTTTTTTTTTTGTCATTTCGGGTGTGTTTTCCTCGCTTCATGCTCCGTCCACTCTTGTAGCCGCTCAGGATAGCTCATTCTTCCACATGCTAATCAACATGCAAAGTCACTTGCGCACTGTGTAAGCTGTGATTGGCTGAAGTAGCCATGTCTGCTCTTGGCCCAGAAACGTCCTGAAACAAACAAAACATTATCATTCAGGCAGAGGAGAGGGTTGGAGGCAGACAGACACTGACACACAGAGTCCCAGAGGAGACAATTAAGCGGGATTATTTTTATAAAAGCTGAAATTCTATTTTTTAGGAAAATCCTGCAGACACTACCTTTTACCAATTCAATAGCTTCATCTCAGTTCTCTGTGTGTTTCAGTTTGGGTGAGCTATTACAGTGTGGCTATTCTGCTTTCCTATATTTCAAACATGTATATAAAGTGACAATGCTGGATGTTCAGATTAAACGTGTGCAGATTTTCAAACCTCTGCATGTTCATATGTTGTAGAAATCCTTGAATCTGTCTGTGAAATGATCAAAACACTCTATTCTGAAAATAGCACAAGATCCTCATAAGACTTCCTGAGATGATCAAACCAAGCAGCAACCTCTGAATCTAAAAATACAAGACAATGAGGAAGTGCTGAAATCTGCAGTTCGTTGAGTGTCGCTTGAGGCCGGCTCCAGAAATTCACGATACCACATACACACACCAAGCCAAAAAAGTCATAGTCATAGCAGAAATAAACATGTTCAGCATGGTACACAAAAAGGTCTCCTCTAAAAGGCTAATTCCCTAATGGTAAACGCTGTACGGGTTGATTTTTTTTTTCCAACTCAGCAGTTAAGAGGATATTAACAACGCGAGTTCTCCCAATCAGAGGCACAGCTCAGCTCAGCAATTGAGCGGCAGGCAGATGTCAATGAGGAGGCTCAAAGCCCACCTCATTTCCAATATGGCGTCTGTTGACACTTTGCTTCAAAAGTCAATTTCATAAACAAATGGGTGATGTCATGGTGACTATGTCCATTTATTTTACAGTCTATGGATAAAACTTCCAAAACATCATCTCTCATCTGGCTTCCAGAGGGCTGGCCAATCAGAGGGAAGGGAGTTTGTGAAACAGGGAGCCTTAAAGAGACAGCAGCTAAAACACAGCTCTTTGGACAGAGGCTTAAATAAAAACACCAGTGTGAGAAAAATTATTGTTCTTTTTTTTTAGCTGTAAATCATGTGAATCTACTACAGGGGCACCAGAGTAGACTACAAAAAGCACAATACCCCCTCTTTATGCAATTCATTTGCAGTACTTTCATTATTCCCATATTCAAATACCAGGAGACAAAACAATGACTCCGCTACAACATGCTGCCCTCTTTCAGCTTGTTCCTTTTGGACCTTTGTCACACACCCAAATAAAAAAGAGCGCTCATTTGAAAACCTGTGCTCTCTGGTGAGGCTCTGACAGCCACTGTTAGTTAAGAGCACTGTAAATATTTAAGTGTGAAAGAAAACATGTCCAGATGGTCAGATAGCTTGGGCTCCGAATGTGACAATCACTCAGATTAGAAATGTTTGTTAGAGTTCTCACAGCACCACTTGAGTGGAGTGAAAAACATGTTTGGTTTAGTATTAGCGTCATTCAGAGACCTCGGGTTCAGTTCCTGCTGTAGAGAAGCAGCTCATCTCTCCTGGAGTGAAGGTTCAGCTCTGAGTATAAAGTTCAATCCTCCTGTGATTTCTGGTTCCACTGTGCAGATTGGTTCCTACTTTGGCAGCGTCCTGCAGACTCTTGATGTTGACGGGGACTCGTACACCGATCTCCTCTTGGTTGGAGCACCAATGTTCATGGGGAAAGAAAGAGACGAGCAGGGACAAGTCTACGTCTACAAACTCAACCAGGTTCAGAAAACAGACCAAATTTTTCAGTTTTATTTTAAATGATGGAGTCAGCGTCACATTTTACTGAAATTTCACTTTGAACTCTGAATTTTCTCTTCACTCTGTCACCAGGACGGCCAGTTTGTCCACGAGTTCACTCTAAAGCCGATCAACCAGTCGTGTTGTTCTGCCGGCTCAGAGACCTGCACGAATAAAAATGAACCATGTGGAGCTCGGTTTGGCACGGCCATTGCAGCAGTGACAGACCTGAACCTGGACGGGTTTAATGACGTGGCTATTGGTGCTCCTTTTGAGAATGACCATCGAGGTGCTGTTTACATCTACCATGGAGATAAGACAACGCTGAAAGAGAAATACGTACAGGTAAGAAGGACCAGGCAGCTCACACTGTCAAATGAAAAGAGAACTCAGGGACTTATTCACCTCATTTATTTCCAAATGATTTGTTCACGTTACTTTGTGAATTAGGCATTGAGATGGGGCAAATAGCGGGGAAAATGATGCTCAATTCTTGGTGCTGTTAGCTGTTGCAATCCCCTTAGTGAATTCCCCCTTAAGTGTTAAATTCAGTATGTTAAGGTCAATGTTTTCCGATTTTACATCTTGGCAGAGTTAGCCGTGCTAGCTAACTTCACAGGAATCTTCTTAGTAACTGTTTTTCTCCAGGCTAAGAGAGAAGAAAGATAAACAGGAGAGTGATAGAGCATGAGCTAAAACAGAGGAGCTAACCTGTTTGTGCTAACGTTCATTCCAACCCACAGTCAGCAGTTATTCTGCAGTGGTCTGTTCAAACTTGAGAGTCTATCAATAAAATGAAGAGTGAGGTTATGTTAGCTCAGATTGGTAGATGACTGGCAGGACAGAACCAGGATTCTCTAACGTTAGAGACACGTCTCAGAGCACCAGGCTGTGGTAAACAGTTAACAGTCAGACTGCTCACCTCCTGAACACTAAACTACAAACTGAGTTTAAAAAGTTTGACCTAACTACAAATGAATTTGTTTCATTAACTTGTTGCTTTTCATGATGTGAAAAGTTTTCTTGCACAAAGAAAAGTGGTGTTAAAAAGAAGACCTGCTCTCCAAAACAAATGCACGCCTTGTTACGACTCATAACAGCGGGTGCAAGTCCTCACAGACCCTTTAAGTCTGGAATCAAGATGTCTGACACATTGAAGCAAAATGTTCCTCCTCAGATGTTTTTTGTGAGAATTGAACTCAGAGTTTGCTAAAATGTGTTACTTCTTTCTTTGATTTTATTTTCTGTGTTCCATCCAAAGTCCCACTCAAGTTTTGACTGGTACAAGCTTTAAGTTCTTCATTGTTCGTGAACTAAAACTTAAATTGGAACAGTTCATCCTCTTCTCTGATTGGTTCTTGTCTCTTCAGCGTATCCCTGCAGGAGGAGATGGTGAGACGGTGAAATTCTTCGGTCAGTCCATACATGGAGTCATGGATCTAAATGGAGATGGCATCACTGATGTAACCATCGGCGGTCTGGGAGGAGCCTCACTGTTCTGGTGAGACACTTTCACTCATAAAGACCTACTTTTACATGATCAGCAGCAGTGTCTGTATCCTACAGAGCCTTTGCATCGTGTTCCTCGGGTTTGGACAGCTGTTGAAATCCTGCCGGGCTTGTAGGCTGGAGACCAGCAGCTTCCTAATGATCTCTCTGTTAAAACCTTTGGCTCTGTTCCTCCCTGCTGGACGCCTGCCTAAAGGCTTCCACCCACAAAGTTTTGAAACATCAGCCCACAGAGTGATTTAACTTCTCCCACAGTTTCGTCTGGCAGAGGCTCAGCTACGCTGTGTGAAAACTCCAACTCCCAAGTGGCTTAGAGTTTTAAACAGGCTTTGGCAGCAGATGGCTGTTCTTCTTGAGCTCTGGTTGTGTTTTAGAAGCTGCTTTGAGAGACTCAAGGCCAGGTTTTACACCTTAGATACGTCTGTTTCTTTTTTTTTCTTTTCCTTTCACATGTTGCATGAATAAGAAGTTCGTTTCCTCCGCCATCAGGTCCCGAGACGTTGCAGAGCTCCGTGCCAACATGACCTTTGATCCTGTTAAGATCAACCTGCAGCAGGCGCAGTGTGTACTAGGGGAGCAGAAATCTGTGTGTGTGAAAACCAAGGTGTGTTTTTCCTTCAACATCAAATCTGAGCAACAGGACCCAAACGCTGCAACAGGTGAGCACGTCTAAAATCAACCTGCTCCTTCGTCGCTTTTACCTTCACACTGATTCTAAATATTTCGGTGTTCTGCAGAAATCCTCTTCTATCTGACTCTGGATGCTCTGCGTGCAAAAGCTCGGGCTTCCTTTATTAATATGGATAAAAGTGATCGCAGGATCAGCAGGACACTCACCATCAAAGACGGGGAGTCAGATTGTGTGGATGAAACCTTTGTAATGTCGGTAAGTACTCTTTTTGACCAACATGAGGCTGATCATAGAGTCTTACTTTTTGAAAATTCCCCTCAAACAACATTTTTACCACAAATCCAAAAGTCAGAGCACACAGACTGACTTAAAAATTTCAGATTTCATTCATGGCAGTTGTATTCTCGGCCTGTCCAGGATGTAAATAGTGTCCGGGGCCAGAAAGGAGACAGGACAAAGCAGTGAGGAGTGTAATGCAGAGCAGGAAGACATTGATTCTAACATGAAACAGACCCGTCCTGATCAAAGCACGCCGAGTTCAGGCCTGTGCCGCTCACTGTGATAAATTATCTGCAGGCACTCGGGGAGTCTGAGGGAAAAAGCAACAGGAGAATGAGCCTGAATAAGGTGTTTGAAGACAATGACATTCGAGGACGAGGATTTTTTCCACAAAACAAGCACGTCACAGACTTTACATCAAAGCTGAAACCTTTATTCTTCACAGGAACTATAAGTGGTTTGTTCCTCCAGCAATGAGACATAAAAACCATGTGCAGGAACTTTCCCCTCCCAGACGTTGACTGCAGCGATGGATTTTTCTGATTAGCTGCCTCTGGGCGAGAGCTGGAGGAGAACTAATCAGTGAAAACAGCTGCTGGTCCTGTGTGTCCAGCATGAATACCTGCTCTGTTCCAATGTGCCACTCTGGACAGAAATTTCCCACAGACTCCAGGTCAGAGGTTTGGAGAGGTCAGAGAGAATTGTACTGAACACAAAAACCATCTCAAAGTATCATACCTGAATTTAATACGGATCAAATCTGAGCAGCAGCTGTGTGAAGTGAACAAAAACACCCTCAAATGCAGCATGTGTTCCTCATGTTCCACTATTTCCCACAAATCAGGCAAATAGTAAAACAAAAGAGATGTGTTTCGACTTTACCAAACAAATAAAACGCTAATGCCCTGCACACCCACAGGTTTCTATTCCTCTGATCTATCAGAGCTCACATTAAGTGTCTGGAGGCATCCGTAGTAAACCCTTTTCAGCTCAAAACGGTGGACAACACCACTCTAATCCCACCTGTTGTTCAAAAGTGAAGCCAAGATACCACACCGACATGTTGGACTTGTGATGTTGGTAAAGTCAGAGTCTGCAGAGAAGCAATCTGCCCTCACAGCTGTAACATCGTCATCGTAGTAGCCAACTTCACTCAAACAAAAGCTCCCATACCACTTCATAGCAGGACAAAAGGGAAACCAGTTCAACGTTTCCAAAAAGGGGAACATTTTTGTTCCTCAAGAAAAGGGAAGTACAGCTGCAGATTACAAATATCATTACGTTTGCTAAGCCCAGTCTTTCTTAAACAAAAGTTAGCATTTTAAAATGGTGCCCCTTGTCCTGCTTGTAAGTATTTCTGACTAGCACTTGACTCCTCCTCTGGCTCCTGCTAGCCATTTACGACATTGATCTACATTATATGGTGGTCGAAACTAAGTAGCAAGACACATAAAAACTGAGAAATGCAGCCACAAAAAACTACTATAACACAATATTTCAATATTCTTCAAAATAAAAAAACAAGCATATTATTTATAAACGTAAATTCATAAAATTATTCAAAATAATGCAAATCATGAACTTATATTTCATTCTGTCTTTAGCGGCTCCAATAGTCATACTTAACAAACCGAAACTCAGCCTGTTTCTAACAATAAGGCGGTGTATTTAAACACGTCTACACTCTCACTAACTCCTGCTATACCTACACTGCTGTCGGTTAAACATCACCTCCTCCATCCCAGCCTCCTCCTGTTACAGCTATTTCTATGTACTTATCCGTGTTGGGGGGATTTTGCAAAGTACTCCCTGGAAATCCAAAGCAGGCCGCTCAACTAACCCAGGAGCACTTTGAAAAGCTAGCCAACTTTAATATCACCTATAAATGTATTTGGCAATAAATGATTAAAATATCTGACAAAAGTCCTACTGACTAAACTACACTTCTCAGAAATATTAAATAATGTGCAAAAATCAGTCCCCAGAGGGAGCTCTAAATCTCTTGGCTCCAGTTTTGGGGAGTTGTCACGTGCTCTATCTTTTCATACATCCTTTATTCCTGGCAAAAATACTTTTGGATAAGTGTCCATAAAAGTCACATTACTATAATAATCAACTTTATTTATATATAACTTTTCTAACAAAGTTACAAAATGCAGGGAGATAAAGAGAAAATGGTTGAAACAGTATCATTAGGATGTAGGAGGGAAAAAAAAGATATCAGAAAACAGAAAATAGCAGAAAAGGTGACCCAAGGATTCAGAAAAGCTTTCCATTTTTAAGATATCTTCAAAAGAGGGGATTTAAGTTAAAGGTGTGAACTGTCTTATTTTGAACGGCACTGAGCACCAAAGTCTTAGAGTTTTAACAGAAAAGGCTGATCACCTGAGTTCATGAGATGGGATCTCTGAACATCCATCAGAGCTGCATCCACTGAAGTTACTTAAATATTTTTGGAGCAGGTCTATGTAAAGCTTACAGTAATTAATAAAACCTTGTGTGTGAACCTTGTGGCCGCCCCCACCCTCTGGAACTCTCTCCCCGCAGAAATCCGCAACTCTCCCACCCTGGACTGTTTCAAATCACTTCTCAAAACTCACTTGTTCTCCCTGGTTTTCCCTGTTTAAGACCTTGTTGTTAATTTGTTTATCCCTCTACTGTGAAAGCGACCTTGGGTTCTTTGAAATGCGCTATATAAATTTAAGTTATTATTATTATTATTATTATTATCTTGTGTGTTAAAAGCAGTTTGTAACTGTGTTAAAGCCTGGTGTGGAGCGAGGGCAGAGTTAACATTATCATCACCATCATCAGCATAAAGTGGAAATTTGCCTTGAAAACGTCATGATTTATATAATTGATGTAAATGACAAATGAAAGGGGTCCAACGACCGATCCTTGAGGCACACCTTTGGAAAGTAAAAGTGTACTGGAGACAGTTCCACAGGCCATGCAAACGTTGTGATCTTCTTTGGAGGCAGTTTACAAACCAGCTGATTGATCAGACATCCCTGTAAAACCCCCTGATGCCTGTTGTCGAATTTGCAACATACCCTGCCAGGTCTTGACACAGCTGAAATGACCTTTGTATCTCATTATTTCCTATTGACTCATATTCTACACAAACCAAAGATCGCATTAGATCCACTATGTCACAATATATTGGTCAGAGGATTAACTTCTCATGTCTTTATGTATAAAATAACTTAGTTATAACTATTGTGTGTAGTACACTCAAATTTAAAATCTCCACTTAATTTAACATCTGCAAGAATGCAAAAACACATAAAATAAATCTTTTTTTAATAGTGTTAATTAATTCAGGCAGGAAGGAGTTAAAATAAGTATATGCGTTAGTAGCTTGTGGTTGATTGTGTCAAAGGCTTAGACCAGTTAACAAAAAGGGGCTGCACAATGCTGCTTATAATTGACAATTACAGTCAAATCATGAAAAAAAAACTTGAAGAGATGCTATAACTGTGCTAAACCACAATGAGGTAAAACTAAAATGTTGTTTTCATCAAGAAATTAAAAATCGGACAACTAATGTTTTTATGCTGGTGAGCTCAAGAGAGATGTGCTAGTTTTATTGGTGAACTATCTGAAGTCTGTGGAAGGAGATCTGACTGATACTTGCTGGAGGTGCAGCACAATAATCTCAAGGAGAAAAAATAAAAACATGATTAAGTTGGTATGGATCAGAAAGAGAAAGAGATGATTTCATTTTGCAGATTCAAAATTCAATAGTTTTTTGAATAGTATCCAGAAAGTTATGTATTACAAACATTGATGGATCCTCTGACTGTCTCTTGGTATCACCATGATGTGGTTTATTGCAATACACAATGTAATGATGGTATGTCATGTTTTGGTTTAACAGCCAGTGATGAGGCTTTGTGTCCAGTCAGACATTTTTGTAGTTCTTTTCACCAATGAACAGTTCCCCTTGTTTTTAGTGTTAGCCCATGATAACTGTTTGATAAATGCAGCTTGAACTTGGCCTCCAGCACTGAAGCTGAAAACATGTGGAAGTTACTCAATAACTGATTCCCTTCCTTTTCCTCTGTCCCTGAACAGCCCCGTCCAGACTTCCGAGACCCCCTCATGGTGTCGTTGGAGTTTGGACTCTCTGATGAGGACCAAGGCCCCGTCCTGGATGAAAACCTCCCCAGATCCATCAATAAGACAGTAAGAAAACCGTTACATATCCCCGAGCTGACTTTCTCTCATCACTTTAATGCCAGAGCCCAGGGAACAGGCAGGAAGGATTTGATGTGGGCTTTTGATTCTGGCTCCAAACACACTTCTGTTCCAGCTCATTAGCTCCTGTAACAGCTGACTGCCATCCTTCAGAGTCTCCTCAAGGCTGCGTTCAACACCAACAATCAGGACAGCATTCCCACACTCCCTCATGCATAGTTCTTCTAACAAGAGGCTGTCCGGATAATTGTTTCAATGAGTGATGTGTTCAGATAAAGAGGTGAAATACTACTTGAGAATTCGGTTGAACACGTAACACAAAGAATGCCATAAAAGCTCGAGCGTGTGAACACACAGAACAAACACCCAGCGCCTCCTCAGACCCTGAACAGGGACCACATGTGATGTGTTTATGAGCTCCACACTGGAGTGAGGAAGCGTTGTGACGACCTCTCCTGTTTTTGTTATTGAAAGGAAGAGAAGGGACACACACACACACACACACACACACTCTGACAGAGACACACACCTAAAGGGGAAGTCATCAAACGGAAGCAGCGGTTTTTCTTCTGACATTGTGCTGTGCATGATATTCTAGTCTCTTTTCTTGGGAGAGTTTGGAGACGCTGTTGATCCAAAGGTCCAGTGGGAGAGCCTTGAGAATGGGAACAAATGTGACTGTGACCCCCAGGGGGAGAGAAGGGAAAGGAAATTAAGGTCAAATAAACACACCCTGTCGAATTGAAAGTGGTAACAAACAAACAAACAGCTGCATGTTTAGATTCTCATCATCTGCTTATTTCTGTACCCGGGGTTAAAAAACCATCTGAAGTAGTTTGAATAGATTCAGCATGATTCTGAATGGAATGATGCCTTTGTGTGCTAAATTGTCTCCCAAAATCTCAAAGGACACGCTCTTCCTGTTGGAGTCACACATCCTTAAACAGTCAAGAAACAAAGCCCCACGAACAGCCTCGCAGAAACAAGCCCAAATAAACATGTTGACAGCCATGTTTGAAAAATGACTCTAGACTAAAAAGCTCATTTCTCCCCCTCATTTCACTGATGGATGCAAAACTTTTCTTCTGCAAACATTTAAACAAAGTCAAAACTGAACTTTTTCATCTAGAAATTGTCCGTCTCTTCTTGTAGATTCCTTTAGTGGACTGTGGCAGCGATCAGAAGTGCATCTCTGACCTCTCCCTCACAGCAGAGCCAAGTGCAAAAAGGTAAGAGGCCAAGAAAAAGTTTCTCTAACGTCAAATTCTGCTCTTGGAAAATTCACTGAGATTTGGTTGAATTGGTTAAGAGCATCAAAAAGTGAGCATCATTTGACCCAGTTATCTGCTCCACCTCAAGGACAGAGTCAATAAGCAGAATCCTGTAATGATGTTAAAGCGCAAAATCGCCCTCAGAGATCTGCACAATCCTGACATGAATCAGGCCCTCAGTGTGAAGTCCACAGATAAAACACTGGAAGAGTTTCTGTCATTGCTCATCACAGACTTTGTTCACCTATTGTTTGGTATGTGGTGTTCCCTGTTAGACCAGCTCACTCAGCGACTCCTCCAGTGCTTGGCTGCCCTCTTGTGTGCAGAAACTGCATCACAACCTAAGCAAACTGACCCTTTTCATTTCCTTCCCCAGCTTGCTGATAAAAAACGAAAAAGACCGCCTCGATGTGGACGTCACGATTAGCAACAGCAAAGACAACGCTTACAACACGAAAGTGACCCTCAGCTTCTCCCCAAACATCAACTACGTCAAAGTGGAGGTGAGGTTTCCAGAGCTCACCTGTCGACATCCTTCACTGCTTATGATCCAAAGAGTTTCTGATGATTTTCTGTTTTTTTCAGCCGGAAAAATCATGTGAATCGAATAACACTAATGTGGAGTGTGGAGTTGGATATCCCTTCTTGGGAAGCAACAGAGTGGTAAAACTCAGCACCTCATCAAAAACAAATCAGTCATTCTTCTGCTCACTTCTACTCAGTAAATACATGATGTGATCCACTGTCCACAGGAACGTTTCAAAGTCAAATTCCACATGAACCTCAAACATGTTCTGCCCGTGATTCAGATAAATGTAACAGCTACAAGGTAAGAAAATCAGCATGGTGTCTCACTGTTTTCAGTCTCTTCAGAAGCTGTTTGTCTCATTTCATTTCTGATATTTCTCCACAGTGACAGTGAAGAGCTGGATTCCACCCTGCACGACAACACGGTACAGATCTCCATCCCTGTGAAGTATGAAGCAGGACTCATTTTCTCAGTGTGAGTAGCTGATCATGTGACAAGTTTTTCTGCCACGCTGTAGAATAAAAACAAATTGGATATTGAAGCGCCTGCATTAGGTCTACACTCCCTCTCGTCCTCTACACTCTGCTTGTGAAAAACGCCTGGTGCTCCCAGCCCAGTGCTGCTCTAAATCTCGAGCCAGACTCTTCTTCTCTGTTGTTCCCTAACTCTGTACGATCCACAGAGTCCCTTTCTACTTGAAGGAGGGATGGTACCTTTCACATTTGAATAGACACAATACCGATGCCCGGTACGTGGCAATCGGTATCAGTACTTAACAGTACCATTTTCCTGTACTTTTTTGTGTCCATGTTGTAAAATATCAATTTAATAAAATTTGACAATAATAAAATCTCAAATTTCTTTAATTTACCAACTTTTTTCTTCCATATATTAAACTTGCAATGCTGTGTTCATGTCCAGCATGGAAAATCGCCTATTCTTCCAGTCTCTCACAGTCACAAGAATGGGTTTAGGTACCTAAACATGGTACCTTTTGGTTTTGTGTGAATCGGTACCCAGTACTTTTGACAGAATGTGGTTGGTACCTTCAAAAGTACCTAACTCGGTACCCATCCTTAACTTTAAGAGATGTCTGAAGACTCATCTGTTCAGGGATCACTTAGGCCCTCAATCTGACCCTTCTCCTCTTTGTCCTCAGGGGTAGAGTGAGTCTGAAGGTCTCAGACCCAGCTCTTTGTAAATTTTCAGCACCAATTACTGAATGTTTGAAAATGGTTGAAAATTGTTGATTATATTGTTGCAGAAATTTATTGTGGTTAGTTGGCTAGATTATTCTGCATTATTAAAAAAATAATAATTCCTGCACTTAATGGCAGCACCTGCAGCCAAATAACTTGTTGCACTTTTTCGCACTAACTAGGTTTTCCTTCTGTCTAAATTTCTGCTTGTGTCGTACGTCACTTTGAACAAAAGTGTCTGCTAAATGAAACTGTAGAACTGTACATTGAGTATAATCAAACCTCTGCAACTGATACTGCCTTCAATCTGTTATAGTCGCCTCAGGGGTCATAGGGCTACATGCAAAACAGAATAATGTGTTCTCATGGTAACATGCCCTGCCGGCCAGGTCTAAGACCAGAGCCACTGAAACTGTCAGCCATGTGAACGTTCAGCAGGGCACCCACAGGAGGGTGTGAGTGAGATGCTACACCCATGCTCAGATCTCTTGCTGACATTCCATATAATCAAACCTCAGCAAGCACTTATTTGAGAAACCTGTACTAAAAACCTATGCTTTAAGCTCTGGATCTATCTGGAGGCTGTGTCCTGTCAGAGAGATCCAGGACCGGAACCGACAGGCAGGTGTCGGCACAAGGAGAATCGATGACAGCTCCAACACCAGATTCTTTGGCACACACTGATCAAACCATCACCCAAAATTTATGTACTAAGGAGCAGAGCTTAACTCTAGTGATGCGCGCCAGTCCTATTTATAACCTCAGCTCTGAATCCTAATCCCTTATGACATCATCAGCTGTGTGGTTTCCATGCTGACAGATCATCTCCATTCATTTTAATGGGCCAAAACAATTTGAAAAATGCTGAATATCTTAAAAAGTACAAGGGTTAGAAATGTGAAATATGCACACAAACTTCTCTTGGACATGCTGAACAGTTTAAAATTCATGCAGTAAAAATCAGTGAAAATTTGTTGGAGGGGTAGCAAGCCAAAAACCAGAGATAAAACAAAATTTAAAGTTATTCAAAGTTGAACTTGGGTATTGTAAGCTCAAAACCCCAACTTTGGGAACCGAACACACATGACCTCAAATCTTTACATCTGTTCACACCAGGAAATATGTGTAATGCAGTTTCAAACTCAAAGTCTTCAACCTTAATGTTCACATATATGAAGTCATTACAGCATAATACAGTCTGTCATTTGTCAAATCACTGGATCTTCTTGTTGTGCTTTGGTACTCACAGTTTGTTCCTACATCCAGTTAAGTGAATTGCAGCCTGTGTCTGAAATCATATGATCTTTGTTTACATGCCCCTTCCAGACGACCTTTGGATGAACACATTGTTGTAAAAGAAGGCGAAAAGATTCCCGCTAAGATCAACAACACCTCGATGATTGGAGAGGAGGTCAACATCAGCTACACGGTAACATCTTTTGTAAATCAATATCGTTTTACTTTAATGTTTATTTTCCTATTCCTCTATCTTTTGATCAAAACAAATGTTTCTGTTGTGAAACTGAAGTGTCCGTCTCTCTCTTCTCTTAAGGTGGAGAAATCAGGTGACATGTTGACTTCACCGCCCCTTCACCTGACAGTGATGTTCCCTCACCTGTCTCCTCATAACAACCACTTACTGTACCTGACAAATGTCAAGTCGAGCCCAAAAGTAAAGTGCCTCTCCCTTGCACACACACACATACACACATTCATAGCATTTATGGAAGAAGTGACAGACTCACCTGTGGGGCCTTTCTTTCCAGGTGTCATGTGATGCAGATCAGTGGATCAACCCTCTAAAGATCCCCCCTGCTGTCATAGAACCCAGTCCAAAGAAAGAAACTCTCAGTGTTTACATTTTGGTAAGAATGAGCACTGCTTTGTGAAGTCTGTGAGGTTTTTATTTGGGCTTTACCCAAATTTACCTCAACAGCTGAACATGAGCAGGTCTATCATATTTTGATCTACGGTTTGTCTGGTCAAAGAAATCAGAATCTGATTGTTTTAAACTAGAAACAGGGCTCATACATGTGCAGGACAACACAAACAGGGATCAGACTCAGTGTGTTTTTTTTTTTTTGTATCTCAGGGTTTAATTTGTCTGATCAGTGGATCTTTTCTCCATAATCAAGTCGAAACTGTAACTTTGGAAAAATCATCTTTGGCACAACAGCACCTGAATAAAATGATGTGTGTGTGCTCCTGCCTGACAGTGTGTGTCCATTTGCTCCCCAGAGCTGTGAAAAATACTCCTGTGCATCGTTCACCTGCCTGATACCTGCGTCTACTTTTGGCCAGGTCAACGTCACCTTTAGAGTGTGGAAACCTACTTTTATCGAGGTCGGTTTGAGGCGACACATGGACACTTTCTTCCTTGTGTTGTTTGAATAAGCTATATAAAACAAAGAACTGAGGGAGAGAATGAAAAGCAGTAAATGTTTGATGGTTATTTTTCTTACAGGGTGAGTTTTCCAGTCTCTACATGTCGGTGAATGCTACGCTGGAAACCAAAAACACAGACCTGTTTCAGCTGAGCAGCAGTGACAGAAGCAGAACTGTAAGTGTCACTTTGTGTGTTTGTGTTGTTTCGTTAGTTATTCAATGTTTGTCTTTGTTTAAATTCACAATGTATGTGTGTTAATTCTTAGGTGAAGATCCAGGTTTCAAAGGAGACTCTAGGAGGAATCCCTATATGGATCATCATCATCAGTATCCTCATTGGACTGCTGATCCTAGCACTTGTAATCTTCGCTCTCTGGAAGGTAACATTTCCAGGCCCTGATTTACAATACACTGTTACGGCTGGATGAAACAGTTTAAGAGGAGTTTATTCTTTTCAGAAACATTTCAACAGCTTTGTGAAGTTACTTTCCCAGCAATGATGAGATGATCATACTACTGGGAAACAGATGTATTCAACTTACTTTTGTATACATAAGCAAGAGGGAAAACTTGTCTCTATATTGTATAATCATGTTTTGTATGATATTTACCTTTGACAAGGAGGTTATGTTTCTGGGAGAGTTTGTCTGTTTGTGAACAATATAACTCGAAAAGTAACAAACAGATCTTGATGAAATTTTCAGGAAGTGTTCAAAATGGGATAAGGAAGAAGTGATTAAATTTGGGAGGTAATCTGGATCACCGTCTGGATCCAGGATCTTTTTAAAGGATTCTTTATCATTGTGAGATAGGGCTGTTTTCACCATACATGTAACTCCATGATAAATGGTGGGATTGCTTTGCAAAACAATACAAGACAAGGTCAGGATAATTTCTGACTGATGTAAAAGAACGATCCAGATCCTGGTAATATAAATATAATATTAATAATATGATATAAGATCCAGAATATGAAATGTATACTGGGTCAGCATAATTTTCAACACTGTCAGGAAAAAAATTATCGTACAAACCTGCAACTAACACCAAACTGTAGCAGACAGTCTGCTGAAAGGGAGTATAACATTAAAGTAGGACTAAAGTGTTGGTGACAATCACAATATGCTTGGTGGAGGTCTGCGCTTTCTGACTGCTTTTCTAGTGTTGGATATGGTATTATTCTAAATCAGGACTGCACGATATTGGGAAAAAATAACATCGCAAGATTTTTGTTTCCTGCGATATATATTGGGATATTTTTTAACAGACTCTCACCCAATTTCCTCTGTCTCCCTCTGCCTAAGTTATGTACATTAGGAAAGAGACTTAATCCTGTTAATATCTATTAATTATTGATAGTGGTGTATAATATTTCCTGCAAGTGATTCGTCTGACATCAGGTCAGACTTTTTAATAACACACTCCTGCTCAAAGGTTCTATCATTTAATTTTCCCTAAGACCAAATATTACAGGGATATTTATCAAATATGTTTACACACTGCGCCCCTCCAGCCTGGGTGTGAGAGCCAGAGACATAGGCTGATTAGACGGGCAGTGACTCTCAGAGTTTGTCCTCCTGCTGTGTTTTACCTTTTTTGTAGGCTCAATTAATGTTTTGCCAGAGATGCAAATCAAAAAAGTAAAAAGTAAATCAGAAAAGTAATGTTGAGAGACATTTCACTTATGAGCACAATGCATTTTATAAAGATGATCTGCCATGGTAAGAGAAAAAGTATGATGTCTGCAGGAAGCAAACTTTAGGCAACAACTTACTACAACATTAAACTACGACTGTTTCTAGTTTTATGTCAGCTCATGAAATGTGATAAGTTGTGGGAAGGAGAACGTAAAATAAACAATAAAATGGGCAATCAGTAGATTCAAACCTAGACCTTAAAAACGAACTGAGAGCCTGTTCTGACTGAAGACAAAGTTGGACCCACAGACCAGGATGCTGCCTTTAAGCCTGAAAGTGTTGATACAGCACCTTATGTGATATTAACTCAGCAAACTGTCATATTGTCCCCGTTATGCTCCACTCACATTCACTCACACTGCACGTGAGATGACAGAGCGCAGAGAAAGTGCTCCACCTGTGAGAGTTGTTGAATTTAATGTGGTAAAATATACAAAAGGATGCTCATTTAGACTGATAAGTCATGTGACTTTTCTTTAATTGAAAGGCTTATATCCCATAATCCTGCAATATAACATATTTTGTATATTAGTCCAGTCTATTCTTATACATTGTAATGCACCTGAACACCCCTGGTATCAAGTCATAAATCCAAATATTGCATCAAGTTATATTCTCACACCCAATGTTGTATGTCCAACGTATTAAGATCCCTGATGGTATCAAACTAATCAAATTTTAAATCACAAACTGTTCCTTTAACTGATTACAGTAACTCACATCTAGGGATAGGTACCAGATTAGGTACTTTTATAGATACCAACATAATTTTGTCAAAAGTACCGGGTACCAATTCAGATAAAATCAAATAGTACCATGTTTAGGTAACTAAATGCATCCTTGTAACTGTGAGGGAGTGGAAGAGTAGGCGATTTTCCATGCTGGACATAAACACAGCATTGCAAGGTTATATATTGAGTAATAAATATGTTAAATTGAAGAAAAAAAAAACGAATTGATATTTTTACCACATGAAATAAAAAAAATACCGAAAATTGGTACCATTGAGTACCAGTACCAATTGCCAGGTACAGGGTATCAGTACCATATTGTTTAAAAATGTGAAAGGTTCTTATCCCTACTCACATCTGTAGTGAGCAGCTGTTTTGGGTATGTTGTTCTCTGACTGAGCTTTCTTTCCCTCCAGATGGGCTTCTTCAAGAGAAAATCCAGGGACTACTCAAAGGAGGACATGATGGACTGACCCAGAAAGCAGCAAGCAGCTCATTGACTGACTGCTTCCAGAGCCAGCAGGTCGCACAACAGACAGGAAGGGGAATGGACAAGTCGCCAAAAGACCCATAGACTCATTGATGCTGCGACTCTGACGTTCTGGAAAAGATAGTTACCAATCACTGTTTCCTATTAAGGCACAGGTCAAATGATGTTTGCAAATACTTTCTAAGCCTTATCCTTGGGTTAGGAACAGGTTTCAGGTGGTCTCAAACAAAGGATAAACATTTTCTTTCTATTGTGACTTGATGTGAAGTATTTGCAAACACTGTTTGTTCCAGGTCTGCTTCTTTCCTGCAGATATAGTGTATAAATAATGCCAGCTGATCAAGAAGAAGATCCAAAGATGAGGAAGAATGATGACTTTGCAGGCATCTGTTAGAGAAACATTATTTATCTGTGTCACAGCAGAACAAACAAACAACCTTAGAGCAACAATATCTGCACTCAAGCTTTAGAGAGAAAAGTACTCAGGTTTTTCAGTCTGTGCCCAGCTATCTTTATACTTTCCATGACATCACAGACACATCAGGCCTTTTCTCTTGTGTGATGTCAAACATGTGAACTTGATATGTGTTGAAGCAGTCTGTCAAACAGCTTAGACTTTTTTGTGCTTGATTTGTTTCACACAACACTGAACCTTTTTGCATTTTATAACTTTAAGCTTTTTTTTTCTGCTGCATTTGAACAGTTTAACATGGCACATCCTGACTCCTGATTTAGACAAAAGACACAGACCAACAGTCTGTTTCTGTATTTAATGCCATCCAATCTAGTTTAACCAATCATCCAACAAAAACTTACCAACTCTGATGCTAAATGTTTGAAGTTAGTGTCACCATGGCCTCATACAGCTGCGCCCTCTAAAAAGCAAAACTTTGATTGTACTGTAAATAGAAGTAAATGCTCAATAATGTAAAGCTTAAAATGTACATAATTGTGTTCGCTATTTTTCATGTAATTTAAGAGATCTTATCCATGTATCTTTTTTTGTGATCAAGATGGTTTTGCTCAGGTGCTACAGGTATCATTATTATGACATTAACATTTGATAGATTTGAAATGATCAGGCCTATGTCACGAGTTCAAAGCTGATGCAAATACGTAAATATTGTTATATTTTGAAGAGAAAAATGAAAGTATATGTATTCTGTACTGCAAATATACACAAAGATGAGGGTTTGTATCCACTAATTTTGTTTGTTTTGATTGAAAGTGAACTTTCAAGACTTTTAGATGACTGTGTTTTGAGTCTTTGACAGGATTTTAATGACCTTACAATGTCTTCACTGCAAAAACTGAAATCTAAGGCAGTGTTAATGTCTTATTTCTGGTATGAAAAAATCATATCATGCTCAATATGAGCCACATTTACCTGACAACTCCAGCAAAATGTCTTACTTAAAAGACAAAATGAGGCTTGAATTGTTTTAAGCGAATGAAAAATAATCTATCAATTGGGCATGAAGACTGTGCTTTTCAAGTTTCTTGAAATAAAAAACAAGGGAAACTGTTTTTTTCTACTGCACTTCAAACTACTTAGGCCTTTTTTTGTCTTTTCGTATCTTAATTATTTTTCATATTAGAAAAAAAAGACAAACCCTTGATTAGATTTTAGTTTTGCAGTGTTGATACAAGTTTTGAACTTGGAAAAACGTCAGTTAAAAGTAATCCAGTGTGGAAATATCTGTATCACCATTCACCAGCAGTTGTCATATAGTTTCTGGGGTGTATAGGTTGGTGGATTGTTGTGAGAATGAACACAACAAATTAGCATACAGAAGCTCGGTATCAACCCCCACAAAGTCTGGTCTTATTTTCATCTCTTATCAAGAAGGTTGCACAGCTACATGATTCGTGATAAGAGATTATATTGTATATTGAGGAAACTTCTTAAACAGCCCTTAGCTCTCACTCTCCACTGCTGACAAGAAGCACATGTAAGTGTTTGTATGTACTGAATGTGTAACTGATAGTCTTTTTAAGATTGTATGGCTACATCAGGCTTATGCACGAGGGTGGAGTCATAGGCCTCGCTTTGTTCACTAGAAGTGGTCCACAGATGTCGCCCTCTGTAGCAGAAAGTGTCAAGTGAGAAATGTGAGCTCCACCCCAGCCTTCTACACTGCTGTGAAGTCTTCATTGTAATGCACTGGTTTGTCAGACTGTATGCGTCCTCATCAGCACAGAAATGAAGTTAAGTACAAAAATAAAAACTTTTTACTAAGATCGCCTATCATTCTCCTTTTGTTCGGATGACGGAAAGATATTTTTTAATTTAATTAATTCTCTATCATAACACATTACCTGTGTTTTCCTCTCCTTTAAGGAAGTCCTCAGAAAATATGTATGCAGTTTATTTACACTGTTTGCCAGCAGTAACCACATACTCTAAGGGGTTCAGGTGAGTAATTAAAACGCAAGGATGTGTGTCCCCTCAAGGCATCCATAGTTTTGTGCTTTTGTGTCCCTGAGTATACAAATTGGTCATCTGTGGTGCTCTCTTTAAAACAGGAAAATAATCACTACTTTTTTTCATAGGCGCAAATCCCTGGGGGGACGCAAGGGTCATGTCCCCCCCTTCCATAAAGTTGTCCCCCCAAGAAAATCCAGTTGTAATTAATTTTCTAATAGTAACGTTTTTTTAATAGTGTAATACAAGTCATGCTACTTAAAACACACTGTTTGACAATTTGACAAAAGATTTCACACACACCCAGTACAGTAACTTTTTTGCTCACCGGCCACTGTGGCTAGTGTTTTCCCAGAGTTACTGGCCACTCAGTATTTTCACTAACCACAATTTTGTTGTTGGATAATTATGTTTAATATGATTAAAGCTGACAATAACATGCTTAAGTTCACTTGAAATATATTAAAAACCTTTTTTTTGTGTGTGAATGACCTCTGTTCAGGCTCAAATCAAGACCACATAAATGTTTAACACCACAGGTCATTATCAGGTATTCAGCTCTGATCAGGTTGGGTTAGGTCCATTCATTCATTCATTTTCTTAACTGCCTAAAACACTGTCTGCTTAAATATTTATTAACAGTAATTTTTCAGTAATGAACTAAGTACTATAATTTTCAGACTAAAGGTTACTCCGTAGTGTGATGATGCATTTTTTAAAGTCATATCAGTCAAAAAATGTGTCATGAAGAGGAAAACAACAGATATAAGTCACACTGGACTATACGTCTCATTTATTCAGAATGATTTGGTTTGTTTACAGTATTTCCAGAAATAACTTTTACATATAACTTTAATAAGTGTTTGTATATTAGGAGGTTATGGACGTGGTGAATGGACCAGTGAACACTGTGCAGGTAGTGCTCATGGGAATTGTAGTGTTGTAGTCTCATATAATGCAATGGGTTTAGTATTTCAGATGCCGTTTCAGAAAACTACTATTAAATAATTCAACCTGCCAAAGTGGCTGGTAGGAGTGGCAGTGTTACCTGTCACAGCCGAAATCCACCATAGACCATAGACCCCCCTTAGACATTTTTCAAGGGACCCCCTCCTCATCATAACAATGATTAACTTAATATTAATACTTTGTAATAATGTACTATGTTGTATTTTGTAATGATATAATTAGGCAACATTTATACTTGCCAGTTCTTGAAGAACACCTGCTAAAGTGACCTCTCAGCAGCCAAAACGTGTGTGAAAGTGTCCTCCTGGTTGGCACAACCTACTTTCCCTCTTGAGTTGTAAAAATGTGCGCTTTATATGCCTTTTTTTTCTATTGTTGAAAATTATGAAGCGATACACATGTCAGGATCATCTGAGAACTGATCTCATGGCACAAAAGTAAATTGAGCAGGGGTATTAGAAAAAATAACTGATTTTATTGGTGCAAGAAATCCCAGTTTGTCAATACGTCTTTTCAATGACTGTCTCTGTGTAACCTGTAGTCAGAGAGGATCTCCTGCAGCGTCTTTGGATCAAACCAACTCAAGGGAGGGGGGTGGATCCTGGTTTAGAAAAAACTCTGTTCATTATCTTCATCCATTATTTCAGAAAACAAGAGATCCTTCTTCAGTGTTTGAATTCTGATTAAGAGTCAGATCGAGCTGAACAAAGCTTTTTTTAAGCATCCTCAACCACAACACACACATCTTTAAACAAAACAATCACTTCAAGATGAGGAAAAATAGAAAATACAATAAAACATTCAAATAATCAAATATTTTTCAACGCCATTTGTCATTTTAAGCTGTGAAAAGTGAAAAAAAAAAAGATTTTTAAAGCAGAATTATTGTATTTTTTTGTTTTGTTTTGTTTTTTTTATTTGCAAGACACACATTTCAAAACATTTAAACATTTAAACAACAGAGGTATTTGGGAATTGTTGCAATGCTGTCTATGCCTCATCAAATGTTTTCATATAAAGAGACACAGACAACCTACAACAGACATAGGGGCCAGTTAAAGGGGGAACAAAGGGGGTTCAGGTTAATGCACACATAGAGGAGGGCTGAGGGGCTGGATGGTCCTGAGTCAGGTCCTCACTGACCATCACTGGAGGTTTTTCTTTTTCTTTGAAAAAGTCCCAGGAACCTTCTGGTCTTTGATCTCTTTGGAGCTGCCTGGGCTCCCTGGGTGACCTGGGCTCCTTCAGATACTTTGGTTAGCTCAAGTATCTGACCATCCAGGACCTGTGAAGTGTCCTCCACGCTGGTGGTTTGTGTCTCTTGGTCCTCCCTCACTGGAGTCTGCTGGAGTCTGCTGATAGAGTCCAGGAGAGAGGCCTTCTCCTGCTGCCACAGGTCCTGTTGTTTCTCCACATCCTCACAGGCTTGTTTCAGAGAGGCCTTCAACCTGGAGGTTTCTGTCTGCTCTATGAGGAGCCGTGACCTGTCCATCTCCCTCTGGCATTTCTGGGTGGACAGCTCCATTTGGGCCTGTTGCAGCTCCTCTGACTTCCTGTGACTCTCCTCTCTGTGTTGTTCCAGGAGCTTGGATCTTTCCTCAGCCCACTGCTGTTTGAGCTTCTCCACGTCCTCTCTGGCCTGGCAGAGGTCAGTCTCCATCCTGGCAGCGTTCTCTTGCACAGACAGGTTGTGGGACCTTTCCTGGTCCCACAGGTGTTGAAGCCTGTCCATGTTGTTTTGGGCCTGGTTGTGAGCAGCCTGAATCCTGTTCCTCTCTTCAATGTGTTCATTCAGGAGGTTAGATCTTTGTTTTTCCCACTCAGACTTCAGGCTGTCGGTTTCTTCCTGGGCTCGTCTCAGAGCGGCCTCCATGGTGCAGGTTTTCTCCTTCTGCTCTTCTAGGAGACGAGACCTTTCCTGCTCCAGCTGCTGTTTCTGGATCTTCAGGTCCTTCTGGGCCTTGTTCAGGGCAGCCTTCAGTCTGCTGCTCTCCTCTTTCTCTGCCAGGCAATGAGATCTCTCAACCTCCAGCTGCTGCCTCTGAGTCTCCAGCACTTTTTGGGCCTGGGACAGAGAGGCCTTCAGCTTGGATGTCTCCTTTTGCTCTGCCAGGCAATGAGATTTCTCCTCCTCCAGCTGCTGTTGGTGGTGTTTCAGGTCTTCTTGGGCCTGGTTCAGGGCAGCCTTCAGTCTGCTCATTTCTTCCTGCTCTGACAGGAGGTTTGCTCTTTCCTCCTCCCACTGCTGTTTCTGGATCTTCAGATCCTTTTGGGCCTGGATCAGGGCAGCCTTCAGTCGGCTCATTTCTTCCTGCTGTGACAGGAGGTTTGCTCTTTCCTCCTCCAGCTGGTGGCTGCTGTTTGCTGGATCCTCCTGGGCCTTGTTCTGTGCAGGCTCTGTGTTGCAGGTCTCAGTCTGGGCGTCTTGAGAGAGATCAGACCTGGACTCTGCTGACTGTGCCTGCTGCAGAGCAGCTTGTAACTTTTGGATTTCTCCAAAAAGGTAAAACCTCTCCTGTCCCCAGTGTTGTGCCTGGATGTAATTGTCCCCAACAACCTTGTACAGATATTCCTGAAGCTTGTTGGTCTCCTCTTTGTGCTGGGCCAGGCTGTCTTCTGTCTCTCTACACCTCTTCCTCTCAGTTTCCAGGTCTTCCTTGAGTTTCTCCAGCTCACTAACAGCTTCCCTTGCTGTGTCCTCAGCCAGGAGAAGCTTCCTGTCAGAGGCAACTTTGGCTTCATGATGTTGGAGCTGATTTTTTAACTGCTCCACCTCATGGGGCAAAGCCACTTTTTCCTTCTCAGGTCTTGAGACCTGATCCTCTTTGTCTTCTGGGCTGCTAAATTCCAGCTGAGGGACCTGGATCTCAGTCTTATCAATGAGCAGATGTTTGCTAAAAACCACTGCGCTGCGCGGCACTTTACGTGCAGAAACAGACTTTTTGAAAGTTTCTGCTGGCTGTGGTTTTTCTGCTGACTTAAGAGGCTGGAGCCTTGGCTGGGGTCCAGGTTTGGGTCCAGGCTGAGGTGTTGGTCCAGGCTGGGGTCCCGGCTGTGGTCCAGGCTGTGGTGTTGGTGCAGGCTGGGATCCAGGCTGAGGTGCCAGTCCAGGCTGAGGTGCTGGTGCGGGCTGGGGTTCAGACTGGGGTCCTGGCTGAGGTGCTGGTCCAGGCTGGGGTCCAGGCTTTCTCACAGGTGACTCTGCAGGCTGTGTTGTTGGAGCCACTGCAGAGCTGTTGGTCACTTTTCTGCAGCCCTCAGCTTCCAGTTCCTCCTGAGTGTAATCTCTCAGCAGAAAAGGAAAGGACGAGGCCAGGTTGACTCCTGACTGTGTCTTCTTCTTCTTCTTCTTCTTTGAGCTGATGTTCTCAAAGTAAAAGTTATCAATCTCCTCCTCAACAAGATCAATCGGCCTTAACTCAAACTGAGGTGCCGGAGTCTGGGGCTGTGAGGGGATGTCTCTGAAGACCTTGTTTCTGCCCTTTCTGGCATTAGTCCTTACGTTTCTTTCCATTGTTAAAGCTCGTGTAGATTCTGTGAATCGCAATGCGTGTCTCTCTGTCTGGCTCAATTGGCTTGACTGAAGATACTGATCTGCAGCGTTAGGTACTGATACACTAAAACTCCTTCAGCTAAGGCCCACTGTGACATCACAACCATGTTCCAGAATCAAGAGCATTGTGATGTCATAGTAGACCTTAGCTAGGAGTCTCCTAAAATCTACTATGACATCACAATGCTCTTGATTCTGGAACATGGTTGTGATGTCACAGTGGGCCTTAGCTGAAGGAGTTTTAGTGTATCAGTACCTAACGCTGCAGATCAGTATCTTCAGTCAAGCCAATTGAGCCAGACAGAGAGACACGCATTGCGATTCACAGAATCTACACGAGCTTTAACAATGGAAAGAAACGTAAGGACTAATGCCAGAAAGGGCAGAAACAAGGTCTTCAGAGACATCCCCTCACAGCCCCAGACTCTGGCACCTCAGTTTGAGTTAAGGCCGATTGATCTTGTTGAGGAGGAGATTGATAACTTTTACTTTGAGAACATCAGCTCAAAGAAGAAGAAGAAGAAGAAGAAGACACAGTCAGGAGTCAACCTGGCCTCGTCCTTTCCTTTTCTGCTGAGAGATTACACTCAGGAGGAACTGGAAGCTGAGGGCTGCAGAAAAGTGACCAACAGCTCTGCAGTGGCTCCAACAACACAGCCTGCAGAGTCACCTGGGGGAAAGCCTGGACCCCAGCCTGGACCAGCACCTCAGCCTGGACCAACACCTCAGCCAGGACCCCAGTCTGAACCCCAGCCCGCACCAGCACCTCAGCCTGGACCAGCACCTCAGCCTAGACCAGCACCTCAGCCTGGACCAGCACATCAGCCTGGATCCCAGCCTGCACCAACACCACAGCCTGGACCACAGCCGGGACCCCAGCCTGGACCAACACCTCAGCCTGGACCTAAACCTGGACCCCAGCCAAGGCTCCAGCCTCTTAAGTCAGCAGAAAAACCACAGCCAGCAGAAACTTTCAAAAAGTCTGTTTCTGCACGTAAAGTACCGCGCAGCGCAGTGGTTTTTAGCAAACATCTGCTCATTGATAAGACTGAGATCCAGGTCCCTCAGCTGGAATTTGGCAGCCCAGAAGACAAAGAGGATCAGGTCTTAAGACCTGAGAAGGAAAAAGTGGCTTTGACCCATGAGGTGGAGCAGTTAAAAAATCAGCTCCAACATCATGAAGCCAATGATGCCTCTGACAGGAAGCTTCTCCTGGCTGAGGACACAGCAAGGGAAGCTGTTAGTGAGCTGGAGAAACTCAAGGAAGACCTGGAAACTGAGAGGAAGAGGTGTAGAGAGACAGAAGACAGCCTGGCCCAGCACAAAGAGGAGACCAACAAGCTTCAGGAATATCTGTACAAGGTTGTTGGGGACAATTACATCCAGGCACAACACTGGGGACAGGAGAGGTTTTACCTTTTTGGAGAAATCCAAAAGTTACAAGCTGCTCTGCAGCAGGCACAGTCAGCAGAGTCCAGGTCTGATCTCTCCCAAGACGCCCAGACTGAGACCTGCAACACAGAGCCTGCACAGGACAAGGCCCAGGAGGATCCAGCAAACAGCAGCCACCAGCTGGAGGAGGAAAGAGCAAACCTCCTGTCACAGCAGGAAGAAATGAGCCGACTGAAGGCTGCCCTGAACCAGGCCCAAGAAGAGCTGAAAAACCACCAACAGCAGCTGGAGGAGGAGAAATCTAATGGCCTGGCAGAGAAAGAGAAGAGCAGCAGACTGACGGCTGCCCTGCACCAGGCCCAAAAGGATCTGAAGATCCAGAAACAGCAGTGGGAGGAGGACAGAGCAAACTGCCTGTCACAGCAGGAAGAAATGAGCAGACTGAAGGCTGCCCTGAACCAGGCCCAAGAAGACCTGAAACACCACCAACAGCAGCTGGAGGAGGAGAGATCTCATTGCCTGGCAGAGCAAAAGGAGACATCCAAGCTGAAGGCCTCTCTGTCCCAGGCCCAAAAAGTGCTGGAGACTCAGAGGCAGCAGCTGGAGGTTGAGAGATCTCATGGCCTGGCAGAGGAAGAGGAGAGCAGCAGACTGAAGGCTGCCCTGAACAAGGCCCAGAGGGACCTGAAGATCCAGAAACAGCAGCTGGAGCAGGAAAGGTCTCGTCTCCTAGAAGAGCAGAAGGAGAAAACCTGCACCATGGAGGCCGCTCTGAGACGAGCCCAGGAAGAAACCGACAGCCTGAAGTCTGAGTGGGAAAAACAAAGATCTAACCTCCTGAATGAACACATTGAAGAGAGGAACAGGATTCAGGCTGCTCACAACCAGGCCCTAAACAACATGGACAGGCTTCAACACCTGTGGGACCAGGAAAGGTCCCACATCCTGTCTGTGCAAGAGAACGCTGCCAGGATGGAGACTGACCTCTGCCAGGCCAGAGAGGAGCTGGAGAAGCTCAAACAGCAGTGGGCTGAGGAAAGATCCAAGCTCCTGGAACAACACAGAGAGGAGAGTCACAGGAAGTCAGAGGAGCTGCAACAGGCCCAAATGGAGCTGTCCACCCAGAAATGCCAGAGGGAGATGGACAGGTCACGGCTCCTCATAGAGCAGACAGAAACCTCCAGGTTGAAGGCCTCTCTGAAACAAGCCTGCGAGGATGTGGAGAAACAACAGGACCTGTGGCAGCAGGAGAAGGCCTCTCTCCTGGAGTCTATCAGCAGACTCCAGCAGACTCCAGTGAGGGAGGACCAAGAGACACCAACCACCAGCGTGGAGGACACTTCACAGGTCCTGGATGGTCAGATACTTGAGCTAACCAAAGTATCTGAAGGAGCCCAGGTCACCCAGGGAGCCCAGGCAGCTCCAAAAAGATCAAAGACCAGAAGGTTCCTGGGACTTTTTCAAAGAAAAAGAAAAACCTCCAGTGATGGTCAGTGAGGACCTGACCCAGGACCATCCAGCCCCTCAGCCCTCCTCTATGTGTGCATTAACCTGAACCCCCTTTGTTCCCCCTTTAACTGGCCCCCATGTCTGTTGTAGGTTGTCTGTGTCTCTTTATATGAAAACATTTGATGAGGCATAGACAGCATTGCAACAATTCCCAAATACCTCTGTTGTTTAAATGTTTAAATGTTTTGAAATGTGTGTCTTGCAAATAAAAAACAAACAAACAAAAAAAAAAACAATAATTCTGCTTTCAAAATCTTTTTTTTTTTTCACTTTTCACAGCTTAAAATGACAAATGGCGTTGAAAAATATTTGATTATTTGAATGTTTTATTGTATTTTCTATTTTTCCTCATCTTGAAGTGATTGTTTTGTATAAAGATGTGTGTGTTGTGGTTGAGGATGCTTAAAAAAAGCTTTGTTCAGCTCGATCTGACTCTTAATCAGAATTCAAACACTGAAGAAGGATCTCTTGTTTTCTGAAATAATGGATGAAGATAATGAACAGAGTTTTTTTCTAAACCAGGTTCGTTATGGAAATAACTAACTGATAGTTTTGCTGTAATATGTAGGAAATACTAGAAAGTTCCTTTTAAAGAGCAGCAAAAGGTGATGGAAGGTGGACAGGGTAAAACAATCCCTGTCAGCTGGATCTTTCAGCTCCTGAACGACTCTTTAATCAGTATTATTTTTAGCCTGATGTTTTTGAGTTACTAAGTCATTTACTCAGGGAGTGCACAGAAAACTACATGTGCCACAAGGTTAACAGCTTTTAATGCCTCTTTATACCACCCAAAACACATGAAGGTTAAGTATGGGCAAAAATACTGACAAAAAAAAAAAATAAATAAATAAAATTATATATATATATATATATATATATATATATATATATATATATATATATATATATATATATATATATATATATATATATATATATATATATATATATATATATTCTAACTTCACTTGTTCAACAGACACACCGAGAAAATGAAAAGTTAATGTCAACTCCTTTGTCCGAAGTCTGACAGTATGCTTTAAATAAACACAAGACACTGATCAAGCTTTCATTCGATGTGGTGCGCACACACAGACACAGACTACAGAGTGCCAGGGATCGCGATTTAGTGCATCAAAACACTAAACAATTTATAAGTTAGTTATCACACCGTTTGCTGCTGGCTGGCAAACAGCCTCTCCTTTATGATGCAAAAAAGGCTGTGACAGATAAGACAGACAGGTGATATGCTGACATCCTCATCCTCTCATTTATAACACAATATCAAACTATTTAAGATGGACTCTAGTGAGATATTATCCAGATTTATGAGTTCATTGATGTAGGCCATTATTTATTAGAGTCTTGTGTTCTATCCTAGATTTATTCATGTAAAAATAAAGTTGTTATGACTTTGACTTAGATGTTGAACATTGGACTTATAAGGAACAATGACAGGATTACAGTCACTGTTTAGGATCACAACATAAAACAACACAGCAAAAAATATAGCATTTATTTTTATGTCCCCCCCAGGAATTAATCTCTGAAATTTTTCTGTTTATTGTCCCCCCCAACAATGAAAAGGGATTTTCGCCCCTGCTTTTTTAATAAATCAGGGAAAGGATCTTAAGAAATCAACTCCTGATAGCAACGTATCATTAAAGGTAAATATCCTCTCAGCTAAAGAAATGCTCTTTGAGAAAGCACTTGAATATAAGAGGATTTTTAGATAGAATATATAGATTGCAAAATTGTATTACTAAAATATGCAGCAACTTAACTTGTATATAAGATGCTCATAGTATCTTTTGACACATGCTTACATCCCTTTTTGCACTTTATCCCTCACTCCTCTACATTTTTATTTTTCCTATGCACCCTATCTTAACCCATTTAATCCCAAATTATACCCTGAAAATAAAATAAACTTCATACATTACATTCCCTAGACCTCACTATTAAGTAATTTTTCACATTATTATTATTATTATTGTTGTTGTTGTTGTTGTTGTTGTTGTTGTTGTTGTTGTTGTTGTTGTTGTATCATGTTATATCTTTAATTTAAAAACTTTAATGAGCTACCAAAGTCAAATCTATGGAAGACCTTAAAGGCCATGGAAACAAAGTTTCGTTACCCAAAGATAACAAGAAAATTAAGTTAAGATCTTGAGAAAACAACTGCAATTAGCTCGTTATCATAAGAAAACTGAGAAAAATATTTTTAAAAAATTATGGTACTTTAATTCTTCAGTAAGAAACACCCAAAAGATTTGTTGCCATGTGCAGCTGACTGTATAGTTGTTGTTTTTTTAATCTTTTATCATTTTATAAAGAAAAATAATTTATATTGCTGTATTTGCGCCTGACAGGACTGCTCTAATTTTGCTGTGTGTATAGTGTAAGTAAAGGAATTTGAATCTTATTGCTCTAGAGCATTGGTTGTATAAAAGCTCTAGAGGCGAGATTCCTGTGAGACAACAATAAGGGAAGTAATTCCCCAGACCGTGGACCTCACAGACACACGGAGTGATTTTATGTAGGAGTGCGCCGCCTAGCGTTCACCCGCAATCTTTGGCGATAAGTGACACTCTGGGAGGGGAAGCAGAACAAACTGTAAGCTGCTAGCGGATCCATCTTGCTCGAAAAAGAGACGGGGGTGTAAGCTTTTTTCAGTTCAGTACCTAAAAGACTGCGTCGATCCTCATTAATCGCACTGGGGAGCCCGAGGAGGGGCTGTGTCGCTGTTTGTAGGATGTCCCGACATGAGGGTGAGTTGATAAACAGGTCCACACAGCGCCTGAGCAGCTAGCTGTACAGCTAGCTTTGCTAAGTGCTTATTCGAGTCAAGGGGGTGGGGGTGCTGCGTTTTTAACGTCTTGTTTCTTTACCACCTTTTAAAATACGCATTTCTCTGAAGCATGGCTTATAATATGTGTTTCTAGTTTATCATAATTTGAGGCAAAGGGTTACAGCTTTCCTTAACATGTCTGCAATGATACGGCAACATTGCGGGGCTTAGCAGTTAGCCGTTGCTAGGTACTGCGTTAGCACGAAGGCTAATGTATGCCAACATAAGGAGTCGTTGATTCTGCGAGCTACGACTTTGTGTCGCTCAGTTCAGTGTTAGCTGAACAGTATGCCTTTTCCCAACAGCGCTAGTATCACCTCTTTCTTCTATCATGTGGAATATGGTGATTTTAAGCACCAGTAGCTCCAGTGTTAGCGCCACTCAGCTTCATATTGCTAATGTTGTTAGCGAATGCACTGTCATCAAGAAGAAGACAGACAGTCTGAGGCCTCATGACCACAAACCAGTCACTAACTTTAAGATAGCTGCCAGGCTACTTGCTCGTAAGGGTTTGAATACGGTTTGTCTAACTATTAACTAGCAAGACTGTAAATTTGGGTCACTGTAGACACCACCAAGCAGGCCATACATGGGGTTATAGTGTTTAACTGATACACCAGTTTCTCTGAAGCTAAATGAGCACCACAGCTCTGATGGGATCATGAAAGGCTTGTGTTAGTTTCATTACCTTTTTAATAATAGGAAAACATTGCCTCTTTTTAAACTTTACCCTCAAGGCAGTCTCAACTTAAAGGTGATGTCACTCGAAACTCTTTATGCAAATTGGTTTTATGTTCTCACGGGAAAGAGTTTTTGCTGCTTCTAACCCATTCAAACAAACCTGAAACCAACACATAGAGGTTAATGACTCTGTCATACAGGTTGATATCTTTCTTTAAGTCTATGTGAGGAGTTTTTACCTTCTTGTTCACAATGACCTGCATAATACAACCAAAACAACAGCAAATGAGTTTATTGTCTATGGTTTACAGTGTTTAATAAATGCTACCTTTTGTGGAGGTTTTCTCTCTGCATTGATAAGTTTCATTATTCGGTATCAGATTGGAATTTCCCTCAATAGTTGCTCACATATTATCCAATATTTGCCAAATAAGGGGTTCTTTTCCCTTTGAAGGAAATGCCAGTGAGGTAGGAGTTGTTATATTGTTTGTAATGATAACTTTCAGAATGATGTCTCATAGAAAATTACTGACTCTGTTCCTGAATAGTTCTTCCATGAATCGTTTTAACTGTAACCATGCAGAAAGCAGTGGAAAAGCAAAGGGATGCCAAACTATTTGATATGTTGACTACGGTGGTAGAGGAAACAAAGCAAATGCCTTCTGCCCATTTTCTTCGTTTGAACTGTTTTGGTGGATGTTAATTGAGAAAATTGCTGCCTGAAAATGTGTACACAAGGCTATAAATGAACAACAAACTCTGTAATGGCTCTCAGATGTTTTGATGTTTGTGGCGTACCTCTGAGCTGCCTCTGTGAGACCTTGCTTGTGAACTTCATTGGAATGCCAGAGTTCTTCATTGCTGGCACTTGTGGGTTGGTGCCACTCCAAAACACATGCTCGTGTAAGCGAGACTGGCCTGCAGATAGAGGTTGCTTTCTCCCTGTTGGTGCTGCAGGCGCATTTATAAGGAATTTGTAACTGTATTGTCAGGTCCATGAGTTTCACGCTGTGCTTTCCTTTCCCTCCTCCGCAGGTGTGAGCTGTGATGCGTGTTTAAAAGGGAACTTCAGAGGAAGACGGTTCAAGTGTTTAATTTGCTACGACTACGACCTGTGCGCATCGTGCTACGAGAGTGGGGCCACCACAACAAGGCACACAACAGAGCACCCCATGCAGTGTATATTAACCAGGGTAGACTATGGTAAGGACAGTTGTGTTGTATAACAATAAGAGTTTGCTAGACAAAGCTTAAATATCATGAAGGAGGATAACTACAGCGGCAGTTTAAAGTTAAACTTTGATTCCTGTTCGTTCATAGTGTAAAGTAATGATGTAGTCAGTCTACAAAGTTAGGAGCCTGAAGTTTTCAAACATTACTCTGAGTTTCCTCTTCATATGAAGGCTGATACCAACATGCAGGTGTCTGTTTTGGTATCTCAAACAGTTGGAATGGTACATTCCTAGCTCCTTGGTTTCAGAGCCACAGTTTGATGAGTTTCACACCAGGGTAAACATTCATAACATTAAGTATATTGATTTTATTTATGTCTAAAAAAACATTTAGACGTGTTAAATAGATAGTTCAGTTTTTTTTAAGTGTGGTTGTATGAGCTCTATGTGACCACTAAGGACATTAGATACAGTAGAAAGTTGTCTCCTCTCCCTCAGTAAGACACAAACTGTAAGCGATGGTGATGAGGAAATAGGCGCTAACAGGGAGAGACCGTACCAGATTCAAAGGCTATTTTCTCTGCCTACAAGAACTCAAATCAAAAAGTAATACCACACTTCAAGAGTACACTACATAGAATATTTTTTAAGTGCATTAAGTCTACGGAAATATAAACATTTATCCGGACCTAACTAACTGGTCATGTATCCTTCCGCGCAGCGCTAGTGCGCTCCGTCCCCCCTCCTCCTTTCAGCTGTAGGGATAAAAATTCTTTATGTAAACACTTAATTCAGAACAGATGAGTTTGATCAGGCTGATTAAGAAAGAATTATCACACAGTATTTTCCCATGAAAACAGTTTTTTACAAATGCATCTCTGACATTATTAAGTTTTACTGGGTTAGGAGGGGACTAAACAAACCCAACCATCTTTAGCAAACACACCGCACAGTTTTATTAATAGTTCCAGACCACGACCATCTTATTTTATAAGCCTACTACCACCAACTGTTTGATTTGACATTCATTGTGTTAAGTCGTGTGGTTAACTGAGTGTGATCTCGTTGTCAGGCTACGAAGGTTGTGTTGATAAGTGATGCTGTGGTTCATGCTAACACTTGCTCTCTGTCGACCGTCTTTTTGCAGACTTGTATTACGGTGGAGACACCTTTTCAGTAGAACAACCCCAGTCCTTCACATGTCCTTACTGTGGCAAGATGGGCTACACAGAGACGTCCCTACAGGAGCATGTCACCTCAGAACATGCAGAGACTTCCACAGAGGTGGTGAGTATACAGCACGTTGAGCCCTCACTGACAGGAAAACATGACTTTCAGCTGTTCATATTTGATGAAAGCATGATTGCAGCTGAGCCACGAGTGTTTCAACTACAGATCCTAAATGCTCCAAGGGAACTTAAAACCAATTTTTTATGTTTAAAGACACTGTGAGGACTTTCTAAGTGATCCTGAAACGGTCTTACTCTTATCCTGTTCATTGTCTATGATTTAAAATGATATTATCAGCACCAACAATAGTTATTTTAATTGCTGTTTCACAGCATCTGTGGTCTGGTCAGGTTTGACAGAGAGAAAACAAATTACTTTAGGACACGTAGACCTTAGGTCCCTTTGATGATAATAAGCTGGCCGACAAAGCAACAAGAAGCAAAATCTTTCTTTTCCTCAGAAAGAAAAAGGATGCAAAACGGTAAGTCCACATAAAGCCTTAAGCCATGAACAATGTCTCAGTGATACTCACAGAATAAAAAAAAAAAACATACTTTCTGGTTTACATTTGTTAAAGCTTTAGGTAGATTTTTTTTGTCTTCCTCCATCTCTGCGGTCAGTCTGCTTTAACTAGAGCTCTGCAGCTCTCCCAGCTGAAATGACTTCCCAGAACGTACACACAGATTTATGGATTAGTTGTTGTCAAGGCAGGATTTTTATGAGTTGGTCCACCACTAAGTAAACTGAGCTGCTGCTGATACCCGCTGGCTTGCATGGCCAACAAGTCGGCTGTCAAACTCCTCCACTAGTGAGGTGACTGAGGCTGGCGCTACCTTTGTATTATTAACAAAATCTGTGATATTAATCTTAATAACTCGCAGCTTCTGAATATTACAGGTTTTTCTGTGTGAAATTAAGTAAGCAGAATGGAAATGATGATCTGCTCATTGAAACAACACTTGTGACGCTTGTATCATTAAAAAAAAAAATTATTTGGATAAAATTCTCATTTTGCTGAAAAAATCTGCTCATGTGCAGTTTCAGGATGTTTCTCAGCAAACATGGCATCACACAGGCATAAAAGGTGAATCTGTGTGGGACTATTTTCAGCAGTGGATGAACACTCTATGTTTATCAATGAGTATTTGTAACAGCAGGATGGAGGATGTCAGATTGACTCAAAATGAGGTACACTGGCTGTGTTTCATTGTAACTGTAAGACAGCGTGTCACTCAGCGCACAATGTGACTCTTTCTTGTGGCTTGTTTTGTAGTTTTTAGATAACAATAGACCTTTATGGTCCAGAGGAATCAGACGTGTTGGGGATTAGCTGAACAGACAGGACTTGTTGGAGGGAAAGAAGAATGACGTCATCTTTGTCCTCTTTGGGTTGATTGAATCACATACATAACGGTGCAAAAAAATAACTGTAGTTTGTCTTTTAAAAGCTCTTTCTCAGTCTTTTCTGTGGATAAACAGGGTTAGAGTAGAAAAACTGCTGGGAAATACAGGCACCCCATAATTGAGTAGTTTTACATCCCCTTAGTGTCAAGTTAATCGAAACTCGACTCTCTGAATGGCTGTGATGTTTTGCCTCAGCATGTGTAAAAAGCACTACAGTGCTGTTCTGACTCTTCAGAATAAAGCGTTTTTCCACCAAGCAGTCTGCTTTGCCCCCTCTTGGTAGGGCGCGGGTAAGCTGGATTCCGACAGCCACATCAGCTACATTGTAGCATGACGTCGGCATAGCAATGTGACACAGTGTACCCCGCTAATAAATCTAATGAAGAAGAAACATGTGACACAGTAAACAAAGAGCAGTGAAGGAAGACATCCAGCAATTTTTCTTCTTTGTGATTGGCATGTATTGTTCTTTAGTATCAGTGTTGCACAGGTAGTGTTGACTCTAACAACCAATCAACAGACTGCAGTGTTTCTGGCCCCTCCTTTAATCACTATTTGTGGCACCTCAACAGAATGGTACCAAAAAGTGGCATGGTAGAAGTTGGTAATTTGGGGATCTGTCGTGGTTTTAGTTATGGATGCACCAGTCAAACTTTTCTGGTTCCGAGACTGATACCAATACCTGGGCTTTAGGTATCAACCAATACCGATCCTACACCAGTGTTAAATAACCTGCATGTCTTACTGTGGGATAAGACTGGTAATGTTTTTGGTAAAAGGCAAAAAATGAGTAGATGAAATTATTAAAGATAATGTTTATTTAAACTATAAATTATTTAAATGTATACCAGGAAAACAAAGTACAGAAATTCTATCTAATTTTACATTTTCATACCCTGTAGACTGTAGGGATGGGTACCAAATTAGGCACTTTTATAGATACCGACCAAATTCTGTCAAAAGTACCGGGTATCGATTCATGTAAAATCAAAAGGTTCCATGTTAAGGTACCTAAATGCATCCTTGTGACTGTGAGGGAGTGGAAGAGTAGGTGATTTTCCATGCTGGACATGAACACAGCATTGCAAGGTTATATATTGAAGAATGAATTTGCTAAATTGAATTTTTTTTTTATTTTATTATTAAACAAATTGATATTTTTTACCACATAAACACAAAAAAGTACCGAAACTTGGTACCGGTGAGTACCGGTACCAATTGCCAGGTACCAGCAATCGGTACCGCATCGTTTCAGATGTGAAAGGTACCCATCCCTATTAGACTGCATGGTGTCCGCGGGGTCTTAAAAAGTATTAAAAGTTGATAAATCAGTTGTGGGAAAATTAAGGCCCTTAAAAAGTATTAATCGTAATGTTATGAGGTATTAAATTTTATTGGTATTCAAGCTTTGACTCCAAAAGTATCCATGAATATTTATATTCCTCCTTGCATCTGTTACAAACTAACCTGACACCTCAGACAGACAATTCCATATATCCACCACGGAAATAGTCCACCTGGTTTGAAAATGTTTTCAGGGTCTGAACCTTCAAAAATAACCACACCTGGTGATTGGATGATCATTCTGCTCGTCACACTCATCACAGACCAGCGTGAGGATCCAGAAAAAGCTTTATCATCTCAAAATATTTCTCTCTAGATCATAAAAGTTTCTCAAGCCTCCTGAGAAAATTTCTCAGACTTTTGATGACCTGGGATCTTGGATTATTACAATTTAGAGAAAGCTTCCCCTGATCTCAGTTGTTTTGGAACAAATTTTCTTTGTTAAAATCACCATTTTACTGGAAACAATGCAATGAGATTAGGTATTTTTCAATACAGGTATGTAGCGCTGTTGTTTGAGACATTATAACAAGCAAAGTTGCAATTTTGTGAGGCTGGCTATTTGTAGCGCTAGCCGCCCAACATATCCGTAGGCTAATGTGACAACAAACTCAGTTCGTACAATAGTTTAGTAGCCGTCCGTATGTAGCAGTGATGAAAAGCAAATAACATAATCTCAAGCACATGTCCTAAATTTTGACAACGTTGAAATAAATTCTTGTTTTTTTCCTTCAAGTTGGCCTTGAATAACTGTTACTTGTTGTGGGAATGGGAATGTCGATAAACCTGCCTTTGGTTTCATTTATTCTATCAAGCTTTATCCCTTCTCAGCTTAGCTAATTTATGTTAAAATGCAAACTGTCAAAGATCGGTTGCTGGCGACAGCTTAAATTTGCGATCAGGTCTTAAAACTTTTTGAAAGGTTTTTAAAAAAGTCTTAAAAAGGTATTGAATTTAACCTCAGGATTTCAGCACATACCCTGGACTGGTAATGCAGCAAAAAAAACAAAGAAAGTTAATCATAGGTAACTTTCTAACAACACACGTGCCTTGTTTGCTACTGTTGAGAGACTAACCAACCCTCCTGTGTCAGTAAGCCTTGAATTTCATTCCAGTAAGGCCTGCAATGATTTTGCCTCATTCTTTACAGAAAAAATTGAAAAGATTAGACAAACAGTCACTTCCTCTATATCAGGTTTGGGATATGAGTTGTGCCCACCTAGAGCCCATCTTAACATCATGACGCAATTCTATCCTATAAACCATAGAAACCTGGAGGACATTATACACCACTTAAATTCTTCCTCCTGTTGTCTAGATATCCTGCCAACAGATTTTTTCAAAAAAGTCTCAAAAATCATGGCATCAGATCTGGTACAGATTGTAAACGTGTCTCTTCTCTCAGGCGTTTTCCCACAAGCCCTGAAAACTGCTGTGATCAAGCCTATGTTGAAAAAGAACAATTTAGACAAGACAGTGAAAAACAACTACAGGTCCATATCCAATTTACCATTTTTAAGTAAAATTATTGAGAGAGCAGTTTTTCAGCAATTACATAACTTTATGACACTGAACGACTGTTTTGATGTCTTCCAGTCAGGTTTCCGGCCTCATCACAGCACTGAGACTGCACTAGTTAAGGTGTTTAATGACATCCACCTGAACACAGACAGTGGCACAGTTTCAGTAGTTGTGCTGCTCGATCTCAGTGCTGCTTTCGATACAGTAGACCATGACATACTGTTAAACCGACTAGAGAACTGGGTGGGACTTTCTGGCACAGCACTTAATTGGTTTAAATCTTACCTGAAGGACAGAGACTGTTTTGTGTCTATAGGTAACTGTACATCTGAGCGGACAAAAATAACATGTGGCGTCCCCCAAGGATCCATCCTGGGGCCTCTGCTGTTTAACATTTATATGCTCCCATTGGCTCAGATTATAAAAAACAACAAAGTCAGTTACCATAACTATGCTGACGACACACAGTTATACATTTCAGTATCACCAGGTGATCATGGCAGCATACAGGCTCTGGGTAAATGTATTGAACAGATCAATGATTGGATGAGCCTAAACTTCCTCCAGCTAAACAAAGACAAAACTGAGGTTGTTGTTTTTGGAGCCAAATCAGAGAAAGTCAAAGTCAGTGAGCAGCTCCAGATGTTACAGTTAAAAACCACTGACCATGCCAGAAACCTAGGCGTGTGCATGGACTCAGATCTGAATTTTAACAAACACATCAAGACAGTTACAAAGTCAGCCTACTATCACTTAAAGAATGTGTCCAGGATTAAAGGACTGATGAGTCAGCAGGACCTGGAAAAACTGGTCCATGCTTTTATCTTCAGTAGGCTTGATTACTGTAACAGCGTCTTTACAGGTCTCCCTAAAAAATCAGTCAGACAGCTGCAGCTGGTTCAGAACGCTGCTGCTCGAGTCCTCACGAAGACCAAGAAAGTGGATCACATCAGTCCAGTTCTGAGGTCTTTACACTGGCTTCCTGTTTGTAAGAGGATATAGTTTAAAACACTCCTGTTGGTTTACAAAGCTCTGAATGGACGAGGGCCAAAATACATCAATGATCTTCTGGTCCCTTATGAACCACCCAGACCACTTAGGTCTTCTGGATCAGGTCTGCTTTCAGTCCCCAGAGTCAAAACTAAACATGGAGAGGCAGCATTCAGCTTCTATGCTCCAAATATCTGGAACAAGCTGCCAGAAAATATTAGGTCTGCTGAAACTCTTAGCTCATTTAAATCCAGGTTGAAGACCCACCTTTTTACAGCTGCCTTTTATTAGAGCATTTTAACAAATCATTTTAATATCTTGTCTTTAATTTTGCACTGCAAATTTTATCTTAAAATCTGTTTTTCAAATCTGTTTTAAAATCTGTTTTAAAATCTATTTTAATCTTGTTTGTTTGTTTTTTGTCGTTTGATTTATTGTATCTTTTTAATTAATCTCATTTCTAATTGAATTTTAATTGTTTTCTATAACTTGTTTTGTCTGTAAAGCACTTTGAATTGCATTGCTGAAATGTGCTATAGAAATAAACTTGCCTTGCCTTGCCTTGCCTTGCCTTCTAAAGCAAATTGCCGAAAGCGCCGGGAAAAAAAAAGAGAGCCTTTTTTATGTATCGGCCCCTTCCCACTGATACGGATCCAGCTTTAAAGGTGAACTGATACACAGATACCAGGATTAGTATCTGCATCCCTAGCTTTATGCAAAGGAAACACCACAAAATGCGTGCTGCACCGGGGCCAACTGAACTGAGCAGGGCTTGATCATGGTAGCTTGATGCTTTAAAACTTACAGTCATGTTTTTCTATGTGTTTTGGAGTTATGGTGGTCATGCAAGCATTCAACATTTACCTTAAACATAAACATGTCTCTGTGTCTTCTTCCAGATCTGTCCGATATGTGCTGCCTTGCCAGGAGGGGATCCCAACCACGTCACAGACGACTTCACAGCTCACCTCACACTTGAACACAGAGCGCCAAGAGATTTAATATCCTTTCCCTGCTCATGTGCATACACATGTTGAAGTGTTGAATGAATCACTGACAGAGCCCAGAACTGTATCAACCTTAACTGTTTGTGTCCACGATGAGTCCAGCAGTGTTCGACATGTACGCAGGATGTTCCACCCCGGGCGAGGGCTGGGCGGTCCCAGAGCACGACGGACAAATATGCACTTTACTAGCGGCTCCACGGGGGGACTTTCATCCTCCTCATCACAGAGCTCCACTTACACCCCAAGTAATAGAGAAGCAATGGACCCCATCGCAGGTGAGTCAGGTGTTTTCAGGTAAATGCTACAACTTATAAACCTCAAACAGGAAGCTCCCACAACTGCTGCTGGTGAAATCTAAGTATACACTAACAAAAACGATGCTTAATCTAAATTTAAAAGAAAAATCAATTGAGTCATGAAAGAAAAAAAATGTATATAGTAAATCAAAGAGGCTCTTTCATGGAGCAGAATGAGTAAACATTCACAAACAGCTGACAGTGTGTTATTTGTGTCTCCTGCAGAGTTGTTGTCCCAGCTGTCAGGTGTTCGACGTGCAGCCGGGGGCCAGATAAACTCCTCGGGGCCTTCAGCCTCTCAGCTCCAGCAGCTCCAGATGCAGCTGCAGTTGGAGCGGCAGCAGGCGCAGGCAGCACGACAGCAAGTGGAGACGGGCCGGCACGCCACACGACGCAGCAACAACCCCGGCAACACTGGCACCACCATCCCTCCACCCAGCACAGCAACCGCCAACACTGCCACTGTGGGCGAAAGCAACCCTTCGTCTTCATCCCACAGCTCCCAGTTCCTATTAGCACGGTGAGTGGAGCCGGTCACTCAGGTTCTGTCTGAAGAAAAGGATAAACGCCCTGAAGAATAAGTCTGTGATGACTGAGTAATTCAGATGTTTACATTCCTGTCATCAGTGTTCTGCTTATTAAGATTCATTTTCTGCGTTTGCTGCTTTGATGTTTTGATGGTTAATTCCTCCCACGCAGCGTTCTCACTGATGAATTTCATTTGGCCAGTTGTAATTTAATTTATCTGATTTTACAGTATTAGATTAGACACTTTCATCATGTTATTTTCAGCTATGAGCACAAAAAAACAAAAACAAGCCGGTTCACTTCTCTGTACCTTCAGACTCCATAACCACAGCCCTAAACTCAGCAGCTCCACCTCAGTAACAGACCTGTTCCTGGGTGTACCCCACAGACACACAAAGATTTCTGATCATGCAAAAAGTTTCCAGTTTGGCTGTAAATCACCAAAGCAAAGGAGAAAGAAGAAGCAAACTGCAATTTAAGTTCTTTCAAGGAAGAGTGGAGAAAAAAACCAAACACATTATTTGTTTTCCTCTTGGTTTTATTCATCTTTTCTTATTGTCAGATTGATTTTGTCTTATCATTGACTGTTTTTGCTCCACAGTTGGATTTAACTTTGTTGAATTGTCTTATTCTCTAATGTGTAGTGTGATGAGTGAGTGCTCTGAGCTCTTGCTGTGTGAAGCTCACTGAATCATATCCCAATTGATAACGTCCACATGGGACTAAATTGTTGAATCTGCAATTTGGCTTCAAATGGCCCCAGAAGTTTGCACCTTTTGAGAGCAGGCCCTAACTTTTGTTGTAAGTCTTGACAGTTAGAAATAGTGATGAAAAGTTAAACTTGTGCTGAAACCACCTAATAAAGCCAGTCAGCTGATTCAATGAGGTGACGTAAGGTTTCATCATGTGTCAAAAGACTCAAATGGCTGAAATGCACCAAATGCGTCTGCGGTCTGGCTCTGCTCTGCTGCATGTTGACTGCGTTTGTCAATTCATACTGACTTTATGGCACGCATGACTGACAGACAGCTGGAGTCACGAGACCGAGTAAAACCTCAAACCTGTTGACTCCTGGTTTGGCTGCACTTGTTATGTCAGTTTGTGATTGTGGTCAAGTGAAGTACGATCTGGTTGTAACGCGGTTTTATTTTGAAAGTCACAGGCTCTATTTAGGTATTGTCTGTGAACTACTTCCTGTCCCGCTTAATCTTCCCTACAGTGAATGGACACATCACAGCTCAGGCATCTGGTAAAATGGTTGCATATTGTTTTAAAGGCTGCGACCTGCCACAACCTAACAGGTCCCATGAGTTGATACAGTGACTTAAATTGAAACCTATCTGATCCAGTGCTGTAACGCAGCTGAGACGGACCACTGATACATCTGTTGTATTTCAGTTGTGAGGCAAACTAAAATCAAAATGTGCAAATGTAAAACTGAGGAAAATAAACTTTAGGTTTTGGTGAGAAATTTGATTAATACAGCTGATTCGAGAACCTTTTTTTATTGTTTATCTTAAGCCCCATCAGTCCAAAACTAGGGATGGGTACCGAATAAGGTATTTTTCAAGGTACCGACCAAATTCTGTCAAAAGTAACGGGTACCAATTCACTTAAAATCAAAAGGTACCATGTTTAGGAACCTAGATGCATCCTTGTGACTATGAGGGAGTGAAAGAGTAGGCGATTTTCCATGCTGGACATGAACACAACATTGAAAGGTTGAAAAAAAAATTATTATTGAACAAATTGATATTTTTTTACTACATAAACACAAAAAAGTACCGAAAATTGGTACAAAACTGTTGAGTACCAGTACGGATTGCCAGGTACCAGGCATCAGTACCATATCATTTCAAATGTGAAAGGTACCCATTCCTACCCACAACACATTAAAGTACAGACACTAAGATTCTTCAAGAACAGATTTCTGAATGACTTAGCATTATTTATTACCTCATTCCTAAAAGTGTGTCTCATTACTTCATCATTGGATTTATTTAAGACTCAGAACACTGAGGTGTCTTTTCAGAGTTCCAGTACTGTTCCTGTTACTGGATGTAACATCAAACTACCAAAGATTGATAAATCTGCTCAGTGGTGTTTGTTCAAATATTTAAATAACATGACTGCACGTTACCAATCTTTTGTTTCCTTTGTTTTAGAATGTTGGGTTAAAAGTCTTTTGAAGTGTATGATCTTAATGTTTTGAACTGTTTTCCTCAGGTTGAATGAACCTAAGATGTCTGAAGCAGAGCGTCAGTTTCTAGAAGGAGAGCGCGCAGACCGCAGCCTGTTTGTCCAGGAGCTGCTCCTGTCCACGCTGATGCACGAGGAGAGCTCCTCCTCGGACGAGGACGAGCGCCGAGACTTCGCCGACTTCGGCGCGATGGGCTGCGTGGATATCATGCCTTTAGATGTGGCGCTGGAGAACCTCCAGCTCAGAGAGAGCAGCTCTACGGGGAAGGAGCCTCCGCCGCCTCCTCTTTGATGTCCGAGCATCAAGCAGACTGTGTCCTCTCTGCTGCAACTGTCAGTGATGGACAGCCAACAGCAGCAGTCCCCCCTCCTCCTCCCCTTTCTCCCTCCCTCCTCGATTTTCTGAGTTTGTTTTTGGTGATTGTAATTTCAGGCCTGTCACCATTTTTGTTACATTGTAAACAAAAATAAATGAGAGCAAGTGGGATAAATGTGCGAGTGCGCTGAAGCAACTGCGTGAGCGAGCGAGAGAAGAGAAATCTATAAATATATATAAGATATATATGAAGTCGATAATCAATCCACATAACGTTTCTTTTCTTTATCAGGTAAATGTTTCAGGCAGCTGTGGCACACCTTCGCTTCCTGTGACATGCAAACGGCTCTCCGTATAAATACTCCACATTCAAAAAGTTGAAGAGGGCTCTGAGGCTCCTCTGATCAAGCTGCTGTGTGTGTTCATGACTATTACTAAATAAAAAGTGCTTGGATGGGTTACCATTACTACTGCATGCAGTTATTTGCAGCGTGCATGACGTTTAATGACCCTGCTGTCATTAAAACCTGTTTTGTTTTGTTTTTTAAAAAAAAGATCCCAAAGCTGTTTTTAAAATGGTTCTTTCAAACATGGCTCAGTCAGGGCACTCAGACCCAAACTGACCAGCAGAAATTTGATTGGTGATGTTTTATTGGTTTGTGTTTTTGAATGAGGAGAGAAAGTGTAGCCTCTGAAGGAGTCCTGTAACGTGTGTGAGTCTCAGCTCCAGATTGCCTTTTTAAAAACAGAAGTTTTTCACACATTTCACCCAGATGTTAATGTTTAGTGTTCAGCTCTGTAGACAGTTAACGTTATACTTCATAGATAAACTCAGACGCTCCACGTCACTCTGTCTGTCGGTCTTTGTTGCTGGTTTCTGGCATTAGACCACAAACTCCAGCTGGATTGTTTGTTTTCTTTTTCTTTTTTTTGTAGGACAGCAGGAGCTTGAGACCTTCCACACTGCAGTTTTGTTTTGTTTTTGTTTGTTCTTTAAGAAGGTTTTCTTTTTTTTCTGCTAAAGTTTAGCACTTTCTATTTATTGATGTTTTTCTTTCTGATTCTTTTTGAGCCTTTAATCTGAAAAATGCCACCTTCATGCCTATACTTTTACCCTCTCTATGTACAATACAGTGAGATGTATATGGAACTTGTGCGTTAACTTTCATAATGGTTCTAAGACATGGGCAGACGCTTTTTTTTAAATCTGTAACTTTAGAATACAATAAATATAAACTGCGCACAGCTTTTGATGAAACCAAGAGACCATCACACCTTTGCATCTTGTGTTGTTTGTGTTGGAGCAGAGGCTCTAAATCTCTTTATTTACTTTTCATAACATGGACCTGATGGGTTATTGCACTAAAACATGTATGAGTGCTGATTTTATTCACAAACTGTAACCTTTAATGGCTGCAACACAGAAAATCTTACAAACAGAAATCTTATTTACTCTTGCACCGTTATGCCGTTACAAACATTAATGTGTTGTAAACCCTTCTGTAATGTTTACTTCAGCCCCGTAAACCTTCAGCTTTGTTTCTGGCAACTCTTATCTCGACTGCCTTGAAAACAGACCTTCATTGAGCAGACAGACACTGAGCTAAATCCCTGATTAAATCTGGACTCTTGACGACGGTTGAGGAACAAATGTGATGATTTCTCCTGCAGCAGGTGCCTCAAAGCTCCTCTGAAGTAGGTGACCTCCACACGACAAGACGACTGCACCAGCAGCTGTCCCACAGCATGAGCCGGGTGTGAAGCTCCTCCAAACACAGACTGCAGAGCACTCAGGTGGGACACACACACACACACACACACACACACACACACACACACACACACTAATGTTTAAAAATGTGTCCGCCTAAAAATTCTGCGTTGGAATGAAACTAAAAATTACGTTTTGGATCTCAGTGCTTCCTAGGAACAGTGGATACTAGTTTTTCTGTGTGTACACGTGTGTGTGTGTGTGTGTGTGTGTGTGTGTGTGTGTGTGTGTGTGTGTGTGTGTGTGTGTGTGTGTGTGTGTGTGTGTGTGTGTGTGTGTGTGAGGGGTCATTCAGCAGCTGTCAGTGTCACTCTTCTGTAGTTATTGTTAGAAACAAATGGAGCCCATGGGATACCTTTCACAACACATGTTGGATCTTTTTTTAAGTAGCCCGACACCAAAAGCAACAGATTAAATGTCACTCACACCTCAGCAGAGCGGAGGTGAAGAGATGTCCACAGAGGAGAGGACAAAACATCAGGTCAGACGCTGAGAGGAGTCTGGGCCACTTTTTCAAACTGTGGTTTTCAACTTAGAACGATAAGATCCTGACACAAGTTGTAACATTTTGGGCAAAAAGTTATAACATTTCTGGTTTTATTGCTTTTTTTATTTACATTTTAGGTTCTTGTAAAACTTCAGGCTCTAACAGGGCTCTAAAGTTATGATTTATATGGTTTTTACTATTTTTAACCAAAAAACAACATTACTAAGGCATCTAAACCAGGGATGCATGATATATCGGTATCAATATCAGTATCAATATCGGTATCGGACGATGTTGGTAATTTTTTTGTACATATCAGCTGATGTGTTAAATTTTCAGAGCATCTTAAATGATCTTCCCAAGACCCCAAAAATATTGTTTTCTATGGTCATGTAAACACCAAAACTACTTAAGAAGAATGGACAAGGAAAATAAGTTTGAAAGAGAAGGGAGGTGTTGAAAAAAATCAGTTAGCATGATTTCCAGTATGTTCAAACTTTGATGATCTAAGATTGTTCCTTTTTTTTTTTTTTTTACCAATATTGATATTGGTAAATATCGATTATTGGCCCTAACAGCAATTTTAACATCAGCTTTTAGTTACGGCCAAAATTTTCATATTGGTGCATCCCTGATCTTAACTGATGTTACATAAACTCTGGGCTGTAATTTTTTACTTTTCTATAATAATGGCAAAAAGATAAGTCTGTAAAGCAGAATACAGCTAAAAAAAGAAACTGTAATGAAAAGTTAGAGAGGGGATATCCAGATTTTCATATTTTTTGATATGGATATAAATTTATAATTCGTAATGCTTTTTCTTTTTTTCTTCCTTTTTTCTTAGATTTAAATCATTTAGAGACACTACGGTGGCACCAGAGGGACAGTATCAACCATAAAATACTCCCTATTTACAAATTTGGGCTGGACCTTTGCAGTATGTGTGAGCTTTTATTTTCTGTTTTTGTAAAGCTCTTTGTCACCTGTGTAGAGAAGTGCTGTAAAAATACAACAATTAGTAAATGTCAATAAAGTCTCTTTACAATTTAAAAACATATTACAAAGGCAAACAAACAGAAAAATATGTGAAAATTGTTATAAATGAGAAGATACTGATTTTTTTTTTTTTTTAACTAAATTTGTACATCTCTATAGGAGCACCATTAGTTGCACCAAGCACATACAGTGCTGGATTTCTTGCCATGTTTGCTGAAGCATATCCTCATCAGTGCAAGCAATAGCATCAGAGATCTTTGCTTTAGATCAGTGATGTCCTGTTTGTTTGTTTGATACCTTAAATCTTAAACATAACCCTGTAGTTTCTCTGAGTTTGTATCTGATTTAATTTCAATAAACCCTGACGCACTCCTCACCTTTTCTTGAGGAGAAGCCATCCACTGCAGATCTTAAAGTGTCCACTAGAGGCTCGCTGCTAAAGCCAATGATTCCTCTTTAAGGTTTGCGCAACAGATGACTCCATGGTTTGGACTGTGTGTGATTTAGTAGTAAAAGCTTTTCTGGTTTACTGAAGCAGTGGTAAGCTCAAATAAGAATCAGATCACTAGAAAGATGACCGTCAGTGTCAGCATGCTGTGATTGTGTTGGTAAAGGAGGCCTCAGTGTTCAGTGACTTGTTATACGGATGGTGAGGTTATAAGACAGGAGGTCATTGCGGGTGGTGAGATAAATCCAGGAAGACACTTGGTGTGAGATTATTTATCAACACAGCAATCTGCAGAACCTGACAGCACTCAGGTCATACACCTTTTAACCTTTTTGGGACTCAGATTGTCCTCTCCTTCATGGTTCTTTCCCCGTCTTCTGATGGTTAAGCAATGGCATGGAAAAATAGGAATGTCTCAGTATTTGGCCTGTTTAACGATCACTACTTGAGATTGTTTTTGGAGATTCGATGAAGACATCTCTACAACCGGAAAACATTTATCAAGATTATGACCTCCACAGTCAGAGGACAAGAAACCAGAGCATTTCCACATCTCTTGGGATAAATAGAGGCTTACCAAACATCAGAGTGAAGAAGTTCTGAACGAGTGGCAACAACCACCCAGGCATCAAAAACTTGTCTACAGACAAACAAAACAGTAGGCCAAACTTTACCTCTGTTTGTTAGGCCTCATGCTGCCTGGGAGGCTACAGCTCTTGTTTTGGTAAAATAATTCAGTACATGAGTTGCAGATATTAAAGCCCAAGGTTATAAAATGACAGCATGGAGAATCTGTATATGAAATATGACTTTTGACCATCTAAGCTTTAGAATCTGAGGCCTCAGCAACGTGACGCCCAAACCATAAGAATCCAAAGTTTTGACAAAACGCCTTCAGATGTTTATGGATGAAGAAATGAAAAAGATCAGTTTAAATTTTTTACTGATACAAACATAAATCACTTCATGTTGGTCCACTCCTCCCCCAACCCATCCCAGAGACAAAACATCTCACCCCACTTACAGAAACACTGCTGTGTGAGAGCGGGGAGAACAATTATGTACTTATAAAGTCCCAACACGCAAGCAGAGCGGAAAAACGAGGACACTGGATTCATCGAGACAAAACAATACACAACCCCGACTCTGAAAGAGTTTGGATGCTGGGTGAGAAACAATGATCGAAACAAAACGTGATGTTTGAAAAGCATTTGAGGGATTAAAATAGTGTAAAGACAAAATCTTGAATGTTAAACTAGAAAGAGAAAAAAGTTTTATTAGGAATATTTGCTAATTCTGAATATGAAGGATAGTTTTTCACTCCCCCACAGTCCATCTTAGACTCAGCTCTAGAGAAGTTTCCTTTTCGCATTTATACACTTTGAGCCTGACTTAGTGGATGCAGCTGCAAACTTTGAGTCCATGCAGTGATTTCCACTACAGAGTCATGACAGTTTGTAAAGCAATCATGGGATTCTCTTTTTTTTTCCTGTGGAGATTATTCATGAATTGTTAAGACACACCTTTTCCAGTTTCATTGCCCCCTCTCAACAAACGTGTTGCTAGTTGTTTTTAAAATGTGCAGATATTTTTAAAGAAGCCATCCATTTTTCAGATTTGATATCTTGTCTTTGCAATCTTCAATGAGTCTAGTGATATTCAAACAATAAAAAACGGTGTTTGTTAACATTTAGAGCATTCCAGCATCATGTGAACTGAGGTCGTAAAAACAGGAAGGAGCACTTAACATGAGTGAGTGCTCACAGCAGAATTACTGGCAAACGAACACAGACGGAGACAAGAACTTCTGTTGATTTCCTTTGGAATCAAACGTGTTTTGTCCAGTGAACATTTTCGAGTAAAAGCCTTAAAAACATCTTGTTAAGGCTGTAGCATGCTACTGAGGTAATGCTATTTAGATGTATGTAGATGTTTGTTGTGCATTTGACTGAACAGTAATTGTCAAGGCTAATTGGAGAGTGGTTGATTCAAATTACAATTTTCTTTTTCCTTTTCATTATTTTTCATTAGTAACTGATTTGCAGTATGACTTAAACCATGACCTTTAACTCATAAAATCAAACAGAGATTAAAAAAAAAACCAGTCATTTCTACAGCAGACTAAAACATGTTCATTATTATGTTCATTATTAGACTCCCTGTCATAAAAATGAGGAAACCATCCATCATCATGAAGTGCTTTAATCAGGACTTTCTTTCTTTCTTTCTTTCTTTCTTTCTTTCTTTCTTTCTTTCTTTCTTTCTTTCTTTCTTTCTTTCTTTCTTTTTCTCAGTGAGTTTTCTCTGTGTCACCATCTTGAACAGGAGAAATTTCATACTGAATTTACATTTTTATTCCCAAATCTGAGCCAGCTCACTGAAATTCTCTGAAGAATCAGAAATTATTCAAATAAATAACACACAAACACTAAAACACTTTTTTTCTGTTCATGAATGACAGGAAATGAAAAAAATTAATTGAAAAAATGATATTGTGCTTTACTATTTTTCCTGCTTTTTTGGAAAGCAGTAGGAAATTTATGGGTAATAACACGTATTATAATATAGCATTAAATTTATCATTTTGATTCAAGGGCTTACACATCCTAGTGGATTTACCATTACAAAAATATCAAAAATATTTTGCTTATCAGTAATATGCTAATAATTAAGGATAGTGACAGTCTAATAAATTTGTTAAGCACTGTAGCACATTTTTTTTGTGCAAACTGTCCTGTGTATGCATCTGTTAAAATGATCTAATGACTGAGAGTTTCGCATCATTCTGCACATTCAGGGCCCTACCTTCTAAAAGTTTAGTAAATATCAAGCAGCAACCTCTGGTCTTAAAATATGAAGCTGATAAGGAAAGCCTTACAAACTGCAATTCACTGAATCTCCACTAGAGGCTGGCTGCTGAAGTACAACAAACCACATACACACCCATTCAAAAAAGCTGATCTTTACAGAAAAAGTAAACGTGTCTCAGGAATCAATTCTCTTGTAATTTTTGGGGTGCAGATTTGGTTTAAAACAAATTTAATTAATTATTTGAGATTTATAATTTTGTAGATTTTAGTTTGCTTTTTGAACACCAGACTATAGAAAAAAGTTAAATGATGATGATAATGTTTACAGACTATATCAGGGGCCATATTTTCACATAAAATGCACATCAGGTGAGTCAGAGACCAATGATTCACAGATGCTACGTCCATGTCATATTCAGTGTCTCATCAGAATTTCCATTTTTTTTAAAGCTTGAATCAAAGTGGGTTTTTTGCAAGCTCTTGCACATTTTTACCTCAAACTTTAATAGTAAGATTCTGTCCAGTCTATGATGTCGTTTGTGTGTGTGTGTTGTGCAGGTTTTACGTGCTGACTTTATTTATTTGGGGAGGGTGTCTCTTGCACTTTACCATTACCTGCATTTTTTGCTGTGCTTTTGCACCATATCTGCATACTGTAAAAAAATAAAAACAAAGCCTATGCAAACAAAATGTCATCCCATATACAGTTGCTGCATACAGAACAATAAAGTCTGTCAAAGTCTAAGACTTCCAAAGACTGGAGCAGGCTCAGAGCGTATTGTAAGACATACCACCTTTATTAAATGCACAGTATCACAAGGAACATTTCCATTAATTGTGGATAAGCTACTCACATGATGCACAAAGCATTGAATTGACTGATAGAACTGGCTGATTAAAGCAGGATTAAATCTGCCAGGAGAGCACACACTCACTCACACACGCACACACACAGACACACTCTTGCATACAGAGGTATGTGCAAACACACACGCACACACACGCACACTCTGTCTTTTTATTCCCACAGTAAGTAAAATCTGTTATCTGCACAGGAATGAAAACTGTAGTCTTTTTTTCTTTAACCACATATTTACAAAAAAATCCTCGACCCGCCCTCCCCTCCGGGTAGATTACATTCAAAAAAGGTCCCGACCCTGCTAGATTACATTCAAAATAATATACTATTCATGATGCAAAGTCACAGTTATTCATCTGAAAGAGGATCGAAGTAGGCTACAGTCAGTCAGAGGTTGAGTGGTGGTGGAGTCGGTCAAGACGCGACCTTTGACCTCCTCCTGTCGGCTCGGAGGGATCGTGATGTTTTGAATCCGATCCAGAGTCTATGATCCTCCTGCGGACAGTCAGCATCGCACACAGCCTCCGTGTAAATCTCCCCATCACAGTGGAGAAGAAAGAGGAGATCATTTTTTTTCCTTTTGACATCGTTCAAATAAAGTCCTTCGCAAATCCAAAGTCGCAAAAAAAGAGATTGTATTCTCACTGGTATTATGAACGAGCACAAAAAAATTATACAATGTAGCACAAATTAAATCGTATTTACATATAGTATGTATTGCCAGTGGCCCATAACACATTATCTTCAATAGATGTCACACAGTTTGGACATGATATCTGCTTAAACAGATTATACCATTGAACATAGCCTACTATTGATAAAGACAAAGATCAGAACTGTACAGGATGGACGGCAGGTTATGTACAGCAGTCACACGGCTATTATACAGAACTGACAGTAAGAAAACATACAGGGCTGTTTGAAGGGACAAGCTTCGGTCATGGCCGGCATAGAAAGGGGGTGTGTTTGTTTTTAAGTGCAGGTGAGGCCGAGGTGGAGAGGGGTCAGTGCTTACAGCCACTACGGTTGTGCATTTTGGGAGTTGAAGGGAGTTTCTCGCCTTGGATTCCTGGGCCAGATGATTTTTTTTATTTATACGTTCAGTTTTGTTAATCAGTTGTGGGTTCAGAACATTTCAGAAATGAGCCAAAGGATAAACGATAACTGCATTTGCAACAATAGGTGCGTTTCAACTGCAGGAACTTTCCCAAGGAACTAGGAACCTTTGGAGTACCTATGTGTTTTTCAACTACTGGGACTAGGGTCTAAATTTAGTTCTGAGGTAACTAAAATACTTGTTAAAACATCCCTCTTAGATGAGCTACTAGGTCCAGGAACTTTAGGAGGGCGGAGCCTGCAAGCTGAATGTTTTTTGATTGGTAGAGCAGCCACAGTGTTTTTATTTCACCTGTTAAAGCACAAAATCTTCTCATCAGGTCAGTTTTTAATAACCATCTAAAGCTGTTTGAGAAAGTCGTGATTCATCTCCAAGTTGAAATATCTCTTCCGTCCTCATGCTTTGGTCAGCTGAGATCAACCAATCATCGCTTCGCTTCTAGCTCTCATTTCCTTTCAAGTTTATGTTCCCAATGCTAACAGGCTAATTGTGGTGCGGCACACTATGATTGCCTGATTTCGCCATCTGTTGTTTCACGTTTTCCAGATAGCCTTTGTTGTTGTTTTACTGCCCTCTACTGGTCTGGTGGTATAGGGCAATTACTTTTCTTTTTTCTTTCCATACATCAGTGGCCTGATTTGCATCATTCTCAGGTCTCAGTAAAAACACAGACAACAATTGGCCACAAGAACCATGTAGTTCCTGAAATAGTTCCTGGAAGTCCTGGTTGAAAAGCATCTAATGTAACCCTATGGGGTAACTACATGGTATTCATATGCTTGTAGAAACAAGATATGGGCTCTTCAGTAATACTATGATAGCCAGAAGTTACAAAAACCAGCCTCAACTTGCCTCTCTGTGCTGTCTTTTTGTCTGCAACATAAGCGCTTCAATGTGGCCGAATTCTGCAGAACGAGAAGGAAACAACTTTTAAAATGATTGAAGGTTAAACAGAGGATAGGTTGATTGTTTGTGATGGCAGTCAGGAAATCCCACTGCTAATAGGCTTTGCAGACATATTTGTTACTCAAGTTAGAATTTTTAAACTACAACAGATTGCTAGCTATTTTCAGTTGCACAGTCATGGTCATGACTACTCCGAATGTAAACCATAACACAGCCACGCTGAAAATTTGGACCCCCTCTTAATAACACACGTTTGTTATCACACTTTGCTCAAAGTTATTCATCTCTAATTTTTCAAAGTAACAGAACTTTCAAAGATGATTTGGAACATGAACTCAGAGCATCCAGCTTTTTTAAATGTGCTTCATAGATCCCCAAAGGAGGGGCGCTGTTTGAGTCACCGCCTGGCTGAGTGGGGCGGCTCCAACATGAAAGCACCCCCGGACTCTTTAGGGGCTATCGGACTCTTAATTAATCCGTTTAGCGCTGTTTCCACACCCACTATGCAGAATTAAAGATTAGACCCACAAAGTTCACTCCTGCAATGTCAAAAAAGAAGAAAAAAACTCAACATACAAAATAAATGTGCTGAAAATAACAATAATAAAAAATAACCACAGCTCTGTCCCCTGCTTCAAACATTTAAATGCCCATCCATCTCTCTCAGACTTGGGAGAAAAAAATGAAGATGACACCCCATAAGTTTATCTCTACGTCACCAAGATCACATTACTTACAGATATGGGCCACATGGAAACAACAAAGATCCTCTACATGGCATTGCTGGTGGATGAAAAATAACAACAAACTGTGCTCATCTTTTTTTCGGGTTGTTTTTTGGGGATTAGGCACAGCTTCACAATACTGAGTCTTCGTTCTCTGTGCTTTAGATACATCAAATAAAGAAAAGTGAAAAAAATGTTTAAACACGGCCAATGTTAGGTTTTAAGTTTAAATCAAAGAAATCAGAAAACAGCATCAAATGTATGTTTGCCCTTGTGTTTTACATCCTCAACATTGATTTCACATTAGAACAGACTAAGTTTCTTATATAAGACACAGGCTTTATATAATCTATATGGAACTCTAACAATAGTTTAAAAATACAGCTTAAACAAATTATTCAACTCCCATTGCAAATCAGGTTAGTGAGCAAAATCTACAAACTTTCAGCTGATTGCAAGAAACAAATCAAACAGGAACAATTTGAAAAGCTCAACATGACCATCATTTGCGATTTTCTCTCCAATTTCAACAAAACAATCACTCTGCCTTTGCTCATAAGAGGACAAATTAGCAAATCAGGTTTTAAGTTAAAAGAAAAGATCATTGCCCGGCAAAAACAGCAAGGTACCGAAGCAGCACATGTTCCTAGAGATACAGTTTGCTTTGTTTAAAGTTAAAGAACAGTGGCTACACGATGTGGACACAGCAGAAAAAGTGAGACTTCAACTGCTGCCACCAGATTACAGAGCGTGGAGGTGGTCAAAAACCCTCAAGTGACTGCAAAAGACCAGCAGCAAAACTTGACGGCAGCCGGCTTTGTGTTACATTGCACAGTGAGGTGCATGCTGAATGCCAAAGGTCTCCAAGGTCGAACTCCTGAGTTACCGTCCCACAAAAACCACATGAATAAGCCAGAACTCAGTCAGTCAAGCAGCAACCTCCAGCCTAAAATTTGAAGTTGCAGTTCTTAAAGTGTCCACAAGAGGCTGGCTGCAGAAACCATATACACACCAGTTAAAAAAAAACAATCTGAATATCTCATTTCTCTATTGGGGGACACATTATTTTCTTAATTATTAAACTCATGTGTTTTTGCCCATTTAAGGGCATAGTTGACCTGACTGACCTCTTTACCTCATCATAACATTTTCTGATATGGCCCCTGTCGATGATTGCCTTCAAAACTCTGTCCTAGAATATACATGTGACATCACAGACTCTATGTCCATGGAGCAGCACTCTGTGGGATCCGTGAAACAAAGACTGCGTTTTCACAGAAATGTTAGACTGAAAATGCTGTAGTATGCATATCAGGCCTGTAGATGGCGATATAACTCGCTTGAAAAAATGAAATCTTATCAAGTGTTTTTGGCTTATTATCAGCAGTAAATGTCTTTTTAGACTCGATGTGAGCCACATTTCCCTGACCAGTCAAGAAAAATGTCATGTTTCAAGTTATCTACAGACAAAAATGAGGTCTTAATTTCTTGTAACTAGTCAAAAACTCCAATTCCATAGGCAGATTTTTTTACTTGTTACATGCAATTCAGATCTGATTTTTTCACTCAAATTGAGTATAACAAGACAATTTTTACTTAAAATAAGACAAAAACACTTGATAAGATGTCAGTTTTTGCAGTGCTGTGGAGACACATCCCACATTACCACTACTCGTTCCTATATATAGCCCGCAAGAGGTCTAGTTAGCTGTTGTCCAGTTTGCGCATTGAATTTAATGTTGCCACGATAAAAGTGCAATGTTGCATGGATAAAGTGGAGCGTGACGTCTCAATTTCCACTGAAAACACTAGCTTGCTGTTCACACATCAGCAGTGGATTCAGCATTTCAGAAGAATTCCTCTCTGGAGGCCATTTTCAAAAGTCACTGTTTTAGGTTGGCTTAAATGCTGTTTCTCTGTAAACAATAGGCCGAGACACAACAACACTTTTGTGTTACATCCTAAAACTGTTGTCGTATGAACAACCCCAAAAAAGACCACTACCTACACTGAAGCATGGCGGTGTCTCAGTGATGCTCTGGGGCTGCTTTACTTCCTCTGGATGGATTCAATTAAACATCAGGAAATCCAAGGAGATGAAGTCACACTTTCTAAGAGGAGGCTTAAGAATGGGTGTTGCTGGACCAACAATCAGGAGGATGATCCAGAGTCCATCAGAGCTCAGTTTCAGAAGAAGTCCCGGCGTGGTGGGATTGGAAGAAGCTGGTTACAAACCCAAAGGTATTGGTATTTGTCAAGGTATTTAAATTGATCTTGTTTCATTTATTCATTGCAAACAGCTGAAAGTTTGTAAATGTTGCTTTAAACCTCATTTTCACTGGGGGCTGAATAATTCTGAGTGCAACTGTACCTGTATAATAACATACATGTACGTTTATAAATCAAACAAGCTCAAAATCCACTGATTCAAATCAAAGGCTTGGTATGAAAACAAAGTCAACACTTATAAATTTTACAAATATGAAAATATTCTGTGAAATACAAAAAAAAGAAAAAGCTTCTTAATGAAAATCCTCCTGCAGATTATTTTACTCTGTGCTGAAAGACGAGAAAGCTCTATCTACAAAGTTGTGTCCATATAAAGTCCGTTATGGAGACACGTTATTTTCCCTTTTTTCATTTCCAAATACAGAAAACAGGAGAGTGATGGATTAAACTGTGACTGTAGACAGAATGACCCAGGTGTTAATGTGTCTGATTATCAGGATTCATTTATTCTTACGTCTATTTTCACCGTGACAGACTGTTGATTGTTTGGATAGCATCGTAGAGTCTTGTATGCGTTTTGGTTTCCTTTCATGAAACATGCCCCGCTGACGTCTGCAAACCAACTCAAGGAAATCAAAAAGCAAAACAGAATCACTGAAAGTTTAAGGCTTCTCTCGATATGATGGGGACACAGACGATAGCATTTACAGGAACATTTACAGCCAGGCTCTGTACACACACACACACACACACAAACAGGCACTCACACAGCTTCTCGTTTCCTTCTCTCCCCCTCAAATATCTCATTCTGCCGCTCACACACACACACACACACACACACACACCTGCACACAGAGTACATACAGGAACAGGAGCGCCTCAGCCCAGTATGTCCAGGTAGACGGGCGAGGCCTTGGCGAGGCTCTGCAGCATGCTGTGGATCTCTTTGATGTTGAGCCTCATGTAGGGCTCCCTCTGCCAGCAGCCCAGCATCAGATCATACACCTCCTTAGGACAGGTACGGGGTCGCTGCAGCACCCGGCCCTGCGTGATACACTCAATCACCTGCAGGGGGAAAATACAGTTAGTCAGGAATAGGATGTTAAAAAGGATCAGTTATAAGCAAAGATTATTCAGTCACAAACATGATTACATTTGGAGTAGGTCTTTAAATCAGCCCTTAGCCCCAAAAGTAGCTGATAGAGCTACTCATAGACTGGATCCTAGTCCAGTGTGACATTTTGGCTGGTTTTGATTTTTTTATCTGCTTTTTAAAATATGAAATACATCATTTTGAATTACATGGCACCATTCTGCATCGTCTGGTGTCCATTAAAAAAAAAAATCTAATCAAGCCTTGCAAGAAAAAAAGTCCCTCTCATTTCTACCCTTTTCTGAGCAGTAAAAGAAAAGCACTGAGGAAAACGGGCATTACCCGGCAAAAAAAAAAAAAAATCCAAGTAAGTGTTTTTGTCTTATTACAAGTAAAAATATTATATTCAACTTAAAATGAGCCACATAAACCTGACAGGTCCAGAAAAATGTCTTGTTTTAAGATATTACAGACAAAAATGTTAATAAAGAGTGAAAATATATCTCCTTATTGAGATAGAAAAATGTCATTGTTTATAATAACAATAAAAAGTATAATAATAAACTTTATTTATAAAGCACTTTTCTTAACAGAGTTACAAAGTGCTTTACATCATAAACAGAAGGGGAGAAGTAAAAGAGAAATGTAAGGAAAAATATAGAAATATGTAAAAAGGTAAGAACTACCACCAAAGAAAGGAAAAAAAAACATCTGTAAAATCAGAAACATTAAAAGATTAAAAACAATTAAAACCACAAAGGATAAAGGATTTAAAATATTGCCCATTATACTGTCAAAGAAAAAAAAATACTTAAAAATAAATAGGATAATAAATAAAAAATAAAAGCAAAACTAAAAAGAGTATCTTTAAAAGAGTTTAGTTTCTTATTAAGAAATTCTTATTACATGAAAATTGAGAAGCAAAACTTTTCTAACCCCACTTGAAGACTGTTTTTTAAGCAATTCAGGTATCTTTTTTTTTTTTTCTAAAATCGTGAACAGATATTTTTAGAACCTGTCAGGTGAATGTGGCTCATTGAGTCAGACAGTTTTTGCTTAAATAAGTCAAACACTTTCTTAGATTTAAGTTTTTGGAATGTGAACAGAGCATCAGAGTGTGTGTGATCAGACAGAGGTCGAGTAAACCTATTTCACCCAAGAACATGAGCAAAAACACTATATCAGTTGTTTTGTTTTTATTTTGTGATAAGTCGCCTTTCACTCTTAATGCAGTTGAATCTGTCTGACTCTAATTTGATTTGGGAAGCTTTCTGTGTGACTGTCTGGTTAATACTTCTCTGTATTAAGAGCTCCAGTTTCCAAACCACAGCATGTGTGAGACACTGACCTCGTTGTTGGAGAGCTGGTACCACGGCTGCTTTCCATAGGTGAAAATCTCCCACAGCACCACGCCAAGGCTCCACACGTCACTCTCCGTGGTGAACCGCCGGTACATGATGCTCTCTGGGGGCATCCAGCGGATCGGCAGCATCGTGTGACCGCCCACCTGCAGAGAGAGGAGGAAGGTGAGTAGGTGTGATTAACCAACAGCACAGGAGCTAAGTTTAGAGTGCCTGTTTATGTTTTCACTTTTGGTAAAAGTTGTAATTTTAGGCTTAGTATGAGCCACATTCACCTGACAAATCAAGACAAATGTCTAAGTTCAAGATATGAAAAAAAAAAATAAATAAAATTCTGGTAAAGCCTAAAAAAATCTGCTTATCAAGTTTCTTTGAGGGAGAATAATGTTAAGTACAAAAACTAAACCTTTTCCTTAAAAATCATAATTTTACAAGACAAAGAGTCCTAATGCAACAAATACAAAGTTATAATGTTAGGAGATAAAGTCATGAATGTGTGTTAAAAAAGTTTAAGTTTGTAGAAATCCAATTTATACTACTTTGTTTTTCTAGTCGTGATATAAAATTATAACCATAGGAGAATATAGTCATAAACTACAGTTGTAATGGTATGAGAGTAAAGTTGTCATTATGTGAGATTAACTTGTAAAGTTAAAAGAATAAAGTTATAAAAAGCCATAATACAAAGAGAAAGGGGTTATTACTGGCTGTACGTTTAACCTATGTGAAGTCTCAGATATCATCTAAGAGGTTATGTACACATCATCCAACGTCCTGCTCTGAAATGAGCAGTGTGGATTATATTATGAAGCTAAATTGACCAGTTCATGCTGCCTGTTAGCTTCCTGTCTTCTTAACAGACTCAGTTTGTAAACAATGGACTCAGAGTCCTGATACTTTTGTGAACAGGGTGCTGATGAGCTAAAAGTGTTTATCTTTTAAATATATATATATTTTTTTATCATTTTATAATTTTATAACATGCTCCACATTCCTCATTTACGTTTGAGCAACTGTGGGCTGCTCTTCTGATGTGTCCTTCAAAATAAAAGACAGACAACTTGTGTAATAGATGACTTGATTCTCCTAATATTACAACTTTTTCCTTGATTACTGGCAACTTAATTCTAGAGATCTTTTTTTTCCCTAATCTTTTTTTGTAAAATTCTGACATACATACATACATATGTAATACTGTACATATTTGCTACATTTAAAGTAAAACTAGCAAGCAAACAACTTCCTCATGCGTTATCTATAAGTAGTTGCAGCAGTACAGTTCTAAACTAGAGTGTTGCATCATTCACAAAGATTTTTTTCTTTTTGCTTCTTTACCCTTTGGTTCATACTGGTAACTGCAGTCAACTGCTATTTAAAAGTCATTTCCCCCCTAATGCATTGGTTTGTGTGCTGGAACTGCATACTGTTTTTTTGCTGAATGCTCAGGTGCGAGTGGACATGTCTGTAACTTTATGAAAATATCAGAAAAAAAAAAATACTTCAAGAAAAAATCTTGACACAGGCTTTCATAATTAATGCATCAGGGGGTCAAAGCTCCCATAACCATAATAAGTATGAAGGGTAAGATGAAGTCATCTGTGTGTATTTATATAAGAGAACACAACTGTCCAATGCAAAGCCTAGTTACAGTAAATATGACTTTTAGCTGTGGGTGTGTCCTGAATTGGTAACTGAGAAGTTAGATTAGGTCACTCAGTAATTCCTGAAACAGCCACGTTATCCTCTCCTAACCTTTTATCCAATCACAGTCTTCCTGTCTTCTTCCATAAGTTATTTAACATCTCCTAAACACATTTCCCCCTCTTCCAGTCAACGCTTTTATCCAATCACCATTACTGTACTTCCAGCCTCTCGCAGTCCTCACCTCCCCGACATGAACTCACTTACAGCATCATTCAATTATTGGGAAAGGTGCGATATTTGAGCCAGTGTCGGGTTTTGGACCAAATATCATTTTCTGAGAGAGGCTCACACAAAGGAGCAGGTTTTTGAACAGACTTTCAGGGACCAGCACAGTATCTCATCCTTATTATAAATATAGTCTTTCTTTGACAATGAAGACATTGTTCTTATTTCTAGAAATTTAACAGGCAGGTTTTTTTTACTTTTGCAATTGTTGAAAAACTACAAAATTCACATTTTCCAACTAGCAGATCAACTACACTCCTCTTTTTAGGCTAAATATCAGAAACATGTATCCTTCTTGGAGAGATTTCTGAAAATTTCCTGGTTGATCTGATTTATTTTATCTTACGACCCTCTTTGATTCGCAGCAGCAGCAGAGAAAGCCTCACATCGTGTGCTGCGTTCATGCTCTTTCTTTCTCTTTAATATGATGAGTCGCTGACAGGCCCTCTCTTCATCCGGATCTTATCTGATGCAGCCACATGCATCTCAGAGACAATCTTTATGTATGTCGTTTTCTGGCTCCACTTTGGGCAGCAGAGGGCGCTGTAGGATACAAGCTTGGGCTCAAAATATGGGAGGAAAACAGGTTTTAAATGACAGTTAATTAAACTCAAACTGAAGCTCTCAGTTTGATATGATTCTGCTCATGTGAAGGGAACTATTGTAGCAACTCTGAGCCCAGGGAAAACGAAATACGGCCGTCGTTTTTGCACCGTTGGTTCATAGAAACAGTAATTTTTATGCAGATTGTAGAATTTGCATTTAAATGGTATTAAAAATAGATAAAATACCTCTGGTGAAAACTGCAGTTACACAGTTATTTCAAGCCAAAACTGGAATGAAATTCTAATTACATATTTGAGACTGTGTGTATGTGGCTGCATTTCCATATTTCTGTGCATATCAGAGACTGGGGGCGCGTCGAGGTGAGAAATAATCAGGACTCACTCTGTAGTAGTCTGTGCTGTAGACGTCTCTGGACATGCCAAAGTCTCCTATCTTCACCAGCAGGTTTTCTCCGACCAGGCAGTTCCTGGTTGCCAGGTCTCTGTGGACGAAATGCTGGGAGGCCAGGTAGACCATGCCAGCAGCGATCTGTTGGGCAATGTGCAGCATCTGGGACTGGGTGAGCTCTACCAGGATGCTGTGTTGACCGTCTGCCATTAGTACTGCATCAGGACCGTGGGACCTGCACCAGGAGCGGTAAATAACAGCTTCAGTCGACCAATGAAACACTGGGAAAGTGTGGAAATACCTCCAACATGACAACAGAGCATGGCAAAAATAATATCTGTTATTTTTCTGTGACACAGAAAATTTACAGATTTAAAGTAAAATAAGTAAAAATTTACCAGAAAGTAGATCAGGGATAATTTTACACTACTTTTTAAATTATTAGCAATCTTAATCAGTAGTCAACCAAAACAGTGTCCTAAAAACAAGAACAACTTTTGAAGTTTGATATGCTTAAAGAGGGGCTATTCTGCTTTCATGGATCTGAAGTAACAACGCTGGATGTTTAGAATAAACTTGCAGATTTAAGAACCTTTACATACTCATACATTGTAGAAATCCCTAAAAAATAAACCTTAGTTCCTTAAAAAACAAGGTCAGACCACAGCCCTGCCCCCAACAGGCCTCCTGAGAGCTGGCCAATCAAAGGGAAGGGGGTTTGTGAAGCAAGGAGCCTTAAAGAGACAATAGCTAAAACAAAGCTTTTCGGACAGAGGCGAAAAAGGGGCTTCCTAAAACACCAGTAACAGAAAAATATGTATATTTTTAAGCTGCAAATCTTATAAGGGGAAAGAGTAGAGTCTAAAAAAGTTCAATATTCCCACATTAAGATGATGAAGAAGTGATCGCAATAAAATAAGATAAACAATTGAAGCAGACAAAAGCATTTAAAGGCAAATAAGCAGTGGGTACACAAATACAAAAAAGTATTTCATTAAAATTATTTAAAATTAAATTGCATTAATAAAAACATAAGTATTTTAATTGAGAAATTGTATAAATAGAGAGGTAAAAAAAAAAAAGTAAACTTTAAAATGTGCAATGACATAATGAAAATAGGAAAAAAAAAGTGATAAGAAGACAATATCACCTAACCCTTGTGAGGTGTTCAGGTCAAATTGACCTATTTTACAATGTTATGCAAAGAAAAATGTAACAAGATAAAATGTTTTCAACCTGAAACTCCATGGCCTTAGCTTATTTTCTGTGTAAAATTTATAAAGAAAAAATCATCACTAAGTATACATGCTACAATACCTCACACATTTATTTCACTCATACAATTTAAAAGATGTAATTAGGTCTGTACAACTTATTCCCTCAGGGAGGTTGAACCAAAATCAAGTGGCCCCACTGGAAGAAGGTCAGCCATCTTTTTAGCTTCAAACTTCAACTTTAGAACAATCAGGAGGGTCCGACTGAGGATCTAAGGCTGCAGCCTGGCTCTTAAGGAGCCAAGAGTTCAGACCTGGAGCCAGAAGTTTATACTTAACGTCCCTGACATATGAAACCATTTACTGAACATGTGACAGCATTTTCAAAATCCACAAACTGACCCTACCTGAGGAACTTGTTTAGATCTCCATGTTTCATGTATTCAAACACCATGATGAGCGGGTCGCTCTCCACACACACGCCATAAAACGTAACGATGTGTTCGTGCTGCAGGTTTGTGAGGAGCTCAGCCTCTCTGTAGAAGTCTGCCCGCCCGCTCTCGTTTGCCTCTTTAAGAGTCTGACACAAAGACAGAAAGACGGTTTAACCACAGGGACCTACATTCTTTAGAAGAGAGTACATTAAGTCAGCACCAAATGGAAGGAGCAAAGATTATCTGAGTGTGTACCTTGACTGCCACATGGAGCTTCTCCTGGTCTGGGACCAGGTTGTAGCACTCGGCCAGAAACACCTTCCCAAAGGCTCCCTCCCCCAGCTCACGCTTCAGGATGATGTTGTGTCTTTTGATGTGCTGGACAACTGTGATAAAAAATATAAAAATCAACCTCAAATCATTTTTAGCACATTTGAAACAGATATCAGTGTTTCTGAAATTAAACAGTTTTTAAAGGGAGTGTTTGTATTTTTAGAGCCAGAATTTAAAGAGGGGGTACTCTGCTGTCCTATATTTAAAACATGGATGTAAAGTAAGAATTCTGGGTGTTCAGATTAAATCTGTGCAGATTTTCAAACTGCTACATAGTCATATGTTGTAGAAATCCCTGAATCTGTCAGTAAACTAATCAAAATGCTCCAGTCCCCCCAAAAATCGCATAAGATCTAAAAAATAATGATCATTTCAAGATCATTTCAAGATCATTTACAGACTTGCTGAAATGACAAGTTCATCACATAAGGATCTCCTAATATTTTTATGTTACATCACCAAGGTCTGCCCTTAAGAGGCCTCCAGAGGTTTGGCCAATCAGAGGGAAGAGGGTAGAGAAGTCTTAAAGAGACGGCAGCTTAAGCAAAGTGTCTCAGACAGAAGCTGAAATAAGAATTGTTAAACCACCAGTGAGATGAAAATAAATATATACATTTTTTCTAGATCACGTTAAGCTTCTACGAGGGCACCACAGGGACAGAGTAATGACCGTACTTAACGGAAAAATGAAAAAAAGCACAATACCCCTCTTTAAGAATATTTTAAATATAGTTACTGTGAATGTCATCAATTGAATGTTTTCATCATTAAAGTAACCCAAACGTGAATTAAGCAATTTACAGGTGTGAAAAAGGCGGCAAAGTCACTTATTCTAGAGGTTGGAATTATGAAACGTTTTCATTTTTTGTTTGTCAGATAAAAGTGACTGTTGTAAAAGCTCTGACTGAACATTTTTTAACAGCAGACGGCACATGTATGACGAAAAACATTAAGTTGACTATCATCTGTGGATTTGATGTTCTCCACAGAGTGACCATCACGGTGCAGGAAGGATGCTGACAGTAAAGATGGCGTCCAGCGGTGACCCCTGCATGGATTTATCAGAAAAGGTCCAGGTTACATGCCGTTTGTGGAGCCAGGCGGTAACTCACACGTGTCGGATTTCAGCATGCTGCCCGAGTTACGGAAGTACTGCGGGTTCTCGATGACAGGAATCTTTGTCATCCCGATGATCACCGCGTCTGGACCCATCTCAGAGGACGACGGGGTGTTGTTGCCATTGGAGACGTGATGAAGAGGGCTGGCGGAGTCATCGTCATTACTGATGACTGAGGAGGAGCCTGGGGAGCAGCAGAGGAGAGGGAAGACGGGCGACAACATGGGAAGAGGCCAGGAGGAGAAGAAGGAGAAGAAGGAGAGGAGGAAGTGAGGAGGATTTTTAAATCCAGCTTTTACACTTCTATAAGAAACTTCTGTGATACAGATGAACATCAGAGTTTTGATTAATGTCACGCTCCTGATAAAGCTAAATAAAAACCCTTTTCCACCCATCAGCTATGATTTCTTCATCAAAAAGTATTCAAATAAACAAACATAAAATCTAGGTCGAAAAATAATGTCCTTTACGTAGACAGAGCAACTATAATCTGACTTTAATGACATTTTATTAAAGCTCCTATAAGGAGTTTTTGGCTGGTAGTGGAAAGGGACTAAAATGAAAACTAGTGCCTCATTCTGACCCACAAAAACAAACAAGGCCATCAAAAAGAAGATTGCTTATTTCTTTATGGTTGGTTTTTAAGTCTGAAACTGCTGCTGTAGGGTAGGTGTCACAGGAAGTGGTCAGCCAAAAGATCTCAGCGTTAGGGGTATTTTCAAAGGCATTTATTCTTAAAATGAAAAAAAAAAAAAGGGTGTTACAGTGGACTTTGTTGTTCAAATTATCATCCTCAAGATCAGCTGCTACCTTCTGGTCCACCGGGGGGCACTAAAATTTAAACACACTTAAAGTTCCTCGCAGGAGTTTTAAGTAGAGCTGAACTATTTTCTTTAGTAAAAATAAAAAAGTACTTTCATAGAAAATGTCAAAACTCAGGTGAGGAGTTTGCACCAAAAATGATTTTTATGAAGCATACTTTAGAAGCTAATTGTTGTTTCATGAAACAGTATTAACACATAAATGGATTCTGACCTTCCACCTTACCAGAGTAAAATTATTGATTTTTTTTTTTTTTTTCATCTTTTGCAAGTGTTGCACTTTGTGGATGGTCCCTGAACACATCAGACATGCCCAGAGAAGCAGTGAGGCCAAAAACAAGGACCTAGTTACATCTAAAGAGTAAAATTGGCTGCAAGTGTGGTAATCAAAGTATGCTAAGCTAGGCTAAACCAGGATATGCTAGGCTAAGAGATAAGCTAAGCAAGAAATCAAGTAGGTCTTGCTTTTTTTTACTGTTCATGACCAACAATAATCTCACCTTTGATTCCAAACTTGGAGTTTCTTCCATATTTCAGGATGATCACCATCAGAATGCACCCGGTCAAAGCAACACCTGCGATCCCAACCACAACGTACACCTGGAAGAAAAGAAAAAAAGCTTTTTTGGAACATTCAAACTAAAATATGCTTAATCTTTTGGGATTTAATATTTTTTTTACAGAATCATCAGCCAAAAAGTCAGGAACCCAGTTAAAGATCACTTACTGCAACGCTGTCATCCAAAGGAGGGAGCGATGAGTCTGAAAGAAATCCAAATACTTTATCCCAGCCCATGAAAACAAACATAATCCACCTCAAGTTGTGGTTGTATGAAATGAAATGCAACTATGTGAAGTCAGTATAATCATCAGTTATACGATGCAGTGTGCACATTTCGGAACAGGAAAATTGCAGTGTAAAGTGGTCATCTGTGGACATTTATTGACTGTAAAGGCATAAACTTGTGTCCATAAACCAGAAATCCTCCCAAACCAAAGATGAGCACATGGACCACTGGATAAGCCCCAAAATTATGTCCAGACAGAGCACTGCTCCAAATAAAAATCAGTTTAATAATGATTTTTATTTTAGGATTGTTAATTTGAATTGTAAATAGTTAAATTATACAGTCGTTTTACCACAAACATGAAATTTGTTTCTGTTCCTTTAAACTTTCACCTTTGTTTTATTCTCCATAATGAGTCCAAAATATTGTGTTTGGTTATAGCCCTGGCTCCAAACAAACTTTTTCATCAACTACACAAAGTTAATACTGAACTTTGAAATTTCAGCAGTTAATAGTATTTATTTTGAGTCTAGTCTGGTTAAGTGAGGCTGGATACAGGATCATCTTGATTAGCTCACAGCCACAGATGTCGCTGGTGTTTTAGTGCAAAACGTGACCTTGTTAAATGGTGACTTTCAGCTGAGTGCACCTCTTTAAAATGTCTTTAGTTTTGAGCTGTTGTGGTCTTGACAATCACTGGCACATTCAGCTGAAGGTCACCAGTTAGCAAGGTCACTCTTAACTCCATAATACTAATCGCTCTGAAATGCTAAAGCTAATGCAAAAGACAGGAAAAGAAGGGTACTTTGGCGCATGTTTTGTCTTCCAAGCGGGCAGTGTCACGTGTTTTTCAATAACTGTGCAATGAAGGGGGGCAACCATAACACAAAGTGAGTCTTAGTATCATTTCAGACAGACAAACACTATTTAAACTAATAGTTTAAAGAACGTTAGCTTAACTGACTGAATGGAGCTAAATGTGGCTTCTGTTATCAAATGCATGGGCATCTCTATGCTGATGTAGGTTGTACAGGAGTCTATACAGACATTTCAGTTTTATCTTATTGAGCTAAAAGACCAAATAAGTAATGCCTGCACACAAAGGAAGGCAAATATTTTGTTGATGTGCCCTGTATATAACATTTGATTTGGTATCCAACACTTTTTTCACCTTGATATTTTGTATTTAGAAGAAGTTCTGAAAACCTACCAGTGGGGTCTGAGGGGAAGCAGAAAGCATTCAGAGGCCATAGAAGAAGAAACAGAGGGTAAGTAAACCACACATTGGATACAGTTAGTGTCACACTAATACTCAGATCAAAGGTTGGTTAAATAAGCTGAGTGTGAACTTACAGTAGTAGAAATGGTCCTCTGTATCAAAGAAAAAGAAACAGGTATGAGAACATTCTTAAACATTAGTGTGAGAGAAAAATAAGCATGTCAAAGGACGGCGTGTTGACACCTGTGTGGCCAATGTCAGGCGGGTCGATGAACTGCGCAGACACCTTCTTCTCATCCCGGCCGTACTTGTTCTTGGCGACCAGCCTGTACACACCGTTGTGGATGTGCGTGGGGTTGACCAGCTGCAGGCAGCCGTGGTACTCGCTCTCAGTGGATTCGTGGATCAGAGTGTGGATGAAGTCCTGCTCCTGGAGGACCTCGCTCTTGTGGTACCACTGCAGGTCGGGTTTGGGGTTTCCCGTCACACTGAAGGGGATGCACCAGTTGTGGTCTCGCTCGGGCGCCAGCAGCTGCTGGATGGTGGGGGCAACTGACATGGAGGCAACAATAAAGGAAGAGTAATAACGGGATGACAGGAAGTCAACACCAAAGAGAGGCAGCGGGAGAGGTTACAGGGAGCAGGGGCATGTCCAGACTTTCTTTCTCACTGTGGTGGCCTCCAACAATCTCCGTAACATAAGGTCTACTTCAAACACTTATGTAAAATAAGTTATAATGCAGATTTCACATTTTTAAATAGGTTTTGAAATTAAAAAATGGCGCAAAAAGTTAGATTGTAACCGTGAATTAAAGCTTGATTCATTCTAAGGGCTGAAAAAGAAAATCTCCCTCCAAATCGAAGGTAACCTGCTACATGAAAATGCCACAAAAGCAAGCTAACAGACCTCTAAGTCCCGCCTCTGACTGCACAGGCAGCCAATTACAGTTTATGAAATTAAGAATCTTAATGGAGCCACCCCTGGACTTGCCCCTGGTTAGAGAGGAAAAGCAGTCTGAGGATCATGGGGAGGACAGACTGAGCACCAAACATTAGGAAACACGGTAGAGGAGACATGTGGCCGTAAACAAGCAGAAGACTGAGGTGAGGCATGAGGAGCTTCACAGGAGGAAGAGTTATAGACAGAAAACACAGAGAGTCAATAAGATTTGCCAAGAGACAGTAATGAAAACAAAGTGAGGAGCCTTGTGCTTCCAGAAGAAAAAAAAACGAAGCCAAGACGACTTCATATAAACGATTATCAGAGGAAATAAACTCAGAGATGTAAATAAGATGTTTTCTTTAGCTGTTGAACATTTTCAGGAACAGAAAGAGAGAAATCAGAGTCCTTACAGAGAATATCGAGCTGCAGCGTGGCCTCCATCTGACCGACCATGTTCTCAGCGCTGCATATGATCACCCTGCCATTATCCTTAGGAGACAGGTCTGACAGAGTGATCCTGCTCTCCATATCCGACGGCTCGATCTGTAAACAAGATTATTATTCATAATATTAGTCTGTGTGTCTGTGTGTAGCGTCTGCGAGACGCTGCTCAGTTAGCTACACGCTACATCATGTTGACTGCACAGAAATACCTTTGTAAGCTTCTTCAAACTTAGACGCCACAACATCTCAGGGGAATTATTGCACTTTAACTCCGCTACATTTACTTTGTAACTTGTCAGACTCAAGGAAATAAAACAAACTTCAATCAATAATTCATTTATGATGCATTTTTATGGATCAACATCGAGCTTTATTGATCCCTTTGTGGTATTTAAAAGCCACTCAGCAATGTAAAAAGTAAGCCTCATCTTTAACTGGTGCATTATTAAGATAGAGACCATATTGATGCACCATTAATCCTTAATATAACACACAACAACCTGAAATGTGTTTTGTCTGCAGACTGAGTGCAACTACAAGTTTGTGAACTTTGCTTTAAGGTTATCTGAATGCTGACACTTTGACAGTAATGCAGCACTGTGCTGTACGGCTGACTTAAGTGAGTGAAATGAAGTTTAAATACTGTGTTTACTGCTCGCTGAAACACAACACCACTTAATATCAGCTAGGAAAAGGATGGGGACACCCATTTTTATCTACTTCCTGATCTTACAATATAAACAAGCTTGCATAAAATTGGTACTTAATGTTTGTTTTTGAAAGTAACGTGACACCCCGCTGACGTTCAACAGTTTTTAGCTATGAAAGAAAGTAAAGCACAATTTTTAGTTTGTTTCTTTTTATTTAATATTGGTGATCTCCTCTGATAAATAGGTGATAAGTCAGTGAAAATATTAATAAAATAAATAAAACCTAAAGCTTCAAGCAGTATCGAGCAGGCTCTCACACTCTTGTACACCTCAGGTTGTAACTAAGGTTGTGGTGCTGAGCAACTGCTGACTTTGTTGCCACTGTGGCATCCTCGTAATAGGAAAAAAAGATTCAGGCATGGTTTTTGTTGTGGCCTAACCAGCCAAAAATCTATGCCCGCCAGTAAAACCTTTGCAGAATGTCACACTTTGCCACTGGGATCCTGTGTACCACGTTTGGTGTTTCCATAAGTATGTTAAACCCTTTAAATAAAACGACTTCCTGTTTGTTTCCTGTTTAAAATGTTGACTTCCTGCTGGTTTTACGATATAGGTACAAATGACTTTTTTGAAGATCATGACACACAAGCCAAAGTATGCACATCTTGGTAGATTAAAGACGCTGCTGAGCCTGAATTTTTGTATTTTGGGGGCGTGGCTAAATCAGCTAGTACCATGCTCACTGAAATGACCAAGGATTTTTTAATTTTTGTTTTACATTTTTGGAGATATTGCTCCTGGAGCAACACCAGGACATTTTGTGTTGCCATCAGAGGAGGCTATGACAGTGATATGAAAAATAAAAATGTCCTTATGAGTGAGTTTAGGCCTTTACCCTCATTATGTGTGGTGTATTTGAGTCAGGTTGGGGCATGCATGGATGAGATAAATGCTATCCCTTTTTAATGGAAAAAAAATCAACTTTGAGAGCTTGCTGGAGCCACACCCATTCATTAAATAAAAAATAATTTCATAGTTTTCAAGGTTCAGGTCTCTAGAAGCTGTAAACCTGATTTGAAGCTGATTGGATAAGCCCCCTTACAGGAGGTTATTTTTGAAGTATCACTAGCAATGGCTCAAAAAAGGGTTTCCCCAACTACCTCTCTTTCTATCGTGATTTTAACACAACATTAAGATACTTTTTTTAAAGCTTCAGGGACCAGGATATGTGAACAAAACATCATCCTTTTTTGGTGAAACTACCCTGAGGAGATTGACAATCACAACTCTTGCCAGACTCAACAGACATAACAAACTTTCATGAGTTTCTGAGCATGTTAAAGCCCCAAAAGTAGTATGATTATAACATTAATACGACAAATTACAATACAGTTTTGGTGCTCAGGCCCTGGTTAACAAACATATCCTATATTAAAGTTCCTACAATGTCGTTTAACAACCCACAAAAGCAAACAAGACCATAGCTACAGGACTATTTCTATACCAAAGTATTTCATGCCTGAAACCACTATAAGAGGATAGGACCACATGGGCAAGAGCATCCACAAAAATGTCCTTTCTTTTACATTTTCCACAGCAAATGTTCACAGTTAGAGAAAATTCTGACTGTGAAATACACAACTTCCACAAATAAAGATCAACAGAGGTATGAGTGGTGCCTTATTGTCCAGAGGGGGCGCCAAAATCAACACAGATAACTCCTAACCGGAGCTTTAAGTCATTCAACACCTCTATGTACCATATCACCTTTAGAAAGCCAGGCAACAAAGACATAGCATCTGAAACAATGACAGAGATGTTTTTCAATGTTACACACATGCTAGCTTGTTACTCTGACACAGACATGTAGTTTGTTATTGTGACTGCACTATCCCCTTGGAGGTGTATCTGTGTCTTTTCTTGAGTTCTGCATTTGTATGTTTCAGCACGTCTAACAAATATATCCAAAACGCCAGTGTACATGTGATGATTTATGCAGCGTGAAAACCAGCGTGCTTTTTACAGTAGTCGGCTATTCTGGACCACAATCCTCTGCACACTGCTGAAAATGTGTCACATCCACTGAGGGCACATGTGCATCTTTAGCAAGCTTGTAAGGAGTGTGATATCTTAGAGACAACAATATAATCAAATATTATTACTATGATCTAATGACAATGATAAACAGTGGTTCACATCCTCTCTCTGCCTGTTTGGTTTATCTCATATTATGTCTGACATGTTTGATGAAGCATTATGTATACTTATGGAGGGCGCTTTTTCTGTTTTTGTCTCTTTTACTTAGGTCTTAAAGTTGGGACGGCCATGTGCATTACAACAAAAAAATCAAACCTGAACTTGTTCGGCAAAACCATGTTACATGCATCCTGAATTAAAGGTATGATGCAAGTAATTTTGAAGGATCTGTAGCTTTAAAATGACCTTCAACCTCCACAGCTTCACTAAGCTCATCCTGTTTGACTGAACTTCTGATTTGACCATCAGTGTCCAATTTCCCCTGATGTAAAAACACAGTAACCCAGACTGATGGACCTGTGCCGTGTTTTAAACAGGACTATGTGTGTTGGATTGGCTCACTTCATAGTGCGTAGAGAGCATATCAACGTTCCACAGGATCTCAGGAGGAGGCGAGCCCGAGGCACTGCACTCAGCTTCCACTCTGCTCCCCTGCATCACCGTCACGGTCCTCGGGGTGACCTCTACGCTGGGAGCCTCTGCGAAACACGAGAAAACAGCACAACTTGAACACCCGAGCAGGACTTAACATTGATTTGTTTGATCCTGTCTTTTAGTTTCCTTCTCTTTTCTTCCCATCTTCAAGTATCAATCAATATCCTAATATCGGATATCCGGTGCTGCTTATTATAACGTGGCTTCACGTTACCACAGTCTGGAGGGGTGAACGTCGCAAAGGCATGCTCCACTCTTCGGTCGTCCGTACATCTCAGATCAGGACCGTCGATGTCTTCCAGGAGCCGCAGTTTGATCCACAAGTTCTCACAAACACAGTCCAGAGGGTTTCCAGACAGGAGGAGGCTAAAACACACAGAATATAACACGTGAGAGACTTTTCTTTGGTTATGGAAGAATCTTAGAGTTTTACGATGAAACTTACGGTAATGATGCGTTGAAGTTCTGAAATGTTCTCCATGAAAGTGTCGATAGGTTGTTATCTCTTAGATTTCTGAAAGAAGGAACAGGAAGAACATTAAAACACATTCAAAAGATGAAGAAAGTTACAGGAGAGGAGCTTTAAAATGCTGCTTACACATATTGAAGTCTTGTGTTGTTGAAAAAAGCGTCTGACGATATCGACGACAATCTCGTATTCATCACTGTTCTGTTGGACATTAAAACATCAGGGTGTTAGCTGGTTGATGAGCTTTTTAATCATTATGTTAACGTTCTGAATGATACTTACAGGTTTCTGAGGTTTATGTAGTGCCTCAGACTGCTGTCAGTGATGCCAAACAGTCTGTTTTGATTTGCAATGTATCTGTAACACAAAAAATACAGAGAAATTCATGTTAAAATGTTGAGCTCAAACTGAGACAGTTACATAATTTACATTTGACTTTCTGAGGGTATAAAACAAGAGCATCAGTTACATAAATAACCAAATAACTAAATTACACAAAAGAAGACATGATGTAAAGTTCTGTCCAAACATAGTGAACCAACACAACAGTATAAAAAATATCATCAGTAGTTTGTCATATTTCTTATATTTATCAATTTCTTGCCCAAGCTTTTATAAGATTTTGAAATATACTTTCAAGTTTCTCGGTTCATGACTCAACAACTGCCGAAACATTTGTTGTTAAAAAGTATCTTCCATCTTGGTAGATGATGAGAAGTCATCAATTCCTCTTATTTAATTTTTAAAATATAAATTAAAAGCCTTGTTTGAAAAAATATAAAGGGCTTTTAAGTTAAAAGCAAAGATATTAGGAAACTTTTGAGAATGTTAAATAATAATAATTCTGGAGAAAAATACTGAAAACTTTGGATAAACTTTGATTTAGTTATTTTCTGGTGTGTTCAAGTAATTTTAAAAGCGACATCAGGTTGTTTGTAACGTTTGGGCTAGGTTGTAGCTTTAGCAACACTTAGCTAAATTATGTTTTAGGCTAAAGCATCTCCAAGAGAAAAGTCTCAGTGCTGTGTCTGGACTTATTCCTGTGGATTGCAAATGGGACACAGGTATTTAGATTTAGCCTACACTTAAATCGTCCTTCGTTGATGTGAATAATAATCCCTGCCACATCCAACCTGCTTCAACACTTCTTTGATTTCCAAATTAATCCTGTTTGCTATGTTATCGACACTTTCACTACAGACATGGTGAGTTTGTGACACCCAGCTCCAGCCCGTCTGCCTCACCAAACTCTCCCACCAGTCTCCCCTTTGCTCCTGTGGGTGCTGTGCAGTTGTATATATACTTGTGCATGGTTGTAGCAGGTACACACCGACACACACACAAGCCTACACAATGACGCAAATACAAACGGCTACGCAGCTATTCGCGGCTGTGATGATTCTCGTGTGTGTCTATAAACAGCGTGGTGGTCATTTTTATTTCATACAGTGTCTCTGTATGTTTTGAACACCGACGCCCTGAGGAAGAGGAGGAAGGCTGAACACCTTGGAGGCTGCGCGCGGCCTCAACATTTTTTACTCCATCACCACTCCACCTCTGGAGCTGTTTTTGCAAAGGAAACACCGACTAATCCAAATCAGTCTGACGCGCACTCTCACCACCATTACGCACACAAACACACGCACACACGCTGTCGTCGTTAGTGGCACATACACACACAGACACGCGCGCGCTCATACTAGGCTACATGATCTGACGAACCTGAAATGAGAATAAAATCGCGCATTTTGGTGTTTGACACACGGCGCACGAGACAGTGATAGATTCGCACGCGCGAATCACACCAGGCCAGCTTTTATTGATGATGGTATAGATGTAATCCTCCCCTGTATTATTAAAATAATCCCCAGCCCACTGCTCTTATTTCGACCTACGATCTCTCCCCACTGCATCCCGATAAGTTCCTACGCTGTCATTTTCTCCATACACTTACATCTCCGTGATGTTTTCCATGTCATCCAACGTGAGCTCGGGGAAATCCTCGAGCCCCGACGCGGAATCAATACAAACAATCCTTGAGATGGTGCAAGTGCAGGATGCGGGGCAAGCATCGCTGAATCTCCACATCAGCCCCGTGAAAAAAACCCAAAACAATCCGAGACGAGCCATGCCATATTCCCCCGCGCTGGAGTCCATCGCAGGTCCACTGAAATCCCACCAAAACTGAATCTCAATGCTCGAATTGGATTATTGGTCAGATTTCCTCCCCTCGCTGAATGTAAATCTGGCCAAGTTAATCCGCAGAAGGAGGAGGGAAAAAAGACGGCGAGGAATGCGCAGAACCCACGGTTTTAATATCAAGATGCCATGGACTGGCCTTCCCGTCTCCGCAGAGCTGCTATCACACTACTGCATATCGATGTCGTGAAGCAAAGGTGTCAAGTACTCCGTCCTGCTGCTGCTGCTGCTGCTGCTGTCTCCCTCCTCTTCCTCGGCCACAAAAGCCCCTGCCTTGTAAAAACAAAAATGACCTCTTCTTACAGATGTGGGGGGAAACAGCTAAAGGCCCACCATCACCACCACCACGAGCGGTTTCTCTCCTCAGAGTGGTGATGGGGAGGAAAATAAGAGGGAGCGCACAGTGGAGTAAAGGATGCGTGGTGATGCTGCTGCGTGTGTAGGGAGGAAGGCTACCTGCATGCGTCTATCGATTAACGCCGAGGACAAGCGCATGTCCCCCCCACACAGACAGCGCTCGGATCGGGGTTTTAAAGTGGACTAAGTCTGGGGGATGTCTTCACGACAAGTTGTGTTTAAAGAGAATTATGAAAAATCAGCCAACACATCCTTATTAAACAACCACAAGCTGCAGTCTTATTTGGCTCCAGCTGGGTTACATGTTCAGTTTACGATGAGAAAAACAACGGCACACATGTTAAACCTCGATGTGTCGAATGCTTTGGATGAAAGAATCGCTTTTCTTTCATCCACACCAGCACTGTTGTTGTACAGCTGGCCATTAGGCCTATAGTGTGACGTACGGTTGACGCACAAGACGGGGTGCATCGATGAAAAATAATTACCTATACTATATCTGCAAGCTTCAAATAGATGGCACCAATTAATTATCAGTGGATATGGGAGCAGGACGTGAAAAATAAACGTTTGTTTGTTTTTTCTTTCTTGGAAACAACTCAACATGTTTTTATAGCAGCTTTAACACAAAGTACAGAACATTTTACTTAAAAAAACATACAGTTATTATTGGTAAATGTTCAGTTAGCTGCACAGGATTTCAAAAATATTTCACTTTGGCACACTTGCACACAAATTTGGAGAAACAAATGCAACAAATAATGTTTTCATTATCACTGTTTCAACTCGGCACCAAACACTAGTGATCATTTGGTGCCCCCGGTGGGATAAATCCTATTTATGGACAGGTTCTTAAATTTCTCCCATAATGAGGAGGCAGTGATGAGGAGCTCTGACACGGCCTGCATGGTTAGTGTCACTATGGTGAATTGCTTTTTACAAATAGTGCTGACAATGTCAAGTGTCACTATGGCTGCAGATGAAAATATGTACGCAGGCCTCTCTCCCCTTCTCTTTCCTTTTTTTATGAGAAACATCAAGAACTGAATTATATCTGTCTCCATGGAAACCTCAGAGTATAGGGAGAGGGAGGAGAGCTCTTTATTTTGATCCTCGCCTATATCTGAGGGAGCATAACAACACTACGAGGAGAAGGGGGTGTGTGCACAAGTAATAATTGGACATAAAGGTGGCCATTAGCTTTCATTTGAGCCGTGAGGTCAATGTAGTAGCATGAAAGGCAGTTTTACTCCTTTTGCATAAATTTGCAAATAATCTGTGTTTCATGAAAGTATGTGGAAATATTACAATCTCGAGAAATCACATTGAGCCCACTGCACACATTAAATTACACCAAAAGAGGTTATGTCTCATTTAAATAAAAACAAAAAGTCTCATTGGACTTAATATAAGCCACATTCGCCTGACAAGTCCAGAAAATGTCTCATTTCAAGGTATTAAAAGACAAAAATACACCTAAGTTGCTTGTGAAGAGTAAAAAGAATGCACCAATGAGGTACAGAACCTTTTTTTTATTTCCTGCTTTAAGAAATTTTCAAATTTTAAGAATCTTGACTAACAATTTTTAAGCATCATTTTTGTTTTTAAATTCTTTTGGACTAAATTGAGACATAAAAAATTGATTATATTTCATTTTGTTTTGCAGTGTGAGTGAATTTGATCAATTATCTTTCCTGTTGCCTGAAGCATTGAAAACATATACCAAGCTTAAATTTTGCTTTGCACTGCAGAAAAAAAAAGGTAAAGCAGCTTCAGAGGAGCTGCAGAAACGTTTGGCGTGCTTCACCACGACAGCCTCCTCCTCAAACTTTGGTATCACTTCTGTATCATCCAACTCTCATCCACTTTTGCTCCTTCCTCCTTCTGAACCAGCTGGTGGCAGACTTGTCTCGAACCTCACAAGCAGTGAAGCAGCTGAGCCTCAGCCTGCTCTCTCCTATAGCACGGAGAAGCAACAAAGTGCTCGGCTGCTCTCATTTTATCTGAGTCTGGTGTGTTTGGAACCAAGCTGGCAGATTGATGCTGTGTTTCATTTTAAAGATTACTTTTTCTGTTTTGAAAATTAACAGCTTCTTTTGCCTTGCTCATAGGGATGATTAAAACTTGATGATCAAATTTTTGTGTAAGGGTGTAGAAATTTTAGCAATAATTTGCAACAAATGACACATCAAAAACTGAAATAATTTATTTATTTATCTATTTATTTATCTACTCATTTGTTTATTTGTTTATTTTGTCTCACTAAAATTGTAATGTTAGCCACATTCAAATGACAAACACAGAAAAATATCTCAAATATCTATTGACTGCAGTGACAGTTTTGGCTGGGATCACTTGTGTTTTTCTGGGATAAAGACTCCGTTTCCCATGATCACCATCACCCACTGTGGCAAAGACCTGAGCCTTGAAAGTGCGTGCATTTGTTTTGGAGAGAAGACGTTCTTTTTAACTCCTCTTTGTTCAAGACAACTTTTCCCAAGATGCAAAGCGATAGGGTAATGTACTTATTTATCGTCTGAAATGTGAAAACAAAGTACTTTGTAAACTTGCTGTTGTGTTCCTCACAGCCAGGCGCTCTGAGATGTGTCTGTAACGTGTAATGTTAGTGAATCCTGGTTATGTCCGATCAGTAATCATCTACCAGCTCCAACCTCACCAATCAGAGCTAACGTAACCTCACTCTTCATTTTATTGATAGACTTTTAAGTTTGAACAGACCACTGCAGAATAATTGCTGACTGTGGGTTGGAATCAACATTATCACAAACAGTTTAACCCGTGTTTTAGCTCGTGCTTTATCACTCTTCTGTTTAGCTGTCTTCTGCTCTGACCTCCTTTTTCTTTTGTCAGTCCAGTGATGATGATAATCAATAAAGCTTTGCAGGGGTCCCACCTTGTGATATCCTTTGTGGTACTTATCATTCTGTAATATTTACTGTGTCATCTGGTATTTAGCTTTAAGAATCAGTCATGCAACAACATTAGCGTTATGGCTATGTTAATCATAGCTTGAGTAAAAAAAGAAAACAATGTTTTACTTACTTTCACATTTTTTTCTGCGTGCATTGGGATAACTGTCCTGCTGAAGTAGACCTCTTTCAACTCGCTGTACTTCCGTTGTGTTGTGACTTTTGCAAATCTTCTGACACTTATCGGCCATCAGTGGTTGTCATTTCCAATGAGTGCAAAGTGGCAGTGTGTAATCTGAAAGAAGAGTACCTTGTAAAAATGTGTTAAGTCAGTAAATCACGTCCTTCATACTAAGTGCACTGACAGAAGATTCTGATTTGAGACACAGCCTCTGTTTGTATTCCTGGTAGTGCTAATAATTTTTGGAAAATCCAAATAAAGAATCAGAATCTAGAGACATACACGTATGTTTGTCCAATCACCAATGATTCCTGACAGTGCAGGTACCTACCTTTCCATTTTCTTTTTTGGTTGTGTTTCTTCTTCTGTATTTGCAATTTCTCTTTTTGCTTTTGCATATTATTTTGTCTTTTTTCTTTCTTTTTGCTTTGTTGTTTCTCTTTTCACATTTTTTCATTTTTTCTGTTTGAATTCTGTTATCTTTTCTGTTTCTTTGTTCTGCAATTTTTCATTTTGCCATGTTTTGCACTTGAGGGCCACCATAAAAAACCCCATGCCCAGTCATGCCCTGGTTGAGGGGGGCGTGTCGGTCTGAGGGGGGCGGGGATGTTGCCTGACAGGAAGAACTGCCTGCCAGCCTAAACTCAGGACTGAACAACCCAAACTTATGAGGGAGCGTTCGATACATTGTCCTGCATGCCCACATCAGGATAGCGTTACCTGTCAGTGAACGTTGTGTTACTCATCTCCGCCTGTCTGTGCTGTCTTGGTGAGCTTAAGGAGCAACCACAGCCTGAATTGTCGACGAATCGTTTTCAACCTCAGAGTCTTCTCTCCATGCTGAATCCGTGCACACGTTTCTGGGCGAGGAAACCGTGGACGACCGCAGTTGGAGCAGTTGTGCTGCAGGTTTGTTTTTCAGGTTGTCATTTTGCGTTAGCTGGTTATTTAGCGCGGCGTCACTCCGCCTTTTACGGTGAGCGGAGTCTGATTTCACTGCTGACATTTGGGGAACAGCTGTGTCTCCGTCCGCTGTGTTCACTGCATTACTCGCTTGTGAATGTTTTACAGTCGCAACGTGTACACTGAGGCTGAGACACGCCTCGTAAAAACACAGACAGTAACTGGTTAGCCCTACAGAGCTGTTAGCTTAGCAAAGTTGGAGCAGGGAGACAGGTCAGGTGACAAACACGTTTTACCTTTCTGGACGTAAAAAATTGCGCAGTTTGACCATATTTCTCCGGCTCCTTGTTTTGCTTTTAATTGGTTGTACAATAAAAATGACTAGGCTCATCATTACACATTTAAAATGGATATCAGCTGTCTCTATATATGGCGACATTATTGCGCATGTTACAATTGCACCCACAGTCTGATATTTGTTTCTAATGCTGTATGCAAAAAGTCCTATGTTTTAGTATACAATGATAAATGAAATGCATGCTACTGATTTTGAACCAGTGTTTGCATTGATTAACATAGGCCTCAGTGCAGGAGTGAAGCTTGCAGAGCTCCAACTTGCTCATGCACTGTGCAACTGGTAATGGTAGGCGGTGCATGTGGGTGGATGCACACACTGGAGCTCCTGCAGGCGAGTTACACTAAGAAAGACCCTTGGGAGTGTTTTGAAGTTCAGTCAACCATAGGTTCAAACTGAATTACCAAGACATCATTTATGCTGCTACATGTGCATGAATATCCTTCAGAAAATACAGCTGCTATTTACTGAGAGATGAAATGACAGATGGAGTTAGTGGGTGAACAGAAATGTATCTTTAATTCTCCACTCTTATAATTTTGTAGTCCACTGAGCTTTTTATATTTTTGAACATAACAGTGTTGTTAAATTTGATCATTTATTGAAATTGATTGATGGATTCCCCCAGAAATGGAAAGAATTCTTGATATTTGATGGATGTAACCTTGCCTGTATTTTATGGAGACAGGCTGATTGTGTAATGCCCTCCCTCCTTTCTTCTTTTTGCAGATCCAGGGAGAGGAGCCTGTTTGCATTCTTCTGCAGGTGCAAGACAATGGAGGTGAAAATTGAACAGGAGGACAAAGACATCTCATTTAACAACACCGACACCAATGGTAAAACATCTTTTTGACAAAAATGAAGTGTTGAAAAATGATGTTGTCGATGATAACATGAACTCATGCATGAAATGGGAAACACACTGAGCCTGTGCAGCCTGTGCAGCCTTACAGCCAAGCTGAAATACAGTGAGGAGATATACCTGCTGATAATTCCACTCAAGGGACGAGGAGAAGAAAAAAGATTTCTGGCTGGTTGTGAGTAGCATGTGGACATGTCAGATGGTTGAGGGACTCTCCTGTCCAAGATACTGCTGTTCAGTGGGCCCTGAGCAGATCTGCCCGTGTTTTAATCCAGGAAGGGGGACATGGTGGTGCTGGTCAGTTTCCAGGATACATTTGGCTGAGACCAACGACCACCATGTTTTTGATCATTTTATCGCTCGGTTTAACTCTAAACTGGTTGTGGTTCTAAAACAACAATTTATTATACATTTTTATGTGATCTGTCCTCAATAAGCAAAGTCAGATCATTTTTTAACAACCCACAAATTATTTTCGAAATGCTTTTAAAAAAATATGATGACAGTATTAATGATTAGAAAGAAAGCTTACATACATACTGTGATTGGATTTTCTCAGGTTTCTAAATTCTGTACAACAGTAAGGTTATGCATGTTTTGTTAATACCGTGCAATGATAGTATTCAGCTATTTATTTATTTTTTTACTTAAATTACCATTGTGTGGGCCTGCGATCTGCTGCTAAACCAGGTCATCATTTAGTGTCTTGATTAGGGCTGAACAACTAATCAATTTCAAACCGACATCCAAATGTGATAGAATGCAATTTTCAAATCGCAAAGGCTGCAATTTGAAAAAAAAAAGTTTCATGTACCACAGACCTGAAAGGAATATAGTATCTTGTTCTTGTTCTCCCTTAAAACCAGCAAAAGTCAGAATGTTTTTTTTGGCAAAAAAACCCTGCGGGCTACAAAGATCTATCCAGTGGATCGTAGAGCCGTACCCCTTGGTCCCTTTTTTCTGTATGGTTTGTTACTCTTACTGACAACTGGAGGTCAGTAAAATTTCACAGTGTTCCTTTTTCTTTTTCAATTAAGAAATACAAAAAAGACTTGTTTAAATGCTAACAATATCTTTTGTTGGTTAGTCATACTATACATAATATATATACATTGTGTTAAGTGAACAATGCAGAAGATAAATGTCCCCCCCAAAAAATTGTATGCTTAATCGCAATCGCAATATTGGTCTAAAAAAATTGCAATGAGATTATTTTCCAAAATCGTTCAGCCCTAGTCTTGATGAGAAATTAAAGTCTGTTTCATAAAGATTAAAAGCTCTATCTGTCATAGATTACCTTTATATTAAATAAATACATCCATAAATGATTAGGGGTGAATATTGGCAAGAACCTCACAATACACGTCACAATACAATAATATCACAATATTACAATATAATGATATATTTTGATGTTCTACACAGTTAACTTTTTGAGGGAAAACTACTTTTCTATTTCACTGTGATTGAAATAAAGAAAGTCAGATACAGTGTTTCATACAAACACTTAACTTGAAAACATTAAGTGTGTCAAGTTTGTCTCTTAAATTACTGGGACATTAAACTAATGTTGCAAAAAAAATATTTAATGAATGACGTGGTCAGCTGGTGAAACTGATAAATGTCACTTGGTGTAAACAGTGTTATTCATAAAAAATGTAACATTGCACAAAGCATGACTGTGCTTATTATTTTATCAGTCTACTACACTGTAAAAACTAAACTTCAAATGAACTAACTGACCCAAGAATAAAGAGAAAACATTGATGTTTACGGCATCAAAACCCACATCATCAAGTTTAGGAATAAAATATTCTGAATGAACTTTGAGATTATATTTATTACACAGTTTATGGGCAACATTGTAGCTCTTCGGCGCCATCTACCACAGTGGAGGTGCGTAAAATGTATTGTACTTCCTTCCGACTCACCTAAAACATGAATTTATATTCTAACAAAAATATTGCTATTTTATCACAGATATAATTTTTTTCATATCTTGATAAATGAGTTTAGGATTAGAGATAGTGTGATTAATCAGGCCCAATAATGGCTTTCTGAAATTATCGGCCTCAGATAAACAAATAATATCTGCAGACACTTCAGGCAGCCTCATGAGTGTGGCGTCTTGTAATGTGTGTGAAATAATGCAGTTTACTGTTGCCTCTGACATGAACATCAGTAATGTTTACAGTTTACACAGTGGCACTTTTTTTTCTATTTTATGAATTCACATGCCTCCAATTGATATTAATCCATTATATAACCCACCTCAAACATGCTACTGGCTAAAGCCTGGTTTATACCAGACTGTCAGTCTGTGATGCCATGTGCCTGTGCAGAAGCTATAGACTGTATAACACATGGACACAGCCATATTTGAAATGCTGAACTCAGAATCAAGCTTTGTCCCAGTTTGGATGAGATATAGAGGTGGGCCTTCAGCCTCTTTGCAGACAGCCAAAACTCCTAAGTAAAACAAAGAGTTATGATAAACATTCACCCCCCGTCCAGTGTGTGCTGATAAAGAAATTAGCTACTCAGACCCAGACTTTTTTTGAGTTACTACGTCTTACTACGTCGACTCTTTTCTCCTCTGCAGTTATTACAGTATGATCAACTGTTGGTCCAAATGGATAGTCACCACATTTTCCTGTGCATAACAAATACAAAATGTTGTAGGATCGGGCATTAGTGATATGATTAGTATAGAAACTGCACTGCTTTCCAGCATTTAGGTAAGGCAGCATTAGATAAGTATTTATATTATAAAGTGCATCAAATACACTATTTTATTGAATTCAACAGAACAACAACCAAAATGTGATCCTGGAATGACATATCAGCATCACCTGTTAAAAAAATTATCTTGGTTGACTGCTGTTTGGGATGTCAAAGTTTGAATTTTGAATTCCTGCATGCTACCATTAAAGGAAATACTCTACATGTATGGTGTGACCAAATATGAACAGCTGCTCAGGTGAGACTGACCCACCTTGTCTTCCCCTCAGGTAAACGCCCAGCTGAGGACATGGACGAGGAACAAACCTTCAAACGTTCTCGCAACGCAAACGAGATGGTGGAGCTGCGCGTGCTGCTTCAGAGCAAAGTAAACACCCGTTGACAGCACATGCTGCATTAGCTGTTGATGGAGGAGATTTATAACTGAGGGAAATCTGTTTCTCACAGAACGCCGGGGCTGTTATTGGAAAGGGTGGAAAGAACATAAAAGCTCTACGCACAGACGTGAGTAAACACATGAAATGAGGCTAGCATCTCTGCGACAGAGGAGAGCTGCCAGCGCCCAGAATCAAACCTTAATCATTTAAACCTCCTTTTTGTTTTACACGCTCCCAAACATGCAAAGACTTCCCCTGAGAAGGTATCCATCCTTTGACATTAGCCCTTTTCATATATGAAAATCTACCAATGATCTGTATACCCCAACATCATGGAGATCCCACCAGGCTCCTGTGGCGCTAAGGTGATGATTTGGATAAAGTCTATGTGTGGAAGGGGCTATTAACAGACAAACATCCTTTTCCCATGGCAGTAAAATCAAGTTAGCTCATGTGGACAGAGGTGTTGGATTTGGGGTTTCAGCCTGAATCTGGTTCCTCCCATAAAGTGACAACAGGTGCCTCAGTTCCTGAAGGATAGAGTGACATTTTCAGTACTTCTCCAAACTGTTTTTATTTTTTTCTCACTTATCTTTGTCCAGGTCACACTTCCTCTTTTTCTTCAGTCACCACAGTTCTCTCAATTCACTTGTGGGTCAAAGTGTAGCGTGTCTTCAATTAAAAATGTATTCCTTCTCCCCCTCTTCCCTTCTCCTGTACTTTTTTTATTTTATTTTTGGCCACCTTCCTCCGTTGCCCATGTACTGGATCGACATGCCCCTCCTGCGTTGGCCAAACCTCCGCCCGCCCGCCCCTGAACGCCCGCCCGCCCACCTGACACTCCCGGTTGGCCCCGCCCATAAACCGTGCCCCTCCTTAAACGGGCACCTAACTTGTGATTGAATGCCCCTGCCCAATGCCAACCTCCTCCACCACAACCACCACCACAACCTCCACCTCCACTTCGGCCCATGCAGTACAATGCGAGTGTATCAGTCCCAGACAGCAGTGGCCCAGAGCGGTATGTCCCACCAGTTATTGCCTCACTGCCTGATTAGAACAGTCAAACTCATGTCTTTGATAACCTGCCTTCTGTTTCATTTTAACATTTTTATATATACATGACAGAAAACTCCCCCTCCTCCCCCAAACTCCCCTCTCCTCCACCTGTAAGAAACATGTACTGTCCCCTTTGATTTATATGTCCATCTTTAGTACCTCCACTTCTTTCATTACAGTTTGAAGTAAATCTAAAAACCACCTGTATCTGGGGCTGCACCTGACTCAGGAGTTTGTTGGTCGAATCAGTCGCAGTTTGTCACTATGAGGCTTGGATTGTTGGTTTTGTTGTTTTTTACAACATCAGGCACATGAAGTTTTACACCCCAAGTGCTCTTGATGTCAATTTATGCACAAATTATATAAGACTTTAAGCTGGAATTTAGTTTGTTATTGAGCCAAAGTGAGATGAAGACAAGGAGCAACCCCTGGCCACAAGAAATCAATCAGGCACATAAATGTTAAAGGCAGCAGTTCATCAAGCGCCCGCTAGAGGCTGGCTCCAGAAGCACCAGAAACCTCTCATATTCTATCTAATCAAACACTTTTATGGTTCAGTGAAAAGAAATGATTTAAAGTCACAGAAACTACGTTCATATGTTACACAGTCTATGGTTGCGGCTCAGCTCAGAGCCCCAAAGCCCCAAGAAAGACCAGCAAGACTTGTTTTCCTAACATGAACTACAGGAGGCACTTAGTCTTTTCTAACTGTAGCAATAATCCAGGGTCTCATTTAGAAATATTGTTTAAATATCAAACAGCCCCTGAAATTGGCATACTCCACCTTTCACACTTGGTTTGGGATCTATAAAAGAGAAACTTGAGAGGGAAATGTGTGTATAGGTAAGCAGCTCAGACCCATGTGTAAGCGCATTTCATAAACCAGGGAAACTAAAGTCAGATTACGTTCTGATGCCTTTGACACATTACATTTCAGTGTCATTTTAGACCAGGGCCTGTGCTTTGGGCCACAGACCAGAAATGTAGCAAAGGTAAAGTCCATAATGTCACGACAAAATCTGGCTTTATCAACTCCCCTCTTGACCATTGCTATTCCCTCTACATGAGCTAGCCAAAAACCAGTCCACTGTCTACAATTGTTCAAAATGCTGCAGCTCTGCTTTTAACAAAAACCAGGAAATGTGCTCACATCAACCCAATTTTAACTGACCTACACTGACCCTACACAGACCTGTGCCTCACTGTATTTCTGAGTTTGAAATGAGCCTGCACGCAGTCTGCAATCCTATGGTAGTGCTGTACTGGCTGTCCCAAGGTCCAGACTAAACCCAAGGGTGACAGGGCTTTGTATGTGAGAGTACCAAGACTCTAGAACAGCCTGCCAGTGGAGATCAGATTTGCACAACCAGTTCCTTGTTTTATTTCACTATTGAAGACAATTATTGTCACTTGTTGTCATGTTAGCCTAAAGATATGTCTGAGCACTGGGCTTCCGATAGCACTACATATAGCCAGCTACTACAACGTTTGCTATGTAACTGTACTGATAAATACCTTACCTCAGTGTGTTGTCTTGAACTAAGAATATTTGTTTTGATCCGATCCTCATTTAATTTCAAAACAATCACACGCCTTGCTTAAAGTCATGGTGCGTAGGACTATGAGCCAGAAGGTGGCAAGGCAGGCCAATTAAAACAGATCCTCTTTATGGCATCTTTGATCTGTTTAAAAATATATATACCGTTTTAGTTTCGAATCTACGCGCTCAGGGACCTCAAAACCCGATTCGGCTCCCAGTTTGAATTCATGTGAAACGATCAAGACAGGAATCTGAACCTAAACTCAAATAGAAACAGTATCTTAGTTCAAAGTTCCTCCTCCTGACTGTCAGACAGGACCAGGACTCCTGTCTGTGCATGACTCTGCTCCTCTTTTACCTAAGTCATTTTATTAGAACCTGTCATACTTTTGGGCTGCAGCTAAAAACAACAGAACTAATATTCGACTGACAAAATGTGATCAAACTCTGAGTCCTCTTATGTTCTTTGAGGTGCAGCCCCTCTGACGCCCTGCTACCATGTGGTGGTGTTTACTGGTTAGAAACACAGCTGTTGGATGTTTCTTTTCCTTGCTGTGACCTTTAATTTTACCCTGAAACTTTTAGAAAGTAGACATCTTTTTTCTGACTCTGTCCTCTGTGGCCCACCTGGTCTCCCTCCTCCTCCACCCCCTCGGTTTTCAGCATCACTGTCCATGACTTCTGACGGAGCGGTGGCTCCTGCCCGGAGGCTCTGCCTCCCTCCTCACTCTGTCACTCATTGATGTCGTCTCTTTATTTAATTGTGCTGCATCCCTTCTGTTGAATTTCTCTCAGGCCACATCCGATCAGCGCTGCCTGCTGAACCTTTCATAAACCCCCCCTCACCCCCAAAGTCTCACCCAACCCTCCACCCTGCTCCTGTCCTGTGCCACAGTAGTTGGTAACCACTCGCATTTCCTTTCCCAGCTCAACCCCTCTACTCTGTTACTCTTCTCTGCTGCCCACCCCGTCTCCTCCTCCTCCTCCTCCTCACCTCAGCCCAGAGTCTCCCTCCCTTCCCCTCCCCTCCCTCCTCTTCTCCCTCAAACCTCAGGTCACGATGAAAAGGTGTGCTGGTGGCCCAGTTGTTCTCTTTCAGTTTGTTACAGTCCTGTCCCCAGCTTGCTGACTGGTGGTGGGATGGTAATAGAAGATCTCTCTCTTTCTGTCTGACCCCCCCTTCCCCAAGTCTATGTGGCCCGTCTCACGTTAATTTCAGCCGTTTTGAAACTGCCCATCCTCCCAAGACTCTTACTTTGATAAAGAACATCAGATTAAGTGCATGTAAGCTGCTTACGTAATGGGTTCATTGTTGAAAAATAACTTTGTGTAGGTAGAAAACTTAAACCTGACCTCCTTAAAGAGACTCTCAGCCAGTGGTTGCTTTAACGCTCCACATGGATGTCTTTGATCAGGCTTTGACTTTTGGTTAACTTGTTGTCCTCGTCGTAACGCCGTGCTTCCTCTTGGCTGGAATAATTCCTGACAGGATCCTCAGCGTGAACGCCAGCATCGACACTATCGGAGAGATCCTGCTGAAGATCATACCAACTCTAGAGGAGGTGAGTGGCTGTGATGATACAGGAGTGATAATTATATCACCTGTTGAAGTGAAAAGGTAAAGGTTAATGTGTCCTGAGAGTGTGTGAGTTTGAATCCCAACAGAATGAATGAGACATTGCTCATCTCATCTAATTCACATAACAACTTGCTCACTATACATTTACCGTGCTTATTACCCAAACAAATTGAGTCAATGCTGGTTGTTTTATCCGATGGGGAGTTTTTACTACCCATGATGCTTTTTGTCTCTGTAGTACCAGCATTACAGCGGGATGGATTTCGACAGCGAGCTTCGCCTGCTGATCCATCAGAGCTTGGCAGGAGGCATCATCGGAGTGAAAGGGGCCAAAATCAAGGAGCTGAGAGAGGTAGGACATCGAGGAACCAAACAGGAACAGGAATGTAAAAAACGTTTTGTTTTCCTTGCTTCATTCGTAAGTGCCCAAAGACACAAATTTTTCAAAATGGGATGAATTTCCTTCAGACTCCACTCCGGTCAAGGTTGATCTTGACTTCATTGTGAGGTGAAGTCTGTTTTTCTAAATGGGACAGTGGTGTCTTGTGAGAACAACTGATAGCTGGACTCAAGTAATGGACAAAGGTTTTCACAACTTAGCAGATAATAAAACTCACTTTCCTTAAAGTGAGCACCTTTTTATTCCTGTTTCCATAAAAACAGAGTTCAGAGAAGCTGCTCTCAGATATAATCATTCTGTGCCATGACCAACTGATGAATTACTCTCTGCTGATCAGTAAAGTCATACGTCTCAGGATCAGAATTTTCAACGTTCTTGAATGAATCAAGTGGATCTTAATTGCGTCGCGTGTAAGATTTGTTTAAATCTAGTGCTGTGCAGGAAACATGTGCCTCCAGTATACTAGCCTCTAATATTCTATACGGTTGTGAATTTTTATATTCTGTCACGCCAATGTGTTGATGACATGCTTTCACCATGAAGGGCACATAAGGCTGCAGCTGCACCACCCGTGCAACTTGCAAGTGTGCAGCGAAGTTTCATATCAGCTGCGTTCCCTTCTCACTCACAGTCACAATAAATATTTGGTTACAATTCTCTAAAAATTCAGTATACAGCTCTGTTGAAAAGCTGGAAGGGGCTACGGCGCAAGATGTGGCTCTACTGTGACAGTGCCTCAGTTTTTAAAAAAATGTGATGGAAATCCTTTCTTAAAGGATAAGTTCGGTTAATACAGTTTTTACATTGTTTATAGAATGAAGTAGAACAAAATACTCACCCAGAAGTCTTTCCTGATCCAAGCAGTGCTTCGGGAGATATTTAGATCCAAAATCGTGCAGTGGACGTCAGTATAATGGGATCCATCGGGGAATAGACAGCGCCGCTCCTAAAACTACATTAATTGTCCAAAAACTCATGTTTTTCACCAATATTCCATCATGGTCCGCTCAGGGTTAGTCCTCTGCTGCAGTCTGTGTCACTCCAGACAGTGCTATGTGGCTGTAATGACCTCTGAACTGACAAAGACTTTGTTCGTTCCAGTCCTAATCTCCAATATGGCCCTTTTTGACGATGGGCGCCAAATTGTGTATCAAAAACAACTTTGACTTGACATGAAGTTTACTCTCGCAAAGGATTTGAGTCGTGTTTGGTGTGAATGCAGAGTTACAGCTGCTGTAAAGCCTTGCATGTCAACAGAGAGCTCAGTGACAGAATTTGATTATCTCCTCGTTTTCCTGATGCTCCAGAACACGCAGACCTCCATCAAGCTGTTCCAGGAGTGTTGTCCTCACTCCACAGACAGGGTGGTGTTGGTGGGCGGGCGGCCTGAGCGTGTCATCGAGTGCATTAAAGTCATTCTGGAGCTGGTGTCAGAGGTGGGTTCCTTTCCCCTTCATCTGTTGGCCTTGAAGTCACCGTCTTACTGTTGATTTGAACGCTGATCCCTCATCCAACAGGCTCCCATCAAAGGCCGCGCCCAGCCTTATGACCCCAATTTCTACGACGAGACGTACGACTATGGCGGCTTCACCATGTTGTTCGAAGAAAGGGGCAGGCGGCCAATGGGTGGATTCCCCATCCGTGTGCGCGGGGGCTTTGAGCGCATGCCTCCAGTCCGTGGCAACAGGCCCATGCTGCCTTCCAGAAGGGACTATGACGACCTGAGCCCCCGTCGAGGTCCTCCACCACCGCTGAGCAGAGGTGGGCGAGGAGGCAGCCGGGCCCGCAATCTGCCGCTCCCTCCGCCACCGCCGCCAAGAGGAGGGTGAGGAGGATCCCATTTACTGATGATGCTTTCACTCTTACTTTGATTCTGGTTTTTAGAAATTTATCTTACACCCTATATTGTTACAGTACCAGACAATGTTTGTGTCTCACCCTCAAATGCTTGGCTGTATGAACTGTGACCCTCACAATTTTTTTTTTATTCCACCAACATTTTTCCTTGTCTTTAATTCTTTACAGGGGAGACCGATTCTCACACAGCAGCTATCACAGCAGCTTAGACGACAGACCAAGGTGAGCATCGGGTAAATCTGCGTCTCCACCAAGCAGTCAGGTTTGGTTTAGTACGGTTTGGCTCGGTTTGGTACAGTTAAGCCCGATCCCGTTTGCGTTTCCACAGCAAAACTGTGCCCTCTCGTGGTAGGCAGCATGTAAGCTAGATGCCGAAAACCACAGCTGTCAAGCAATAGCGCGACGCCGTAGCAGCACGACAGTAGTAGATTTCATAGGGATTCAGCATTTTTTTCTTCTAATAGTGATGATTATGGCTTACAGTTAGTAAAAACATAAAATTCAGAATCCTGGTAGTGAAGTGGAAACACCTACGAAGGTTTCCTGAGTCTTTAAAGGGTCTCTCAGTCTGGTTCAGTCATCAATTATGGTTCAGATTGCTGACTGACAGTTGTCCAAAAAACACAAAAGGTTCAGGAGGAGTGAAGTATCCAAGCAGATTACTGGAAAAAGGGAGTGGAAGGAAGAAGAGTCACCACCAGACTGATCAAAGACTTAAACCACATCTCTTATTCCCTGAGTCAAACCACTATTGAACCAGAGACCATGTCAGAAGAGTCTTACCTCAGCAGATAAAAGTCATTGTTCATTACATTTGTGAATCAAGGACCCAGAGTCTGGAGGAAGAGAGGAGAGGCTCAGAATCCAAGCTGCTTTAAGTCCAGAGTTTCCACATTCAGTGATGGTTTAGGGTTAACATGTTGGTGCTGCTGCTGTTGGTCCACTGTGTTTTCTCAAGTCCAGAGTCAACACTGATATGAACCAGGACGTTTTAGAGCACGTCATGCTTCTTTCTGCTGATGAGCTTCATGGACATGCTGGTTTTATTTTCCAGATGGACTTGGCTCCTGCCCACAGCGCCAAAAGAACCAAAAGCTGTGCTGGATCAGCCTGACCCTCACAGAGAGTCTGTTGTCAAGAGGAAGAATCTATGTATTTATCAAAGGTGTATTAATGTGTTTTCTTCTCTGTAGCGACAGAAGAAGCAGAGGAGGAGACCGTTATGACAGCATGGTGAGTGTCTCTGTGTCTTTGTGTGTCCTGCTGCTGCTTCTCTAATGCTTCCTACCCTGGATTATTTTTCACACGAGGTGTCTGGAATTCCTTTTTTCTGAGTGTAGCATGAAGGCATGGGCGCCGTGCTGCTTTTACACTGTGCATGCACACCCATCTCGGCCTGTTGTTGCCTGGCAACAGTTGTCTCCTTGGTTACCACAGAGCAGCCGAGTACGTCGCGCTACCAAATGAACTTGAGCTGAAACCAAAGCAACACCTGAACAGGTTCGCTTCAGGACATGACTGCATGTAAAAAAGGCTAAAAAGTGGAGGATGAATCCCTCAAAGTAAATCTGATCTGAGAGTCCTTCGGGTTCATCTGTTCATCAGTGTTTAGGATATGAAAGGAAATGTGAAGAAGTTTAGCTGCAGGAGTCACTAGGAATGACAAGTTAAAGAAATTTAACAAAAGGATAAGTCCATATCACAAATAGAGAACTTATTTTGTTTATTATCCAGTATTTTGTGTTGTTTCTTCCCTCACGGCGTCTTTACTCAACTTGAGTCAACTACAAAATCTGTTGAAAGCTGCCGTTCCTCCCACTTCAGACGAACCAGAAGTCTGAAAGCTGTGTGAGGACTTTAAGTCTTTTGATATTTAGTGAAAAGTACTCTCGGTGGTAACTTTAGGACCTACAGCTGGTTAGTTTTATGCCGTGCAGCTGTCTGGGGCTGCCCCTTTGCCAGCTGAAGTCTTCATGGTCTGGGTTCAGAAAGATGCTTCAAAGATCTCTCTGAGATTTCTTCTCTTCTGGCTAATAGCTTCACGCTGTTGCTTCACTTTGTCGGCTCCAGTTTTCACCCTACAAATCTCCTCCTTTCCCACTTCCTAAAGATGCTCCATTGGATTGAGCTCTGGTTACACTGGATGCCATTACATTACTCTGTGCTAAAAGCTAATGTTGGCAGAAGCAGCGAGATCATGTGCGCGTGCTGCTCTGCTGGGAGTTTGCAGATGGGTAGACTATCTTTCTATAGGATGCTCATAAACAGGAGAAGTACTTAGGTCGACTGCAGCTTTTAAAGGATGCTGTTCCTAAACCTAAAACCAGTCCTGACAAACTGCGGGGAGATGTAGGAAATGTATAAATGGAGATGAATGCTGCTGAAAAATGCTGAGGGAATGTGAGGCTGTGAAAGGAATCAGCCCAGCACCATGCTGCTTTCTTGCGTCAGATAAATCTGACTGTTCTCGATACAGAATGATCCAGAGCCAGTTGGGTTATTTGTGTTACAATACTGAATGGTTACCAAGTGTTAAGTCTGTTATTCTGTCACTAAAACTGTTTTTTCTTTTTCTCTTCAATCCATCCCGACATACAGAGTGGAGGCGGATATGGTGAGTGTTAATTTTATGTAAATCCGGATTTACTGTTTTGTCATCAGAGGAAAATCACGTCTTTATCGCTTTAAATTGGCTTTAAATTCACTCCTTCAGAAATGATAACCTGTAGAGGCTCTGCTATTGGCTGTCAGGTTTAAAGTGAAATCACACTTAGTCTGTGCCCAAGGTACCTTTAAAGAGATCATGTAGAAAAGCTCTGCCTTGTTTTTCCAAAGGTCCTGATGTTCTTTAAAAAACTTTCATAAACAGCTGAGTTCAGCTGTGTCTTTATTAGTCAGGCCAGTGGTGATTGTTTCCTTGACTTTAAATTTGTCTTTGGTTATTTTGTCCATCTCCCGTTGTTTTAAACTGCATTGGAATGTGAGATGAAAGAAGTGTGTAATCAACCACTTGACAAATGAAAGCAGCCAACAATAAAGTCTATGAAAAAATGTGCGTCCACTTTTGAACTTTGGCTGCCTCATTTTCGACTGTGTGATCAATACTGTAGCACATACACCATAGAGTATAAGCTTATTGTCAATTTACTCATTTGGCAGACCTTAAAGATAGTTGGAAATCTGGACACCCAGAGACCTCAATAGGCTTGGCTACCAAAAACTGGTTCCCATTTCAAACCAATTTTAAATTTCCAAGATTTGGGGATTTGATACATCAGGTGTATTTTTGTTCTACTTTTCAGTTCCTCACAACAATCTTTCAGGATTTCACCTTAGTAAGAATTGAACAGTTCACATAAAGTTTATTGTACCTGTCAGGACCCTGTCACCTGTAGTGTTGGTTTAAAGCCTGGTCAATAATTCTGCAGCAAATTAACATCATAGCCTCTGGTGTAGGTCTGTATAGAGGTGCATGCAGAGGCCTGTGCACATGGACCATATTTCCAGAATTGTAGTATATTTCATGTCCTCTGCTGTCTTCTATTTTTTCATGGTTATACAGTAATGAGAAAATGCAGATAATGGTGTGCTGATTAGGCCAAGCGGCAGCTTGGGTTCAAGTCCAGCCTGTGACTCCTTTCCCACGTCACTCTCACCTTGTCTCCTGCTCTAACCACTGTCCTGTCCTCTCTCATTAACTCATTGGCTGCTATTGGTGTCTATAGGCATTGATTTGATTACAACAATGGCTGCCAATGACATCTATAGACGTCAGTTAAGTTTTTTCAACAGGGTGTCCTGGGGGAGCCTAGCAGAGCTTATTTATCTCTGTCAGGCTTGTAGATTGGTGTACTGACGAGCTGACCCTGTAGGTGGCATCAGTGCTCTCTTTGGATGTGAGTGCTAAAAACTAATCAAAGCTTGTCTTGTCAAATTTTGGTCAAAACTACCATATTTTCCGCACTATAAAGAGCTTCGGAATATAGGGCGCACCTTCAATGAATGGCCTATTTGATAACTGTTTTCATATAGGGTGCACCATATTATAAGGCACATAGAGTAGAAGCTATAGTAGTGGCTGGGGTTGCATTATGCATCCACTAGATAGAGCTGCGCTAAAGGGAATGTCAACAAAACAGTCAATAAGTCAGTCAAACTCAGGCTCCATCCACACAGAGCTGCACATTTTCCTATCCAACTATTTTCTGTGCCGTTTTCAAAAAAAGTGCCCTGTAAAGACGAAGCTGTTTCTGACGTCCACAAAAGATGTTTCCAGAGATCAGTTCAAATGCCAGACCTTTGGGGGGCGCTGTATTGCTCTAACAATAAACAAGAGAAGAAGCCCAGGCCAGCCTGTGAGCTAACGTTAGCACTTAGCAGAATTCCTCTTTACAGGTTCTTACTGCTTATCGCTGTTACTCCGACGACGCCCCCTAACTATGGTAGGGGTACATATCAGGCACATCGGATTATAAGACGCACTGTCAGCTTTTGAGAAAACTGAAGGCTTTTAGGTGCACCTTGTAGTGCAGAAAATACGGTATGCAGAGGCCTACACATTAACCATATTTCTGGAACTGCACTTCATCTCCTCCGCTGTCTCCTGTCTACCGTAGCTGCTGTATGATATAAGCGAATGCAGATAGTGGTGTGTCGGTTTAACCTCGTGGTCTCGGTTGCCAGGCAGGCCCCAGTGTGGGCAGCCTGGGTTTAAGTCCAGCCCGTGACGCCCTTCCCACGTCACCACCCACTCTCACCTTGTCTCCTGCTCTCTCCACTGTCCTGTCCTCTCTCATTAACTCATTGGCTTCCATAAGCATCTATAGATGTCAATTAAGATTTTTAGGGCATGACGGAGCTTGTCTATCCATGTCAGACTTGGAAATTGGTGTACAGACGAGCTGACCCTGTAGGTGGCAGCAGTGTTCTCTTTGGATGTGAGCGCTAAAACTAATTGAAGCTCGTTTTGTCCATTTTTGGTCAAAAACAGATGTTTTTGGTGAAACCAGCCTATGTTCTACTGCCATTTACTAAAGAACGAAACAAGTTGTTCCCTGATGAAAGAGGAAAGATTACTCTTTCTTTTGGTAGTTTCACTGTTAAAAGAGCCATCCAACACAATATTATGTGGGTCTTGAAAGATCAGTTGAATTGGTCTGGCAGTATGAGTGGGACCCCCTGCTCTGGAAACAGCTGGCAGTCGGTGAGTTACAGGCATAAAACCCCTGAAAAATAATTTAAAAAAAGGAAAAACAGAAAATGTAGTGGGACTGGAAACGTGTTCAGACGATTATACATTTCGGAGGAGTCCTGCAGAGTGTCTCGTACATGTTGATGCAGAAGTATAAACAACCCTTATCTCAAGTCATCTGTGACATGAGAAAACAGCCATGGCAGCCTGTTCATAAAAACATCCCACAGCTGTAATAATGTCTCCAAAAAAGAACAAAAACAGAACACGAAAGCATCTATTTCCAACCTTTTCTCTGTTAAAGCTCCTACCTGGTACTTTAAGTTTGTGCTGGTTTTGGCTCCCTCCTGTGGACAAAGGGTGCCTCATTTACCCCCAGCTCTTTTTCACAGTCCAATGTGTTTCTCATCAGGAATCTTTGCCCATAAATGTTACAGTAAATGATTTTTTTGTCTTCTCTCACGCTGGCAGCAGTTTCAGCTTTAATAAAAACTCCATCGAAATAATTCATCAGCTACTCAATAGTCTTGTTTGCTTCATTAGGTCAAAAATATACATCAGTAAGACCTCAGGCTGTTTCACATGGATGAAAAACTCCTCACAGGAGCTCTGAAAACACAAGACCTGATTTTCCTTTGACACATTTGTTGGAGCATATCGTGTGAAAGCTTGAACGTCTCCTCAGACGCTGACTGTATTAATCATTTTCTATCACACCGTCTCTTTTTTTTTGTCCCTGTGGTGCTTTTTCTCTTTCTCTTCTTGTTTTCTTTCGAAGACAACAACTCTTCCTGGGAGCACTTTCAGTCTGGTGAGTGGTGATGGATTCAAGGTGTCAAGTGTCTTGTTTGCTAACCTGAAGGGCTGTGTTCGCCTATCAGAGATAAACTCACCTGAAATGCTCTTTCTCACCTCCTGTTTCAGGTGGCAGAGGGTCATACAGTGATATCGGAGGCCCAGTTATTACGACACAAGTCTCAATCCCAAAAGATGTAAGTGTGGCAGCAAATCTGTCAGGATCTCTCAAAAAGGAATCCATCTTTCCGAAAATAAAGTCAGAAAACATCTTTCCCCTGGACCCTACGTTCATCCATCACGTGTGTTTGTCTGCAGCTGGCCGGCTCCATCATAGGGAAGGGTGGCCAAAGGATCAAGCAGATCCGTCACGAGTCCGGGGCATCCATCAAGATTGATGAACCACTAGAGGGCTCTGAGGACCGCATCATCACCATCACCGGAACACAGGACCAGATCCAGAACGCCCAGTACCTCCTGCAGAACAGGCACGTGTCTCTGTCATCCCCCTTCAGAAACTGCCCACCCAGAGGAGTATGCTCCTCTCTGAGGGCCTGTTCCTTCACATCCAAACAACTTTCTTTACCGCTTTAGTTTTTAATTAACTCAATCATGCAGGGAGTTAAGCTGTAAAATGAAACACTCAAAGACTCTTAGTTTTGTTATGATAGTGATCGTTGTTCTCCATTTACTGAAACTACTTTCACCTTTTGGGTCCAGAGGTTTTTCAGTTACATTAAGTGTCCTCAAAAAGTGGTCTACCCTTCAAAAACTGAAATCTAAATAAGTACTTTGTCTTATTTTTTTGTAAATAGTGTCTTATAAGACACAATATGAGCCACATTCACCTGATAAGTCCAGAAAACTGTCTTATGTCAAGATATTAAAAGACAAAAAGAGGCCTGGATTGCTTGTAAAGAGTTAAAAAAAATCTGCCAATGGGTAAGAAAAATGTATTTGTCAAGTTTATAAAAAAAAAAAAAAACAACAACTAAAAACGATGTGTTAATACAGGAAATCAAATAAGTAATTTTTTTTATACCATTGGCAGTTTTTTTTAAAGTGATTTTGACAGCATTTTTGTCTTTAATATCTTGAAATGGGAACATTTTTGGACTGGGCATGTGAATGAAGCTGGTGTTTAGTCTGATAAGACAGGTTTCACAAAAAATAAATAAATAAATAAATAAATAAATAAATAAATAAATAAATAAATAAATAAATAATCACAATCAGTATAATCTGTAAAAAATATGAAATGATAGAAATAGAAATAGAAATAGAAAATACTTTATTTATCCCCGAGGGGAAATTCAGGAGTCACTGCAGCATTTAAGAAAACAAAAGTAAGAAAGAGTATAGAAAGTGCAGAAAGTATAGAATGATTGCAATTCAGTTAAATTTAAACAAACAAAATTAATACCAGACATTAAAGAAAGTGTAAAATCAGTAAAAACTGAGACTCAACCATGATATAACTTTGAGTTTAATAAAAAGTAAAAAAAAAAAAAAAAAAGCTTTAATTTACTTTGAGAAACCACAGAGGAGCTCTGAACTGTGTTTGACAGGAATCCAGAGTCTTTGGCCATTAAAGCAGAAAGCTCTCTCTCTGGTGCTTGTGTGGGACACATAAAGAACATTTTAGAAGGAAACATTCAAGAACTTCAGCCACCAGACTGTATCAAAAAATAAAAGATCTGCAATTTTAGTGAGGCTCTGTTCAGCTTAAAACAAAAGTTAAAGAGGTTTAAAGGTAGAGTCTGCAGGATTTTCCTAAGAAAATAGAATTTCAGCGTTGGCAGAAATAGTCCTGCTTAATTGTCTCCTATGAGCTTCTGTACGTTTGTGTGTCAGTGTCTGTGTCTGCCCCAACCCCCTCCTCAGCCTGTGTGTTGATGTTTTGGTTGCATCGGGACGTTTCTTTGTGTAGAGTAGGAGTGGTTGCATCAGCCAATCATAGAGCACCCAGTGCGCATGTGACTTTGCGTGTTGACGATAGCAAGTGGAAGCTAATAAGAGCGGCTACGATAGTGGACGTAGCGCGAAGGAAGAAAGACACAACCAAATTGAAACAAAATGCTGAACAGACAAAGCTTTTTGCAAAACGAGGGTGAAGTTTCAACTTTCACTAGTTTTCAGGCACTTGGAGAGCAGCACGGGATGAAAGGGCTCTGAGGTTTGCATAGAAATGGGATGCTGCAGGTGGTTGCTGGGCTAGTGAATGTGTTCACGTAGGTGGTTGGTCAGAGACAGTGGGTGTGTGCTGCCGCTGGCACTGAGCCAAGGAGGAGGAGCTTAGTTTGAATGTTGTGTTTACTAACAAGTAATTCTACCTTTAAGATCTGTTCAAACAGTGAGCCAGTGCAGAGTTTAAAAAGCAGTCTGAACAAATTGGAGTTTCTAAAAACATAAACACTGACTTAGATTTTAATTTTTGTGGTGTAATTAATTTGGTGATAACCAAAAAACTAATTAGTTGCTGTTTCAAATATGTAGAACAAGTTAAAAAAATCTCTTTGTCACATTATTGTTTGGCTAATGTTAGTTAGGAAATTAATTTAGAAAAACAAATGAATCTAATATAAATAAGTTTTAATTTAACAGTTTTATGCACATATCATGTGGAGAATGGCTGCAAAGGGAGTATTTAAAGCAGCACTACTGGTAATAATTCATTAATAATGATGTCACTGTACATTTTTCCTTTTTTTTCAGGTGGAACTTTAGAAAAATCTACTTTTCACACTTAATGGTTTTTTTTCTGTTTTGGAGGTTTAGAAGAAAAAGTGTCTTTTTAAATGATTTTTTTTAGAGGTGATGTTGGTTTAGATTAGTGGGTATCAGTAGAAAACAATATTGATTTAATATATTTTTATTACTTTATTTTGTAAAATACGTTTTATGTGTGGAGCCAGCAGTGTTATCAGCTTTTTGGCACAACTTGAAAACATTTCCTGGTTTCAGTATCTCTGTTTTTGAGCCTTGCTCTGCTTTTATCTTGAACATAAAACTTCTGGTTAATTTTCCCACCGTTATTGACACTGTGAGACGACACAGTGCCTAACAAAAATATGCAGCAGTAAAACAAGAAAAAGTGAAACTAAACAAGAGTCTCACTCTAATGTTAAAACATTTACCTGTAAACATTAGCTAGAAAGCTAGAATGTTTAAAAGCATGAATTAAATGTTTAGAGTTGTCACATTATCCAGGACACAGAGCTGTTTTTCTTCTGTCCATATTTCATCTTTAAAGCGTTTCACAGACACTTCCTCTCCTCACTTAAAGGCTAACAGCTCTCAGCAGCTGCACAGCTTCTCACAGACAGAATTTATCCTGAGCCTTGACCTCGACGTACTTTTTATAACTTACAGCCGCTCTGCACATGAAAAATGTCTCTCAGCTCCCAGCGTTAACAGCTCGTGACCTGTGTCCCTGTCCTGTTGAAATAAATATTATTAACGTTTTAAAATGTCTCCACCTTTTATCTGTCTCTTATTTCAGCGTGCGGCAGTACTCGGGGCGGTTCTTCTGAGGAGGAGGAGGTGAAGGAGAAGATGAAGCCATGCTGCCAAACTGTTCCTCCTTCTATTCAGAGCCACATTCCTCTGCTTTGGGTAGACGTGCTCCTTCCTCTACATATCAAACTGTGCACCATCTTCAAATTTAATTTTCAGGACTGTTTTAAAAGAAGTTCACAGCTGCCAGTCATCGAGTGCTCAACATGTTTCTGTGCTGGTGTTACTTTAAGTTCTAGAAAGTCGTTGTGCTGTCATTGGGGTAAAATGCATCTGTGATAACTTTTGGTGTTTCAGTCTCTGGCATTTCAGTACAGCATGCAGAATGTAATCTTTTTGTAAGGAAGTCTTTTACTTTCTCTTCACGCTGGGTCAAAGCAGTCAAAGTTAAGAAACTGCAAAAGCCTTGCCTGCACAACTTAGATTGAACGTTTCTCTTGTAGCCTCAGAATAAGACTGCTCAGTTTAGTTGGTCATCCTTAAAACAAACGCTTTGTTTTTAGAGGCTACGAGAATATTATCATTACAGCAAGTTAGAAATGTGGTTTCTTATTTTGAGGAAATAATTTCTTTGAAGCTCCTGTGAGGAGGAACTGTAGTGTTGATTTGGCAGCTCATATGTTACAGACCTGTATCTGGTTTGATCTGTGAGGTTTCAGATCATTGTGTCAACTCATGTCGGCTCCAGCTGGCCAGATACACAGACCTCTAGTCTTTGGCACACACTGGAGGAAAAACACACCAATTTTTACAGAGCAGACTGAGCAGGACAGGAAGTCAGGCACTTAAAGCACATTAAAACACCCTGTTGACTTTCAAAATAAAATTCATGGTACCAACACCAGATCATATTTGGTTTACAGAGCCAGGCCAGGCGTCAGCAGATTCAGGTTTTACAGGAGAGGATCTGTTATAGCATAGACTGGATAAAACATGGACGAAGCATCCGCAACTTCACCCACCTGTTCCAGACACCATGAAATGAAGCCAATCTGCAGACAGCGACTTTTAGCACTTCTGCATTACTGACTGCATGTTGCCCCCTGGTTATAAGCAAAACACTCTTCACAGGAGCTTCACTTCTGGATATGTTATTTTCCCACAGTAACCAAATAATACATTTCTTCTTTAAGAGTCTAAAATTAATATTCCTACGGTGACTTTTTTCCTAATTCAAAAAAGCCTGTTATCTTAACATAATATATCACAAGCAAAGGCAGATTGTAGGGACAAGTGTATCCTTTGCTTCTTCAGAAAATAAGCTCTATTATCATTTGACAGGAGAGTTACAGTAATTTAATTTCTTTTTTTCCACTGGATAACAGATTTGCTTTAACGGTGAGATCATCAAGCACAAGGAAATTTCAAATATTTAGTTTCATTATATCAAAATAAAAAAAAAGGTGGTAATATATCTTCTTGTTTTAAATTCCCAAAAGATGCTTCACTGCAAAATCTGGGATCCAAGTATGTCTGTGTTGTTTTGAGTAAAAACGATCTCACACTTAATATGATGAGCCATATTCTGCTAAAAGTTTAGAATTTTTTTTATTCAGAACGTTAAAAGATCAAATGATGCCTGAAAAATTTCACCTTTCAAGTTTCTTGAAATAAAAATAACGCCTTACCCCAAGAAATTAAGTGTATACCCTTAGGCATTTTTTTTCTACTCTTTACGAGGCATTTAGGCCTCATTTTTGTCTTTTAATATGTTGAAATGAGACATTTTTCAGAACTTTTTACCACTAACAACACAAACACTTGCCTTGGATTTCAGTATTTGCAGCGTCCAAGTCTGGATTTTTTGTGATCATACATTATCCAGTGTTCCTATAACGGTTTGATTTCTCTACATGTTGAGACAGCAGATAGTTTTCTCCAGACATAAATCTTACGTCATGACTTTATCCAAACAGCGTTACAAAAAAACGTACACGGATAAGCCCATCCTTATTTTTTCAACTGAAGAACAAATTAAAGACACTAAATTTCACACTTCATGTCTCTTTATTGCCAAATAATGTTCCTTTTTCCCTAAGAAGTGCTTTTATGGAGTAGTTTGACATTTTAAAAAAATAAAAAAGGTCGCTACAAAACAATATTCACTTCGCTTTGAGATAAACGTTTCAGTGCTGAGCAGCAAAAAGAGAGTTTTAGTAATTTTTTGTTTTTCATTTGGAGGCAGATTTGTACAAAGAGTGTGTATGTGCAAGAGAGAGTGTGTGTGTGTGATAAACTGTATTTACATAGTGACTTTGAGAGTGTTTAGTCTGGGAAACTTTCTACATATTTTGAAGGAAACTGTGCCATTAAGAGATTTGTTAACCTTTTTCTTTTCGTGCTCATTTCCGTGGAGCTGGCTGTGATTCAACCTTGAGTTTGAGTTTGGAAGAATTTTTAAAGTTTGAAACTTTAATGTGAGGAGTGTACAGCTTTCTGAGTCCACGAGTGTTTCTTTCTTTTTTTTTTCTGTTCATATCTGTATCTCAGTGTGTGATATTTGGATTACCTGCAGGTGTTGAGTAAATAAAGTCTGTGTTCTCTCCATATGTGTGTGTGTGTGTGTTTGTGCCTCTCATGACCTCACCTAATGCACATCCGGTTAATGTATTGATTGTAAATGGCTTCAGAGGAAGCTGAAGTGTGTCAGTCTGCTGCTCCAATTGTCTCATACATCCGCAGTTTACCAGCTGAGGCCGGAAAGTAGCTCCCATAATATAATAGTGAGAGCCCACACGGCTTCCCATCAGAGCGCAGCCCACGGTCACATGGTTCACTGCAGGCTTCACCCAGGATACACAGAGGGACACAGCGACACAGGACGCAGAGGACGAGCACAACAAACCTCTCCTGTATCAGAAAAAGCTGCTTCTAGCTCATTCTACTCGCTTTAGGACTCACTTTTTCGCGCATTTTTGTGACTTTTTTTTTTTTATTGGGCTATGAAGACACACTCCGCCATATTCAGCACACCACGCCCGGAGCTTTGCTGAAAGGGATAAAAACTCTACTCTTCAGAAGTTGCACAAACTTAATTTCCTCATCACAGGACAGGAGAGGAACAAGGTAATACTTCACTTCCTCAAATGTACATTAGTTGAGCTTGTTTCCACAGAGAGCTTGTGTTGGCGCTCGCACAGGGACCGACTCTTCAGGGGTTAAGCCACATATCTTGACTTGAGGATTCTCTGGGGGCACTCGGGCTTCCTGTATAACTAGCGTTATGTCTGTGTGTGTGCCTCTGAAGGGGAAGTGTTATCCAGCAAGAATGACTCTGAGCTCCGTGGGGGCTTGCTGCCTCAGTCCGGAGGCCAAAGAAGCTCGAAGGATCAACGATGAGATTGAAAGGCAGCTCCGCCGGGACAAGAGGGACTCCCGCCGGGAATACAAGCTCCTGCTGCTCGGTAAGGGCCCCAAATCCACTCCTCTCCTGTCCACTTGTTTCCCATCCTCTGCTTCCCCTTTTTCTTTGATGGTTTCCTGCTGAAAATATCTACATCAGCAGTTTTTCCCTTTCACTTTAAGAGCATCACAAACAGCAAACACATCAACACCAAGCAAAACGGTTCTCATCAAACATAAGAATCAAAGATATTAACCAATCCACAGGCACAAAATAAAGGTTAAAACCAGCTGAAAGATACATAAAGTAAGCCTTTCTAAGAGATTATGCCATTATATAAACTATGTTTGGGAACACCAGAACTCTTTCAGACCTGCCTCAATCCTTAGTGTCATTAGTTCAACAAGGTGCTGGAAACTCCTCAGAGATTTTGCTCCATGTTCACCTGATAGCATCATTTTTCACTGAATCATCCATGATGAGAATCTCCCGCTCAACCACACCCCAAAGGAGCTCGACTGGACTGATCTGGTGACTGTGGAGGTCGTCCAGGGAACTAATCGTCTCTGTTATAGAAAGCAGTTTTAGATGATTTAGGCTTTGTCACAAGGAGTGTTATCCTGCTGGAAGTAGCCATCAGAAGATGGGTACACTGTGCTCATAAAGGGATGGACATGGTTAGCAACAATACTCAGGTAGGCTGTGGACTTTAAACCATGCTCAGTTGGTACTAAGGGGCCCAAAGTGAGCCAAGAAAATATCCCCCACACCATCACACCAGCAGCAGCAGCCTGAACCGTTGATACAAGGCAGGATGGATCCATGCTTTCATGTTGTTGAGGCCAAATTCTGACCCTACCATCTGAATGTGGAGCAGAAATCCAGACTCATCAGACCAGGCAACGTTTTTCCAATCTTCTATTGTCCAGTTTTGGTGTTGCTGTGTGAATTGTAGCCTCAGTTTCCTGTTCTTAGCTGACAGGAGGGTCACCCGGTGTGGTCTTCAGCTGCTGTAGCCCATCTGTCTCAAGGTTGGACGTGTTGTGTGTTCAGAGATGCTCTTCTGCAGACCTCGGTTCTTTGAGTTACTGTTGTCTTTCTATTATCTCCATCCAGTCTGTCCATTCTCCACTGGTTTTGTCCAGGGAACTGATGCTCACTAGATATTTTCTCTTTTTGGGACCATTCTCTGTAAACCCTAGAGATGGTTGTGGGTTAGAATCCCAGTAGATCAGCAGTTTGTCAAATACTCAGATCAACACCATTTGTCTCCATTCTGATGCTTGAGTTTGACCTTCAGCAGCTCCTCTTCACCATGTGTACATGAATTGCTGCAGTTTGATTAGCTGATTAGATGTTTGTGTCAAGGAGCAGCTGAACAGGTAGCTTCATAAAATGAAAACTAAATAATTTATATATTTAAATTCCATTCTGTAAAGCATCTATAGATGTTAAATGTCATAATGAATTAAGTATTTTCATCTCCCTCAGTGAGGAAGTAAACATTCAAATACTCAGGAAGTTTATCTATCTACAGTTATAAAGAAAAAAAAAGATATTAACTGATTAAAGTTGGTGGAAAAATCCCTCTGTAAAATGACTGAAGTAAGCGATGATGTGTGTGTGGTTTAAGCAGCATGTGTGTTACGCAGACTGCAGTAAGAGCTGTGATGTAACAGTGGAATAATGATCATCATGTATTTAAAAGCCTGCGTAAGATCATTTTAAATGTTTTGTTAACAACACATTTTAAAAACAGTGTACACTTCAGGTACTCAGGTAGTGTACTTTGCTGTAATATTTATTCATCCTCTATAAGTTAAAGACAAACTTAACATCACATTTATTTCACAGCTTTAAAGATTCAGACATTACACAAATATCAAAACAGAGGATTAGGGCCAGAGTAAATAAATCCATAAATATTTTAAGATTTTAAGGATCATGTGACCAGATTTAGGTCTGGATGTAACAAGACTAATCCTATTTTATTTCTATTGTTGTGGTATTAAGACATTTTTCTCGTCACATTATCACTTTAATCTAGGAAACACAACTGATTTATTCTAGTAATTTAACAGCTTGAACATTGTTATGTTAAAACTTTATTCTCTTAACATCACAACTTGTTTTTGAGAAAAATAACATTTTTTTTCTCTTGATATTCCGACTTTATTTCTATAACTTTGTGACTTTAATCTCAAAGCATTACGACTTAACTCCTGGTAACATCACAGAAACTCCCTTGTTTCATAATAACTTTAATTTTCATAATAAGTTTGCAACTTTATTCTTGTTCCATTGCAACTTTAATAAAGTTACAACCTTTTTCTTGGTAACATCTCGAAAACTCTCACGTTATACTACAACTATTTTTCTGAGCATTATTTTGGGAACATTACAACTTGGTTGACTAAAGTGACAGTTTTTTTTTTTCCCACAGTCCTTGTTTCCTTGTCTGACTTTTTTTTAGTTTTCATTTAGTTTTCATTTGTTTTTTGTTCGTGAAAAAAGGTTTATTGATGAATATTTTCATCATAGTCTCATCAACAAAATTAACAATGAATATAATGACTTTACTCTTGGAACAATGCAACTTTAATCTCGTAAAATTATAACCTTATTCTTGTAAGATTTAATCAAGCAACATCATATCCTAATCCTCGTAACATTATAACATAATTTATGGAAGCATAACAACTTTGATCTCTTGACATTACAAATTTATACTTATATCATTACAACTTTGATCTTTTATCATAACGACCTAATTCTTGGAAACTTGATGTCTTTCGGACTCCAGAGCTAACTGTTATGCCTCTAAGAGATGTAGTGGGACGAAATTTGGGAAACATTAGTAAAAGGAGGAGGAGCCCACTTGTGGTGTTGTACGTTAATAAACTTATTGGTAGAAGTAGTGATGGGGTGGGTTTCTTCTCTGAGTGAGCCTACTTTCTTGAAGCACATGTTCCCGTCTCTTGCTTGATCCAAAATCTTACTTTTTGTGACAGTTATTTGACCCGATCTTATTGCTGAGTCAGCTGGAAGCACCCTGAGGTAGCAAGAGAGGATATCACAGAAAGTTCAAATGGTAATATGTACAATATTTCAATCATATTGTGCCAATACAGAGATATAAACATGGAATAGGAGTGTATAATGTGTTTTCTACATGGTATCTTAAATAAAATAATGCTTGATTTCTTTAAGTACGCTGCAGTGCTTTGCAGAAATGAGTTGAAGCTCCTCAGAGTAAATACACCAGTCAATAATTAGACGTCGAATCCTTTCCTCGTTTGGTCGTTAAAGCCCTCGAGCGTTAATTGATGTCTTTGTGGTCATGTATGAGCAGTAAACATGTTCTTCAAAAGGCAGCAGCTGTCTCTTTTCCCAAAGATCAAAAACAGTGTAATTGGCTCTGCCAGCTTGGGAGGGAAGGATTCTTTGTGTATGACTTGATTGAGGATCATCAGCAGTCCTGTGAGCAAGGCTGAGGTGTGACGACTTGTTTGTGGTTTCTGTTCTCTGAAGGATGATTGACTCATGCTGAATGTGCAAACGCCCTTTCAGGTTCAAGGTTCAGCCTCCCAAGTCGTATCCCTGTAACTATTAACTGTTCCCAAAGGTTTCTGAACATTTAGTTTAAATGGTAGAAAAATGACACGTCAAAGCAGCAAATATTTAAATTCTCTTCGTTTCTGGAAATCTCTCTAACGTTTGTTAATAAATGCTTTTATTCAGCCGTCAGCCAAATAGGGAAGTGCTGCAACTTCATGTAGATTTTTCAAAGGTACAGGCAGCTGCTGGTGAGATGACAAGACTGTGTTAGTAAAACTCGTCTCCGAGAATAAACACTGGACCCAAAGGGCCGAGACAAGATAAATCCCAGACGCTGGTAATAAGAAGTGATTCCAAGATTACATAAGAGTGAGACATGCAGGCTCTACACACTCACACACACACTCTTCAAACTAAACGTGTCGCTTTGTTTTGAGAGCAGGAACAACACAGTGTTCAGGGATAAGGCTTGTGGTAAAGAGTGTTTTTCATGTGTAAAACAAATCACAGAAAGAGTTAGAAACAAACCCTAACTTCTGCAAAAAAAAAAAACGGGTTGAGCTCCACACTCTGTTGTTTCCCTGCGTGTGATGGTGTGTGTTAGAGGCCAGATGAATAAGACTTTGGCTATGGATCTATTTGTCCTTCCTGATACACTCCCTGTTGTCCAGGACTCAGAAATCAAAACATGCTCAAAACAGGTTTCCATTTAAATGTGACTCAACGGGTGTTTGCATCATAGAAACTTTTGGGAATAATTCATGAAAAATTGTTTCAATCTGCATTTCATCAGATATAATGATGTGTCATACAGTATGGGGTCTTGTAAGTTGTAAATAAGCAGTGTTTGGAATAACAGCATTAAAGCTAATGATGTTACACTGGAAAAAACTGAAATCTTATCAAATGTTTTTGTCTTATTTTCAGTAGAAAATGTCTTTTAGACGTGATATGAGCCAAATTCACCTGACCAGCCCAGAAAAAGTGTCTGTTTTCAAGCTATTAAAACAGAAAAATGAGGTCTGAATTGCTGTAACAGGTAAAAAAATCTGCCAATGGAACAAGAGAAAAGTTACTTGTATTAAGACATTACTCTAGTTTTAAGAAGTTTTCTAGCAACTTTTTCTTGTCCCATTGGCTGATTATTTTTACTTGTTACAAGTAATTCAGACCTATTTTTTTCTTTTAATAACTTGAAATAAGACCAGCTGCAAATAAAATGTGTGGGAAAGCAGCAGACATACAAAAACAAAAACATACATGTGAATATTATGTCCCAGAATAAAACCTGCTCAAAAACAGCCTTTTTTGCCAAATGAAAGGATTTTCAAAAAAGTAATGCAAGAATTAATTTCCCTACTAACTAAGTAAATTCATGAAGGAATAATTCAGTTACTAATTCAGTTACTTTTGGGGTAAAATAAGCAACTATGACTAATTCACTTTAAAAGTATTTTGCCCAACACTGCTAAGAAGTGCAGAGTGTGTGTTCTGATATTATTATCATGGAGAATGTATCAAGTAGAGATACACCATTACTTTGTTTTTTTAGGGGCAATACTGATTTTTAGTAGTCAAGGAGGCCGATAACAGATATTTGGAGTCAATGTTCTTTGCAGTAAAAGTAAAAATATTGAAGATCCAAAATTTTGGATAGTAACAACAACACTTAACTTTGTTTCAATCCTTTTAAACATGTTTTGAAACAGCTCCCAAGCTCAGCAGCACGTCTTATGAAGTTAAATGAAAACTTAAAAAAAAAAAAAAAAAATAGCTCCCTAAAGACTTCTAAAGTAATGTTTTCCAAAATATGTCTCTGCGTTTAACTAATCAAATGGTAGTTTGGGTGGGAAAATGCTGGAGACAGAGTAGTGACTGCAGACTGCAGTGATTTCTTATTGACTGCTGGATTAAATAAAAGGCCAATGCTAATAACCCTCAAAATGCAGATTATCGGATTATCCCTTTGCATCAAGTATCCTAACATATCATTGCAACATGTCATTGCATTGCATTCCACTGTGTCGTGTCATATGGTATGGGGTCATATCTCATTGAGTTGCACCATAATGCACCAAATCCAGTCACATTGTGTTTGTATGGAGAAGCATTGTATGTAATTCAGTCATGTCAGATCATATCCAATTGTATTCCATCAACTCGTACTGTATGTTATTACATATTACACTACATATCATATTGTACAACTACACGTGTCATTGAATCATGTGGCATCATATTGTATTGAGTAGCTACTAATCACATCTTTTGCATCTTACCATGTCCTGCTGTATCATATTAAAGTCTAGTTTACATCATATGTAGTCTGAAGTTTTCTACCCCATCACATTGCATCACACCATATCTTACCATACCACACTGTATCATGTGTCATTGCATCACATCAAATCGTATGCAATCATATTCCACCATATTCCATCATATCATATTACACCTTACTCAACGTATTTTGCTCTGCTCCATCACAGCAATGGATTGGGTTCTCTTGATGGATTCTGATCCCTCTGAATGAGTTACGCAAACTGTGGCGCATCAAAAAGTCGATCGAGCGAGACAGGAAGTGATGAACAGAAACCACAGTAAAACGCGCAGTGACTTTCAAAATAAAACAAACTATGTCTATGTTGTTACCTGAACATATGGTATCCTACATTATGTTACACATCTCATCTTATCTTAACCCTAACCCTTATCACACCATATCCTGCTGTATCATATCATATAACACTGTCATGAGTTGCATCACATTAAGTCATAGTATTATAAAATCATATATTTTTAAACAGTGTAACATCTCATATCTTAGATCATTCTGGCTTTATTTAGTATTATAAGTAGAAACACATCACCTTGTTTCAAGTTGTATCATATAGGTATGTTTTTTTTTTTTCCTGACTTGCCCTATGATTCCTTCAGGGAGTGATCTGTTATATAGGTGTGTGTTGTCCTGTACCTGGAGGCTGTAGGGCTTCAAGTAAAATGCTGAAATAGAAAAATATCAATGTTTACCAAGGTTTTTATCTTTATTTGGAGATGAAGCATGCTAACATCACTAAGTATTGATAGAGCAAAAATTTTGATCTGACCAAAAGAAAATAAAAAGCTGAATGCTGCATGATCGAAGTTTTAAATGTGTTTGTTTATATTTAGGGACTGGTGAAAGTGGGAAGAGCACTTTCATAAAGCAGATGAGGATCATCCATGGCCGTGGGTACTCTGACGAGGACAAAAGAGGCTTCACCAAGCTGGTCTACCAGAACATCTTCACCGCCATGCAGGCCATGATCCACGCCATGAGCACGTTACAGATCCCCTACAAACACGACAACAACAAGGTGAAGCAAACTGACATATCACTGCTCTGTTCCTGACTTCCCTCCACTCAGCGGCATGTTGAGAAACAAATTTTACTACACACAGGCTGACAGAAGTGTGTTTACTGTCTGACAATGACAGAGCCTGTGTGTGTGTGTGTGTGTGTGTGTGTGTGTGTGTGTGTGTGTGTGTGTGTGTGTGTGTGTGTGTGTGTGTGTGTGTGTGTGTGTGTGTGTGTGTGTGTGTTCAGGGTGAAGCACTTCTGGTAATTTGCTGCAGTGTTTAGTTTTGCAATCCTGCAGTCAGAGAGTTGTGTCTATTTACGGAAAAGACACGTGATGTCACTTTGCAGACATGTTAGGACAGGCAGAATTCCCCATCAGCCGTACGTGAGTCTGTCCCTGACATGTTAAACGCTTACTAATCACACTCCAAACTACTGCTCTGTGATGGTCTCCAGTGCCAGGTTAGGATGAGGAAAGTCTGCTTCCTGTCGGGACGGTAATGGCCGCAGGTTTGTTCATGTGACTGTCATGGGCCATTTACTAAGTCTGAGTCAGCACATGGATGTTTCTCTTTCTGACTTTGAGCAAAGGTGGAAGAACTCAGAGTGACCCTCAGCCCGTAAGCACTGAAGTGTCTGTACACTAGAATGCTTTATGGGAGTACTGGTTGCCTAAAAATGAAAGCTATGCTTACTGTAGACAGTAACTGTGCGCCATTTCTACTTTATGGGGCAGCTTTGCTGAATACTTTGTCCTGATTGGTCAATAATGGCTGAAGTCTGTTAATTTCCTAAGCTTTGCAGCACGAAACCTCAAAAATAGCACAGACTAGTGACCCCCTGCTGAGGAAATTCACTACCAGGCCAATCCAGAAACAAGCCAAAACAAAGGCCTGAGTAGGAATGGATATCTTTCACATTTGAAACAATACAGTACCAATGCCCGGTACCTGGTCATTTGTATCAGTACTCAATGGTACCAATTTTTATTACTTTTGTGTAAGTTAATGTGGTTAAAAATATAAATTTATTAAATAAAAGAATCCCAAAGCTTTCAATTTAACATATTTATTCCCCAATGCTGTGTTCACGTCCAGCATAGAAAATCGCCTACTCTTCCACTCTCTCACAGTCACAAGGATATGTTTTGGTACCAAAACATGGTACCATTTGATTTTACGTGAATCAGTACTCGGTACTACAGATAGAATTTGGTCGGAACCTCTGAAAGTACCTAATTCGGTACCCATCCCTAGAGCTGAGATTCATAATTTAGCCAACCAGTAGAAAACCAGTCTAACTCTGCGTCCACTGATACCATTGTCATCCTAGCTTAGTCACCTTGGGGGTCTTTAAAACAATGTTGAAAAAAGATCAATCATTTTCCGTTTGCATGCTTTTATGACAAACTTAAACTCTATTTTTATTTATATTTTTTACAATAATTAATGAAATATTCAATTCTGGGAGACAGTTTTTGGTTTTAGGAGGTATTTTACAACCCTTACTGTGGGAATGACTGCAACACAAACTCTTCAGATCATGGAGCAACCACACAGTGAGGGAAAACATCACTTTAGATAATAACTGTGTTAAAAACAGGATGTCTCATCTGCTTTGGTAAAAAATTGTTTTCCAAAAACCCAAAATGACACAATCACCATCAGTAAAAGCAAGGGTGGAAAGAGTACTTATTCTACTAAAGTACAAGTTCAGTTACTTTGATGGAGTTCTACTTAAGTAGAAGTTAAAAGTATGAGTCTGCAAATCTACTGAAGTAAAGGGAAATGTCATTTCTTTGAAATCTGCTCTCAGGGGGTGTAGAGAGAAAAGATGTCAGTAAGATCTGAGCTCCTAACGCAGTCAGATCATCTCTTCCTGTGCAGATAGTTGAAGTCTAACCAACAGGAGAGCTTTAATGTGAGAACAACACAGATTTAAGTTCCTGAATATTTGAGTTTCCTCTTTGTTTTGATTATGCTCTTTGTAAACACTCCCTACATCAAGTCACACCCTGCTGTGAGTGCGAAGAGTTCACTATAATGTGTCCTGATTGCAGGACAGCTTGTTCTGACCAGAATCAGGATGAGCTCACCTTTTAGATGACTGTGGTTGAAAAGAGGTGTCAGCTCTATCAGATCTCTGTTTCTCTGAGCAGTTATTGACCCGAAGGATCAACCTGTGACAGGATTTGTTGTAATTTCAGCATGAGCAGGTTCTCCTCCTCCTGATAGTTCACCTGATCACTGGACCAGAGATATCAGCCAATCAGCTACAAGCACCCTGCTGATGGACAGCTCTCTGCTTTATTGAACTCAGTAAATGCTAAAATTTTAAATGTAATAAAGAACAAATCTTCACAAAAAACCCAAGTACAAGTAAAAGTACTGGTTTTAAAAAGACTCTTCTTTGTTGCTGTTTGGCACAGTGGTTCGTCATCTCTTTAGATTTATGGAGTTAAAGTTGGTCTGATCAAACAGTTCAGCAGTGTGAGTAATCTTAGCTGCAAATAAACTCTTGTTAGACATACGAGTCCAGCTTTTATCTCCCTCCATCTGAAGTCAAAGACTCATTACCTGAAGTTGAATTTGCCTCGTAGGTATTGTGGACTAAATATTTATCACACAAAAAGCTTCAGTAAGGCACTAAAATGGGATGATGCTAACATTAGGTGGTTATTTATCCATGCAGACTGAGAATTTTTGGTAATGCCGTTCTGATTTTGGTTTTATTGATCTTTGGAGCAGAGACATATCAAAACAGTTTAAATAAAACAGAGGCTGGCACAGCAGTTTCTATGGATCCCTTTAAGTGAGGCGAGTGGGTGCGCGAGAGTGGTGAGGCAGGAGCCATGAAATCGATTTTAAAAGATGCACCAAAACAGAAAGGCACTTCAGGGAATGGCTTCCCCCAGAAATGTCAAAAGAAGCAGCTAAAAATAAAACATTTCTCAGTTTATTTTTTTTTTTCAGAGGCAGCAGTTTTTAATCAACCAAAACACCATAAAAAGAGAGCAAAGGAGGATTAGTCCTTACATCCTCCATGTTACGTGACTGTGGTTAAGACTTGGGAAGGAAAGATCTGATAGCACTGGTTTTATTGGAGGTAGTTTTGTGGTATAATAAACTGATTAAAGCTGTTTATAGCAAGGGTGTCGTCTTCAAGCTGTTCAGTTCCCAACCTGTGGTCCATTCCCGCATGTCACTCCCCTCTTTCGCCCTGTTTCCTGTTCTGCATCAAAGGCTGTACGGAAAAAGTTTGTTAAGAATATATCAATATGTTTACCTTTATTTGCCTTCTTATAGTTTTTAAAGTATATCACAGTGTAACAGACAGAGCACTAGCGCACCCTTAAATAACTGTATAAGGGATGAGAAGTAGTGATCAGGTGGTTATGTGAATTAGAATCCCATTAACCGGCTAATTTGATATCATTAACCTTAAACTGAACATAATGATTAGAAGTAAAGTTAGACAGACTTCCAGAGGAATATTTTTGTGATATTTCAGACCAATCAGATCAAGTTTTCACCACAGCCAGGTTGTAAAGGAAGTTAGCAGCCTGAAAGAACATATGAAGTTCTTCCAAAGGATATGCTGGCTGAAAAATTGCCCAGTGGCTTTTTATTTCAATTAGCAGCTAGTGGAGAAAGCAAATGTACTGGTTTTGGTAGCTTTCTAAGGTTTTTTTTGTTGCTTCTTGTATTTTCAGTCTGTGTGGAGGCTGGCAGTGGGCGTCACAGGCAGCTCACATCAATAATGCCACACTTTGCTTATTCTGAGGACCAGGGAGAAATATTTGAGTCATGCACCATAATCTCACTCAGTCCCTGTTTGTGCTGTAATTATGTTGTAGTGAAAAAATGAATGTATTTATATCTAATTCAGTCACTGAATTCAAAAGAAGAAAGTCTACAGTTTGTGTGAGGACTTACCTCACACAATACAGAAAAATACAACGATCGGTACAGTCTGGATGTCTGGACTAAACCTGCAGATTTTCAGACCTCTGCATATTCATGTGTTGTAGCAATCCCTGAATCTGTACACTGATCCAAACACTCAGCTTTAAAAAAAAAGCCTGAGACTTCCTGAAATGATGAGGTTGTCACATTAAAGGTGCCGTAGGCAGGATTACCCAGGTGAGATTGCAATTTGACCCATGTAAGATGGCGATTTGAAAACCAGCTCGGCCCCTCCTGTCCTGTGTTCTCTGACATCACGCCCTTACACAAGTTTAGCCCCTCCCACAAGAAGTTTACACATGAGTCTATGGTTCTTCTTTTTGCTCTTCTTCTTCTTCTTCTCCCTCTTCTTCTTCGTGCTGTCCTCGTTTAACTCCTTGGTGTTTTGGGGGTTGGAAGTCCGACAAGGCAGGTAAATATGCGAGCCAGGACTTCCTCATGCACGTTCACAAGAACAAAGAGCTTTACAACCAATTGCAATGAAGGACGAAGCGCCGCCCCTTGACCAATCAGGATTAGGGATGGGTACCGAGTTAGGTACTTTTATAGTTAATGACCGAATTCTGTCAAAAGTACCGAGTAACGATTCACATAAAATCCAAAGGTACCATATTTAGGTACCTAAATGCAACCTTGTGACTGTGAGGGAGTGGAGGAGTAGGATATTTTCCATGCTGGACATGAACACAGCATTGCAAGGTTATATATTGAAGAATGAATGTGTTAAATTAAAAAAAAATAAGTATTTTATTCTTGCAAAAATTGATATTTTTTTACCACAATAACACAGAAAGTACCAAAAATTGGTACCATTGAGTACCGGTACTGATTGACAAGTACCGGGTATAGGTACCATATCGTTTCAAATGTGAAAGGTACCCATCCCTAATCAGGATAGAGCCTCGGGGGCTCTTCTGATTGGTCAAAGATACCTGGAGCAGTCGAGAATCCGTGTCAGCTCATAAAAGAGACAAATGGAAATGCTGCAACCTTGCGGTAGTGGAGTTATACTACACTCATAAAGGGTTATCAATGGATGCTCTAGCATTTAATCCAATGAAAACGCAAAAAAATTAGCATTGACTTGCTAAATCCTGCCTACGGCTCCTTTAAGATCTTCTAACTGCTTCATGACTTGTTGGACAGACGGGGCCTCAAACACCAAGGTTGCTGTATTGCACCTAAAAGGTCTCCAGATGGCTGACCAATGACAGCAAAGGTGGTTTGTGAAGTGGGAACCCTTAAAGAGACAGCAGCGATGTTTTTCAGCTGTTATTCATGTAAAGCTACTTTGGGGTACCAGAGGGACTTTCTAAAGGGCCATTTGCACAAAAATAGTATAAAGATGAAATGTTGAGGTATTGTTGCTTTTCAGACTCTTGTTTACACGAAAATAACATTTTAGCCAACCTAAATCAGAAACTTCTGGAAACTGCCTTCACAGTGGGGCCACAGTTGCTATCTATAGTGAGCGAAGTTTTCAGTGGAATTGCTGACTTCACGCTAAAATACAGCTTAGATTGCCATGCCCAAACCGAACTGAATCTGCTAACTTCCTTTCAACAAAATGTGCATCTGTTGCACCACTTCAGCAAACAGCGGAGACGCAATCAATATATACGCCAGAAGATCAGCCCACCTCTACATCAGCAGAGGACCACAAAAAGACTCTACAGTTATATCGCCAACTACAGGCCTGCCATGCATACTACAGTGTTTTCAGTCTCAGTTTTTCAGTGTAAACACAGATTTTTTTCACTGTTTTTTGCATTTTCAGGTAAATCATTGTCATGTAAATGCCACCCAAAACCTTGGGGTCGCCCTTGAAAGCGTAAGGATAAGGCATTACTGATGATGTTTTTCTGTTGTCTTCAGGCGAACGCCAGCATCGTCACTGCAGTTCACGTGGAGAAAGTCACAACATTAACAAACCCTTACGTGGAAGCCATCAAGAGCCTGTGGAGTGACCCTGGGATTCAGGAATGTTACAGCCGGAGGAGAGAATACCAGCTCTCCGACTCGGCCAAATAGTGAGTGTAAACAGAAACTTGTCTGACATTGCCAAATAGTTTCCACCGTTGCATCTGCCTTTTGTCTTTTTAATGCACTCAGAGGTCCGTAGTCCATCTAGGGCTATTGACCAACCGATAAAAGCACAGAGACAACATTTCAGACTACTTACAGTAAATTGCTCAAGCAGAAAAATCCTTTCTGGGAATTCATTATCTCTCTATCTAACAGGTTTTCCTTTCAGTTTCTGACCCGGTGTCGTATTCCTGTGTTCACAGTTATCTGAACGACTTGGACCGGATTGCTGACACTGCTTATCTGCCAACCCAGCAGGATGTGCTGAGGGTCAGAGTGCCGACCACGGGTATCATCGAGTATCCCTTTGACCTGCACACTGTGGTGTTCAGGTGAGTCTTTTATTGTGTGGTTTGGTTTTATATCCCAGCTGAGGACCTTTTTGGAACACTTGAGAGATAAAGATAAAGTCAGATATCAGCATGCTAACATTAGCATTCTGCTCAAAGTAGATCCCTGTTATGGGATTAAGATAATATCACATGGTACAGGTGTTCAGAAGGGAAAATCCACAGATGACTGATACCAAGGCTGATGTCTTTTTTTTTTTTTTTTTTTTTATAAGTTCATCTTTTAACTATGAGCAAAGATGACCCGAGCATTGCTGTATTCATCACTTTATCTTGAATTTTTTAAATTTTATGCTAAAACATACTGGCATTTATGTCAATGCATGTCAGAAGACATACATGCCAGTATGTTTTGGTTCATTTCTGGTAAAATAAGAGTAAAAAAGGAAATATGATAAACAAATTTTTTATTTTCTTTTATTTAGAACTTAAAAAGCTTTTACATGATGCCTAAAGAGCAGCATCGAAAGTTCAGACTTGTAACCCTCCCACAAATATATATATATTTTGACATTTTAAACAAAACACAAAATAAAAATATTAAAAAATAATGAAATAGATTAAAAAACAGGTTCATACAGCATCCCAGATCAACCCAGTGGGTAAATATTTGTACAAAATAAGTCACATTATTGATAAATTATACTGGATTTTTACTGCATCTTGGTGCAGCTGCAGCCTCACCGTCCTCTTTCTGCTATGTGAGGTCAGATTGACACACAAACAAACACACACACAGGAATGCTAGGTGTGACTTTTTGCAACACTGGACATCAGAATTGTCTATTGACAGCCGGGATTCTGGGATGTAGACTTTGTGACAGGACTACACTGCAAACATTGAAACCTAAGCAAGTGTGTCTGTTTCTTTTTTAGTAAGGATCATCTCATTAGACTCAACATGAGCCACATTCACCTAAAAAGCCCAGAAAAATGTCTTATTTCAAGATGTTAGAATACAAAAACAACATCTGAATTGCTTGAATAGTGTAAAAAAATATGTTTGAAGTGAATAGGTATGTATTTGTTGTCATTTTATTGGTGTTTAATCAATCCTTTGGAACAGTTTTCTGAAAATGTCTCTGATGTGTTGGGATTTCTATGGTTGTGTGTTTCTTCGGCTCTCTAAAAATGTCTGAAACTGGTCTCTGTAGGATGGTGGATGTGGGTGGCCAGCGTTCAGAGAGGAGGAAGTGGATTCACTGTTTTGAAAATGTCACGTCCATCATGTTCCTGGTGGCGCTCAGCGAGTACGACCAGGTCCTGGTGGAGTCTGTGAATGAGGTGAGCTACACACGACTTGTTTTATGAGAAAGACTCAGAAAATATTGTTTCTTTCTTTGACGCCCTGCAAAAACCTGATGTCTCCCACTTTCTCTCTGTCTCTCTGATCACAATAACAAGCCCCGTCCTGACCCTCCTTCACTGCAGTACACACAGCTCACCTGCAGGGGGAGCTCTTGAGTCACTCTCCTCTGCTGCAGAGTGCGCCTCTCAGCAAGGATTGTTCACTTGATGAGATTACAGCCAATTGAATTTTCTCAAACAGCCAGTGCTTCTGTGTGACACTGAGTCTGATTTCATGACTCCACTCATGCTAAGATGTTTGTGTGTTTCTCAAAGAACCGTATGGAGGAGAGCATGGCCCTGTTCCAGACCATCATAAACTACGAGTGGTTCAAAGAATCCTCAGTTATCTTGTTCCTCAACAAGATCGATTTACTGGAGGAGAAAATCATGCAGTCTCATTTGGTTGACTACTTCCCTGAATATGAAGGTAAGAGGAAATGTATTAATTACTCTTGTTGTGTCCTTAAAGTAACATGAAACATTTTAAAAAACAAACACAAACCCTGTAGGCATGAAGCTACAGCTTAGCTTGGTCCAATATAACCAGCAGCTTCTTATTTACTTTAATTTAAAGCTCCTGTGTGCAGTTTTTAGCTTGTTTTAAACAAGGCTCAAATGAATATGCATGTCTCAGCTCAAATAAAAACTATTTTTCTTTCACTGTTTTTTTTTTTTTTTTAACTTTATTGTAGCCTCTGTCTGATACACTTAGTTTCAGCTGCTGTCTCTTTAAGGTTCCCTTGCTTCACAAACCCCCTTCCGTCTGATTGGCCAGCTCTCTGGAGATCTGTCAGGGGCAGAGCTTTGGACAGACTTTGGTGTTTGAGGTCCATCTTTCCAAAGTGTCATGAGCCACTCAGGAGATTCTTATGTGATCACCTCATTGTTTCATCAAGTCTCATAAAGTTCTTGTTGTTTTTTAAAACAGGGAATTGATCAGTTTACGGACAGTTTCTGGGATTTCTACAACACATGGAAAATGTAGCGGTTTGAAAATCTACACATGTGCAGTCTGACCATCCAGCATTGTTACCGTATATCCATGTTTAAGTAGCCGGGAAGCAGAATACCCCCTCTTTAATGTCTGAAACTACTGGCTTTTGCACCACCCTTCATGACTAGGATCCTGAATGAACAATACAGTCTACAGTTATGACAAGAAGAGTGTGAGCGCTCATGAAGATCGTTGATAAAGGCACACAATTTCCATATGAGAAGGAAAAAATTAGCAAAGACCACTTTGCTCACAAGGGGGCACCAGAATCCATAGAAACCATCACAGGAGCTTTAACTTGTGTGAACTATAGATTGGGGATGTCCTGAACTGATACACTGATTGGTATTGGTGCCCAATATGGCTATTTTTGGAGGATCAGATAGTATCGGATTTCATTCACTTTAATCCAACAAATATGATTCATATCAGCAAAACATATCATGAAAAAATTGGATCCAAAGTCAAAAAATCTGTATCGGGCCATCCCTACTATAAATGGACTCCTCTTGTTTAATATTCATAATTGAAACTCGTGTTTGACGCAGTGAATCAAGGAGGGCTGTAATAACATAATGTTTCATTGCTTATGAATCTGCCCTTAAAGCTCCTGTAAAGGTAAATTGTGTTGATTTCAGCGCCCCCTATTGTTTAACTAAAAATGTTTATCTCTTTGTTGATTTCTTATTTTTTTATTTTGTCTCAGTCTGATTCAAACAAACAGTCAAATAAACGTTTCACTGAGTCTGTGCTGCAAGATATACATTTTCAGCAGTGCTATTTGTCACTATGACTGACTCCTACCCCCTCCCCTACCAGAGCGTTCAGACATTAGAAATGACACTTTAAAAATCCAATCCACTGTATAAGGAATAATTCTTCATGGTGATGGTCTTGTTTGCTTATGGTGAGCCACTTTTATCTTCAATCAGTTTCTTACCTGCTAAAAACTCCTTACAGGAGCTTTAAGCTGTAACATACTGTACATAACAGGTCTGTAAGGTTTAAAATGTCTTTAAAATGTTGTACCTTCAGTTTCTGCAAGCTTTTCATACCAAGAGCTTGTCTCCTTTATTTATTATAAAGCTTTCATATACCCAGTGAAACACTACAGTGACTTTAATGTGCTGTTTCTGCCCTCTGTCTCACTCTCCCAGGCCCCCAGCGGGATGTGAAAGCAGCGAAAGATTTCATCTTAGATATGTTTGTGAGTCTCAATCCCAATGAGAAGAAAATCATCTACTCCCACTTCACCTGCGCCACAGACACAGACAACATTCGATTTGTCTTCCGCGCCGTCAAGGACCACATCTTGCAGGGCAACCTGGAAGTCTTCAACCTGGTTTGAGGCGGCGTTTGTTGCTGCTGTAATTCAATGGAGTGTGTAGAGCTGGCAGCCAGGAGAGCCCTGCAGTGATTCAGTCTGCCTCACACTGCTGCTGAACACTGAAATCCTCAACAGGAAATTGAGAAGCTGCAGAGCCCGTCACCAAATGACTTTAGCGCTGGTGTATTTCAAATGTTCCTGTTAGCTTCTCTGGAAATGGATGTCTCCGGCTATAATGAAGTGTGTCCTGACAATTAAAGTGCTGCCTTAGTGAGGAGTCTATTCTAGTGAGGGCGCTGAGATTTATGGAGCTCTTTGAGGACGTTTTGGAGCTGTAACAGTATAAATGCAGACGGATGGATTGAGAGGAAAGTGTTTCAGTGCCTTCGTGGACTTTAAATGTAGCGGGTCTCTTCTTCAGGGAAAACAGTGAATGTAGACTGAACTGCAATGCAGCAGCCCACATCGCTGACACAGATTGCTTATTTAGTTTAAGAACAGATAAATACTCTAGCTTGTGTTTCCACTTAAAGGGAAATGAGTGAGGATTAACACTAATGACACTGAAATTGATTTGCACACTGTACCGTTCATTACATTTATAATTTACTTCTATTTTATGTGTGTGTGCTTCACTTATTCTGTATTATATTTCCACAACATCATTTCAGATCTCACCAGACTTTGTAAACTCTTCTGTAATAGCATTATTAATTCTTCTTCCACTTTCTATGAGCACAACATTCACGAGTGGTTACGTAACGTGACTCATTTCAAAGGGAATCCTTCTGTTTCTGCTGCTCAAGTATTCCTTTTATTTTGTCAAAGCCGTAGAATCAAGTGTTTTTATAGTTCAGGGACTGTTTTCCTCTTGTATTATGAGAATTTTTCTCCTCTTGAATAATTTTCTTTCCTGGCGTTTGATCTTTCATGATTGTTTAATTTGGTGCATGTTGTAAATATCACATGGTACAGTTACTTTCTCACTTGCATCAGATTTTAGTGTTGATAGGCTAACTGCTGAAGGCTAAATAATCTCTGAGGTATGAACTAACGTATTCTTGTTCTTCATTAATCAGCTGTTAAAGGGAATAAGAAGCTAATCAGACGGCGTTCACAGCACTAATGTTTACAACCCTCCTCTATTAACTACAGCCTTTAAACTCTTTCCACACCATCACTGTGATATCTCTGCACAGTCTTTCATTTGATTGGATAAATAAACAGATATTTTGCTGGTTATGTGCTGTTTGTTCTTTACTTGTGTTTGGAAGTCAGCCTCTGCTCACTGTTGGTTTAGCATTTGGTCTTCTTGGCTGCTCCGCCGGCTCATCTGGAGCCGTGTTAGACCTGAAATCCTCCTCTGTGATGCATCCATCTGGCTGCAGCCTGCAGCAGCGTTCAGTTCGAGGTCCATTTATATTTAGTGTTGCACACAGGGATATAAAGTGTGACAAAGAAATGTTATTTCTGGAGGGACACAGAAACTGACGGTAATTTGGTGGTGGTACATGTAGGGAAAAATGTAAAGGGGGGTTCTGCAGGGTGCTAGATCCGTCAATCAATATTATTCTGTTGTGATGAGATATTTATTTTTCCAAAAACATGCAAGAGTTCATCTCAAGTCAGAATATGCTAAATCATTTGGTTTGGTGAATGTTATAAGGACAATATAGATGATCTTAAAATAGTCTCATTAATAATCCACAATTTAAAATGAGATTTATCAGTAACAGTATTGATTATTTTATACGTCTGACACAAGTTTTGACAAAAATGTGCAAGAAGATGAAGATGGAAGTTGCATGTAAGTTGAATGACAGGATAATGGGATTCAGTGTTTTGTATTTTATGCCAAACCTGAGACCAACTGTCAAGATTTATGAGCCTCTGATGCAGCGTTGTGTGAGATCCTGAACTTTATGGAGCTGCTAAAGGGAATTAGCTGAGTGTCCATTAAACCTACACACTGTATAATATATGGATGTAGTCTCCATGACTTGTCACTGATACAGAAGAATGAAACCTTTTGAGTTTATATACATATTGATATTGCTGACTCAAGAGGCGGGCTTTGAACCTCTGCACAAACAGCTACAGGGTGCCAGATCCGTCAGTCAAGCAAGCTGTGACTTAATCTTTTTGATTTTGTAACAAAGCTGTAGATGTGTTGTAAAGAATTTTTTTTTTTTTTTGGCTTTGTGTGTATGGGGTTTCCGGTCCTCCTGCAGCCAGCCTCAAGTGGACACACGATGAACTGCAGTCCTGCATACAAGTCTTCATATTTCTATACTGGAGCTTGCCGCTTGATCCAGTCTCTTGTCTTAGGTATGGGCCATAATCAACAGTTGAAATCTCCTTTTTTTTCCTCAAGATATTTCAGTTGTTTTCTTGAGATCTTGGCTCATTTCCCTCATTATCTCAAAAAATAATCTTTTTTCTCAGAATGATAATATAGCTAGAAGCTTGCTTTCCAAAGATAATGGGATGATATCTCAAGATTTTCTTGTGAGCACAAGTTGATATCTTGAGCACACAAGATACCTGTCTTTAAAAAAAACTGTGTGTAGGTGCCGTGAGGACTTTCTGAGTGATCTTGAAAAATTCTCCATTCTAGATATATGCCTGACTGTAATCCACACTTAAAAATGAGATTATCAGAGCCAGTATTACTGGTTACAGGTTATTTTAAATTGCTTCTTCTTAGCTTTCAAATTGGGTTGAGCAGGACCTGACTGATTTACGGCACGTCTAGGTCTCTATGACAACACCAAGTCCGCTAACAAAGTTTAGTGGTGAGAAGAGAGAACTGTGTTTTTCTCTGCTGGAAATGATTTCTGTGAGTCTATCAATAATATGAAGAGTGAGGTTACGTTAGCTCTGATTGGTAGATGGACTGGTAGGACATAACCAGGATTAACTAACGTTACACATTACAGACATGTCTTAGAGCAATGGGCTGCTAGCTGTGCTAAATATAGACAGCTACTAAACTACTTACAAACTGACAGTTAGCTTGTTGTCCTGTTAGCCTACAGATATGTCGTAGCACTGGGCTGCCGATAGCACTACATCCAGTTACTACGTTTCCTTGAATTACCGTCACCAACCGGAATAAGTCAGGATTACAACTACAATTCAACAAGACTAAAGTTGGTGAGATATAGTGATGAGAAGCAAATAAACACCCATAAATCGTGTCACTTCTTGTCATAACAGAGGTGTTTTCTTCTCTGAAATCCATTAAAGTCCATATAAACCACTGATTTACTTTATTTTTTATTTTTTTTTAAAACATACATGGATTATATAGAAGCAGTTTTTCCAACAGCTGTAAAATAAAAAAGTCAATCTACTCCATATTCCTTTCTAATGAACTATTTAACGTTTGGTGTTAGGTTTTTTTATTTTTATTTTTATTTTTTTAATGATGAAGTCTGCTGTTATATAATCTAATGTTTTTTGTTGTTTTTTTTCACATTTTTTATTCATAAAAACTGGACCCTAAAATCTCTTCCTTCTTTAAAAAAAAAAATTGTTTTTCTAAATGAATTTGAAATAAACCTTCAACCACTGAAAATAATGAAAAGATCAAAAACAAAAAATATGAAATAGCTTCAAAGAACTCCTCACTAAAAAACAATAACCATTATCTTTGCTTGATTAATTCTATTCATATTGCATTTACCTTTAATCTAACTGTATCTGTTTCAGTATTGTTCAACCGTTTTTGAGTTATGTTGAATGCTCCATTTGGAAATCTCTATGCATGATCAATGACTGGAATGTGGAGGTGTTAGCCAGCATAGCATACCTTCAAAACATACCTAACAGAGCAGTCAAACTTCACACTACTTTCAAAAGCCTGTAGGCAGTCTGCAGTACCTATCCACGACATTCACATGTGGCAGGTTGCAGGTGGTTTGGAAAACAGCCAATGAGTGCAGAGATGCTCCACCTGTTCCGGGACGGAGGAAGCCTCCTTGGCAAGTCCGAGAAAAATCATCAGCCTCTCATTTTACTAACCTCAGTCAGCTGTGGTGTAATTCATCAAAAGGCAGGTCGTGAAGTGGTGGGAAAATGGCAGAGTGCTGCCTGACTGCTGAGGAAAGGGAAAGTCTGAGGATACACAGAGAAATAGAGAAGCAACTCCGACGGGATAAAAAAGACTCTCGCCGGCAAATCAAACTTCTGCTGTTAGGTAAGTGATAAGGATTATAGTTCACTAACTCACTTCCACATGTTCTCTTAATGTGAGTGGAAAAGTTAAGTCATGTTGTATATTTTTCTGTTAATGTCAGGGAAACAGCTCAGGCTTACTGCTGTTATTGCTGAAGGTCCACTCTTCATATGTAAGGATCTGATCAGGTGTTTTTAAGACTACTTTGACTTGAAAACAACATTTTGAGCCTCATACATTTCTTATCCTGCATTGTACAATTGTAATACATTGTTTTGTTTTGTTTTTTTTTTCTTTTTCTGCATCACTTTAATCTAGTCTTGTGTCCTCTAACATGTTTTTTAAACTCTCACATTTTCCATCATGATAAATACACTAATTTTAAGACATCAGCTGTAAGTGTTGTTGACTTTCTACAGAATGTACAGAGCTTTGGCTTTATACAAGTCATCTAAGCACAGTCCAAATGTAGTTTTGGTTCTGTGTGTAACCTTGACAGAGGATGCATCGTCTTGGAGGCATGAATGTTAACGCATATCCCCTTCAAAACATTTTCTCTTATTAAAAGAAAAAAAAAAAAAAGAGGAATTTGCACCTGACGTTTTGTGTTTTTGCCGCCCAGCGTCATCACACTTTGGTTAATGTGTATCAGCTGAGAAATGTAACAGAGTATCATTGTAGGGGATCTAACCTGTTGTGCCCTGGTGCATGGTTTTATTTCCTCAAAGCAGTAACCAGTCACTGCACCATTCCTGAAGTAGTTGTTGAAGTTGATACACCAGTTTTGAAGTGCGGCTAACCTCAATAAATCACTTCAGTTTTTCATAAGGCTGCAGGTGTATTGACACTCTCTGATATGTTGAAAACTCTTCATTGTGAACTGACGGTAAAACATTTTTGACTGACTTGTTTGACTTGTAGTGCGGTGCAGGAATCGAGTGATTAAATGAGTCATACAAGGCAGAGCTGCACTCTGAAAATCACACTGACATGTAAACACATGACTGACATACCTTACAGCTCGCACCCTGAAAATGGCCTCATTTTAAAGCTTACCATGCAACGAAACTCATATTCTTAAAAAGCTGGAAGCTTGTGAAATATGTAAACAGAATACAATGATTTGCAAATCTCATAAATCCATATTTTATTCACAGTAGATCAAAGAGAAGTTATCAGATGTTTAAAGTGGGACATTTTACTATTTCATCCAAAAATCTGCTCATTTTGAATTTAATTACTGCAATACTTCTCAAAAATGTTTGGACAGGGGCAACAAAAGGCTGAAAAACAGCTAGAAGAGCACTTTGCAACTAATTTGTCATCTTGACCTGTTGCCAATTTACCAGAGTATAAAAGAGCATCTAAGAGAGGCTGAGTCTCTCAGAAGTAAAGAAGGGCAGAGGTTCACCAGTCGGTGAAACACTGCTCAGAAAAATGTGGAACAATGATGAAAAAAAAAGTTCCTCAGTAGAAGATGAGAGATATCCTGAGATCTACAATTCTTATTATGACCAAACGATTCTGGAGAAATCTGTATGCTCATGATCTTCTGACCCTCAGGAAATATTGCATTGAAAACAGACATGACTCTGCAGTGGAGATCACTGCATGGGTTTAGGAACACTTCCACAAACCATTATCTGTAAACACAGTTCATTGTGCCATCATCAAATACAAGTTAAAGCTGGATCATAGAAAGACTTTGTCATTTGTAGGGATGGGTGTTGAAAATCTGGGTCCTGTTAAGAATAGATAAGAAATGGTTCAATCAATCGTCATCAATAGCGTCTATGCTTTATGATTTTCTTGTTGATTCTTTACATTTAAAACTGCTGGACCATACGTTGACTGTTCGCCCCAGGTATCTCAGCTTGGCAGATGATAACAGTTTCCCAAGAAAACTCTAATTGGAGATTTTCTGCTTGAAGTTTAACTGACGAACTGAACACACAAAGGAATCTACATCACTTTCTTACAAGAGATTCCTAATCAATGCATTCAACAAGGTATAAATCTCCTAATGGACCAAAAACGATGTAGAAAAAGTAGCACTAGCCTGATGCTAACATATATGGGAAACTGCATTGATATACTGGTGGTTAGCATACATTGGTATAGCTTCAGTTTAACAACAGAATTTCAACTTTCATCACAGAAACATATCACAGTTAGTCTTTGTAAACATTACTGAAAACTCTAAATGTCAAAAATATGAACAGACAAACCTGACCAAACAGGAAGATAGAAGAAAAGTTATGTGCAGGCTCATGTCTGACTTCAGCACAACTACAGCAAGCTTAATGTTCTGAACAACTCAAACAACTGCAATGACCACTTTGAGACACTAGATGGCCTTTTACATTAATGTCACATGATGTTCAATTTTTACACATTTCTAATTCATTTACATCGGGATATATCCAGATCCATTAGTTTTATATTTCTTTACTTATAAACTCAATTAAATTTTGTTGATACAGAAAACCTGCAAAGCTACGTTTGGTACAGAGAAAATTTACAGGAGAAACTGATAAGAGAATCGATAAAGAATTGAAATGATAAAGAATTTATCGATACCCATCCCTCATGATTTGTGAACACAATCCAGAAACACTGTTGTTCTCTCTGGACCACAACTCATCTAAAATAGACTGAAGCAAAGTAGAAGACTGTTCTGGGGTCAGATGAATCAATTCTTTTTGGAAATCATGGATGCTGTGTCCTCTGGACAAGAGCCAGCATCATTGATTGTATGGGGTGTGTTAGTGCTAATGTCATGGGAAGCTTACACATCTGGAACAACAACAACAATATATGCTCGCATCCAGATGACGTCTTCTTGGGGAAGGCCTTACATGTTTCAACAAGACAAAGCTAAACTACATATTGCATCCATCACAGCAGCATGGCTTTGTAATAGAGAAGCCTGGGTGCTGAACTGCCCAGCCTGCAGTCCAGACCCTCCACCAGCTGAAAATGTTTGGAGCAGTGGTGATTGGGCAATAGAGGGCACTTGGGCTCTACTCTACCACCCTCAACATTACCTTGAGTAAGAAAAAAAAAAGAAAAGAATAAGATAATACTCTGGGCTGTATGTGTATTTTTAAATGAGCAAGCTAAATAACATAACCAACAATAAATAAAGTTGCTTTGTTTATCTGTGTTGTCTGGTTGGTGACGTGTTTCCAGCTGTGGGTGCAAAGATCTTTGGCCATAGACTCACAATAAAAGTTGTACATGTGCAAGAGATAGGTCCAGCTCAAGGCACACTTTACCTGCACTTGTGGCTAAAATACGCTGGATCCGTCTGCAGTGCGTCTCCGTTCCGTAACAGCAAACAGATCAAATAAGTTTCATTCAAATCAATGTGTAAACTTACAGAGGCTCTGTTTTGTTGCAGTACGTCTGCTTTGCTGGTCTGTAGTTTTGCAGGTAATACACAGCCATCTTATTTTTGACAGACGCCAAGGTGTGACGTGTAAAATCAGCGCAGGAAAGATCAAGCAGGACAGGAAGTTGTGACTGGAAACTACCTAAAAACACCAAGTGACTTTAAAAATAGAACAAACCATGTCAAAACCAGTTTGTATTTAGCTTAACCACGATAATAAACAAACTTAATGAGCGGAGCCAGAACAGGGGTCAACAAGTTTAAGGTTTTTACAGCCCAACATGATTGAAGAGAGACTTATCAATGGAGTGGGAAGAACAGGAACTCCTCTGTCTTGTGACTCCAGCTGCCTGTCAGTCATGCAGCTTGTGCATGACAAATGCAATCAAGACGCAACGCAACAGAGTCGCACTGCAGACGTGTATTTGAGGCATCAGAGCGGAATGTAGCTGGATTTACATACCACCACTCTCCAGCCGACGTCACAGCTGCCCCAGCTACCAGTAACAAAGTGTGGCTGATTGATAGGCCAAGACGCGGGAGTCGGAAATGTTCTCTTATGTTGGTGGTGGTCTTATGTTGGTTTCTTACTTTTTAATATATATGTCTATTTTGGAGTTATAGCCCTCCCTGGAGAAAACTCCACCAGCCGCTACTGGTTTGGAGCATTATAAAAAAAAAAATAAAAAAAAAAAACCTTGCAAAACAGACCCAGGGCTGTTAAGCAGCTAGAATCTTACATCAGACAAGACTGGGACAACTTTTCCCTCCAAAAGCTCCAGGAACTGGTCTCAGTTCCCAGATGTTCACAGACTGTTGTAAAAAGAAGAGGGGATGCTCCACAATGGTAAACACGGCCCTATCAAAAGATTTTTTGAGATCTGTTGCTGCCGTCAAATTCAAAATTACCTTTTTTTTTCATCCTGTTTACCCTCAGCTGATTGATTTTTTTTCACCCATGCCCCATTTCTGTTTTCTCTTTGATCTGATTCCATCTCCTCCTTTTGTCTCATTTGTTTCATTTGCCCAGGCACTGGTGAAAGTGGGAAGAGCACTTTCATTAAACAGATGAGGATCATTCATGGCAGCGGGTACAATGAAGCTGACAGGAAAGGATTCACTCGTCTGATATTTCAGAACATCGTCACAGCCATCCAGGCGCTGATCAGCGCCATGAAGTCTCTGAGGATGGACTACGTGGATGATAAGAATATTGTAAGACAAGTCAAACTCTTTGAAAGGACTAATAATAATCTACCTAATGTCCTTTAAAACATCAGGACGTGAGGCTCATTAGTAACCTCACTGTGTCACTGCAAAGAGAGTCTACAGCCAAACTGGTTAGTGCTGAATCTTTGGTGATGCTGCTTTGATTTGGTGTTCATTGGGCTGCAGTCAGCTCCAGTTATGGCATTAGTTTAGGTCCAGGATTGCCCCGTGTCTAGATAGACAGCCAATCACCTCAGCACTGGTAAAATATTTTGGCTAGACTTTTTTGTTCCATAACCCTCAAGATTTTCTAAGAAATTCAAAACAACTGTATAACTGTGTCCAACCTCAGCAGAGATGGCGTGTTGTGAGAGGCCTTGCTTGTGCAGCTCAACAATCCGACCACATTCAAAGAGAGAAAGATTTTCAGGAGGTCATGACAGAGTGAATACCTGATGGAAAATGGCATTGAATTCACATTTTGGCTTTTAAAGGCTGTGGTCTGAAACTTTTGATCAGCTGATGAACAGCCAGTTCAAATGTTGTTTTCAAGGGCTGCTAGGTGGTGAAAGAAAGTCACCAGTTGTTTTGGGCAAATTTTAATCAGGTGTGAATCAAATAATCGCAACATTTGATCTTCATATCCTAGAAATAGCTGATACCTAAATATAATGAGTCCTCTATGAACCAGCTTTTCTCTCTGAGAGTTTTGTTGGTGTCCAGAAACCCTCTGGATGGATTTCTGTCAGCAGAGCTCTTATCTACCTGATGGTCTATTAATAGGTCAGGCTAAGATTGAAGGTTTGCCTTCAAATAAATCTCTGTGGCTGTTTGTGTGTGTGTGTCAGAGCCACGCAGAGAAGCTGAGCCAAATAGAAGCCAACCGGGTGTCCACTTTGGAGGATTGGCAGGCAGACGCCATTAAGCGAGTGTGGAACGACCACGGTGTTCAAAGGTGCTACGACCGCAGGAGGGAATTCCAGTTATCTGACTCTGCCAAATAGTAAGTCTGTGGTTAGTATTTGATATCTTAAAGAAAGAGACAAAGGATTGTTTTCAGAGAACCAGAAGACTTTATTTTTACATCTCAAAGAATTGTGTAAAGCCAGCCACACATCAAATGACTTTTAGATCTTAAAAGAGTCTGAAATTGAAGGTGACCACACACATAGATGATTCTGTAAAACCTCAACACAGAGCAATTCCACAGACATGAAACTCATGTGACCAAGTGTAGCGGCTTTGTACTCGTAGCGTTGTGTAATGAATCAGGCTAACACTTGAAATCTCTCATAAAAACTTGCTGTTTAATCTGATTAATTGCTACACCACAAAGTTTGTCCATATTCAATCCGGTAAATACAGCACATGGTGAGCCTGACGATTGTAAACAAAGCATTACAACCACCGAAAACCACCAAAACAAAACCAGAGTCCCTTTTTAAACACTTAAAACACAGAAACATGACATGTGCTGAAGAAAACAAATGTATAAAAGACATTTAACAGAACTAATAACTCAGTGACTTACCACAAGGACGGCTACATACAGACTGGCAGGGAAACACAGGCTGCACTACCTAAGTCTGCCCCCCCCAAATTAACATACTTGTGTAAACAAAACTAAGCAGCAGGGTTGGCAGTCCTGAGGAAATAGCATGAATTTGAATGTAGCATCTCGTCAGGACTCCGCCTAGCCCCTCCTCCTACTCCCCTCAAAGCTCCTCCAAAGCAACGCCCCCGCTCTCAGGCACTAGCGCCTTTGATTTGGGACTATGATTGTGAATGACTGAAAGACAGACTCAGCACATCATATTATGTTTTGCACTGCGTTGAGTCATGTCTCATTTAGAGGTAAGGAAACACGAAAATGTTAAAACGTAAAGCTAAAAAACAAACAAACAGACGTGACTTTTGTTAGTGCTCCCTTTGCATGTCAGAGCCCCTGTGGTGAGAGTTTATTAGACTCTGATCCAGACTACAGCCCAGAGCCAAGTACCTCATCGGGTCAGAGGGGACAGGCCCGAGGTCGAGCAAGAGGGGCAGTAGTTAGAGGCAGGGGAACAGAGCAAGAAAAGAAAGCCTCCATCTTTTCTTTTCTTGCTCTGTTTAGCCAGAGGAGCGGTTACCAGTAATTGGGGTATGGGTAGTTTCTCTGCCATTCTTCTGCTGAGTGCACTGCTAAACTCAGGAACACGCATTAAGTCAGGGGCAGTGGGCGCTGGTGAAATGTACGCGCAGGAGGAGGGCAAAACGGCAGGACGAGATTTGATTAGTTTAACAGATTGGAACCCTAAACGATGTGATTGGCTGATGTTTTCCTGGGTTTTCTCTTGCCGTAGAGCGGAAATTGTTCGCTCTCATTTAAGAACACATCATGTATTTCTTGCCATCGGGACATATAGATCATTTTAACCAGTATAACAAAAAGTGTATCTAAATCAAACTACCAATTTTACCTTTAAGCATTAAATGAAACAAAACAATCCATAAAACGAGATGGCAAGTGGAAACTTACTCCACTACACAAGCGTGGTTTCAGAGGAAAAACAAAAATGGAGGATGATCCCAGTCCTCAGTTTAGTTTGGATTCTCTCCTATACCCATGAGCTGTAACCTCCAGTTGATGAAGACGATCAGTCGGCTCTTATCATTGGTTCTTTAAGGTATTCAGTCAGAGGCAGTCAGCCCACGAGTCATAAATATTAAACATGTCTGATATTTTTGATATCGATGGAGGAGGCACTAATGGAGTCTGGGGCTGTAAAATAGTCACAACCATGTGGTGTGTGGTCAGCCTTCAGAGATGTAAAAAACAAAATTCTCACCTGACGTTCCCATGATTCGTCATTCTAACCAAGATGCTTGTTGTCAACCTTTCAGCTACCTGAGTGACTTGGACAGAATCATGAGTCCATCATTCATCCCCACCCTGCAGGACGTCCTGAGGGTCAGGGTCCCCACCACTGGGATCATCGAGTACCCCTTTGAGATTAAAAATGTGATTTTCAGGTAGGGTGTTTTTGTTTTACTCTGCTGCAAAATTCAAGGGAAGAAGAAAACTCAAAGCAAAAAAAAAAAAAAAAAAGTTCAGATTTTTTTAAAGCTCCTCTAAGGAACTTTTAGTTGGTGTTTATTTTGGTGATCTTTGTGGACATTGTGCCTCCTCTAACCCGACGCCCACCTGGGTGTTAGCTAATAGGGCTTGGACGATATGCTTTTCTCCTGATTTGTTTCCTTTACGATTTTGGGGTACTGATTCAATTTAAAATGTGCTTCTTCAGTATTCCTGATTTTTGCAATTTTCAGTTCACTTTTTTAACAACAGACCAAATGAAAATGGTAAATGATGATGATGATCTCTACTGACTAAAATGAAGGATTTAAATCTTGAATTTTTTTTTTTTAAATCTCGATTTAAAATCATTCAAGAAAGAATCTTGATACTATGATAAAACAAATTTTTCTCCCACCCCCAGCAGCTAAGCTCTGAAGGTTGATACCACTCTTATGTCTATATCAGATTTAGCAACAAGTAGCTGCTTACTAGCTGTAGCTTAGCATTATGTATGAAAACATACAAACAGCTGAGCCAGCTTTTATGCTGAGTTAGTAACAACCCTTTGGCTAATTTTCAACATTTTTCTACTTGAGACTCACAGGACCAGAAAAATAGTTTCAGGGATTAAATGATAAAAAAGATAATGACTGAAAAAATCAATAGATGAAGCTTCTTGATGTTAAAGTTGAATAATTTTTGTGTCTTCAGGATGGTGGATGTTGGTGGTCAGCGTTCAGAGAGGAGGAAATGGCTCCACTGCTTTGAGAACGTCACCTCCATCATTTACTTGACTGCACTGAGCGAGTACGATCAAGTCCTTATCGAGAGCCCAAAGGATGTAAGATGGAAACAGAATTTCAGTCTTTTATCTGTGTATATGTGTGTGTTTACTAATGTACATGTACAAAAACATTTGTGAAGATCAGTCGTGTGTGCGTATACATTTAAAGTCAAAAGCAGTAGCACAACATCTTGATGTTAGGCTCCGATATTTGTTTGTGCCCCATCCCCACCCAAATCACCAGCACACACACAAGTGTGGACTAGCATTACAAGTGACTTGCCACACACTCATCCTGCAAACCAGCTGTCACGTCATTGTGTCCAGTGTTAGCTCCATTAGCCATGTCTGTGCATAGCATGATCGTACTCTGCCTTCTGGTATCCCCTCTGTTGCTGGGTTAGCATGGCTAGCTCATCCATCTTATTGGAGATAGATCTTACGTTCCCAATAACGATGGATGGAAGGACAGGTCCATGTCGTCACTTCTTAGCTCACACCTGAGAACCAGCACGTCGTCCTCCCCTCCTTCTCCTCACTTGTGGGGAAACATCAGTCCTTGCACCAGTTAGCATTGACGTGCTACAGGCTGCTAAAAGTCGATTTCTCATGCAAATAACAATTGCCATGGTTACATTAAAGGATCTCCAGACAAACACAGGAGCAACAATAGTAAAAATTTCACTGAAGACACAAAAAGTTTGGTGTCCATGTCCAACAGATACAAAGTACAAAGTAATGATCTACTCCAAATGCAAAAGTTATGAAAAAGAGACAAAAAAATGACAAAGAAGAGAGAGCTGCCGCAACAGGCAGCCACAACGGGGTGGCGCCTAGCAACTAGGCAATTAAAGTTACATCAGCGGTGAAACAGTTTTTTACTCAATTTGTAAAACTAGTTTGCTGTTCACTTGTTTTTGCTAAATGACTTTGATTTCAAAGATAAATTTTCTCAACCCTTTCCAGAATCGACTTAAAGAGAGCCTCGCCTTGTTCAAGACCATCCTCTCTTACCCTTGGTTTCAAGACTCTTCCACCATCCTCTTCCTCAACAAAACAGACTTGCTGGAAGAGAAGGTCAAAGAGTCTCATTTGGGGAACTACTTCCCAGCATATAAGGGTAAAAAGTGTCTGTTGAAATGTTACATTGCTATATTTTTTTTATTTAATATCATGAGTATTCTCCTAAATCTGACCACTTACACCCCCACAGGGCCAAAGGGAGAGCCAGAGCCTGCAAAAAAGTTCATCTCAAACATGTTCGTGCAGCAGCACAAAGGGCGCCATAAAGCCCTCTACCCACACTTCACCTGTGCCACGGACACAGAGAACATCAAGGTCGTCTTCAAAGCCGTCAAAGACACACTTTTTGAAGAAATTGTTGACATCCTTACAGGACAGCAGGGTGTGACCTAAAACCAACATCAGTTTTCTAAAATTACAACCATGAAGACCAATGACACTTTGAAAATATGAACTAAAGTTGGAGATGACTTAATCTTACTTTCACTTCTATAAATCAACCACTTGGATACTGTTGGCCATGCTAAAAGGACTCTGCTAGTGTTTTCTTTCTCTGAGCCTAGGGTCTGGTTGTAGTTTGGGAATACTCCTCCTCCCCATGTTCACTTCGCAGCTCAGAGTTCTCTTTTTGGTGAGTTATTAGCAGTGTTGGGCAAATTTCTTTAAAAAGTCATTAGTTACTCATTACTTTCCCCAAAAAGTAACTGAATTAGTGACGGAATTGCTCCTTCATGAATGTAATTAGTTCCCTGGGAAAGTAATTCTTGGGTTATTTTTTTTTTGAAAACTTTTAACTTTGCAAAAGAATTCAGTTTTTGAGCAGGTATTCCTCGGGGACATGTCGGTTCTCGCCTTTTACATCTATGATGTTAAAGTAGTGTCTGTTTACTACCACCCTGAAAATGACGTAAATGTAAAGTCTTGTTTTTAAGTCTGTTCCTGTCATCTCTATTTTTTCAAGTCAAAACAAGTAGGCTACTTGTGCCTTACATTCAAACCTCAAAAAGCATCCACCCCTCTACCTTGAGTTGGTTTGATCCAAAGACGCTGCAGGAGATCCTCTCTGACTGCAGGTTACACAGACACGCACAGGTAGCTGTGTGATACTTGTAACTGAAAAGTTTACTTTAGCATCAGCTCTTTGCTTAAACATGCTGGCTCTTGAAGCAGACACATACTGACCACTGTAGTAGGGCCCATGGTCACAGGTGCTGACAACCAGGTGCAAATCAGGTACGTGGGTAACAGAAGCTCCAAACAAGAGTCAACCTGTTTGGCACTGGCAGAGAAGATTTGACATATTTTTCATGGGTGCAACCCACATACTCAGCTCTGCTGCTCATAACACAAATGCATGTTCGTTACAAAGGTGACTCTATTTAAAGGAAAATTAACAGACTTTCTAACTGTATAATACCACGGCCAAACCGGACGCAAATTTGAAAATTTAAACCAGCGTCACGCCTGTGAGGCACTGCCCGGACGCCCAAGTCTGGACGCTGGATTTTTTTGACGAGCTGAGGGGCCGACGCGTGTCACTGTGCAGGCGGAGTTAAGAGCCCACTCATTTAAAGACTGTGGTTTCAGAAGCACGAGAGTAGAGTGTGTGAAAGCCTTGGAGATCACAATCAAGGCACGCAGCCTCTCCCTGGTAATCCACCTCCACTGGCCCTACCAGGCTGTTCCCTGCAACCTCATCTTTGACCCCCTGACTCGAGTTCCTGGAGGTCTCTCTGGGGATAATGAAGGGGTCGAGGAAAGAGAGGACTGCAGAGAACTTCCATCTTTTCCCTGGCTCTGCCCCACTCCTTCCTCCTCTCTATCAGGCTCTTACAACTTTTACAACAGGACTCCACTGAGAAAAACACAGTCGGACTCAGTGATGACCCATGCAGGCAAATCCAGCTAGAAATGAATATTTACAGAACTTACTTTCAAAACCTGTCTCCTTAGCGACTTTCACCCAAGCCTGCTGCTTTTTTTCCGGTCTCTGTAGAATACACACGTTGTATCGTATAACTCTGGATGATGACACCGCACAGATTATTTTCTCTTAAATCTTCCGGCGGGGTTGGAGTTAGAGCAGGTGGCGGCAGTCCCTCCCAAAGTCATCAAATCAATGACATTGTGGGGGAATGTCATCGCTGATTGAATTGATTGATAGCTGAAGTTCGATATTTTCACACGGGCGTAGAGGTGTCTGACGCCCCACACGCACCGACCCTCCAAACACATCCAATGCCCCAAATGCACTGGGCCAAATACGTCCAACACGCCATCTGGGGGCGAAATCTGCATCCAAATGCGTCGTTGCATTGACTTTGTATGTAATCTCGACGCAAATTTGTGTCCGGTGTGGCCGTACCATAAGACAGGGGTGGGCAATAAGCTTTTCATGAGGAACTGCATAAGAAACCTGAGTCATGCTAGAGGGCCACACCAACAATAACATGAACTTAAATCTGCTCAACATAATTTTTTTTCCCCTTGTAAAAGGGACTTCCTTATTTATCTTTATTAGCTGCTACTGTTAACCAGAAGAAAAAGGGTGCTCTGTACATATGAATGAAATTATATGAAATTGTGGTGTGGTGTTGGCACCCCAACAGAAGGGTACCAAAAAGTTGGACACATGGGTTGGTTATTTGCAGACCTGTCCCAGTTTTAGTCAAAAGAAATGACACAACACAGAAATGACAGGGTAGTGCAGTAAGTAAGAAAAGTTCATCCATACCAAGATGTGGGTCACATAAAGATTTTAAAAATGTCAACTGAACTAAATCTACATCTTCAAAATTCCTAAAAACTGCCAGAACATTGAAACTTTATTGAAAGTTTGCAGTGTATGTAAGGACACTATTCTGTCCCCAGTAGATTTCTGCAGGACGCCACAACTGCTGGAAATGATTGGAGCTTTCTGACCACTCATCCTGTCAAAGTGAAACACCAAAATGTGTTTTGGCACCTTTCATTGGTGGCCAAGAAGTAAATAGTCCTCAGGTGACTCTTTTAGTCTTCTTTTAGTTCCTGAAATAACAGGAGAAAAAGAATAAGCCTTAAGTACTGCCAAAAAAAAGCTTAAAAGCGCACCCCCCCCCAAAAAAAAAAAAAACGAATCAACAAAAAAACAAGATCTGACACATTAAAGTGAGCTTAACTGTTGTATTACAAACTACACACATAATATATTCACCCTGTGTCCACTGCGCCCCTGCACTGAAGCAATCAGCGAGGTTAGACCTGTAGGGAGAACAATGCCTGTTTCCACACAGATGGTGAGACAGCCTTGCTAGTATTGATTTTATCTGCTTTGTGGCTGTAGTTTGCTTGTGTAAGGGTTGAAAAGTTCAGCTGGAGTGCAGAATATGAAGCACACATTTGAAGTTGCATTAGTGGTGTGGAAAGCTTCAGATATTTGCTCTGGATCAATCATTTTTCTGCAAGCGTGGGGTAAAGCGTGTGAATATTATCAGTGCATGAAGCTGGAAGTGTTTTAGTCTATGCTGTTTTATCTCCAGAGGGCTGAATGTGTTGTCGCTGCACAGCCAGGCTCACAAATCTACTGTCAGGCTTTAATAGTAACCCCACATTCCTCAGTGGTAGGAATAACATAAAGTCACCCACACATGCACACACAGGCATGAAATAATGAGCACACCCTCCTATAGCCCCATTCAGCTGCTGTGCGCCGAGCTGCTGTAGCAGGTGATCGCCCTTATTTGGTCACAGCCTGGATCATGTGACCACAAAATGGTGGAAGCTGTGAGCTGTTTGTAAGCTGAGCATCTCCACCAAGAGGGCTGGAAGCAGGAAATAGGCCGAGATCCTGGAAGTACATCCATGATCTGAGACAAAACCAGGACAGAGAATCCCGAGCCCCAGCAGTGCAGTGAGTAGATGATGCTTTCCTGTTGTGTGGAGATTAAACAGAGACAGAGAGGGTTTGTGTTTGTTTGTTTTTTTCACAGCCAGTAGACAGGAAGCCAGGAGAGAAGGGTCTCTGTCATCAGCACCGTGCTACTGTCCTGTGGATGTGGATGGAAGATGCTCTAAATCAGTGGTCCTCAACTGGTTTGGCTTCAGGACCCACCATCACCCCTCGATGACGAGCTGTGATCCAAATCAAGGAAAAATGTTCAACGTATTAAATTTGTTTGATAGAGTGATGGTGCAGTTTGAATCTAAGATACAGAAAGTCAGAGTCTGCCAACATACAAAAAATAAGTTCAACAGTAAACTTCAAATTGACTCTACACCTCTTTGACCCGCCATGTCCACAGCTCATGGCTGCAGTAAGATGAGGTTCTCTGAAATGCTGTGAGGCTTCTTAAACTGAGCAACACGATGTGCCACCCTGTTCTTGCCTCGAGCATGAAGAAGTCGGAGACGTTTGTGATGTCCTCAGGTCTTAAAGTCGTCTTAAAAAACACTCAACAGGTTCAGGGACGGGAACCTTTCACATTTGAAACAATACAGTACTGGTACCCGGTACCTGGCAATCGGTACTCAATGGTACAAATTTTTAGTACTTTTGCGTGTGTTGATGTTGCAATAAAAATTAATTTGTTAAAAAATGAAATTTCAAAGTTTTTCGATTTAACATGTTCATTTCTCAATGTATAAACTTGCAATTCTTTTTTGTAAGTCTAGTTTAGAAAATTGCCTACTCTGCCGCTCCCTCACAGTCACAAGGATGTGTTTAGGTACTGAAACATGGTACTGTTTGATTTAACATGAATTGATATTCGGCACTACAGACAGAATTCTGTTGGTACCTGTAAAAGTACCTAATTTGGTAGCCGTCCTTAAAGAGGAGAGTCTTTTGTTTCCAAATGCTGCTTCAGTTTCTGACGGCTTCATGCTTTCACTTACACCTCGCTGCACAAAACATTGCCATGCTTATTTCCTGTAATGAAAAAACTGACTTTAATGGTCTTTTTCAGTAATGAGGCGAGCCCGCGAGCTAGTTCAGGCAGTCAACTCGAGCAGCACTGCTATACACATACCACGTGTCTCACACGTCATAACCATCTTGCAATCACACTCTCTCAATTGGGCGGTCTATTTAAACGGGGAGTCTCTCATCCCTCTCTGCCTGTCAATGCCTTAGCTGCCCTGCGATTGTAATGCTGCATGTTTCTTTGCACCCACCACCACCCCAGCAACCACCTGCAGGCTCCGGGGGGGATTATGTTCAGTATGTTTTGCTCATCACTCCTCAATGTCACCATGTAAATTTATTGTGAGGGGTGATGAGGCCGGAGCCTGGCACCAAACATAAAATATATTTGCTGCTAAATAAACAATTCAAATGTGAGTTGCCTGACTGAACTGTGAGATAAATGGTGTCACTTTGCACGACAGGGCATTATCGCCACCTACTGTTCAGTTGCCACATTTGAACATTTTGAGACTTCAGTTACGCAACAGCATGGCGTGTAGCTTTATACCCCTAACATTTTCCAAAATGACCAACAAATACGTCAGTCAAGCTGGGGGCTCAGTGCAAAAGTAAAACCTAGCAAAGCTTTGAGTTTTTTTTTCTTTTGTATTTCCTTGTCAGATGCCTCTTTACAACAATATTAAAGGTCCCATATTCTGCTCCTTTTCTGCAGTTTAATATGGATCATTGATGTCTTCATGAAATGGTAGTAACATGTTTTGGTCCAAAAAGCCAATAAATCAAGCACAGCAGCATTGTTTCCCGACTCTCATAGCCCCTCTGTTCAGAACGGTCTGATTTAGTGGGCGTGACCTTCATATGTAAATGAGCCACCGCTGATACCGCCCCGCTCTTCACTGAGAGCGCCACGAGCTCCGAGTGCACAATGTTTCGAAAACAGCGAAGCTCGTTTACCGTAACATTACAGGCTAAAACAACAGGCTAACCGCAGCTAAAGTTAGCATCCTGTAGCTAACACAGAGACAGGGGGGACACTGAGGCCAAGCTCTTACATCTGCTCCACAGCACACAGCATTTAAAATACTCACATTTCCAGGGTTCGAGGTTTGTTGGTGGAAGGTTGCTAATGCGCCTGGATTCAGGACCAGTCTGTTCGCTAGCCCTCTGTTGTACTGTCCAAAGTTGGAAAAGTAGTCGGCCGTGAAGTGACTAACACACACATGTGCAGTTTTACTGAGTGTAGCTGGAACATTTCCTTGATAAATGAACTCTAGCCACTTAGTCTTGTCTTCTTCCAAGATGGGAAGCTTGTGCATGGAACTATGTGGCTGTTTACAGCCAAAAACAGAGCAGTGATGGCTCTTCAACTTTGGCATTCTCTTCCCAGGGAGGGGAGTGGGTGGGGAGGGGGTTCGGGGGTATCTGCTCCGGTGGACCAATCAGGTCAGACTTGCTCCTGAGTGGTCAAAAAAGGGAATCGCAGACGTCGGCAAATCCCCAAAATCCAAACAGCTTGTTTTAGGTCAGGATTTTGCATTCACAAGCTCTACTAAGTACAGGTTTGTTCATTAAATGTCACATTTTGTGGGCTGGGAGGAAAGCCAAAGACCCACAAATTTCCCTGAAAGGCTTAATAAAGTGATTTTTGCATAATATGGGACCTTTAAAGGAATAAGAAACACAAATTTGAAGCTAATATCAACTGGTAGTCATTTGAAGCACTATTATCTCACTTAGAGTTTGATATTAAAGAGCCACTGTCTTTTATTGCTCATTGAAAGAGTTGGTTGAATGTAGAGTGATGGAGACGTCAGAGTATCTAAAGTACTGATTTTTTCATACAACATCTCTCTGGTGCCAGCAAAGGTTAAGACGATGGTAAAAGCACCTTTCCGACAGTAAAGCAGACCTGTTGTTGTACAGGTTTAAGAAAATAACTGAATAAAAAGGTTTCTTAAAAGGGGTCTCAAAACATTAACATGTCACTTTTTGAAACAACATAATTGTATAAAAGGAATTTAAGTTTCTGCTCCTTGAATTCAACCTTGATGACATGAAGAGAAGCGCTGACAGCTTCTGTTTGTCATGTAAATGTAGAAAACGCATTAAAGCTTTGACACAATGCAGATTTCAGTTAATGACTGAACCCTCTGGTCTCTTTTATGCTACCTACTCTGGAGTGCAAAGAGTGAAATTCTTATGGTATGTTGAGATTTTCTGTTTGTTTGGCTCTTTAAAAATGTCCGAAGCTGGTCTCTGTAGGATGGCGGATGTGGGCGGCCAGTGTTCAGAGGAGGAAGTAGATTCACTGCTTTGAAAATGTCACGTCTGTCATGTTGCTGGTGGGTCTGAGAGAGTATGCTCAGGTCCTCGCGAATGAGGTGAGCGAAGGATGTCTACTTGCAGAATTCAACTCACTGATCTTCTCTTGTTTGAATACTTCAAATGGAAGGACTCAAAAAACAAACATTATTGCAGCTGTTGAGATGCAAAAGAAACTACTTTTCTATACAGTCCTGGTAATCTGATGCCTCCCATTCTCTCCCTTTTTCTGTTCTGACCCTACTTTATAGCAGTTCACACAGCTCACCTGCAGGGGGAGCTCTTAAGTCACTCTCCTCAGCAGCAGAGTGCGCTTCTCAGCAAGGATTGTTCACTTGATCTTGATGAGATTACAGCCAATTGAATTTTCTCAAACAGCATTTCATTCATTCAATTTTCTACAACTTAAAGCTCCTGTATGGAGTTTTAACTGGTTTTGAAACTGACTAAAATAAATGTAAACATGTCTTGCAGACTTGAAAAAGCAAACAAGACCATCAGTAAGACAAAGATTTTACTTTTATCAAAAGTTACTCCTAAAGAGGGAGTTTTTCCTTTTTTAAAAGTCTTTTACTGTCCCTCTGTAACCCCCATAAAATCAGCACAAAAAGTTCTTCACAGGAGCTTTAATTTTTTTTTTCCCTTTAAGTAAAAAGCTAAAAAAAAGGTACAAGCATCGATAAGCAGGCCCTAGCCTCCGGGCGACTGCCACATATGCAGCAAGATCTGCCTAAGCAAAAAGCTTCGACTTCCTGATTAATGGCAAGAAATCAGAGTTTGATGTGGCGCCATAGACACATCCTTTAACTAACGGGTGACCAGTGAAGTTTTATAAAGGCCAGAGAGAAATTTTGGAGCATAATTAAATAGGAAAATGTAAACGGTGGGTGGGTGTGTGTCCGCCCGTCTCCTTTATTTATTCTAAAGCTTTCATATACCCGGTGAAACACTACGGTGACTTTAATGTTCTGTTTCTGCCCTCTGTCTCACTCTCCCAGGCCCCCGGCGGGATGTGAAAGAAGTGAAAGATTTCATCTTAGATATGTTTGTGAGTCTCAATCCCAATGAGATGAAAATCATCTACTCCCACTTCACCTGCGCCACAGACACAGACAACATTCGATTTGTCTTCCGTGCCGTCAAGGACCACATCTTGCAGGGCAACCTGGAAGTCTTCAACCTGGTTTGAGGCGGCGTTTGTTGCTGCTGTAATTCAATGGAGTGTGTAGAGCTGGCAGCCAGGAGAGCCCTGCAGTGATTCAGTCTGCCTCACACTGCTGCTGAACACTGAAATCCTCAACAGGAAATTGAGAAGCTGCAGAGCCCGTCACCAAATGACTTTAGCGCTGGTGTATTTCAAATGTTCCTGTTAGCTTCTCTGGAAATGGATGTCTCCGGCTATAATGAAGTGTGTCCTGACAATTAAAGTGCTGCCTTAGTGAGGAGTCTATTCTAGTGAGGGCGCTGAGATTTATGGAGCTCTTTGAGGACATTTTGGAGCTGTAACAGTATAAATGCAGACTGATGGATTGAGAGGAAAGTGTTTCAGTGCTTTCGTGAACTTTAAATGTAGCGGGTCTCTTCTTCAGGGAAACAACAAATATACAAAAGATTTGACCATTGTTATTTACATCTGTACTTTGATCCACTCTGATCAACCAGACTTCCTGTCCGAAAAATTCTCCTCCTAAAACACCAACATTTATTAAATAAAAATAAAATGTCTGCCCCAAACAAATGGATTTGGTGACAAATGTATGATCCTTCTTTAAATGTTATATCAGTGTTTCTCCTACCATAATATGGTGCAGAGGACCCGCTCCCCCCTGGAGGTTGAGTTGATTTTATTGTCCAATATAGTGCCAGATCACAGCCTAAGTAATTTAGAGTTACCGCTCTGACAAATCAGGTCTATACCTTGTTTCATTAATTTAACAGACTAATTCTGCAATAAATATATAGTACAATAATAGCAACAATAACTCAATCTACCCTTGACCTATAAAGATCCTGTTTGTGATCTTCAAGGACAGGATCTCAAGGTGCAACCAGGGAAAGGAGGTTCTCCAGTTTGGGAGCCTCAGAGTTCCACCTCTGCTTTTTGCAGACAATGTCTTTCTGTTGGGCTCCCCACAGGCTGGGACCTCCAGGAGGCACTGAGGCAGTTTTCGGCCAAGTGTGAAGTGGCTGCTAGTAGGTCAGCACCTTTAAGTCTGTGGCCATGGTCCTCTGCTGGGAAACAGTGGATGCTCTCTCTGGGTGGGAAGTAAGTCTTTGCCTCAAGTGAGGAGTTCAAGTATCTTGGGGTCTTGCTCACATGTGAGGGCAAAATGGATCATGAGGTTGAAAAATTGGTTCGGTGTTGCATCAGCAGTGATCTGGGTGTTGTTCTGGGCCATTGTGGTGAAGAGGGAGCTGACCCAGAGTCAAAGCTTGCTATTTACCAGTTGGTCCATATTCCATCCCTCACCTATGGTCATGAGCTTTGGGTTCTGACTGAAAGAATGAGGCAGAGACAAGTTTTCTTTAAAGGGTGCCGAGCTTAGCCTTAGCAAGAGAAGCTTCCAGCATCCAGACAAAGCCGGAGTGTTTCAGGCTTTTAATAAAGATGCCTCCTGAATGCCTTTAACTGGAGGAGTTTGGGCATGTCTAACAAGGAGGAGACCCTGGGGCAAACCCAGAGCCAGGTGGAAGGATTATCTGGTCTGTGAAACCAGTCTGATCTGATTGTTATTGACCATGTCCATCCCTTTATGAGCACAGTGTACCCATCTTCTGATGGCTACTTCCAACAGGATAACGCTCCATTTCATAAAGCTGGAATCATCTCAGACTGGTTTCTTCAACATGACAGTGAGTTCCCTGTACTCAAATGTCCTCCACAGTCCCCAGATCTCAATCCAATAGAGCACCTTTGGGATGTGGTGGAACGCGAGATTCTCATCATGGATGTTCAGCCGACACATCTGCAGCAACTGTGTGATGCTATCATGTTAATATGGACCAAACTCTCTGAGGAATGTTTCCAGGACCTTGTTGAATCTATGTCACCAAGGATTAAGGCAGTTCTGAAGGCAAAAGAGGTTCCAACCCAGTACTGACTGTAAATGTTTGGTTTGGTACTTGCAAAGAGTTGTTTTAAGACAGTGAAAATCAGCCTTTCATGCTATAAATGACATGATTTCCTGTTTACATCTTACATACAATACAGAATGCCCAATACTAGGCCCAAATTCATCAAGTATTGGGGTTCCTTCATGGGGTTTATCAGATGGGAAAAGATAATCAATTGTAATGTTATACATGTAACGGTAACTGAGAACTGACTGCCAACCTGGATAATACGGTGGTGTGATAATTGCATTACCTGTTCTTATATGGGCTCAGCATTCATGATTTTACTTTTTGTATTAAGTGCATTTTTTCTCCCCTCAAAATAATTTTCTTTCCTTGCGTTTGATCTTGTATGGTTATTTAACTGGGTGCACGTAAATTTCAATAAATATAGTGCAGTTATGTTCTCGCTTCACTTGCATCAAAGTTTAGCGTTGATTGACTAACTGCTAGAAGAAAAAACTGTAAGGTTTGATAAACTCTGAGGTACAAACTGATGCATTCTTGTTCTTCATTAACCAGCTGTTAAAGGAAATAAATAACAGAAAATAAACAGATGTTGTGCTGGCTATGTGCTATTTATTCTTTACTTGTGTTTGGAAGTCAGCCTCTGCTCACTGTTGGTTTAGCATTTGGTCTTCTTGGCTGCTTCACTGGCTCATCTGGAGCCGTGTTAGACCTGAAATCCTCCTCTGTGATGCATCCATCTGGCTGCAGCCTGCAGCAGCATTCAGTTCGAGGTCCATTTATATTTAGTGTTGCACACAGGGATATAAAGTGTGACAAAGAAATGTTATTTCTGGAGGGAGACAGAAAGTGACGGTAATTTGGTGGTGGTGCATCTAGGGAAGAATGTAAGGGTGAGGGGCCTGCAGTGTGCTAGATCCTTTAATCAATGCAGACCCAAATATTGTTCTGATATGATGAGACATTTATTTTTCCAAAAACATGCACAAGTTCAACTCAAGTCAAAACATGCTAAATAATTTGGTTTCATGAATGTTGGTAAGTGAGGTAAATATGGCCAAGTGTATGTTGTACTGAGGCAAAAAAAAGAAAAAACTTTCAGAGCTGAAAAGACGACTAAAACTTTGTAATTACTGAAGTGAGACAAAATTTGTCTTTAGGATGTCAGCCAGACCAATGCCCAAAAAGTACATTAACATACTTACAGGTTTCTTGCTCAGATAAACATCAAAGTCTGTCTTCCAGCCGTGGTCAGACTGTTTAACCATACTTCATAATCACCTGTAAAATGTAGTCCTACTAATGTTGAACTCCTATATCGTGTGAATTTTTGTGCAATTAATATGTTTTTTAAATATAGTGCCTGATTTCACTATCAGCACATATTGAATAGGGATGCAGTTCCTCAAAGCTTGCTACTGTTGAAAAGCTATGCCCATATATGGGCATAGCTAATTTAACTGACAGGCAGGCAACCTGTAGCTGTCCTAAAAGAGGCTAAGGCTATGTCCACACGTAGCCGGGTAATAAGGAAAACACATATATTTTTTTATACGTTTACGCCTGTCGTCCACATGAAACAGCAGTTTTTTGTCACCGAAAATGGTGTTTTCTAAAAACTGGCCAAAGTGAAGATTTTGGAAATCTCCGGTTTCATGGTTTTGTGTAGGCGCCGGTAAACAGAGTTTTCAGCTCTTAAACGTCACAGCTGATTGACGGGGGCTCATTCTGGTTGGCTGACACGGGTTTTACATCAGGTAAATACTGCCCATTATGGGTTTGGCGCACTTGGAGCCGCACTCAATGGCGGATTTACCCGCTGCGTGTGGACGGAAGTATTTTTAAAAACGAACGAGGGGGGATATATGTTTTTGAAAATACCCAGCTACGTGTGGACATGGCCTAAAGGTCCACCTCTTCACCTCATCTCGATTGATCGAATGAAGTTAGCAAACAGCTTTTTCAATACAGCAACTGCCAACAAAGTTCTGTATTAGAAACAAATAGGTGACGTCATAGAGAGGACATCCACATTCCATACAATCTATAGTGATGACTAACATATTATATGCCTTCTATCTGCTTTATTAACACCCCAAACACCAACAGAACAGTGAAGAATCCAAAATACATTTATCCCAGTGTATTTGATGTTTTTACTTAAACAGTGACACAACAGAACCGCAACATTTCAATCTTCTTGGCTTATTTCTTCAGGGACTCTAGGCCATGAAAAAAAAATATATATTTATTTATATCCGAGTATGCATGCACTGTTGCAAACTCGCACTCAGGTTTACAAACTCACACTCAAGTTTGCAAAAATAAATGAGTAAATAAATAAATAAATAAGTGAAAAAATAAATAATTAAGTTTGACTCAAGTTTTTAAGTCTGTAAAAACTTGGATTAGTTCAGCCTTGCAGATTTTATCTGCTTGAAATACAGTAATGTTCCTTAAACTGTACTTTATGTTGAAAAGAAAGTACAAAGCCATGGTTCATTTTATTAAGTTATTGTGTCCCACCACTTATTTTTAATGACCTGTTTGGGCTTCCATACCTAGACATTCTTAAGTTTCAGTTAAAATCACAGACTGTATGATAAAATTATGTAAAATTGAAGACTTACCTGCAAAATCTCTAGGTATATTTACAGATATGATTCTGCTCCAGACTATCCGCCCCTTTCCTTTGCCTCACTGTGGGGAAAGTGTCTGACATTCAGCGGCCCCTGGGAGTGTGGACCTGTAAGCAGATACTCAGAAACTCCCCTCGCCTTCAGTCCCTCACACTCCGGCCCTCCACCCGCCTCCTCGTGCACAGCAGGAATGTGAAATGCACCTGAGCTGGACCCGCACGAGGAAGAATGAGTGCAGAGAGTCGCCACCTGTTCCGGGACGGAGGAAACCTTCTTGGCAAGTCCGAGGAAAATCATTAGCCTCTCTTTTCACTAATCCCCGTCAGCTGTGGCGTAGTTCATCAAAAAGCAGGTCGTGAAGTGGTGGGAAGATGGCAGAGTGCTGCCTGACTGCTGAGGAAACGGAGAGACTGAGGATACACAGAGAAATAGAGAGGCAACTTCGACGGGATAAGAGAGAGTCTTACCGGGAGCTGAAGCTGCTGCTGTTAGGTGAGTGATAGAGGACAGTTCGCTGATTCACTTCCTCATCTTCTCTTAATGTGACTCACATAACATGAGACTTCTAAATTTACATTAAATACAATTTTAAAAGACAATATCTGGATGTTGTAATTTAGTTTAAAAAGTGTCTCATGCTGTATATTTTTCTGTTAATGTCAGGGTCACAGTTCAGGCTTGCTGCCATTATTTCTGTAAAGGTAACCTAAGGTTATCACATAGATATGGCTCTCTAAACCAACAGAGTTGACTGCCTGTAGATGTCAGATAAATTGTCACAGCTTGGACACATGATTTCTAAACATGTCCCAACTAGTTTTGGTGACTTCTCATTTAAACTCAAAGTGTTTCAATATAATCACAATGCAATTGAACACGGTCTACTAACCAGAAGTATTGACCTCATTTTTGTGCAAAATTAAAAATCTTGTAAACAATCTTTGTTGAAACATTCTTTTTCACCGTAGCGTGTCACTCCGAGGTAAGTGCAGGAATTAAAGCCAGAGATAATCAAACTAAGGCTGTATGAAACATAGTTTTAACCTATTTTTCAGATAAGGAAAAAAAAAGTCATCAGTTTTGGGCACAAGTTGCCTTTTTTTTTTCAGAGGGCCACGTTTATTTTTTTGTGTGTGAAAATGACCCATGGCTAACAGCTTTCACTGATACTTACCAAGAAACTAACATGAATTGCAAATGTTTTAAGTGTTTCCGGTATCAGTCTTTACATGTGCTCAAACATCCTTGTACCATCATGACAGACTTATGTAATCAAACCTCACCTGTCCCTCAGGTGTCTCTTCATACCAGATGATCAGTGGTCAGTTTTCTGCTGTGTTACATCCTGTGTAAACATCAGCAAACTCTGCTTATGACCAAAGAAAACGTTCTCCATTAGGGGACGATTTCAGGGAAAATAGGTCAGGATTTTTTATGGCAGGATCAGGATCTGGACTTTTAGCCCCAAACATTTCTTAGCCTTCCTAATGAACAATTTTATGCACCAGTATTTTCCATTTCTGCACCATTTTATAACTTTCTGTTGAGTTTCTGCAGAATGCACAGAGTTTTAGCTATAAACAAGTAGCCTTTGCACAGTCCAAATGTAGTTTAGTGGGACGTAATACGTTGGTTTTGTTTGTGCACTGGACCAAAAAATATAAATGTACACATAATTTAGAGCATGATTCATTTCATTACATTATAAGGTGAAAGCTCTGCCACAATTGGCTCCATTGTCTGTTTGTCCACTAAAAAAAAATAAAAGCTGAGGTTGTAAACAACACATTGGACATGAACTTTAAAATATTAAGCCTTGACAGAGAGAGGAATATCCTCCTGTAAAGGTCAGCTCCTGGTTAATATTTTAAAGCATTTTGGCACTTAGCAGCTGCTCTTATCAAGTAATTTACAACCAAGGGGGCAGGAAACAGTTCACCGCTCCATTCAAGGGCAAACAGCTATTGTTAGATACACTGATTGGCAAACCTTCAGTCTTCTAATAACAACGCCAAGTTCAAGCTGTAACTCTGCGAAATACAATACTTAAACACAGTTTTCACATGTGAATATTTTTTTGCATTCATAATAGCTCAGCATTTTTCATCCTGTTTACCCTCTGCTGATTGATTTTTTTTCACCCATGCCCCATTTCTTTTTTCTCTTTGATCTGATTCCATCTCCTCCTTTTGTCTCATTTGTTTCATTTGCCCAGGCACTGGTGAAAGTGGGAAGAGCACTTTCATTAAACAGATGAGGATCATTCATGGCAGCGGGTACAATGAAGCTGACAGGAAAGGATTCACTCGTCTGATATTTCAGAACATCGTCACAGCCATCCAGGCGCTGATCAGCGCCATGAAGTCTCTGAGGATGGACTACGTGGATGATAAGAATATTGTAAGACAAGTCATACCCTTTGAAAGGACTAATACTAATCTACCTAATGTCCTTTAAAACACCAGGACGTGAGGCTCATTAGTAACCTCACTGTGTCACTGCAAAGAGAGTCTATGGTCAAACTGGTTAGTCCTGAATCTTTGGTGATGCTGCTTTGATTTGGTATTTCAAACTTCCTCAACAGGAGGAAATGGGAAGACTAACATAAATGCCTGTGTGTGGCAACAGCAGATCAACCAGTACACATTTCAGTGCAACTTATTTGACAAGCTGCAGCCTTAAAGAGAGGGTATCCTGCTCCCATATTTTCAACATGGATACAAAATATCAAAGCTGGACTTTTCAAACCTCTACATATTGTAGAAATTTCTGAATCTGTCTGAACTTATCATTGTTTGTTTGAAAAATAGCTTCAGCCCCCTAACCCTGAAATGATGAGGTCATCACATGAGAACCTCATAACTAGTTCATAACATGTTGGAGTGGGGGGCCTCAAACACCAAGGCCTTCCCATAGCTCTCCCCCTGACAAGCCTTCAGAGGGCTGACCAATCAGAGGGAAGGAGGTTAGCGAAGCAGGGAGCTTTAAAGAGACAGCAGCTAAAACAAAGTGTTTCAGACAGAGACTGAAGTAAGAGCCTTCATATATATGCACCTTTCTTTAAAAAAGAGAAAGATAGCACAGTACCCCCTCTTTAAGCAATGTTGTGAATGGAGATTTTCATTAAACTGCACCTCCCTAATCCTAGAATATATAATTAAAGCAGCATTTGACCGTCACCCTGATCATAGCCTCAGAAGACAACAGCCCATACCTCTCACTTTTTTTTCTGAGAGTTTTGTTGATGTCCAGAAACCCTCTGGATGGATTTCTGTCAGCAGAGCTCTCATCTACCTGATGGTCTATTAATAGGCCAGGAAAAGATTGAAGGTTTGCCTTTAAATGAATCTCTGTGGCTTTTTGTGTGTGTGTTTGTGTGTGTGTGTGTCAGAGCTACGCAGAGAAGCTGAGCCAAGTAGAAGCTGACCGGGTGTCCACTTTGGAGGCTTGGCAGGCAGACGCCATTAAGAGAGTGTGGAATGACCACGGTGTTCAAAGGTGCTACGACCGCAGGAGGGAATTCCAGTTATCGGACTCTGCCAAATAGTAAGTCTGCGGTTAGTATTTTATATCTTAAAGAAAGAGACAAAGGATTGTTTTTTTCAGAAAACCATGATGTATTTGGGTGAAGAACTTTAAATTTAGGAATTTATTTTTATATGTCAAAGACTGGCCACATGGGACCACTCCTAGATATCAAGAATTTAAAATTGTAGAAGAGAACACGTTTACTATCTAATCCTCAATCACACACTTAACAACTTTAAACGTGGATCAAAAAGTAAAGATATTTGTCTTTGTTAGTTTATTTTATTTGTTGGAGCAAAGCTTCTTGACAATAAATCCTTTCCTGTTGTCTTTTAAATGTAGCTGTATTTGGAAAGAAAATGCATTGTGTGAGCAACAGCTACACATGAGGTTTTGAAAAAGTTAAAAAACTTGCCAAATCAACTTGACTCCGCATACCTTAAGATTATTTAGACAAACATCAGAAGCAGCGCTGAATCAGGTCAAGCTTCCCGATCGCAGGGGAAGACAACGGAGCCCTAAATGCAGCTTAAAATAATCTCGGGTGTGGTCAGCCTTCAGAAATGTAATAAATGAACTGTTCTTACATGATGTTCCATTTACGTCAGACAAACTTCAGTCAGCACTTTAACCTGGATGCTTGTTGTCAACCTTTCAGCTACCTGAGTGACTTGGACAGAATCATGAGTCCATCATTCATCCCCACCGTGCAGGACGTACTGAGAGTCAGGGTCCCCACCACTGGGATCATCGAGTACCCCTTTGAGCTTTCAAATGTGATTTTCAGGTAGGGTGTTGTTTTTTTCAGATTGTTTCCTCTTTGGGCTCACACAACCAGACTTATGGTGCCAGGAATTTGTCATGTGACACCAAATCCTCTCATCTTTAAATTCTGGTTTGTGTTCAAGTTCAAAAACCAAGAACTGACTTATTCATTAGTGATGCTGATGATTGGAGATTGTTCTCTTTGAAATAAGCCAGAGCCAGTTGTTTTAGTTGATGGATTGTGTGTCTTCAGGATGGTGGACGTTGGTGGTCAGCGTTCAGAGAGGAGGAAGTGGATCCACTGCTTTCAGAACGTCACCTCCGTCATTTACTTGGCCGCGCTGAGCGAGTACGATCAAGTCCTTATCGAGAGTGCTAAAGATGTAAGAGCAATGTTTTCTTTCAGAGTTTTTCATTTCTAGCCTTTTAAACCATTTTGTTGGAATACACGGGTCTTTCAGTTATAATGTGTGTGAATGTAGAGGTACATCTAAATGACTTTGAATATGGTGAAAAAGTTTATTTCAGTGGTTCAGTTCAAAAAGTAAAACTCATAATTTGTCTAGATTCAATGTCAAACCACTCATGAACCAGAGACAAGGACAGAGGGGTCTTACCTGGACTATGGAGGAAAAGAAACGGACCATTGTTTGGTGGACAAATGCAATGAATGCCAACAATGATATATTAAAAATAGCTAAAGGAAAAAACACAACTCATTATAATACTAATAAAAATACTAATTTATACAAAACCACCAAAAAAATAAGGCAAATGAAGGCAGTGGAAAGTGGAAGTGTGATTTTTTTCAACTGTGCAAAAAAAAAGAATGTAATATGAGGGGACCAGCATAAATTAGTCTCTGGTTGTTACCTTCCTGTCATTTGTTCAGGAGTCAGAAGGCAGTGGGAAAAGAATAGTTTTTGAGTCTGGAGGTTCCTACATTTCTCACTTCTTTACCTCCAGCCTGAGTTTGAACGGTCCTTGTCCTGGGTGGGTGGGGCTGAAGATGGAGGCAGCTCTCCTGTAGACTCTACAGTGGTAGACGCTCTGCAGAGAGGACAGTGGAGTCTTAAGGCCCGTTCCGCCTCAGTACGGCACATATTCTGTGGCGTTTCCAGTGGCTAATCCTGGGACAGATCCCCATATGACGGAGATGAACCGTTCCTCTTTTTGGGAGCCTTCTGTCTGGGTGCCCTACATACCAATCCAACCCCAGGAGGTGGAGCTAGACACACTGCAGTCTGTTGATTGGTAGAAAGAAATGTTACTTAACATGTGACAGCAGTTGCTGCATTTAACCTGGCGGCACACAGCCTTCTATGAAACAAAGCTTGATTGTTCTTTGTAACAAAGAGCCTCATGCCAATCACAAAGAAGACAAATTGCTGGGTGTCTTCTATCATTGCTCTTTGTTTATCGTGTCCCATTTTTCTTCTTCATTGGATATATAAGCCGGGTACTCTGTGTTGTGCTGCTATGTTGTTATGCTATTTTGTAGCATTCGGTGCAAACAGGATTAGGCGATACTGATCCAACCCGTACCAAACTGTCCTGATCCAAACTGGAGTGATTGGTGGAAACAGAGATTTAGTGATCCTCTCGGCAGTCTTTACCACTCTCTGCAGGTGTCTGAAGTCCTTGCTGATGTGTACGCCCAGGTATTTGAAGCTGCTCACCTCCTCCACCTCAAACTTCATGATGAACAGTGGTCGATGAGGTCTCCTCTCCTTCCTCACATCCACTGTTATGTCCTTGATCTTGTCCATGCTGAGAGTGAGGTCGATGTAATCACATCATGACACCAGGCTGGCCACCTCCGTCCTGTAGGCCGCTTCGCCACCGCCAGTGATATATCCCATCACTGTAGCATCATTGGCGAACTTCAAAGCTGCCAGGAATCTTTAAAGCACTTTATGCTTCCTTCAGCTTCAGGAGACAATGATTTCATTTTCCAGCAGGACTTGGCTCCTGCCCACAGCGCCAAAAGAACCAAAAGCTGGTTCAGTGACCAAGATATTACTGTGCTTAGACCTGAAACCTGTAGAGAATGTAAGGCCATGTTTACATGTAGCCAGGTATTTTCCAAACCCCCCTCCACATGAAACCATGAAACCAGAGTTTTCCAAATCTTCACTTCGGTCTTATGTAGAATAGTAATTTTATAATATACTGATGTGTTTTTATTACCCGTAAGCCATGACCATTACGATCAAAACACATAAATGGTGAAATATTTCTATCTGCATGCACTGAATTAACAAAATGAGTTTCACTTTCCTAATTAAACTACTGAAATACATGAACTTTTCAGTGATATTCTAATTCATTGAGATGTGTCTGTGTGTTTATAAACTCTGTAGTATTACATTAAATGTTCCATCAACTTGGACCCTCCCTTAAAGAATTGATTAATGCATATGAAATGATTGCATACATGTGAAAAAAAGCTGACTGGATCATTACTTGTAAATTAGAAATTGACAAGGGAAAGGAATTTGAAAGGTTTACTTTCTTTTGCTCTTTTGTTTGTTTTTCAATTTCAATCAAACATTTTCAACCCTCTCCAGAATCGACTTAAAGAGAGCCTCGCCTTGTTCACGACCATCCTCTCCTATCCTTGGTTTCAAGACTCTTCCACCATCCTCTTCCTTAACAAAACCGACCTGCTGGAAGAGAAAGTCAAACATTCTCATGTGGCAAACTACTTCCCAGCGTATAAAGGTAAAAAGTTTCCATTGAAATGTTACATTTCTATATTTTTTTATTTATTATCCTTAAATCAAGTGGATTCCCTCTAATTCTGACCACTTACACCTCCTGCAGGGCCAAAGGGAGACGCAAAGTCTGCACAAGACTTCTTCTTGGAAATGTACGTTGAGCAGCACATTGGGCGCCATAAAGCCCTCTACACACACTTCACCTGTGCCACGGACACAGAGAACATCAAGGTCGTCTTCAAAGCCGTCAAAAGTACGCTGTTTCAAGAGAACCTTGAAAAGTTCAACCTCCAGTGAACGGGGTACAGGACAAAAAGATTGTTTCAGAGAGCTGTCACTTGTTTGACACTCATATGGAAGTTTGAACTGCTATCGATTGTAGCTCATTTAAAAGTCAGGTGAGGTAGGTTTACCTCACCTGACTTTACTTTTTCCACATGTTGTTATGATTCAGCCTCATTCCAAGATGTAATAAATTAATTTGTTTCCTGAAAATTCAGCACAAAATACCCCATAATGACAGCATGGAAAAGGTTTTGATTTTTTTTAATTTAATTATTTTAAATATAAACTAAGGCATCACATGTTCATTAGTATCCACAGCCTTTTCCATGAGCTCAAGACTGAGCTCAGGTTCATCCTGTTTCCACTGCTCATCCTTAAGATGTTCTTACGGCTTCAGTGGAGTCCACCTGTGGTAAATTCTGTTCATTGGACCTGATTTGGAAAGGCACACCGGTCTATTCAAGGATTGTCTCCCGGAACAAACCTGGAAGAAGTTCTAAACCACCAGGACTCTTCCTAGAGCTGACTGTGCGTATGAACTGAGCAACCAGGGGAGTCGAGGAGGTAACCAAGAACCCGATTGTCACTAGGCCAGAGCTCCTGTGGTCCTCTGTAGAGAGAGGAGAACCTTCCAGAAGGAAAACCATCTCTGCATCAATCCACTAATCAGGCCTATATGGTAAAATGGTCAAATAAAAGCTACTTCTTTGTAAAAGGAGCGTAGCAGCCCACCTGGAGTTTGCCAAAAGGCCCCTGAAGGACTCAGACCATGAGGAAGAAAACTCTCTGCTCCGATTGGACAAAGATTGAACTCTTTGGTGTGAACACCAGGCGTCATGTTTGGAGGAAACCAGGCCCCACTCGTCACCTGGACCGTACCATCCCTACAGTAAAGCATGGTGGTGTCAGCTTCATGCTGTGGGGATGTTTTTCAGCAGCAGGAACTAGGAGACCAGTCAGGATTGAGGGGAAGATAAATGCAGCAATGTACAGAGACACCCTGGATGAAAACCTGCTCCAGAGCACTTTAGACCTCAGACCGGGACGGCGGTTCACCTTCCAGCAGGACAATAACCCTAAGACCACAGCCAAGATACCACTGGAGTGGCTTAAAAAAAAAATCCAACTTGTCGTTATGGGGTGTGTAAAATTTTGAAGTATTTATTCCATTTTGGAATGAGGCTGTAGCATAACAAACTGTGGACAAAGTACAGGCAGTTTCTGGAACTCTCTGTCACAAATAGGAAATCATTATTTTGCCATGGACAATCACAAAGCTCAGTTTCAGTGTTCAAACTGGTTTGACAAAGTCTCATTTGTGAAGAAATCAACACATCTCACCTTACAGCTCTGGGAGGAGGAAGTGAACTGAAAACCTTCAGGGAACCACAGTGCCTTACTTTATAATTGTGCTAAACATACAGACTACAAAATGTTCTTTATTCTTTATATACTTTGAAAATAGATATTAAAACTAAATCACACCTTTTTAAAAAAGTGTATCCTGAGCTTACTTATTATCAGCGGGAGGTTTTAAATGTGAAAATAATTATGTTAGGGGAAAAAAAAGAGGTTACCGTATGATTCAACCTATGATTTATGGCAGCAGCTGCATGGCACTGATTAACCAGGAGTCGTTTTCAGGCGTGGTCTCTGATTGGAAACCTTTGTACCAAAAAAAGCTTAAACAATGTACAAAGGTCCTCCAGGCTGGTCTCTGTCTTCCTGTCTCATAGTGTGGACCGAACAGGGGTAAGTGAACTGAAGCAATCAGCAAGGTTAGACCTGTAGGGAGAACAATGCCTGTTTCCACACAGATGGTGAGACAGCCTTGCTAGTATTGATTTTATCTGCTTTGTGGCTGTAGTTTGCTTGTGTAAGGGTTGAAAAGTTCAGCTGGAGTGCAGAATATGAAGCACACATTTGAAGTTGCATTAGTGGTGTGGAAAGCTTCAGATATTTGCTCTAGATCAATCATTTTCCTGCAAGCGTGGGGTAAAGCGTGTGAATATTATCAGTGCATGAAGCTGGAAGTGTTTTTGTCTATTGCTGTTTTATCTCCAGAGGGCTGAATGTGTTGTCGCTGCACAGCCAGGCTCAAAAATCTACTGTCAGGCTTTAATAGTAACCCCACATTCCTCAGTGGTAGAAATAACATAAAGTCACCCACACATGCACACACACACAAAGCGTGTTTTCCCTCCAGGCAAGGAAACAATGACACATGAGCACACCCTCCTATAGCCCCATTCAGCTGCCTGAGGAAGCTGCTGTGCGCCGAGCTGCTGTAGCAGGTGATCGCCCTTATTTGGTCACAGCCTGGATCATGTGACCATAAAATGGTGGAAGCTGTGAGCTGTTTGTAAGCTGAGCATCTCCACCGAGAGGGCTGGAAGCAGGAAATAGGCAGAGATCCTGGAAGTACATCCATGATCTGAGACAAAACCAGGACAGAGAATCCCGAGCCCCAGCAGTGCGGTGAGTAGACTGATGCTTTCCTGTTGTGTGGAGATTAAACGGAGACAGAGAGGGTTTGTGTTTGTTTTTTTTCCCCACAGCCAGCAGACAGGAAGCCAGGGAGAAGGAGGGGCTGCTGTCATCAGCACCGTGCTCCTGTGGATGTGGATGTGGATGAAGGATGCTCTAAACAGCTGATGCTCACTTTCTTTCATTGTGTTTTATAATCACTGTGTATTCCTGTGGACATACTGTACATATTTCTGTGAGCGGTCATCGTGATAGTCATCTCCACTGTGCAGGGATCAGCGTTTTTTCATTTCTTTCCTGCTACATCTTCCTCGTTCCTGGCTGAGTGTGCAGACGAGGAAAGAGAATATTTCTTTCCGAGTGAGCGCACGTGACTCACTGTGAATTTGCATCCCTGCCCAATCTGCTCAGGCGAGCGTGCACTCATTCGCTTTGAATCAGCACAAGAAGAAGCAGCAGAGAGGGGGGGAGGGGGGATGCTGTCATGATGTAACAAGCTCTGCCCCCCCCTCCTCTTTCCTCCCTTTCCCTCTCTGCCCCCCCTCAGCATCCCGGCTCCCTCCTCTGCTTTGAATGGGAGGATTACTCACAGAGGAAGATGACCCTTAACCTCCAAATCTTTCTCCCTCCTCTCTTCTTCCCTCACCTCCTCATCCCTTTTGTCTTTTTCTTCCTGTGTTCTTCGATTACACAGGAATCTTTCTAAAAATAGAAACAATGGATGTATTGATTCAGTGAAATCAATGTACAGTGGTTAACACCTCCTGCTGTTTGGGGGCTTTGTTCTCTTGTAGTGGTATTGGATTTTAGAGGTGCCTACAGGTAATGATGTTTGGATATTTAAAGAGACATGTCAGCTGGTAGGATTGTTTAATATAAAAAACACCTCTTTGAGCAACAGTTACAATGAATTGTTCATTATTTAGGCCAGTAACCTGTTAGTGCTCTGGTAGAAAGATGCTTACGACACTAAGCTTTCCTGATATCTAAGGTGTCCTTATACGCACATTTTCTGAAGAGTTCACTCATCAAACATTGTGGGCTGGCCAACTTAAAAAGAGGAAATACATGCTGTAAAGGAAGCCGTTTAAATAGTTTTGCAACATCCAGAAACTTTCTCCATCAAATGTACAAATTACCTCATCACTGCAGAAGTAAAAGGTTAGTTTTAAAAACTAGAAAAGTAATTTTTAAATAAATGAACATTTTTTCGGCTGTAGATTCAGTGAAAGATGGCAGAGTTAGAATATACAGGTGGATCTAAACAGATTAGAATATGGTGGAAAAATTAATTTGTTTCAGTATTTTAATTCAAAAAGGAAAACTCATCTATGCATTCAGTACACTGAAATATTTCAGCATGCAACTTTTTTTTTTTAACTTCTCTTTATTGGGTTTTTTTCCTTTGTTGCATACAAATACAAAATAATTTAAAACTCTAAATATATGCATCTGCTTACAAATTCATGGTATGGTATATAGGTATATTCACATACAAATATAAATCTGCACACATAGAGTATACATGTATTTACATGCATGGATACACCAATACACACACAGCACAATTTTACATACACACATAAAGAAAAAATGAAAATAATAATAAATAAAAATATGATGCAATAAAAGAATTAAACAAGAATAAGCAAAAAATACAATTTAAATATTAATAATATGACAAGGAGGATGCGACTTGTTTTTTTTTTATTTGGTTGGACTTAATTTTTCACGTTTTCTCGTTGTAACATTCTATAAATGATTGCAGAATTGAGGGAAACATCTTAATCTTTCCACTCAGGGTGAACTTGATTTTTTTTTAACTGTAAGGGTTTCATTACATCATTCATTAAAGCTCGATAAGCTGCAGGATTTTTTGTTTCCAGTTCAGCAGAATCACTCTTCTTGCTAGGAGCGTCACAAAACCTAGCACATTTTTCTGGTCACTCGACAAAGCGAGTTCTACAGCATATTTTTCTAAAATTGTGATGATAATTTTCTACGGTCAATGGAAACATTTAGTGTCTCATAGAATTAGAGTATCACATAAGAACAATTAAAAAAAGATTTTAATACAGAAATAATACAGCCTTCTGAAAAGTATGCTTATTATTGTAGTATTGCCTAACCATAATGTGTGAACTGTCTGCAGGATTAGCCGTGCTGAATGCACAGAAAGTGCCACCGTAGATCTGACATTTGTTGCCGTACAACCCAGAGCTCGACATCTCTCTGCACTTCATGTCATCTCTCAGCACTTTTCGGCCCACGTTGTATTGTGAGTGGCTGTTACCAGGAGCGAACTGTACTCAAGTTCCCCATCAAGAATTATAAACGTAGCAGTTCAGCTCACTGCTCATGAAAATACGAATGCGTTCAATTTACTAGTTCACGCACAACACTGAAGGTTAGCCTGTAGCTCTAATAAGGTGTTACTGAAGCTCAGGTAGCTTGGACAGCAGCTTCAACTCATCTGATGTCTCTCATCTTCCTCTTGATGATACCTGGTGGTTTCTCTTCAGGAGGTTCATGGATTCTCTATGACATCTTGATTATTTGACCAGCTTTTGGTTCTTTTGGCGCTGTGGGCAGGAGCCAAGTCCTGCTGATTCCTGCTGTTGATTCTGGACTTCAGAAAACCCAGTGGACCAACAGCAGATGACATGACCCCCAAACCATCACTGACTGTGGAAACTTCACTCTGGACTTAAAGCAGCTTGGATCCTGAGCCTCTCCTCTCTTCCTCCAGACTATGGGTCTTTGATTCCCAAATGAAATAATGAATAATTAAAATGACTTTCTTGTGATTAGAGGACTTTGGACCCCTGAGTATTAGTCCAGTTTTCCTCCCTGAGTTGCTCCTGTGCAGGATGTTAGCCACAAGCCCAAACCTGAGCCCCTCAGTTTAACAAGGTTTATTTTACAATACAACTGTTCTTCCACAGATCAATTTTCATGTTTACAAATCAGAGTGCTCACAGACAGAGCACTACACAATAATCAGTATATCCACCACAAGAGTTTAATGACTGTAATTATCCTCTCTCAGGTCCTCCAGGGGATGGACCTGGCATCAGAGAGCAAAATGAACTCTGAGGGGGGCGAAGGCAGACCAGGTGTGTAATGATGACAAACAATGCCATGATTCAAAACAAACTGTTGTCTAAAAAATGTTTTTTTTAATGGTGCTCACTTTGTTTTTGTAGTCCCTCCAACCTCTCTACCTCTACAAGGAGGGGCCACCCAGAGAAAAAAGCTATCTGCTCCTCGCATCAGTTTGTCATTGGACCAGAGTGAGGACGACCTTGGGGAGACACCCGATGATCTGGACATTAACGTAGATGACCTTGACACGCCAGATGAAGGGGATTACTTGGACTACACAGACCATGAAATGGACTGGGAAGGTGGGTCATTCTGTGTGTCCTGAATCATCATCATGCTGAGGGACTGTTGGACATGTCACAAAAACACTGTGTGAAAGTTGGACAAATTCCACTTAGCTTCTAAAAGTCAAAGTATTTATTTTAGGACAGAGTTTGTTCTGGTTTCTGGTTTCAGACCCTGGTGCCGCCAGCAGGGGAGGAGTAAACGAGCCTTACGATCCAATTCCTACATACAGCGCTGAGGAGGAACGTCAGGATGGCAAACTATGGAGGGCGGTCGTCATCGGAGAACAGGAGCATCGCATTAACATGAAGATCATTGAGCCATACATGAAAGTCATCTCCCATGGAGGTGAGTGTTTGTTACCTGTACTTACCTGTACTTACCTCTCAAATCAAACCTCACTGGTTCCAAAGTCAGAATCAGTGGCAGATTATATCACAGTTTACTTTTGAGAGATAGATAAAATATCAAAGTTTTTAAAAAAGAAAAAAGTGTTAAAGATATCACACTAAAGACAAAAACAAAAAAAGAACACAGCGATCAAACAAGAGACGATATTTCACCTGAGACCACTCTTCTTCAAATCATTATTTTTTGCTTGCAATAGGTAATACTTGGTGATATGACTCTGGGGTTACATGAAATTCCAAAGCCGAGGTAGGAAGAGCACACCACCCCTCTCCTCCATGTGCGTACATGTAAAGCCTATAACAGGAAGAGCAGCAGCAAAGACCCTGGGGTACAATGCAGACCAGGTATCAGTGGCAATACTTATGACCCTGATAAAATCAGACACAGCACAAAGGAAGAGCTGGATTATAAAGAGTAGGCAGGATGAAGAAGTTTGTGCTGCTTGATATGCAGCTGATTGCTGTTGGTCAAGCTTGACTTTGTCACCTGACTAAACAAACACTGCGCTCAGTATTTGTCATTTTTGGCTGAAATATTTAGGGATTAATCTAGCTTCCTTTTGTAACTGAAAATATGTTATTCAAACTATTAATTTGTTATGTTAGAACCAAGCCCAGAAGACAATGAGAACAGTTGGAGGCCTGGCTTCTTCAAAACAGTAACATATACAGTAGGTCTCTGTTATACCTGTCAGTCAATGACTTTTTTTTGTAAAGGACTTTGATACACTGCAGTGAAGCACAAAGGGCTGAAAATAAACAAAAATGAATCTTAATAAAATATGATAAAAAATAAGGCAAATAACACTCCATAAGACCCTATTCTCTTTCACCCCCATCCCACAATGAAAATACATAAGATTTTCTTAAAAAAAAAAAAAAAAAAAAAAACTCCATAAAAAACAGAGCTGAGTTTAAAAAATGTATATATTTTGAGTTCTTCATAACTAAAAAATGGGGTTAGAATAAAATGTAAAAAAAAATAAAGCATGCTAAAAGGAACAAAAATGAGGTAACAAATAAAAAGATCAAACACTGAAAGATAATTGCTTGAAATGAAAAAGCACATGAAAAAGTTTACATAAAAAATAGTAAACTTTAGAAACTGTAACATATTTAAAACTGCATAAAGTAAAATTAAAGTACTGTATTTTATAGGTTGTATGAACAGACTAATGTTTAAATATAATTAAAAGGTTAATAAATAAATAGTCAGTCTTTAGGGCAGTGGTTGCCAAAGTGGGTCTCAAAATGCTTACCAAAATCCAGAAATATTTCTCTCTGAATTTTTCCTCCATTACTGTAAAAATATTTTTATTTTAGATAAAATTTTGGAAACAGAAAGTGTTTGATTTGTTTTCCACATTTCTTTGATGAGGTGGCTAAACCATGACAGCAGTGGTAACAGTGGGGGCAGATTGATCAAGGAAAGAAGCAAAATGTGTTCTTATTTTTAACAGCACAACTTAATGAGATATCTTAGGCCTTAGTTTTTTTTTTTTTTTTCTGTTTATGGACTGTCATGTTAGGTTGTGGGTTTCCAACAGTATTTTGGGGGTCGTGGGCTGTTCCCGTAGAAACACACCAACAGAAACCAGATTAGTCTATGACTCAATCCTTACTAATTTCACATGAAGGGGCCTCATCTCTTCCTTTACCCTCTCTATGGGACCCTCCCAAAAAAGTGGTAACTTTTCTGACACCTCCTGCTTAAAACCCAAAAAGTCAGAATGTATAAGCTGCACCAGAGTAAACTTGTCCCTCAGATAAGCTCCGCCCATTTTCCCATTACAGGGGGAAATTGGACTCCTTGACACTGTAGGTCGTATTTTTCATCCCACTGGTTCTGGGCTTAAGTGAAACATAACCGTCCTGTGGAAACAGAGACGTCTGTCACACAAGAGCCAATATCACAAACTGTGCCATTTAGATAACAGACCTCTCTGTTGGAGAGACACCAAATCTGGTAATGAATGGGTCAGTGAATAGAGGTAAATTACATTATTCTGACACACAGTGAAAGGAGACAGGGCAGAGACAGACAGATTGGACAAAGAGGCTCTGATTGGTTGATAAAATGAGCTAAAAGAGGAAAATAAGAGCAATCAAAATATGAAAACTCTGCTAATGAAGCCCATGAAGTGCAACAAAGAGACAGGGTCAAAGAACTTTCTGTTGTGTTTCTATCAAGGCTATTATGGCACTGGAGTGAACGCCATTATCGTGTTTGCCGCCTGCTTCCTGCCTGACAGTGACAGAGAGGACTACCATGAGATAATGGAGAATCTCTTTCTGTGAGTTTTACACCACCACAACACTCACTCAGTTATTTAACACTTCGGGATTCAAAATGCTGAATCATTTCTTTCTGTTGCAAATCATTTAATCACTTGTACATGCTTGTTAGCGTGCTAGCGTGTAGCTCATCCTGATGGAATTCAAGACTATCAAACGCCCAAGTTTCTCCTGAGAGCTTCAAACAATCTTTGGCCCTTTGGAAAGCAAAGAGTGTCTCTGAATAAAGAGATAAAAAGATAGTCTGGCCTGTTTGCAAGACCTCCCATGCCTCCCATATCTTCACTGTTGTGCTGGCACAGTCGCATTTCATGCTTGGACATCCCACAGGCTGTTCTGTGAAAGATATTGAGTAAGCTGGCATATCTGAGAGTTTTGGATAGAAATGAAAGGAGGTAAGCTGTAGTGTCTGCACTCTCTGATGCCAAATGGCTTTAGGTCTGAATCCTTGTGAGGAGGAGCTAACTATAGCTGGTTGGTCAAACAGCATGCATGCTTGATGTCAGTGGGAGATGATCCTCAGTCACGAAACAGAGTGGATCCTCAGAGTTAATGTTGAAGCCCGAGAACGGCATTGAACGGGTAGAAAAGGAGTCAAACTGAGCTCAAAGTCACTATAGTCGGAGGAGTTATTAAGGAAACTACAAGGAATGTGTTAGCCGAGGATATTCAACTTTATTTTCAAAGCAGGCAACAAAGTTCCCCGCTGAGTGAGAGGACAGAAAATTTGGAGGGATTGTGAAGCGAAATGAGAAAGAGATAACGTTTCTTTTCCTCTGAATCAGGGTTTTGTATTTCAGAAAATTGGAATTTGATTGAGCTGCTGAGGTGCTGATGCAGGGACGGAAAAAATAAGAAATTCAAAGCGAAAACAACTTTTCCATGAAGCAGCATTCAACCTGTTTCTTACATCATAGAATAAAGTTTTTGAAAATAAAAAAGAGCCCATTGCTATAATTTTCTGCCTTTGTTGGCGGTTGGATCAAAGAAACATGGATCTGAAATTCTAACCCTTATATTTCACAACTTCGAAGAGAGTGACTTTATTTACACTCAGCCTCTGATCATTTAAGTGGACACAGAAGACCTTTTACTGTCCAACTGAGATGATCAGATTGTGCTAGCTTAGGGTGGCACAAAGCACAGGTGGCATTAAGTTTGAAGGCCCTGTGAGGACCCCCTCAGTGATCTGAAGATAGTCTCACTTTTATAAATTTTCCTCTTTAATCCACAATTTAAAATGAGATTAACACCAAAGTTGGTCATTTCTAAATGTTATTTCTCAGTATCTGTGGTTGGGTAAGATTTTCCCAGGAAAACTAAAATTAATTTAGTAGTAGTGGATACTGAGCTGTCTGGACTGTCAAAACGCAAAGCAGATCAGAGTAGAAGAAAGCTAAAGAGGAGAGTGATAGAGCATGGGCTGAAACACGGTTCAATCTGTATGTGATAATGTTCATTCCAACCCACAGTCAGCAGTTATTCTGCAGTGATCTATTCAAACTATAGACTGTATAATTAATGGACATAGTCTACCCAATGTTACATGTCTGTTTCCGAAACACACTTTGAAGCAGATTGGCTATCCCAGCCATGTTGGAAGTGGTGAGGGCTTCAAGTACAGCTATAGGGCGTACGTCACATGAGTTGAGCTGTGCCTCTGATTGGGCAAGTTCACTATCTTAATATCCTCTAAACTGCCCAGCTAGAAAAAAAATCACCCCCCGTACACTGTGGGCTGATAGTGACATTAGCGATTCATGCAGGAGACATTTTTTGAACCAGGCTGTAAATAGGTTAATTTCTGCTTTGAAAACAGCTTTTTTTGGCTTTGTGTGTATGTGACTTCTGGTACGTCTGAAACCAGCCTCAAGTGGACACTCGAGAAACAGCAGATTTTAGCACTTCTGCATTGTCTCATATTCTTAGACCGGAGGCTGCAGCTTGGGTCAAACTTGAGAGTCTATCAATAACATGAAGAGTGAGGTTACGCTAGCTCTGCTAGTTGAGGTTTGAGTTGGTAGATGAACACTGGTAGGACATAACCAGGATTCACTAATATTACCCTTTATGGACAAGTTACGGACACTATTCCTGGGAAAGGTTGTCTTGAACAATGAAAAGAAGAGTTGGAAAGAAGATTTGCTCTGACGGTCACGTCTCAATGACAATTCTGGTGGCATGCCCTGGGAGTGCTTAAGAAAGTATTCTGTTTATTGTGGTGGTTGTGGCGTTATTTCTCCCAACTCTGTCTAGGATACAGAGTGTGCTGTATCAATAAGTGGAATTGGTAACGGCAATGGTATCAATAAAGTCTTATCAATACCCATCCCTATTCATGTAGTAGCGTTAAATATTGTTTTTCACCAATTGTAATGTGCGGTATTTTGTGCACATTTATATCATATTATAAAATTTAAATTCTAGATCTTCTGAATACCAACACACTAAAACTCTGACACACAAATATAAGATCATTCCTTCACTCAGATTCCCAGTCTGACTTTATTAACATGTTGTGTGTATTTTTTTCAGCTATGTGATCAGCACGTTGGAGCTGATGGTGGCAGAGGACTACATGATTGTGTATCTGAATGGAGCGACACCACACAGAAGAATGCCCGGCCTGGGCTGGTTGAAGAAATGCTATCAAATGATTGACAGAAGGTTCTTCTACTGTTTTTTCTCATAAAGTTTTTTTTTAGCCAAATTGAAACTAGAGTGGAAATACACTCAGACACCAACACCTAACCTTTGATATGTTGTGATTTCTTTAGGCTCAGGAAGAATTTGAAGTCCTTCATTATTCTTCATCCCTCGTGGTTTATCAGGACTGTTCTAGCCATTACCAAGCCCTTTATCAGGTGAGAGTTACTGCCCTCTATCTGCCATGACAGGCACTCTTGATTCACAGAGGGTGGATGTAAAGACTCTGTATTCATGTCCTGCTGAGACAAATATCACAACTTTTGTCATCCAAACTCAAACTTATTTCTCTTTTGTTAATCTAAAACACCTCTGACATCTGAGCAGTTTAATCTGGGTCATCCACAAGATACCAAATGCTTGCATGCTAACGGGATATCTTAAGATAATAAATGTAGAAATACATAATAGCCCATCAGCGTATTTACTTTGTTTTATGGTTATTTTGCACACCAATGTTAGCATTGAGCTAAAAGCATCCTGTAATCAAGTGCAGCCCCACTAACCTGCTTGCTAGCTTGGCTGTTTTTCCAGTTTTTGTGTTTGGGCCCTCTGCAGAAGATTTAAAATCCTGCAGCTTCATTTCAAAGTATAAAAAAGAAAATGCAATAATTTTGTTTCTCTGATGCCAAACCACTTAACTCAGCCATCTTATTTTATGAGCTTGTCTTTGCACCGCACTTGTTTTTATACGCATGTGTCCACATTGCTCTTGTCTCAGCGCCAAGTTCAGCAGTAAGATAAAGTATGTGAGCAGTCTGGATGAGCTGCAGGAACTCATCCCCATGGAAAGCATCCAGATCCCAGAGTGCATCATTAGGTGAGTCCCTCCAAGTCACTGAATGATGCACCCACTGCCAACCTCCACCCAGCATGCACTGTCTCTTTAAGTGACTTCTTATTCATCCTGCTGTTTGACCTCTCACCCACAGACTTGACAAGGAACTGAAGGAAGCTGCAGAGAACTCAAAGTAAGCAACAGCTCTCCTGTCTCTCTTTATAACTCTCTGTGGAGCCTGTGGCTCTGCCTCCGTTTCATCCTGAAGCTCTCATTTATCAGATGGCTCACTTTGAGATCACAGGGACTCTTCTGTTGGATCACGACCAATTGGATTTGGCTAAAGTTACAATTACAGGAAAGAGACTGATAAAAAATTGTTGCTATAGATGCTTAAGCATCAGCTTATCTCACTTATTACCATTGTTAAAAAAGAGCATCTTTATTGCAGGGTGATCCATAACACTGATAATTAACACTTCATTCATGCTAATCTCTCATGTAGAGATACACAGAGTCTCAGTGCCTTTTTCCTTTGTGTATCTCTGTAAATGCTGCCACTCTATTATGAATGAAAACGCAGGAGTATAAAAGCTGTAAACACTTAAATAAAAGTCCCCAAAAACATCTCATGGTTTGTTGTGAAGCTGCCTCTGTAATATATATCAGTAACAATCTGAATTCAAAGTTTTATTTAATAAAAAAAAGGAGAAGGAGAATACTTTGGCTGAAGGCAGAATAAGTTTGGGATCCAAAATTTAAACATGTAGACAGTATTTGAGTCACTAAATCATAAAATTCACCTTATCTGAAAGATGAAAGATTATTTGTGTCAGTCTCTGCCATCCAAAGTTTATCATTGTCAATAATCATTAGTGACATGATGACATTATGTTGACTTTAATTCATTACACTGATAGAAAACGTAGTCTTATATCTTACCAGGTGATTGAACCAGGTAGTTAATGTTAACTTTGGGATTATTCCAGTTTTTTATAATTTACGGACAACAATCTAATACTTTTTTTGTTTACTTTTCATAATAAAAATGTTAATATCTTGTTTTTTGTGGATTCACAGAAATGTCTTCTCCGTGCAAATGGATAAAATTAGTATTGCGTCATATTTGGGGGGAAAAAAATAGAGATGTCCCGATACCGATACCAGCCTTTTTTCAAGGTATCAGTTCTTGTGAAGGCTGCAGATACTAGCAGCAGATTCTCTTGGCAAAAAAAATCTTTCGTCGAGCAAGTCCTCCTCGCCACTAGATGCTGCTAATTTCTACAGTTTAACACCACTGCAAATGTGTACCAGGTCCTTTTCGGACAATATGATTGAACCAGGAAGATTTATCTGTTAAACTTTTTTATTTTGCACTTTAGTTTACTTTAAAAAATACTTAAACTCTGACAGTTGTTAGTTTTATTGTGCACTTTTACTATTTTTTGTTGTTGTTGATATTTATCAAAAATTCTTAACTCAGAGAGAGTTGTTTGTGTTTTATTTTGTCTTAATGGCAGAGTGACTGTGCTGTCTTTGATCAAAATGATCTGTCACTGTTGGTTGAAATTTTTATGTATCAAAAGTGCTAGTAGTATTAGTACTCTGTATCGGTGAGTACTCAAGGAGTACTCATACTGGTATCGGTCTGCATAAAAAGTGGTATTGAACATCCCTAAAAAAATCCTTTTTTCCTGCCTGCAGTTCCATGCTAAGGCTAACAAGCTAACACATCCTTAACTGAGTCATGAATAAAATCAACAGAATTAGATCAGATTGGTCTCTACAGGTTAGAACAGACTGGACGACTGATCCTTCAGATAATGTGTACTACCTGGTTAAATCACCTGCACTGAAAATTATTCGGCACCAGTCAAGATCTAAATTCTCACATTTTAACATCTTAGATATCTTCCCTTACGAAAGAAAAATATATTGCAGCATATTGGAAAATATCATGTCATATATTAGGTAATATATTCCCATATATGAGATTTAGTGTTTATATTTTCCAATATATTGCAATATATGGAAAGCGGCAATCATTTGTATATTTTGCAATATATTGCAATATATTTCATGGATATATACTATATTGTATTTGTGCCCTCAATATATTATTCCATGTATATCAAATATATAATATATTGGAAAAATAATATATTACAATATATTACAATACATTTAAAAAAATACATTGGTACATATATTTTTCTTTCGTCTTCTTTCGTTTTGCTTGTTTTTCACCTTTAAGTTTACAGTGTAATCTTAGATTGAGCCTTGATATGTCTTTTTTGTCTCAGTTAGCCAGGGGATCTTAAAATTTAGTGAGAAAATAAAACAAGTTCAGTTTGTTCTTTCACCAAAAGTTTCTTCAAAGTAAAACGTGTTTCAAGATTCAGCAACACCGTCAGGATGCTGAATTTAAGACTGACACAAATTACTCTGGTTTGAAACAAATTTTAACTAATTGAACTGATACCCCTCTAACACTGAGAAATTTTTGGGTGTAACTCAACTTTAGATTTTAAGACACTTCAAACACATTTTGGAAAAAGGAATTCTGAAATTAAAGTTACTGATGTGTTGACTACAGTTATACAAATGTTTGGATTTTGGATCCCACAGACAACCAAACCTCATCCTCCAGCCAGAGTTCTTTCAGCCACTGAATTATCCTACTCTGCTCTGTGCTGTTGTGCCTTTTTTCAGTAAATAAAACTGAAAATTAAGAATTTTAATTTTATGTATGGTGAGGAAGGACATACAGCAGCTCTTCAGTATTGGAGGAAATTTTGGGATGCCAACTCTGTCTTTATCTCAGTTTTTTTAAACTAACATTGTAAAAGTCCACCAGTTTCCATAATAACATACAGGAGGAAAGGAGTGTTTCTCTGACGAGAAGATCCCCGCCCTACATTATGACAATAAGCTAACTCTTTCTAAACACAGCTAGCCTTTATCATGCCAGTGATACAGTTGGTTCAATCCAGTCAAAGAGCTAAGTCATGCGGCAAAATCTCAGTGCATCCCCAGGATTGTTGATAAGCATCATCAGATGTAAACCATGTAAATGTATGATAGACAGCAACCCATTGTAGCAATAGCATTTAACTTAAAACTGAGAAAGAGTCAAATTATGTATTGTTTTGCTTTAACTTTTTATTTGTGTCCCTTGTCACTGTTGAATTTATCTGAGTTTTGATGGAGCTCTTCATACAGAGTAAAAATGTCTGTTAACAAGTTCAGTTGTGCCTTAAATCACAAGTTATTTGTCCTTGTATTATAACATACCTGTGCATTACAGCTATAAATTCTGCTCTAACTGTGCTTCACTTTTTTTAATTGTAGAGTCAATAGTTTCCTGCTGGGAGCAGAGCCAGCAGGAGCAGCGGTGGCGGCGGCAGCAGCAGCAGCAGCAGGCAGAACAGAGTGAGTCCTCGCAGACGTTTAAATTCACACACAGAAGAGTAACGACCTGGTGTCAGCAGTCTGTCACTCGTACATAAACAAACCGTCTTTAATGTCTCTGTTTTCTCCTTTTTTTCGTCTTCACAGCAGGCAAGACGCAGCCGGTGCCAGCAGCTCTTAAACCCAAACATCCAAAATGGATGGGTCACCTCAATGTTCAGAAGTCACTGTTGTATTTTACGGGTGAAGCTGGAGGCTTGTTCAGCTGTCGTGTGTGTGCGTGCGTGCGTGTGTGTGTGTCTCAGTGGTTGCCAATAAGTCACTGGAGTTTAATATGAAAACGTACAATCTCACTCTCAGATTTTCATTCTCTGTGGCTGCTGTAGCATCTTCTGTACCTTAAACTTACAACCCACAGGCTCCATGTCAGGCGTGATGCTCGGCAGCAGCTCCGGAGCAGCTCACACTTCACGGTAGCGTTGGAAACGAAATTACACAGCAGACAGTGCACTGCGCAAAATCCATTTTCTAGAGTCGATAGTGTTTGTAGACGTGTGCGTTAGAAGCAGTGAAGCAATAATACCATCCTTTACCGGTCACATGCTCTCAGTATTTCAGATAAACAAGCAACCTGTGTGTCAGCTACTTACAATAAAAGCACAAGGTTTTTTTTGCCAAACAGAAGAAGAAAAACCTTGTGCCATAGAAGACCAAGTATTGCATTAAGCAATCATACCTCTGTCTTACTTCAAAGTTGTTCTTTAACTCAAAAATATATCTAAACTTTATAGTCTATGAAATCAAGAGGGGATCTGTTAGATATAAAGTTCTAAGTGCAATGTGGGAGCGCGTCTTTCAGCTCCACAGATGTGTGTTTTTCAGTCTGTGGGATACACAAACGTCTCTTAAGCGTCAAGGGGAAACCTCAGAAGAACGTAAAGAGAGGTTCCTGTGAAGCACAATATCGTCTGTGTGTCCACACGCATGTGTGTGTGTGTGTGTGTGTGTGTGTGTGTGTGTGTTTGTGCATCGATGCATGTTCTCTCATAGATAACTAACACTCCTCTTACACATGAGTCTTTGTGGTGTACCGAGGATGTTCAGAGCAGTTACTTATCGATCACTGTTCAGTAATTCAATAAACATTGACTGAAGTACGAGTGTTGTTTTCAGTCATTTTAATCATACTGAAAAGAACTCTGAAGGTTTTTCTTTTAACTCTTTATTATCAGGAAACACGTGGGGATGAAAGCAGGGGAGAATAGCATGTTTTATCAACTTTAAAAAGCAAATCTGACAACACAAGTAAAAAGAGGAACATGAGGATCCACGAAACCATCAAAACTAATAAATAACAGAGTTGATTCCTCTGGACACTGTAAAAAACTGAAATCTTATCAAGTTTTTTTGTCTTATTTTCTGTAGAAAATGTCTTTAGACTTGATATGAGCCACATTCACCTGACCAGTCCAGAAATATGTCTTGTTTCACGTTATTTGAAGACAAAATGAGGTCTGAAATGCTTGTAAGTAAAAAAAAAAAAAAAAAAAAAAAAAAAAAAAATCTGCTAATGGAACAAGAGAAAAGTTAGTTGTATTAAGACATTATTATAGTTTTAAGCAAATTTTAAAAATTTTCTTGTTCAATAGGCAGATTTTTTTTTCACCCCAAAGAACTGAACTTTTTCAAGTGTTTTTGTCTTTTATTAAGTAAAAATTGTTTTATTACACTTGATATGAGCCACATTCAAGTTATAATTACAGGAAAATGTCTTATTTAAAGGTGTTTAAAACCAAACCAAAAATAAGGTCTAAATTGCTTGTAACACGTAAAAATAATCTGCCAATGGAACAAGAAAAATCTGCTTGAAAATTTGCAAGAATAATGTCTAAATAAAATAAACTTTTCTCTTGTTACTTTGGCAGATTCATTTTAGTCTTTAAACAACTTTAAACAAGACATTTTTCTGGACTGGTCAGGTGAATGTGGCGCATATTAAGCCTTAAAAGACATTTTCTACTGAAAATAGGGCAAAATTACTTGATAAGATTTCAGTTTTTTGCATTGTACTTGTTACAAGCAATTCAGACCCATAGGCTGTAAAATTAATGGACTTAGTCTCCCCAACGTCACCTGTCTGTTTCTGAAACAGACTTTGAAGCAGATCAGCTATCACAGCCAATTTGGAAGTGGCAAGGGCTTCAAGCACAGCTATAGGGCGCCCGTCAGTCACGTGACCTGAGCTGTGCCTCTGATTTGTTAAGCTCGTAATCTTAATATCCTCTAAACTACAGAGTTAGAAAAAAAATTCACCCCCTGTACAGTGTGTGCTGAAAGTAAAAATAGCGACTCAGACAGGAGATGTCTTTTGAACCAGGCTGTAAAAAGGTTAATTTCTGCTTTGAAAATGGCTTTTTTTGGCTTGGCATGTATGGAACGTCCTGTACTTCTGGAGCCAGCTGCAAGTGGACACTTGTGAAACAGCAGATTTTAGCACTTCAGCATTGTCTCATTTTCTTAGACCAGAGGTTGCCGCTTGTTCAGCCCTCATTTTTGTCCTTAAATAACTTAAAACAAGACAGACCACTTGAATGTGGCTCGTATCAAGTAAAACAAGACAATATTTACTTAAAATAAGACAAAACACTTGATAAGATTTCAGGTTTTGCAGTAAGTCTCCAAGAAGACGACATACTTCAAAATAAGACTTTTTCTGAAGCAAAATGAGTAAAAACCTCCTTTAGATTGTTAACAGATCTTATTTCTGCTGCACATTTCATTATATCAGTGATAGTTGGTCAAAAATTTCTTCTAGCGTCTTATTTGATTCGATGAATATTCAGAGGAGGTTAAGTGGGTCTGGCCCTTCAGGTAGAGAGAGATTTACAGCACAGAAAAGAGAAACAGGAAGTAGAAATGTGTCTGTTCACCGGAATGCGTAGCTCTCATCATCATACTCCAGCTCATCCTCGTTGTCCTCTCCCAGCTGTCCGTACCGGAACTTCCTGTACACGGTGCCATCCTGACCCATGTAAACAATGTCCTCATCATCATCATCATCGTCATCATCATCCGCCTTCACCCCCGTGCGGCGTTCACTGATGTCAACCAGCTGAGACTCCTTAAAGCGGTCGCCAGAGGAGCTGGCCCCGCGGTTGCTGTAAGATGTAGAAGAAGAGGAGCTGTAGCCGTGTCTGCCGCCGCCGCCACCTCTGTACCCGCCACCAGAGCCCAGCTTCTCGTAGCCTCGAGGAGTGATATCCGGGGGCGCACTCTTGGAGCGGGAGTGTCGGATGAGGAAGACAACAGCCACCAGTCCAAACACCAACAGGATGCAGGCGATGATGAAGATGGCCAGATTCCCTCTCACCTCCTCTTCCTCCTCGTTTCTGAATGCCAGGTTGGTGCTGAGGACGCACTCGCCTAGAAATCCCACACGGACACGAGGTCGAAGGATAAAAGAAATTTAATCATTTTCAAGATTTGAAACCACACAGTCATCTATCAATTATTCAAATGTACATCTCAAACTTCTTTAATGTTGCCTGGACGGAAGCATTTAAAACTATCTGAAAAAGATTTTTGATGTTTTTCTGTTTTTATCACAGAGTTTAACTTGTTTTGATGTATCATTTCATTGCTTCTCTTTTCATTGGAATGTGAGCTTAAAGAGGGGTATTCTGCTTTCCCACTTTTTAAACACAGATGATAAGGAACAATCCTGGATTGTGAGACTTAATGTATGCAGTTTTTCAAACCTCTACATGATCATATATTGTAGAAATCCTTGAACCTGTCTGTAAACTGATCAAAACACTCAGTTCTTAAAGAAAAAGCACAAGATCTTTAGGAGATTTTCAGGAAATTTGTTGAAATGATGAGGTCATCACATAAAGATCTCCGAACTGGTTTATGACACACTGGAGGGCCTCAAACACCGAGGTCTGGCTTTGACAGGCCTCCAGAGGGCTGGCCAATCAGAGGGAAGGGGGTTTATGGAGCAGGAAGTCTTAAAGAGACAGCAGGTAAAACAAAGTGTTTCAGACAGAGGCTGAAATAAGGGTTTTCTAAAACATCAGTGAGAGAAAATGTATATTTTTTTCTTTTATTAGCTGTAAAACCACTACAGGAGCACCACAGGGACAGCATAGACCTTTTCAAGAACCCCAACACCCCCTCTTTAAATTTGTTTCCTGATGTACGAATATGCTGTGGTATAACAAGAACCCTTCTCAAATCCTTAGTTACATGACCCCTCCACTTCTCAAAATCCTAAACTTGTCCCAACAAACAACTTTCACGGTCTTTGTTTCAGTTTTCCTCTCCAGCCTGTGTAAACATTGTTTCCTAAAACCCCAATCAGAGAAGAAAGGAGCCGATTATAAACATAAATAAGCTCAACAGAGTCACCTTCAGTCACCACAATGCTCTCACAGTAATGAGCTTAACCACAGCGAGTCATTTTCAGCCTTTGTGGTTTTTTACCTCCTGGGTTTTGCTTCTCGGGTACAATGAGACAGGAAGGCCTAGACTATACTCACTGTCTTCTCCTCTGATTTCAAACTGACGGGAGGTAAGAAGAGAAAACTATGGAAGAGCATAAGAGCCATACTAAACCACTGTCTAAATGAACATTTTACTAAGGGAAAGGTTTTTTTTTTTTTTTTTTTTTTTTTTCCAATTTTGATGCTTTGATCCAAAGATTTTGACTCAGAAATCTAAAAAAAGAAATGTCAGAAGCCTGTAAGAATTTTTGAAAATTAAGACTGAACTAGAAAAGCACTCACAGAGAGCAGACCTCCTCCAAACATATTGTGATTGTCACCAACACTTAAGTCCTACTTTAATGTTATACTCCCTTTCAGCAGACTGTCTGCTAAAATTGGTGTTAGTTGCAGGTTTGTACAATAATTTGTTACCTCACAGTGTTGAAAATGATGATGACCCAGTACATATTTCATATTCCAGATCTTATCATCCAGAATATTGCCAGGATCTGGATCGTACTTTTACATCTGTCAGAAATTATGGTGACCTTGTCTTGTATTGTTTTGCAAAGCAATCCAACCATTTATGGTGGAGTTATATACAGATATGGTGAAAACAGCCCTATCTCTCAATGAAAAAGAATCCTTTAAAAAAAATCCTGGATCCAGACAGTGATCCAGATCACCTCCAAATTTTAATCACTTCTTCTTTATCCCATTTGGAATATTAACTGAAAATTTCATCAAGCTCTGTTAGTAACTTTTTGAGTTAAGTATTTCACAGATAAACACACAGACAAACTCTCCCAAAAACATAACCTCCTCAGCAGAGGTAATAATCAAAAGTTAAAAACTTGAGGCCTTTTTTTTTTCAGACTAAAAATTTGGAGAAGCTTTTTCTCAAATTCTCTTTGTTTGTTTCTGTTTGTTATTATTATTAAAAAAAACAAGCTCTCAAATTTTATTCCTACTTCTAGTCAAATTATCTCATTACCGTTTATTAAGTCGCAGTCACGACACAGGTCCAGGAATAAATCATGTATAATAAATTTGTAACCCAAACAAAAAGCCCTGAATGGCTCGCAGTGAGCTCAAATGGAGTCGATCGTTCTTCAAATGCATTTATTTTGAAAACTGTTCAATCAAACTTGGCAAGTTTTACAAATACTCTGACTAAGATAAGAGTTGAATCAGAATATCTCCTTTATAAGACTTAAAAATCTAACACTATGATGTGTCTTACGGAAGCTGCCACCAAGGATAAAAAAAAGTATTTGAGTTTTGTTTGTTTGAACGTGTAATTATAAAAAGCCTCGGGTGCTTGTGAATAATGAATGTTCTGATATTTAACACCCTGTGCAATAAATCTACAGAGTCTGAAAGTTCATTTAAAAACAGTGACAGCATTCATAAGTCAGAGCTCCATTGTTTTTGAAGATTAAAACATTAAATGTTTAAAGGACAGAGTCATCCCTCTGACTTCCTGTATGTGTCCACACTCAGCTTACCTCGAGTCTCTGTGCAGTTACAGCAGTCCTGCGTCCGCACTGAAGCGTCCTCCTCCCCTTCATGACGGCAGCACAGCAGACAGCGCCCCCCAGCTTCAAGAATGGCCTGAGGAGGACACATGGTGCAGTTTGCAGACCCGGGTCCCCGACACTCCAAACAGGAGGCGTCACACTCCTCGCAGTCGTGGCCTGAACTCTGCTGAGGGACGACAACAGCTAAAGCATGAAGTCTCCACCGCATCTTCAAAGGGAAGTTTCTTCTCTTAAAGGACTGAAGAGACCAACGCTCTGCCTCTCAGCTCAACAAATTAATATGCATCTCCTGTACCTGCCAGACACTCTCAGTCCGTCGCTCACAGCACGAGCCCAGAGATTTATTTTGAAATCATGACACAGGGAGAAATTTCACTCTGCTGTTTGAATTTTCTCTGGGTGCAGTAATAAGTCGGCCTGAATTGCATTAGATGACACCCGGGGCCAAAACATTAGTTCATAATTATTTGGTGAAGCTGTGGGAGGGAGGGTTTTCTCTTCCCTTTAATGAAAAGTTCAAATATGTGAACTTAAAACTTAATTAAGAAATTACTCGGTTACCTTTATTACAGGATACTGGCCGATGTCGCACATGGACTCACACATGCCGTCAGAAAGCAGGAATCCAGGAAAGCACAAGATGCAGGAGTGAGAGTCTTTTCCTGCAGAGGAAAGAAAACTTTGAAGATCAGAGACCAAAAAATACACAGAAAATACCTTAAAGGGCAGCTAGGAACATAAAGAATTTAATGTTTGGAGGGATTTTAAACAACATCAGAGCCCGTGCAAATCTTCTGGTAATTTTCTGGAGTCGATACTGGTCTCCAGAAATCCAATACTGGCTCCTGTAAAAGTGATATCTGTGCAGCTAAAGCAGAATATCTATTTTGCTTCACATGTTCTATGCTTGATGGAGTATTGGCACATGGATTGATCTGGGTCAGCTACATGTACCCTGAGGTTACAGTGCAGTGGTTAGATCTGTAGCCTTGCAGCGAGAAGGTTCCTGGTTCAATTCTCCATCTGGACAGGAGCCTTTCTGAGTGGAGCATGTTCTCACTTTGCATGGTGCATGTCTGGTGCACTTTACAGGAACATATCACACCTAAATTACACGTACTCTTCAAAAACTGACTCTGAGCAAGTGTTGGTGTCTTATTTTAGGTAGAAACTGTCTCAGACTTGATATGAATCACATTCACCTGACATATCCAGGGGAATGTACCATTTCAGGGATGTCAGGACAAAAGTGATGTATGAATTTCTTGAAATTAGACATTCTTCTGGATTCGTCAGGTGAATGTGGCAAAAATAACAACAACAAAAAACAAGGCAATGATAGGAGAAAAAAGTAACTTGTTTGATTTAATTTGAAAGTATTGTTTTACATGAAACTACACAAGTACTTTTTTCACTCAATTGTAAAGCAGTGGAAAATTTCCAGTAGATTCCCTGAAATCCAGGAAATTTTGGAATTTTTTTGTTGTTGTTTATTTATTTATTTATTTATTTATTTATTTATTCATTTATTTTTAACCAGTTATTAACTTGATTGGAAATATTGCATTAGACATGTTTGAATGCATGTCTGCTTAAAACAAACCAAACCGTTACATATTCGTACATGTCTTTGACCATGTAAATGCAGTGAAAATAAATTCCTGAAATTTCCCAGAGAGTTTCAGACTTGCAAAATTCTCAGACTTTTACAACCCTGCTCAATTGGCAGATTTTTTTTTTTAACTCTTTACAAGCAAACATGAGTGTGTGTGTGTGTGTGTGTGTGTGTGTGTGTGTGTGTGTGTGTGTGTGTGTGTGTGTGTGTGTGTGTGTGTGTGTGTGTGTGTGTGTGTGTGTGTGTGTGGTTGTCTGGAGTGTTGTGCGCGACTGAATTAAACAAGTGCTTTCATTGAACGTGCTCATATTTTCATGAACAGTAAACTGAACCCCTCTGTTTATTATTCATGAACAGGAACATGAGCAAAGTTCAGTCCTGGGGCAGTGAATGGCCGCTCACAACCCGAGGAGCAGCGAAAGATGCCAGGAGATAGGGGGAGTTGCTGGGAGATGACAGGGTGTGCCGAGAGATGCCACTGTGATGGTCACTGTGATTTACAGTACCAGAAGTCAGATCTACTACGTCACTCTCGATGCATTCAGCATGGCTCATGCAGACAGTGGTGCTGTAACAGCATACAGGGATTCATATATTTGGGGAATTAGCTCGAGGGATATGGATTAAAGCATGGATGGCTCTACTGAAAAAGAAAACTTGTAGCATAAAAAACAGACGTGAAATAGTTCATCATTTTGGGCAATGAACTAAGTTCAAAATTTTATATAAACATGAACTGGTTCATTTAAACTGGTTTGAACTGAACTTTGAGCTAGTTCACTGTTTTCGTGTGAGCTGAAACAACAATAGCTGTCTGTCTCCACGTTACCCAGGGTTTATCCCACCTCTTGCCTAAAAAAAAGGATCCAGACCACCCAGGACCCCAAAAATAAAAACTGGTAAGGATTATGGATATATGGACATAAACTCTGCTCTGGTGCCGTATGTATCAAGAACTGTGTGTGTTTTGATAACATTATGCATGTCTGTTGTTTTCATGTGCTTATATGCTGAGATATTTTTTCTCAATCTCAAACTACTCCCCCTGTTGGGAATCGTCTGGAATTGACCTTTTATTTTTCCCCTCTCCTCTCCCAATGTTGTTTTTTCATATCTACTGTTAAGGGGCGCTGGGTAGCTAGCAGCTCCTGGGTTCATCCCATTTCTGTGTTTCCCCATGTTTGTTTTCTTATATGTCTTGAAAGGGATGTAACTGAAATGAAATTTCCCCTCTAGGATCAATAAAGTATTCTGATTCTGATCCTTGATTATAAATGGTCTTAAAATCAACAACCATGGAAATGAGGATCAGACCTACTGTAACTTTTGATGCCGAGATAATCATAGAAAAACCTGATGTTGAGGTGATCCTTGAGCCTCCGAGCAGACAGCTACAAACCATCAGTCACATGAGCCACACTCCCTGTCACACAAATTTATGTACAAGTCCAAGGATGGTACTTTTTTTTGATACGGAAAATCACAGGGTTGTTTTTTAGTTTCTGCAGCCTCAGGTGAACTGTGTAGTATTGTAGGATTTTGGACTCATTTTGGACTTGTTTAAATAAATATCTTTACATAGAATCTACGACATGATGCATTTACGTCTTCTATGTACAGGATTAATGCAGCCCCATCCAGGCACTTCAGCGTTTTCACATCTGCAGTCCACAGAGAAAACAGAGCATCAATATCTCATCACCTACATCGCAGTGTGTGTCTTTGTGTGTGTTTGTGTGTGTGTTCATCTCCACAATATTAAATTAGTGCTGAGTGGACGCTTCTACCTGAGCACGCTCTGCAGCTGGCGTGGCAGTGCTCGCAGGTCCTGTGCGCGGCGTCGTGGAAGTGTCCCTCAGGGCAGGAGGGGAGGCAGCGGCCTTCTTTCCTCAAGTAGACGAGACCCGGAGCGCAGCTCAGGCAGCTGTCCTCCCCGCCCCCGATACACTCACCGCAGCTCGGGTCACACTTCTCACACGTCCCTGAGCCTGTGTTTCCATAGTGACTGTGGGAAAGTTATGATGGATTAGATTCAATTAGAGCAGATGAGGGTTTTGTTTGTCCTCAAAGGAGATTCCTCCCTGCAGCCTCTAGAGCGGAGATAAACAACAGAAACTACAATGACAGAGAGAAAACATTTGTAACATCTCCGAGCTGTGCTGAGGACACACTTCACTCTGCTCACACGTGTCTGAAATATGAAAGGTTTAAGATCTAACAACAAAGAGCTCCTGTGCCCCTGCTTTGAATATTTACTGCACACAATTTAACAGCACATTAATTTAACTCTCCAATCACTGCTCACTATCATAAAATCAGGCTAATGAGCATTTTACAGGCCACATGCATTGCTATTTAAATCTCAGGCTAAATGAGCTTGATCTCCAAATTGCACCCTGTCCAGATACGTTAAGGAAAGCACTGGTTTAGTGTCCACGCTGTCATTACTGGACTGAGCGGGGCTTTTATTAATGGAAACACTGTGTGACCACCTTTAATGTGATGGATTAGCAGCACAGCTGGACGCTGAGCAGGTCACACTACCTGTGCTGGCAGCTCTCCACACACTCTTTGCCCTCCCTGAATCGGTGGCTTTTACAGATGAGGCACTCGTGGCTCTTATCCCCCACGCAGCTCTGACAGGAAGCGTGACAAGGCTCGCATTTCTGGCCCGACTCGTCCTCGTAGTAGCCGGTGGGGCACAGGTCCACACAGGTGCCATCTGCAGGAGCAAACACACACACATGCTGATCACGCAGCCACACAAACAAACAGGGCACAGATGTTCAGAGACTTTGGAGATATCACGAGGCCGGAGGAGTGGACTCACTGAGCAGGAGATGTCTGTGGTTGCAGCTCAGGCAGTGGGCTTTGCCGGGACCTGAGCACCTGTGGCAGTATTTGTGACACGGATGGCAGTCCCCCTCCTGGTCGGCGTACTGGTGAATTGAGCACTCACTGGCTAAGGGAACACAGTGGCCGTGACCTTCCAGCCTGTGGTCCTCTGTGCAGCTGGTGCAGGAGCTGGAGTAGGGGCCGGAGCAGGTGAGGCAGGAGGCGTCACAGTCTGGAGGTAAAAAAATAGCACAAAGGATGAGAGTCTAACTCAAATTTCTTTTTTCATCCTAGCTTTTTATATGTCTGATTATTCATTGGAACACATTTCCTAAAAATTAGATGTCTGGGAGGTCAGGTTGCTTATAAAGATGCTACAAGGAGGATACGTTTTCATTAGACTGCCTCACCACCTTCTGGCCTGGAGTCTTTCACACAATATCGTGAAGACGTGACTTTTAACAACACGAGTTAGTTTTGGAATTTAATGGAAAATAAATTTTCTTTGTTCAAGACAACTTTTTACCAGATATAACGCATTGGGGTAAGGTGTTTACCAACAGTTCCGTAGCGATACAATTGTTTTAAGTTTTTACCGTAGTTTAGTATCCGGCTATATTTAGCGCAGCTGACAGCCTGGTGCTCTGACACATGTGAGTAATGTGTAACGTTAGTAAATCCTGGTTTTGTCCTGCCAGTCATCTACCAAGCAGAGCTAACGTAACCTCACTCTTCATTTTATTGATAGACTCTCAAGGCTAATTAGCCTTTAGCTCAGGCTGTATCTGTCTCCTGTTTATCTTTCTTCTGCTCTTCTGTCCGTTTTCTGTCTGACAGTTTGGCTCCAGTGTCCACTATCACTACAAAACGTTGTTAGAGGCTTAGACATGGCGTAAGAAGTAGCATTTTGAAATAACCTATATTGGTGGTGATAATCTCATTTTTAAGTGTGGATTACGATCAGGCATATATCTAGAAGACAGACTTATTTAAGATCACTTAGAAACTCCACACAGCCCCTTTAAATATGAGCCAAAAACTCACCTTCCTCCCTCAGCTTGGTTCGCTTATTGTACTCTGCAACTTTGTCATTTTAATCTTTCCTTTGAAAGACATTCTTCTCTGCTTTTTCATTTGACAGTGAAAGCTGCAGAGGGACAGGATGTCAAACTCATTTTAGTTCGAGGGCCACATGCCTAATTTTATTTTATTGTTATTTAATCTTTATTTCACCGATTTGATCTCAAGTCTGCTGGATCAGTAAAATCACACCATAATATCCTACAAAAAACAACAACTCCAGGTTTTTCCCCATTGTTTTAGAGCAAATATATACAAGTACAGTTTAAGCATCTTTATACTTAATGAATTATCCTTCAGTATTCATTACATATGTGGTTTGTAACTGATCAGAGAAATTGTAAAAAAGCAGAAACCATTGAATCACATGTATCAAGAACTGAAACATATAGTATTGCAGTTAGAAATGAAACTGATTTTTTGTTATGGTAAATGGACCCGTACTTATCTAGCGCTTTTCTATTCTTACCAACCACTCAAAACGCTTTACACTGCCAGCCTCTTTCACCCAACCACACCGCATCCACACACTGATGGTAGAGGTTTCTATTGGGAACCTTTAGTTTTGACTTCTGCAGCTTTTAGCATAAATGTTTCAATAAACTCCCCCTCATAGTACGGTTTGATGCTAACGTTGGCAATTACAGTGCAAAAAACTGAAATCTTTTCAAGTGTTTTTGTCTTATTTTCAGTTGAAAATGTCTTTTCAGACTTAATATGAGCCACATTCACCTGACCAGTCCAGAAAAAATGTCTTTTTTCAAGTTATTTAGAGACAGAAATGAGATCTGAGTTGCTTCTAACAAGTTAAAAAAATTCTGCCAATGATATAAGAGAGAAGTTACTTGAATTAAGAGATTATTCTAGTTTCAACCAAATTTACGAACAAATTTTTCTTGTTCCATTTGTTTTTTACTTGTTAGAAGTAATTAAAACCACTTTTTTGTCTTTAAATGACTTAAAACAAGACATTTTTCTGGACTGGTCAGGTGAATGTGGCCTATATCAAGTGTAACAAGATAATTTTTACTTAAAAAAGACAAAAACATTTTATAAGATTTCAGTTTTTCTGCAGTGTAGTTAGCTAGCTTTCAGCTGCATCACTGACCTATGGACTCTGAATAAAAACATACTCCTGTTTCCTCAGATGCATCTTCTCTTTTCTCAGTTGTCCTTGCAGGCTACTGTATTTTTCACCACACTGAGTCTCATAGTGACACTGAATTTTCATCATCTCTGCTTTCAGTCCAGGTTAGATCCCTTGATGGGCTGGTTTTGGCCTGAGGGCCGTATGTTTGACACCCCTGGTGTAGAGAGAAGATGAGGTAAAGGGCTGATGGTTGGAATCACCTGTGTAAAGGCTGGTGTAGACTTCTGTGTGTTTGTGCATGCAGATGTGTAAATAATTCATTGTTTTCTCCGTGGACCAACAGTTTAGCAGATAGTTTCAACGGTTTGTTCTCCTGAAGTGATGTGAAAACATTCCTGCAGCCTGAGTTCAGCTCAGACGAGGAAAAACACAAACAGAAATCCCCCCTGTCCATTTTGCAGAACAGCACTGTAGCTCCTTTATAACCGTCTGACTGCTGGCAGCTACTGTATGTAGCAACAAAAGTGGGCATCGCCTACAACATCCTCCTCGGAGAAACACGGCATCCTTTGTGTTTTTTTGAAAAGCAAAAACTGGAGCGGAGTGTTTTTCTCCAGGGAACCATCTTTGGCATCGCTGCTCTGTTTTTCAAGGTTTGACAGCTGCCTGTTAAAGCGTCTGAAAAGCGTTTCTATTTTAGTCGGAGCCAAAGTCAGGAGACACGCTCAGGCAAAGGAGAGGAGTATAACTGAGGAAATGCATCAAGGGCATTCTGCAGGACAAAGTGTTGCACGAGGCAGGAGAAAACAAAGTTTCAGGAGCAGCTTTAACTTTGTCAGAAGCATCAGTTCTGCAGATGAAATAAAAAATAAATCAAATCATAAAGAAAACTTGGATGTTTTGGGCAGATAAAGGATTAAAGATGTTTTACCGTTACATGCTCCTGTTAAAGCCTCTCTGTAGGTGTGTTCAGGGCAGGTGGGCAGACACGCTCCGCTGTGCAGAGTGGACTCTGGGTCCGTACACTCATCACAGTCGTCGTCGTTGGGGCCGTCACACAAAGCGCAGTCAGGGTGGCAGCGCAAACACTCCCCCAGCTCTTTGTCCTCAAAGAACCTCTCCGGACAGTCGAGCACGCACAGGCCCTCGTGGAGGAAGTGATACTCCTCACAAACTGAGGAGAGAATGAAATAAAGAAATACGAGTCCTGGAGATTAAAGCAAAACACCTCAGATAACCCAACAATTCACAGAAAACTACAAACTGCCTCGGACAGTTTTACACCTTCCTGCTAGTGAGGGACTTTATCCAGAAACTGGATCTAAATTAAATTTAGGATGTCGCCAAGTGAAGATCAAAAGCAAAACACAGCAGTAGGTTTGTTATGGGACAAAGCCTTTTACAAGTTTACAAGGAAATTGTGTCATCTTGTCAATGTGGGCTCAGGATCTCAGGATGGAAATGAGGCTACAGGATGTATCTGAAAACAAGCTAATAACATATCTGTAGGTAAAAAAGTGAAAGAATTGGAATTCAGGCTGCTACATCGCCTGCAGACATCACCTCAGCTTAAAAATGGGATGCACCCCAAGAAATTGTCTCTGTACCAAATGTAGCTGGGATGTTTTGTAGTTTTTAATGGACTTTGTGATCTTGATAACAGGATGTTTGGGTGAAAATAGATCTGGTTTACCTTCAGTTAGGACTCAAAATCCACTTCACACCATGTCAGGCTGAGACACAGTCGTGTTTGACCTGTTACCTGTCAAATCTGACACACTGATCCAGAGGAAAACCTGGGACGTTTTATCATGTGTGGACTTGTATTCTTGACTTTGAGTGACCAAGAATTTAATTAACACATTTCAGAAAGCACTTCCTCGGTCAAAGACCTGCTGTCTGTATTGATTTACTCGCTTTGTGAGTGTGAGCTGTAGGAGTTCAGAGGGGTTGAGTTGAAGGGGGAAGATTTTTTTTTTTTTTAGGTGGAGAGGCAAAATGTTGAAATCGGTGCAGTCTGTTTAAAAACTAACCTTTTTTAACCAAAAAAACAGATTTAATGGCAAAAAAATTCCTCAGATTTTTTTTTCAGTTTTCTGAAATTTTGGACATCCAAAGGTTGTTGTGTCTTGAGAGCTGAACAACCTGATGAAAGCCTGATGACTTAACTGAGTACTTGGACACAGCTGGTGGGATGACAACAGAATTTGTGCCATGATTGATTACACATGTTGGAGAAAGCAAGAGTGAGTCTTGGGTACAGTGGTGGCCAAAATCATGAAAACAGCTGACAGATCTGAAAGTATTGACCTTTTTCTGGCTCTAAAATCATGATCATCAAACAGTCAGATGGATTCTCTGCGCACAACAAATATCTTAGAATAGAATAGAATAGAAAATACTTTATTTATCCCCGAGGGGAAATTCAGGAGTCACAGCAGCATTTAAGAAAACAAAAGTAAGAAAGAGTATAGAAAGTGCAAAAAGGTCCATAAGAAAATAGATGATGACATCCCGTCCACCACTCGTCCACCACTCTCTAGCCCAGCCAGTCTCCACCTCCACAGGGTCCAGGACCAAATCTCCCCAGCAGTCTGTTCAAGCTCTGTCTCCTGGATCCTGTCTGCTCACAGCAGGCGAAGCTCCTCCTATGTGGCGCTGGCGTCCGATATCAGCTCCGTCAGCCCCTCTGCAGCTGGGCCAGCACGGCTAGCTCGTCCATCCCACCGGAGATAGATCCCACGTTCCCAATAGCGATGGATGGAAGGACAGGTCCACGTCGTCACCTCCCAGCTCACACCCGAGAACCAGCACGTCGTCCTCACCTCCTCCTCCTCAGCTCGAGGGAAATCATCAAGCCCTACACTAGTTAGCATTGACATGCTACAGGCTGCTAACAGCTGAGTTCACATGTAAACAATGCAGCCATGGTTACATGTAAGATCTCCTGACAAACACAGGAGTAAAAGTAGTAAAAATATCGCTGAAGCCACAAAAAGTTTGGTGTCCATGACCAACAAATGAATCATACAAAGTAATGATCCACTCCTAATACAAAGATTACGAAAAAGAGACGAAAAAAATTACAAGAAACGGACGAAGAAGAGAGAGCTGCTGCAACAGGCAGCTACTTGGGCAGCGCCTAGCAACGACCTGATGAATGAAATGATGAAATGATGAACCTGATGAAATGACTAGAGGTGAGTCCTTCTGTGTTCATCGACTTTTAACTTTAACATTTGGTTTGTTCTCCTTCTGCAGCAGTTACAGCAGCACACATCTCTGGCATAGTGTCAATATATGTTCAGAGAACTTCAACACTGATGTTTAGGGATTATTTAATATTCAGCATTGGCTGATACCGAGTCCCGATCCGATTTTGGGGTTTGGAGATAATCTTTGCTGAAGAAGTGAGAAAGTGAAGCAGCACAGTCTTTTTGTTTTGTGTGTTAAAAATACATGAATGTATTACATACAAAGCTGGAAACATGTCTTAACATAACGCAGAAGACTGGAGAATTTCATCAACGCCGCTTAGAATTTCATGTCTTCTCAGAACATTTGCAAACGACCAGTTTGCTCGCTGTATTTAGTAAAAAATCAACGACAGCAGAGCACCGTGTTGTTTCAGGTTGTTTTGGTCGAACTGAATGCCCCTTGAAAAGATCGCACAGCATAGATGTGGTTGTTGGTCTGTCTTCACTTTCTAGTTTGATGTATTTCCACACTGCTGACACTGAAGCCACAGAGTTGTTGGTGCTAAGCTAACAGACTTTAGAGTGTTTGTTTGTTTTCGCCTTTGAATTCCCGATCACCGATACTTTAAAAAATGCCAAAATTGTGCCGGTCCGATACTAGGGATCAGGATGGGGACATCCCTACTGATGTTTTCCCATACCTTCTGCAACTCAAGACAAGCGCTCTCTGAATGTTCAATACATCTGCCCAGTTATTCTTTTTTACAACTTGCCCAAATTTACTAGGTGTGGTTTTGGTCCGAACTTGAGGAGGTCAGTCCATCACTTTTAATCTTCATTTTTGAGAGGAAAACAACCAAAAGATGGCTCTTTACTTCTCTAAAGGCATTACAAGGACTTTGAAGATATTTCATTGGTTTTATGGGTAATTTAAAGTTCAATTCAACAAAAGCAACTGAAACCTCTTAAATATGCCGAGTGTTTAAACAGTGCTGACCACCACTTTGTGTTAAATAGTTAAACAAACAATTTAACTACTTTATCGAGGAATTGATCACATTTTGTTTCTCCCAGATCAAACCAAAGTTATAAGTTTTATTGTGCTGTGTATCAGGTTCCATTCATTCATTTAAGTTCACTTTCGGCTATATTCAGACAAAAGGTGGGGTACTCCATGGACTGGCTGTCAGCCAATCACATAGCTGACACACAGAGACAGAAGTCGTCTTACTTAAGAAGTTAAGAATCACTAATTAACCCGATGAGCATGTTTTAGACTGTGGGAGGAAGCCTGTAAGAACCACGCATTCACAGGGAGAACATGAAAAATCCACACAGAAAGACCCACCACCCCAAACTGGGAATTGAACTGGTGACCTTCTTGCTGTGAGGCACCAGCATGAACCACTGCACTGCTGTGCAGCATGTGTCAAGTTTCCTGTGTGCTAAAACAAGCTAACAAGACCTAAACAAACAGTGCATGTTAGGTGAGCACTGCAAAAACTGAAATCTGAGCAATTGTTTCTTTAAAAGTTAGAGTGAATATGAGCCACATTCCCCTGACGAGTCTGGAAATGTCTGATTTCAGATATTAAAAGATGAAAAAAAAAAGGATTTTTTAATTTCTTGAATCAAGAATAATGTCTTCATACGAATAAAATCTTTTGCTTACCCACAGTGCATATCAACATTTCTGTGAAGATGCAAATCTACTTGTAATCAGTGTTCCATCTTAAAATAAAATAAATCTTTTTCTGGTATTTTATTGCATTCTTAAGAAATGGGTAAATCTCTCACTGAAATTCTTACTTTTGAAGACATCTGTTCTGTTTTTAATGTCATCTCTGAGTGAGACCAGCTTCAAATATTCAAACAAAAAAAACAAACAACAAATCTGTGTTCAGAGAAACTTGAGTATAAAAACAACATTTGCCAATCCGTTCAAGTGGTGAACACAATCCTCTTAAAACTGTTTCTGTATCGTGGCTAACACTGACACATATCCACCAGTTAAAAAGAGGAAGACCAGACAGTGATACTACATTACCTACAGGACCAGGCAGGTTCCTGCTATCAGACTTTGACCGTGTATTAGAGACTGACTTTATTATTATTTAGAGGATGTATTTTGCATTAGAGGATTCCCACAGGATGAGAGTCAACTTTACTATCAATATTGTGATTGGGGCGATACAGGATAAAAAGTTAACAGGAGCAGATGGGACCGCGAACCAATCAGGAAGAGAAAATGTAATATGTGACATGCGCTGCCGTTCTGTAGTTTTTTTCCAATAAGCCCACACTGTAACACAAGTGATAAGAACTACATTTCCCAGGAGGCAACAGTAATCCAAAAAAGAATGGGGAGAAAATCAAATCAAATTCAACATACTGCCTAAAAACTAAAAGAAGGGAAAAAATGAGAGCAGAACAGGAGTGGGGTGGGACAGGAGTGAAAATCCACTCCCGTGTCATTCTCTATGGGCGTGTTTTTTTCAGTACCTGTGCACTGCCCGAGTGGGTTGCACTCCTCACAGGCTGAGGGGCAGTGATGACACCCTCCATCCCGCACGGCGTGCCCTGCAGGACACTCGTCCACACACTGGTGCTTGTGGAGGAGCAGGGGTTCTTCACAGCTGAGGCAGTGGGTGGCGTTCTTCTCACAGGACGCACAGCCGGCAGCACAGCTCCGACACACCTGGCCCGCAGGAAAACCCCTGAGAGACAGACAGAGGTCACGTTAGAGCCCAGAAGTAAAAAACAACCCGAAATTAAAGAATTGATTCTAAATGATCTACATTTCAGGCTTTGTTACAAGTTTTTTTTTATTACATTTTGTGTCGTTGTTATGTTCTAGGCCAGGGGTGGCCAACCAGTCAGAGACCAAGAGCCACAAAAATAATTGTGGTACTACAAAGAGCCACATCACACACGTGGTCTTACAAACGCACTTCCTGTCACATGTAAACAAAATGACATAAAATGAAAAAATCAATTTGTTTTCAATTTTCAAAGCAAGATTTAATGAGAGCGTGAGCGTGTTTAAATTCATACTTGGAGACGTGTCAAAGACAAATTTCTCTTTTTGCTGCAGAAGAGACAAAGCTCCATCTATTTATCTACCTATCTATCTATCTTGATAGACTGATTTAAGCATATGAGCGATTGAGGGGACAACATGTAGAGAAGAGAAACTGAAACTTAAGTATCAATCTCATCACCCAGGTATTGATCAATGCTCAACCCAACGTTGGCATCAATATTTCAATATTTTAGATTGATCAACACACCTCTACTCATAACAATATCTTATTTATTTAATTTTAATTTAAGAATGGATCAAGGAGCCGCACACCGGAAGGCAAAGAACCACATGAGGCTCGCGAGCCACAGGTTGGCCACCCCTATTCTAGGCTCTAACAAGACAGGACGAGGAGGATGTAAGCACACTCATGCATCCTTACCTCAAGATTTAGACCTGATTTGACTTAATTTGAAGTCTTTACACTAAACAATAAGTTTTTCCAGTAATGTGCTTTAACTTTGACCAATTCTTTCTTTACTCTGAAAAAGAACTCCAGTTTGCTCTCATGACTTTGTGCATCGCTGCAGGGGTAAACAAGAGGTCTGGCATTTTGCTCTGCTCTCTGCTTCACCCAATAAATTATCCAGACAATCACGCCGTTCTTCAGAATCAAAGAGCCTCTCTGTAGCTGAAAATAATGCCCTCATGGCCAAACCGTTACAATGGTCATCACATCTCTAATGAAGCTTCAAGGATCTCTTCTACAAGGGCAAGTTATTTTGTCACTTTCAATGATGCCACGATTTAATGGCACATAAACATTGAGTGGAAAATGTCACGATCATGGCCAGTAAATACATCTCAACAGTGTTTTTTTTTTTTTGGCTAGTTGAAGGTCATGCCAAAAAAAAATCAGGCAGCATGATCAAAAGATGTGATTACAACATGTTTTTACCAGCAGGGAATATTTACACCTGCTCCCAAACTGAGAAAAATCCAGTATTAGAAGGAGCTGGGGCAGACTTTTGGACAAGTAGGTTGAAAAAAAAAAATGATATATGAGGTAAGTTAAAGATGGAGAAGCCTGACCCTTCACACTCCTGAACACACTGTCCATCCTGCAGGAACAGCTGAGTCTTCCTCGTGCTCTGACAGCGGGTGCATCGCTGAGCGTCCACACACTGCAAACAGCCCGCAGGGCACGCCTCACACACGCCGCTCAGCCGACCGGCGAAGTGTCCTCCCGGACACTTTGATACACATGTTTGCTGTGTGGTCAAAAACCGCCCTGGAGGAGGAAGACGGAGTAAACATCAACAGTGCTGAGGAGCTGGATGTGCTGCGGTTTAACTGAGGAAATATCAAAGTGATGGTGAAGGTCTGACAGAAGATAAACATCCAGTCCAGAAAGTCTGACTGACCCTTTGGACATTTTGTGCACTGGTTCTTCTCCTCTCCAGAGCAGGACTCACAGGATGGGTGGCAGTCTTCACACTCCCCGTCATCTGCAGTTGAGACAGTTAAACGATCAGAACAGGCTTAATGTGCATGCATGACCTTGTACTGCACTGTATTTTATTGCAGCATGATTTAACAAAATACAAGAGAGAGAAGAAAAAAAAAAAAGATAATATTTCAGGGCAGGAAGTGGAAAAAAAAAACAGAACTTGTTTGATGCCTTGTCAAAAATTAAATCAAACTAAAAGGCAATAATTACTGATGATGATGATGATTAATAATGATGTTGCTAGGCAACCCCCTGTTGGCTATGGCTGCCTTTTGCAGCAGCTCTCTCTTCTTTGTCCGTTTCTTCTCATTTTTTTCGTCATCTTTGTTTTTGGAGTGGGTCATTACTTTGTATGGCTCATTTGTTGGTCATGGACACCAAACTTATTGTGGCTTCAGTGATATTTTTACTACTTTTTCTCCTGTGTTTGTCTGGAAGTCCTACATGTAACCATGGCTACATTGTTTAAAATCAGCTGTTAGCAGCCTGTAGCATGTCAATGCTAACTGGTGCAAGGCCTGATGTCTTCCCACAAGATGAGGAGAAGGAGGTGAAGACAACTTGCTGGTTCTCAGGTGTGAGCTAAGAAGTGACAACATGGACCTATTCTTCCATCCATTGTTATTGGGAACATAAGATCTATCGCCAATGAGATGGACGAGCTAGGTGTGCTAACCCAGCAACAGAGGGAATATCAGTCCTGGACCCTGTGGAGGTGGAGGCTGGCTGAACTGGACAATGATGAACAAGCTGTCATCATCTATTTTCTTGTGGACCTTTTTGCACTTTCTATACACTTTCTTACTTTTGTTTTCTTGATTGCTGCTGTGACTTCAATTTCGTTGTACTTGTTACAATGACAATAAAGTTCTATTCTATTCTATTCTAATATAAAATAAAGTAGATTAAAGAAAACATAATGTCATGACATTTTCAAAAAATATCTTTTATAGATATATCAGTAATGAAAAAGAGCTATTTATTTATATTTCAACACATTCTAAAAAAAACACATGGATAATACTTGATGGCCTCAACAGTTTGGTATAATAAAATAACGTTGATGTGCTCAGAACAGACCCAATCTGAGGAGGGGGATCTCTAGTCTTAAGGTTCACCTTTTACATGACTTATCAATATGTAACTCCACACCATCCTATACTCTTCACTACATACAGCTGATGTTTTCAGAGGCTATCTTTAAGGTCACGCTTATACAATCTTGTTTGTCTCACTGTATATATACCCTTTACACCTGAATAAAGTTGAGAAAGTCTGAGGACTGAACCAAGCACTGTTTTGCTGTCTCCTATTTTTCTCCCTTTGGTCAAAGATTTGGGCTAGGCTCAACTGAGAAGCTTCTGTTGTACTTTTTCACTGAGGACTAGGCCCAACCTTGGAATTTCTAGTATAGCACAGTTTACAATGAATGCCATAAAAAAATTGTAAAAACTTTAAAAAATCACTCTTTACAGAAGATTTCATGTCTGAACGTTGTCTGCAGGCAACACTGTACCATTGAGGAACAGCCCATTGAAATGAATGGGTCAAAGAGTCTAAACATATTATATTGGACTTAAATGAACTGTTCAAGAAAGACTTCACTTATGTGGCTTTCAGGAGACAGATTTTCATTGTGGGAAAATTTTGTGGCGGAGATGAGCCTGTGCTCAGTAAAGAAAGCTCACAAAGTTCACTCTAGTAGATCAGTGTAAATCTGAACTTTACTAAAACTAATATAAGATTTACCCAGGTGAAAACTAGAGGTACAAAGCAGCAGACCAGCTTGTTTTTGAAAAGTTTGTATACCCAAAGACAGTACACTAAAATGTTATCGTGAATCTGTATTAGTACAGTGTTGCCTCAGGGCAACACTACCTTGAATTAATTAACAAATAAAGTAAATTAAACAATTAGAGATTAAGCTTTACTTGTCTATTAATATAAACACATTTTTTCTAGACTGAGAGAGGTCCAGTAAAAGAGTTATTGGACAGTTTGAGGAAGATTTGGCCAAGTTGGTCCTTGCAAGAAAGTCTAAAAAAAGGGATTCTGTACAACCTCCAGAGGGTCATATGGCAAAATTAAACACTGTCATTGTTTCCTTAAGGTCTTTCCTCTTTTCTAAAGAATTTAATGACAACTGGGATGTATTGTGTAAGTGTAAAAGGCCAAAAATGGGTATTTTGCCAAGAGGAAACAAGGTACCATAGAGGGTTAAATGTAGTTTTGTGAGATGTTACAAGATAAACTTTGGTTTGGTTTGTGATCTTGGCAGAAGATGTAAATGTTCACATTTAGAAAATTGTTCATTTCAGTGCCATAATTGATTCATGGTAAAGTGAAGATGGGGGGCGTATGAAACTGGATCTCAGGTCTGACTTTGGACATGTCTGCCCCAAAGTACGCAAAATAAACTAGAAAAAAAATTGTTTAAAGTTGTGAATCTTTACTCTAAGACTCAAAGTTTAAGACTCACTTAACTTCTGTGTTCCTTCCTAACCTTTGTGTTAACCTATGTACTTTTCTCTGAGTTATTTCTGCTCCTATAATTAAGATGTCTCTGCTCACACTAATTACCGTGTTGTCTTAAAGGTCTGTCAAACTAATTCTTGGCGGGGACTGAATGTTCGGTATATACAATCAGTTATTTCAAAGCCTGTGTCTGGCCGACGTTCAGTTCTTCTGTCTGTTTGGAGTGCTTTAGTTGGGACAGGGTTCAGGGACGGAGGCACACAGACCAATTACCCTGCACGGTTTCTTCTCTGCCCCTGTGAAAGTGCCCAAATCCCTGATTCATTATGGACCGACAGATGGATTAGTGGAATATTTAAGAATTAGCCTCACCGCTCCGAAAGGTCTTACTGGGACAGACCTCGTGGTCGGACACGCACTCCCCGTTTTCCAGAGTCTCCCCCTCCTCACAGGACAGACAGTCGACGTCCTCGGGGCCGCTACATGTCACACAGTCTGAGTGACACTCCTCACAGTCGTTGGTGTCTTCATCCCCATAGAAACCTTCAGGGCACACGGACACACAACTCCCCTCTGGAGAGAGGGAAGACATCAGTGCTGTATGTAACTCACTCAGCAGCTCTTTTCTTCCTTTGAACAGGAAATCCAACAACTTCACACATTCAAATCCTCATAAAGGTCTGTCAGAGTCCAGCAGCATGAGTGAAAAGGGTTAGAGAGCACATTTTAATGGCTTCAGAGAGAGCTGTCCAAAGTTTAACAAACCAGCTGGGAACCAGAAAAAATGGAGTCACCAGTTCCTCGTGTCAGCTGAAGGCCAACGGCTTCAGGCTACGTTCATCTGTACGAGCTGAACAGACGACTCTCTGAACCAAAGTGTCTGCAGTCAAGAGTCAGTGTGGCAACCCTGAAACCCACGGGCCTGACAAAGAGACGCCTCTGGAATAAACAGTCAAAACAGCCTCTGGCCAAGACTTGCTTTTAATGACTGTTTACAGTCTGGTTAACATCTTCAGAAGACGAGTGTTTGAAAAGTGAAGCAAATTCACCCTAAAGATATCTTTTTCTGACCTGATTCAGAGTTCATCGTAACCAGTATTTGTCCCAAGAATCCTCGAGTTTGTGGAGTCAATGTGACTTTTTATTGCTGCTGACTGTGTCGAAACCCAGATATTGAATCATGAATATGAAACATGTTCTGTCTTTATGATTTTCTGGTTGGACTGCAGGGATACCTGCAACAGGAGGGGTCATCATCTGGATGTCAGAGTTCACAAAGATAACAGAGGATGTAAACGAAAGTGTGCCTAGAGCAAACATTGACCCATATTCTTTCACTTGTAGCTGTTGCTGCTGACAGAACACTACGCATCAAGCCTGAAGTCAGATGTGATCAAATTAACTTCTGTGAGATCGCATTTCCATGGGATCGCTTCCACAAACTTTGAGTATGTGGTCTAGATCACTGGTTTCTAAAGCGTAGGGTTGAGAAACTCTAGTAGGGTGGTCATCAAATGCTTTCAAAAATCAAAATACTTCATATTTTAACTATTAAAGTTAGAGCCTACAGGATTTTCCATTAAAAAAGTCAACTTTTACAGGAGTAATCCTGCTCAGTCATGTGTGTCAGTGTCTGTGTCTGCCTCAACCCCCTCCTCTGCCTGTGTGTTGATGTTTTGGTTGTTTTGAGACGTTTTTGGGCGGAGAATAAGCATGATTACATCAGCCAATCACAGGGCGTCCAGTGCAATTTTGGTGATGTTGGTTAGCAAATGGAAGAAGCTATTCCGAGTGGCTACGCTAGTAAACCTAGCACAGAGCAAGACAAACAACCAAAGTGAAACGCCAAACTGATAACACTTTTTTCCTAAACAAGGGTGAAGCTTGGCTAGACTTTCACTTGCTTTCTGGTATTTGGAAAGCAGCACGAAAAGAAGAGTGATGCGAGTTGGCTTCCTGCTATCCAGGTATGTGTCAAATACCCGTGATTAGCTTGAGCTAACATGCCAAGTCAGGTGCACGGCTCTCAAGTCTAACCCACGTAGAAATGTGATGCTGCAGGTGGTTGCTGGACTAGTGAGCTCATTCATGGTTCACGTAGTCACGGTCAGCGGCTGTAGGTGTGCGCTGCCGCTGGCACTGAGCCAAGGAGGAGGAGCCAAGTTTGAATTTGTGTTTACTAACAAGTCACAAAAATTCCTGCAGACCCTACTTTTAATCATTTATTTTTTTTTAATCTAAACAAAAATTGTGGTTAAATTTTACAAAAAAAGAATGTCAACATAATATGTTTGATCTTCTTTCCACATTTCTTTGTCGGCGACTCCCCGAGGCTAAACCAGGATAACAACAGCATCAGTAGAGGCAGATTCATTTAGGAAACTCTCGTGTTTTGACCAGGTGTGGCATTTTTACCTGATAAGAAGAGGTCCGTCTCACACCAGTAGCACTCATGTTCATCACAGCTCACACAGTTTTCATCACACGGAACGCAGATCATCTCCTCTTCCACACTGTACGTCTTGGCCGGGCAGTTTTTGTAGCAGCCATTCTGAAAGCTGATAAAATAGGCAGCAGTCTGTACCTGAGCTCTCTTTTCTTTCTCTGACACACAAAATCCACTCTCACAGCAAAAAAAGAGAGAGCCCTTTTCTTCCTGGTATAGCACTGAAAGTGAAAGGAAAGGAGGTGAGATCACACATGGCGACAGCGCGGCACACAGCCTTACTTGTAAAAGCCCTCAGTGCAGGACAAGCAGTGCCTGGGGTTATCTGTGGGAAGCAGACAAAAAGCTCAGCTCTCCTTTTTAAACAGAAGCTCTCAGACTGCTCAACATGGACCCAAACACTCTGGAGCCCAATCCCAAGCTCCACTCTGAGAGCTCTAAACCCTCCTGGACTTTAATGGCATCAGGAGTGCAGTGTGTCAGGCGTGTAGTGGGTAAGTGTTTGAGTCTGACGGGTTTGAAATGGTATAAAAATGAATCGCACAATCATGACATAACAAATACTCTCTGGTAACAAGAAGTGCTGCTGAAAAAAAAGAAAAAAAAATCACCTCCACGACATGTTTCTGTTTTTTATACGAAAACATTTGGACATTTTAGCAAACTACAAAAGACAGAGTGGTATTAATGTTGGTGGAGGGCAAAACTAGTCATTTTTTAAATGTAGCTCTTTTTACACACAGTAAAGAGGCTGTTAGACCAGAAGTTCAGGAACTAAATGGTTCCTGCAGCCCACTGACTGCTTTCCACAAAGGCCTGAGGTCCCGTGAAGACAATACAAACCAGACCAGTGACGTATGGAGAGAAAATAAAAGCATCTGCATCACAACACCTGACCAGTAGAGGGCAGAAAGATTACTAGTAAGATACTCGGAGCACAAGAGTGCAGACTGAATACGGATCTGATAAGCGATTCGGACATTTGAATCAAAAACTAAACTAGGATGCATTCCCTAGGACTTCTTCTTCTTCTGTGTTTTAACAGCTGTTGTAGGATATCTCCTGACATGTTCAGCTGGAGGTCTCCAGTTTACAGGGTCACTCTTTAAACTGTAACACCTAATTCACACGTAAAGCATGAGGTTTTTGGACATGCCCCAGTTCATACTAGATGTGTCTTTGAAGCGCCGCGCACCCCATAGTAGCTGGATATGCAAGATCACTCGAACACAGGAGAAGCACATGTTCCTGCAGGAATCACACCCACGACAACGTAGATGCATGGTGAGTTATTAGCACGTTAAACTCACATGGCCCTCCAAAAACTTAAGCAGTACATGCTTTCTCTTTACCGCTGGTGTCCTTACACTGCAAAAAACTGAAATCTTATCAAGTGTTTTTGTCATATTTTAAGTACAAATTTTGAATAAGCCACATTTAACTTGTTTCAAGTTCTTCAAAGACTGAAATGAGTTCTGAATTGCTTGGAGCAAGAAATAATAAAAAATAATCTGGCAATGGAACTAGAGAAGTTTGCTCGAAGATTTGCTTGAAACTAGAGTAATGTCTTAATACAAGTGACCTTTCTCTCGTTCCACTGGCGGATTTTTTTAACTTGTTAGAAGCAATGCAGACTCATTTTTGTCTTTAAATATCTTGACATAGGACATTTTTTCTGGACTGGTCAGGTAAATGTGGCTCGTATTAAGTCAAAAAGACATTTTCTACTGAAAATGGGACAAAAACACTTGATTAGGTGAAGTTGATGAAGTTTTCCACGCCCAAGATTGACTTTTCCTCGTCCAAAATGTCAGATTTCCTCTGGGTCTGATGTGCTGATGACTTCTCTCCATGTGCCAATGATGATTTGATAAACACAGTTGAGATTTTATTTTAATCGGCAGTCAGAACATGGTGCTTTGTTTTGAAATGACCAGATACTCTGATTGTTTCCGTGTCTTTTTTCCCTGTTTGGCAAGACCTGCCCTGCAGAGATTGACACATTTCTCTAGCGTACCCCGGCTAAAATAGACTCATAGTGTAACAGCAGTGTCGTTGGTGATCATGGCGCTGCAGGCAGACCCCAGCACGTGCTGTGTGAATGCAATGATTGACTAAAGCGGTTTCTAAGTATAGTCTAGTGCACGGTGCAGCGCTCACGCTTTATGTGTGAATTAGTGGTAACACCAGGAGTTAACAAAGACATATTCACAGTATCAGGCTCAGAGAAGACAGTTATTGGGGGGGCGCATCCAGAAAGTAATACCCCAAATTTGGTCCCTGGTTCCTGTATCTGAAAAGCACCTTGAGTGATAAACTGTATGTTGTCATTTGCAGTTAAAGTTTTTTTGCTTTCACTTTTGTCACTACAATTCTTTCTTTGCTAGGTAAGTTACTTTTTCATCCAGGTTTAATCGAATGTGACTCCAATGTGGATTGACAGTAAGTGTTGTTTTGTTTTTCTAAGCCCACATAAGAGCAGGAACATTGTGACAATGAGACAAGTTCATGAGTCCATGAGTAGAGATTGGGACTGTGTGTGGGATGAGAGCTCAGTCTACAGGGGGAAGGGTTCACTCTGGGATTCCTGGAGACTTACACAAAATACATTTCCTGCAGCCCTCCTCACAGGTCATGCAGTCTTCGTAATCTGGATCCTCCACCTCACCTGAAAGAAAAGGCAAAGAGACGAAGAACAGAAGAAGAAAAACAGTGTAAGACGTTTCTTTAAGGTCATCGTCTCTGCTTTCAGCTTTAAGAAAACAGGCTCATAAATAACGCTGTGACCTTGTTTACCTTCTCCACACTCCAGCTTGGCACACGCTCCATCAGAGACGTAGTAGGAGGAGTAACATCTGAGGCAGCGGGTGGGGCTGGTGCAGAGGCGGCAGTGGTCCGAGCAGGGCTCACAGCTTCTTTCATCGGTGTGGTAGAAGGCCTCAGGACAAGCGTCCACACACTGACCTTTATACAAGTAACGCTCCAATCCAAACTTATCTGGAGGAGAAAGCAGCACATCAGGGTGTGAGATGAGTGGGACTGAACTTTAGCTGAACTTTTACTTAAAACTGTTTCCACCAAAAGATTATTTTGTTTTTCTACACCTGTTTAAAGTGGAGTCGGCTAAACACTTCAGATACTTTATGATCCAAGTTCAAAGAAAGCGCAGGGTAAAAGTTAAAGACTCTGTGTTTGGAGAGAAAAACACCAAACAATCAACTCGGCAAATTGAACTTCTAGCACAGAGACACGAGTCCAGACAAAACTAGAAAGATTCTCCCTTTATGGGAGGTCAGTATGGACTTTCAGCACAGGTTCCCACTTCCCACTCTCACCCTGTTTCCTGCTCTATCCACTGCCCTGTCCTCTTGAAATAAAAAGCCTGAAAAAACAACTAAATGATCATAACTAGAGGTGTTAAAAGAGTGGAGTGGAATTATTAAATTTGTACTAAATTTAAATTTAAGTTCAAGCTGAATCCTACCATGGCGTCCTCACCTGTGTCACAGCTGGTACAGTTAGACGGCCCCGCCTCCACACAGGCAGCACAGGTGTGGTCACACAGGTGACAGCGGCCCCCTGACAGGTATTTGCCCTTCACACACTCCGGCAGGCAGCGGCCTTCATCCAAAGCCCTGCAGCAGACGACAAACATCACAAAGAGCATTTTTCAGCAGCAGAATCAACAGATATGAAGATCTGTATGCTAATGAGAGGAGCTGATTTACATCCCAGCGTGGAACATATGGCGGAGTTAAACAGATGAAGCTGAGCGTGTTGACACAGGGAGGAGACGAAGGAGGAGGAGGAGGAGGAGGAGGAGGCAATCTGTGCATCTAAAGAATTCCCACACTGCCTATAGACTCATATACTGAGTGTATGAACTTCTTATGAGCAGCTTGAAACTTCTGAAATTAAGAGTAAACACTTTGTTTCGTTTTACTTCAGGTCTCTGTTTCCCTGCTGATATCTAAGCCTAAAATAAGGTCTGATCAAGCTTTTTTTTTCCAGGGAGGAGTCCTTCCAGGACAGCTACCTACAAAAACATCAAAATACATCCTCTTATTCTATTACACTCCCTTACATTTGCAGATATACAAAGTAAGAAAAACTAAACAACAGATGTCACACCACCACATTTTCCATGAAATTTGATTCACAGCACTTTCAGTTGTCACAACACCTAATACTCAGGTACTTGAAGCCACCTAATAGAAATACTCAAAACAATTCAGGCCTCCTTACTTTGATATTTCTTATCCATTTGAATCACAACTTCTTAAATTGTAGTTTTAATGTAAAAGTCAGTCTTTCCATAATAAAGATTTTATGAATATTTCCTTGCCAGTCCTCCAGTGTTGGTGCGTTGGGTTGTAAGTACTTCCTTGCAATAGCTTTCCTCCCTCCTATCAATAATATCTTTATTCAATAATTTTCTGCTAATGGTTGGGAATTCAACGCCATGGTGCCAAATAAGGGTGGGAGAAATAATCAAAAATCAAGACATTGGGATTTTTTTGTGTGGGGATATTAAAATCAGGATTTTTTTGTCAAGAAATCTTTTTTTTCCAAATTCAAATTCTTAATTTCAGTCTTTGTTTATAAACTGGATTGGAAAAAAATTCCCACTTTTCTCCAGCAGAGGGTGAAATGTTTCTCTCTGACTCACATGATGTGCATTTTATGGGAAAATATGAATCCTCAAATAGTCTGTAGATGTTATCATTATCATTTAGCTTTATCGCATGGTCTGGTGTTAAAAAAGCAAACTAAAAATCGTGAAAATTGTTAATATCTAAGAATTGCAGTTTAAATTGAATCAGCCCATAGATCCAAATAGAATCGAATAGCATAGAATAGCATATTGTCCCAGTCCTTGTGCCAAAGTACAGTGAGCAGATATCAAATGGGACAGTAGTTTGAAATATATACTTCGGACATTCATGAGTGTCAGACCAATATGACAACCCACACATCCTCTAGCAGTTTTCTCCACCACCTTGAAACAGTTTGTTTTTTCAACTTTTTATGGCTTAAACTCAACTGAATAATTCTGTGATAGCTAATTTATTGGTGACAGGATTTTAAACAGAGTGGACAACATGACACACTTAAAGCTTTTAATACTGATCATAACAATGGCTAAATCCACCAAGTCAAATTTTTAGAATTGAAGTTGAATTTTTTTAGAACATTTTTTCTGGTGCGATAATTTTATGTACTCTTCTATTTAAAGAAAACGAGTGCAATATTTTTTTCATTATTTTTTTTTTGGTAATGTTGTCTTCAACTCTGTACCTTAAGAAATATTTTGTTTTTATTTTACCTTAAAGTGATAAGTTTTGCACTTTATTTTTTTAAGAAAAGAATTCCACACAAAATGTTTTGTGGAAAATTTGTTTTGTTACTGTTGTATTGACTCTGAACACAAATGTTACCATGACACTAAGTAAGTAATTTGTAGTCACCTTTAAATTTTGCCCAAAATTCTGTCCTAGGTTTTAAGAACAAAATCAAAGGAAAAAAAAACACAAAAACACCTAAGATCAGCAGATTTATGATACATCGACTTTATATATTAAAAACTATTGGCATCAGTTTCGATGATACTGGCCCTGTTTTCACTTGGTATCGGATCAATACCAAAATTCACAGTGTCACCCACTTCTATTTCAGCGAGAATTCAGCTGAACAGAGGGAAGCAGCAAACTTCAGAAAACACCACAATATATATCTCAAGAAACAAAAATATTGCGATATCATTTTTTCCCAGTATCCTGCAGCCCTAGACGTCAGTGTATGGAGACTTCCTACATTCCATCAAACTCAAACATACAGAGGAGGACAACTCTTAAATTAATATCAGACCACTCAGTGTCCGAGGTCAAAGCTGCGACCTCTCGTCATCTGTATCTTCAAACCCTGCTGTGAGGCCACTTTTCCCTCAGAGTTGTTTTCTTTAAGACGATGTATTTACGTCTCCTCCGACCCTGTATCTAAAAGGTTAGAACCATCTCACCGTGAAGAAACACAGCTGATGCAGTCGTCTTCCTGTGGCCCGGTGCACTTCAGACACGTTGCATCGCAGGCGTGGCACTCCCCGTTAGCATCGTGGTACTCTCCTGTTAGACACGCAGCAAGAACACGAAGCTGACTGAGAAACAAACACTTATCTGAGGCGAGAGGTGGGCTAAGTGCTGAGTGCCAAAGATGACTCACAACAAAGATAATAATACACATCACACACTAAATATATACATGAAACTGGCCTCACACTCTTATTTAACATGAGCAGGTGTCGTGTTTGTGTCATCTCAGGAAAATACTTAAAGCAGCTCAAAGTGAACGTGTAAATAATGAATGACATGTTTCTGGCATCAGTGAGGAAGAGGATGGTTGACTGACCGTCTGTGCACTCAGTGTTAACAGCACACACTCCCTCCTGCAGGCTGTGACCGCTGGAACAGCTGCTGCAGTTCCCCCGGCTCGGCCCCACACAGGTGAGACAGCTGGCGTCACACCTGAGGAGGAGGGCACGCAGGCTGAGCGCACAAACACGTACTGACCACAAATAACTCAGAGACAGAGAGAAACACGAGCAGTGAAACCAGAATAAACACGGTCACGTACTGGAGGCAAACACCAGAACGCCGCCTGCCGTCAGCAGATAAACAAACCACCCACACCTGAACACACACCAGTGAGCTCACCTCCTACATGTCCTGTGCCCGTCAGATACCTCTGGGCTCGGCTCGGTGGCGTAGAAGCCAGCGCTGCAGGAGGACACACACCTCCACTCCTCCATCAGGAAGCCCTGTGCACAGCGGTCGCACGCTTTCACACCTGCACCTGAAATTAACACGTTAGAGCAAAAAAACATGAGAAAGAGATCGAATTCACGTCTCTTTTTGACATTTTAGGTCTTTATAAAGTTCACGACCTTTGACCTTTGCTCTTACCAGCACAGGTGGCGCACGCCTTGTGACAGGGCTTGCACGCGCCTTCCTGCTTGTCGTGGTAGAATCCAGCCGCGCAGCTCTGCTGGCACCGGTTCCCCTGCAGACTGGAGAGGGGGCAGAGAGAGCATGTGGCACAGTGACACACACACACACACGCACACAATCATGTGACACTGTCAAATGAGTCACAGCAAGAAAGAGCAGTTTTCCAGCCCACAACACACCACCACAAGTACTTGTTGAACTGAGTCAGTGAACTTCTAACTCAACAATATGCTAAACGTTTCTGTTTAAGCTGCCTGTAGAAAAGGAGACACACTGTCTTCTCAACGCGGAGTTAAGATCTAATAATTACAGCAGCAGGAGCACAGAGAGTATCAGTATTCAGAGCCAGAACAGGAGCCGTGTTTACCCCGCTGTTAATTCATGCATCATCTCAGAGTTCCTCTCACCTCGTGTCTGGTTTGCATTCGCTGCAGAAGCTGTACGAGGTGCACTTCAAGCAGTTCTCGCTGCACTTTCTGCACATGTTAGCATCTGTGGGGAAATCAAACAATAAACACTGAATACACATCAGAGCAATTCATCAGTCTTGCTCACCAAGCCCTCAACTGCAGTTACATCAACTGACTATTCATTAGCGGGCTCATGCGCAGCTGTTTCCAAACAGAGAGCCACACATCCTCAAAGGCTCAGGCGCCCGCTTTGTTGGATTTGAATACAAAGCGGGTGACAAAAACAATCCATACAGGCTAATTTACAGGGCAGAGTCTCTGTAGGCAGAAGCCATGAGGTTCATGTTGAAACAGCCAATCACATGGGTTGGTTCACAGATTTTATCTGCTTCCTCTTCACTTTCTTTATCTTTAACCTGTAAAAATATAAGGAAAATCAATCAAACTGAGGGTCAAAGGGTGATGGCCAATGAGCTGACAGTATGACCTTGAAACAAAGATGTACTCAACTTTCAATTTTTATTCTTTTTAAGTCATCTGTTTGAGCTTCTACGTCTTTAAATCACAGAGGATGGGATTCATGGGACAGGCGCCTCAGGCTGGATTCAAATGCTTGAGGGACGTCCCATTGGACATACAACCCATAATGCTAGGCTACACTGGTGACCCAACATGGCTGGTTTTTAGCAAGAAGAGGAGACACTTTCAGTAGACATGGTCAAGATGATTTGCTGCAGTTAAAACTGAGCATCAGAATGGGGAAGAAAGATGATTTAAGGGACTTTGAACGTGGCATGGTTGTTGGTCTGAGTATTTCAGAAACTGCTGATCTACTGGGATTTTCACCCACAACCATCTCTAGGGTTTACAGAGAATGGTCCCAAAAAGAGAAAATATCCAGTGAGCAGAAGTTCTGTGGGACAAAGTGTCTTGTTGATGACAGAGGTCAGAGGAGAATGGACAGACTGGTTGGAGCTGATAGAAAGGCAACAGTAACTCAAATAACCACTGGTTACAACCGAGGTCTGCAGAAGATCATCTCTGAACACACAACACGTCCAACCTTGAGGCAGATGGGCTACAGCAGCAGAAGACCACACCGGGTGACCCTCCTGTCAGCTAAGAACAGGAAACTGAGGCTACAATTCACACAGCAACACCAAAACTGGACAATAGAAGATTGGAAAAACGTTGCCTGGTCTGATGAGTCTGGATTTCTGCTCCACATTCAGATGGTAGGGTCAGAATTTGGCGTCAACAACATGAAAGCATGGATCCATCCTGCCTTGTATCAACAGTTCAGGCTGCTGCTGCTGGTGTAATGGTGTGGGGGATATTTTCTTGGCTCACTTTGGGTCCCTTAGTACCAACTGATCATGTTTTAAAGTCCACAGTCTACCTGAGTATTGTTGCTGACCATGTCCATCCCTTTATGAGCACAGTGTACCCATCTTCTGATGGATACTTCCAGCAGGATAACGCTCCATGTCATAAAGCTGGAATCATCTCACACTGGTTTCTTCAACATGACAATGAGTTCCCTGTACTCAAATGTCCTCCACAGTCCCCAGATCTCAATCCAATAGAGCTCCTTTGGGATGTGGTGGAACGGGAGATTCTCATCATGGATGTTCAGCCGACAAATCTGCAGCAACTGTGTGATGCTATCATGTCAATATGGACCAAACTCTCTGAGGAATGTTTCCAGGACCTTGTTGAATCTATGCCACCAAGGATTAAAGCAGTTCTGAAGGCAAAAGGGGGTCCAACACGGTACCAGCAAGGTGTGCCTAATAAAGTGGCTAGTGATTGTTATTTAAAAGTGTAGCAAGCACACAGCCGACATGCAGGCAATACAGCAGCAACTGGCATAAATGCACAAATGGGCACTAATACAGACATGCACAGACAGCAGGAACCGCAGTAATGCACACACGCACAGTCATGTTCTCCCAGGAACTTAACGCATGAAACCAACACGTTTGTTTTTTTCTTCTTCTTGTGCTATTTAATTAATGCAACAGGCTTCAGTGGACAGAGAGAATACAGTTTAGGCTACAAGAAATCTAAAATCCGACTTCCCAGTGACTAGATAGCTAAACAATGCGTTGTCCTTAAAGCCATCAAGAATGGAGCTGTCTGCGGTCCTGAAAGTTAATGTTGTAGATCAAGACAGGCCAGTCTGCCAGTTATCAGCATCTGCAATGGTTCACATGAGTTCTGATCAATCAGTCCTGCTAATCATGGAGCTTTGAGGAGACACAGTAAGTAACAAAGTTTACAGTGACACACGCTAGAAAAGTAATGACCGCTACATTGGCATGTTTGGCACACGGTGGTCGGCACTCTCCGTGGGTGCTTTGGCCCCAAAGCACCTACGCCTATGATATACACATGATCTGTATCTTCTAGTTTTTCCGAGCAGTTTTTGCAATAGAGCTCAGTTTTAGTTTAGTTTTCAATCTCATAACGTTATTGTGATGATTTGGAAGTTGACTGCTATTTAATGGCAACAACCAAACAGCTTTTGGATGTCCCACAACCTCCACGATTTTATCACATTACAGCCAGGAACTGGTAAAAACAATTGGAAAAATACATTGTAGAGATGAGATAACCATGGAAGACTGTTTCTGCCAGGCCAAAACCCCCCCACAACTTTACCCCAAAGAAGTAAATAGACTTATAACAGTTTAATATGACACTGATTTTTTTCTAGCATGGCAGTGATAGGCTTCTGCTATTATTCTTTTTCTTTTGGAGGTCAAATCTCCCAATTCTCTATTTTACCTGGTAAAACAGGCTTCCATTGATAACACTCACATGAGCTGTTAGATTTTTATCATTTATATTTTTTCAAAATGTTTGTAAATAACAACTCATCCCTGTTACCAGTACCAATTACAGGTCCACCTCAAACAAGCAAACTGTTCCACTCAGTAACTCAGTCTGCAGGACCCTGGCCTGGGATCTGAGGGGTTGGTAGTTTGGTTTGTGGCAGGAAAAAAGGTGCAGGTCACTTCCTGGCACCACTGAGGTGCCTTTGAGAAAGGGCCTAAACTTCTTGCTGCTTCCTCTGACATGCACCCATTAATGCACACCCTGTGTGCGCACGTGTGTCTAGTGCATGCTGGTAAATCTTGAATTCCTCTTCTTATTTTTGAGTCTATACACATTTTGAAAGACCTCTCAAACAAACATTAAAAAACTAAATATAAGACAATAAAAAGAAATCCAAAAGGTTCAAATTATTTTTCAGAACTTTTGGCGGATTAGGGTCCATGTTGGGCTTTTAGATTAATTTTATTGCCTGGCTGCCTCTTTGTTGAGCTTTATTGTTTGAGTTTCATTTCGAGCCATTTTTATTGCCCACTGTGAAGCACTTTGTTTCCTTTATTGAAAAGTGCTTTCTAAATAAAGTGTTATAATTAAAGAAAGGCTTCAAAAACCCACCATGGTCCAGGTAGTAGCCGTCCCCACAGATGGCCGTGCAGGTGTTGGTCCCCTCTGTCAGGTGGTGCCCAGCCTGACAGGAAGTGCACTGATCACTGCGGCTCCCGGTGCAGCTCTCACAGGAGGAGTAGCACCTCTTACAATGCCGGCGATCGCCCCAGAATCCCCTGGGACACTCGGGTACGCACATCCTATTACACAGACACGGACCACAGCACATAGAGGACAAGAAGTGTTACTCTCCGGATGAGAGGGAGAGGACGTGACTCTCTGGGTCCACTTTTACCATTTCTTCCTCTGCAGGCTTCAGGAATTTTATATAATTTACAAACATACTGACCTTCAAAGAGAAGATCTGATCATTTTTAACACATATCAAAGCCATATGTTCTGTTCCCTGTGTTGAGGATGCCTGAGCTGTCCTCTCTGCTATGTAAACACGCTGACCTTGTGTTGTTCTTGAACTTTAGAAAAAAGTGCCGACACGTGACACACTGCTGCGGGCTCGGCCCCTCACAGCCGTCGTCACTGCATTCTGGGTCACAGGGTCCTGGAAGGGCAAACACTCACATGGTCACTGCACCATCACACACAGGCTCTTCAGATTGATGATATCGTGCCCTCCACACACACACAAAATAACTCCTCCTGAAATGACATCTGCTGTAAATCTACATTAGTGTGCATTTAGCTTCTGTGTGAGAGGTCTGAGCTGAAGACGGGGCCGCTTAATACCAGCTGAGCTCATGACTCACCACTGTATTCCTCAGTGAGGACACTGTCCATCGGCATCTCCACCGATCTGGCGAGCGACCGATGCACAGGATATGGATGCTCTGCGGTGCCATAAATCACCAGAGCCCACTTCTTCAGTGTCCCTGTGAAACACCACGAAAACAGAAACAGAAACAAGGAAAGAGAGAGATCGGGATAAGAGATCTGTCCCCTGAGGCCTGCGCCCAGAGATGAACTTAAAATGCATATTTCATATCATACAGATGTCACGGATAAAAAAAGGCAGACCTGGTTCAGCGTTGTGTCTCTTCTGAGAGGGAGAATCCTGGATTTCCAGAGTCCACTCCCCTGCTGCCGGCTCCCCCCAGCAGTGAACTGTCATGAACTCCCAGTCCTGAAATCCTTCACTGGAGTCGTCAAGAGGCCTAAACAAAACCATGTCATTGTCATCTTAATGTTAATTACTTATCCTTTGAATAAATGGTGCTACTACCTGTTTTAATCTCTTTTTCCTGTTGCCCTTCTTGATTTTCTTGTGTTGTTGCACTAAGCTTATGTCTTAGTACATTTCCTGAGGTGGTGCTTTGTGCTACAACCCTCTTGTCACGGAATTAATCAAACTGATGTAAACTTTCCACAGAAATTTCAGTCAGTGTTAGTGTCTTGATGTAGATACTATAACGATAGCTAACTTTAAAGATGAATTATTCACTGAAGTACAACGTTAAAACCTCGACAAAAGAAATTGGAAATGAAGCGCCTTGACCCCGACCAGCCACAGGATATTGTTATCAAACCCCAAGTAAGACGTGTTACTGTGAGTCAACAACTTGGCTAAATAAGGTTTAGATCTTCTGGGTAATGTACAATAAATCCAGGATGACTCATGGTCCAGTGGGTTAAATTGTTCTCAGATCATTTGTGTTGATTCATCAGAGTAGAATATTTGAATTATTAATTTAGACTTTTGACAGTGATTAGAGTAATACTCCACCCTTCTCTTTTCTTTCCATCCTCGCTGGTTCCTCTCTAATGCTAGGCATACTACTCATACAGGGATGGGTACCTTTCACATTTGAAAAGATGCCCAGTACCTGGCAATCAGTACCGGTACTCAACGGTACCAATTTTTGGTACTTTTTTGTGTTTATGTGGTAAAAAATATTAATTTGTTTAATAATATATATACTGTTTTTCTAATCTAACATATTCATTCTTCATTGTATAACCTTGCAATGCTGTGTTCATGTCCAGCATGGAAAATCACCCACTCTTCCACTCCCTCACAGTCACAAGGATGGATTGAGGTACCTAAACATGGTACCTTTTGGTTTTACATGAATCGGTGCTTGGTACTTGGACAGATTACAGTCGGTACCTACAAAAGTAGCTGATTCGGTACCCATCCCTACTCATACTACCAATACTACTAATGCAACACATACTAATACTTGGCATACTACTCTAACTAAGCAAACTACTCATACTATCTATACAAGGCATACTCCACATACTAAAAATACTACTCATACTCCTTGTACTAGGCACGCTACTCATACTCACAACAGATGTTCTGCAACTGCTACTTATACAAGGAATGCTACTCATACAATGTGTGTTACTCATACTAGGCATACTACTCATTCTTCTCATCCTCGGCACACTATTTATGCTAGGTATACTACTAATCATACTAGGCATTCAACTTATACAAGGCATTTACACATACTACTTCTACTAGGCATACTTCTCATACCCATAGATAGATAGATAGATAGATAGATAGATAGATAGATAGATAGATAGATAGATAGATAGATAGATAGATAGATAGATAGATAGATAGATAGATAGATAGATAGATAGATAGATGATAGATAGATAGATAGATAGATAGATAGATAGATAGATAGATAGATAGATAGATAGATAGATAGATAGATAGATAGATGGATAGATAGATAGATAGATGGATAGATGGATAGATAGATAGATAGATAGATAGATAGATAGATAGATAGATAGATAGATAGATAGATAGATAGATAGATAGATAGATAGATAGATAGATAGATAGATAGATAGATAGATAGATAGATAGGTGTTTGCAGCATTGGTAGAGCAGAGCTAGAAACCCACAGACCAACTTTGTTCACTTTGTGTGTCACTTTCAGCCAATGAAGTAGAAAGTTTAGAAGCCATAGACACAAAGAGAGAAAAAGAAAAAGAAAGAAAGTGATACAGAGGAGAGAAGATGATGTATTGTGTCCGGCTGCAGTGAAGGTATTAAATTCTTCCTCCTCTGGCTCTGTTATGATAAGTTTATCAATATTACATCAAAGTATTTTTTTTCTTAATAATGCTCTCTGTTTAGCAGCCTGGGGGATATCTGACATTTAATTAGCAGGTTGAACATTTATTTTCATCTTTATTATCATCCCTACAAAACTGAAGAAACATCTCACAACTGGACACAATTGTAGATGATCTGTCCATGTCAAAATAGAGTAAATGATCTAAATGTGATTGTTACTTGAGCAAATGGGAATAATTAACTACAGGTCTGCTTCACAGTCACTTGCTAACTCTTCTGGCTAACTCTTTTTGCTAACATGGTGCATTTTACTCAATGCAGAGCTTGCTGAAAGTTCCACTTCCTGTAGAAATCCAGAAATCCTTCTAGCCACAAACTTGTCCTGATAGCAGTTTCCTGATCCCCGGTGGTTTTCTGGCTCTGTTTGCCAAAATCTACATTTTCCCCCAAACAACACAAAAGAATTAAGCTCAGTGGGCTAAAACTCTCTGACCCGGATAAAAGTGATTACTGTATGCAGAAAGTGGAGTGGATCCTCCAACATTTAGTTTCCACTTCTGTCCCAGGCTTCAACATTTCTCTTAGTTACCTGCGAGCCAGCAGCTGCGACACGGTGCCCGAAGGTGAGGTGAGCTTAATGGAAAGGTCGCCGCGACGCCTGTGAGAGATGGTGACACGGGCGACGACATGCTCCACATAAACAACGTGCTGCTGGGGCGTGCCGGAGCAGCCTGTAGTCTGGTATACAGATGTCAGCGCAGAGCCGGGATGAATTGTTCTGAAAGGGAATAAAAGACGCACGAGTGAGTGTCAGAGATAAGAAACAGAGGCAGAGGCAGAGGGAGAGGAACAGTTATGAAAACACCACCCATGAAAGTGTGTGAGAATCAGCATGAGAGGAATCCATGTAAGAAGCGAGACAGAAATAGATAAAGTGTGATGAAAGGAAGAGGAATCAAGGGAAGCCCTGACTCAAAGCGGAGATCTCTGGCAGTGCGGGCGGTTTGATACCTGCTCAGCCGGGCGGGATCCTCCTCCACACACTCATGCTGTGAAGGGACTTGTTTCCAACGCTCTGCCTCCTTCACCATGCTCCCAGCATCCAGCAGGCCAAAGCCAAAGAGGTGGCTCACTGACACACACACAAACACAAACACACACACACACACACACACAGAGCTGTTAGCAGGGGCATAAAGGGCTGTGTAGCTTATAAAAGACATCACACACTCCTGGGACTTTGGAGGCGTTCATTACTCTTCTGCTCCCAGTGTCTCATTAGTTTGTGGGCTTGCTGTTTGATAGTTTCCCTAAAAAGAGCTGAGAGAACATTTACCAAAATATGCTTATCAAGCTAAACTCACTTCTTTATCATAAGTTTCTGGAGCTGAATCAAAATCTATCACATTATCCCTCGTTTTACCTTAACTGCTTCAAATAAAAGCTGCCAAACAAGCGAGAACTGGCAGCCATCCAGCGAGAATACCTTCATATCCGGCTCCATTAACACGCCAGTCAGGAGCAATGACATGATGAGCTTTTGATGTCCGGACGATGATGTGCTGCACGGCCCTCCAGGTTAGCGCAGGGCTGTGAAAAGGTCAAAAGGATAAAAACATCAGACTTTCATCCCCAGGTCATAACCATTAATGGCTCCTGTGCATGTATGGATTCTGTGCGGGGGAGATGTTCTTACTTGGCCTCCAGAGCCAGAGCGATGACTCCTGCAGCCACGGAGGAGGAGAGGGAGGTTCCTGGTTCAGCCCGGCTGCAGCTCTGATGTGGGCCTAGAGTTACCTGGTAAAGGAACATCAGAAGTGTTTGAAAGTATTCGATAATTATGTGAAATCAATAAAATAATTTCCAAGTTTTCCAAGTACATTTTTGTTGCAGTAAAGATGGGGCACAGAATAAAAAACTTAATATTTTTTCTTTATTAGGAACTTAAAAAGCTTTGACACACTGTCCAAAGAGCAGCATCAACAATTAACCCTTGTGGGCAAACTCAGGTTTTTCAATTTTTTATTCTCATAGAAAATAGAATTGTGAAGCTTCTGAGAAAAAGAAAATCTAAGCACTAAATCATGCCAGATTTTTCTTGTCTGGGGGAAAATTTCAGAGTTCTATTTGCCAGAAACAGGGCAAATTAGACACAGTACAAATAAATAATAGTTTATGGTGGTTTACTTAGTTCAGCGCAGTGACATATAAAGGGATTTTCAGTCATCATAAAGATGCACGCATCTTGACCGCAGATGCAGCGTTTAGCTCCATTTATTCAGAGGAGTTAGCATTTTTTAAACACTAAATTCAACCTGTTATCAGCATAAAAATGTACGGTTGTTCTGTGGTCAGTTTTTAGAAATGAAACTATACAACAGTGGCAACATTTATCAAGTTTGGATGGTTAAAGAGCAACTGGTGTTTTGGAGTTAATAGCGACCATGCTAACTGGTGACTCTCTGCCGACAGTATGAGTGATTTACGGCCGAGAGTCACCAGTTAACAGGGTCACACTTTACACTGAAACACCAGCGACGTCTGCGGGTAAATAATGAACTCTGGACGTACTTTTCTGGTTCTTTTATTATGAACCTGGTCTCAGACTCAGCAGTCTGTGTGCTCTTTTTGGTCTGGGTGGGTTTCTGATTTATTGACACACGTTTTACGTCCTGGTCTGTCACAGTCTGGTAAGTGTCAACAGATAATGCAGTCACGAGCATCAAGTAACAGTTGTCTGTTTTATTTGTCCTCTGGGTACACGCGGATTAATCCACTAAAAACTTATATCAACCTAATATCTGTCCACTTGCTGATGTCTTCTGTCCACTCACTACTGTTTCACAAACCTGGGAGCCGTTAACCATCAGTATAAGTGATGATGTTTAGTTTAAAAAAGGATTTTTTTTGGTGGTTAACTCCTTCACATCAGTTGACAAACCATTACACGCGGTAGTGCTTCTGCACCCGAGTTGCGTGCGCATCCAGCTGTTGATTAACAAATAATCCCTCAACACATGAAAACTCAAACATAGGAACGCCACATGGTCCTGTTACTACACTAGTTGTTAAGCTACTGAGCTGAAAGTCAAGTTTTTGTGACAGAGTGACTGGCCAAAGATTGGTGTCCAGTCCATGGCCCAGAAAGAGGATTGATGAGTATTTTTCTTTCTTCTTTCTAAATGCTCTCACTCTGTGCAACCCCTCTGATGATCACAGGTAACCACCGTTTGAGCTCTTAGAACTAAACTGATGACAGGTGATCATCAGAGGAAGTAAGACTGAGTGTATTCTGGAGCAGTTTACTGAATAAGTCATTTCAACGTGTGGTGTGCTTCCATTTTCAGTCAATGTAGGGACCTTGGCTTTGCTTTCCTTTCATGTCTGCATCCAATCTAAAGCGCAATACCAACACAGAAAAGCAAATATAAAAGCTTCACCATACTTTTCTGTCCTTAAACCAGGTCTGAAAAGATGGGTTTGAGCTGAGATACGAGAGTTGAAAGGTTGGTGCAGCCGAGGATGTGTGGACGCTCTGTCGCCCCAGGTTCAGGGTTTAGTCCTATGTGATGGGGGAAGGAGGTTCAGGAGGTTAGTGAAGACTACGGAGCAGGATGTGGGGGTGAAGCTGGTCGAGAAGATAGAGAGGGGGCAGGTTATGGAGGGCTTGAATGTCAGCAGAAGGACTTTGAACTGGATTCGATGGGGAACAGGGAGCCAGTGGAGGTTTTGAAGGACAGGGGTGATGAGATCGCAGGAGCAGGGTGAGTGGATGGTCAGCTGAATTCTGAATGTACTGGACAGAAGATGCTATTGTAGTAGTCAATTCTAGATGAAGTAGTGAGCAGTGGGTGGGTATAAGCTGTTTATGAGATGAAAGAAGGTGGTTTTGGTGATGTGAGTGACATGTTGTTCGAAGGTGAGGTCGGTGTCCAGGATTATGCCTAGGTTGCAGATAGGGCTGAACGATTTTGGAAAATAATCTAATTGCTAATTAATTGGACCAATATTGCAACTATGATTTGGCATGCAATTTTTATTTTTTTATTTATTTTTATTCATTTATTTATTTATTTTATTTATTTATTTTTTTTGGGGGGGGGTGTCTTTTGCATTATTTACTAAAAACTATTAAGAAATCATGTTGACGTGTAATATTTTTGCCAGAAAAAACAGCATTTAGAATTTTGCTGGTTTTGAGAAAGAAGGAGCACAGGTTACTTTGTCCCATCCAGGTCTGTGTAACTTTTTTTAATTTTATTTTTTTTCAAATTGCAGACTCTCTGATTTGACAATTGTACTCTGTTACATTGCAATGTCGGTTTAGATTCAATTAAATTGTTCAGCCCTAGTTGCAGAAGTGGGGTTTTTAAGTGGGGCCTTTAGCAGGTATTACAACTACAGCAAATCAATCATTGAAATCAAATTTAAAGATCTTAAAACAGGGGGGGAAATTGATGATCAAACATTCTATTTTAAAAATAGCACAGGATCTTAAAAAGATTTTTGCAAGATTTTCAAGAGATCGTCACAAGATTAACTGAAATAATGAAGTCATCACGTAAGGATCTCCTATTTGGTTTATGACACACTGGAGGAGCGGGCCTCAAATACTAAGACCATCGCTCCGCCACCAAGAGGCCTCCAGAGGCTGACCAATCAATGGGAAGGGAGTAAATGGAGTAGGGAGCCTTAAAGAGACTGCAGCTTAAACTAATTGTTTCAGACAGAGGCTGAAATAAGGGTTTTTCAAAACACCAGAGTGGAAAAAAAGCAGATTTTTTGAGCTGTGAATCATGTAAAGCTACTACAGGTGCACCAGAGGGACAGAATAAAGATTGAAAAAGCCTTCGTTGTTCCAGGTATCCCTGATTGTGTTGCTGGCATTTCATCAGCTGAGCTAACGGGAGACATTGTGATGGCAGAAGAGATGAGCAGAAAACCCCTCAGTGAGCCCGAGGCCAGAGGAGCAGCTCTCACAGCTCCCTGTGTTTCCTCTAATGAGCCGCCCACTCTGCTCACCCGTGACTCCTGCAAATTACATGAAGGTAAAATCACGACACTATCTGTTCCGTTCTGCCCTCCGAGCCTATAGCACAAATTAATTTAAGCACAGATTCAGTTTCAGCAGTTACAGATACGACTGTCTTTGTAAATATATCTGTCAACACACAGGTGCTACTTTTTCATTCACAGAGTAAGAAAAGGAAGAAGAGGAAGAGCCTTGCATCTCCAGTGAACATAACTACATTCTGTATAATTGGAGTTTTCCTTCCCTGGAGGTTTTCTGAACGAAACACAAGCCAGCAGAAACACAGCAGAAGTGAGTGATGAGGTTTTCCATAAGAGGATGTCTCTGCTGACTTTGAAGAGCTCGTCATTTGGCGAGAATGTACGGTTTGGCGTACGATCAGGCCCCCTGAGTTTTCGGCTTTGGGATGTAAACAGTGGTTTCTACTTGTAATTAGGCAGGCTAACCATGTTCATGTAGATCCTATAATTGATTTAATTTACACTAACTTAGTGTAAGCTCTAAAGCTCATCTGCAGCTGTTGTAGTAAAGGAGGAAACAGGTTATTATTCTCTGTATTACAGCTTCAGAGAAATCAAAGCTTCTTAAAAGACTTGAACTGTGATTCCTCAAATCTCCACATTTCGTTCTTTGTTGATGAGATTGTAACCTACAGATATGACCTGAGGGGCATCTAAAGGGAAAAAATCTCGGGCATCTCCACTTGACTGAGAGACGTCTCAGATCATAAAGCTCAAGTTTCTGCTCACACGTCCCCAACAGCATCCCCTCCACTCCCTAAATATTTTGAGACCGTAAGCGAGAAAAGATGCTTCAAACATTCCTGAAGTTCAACCAGAGTTGCAGACGTCATCATAAAAAAGTGTTGTGAGATTGATTTTTTAGTTTAGAGTTTAAATAATTTTGTTATCAAAAGACAGAATAAACATTTTTGCAAATGTTTCATAAAATGCTGCTTTAGCCTCTGAGCTCCAGGGAGGAGGCTGATATGTTCTGAGACTTGAAGTCAACAAAACTAATAAAAAATGTAACTCCATGATTCAATAATCTGATCTGCTCTGCTGTTTGTTTTTTTGTACTGATGGAATTTTCATATTTGGGTATTTTACTCTTTCTTTTCCTAAAAAATGTGTTTTTTTTATAAACTGTGTTACTGAGCAAATGAAATTAACTTTTTGCTAAGATGGTATTCTGTAAAGTAGCTGTAAGATCCTTCAGTGTGCTGTAGCAGTCACTGGAAGCACTGGTTGGACGGTAAGCTAAACTCTGTTAATTTCCTTCATTCAATCTTTATTTATGTAGCCCTAAATAAAACCAAGTGATACTTCAAGATGTTAGACCTGCTATAAATATTAATTGTTAAAAGAGACCCAACATGAGGACAGGATAAAGAGTCTGGTCTCATCTTATCTCACTTTGAGTAGAACACTTTAGAACATTTGATAAGTTACTGTGGAAAGAAAAAACTTCTTTAACAGACAGAAACCTTGAGCAGAACCAGACTCATGTTAGAAAGATGTCTGCTGAGAGCGTGTAGGAAACAGGGTCATTACTGGGGAACTTTTCAGGAAATTACAAATCTGTAAAATTTTTCTCCAGCCTAAAAATACACCTGTCAAAAGGCTTTAGAAAAGTTGCTCTAATGGTTTTTCAATGCAAATGTTTCTTTTGTTTGAGATTATTTCGGGCTATTGAATCTACTGGATAGGAGAACTGAAGAGATGGGAACTCTCTAAGACAGGGGTCTCAAACTCACAACCCTCAGGCCAGACACAGGCGGCCACTTGATATCCATTTTTAATGAAATCCAGCCCACTGCATTCACAGTTCAGTCCACGGTCAGACTAAAGCAGGCCATATTTGATTTCTGAGTTGATACTAAACACATTATAATCACCACATGGACCCCAGTGGGAAAAAAACCCAAACATGTGACACACTGCAACGTCCCCAAAACATTGTTAAAGCAGGATGTGTCTTTGAAAGGCTAAAAGAAAGGTTGACGCCAGGAACAGAGGGTGTGAGAATGACTATTTCTGTGGAGTTTAACTGGAATCACACCTGTCTCCTGTTTTAAGAGAACGCTGGCGTTCATAAGGTGTGTAACCTCACGCAGCATTATTCAACCTAACATGTGGAGCAGTTTGCAAAGCACCAGGAAGACAGGCGGACACAAGGAGCTGCACAGAGAGAGAAAGAGCTGTCTGTCAAGCAAGACGTACTTCAGAGAGCAAGAAAGAAGGAAAACCAGAGAACAGGTCCAGACTTAGTGATGTCCACTTTCAAGCAACACTGAGGGTTTCAAACTACCACCCCTCAGAGAAAACAGGCCCAGTAGTCTTGTTCCAACACTGCAAAAAAGTGAAATCTTATCAGGTGTTTTTGTCATATTTTAAGTAGAAATTGTCTTATTTTAACTTATATGAGCCACATTAACCCGAGCAATCCAGGAAAATGTCTTATTTCAAGTTGTTTAAAGAGAAAAATTAGGTCTGTATTGCTTGTAGCAAGTAAAAAAATCTGCTGATGGAATCAGAAAAATTTGTTCAAAAAAGTGCTTAAAACTAGAATAGTTAGTCAGTGTGCCTGCCTGACCCAAACAATCCTCATCTCTCTTTCGGCTCCTCCGTGTCGGCCTTGGTAGGCTGATAGCGCTCTACTCTCCTGGATGGTATGCATACAGATGCTCTACCCCCCCTCCCATCCCGCACCTTTCTTCAGTGAGTGTCTCTGGATCAGAACTCTTCAAGGTTGTCTCGTTGTCATCATCAGACAGCAGAGACATTGTAAAGTCTGGGTGGGGATGAAGTCCATGGACTTACACATATGCACACATGAAGTCACCTGGCACACACACAACCTTGGACTCAACGCCTTCTTTGGCTCTGTTACAGTTAAGCTGCAGAGGATTAATGCACACGTGCCCAGCGCCCAGCAGTGAGATTTGTGCAAGTCTCAGAGTTTTTGTTTTTTGTTACCATTTGCTTATATGCCGAGGTGATTTTTTCTTGATCTCAAACTACACCCCCTGCTGGGAATAGTCTGGAATTGACTTTTTTTCCGTCTCTTCTCCCATTGTTGTTTTGTTCATATCTATTGCAAAGGGGCGCTGGGTAGCTGGCAGCTCCTAGGTTCATCCCATTTCTGTGTTTCCCCGTGTTTGTTTTCTTATATGTCTTGAAAGGGATGCAACTAAAATGAAATTTCCCCTCGGGATCAATAAAATATTCTGATTCAGACTTAATAAAAGTAACTTTTCTCTTGTTCCATTGGCAGAATTTTTTTACTTGTTACAAGCAATTCAGACCTCATTTTTGTCTTTGAATAACTTGAAATAAGACATTTTTCTGGACTGGTCAGGTGAATGTGGTTCATAGTAAGCCTAAAAAGACATTTTCTACCGAAAACCAGACAAAAACACTTGATAAGATTTAATTTTTTTCCAGTGAACGGTTGAACAGTTATTTCTTTTTTTGTGGAACACCTGAAGTAGCCCCGCCCTAACAGGATAAGATGCTCATTCCCCTTTAGATAATTTGTTTTTAAGACCCCTGGTCTATGTAGAGAGTTGGGAAAGACATGAAGCAGGGCTGTAGCTTCTGTCTGAAATACATGAACACATTAACTGATGGACTAACACAGCACGTCAAATCACAAGCTGAGCTCATTTTGCAGTTTGCATGATTGAATTAAGTATTTTTTCTTCTGTCTGTCTATAAAATGTGTTTATCCACTTTTCTTGTTTTGTGTTTTCAATACTCAGTACAAGTAAATCTGACTGGATTTGATCTAAAATTGATCCAGAATTGAAAATTTGCTGCAGCAACTAAAAGTTAATGAAAACTACTTTTTAAAAAAGCTCCCATGTTCCTCTCCAGAGCAGAAACAGCAATCAAAAATTTCATCTTAAGCAACAAATCTGCTCCACACGATTAAAAAACCACCCACAATTGATGAATTATCGATCCAACCTCAGTTCATCCAAAAGCAATTAATACTTTTTTACAAACCTTGGTCATGCTGCTGTGATTTTATCAAAATACAAAACCTGTTAGTCAGTCAAAAGAATATTAGCTTCTCCCCAGGCTCACACCACAGAAATGAATCAAAATGAAACCTCTGCCCTGCAAAATCACAACTTTGCAAGTGTTAATGTCTCATTTTAGAAATTCTCTTATTAGACTCCATATGAGTCACATTAACCTGTCGAGTCAAGAAAAATATCTTATTTTAAGGTGTTAAAAGAAAAAGTAAAAGACATTTTCCTGGGCATGTCAGGTGAAGGTGGTTCATACTCCTTGCAATTGTTGCTAGGCGCCGCCCCGTTGTGGCGGCCTGTTACAGCAGCTCTCTCTTCCTTGTTCGTTTCTTGTGACTTTTTTTCTTTTTTTTTCATCATTTTTGCATTTGGAGTGGATCATTACTTTGTATGATTCATTCCCTGGTCTGTCTGGAGATCCTACATGTAACCATGGCTGCATTGTTTACATGTGAACTCAGGTGTTAGCAGCCTTTAGCATGTCAATGCTAACTGGTGCAAGGCCTGATGTCTTCCCACAAGGTGAGGCGAAGGAGGTGAGTACGATGTGCTGGTTCTCAGGTGTGAGCTAAGAAGTGACGACATGGACCTGTCCTTCCATCCATCATTATTGGGAACGTAAGATCTATCTCCAATAAGATGCATGAGCTAGCTGTGCTTACCCAGCAAGAGAGGGAATACCAGAGGGCAGAGTAGCATCATGGTATTCACAGACATGGCCAACAGAGCTAAGAGCAGACATGAACGCCACATTGGAAGAGCTTCACCTGCTGTGAGCAGACAGGATCCAGGAGACAGAGATGGAACATGACTGAAGAAGCTCAGTCCTGGACCCTGTGGAGGTGGAGACTGGCTGAACTGGACAATGATGGACAAGCTGTCAGCATCTATTTTCTTATGGACCTTTTTTGCACTTCCTATACACTTTTTTTTACTTTTGTTTTCTTGATTGCTGCTGTGACTCCTTCTGAATTTCTCCTCAGGGAAAAAAAAGTATTTTCTATTCTATTCTATTCTATTCTATTCTATTCTATTCTATTCTATTCTATTCTATTCTATCCTATTCTATTCTAACCTTTTTTATTCTATTCTAACCTTTTTTATTGTATTCTCTTCTAATCTTTTTATTCTATTCTATTCTATTCTATTCTATTCTATTCTATATTCAAACATTCTTGCCGAGTTTTTACAGAAAGTTTGTCTTCAGGACACAAAAGGATAAAACCTTGCGTGTAAAACCTGACTGCAACTGCCCTTCATGAGATGATGTCTTTAGGTCAACTGTGACTGGTTATTTGGAGAAACTCAATATTTCTTCCTGCCCAGGGACCACAGATGAAAATTAGCTCTATAGCTAACTCTGGCTCGACAATTTTCTTTGTTTTGCAAGGTCCCTGTCAAATAAACTAATGAAACAGAAATTAAAGAGTATCACAACACCAATCTGTGACACCATCACACCCCCACATTATTCAATCAAATCTGTGTCATTTCCTTGAGTCTCTTTTGTTCCTTCCAGTCTGTACTCACCATCTTCTCCTCTCCGCTGTAAACCGTCGCCAGTGTGGAGGAGCAGCGCTCCAGGTGATCTGGCCAGCCTCCACTCAGACTGCTGCTGCTGATAGAGACGGTGTAGATGCTGCTGCTGTAGCCGTCACAGGAACAGTGGTCACCTCTTTGTCCTCCGTTTCCTGACGCCCAGACGAAGACGGATCCTCTCCCGTGGCGGCCCTGAGATTAATTGGGGAAGCAGACAGAGTTGATTAATTTATTCATCATATTTACTCAGTGATAAAGAGAGAAATATGAGCCCCGGAAGAAAATAAACAGCCGCAGGTGGAAGACACAGAGAAACAAACAGTCTTTTCCTGTCTTCTTCTTCCCCTCACATTTCTGACTCCGTTCTCTATTGCAAGACGAGTCAGAGGCCCCGGTCCTTCCAAAGTGGCCCCATCATCTTCTGGCCCCCAGCTGGATAAGTATATATCGATATACTGTGGTCTGAAGCTCAGGGACTGGGCCTCCACGATGTCGGTCACATCTCCATCCAGCATACGGATGCCTACGAGCCAGGAGAAAGAAGAGTGAAAAGTTTAAACCAAAGACACACATTCTGTCCTCCAAAAGTCTTTCACTCGACTTCACGTCGTCACCAGGACTCACCGCCTATGCGTGCGTGGAAAGACACTCCAACCGTGCACCCAGAGCTATTTGCAGCTGCTGCAATCATCCCTGCACACCGAGTCCCATGGCTTTCAGAGAGAGGAGGGGAACATCAGAACACGAGGTAAAATGCATATTCATGAGGAGAAAACGGGCTATTTCCGCTACATCAAACCAGTGAAAAACAGAATTCAGACCAGGGGATCTGCATATCCATATATGCATATCATTACTGGAAAGAAAGAACAAGTTTGCATAAACTAAAGTTAGAATTGTGAAGAGGAAAGGAACAAAACAGGTGCCATTGAGATAAAGCTGGACTCACAGGTTGGAAGCACTGGAGGGATAATCCGGAGAGGGATCTTCATCCTGTCCATTCACATCAAAGCTGGCGAAAGGATCCTGAAGCACATTGAAATAAAACATCAGCACCCATGTTACCATATTTACAGGGCAAAGATTTTTTAAGTCATACTGTCATCACATGTAGAAAGTATGAAGTCTTATACACCACAATTATTTCAATGTACTCAGTTCACTCAAACATGATCATCTATTTGGAGTTATAGACGTTATGTTGAGTTTACTTCAATATATCTATAGAAAATGTGATTTCCTCTCTTACCAGGTGATTTAACTGGGTAGTGAAAGTTACCTGTGGGATTATTCGTTCAGTCTTTCATAACTTACAGAGCTGTTCTGCTAGCTTGGATGCAACAATGCATGATCAACAGACTCCAGGCCAGCTGATGGTACATCTCCTGCTTGCCTGTTTGTTCCAGTTCTAGTACCATCTTAAAACATCAACATGTTTCCCTGTGATACTTGGGTTTTGTAAATGAGGGACAATAGGGATGTCCCGATACCAGTACCAATCTCAAGGATCTCATGGTATCGGTTAGGGATGCACGATATTGGATTTTTGCCGATATCCGATATGCCGATATATCGAAACCTCTTTTGGCCGATACCGTTACCGATACCGATAATCACAAGTTTGTTTGTTTTTTTTCACTGTAAAGAAAGCTACGTTGATCCTGTACTGGAATTTATATGTTACTCTTATTGTGATGGTCTTATTTGTTTAAGAAACACACATAAAACAAGACAAAAAAAACATTTGGTTTTACCATAAATAAGAAATGTATTATTTTTTCAAACTCAAGACATTCAGTATTGAAATACAGAAAAATAATTTCTTTAGATCACATGAACTTTAAATGTACAATGCATTTTTAAACATAACCAAGTTGCATTTGATTATTTTAGAGCTACTGTAACAACCTGGTGACAGACACAGAGCTCTGCAGTGCAAATAAATGAAGTGCTACATTTTATTTAAGGAGCTTATTTTTCAGATGGAAAATAATAATAATCTTAACTGAATAGCACCTTATCGGCTGTTCCTATTGGCAGAAATTTTCATATCTGCCGATACCAATAAATGTGTTTTTAAGCTTTTATCTGCCAATACCAATATTGTGCCGATAATATCGTGGATCCCTAGTATCGGTACTCGAGAAGGCTGCACATACAAGCAGCAGATACTCTAGGCGAGAAAATCTTATGTCGAGCAAGTCCTCCTCGCCACTAGATGCTGCTAAGTGCTGCGGTTTAACACCACTGCAAAAGTGCTCCAGGTCCTTTATCAGGCAATATGAATGAACCAGGAAGAGTTGACAGTTAAACTTTTTTTAATTTTGCACTTTAGTTTACTTCAAAAAATACTTAAACTCTGGCAGTTGTTAGTTTTATTTTGCACGTTTAATATTTTTTTTAATATTTATCAAAAAAAAAAAAATCTAAACTCAGAAAGAGTTGTTTGTGTTTTATTTGGACTTAATGGCAGAGTGACTATGCTGTCTTTGATCAAAATGATCCGTCACTGTTAATTGAAATCTTATGTATCGAAAGTGCTAGTAGTATACTGCTAGTAGTGCTAGCAGTATGCTAAGCTGCTCCTCACCGGCTAGTACTCTGTATCGGTGGGTACTCAAGAAGGAGTACTCGTACTAGTATCGGTCTGCACAAAAAGTGGTATCGAACAACCCTACCCTTTATAACAAGAGTATCTCAAGCTTTTTTCGACCAAACGCTCCGGGAGTAATTGATGTGCACTGTCAGTCAGCTTGTTGGCGTCCAGTGTCCCATCACTCATTGTACTGTATGTTCACATTCAAACATCATCATGTTGCTGAGAGGCTCAACTTCATCACATGTTCTCAGAGCTTGTAAAAGCTAGTATTCCTCTGTTTCCCATGAGCACTATCACCCACTGCCTTGAGGACGTGAGTCTTACCACAGCGTGTTTGTTTTATAACAAATGAATGGAGAGCTGATCTTCTTTTTAACACTACCCTTCTTTGTTCAAGACAACTTTTCTTTTTTCCTAGGATGCAAAGCAACAAGTTTAGGTATTTATTTGTAGTTATGTAGAGCTATCGTTTGAAATGTGACAACAATCAAACTTTGTAAACTCAGTTTGTAGTTTGGTGTTCAGAATGGTGAGCAGACTATCTGTTAAGCAGCCCTCACAGCCCGGTGCTCTAAGACGTGTCTGCAAAGTTAGTGGATCCTGGTTATGTTAACACACTCTTCATTTTATTGATAGACTCTCAAGTTTGAACAGACCACTGCAGAATAACTGCTGACTGTGGGTTGGAACGAACATTATCACAAACAGTTTAACCAGTGTTTTAGCCCCTTACTCTATCACTCTCCTGTTTAGTTTTCTTCTGCTCTGATGTCTTTTTTTTCTTTTGACTGTCCAGCTCCAGTGTCCAACATTACTACAAAAAGAATCTAAGAAATTATTTTCTTCAAGAAAAACACAGATTTGTTAGCCAAAGTGATGTTGTCATAGAGACGGTGACGTGCCGTCCAGGATGACTTAACCATGTATAATGGAAAAAGCATTTAGAAATAACCCTTTTTTGGTGCTGATAACTTCAAATCATGGACAACAATCAAAGAGAGACTTTTTCAAGATCACTTTCACAATTCAAAAGTGATATCTACAGGTCAGTGGGTACAGTGATGGGGCCAGTTATGTCTAATTCTTTTTCAAACATCTGTACAGACTCAGTGAAAGATACTAGATCTTGTTAGCATTAGCCTCAGAGCTAAAAGTCTACACGTTTGCATTAATGCGAGCAGGAGAGGATCGCTCCCCTCCACAAGGACGTGACACCGGCAGTGTCTTTGCTGAGAAATCACACTTATTTAAACATTTTGTCTATTGGTTTAAAAAGATAACCAGATCATTTAACCATTTGCTTGCTAACCGTATTTTCAGTGTAGACTGTTAGCTACCATGGCACAAAGGCTAGAGTAGTTAGCAATCAAACATTTTTGTTGGATATTTTTGTTACCGTGAGCAGTTTACAGCCGAACATCCTTTCTTACGTTTCTAATCTTTATGTTTTCAGTTGTTTGATGATATGAAATTGGTTAAATAATGTCAAATACTCGATGATCAAATAACTTCAAACCCAAAGGCGTAATGACATCATTGGTATTTGAGCTTCCCACCCTGTGCGTGATGTCAGAGGAAACCGGCCGCCATGTGAGCCTGATGAATAAGACGCCAGCAGCTACCCGTCTCCGTTTCATCAGACAAATCACAAAGAGCATTATTCACCAGTCCACAAGACAGCTAAGTGGATCAGACGTTTAATGTCCATTCCAATACTCTTGGCCGGCCTTTCAAAACCTTTTGGCCCAAAAGCTCTGCCTGCAATATCTGTCTCAGCCCTGCACTCTTACTCTAAGAGCTCTGCCAAATTGCTTATGATTAATGTCCCCGTCCTGAGAACAGCGTCCCATCCCAGGGCACTTACATAATTTGGCCTCAGATCCGGATGCTCTCTCTCAATGCCATCATCTAGGACAGACACCACCACACCCTTCCCGGTGTACCCCCTCCTCCAGGCCCCCGCGATGTTCATAGCAGTCTGGCAGCCTTTGGATGTATCGCTGCAGTGCTGAGGAGCAAACAGTGGGACAGCACATTTAGCCCTTAGGAGTAAGGAATAAATCAGGAGCTATTTTAGGCTTCGTCTGCCCGGGTTAGTGAGTCTGTTACTGATGCTAACTTAATAAAAGAAAAACAAATCGCACTCACAGTGTACCACAAACTGCTCCACACTGAGCCGTTGGTCTGTGCGTGGCTGGACTCAGGACGAGTGTCAGGAGTGTGTTTGCTCTTCATGTCACTGAAGAGGACGTGACCATCTACTGGGCTCCTCTTCACCCTGTTTAGGACTACCTGCTGTTGAAGCCACTCCACCTGAAGAAAAGAGCACACAGGGTACTTTCCTATATGTAATCACATACAGTAGATTTACAGCTCAGTCATGGTAATGGTCTTTCTGTCATAAACAATGTCCAGAGTAAATGTTGTTTGATACACATCAATCGTAGACTTTCTTTACTGTGTGAGTTCCGAATCTTTGATACACTTTCCTGCTCATGCATGAAAATTCATTGTAGTTTCTTGTAGCAAAAACAAAAGAGGCATTTTTGCTTATTTCTAGCACAAAGGATAAAGTCTACTCTTGGTTGTTTATTCACAAACAAACTGAGATGATGGATTTTTCAGAACACAGATGTATCAAAGGTAGGACATGAAAATGCCTCTCTGAAGGCAGATGATACGTTTGAATTTGTGGTCAAAATGCTGATGTGAGGTCATTAAAAGTGACTATGAATGCAGTTCATCAAGTATGTTAAATATTCTAGCTATGGCAGCAAATCTGATGAGTTTTACTTTAGTGTGGACATGGAGCTGGCATCTTTAAAACATGAGATCAAACCTAAAGCTCCTGCGAGGAACCTTTGGTTTGTTGAGTTTTTTATGGTGTATATGTAAAGCCGGCCTCACACCTGATGACCTTTAGATCCAGTTTGAAAATCTTGGGAGAGCACACACATGAAGACATTTCTGACTGTTTTTTAACATGACCACCCTCTGAACACACACTAAACGATCCCTTAAGATCATTCCAACACACGAGACCTCACACAAGCTTTGTGATCAAATGTGATTTCAGAGGATAACTAGAAAAGCACTCAGAGAGCCCAGACCTCCACCAAGCATATTGTGATTTACACTTAAGTCCTACTTTAACGTTATACTCTGTTTCAGCAGACTGTCTGCTACAATTTGGTGTTAGTTGCAGGTTTGTATGATAATTTGTTTCCTGATAGTGTTGAAAATTATGATGACCCAGGACATATTTCATATTCTGGATCTCGTATCCAGAAAATTGCCAGGATCTAGATCGTACTTTCACATCTGTCAGAAATTATGGTAACCTTGTCTTGTATTGTATTCCAAAGCAATCTGACCATTTATGGTGGTGTTATATATGCATATGGTGAAAACAGCCATATCTCACAATGATAAAGAATCCTTTAAAAAAGTCCTGGATCCAGACGGTGATCCAGATCACCTCAAAAATTAAATAACTTCTTCCTTATCCCATTTTGAACATTTCCTGACAATTTCATCAAGATCTGTTGGTTAGTTTTTGAGTTATGTTGTTCATAGACAAACACACAGACAGACAGACTCTCCCAAAACCATAACCTCCTTGGCGGCGGTAATAAAAACATGAAAGGCACATGTTTTATATTTATGATTCTAGATTGAGAAAGCTCTGACGCAGCCAGGATCAGTACAACAGCTGTATTGTCCTTGCACAATTGAGGATTATTTAGGAAAAATATCAGCTATTTCCAGTTCCTAGTTAAGTCGCGCCCAAAGACTGTATGAATTATGAAGTTAGTCTCTGTGACTCTGATTGGGTCAACTCGCAACCTTACAGCGTGTATCTGTTTTAAGATAACATATTACTTTTAAAACCACTGTGAAAAAGCAGAAAATGTAGCAGGACCAGAAACAGGCGATCTGAGGAGAGAGACCACACTGCCCTCGCGCTTTGTGGAGGAGTATTGCAAAATAATGTGGACACATCTACGGTAGCCCTGAAGTACAAACCACAACAGCAAATCAAAAAACCCAGCTTCTGTTGCTGTTTTTTTAAATTTGATTTTGTGTTTAATTATTTGTTGTTGTGATTTGCACTTCAGGGCCACCATAAACATGGATGCAGAAGTATGTAAAGCTCCTAACTGCATCAGCCACTACAACATGGACTCAATGCAAGTATAAACCAGCCTGAAAGTGTGGCTTTTTCTTGCAGCTAGCAGCACATAAACAAATGACCGGTTTTCCAAAAAATAAAATAAAACAGAGAAGGAGAATATTTTTTTTTTTAATAAAATGGGATTCTGTTTTTTATCCATTGTTGAAGTTGACTAAGCTCACACATGCTCTACAAGTTAATCCAAAAAAGAGGCTCAAACTGACATCATAACATTTTCAGTTGACTAATTTTACAATATGTTTCCAGCTAAAGAGATCTTTATGCCATTCAAATCATCTGAAGGTCATCTGTTTGTTGGGTCTGGGGGTCAGTTTGTGAAGACTGAATGACATCAGTTTGAGTTAAAAACTTTGTTAAATGTCTCTATTCATGAATCAGTCTATTTTTTCTGTCTTGTTTTTACACAATTATAGAAAATTACCCCGAGCATCAAAAGTAAGAAAATAATATTTGGCTCTTGTAAAAAAAATAATAAATTAAATAAAAAACTTTAATTAAACCAAAAGATCCTTTAATTTCATAAGCCAGCATTCTGTTTTTACTTCCTGTAGCTTTCGTGTGAGGACATTATGTGAGGAGATGAGTCTGTACACACACATGAACGTCTGTGACTCTGTGTGTGTGTGTGTGTGTGTGTGTATCTGGAGGGAGATGACATGATGCTGATTAATAATCCAGCACAGTCTCTCATTACACCTTACCTTGGTCTCCTTCATGATGCGAACAGTCAGCTCATTGTTGGACTCAGTGGAGCGCGTCGATGTCTCGTGGTGCTGAAATCTGTAATAACCCTTCAGCTCTCCGATCTGGTGAAACAGACATCAAATCCTCTAAATTAATTTGTTTTCAGGTAAAGGTGTGCTCCTGATCCCACACCGTCTCTGTACTAAACAGATGTTAAATTATGAAACAGGCTTTGGTGTCTTTCATTAGGACAGATACCTGACACCTGTGATAGTTTTTCAGGAGACTGCAACCTGAGCCAACAGACTGGAGCCGCACTGAAGCCTGGGAGTGTGTTTGAGTCCATAATGCCATGACGTAGGAGGAGGAACTCGATGTGATGTATGTTTCATACAAACATCCCACAAGTGGAGCATATTCTGCTACTGACAAGAATAAATTATGCTCCTAATCTAATCCCTGATGGCTCTGTTGTGAAATCTGGCCTCTGACCTCAGCAGAAGCACTGGTGCTGAAACATGGACTCAAGACCTGAAACTTTCATTACGGCAGCCCTCAGGGAGCACTTGTGTTGGAGTTTACAGCCTTGGGCTCAATAACTCGCCTTATTTTATTTATTTGCTTTGTTCTTTATTGATCTTTGCTTTTATCTGGTCATTCTCTGTGCGTATTGACATGCTAGTCTGATTGATTTTACTTATTTTTTATGTCCCTCTTGTACATGATTACTGGGGAAATATTTGCAGCCTTTATTAAAGTGGCAATAAAGTGCTGGATCCTGGTTCTTGGGGGTTTAACTGTTTGGATAATTAATATTATATGGTATGGGAGAGAATAATGAAATGGAGGTAAGAGCTGAGAGGAGAAAATTAGATTTTTTGGCAGCAGTGTCTCCTTACAACACCCACACACATCCAGACAGGATTGTAATGTAGATGAGCAGCTACTGATTTCTGGATATAAAAACTTCAGCAGGACTCCACAAAAGTAAAAGTAATCATTCTGTGTGATGAAGCTATTATTCAGGCTCATTTTGCTGCAGCAGAGTGGCTGTTTGGTCGTCTTAGCCCTATTTCTTCTTCCTCATTTTGAGAGATCATCATCCGCTGAAGCTTTATGTGGCTGTCAGACATGATCTTAAAAGAGCACACACTACCCAGAGGACAGAGAATTGCAAAAGCAATGACATTTATTGCAATAAATCTCCCATAATCTACATTTTGTTACTTTCCTTGATGCATATTTGCGGTGATACATTTGTTTTATGATACCGCATGAGGAAGTCTGTTTAAATCTTCATGAGTTCTACTAAAGATTTATTTTTCCCATAAAAAAAGCACTGCTAGCTTGATTTTTTGGTCTCTTTTTTGCTAAACTTTCTTAAACTTGACTGTTGTGCTTCAGGAAGGCTTCACCTTCGGCCTACGCGCCTGTGTCAGGTGATAATTAAAGATAGCCTTGAGTTTTTCCAGAACTTACCTGACCCATATTAGTGAATCCATATTTCTCTGCTATCCTGTTGACAGACTCATTGTCAGCTCTGATTCTGATCGCCCAGTCGTTGGTGTAGATCGCTGCATGACAAAGCTGGATAATTGTCCACATCCACAGCGCGTCAAAACGCGCCATCACTGCAGGTTACAGGTGCCTCCTGTAATTAGACGGAGCCCAGGTGTTTCTTCACTCTGATATCCTGCGACAAGTGCCTCTCATTGCGGTAAATTAACTGTCATCAAGACCCGGGCTTCATCGGGTGTTGTGCAGAAACGGAAGGATCTTTGACTGCTGCAGCTGTCAAGTCTTGACTCTCCGCTCAGAACAGTCAGCTCTCAGATTACCGTTTCAACATGGGAGCCAGAGATCAGCTGTGGAGGATCCAACCTGTGGATGCAGCTTGAGTCATGTCTTAACCATAGGTCTTTATCTGAGCAGCTTGGTCTGTCTGTACAAAGCTTCACAAAATGAAATTCAAAAGGGCAAATTTCGATTGGGGCCCTGATTAGGGCTTTCATAGTGTCAAGATTAAATGCTTCTTTTTTTTTTCTCAGTTTTGTCGTGATAAGACATTCATTTTCTTTCTTTCTTTCTTTCTTTCTTTCTTTCTTTCTTTCTTTCTTTCTTTCTTTCTTTCTTTCTTTTTTGAGGTTATGACTTATCATTAATGTTATCTCAAAAACACAGCACTTGTAACAAGATAATTTTCTCACATTGAAAATCAAACCAGAGGAATGGAAGCTACTTTTGTACTTTAAAAGGACAAAAACAAAATGTAAAAAAATAAATAAAACAAGATTAAATTAAATTAAATTAAATTAAATTAAATTAAATTAAATTAAATTAAATTAAATTAAATTAAAAGTAAAATAAAATAAAATAAAATAAAATAAAATAAAATGAAGTAAAATGAAGTAAAATGAAATAAAAATAAATAAATAAAAACAGGGTATGTGTCACCTGGGCAGTGGCAAAAAAATAAAATAAAAATAAAAATAAATATCTGGCTAACAACACCTACCAATTGACTTTTACCACCAGGAAATTATCTTTTAATCCTGGGAAAATGAGCTTTCTTTGAAAAAAAGCAGATTTTTAAAATATATATATATATGTAAAAACAAAATTAATGCTTGAAATGTTTGAAAAACTGCCAATGGGGTAGGAAAAATGTACGTACTCTGAGTCTTAGAATAAGAAAATTGTCTTAATACAAGAAACAAACAAGTTGTTTCTTTAACCCCATTTATATTTTTTCATTAAAAGTGATTAAGGTGTCTTTTTTGTTTGAATCTTTGTGTTTCTTTTATTTATCTTTAAATAAGTCATTAAGATGGACTTGAGAGGTGATTGTGGCTCATGTTGGATTGAAATAAGACTATTTCAGCTAAAAATATGAGACAAACACCTGCTAAGACTTCAGCTTTTAAACTGCTTAAAATGTTGCTACAGTATTTTAATTAGAGCTTTTGTAAAAAAAAAAAAAAAAATGTAAAGAGACTTAATTCTATTCACATATAAAATATGATACATCCATGCACATTAATATTTAAGTACTTTTGACATGCATGTTTATGAAGGGTTAAATCATCCTGGATCAGTTTTAGGACAATCTTTGATATTTTTACTCAATCTTAGTCACCCTGTTCAAGCCTGGTTAATGCACAATATTTACATGAAGAGTGTAATTTATTTATCTCATTTTCACGCACAGAGATTTTGTTTTGATTTTGTTCATCTATCGCTCCTCTCTATAAACATGAGATGTTTTTACACATCTATCTCTTGGCCTACGTGACCTGTGTGTAGAGTCTGATCCTTTACCCAGAAGATTATTTAAGCATTTTAGGGAAGAAATAATGTTTGCCTGCAGGCCATAGATTTTTCAAATTCTGTTTTTGGCCAAATGCCTTTTTCCCTTGGCACCAGAGCAGTCTCTGTATTGTGAAGCAATATCAGTGCATTTAAAAAATTCAGTGCTTTAACTGGGTCAGTCTGAGGCAATCAGAATAAGAATCCTTCATGGCAAATGAAACGGCTACTGAAATATTCTTAAATTTTAATCCTTTAATTCTACACAGATGGAAAAGACTGGAGACATAAGTGGTGATAGATGGAGTCAGAGAAACAAGAAACCTTCAACAGTGAAAATCTGTGAGCCATTGACTTCTAAGAATCATTATTCAATAATTATTCCAAAGGAAAAGTTCCAAGTTTTTCACTTTCTTCTGTCATGGGCTGGCTGAGATACAGCTTTCACAAACTCTGTCTTTTCATGAAGCTCCTGCCAGTAGATTGTTAGCTTAATAAAACACAAGAACTGAAAACTGGGAAAAAGTTGACAGGAATTCCTCCAAAGCATTGAAAAAATAAAGAAAGAAAAAAATCACCTCCCAGTGCCTGAAAAGCTTATTGCTGAACACAGACTTGGACCAGCTCCTTCCCAGAGTCTCGGCAGGTTGTCTGGCAGAGTGAAGACACAGTTAGGAAGATAAACCAGAATTTATTCACATTTTACACACAAGATTTTTTTTAAGCAAATTAAAACAGAGGTTTATTTATTTATTTATTTATTTATTTATTTATTTATTTACTAGCTGCTATTATTATTATTATTATTATTATTATTATTATTATTATTGTAATTATTTTCATTTATTTATTTACTAGTTTGGATGAGGTAAAGAGGTAGGTCTTAAGCTTTCTTATAGACAGGATGCCCATCTTTTAGTCAAGCCAGCACATCAGACTGTAACTATGTTTACTTCTGTAGTAAAAGCTTTATGAATAAGTGTGTATGTGGTTTGGGGCATTTTTGAGGGGGTTTCATATTTTTTAGACCAGGGGTTGCCACTTGGCTGTTACTTTGTAGTTATCGGACAACAAAATATGTTCATCATTTCAACTCAGTGTAAATCTAACATGCAGTTAAAATTTGAATAATAATAATAAAAAACACTTTAATAATGAATGAGAATTTTTGTTGGATGTAGTAATCATGTATTGTGTATTTTTTTGTTGTATTGAAGTGTGACATAATTAGCAGTCTGGTTAGCATAAAAAGCTAACCGCATAAATCACAGTTTAAGTATTTGGCTAGTCCTTTTTTTTAATCCAGTGTCTGACCTCCTGGAGAGGTGGTAAATTTCTCCAAAATTGAAAAAATATGTAAACAAAAATTGGGATTACGTTTTTTTTTTTTTTTTTTTTTTTTAAAAAGGAAAACTTTAAAACAAAAAATGTTTAATCTGTTTTTTTTTTAATATATATATATTTCTTTGTTGAAGATTATGAACCAGGATAATGATGATATGAGTGGAGGTAGAGTCACTTACGAAACACGGCAATATGTGACCACAGATTGACGTATTTTATACTGAACAGCTCAATTAAGCATCTTAACCTTTTTTTTTTTTTTTGTATTTTTTCAGTCTTTGGACTGGCCTATTAGTGTGTTCTCATGGCAAGGGGTTGATAATGACCACTACTGAGTAGTTAAGGAGCCTCTGTACTAACCTCACAAATACTTGAAACTGCAGTAACAGGGAAGTCAACAATGAGTGTTTAAACTCTAAATAACATTTTGCCGTGTGGATTACTGAGGGTGCTGTCTTGCTGTTTTATCTCTGAATGTTCAGTTTAAGCTTCTATTCAAGACAACCTTTAAATAACATTAACACTATAGTTACTCGTTATCCCTGAGTTTAGAGGAGCAGGAGGACTTTTTAAAACCTTGGGTAGTGTCTGCAGACTTCTTCAAGACCTCAGCTAACACACATCACAAAACAGCCAGCAGTTTTCACACTAATTAGTTTGAGTTATGTTGTTTAGATACAATTAAAACTTATAAGTAAAGAGCATTTCTGGGGAAATCTGGAGGTGGAACATAAAGCTGTGAAGAAAACCAGCCCACATTTAAGATTTAGTATTTAGAGTAGTTTACAGAGGATATTTAGTGTGGAATTAAAGGCAGAAAAATGCAAATGGCTGGAGTTAAAGGAATGTGATGCAATATGTCCCAGTATGTAAATTTGAGATGAATGTGTGCGCTTTATTTCAGAGGAAATGCATCACATGAGACTGAGCGTAATTTATTCTTAATCACACACAAATGTTTCAATGATGTGAGGATGGGTGAATGGGAATAGCAGAGTAAATGTGCTGAAAGAACAGCCCTATATATAAGTACAAGTCCATTTAACATATATAGTATTAAATATGTAAGCAAAATGGGAGCTATCAGTTGACTTTGTTGGGGAGTATTAGAGAGAAAAACAGCACAATTATTTCTGTGGGTGGAGAAATCTCTTTCATTTTCACTAATGCTCTCATTCCTCTCCATTGATCTGGCTCATAGTGTACACCACATACCGTGACTTTACTCGACTCCTTCAGTGCCTTTAGGCTCAACATCTAAGAGATATAATATAACATCTACAGACACTGATCTTCAGGGACGGTAATTCCAATTAATGCCACAATATAACTCATATAATGATGTCACAGGAGACCCTGCGTGTGTGTTGCAGGTAGATGAGCTTCATAATGTGATATATGTTGTATGCTGTTGGCTGTTCCTGTGCTAATTAAGAGGAGTTGGAGGCGGCGGCCTCTTGTTGCTGATGTGATGCCGTGGGAAATAAGAGTCAAGAGATGATTTCACACGATAATGCAGCAGCTGGTCGTACATCGGGTTTCGTGTGAAGACAGATGTGAAACTGTCATTGGGAGATGTAATAAAATGTCGAGTACACCCACATCCACAAATATGCATGAATTGATCCAAAAATGCTTGAATGCATTCCCAACAACAATGAGAAAATATCTGAAAATTATGTAAAAGAATTACAAGTGCATACATGAATCAACAAACAACTCAGAAAAATGTACCTTAATCTACAGTCACTTATTAATTCCTTAAAGATTAAATTGTTCTTGCTACAAGTCATAAAATCCACAGACGTTGCTTACAGCTGAGGTGACCCTCTCAGTTGGTTTTTTGTCTTCACATGACTTTTGATGCAGTTCCACAGTGTGTGAGATCCACAAATGCTTAAAAAAAGACTTATTTAAGCGATAGTTTTTATGGCTTAATCTCATACTCAGAGGTGCAGACGTTCTATTTTGCTTGCACGACAAAATTCTCTGTAATTATGAAGAAGTTACACCTCTTCAGCTATGTATCACAAAATAAATGTGTATGTTACGTGTCACCAGTAAAGCGTCTGAGCTAACAGTTTAATCCACCTGAAAATGAAGCTGCCACATTAATATCCCCATGGCTGCTGAGGTACAGAGCGAGCAAAGTGGGACGTTGACTTGCTGCCTGAGCCATCACCATGCACAAGTTTTCTTTTGTCTATTTTTTTCCCCCCACATTTGTGTTCGACTCTCAGACAAAGCAGTGACCTCCAGCCTTGAGAAACAAAGCTGGTGGCAAAGTGTTAAAAAATGCAATTCTTCGGGTGTCCACTAGAGGCTGGCTGCAGAAACTCCAGAAACCACATACACACCAATTTAAATAAGCCATTCATCGAGGAAGAATGTAAAACAGATTATTTGGGAGTTTGGAGTAGTTAGTGTGAGATATTATTATACTATCTCATAGACTAAATTTCTTTCTTTCTCTCTATCTTTTTTGTTGTTGTTTTTGTACTCCATGCTAAGCTACGCTAACCAACTACTGGCTTTTGCCATAGACTGTGTGATAAATGATCAAAGTCCCTATGATTTAACCCCATTAGTTTGGTTGTAAAGCCTGGTCTGAATAGCTAATTTCTCTGTCATCACACACTGTATTGGAGTTAACTATTAAATAACTTGATACTTTTTAAGTTATAAAAATTACAAGCTTTTAGCCTATAAGGTCATGGCTAACTTGACTGAACACCTCATCCCAATTAACAAAGTTATGTTGAGTTAAGGTTTTTCAATATGGTCTCCATCAACAACAGGTTATGAAACTCTGTTGTACAAACAGATGTGTGATGTCACAGAGACAGTTTCCATACAATATTCTGTTTATGGACAGAAGTGTAGCAAAGGCTACATTTGCGGATCATTTTACACAGTTATAAATGGTCGTGCTACAACAATAGCCACATAGCATTGTGCTGGACTGGGGCCTGTGACCTCTTAAGGTCTTTCACCCTGTTCCCACTTTTCAATAAATCAATAGATTCTGAATGCCTTTTAATTGATTCACACACACCTGATTAACGCCGTCCCAGTCTTTGTCCTGGGGAAGAACAACCTTAGACTGTTTGGTCAGATGTTGTCAGATATGTTGATTGCTATGACCACTTCTGACCCACAGGAGATGAGCTGCTAAATGCAAGAGGCAACCATCAATAGCAGTGTGTTTTCACTGAGACAGCCAAGGACTCTGATAGAAACCATGATCTGAAAGAGATTCTTTTTTTTGTTGGGGAGCAGCGACTGAAATCACTGAATAAAAATATTACTTTAGGACTAATAGGAAGGATAAATCATTTCAGGATGGTTTTTTATGTTTCTTTTCATGATCTCAATCTGACTCATGATGATGAAAAGTGTCTGTCTTGCTTAGTTACCTCTCTGTCACAATCCTTCTGTTCCCAAAATCGTGTTCAATGTCCATCATGTCCTTGGATTCTTAATTACAGCGAACAGGTTCATGATGCAACGTGAACTCACAGTCTTTATCATCTAGTCGGCTGTGGAGAAGAAAACAAACTGGAAGCACCAAACAAAGGGAAGCACCTCTTGGCGAAGCCGTCAAAGGACTTTGAAGTTATCTAACATGTCTTCAGAGAGACGGACTTTGATGTTCAGAGGACTTCTCTCACACTGTGACACTTTCCCCTGAAAATAATTGTCAAGCGTGTTCCTCTGCACATACACTAGCCCGCAGGCAGCACAGACATGAACTCCTGTTTGTTCTTTGTACAGCATTTCTTCTTACTATTTTATACACTCTTATTTTTCAGCATCATAAGTTCTGCTGCACAAAACCCGCTGAAAGAATTGCCTTTAAATCTTGGATGACTTTCATACAAATTGTGGATCTTAGGCCTGATGTTTGGGTTTTCTTTGTTGACTGGGGATCTTTTATTTGTGTTTGAGGTAAATGATTAAAAAGTGTGTATTCTGCTTTTCTATATTTTAAGCATTGATATAGAGTAAAAAATACTGGATTTTCAGACTGAAGGTGTTCAGATTTTTAAACCTCTACAGATTAATTTGTTGTAGAAATCATTGAACTTGTCTGTTGACTGATCAAAATGCTCTGTGCTAAAAAGTGATGATCAGATCAGGATTTCCAACCGGTTCACGACACATTGGACGGGCAGGCCTCCAGAGGGAGTTTCCAACCGGATGGCAGGGGGTTCTGGAGCAGGGAGCCTTAAAGAGACAGCAAAAATGCCACCAACACTACCCTAACTCGGATTGGCTATCTGACAAGATCTGTGAAAAAGAGCTCTAAGAACAAAAAACATCTTCAAAGGCCTCGTCTCATTTAACTCCGTTAAGCCGTTTAGACTTTTTCAGAGAGCAGCAAACATGGGACACTGAAAGGTGAAGACAGTTTGATTCTCTGAGCAGAAAAAACGAACCTTGACGTCCTGATGGCTTCAACGTTACTGACATGACCAGGAGATCCCACTGGAGATGTTTTCACGGCGGCACAGTGGAGGGGGCGCCATCATGATCTGGGGCTTTTTCCTTCAATGGACCAATGGAGCTTCAGGTTGGTCAGGGGCGTCAAACGGTGGCTGGCTCTGTGGAGATGTTGCAGGGGGCCTCCTTCATGACTGAGGGCCCTGGTCTGTGTGGGAATGACTGGGTTTTTCAACAGGACAACGCTGCAGGTCACAATGGGTGCCTGACAAAGGACTTCTTCCAGAGGAATCAGCTCACTCTTTGGACCATCCTGATGTTCCTCTGATCTAAATCACTCTGACAACATTTGGGGATGGATGGAGAGGGACGTTTACAGAAATGGACGTCAGTTCAGACAGAGGATGATCCTCCATGAAGAAGTGATCACCAAGAACGGTGGAGCTTCATTTAGCTGAGTCCTTTTTTTCATTAATGTAGGGGAGGTGTGAGGTTTTATTGAGCTATGGTCTTCAAGTTTTGATCAGCTGATGAACAGCCTATTTTAGTTTAATTGTTTGCAATAAATTTCTTACTTATTTTCAATTTATTTATTTATATATTTACTTGGTCTCAATCTTATTTTTTCGTTTTGCATTTTGAAACTCTTCATAGAACCTTTAAAGATGTTTTTTTTCCATGATTTGTTATCTTAAGTTGTTCGTCCATATAAGGGCATGGCTGATTTGAATGATGGGTGATTGTATGTAAAGAGCCTAAAAGCCCACCTCTTTACCTCCTCCCAACTTGAACAAAACCTTTTCAGTATGGCTTCTTCCAAATGTAAGCTTCAAAACTGTTTTAGAAACAGATGGGTCACAGAGGCCATGTTCATATTTTACGATCTATGTTTGTGACCCATGGAGTCTCCCCCTGCTGACCATCAGAGGCATTACATGCCTTTGGTTTTGCTCTCTTATACACAATCTACTGTATGGACACAACATATTCCAGAGATTTGGAGTGTATGGGTTACCTTGAGTTAGACATCCTGCTGCTGTATTAGCAGAAACTCTGTTTGTGTTTGTTCAGAAGAGGAAACTGATCTTCAGACTGTAAATAGCCCAGAGTTAAATCAACACACAGGGCTTTGCTGTTGGCAGTTCACTCTTCAGCTTCAAGAACGATGAATTTTAATTATTCATGTTTGTCCTATTGACTTTAAAATGAACTCAAACTCAGTTGACATGTTGCAAAGTTAACTACCTGACATATGTGCTGGATGTCCCTGTATTGTTTGTGGTGAAAGAGTTGGCAGCCACACCGTGTCAACTGGCTGCCCTTATTCAAATTAATTACAGCAGGGGACAGAATTAGCTCCTGCCATCTGCCAAAAACTGGTTAAATGTTGGCTGTGGTGTGGAGAAATGTCGGGTTGTGCGCCAAAACGGCATTCTGTTGAAGGGTGGTATTTTTAAGAAGCATCTTTCAAAGTGAGAACAGGGTAGAATACACGCTGAAATAGAACTCTTGAGATCACTGCGTCATGGTGTAAGCTCTACAGCTGTTCATGGTTCTTACTCCGGATCGGTTACAAAAGTCGTCCAACCAAACTTCACATGTTTGGAGATGCTGTGTGCGATGAAGATTTGCTTTAATTTCAGGACATTTTCCATTGACAAGGTAAGATGAAGGACAGTGTCCTAGCTTTGGTAGCATCTGTGGACCTGAAGTTGTTCCCTTGAAAAAAAGGAGCATTCCCACCATGTTGATTACTTATTGGAGAAATTTAAATTAGTTGACGTAAACCTTCAAGGTACAGGCTTCTATCACATACTAGCTGGGCAATCATCTCCTCTTTAAGTGCCTTACTTCTCTTTGTCGTTGCACATTAGGGTTGTATTTATTGACAGGTTAATTTCCCCATCCTTCTGCTCCACCCTGCCCTCACCATCCTCCTCCAAGGTCAGGTTGTTGTTAGAGGATTCATGCAGATTGTGGTCCTTGAAGGACACATTGTTCCAGAGTGAGGCTCTCTTGGGCCTTGTACACAAGTAGCTAGGTATTTTCTAAAACGAATATTGCCCCCTCTTTTGTTTTTTAAAGTACTTTAGTCCACAAGGCTGATGAGAGTGGCTCAAGGTATTTCAAAGACGTAAAACCCGTGCTAACCAATTAGAGTGAGCCCCCGTTATTCAGCTGTGATGTTTGAGAACCAAAAACCCAGTTTCACAGTGTCTACACCAAACCATGAAACCAGAGTTTTCCCAAAATCTCCACTTTGGCCGGAGTTTTCAGAAAACATGTTTTTTAGTGATTAGCTCTGTGGGTCCAAAGGGGTGAGGAAGGTAGCTCAAACAATTTATCAAACAAAAACCCCAGAAATTGTCCATGGCACTGCCTGTTTTTCAAACCACCTACTACATACTACATGTCAAAGTAGTTTGTAGTAAGCACTGCATACTACCTTCTGCTTTTGTATGTAGTTTGGAGTTTGACTGTTCTGTTGGGTCTGTTTTGTGGTATACTACTCTGGTTGTCAGGTTTGAAAGGCAGAGCTACAGATGATGATTTTTTTTTTTTCTTTTTTTTTTTACCTCTATTAAATATGTAAAAAAAAAAAAAAAAAAACTCTGGGTGGTTTGTGACATTTTAGTTATTTTTTTAATCATATCACAGCAGAAAAAAATATATATATTTTTTTAATCCTAAACCAAAAGGTTGATCTTTTTTTTTTTTAAAGAAAAACTGGGAGGGATTGGCTTTTTATTTTTACAGCTGATGGAAAAAACACTTCCATATAATCCATGTATGGTTAAAAAAAACGAGTTAGTGATTTAGATGGGCTTTAATGCGTTTGTAGAAGTAAAAAACTCTTTTATAACTGGAAGTAACAAAATATACCAGTGTTTCTTTCTCACCACTTCACTTCTATCTCACAGACCATCTTACTTTAGTGTTGTTGTATTGTAATTGTAATTCTGACTCATTCCACTAGATGACCATGCATTGACAAGCAGGGTCAGCACCATGCATTTTGGGAAATAGACTGGTCCCTGGGTCAGTAGGACATCCAGGGATTTTTGACATACTGCAGATTTTTGAAGTTTTTGCATACTGCCTGCTAAAAACTAAATTTCGACCAAAATAGTAAGCACTACTAGTGTAGAAGGCGGTTTGGAGAACAGCGTCTGTTTTTCAAACCACCTACTACATACTACATGTGAATGTAGTATGTAGTTGGTACTGCATACTGCCTACTGCTTTTGCATGTATTATGTAGTATGACTGTTCTGTCGGGTCTGTTTTGTAGTATACTACTCTGGTTTTCAGTTTTGAAAGATAGAGCTACAGATGATGTTGGGTTGTTGTTGTTTTTTGCCTTTAATAAAAATATACAAAACTATGGGAAGGTCTCTGCATTTAGTTGTTTTGTTAATCATATCAAAGATTCATCATTCTTGATTTCTAATCTTACACAAAAAGTCATGTAAGATTAGTTACATGACTTTTCATGAAGTTTGACTGAAAATAAATCTTGATTTTTATTTTTACAGCTGATGAAAAAAACACTGCCATATAATCCACGTATGGTTTAAAAAGAGGTAAGAAGTGGTTTATATGGACTTTAATGAATTTGCAGAAATAACATCTCTTTTACAACCAGAAGTGACCAGATTTACAGGCTTTTCTTTCTCATCACTTCACTTCTACCTCATGGACCTTCTTACGTTAGTGTTGTTGTATTGTAGTTGTGATGCTGACTCATTCCACTAGATGATGGTAATTCATCGAAACCTGCCACCTGCATTGACAAACAGCGTCAGCGCCATGCATTGTGGGAAACAGTATGCCAGTATTCATACAGAGAAATTTTCCTGGATCAGTGGGACATCCGTGGATTTTTGGCATACTGCAGATTTTGCAAGTTTTTGCATACTGACTACTACAGACTGAATTTCATCCAAAATAGTAGACACTGCTAGTGTAGTAGGCGGTTTGGAAAACAGCCATCGACAAAGGAGTAAGGTAACAGAGGGTGAAATTAGCACAGGTGAAACCAGTGGATGCTAACAAACAGGATAGAAACATAAGGGACAGAAATAAAGCTAAACCTGACACACGAGAAACACACGAAAAAGATAACAGGTAGAAGACAAAGGATTGCTATTGACACAAAGACACAAGATAAATCCACAAAGAGAAGAAGGAAATCAAAAATGGAATACAAACAAAATAAGCAACAAATGCCTTTTGGTTGGCTAGTTCTTTATGTTAGCTTGGAGGGTTAGCAGGGGTTGCTGTACTCTTGTAGGCTTTCTCAACAAGATCAAGTCACAACCTGGTGTATATGTCAGAAGACCTGCATGTAATGTATGTTCACCCACCTGCAGGGTGCAGACACATCTTGTAAATTTACATACATATGATTGAATTCCTGGTCTCACCTCCTGCTGAATCATGCAACAAAAATCATTCCCAGTGAAAGAATGAGCACACAGTGAAAACTACTCACAGCTCAGCTCCCATGTTAATGCTCCTCCAGTGAGAGAAGCTCTTCACAACATCATCAGTATCTTAACTTCAGTCTCAGCCCTTGTCAGATATCATTCCACTCTTTTTTAAAAACCTTTACTGTGCACTTTGAAGTTTCATATGAGTGCAGAAAAAGTAAAGAAAAAAAAACTCATCAGAAGTAGTGCAGTTTATTGATGGATAACACACTCTGGGTTCTTCTTCCCAAGCCTGCCAGAGAGAGCTCCACAGAAATGAAGCGATATTTCTCTCCACGTGTGCCGCGCTCGTCTGATTGAGAACCATGTGTCGCAGGTCCTCTCTGTTTCTGTCTCCTCCTGTGCCCAGCCGACACATATTTACATTTCATTGCCCGTTTTTGCATCAGTGACAGCTGTGGCAGGGGAGAATTTAGCTCATATTTTATTGAAGCAATCTGCAGCTATCGAGGTTGACTCAGAAACTTGGCAGGTCGTCTAGAAACGGGTACTTTTTAATTCATTATTTATCATGTTCGTATGACACACACACACACATGCTCACACCGTGCTGCACTGGGATACAATGTGTGTGAGTGTGTTTCCTCTGAAATCTAGAGAGCCAAGCTGCAGGATTTGCCCGGGCATTGTCTCTTTGTGTGCCTCTGTGTGTGTGTGTGTGTGTGGGCACGCATGTGGGTGTATTTTTAATTTGAATCCCCTGGTCCACATTCAATCCATATTTTTCTTTTATTCGGCCACTAATGAGGCTTCTTTCTTGGTTCAAAGAAAAGAAAAAGCTTTCAAGTACCACTGTAACTTTGGGGCTTGTTTATCAGCATCATCATTAAGTCATCGGGAGAAGACGCAGTTTATGTTGCATCATTTCTTTACATGAGCTTTCAAATGATGATGCTCTGCTGCCGGACTGGACAGGTTACGACTCACGCACCTCGGAGCCTCCTCCTCCTTCTGATTGACTGCAAAATGACCTCTTTAGTTGTAATGTGCTAAAGTGAAACATAATATCTGTGGAGCAGCCTAAGCTCAATGACTCATGCAGTATTAGCTTTGCTGCTTCCTCTCAGCATGCAGAGGCAGTTGTAGTTGTTTTCACATGCCCATTATGCATGCTTGTTGATGCCCCGAGACATGGTTTTCTTTCTCCTTCATTTTCAGCCTCGGATGATGTTGCGCCGAATTGCGTGAGCCACCTTTGACCCCTTGATGTTTCTTTGAAGAGGCCCCCAGAACAGGATTGTTCCCTCTGTCTCGGTCTCTGCAGGCTGCGGTGTTCGCGTGGCGTTGGTGCTCCTTAATGACCAGCCTGGACTGGAGCCCATCTACCTGATGTGTCAGGGTGACACTACGGGTCACTTTCTATGCTTAGCTTTTCTCTCCTTTGTGTGTGCCAGCATTCTTGCACTGCTGCACTGCTGACAAAATAGTTACCTACCTCAACCTAGAATCCTCTCGCTCTCACACACTCACACACACACACACCTCCTCACACATTTCCTTTCTCTTTATGGATTCAAAGCCAGTCTTCTCTGGCTCCTTTGTTCGCCACTCCAGGCTGGGCTCAGATCCTCTCTGCTCTCTGTAAGCCCGCTCTGCTCTGTCATCAGGATTACAGGCTGTGCTGTAGCAGATTAATGACTGACATCTCTACACTCCTCTCAGCGTTGCGAGGCACACACAGAGCGACCAGGAGGAAGCGTGTGCCTGGTTGTGAGGGAGAGAAGAACAACTGCGGGGGAGATAATTCATTGTGTTGGTCTGTGAACAATATGTTAGCTGTGCGGTTGTGAGATGTGTGTGTAAATGTCTTGTTTTGAAGCAGAGGTTTGTGAAGCTCCAGGGTTTACATCTACACCTCAGTGCAGCACAACAGGACACAAAGTTAAACTTTCCACAGTATCAGCACAGATATTTGTGTTCTCTGTAAAATAAGGTCTGGATTTCTGCATTTACTGAAAGTGTTTAGAATTTATATGATATGATATAATTTCAGATGGTCTTATTACCCTCAACCATGATGATAAATTCTACCAGATGCTATGAAGCAGCAACCGTCTGACACCCCTTCTGCAGTTCCTCAAGTGTCCACTTGAGGCTGTCTGCAGAAAAACCACAAACCACACACACATCCATTCAAGAAGGCTGAAGCAGGAATAAACAAGTTTACAGCCTGGTTAATAACAGTGTGGGGAGAATATTTTCAGAACTTGATATTTTCTAAGTTACTAAACTTACAAGTTTTTTTTAAAAAGGAAAAAAAAATAAACAAAAAATGTTCGGTTGTGTTGCAAACTATGTCAGAGTGGTTAAAGATGCTATGAGGAGGATCTGTTTTAATTGGAATCCCTTGCCACCTTCTGGCCCAGAGTCTCACACACACACTGTTGTAAATATCTTTTAGTGAGGTGTGTGTTTATTTTGGAATTTAGAATGGAGATTGGATCGAAACAATTTTTCTTTTTTTCAACACAACTTTTTACTGGATACAATACGCTGATGTAAGGGACTTATCAGTACAGTTACGTAGTGATACAGTTTAAAACATGACATCAAGTGTCATCATTGTGGTCGGTGGCTATATGTAGTGCTATCGGCAGCTTTGTGCTGCAACATATCTATAGGCTAACGTGACAACAAGTAAACATAGTCAGTTTGTATGTAGTTTAGTAGCTGTTTGTATTTAGTGCATCTGGCAGCCCGGTGCTCTAAGGACGCGGTCACACTGGCCAATCGTGCTGTGCCTAAGCACGCTTCAGCCCTAAAGCACGTTTGGAAAGGCCAGTGTGACCGCAACTGTGCCGTGTCACAGCATGATTTGCTTCCGTGCTTTGGCACGCTTCGGAGAGGTGGGCTTCGGCACAGTTTACTTCATGCACGAGCACAAGCACGCGAACAGCACGTGCGATGCATTACGTATGATCGCCGTGAGCGCATCTCTTGACAGTCATTTTAAACTAAGGGGGGGTGTAAGAGGGCTGTGTCGGGCGTAAACGACTCACCATAAGTCCAAAAGTTGCAACAGTGCTCTCTGTGTCTCATTGTGCTGACTCTGATGAGATCGCACTTCATGTAAACAGACGCTTCACGATGACGTAGGCGGGCCGTGCACGTGTGTGATACCCGCTAAAGTCTGGTTGACGTAGGGTTAGTGTGACTGCTGGCCGTACTCTCCAGCTGGGGAACAGCGCTGCGGGGGGCAATCGTGCTTAAGCACGACACGGTTTGGCTTGCCAGTGTGACCGCACCCTAAGACATGTCTGTAATGTGTAATGTTAGTAAATCCTGGTTATGTCCTGCCAGTCATCTACCAATCAGAGCTAACGTAACCTCACTCTTCATTTTATTGATAGACTCTCAAGTTTGAACAGACCACTGCAGAATAACTTCTGACTGTGGGTTGGAATCAACATTAGCACAAACAGTTTAGCCCCTGTGTTAGCCTTTAGCTCATGCTCTATCTCTCTCCTGTTTATCTTTCTTCTGCTCTTCTGTCCTTTTTCTGTCTGACAGTTAGGCTCCAGTGTCCACCATCACTACAAAATTAATCACAGAAAAACATGGATCTATCTTCGTCAGCTGTTGTCATAGAGACCTAGACATGCTGGAAATTAATTCGGTCCTGCTTGACCCGATCGGGAAGCTAAGAAGTAGCATTTGGAAATAACCAATTGGTGCTGATAATTTGATTTTAAAGTGTGGATTACAGTCAGGCATATATCTAGAAGGGAGACTTTTTTAAAGATCACTTAGACACTCCTCACAGCCCCTTTAAGTAAGGAAATATAAATAAATAACTTGGCAGGGCTAATGCTTCTGCCTTTTTCAGACCTGAAAAACATTCATGCTTTCTTCTATCTTAATTTCTGGAATTACTACAGTTGTCTCTTACCCTAGAGCATGTAGAAATTCAAACCCTGTCTACCTTTTCTTTGTCTTTGAAAAGTAGCAGACTGGAGGTTGTGATAGGGTTTTATACATTTAGATTTCATTTTAGATTTCTAGGTTAGAAAGTCTCTCTGGGAAAGTCTGAAATACACAAAGGTGGTGAGATTAAATAAATTTAACAGCAACAGGGCAGAATTTTATGTTCCACCACATTTTACGTGGTTGAAAACTGATGATAAGTTGATAAGTCATGCAGTTTCTCTGTGGCAGCCCACCATTATGCTTGTTTTGTATCTCTCAAGCCAGAACTATGAATTCTGCCATTTACCAGACAGAGCTAGCTTGCTGGTTAGCATCCAAAGCTTGCTAACACTCTCCTCTGATTTCCGCCCAAAGTGATGAAACTCCAGCTGCTTCATGGAGATTTCAAGCTGGAGAACTCTAAGAGTCATTGAACGAGCGTCTGCTGATTTCTGTGTTTGAAACACACACACATATACACACACATACACACACATGCTTGTGTTCTCGTGCCATGAGAGCCCAACTAGAGAGTGGCAGCGACACGTCTGATAGCCTGCGTGGATCCAGCCTGACATGGATACAGTTTTTCTCCAATTACTCTCCCCAGCTGAAAACAGAAGAGGCTGTTTTCTGACTGCTTTGTTCGAGGCGATGTGGAAGCTGGCAGGAGTCGTACAAATCCAAACAAGCCGGCAAACAAACTGAGAGCTACCACTTTCCAAAGTTTGGCATAAATTAGGCCATGTTCTCGTACCGGCTCAGAGCCTCATAGAAGCAGCTTATGTGTGTCATGAATTACTAAGCAGCAATATTTGGGGCTTCTCTCGCAGCCATCAAACAGCTGAGGCTTAATTTCCAGTGACTTGCCCCGGAGTGTCCGTTAAAGTGGGCTGCTCTCCTCCATCTGTGGACTGAGAGGCGTCCCTTCTTTTCATCTGTTATGATATCTCTGATATTCGTGTCTTATCAGCTTTTTTAGAATTCACCATGTTTCCATCATTACGTCCTGACCGGGGAATGTCCCATTATTGTGACATTCCCTGGAAAAACCAAGAGCCGTATCAAACTTCCATCAGTGATTATTGTGACAGAGGGATCAGGAAAAAGAAAGGAAGAATTTTTTAAGTCTGTGACATAGTTTTAAGTTTATTCACTCATTTGTTTTCTAAACTGTCAAACCCGTTCCGGGTCACGGGTGGCTGGAGCCTATCCCAGCTGTCGTTGGGCGAGGGCCAGGGTACACCCTGGACTGGTCACCAGTCAATCACAGGGCTTAGTTTAAAGTTTAGAGTGTCAAAACAAACAGAAAAATCATTCTTTACTGTTCTGAAACTTAAAATTGGTGAGAATGATTCCTGATAAAATGAGATTTGAAGTCAAACTACTTTTTTGGGATTACTTTAAAGCGGGGGTATTGTGCTTGTTTTAGTCTGGTGTCCCTGCAGTAGAATTGAATATTTTATCATTTAAATTAAATAAAATAAAATTCCTAATTTTGGCTCAGTGGTGTTTTAGAAAATCCTCATTTTAGCTTCTGTCTGAAACTTTTTCCTACTAGCTGCTGTCTCTTTAAGACACCCCGCTCCACAATCCCCCTTCTGTCTGATTGGTCAGCCCTCTGGAGGTCTGGAGGCCAGACCTTGGTGTTTCATGAACCAGTCAGGAGATCCTTCTTTGATGACCTCAGTAAGTCTCACAAAGATCTCATGAAGATTTTGTGCTACTTTTAGATAAGAGTGTCTTGAGCAGTTTACAGATGGATTCAGTTTTCCATGATATTTGAGTTTAACAGAAGTTTTAAAATCTTGACACACTTAGTCTGAAGATCCAGCATTGTCACTTTTTATCCATGTTATAAATAGAGGAAAGCAGATAACCCCCCCTTTAAAACATACTGATAAGTTGAGGGCAACAGTAGTTATACATCTGAAGAGCTAAAATAACCTCAAAACAGTTTGTCCTTCTTACCATTGTTCATATCATTTTTCTTTTACTTACCTAAAGGTTGGTAGTGCCTAATGGTTACCAGTTAATAAAATGCTGCTTAAACATTGATATCTGTCACAGTCTTGGTTGGAGTGCTTTTATTCTAAATTTGGCTGTTGTCTTTTTTAAATTTGTGAAACTACAAAAAAGTCAAAATAGCTTGCTGTTTTTGTAATGTTTACCCTGATTGTGTCTTTTTTTAATCTAAAAGTTCTTTGTCACCTGTGAGTGATTTTACAGTGCTTGAGTGCTTTTATTTTGAAGGCTCATATACTTGAAGTACTGAAACAGTAAAACAGCATGCTTAATAAAAATTAATGAAATTTACTTTACTTTTGATGAGTTACTTTATGTTGAGAGGTCTGCATTATTTTTGTTTCTCGTGCAACTAAAGAATTGATTTTATAACCTACTTTTGTAGTTTTATGTAAAAGTGTTTAAGCTAGCACTGACTTGTAACCTCAGTCATGTCTAAATCAATAAGAAATCATTTAATTTTTTCACATGCATCACTGCTTATTTTATTAACACATGGACTGAAGTGTGCATAAGTTTGAATGATAGATTTCATGTTATTCTGTTTGGAAAAAGTGACTTAATACGTCATTTTAAGGTAATTGTAATTGGTTGTATTCCGATGTTACAAGAATCATTTTGTTGATTTATATTGACTTATTTTTGTGCAATTTCAACTCCTTCTATTGGCTCAGTTTTGGTCTCCACCATCTCTCAAGGTTAATGTATTCTTCTATGGATTTAGAGGCCCAATTGATCCATTATTTTTCCGTCTGCTCCGTCTCAATGTGCACAAAGCTTTTAGAGCACTCAGGTGAAGGGAAAAAACATCACTATGTGCTCAGAATAAAACTCCATGAAGCCAAGTGAAGCTGCACATCCTGGTGATAACTCTCCAAGGATTCATTACCTCAAGCATCCCCGTTTTATTTTTATTGTAAAATATTGCTTCCTGAAGATACGTACCTGAGCCCTTTATTCTCGTAAAGGTTCAAAATAAAAACAAACTCCAGCAGCTGTGGTAAAATACTTTTATAGAGCAGTAATCCATATCTGAAATATAGCATCCAAGCAGAATAGCCCTGATATGTACAGAACTCACCTCTCATTTTCTCCTTTTATATATACTTTTTTTTAAATGTAAATATGTTCATTATAGTGTGTTTGTGTATATGTATGTGTATGTGTGTGTGTGTTTGTGTGTGAGTGTGTGTGTGTAGACATGTAGTACTTTTTCATGAATAACAGTTTAATAAAAGTTTTAAATACAGGTCATAATAATTCTTTTGAAATGTCTCTGGATATAAAAGCTGGTGTTCTGACCCTCATTAGTCCATTAATGAAGATGAATACTTTCTCTCTGTCTCCTCTCTCCGCCTATAAACTTTATTCGTTTCATCTTTTATAAATATTCTCCGTCTCTCGTCTGTATCGCCTCTTGCACTGTGCCCCTTGCCCCCTTCCACTCGCTATATATTCTCTTTATACCTCCTAATTGCTTCCTTGCTGTGACTCATGTGTGGACTGAACTTTTGCTTTTATTTGACTTCAGCACTTTTACTTCCCTGCACCAGTATCGAACCTCTAAGTGCTGAAGAGGCATTTTAAAAGCAGTAACAACATGTGTGGCCCAGTCAACCGTTCCCATCAGCTCCAACAACAACAGATAAAATCATAACCTTTGTTACTCTTCCTCCTACCTCACTTTTGTGTTTGCATTTCGGCTCTGCACTTCTCTCCACACTAGTTTTTTAATCACATCTCCATCTTTTAGTAGTTTTAAGAAGGGTAAGCAGTGCATTACAGTATCAAAGTGTCTTTTGCTTCGTCTCGAAGCTCTCAGAGGAACCAGAAGCATTTCTTCCTGTTCTTCTTGGTGGTGGCGGGGGGTCGCACCGGCTGAGGGGAGTCTTGTTGGTGGGGTGTAGGGGGCTGGGGAGTGGGGGGCTGTGGCATGCCCTCAGGAGGGTCGCCCACCTTCCAGGTGCGGACCACCTGGCCTTCCTGAAGACGGAAGTCGTGCTCTACACTGGAGAGAGGAAGAGAAACAGGAAGTGTCAGTTCAGTTTTGGCATAAATTCAGTGTCAAAAAGTTAGATTAGCTTTCCAAGAAATCCCTTTCACCAGAGAAAAAGTACACAACTTGCTCCTCATTTGGTCATCTCAGTCAGTGCATGGTCATTTAAGAGACTTTTGGTCAATAGGGATGGATTCATGTTTTTCCAGGAAAATTCGGCCCGGCCACAGATACTGAGAAAAAGCATTTAGAAATAACCAATACTGGCGCTGATAGTCTCATATAAAATCATGGATTATGAACAGCCAAAAAGTGAGATTATTTTAAGAAGAGATGTCCCGATCAGCATTTTTCTGCTCCCAATACTTGTCCTAATTTTTCTGTATTGAGTATCAGCTGATACTGAGTCCAAATCTGATTCTTGGGTTTGCAGAGGTAAACTTTACTTAAAAGGTAAGAAAGTGAAGCTACACACTTTTTTGTTTCCTGTTTCACAGTCATGAACAGTATATGATAATAGCTAAAACATGTCTTGAGCTTTAAAATTTCATTTAACTTAGTCCAGCTAGTTTTGATGTTAAAGTCATCTGATGTATTCAACATCATCTCTTGTATGAGGCCCTTTAAACTTGTGCATTGAATACAGCACACTAAAATCCCAGGCTGCCCTGAATGCAACTCTCACAAGACAATGCAAGACTACCAACCATAGACTGTAAAAAAAAATATGGACATAGACTCCCTGTTGTCACCCGTCGACGAAGCTGGCACGGTCATATTGCAAGTGGGGCTGAATTGTGCCTCTGATTGGACAAACTCCTGGTGAATGTTTTTTAAGCTGCTGTTGGAAAAAAACTTCAACCCCTGTTCAGTGTGTGCCATTGGTGAAATTAGCAACTCAGACAGGATACATTTTTGAACCAGGCTGTAAATATGTTATATTCCTACAGTGAAAATGGCTTTTTTCGACTTGGTGTGTATGTGACACATCGGTACTTCAGGAGCCAGTCTCAAGAGGACACTTGAGAAACAGCAGATTTTAGCACTTCAGCATTGTCTCATATTTGTAGACCAGATGTTGCTGCTTGAATGAACGTACATTTTTGACCCTAATGCAACTGTCTTATGTGTTTTTCTCCTTTCCTTTAAATGTTTGTTTCACTACTAACCACATTACAATTGAAACTGACCTGATCATCACAAACTAAAAAGTAAGGGATTTAACCTACAAGACATGGGACAAATATCTGTTGTAAAACTAATCACATCATGTTTAAATGACCTCGCATATTGTCAAAGACTGCACTGTACAGCTCCAGTGAGGCATGATGGGAAATCAAGTTTCTGAACAGCAGGATATAAAGTGGATAACTTCGATCGCTTTAACTAGCATCCCGTCTTCTTCTCAGAACTTTCTGGGGGCTCTCTCTGTCTGAGGATATTAATTCATTCTTTTAAGTCCCAGAAACAGCAGGGCAGCCTTTCCTCTGTCAGTGAACTACACTGTGTGTTGTTTTAGGATGTTTTGATCGCATTGCCAAAAGATCACAGTGCATAAATGTATTATCATGTGGCTGTTGGACTGTTTTCTTGTTTCAATTTGATATACTTTCGCATCTCTGACATTTGCGCCATGGAGTTGCTAATGCTAGGCTAACAACCCATCCAGTGTATGTTTGTTCTCTCCATTTTGAACTGTAAGTCCCCATGAGGTTACTGTAGAATGTTGTAGAGCAGATGTTATTGCTGTAATGTGTCTGGTTGTGTGAGTCTTCTGTAATAAAGTTAAGTGTGACTGCTGTTCCACATCAATGTACCAAACCTTATTTTATTATTTTATCATCATCTTTATGAGGTTGGGGAGCAAATTTTGCTCAGTGGCCCAATCCAATACTAGGGATTGGGAATGGGGCATCCCTAATTTCTAGATCACTTGTAAAGTCCTCACAGAGTGTTTAAAAATGAGATAAAACATGCTATAAAGCTTCCAGAGGCTGAAAGGACAAGAAGTTATGTATGTTTAAGCGTCTCCCCTCAAACTTAAGAAAACCACTTTAAAAAATCAAGAGTCGAACACTGTGCAAGTTCCCAGAAAGACCCCCTGTAGAAAGCATCAGAGAGAAACAGAGGAGACTCCAGCAGCTGCCACTTTGTTGTAGATAATAATGAAGCGGTTGACAAAGTGAATCAGGAGCTGAAACGCTGAGTATCACAGAAATGTTGCAGCACCAGGAGAGATCTCAGGACTGCAGCTGACATACACATCAAATGAAAAGTCAGCAAGGTGCATCATTGACACGTGACAGCATCACATGACAGCACAGCTCAGGGGCTTCACCGCTGAAATGAGGCGTGAACTCTGATGCACCTCCTCAGCAGCCATCAGTGAAGGTAAGCAATAAAAATGTATGCATCTGCGATAAAGGAATAGAGACAATATTTGCTTAGTGATTTACTTTTGTCAGCAGTCACATGGAGGGAAAGCTTTCCCCAGTGAACTCATTCTTTTTTCTTTTTTATTCGTTTCACTTTGCTGCTATTCTTGCTTATTATGCAGTGGCCTAGTTAGCTGGTGTTTCTCATCACAGCACAGAAGCTGGAAATAAAGAGGACTCCCTCTGTTCAGGAGACGAGGAGAGGAGAGGAGAGCTGCAGAGGAAGCTAGGAGGTCTGAACTCAGCAGGAGCAGGGCCCCAGAGTTCTCAGGCAGGAACAATGAGGACTCTCACATTCATATCCATCTGGCTTCAAAACTCCCACTCCCACAGTCACTCATCCACTTCACTCAAAACAAATGAAACATCAAACTCCAGACGGGAGCACAGTGCAGGCAAACGAGTGCGGACAGAGTAAACAGTTAAAAAGTGAGTGGGAACAAAGAGCAGTGGAGTGGATTTCTTCCCTCGGCAATATTTACAGCAGAAAGAGAAAAAAAAGACACTTTAACTAAACCTGCGTGTGGTGGCTGGGAGGGCTTCACGGCACCAAACAAACCTCGAAACAAACCTCGAAACAAACCTCAAAACAAACCTCGAAACAAACCTCTATAGCTGCAGGACCAGTAGTCCACAGCGAGGTGAGGGTGGGAATCACCAGAGCTGGGCAGGACCGTTAAATCCCAAAACTCAAGTTAAGACTTGTTATAAATAAGCCTTTAACGTCTCAGAATGTGAAGTGTCAGCATGCTACTGAAAGCAAAGTATGATTATTTTGCATTGTGTCATATTTGGAGGGTTTAATTTTCCCAAAACTCCCCAAAAAACCACGTAAGAGAAACTGACCGAGCTTCACCCTTAAAGACCAGTTCAAGTGTACTGTGCTCGGGCATGTCCAAGCACATCGAGGACATGACGCCTAGCCCATGAGGTAGAATTGCTGCAACCCCACCTCTGGACAATCTTTTCAAACAATAACAGGGTGTTAGAGGGCTGTGACTAAAACGACTTAACAAAAGACAAAGAGTCATTGAAATCATAGCCATGTTCTGTCTTCTCCATTGTGCGGACTCTGATGAGACCAGGCTTCTTGTAAATTGAGGTTTCATGATGACATAAGCGGGCCTTAACCCTTTAAACCCTAAGGTACCCCTTATTGGGGGACTTTGAGGTTGCTCCACAACAAAAGTTTTAAAAAATACTTAAGTTATTACACTAAGCTGGTGACATAAATACCAATACTGAAACATCTAAACTAATTTTACAAGTGTTCCCTTTATTTTGACATCAGAAAGATTCAGTTTGGGTATGTCATTCTCTTTGGCATAGACCCAAAAAAAGAGGCCTGGGCTTCTTAAGGGGCTACTTACACGACAACGGTTTTAGGGTGAAACGCAAAAGTTTTGTTGTGTTTCAGCCTTGCCTTTACATGGAAAAAGCATTTCAGCTGACCTAAAACACAAACTTTTGAAAATGGCCTCCAGAGTGGAAATTTTCTAAAACTTCCTGGTTCATATTGGAGGAAGGTTGTAGTGGGTTGTACTGGCCAGTGGGAGGCCAATGGTGCTTGAGTAAGACGCGGTATGGATGGCCAGTGTGACCTTGCCCTTAAAGAGGGGTACTTGTGCTTTTTTGTATTTATTATGTCCCTGTGATGCCCGTATCTTAACATGATCAACAGCTCGAAACATCCCTATGTTTCTCTCTCTGGGATTTTTTGGAAAACGTTTATTTCAGCCTCTAACTGCAACCTTTGCTTTTAGCTGCTATCTCTTTAAGGCTTCCTGCTCCACAAACTCCCTTCCCTCTGATTGGCCAGTCCTCTGGAGGTCTGTTGGGGTGGACCTTGGTGTTTGAGGCCCACCCCTCTAATGTGACACAAACCAGTTAGGAGGTCCAAATGTGATGACCTCATCATTTCAGGAAGTCTTGTTAGGGTCCTGTCAGTTTATAACGTACATTTCTGAGCAGTTTACCGACAGCAGCTTGAGGTTTTGTGCCAGAAGGAGGAAATATTTTCCATACCACAATCTATACATACTCATGGTGAATTATTATATCTCCAGAAACATCTGCACAGCTGAAAAGAATCATTGTTTTTTCAAAACATTTAGCTTGTATTGGGTACAATTCCTTGATAACATCGACAATAAAAGACAGAAGTCAGATTTAGTCTCATCACAGTATTTCTGTGTGTTCTGTTGTGATTTTTCCTCTGCTCTGTTTTCGTCTCCTTAATAAACAGGTAATATAGAGCCCCCTCCTCACTCCTCCTAACAGCAGCCCTGTTTGTGCCACCGTACAGCTCGGCTCCCCTGTGCCTCCAGCTTTGCGTCCGCCGTGTTCCCTCTTTGTGAAAATGAATAGCCCCGGTCCACAGCTCTGCGTGATGAAGGCAACATGGGCGCTGTAGGGAGCTGTCCACCCTCAACCTTAATTATCTGCACACTGAGCCCACAAACTGTGGCAGGCAGGCAGGCAGGAAGCTGTGAACCTCGCACAGCTCTTTTCTGCCGCTCCTCCCGCGTCCTCTGCTCATATCGACACTTTTTTGGCTACAGGGTGTGCCCAATCCCAGGTGAGTTTTATAGACAATGCAGGCAATAAGTCAGAGGCTCAGAGCTGTGATTTGTGCTGTATAGCTTTTCAGAGATGGATGGGGGAGAGGAGGATTGACCTGAGCTTAAGGGCGGCGGTTTGAGGTTCATTCTGGTGTAACTGAAGTTGAAAGAAATGTGTTTTCACAGTAGTTGCTCAGTTATGAGTGTGTGTTCGCCTCATGTTCTGTAATATAAATCACACAGCCTTGAATTCTCCTCCAGGTAAAAAAAAAAGTGTTTTGCTTCGTCTTTCTTCACTTGGATGTCTGACCTTCTCTCTGCAGTCTGACATATTTGCAGTTTGAGCTCATCTTAAATCTGAATTAAAGACATTTATAGACAAGCATCATTTTGCAGCTTCGCAGCTGGAACGGAGGTCAATCATTGTGGGATGTGCAACTCATCAGGGAACGTGGTCTGATGCTTTTTCAAAGAGCCCAGACAGGAAATACTGATAGATACTGAGGAGAGGATGACAGAACATTAAGCTTCCCTTATTTCCCTGTCACCGCTCCATCACGCTTCAAGGCAAGTTCACCACAAGTGTCACAAATTCAACGCTGAGAGCAATTGGCTGTCACTGACATCATCACCAGGTTGACGAAGTTCATCATACTGAGTCCAAAACAGGTCAATACTCAGTCACAGCAGGGTTTTCTGCACGATTAACAGAAAATATTCAATCCTTAATGAGAAATTAAGATATCTTAAAATGAATTTTGATGCGATGGATGCACTAATCCAGTGCTACATGCTGAAAAAAAGCCTGTGCTTAAAGAAAATCCATCACCAGCACAGAAAAAAAGACCCTAAAGAGCTCAATCCGTGAATGATTTCTATACCGTGTATATACTTGTACTCACAGAGCACTTTTCTGGTCTTTCTAACCACTCAAAGCGCTTTCACGCTGCTCGTCACATTCACCCATCAGCCACACGCCGATGGCTGAGGGCTGAAAGTATTCACAGCTATTACCGACAAATTTATTAACCCTTAAAGTAACATACAAATGCTCAATTTGAAAGCTATTTCTTCTGGTGATTTCTGTTAAAATCAGTCACTAAGTGTGGTGCAACCACAGACAGTATAATAAACTGAGGCAGTCTCCCTGATGTCACCTGTCTGTTTTTGGAACAGATTTTTGAAGAAAATTAGCTGGTGCGGCCATGTTGGAAATAGGGCGAGCTTTGAGCCTCCACCATAGACTGTATTAAACATGAACATAGCCTCTGTGACGTTACCCGTCTGTTCCTGATACTGTGAAACGAAGCCAATCCGCGGACGCAGCCACATTTGATATGACATCGTCTGTACAGCTATAGTCATGTGACCTGAGCTGTGTCTCTGATTGGACAATCAAACGATCCTAATAACTTTTAAAACGCTGGTTAGAAAGTTAGTTAGAAAAAAAATTCAGTGTGTTCTAATAGTGAAATCAGCAACTCAGAGAAAAGAAAAGAAAGCTGTTTTTAAACTAGGCTGTAAATATGCTTTTTAATTCTGTAAAACTCTATTTTTCTGGCTAGGTGTGTACTGACTTCTGGTCTTTCTGCAGCCAGCCTCAAGCAGATTCTCAATAAAAAGCTACTTTTAAGACCTCTGCAAAGGCTTCATTTTTACTAACCGGATGTTGCCCCTTGGTCTCCACACTAACAGTTACGTATAAAAATGAAACAACTTGTTACACTTTATGTTTTGGGTCAGTAGGGATGAGTACTGAATTAGGTACTCTTATAGGTACTGACTGAATTCTGTCAAAAGTACCGGGTACCAATTCAGGTAAAATCAAAAGGTTCCATGTTTAGGTACCTAAATGCATCCATGTGACTGTGAGGGAGTGGAAGAGTAGGCGATTTTCCATACACGACATGAACACAGCATTACAAGGTTATATATTGAAGAATAAATATGCTAAATTAAAGAGACTTTACATTTTATTGTTAAACAAATCAATATTTTTTATCACACACGCACATACAAGTACCGAAAATTGGTACCGTTGAGTACCGGTACCAATTGCCAGATACCGGGAATCAGAACTGTATCATTTCAATTGTGAAAGGTCCCCATCTCTAAGGGTTGGTTATCGCATTTTAGTTTTTATAGCATTTAATTTTATTAAATTTTGGGCTCAGTACTTTTGTTACATTATCGACCAGTTGTTACATTTGGGGTTTTATTACATTTTTCATTACGTTTTGGGTCATTGTTATGTTTCAAGCTCTAACAAGCCTCAATCGAACACTCCAGAAACGGCAGATTTCAGCACTTCCATACTTTCTCATACTTTTAGATCGAAGGTTGCCGCTTGGGTCAAACATCCCTGTTTCATCATCACAGACTGATGAATTCAAAGCTTGCCTGTCCCTCAGGTGCCTCTAGATAGCAGTGGTCAGTTTTCTGCAGTGTTACATGCTACACACACATCAGCAAACTTTGCTTCTGACCAATGAAAATGTTCTCCATTAGGGGGGGGATATGGGGAAAATATGTCACGATGATTTTATGGCAGGATCAGGATCTGGATTGTATCAAAACTGTTTTTCAAATTCAGACTTTTTTGACCTGGAAACAATATTTTTAGCCCCAAATATTTCTTAACCTGCATTCTGATCTATTTCATGCACCATTTGATAACTTTAATGTAATCTTTTTCGACCTTTCACATTTTCACTTCATGATGAACACATTTATTTAAAGACGTCAGCTGTAAGAGTTGTTGAGTTTCTGCAGAACGAACAGAGCTTTAGCCTTATACAAGTAGCTGATGCAGAGTCCACATTCAAGGATTCAAGGTTTTTTATTTGCTATTTGCACATGGACCAACAGTCCAGACACACAGCAACTATTGTGCAAGGTTCTCCCAGAGTCGACAGTGTATGAAAATTAAAACAGAGCATATAAAACAAATAAGATAAATAATATATAAAAAAAAATCCCTCTAGAGCACAAAACCACTGTAAAAGGGAGGTATTATGTACAGGAATGGCGGTGATCTGTATAAAACAAGTGTGATATGTACACGAGAATTTAAAGAGGGTTATATGTAGGGATGGGAACTGATAAGATTTTGTCAATACCTCGATAGCTTATCGATTCTGCTTATCGATCTGATTCTTTATCGATTCCCTTATCAATTCCTGTTGTGAATTTTCTTGGTACAAAAAGTAGCTTTACAGGTTTTCTGTGTCAACAACATTTAATTGAGTTTATACTATAAGTGGCTAAAATGTAATTGGTCCCTGTGTCTGGATATTTCTGGGCATAATTAAACAGAAACAGGTAAAGGTTACACACAATGTGACGTTGATGTGCTGTGTTGTAATTTATTAATAAGTCAAGTAGGCCATCTAGTGTCTCAAAGTGGTTATAGCAATAATTTAAGTTGTTTGGAACCTTTCGTAGTTATGAAGACACCCATGAGCCTTTCATTAGCCTGTTAGCTTTTGACATTTGCAATACTCAGTATTTTTTAGAGAGTTGATGTGAAATGTTTCTGTGATGAAAGTTGAAATTCTATTCTGAAGCTAAAGTTATACTGATGTATGCTAACTGCAAGCATATCAATGCAGTTTCACATATACGCTAGCATCAAACTTGCCCCATTTTGTTATTTTGGTAAATAAAGTGATTTATACCATTTTGAATGTACTGAATATGAATCTCCTGAGAGAGAGAGAGTAATGTACATTTCTTTATGAAGTCAGTTCTTCAGTAAAAGCTCAAGTTTTACTTCAAGTTTTCTTGGGAATGATTATCTAACTGGAATCGTTAGGCACAAAGGCATACAATATCGATGGATTGAAACATTTCTTATTGATTCTCAACAGGAACCAGTTTTTAATCACTAGTTATATGGGAATATTGCACATATGAGAAGGGATAGTGCACAGTTAGTGTCGCACATCTGCCAGAATGATTTCACAGATAATACTGTCTCACATAATGCAGATGACAAATGTACTTTAGTCAGACTTTACTAGATATACTTTTGTTTGGTTTGTGAACCTGACTGAAAATGTAAATGTACACATAATTACGAACATGATTGATTTCAGTGCCATGATTCAGACATTGGAAGATGAAAGCTGGGGGCCTTATGAAAATGGAATTCAGGCCTGACTTTGAGTGTCCCTGGTTTCTCTGAGAAACTACAAGTTCTATAGAGGCACAGCTGAATTGAATTTGTATAATAAAGTAGGAAGGCATAAAATGTAAGAAAGAGTGAAACTTTTCTCTGAGTAAACAATTGCTGAATCAGAAAACACTCAGTGTGGACTTTTCAGTTCCATAGGAGACCCATTGAAGTCAGACTTGAAATGCATAGAATGATCCTTCAATGAGATGCATAAACTAGATGTGAATATAAGAATATTTAAGAAGGTAATCAAAGCCTTCTTTGGAGGAGCTTATCAGACAGAAACACTTTTGAAACCCGTCTTTCTGTAGCTAATCTGAAAACAAGTCCAGGAGGGATCTTTCTTCTGTTTCGGTGAATTATCTGTCTGCATCTTTCTGATTACAGCACAAAGAGTTTCATGGAGATCAAAGTGACTCCAAAGTCAACCAAACATCAGCCTGAGAAGCTGATATTGTTGCTGTAAAGCTTGTATCAGTACACTATCTATTCCCACTGTGTGACCTTACTTTGTACATGTTATTCTATCCCTTAGAGATTTACTCTTTAAATCGACTCTTTTTTTAATCATCAGTTTGGGAGACAGCACGGCGACCTTGCCCAAGAGCACCAACCCAGCGCTCCTCCAGAGGGGATTGGATCAGCAGATTTACAGAAACAAATGTTAGTCAAGGTCATTTCAAACCAACATTTTAAACAATTACAGAATATTGACTGCAGTAATGGAAATATGATTAACTGGCATGTCAGTTTACTTACTCTAACTCCAGAGTGCACGCTGTGAAATGTACTCAAAGAAACAGAGCAGCTAACTGTCACCGTAATGCACTCTGTGTAGAACAGGATGCTAAGTGCAGTCAGATGGGATACAGGATGAAACATTTGATAAGCTAAGAACAGTATTCTGAAACAGTGTGTTAAAATAATATGAGAAAAGAGGGTTGAGCAAGGCCTCGTCTCTTTTTCATCGCTCCATCTATAAAACATTCATGCAACAGCACCAGCAGGAGATCATCGGTCCTCCTCCGCCTCCCCTCCCTTCTGCTTCTGCCGAGGAGTGGAGGAGAGACTTTCAGACGAAATAAAGCCACGCCGAGGCAATCAAATCTGCGCAATTTTCTCCCCTATAGGCAGAACATCCATAAAAGAGGGGAAAATTTCATTCCAAGAGTTACAAGAGGAGTCAATCACAGGAGGGAGAGATGTTAGCTCTGATGAGGTACCACACCCACAAATACGTGACAACCATAGACTGTACAGATTGGACAGCATGGCTCTGCCATTTACCATTGTACGGTTTTGAAGCCAAATTAACCCCGTCACAGGCGCAGCGGTAGAGACTGAGGGATTCTGGGAGAAGTGGAGCTGGGTGAAAAAAATAATATTTATTTTTTCCTTTTGAGAGTCTAATCACTTCTTGAATCTACCTCCTGAGATATTTTACAATCGCTGAAAAATGTAAGCTGTCAATCATTGTTAAAACGTGACGTAAAACCTTGTTTTCAACCATGTATAACTAATGAAAACAAAACTTTTCAGAAAAAAGGGAACTTGAATACAAGGCAGCCAAATAATATCTTCAAATCACCACAACAATCGGACGTGAGAAACATTGCTACTAAATGTATTAATTTTTTTAAGTTTGACCACAGCTCATCTGGAAAGACTGGAGACACGAATTTTGACCTACACTGCAGCCAGCCACCAGGGGGAGCAATTTTGTGGCGACTTCACTTAGAGACCAGCAAGAAAACGTCCATTTTTTTTTCAGTCTATGGTGACAATAAAGAAACACTTGAACATTCACTCCTTTTGAATCTTTAACTTTCACTTTTTAAATGCAAGGGATGTGAAATCTACAGAGTTGGCCATTAGTTTCCATACATAGGAAAATATACATTTTATGTCGGACAACTGTTTTTATATATAATGTGTTCTAGCTACATGATTACCATTGTATCACATATTAATATGTGTTTTGAAACAATGGTCATCATATAGAGCACACACTATATATAAATATACATGTGGCCCACCCTGTATTTATTTATTTTTTCTTTTTATGTTCCATTCAAGACTTTATATATACATACATATATATATATACTCAAAAAAAAATATTAACCCAACACTTTTGTTTTTGCTCCCATTATTCATGAGATGGGCTCAAAGATCTATAATTCATTCCAGATAAACAATATTACAATTTCTTTCAAGTGTTGTTCACAAATCTGTCTAAATGTTTGATAGTGAGCACTTCTGCTTTGCTGAGATAATCCATCCCACCTCACAGGTGTGCCACATCAAGATGCTCATCAGACACCATGATTAGTGCACAGGTGTACCTCTACCGGCCCAATAAAAGGCCACTCTGAAATGTGCAGTTTTTTTTCTTTATTGGGGGTCTGGGGACGCAGAACCAGTCAGTATCTGGTGTGACCACCATTTGCCTTATGCAGTGCAACACATCTTCTTCGCATTGAACTTATCAGATTGTCAATTGTGGCCTGTATATATATATATATATATATATATATATATATATATATATATATATATATATATATATATATATATATATATACATATATATATATATATATATATATATATATATATATATATATATATATATATATATACATATATATATATATATATATATATATATATATATATATATATATATATATATATATATATATATATATATATTTGTGTGTGTGTGGTATGACTCTTTAAACTCCTACAAAACAGATGCTTTGAGAAAAATCTAACTTTTTTACAAAATATTTTCTTTCACTGTGAAAAGAAGACAAAACATTATAATAAAACAAAATGCCAGTATGTCAGAACAACAGTAATTTACCGACTCGCTTGCTGTCACACCCTCCATAGACCTCCTTGCTGGCTTGGCTGAAAAACTGTCTCCAGGCACTGAGACAGTCACAGCAAGTTTTTTAACAACATCTGATTCTAAAAATGAGTTCATTAAATCAGTATCCCAGGATGACATGCTTAAAAACAAATTTCAGCTCCACATAATTGAGTTGGGATGATGAGAAATTGTCTAACATCTTAAGATAATGAGATGATTCAGGCGTGATCTGGAGCTGGACTCACAGTCAGCTCGTCTACAATCGGATTCAGTCGTCGTCGGCTTCACTTTATTGACAGCTGGTGGAGGCATCTGTCGTCTGACTTTGACTGACAGAAGGTCGCCTCTGTGGAGTAACCACGGCGCGATCCAAACAGGTTTTATTTTGGAGAAACATGCAGAAATGAGTAATAATCTTACATTTCCACACCTCCATTCAACAAGCTTACACAGGCCTGGAGAAAATCCCATCAAGGAAATAAAAGATGGAGAAAAAAAAGCTTCACTAACAAGATGGTAGACTGGGGCGAGAAGTGATGGAAAATGATGTCTGCAAAGAGAAAAGGCAGAGGGCGATGAGGCAAAGTATTATTTCAGTCTGTATCGCTGGGAGGAGACTGTGTGACAGAGCAAGAAGAGAAAGACACTGACGCTGTAAACATGACTAATACCTCAGGGACACATCATCACATGATTTATGCTATCCACGGACGGGCTGACTATGCGATATAATTTATGCTAATCATAGGATGCTAAAAGCTTAAATGCTCACCCGCAGTCAGATCACATTACACAAAAACCTCTCTCTACAAGGAACAATGTATTGTATTGGAACTATTTGAGCTAGCTCTGGATACAAATATTTTCAAGGTCGATGCGTTGGGCTTCATTACTAAGTGCTGAAGCGCTTGGCAGCCTTTCAAAATAAACACAGGGAAACCTGTAGTGGATGAATTTAAATAACCTCACCTTGCACAGCGTTAATGTTACTGTCTCTGTCCTCCTGCTTTCATCCTTTGTCCCACTGTTTGATTATTAATGCCAAATATTTACATTTTCAGAGCAATTACCCGTATAGATTTCACTAATGTCACCTTATTCGTGACCTCTGGCACTAAACCCACAGAGCAGACAATCCCAGAGTGAGAGGGGGCAGACTCTCACCTTGTTTGTACTTCTTCTCATGAGCATAAATAAATAAAACATACTGTTTGTTTATTGAAGAGGCCTTACGTTGAACATGGCAGCTCAGAGATCAGAGGAAATTTTCTGAATAGATTAGCTTCCTAAATTAAAAGCAGTGGAGGTTTAGATTAAGCCTATCACATGTGGTCCATGGCAGCTTCAGACCTGACCTCCTCTCATGGTGCAGATCTTTTCTTTGCTCTGTGAAGCTCATTGAGTCACAGGAAGATTCCTTACAAAGTGTTTAAATGAGACAAGCTTGCATACACAGAATGAGCAGCCAAATGCGAGCCTGGCAACCTCCAGCCTCCAGGATTTGCTCTGCAGAGAATAAAATCTGTTCGCTCTGAATTCACAGTCGTTACTGGTTGACTTTGGGAGAATGGAACATGCCTGCTAATGCCATCCATCCCTGATTTGAGTCGATGAATAAAACTCAACGATATCCAGTCAATGAATAAGAATAATCCAATACCAATCTCCTTATACATGGTGTTCCCCAAGGATCAGTGTTTAGTCCCCTCCTCTTCATCCTCTACTTCCTTGGCCACATCATTCAGCACTCCACAAACTGACTCACTGACACCAAACACTGGATAAACAGCAGCTTTCATAAAAGTGACTTTAATAAATCTGAAAATATTCTTATTTTCCCCAAATCTCTCAGATCTTCTCACTGAACATTGATAACCACAATCACAGCCTCCCCATTAGATACTAACTCTGGCATCATCCTCATCCTCAGTCTCTCCTTCAAACCACACACCAGAATCTGAACCAAAACATTTTTTTTCACCTCTCTGACCTGGTGTGTCTTAGACCTTCTCTTTCTCTGCTGCAGGAACTTTCAACCACACCTTTATAACCTCCAGACTGGACTCCTGTAACAGCATCCTTCATGACCTCACATCTACTGTCCTCTGACTGTAAAATGTTCAGCTTCTCCAAAGCTCACATCACACCACCTTTTAGCCCCTTCAAGGCTGGCCATTCAGCTCCAAATCCACTCAAAGACCCTCCTCATCACCCACAAATCCCCCAATAACCTTCTCCCCATCTCAGAACATCAGATATCTTCTGACCCTGTCATAAACACCGTGTTCTGCATCTGTGGGCAGGAGACAGACTTTGCCACTGCAGCCCCAACTGAACTCTGTCCCTCCCAACATCCACAGCTCTGACTCACTTCATTCATTTAAAAGTCAACTACAACTAACTTTTTCTAAATATCCAACTCCTCACAGCCTCTACCTTTATCTGTCTTTTACAACATTAGAAGCATCTAATGAAATCAATATTCATTTATTTGTAAAGCACAAATGTTTGTTAACACAAATTATTTGTAAGACAAATTGGCAAATTATTGTTAGCAGAGAGTTGGCAGCAGCTTGAAAATATAAATTGAAATCTAAGACAAGCAAACAAAAAAAGGTGTCAAAAAAGATGATTAAATACTGGGTGAGATTCCAACACAGTCAATTTACATAAGATAACAGCTCATCTATACGCACAAACCTTAAAAAAATCCCAGATGTACATGAGTTTAAAATCCTGTATAATAAAATGAAAATAAGAAAGTACTATATGCCACCACAGTAAGTTTTTTTTTTTTTTTTTACCTCACTCTCACTTGTAGCACCTAAGAAATAGAGTTTTCCCTAGTTTATGGTAAAAAAAAGAAAGGATCAGTAACTAAGACTCTGTGAAACCTGAACTCCTCCCATCACAAGTGACTGAAACTCTCAACCAATCAAACTCTGTTTCAGTTAGGATAAGGAAAAGAGGCAGGCCTTTAGCCTTTCCATGGGCAGCCAGGGGGCTTTCCTGTCGGACACGCCCTTATATGGGCAAAACTTGTAAATCTAATGACTTGTATTAAATCCAAAAAGACAAAAGCTTTTTTTATTTTTCTTTCTTTTTTAATAAGGCTGTAAACATTGTAATTTCTGCTGTAAAGATCTTTTTTTTTATTATTTTGAATGGATGTGTATGTGGTTTCTGGTGTTCCTGCATCCAGCCTCTAGTGGACGTTTCTGGAACTGCAATTTTTAAAATTTTTGCATAGGCTTCATGTTTTTAGACTGGAGGTTGCTACTTGGTATTAAGTAGCTATCAGTTTCCTCTGGGGTCAGTGAACTTTTGCCCTTTTTGGCATCATTAGCACCATTACATGCAGTTCTTGAGTAGCAACGTGGCAATGCAAATCGGAAAGGGAAGCAAAAAGATTACCTTTAATTAATTTAATTTAACTAATGATATTTAGATCCAACATACCAATAGTTGTATCTCACAGGTCAAGAACGATAATTCATGGCACACTAATATTTGTCCTTTTCCTATCTGCTACAAATCCATGCTTTAATTTTAAGTCATTAAAAAAGATTCAGCTACCTTTATAAATCATGCATGCAGCATGTTGATTGTTGATTTCCAGTGATGTTTGGAGGCAGATTTTGTTAAAGTACTGATCCAGCTGCACAGTTTATTTAGCAGACATGAGCGTGTTATTGGTCTTGAACCAAACCAGTGAATGTGTAGGATGAAAACTGCTGAAACTCACATTAAACCTCTGCACAGCTCAGAGAGAGACTGCAGAGCTGGGTGATGTTTCCGGCCCGCTGAGCAGCTGAGCGTGGTTACCCTTCCTCATTATTGTGGGCCATGATCTGCTGAACACGTCACTGCCTTTCAGTCCAACTGTACGTCTGAGCATAAGCAGAGTTTCAGTGCTGTTAGACTCCAGTCAGAGTGAATCTGTGCTGATAACAGCTGAGTTCTGGCATTCAGGCAAATAGACCAAATTCCCTGTTGGGCCTCCTGTGGATGTTGTGGGCCAAATTTAGAGCAACATATGATGAGGTGTGCTTACAAAGTCTGTCCTAACATTCACGCCAGGATTTTCCTCAACACCCGCCTACGATGAGCATCCATCCAAGACTCAGACACAAAGTGCTGCTGAGCTGTCCTCCTGTTTCTCACTCAGAAGTCATCCAGATATTTCACCTGATGAATGAGAAGTAGTGAGTCAGCTGAGGTGAATTAAAAGGCAGAAGGTTACGGCTGGTTACACACAGCACGCTGAGGTATTGAGTGATAGCTGATGATGGATGAGCGGCTGCAGAGGAGACCTGATGGAGGCAGTGTGGCAGTTTGCCATCAGAAGGAAAAACAACAACTAGCAGTTAGGATCCATCCGTCTTTATCTGCGTCGCACTCGTTCAAACATTAACTCTCAGAGGAGATTTTCACAGTTTCCTCTGTGTGAAGGAGGATGGCAGCATTTGGAGGTGACGAGTCAGGGAGTAATGATGATTTGTGGCGGGAATGAGCAGGTATTTGTTGAAACTTATGAGCATAGATGCAGAAAATATGTTCATCTGGACCCAAACACAAATAGTTTTTTCTGGGTGACCAAAGAGGTTGGGTGTTTAAAAAGGGTCAATGGCAGCCGTTTGTTGTGTTTGGGTTTCTTTTCTGTTGCTTTCATGTCTTCTGATCAAACATTTCTCAAAGCACCTGTGGTGAAATTTTTCAAACGCAGTCTTTGATCATGAAGTGAAGAAAGGACGGAGGGGATTTATAAAATAATTATTAAAAATCTTTGAACTTTGTGGACCGATTGATTTAAATGGCAATCATATTTACGTGACGGTGCTAAAAAGAGGAATGCAGTGCCACGAGCTTAGCACAATCTGGCTCAACAACCATTTAAAAAAGCTAATGTTTACAGCAGAAATTTACATATACAGCCTCGTTCAAAAACTGGTTTAGATTTGAATGGATCATTTCTCGATACACACAACTTGTTATCATTACACATTTTGCCCAGATACACGTATGGCTGAATTGACTGACAGACGAAAAGGCTTTATCTTTCACAGCAAAACTAATCAAAACAGACTTCACAGGAAACAAGGACCAAAAAGTAAAAAGCAGAGTGAACAGATGGTGTTGCCACTCTCCTACTGTAACAGGTAATTTGATCAAATTAATTAGACAGCAGAAACCTCATTCGCACCTAAGCTGATCTTTGCATCTAAAGTATATATGTTTGCAGCCTGATACAAATATCTGTCAAAAAAGAAAAAAATGAATAAATATTATTTAAAGAAAATAACAACACACTGCACATGGATCGATTCCCTTAATTATTAAACTGAAGAGTTCTGACCTAATGATGAAGGCATGGCTGATTTGATTGACAGGTGGCCAACCTGTAGCCAGCAGCAAGGAGGCTAAAGACCCGGCTCTTTATCTCATCCTGAGTAAATGAAGATAGATTCGGGGCATGGTCACACTAGCTAGCCAAACCGTGCCCAATCACGCTTCAACCCTAAGACCAGTTTGTTTGGCCAGTAAGGTCACAGGTGTGCCGTGCTCAGGTAAGGTACACTTCTCTTTGGCATGCTTGGTGGGTGTGCTCTGGTGAGGTACACTTCATGCCTGAGCACAATACGTATGACGTACATATGATCTACGACATATGATCACTCCAACTGCTCCTTTTGATAATTGCAGACAATAGTGTTAAGGCTGAAATACGCCAGATGTGTCTCCGGTCCGTCTCCACTCTGTCATGGCATTTGATCAAAGAGTTTTCCAGTCAAGTCAATCTGTCAACTCACACCGTCGCTGTCTGGTTGCAAGGCTGGTCTGTCAGGTAATACGCAGCCATCCTACTTTTGCTGGGCGCAGAGCTGTGACGCATAAATTCAGCGTAGAAAAGATAAAGCTGGACTGAAAATCCTGACCAGACATTACTTTAAAACACCTTGTGACTTTCAAAAAGAAATCCAAACTGTGTCAAAATCAGTTCATATTAAGCTTGACTAAATACAACCAGGAGTCAACAGGTTTGAGGTTTTACATCCCAACTTATCCATGGAGTGGGAAGCACGGGACCTTCTTGGTATCACGACTTCAGCTGTCTGTCAGTTATAAGCCTTGCCAGACTCAACACACAGCTGGTGTAAGTTGACAAATACAGTCAACATGTAACAGAGGAGAGCTAGACTGCAGTTGTATCTGGTGTATTTGAGGGGTTAGAGGGCTGTGTCAGACCAAAATGACTAAATATGAGCCAATAAGTCCCTTAAGTTGTAGCAGTGTTCTCTGTGCCATAGGCAGCCTATCCATGTGCCTTAAGTCTGGTTCGTATTAGAGTAGTGTGAACATAGGCTGTACCGTGCTTGAATACGGTTGGGATGGTTAGGTGTAGGGATGGGTACCTTTCACATTTGAAACGATATGGTACCAATTCCTGGTACCTTGCAATCAGTATGGGTACTCAAGGGTACCAATTTTCGGTACTTTTGAGTGGGTATATGGAAAAAAATATTAATTTGTTTAATAATAAAATGTTAATCATTTTTAATTTAACATATTTATTCTCCAATATATAACCATTCAATGCTGTGTTCATGTCCAGCATGGAAAATCTCCTACTCTTCCAGCCTCTCACAGTCACAAGGATGCATTTAGGTATCCAAACATGGTACCTTTTGATTTTACCTGAATCGGTACCTGGTACTTTTGACAGAATTCGGTCAGTTCCTTTAGAAGTAACTAATTTGGTACCCAACCAAGGTGTGACCATGCCCTCAGCCTTTCCATTTTGGCTTGAGTCAAAAAGTGGCTTCAAAACACTGTATCTGAAACAAATGGGTGATGTCACAGAGGCCAAAGTCTGTGGTTCTGAGCTTTGCTAAGTAAGCATGATAATCAGTCCTATGCCTTCATCTTGCTTTTTTGTCTTTGCTCTATTTTGTGTCTTCACAGCGTTTGTACTCAGTGCTAACAGAGCTCCATGCTATATCACCACATTGATTGATGTCAAGATGCTGTGGTGCCCTTTCCTGAAACATTAAGTAAGAAGGATTGTCCCAAACTTCAAGCATGTGACAAGACTGGACGACATTTTGTTGACAAACTCATTTTTAGCACTATCCATCTTCTGGCTGTAGTAAAGCCAAATAAAAAATCCCTGTAACTTATCTTTGAGGCATTTTAGCAATGATTTATGAACTATTATCAAATGGAATCATTATCACTGCTAACATCATTAAAAAGAGGAGCCCATATTTACTTTTAGCCAAATTAAATGAATAAACAGCTTCCATATTTGCATTTAAAATCTTATTGATTAAATTAAGATAAGCAGAGCCAGATCTGGTGGAGATGGGGCCAGTGGAGGAGGTTCAGGGATCTAATTTAGCCGTGGGTGTGACTGTAGCATGATTATCATTGATATGACACATCGTCCAGTGTGCTTCCTTGTTCCACACGCCACTCCTGATCCTTTCTCCCCCCTGTTTCAAAGACGTGGCACGCCGGTGATGTGCACCATCTGGCCCTCACTGTTGGCACGAGGCTGGGCTCTGTGATTATTGCCAAATGGCGTGAACAAGGGAGCTGGCTCTCTCTTCTTCTCTTCTTGTGTGTCTTGCTGTTTCACACACCCAGCACCTTTATATATCTGTTGTCTTCACACAAACAAACTCAAACGGACACGGGTCTGAGCAGGAATAGAAGAAAATGTTTCAGTGATTTTCACGTGTGTGCACGGCAGAATCAGAGCATATAGCGGGAATAAAACGGCTCACTTCTTCTATCTTGTTTTCTGCCTGTGCGAATCTCTCTCTCTTCTGGCTTGCTGTTACCTCTGCGCGGCTCGATATGAATGAGACTGATGCCTTCAGTGTATTTTCTCCGCCTCCCTCGAGAGCCGCCTGTTGCTCTTTGGCTCAGCCCTGAAGTAAAGATGGGTTACTGCAGAAGAACTGGCTGCCCTGCCCTTTAAACACTTAACACACACACACACACACGCACCACTTCTCCATTATCAGCCTCATCCAGGGGGAAGTGATGCGCATGTGCATTAACACACACACACACACACACACACACACACACACACACACACACACACACACACACACACACACACAGTCCTGACAGCTCTGACAGGGTTGTTAACAAAAGGTCAGATTCAAGACGAATCTTTCTTCTGAGAAACTGAAACCTCTCATATCGAGCTAAACTGAAGCTGCTCGTGTGTTTTGGTTGCTCCGTGTTTCTCTGTCTGGTTTTATTACTTGAAGACAGACAGCCTGGTAGTAAATCTGCTTGTGTTTTGATCACTCTCCTGTCAGATGCGGACAGCTGGTTATTTGAAAGATCCGAAAGAAGCAAATCCTGGCTCTGCGGTCAAACGTGGTCCTCGTGTTTCCTGGCTGTAAAGTCTTAACCTCTTGGACTCAATAGCAGCAGCATCGATCGCCTGGTAAGCTGGGCAGGTTCTCATTAGCGCTGAGGATTGATACAGTTTACTTTCCACCTATATAATGCTTCACGCAGCCATGTTGAGTCAGTTTCTTACTGTTGTCAAACTGACTGTTTCATTCATTCATGTTGAATGGTACAGGCTGACTGAGTTTTCTTGTCCTATGTGTATTTTTGTGCCTCTACATTATCTGACGGGACAGTGTGTAAGCAATAAGCTTGTCTCTAAGCAATTGCATCGACTCCCATAATTTGCAGTAAAAACTTTCTGGAGAAATTTAATGACAGCAGGTACCATTTTCTTCCAAATAGGACACTTTGTCAAATATCCATTTGCGAGAAAAATTATACATATTAGAGCAGGTAATCGCTCCTTAACTGAAGCACAGTGACTCAGGAATGGACTGATGTAGACTGCAGAGTTTAAAGATGGATTTGTTCCTGACACGTCTGTGTGGACCAATGGCATTCATTTTAGCAGCCTCATCCCCTTTGCACTGTCCTTTTTAAGCGGGAAATGTTGGCGTCTCTAACTGGCTCAAAAGACAGAGATGCACGGACAAACAGGAGCTCCTAGTGTCCGAAGTACACAAATACTGGCATTCATAGGATTCATCACACAGAGATCACTGTGAAAACCTTGTGACAGACATTTTCTGGTGTGAAATTGCTGCCACACTGCAGAGATGTAGAATGCGGTATAACTGTAATCCAGTTTTAATGCTTTGAAATACATTTGCTAATACCATCTAGGTTTTATTCTGTGATATTTTGTCATTCAGTCAATTTGCTATTAATATAGATATCAGATATGTGCCTGATTTTACATGTCAAGGTGATGGGACACTGTTAAAGATGATGTCGTTATCTCATTTCATTTCTATGTTTTAAATTGTTTCTCTGATAGCTCCTGTGATTCCCACAGCAAAAAAAAAAAAAATGTACTTTTTTTCCAGAGCCCAGCTTTCTTGAAGCCTCCTCCACTGTTGCCATGCTACAAAGTTGTGTTTTTTTTTTCAAATGTTAATCAGAATTATATTTTGTTTATTCTGGGGGGAATTCAGTCATTACAGTTATCCTCAAGCTAAATAAAGTTAAAATACAACAGCAGTGATACAAAGAACTAATAAATACTAAAAAAATGTTGGATTAAATTAAATCTGTAAGAATCTGAATAATTATAAAAGTTTCTGGACTAAAGCTCTGGTGTCAGTTGATCTTGGTGTAATCCCTGTCAGCCTGCACAGTCTGGAAGCCGTCGGGAATACATTGCGTTCCTCAAACTCTGCCTGACTCCTGGCTCGTCCTGTTAGCTCCTCTATCTTGTTTAGCAGAGATCTCATGTCTTCCATGATGAAAGAGGAGAGACACTGCATTGTTTTGCTTCAGCTCTGTTCCCACCTAGTTTTTGCCTTCTCTGCGTCCCTGTGCGTCTTAAATATCCAGAGTTCTGCAGGAGTCTCCAGAGGTTTGGACGATGAGCCGGCTTCAACTCGTGAGAACATAGCATCAACAACAGAGGGCTGGCTAAACTTTGCATCTTCGAACACTGTCCACAACTCTGTCCAATCTATGGAAGCCATAAAAGGTCATAACTAAGTTATTATTTTTGTCTCAGTGTTCGAGTCAATTTCAGTTGTTTTCCCAAGATGAAGACTAAATCTATCTCGTTATATCGAAACAAAATTTTGATATCAAAATTTGTTAATTTTTGTTAACATGATTGGATAACTTATCTTGTTGCCTTGGGAAAGATGAGGCTTGTTTTTTCCAAGAAAACGGGAGAAATAATTTGAGACCTTGACAACAACTGTTTTTCCATCTGAGTGAAAAAAACACTCAAACCGCAATTAATTAAATCCTTTTTTTTTATAAATTCAAACTAAATCTACGTACAAGCTGTTACAAGTAGAGCTGCACGATTATCGCAATCGCAATGTCAGCACATGCAATTACTAGGCTTTACACAATCACAATTTTTGGGCTAATCACCGATCACCGATCAGTGAGTTTAAATAAACCGATAACCGATCACCGATCCGATCACGTGAGGAGCAATATTTAGCTGTTTCCTGAGTATCAATCTTGCCCCAATCTGACTGAGATATAAGGGTTAAACATCAATGACCTCTGGAGGGCATTAAAGGACTGACAAGTTCAGTTAAGTTCAATCTGGACAATCAAAAATATAACCCAAGACAAAAATAATTAGCACAACTTATAGTAGTTAAATTACTTTATTGTAATTAATTACTTTCCTGTAACAAGTAGATACTGCAAATTAAGGACAGTAATGCTGCCTCAAACATACTGCAGCATATCAATTAAATTAACAGTCACAGACTGTAACTCTAGTGCAAATAGAGCAAAGCTGCCTCAAAACATTCATATACATCCACGAAACAGTTTTTTTAATCATGAGTCATTACTCTCGGATAAAAACAAATAAACATGTCGATGCTGTGAAACTAGTTTGGAGTAAATGAGACAGATTAAACACAACCATGATGTCATTGATTGATCGGTGATTTATGACATGGCGACCGATCCCGATCATTACAAAAAATGGCAAATATCGGCCGATCCGATATAGCCGATATGATCGGTATAAAGCCTAGCAATTACGTAATCGCAAAAGAGGTTATCGCAATCGCAATTGCAATGTCAGCACATGCAATTTAGATTTTTCTCCATGATAACCAAGCAAGTCTGTAGACTCATCATGACACAACTTTTTTTATTAAATTGCAAGCACAATCACAATCGCAATATTGTCCACCTAATCGCAAATCGCACCTTTTCCCCAAATCGTGCAGCACTAGTTACAAGCAGCCTGAGTTTACTCCAACCCCTGTTCAGCCTGACTTGAAACTCTGCCCACATAATTTCTGATCGTCTGTTTTTAAAATGTAATAAAAGCATAAAATTACGTCTTCAAAAAAAGTTATTTTCTGGACTTGAAAGAAATGTTGGAAAAAAAATGCTTTCAACAACATATCCATTTACGGTAAACATCGTCTCTGAGGCAATCAGTTTGCTCTTATGGTGTGTTTTTGCATGTGCAGAGCTGATCCCAGTCTTGGTTAAACATGCTAAGCCATGTGAAGGTCTGTGTTTACACTGAACAGATCCAGAGATTTCCCCTGACACCAGGAACTGAACCAGCCACCTGCTATGAAAGTCGTCTTCAGGGAGGGTTAAATTCTCAGGTCACCTAACACATCTGTGGTTAACTTATTCTTTTTTTACGAAATATCATTCTTAACAAGCAGTCCTAAATAAATAAATAAAAAATCACAAACTTTCAAAGTGTGGGACAGATAGATGAGGGTCGTCCTTTCTCTCCTGAATGAATCACGCAGCTTTTGGTACGTCTGAAGAAATACTGCTGGAAACAAGAGTGTTTGCTACCAAACAAATCAGAAGGAAGAACAGTCGCCTGACTCTGAAAAGGTGCTGTGAAGTTGCTTCTAAGATTTTCCCTGGAAAAAAAGGAGCTTGCTGTCCTTGAAATTGACTCTAAGAGCGATGAGACGAACCAAAAAAGCATCTCCGTCTGCCTGAGGAGGTCTGTAGATTCGGGCGATGACTCTCTTCAGATACATCACAGGATAAAACTCTTTAGATTGTTTAATTAGTGTCTTATTCCAGTTGTTAGGGGGAAGAAAGGAAGGATTGTGGTTACAAGTAGTTATAAATTTGTCTCAGCTGGACTCTAATTCATGCGATTAGGACTCACTTAATGCCCTTGTTCAACCCCAAACCCCAGACCGCCTGATTTTGTTTTTCAGTGTTGCCTTTTAAAATTCACATTATGCCTCCACAAAAACACTTCTTTTCCTGTCACTGTTACATTTCCTCTGCTCCGTTTCTTCTCTCTGTCGCCTTCACTTTGTTGCTCCTTCAAACACAGATGCACTCTCCTCCTCTCTTACACTCTGTTTTTTCCTGGGATTTCATTTCATATTCTATTCAGTCAGGTCTTTTCATTCCCTGTTATGATAATGGCAGAGGACTGTCAATGTTTAATGAACAGCTGGAGGCTGCATACAGGTTCAGAAATATCCTTGTGACCGTGAACATGAGAAGTTCATCTATAATTTGCTGGCCGTGGCTGTGTGTGCAGAGGAGCTCAGCTAAATGTGCGCACACGGGGCTCAGATTTATTTTGGACAAGTTTCTGCTCATTTGCTCTCTCTATGTATAGTGCAGATTTTGGTTTCCCTGAATAAACTGCGCAGAAACACCTCGGGTTCCGCTTCATTTGACTGTGGAAGGCAAAGCAAAGCTGTAAGTCTCTGCCTGGGCAATCTTTCCTCCTCACCTCCTCCTCCCTGATGCTCCTCTCCTCTCACCCCGCTCCCCTGCTGTGAGTTTGCACCACTTCTCCTCAACCCCATTTAGGTGTGAAATGTATTTATATTCAAAGCGCAGGAAAACGGGAGAATGTAGGGGGAGAGCGGAGGAAGTGACACAAGCAATCTAGTGGAAAAGGCGCCTCTTTCTGATGTGTGTGGAGCAGCGTATTCCTGCGGATAAAAACAGGACAATGAGGAGCTGTCAGTAGCTTTGGGCCAGTGTTGGAAGCTTGTGGAGAGTATTTGAATCGGACGGCTACGCTTCTTCTGGGCCACATGAGGAAGCGAGTGAATCAAAGGTGGTGAAAGGAAACGTGAGTCTGAGCTGAGAAGCAGCACTCTGGAGACTGAAGCGCATTACGGAGGGCAGGAGGAGCAGGAATGAGGCCTCCATGCACCACAGCCCACAGCGCTTAACGCTGAATGAGTGACAGCAAAAACACAGCACCTTCTTCTTACAACTCCACACGAAACCAAGAGGAGGATCTAAAACAATCCAAACCAACATCACTCTTAAAGGCCAGGAAAAACAGATATCAAAGAAGTCGTATGCGTCCTACGAATGTTCCCAATATTACACCCCCACAGGTGAGCCTGCTTATGGCCGGGCTATAAGGCCAGTTTGTCAGAAAATTATCATTCTTTTCGATTTATTACTCCTATTGAAAACAGAGTTAAACTATCACTTTTCGTTGCTTTGATCCCGAGTTTTTGAGAATCATTTTATCATTCATGTTTTCTGTACCATAGCCGTCCTAACAACATCAAAGGCCCCTGGGAAAATCAGTACATTGGGGCCCCTTAAAAACTGACTTTAACAACTTAAAGAAAAGAAAAATAAAAACCTTTATCGCCGGTCTGTGGGGCCTCCTGAACTTGTGGGGGCGGACAGGCCCCGAGCAACTGCCCACTGTGCCCAGACAGCTCTGATCAGTGAGAATCTTATAAGATGCAAGTTTTCTGAAATACTGGTTCAAATGAGAATGAAGAAAATCAACTGAATTCAAATTAATTTTCTGACTAACTGGCCTTTTTACAATGAGGTGGGCTCCCTTATGGCACCTGAGATCTAAAATACAAGAGGCAGACACCCTCTCTAAATACACTCCTGAACAAAATCATTAGATTAAAGAAAATAACAATAATTTTGCATTTGGTTCCAGTGGATTGTGAGCAGGTTGTAAGTAGAGCTTCAAATGCAAAAACAAGAAACAGGAGCTAGACATAGTAAATAAAGGGCAGGTCATTTAATAAAAAAAAAAACGTGTATAAACATTAACAGGCTGTTCATCAGCTGAACTAAAATTTAGGACTATAGCCTTAAAAAATAAAAATTTGAAGAAATCTGTCTTTAATGCAATAATAATAATTACAATAAGATACGCAAAGCTCCAATTTCTTTTTAACCCCATAGTATTTTCACCTAAGTTATATTTTAAAGTTTCAGAAAAGAAGAAAAAAACACATTTGTATGAATATTTTTTAATAAAAAAAAAAAATATCTGTAATATCATATTTGTTTTATTTACATTATTGTTTACTCATGTTTTTTTCTTTCACTTAGGCAATAATGCTATGGGGCTTTTCTGCAGGATGCAGGAGCTGTCATCTGTTGATTTCCAAAAGCAGATTCAGTGAGACCGGAAACCACCTAAAGACACCCAATGACTTTCAAAATAAAACAAATGGTGTCAAAACCAGACCATATTTGGCTCGACTAAAACTACAAATCGACTAAGGCCCCGTTTACAAGACACCATTTCATCTGAAAACACTAAAAAGCAGTGAAAAAAAAATCTGCGTTTACACAGAAACGCCAAGGGGCTGTAGTAAGCATGCCAGGCCTGTAGTTAGCACTATTACTGTCCTGGTCAGAAGCTGCTTTTGGGAGATTTCCACCGGAGAAGAGTTGAGCTGATCATCTGGTGTATTGGGGGATACTACGTGCAAAAGTGGAGCAACAGATGCACATTTTGTTAAAAGACAGTCAGCAGATACAGCAGATTGAGCAGCACAAGCACAACACAGTAGTCCGCGACAATCGTAACAACGGTACTGGAGATATCATGCAAAGCAGAGTGTGACGTCAGCGTTTCTACTGAAAACGCCGGCTTACCGTTTACACGGCAACGGTGTCAGCACCGTTTAAAAAAAAATCCCACTCTGGAGGCCGTTTTCAAAAGTTTGCGTTTTGGGTTGGCTTTCCGGGTAAACGTGAGGCTGAAATGCAACAAAACTTTTGTGTTTACCCTAAAACCGTTGTTTTTGTGGTGTAAACGGCCCAAAAATGAGCAGAGCAAGAGCAGAGTTTTACAGCCTAGCATGAACAAGGAGAAGATCATCATTAGGATGGAAACCACAGAAACTCCTCGATATGCGACTCCAGCTGTCTGGTGGTACCTAATAAGTGTCGAACTGAACATACAACTGGTGTGAGTCGATGGATAAGAGAGCACACAGTCAACACGCAACAGAATGGAGCTGAACTGGAGATGCATCTGTTGTATTCTCTGCTTTATATCAACCAAAAATGAAAAGAGGTACAACCATGAAGACACAGGCCAATTTTTGACCCAAAGTAAGGCCCTTTCTGCTGCTGACCACAGCCCAATAACCATTAGACAGCATCCCTCTGGAGATGTTTTCACGGTGGCACAGTGGAGGGGGCGCCATCATGATGTGGGGCTTTTTCCTTCAATGGACCAATGGAGCTTCAGGTTGGTCAGGGGCTTCAAACGGCGGCTGGCTCTGTGGAGATGTTGCAGGGGGCCTCCTTCATGACTGAGGGCCCTGGTCTGTGTGGGAATGACTGGGTTTTTCAACAGGACAACGCTGCAGGTCACAGCACCCACTTAATGATGACGTCTTCTGTAATTGAATATTTGGCGCATCATAGCCTGGGTTTTGTCAAGATATTTCCATACCCTGAAAATCTGGCACCATGCTGGAGAACTTAAGGCCTGGATTTTAGCTTCTTAATTTCATTATTGACACAGAAAAATGTGAAATTGATGAACATTTAATGTTATAAACAGCTCCTCTTTCCCCTGATCTCCATCTAACTGTATACAGATTCCACTGAGGGGATCTATAACCCATCTTTCCGTCTGTTTTTCCCTCTTTCTTTGTCCATCCTTTGCCACAGTTGGCTGCTGGAGTTGGATCATCGTCGTCTCACCATAAATAGTGCAGCAGAGGATGCTGTTGAGAGATGTTTGGTGTTTAGTGTCATGGCAGACCTGTCACTGACTTATTGCCAAACAGATAAAAAAAATCTGATGGATAGAGGAGAAACTTAAGGTAAGAATTCCCTAAAGTTGGAAACATGAAACGTGTTTTTCATGTTGTTTCTGCACATGCCTATCAGCGACATCATCAGCCTGCTTAACAATGCAGGACATGAAGCTCTGCTCCATCATAGGGGACAAACGTGTCTGGCAGTCATCCTCTCACCGCACCGAGCCAAAGGAGCCATGTCTCCGGGTCTCTTTTAACACTATTATTACTTTTTAAAATCTTTTAAAGCCGCTCTAATGAATCTTTAATGCAGATGAATATTTCACTGCACACCAGAGTTAGGCAAAGAGAGGAAGAGGTACGAGTCATTGAGGGATACACGGCGGGAGAGGAAAAAAAAAGTTGGAGATATTGATATGCATGAAGAGTCATCCAAAATTTCCCTCCCCTGTGCCCAGACTCTCTTCTGCTCCACCAACTCACTCTCTGGTCTGTCGCAATCGAAGGACAGCGTGCGAGGATCCAGTTCTGTCATGCGTTGTCGTGTCAGCGGAGATGTGCGTCAGGAAGCGCTGATTCATGATGGGTGTGTGGTGATGAGTTGTTACTGTAGGCGCTGTCACAAAATGTTGGTCTCAAAGCCCTCCTAATGGATCCGTCTGCAGCCTCCGTCCTACGAGTCTCAGTGGATGAATCCTCCGCCCTACCACCACCACAACCACGCCTGGCATGCATATGCATAACACAGATGTGAAGAGGCAGTCATTGACAAACAGGACGCTCGAAAAAGGCAGCCCAGGCTGTAAATGAGAGAGAAAACAAAGGAGGCCGCAGTACGGATTTCAGACAGGCATGACTGGCATCCCCAGGAAGAGACAGAGAGAAGGAGCCAGAATGCTTCCTCAGCAACCTTTTTTTCTCAATTATCTGCTGCTCAGTGAAGGCGATGACGGATTGTGTTTGGGAAAAAGAAACTCTTTGTGGACTCGTAGTTCGGCTGAAAAACGTACGGTCCAGAGAGTCATTAATCCGTCTCCCATCGAGCTCCTCCGGTGAAATGCGTGATGGAGCTATAGACAAAGCAGGAGCAGAGATAAAGCAGCCAAGAGCAGATCTGATAAGCCGCACTCTCCACAGGGATTAGGTCCCACACTTCCTTGTTAGAGCTCCTACTTTTTCTCCACACACCCTATCCGACATCAGCAAGAAGTCAGAGCGTCGCTCAGTGATTAACAGCCCTGTGAAACCAAACAATAACATCCTCGGATCAACACCCAGTCAACGTGTCACTGATAAATATCATCACACATTGTTCCTCCTGTAATCTCAGATCCTTTAAGACAAGAAGAGAGAGTGCTTATCGCAGCGTCCTGTACAAAGTGAGCAAACTGTGCTCTGTCGCTACAATCATGGTTTAAGTATCTTAAGCATTTTAAATCCAGCAGAAAGACGTCTCAAGTAACCGGAAAGGAAGACAAAGCACACAAATATGACAACAGCTGTCTACGTAACTAAATCCCTGTTTCCACCAAGATTCCACCTGATCCTGTTCGTGTTTCCACAGCCAACTGTGCCCTTCTTGGTAGGTGAATGCCGATAGCTGCGTCAGCTATGTGACAGCATGACGGCATAGCAGCCGACACAGTGTACCCCACTAATAAATCAAATAAAGAAAAAAAAACATGGCACTGGAGGTGATGATTCATCAACCCAATCAACAGCTTGCAGTATTTTTAGCTCCACCCTCTTGGGTATTGGATCAGACAGTCTGGTACTCAAAAAGAAAGGTACCAAATCATGGGACCATATGGGTCGTTAAATTTGTCTGTCCTGGTTATAGTCACAGGAAATGCCACAAAACATGCGCCATATTGAAACGAACTGAACTGAACCACTTAGTAGAAACAGGGCTTTAAAATTGTTCTTGACTTTAAAAACATACTTTGATTTAAGCCCTGATTACTCTTTTAGTTTTTATTTTAAAACACAAAAATAATATGTGTTATTAATATTACTTAAGTGCTTCATTTGAGTTATGATGCACCTGAATTTTCAAATAAAGGCAATTGTTTTCCGAATGTTTATTTGCTGACTTGAAAACTGTTTCTGGCCACATGAGGGCAGCACTTCAAGATAAAATTGAAAAACTGATGCCGCCTAAATTCTGCTATTTTGCTGCTAGACATTGACCTCTTGCAGTCAGATGTCCAAGGTCCATCCAAAATGTTGCTCAGTACATTGGACGGCAGATGCTGGGGTGTTGACATCAGGCAACAAAGCATACTTATGTCAGATGGGTCAGTTGGGTGATGTACAATTAACATAACAGTATAACTGCCCAAATACACCAGATGCTCTGTTCTGCTGCGTGTTGACTGCATAGGTCTACCGTATTTTCCGCACTATAAGGAGCTTCGGAATATAGGGCGCACCTTCAATGAATGGCCTATTTGAAAACTGTTTTCATACATAGGGCGCACCATATTATAAGGCGCAAAGAATAAGCTGTAGTAGTGGCTGGGGTTGCGTTATGCATCCACTAGATGGAGCTGTGCTAAAGGGAATGTCAACAAAACTGTCAATAAGTCAGTCAAACTCAGGCTACATCCACACGGAGCCACACATTTTCCTATCCAACTATTTTCTGTGCCGTTTTCAAAAAAGCGCACTGTAAAGACGGAGCCGTTTTTGCCGTCCACAAAAGCCGTTTCCAGAGATCAGTTCACATGCCAGACCTTTGGGGGGCGCTATATTGCTCTAACAATAAACAAGAGAAGAAGCCCAGGCCAGCCTGTGAGCTAATGTTAGCACTTAGCAGAATTCCTCTTTACAGGTTCTTACTGCTTACCGCTGTTACTCCGACGACGACCCCTGACTACAGTAGCCATGATTAATCAATATCGCTCTGCCTTTTAAGGCACATCAGATTATAAGGCGCACTGTCGGCTTTTGAGAAAGCTATAGGCTTTTAGGTGCGCCTTATAGTGCGGGAAATATGTAATCAATATCAATCCATTTATAAGGCACATCAGATTACAAAGCACACTGTCGACTTTTGAGAAAACTGAAGACTTTTGGGTGCGCCTTGTGGTGCGGAAAATATGGTACACACCTTGCAGGACACCAGACAACTGGAGTAACAAGAGTGAGGAGTTCCCACACTTCCCAACCCATTAATGAACCTCTCCTGGTTCATGTCAAGTTGTAAAACCTCAAACATGTTGACTCCTGGTCTGGTTGCAGTCATTACGCCAATTTGTTGTTGTAGTCAAGCTAAATACAATATGGTTTTGTTTTGGTTTGAAAGTTACCGGTCATTTGTGTGTGTGTGTGTGTGTGTGTGTGTGTGTGTGTGTGTGTGTGTGTGTGTGTGTGTGTGTTTTTGGAGCACAACTTCCTGTCCCTCTTGATCTCCCTACAGTGAATTGACACATCACAGCTCCATTACGTTTGGAGAAGTTGCTCACTAAAGCAGTCATTTTGGCAGCAATAGATCCTAGATGAGACTTAAAAACCAGGAAAATGACCTTGAAAATAAGTTGGTGATTGTGTGAGGAATTCTGGGACTGAGGCAGATGAAATTCAAGCTATTTTGTCAGTATTTTGTTTTAACAAATCCATCCACAAAGGAATAAACAATCAAACCTAGTGTAGGTTAAACATTCACCACGCTAACTGTGGTGTTGCTTGTAACGATGACAGCCTGACTTTCTCCTTCTATGGTGTCATTTATACTGCCCTTTACTGGTTTGGTTGGGTATTGCAACTACTTTTATTTTTTTCTTTATATTTCACCAGCTGATTTGCAAAATCCTCATAGGACTATAGAACGGCGTTTTAACGTCGTGTTAGTTGCTTTTTTGTGAGATAAACAGAGATAAATGGTACTGTTATTTCACACGTCCACCATCATCTAATGTAAGACTATAATACGGCGTTTTAACATTGTGTAAGTTGCTCATTGTATGTTTACAGTTTGACTTTTTTTTCTACTTACTGACTTTAAAGTTTGACTTCTTTAATTTAATAGTGTTCTGTCTCTGTCTTGAATCATATGGGTGTTATAATAATTTGTGTTCATATACAGTATAAATCCTGTGTATATCAATGAATTTATAATATACATATATATATCAGCCGATATTTCGGATATCGGTCGGTATATTGGATATCGTCTTTTTTTGCCCCCAGTATCGGTATCGGCATCGGCCCCAAAAATCCCATATCGGTCAGGCTCTAGTTCAGATTTAAGGGGAAAGTTGCAGACATGCTTGATCCTTTATTTTTGGTAATACTGCAAAAAAAAAAAAAAAAAAAAAAACATTCCTTTAAAAAGTAAGAAAGAACAAAAAAACAAATGTCAAATAAAAGAATGATGCATATGTTTATGTTCTGATGTTTATATATGCAAGGAAATGTTTTCATCTACCAAAGGGGGTCCCGCAGAAAAAGGGCTGATAAAACCTGGGTCGTTTGTCAGCCAGGGAGCAAAAATAGCATTTATCTGTTTGTCTGATATTTAGTTTCACAGGTCACATTTTCAAGTAGCTCCAGGACTCTTAGAAGCAAACTATTTGCTTTTTCTAAATACACTCCTGTCCAAGCTTTCAGCCTGATTGATTGTGTGCTGGGATGCTGAGCCGGGCTTTTCTTTGTGGGTTCAGACTTCTTCAAGAGGATTTTTTTAATTGATGGAATCTGACCCGTCACATATCATGGCTTTTCCATCACTCAGTCCTTTTCAAGCTTCACTCCACGTTTTTTTTCTTCCCCTCAAACACCTTTTTTTTCTCTTCTCACTGACAAGTCCTTTTTTTCCAGACTCAGCTCGACTTCAGCCGCAAAGAGAATGAAAATCTCCTTCTCTTTCAAAGCGGGAAAATCCTCATGTCACACATGAAAGAAGCATGTCGACCTGACGGGTCGGCGGAGCGGTGATGTTCGTCTGACTGTGAAGACCTGAGATGTCGACTAAGCAGGGTAATGTGGAGCGCTGTATTTGAGAGCAGCCACTTAGAGGTGAAAACATGATGATTCAGTAAAACTGAATCTGTCAGGTCTTGTCATTTCTGCTCTCAGTTTCTTTTGTTCGAAACAAGGAACTCTGGGTTCTTCCTGCGCTGTAACCCTCTCTGTAATCTTCAGTCTCTCTGATGAAGCTGTGATGACTTTCAAACAAATCATTCCTTCACAGGCTTCCCTCTCTCCTCTTTTATATCTCATCTCAGATCTTCTCTCTTTTCTCTTCAGCTGTCTTTCTTCTTCCTGTCCTCCCCCTCTGCCTCTCCTCACCCTCTTCTTCATCTCTTGTTTAAGGACGTTTGAATCAACAGTCTAAATATTATCACAGAGAGTAACCAGATTAAAATAATTGCCTGATTGGATCATTTATGTGCTTCTCAGTAACTCAGAGTATTAATTTCATTTGTTTCATGATGAGGTTCATGTCGAGGCTGTGTTGTAGCTACAGGAAACACCTTATTAGAGCCGCTGAGTGATAAATAATAAATGAGTGAGTGGGAGAGGACGCACAATCAAATCACTGAGAGCAAACCAGCGCGAGGTGCACACATCTCACGGCTTCAATTAAAATGACTGATGATGAGAGCCGGCCCTTTAATTGAGTTATGCCGTCTCAGATTTATGACACTATTTGACAAACATTGCCCCTCAAAGGTGTTTACACGGAAGTTTTAATGATTCTGCCTCTACAGCGAGCATCAGTATCATGTTTGATCCACAACACTCAAAGAAAGATTCATCACCACGGTCAATAATTACCCGACAAACATGCTGCTAATGATGAAATCTTAACCGCCCAATACCACATCCAACCAGCCAATCACATGGCTCAAAAAGACATGATGAAGAAGAGCCCCTGAAGGTCAAGCTGAGCATCAGAAAGGTGATTGAAGAGACTTTAAACGTGGCATGGTTGTTGGTCTGAGTATTTGACAAAATACTCATGTACTGGGAATTTAACCCTCAACCATCTCGAGAGTTTACAGAGCATGGTTCTAAAAAGAGGAAACATCCAGTGAGCAGCAGTTCTCTACAAGGTTAATATAGTTATAAAAAAAATAATGAAAAACAAAAACAAACAATAAACTCCTAAGAGGTTTCTTTATGGCTTTAGTTTCCATTTTTCTCAATCTGTCATCCATAATCTCACAATTTTGGGTGGATACCTTTCTGACCTTTTTTAATCTCGCCCCTGCACTGCAAAAAGTGAAGTCAATCAAGTGTTTTTGTCTTATTTTCAGTAGAAAATTCTCTTTTAGACTCAATATGAGCTAAATTTACATGACCAATCCAGAAAAATGTCTTGTTTAAAGTTAAGGACTTAAGGACAAAAATGAGGTGTGAATTGCTCGTAACCAGTAAAAAAATCTGCCAATGGAACAAGAGAAAAGTTACTTGTATTAAGACATTGTTCTAGTCTCAAGGAAATTTTCAAGCAATTTTTTCTTGTTCCATTTGCACATTTTTTTTACTGGTTACAAGCAATTCAAACCTCATTTTTGTACTCTGATAACTTGAAACAAGACATTTTTCTGGATTGATAAGTTGAAAGTGGCTCATATCGAGTATAATAAGACAATTTTTACTTTAAAAAAAGACAAAAACACTTGAAAAGATTTCAGTTTTTTGCAGTGTGACAACTATAACAAAAAAAGACTAAAACTAGTACTGAAACTAATAAAACTAAACTAAAAGTAAGCATTTAAAAAAAAAAAAAAAAAAAAAAAAAAAACTAAACTTAGCTTGAAAACCTGATTGAAAAGCAAATTAAAACCAAACTGGAGTTGAAAACAAAAAGTCAAAAAAAAAAAAAGGAAAAACTTTTATTACCTTGGTTCTCTGTGGGCCAAAATGCCTTGTTGATGCCAGAGGTCAGAGGAGAATGGACAGACTGGTTGGAGCTGATAGAAAGGCAACAGTAACTCAACTAACCACTGGTTATAACCGAGGTCTGCAGAAGAGCATCTCTGAACACAACACGTCCAACCTTGAGACAGATGGGCTACAGCAGCAGAAGACCACACCAGGTGACCCTCCTGTCAGCTAAGAACAGGAAACTGAGGCTACAATTCACACAGCAACACCAAAACTGGACAATAGAAGATTGGAAAAACGTTGCCTGGTCTGATGAGTCTGGATTTCTGCTCCACATTCAGATGGTAGGGTCAGAATTTGGCGTCAACAACATGAAAGCATGGATCCATCCTGCCTTGTATCAACGTTTCAGGCTGCTGCTGGTGGTGTAATGGTGTGGGGGATATTTTCTTGGCTCACTTTGGGCCCCTTAGTACCAACTGAGCATGGTTTAAAGTCCACAGCCTACCTGAGTATTGTTGCTGACCATGTCCATCCCTTTATGAGCACAGTGTACCCATCTTCTGATGGCTACTTCCAGCAGGATAACGCTCCATGTCATAAAGCTGGAATCATCTCAGACTGGTTTCTTCAACATGACAATGAGTTCCCTGTACTCAAATGACCTCCACAGTCCCCAGATCTCAATCCAATAGAGCTCCTTTGGGATGTGGTGGAACGGGAGATTCTCATCATGGATGGTCAGCTCCGTTATGATGCTATCATGTCAAAGTGGAGCAAAATCTCCAGGAAGTTTTCGGAGAATAAGATGGCTCAAGAAATACAGATACGGAATCTGTCATGCTGTCAGAGCCAGATGTTTAATCAATGATACTAATGAAAACGCCAAAACCTGCATGTTTAGTAAAAAGATCTTCCAGAAGGAAAAAAATAATGTAGAGTGAATAAAAACAATCTGAACATATAATCACTCTGAGAGTAGTCTCTGTGTTTCCCTCCTCTGCCTTCGCAAGATTTATTATCCCACTAATAACCCACATTAAATTTTTGCAATTTTGACATTTGCGAGTAAGAGAGAGGGATTTTAATTTCATACCAATCCACACTTTTCATTTCGCCTTCCTTCACCCTCCTGTAAAGTGTGAAATCCTGTTTGTTAATTGACTGATTTCAATTCAAAACCACAGAGAGGAATCATTATGCAGCAACTACACGCATGTGTGAAGATGTGTTTGGTGTGCATCTGTATGTGTGTGTGTTTGTGTGCATCTGTGTGTGAGTAAAAGAAAGATGAGAAGAATAGTAAATTAAGAGTAGAAGCAGAGGTAGAGCGGGCACACGGCTGCACGTCCAGTCTGTTTTTGTTTGCATCATTAAATCTGACAGTCTGCGTTTGTGTGTGTGCGTGTGTGTCTGATAAGTCTTTACAAATCTCCCGCAACCCTCGCTGATCAAACCTGCAGCAGTGTTTGGGCACACAGTGGCCACACTCAACGTGTCGCATCCGGCTGTGCTGTCACACCGAGCAGAACGACAAATCCTACCAAGCCGTAAAACTGAGCTTCCTCCCAAAAGTGATGTGATTCAAAATGACAGCATGATGCACATTACTGTGCACCGAGACACGCACTGCGCTCCCAGTGCTCGCGTGTGCAAGAAGTTATAAACATGTAGATATTCATGCATCCATACCTGTAGATGATGCAAGCGCAGTCCCTGCAGGTCCCACAGTTCTCAATGTCCTGTCCGGTTCTGTATGAATGTCTTCTGTGGAGAAGCACGGAGATGACATATCAGGCGTACAAGAGTGATTTTTATGTGTGTGTGTGCTTGTGGGAGACAGATTCGGGTTATGGTTTCCCCTGTTGGACCAAATTTCTGGCGCACACTTCCCTACAAATAAAGCAATCTCCCTCCTGAAATCACCCTGATCATTTTTTAATGAACGATACCCCGCTTCAACGGGCTCCGGCGGTTACGTAAAACATGAGTCACTACATCACTCCAGGCATAAAATAATGCTTATGAGGTAAAAGTCAAGTCTGCATGCATTAGACTTAGCCCTGTCACTGAATTCTTGTACCAGAACACGCAAGATATGTCACTTTGTGAGGCGGAGGGCCGTGCAGTCACACGTTCAAACGACCACAAAGTGTAGCGTTAGCATTAGCGTTAACAGCATGATTTTGGATTATGCTGCTCAGATATCAGTCAAGCCTTTCCATGGATTCATAGACACACATCTATCCTTGTCTATCTGTTCCAATTTTTGCCTGATAAGGAGGGAGAAATTACTAAGCAGCTTACAATGTAGGAAGGAGATTAATTAAAGACTTGAGGAGAATGGTAAAGGGTTTACACTAAGAGGCATCTGAAACCACCAACATGATGACAGCCGCATGCTGATTCCTATCTGTCCCCGCCTGCTGCATACATGCATGAGTGAGGACAGCAGCTGCAAAATGGGTGAAACCAAGCTCCTAAAGTGCTCCCAGAGGTCTGACATGGCATGAATTCTTTAGGATATCCAGAGATGGGACTCGAGACTGCACAGAAAAAAAACAACAGACGCTCGCCCTGCTGTCTGTCATGCATGTCAGTCTGCTGTTGAATTTTCACCTCCTGTTTTACCCACATCCTTCTCTTTCCATCACTCTCTCATTCCTACCAGAAATGTCACCGTGTAGCGTTCACACTGCTTTGTTTTCAAAGTATTTACAGCGCTGGGATTGGCTATAAATAGGAGGGCCACATAACAGAAAACACAGGCACAGCAGACATCCATCTTTAAAATTCACAGCACATGATGCAGGGAGGTGAAAGCCGCTACTGTTTATGTTCCTCTTTCTGAAGAATAATCAGAATATGACAGCCAGTCTTTCAGCATGTTTTCTGCCTGCTCTTTGTTTGTTTTTGTGTGGGGAGAACCAGATTGAGGAATTAACTGTTAGGGAATAAAAACAGTGGGCACCTTGGCTACACACTGACATTAGCTTTCAACGCTGAAAGATAACAAAATTTACAGAGCCCCACTGTTCATCATTCTCTTCTTCATTGATTCCTCTCCATCACTCGTTCATGCAGCTATCCATCCTGAAGAAAGGGTTTGCCATTAACCACAGATTACCACATGGCTCTTCACACTTCTCTGGGCCCCTGGGTTAAGAGCCCCCCGTGTTAGGAGGGTTTACAGCCCCATTAGCCTCAGGCCTCCAGTCTTCTCACATTTACAACTTCAAATGTGGGAGAGCTCTTCTTTCAGCTCGGGACTTTCACTCTACATCTAAACCAGGACAAGCCCTCCTTAAAAACCAGGATTTAACCGTGAGCTACGCTGCGTTTCACACTCCTGTTAACACCTCCTTTGAACACACGTACCTCAGGCTTGTGCTGCAGAGAATAATATTCAGCCTGGTCATGAACTGAAACACCTCCGGCGGATTTTCCACCTTTCAAATGTGTTTAACGCTGGACCTGGGAAAGTCCAGCCCAAGTTAGAATATGGTAAGACATAAATCCTCATGTTTAATCCCAGAGTTTAGTCCATAAACCATATAATAGATGGACGTAGCCTCTGACATCACCCATTTGTTTCTGATACAAAGTTTTTAAGTCTTAATCCTAGAAGATATGTCTTATAAGACTTCATTTAAAATAAATTCACCTGGCTGAACAGAAAAAAGTCTTATTTCAAGATGTTCTCAGTTCTGACCTTTTCTTGCAGCGTGTGCCATAGGTCAGAACTGAGATGGATAAAAAGGCTCTTTTTACCTGAATTAGTAACAGAAAGAGCCAAAGTAAAAGGAAACAGCTCTCAGTAAGTGACTTTCGAGTAATGTTGAATAGGGATGGGTACCGATTTAGGTACTTTTACAGGTACCGACCGAATCCTGTCAAAAGTACCGGGTACTGATTCATGTAAAATCAAAAGGTACCATGTTTAGGTACCTAAATGCATCCTTGTGACTGTGAAGGAGTGGAAGAGAAGGCAATTTTCCATACTGGACATTGCAAGGTTTTAAATTGACGAACAAATTTGTTTAAGTGATTTTTTTTTTTCATATTATATTATTAAAAAAATTGATATTCTTTTAAAAAGTACAGAAAACTGGTACTGTTGTGTACCGGTAACCATTGCCATGTTCGGGGCATCCGTACCGTATCAATTCAAATGTGAAAGGTACCCGTTCCTAATGTTGAATAATGTGGAGGCAGTCACATTGGGCTGCAGGTGTTTGCCCAGTATATTTGAGACTTAACTTGGATTAAAAATCTTATGTTATGTTATGTTATGTTATGTTATGTTATGTTATGTTATGTTATGTTATGTTATGTTATGTTATGCATGTTATTGTTTTCAAGAGGCCTTGTCTTGCAACTATTTGTTGTTCCTGCTGTTTTCAGTCAGGAGCTTTGTTCTGCTGTTCTCTGCTGCGGCTTGTCTTGGGAAAAGATTATCTTGAAAATCTTGAAAAAGAGATTTTTCAAGTTAAATTACAAAATATCAAAGATTATGCCTTCATCGTTTTTTTTTTTGTAAAGAATAATGTCTTCATACAAAAATATCCATGTTCAGTTTATTACAATATTCAGGCATCATTGTTGATTTCTAATGACTTTTAATAAAACATTTTTTCTGTACTTGCAGGGTGATTTTATCTTAAATGAAGTCATTTAAGGCTTTTTCTTTAGAACCCAGATAAGACACCTACTTAGTTTTGACTTTCTGCAGTGTAACGTCAGGGGGCCACTCAACCCAACCCAACTCAGCTTTTTTGAGTGGGTGTGTGTGTGGCTTCCTGTATTTCTGCAGCCAGTCTCTAGTGGAAACTTAATGAACTGCTGTCTTTAACACTTCAGAATAAGCTTCATACTCATAGGCCAGAGGCTGCTGCTCAGTTTTTTGAACTTCAACACCTTCCAGTATGAGGCTGAATACTTGAGCTACAAAAGCAAGTCAGGATTATCATTTCACACAGACAATACATTTCTCACAGCTCATCCCAGAATCCTTTTTTAACACACCTTCAGGTGAGGTGAGGTCTTCACCTTCTGCCATGTAGGAAACTAAATATCTCAATCGATCAATTGGTCGTTTAACCAAACACTCACAATAAAACGTGGCTCTGTCTCCTGCCCTTAGGCTGCTCGACCTTCCTAACTGTCTATGGGCTGGTCTATTAAATTCACCACTCAAGCCCTCTGGGCCATTAGGTGTTGATTATGTTAATCATAAGGTATGCTGTTAGTCAGTTGAATATGCATTGGACCTCTCCAGGTCTGACTGGGATTAAATCATAATTGATTAAATTAAACGTGTGGTTTGGCAGAAGTGTCGACCTCACCTCTTTATTCTTAAATTTTACACTTGGGAAGAAGAAAATCTTTCCTCACCCATCCCTCTCGGCTTCTTTCTTTTCAAGGTCTTGAATTACATCCAAGAGGACCTTGATGGTATTCTGGCTGGTCTCCAGGACCCCCTCTAGGCTGTGGAGCTGGTTCTGCAGGCTGCGGATATCATGTAGTGGTCCATTGGGGCCCAGGAGCTTTTCTGTCACCCTGGCTGGATCCAGTTTACACCTGGCCCCAGCCACCAACCCTCCCAGAATCTCCTGGACCTGTCTCAGTGTGTCAGCCTGGGTGGCAGTCAGCGGCCCAGCTGTAGGTCGCTCCCCAGACGCAGAGCAGCGCCTGGCCCCAGAGCAACCCTGCTGGTTTGGAGGGAGAGGGTGTTGGCTGTTGGGGGTGTTGGGCCGGGCATTGGCTCCTGAGCAGAGCATTTTGTGTAGCGCCCCAAGCTGAGCTTGGGCTGAGCTGAGACAGCTGGGCTTAAAACAGGCCTTGGCAGGAGAGGAGGAGGAGGAGGACTGCTTCTCTCCCTTCATCACAGCAACTGGCGGAGTTTGAGCTCTGTGCTTCAAAGAGCTGGCTCTCTCACACAGCTTGGGTGAGTCTGTACATTTTACATCATCCTTTTTCTCCTTCTCCCTGTCTTTCTCCTTCTTGCTGGCCTTACTGTCTGCCCTGAGCATGGGTGTACGGATTGCAGGACCTGGTGTATCGTTTCCCTTTTTGCGTGGAGTGTAAGGTGGAGGTGGTGGGGGAGGAGGTGGAAGTCGAATGCCCCTCTTGTCCTGAGCATTGAAGGTGGCCTGAGAGGGGGGAGTGTATGGTGGCGCAGCACGAAATGTGGAAGAATATAATGGAACAGCTTTAGTTGGTGTTGCACATTGTTGTGCTAGTGGAAGAGTGGACACGTATGTTTTCACAAGTGGAGGCGGAGAAGTGCAAGATCTTAGCTTGGGGACTGGGGAGGAGTAGGGGGTTATTCCTGTGTTGGCAGCAGAGGTATTTTGCAAAGCTTTACATGGGATATTGCAGTGAGATACAGTTTGTATCAGTGTGGCATAAGTAGGTGCAGAAGAATTTGGTTGTGGGGCATTAGGACCAACTGGATGTGTAGTGGAGTAATAAGATATGGAGGTGCAAGACATGGCAGTTTGAGTCACGAATGTACAAGGTGTTGGGTTTGTAGGTGGTGTAGGATTTGGTGCATCAATTGGTGGTTGATGCATCACATTTGGGGCAGTTGTGTGATTACTGGGCGGGGCAACAGGGGGAACATCAGGGGATGGGGTAATTTGGGACGGTAATGACTCTTTAGGAATCACTTCCTGGGTTAGGGATTGGGAAGGTGCGTTTGGAACAGGGGAGGGGCAGTGAGGGGTGGGATGTGATGTTGCAGTTGGGGGAGGAGTAGCACAGACCAAAGCTGTGCTCGGGGTCACTGGGGGCGAAACAACCGTATAATAGGGAATGGGATGTTGGATGGATGTCGATGCAGCAGTTGAGCAGGAAATGGGAAGTGCTACAGATGGAGGAGGGGTGGTGCAAGGTGGTTTAGTCGGAGAGGAGCAACTTGGCTTTGTACAATGTTCAGGACTCTGTGTGGGTACAGGGGAGGTACAGTAAGGCACAGTAGTTATCTGGGTGGCGGGAGGGTCTTCAGTCATGAAGGGGGGTACAGGACTCTCAGATTGAACTTGCATTGAGCTGGATGTTACCTTTGGAGGTGGGGAAGCACAGGGACTGCAAGTTTGTGTCTGGGTAGTGCAAGGTTGATGAATAGGGGAAAGGTGGTGTGGTGAGTCCGTTTGTATCTGAGTGGTGCACTGTTCAGCATCTGGAGGTAGGGTTGGGTGAGAGTTGGTGATTTGAGCTTGAGTTGTGCATTGTTTGTCACTCGGGACTAAAGACCGATGTTTACTCTCAGTTTGAATTTGAGCAGTGCAATACTTTGAACTGACAGGTGGGGAAGGGCCCTCTGTTTGGACTTGTGTGGTGCAGAGTTTGGTATTTGAGGGTTTCGGAGATGGACTGGGGCTTTCAGTTTGAGTGACGGTGGTGCAGTAATGTACTTCCTTGCCAGGATCACTAGTGGTCCTGTTCAGCCGCTTTCTCCTTCTGATCACTGAAGGAGTGCTGCTTCCCTGACGCTTGGGTCCATCGCGACAGGATACAGTGGAACAGTGGCATGGCTCAACATTGTGGGGGACTGACGGTGGACAGCTGTGCCTTGAGTTTTTTACCACACTAACCGCTGATTTCATGTCTGTCCTGCAAGATCTAGACCTTCGTTCTACAACTGGTCCATCTGCTTGAACAGGGGGACCATTAAGATCCTTGGACCCAGGCAAGGACACATGGTTGTGCGTAAGGTACTCATCTTGGGAGTCATGTTCATCGTCCCCATCTGCACCCACTGAGTCCCCGAGACTGTGGCTACGCCTGTGAGTGGAAGTGATGGACACGGGTTTTTTCAGGCATGGGGAAGTCTGGATGGCTGTGCTGATGCTTGTACTGGGTTTGCGTGTCATCGGCAATGTTAGGGAGTTACTCTGTGGTGGTGCCCAGCATTTGCGTGTAGGACCTGGAGTCAATGGATGAGGGGGGGCCCTGGCTAAGAAAGCTGCCACCACTTCTATAGTACTCGCCATGTCCCCACGCACAGCCCCCACCACAGAGGTTTGTCCAGGCAGGCTGTCAGTCCTTGGGCCATCCCTGTCAGCCCATGGTGTGGGGGCCCTGCTGCTGTGTTTACGAAGAGGATGTGGGCTGTCACAATCCGTGGCAACCCTTTGATGGCTATTGTTTTCTCCAGTTCCACTGTTACCGCTGCTGCTGCTGCCATCCTCCAGGTCTTTGAATCGGACCTGGTGGGTGCGGTTGCGTCGCCGCTTCAGGCGGCTCTCGATATCCGGGGAGTCTCGATTGAGCAACACAGAGCGCACAGTCATTGTCCCGGGCAGCTTGTCCGCCAGAGTGCTCTTGCCGTTGGTTTGGCCTGTGAGCACTTGGTTTGGCTCTTTGCTCACCATGTCTCTTGTTGCTCTTGCTCCCCAGACATCCACAGGCTCTGCAGGCAGTTTCTGTTGTGAAGGCTAACTTGTGTCAGTGCGTCAACAAAGAAATCAATATCCTTTCACTAAATATTCATTTTAACGCTGAGAAATCTGTACAATTGATTGAAAGAGTTCCAGTTTCATCACAGAACATTTACAGCTGTTTCTGTTGTGCAGCTGCTCAGGGTTTTTCAAATCTTGACACCAGGGACCTTCTTTGAAACTCAGATTGTCCTCAGAAAAAGTTGTTTCGCCAAATTCACAGTTCAAGGTTTTACTCATATGAAGCACAGAAAAGTAAATTACGTATATATCGTTGTGATAAATGCTAACCCAAAACCCTCACAGGTCTTTCTTTGCGGACAGGTTTTTACAAAAATAAATATGTGCAGCATCAAATATTCTCTTCAGATGAGCATGTGATAAATGTCCATAGTGTCCATGTCTTTTACGTCCTACTCCATTTTTCCTTTAAGCTTCCAAGGAAGTGAACTCTTCTTTAGGCTGGAGAAGCTTCCAACAAATACGCAGAGAGGAAGGACGCACGGCTTGTCCATCCTTCCTCTGTCCATCACACTGCCTTGTCTACTTGGCGGCTCTGTCCTCTACACCTGCATTGTCCCCTGGGCTCTCAGGGGATTTGATGGCCAAAGTCTGGGATGGTCTTGCGCTCTTACACATAATGCCCCTTTCTGTTTCGGTGTTCCTCCACGTTTTTCTTTCACTTCTCAATGACTCACTCTCTCACGGCTGAGGACAGCTCGGGCTCCTAAAGAGAGCAGGAAGACAGAGAGAGAGAGAGAAAAAAAGAGGAGTGAGAGACTGTAACGGATTCTATATTATTGCATTCTGATGAAACACGATGTGCGTGTTCTTGGGGATAATGAGGAAGATATAAGATAGGCAGCTACTTAAAAAATGCATGAGAGAGAGGTCAGCGAAAAATGGGGAAAGGAGACTTCAATTTCGAAATAATGAAATGATGGAGAAAAAAGCAGACATGAAGGAGAAACACTTGATATATCATCAACAATAGAATAAAATCCACTCATGACAAGTGAAAGAGATTGTAATTATGGCCTGATTCACACGGGCTGAAGGGGGTTCTTATGTGTACTTGATATTCTTTTCTTCTTTTCCTTCAAGACTTTAAATCTTTTGTACGTATGCTCACGGGCATTACTTGCATTGTTAGAAGTAGTTGTTGTTGCAGCAGAAGAGTGAGCGCTATTTAGTATTTCTCCTTCTCAGAGTATGACTGTTATCGTTTTCCTCATCCCGTGTGTCTTACAGATTTTTCTTCTCCTCCATGTTAAACAGTCTGCAGCCCTGTTATCAGTCCTTGATGATATGCCATGGTGACATCCTCTCTGATTCATCTGGTCACTGTGTGACAGTCTGTCTGCCTCGCTGTATTTAGTAGTATGTTCTCGTCAGTCTGATTCTGCAGCCTGTTTTTGACGATCTATGGCCTTGATACGTATATATATCACTTCCATTTCCTGTCTGGACCACTGGCAGTGAAGCGTGAGGCTGTCGTTCGCCGTGCACCATCTATGGATCTGTGTCTTGTTATCTGGCTGTGATTGCCTGTGACACTGACGGGCCTCTGCTAATTCTGTGCGGGAGTGTGACTGGCCGTAACTCTGTTCCCCTCTCTGCTGTGGGAGGGGTAATTAGTGACTCCTTCACAGCTCCCAGGTTATTTAGGGAGAGAGAAACCCGAGGGGCTGCCACTTTTATTTACATCCTCTGTTTTCCTCTTTCTCTCTTTCTTTCCACGCCGCTGAAGAGGAGGATCTTTGTCACAACCACACCCCCGCTGTCAAGAGCCTTTAAAAACATGGTTATTAGCTTAAATTATGATTAAAGTTACAGCACTGCCTCAAGGGGAAATATCAAGCGTGCACGCTTGGATATATATTAATGGATTTGGAAACAAACCATGGGATTCCTTTTCATATTACCTTCTCATCAGTTCAGTGTAAATAGATGAGCTGCTTATTTCACAGAGGAGACACAAACACTGTGGGTTAAAGTGGATTTGGGAGGACTGGATCCTGGGCTACAGAGGCTTAACAAGCATAAAAGTTTAATAGACATGTTACAATTACATTTTTTTCTTCCCAAATCTAAAACCTGAATCTGAGAACTGCTTGGTAGCGCTGGAAAAACACTATTTATGAACATTTAACTCTGGTGCATTGATGCTTCTCTGGAGTGGCTGACACAGTAACCACACATGTAGGGGCCCATGTTTTGGCTGTGGTTTGACAGAAGTGTAAACCAGGGGTGGCCAACCAGTCAGAGACCAAGAAATTAAAGAAAAATTACTGTGATACTATGGAGAGCCACGTCACACACGGGGTCTTACAAACACACTTCCTCTCACACATAAACAAAATGACATGAAATAAAAATCAATATATTTCCAATTTCAAAGCGAGGTTTATTGTGTTTGTAAGTGTGTTTAAATTCGTCCTAGAGAAGAGAAACTGAAGCTTAAGTATCAATGTGTACACCCAAATATGGATCGACACTGATCCCAACGTTGGCATCACTATATCAATATTTAAGATTGATCAGCACACCACTACTCTTAAGTATGTATATATATTTTTATGAATGCATCGAAGAGCCGCACACCAAAAGGCAAAGAGCCACATGCGACTCCCGAGCCACAGGTTGGCCACCCCTGGTGTAAACCAAACCGTAAATATTAGCAAACATTTTAATCTGTGCTCGCTAGCACTTTGGTAGTCTGCTATCATTAAGAAAGAATTAACAAGTTTTATATGTTTTCGGCATTTTGAAGACCATACTATTCATCATACTATTCTAGTAAATTCAATACCCAGTTTTTAATTTTATTTTTTTTATTTTTTCAGTGTTTTGTGCCCCTTTTTGAGAGAAGACAGGACAGTGGATAGGGTAGGAAACAGGGCGAGACCATAGAGTGACCTGGGAAATCACAGGTTGGATACAAACCCAGGTTAACACAAGGCCATACCAGCGCCCCAACAACCCATTTTTGACACCATCTGAGGCTGTCACAACACCAGTTTAGGGGATGAACCCCGTTTGGACAACTTGGTCAAATTTGTGAGCATCAGTCATGTGTTGTGTCCAAGCTGTTGTGCAGCCTACCACCACTAGCTGAGGTTCTCGCTCTGGTTAATGGCTACAGCCATGATCCTAAATTGATCTACTACCCTGATGTAAACAAGCAGAAACAACACATTACATACTGAGTGTGGCCTGTTTGTCAGCATGTTGATCCAGTAAAGAAATAAAGTTGTCTGGTGAAACTAGTGGTTCCCAAAGTGTGGGGCGGTACCCTGGGGGGATCTTCAAAAGCTGATTTGGGGGAGGAGGGGATGTGAAATGCCTTCCAAAATCAAATACTATTTATAAATACATATTTTATCCATTATTGTCAATTTCAAACAAAAACAGAGACTAAATTTGGTATAAAAGCAAACAAACAGATGATGCTTCATCTGTTCTCCACATTTTTTTGGTGAAGAACCCGAAGTGACTAAACCAGGATAAAGATGGTATTAGCGAAGGAAGATTAATTTAGGAAACACAGCTATATCTGCACATAGATAGTCTTAATTTTTACTCATGGAAAAAATTAAGTATCTTTGGCCTTTTTTTTTTTTTTTTTGTCTGTTTCTGGATTGGACGATTGGCGTATCCTTATACCAGGGGGACTGGAAGGATGAGGAACCAGCAAAGACATGAAGGTGATAACCTGCCAGGTAAGGCTAATGTTAGCTGCACATGATCATGTGTTTATCCATGTGAAAAACATTTTGCTAACCTCTGACAATTTTCAGAGAGTAATCTCACCTACAAAAGAATTAGATTTAAAAAATAAGATAAAAAATGTTTAGATAACAAAAGACTTAGCCGCTCTAGAACATTCTCCAAAAACCATTATCAGTACCTATGAGACTATTTCGGTCTGAATTTTAAGGGAATAAATATGAATATTGAATTTGCGCTGGGAATTTTTACCCTTCTCTTGTAAAAGAAGCACTCTCTATTCGACATTCACGCTGACAGATTGTCAGTGGTTTCTGGCAGGACCGTTACCCGTACTCGTCCTGTCGTCGTGTCATCCTCACCGTACCATCTTTCTACCTTCTCTCCTCCCTTTTTTTTCTTCTGTCACTGCATCTTTCTCCCTCTTTCCACCGCCTCAATCTCTCCCGCTGCCGCTCTCCATCCCACATCACCTCAGTTCCTCTCTCTGGATCCGCGAACTATCCTGGGATCAATATTTATGCTGACACTTTAATGAATCCAGACCCTCTTAATGCTGCATGGGCTCACTCCCGTGGCTGAGGCCAGCTCTTTTCCACATGTGACATTTTCATGTTGAGCTTTATTGGCAGACAAGTGATAAATCACCGAGCAGGAGGAGGAAGGTGTGCGACGGCATAATGCCAGCAAGGGTCATAACTCTTTGAGGGTTATTATTTAAGATTTACTACAGCCCGCTCGCTAGCTGCCTACCTCAACGAGAAGGTTTTGTGGTGAAAATAGGCTCCCATCCTCTTTCCTGTGTGTGTGTGTGGCGACGGTAACGCTAAGGTCACATCTGATCTCTGTGTGCTGAGCGGTGCTGACTAGCAGAAACATATCTGATGCAAATTTCAAAACAAAACAGGCCCAGAGTCTGTTTGCACAGATCTAATAATACTCCGAGTCTTTCAGGGATGCTGAGGATTGCATCCATGCCAATAACACACCTTTGGGTCTCGCGGTGCTGAGGAGGTGGAAGGTGCTGCGGATTGAATTGTTATGTAAAGGCATGTCAGATCGGATTGTCTCGGCACGCTTGAATTTGTCAGACAGGACTGAGATGAAGAGGAGGCAGAGAGAGAAAGAGAAAGAGGGAGAGTAAGGAGAGGAGGTAGACATGCACGGTTATATTTAGAGATGCTATGAGACACATAACAAACCGAGAGGAGTACGAATAAGTAGGAGGGAGGGGAGGCGAAGGGGGAGACAGGCAGGAGGAGATGGGTGGAGGGGGGGCAGGGAGCAAAAAGCAAGAGGGAACAACCCCTGGCAGCAGAGGAAATGTCATGGTTAGGGTTCAGTGAAGTGGTAAATCAGGAGCATCAGCGTGTCAGGGCATTTAAAGAGGAACTGGAGAGGAACTGAGAAAAGATATATGATCACTTATTGGCCCTGTGAGCAAAAAAATATTTGAGTTGCAGCTTCACCTGTGCTCTGTCGAAGGGTTTCACAACACGGTCACCTGACAGACTGAAAGCAACGTGCGGGAGAATTTGTTGTTTTTGCACGCAGAGATCTCAAAATTAGGAGCAACTCCTCTAAAGATGCCTGTAGAGGAATTTTTGTTAGGTAAGCATCGCATGCAGCGAAGCATGTCTCAAACACGGGGGGATGTTTCGGTTTATTTAATGCAATAAAACCGACAGGCACGTTGAAAAAAAAAACAGATGTAGACCATAAAGATCCTTGTGGGCTTTAAAATATGTGGGTAAACAAAACAACTTGCATAAATCAGCAATGACACAACCTAGCTTTGGTAAATGAAGTGGACTCAGTGAAGAGATGAGCGAGGTAAAGCTAGTTCAGATATCTCCTTCACTGCGCTGAAGGGTAACAACACTTCGCTGCTTCCACTCAGAGGAGCAAAAAAAAAGTGCAACCGCCTGATAAAATCTTGAACCCGATCATGCTTAACAAGAAATTAAATTACACAAACAAACATGAATTAAATCATGCTTCTTAATTCATTATACATCGCTGGTTATGCAGTGAACGCAGGCATTGTTATTCCTGTCAGACTCTCCTAACAGCAGCGAGATGTAAACGCTGGTTTGTTTGTTTATGACTGTGTACCAGCATCCAATTTGGCCGGTTACAGTCAGCCGTCACAGCGAGCCATATTTTCAGTGGCCGCTGTAGCTGCAGTGCAAGTATTAAAGAATCTGAGTCTAAAGGGACAGGAGCTTCTTCATCAGAATAAAGTTACGCTCCAAAGAGGTGACCACCACAAAAAAAGCACACATAACTCATCACAGCTCCACTTCTATGAGTTTGATTGGGGACAGTGGTTTCCAAAGTTAGGCTGGGACGTCAGAGATGGTTGTAAAACGCCTTTAAAATCCCCAAATCATTTACAATTAAATATTTCATCCATTATTGTAAAAATAAAAACAAAAACAGAGGTAAAATTTGATATAAAAGCATGTAAACAGAAACTGTTTGATCTGTTTTCACATTTCTTGAAGATCCCTGAGATGACTAAACCAGGATAATGATGGTATCAGTGGAGGCAGATTCATTTAGGACACACACAGATATGTGCACACAGGTTGACTCATTTTTCTAAATGAAGTAGCTTAAGCATTTTTTCTTTGTTTTGGTCTGTTTTTGGATGCCCGGTGAGTGTATTCCCAAGGCAGGAGGTCTCAGGTCACTGTTGTCACTGTCAGCTGATTCATTGGGCAACATTAGCTGTTAGCGTCTCCCTTGTATGTGCAGCTATTGAATGTTCAGTAGTCCGAGGAAGTCTATCACCGTTTAAACTTTTCTGCCACTGACACAAGAAAGAAAGAAAGAAAGAAAGAAAGAAAGAAAGAAAGAAAGAAAGAAAGAAAGTGGCCCAGTTATTTCTTTTGGGAGAGGGTTGAGACCAAAACAAAGCTAACATTATGCAGAATTGCTGACTAAACTTCGAACAAATGACTGCAACAACATGATGTGTAAGTACTGGTGTATTTCCTTTAGAAATTAAACACTTTAACAAAGAAGTTAGGGTTAGGGTTAGGAGTAATCTGATCTTCATCAAGCTCAGAGGATTGTGACTGACCCATCACACATCCTGCACTTGGAGTATGAGCTTTTGCCCTTTGGCAGACAATACAGAGTCCCCCACTGTAAACAAAACAGAATTAAAAACTCATTTGTTCCTATTTCAATTAAGCTTTTAAATAGTTCTTTTTAAGGCTGCAGGGATTGCGCAGTGTGTTTTCTTTCTTTTAAGTGCAATATGTGTACAATGTGATATTTCTGTAATGTGAAATATGTGTCTGTATGTGTAATACTAGTGATGTGCATTTTTGTGATGTTTGTTTTATCAGATTCTGGAGACTTGTAAGCAGCAGGCGAGTCCAAAACAAATTTCCCTAGTGAGAAAATAAAGTATATCATATCGTATTGTAACTTCTTGTAACGTATCCTATCGTATCCTATTGAATCATATCACACCATATCTTATCACATTGTATCATACTGTATCGTACCGTACCGTACCGTATTGCATTATATGGTATGGTATGGTATGGTATGGTATGGTATGGTATAGTGTGGTATGGTATGGTAACGGATAATTTTGGATCATATTGTATTGTATGGTATGGTATGGTATGGTATGGTATTGACAATAATGTATCGTATTGTATCGTATCGTATCGTATCGTATCGTATCGTATCGTATCGTATCGTATCGAATCGTATTGTATCGTATCAAATCATATTGCATCATATTGTATCATATCAAATTGTACCGTATCATATCGAATCGTATTGCATGGTATGGTATCGAATCATATTGTATTGTATCGTATTGAATCATATCGTGTTGCCACAGCTGTCGCTGCAAAAATGTTGCTAGTTAAAAAGTGCATTGGTCGATTTTGTATGATACTGTTTGGCTAAGATGTTGTGGCATAATCTGATGCAACACTTCATCGTTTCTCTCTGAGAGACTTAAAAACATCAACAACCGAATGTTGTTTACGACCAGATCTCAAATCTGGACGACTTTAAAAACACCAACATTTAGAACTAGATAAGAAAAACTACTTTCAGTGTTGCTGCTCCCATAATTTCAAATATTTTTCGAGTGATGGCTCAACTCCTCTCTCTGATTTCATGTTTTAATCCTCCAAAGATGAGTATCACATTTGATAAATTGAGCAGTTTGGCAACCTTTTTAGTCAGGTTTGAGTAAATATGCATTCATTCAATGCAGAAAATACTTTTTTTGTTTTTTCTTGAGGCAAGTAATTGAAAATAATGATTGATTTGCCTGAGTGAAAGTGTGGATGATTTCATGAAAGCAGGCCTTTTGAAAAAGGCCAAAATAAAACTTCAGCTGCCCCTAGTGGTGTAATAATCCTTAAGGGGTTAGAATACTTTTTTTTTTTTTTTCAAGAAAACTGTTCATCTTGTTGATGAGATTGAGGTCTTTAAAACTCATATATCAAGTATGTTAGTTTGGCGTTACAGGGTCAAAGAGACTGTGTGTGTGAGCTACTTAAAGGAAGTATCTGCTGTGCTTTACACTGAGAAATACATTGTCAAGCAGGAACAAAATGAGCATGGATTGTGTGGTTACTGTATCTGTAATTGTTTCTATGTATTTTTCTTCTGTTTCATTGTATTTCTTCAGGGCCCCCATGGAAAAAGGACCTTGGTCTCAGTGGGTCTCCCCTGCTTAAATAAAGAATGAATGAAAATGAGTTTAAAAAACCAACTAAGGCTGTCATAAAGAGGTGTTCTTAGGTGAAAAATATGTATTTTTGTATGTCTTTTTGTGTTGGATGATTAAACGTCCATGTTTTGAACATTTTTCAAAGGAAAATCAAAAGATTCATCTCACATTTTCACATCAGAGCAGTTTTGAAGTTGCCTATCATGTTTCATAGCTAAAAGTTGGCGTTACCACAAAACGATAAGTAAGCAGCTGACAATTCCTCTGCTTTTCACCAGCGGCCACTGAACTCTGTTCAAACACGCTGTCGTCTGGTTTTAATCATCGTCATCCAAGCATCGTTTCAACCTTTGTGCTGCAGACGAAGAATCAGATCATGTGCAGTTTTCTTTTCTCTTCTACTGAGGCAAACTTCGCTGTGTGATGTTTCTGAACCTTCTTGTGAACATCCCACGGCTCATGATGCACTCTGATCATGTGTTTCTAGGAAAATGAAATGCAGTGCACGGGATTGGAACTGCAGCTGGAGGATTACTTGTTGTCTCAATATCCATTTAGAAAAGAAATTAAATAAATAAATGTATTAAATTTGTATTTTCTGACACGCTGATGTAGTAACCATGTTTTAGCCAGCAGGAAAACGGTTGACATTTGGTGTCAGATGTCCAGATTTGAGTTTACCGTTTATTCAACCAAAGTTATATTATTCAAATACTGGTATGTGCTCATTTGGTGGTTTTTCATTAAAAAACAAAAACAAAACAAGCAAAAAAAAAAAAAAAAAACAGAAAAGTGAGCTGTAATACTAAAAAAACATGGTCCAAAGATCATTAAGCATCCTTAGAATCATCACGTTTTATGTTGGGATGTGGAAACTGACGCTCAGTATCTCGAGGCTCATCTTTAGCAGCAAATCTCTCTAAAGCATATCTTTCCTTTATCCCTTCCTCAGTCCATCGTGCACACATTTCAGGCTGGAGCATCCCTTGCACTGTCACACAAACATACACAAATGTGAGCTTGCAGTATCGCTGGGCAGCTCATTCCTAAAAAGGACAGAGCAGCCACCCTGCTTGTGCCAGTTTCCTTGAAGCATGGCCGGATTATTTCGAACTTTCAGAGTGTGAGTGCCAGAAATGATTTGTTCCATCTGTCCTCTTTTGACCAGAATCCTCTGCCTAATATGAAATCCCTATATTTAGGCCAATGGATTGTGATAAGCATACTCTGCCAACTGTGAGCAAATTTGAGGATGTTTGAAAGAGAGCCAGAGTAAACATTGCTTTTCTTTCCTGCACGCCTTCTGCAGACTAATTGTCTTGTTTCTCTGGCTGGTTGCTTCTTTTATGCTCCATCTTTTGTGTCTCTTTTCCTCCACTCTGCCGCTGGATTCAGAGAGGTTAAACTCCAAAAAGGTTTCTGTGAGGAAAATTAGCAGCAGAATGAAACAGGTGGCTCTGTTGGCATGTTGATGTGAACGCTACCTGTGGGTGCGTATAGAGCAGTCAGCTCCCCGGGGGTGACTCTCTGCTGGGCGGACGTGCTGCGATTCCTCTGTCCAAACTAATGTTCAGAGCGTGCATCATAGCGTGTTACCTCTAAAACCAGGACACTGTCAGTCCAGGAAAACACAAAGCCAGCAGACAGAGATTTAAAGAGTGGGCAGAAAGTGAAAGAGAGAAAGTTTTACTTTCAGATTACATTAAGTTCTGTTGGCTGAAATTAAATGGAGGAGACAGAGGGAGATTTATAAGCAATGAGAGAAAAAGGGATTAAATAGTCGGCGGGAGAGGAAGCAGGGAGGTGGAGATAGCTGACCCTTTAAAAGACACGTTGATGAGATAAGATAAAAGGGAAATATACTGTAGCGGGGAGCAGAGGGAGTGAGAGAAGGAGGGAAAGAGGGTCGGGCAACAACGGGCAGGATTAACAGCGCAGCATTTCTCCACACTGCAAAGATGTGTGTGCAAAATGTGCATCTGTGGCTGTGTGCATACGTGTGTTTGATCAAGTGCATGCATGCATGAAAGTGCATGTGCAATTACATTTGCAGCACATGTCAATGACACTATTACTATGAGATCAGTCACCTTACATGAGTAAAGGAGGATCTGAATAAAGTATTACTCCTTAAAGTGATGTTATGATGTGTGAGAGTGTGTTTGGTTTCTTTAAAGATGCATTAAAACTTCAACACGAGACGTGAACATTAAAATCCCCATGAGGCCGGAGCAGCAGGCGCTGGATCTTGCGGAGATATGGATCCATACAAATGGAATTCCCTCACTGAGTGCCTCCTCCTCCTCCACCACCACCTCCTCCTCCTCCTCAAACTTTCTGCGCACACTCCCCCCACCACCACACACACACATATAAACACACACTCCTGCTCATGACAAATATGCAATGAAAGCATGCTCCTGGAATCTGCAAAGCTGCATCACCGACACACCGATGTAAGCTCCTCACTCTTTAAAGCTCCTCATAAAGCTGCACAATCTCGGAAAATAACTCCCACACCTGCGGTAAAGCAAATCCCAGCATCCAAACACACACACACATACATATGCGCGCGCGCACGCACACACGACCCCATTTTGGAAGGTTTTGCACGCACACACACACAAAAACACACCCCCATTGTAAGAATCAATGGTGCACACGCACACACACACATCTGCTGAGCACATAAACAAAATGCATGCACGTGTGCGCACACATGCAAGGACGCACAGACGCGCACACTCCTCCTTCTTATTTCACATTTGGGATTTTTCAGAGAGAAACAGTGAGTGGAGAAACAAAAAGACACTTCACTGCTGCTCTGAAATCTGTCCCCGCTCGGCGCTTTCTCTCTGGGTTAGGGTGAAGCTATGGTGATGCTGAGAGGAGCCTGATGGGGAGATTGCTGTACTATCTTCCATCAGGACACAGAACTGAGTCACACGTACCACATCTCCCTCTTCCTGTTCCCCCTCCGTGTTGTCTCTTCTTCCCACAAGCGCTCGCTGCTCTTCTCCGCTCTTATTCCTTCACGTCTCTTCAGCCCATTCTTCCATCCCTCTGCTGTTCATGTTTGCTATTTTTTTTTAATTCCCACCTCTCTTGTCAGTGCAGCTCGATACTGTTTCCTTTCCTCTTTTTAGAGTCCATCTGCTCCTCTCCTCCTCCTCTCCTCTTCCTCCCTGCTCTCTGATTGTGTCTTTTTCCAGCTCGCCCTCCTCTTCTCCCGTGGATTCATGCCTTTCACGTGGGAACCTTTTTATCCATCCCTCAGCTGCTCGGAGCTCCGCTGCGCTGCGCTGTGCTGTGCTGTGCTGAGCTGAGCCTACCTAGCTGTCTGAGTGTTTGAGTGGAAGTGAACGGACAGGAGGGGGAGCAAGACGACAAGAGTGAGCAAACAGGCAGTTATCCTTTCAGATGCTCCTCGTCTCGTTCCTCTTTCCTCTCTCCCCGCTTCTCGCTGCGTCTCTCCATCGTGACCCCCTCTCTGTGTCGCCATGCAAGCCCCCTGTATCCTTGTAAGCAAAGGAGGGAGGGAGGGAGGGAGGGGAGTAGGAGGCTGAGGGAGGAGGAGGAGCCAGAGAGTCGGTCTAATTAAAAAGCAGAGTATGTACAGCTGCAGAGGGCAAAGAGGGAGACGGAGAGAGGAGGAGAGAGGAGGAGAGCAAAGTGATCCAGGGGGCGGAACCAGGGGGAGAAGTCAGTGGGGGGTGGAAATGAGGGGCATGAGGTGGGCTGGGGGTGGTTTGGTAGTAGTGAGAGGTGGGGAAGAGAAGGGAAAGAGCTGACAGGACACCACGGTCAGCTGGAGAGGAATGCAGAAAGGTCATGCATACAGAGCGGTAGGGAGGGAGGAAGGAGGAAGGAGGGAGAAGGAGATAGGAACAGACAGGTAGAATTATTCTACAGATATCTCCCATATGAGCCGGGGCAGAGCCGGGGAACCGTGACCAGCAGGATAATAGAGACACATGGACAATGGGCCTCAGATCCACAGTCAGCGAAGGTTAAACCACTTCAGACCTGTCAGGCTCTTTGAATTAACATGCCCAAAGTGTTTGCTGTTGTGCATGCAGATTAAAGGAACAACACCAGTTTACATCAGATGAATCGCACGTTTCTCCTCTCAGGTTTACTCCGTCCGAAACGATCACCTAAAGCAAATTGATTTAGTTTTCCCTCTCATTGCGATACGCTGACCTCATCATGGTGTTTCCACCTGAGGCTGCTTAGCACAAACCACTCTTTATGGACGAGATACAGAGATAAAGACTACACCTAAATGCCTCAAGGGATGACACATCCCATCTGATTTTATCAGCTCTGATCACTTATCTTGTTCCAGCTCGGCTCTCTCTATCAGGCTTACATTAACATCCAGTGAATCCTATTTTTACATCTCTCAGATGTTCTGCTTTTACACATTCAGAGCTCATTTCTGGGAACCCTCGTACGAAGCATCTATAATACAATTTCATGGAAAGAGGACAATTACTTCATAGAATCTACAGTAATAGAGAATGAATGAACATGCCATCTGCTGCAGTGCTGAGCTGTAATAAGATAGAATAAGATATGCAAATGAAATACATGGGCTGCTCATATGAATACAGACCGGTCCTTTGGATATTAGAGGAACCATGAAAATGTTCATATTTGAAGATCCCACACAAGTTTTATAAACGTGCAGATGTTTCTTAATCTTTACCTAAATAACTGAGGTACTGAAGGCAAATATGCAGTTACACCAGGGGCGGAGCCAGGATTTGGGTGGGCCTTAAACTACAAAAGTTGGTTGATCATTGTTTAAAATTTTATCAACGTTGAGGGGTTTAGACCTGTTAATGTTCTTTGGAAGGTGTCTTGAGATAATGTTTGTTGTGACTTAAGAGTTAAAAACTGTTGGACAGCCTATAGTCGTAGTATACGCGTGTCTTCTTGTGTCTTGCGGCATTAATCCACTTCACGTCCCTGTAGGTTTAAAACACAAAAAAACTTTTATTTTTAGAAGTGTCACAAAATTATCCAGAGGCTTCAATATAACCAAAAATTTCACGTATGCTACAAAACACAGACAAGGTAAAAAAAAAACTAAAAAAAAAACGTGACTTCTCTGCTGGCTGGCTTTTGTTTTACTGAACTACGCAACTGTCCACAAGCCACACCCCTATCAGTTCCCTCCTAACGCCACGGTAACTCACATAAGTCCCAAAATTATCCAAGCACTACACCAAAATTAAGTTTAGCTGTATCAAAAAAAACAAAAAAACATTCCCTTGATAGAAAAACAACACTTCCAAATTTATGCAGAGTGCAATATCAACATATTCATTATTTAACCACATTTAAATGACTAAAACTTGTCTCATACATAAATATAGATTGATTAGCTGTTTAAATGAATAAAAACCACTGAAAAATACATCATTGTCCCTTTGAGTGGTTTTAAAGCAGATTTATTGGTTTTTACTTCCTTAACATTTGGTTAGATTTTATGACGTTTTGGGGAATCAGACAGATCCAGGTGATGACCAAAGAACAGTAGCGCAACAACAAGCTACACCACTACAGTTTTTCATGTGGTATAGGCTGTAAAAGCAGCGAAATTAACAACGGTGACATTAAAGACAAAAAATCAGCAGTCTTTTCCAGAATCCTTCTCTAGTCCTGCCTGTATAACTTTCTACTACTCTATGGTTGCTTGTGTTGCACGGCACTTTTGTCCAAAGTGACGTATTAATTAAGACAGAGGGGAAAACCTTAGTGTGGCTAAATCTTGTTTGGCTACAGGTGCTGCCATCTAGTACCAGAAGAGTGCTTTTTTTTTCATCTAAATAATGAGATAAACTCAGCTTGTTTTATAAAGACAGATCATCTTACAATAACAAAACAAAACTGAAGAGACACAATTTCACACATATTAAAAAAAAACTGGTTAAAAAAGTAAAGAAAAAGGAAAAATAATAGAAAAGTTTAATGTTGTGCTACTGGAAAATGATTGCGGCCTAGGGCAGCTGGGCCCACCCATAACGCCACCCCTGGGTTACACAGAGATGAACATAATTCTTAATTCTGACAAATTTCAAACAAACTTACTAGTAAAAAAGACACTTAATGGTAAAAACACCATCATACCTCAAAGTGAGCTCCCAGCATGCAGCCTGTCCGTTCTTCCTACGTCCTCTAAAAGTAGTATGGGAGGTGGAGTCTTCAGTTATCAGGCTTCTCTTTGGGATCATCTACCAGTCAGGGTCAAGGAGGCAGACAATCACTCTACTTTAAGTGTAGGCTTCAAACTTTCCTTTTTGATAAGTAAGTAACTTTAAATCTAAAAGTTTTGTTGTGTTTCAGCCTCTTGTTTACACTGAAATGGCGTTTTAGCTGACCTAAAACGGGACCTTTGAAAACAGCCCCTAAAGTGGATTTTTTCTGAAACGCCACAGCCACCGTTTTGATGTAAACGGCGAGCTAGACTTTCAGTGGAAACGCTGACGTCACGCTCCCTTCTAAGCATGTAGTACATTGGTACAAAAGTACTGACGTTACCATTGTAGCTGACTACTGTGTTGTTTTTGTGCTGCTCAATTTGCTGACTGTCTTTCAAGTTCATTGCTGTTGCTCCACTTCTGCTCTTAGCATTCACCAATACACCAGATGATCTACCCAACTTTACTTCAGAGGAGATCTACCAACAGCTGCTTCTGGACAAGACAGTTATAGCGCCAACTACAGGCCTGGCATGCTTACTGCAGCGTTATCAGTCCCTCAGTGTTTCTGTGCAAACGTTTTGCATTTGGGGTGAAATGTTGTGGTGCAAAGGGGGCCTAAATGTCTGATTAATGTTACTGCTCATAGATCTTTCTGAGAGTCCCTGACCTCTCTTGTCTTGAAGATTCCTCTGGATCTTTGCTGCAGACTACCTGCTGCTGTGGACCTGCCAGACTCCAGCTGCTACGACTATTAACAGTCTCACCCAGGGTGGTGCCATTTTTCAAAAAGAAAAAAAGGGAGGGGAGGATAATCATGAAAAAAGAAGCAATCAACGTGCATAATTCTTTTTTAAGTCAACAATAGGCCCTATTACAATCCAAACAACTGAAGATTCATTTGAATGCAAACTAAAAAGACATTAGACATTTCATTTTCTGTGATAGCCACACCTACGATGTGGGAGATGGCCTCACGCAAACATTAACAGGACGTAATGTGAATGGGCAGCTCAATCAGAGTTGGCATTTACCTCAATCAATAAAATGTAACATAAAACCTAATCGATTGAGATTTCACAACTGAATTACCCCTGAGATTAAAGGTGCGGCTTGACCTTGGAGATAGGCAGTATTTACAACAACAAACTCAGAAAAGCAACAGGATTTCCAGCTAAATACTAATACGAGTAAGGAAGAATGAATGTAATGTAATGTAATGTATATGTATTGTGTTTTATTGACCACACTTATCTTGTGATACAGCACAACAATGTCATCGATGATTGCAGTGACACCTTTGGCCCAAACTGACAGTGATTTTCCAGGATAAAGATTACCAGTAGCACCACCACCCCCTCTTGGGAGATTTTTACCAAGGTGTATGTTTGTTTTGAAGCAAATGAACAGAGAGCAGATCTTCTTTAAAGCTATTCTTTTCTTTGTTTAAGACAGTTTCTTTCTAGATACAAAGCAACAAGGTTATGTATTTGTTAAGAGGTACATAGTGCTACTATTTGGAATGTGACAACAAGCAAACTTTGTAAACTCATGGCAGTTGACGACTCATCTCTTTGCAATTCAGGACAGAGAGATACAAAAACATCATTTCTCCCTGCAGTTATTAGGCTTCATTACTCTGTAACCAACAGGAGATGAACTGGTAGAAAATTTCTTGTTTTTTGTTGCGTTTTATAATTTCACCTGCCAAACACCTGAATTTCTTTTCAGTGATCACTAAAGTACATTGTATTCTATTCTATTCTTCAAAACTCAATTTGTAGTTTAGTGTCCAGAAGGTGAGCAGACTATCCGTTCAGCGTTACTCACAGCCCGGTGCTCTGAGACGTGTCTGTAACGTGTGTAGAACGTTAGTAGGGCTGAATCATTTAGGAAAATAATCTAATTGCGATTTTTTTGGGCCATTATTGCGATTCCGATTTAGCATGCGATTGGTACTGATTTGTACTTCTACATTATTCACTTAACACAAGCAAAAAAACGTTTTATGGTACAACATATAAACATATAAACAATTCTTTCCTGTAGGCCAGGTCTACATGTTATGATGAAATGAGATGAATTGATGCATGAATTAATACAAATAATGTATCTTTATTCAACTATTACAATCACAGCAGAATATTGACTTGTTGATTTAACTTCAAGCCTTATAGACTTGCAATAATATTATATTATTATTATTTCCTTGAATAAAATCAGAGAAAGGAACAAAGTGCTGAAGAACAAGAGGCCTGGTACGAACAATAATCAGAAAATAAATATTAATCCTCTTGTCTATGATTTTCATAAAGTGTCGAAATGGGAATAAGACCAGATCTCTAGCTCAACCACTGAAATATGTCAACATGTGGGATGCACCTTTTTATAAAATAAAAAGGGCCACTGTGTGACCATAAATATCAATTGAATTAAAATCTTACTGATCTCTCATCAGTACCAAAATACAAACTAAAGTGCTGAAATGTAAATAAAAACAAGTTTTGAAAATTGCCTTCAATTACATTGCGATGTCGGTTTAAATTAGAGTTAATTGTTCAGCACTAAACGTTAGTGAATCCTGGTTATGTCCTGCCAGTTATCTACCAATCAGAGCTAACATAACCTCACTCTTCATTTGATTGATAGACTCTCAAGTTTGAACAGACCACTGCAGAATAACTGCTGACTGTGGGTTGGAAGCAACATTAGCACAAACAGTTTAGCCTGTGTTTTAGCTCGTGCTCTATCACTCTCCTGCTTAGCTTTCTTCTGCTCTGAACTCCTTTTTCTTTTCATCTGTTCAGCTCCTGTGTCCAACATGACTACAACATAGATATAAAAAGACAGATCTTGCTCCTCACTGCTTAAATCATGCCTCTAGAAAAAAAACAAGATTTTATTTTCAGGTTTGCCTCACTGCAAAATAAAAGTAGCCAAATCGACCTTTAGCATTTATTAATACTAAAAATGACATCTCTATTCTATGTGACTCAGAAAGACCCCGCAGAGCTGCACCTGTGTCGGACATATGTAGGTTGATGCATTGGTTGTAATAGTGGGTGAAAAGGGTTTTGTGCTACACTGGGAGCTTGCTTTTGCATGATGGCAGAGACTTTGACGTCTGTGAGAGTTGAAAGACGAGCGATGTTAGAATCAGAGCTTGTTTGTGGCTGCAGGAGACTGTCAGCATGGTGGAGCAGCAGATGGAGCAGCAGAGGATAATGAAAAGAAGGAACGACTCTAAGAGGCTTCCAAACAGACGGAGTTACTCAGCTACAGAGAGGACCTTGAGTTTACCCACCACAAAGACTTCCCCGCTGGCGGCGCTTATAGGAGGTGTTTGGTTTAATGTCCATTATTTTTGACGACGTTTGAAGCTCTCCAGCGTCTGCGCTGTCCTGCTGGTCATTAAAGTCGAGTTGTTTGAGGGTCGAGAGATCTTCAGGGAGCGAAAAAGTAGTTCTTTATTGTTTTAGAGATTTTTCAGGCACAGATACAGAAGCTGCCTGCAAACTGCTTCAGAAGATGAAACACAAATGAGGATGTTCGTCTGCCACCATGGACTTATTCTGCTGTCGCTGTTCCATCTCTGAGACAGGCTAAAAATAATACACAGAGTTATCCTGTAGCTATGATATATGTGTATTATTATAGGTTTAAGGGCTGGTGTATGTCATGTATTATACTTTCTGCATATCCTTGCTGTAGAGGCTTAATAATTTCCAGTCTAATGTCTTCTGTTGTAACCCTTGGCTCATTATTTTTTGTAACTACTTGGAAATCATTGTGTTGAGATGGTTAACTCTTCACTTCATGTTGTTATACTGGCTCATTTTTCTTTTAACTGGATAGTAGGAATATGTCATTTTGTGTTTCATTTGATATCGTGAATTGGTATGTGAACTCCAGACTCCTGAGTCAAGATCCAATTAGTTACTGGATTAGCATTAGTCCACTTGACTCAAAACCTTCACATCTCAGCCATTCCCAAGTACTACTGGCATTCCCCAGAGTTCAATCCCTGGGCCTCTTTTTTTTTTTTATCATCGATCCCCTTCTTTTTGGCCAGATTTTCTGTAAATTCAACATCAGTTTCTGTTGATATGCAGATGACACCCCTCTATCCTCCCCAACAATTCCATTGATAGATCTCTCAGAAGCTTGCGTTATCTCACAGGAGTCAGAAACATGGTCTAAATCAGGGGTCACCGACCTTTTTGAAACCGAGGGCTACCTCACGAGAAATGAGTGGCCCTTTGTGCCACTCGTCTGATAAAAAAATTCTGCACAGATCACTTTTTAATGACATTAAACATAGAAGTGGTAATACTATGTGAAGAGACTGCTCACAGGACAGTGTTGATTATTTCACAACTATTATTAATTATTTTTAACATTTGCCTCGCGGGCACCTTAAGTGGTTCTTGTGGGCACCAAGGTGACCACGGGCACCATGTTGGTTACCCCTGGTCTAAATAAACATACAAGTTCTGGGTGATGTCACCCCTCTGTTTCTAAAGCAAAGTTTTGAAGCCTATCGTCGTATGCTGCAGTTTTGGGAACACTCGACAAAACCTAACTTCTGTCAAGGTAGTGAGAGGTAAAGAGGCAAAGTTATGATCTTATTTTCTTCTAAACCACAGAGTTGTAAGAAAGCCTTCTTGGTGTAACCATAGTATAAATGTATTTATTTCTGCTGTAAAGGTCGACTTCCACATTGGCCCGATTGTAAGTTGCATTATTGCAGGTATTATGTCAGAGGTCGTAAACATTAAAGCTGCTGTAAGGAACTTTCTGGTTGTAAGGATTTTGGTGCCCACACTTTCTCTTAGGACAAAGTGAACCTTTTTAGCCTATTTCTGTCCTTCCCCGTGCAACCTCATCTCATCATCTTATAGAATTTATTTTCTGTAAAAACTTAGAAGGGCTTGTTACGTCACATTATGTTATTATGCCCCAATATGTGATAATATCATACATTTTCACGCCATTATGTAATAAAATTATTGAGCGCATTGTGTAATAAACTTTGTAATTACTATGTAATAAGTTCTTACATATTGCATTACTAATTTTTTTTTTAAAAAGTGTGTTTCTGCGTGCAATAAGTAAGATCTTATTACATATTGCATTCAAGAATTTTATTACAAAATGTGGTATTATTACATAATGATGTGAAAATGTATTACATTATTACATATTGGGACCTTATTAAATAATGTGGCGTAACAAGGCTGTTTACTGAGGTTGTTCCTCTGTTCCTCTCAAGGTCTCATTTGCTTTCATAGGTTGCATAAAGACACCAGTATTAAATTTTCAACCTGTGAAAAGTCCTCCTCACAGGAGCTTAAAATATTCAACAGGTTTAATATTTAAGTTGTGTGTCTGTCTGTCTCTGTGTGTGTCTGTGTGTGTCATTACTGTGTCTATATGCCTGTGCACATACTCCATGTCAGTCCTACTTAAGTCAGAGCCACACTTTGCTCACCCCATTAAAAAAGTCTGGACATGCCACTGGCGGTAAACTCTTGTTATCCTCCAAATCAAAAGTATAATCGTATCATATCCCTCTGTCTAACTGTGATTCTGAATATTTTCCTCTCTGCTGCTCCCTCACTTTTCTTTGTTTTGCTCACATAAATCAGTTATCCTCGGGGGAAGCCAAAGAATTGCAATTATTGTACATCAAATCATCCAAAATCCAGTTCACGTAACCAATCTGATTCTGTTTTTGTAGAGCCACCAAAGAACACTGCTTCTTTCTCTGGCTCTCATTAATCAGACACGCGTCTGAGCGGCTGCAGAAAGTTGAATTTTAAGCAGATCTTTAATGTACACTTAGTTCAAGTCATCAATCACAGGCTCACGCAGGGCTGCAGAATAGAGGACATGCCTAATGGTGATATCTTACTGTGGCCATTACCTGCAAAGGCTTTTCTTACTTTGCTGTATCGTTTTGGAGCATGATGGATGGACAGAGGGGACAGTCATTTGCTGGATCTGACCCGAGTACAGCTGGCATCCTGGTCTTTGATCTGACGTGGGCACAGGACATCGTCAAAGACTTAAACTTCCTTTGATGGATGAGGGAACTTTTCCTGCTTTGTTTCTGGGCCGATTAATGGCGCTCTCCATCTGTCCTCCTGTCTTGAAACAAGGCTGGAGGTCAGGAGAGAAATGCTGCTTGGCAATGTAATAAATGAACGGGACGATGGAGGTTGAGAGTGAGAGATTTTTTAGCTGCAGTTATGCACCACTGACAATACCATGCAACAGTCTTCAGGCCTGGTGTTCTTGTAAATGTGTGAAAGTTATTCATGGGAAAAGTTTTGAAGGATCTTTTCCTGCTGTCGTCTCATAAACATGAGGGTGTAAAAGCATGAGTTTCTTCAGGACAGTGCTTTTAGTGCCCTCCACCAGGTGGCAATGTTGCTTTAATGTGTCAGGCAAAGGCACATGACACTAAACCTTTCAAGTGATGTTCGTCTGAAATGTGACCCTCTTTGTTTCTGTTTGGAGAAAATATTTAGTTTGAGGATGAAACTAGTGAAAAAAAACAAACATGCAGGAGAATGTGTGTTTTTATGTGTGTGTGTGTGTGTGTGTGTGCATCCTGCTGTGTTACGTCTCTATTCGCTCCTGGCAACATGAATGAAATCCAGCAGTGAGTCTGAGCCTGCTGATGTCACTGATGCTGAGGATCTTAAAGGAATTTCACAGAAATAAATGAATCATGGGCCACGGGGCACATTGGATTGAGATGCAAAGGGAAGAACCTAAATCACATTCTGCATCTTATGCACAGAAAAGGTGTTTAAATATAGCTCTGAGTTCATGTTCTGCAGCATGTATACCATCCATAGGATGCTGATGAAGTGATGATGCAGCAGCTGTGAACATCCTGCCTGCTTTGATCTGCTGGATTTGGAGGTTTAAAAATTAAACATCAAAGAGAATCTCCAGCAAGTGAGGTTTGTCAAAGATTCAAGAAGAGATTTTTCTAAAATATATATTTTACCTTCTAGATATTGGACAGAACCACAAGCTAATTTAATTAACACTGCAGATAAGTTTAAACTCTACTTGGTGTGATTAATCTGTTTTCAGGTTAGAAAATGAAAAATTCATCCTGATTCATTTTGATTTAAAAATTCAATTGAGGAAGACTCAAACAAGTAACAAAAGCACCAAACAGCCCTGAGTTTTAATCAATCAAAAACAATAAAACAAAACCCTGCAAGTGTTTGATCAAAACCGAGAGAAACCTCATTTCATAATTACAGCTCTGGATAGTAATCATAGCACAGCACAAAACACAGTGCATGCTGCAAACACTTCACCAGAATATGAAAAGTGCACCATGTGAAACCAGAATTCATGTTACAATCTGGACTGAGTCATCAAAGGCGGCACAGTGCATACAAGAGACACTGAGCCACAACATGAAAAGAGCAGTGAGTGAAGATGATGCTCTGGTAGGGAACGTTAAGAGCACCACGCAGGGAGTAAGGTTATGTTGGTACAAGGTTTATCTATGTAATACAAATGGTGGATTCATAACCCAAGTTTTGAAGCTCCTGTCTCTATTATTAATTAGTTTAAACTCAGAGGAGTCTATGCTAAAGCAGCCTTTCTATTATTTGCTGTGGTATTTTCAGAAGTTTGTTGGAGCCAGATCATGTTTTATGAATAAATCCCCACCTGTTGACGAGCTCAGCTAGCACCACTAGTCAGACAAAGACAGAGTTGGGGTTTGTTATCCTAACAAATAAGAGATGTTCAGAGAGGTGCAGCATTTTTCTGGGATTTTTTTTTTCCAATGACATTTATGTTTTTTTAACATCTTAATGCAATTGCTGCTCGTGTCTCTGTTGTTTAACAGTAAGGTGGTAGAAAGTGGCAGCCTCCAGTCTACAAATGAGAGACAATGCAGGAGTGCTAAAACCTTCTATTTCTTGAGTGTCAGCTTGAGGCTGGCTCTGAAAGTACCTGAAGTCACACACTAAGCCGAAAAAAAGCTGTTTTCACAGCAGAAATAAATCTATTTACATCCTGTTTCAAAAAATGTCCCCTATCTGAATAAGGGATGGGTACTGAATTAGGTACTTTTATAGGTACCGACCAAATTCTGTCAAAAATACCGGTACTGGATTCACGTAAAAACCAAAAGGTGCCATGTTTAGGTACCTAAATACATCCTTGTGACTGTGAGGGAGTGGAAGAGAAGGAAATTTTCCATGCAGGACATGAACTCAGCATTGCAAGGTTATATATTAAAGAATAAATATGTTAAATAGAAAAAAAATGAGATTTTTATTATCAAACAAATTGATATTTTTTACCACATAAACACAAAAAAGTACCAAAAACTGGTACCGTTGAGTACCAGTAATGATTTCCAGGAACCAGGCATCGGTACCGTATCGTTTCAAATATGATCCCATCCCCTGTCTGAATAGTTAATTTCTCCATTGGCCACACTGCACTGGGGGGTTCTAACTTGGCAGTTCAGAGGATGTTAAGATCATGAACTTGTCCAATCAGAGGCACAGCTCGGCTCATATGACTGCCATGCTGCGCCCTACAGCCGTACTCAAAGACCTGGTCACTTCCAATATGGCTGCAATAGCCGATCTGCTTCACAAATCCATTTCAGGAACAGATGGGTGACATCAGGCAGACTACGTCCATTAATTATACAGTCTATGGGTGGTAGAGCATATTTTTTTTCCTTCCCAAGTTTCTTAAAAGCTTTGTAAACAATAGTGGCATGCACAGACTTTTTGAAGGGCAGGGCTGAAAAAAGGCACATACAGCAGATTCTCACTACCCAAGAGGGCAGTTGTATTTTGCCAACCAAAATGGTACTTTAGCACATGTTTTTTTTTTCCATCCAAGAGAGCAGTTAAGTGTATTTTGCCAACTAGGAGGACACTTGGGTATGCATTTTGCCTTCCAAAAGGGCAGTTTAGTGTGTTTTGCCAATCAAGAGAGCACTTTGGTGCATGTTTTGACTCCTAAGAGGACATTTTAGGGCTTGTTTTTTTTAACATTTGGTCCCTGAAATACACCAAGTGCAACTGCGGTCTGTCTCCACGCCATCACGGCACTGAATCAGATAGGTTTCCATACAAGTCAATGTGTCAACTGGTCAGCTGGTCAGACAAGTTGCAGCCAATACACAGCCATTCTGTTTTTGACGTATGCCAGGGTTGTTTCGCATCAATCAACTGCCAAGAAGTCAAGCATGGAAACTACCTAAAAACACAGCGACTTTCAAAATAAAACAAACCATGTAAAAACCAGATCATATTTAGCTTGATTATGATGACTAACTGACATTATGAGCAGAGCCAGACTAGGAGTTGACAGGTTTGAGGTTTTACAGCCCAACATGAATGAAAAGAGACTTATCAATAGAGTGGAAGCGTGGGGACTTCTCAGTTTCGCAACTCAAGCTGTCTGTCAGTCATGCAGCTTGTCGGACTGAACACGCAGCTGGTGTAAATCGACAAACACAGTCAGCATCAGTGGAGCTGGGCCAGACTGCAGGGGTATCTGGTGTATCTGAGGTGTTTTAAACAATGCATCCTGAGGCTCTCATTTAAGCCCATGAGGTAACGCTAATACTTAAAATCAATGGTTACAAACGGTGGAGAATAAAACATGGCCTGAGCGTCTGTGACGTCACCCATGTACTTCTTAATTGAAGCCTGTTTTCCAAACTGCTAACCACACTAGCAGTACTTTCTGATTTGGCCAAAGTGAAGTATGTAGCATGAAAACAAGAGCAGAATCTGCAATATGCCACAAATACCCACACATCTTACTAATTCTGATGTCCTACATATTGATACCCACAATGCAAAGCTTGAATGTCGGTCTTCCTCTTTTCCTGTTTATGGTGGGTGGCTTTTAGTTTTTGGTGCATTAACACCACCAACTAGGGCGAGTTTCCAGAACAACTACAATACCAAATAGCTAAGGTTTGACAATCTGTTACATTAACAGTGAAGTCATGTGACAGAAACTTTGGTGATTCCTGTCCCTTTAGTTATTATGAAGGTGACACTCAAACAGGTAACTGTTCATTTTTATAACAATCATGAAAATGCATATTAATCTATTCACCTTTTTACATTTATTCAAACCATCACATAGTTTTTTTTTTTTTTTTTTTTATGGACGTAGTTTTGCCAGTTTTGATTCTGCTTTCCAAAACAGAAAACCAGTGAAGCGACAAAATGGATCCAACAGACTACAGGTAACATTCAAAAGTACACAGCAGGCCGTTTTGAAAATAGTCAAAATCATGAAGACTATTGTCGATGGGTGACATATTGGAAATGCTGAACTCAATTTAACTTCATTCATACTTGTATACTTGTATAGGTTAAAAAGGTGGGGATAAGACGGGCTTTGAGCCTCCTCACTTCCAGCTACAGTCAGCTAAACTTCTGTTCAATCAGTCAGTCAGGCTTAATCTGTATGGTACTGTTCATACAGGAGTAATACAAAGTGCTGTACATACAAAAAACAATAAAAGTTACAATAAAATCAAATAAAGTGACCAAAGATCACATAGATAAAAACAGTGCTGTTAACTGAGACAACGCTTTCAGAAGACTGTAATGAGGAAACAGTGAAGTTAGAACAAGATGTTGAAACTCAAGATAAGAAACCAAATTAGAAGTAATGAATACTGTAATGATATAATTATGATATAATAAGACACTAAAAGATTAAAGCAGTAACTCAAAAAGACTGGCCTTTTTATAGACAGTTAAACTTTTAATTTGGAAATTTATAATTTTCCATTTCTTATTGATTAGTTTTATATTAGAAGCAATAATTTTCGTGGATTTTTTAGGTTACTAAAGACCCATAAAATGAAAAAGGGATACTCTGTTTGGAAAGAAATTTAAAAATGGATAATGTATTATTGAACCCTTTTTTTCTGGGAAGTGAAATTAAAGTATAATCACTTACATTTTTGATTAAATCAAGTTCCCTTGAAAATGAAATTAAAATAAAATTAAAAGAAATTAATAAAATTATAGAAGCGTGAGACAAACATCTTAAGAGATTTGAAGCAAATCGTGGGTAGAGTGTTAACTCTCCACTAGTCCCCTGTACAGTGTGTGCTGGTAGAGGGATGAGCTATACATACCCTGTTTCATAACCAGGCTTTTGTTTATTTTTGATGCAAAGATCTGCTTTTTTAATTGGTTTGTATGTGGTTTCTGGTACTTTTGAAACCAGCCCCAAGTGGACATTTAATGAACTGCAGTTTGTTTTTGTTTTTTATCTCTTGCACATTGGCTCGGTTTCTTATGGCTGAAGGTTGTAAAAACTTGGGGAAAAAATAAAAATAGAAAATAAATAAATACATAAATAAAAATAATATATATTTTAAAAAGAATATAGAAAAAAAATATGAAAGGCATGTTTGGAGAGTATATAATGATCATCTTACAACTAACATGCAAATGATGCTTCTGTTAAGGGTGATACAGTTGTATCGACACACATTTGTATTAATAAGTCTTTTATAAGGTCTTAAAAAATCTATATTACTCTCTGGCACTAATAAATGGAGCTGTTATAAGAGTCTTACATAACAATATGATGGATGGGTTTTAAATATAGCACATATCCGTTTTTTTTTTATTCCAGCTGAGCTGTGTGTTGTATATTAGGGTGCTGCTATTGAACACCTCACTTTATCTGTGACTGTTTTACCTCTGAGCTCTCGCCTCGGTTTGTTTACCTCTTGGCTCCTGACACGTGGGGACGGGAGGAGGGAGGGGGACGGAGAGAGGAGAGGAGAGGAGAGAAGGGAGGGGGTGAGGAGGCGGATTAGCGCTGCGTCGGTGCCCGGTGTCCTTTTTAGACCACAACAAACAGCAGAGTGATTGAGAGAGAAGCACAGAGGGAAGAAACCCATTTGAACCTGCTTGTCCTCCGCGGCCAGTGTCAGCATCTCTCTCCTCCCTCCATCCGGCACCCGGCGTTCAGGCATGTCTCTGTCCGGCTCACAGACACCAGAGGACGGACTCTACGGTGAGTGAGGGGACGCTGGGCTTGGAGCAGGCCTTGTTTAGCTGTTATCTCATCATGTTTGTGTGTTTACCTCTGTGGCTATAGCAGAAATTAGCACACGTGTTAACAGCTAACAGTCCATTTATGATAACCAATCTGAGCTGTGTCTCCACATTTGTGTGTAACCTCTCAGTACAAGTGTACACAAAGTAAACAATGCAAGCTGCTATCAGCTCAGCACACCTCCAGGTATGATGTGCAGATATCCAGCAGAGCAGACATGATGCTGTCTGGGAGCAGGTGTGTCAGGAAGCAGCACAGGGACTGAAGAAGGCACAGCCAGTTTTTCAGAGCTGGTATTGTTGTTGTCACTGACACTGTCATTGTGTAAACGGATTCCCTGACTCACCTGTTTGTATCTCTGTAAGCCAATTAAGCTGCAGAGATTTCCTGACGCTTATAGCTCCACTGTGCTGTGTGAACATTGTTTGGCACGTAGGATGCTGGGAAAGAACATGTGGAGCATGGAGTTATGGCAGGACATGAAGGGATGAAAAGTATGATGAAAAGCCAGATCTAGACTATTTTTTATTTATTTTTTTATTTAAAAAGTTGATTTTAAATCCACCATGAGGGGTTTTGAATTTGTTATAAAACAGTTTAAAAAGTAGTAAAAAGTTTTTTTTTTTTTTTTTTTTTTTAAAGAGCTTCAGCTACAAGAGTGACATTTCCTGAACTATAATTTTTACTATTGTGAGGCGTGTTCAGACCAGATGACTGACATCGGGCTGAAGAAACAGCATTTGTCTACTTTTCTCACAAAAAATTCTCCCAACACAGAACAAAATCAGTCAAGATGACTTGTACCGCTTTGTCCACAGGGGGCGCCAAAGCTGATACAAACAGAAAGTTACTCATAGGATCTGAATACACGCCATGAATCTATTTTCTTTAACTAAATGTTACATAAATATCCAATGGAAGCTGTAACTAATGGAATAATCTTACTCAATTTAAAATATGAGGAGAGAGCTGTCATTTTTAAGCAGTCTCAAGGGCACACTCGCTAAAAACACGCACGTGTGTTGCTTTCTAAGAATCCCAGCTGCTCTCTATTCTTGGGCTGCTTTCTGGTAACACATTAATCAGGTAATTCCACTTGTTATGTAAGTGCAGTGAAGATTTTTATGCATATATCGATCTTTTTTTAAAATCATTTTTAAGGTTGTAGTGTCTAAAACTCAATACTCGGTAACTTATGTTTTAATCTTGGAAGCCTGACCAGAGGCAGGGGCTGCAAATGAGCCATGGGTAGACACCTGGAATATGCTTTGTGTATTTTGTGAAGAAATATTTAATGCATTTGTCAAATAAAAAAGTAATTAGGAATGAGCAAAGATGATTAAAAATGCAAATTATTCTCAGCGCTCAACATCAAGAGCTAAGCCATTATTTGGGGTTGGATGCACCGCGTCGAAACAGTGGGTGGTGTTAACTTTTCTGCAGGGTGCCATTTAATCATTGAAAAAGAGGAGATACAAAGAGATTATGTGATTAAGAGAGCAAAGGGCAAATGAAGACACCAGAAAACAGGATAAAATTAGTTTTATCTTGTATTTGAGTAACTTTACAGTCTCCTGATTCAAAGTTTACATCTGTTGCTTCTTTCCTCTGTACGTAAGGTGGGAAGTCACATGCTTTGTGCACACTGAAAGTTTGGCGTGTTTCCATTCTGCCTTTGTAACACAAGTACACCAGTTCAGGCAGAGGTGGAACATTTTGCACAAATGTGTCTTTTATTGAAGGTTTTACTCTGGAAGTGAAGATGCAAAGATACAACAAATGTCTGGAAGTCATCGTAAAGCTGGATTATCTTTTTTCATTCAACTGAGATGACCGTGCAGGTTGAAGCAAGATTGCAAAATGACTTTTCTGAAACTATTGTGTCGTGCTTTAAACCGAGCTTCACCAAAAAGAGTAAAGACACCGCCACCCCCTCTTCATTTCCTAAACAGAGGCAGACACTTGTTTGAAATTAAAGATGATTCTGTTGAGCTGCGCTTCATTGAGCCTTTTCAGCATCCAGAGCTTGTCCACATTACATAAAGCTGATTTGGCAGTAGCACAGATGAATGTGTACAGGACTGCACCATGGACGCTGATTTAGTGCTGCAGAATGGCGACAGATAGATAAATCAGGCAACAAGGCAGCTGTTATGTCATAACTCCCCTCTGTAGAGAAATAAGTAGGGCAATGGCACAGTTTCCCCGCTCTGCTCCCCCCTCCTCTCCCCTCTCCCCCCTCCAGCTCTGTGCCCACTCATGTCTCCTCTCCACCGCGGCTGCTTGTGTGATTACAGTGTCATGAAGTGAAGATTAGAGCGATCATACTTTGGGAGGCAGATGAGGTGTTGATATTTTGTAAAGTGTTGTGTGTGTCAAAGAGGAGCAAAGACATGATGACAAGAGAGAAACAAGAGGAGGAAGGGAGAGAGGAGGGTGAATGGCTAATCTCTAACAGAAATAAGATCTTATGTAAGCAGGCACGCTGTCAGGCCCGGTTATCCCTGCCCTACTCTTTGGCTCTGGCTGTGTGTGTATGCGTGTGTGCATGTGTAAATCTCTTCCTGATCATGTACCCAGTGAACCTGCGTGTCCATTCATTCATGTCCTGTGTGTTTTTCAGCCATTGATTTAGAGACACACTGTCATTCATTATCAGAGTGTGTGTAGTGTGTATGTGTATATGTGCGTATGTGAGTGTGTGTTTCTAAGCATACGCTCATAGTCCAGCCGGATGTCCATTCTGCACTTATCGCCTCCTAGAATATCAGATGTCAAGTGAGGACATCTGTGAAGTCACCATAAGTCAACAACAACAACTCACGCTGGGTCGCTCATACTTTACCACACGACAAATCTGGGACATCATTAACACAGTAAAGAAAAAGACTGCTAATTATTATGAATGGAATATGAAGTTAGTATAATGGGAAGCTACACTAAAGAGCTACAAACCATGAGAAGAAGTTAGTATGACATAAAAGCCTATTTTTGGATAAAGCTTATGAAAAACTGAGAAGCAAAAAGGTTTGGAGGCTTTTTTATTATTATTTAAGATTAAATATATGAGTAGAAAAAGAAAAATTCTGCACACTGGCCAACTTCCAGAAAGAAAAAAATTGATATGTTTCGGTCACAGACTTGTATCAAGCAAATGCTTGTGCTAGCAAAAGAGGCCATCTGAAATCTGATTGGCTGTGTGGCTCCAACCAATCACCTCTCTGCACGTTAAAGGTTTAAAAGTTCAGATACAAAAAAATTAAATGGAAAATTTTCAAAAATGTTTTGTGACTGAGTTTTTGTCTTTCTTCTGATATATTTGGACATTTTTGTCTTTTTCCAACACACCTGTCGGAGGAGTAGATGTGCAAAGATATGCGCTGTTTCCAAAATTTAAGATTAAAATTATTTCTTTTAAGTGTGTTGAATAAATGTTTATGAATTAAAAAAGAAGCATTTTTACCTAATTTGGTTTGGTTTTGCAGTCAATTTTCTAAAGTGACAGAATTTTATCTTTCAGCTGAGTGTTATTTTATTCACGCTTTACATCAGGATATTTTTATAATTCAGTTCACGCAGTGAAGCCAACAACAAACCACAAACAATCCATGTGAAATACAACAAAAAGTAACACTTTATTTTGACACTCCGTCTGTTGACACTCAACAAGCTATTGGTAGATATTCAATGTAAATTCTTTTAGCAGAAAAGTAACATACAGTCATCCAACTATTAGCAGACTGAACGGTGCATTTCAAGGTTTTATAAAATTTATCCAGACTCTCTTTTTTTTTTAAACAGGCTATCAACTTACATTCAACTATCTGTAGATTGTGAACTTCTTCTTTTAAGTTGACACTCTACTAGTCTGTATCATTTATTTAAATCAAAAAGCATATTTAATAGTCACACAATATTATGGTAACATTTCAGTAAACTTGTACAATTGTTTTCTGAAAAGATCCCATGCGGGGAACCAGAGGCAGCTTGACTGTCTTATCTGTGGTAACAATTTCAACTGACAGATGGATGAGTCTTGTTAAATAATAACTGATAAACTGTTTATATGAAACTACATATCGGTTAAAAATTTACCTTATAATCTACTTATAGTTAGTTAAATGTATTTTACTTGTCTGTTACCTAGTCTTCAACTGACACATGTTTGATATGCAACTACTTATCTGCTGATAGCTTGTTGAGTGTCAACAGACGGACTATCAAAATTAAGTGTTACCTACTAAATGAACAATGACAACAAAATACCAAGGAGAGGCAGCAGGGCAGTAGTCCCTGCCTAAGATGCCTCTGCCTCTGCCTCGGCTAAACTTTCTAAGGCTGAGACCAGGTGAGCCTCACCGACAATCTGTGGGTTTACCTGAGACAGGGAGCACAGAGAAACACACATCAGTAACAGTGTTAAAATGTCCGGTGCTTGTGTTAAAGTTTGCAGTCCTAAAATTGTAACTTTTAGACAGAAGCTGATGGAAAATGCAAACATTAAACCATCATGTTGGACAGGACGTTATGCCATAACCATTGAACTAACTTTACCAAACACTAGTTGTGCCATGTTTCACCTGACTGTCATTTTATCTTGATGCTCAAGACAGAAGCTGAATGTGCCCACCTGTCATTTCACTCAGCCCTTAGTTTTAGGAATTCATGAATAACTCTAATCATTACAACACCTGGCAGATCTGAAAATATTGATCTTTGTTTCCTCTAAATCATGATCATGAAGCATGCAGATGGTTGCTCTGAGCATAACAAATATCAGATGTTGTGAGTTCTTCTGCTTTTCTCTACTTTTGTCTTATAATAATATTTGCTTTGTCTACCTTTAGCAGCAGTTACAGCAGCACATATCTCTGGCATTATGTCAATATATTTCCTGAAAGCTTAAACACTAATGTTACCCCATGCCTTCTACAGCCCAATTCATAGATCTGCCCACTTTATTTTACAACTCGACTGAATTTGTGAGAAAGGGTTGAAGTCCGGACTTGAGGGGGCCAGTCTATCATTTTTAATGTTCCTTTTTTACAGGGAAAATGACCTAAATCTCCTTATGATGGCTCCATTCTATGGTATACAAAGCATCATGAGGACTTTGAAGATATTTCATTCGTTTTATGAGTAATTTAATGGCCAATTCAACAAAAGCAACTGAAACCTCTTCAACGTGCCAAGTGTTTTATTAATTCTGGCCACCACTCTCTGTCCATACAGTGTTTTTCTAATATAAAATTAGCTACACACCCCAAGCTGTTTTTTTTTTTTTTTTTTTTTTGGAATATATATATTATTTATTTATTTTTACTAGCATGCAAAACCTGTTAAATTTTGCTGGAAAACAGTTGTTTTAACAAAGGCTTTGACCAGAAATCCTTTGCTTTTGCTGCTGGTCTCAGTTGCAGGGGTTCCCAAACATTTCAACCCGTTACCCCTAAAAGAGTTGTGTAAGAGGTCTTCTGCATGGGAGTACGATGGGAAGCCAATCCAAAAATGACAAAAATGGAATTAAAAAAAGGCCTGAAATGCTTAATTTAGCTGATGTGTATAAAACGGATCTACCTTTGCTCCCATATTTCTGTTTCCTGAATGAATCTGCCTCCACTGGTCTTGATGTTATCCTGGTTTAGTCACCTCAGGAGTCATTAATAAAGAAATATTAGAAGACAGATCAAATATTTTGTGTTAACATGGGTTGATAACAAATTTAACCTTTAAATTTGTTTATATTTTTTCAATAATGGATGAAATAAAGTATTTTAAACAGTCTTGGGTTGAAGACGACTTCACGAACCCCCACTTTAAAGAGAAATTGTATTTTTTGCAGTTCTACATTAGAGTCATTTGTCATCACAGCTGTGAAACTTTAAAACAGCATTTCAACCACACTTGATCAGCTCCTGTTATCAGATCTGTTGCATGGACTCTACTGAATACAACAATATAATCATTGCTCTCTTTGTTTGAGTGGATCTTGTAGATTCTTGTATTTTTTTTCTCACCACACCTCCTCTCAGCTCATTAAAGTCCAGGTACAGTTTGTGTACGGAGCCCTGCTGCTTTCTGCCTCCTCACTGACTCACTGAGCATCATCACAAGCTGCATGTTTTGTTTGATCATCAGGCTCCTGGGTCGAACTGGAGGAGCTGATCGCAGCCGTGAGCCGCAGGGAGAGTCTAACAGGGCCGCAGGACAGCATCTCCTCCGCCCTGCAGGGGGAGCTGGAGAGGATCCTTCTGGAGGCACAGCTCGAGTGTGAGAGGAGTAGAGACAGGTAGGGGGGCTGCTCTTCTGTTGTGGTTTGTTTGGTTTGTTAGGAGGTTTGGGCTTAAGCAGCACAGCAGGGTGTAAAAATAACACAGTAATGTTTCCTCCTGTGGACTGAATAAATTTACGTGTCTTTGAAAATAAATGTTGACTGTTAGTTTTTATAAATGCAGACTGTGTGATTCTGGATCGCAGATCTACTTTGTGAATGTCTTTTGTCCTCTGTAGTCCTCCACAGGCTGTGACTCCACAGTCCACTGGATCCCCCAGAGCAACAAGTGAGCAAGACAGCGACTATGTCCCCATACAGGTATGAATGTTCACAACACTGATATGAGTTATTAAAAGATAAACATACTCTTATTTTGATTAAAGTCAGAAACAACAGTTTCTTCCCTGTCATTTTAACTACCTATACATATTTTACTGTTTCAAAGAACATTAAAGACTTTTATTTGTCATGGTCATAATCCACGATTTAAAATGAGGTTATCAGCGCCACATTTTTTTTTACTTATAAATGTTATTTCTCAGTATCTGTGGACAGGTAGGATTTTACCAAGAGGCATGAATCCGTTCCCAGCACATAGACCAAAAGTCCCTTTGATGACACTGCGTTGATTTCTTAGATTTATTTTGATGTAATGGTGGACACTGGAGCTGAACTGAAAACAGAAAAACAGGAGAGTGATAGAGCACAGGCTAAAACACGGGCTAAGCTGTGTGTGATATTGTTCATTCCAACTAAAAGGCAACATCCAGTTTAAAAAATGAAGACTGTGTGTGCTGAAAGCCGCAGTTCATCAAGTGTCCACTTGAGGCTGGCTGCAGAAAGTCTGGAAACCACATACACACCAAGCCAAAAAACAGACTTTTACAGAATAAAAAAAAACATAATTACAGCCTGGTCAAAACATGTCTTGGGTCTGAATAGCTCATTCCTTGATCGGCACACAATACAGGGGGTGACTTTTTTTTCTAACTCAGCAATTTAGAAGATATTAAGAGCATGAGTTTACACAATCAGAGGCACAGTTCATGTAACCGACAAGTCTGGCGCCCTGTAGCTGTTAGTAAGGAGGCTTAAAGCCCACCTTTTAAGTCAGAGTTTCCAATATGGCCCCCACTAGGAGCAGATGGGTGATGTCATAGTGACTATGTCCATTTATTACACAGTGGTCTGCTCAAACTTGAGAGTTGATCAATAAAATGAAGAGTGAGGTTACGTTGCTTGGTAAATGACTGGCAGGACAGAATCAGAATTCACTAACATTACACGTTACGGACATGTCTCAGAGCACCGGGCTGCCAGTAACACTAAACTTAGTCTACTCACCTTCTGGACGCTAACCTAAGCTACAAACTAGGTTTTAAAAAGTTTGCTTGTTGTCATGTTTCAAATGATAGTACTATGTAACAACAAATAAATACTTAACTTTGTCACTTTGCCTCCTGGGAAAAGTTGTCTTAAACATGGAAAAGTAGAGTTCAAAAGAAGTTCAGCTCTCCGTTAAACTGCGTCAAAACAAATGTACGCCTTTGCGCAGAGGCTGATGGTGCTCATGGGAAACGCAGTCTTTATCCCAGAAGAAAACTAGTGATTATATCTGAAGATGTCACTGCCTGTGGTGTTAAAGACTCAAACAAGCTGCAACTTCTAGGTTATGAAGCCTATGTGGAAGTGTTACAAACTGCAGTACATCAAGTGTCCACTAGAGGCTGACTACAGAAACATCATAAACCACCTATGCATACATTAAAACCTTCCAAAAGATTAACAAGACATATTTCAAATTTGTTATATACGAGCTATTTGTGTTCAAGACATTCAACCAAACATTGGTTTCCTTTTACCTCTTTGACTAAAACACACTGTTCATCATGTGATTTTTTTGTGGATGTTGCAGGAGGAGGTCGAGCGACGAGGGGACACTGACTGGGTCTGGGATTGGTCCAGTAGACCTGAAAATATGCCCCCAAAGTAAGATCTCGTTCAGAGTCACTCATCGTTCATTTGATGTGTACAAACACGTATACGTTTCCAAAGCTGAATAAGAAGACTGATGCAACTCTCTGGAGGCTGAAGCTGAGTAGCTTAACTTAGCTTAGCTTAGCATGAAGACTAAAACCAAGGTAGAGCTGGTAGCCTAGATCTGAACTGAGGACTCTGAGGCTGTCTTTTTACACTTTGTGGTTTGTTGAACCTTTAAATCAGTTGGATAAAGAGGAAATTTTGGGTTATGATGTGCTGTACCAGTTTCTCAGCACTTGTTTTTTTTATTGTGAGGTTGCCGACAAGAGGTGCAATAGCAGCAGACTTTTTTATGTAAAGAAAAAGTTAGCACATAACTCCTCCATAAACAAATGTATCCATGTTTGACTGAAGGAACATTTGGTGTTATTGTTTGAGGCGCTCGCTGAAAGGTAAAGTCTATTTGAAAGTTAGTTTTATGTCTCCTCAGTCTGACTCTGACAGCGTGTTAAAAATGCTCTTAAACTCAGTTTGTGGATCTTCCCTTTGAGTGTTGAGAAACACATGAATCACCCTCACTTTTTATTTACTCTTCCACTCTTGACATTTCATCTTCTTCAATATAATAACTCAGTTTGACAGGTAGCAGCGCTTAATGGCCTCAGCCTGCCTCCACTACCCCTCTCACATTCTAACTTTTCTCTCCTGTGATCTCATTTTCTCTGTTTATTTTTTATTTCATTCCTTCTTCATCTTTATCTGCATCTCTTATCTCCTGCTCCTCACCCTCTCTCTTTTCTGTCTTTTTACAGAGAGTTTGTGTTTCAACACCCGAAGCAGCCGAGCTCCCTCAGCGTTAGGAAGACAGAGGTGATGAAGAGAGGCCTCTTCTCCTCTGATGTTCTCCTCTTACTCGGTCCTTCACTGCTGGCTTCACACCTGCTCACACTTGGAGTTGGGTGAGTATCACTGCTTACAGCCAGATCTATGTCCAATCTGTCTCTGCTCCATCACAGCACCAGATCTGAAAGTGGCTCTGCTCCACTACGTACCAGCAGCGTATCTGATCCAGCAGGTCAGAGCTGGAGCATCCACAAATCTTTTTGTACTGAGCAGATCAAGCAGGACAGGAAGTAAGGCATTAAAACAACAAAATAGCATTTGAGTGTATTTCAAAATAAAATACACCTGAGAATATTTTACTACAACAACAAACCTACTCAAGGACAAAGCCAGGCCAGGAGTCAACAGGTTTGTTAGAGCCCAATAAGACAAAACTGATAAGGAGAGGCTCATCATTAAAGCTGCAACTAATGATTATTTTGATGTAAACTAATCTATTGTTTTTTTTCTTGATTAATCAGTTCATCACAACTATTTATAGATATAGTTTGAACTCTGTTTTACATGACACATGAACATTTACATGAACATGATAAGTTTCTTCTAACTTTTATTGCATATGCTCCGAGTTAGGTTCTCGCCTCTGATTGGTCAGCTGTGTCATGTGAGCAGGAAGTGCAGTTATTGTAATACTAGAGTAGTGTGATCTTAAATGAGCTCTATCAGATAAACTTCCTCACTTTTAAAAAGTTACTGGAGTAACTGTCAACAACGTAAAGAGAAACAGATGCCAGTGAACTTTTATTTCTCAAAATCACATTATCAAGCGCGCCCCTGTAAGGACTCAGTGCCATTAAGGCTGCAGAGATGTTTTCTCATCAATATTCCTCATGAATAAATCTAGAGATCTTTTTCCATAAAATAATCCAATAACACGGCACCTCATGCAGGGAACTGAAGGTACAGATTAGCGTTTACCACCTGGTGTTTGATTTCACTGTATGACAACAACAATATGGCGTGTCAACTACTAAAATTCTGACCACATAATAAATTATGTAAATTAATCGTTGCAGAACTTCGAATTAACGGAATGGGAGAAGGAAAGATTGCTTACAGTTTGGGTCTGTTCAGTGTAGACGGTGTGAGTCGACGCAGAGCCACATCACAAAAGAGCGGAGACGGATCAGACAGGGTCAGGGTTGAGTCTGGTGTGTTAGGATCTTCCTTCCTTTCAGAGCATTTCAGAGTGATGACACATTAACTGCACTTTTTGAAACATCTGGAACTTTGTTTATAGAGGAGGCAATAAATTTACTGACAAAAATGACAAAAAATAATGGCAAATTTATTACCATAGCGAGCTAGCTAAATTGTGTTCACTCAACAAGTTTGAAAGCTTTTCCACAATGACCAAGTAATGGCTTTACCAGCCTGTCATTTCTCCAAATTTTTCATTTAATTTGATTTTTTTTTCTATTTATGGTGCTTTTTAATTGGTAAAGAAATTCTTTAAGGTAAGAACAGTACAATCACAATAAGGAGTTTTACCCTCATATTAGGCAAATCAGATGTCAAAATTGGTTTTCTGTTCAGACCTTTTTGATTCAACCACAGGATTTCAGTTAGTAACCTGTTGCAAGAAGACACTAACTGGATTTTTCAGGAGACCTTTTTTTCTTAAGGTTACTTTCAGTGACTAATTTAGAAGAACAGAGCAACTAATGGGAATTTTTTAAGTGTGAGTTTCAGGGTTTTAGCTCTGGTAAGCTGCTGGGATGTGATTTCTTTTCGACCAGAAGTTCCTGGAACCAAATTGGTTCCTGTGGCCTGTTGTCTGCATTTCTACAGAGGCCTGAACTCCAGTAAAGATAATGCAAATTAGGCTTATGACATAGAATAAGAAAAAAAAAACAAGTTGCACTACACCACCACACCAGTTGAGGGCAGTAAGACAATGTGGAAGGATAAGATGGAACGGCATTGTTACATGCAATACCTCTGTTAGCCTGTTAGCATTGAGGAGATTCAGCCTGATCATGAAGTGTTGCTGCAGATGGTTTTGTTGAATCAACAATTGACAGGAGATGCGCGTGTGTGATCCAAAACAGCTTTTTGAAGCAGATTAAACAGTCGATCTCTGCTGATAAAAGCATGATGATGAGTGTTGCCAGCCTTACATTTCACTGAGCTTGACTTTTCACAGCTTTCACATTACACACCCCATTTCAATCTCTTTTTCCCAGCAATCACCTGTGGGGCGTGAGCCAGGCGCTGCAGGTTATCAGACATGAGGGCAGAGAGTGATGAGAGTCTGAACTGTTGATTGTGGATGCTTTTAGCTTGAAAGAAACTAAAGCAGGCCACAGCTGTTGGGCTATGATTGAGTATAAGTCATTCATCATTTCCTTCTTTGTCTCTTTCAGGATCTACATAGGAAAACGATTGGCTGCTTCAACAACTAGCACGCTGTGACGTTGGCTGTAGCCCACCTCCCCTGTTCACCCGCAATCTGACCAATAAGGTCACAGTCTGCCCTCTCCACTGCAATTATCTGCCTCCTTCCTTCTTCTTCACTGGGGCAACCTTAGGACCCTGCCTGCCTGTCTGTCCCTCTGTCTCCATGTTCATCTGTCTTTCTGTCCGTCTGTGCATGTCGTAGGGCTCCAGGAGCGGATGGATGCCGACCAATGAGTCAGACTGAGGTCACTTTTACTCTCTCGGGGGGTAACACTGATCTCAACCAGCTAGAGCCAAATCAGAGGAGAGAAGGCCCAGATACAAGAGAAAGGAGCGCGAGAGAGTTTCACCCAGCTAGTACAATAAATCCCTTTGATGGGAGGAGATAAAAACGCTTCGTTGGGAACAGTGTGTTCGGCAAAATGAAAAACATTATGTGTGGTAGCCTTTTTGCCCCAACCTTTGAAAAAGTTAAATGTCTGTCATTTGTCAAAAGTAATGACCCTCTGTACGACTGAGCTGCTAAAAGTGGTGCTCGGGGTTTGTTCTGCTCTGATGGTGTATCTAATGTAGAGTTTTAGTTGGCTGAGTGAATGTAGGACCAGCTCTGGTTGTGCTTTTTGTCCCATAAACCGATTAAATATTTGACCTCTGACAAAGACAATCACAGTCCCATTAAACTTCACTCCTCGAAAACTTTAATGTGCCTCTCGGGTCTTTTATTTTCTCTTCCAGCTTTTCTTCCAGCGTTGGAGCCACACATGTTCGTCTCATTTGATAAAATCTGGAAACATTTCCAGAGAGCCAAGCACAAAGATTTGCTGAAGCAGGCCTGGACGTGTTACTTTTACTGTTTGTGTACGTTTTATTTTTAGCCTTTGGGGAAAGGTGGTCTGGATGTAACTCGTAGGTGTTTGTATAAAACTAAAAGGAAAGACGACCCACTGTGTTTCTAACTGCCTGCCAATGAACCAAAGCATCTGTTAGACATTTATTCCCTCGTCTATCTGAGATAAATCACTGAAAATAACTCTCGATAAGCTCTTTGATGTGTTTCACAACCAGAGATGACTTTTACAGAAGTCTTATGACATCACACCAGCTTGTCTCTTCCCATCTGCCTTTGTCGTTCCTTACCTCACACAAGCCTTTCTTTTGTATTTTTTTCCAACAAGCTGCTCTGACCAGTCAAGGATTTGACATTTTATTGCTTTCCCATAAACCAGAAAGCCGTTTCCTCTTTACATCTCATGAAAAAAGCCGGCCTGGGTTGAGAACCTTGAGACTGAGGAGCACAGTGACAGCTTTGCAGAGCTGCCTTGAACATAAATGTGCCCATTTGTTGTCCGGCCGGGGCCAAACCCAACAAGTTTATCAGCCATTAGCGGAGTGTTTGATGGGAGGTGTCCTGCTGAGCTCGTTAAGCTACTCCTAGACACGCCGTGCTGACGATGCAACAACAAGAGCATGAAAGCACCTGGTTCCCATTCACACACACACACTCACACATAAACACAGAGGCAGAGCATGCCCAGTAACTGGTGCATGTTTGGCATCACTTGAACACAACAAGAAACACAAGGCGAGAGTTTGTCTGAACACAAGGCAAAGAAATGTCCATTCATCACCCTGAGCTGCAGAGTTTAGTGTTTTTCTGGTCAATCAAAATGTGCTACATGTGATTATTTCTTAAGGTCATAGTTTCAGAAACTATTTTGAATCGCATAAAGAATTGAAAATAAGTGCAAATAATCAGCATGTAGGGTCAGTATGATTTATTTAAAGCAGAAGTTGCACAATCATAAAATACAAACATAAATCCTCTTCTATAGATCATCTTGCCAGTTCACCTTTGACCCTGTGTGTCACATAAAAATATGTTCTGGAGTTTTCTAAAAAAATAAAAATAAAGAAAAAGGAGACTTTTGTTTAAGATATCATCGATTTTAGAATAAAGTAAAACTAAATTACTCGTCTGAGACTTTTCACCACTAACAAACTTAGTTTAACTGTAGAAACATCCAAGCCAGACTGCTGTGTTAGCAAACTACCAGCATACATACCATGAGAAACACATCTGTCAACGTCACTACAACACAAAAACACCGGTAACACCATTAATCAAATTTCCCTCTGGGATTTATGAAGTTCTTCTTATTCTGATGTGTGTCCCATTGAGTGTCTGCTTTTACCTTCAATACACTGAAGTGTTGTTTAAGTCCCTGTTGTCTCTATATTAGTTTTCAAACCAGCTGGAGCCAACAAAAACAGACTTAGGCTGCGTTTCCACCAAGCAGTCCGGTTCAGTTTAGTGTGGTTTGGCACGATTTTGTACAGTTAAGCCTGATCCCGTTTGCTGCAGCTGTTAAACAATAGCGTGACGCCGTAGCAGCGCTAATAAATCCAACGTAGAAGAAAAACGCTACACGGTAAACAAAGAGCACATATGGAAGACATGCAGCATTTTATCCTCTCTGTGATTGGCATGTAGCTCTTTGATACGAAGAACAATCAAGCTTTGTTTCAGAGAAGTCTGTGTGCCGCCAGGAGAAATGCAGCCGCTGGCGGGGGTAAGTGATGATTCTTTTGACCAGTCAACGGTCTGCAGTGTTGTAGCTCCATCTTCCAAGAGCGGATCGGTTCAGCCTGGCACTTATACGAAAGGGTCCCAAAAAGTGGGCCGGCTCGTCTCGGTTTATTTGGGGATCTGTCCCGGGATAAGTCAGTGGAAACACCACAAAATGCGCATTGTACCGAGACGAACCTAACCGGTCTGCTTGGTGGAAACACCGCTCTAGAGACCCCAATCATTAACATTGTTAATGTATGATTTATTTCTTACAGAATCCCAGGCATGACATGGTTTTAAAAAAAAAGGTGGCCACAATATAGCTGTCATGTGTGCACAAAATACTTGTTATTCATATCAATATCATGTCTGGGCAGCTGGGTAAGCATATCAAGTGCATATTCTCTAAGGTCTAAGGTAGACGGATGGACAGGGAAATCCCATGTGGCTTCAGTTTGAGTATGAGTCCATGCACCACACAAAGTTAGGCCTGTGAGCAAAATAGGCATCTGGACTGGTGAGCTTGGGAACTGAACAGGTCCAATAGAGAGCAGAGGATCCTAATATCTTTTTTTTTCTGATAGGAATATTGTCATGTTTGCACTTTGTATACGTCCACCATCCATTGCAGTTGGTCAACAATGAAATCTGTCTCTGCGTCCAAGTCGTACCTCTGCCGTTAAAGCAACCTGGGAACATTCTGTTCAAAGGCCTCTCAGTAATGATGGTTCTTTGCAGTGTCCGGCTTTTTCAGAATGTCTTTGTTGCTGATATAAATAACACACATAGCCTTAAATAAAATAAAATTCAAAGCCATATCACTTTCTATCATGTAGCTTAAGCCTCTCCCTTACGAATGAAAAATATATGAACCAATATATATTTTTTAAATGTATTGTAATATATTGTAATGTATTTTTTTCTAATATATTATATTCTTGTTATAGATGGAATAATATATTGAGGGCACATATACAATATATTATATATTCATGAAATATATTGCAATATATTGCAAAATATACAAATGATTGCCGCTTTCCATATATTGCAATATATTGGAAAATATAAATACTAAATCTCATATATGGGAATATATTACCTAACATATACCATGATATTTTCCAATATGCTGCAATATATTTTTCTTTCGTAAGGGCTCCACTGCCTCTACCTTAGTCCTTAGAGAAAGTATGTCCGATTTGCTCACCCAGCTGTCCACAAAATATATTTTTATTATTATCAATTAGCTATTGGAGAATGCTTTGTCTTGAAAACCCATCCATATTGATGAAGTGCATAGACCTAAACCAAGATCTACACTTGGGTCGGAGTCTTTTGGATTTGCGTAAATCAGCGGTTCCCAAAAATGGTCAGGGCTCCAGGGTGTTTTGAGATACCTTCCAAAATCAACAAATTATTTATTTCACAGCATTTTAAATTTATTTCCATAATTATAAACAAAAATTGAAATAATTTGAAATCAAATTAGAGGTTAGAAAATAGATAATCTGTGTTTTCCATTTTCATAGTTGAAGACCCCGGGGTGACTAAACTAGATAAACAATGGTATCAGGTTAGGCAGAAGGATTTTGGAAACAAAACAGGATGTGCACATAGGTTGTCTGAGTTTGTACAGATCAGCTGAACTCAGTGTCTTTTTTGTTTGTTTTTGCCTTTTTTTGGTTTGGCCTGTTAGTAAATCTTCCTGGCAGGGAGTCAGGAGATTCAAACACTTCTTTTTGGTGGGCTGAAAAGTTTGGAAACCTCTGTTCTATATCACCCAGCAGACTCAGACTCATCCCATCTGCAGTAAACCATAGCCTAGTTTGCGTGTTGTCAGCAGTTTGTCATCAAATTAGATTAGACTGGATTAGATCCAACTTTACTGACATTACACATGTCACAAGTACAAGGTAGCAAGAAATACAGACTGCACGAACCAGAGGTGCAAAAGCAGTAAGTAAATCAACAGATTTAGAATAAGAATATATACACGAGCGTATGGTATGGAATAATATATTGATAGTAACAGTATGTACAGATGGTGTTAAATGTGAATCAAAGGGGCCAAGCTTACGCACTCACCTTTGACATCTCACTCACACAACCCCACTTTAGAAATACTGAAAATATCCCTGATTCCTCACGATTGTGCAGCGTTTTCTTTCCTTACTTTTCAGCAGTGCTTTTCACATTAGCTGACATTTGCTCGGGCTGTTAATGCTCCTGCTTCTTGGAAGCTAAAGAAAGAGCAGAGTGAGCTGACACTAACTGCAGGTTCTGGTGAAACTTAAATGAGAAGTGCTCGTAAAACAGCCGGTGAGCACGACAGCACAAAGGCTGGAAGGTAAGCTGATCCTTTATTCGACTTCAACATGTGACCATGGAAATGCTAAACAAAGATTGTGTGACTGCTCTTTTTTAAGCACTCTGAGGCTTTGTTTTCACCATCACGCCAAAGCACCTAAAGGCAGATAATCGAGCTAAACTGTTTTCTTGTTCACATCTTGTCTAATTGTTATTTTGCCCCCTCGGGGCTTTGTGACTCTTCCTGCTTTGATAAGAACATGACCGAGTGAAACAACAGGAAAAAGCTGTGAAAATGCACCAGAACTATCCTTTAAGCTGTGAATGTTGGCCTGTGGATTGTCCTAGATTCAACCCCCACCAGAAACATTCATCCTCAGCTTGGGGCAAACAGGCAGTCACAGCTGGGACAGGCTATTGTAAATCACCGTGTTCCTGCACGGTTATATCCCTGTTTGCTCTGAACTTCTCTGACTTTTCCTAGCAGGGGACTGTGTTAAGATCCATCTACCCTGTAATGTCCTCCTCGTTTAGTGAAGTGAACAGCCGTATATGCCACATGTGATTTTTCCCAGCACGAGTGTCGATACACAGGGGAACAAAACAAGAGATTCATGTTCGGACAGATAATCTAAATCCTCTCCTCATGTGTTGATTCTTGTATCTGCTGGAGGTGCAGGAGACAGACGCTGAGACACAATGTGGAAGAAATCGAGTCATTTCCTGGGCTTGAACTGCAGAGATTGGACATCTGTCTCTCTGGGAAAAGCATTATCTTCCCGCGCCTATACTGCGAGACAGGAAATATAGAGTCCTGTTTCAAAGGGTTTGGATGCAACAAGGAAATTCAGTTTAACTGGCACCAAGTCCATGCTTCAGCATCCATACAAGGTCACTCATTTGAAGCCTGCTTCTCAAGTGACTTCACTTTACCACATGTGGCCCACTTCCCTCTCCTGAACCTCTTATTATAAGGAATTGTAGATTTTAATTCAACAGAAGCAAATGACGCACTCCTTCTCGGATATCAGACAAACACATCGCTTACCAAACCAGCGCACTCCTACGCGACTTTCTGGTTGGAGTGTGTGGGTTTTAAAAGTTACGCTGATGCACAATAAATACATTCATCTCTTTTATTTGAAATGTGGTTCAATAAACAGTTTCAGGGGGAGGTTTCTTTGTGTCTGTAAATGTGATTTGAATTTCAGTGAAGCACAAAGAAACATTTTCAGTCAAAGATTGGTAAGCCCTGTCTGTCTTCACAGCCGGCCCGTGTCTGAATAAATGACCCTGCAGTGCTCTCGCGCTCTATGTGCTGTTTCCCACCGTATGGCGGACCCTTCCAGCCCAGACACGCTCACTCTCCCTGTGCCAGGACTATGAAGGATTAATGAGAGCACCTGGAGTAAGACTGAATGGAGAACAATGCTGTGCTGTTCGTGCTGCGTAAACAAGCTGCTCACTGTAGTGTAGGTGTGTTTTGTCCTCACAGCCTGAAGAAGCTGTTTGATGGTGTGTTTTTTTTCTACAAAGAAGCCCTGATGGTGAAAGTTGATTTATGTTTATGACAGAGGAGAAAGAAGAAGAAAGCTGCCGTGCTTTATTATACCTGTCTGTCAACTAAAGTATCCCAGACACACACCTTTTAAACTTCACATCTTTGGCTTGGTGGATGTGACTGATGTTTTTTTACCCGTCAAAACTAACATTAGCGCCCAATGTTGAAACACTCTTGTTCCAACTCTTATACCACAATTATCTCGACAGCTTCTGATGTGGAAACATGTCCCACTTTAACTCCAAGTGCTGGTTCACAAAAACAACGTTTTTGATCACAAAACCTTGTGTGAATTATTTCCTGCTGATTCTCGAGTCAAAACTCTGTCGCCCTGAGGTGGCTCTTGGTTATGGGGAAGCCCCACACTCAAAAGTTAATGCTAGTATCAGTGTTGCCAAGTCCTTAGTAAGGCAAGTCACTATTGGCTGTCCCAGAAGTCACTAAAAGTGGCTAAATGACACCAGCGCCTAATTTGCATATAAAGTCATTTGCATATTATGTCATAGATGACGTAGGAGTAAGGAATAACATTGTGGGAGAGAAAGAAAATGAGTAGAAACACTGTAAATATGTTCAGAACCATGAATAAACTTTCTTCTGTCAATTCTTGTTTTTTCGTAACATCAAAACATCAACCCATCCTCCTTTATCTGGGCTTGGCAAACATGATCCAAAAGCCCATGTACAATTTATCTGCATGCAGTTGTCTGCTCCGGCTGCAGCTGGGAGGGACTGCTGTACAAGCCAGGATGACTTGTCTGCTTGTGAGTGTTTTGGAAAAAGGAGGGACCCCAAGCAAAACCTGCTGCTTGTTGAGTAGAGTATGGTCGAAACATGTTTTCATGTCAGAATCCCTGAACTCCAGTCGCTACTTTTGTCACAAGTTATTGTTTTTTTAAGAGAGGATAGAGGGATCTGAAAAGTTGCTAAATATAGCCACAAAGTCGCTAAGTTGGCAACACTGGTTGCTTTTACACAAATTGTAAACACTTGCATAATTTGCATGTAAGCGTGAGTTACAACGTTTTGTGTTTAGTCACTTAACTATTCACATAAACTGCTCCATATACCATAGGCCGTAGTCTCTGTGACATCACCCATTTGTTTCTTATACAGAGTTTTGAAACCTGTCATCGGCTATGTCATACTAGAAATGCTGAGTCAACCTTACTTAATTCAAGTAAGATTGATGTAAAGAGGCAGTCCTTTGGCCTTTTTGTAGACAGCTACGAAGCACCCATCTGTCAATCAGGTCAACAATGACCTTATATCAGCAAAACTCATGACTTGACTCACACAATGACTTAGAAAGTACCAAACTATGAAAAATTTGCCCTATACAATGTGTGCTGGAAGAGAAATGAGACATTCAGAACCAAACTTTTTTCTTGAACTAGACTGTACGCAAGTAAGGATTTGATTTTTGAACAGGTGTGTATGTGGGCTGGGGTGGTCCCTGTGGTGGCGCCCCTTTCAGCCATGGGCCATGGCTCCTCCCGGTCTGCGCAGCCCCCAAAGGTAGCTTTTTCCTCACCTCAGATCTTGGTGCCCAGCCATGTCTCCTCATCAACAGCCTGTCTATGTGTGTGTGTGTGTGTGTGTGTGTGTGTGTGTGTGTGTGCGTGTGTGTGTGTGTGTGTGTGTATGTTTGTGTGTGCCGGTATGTATGTCTATGTATGTGCGTGGGTGGGTGTTACCGTGTTGCAATGGGTATATTTGTGGGGGTGGGAGGTTTGGGGTTTTAATGGTATTCCTTTGTTGTTTTTTTGTTTTTTTGTTTGTTTGGTCTTACCTTTTGTTTTTATCCTCTGTGAGGCACTTTGTGTTGCACAAGCATGAAAAGTGCCATACAAATAAAATAAAGTTGAAGTTGAAAGTGACTTCTGCTTTTGCAGCCAGCCTGAAGTGGAAACTCAATGAACTGCAGTTAGTTTTAGCTTTAAATTTGTAGACCAAAGGTTGTTGTTGTTGTTGTTGTTGGTAATCATTCTTCAGTACTCTACTCTTGCAGAAGCACATACAGTCACCTGCAACATCCTAAGAATTTGAAAGTTTAATAAAAATTATTGTACAGTGCAGATCTGTTAAAGTATCCATGCGTGTGAAAGTGACATTGACATCTTAAGTCCTGTTCCAAGTGAAAATCAAACCTTTAAGAACATTTTAGGTGCGGAATCTTAGCAATCTGATCAAAGACTCTTTTAGGGATCAGCAACAACCATGGACTGTAAAATTTATGAAAAGGGTCACTGAAACATCACCCATCTGTATTTAATACAGAGTTTCAAGCCCATCGTTGTCATCAGGAAACATATTAAAAATATTGGACATAACCTAGCTTCTACACCAGTACAGTGTGGTGATGGGGAAAAAGCATTCAGTTAAGATGAATGAACTATTTAGACCCAAATAGTTCTTGAACCAGGCTGTAAACATGTTGATTTCTGCTGTAAATATCAGCTTTTTTTAATGGGTGTGTATGTGGTTTCTGGTGCTTTTGTAGGCATCCTCTAGTGGATGCTGAAGGAACTGCGCTTTATATTCTCCTAGCTCCGTTTTTTTTTCTTTTTTCTTTTATTTAAGAATGGAGGTTGCTGCTTGGTAGGAACTCTCGTAGAGCCAGATCAATAGTTAAAAACTGCAAACATGCAAATTTAGTAGAAGTCCAACCAAAACTTTTCAGATCTTTAAGATTCACAGCAAATTATCCTGTGGCTCTTGTAAACAATATCTATTCATCACATTTTAAAAGGGTAGTTCTCCAACATTACCATTTCTAAATACAGCTTCCGGCGCTGAACATGAAAAGGTCAGAAGAATGGGTAAAGGTAGTGTTTGAGATGTTCGTGTGAGAACAATGAGATTCACAGAGCCGTGTGGTGGTGGACTGGGTGTCAGGTATCCATGATGATGAGTTACAGCTCTCCCCATCTACAGTATGAGGTGTAGGTGTGGGTGAAACACATGCCGAGACAGAGTGAGTGAGCCTGGATGCATCCAGCTGGTCTCAGTGACTGAAAGAGCAGCTGGATAGTCTGAGAGTGAACTCAAACTTTACATATGGAGAAACCATCAATCCCAGTCTCTCGCGCTGGCTCTGTGGGGGTCGTCTTGAAGCACCCTTGCATAACACTAAGAAATCAGTGAGACATTGAAACCACATTGTTGTTTTTGAAACATTATGTTCCCCATCGTACTGAGGCTATTCTGGGTAAACCTTTGTCCACCGGTCATCAATCTTCTCACACTATAGCCATGTTTTTCCAAGCGTTCGGGTTTATGTTACAGTGTCCACATTGAGATTGAGTGAATGATTCTGCAGAGTGATGTGAAGGCGGCGATTCAGTCAGGTGAATGAAAAAGTAAAGCATCAAATCTCATTTCTGAAGTCTTTTTACATAACTCAGACAAATAGTTTGAACTGGTGTGACTTTTTGAATCTATTTGGGTCAAAAACCTCAGGGCGAAAGACTCTATCACCATCCACAATCGTAATGAGCAGTGCTGCGTTTTCAAAGAATCCTCTTCCATTCAGCTGAGAATAAGTTTTCTGATTAATTTCCGATCTCTCACATTTGATGTTTGAATTTTATTCATACCCTCTCTATCATTTAACGATTCCAGGAAACTCGACAGATAAATCCACCGTGACACACCAATTTGACTCATGAGTTCACAGTCTAAATAAGCTTCAGGATGTGGGTCCATTTATTAAACCTCCGCCTGGAGTTCAGAGCTACAGTCTGTCTAATACCAAAAAATTCAGGCAATTTAATGCTGTAATTTGGGGTTTGGAGCGAGTCCTCTAAACCAGACAGGGTGGCGGTTCTGATAGATGCTGCAGGTTTAATGAGGTGTCAGATGAGAGCCCTCTGACTGGCTGACTGGCTGCTGTTACGTAACTTCATCAGGTAAGACAGAGCGGGGCTTGTAAGACGTTGCATCCCACGGGGTAATGAGCACTTCAGCATGAAGAGCAGGAGCAAGGAGACATCTGGTCATCGCTGGCTGTGGTTAGCTGAGCTGTAAAAGTGTGAGTTCCTTCCTTAAACATGTGGAGACTGATGTAAGTAACTATGAAAAGAGGTCTTATGAGGAGGAGCTCTAACGTGGTAAAGGTATTATGTGCTTTCCTCTGGCGTAAAAAATGCAGCCTGCATCCATTAATATTTTTGAATGTCATGAGAAAATGTCACGGCGAAAAAAGGCCTGATTATGCTAATGTGTACTATGTCTCTGTGTCAATGTATTTATGACCTGTTACTGACTGACACGTCAGACTGCTCCACAGCTCATTTATGAATCCTCAGCCTCTGAGGTCAGCTGTGATTGGATTACCTGGACACTTCTTTTACGTTGCCTCTGAGTGTTGTGTTCCCGTCCTTTTTATTTTTACCACACTTGATATATACTTAAATAAAATCTGTCTCGTGTTTCATACAAGGTTTGTAGGATCTCAAAACAGTGGGTCACACTGAAAAGAAGTGACACTCATCAGCTCTAGTGAATGAGTGGAGATGGACCAGACATGGATCCAGTGGAATTTGGCAAATAGTAAATTACATTGAAAGCATTCTGTAGGAACAACAGTATAATGTTTGTAGTATGATGTTAATTAAAGCAATAATTTCTATGTTAATATCACTGCACAACAACGGACACACGTACAGGCATCTTTGTTATTCTTGTCTTGTTGTGTGTCACTTTCTCAGGATCACACCGGCCATGTGAAATAAAGGCAAGCAGCAACCTCTGATCTTAAAATATGAAGTCTAAGAGGAAGTGCAGTTCCTCCAGTGTCCACTTGAGGCTGGCAATAGAAGTGCCAGAAGCCACATACACACCAATTCACAAAGGTTGATTTTACAGCTGCAATAAGCATGTTTACAGCCTGATTCAAAAAGACAGTACTGGTCCAAACTATAGACTGGATAAAATATGGACGCAGTCTCTGCTACATGACCTGTCTGTCGTGGATGCAGAGTAATGAAGCCAATTGTTTGAGGAGCCATGTTGGATATGATGTGGGCTTTGAGCTTCCTTTCTAACTGTTACAGTATGCCCATCTGTAAAGTGATTGATTCTGCACCTCTAATTGGAAAATCTGGTAATCCTAATACCTTCAAAATTGCATGAAGTGTATATTGATAGAGAAATTAGCATTTCAGACCTGAGCTGTTTTTTGAACCAGGCTGTAAACACGTTTCTTAATTCCCTTAAAAAATGTGTTTTTGTTTGTTTTTGATTTGGCTGGGTGTGCTGGGGTTTCCCGTCTTTCTACAGCCAGTCACAGGCAGAATCTTAGGCCCTGTTTACGCAACGATGTTTGAGCCAAAAATGCTAGAAGGTAGTGAAAAAACAAATCTGTGTTCCCACAGAAATGCTGAGGGACTGAAATTGCTGTAGTAAGCATGCCAGGCCTGTAGTTGGCGCTACAACTGTCCTATCCAGAAGCCACTTTGGGGAGATTTCCACTGAAGTAGAGTTGAGCCGATCATCTGATGTATTGGCGAATATTAAGAGCAGAAGTGGAGCAACAGATGTTCGATTTTTTGAAAGACAGTCAGCAGATACAGCAGCACAAGCACAACACGTCAGTCAGCGACAATCCTAACAACCGTACTCTTGTACTGTTGTTTGCGCTTGCAACGTTGTCGGCAGCGTTCCAGAAAAATACCACTTTGGAGGCCGTTTTCAAAAGTTGCATTTTAGGTCAGCTAAAACACTGTTTCCGCGTAAACCCAAGGCTGAAATGCAACAAAACTTTGCGTTTCACCCAAAAAACGGTTGGCGTGTAAACGGCCGCTGAATAACAGCAACTTTTAGCACTTCTGCCTTAGTTTTATTTTTCTAAACCAGATGTTGCCACTTAGTCTGAATAGTTCATTTCTATGGCTGATTTTAGTGACAGGTGGGCACCCTGTGGCTGTCTGAGTAGAGGCTAAAACACCAACAATGGGCTTCAATCCCTGTATCAGAAACAAATTAAAGTGAGCACTTGTGGTGAATTTTGGGGTGCTATGATGAAAATTTGGGGATAATTCTTAATCTTGAAATGAAATTAAAGTTTCCTGAAGTTTGTGCATTTGTTAACACAGGTACATGCAAATCTCTTTCTTTTTAAAAGTTTTTTGGGCCTTTTTCTGCCTTTCTGCAGAGGGGACAGGACAGTGGGTAGAGTGGGAAACAGGATGAGAGTGGGATGTGACATGGGAGAAAGGGACTGCTGGTTGGATTTAGCACTGAATTAAAGCCAGCTGCTCGAGTGCTGACCTCATGAGGAGCACAACCTTAACACTAGGTCATACCTGTGCCCCACATGAGTATTTCTGCCCAACACGCAGCACCACTGACAAATAATTTCCAGATGATTCAATCCCACTGTGATGCTTGAGAGTACTAGAAACAGTTGAGCTGATGTTAGAAAATGCTCCTTTAATGAGATAAACATTGAGTTTGAGTCAAACCAAGTCTGGATTCTCTGTGATGAAACAGCACAAACATGGATGATTAATTTTTTTATGGAGTGTGAACTCAATGGGAAGAAACATGAAAATATTTGTATGGTAGTCATGTTTTTTCTGTCTTGGTTTACAGTAAAACATCCTTTGTTATGTTATTTAAATACCACATGCTTCCTATTATTCACCTTTAACGACTCTTGTTTCTGGCTGGTTGCGTCGTTTCCTTTTTGGTTCAAAGATCATGAAAAACGCTAATTGTCAGACCTCCCTGGTGCAGACTAAAAGCCCTTTTTGTAATGTTTTTTATGTCTAAAACCACAGCTTCAGGTCATTGGTAACAGTACATATTTGGTCTAATTGTGGTTTCAGCTATGCTATAATCTTTGGTGTCTGCTGGCAGCGAAAACCTGTGGAGAGAAGCAGAGTTACCAGTGTGAATATTCAGGACCCTGGATTTGGTCGTGTTGGTATCATGAACAAAAATAGTCGGGAGATGTTGTCAGACACATCTGAGGTTTGGTTTATCTGAGAGCCAGAGGCAGCTTTCACTGTCTGACCTCATCCACCACATCATGATGTGACTCAAGCAGCAGACTTTAAGTGGTCTGCTGAGGTCGGACCACAGCTGTCGACCATGAATAAGAGGTTTGTGGAGGGTTTCTGCAATCCTGAATCCACACGTCTGTAGGAGCTCGTTCTCTAAGACTATCATGGGAGATTTAAGTCCCCTGGTCTGGTGTTGAGGTTCACATTAGAACACAACATCACAGCAAAGCCGCCAACCACAGCGAAACACCTGTGGTCCACATACGGAAACTGTGACTCAGTTGTTGCTTCCTGTTGCCATAGCTGCATGTGTTTATCCTTTTGGGTAAAACCACCAAACGTGCAGCCTCTGAGACTCCGCTTTGAGTGAACCAACTGAGGAGGCAAGTGTCATTATTGCAGATTCAGTGTTTTCTGTTTTCAATGCCAGGCGCTCACCCATGGAATAAGGCTCAGCTGGCTTCAAAAAAGGGAAAAACAAACATCATTAGGACTCGGGCCTTCCGTCTCGTCTCCACCAAATGTGGCAAAGTCGCCTGGTGCCAGACATGCTGACGACCCGCAGGCCGTTTGAGCCAGCAGCTCGTCTGAAGCTCTTTCACACGGCTTGTTAAGGTGCGAGCTCAAGGAGCACGTGTCCCTGAATTTGCCCCTCAAATTACGGGGGACGTGAGGGCACTTAGGGAAGGTGTCGCATGTGAGGAGCTGTAAAGGAAGCCAGCCAAAGTGTAACCGCTGCAGGTCGGAGATGCTTTTTTCTTACACCAGAAGTTTAACCCACTCATGAACTGGAGTGTGAAAGTAATCTGGGCTGAAGTTGAGTTGAAACATGATTGCAAACATGGTTCAGAAGCTGCTTTTGTGTGTGCTGAATTTGTGTTGGAGCCTGTGGGAATCAGTAGCAGCCAGAAGGAGCCAATGCAAAGAGTTCTCCCAGGTCACTCCTTCTCCGCATGGGGCCGTCTAAGGAAGGTTTTAAAAGCAGGTTCTGGCCCTCATGCTCCTCCCTCAGAAAGACTCCTGCAGTCCTCACACTCACACTTACACACACACTTACACACATGAACTGACAGCAGCTTCTTTAAGGCATATCATGACACTTTTTTCTCACTTCTGATTCAAAAAGGAGACAGGAACACGAGCGCACCACTCACAGCAGGCGCAGACATACGGGAAACCGCATCTGTCACACACTAATAAGTCACAGCAGATAAAGTGCTGATCTAGGACCAGCTGGAAGGACAAAATGTGTGTTTGGACGGCCCTGATTCTGGCCTGGCAGCTGCTGTTAAACCTCTGCTTACACGTGGAAGCCCAGGCTTTAGGTAAGTGTTACTCTGAACTTTTAATTAGCTTTTTATTGACATGATTCAGTGTTATTTCAAACTTATCAAACTGCGTAGTGTTGCAGTTGCTACAGTTGTGTTTGTGATTCAGGTTTCAGATTAAAATTGAACTCACACTCCTAAAGAGCGATGTCTTTGATTTTATTCCAGTGGTGTATTTTTTCTGACATCCTGGCTGTGATGTAATCCTCCATTTTTATTATGTCAAAAAAGATTTAATGGCTCCACCAGCGAGTATTTCGACACACCATGTATGAGTTCAATGCATAATGGATAAAGCAGAGACCGTGAAAGAGAATATCATATGCGAACCCAAAGAACACAGAGGATTAGACATGGTGTGTGATATTCACTGAGGTACGAATAAAATGCTAAATATCCCCGCCAGTTGTAGGAGAGATGGAGCAGCTGAACGCAGGCAGACAAAGACAATTAATAAAGTAGACCGAGTTTAAAGCCCACAGACTCTCTGCTGAGGAAAGTCACTCTGCTTCTCATATCTCTCCTTCCAGATCGGCTTGATTACTCCAGCTCAGATGGCTCAAAACACTCTGGCTCAAATTAATTCAAACAAAGTCCCAGCTAGGTCACACACATGGGAATAATCAGAGATGATCTGGGCCCAATATTGAACTTCAAGTCCCACAGCCTCTCGTCTTTCTCTCTGACACTCTCACACAAACTCGCTCAAGGTTACACACGAACTCTGCCGAGCTGCAGAGGACTTGTTGAAGTATTGATGTTTGTGGTTTATCAGCTTCTAACATCCTGTGATGGATGGTACAGGCTTTCATGCACCCATTAATCCCTACTTTCTTTTGGCACCAGCCTCCTGATGTTATGTATAAAACAAGTCCAGATTAATGGGCTTCATCATCTATCATTTCTTTGCAAATGGCTTATTGTCCGCATGACTGTGTTCTAAAGGAGAGAGGCTAATTTAAGGCTGTGGTAAGTAAGATTTTAGTAGCACAAAACAGCCATTAAGAGCTCTGCAAAGGGTTATTGATCAATAATAATGTCTCAAGGATGACTTCACCGGGAGTTTAGATACTGGAATTCAGATTTTACTCAGCCAAAAAGACTCCCGGCACAGAGACAAAGCATATATCTAAAGCGGCTGGAATCGATAATTTTGTAATAACAATGTATCAAACCAAGTGAAAATGTGAAAGGAGTCATTTGTATTGATGAACCTTTGTAGGAACATTTCCTGAAGTTTCCCTCAGCTTTACTCAGTTTTACAGGAAGTGTTGGCTCTTTCTTCTGCAGTCAGACCAGCAGCTAAAGACAGACATGTCCCTCAGGTGGTGGTAGAGACCAAAAATAGAGCACATTACTGTTTTTTTTTTTTTTTTTTCCAGGATAACAACTTATATATGGTGACCTAAAGCCCAACCACACAAGTGGCAGTGCCTCACTCTGCTTTATTAATCCTTTCTTGTTCAAGTTAATGCTCCAGTCTACACATGGAGCACCGCACGTATCTTTGCTCAGTCTTTGGACCACTTCCTCCTTTGTATATGCAGCAAGTTTTGGCAAATACAAAGAATTCTTCAAAAATATGATAAAAGAAACGTGTAGATAATAAAAAAATCAAGCTTGGTACCGTTAAACAGACAGTTAATAGAGAAACACAGCAAAACACAGTGAAACTGCAAAACAGAAAAAACAGTGGGTATAGAGTGGGTGAACAATGGGCAAACAATGGCTACGGTTAGCTAAGCTAGCACCACAAGCTTTCAGTCCTACCTGTGCTGGTTAAGCTTTGGTCAAGTGGTTTTAAGACAGTTTACCCAAACACTAGATCATCAGACTGACAAACCAAGCCACGCAACTAGATAATATCTGTCTGTCATCTGTGGTTGTTTACATCAGGGTAGTATATCTTTAAAGCATTGAGTAGCAGTAAATCATACTACAGCTTACAAAAAACAATATTACTGCTTCAAGCTTCCAGTTCTTTACTTTGATGACAACAAGTGAGGGTGATGATGTTAAGTCTTTTATTGATTAAATAGACACACATCCCTGAGTCCCATTGTTTTACCTTGGACCATAGACTGTACAATATATGGATGTGGTCTCTGTGACATCACCCATCTGTTTCTGATACTGAGGTTTGAGGCCTATCATCAGCCAGTGTAACTTTGAGAAAGCGCCTGAGTTTAGTTGAGGTAAAGGGACGGGCCTTCAGCCTCTTTGCAGACAGCACCAGGGAACCCCTTGTGAGTGTAGTCAGCCATGCCCTTATATGGACAAAAACTCTTTAGTTTTATAACTTAAAAAAAAAATGTTATAGAAATAAAGTCACCTCCATACAGCGTGTGCCTGTAGAGAATTGATCTTTTCAGACCCATACTGTGTATTGCAGCTGTAAACATGTTTATTTCTGCTGTAAAATCAGCATTTTTGAATGAATGTGTAGGTGATTCTCAGTGCTTCTGGAGCCAGCCCCTGGTGGACACTCATTGAACTGCAGTTTTTTTTTTTTTTTTTTTTTTTAACACTTCTGAATTAGCGTTATTTTTCATTCCAAGACCTGAGGTTTCGATAAAGACATGCAGCAAATGGACGTGGCCAGAAGTTAAACCAGCGACTGTAGCCCCTGTACACGACATAAAGTGACGACATAGAGAACATGATAACAAATGAGGCTGAATAATGGTTTATATTTAACCCAACGTCCCCTGGGTGCATTAATAATGACTCGAAACAAACCAGAGTGTCTTACTGCTGACGACCTGTTTACTAAAAAGTTCTCCACATTAGATAAAGTGGTGATGTCAATGTTGTGCTTCCTGTAAACAGTCCCCAGAAAACCACACAACACCATTATACATCATGAAACATAATGGCTCACTGCTCCCCTCAGGCCACTTACTCATGGAGCTGAAAAAAAGGTGACTTCAGTGTTTATGTTCATTACAGTCTGATGTCAGTGATGTTATTCCTCCATCATTACTAAAGGCTGAATGGGTACCTCACACTACAACACAGCAATAAATCACAGCTTTCAACAAATGTGAAGTATTTGCAAAGCAGTAAAATAAAGAATTCTGTCCGTTTGTTCTTCTAGGAGTGATCTGTGAGTGTGATTTTTTATGAGCTGCTGCTAAGGAGAGGATAAGACATCGGACTGCTTCATAGCTTTGAGCTGAACTGGTTTTATGAGGCTTGAAATTTGGGGTTAATCAAGGGGTGAAATGAGGCACTTTCTCAGGATCTCTGGTGTAAGACGACCCTTACCCCCTCTGAGCCCTCTGTCCGAAAGATTTATGAACAGCAGCAGGGCTGTGTGCCTTTAAGTGTGTGTCTTTGTGTAGTTTTCAGCAGCTCGAAAAGCAAACTGAGGTTTATTTGTGTACATTCTTGTTGATTAAAAAACACTCCTATATGTTTATGTGGGATTCATCAGGTAATCCAGGCTGGTCTCATTTCAGCTGAAAACAATGTTCACACCACCATGTGAACAGGCTTTTTGAGTGGCTTAGTCACATTTAACTGCACACATTTTAAATCCCCCGTGTTATCCTAAAATACAGCATGTGCCGGACAAAAAAAAGAAGGACCCAGCCAGAAGAGATAAAAGTTTAAAAAAAAAAAAAAAAAAGGAGGGGGGTTGGGGATCTCATCTGGGGATCAAGCTTCACAAACTTGGCTGACAACGGCCGATTTCTGCGAGCATTTGGGAGCAATTTTGCTCCCAAACGACAGCGGACCTTGCCGACTGCTTTCAGGCTACTTGTGCATTCATCATGTGAGCAGATGGCAGACTAGAGATTCACCGCACATCCTCTCACAGCCTTTCCAGCTCCCAAGTCACTTTATTAAAAAGAGAATCAAACCATAAGCAAAGCGTACGCTGTCTCTCTGGCATTTTACTCCCACTAAGCAGCCTGTCAGGAGTAATGTCTAAATTCTGAGCTAAGAGCTAACCGATAGTGAAAACTGGAGATCACATGCATTTCGTTGACTTTGTCGAACACTAACAATAAAATTTTATAAAAGCATACCTACATTTCTACATTGTTTTTTGAGCCAACTCCACTGACTGCCAAGTTCTGTGCTGCAGGAGCAACAATCACAGGGTCAACATCATCATCTTGTTCTGGTCGACTCAGTGTGTGTTTACTCTGCGATCGAAGCATGGCTTCAGGTTGTAAATATTCACCTCACCATCCGTTTCTCATGTGCTGTACACTCTCTCTATCCAATCTCCATCCCTAGTCTATGATCTGCTCACATCACCCGACTGCCTGCCAGACCTGCTGCAGGGGGGTCTGGCTGAGCAAGGCGTGAACGAGGCTTTCATCCTCACCTCCTTCAAGCTGCAGCCCAAGACCGGAACGACGGTGTTTGGCCTGTACAACCCCAGGGACAACAGCAAGTACTTTGAGTTCACCGTGATGGGGAAGCTCAACAGAGGTAAGGGGAGATGAAAGGGGCTCTGGTGCACTTTAAAGCTGCTGTGATAAATATTTCTGTGTTAGCACGGGGTTAGAAGACTTAGTTTAAAGTAAAAGGGGTCAAGTAAAAGCACAAAACCACTGAGACTCACACTCAGGCTTTGCATTTTCCAAATATACACACAGACATTTGGCACTTTTTAGCTCATAACTTGATTTCCCAGCCTACAACCTTCATAGAACTACAAATGTGGATGTAAATCTGCCCTGTGCACTCATGTCACAGCCTCAGCCTACGTCTGTTAAGCCCCGTTTTCACTAAGCGTTTGGTTCGTCCCAGCATCACATGAATTTTACGGCATTTCTACTGTCTAACCCCATGAGAGATCTCCAAATAACCAAGACGAGCCATCCCACTTTTTGGGATCTGTCCTTAGGGCCATGCCAAACTAAACTGATCCAATCTCTGACTGACTGAGCCACAACACTGCAGACTGTTGATTGGTCAAAAGAATCGTCACTTACTTACTTGGCGTTTTTCTTCTACATCGCATTTATTAGTGGAGTATACTGTGTCGTGCCCCTATGGCGTCACGCTATCATTTAACAGATGCGGCTATCGGCATCTGACTTACAAACCGTTTATCAAGAGGGAGCGCGGTTGGCTGCGGACGGATCCAACCCGTACCAAACTGTGCTGATCTGAAGCGGGTTGGTGGAAACACAGCTTTTGTTCATCCAGCAACTTGCTGTCAACATCCCGGCTACCCTGGCATACTCGTGACATCATGTCTAGCCTTTCAAGACCTATCTTCACACAATAAGGAAGATGCCACGTGGGACATGTGGGAACAGGCAACTTTGGCGGCAAAGCTTCTGAATAATTCCAGATTATCTTATGGGTGGGCTGTGGAGTTTGTATGTTGTCCTTGTGCATGTGTGGGTTCTCTCTGGCTTCCTCCCACAGTCCAAAATCACACTCGAAGGTTGATCTGTTACTTAAAAGCTGTTGTTTCCATCAATTGGTCCAGTATGGATCAGTAGAGTTTGGTACAGGTCTGATCAGTAAAGCCTGATCCTGTTTGTATTTCCACAGCCAACCTAGTCCTTCTTGGTGGGCAGTGCATAAGCCAGAGGCTGATGGCCGTGTCAGCTACATAATAGAAATAGAAATAGAAAATACTTTATTTATCCCCGAGGGGAAATTCAGGAGTCACCACAGCATTTAGGAAAACAAAAGTAAGAAAGAGTATAGAAAGTGCAAAAAGGTCCATAAGAAATTAGATGACGACATCCCGTCCACCACTCGTCCGTCAGCCACGTCCGTGAACAGCACGATGCCGCTGGGTTAGCACGGCTAGCTTGTCCATCCCCCGGGGCTAGATCCCACGTTCCCAACAACGATGGATGGAAGGGCAGGTCCACGTCGTCACCTCCCAGCTCACATCCGAGAACCAGCACGTCGTCCTCACCGCCTCCTCCTCAGCTCGAGGGAAATCATCAAGCCCTACACTAGTTAGCATTGACATGCTACAGGCTGCTAACAGCTAATTTCGCATGTAAACAATGCAGCCATGGTTACATGTAGGATCTCCAGACAAACACAGGAGAAAAGTAGTAAAAAATATCGCCGAAGCTACAAAAAGTTTGGTGTCCGTGACCAACAATGAACCATACAAAGTGATGATCCACTCCAAATACAAAGATGACGAAAAAAAGACGAAAAAAATCACAAGAAACGGACAAAGAGGAGAGAGCTGCTGCAACAGGCAGCTTCTTGGGCAGCGCCTAGCAACGGAAGTAGTAGTAATAGTGTGAAGGCATAGCAGCATGACACAGTGTAACCTGCAAATAAATCCAGTGGAAAAGAGAAATGTGACATTGCCATTTTCTGAACAAAAAGAAAGTTATCTTCAGAAGTCGACTGGAGGTTTAGACATGGCAGGGTTGTGTGATGATACCATCGTTGCACGGGACGTGACAATTTAACCATTACATGGGCTTCAATGTTTCTAGCTCCACCTTCTGTGGTTGGATTGGTTTGTCTGGCACCCCAACAGAAGAGTACCAGAAAGTGGGATGGTACGGGTCAATCATTTGGGGACATGTCCCAGTTTTAGTCAAAGAAAATGCCACAAGATGCGTGTCACACCAAGACAAACCAAACCACTTAGTAGAAACTGGGCTAAAAATGCTGGTAGGTGTGAGTATGTGCGTAAATGCTTGTCTGTCTCTACATGTCAGTCCTGTGATAGCCTGACGACCTGTCCAGATTTAATCCCACCTTGCACCCAGTGAGAGCTGGGATGGACTCAAGCTCAAGCTTATGTATTTAATTCCTCAGAGGTTGAAGATCTGACAGCTGTGATCAGGTTTAGTCTCTTGGTTGGTCCCTGTGTTTTCTTGGTAAATATTTCCTGTGATTTTCTTTTAATTTCCTGTTTTCTCAGCCTGTAAACTTCTCACTGCGTTAACTTCAGAGCTAAATTGGTTCAACATGATTTGCACCCAGGCTTGATTTTATAGAACATGTGTCTTTTGAGATTAAGGCTTCTTGTGAGCATAATCCATCCATGACTTGTTAATTATGGTTTGAGCAAAGTGTTATCAAGATGAATTATTTTTTTTAACCTTGCTGTGTTTGGTCCCATCCCCTCAGAGCGACTGCAGACGTAGACTGCAGCAGCCTCTGAATAAACCTTTAACAGTAAATTCTTCCTCTAAATCCCTCTCCTCTGTTATCTCCCCTTCACTACCGTCACTTCCTCCCTCCTATCTTTGTCCTCTCAAAGCTGTGTTACGATACCTGCGGAGTGACAAGAGGATGAGCTCGGTAACCTTCAACAACCTGGTGCTGGCAGACGGCCAGCAGCACCGACTGTTGTTCCACCTGAAGGGCCTCCAGCAGCAGGGGCCAGGAGGGGTGGAGCTGCATCTGGACTGCAGGCTGGTGGAGACCGTCAGGGATCTTCCGGCTGCTTTCCAGGGTTTACCAGCAGGTTACGGCACGGTGGAGCTGAAGACTATGCAGGCGAGAGATCAGGTAAACCAATTCTGAAAGCATTTTCTGATCCCACAGGAAGTCGCTGGGTGTTAATCACAACAATCAACTCAAAGTCAACCAATCACCTTATTTTTTCCTCCAATCATGCCTACCTTTCCACAACTCTGGCCAACATTATCACCATCATCATTATCTTAGTTCTGTGATGATGAATAAAACAAATAGTTTCTCTCTGCATGCCAGAGTTATCCTGCACACAGATCATCATCTGTTTTTTAACAAGAATCTAATCCAGATTCGGGTCTAATCCAAAAAAAACTAAATGAGAAATGGTACATTGATGTGGAACGACAGCCACACTTAGCTTTGTTACAGAACACATGCGCACAACCAGGCACATTACAGCAATTACAGCTTTACAGCATCCTATGGTAATTCTCCAAGGACATACAAACAAGCAAGACAGTCTGTTTCCTCAACATTTGCAACTGTGTGCCTGAAATATCTGCATTGTAGAAATATATCTACCTAGACAGTGAAAACAGTCCAACAGCCATAGGTAAATTATGCAGTACAACTGTTGGACGAAGTGGCAGCAACAAAGCTGTGTTCAATGCAGCCAATTTGGTTCAACATTCCAAAAATCAACATGCAATGTAAAATGATACAGTACTAATGCCCAGTACTGGTACCCAATGGTACCAATTTTTGGTACTTTTTAGAGTTTATGTGCTAAAAAAATATATTTTTTTAAGAATAAAATATCCAAATTTTTCAATTAAACATATTCATTCTTCTATATCTAACCTTGCAATGCTGTGTTCATGTCCAGCCTGGAAAATCCCCTACTCTTCCAGTCCCTCACAGTCACAAAAATGCATTTAGGCAGAATTTGTTTGGTACCTATAGAAGTACCTAATTCAGTACCTATCCCTAAACGTTGTTCACCAACCCCAAATTCACACACACCTTGTGTGCGCCAAGGCATCAGTCATCTGTTCACACAGCATACACTGCAATCTATCTCCCGACAATACTATGACTCTGTTCACCGCTACTACGATGTGAGTCTATTTTTGTCGGAGTACGCTGCAGGCACATGTCAGTCTATGCAGAGTAGAATGTACCAAACAGGAAAACAGACATAAAATGAACTGAAAATCTTGTTGATTTCAAAATAAAGCCCCATGTGCTGGCTCCCAATCATAAAAGTAATTCTTGTTCACCCAAAACTACATCATAGGTAGAGGTCGACCGATATGGGTTTTTTTGGGGGCCGATGCCGATGCTTTCCAAATTTGGGCAGCCGATGCCGATATGCATAGCCGATTTTTCCAATTTGATATTCAGGCCGATTGTTAAATAAATATATATTTATCAAATTTTTGTGAAACGCAGCAATTTCTGAGCAACTAAAAGAAATCTATTACAACAAGTCGTGTCCAGTCCTCTGAACATTTATTCAGCTTTCAAAACAATGACATATTTTGTCTGAGTAAACACACAATGTAACAAGCAGTAGTAAACATTCACACTCTTCTTAAAATGTCAAAAAAGAAATTTAAACTTATTAATATAATTTGAACAAAAGTATGTAATGTATCCAAGTGGTTCCACAAGTTTGAGGTGCTCATCTTTTTTGTGCCTGATCAAAAATTACGTAATTTTATACAACGGATCAAAAATTCGTCTTTTTAAAAGAAAATACGGCCGATGGCCGATAGAGACAAATGTCCAAATATAGGCCCGATATATCGGCCGGCCTATATATCGGTCTACCTCTAATCATAGGACCAGAAGTCATTAGAGGGTTGGACTCAGACGTGATCCGATGCCATGGGCGAAGAAAAGTTTATCTTTGAGGGGAAAAACTTTATCCCTGCAAGACATTTGTTTTTCATGTAATCTTGCATATTCAGCTGCTATGGTGTGTGCTCTGCTCTGCTCCAGAGATGGATCCAGTGTAAATGGTCCTGCACTGTTTGATGGTGCAAAACCGCCGTGCGCACAGAGAATGTGCAAACTGGGGGTAGCAGGAAAGGCTGCTCTGCTGAAACCAAACTACTTTGAGCTAAAGAAGAAAAGATAGAATACTCATGAGCATTTAGCCCAAAAAACTTGCAGAGTGGTTGAATTCAACACAAGGAAAAATTAGCTAATCTCTGTGGCAGATGATGCAGGTTTATGGGAAAAAAAAGCCCAAGGATTTGGGGCCAGAAATGCAGATCCGGATATCTCTAATACTAAAAAAGAGGAACTAATCTGCCTCATATCAACACAAGAATCGGTTCTGCTCTAGACTGCGCCAACATTAGAAATCTTTACTTACTTATTGGTCATTTCAATGTGTTTCAACTCTCACAGATGTACCAGTTGGATTGCTTTTGTCAATGCTTCAACCCCAAAATCCATCACAAGCTCACTACGTCAAAATTAATTGTGGCAAAATTTGGCTTCACTTTGTTACAGTGGTATAGATGAAGGCATGTCATCCATATTTCAACTGTATTCACAGTAAATGATCCCAACTTTTCAACAGTCAGAGGCTTTGTTCCTGATCTGTGTAATTTGTTTTCTGTCATTTCACTTTGGAGCTTGAATAAGATGTTGTTGCCTGGATGAATACTTCACAGCTTTTTCCCTCAAAAGAAAATGAAAATAATAATACGAGTGCATTTGATAACATTTCCTGAGGCACAGTCACCACAGGTGCACTTACTTTGGAAATTTAAGTGCCTGTAAAAATCTTAGAGTGACTACAAACAAATGTGTCTGTCTCTAATGGATTTCAGCGTTTCCAAATCGCTTAGTCATCCACTTGTTTTCCTCTAACAGGAGAGTTTAGACGAGCTCAAGCTGGTGGTCGGGGACTCACTCGAGAATGTTGCTTCAATACAAGACTGCCACTTCCAACAAAGAGACTCCGTCCAGAGCCTGGGTAAGAGTCCTTCTGTAGACGTTAACACCCACAGAGATGGCCAAATGTTTCCTGGGACAACAACCCCAGCAGTGAGGGAACAACAGTCATTGTTTGTCAGTGGCTCGAGAGCTGTTTCAGAGAATCCCCCACCTCTGCGTCAGTCAAAGGAAATAACAGTCTCTTTCTCTCAGGGGTCAACACGAAGCAGCTGTCCAATCAAATGCTGGAGTTAACTAAGGTGATAAATGAGCTGAAAGACGTCCTCATTCAGCAGGTAACTATTTCTAACAGTCCCTCTGAGGCCACTTAATCCTGCTTCCTCCCCTCCTGACCTCCCTGACAGCTTGCCTGCCTGCAGTAAACCTGTTTATGTTTGACCCCTTTCAGGTCAAAGAGACCTCGTTTCTCAGAAACACCATCTCAGAGTGTCAGGCCTGTGGTAAGATTTCATCCTGACTGATTTATTTTGCTTTGTTTTGCATGAAATTAAAACCATAGATACTGGATTTAATCTGCATGTCTTTGTTTTTTTTAAAGGTCTGGGAGGAACTGAGATAGTCAAACCCAGGTGTGCTCCAGGTGTGTGTTTCCGGGATGATATGTGCGTTGAGACAGCTGATGGTGTTGAGTGTGGTCCGTGTCCTGATGGATACACTGGGGACGGTTTCAACTGTGATGATGTGGACGAGGTAAGAAGAAAATAAGGTGTGAAGTTCTGACCTTAAAGAGGAGTATTCTGATCTTCTTAGAATTTATTCTGCCCCCTCTTTAAATAACTCACAGATATTTTTCTCTCACTGTTTTTTTTTTTTTTTTAAGAAAACCCTTACTTCAGCTTCTATCTGAAACACTTTGTTTAAGCTGCTGTCCCTTTAAGGCTCCCTGCTCCACAAACCCCCTTCTCCTTGATTTGGCCATATCTCTCGAGGCCTGTTGGGGACCGATCTTGGTGTTTGAGGCCTTTTCTCTCAAGTGTCATGAACCAGTTTGTTTATCCTCGCCATTTCAGCAAATCTCATTAAGATTTCGTGATGATCTCGAGCTATTTTTGGAACAGTGTTTTGATCAGTTTACAGACAGACTCTGGGATTTTTACAACATATGAACATATAGAGGATTTAAAATATGCAGACTTTTCATCTTTAAGTGACTGTAAGGAGTTAGAAAGTGATCTTGAAAAAGTCTCCCTTCTAGAAACACTGCAAAAAACTAAAATCCTCTAAGTGTTTTTGTCTTGTTTCAGTGCAAAATGTCTTTTTAGACTTAATATGAGCCACAATCACTTGACCAGTCTAGAAGAGTGTCTTATTTCAAGTTATTTAAGACAAAAATGAGGTCTGAATTGCTTAAAACAAGTAGAGAAAAATCTGCCAGTAGGGTATGAGAAATGTGCTTGTCGAGACTAAAATACTGTCTTAATACAAATACATTTTTCTTACCCCACTGGCAGATTTTGTTTTTACCTATAACAAGCAATTCAGAACTCATTTTTTGTCTTTAAATAACTTGAAATGTGACACTTTTCTAGCCTGGCCAAGTGAATGTGGCTCATGTTGAGTCTAAAAAGACATTTTTACTTGTTAAGATTTCTTTTTTTTTTTGCAGTGTATATGCCTGATTATAATCAAGACTTAAAAATGAGATTATCAGCACCAATATTGCTGGTTACAGGTTATTTTGAATTGCTACTTCTTAGCTTCCTGATCGGATCGATTTATGTCACATCTAAGTCTCTGTGACAACACCACGCTGGCTGACTAAGTTTAGTCATGAGAAGAGAAATCTGTGTTTTTCTCTGGTGAAAATGATTTCTGTGATTAATTTTGTAGTGGTGGTGGACACTGGAGCCTAACTGTCAGTCAGAAAAAGGACAGAAGAGCAGAAGAAAGATAAACAGGAGAGAGATAGAGCACAAGCTAAAGGCTAACACAGGAGCTAAACTGTTTGTGCTAATGTTCATTTCAACTCACAGTCAGCAGTTATTCTGCAGTGGTCTGTTCAAACTTGAGAGTCTATGAATAAAATGAAGAGTGAGGTTACGTTAGCTCTGATTGGTAGATGACTGGCAGGACATAACCAGGATTAACTGATGTTACACATTACAGACACGTCTTAGAGCACAGGACTGACAGCTGTGCTGAATATAGACAGCTACTAAACTGCAAACTACTAAATACAAACTGACAGTGTTTACTTGTTGTCATGTTAGCCTACAGATATGTCGGCGCACGGAGCTGCCGATAGTAGGGTTGTCACGATACTAAAATTTTCAACTCGATTCCAATACTCAGGAAAATATTTGATACTCGATACTATTTTCGATACCAAAAGGATAAAAAAAAGAACCCAATATTTAAAAGAAACATATTTTTTACCCCCCAAAAAATGCAAATATAACCTCTGTTACAACATGTAACAATTAACAGCACCACACACAACAAATAGTTGTGTAAAAAGAAAGTTTGAGGCCTGTGTACACACTGAAGACATTTTTACCAAATTTTTTGTCTGATTTATGCACTGTCCACTAATACAGCCCTGAGACCCACACACCTACACAAAGTGAGTATCTTATCCGGATACAACATTTTAGTATCGATACTTTTTTAAGTATCGATACTTTTGACAACCCTAGCCGGTAGCACTACATATTGCCAGCTCTTACAACGTTTGCCTGTTGTCACATCTCAAACCGTACCGCTATGTAACTGTGCTGATGAATACCTTACCTTACCTTACACACGCCTCACTAAAAGTAATTTACTACAGTGTGCGTGACACTCAGGGCCACAAGGTGGCAAGGCAGCCCACTTAAAACAGATCCTCTTCATAGCATCTTTAATTTCAGCATTGTGACTCTGTGTTCATGTTTGATGTATGAGAACGCAGAATACCTCTCTTTAATTTCAATGCGATCGACTTGTTGATGCTGACGGTGCCAGTTTAAACCTTTGGTCCCTTTACACTGAAAGTTGGCTTGTAAAGATAAAAACAAACTAATTGGGATAACAGACATATTGGCTCAGCCTTACAGTGCTGAAGACCGTTTGATTATTGTTCTGAAGCCGACCAGAATTCATAAATATTTTGGGAAACAATTTGTACTGTTGTGTATCCAAATCCAAGCATATCAGCGTGTTCATATTCTGGATCTGGATTGGAATAAAAAACTTGAAACAGCTTGTTAAATCCACCCAAGCCTCCAGTATAAACAGAAAGGATGCCTCAAGGGCATCTTTTGGCAGCAGCAGACACCGTGCATGCATTTGGCTCACAAACAAGAATAAGCGAGATGTATTTCAGTGCTTTGACGTAAGAGCCCTTAAAAACCGAGCAATAAATATGTTGATCAACAAGCAAAGCTGAGAGTCCAACAGCCAACATTTGGACCATTTCCCCAATATTGAGCTAAAAGAGGACATGAAGCCATGTAATTGGGGGTTGCATAATAAGAAAATTTGTTCATTCCCCATGAGGTGAGTCTGAGCCTGAGGCTGTTTCTCTCCTGAGAGAAAAGTTTGTATATTTCCACACAGACATTCTGCCACTGTGTAGACAAAGCAGTGATCTGGGAATGCAGTTGGTATTGTTTGTATTGGATGGGCTAATTAAAAGTATTTAACAGGCATGGAGAGGTAAAAGGAAATGAGGAGAAATAACATGCAACATAGATCTCAGGCCAAGTCATACACACTCTGGTCTTTACGTGCAATTATTTTTCTAAGGGTCAGAAAATAAACATGCAGAGGAAGCAGAAATTTACATTTCAGTCTATTGTGTAAAAATAGATCTCGCAAGAGAAGTAGACTAATGATTTCATGAATACAAAGCTGCATTTAATATCTTTGTTCTTCAGTTTTGTCTCTCCTCTGCTCCAACAGGCGAGGTTAAAAGTCTCTGGAAGAAATTCAAAAGATGATCTTTTTTTGTAAAAGACTAATTGTCTGAGTTTTTCACACCAGTCTTGGAAGAGATAAATGTCTAGCACTGGCAGATTGCGATCTGTGCCTCTTCGCTGCCAACTTCTCTGTAATCACAACCTTGGTTAGCATGAATCCACATCCAGCCAAGACTTCTTCTTCTAAATTATGTTTATGTTTAACAAAATAAATGCTGTTATATCTTTAATAATTATTTCTAGAGCAGTACCTGTTCATATTTTTCTGGTATGTCTTTGTTTTGCAGTGTATAGTAAAAAACACAGAGGCTTCACTCTAGCTTACTTACTTAAAAAAAGTTTTTAATTGATTTTCTTGCAATTCGTTGGTTTCAGATGGCAAACAATTATGATGCAGATTGGAAAGAATCAAAAATGCAAGTTTTTTTCCTTCATAAAGAGGAAAAAACATCACATCAAATGCATTTTTTTTTTTTCTGATGCATTCGGCAAATCTAAAGGATGTTTGCAATTTGCATACAGTGGATTGTGTTCCACCTGTTTTTGCTCTCCACACTGACCGTTTTTACCTGCATGCTACTATTTTTAAAACTGTGAACTATCCATTAATAACTAAACTTACATTACGAGACCTGAAAGCCTGAACACAACTTGTGTGCTCCTTCCTCCAGTGCCAGTTTAACCCCTGCTTCCCTGGAGTGAAGTGTGTGAACACTGCCCCGGGGTACCGCTGTGACGTCTGTCCTCTGGGCTACACTGGGCTGGCTGTGGAGGGTGTGGGTGTCCTGTTTGCTCAGACCAACAAGCAGGTGAGTGGATGGAAAAACAGAGGACTCAAACATTTTCACTTTAAGTCTATTAACTACAGATTAAAGTCTTTATAAAAAAAGAGTTCCCAAGAAGAAACAAGGTGAAATTTAAGAAAGCAGCTTTAAAACTAGAGTGTAAATATGTTAAAAGTAAAAATTCATTTATCACCTTTATTGTTGTTGTTGTCTAACTCAGGTCTGTGATGATGTGGATGAATGCAAAGGACCAAACAACGGGGGCTGTGCCGCAAACTCAATCTGTACAAACTCTGTGGTAAGAACCTGAGAAATCAGAGAACTACAAAGGGTTAGAGGAGGACAATTATTGTATTTATGTGTCTTACTACCAGCTGTCCAAAGGAAACCAGATGTGTTCATTCCTGCACAGGGCTCTTACCACTGTGGCAGCTGTAAGACAGGTTTCACAGGAGATCAAGTGAAGGGCTGCAAGCCAGAGATCAGCTGTGGAAACAGCCTGACCAACCCCTGTGATATCAACGCTCTGTGCTCTGTGGAGAGGGACGGATCCATCTCCTGTCAGGTGGGATGTGTTTTTAAACACGTACTAACGTTCCGAATAACACACAAGTTCCACATATCAGGACTTTATGTACCATCGTCTGTGATTTATTCTGTTAGTGTGGAATCGGCTGGGCAGGAAATGGATACCTGTGTGGAAAAGACACCGACATCGACGGCTACCCTGACGAGAAACTGAAATGTAAAGATGCAAACTGTAAAAAGGTAACAGTCCTAAACCTGTTCAAACCGACTGTCAGAGTGTTTATTCCAGTTACTGAATTTTAACATTTCCTCACAGGACAACTGCATCTTCGTTCCTAACTCTGGTCAAGAGGACACTGACAGGGACGGGAAAGGTGATGCCTGCGATGAGGACGCAGACGGTGACGGTATTCTGAATGAACAGGTTGGTGCGCATTTTTCGTTTCAGTTGAAAGCAAAATAGCTTTTGAAATGATGAAGCTTCTAAGAATTATAGATGAAAACATAATGGAAAAAGTTCCTTGTTTCATTTTGGTAACATTACTTTACCATTTCCTTTTTTTATGTATTTAATAATAGATTTTTTATTTGTTTATTTCTTGACAAGCAAATTTCTTGCACCACTGGCTGAAAAAACACACAGAGACTTTATCTTAGTTATACTTTTGGGATGTTTATGATCTCTACAATATAGTATTGTATTGAAAAAAAGGTATTAGCTTATTGAAGGGGCAACTTGTCATTTATGGATAGGAGTACATCGTTCACTGTAACAACATTAGACTAAGAAGTCACAGCACCTGAAACATCCAATTGTTTACAGCAACAGTAATTAAATCAAATAAAACAATTTTTTTGGTCATAGACTGTATAATAATTGGATGACATCACTCATCTGTTTCTGATACAGAGTTTTGAAGCTAGTCATCAATGGGGGCCATATTGGAAATGTTGACTCAAGAGCTTTAAGCCTCACTAATAGCTACAGGGTGCTGTGCCTGTCACTCAGCTCAGCTGTGCCTGTGACTGGACAAACCCACCAACTTGATATTTGGAAACTGCTGAGTTATAAAGAATGCACCCCATGTACAGAGTATAAAGATTTAGGAATGAGCTATTCAGATCTAAACTGGTATTTGAACCAGGCTGTAGACATGTTTATTAATGCTGTAGATATCTTCTTTTTTTTGGCTTGGTGTGTGTGTGGTTTCTGGTGTTTCTGCAGCGAGTCTCAAGTGGACACTTGAAAAACTGCAGTGGGCACTTCTGTATGGGCCTTATTTCCTACAGCCGGCGCTTGATGCTTGGTTTTGATCTTAGCCTATCTGCCCAAAAACAGTCATTTAGAAGTCATAGACAGTGTGCAAAATACCCAGCCGCCATCATGGGGGTCCACTCTAACTAGTGCTCCAGTATCAGGCTGAAGTCTTACACAGCATGCATGTTTACAAGACCACAAGAAAAACACACAGCAACTGGTCTAGCATCATTATAAACAAAGCTGGACACAGCTACAGGGCGACACATGTGCTTCCCTCTGGTGCGGTCACACGCTCATACACATACATGCTATGAGCTAATATTCTTCTGTATTCTTATGTGTGAATAAGATCTTTACTGTGAACTTAATCAAAACAAACATGGCATGCTTTCAAATCACGTGTGGTGGCAATGAGCAAGGGAAAAAAGATGTCAGCAATACTATTCAAGAGACCCCCCAAAATTTTGCAATTGAGGTTTTTCAGGAGTCGTTTCACACATTGGTCTTAGACATACTGTAGTGTCCACAAATCACAACATCAACTTCAATCACAGCAGAAAAAAATGAAGGAAGCCCATGTGGAAGAGCTACTTCCTGCAGTTCCTCAAGTGTCCACTTGAGGCGGGCTTCATGAGACGAGGAAACCTGTTCCTCTTTTTTCTTTTCTTTTTTTTTTTCTTTAATTTAGGGCTTAAGAGTCTTGTGAGCACACTGGAGCTGTTAGCTAGGAAGCTAAGAGGCTAACGTCTTTCCCTCTTGTTGGGTGGACTGAAGGTTAGGTTGTTTCAGCACTTCGAATGTGCAAACTGGCTTTGTTGAACTTCAAAATTCTGGCCTCTCTGAGACTATATTTAGGCTATATGTATGTATGCACTGAAGTGAGGTAAAATATGCTGATATGTAATCTTTATGTTTCATATTTCTGGATTTGTTATCTTTGAACAGAGCAATGCTAACTCTACCCCTTGTTCTATGTCTCTGTGCTAAGCTAGGCTAACTTGGAGTTAGTCGTAGCTCTAAGTGGAGTGTTAACATTTTATTCAATGTGAAATGTTTAAATTCATTCCTTCAAGAACAGTTCTCTTTACTGGTTGATTTATTGTGTTAGCTTCCTGCTGGCAAGGACAGTTGCACAGATAAAGAGGATGTGGACAAAAGCAAACACACAGAGAGTCTCATACTGGGGATGACGTCTTTGTTTTCTCTGTCCGTCTCAGGACAACTGCTGGTTGAAGACCAACGTGGATCAGAAGAACAGCGACAAGGACAGCCATGGCGATGCCTGTGATAACTGCCGCATGGTGGAGAACCCTGACCAGAGGGACACCGACAGTGACGGCAAAGGGGACGCCTGCGATGACGACATGGATAATGATGGTATGAAGAGAAATTACATCACTAACACTGACGTTCATGCTTATATAACCAGCATCACTGAAGGCATTCACTGTTATAATTTATTAGTCTGTTCTCTCTTCACACTTCCTCCCTTCATTAAATAATACAACACACACTCGCACAGACGTAGTTTAGAGACATTCTTCACTTCGTAGCTCTCCAAGTCATGCTGCAGAAATATATTACTGTGCAGAAGTAAGGATGCTTTTAAAGCCAGCTAAGGTATGAGTAACAGCACTGCAGAAAATAAGGCCAACAGCAGTCTGACCCCAGAGCGAGCACAAGCTTTGATCATCCAGCAGCGTGATTACACCTCAAAAAGCCCCACAGGAGAGAAGATAGCTTTTCCTTATCACTGCCGCTTGACCTTTATGCATTTGTGGTGCTGCTGCTGCCTCCATGCGATGAATGGAAAAAAGCATCCGAGCACAAACTGGAGTTCACAGAGTAGAAAGTGCAACAGTGCAACCAAGAGGTGAAGGCATGAATTACAAGCAGAGTAATTATTCATTTAATCAACGTGAGGTTACATCTTAATGTATCAACGTATCTGTGCGTTTCTTAATGAAACATAAATTGCTCAGCGTGAGTTTTTCCAAAAAATAATGGAAAGAGAGATTATCTGACCTGCTTTCATAAATCACTTTGATTTATTAAATCCATGTAATAATCAGCGCCTCTGCACCTGGTAATTAATTCACAGCAACATGGGGTTTTGTTATGAATGGCTGCGACCAATTATTCTGACTTTCATTATCAACCGTCTGAGATTATTCAACTGTTAACTGATGGGGATAAAAAAAGAGAGGAAATAGAAAAAGTATCCATCACCATTTCATTTTCTTTATCAGACCAGAAGCCTGAAAAATCAGTCACATAGGAGATAAGAAAAAATGTAGAAAATCATCACAAAAACTGTAAAATGGTAAAACGGATCAACACAGTGTCATCTGAAAATGTCCACATTTGTTTTTATTTACTGTGTTTAAATATTCTCATTAGTAACAGTCAGGAGTTATTCAGAGTGTGGCACTGACAGACTCCCCTTACTGATTGGTTCACAGGTCTGAAAAACTTTCTGGACAACTGCCAGAGGGTCAAGAACCCAGATCAGCAGGACCGTGACGGAGACGGAGTAGGAGATGCCTGTGACAGCTGCCCTGACATCCCAAACCCAAACCAGGTCAGACTGAGCCACAGAGCTGCCGTTAAAATTAATGCAATGCAGGACTGGCTGAATAACAATTTTAGTTTGGTTTGGAGGAACCAAAATGTTCATAGTAGCCGTAACTGTGGTTCACTGATCCAACTTTTTAAGTCCCCATACCTTGAGTTTTGGTATTAGCTGATACTAAGCAGCTCTGATACTAGTGTTAATTTAACAGTCTCTATTCCTTAATAACAACTGGCAGCATCGTAATGCTCAAAAACATTTTACATGATGTGCAAGACAGGTAAACAAGGTAGTCGGGGTAGTCAAGGTCACTAGGGTTGAAAAATTCCAGGATTTTTTTTTAAATGGGAAAGTTTCTATGGGAATTTTCAGAAATTAACAGGAATTTTCTGGAATTTATGTGACAGGATTTACCTGGTCATATACATGTGTATATTTTGGTATGTTGAAAACAGACATACATGCAAGTATGTCTAATGCAATACTTTTGAAAGAAATTTTTTCCCTAACTGAGTCTAACTGTTGTAAATATAGGCATAAATATTTGTTGTAACCTCTAAAAATTACACACATTTTGATGAGCATTTGTTAGTTAACTTAAATGTGTCCAATTCTTAAAGTTATATTCATAAATATATTAAGCTCAGTATTGTCATCAAAACTTACCCTGATAGGACTTCTAGACCCCAAATCCAGAAATGTGGTCTCAGTGGAAATGCTTTGGGCCGGTCAAGCAGTGACTGGTGATGATCAAATGTGCTTGGAATTGTTTGCACAAGTTTAAATGAAAAACACCCTGAAAATTTTACAAAATTTCCTCGTCAAAATTTCCCAGGGATTTTTAGATAATTTATTGTAGTTGACTGCAAGAAAACCCTGAAAATTTCCAAGATTCCCACACTAAATTTTCCATGGACATTTTCCTTAAATTTACCGGGAATTTTCCATCCCTTTGCAACCCTAGAAGTCATATGTTGTTGGATTTTTTTGAAGTGTCTGGTTTCGAGTTGGTCTTTAAATGAAGAAAGTGAGTCAGAATTTCAGGTGTTGAGAAAGTTGGAGCTGCATTGGCAAAAGCCTTGTCTCCAAGGTGCCTAATAAGAAACTTTGTCCTGGTGATGCTGGTGAGGAAGTTGGCATTTGATAATCAGAGGTGGCGAGGGTGTTTGAAAAGACTGGTGAATTTTAAAAGGACGAGGTTATAAAGAGGTTTTTAGAGGAGCTTGAAACGGGTTCTGTGCTGAACGAGGTGCTGAAGAATAGGGGTGAAGTGAGCTCTGAAGCCAGGGAAATATGAAGATGAGACTAATGATGTTTAAGCAGCTTCAGGCTTTCTAGATGAGCCCGATGGATCTTTCCCAATGGATCGATCCATTGCCACAATATCTGATCTGACTTTTTGAGACTATATCGGACTAAAACACAATACCAGGATCATACTGACACATCTAAAACGGATTACTAAATCTTCTTTCTTTATGTGATGTGTCAGTTCAGGTGGTCAAGGATTAACACACATATCGAGAACAAAATCTTCAGACTTTGGAAGTTGTTTTGCTCATAAAGCGGAATACTTCATTGCTCAGTTTTAGAGCTGCCTAGCTGATGACACTTTGTCCCTTTACTGCGAGCAGTAAGTTGTGATGCACACCTGTAAAAGATAAACTGAGGAACGACACTGCTGAAACTACAATTGCTTTTCATAAAAACATTGGAGTTTATACTTTGTTGCTCCAAAACAAAGGAAAACGTTTGGAGTTGTAGTTATTTAAAGGTCATTATGGTCTCATTTTACTGGTCTGGCCCACTTGGGCTTGAATTAGGCTGTATGTGGCCCCTGAACTATAATGAATGTGACACCCCTGATCTTGGGGACACGTTTAACTTTAAGAAGGGCTTTAAACCAGGAATTTTACTCTTAAAGGAGTCTGCACACTAAAATACTCTGTGCTTGTGTTTCAGTCTGATATTGACAATGACCTGGTTGGAGACTCGTGTGACACAAACCAAGACAGGTAAAAAAAAAAAAAAAATCCAGTCTGCCTTTAACTCTGATCACTTCTAGAGATCTTGATTACAACGTGTTATCATGTCACTTCCTCCTGCAGTGATGGCGATGGTCACCAGGATACCAAGGACAACTGCCCTCACGTAATTAACAGCTCCCAGCTGGACTCTGACAAAGACGGAATGGGTGACGAGTGTGATGATGACGATGACAACGATGGGATCCCTGACATCCTGCCACCCGGACCAGACAACTGCAGGCTGGTACCAAACGCTGACCAGACTGATGACAACAGTGAGTGTGAAAAATGCAAAGGACTTGTAGCTCCCACTAAATCAGCTCCGTCTGAATTCAAGCTGAGGTGTCGGGCTTGTCTGAAAACCAATGAGCTGAGACACATGTTGACTTCTGATGTCCGTTCATGGGGAAAAGTGGGAAGTTAGGGGGTGCAGTGATGCAAAATGGAGAATGACCTTCAAGGTGGTCCAACAATGTCCAAAAGTTTGACAATAAACAGGCACAAGAGGTTAAATTAGTCAAGATGTCCGCACTGCATTAGGTGTTAACTCATTTCTTAAACATACCATACATTTTATGCTAAGAACCATCGATTGTAGACCTTTAAGAAGCCAAAGCTGCAGTTCATTCACAGTCTTATTAGTGTATCTGTGAAACCAGCACGGCAATTTCTGATTCTGGAAACAACATCCACAAAACAGGATGCAGAAAAGAGTAGACTTCAAAACAGTCCATCAGCAAATAGCCTTCTGGCAAATGAATAGCTCCCTCCCAAATAAAGGACTTTTTTTCACACTTTGACAGCATACTTTGGCTGATTTGTATTCTGACCTCGCAGCTCGCAGCTTCTCAAAAAGAGAAATCAATTTCCTTTGGAGGCCCGCCTTAGTGACATTTTTGTTGAAGCCGGTTTCAAATCTCCTCGTCGTGACGAGGAACAAAACACATTGGTTTTCAAAGAAATGAAAGCAGTGAATCACTTTGCATACTGATGCAACGCAGCCTACACTTTGTGATCATGATACAGAAATCCTCTGCCTTTCTAAGAGTTAGACTGTCCGAATCCTACGTAGATCTGAATCTGAGCTCTGTTGTGTCTCAGATGATGGAGTTGGAGATGTGTGTGAGTCGGACTTTGACCAGGACAAAGTGATCGACAGGATTGACAACTGTCCCGAGAATGCTGAGGTGACCCTGACTGACTTCAGGGCCTATCAGACCGTGGTGCTGGACCCTGAGGGTGATGCACAGATTGACCCAAACTGGGTTGTTTTGAATCAGGTGAGATTATGAAGAGCTGTCCTCCTTTAAGCAGGAGTCACACACCATATGTTCAAATGCTCAGAGTGTTCACACTGTCTTTCCTGCAGGGGATGGAAATTGTTCAGACCATGAATAGTGACCCTGGACTTGCTGTTGGTAAGCTATCAACTTGGTTGAATTTGGTCACAAATATGCAAAAAAGTTCCTAAAAGAAAAGATAAACTTGGTATAACTACTCATCCGTCTGTTTTCAGGCTACACTGCTTTCAGTGGCGTGGACTTTGAGGGCACATTTCACGTGAACACAGTGACCGACGACGACTACGCCGGTTTCATCTTTGGCTACCAAGACTCATCCTCCTTCTACGTGGTGATGTGGAAACAGACCGAGCAGACCTACTGGCAGGCGACCCCCTTCAGAGCTGTGGCTGAGCCCGGCATCCAGCTGAAGGTGAAGAAACAAATCATGTCATAAATCCCCGGAAGCAGAAGACAAACTATTTTTATCCCCCTGACATATTTTCCACATTTCTGCCTCTCTGCTGTCTGTCTGCTTTCACATCCCACACCCCTCACTTCTCTCCGCTCCTGTCAGGCTGTGAAGTCTAGATCAGGCCCTGGGGAGCACTTGAGAAACTCACTGTGGCACACAGGAGACACCAATGATCAGGTGCGTCTGCTGTGGAAGGACCCCAGAAACGTGGGCTGGAAGGACAAAGTGTCCTACAGATGGTATCTGCAGCATCGCCCACAAGTTGGATACATCAGGTACAACTTCTTATTCTGGATAACATCTTAGAGATTTATAAGAAAAGTTTATAACATTTCACACCTCCTCACAATTAGCTTAGCTTGGCTTAGCTTAGCCTAATAAATTAGTAACAGGGAAAGGCAGTTTGTTCTCACTGAAGATGATGAACCAAAGACAAATGCATATCAAAGACTCTTTATATGGTGGCTGATGGTCCATCCAGGTTCTGCTCACCTTGTGACATCACAAGTTGAGTAACTAATATGACATTACCAGCCCCCTTACCAGGTATCTCCACTCTCCACTTCTATATCTAACTCTACTAATTTGGATTTAAAGAGGGGGTAATGTGCTTTTTTAACTCTTTATTCTGGTCATCTGACGCCCCCTGGTAGCTTTGTACAATTAAGAGCTTGGAAAACCTGACCTGGTGTTTTAGAAAACCCTTGTTTCAGCCTCTGTCTGGTATACTTTGTTGTGACTGCTGTCTCTTTAAGGCTCTACAAGCCCCCTTCCCTCTGATTGGCCAGCCCACTGGAGGCCTGGCAGGGGCAGAGCTATGGGCAGACCTTGGTGTTTGAGGACCGCCCCTCCAATGTGTTTAATGAAGCAGTTAGGATGTCTCTTTGCAATGACCTCATCGTTTCAGCAAGTCTCGTGAAGATCTCGTAAATATCTCGTTTTCAAAAACAGAGTGTTTTGACTAGTTTACAGATTCAGAGATTTCTCCAACACACGAACATGTAGAGTTTGGAAATCTGCACATTTAGGGGTTGTTTACCCGACGACAGTTTTAGGGTGAAATGCTTAAGTATTGTTGCACTTTGGTATTGCTTTTACACAGCAAATGGCATTTAAGCCGACCTAAAACACAAACTTTGAAATCAGCCTCTAGTGGATTTTTCTGACACGCCACCGTTGCTGTGTAAACAGTAAGCCGGTATTTTGAGTGGAAATGCTGGTGTCACGTTCTGCTTCCCACAAGTGCATACAACAGCACAACAGTTCTGCTGGTACAATCGTCACAGACTATCATGTTGTGCTTGTGCTGCTGAATCTGGGGTCTTTCTTTAACAAAATGTGCATCTGTTGCTCCACATCTGCTCTTAGCATTTACCAATACACCAGATGATCGGCTCAACTCTACTTCAGTGGAAGTCTACCAACAGCTGCTTCTGGACAAAACAGTTAAAGCGCCACCTACAGGCCCGGCATGCTTACTACAGCGTTTTCAGTCCTCAGTTTTTCCCCGTAAACGCAATTTTATTTCACTGTGTTTACCATTTTTGGATCAAATGTTGTCATGTAAACAGGGCCTTAGTCTGAACATCCAGTTACTTTATATCCATGTGTAAAATACTGGAAAACAGACTATTTAAAGAGACACACAAAAACAGAACATCCAGTGAAAAACATTGACTGAAACATGGTGAGGACTTTTCATTTCAACAACAGGGGACCGTGTTAAGTGGCTGCAAATGAATATGATGTGTCACCTTATCTGCTATGATTTAGAGTTTGTTGACATCAACTTCATACACTAACGACTGCTGGATTCCTCCTACACATTTACAGCAAAGTCATCTGAGTGGTATCAATCCTCATCAAATGCTCATAAAGACCAGGAATAGGTTTTTTTCATGGAAAGCTGAGGAGAACTCTCAATAAACAAGTAAATAAAAATCTCATTTTCCTTTCAGGGCCCGGTTTTATGAGGGAACTGAGCTGGTGGCAGACTCCGGTGTGATTATTGACACAACCATGAGAGGAGGACGACTCGGTGTCTTCTGCTTCTCTCAGGAAAACATCATCTGGTCCAATTTGAAATACCGCTGCAATGGTAAGGAAGCCTTCATCCAAAATCCACTTAGTTCTGTGATGACTTGGCGTCCCCTGGGACACAGTCTGTCCTCTTTGCTTCCTGTGAAACTCTAACTGCCTGAAAAGTGAGACAGTTTGAGTATTTACATCCTATAATGTTTCTACAATAACAGGACTACAGCTGTGAACTGGATTGTCCTCGTTTAGTTGTGGAGTCTGTCTCTTGATACGTCTCTCTTTGTTCCGCAGACACCATCCCAGAGGATTTCCAGGAATTCAGCAATTAGCACGCCGTCAGCTCGCTCTGAAGATTATGACCCCAGAACTCTAAATAATGCTGTGTGTGGTTGTGCAAGAGTATGTGTACGAGTGTCTGTTAGTTTGTGTGTCTATCTTTCTTTGTATTGATGTGTACAGTTTCTGTGCATTTATGAACACAAGTTTTGTACTGTATGTGCCTATTATCATGTCTGTTGTCTTTTTCTGACACAACACAAACAGAAATACCTTTAAAACACATGGCCTTTATTGCATTTACAGTGCAAAAACTGAAATCTAAGCAAGTGTTTTTGTCTTATTATAATTTACAAATTGTCTCAACAGCTCTCATATGAGCCACATTCACCTAAAGGGTCCTTAACTTAGACTGTATAAAACATGGACATAGTCTCCCAATGTCAACCGTCTGTTTGTGTTTTTGACAATGAAGCACATCGGCTATAGCGGCCATATTGGTAGTGGCAAGGGCTTCGCCTACAGCTATAGGGCACCGGCCATCACGTGACCCTCAGCTGTGCCTCTTATTTGGGGAGCTCGCAATCTTAATATCATCTGAATGGCCGCATTAGAAAAAAAATCACCCCCGTACAGTGGATGCTGATAGTAAAATTAGTGACTCAGACAGAGACGTTTTTTTGAACCAGGCTGTAAATAGGTTAATTTCTGCTCTTGAAAACAGCTTTTTTTGGCTTGGTGTGTATGTGACTTCCGCTACTTCTGGAGCCAGCCTCAAGCGAAAACACTCAAGAAACAGCAGATTTTAGCAGTTCAGCATTGTCTCATATTCTTAGACCGGAGGTTGCTGCTTGGTCATTCGACATGTCTTATCTCAGCATGTTAAATGATGAAAATGATGCCTGGGTTGCTTAAAAAAAAAAAAATAGAAAAATGTGGGAAAGAAAAGCTTACATGTTTAGTTTTGTGATTCAGAAAACCTTTCTGAGGATACATGACAAGCATTTTTTTCCTGAAGATGGGGTTTTAAGACCTTTAAAGACATTTTCCAGACTTCTCATCCACTGCAAAAAAATGAATTCCTATTGAGTGTTTTTGTCTTATTTTTTAGTAGAAATTGTCCTATTATACCCAATATGAGCCACATTCACCTGACCAGTCCAGAAAAATGTCTTGTTTCAAGTTATTTAAAGACTAAAATGAGGTCTGAATTGTTTTTAACAAGTAAAAAAAATCTGCCACTGGAACAAGAAAAAAATGCTTGGAAGTAGAATAATGTTTTAAACCTCAGCTTTTCTCTTGGTCCATTGGCATTTTTTTTTTGTTTTTTTTTTACTCTGATAGCAATATAGACCTCATTTTTGTTTTAAAATGACTTTAAACAAGACATTTTTCTGGACTGGTCAGGTGAGTGTGGCTCATATTAAGTCTAAAAAGACATTTTCTACTGAAAATAAGACAAAAACACTTAACCAGATTGTAGTTTTTTGCAGTGTGTGAATGTGATACATATTAAGTCTAATATGATATACTTAAAAAAAAGACAAACACTTGCTTAGGTTTTAGCATTTGTAGTGTAGGAACAGCAGCTCATCTACCTTTGCATATTAAAGTTTTGTAGCTCCCTGGTTTTAAAAGTACTTTGAAAAATAAATGAAGGGACCAGAGCCTTGTCCCAATGTTTTCTACTTTTTGATCACGCACAGTTTTTATTTTTTTATACTTTTACTCCTTTTTTTGGGAGAAGTCAAACAGACTGTGCCTCGTCTCACTTACTGTAGATGATTAACTTAAAGCTCACAGTAGCTTTGTTTTCTCTTTCCATATTTTGTCCTTGAGATATTGATCACTTCATATCGATGTAGTCATGAACCTGGTTCAATAAAGGGCTTTACCATATACTGAATCCCCTGTTGGTGCTGATTATCACAGTGACTGTGAGGGTGGTATTTCTCTTCGTTACCTTTCCCTGGTTTTGATGCGACTGTTATGTAACCCACTGATTGCTTGAATACTAAAATAACCTTCCCTCCCTGAGAAATTGGCACATATTCTTCTGGCTCGCAAGCGGCTCCAGAAACAAAAGGTACTGTTCTGCTTGAGCAGGAAATACTTTCCCTAATAAGCACATTCCTCTACCTGATTAGCTGACATGAATAGAGACAGACTTTGGTCTTTGCTCCAGGCAGGTCCTCCGGAAAAGAGACAATGAGGGGAGTTTTTGGGCTTTAGGAAGAGGCTGAACAACGCCATGTAGATTCCTTTATAGCTGGGTGTTTGATTAGGTATGCATGCAGTCAGGTAATTGAAAGAGCTCCAACCCTGAGAGGTAAGATTAATACCTGTTTTATCATTCATGCTGTGAGGAGTTAAATGATTCATTTCTAAAGATAAAGGCAGCTGCAGTGAGGCTTAACTTAGCAAAATGTGAGATTATATATGAAGATGTAGCAAATATCTGCTCCCCTCTGATATTTAAGGGTAAAAATCCACTAAATCTTCCACCTTTCTCTTGACCCTGCTTTGCATTCAGTCTATATTTATTATAATGTCTCTATTTCATGGGAAGCTTGTTGTTTAATATTGTGGGAGAATCAGCCTTGCACCCAGAGTTTTGCTATGTTTTGAAACCCTTGATTTGCATAGAGGCAGACGATTATCGTCAACACCGTCAGACAAAAGAAACTCCCAGGGGCCTCCTAAAAATGCTCCAACTGAGAAAACAAAACAACAGTAATCAAGTGATCCAGATTTTCAAAGGCAAAACAATACGAGGGTTTGGAGATAACAGCGTCATGCTTTGAACGGGCTCTAAGCACACACGTAGTTAGATAACACTTTATACCACAGGTTATTCATTGTTTGTTCACACCTTCAATCCCCAAAACTTTCTGCAGGATTCAGATCAGTCGCTTTCAGTTTTGTTGATTCTTATGAAGTAAAAAAAAAAAGAAGGGGGGGGCTACCAACAGAGCTGGGAGATCAAGAGGTGCAGCGCTCACCGAACAACACAAACACAGCCAGGCTTTCAAGCAGAGAAGTGGGGCTGGGGATGTTGACGCTAACAGTGGGAAGCTCTTTGGGAAATCTGCTTTGATCGCTGCTATGAGGAAAAAAAAAAGTATAAAAATAAAAAGACAAATGATGAGGCAAAGTGACGGTAGGGTTCAGATTTTAGCTCACACAGTGGAGGCAATGTTTTCCACCTCAGGGAGCAGAAGGGAATCAGGTTCACGCTGATCTAATTTGTGAGCTCTGAGGTGACAACTGGTGTGAAATATGTGAGTGGAAGGGGAAAGGTGGATGTTAAAATGTCACCATCTATAGAGAAAAACTAAATATGTACCACCTGTCATTCACATTTCTTATTCTTTTCCATTTTACACTTACTGACCAGCTCCTAAAGACTTTCCCTTCTTTGTGCATCACTCTCTTCTTAACTAGTTCTCCTCATTTTTTGGCTTTACTCATCCATCTTTCCACTATAACTGCCAGTTACTCACAGCTGCAGTTTTAAGCTAACAGCATGATTGCACTTTAGCCTTCTTTTGACCTGTCTATTTTTGTTAATGTGACATATTTTTAAGGAGCTGCTGCGTCTTAAAACTCTTATTGGACTGTGCTAGACATCAATCAGAAAGATTAACAAGAAAATGAAAGAGTGTAACACCGTGTCAGTGCTTCAGTGAGGCTGTGTTTAAGTGTTGGTTAAGTTTACCAAGTTTACCATTGGTTGATGTTAGCAGCTTCCAATCAATTCTTGAGGTCAGGTTTGCTGGAAGAAATACATGAGATTTTTGGATGTACTTTTAAATATGTGAACTGTTGAAGTATGAATTTCGTATGACTCAGATGAGGTGTCTCAAATTACACGAGACCTTCATGAGATCATCATCAAATCTTCACAAGACTTGCTGAAGTGATGAGGTCATCATGTAAGGATCTCCTGTTTCATGACACTTTGGAGGGGTGGGGCCTTAAACACTAAGGTCTGCCCATAGCTCTGCCCACTACAGGCTTCTAGAAGGCTGGCCAATCAGAGGGAAGGGGGTATGTGCAGCAGGAGCCTTAAAGAGACAGCAGCTAAACAAAGTGTTTCAGACAGAGACTGAAATAAGGGTTCAGCCACGCACACTCTCATCATAAATTTAAAACTATTCATTACCAAATGGAAAAACAGTCATATTTGGGGTTACAGACATACATACTATACATTTATATGACTGACTATGCTGAATAGAATAGAATAGAATAGAATAGAAAATACTTTATTTATCCCCGAGGGGAAATTCAGGAGTCACCGCAGCATTTAAGAAAACAAAAGTAAGAAAGAGTATAGAAAGTGCAAAAATGTCCATAAGAAATTAGATGACGACATCCCGTCCACCACTTGTCCACCACTCTCCAGCCCAGCCAGCCTCCACCTCCACAGGGTCCAGGACTGAGCCTCCCCAGCAGTCTGTTCAGTCTCTGTCTCCTGGATCCTGTCTGCTCACAGCAGGCGAAGCTCCTCCGATGTGTCGCCAGCGTCCGATGTCTGCTCCGTCAGCCACGTCCGTAAACAGCAAGATGCCGCTGGATTAGCACAGCTAGCTCATCCATCCCCCGGAGCGAGATCCCACGTTCCCAACAACGATGGATGGAAGGACAGGTCCACGTCGTCACCTCCCAGCTCACATCCGAGAACCAGCACGTCGTCCTCACCGCTTCCTCCTCAGCTCGAGGGAAATCATCAAGCCCTACACTAGTTAGCATTGACATGCTACAGGCTGCTAACAGCTAATTTCGCATGTAAACAATGCAGCCATGGTTACATGTAGGGTCTCCAGACAAACACAGGAGAAAAGTAGTGAAAAATATCGCCGAAGCCACAAAAAGTTTGGTGTCCGTGACCGACAATGAACCATACAAAGTGATGATCCACTCCAAATACAAAGATTACGAAAAAGAGACGAAAAAATTACAAGAAACGGACAAAGACAAGAGAGCTGCTGCAACAGGCAGCTACTTGGGTAGCGCCTAGCGAATAGGATACTAACATGGAGACTTCGTAGTAGGAGGCTGGGGTTAGGGTTGCCAACCGTCTCACAAAATACAGAATCCTCCCGTATTTCACACTTAAACGTTGCATCCCATTTTGAATTAATACAAGATGCGACTTGTGCCGTATTTCCAGTTTGCCTTGAATACAGCACCATTCTGCCTGAATTCACCATGAGCTCGCTTCTACCCACTAATAGCAACAGTTGGTTGGCTGATTTGAAGCGTGGAATAAGTGCTCATCATTACATTAGTGAGAGAAAGTCATAGGACACCAGAAGTAGACATGTCTGTGGCTGAATCTGGTACTCTGCCCCGTGCCCCATTGAAAAGCAAAGGATGCAAAAACAGACTTCAGTGTGAAAGCTCAAATGTATGGCTTGACAGTGTTGGTGCGACAAATTCAAAGACACGGCAAAATCTGTTGCCGAGTGCTTTCTATGAACGACAACATGTGGCTGGAGAGCAATATTACTGCAACAAATGGCAGTATCACAGTTCTTCATACCTGAAGCATCTACAGATACAGTGATTTTATTGATCACTAACAAAATATGATTAATTTTGTAAAAGTTAATCTTACTAATAAACCAACAGTAGGATATTTTAAAAAAGGCCTAAATTATTTTTAAGCTGTCATGGTGCCTTCTTAAATATATTTTCTCTGATTGGTTATTTCTCATCAATACATAAAGAATAGAGACAATACAACATGAAGAACACTCGATACATTATTGAAAACCTGTACTACTCATGATTTTAGAGCAAATAACAACCGGACCGTCAGGAAGGAAAACATTTAAAAAAAAATACTTTCAAATTCTTACTTACGGACATGAAAAGTCATGTTAGCACAATTTGCAATCCAAAACTTTAACTAATACATTACCACAATTGGTGCCCCACTCTACTATTAGGCCATTGGTTGTTGGGCCAGGATCCCCCCTCTTCCCTGCTGGGGGTGTCCTTTATTTTTGTGCCTTCAAGGTGGCAACCCTAACTGGGGTGGAGGAGGCGATACTTCAAGACAGCAGCTCAGTGTGGTTAGCATAAGCGTAGCAGGGATAGGTGAGAGTGGAGACATGTTTATATATTCTGCCTTATCACTGTACACATGCTGTGATTAGTTGAGTGGGGTAAGCAATAGAGATTCATTTATCAGCCGGTCAGCTGATAGCAGCTGGACGTATGACCTCTGTGTCCTGCATGAACATTTTTATACCAAGTATAGAGAAAAAGAGGTTTTCTTTTTCTTTTTTAGCTGTAGCATGAAAGACACTACAGGGGCACCAGAGGGACAGAATAGAGACAAGACTGAAAGAAACACAACCCCCTCTTTAAGAGAATTACTTGTTAACCAGCATGAGAAAGAGGTGCTGCTCTAAATTATTCTGCCATGCTTCTGTGACGCAGCAGCTTGCCGCTTGTTGTTACTTCACCTCCATGCAAATGTCAGGAATGTAATCTTGGTCTATAGCCATCACATGCAGTAACCATTCTTTTTCATTAATGCGCTTTGCAGCTTTAAGGTGAGCTACAGCGCCCCATCTGGCAGGGATACAGTAATTACAATAACGCAATGAAGATTCAGGGATTTAGAGAGTTTGGCCAAGAAACACAGAGCCAGTCAGTGCTGCTAACAACAGCTTGGCTAAAAGTTTTTTTTAGAATTCTCCCTAGAATTACACTAACCAACTAAAATGAGTTTAATACTGTTTAATTACAGTATGGATGACAACAAGCCTCCACATGAAGAGGGCCCAGGGCGCTCTTTTTTCCTCCGAGCTGTCCAGCTTTTCACAGGGGACATGAAACTCTGCAGAGAATCGGTAAAAAGTAGGTTGTGTCTTATTCTTTAATTCACGTCAGTTAAGATTCATCTTTGCTCAAACTGTTGGTCAGAGTCAGCGTTTCATGACGACAGCTAATCAAACTTCATGTTTTCTAATCATTCTTCAGGACAGGTATTTGTTATCCAGCTGCTGGACTGGGTTTTTCGAGGGGTGGCCCAGGTCATGTTTGTCAACAACCCTGTCAGTGGGCTCCTCGTTACAGCAGGCCTCTTCCTGCAGGACCCCTGGTGGGCTCTGAATGGTCTTCTGGGGACCCTTATCTCCACCGTGTCTGCCATGTTACTGGGACAAAACAGGTCTAGCAGCGTCTTCCTCTCCTGATTTGACTTCTTCATAGAAAATGAAAACATTTTCCTCCTACCTCGAAACCATTAGCCCTGTCTCGCCCACTTATGTCCCCTGGGGCTTCTCTTTCTTTAGCTTTCAGACCGAGCAATTTTCAGTTTGTTCCAATTTAATATGTTTTGCTCTCACGCTGGCTACATCTGTCACATTCACATCAGGGAGGCCATATCAGCGGGTTTGTATGGCTACAACGGAACATTGGTTGGCATGCTGATGGCAGTTTTCTCCGCCAAAGGAAGCTGGTACTGGTGGCTCTTACTACCAAATATCTTCATGTCCATGCTGTGGTAAGAGTTAGCTTAATCTCTTCTAATTAATTTAATGGCACACTCTTCATGAGGGACAAAAGGAACAGCATGTTGTGAAAGCCATTTGGAGCTGAAGTTGGAGCAGAAACACAAACAGTTTTTCCATTCTTTATACTTCTGTTTCTGAGGGCCTGGATCATGGGAGGGTGCTTTTTCACCCACAAAACCTGAGCAAATGGACCAAAACAACGTTGTCTGCAAACAGTTATGACTGGAAATACTTAGTAGAATGTCAGCAGAAGTGCTGCATAGTTTGTTTTACAGGAGGGCCCATCCTAAATTCAAACATTAATGATCCAGCAGTGGCGTGCACAGACTTTTTGAAGGGCTGGGGCAGAAAAAAGGCATGTACAGCAGGTTTTGGGCTGGTGAGAAGGGTAATGTACCGTGCTTTAAATAACAAGGGGGCAGTTTAGTGCACATTTTGGCAACCAAGGAGGTACTTCAGTGCCCATTTAAGCTTCTAAGAGAGAGCACCTAAGCATGCTATTTGCTCCCAAAATGACACTTGATGACATTTTTGGCTCTCAATTGGGCACTTGAGCTTGGCTTTGGCTCCCCAGCAGGCATTCTAGTGCACAGATTTTGGCACCCAAGAGAACACTTTATCATGAGTTTTGGCTCCCAAGAAAGCACTTCAGCTTTCTTTTGGTCTCCAAGGGCACCCTTGAGGGCATGTTTTGGCTCTCATGAGGGCATTTAGCACCTTTTTGGCTCCCATGAGGGCAATTTAGTGCACAAGATTTGGCTCTCAAATGGCCACATGTTTTTGGCTTCCAAGAGGCCACTTAAGTATGTTTTTTGGCTCTCAAGAGGCCACTTTAGTACATGTTTTGGCATCTAAAAGGACACTTTAGTTTTTTTTTGGGGGGGGGGGGTTTCCTTTTTTTTTCTCCTTTTTTTTTTTTGACCCCCAAGTGGCTACTGTGGTGCGCATCCTTGCTCCCAAGAGGGCACTTGAGTACATGTTTTTGGCTCCCAAGAGGAAACTTGAGTACGTGTTTTGGCTCCCAAGAGGCCACATAAGTACGTGTTTTGGCTCCCAAGAGACCACTTAAGTATGTTTTTTGGCTCTCAAGAGGCCACTTTAGTACATGGTTTGGCTCCCAAAAGGACACTTCAGAATTTATTTTTTTTCGACTCCCAAGTGGCTACTGTAGTGCACATCCTTGCTCCCAAGAGGGCACTTAAGTACATGTTTTTGGCTCCCAAGAGGAAACCTAAGTATGTGTTTTGGCTCCCAAGAGGTAGAGATAAGATCTTAAGCCTGAGCCCGAGCCCGAACCCGAGCCGCCTGAAATACGGGTCGGGTCGGGACCAAAATGTCAATAATTATCTTGGGGTCGGGTCGGGTCGGGCTGGCCTTCTCTCTCACAATTTTTTTAAAATAACTTTATATTTTATACATTATGTATTGTATCTTAAAACAATGTATGGATATTAAACTAAAGGAATACTTGTTATAAAATAAATTATTTGGATAAAACTGAGAAGGTGCTGTATGGTAATTGCTATTTAACTACTAAATAGGAGCAGCAGACAGCGCAGAGCCAGAGCATGCCTCAGCAGGTCTGACTTCTGCAAACAGCAGCTGGTCCAGAAACATGTATGAATGGATTCATCCGTGCACGCAGTCTCCAGCGGAGGATTTTTAAAGTCTGTTTGTTTCCCCCTTTCGTAAAGAAGACTATAGTGAACCTGCTGCGCTCTGGAGGCTTTACCCCGTGTATCTCAGATGCCTTTCCTTGTGATCTAATGAAGCCCAGAGACCTGTTCCTGCTGATGTTCCTCTCCTTGTCAGAGAGGCGCGTCCATGTGAGCACAATATCACACACAGAAGTATCTTTAACAAACTTTTCCGGCGTTATTTCACAGTGTAAATGCATTTATAATGTGCATAAAAATATGTTGATTATTTTAACATTAAAAACTTGCGATATAAAATTTCGGGTTTGTTTCGGACTCAGGCCTGCAAATCAAGTTAATTGATCGGGCTTGGGCCAGGTCGGGCTTTAATACTGCGGGCCTGGGTCGGGTCGGGCTGGATTTTTAAGGCCCGATCTTACCTCTACCAAGAGGCCACTTAAATAAGTGTTTTGGCTCCCAAGAGGCCACGTTTTTTGGCTCTCAAGAGGCCACTTTGGTACATGTTTTGGCTCCTAAAAGGACACTTTAGTATTTTTTTTTTTTCACTCCCAAGTGGCCACTGTAGTGCGCATCCTTACTCCCAAGAGGGCACCTTTGCTCTATTTGGTCCCTAAGAGGCTCCCCTTGGCCATCTTTTAGCTCTTAAGAGGGCACTTGAGCATGCGTTTTGGCCCTCAAGTGGGAACTTAAGAATCTGTTTTTAACAGCTGGTCCATGGTGGGTTTGAGTGCCCCCTGCACACCCCTGCAAACCAGACAGGGCCATAATGTCCTCTTGTCCATAGAGGCAGGTCAATAGCTTCCCCATAATGCTTTGCCTTTCCTCGCAATCAGTGATCCATTTCCTGCTCCTGTTTACAGCCCCGTGGTCTCCAGTGCTTTGTCCTCGGTTTCCAGTAAATGGGACCTCCCAATATTCACCCTACCCTTCAACATTTTGGTGTGTGTGCATGTTGCAGCAACAGGAGCCAACCACCCCTATTTCCCAGAGGTACAGAACAGCCCTGCTACACATTTCAGGATGAATCTGTGAATCAAACTCACATCTGTGTAATTTCAGGTGAACATCGAGCCAAAGCACCTTCTGCATCCCTCTCACGACCCAATCCACAGCCTCAATGTCTCTCAGGTACAAAAAAGGAATGTTTGGCACAATCTAGCTTATGATGCTGGTGATACAGCACATATGTTGTGATAATTTGTGCTTTTTGTTTGGGTTGTAAGTAAAATGCAGTCTCTGCAGCTCCTGCTGTCAGTGCCAGTTGGTGTTGGCCAGGTGTACGGCTGCGACAGTCCTTGGACAGGCGGGCTCATTCTCCTGGCCCTGCTGCTTTCCTCACCAGTGATCTGTTTCCACGCCATGATGGGCTCAGCTGTTGGCGTGCTGTCTGGTGAAAAGACTCTCATTTGCACAGAGATATGGAAATATGGCTCCAATAAGCTCTTCAAAGAGAACCATAGCTTTATTGTGAATGAACATTTGCACATTTCTTTCTAACATAATGCTAAAGGATGACCCAGTTTTAAAAAATATGGTATTTTTGCCTCTGAAATCATGAGTCTTATGGTGAATTTTGAGCTCTCCTCTTGTGTGTGTTGCAGGACTTGCTCTGGCAGCGCCTCATACAGACATCTATTCTGGGCTGTGGGGATATAACAGTGCTCTTTCCTGCATTGCCATTGGAGGTGTCTTTTATGTCTTAACCTGGCAAACCCATGTGCTGGCTGTTACATGTGGTAAGACTGTGAAACATAATGATTGACACCCTCTTTTACTGTAATCATGTGGTATTGAAACTGTAAAATGTGTCTTCCAGCTTTCTTCTGTGCATACATGACGGCAGCGATCTCTAAACTGATGTCCGTGGTGAGTCAGAAACTTTGATCCAAACTCCTCAACGTCATCAGAACACCCAGACGTCTCACAGATCACATGTCACGCTCCCCTCTCCTTTGACATCCTCTTTCAGCTCGCATTACCGGCCTGCACGTGGCCTTTCTGCCTGTCGACTCTCATCTTCCTCCTCATTTCCTCTGAGATCCAAGCCATCTGCAGACTGCCTCTGTCTGTGGTCTCCTACCCCGAGGAAAATCAGCGCTACCAGAGACGATTAAAGGCCTCAGAGGAAGCTCAGTGCTGTCAGCGGAGTGGCGGCCAAGAGGAGGCCCAGCTGAAGGAGAATGGAGGGCTGAGTGTCCACTTGGTGGTGGAGAAGGGCTGCAGTGAGTGAATCTGATGCCACGGTGCTGCTCCTTACTTCTACATTTGAGGACGCTAAATTCTTGTAAATTAAAGAAAAATGTGGGGCTATACTGTTCTGGCACTTCCTGTTACATAACAGTATTTGTTATATAAAATGGCTGGCACTGCAGCAAAAGAAAAGGCAAATATTTATTATGCAACGTAGCTTACAGCACCAGCAGAGGGCAACACTGCCCAAGGAAAGATGGAGCCTCAGTTATGGCATGTAAATATAATTAATCTGAAGACACTAAGAGAAGATTTGGATGTAGGGGCATAATTATACAAACCAGAGTCGTAAGCACTAACACAGATCACTTTAAATGTCATTTTGGTGATATTAAAGCTCAAAGATTTGATGTGAGGAGGTTTATAATGCAGCAGAACATTTCCTCAGTGCAGACTCTGAGCTGTAGAGATTTTAGAAAGCACTCCCCCAGCAAAAGCTCCCTCATCTCTGCCATGCATAATCCATCTCTGCCTTCTGTGCTCCAATCTGTCCAATTGTTCCTCTAATTATTTCTCTTTATCTCCCCCTGGTTTCTTGTGCCTCTTTCTCAGTCTGACATGTTTTTGCAAACCCCCTTTTTTGCCTTTTTCTTCTTCCTGCTCTTTCATTTCCAGCGTCACCTTTTCTCTTCAGGACAACCTGACTCCTTCAGGTGTTGAGATTCTGGTCCCTGTGCCCGGACAATACTAAGACGTCAGCTGGTAATCGTATAGAGTGCGGTCTGGCTCTCTGTCTGCATTTATATTAACTCTTATAAAATGAAATGTGTCATTATTGCCATCTGCCTGTCTGGGTATCTAGAGCACTGAGGCACATGGCTGCAGTCTAGCCAGTGCTACACATAACAGTCACATTCCCAGACATGTGTGGGTGCTGCGAACTGTCGGGGGAGAGGGTGCGAGACGGGGACAGGGGATAAAGTTGAGAATGAGACGCTTGGTTTGATGCCTGGCTGTGATAAATGGTATAATGACTGATTTATTGAGGCCTATTATGTTATTTTTTTGTCCTACATTCCAACTCAAATAAAAAAATCAGCTTTAACCAATAGTCATAATCCTCAAACTTTCTCCACTATCATTTCTTCCTCTCAAATCTCCCTGGCTTTTCCTGCGGCCTTTCACACAGCGTCGATTCATCCGTCAACCTTTGAAGGACGGGATCAGTGTTGGCAGTGCGATGTGGCAGATGTCACTTCCCCTGTGTCAGGGTTGTTTGCTCACGGTGGTGTGATCACGCTCCTGAGTCTCCACAGGAAGCACCCAGAAAAAAAAGAAACACAACAGAGGAGAGAGGGAAACACAGGCACATGAACCTGCATGCATGTTGAAGGGAAAAAAGATGGCTGTGTACCTGCTGTTTTACTGTCTGCCAGATGAGAATAGCACATCTCATATGGCAATAAAACTACTGTGTTTTCTAACCTCACAGAATATAGTTGTGTATTTCGGGAAAGAAAAAACCATCAGCATTAAGAAAGGAAAAAGGGACCTGATGTATGAGCTTAAGTTAATGTATCTGTTGAACATCAAAGATGCAAAAGTCTCTGATTCGTCACAGTTGATGATGTATCGTCAGCATACGGTGTGATTTCATACAGTAAAACTGTATGCCAGACATCCTGCACACATATGGCAGATTTGGCACTTCAGAAAAATCCATATTTCAGAAAGGCATTTTGAGATGCTTACATAAATGGATAGAATGATTCAGTCAGTGTCTTATGCAACATGTGTATGAAGCCTGATATGATGTAGGTTAAACGCAGTATTATGTATGAGCTTCTGGGGTGTAGCTATTTACTGATCTGAATCAATAATCAATCTTAAATTTGAAGATCTGAGTCCTGTCCAAATCAGGGTTGGGTACCGATTTAAATCTACTGATTTCGATTCAGATTGTATGGTGGCCAGGAGCTGTCAGACGATTCGCATACTATGAATACAAGCACTACTACACAACAAAAGTTCAGCCATAGCAGTTGTTAAAAGAGGTCAACTCAAGTGTTTTTCTCATTGATATATATAAGAATACTAGATGTCTTAAGGTGGAGTGGGCAGCATCGTCACCATCTTAGGACAGGGGACTGCTCTGGTGCGTTGAACTGTAGTCAGAGGTAAAGTGGATGCTTTACTCACTTAAACACTTGTAACTCGCCAAATTCTTGACAGATTTACAAACCACTTGGTTTATTACAAACCTTATTAACGCGGCTACCTATTTACTTAATGTAATTTTTATATCAAATTTAATGGTTTTTAGTATTTTTAAGTATGCAGTAAAATAACTACATCTCTAAAATTTAAAACAAGCCAAGCCATTTAAAAATCAGTTAAAAGTTGAGCAGTCTACAGTTATTTCAAAGTCCATGCTCCATTGACTTTAATGTTATGGGTGATTGAGTAGCCCTGTCCCAAGATGGCGGCCATTGTGACCATGTTACTTCCCACTGACTTACAGTGTGCACGAGCCATATAGTGTTTGTTGGGATAATGGTCGGTCAGAAAAACCAAAGATATATACAGACACAGAAAAGCTGAGAGAGTGCATGAAATATTGTTTTTTTTTCCTAACTTAAGCCATAGTAATGATTGTAGGGATCTCACCTTGAGAAATCCTTCATGGTACTTTTATTTCTAAAATATCTACAGATAATGTTTTATCTTATATTTAGCTTGAAGAATAAGTCATGCTAAAACGTTAGCATTACAGCTATTTTTATCATAGCTGAAGTTGAAATAGAATATTGTGTCTGTTGGGGTAATCTGTAAGAAAACCATTAAAGCTGACCTCTTTAAACCTCTGTTACTTCCATTGTGATGTTCCGCTTGCAAATTGTCTGACACCAATCAGCCACTGTACGATTCCATGACTTTCAGAGAGGAAAAGAATCATGAGCACTACAAGAAGAAGAAGAAAAGTTATCCTGCCCTTACTGTTTGGTCATCTAGATTCTTAAAGTAAACCTCTACCTGTGATTTTTTTCAAAAGCATATTAGAATATGAAATGTTATCCCTTCATCTCTAAAGTGAACAGAGCTCCTGCTCCATGGGGACTCCTTGACTCCTCAGGGTGAGGGGGGCTCTCTGAACTGGTATCCAACAGAAATATATCAGAAATATTTGTAACTGGGATTCATTGACTTTTTAGAAACCCCCAAAAAACAGCAGATTTAGTATCTGAATGTGACGTAACTAGAACTGTGGTGTTTTTATGAAGCACAACAAAGACAGAGCAGTTCCTCATATTTGCACCATGTTGCAGTAAATGTCATAACAGACATATTTACCTCCTAACTGTGTTATTTTCCTGATGAAGAAGCTTAGCCCAACTTTAGAGCAGTTGTCATATCGTGTGACATTATGTTACGCTGACACAGGAGGTCCAAATGTACCAGAAAAACTTTACCTGGACTGCAAAACTCGCACTGACACTGAAAGATTTATGATGCTTTCAGAAACTGATGAAGTGGAAACACAATGCACGTGCCTTATAGAAACAACAAATCTTGGACTTTCAGATTGGATACCCAAGCCTCCTCCAGGCTGGCAAAGCATCGGGTAGCTCTAGTAAAAAGAAAATCTGAGAACAAAGAAGTGATTTACAGAAATCAAGACATGAGGATTTAATGTGTAGGATGGAAAACTTAAAAACTGTCTGTACACTTCATAGAAAAGAAATTATTTATATCACAAAACAAAGCCTGTGCTTCATAACGATCATCATCATCATCATCAGCAGCAGCAGCAGCAGCAGCACGTGCAGCCCCTAATATGAGACAACTTCTCAGCTGAAGCCTGTAATCACATCTCTGAGTTGTTTGGAGTGATGGCTCCGTGGTATTTGTGAGGAGAACAAACAGTGCCTCTTATTTTTTATTACTTAAAATCTCAACATTTCTCTTCAATATTATGTAACACATCAACACAAACAAATATCTGTCACACAGTGCTTGTGTCCATGTACTGAGAGAGTTTAATTGGCTTAAATTCTTGTTACTTGGAAAAATACTTTTTACTTTTTGATTTGGTAGTTGAGCTGAGAAGCCAAGATTTCTGTGTTGTGATAAATTTTCACATTTCTCGCCCAACTACCTGTCAGAGATAGAGAGAAGTGGGCATGAGTGAGTGATTACAACTTCAGTTATTTGTTGTTTCAGTTTGTACAGTAAGTCTGGTCTTTTGGAGAGCAAATTAAAATGATGAAATTTAATTTAGAAAGACAAACTGTCTTTAATTCTGAGTGCAGATATGTTAAAAAGCAGGCGTCCTGCATGTTAAACATGGATGAAGTAACAATGCTGGTTGTTCGTACGAAACGTGTGCAGATTTTCAAACCTCTTCATATGTTGTTGAAATCTCTGAATCTGTCTGTAAACTGATCAAAATGCTCTGCCCTAATTAAATAATAAAATGAAAAAAATAAGAAATTAAAAAAAGCAAGAGATCTTGACGAGACTTGTAAAAATAGTTAGGTCATTGCATAAGGATCTCCAAACTGCATTATGGGTTGTTTTTGAGCTGTCAATCATGTAAAGCTTCTACAGGGGCACTAGAGGGGCAGATATGAAGCCCAAAGAGAGGAATAGCCTTTACTTAAAGAGGCTGTGAGGAGTTAAAAAGTGATCTTGAAAAAGTCTCCCTTCTAGATATATGCCTGATTGTAATCCACACTTTAAAATAAGATTGTCATCGCCGATATTGCTGGTTACAGGTTATTTTAAATTGCTACTTCTTAGCTTCCAGTTCGGGTCTACCAGGATCAGATTGATTTACAAAACATCTAGGTCTCTATGACAATATATACAATAACTTCTCACCAGTGGTGTACATGATTTAACACGCGCAGTATTTGACTACCCCGCACATATTTGAATCATGCGAGCTCAAGAGGTTCTGCCCTCGCTCGCAGAGGAGAAGCTTTGCTTGCTCAAGGGTTGTTTCTGCGCTCAGGGTGCACACCCTACAGGCGCAGAAGAAGCAGCTTCCACTTGCTTGAGGAGTGCTCTCTGCTTGCGCGGAGTAACAGTTTTGACACTTCGTAGGTGGAGCCACTGATCTTTGATTGACAGCTCTCAGGAAGACCAGGGTTGCCAGGTAGGGCAGTTTCACATACAGGATACCGAGGAGAAAAGTCAGAGTATTATTGATATATTTATTATTCATTTTATTCATTTGTTTATATAGTTTTGTATTCATATATTAATTTGAATTAATCAAAGAGCAGGGGCTCCGTCTCCAAAGTGTCAAAACTGTTGCTCCGCGCGAGCAGAGAGCACTCCACAAGCAAGTGGAAGCTGCTTCTTGCACGCGCGTAGTGTGTGCACCGCAAGCGCAGATACAACCCCCCGAGAAAGTAGAGCTTCTTCTCTGCGAGCGAGAGCAGAACCTCTTGAGCTCGCCGGATTCAAATCTGCCTGTGGCAGTCAGATACCACGCGTGTGAAATCATGTACACTGCTCGTGAGACTTTATTTTGTGCATGATATTATTGTCCCTATTTTGGCTCCATAGAAGAGATAAAACACAGAGATCTGTGTTTTTCTCTGCTGAAAACGATTTTTGTGAATACTTTTGTAGTGATGGTGGACACTGGAGCCTAACTGTCAGACAGAAAAAGGACAGAAGAGCAGAAGAAAGCTACACAGGAGAGCGATACAGTCCAAGCTAAAGGCTAATTAGCCTTTAGCTTGGACTGTATCACTCTACAACACAGGGGCTGAGCTGTTTATGATAATGTCCATTCCAACCCACAGTCAGCAGTTATTCTGCAGTGGTCTGTTCAAACTTGAGAGTTTATCAATAAAATGAAGAGTGAGGTTACGTTAGCTCTGATTGGTAGATGACTGGCAGGACATAACCAGGATTCACTGACATTAAACATTACAGACATGTCTCAGAGCACCGGGCAGCCAGCTGAGCTAAATTTAGACATCTAATAAACTACTTACAAACTGACAGTGTTTACTTGTTGTCACGTTAGCCTACAGATACGTCGGAGCACCGGGCTGCTGATGTCGCTAACATATAGCCAGCTGCTAAAACGTTTCTTTGATGTCACGTTTCAAACTGTAGTGCTACGTAACCGTACTAATAAATACCTCACCTTGTATCCAGTAAAAAGTTGTCTTTAACAAAGAAAATTTGTTTCGATTCAATCTCCATTTGATCCCAAAACAAACACATGACTCGCTAGAAGTAAATCACGACAGTGTGTGGAGACTCTGCGCCAGAAGGTGGCGAGGCAGTGCAATTAAAACAGCTCCTCTCATTAGCATCTTTTTAAAAAAAAAAAAAACAAATACTTCAGATTCAATTATCAATTTGCGCCAAACAGACAGGAATCAAATGGGATTAACTCGACTACCGAGATTAGATTTACAACCCAAATATGCTTGTATGAAATGAGAGACACTCATAAATGCGTAAAAGTTGCACACTTAAACAACAGCTCCCAAGTTCTTCAGAAGTCCTTTGGCTGATTTAATTGAAGGATGTTTAATGGATAAAGTATCACAAAAGGGTGTCCTGGTATGGAATTTTCCAGGACCTTACACAGTCATTGTGGATTTACCTCAAAATAGAAAACCTCAACCATCCGTTGAGTAATGGATATTGATGGAATACAAATGTATCACCACCTTAGAAAATGTATTTTTTTTATGCACATACTCCCGAGAACAGACACATGAAAGGGAAGAAAAGCTCTATTTTCTTTGAATATGTGTCATGTAAATGTCTGCTTCTCCGGCGCTGAGATGGAGCATAACTACACTTGATGAATACCTTGTTATGCATCATTGTGTCACTGTGAATATGTGTTATTCAATAGCTTATGTAGTTTCTTCATTTGCATAAAGACTGTCAGACTGTCCCAGGCTTCTTCTTACTGTAAATTAATGTCGTTGATGTAGAAACCTGGTATAACATGTATTTACACACTAAAACACATTTCAGGTGCTTTAATTTTTAATTCTATCATCCACAGATTAATAGAATATGTATATTGTATTACTCTTTCTTTTGCGTATGCAATGTATAGAAATTTTCTTGTATATTTGAGTGTTCGTATAAACAGTTAGATATACACATTACTGGTTTTTCATTGCTTGTTCGAGCATATTTAGATGCTATGCAGCTACTTACAGTCTGACAACTCCAGCTTCACTGTTAAAGCTGAGTCTAAATAAGGACTGAAGTTGTGCTCTTTGTGTTTCCTTGTTGAATTAAACGGTTTTTAAGTTTGTTTTCTGTCTTTAAACCCTTTATATGAAGTTCTACTAAACTGATACAACTGTATCTTTAAAGAGATTCCTATACTAACGTTGGTTCAATCTATTTTGATGATAAAGCTGAGCTGTTCTATAGCTAGCATTCATTTTAAATTTGATAAGCAGCTCTCATAAGTTTAATTTATGAATTTAACAGAGAGAAAATGTTGAAGGATTCAAAGTGAGGGGGCAGTGTTATCCATTTGCCACATGAGCAATTAGTCATAAACCAAAGTAGCTAAAATGTCAACATCAAGATGGTACTGGAGTGAAAGCCAAAGCAGCAGGAGAATGCTGCTGATGTGATTGCCTTGACCTAGTTTTCAAGAGAAGAAATGCTGCTCACTCTGACGCTCAGTGAAGTATTCACATTTCTCTCAGGATTTGTAATATTACACTGCAGAAAAACTGAAATTTAAGGAAGTGGTTATGTCTAATTAGACTTAAAAGGACTGTGAGGACTTCAAAGTGATCTGGAAAAACTCCCATTTCTAGATATATGCCTAATCGCAATCTATGACTTATAATGAGATTATCATCGCCAAAGTAGGCTACTTGTAAATGCTACTTCTTAGCTTTCTGATCAGGTCAAGCAGAGTCAGATAGATTTACAGCACTCCAAAGTCTTTGAAGTTTAAGTAGAGCAGAAGAAAGCTTAACTGTAGAGAGAGTGATACAGCCCAAGCTAAAGGCTAAAACACAGACTAATCTGTTTGTGCTAATGTTCATTCCAACCCACAGTCAGCAGTTATTCTGCAGTGGTCTGTTCAAACTTGAGAGTCTATCAATAAAATGAAGAGTGAGGTTATGTTAGCTCTGTTTGGTAGATGACTGGCAGGACATAACCAGGATTAGCTGAGATACAAGTTATGGACACACCTCAGAGCAACGGGCACTACATATAGCTGGCTACTAAGCTACAGTACAAACTGACAAAGTACGCTTGTTGTCACACTTCAATACTACGTAGCACTATGTAATTGTTAATAAATACATTACTTTGTTGCATTGTATCTAGTAAAAAGATGTCTTGAAAAAAGAAAACTAGAGTTAAAAAAAGATCTGATATCCATTTGTTTTTCAAAATAAACGTGTCATTCGGACAGTGTGTACACAATTCTGGTCAAAGGTGTCGCTGTAATCGACGTCAAATGGACAGTCCTCACAGTCCCTTTAATATATGTTCACCTGACAAGTCCAGAAAAATGTCTTATTTTAAGTTATTAGAAGAAACAAATAACACCTGAATTGCTTGTAAATAATAAGAAAAAAAACTGGGGTGTGAAAAATGTGCTTGTAAATGCCATGAATTAAGTATAAATCAAGAACATTTCTCTAAAGAGCTCAGCTGCTGGTTAAAGCTATTTAAAAGTCATTTCCTCCTAAATGCAGTGGTCTCTGTTGTGAAACTGCGTATCAGCCTCTGGAGTGCTCTCTGCTGCCACACTTCTTAGTGGTCAGTTGTTGTGACTACAAGTAATTTTTTTTTCTAAATCCAAAATGACTGCCAGACATCCACACTTGTGGAGCCCTGCTGATATATCCTTTCAGGCCTTCAATTCTTAGAAAGAAAAAAAAAACTAGAGGGATAACAATGAGGTGATATACAGTAACATCTAAGTTATAGTTTTTTTGTATTATTTTTGAATATTTTGTTTTTAAATAAGCAGTAAATTACAATTAACCATGTAAGCACTGAGGGGGACATCATGAAAAAACAAATCTATTTCATACATAAAAATAAAACGTGTGAAAATATTTTCACATGTTTTACAAAGCATAAAATGAAAAATTATTGATTTTTTTTCATCATTATTATTTTAAAAAGTTTTTGTTTTTTTTCTTTCACACCCTAAGAGGAATAAAAACATTAGGTAAAAAATCTTGACTGAGTCTTTTATATTTCATGCAGCAGAGTGGAAAGTCAATTTAAAAGATGGTGAAATGTTAAATTTTGGAGCAAAAAAAAAACAAAGAAAAAAAAAACAAAGAACCTTTAACACTTCCACCACATTAAATCACTAAACATGAAAAGTTTGCAGGGAAGGGAAAACAGACATGTTTTTTTTTCTTTTTATCCATCCTTTGTTTCATATGTTAGCTTGCTCCTGCTCCTGGCATGCCTGTATACCATGTAGGTGAGCTTATGTATTGATTTGTTTACACAACGTCCCTGCACATGGCTGTAGGTGGTTGTATAATGTAAACATGGATTTCACTCCTACTGTGGATATGATTGGCTGTGGGTCATCTGTCACCGATTTGTTCATTTTTTAAAAACAACCAAATGTTTAAAGATGGAAAAGAAAAACACACATTTAGTTTGATCTCTAGTTAAAAATAAAGATCTATCTGGAAAAATGGGAGATAATCAAAGAACACAACAGGAATATTACAGGTCACATGTAGGCTGTCTACCTTCTCATCCCTCGACAGCTTGCTCCTTTAATTAGCCTCCCAGTCTCTGAGACTGACAGATAACTGTCTCTGTATCTGTGAGAGAGACGGCTTGAATGTGTGAAAACCTGTCCGTACACGGAGTCAGACTGTTCCCGTGGGCAGGAGGAGCGAGCGCCTGTGCCGGAGCCTGTTCTGATTCACTCTCTCCAGCTCAGTCTGTGAATAGTATGTAAGAGCTGCGATCTGGCGCATGACGCCTCCTGGCTCAACATGTTTCAAACCAAATAAGTCTACTGTTTCCTGTGAGACGAGAGGAGAATCCTCAGGATACTCCAGCCTCCATTGGATGCACAAAGCATCAGAGCAGAGGAAATGTTACCATGTATGTATGCTCCACTCATTTCCATTTCCATGGCTGCACTGCCGGCTGCTCAGTCAACGCTTTCATCTTGTAGTATGATCTGGAAATAGACACAGTGACTCTCTGTCAATGGGAGTATGAGCAGCTTTGGGGCACATCTTCAGAATTTAATTTGAGCAAAATGAGTGACTACCAAGTGGTGACTGTTTATGTGGGTTTGTGGGATATTTTTAGAATGTTTCATGATTATCACACAAGAGCTGTCGGACTCCCTGAGTCAGGGGGATACACTTAAAGGGTTTGGGGGAGATGATGCTGGAAGAAGCAACGGGTCACGTGTGTCTTCTTACTCTGATACGATGTGCTAGCTGTCTGATTGTTTTGGGAGACACAGGGTCTGGATTTATTTTCTTTCACTGCACCCTTATTGTTGTGGCTCAACACAATCAAATACACGAGACAGACTAAAATAGAAGCCTAAGCCCACATTTACCTCCTTTATTAGATTCTGTCTGAAGACTCAAGGGAGGCAGGGCCAGATTTTGATATCAGAACTATTCTGGTATCCATTTGTAGTATGAAGAATATCATCTATCAGCCTTGTTATACAGAAAACAACTCAGTAAGTTACCATACGCTGACGACACACTCCTTTACATTACAGTGTCACCAGGTGACCATGGCCTCAGACAAGCTCTGACATAACGTGTTGAAGAAATCAAAGAGTGGATGTGACTCAGCTTTCTCTGTCTGAAAGACAAACTGAGGTGGTTGTTCTAGGAGACATGGAAGAGAGACTTACAGCTCGAAATCACTCACCTAGTCAGAAATCTGGGTGTATTCAAAGAGTCCAGGTACCCCATCTTTTGAAACACCATGAGATAAGAGCTTCTACTTCCCCTTGACATCACCACTAAGACTTCTGCATACGGTTGCGTAATTAGGGGTGTGGTCTTTAGGGGCTTTTTTGATGAGACGGTGCTAAAACTTTAAGTTCATGGACAAAGGCAATTCAGCAAAAATGACACCATAGAAGAAGACAGGCAGGTATCGTGTATGTGCAACGCCACGGTTAGCTTGTTAGGATTTTTTGAATAGACAAGTGAAAGGATACCAACTGGAGGCAAAGCATTTCAAAAAAGTCATTTCAAGGCTTTTTGAAACTGCCTCAAGTGACAAAACACTTACTGTACTCTCTGTCGTCTTAATACTGTGGACAGCAAAGATTGACCAAGGTTGGGCTTTAAGTGTGACTGTGACGACCCTCAGTGGGATGCATACTTGTTAAACAGCTTTAGATTATCATTAAATACCTAACTGATGAAGAAGTTTTGACAAACATATAAGGTGTTTTTAGAATATGGGAACTTTCCTCTAATACCTTGGGGATTTCAACTGTTGGATCCCGGGTCTTAATTTATTTCTGGCATACTTGATCAACCCTTTGATGCCGGGAATATACCAGACTGTGTGTGGGCTGGCTTCACCCTGTTGGGTGTCGGCTGCGTACTCGCTTATCCAGTATCTCACAGCGGCTGCATGTTCAGTCCAGCATGTTACACTACCACACAGCTGGAGTCAGGAGACAGAGGAGTTCCCTCGATTCCCACTCCATTGATGACCCTCTCTTCATTCATGTTAGGCTGTATGACCTCAAACCTGTTGACTCCTGGTCTGGTTCTGCTTGTTATGTTGGTTTGAGGTTGAAGTTGAGCTAAATACTATCTGGCTTTTACAATGTTTGCTTACTGTTGAAAGTTACTTAGCATTTAATGTTGTTTCCATGCAAGACTTTCTGTACCGCCAAATCTGTTTTTGTAAAATTGACTATCACAGATTCAGCATCCATCATAATCAAGAGGCTTGAGTATCTGATGCAACCTGCTGGAGTAGGAGAACATTCAGTGTATTATGGCTGTGAAAAAGCCCTTCCTGGAGGATAGTACTTTACAGATGTCCAGGAACTTTTGGGAGACAGGGCCTTCAAGCTCAAGGTTCCTGATTGGTGGAGCAGCCACAGTGTTTTTATTTCCCCCTCCCTCCATCCTCAATAAGATGATACCAAGCTGTGATGGACTTAGTTTAATAACTCCCAAAAAATGGTCTTCTTTGCGCCTGATAGTGCGAATGTGTCTCTATGAAGAGTGACCCTGTAAAATGGAGACCTTCAGCTGGATGTGTCAGTGGAAATCCAGTTTACAAAAAACACAGATAAAGTCCCTGGGGACCAAAAGTTCATGGATGTCTGGAAAGTACCACCCCAGGCAGGGCTGTTTCAAGGGTTAGATAATTTACCCCAGAACTAAATTTAGATCCAAGTTCCTGCTGTGGAAACCCAATGGGGTGTTACATATTGAACCCTGTATTAAAGAAGACTAGATTAGGGAGGCGGTGAACAAAACAAAGGTAAAAAAAAAATGATATCATAATGTTACAGTTACACTTTACAGTTTCACTTAGCAGACGCCTTTGTCAAAAGCGACAAACAACTCTGAGCAGTTGGGGGGTATGGTGCCTTGCTCAAGGGCACCTTGACAGTGCCTCAGGAAATCACACCTCTCTGCTAACACCTCTCCAGCTATCAACCCAATTCCCAATCTCAGGCCCCGTTTACACAACATCGTTTCATCTAAAAACGCCAAAACACAGTGGAAAAAAAATCTGCATTTACACGGAAACGCTGATGGGCTAAAAACGCTGTAGTAAGCATACCAGGCCTGTAGGTGGTGCTATAACTGTCTTGTCCAGGAGCCGCTTTTGGGAGATCTCCACCGAAGTAGAGTTGAGCCGGTCATCTGGTGTATTGGGGAATACTCAGTTAAAAAGTGGAGCAACAGATGCACATGGTGTTGAAAAACAGTCAGCAGATTCAGCAGCACAAGCACAACATGGTAGTTCGTGACGATCGAAATAACGGTGCTGTTGTCCTGTCATATGGACGTGTTTGAGGTGGAGTGTGACGTCAGCGTTTCCACTGAAAACGCCGGCTTACTGTTTACACGGCAACGGTGTCGGGAGCGTTTCAGAAAAATCCCACTTTGGAGGCCGTTTTCAAAAGTTTGTGTTTCAGATCGGCTGAAACGACGTTTCCGTGTAAATGCGAGGCTGAAAAGCAAAAAAAACTCTTCTAAGTTCTATCTAAGTTCTTATGAACTGAGATACTGCTGCCCAACACAGACAGGAATACAGTGACAGATTTATCGCTCCACCAGAAATCAGTTCACTTATTACTAATAGTAAACTAGAAACAGGTTATTTTACAGAAAACTGCATTTACACCTGGAGTAACACTCACATATGAATAATGGACTTATAGGTATGAGTGGTTTCAGAAAAGAAGATCCACATAAAACAAAAATTAGCAAGAAATTTGATAGTAAGAAAATGTCAAAATCTTGCAAGTATGCACATGAGATTAAAAAGAAAAATGTGACGTTTATGTTCTGATTTTCCCAGTCTGTTCAGAATAGCTTTGAGCTTTAATCAGACTTGCATCGGTGTAGGAAACGGGAAAGAGACAGGGTCCCTAAAATACCTTTTTTCCCCACAAGCCATCTGTCTTTCACTTTATCCTTCTCCATGGTAAGGTAGTAAAGTTTTTATCAGCTGTAGTCTTAAAGTCCTTCAGACAGAAGAATTTATCCACTGACTTGAAAAAAAAAGAGCAGATTGAACAGTCAAAGGTCTTTTTCTCTAATAAATCAAAGTACAGTCTGGATTTGTTTTAGCCCGGCTCACTGCTGCACCACTTTTTTGAACAGTTGCTTGAAATCTGATTCTGAAAAACACGAGTTCCTGTCCCTGGCAGGCAGACAGCATCCTTCTGTCAGAGCCTTTTGAGGTGATACTTTTAATTTTCACCGCAGAGAAATATTTTAACACTTCCCAAACAACAAGATTTTTTTTTCAACACATTTTCTTACATAACTTCAAAGCCAGTTGCCCTTTTCTTCCACACAGCTGTTTGCTCTTGGTTATTAAGTGGCTCATTTGCATTGCTTTGCAATTACTGTCAAAGGCACAATACACAGTTGCCATGCAGGACTGCGGGGGCGGGCACATTTCAGTGAACACCTGCACACTCTGAAAAAGACAGGAATCATTAAAATAAACACTGCCTCTGTAATGCTTGCCGACCTTTGCTGTGAAAAATCCATTAGCAGAACATTTGGAACCGAGGTAATTTCAGCGACAGGAAATAAACCAGGACATATTTAGAGAGCAGGTCAACAGGCTTTTTGAGGGCTGTCCTACTTTCCTAAGATGTTGTTTTTTAATTTACAGCACAGTTTCTTTTTCCGCTGTAACCACGAGTTCAGTTTCAGGAGTTTGAAATGAATGTAATCCAGCTAACAGCACGGCAGCTTCTCTTTGGCTGAGGTACGTACTGATGGGCTGCTCACAGGTATCAGGTACAAAATGTACTCCAGTAAAAGCTCCTGTGAGGAGACTTCTGGTTATGAAACAGGAATGAATAATGGTGCCTCAGTGTGACTTTTATAAAAAAGTAACTCTCAGGAATAAGATTATCTGGTTGTATATAATTATCTTTACTATCTTTCACTTTGTTTACAATCTCTATAGAATGGGATCACAGAAAGTGACTCATACCACATTTAACAGACAATACGACCACAGAGACAAATCTAAAGGAGATTTATTCTCTTATTTCTCATTTGAAATATCTTAAAAGACTTAATTAAAGCTAGATATATCAGTCAAGTGAAACAAAAAAAAAAATTTCAAGATATTATGAGTCAAATTATGCCTGAATAGCATATAACGAGTTAATAAAAAATCAGCCATTTGAATAAGAAAAATTGCTTTTTAAGATTTGGAACTGGCACATTATTCAACAAACTGGACATGTCAATATATCTTCAACCATTATCAGGTTTTTTTCTTATTACAAGCAATTCAGTCATTCATTTTGTCTTTTAATGTTTAAAAATAAGATTTTTTTTCTGGATTTATAAGGTGAATGTGACATAAACTAAGTCTGGTGAAACAATTTTCCTTGGAAAAAAAAACACTCTTACATCTTTCGTAGAAAGATTTAGGTATTTTGTCAGAAAATATCACATGCACAAGACAAAAGGTACAGCTTTTCCACAGGGGGCGCCAAAATCAACACAAGATGAAAGAACCACACACTCCCTAACTATAAATCAAATGAACATGAACCAAGACATTTTGAATTCACTGCCAGTAGCACATAGCAAAGGTTTAGGATTTGCACCTGAGAAAACATCACAACTGACGGAGTTATCTATCATCAGGCTACGAACATGACTGGGTTCAAAAAGGACAGTCCAGAGAGGCTGAGGGAAGAGGTTTACTGCTGTGCAAGAGACTGTGTGAGCAAATAGTTCAACTGTTTAAGAATAATGCTCCTGGGAATTACATTTAAATACTAAAGTCTCCTCTTGGGAGACAACACACACGTTAAAGTGCCTTCTTGGTTGGCAAAACACACTAAACTGACCTTTTGGCTGCCCTTTTGGGTGGCAAAAATTGCACTAGACCTGCAGAACTCAGTGCCCTCTTCAGTAATGGGGAACAAGGTGTATGTGCCTGTTATTTTCTTTTTACCCCTGCCATTCGAAAAGTCTGTGCATGTCCGTGTTACATCACTGAAAGATTCAGAGAATCCGGGGAAATGTCACAACAAAAGGAACAAGGACCAAAACCAATACCAGACCAGATCTTTGCACCCTTATGCAGCACAGCATTAAAAACAGACATTACTCTGTGGAAACTTGACGATGCCAAACACCATTCTGCATGTTTTACAACAATACAGCTCTGTAGAGTCCAGGTACTGAACTAACCCGCCTGTATTTCGAATGCAACGATTGGAAACATGCCCATGTTTAGACTAAAACTAGCACACATTCCTCGAAAGAGTAACGTCAACATTTTAAAGTGTCTGTTTTTCTGGGTTGTGTTCAAATGATATGAAAAAAACAGCATAATTAAATCAGTGGTCTATCTTTAAGATGATATTCCAAAAAGCTGAAACAAAATCGCTTCTTGAATTGAATGTCATAATTTTCAGATGTTGCACCTGTATTTTCAATCAAATATTACAGTTTGCTTCAATCACAAAAACCTCTTTGAGGCTCTTTATATGATAGATGTTGTTTTTTTCATTAACCGCTGACATCACTTTGGGAATGGGCTGATCCCCTTCTTAGGAAGCAAAATACAACAAACACAGAAACACTAGGATTGCATCCCTGAGGTGCCAGACAAACCTTCGCAAATGTATAAAAAATATCTCATAAAACAAACCTTACTTGAGAACAAAAATACACAACATCAATAAACCATTAAATATTATAAAATAGATTTTATAAGGGTTGAGATGAATTCTCCCCAAAATATATCTTTTGGTTTTAAAAGAGTTCGTAAGGCAGCATTGTTTTCCATAAAGATTGTCTCAGATTGTCCCACTGCCCGATACACATCTCTCAGCTTTTATTTTGAAAGTCCACTATTGAATACTCCTTGAATACAGTTTGTTCAAATAATGCAGCTATCAGGGCTATTTTATGCACATTGAGTATTTTTAAACATTTTGTTGAAATCCCTTCACACCTCCTGCATGAGTAAGATTTTGAATGCACTAGTCACTTTCATTAAAGCCAAATATAAACACTTCCACCTCTGCAAGGGCTATTTTTGAGACTGTTTAGATTGTATAAGGCAGTCACTCATTGATCCCTATGGCCTTACCTGCCCCCTCATATGTCTGGCTGTGTAACTTGGGGACATGAGTGGCACTGCAGAAGAGGTTTCTAAAAATAGCTGCTCTGAATTGACCCCAGGAAAAATAAAATTGGACAAGTGTTCTCTTCTGAAGAAAAGTTATTCTGTGTTATAAGTGAAGCCTCTCATCTCCACATTAACACGCAGTCACTTGAGGACAGGAGCCCATCACTGAAGCATCAGTCTAGAGGTTGTCTGGGCAGCCAGCTGGGTGTTTTTAACAACATGTCTGGATGTTCTGTTCTGTTCAGTCTGTAAAAAAAGAAAAAAAAAAAGACTCAGCTTCTGTGTCGTGACTGTCTGCTCGGCTCTGCCTCCCAGAACTCCGGAAACCTGCCTCGAGATGGAGAAGAAGGCTGCAACATCCGCGTGATCATCGCCGGAGCACCAATGGCCTCGCGCGGAAAGGAGTGAGGACACCGGCATCCCCTGCCGCGCGTGAGGAAATAGGCGGTCCCGGGGAAAGCTCGCTCACGCTGCGTGGGTGGGTGAGCTGATAGTAGAGGAGCTGCGGAGACGGTATTTAACAGAGAGCCGAGGAGAGCTGAGACAGGACGGAGCGCAGCGAGCGAAGAGCTTTCAGCACCAGCGCGACTGGACAGCGACACGTAGCCCAAACAAAAAACAGCAAACTTCAACTTTGAGCAGCAAACATGGTTCTGATCTGGACTCAGTTCGGTGTCAAGCACAAAAATGTCAATGTTAAGTGCAAGGTGCGAGTTATGCACCGAGGGGACAGCTCCGGATCATCTTCATCAGCTGTGAGTACAAGTTTTATTTCAGCTTTTTCAACCCTGCTAAATGTCAATTTTAACATCCAGTTAGTGTTGTATTTCCTTTTGTAATAAGTTTTACACAATTTGATACATTTTATACGAGTTGAATGTCAAATTTGAGCATCAAATCTGCTGCTGCTATGGGTTCATTCATTTGCATGATGTGCGTTCAGCCAATCGCTGCAGAGAATCTCACTCATTGGGGGAAGTTTTTTTTCCCCCTCACGATTCCTCCACACACCACTTCACCCCCTTCTTCTACACACACATACACACACAATCCTCTCTCACGTTGTGCAGCAGCTTATAAATTCAATGCATGGATTTGCAGCAGCACACAGATCAGGGTGTTTTCCCACAGAGAGAGCCCCTGCTGCAGGGCTAAATCTGTCCACACTGATAGACAATGTGCAGCAGTGTGCAAAGGATGTACATGCAAGATATGTATTATACATATATGGGTGCACATGCAAACATGCACTCTGTTTGGGGGGTTAAAAAGGATGTGTTTTGCAGTCTTTGGCTCTTAGGATGTTCATGCATCTTTGCAGATATACAGTTTTATGAATGCACACATGAAAAGCAAAGTGATCTAATGTCTGTCTCTTCTTCTCTCCTACAGGAAGGCACCAAGTCAGAGCAGGACACGCCTATCCTGTCAATCAAACCAACAGGCAAAGACTTCTACAAGGTCCTGGGCGTCTCCCCTGACTCCAACGAAGATGAGATCAAGAAGGCCTACAGGAAGATGGCCCTCAAGTTCCATCCTGACAAGAACAGCGACGCCGATGCCGAGGACAAGTTCAAAGAGATCGCAGAAGCCTACGAAATCCTGACCGACCCCAAGAAGAGAAGCATCTACGACCAGTTTGGGGAAGATGGTGAGTTAAACAGCTGAAGTAGAAGCTGCCAGAAGGCTAATCACTGAAGCTTGTTGTGGTGCATTAACTATTCATGTCCTCATCAAGGCTAAATGCTGATGTGCAGAGGGAGGATCACAGCTAAAACTCTTCCACTCTTATTAAGTCAGCTGTGTTTGGCACAAACAGCTGTGAGGCTGATGAATTATTCAGGACATGATGAAAGAGTTTTCCTCAAAACTTCCAAACAGCCTACTTTAATTAACTCTCTAGAAATAGAAAGCAGATTTTTAAGAATTGAGCTCAATATTTTCTGTTTCTTCTCCTTCTCAGGCCTTAAAAACGGGATGTCAGTGGCCAACCAAGGCAACGTTTTCCGCAATACCTTCCACGGCGACCCCCACGCCACCTTCTCCTCCTTCTTCCACAGCTCTGACCACTTTGACATCTTCTTCGGCACTGATTGTGAAAGTGAAGACGACCTCTTCAACCCCTTCAGACGTTTCCCCTTCAGCCACGTGGGGGGGTGCGCCGGCAGCGAGGGCGGGCTCAGGAGGGGTCAGCGCCGGCTGCAGGGCAAAGAAGTGGTCCACGACCTGCAGGTGACCTTAGAGGAGGTCATGCAAGGCTGTACCAAGCACGTGAAGATCACCCGACGTCGCCTTAACCCTGACGGGCGTAGCATGAGATCTGAAGACAAAGTGCTGAACGTGGTGGTGAAGAAAGGCTGGAAGGCCGGGACCAAGATCACCTTCCCGAGGGAGGGAGACGAGACGCCAAACAGCACGCCAGCAGACATCACCTTCATCCTCAGGGACACGGAGCACACCCAGTACAAGAGGGAGGGCTCCAACATCGTCTACACGGCCAAGATCACTCTGAAAGAGGTGAGTTTGACGCACATGCATCAGGTTTAAAGGTCAGTCAGGGTTAGGAGTTTGAATCCCTTAGAGGCCATCAGTCCTCACAACATGAATGATTCATTATGAAACACGGAGCAGTGCTATAAATAGAGATACTATGACATTCGCCAGCTGACTACACCTACACAGAAGGAGGCTCAGATCCAACCACCACTTCCAGTCCTTTATATAACCGTGAAATGATGCATTCACTGACAAACAAAGAAATCTGATTCAATATCAACAAGATGAAGCCAAAAGGTTCCACCTTTGCCAGATTCAGACTTTAGAGGCAGCCTTATTAGAGGACACGGTGTTCAGTTTAGGGAGGAAGAGCCCCCAGTCTTCACTCAGCTCACAGACCCCCTCTACCAGAACAGCAGCAGCCTGCCAACGCCTCAGTTACCTCATCAGCCCCTGCAGAGAGCGATGGAGCAGCAGCTAAATTTAGCCTCAGCTCCAACTGCCCCCACGAATCACACTTCACTCTCCTCTCAGCCACTATGTGTGCTGCAGACTCCTCTGCCCGAACAAGGCAGGCAGGCAGGCAGAGAGGCAGCTTTTCTGGCTCACTATGTCGCTGGCTCTCACTCCAGCCATCCCACACACAGATTAGCAGGGCAGCAGTCACAGGGACTGGCATTTCAAAGAGCTCCTCCATCTTCCTGCGGCTCCTTTCAGTCACTGAAGCACTCAACTCCCACGCACGAGCAGGAAATAGAGCAACGATTATAACATCTGTAACACCGGTTTGTTGTGTAACACAGAAGAAAGGTTGTGCTTTTCAAAAGGCAGACGCTCCATATTTACCAGTTACGTAACTTGACACATTTTAAGACCTGGCGTTTAATTGATTTTTTGTTCATTGTTCCAACTCCAGCTCAGTCAGACCTCTCAGGAAGCATTATGAAACTGTTTCTAAATATATCCAGTCCAAAAAACTCAATGTCCACCTTCTTCTCTCCCCAGGCTCTCTGTGGCTGCACTGTTAACGTCCCAACACTTGACAACCGGATGATGCCTCTCCCATGCAGTGATGTGATCAAACCAGGTGCTGTGCGGCGGCTCAGGGGCGAAGGTCTGCCCCTGCCCAAGAGCCCCACCCAGCGGGGCGACCTGATGGTGGAGTTCCAGGTGCTCTTCCCTGACAGGATCCCACCTCAGTCCCGTGAGATCATCAAGCACAGCCTGGGCCAGTGTTAGCCCGCTTCACCTCCTGGTGCCGCGTCACCGAGCGTGTATGTTGTTATCAATTCACAAACACAGCCTTGCCCGAGGTGCTAAAATCACAACCACGCACAACCTCTTCTTGTGTTTGGAGAAGGCAGGCAGCGCTTTAGTGAGTTGTAGTTCAGAGAGAAGACTCTCAGCCGGCACAACGCACAACAGCTACGATGCCGACTGAGAGCAGGGAGTTCAGAAGTGATGAATGGGGTCTTTGGTATCTGAGGGCATCCATTGACTCTTCAGCCTTTTGCTTGAATAAAAAGCTAATCTGTACTGTTATACTTGCAAACCTTCAGCAGGATATCAGTGTGCTATTCAAGTCTGTATAGACTTCCTTAAACCTGAACGGTAGAAAAAAAAAATGTGAAGAAAAAAAAAATCCTTTTTACTGAAGTTATATGGTGTTCATATGACTGATTTTTGCATTGAATTATTACAATAGCAAAGTGTACTTGTGTGCAAAGATCTACTTTGTGTACAAAATGCAAACTCATTGTCTCTAAGAGAGATTCATTTGTCAAATGTTCTATTGAATTATTTGAAAATGTTTGTACATAATCTGAGCAGTGATGTAGTAATAGCTGATAGAGACACGTTTAAAGCATGAAAATAAAGAAAATTGAATACAACTTCTGCTTTTCACTCTTCATTGTGACTTGAAACATTTATGATCTGCAACACAGGAGTTGTTACAGACCAGAGTCCTTCAAAACCCTGAATAAGGGGGCAACAAAGTCCTCAACAACACAAATAAGAGGACTAGAAAGGTCCTGAAAGGGCCTGGGCTGCCATGTCCCATTATCCTCCTCCCTCTGTTTGACATAACAGCATCAGACTTAGATGTTAAAACAGTCAGTCCTTGTAGTTTTAACAATCACCAAGTACACCATCCTTATGAAGTCAAGGAAATCAGCATATGTAATACTTTTTAAAACTTACTTATTGATCACACCTCCGCTCCACACTCAGCCTCCTCTACAGATATCAGTGACCTCAGCTCCATCTGGCCTTCATTCAGTTACTTCCTGCAAACATGACCCAATTACACCGCCTCATTCCAGCCAGTGTTACTCAGTTAATACCTCAAGAGTTTCTTCTTCAATCTTAAGGTTTAGTTTCGTTTTCCAGATAACCTCGTAAGACATGACCGGCCCATCCTTACATATGAAACTGATCTTATAAACCTCCAGGAAGGTCTGACAGCCAGCCATTGTTGCTTTTTGCTCTAAGAGCTAAAACTCAGGACACTTTATTGGTTGTTTAAGTTAAAACATAAAGGTTTTGTTGTTTCACGGGTATTGTTCAATAATTTTCAATAAAACAAGATTGGAACATTGAAGGTATATGCTGTCAGTTATAAAAAATAAAAAATACAAATTGGTATCGGCCCAAATCAGTATTGGCAGGTCAGGCTTTTTAAAGATCGACAATCGGTGATCAGCCAGAAAATTGTGATCAGTGCGCCCCTAATATACACAGACACCAGACTTAAACCAGACTCCGCCGCTCGCCTCCCCACTCACACCAGTTCCCCAGAACACATCACCCCCATCCTTCACAGCCTGCACTGGCTCCCTATCCCATTCCGCATCTCTTTTAAAATCCTTCTGCTTACCTACAAAGCCCTCCATAACCAGGCCCCCCCATACCTCACCAACATGCTCCACCCCTACATCCCTTCCCGTCCCCTCCACTCCTCGGATTCTAACCTCCTCACCGTCCCTAGGACCAAGCACCGAACCTGGGGGGACAGAGCCTTTTCAGTTGCCGCCCCCTCTCTCTGGAACTCACTCCCTCAAAACATCCGCAACTCCACTGACCTCACCACCTTCAAATCCAGTTTAAAAACACACCTCTTCCGCACTGCTTTCAACCATTAATCCAAAGTCCCTTCTCAATGCTCTGTGTTTTTACCTTTGCACTGTAACCTTCTGCCTTTATCTGTTTTCTGTTGTTCACGTGTCTTTTATCTGCACTTTTAACTTTTTATGTAAAGCGACTTTGAGTTTTTTTGAAAAGCGCTCTATAAATAAAATTTATTATTATTATTATTATTAAAAACATACACAAAGGTCTACAAAGTCCTTGAAATACATTTAACACAAATTTCTCAAAAACAAACCAATGGACAAAAAATCCAGAGTGAATTAAACAGTCTGAAAAAATTGAACTACAAGAGCACAGAGACATGAAATAACTGGACTGAAATGTACACAAATATCAAGAAGGTGGATGGTTTATAGTTGCTGGTGCTTATTAAAGATATATTTAACCAAGAAAACCTTACTGAGGTTAAAAATTACTCTTGAAACAGTGCCCTTGTCAAGACCAGCAGCAGCACATTCTAACAAAGTTAGTAGAAGTAGTGTATGTTAACATGTCCTGGATCACAGAACAGAAAGTCATCAATCAAATCATCATTAAGAAGATTCATCCTCCTCTAGCTCCTTCAGTCTGATTTTAAGATTCAGTAACTGTATCACATCCATTTTTTGTTTGATTTCAATGTTTTTTTCATCTTAAGAACAACTTCCTCTTAACATGGCAGCCTGGCAAGGTGCAAAGCCTCTTGAAGGAAGGGGGCCAGGGGTTTAAAATGGAAACAAAATGTTAAAAAGGCTTCAAGAACAGACACTGCATGCCGTCCTGTGCTTCACAGGCAGCCAACAAGCAAACATCGACAGGCAGGATCAGATGAACAAAGCAAACATGAGCACTATGACAGGCAGGCAAGACAGGAACAGCAGCAAAAAGAGATGAACAGCAGAAAGCAGCAGCAGCAGAGATTCACTGGTTTGTGGGAAGTTGATCGAAGACTGAAGCTTCCAGCAAATGAATCAAGTTAAGATTTGTTTTATGAATAAGGACATGCATTGTTAGTCTACAGGGAGACAGTTCAGGGTAGCCAACAGTGATGAGTTACAGACTTCAGATTTGTCAGGAAATCAAAGCTCCATGGTAAACATTACACAGAACGAAGGCGTGAAGGAGCTCATGATCAAAATGTGCTTTATAAAGTCCTCTAAACAAATTATAGTCTGTTAAATGACAATCATGAGCAAAAATAAGCAGATAAAAAAGTTGTCTGTCAACAAAACCATTTGAGTAGGAAGCACTTAAGAGAATATGTGGACAACAAAAGACCCTAAAAAAGGAGAGGGTAATTAAGTTGTCAAAAAGTGAAAATAAATGGTCTAAAAATAGCCAAAACTCACCACAAAATGTGATTTCAGCAGCTCAATCACTGACAGCACAATGCCTGAGCAGAGAAGCTAGTAAAAGAGAAATATCTGATCTCTGCTCTTTGTTTCTGTGAGTTCACATGCAGCAGTTCTTCAGACCTGAAGAGTCTATGGGGTCTCAGCAGAGCAGCAGATCTATATGTGAACCACAGTGATCCTGCCTCAGAGTAAAAAACACTACATGGACTGTTTTTCTCCATTTTCTGTTACATGATCTGTTTTTACAAATGCTCTGTTGGCTGTTTTTTTGTTCTTTGTTTTTTTTTTTGTTTGGAGGACATATCTGGAGTGAAAGGACTCAGAGTTTTGTTGTGTTGGAGCTGGGAGCAGGCTGATGCCATCTAGGACAGTTACATCATGTCTCTGAGGTGTTCAGAGCCAGGCACAGTAACTTCACTTCAGCTGAAACAGAAACAGAACATTTCTGTCGCCCGTGTCTTTATGTCCTCATGGCTGATTATGAGTGTGGTCAAAGCCTGCGGTTTCATTGTGCTTCACTGAGAATTACTGAGTATTGTCTGCAGAACAATGGACACTGATGAAGTGAGAAAAAAAGAAGAGAAAAGAATCAGTCTGAGGCATGAAACCTGTTGAACTCCTCGACTGTGGGGATCATAGAGAACATGTGCATGAGCAAAGTGAGATTTGATTACATGATGATTAAATCCTACTCGTCTCAACTCTGAGTTTTGATGAAGTTTCTGTTTCTTTCCAGTGAATGAAACATAACTTTAGAAAACTAAAAAAAGCAAACTATTTACTATCAGTTTTTCATGTTCCCAAAAATCCGTAAAGAAGTAGGTCGTAGGTCCTTAAAGTTCAAAGCGCCATCTGATTGGAATAATCTTCCTTCCTTGTTAAAGTCAATCACCTCTTTTTTCATCTTTAGATCAAATTATTTTCACACTTACAAGCAGGGTGTACATGTTTTTGATTTTGATAATTTATTCAATTTACTCATTTATTTATTTATTTATTTATATAATTTTTTTTTTCTTCAAGTTGCCATGACATTCTGCTGCTTCTGTTGATTGTATTATATTGTATTGCGTTGGGACTGTGCATAAGTGGGCACAATTTTTCAATTTATTTATTTATTCATTTTTTTGTGAAGTGGTGATGGGGTGGGAGGAGTGAAGGGTGTGGGTGTGGGGGCTGTGGAAGTTGCAGAGCAGTGTGTTTTGTGTAGTACAGTAATGTACATTTTGTGTTTGTGTATTATTGTTGTGTATGTTTATGTGCTATTTTTGTATTTGTGTGTATTTTTGTTGGGACCAGATGCTGCTCAAGGGGCTATCCTAAATAAATTCAAATTCAATACTCAAACTACAAAAGTCCCTGTCAAATATTTAGTTTTATTACAAAATTCTAAACAAAGAAAAGGAATGGATGTGCTGTAACAACACAAATCCTCTGCAGAAATAAAATGCTGCAGCAAACTGTGGAGGTGCTGCATACAACTACTCTGTAAGCTATATTTAAAAGACTCAGCGAGCTCTATAAGTGGTCTACAAACGTTTATATAAAGCTGTAAGAGCTGGCTACTAAAGCAAAATATTACACACTGCAGTCCCCAAAAATATCACCATTCAGAGCATGAAACATCCCTGCAGAAGGATGCAGTGCTGCAGGAGTGTGACCCACTGCTGCCATCTAGCGGTCACTGCGCGCTGAGGCACTTTGCACTTAATAGGACGCACCTGTTGATCTGTAATCCTCGTGGCTGCCTTTCAAAGTCAGCAAGCCTTTGCTTAGTAAACAAAATCAGTCAGCAGATATGAAGTTGAGAGAAAACATCACCATTTGGAGTTTGTTTACAGGTGAGAGGCACGCAGGCGTGTGGATTTCAGGTGGAAAAGAGACTCAAACACAAAGTAGACCACATTGATTGACACACCTGTGCATTCACACACCGACGTGGATTCTCACTTGAGATCAGCAGTTCTCTAAACAGCTTCATTAAAGCTCTGTGGGATGAGATGTCGCAGATAAGTCAGAGCACAGCTCCAGATGTGACTGAGGGTTACCCCGTGACCAACCTGACCTTAGTGGTGCTCCTGCTCATTCCCTGCGTGGTCATCCTGCTGCTGCTCAACTGTCTCTTCCTGGGTTATAAGTTCCTCATCCTGTCAAAGAGAAATGGAAGACAGCGAGAGGATAAAGAGGAGCTGCTCCTGAGAGTCCCAGAATCAGTTTTTACCCCCCGGCAGGACGGGAGGAGAGCTTACATGTCTCTCTCAGAGCCCGTCCTGTCCCATCCTGTCACCTCGTCCCGGGCTTCATCCAGAGAGAGGGCCAGCAGGCTGGATCAGAGGATGAGGCTCCTGAGGCCTGACGGGGCTACAGGCTCTGGGTCTCTCAGGGCGCCGAGCACCATCCGGGCCACCTCCTCCGCGGCTGGTTTCAGCCCAAGACTGGATCCGACCTCCGGGTCCCGGATTTACAGCGTGCGTAAGGCCGGCTGGTGTAAAAGTGCTCCAGTTTTAGTTCAGTCCAGTGATTCAGAGGCTGAGACCAGAGTGAACCTGGTTCCACCAAACTCTCCAACAGTAAGTGGATTCAGACTCACGCGGGGTTTCTGATCACGTGGGTATCTACTCTGTAGCTTCAGCAGGAAATAGAGAAAAATGGACAAACTACTTTAGTTACTTTAGTCTAGTTTGACTCCATAATGATATTCAGTCAGTGCAGCAGTCTGGAGACGCAGAAACTGGTTTGGATTGTAGAGTTTACTGATCAGCATGGCCGTGTTCAACTTTTAGGGGGGTCAAAGGGCAAGGGTGAGTCTCTGGCCCCCTTTTATTCTTTCACTCTGTAAACAGTGACCAGGATAAGACATATTAATGTCACAGTATTCTTGTGTCTTATTGTAAGGTTAGAACATTTTAAAAACAAAGGTGGACCATGTTAGCACATTCATTTATCTATTCAGTTAGTTAGTTAGTTGGTTACTTTATTTGTTTGTTTGCTTAACATGGACAGTGCATATTGATTTAACACTGACATAGCATTAACATAACTAAAATTCCTGTAAATTTAAGCCGTATGTAAGCTGAAAGGTTACTTTCTATCTGTAGTCCCCAGCTAGATGTCAAAATAGGCAACCTAAAAATCACAAAAAGAAAGTAAAAAAGTAAATATTATTAGAATGCATATAACACCCTGTAGTTCAACATTACTAGTATCTAAAAAAAAAAAAAAAAAAAAAAGATCACAAAGACAAACAGGAAGCAGCATTAAGTGAATGTTCAAATCATGCAAACAAACATCAGAAAAGAACAAAATGGGAAAGCATGTAAAGTAAACAAAAAGCATCTTAAGTTAACCAAGCATATAATTCATAAAGTGGGGCATGCATCAGAATGTTGAACAACATTAAATAGTTGTTTGTACAAAAATGCAGAATACATATAAAAGTTGTATGGAGTAATTGAAATTAGGGGTGGGCACTGGCAAAAACCTCACAATATACGCATCACCATACCTGCGTCACAATGCAAAAATATCACAATATTGTGATGTATTGCGATATTCTACATAGTTAACTATTTGATTGAAAACAACTTTTCTATTTTAATGAGGTTAAACTAAAGAAAGTCAGACGCAGTGTTTCATACAAACACTCAACTTGAAAACATTAAGTGTGACAAGTTTGTCAAACTACTATGACATTAAATTAATGTCAGAAAAATATATTTGGGTGAAAGACATGGTCAGTTGGTGGAACGGATAAATTGTACTTAGTGTTGTCTATAAAAAAATCTAATGTTGTGCAAAACATGACTATGATTATTATTTTATCAGCCTACTACACTGTACAAATTTAAGTAAACATGATTTTAAACTAGGTGACTCAAGAATAGAGAGAAAACATTGATGTTTATAGCATCAAAAATCACATCATCAAGCTTAGGAACAAAAAATTTTGAATATACTTTGAGATTATATTTATTATACAGTTTATGGGTGACATACAGTGGAGTAGCTCTTTGGTGCCATCTACCACAGTGGAGGTGCAGAGGACGTATTGTTCTTCCAACTCACCTAAAGTATGAATAATATTGATATTAACAGTTCAGATATCGGTATCTTATCACAGGTCAAAGTATTGTGATATACTGCGGTATCAATACTTTTTCACACCTCCGATTTAAATGCTACCAAATTTACCTACATAGGTAACAACGGAATCATTACGGATAGTCAGCTCAGAGCATGCAGAAGTCAATTTACAGCACAAGACAAGTTCAGGTCAGTTTACAGCAGAAATTAAATGAAACGTGAGTGATTAAAATGTGCTGAGCTCTCTGACAGATGGGTGTGATGGGGGTTTGTTCCAAAGCTGACAAAATCACAAAGTGGTGGGAGAGCCGTGCCATGTAAGATTTAGTAGACGAGACATGCATTTTGTGTCATACCAAGTTTAGAAGATTGTGCTTTTGTCTAAAATTGTACAATGGTAGAGTTGTTTTGGTCGTTTGTCAAGAGCTTTAGGTGTCTGCATTAATACAAAGATTGTGGTAATTTCATTGTTGTTTAACCAGCCTGGGACCTCCATCTCCTCATCTCAATTCCTTTTTTTCTCTATTCCATATCTATATATTGTAGATAAGCCTCAGCTTTTTTTTTCTTTCATACTTGATGGATGTTTTTATTCAAAATGAACTCCTTTTGATTTTTATTTATCTGCTTATTATCCTTCCTTTCCCGTGAAGCCTCCTGATTGTCATAGATGCTGCTGCTCCCTGTCAGAATCCCTGATCGCTGCTTTGTTCCTATTTCTATCACAATTATGAAATCCTGCAGCGACAAAAAAAGGCAGAAAGTGACAGACACGCTCGCCCACTCATGGTGCGATCAAGGACAACTTGAACAAACAAAGTTTTGTCAAATTTAAACCGCTGTCGAGCTCAAGTTACAGAATAGAGAAGTGCAGGGAACCACGGCTTTCTCACCCCTGAAAGTTGTGCAAAAAGGTTATTTAGGGGTCGATAATGGCTTCCAGTGATGTCTGCTGTCATAATTGACCCGTAACCAGGAGAGATCACTTAGAGAATACATTTTATGAGCAAACCAGGCATCATTTTTGTCTCAGTATCTTAAATTAAGACATTATTTCTGGACTTCTCAGGTGAATGTGACTCATATTCAGTCTAATAAGATCATTTTTTACCAAAAAAATAGATGAACAGTGGCTAATGGTTTTTGCAGCACAGTATTGAAATCATTCACATCATAAGTTAGCATAGTTTCATATATACACACCTCTAAGTTCTTGCTAAATCCACCCAGACTGCAGCAGTTTCTCAGCCTTTAAACCTGCTCCATCATCTTTCTGCAGGGTCGCTGCTCATTGTTCTGCAGTCTGCAGAAAGATTACACGTCAGTCATTGTGTTCGATTAACTGTTTGAAGTGTGTTTCTGTACGTGGTGCACTGTTCTCTCTGTTCCCATGATGTTGGCTGTCTCTGCTTTTATCTCTCTCAGCTTATTTAGCTCCTATCACAACAGGACGGACCAAGAAAGGCTTAAAGTTTAGTCCTGATGATAATGAGATGTTTAACTCTTGCTTCCTCCCAGCAGGAGACAGAACACGGAGGTCAGGTTGGCCGTGTCGGTGTGTATGACGTGCTGACAGCTGTGAGTCCAGGTGTTGCCGTTCACGTGTTTGATAAAGTGGAGATGGAGTGTGAGTACATCAACCCGCCCTCTGAGGCTTCCTGTCTGAACACGTCTGCAGTGGGTCCTGGACTGGACAGTGACTTTGGAGCCAGTGCAGGTATGACTCAGTCTGCTTCAGCTGTTCCAGTCTGCACTGAGATCAATACGAGCGGCATTAATAACTGATGTTTCTGCTGCAGCAAAGAGCAGAATATGAACGACAGGAAGCAGAGTATGGTACTAATGATCACACAGTCGGTGAAGAACAGGAAGTTCCTGTGTCATTTCAAACACTTTAGTCATATTAAAGGTTTTATGACGACTTTGGTCTCTTTTGTTAAAACATTTTAGTTCTTCTTTGCTGATAACAGCCTGAACACATGTTTTAAGCTAAACTGAAGCATGCAGTCACTAAGGTCCAGTGCTTTTTATAATTTCTGTGAGTGTAAATTGAAATGTTGAATTGTTGTGTTCTTTTTATATTTTTCATGTTCTGTTTTGTTGGTAGACAAAAATAAAAGAGGCACACATGCTAGACTTTGGACACTCTCAGTAGACATGTATCAATGAGAATGAGTCAATTTCAGTTATTTTTCTCAGGCTTTTGAATTAATGTTTCCTGAAAGTTAAAAAAGCACAAAACAGAAAAAAACTTAGCTAACTTCATAAATGTGGCCATTTGCACTGAAGTATGGAAGAATAACATTGGTGTGCAGGAAAGTGGGCAGTTGTTGCCCCCTCTTGTGGTCTAGTTAAAGCTGTGCTAAAGTGTCCATTTGTGAGCCTCTCTTGTTTGGTAAAACACAATTAACTGTCCCCTTGGCTGGTCAAAACATGATAAACTGACCTCACCCCTAGGGAAGCAAAAACTTAAAGTGTCCTCCTTAGCAGTGAGAGCGCGCTGTGTGTGCCTGGATTTTCTTTTTGCACCTGCCCTTCAAAAGTCAGTGCACGCCACTGAAGAATAAAGTTATGTTAATACAGGGATAAAGTTTTTATATGAGTGGAATAAAATCACAAGTTACACAAGCTAACCCTCATAATCTAAGGCTGTGGTTAGCCTGTGTGCTACTTTGAGGTGACAGATCAGAGGGATAGCAGATATATTACAACAGTTAATTACTTGTTACATTACAAATTATATCAAAGATTTTAATTTATGACACTGCACTTTATTCTCATTATGTTACAACTTGAATCTTTTGACCATATGACTTTCTTCTTATATTGTCTCAACCTAAACATTTTAACTTAATTTATTAAACAGTGAAACTTTTTTCTTTTTCTTAATTTAACATTATAAGTAATTCTTGTAGTGTGAATTTATTCTAGTAACATCAAAACTTTAGCCTTGTAACATTATGGCTTTACTCTTATCGCTTAACAACTTTTCTTCTCTTAACATTATGATGAAGTAATGGCACATAAAAACTTGTAATGTTGCAACTTATTCTTGTAAACTTTTTCTTTCTTCACTCTTGCCCTAATCCATCATATGAAAAAAAAATCTCCATCATCCCAAAGAGAGGATAGAATAATCTGTTCTGATGAGTAAACAGCAGTTTTATCCCTAAATAGAAAAAGACAGGTCAGGGAAGGAAACAGTACATGTAGTTCTCTGTACATGGGGGTGTTGTGTTTTCAGTCAGCTGATAATAAATCCATCTGTTGTGTATTATCCTTATAACCTGTTCCCCTCTGATCTCTTCTCAGGTGTGTCTCTGCGGATTCTGTCTGCAGACAGTGACGGTCTGTCCAACGGGGTCCTGTCTTCAGCCCTGGAGTGGGATTACTACGACCCGTGCTACGTCAAACAGAATCATTTACCCAAACACAAACACCACAGACCCCTGATGCACACCAAGCAGTACTGGGTCTGAAGGTCGACACTGTCAGTGTTTGAAGAAATTTTAATGTTTTATTTATTTTCTCTCCTATTTATTTTAACTTAAAGCTTATATATGTTTGTTTTGAAGGTTTATTTATTAAATTACTCTCACTGATAATCACCTTTTCACTAACTGACACAGCTGTTTTGATGTAGAACACACTCTGCCACTGAATTTGATCAAAGTTTAATATTTTCACCACATTCACTTAAGTTATTGTGACACATTGAATATGAACTTCTTCACCTTTTGTTATAGTCACTGTTATATTTACAGCAATAGATTTCATGAGTAAAACACCACACTAACAATTTTGCCCACTGGTTTTGTTGAATGTTTTGAATCACTGAACAATAAAGATTTATTTAGACTTTAGCCAGGTGTGTCTTTCTGTTTCATCTTTAAAACACTGCAGTGATATTTAGAATATGAAGTGTCAGGATGTGCTTCTGATTCAGGTCTCCACCAGCAGAGGGCGCTGTGTTAGTGTTTGATGGAAATTAATCCCAGCAGATTTCACCCTGCAGAATAACATGAGCACAGATTTCACCATTTTTATCTGCATTGGTTGACATCCGACTAAAATGGAAATGATGCCCTCCATTAGGGAGTGATACCACGACAGACAACAAGAGACAGCTAAATGTGGTTTGGTATAATTAGTTTATTTTCTGTTTGGAGATATCTGTACATTAAAGTCCAAGTGCCACTTGAGTTCCTTTTAAAGTTCATAGAAAGTTTAACTGACGCTGCACTAACCACACCAACAGGCTGTCCACTTTACTCAAAGCTTGAGAGGAAAGTCAGCACGATCTGCTTCAGTTTAGCATCAGACGCCTCAGAGATTTTACCATCAGCCCTGTAAGGAGAAGAAGATCGGCCATTAAAACACATAAATACAATATGAAGTAATCAGATTAAAGCCCTTTGCAGTCTCTTTTCTACAACATCAGCCTGGTGCTAGCGTGAGTTCACAGTAAGGCTGCAAAGGCGTGGAAAACTTGCAGTAAATATCAAGAAAGTTTCTTGAAAATTTCCATGGGAATTTTCAAGGAAGAGTTTCAAGGTTTTGTTGCCATCAACTTGAATGAATTTTTCCAAAAGTTTGATTGCTAAAAAATTCTTGAATTTTTCACCAGTTGTGGTTTTTGTTCTGTTAAAAAATCAATTTTGGTGACACTGATGATTACGACAAGCCATAATGAGACAGCAACCTCTGAAAACGATAGCTGAATCTCAATGTCCCCCCTAAATCCTGAGCCCTCACTGACTTATTTGAGATCCCCTGGAAAGTGTATGAGTGCATGAGTCTGCAAGGGCTCAAAGTGGTGTAACTCGTAATAATCAAGCCAACCAACAGACTTAACCAATCCCATTTACACACTACTGTCACAGCTAACTGACACATCTCAGGGGTGTCAGACTGACCTAATAGCAGCCAGCAGGTCTTGGTGCTGGCTCAGGATGTGCTGCAGGAATGCCTTCTCAAACTTTGTGATCTTGCTGGGCTCCATTTTATCCAGATGTCCTCTCACACCAGCGTAGATTACTGTGACCTGTTCTTCAATCGCCATGGGAGCTGGAAATAATATGATTCACAATTTTACTACCAGAAGATCCTTAAAAAGGTCAAAGCTTCAGAAAGGAGGAGTTAAATCAGTGAACTTAACAACCAATGAGGGAACACTCACAGTACTGTCCCTGTTTGAGGAGCTCAGTGAGACGGACGCCACGGTTCAGCAGCTGCTGAGTGGCAGCGTCCAGATCTGAACCGAACTGAGCGAAGGCAGCCACCTCACGGTACTGAGCCAGCTCCAGTTTCATGGTACCAGCAACCTGGAGAGGAGCAGAAGGTGTTCAGTGTCACTGAGATATACTCGCTGTGTTAATGAGGAAAACAGGTGACTGCGAGGTTTACCTGCTTCATGGCTCTGGTCTGAGCAGCAGATCCGACACGTGACACAGACAGACCCACGTTGATGGCAGGACGGATTCCTTTGTAGAAGAGCTCAGTCTCCAAAAAGATCTGCGTGGGAGAGAAAACCAGATTGAATGACGTGTTCAGGATTATATAAGCTGTGATAAAAGTCACACCCTCACCTGTCCATCTGTGATGGAGATGACGTTAGTAGGAATGTAGGCTGATACATCTCCAGCCTGTGTCTCAATTACGGGAAGAGCTGTGAGGGAGCCGCCACCAAAGTTATCGTTCATCTTGGCAGCTCTCTCCAGCAGACGGGAATGCAAGTAGAAGACGTCTCCTGGGTAAGCCTCACGACCGGGGGGACGACGCAGCAGCAGGGACATCTGACGGTAGGCCACGGCCTGCAGAAGATAAAACACAACAGTTATAGTTTCATGTGCTCACAGATTATAAGATGAAGCCAACTGGGAAGTTTAGCTATGGGGATCTGACTTTCTTTCATTTTCCACTTTCTGCTCTTTTTTTTCTTTCAGCACCTCATCAAACTCCTACTTCAGGCTATATGAGACTCATATTTTCACTTTATGCATTAATAATATCCAGAGAAGAAGATGTTAGCAGAAAAACAAAACTAGCCAAAGATTTTCTTTTTTCTTCATCCAAAGAGTGTCTGAGAAGCCTTGATCTTTACAAACAACTTTCCTTTTCGTTTTTGGCTTATTCTTAGTCCCCAGTTTGCTTTGGAGAAAAGAAGCCTCTGGAAGAAACACACACTGAGGGGTCATAAGAGGATTCTTGAGCATCCCCCGCCATCCCCAAACTGACCTGCTTGGACAGATCGTCATAGATGATGAGGGCGTGCTTGCCGTTGTCCCTGAAGTACTCTCCCATGGAGCAGCCGGAGTAAGGAGCCAGGTACTGCAGTGGGGCAGCATCAGAGGCTGTGGCAGACACCACGATGGTGTACTTCATGGCATCGGCGTCAGTCAGCCTCTTCACCAGCTGGGCTACGGTGGATCTCTTTTGACCAATGGCGACGTAGATACAGTACAGCTTCTTCTTCTCATCGGTGCCGTCGTTGAAGCGCTTCTGGTTGATGATGGTGTCGATGGCGATGGCGGTTTTTCTGCAGTGAGAAGTAAAAGTTTGAACACAACGTACAAACAGACCCAGGTTGTATACAACCAACCTCTTTCTTTGGCTATGGAGCACAATCATCATGAGTTCAACTCGCAGAAACATTTTCCACTTCACTATGGAGGGTTACTTTCTGTTTAAAGAGGTAGCATTCTGCTTCCCGTGTATTGAACATTGATATAAAGCAACAATGCTGGATGTTCAGACTAAACGTGTGCAGATTTTCAAACTGCTACTCATTCATATGTTGTAGAAATTTCTGAGTCTGTTTGTAAACTGGCCAATCAGGGAGTGGGGGTTTGTGGAGCAGGGAGCCTTAAAGAGACAGCAGCTAAAAGCCACCTTAAAAAATGTTTCATCTTTTCCTTTGTACATATTAACATTTTCCTATTTTGTTTATTGTTAATTCATTTTTAAACCTGGTGCATGAGGGCTCAACGAGAGCACCCTAAATTTCAGTGTACCGTCACAGAGCAATGACAAAGGCAATTCTATTCAATTCTATTCTAAAAATGAAGCATTGCAGACAAGGGCTAAAGTTAGGGTTTTCTAAAACATCAAAGAAAAAGAAAAGATATTTTTTTTTAGATTGAAACCATGTAAAGCTACTACGAGGCACCAGAGGGACGATATAAACCCACAAGACCCCTCTTTAACATTTTTTCCTTTTCAGGAAAAGGCCCTCAAAAATGCTCTGCTTAAAACAAATCTGATGACTTTATACACTAAAACATATCATTTTACTTTTACCTTGAAATTTTGATCATGTTTTCAGGGGATATAGATTTTTTTACTCCCATCCTGAATCAGGTTTGGCTTTTCTCTTGCTTTAACAGCAGTTCAAAGGCACCAGGAGTAACATCAAACACCGCTGTGTTCAGCTATTCACTTTGAGCCGCGCTCTCTCACCCTGTCTGTCTGTCCCCGATGATGAGCTCACGCTGCCCGCGACCGATGGGGACCAAACTGTCCACGGCTTTGATGCCAGTCTGCATTGGCTCCCTCACAGAGATGCGGGGGATGATGCCCGGGGCCTTCAGACCCACACGCCTGCGGGTTTGGGAGCCAAGAGGGCCCTTTGAGGAAAATCAGAACAAAAGGTTAGAGGCTAGAATCAATTTGGCAACAAACTATTTGATCAAAAAGGCATGATGCTGTAAAGCCCTACAATGTAAATATGATTCATTACAAACACATAAACTCACAATTACAAAACCTTAATCAGATGTTTTATTTAGCCAGAAAACGCTTAATTTACAGTGTCTTTGTCTTTATTACCACATACCTTTCCATCAATAGCATTTCCTAGAGCATCCACGACACGGCCCAGGAGCTCCTCGCCAACGGGCACGTCTACGATAGCTCCAGTTCTCTTCACAATGTCGCCTTCCTTGATCAGCTTGTCGTTACCAAACACCACCACTCCAACGTTGTCGGGCTCCAAGTTCAGAGACATGCCCTGAAGAAGAGAACAAATGAGGATTATTTATATTTTCCTGTGTCAGTTTCACCGTTCTCTTACTCTCTGTAAGGCTATTTTGTTAGAGACCAAATTAAAAAACAGTGGCTACGTCTGACTTGAATAAAGACATCAGAGAGTAGAGTATTGTCCTGAGCATGGAAATCCAATCTCCAAGTGTTTTATATGTAAGATGATCAGGGCCGTTTTTTATTTATTTACATTAAGTCATTTTTTTCCATTCAGTCTCAAAAATTATAATTCTGAATTCAATTTTAGAATTCTGACTTTAAAGTCAAAAGACAGCACCTGTCTATCAAGACAGCACCAGTAATGATTGATAACTTTTGCCAAAGACAAGATGATAAAACCAGATAAAGAAAAGGGGGAAAAGACTGTTTCCATCCATTTTAGTTAAGTCACTAAAAATGCAGTGAGCGTGGAAGGTGGGGCATAAAGTAAACATCATCAGGCCTACCTTCAGACCAGAGGAGAACTCCACCATCTCCTCTGCCTGCACGTTCCTCAGACCGTAAACTCTAGCAATACCATCACCAATTGACAGCACACGACCTGTCTCCTCAAGGTCAGCAGAGGTGTCAGCTCCAATGATCTTCTCTTCCAGAATTGATGACACCTCGGCGGTGCCTTGAGTACATGCAACATGTTAAAAGAAAGGCCTGCATTTAACAACATAAGACACCTTTTACGATTATCGTTGTGCCACACAGACCTGTTTTCTGCAGCCATGGTCGGGTGGTGTGAAGATTCTTAGCTCCTACGCAAGCTGCTGCAACATTCTTTGATACCTTTGAGAAACAAACCAGAACAGAAGGTCCAAGTTAGTTTAAGAGTCTGAGGCATTTTGACAACTTTCCTTGCGTTTGTAACAACACACTGTGTTTATTTCTCAAAGAAGGTGGAAAAAAGCTGTGTAATGTAATGTTAAGGCAAGGGAAGCACAAAGTGAGACAAACTGAACTTCACAGTGGAGTTTGTATATCTGTTAATCGATCCTCTTCTGATTTTAAGAAATGAAAACTTCTCTAAAAGCTGTTATAGCTAATCCCTGCAAGTAAGGCTGACAGGCATATAATCACAACCATTGTGACAAATCCAGTCTCTTTGCTATTCTTCATCATGAAGAGGCAGCACTATTTATTTCATTGTGTGTCATCATTACCATGACACATTAAGACGCACAGGTTAATCCTTAGCGAAATAAAGGTTTCTGGCTTAAACGGTGCATTAGTCGAATCTCATCAAATATTAACGCACTTTTTAACAATGTTAATCATTGCAGATATATTTAAAGTCGAGCACAGCATGCTAAGTAGGAGAATCCTGACCTACATTTGTCTTTCCTGCACTTTAGCTTAGTCACATCCGTAGACGGTGCATAAACAATACAGTACAATGTACTACAATTATTTTACAGAGTAGACACCCATAATTATGCATGTTAAGTCGTGTGAGCGGCTTGTTTCTGTGTCAGATGTGAAGATTAACTTGGAGAACTATTATTGTGAAGGGCCCGGTGTCCTCTTCTGCAAAGACTTGTGCATGCACAACACCGCCATGATTTTTAGTACAAACAAGTTCAGTTTGTTTGGAAAGTTGGCAGAAATCATTCAAGAAGTATTGTGAATATCTTACGAATCCAGCCCGTCGTGGCAGAGTGCGGGCAAGGGCCGCTGCAACGCGAATTGACAGCATGTCGGTGTCCTGAGTGTGTGTCCTGCTCCAGAGAGGAGAGAGAAGGAAGGACACGGAAGAAAGCTACCGGGAGGTCACAGGGGGGCGGAAGGACTTCAAAATAAAACTCTTTGGTTCTTTTCTCATTCAAAAAAAGAAAGAAAACAATGAATTTTAACTCTGTCAATAAATGCATCCTAGTCAAAATGTCTGTATTTAAAACAAAAAATACTTTAATGTCGACCCTAAGTATATGGACTGACAATGAAACAGTATTATAAAAAACGAAATAGATGACTAAATTAAAAAATAATAATAATAATTGGCAAAATAAATGTTGAATGTATAACCAATTAAACATGTGTTTATTGTTCTTTTTTCCATAACATTGGTAGCATAATTTTTAAATATCTAAATACACTTGATTTTTTTTTTTTTTTTTTTTTTTTTGAAAAGGGTCCTTAAGGCTTTACAAAGAGCTATTAGAAGTACAAAAGGCTTATTTAAGTCAATAGACTTCTGGTTAGGTGTTTTATTCTGGGAACATTGGGAACGTTTGGCTCGGCTCGACTCGACTCACCTCGGCTCGGCCACGAAGGACAAACCAGAAGTGACGCATGTAGCTTTGTGAGAGACATTTTAAATAAATAGACGGCTAACTGCTAAATGCTAACAGGGCTCGCGAAGGTGCGAGCACACTGCGCCAAAATACGATAAATTTCTCCCAAATTTAAAATACGGGGAGTATATTTATCAGTGCACTGTTTATGCATCGTCAATCAAAGGGACCACACATTATCGAAGATGTGGAAAAGTCTAAGAGTGGATAAAGAAGAATATAATTAACGCAGCGGTAAGTTACCATCGCAGCCGTTAGAGATGCTAAGTTCGTTTAAACAGAGACATCGTTAGCTTCGAGCTAACTGCTGACATTATCCTGCCCGTTACACCTCCAGTCGGATAGATACTGCTTCCATTTATAGGCTCTTGTAAAGCAGCTGCCTTGCAACCTGAACATTTTGCATTACTTGCCGTCTTTACCTCGCCAAGTTTTGCAGAGCGTGTGGTTATGACCGAAATTAGCAGTACTACGCAGCTAAAAGCGGTATCTGATGACGAGCTAGCCTCAGGTAGCTACAGATATTAAACCAACTAAAGTCAACTAGTCGCCAGAAGCGCTCCATAGAGCACACTCAAGTTTGCTATTGCTGATGATGTTATACTGACCAGCATGAAACTGGTTGCATTTTGAGTAAGACACAAAAGTAGAACAAAAAGTATTAAAAAGGATAGGCATAATCAGTCATTTAAGTAAGCTAACTTGCTTTAGCATTATCGTCATTGCTTCTTTGCCCATTCCATTGCTGAAAGGAATAAAAGTATTTTTTAAGTGTTAAACATTAGTTGTAATGCAGCATTTATTACAACCCAAACTGCACAAAATACATTGTAAACCACAGGTGTGAGGTACGGTTAGTGTTGGCATTGTACAAATGCCAACAGCGTTGCTTAAACTGGAAAGGTAGATTACAGATTCAACCTCGTATTTTAGTTTCTGTGAAATTTATTCACTAATAGTTTCTATACTAGTTACTAAAGTAAATAATTCACTGATATAGCAGTTGATGTATTGATATGGGGACTTCGGTGCCAACTCATCCTACATTTAAAGTTGCATCTTGGTTGCAGATAGCTGGTCTGGCAGAATATTGTAAAACCATTCTTGCAACGTAACACTGTCTTATGAAATTTTAGAATATCACTCCTTTGTTTGATTGATATGATTTGATTATGTGTTTTTTCTTTTGTCTGGTAGGTGAGCTCCTGTCCAGGCACATCGGTCCACGTTTGTTGGACCTTTGGGCTTTGGGCTCAACTTGCATGAAGATGGCTGATTCAGAGAAGGCAGAGGAATTTGTTGATGCCGAATGCTCACTAGAGTGCCTTGATGAAGCACAATCAGCCACAGCTTCCATTCAGGTAGAGCAGGATGAGCACCTGAAAACAGAAACCACCACAAGTACCAGCTCACCGCCAAGGGAAAAGGAGGGAGACAGCCCCTTGAATACAGAGGGTGAACAGAGTCTCCTCTCCATGCCATGCCTGATGAAGGAACTCCGCAGAGACTCCCCAGAGTCCCAACACGCCTCCACAGGGAGTGACAAGCCTGTGTCTCGTCATATCTACGAGAGTGACTCCTCAAACCCCTGCATGCTCTCCCCTTCATCCAGCGGACACCTCGCTGACTCGGACACCCTCTCCTCAGGTGAAGAAGGTGCTGCTCCTCCTGTAGGAGAAGAAGAAAGCAACATGGAGGCGTCAAATGATCCAGGGCAGGCATCAGGAAGGCAAGCATCCATCACTTCCACAGGAGGAAGGAAGTCTCGGCGGTCGCGCTCGGAGAGCGAGATGCCTCCTAATGCAATGGCTGCAAAGAAAAACCGCTGCCAGCCTACGTCGGCCGCAGCAGGAGGGCAGGAAAAACAAACAAACGGCAAGCTGGGAAAAGTGAAAGGTCATCGGAGCCAGAAACACAAGGAACGAATGCGTTTGCTGAGGCAAAAACGCGAAGCGGCAGCGCGGAAGAAGTATAACCTGCTGCAGGACAGCAGTACAAGTGACAGCGAGCTCACATGTGACTCCAGCACCAGCTCCTCTGAGGATGACGACGACGACACTTCAGGAGGTAGCAAGACAATCAAGACAGATATTTCAGGTAACACCTTGTGCTCTCTACATATGCTTTACAGAATTACTACCACTGAAGCCACTCTAATTCTATGTATAACACTTCATCACATTATGAATCACATTCAACGTAGTGGGGAAAAAGTTCAAACTAACATTATACAACAAAACTAGTAAACAAAAGCTTTCTTATAAGCTCAGCCTGATTTTACATCACATTTACAAACAAATGTACAAGCAGCAGAGACAGAAGTTGTTTTTTTTCTATGAACTGTTAGAAAAGGCACTGCTTTGTTTGTTTGTTTTTAACGGTCACTTTCTTTTCTGTTATTTTTTTCACACTCATCATCGGTCTCCATCCACCTTGTCCTTAGATACTTAAACTTTTGTTTTAGAAATGTCTACATCCTCTCACGTGTAGTTGAATCTTTCTTTTATTGGGGCTCTATCCTATCACCTGCATGCTGTGGAGGTATTTCAACTCATTGAGCGATTTAAAAACAAACTTCTGGTTATCTAACCTTTTACTGTGGTTCCTGAAGTTCAACAAGTGAGCCATTTATACCCACATCCTTTCTGCTCTGAATAGACAGCAGTGTGTGTGCTCACACCGTGCTAGCATCAGCAGCGAGGCTCATTTAGTGTATCCTGCTTTATTTCTCTGCCAGCCGCAGGATTTGGTCTGTCATACACGTCACTCTGCCTACACAGGAGGTGAGGAGGATTTTTAGATCTGATAGAAAACAGGTTGTTCTGTCCTTCTTAGCGGGTTCTGCCGGCTCTGCAGCTAAACATCTTTTGATAATCAACTAAAACACAATGATGTATACAGCTTTGGCTGAGGATTGTAGAAATCTCTCGGATGAGTTGATTTTGAAACAAAAAAATGTGATTTCTTAGAGGTTAAAGAGGCTTCAGTCTGCTGCTGCAGTTGTTGAGTCAGTGGCTGATTAAACTATCTGCTAGGGCTGAATTTTTTAAAAAAATGTTTCACACTGGTTCTAACAAGTACCTCTTCCATCATGTGATTTAGATAAATGTACATTTTTTTATTATTATTATTATTATTTTTATAGTTTTTAAGCCTGTGTAACTTTCTTCAGGTTTCTTTTTTCTGTTCAGGTGCACCAGAGGTATTTTACAGATATTAATCAACATCTTTTTGCAAATGTTGCAACAGAAGAAAATTAAGATATATCATAGCAGTTCATCAGAGTTGTTTTTAATTGCCTAAATGGAAGCGTTGACTCCCCTGAGTCTCCAGACACAGATTTTCTTAACCACCATCACCGTCACCCAAAACATCCCGTTCTCTTACTTCAGGGATCTTTACCACATGCAATATTTCCAACCATTTTTACATCCGTACACAGATTTGAGTGCAACAACTGCATGATGTTGTCCATTAGCATGAAAACAGTCGATCTGCACGTAACCAAAACGAACTCATTTTCTCTTAAATGAAAAAGTCCAACTCCGAAGCATGACCGTGCTACTGTATTTTCTTATGGCTTGGCCTCAATGTCTTTAAAGCTGGCTTCAGACGTGCGTCGGAGAGATCCAGAGTGGGCGCCCAGATTCATGGGCTGCTGGACAGCGGCACGTGGGACAGGAACGGCATCGGCAGCGTCCTGGAGGAGGCCATGACGCGTTTTGCTGTGATGCAGCGCCAGACTGAGGAGCGCTTCCGCATCTGGATGGAAAAACTGGCGCACCTGGACTCGGACAACGACTCGTCCAAACGTTCAAGCGACGCCCACGAGGGGCAGCAGGGGGGCCGCCTGTCCCCACCCAGTTCCTATTTGCCATCGTCGGAGTCTGCAGAGACTATGGCTGCCTACATGTTGGCACGAGAGAACAACAGTCTCACCCCCACCCCCATAAACAACAACATCCTACCTGAAGTGGCCGCTCAGAATGGAAACCTTGCTGTTCCAGACCCCGGCCTCCTGAATGTTTAGAACACACCTCAACTTCTCTTCTTGCTGTCTCAGACTCTGATCGTACAAAGTGTAGAAATAGCCTCAGAATTCACGGCATTGGTTATTCTGAATACATGACGTGAGGTCAATGAATGGATACACCTTCAACAGCAGCAGGTCTGAGCTCTGAACTGGACTCTGTGAAGACCTGAGACTCGGTGCATCTGCTGACACTGAATCACTGTGAGATTTGACTTTCTGAACAATTCAACTCACCTCTTTGGTTTCTGCTGACTCTCTGACATGGACACAGGGCATATCTCTATAGACTCAAGTCAGGGCTCTTCTTCTACTACTGCTTCAAGTTTGGCCTGTTTGTTTTTATGGCGCAGCTGTGCGCACACACACGTACACACACATAGGCCAAGGAGCTGATTATGTCATTTACACAGACTCTGCGTTACAGCACCTGGCAGCCATCATGATAGTGCTAAAGTGGGGTGCTGCTGCTAAATAGCATGTGCCTTGTCATTCTGACTTCATGCTGGGAATGATACATAGAGCATCAGAAGACTAATACTTTAAAAACTAGGTTCCACTTCCTACATAACCTTCCTTTTCCTGAGCTGTGTTTGCATTTAGCTGAAAGCTGTTCAGGACTTTTAAAATGGTATAGCAACTTTTATTTTGGTGGCATAGCTTTACTAACACTGAACCATTTTAATCATAGATTTGCCTATAAATATAAACAGATGCTAACCAACAAAACCTTTTGTTTTCAGATTAGATGTGTTTACATTTTTAAAGTTTGCCTTTCTGTTACATTTGCTGCTATCGCTGCGTATGTGCAGTGTTGAGAAACTAGTGAGGGAGGAGTGAGTTGTGGGTGTCTAGCCTGTGTATAGATTATGAACCGCAGATAAAGCATGGGGTTCTGTGCTGTAGCTATCAGCTGCACTGTCAGGAGCTTCAAATATTCGCTGATATTATATTTGTCTCATTAATATTTTATTTGCACTGGTCTGCCAGCTCAGCCTGTGTCCACAGCTTGACTTTACAATACAGATATCAAACACCGCAGTAATAACAGCTGCGGTACGGTGCATGGCGGTGTTTACTGACGTCCTAAAAACTGACTGATCCGAGCGATCATGTGGCCTTCTCTGGTTCAGATCCTGTGGTCTTAGAAGTGGGAACACTTCTCCTGAACCTCTTCCATAAACTACTTTTACTGACGAGGATGACTGAAGTGTCACCGTGGCTAACACTGTCCAAAAGTAAAGAGGGAATCTTTGGCTTAATCACACTTAGAGTTAGGATGTTAAAGAAGACGGTGTTACTTTTCTGTGTGTGTACTTATAGCCCTATGACTGTCAGTTTACACAGCTGAAAGCTGGAAGCTTCCCTACATGTTTGCATGTGATTATATTAGCATATAGAATGTGCAAGGCCAAATTATTTTCATCAGCAGCATGTGTGCCAGGTGAACCTTTTTGTTGAAGCAGATAAACGGTGACTGATGGGACCTTTTCTATTGATTTTCTTTCTGTTGGCCGTCTTTTCTGTTCCAAGGTGTGTGAGTAATTTGTTTCTGTTTCATGTTGTGTAATAATCAAGGCTGCCCCCCTTTAAAGTGATACTCCGGGATGGAACAAGTTGGGTCCTATCACAAGGTTTGGGGCAGAAATTACCCCTACAGCAGTGTTTTTGTGCAGCAGAAGCCCAGAGTGCACGCACCAAACACCCCCTCCCTGCTCCTCTGCCGGTTTCCTCTACACTCAGACAGGGCCATTTTTACTTGACCAAAAACACAAATAAACGGACTCCCGCTGAAAAAGTCTGATATTGGTCTGCATTCACGTTCTATTTAGAGAATTTTCAGCGCGTTACTTTCACATAGAAATACCACTAAATAAGGCTCTAGTTCTCATCGTGTCTCTTCGTTCTGGCAGACTACCTGAGTTTGTATATATCTGGCACGCCGCGCGCAAGGACTGAAACACTAAGCAGCGAGAGCCTCATAGCCAGCTGTGGCTCTGCAGCGGAGGTAGCGCCGGTTTACAACGATGAGAACTAGAGCCTTATTTAGCTGTGTTTTTGTGTGAAAGTAACGGGCTGAAAATTCTCTAAATAAAGCGTGAATGCAGACCGATATCAGATTTTTTCGGTGGGAGTCCATTTATTTGTGTTTTTGGTCAAGTAAAATATGGTCCCATCTGAGAAGGAAAGCGGCAGAGGAGCAGGGAGGGGGTCTTTGGTGCGAGCGCCCTGGGCTTCTGCTGCACAAAAACACTGCTGTAGGGGTAATTTCTGCCCTAAACCTCGTGATAGGACCCAACTTGTTCCATCTTGGAGTATCACTTTAAGTCAACAATTTGACACATAAATTAAGACGCTTCTAAGTCCACTTTTATTTCATTAGTGGAATTAGATAATCACTGTGCTGTGTCACAGATCAAAAGACAGCATGGTAGAAGGGAAAACTTTACAGAATGGGTCAAAAAGTGTGCCAAGTAACCAGGAAAGGTTGGAGAAACAACCTTGTGATTTCATAAAGAGCTTTACATTTCAGATTCCCAGTCCACATAGCTGGTAGAGGCTCTAATCTCCAGAAGAAACCCTCAGTCTGAGGTCAATATTAATCATGTAGTCTCATGGAGGTGTTTGAACATTTGATGAACATGTCTAACCTCTGAGTGGGATGCAGCCCTAATAATTACGTCATCATTGTAAAATGAACTCTGTGTCCCCTTCACTGTGTAAGTTATGACTGACTTTACTTTGAAATCAACAGTTTTGTCCACATTGTAAAGCAAGCCCTTACAATCACACACTGTGCGCATTAGACACAACACCAAGGACAGTCGATTGTTTACCAAAGATCTCTCCTGGTTTACATGAGTCCTTTTCTCTGATACATGGCCTTTAAATCAGTTTCTCTGGTAACCCCGGTACCCTGCTACTGCAGCCCAACCAGCTATTCATAGGCAGCGTTGTGTCATAGTACATGCTGTCCTGACCAGCCCTCACATACACACACACACACACACACACACACACACTGATAAGTCTGGGTAGCTGTGTTAGTGTGTGTGTGTCTCTCACAGGGTAGAACAAAGATACATGTTCCTGCTCTTCCACTTCTTCTGTTGTTTTTTGGCCTTTTACCTGATAACATTTCATCCACAGGTTATGATCATTTTGAAGTGTTTTGTAATGACTATATTCTAGTGTAGTTTTTATGTGAATGGCTATTATTTTGAAGCAATAAATGAAGAGGAAAAAAAACTGCTGCAAGAGGTTCATTCATACAAACACACAGTTATAAATGTAGTTATAAACCTCACACCTTAAACTCTGAAGAACAGCAGAACGAGTGTGTTTAACTGAGTCAAAATGTGTGGTTTTACTGTTTTCTCTCTGGGTTAAAGAGGTGTTTTTTTTTTATAAAGACGCTGCAGTTTGCAGCTCTGAGGGTCCAAGCAGTCCTCCTATTCCCAGGCATGATTTGAATAATAAAGTGTTTTCTTTGTTTCCTGCAGACGGGCCTCCAGTAGTGGGTCACTATGATATTTCAGACACTGATTCTAACCAGGAGAGTATGAGTGTGGAGACAGTCCGGCCCACGGTGATAAAGCATGAGCTAAAAACACACAGAGGCAAGGATATGGCAGCTCACTCTGGGTGTATAAGAGCTCTGAGCTCGATCTCAGGTCAGTTACAAACCCGGTAAATCCAAACTGATACTTTCCTCTCAGTGAAGACAGGACATTTAGCAGCATGGGTGTCACCAATAAACAACATGCTATGTGGGGAGACGGTCTTTTTCAAATACTACTGCCTTCTTCACTCACACTGTGGCTTGGTGCTGTAAAAGTCTTCTTCCGCCTTGCTTCAAAACAACAAATTGACCTTTTCTTACTGACTAGCTGGCAGCGTCAAACTCAAATCTTAAGTTCACAATGTCATGTTTTGTCCAGTGTGTCACTCCCTGCCGTATCTGCTAGGCTAAGTGTCAGACTCATCACTGTGTTCTTCTTGTCTGTGTCACAGCAGCTGCAGTCTTTCATGTGTCAGAAAGGCCTAAAGCTCGACTGATTGGCGGCCCCTCACGATGACTGACTCTGTTTGTCTTTCTTTGTTTCAGGCCACGTGGAGGCAGACCTGTCGCACAAGGAAAGTTCTCAGCACAACAAGAGCCAGATTAACATCGCTTCCTCTGACAGTGAGGTAGAAATAGTCGGAGTGCAGGAGAAAGCAAGGTAAACGCAGCGTTGGGGGAAACAAATGTTGCTCTGATTAGTGAATTGTCTCATTCGGTTTTACAAGTCGATTAAGTTTTTAGCCTCTTCTGTTTCTGAATCCAGATGTGCTCACCCGTGTGGAGGTGTGATAAAGAGTCTCTCCTCCTGGAAAGATAATTCAGTCGAGCAGTTTAACAGCACAAATCAGCCCCAGCTCTGGACTACTGTTTCCCCTCAGCCCAACTGGGTGTCCCCCCCTGAGGTGGTGGACCTCACACTGGACGAGGACACAGGACACAAATACCTCCCTTGAACAACTTGTACACTGAAGACTTCTTCCTCTGGCTCTCCCTCATCCCCCTCGCCTTGCCTCCGCCTGTGACGGCTGAAATCCTTCCTCTGGTTGCGGCCTCGCCTGTAACTGCTCATGGACTCTTCCTGCGACAGGGCTCCGTTTCTATTTCAACTTACTGTTAAATACTCGTGTACCAGAGCCATCCTACTGACGTGATTCCCTGATCTGAGTTAGATGTAATCAAAAGGCACAGGTGGAAATGTATAAGGGTAATTTATCTGTTAACGATAGCAATATTCTTCATTTAATACCTCAGTCACCCTCAATAACGGCTGTGAGTTGACATTTTGTGTTGTGTGCTTGCGAGCTCTATATTGAAAACTTCAAGTTGCTGCTTGAGATCAGGTCAGTATCACGTCGCGGCTGTGGACCTGCATCACTACAGACTCTGAACGGCATATTTTTGGACTTCATTTGGAGTTTTCTTTGCTTTCACCTGCAGTCGACACAAACACGGCAGCTGGAACCTTTTTATTGTACAGGAGACCGTGGATTGGTTGAGAAGTTTGCTTTGTACTCGTCGATGGTCAGTTTTGTTTTCAAAAGTCTCACCACTGGTTTCAGCCCTTAGGTCAGTCTAGATTTATAGCTTTGCTGTTTTATAAACTGTGCCCAGCGTAGTGCTGCCTGTGATCTGTGCTGACAGGGAAGGCTTTGACGTATTTGTAAAGTACTAGTTTTGTCAGGAGGTGGATAAGATGGACCTGCACCACCTCAACTCTCTCTTATAATCTGGCCGGAGCAAAGCTAGCTGCTAGAATTAGTTTTCACATCAAAATATTCACAAAACTCAAAAGTGCATTTTTCAAAATGTCTTAAATTCACACCTTTTAGTTGAGGAAATTATTCTGCATTTTCCAGTTGTATGAATTATGAAATGAACCACTGGTTTAACTCTGAAGGGAAGAAACAAACACTAAAACTCGAGACAGCACTTCTTCATGAACGCTGGAGGTCTTTGCTGTATGAACCTACTCTTCATTTGTTTTGACACATTTAGTTTCAAGCCACAGAGTCTGCGAGTGTCCCAGGAGACGTAGTTATCAGTGAATGTATGACTGGATGCACTCATTGTTTGCATGTTTATCCTGAGTAGAAGCAAACACCTTTAATCCTCTGGGGACCCCTTTATGACAACTGAGGAAAACTTTTTTTTCCATCGAATACTGCAAAGCAAGACGGCCTGAATGCCTTGAAATGTGCACTATTTTCTTTGAGAAACCTTACAAAGCATATTCTTTTACCTTACAAAGCATTTTGCTATCTCAACATTAGATATTTTAATAACAGATATGGAATTAGCACACGTCAGAGGAGCATTGGGGCAGACTTTGTGCCCACGTGTCAGGGAGTTGTCACAGAGGCTTTTACTGTAGGAGTAGATTTTACCCTGAGCCTCACACACAGGGCCTGCTTCCTTTCCCTCCTCTCTGTCTTATTCCTGTTTTCATGCAGTACTGCAGTCATGTTGGTATTTTTTAAACAATAATCTCACTTTAAACACTGTTTCAAAACTTAGTATTTGTTAAATTTGATACAGAATACCACAAACTCTTCTATACAATGCTTGAAAAATTGTAGAATCTAAATTTTTTACTTCTGCTGGTCACAGAAGGGAAGGGAAAAAACTAAATATAAAGAACTAAACCAAAGCTTAGAGTTTATCTTTCAAGTTTTCATTTCTTTCCCATTTCTAAATTTTATTCCATTTTTTTTTTTTTTTTGCTGGCTCAGTAATACCACACCTCTGGATTTGTAAGTTGGTGTATTTTACGTTAATAAGGTCACAATAATTATATTTCAAACTCAAGATAAGGTTGTATAGTGTGAATTTTTTAAACTTTGTGTTTCTCAGCCATTTTTTTCCCATGATGCACCGCTACCACTGTACCATCACTTCTTTTACCTGACCACTTCTGCTTGCAAACCCGTTCTGCTCCTGTTCCCGAAGATATTAATGAAACGTCAGTGAGACTCTTGTCTTCTGTAAACGAGGGTTGGTGGAAAATTAGGGCTGTGATGCTCGACTAAGGTTGCACAAAGCATGTTTGGTCACATCCTTAACCTCATGTCAGATGTTAAATCCTCATTTCCTGTAATTTAGCCTTGCTTTTCTTTTTGTTTTTGTTTTTTATTTTACTGTCAGTATTTTAAATTAACAAAAGAAGTTTATTTTGTTGCTTCTGCAAGCCCTCGACTTCCTTAAAATTATGTCTGTAGAACAAAAAAGAAACTATTTTAAATCTAAATAAATAGAGTGTTATTTAATGATCCTCTTGTTGGTGATTCATTGTCTTTCATGTGGAAAAATTAATGTAAGAGGTAAAAGTTAATTGTTGAAGCTAATACTTTTTTTGTTTAAATAATTCTCCTTGAGCCATATAAATGCACTGGTACTCTGATGTGTGTTTCTGTACAGTGTCAGATCATGTCTATTAAAAACTCCTCTGCAGCATGAGGGTGAAATTAATCCCCTCAGAGATTCAAAACTTCCAGGAGACATCTCATTGTTGTCTTTTATCCTGTAGCCAAACAGTCTAGACAAGTGAACTACTGCGAACAAAACAACTTCACCCTCACCCACACAAGTGGCATGAAAGGTCAGAGGTCACGCTGCATCACCTGCCACTAGAGGGACATATGGAGTTCACATGAAGAGGACAATGAGGGGGTGGAGCAACTCAGCCTGTGGGGCCCTTCCCCTTAAAACCAAAGTCCTTTCGCGAGCTCTTTTCACCCTCAGGGCAGATCATCAGCTGTATGCTAATGTTTTTTTACAGGGCAGAGGAGGCCTCACAGAGCAGCGAGTGTGCTGGCTCACTCTCAAAGCGAGAAATAAGTGTTCCTCCTCCTGCAGATGGCTTTTGAGTGTGAATGATGCAGCTTTGGAATCTGTGTTTTACAAGCACGGTTCAGGGTTTAGTCCAACTAATGACAGATCACAAGATAATACAGCATGCTCTGCGAGAGGGCATCAAGATGACAAAAATAACATATGCAACAACTTCTGATTACACCTGAGCAAATTTTAAAGTTAATTTACAAGCTGTGGTTCTGAAAAAAGAAGTTAAAATGTTTAAACATTTCTTAGTTGAGACTTAAAGTACTTCGATAAAGTTTAATGCAACTTTTTGAATGTATGAATTTGCCATTGTCAAAATACATATTTTCACAGATGTAATAATTTTTTGTGTTTTTATCAATTGGATCTCAGTCTTTTGGTTGGACAACACCAACACATTTAAAACATCTTTGTGAGACTTCTATAAAGCATGTCTTAGGACAATTAAAACATGCTTACATTAAAAAAAAAAAAAGCTTAATTTTTTATGTGTTGGATTGAAAGTCCTAGAGAGGACAGATAAAGTCAAGATAATCAAAAACTTTTAGTGGATACTGTTCTACATTTTGCACTAAAAACATCTTCAGGTGGCTGCGAAGTGTGATGGTAACAAAGAAAGCCAGCTACTTATGAGTGAACTGATTTGACCCCCGCTGACAGCAAAGCAGTGTGAAAACCTCTTTATGTGCTGCTGCAGGCTTAAAGCATTACAGGGTGGGAGTTGGAAGACTGGGACATATGGGACCAAGAGTTTTGTGACCCCCTCAGCTTTCCCATGTCCATCTGTTCCTTCACCCTTCAGGCTTAACACTACAGGCAGGGAGGTTTTTAGGACACAGACAGTATTTGGCAAAAATAGAGTGACATATGGAGAAATAAGAGAACTTTGAGAAGAATTGATTTATGGTACATTAAATGTAGAAAAGTGTTTATACTATTTCTTTCTAAAATTCTATCATGAATTTTAATTCTTGAACAAATAGAGATGAATGTTTTTTTGTCTAAAGAGAACATTAACTGAACATTCCTCATTGTCAAGGTCATGGATGCGCGGTGTAAGTGGTCAGGAGCATAATCTGAATTTCTCATACTAATGTGTCTGTTGGATAGATAGATGGATGGGATGGAGGAGCCTTCCATATCTGGATGATTCAGTCACAGAGGGGCGGGCTTTCCAAAACACAGACGTCCCCGCCCCGGCGCTCGTCCCATTGGTGGAGCAGGGTGCCAAAACCGGAGGGCCCTGATCGGCGGGTCCAGTGATTGGCTGCTGGGCTCTGAGTGTGCAGGCAGCGCAGCCTGTCCGTTTGAATGTGCAGGGGACTGGAGGGGATCATTTCCATGGACCATCTGTCTCGCTGGCTGCCCACACAACAAAGAAGGACCCAGGATGGTGTTAGTACATGTTGGATATCTGGTTCTCCCTGTCTTCGGCTCAGTTAGAAATAGAGGTATGACTAGCTTTATGTATTTATTTGTTTGAATCTAACATTTTTTCGGCGTCGCTTCCTTTTAAATGTCCTCAAATGATGTAAACAGAGCTGACACCTGCTAGCAAAAAACGCAAGCCAGCATAACCGCGACAGAGGAGCGTAGATCACATAATCGGTCCAGCTGGTAGCGTGCTAATTTAGCCTCAACCAACGTGGTGTGCGTAACCCAAGACAGATAATATTTTAGGAAAGCCGTTAAGATGTGCGTTAGGACCTTTTAACATAAGCGCAGCTGTCAAATGGCAGTTCTGCTCTTCTCCTCAGCTGTGCTGCTCTCTGCTCGCCCTGCGCGCTGTTTTCGTGCGTAAAGGGCTATTTTGTGCAGTCGCACCGCTAGCAAACGTTACCAAGGTAACAGCTTGAAATAGCGACGTTTACTAGCTAACCTGGGGCTGATAAATATCTCAAATCTGGATTTTAGTCTCAAATGTGAACAAGCAAGCTGGCAGGTGTATCTGAATGAAGCTGACAACCTTAATACTGTGCGCAAATGGCATCGAGTTTGCTGAATTCTTGCGTTTTTATCCTCAAAATCAATGAAAAAGTCTCTCTCCTTTAATCCAATACAGGTAGTGTCTGCTAATACCCATAGCTTAGAAAAGGATTACAATTCGTCTCTAGAAACAGACGTTAAAATGGTGGAAATTTGCGTCAGATGAACGCTAAAAACTGCGCCTGCAGCTCAGATGTGAACATGTAAAGCTGAATAATCCGGGCTCTGAATTGGGCACAATAACAATAACATCATCCTCCATTGCAGCAGGCTATCTGTGTTGATTATGTAATAATAATAGTAGTGGTAGTACTTTGCTCTGTTAAGAAGTACATGCAGTAGCACCAATGATTTCATTGTGCTTTTATTTGTGTTCTTTTTTCCTGTTCCATAGTATCGAGGCTGGCTCTACATTCCGCATTTCTCAGACCTTTGTCCCCCTCCATTGTGTAGCTAACGATCATCTGCTGCTGTCTGCCGTAGCCTCTGCCTGTTCTCTGCATCTAGCTGTATTGTGAACCCCTTCTTCCTCATTTCCTCTTTCCATCTGAAGACGACATTGGCATTAAAACCGAGTTCCCACTCATACCGTATCCTTCTGTGTAACAGACTAAAGAATAACACCTTCTGTAGAGAGAAACACTTTGTCTTTATTTAAACTGTCATGTTGCTCTTCAGTGAATAACCCATTGTAGCGTTAGACTTTACTACCGACTGTCATTGTGATTCTCCCATTCAGTGTGGATAGACTACATTCTGCTGTAAATTTCTGTAAAGTGGATACATTTTGATCCTTTTCCCTTCATTCGATTACAGCAAGGCTTGATCGAACTCTTTTGATATTTGTCTCCATCCCCTATTTGCAAAGGTGCATTGTACCAGCATGAAGTACGTGCATAATCACCTCCTCTTAATCATTTTAATCAATAATTCACCAATTGGCTAACCTGTATGGTGCTTAAATCACTGTGTGATGTAATGTTCACCTTTTGATGGTCCACTGCACCTGTTTCAGTAGCAACCACACGGCTGCCTGTAACCCTGTCAGTGTGTGAAAGCCTTTGTTCCTGTCAGCTGAATTGATAAACTGAAGAGAATCATTTAGAAAGAAACCAAAACTCTCACTCTTCATGCACAGCCCCCTCTTTAAATTCTTCCTCAGTCGCTCCAGAATGCTATCCATTTTACAGGGATGTGTATATCCTGCACTGCTGTAGATCTCCTTTTAGAATGAAAATGTCTTTTATTCTTTGGTTGTGGTTTTCTACCTTATGTTCTTGTATTAGATCCTAATGCATGGTCATTTTATACTTTCTGTTTCTCCACATTGAACAGCAGATTCCAATGTAAACTTTGTGTAGAGATGTCCCTGCTATACTGAACTGTGCTGTAAGCATACACATCTACTCATTGGATGCTGCTTCTGTTCTGTTAACCCTACAGAGAGCATGGTCGGGCCTTGCCTTCGGTCTCTATCTGCATGATATTATTATTATAATGGTTATATCAGAGATATTACTCTTATTATTACTATTATCACACAGTGCCACACATACTAATATTTTCCAATAAAGACTGTAGTTTTCTTTCTAACCTTCAGTGTGCTTTTTGCTGATTTCCATGTGTTCCTCCCCTTCCTCCTTCCACACTGTGCTGTCACTGAGACGGTCCCTCACTTTTTATGTGCTCTCATTTCTCAGCTCTTTACCACACACTTGACTAAAGTTGCTGCTCTGCGTACAATTCAAAGGGGTAAACAAAAGACATCTGTTTAAAATGACGAGAATAAAAGCATGTGTACTCTGAAACACACCTCCATTGATGTTTAATACGACACGCTACCATCACCTTCTAACAGATGTTCACAGAGCACAGCAGCCTCCCTCACATTCACTCATTGGTGGTCACTGGTGTTAAGATCAGACAACTTGGAGCAAAATGGACAGTTTCCTCTTTGATGGTGTTTTATATTTTGATACCAACATTCATGAAATAATTCTGAAATGAAGTTTTTCTAAGGAAAAAAAAACAGTAACGGAGCTCCTGAAGTCCCAAAAATATTTGTTTGTAATACTGAGCACAGGATATTATGTTAGAAAAGAAAATAACAATTGTGCTCAAGATAATGTTGTGAGTGTGCTCTTTTGCACTCAGGAAAATAACTTGTTATCATGTTATCCTGTTGTGGAAACAAAAGAATACCTTGTGTGCAAAGATAATAATAAGACTTTACCATGTAAGCTCAATTTAATAACTTGTTCAAATACAGTTATACTTTGGTCACAAAATCATTGTCTTGCGCACAAGATATTATCTTATGTGCACAAGATATTGGCTGTTTTCAAATTTGCCTACTACATACTGCTTATTAAAGTAGTATGTAGTAGGCACTGCCTACTACATACTACTTTCATAAGCAGTATGTAGTATGACTGTTCAGTTGGGTTAATTTTTGTAGTATGCTACGCTGGTCTTCAGTTCAAAGAAAACGGAAGTTGGCTAAGGCTGACTTTTTTTCCCCAAAGAACTTTATTGAAAATGTACAAAATAAACAAACTACGAGTAGCTTATCTGCAAGTATATCGCCAGAGAGAGCATTTTATATTAACTTTCAGTGGTGGAGATGATGAGGATTTAAAGATAAAAAAGAAATGGCTCTTACATTTATAATCCTCTGCTACTCCTGTTGTTGTTGCTCTGCTGCCATTTTCACTTCTGATATGGGACCAGGCGCAATGCATTGTGGGTAACAGTAGGCGAAGCAGACTGGTCCGATGCATACTGTAGATTTTTCCCGATTCAGTACATCATCCGGGTGTTTTTCTCATACTACAACTCTGACATTTGTTCGCATACTGCATACTGCATACTGCATACTGCATACTGCATACTGCATACTGCATACTGCATACTACATTTTGGTCGAATCAATAGGCACTGCTAGTATAGTATGCAAATTCGAAAACGGCCATTATCTTATGTGCACAAGATAATTCCAGTGTGCACATGGGATATCATCTCATTTTGTGTGCAAGAAACAATAACTTTTACAAACGACAATATCTTTATCTTGTGCACACAAGTTACTATCTTGTGTGCACAAGATAAAACATTGTATAACACAATGTTATTATCTTACAAGCACAAGCTATTATAAACTAGACCTGAAAATTATTGTATTTTAGGCACAGGATGTTATCTTGCTTGCTTAGGTTATTTTCTTGTGCGCAAACAATAAAACATGTGACCACAATTTTTTTTTTTTTTTTTTTTAAATAGGACTTCAGGGGCTCCTTAAAAATATCATTGTGATAAACTATTGCATACAATCTTATAATTTGGTTATCATGATTTGTAGCTTTACCTAAAATGGTTAAACAGGCTCCATAATATGTAGCACTTATCAAAAATAACATCAAATTGTTTGTCTTCTAGTGTATCATTAATGATTTGTACAAAATGTCTTTTAAAGTCTATCCTCAGAGCAAACCAGGTCAGCTTTTGTAAGAACCCGTCTCTGTTTCCTCTGGCCTTCAGGTAGATCGATAATGCTTTAATAAATGTCTGCTAAAAATTAAACTACATGAAAAAGCCTCTGGCCTTGCTCGGCGTGGAAACTGGAAAAGGTAGAGACAGCTAGCTTTGCTTTGATTCTCAATGTAAAAATCTGTCCAGAGGCAGCTTATAAGTTAGCTAAACAAAAACATATCTCAGTTGTTTTTGAAAAAACATCACTTTTCACCATTTCTTTGTGCTAAAACAGACCCAAAGATCTGGTCTGCTACAACACCACCTTACAACTGTTATTTTTACCTCTTCTTTATGGTCTGAACAAATGGCAGACGACATGTTAATTACTGAGTCTTTGAGGTATCCTCAGGTTAGCAGTTTGTCTGTAACCATGGTTTGTGCTAAACAAAGCTAACAGCCATCCTTACAGACATACCTGTACGTTAAGTGTTTGTCTTCTCATCAGAATCATCAAAGCTCCAAATATGAAGCGAATTAAGGATTTATTTCAATCTGCAAACAGCAGCTCTTTTATTAGAGTGTTAAAACTGTGTCTGTGTGTAACGAAGTCAATGTTCAGCCCCTTTCATCCAGTCTTTATTCAGTGATGAGCAGGGCAGACCTTGACACAATTGTGCAAATAAAGCTTTGAGTCACAGAAAGAAGCTGCTCACAGCTTTACAATGTCACGACGGATTCCTCTAGTCATCCAGTTTCGCCTTTTGTTGGTTCTGACAACAGAGGAAGAAAACCTAATTCAGCTCATACTGCTGCAAATTACTCATTAGCAGGAAAAATGTCAAAACATGGGGCTGGCATTTTGGTTATGATAAGAGTAAAACTTTATTTTGTCATAAAAGTCTTTAACAGCAAAGAAGGTCTAATAGAATATTAAATCGAAAGCTTTTAGTAACCTTGTTATTAATTTCCAATATGTTTCAGATTCTTTAAAAGGTCTTCTGTAGAAAAGGCATGAAAGTGTGTCAGCTGGTCACAACATGCAGTGCAGGCTCTACTGTCATAGATCTCAAAGTATGAGGCTGCACATTTTAAACTTCTTGCCGTTACTTTGCAGCCACTTGAATCCTGCATCTGTTCACATGTTTGAAATAGTCATGAGTTATTTCTGTGCAGACACAAGGTGTGTCTAAGACAGCCATGCATGTCTGCAAATTTCTCCACTGCTGCCCGGCAGCAACAGACTTTTAAATAGCTCAGGAGTGATGGTGCGTTGATGTTTTACAGAAGCTGTGCTGGATTAATCCACGTTAATTTAATCAAAGTTTAGTTTTTAAAGGAGAGGAATAAAATAGCATGGAGTGTAACTGCATTTCAACAGCAGGCTGCTTTCACTCATCAGTCCCTCAGTGTGACTGTGAGTTCTGGCATCAGTGGTATCAGCAAGTGGAGTTTAAATGAAAATCTGCGTAAACACAGCTCATAGTGACACATCCCGGCAGACCACAGCACAAAGCAGGAGACAGGATTATGTTAGAGGGGAGGTGCGATTATAGAGCTGCAGTGATGGGAGGGGGAGAGACAGGTTCGATGTCAGACTGCTGCAGTCGCGGCTGGGCAGGGCTTACAGGCTGTCACTCACACAGGGACGCCATGCCGCAGCCACACAGTGGGGGAGGGGCTGCCTGTGCAGCAGCATGGGGGTGAGGAGTGTGTGTGTCTGCATGTGTGTGGATGAATGGTTGGGGGTCTGCACTGAACAGACATTTTACATCAGTAAGTCTTAGTCAAAGCAGAGATGAAACAATCACATCGTCAGGCTTGTTTCTGTGCCAGCAGCTCTGCAGGATGTCAAATATTAATGTCAGTGAATCAGCCCATGGGCACAGAATCTGATATTTGCTCCAGCCTTACCAGGTCACAGGGTTTACACAAAGTACTGCTCAGCCCTTACCAACCCAAACCAACAGACTGCCATTTCTGCCCTAATTCCTCACACGCATGTTGTTTCAGATGGCTCCAGGCTCTTCAGGTTCACTGGCTTCACATGTCCTCAGGCTACCGATAATGAAGCTAAAACCGTCATGGAAATATGCAGAAATGTCATGCTAGCAATGCTAAAATGAAAAGTTTGTTTCTCTAGTAGAAAGACGAAAAGGCTGTTTGAAACTTCATATCCCTTTATAGGCTATGTTCTTGTCAGCTTAGCTTACTTTAGCTTAGCATAAAACCCACAAACAGGCAGAAACAGCTGGCATTATGAGTATGGAGGCAACTAAACTTACCTCTTGCAAAGAAATGCCTCAATCACAATAACAAAAAACATTTTTTTTAAATATATAAAAAAAAACATGTTAAGTATAGAGAAAAGGTTGGGACTAGATACGTTGTGACTACTTCTCACTCCTTTTGAACCTGCAAATGACAATTTTATTTGGCTCCTTGGTTGTTGGTGGTGGGTCTTTTTGTCTGTTTAATTCTGTTTAAGCATTGATTTTGTTTAAATATTTGCTCATGTTCAAAGAAAGAGAAAGAAAGAAGGAAGAAAAGGAAAAAAAAAGTTAGCTACAGATAGCTAAGGATAGCTACATGAGGTATATAACATGTTAGCTTGAACAGTTGAAACAATCAAACATAAAAAAAAAATCAGTCTTAAAGATGCTACCCGAAAATTTTGTTGCCCTATGGAACTAAGCTTCTTATCGCTTTGCTTAGGGTTTCTTTTCAACTGCAAGAACTTCCCCTAGGAACTAGGGCTTTTTTGAGGAACTATGTACTTTTCAACTTCTGGACCAGGGGTCTAAGGGGCCATTTACACATCAATGGTTTTTTGGCGAAACGCAAAAGTTTTGTTGTGTTTCAACCTCGCGTTTACACGGAATAAGCGTTTCAGCCGACCTAAAACGCAAACTTTTGAAAACGGCCTCCAAAATGGGATTTTTCTGAAATGCGACCCTGTTGCCGTGTAAACAGTGAGCCGCCATTTTCAGAGGAAATGCTGACGTCCCACACCGCCTTATGCAAGCGCATACAACAGGAAAACAGTAGCGTTACGATCGTTGTGAACTACTGTGTTGTGCTTGTTCTACTTAATCTGCTGAATCTGCTGACTGTCTTCATACAGAATATGCATCTGTTGTTCCACTGTTGCATTCAGTATTCTCCAATACACCAGATGATCGACTCAACTCTACTTCAGTGGAGATCTACCAAAAGCGGCTTCTGGACAAGACAGAATCAGAATCAGAAACAGAAACAGAATCGCCCGTATTCGCCAAGTATTTTCAAGAATAGAAGGAATTTGACTCTGGTTTAAACTTATAGCGTTGACTATAGGCCTAGCATGCTTACTCTAGTTTACAACAGTTTTTGAAATGCAGAGGAAGTCCTCAGGAATGCTTCCTAGTTTAGTTTTTGATTCAGCTGTCCAAAACTCCTCATCAGATCAGAATTTAATGATGAACTAAAGACATTTGAGAGAGATGCACCTGGCAGAAAGTCTTCAATCAACAGGCTCATTTATGAAGCCAAAACACCAGTGTATCTGTGCCATTTTCATGCTTGAGGTAGCAGAAATTGATCTGTGTTTTGCTGGCTGATTTGCATAATCTTCACCGGACTTCTGGTTTAGGAACCATTTAGTTCCTGGAACTTCTGATCAAAACACACCTTTAGTGTTGGTGCCAACCTGAACTTAACTGTTCCACCATTTTAGCTTACACTAACATCAGAGATAGAGCTGACAAAATAATCCTTAAATATAAAAGTAGTCTTTAAATAAAGGAAACAAATAAAGGAAATGATGTATACCATCATTTTGGCTCATATTGGTTTCCAAATGATTTTCAGCGTATGTTCAATACTTTTACAAACCATTATCCACAGTCGCCTTTCTCATTTAAGACCAGTTTACACAACAATAGCTTAGGTAATTATTTCAGTACAAAAACATTTAAGGGACCGTATTTTCAAAGGCCCCATATCGAGGTATCCCATCATGCTGTCTGTTTTCTGTTCCAGAAAGCTAGAAAGTGGTAATGGGAAGCTGAAAGAGTAACTGTTTGTCCCGACTTCACCCTCCTCCTGGCCTTCCTTTCTCTCGGCTCGCAGTAATTCATATTGATTTTTCTGTGCAGCTCGATGCTGAGGTGATTCAGTGGGACGAGCACACAATCTCATGTCTCCTGCACCTCTGGTGGAGTAGAGGGAGGAGAGTGGGGGCGGACAGTCCTTTGAGCCCACCTTTGGTGCTGTGGAGTGTTTTTAATGAGAGATGTACAGTTGAATATGAGTTCCTCCAAAAACAAACATAATATAGAGGATATTTGAAAAGCGGTGGACCTCAGACGACTCTCAGCGAAGTTTGTGAAGATCCGTCCTCTCTACGGTGGCTCTGGGTGCAATCTGTGTGTGGGTTTTGAAGGAGCTCCACAGGGGTCTTAATGTCTGTGTCTTCCATCTGCTGTTTGGTCTGTCTTGTCTTTTCTCTTCCAGTGTTGGGTCTGTCCTATCTTCATGTTCTCTCTGTGAGTGCTTGTTAAATGTATTTGTAAGTGTTTGTGTGTGTGACAAAGACAGAATGTGCTTGTTTCTGCAACAGTGTGTGTGAAAATGTCCTCGCCACTGATTTGTCTAGGTCTCCATGTGGTGTCTGAGTGAATGAAACTTTGATCCAGCTCAGCTCTGATCCCTCCATCTACTCCCCGTAGGAGCACACTTCACCAGGCATCAACACAGCCATGCTACCTCCTGCCGACACTTTCACCTGGGTGCTCCCCAGGCGCCCATCTCAGCAGAGTTTCCTCTGGGTCACGCCAGCCAGCAGCCTCAGACGAGCCTGGCTACCCACCTGCCCGCTGCGCACCACCCTCCACCGGCCCTCACTGCCCTGCCCACACCCCCACAGTTCCAGGATGTGCCAGGGCCACCATTCCTACCTCAGGCCTTACACCAGCAATACCTCATCCAGCAGCAGCTCATCGAGGCGCAGCACCGCAGGATCCTCCCACACTCCAGGTAGAGTCTACTGTCACATGACCCATAGAGTAATATCTGCCTAAACCAGGGGTGGCCAACCAGTCAGAGACCAAGAGCCACAAAAATGACCATGGTACTACAAAGAGCCACATCACGCACGGGGTCTTACAAACATACCTCCTCTCACACATAAACAAAATGACATAAAATGAAAATCAATACATTTCCAATTTTCAAAGCGAGGTTTATTGTGTTTGTGTGTTTAAATTCATACTAGAGAAGAGAAACTGAAACTTAAGTATCAATCCTAACTGATCCCAACGTTGGCATCCATATATATATATATATATAGTTTAGATTGATCGACACAGCTACTCAGGTCTACCGTGCAAAGATTAAGATTTTCCTTCTAAATTCAGATTTTGGAAAACAATTCAAACATTTTCTTTCTTTACTTCAGAAGAACCCAGGAGCGTCTCCCCCTGAACCCTCACAGACTGCGTTCAGGCTACGAGTACTCCCCTCCCCTCCACGTCCCTCAGCCAATGACACAGCAGCAGCAGCGCTACCTGGCTGAAGGCACGGACTGGTGAGTCCCAGTTGGAGATAAACGAGAGTCTTATGGAGTCCAAAAATGACACTGTGCATCCATCTGTCTGTCTGTCACACCACCCAGCACTGGTGACAGTGATGATTTAGTTTCCCGTGTGTCTGCCTGCAGGGATCTCAGCGTGGACGCTGGCCTTCCTCATCATCAGTACCAGCTCCAGCAGCTTCCGCAGCACTATCAGCATTACCTGGCCTCCCCTCGAATGCACCACTTCCCCAGGAACACATCCTCTGCACAAGTGGTGTGTGAAGCTCTCTCATATTTGTGTTTCATCGTCAGTTATCTAAGATTTCATTAATGCATGTGGCAGAGTGTTCAGTTTAGAGGTAGGTTTAAAGAAGCCCTCAGGTTTTAATGCTGCGATAATGAGACTCTGCTGCAGAAACACAGCTGTAGGAGCTTTGGGAGTGGACCTGTATTACAATCAATATTAAGTGGGACTTAATAATGTTTTATACCCTGATTTACTGATCAATGTTTGATAAAAGTAGAGCAGAAATGAAAATATTAATCAGTTCTTTAACATTAAATTATGCCTTTAGGTGCTTTAGTGCTTCTCCATATCTCACAGTTATATCTGGTGAGACTCACTTTTAAAACTTTTTCCTCTAAAATACAGGCCGGCTACCATTGACCAGTGTGACCAGTATACCTGTGTGAACTGTACGGAGCTTTTTCATTGTTTTACATTATCTCGTATGACAGTTCTGTCCCAGAAAAGATCACAAAATATGCCCCAGTTTTAGTCTCCACCACTCTGGTCTAAATAAATCATTATGAGGATGCGATAACTTATATTTGGTGGTATGAATCTGTTCTGAGAGCTCCCTGCTTTTTCATGTGCCTATGTGGAGAGGCAGGGAGAGCATCAGCAAAGATCTCAGGGCCCAGAACAGAGCGTCTATCAGTGACTGGGGATGGGTACTGAATTGGGTACTTTTATAGGTACCCATTAAATTCTCTCTGTAGTACTGGGTACATATTTATGTAAACTCAAAAGGTAGCCTACCATGTTTAGGTACCTAAATGCATCCTTGTGACTGTGAGGGATTGGAAAAGTAGGTGATATTCCATTCTAGACACGAACACCGCATTGCAAAGTTGTATATAAAGAAATGAATATGTTAAATTGAAAAACTTTGAGATTTTATTAAACAAATTATTATTTGTGACAACTTTGATGTACACAAAAAAAGTACCAAATATTGGTACCGTTGAATATCAATACCGACTGGAAGGTACTGGACATTGGTTCAAATGTGAAAGGTACCCATCCCTATCAATGACTAAACACTGTTCCCCTTTTCAACTGAGCTGGAGCTAGTGCTTGTTCCAGGCTAGTGCCTGACCTCGCACCTGTTTTTTGTGTTTCCACCAGCAAAGCACAGGTTCCAGATGCTAAAACCTGGTGCTCGACCAGCACCAACTCTATACTGGGCAATAGCAGAGCACTGACCACATCAGGGCCAGGAGCCAGGGTTACAGTAACCAACAGCCAGCGGTGGAAAACAGACATTTTTAAAAAGAAAAGCTGCTATTGCTGTTATTTTGTTGCAGTTTTTCATTCCAAACTTGAAATGGAGGTGAAGTTGAAGCAGCAGTGCATGAATACAAAGACCTCCTCCATTGTTGCTTTGTGGGCTTGTGTATGGAGCGAGTGTCCTTGGGTAAACAGCTACATATGTAGTGACGTACTGGCGTTATACAGTGGGGCAACGACGTGGCTCCAACTTGGCTACTTGTAGATGGAAAACCAAAGTGGTTCTTAAGAAGAACGTGGTTAGAACAAACCAAGCACTAGCACCAGCATCTGGTTCTTTTGATGGAAAAGGGGTATGAATGACCCTGATGAAGAGAGTCTGGGTAGAGGTGGGTTAGAAAGAGGTTTGAAGCAAGAGAAAGTTTGGATAGCTGTGTGAAGAGTGGCTGATGTTCAGTAGACTGAGCTTGAATTCATGGCCTGAAGTTTTGTTTTGGTCATTTTTTGGTGACACAAAGTGAGGATTTCTATCTGGACCTCTTATGAACAATACATATTTCTCCATTTACAGCCAGTTTGTTGTCATTGAAAACAGATGAAAACTGTGATGGACCAAAGAATAGTTCTTATTGGACTAAAAGGAGACTTCTTCTTGTCTAGGTTGTGCATGAAATCAGAAACTACCCGTACCCCCAACTGCACCTGTTGGCTCTGCAAAGTCTGAATCCTTCAAGACACGCCACAGCTGTTCGAGAAAGTTATGAGGTAACTTTTAAACACATTTCACACACTTGACACACTCAGGAGGTCAGACAATTCAACTTGTTAAATTGTCTTTGAGTTCAGAGTATGACATTTTATACTTGTTTGAGTCATGTAAGTATCTCTTCCATAATCATTGTTGTAAATTATTTTTTTTTTATTCTCTCAGGAGTTGTTGCAGTTGGAGGACCGGCTCGGGAGTGTCAGCAGAGGAGCAGTTCAGACGACGATTGAGAGGTTTACCTTTCCACACAAATACAAAAAGGTAAGATTATGTCATACATACACACTGCAAAAAAATGAAATCCAACAAGTGTTTATGTCTTTTTGTTAATTTTAGCTTATTGGACTTCATATGAATTACAAAATTAACCAGCAAGTCCAGAAAAATACTGTATTTCAAGGAAATTTTTCTCTATTACTCTACGAATAGATTTTTTTTTTGTCAATTCATGTGTCATTTTTTGTCGTTATAACATCTTGTAATCAGACCATTATCTGGACTTTTCTGGTGAATGTGGCTCACATTAAGTTGTTTTTACTAAAAATAAGACATAAACAGGGGCTTAGATCCAGTGCAGACACAGAAACATGTGGTCTAATCCCTCGTGCTCTTCTCTAACCCTGCCTTTTGTTTCCTGTAATCTGCTCACAGAGAAAGCCTCTGCAGCTGAAGATTGGGGAGGAGGAGGAGACAGATGTGGACGAGAAGTGCACCATCTGTTTGTCAATGCTGGAGGACGGAGAGGACGTCAGGTGAGATCCAGATCATATGACTCCTTCAAAAAGAATCAGTTAACAGCAAGATTTTAAACGCTGTAGACTGACCATTTGGGAAATAAGATATGTTGATCTTCATGTCTAATTGTGACCACTGACCTTCCCCAAACTGTTTCTTAAAATATGGTGTATAGGTGCAAGTATGGGATTTTAAAGATGTATTGATTTGAAAAAGATCTTAGTTCTTTGCACAATAGAATAGAAAAGCAAAGACTTTATTTATTCCTGAGGGGAAATTAAATGAATATGTAAATATAAAAATATATTAAGTATAAAAATATAATTTATTATATTAATATTATTATATTATATTAAATTATATTATATTATATTATATTATATTATATTATATTATATTATATTATATTATATTATATTATATTATATTTTACTATATATTAATATAAAATATAAACATATATCTGCTATCTCAGTGATTCAGTCTGGAATAGTAAATAAGAGTGAGGTTGGGTAGAATTTGACGCCCTGTGACGACACTATGCTAGCTGTTTTCACCTGTTTCTAGTCAAAGCTAAGCTAACTAACAGTTGGGTATGTTAAATACTAAAGGGCTGGATTGAAGAGGAGGATCTGGATCCTCTGTCAGAGAGCACACATGAGCGTGTGAACACACACATGCATGAAAATCCAAGTGTGGGGCAGAGATTGGGGGGGTAAAAGAATCGCCCTGGGACGTGAAGCGTCTCAGCTTACAGCACATGGCGTCTCAGCTGTCTGAGGATTGATGACTCAACAGAAGTTGTCTCTTCACGCCTGAATGTCCTCCTGTACCTGTGGGGTATGAGGGATCCATGTGTTTAACTCTGTCCCATGTCTCTGTGTCCCTCTCTGTCCTCCAGGAGACTTCCCTGCATGCACCTCTTCCACCAGGGCTGCGTCGACCAATGGCTGGCCACGAGCAGGAAGTGTCCGATCTGTCGAGTTGACATTGAAACACAGCTGAACCCCAACAGCTGATGAGATTCAAAGCCCCCGCCTTCGCCCTTCTTCGTCACTCAGTCTCATGTGGTTCCTGCTCTCCCCCCTCCTCCTCCTCCTCCTCCTCCTCCTCCTCCTCCCTGTCCTCCCCTTCGTAGGGTGCTTTAGCCAAATGTCTCCAGACATCACGTGACATCATCACCCTACTTCTTCTGACTCACGCTTTAACTGAGCCAAGCCAGGACAGCATGAGAGGCCAAGGACTCTCTTTCTAAAGAAGCACATCCTTCTGGAGGCAAACACACACTCTCACACACTCACACACACACTCATGTACACAGGGTTTACTTGTAGCTTGCTGGTTGTAAGTGGGGTGTTGTTGCTGTTGTGGTGTTGTACTGTAGGTAGCCACGGGCTGTGTAGCATGTCCTCAAAGCCATGACTTCTCGTCCTGAGAGTGGGAACACATGACCGCTCACTAAGCCGGCTACTTTTCTCTCTTTCTAAATAAATATATATAAACATATATATATTTCTCTCTTTTAAACACACTTCAAAGTGAAAATTCTGCCACACAAGAATACCCAAATGCTCAGATGCCATGTTTACCTAAAGATCATTTGTGGTCGTGGTAGAGTAGCAGTAACCAATAAGTGATGACCTGGTGCGCTGTTGCTGCACCGGCTAGCTAAGTGTTTTAATTCTCTCATGCAGCTTTGACATTTTGCAATATATTTACCTTTGGTTGGTGTTGTGCGAGTAGGTCTCGTTCGCTGGAAGCCGCGTGATCGAGTCGCCGCGTGTTTGTGTGTTTTGACTTCAAATAGGTAGAACGTGTTTCACCAAAATGCATTTTGTCACAGTGTAGCTTGAGCCTGGAGCAGGTTTACGTGTGTGTGTGTGTGTGTGTGTGTGTGCTCTGCCCCACTGTGTATGTGTGTGAGTGTGAGACTCAAGGAACTAACGCGTGGATGTTTAGGAAGTGCAGATGTGAGTGTGTGTAACACCTAAAACCTGCTGTAGGTTAACAGCACAGCCACTGGAGTGCTTATACAACACAAAGCCAAAAAAAAAAGAAATAAAGGGATGAAAAAAGGAAACTGTTGTGCGCTGCAGAGGGAAGTGGGAGGAAGGTTTCGCTGCCCTCGTACCTGCATCCTTGTCTGGCGTGGGGCCAGAGGCAGAACAGTGTGTGCTTCAAATAATGCATGTTTCATCGCCGAGCTGGGCGGCTGCTTTGGTAGCGTTCTGCAGTTTTAAACGGTACAGAGACGGCTTTGCATGACTTAGTTAATCTAAGCTGTGACGATCTTCTTAAAACTAACAAACAAAGAAAAAAGTGAGCACGGTGTCAGCGGCGGCTCCCCTGACGTGTAGCGTGTGGGTCCCCTCTGTGGCAGTGCTGGGATCCTCTCTTTGATGTTTACCTTATTGCCTAAAGAACAAGCACATGTGACAATAGTTATATAGCAACAAAAGACTTTCCTCTGTATTGCATTTGGTTTATATTTAGGTCTAGATTCATGCAGTGTTTGAGCAGAGAGGAGCTTACGTATTGATCTCGTGTATTTGTGTGACAGACCTCCCCTTGTGGTTGCTATACTGGTTGCTATGCTGTATTGCTAGAACATGTAGAACGTCGAGAGACGGAGGCAGACTGGCTCTCGTGGTGCACACAGAGACTACAGGGCACGACAGGAGGAGAAAAAACTGTTGGAAGAACCAAACCCAAATACTCATTAAAGCTGTGTTTCCACCTAAAGTACCTGAGCCGTCAGTACCAGGAGCTGCATGTCCTATAACAAAAAGGTTCCTCTTGTGCAAAGTTGTTTGTGAGTTCAGTCAGGTCTAAAGACCGACGATCAAATAGCTTTGTCTGCTGAGATGCCAAAGAGACTCCTGAGTGCTAGAGGGGTTCTGCAAGGTTCACATCAAAGTCCAGATACAAGTTCCTGGAACTCCAAAGTGGTTACAGTTTAAGTCACCAAAGGTTGTTTTTGCAACCCTGCTGATTAAGGACTTTCAGCGGGATGCTTTCTGCTCAAACTATTTTTGATCATCATTTAATAATTCATACTCGTGAAGATCTTTGATCTTCATTTAGAAAAAACAAACAAACTAGGAACCATTCCCAAGAACTTCTTCTGTATTTTGTTGTAAACTGGATATCCATTGACATGCTCAGCTGAAGGTCTCCAGTTTACAGGGTCACTATTTAAACCATAACACCGGGAGCTGATAGAGACACATTCATTAGAATAACTACCCAGGAACCAAATTTAGACCCTAGTTTCTGCAGTTGAAATGTATACAATTCCTCTTCAAGTCCCTAGTTCCTGGGGAAAGTTCTTGCAGTTGAAAAGCACCTCAAGACTTCATTTGACCTTGATCTCTGGGTTTTAAATGCACTTCACATCATGTCAAGTCTCTAGTCCTTGATGAAAGCTCCTGGTGTGAAAATGCACCATTTTCTAACCAGTGATCCTCTTAGATAAGAAACCTATAGTCAAAGGTCCTCCAGCCCAGGGGTTCCCATACTTTTTAACCCATAACCCTCAAAATTGTATTGGTGGAGACTCGTAAATCCATGCTGTGGGAATGTACAAAAAAAGGGCCAATCAACCCCACCACCACCACCCAAAAAAAAAAAAAAAAGGGCAAAGATACCAAATTTGTCAGATGATTAGACAATTAGATTACTTATAGTGATATATTTATGTGTCCCCTAAATTAATCAACCTCCACTGATAGCGTTGTACTCCTGGTTCAGTCACAAAGAAATGTGAAAAACAGATGAAAAATTATCTGTTTGCATGATTTGATATAAAATAAATTACATTTTTTTTTGTTCCTTTACAATAATATATTGAATATGCAACTTAAATAGTTTTTAGATTCTGGAAAGGAACCCCTTGCAAATTACTGTTTCATGATCCTCCAGTGGGTCCTGACCCTGCTCTGGGATCCACTGCTCTAGCCTATTTTAGATTAAGGTTAAAGGTCAATAGCCTCTCTGAATGTTCAGGTCTTTAGATACCACACAGGAGTTCCTGTTCTTTTCAGACTAATAGAGGAACTTTTGGGGTGTAGAGTAAATTACCCCAAAGTCTCTCTGTGCTTTCAGTTTCTGTGAACCCACAAAGTTTCTCGTTCTTGAGGTGGAAATACATCATTAGTCCAGCTATCAGAGGACACCTTTAACTGTCTGATCAAGGATGAGCTGTCCCTGTCTGTGCACTGCCAGCGTCGCCTCTGCCTCCTCCTGTAGTGGAGTCATCTGTGATGAAGTTTTCATAGTTTACACAGGGTGTTGTCAGTTGAAATGCCTTAAGTATTTAACAATCATAATTTATGACTAACTGTAGATATTGTGGGTCTGTATTTAATTTTATATAGTTCTCGTTGGGGGGTGGGGTGGGTGGGGGCTGAATCATAATTTATTTATTTAGAAATAACACAAAAATGCTATGAAAAAACAATTACCTCATTTTTGCATTGTTTTAAAGGGGAATGCTTTGCATGCAGTTGTACTATTTGGAACACTAAAGTTAAAGACGCCCTGCTGTTTGATCTCCACGAGCTGGCTGTGCCATGTTTACTGTCCAACGCTGAGCTACTGAGCCCGCTCTCCGTCTCTTCTTCTTCTTCTTCTTCTTCTTCTTCTTCTTCTTCTTCTTCTTCTTCTTCTTCTTCTTCTTCTTCTTCTTCTTCTTCTCTTTCTAACCACCTTTCTCTGTCTCTTTCTCTCTGTCTCTCTCGTGAGGTGCTGTGGATCTTAGTTACATTCCATTCAATGCAATTTCTCTGATCCCCCATGCTGTGATGTAGTGGACAAACTGCAATGAAGTGAACTTTTTTTAGTTTGTGACTTTTGTTTTGCACTCACTTGTTTAACTATGGGAACCCTCTCACTGGCAAAAAAAAGTTAGTCTAGCTGATTTTGATATAATCTCTAAGAACATGCTCTTTATTCTGTATGCTCTGCTTATCACGATGCACTATGGGTCGTACTGATCATCAGTGAAGCATGTTCCTCGATTTAACGTCTACCTTGTGTTTCTCTTCGTTAGACTTTAGCATAACAAGTGCCTCGCTTTAAGTGTTAGTGTTATTTTAATCTTCCTGAAACCATCCAAAACAATCAGTCCATGAAGCCACCATGCCTTATCGGTTTCATGATCAATTCAAAGGAGCTGAGAACATCTGACAGGTCAAACAAAAGCCATTACCCTCAAATTCAAGCAAAAACTGCTGCTGGTTTGTGATGCTCCAGCGTTACTTATTGTGGAAATCCTTCTTTAAAGAGGCATGTCTCACTGTGGGCTTTACAAACACCACAGGTATTCTTCTTCAGTTCATTTATCTCTTAGTGCTTCTCCTTCTTTTTGCTCCTCTTCTCTTCTTTTACAGTCCATCTGTCCTCTCAGAATCTATCCTTCGTTTCCTTTCACAGTCTAAAAGGGAAGCAAGGATTTTAAAGCACAACCTTTTCTAAAAATGCATGTTTCTCAGGTTTCACTAGTCTCAATGGTTTAATAGTATATGGTGAAAATGTATTCAAAGAATATAACAGAAAAATATGAATTTTGTGGCTGTTTGAAACTGACAAAAAAAAAAAAAGCTGAAGAGAAAATATCCCAAAAAGTGCCAGTGAAAGGGCTGCCGCCATCCTCGTATGAAACCTGCTGTTTTAGCTGTGACTGCGCAATGTTTTTCAATATAGGATATTTTATCTGAAAGCAGAACTATTTATCATTAATATTAAAGCAATAGCGCATTAAGTGATGAGTGTGTTGATGAAGAAATGGATGAGCATAATATGCGTAAATATTAGATTCACATGTGGTGGAATTTTGTACTTTATTTATTATTAATACTAATAATAATAATTTTAAAGGTTGCATTGCTAAACCCAAACCTTCTGTTTTGTTTTTTTTTTTTATTTGAATTTTATTTCATGGCTTGTATATTATCTTTTTGTATGTGCTCTTTTTGTAATAAACTGGATAAAATGGACGAGTATGTTTTTTGATGTCTTTTGTTCTTGGCATTTTAAAGCCTCAAATCAGGTTGATTAAATTTGAGGTCCAAAAAGGTTTTTAGAAATCTTTTTTGTAACTTGGGATTAGTCTAAAAAATGTAAATAGTTATCCTTAGTCTGAGTACAAATCTTCACCATTGTGAGGATTTCTTTGTCCACATCATTTCCCAGGATTCATGTCTCTCTTGTCTATTTATGTTTGGTTCGGACATTGACTATAGTCTCTAATACATTCTATACTAAGCTTTTATTTTGAAAGCAAACGTTTGGGGTTGTGTCTCCCACTCGATATCTGGACCAAGCAACCACCTCAAGCACTGTTAATAACTGCTGTCCTTTCAGTGTCTACCTGAGGCTTCTTCAAACACAGCTTTTCAAAAAGCTGACGTTTTCAGCATAAATAACATATTTACAGTCTGATTTGAAAAAGTAGCTTTGGTCTATAACTAGAGATGGGATTTATGGCTCTTTGAAGAGAGTTGGATCTTATGGATTTGTTGCATTCAAAGAGCTGTTCAAAGGACTTCCTCTTTTTAATATGTATTGATTTTTCAGAGGCCACCCTGTGAGTAACTCTTTATCTGGGACAAAATCACTAAAAGGAGTGATCGGGTAAGATTTGGATCAGAGTAACTCAAACTCAGATATCCTACTAACAGAATGGAAACTAGTGGGATTTCTAGGTTTGAAAATATTCATCGTAATTTCATTTGGCATGAATTGACTAGATTTTAATTTTTGATTTGCATTCATTATGAATGTTCCAGGTAAAAGGTAAAAGGACACCTTGTATACCCGTGTTATCCTAACTTGAACAAAGATGGGTTGAGTTCAACATTTCCAATATGGCCTCTGCAGACAATAGACTTAAAAACTCTGGCTGTTTCCCGAAGCCCAGGTACCTTGCCTTGCCTTGCCTTTGAAGGCAGTGCCTCCTAAGCCACTATCTTCCAATCCGAGGCAAGTGTCCTGCCTCTGCTCAAAAGGAGATGCTAATGGAACAGCCTACAAAGGCATATTTTTTTTTACCATCAGATTCCTGTCACAAATTTTTGTGTAATTGGAGTTTCATTGTCTCTCATAACATGTGTTGCACTGTGGACAGTGCTTGGAAAGTTAAATACAAACGTGGGAGTAGACCGTATGTGTCAGCAGCTACAAATGTTGTCATAGCTTGCCACTTTTCTATGCTTTTTGCTTTTTTATTGTCACATTATTGACACTCTGCAGGTGCAGCTTCTCAATAATTATAGTTACGTGAGTGACACAAAAGAGTCAAGTGTTGGAAATGATATAAGTTGTTATTTTCAGAGGTGTATCTTATTACTTATATTTGAATTGGAATTTACTGCGCTCCTCCGCTGGAGCGTCTCTCCCTGGTGCGTCTTTTCCTTCCATTTTTTCCTTTTTCGTAGATTCAAGCGTTGCATGTTGGGTATTTAGAGCCATGGCAAGGCAGTGAAGGATACACCTGTGTATCCTTGGTCAATTAGCCACATGCTAACCAAACAGAGGACATATGCCTCTGGAGGACATGAACATTGGAACAGCACTTGGGCAGCGACTGATGATGTGGATGTCTGCCCACGCCCACATCAGACCAAGGCAAGGCAAGGTAACTGGGCTTTGGGAAACAGCCTCTGTGTCAGAAACAAATGGATGATGTCACTACGTCCATTTACTATACAGACGATGGTTCAGACTTGAAGTTTAGAATGATTTTTGGAAATTTACCAGCGTTTGTCAGGTGACAAACACAGCAGGAGCTAAAAACAATCAATGAAGGGAACCAACTGTGTAACAGAAGTCGACAGCAGGCAGAGGAACAATATACAACTCAAAGAAACCAACTCAGTGACATCTCTTTGTTCCGTCCCCATCACCAGACAAGCCAGCACTAACTTACTTTGTCGCATTTTGTGGTCGAGAGTAGCGGCATCAACTGCTGTACTATTTATATTTACGCAACACTTTAAATACTGCAAGATGTCCTCTGGTTTTCTGCTTGGGTTTGATTTTTACTATCTCTTTGTTTTTCACCTCTACTTAAGAAATGCTAAAGGCTGTGCAAAAATTGTCTTTTTTTTTTGGTAAGGTCTTAAATAAATGATTTTAAGATGCGTAGTTATGACAAATGAGACAGTTATGAGTTAAGATGGAGAAAATACATATACAAACCAGCATCCATCAGTTGAAATCATTTAATCTGGCCTTTGTTTTGAAAGAAATACCTTTACCTATGGCTGCTAAATGCACCATATTCTTTCCCAGCATGTTGCTAACTGTGTTGGTCTATAGTGTGATTCTGAGCATGTAGCGTACATTAGGTTTTAAGAGCTTTTAACTTTGGAGGAACATTTGTCAAAGTGTTTGAAGTCAACAAAAACAGGTCAGAGTTGCTTTAAAGATGAAGAATTATTATGAAGATGCTAAAATGTGACCTCTCACATCTTTACATCCTTGTCAATATGAAAGTATGTCTTTCAGCAGTCTGTTAGAAAGGATCTATTACTGTCATAGAAATGTTTTCCTATGAATACCACATAAAGACAGACAAGCTGAAAATGTTTCTGAGTATCACAAAGAGTTTAATCTTTTATAAAAACCTCCGTCTTAACAAAGTAACTGAACAAACCATCCCTGAAATATGAAACTTATAAAGAATGGCACATTCAGCTTCCTCACCTCAGAAGATATTGTCACAGGATTTCTGTGCAGGCTATTATTCCAGCTGTTATGAACTAGTGAATCATGGTTTTATACAAAAATAAGTCCTGTGAGTGTAAAAATGAGTCTCAGTTCCTGAGATTTAAAACTTTCCAGAGCAGAATCTCTTTGGTAACTTCTGTTAAGCATGAGTGGAGATCTCTCTGCAGTGGTAGTTTCCAGAAATAATACTTTAACACTAGTATTTTGGATACAGGACCCTGTTGATTCGCCCGTCTGCCTTCTTCATGTCCAGCCACTTCCCACAGAGGAAAATTGTGGTGACACCGTTGGCTGTGTTTGTGACTTCCACGCGGTCGAGAAGCCAGCCGGGGCTCAGGCCGGAGTTGTCGTGCTCCACCCGGACTTTCTGCAGCTCTCCCATGTCGAGCATTTCCAGAACAAATCGGTCCGTCTGCTCACGCTCAAAAAGGTTACGAAACTTCTGCCGCAGCTGACGGCAGCCCGAGTCCCCATTAGAGCCGTGGATGGTGATGAAAACATTGGCGTCTGTGCCGGCTCCTTTCTCATCTCCAGTGATCACGATTATCTCATACTTGACGGGTACAAGGCTTCGAGCTTTACTGGCAAAGCTCTCGATGGCCTTCGTGCACTCGAAAGTCAAGAAGTCATCTCTTTTAGGAGAGAGAGGGATGGCTGCGTTGCAACTGAAGATGTACCTGGAAAGGTGAGAAAACAGGAAAGAAATTAATTTATGACCAACAAAAACCCCAACATTTGTTGTTTACTTTTAAAGAGGGGTTATTCTGCCTTTACATATTGTAAACATGGATATAAAGTAAGAATACTGGATGTTCAGAATGAGCATTAGCAGATTTTTTAAACCTCTACATATTTTTATGTTTTAGAAATCCCTGAATCTGTCTGACACTTTGTTCTAAAATAGCGCACCTTCACAAGACCTTCACAAAACTTGCTTAAATGAAGTCATCACAAAAGAATCTCCTACACTGTAAACCCCAAAGTTCAAGCTATGAAAATCTAAAATTTGTCAGTAAGTCCAATTTACTCAAATGTCAGAGTTTTCAGTGTTGTTTCTAGATTGAACTTTTGTTACTGTTTAAGTGAGCACAGCTTAAAATCATTAGTTTGTGACTGTGTTTTGTAACTGTGAATGAGGAGGGGACACAGACGATATGAGACCCTGCTGTACTTCTAGATGTGCAGCAGTGACACAGGCTGTCCGTGCTCCACATGACATGGACTGTTTGTCTGTACGACACAGCATGGACCAGCTGTCTGTGCTGTCTGCGTCAAAAATAAATAAATATATCTTTTTACATTTACAAAATTGGTCTAAATAGCATGATAGTCCAGTCAAACATTTAATTTAGAAATACATATAAAAATATGCAAATACATTAGACGCACACTGCAAAAGTCAGTAGGTACAAGACACCGTGCCATGGAGCACAGACCACCAGTCAGTGCCGTGGGACTCAGACAACCTGTGTCCCCTGAAGAACAATGTTCCATTGTACAGCAGGGTCTCATATGTACTGCCTTCCCTCCTCACTCACGGTTACTAAAGCTATGAAATTAGAGCTGATTTTTGTTGTGACCATGTAACCATGAGTGAGGAAGGAACGCTGAGGATATGAGACCCAGCTGTACTTCAAAATGTTATCTAGTTTACTTGTCCAGATCTGCTTCAATTTTTTGTTATTACATTTATTTAATGCATAAGTTAAATTAATTGATATCACATCTTTCAGTTTTAGGTAAGGTCAACTTATTATGTTTTACAGTGATATGCAACATTTTCTTTAACATTACTAATATTTTATTTTATAACAAGTAGGCAACAGGTTTATTTGATTAAAGAAATTCAGCAAAATGATTCTCCCTATTAATCATAACTACTTAAGATGTTGAGTTGAATTAACCTAAGTTTCACATTACATTACCTAGTTATTCTAAGGTAACCAGTTCTAAGTATTTCTCAAGTAAACTCAACTTGTCTGGGTTTACAGTGTAAGTAGTTAATGACGTGTTGGAAGGGCGGTCCTCAAACACCAAGGTCTGAGAGAGGGACAAAATAAAGACTACAAAATGTGTCAAGCTGCCTTTTAAATTGAATTTCCTCTCTCATTTACTGCTGACACATTTAGATACGATGAAATGATAGGGGTTTGTCTGGTTTCCTCCTCTGCCCTGATTCAACACTTCAAACACAGCAGTGTTTCTGATCCAAACCCTGAACATGACATGTGCAGTCTGATTTTCTTGTAAACAGTGTAGATGTGGATCAGTGAGCAGTAACTAATGTCTTACTTGTTTCCCAGTTCTCTTTCAGTGACGACGACCTCCACCACATACCAGAAAACCTCCCCCTTTACTTTCTTCCCATCCTTTGGTGTGTGTCCCAGGCAGATACCGACGATGTCTCCCAGGTTTTTGGATGAAAACTCAAACCTGTCCACATTTCCCCTAAAAAAGAGGAAAATAACCATGTTAGTGCCTTTTCTCTTGAAGCGTAAAAATCATGTTAGTGACAATTTGTTCTGCATCAGAATGAGTTCCCTGCAGGATGATGTAATGTCATGAGAGTGGATAACAGCGCTGCTCTGAGCTCCAGTGCCTGCTGGAATTATCATAATAAGTGCTCAGGTACAAAAAGAGGGAGAGAAAAACACGTTATTCAAGCTGCTTCACGCAGACCAGTCGCAGCTCATTATGACTTAATCTCATGCACAAGTGCTCACCGCAAGAACCTCTTCTTCTTTGACGAGTTCTCCATGACCAATTCTTTTGATCGGCCCTTCTTCCCTTCCAGAACGATCCACGCGTTTTCTTTGGTTTCAGCTTCAGATGTGTCTCCAGTCGTGGTGCATATTTCATATTCTGTCAGAGAGGAAGACATAAATGATTCCAGTCGTCCTCATCTTCATGATCCCCACATAAAAGCCTGTACTCATTTTGCACATTTGTAAAACTTTGTATCAAACTCTATTTTCTAAAAATCAAAGTGTTGGACTGAATTGTGGTGTGTGTGTGTGTGTGTGTGTGTGTGTGTGTGTGTGTGTGTGTGTGTGTGTGTGTGTGTGTGTGTGTGTGTGTGTGTGTGTGTGTGTGTGTGTGTTAGCCATACTCGTCTTCTCATTAAGGTCTAAGTAGTCGTTGTTAGCACAGGCCAGTTCTCTCATTATCTGTCCGTCATCATCGTTCTTGGCGAGCCAGCGGTCACATGGAAAACGAAACGTTTTATCCATGACCTCGTCCTTCACATCGACATAATCCAGGTGCCATCCTGGAGCCAGACCTGAGTGTGACAGAGTCAGGAAGTAAAACTTAATTCTTTCCCGATTAATCTGGCAGTTTTTCACACTGACAGACTCAATCAGGCCGGCATGCAGAGTCAGTGTCTGTCTCAGCAGCTGACCTGAGTTGTCGTGCCAGACTCTCACTTTGGAGAGCTCTCCCAGGCTGAGGATATCTGAGAATCGAAACGTGTCGACCTGTTTGCGCTCAAACTTGTTGGACTTGTTGCACTCTTTCAGCGCCAGCGTTCCTGTGTCTCCATTCTCTCCAAAAACAGTGATCCACACGTTTGCATCAGTGCCTGCGCCTGAGGAGAAAAGACAATGAGTTGAAAATGTTTATTAAATTGAATATGACATAATGGAGCACACGTTATGAGTTACAGTTATGAGCCTGTAGAGGCCAGTATGGGTCACTTCACCAACTTGTGACCTCTTTCACATGGGTCAAACTTTACTCTCATCCTGCTCCCTGCTCTATCATCATTCCTGTGCTTTCTGAACAAAGGCAGAAATTAAGGGTGGGAGAAAAAAATCAGTGTATCCTAGTATTGAGATTTTTTTATTAAACAATTTATATCGTGATTTTTTTTTGTTCAAAGTCTTTTATTTATTTATTTATTTATTAATTTCAAATCTAAATCCTTCATTTCAGTCGTTGTTTATGAGCTGGGTTGGAAAAAAATGTAAGATATCAGATCATCTGAATAAATCCTGAAAACTGACTCGTGATGTGCATTTTTAGGAAAATATGGCTCCTGATATAGTCTGTAAAATGCATTATCCTCATTCATCTTTTCACTTGATCTTGTGTTAAATAAGCAAACAAAAAAAATGCAAAAATTGGAAATATCGATAAATTGCAATTTAAATTGAAACAGCACCCCCAAAATTGCAAAAGAATCAAATCAAGAAAAAAGCGTTTTGTCTAGCAGAAAGGCTCCCAAAATAACCCCATCCTTTACGCATCCTCTGCAGCTCTCTTCAGAAAAAGTTAAGTATTAAAGAGGGGGTATTGTGCTTTTTTACCATTATTCTGTCCCTCTGGCACCCCTGTAGTAGCTTAACGTAATTTGCAGTTCAAAAATATGCATATTTTTTTCTCACTGGTGTTTTAGAAAAACCTTATTTCAGCCTCTGTCTACTGCTGTCTCTTTAAGACCCCCCACTCCACAAACCCCCTCCCCTCTGATTGGTCAGCCTTTGGTATTTGAGTCCTGCCCCTCCAATGTATCATAAACCAGTTAGGAGACCTCGTAACTGATTTCTAAAACATATAAATATGTAGAGGTTTAAAAATCCACACGTTTAGTTTGAACATCCAGCATTGTGGTAAAGAATGATAACCCCTCTTTAATTCAAGCATTTTGCCCCCAGGTTGAAATCCAACTTTTTATTAAATTAAATTCTTATGCATTAAAGACAAAGTGAAACTATCTTTTAGCACTGGGAACTTCAAAGAAACGATTTGGTAAATGATAAATCAACTGATTAGTCAGAACAGACTTCTTTCTAAAACAAGCAGTCGCCCCCTGCTGGCCACAGATGAGACAGCATTTCAGCGCTGCTAAGAGGCTTCATCAAATGTTGAAGTTTCTCTTCAACTATTTCATATTTTGTCTCTTCAAGTGTGTTTTATGTTGTCTGGCTCACAGCATGAAGTCATGAAAATTTAACCTGAGCGATCCTCTTGACGTCATGTGTCATCATCAGTGATGAGTGCGCTGGTTATAAATTATAAATTAAAGCTTTGATGTCGTTCTTTTCAGCCGCTGAGCACATAAAGCATCGAAAGGGATGTGTTGAATTATTTGTTGAAATAAATACTGAGGATTCAAAGCCCTGAGGAGACTCTTCAGCAAACATTATGCAAGAGAGTCAAAAGAGCAGCAGAGGAAGCTGAGTGCTCTGACTCACACAGAGCATCTTCAGCGTGACTCCTCTACGCTCTGCTCCTTAGACGCTGAGGTGTGTCTGACGTTAAAGCACCAGACTCCAGCGTGTTTCCTGTGACCTGCTTTTACGTGAGTCACTACACACTGTGCCAGCAGCCGCAGGAGGGGCATTAAAAATTAAAACATTTATGAAGCAACTTACAGAAATCTATGTCTACACATAGAGCCACATGTATGTACACCTACTTTACATGCTCAGGGTTCACTGCTCCTCACATGGATATCCCTTCATGATAATCCCCAAGGAGGCCATTACCCTACCTTGAGGGTTGCATCATGTGTGTAGGTGTGTGTGTGTGTGTTGTAGCGTGGTAATTGGGAGTCTAACCACTGTGCATATTATTCCTCCCAGTAACAGTCAAGGACAGAGCGCGGTCCTTTGAAGCCGGCTCAGACTTCTCACTGTGTTATCGTATTGATCAGCAGAACTGCTGAGCTGCAGGAAAATTCTGCATGAAAAAGACAAAGGAGCAAAGCAGAGTTTCTAAAGAAGTCCTTCTGTGTCGTACAAGAGTCAAACATCATCTTTTCTGATTTGCTTTCAACTTGACGCATAAATGTCTTCAGAGACAACCCTCAGCTGAGAGAAATGAAGCTGGTGCAGGAGAGTGAAAAGCTGCGGCTCATCGAGCGTCTGCCTGAGGCTGACTGCAGAAACACCAGAAAACACATACTCACTAATATTACAGCAAAAACAAACATGTTTACAGCCTGTGTCTCTAACAGCACACTGTTCAGCTGGCCTGACTGACAAACAGGTGAGGAGGCTGAGAGCCCACCCTGTTACATCACACTACCTTGTCAGGAGAGTATCGTTAGCTGTTACACGCTTTGGGACAGGTTTAATTCATCAGGGTGTAAAGTCACAGATCTAATGCCCCGTTTACATAACACTTCATCTAAAACACTAAAACGCAGCGAAAACAGAAAATCTGCGTTTACGCAAAAACGCTGATGGACTGAAAATGCTGTAGTAAGTATGCCAGGCCTGTAGGTGGTGCTATAACTGTCTTGTCCAGAAGCCGCTTTGGGGAGATCTCCACCGAAGTAGAGTTGAGCCGATCATCTAGTGCTTTGGTAAAAACTAAGAGCAGAAGTGGAGAAGAGACGACTGTAACAATAGTGCTGTTGTCCTGTTGTATGTGCTTGCGCGGAGTGGAGCGTGACATGTGCGTTTCCACTGGAAACACCGGCTCACTATTTACACGGCAATGGTGGCGGCAGCATTTCAGAAAAATCACACTCTGGAGGCAGTTTTTAAAAGTTTGCATTTTAGGTGGGCTAAAACGCTGTTTCCGTGTAAACTCGAGGCTGAAACGCAATAAAACTTTTGCATTTCACCCTAAAACCATTGTCGTGTAAACGGCCCCTAAGAGACCAACATCCATCTTGAACCCCAAGCACCTGCAGGAAACCCTGAGAAGTCTTCTTTTAAAAAAATCTGGGAAAAAAACGACAAAGGTGCTTAACCATCGCCTCACACGGTCTGTATGTTTAGATCAGCAGGTATCAGGACTACCAGACAGTCACAGATCAAGGAGTTTCCTCAATTCCCAGCCCACTGAAGATCCTCTCCTCATTCATGTTTGGGCTGTAAAACCTCAAACCTGATTACTCCTGGCTTGGCTCCACTAATCATCTTGGTTTCTTGTTGTAGTCAAGTTAAATATGATCTGGTTTTAACATGGTTTGTTTTATTTCGAAAGTCACTGGATGTTTAAATGTGGTTTCCATTCACAGCTTCCTGTCCCGCTCAATCTGCTCTTTGTGAATTGAGGCATCACAGCTCCTGCATCTGCTGCTACATCCAAAAATTAGGGACACCAAAGGCAGCAAAACGGATCAGGAGTGAGCTGATGTATTGGCTTGCATAGAAACCTATATGATCCGGAGCCGTGGTGCAGTGAAGCCAGACCTGAGATGTACCTGATGTATTTTGGCCATAAAAGTTGAAGACAAGCCTCATGTCGGCACATCTAATCCCTCATCTGATTTTTGTCTCTGTGTTACCAGGAGCAGCTGAAAACCTTCAGTTTGGTTTGATCCACAGGTCTGTGGCAAATGACACACTCCGAAACAGCGCTCTGCTAGCTTCTCTGGTGCAGTTGCCTAGAGACTTGAGTCTGGTTATTACCACCTGTGAAAATTACTTAAGACTTTTGTGATGTTTGAACTCTGTTCAACACGGCACATATTAAATTTTATTCTTTGAAAAGCTGGTCTGGGAGGTTTTTTTCTAACATGGCACCAGCAAAATCAGGAGGATTCTGCAGCAGCCTGAAAATAATGAACCAAAAAGAACAAAATTGTGTTTGATCTGCAATAAAAATGCATTTTGACCTTACTTATATTACAACCAAAGGCCTATGCTGACTGTTCTATGGACTGATCCAGATGCAAGGGTCAGTAATTCTAAAAGGCGTTCCCCATGGATCAGTCTTAAGCCCTCTTTGTTATTCTGGTGTTAATACTTTGATAAAACTTTATGATTTAAACATCTGGATTAAAGAAGAAGAGGGGGCACTAGATAATACATACTTTTATCTTTTTTCTAATTTTTTCTAATTTTTTTGGCTTTGCTTCCTTCCTTGAGAATAATTAAACCATTTTTTTTTGCCTATGGGCAGCTTTAAGCAGTAGGATAGAACCAATTAGAACCAGAAAACAACAGAATAAAGAAAAACCTTCAACAGGTCTTTCCTCACGGCACAGTCATCATTATGACTGCAATGGATGGGATTAAAAACAGGGATTCAACGTCACATCTTTTATGTTATTTTATGAACAGGAGCTTGAAGACTAACCTGTACAGTCACTGGTTTTGACCTGGATGATGTAGGTGGTGAGCTCCACCATCACCTCCTCGTCCACAACAGCAGCCATTTCGCAGATCATGGTTCTCTTGGGTCCACGCATCCTTGACAGCCACTCCTCATAGGTGAACACAGACACCTCCTCTGTGCTCAGGTTACGCATGATCACCTGGATGTACAGAGGAAGCTCTTAGGATCAAGCATCACATGTAGAAAACACTCATCTGAAAACACTGGCTACATATGAGCTGTACTCAGTTGAGCAGGAGGCATTTTGTAGCTGTTGGATCGGAAGCCCATCTTAGTGCCACCACTTTCCCTTTTTTAGAGTTACATTTTAATTCTTATTTTCAACATGAGGACTACTGTATTTGGAATTCAAAACACCTCTGAGACGGTATCCATGTTCCTGTATCCATGTATTCATCTGTGGAGACCATGGATACAACAGTTCCAGCCTCTGTCTGAAACGCTTCATTTTAGCTACTGTCGCTTTAAGGCTCCACAAACCCCCTTCCCTCTGATTGGCCAGCCCTCTGGAGGCCTGTTGGGGCCTAACAATTGGCAGATCTTGGAATTTGAGGCCTGCCCTTATCATGTGTCATGAACCAGTTAGGAGATCCTTATGTGATGACATCATCATTTCAGCAAGATCTTGTTAAGATCTCATGGAAATCTAAGTGTTTGGATCAGTTTACAGACAGATTCAGGGATTTCTAAAACATATGAATATGTAGGGGTTTGAAAATCTGCTCACAGTTAATCTGAACATCCTGCATTGTTACTTTATATTCATATATAAAATACAGGAAAGAAAGTATACCCCCTCTTTAATGCGTCGTTTCCTTCCCTGATTTAAAGTGTGGAACCTAAAAACATGCAAATTCTCTTAGAGCCATTCAACCTTTTATGAATGAGCACTGTGTCACATGTAATCATAGTAAGAACACTGATGCGATGTTCACAGACTCTTCCTCCTCCTCCCCAGAGTCAGATGACCAGCCCTGGGAAACCTTTAATAACGAGTCAAAGACTCAGCTGCAGGCTGGCCACAGTCGTATTCGCTCTCCTCTCTGCATATTTATTGGGGCAGATTACTATGCTGGCAGTTTGCCCGGTGCACTGTTGTGTCCATTTCAATACAGAGTCCCAGCAATCCATAAAAGCAGCACATCTGCTTGTGATGCTGAACACACAAGGCTCTGTGTAGGGTCAAATCAAGGAGATGTTTGCAGTTGCAGAGTCCCAGGCACGGACAGACAGGGCCGGGTATTGTTCCTGACTGCTCTGCTGCTCTGCAGGCACGGTGCCTTTACCAGGGCAGATATTTGCATAGGAAGTGAGTTCTGTTTCATCACGGCTTTTGGCCGCAGACATCACAGTGGATTTAGAGGTGAGCAGTGATGTTGTCCTCACAGGGTCAGCCGCAGAGGAAGAGTATAAATTTATCTTTTTGGAGGCTGGACGATAATAGAGAGGATTTCATTCCTGCATCCATTTGATAAACACTGCAAAAACTGGAACCTGAGCAAGTGTGTGTGTCTTTTTTTAACCTAAATTTTCTTAATAGACTTAAAATGAGCTGCAAAAATTTGCTCATCAAGTTTTTTTTCTTTTAAAAAAAAAAAAAAAAGGTTAAAATTAATGCAAGAAAACTAAACAAGTACATTTTTCTTCCTCAGTAGATTTTTTAAAAATTATTTTAAGATAATCAGATTCCTTTTTTTTTCTTTTTTTTAAAAAAAGGGTCAAATTTAGATTAAGGAAACTGAACAGTTACTTTTTTTTCCTCATTAGTAGATTTTTTTTTATATTTCAAGGTAATCAGAATACTTTTTTCTAAAACAAGGATGAAATTTGAATTAAGGAAACTGAACAAGTACATTTTTCTTCCTCATTAGAAGATGTTTTTTATAAATATATTTTAAGATAATCCAATTACTTTTTTTTCTAATAAGGATAGTAATAGATAATAAGGATAGATTTAGATTTAGATGTCAGTGTTCTCAGTGTGAGAATGAGTGTGTACGATACTAGAAATGATGGTGTGATAGATAAAAAGGGTCAATATGCTCTCTCCAGGAACTCTGGGCCCTACTGCGTATGTGTTTATGCATATGTGTCTGTGCTTTTGTGGGTGGATAGCTGAATCATTGACCTCTCTCCTGCAGACAGGAATAGACGTGTGTGTGTGAGAGAGTGTGAGTGCGTCCGTGTAATACTATCGATTGGATGATACTGTGACCTACAGCTCACACTGTCAGGGTGAAAAAACAACCTGGATCTGTTTTGTTCAGTTGGTTGTAAAGAAGTGAGAAGTGAGAAGTGAGAAGTGAGAAGTGAGCGATGCTCTTTATCATCCTCCTGGTTTACAGTTTATGCATGAGACCTGCAGCTATTATAAGTAATTCTCAATAATAATTCCTTTGTCAAGAAGAAGATAAAACCCTGATCTGTGTGCATGACCAGTTTATGTTACAGTCTATTTCTGACATATTTAAAGAATGTATTGCATGCAAACATCTAACCAATCACAGGTCAGTCTGCCTCAGCCCAGAGTGGTTAAAGAGTTCTCAAATCATTAGCAACACACCTCTGCAACATAAGCAGCAACAGTTTAAAAACTGTTAATCCAAGAACAAAACCAGAGACGTCAGCTGCATTATGACATAATTTTTTTCTTGCTTGTCATAGGCAAAAAATAATCTCTGCTCCAAAATATGTGCTAAAAGAAACTAAACTCGTGACAAAAGATGTGGTTTCTTTCTAAAAAAAAAAAAAAAAAAAACCCACTATTTTTTTAATTCAAGCACATATTTTTTTAATTCGTTCCAAGCACTTCAGACATTTTTTTTAATTAAACATATAACTTAGACACTGGCTCGGATTTCATTTTTGCAGTGTGAAGCTTTCGCCAAATTGCTAAAAACTGCAGTACATCAAGTGTCCACTTGAGGTTGGCTCAACACCCCCAGAGACCACATACACACTAATTTAAAAAAGTTGATCTTTACAGCAAAAATATAAACATTTTTACAGCCTGGTTCAGGAAATGACTTTGGTCTGAATAGCTCATTTCTCCATCAGCACACACTGTAGGTTGGGATGTTTGCTCAAATATTTCTAATCTTGTTAACAGACAGTTAGACGTGAGCTCGTAGAAGCAGCTGATGTAGCTTTGTATTGTTTCTGTTTCAAACTCTGACCTGACCTGCTGGGGCCTACAGATAAAAATTATCCTTGTGGCTGAGTATTTGTATTGATGCTGCACTGAAATGTCCATTAATATGCACTGTCCCCTTAAATAGATATATAAATGTTTGATGCTGAAGCAACAAGTAAGAGAAAGAAGAAGGTTTATGTGGAATCTTAAATGTATTATCCATTTTTGTACATCCTGCACTGCCTGCTCTTATGGATCTGTTGAGATGTATTGACCGTGATTATAAAATTAAACGAGGTTTTCTTAAAAAAAAACAAAGTGAGCTGACCTTATCCAGGAACCAGTCAGGACGGCTGCCGGAGCCGTCAATGCGGAGCCTCATCTTCCTGAGAGGAGCGATGTCATCGATCTCCATGTTGAAAGTGTCCTCCTGACCACGTTCAAACCTGTTATCCAACAAGCACATGGATAGATTATTCATGCTTACGGTATGATATTTTGCACACAGAAACCAAATTATTTTACAAAAAAAAAAGAAACAAAAAAGATTAGCCTTCCAATGCTAATAGGCAGTTGTGTTTCACTATTGCTGGATAACAGCATGTTTGTCGCAGTTTGTATGTTAGCATCCAAAATACTACTGGTATGTTTGGAAAAGCTGTATTAAAAATTCAGTGATCTGTTCAACAGCACTTGGGAGATTTTTGAAGAAACAAAGAGGGCTAATTAGTTTAACCTCAACTGTATACTGTTCCTGTGTTTTCAGACATGCTAATGTTTAGCAGCTACCTGTCCTCGTTCTTCTGCAGCAGCATCTCCTCCGTGCTGCCGTTGGCCCCAAACGCAGACATGAAGATCTGAGTGTCCGTTCCTGCATTTTGCACGTCTCCTGTGACCACGGTTACCTCATAAATGACCTGCACAAAAAAAAATCAATACAATTAAAAGATGTGGACTCATTTGAGTTAATCCTCAGCTCTTAAACCGTATACATATGGATGCTCAATACTCTCCAGCTCATATGAGTTATCTGTTTTTATCCTATTGGGTGATTAAAGCTTTAAATGGACTTGCTCCAATTAATTTAAGAGCCCTCTGACCCTCTGTGTGCTCTAACATCAGTGGATGTTTTACTCAGGTATCTTAGTCCATTGGAAAATCTAGAGCTTTATGATCTATCCTTGTTCTGTTGGTTTGAATGTGATGGATGTTTTCTGCCGTATGTCTGTGCTTTACATCAAACTGCTTTCATGAACAAACCTTCTGTGAGATGGAAATGTTCTCAGCGTCCAGCACGTTGAACACTCTGGCTGTCAAACCGTCCCCTCGATCTTTGGCCAGCCAGCACTTGCAAGCAAAGATGTATTTGACCCCTTTGGTTGGCACAGCAACAGACAGCTCATCAACCAGCCAGCAGCTCTCCGGAGTGGCTCCATCATGGCCCAGCTGCAGGCGGAGGGAAACAATCACTTTCAGCAGCGTGGGTGTATTTTCTCTTTGTGAGTGTGCGTGGGTGGGGTTATGTCTGATTGTGATCGACCTTCGATGATACTCCCCCCTTCCTCACCTCGACCTTTTTGATCTCCCCCACGTCTGTACCGCGGGTCTCAAAGCTCTCCAGAGAGCCGGCCTCGAAGCCCCTCCTCCCATCGGGCAGGTCCAGCCACAGCCTCTCCGTCTGGGTGTGATTGGCCCCGATGATGATCACATAAGCTCTGCTGGTGGTGCTGGCATCGCGCTCCAGTCCGGTAGAGATAGTCATGTGGTACGGTATGACTGCACAGGAAGGAAACAGAAATAATTCATTGATGAAAGCAGCAGGAGGTGATGCAAAGATGTTTGTGTAGGAATTCAGAGAGCAGTGGATGAATCAGGAGTCTTGATCTTCTCACTTGGGAGCTCGATTTCTTCCTCCTTCTTCTTTTTGCTCTTTTTGTTCATGTTGCTGTCGACACTTTTCACAGTCAGGGCCGAGTTCTTCTTACTGTTCAGGCCTTCTCGTACTCCTTCATAACCCTGAGAGAAACAAACAGACACCCTGAGATCTACAGAAACTTGAGTCTACATTCAACATTTAGTCTTTTTTTATGTTCGTATAACCTTTTGTTCTTGAGTTGACTCAAACTAAAAAACATATCCTCTTTTCCTCAGTGTACAAACCCAGAACTAGTAAAAATGTACATTTAGTTTATAACACAACAAAGGACGATGTACAAAGGAACATAACTATTTATACGTTTAAGTGGGTGAGCACATTTATCTACCTGACGTGCTGAGCTTTAGATTTATGAGTTGTGGATTTGAAGCATTGATTTCTTCGATTTCCTGTTGGAGGTGTAAGAGGTGGGTGGAAATTATTTTGTGCTCCTCAGAGCTTTAAAATACTCCATCCAGGAAACTCAGCATTGTTTATTATCCGGTTACTCGCTCTGAGGAGGGGACTCTCTCAGAGGCTCTATGAGGTGACTGCAGCATCGAGAGGTGAAATATATTTGCTCAGTCTCGAGGTCTCGCCACACAGCATATTGTGCTTTCAAGCATAAACATCACAGTTTTACAGCGCTTGCTCTTGTTTTGTGTAAAAGTAATAAGATACACCCTTTGAATCTTCACTCACTGCTGCACTGTGTGCTCTCATCCTTACACAGATAAAAACAGATGTGACAACGATTATCCATAAAAACAGACGTTTTCAAACCTGTATATTAAATTTTTCTTATTTTAGGGGATTTTTGTACTTTTAAATTGCAGTTACTGAGAAAAAAAAGATAAGTGCAAAGTAAAGATACTCTAAGTCGTTTGTCAACCGTGTGCCTGCAGCTGATTGGCTGACATCTCTGTGGTGGAACACACTGCTCATGCTGAAATGACAACCAATCCTTTTACAGGTTGGAAAAATCTGCTCAGAGAAACACAGATCTGATAAAGCTGACACCTCTTTACAACCACAGTCAGCTCAAATGTGAGCTATAACCTGATTCTGATTGGAACAAGCCGTCCTGCAACCCGGTCACATCACAGTGAACCCTTGATGTAGGGAGCGTCTTCAAAGCAGGGTTCCCGCCGGTCCTTAAAAAGTCTTTAAATGTCTTCAATTAAAATCCGGGTAATTAAGCTCCTAAACTGTCTTAAATTTACCGAAAATTTGCTGTAGGTATTAAATTCCTGGATGGTGCGTTTAGTGCTGATGACAAAGCACTATGACCTGCTGTAAAACTTCTAATGGTGTGTATTTGTGCGATTTGTTTCACTAATTAAAGCAACTCACATAGGAGAGTTAGCCATTAATATATGTTGTACGGTATGACGGGGATGTCAGTGACGAAAGTGACGTACTGTCAGTGTCAGTCTGCGTGACTAATGCCATTTGCAGTTGTCAAAGGAAAGAATGCAGACATGAGGAAATATAAATTCAACCCAAAATGGATGGACGAGGATTTATTTAAGCAGTGGTTGGCAGCTAGCGGGACAAGGCTAATTCCTGCGTTGCTTCCAGCAACACAACCTAACTTTGCACCGACGCCACCTCTCAGTTGGCTTTAACAAGTTTCGTTTCACCCCCAGAGACCCAAAAAGCAGAGGTACTGTGGCTTCTCCATACGGTTGTGAGGCACAACTCTTTCAAATCTAACGAGGACATCGGTAGCATCTTTGCTGCCATGTTCCCCGACTCCCAGCCTTACAGGTCATTTACCTGTGGTGAAAATAAAACCGAATGTATAGCTATGTATTGTATGTTGGCCCTTTTCTGCATCACAACGGGGAAAAAAATGGTGGAATAAAGAGAAAATGCCAACTGTGTTGTGATTATGTTAACAGCAAATAAATTGACTTTTTTTGTCTGCAGTATGAAATTTTGGGGTCTTAATTTTTTCTTTTTTTGGTCTTAAAAATGTTTTAAAAAGCATTAAATTTGACTTTTTAAATGGTGCAAGAACCCTGCAAAGTGCAAAAAAAAAACAAAAAAACAAAACAAAGATGAAACTGAAATATTCAGGAACTTCAACCTAAATATGCGATGTTCAAGGTTCAAGGTTCAGGGTAGTTTTATTGTCCATTTTGCAATTTGTGTACCCGCACTGCCACAGTTGGTTGGTATAAACATTGGTATAAAAATAGTCATGATTTAGTATAAAAATTAGCGTATAGTATATAGAATGAATCAAATGTAAAAATGTAAAAAATATATAAAATAAATATAAATATAATATATATATATATTTAAAAAAATCAGGAGAAAGGAAACATTTGTGCAAAAAATGGTAATGCAAAACAAGTCTGAGAAAAAAAAAGAAAAAAAAGTAACAAGAGACATGAAATGTAACATTTCATCTATTCTCACATTAATGTTCTCCTGTTGGTTAGACTTCAACTATCAGCACAGGAAGAGATGATCTGACTGCATTTGGAGCTCAGACTTTACTGACACCTTTTCTACCCCTTTCACTTCAAACCCCCTGGTTTAAAGGAAGTACTCAGTGTTTTAAAGAGATTTTACACAAACGACTTTTCACTTTTACTTCAGTAGATTTACAGACTGATACTGTTATTTCTAATAAAGTAAAATTTCATTAGAGTAACTGAGACTGTTATACAGATAAAAGTTGCATTTTTATTTTCAGGAAGTGAAAACTGTTGCAAGCATTCTCAGAATATGCACCTCAGATGGTCACACATGCTCTTGTTACCTTGACGTAAAAGACTCTGCAGATGCGTCGATCCTCCCTGTTCCTCGACAGCCAGCGTTCACAAAGAAAGAGGAAGACCTCCTCTGTATCCACGTCCACCACCTCCACCTGGTCCAGGTACCAGTCAGCACTAACCAAACTGTTATCATGGCGGATTTTGATCTTGAAGACCTGTCCCAGGTCCACAGCTTCCATGGTGAACTTATCCACCTGTGGAGATCAAACCGTGATAACAGTGACACAAACACTTATCACATTCTTAGTTTGTTTTGACAATGTATGATTATTGTAAGTCAGACATAAATGTATGATTTCTTACAGATCCTCGCTCAAACTTGTTGCTGTTTGTCTCTGACTTGCTGAGTTTCCTCTCCCCAGTGTCCCCCAGGTCTCCGTAGATTGTGAGGAAGACGTTGGCGTCGGTGCCGGCTCCGTACACATCACCTGTCATTACTGACACAGTGTAAGTGTGAGCTGCAGGAAACATGGCCACAGACGAGAAAACAGGGATCAGTGTGAGGTTTTCAGTCTCAAGAGAACAAATATACATGCTGTAACAAAGTCAGAACTTGGGGCTTGAATATGGGCAAATGAGTCATGACATAATACTCCTTTACTCTTCTGTTCGTAAATGCAGTAAAAGTATAAATCATCTGCGTGCATTGACGTACTCTCTAGTGCATCCTCCACCTCAACCTCAGTGACTTTCAGGTTCCCGTCTCTGGAAAGTTTCTCAGTGATGATGTCCGACGGCACCAGCTCTCTCACGGTTTCTCCATCATCCTCTGATTTGGCGAGCCAGCGCTCACAGGGGAAGATGACGGTCTCTGAACCCTGAGGGAAGAAAGAAACTGCAGGTCCATTTGTGTGCTCAGAGGGTGACCGCAGGAAACACAGCATGTGGCGTTCAGTGAGTCTCCATAGGCTTTGGTCGGTCAGATGTGAGGAGAACATCTCCACCTACTGACCAGCGATGGAGTTGGTTTGTCACCAGTCCACCACAGGACTCTATCCTGTGTTATCGCTACCTAAAGTATTTACACTGAGTTAGCTCATCTCTGATGCAGAAAATCAGTCTTGTGTCAGGTTTACCTGAGTGTTAAATACAATTTAGAGGAAAATAATTAACTTTTGAATTAACATGTACTTACAAGTCGATTTGGAGGATGAGGTGATAACAAAACAACATTGCTTCATTTATGAAATATGGGGACATGTTATCAGTTTAAGTGTCTGAAAGTATAAAACTAATTGTGAAAAGACACTTTCATATGATCTAATCTGCATGACATGAAATAGAAAAAAAAAACTCCAAGATAGTTTTAACTTTATAACTTTCCAGCAAACGGCACAGCTTATCATACTCTGCTGTAACTCACACAAAGCTGTTATAGTGGTTTAAAGACTAGAAAGAAAGGGAAACAGACTCCTTTTAGTACTTAGATCAGTCTGTTAGCAGCTCCTGCTAATAGTGCTCTACTCTCAGCCTCTTTTTGGGCGCTGTTTTCATGAATCTGAACGAGCTGTTGTTGTTATTTGTCTCTATCCCCCCTGCATTCTGTATCTCTCTCTGTCCCTTTTTCTCCATGTCCCCCTCTAACATAAGTCTCTTTCTGCCAGTAAGATGGGACTGGACCTTATTCAGTCTTTTTTGGTGTGGGTTTTTTGTTGATAACAGAAAATGATCTAGACCTGCTGTTTTGTAAAGCTTGGGATGACATAGTTCTTGAATTGACTTTAAATAAAGATTAATTATAGGGGCTTTAAGCTTTTACATCATCACTCCTTAATTTCTACATGTGAAGTAAATTTACAAAGAGTGATACGATTCTGGGGCAAAGACAGTAAACTTTTAAGCAAGGACAGTGAACTTGCCAGTGCAGCTGGTGAATACGTGTTCTTTGATGCAGACTCTTCATACTCTTGTTTACAAGGCCGTACTGCAGCCTTCATGCACATGTTCTGGTCTTGTTCTGGCCTTTATACATTTTAAAAAGGAGTCACTCCCAGTCTCATCTGTTTCTTATTTGGACAAAACCCAAACATTATTTTACTTCAATTAATATCAGTCTTTATCCGTGAAGCACCAATCTCAACAAATGTTAACTCAAGAGGCTTTTCAACAGCATTAACAGGGGAAGACCTACTGATGATGTATTATTAACCCTTTTAATTCCACCAGCATAATAGTTCTTGCACTTTTCTTTTTACTTCTGGAATCTGTAAAAGTGTTGGTTTGACTTTGTGTAGCTAGTTAAAGTTTTAAAATTAAAGAATAGGTTGTATTCTATAAATTAAATCGATATCATGTAAATAGTGGTCACATGATCAGGCCTGGTTAGAGCCTGATTGTTACCACATGTTAATAGGTCAAACTGAAAAAAATAAAATGTAGATTTTGACTTTAGTGTTACAAATTGTTACCAAGTTTATAACCAACATCTTCACCAACATAAACAACAAAAAAAATATTTAAAAAAAATATTATATTGCTTACTAGCCTCTCATATTGTGCACAGTCTAATGAATAAAATCCATGTTCTTATTTTTCAGGGGAAAAATTTGGGATTCAATGAGTCAACAGAGACCCAACATAAAGACAAGATAAGGAGTCCCATCACCCAGACAGAATAGCAGAAAATGTTCCCTGCATAGGTTTGGACTTCCTCTTTTTAAATGACTCACTGGGATAGGCTTGAATGGGGAAGTCAGCCTTAATATGTGCTGAAAACTAAATTTATGATGATGACATTCATGGAAAACTCAATAAAAAATAGTAAAAAGAAAAAAAGATTAAACACATTGTCTTTATATTGCATACTGTCCACATAGATTCAGGTCTCATCTTTGCAATTCTGACCTTTTATCTAAAAGTATTGCCACTTCAGTAAAAGATCCGAACACTTCCTCCACCTCCCTGCAGTACCTTTCCTTTCCTTAGCAGCCGTCTGATCTCCACCCGGTCCAGATGCCAGCCTGGGTTGACCCCGCGGTTATCGTGACCGATTCGGATTTTTTCAATGACGTCTCCCACATCTTCTAACTGCAGAGAAAATATGTGTTATATTATGTTCTATACTGCAGCCAGCAGGGGGGGCTCTAAATCTTTTGGCTTCAGAGATCACTTATGGTATCTGATTTAATAAACAGGCTACAGCTGAAACAGTGAAGGAGCAGAAAGTGTTAATAGGAGGAGAGTTTGGTAGGATGACTGTGCTGTGATAGAGAACAGTACAAAATTAAGTTGTGCTTTGAAAGTAACTGCAAGTATCTTAAACTCTGTATTTATCTTCTAATGACTTAAACCTGCTCTTGTACCTCCACGATGAACATGTCCTCAGCTCCCCTCTCAAAGTACATCAGCCTCTCCCTCTTATTGACACACAGAGACTTCTGCTGACTGCAAACTGCGTCTCTCCCGTACAGGACGATGGAGACATCTGCGTCCGTGCCAGCTCCAAACACATCACTCGTAAACACTTTAATCTCATAGGGAACAACTATAAAAAACACAAACAAGAAATTTCAATGATGTGTGTCTTTATTCTGTGAATGGTTTCTTTTCTGTCATGAAGATGGACTCACAGGGTGTGTAGAGCTCCGTCTGTAGAGGATTAGGAAACAGGTCCCTGATGATGGCGCCATCATCCTCCCCTTTATCCAACCAGCGGCCGCAGGGGAAGCGCAGTTTCTGTCCGAGAGACGGAGCATCGATCTCCACCCAGTCAAGGAACCAGCCAGCTGATCCTCCTCCTGAAACATTGACAGATTTGATTTGTGGATATATTCAGACTATTTCTGCATCTTTCTGTCTCATCAGTCTGTTCTTCTGTACCACAGTTATCGTGTCCGACGCGCAGCTTCTTGAGCTGTCCGATATCTACAGCTTCCACCGTGAACTCATCGATCATCCCTCGCTCAAACTTGTTCTTATGAGTCTTTGAAGCCTTCAGGTTAATAATCCCTGTAGATTAATATATCACAGATTAGATTGCAAACTAAAAACACACACACACAAAAGGTCAAAAACACTGTGTAGATGTTGTGAGTATCACCTGTGTCATCATTGGTGCCAAACAAAGTTATAAAGACATTAGCATCAGTTCCTGCGTACTTCTTGTCTCCAGTTTTTATCCTCAGTGTGTAAGTTGTTGACATGGCTGGACAAAAGTAGAAAGTGAGATGGATTTTTTTTTTTATCTTCTATCTATCTATATCTAAATCTGATTTTAAAGGACAAGGCAGCAGGTATTTCTCCCACCTTTCTGTTCCAGACCGAGTGTGGCTTCAGAGTCTTCCTCGTCATCATCATCCCCTCTCCTCATGAAGGCCTCGTCCACAGGGACCAGCTCCCTGGCAAGCTGTCCATCATCCTCATCAACAGCCAGCCAGCGTTTACAAGGGAAGAAATACCTGAAGCACATCAAAATACACCAGATATAGAGTGTTGAAGTGTATGCTCTACATCCACCACACTGCAATCACTCCAATACCACAACATATACATTTTCATCCAGGAATGATGAATGATGGTTTCTCTCTTTGGAGCACTTCATGTTTCTTTCTGCTGATGTGATCATGAAGATGCTGATTTTATTTTTCAAGAAGACTTGGCTCCTGCCCACAGCGCCAAAAGAACCAAAACTAGAAAAGGCTGCCATCAAGGCAAATTGAGCTTCTGTAAAACCTCAGCAGAGCTACAGGCTGATCTCCTCCACGACACATCACACTGAGGCAGAAATTCATGCAGAAGAAGGAGCCCAAACCAAGAACTTAGTGAATACGAATGAAGGCAAACATTTCTGTATCAGAAATTATTTTTGATTGTTCTTATGTAATATCCTTTTTTCATGAGATACTGATTTTCATTGAGCCACAATCATCACAATTTAAGACATAAATGTTGAAATATTTCACTCTGAGTATACTGAATCCTAATGATATATGAGTTTTACTTTCTGAATTAAACAAGGGGGATGGATTAACCTTTCCCCAAAATTTAACTTATTGAGATGCACCTGTAAATAATGTTATCTTGCAAATGTGGGTTCAGGATTTTGGGGTGAAAATTGACAAGGCTTCAGGGAAACGCTGCTTATTTAAACATAGGAACAACATTATAGCACCTTTATCAATTTGGAGATTAACTCAGTCTGTCTTCTGATGCTGAATGATGTGAATTCTTTTAACTGAAACAGATTTTACTCCATTTATGTCACAGACAAGATCACATTAAGAGGAGGATTGGGGTATACATGGGCTCCTCGGCTATTCTTTCCTTATTTTTTGAACTTTGATTAAAAGAAAATACATGCACTAAAATAAACAGAACAATACACTGACAACAAACAGTCAATATATAAAATGTAAAAAAAAAGAAAAAAAAAATATATATATATATTAAAAAAAATATTATCAAAATAATAAAATAAAAAAAAAAAAAATAAATGTTTCTTGTTATTTTGAAGAGCTGGGAGAGAATCAGGCAGGTATTACCCAGAATGAAAATCAAGCCCTTGGACTGTAGAGGTACAGGTGGGGCCCCTGGGCTGTAGCCTAAATGAGCCAGTGCATTAATCCGCCCCCTGATCTTATGTGACCTGTTACCTGTCGAATATTTGAGATATATGGTCCAGAGGGAGAACCTGGATGTCTTAAAGTGTGTAAATCCTTTTCTTGACTATGTGGGGCCAATAATGAGTAACATTTTTTGGGAAGTACTTTCTAAATACATGCTGTTTGAATCGATTTATTCACTGTATGTACTTGTGTTTTCTTTGCGGGGTGGAATAAAAATGTAAACTATACAGATATTTTTGAAAAAGAGTCAGAATTAATGGAAAGCATTATGTTTGGGGAATAAAAATCACTGCTGGGCATTTCACATGTCCTTGTTTTAAAACATTGGAAGCTCTAAGTGCTACCAAATATGAACACAAGGTGGAGCCCTATGGATATTTTATTTGCTCTGGTTGTTCTGATGGAGTCTTCTCTGTACTTGTGCTTTATTTTAATGACTCAGCATTTGGTTACCTTCCACTATTGTTAATAAATATCTCAGTTACTTGGTTTTGAAATCAATTATTGAACTAATTTAGAGGATCTTAGCAAAGTAGGTCACACATCAGACTCGTCAGTGGGTCTCTTCTCTTTCTTAACTTACGTGGTGTCATCTTTGTTGTCCACTATCTCCACTCTGTCCAGAAACCACCCAGCGCTGGCCTGGCTGTTGTCATGTCTGATCCTGAGCTTCTTCAGAACCCCCAGGTCCACCGCCGTGACGATGGTGATATCCTCCTGCATCATTCAGACACAACAGGAGGTGAATAAATCTTACAGGATCAGCTCGGCAGCCCGTGAGAACGTTTTCACTTATTCATCACACCTTTGTGTCATGTCACCTGCATGGCTTTCTGGATACAACAACTCTTAAGCAAGAGGATTATCTGGGGGATGGTATCATAGATTACAATCACGTGGAACACACAGATTAGACAGATTCAGAGACAAAAGAAGAAAGGAGCCTCTGAGAAACACTGGAACACAAAAACACAGGAGGAGGAGGAGGAGGAAGCTGATATTTGGCCAAATTAAACTTTGCTATATGGTTGAGCTAGATAACAGATATGTATCATAACATATCGATAAGATCTCTCGTGTCACTGGATCCTCACTGGCTCTCATCTCCCTGGCACCACTGAGAGTCACGACACAGTGATCAAAGAAGAAACCTGCGTGTCTGAACAGGAGCATCTAAAAACAGTCTGCTGTCGTCTTAACATCTGTAACTGAAGCAAAACAAGCCTCAGAAAGACAGAACATTATTTACTATATCCACATTGTTGTCAACTTGACTTCTCCTTCATGCTTCTACAAATGTCGAAGACTTTAAGAATGACCAATTGGCTAAGAAAAAAAAGATTGGTTTGATTTATTTTAAGAAAACACTTATTCCAAGAAACGTCACAAGCATCTTTTCTGCTTCTGTCTGCCTCCATCTGCCTCTACAAAAGTGGCAGCACAAGTGTGAGCACCATATTGCCTCGTATCGAGTTTAAAAATTAATGATGTGTTTTAAGCAAAGGATAATCAAACAGAGAAACCAACGGCTTATCCTCGGAAATAGATTTGAATATAGGTTAAACAAACAAATCTCAGACTAAGTACATACAATGAAACAACTACTCCAAAAGATCATAGATGAAATCACCTCTAAACTCAAAGGCTTCAAAGACTTTCTGGCAGTAACAAAATAAGTTTTTTCTGAACTGCTACAAGAAACAAAAGAGGTGAAATTGTGGCATGATAGAGAGCTACACTCCCTACCACAAGGGGCAGTGTGGCTAATTATTTGACAGTCGCCTCTAAAACCTGGTTGGCCTCGTTCTCTCTGGCTGTTTTCCAAACCGCCTACTTCACTAGCAGTGCCTAATGTTTTGGCCCAAATTCAGTTTGTGGCAGTCAGTATGCAAAAACTTGCAAAATCTGCAGTATAGAAAAAATCTCTGGATGTCCTAGGAGAATTTCTCAGGATGCAACAGACCGGTCTACCTGGCATACTGTTTCCCACAATGCACAGCGCTGACGATGTTTGGCCATGGAGGTGACAGGTTTTGGTGAATTAGCACTATCAACTGGAATGAGTTATCATTACAACTACAATACAACAACACTAACGTTAGACAGTCCGTGAGATAGAAGTGAAGTGATGGAAAGAAACACAGGTAAATCTTGTCACTTCCAGTCATAAAAGAGGTTTTTACTTCTACTGATCCATTAAAGCCCATATAAACCACTAGTTTACTTTTTATGGTTATATGTGGATTATATGGGAGGTTTTTTTTTCATCAGCTGTAAAAATAAAAATCCCTTTCGGATTTATTTTCAGTCAACGATATAACATTTAGTGTAAGATTAGAAATCAAACATGATGATTCTGCTGTGATATGATTAATAAAATAACCAAAGGCAGAGATCTGCCCACAGCTTGCTTTGTACATTTATAATAAAGGCAAAAAAACAACAAAATTGTTCGCTTTCCGAGACTGGAAACCAGAGCAGTATACTATAAAACAGACCCACGAGAACAGTCATAATGCATACTTAATGCAAAAGCAGTAGGCAGCATGCAGTGCCCACTACATACTACATTCATATGTAGTATGTAGCAGGCGGTTTGGAAAACAGCCTTTGTCTTTTACTCTTCCTCCTTCACAGAGCCAGCAGACGTGTGTGTTGGTGTCTGACGTTGTGCCTGCGTAGCACAGAGAGTGGGGTCGGGTTTTAGGATAAGCTAGGCTCTCCTGTGAGCATTTCCTGCGGCCCTTGCAAGCAGAGTTGGAGCTGCATGCTTTCCTCCTGCTGCTGCTGTTGTTTTTGAGCCACACTGCTGTCTTGGCTCTTGTTGGCTCTTGACTGGCTGTTATTGGCTGTTATTGGCTCTTGATTGGTTCTTTATTGGCCTTTGTTTTATTGGACTGTTTGGGCCCAATAATTCTACTTTGGCATCATTTTGCCAAGTTGGCCAGAGAAGTGTTTCCTGGTCTCACACTGTGCCAGCTGTTTTTCTGGCTGTGGGTCTCAAATGTGCAGACGATTAATTAGTTAATTTGTTTGGTTCATTTTCTTTTCTTTCTTGAATTATTGAGTTTGTCTTTTGATGATGTTTTCTCTTTTCTTAAAAACAGTTTTAATTCCCAGTTTAATTCATTGTTTTTTAGTTACAGATTCTCTTGGTTTGGGTGTGTGTGTGTGTGTGTGTGTGTGTGTGTGTGTGTGTGTGTGTGTGTGTGTGTGTGTTTTATAGTGTTTGTAGTGATATGATGACTGCTGTCATTACATGTTTTTAATTGTGTTTATCCCCTTGGTTTGAAAGGTGTTGAGGGCCCCTGAGCAGCGGTTTCCTGGTGGTGGTGGTCCCTTTAACACTTTTGGTTTGCTGTTTCTTGGGTGCTGCGTAGTTTTGGATCTTCCCTCTTTTTGTTACTACTATCATGGCAAGCCCCAGCACTGTCCTTGTCTTCCTTTTGGCAGTCCCAAGCTTTACCCTTTATTAAGTCCCCTCCTTATTTAAAAAAAAAAAAAAAATTAATAAAAAAAAGGATCTCAACATTTTGCAATCACGTTCTCTCACCCTGTGGATTTTATAATTCAAATTGTGTGCCCCCTCCATATGTTGTCTTTTTAATTCACTAAGTTTACTTATATCCCATGGTTTAAGTAAATGGGGATTTTTCTTTTTATACACTTTGCTGCTCATATTGCCATTAAAAGAACTGAAAGATATAAGAGAAAGGATGGAGAGGTAGTTTAAAGAGAAGAAAGACTCCTCTCCATGAGAAAACTTCTTACAGATAAAAATTGAAAGAGAAAATCAGTAAGCTTTCTTTCAAATATACATGAACAGTCTATCTTAATAAATATAGCCTCAAATCCAGTCATTTGATTTGCAGCAAATGTCCATTGTTGAACTTGTGTATGACTTTTGTAAAAGCTTTAATCATTTCTGATGTTACATCACTTTCAGTCGGGATGGTTTGGATCAGTTAGCCTGTCAGACAGGACTTTACCAGCTGAACTTTAAAAAAAAAGGAAAGCTAGAATCACCAACAGCTGCCCAAGTTCTCCTTTAAAACAGGAAAGTGTGTTTAATCAGCACATGTAGACTTTACAGGAGCAAAGCTTACCTTCCCTTTCTCAAATTTGTTCAGGTTGTTTGACTTCCTGAGCTGTCGTTCTCCTGTGTCCCCGGTCTCTCCATAGATGTTGACGTAAACATTGGCATCTGTTCCTGCACCAAACATGGTCCCAGTGAAGACGTGCACCTCGTACGAGTTCACTGGGAGAAGGAACAGTCAGATTAGACAATGTGATGTATAATCACAAAATACCCCAGTAGAAATACATTGATTTGTGTTCGACTCACTTTCCAGGTCTTCATTGTCCTCAGTCAACAGCTCCACCACGATCTCCCCGTCCTCCTCGTCCCTGGCTAACCAGCGGCTACAGGGGAACGTAAAAGTCTCAACCACTTCCTGCAGCTTCTCAATGATCTCCACCTCCTCTTCTTCATCCTTTTTCTTCTTCTTCTTGTCCTTCTTCTTGTCCTTCTTGGTATCCTCTTTCTTCACCTCAACCTGCACCATCGCCATTGTCAGCCGTTTGATGTCCACCATCTCCAGGAACCAGCCGTCTCCGATACCCTTCCCGTCGTGGAAGATGCGCATCTTGTAGACCTTCCCCACGTCTTGAGCTTCAATCTGGGATGACACATTTGTCAGACTACAATATACAACAAACTGAAAAATCTAAGGCTTTGAACAAACCTTGAATATCTCAGTGGTGCCTCGTTCAAAATTGTTGGAGCGGCTCTTGAGAGAGATGACTTCAGTCTTTCCTTGTTCTCCATAGATCTGACAGAAGACGTTGGCGTTGGTCCCACCTGCACGCACGTCCCCTGTGACCACTGTGACTTCATAGTTGACCACTGTTAGAGGAGGAGCCACAGTGTTAACACAGGGTGAAGGAAAGAGCAGAGAAATACACCCTGACTGAAAAATCACAGATTAGTCATAAACTCTGACTGAAAGACTCTGTGGGGGGTTGTTTCGTACATTGTTCAATGTCCAAGACCTCGCTGGGATAGATCTCCACCTCCACTTTCCCATCAGCCTCATCTTTGCACAGCCAGCGGTGGCTCGGGAACATGTACTGCTTCCCATGAACTGGAACAGATATTTGCACGCTGTCCAGAAACCATCCAGCCCGCAAGCCCTCATTGGTGTGACCGATGAGGAAACGGTTGATCTGCGAAGAGAAGACACAAAAGGGTTAAAAATCTGTACATTAAACTAAAAACTTCATTTTATGTTCCTCTGTTAAAGAGAAGTACTTGCCTGTCCGATGTCAAAGGTATCTATGGTAAAGATGTCCGTGCGAGCCGTCTCAAAGTAGTTCCTGAGGTCGTTGTCAGAAACTGCCAGTATCATCTTGTTGGTGTCGCCCTTCTCTCCGTACAGTTTGACAAACACCCTGGAGTCTGAGCTGGCCCCATTAACACTTCCTGTTTTGATTGCAATGTGATAGCTCACATCTGTGGAGAAGAGAAACAAATGCTGTTATATCACTTGGTCAACTTTTGAAGTTGGGTTTTATGACCCACAAGAGAGGCCAGCTACTTAGCTCTTTTTTTGGGATACAAGCAGAAAAGATGAGACTGGGGTTCCCAAACCACCAAATACTGGTGCTGGAGAGGAGCGACTGATAGGCTAATCCAAACACAGAACAATCCAAAAACAGGCCTGAAATACTTAATTTAGTAAATCAGACTATCTGTGTTAACTTATTGCTGTTTCGCGTCGTCCATTTATTTCTGATAATGGACACCTCATCAGGCATTCCCTTCCTTAGTCACCTCAGAGGTCTTGAACAAAGGTATTTGGAAAATGGATCAAACATTTTCAGTTTGCATGCTTACATATCAAATTTAACCTCCATTTTCATTCATAATTTAACAATAATGGATGGAGTAAAACTATTCTATATAATTTTTGATTTTGGAAGGCATTTCACAAGTTTGCACTTTGGGAACCAGTCCACTTAGCTGGACTATCTAAAGCTGCGTTTCCACCAGTCCGGGTCGGTTCAGTACGGTTTGGGACGGTTTGGTACAGTTAAGCCTGATCTCGTTTGCGTTTCACAGCAAACTGTGCCCTCTCGTGGTGGGCGGCGTGTAAGCCGGATGCCGGAAGCCGCAGCTGTTAAACAATAGCGTGACGCCGTAGCAGCGCTACACAGTTTACCACGCTAATAAATCCAACAAAGAAGAAAAATGCGACACAGTAAACAAAGAGCATAGATGGAAGACATGCAGCATCTCGTCCTCTCTGTGGTAGGCATGTAGCTCTTTGATACAAAGTGCAATCGAGCTTTGTTTCAGAGAAGTCTGTGTGCCGCCAGAAGAAATTCAGCCGCTGCCGATTCTTTTGACCAAACAACGGTCTACAGTGTTGTTGCTCCACCTTCCTAGAGCAGATTGGTTGAGTCTGGCACCCATATGGAGGGGTCCCAAAAAAGTAGGCCGGCTCGTCTCGGTTTTTAGGGATCCGTCCAGGGAATAAGTCAGTGGAAACACCGCAAAATGCATGCCGTACTGAGACGAACTAAACTGGTCTGCTTGGTGGAAGCGCGGCTTAAATGACAAATGAAGACAGGGTGAATTTCACTAAGTTTGGGTCATTTTAATTGTGTGTGACCTGAGAAGTATATTCTACATTTAGACCATGTTCTTCCCTTCAGCCATTTATATTTACCACCACTCACTGGTTTGTGATCAGCGTTTGGGTCAGGCTTTCTTGAAATGAACTAAATGACATACACAAATTAAATTCTGCTACTCCAGTGGTTGATAGTCTTGCTTAGTTTTGGTTTATCAAAAAAAGGGAGGCTGGGTGACTAAGCTCATCTTTAAAAAAAATAAAATAAAATAAAAACCTTATTAACAACATACGGTCTGTTGTCATTTTCTGGTTCTTTCTGTACTCACTGAACAACCGCAGGCCGTCTCCAGCTGGGACTAACTCACGAACAATTTGTCCATCATCCTCATTCCGGTCCAACCACCTGACAGAAGTCAATGAAAAAAACAGGGAAGCAAGTATGATTACAACACTGAGTCCACAACAAATTTCCCCAAGAGGACAATAAAGTTTGTTTTGTTCTCTTCTATTCTAAAATCTGACACAGATGTCTGTTCAGCATGAGTCTGAACTCAGAGTTTCTTTTTTTTAAAGAAGAGTATTCTGCTTTCCTGGTGTTTAACCATAAAGTAGCAGTACTTGATGTCCAGACTAAACATACAGATTTTCAAACCTCTACGTATTCATGTGTTGTAGAAATCCCTGAATCTGTAAACTGATCAAAACACTTAGTTTAAAAAAAAACAAAAACACCAGATCTTCACAAGGCTTTTTTTTAAATGATGAAGTCATCACACAATGATCTCCTAACTGCTTTGTGACATATTGGGGGCGGGCCTCAAACACCACAGGCCTTTAACAGGCCTCCAGAGGGCTGGCCAATCAAAAAAAAGAGGGTTTGTGGAGCAGGAAGCCTTAAAGAGACAGCACCTAAAACAAAAAGTTTCAGACAGAGGCTGACATAAGGGTTTTCTAAAACACCAGTGAGAGAAAAATAGTTTTTCTATTAGCTGTGAATCATGTAAAGCTACTTTGAGCTATCAGAGGGACAAATTAAAGACTAAAAAAAGGCACAGTACCCCCTCTTTTATTAGTTAAGATAAAACAGCACAGGCAACAACAGACTGGCTTGAATTACTAATTACTTTGCACTAGAAGCTACCAAACCTTTCCCTTTTGCCGGACTGATGGACAGACAGACAGACAGACAGGAAGAGCCTCTTTCCAGATGTAACACTGCACCTCAGCCTTGTGGTTTGGCTCCAGTTACTGCCAGAGCTGGCTGAACATTGTGCACTTAGAGCCTATTTGTCAAGGCAAACTCATCCATCACCTGCTCTACTGCTTTAGCATGCGCCACTGAGCTTTGTCCAGCTGGTTGCTGTTTTGGTGAACCAGGGACAGAGGAACTACAAATGAATGTTCACCTGTTGTACACCAGAATACAGAAAGTTACTTCTTAAAATCAAAATATTGCTGCTTTGGAAAAGACGCTCAGTGGATTCATACACTTCATCCACACAGAGGCATAAGTACATTATTATTACATGAAGATAAAAAGTTAATTTGACCAGTGAAGTATTGTTAGCTTGCCTGTCACAGGGGAATTCGGTGGCCATACTCTCTGGCTGGCCCTCCTCTCTGACCATCACCTTATCCAGGTACCAACCGCAGCCTCCACCTCGTCCATCGTGGCCGACCCGCACTCTGCGCACCGTGCCCAGAGACACGGCCTCGATGAGAAACTCGTCATGCTAAGGAGAAAAAGGAAAATGCTTATAGAAGTTTATTTTCCAGGAAGTGTCTTTATATGTTCTCTGTTTGGCTTGTAATAATAATGTGCTTACGTTGCCCTTTTCAAATTTGTTGACGTTGTTTTTGCTCATGATCATGAGACGTTCCCCAGTGTCCCCCAGGTCACCGATGATATTGAGGAAGACACTTGCATCAGTACCACTGCCGCTGACATTACCCGTGCAGATAGTTACACGGTACTTTATCACTGAGAGAGAGAACAGTTTGATTAGTGTGAATTCTGAATGCTAGAGACACACCTCCTCCTTGTATTTAGTGACTGTTTCTCACAGGGCAGCGGCTCGTCGATGACTGTGCTCGTCGCTGGAAGCTCTCTAACGATCTCATTGTCGTCTTCATTGATGTCGAGCCAGCGGCCACATTGGAAAGAATATTTCTCCATCGTTAGGGTCTTCAGCAAAGTGACCTGTAGAAAACAATCACGCCAAAACTGTCATCTGCAGCTCCTGTTCATCTTTGATTTAACTTTAAAACATGGAGATCATCATCAACCATGAAAATCATTCAAGTCTGATGATATTCCCCATGTTAAGAGATATTTGAATAATCACATAGGTCCACCTCAGCACAGATAGGGATGGGTACCGAATTAGGTACTTTTTTAAGTACCGACCGAATTATGTCAAAAGTTCCGGGTATCGATTCGTGTAGAGTCAAAAGGTACCATGTTTAGGTACCTAAATGCATCTTTGTGACTGTGAGAGCGTGGAAGAGTAGGCATTTTTCCATGCTGGACATGAACACAGCATTTCAAGGTTATATATTGAAGAATCAATATGTTAGATTGTAAAAAATATATATTTTATTGTTAAACAAATTAATATTTTCTACCACATAACCACAAAAAAAGTACCGAAAATTGGTACTGTTGAGTACCGGTACCGATTGCTAGGTACCGGGCATTGGTACCATATCGTTTCAGGTGTGTAAGATACCCATCCCTGAGCACAGAAGCTATAAACAGATACGAAAGTCCAGTAAGAGATCTACAGAAAAAGAAAAAACAAGTGCATTTCAAGGCTCTGTGCTAAAGAAGATGAACCCACTGTGTGTTACAGAATAAAATGATGTGTTTCAGAAGGATGTCAAGTCATGAATCTAAGAGAAAATTGGCAGACTGAGTCCACAGATTTCAGGATGGAAGCTGCAGCATGTGTTTAGATAATATCACCATTATCTAGGACTGAAAGAAAAAACTGCTTCGATAACACTTTTGGGACAAGTGTCTGAGTTTCTGCTGAAGTTTGCTGATGAGGTTTCTGATATAAGGTTTTTAATGTAAATGATTCATCCAGCCTTGCTTTTTGAATGAGACAGAGAGACATTTAGACAGTGTAAAAGCTGTACAATCCTTCACTGAATTAGGCCTGGAGACTATTTCTCCAATCCAGTGTGGATGGTTTTAGACAGTTAAAATCAACGCCAACCTGTTCTTTTTGAAGAGACATAAAATGTTATTTCTGAACAGTGAGCCAAAGTGAGTTAGCAAACCAATACAGTGTGATCTGCTTAAAGCTGGATATTACAGTCAGGAAAAGATGGCCTAGCAGTGTGGGTCGCGCCCCATGAGGTTTGCCCTCAGGCGGGTGGCCTGTGTTCAAGGCCTGTTTTCTGCATGTCAGTCTCCACTCTCGCCCCCTTTCCTACTCTATCCACTGTCCTCTCCTGTCTCATTGAAGGCATGAAAAGCTTAAAAAAGATTTGAAGAAAGGAAGGAAATAGAGACTTTAATGTTTTGAATATAAATAAATCAGGACCCAGGACTGATCCCTGTGGAACTGGAAGAGGATTTCTTTGATTTTATTCACAAAGAGCCACGGCAAAAGCCCACAAAGATTTCTTTCAAAGCTAAAGCAAAAGTTTGGTTTCATACCTGTGGAACTGGCGCAGGAAAGTATCAACTTAGGTCAAAACTTTTGCAAAAAACCCGATGTGACCCTGCCATGCAGCATCTTATCTGATAGATGTGCAATAGAGAAAACAGGTCTGACCTTGTTTAAATGCCAGCCAGCGAATGGATGTCTCTTCTCGTGCCAGATGCGCACTTTCAGCAGTTTTCCAATGTCTGGCATTTCAACCTACAGAAGATCAAACTTTAAGTAAAAAATCAGTTGTAGTGAGAACTTATCAACATACTTGTTTCAGGAGAAGATCAAGAGCTCACCATGAATTTATCAAGCTGAGCCTGCTCAAAGCTGTCCGAGTTGTTCTCCAGTTTGATCTCATCAGATTTGCCCCTTTCTCCGTAGATCTGCAGAAAGACCTGAGCATCGGTCCCTGCACCTTTAATGTCTGATGTCCAAATCCAAAGGGACCATGGGTACTCTGGGGAGAAGACAGACATTATTTTTAGACTTGAATAGCTTTATTATAACTCAGAGGCCAACTGGTATTGAGAAAATATGGACTTTTGTAAAACAGAACACATGATTTTTGTTTGTGTTTTGACCCACTTTTCTGTTTTTTCTGCCTGAGGGAAACCATCTCGTACAGCTCCCTCTCAATCAGCCCATCTCCTTCGTCCTCATCCAGCCACATCCCACATGGAAAGGTCTGCTCAATCCCCGTGAATGGACAGTATATCACTACCTAAAAAAGGGGAACATGTGCTTGATGGATAATAAACACATTTGTCCAGGATCACTCTGTAACTGATAAACAAATGTGTCGTACCTTCTCACAGTACCATCCTGCGCCCACGGCCCCGTTGTCGTGGCCGATGGTGACCCTGCTCAGCGGGCTGATCAGTTCACAGATCTCTACGTTGAAAATGTCAATGAGGGCGCGCTCGAATGCACCGCCCTCCAGGAAGACTTTGCCGCTGTTCTTCAAGCCCTTGAAGCCGTGCATGACCATGTGGATTTTAGAGTTGGTGCCAGCACCTCTCACATCTCCAGTCATCACCTGAACATTGTAAACAATACCTAAAGAAATACATTTCAACACATTAAAAAAGCTTCTTTATCATTAATTTCTTATAGACTGAAACATGGTCACATATTGAAAGGAAACTTTTAAATTCAGCACACACAACGGTGTAAATCCTGAGTTTGTTGTTTACATCTAAAATAAGAAAGCTATTTTAAGTACCTTTAAATTACATTTGTGGTTCATCAAGTCAACTTGCATAGTTCAGTAATATGAGTGGTTATGTCTGGCTAAAGAACTAAATAGTCATCATCCAGTTAAACTCATCGGCTGCCAGAGCATTTGACCCATCTATCAAGACCTACAGAGTATCATGATCTATGATTATGTAAACACCCAAACTACCAACAGAAGAGGAGAATCTCTTCTTTTATGTCTCTGGTCCTGTTTTTGATCCAAAAACTCAAGTTGGTTGTCTGTCGTGCCCCTCTTATTTATGTGATCATATCCAGCTGAGAGATGTTGGAACTTACAGTCTTCACTCTGTCTCTCATTTACAAGATAAATTCTTGCTGTCTGTTTCTAAAGGTAGTCTTGAAATGTGGAAAAAAGGGGGTTTTAGATATGGGCTCGAGGGAGCAGGTCTCTTTAAATCTTTTTGAAAGTAAACTAAAAATGTTGGAAGATGCATGTTACACTGGATATGGTGACATGAAGCTCAGTGCACCCACACTAGTTTACAAGCCTGATATTGATGGACACGCTCCATCAGACGCCTGATAAACATAGAAGACGTTTATAGGCGCAGTCAATGACAGCCAATAAGTTAAGTGGCAAAATATGCAGTTAACCAGCTGGAAGCTCACTTTAGGAGCTTTTCAACCAAAGGACCTTTCTCCATTATCAAGGCCTTTTTGAGGAACTACATGCTTTTTGGAAACTGAAACCAGGTTTTAAATTTAGTTCTGGGATACATTATTCACCCCTTAAAATGGCTCTGCTCTGGGTGAAGTACTTTCTAAAGGTCCAGGATCTTTGGGGTGTTGCATATAATGATGCTGGCCTGACTTTACCTTCTGTGATGTTATCTTTGCTGAATGACCTTTGTTGTTGTTGTTGTTGTTGTTGCTGTTTTGCTGCCCTCAACTGTGGCCTGTACTACGAACGGAGTTCAACCTACCCAGAAGTAACCCAGGGTTCCAGTGGGAAACCGGGGTTGACGAAACCTGGTTTTCTAGTTAGGGGTTAATCGGTACCACAAGGCTGATTATGAAGTTAGTTTGTTGAACCTGTGTAAACCTAATCAGAGTTACTGCGCGTTCACATAATAGAGGGCGGATACCAGAGTCAAACACCACTTTTGACAATGGCACGGGCACCTTACTTTTCGGACGAGGAATGCGCAATCATAATGCGTAGTTATGAGGAGTATAAATCCACCCTCACCGTGAAATCCAACACCGCTTCAGCAAATAGAGCGCGACTGGTCTGTTGGCAGCGTATTACAGATCGTGTGAATGCGTAAGTATGCCAGTTTTACTTGTGTCTGTGAAAAGAAATAAAGCCTGCCTTCAGGACAATAAAATAAGATTTGGTACGTTAACTGTAAGAAATAATTTATCATATGTACATCACCACATGAAGCAGGATGATAGTATGTTTAGTCCCCTTGACTGTATGATTCTATGTATGAATGAACATTTTCAGAGGCAACAGCAGCAGAAAACGCACCTGGCAACAGGTCAAAATGAAATATAACAACATCATCCAAACTGGTAAGTGTGTGTGTGGTGGGGATGGGGGGAGAGATGAGAGAGAGAGAGAATGTAAATATGCTTTAGTCAAATCAGTTACCGGTCATAATTCGTTTTTTGATAAAAGGCAAAATAGCCAATTGCATACAATGATTAGTAGCCAATTACCCGCGATTGCATAGAAGCCTTCTTTGATTTGAAGCGCAGTTAGATGGCCAAGGAACACGACAAATGCATCCACCAGTTTAGTAAGAGCAAGTACCACTTTCCGAATTGCACGGCATACAGTGTTCTTACTCAGATATTCAGCATTTTGTAACCCCTTTGTATCTGGAATACAGATATTGTCCACTGGCAAAATAGCGCAAGGACAGGCACACAATCTGCTCGATTGTGAGGGCCTGACTTCAGCGGGTTACATTAGAGACGTCCGCCTCGATCAGCTAGCATAAGTAACGAATTCCCTCAGCTGAAAATCTATATCTTTCATGGAGAACATCGCGTGGGTACGCCAGTGGATTCTGGCGATCTCTAAATACCCGTGCCCTCCGAAGAGAGCCCCTCACAATCCGCGTGCCAATGTCGTACGGGTCATCCAGGTACGCTGTCATTGTCAAGAGAACGTGTCAGCGGAGGAGTGCTGTTTAAATAGGTCGTGGTTAATTGGAAACCTGGGGTTAAGCAACATCTAACTCTGAGACGACCAGGTTTGAGATGTGGCGTATATTGCCATGGCAACACTCCCCGGTTTCAACATATCCACCTTTCGTAGTCCCGGTTAGCCAGGAAGTTAGGCTGCACGTGATGAAGTTACTCTCAAAGTTACCCTGATAAGCCAGAAAACCGGCTTTGTAGTACAGGCCACTGGTCAGAGAATGTAGTGCAATTACTTTTGTTTTGTGTACCATAATTTTTGAAGCCTGTATCTACTGCTAAGGTGAAGCATATTTGGAGGGCGGCAGAGCACATCAAGATTTATTTATCTATTTATTTATTTATTCATTTATTTATTCATTTATTTTTCAAAGTGAGGCAACAGTATATATTCACAGTTTGTATAGCCTGGTTGGAATTTGCCTTTTTAATGTGCTTTGAGATCTGATTGGTACCAAAGAGGATAAAAATAGGGTGTTATCATTTTGTCTTTTAATGTGGTTTGACCAATCAAAGACATCAAACCATGCAGCTACCATCTGGTTAAATAAAAAGAATTAATGAAAAGTCTGAAAGGAACCAAGTTTCAAAGATTGTTGTTGTGTTTTCTCACCCATTGGCTGCAGAGATCCTACCAGCACATCTCTCTGAATTTTACCATCAGCTTCATCCATCGCAAACCAACGATTAACAGGAAACTCGTACACTTCTTTGTTCCCCATGTCATCAATAACCACCTACAGAAACACATGACACAACATGGTTAGTGATTTCATACAGATGTGCTGATCATGCATAAAGGAGCAGATTTCACGTACCTTATCCAGAAACCACCCTGCTGATGATCCTCTGTTGTTGTGGCCGATAGTGATTTTCCTCAGCCGGCCCAGGTTTGGTGCCTCGATCGTGAACTTGTCCTCTGAGCCGCGCTCAAAGTTGTCTTTGTCACTGTCCAGTCGTCTCTCTCCTTTCAGTGGAAATAAAGTATTTTAGAAAGAGATATCAGAACGTGATCGTCACATCAGTGTCAAACAGGAATTTAAGAGGCTGGTTGAGCTGTTTCCAGGTTTAGAATCACACAGCTAAATTTTTAATCACTCATTGATTTTAAAAGATGAATTTCAGGTTAACAGGTATGGAAGAAGACATCTACATGCTGCCCTACCTGTGTCACCATTCTCTCCAAAGATATTAAGGAAAACATCAGCATCAGTTCCACTTCCCTTCATGTCAGCAGTGAACACACTCACGATGTATTTATTGACTGTAAAACATGAAGCAGGTTTATCAGACTGCAGTGAAGCAGCACAGAAATCATTTCACAGGAAGGACTGACAGAGTAGAACATGTGAGCTGTAAACTGATAGAAACACTTTAGCCCTACTTATCCCCTCACGGCGCGGTGTCCATGTGTGTTTGTCTGAACTTTAGCTTTGTGATGCTCTGCTTGACTGACTGCAGGTTCTGATGTCTGATCACGTTGCAACACACGGGCTGTTTGAGCAGAGGATTACACTCTGATACAATGCATTACAACCTGACACAGCTGCTATCAGACACCTTTGTCAACACCTGGCTGGACACACAGGTTTTATTTCTCTAAACGTGCCTGATCGGTTGTTAGAGTCTTTGTAATTCAGCCTTTGCAGTTGGATGTTAAAAAATTTAGATTTGAGAGCCTATTGTGAGGATCTGAGTGAACCACTGTGTCTGCTCTGTGTTTTTCCTTGTTTTTCAGCGTGACCTACATTTGGGGACGTCCATGGGGTTCAAGCTGCCCAGCAGGTCCCTCACAAATAAGTTGTCGCCCTCCTCTCGACTCAGCCAGTTGCTGCAGGGGAAACAGAAGCGCAGATGTGGCCGGTTCATATCGGTCACTACGACCCGGTCCAAGAACCAGCTGGCGCTCATCCCTGTGTTGTCGTGCTCGATCCTGGAGAGGCAAACATGAAAGCGTGACATGAATTCATTCTACAAAGCAGAATTCAACTTTGATCATGCAACAAAGCCTTTGTGTCGTAGTTTTTAAATATCCTCAGTGATAAATTACATAAAAACAGGAATAACAATACAGGAATAACCCTTCATATTAGTCATCAACAGAAACACATGTGGACAAAGAATACTTTAAATTTGACAACAAGACTTAACAAAACACAACAAGAAGAATTTACAACTCATTAGAGAGAAGGAGAAACCACACAGTGACATACAGGGAATTAAAGAATGGTTCAACTTTTTAAAATTGGATGAATAGAGACCTTCAAACACTGCCTACTCCATTTTCAACTTATTTTAGAACTTCTTACATCCATTATCTAAACAATATGTAGCGTTTGAAAATAAAACTTAACAAAAGGCCTTGTCTTATGTCAAACATGGCATTTTACTTTACTTTTTCCAACCCCCCACCAAAATGGCATCACAAACATCTGCATTATAAGCTAAATTATATACAAAATAATACTGTTTTCTTTACTCTATTTATACAGTTGTAGTAATAAAAGATGGAAACTTGTTAACAATTTTGCTAGTTTGTACATTTTCGACCTTAAAAAGGAAAAAAGATTATACATGGTTATACAGGTTGATACTCAAGTTTCAGTTTCTTTTCTCTAGTACGAATTTAAACACACAAACACAGTAAACCTCGCTTTGAAAATTGGAAATGTATTGATTTTCATTTTATGTCATTTGGTTTATGTGTGAGAGGAAGTGTTTTTGTAAGACCACATGTGTGATGTGGTTCTTTATCGTACCAAGGTCATTTCTGTGGCTCTTGGTCTCTGACAGGTTGGCCACCCCTGCACTAACGATAATGCATCATGAGCACATTTATAAACCATTATAAAAGTTCTTATAATTGATCAACATCTCTGTAATTTTAGGTTTCAACCCACTCCAAAAGCTTTATCCAGCTAAAAATATTTATAGAGAACTTATGCAGTGTTTGATAAGAGGTTTAATTTTCTGTGATTATCAAAGGAAGAAATGTGTTAGTGAACCTTACAACCTGCCATAGCAGGACTTTGTGCCCTTTGAGAAAAGTGATGGCATGCACGAGCTTATCAATAACTAGAAAAGCACTCAGAGAGTGCAGACCTCCACTAAGCATATTGTGATTGTCACCAACACTTTAGTCCTACTTTAATGTTATACTCCCTTTCAGCAGACTGTCTGCAACAATTTGGTGTTAGTTGCAGGTTTGTACGATAATTTGTTTCCTGACAGTGTTGAAAATTATGATGACCCAGCATATATTTCATATTCCAGATCTTAGTATCCAGAATATTGCCAGGATCTGGATCGTACTTTTACATCTGTCAGAAATTATGGTGACCTTGTCTTGTATTGTTTTGCAAAGTAATCCGACCATTTATCATGGAGTTATATGCACATATGGTGAAAACAGCCCTTTCTCACAATGATAAAGAATCCTTTAAAAAGTCCTGGATCCAGACGGTGATCCAGATCACCTCCAAAATTTAATCACTTCTTCCTTATCCCATTTTGAATATTTCCTGAAAATTTCATCAATATTTTTTCATTAGTTTTTGAGTTATGTTGTTCACAGACAAACAGTAGGACATGTTAGATAAAATATTTTAAGATAATTCTTAGTTATCATTCTCTTTATTTTCCAAAATAGTATATTAAAGAGTGGGTATTGCGCTTTTCTGAGTCTCTATTCTGTCCCTCTGGTGCCCCCGTAGTATCTTGCCATGATTTACTGCTCTAAATAATTTGTCTCTGGTGTTTTGAAAAAACATTTTTTTCCGCCTCCATCTAAAAACACTTTTTTAGCTGCGGTCTCTTTAAGGCTCCCTGCTCCACAAACCCCCTTCCCTCTGATTGGCCAGCTCTCTGGATGCCTGTAAGAAGCAGATTCAGGGTTTTCAAAATCATATAGATATGTAACAGTTTGAAATTTTGCACACATTTAGCCTGAACATCCAGCATCGTTACTTTATATTCATGTTTAAAATATGGGAAAGCAGAACACCCCCCCTCTTTAAACTTATTCAGAGGTTTAAATGTTCTCTGTCCAGAGCACACTAAAGCACAGGCTGGCATCTGAAAAAACAGGTGTTTTCACATCTGTGCAGAATATGGTTCACTTTGATGGTTTGTAAAAGCTGGATTTTAGTATCTGCGTTTAGATTCTGTATTATGAAGTTAGAGTAAATGAGTGATAATGCTGTTTTTTTACTTTTTTTTTCTTTTTTTTTTTCTTTTTTTTTTACAAATGATTGTTCGTGGAGTGGAAGAATTTTCACAGCTGTATGAAAGCTGTAATGAGGTAGAAAAATGCTACTCCTGTACTTTTACTTCAGGTTGTTTTCACACTAACTGCTCCACACGCTGAGATGAAAAGCCTCCCTGTCATTGTCCCCTCACCAAGTTACACTGCAGCCTCACCACCTTCTGCTCTCATTGACTTTTAAATGGACTCATCCTCTCATCTGACTATTCATGTCATGTCAGCCTCCTTTGGAGTGAGACCCTCACACACAACAACAGATGGAGCTTAACCCTGTGTTCCTGAGCAGAATCCTTTGATGGCCAGCAGCACAGCTGGAGAATAAGTGAGAAATGTTTCAGTGTGATCCTCTCTGTAAGCTGCTCTCATCCTGTGTTAGGGTTACTTGGAACAGCTGGGATGATCTCAGTGACCTGAGGTTGTGCATTCTCTGTGTCTGCTGCAGCCGTGCAGCCATGCACACATCAAAGGCCTGATAAAGATTTTATATTTCTACAGGAGCACCATGTAAGCCGTGCAGTACCTTAGCTTCTTCAAAGGACCAACATTGTGGGTTTTGATGCGGAAAACGTCTGTCTTATTCTTCTCAAATGCAGTCCGGCTCCTGTGAATTGATGAGAGATGTCAGAAATCAGGAGAGAGATGTGACAGAGAGATTAAAGAGACATGTTTTGATTGGGGGTTGTACAGAAGACGGCTAACTGAACTGAGCTTTGTGACAGTAAATTACATCTCCTGACTTAATCCAGCTTCTGGTGCCCTGATGGTCACATGGCGGTGGTATAATCTGAGATCTTCTAAAGCTCAGCCATTTCGGTGCCTCCTCCTCCTCCTGGTGTACTTCTACCCCTCACAGCGTCGATCCAGGCGCCTGTGCACACACAGTCGCTTCTTTGCCAGCCGCAGTGAATCAGACACCGTCTTTTCATTAACAGTGAATGCCTGCCTTTGTCTCTGACCCACATCTCCTCTCCAGACAATACTGTACCCACTGACAATGCCAAGGCTCTTATAATTAAGGTGCATGGTGTTTACTGTGAAATAAGCGCCAGAAATGAATGACTGCCCAGCCCTGATGAATGCATGCCCTGTTCCACGTTTCCTGTTTCTAAAATCTCCTGAGAGACACTGATGGAGGGGCTGGTGATGTGAGAAAGCAAACCCAATGCAAACTTTGAAACTTTTGCACAGATTCAGATTCTGTGGTTGCATTTTGTGTGCTTTAACACACAGCAGCTTCTCCTTACCTGTATCATGTGGTAAAGAGCTCTTAGATGACTACACAATACAGGCAGGACCTAATTTATATCGGAGTAAGGTGAAACTTTGCTGTGCAGAATATTTATTCTATGCAGAAGTAGGTCATCAACATCCATGTATAGTGTTTCCTCTGCTGGGCAGCAGCTCAGCCACACAGCACGGACACACTGAGGACATGGCACGATGATGTTTACTGAGGCGGATGAACGAGACCACCACAAGGTGTGTGTGACAAGGTCCAGCGTGGCTCACAATGAGATAGTATATCCTATACGCTGCAGAGGTAACCCTATCTGTCAATCAGCGTGTGTGAGATAAAAGGAGCCTGGTGCTGATAAGATCCCCTGAGAGTCATTCGATCATCCTCAGAAATGACATGGCGCTCTTCTTTCATTTAGCCGTGAATGGAAAAGAAGACCGGCCATGTCACATAGTTCCCCCTTACTCCAGATATTCTGTGTCCGACACTTTGTGCGACTGTATAGAGGAGAGATTCCTGCACTACAACCAAACTGTTGTCTTCACCATCTCCCTCCTCTCTTATTGAGCTGATCTGAAGGAGACAGTTCAACTTTCAGGCTCTTCAGTTTAATCTAAAGCAGGAATGTTCTTCCATACAGTGTAGTGTGAAAAATACAACCCAACACAAGGACAGAACTGTTTCCATCCTTTGGAGACTTGTTAGGTAATACCTCTTTGCTGTGCTGAAGGATCAGAGAGGAATAAAGAAGATCAAAAGTTAACAGCTGGCACTGAAAAAGTGATACTGTCTGAAATAAGAGGTACAATCAAGACAACAAATCAAGAGTGATAGGAGTCTTTACAACCTGAGCTGGAAGCAGCGCTTTTATCAAACTACAGTCCAACATTAAATGTTTCAAACCCACTTACTTGCTCGCCAGGTGAACCTTGGGCGTGACGCCAAAATCTCCATAAAGGGTGACAAACACGTTAGCATCAGTCCCAGCTCCCTTCACATCGCCAGTGACAGCAACCACCTCATACACTGAAACAGAGAGGACCAGAGATTCAGAAAATGATTTATGAAGTCATAAAAATCTCAACATGAAACACTGAGGACCTGATTGGGGTAAAAAGAAGCTTCTCCGTTTTCATCTACATCAACACTTTTCAATTTTACTACGATCCTAACCAACCTCTGTGTCAAATATTTGTCGCTACATCAATCCCCAGACCAGTTTCATGAAATAAAAAAGCTTGTACTAGTTGGACGTTTCAGCAAAATGCAGCAGGACTGCAACAAGTACAAGCAGATAATAGATAACATCTGGATCCTCTCATGCAAGACTTTTCACCAGATGGATCTTCACGCTGAGTATAATCACCTGGCTGCTAGGAAACAAAACATTTAGAGCTACACTTGATCCCTGTCATCCAAGCTGCCAGACAAAAGACGAAGAAACAAGAAGCCTGAAACACTCCTGGAGCTCAGCAGATCACTGAAAAATTCAACGTATCATCTCCCGAAGCGGATTCAAGGAAAAGTCAGGTCATGTTTTAAAGAGGCTGGTTCATTAAGTGTCTTTATTCTTCTTAGGGCATGAAAAAAATGTGTTCCAATTTTGTTTAACATATGTTTTTTTGTCATTAAGTTACAGAGGTGTCTACTCCAGGGGACTATACATGCCTAAAACAGCATTTAGTTAATGTAACAATCAATTAAATTGTGGTTTTGGGCAATTCAATGAAAAATTATTCATTTTCCAAACATCCCAACATCTGACTTTGTGTTGGAAATAAACTTGATGTTGCATGATGTCCACTTCAGTGGACACATGGTCAATCATACTTTACTGCTTTATTGAAAAAAGTTAAAAAATAATGCAATAATACTATTGTTAGATGGTACTATATATCATTGTAGCTTTTACCTCCAGGGTTATTTTTGGTAAAGAATGACTTACGGGATATGTCACCAGGGCTCCACAAGTGTGGCTGTCTACAGTCATTTTGGAGTCAGAGAAAATTAATTTAGGAGAAAATGACTTTTTGAACAGCTGTGTACTACAGTCAACACTGTCAGAGGGTTAAAAATGAACTTGGATCAATGATTAAAAGTTCAACAACCGATCGGGAATAAAATAAAACAGTTATTTTACCAGTAGTATAGCTTGCATAAAGTGTGGCATCCCTCAAGGATCAATTTTAGAGCCTCTTTTATTTTATTTATTCTCCTTATCTGTTGTGCTTTCCAGAAATGCTTTAATGTCTTCATTGCATAAATTACATCAGATGCTGCCTGAAGTTTTGTTTGTTTTTTTTCCCAAAGTTGATCCCATTAGGCCATTCTGTAACTATCTTAAGGACCCATTTGTGGGGCTTTCTTGTTGTACTTGATTTTCTGTTTATTTTAGGGTGTTTAAAGCTGCACTGAAAGGTCAGGATGGAAGATACAGTCAAAGACTGGGAAAATAGAGTAGAAGAGACTGTTGGAGCTGATGATGTCAAACCAGCTGATTCTAAACTGCCAGCATCACCTGTAAAGCACTTAAAGCCAATGCCCATTTTACTGAGGTGACCTGGCTTGACTCTAACAGAATAAATAGTTGGAAGGTCTCATCCTAAAAAGCAAAGCATTGAATAGAAGGACAATCACAAAGTCACATCTTCAGACAGTGTCCAATAATCTATAAACACTAGGGAGCATTATGTTTCCTTCCATGCACGTTTGCCAGGGAATTCAATGCGGCGAATCTGCAGTGAATCCATGTCTGGTGTGACACAGCAGCCAAGCATCTCTCACATTTCACAAATGTGTCTCCTCTTCTGACCGAGCCACTGGGTTGATGGGAAGGTAAACAGAATGAAAAGTGAGCAGTCTGTGTCATTTAAGGAGAGTGGACATCGCATATCTGAGGTCACTGTTTGTTTACATGTTGAGCTGTGCTAGCAACGAGGAGCTAGCAGGATGGAAACAATGAGGATCAATTGCTTTAGTTTATTAGTTATCAACCTAGTTGAAAAGTTGTTTGAAAGAAAAATAATCTAATTTAAATGGATGCAGCACTACTGATGTCCCCTGAGGCACAGTGGATGTTAAATCATTTATGATGCACAATTTAAGCTTATAAATCGAGTGTAGGAGCAGATAATGAATACGTTTGTTTACTTGTTTACCTTCTTTACTTGCATGTGTTTTAGCATTTCTGCACTAACTGGTTGCATACTCAGCTGACTTGACTGACAGGCATCATAAGGGTTTTAGACACATGTCTACCCTTTTGTGCCGGGGCAATCAGTGAAAACAAGCCCTGACAGTGGGGAATTGGCTTAGAGATCTGCTGTCAATGTGTTAGTGTGTGCAGTTTGCAGCCATAATTTCTATCATGTAAGAAATTCAGTGGCTGGGAGCAGCTGATTGGGCTGTGACTGGCCCTCATGCCTCCCTGTACGCAGCATGGCAAATGATGCACAATCGAACTGAAACTTGATTGTACCTTAAAATCAGCAAATCAAAAGCTGAGTCAGAGCTGGCTTGATTTTCACAGAGCATGCCTGGCCTAAGGAATCATGTATACCACTTTTTGTGCTATTTTTAAATTATTAATTAAGTAAGTTTAACTAAATCAAACAGAAAGCTTGGTACACATCTTTGAACACCTACAGATCTGTCAGCACAGTTTTAGAGTCTCTGTCCAACCTTGTCCCTTCCCTCTGGACATCAAACATACTGTGCCTCATCAATGATTTTTTTTTCCTTATCAGGTCTAACCTTGGCTGCTGTCAAAACTAAACTACTAGTAGCTTTTTTTTTTTACTGGTGTGGCCAATATGTAGTGCAGGGGTCATCCACTACATTAATCCAAAGGCCAAACATTTTTTGGCAGACTCTAAAATAAAAAAATGAAGAAGTTATTGTATTGTAATTAAGCCAAATATATATTTTATTATTATTTGATATATTAATTTTCTTTCTAAATTTCTGTTATTGTTAAGGATTCGCAAGTGTTAACACACTCACCAGCAGGAAAAAAGCCTTTTGTATATTTTTAAAGCTTAAATAATGTCAGTCTCTGCAGAAAAGCTCAGCTCTAATGAAGAATGGACTGGTGAGTGTTGTAACAGAGTGGGCGGGTTGTTGTTGTTAGATGGTGGTGATTTGTTTGACTGTGAGATCAGTTACTGTGTTCACTGAGATTAACAGAGCTTAAGTGAATGCGACAGAGTTGTGATGGACAGTTTAGAAGCAATGTCTGTGGGTTGTGTGGGGGATGGGGTTGGCTGATTGGATGGGAGTAGCTTGTGTTGATGTTGGGTAGCGGGATAAGGAGGTGTGTTATAAGGTTTTGATAGGTTTGTCCAAGAGCTATCAAGACTTAAGTTAATCATTGTTTGGTGTTTGTTAGAATGGAGTAGAGTAGAATAGAATAGAATAGAATAGAATAGAATAGAATAGAATAGAATAGAATAGAATAGAATATTCTTTATAGATTTTTTTTTTTTTGTCACAGCAGCCAAACAAAAAAGTGCAGTAATGCAACAACAATAAAAATAGAACATGATAACGGAATATAAAATTAGAATTTTGAAGAATATAAAGAAGTATAAGAAATCTAGAAAAGTAGAAAAATATTACTATTTACATATTACATATTTATATAGGAGCAAGATAACTATTTTCATATTTATATAGGAGCGAGTTATGGCAAACAGTAACGTGTTTAGTTCTCAGTAAACCTGCAACATCAAACTAAGCTTAGGTCTCAAAGCCTCTTTAGTGGGACTCTACTGTTTGTATTTATGGTGCCAGCTTTTAGAAATGCAGTATATGTGTGAAACCAAACTGTCTCTGCAGCCAAAGGATATAATCTGAGGCGTCACCACAACACAAAGCATGCAAGCTTCAAAGAGTCATATCCTGAACAGTCAGAAGCCTTTCAGTCAGAGAAACTCTACTTTGAAATCTCTCTACTCCCATGCAAGAGGAGCTGTAGGTGACGGATTTTATGAATGAATTTGTTTTGTCACTTCCGGGGCGTGTGTGTTACATGGTGTGGTGGCAGGTCTTTAGATTATTTTACCGGTACAGGTTTGAATCACTGGGTGGAAGGAGGATGAGAGTAGAGGTCCTACATTTGCTGATCGTATCATTTTGGAGCTCGTATTAGAACTTTTTAAGTATTTTGGATTTATCTTTTCATATTTGAGTTCTATCATATGCATTTTGTTTTGCCCTTTCTGCATCTGTTGAGATCGCTTTTGGAGTTAGATTTTTGCACTTTTAGTTCGCTTTTTCAATCATACATTCTGGATTTATATGGTCCTCAAATAAACCAAAGACACCAGACTTTGATTATCGTCTTTTTTGTCATCGAGCGCGTCAGGCAAAGCCTCTTCTTCTTAGCCTCCAGGCGGCTGCATTGGGTTTGGAGTGTCGCCTTCAGGAGCTATGAGCAGTTAAGGCCCCAAACGTACCAGTCAACCATAGCACAGTATAGTAGTAGTAGTGTCCAATCTGAGTCTAGAGTTCGGCTGAGCTTCACTGTAACAGTTCACATGCCATACTCATGGCTGTCATCGCTGTTATCAGCTTCCAGTGGAAAGGGTTAGATAACTCTGTTTAAATCAGTAGAGGTCTTGGTAGACCAGGTGGATCAAGGTTTTAGACAGACAGACTTCAGCAAGGCTAGCAAAGCCTTTCTGTTCAGCCACAAGAAGACTTGTCACTACTGTTCATTTAAAACACGTGTAATTGTCTGCGTATCTACTTACTGACTCTGTGTTTTCCAAGAATCATTGCTCAAATGAGGTTTCTGAATTTTTCAGGAGAGGATTTTAAAAGTCAAACCTCGGAAAAAAACCCGTGATAGAGTTACAGTGGCAGTGTTAAATGCTGAGCTGGAGATTAGTCAGGGATTGGCTGCTGCCTGAGACCCAACAGTTTAGTCTATGTAGAGGTAATTCTATAGCCCAGCAGCCTCATGGTATGTAAATGTAAACTCTTCTCTCCTGTGGTTACGCAAGGTAAACTGGAGACCGTGGGGCCGTCTTAGACGTGTTCAAAGAGAGACAAAGGGATGTCACCTCTGAGCAGGGGTAGGCTCGATTTTAACAGGTTGACAGGTTTTTCCATTGGGTAAAAGGGAGTGAAAGTACAGAGTGTTTTTTCAGTCTGGATTTGTTTGCGTCTGTAGTATCTTTACAGGATATACAGCTAAAAGAAATGTTTCTCTCTCAATGGTGATTTAGAAAAGCAGTATTTCAGCCCTTGTCTAAAACACTTCTTTTAGCTTCTGTCTCTTTAAGGATCACTGCCCCACAAACCCCATCCCTCTGATTGGCCAGCTCTTTGAAAGCCTGTTGGGGGCGGAGCTATCGGCAGACCTTAGTGTTTGAGGCCCAGTCCTCCAATGTGTCAAGAACCAGTTGAGAGATCCTTATGTGATGACCTCATCATTTCAGCAAGATCTTGTAAAGGTCTCATGAAGTATCATGAAGATCTCACAAAGACTGTGTTGTGTTATTTATTTAAAGCGATTGTGTTTGATCAGTTTACAGACAGATTCAGGTTTTTTTTTTAAATGAATATGCAGCACATTAAAATTTGCAAAAGTTTAGTTTGAACATCCAGCATTGTTACTTTACATCCATGTTTAAGATACCGGAGAGCAATATACCTCTTCTTTAATGAACCACTGGGAGAGACGTGACGGATAGCCTAAAAACCTTCTGCAGAGGAAGAAGGAGACCTGATAAAGAGCAATTTGACCAAAGTCAATCCAGCGGGGACATGGATACCTAATTAACAGCGAGCAGAGCTATTAGAAGCAGATTAAAGAGAAAGAGAGACACCTGATAAAATCAGATAGACTGTGGCCTGGTAAAACTGAGCCTTGATAATCTCCCCAGGGTGTTGGAGAACTGTGAGTCACTGTGGTAAGACATCACTGCTACCGATGCTACCAAATTATGCAAACTGTTCCTTTCATAATCCCGTCAAAGATCAGGAGCTGAGAGCACATTAGCTTTGAACATTTACTTTATGGGAGCAATTATCAGGCAGGGAAAGTGCTGCAGATACAGGGAAATGTCATCATTTCAGCACCTTTCTGGCAACATAATGGAGGATAGAAAGCTTTCAAGTTCAGATGTTTATGCATTCATGTGCAATTTTCTCATCAAAAGCATGTTTCAAGCTGCTAAGTGCTCAATTTCTCAAAATTCTTCTTATAAAGAGTGTGTTGAAAACTGCTTTTATGTACTGTTTTGTGGTGAGAAGATAAACTTTGTGTGGACAGTGTGGTTAGATTTAACTCCAAACTGAGTTTGTGTTTCTTTGCTATAACATGTCCTTGGGGGAATCTTATAGCTAGCATGATTGTGATTCAATCTGTCACAGCCAATGTTTCATTCTGAAACCAACATTTTATCATACTTAATGATTAATATAACTAAACACATGCATTGATGTTAGAGCGTCATCTATGTTTAGGAACATTTAATAAATAAGGCAGAGGCTTAATAAAAATGCTTATGCTGTATCTTTAAAAGTAACTTTAACATTTTCAATAAAACCCAGTTAGTGAGGATGACCTTCGGGGAGAACTAGTTTGGTTCTAACTTATTAAAAAAGACGACGGAAAGTGTTACCTTTAATTTGACCAACTCTCCAAAGAAAAAAACACTTCTCCAATCATTAAATTATGCATCTGCAATCATTTTTTTCTGACCCTGCCATCCTTCCATTAAATCATAGAGGAAGCTTTGGTTTGCTGTAGTTTTGTACGGTAATAAAAAAGCATAGCTTTAGTTTGATTTAAAATCTTTTACACTGTAAAATATCATTGAGTCAGATCTTTCAGTTGAACTTTCTTCTGTTGGTTTGTTTGTCAATTCTTGCACAAAACTTGCACATCTTCTTCTTTTTAGTTTTTTGGTTGCATATCAAATGAAACTAAAATTCTCTGGGAGGTTCTAACTTTTTCTGAAAAACTACTTTGGGATAAACTTCACAAGGAAAATCCAATGCAAGGGTCCAAGCAAGGGCTGGAGTGGTGACAATAAACAACTAGCCACTTTTCTTAAGAGCTGCTGAGTGCTCATCTGCTCAACACATGAAGTAAATAATCAGAATTTATAATTTCATATGCTAACAAAATTACGGAGCAGAGTAGGAGGACACTGTTGCTGCGAGGGATGGGTACCTTCCACATTTGAAACAATAAAGTGCCAATGCCCGGTACCTTGGTACCAGTACCCAACGGTACCAATTTTAGGCATTTTTTTGTATTTTTGTGGTAAAAAATATCAATCTGTTTATTTTATTTTATTTTATTTTCAATTTAACACATTTATTCTTCAATATATAATCTTGTAATGCTGTGTTCATGTCCAGCATGGAAAATCCCCTACTCTTCCACTCCCTCACACTCACAAGGATGCATTTAGGTACCTAAACATGGTACCTTTTGATTTTATATGAACCATCTTTAATTGCTGTATCCGAACAGTTTTTAATCTCTGTAGTCAATGCTAAAGTATACAACAGCATGCAAACTTTTCCAAGGGTACCATTATTGTTGGATCAGTAGTTTAAAGGCAAGACAAAAACATTCTACGCTTTCAGAGGCTCCATGACGTGAAAATCCCAGTGCAAAAAAACTCATTGTCAATAATACTCATTAGCGTCAGGAATTTATCAAAAGTTGCTCATCTGTTTCGTATTAATGACATTATGTAGAATTTAATTCGTTATATCTGGCAAATGAGATATTGCCTCTGACCAGGTGATTTAGCCAAGTAGTATGTGTTATCTGTGGGGTATATGGACATGTATGGACAACATCCTGTTCTTATTCTGTTTAGTTTATCCATTAATTGCTCTTTATCCCTGAACAGTAATGTCTTAATGAAGGAGTTAGCTTGTTAGCGTTAGTATCGTAGATTTAAATCCCATCTCATACCATATCTATAGATCTCTATTTTCAAAGTACAAACCCTGTATACTTGCCCTACTAGGCCACCAAACCTAGTTTCAAGACATCAGAGAGAAAACATTCTTAGACAGAAATTTGCTTTTCTTTTATCATCAAAAAGTATCAGAGATCTGACATGTTAATTTACTGATTTATTCTTAATTTAACCACCCTGTGGCCTCCCTCTCATCATCTTAACCCTGTTGGTCTCCGTCCCCTGGCTCCTGGCCGTACGTCTGGCCCTGGTGGTTCTCCCTGCCCCTGAGTCTGGGCCTGCACCCAGCACCTGTCTGCCCCTGAGCTTCTGTTTGGCTCCATTCATGTAGAACATAACTGAGCTTTCACCCAGGAGCAATCACAGTGGGCTTTCCCTGACAGCTAGAGCTCATGGATGAAGGGTACTGGAGGAGACCTGATTCAGGATTTGACCAGGTGAGAAACTCAGGTGACAAAATGTTTGAACCTTACCTTTCTTTTTGAAGTACTCGTCCTCGTATCCATCAGAGGAGTCAGTGTGGTATCCCAGCAGCTCGTTCTGGTAGATGACAGCATAGTCCACCTGTTTGTTTTTGGATTTCTTCCCCTTTTTCTTTTTATCTTCATCGCTGTCTGCTGATCCCTTCTTTGCCTTCTTCTTCTTCTTCTTCTTGGAGTCTTCCTCCTCTTCCTGCTCCTCAATCAGGGGCTCCTCGTCATCATCGTTATGAGACTTCTTCTTCTTCTTGCCATCTTTGGACTTCTTCTCCTTTGATCCCATCTCCTCTTCACCCTCTGGAGCTTCTGTGGAGGATTTTTTCTTCTTTTTCTTCTTCTCCTCCTTTGCCCCCTCAGTCACTTCCTCTTTGAGTTTCTCTGAGCTCTCTTTTTTGGAATTGATCTCGGGGTCATTGTTGTTCTGCTCACCCTCCTCTGCTTCATTTTCAATCACAGCATCACCTCCAGCATCCTCGTCTGTCTTCTTCTTCTTCTTCTCTTTATCTTTTTTCTTCCTCTCTTTCTCCGGGGCCTCCTGGTTGTCTGAGCCCTCTTTGCTCTTGTGTTTCTTCCGACTCTTTTCCCCTTTTGAGCTGTCCCCATGGGTCACACCTTTGCTCCTCTCCTTTAACTTTGGCTCCGTTTCCTCTACCTCGTCATCAACTTCTTCGGTTTCTTCTGAAGCTGTGGATTTTTTCTGTTTCGACGGCATCTTTTATTCATCCACTTCCCTGGCCTTTAGTTTCGTAAGTGCTGCCTTGAGTTTCTAATAGTGTAAGACAATTCATTTGACCCTTGCCTTCACAGAGTTTCAGGGATGTTGAGGTGCAGAGCCGTCTGGGCGTGTGGAGCTGCGGGGAAACAGACTCAGGACATGCAGAGGTAGTGACGGCTGCCTGGAGGTCTCGTACCTGGGCAACATACATGACCATACAACCAAACAACACACGACTCATGAAAAATTACTGTCATCTCAGCACTCACGTGACCCACAGGAGAAAGCCCTGTGAAAAAGGAGCCTTGCACAGAGAACTTATCCTCTCTGCCACGGCACTCTCCATTATTCATGGTGTTAGGATCGCTTTACGGGCCGGGGGTGTCTCGCTTTTACCTGCACTCACACGCACGCAGACAGTCAGACACACATTAACACATGAACACATAAACACCTACATACACAAACTCTCCCTTACATTCCTGCTGTGTTTGCTAGCGATAACCAGTCGACCAATGAGAGAAACAAACATAAACATATGTAATCATTAAAGACACAGTGATCCAAATTTTTAACCGTCAATGCAGTGCATGGGCTATGGTGCCAGTATTGATTTAAAATTCTCAATCCCTTATAATGAGGATAAGACGGAGGATTATATTTTTCAAGCTTTTCTAAATTTGTTATCAAAATGAAAAAAAAAAAAAACACATATAGACTTACCGTGTTATCATCCAAGGGATTATAAATGTGTGAATGTGTGGTGAGTAAATTAGAGATACTTACAGAAACAACAATCAAACTGTGAAGCTCAGGAGTGGAAACTTGAGGGCTTCATCTAGCAGATGTTTCACGTTTTGCATCAGAGTTGTTGGTGAAAAAAGTGAAATATCTCCAAACAGCTGAGTCGCTGTTGTTATCTTCCTTTGTGATGTTTTTGCGTTGCCTAAAATGAATCAACTAGTTCATGCACATGGTTGTTGTAAACATAGAAAAGCACAGAACTGAGCTGAATAGATCTGCTCGATGGATCGACCCTTTGTCTCTAATATCTAATTGAACTTTCAGAGTCTGTATCTACGGTGGCCAGGAGGTGTCACATGATTTAAAAAAATTAAAAACGCTTTGCAAAGGGAAAAAACACATCCTTACCACAAAAAAACACAAAGGCAAACCCTACAACACAATGGAAGAACAGCCACAACAGAAGTCAAAAGAGGTCAACTTTAGCAGTTTATGAATAGATGGTTATACCTGATTCAGAATAATTGTCTGATTTTTTTTGTTTGTTTGTTTGTTTTTATTTTCTATGAATTTAGCTATGATAAATATAGCTTTGCAGGTGTCTCACCTTGTGATTTCTAATATCTACCGGTGTGTCATCTTGTATAGCTTTAACAATCAGTTGTGCCACAGCATTAGCATTGTAGCTATATTTAGCATAGCTGAAGTTAAAAAAGAAAAAGGAACACAATGTTTCACTTCCCTTGTAACATTTCTATGTCAGTTGGTGTAACCGTGTCTTAGAAAATTGCTAATGTTGACCTTTTTTTAACCTTAATTGTAGCTTTACTTCAATTGTGTTTTGGCATTTGCGTTCATGATGGTGCTTTTGCATTTCTGTTGTAGCGTTTGCCCTCTTGTTCATTGTTGGTGTGGTTGCATTTTTTTTTTTTATTTTGCAAATCATCTTATAAATAAAACTTACAGTATGTATCAGACTATACTCAATGCCAGAATTGAATATGTGCATCCCTGGTAATCAAAATTACCTGGGAGGGGAAAATACTTATATGATTACAAATTAAATGGAAACTTAAAACTGACTGAGTAGGCAAGTAAAAAGGAGAGTCAGACATTTTGTAGACAAAATTACTGTTGTTCTGTTGTTAAATGAAGATCAAATCAAATTATATTCTACTCTTCATTTTAAACCAGGACATTAGTGAATTTAAGTAGCTTAGCTTGTCATTGGAGAAGAACAGTTTGCCTGGTTATATCCTGTAAATTTCTCCATTTTAGAGTTCAACATCTAAAAACGTAACTATTTAGGTTTTTTTTTTTTGTTTTTTTCTTGTTTTTTTTTTCAAAAATTCTGTTTAAAAACTGATGAAATTAATTTGTAATATAATTAATACATTAAGCCTACTGAGTGATAATCTTTACTTTTCCATTTAGCATTAAGTACATGTCATTACAGGTAGACTCAATGTGCTTTACATAGAGAAGAAAGACATAGAGAAGCAAAAAGTAACAAAAATAAATCAATTGAAAAACACATCAAATAGTAGATGCTTACACTTAACTTGTTTCACCTTTACAGCTGCATTATTTCTTCAAGAGCTCATATTGTGTTTAACAGGAGCTGTAATAAATATATTTTCCTTTGGGTTAAACTATTCTGATTAAGTCGCTAAGTTTCTTCCTAAAAACTTTAACGTAATGAGGATTTATCATCCACAGTGCAGCAATTTCAAGTTATCTCAAATATAAAGCATACTTCTTTTAATTATAATAACTTGGATTCCTCTGGGCTAATATAAGGAGCGGCTCCATCAGACTGGTGTACATATCTTCACCTGACTATAAGCCAAATCATCCCATTAGGCTTATTGCTGCCACCTGACACCTGATGTTGATATCGAGGGGAAGGGCAGAGTTTGGTCATATTGATCTTTCAACATCAGATTACACGACTCACAGATGACAGCGGCGAGTCAAACCTCATATAACCCAGCGTAATGAGGAGCTGATTCTATAACATAGGAGAGGAGATGCTACAGTGTTGTTTTACCAATCACATTTACAATATTTAAATAGTAATGAAAAAAAGAAGAATCTTTAGTAATGTGGTGATGTTGATTCTGCAATATAATGGTTCAATAATCACTATACATTATATCTAAACCTTGAATATGCCTAAACTTTGTGTACTTGATAATGTCTAGTTAAATCTTGAACAGCTCAGTAAGCAAGATGCTGAGGTGGCCCAGAGCTACCTGTCTGACTTCACAAACCTTATCAACAAAAAGCTTGTTCTGCCATATTTTGTGAACATCATGTGATAAACTGAACCCAATTCTCCATAACAGTGTCAAATACAACAGTAAATACTATTTTATTCGACAGCTATGAGCTACCTCTAACTTCCATGATTCATTTATTGTATTTGTGTTTGCTGAGCTATTAGCTAACTATTTGGCTAACCGTACATGAAGAATACTTTTCAACTATAAGTTACATGTAGCGAAAGTTTCTGAACCATTTATTCATTACTTTAAGCTAAATATTCCAAATTCATTTAGCAAAGATGAACTAGTAACTGTTGCCTGTCAATTAATTATCGCTTATAGCTAACTTTTTCTAGCTTCTTTAGGCTAACACTTCAAGCTTCTTGTAGCTTACCGCCAACATTTTCCAAGTTCTTAAACCTAGCTTGACTCTTTACTTGTCGCAGTGTTGTGACCATATCAATCTTAGCTTGTCATCCATATCATCCTACCTGTGTCGTTTTCTCCTTCTGTGTTTTTGAGAATGTTTGAAGCTAGCATCTGTATCACTTGTTACATCATTCACTGTGGCAAAGTAACTGTAAATCTGTATATTTACAATTCAAACTGCTGTCTATCAACATTAGCTTACCTTGCTATCAGATTTAATCCTAACCCCCCAATTTGAAGTCTCATACTTCTTCCAGCTGCTGATTTCACACTGCTAAAAGGACAGCCTAAATACAGAGTATCCCAATATATTTGATGAGGACATTTCTTGCCTGTTCATGCAGCAAGTTAATTTTACTGGACTAGAAATCTTGAAAGAATATTTTTAAATCTAGAAAAAGGTGGGTCTTGAGAAGTAAAGAAGTAAACCTAAGTGTTGGGGGGGGAGAAAATTCTCATTCCCAAGTTAAATAATAATAATCTTATTTCTTTCTTTTTGTGTTTCTTAGTTTTAGCAAATGAAGCATGGGGGAAAATTTGAGTTTTAATCTGGACTCTTGCCAGATGAAATAGAATAAAACTAAGACCCACATGGAAAATATAGAAAGAAAAGAAAGGAAACTAAAGACAGATTACAACATAAAGAATTCAAATCACATGACACAAACATCCTGTTACCCTGCCAGTGCTGATTCTGTTGTTTCATACAAATATAGTTTCTCACTTCCATATTGGTCATCAATAGGAAAAGGCTATAACTTGTTGGTAGAAACTCTTTAATCAGTCTTTCCACTTTATTGCATCTTCAAATAGCCATTACCTTCTAAATGCATTAATTATTTTTGTTTGTGTTATGTTTAATTTCCTCTTTACACTGCAAAAACTGAAATCAGAGCTGTAGTATTTAAAAAAAATGCCTTAAAAGAGTTTAGATAAGCAACATTCACTTGACAAGTCCAGAAAAAAGTCTCAAATCAAGATATTAAAAGATAAGAATGCACTTAGGCTCCTTACAGTACATGGATGATCAAATCTATAAATGTAAATAAAAGAGAAACATTAAAAATCTAAAAATTCAAAGGGATAATAATGAAACTAAGTTTAAGAATAGATATAGCTGAACTTCATTGATTCTTTTGGTTCCAATCTTTCAGTAATTCAGGTTAGTAAAGTGTTATAAATCAAAACAAAGAGTTCATCAATCCATGAACATCAATGTAATTTTTTACTTGTATGTTTTATCAGATATAAAGGTTTATGAAGTCCATTTGACTCACGGTGGGTTTCTTTCTCCTGTAGCAATATAGGGGTAAAGAAGGGCAGGTTGGAGTTGTAAAAGGTTTGGTGGCTGTGGCAGGAAGAGGATGACAGATGTGTGATTAAGACTTTAACAGCTACTAAATTTAAGGGTAACACTTTACTTTAGAGGTCCTCAATTTTCATCACACTTAGGGAATAATTGGACCAAGTTTTTTTCTTATTTCTTTGAATTTATCCCTGAAATTTCATGAGAATTTGGTGAAAATTAGCACAGAACTTCTGGCCAGATTCTGTTTTGCTGTGCGCCTGTACTCGCAGTGTCTATCACAATCAGGAAAGGCTGATTTACAACCCCACTCTGGGTGAATATCACAATTGAAGCCTTCAGTTGTATCATGTAAAACATTATAGGTCTAATCATAAAGGTTTATCATTTTGCATGTGATCTCAATTATGCAACTTGGTACTACAGAACTTAATGAAATTAAATAATAGATAGCCAACTATCAACTGCTTATTGGGTAATTGTTTACTTTACATTTCAAAGGTAATTTATCAGAGGAAACAATGAACCTATCTTCTGTGTTCAAGAACTAAGCAGCTATTTATTACCTGCTTCTCTGGAAACAGCAGGAATGTTTGGATACTGCTAAAAACATTTTGTGGTGGATTATGATTTAATTTCAAATAAATTATTTGCTAATCGTCACCATCTTACCTTGCAATTTGGAGTAAATTTCAAAGAAACTGGAAAAAACAGTAACCTACCAATTGTGAATAGCAACAATAAATTTGTACATTATTTTAAAGAAGTTATGTGCTAATTTCAAAGAAATAAAAAAAACTTTGTCTAATCATTACCCAAGTGTGATGAAATTTGAGGACCTCTAAAGGTAAGTGTTACCAATTTAAGATACGATAAGCCATATCCGCAGCCATACCATGCTGAGTCAGCAGGTGAGAGGACACCGACACCAGCAGCTGCTGAATAATTGAGGTGTTGACAGTAGCTGTGCTTAATGAGCTAATTGCAGGGAATGGAGCAGAGGTTAACTGGTCTGAAATGAGACAGCTGAATTAGTCTCATGTGTCTGATGCGGCTCTCAACGTGTCATAGTCAGCACAAATTAGTAACCAGTACGATTGTCTATGTAGCAAATAGTTATCTAATGTATTAATGGGAATACTCAGGCTGGTAATAACTTGTCAAAAACACATACGACAGGATAAGTACGAAAATCCAAATAGGTTTATTTACAAACACAATACAGTATAAAGAATGATCAAGAGTCAGTTAAGAAGCACTGTGTCATATATCAACACTATCAGTACACAAGCCAACTTCATTCCTTTTCCTGTCTTGATTCACTTGTGTCTACATCTATTCAGTGGTCGAGCCAAAGAGGGTTTGGTATTAAATCTGATGAACCTATGTCTCTTGTGCAAAAGCACACAAAACGTCTGAGCAGACAACAGAAAAGAGCATGTTTGGATCTGATGAGAAATGATGTCCTTCAAACACTAAATCATGAAGAGCTGTAGAGCTGAGCAGGAACACAAGAGCAGCTATAAAAAGAAAAAAAAAGAACAGTTTAAAGTCTCTTTTGCAAAGAAAGAAAAGAAAAACCTGCACAGCAAAGCAAGAGCTTGATCATTCAATGACTTTTTTACAGTTTTAAGGGGAAGGTGAATAACACAGTAGTCTTACAAGTGTCCTAACATTTCACAAAAAGGGCAGCAACCATTCTTCATTCCTGCATCTTTAATCATGCATCCATTTTTATAAAATGCACCTCAATCTGTTCTTCTATCTGTGGAAAAAGTCTGTACGTATCCTCAAAAGCACTGTGAACTTCCGTGGAGGCTTAAGTGTAAACATATTTCAGTGATCATTGAAGCAGGCACACACAAAGCCAAGTATAGAGTTAAGTCATGCAGAGCATTACATAATTATGAATGGACTTTACGGTAAGACTTCACTACGTCCTGTATATTATAGGCTGAGAGATTTTTCTAAACCTTACAGAGTCTTAGACGTCCTCTGATTCAACAGACTAGTTTGTTGTCATGTTTTGTGGATACGCAAAACGCAAAGGTGCATTGCATATCGTATAGAGGGGGTTGTTATCTTATAAGGCAGCATGGTTTAAGACATGAATGACGAAGAGAGGCTGGGTAGCTAAACATTGCTATATGTTGCTTTACAAATCAGGTGGCCTTGAAGAGCGAAGGTTTGCTGAGATGGTGAAATTAAACACTGCTTTTCTGGCTGTTAATTTCCTCCGTCTTGACGTTTTTTTTGCACATTTTCTCCGCCAGAAACATTGGAAGATTTCTAAAATGAGACAAGAAGAGGGCCACTGAAAACCGTCCCTTTCTTAGTCTTTGAAAATATTCACCCAGCCACACTGGAGAATAAGAAATAGATTAGAAAAGTAGACAACTGAATGTTACAAGTTCTTTTTTTCTTTTAGTTTAGCTTAATATCAAGGTTTTGTTTAACACAAACATTAAAAGCTGCCACACCCACAGAGTGTCCGAGATAAAGAGAGAAGAGAAAGGAAACGAGGGGGCACGAAGATACCCGGTGCGGCCCATTTCAGCGTAAATATCTGTGCAACGTTGAGTAGAAAACAACACCTCTGTACAGCAGAGCCACTAGAAAACTTCACAGAAACAACATCACTATGAAGACCACTTTTCACATTAAAAACAAGCATCCTGTGGTGCGATTCTGAGATTACCTTTAGGTTCTGACCGGCAAAATAAAAACTGAACGTTCACATTGAAGATAGGAGTTATGTTGGCTTTAAAGCAGGCAACCTTCAAGGTGTGGATGGCAGAGAAAAAAGAAGTGAACACAGGTGACGCTAACTATCTTTTTGAGTATGGAGGAAATCAACTATTATTTGGCTTACAACCAGAACAACTCAAAAGATCAGGTCTGAAACAAACTAAAAGAGCTGAATGTTGATTTAAGGGATCACGTGCATTGCCCCGTGTGTACGTTGAGGATCCCTCGAGTATGCATGTGAATGAAGTTGAAGATTTCATGTGGCATGGCGTGGAAGCCCGGCCTTGGCTTGACGTTATCGTAGTAATGATGAGTGATGAAGATGCCAGAGGGGTTCATGGGGAAGGCCCAGAAACCGTAGAGGTGGACCTCCTCGCACATCTCCATGGCGGCCGTCACGAGCATCAGCCCGCTGCTGAGGCGCTTGGCCCGGACGCCCTGAACTGCCCAGAAACGCTGCACATTCAGGAGGTACTGCGGGTGGAAGAAGAACACGCCTCTCTGGGAGTCGAAGTCGTCCAGCATGTACTTGACTCTGAAAGATACGTCGGTGTTTCGGGTGTTGTAGAAGGCAGGAAGCACCACTGAGGAGTTCTCGTAATTCTGGAGGACTTCGTAAAACGGGCGCCGCCATTTCTCCAGCTTCTGAAATCTGCAGGGGGAGCAAAACGTGAGATTTAGAAAGGCTCAAGACAAGAAACAAAGATTAAAGAGAAACTGTCGGATGTGTACCTCTCAGTAATAATGCTTGGATTTACTGTCACCAGATCAGTCCTGGTGCCAACATCAGCGGTGTATTTCTCATTAATGGGCGGGATGTTGCACCTGCAAATAAAAGAAGGCACCAAAAATGTCAGTTCAGAAACATTTGGTTTAACTTTTAGACATGTTGGAAAGTTTTTGTGTTGGGCTGCACAACCGATCAAGGATAGAATTGCTGAGTCAGAGTTCTGTCTCTAAAATATTTTATCACTGGACATCAAATCGTGACCTAGCGAACGTCACTGAGGCAAGGTGGCCGTAAGATGCAGAAACATGGGGCAGAAAGACTCAAGAGTTTCAAGACTGATTTCTTTAGCCTTCCCTAAACCAACAACACCAGAGTTTTAATTTAAGGTTTGTTTGTTTTTCTTTGTTTTACTTCACTTGTCAGATTTGTCTCTGGAGGTTTTTCTTTGAGCTGTGTCCTCTCCGGATGAGCAGCAGGGAGACTTTTGGACTGTTTTTAAAACTTTAACTCTCTCTGCTGTTGCTTTTGTTGATGCTATGCTCACAGCATGCTCAGCTGGTCTCTCTGAAACCGGCTCATCGCCAAAATCTCGAGAGATTCCTGCAGAGCTCTGGATATTTAAGACGCACAGGGACGCAGAGAAGACAAAAACTAGAGAGGAAGAGAGCTGAAGCAAGACGACAGAGGCTTTAGGAGAGGAGATATAAACCATGTCTCCCCTTTCTCATTATGGATGTGAAATCTGATAAATAGACGAAGGAGCTAACCAGAGGAGCCAGGAGTCAGACAGAGTTTGGGGAATGCAGTATAGTGAGCCTTATGGAGACTTGGCTTCATCAAGATATTCCCCACAGCCTTTAATCTGAGTGGACTAGCCAGGATTTTAGCGAGACCACCTAACGTCAAACCTTTTGTCGAGAGATTATTACAACTATTCTGATTATCTTATACTATGTGGAAATGCTGAGCATGGCATTTCAACATATAGAAATCCAACTTTATTTTTTTTATTATTATTATTTATCTTTTTATTTATTTATCATTATTATTATTATTATTACTATTATTATTTTCTTATTGTTATTATTATTATTATTATCATTATTATTATTATTATTATTATTATTATTTATTTATTTATTTATTTATTTATTTTTTTTTTTTTTTATGGCTCGCTACTCCTCCAACAAATAATCCCAGATTTTTACTTATCAAATTGCAAAATATTCATTTTTTTCCTCTTTACAGTAAATAAACTATGGTACAAAAAAGGGTCAGGGCAAACCAGTATCAAATTATAATATGGGTGCAGTTTTTTTAAAAATAATTATGTATTAAATAAGTTTTCTCTAAACCATCACTAGTGTTTTAAATGTACGGTGTGGGATCTTTGTTGGTTATATTAGCTGTTAGCAAAAAATGTGTTTTTCAAATCTGGAACTTAAAACAGATTCTGCAAAAACCTCTCTGCAGCCCAACACAATATTTGGAAGAAATAAGTTCTGATTACCTGAACACAAAATCAGCTGAGTCAATCTCTTTTCCACATTTGCTGTTCTTGATGATGCCACCATTTCCAATCACAGCACATTTCTTGTACTGTGACTTGGAGTATGGCATATCCTGGATTGACAAACAAGAAACACACGTTATCATTTTCAAACTGGGTAAATATTTGAGATTAAAATGGCCAATGCTGAGTAATTTCAGGTCAGGGAGTGCGCTCACATCTGGGAACATTTTGAAGACCTCGGTGGTGATGGGGAGGATACCACTTGTGTCCACCTCGTATCTGAGTTTGGTTCCTGCAGGAGTGTTCCTCTTGGTGGTGAACAGAAAGGAAGGAGCGTTACAGCAGCGAGACAGAGACATCCTGTGGGACAGGAAGAAAAAAGAAGAGTTTATGTAAACACACTTCAGTGGGAATTAAAACTGAGCTGGCTTCAAGTACAAACAGTTTGCTGATAAAACCTACTTTAATTTAAAAGCCTTGTAAAAAATTCTGAATAAAACTAATAGAATAGTACAGAAACATTTATTTTACAACACATACAAAAGAAAATAGAGCAAGTCCATAAGGAACAAGACCATAAACTGTGCAACATTACCAAAGTAGTTAACTGAAGTTTGTCATCAGACAGTCCATAGACTGGTTATTGTGACAGCCTTAAATTACATATATTCACTTTCAATGTGAGATTTAATACAGTCATGCATGAGATATAAAAGGTATTCAGATGTTCATTTATTCTTCTAATGAAATGATCCGATGCAATGGGATCCCATCTGGAAAATGAAACGAAAAAGAAAAAACAAACAAAAACAGCACAGTGAGACACAGTACGACACCACATGGTTTGACACACTGCAGGAACATTTGTTTTGGACGAAAGGTCTGCAAACTATTAGCTGCCTTCAAAGTCACATCAGTAAATAGAAAACAATAACAACAGACTACAGTCAAGAGTCTGCGCCTCACGGACAAATAAAAACACCACACAACCCACGTGTTTCACGTTACACACAACATCAATAAGAGCAAACACCACGAGGCCAGAGAGCCTCTTCTCTTCTCCCTGATGGAGTCACGCTTACTTGAAGTTGCTGGTTTCCTCCTTGTTCTGCTCCCACCTACACACCTGCAGGTTTCTCCATCTCTCAAACAGCTCGGATGTTTTCACCCTGCCAGACAGGAGGAGAGACTTGTGGGATAAGGGAGGATACCCATGGCCACTTATTTTCCGTTTGAAGTTTCTACATTGAAGAGACATCATAAAATTGACTGAAGGAGACAAACAAGGTTAGACAATTGCAGTGTTTACTCCTCTGTGATGGGGGAACCGATGGATCTAGACATTTCAAATCAAAGACTCGGGTTCATGGAGCATGTCTGCAAATAGCTGTCCTTGGACTGACATCTCCTCTGAGATGATGGGATGAATGATGGGATTTGTTCAGGGAGGCTGGGTGACACCATTACACTGACTGTCAGAACAGAGCGAGCACAGCTGCTCTCTCGGCCTCAGACACAGAGGCTTTTGGCTCTCGCTGAGCGTCCAGAATCAGTGGGCATTAAAGTTTGGCAGCCAGAGGGACGAGCACAAAAAGGTCACTGGATAATGTTCATATTTGTAGTACAGGAAATGTGCCTCTAAATCTGCCAGGAGAGGAACTGTCTGGTGGAGGAGAGCCATGAATCTTCCTGTAAACAAACTGCAGTCTGTGGATATGCTTTATTTATAACGTACTGACATTTAACTGCCAGAATAATTACAAGATGGAAGCTGTGTTCTTTCTTTTATTACTCCAGTTACATCAGTCTCTGATACTCGATCACTTAATGGTTATATAAAAATAGAATTTAATGATTTCTGCTTATGCTCAAAGATAATCACATCTATTAGAGATGCAATTTAATGAAGCCTCATGGACTACACTGTAAAAACTGAACTCTTAGCAAGTGTTTGTGTCTTATTTTTTTGTCTTATCAGACTTAATATGAGCCGTATTCTCCTGAAAGGTCCAGAAAAATGTCTTAATTTAGGATATTAAAAGTAATGGTGGGACTCAATTTTGAAAAATCAAATAGATTAGAGGTCTGCTAAGTAATCACTCACAGTTAATCACAAGTAATTGTAATTAACTGCAGTTTGTCACATTTAAAACTGGATGTCAATATTTGACATGAGAAGCAAATGGGTTTTAGTAGATGACTGAATTACTGAATAGACATATTAATAAGATGAAACGTGTTCGTTTTCAACTGAGCATCCTTTTTTAATGTATTTTGAGCTGGCACTGTTCACAAGGCTCAACTAATAAACTTAGATTTATAAGGATTTTTTGATCATTTCACTGTGAGTTGGCGACTGCGTACTCGGACTAGCTCTGGCGTTCGGGCTCGCAACTAACATGAACAGTCTATGGTAACCACATGTTGAGCGTTTTGGTGGTATGTAAAACTTTTTGTTGCATTATTTGCACACAAAAATGTACTTTCATTGGAATAAATTTTGACTGAATTTTTTTCATCCATGGCATCAAGCAGCACCGTCTCATCCTTCTCTACCAAATTGTTTTTTGTCAGTCTGTTGTTACTGTTGTTGTTGCTTTCCACATTGTGCAACGCTATGATTGGTTTGCCAGGAGCTTTTGTACTAAAAAATGTTTCATGTTGTCTGGAGTACAACAATAAACCGCAACATTTTTTTATGTTCATTATGTACAGATTCATTCTTTGTTACACTGCCTGTATTATTCTATTTAATGTATTTTTATTGCAATGTTTTTTACATACTTTCTTGTTTACTGCTATGACTCTGTCAGTTTCCCTGTTGTGGGACAAATAAATGTATTTTATCTTATCTTATCTTATCTTATCTTATCTTTCAAGTCCCAGCTCTAATTAAAAGACAAAAATGACAACTGAATTGCTTGTTGTGAGTAGGGATGGGTACCTTTCACATTTACGGTACGGTACCAACGCTCGGTACCTGGCAATTGATACAGATACTTTACGGTACCAATTTTCGGTACTTTTTGTGTATATGGGGTTAAAAAAATATCAATATCTTTAACAGTCGAGTATAATTTTTTTTTTCAATTTAACATGTTTATTCTTCAATACATAACCTTGCAATGCTATGTTCATGTCCAGCATGGAATATGACCTACTCTTCCACTCCCTCACAGTCACAAAGATGCATTCAGGTACCTTAACATGGAACCTTTTGATTTTACATGAATTGGTACCCAGTACTTTTGACATAATTGGGTCGGTACCTATAAAAGTACCTAATTCGGTACCCATCCCTAGTTAAGAGTTTAAAACAAGTGCCAGTGGGGTAAGAAAACTGCACTTGTTCCCAGAACTAAATTTAGACCCTAGTTCCTGTGGTGGAAAAGCACACAATTCCTCAAAAGGTCCCTAGTTCTGAGAGAAAGTTTCATGCAGACAAAAAGCACCCTGTGTCTAGTTTTGGTCAATATAAAGTTAGTTTCCTCTCTTCGAATCTGTTTAATCAGCTGATCAGAAATGGGTGTTGTTTACGTCTGCAACATTTGGTTCGCTTATATTCTGCTTGTGTGATATCTTAGCTGAGTGGTCAAGCCCAGACACTCCCACCAGTGTAATGAAGCTGTGCTGTCCCTGCTTATCGACTAAAAGTGATGATACAGAAAGATGCTCCTTACTCCAAGTCAGGTAAACAGAAAATACTCTTTCAGTGGAAACTTTGACTCCATTTTTTATCTCTGGCTTTAAATAAAGAGCAAATGCAACACAGTACAAGGACTGTTTCACATTTGACAATGACCCCTTGATGCATTTGCAGTGAAAGACGCAACTAGACAGTTTACTGAGCTGCTTCATCTTTTATGATAAAGAGTTTATCAAAATTTCTAAAGACCTGACTAAATGTGTCCGGCATATCTCAAACACAGATAAATGGAGCTGTAGGTATGGAGATATGAGCAGCAATAACCGCAAACATGAAATATCAAAATGGCATCACTGAGGAGCTGGTTGTGATTTTTGTCAATATCGTACATCCAGGGATTAAAGTCATCAATGAAAATAAAAAGAAGACACCGTAAACATAAACACAACATTTGTTAGCCATACTTCTTAGTATCCATGGTGTTTGTTTCAGTAGTCTTATCTTACAACATAAATCAGGCTTCAGGTTTTTCTCCCTTCTCACCTGACCAAAGCCTGAAAATTAACTTCAGGGGAAAAGATGTCATGTTCACAACAAGTGTCAGCTTCACCTCCATGAACACTTACATTGTCAAGACTTTGACGTCCATGATCTCCTGTCTGAGCTCCCTACATGCTGTAGAGTTGTATTCAAAGGAGCCTTCATAGTTTCCCAGATACCTGGAGAGACAGACACAGTCATCCTCTGCCTAAACGCCCAAACACTCATACAGAAATCAACAGGTTCAGTTAAAATACATCATTAAAAACAGTGTGTGAAGGAAAATATCTTATATTTACTCTTAAACGTCTACAGCTTGGCTATAAAACTCTATCAGTAAAGCATTGTGGGATGACAATGACAAGACGTGATGGGCTGATATAAGGCGTCACATATAGGTTAGTAATAAACTGTTTACTGGACACTTGCACCAGATTCTGTTGCATCTTAGTCTAAACCAATGAGATACTCTAACCCAAAACGTAACACCTCTCCTATTCTTCCATATTTAACTGGTTATGATGTAACATCTGTGCTTTAAAGCTGCCATCCTGTAAACGAATCAACATTTATTCTGCATCTGAAAGGTTGTTGAGTTAAGTGTCTAACATGTTTCAATTTTTCTACACAGATCGCCTTTTTGTGATACTAATAATAATATTTTAATCTTAGTTAACTTTTCTGCACAAACATGCAAATTGACTCAGTAGCTTATTTATTGTTCTCCTTGAGCATAAACACACACAAATGTTCATGCAAACAGGTAATCACAATATGGAGACAATAACTTACAAAACTTTAAAAGTTCAGACTTTAACTTGGGTAAAACAGAATTTCTTTGACACACATTTTTCAAATGGTAACAGTAACCAAAAGAAGACAGAAATAATGTCTGGGTTTGGGTGTGGTTGAAGAAATTCCTTCCTGTTGAAGTTATCACTTATTTATTTTCCTTTTTGTTGTTATCATGATGCCTTATTTCTTGCAGCACAATGTTGTATTTGCATGCAGCATCAGCATCAGCGTGCAGTCTGGATTAATGTGTGTGGGCTTATGTTCAGCAATGCAGTGTGGGCTGTTTAGGATGGAGATTCATATGTTTACAAGATGCTAAATCAATGTGAGCAGAGGAAATTTAGCACATTTTGTCTTCATTCCTGCATCTGATTTAATGAAATCTCTCTGGAGTTGATGGATTAAATATCACATATTAAACAATACTGTACTTCTGGACAAAGAATGTGAGTTAATTAGTTTGGTAAACTGTTGCCCATAGATCTAGAAGTCCACACTAAACAAAATGTTAAAATTAGTTGCTTCATAACTCTATTTGTGTCTTTGTTTGGTTGCATCACAGAGACCTAGGGTCTATCTTTAAGGTTTAAGATGTAACTTATTCCAGTGTTGGCACTATCTCAACTGGTCCAACACCCAAATGTTAGATGTGTGTGAACTCCATCCTGAATTATAAATCACATTTAAAGTTGGCTACGTTTGAACTCAAGCACAGCGAGTGTAACCCAACACTTAAATTGGTTTCTGTTTTTAGATTAAATTAAATGAAGATTGTTTAGCAGGACAGAAAAGCATCATGTATATATTTCTCAGAGCCTGTATGCAAGTCCAGTGATGAAAATGGGCAGTTTGTACCAATGGTGAATAGAGAATCAATTGGGATATGCATGAGCCAGGTTAACACCCCAACAGAGCTCTAAACTTAGTGGAGGTAGACCCCATCATCAGAGACGCTAACTGCTAGCTTACTACACCTGTTAGGGTGTTTAAAGAGAGTGGACATCGCCTTAATATGTTACTGTAAAAGACATAATATGTGTAGAGAATTTTGAAAAAATACAATATTGCTGAGATACACAACAAACTTAGATCAAGAAGACACAGCATTTTTCATCTTTATTGCTGTTTATGCTGAAAACTCATGTGCAATTTTAATGGAAAGTGGTTTTTCAGGAAGTTCCTTTGACATGACGTTCCGCACCGGCCTCGCTTCAATGGTGCAACTGGGTCTTTCCATATCTGTATGTTATGATAAATGGTCCCTGGACGTGCATACAGGCCCTGATCAATTTAAAAAATCTTTTTCTGAGCAGACCTTTTCCATCAATGTTACTTGGTATTAAAGATGCTATGTAGAGGATCTGTTTTAATTACACTCCCTCGCCACCTTCAGGCCTGGAGTCTCACGCGCACTGTTGTAAATTACTTTTAGTGAGGCGTGTGTTTGTTTTGGAATTTAATGGAGATTGGATCTGATCAAATTTTCTTTGTTTAAGACAACTTTTTACTGGATACATCATGCTGAGGTAAGGTATTTATCAGTACAGTTACATAGCTCTACAGTTTGAAATGTGACATCAAGCAAACATAGTAGCCAGCTATATGTTAGCGACATTAGCAGCTCTGATGTATCTGGAGGCTAATGTGACAACAACTAAACACTGTCAGTTTGTACCGTAGTAGGCTAATCAGCCTTTAGCTCTGGCTGCATCTCTCTCTTGTTTATCTTTCTTTTTCTCTTCTGTCCTTTTCTGTCTGACAGTTAGGCTCCTGTGTCCACCATCACTACAAAATTAATCACAGAAATCGTTTTCAGCAGAGAAAAACACAGATCTCTGTGTTTTCTCTCTACTAAACTTCGTCAGTCAGTGTGGTGTTGTCATAGAGACCTAGACATCCCGTAAATCAATCCGGCCCTGGTTGACCCAAACTGGAAGCTAAGAAGTAGCAATTTAATATGACCTGTAACCAGCAACATTTGGCGCTGATAATCTCATTTTAAAGTGTGGTTTATGATCTGGGATATAGCTAGAAGGGAGACTTTTTCAAGATCACTTTTGATATCCTCTCAGCCCCTTTAATCATAAATATCTGTTTAAAAAACAGTAAACGTTCACTTTAAACAAAAGCTAAATCAGAGCTACATGAAGTTGGAGCTAAAGATTTAAAAAAAGCAGATTAGGAGGTAAATATATAAGACTTTAATCTTTATTCCAAAAGCCTAAAGTGGTTGAATCCTCTTTATGTAACTGAACTAAGAGCTTTAAAGTATAACATGAAAGGCCTTGGAGCCTTTATTTGACTGCATGCAAATAAAACATTGTTCATCCTGTGTCATGAGGCAATAACCAGGCATTAAATAGTTTTCAGCCAAATGATTTTGTCTAATTGTCGATATTTTCACACCCAGGGGGTTCTTTCTCTTTTAGCTCAGATCTATAACTTCCCTTTTAGGCTTGGGCAGAGGGCCTGGAGCTGGCAGCGTTATCTGACTCTGGCTGCTGTTAATAAAATGTTGCATGTAAATAAATACTTTACTCTTCTCTTCAGTGGAACCATTATCTAAAAATATTTCTCGGAGTATTTAAAGCTGTAAACATGGCGTCTAATATTCACATGTGCACTGCTCAGGGTTACATGGAGCGGTATAAGTGAGTGTTGTTTCTGGTCACATCAGACGTCGTACAGACATCAGATGGTGTTTCTGGAGATGGATAATATTGCAACATATTACCTGTGGCTGTGGATGTAAATGAGGCAGGTTAAAAAGTAAAGTAGGATGGAAATAAAAGAACACAACGAGCCATACAATGGAGGGATGCATTAAAGGAACAAGATGCTGGGATGAAACTGTACAAATAAGGAACGATGAAACTGGTTGTCTACATCCACCTGATGATGCAGTGTATTTCTGAGGTTTGTAGAAGAGATCTGACACTTAAACAAGGATTTTCATGCTTGTTTTAGCTAAGATGATGAAACCTTTGCAAGTGTTCTCTGTTCAGTTCTAAAAGTAAGACAGTAAATCACTAATCGAGATGAACATCATCTCGCAGGGCGTGTCAGCTTAACCGTACAATGCTGGTTTCAAAACCAGTCCAGGAAGAGAAGACTGATGAGGGGTTGTAGCTTTAAGAGGGGGACAAATCTGGCACGTTCCTGTCTTACTGAAGCAGGGTACAGTTAAGAAGAGAAGGGGTTCAATCCAGGTCGCAGAGAGAGACAATGCAGATGTGAGAAGGGGAGATAGGGGGGAGCAGAGAGAAAGTGTCCACACTATGTACATGGCATACACACAGAGCTGTGCAGAACACATGAGACACAGGTTGAGGAGGACAAGGCATTTGGAAATGGGGTGCTGGATGGGACACAGAGGTACGAAGAGAAGCCAGTACATCAGCAGGAGACCGTGGTTTCAATACCAGCTTCTGGAGGGAGGGGATGTAAGGTGTCAGGGGTCTGGGGGTCGAGGTGAACGGGATCAGACAACATGCAAGAGCAAATCTGAAAGTGCAACCACCACTGAAAAATATGAGTTTATACCTTTCAAAACTAATGAAAAACAAAGAGGCATTCCTGGGTTTCTGTGAGAATTACTTTTAAAAAATGCCTTCAAACTGGCCTACCTTTGAGAGCGTTTTTTTTTCTTCTTAATATCAGCTAGGCAGGGTGTGACTATTACGGAGATCTGTGAATCTGGCTGAAAATTCTGACGGAAACATCTGTCAACATGCAGACAGGTTAAGTTAGATTTAAATGTGCGATGTAGTCAGTCTTGAGAAAATCACCAACCCTGCTAACCTCCTTTACAAAAAAATGAAATAAAATGAATAAAATTTCAAAAAATAAAATAAAAATCCTGCAGATTTCAAGACAAGTAGAGCAAAAAGTGTTGCAGCTTGTGTTTTCTGAAGAAACTGGTGGGTAAACAGCAGCCCAGTCCACACATGCAGGGCTGGGTCATCACTATGATGGGTATGAAACTTATTCTGTCTTTCATTCTATCTTTCTCTCTCACACACACACGCTCTTTTCTCAGAGGTGTTATGCAGCAAAGGTACCTTTTCCTTCCATTTCTGGCAGGCTTCACAGCTCCGTCATCCGAGAAATTAACAGGACCGGTCCAATTTCCTGTCTCGTCCCCTTTGAGTCGGCTAAACTGTTGCGCACTAGTAAGAAAATGAGTCAGTTTATTTGGGATTTATTCTCCTTATTGTGCAAATGTCAAACACACAAACACCCAAACCCATGAGCCCACTCTTTAAAACTCACACACACACTTGCACACTCACTCAAACGCACACATGCATTCATCTTTCTGGCTTGAAGAAAGAAACAGTCAGAATGGTAGGAATGTGTTTCCTGCTGACGATATCATGGTCTGAATGATTCATTCCTGCTCTTTTTTTGGCACGACGCCGACATCCAGGGTGTGATTCAAACATTCACACTGCGGGAGTGTTAGACTTGTAGTTCAAGATGTAAAAGTCAGAGCAATTTAAGGGGGGAACAGTCTCTGCCAGTGGCGCTGTAAATGTCAAATTACTTTCCAGGAAGAGACGCCAAGAAATCGGCTAAGTTAGGCCAGAAAAACTGAAATCTGAGCAAGTGTTTGTCTTATTTTTAGTAAAAGATGATCTATTAATCTTAATATGAGACACATTCATCTGATACATCCAAAAAATGCCTTATTTCAAGATTTTAAAAGACAAAAATATGTAATGTTGTTTTGTATGTCCAGATGAGAGACAAATACTTGCAAAGATTTCAGTTCAACAGCCCTCGTTTTCAGCCAGATATAGCATAAAAACAAAGAATATGACACCCTAAAGGTGTAGTACAGTCTGAGATTTTTCCCTTGTGATGTCTTTTGAGGTTATCTCTGAATCTGAATCTGAACATTTTTTCTGTCTCCTAAGAAAAACTGCACCTGGCTGCATCATCCCTGAAGTGTTAATACAGGAAGTCTTCAGTCTGTTTGTTGGATCAGAGAATCTGTCAGAGGAGGCGTTTGGGTGCAGGTGCTTCACAGCTCTCTCATCAAGAGGATGTTGTCTGTCCTACACTGAGCATCTCATTTTCCAGCCGTGGGGAGGTGTTTAAGGTACAAGCATCCGGCTTCCTCCCACGACCCGAAAGTCATCAGGCTGATTGGTCGCTCTTAATCGCTCGCAGGTGTGTGTGTGTGTGTGTTTAATGGTCTCTGCACACTATGACAGCTGAGGTAGACTCCTAACCCCAAAAGGGGAACAGTGGTGACGATCATGGCTAGATGAGGAAGTATTTTATATGTTTGGATTCTTTTCAAATGCATGAATCTACAGTCCATTTGGGAGTTTAAACAAGACACAGTGCAAAAGTTGAACACCTGAGCATATCTCATCGTTATAATAGAAGGAACAGAAACAACTTTGTGTTTCTTTTTTTTATGCTTCCCCTGCCTGAGTCTGTCTGAGGTCTATGTTCACTGGTTATGGCTGTTGAATTAAATCTATCAGCTGTGTCTCATTAACACTTCTTGACATATTTTATCTTTTTTTTATTTAACCTTTATTTAACCAAAGAAAAAAAAAAAAATTAAAAAAATAATAATGCTGTGTTCCATTTGTACACAGAACTGGGAAGTTGGGAGTGGGGATGGCACCATCTCTGAGTTCAGCATTCCAGTTGCCAAGTCAGAAAAACTTGCCGTGAAAGCAGTATTTCTGCATATAAACATGGAATAAACAAACACTTGGCAGAAATTCTAAAATAAAAAGAATCTAACAGGAGCTCAATTACTGTTTACCCCTGAACTCGGAATTTTCTACTGGGAATTCAGGGGTGGTGTGGGTGCTTCACTTACAAGTCGGAAATTCCAACTTTGGGGGGTCGTTCCAGCTGGGCGTTCCCATTCAGAACTAGGAAATTCCGACTTCCGAGTACAAATGGAATGCACCGAAAGTAGCTGTGCAACATATCAGCTCTCCTCAAAGAGAAGCCAAAACATGTAGAGCTCCCCCTGCTGACAGGCTGCAGTATGCACCACAAGGATAACTTTCAAAGTGTCAAACTAAGAAAACAAAACATATCTCATGTACATTTGCAGCAGCTAGCATGAGTTTTTAATCATACATAGTTAGAGATGGGAATCAAAAACCTGATCCTGTTGAGAATCGATAAGAAATGTTTCAATCCATTGATATTGTTAGCCTTTGTGCTTAACGATTCCCTTATCAATTCCCTTATTGAATCAGGATTTTCAGCTTGAAGTTTTGCTGAAGAACTGACTTCATAAAGAAATGTACATCACTCTCTCTCAGGAAATTCATATTCAGTACATTCAAAATGGTATAAATCACCTTATTTATCAAAATAACGAAATAGCGCAAGCTTGATGCTAACGCATATGGGAAACTGCTTTGATATGCTAGCAGTTAGCATACATCAGTATAACTTCAGCTTCAGAATAAACATACCACATCAACTCTTTGCAAAAAAAAAAAAAAAAAAAAAAGAATTTCAAATGTCAAAAGCTAACAGGCTAATGAAAGGCTCATGGCTGACTTTATAACTACAGAAAGGTTCCAAACAACTTAAACCATTGCTATAACCACTTTGAGACACTAGATGGCCTACTTGAATTATTCATATATTACATCACAGTACATCAACGTCACACTGTGTGCAATTTTTACCTGTTCCTGTATAATTATGCCCAGAAATATCCAGATTCAGGGACCAATTACATTTTATTCACTTACAGTATAAACTCAATTGAATGTTGACACAAAAAACCTGTAAAGCTACTTTTTGTACCAAGAAAATTCACAACAGGAATTGATAAGGGAATGGATAAAGAATCAGATCAATAAGCAGAATCGATTAGGGCTTCTGCTTTTCAATTCCCATCCCTATACATAGTACAGTGAGAGGAAAAAATGAGTACACCCCTTTTTAATTCCTTAAATTTCTGCCTGAATTGGTCGTAAAAATGTGTTCTGATCTTAACTCAAATCACAAGAATGAGTAAACGTCATCTGCTTCAACTACTTCCACCCAATTACATTTTATCATATGTTTATTGGCCATTTTGTTGACCCTCTTTTGGCAGCCATAACTTTAACCAGACATTTCCTGTAGCTGCAGATTAGATTAAAATGAAGCCCTTACTCTTCAGTTTTTGCCATTTAAGCTTGAAAAACATACATCTGTGGTAAGATTTGGATGGTTTTGTATCACTTCTTTCTTTTGGTGTATTTAAATTAGATTTCTTGACAGTAAGAAGTGTTTAGTCTTCAGCTAAACTCATCCTTCTAGATGTTACATCATCCTTTATTTGTCAACTACCTTTTTAAAATTCACATCTCTGAATGCCAAAGGTTGCACAGTGTCTATCATCGCTGATTATTATGTAAGTGTCCGTGGGTGACTCATTTCCCAGAGTGCTCTGTGCTTGTTGAGCCGAGTTCAGCCGGCAAACTAAAGCCCAAAGAGGCTTTCTGGGTGCATTATGTGCTGGAGCATTCATCATCAGGGGATTCATGTCAATACTGATCCACAGGCACATTTGGCTTCCCTGAGTGCTACTTCAACATCTCAGCAGCACTCTGCACGCAGCCGCTGAACAGAAGAGCCTCTAAACTGAGAGGTGTAACAAAGGACAGCTGCTTACTGTAGGGAGATGATAAAACAAGCTTCTTGACACAAACATCAAGCAAAAGACTGCAATCTAAAATGCTGGCAGTGATAAATATGTTGTACAGTTATTACAATAACCATGCGCTCAAACTCTTGTAGGGACCGATAAAACTCTGATCGATCTCATGTGACTTATTCTGACTCCAGACTCCTCAATCCAAGGAGCCCATTCGTCTCCATAAACTCCATTAAGGGCCAAATTCAGACAGTAATCGCAGCATTAGTCCAGATAAACAACAGCCACAAAGTTTCTGTGCGGCTCTAATGCGCTCTGATTCTGCCCCTGAGCATTGTTAATGGAGCTGGGAAGCAGAAGCGACTTTTAGGCTATTTGATTATTGGCATTTGTTTTTCCTTTGGCCTTGCACGTTGACTCAGATGTCCATGTGTATTTCCTGTAACTCCTTAACACAGTGCATACTTCATTTAATTTTGATTATCAAAAACATTTGTGATCTGATCTTGATCTTTTTCTGGTTTCCTCTCTGCTTCGACTTTTAACTCAGAATCTCTCCTATAAATAGTCTCAGCTCTTACATTATTAACAAGCAGCTCTTTGTGCATTCCTATCTATATATAGGGGTGGAAACAGTACGAAAATATTCTACCCAAGTATCATGAAGAGATGTCAGTAAGATCTTTGTTGAAGCTGAAGTCTAACTAAAAGAAGAGCTTTAATGTGAGAACAACACTGATTTAGGTTGAAGCTCCTGAATATTTGAGTTTCCTCTTTGTTTTGGCTTTGCACTTTGTAGACGCTCCCTACATCAAGACTTCAGGAAGGATTTGCTGTGATTTCAGTATGAGCAGCTTCTCCTCTTCCTCTATGTTAGTTCACCTGATCACTGAACCAGAGGTGTCAGCCAATCAGCTGCAGGCACAACTCTGATCATTTCTGCTTCTTAATGTTTCACTTATATAAATAGAGGTGAAACTACTGATTTCAAAAACTACACAAGCTGCTCTAAACTGGGGGATGGTGCCTAAATGCACAACACATGACTTTAAAATAGTCACAGATGTTTCCTGCCTCAGTTATGTATTTGATTTATGAATATGTACAGTAAGTACTGATTCATATTATTTATGGATCAAGAATTTCAAACTTTTACTGTTTAAGGCCTCTTGAATTTGTCTTCCTTGTTTTAAATCAGTAAATCTGGAAAGAAAATTTAAGACCAGTCTTTTTTTCATGTTGTGTTTTCAGGCTTTTTATGCCTTTAATAAGATAGGAGAGGAAAGTGGTTAGAGTACAAAAACAGAGTGAGAGTGGGGAGTGATACGTCAGGACACAGGCCACAGGCTGGATTCAAACCCAGGCCACCCCATGGGGCACGACCTAGACCACGATGCCATCTGCACCCCAAGACCAATCTTTTTCAAGCAGCTTTTAATGACGTGTCGTGCCATTTGTTGGCTATTTTGTAATTTCGGGTGTTTACTTTATGTCTTCTATAAGCTTAGCGTCTACATCATCTCTCCTGAGTCAAACCTTTTCTTTACATAATTTTACTATTTCTTTCTCCATGTTTGCTCAAATTGTTGTCACTGTTTTTCTGTCACACATTTACAAGATTGTTGATTCTTATTTTGCATCTGTTTTGTTCTAACCTGAAGCACTTTGGGCTGTCACATCCACCTCACAGGCCCAGTAACAACCAGACATGCACCGATCGATCGTTGTCGATTTCCTTAATTTTGGGTGATCAGTGATTGGCCCATCCTTACATATGAAACTGATCTTATATACCTCTGGGAAGGTCTGGCAGCCAGGCATTGTTGCTTTTTGCTCTGATAACCTAAAACTCAGGACATTTTATTGGTTGTTTAACTTAAAACATAAAGATTTTAGTGTTTCACTGGATTTTTTCAAATGATTTTTAATAAAATAAGATTGGAACATTGAAGCCATATGCTGTCAGTTATAGAAACTAAAAAGTAAAAATAGGTATCGGTAACCCAAATCGGTACGGCAGGTCAGGCTTTTTAAACATCAGTGATGCTCTTAGTAAGTTAAAACAGACTCCATTGCAGCATGCAAAGTGTTTACAGCAAGTTCAGTAACATGTAATATAAATTTTGATTAGAAATGTGAGAAATCTTTCCTGGATTGTGACTTTTTGCTGAGCTGCACTGATTTCCTCCTGGTTTTGGACTCTTTGTCAGACAAACTAACATTTCAAAGCCGGCGACAGAGATGCAGCCAAATGCAGAGATGCAAAGCTTCTCAGTTTTTGGACCTGATTAGCCAACCAGCTCCCTCGTGGGGGTTTTTGCGCTCCTCTTTCCAGCTGAGGGTATTTTTAGACGTTGCTCACATCAAGTCAAACAGAGTTGAACTGTCTTCCCTCAGAAGTGTGTCACTCATCTATCAAGCTCCCCTGACGTCTTGTACTCCTACATCCTGCACAACCTCATTCTGGTGTGAGCTAAAGCAGGGTCCACGTGAGTCTCAGCGTGTACCAGTGATGTTTGAGCCCCTTTCTATTTTTACATCTGGTGCAGCTGGACTGAATGTGATGACACATGAAAACGGTTTCTGCCTGTTTTCCAAGCACCCAAACGCCTCCTCCGCTGCTGCTCTAGCCTGTACGCTCCAGGTCATCTGCAGAGGAGCTGTCTGCTCCCTGCCTGCCTGCGTGTCTCCTGCTCGTGTTTGGGAAGATGCTGGGTGTGGTCACAGCCCATGTGGACAACGACTCCTGCTTGTTTTCACCTAAAGTGTCGTCCAAACTGACGTCATCTCTCTCACACACATGCAAACACAGTCACATATCAGCCTCTCTTTCTCTCCTTCCTCTCTCTTTCTCCCCCACTTCCACTGAGGTGTGTGTGCAGACAGACTGTAGCAAAATGGCCGCCACCGAGCCCACTGCTCTCTGTTTCTGCAGCTTTCTGTTCCCCCCCTCTCCTTCTCTTGCAGGATGAGAGCAAAGTGAGGGCACAGGCGAGAGATAGGTGTGTGCGTGTCGGTGTTTGAATTCATGCATCTCCGCTGCAGAGGTCAGGATGCCATGAATCCACATTGAGTTCTTAGTCAGAGCAGCCCAGCAGGGTGTCAGGGGGGAGGGGGGTAGCTGTGGGCAGATTGCAGCACATGTATGTTTGCTTTAAGGTAAACATGCATGTGCTGTGTGTCAAATATCTGGAGGTGGGGGGAAGTTTCAGGTTGTTCCTTTGTTTTTCTGGAGGAAGATTTGTGAGATCCAAACCACCTAAAGATCAAAGATCCCAGCTTCTCATCATCTGCTCGTCTCACACTGAAATTTGTCTCAGCTTGAAAAAGAAAAGGGGGGGCTGGCGGTTTAAGGAATGGGTCTTTAACTGGGACAAGATGGGTGCAAAAGGAACATTTTCCAGACTTCAATGGGAGGGAGATAAATCTTGTAGCAGAGGTATTATAAAACACGGCTCTGCAGAGGCTGAGTGCACTGAGTGCAGCCTGCTAATATGATTTATTTAACAGGGACCAGTAAGAAATACACATCATCTGTAGTGTGTTTCTCTATGCCATCATCATCATCATCAGCTCGACTAGCGCTCAGCTGCATTCTGCTAATCCGATGCCTGTGTTAGATGTAGGCTAAGACCAGTCAAGAAGGCTGAAAATTAAAAAGAAGATCATTGGGAAAAGAAAGGTAAAAACATTACCATACACAGCTGGAGCACTGTGTATGGTATGAATGTGATGCTGCTTTTTCTAAGAAAACATCAAAAATAAATCTCATGGAAACTGTTTCTATGCCACTGGAGAAAAAAGATGGATGGTTAATTGCTATTGTTCTTGCTCAGCCATTAAAGCTTATTTCCCCCACATGCATCCCCATCAGAGGGATTAAACTGAACTATTTAGCTCTCCCTTGGACTCCACTCTGAACTGGGAGCGTTATTTCTCACACATTATGACTATGACAGCATGCTTTACCCTTACAGTGTGTATAAATCTGTCACAGGGCTGCGCTTTGATTCCCTTTTCTCAGTCAGAGTCAAACAGAAATAACCAACACTTACCTCTTAATGTAGTTTTTGCCATAGAGAATCTGCTGCAATAGTGTGACGAGTCCAAATGCACAAATAAATATAAAACAAAGAGACCTATTGCCGAGTATGTCTTTACCCGACGATGGGTCGGCGTATCCCATTCTTTTTCGCAGCATCCAGGGCTGACGGTGACACCCGTTCAGGTGCCTCTCTCCGCTGCATTCAGGACCAGGAGCGCTGCTGCCGTATTCTACCTGCTGGAATGACCATCGTCCGCCGCCGTCTCTAGGCTACTTTCCTGCTCTCACACCGCAGCATCGCGCTGCTGCATCAGCTGTGATCTTAATTGCAAATCATCAGCGTCCACTTTCAGCTTAATGAATCCCTGACCTCTATCTGAGGAGCGGACGGGTGTCGGAGCAGACAGCGCCCTGCTGCAGGTTGGAAATGTCTGGTGCGCTCTCGTCGCTGAGGCGCAGTCGCTCGATCGGATGCAAGCAATGCAGATTATCCCCCAAATTACGAGCTCAGCCGCGCATTTGCCCGAGAATAATCCCGATTGTTTCTCGAATCAGATCGTGCAAAGGCTGATCGGTGTCAAACGCGATTTGGTTTTTTATGTTTTTAGGATAAGGCTGCCAGGCTACGAGCTGCGACAGAGGGAGAAAACACAACGTCCATGCTTCATCTCAAATCTGAGCGAAGCTGCGTGACCGAAATGCGGGGGGAGGAGGAGGAGGAGGAGGGTGCGCCTTTTCTCAGCCAGCAGCAGGACGCGCGCTGCGTTTCATTCAGACATACTGTAGATGCTCTTACTCAGCCAAAACCCCAAGGTCATAGGATCCGAAACCAGGATGTACTTCCACCTGCACTACACATTAAAAAACAACCAGATTCACCCAGCCCTCTGGGGGGAAATCCACGGGTCTGCCAATAAACAGATTGCATAACTCTGCCCTGAGATTTCTCAATAAACGTGATGCTCGAGGGTATTTTGTAGCTGCTTCAATGGATCAGTATTTCCATTTCTTCTTGAATGTTTCTAACAAATGCAGCTCATGTCAAGGTGCTACTTAAAATTCCGAGGCCTACTGCTATTAATGGTGTTATAAAATCAGAGTAGAGCCTAAATTTAGCCACAAAAATATGAAGTAACTGCAGAAGATGAATAAATTATTTTATTGCATGAAAAATATTTATTTAAAAAAAATACATAGGGCTGATATCTAATCAGCCAATCACACGGCAGTACTTCAATACATTGGTGGAGAGGAGGTGAGCATCAGTATGGAGAAGAAAGGTGTTTTAAGAGACTTTGGACGTGGCATGGTTGTTGGTCTATTTGACAAAATGCTGATCTTCTGGGGTTTTCACCCCCAGCCGTCTCTATGGTTTACAGAGAATGGTCCCAAAAAGAGAAAATATCCAGTGAGCAGCAGTTCTCTGGGACTAAACGCCTTGTTGTAAGATCTTCTCTGAACACAAAACACATCCAACATGAAGCAGATGGGCTACAGCAGCAGAGGGCCAGATAAGAACAGGAAACTGAGGCTACACTTCACCAAAACTGGACCATAGAAGACTGAAAAATGTCTCCTGGTCTGATGAGTCTGGATTTCTGCTCCTTATTCAGATGGCCGGCTCAGGATTTGGAGGAAGCATCATGAAAGCATGGATCCATCCTGCCTTGGATCAACGTTACAGCCTGCTGCTGGTGTAATGGTGTAGGGGAGATTTTCTTGGCACACTTTGGGCACCAACTGAGTCTGGTTTTAAGTCCACAGCCAGGTTCACATCATGGATGTTCAGCTGACAAATCTACAGCAACTGTGTGATCCTATCAGGTCAATATGGAGCAAAATCTCTGGGAAAGATTTCCATACCATACCATACCATACCATACCATACCATACCATACCATACCATACCAACTTTATTTATAGAGCACTTTTAAAAACAACCACAGCTGTAGACTAAGTGCTGTACAGGTAGATCAATAATAAAATGATAAAAACAGATAAATAAAAACAGACACATAAAATAAAACATTGTAAAAACAACTAAAAACAAATAAAAGGGAATAAAAGAAAATAAAAGAGATTAAGACCAGGCAAAGAAACTAAGTCTCGCCGGGGTTAAAAGCCAAAGAATAAAAATGGATTTTAGGACCTGTTTTAAAAGTGGACAGTGAAGGGGCCTCTTGTCACCAAGAATTAAAGCAGTTCTGATAAAGGGGCTCAAACCAGCACGGTGGACATGCCCACTTCAAATTTTGACAACTAAACTGTCGGATTAATTCCTGATATCACCTTCTCAGAGCAAAAGTCCTGACAGAGGTCGGTGGATTACTGTGACCCTGCTGCTGATAAATGTATGTGTGGTATTGATTTCTGTCCACGTTGACAGCTGCTTGATGAAGTGACTCTGGTGCAGTCTGGGTTGCTTCAGCTGTGTGGATTAACACCTTTAAAAACAGCAGAATTGTGGGCGGATGTGAAGAAGAAGTGTCTGATGAATAACGGTTCAGTCAACATGGTGTCAGACTCTGAAAATGTAGGAATTGTCAGAATAAATTTGCAGACACCATAAATATCCTACACATTCGTAGCAATCTGTTATTTCTCTCTGTGTCAAAGACCGAGCAATGACACCGGTCTACACAACTGTCTCTTGAGACTTGTCTTCAGGAGCCTCGAGGCCCTCCCAGGCCAGATTGGATCTGTATTCCCACCAGCATGTTCCGGGTCTGCCTTCAGGGTTTGTCCCAGTTGGACAAGCAAAGAATTTGAAGCATACAAGCCAGTTCAACCACTACTCATGAGACCAAGAAGCAGCAGGAGGCCTGAAGATAAGAGTGACCCCAGGCACCCTGAAGGAAGCTGATTTCTGCCTTGTATCCACAGTCTAATGTCATTACTCTAAGCTTATAATCATGGACTTGAAAGATAACCATGGTTACAAAGCGGTGGAATGAAAAAAGAAAGGCTTTTAGACTCTACTCACACCCACTTCCTCCCACTTCATCTTCTGTAACTGTATTTTGCTTTGAGTGCTATTAAGTTCAGCACAAAAAGCAGAATCACAGCATTGAAACTTCTGTTTTATCTGACACACGATCAAGTCTTCATGAAAACTGAGCAGTAACATCAAGAAATCATACACACAAAGGTTCATTTAGTCAAACTCAATTAAACCTACAAATGCCTCCTAGACTTTTTTAGTTTCTCTATCAAGATTCTTTTTCATTTAGACTTAAAATGTGCATCACATGACTGGAACTAGAAAAGCAGTCAGAGAGCGCAGACCTCCACCAAGCATATTGTGATTGTCACCAACACTTAAGTCCTACATTAATGTTATACTCCCTTTCAGCAGACTGTCTGCTACAATTTGGTGTTAGGTGCTGTTTTGTATGATAATTTGTTACCTGACAGTGTTGAAAATTCTGATGACCCAGTACATATTTCATATTCAGGATCTGGATTGTACTTTAACATCTGTCAGAAATTATGGTGACCTTGTCTTGTATTGTTTTGCAAAGCAATCCGACCATTTATCATGGAGTTATATACACATATGGTGAAAACAGCCCTATCTCACAATGATAAAGAATCTTTTAAAAAGTCCTGGATCCAGACAGTGATCTGGATCACCTCCAAAATTTAATCACTTCTTCCTTATCCCATTTTGAACATTTCCTGAAAATTTTATCAAGATCCGTTAATTACTTTTTGAGTTATGTTGTTCACAGACAAACTCTCTCAAAAACATAACCTCCTTGGCAGAGGTAATAATAAAGTCTGAAACACAGATTTGAATTGAGAAATTATCACAAGATTTCATGCTGATGTAGGTTTTATGCTAATCAATAGACATAGCTCCACCTTTTGCTTTCTCATGCTGCATTTTATGCTATGCACAGGTTAAATACTCTTGCAGTCTGTCAGCAGGGGGCAGCAGCACCGTGTCAGAGTTACCCAATCAATCCAACAGATTGTATAATTAAAACCTGAGGTTACAAATGACTAACTGTGCGTAGAAAATGTTTGTTTACATTGGGTTTCATGGACCTCAGTGAATGTGTTCAACCATTCAATCAGTCTCATTATTTGTTAATGTACTCCACAGCTTTGCTAAGTGGTACATTGCATTTGGCTAATACTCAAGTGGCATGTGAAAGTGATGAAAATGTAGTTCATCAGTGTCCATTTGAGGCTGGCTGCAGAAACATCTAAAACCGCATAAAAACCAGTTGAAATAACTGAGCATGTTTACAGCCTGGTTTAAAAATTCAGTGATGGTTTTGGGTGCCATGTCACCTGCTGCCATTGGTCCACTGTGTTTTCTGGAGTTCAGCATAATCGCAGATGTCTCCCAGGACATTAGAGTGCTGGTTTCATTGTCCAGCAGGTTCTGGCTCCTGCCCACAGCGCCAGAAGAACCAGAAGCTGGTTAAACGACCAAGATATTACTGTGCTTGATTTGACCTGAATCCCCAGAGAATTTATGGACTGTTCTCAGAAAGAAGAAAAACAGCAGACCCAGCAACAAAATGAGCTGAAGGCTGCTATCAAATCAACCTGAGCTTCAATAACACCTCAGCAGAGCTACAGGCTGATCTTCTTTATGACAGGACTTCATGCAGAAGAAGACAAACATGAACTGTAAGCCATAATCATGACAAAAGAAATACAGGGTGTCCATAAAATCTCTTCAGAATTAAAAAAATATTCATTTCTTATACAAATAAACAGAAAAATGTGTGGAAACTGTGACAACATGAGGAGTAGATATTAAAGTTTTTATAAAAACTTATTCAGCACACCTCTATATGAGCACCATTAGTTGCACGAAGCACATCCAGACAGCACTGGATTTTTGTCATGTTCGCTGTAAGAGCTGCCAGAAAATAGCAGAAAAAGCACTATGTGATAAAAACTGGAAACATCATACTATTTCCAAAAATCTTTACACCCAGGATTAACATCAATCATAAAACAATAAAATATGACACTCAGTGTTATTTGGTCTGGCCACCAGGGAAATAAGAAAAGAATACTGGGTTTATGTATGAGATAGATTGACAAAGATAAATACTCAAAGATTTTGTCTGTTTCCCAAAACACCTTCTATAGTACAAGCAGTAACACTATACTACTCAGGTTCAGGTGAATTACTGCCACCTACTGGAATGAGTCAACATTACAGCCGCATTGCAATAACACTAATGCTGGACTGTCTGTGAGATGAAGGTGAAGTAATGTGAAAAAAGCACAGGCAAATCATTTCACTTCTTGCCGTAAAAGAAATGTTTACATCTACCAAATTCATCCAAGCCCATAAAAAAAAAAAACACTTCTTAATTTTTTCCAAACCACAGTCTGGATTATAGGGAAGAAGTTTTCCCAACAGCTATAAAATTGATGGTTGATTTATTCCAGATCTATTTTTCAATAAAGGATAAAATGTAAGATTAAGAAAACAATTAGTATGGTGAATTCTGATGTAACATAATTCTATGCTTTTCCCATTTTCCTTTCAGAAAACAGGAACCTGAATCTATCTGAAGTTGTTGTTTTTCTGACTTTGACACAAACATTACACCACTGAAAATAATAAAAGGACCAAAAACTTAACAATTACTTAAAAGAGCTCTTGGCTATTAACCATTTCCTTGTCTTGCTTAATTTCATTAGTATTTTATTTACATTTAATTGAGCTATTTTTTGTGTGTATTGTACCTATATCTTCTCACTGAATTATGTCCAAAACTGAAAACCAGTGTAGCATATTACAAAAAGGCCCCTTAGAAGAGTCAGACAACATACTACATTTAAAATCAGTAGGCAGTATCAGTGACACGCACTGACGTTTTGGAGGCCAGGGGCAAAAAGAAGAAAAAGGCACATACAGCGTGTCCTCACCAATCAAGCACAGTGACTACCATTACGAAAGAAAAATATATGTACCAATATATTTTTTGAAATGTATTGTAATATATTATTGATATATTATGATATACATGGAATAATATATTGAGGGCACATATACAATATATTATATATTCATGAAATAATGCAATATATTGCAAAATACACAAATGATTGCCACTTTCCATATATTGCAATATATTGGAAAATATAAATACTAAATCTCATATATGGGAATGAATTACCTAATGTATGACATGATATTTTCCAATATGCTGCAATATATTTTTCTTTCATAAGGATATTCAAATATCACTTAGTATAATGAAGTAAAATCTATCATTAGGACACACATGTACAAAATCTGGCAGGAAAATTGGGACAGCATAACCGCAGGAAGACATTTATATAGCATACAACCACAAATCAAAAAGAGTGAAACATGGGGTAGGAACAGGGGGGTATTCCACGAAGCTGGCTTAGCTCAAAGCCTGGCTTATTTGGGTTAGCCGCGCTAACTTTAGCGAGAGTTGGGTTCCACAAACGAGGCTTAGGGCTAGCGTGGCTTGGTAACCATGGTAAATTAGCCAGTGCGACTAGCCTGGTCTCGGGCAGGCTAAACGTCAGGCTTACCTTAGCTGCGTCTCAGAGAAGGTCCGACCGGCTTCTAAAAGACGCCTTGTGAACTGCAGGTGTAACATTAAATTAATCTATATCTGTAATAGATGATGTTCTTGTTCAGAAACATAAACTGAGACCTTTTGGTAACTTTTCTGACACCTGCTAAAAACCAAAAAGTCAGAAGGATCGTGAGGCTCCGCTTTCACGGTCCGTATTCATACTGAAAATCAAGATCAAGTGAGCTTTTGTCCTTCAGCTCCACGGGAGGTTTCCGTCCTCCCTGAGCTCGCTTTAGGACACCTGCGTGATCCTTTGACAGGTGAACTGCCCCAGTTATACTAGACTGGAATAACCGTGAGTCAAGACATGTCAGATACTAGACTGTCTGTCCACATGGTAGGAAAGTTGGTGGCTGAGAGGTTAGAGAGTAGGGCACAGACGCACGGTGAGGCATGTTTTATTTGCGGCGTGGGTTCGATCCCACTTGTGGTAAGTATTTGAAATAACTGATTTTCTTTCTTCTGTCACCCTGAAAGTACAGTCAACATATAACAGAATAAAGGCACAAATTGTCTTATGATATAAAAGGTGACAACAGCCACAATTTTCCATAGAAATACCCTCCGTTCTGATCATGATGATAATGTAAAGGTGATTCCACATGGTGACATAACTTTGTGTCTTCCTCCTTATTTAAATATAGGGCACTGTATCACTGACACATCTCATCTGACAGCTGAATCATCTCTAATAAAAAAAAAAGATATCTCATCTACATGTCTTTTTCTGCTGTTTTAGTCAGTGTTTGATGAAACATCACCCCATGAAGTATATAGGCCTATATATATGAACAGCTTTAATTTAATCAAGACCAATCTCCTCTGGGCCACAGCAGTGTGAGGAGCTTCAGAGTGAGAAGAAAAAGGGTAATCAAACTCAGCAGAAACAGTCAGTGTTGATTTGACACATAAGCATGATATTCTTGAACAAGCAGCGTCTCTGGCTTTGTTAATTGCCACCGTGTCACCCTTTTATGTGATTTTCACTTTGTAGTCATCATACGACTCCATGAGGGGTATTTTCTCCGCTGAGGGAAACGTCTCCGCTCTCGGTTTTGACATGATCTGGTCATTTCGACAATCGACACGTCGGGGCTTTTTATCTACCGCGGACGCGCGCTTAGCCGCAGCTTAGATCAGCCTGGCTTGAATAAGCGTCTCTGAAAATCAGCTGAGCCTCGTTAGTGGAACGACTTGCAGCTAAGATTAAAGTGGCCGCTTATTCAAGCCACGCTTACCGGCGATAGCCCAGCCTTCTTTAGCCAGCTTCGTGGAATACCCCCCAGGAGGGACAGGTTTGTGTTCACAGTGCTCAAAACAAAACTAAAAACAGTTCAATGTCTGTAGTTAGAGTGCAGTAAGTATAATGAGGAACAAATAAAGGTGATACAAATTTTGCAGAGGGATAATTTTACTAAAATTAAAATTAATAATTTATTTCTTTAAATTTATTTATTTATTTATTTATTTATTTATTTATTTATTTATTTGTCGTTTTGCTCTCGCCATCTCTTCCCTCACACTCCAGTCCAGTAGGTGGCGGTAAATGCACCTGGAAGTTCGATGCCTACCTTCAATACAAAGAAAGAAAGAAAAAGAAAGGAAATGACGACATGCATCTATGTGATATAAAACCCGTTCAGTTCGCGGGAATCCAAACACCGCCATACTGGCAGGAGATAGCAAAACTGCCCAGAAGTCTGTTTTTATTGTCTCTCTTAGTCTGTAAAACTATGGTGGACGCCTGTTGTGCGCCGGGATGTAAGAACAACCGAGGAGATGGGAAGGGGAGGGCGTTTTACCGCATTCCCAAAGACCCAGAAAGACGACAAAAGTGGGTTGCAGCCATAAAACGGGCGAGAAGACAGCAGAAAAAAAGTGAGGACTGGGAACCCAAGAACCCCGGATTCCGTGTGTGTAGTGAACACTTCATATCAGGTACGGTATTGAACGCTTTCCATTTGATCAGATTATGTATTTCACTGTCACTCATAGTGCTTTTGTTGGAAAAGGCGAGTCAGACCCATGTGTTATGACTCTGATTATACAGGTCTAACAAGCTTAACACGGAAACTAATCTGTGTTGCAAACTCAGCTTTGAGCAGAAACCAATTGGGGAAAAAAATCATTGGTCTAATGCTTGAATGTCGTGGCTTACTGCATTTTATGGAGATGGGAACAGTATGTGATTGATTGAAGATTGTGTTGGATTTACTGCTTTAATTAAATCTGTAACTTTCATTTGTGTTTGTTGTAGGACAAAAGAGTGATAACCCTTTGTCACTTGACTATGTGCCATCCGTCTTTCCATACGTGCCATCCAAAGATAAGAGAAAAAAACAGCAGAAGATCAACCGTCGAAGAACTAAGCAGGCTGAGAAGTCATCGCCGCCACCAGCAGAAGATCTTTCAGTAGACTGGCCTGAAGACGACAGCTATCCTCTTGCTGGATCTGATATTGTCGCAGGAGTATCTCCAGTGAAAACTTCCCACAGTGAGCCCCAATCCACCCCTGATAATCATGAGAGCACAGCAACCCCACCATGTGCCAGTGAAGACCGTGAGACAAACATTCGATCTTTTGATTCAATAAATGAGAAAAGTCTTCAAAACAATGATAAAAAGGTTAAAATTCTGACTGGTTTACCAACATTTTCAGTCCTAATGATACTTTTTGATTTTGTGGCTCCTTTTCTGAAAGATGATTCAGGCATGACACCGTTTCAGCAGTTTATGCTCACTTTAATTAAGCTCAGATTGAATTTTACTTTTGACTTTCTTTCCTATTATTTTTCTGTTGATTTAATCACTGTTTCCAAACTGTTCAAACACTGTATCAGTGTCATGCATTGTCGGCTGGTGCCAATTTTAGTCATATGGCCTGACAGGGAATCATTTAAAAAAACTCTCCCATGTGTGTTTAGGAACACTCCCTATGAAAAAACAGTGTGCATTATTGACTGTTTTGAAATATTCATTGAGAAACCCATTAACTTGTCAGCCCTGCATCCAGTGCACGAGTCACTCCATACAATAAAATACTTAATAGCCATTTGTCCACAAGGTATGATTTCTTTCGTTTCAAATGGCTGGGGCGGTTGCACAAGTGATAAGTTCATCACAGAGCAAAGCAACTTTTTATGTAATTTGCTCCCAGAGGACCTGGTTTTGGCATACCAAAGTTTTACTTTTAACAAAAATGCACAGTCATCTCAACCTGAAACTAAAATTTCAGCGTTCACTCCTGGCAAAGAACAGTTAGAGCCTGTTCGCTTGAAGGGCACCAGAAGTCTGCCATCTCTGAAGAAACACATTAAGAAAGTAATAGGGCTCCTTCGTCTGAAGTACACGATTTTGCAAGGCTCTGTGCCCATAGATTTCATGTTCATTGATAAAGAAAATGATGTGACTTGCCTTGACAAAATTGTTAATGTTTGTTGTGCTCTTACAAATGTCTGTGAATCTGTTGTATCTTTTTAGTAACTGCTTTCAGCAGTGATGTCATTCACAACACTGAACAAAAGGAGGTGAGTGGTTTCCATCATACGAATCAATACACGTTAAAAAGAAGTGTGTTTTATTATTGACTGTCAATAAACCAGAGACTATTGTTTTTAAATCCTGTTTGTTTTAGATTTTTTTTTACTTGTGTGATTAGTTTATGAGAAACTGACCATAGCTACCAACTAAGTTTAATACAAGTCTGTGCTAGTTTTGCAGTTTTTTGTGCATTATTGACTGTTCTGCAGAAAGGATATATATTCTCTTCTCACAAAGACAGGTTTGGTGAAATTTCTGTGAACAAAAACCTGGTGCAGAAAACAACATTTTCCCTACTTAAGGCTCCCAACAGTTGCACCCCTGTTGACTTTTAGTAGTTTGTGTCATACTACTGCAAGCAAAAAAGTCTTGAGTAAACTCCATTTACTTGTCAAAAAAGGCAACATCCCTCACTTTCACAAAAGGTGGAGTGCTTTCCTTTTCAGTCACTCTAAAATCACTCAAATAAAATCAAATAAAGAAATAGCTACTTTCACACTTGGAAATAATATGGATGGCGCTTCATTGGTGTAATGTTTCCTTGCCCTTTTTTCTCCAAGGCAAAAACTTGCCACACAATGAGCTGCCTCAATTTCAAAGGGGACATATCATGCTTGTTTCTCCTTTTCACTATGCCAGACTAGGATGCCCGTGAAGCATTTCTGCCCTCAGTACAAGTCATTTAGTTCCTTCACTGCCCCACAATAGCGTTCTCAATATCCTCATTTTAGGCCATTCTGAAGATCTCCTTGAAAAGTTCCGTTTGGGGAATGACCTCCAGTAACCTCACAACGTCACAGCCCTTTGTACTCTGATTGGTCAGTTCTATCAGAGGGGCGGAGGGGCCAGGGGGCGGTTTTTGCAGCATGGCAGTATTTACAAAATCCTCACATTGAATAGAGCAGACCAAGCGAGTTTGCTGTTTGCCAAAACTTCACCGTAAGGCATTGATAGCAGTAATAAAATGGCAGGGTGTAGGACACGTCCTCAGACCCAGACAGTTCTGCAGCTCAGGAGGAAGAAAATCCACCTCGACACAGATCATCTCAGGACGCTTCAGTGTGGTGAGTCAAACTGGTACTGTAACATGTACAGTTTAGAAGTGGAAATATAGGCAGACTTCAGCAATAAACTATTTCTATAACAAGGCTCCATCCTGCTCCTTCACCTTTCTCTGTTTGTTTTATCCGTCATGCTGAAAGTGTAGTCTAAAGATCGCCTCTACCGTTTGTCACTATGTTATTACCACAGCATTATTGTGGTCCATGTTCACAGTGCATGTTAGAACAAGCATGCAAATATCACAGTCTCACAAGTATTACGACGTCTGCTAAAACTACAGTGTTTTAACTGCTAATTCACCATGTAAAGCCGAGCTGCTCAGCAGAGCAGAGTCCCTGCATCCAGCACTCAGTCAGTCGGCTCTTGGTGGGTGTATCCCTCGGTGGCGGTTGTGTGACTAACTGACATCACAGAGGAGGAGCTGCTTTATCAGATTACTCCAATATAAAGAAAGGATCCTCCTGTCATCACAAAGGTCGAAATCTCGCGGCAATGAGCTATTTTCAGAGGCATCAAATCTCGTTCTAGGATATCAGAAAAAATATAATATCTCATTTTTTGAAAATTCAGGGGGTGAAAGGTCTTGTTTTCAAATTTATTATATTAAGTATTAAATCGGGGATCAGCATGATATGTCCCCTTTAAATGAGGCCTTTGGCACAGTATTGGCATTAAATCTCTGTATTTTAGTTTAGTAACGTTTATTTTAGTAAGTTTTGTAAACTCTCAATATGGCTTAATTTAGTCATCTGTATGGTAAATCCTCTATCCATCATCTATGACGAAAGCCTCCTTTTTTATGTATTTCAGTTAACAGATGTATTTTCACTCATTGTTTTGTTAGTTCTTGTGAACCATAATAACCCTGTAATAAACAACTGGGAACCGGGGACCAGAATAACCAAATGTGAATAATAATTGGAACCCTGTTGCTATTCAGGGTTTGGTTCAGAGACCGTATAAAATGTGTCATTCGGGTTCTGTCTTACCCTGAAAACGTCTTTGAAAATGAAAAGTTCTTTTGGTAACACTTTTCCTTGCCAATTTTTCAATATTTTCATACGCTTGTCCATATTTCAATTGCTTTGTTTATCTTGTCCATTCCTCTGAGCGAGCATAACGAGCGAATTGTCCCTTGAAACAAGATTGATATACATAATGAATGACGGCAATTGGTGACATAAACAGTCGTTAATCGTCTGCCGATTACACGTCCTGTGTAATTTTACACCCTTTCTTCCAAATCGATCAAAGAACAAAATTAAACTAAGGGGACGTATTTTTGCGGTGCACAGGAAGCAGCACGGATGTAATTTGTTGCAACGCAAGTCTCTCTTCCGGCCTCTTTCCCCTCAGCTCCCGGTCCAAAATGGTGAGACTTGCAACTCGATAAGAGAAATCTATTAACATCTGTTTGAAGTGATGATTTTGTGACACTAAGTGTTCAGGGTTTGATGTCGGGTAAACATTTTTACAGTTTGAATTAAATATTTTTCAGATAAATCTCCTATTTGAGGAAATAACTGTCGTTTTTGGTACACCCATTCGGCGTTGATGCTACAGCTAGCTGTGATGTGTTAGTGTGCAGAATGGTCTTCATTTCACTGAGAGAAAGACAGATATACTTTTAAACTTCAATTAAAGTTGATACAAGTCGACCAGAAGACGTGTTTTTAATAATTCACATCAGGAAATTAATATTTGGTGATATTCTGCAGTGGCTTGTAGCGGTTAGCATTTTTAGCTAGCCACCATTGAACGCGCTTCACATGTAATGTCTACACGTTAGTAAACTAATGTACAGGCAAATTTTGAGAGCTTGTCGTTGTGGACAAGGGTTTTATTATGAACAGAAAGGCAGAGCTCACTCTATTTGTGTGAACACAGAGGCATTGTGTAGTATGTATGTTAGGTATAATGGTTCATCTTTTACCCTCCTGTATGTATGTTGCGGTGCTTTGCTGCCACCAGAGTCTTGTCAGTGATGTCTTCAAACACAATTGTCTGAACAAATGACTTTCTGTGATTCATCTTTCTGTGCTGAGACAAGACTAGTTAAAGGTATATGTGTTATAGAGTGTTGGGGATAAGTTGTCTGACCTGTACCTGTCTCTGATCTCCTTCCTCACAGACGAAGGGAACATCATCTTTCGGTAAGCGCAGGAACAAGACGCACACCCTGTGCCGTCGCTGTGGATCAAAGGCCTACCATCTGCAGAAATCCTCCTGCGGAAAGTGTGGCTACCCCGAGAAGCGCAAGAGAAAGTGTAAGTCATTGAAACACAATGAACACAGTTATCAACACTTGGATTATATTTAGGGCATGGAAAAACAAGGCTGCTGTGATTTTTCTCCTTCGACTATAGTCATACTTAGTTCTTGTGAACCTACTACTGTGGAAGGCATAGCAGATTATCTTACTGATTGTCTGTAAGACTGGTGTACGTTTTCAGTAGTATAATTCTTTTGCTATCAGTGTTTGTGCTCGCAAGTTTTACAACAAGAACCAAAGTGTCTCTGAGTGTCCAAAAATATGAAAACAGACTCAGTCCTTCAGCTGGCAGAGACACTGATCAAATTGAATCCAAAAAAACAAAGATTTTATGAATGCTCAGGCTGCTTTAATTGAATGTTTGTTTTTTGTTTGTAGACAACTGGAGCGCCAAGGCCAAGAGGAGGAACACCACTGGCACCGGCCGTCTGAGACACCTGAAGGTCGTCTACCGCAGATTCAGGTAAGAGCTCTTTATATCTCAGCAGAATCTGCTGCTGTTACTTTCAGTGTGTGCTTCTGCTGAAGATTTTTAGATACAGGGTGTCCGCGGGGTCTCAAAAAGTATTAAAAGTTGATCCATCAGTTGTGGGAAAATTAAGGCCCTTAAAAAGTATAAAAAAGTCTGTACCCTAATGTTATGTGGTATTAAATTTTATTGGTGTTCAAGCTTTGACTCCAAAAACAGATAGTTCCAAATATCTGCCACGGAAATAGTCCATCTGGTTTGAAAATGTTTTCAGGGTCTGAACCTTCTAAAATAACCACACCTGGTGATTGGACGATCGTTCTGCTCGTCACACTCATCACAGACCAGCGTGAGGATCTAGAAAAAGCTTTATCATCTCAAAATATTTCTCTCTAGATCATAAAAGTTTCTCAAGCCTCCTGAGAAAATTTCTCTTTTGATGACCTGGGATCTTGGATTCTTACAATTTAGAGAAAGCTTCCCTTGATCTCAGTTGTTTTGGAACAAATTTTCTTGGTTCAAATCAACTTTTTACTGGATACAACGGGATAAGGCCAGGTATTTATCAATACGGTTATGTAGCGCTGTTGTTCGAGACGTGACAACAAGCAAAGTTGTAACTTTGTGAGGCTGGCTATATGTAGCACTGGCAGCCCAACATATCCGTAGGCTAATGTGACAACAAACTCAGTTTAGTAGCTTAGTAGCCGTCGGTATGTAGCGCTGATAGAAAGCGAATCGTACAATCTTAAGCACTTGTCCTAAACTTTGACAATGATGAAATAAACTTCTTGTTTATTTTTTTCTCCAAGTTGGCCTTGAATAACCGATGTTACTATGTGTGAGAATGTTAATGTTAATTAATCTGCCTTTAGTTTCATTTATTCTTTCAAGCTTTATTCCTTCTCAGTTTACCTCATTCATGTTAAAATGCAAACTACAACTGTCAAAGATCGGTTGCTAACAACAGCTAAAAGTGGGGGTAAGGTCTTAAGACTTTTTGAAAGGTTTTTAAAAAAGTGTTAAAAAGGTATTGAATTTAACCTCAGGATATCAACATATACCCTGAGATATTCTGTAATGGTTAAGGGTGTTTTTCTGTCCCTGCACGAGTAACGCAGACCACATGAATGGTTCTTAAACTTGTTGTTAACTCTAATGCTACGGTTTGCATTTGTGTTTAAAATCACTTCTAAAACTTGAACAGACATGAGTAATACTATGATTGTCCAAAGATAGATTTCACAGCCTGGATAATAAATGTTACAGTGATGTAGAGTATAAATTCCAAATGTTTTTTAATGCTTCAGCTGAGATGAAGCTGGAGTTGGTATAATCTCACCTCCAAGTTGGTAAAGTGACTTCATAGCTACTAAACTGAAATTATTAATCATGAAAATAATGATGTAGTGACAACACAAGTAAGTGGGAAGTCAAACGGGTTGAAATCACTTAAAAAATTAACCAACTATACTCACAACAACAGCTTTTCACTAAGAAATAAACACAAAGCTGTGAACCAAATATCTGTGGTACGGTGGTATTTCTGTAAAGCTGGAGATCCAAACAGGAGATTTTGGTTTCCTGCTGGCTCATGTTGCAATCCCACTGAACAGTTCTCATACTTGGCTTTAATGCAATCCTTGTCAGCAAACAGGGAGTACTTTTCCTGGTTTGTTTCAGAATGCACTGGGGGGAAAAGTATTGAAAGAAAAGCTTTCTTTACTTCCTTGAAATAAAGTGTTTCTGTGCTGCTCACCTGTGATGGTGAAAAATAATTGTCTGAACAAATGAATTCAGAATGATATCAGAATTTTCTCTGAGGTAAGCAGCATCAAAAAACTAGACCTCCACTAAGTCTGTGTCCAGTCTGTTTCTGTGGTTTTAGCTCTTTCCTCAACTTTTCCACTGCAGTGTTGAGCCTCTCCTCTTTTTGTCTGCACCTGTTGACTACAGGTCTGCCTCTGCTCGCTGTGACAGGTTATTGTTGTAGCAAAGCAAAATACAATATGACATCAACACTCAGGGTTTTATTCTGAAAATCAAACAGATGTTTAATGTTGTTTTTGGTGCCTGACTTCCTGTCCAGCTCGGCCTGCTCTGTGCTAAGTAATGCGTTGTGACTCCACCATCAAAATGGAAGCCCTCTTCACCAGCTCCAACCTGCTGGGTCTGAAATCGGCTCTGGTGCCGTGACGGAGCAGACTTGGATCTGGTGGAATTGGGCTGTAAGAGGAGAGGATCAGTGACGGTCAAATGAACTCAGGGTGTGTTTGTGAGGTCTCAGTGTCACAACAAAGTGGACAGTGAAGGACTCAGAAGACTTTAGTTCAGAAAACGACTTTAATTTATTACAATGACATGTGAAATAATGCAACCTAAAACTTAATGTATCACAGAAAAAAAAGTATAGTTAAACATTTTTGCTGTTGTATTTCATTAATCTCTCCCAGTTTTGGGATCCTGGTATCAGGTTTTCACTCTGTGCCACCATTGTTCCGTGTGAAACAAGTCAGGTCACAGTCTTCTTTGGAAAAGGCCAAATCAGTCATCACAAACTGAAACAGTGTGGCTGTTTCCACGGTAGTTTTATTCACTTTTTACTGGAAAACCAAACTCTTCACTTCGATAAACAAGAAGACCTGTCATGACTTCATCAGTATGTCCCTCTGTGCCAAGGAATGCATCAAAAAAGGCTTCTTGCCCTGAAAAGAAAGGAGATCAAAACAGTGTTATTTTTAATCTAGATGCTGCCAACTCTTAACATTTTAACACAGTTAGCTGTCCAGTCGGCTGTAAACTGAGAATCACACATCTTAATCTTAAAGTGGGCTTTGTACCTTCATGTATCTCACCACTTTTTTTTTCTTTTGTTTTTGTAGGAATGGTTTCCGGGAAGGTACAACCCCCAAACCCAGACGTGCTGCAGTGGCCGCCTCCAGCTCATCTTAAATGACACATTTTTGGATAAATAAATGTGATGTTAACAGACATTTCTGTCTTTGTCTTTAATGTCAATGCCAGTTTTTTCATCTGATTAAAAAAATATTAATGCTTCACAAATGTTGAGAATTAATGATACATGACTATATTTGATTTGTTGGGAGGTAAACGCAGAGGCTTTATGTTTGGTATGGGACATGTGGGATAATCCTTTTTCATTGAGCAAAAATGTACTTAAACTCAACTTTATTTTTACATTTTTACACCACACTTCATTCAATTAAACATGGCAGCTGAAGTGCAAAGAGAAAATGGCAAGAAAGAAGAAAGTAAGATCCAAACAGTTACATCAAAGTAAATGAAGAAGTGAAAGTAATATAAAAACCTACTGAAGTGAAAAGAATCTGAAAATCCAAGTCCATGGTAAGCGGACATTAAGACTAAAAGACAAATTAAATGGGTACAGTTAAGGTAAAAATGATTAGCCCACCATGAAGTTTCAAGTTTTATTTAGTTTAGTTTTTTCCAAAATGTCTATAGTGCTGTTAAAGAGGCCAATGAGTTTTTAACACAGCTTTTCCAAACATGTTTGTTTTATTTTAGATGCATACAATATTTTACAGTGCACACAGAAACAGAATGACTTCACAAACACTACCAGAGTCTGATGCTAACAGTCAGCTGTGTTCCCCGTGCTGTGGGGATGCTTCAGAGCCCAGTCTGGAACAGGAAATCTCCTCAAGGTTGAATCACAAAGAAAGAAGAATATATTAGAGGATGTTGGAAAAAAAAACTTCAAGTAGTTAGCAAAACTAAAAAGACTTGATACAAACTAAAACAAATGATTGCGTGCTGTTATCCAGCAAAAAGGACACAAAACTGACTGTGAGCATCAGGAGCGCTGATCATTCTGACCCTGATAGCTTTTGATTTTTTGAAATACTTTGGTTTTTGTGTGCAAAGTGGACTAATAAAAGCATCCAAAAAGTAAACAAGGATGATCGGAAATGCTTATGAGAAGCTTAAAATCCAATATCCAAGAAAAACTTGAGTTGTGACTCAACACTGAGTGGAGTTTACTCCTTAAAGTCTACAGTACTAGAGTTCTTTCTGTTTTCTGGAGTCACTCTTAAAATGTAACCTTTCTGACACTGAAACTTGAGCAGCTTTGTGTTTATTTCAGATTCAATTTAAAGATGACTGTAGGTCTGTGGCTGCTGTTTCTAAACATGCTCAACAACAAAACAAAGTCAATGTTTATCAGGGTCTAAACAATAGTGACTGTACCAGAGGAGTGCAGGGAGGTCTGTTTACAGGAGGAGTCAAAAGGTTAAATTTAATGGTTTAAAGCTGGAGAACGCCTGAAGAAACCAACAGGAGGTTGTGTAATTGTTTGGAAATAGTAGGATTTTAGAGGATAGGTCACAGTTTGTCTCCATAAAGTTTTTCTCAGAAGCTGCAGATGAAAGTTACAGAGTTTGATTCATAGAAACAGAAAACTCTCTATCAGTAAATCATTGCCAAGCTTAAAAGGCTTTACTCATCGTACCTGTCTCTACAGACGTCAACAAATGGATTCTGTCATCAGTTGGTGGATCTGGCACGTCTCACGTTATCTGCAGAGGTAGACTCTGTGTTTCTATCACAGATAAGCATGCGAGGATTTTAAACAGCGGTTTCTCAACATTTATGGAGCTGCCGCAGGGTTTCTCCACCGCGCTGCCAAAACCCTTCCTCTTTAAAGGATTCATGTGGTCGGACGTTTTCACAAAGGAGACTGCACTTTGCCATTTTTCATTTCAGCTCTGTGCGAGTTGGAAATTATTGATATCAACTGATTTTTATAACTGGTTCATGTTTGAGCATCTAAATAAGAGAATTTTGACTTTTCCAAGTTATCATGTTATATTCAAACAACAACACTTTCCAGGTGCAGGATTTTGTATTTTACAAACAAACACTGGGCACAACAACCCCACTAAACTTTTGGCTTTTAAGTTCACAGAGGACTTCCGTGTGACCTTTGCTGAAGCAGTTTCCTTTTCTGCTCCATGAACTCAGTCTTTAGGTAAACAGTGGACATGTTAAAAGATCAGGAACCAAATTTTTCCCACAGATCTGAGGAAGAAATGAGTCAGATATCCTCTTGTAGTTCTTGTAGGGGCACAGTTAAAGTGGGGTATTCTGCTTTTCGTAATTTAAAGATGACCATAAAGTAACAATGCTTAATGTTTTAACTAAATTTTTGCAGATTTTTAAACCTCTACAAATTTATACGTCGTAGAAATCCCAGAATCTGTGTACTGATTAAAACACTCTTTTCTGGGAAACAGGGTGAGATCTTCATGGGATTTGCTAAAATAATGATGTCATCACATAAGGATCTCCCAACTGGTTTATAACACTCTGGAGGAACGGCCCTCAAACACCCAGGTCTGTCCGTAGCTCTGCCTCCAGAAAGCTGGCCAATCAGAGTGAAGGGGGTTTGTGAAGTGGGGAGCCTTAAAGAGACAGCAACCAAAATAAGGCCGAAATACAGGTTTCCTAAAACACAAGTAAAAGAAAAAAAGAGACTATTTTGGAGCTGTAAATCATCTAAAGATACTACGGGGGCACCAGATGTACAAAATAAAAAAAAATAAAAAAAAAAAAGCACATTAACCCTCCTTTAAAGTTTGAAAGCTGTTCTTTGGTTGCAGTTGTCTCACTTAAGGAAAAACACACATTGTACCTTATTCCACTCTTTAATGTCACTCCTACATCATAATGTATGCATTAATAAAAACTTTTGAAAATTTGAAACCTGTGTTCGGGTGATACAAGCCCTTTTTTATTATTTACCTTGAGCTGTAGTTATATTGGTGAAAATTTGCCAATGATCAGTTCACAACATGATTCCAATTAAGACAATGGTTACTGATTCAAGCATTGAAGCATTCTGAGGTTTCATTTCCCTAAAGTAGTGACAATACACTGCTGACTTATAGCCTTAGTGCTCACTGTTCAGTGAATTTGAATATGTTATCACGGTTTTATTATTGAATAAAGTGTAGTACAAGCAGTTTAAATTAATTACATCTGACTAGTATTGAAATGTTTGTTGTGAAATTATAAGAATGACTAAACATGGTCAGTTGCTCTGTTGTATTCAAGTGTACCTGTAAGTTAAACAGCAGAATCATGAGAAAAAAAAGGATAATTTCCTCGTTCTTAATGAGTTCTGCAGAACAGAATCACGCTTTCTTGTCACAATGCTGGTTCAACCTCCAAAACGTGCTGCACACTTCTTTCCCACCGTAAGAAAACACCAGCAGGGGGCGACAGAGAGCTGAACAACGCTCAAATCTGAAGCTTCATTTTCTCCTCCCAGTGAGGGCAGGTAGAAGGGTACAGACAGGAGTTTCTGCTCACTCTGTCTGTTCGTGTCCCTGGCTACATCTCCTCCTGACTGCTCGGTGACTCAGCCCTGAGCCTGGATGTTTACACTCTTCTTACATTTTTATAAGTTTGGAATGCACATCTCCTGAACTGAGGCGAGATGAGACGTAAGTACGTCTGCTGCTGCTTGAGTGTCCACTTCAAGTTGAACTCTTCTCCTTTTAACTAACCTCAAACTCTCCTTGCTCCAGCCTCTGTTTTAGGCTCAGTTTGGGCCCTTTTCTTGCTGCTGCGGGGGCCAACATGCCAGGGAGAGGAGCTCTCCTCCAGCACAGGTATGAGGGAGGGCAGTGGGTTTACTTAGGGTGATTTAAGGCTGAAGTTGTTATCTACTTTCCCATCACTCTGAACACTTGGTGCTTTAATATGAGATGCAGGAAACACATGTTCAGAAGGGTATCAAATGTGCTTAAGCGCATGTTTTTCTTTAACCCTGTGATTTATCAGGTCTTCCTTTTTCAACAAGTTAAGCTGCCAAAGGTTTCTAGACATTCCTATAACTGTGATAACAAAGGCAGGCCCTGGCAGGCCTCCTGCCGGTGTAATAACACCACTTTATCAGGGAAAAAACAAAGAAAACGTATCCAGGGTCATGTTTAACATCTTGTTATTCTTTCATGGCTGATTCAAATGAGAGAAACCTTGTTTTAAAACTGCTGGATTCAGTACTTTCTAACTTTAAAGCCCCCCAAACAGACTTTTCCTGCCTGACCTGTGGGTCAGACATGTAGCCTGACCTGCAGGACCACCACCCCCTCCTCTCACACCTCGTATATACATACATAAACCATCTGGCTTCAGGCTAATGTTATCAACCCACACATTCCTGGAAAGACTTTCAGCACTTTTCTTTCTTCCCATTGATGAATTGAAGAGATTTTGTAAAGTGTCAGAAGACAAACTCAGCTTGTCTTAAATCTACCACAAGTGTAAACCCTTAGCCAAGAGGTCAGGGGAGGTAACATGTGACACTTCTGAATCCCTTATAACCTGCTCTTCTTACAAAATGATGTTTTGAATTGAAGTGCAACTACTGGTTTAATGTTAATACACTTTTTTTTAATTCATCAAGATACAAAGGTATTCATTTTATTGGAGTTTCATGACTGAAACCACATACATGAACCACGATTGTTGGTTTTCTCATTGTATTTAATCATGTTTTAATGTAAAAGTGTTCATTCTAACTACCTCGTCCCAAACTATCGTCTGAAAAGTGACCACATTCAAAGTTATTACCATCCTCTTCTTTTAACAAGTGCTTGATAATGAAACAGCTCACACTGAAAAACAAAACACCAACCTGGGAAATTACTCTGACTCTTGACAATGACTGAATCTATTTCCACTGCAATGTTCCTGCACACTACATGATTTAAGCTCTTAGCATGAAAACGTTATCAGTATTTGCTATCAGCATGAAACACGCTCTCTGTGTTGTATCTAGCATTGAGGGATTAGTCTGTCTTCCTCCAATTCTTAAATCTTGAGTCACAGGATTTCTCATCGTAGTTTAGACTCCAGGAGTTTGCGACACACTGAATCACAGGTGAAAACTTTTCTGACTAACTTGTGCCAGTGCAAGTGACAAATTCCCATCTATCTGCTGGCTGTGAACTCAGTCTGACCTGTTTGATCTGGTAGTATCTGTTTAGTTTACATAGCAGTCGGATGAGGTTACAGAAGTGTTGAGCGTGCTGCTAGGAGATAGAGGGGGACGAGGCCACTCAGGCAGAAAGAGGCATGTTTTTACATGCGTAGAGGAACATGTGTGCATCTCCTTTGTCTGAGGCTTTTTTGGTCTCACTCCTCTTTGGACTATTGTCTGATTTTATGACCTAAAAGCTTAAAATCTTAGAATGAAGGAATGTCTGATACAGATCCAATCTGATATGTAATCTCTCTGGGTGAGGAGGATTTGCATCCCGACACCGAAACTGGCACGTATGAACTCAGCTTGTTGTATCCTGTCAGTATTTCTAATAAACAACCCCTCCCCTCCGTTTCTCTGTTTCTGGCCAAGATAAGAAAAGTCTTTTTGTGAGGATGGCATAATTCTCACAGCTGAGAATAAAAGAACTACAAAGGGACTGCACAGGTTATCATTATGTAGTATTTTGTTACACCTGTGATTTTGACCTTTTTGGATGAACTTCAAAGCTTTTTTTTTTTTTTTTTTTTTAAAGAAATCCTTAATTTCCTAAAGGAATAATTTGAGATTTTGGGGAATGCATTTACAACCTTAATTACCAAAAATAATTGGGTAAAATTTTAGTTTCAAACATTTTGCAAATCATTCAAACTACATGTTTGTTTAAAATGGTACACACCAGATATTTAAATTAAGAAGATGTTTCATGAAGAAATTAACGCTCAATTTAAAACCTAAAAAAGCTTGTATAAGGACAACAAAACAGTGAAAAGGTTGTCAAAATCAAAACAGCTCAAGGAGAAAGGACACCAGAGAGAGGCTGAGTCCCTCTGAAGGAAAGATGGAAACAGGTCCAACATTCTGTGAGAGACTGCGTGAGCATTTAGATTAGCATACCACACACTAAATAATGTTCCTTTGTGAAGAACTGTAGAGTTTAGGGGTTTTAACATCGACTGTGTAAATCCTTAAAGATTCAGACAAGTAAGCCGAAGGGACAACTGACACCAAGCTGATACAGATGTTCAAAAACCTGCAGTTCCTTAAGTGTCCACTTGAGGCTGGCTCCAAAAGTACCACAAACCACACACACCTACATTCAAAAAAAAAAAAAATGAGAAAGTGAAGTTGAGCATTTCCAATATGATGACTACAGGATTCAGGACCCGTACGCATGTTCAGTTATTACACAAACGGGACCATTAGTTATAACATAGTGTTGTGAAATGGCCCATTTAGCTGTAGCATGCACAACATTTACAAACTGGCCTTTCAACTAATTGCACCATAAAAGCTGGGCAGGTACAGAATATTATGTGTCCAGAGAACTTCCTGGAAAACCCCTAACCAACAAATTTGATGTGCACATGCCTGCTAGCAAAAACAGCTATAAAAAAGAAATATGTGTCTCCTACATGTATACATGTACACATTTCTTCTTAAATGTCAACATTTGATCACGATGTCCAACATCTTTAAAACAGCCCAACAGGTGTGGTTATCCTGCCGGTCTAGGGTCTATCTCCAATAAATGTAATGCTCTGTTGGGACGTTAGCCTGGCTCATGCATATCACTAATCCTTTTTTTTTCACCATTAGTACAAATGGTCCGTTTTTATTGCTAATGGCTGTGCATGCATACAGGCCCAGGTGACATCAAAGACTATGTCCATGTATGGATGGATCTCTATGTCCAGGCCAGGACATTGAGATCCTTGGGGCAGGTGCTATTGGTCCCCCCAAAAACAAAACTTAAAACTAAAGGTGACTGGGCCTTCATGGCGGCTGCTCCTTGGCTCTGGAACAATCCGCCTAAGCATATCCGCTCCGCCAGCTCAGTTGAGGTTTTTAAATCATTTTTAAAGACTCACCTCTTCTCCCTGGCTTTTAATCAAAGTTGAATGCACATCTATTTTTTTGTTTGTTTGTTTGTTTGTTTGTTTTTTAATTTAATTTTTATGTGTTTTTTTGATGTATTTTAATGAATACAGACTTTTTCTTATGTTTTAGATATTTTAAGCCATATGTGTTGTGTGTGTTTGTACTGCACTTTGTTCAACTTCGGTTGTTTTAAATGTGCTCTATGATTAAAGTTTGAGTTGAGTTGAGTATTATACAATGCATAAGCAGCACTGCATTACAAACAGCCATGACTCCGAAGTGGAAATCACTGCATGGATTTGAAATCACTTCCAAACACTGATGTTAGTATGTGCTGGAAAAATTAAGCTGTCAAACTGTCTACCATCGGCTAGCATGATGCTATTGCTATGCTCACTCTGAATTCTTATCTAACTGGACCCAATTCTTTGCTCAACATAAGAAGTTGTATCATAAATTATAGGAATGCTATGTACGTGTGTATTGGAGACATTTCTAGAACTGATGTTACTGTTTGTGAAATACTCTTTGTTCAAACCAATAGTTAACTTAAACCAGGTTATTATCCAGAAACTTCCTCTGTAAGACAGCAGGAGTTAGATGGAGTTACCATGGCTGGTGATGGCAGATGTTATTTTAATAAAAACAGGTCCCGAGGGTTTAATCTGAGACTTCACTTCCAGCTGAAAAAGTAGAGTTTTTTGAAATAATACAAATTCAGAAGAGATGACCTAACCTCCAGTTTACACAGATGGTAACATCTGGGGTGATCACATGGGATCTTCATCAAGTCGTACTCTAAACATTCTGTCTCTCCTGTGATGCAAAGAAACCTCTATGATCTGTTTGCCTGAGATCTTCACTCTTCTCTCCCAGCACACCTTCACGTCTTCTCTTTCTGTTTTTCACATGTTCTCTCTCTCTGTTTTTCCACAGTGAACCCATGCTGTTATTTCCCCTGTCAGCACTGGGGTGTGTGCGTAAGATACGATGAGGACAAGTATGAGTGTGACTGCACTCGAACCGGCTACTACGGAGAAAACTGCACAGTCCGTGAGTCCGATTATCCTTGTGTGACCGTTTCTCATATCCTCTCGCATTATTGAACTCAGGGAGAATTTCAAGTATTCTGTTATTGCTCTGTCATAAAAAAGGGAAGGGTTAGGGGATAGTATTTTTTTATTTTGTTGTTGTTAGGAAGTAACACTACAAAGCAGCCGGCTGGCTTACAGAGTTGGGACTTCTTGTCTAGACCCAAATATTTGCAAAAGATGGAGGAACAGGAGCAAATGCCAGAGAGAGGCCAGCTGGGTCAGAGCTGTCTGCTGATGTCTTTACTGAACCACCGACAAATTCTGCCTCATGGTCTGCTTCTCATTAACAAGGAACCTCACAGATTGTAGCGCTTAATCAGATGTGATGTGTTTGGCTGACAGTTATGCAGTTACATCATGAGGCGAGGAACAGTTCACCAAGAGAAGGAGAGAAAAGGGTAACGAGTGAAAACACTCACTTCTGTGATTTAATCAAATTACCAAGGTTTGTATTCACATATATCTGTTTCAAACCAGCTTATTTGGGTTTATATATTGATAAACTTTATGATTTTTTTTAGGATAAAAAACTTATCTTTTCTACTTCTCCCTACCTAAAGGGGCTTCATGGCATCATTTATCTACCTGTTTAGCTTTTCGACCCACAACTTCACGAGTTTGGCTGAATCCCAGAGCTCTCAATGCGTCATTTGTGGCTCAGTTTTTGCTAAACCAGCTTCCTGTGAATGTTCTTTTCAGCAGGAATAGCACACACGCGCACACAGTTAGCACCTCACCTTTAAACAGCTAAAGAGAGAGATATTCCCTTATGGGTGGTGGAGACCAAAAAGGGAGCAAAAATATTACATCTGACATGATTTTTAACCCCTTACTGCCTGAGTTAATTTAAAATTATTTAGAACTGTTTTTTTTTTAATTTGAAGATAGAACATACAATAGCTATAAATAAGTTATATGATATATATAGATATAGTAATTTCACCCTCTGACCAATATATTGGAACATACTGTAGTGCATTTGATATGGTCCTTGGCATGTGTAGAACATGATTCAACAGGCATTGGTGGGATATAAAGGTAATCTCAGCTGCATCAAGACCTAGGTATGATGCATATTTGTGGCAACAGGTATCAAAGGCTTAATATCAGGGAATGATGTGTACTATGTGCTATGCTGTTAAACCTCCAGAAAATTTAAAGGGGAATGAAATGTATAAACTGAAATACTAATGGTTTTGGTCTCACAACTACATGCATTACATCCTAAAGTATTTGCTTTATTCAGCAGGAATAAGTCAATAGACAGTAGTCCTCCTGATCTGGGGCCCTGGGATAGTTGGTTCCCAGTCTGTTCAGTAAACCGGCCTTTTTCCTGCCAAATTATCAGTCTTTCTTCACTCCAATTAACCGCCCAGCATTTCAGAGATGTAGTTGGCAACCCAGTGGTGTGAAACCAGGTCATCCTTGTTGGACCAAAGCACAATGATTTTATCTAGAGTAAATTTCCACTCGGAATTCCCAGCTGCGTGTTCTTCCAGTAACAGGCCTGTTTTTTCCATGTTTCCTCCCACCACAGCGGCGTTTTGGACCAGAGTGCATACGTTCTTGAAGCCCAGCCCAGATGTGGTGCATTACATACTCACTCATTTCCGCTGGCTGTGGGACATCATCAACTACACCTTCCTACGGGACATTCTCATGCGGCTGGTCCTGACAGGTCAGGAGTGATTCATTCTGAGAAATTCATTCAGTGTTTCATCTTCAGCGTATTAAACATTCATTCCTTTTTAATGAGCAGTGAGGTCCAACTTGATACCCAGCCCTCCAACTTTCAACTCTAAATACAGCTACCTCAGCTGGGAGTCCTACTACAATCTGAGCTACTACACTCGGATTCTGCCACCTGTGCCTGCGGACTGCCCCACACCTCTGGGGGTCAAAGGTCAGCAATGTCTCAAGTGGGATTAATCAATTTACTCATTAAACTAACCGCCAAGAGTCATAACACAGTATAGTTCCTTTGTTTAGGACCAAATGCTAGCTAGTAGATTGAATTAAATGTTATTCTTGCACATTGTAGATTGGAAATAAGATTTTTTTTTTTAATTCAAAAGTTTCTTAAAGCTGAATGTATTTTTTACATTAAAGAGGTGATATCAAGTATTCTGATACTGTAAACGTATATAAAGTAACAATGATGGATATTCAGACCAAATTTTCAGGCCTGTAAACTGCTAAAAACATTCAGTTCCGTAGTGGCATGAGCATAATATCTTCATAAGATCTTCATGAGACTTGAAATGATGAGGTCATCAGCTAATGATCTCCCAACTACTTCATAAAATACTTGTGGGACAAGCCTCAGTGTTTCTTGACCTAAAACACCATGGTCTTATCTGCCTCTGACAGGCCTCCAGAGAGCTGGCCAATCAGAGGGAAGGGGGTCTGTGGAGCAGGGGGCCTTAAAGGGACAGCAGCTAAAACAAAGAGTTTAAGGCAGAGTCTGAAATAAGGGTTTTTGAAAAATGAGGCTTATTTTTAGCTGTAATTCATGCAAAGATACTACGGTGGTATCTCTCTATTGTCAGATTAAAACAGGAATTTTCCTGCACAGCGTCTTAAATTTGTCAAAGTACCAAGAAGGGTTGCCTATTCATTTATAGTAATACTATCAAAGGAAATACATATTCTAACCATGATGTACTGATGTGTTTAGAGCTGTTACAGAATAGGAGAGATCCTTTATCTCAGTCACATGCATTAAAATGTATGACCTTGAATGGTTCAGAAGTGCAATATGATAGGTTAACTGCATCAGCAGGGTCTTCATAGAGATACTTTGTCAGTATTATGTCTAGAGATAAACTGTATCTCTGTTCTGCTGTGCTCATGCTGGGTGTGTGTGTGTATGTGTGTGTGTTTAGGCAAGGCTGGGCTTCCTGACCCTGAGCTGCTGGTTGAGAGGCTGCTCAAGAGGAGGAAGTTCAGACCTGATCCGCAGGGCTCCAACCTCATGTTCGCCTTCTTTGCACAGCACTTCACTCATCAGTTCTTCAAGACCTACAATCGTATGGGTCTGGGCTTCACTAAGGCTTTGGCTCACGGGGTTAGTCCATTCAGAGCTATTTTTCTTTCCGAAAAGAAGAACGGGTGTTTTCTGAGTGGCACTCAGGATGCTTTTCCTTTGATAAGGAAGAAACAGCAATTTATCAAAGTATAAAATCCCATTTGTCAAATGAGACTTAGCTTAGCTTAGAGACTTGGCTCAATCTAAGCTACAAGGCTGAGATTTAGGATTGTTAGAATATAAAGCAAACAACAACCTCCAGATTTAAAATACAGAGCCTGAGCTGAGGCTTAGGTTTCAGTTTTCTGAACTCCTTTTTTATCCTGTGACTGATACAGGTGGATGCAGGGCATATTTACGGAGACAACCTTGAGCGTCAGCTTCATCTCAGGCTTCACAAAGATGGAAAACTTAAATACCAGGTAAAAGATTTAAAACTGTGCATGCAGAATTTGTTGTGTTTTCTTAGAAGGTTGGGTCAGATTAAATTGCTTAGTTTTAATCAGTAATTAATGGTTATTGCTTTTCCCATCAGTTAATTGACGGCGAGATGTACCCTCCCTCTGTAGCTGATGTACCTGTTCGGATGAGCTACCCACCTGGAGTCCCCCCTGAGAGTCAGATTGCTATTGGTCAGGAAGTGTTCGGGCTCCTCCCTGGTTTGGGGATGTACGCAACACTCTGGCTGCGGGAGCACAACCGAGTGTGTGACATCATGAAGAAAGCGCATCCCACATGGGATGATGAGCAGCTGTTCCAGACCACACGCCTCATCATCATCGGTGAGCTGAGAACAATTACACAGAGAAATGTGGAAAGTTTGAGGAACACCCCTCTTAATTATTTTCTTCTTAATGAATTTATGAAAACACTATCATAACTGTACAGCATAAATGCATATGTCGTGATTTGATCAGCTGAGCGTTGCACAATGACTGTTATTATGTTTTAATGCTTACAGATCTGAAAATATGAAAAGAAAATGAAAACTTGACTCAGGTTATAAACCACAAAGAAAGACATAAACAGTGTAACTTCAGGTGGAAATCTGACATATTTTTAAGTAAAACATCATTTTTGAGAGCTAATAAGCTAACATAAGACAAGAGCTAATGTTGGCATTCATGAGCTACAAAGAGACCAAAGCTATTGTTAGCCTACATTAGCTACCATCAGATAGGAGTGTGCCTATGTTCCCACAGGTCTTTGTTTGGACATTTTTCAGATTTTGTCCCAAAATTTGAGAAATGTGGGAACATAGGGCTGAACCCAAATCAGACAACAGCTAATGTTGGCATTTAGCCACTATGTAGCTAATATTACATTTAGTTAGGGAATATTTTAACACTTTTGTTACCTTTTCAAAAATTGAAAGGAAAGAATTAAATTGACTTAATAATAATATTTGATATTTTTTTATTTTTGTTTTATTAATTTATTTATTTTGCTATCATCATGCAATGCTAATTTTATCATTTTTTTATAACTAGCATCATATAGCAGCCAATGTTGTCATTATTTGGCTACCTTAAACAATAGCTAATGTTGACATTTATTAGCTTGAAACATCAGACAGCAGATAATGTTAGCACTTATTAGCGTACATCAGTTAGCTAAGGAGGTAGTTGGATTCTCCTCAGTACCTTAAGAAAAAGGTAAAAGGAAAGAATGAAATAGAGAAAACATCAAAAACACTTCGATAGCTTGTTTTCTATCATCAGGCAACAGGTTATGTTGGCATTCTTAAGCTAATATCAGGCAACAGATAATGTTGACATTTAGACACTATCTAGGAAAAAATAATGGTTAGCTTGGAAGTAGTTTAGTGCTCACATCACCTTTGAAAAAAGGTTAAAAAAAAAAAAAAAAAAAAAGGTTTGACAACAAATCATATGACAGTTTCGATTCAATCATCAGGCAACAGCTAATGTTAGCATTTAGCCTATTTCCCGCTAGCAGTCACATAGTCACAAGCCAAGAATAATCTTTATGGTCTCATTAACTGTTTACTGATAGGCTTTTTAACATTTATTCCTGCAGTAAAATATCATTTAATGCCCCTGTTTTGAATAAGGTAATGGGTACAAAAAAATTACTAGTGTCATAACCAGGACAAGTCAGCACAGAATAACAGCAACTGAGCTTTCCACCACAAGCATGGTATTAATGTGAGTGTGGTAACTTAGTGATTGTTAGCCTAAGCTTTGGTGACGGTACTGTTGGCTAGGGCTAGCTGTTTCTTGTTAAGTCTTCCAGGAAGTTAACACAGTCTTTTCATACTGAACACAAAAGTGGGATCAGTGTGTAAGAGAACACCCACTAACACTGCTCCTCGATGGGCACTTGATAGTTTTGTTAATAACAGTGTGTCATCACACTCCCACATGAGCTAATGATGACTTTCACTTCCCTTTGGTTTATACCTGTTCTCCTGTGAGTCAGTGCCAGGTGGGTGGATGAATTTAACATCTCTGTGTGTCTCCACATGTTGCCCTCAGGTGAGACAATAAAAATAGTGATAGAGGAGTACGTGCAGCACCTCAGCGGATACCTGCTGCAGCTGAAGTTTGATCCCACCCTGCTGTTTAACTCCAATTTCCAGTACGGGAATCGCATCGCTCTGGAGTTCAGTCAGCTTTACCACTGGCACCCCCTGATGCCTGACAGCTTCTTCATCAATGGAGACGAGCTGTCCTATTCACAGTTTCTGTTCAACACTTCTGTTTTGACAAACTATGGCATCGAGAAGATGGTCGATGCTTTCTCTCGCCAACCTGCTGGCCAGGTAATGAATTATTATAAAAAAGCATTAATTTCATGTAACAGAAGGTCTTTGCTGTTGCATTGTTGTTATCGCATGTATTTATCATTCATTTAAAACAATTGTGATTTACTCCACATCAGGGTTAAATATCACCAAATGTTTTATAACCTGTATCCTGTCATTCGTACAGGTTGGCGGAGGTCACAACATTAATGCCATGGTGACCAGAGTGGCTGTTGGAGCCATAAAGGAGTCTCGCCAGCTCCGCCTGCAGCCCTTCAACGAGTACAGGAAACGTTTTAACCTAAAGCCATACACTTCATTCAAACAATTCACTGGTAAGTAAAACATTTCTGTTTACAGACCGCACACCACAACCTCCAGGTCAGGTGATTTATGACTTTGACAAGTCTATGAAAGCAGCTGGACATTCTTGGAGCGGATTCTTGGAATAAATTACGTCTGCTCCCTTTGAGGGAAGATTTTAAAGACTATTCTCTGTTATTGTCACAGTATTTTCATATTCTCAATAGCTGTCTAGTTGTCCACCACAGCAAAATATGATAAATGCAAAGAGGATTCTGCTCTGCTCATGGCATTGTGAGCCTTGTGAGATTTTTCCTTCTCCAAGTTGCTATTTGGGTGTCAGGGGGGGTGCAAGAGGAGCATTTTGCAGATCTTAAAAGTTTGGGGTGTTTATTGTTTTTGCTAGTGCAAAAGAAAAGATCAGATAGAAAGCCTTTACCTACTTTTCACCAATTATTGCTAATTTCATAGCAATCCACCCAGTGGTTGATAAATAATATCAAAATTTTAATAGTTGCACCAAAGTTGAGATATTTTCTGTTTCACTGTGCTATAAAGCAGTGGTTCCCAAAGTGGGGTTTTTGATCCCATAGAGGGTTAAAAGAAAGAATTAAATATGGATTAAAATTTGATGTAAAAGCATGCAAACAGAAAATGTTTGATCTGTTTTCCTCATTTGTTGAAGACCTCTGAAGTGACTAAACCAGGAGAGCGACAGTATCAGTGGAGGCAGATTCATTTAGGAAACACTGCAACATGTGCACATGTGGTCTAAATTTCAACACATCAGCTAAACAGGCTGAAAACTTTGTGAACTCCTCCTGTGCAGCTCATCTGATTATCTCACTCTTTTACAGATAACGAGGAGATAGCTCAGGAGCTCGAAGATTTCTATGGAGACATTGACGCTCTTGAATTTTATCCCGGTCTGATGTTGGAGACAACTCGACCGGGGTCCATATTTGGAGAAAGCATGGTGGAGATGGGTGCCCCTTTCTCTCTGAAAGGCCTCCTGGGAAACCCCATATGTTCTCCTGATTACTGGAAGCCCAGCACCTTTGGAGGTAAAGTGGGCTTCGACATAGTGAACTCAGCCACACTGAAGAAGTTGGTTTGTTTGAACACCAGGACGTGTCCTTTTGTTTCCTTTCACGTACCAACTGAGGAACAAATACAAAAAGAGAACAAAGACACTAAATCGAGGACTGATGAGCTATGACCCCATCAGGAGACTGTTGCTGTGATCTTCATGTGAAGGCAAAAGAGGCTCCAAGGTTAGAAGATGCTGTGTGTGACCAATGTGCAGTCAAGAATGTTTCAGCACTGAAGGCCCCGGAAAAACTCTCCTCCATAACTGCTCACTCTTCATCTCACATTTCAACAAATACACCTGGAAAAACTGCTGAAATACTGAAATAACACTGCTTTTCATACTCACACTTCTCAGTAATAAAGGAATGTCCTGTTGGTAGATTTGTTTTTTTTTTTAAATGATTACATCGACTATGTATTGAAATAAACTATAGACAAAAAAAAACACAATCCAGTTATGGATATCTTTTTTTTAACGTTTGAAATGTTGACCAGTCATTGCTCTGTACTGCTCATCTCTGTGCATTCCAGTTTGACTGCTGTAGTTCCTGAAGACCTTGTGTTTCTTTTGGCCACAGTCTGAGTACATACAGTTGCAGAAGATCCCACACAGTAGCAGATTATGTGGCGGCCATGAAGTGCAAAACGCAACAACAAAAGAGAAAACAAAAAAAGAAAACACAAAAACAGAAATGAATATGCAACAACAAATAGAGGATAAAACAGAAAATAACAAGGAGATGCTGCATTCATGCAGGTACCTACCTGTTTTGTTTTATCTTTTGAATTTTCTCTGTTTTGTTTTGCACTCTGGGGCCAACATAAAATTACATTAACGTAGTACATAGTAACAAGATTATTTATGTCCAACCAGACCAACTAAAATTTTTAAAAAAGAAAAACAATCAATCAGATTGACTAAAAGAAAGGTTTTGCTTTGGGAGTAACTGGTGGTTGGTTATAACAGCTATTCACAGAATTTCATTTTTTTTCTGCACAGCAGTGATTTCGGTGAGTCAAAATCTTAGTTAAAATATTACACTAACGCCATCTAGCTGTGAGAGTTGGTACTGCATTGTAATGCTTCCAGCATTTTCCCTGCATTCTCTACGTCAGTGGGATGAGTAATGTTGCCTTTAAGTGAATTCAGTTAAATCCTATACTCGGTAAATATTTAGCAGTAAAACTGACTAGCAGCGTAATTGGGAAATATTGAGTACCTGCAATGTAACTGATAGTTTTTCATCCACTGGAATCTTATGCTATTTCCTAGCACACCCTAAAGAAGTACAGTCTCATTCCAAGAGCTACCATCCTATAATTCATTTTAATGAAAAAAAAAGAAAGAAAAAAAAAAGGTTTGTTGAGAACCATGAATGTCAACAGTGATTCTGTACTCTCCCATTTCCTGTATTGTAATGCCTGTTACATCCAGTATCCTGTTCTGTCGTCTTTTTTTTTAATTATTAAACATCATTTTTGCAATCTGTATCTCTGCACTGTACTTTTAAATGTATCATTTCATTTTTATGTAGCCAAAAAAAAAAAAAAAAAAAAAAAAAACACCTGGCAGAGGGGCTGCCCATAAAAACTAGTCCCCTTTCATGTAAATGAAATTAAATTAGTATAAATACTGCATGAATGGTAATTATGTCGATAGGTGTGAGGTATGTATTTATATATTTAGAGTTATTTTCAAAACCATCGTTAGGCGTTTCTGGTTATTTAAATGACTATAATAAGCAATCAAACCATAATGCCATATGTAAAACCGGCGAGTAAAATTAAATCCAGGTTTTCTGGGCGTGAACACTCGAAATTACGGTTTCTTCGTGAACCCTGAAGGCATCCAAACAGATTAGCTGACAGCGCACGGTTGGAGTTGTATCAAGCTGCTCCTACGATCAAGGTAAGATGAAATAGCTTGTATATCTGAGTATTTTTAAATTATACTGGTGTAGCATTAAGTACATTTCGTCTGATTTGAGCTTCAGCCTCTTACGATTTAGTGAATGTTTAGTAGATGTTCAGTAAGTCAATGTAAGACAAGTTAGCTTGACCAGGCTAACGCTAACTTAGCTCACTTTCACATCCGTTAGCTGGTTCGGCCGGCGTCCTACTTTTACAATAAACACTTTAAGTGGCTTGACTCTATCCTCTTACAGGGTGAAGACATTTACCTGAGAAATTGACAGCAATAGGGAGCGATTAATGATAACTTGCCGTGTTAGTTACCGCAGCCGTTGAATTGAAAAGGATTGTGCACAGTGAGGGTGTTGGTGGTAGGCCTTAATTCCCAGTATTAGCCTGTGTTTAAACGTTACACTAGGAGGTAGTGGAGGGATATTGTTCATATTTTAGGTGTACAGAACAAATATTTTTGTAAATAGAATAAAATAATTGCACTATATTATGATTAATACCAAAAATGTATTAATTGCATAGATCTTGTATATGTATCATTTCAATATTCACAAATAGTGCTGCACATATGTAGAAAAAAACAATGCAACTACAATAAATCAAAATTGTTACTTGAAAATAGCATAAGATTTGAACTTTTGAAGTTAATAAGATCAAAATTAAGACCTGAAGCAAATGTCAAACCAAGATAGCTATATGACATTATCAAAACGGAGCATGTATGGGTTATAAAGTGTGGGACCTAAACTTGAACCCTGAGGAACACCGCAATTTACTTCTTAATGATAGTCTTCACCTGTACTGATAGAAAACTGTGGATCTCCATGAGTAATGTAGTCCCTGTCTCTTATTCTCAGCTCTCATATGGCTCAGTGCATCATTAAAAGCCTATATCTCCAAGTTAACACACAAAGTATAAGCCCTTTATTGTGTAGGTGTCCTATTTTAGACGTAAGCCTTTGCATCCCACCCAGGACAGCTTGGGTGCTTTCAGCCTGGATTATAACGCTCCACTGAGTACTGTGCTCTGCCGGACTATTACGAGACCAAATGAGGATGTCCAAAGGTTTTTCTATACAAGGCATGAATGATAAAGCAAGTGGCAGCATTGTTTTTCTGCCAGCTGTAATACTTTGCAAGTTACTATTCAGGTTTAACCTATTTTTTAACCTGATTCTCCCTGTTAGACATCTGTTCACTAAAATCTTTCATTTGAACTCATCAAATAGTTACAAATTTAGCACAATGTTAAAGTGACTGTGGAAAATATAACATGATAATACTGAAGTCAGTGTCAAAGTTTGGCATTTTTGTTTTTATTGTGAAGCACTAGGGATTGCATGTTTTAATGAAATGTGCTTTTTAGGTAAATCTGAGTCAGTATAACGCTAAGCCTTTTGTCTAAGCATTAAAGAGGGGGTGTTGTGCTTTGTTTTTTAGGCTTTTTTACTGTCACTCTGGTGCCATTATTGCTGATTTCAATTATTTCTGGCCCCAAAAAGCAACATTTTTCTTTCACTGGTGTTTTGGGAAACTCATATTTCAGCCTCAACTTATCTTCAGCTGCTGTCTCTTTAAGGCCCCCCTTTTCACAAACCCCCTTCCCTCTGATTGGTCAGCCCTCTGGAAGCTCATTCCTCCAAGGCGTTGTGAACCAGTTAAGATATCCTAAGGTGATGACCTCATTGTTTTAGCAAGTCTTGTGAAGATCTAATACATTTTTTAGAACAGAGCATTTTAATCAGTTCATAGACAGATTCAGGGCACACGTTTAGCATAAACATCTAGCATTGTTACTTTATTTCCATCTCCATTCTTTATTTCCAAACCTTTGTGGAATAAATGAAAGCAGAATACCCCCTCTTTAAGTTTAGGGTTCTAACTTATATTAGTATTTTCAGTGAGTTGCTTTAATGCTCTTACCTATTGTTAACTGCTCCTATCAGGTAAACCACCATCATGACGACTCTGGATGACAAGATTCTGGGAGAGAAGCTGCAGTATTATTACAGCAGCAGCGAGGATGAAGGCAGTGACATCGAGGATGAGGATGGGGTGAGCAAGACCATCCGAGACGCTAACGTCAATGAGCCTGAGATAGATTACAGTGCAGATGGGAGTGCTGTCAACACAGGTACTAACACAAGAACATACACACAAAATCACACTGATAAGCCCAGTTTGTAAACTTCTGTTCAAGGATGAAGAGGAGGTGATGAAGTGCTATTAAACAGTGACAGTGGCTGTTTTTTTTCCCAGGACCAAAGGGGGTAATCAATGACTGGAGGAAGTACAAACAGCTGGAGGTGGAGCAGAAACAAGAGCAGAAGAACGAGATGGAGAGACTGATCAAGAAGCTGTCAATGACCTGCCGCTCTGATCTGGACCTGGAAAAAGACAAGGAGAAGCAGAAAGAGCTGAAGGAAAAGATTCAAGGCAAAGTAAGTAGGATGGCAACAAAATAAATGTGAAGATGAGGAGTCCTCACATGTCAGACTTCTGCTTCCTCACACCATCGTTGGACTGTGTGTGAGACTAATACACTTGCTACAGGAACACATGCTGAGGGAAAATTCCTAACACTGACTCAACCTGATTCACAGAGGTCTGATTTGAACCTTCATTGGAACAAATGTTTATTGTCTTGAAATTAGAATGGCAGTGTTAACTTTTACATGCTTGTAGTGTGGCTAACTTATTTAAATATGAAACCCATCTCATTATGTATTGGCTGCATTATCATACAAGCTTGCTAAGGCCACATGAGGCTCATGAGGTGTGATTATGGTCACTTCTTTCTGCATGGACCAGCTCTGCAGAAATCAAGCTAATAGCTAGTAGCTACTACTTGTCCACAACCAGCTTAGTCTCTTTGCTAAACACACACCCACTGACTGAAAACATTGAACTGCACCTTTATAAATAAGCTGAAAGTTCCCAGGCTTTCAAAAAGTTTGCAGGCTTGAGCCCAAGTGTTGGCACCCCGCTCTGCTGAAGGTGAACAATACTTCAGCCTGTGTCAGAGTGATAGGTGTGTCCTTGGGGTGCAGTTTGATTGCATCCTTCAAGTTTGAATGTGCCACAGATGCTGGATGAGTTCCCAGAAACATTACCCTGAATGCCAGAACTGTATGAAAGAGAAGTTGTGCAGTCATTACATGTCAGAATTCCATGGATGAAGTCCAGATTTTGTGTTTATTGGTGTAAATTATCTCTGACTTCTTCAATAATGATCACTCATTGTGACATGTCAGTAGGAGATGGACAAATAAATTGTTTTATTGTTTGGACTGTAAAAAGTCTTAATTTGTTATGGAGTGAAGCACTGATGATAATCCTTCCTTCTTTTTAAAAATCACTCGTCATGATTATTTACTATTTAAAATATGAACACAGGTTGTTTCCTGAGCGGTGCTGTGAGTCCTCTAGTCTGACACTGTTACAGCAGAGTCTTCACATGCTGTTTTATCTTACAGTTTTATAAATATTTTCACAAAGATCAAATTCTTACCGCCCCCATTTAAGGAAAAATGTAGACTGTGTGTTTAAAACTAACAGTTTATTTATACAAGTTATGATTTATCTGTGGGTTGAAGCTATCTTGATAAGTTAACCCTATAACAAGCCGTCTATTCTTTTCTGTGAGTTCAGAGTCTGCCACTCAGAGATTTGTGTTTGTGAAGGTGATGTGAAAGTGTGAACTCTATAGTAAACTGAATCTTGGCCTAACAACATTTTTCTGAATCTTAACTTTCCTCTTTGCCCCCTACAGATGACCATGCAGGAGTACAACATGCTCCAGGAAGGGCAGGATGACGAAGACTTCCTCCAGCATTACCGTATGCAGCGCATCGAGGAGATGCGGCGTCAGCTCTGCCGTGGGAAACGCTTCGCACAGGTCTACGAGCTGAACAGCGGGGAGGACTTCCTGGAAGCTTTGGACAAAGAGGACAAGAGCACGCTGGTCATGATCCACATCTACGAGCCGGAGGTCCCAGGCTGCGAGGCCATGAGCGGCAGCTTAATGTGTCTGGCTCAGGAGTACCCGCTGGTCAAGTTCTGCAGCGTCCGCAGCTCGGCCATCAGCACCAGCGCTCTGTTCAGAGACAGCGCTCTGCCTGCTCTGCTGGTTTACAAAGGAGGGGACCTGATTGGGAACTTTGTGCGGCTCACAGACCAGCTTGGTGAAGATTTCTTTGCTGTGGACGTGGAAGCTCTGCTGCAGGAGTACGGCCTGCTGCCTGACAAAGCTCCCACGGTTCAGAAAACAATCCGTAACGGAGCGATTGTACAGAACACTGTGAGTGATGATGATTCTGACCTGGATATAGACTAAAGCCAGAATCTTCTTGATGCTTTGAAGTTTGTACAAACAGTCTGCATGGACTATCGGTTACTTTTAATGCATATGATCCCCGTAAGGAACCTGACTGAGCCACAACTTCAGTCAGTCAGGCCACTCACATTCACATCCCAACATACGCACAATCCGCACTAAATCAGAACCAAATAAAACACCAAGAAATCACTCTCTGTTTAACAGTCCCACTGAAACAGATTCAGCTTTAGTTAAGTCAGGGGTGAGATGAGTTCATGTAATTATTTTATTGTTTTGTGACTGTCAGCTATTTATTCATATGTGAAATCTTAAACTCGCATTCCTCTTTATTTCGTGTGCATCCTCAGTGTATTTAACGTGTTCCTCTCTGTAGATTTCAAACCCTTTCAGCTGAAGGTTATTTAGAGTTGATTTTCTAACTTTTATATGTGGTGTAACATTTCACACAGTGGAAAAATAAAGAAGCGTTTGGACTCATTCAGTGCTTTGTTTTTAATTGACAAGAGTTAAAAATGATTAAAGCTGCAGACTAGATGATTTTAAGATAGATTTAGACCAGGCACACGAGATGACTTTCCAGTCTTGATCCATTTCAAAACCTTTGAGCCAATCAGGTCACACCTCTTTGACCGCAGAGGGAAACACATCGGGCCATGAATCTGACAACATACAGCTCAGTGATCAATACATTCAGAGAGCCTAAAGAGACGGTTTTCTGCTTTCCATATTTCAGTTGTGGACATAAAGTTGGATGTTGGATGTCTATCCTAAATGTGTGCAGATTTTCAAACCTCTAAATATTTATTTGTTGCAGAAATCCCAGAATCTGTCTGTAAACTTATCAGAAATAACAAGGTCTTCAAGAGATTTGCTGAAATGATGACGTCATCACATAAGAATATCATACCTGGTTCATGACACTTTGAAGGAGAGGGCCTCAAACACCAAGGTCTGCCCATAGCTCCGCCCCTGACAGGCCTCCAGAGAACTGACCAACTTTAGGACAGCTGGAAGCCTTAAAAAGCCTTGAAAAAGGACAATACCCCCTCTTTAAAAATGTTATCAGGATGATGTATACAGCCTGAGTCCACGGCAGTTGGCAGCTCTCTCTCAAATATTTGATTGAGAAAGAAATAAAAACATGATGAAACATGTGACAGAGGGAAGGAGATCCAGTAACAACAAAGTCTTGGAGTGAAGCCTGTAGTGGAAGAATGTTCAATGAGCCGATTCTCTCCTCGCCCTGTAGAGGGCGCTGTGTAGCTGTTGTTATTTTACACATAAAGTTTGCATTGCCGTTGACAGGCGTCGACCAAGTGGTGTTTGGGAGAATGTGAGGTGTGATGTTGAAGTGGTTTGAGAGGTCAGAAGACAAGAAAAAGTGACATAAACACACTTCACTTATCATTTTTTTTCCCCCGTATGTAGGTTGTAAAAAAGAGCATGTCACTTTGTAAAAGGACCTTTTATTTATATAAAACATAATGTAGGATAAGTGGGGTAATACATATAAGTCGATGGAATTGATTTAATGATTGTGACACTGATGCCCTCAAGGACTTCAGACGAGACTTGAAAAGCCAACCGCTCTCTGCTGCCCCCTGGTGGCTACAAACTGCAACATTCATTTCAATACACACATCAATCCTTTGAAGCAGTTTATTATATGTACAGTTTGGAGCACCTGTGTGTTTTAGACAAAGGGTTATACAAATAAATACATAAAAATATAAATAATGTATCAGAAGAGAAAGTGGCAGTGCTTATTATCTAACATCTTGATTAAGTGTACATGCAGGAGCCAAAGTAACATCATATCACAGTATTTTACAGCGTGTCATTTTCTTCCTGAGTCCACTACATTGAGTTAATTTACCAATCTGACCACATGAAGCATGCTTAGACCTGTCTCTATGTTTAATTTGCTGCGGACAGGCTTCCCTGCTGCACAACAGCATCCCCACAGACCTTTCCAGTTCACTAAACCCCCACATGTGACAAGCCCATTACAAACTGCAGATAGGTCAACTCATCCAATCCTGCCTGCTCAATAACCGCTCTCACCACGAGGAGCGGGAGCTGCTGCAGCTCAATGTTTTGATTCAAGCTTTTCAGAGTGAGCACGGACAAATGCAGACAACAAACAGCTGATGTAACTTGAAAAAAAAGTATGCATCAGCTAAACAGCTGATGTAGTGTTACAAACAGCTGATGTGGTGTTAAAATCAGCTGATTTTGTGTTACAAACAGCTGATGTGGTGTTACAATCAGCTGATGTAATGTTACAAACAGCTAATGTGGTGTTACTAACAGCTGATTTGGTGTTGCAAGCAGCTGACGTGATGTGACAATCAGCTGTTCTAGTTTGTAAACAGCTGATATGGTATTACCATCAGCTGATTTGGTTTGTAAACAGCTGATGTGGTGTACAATAAAACAGCTGATGTGATGTTACAAACAGCTAGTTTGGTGTTACAATCAGCTGATGCAGTGTTACAAACATCTGATTTTGTGTAACAAACAGCTGATGTAGTGCTACAATTATCTGATTTTGTGTTACAAACAGCTGATGTGTTGTTACAAACAGCTGATGTGGTGTTACAATCAGCTGATGTGATGTTACAAACAGCTGTTCTGGTGTTGCAAGCAGCCTACATGATGTAACAATCAGCTGTTGTAGTTTGTAAACAGATGATGTGGTGTAAAAAAACAGCTGAAGTAGTGTTACAATTATCTGATTTTGTGTTACAAACAGCTGATGCCATGTTACAAACTGCTGATGTAGTGTTACAAACAGCTGATGTAGTGTTACAAACATCTGATTTTGTGTTACAAACAGCTGATGTGGTGTTACTAACAGCTGATGTGGTGATACAAACAGCTGATGTGGTGTTACAAACAGCCGATGTGGTGTTACAAACAGCCGATGTGGTGTTACAATCAGCTGATGCCATTTTACAAACTGCTGATGTGGTGTCACAAACAGCTGATCTGGTGTTACAAAGAGCTGGTGAGCAGCAGGGTGGTGAGGCAGGGTAACAGCAGCAGCAGAAAGGTTGTTTCATCGTGGATAGGAGCAGCTGAGCCGTGCAGCTTGTGCTCACAAAAGGCGTGCTCCAAGAGGAGGTGAGTCTCTGCACTCATTCCTGTAAGACAAAGAGAAACAAGTTGTTTATTCTGGGAGAATCCACCTGTTTACCATCTGTATACAGTAAATCTCAGCTCTGCCAGCAGGTTCATTTGCTGTAGAGTGAATTGACTCAGTGGCTGATTGGCCCTCTGGTGTTTCTGCAGCCTAGATGAGCAGGGAATCAATGCCAGCCCATGTTTTGTTCGGCTCTGCCACAAACGTGTTGGGCAGGGTTCCCCGCTGTCCTCACTGAACTGTCTGATAACTCTTTTGATCCTGACGTCATGACACACACCGTGCTGGGACCATTCATCCCACAGATGCTGGACGTCCTCGTCATGGTGTTCTCGGTGTTCATGGTGTTCACGGTGGTGCTCTTGTTCTGCAACAGATAAAATGAAAGCAGGAAGTTATCAATATAACACCATTAATAGCTTGATTAATTACATTAATTCTCAAGTATGTCTCTGCAAACAAAAATTCAGTCTATAAAGAATGGGACTTTAATTTTATGATATTATTTATGAGAAATTTAAAATAAAGTCATATGAAGAGTTTATGAAGAGGAAGTCATAAAGTTAAGCTATGGGTAATCCGTATGATGCTGAAAAAGTAAACAGAAAAAATAGATGTACTCTTTGTCAAAGAAGCATATTTTCTTTGCATCAAATTTACTTATGATTTCTTTATTTCTAAATATTTTACTTTTGTGAAGTCTGATCAGAGACATGTAGGTATTGCTTTAAAAGTGGCTCTTTTTTTAAACCAAACAGGCCACTTTTTTCCAGGTTTGTTGCCTGTGTTGATCATATTTTAACCCATCCTAAACTGGGTAATGTTATTCTAATCACAGTCATGTGGTTAACCTGCATACACGGCTGTGAGACTTCAGCTCATATTTTCTACCAGTGTCACACCATGACATTAAAATCTACCTATACACAATCTATACACAATTGATACACTTAAGAGCTGTTTGAGCATCACATTCTGAGAGATTGAGTTCAGGACCATTCTGTTCAAAGTTCGATTATTCCCTCTGTTGCCGGGCAGATTTCAAAAGAATAAACATGATACTGATAACTTTCATAGTAATAATTATTTAAAAATTTAACTGCATTACAATAATTCTGTACTCTGTCTCCTGTGTGTTAGGTCAAACAAGCAAAAGGAAAAGGCTCCACGAGCTATATGAAGACAGGATTAGGGGGAAACACAAACAGGAAATGAGAATTCGGGACAGAAATGAAAAGAGAGCTGACAGCTGTCGTGAACTTGAGGGCAGACCGTGGAAAAAGCAGATGTTTCATAAAACTAATCTTCATTTCATTAGTGATCCCACGCTGCACCGAAGGGATCAAACGTCCTGCACGTGGAAATACAATTCAGCTCAATCAAAAGAGATTCATTCTTTAATTTTTCAATGTGTCTTTTAGTTTTTTTTTTCTTTGCTTAAAGCAGTCAGTGAGGTTTAAGACACCATAGATAGCTGTGCTTCAGAAACAGAGAGCAATTCTGAGACAGACAGGAGGTTAATGAAAAGTTTTAAATCAGCACTTTTTATGTCAGGAGCCTGAAAAAAATGTCTGTAATTTTTACATGTTAATTTTTAAAACTGATATCCTTTATTAATTATCTTTCACAACATATCACAGTTAGTGATGCTAAATATTCAATTTTCAATACAAAATCTACTTTTGGACAAGCATACCACATGTTAAATGCTTATATTTTGAATCCTTGAAGTTATTCTGGATAACATTAATTCGGCTCATTATTGCATCCCTAAATTACTTTAAATCAGATTTGATTTCCACAGGAATCACATAAGGTTGTTGTACACCTTGTTTCCCTCATACCTATTCAGATAAGAGCCAAAGAGGACTTTGGATTACCATGAGAGTGATGTAAAAGCATCCGTTTGAGCTCCCTGAGGGCCTGTGTGAGGTTCTCCAGCTGGTCATGTAGGTGGATGTTTTCCTCAATCAGCGCGTGGATCGTATCCTGCAGCTCAAAGCTTTGGCTCTGCAGCGCCAGCAGCACCAGGGGCACGAAGAAAAGTCCCCTCATCGCGCACACCATGCACAGCCTCTGTCACATCCTCACAGAGCAGACAGCAAACCCTCTAATAGGTAAACGTCCAAATCCGGTGTGAGAGGCATGTGCTTCCCTGTGGAAATGATTGCTGCAGTATTCTCTATCAGCTTAAAGTCAGGGGGAGGTGATGACCATTTGTTTCTTTCCAGGGCCGGGTGGAAAGCTGCCAGTGGGCTGTTCTAAAATCTATCAGATGTTTCCACATCAGTGGTCCCTGGCTCAGGCAACAGGGTCCTGTTTGAATCAGTATGACAAACTTTATCACACAGGTGTGTTCTTTCAATTGTTTAACTCATTCAGTCATGTAAAGATACTACTGGGGCACCAAAGGAACAAATAACACCCAAAAGTGAGCACTATTCTAATTCTTCTCAACTTAACCATTCTAATGTATGGTTTCAGAGGAATTCACAGTGCTTCATTCACTTCTTCCAAATTCAATGTTACAGCCTCATCCCAAAGTGGAATTAACTTTTTTTCCTGGGTTTTAAAGGATTTTCCTTCATATTTCAAATACGCAGAGCAAAAGATGCAAGTTACTACTTATCAAATAAAGCGTCTCTAGCTAATCAGTGTGAACCTGTTTAGTTTGTAACCACTGAATTAGTTACAGGGCTTTGCATCTTTATTTTTGGAAAACAAAGAGTGATTTGTGGAAACCAAAAATGCAACCCTCTGGATAAATAATGACTCAGAAGAAGGTAGTGTTGTTTTTTCTCTAAACAAGAAGCTTTTATTGATCATTAATATCAGTTTATGCAGTCTTAGCTGCCCTGGTGCGCTTCTTCTTAACCACAACAGGCTTCTGGCTCTTCAGAATGGCACTGGCACGTCGCAGGGCAGCCTGAAAATAACAAAGATTCATTTAATGTTCTGTAATACAAAAACCATAAAAAGCATTTGTACAACAAGATAATCATTAACTGTCTTACAAGGAGAAGCACTTAACCAGTATGAAACTAAGTAAGTTATGTGGTGAAGAGGTCTCTTAATAAAAATCTGCCCCTGTAGTACCACAGACTGAGCTCACCATGCGCAGGTCCTTCCTGTACTTGTTCTTGCTGATGATGTGCCTCACGCTGTTGAGGGTGGCGCGGGAGTTCTTATTGATGGTGATCTTCTCATAGGAAGTAGCAGGTTTGTTCTGGCCTGTGCACCAAAACGAGACAAAACATTTAGTATTGTAACTTCATCAGCTTCAAATATCCCCAAACAACCAAACAATTATCTGACAGATCAGACGAAATGCTAGCTGAAAAACTGATGCTAATGTTCCTTAAAGCTGTATCACTTCATATTCGGCCTTCTGTAAACACACAATGTACAACACAGTGAACTCCACTGCAGATCACTTTTATCACAGTCACAGGGAGCAGTTACCTGAACGCTTCTTCAGCACCACAACGACTCCCTTGCCGTCAGCTGCTGGCTGAACACCTACAGTCTTCTTGTGCACCAGACCATTGAAGCGGAAAGAGTTCCTGGACTTCAGGTTGTTGGGCTCCTGTAACACACACCAGACAGAAATTAAACAACTGCACCACACAGCTCAAAGACTTGATTACCAACTTATTTTCACTGGAGCCTGGAGCAGACAAAGTTAAATCCTGTGTTATTTAATAATAAAACCTAAAACCAGCAAGCTACCAGTGGTAAATGGCTTTTCTAAAAAAAAAACAAAAAAAAAAGAAAGAAAGAAAGAAAGTGGAAATGACTGATTACTGAGGGAGAACGGAGAAAATAAATGCATGGCTGCATGTTCCCATCAACACTGTTTACTTTTCTTGTTTGACACATGGTCATTTGTCAGTAACTGCAACTACATCACTACAAATATTCCTAATTATCAGGTTACAATCAACAAATGCATTCTGGGTGTAGCTTGAGGGCGTCAGCTCTCCTCAACAGATGGGAGGGACTAAGGTGCACAGAAAACTAGGAATCAAATAAAGTGACCAATGACAAGCAAACTGTAAAGGAGTGGTGTCTTCTGTTTGGAAGTTTTTAGGTTTTAAAATCATTCAACAGATCAAAAAAAATTCATTTTGAATTTGCCAAGCATTTTGCATTTATGATTGTCTAATTCAGGACTATCATTTACAGAAAGTGCAAATGTAACAAGTTGGATTATTCCTGAGGAGGCATTTGATTACCTTAGTTGTCATAACCAATGCCTTAAGCAAAAGCCTCTTTAAAACCAAAAACGACGACACAATTCTTTATTCATGTCGCCTGGCACAATTTGTTTTAGAAGATGAATGAAACAAATGAACAATTTTCTGTCCTTGTTTGTTACAGGGTCAGCTTTCCATATCAACAGTTTGCCAGCAGCACTAATTGGCCGTCTCTAATGCTATCAGCATCAAAACCCATGCAGTGGCTAAAATGTCTAATCTAATGATGACATGACCACTGACAACTTCAAAGACTAAATGAAACATCCTATTTGTAATTTATCCACCTCATACTTCTGAAGTAGCTTGGATCGTTCAGTGTTTAGGTCTGGAGCAGCAGAGGACCAGGTGGAGTACTCACAGTGCTGTAGGTCTGTCCGTTCCTCTTGATGAGGAAGCTGGAGCAGTCTCTGATGACCATCCACTGCAAATGGGACGACATGATGAACCTGGGAGAAAACAGAACCACGTGTTACTGAAATAACATTAAAGATGGAAGTGCAAATCATTATAAATACGGTCAGACCAGAAGCTGCAGCTATATTTAAGACTGACGGGCGTCGGTAAAGTTGCCTCCTTTACAATGGCCGTAGACTTCAAAAGAAACACCTATTTCCTAGAGTTTGGCTTTTAATAGGACTCGCGACCACGTGGTGGAAATGTTAACTGCCAACAAATTGAAATAACATAACATCTTGTTTCAAGCTCCCGTTTCATAAACACACTGTTGTCTTCACACTGAAGCAGCTGGCTACAGTTAGCCTTTTAGCTAAGCAGCACGATGAGGCCTAAGCTGGGCGACCTGCTCACTAATATCTTTACATTTATAGATTATTGAAGGACATTCGATGTAGCATGGGCTTATACAACTTTAAATATAACTCATATTTGACTTTGAGTGGACATACACGCGTAGAATGAAGAAAAAATATAATTTAGTGACCGGCTAACAGCAGCCGAAGCGACCACGTTACCTGTTAGCGCTGGAAAAGGAAGAGAGAGAGCGGAAACCGCTTTACTGAGCCTGTATCAAGGATCAATGCGCACTCAATGCCACTTTTTGTAAATGAGCTAGAGCTCAGATTTACCCGACTTTTTTTCTTCATAAAAAAAAACAAGTTTTGAAATCTTCTTAACATATCGAAAGTAATACATGCCATTTTTGTTTTAGATAATTAGTTAAAAGTCTTTACCCAGGACTAGTTATCTGTGATTATAGCGGAAGAACACAGCCTCATCGCTCCCGGCGTCATTATTTTACGACGTAGTGACGAGAGTGTTGGCTCTTTTGAGAGAGGCGGTTCTTTTGGCTCTTTTGAGAGAGGCGGTTCTTTTCGCTCGGCTCACTAAAAAAGAATTTGCTCTTTCAGTTCTCAAGTGGCTCCTGGGACTTTTTTTATTGCCTTAATTAATTTATTGACAAAACAATGTAAAATGAAATAAATTACAGCAAATTACTAATATAAAAAGCATATGCTATATCAAAATGCCCATTATTTATGCACTTAAATCTACCTGCACTATAAATATGTAGATAGTAACTCGTAATATTTTTCTACTTTTCAACATTTCTTATATTTCTTTTTATTTCTTCAAATTTCTTATTTCATATTCCATTATCGTATTGTATTTTATTGTTATTGCATTACTGCAATTTTTTTATTGGGCTTCTGTGACAAAAAAATTTTCCCCCAAGGGTGGACCAATAAAGGATATTCTATTCTATTCTATTCTATTCTATTCTATTCTATTCTATTCTATTCTATTCTCTTAACACTGAAAACATACAAAAAAGACCACATTCAATACGACACAAAGAAAATTGAACAGCCCCACCTTTGAGGGGGTCTATCCTTATTCTTCCCTGTGAAGTATCTTTCCTGTTTTGTGAACATGTGTGTAATACCTGCTGTCATTACTTTTGTCAGATTATTGGTGTCTGCCCATGACTCTTGCTCTTGTTTCCCTCCCTCTTGTTTGTGTGCTTAGTGTGCTGTATGTCTGTAGCAAATTCTCTAACCATTCTGCTTCATGTGGACCGATAACATGTGACTTGAACAATAAAAAGAAGAAAAAAAAAGAAAAAAAAAAAAGGGTAAAAATGAAAAAAAAAAGTTCCAGTCTAGTACTACCAAGAAATGGCTCTAAGAGTCGGATCGTTTGCGACCGACACGTAACTAAAACGTAATAAAATCGCGCCTCGTGTTTACAGGTATCCGTCAAAATACTTATTGATTTATAACAGCTGTTTTAACTATTAACAATGGGCTTCAATTAAATTTCAATGTATGAATGTTCCCCAAACACGTTGGGGCTGTAAACCAAGAGGCTGACAGGGCCTAAAATCATCGGTAAAACTTCTCTTAATGCAGTTATTGTGCAGCGTAGCATTGTATAGTAATTTGGGAGCTTAATTATGGATGAAGAAGAAGATTTGGAGACATATGGAGAACAGCTGTACGCTCTGATTTACCCTAAACACAAAGAAAACGCTGGAAAACTCACAGGTAAGGTCGCCTAGATGGTACCATTATGATTCGTTGATAATTTTCATCACAAAGACTCATATTTCCCCTCTGAGGAAAATAAAACTCACCACAGTGACTTTTAAAGCACACATATAAGCCAAAGTCTGCATTTGTGCTGCAGGCATGTTGCTGGAGCTGCCATGTCCTGTCCTGAGTCAGATCCTGCTGGATGAAGCCATGCTGAACACAGCTGTAGACAAAGCTTTCAGAGCCCTGCAGCTAACAAGGGAGACAAGGTAAATCCAGACCTGGTTTCTTACTTGAGTCATCTTCAATGGAAAGCTCTCAAACTTTGTGGATTTGAAGATGAGACAGGATGTATTTTGGTCAGTTATTAAAATCTGGTTTACCATCCACATGCAGCTTAAGAGTGTCAATGCACAACACAATAATACTCTGTTTCACACTAACCCTGTTAATGATTTTTTTTTTTTTACTTTCTTTAATTTACCTTTTATTTTGTATTTTTGTTTTTAAGTGATTTTTTTTGCCTTTTCCAGTTTGTTAGACGCACAAAAACAGTCATGTGTGCTTATCTGTTCATTTGTTTCCAACTCTGTGGAAAAAAAACTCAAATAATGTAATGTTCAAAGAAAGTTTAACAGCTCTTTACAAGCAGGTTGGGCTTCTTTGAGGAGAAAAATTTGTTGTTTTATCTTAACGTGCATGTCAGATTCTTAAAAATTGAAACTGTGCCAAGCTTGTTTGGGCAAAACCCCTATGTTTTTTGTGTTCTAATGTGACTGCACCTCTATGCAGCAAGATAACGAGTAAAGACGAGGATGATGTGTCTACGTCCTCTGACTCTCTGGGAGAACAGCTGTTTGAGCTGGTAGATGTTTACAATACCGGCCACTCGCAGAAAATCACGGGTAAGCCACCTCGGGACTCACCTCATTGTTATACAACAGAATAAGACCTATATGAAGCAGCTGAAATGAAAACATTTGCACTCAGCCCAGCATGACTTTAGATTTATACTTGTTAGCCCAGATCTGAAAATAAATTTGTAAAAGATGTGTTGTTTTAAAATGAACGTTTTCTGTTCATTGACAGGAATGCTTCTAGAGCAGCATCAAGAGGCAGTTTTACACCTTCTTTCAGATCGAAAACTGCTGGAGGAGCAGGTGAACTCTGCATTAAAGACACTTCAGGAGTAAGTGATTTATGAGTCTGTCTTGTTGGCTTAGATTTTCTGTCCCTTCCCTGAAGGAAGTGCATCCTTTTGAAGTCATAGACATGTCACACATCTCCCTAAGTCTGATGAGTGCGTCAACTGTTTTCTTTAAAAAAAAGGATCAATACTTATTTTTCAGGTATTACCCAGCATTTTGTTTAAAATAACACTCCTGTTTCCTCCCTCCAGGCAGAAAGAAGAGGAGACAGACATCAGCGACTCGTCAGACGTCGATGACTCAGACAGGCTGGGAGAGAAGCTCTTCTCGCTGGTGGAGCAGCTGGATCCTCTTCATGCAAATGATATTACAGGTGTCTGCTTGTCTATGGTTGATTTTTAAACCCTTGATGGAGACTGACTGTGTGTGCATCTTGTGAATATAACATCCAGTTTTAATCTTCTGCAGGTATGCTACTAGAGATAGAGCCAGCTTCCCTCCAACAGCTGCTCAAAGACCACACAATGCTGGAGGAGGCCGTTCAGAGGGCACAATCAGCACTGGACACGTAGAACTGGACTGTCTGTACTTCATCAGAAAAAGGAAAACAACATTTTACACAGAGACTAACATGAATGACTGATGAATATAATGAAAAACAAGAAAAAGTAGGTAATGCATCATTTCAAGAGATGACACTTTTTTTAAACCTACTATTTTTGTTTTAGAGCCTCCTGTTGATGGTCTAAGTTTAAGTAGACCCTCTGTTAATATAAGAGTCAACATGGCATGCTCCTGTCTCAAAGTGAAAGTTTTATACAAAAAATGTTTGGTGAAATTAAATATGCTCTATTTCTAGCTTTAGCTCCAGAGTTATTGTTGCTTCATAAAATATTTAGCTCAGGATTCAACTTATTAGATGTTAAAAACAAGTTGCTTATACCAGTGCTGCCAACAATCTGTAACAGATTTCTCAGATTGTGTGTTTTTGTACATGCTAGGTTTTCAGAGAAGTTTCCAAAATGTGTAACTCAATGAACAGATTTCAACATTAAGCCAAACAAACCTTGCACATTGGTTATCACCACACCTCAGACAGACTATGAACCGTTTAAAGCTTTGGACAAACAAATGAGTAGCTCATTATGTTGACTGAGATAGGAAGCGCCTCCCTATCAGACGGCTGAATGTGTGAGGTAATTCAGCACTTTTTGTGAGATGTTAAATTTTGTTATGTTGCACTTTTAGAGAGGTGGCTCATTCTTAAAGGAAGATCAATATTCAGGTTGTTTATTTTGTTGATTGATTGATTTTAGTCAGCACTAACACACAACAAATGTTATCTCAAGACAGTTTCCAAACACATTAATATGTCAAATTAATGGTTAATTCTATACTTTTACCAAAGACCTAATGTCAAGATAAGATGGGTAGTCTGATCTCATCTTAACCCACCATGAGTACAGACCTTTGTGGCACTAAGTAAGTTACAGAGGTCCACAGCAGCAGGTTGTCAGCAACAGCAAAGATCTAGAGGAATTTATGAGATGTGAGAGTACAGGGACTCAGACACAAATCATCAGTTAAAAAGTTTAAAGGGACATTGAGATTCATAGTTAGTGGAAATGAGGATGTATGTGGTCATCCTCAAACTGCTCATCCTGTCAGGTGACTCCTTCAACCAGGCAGATCTGTCTCTCAGGTAGCTCGTTCTGATGAGTTGTGTTGCTCAATCTTTCAGGAAGTTACTTTCAATCTATGAGCTCTTTTAAAGTTAATGCCTTTTTTGTTCAGTATGTAATCATTTTATATTGCTCAGGATGGCAGGTCACTCGTGTTGTCAGCTTATTCTGGTAGTAGGGTTGCAGCGGTGAAAGATTTCGGTGACATTTTTATGTGTTCATTCATTTCTCTTTTCTTCTCCAAGGAGAAATACATTTGTTTTATTATTCCAACAATTTGTCATCAAACTGTCTCTATACAGGGGAATAATTTCTATGACATGACAATGTCCATTACTTCTGTAATGTATGTCAAACATACTATCAAAGATTTTAAGTGTCATCATTCACTTGTTAGTCTGATGCTACATATGAAAAACAAAACAAGTTTACACTTATTTAATAGAGTCATGAGTTATTCAAATTTTAACAACAGTTTGAAAAATATATTATGTCATTTTGTTCATGTCAGTCCCATGTCTGGAATATTACAGTTTTTAGTAGGCTATGTCAAGCTGTTTCAAGAGACCTGGTCGTTGCCATTAAGGATGTTATGAGCGCTAACCTCCGTGTCTCTCTCTGCCTCAGTGAATATTTGTTGAAATCACAAGTTTTTAATTCATTTCTGTTCATTTATTATCAGTATGTATCCTATTTCACAACACGTGTGCATATCCGTTCTTGATAACACGCTGACGCAATATTACAAAGACGTGAGTGCGCGAGACGCAACATTAAAACTCTGAGGTTGGGAGTGTTCTGCCAAGAATTGCGTCCACTCCGGGAACTGCACGTACCTCGCGGGAGCGCGCACAGATAGAAAAGCGTCCTGTTGTGATGGCATACAGATTAAAACCGATAAATTCCCATTTGTGGGACTGAGATGTGATGAGAAATGATCGGAAATGCATAGTTTATACCGCTTTGTGTCACTTCCATTGAATAGACCTTCTAGGGAAGGCGTTTTGTTTGCATCAATTTTAGACTGAAACCCTTTCTGAATTGGGGAAAACGCCAAACTGCAAAAAGTGTTTTAAGTGGTGGTCAGTTCTGCCATCTCATTTAATAGGCTACACCATGAAGCAAACACGCAAGAGCAAATAATCTTCATGGTTAAATGAAAAAGTTACGTTGTGCCTAGTGTTATATGCAAATTAATAACCACAAAGGCCTGCTGTGGCCAGGTGTACACTTCCTCTTGAGACCAAAATCACCATGATGAAACTCTCAGTGATTTGAATAAGTCAGCTGTTAGCGTTAGATGTACAATTTTGACTATAAATAATCCGATATGCTATCTGCTCTGACAAATTTTGCTCCCAGCAGTAATTCAACTTATGAGAATGTCACAAGGAGCTGAAATGTCTCTTCATGTATGTGGTTAAACAACCCCACCCCCCCACCCCCACCCCCCCAAAAAAAAAAAAAAAAAAAAAACATTGTCCAAAGTAGGCCTATGTTTAGTCCAAAATATGACACCTGACACTGACACATGAGAAAATTCAAGATAGTTTCCAAAGTTGACTCTTTTTCATTTGCAAGTGTCATGATTCCCTTCAGCAGCACTTTTGATTTACTCATGATCAGGTTAGTTTTGAATAGTATTGACTTCACTATTAACCCTGTAAAACAGTGTTTCACTTTAAGTTCTTTCTCACCCATTTGTTTTCTTCGGAAAGTTATAGAGTTCACGTCAGGCTGGATTTAGACTTACTTGTAATAACAGCACTTTAAATAAGTATAACTTTCCAATGCCATGATACTGCTTGAACCCAGGGGGGATTTAGGTGTTTAAACCTACTCTTAAACCTGTCATTCACTTTACAATGCTAACACGACATGTATATTCACAACACTCATACTAAATAATTTGTGTTTTACATCACACAATATTGAAGAAAATGGAAAAATGGAATGAGCTGTTTAGATGTTTAATGAATGCAAGTGTTTTTATAATCATGACTTTGACTTCTTTTTCCAGGTAACAGGAGGTTAATAAGAATCACCCCTAGATTAAAATATTAGTGTACTGTTGTAATACATTAATCAACCTGACTTGTACATTGTTATTCTATGCAGTAAGTTTACACATGTGTTTAAATGACACTATATATTTACTATACTACAAAACAATACAACATTTTGGGGGGCCCTAAAGATTTGGAGGGGCTTCAGCACCCCTAAAAAACGGTCTAACAACGCCCATGCTTGAACCCATAAAAAGGATCCTGACCTGATGAAATGTTGGAAACAATATTCAGATAATTTGACTCACACTCTTTGTGCGTTGCTTCCCACACTTTGCTCAATGCAAGTCAGGTCAATCTTTCATCAGCCTTTATAACATTTTTCAGATTTGACTGAATGGATGAATGAATGAAGGGGTGTAGTAGATGACGCAATCCGGGTCTAACCAGTCAGACTGCAGCCGGCAGAGAGCCACAGTCTACGCCACAGCCAGCTCTCTCCGCACAGCCTGGTTACGCTGCCAGCTTCTGTTCATCTTACTGCTCTGTTACAGAAAACAACTCTGAGGTAAGCACGGCACACCTGCATCAGATCATATCTTCATTTAATGTTTTGATTTTGAGCCTCGGGTAAAGCTTTGATGTTGAGGTTACGGTGGCAGCGACCACGGGTTTCATGTGCGTGACATACGTTACGTTAGCTGTAGCCAAGAAGGGGCAACCAGCCAACCCTGTCAAAACACTGTGTTTGTTTACAACAATTAAAACCACATCTTGGGTTCAATTGTATGATATACTTATCCTAAAACAAGGTTAAAGAGTCAGCTGTGACGGTTAAAAAACAGCTGACCACTGTAGTTTGAATCAATTAAATAAAAATTGCGCGTGCTGACAGACCCTTACTGTTAGAAGCTCCTAACGCGCATCTTTTGTTAGCCACGTGGAGATTTTTCCCATCCTCGCGCCAAACAACCATTATTACAGGGAAGGCTTTATCATCTCGCCGTTCCGCCCTCTAATTTACTAGAAACATGAGTCACCAGAAAGCTTGAATCAGTATGTGTGTGGACATCACCTGAAGATTTCATCAACCTCCACTGTAACAGGTCAAACGGAAATACGTTTCATCTGATGAAACATTCCTCTAACATTGACAGCTGAATGTGAATTACAGACTATAAAGTGAAATTCTCTTTGTGTATAGTACAGTTTGAAATTTTACTTGTGTTGAAGTTTTCCAGTCTGCAAAAAAAGTCTACTGAAGTAAAAGTGAAAAGTCATTTCTTTAAAATCTACTTCTGCCCTTATTAAAGCCCCATGATGAATTTATAAGTGATCTTGAAATAGCCCGTTTATAAACCATGATTCAAGTTAAGCTCATCAGTGCCAAAATATGTTAGTTCTAAATGTTTTTCTCATTATCCCTGGACTATCTGACCTGTCCATTTATAGCAAAGTCCCTATGAAACAGGGAGCTGTAAGAAACACTAAACAGTCTGCTCAGCCTCTAAACACTAAACTACAAACTGAGTTTACAAAGTTTGATTGATGTCATGTTTCAACCAACAGTGCCAGGTAACCTCAAATAAATACATTGCCATGTCACTTCGCATCATGGGATGAGTTGTCTTAAACAACGAAAAGTAAGTTAAAAAGATCTGCTCTCCAAAACAAATGCACATCTATGACAGTGGTTGATAGAGCTCATGGGAAATCAAGTCTTCATCCAGTAAAACACCATCTTTTCCAGATATTCTTAAGTACTTCTTTTGAAATCAGGGGGTGTGGAGTGAGGGGGTTGAAAAATGTCAGTAAGATATGAGCTCCAAATGTAGTCAGAACATCTCTTCCTGTGCTGATAGTTGAAGTCTAACCAACAGGAGAGCTTTAATGTGAGGGAAAAAAAATTAGGTTGAAGTTCCTGAATATTTGAGTTTCCTCTTTGTTTTTATTTTGTACTTTATAGGCGCTCCCCATATTGAGTCACAGCCTACTGTTTTAAGAGTGTCCGGATTGCAGGACGGCTTGTTCTGGTCAGAATCAGGTTGTAGCTCACCGTTAAGCTGACTGTGGTTGGAAAGAGGTGTTAGCTTTATCAGATATATGTTTCTCTAAACTGGCATTGACCTGAAGGTGTCAAGCTATTTGATAGTATTTGTCGTGGTTTCAGCATGAGCAGTGTCTTCTTCTAAACTTCTGTGTTGGTTCACCTGATCACTTAACTTGATGCAATGTAAAATGAAGTGAAGTACAAAACTTCCTACAAAGAATATTCAAGCACAAGTAAAAACACCTACTCAAAAAAGTACAAGTACACAAAAAATCTGCTGAAGTAAAGTAACTGGAGTGAATGTGATTGGTTATTTTTAACCCTGCTACTAGAAGCTGCTCCGTTGTTCCCCACCTGATAAAATTTAACCCACTGCAAAGCCCTTAAACCACACTCGTTGATCATTTTTAGAGACCCAGTTCAAGGTTTAAGCCTCCAGACGAAAGATTCCTTTACAGGTTCCTGGAGCCCAAGGCAACGGTGTCAAGTTGTTTGTCTTTCAACCGCTTGCAATAAAACTGGAATCGCAAAAAAGGCTAAAAGCACAAATATGTGAAAATTTCTACTGTAATATGTTCAGAAGTTGTGTGTATTAAAAAAAAGTTTCATGACTCATCTCCGAGCCCTTTTGTGATCTGTGATGTTTTGTATGTAACCCCATAAACACAGAACAGATGTTGCCACATGTTTGTTTTTACTCCAGGTTTATTGACGTTGCTCCCTGCTCAGCTAGTAACTGATATATTTGCCTTCCCTCTGTCTTTTTCCACTGCTTCTCCACAGTTTCTCTGCCTATCACACTGAGTGGCCCTCATCATGTCTAAAGGTACAGTGGTTCTTGCCTACAGTGGTGGACTTGACACGTCCTGTATTCTGGTCTGGCTGAAAGAGCAGGGCTACGATGTCATTGCATACTTGGTAAGTTTCTCAGACAAGTGTGACTTTAACAGTTGTCAGAGTTTGTGCTTCCTGCCAGTTGCTTTTGCTTGGAATGTGTCTTAACCTATGGACAGCTGCGGCTCTTTCCATACATTCACTGACAGTCACCTCTGTGGGCTATAGAAGCAGCGAGCTCCTGCACCCAGGATTCACTGATATAATGCCAGCGTAAATCTGACTGGATTTACTTTCTGCCTTGTGGCAGTTTTGAACTGCACAGCATGCAGATTTTTCTGTTGTCTAACTTTTCATTCACTGGTTCTGCAGGTCAGAGTGGGGGGATGGGGGATAGTTCACAGGGGTGGCACGCTAGGTGAGGCCCCTTCATATGTTTGTGGACTCTGCTCTCCAGAGAAAGCAGGAGACGGATACCGAGCACTAATCCTTTGTGTGAATTTATGTTTATCCTCTCAGAAATGTAGATCCATGTGCTATCAGGCAGGATAATTACATAGAAGTAATTGCACGTATCATCTGCAGGAATGTGTTGTGCAGCAGTGAAGAGGTTTTGATAGATACAAATTGTTTTTTGCCAGAAGGTAAAGGAAAACACGATGGGCAGCTGCAATATCAACACAAGATGAAGCTCTAATTAAGACTTTCTTTAACGTGTTGTGTGAATAATCAGAAAAATCTGATTATGAATCTTACAAAAGCAAATGTCAGTGTTTCTGCTGCTGATTTCTTTACCAGCTGTTACGAGAAACATTATCAGAAATGCTTCAACGTTAACATCGTTATGATGTGACTCACCCCTGTTCCCTTGATTGGAATACAAGTGGAGATCATTCAGCCTCTTCAAGCCCTGAGGATGTGCTCACGCTGTCTTCTCTGTGAGGCAGGATGTTGCGTCTCTTCAGCAGACGTGATTTGATTTCTGAGATGATGGACTGTTGAAATTAAGAGCTGCACAGTCACGAGCCTGTTCATATGCAGAGGGCTTGTGTGTTACACCAACTAAGTTCCAATAGATGTTGATATATATTATTGTTATGCCAATAAACCTGTGTCTGATTTAAACTAAATCTCTGTGTTTCTCCAGGCAAACATCGGGCAAGATGAAGATTTTGAAGCCGCCCGGAAAAAGGCAGAAAGCCTTGGAGCGAAAAAGGTAGGATACATGAATACAGATGCAGGGCTTAACTGGTTTCACTTTCAACCACACATAAAGATGTCTAAATGCCAGAAAGTGCGTCACAGCTTGCAAATCAGAAGGGAAGTAACACCTGGTCAGGGTTTTCCGTTATTTAACGCACAAGGTTCTTGATTCCACTTCAATTCAGTAGAAAGACAGTTTCACTTTTTATTTCTGCATTCAGAGACTTCAGGCATCACTTTATTCATTTATGAATGACCTCATTACTATTCATAGGAACACCAAACTCTCTGATATCATGACTTATTTATGTCTTTCCTGTCCTCTTGATTATTTTTTCTATCTATCATCATTATACTGACACCTCTCATCATTGCACCCACACAGGGGAAAAAACATTTTTTTTCCAAAGACTCATCAGCACTTTAAGCATGTTCCTAACCAGCTTTTCTGTCATGTAAAACTCCATGTTGGCATTTGAAGCCTTTGGTATGCAGATGACAGGAATATGGAGGAGAGGGAAAGAGCTTAAAGGCAGCAACAACCTTTAACCATCATTGACTTTTCTGTTGTCACATTCTTAACTTTTGCACTCCAAGTCAGTAGATATTTCTTTTGAAAGAGCTGACTTTACATTTGCCAGAGATATACCTGATGGAGTGGAGCCAATCTGAGTCCACTGCAGTAATCTAAAAATCCAGTATTTCAGTGACTTCTTATTGCTTCTTTTTTTTTTTTTTTTAGCACAAAACAGTTATTTGTGAACTGGTTTAATTGTCAGTCATACTTAGAAACAAAGAAAATGATAACTTAAAATAAAGTGAAAATAAAACTTGAATGTATAACTGATTTAAAATAATCCTTGTGTCCACTGTGAAGAATTTAAAAATCACTTTCTTCAGACTTTTTGAACCATTTTTGCAAGAGAAAATGTGCAAATAATTTAGCAGAGCACAGAAAAAAAGAGACATCCATATTACTGATATTGGGATCTTAATAGGTGTACTTCTTCTACTGAAGTTGTTGCCCATCCTGACTCTGGGATTGACATGAATTCTGTCCCAAAGCAAAAAGTGTTCATGCAACTGCAGTGACATTTAAGAGGCTAAAGACCAGTCCTTTTCTTTAAAGTTACAATGTTTGCAAACTGCTGGTCCCAAAAACATAAATCATTATCCTTCCCAAAGGCGAGTTTCAAGCCTCTGCAAGCACAAAGCCACAGCCTGCTTAAACGGCTGGAAATAAGTGGCTCTTTGACTCTGATTCATGAGTGAACAAAGGTCTCTGCATTCACATCACATAGTTACAGACAAAGCTCCTTTGCAGCAAACAATCAGCATTTATTTCCTCTCAAAGGAGGAAAAGGGTATCATGAATATTTCATTAGATATTTCCAAACAACCCTAAGGTGAAACAGTCAAAGAGTTAATTCTAATTCCTGTTCTTGGTTTTTATGCAGGTTTACATCGAAGACCTGCGTGCAGAGTTTGTGAAGGACTTCATCTGGCCTGCAGTCCAAGCCAACGCTGTTTATGAGGACCGATACCTGCTGGGTACTGCTGTGGCGCGACCCTGCATCGCCCGTCGCCAGGTCGAGATCGCACGCAAGGAGGGGGCCAATTTTGTCTCCCATGGTGCCACAGGAAAGGTAAATATGACACCGAGCAGGAGAGTACATACTGAGGAAAGAGGAAATAAAATACTCATCAACTCACCTCAAAACAAACCAAAAGGAGAGAGTCACAATCTGAGTCTGACATGTGGATTTAGGCCACGTGTTTGCAGAGTTGAACATTAACTCTAAACAAAACTTTAACAGCGAGTCAGAAACCGTCTTACCCTTAAGCCACAAAACTCCTCTAGACTAATTTTATTTCTTGTTTCAACCGTACATTCATGGAAAGCAAACTGATGCTTCCTGTGAGTCTGAAACAGATGTTAACTGCTCTGAGGTAGAACATAATGAGTCACTGCAGTTCAAAGTAAAATGCAAATATGTTAAAGTGGCCTGGAGGCCTGCCAGAGGCTCCTCTGATGAACATGGGCAACAGCAGTAAATATTAGATATATTGTTATCTTATCAAAGTCTGTAGACAGATACATGTGTAGGAAATCTGTGCTCCCTGATGACAAACTGCTTTTATCCAAATCTGCTTTGTGTTCTAATGTTACTCATAAAATCAGAAATGATCATTTATGTGATAATCTGTTTTGTCCAGCGTGTGAATCGGAGATATGTTAGGAAGTAATCTAGAAGATACAACCTATCGGAGGGAGGAGCTACAGGTCTGAAACTCCAGTATGATTGTAGCAAAGGTGGAAAATTAGTTATCAACAAGTTTGTAATTATTCCTTGCTTATATTTTATTATTTTTTTTATCATTTTACTATTTTTTTTTTTTTATTTCCTGAATTTCCCCTTGGGAATAAATAAAGTATTTTCATGCAGTGTTCCTATTTTGCCAGCAGGTGGAGACACATAATGCATCATAAATCCATGTTTGCTCAAGTTTAATTTTGTAAAGTGGAATATGAAAGATTTTTTTATTTCTGTAGTGCAGGAACTTGATTTAATCTTAAAAACAAAAATTCCCTGAATTTAAGTATCATTTCTGAAGACTTCATTCCAACAAAAGATGTTAAGAGAGTGACTGGCGCCTTTGGCATTGTCAACATGTTTCACAGAAATGCAAAACTTTATTTGAAAACTGAAATGGTAAGTGCTCAAAGTGTTTTTATACTGCCAGTCACCTCACCTGTTCACACCACATTCACTAACTGATGGCAGAGGTTGCTGCACTACCTACTACTAACCTCTGACCTCTGAGATAACCCACTGAACCACAGCTGCCCCAAAAATTGAGAGATATCTGACCAATAAAAAAATAATTTATTCATAAGTGCCATGAAGATGATTCCCATCCACATTACTGAGACCCATACATATGATAATTATGATGTGTTTTATTTACAGGCGCCTTGTAAAACACTCAGGTCACCTTACAAAGAAGAGTTAAAAAAACAAAGAACAGAGCAAGAACAAAATCGGTCAATTAATCAGACAGATTTACAGTGTGTTAAACCAATATGTGCAGAGGTTTGATGAATGAGGATCAGGGTAATCATGCAAATTTAAAAAGATGTGTCTGAGATGGGATTTGAATAGAGGAGGAGATTCATTGTGATGGATGTCGGATGGGAGTGGGCTGAAGAGGTAGAGAGTGGAGCAGCTAGAGGATGAGGACCTGAGAAAGCTGGTGTGTGTGTGTATGTGCAGTAATTCACAGAGGTATGGAGGAGCGATGGACAGCCTTAGAGTGAGGAGAAGAATCTTGATATCGATACGATGTTTGAGCAGTAGCCAGTTAAGCTGCTGATAAACAACATCCAGTTTAAGGCTTACCTTAACAGGCTTGTGTAATAGCTCTATAATTCCATGAAGCAATTTATTTTATTTTTATCAGAGACACTAACCAGTCAAACCTACACAGGAAGCCATTTGGAGAGCTGAATTTTTTTCTGTTGTTTTTTTTTCTCAGGGCAATGACCAGATCCGTTTTGAGCTCACATGCTATGCTCTCTACCCTGAAGTTAAGGTAAGTTTGCTGATTCACTGTAGGGCGGTAACAGAATGTATTCAAGGGTCTAAGTCTCGCTGGTTGTGTTCAGATCATTGCCCCATGGAGGATCCCAGAGTTCTACAACCGCTTCAAGGGGAGGTCTGACCTGATGGAGTATGCACAGGTAACTCACTGACTGACTTTCATTATTCTTACTTTCGGCCCAATTTGATCTGTCTCAAGAAAACTCGACCAGAAAAAGTCAGAGCATCATAACCTATACTTGACAACAACTCCCACATTTTCCTTTTTTTAATCTAAGAAAGTTCATCCTGAAAGGGTTCACATTTCTTTATTTCCTCATCTATGTAAAAATTGATGCAACACACCAAATAGACTTAAACAGAAATTACACAGGAAGAAGGTGAAGTTATTCCCCTCCCTTGTAAATATATCAAATTTATTCCTAAATAAAAAGTTATGGCAGGACATGGACATTGAGGTTCCACGAAACTAAACTGTTTTACACTGAAGCTGCTTTTCACTTTAATTTTACGCTACATAGTTGTCACTGTCTTCAGCGGTTTCAGTGAGGAGAAAGACTCGCTTCAAAATAGATATTCAGAAATAACTTTCTCTTCTTGTGAAACCGTCGTTGAATAGGTAAAAAGGGGAACTTAAAAGTGAAGGCTGCCACTGTCCTCTAAGAGATAAACACTTCAAGCCACACTGGAGCAGTGGTGTGGAAGTTAAAAAGTTTTCTTTACATGGCACAAAGCCAACATGTCCCAACCTACTTTTTGTCATCTGTAGAGTGTATAATCTCCCTTTGGTGGTTTACTCCTTTTTTTTTTTCTCCTAACAGAGTACCCATGTTTCTACTGTAAATTTCTGCTTTATGAATCCTGTGAAGAAACTGTATTCAGAGCAGATTGTAGATTAAAACATAAATAAAAACCCACCAACCAATGAAAAAAATAAAGACAAATTAGATATAAAAGTTGAAATGTTAAATTATATCCACTGTAAAACAAATCCACAGTAATTCCTGTGACCAGTTTAAAAGATAAATCCTTTCAACAAGAATAATGAATTCAGATTTCAATCAATGAACAATCACAGTAATGTAATGAAATCCTTTGATTTGTGTGACGTGGACCTCGTGTATCCTCTGTATCCATCTGCATTTCAGTCCTGTTAGTTGTTGGTTCTGACCCACCTTTACCACTAGAGGGCAGTCATGACATGTAATTCACACCCCCTCTACTTGGCCTGCGGTACATTTGACAAACACCCAATCTTAAAACACTGAACTGTTGACTTCTCTTTCTGCTGATTGTTTTCTTCTTCTTTTTTCTGTCACCCTCTGGAGTTAAGAGCAGTGTGGGGAAAAAAGGCAGTTCAAAAACCAGCCTCTGGAAATAGTTTACTTGGCTCCTCATACTCAGAACTTTGTTCACAGAACCTGTGAGTAGAGAAAGGTTCAAAGTGAACAGGATGTTAAATCACAATTTTCTGAAACTTTGTAGAAACACGGCATCCCCGTTCCTGTCACTCCCAAAGCACCTTGGAGCATGGACGCCAACCTGATGCACATAAGGTGAGTGTGCTGCTCCGTCTCCACTTCCTTTATCAATATCCTGTCTATTAAATCATGATACATTTAACAGAAAAATAACCTATTTCTTCTTTTTATGTTTTTAAAGTTATGAGTCTGGGATCCTGGAGAACCCTAAGGTAAGACTACTTACCGTTTATGACTCATTCCTTCCTTTGACTTTCACCTTTCAAAGTGTGTGCAGGTTTTTATGGTAAAATGAGTCAAAACTGAAACCACAGTGTGCGTATGTGAAACCCACACATTTCTAGTTTCTGAAGTGTCAACACTTGAAGAGCTGGTTAAACCCCGAGAACGAAACTTCTTTCATGGTTAAATGAAAGTTTCTTTATCACTGAGCTCCTTTTGACGTTACCTGTAAAAGCAGAACTGGAGGCATGAAAGCAGATGTTCACCCGACGAGTTTGAGATGAAGCTGTGAACCGTTTATCATAAGAGTCGGGGACAGTTTGTCACCTTCAGATGTGAACTTTATATATTACAATGTTTGACCTTTAGGTAACCTTGAGAGCACACTTTTCAACCTTCACAGAAACAGAAAAGAAATCGGTATGAAGGACGTACAGTGAGTCCTCTCCTTTGTCGTCCTCTCACACACACTCTGTTTGCTGCCATCACTCTTCAGCAAACAGAGAAGTGAGCTCATATTTTCGTACGCTCTGGATGTTTAATCCGTCTTCAGACAGCGTTACAATAACTCAGCAGTGAGGCTTCTCTTCCCTCCGCTGACCCATGCCAGTCCCGCCAGTGATAAACACAACTCACTCTCCCACAGTGCCATGGGTGAGACAGAGTTTGATCTCTGCTGGGGTCAGAGGTCAAAGCTGTACATGCAGGTTGCCCTCGGTGACCCCCAAAGCTCCCATCCTCAGTTGCTGTGTCTGTGTCTGTGTCTCTGCTCACCCCGGGTCCTCGCTGGGCCCTGGGAAGAGCCCGGGACACACAGACACTGACTTGTCGTCAGCAACGCTTCGACTAATTCCCGATTTCATGGGAGCCGGGGAGGGGGAAGGGTTAGGGCGTTGCGCCCAGCTGGGGCCTCCTGAGTTCCAGCCCCAACTCCTCGGGACCTCATTGTTCCACTTGTTGCGCCGCCGCAGGCTGCAACGTGGGAGGGGAGCCATTTCATCGTGACACCGTGACACCAAAATGTCACCAGTAACAGTAAAGTACAAAGACTGTGCGCCAGACAGATGAGTCCCCCAATGGACCGGGTGTCACAGAGAGGCGAGGGGTCCCCCGCTGCTGGAGTGGAGATGCAGGGGCAGGGCCACTGTAACTCCCAGACCTCTATCTCTCTGTCCCTTTCCCACCCCTCCGCTGTCTCTTTAGTGGTCGGCCTGTGGAGAAATGTTTTGAAAAGAATGAGAGCGACTGGCTCAATAGCATAGCGATGCATGATGACAGTATTGTGTGAGTGATTTCATTCAGGGGGTTTTCAATGTGTAGAAGCATTTACTCCAATATTGAATCATTTAACGGCATTAAATACAATGAAATATTTATGGTGCATGGGCGCAGAGTGGTAAAGGGATTTGAATATATTATCCCGGGCACAAAAATGATATCTTGAACTTTGAATGAGCTGTGATGAAGAGCATTTTTCAGCCTTTGGGCCTTCTGGTAATTTGTTTTTCCATGAGTTTGTTAATTAAGGTCAGTTAGACATCGCCACAAAGACCTCCCAATACCAAGCTGTAATCAAAGCTCAAACGCAACCTTATTTAGATTATTTTTAGCTAAAAATAATCTAAATATCTGAACCTATCAGAGCTCAGTGGTTCAAATAAAGCAAAGTAATGTTTCTTCTTAACACTCAAACAGATTCTGATCAATCAGGAAGGCCATCTCTGAGAGGTCATGTTGTTCTTAGTATCTCCTCTGTAGCAGTCTCTGGTTTCAGCCCTAAAGGCCCGAGGTGGACCTCGACTATTCAGACCCCCCCCACCTGTTGCACAAAGGCTCCTCTCTGCAGTCAGATTAGGAAATGTCCAAATGGTCGCTCATATGTTCTGCTGTAGATAAGAGCCGGCAGAGTTCAGGTTACTCTACGATTAACACTGTATCCTTCCTGGTAACCCTGAAGCATCCTGCCTGCAGCACAATGGCCCTGTGTCTTTTTCTATTTACACATCTCCATCTGGTGAAGTTAACCTGTGTAAAGACATGCACCCTGGGCTACAGTGGCTCTCTGTCACCAGGTTTACACAGGCTCTTATTATTGATATGTACACGTGGAGGTCTGCTGTTAACCGCTGCTGACTGTTTGTGTCAATCACAACCGTTTTGACATTTGACTGAAGTAAAAATATCCTTAACGTCCATCTTTTAGCTTATAATTTGATGACTATTCCTAAAGTTCTACAAAATGCATGAAAATGTTTTTTTTTTTTTGTACAGTGAGGCTTTTAGGCCAAATTTGACACATATTTTTAGATCCACCTTTGTGGGTGGAAAACTAATTACAATAAAGTTTCTTCTCATTGCTCTGAATGCAGAGACCATTTTATAACTTTATTATCTAGTCTTTGTGTTTCAAGTGGTAAATGTTTTATTATTGGAGAAAATTCTTATTTATTTTGATATAGCAGTCAGGACAGTGTTTAAGGTTTGCAATGATTAAATAGGGTTATATTACAAATTCCAGCAGTACTAGAAGTTTATGCCTTTTTACATTCGATTAGAAATATTTAAGTTATTTTATGCTTTTACATCTTATGTTAACAGGACATGATACTTAGGGAGGGGTACTGTTCACATTTGAAACAATACGGTACCGATGCACAGTACCTGGCAATCGGTATAGGTACCTGGTAGTACCAATTTTTGGCACTTTTATGGGTTTATGTGGTAAAAAATATAAATTTGTTTAATAATTTAAGCTCATTTTTTTTTCAATTTAACATATTTATTCCTCAATACATAAACTTCCAATGCTGTGTTCATGTCCAGCATGGAAAATCACCTACTCTTCCACTCACTCACAGTCACAAGGATACATTTAGGTACCTAAACATGGTACCTTTTGATTTTACGGGAACTGGTACCCGATACTTTTGACTAAATTTGGTCAGTACCTATAAAAGTACCTAATTCAGTACCCACTCCTAATGAAACTGTGTAATAGTAACAGATTTCTCCAAAAAAGAGTGTTGTAAAACTCAAGAAAACACACCCTCCCTGCTCTCAGAAATATGTTTCTTAGAAATAATCACACTTTTATTTATGTGGCGTATGCTACTTACACATTCTAAGTAGATTTATGCTTGAAAATTTGATACATACGTTTACATTGAGAAATTTACCACACAGTGAAAATGTGATTGTATGTAAGGGTTATGTTAAAGACAAATTGCTCCTATTTAAGATCCTTTTTTTCATGATGACTCCTGTGCCAGTCTCAGATTTGTCAGGAGTCTGTTTTTCTTGGTATTAAATTCTGAGACACCTCATGTGAGTTTTATATTTGGTTATTTTATCATTTTTTTATTCTCTTTTAAATCTCCAGATTTTTTATGGCATTTTTTAGGTTTTAATTTTGATTTAAGAAGAAGACAACCTGTTAACTCATCTCTATGTAGCACAGTCAAGTCAGAAGATACATTTCTGTGATGCTGTTACACGTCATTAGTATTCTGACGATTGTCAAATGACTCCACACACTGCACCTTCCTCAGCCTCTCCTCCCTCTGTCTCTGCCCCTCCACACTCCAGCAGTCAGCGTGCAGCCTGAGGCAGCCCGACACTCGTCCTGAGTCATTAAAACATCACCTCAGTCTTAATTATAGCTTCTGTCAGAGAGCCTCCCCAGGCCCGCTCCCCTCTTTGATCAGGGAGCTGATGGGCCAGCGCTCGTGTTGACCAGGAGTAAAGGAGCGTAACGCCAAGCCCCTGCTCACTGAGAGGAAATGAAAACTTGTTTTCTGCTGGTGGCACGACCGGCTGCAGAGATGGGCTGACAGAAGGTTGCCTGTGGGGAAAAGGAAGTGGGCTTGTAGGTTTGTGTATGCATGTGAATGTGTGCTTTGAAGCAGAGAGGTCGCTGTTTGTCATGTGCCTCGGCCGCCCTCAGGTCTGATTGGTCTGACCTGTGATACTCAGCGAGTATTCGTCTTCACCGTAGCTTCATGTGGAAGCTCCCGGTGACCATCCTCTTCCTCTCTACTCTCCCTTTCCTCCCCTTCCAGCCTCCCCCTCTCTCCTCTCTGCTGCCACCTCTGCCTCCTTTGGCTTCGTTGCCTCCGATTGAAAACCAATGAGGCAACTAATATGTGGAAAGATAGAAATTTACTTGCTTTAAGTTCATGCGTCAGCCCTCTTCTTTGCTGTATGGGCCACGTTTAGCACAACAATATGGCAGAAGCAAAGGCTGCTGAAGGAGCTGCTCTGTGCAACATGATGGTGCGCTTCATGCCCCATTTCCCATCAATACCCCCCTGCCCCCCACCTCCTCTGCCTCTACCTTTTCCTTTCTTTCAGGGCCATGGCTTTGGGACAGGTCCACCTGCAGGGGGTTAGAATTGAAATGCATTGATCTCGCGCTCACTGGAAACAAGCCCATTTCCCTCACTTTTTCTGCTTTCTTTGTACGCGATTGGCTTTAAATTTAAGCTCTTATTGTTGGAGCGTGCATAATTCTTCAAAACACTGACTGGAAAGGAGGCATGAATTGGTATAGACTTGCAAAAATATGTTTTTAATTGTTTGGAAATCATTCTTGTGAGGATTCTTTCTGCGGTAGTGAACCAGCTTACCTCTTACAGACCTGGTTCTGTGAAAGTCAAGTTGCTGTATAAATGTTGATTAGGAACAAAATTTGATGTCCTGCGAATCATATAAGGCCTATATTGATTTAAAAAAGTGTAAGAGATGAAGAATAAAATTTTGAGCTACACATTTTAAATTTGATGTCAGCAACATGTTTCAAAACTGTTAGGACAACACAACACCAGAAAAGTTTTGTATTGTTAAAAAAAAAACTTAAAAGGAAGGTCTCACTAGTTAGGTTAATTATCAAGTGGTTAGTAGCATGACTGAGTATAAAAACGACTCTCCTGAGAGGCTGAGGGGAGTACAGTTTCCTCACTCTGTGAGAGACTGCGTGAGTTTCAGAATAATGTCCCTCACAGGAAAATCAGGGAGAATTAATGGATTTCAGTATCTACTGAACATAATGTTGTTAAAAGATCTAGAGAATCTGTAGAAATCTATGAACTAAAGAGACAAGGACTAAAACCAAGACTGGATGGACCAGATCTTCAGGCCCTCAGGTAGCACCGCATCAAAAGCAGACATGACTCTGTAGTGGAAATCACTGCATGGGCTCAAAAAGAAGCAAAAGAGACTTCTCTGGACCTGAACCTGGAAAACTGCCATGTAATCTGATGAATCAGGATCTGACATTCTTTTTGGAAATCGTGGACTATTTGCATGTAGTCAAATTAAAGGGTGGGGTATGATTTGGGGGGATCAGAAGAGTCTATGGCATGGGCGGGCTTACACATCTCTGAAGGCTCCATTACATTACATTGCTAAACAGTATCTACAGGTTTAGGAGCAACACATGCTGCCATACAGATGAAGAGCTCACAGACAAACCACATCCTGCACAGAGTACACGACATGTCTCTGTAGTAGTAGTAGTGGTAGTAGTAGTAGTAGTGGTAGAGTCCAGGTGCTGAACTGACATGCTTGTTGTGCTTCTTTATAATCTGGCATCACATTTAAAACAAGCAAACATTTCTCATTAAAATGAAAGAAGAAGACTTTTTACACATTGCTTTAATCAAATACAGAGTTTAAATGATTTGCAGACCATCAGAATCTGTTTTTGTAAACATTAAACCCAGCAGACGTCTCATCAGGAAAAAGGATAGTGCTTTTGTTGCTTTGTTAACAAGAGAAAATCATATTTGTGTTGTATTATTTTTAAGCTGAATTTATCTTAGATTTCCTTAAATCAATGCGTTTCACATGAGCAATGTGACATCATTAAATACTGTAATTGCTAAAGGATCAAAGGAAGTATTGTCTGCTTTTATTTGATGTTAAAATCATAACCATGTGTTTACAACTGAGGAAAACCCTGCAGAAAACATACACTTTATGGAGCTCTAGTATTTAAAATTCAGTCCATCTCCCCCCTCAAAGCGTATGCATCAAAAAGCCTTTTAGGGGAGTCATTTCACTCCTCTCCTGCTCACTCTCATTTGGCATCTTTCAGGGCACTGAGGCAGAAAATAAAGGAGAGGAAGACGGGCGCCTTCCCAGTCAATTTGGGTGTTTAGTTAAAAGGAAGGAAAGTGATTGCGCTGCTCGTTTTCTCCTCAGTGACAGGCGACCAGCAGATGCCGATTAGTTATTGTATGATGATTTAGTGTCTGGTAAAGCTTTCCATTTAAATGCACCCAATAGTTATTTTGCATAGTCCCCCTGCAATTTGACTCAGCTCAGGAGACATTGGCCATCGTCTTGTCCTAATGCTGTGTAATTGTTGGAGGGCCACATCGCTGGGCGGACGCATCAGACCGCCACGCTCCTTTGGGTCCCAACTGTGACTTCCTGAAATCACTCCGGCTCCAAACAACTGGAAAACGACAAACATCTGTCACACAGAACAACTTTAGAGGAGGCAGGATGCAGTTTGAGGCTTTGTTGTGTGATGCCCTTTAATCAGAATTCTTCATTTGTAAGTGAAAGAGATGGAAACGTCACTCAGGAAATCAACTCTGGCAGACGAGAGGAAGCGAAGGCAGGCAGGAAAGAGGCAGAGCGTTATTGACATCAGAGTGTTGCTTGAATAGGATCTGTCATAGTATCAGGTGTGCTTTGACTTGTCAATTGTTCACTATTCTTGTGGATGTGAATCATTTCTTTCTTTTGCCCTTTCCCACTCTCCATCTTGCTGCATCCCACTTTTCCCGCCGTCCCCCTGCCGTGAAGGGCCACACGGGGAAAATGAAACCAAATAGAGGAGAAAAATGGAGCATCGATTTTTTTATTTTTTGTCTTCACTCGGCTCCTGATGGTGTTTTTTTAGGTTTCTACGTTTTCACGCACCATCCTCTCTTTTCTTCTCAAGTTGTCCATTATCACCTCACACAATACTTTATCCCCTCGCAGCGCTCTGTTTGGGATGAGGTCTCAAAGGTCCTGGTTATACAACGAGTGGGATAAAGTGTGTGAAACAGAGAGAGTGAGTGTGTGTTTTTGTGTGTTTTCAGAGTCAGGCTCCTGCTGACCTTTACCTGATGACCAAGAGCCCGCAAGATTCTCCCAGCAGCCCCGACGTCCTGGAGATAGAGTTTAAGAACGGTTTGTATTCACAGCTTTTGTTTACCTCTGTCAGTCCCTTGTTTTTCCTTTTTCCTCAAGAATATTTTTATTGATTTTAATGAATGAACACACTTACAAAATAAATATATATAAAAAATCATCATTCATCAGTGACCCATTCCCTGTGAACCTAAGGTCCCACTGCCCAGTTTGGAGCTTTATCAGGTCATCTAAAGATCAAAATGGAATACTATTCTCATAATATTGATAAACATGCAGGTGTACCTCAAAATCAAGAGGTAGACATACTGATATTAAAGGAGAGCAGGACACATTTAATATTAAAAAAAAAACTTTCAAGGTAGTGATTCAATCAGAGAAGGAGGCTGTTTGTTAAAACTGACTGAAGTTGCTGAAATGTTGTAAGAATGGCCCCCACACATATTAACCTGTTTTTACCTTAACATTTGTTGCTTTTGAAATATAAATGAGATTGCAAATAGGTAAACAAACATTATTTTAAATCAAAGTCTATTTTTTTTCATTTAATTATATCTGTTTATTTATTTCTCAAAGCATAAACAAAAGGAAATATCACATTAATGAAAAAGAGGTGTGCAGTAAAAGTTTGAGATAATCTAATGGATTAATGACTAGGGATGGGTTCCTTTCACATTTGAAACTATACGGTACAGATACCCGGTTCCTGGCAATTAGTATCAGTACTAACTCAACGGTACCAATTTGCAGTACTTTTGAGTGTGTTTATGTGGTAATAAATATCAATTTGTTTCATTAAAAAATCTCAAAGTTTTTCAATTTAGCACATTTATTTCTCAATATATAAACTTCTAATGATGTGTTCATGTCCAGCGTGGAAAATCTCCTACTCTTCCATTTCTCACAGTTTCAAGGATGCATTCAGGTTACGAAAATTGGTACCGTTTAATTTTACGTGAATCTGTACTCGGTGCCGATAAAAGTACCTAATTTGATACCCATCCCTATGAATGACTCTGGATCAATTTTAAAATCAATCAACTTTACATTTATTATGTGCGCATATGGTGCTAAAACTTATTCATAATTTTTATCCTCTATTAAGAACTAAAATTATAATGAACTGACTGCTATAGAATTTTTTTTTTATTTAATTTGTTATATTTCTTGAATAGATCTTGTACCTCTTTGTTGACTCAAGAGATGTTACACTTTAAAGCACAAATATTCTCACATTTCAAGATCAATTACATTTCAAGAAAATCTGGAGTTTTATTTAGTCGAAATAAGACTGTCCTAGTTTTTCTTCTAAAATAACGGCTTCATACAAAAGTTTTAAAGGTTTTTAATAAAGTTTAGATTTTGCATAATTAGTCTGGATGTGTTTTAGCTGGAGATAAACTGAGTCAGTCGTCCTCGGTCTCTTGATGTAACTTAACATGATGCTTATGGCTGCAGGGCTACAGCTCTCACCCTGACCTGCTCACACTTTATCACCACTCCTGACCACCCAGACTTATCCTTAACCCCTCACAGCATTACTCGCTCCAAAGCTGCCATGTTTAGCCCGGGGGCAAGCACGCAGGCCGGAAGCATTAAGTCCAGCTAATACACCGAGCCCGGAGGGAGCAGGGAAATGCTCATTAGATATATCGCCACGAGCTGAATAGTGGAAAGTGTCACATGTTTGTGCAAAAGAAACATCCACGCCTGGGGCAAACGGCACAGATGTCCCTTCATCCCCGGTCACTGGTGGAAGCTGCAGAGCGCTGACATCAATGGGCTGAGAAACACTGGCTCCTCTGATCACTCAGGCTTCTTGGTAGTTTTATGAGCGATGATTTAGGGAGCTTCAGAAGATTTGGTGGGAATTTTTGTTGCCAATAAAACTGCCTGAAGTGCAACTTTAAATTCCAAGAAGATCTCAACAAAGATATTGTCTGGGTATCACTTTACAAACTTGGTTATAGAATATAAGCAGGCTGGTGTTCAGGCTAAGAGGAGAGGAGCTGCACTTGTGGAGTCCGGTTTGGCGGGTTCTCTGCAGGCCTGCGCTCTATTTTCACACATATTCCTTCCTTTTTATTGAGCGCCCTATGACAAAAGCTGTTTTAGTTGTCCACACAAAAGCCCGAGCCTACTCCTCCCTCTGAGCACAAGATCAGCACAAGAATGTTTCATTTCATTCCCCCTCCCACCTTTTCATCCCTGCCTTTCTCACCAAAGTTTTCTCACTGATTAAAAAAGAATATATAACGACAGGAACCTTTTCCCCCGTCAAACACTCCGTTCCCCCATTCCTCTCCCTTTTTTTAAGGAGTAAAAAAAAAAAATCATCCCTCCCTCCTTTTATGCCAGAGAAGTGCAGAGGAAAAAGAGACAGAGAGGAAAAATGTAAAGCAGTAATTTTTCCTACAACTGTGTCTGCACTCCCATTGTCTGCACTGTTAGGCTGTGCGAAAGTGAAGAAAAGGATCACGGGGAGAAAAAGACCCCTCAGTGAATGATCGAACCCGCATGATGGAGAGAGCAGGGGGAAAAAGAGAGTGCAGGCACGGAAAAGGCCAGCCCCTACACTCCCACGTTCAGACACTTAATTTATTTGAACTTTTAATCTAATTATTAGGTATCTGGGAGGGGGCGGGGTTTGCTAATTCATCATCCATACTGCCCTCTCCTGCACCGGGAGAAACGTTTTCTTCTTCCATGGGAGCCTCCAGGATTCCCGTGATTTGAGAATGGGACATCAACAAAGCCCTTGTCTAAAAAAATTTGTCAAGTCCTTCACATGTCAGTCCTATCAGGGCTTTGTGAGCTCTGGCTGAAAGGAAACCAGAAGTGCAGGCATGCTTAGCCGTGTAAAGGACTGAGGGCTGGATATTTTTGCTCCTATTTCTTCTCCCTGTGTCGTCCTGATGTGGTTGTTTTACCGTCTCAGCACTCACACACTCGTCCCCAGCTCACATCTCTCAATGAACGCCGTGAACGAGCAGGTCTCTGATGTGTTTCTGGTTTAAGTAGCTCCAGACAGAAAGTGTGTGTAAGGAACCTGGGTGTCTGTAATTTCTCAGAGTGTGTTTTTGACATAAAAAGGAGCAAGGTTGATGAATCCACAAGTGGTTTTGTCTGCTGCACATGCACATGAACACACAAACACTCAGTGGCGCAAAAATTTTCCCTTCACTAAAGAGGTTGTGGGTAATAAAGCTGCGTGCGTAATTGAATTAGGTAAAGGCCGGCCCACAATTTCACAGCTTTCAAACAGGCCGGGCCTTTGAATTTATTAGCCTTTCTCACCACCTCATTTTGAATTTTCACCTTCAGTTGATGACTATTCATTCCAGCGCTGAGATAATGAGCTGCTGTCGGCAGATTTAACCAACTCTGGTTTGTGACAGCTCAGTTTGTTAGAATCACACACGTAAATAAATTAAGCAGGGTTAGGGGGAAATTGTCTTTAACTGTTTGTTTTCTGATAAGTTGACATGAGTTGACATGAGTCTATTCGCTGACTTTAATAGTGGTGGTGGAAACCATGAAATCCACACAGTTGCTGTTTTTTTGCCGCTAACATTTATTGCAGAAAATTTTTGTTAAGGCTTGTTCTTATGTCCAATTCCAGGAAAGTTGGGACACTGTAAAATGTCTTGATCATTTGCAAATCATTTGGACTCTGCAGTTAACAAAAAAGAAAAGCTTTTCAATTATTTTTCTCAGATTGACATTTATCAGCTCTTCTTTTATCAACACTGTGACTGTTTGGAAACCAGGAGGACCAGTTTCTGGAGTTATAAGATAAATATTGTTGAGGGATGCACGATATATCAGTTTCAATATCAGTATCAGCCGATGTTGGTCATTTTCTTTAACGTATCGGCCAATATGTAAATGTGGTAGTTTCAGAGCATCTTGAACAATTTTTCAAGACCCAACTAATATTGTTTTCTCTGACTATGTAAACACCAAAACTACCTAAGAAGAGTGGACCCTCTTCTTCCATGTCTCTCTTTCTGTTTTTGTCCAAAAAACAGACAAAACATACTTTTTTGATCACGTTCATCTCTGACGCTCCATCCTTTGACCCTTTCCATGATCTCTGTCGTCTTTTCTCATGATCGCACCACTCTTTCTCTCAGAACAACCATAACACATTATATGTGTCTAGATTGTTTTTTTTCTATTTACCAATATTAATATTGGTATATATCAGCCATAATTCAATCCAATCCAATCCAATTCACTTTATTTATGTTGCACATTTAAAAAAAAACATTTAAGTTTACCAAAGTACTGCACAGTTAAAATAACATATGAGAACATCAAGAAAAGAAATAAAATCAATTGAAATAACACATAGAAAGAAATAAGAGTCATAAAAAAACAAAGGGGGTTGAGACCATAAAAGACATAAAAAGACACGGATCACACAATTCTCATGCCTAAGTAAAAGCCAAAGAATAAAAGTGAGTTTTAAGACGCAATTTAAAAGTCGTTAGGGTGGAGAATATTCTTATTTTGAGTGGCAGGTCATTCCACAGTTTAGGAGCCGCCACTAAAAAGGCTCGATCACCTCGAGTCTTTAAACAGGTTTTTTTTTTGGACCACGAGGTGAAAGTGATCAGCAGACCTCAGGGACCACGAGAGGGTGTAAATATTTAAAAGGCCAGAGATGTACTGAGGTGCTGATCCTTGAAAAGATTTAAAAACAAATGATAACATTTTAAAATGAATCCTAAAATGAACGGGAAGCCAATGGAGGGACTCCAGGATTGGGGTGATGTGTTCATGCTTTCGTGCTCCTGTTAAAAGACGAGCAGCTGCATTTTGGACTAACTGTAAGTTAGTAGCCTGATCATAACAGCAATATTAATATCGGATATTGGTATCGGCCCAAAGTTTCACATCGGTGGATCACAACATGGTCCCATTCTTGCCTGAAAAAGGATTACTGCTCACCAGTTCACAATCAGAAATAACTTTCTGACCCCCTAAGGGAAATTGCTGAACAACTTATCATTATACGTTATCAGTGGGCGGCAGGTCGTTTTGGCAGATCACATTTATCTGAATTCCTATTTCCTCTTCGTGAGCAATCCTCCAGACGTGATTTTGAGCCCATCATGTCTGTTTTTAATGGAGTGCCACCTAACACTTTACACTATGCCCCAATTTTTCAAACTTTGGTTTTGATACCAAAAAACAAATACATTTTTTTAAGCACACAAAATAATAATAATAAAAAAGTCATTTTTCAGTGAACTCAATTAATAAAGTGTTCTGTCAGGATGGGTTAGAGTCAGGGTTAACCCAGCCCTAACAGAAACATGTTCATCACATCATCACATCAGACAGACAGTCAGAGAGATATAAGCATACAGCCTCATACAGACACACATTCATTGACTGTAGTTTTTAGTGGAATCAACAAGTAAATCAAGTCATATTGAAATTTAATTAACCTAACAATACTGTCTGTATTTTCTAAATTTTGCCACATGTTGACTTTATAAAACGAAGTTAACAAACACAGAAACACTAATATTGTTGAGTGCTAAATTCAGTTTCTTTTTGTTTGTGTGTGAGTTTGATTTAGTTTAAAAACATCTTTTTTTCTTCAGGCGTTCCTGTCATGGTGACCAACACAAAGGAAGGCCAGTCCAAGGACTCTCCTCTGGGTATCTTCTCTTACCTCAATGAGATTGGGTAAACACATTTTCTTCTCCTCTTGATAAACTCATTACCTTTTTATCTAAACCAGTTCTGCTTTTACTGACTGTCTCATTAGAGGTTCAGTGTTGAGACACACAGTTTAGTAGTGATCAGGTTTATTTTCACTGGATTTATGTGTGTCGATCACTGCAATACTGAAATCAAATGTGTCTCAGTTTTAGTAAAAAATAAGATGTCTCTCAGACTTAGAATGAGCTGCATTCATCTCAAGAGTCCAGAAAATATGTCTTATTTTAAGACTTTAAAAAACAAAAATTGTTTGTAATCATTTTTATCTTTTCATTTCTTGAAATCAGACATTTTCAAGACTTTTAACATCAGAGTGGCTCATATTAAGTCTAATTAGACAGTTTTTACTTTTAATAAGATACTTTGAGCTGTGTAATTCTCCTTACTGTGTTACTTTGCGGTCTTGTCTTTTTGTCCAACTCTCCAAATAACCAGAGCGTACTCAGTATGATTAGTTTGAAGCCAAAATAAGCTTTACTGCTTTTGTTTTGAAGTCTGATACTGATGCTGAAGATTTCCACAGGTTCATTTAAGGGACAATAAACTTGTTTCACAAGGCATCAGAAGCTATGGTGGCAAAGAAAATCAATGAATGCAGTTAGCAGCACATGGTTTTGGTTAAGTGAGATTTTTTTTTTTGTCTGGGTTTTTAAAGCTTGATGTTTCACATTTTACCCTGAAGAAATGCAAATTATGACTTATGCTGCAATTTTTATGTTTAAAAACACTCAATATGTTTCAGGTTCTTTATCTATCAAAGTGTAGTTTGTAGAGTTTGCTGTCAATAGTGTGAATTCATTTTAAGGGGGAACAAAAAATATTTTTCGGCTTTGAACTTTTCATTAAATTTATTTCATTGTTATTCAAAAGGTGACAAACAGGTTAAATTAGAATTCCCTTGTGTTGAAGCTTCCCTTTGCTCGCTCATCTGACTCCAGGTGATGTTAAAGCTATTGCTCCCACTGAAGGTTGATTTTCTCTTCCTGTCACTCTGTCTGCAGAGGGAAGCACGGCGTGGGTCGGATTGACATTGTTGAAAACCGTTTCATCGGCATGAAGTCCAGGGGTAAGGAATTAAAGATTAAATTTAACATAATCTGCCTTAATTATAACATTTTTCTGTTTACTGAATTAGCCGTGCAGCTTTTTTTCCTCTAACACACACAGTTATATACTCTGTACCTGCAGTGAGATGGACGTCTTTTCACTCACTGTGAAATATGTCTCAATATTTTAAATTTATATCCATTCAGAAGCTTCCCTTTCAGTATCTAAGGCTTTCAAGCAATTTGCAGTTATTTTACATGAGTGCTTTAAGTGTCACACTTTCTATTCAACTCCTGTAGAAGTGGGCTGGATGGCACACACACACACACTCACAGACACACTCTCGTCAAATGAAATGTTTTTACTCCAGCTCACCTGGAATCACAGATGCTGAAGTTACATGCATGCATACACTTACAGAAAACCTGCACAGTGAAAAAGATGACTGCACACGCCTCACTGGATGCACACAAACACACAGTTGATCTCATGTTAGCGCACGCAGACGGTTGTTTTTGTCTCTTTTTGTTGGCTAACAACAGGAAAGCTCTTTTGTTAGCGCTCTTCAAGTTACAGCTGCTAATATATGAGCGCAGTGAGCTGTTCTGTCGCTGTATGAAACACACACTCGCTTCTTTTCCCCTGCAGCACTATGTGCTATGATTGGCAAATTGACTGGCTAACAGACTATGGCTGTGCTGCAACTTGGCAGGTAGAAATTGGAAAATGGGAAGCCCACTTTTCTCTCCCCTTGGCTGAACAAAAGATCAAAGCTTTTTCCTCCACTACAGCAATAGGAAGAGGTGGAGCACAAGGTGTCCAAGTGGTTTAATAACTACCATCGAGTGTATGTGTTGGTCTTGTTCTGGAGTGATAGCAGTCATGTCGGCACAATGGATGATGGCTGGGGTTGAATGGAGACGTGTCATACCTATTTGTGTTGGGTCATATTTATTTGTGCTGGGTCAGGGGGGGCGGAGGTGATTGAAATGGTTTGTCAAGAATGTTGTCACAGTGCTACAAAACATTCAGCTGTGGCGGACTAACATTTCCCATCTGTCAAAGCGCTGTCAGGCCTCTGACCTGTGCAGCAGACGAAAAACCGAAAGCAGACAGAAGTGGTGGTTTGCTTTTGATGAGGATTTCGGCTGCGTGCTCTTGTTGCAGTGACAGAAAGAAAACATTCCTACATTACTTCCTGGTTTACTTTTTATCAGCTTTTATTGAACTGTGGGGAGTAATGACACATTCATGGATTGAAGCATAAAGCTGGAGCAAATAAACAGTCTTAGTCCAACAAAATTAACCAAGAATTAAAAAGAGGTTTTAAGAAATGTTTCAGTTAAAAATAAGATTTCTATCTGCAGATTCCTTTTTTTTTTTTACAAGTCTTGCCTGTTTATGCATGACCAGCAGTTTGCCCAAAGGGTCAGAGAGGATCAGTCCATGAAGACTTAATTCCTAATCTGAGCCCCTCCAGGCCTGCAGCATGGGTTAGCATACCTTCAGTACCTGTATTAAAGATTAAAACCTCAAAAACCACTGGGGGTATTGTCTCCTGAAGCTTAACCAAACGGCCGCTGTCATAGCTTATCCAGGTTGTGTTTCATTCTCCGCTCCTCTCCGTTAAGCCCGCTCTCCTTTGGAGCACTTAAGCCAACTTGTGTTTGAGGGCAGTTTTAACTTCTCACTGGATCTGAAAGATAGAGGCAACAGGAAATGTCCCTGCGTGTCCTCTGTGGCCCTGGATCACCAGAAGCTAGGAGCCATTTGAGCTCAGGTGACAACCTTTGGAGGCTTATGACAATTAGCAGTGATGCTAAGCTCTATTTTTGGCTGCAAGCACAAAGTGAGTGTTCCTCTATTTTAAGATGGGAGATGAGAGTATTTTTGGTCCGTACGGATCTGAAGAGTTGAAGTCAGGCAAACAACACACACACGTCATGAAATCCAACAACTCGGTGTTGGCTGTGGTGAAGAGTGTTTGGCTGCTTAGCTTGAAACGAGCCGTCATTCAAATAGACAGATGATGTGAGGAAGCGTGTATTGAGGGTGAACAGCACTTAGAAAAATGGATGCTGCTGATAAATCTCCAATTTCTGTTGTCAGATCTGTCTGCCACCATTATCCCAGCCCTTCTTTTGTTTTAGCTGACGTTTGAGTGACAGCTTCATTTCTCCTGTCATCTACCTCATCTTTTCTCTGCTCACCCCTCCCTCCCTGTCCACAGGGGGGAAATTGCAGGGTAGGCAGAACCCTGGTCCAGGACTTAGGCTGGCAGGGGCCTCCTACCCTGTCATTTACCCGGGACAGGTTCATCTGTGATTTGTGAGCGTTATGAAGGCTTGTCTGTCAGGTGGCTGATGACTAATAGAGCTGGTGTATTGATGCTGCTGGCTGAACTTGAATGACGGATGAATTCAGAGGAAATAGTTGAAATTATGTCAGTATTTTTTCCACACTGACTCATTTTGGAATCAAAACACTAAAAATCATGTGAATATCAGAGATTTAAAGTCATCCTAAACAATGGCTCAAGACACGTCAAGTCTGCAGTCAATCATTTATAATACTTTATTTACTTTTATGGTACAGGTTACAGATTTGTTGGTGTGGAAAGTTTTGTGTGGTCTAACTTCAGGTATAACACTATTTTTCGTGAACTCACAGGTTCCCCAACTTTTCAGCCCGTGACCAAAAAATAGTGGTGCCAGAGACTGGTGACCTCCTGCCTTGGTAATAGACCAACAGGCCAATCCAAAAACAAAAACAAAACAAAAAAAATAAATAAGGAACATAACATATTAAATTTAGCTGATTGGAACAAAGAACTTGACTATCTTTGCTCCTGTGTTTCCTAAATGAATCTTCTTCCTCTTGATACCGTCGTTGTCCTGGTTTAGTCTCTTCAGGGGTCTTCAACAAAGAATAAACAAAGAACAATGTCATTTCCTGTTGGCATGGTTTTAAATCAAATTTAGCTCCTATTTTGTTTATATTTTTAAAATAATGGATGAAAAAGAAAAACACTTCAGAAACCATTGCACTAATTTGCACTCTGAATGTTTTTTTTGCCCTTATTGTATATGTAATGCATTGTGGGGGTTTTTTTGCTATCTTTTTGTGTTGTTTCTATCTGTTCTTATTTATCATTCTATTGTTATGAACTCTGCTCTAATCTGCAGGGGACGACAGATGAAAACTAGCCTCTTGGCTAACTGTGTCTTAGTGACATGGATGCTGAGTTGAAGTGTTCATTAATTTGCACTGTCCCTTTAAATAAGTAAATAAAAAGGTGATATAGGCTGGTGAAGTTTATTGCATCCGTTTGCTGATGTCTGTTCTCACTGATAAGAATCTCAAAAGCCTTAAGCCTAAAGGATTCATGTTTTTTTCTGCATTCATCAGGGATTTATGAAACCCCTGGAGGAACGATTCTGCTGGCCGCTCATTTGGACATCGAGACCTTTACCATGGATAAAGAAGTGCGTCGTATCAAACAGGGTTTGGGTATCAAACTCGCTGAGCTTATCTACAATGGTGAGTCTAAACTGTAGCATCTTTACCGTCATATTTTATTTTAACTTGTGTTTTAATTAGCTGTCTAACAACAGTTTCATGTATGAGAAGTGTTTTCATTCTGTCCTTTCATCATCCCAGATCAGCTCTCACAAAATAACTCTATCAAGGTTCTGTGCGGCTGTTGTAAAACTGTTTGAAACTAGGGATAGAGGGGTTGGTATTTGGCATTTGGGGGCATATCGGCATTGACCTTTTTTAATCGACGGCAGATATGAAACCCATTCAAAACTGTGTTGTTTTGACTCTGATGCTTCTCTGCACAGAATGTCTCCCTGTCTACACTATGGAAGCCCTAGATGGTCATTTAAAATCAGTCATGTAAAACCAAACAGAAAATGAATTCAACTGCATTACATGCCTGTAAAAGGCAGCACAAACTCAATTCAATCCAGTTTTATTGTAGTTAGATAGAAATGTTTGAAAACTTTATTTACTGTAGAAAACTTTAGCTATTTATTTTTTTGAATGCAGTTAAGTGTTGGAGTTTGTATTGTTCAACATTTTTTACGGCAAAATTTTCACTTTGACTGCAAATGAATATCGGCTTCAAATATCGGTTATTGGCCTCCTTGCCTACTAATAATCGGTATCGGTGTTGGCCCCAAAAAAATCCATATTGGTCAATCTCTATTTGAAACAAAATATCTTGTTTTTCATGAACTCTTAAAACTCAGTTTCATACTGCTCTGCAAAAATGGGAATCTAACGAGTGTTTATGTCCTATTTCATGTAAAGAAATTGTCTCATCAGACTCAATATGAGCCACATTCACCTAGAAAGTGAAGTATAATTTCTTATTTCAAGATATGAGACGACAAAAATGACAACTGACCTGCTTCAGAATGGGTCAGAATAATGTATTTGTTTAGATTCATTTAGATTTTGACATTATTATTATTATTTTAAGGGAAATGAGATTTTTTTTTACACTTTTGTTCTTTACAAAAATGTCAGGCACATTTTTGTCATTCAGTATCTTTTCGGGTGAACGTGGCTCACATTACGTCTGATTTACTGAAAATAAGACACAAACACAGGTTTCAGTTTTTGCAATATGACAACAAACAACTCTGGATGAATGAGACAACTAAAGACTGTTTTGGAGATGGAAGTGAACGTGTTAAATACCTGTTAGGTGTAAGTGTGTGTGTGAGTGTGTAGCTTTTCTTGGCTCAGGTGTCTTAATCGTCCCTTCTGCTCGGTCTCCAGTCCCCTGCACCTTCATCCACATAATAGGATCAGCGCCATTAGAGACTCCTTACTCTCTCTGGAGGGTATAATTGAAGTGGCCTAGCACTCAAACACACACACACACCACACACACACACAGGTGCTACGTTCAGAGGCAGGGCAGAGATTAAAGCCATTGTAGGTTTAAATCATTAATAACTGTGCATATAGATGGCAGATGGCTGACAGTGGGGCTTATGTTAACAATCCACCTGTCCTGCATCTGTTTTACATTAATATGTCTCCATTAATCCCAGATGACTTTCATTAACGAGAGTCCACACATCAAAGGTAGCACAGCAGACATTAACATATCATGTAACATTTTTATCTCATGGCTGAAAATTTTGGGTTGTTAACTTTCACAACCAAAAACTCTCAGATAACGAGTGCACAGGTTGCTTAAAATCCAGGTCTGCATCCTGCTGCCTGTGTACAGTGTCAGTACAGAGTGACACATTGTGCCCATTCAGAGTCAGAGAGAGCGGAGCATGATTGTATCTTTGAAAATAGCCCGATGAGGTGGAGGTCAGCTGCTGCTAAGAGGAGGACCCCTGCTGAGTGGGGCGTTCCTGACCTCTGCACGTGCACACGCACAACCCGCGCCCATCTGTCTCAGAGCCTGACGGGCCAGGTCAGAGAAAGAGAGACAAAAGAAAGGGGTGTGTGAACTTCACCTGGAACAGAAATGAAACCAAAGCAGAGACTCATTAAAGAGGAAGCTGCAGACATCACACACACCTTTTGTAGACTCTGTTTCTAGTGGAGGATCTGCAGCAGAGGAGCTTCATTTGAATCATCTGCATTGTTTTGTCAAATTCCATTCAGTAACATGTTTGATTTATAGGAACACATCAAAACTACAGTTTGTTTATGCTGATATAGCACCAATAATTCTGCATCATTCCCTCACTATCTGTTCAAACACAAAAACACCTAAAAAGTCCTGCAGCTCTGTGCAGTTTGCTCCAGTTTCCTCCTGACTGTGACTGAGAGGAGCTGTTAGCATCTCCACTCTGTGCTGCACAGAGCTGAGCTGTGAACTCTCATCCTGACTGGAGAAGGACGCTGAAACGTCACAATTTATACCCAACTCACTTCCTGCAGGGAGCTGACAAAGATCAGCTGGTTCAGATGAATAAATAAAGAAATAAACACTCTGTGGTGTCAGTGTTACAGCTGGTTGATCCTCATACAGCTCCAGACTGATTCAGCTCATTATTATAAAAACAGTAATGTCAGAGTCACATTAACAGACTTTACATACAGTTATGTCCTATTGAGCTCACTCAGAGGTGAATTGTTGTTTTGATCTCTGAAAAGTTTGAGCCTAACAGTTCTCATAAACACTGCGGTGCAGCTAGATTCAGCTCCCAGCAGATGGTAAATATTTCACTCAAACTTTGTGGGCTGTTAGCACCAGGGTTAGTCAGGTAGCTGTTACTTGGAACAGAAAAGAGCCCTGTTTGTTTGCACCAAGAAAAAAAGAAATCTTAACAAGTGTTTTCGTCTTATTTTCAGTAGAAGTGTCTTTTTACACTTAATATGAGCCGCATTCACCTGAACAGTCCAGAAAAATGTTTTATTCTAAGTCATTTAAAGACAAAAATAAGGTCTGAATTGCTTGTAACAAGTGAAAAAAAATCTGCCAGTGGAAAAAGAGAAAAGTTACTTATATTAAGACACTATTTTAGTTTCAAGCAAATTTATGACCAAATTTTTCAGGTTTCATTGGCTTGTTACAAGCAACTCAGACCTCATTTTGTCTTTTAATATCTTAAAACAAGACATTTTTCTGGACCGACCAGTTGAATGTGGCTCACATCAAATATAATGCAATTTTTACTAAGAATGAGACAAAAACACTTCACAGTGTGTTAAAACAACTAAACAAAAACAGGGCTTACATTACAGGATCTTGTGCTACATTGCATCACAAACTCAATATTTCGTGGGACAAACATTTTAAGAGGTTAGCAGTGAAAGGTAATATCAGGAACTCTGTCCAATCAGGCAATGTATCAGTCTGTTTAGCCTGTTTTTGACTCAGGAATACATGTGGTGTGGATCATTGAAATATACAAAAACACTGATGCATAGAGATGCTGTTTGCTTTGCTCAGAGCATTTTAGGGAGCATTTAAACCTTTGCTCATTTGCAAACTAGATGATATCTTTTTGATTTGTTTATACATGTTAGGGCTGTACAAAACATGTTTAAATCGTTAGTGAATCAGAACGTCAGTTGTTTTGGGGGGTTTCAGGTCCCAAAGAGTTAAAAAACAATACGTCTAACTGTAAAATTAACAGCATAACTGCTTATGACTTTACCCAGCTGTCAAATCACTTGGCTTTCCTGCAAACCTGGAGAGGTAGTACATACGTCTGCTTATCTTTCTCCTTTTAGTGCCTGTAGATATCTTCTACTGAAAGGAAAAAGGAAGAAGAAACGTTGCAGAGGAAAAAGAGTTTTAGAAGAGTGATAACATTTTTAAAATGACAAAACATGTTTTATTAGTTTATTGCCTGTAAAACTGTACTTTTTCATGATATTCATGTTTTAATTTCTGTCTCCCTCCAGGTTTCTGGTACAGCCCAGAGTGTGAGTTTGTGCGACACTGCATCACCATGTCCCAACAAAACGTGGAGGGGAAAGTACAGCTGTCTGTCTTCAAGGGTCACGTCTACATCCTGGGAAGAGAGTCGCCAAAATCACTCTACAACGAAGAGCTGGTCAGGTGAGCAAAGGAAGGATAGGAGTGTGTGTGTGTGTGGGTGTGCGAGTGTGTGTTTCTGTGAATGAATCAGTGTGTGTTCAGAGCAGATGGCTGTGTTTCGCTGCTCTGTGTAGATTTTCACCATCCAGCCTGTAGTCAGATCAGCTCAGCAGAGATCTCTTCAACGAGCTGAACGGACCCTCCTCACAAAGACATCAGACAAGTTTCAAGCTCAGTTCCTTGAGGGCAGACCCCGACCCCATCCCCCTCTCGCTGCACCCCCCCAGTGGCCTTCTTGGCCCTGCTAACAGTGGGTTTGTTCAGGAGCCTGACCCCTGATGCCCTGTGGGCAGGCTCAGCACTGACCAGAGGAAAACCTCTCCATATGCCTCTCCATCTCCACTTCAGTCACACACACACACACACACACACACACACACACACACACACACACACACACACACACACACACACACACACACTCACACACTCACACACACACACTCCAGTGTTACCCTAAAGTCAGTGAGCTAATGGTGTTTTCAGCCAGAGGAGAGAGGTGAATTCAGCAGCTTTTAGGAGGAAAGTACGTGGGTGTCGTGCTGGTTTAGCAGGTCAGCGAGAAGTAAAGAAGAAAGGTTTCTCACACATTAAGCCTCACACAGGAGCAGGAAACACAACCGCAGTAGCAATTAAGTTTTAATTGAATAAGTGGAGAAAATAATAGAGATTATAAAGGACATGGGCTGAATCACCCAGAATATCCTGAGTGTTGTTTTCTGTAAAAAAAAAAAAAAAAAAAAAACCACAAATATCAGCTGAGTCAACAAATTCTCAACCAGCCAGGTGTGAAGAAACGGTTTTGAAGAAGTCTCATGTTCTGGGATCAACACCTGACCTTTCAGACATGTCTTCAACATGTGTGTATGTGCGTGTGACCAAGGTGTTGTGTTGCAGAATGCAAAAACCTTGAGGCTGCTAACAGATGGGTGCAGAGAATCAGATTGTAATCTGTGCTGATGTTGGGTGATTAGCTGTGATTGGTTGGACTGTGGGTATTTTAAATGAACATATATCTTACATAGCTGTACATAAACTTGGAATAAATCATCTTTTTGTGTAAATACAGAGAAGACTTCCTCACTTAAAGGGTACATATCATGCTGATCCCTGATTTAATACTTACATATAATATAAAAAATTTGAAAACAAGACCTTTCACCCCCTGAATTTTCAAAAAATGAGATGTTGTATTTTTTCTGATATCCCAGAACGAGATTTGATGCCTCTGAAAATAGGCCATTGCCATTTGGCCGCGAGATTTCAATTTTGTGTGACAACAGGAGGATCCTTTCTTTTTATTGGAGTAATCTGATAAAGCAGCTCCTCCTCTGTGATGTCAGTTAGTCACACAACCGCCACCGAGGGATACACCCACCAAGAGCCGAGTATCCCCCCTCAGATGCTGGATGCAGGGACTCTGCTGAGCAGCTCGGCTTTACATGGTGAATTAGCAGTTAAAACACTAGTTTTAGCAGACGTCGTAATACTTGTGAGACTGTGATATTTGCATGCCTGTTCTGACATGCACTGTGAACCTGGACCACAATAATGCTGCGGTAATAACATAGTGAGGAACTGACGGTAGAGCCGATCTTTAGACTACACTTTCAGCATGATGGATAAAACAGACAGAGAAAAGTGAAGGAGCAGGATGGAGCCCTGTTATAGAAATAGTTTATTGGTGAAGTCTGCCTATATTTCCACTTATAAACTATACATGTTACAGTACCGGTTTGACTCACCACACTGAAGCATCCTGAGATGAACTGTGTTGAGGTGGATTTTCTTCCTCCTGAGCTGCAGAACCGTCTGGGTCTGACTCAGGGTCCAATACAAAAGGATGTATCCTACACTCTGCCATTTTATTAGTGCTATCAATGCCTTAAGGTGAAGTTTTGGCAAACAGCAAACTCGCTCTGTCTGCTTCATTCAATGTGGCGATTTTGTAAATACTGCCATGCTGCAAAAACCGCCCCCTGGCTCTACCCCCTCCGCCCCTCTGATAGAACCGACCAATCAGAGCACAAAGGGCTGTGACGTTGCGAGGTTACTGGAGGTCATTCTCCAAACGAAGCGTTTCAACGAGATCTTCAGAATGGCCTAAAATGAGGATATTGAGAACGCTATTGTGGGGCAATGAAGGAACTAAATGACTTGTACTGAGGTCAGAAATGCTTTACAGGCATCCTAGTCTGGCATAGTGAAAAGGAGAAACAAGCATGATATGTCCACTTTGATTTAAGAGCAGCAAATTTTAAGGATTGAGAAAAGCGACCTTCAAAGATGAAGTTTGTTCTCACTGTGCCGTGTTGTCTTCTTGTGTTTGTTTACAAAAATCAAGTGATAGAGACAACAACTCATAAAAAAAGCAAGTGAAATGAGTTGTTTGTCATAAATGGTGGTGTATCAAAGATTATTACACCTTTTACTGCGGCATTAATCACAGGTATACAGGTAAAAGCATCAGTCTCACACACACACACACACACACTCTTCTTAGGGATTACATGATGATCCGTCACAATCACACACACATACACACACAGAGCAGATTAGGCATGAAGCCCCCGCTGACATCCTGTTGGCTCTCCACGGGCCACGGTAAACGGCGTCATTAACGCTGGTAATACAGCCCGTCAGCGCGCCCGTCTGAGTCAGAAATGTCACCCTGCTCGCCGTCCACCAGCTCGCTCTCAATTAGACTGCAGGGTGTCTACACTAAATATCACATGCTTACACACACACACACACACACACACACACACACGTATTCTTTGAAACCACTCGCTCATGAGTGTTCAGGTGCCGTGTAGTGAGAGTTGATGATTTAGTTTTCACTCGTTTTTTTTCTCTATAGTGTTTATCCCATCATTTTTTGGCAATTTCCTCCTTTGCTAAGTGCTTCTGAAGAATGAGAGCGAGCTGTATGTCGAGAGTCTGGGGTGTCATTCAGGGGAGAGGGCTCTGTGAGGAAGTGTATTAAGCACTGCAGGTAGAAACTGCTGTAATTACACCGACACACAGAACAGAAGAGTCGACAACGAGCAGCTCAGATGGAAAAAAGAGCGGCGTAAGTCAACATTTACCTCTTTTTTTTAATGATAAACCTGAAAGACAGAGACAATCAGATTAAAAAATCATCTCATCTCTCGGCTCAGATCTGATATTATGGGATTGTTTTAAAACGTTCATCTTCAGTGCGTTTGTGTTTGTTTTCATTCTCTGATATTGATTCTGTTATTCAGGACAAACAATGCTAAAGTGAAGCATTCAGAGGAAAATCAATGGGAACAATATCTGAAAAAAAGCCCATTGTCGATGATCCAGTTATCTCAGTAGTTGACGAGGCGCCGCGTCTCTTATGTTGCTGCAACAATGCTGAGTATACTGATCATTTCATAAAAGACAATTCTCTCCCTCCCTGAAGTTTGCGGTTTCTTTTCAGCCGTGTTTTCCTCAAAGAAACTAAGACCTGAAAACTGATGTCACCTGTCTGCCACCAACAATTTAATGTGAACATTTTCACATCATAAACAGACACCAAGACCCTGAATAAACAACTATCAGCCAAAGAAAGTCACAGGAAGGAAGAGTCATTCTGCTTCGGAGGAAAGTTGGTCCTTTCTACTTCTCAGAGGTCGCTTCTTTAAGTTAGAGACAAGAAGGAAGTCTTCTTTCCAAAGTGCTGGAAACCTTCCACATAGATTTTGCTTCATGTTGACATGAAAGCATCATTTGTCGGCTGAACATCCATGATGAGAATCTCCTGTTCCACCACATCCCAAAGGTGCTGTATTGGATTGAGATCTGGGGACTGTGGAGGACATTTGAGTACAGGGAACTCATTGTCATGTTGAAGAAACCAGTCTGAGATGATTCCAGCTTTGTGACATGGAGCGTTATCCTGCTGGAAGTAGCCATCAGAAGATGGGTACACTGTGCTCATAAAGGGATGGACATGGTCAGCAACGATACTCAGGTAGGCTGTGGACTTTAAACCATGCTCAGTTGGTACTAAGGGGCCCAAAGTGAGCCAAGAAAATATCCCCCACACCATTACACCAGCAGCAGCAGCCTGAACCATTGATACAAGGCAGGATGGATCCATGCTTTCATGTTGTTGACGCCAAATTCTGACCCTACCATCTGAATGTGGAGCAGAAATCCAGACTCATCAGACCAGGCAACGTTTTTCCAATCTTCTGTTGTCCAGTTTTGGTGTTGCTGTGTGAATTGTAGCCTCAGTTTCCTGTTCTTAGCTGACAGGAGGGTCACTCGGTGTGGTCTTCTGCTGCTGTAGCCCATCTGTCTCAAGGTTGGACGTGTTGTGTGTTCAGAGATGATCTTCTGCAGACCTCGGTTGTAACCAGTGGTTATTTGAGTTACTGTTGCTTTTCAATCAGCTCCAACCAGTCTGTCCATTCTCCTCTGACCTCTGGCATCAACGAGGTATTTAGTCCCACAGAACTGCTGCTCACTGGATATTTTCTCTTTTTGGGACCATTCTCTGTAAACCCTAGAGATGGTTGTGGGTTAAAATCCCAGTAGATCAGCAGTTTCTGACACACTCAGACCAACAACCATGCCACATTCAGAGTCCCTTAAACCACCTTTCTACCCCATCCTGATGCTCAGTTTTGACTTCAACAGCTTGTCTTCACCATGTCTACATGTCTGATTACAAACCGTTAAACAGGTTAAAGTGACCAGTGAGTGAGTGAGTGACTGTATTTCTGTCTTTTCCCTCCAGCATGGACGTGCAGGGAGACTATGACCCATGTGATGCCTCTGGATTCATCAGGATTAATGCCGTCAGGTTGGCGACCTTTGACCTTTTATTTTCCCAAACAGCACTGATGCATCATCCACTCACCTTTGATTCAAAAGCTTATCACCTTTTGTTTTTCTCTCTCCACAGGTTACGGGAACACAACCGTCTGCAGGGTTTCTCTAACTCTCAGCAGTAACAGCTGCAGCTCTGGGAAACATATCCTCTCCACTCTTCCTTAGACAGTTCTAGTTATAGTTCGACTCTGTGCCTCTGTTGTCTGCCTCTTGCCTTATTGTCCAGTTATTTATGAAAGCACAAGGGTTCAACACTAAAGCGTTCTTACCGTACTGTGATGCTTCATAGCTGCTGAGGAGAGGAGGAGGAGTAACCGTGGGTGGGGTTAGTTCAAATCAGGTGTAAATGTGTTCCTGAAAACCACATCGCTAATGTGTTTCTAAGTATTTTACCTCCTGAATTTTGTGTCATTCTTAGCATCTGAAAGCTGAACACAAACATTAAACTAATAGTTTGTTTCAGAAACAAAATGAGTTGTGTGTTTTTTTTCTTAGAACAAACACTGTTGAAACACTGAAGCCTCTGTCCCTTTAAACGTGTCAGTGATTAAAAGCTCACGTCTGTGTCAGGCTGCCTCTTCATTAACGTCTGCCTGTTTAAGTCTCAGAGCTGTACAGATCCTGCCCCGTGTGGACTTTGGGGCTGAGAGGACGAACAGATCATGTTTGTAATATGTAAATCAAACAAAAGCAGGAAAGCAGCTCAGGCCGCTGATAGCTGCTGGAGCAGAGATGATGAGGCCATTCCTGGGCTCAAATGGCACAAGTCAGATGGAAGGAAAACCAATTGGCCACATATGTATACTTTCCTGCTCAGCATGGGGTCTCCAGAGGGAGAGGAAATCTGTGGACAAAGCTTGAGAGCAGCGTCCATCATCACACCTTCTGTTTTTAGAAAATATAAACCTGCTGTGGATGAGAATTTTCACCTTTTCCATGAATTAAAAACATTATCCAGTTTGAAGATGTATAATCCTTTAGTGTTTTGCAGGCAAATAAGGTAGTCGCATCATGGTAGCTTTAAATGAGCGACCGGTGATTATTTTATAAACAGGATTCTCAGAGTTCAACAATTTGCTGAATTATAATCTCTGGTCTCAAAAACATTTCTTAAGGATAAAAACAAAGATTAACCCTCAATGAAAGATTTCTTCATTCATAGCAGATAGTTTTGTTTAAGTGTAAACACTACTTAAGCGACCCTGTATTGTGTTTGATTTTTGGATATGAGACAGTGATGTGGTTGAGAAGCAGTTTGTCAGACTTTATAATTAAACAGTAATGTTAAGAGAGGACATGAGCAGATGTATGATGGATAAAAAAATGTCCCAAATTTTGCATCAAACCCTTCACGTCTCCACATGATTGACACCACTGCAGGAACTAGGGTCCTAAATTAGTTCTTGGGTAACTGTCCTACCCATTGAAAGGGCCCTGGTCAGGGGGAAGTACCTTCTAGAAGCCTGGGAGCTTTCTGCTTCTGATTGGTGGAGCTGCCACAGAGTTTTAATTTCTCCCTGCCACTGTGGTTGATCTGTGCTGTCAAAAGCAGGATAACAAAATGCATCAACCAGTGTTTCAGCTTAAAGAGTGAACCCTTTGACTGATGACTTCCAGACAGATACATCCTTCTCTGTTGTCTTTAGATCATCATTAAATACTTATCTGATTACGGGATTTGGACATTTGAATCAAAAACTAAACCAGGATGCATGTTTTGTTGTAAACTGGTTATCCACTGACACGTTCAGTTGAAGGTCTCCAGTTTACAGGGTCACTCTTTAAACTGTAACACCAGGAGCTGACAGAGACACATTTACAATATCAGGCTCAAAAAAGACCATTGTTTGGGAGTTATTACACAAAGTCAATCACAGCTGGGAAATAAAAACACTCTTGCTGCTCCACCAATCAGAAATGTTCAGCATACAGGCCCTGCCCTAAAAGTCCCTGGACCTCTGAAAAGTAGTACCTACACTGCCAAAAACGGAAATCTTATCAAGTGTTTTGTCTTATTTTCAGTAGAAAATACCTTCTTAGGCCTAATATGACCCACATTCACCTGATCAGTCCAGAAAAAATGTCTTATTCCAATTAGTAGACAAAAATGAGGTCTGAATTGCTTGTAACAAGTAAGAAAAGGAATTAAATGGAACAAGGTAAAGTTTCTTGCATTAAGACATTATTCTAGCTTCAAGAAAATTTTCTCGCAAAATTTCTTGCTCCATTGGCAGATTATTTTTACTTGTAAGAAGCAGTTCAGACCTCATTTTTGTCTTTAAATAACTTGAAACAAGACATTTTACTGGAATGACCAGTTGAATGTGGCTCATATCAAATATAAAACGACAATTTTAATTAAAATAAGACAAAAACACTTGGTAAGATTTAAAGTTTTTGCTGTGTAGTCAACAGGGTCATTTTAAGGGGTAGATTGCCCACCCCAAAACTTAATTTTGACCCTAGTTCCTGCATTCAGAAAGTACCTTTTGAGCCTGATAGTGTGAATTTGTCTCTGTCAGCTCCTGGTGTTACAGTTTAAAGAGTGACCATGTAAACTGGAGACCTTCAGCTGAACGTGTCAGCAGATATGCAGTTTACAACAGCTGGTGAAACACAGAAGGAGTCCTACTTCCTAAAACAATCTCATCATTGAAGATCTAAAAACTATTTGAGAGGGACGCAACGAACTGAGAGATGTCATTTAGCAGAGTCGCTCTATGAGCCAAAACACCGGTAGGTTAGTGGTTTGTCCTTTTTTCTGATTTGATGCCAGTGTACCTGTTTTTCTGACTTTACATTCACCCTTTGGTTTTTATCATAAATCAAGCAGAGGTTATGTAAAAAGTGTGTGCTTTTTTCAATACAATCATAGCAGTCACTAGTAAAGCAACATTAACGTATTGTTTTTCTGAATTGCTGTAGATCGTCAAAGCTCTAAGTTTCAGAGAGGCTGTGGATGTGTTTCCTGTTAGTTTGTCGAGAGATTTATTCTTCCAACACGTCAGTAACAGCAGCTGCTTGTGCTCCTACCACTCCCACCTCTGAAAGACGTCAGCCCTGCATTGTAGAGCTGGGTACAACGTGGGCCTCAAGGTGGAGTCCACAGGCACAAGGGACCCCCTGCCAGGTCTAATGGGCAATGAGGGATCCTTGGACCCTTTCAGGCCTTAAAGAGCCCTGCAGCCCCCGCTCAATTACACGGCAGGCGTCTCAGTCTTTGCCTTGTCAATTACAAGCCAGCCCCTGCATTTACTGTCGTGCACACACATAGGTTCAAGATAATCAGTGTCCAAAATTGCCCGGTTTGAATAAAGGGATAGATGGAGAGGTATTCAGATTAGTCAGTGAAGCTGAAAGAGAGGTAGGAGCAGGGACAGCTATCAATCTCAGTCTGGTGTCTGTGGTTGGAGGGGGAGGCTCGTGGTCACCTTTCATCTTTTTTTAAGACGGATACAGTCCTGGGAACGTTAACGTACCTGTCTGAACAAGGTGTGTTTGTTTTGGGATTAGGAAGGCATATGGCAGAGTGTGATATTCAAACACAAACTATTATCTATAAGCTGTGCGCTCGTCATGCACGGACACACATCGACTTACCCACTGGGCTCATGTTCCCTCCACCCTCCCCTCCCTCACCTGTCTCCTCAGCCAGCCAGGTATGAAAACTGGCTGACACCTGACCAAGGGAATTAATCATCCTTGACCCTGGACCAATTACCCCTCATTACCCACTCTGTGTCCACCTCTCAGGGGAGAGCTGTGGAACAATAGCAGGACATGAAAGTCGGCGGCGTCACAGGACCGAGGCCTAATGGACGCCGCTGTGCGACTGTGTCTCCTCAGGATTCTGGGTTGACTAACCTTCAAGTCCCTGTCATTCATTTGACAGCACACAGACAAAGGAGGCTATTGTTTGAGACCAGGGTCCATGACTTCTCACGAGTGCAGAGGACAGCAACAAGCAGGACGACAAACTGGATATGGATGACCTAAAATGTGGAGACCCTAGATTTTAAAGCAACACTTTCTAATCATTTCTGAACATGTAATTTATCAAATTTATCTAATAAGTTATAAAATATTCCTTGGATCAACTTTTATGTTATTGGCTTGGTAAAAAAATTTTTTAAAGCTCTGAAAATGTTGATGGAAAAGCCTCTTTAGGTGCTTTTTGGAATTTTTAGAAGTACCCAGAACTCTTCCAGGAACCAAATGGTTCCCATGGCCCATTGTTGTCTGCATTTGCTCTGAAGTATAAAGTCCTTATTGATTATGAAGATTCAGCCAATAACGTATGGAGAAGAAAAATAAAAGTAATTGCACTACGCCATCAGTCCATTGGGGGCAATAAGAAAGAAACAAAGGTCATCCAGCAAACGAAGACATACAGGCATCTTTAAGTCCAACAGTTGAATCAAAATTTAAAAATGTTTCAAGAAGACTTCAGCTGACAAAACACCAGCCGATCTCTGCTTCTGAAGTATAAAGACGGGAGAGATTGCTGGCTGATCTAACCCCCAATGACCAAGTAGCTGCCTCATTTATGTCTTTTGTTTCATTTCATTTAGTTTTGTTTGTGAATTATTTGAAAGGGACCAATCACAATTCAGCTGCTGAGCCAGGGTTCAGGAAGCATAGCTAATTTACACCTGTAGTCCCAGAATTCAGCATGGAATTTGACAGAGGTTGAATCGGTGATCACGTGACTACTGTGTTTTAAGCCATGATTTAAATTTTGTTTTCAAAATATTGAAGTGTTTGCTATCTCTGACATTTGAAACCACAGAAGTACTTTTCCGAAGTTTGTCGCTTTGTGTAGATGTGAAACACACTGCTCAAGTCATTGTGGAGCCTGATGATGAATTAATCTTAAACATTAGACACATATCTGTGAAACAAAGAAAGTTAGATAACTTTGGGTTAACTAAAATATTGTTAAACATTGCAGAGAGTTTGACAGTGGCTTGCTCTCTTGTTTAGGCAAAGCTATAAATGACTATATCACCTGCATGGATATAAACTGTGAATAAAAAAACTGAACAAAATTGGTCCGAGGATCGATCCCTGAGGAACTCCAATGTAATGTTTTGCTCAGTTTTATACTGATCTCAGCTGCTCAACTGAACTAAGATCTTTTAATGACTAAACAAACCATTTTAATGAAACATTATAACATTCATTAATCCCTGAAGGGAATTTCAAACGAATGTTTTTGATAACCAAAGAAAACCAGATGTACAGTTTCAGCCTTCCACTCAGAAACACTTAAATTCTCTTTAGGTGAGCCAAATCAAAGAACGAGCCAACAAAGTGCACGTTAAAAAAAAGGTCATTAACCTGTTGGGGTTTCCTATGGTCATATAATCTGTTCTTTAATCTACCTGTGAGTGGAAAGGGCTCCTGTATTCACTGACCTCTCCTCTTCAGACACAATAAGAAGGGAACAATGAGCATGGTGGAGAGGAGGAGGGGGTAATTACAACCAAGAGGCCAAAGTGCTTTCCAAAATCTGAGTAACCTAAGACCAGTAAAGCTCAAATCTGGGATCCATTGTTTTGTGGATCCTCATGTTTTATTCATTATCTACTTTAAACTTCAACATGTTTTAAATGTTTTGAATCCACTGAAGCACCTCAGATGACAGGAATGTGTTTGTATCTCTATAAACTGTGAGACACTCCTTGCTTTATTTCACTCATTGCTCCTTTACTTAGCAGGTAAAGGGTTAATGGACCAGTCCCCTGAGGTTTGTGTGAAAAGCTAATGGGCCGACAAGATGATGAGGTCACTCACTTACTGCTAAGAAAGAATGGGGGGATTTAGAGGCCAGGATATCATGCCAATGCTGCTGGATTAATATTAATAAATTATTTATATCCGTTTGTTTTTAGATTCATGAGAGGCATTAGATGGAGTCTGATGATGATCACAGGATCAAATATCCTCTTCAGGGGATCTGTTTTACAAAACTGGTATTTGAAAGGGAAGATTCAGAATTAGGGACAGAAAACCTGATTACGCAGGTTCACATGACCAAAAAAAATGAGCAGGCTGAAGTCCAAAACTTATTTCTGTTTGTCCTGAACAATCCATGATAATATGATATTACCCAGAACAGACAGAAACTGTATCCTTTATCGTTTTGTGTTGCATTCAGCATTTTTTTTTTTACATCTTAAGACTCTTTTTGGAATTCTGCAAAGATCTACCAAATTTCCTCCTATCACTGAGGCCGTTCCATATTTAAACTCTGTCTCGATTCATCAATAAACCTTGAGGCTCAGATCACTTATTGGACATGACTGTTCTTCAGCAGACCAGATTTGTCTTTAAACTAAAGTCTCCACTTCATTCAAAGCCCTGAAATTTGATCTCCAGCCAACATGAAGAGACCATCTGTGAGGAACCATTAAAATAAAGCAGGAGACACTTTGCCTTCCAGGCCAGCTAACATCCATGGATCCTGTGTTTCTCCTTCATGTCGAAGCCTATTTTCTGGTGTCAAAGGACACCCATACACTCTGTCTTTAAGATCCATAGACAGATGGGACCATTACGGTCAAAGCCTCTGGCTTTGTTTGGCCTGAGCCCGTGATGAAATATTGATGAAAAAATAGAAATATTTTGCCTGCTGCTCGATGTTGCTAATCTAAAAGGGTTAATGAGTGTGAGGACTTTCCTGTATCCTGTTACAAAAAAAAAAAATGTAGCTCGACTGTGAACCACCACTGAGCAGACCAGAAGCCAGGCTCTGCGGGACCAATCAATAACTTTTTCTGTGAAGGATTAAGTTTCCATTCACTAGATGCTCCTTCAGCTGAATCTGTTGCACATTGTTATAAGTGTAAAAACTGCTTATGTATTTATTTATTTGATATGAAGTAAAAGTAAAAACAGAGAGTTTGAACTTTTAAAAATAAACTAATTGACTTCTTTTCTGCTGAGACTTAAACAAGAACTGTAGCTTTGTTTGGCACAAAGTTCGTTTGATCAGTAATTTCCAGAGGTAAGGCTCACAAATGAACACGTTTCAATGCTTTGTCTTATTATTTAAAATAAAAGGTGCTTGTTTTAACAGGAGGTTGAGTATCACTAAGCAGCCTTGCTGTCACACTGAGGTTGACAAGAAATCAGCTGAAACTCTGCTACACAGTAGGTGAGTTTGGGGCAGTATGGGTGCACTGTTTGGTTGCGCATCCCACAAGTCTTATGAGTTTTCTTTGTTTTAAATGCTAATTATGATAGAGTAAAAAGCTGACAATGCTAACAGCTCTTGTCCACATTTACCTTTTTTAGCTACTTGCTTATTAGCTTGGTTGTGACAACCACAAGTGGGTGCGCTAATCGAATTGTTGGCTCTACAGGTGTTTTCACATAAATAAAAGTTTTAGAAGGACTTGATGTTACTTTCTCTAAATAAGGTTTGGGGATGGAGAGGAAGTAACAAAAATCTACTTGATGAAAGAGGAGAACTAAATTTCATTAGACCCAGGAACTTAAGGTAATGGGTCCAGCAAATTCAACATTTCTGATCAGTAGATTACCTGTGACAAGCTCTGGCTCTTTAAGACCGCTTTCCCATGAGCACTTGTTTCCTCTTAGTGTTGATTCAAAAAAACAGCACAGGCTGAATATCTTCACTGCTAACACGCTAACTGAGGTGTTGCACGTAACAATGTCAGCCTGTTTTCTTCTATGGTTTAATCTTTACTAAATTGTCTCCATAGTTGTCTTACTGTCCTCTATTAGTTTTGTGGTATAGAATAATTACAGTGATGCCTTGGCTTAAAAGTTTAATTTATTCTGTGACAGAGCTCCTAACTTAAATTTTTAGTAGATCACGTAAGTTTTTCCCCATTGAAATGAATTGAAATGCCATTAATCTCTTCCAGAGCACACTGCAATTTTTTTGTTACATGTTTTTTTAAATATGGAGAATGAGGTTATACTTATTGAATACAGCTGAACAGAATAACCAAATTTGATTGGCTGATTTCTGTTCTTTCCACTTCTCTCTCCTTCCTTTCATCTTTAGGTGTTTTCCATAAAAACTTTTACATTGAGGTCAGTTATATCCTCCCTTTCAAATTATTATTAAAATGAGTTAAGCATGTGTTATTAAACAGCGCCATTGCACATATAGTTGCAAATTTTTATGTTTCTTCTGAATTAAGACTGAAAGTTTTTCAAAATAACAGCAAAGCAAAAATCAACTCAACTCAGCAAAAAATAAAAAATAAAAAATGGCCGAGGGATGGCTCGTATCTTGAAAAAAGTTGTTTGTTGGGACACTCATAAGTCAAGCTTACACTGTAGTTTTATTTTTTCTCTCTACAACAATCACAGGATTCAGATCTTGGTGGAAACACAGAAAACATTGGGCCACAGAAACCATTTAGTTCCTTAAAAAAAGTAGCCTAGTTCCAAGGACTAAAAGTTCTGGTCAAAAAGCCCAAAAGACATGAAGTTTTTTTAATCATTACAAAACTGTGAAACTGCAGATGATGTTAAAAAAGTAATGGACACATCCTCTAGGAACCATGAATGGGTAATAAAATAGAAATTCTCCTCACCATGGCTTATGAAGATATTCAAACAAAAACTCGGACCAAGCCTCGTCCCACTCAGGACTCCAAACCACCTTCAACCTTTACACCCTCCTCCACTTCCCACTTCCCCTTGAGGCCGCCCCAGTAATGCAGCCTGCTGATCTCAAATCAATAGATTTATCTCCTACATGTGAAAGGGACTTGGCTCGTGCCTCTCCCCTTCCCCTGCCCTCCCAGGGGTCTCCTGGTGGGGTTTGTTTGCTGGCACAGACTCTTTATGTACTTCGATCTGTTGGCTGGTGAATGGACACGAGGCCTATCAGGTTCAAGGTGGTTGTCCCGTTAGCGCTGTCTGCTCCTCTCTCAGAGAATCCCTTGGACGATGTAAATGTTTAATGGCTCTGGTTATTTGGTTTATATGGGCTGTGTTATGATGGATGATAATGCAGTGATGGTTATTTCCTGAATTACACCACAGGGTATGCAGCCTGTTTGGGCTGGGTGTTTAACCAAAACGCACGGCGAGCCACCTCGATATGTATTTTCTGTGAGTGGGAGTAAGATGTAAGAAAGGTTTTTTGTATTAACCTGTTATTTTCATACAAAGTCAACAAGGAAATAACAGCAGTATTTGTGAATTTGATTTGCATTCACTGTCTGGACCCGATGTCCATTTCTGTAATTGTCCTCTCCATCCATCCCCAAATGTTGTCAGAGTGATTTAGATCAGGGGAACATCAGGATGGTCCAAAGAGTGAGCTGATTCCTCTGGAAGAAGTTCTTTGTCAGGCGCCCATTGTGACCTGCAGCGTTGTCCTGTTGAAAAACCCAGTCATTCTCACACAGACCAGGGCCCTCAGTCATGAAGGAGGCCCCCTGCAACATCTCCACAGAGCCAGCCGCCGTTTGATGCCCCTGACCAACCTGAAGCTCCATTGGTTCATTGAAGGAAAAAGCCCCTGATCATGATGGCGCCCCCTCCACTGTGCCGCCGTGAAAACATCTCCAGTGGGATCTCCTGGTCATGTCAGTAACGTTGAAGCCATCAGGACGTCAAGGTTCAGTTTTTCCTCCTCAGAGAATCAAACTTTCTTCATCTTTCAGTGTCCCATGTTTGGTCCTCCGTAAAAAGTCGAAACCGCGAGTTTGTGGCGTTGAAGGAGACTAGGACTCTGAAGACGTGTTTTCTTCTTAAAGCTCTTCTCTCTCAGATGGTGTCTGATAGTTATTGGGCTGCAGTCAGCTCCAGTAACGGCCTTCATTTGGGTCATGGAATGTCCCATGACTTGACAGAAAACCTATCTGGTTGAAACCTTTTTGGGGGGTTTACATCTTGAACTTTTTGTTCCATAACCCTCAGGATCTTTAAGAAATTCAAAATGACTATCTAACTGTGTCCAACCTCAGCAGCAATGGCTCGTTGTAAGAGGCCTTGCTGATGAAGCTCAACAATCCAACTATGTTCGGAGAGAGAAAACTTTTCAGGAGGTCAGGAGGTCACGACAGGGTGAATACCTGAAATTTTGAAACTCTACTTTGAACCATTTTAAGATCCAACAGTGCAAAATGTAAATTAGTGCAGTTTTTCAATGGGTCGTAAAGTTTAGATCGAGGCAAAGTTAGCAAAGAGATGATAGGTACAGATTTGTCCACAGGGGGCACCAAAATTAACACAAGTATAAATCCTCTCATAGTGCCTCTAAGTTGTTTCAGTACACTGCCTTGAATGTACCTTGCTGGTTTTGCTTTACATCCTTAGAGTCACAGTATAGCACTAAGTAAAGCTCTTCAGAGCTCGTAGGCCCTCCTGATAAGATATATGCTCTTTATTCTTGCGTGAAATAAGAAAGGATGTTTTCCTTCCTGGTTCCTGTGGATGTTTTTGTGCCACCTTAAAGCCGATCGAGCCGTACACTTTGGTTGAGCATTACTTGCCGCTTCGCACCTCAGTGAGTGAGCGACACAGCAGTAGGTGAGGGTTTTATCTTCAACACCAGCAGAGTACATCAAAGATAGATTCCACTTTCTGGAAATGCCGTGGACCCCCGTAAGCGATGGGTTTAAAGTGCTGAAAAGAATCACAACACTGCTTTTGCTTTGGATGAATAAAAAAACATCCTGTCTATCTCTGCCTCTCTGCCTGCTGATGTGCTTTTTATTTTTGATTTCTGTCATGCCTGGTGTTTGGATTTGAACAGCGCCTTGTGTCATCTTGAAGAAAGTCTTTTCAGCGGCTCGTTGTGTGGTCACAGCAGAAGAATTACCTGCAAAAACACTCTTTGTCAGCTCACCATGCCGAGAGCTCACAAACAAGACCATTTAGCTATTATTTCCTCTCAGTCGCAGAAACGCACAGAAAAGCGGACGTTTATCAAGAAAAATGGGCGACTGTGGGAGAAGAGGAAAATAGGACAGGTGGAGAGAAAGGGCCAGGAGGAGAGAGGAAGAAAAGAGGAGATGGGAGGAGAGGGTTATTGGAGCCGGGGAGGGGTCATGGAGAGAAACAGTGGAAAACATCCGTAATTTTCACCACAGGATCCCGTGTAATTGAGTCATTTAAAATACAGATACAGAGCTGAATCAAAGCAAAGTGGCTTTAAGAGGAGGAGGAGGAGATGAGAGCGAGGTAAAAACAAGAAGGTAGAAGTGTGTGCCTTCCATTATTGGACAAAGCTGCTCTGTTTATCCTTTTCATCTGTCCATCATCTCCTCTGAGGAAGGATATTACCTGTCAGGGATTTTTGTTTGTTTGTTTGTCCCATATGTTACCATCACCTCCAGTGATACTTTTTATTCAGCTTCTCTCTGTTCACTCTCAAACTGCTATTTTTTATCTAACATCAAGGCTTTTTATTTTCCCTTTTTTTTTCTAATTTTAAGTGTTTTATCTTTAACTGAATAGCATAATTGATCTTTGATTACCTACAGTACTCTACTCTGACTCATTTTATATATAAAAACTCAGCACCAATGTTTGAACTAAGAATAAATGTCAAATGGGAAAAGGGCTAGTTGGCTTGTTCTGAAATGGAGTCAAAATTGTTATTAAGTTATTTGAATAAAAAAAATTGGATTTTTATCTTGTTTTTAATCTCAGAAACTGCTGCAACCAGATTAATGTCAAAAAAAAGAATGGAATATTAACTGTAAAACAATAGAATAAGTAAGAGAAGAGGGTTTAGTGAAGAAAATGCTTATGTTAAAAGAATCAAATAAATTTAGGACAAATGTAAATAAAAAGAAAATACCAAAACAATGGTTATTATGTCAAAACTATTTGCCAAAAAAAATAAAAAAATAAAAAATAAAAAATGTTGGTTTTAAAACATAGAAGCACACACCAAGCATTCAGCTCTCACATGTTAACTTTAACTCCAGCACTATTTTGCACTAGGTGCATGTATTGCTTTTGTTTTTGAACCTGTATTTCCCGATCTTCATCGTCCTTTGGTGTCTTCAGTTCAAACAGGTGATGTCCAAGCTGCCATGTGTCCCTGAAAGTGTGAGCTGTAAAGTTCATCAAAAGAAGGGAGAGGGCAGCTGGTGATTTTCTGGTGGCAGCTGGCATAACACATACACACAATGTGTCAGCACACTCTGTGCAGCAGAAGGAGTCACAAGCAGTTTTTAGGACAGGTGTTGCAAAAACTGAAGTCCAAGCAAGTGTTTCATTTTTGTTTTAAATGTCTTATTTATCATTAAGATTATCATTTTAATCTTAATTTGGGGCAAATTCACCTGACAAGTCCAGGAAAAGGTCTTATTTCAAGAAGTTTGGACAAATTATTTCTGGAAACTTGAAAAGCAACCCCAATGCCAGATTTTAGCGCTCCAGGTCAGGCCCATAATCTGGGTGCCTAGGAACCAAAAATTAGAGACCCTCTCCACATTTCTCCTCTTATCAAGTTTTGCAGAACACATGAAAAGGGGACTCTTGAGCAGATTAACAAGAAAAAAAATGATAATGGTGAGACTAACAATTATAGCTGCTAGAGTCTGGCAGGTCCACAGCAGCAGGCCGTCTACAGCAACGCTCCAGAAAAACCAACGAGACTAGGGAGCTCTGTGTGCCAGTCTAAGCCAGCGTAACTTGGAGTTGGTCCAGACCTGATCCAGCTCTAACTGTAAGCTTCATTAAAAAGTAAGGTTGAAGCTTACTCTTAAAAGTGGAGAGTGTGCCTGCTACCCTTCAAAGAAGAGGAGCCTGTTGACTGAAGACCCCACCTCCCATACTACTTTTAGAGACTGTAGGTACGAAGAGCAGGCTGCATGCTGGGAGCTCAAGGATCTAAAGTAGTTAAAGGGCACTGTGAGCTCTTTAAGGCAGAATGGTGCATTTCCAATACGTCAGAAGAAGGATTTTGAATTGTAGTCTCCTCCTCTGCATGAGCAATGTGTTTCTGAATCAAAGCCCTGCATGGCTACTTCAGTGGTCCCCTGATGATACACAATCCTGTTTCTAATGTTAAGCCTTTAGAAATTTCCGCCCATAGCAGCACCGTGGCAATTATAAAGCAATTACAGTTTCATATGGCCTCTTCTGAGAGAAAAGAGAAGGCAGGAGGTAAAAGCTCGGGAGTTTGAAAAGAAAGTCTGCCAATACTGATGCTCCCTTTTTTAAAAATGTAATTTTTTTTTTCATAGAGGATCAGCAACTTAAATGAGCACTTTTTTTTTCATCTAATCCAAACAGGAATCCTTATCTTTTTCATTCCTGCACTTGGTTTTATGGCTGTGAGTCCTGGGAATGTGAGGCCATTCTGTTCATAACAATGTCAGAGAGGAGGCTGTGTTTGTGTGTGACACTTGATCTGCTGGCTATGGTAACATCACACACACACGCACATACACACACTTAGTCCAACTCATTGCATCACACTGCTTGACTTTCTGTGCTCTTGAATGAATCATCTGTCTGAATATGATGACCACCACCTGACTCACCCTTTGATACCAGACCTCTAAAATTACTTCCCATGCAGACACCTTGAATACATTGCAGCCACATGGTAGCAATATGTACAGATCATACTGCTGTCATGCTAAATTGGCGGTCTTCATTTGGGAGGTGCTGGTCTGGGAACAGCCTTTCAGCTTCATCTTAATTTCTCTGCTTCTTCTTTGGAGGTGCTAACATGCCCAGAGGCGGAGGAGGAAGGGAAGTTGATATCTGCCTGGATGTCTGTAAGACGCCCCAGTTTGTGGGTCTGAAATTGGAGGTCAATCTTCTTGCAGCTGCATGGTGCATATAAGTAACCACAGAGGAAAACACCTATTTATGTGTTAAGAAACAGCATTTATGTAACCAAATTTATTTTAAAGCTTCAGGCTAGTGTCCCTCCACCCACCCCCCAAAAAGTAGAGATTTACTTACACAAGAAACTATGACAACTTTAAATTTAAATCCCTGCAGAAAGTTGAATCAGACTCTCAGAAACAAACTCTTTAATAACTAAACTGTTGCTTTCTCCGCTGACCACACATTCCTTTTAAACCTTCACCACTCAACTTTTTGTCATTGAGGTTTGGACACAGCTTGTGGGGAAGGAACTGTTTTGCATAAAATCTGCAGCAATTTCTCTTTCTTCTGTCTGGCTTCTGGCGTTTTCCAGATGTGCAACAATAGATGTTTCCACATGTGCAGAATAGAAGGAAACCAAATATTGCTTACAGTTCAGTTTATGACATTTGGACAGCTATATGTGTAAGACTTTTAACAGCATATCGATTATGTGTTGTAGAAGTTTGACAAAGTCAGTCTGAAACTGGAAACAATAACACGTGAATAATTCAATATGCCATGGCAGCAGATTCCTAGTTTAAAGCTGATCACATTGAAACAGACAGGAACATAACATGCTAGCATTAGCATGATATCAGATTGTTATCAATATGGTGATGTGAAATTGCAAGTTGCTTTCGTTTCTCAGAGGCTTTCATCATTTCTGCACCTTCAGCCTGGAACTTATCAAAGGATAACTTGAGCAAATGTTTTTAAATGTAGAAGGAAAGATCTTGCAACAAATTATTCAGTGTTGTTGTTTTCAATTTTCCCAGTCACACAGCTGGCTCTTAGTTTCTGTTTTTTTTTAAACATTAGTTTTTGTCATTTGTTCTTTTCTTCCTTGTGTGTCAGGGACTTTAATTTGGTATGACTTTGTCTTGGCAATGATCTATTTTCAAAAGCAGATTTTTTAAATCCCAACAGGACAACCCCAGTTAAAATCTAAATAAACAAATAAAATGAGTGTCTCTTTAATTCATTTACAACACTTTGAAGATAGGGTTTCACTGCATTGAAATTTAGTCTATGAATTAAATCCCTAATTTTACTTATTTATTTCTATAGGTATCACTTTCACAGGTTCATACAGGTGTACAAAAGCATTACTGATTTAACATGGTACATATCCACAGGAATAGAGACAAGAGTTACACAAAAGCATTAAAGATTTGCCCATATGAGTGTGGTTACAGCAACAAGGTCTTTTAAGAGAAGCCCACTGAGATAGAGGAATGAAAACTATGATCCAGTATGTTTTAAATGTGGCTCTCAGAGCTCACAAAAAGGGCCTAGGAATTCAACGCGAAAATTATGTATTCATGGGGATATTGTCAATAGTTAGGCTGTGTCAAGACTTCTTTGAGGGGTCAGAGTCCTTGAGCCAGAAAAACAAAAATGGACAAATTTAGCTGTAACAAGACTGACAGTAGAATAAGAGCATAAATATATACATGTCTTGACCTCTGGAAAACCTTATGTGTCATTCAGTAAGTTTGTTTTGAGAAAAACATACTAACACCAAATTTGTCATGCTATATCATCATAAATCTTATTGTTGATACATTAGAATAGAATAGAATAGAATAGAATAGAATAGAATAGAATAAAATGGAATAGAATAGAATAGAAAATACTTTATTTACTTTATTAAGATATATGATTGGTCTTGTGTATGTTTGAATAATAAGTAACACGCTTAAAATATGTATTTGGATGGTTATACATTTACATATAGCAGGAAAATCTCGTTTTGTCTGGTTATTTCCCATAGCCTGTATAATTCCTCATGTGTTATTAGAGGGCTTCCATAACCTCGCGAGATTCTGAGCCTCGCGAAGCTTTGGCTTGGCACGTGTGTGGCTCTCAGCTGCCGAGGCGGAGGATGATGATGATGATGATGATGATGGCGGAGCTGGTTCAGGGACAGGCCTCGGTGGCTCAGCCCGGAACGAAAGATGACTTCGCAGACACGATACGCCGGGTCCGACAGGTAAAATGCTCTTCAGAGATCACGAGTGTTGTGCTTTCGGACCACAGGCAGCGTGTTTGTGTCAGGAACAGGTCTGGACTTTAGTTCGGGGCACCCCGGACCCCCCACTACAAACACTCCTCATGCACTCACAGGCTAGCAGGCTAACGATAAGTAGCAGAGAGAGAGCAGAGCTGACAGGACAGATTAGACTTTACTCTGGATGAAGACGCGTTCACGTTCACTCTTCAAACACTGAAAACGACGAGGAAAGCCGTGTTTCGAGTCTAACGCGAAGGCCTCTGGAAATGTCGAAGTTTGTGCAACTTTAGTAAGTTAGCCCACAGTCAGCAACCTGTTGTCAAGTCTCAGAAGTTGCAGTTAGCTTAGCTTGCTACCTTACTATCACACATTTGGTTCCTCGTAGTGAGACTGATCAGATAATATTCAGTTTAGACACGAAGATTAAAGAGAGAAGTGTCTGACAGAAAGTTAGCATGCTAGTTTAGAAGTTAGCTTCACTGCTCATTGCTCCATTTAAAGAGACACTGAGAGTTCAACCAGTAAACACGTGCAATACTGAAATTTAACCCCCCTATTTTTGCGTTACCAACTCAATAACATGCTTTATTGTTTAACTCTTGGTACATTTTACACACAACACGTCTCAGCAAGCGAGCAGAGCTTTTGTTGGTTCGCTAGCATGTGTGGTACTTTGTGTCCCAACAGACAGCATTGGAGGAAGGCCATGCCATGTAATACAGCGTCATCTGGTCAAATAAGCCCCCTCCACTCCTCCTGTTGAGCACACTCGGATTTTTCCATTAGTGCTTATAACAAAACGGAAAACATGCTATCCACTGAGGAAACCTGTAGTCCTCTACTGGGGGTGGGTAGTTTAATTTTATACATTACGTTTCCTATTGTTTCTGTGATTATTAGAAAGTAAAAAAATATACAAATAAATAGTACAAGAAGACAAGTAATCCTGCTATTATTGTGGGGTCATTTATACCCTTAAACTAAGCTGTCAGCTAGGAGAATGATTATTTTGTTTGTATGAAAGGGACTGTGAGGACTGTCTGATAAAGCTAGTGCTTTTTTGCTTAGACTCCATTTCCCATGAACACCTTCACCCACTGTCAAGAAGTGATTTGTTTTGGGGAGCTGATCTTGTTTTTAATACTACTACCCTTTGTATCCCAGAATGCAAAGCAACAAGGTGATAATTTTAGTTGTAGCTACACAGCGTTAGTGTTGGAAACAACCTGACTTTGTAAGATCAATTTGTGCCATAGCAACATAACCTCACTCTTCATTTTATTGATAGACTCTCAAGTTTGAACAGACCTCTGCAGAATAACTGCTGACTGTGGGTTGGAACGAACATTATCACAAACAATTTAGCCAGCGTGATATCCCGACCTCTATAATTCTCCCACTTATCTTTCTTCTGCTCTTCTGTCCTTTTTCTGTCTGACAGTTAGGCTCCAGTGTCCACCATCACTACAAAATTAATCACAGAAATCCTTTTCTTCAGGAAAAGGAACAGATCCTTCCTATCACTGCTAAACTTTGTTTGCCATCATTGTGTTGTCATAGAGCCTTTAGTCATAGTGCTATAAATCAATTCAGTATCCCAGGCGACCCAGGACAAGGAAACTGAGAAATAGCATTTAGTAATATCCTATTTTGGCTCTGATAATCTCATTTAAATCATGGATTACGGTCAGGCATATTTATAGAAGTGAAACTTTTTTAAGATCACTGAGAAAGTCCTCAAGGTGCCTTTAAACATTACACTTTCTTGTTGGGACAGATCAAGGGGAATCACCAACCTATACAACTGAAATTGGTGAAAGAAGATGATAATAAAAACAAATTAGAAAATGAAACAATGAAGAAAATAATTTTAATCCCATTATCATAAATCTATCTACTGCACAGAGACTTTCCTTTTTCCCCGCGTTCATCTCGTCCTTCATCTCTGAAGTGTGAGTGTTTTGTATGATTGCGGATGAGGCTGTGGCAGGGCCATTTTTATGAACTGCAGCTCATCAACGACACTAGCCAAGTATACATGGACCCAAATATTCCGCTTGCATTCGGTTTATCTGCTCAAACGGAAAGGATTTAACCTTTGTATACACCTCATTCCAAAAGAAAAGTGCCAATCCGAATGGACATTTAATCTGTTTCACGGGGGTGGAATATTCCTTTCCCCAAACTGATTGAGGTTTCATGTATCCACTCAAACGGAAAGTTGTCAGGGTACATTCTTTCAGCTCATGCTCAGTTATGACGCAAGACGCAACTAGAGACGTTCCTCAACTTTAAAGATGGCGGCGAGCTGTCAGCACTGGACTGCTGCGGAAAGTTTGTTTTAGATCCAAACTTTGAAAGAAATGAACATAATATCAAGACTAGACGGACGACAAACTCACAGTATTGCAACACCGTGATAAACAAACTGTCGTCCAGCTTTGATAAATCTTGTGATGTTTATGTTTTTCTGCGCATGCCCATTGACTATTCTGTTTGATTATGGCAGCACATGTAGACCAGAAATTGGAATATTACTTTCAACGTATACTATTGTTTTCGGAAAAGTCATTCGGAAAGATTCCATTCGGAAAGACAAAAAACTCCTCATGTAACCGTGGCTAGTGTAACCTCGACCCCACACTGTGTTGACGTTGTCGTCATAATTGACAGGCCTCCTCTTCTATAGTGTCTGTATCATTTGGAACAAAGCTTAGCCAAACTTCAGAGCTATTGTTGTGGTCGTCATGATCATTTTTCTGTTGACATGCTGTATCACGTGTGTCTTCATGTAACACAACTCCGCCGGTTCTGGCAGATAAACAAAAACTCAATGTGCACTGCAGAAATCTCACTGAGGTTTAATCCTGAAACGTTAACGTCTCTGTCAGGAACTGAAATGTTCGTGTCTCATCAACTCAATGAATCTAGTAAGGAAAAAGGAAATTTTTTAAGGGTTTCAAAACAGAACCGGTTCTTGTTATCCAACCCTTTTTGAAAGCTATTGAAGTAGTTTGGTAGTGACTGTAGCAGAGATGTTATGTGCAGGTAGGCTTCTCCAAGTGTGTCTAAAGTTGAGCTGATTTCTTTCTTTGATTAGTCGATCACTGACTGCTTTATACGATGTGTAAATTGGACTTTGGTCCAACAAGTTGAGCCTTCCCTCATGAAGTTTATAACCCAAGTATGAAAAATAGTGTTCCCACATCTATGATCATAAAAATGTCAAATTTTTGCACAGCTGCCATAAAATTTGCAAATCGTGATTGTAAACAAGTAAATTTAGTCATACACTTATTACACTTCTATGAAAACATGTCATACCAAGTACCATAAACTTCTGCTTCCTCCACTTTGCCATATTTATAGCCACACCTTGTTCACCCAGTCAGCGCCAACAATGAGAGGTTCCATAAATGTAATGCTGCTTAAAGATAATAAGTCAACGGACTTGGTAGCGGTGCATTTTACACCAGTGTTAAAAGTCAAAGGTAAACACCAGAATAATTCACATATCAGCCTTATAAAAGAGCAGGGAAAACATTATCTTTGTGTGTGTGTATGTGAGGCTGATGGTACAGTATGTATTTGGTTGTTCCAGTGAATGTTGCCGTGAACTGTACAGAAATGGCAAGTGAGGTCATTCTGTTTTTTACTGCATTATCATACATCTTGTTCTGAAGCTGTTTGTACTGATTCAGACACCAAGAGGGTCTCAGAGATTCAAAAAGCCTGTAAACTGTGCAGACTTAAAGACATGTTTCTTTTATTGTAAGCTGAGACTTTAAAGCTGTGGTTGTATTCTGAGAAAACAACCATAAAGCAAAATAAAAATGTTGAGGTGTAAATGCAACAGCTCAGAATGACAGCTAGTCTGTCCACAGATGAGAACAGAGATAACATGTTTGATGATTTATAAAAGCTCAGTGATTCTAAGACTTTTGATTAGTTAAGATCACTGTTTAATCACTGACGACTTGGGACGAGATGTTCTCAGACCCCAAATACAAACTATACATTCTAGTAATCATGTGACCGCACATCACATGACATTTTTTTCTTGTTTTCAGACAAATCAGCAGTTCACACACACACACACACACACACACACACACACACACACACACACACACACACACACACACACACATACACACACACACACATACACACACACACTAGTAGTAGCTGTTTAAGAAGTTTTGTGCAGTATTTGCTTTGCAAAGCTTGTATTGTAGAAGTGAGCTTGTCTTGAGGTTAAGTTCCCAGAAGTGTTTACCCAGACGCCTCGGTGGACACCAGCAGGTTTATTTCTAGGATTATCAGACCCTTGCTATGAAATCAACCAGATTTTGGGACTTAAAGCTTTGACACATTGTCATCATCTTTGGTGGAGTGCATTTTTTTAAGGTAATTTTTTTTTTACTTCAACTTTTGAACTGTTGAGTTATTTAGAAAGTAGCTCAGCACCATCTTGATTTTTTTTTCCAAATTCAGATTGAGCTTGCTTGTTTTAAATTGAGAGTTACTCAATTAATCTTAGGGCGTATTCAGACCTGGACTGTTTGGTCCACTTTAAACAGACCAGGGTTCGTTTCCCACGCTGGTGCGGACTTTCCATGCAGGTGTGAATAGACACAAACGAACCCTGGTGCGGACCAAACAACCAGACCGAGACCCACTTTTTGAGGTGGTCTCGGTCCGCTTCCAAACGACCTCTGGTGCGGTTCGTGGTTCTCCGGTGCAGGTCTGAATACAAACCAAGGTCCATCCGAACTAACTACAGGATACATGCGCCTTTTGGGCCTATAAAGCCACCGTAACCTAACCGTCTTCACTCATACCTGATCCTCCATCTTCTGTTTAGCCACGCTGTTGCTGGCATGTTGTGGGTCAGGACACGCAGAGCATAGCGTCTCCTTGCTGCGCGCATTCGTCTTCGCTGTTCCAAAATCGTAAACGGTGTTGTTAAGCCTTTTTGAAGGGGCTGCTCTTGAAACTGAAAATGATTTAGCAGCTCTAATAAGAGCACAAACACACGTTTACCTCCATTTCCGGGTCTGCACTCTGTGTGCCGCCCTTTGATAGCACAGATCGTCACACACGTGGATGTGTTTACAGAATATAGTCCACTTGCAAAAAGTACAATCTGAATACAAACCGCACCAAACAAAAAAAATAAAGTCCACTTTTGGTCCGGACCAAACAAGTGGACCAAAGGACTTTTCAGGTCTGAATACAGCCTTACTAATGTTCTCATATCCAATCAAGTAAATTCTAGCAATTATGTCCCAACTGCAATAATCTCCACTTAAAATGTGATCACACAATTCCACCAAAACCTGAAGCACTGCTCTAGTAGCTGTGTCGTTTTGCTGATGAAATCATTGCGCTAAAATAAGTCACTGTATGTTAAAATCAACTTAAATTTCTGCTAAGTAGACACAGAAAGCTACGTAAAAGGGTTAACCACAAGACACTGTGTTTTTTTTTACCTTGAAAAACTCACTTTGACAAATAATAAATATCTTCCTGTTTGAAAATAAACCATAGTTTTAATGTGAACATTAAATTTGTTTCTGTTAGTTTTAATTTAAGCTTTCTATTATTAGTTACTCTACATGTTGAGTCCTCGTCGGCTTTAAAAGACTTTTTCATGAACTACACATGGTGTTAAGTGTGATTAGAACAGTTAACTTTACAAATTTACAGTTTACATTTACAGTCAAACCCAACTGAACTGAGGTTTGATGCAGCTGCAAATGTTTCAAATGTTTCAGTGTAAAGTGAGACCCTGTGAACTGTTGACTGTCACACGAAGGTGCCCCTGAAAAAGACCTGTAGTTTGTATATAGAGACCTAACTGATAGGTTTATTTTTACATTACAGTAAAAAGATTATTTGGATGCATTTACAGGATGGTTTTCATGTATGAAATGTTATTACCACAACACATTCAGTTGAAGGTCAGTTAGTAAGTTCACGCTTAACTCCAAAACACCAGCTGCTGTGTGATGATTGTAACTGTGTCTGAATTCAGTGGAATTTGAGTCCATGGTAAAGTATTGATTCTGAACACTGACCACAGAACAACCAGACATTTTCATGCTGCTTACAGTTTTAATTTAAGTTAAACACTTGCTAAATTTAAATTTAGTCTAAGTTTACGAGTGAAAAAAAGTAAAGGTGAAAGTTTAGACATTTTAGTATTTTTTGACAAAAAAATAATTAATCACCAACATTGATAGAAAAGTAGTAAACTCTTCTTCAACGTTTACACACCACAAGATGTGAAAAAATCATTGTGTAATACTCAGTTTCTGATACGAGGAAGTCAAGGATTGTTTACTTTTGCTTGGAAAAACTGTCAGCTGTTCCACCTCCTCGTAGACATGTCTCTCTGATTGGCTAGTGTACACTCACTTGGGAAACATCCACGTTATAAGTTGGAAATGTCTGACATGTTCTGATGAGTCAACCAGCCGGTGAGGGGGTGTGAGAGTCGGGCAGTGAACCCCTCACATTACCAGATAATCTGGACCCAATTTTTGTACAAACCTATTTCTGAGGCCAGATTTCTCCTCTGAAGGCTGGACGTGTTATAAATAAATCACAATATTTTTTTTGCTGCACCAGAGTGAAGAAACAAACTACACTTTTAGATATTCTGAGACAAAATGCAGCTTTAAGTGCAGATCGTTCCATGTATTTTATCAGCTCTCGAGAAACAAAACTCAGATTAAAAAAGACAGTTTCTACAAAGTTGTACAATTGTCCTTGAGTCCAGTCTTCATGTGAAATTTTACTGAGTGCTCCTAATACGTAGCTGTTTCAGCAACCCCACACCTGCTTCCTTTTCTGCCTCTTATTTCCATCTCACCTCTCTCGCTTCCACTTGTGGGCTCAGCAATTAGAGTCTTCCATCACCTTGGAGGACGATTATCTACTTCTGTCACGATATTTTTATATTGTGGAGAGAAAAAAAATCACTCAGGCGATGTCAATTGAGTGTAATTTTCTGAAATTCTATACTTTAGTGAGGAAGGAGAGGTGGCGGACTAACACAGAGAGGAAAAACTGCCAGCACTCTGGAGCAGTGGAAGTGGAGATTTAGACGTCCATCACTGCAGAAGTTTAGCTGTCACTTTAGGTCCTGGAAGACAAGATTACTGAGCTCTGAAGGAAATAAAGTTACCTGTAGTGACTCAACATTGACTAATAAACTTTGAGCAATAAATCCTGGAAGTAAACATGAATTTTAGCCACAATGCACCTTTTCTCTGCACATCCTGGTCATCCACTGCTTCTCCAAACAGCCTCCACCTCATGTTGCAGAGGAAGCTGGGTGTGTATCTGAGTAGCAGTCCGTTCTGATACCTGTCAAAACTTGTAAGGATCTCATCCACAGTCATTTTGTCAAAGAATTGCCATGTGCCATGAAAATCACTGTCATTTGTTGGTGAAGCATGAAAAGAGCCGGTGAGCTAGCGCATGTGTCAAAGAAAGCAGGACTGTCAGGAGTCTCCGCACAAACGGAAGCAGACTTCTTCTAGTTGCTGTAATTTCGTACAAAGTGCAGCTTTCTGCAGCTGTCAAAAAGAAAACCTTCTCCCCATGTTGAGGCCCAACGTCACACCAAACTTTAAGCTGTTAGGAAAACAAGAAAAAGAAATGTCATGCCTCTCATGATGGGTTGTTTTGCAAGTGAAATGTATGTTCCAAAGAATATTGTGACATATTTGTCACACACACTGTTTTGACACCTGTATTCAATCTGACGCACTTTTTTTCTGACTCTAGATGGCAGCCAAGATGGGAGACCAAATGCCCAACATGAACAGCTCCTCTCCAGTGCTAGACCCCTCCCTCTACGGCTACGGAGGCCAAAAACGTTCCCTAGACAATGGAGGTAAGACTTCAGTATCTACACACAACCAGCTTTAAAACAGCAACATGTCGGCAAGTGTTTTATATAAAAGAATAAATTTACAAACACGCTATCATATATTATTTGGACACTTAAAAAATGAATGTGTTCCTGGTTGCTTGCTAAAAAGAACCACCAACACCAACTTGCTTTTTAAAACTGTAAACCTTTTCTTTATTAAATATTTAAGATAAGACAATACATTTAATTTGTCCCACAAGGGGAAATTTATGAAGATAACAAATGTTTATTTTGATATATAGGGAAATATGCCAGTTGGTAAGAACAGAAGTGCTTTGTTAAGCTAAACCAAGGGATACAAGTAATAAAGAGCGTTACGTCGTCACCTGACCAACCATTGTAGTCCACCGTACTTTGGTTGCTAAAACGGTTTCATTAAGCAGACACTTTTGTCCAAAGCGACAAACAACACAAGCAAGAATTTAGACAGAAGAGAAAACTTAAGTTAGTGCAACCACGAGTTCTGTAGAAGAGTATCTCTGAACACACAAGAATTTTACTTTTTGTTGTTTTCTTTTTGTTTTTTTTTCCATGCAGAATAATGTATCCATAACTAACCACAACTAGAAAAGCACTCAGACAGCGCAGACCTCCACCAAGCATATTGTGATTGTCACCAACACTTTAGTCCTACTTTAATGTTATACTCCCTTTCAGCAGACTGTCTGCTACAATTTGGTGTTAGTTGTAGGTTTGTACGATAATTTGTTTCCTGACAGTGTTGAAAATGATGATGACCCAGTACATACTTCATATTCCAGATCTTAGTATCCAGAATATTGTAATTGTATATTATAGGATCTGGATCGTACTTTTACATCAGTCAGAAATTATGGTGACCTTGTCTTGTATTATTTTGCAAAGCAATCTGACCATTTATCGTGGAGTTATATACACATATGGTGAAAACGGCCCTATCTCACTACGATTAAGAATCCTTTAAAAAAGTCCTGGATCCAGACAGTGATCCGGATCACCTCCAAAATGTAACCACTTTTTCCTTATCCCATTTTGAACATTTCCTGAGAATTTCATCAAGATCTGTTTGTAACTTTTTGAGTTATGTTGTTCACAGACAAACAAACAAACAAACTCTCCCATAAACATAACCTGCTTGGTGGAGGTAAATAATTGCTGCATCAATATAATTCAACCTTCAACAACATGCAATGATCAGTGCTTAATATTCACTAAGAGCTGAGTCTTAGGCCCTGTTTACACGACAGCGTTTCATCTGAAATCTGCATTTACACGGAAACGCTGACAGACCAAAAACGCTGTAGTTAGCATGCCAGGCCAGTAGGTGGTGCTATAACTGTCCTGTCCAGAGGCCGCTTTTGGGAGATGTCCACCAAAGTAGAGTTGAGCCGGTCATCTGGTGTATTAGGGAATACTAAATTCAAGAGTGGAGCAACAGATGGTTACTCTGTTGAAAGACAGTCAGCAGATTTAGCAGATTGAGCAGCACAAGCAAGGCACGGTAGTTTGCGACGATTGTAACAACAGAACTGTTGTTTTGTTGTATGCATGAAGCGCAAAGCGGAGTGTGACGTCATTGTTTCCACTGAAAACACCGGCTTACTGTAGGGATGGGTACCGAATTAGGTATTTTTATAGGTACCCACGAATTCTGTCAAAAGTACCAGGTACCGATCACAAAAAATCAAAAGGTACCATATTTAGGTACCTAAATGCATCTTTGTGAGTATGAGGGAGTGAAAGAGTAGGCAATTTTCCATGTTGGACATAAACACAGCATTAAAAGGTTATATATTTAAGAATAAATATGTCTAATTGAAAAATAAAAATATATTATTTCACAAACTTATATTTTTTACCAAATAAGCACAAAAAAGTACTGAAAATAGGTACCGTATCGTTTCATATGTGAAAAGTACCCATCCCTAGCTTACTGTTTACATGGCAACGGTGTTGGCAGTGTTTCAGAAAAATCCCACTCTGAGGCCGTTTTCAAAAGTTTGCGTTTTAGGTCGGTTGAAAATTTGTTTCTGTGTAAACCCGAGGCTGAAATGCTACAAAACTTTTGCGTTTCACCCTAAAACTGTTGTTGTGTAAACGGCCCCTTAGATCTTCTAAATCACTCTGCCCCTGAGGACAAAGAGGAAAAGGCTCAGATTAAAGGCCTAAGTGTTTCCTGAACAGATCAGTTTTCAGACATCTCTTGAAGTAGAAAGGGACTCTGAGGATCGTACAGAGTTTGGTAATTCATTCCACCATTTGGACACAACAGAGGAGAAGAATCTGGCTAGAGATTTAGAGCAGTGCTGGGCTGGGAGCACCAGGCGTCCTTTACCTTCAGAGCGTAGTGGGCGAGAGGGAGTGTAGACCTGAAAGAGGGATCCCAGGTAGGCAGGAGCTGTTCTTGTTAATGTTTTGTAAGCCAGAGGAAGAGCTTTGAATTTGACAATATACAACATACAAATTCATAGTTTGTGAACAATACAGTTAACAGACTGTCAACAGGTCTATTGATTGAGATCTGGTGACCTGCCGATACCAATTTTGGCATTTTACTGATTTTTATTTTTTTTATAACTGACAGCATATACCTTTAATGTTCCAATTTTATTTTATTGAAAATCATTGAACAATATCCGTGAAGCAATTAAATCTTTATGTTTTAACTTAAACAACCAGTAAAGTGTCCTGAGTTTTAGGTCTCAGAGCAAAAGCAACAATGGCTGGCTGTCAGACCTACACCAGAGGTATATAGATGAGTTTCATATGTAAAGATGGGCCGCTCACCAATCCCCCAAAAGTAAGGAAATCGGCGCGGATCGGTGGACCAATCAATCGGTGCATGTCTAACTGCAACAGCTACCGTCTGGCAGGAATTTGGTATTACAACACTGTACTCTGAAGTGTTTGGTATTTTCATGCCTTCAAAGAGCTTCTGAAGCCGCAGTGTGGGGAAAGTGTGGCTCCATCTTGCCGTCTCTTGCACACCTAACAAATATTTGATCCATTTCATGTCTATGAAGTGGAAAAAACGAGTCATTTATCCTGTCCTCCTCTTATCCTGTCACAGTTTTTGTATGATAGCTCAGCCCTGAATGCATGGGTGGATAATTCATATGCAGCTCTGGTTTAGATTTGATGCACAGTTGTTGTTTGCAACACTTTGTCCTCAGTTTCTCTCAGTCAAGGTTGTCCCAGAGTGTGTGGAGAAACAGAGCAGTATCTGTGCAGCACTTAGCTCTCAGCACTAAATTATCAAACGTACACAAACATTCTCGAGGTGTCCATGTTTTATCATGCAGTCTCGTCCTTGGGTGAAGTCGGCACACCTCCTGCTTTATATTCATAGCTGTTCCATTCTCAAGCGTTAACCCCGATGCATTTCCAGAAGAAGTGAAATCAGAGCAAACGACCATAAAATTGATTGAAGCTGCTAGATATCAACTCAGGTGTTCACGTTCACGGCAGCACATCCTCCGCTGACCCTGCAGGACCCTTTGCTCGGTGCTACCTGTCAAAATTCAATTCAGGAGCAGCAGCCACTGACCCGGCTGCTGCCTCTCGCCTCTGATTGAAACACTCACAGGCCTGATTACCATGCTCCTGAAAGTCCCCCGCTGAGGGTCAGCCACCAACCACGGAGGATTGGCAGGGCCGTGTCCATCCAGGCCTGACTCATTCCTCTTCTGTTTTCTGACTCTTTAAAATGTTTGAGACATTATCTCTAGGCCTGTCACGATAACAAATTTTGCTAGACGAGAATTTTCCAAAATATTATTGCCGATAAACGATATTATTGTCAATATTATTTTGATTTTTTTCCCATTTTTCCATTGATGTAATTATGATAAATGGGATAATAAAGTGAGTACACCATAGCAAAAGCAAGAAACTTTGATTTCTTAAGACTATTTAACTGTAATTAAAAGGTCAGGATCTTTTAAATAAAATAAATTAAACAAAAATTTAATAAATTTAACAAACAAGAAAGAAAACAATACAATGAAAATGAAATGGACTCTCTTTTAGAAAAAAATACATGTCAATGAAAATAATTGATACTAATCAAAAACAATAAAACATAGACCCTGTCTCTAAAGAAAAAACAAAACTCCCCCCAAAAAAACAACAATAAAAACTATATCCTAAATAAAAGGGAGTTTATACAGTTCCTGAATTGTTTGTAACATGTACTTTTTCCCAGTCAATCCGTACTGTCTGTCAAACATTTTGAACATTTCTGGTTTTCAACTGTATTGAAGGGCTGCATTTCTTTGGCAATGTAGCTGTCTTTGAGCGCCCACCATTTGGTGCTTTTATTTCTATTTACTTTGCAGACCAAAAGCCTCAGTAAGAGTGGATTGTCAAAGAACAAGGCCCCACTGCACCTCCCCTTCTTCTTCTTCGTCGCCACTATTTTCAAACAAATGCGACATATCAGCTCGTTGGTGTTCATGAGCTCACACTTTGTTCATTCTGATAAAAAACAAAATATTCCCACACTGGGACTGTGGCAGGCGGCTTAAGAACCGTATCTTTGGTGCCATCACTCATATTAGCGTGTGTTTCCTCCTTACCCCTCAGGACGCTCGCTTCAGCTCTCTCCATGTGTACGCGCGAGCAGCCCCGTCTTCACCCCAAAGATCCCATTTTTGACAGATGCTCACTCCGCTATAAATCTGCTAAATCCGCTATAGAACCTACGCACCCTGATGTTAGGAAAGAGAGACATAGTGAGCCATCTTCTCATTCAGCCTCTTTGGTGGAAAGAGAGGAGGAAAACAAATATGCATGCACGTGTCAGTTTATCGAGGCTAGCAAACTTACAGAGGACGTTTTTATTTATCGTTTGGTTAATTGATTTATTTATTATCGTGACAGGCCTAATTATCTCTATAACCATGAGCTCAGAGTAATGCCTCCATGTTAATTAAGTCTTTCTCTTCTCTCAGTAGGGAACCACCTTGGTGCGATGGTACATCAAAGGTGAGCAGACCACCTTCTCCTTTTTTGTTTTCTAGATTAAGAGTCATTTTTAAATCTCCAGTTTTTACTTTTCATAACCATAAAGTTTGCTCTTTACCATGTGGCCTAAAGGCACAGTGTATTTCCCCAATATTTCTGAATTAGTCGGTAATCAGCACCCAATCCATTTTTGAAATGTTTGCTCAATGAAATATCAAGAAACATGTCACATTTAGGATTTAACAAAATGAAAACAATACTTTTATTTTTTTCTTATAGTCAGAGAATATTATGAAACATCTGGGGATAACTTCTTCACCAACTTTGTCATTTAGTCTTCTAACTTTCTAGCTTAGTATCACATGTATTGTATCCAGCATTTATATTTACTTACTTAAATAAAAACTCTTAGTCAACCTGTTTGTTGTGTTTGTCTTTGAGTTTTCCAGACACCAGCCATAGCACTTCTTTAATGAAGTGAAGTTTCAATCAGCAGCTACAGCTCTTCATTTTTATACACACACATTGGTTTAAAAAGAAAGAAAGAGGGTGGGTGGGTTTGGATGTCTTTTGATTTTCTCGCCTGCGGTCAGAGTTTTATTGATCATGTTGTCGTCTCTCTCAGGGCTCTTGCGACAGAAGACTTCAAAGTGCCTGATAAGATGGTGGGATTCAGTAAGTAGGCCTCTGGTTCATTAAAGTCAGTTTAAATGTTCACATGTAATCATCAGTATTGATGTTCTACTCAGTTTTTGGTCTCTGCCTCGGGGCCCCGTCTAAAAATCAAAGAGGCTTAACCCCGTCATCCCCTCTCTTTCTTTCTGTAGTCATTGGAAAAGGAGGCGAGCAGATCTCAAGAATTCAGCTGGAATCAGGTTGTAAGATCCAGATCGCTTCTGGTAAGTTGGAACAAACTTATCCTGGTGTGTATTCATCAGCAATTTACAGAGTCCTGTGACATATTTTCTTCTTTTATTGTTTAACTGTATTTTGTTTTTTGTTTTATCATGAGAAAGTGTAACGAACTGAGATGTAGTCTTTAGATTTGAAGCACTTAAATGAACTGACATAAGAAAAAGTTTCACAAAACTAGGCAGTAAAGACAGTTGAAGACAAAAACCAACAAATTCATAATCACCACTAACAGAAAAAATAATTCACTCTCTGAACCAAATCATTCCCTGAGGCAGCTTGCTGTGATTTAAAGGTATTTTGACTGACTGATAAGCCTTTGTTATATCAAATAGAAGATGTTTGATAAATTTGTCAAGATTTTGAGGAGAAACCTGTTTTAAGAATTTTCCCTGTAACTAGTGCTGTATGATTCATTGAAACGTGATCACAATTTGAGAATGTGCAATCATGTCATTGAACAAAAAAGATGTGAATTGTGATTTAAATAGCTAAATGTGCACTTGTGTGTTTAAAAATGTTAAAGCCTCTCGGACGCCTGTCAGCAGCTCTTACTCTGTGTGTTTATGTGAAGTGCAGCCACGAGTTTCATTTAAACTAGAAGTCTTGTCAGTGTAACTTCAAAACCCTTTCCAACTGTCTCCTATCTGGGTCTTTGAAGGAGTTTTCTTTCTTTACTAAAACTTTTATGAAGCTGAGACAGCTTTTTTTCACCCACAGATAAAAAAATATTGTGATAGGTGTTCATAAAAAAATGCTCCTTTTAAAGATAATACTTCTTAAAATTCTTGCTCTAGATGGTTAAGAAAATTTTTTATTGTCCTCAGGAATCTCCCAACCCACTGATAAAAATCCCATGTTTTTGTCAGGGATGGTCAGTGATTTTCGAATATTCAAATAGTCATTAACATTAACAAAACTGTTAAGTTCATGTGACAATGGCTTTGTCAGTTTTATGCAGGATGCCAGAGGTGTTACACGTCAATATCACAAAAAGCGGGTCAAGCAGGACAGGAAGTTGTGCACAGAATCCATCTATGCCTAATGGCTTTCAAAGAAAAACAAACCATGTCCAAACCAGATGGTATTTAACTTGACCAGAATAATCTTCAAATGGTTACGAGCAAATATCGAATAACTCTTTTGCTTGAAAAGCCCATTCCATATTTTTGGTGATATGGATGGATCATGATTTGCATTTGCACCACACTACATGGACATCACTGTAACTGAAATAAGAAAGGGTTTTACGTCATCTTTCATTGTTATCGTCTTACGTGAGGTCGTAAGCAGTACAGTGTGAGAACATTGACAAGGAAGGATTAATTGCTGCCATGTTCTAACGATAATGCTGCGACCTCCCGATCAAACTTCTGACGTGTCAGAAATTTTCGCCGTAGCTCGTACAGTAGGAGGAGTGTTACGTCACGATTCTATTACTATTATACTATTATAGGAATTTGCCGGGGCAGTATGGTGTTTAAAGCAACATTGGCTGGCTAATGCTAACGTGAAACTATCATTGCTACTGTAAAACAATAAATAGTTTAACATTAACATTACCTTAAGCTCCTGATGAAGGATGGACATCCCATACCGACCACGTCTCCTCAGCCATTCACGTACCCAAATCCTTTTCTTTCTTTCTTTTAGTTTCAGCGCACAAGACAGGGCACACAACTGCAACAACTTGCTGCCTGCTCGCCATCTTTTTGTCAGGCACGCTGTGGTTGCCATAGAAACTAGGAACCTTTGTTTTTCGTTGTTTACACTCGAGCACGTCGTGCCGTCACACGCTGACTGACGCCAACAAGTAGTCGTGGTTGTCAATAATTTTGGCTGACAGCAGTCGTACAGTATGAGTACACGTCGTATGGTCAAATAGAGTACGAGTGACAAACCCGGTCGTGCAGTGGGAGCATTTCCTCGACAGTCAGATTTCTAAAATCGCACAGTGTCCACCCGGCATTACCCAGGGGGGGCTCGAAGTTTGGGATCCTCACACTCAAGCAAATAGCATTTATTGTTTTAGTTATGTACAAAAGTAAGGCCACAGCAATGAAAAAGAACTGATAAAACCACACTAAAATAGACCAAATAAACATTAAAAAAAAAAAACGCATTTCAAACTGAAATTAAACAAAAAAATGTATAAAGTGTATAAAACAGAAATTTGTCTGTTCTTCATTAAGAAATGCTAATTTTACAACTACCAATAATCTGCTTGTTCCATTCTAGCAAAGCATGTAGACTCATATTACTATTTTATTGTAATCACAAATGGCAATTTTGTCCAAAACAATTGCAAAATTTAGCCAAATTGTGCAGAACAGTTTTAAGCGTGGCCCTAATCATCTCTTCAACTTCCCTCATGTTTAGTTGTGCTGAAGTTTTAAAGTTTACTGTTGAATCCTCATTCTTGTAAAGTGACTTTTTTCCTCCACTTTCTGTTCTTTCTTTGTTGCAGACAGTGGAGGCATGCTGGACCGGCCCTGCACGCTGACCGGCAGCCCAGAGAACATTGAGTAAGTCTCTGTTTTCAGCTTTGACGGATTAACTTAAACTGCACATCATTTAGAAAACGTGCCCCATTGTTGTGAGACAGAGGGCATGAACTCAGATCTCTTTTCAAACACCTCCTCTTAATCAGTCACTGAATCACCTGAAAAACCTCTTTCACATTGGACATAGAGAAATGTGACTGGACTGTTTTTGAGTGGAGTCTGTGACTGTGGTGGTGACGAATGTATTTGTCGGACCTCAACAGTCAGGCCAAGAGGCTGCTGAGTGAGATCGTGGAACAGTGTCGGTACGGTCCGGGCTTTCACAGCGAAATGGACGGCAACAGCTCCATCCAACAGATCCTCATCCCTGCCAACAAAGTCGGCCTGGTTATCGGCAAAGGAGGAGAGACCATCAAACAACTGCAGGTCGAACACTGAACTCATAAGAACAGATGTTTGTTGACAATTCATTCATTTATGCTTCATCATACTTTGATCACGGTTGGGACTGTGAACATGCCACTAACCACAACTCTAAAAATGAGTTAGCTGAGGTCATTAAAGGTTCATCTGTTTAGTTTAAAATCAGGTTTGAGTAAAAAAAAATATATGAATTGATCTTGTTCCTATAAAAACTTTAATATCTGCTTCATTTAACCCAGATATATTATATGACTGCAGTTCTGGAAAACATTCAAAGACCACGACTAAAATTCTCTTATCTCCTGATTGTTGCTCACTTCCTGCTGAAAGTTGTCAGATCCTAAAATAAACCCTGTTCCTCTAGAGGTTGCAGAGTTTCCTCCTCTCTCAGTGAGTAGTGTTTTGGGCCCCAGGTAACTCTCTGATGTGTGTTTTTGCGTCCGTGTGATTGTACCCCTGCAGGAGAGAACAGGAGTGCAGATGATTATGATTCAGGATGACCCCATGCCCACTGGAGCGGACAAGCCCCTGAGAATCTCTGGGGATCCCCACAAAGTGCAGGTCGGTCTCTGAGGAGCTCAGTGTGAGCTGCTATCTTTCCAGTTTACACTCAATTTTACACATTTTACGCCCTTTGGCTTCCACTCAAATCTTTATTTTTATTGAGAGGATTTCAGACACACTTTTTTATGCTTCTCCTGCAGCATTCTTTGTTAAAATATTTTGTTTATAAACATTTTCTCTCATGATCTTGTTAACAGCAAGCCCGTGAACTTGTGGTGAAGCTCATCAGAGACAAAGACCAAGGAGACTTCAGGGTTGGCAGAGCTGACTTTGGAACCAAAATGGGGGGAAGCAGTCTGGATGTACGAGCTTCTACTTCTTTCAAATGCTCTTAAATTCAAATGGGGTCATTTTTTTACATTAATCTCCTCTTTGCTCACCATCCAGGTGGTTGTGCCCAGATTTGCTGTTGGCATTATCATCGGCAGGAACGGCGAGATGATCAAGAAGATTCAGAACGATGCAGGAGTCAGGATCCAGTTCAAGCAGGGTAAGGAGATAGAATTGTGGATTAGATTACAGAAATATGGATCTCTAAATCTATATTCCATGAATGTGTTGAGGGATTATGGTTTGTCACTCTGTACTTTTGGGAAGTGGTTATGTAGCTCTTCTGGATAATGCTGCACACAGAAAGGCAGCTGCTTGATGTACTGAATGAATCAGAACATCAGCACATACAGTAAGGGATTTGTCTGTGACTAAACTTATGCTTTATAACTATGTCTTCCAAGTTAATTACAGTAACAATAAAACAAAGGCTGTTTTTTGGTAATGTGGGTATTTTAAATCTCAAATGGTCGATCCTGTGAGAAATACAATGTTTAGAGTGTTTAGTAGGGTTTGATATTTTTCCCAAAAATTACTTTGTTTAGATCCTGGGAAAAGATGACAAATTTCCCAGGAAATCCTGGGAAATCCTGAGGAATAGCATTTTAAGTTGTTGTTTTTTTTGCAGCTAAGCCAAAAGGCATGTGTGTTCCCAAATCCTAAACTGACATTTTGTTTATTTTTATAAATATAAGGGCAAAACAACACAGTTCATGTCCAACAACACAGTCCTGAAATAATCAAGTGTGCTGCTTGTGACATCTGCTGCAACTCTCATTATGATATGCCAAACATATTGTCTGTGACTTGTCTTTGAAAAAACTGTAAGCATTATAAAGCCATCCTCATGAAAGCATTATTGTACAGAATTCCAATAAATAGACTAATAAAATGAGTGATTATGATAAACCAAAGTCCGTTCTGCAGCAGTAGCAAATTTCAGCTGCAAACGGAAATAATTAACATAATTACATGCATAATAATTAACAATTAAAAGTGATTAAAATGTTTCTTTATTAGCGCAGTAACTAAATAAAAAAACAAGGCCCACAGCAGCCTGCATCAACGTTACCATAGCATTAAAATAGAGGCAGGATCCCCCGTTTCCCATCATCACCTTTCCAGGGAACCAGGAAATGGATTTGATCACATTTCCCAGAATTAAACCCCAGTGCCTCGTGAAAACCTGCTGGAAGCCCAGGTCCATCTGTTTTTGCTCAATGACCTGTGTTCACAGCACAAAGATGATCTAATTATATTCCTCTCTTTGTGTTTGTTTCTCAGATGATGGAGTGAGTCCCGACAGAGTCGCCCAGGTGATGGGCCAGCCTGACCACTGCCACCATGCGGTCCACCTCATCAATGAGCTGGTTCAGACTGCTCAGGTGTGTGCATCTGTTTACTCCTCGCTGAGACATCAGGACACAAAAAACTGCTTCCTGACAAACATCTTAACGCTGTTGGGGAATGGATGGACACCTTCAGACCAAACAGCATGAAAAGCATATTTAAGGAAGCTGGAGAAAAACCCACGCTTGCACAAGAAGAAAACTCAAACTTCACACATAGAGGCTCCTCTGTGCAGCCTCTGTCATAGAAATGTCTTTAAATATTTGTAAGAGACATGATGCTAAGAATTAAGAGGTTATGCTTTTATTCTATCTGCAGAAATCATTCAGCTTTTACACATTTTCTTTTAGAAGTATAAAATGGTGAAATAACAAGATTTAGTACTTTATCGCCATGTTGGGGTTGTCAGTTTGTGATGCCAACAGAAACAAATCCCACTTCCACACTCAGTCATCTTACAATGCTTTAAAGATAATTCAACAAAATTAAATCCAACAGTGAAGCAAAAACAGTCCAAAGTAGGATAAAATCATGTCATAGTCCGTCTTCTTTCCCCTCTGACCATTTCAGCGAACTGTGTGTCTAAGAATTCCTCCAATCACAGACTCTTGTCGTCTGCTGCAGGAGCGTGATGGGTTTGGAGGAATGATGGGACGCCGAGGACGAGGTGACTGCAACATGGGAGGACTGCAGGAGGTGACATATGCAGTACCTGCAGACAAGTGTGGGCTGGTGATCGGCAAAGGTAACAGATGAACCTTAAGCTCATTACGTGTAACTTTTAACTGATTGTGTGTTTCTCTGACTCGTTTTGTCTCATTTTACTGGTCTCGCTTTGAGGTTTTCTCCCAGCTTGTGTTGATTTTTTTCCAAATCAAAGATCACTAATGTTATCACTCTAAAAAGTAGACCCACATTGCCTTTTCCTTTTTAAAAACTGAAAGGCGTTTGGTGTGTTGCCTCTGCGTGAAACTGATGAGAAGAGGGGGGAGAGTGACCACCCTCCTATTCTCCCTCTGTGGCTCATGTATACAGCACAAGTGGCATTCATTGGCTTCACTAAGGGCTTAATGACGGGGATAATGCGTGTAATGTGACATTAATTGTTAAAGGTGCATAATAACAGCCCTCAATCATGTGGAAGGCTGCCTGGCATCTAATGAGGGTCTTTCAGTCCAATAGAGTGCAGCGAGGGAATGAATAGGAGGAATTAGCTTATTGGCTATTCATGCCCACTCTATTGCCAGCTATTTAAAAGTCATTGACCATTGCATTGGAAGGAGCCGTGTGTGTATGAGTGTGCATGCCTGCAGCCTTGGGGTGTGTGTGTGTGTGCGTGCAGCGGTGGGCGGGGTCGAAGGGGGCCTCTTTACCTAAGATAAAAACATGGCAATAGAAATGTCAAGTGGCTTTTGTGCATGTAGTGGGCCGAGGGAAACAAATAAACCTGGGCGTAGCGTCCCCCTCTCTGTGCATTAGCATATGAAGTGGGCCAATATGGTGGAGATGGTGGTGGGTCTGGGTCCTGTCAGCGTCCCCTTAAAGAGCGCAGTGATTAATATCTTTACGATGCCATATGCAGCCCATTGCCCCTCTGTTTTGACCTCCTACATACACACTCACACACACTGACACACACGGGTTGATGAATCAAGCCACCCACAAACCTGCTCTTTCCTGCAGCTGATATAGAAACATTTCAGCTTCAGAGTTAGAGTCTAAACTCAAAGTTTTGATAACCAGGTCTTTAGAGCTTTTAATCCTGTTCAGTTGAAATTTCAATTATCTAGATTAAAAACTCTGGAAAAGCAGGAGTTTTTGTCAAGTTGTTGCAAAAATGCTGAGTTAAACAGACGTTAAAGTAAAACAACGAATACCCATCGTCTGCTTTCTTATCTTTCAATCCAGCCTGTAAAACCAGTGCCTCCTGTGAGGACTTTTTAAGACCCACACAAACGTCACCATTAGCATAAAGCAGTTTATTGTTGTCTAGTTAACTCCTTTACCACATTTTACACCGGTAAGATTAACAATTACTAACATAGTTACTTTTTTAAGTCAGCAGGATGAGGTCTTGTGTGGAAAATATCTGCATTTATGACACATAAAGATGCAGAGTTCTAAAATAGTGGATTTTAAGCAAGGCAGTCGTTCTTGTTAATTTTTCAAAAAATGTTGCACGTCAAAAATTCTGACCAGAGCAGCAAATCTGCTTGATGCTGTCCCAAACGTCCATCAAAGTTTTTTCCTAGTTTCCTGGAATAAAGGTTTATTTAACCATCATTCAGACATCAAGTATTTTAAAAGCTGCTTTCTTCTTTGTTTGAGGAAACATGCACAGCACAGTAGAGACTCTAACTATCCCTGCTTTAAGTTTCTATGTTGACCCTTAAACTGAGACTTTTTGGTGATTTGAACAGATGGACCGAGCTGGACTGAAAATATGGAAAGGGTTTGCATCCTTCTGATTTGGTACCAGTGTTAAATAACAACCTGCATGCTCTACTGTTGGATAAGACTGGTTGATGTTTTGAGTAACAGACAAAAATGAGTACATATGGAATTACTGAAGTTAATATTTATTTAAACTATAAGTGTTTAAATGTTAAACAGCAGTCTGGTTAAGAAAATGCTTCAGAATGTACAGAAATTAAAATTTGATTGTAACCTTGTAGACTAAATGATAGTTTTGCCTTAGTGTCAAGTTTGGACCAATCCTTACACACCAATACCCGATACTAGGATGGCATCAATGCATCCCTAATTGGCTCGCTTTGCTACATGATGATGGATTAAGACTGTGTATGGGAGCTGAGATTTTAACACACGTAAAGTTGAGAGGTATAGGTTTGTCCACAGGGGGCGCCATAATCAACACGAATTGAATTCATGCAGGAGTATATTTCCAGAAAAAAATCCACAGTTGTCCTTTTTCTTTTTGTCAGTCCATCTCCGGCTGGTGTAGTGTCAGCCAAGAGACTTTTGGGCAAAGTGCTGTAAATGGATTCATCTTCTCCTGGGGCCTGCGACCACAGATACAGAGCGAAAACGTAAAAAAAAAAAAAAAAAAACAGTTTTTGGGTTGACTATCTCCTTTTAAATTGTGGATCATAAACAGGTAAACATAAAAAAGTGAGAATGTGCCAGTGTCCTGGAAAAAGACAGACATTCAGTGTTGTTGGTGAATCTGACTTTCAGTCTTACCCATTTTAGTCATTCAATGAAGGCATAGATTGTTGGAACAAAGGTTGGTAAAAAGAAAAAATTCTCAACCTCTTTTGAATTTAGTTTAAGTAATGATAAATAACTAATGGGACCTGATTAACAATGTTTTATGAGGTTGGGTGTTTTAAAAACCATCCTTTAGCCGATTAACACACACTCAGTAAGTTACTTTTTCTTGTGTTTGTGTGATAGAGGAAGAAGAATCATGTCTTCACTGAAATAATCTGAAATAGATTACCCGCCCTTTGACTTGTTGTTATTCTTCTGAGGTTGAATTAATTTTTTAAGTAACACTCTGTTAGTGTGTTTCTTTTTTTCCCTGGAGGCCTGAGAGTTCGCCTCCACCAGCAGCTAACCAGTCCCTCAGCTTTGGCTTGAATGCGTCACCAGTTGCACTTTTGTGTCCCTCCTTTTCTCCAGCTCACTAAACCAGTCTCATTAATAAGGCCCATATTATCTGTCCTCACTACAGCCCAGTCCATGAAATGAATGGTCAGGGTCTTCATTGCTCTCTGCTGTCTGACTAGAAGAGCTCATAATGGCTTCATTAAGGCAGAAGTTTCATTTGGTTGACAATGGGTTAATGGCCCATGTGCAGTCTGTTGGCAGCCTGGAATAGGCTGCGGGAGGGGAGAGCTTTCTGATGAGCGTTTTCATTCAGGGGTCAGCCAGGGTCATCCGAGTGTCAGCCACGAGTGAACAAATGTGTAATTGATGTTGGGACAGCCCTGGTGTCCCCCCCGGGAAGCAGCCTCAGTCTTTTTGGTTCAGATGGGCACTGGGGGCGGGGGCTGTGTGCCCCCCGCCCTGGTTCACTCCCTCCTCTCATCACAGAGGACAACACAGAGTCAAGAATGAAAAGAGTAAAAGAGACAAACGATATCCCTGACGAAGGATACGCTTCAATTTCGTCCCTTTCTCCTGGCAGCTATGTTTCATTTCTCCCCGTTGGTGTAATTGCTCTCCCCACACGTCGGGAAGCTGGCATCCCATACCGAGGAGGGGGAGGTGTGTGAGATGTCTCCTTTTGTTTCCGGATTTGCATGGATGTTACCAGAGAATGGTAGATAAGTGCTGAGACACATGCCAGGCTCTTCCTTAGGTAGTAGCATCACGACTTCTGTCAAACAAGTCGACGGGAAGAGCCCAACATTTACGCTGTGCAAGCATTCAATCTGGTCAACAACTCAAGATGATTCTGTAACTTAAACTTGTTGAAGATGGGACTAAAATGCTTTAAATTGACCCACGCTACCCCATTTTCATTTTCAAACAGTCTAGATGTGAATTTTCATTTTCAAATTTTTGTCTGTCTTGTCTTGGCAGAATTCTTGGAAGGTACCATCAAAAATATATTTGTAAAACTAAAGGGACCTTCATAATTGAAGCTCTGCTTTCTGCTGCTTTTTTGTTGGATTATTGGATCAGAAAGTCTGAAAGATTGTGAAAAGAAAGTTTCCCGACATGTTTTCTGGTGTGATTTCTGATTCTGTTTCTCATCTGACAACGACACCTATCATGAAACCCTCCCATCGTGTATAAAACCCACTGAGCTTCTCAGACGTGTTGCTGAAACCATCAACACTGATTCAGCCATCATGAATTGGCAGTATATTGAAAGAGAACTTAGTTTTGGTTCATCCATTTAGTCTTAAAAATACTTTTTAAATCACCATCTGAATTACAAATTTTAATCTTTGACCAAATACTTCGAGGTGTTGTAGAGTCGTTGAGAAGGCATCACACATGAAGCCTGTGAGCTCTCTTTGTGAGAAAGGGATCAGGGGAACAAAAGAAAGTCACTTCCAGCCCAAACCAAATGTTTCCTGTCCCATGATCCTTTTCCAGGTGGAGAAACCATCAAGAACATCAAAGAGCAATCCCGCGCCCATGTGGAGCTCCAGAGAAACCCGCCACCCAACACAGATCCCAATGTGCGCATCTTCTCCATCCGAGGCACCCCTCAGCAGTTGGACAAGGCCCGCCAGCTGATCGATGAGAGAATTGGGGTAGGTGGTCTGCTTTTGTCTGGCCTGATATTCATGAGCACACATGTCAGTGTGCGGGGCTGCCGGGTGCGGCTGGTCACTGTGGTGCTGGTGGCCGGCAGGATGTCACCAGAGGTTAAACATGAAGAATCCATCAAATGGACTTAATGGAGTGCATCAGCGGCCAGCCCTGACCTTTGACCTTGCCTGTTGGCTCCCTTTAAACACAAGTGTGGTCTCTGACTTTCCTCCTCTTCCTTCTGTCCGCTCCAGGGCCCAGGGATGGGAGGCAACAGCAGCTTCAATATGAATCCCTACAACCAAGGACCAACCACTCCTCCTCAACAGTACGCTCCATCTTCTCCTCTCAGCACAGCTCATTTTAAAATCATTGAGATGTTAAAACGGTCCTGTGTGAGCTGGTTAAGACTGACTCAGAGTTCACTGTTCATACTCTTTGATTTGTTTTTGCTTTAGTGGACCTCAGACGTTCATGACTGGTGGAGGATGGGGGACGACTTTTCAGATCTGGCAGCCTCAAGGCCAACAGGACCACAGTGAGTAAAACCTGTGGTTAACAGCGAGTTAACCGTCAGCACAGTCACTGTGAAGTATGTAAAAGTGGTAAAGAAAAACGTAACCGGTTGGCTACAGAACAAAGAAGTCAGACGTAGAAGTATTAAGTCATAGTGAAGTTTTTGAAACATACCCAAAAGAGGTTTAAAATGTTGGTACAGGTTAGAGATTACTACATTCTTGAAGCAACATCTGTCAGAGGCTTAACCAAACTTTATGCTACTAAAACCTTAAAGTGATACTCTGGGATGGAACAAGTTGGGTCCTATCACAAGGTTTAGGGCAGAAATTACCCCTACAGCAGTGTTTTTGTGCAGCAGAAGCCCAGAGCGCTCGCACCAAACACCCCCTCCCTGCTCCTCTGCTGGTTTCCTCTGCACTCAGACGGGGCCATTTTCTACTTGACCAAAAACAAAAATAAATGGACTCCCACCGAAAAAATCTGATATCGGTCTGCATTCACGCTTTATTTAGAGAATTTTCAGCGCATTACTTTCACACAAAAACACCGCTAAATAAGGCTCTAGTTCTCATCGTGTCTCTTTGTCCTGGCAGACTACCTGCGTTTGTTTATATCTGGCACGCCGCGCGCACGGACTGATACACCAAGCGGCGAGCGCCTCATAGCCAGCTGTGGCTCTGCAGTGGAGGTAGTGCCGTTTTACAACACGATGAGAACTAGAGCCTTATTTAGCAGTGTTTTTGTGTGAAAGTAACGCGCTGAAAATTCTCTAAATAAAGCGTGAATGCAGACCAATATCAGATTTTTTCGGTGGGAGTCCGTTTATTTGTGTTTTTGGTCAAGTAAAATATGTCCCTGTCTGAGTGCAGAGGAAACCAGCAGAGGAGCAGGGAGGGGGTGTTTGGTGTGTGCGCTCTGGGCTTCTGCTGCACAAAAACCCTGCTGCAGGGCTTGAAGACCTCCGGCATAGTGCCGGAAATCCGGCGTAGACAAACCTGCCAGATTGTGAAATCCTGCAGGTCGGTCTGGCTGCCCTCCGTTTATTTCACTCGATCGAGTTCCGACTGAACCAGTCAGGAAAGAGAGGCGGGAGCTGCAGAGAGCAGCTCCCGCCTCTCTTTCACAAACAAGCAGCAGCGGCCCAAATCCGCTACGTCATACCGTGGCTTGATGCGTATTGGTCTAGGATGAGTGTGACTGGCAGAACGATCGTCCAATATGGCACTGTCCATCTAATTTGTCAGATAAATGTGCTTCGTGAAGAGAGTAATTAATGACGGAGGCGGAGAGCAGAAGCAGCGTAGCAACCCCTTATAATGAAGCAGTGATATTGAGAGATGTTTTTGGACAACAAAGAAGCTTGGCTTCAGAGAGCAAGTCTACCACGTAATCGGGATACCCGCTCGAAAACTGCGCCGCCAGCGAGTCTGTCATCACGCAATCTGTCGCGCATGGATGTATTTTTCATCCATGCGAATTTCAGTAAAACCGTCACTCCTACTAGCGACTTCGGCGGGTTGAATTATTTAATTGTAGTTTTCTGAAACGGCATCTGAAATACTAAACCCATTGCAGTATGAGACTACGACACCACAACTCCCACGAGCACTGCCTGCACACAGTGTTTGCTCACTGGTCCCTTCGCAAAGTCTTCTACTGACAGGCGCCCCAGACGCGCTGGTCTTCAGCCTTCGTCTCGGACATTGTGACAGCTCCCGGTGTTTAGCGCCTGATAACGTGTTTTAAAACTTCCTCGCGTCTTGTTTGCTCTCTATGGTAAACGGATTCTGGGATTTAAGTCACAATCTAGCGCCAAATATTCCGTAACTTGTTAAAAGTGAGGACATTTATCAGACGGAGCTCGTTTAAGCTCACAGTGCACCGTTCTCACCAGCAACACTCACCTTCAGCAGGGGAGGAGGAGAAGACAGGAGCACACGTAGAGAAGTGAAACTGATCATAGATATGAGAAGCCGTAGGAACAGTATTTAAACCTCCTAATAAACAAATATTTTAAAAGTTATATGAAAAATGTTCACTCTGGAAATAGTGTAAACAAACCAAATCATTCTAAATAAATGAAACTTATGGTACAGTGTGACTTATGTAGGCCTACGTTATTTTCGTCTTCATGACGCATTTTTTTGACTGATACGACCTCAAAAAATGTATGATAGTACTACGAAGTGACTTATAGTCCAGAAAGTATGGTACTAGTTTATTAGTGAAAAATTACTGTTGTAAATAAATATTAAAGTAGACAGTGTTTCTAGAAAGCTTTTTCAGTTTAGTTTTTATTTTTTCAATTAATCTTCAACCTTCACAACTTTCATTGAATGCAATATTATGCTCCTCCTTTAATTACTTTGTTTCAATAGTCTGCATATTTTCATATTTAAGGAGCACAACCATTTCAGAGCTGAATACCTGATTTAGGTAGTCTTTATTTGAGTGTGCACAGGGGTCATTTATATTTAAAAAGGTTTTAAATCTATTTCAGGTAAACTTTAGCATTTCATCATCCGCCTTGATCATATCAAACATAATTATCCAACAACAAAATTGTGGACCCTACCAGAAGCGATGGCCACAGGTACTTATGCTGTATCCCTGACTGACCGTTTGTGTGAACAAAAAATTAGTGTTACTGTGTTTAATGTTGTTTTTATTATTATTATTATTATTATTATTATTATTATTATTAATAAAAACAATATTAAACGCAGTAACCCCCCCCCCTGCTTTCAGGCACAGGATTTTTTCCTGCTTCAAGCCCTGCTGCTGTAGGGGTCATTTCTGCCCTAAACCTTGTGATAGGACCCAACTTGTTCCATCCTGGAGTATCACTTTAAGCTACAAAAACCTTAAAGAGGGGTAATTATTCTTTTTCAGTCTGTATTCTGGCCCTCTGGTGCCTCTGCCATAGATAAACATAACTCAGAGCTCAAACATATTGGGTTCCTGCTCCACAAACCCCCTTTGCCCAGCTCTCTAGAGGCCGGAGGACGGGGCTATGGGCAGACCTTAGTGTTTGAGGCCCACCTCTCCAAATGGACCAGTAATGGTCTCATCATTTCAGCAAGTCTCATGAAGATCTTGTCAAGATCTTGTGCTAATTTTAGAACAGAGCATTTGATCAGTTTACCGATTCAGGGATTCCTACAACATGAATATGTGGAGGTTTGAAAATCTGCATACATCTAGTCTGAACATCCAGCATTATTACTTTGTGTCCATGTTTTAAGTCTGGGAAAGCAGAATACCCCCTCTTTAAACTCGTGATAATTTTAACCGCCTCCTTCCTGGTAATTTTGTGTGGTCTTGGTGTAGTGTGGAGACTGTATTAAGTTTTTTAATCCTCTGTGTTCTTCCTGTGTCACTAAAGCACAGCTGAACTAGTTACTCCCAGTTTTTATGCTAAAATCAAAATAATAGAGCTCGGTTCCCTGCGGCTGACCGCCTCCTTCCTGTACGGACAGATTTCAAATTTGCCGTCTATGGAAATGATTAAGAAACAGATTTGCAGAGGAGGTGAAAAGGGTAAGAGGAAAACCCGCTGTCAGTGACTCTGGTGTTATCTGTGTCTGGTTTCAGGTCACAATGGATCCCAGACGGGCCAGATGGACTGGGAGCAGTATTATAAGAAGCTAGGTGAGTGTCACTCATAGAGAAGGATCATCTCAAGTCCATTTGGGTTAATGTTTAAAGATGAAGCTCTTCTCTCCTGAGCACTTTGTTCAGACTCTATCTGAGATAGTTTTGATGAAGCTGAATCTCTTCTGAAGGAAGCTGTTGGTTTGATTCCTCTGTTTACAGGCCAGCAGAACCAGGCCCAGAGCAGTGCTCCTGAATACAACAAATCCTGGGGTGAGCGTCCATGCAGCTGTTTTCAGAGCATATTACCCCACTATCCATGGTTTTTTTAACTCTTTGCTTCTCTTTAGGCCAGACAGCTGGTCCTGGATCTCAGCAGACCTCTAACCCTGACTACAGCGCCTGGGTGGATTTCTACAGACAGCCCATGCCCTACTTCAACCAGGGCGCACAGCAGACACAAGCCCCGGGCCTTCAGGTGAGAACACACATACCACAATCAGACTGCTGAGTTTAATTAAGCTTACTTCATTAAAACCACTCCTTATAAAGACTCTTTGAAAGTCTTCTTAGGGAGAGATGTCTGTGTTTCAGAGCTTATTAATGTAACTATCATTAAACGCTAACAAGAACATCTTTATTCAACAGCTCCTTTAAAAACAAATGTTTACAAAGAGCTTTGACGGACAAAACATGATAGAGACTCAGGAGGATGGTAAAAAACATTTAACAGAGAGAGAAATTTTAAATATTGTTAGCCCAAGAACAGAATTTGGATAAAGGTTTGGAGAAATAAAGGCATGTTACAAAGAATGATGTAATGAAATGGAAAGAATGTTTGCATAAAGATGGAAACATAAAGTAAATGGTTTCATAAAGAGGAAGAGGACATCACATTAGGACAGGAGGTATTTATTTATTTATCAAGCAGAAAACATTTTTTAAATGCATTTTTGAAACAATGGCGGTACACCTCTAAAAATATGTGACCTATATTGTTTCAATTAATCTAGTAATTTAATAAACAATGTTGCATACTCAGTCATTTTTGTCACTGAATATGTTATGGCCATTACTGCTGTAGTGATACAGATGTCCCTGTTGTAGTAATATAAGGCCTAGCTTTAATTTCTGGTCTTATACATTTTACTTTTACTTTATTTAATCTCTGTGTAACACTTTACTGAAACCTGGCTCACACAACAGGATTTTAAAAATCTGAAAAGATTCTGGTATTGGGTTGTTGTCTCACAAATTAGAAGAGTCTGCACAGGTTATCCTTTTTAAATATCAAACGCTTACGCACAAGATCTTAAAATAGTGACCAGCACACTCTGCAGAATTTGATCAAGATCATTGGACCAGAGAGAGTGACACACCACGTGATGTGACATCATCTCATAAGGAAGCAAATGTAAACATAAGCACAAAAAATGGAGACAATTGCGGTGCTGCTGGCGATTTCTCTTTAACTTGTGTCTTGAGAGCGGCTGTGGTTGTGAATCCTTGCAGGACACATTGTATAGATGTTCATGGTCTTGTCACAGGACAGGACAACAAAAATGTCCCCCATCCCTGCTGTCCAATGCACTCTGCTCCTAAGTGGTTGCCATTTTTGTCTCTGATAACCTATGATCATTTCTGGTCCCTTGTAGACGGCTCTCTCTGGTTGGCTATTGTCATCTTCAGTGTAAATGAGTGGCGTAATCATCTTGATTAAATATCAAGCTCATGAACATTATTGGGGCGGCTCCCATGAGTCTGTGGGGCTTCAGATTGATCAGTCAACCCCTCACACTAGAAGATAATCTGGGCCAAAAGTTGGACCAAATTGCTCTGCCAAATTGGCCCGAGATTCCTATAACATGAGCCAGGCTTGATTGTTGTTGAATTAGAGGGTGAGGTAAAAAAAAAAAAAAAAAAAAAAAAAAACGCTAATAATCTGTACTGATGTCACTGCCCTCATGGTGCCACCTCAGTCTGAAAGTCTGGACACGCCCCTGCACAGAGGCGCACATAGTGACAGTGAGGAATTCACTAACAGGCAGTCAGGTTTGTTCAACAAATCTGGAGTAAAAGAGTGGAAAGATGGCCAAACTAAAACTTCTGTCCCATAGGGAGACAGCAGGAAGGTGACCCCTGAGAGTCAGAGTGAGGACGATGAACAGTCAGCTGGTGTGTACACTGCAAAAACTGAAATCTTATCAAGTGTTTTTTGTCTTATTTTCAGTAGAAAATTCCTTTTTAGACTCAATATGAGCCAAATTCACATGAACAATCCAGAAAAATGTCTTGTTTTAAGTTATTTAAGGACAAAATGAGGTCTGAATTGCTTGTAACCAGTAAAAAAATCTGCCAATGGAACAAGAGAAAAGTTACTCGTATTAAGACATTGTTCTAGTCTCAAGGAAATTTTCAAGCAATTTTTTTCTTGTTCCATTGGCAGATTTTTTTTACTGGTTACAAGCAATTCAAACCTCATTTTTGTACTCTGATAACTTGGCACAAGACATTTTTCTGGATTGATAAGTTGAAAGTGGCTCATATTGAGTATAATAAGACAATTTTTACTTTAAAAAAGACAAAAACACTTGATAAGATTTCAGTTTTTTGCAGTGTAGTGTGTAGCATCACAGTCTCCTCAAACTGATCAGGAGGAGGTTCAAGTTAAATTTCTCAGCTACTCATGTGATATTTATGGTGTGATGTGTATTTTGAGAATAAATAAAACACATTGAGTTGATGACACAGCCTCTACATGTCAGTAAACACAGCAAATGATCATAATAAGTAAATAATGAGTGCTGTAACTACAGCTTTAATCAAAGCATGGACTTCTCTCATTTCTGTTTGATCCTTCTTCTCCAGTAATTTGATGAATTGTGTCTTTTGGAGCTTTATTCTGACCTGTATGTATCCACACTTTAAACTCCAAACTAGCATCATGTTGAATAAACTGTGGGACATGCGTGTCCTTCAGAAAGCTCAACAAACTGTCTGTGTCCCTCAGGATCATTAGAGAAGCCACCCAGGGGACAGACTTGAATCGCTGAGGATGAAAACAACCCTTTTTTAACAGAGGGGAGCTCTAGATTTGCAACGCCTTGAAGACTTTTTTTCTTAGTGAGAAACACTAGCTGTAGAATGACTTCTATGATAAAGTAATATTTCTAAAATCAGGAACCTTTCTTTGTTACTAAATGCTTGTGTACACTGTTCTTTTGGATAGACAGTATCTGGGATCCCTTTTTGGACTTGAGAGAGCTGTTTCTGTTTTTTTGTTTTGCTGTATTTTCCTGTCTTTGACTCAGATTGTACCGCCAAAATGAACCCAAAAGTTGTAACATTTCAAACGGCAATATGATCTATTTTTTCTAGTTTTGTTGAAATGAAACCATGGTTATGTGCTTAGCAGTCTTGAATACCATTTGTCACATGTCATGATGTTTAAAGAGTGTGTTAAAATGTTTTCCTTTTACATAATTCAGTGAAATGAAACTGTGATGTTTTGTTACAGGAAATGTATTTTTGTTACAAAGCTTAAAAACTTTAAGGATTAATGTCCAGCAGTGGCAATAGTTCTAATTTAATTCCTGTTGTGCATTGTATGCTGTTTTTTCATTGTCATTTTATTGTACTCTGGTTTAAAAACAAAGGTGCAATATCTTATTTCACGTTTGAAACAAAGATGGGTTCTCTAATATTTTGACAGACTTTTAACTTGTAGTTTTAAGATGTTTGTTTTCTTTTTCAAATGGAAATGTCATGGATAATTTATTACAATTATCTGATATGATAGGATTTAGGGGGATGTTGCAAATAGCTTTTTTGCCTTTGCTACCATGTAAAACTATGTATATATGCTCATATATTTGACTGTTAATTTAAAATATATATGTTTCATATATATATAAATACTTATATAAAATTATTGATTTCCTGTTATCAGTGTTGCAGGAAAATTGTCCCTCTTTTTTCTGTTTTCATACTGAAAATGTTCAAAGATTGTGAATGTGTGATTTTTGAAATTCGATGTTGCATCTTGTTATGAAGAAAAAAACAAAGTGGTAGATTTTTGTGTATGTTCTGCACCGAAGCTATTCAAGACTGCTAAGCCTCTGTACTTCTACCTGTGTAATAATTAATGTAGTATTTTTATGTTCTAAGTATTATGATCAGAAACTGTCTTATTTGGTACCTCCCAGTTCACTGACGCCCTGTGGAGTCCACAGCCAGGACTCGGCGGGGGGTTGGAGTCAGTCCAATGCTAATAAGTTTTTAATTAATTTTTTATTTCTTTGTGTGATCTAATATAAACGGTATAAATGATGCATAATTACGTAAAAATGATTATGGTATTAATGTCATTCTTAATGAAAAGGGATATAATTTCAAAATGTCTAATTATGGTGTTTGTTTTTTTCCTTCTGTGTACAGTTAACCATGTATTAAAAACATCCAGACTACCTTTATGTTGTTTAGCTGATTTCTCTTCATGACGTTATCGATGTCTTTTCCTCTGTGTGTAAATACAGATGATACTTAGAGGTATATAAATGTAGGCTGGCTCTTTGTTTTCATGTTTTATAAGCAGAAAATCTATTTTCATCGTCTGCTGAAGTTCTCATCCAAATAAATTTCCCGCAAGCCTCTCTTGTGGTTGAGTTATGATCTCGGTATAACTTTCAGAGTTTTTAATCACTGCTTTAGTTTGTTGAACATGTCCTAAATCTGTCTTACATCTGCTGAGCTCCTTGTAACCCTATCACCAAAAAGACAAGCCTCAAAAAATGGAAACCAGACAACACTTCAAAACAGTGCGATGGAAAAATCTAATCAAACTGGAAAACGTGCTGACTTCTACAAAACCTGGTCTACATTCATTTACACACTGAAACTCTCATTGCCTGAGTCCCAGTCCAGAGTTAACTAGTGTAAGCTGACGTAACTTGATCACACACACTCTCACACACTCATGTCCTAATCTCCCCATCTCTTACCCTCTACAACTCATCTTTAAACCCTTAAAATAAAAAAAGACTCTGCTTAATATCTAACCTGATGAAGAAATGTTGTTCAACAATCAGCTTGATATTTAAAAAGCAGTGTGTCAGACTTTCACAAATAGTTTTCTAAGGATCTCCCAGAACATCTGGACCTCTCATCTTAAACCTGTTTCTTTGATGTGTTTATGAAACTCTGTCAGGTGTGATCAAAGTCAGAATTAAAGATTAACTTCTCCCTTTTTTCTCACTTTCAAGCTCTTTAGGATTAATTTATTAGGACTTTCTTTTCCTCCTTTTCTTCATTTATCTCCTAACAGTCTCCTTTAGCATCCCATCTTCCTCCAGCAGCAGCACGTCCTCCCTTCAGTCCACTGAGATGTTCCTCTCCCCTCCTCCTGAGCCGCTCCAGCTTTGTCGCTGCACATCTTTCCTCTCAGCGGGGGACTCCTGCCACACCGGCCCTTTGCATTGATGCGCTGCAGCTGTTTCCAAATCCAGCCCTTGATTTTGATCCTCTTCCCTGAGGACGGTCCTGACCTGTGGTCTTTGTGCCTGATGAGTAATTTAGCTGAGATCACCAGCAGACTGGGCGGGAGGGGAACTGTTACTCTTCTTGTTGGGAATTTTTCTGCACGTTTTCTTCCATCAGGATTTTTCTAAAGCTGCAGAATTTGAGGCCTGATTTGCTGCAGTATGCTCAGTTTTTAATGCATACTCCAAAATAGACTAGAAACATTACTGTGTCGCATTTTTAATACAATCATTCAGCGCTAAGGCCCATCACAAAAACCTTTCTCTCATTCAATCTGTTGTGAAAATTCTCAATCCACTCTTAAAAATGCAGTTTAATCCTGCAAAGATACTTTTTTAAAACTCAGTCATGCATTGAATATTTTACAGAACTAAAAGTATAAAATTACTGGGATCAAAAAAAAAAAAAACACAGAAATGCTCTATTGCAGCTGGACTGAACAATTAAAAATACACCTGAGTGGTTTAATCTTAATCTGAGCATCACACCTTCCTACCTTTAAAAGTGCACCTGGTAAAAATGCCTCATCCTTAGACTGTCATATTGTATTTTTTTTTTATGATTTTAATCAGCAAAATAATCAGAACTGTCAGTAAAAGTCTTCAGAAAATGAAGAAATATTCAGTTTGATGTGTGTAAAGTTACATCCCTGCGTCTTGTTTTGATTCTTCATCATTTAATCATTAACACGTTTAATTATTTGAGCACACTCTCAGTTCTACTTTACGCAGGTGTCCTGACTCCTGTCTGAGGAGAGGAGAGGAGAGGAGAAAAGAAAAACAACTTTCAGAGGGGGGGAGCACCTTTTTCACCTTCGCATCCCATGAGCTGATCTCCTGTCTCCCCCTCACTGCGGCTGCACCTTAATCTGCTTTTAATGACCCTGCGGAGGATCCCCGGAGACCCCGTGCTCCTCTGCTCCACAGCTACAGGGACGGCTCCACGGCAGCGTGAGTGTGTGTGAGGGAGTGTGCGAGGGAGTGTGTTCCTACAAAAGGCCTTCAGTCGTTTTGATTTTTCTCAACAAGTGAAGTTCTGTACAGATTTTCAGGATTGCTCAATTTTCTGGAGTAAAACTTATTTTTACGCACAAGCGCAACTTACGCGCAACTTTTTCGTAATCTTTCTAAAACAGTCCCAGGGACTTTTTCTTTAAATCTTTGCAGTTGAAGCAACATGTTTGCTTTTCCTGGCCGAGTTTCTTTCCTTCAGGCTCTCTGTCTCTCCCCTGATAAGCGTAAACTTTGCTATTTATCCCCAAACAAACGCGTTTCTTTGATAGGTTTCCCAGCAGCTCTTTGAAATAAAACAATTACCGCATTCTTTGTGCAATAATTGTCAATCATCCACATGAAATTGATAGGCTTTAAATGGACAGAATAAAAGCTTAAATTGTTTTACAATGGCACAGCTAAGCGGGATGATGTGCCATTGCTGACATGCCCGCGGCTTTACCAGCTCCACATAAAGCCACAGGTTAATGCATAAATAAGCAAATCAAATCCATGCGTTACCCCAATTCAATTCATTTAATTCCTCTTTAATAAAGAAGCGGCCCCACCCCCTGTCCCCCCGCCTTTTACCTCGGATTTGTGCTATGAATGCTATAAATGTAAATCAATCTAGATGAGAAAGAATCGCGTTGAAAGAGCAGCGAAATTTCATCTGGGAAAAGGAGACAAATGTAGGAGGGGCGCGCTCATAAAAAGCAGCTGTTTCACAGTAATCTTTTTTCGTGCCCTGTCACTCACCTTGCCTTTTCACTATCTCTGAAAAAAAAAAGCCTCCGCTATTGTATTTAGTTGCCATATCTTCTTTTTTCCCATTACATAGTCCATATTCGTCCAGAAAGAGGGAGAAAGAGTGAGCACAACTTGCCCATTTTTCGGACAATCCCCTTGTAGTTGATGCACTGAAAAGAGGAGTGCATGGATGTCAAATTGCCTTCAAAACACCATGAAAGATTGATTTGCAGCACTTTTCAGGGCCCTGACATTACTTGGAGGGGAGCTGAATAGGAAACCTGTGAGCCGGGGATGGAATAAAGATGTCCTCTCTGCTGGAAAAGAAGGAAAAACTGCCCATTTAGCCGCAGTCCATCAGGCCCGAAAAATAGGCGAAGAGAGGAAAAACACTATAGAGAAGAAAAAAGAGGAGGAGGGGGGTGTATATACTCATCTAAACGTTGTCACAATACCGAGGAGGGGGCTCCGAACAGCCATGAATATTAAACCGCTTATTCCTCAACAAGGGCTTGAAAAAGTGAGACCACGTCAAAGCAGCTTTGCATTTTTTGCATGTGAACAATACTGAAAAAAAAACGCTTTTTTATTCTTCTGGTTCCCGCGCTAAACTGCGCACAAAAATTACAATTATTACCGAGAATGAATACGAAATGTCTGAGAAGAAAATGAGCGACGAACTCCCAGACTCCATGACCCACTTCTGTGGGAAAGACGTCACTTTATCTAAAATATAAACTTTATTTATGATGATTTTAAACTCTACTTTTTTTTAATTGATCAAGGTGCAGCTTGTGAATAATTTGCATTATTTAAGTGAGAGTCTAAAAAAGTTGAAACAGCGCAATAAAGTTTAAAATTGTGCAGGATTTAGATGCAATAAAATGCCAGGATGCTTTGACAGCCCTGCACAGAAATGTTGCATGACCTAAAAGTGCAGATAATCGTTAAACTGAAGTTTCTTCTTCGTCTCTGCTGGTGTTGCGCATCAGCAGTAGCAGCAGCAGCAGCAGCAGGCAGGTCCACACGGCGAGGGGTGTGTCATTAATAAGTAATTAGACAGGGGTCACACAGCCACTTATATAAAGAGACCCTCCGAGGCAGACAGAGCGCACAGTGAGGTGCAGAGGCGCAGACAGAGGAGCAGCTCACTTCTTCTTCTACTCCTAACATTCTTGCAGCAGCTCTGCTTTTGTTTTTAAAACTTTGATTCTCCTGGTTTCTCGTCCTGCAACATGGGCTCCGTGCTCCCCGCAGACGCTTTAGCTCTCAAGTCTGGATTTAAGTGTCCGAGCCGCGCGCTGTCGGACGTGATCACCTCGGACATCCTGCACAGCTTCCTGTACGGCAGGTGGAGGAACGTGCTGGGAGAACACCTGGCGGAGGAGCGGCACAGCAGCAGCCCCAAGACCGCCTTCACCGCGGAGGTGCTGGCTCAGTCCTTCGTCGGAGGTAAGCATGGCTCTGTGGCTCAGTGTGGGGCTGTTTGGTTTCATTTCAGTCCGGCTGTTTGATTTTATCCTTGTGCGTAAAAATCGTACTCGGTCGAATTTAATGCGTAAAGATGATTTATCCAAATATCGACCAAATAAACATTGTTGTGGCCTGAAATTAAAATATTTAAACTAATTCTTCACGCGACTTAATTAAATTACATCAGCATAAAATTGTTTTTACTTTCCCACTCAGCATTTTTGCGCATTAAATTCGTGACTTTAAATTCTCTATTTCATGTCCAACATCCTCAAGAGTGCACATCCTGAAAAAAGACAAATGAATCCACCTTTGTTCAACTTTTTTTTTTTATTTCTCTGCCGACTGGTTGAATTTTTCTGCCTCTTTTCCTCATTTTTCTGCCTTTCATTCGTCCCATTTAACGCATTAACCCTCTCAGGCCTGTGGGACCTCGCGTTTGGAGGCTTGTTAGGCGTGTAAGCGCCGCTGATTGAAAGACGCAGGGCATTAAATTCATTTGGTTAACTTTGTGCTTGACCTGGGAAAGTTTCCACTTAAACCCCGCGCAGAGAAAGGTTCCCTTTCTTTGAGATGTCCCGGGTTTTTATCCCGCATTCATCAATCTCCGGACAGTCTCTTTTCCTCTCTTGGCAGCTATGGGGCTCCGCAGCTTTTCTCTTTCTCTCTCCTTAAAAGATTTGCTGTTCCTCGCATAATGCACCGTGAAGGCTAAATCTAATGCTATTCATTGCATGTCAACCATCTAATCGCCTTTCCATTTTTTTGTCGCCGAAATTCCTGAGTCTTTTAAACAAGTCCTCGTCTCATTCAGCGCAAATTTATTGCTACAAAGTTCTTAAAAGGATAATGAATTTGGAATTAGCCGTTTTCTTTTCCAGTAAACTTTAATGAATATCACATCTGAAGCATGACAAATCGCTGGACCCTGAGCTATGGAGGACCATTTAACCCCTGCTCGGCGGGCCTCAAATAAAAAAAAATCTTTGATTTTGACATTAAAGAAGCGCGAGTATTTCTCCTTTTTCCCTCTGTGGTGCGAATAAAAATGCTTTCTGAGGGGGTTTCTGCGCCCAACAAAAACTTTCAATTCAAGCAGATAATCGAATTAAACGGAGGATAAAGTGTAGCTTAATATTTCGTGACTGAAATAAGATCCAGTCCATTTACTGCTTTCAGGACTTTTCCTGCTCAACAAGTCGTTGACCACAAAATCTCTGCTTTTCCACATTTCTTTCATTTTTCCTCCTGCACATTTTTAATAATTGAAATAAGATAGTGATGCAAACCCTCAGCTCACGCGTCAAACATTTAAATCTCCTTTTTTTCTCTCTCTGCAGAGGTGCAGAAGTTGTCCAGCCTGGTCCTGCCCACTGAGGTGATCATCGCGCAGAGCTCCATCCCTGGAGAGGGTCTTGGCATCTTCTCAAAGACTTGGATCAAAGCAGGGACTGAGATGGGCCCTTTCACAGGGAGAGTCCTGTCCCCGGAGCACGTGGACCTGCTCAAGAACAACAACCTGATGTGGGAGGTGAGCTGAGATCCAGACTCAGACTTGCAGTAAATGTCAGTTATCCAGAGTGAGAACTTAATGTTTTCTTCTTTACGCGCTCAGGTGTTCAATGAAGACGGCACAGTGAGGTATTTCATCGATGCCAGCCAGGAGGATCAGCGCAGCTGGATGACTTACATCAAGTGCGCGCGGAACGAGCAGGAGCAGAACCTGGAGGTGGTTCAGATCGGCAGCAGCATCTTCTACAAAGCGGTGGAGGTGAGAACTTTGTCCCTGTTCAGCAACATCAAAAAACACAAAGTGTGTGACGCAGGAACCAGGCCGTGAAGTGTCAGAGAGCCTTAGAAGCGCGCCACCTGCTGGCCAAACTGGAAGGTGAATGTGATTTTTCTGCTTGTCTAACTTTTTGCCTTTTTCTCCAGACCATCCCACCGGATCAGGAGCTCCTTGTCTGGTATGGAAACACACACAACACTTTCCTGGGGATCCCTGGAGTTCCAGGAGTGGATGAAGAGCAGCAGAAGAAGCTCAGGAGTGGTGAGTTCACGCACCAGCTGCTGAAGCCTGAACAGAACACACTGATAAACCCGTGGGCCCCGTCTTTAACTGTTTCTATCTTCTCCTTCAGATGATTCCCACTCCTGTGACGGCCCTCCATCCTGCTCCCCTTCCTCCTCCTCTGTCGCCACCATCACAGCCGGCCGCATGCGCTGCGTAATCTGCCACCGCGGCTTCAACTCCCGCAGCAACCTGCGCTCACACATGCGCATCCACACCCTGGACAAACCGTTCGTGTGCCGCTTCTGCAACCGCCGCTTCAGCCAGTCCTCCACGCTGCGGAACCACGTGCGCCTGCACACCGGCGAGCGGCCCTACAAGTGTCACGTGTGTCAGAGCGCCTACTCACAGCTCGCGGGACTCAGAGCGCACCAGAAGAGCGCGCGGCACAAACCGGCGGCGCATGGCGCAGAGGTGTCATCCCAAGTATCCCCTCCTCCTCCTCCTCCACCACAGATTACAGCCATGACCCACCAGCACCAGATGCCCCTCGTGCACCACATCCCCACCATGGTGCTATGATGACGTAGGCACGGGGGGACGGGGATGCAGAACAACGTTGCACTTTAGATTACAGCTGTAGAGGAGAAGTGAAGGAGACAAGTGACCGTGAACATCCTCCAAACACATCAGTGTGCTGCCTTATCTGTGTTTATGTTTCTTTGGCTAACAGATGATCCTGATGCCAGCACAAAGAGGGGTTGACTTTATTTTGGAACACTAAGAAAAACAGTTTTTAAAGTTTTTTTCCCATCAAAATCTCATCTATCTCCCCAGATGAGACTTTCAATCTAAGTTTTTTTTTATTCTGCATCATGTACTCACCAGCTCAGGCGAACACTCCATTCATTCATGCAGAGATGTGAACATTAAGACATAAAGAGACTCATTCCAGCTGCATCAGTCCACACTGTAAACTCAATCTGTCACTTTGACCTTGCACAGACTGTAAACTACGAGATTGTGTCATTGTAAAATTGTATCGTATGCTACTGTATATGTGAATCTAAATACATTTGTGTTTTCCTCTATTCTAAATAAATATGATATATTACATACATATGATGCTGAGTGTGTTTTTTTCTGACTCTACTGCTCCACAGAGACCTTTGCAGCATGGAGGCCCTCTACGACAACAATCCAGAGGAATCTAAAAGTGAGAAAGGTCAGGGTCTCCGAGAGAGATCATTAGTTGCTAACTTTAATCAGACATTAAGAATCAAAGTTGAGATTACAAGTGTTCAGTGGCGTGCACAGACTTTTCAAGGGCAGGGGCAAAAGAAAAAAAAGAGGAAAATATAGCGGGTTTTCACCATTGAAAATGGAAATAGTTCTGTATCTTGTTTGACGGCACTTTAGCACATGTATTTGCGCAATTGCCTTCTGCAAATAATCCTATTTTCAATAGCAAAGAGAGCAGTTTAATGTGTTTTTCCAATCAGGAGAGCACTTTAAACCAATTTAGGCTCCCAGGAGGGTTCTATAGCATGTGAGCAAGTGTTTTTGCCTCCAAAAGAGAAAAAATTTACTATGTTTTGAACTGCTAAAGGGGCATTTCAGTTTTATTTTTCTACTCAAGATGGCAAATTAGTGGGGCTGGGACGCTATGCTCACGATTTCATTCTATTAGGATTTTTGGGGTGCGATTTTTCGTTATGTGATTTTAAGTTTACTTTTTTAACATCAGACCATGTGAAAAAATTAAATGATGATGGTAATGTCTACGGGCTACATCAGGAGCCATATTTTCCCATGAAATACACATCATGTGAGTCAGAGAGAAACATGTCTCCCTCTGCTGGAGAAAAGTGGTAACTTTTTTCCAATCCAGTTTATAAACAAAAACTGAAATGAAGAGTTTGAATTTGAAAAAACAAAATCAGTTTGTTAACCAAGAATCCTGATTTTGATATTATCAAACAAAAAATCCTAATTTATCAATTTTTGTTTTTTTTTCTCCCATCCCTACAGTTTAGCGTGCATTTTGTCTCCCAAAAGGGCACATGAGAATGTGGTTTTGCCTCCAAAAAGGGCCATTTAGCAGGTTTTAAAAGCCAATTTAGCGTGGGTTTTTTTCCACCTAAGGTGCAGTTCAGTGTGTTTTGTCAATCAGGAGAGCACTTTAGTGTGTTTTGGTTCCCAAGCAGGCACTCTAGCACATGTTTTTCAACAACTGCCCCCTCGCTCCCGTGCACACCTCTATTAGTGTCAGAGAAAAGAGAGAGGGAAACAGGAACTCAGTTTGTCAGTCTGAGCCTACAGCAGTCAGTAACTCAGAGCCTGATCCAGCTCTAACTACTAGATTTAACAAAAAGTGGAGTATTTTTCATTTATTTTTATTTAACCAGGTTAGTCTTGTTGAGATCAGGAGATCTCTTTTTTTTTAAGGGAGACCTGAACAAGAATGGCAGCATCACACAGTTACAGGCAGCAGTCACACAGACTCAGTGCAGTTCAGATTAATTAGGGAGTCATCAATTAAAAACAGTGACATTCAGAAAGTCTGTATTCCAGCTTCCAGCTCATCACTGCAGATTTAAAAACATTCAGGGACACAAAGTTTTGCATTGGGTGATCATAGAGGAAACACTGTGGCTGTTGTGGTAATCAAATGTTTTGGCTAACCTAGATTAGTTTAAAGCAATCTAACCTTCATGTCAAGTATTGGTCAACACCAGGTGCTCAAAATTTTTCAACATTAATATTTTAACAAAACTTTATGGTCATTATGGCCTGAAGTGCACTTTAGGCCCCTGTGGCAAAGCCTAAGCTTTAGTCCCCTTACATTACTTTTATACTTTAAGTAGTTTTGAAATCAGTACGTTTACACTTTTACTTAAGCAAAAAACTCATCCATACTTTAACTTCTCCAAAAGTCTTTTAAAACCCTACTATCCATATTTCTACTTGAGTAATGAATGTGAATATGTCTGACGCCTCTGTTAGAGACTCTGCTAGCTGGAGCTCTCTGAGATAGGACGATGTAATACTATGAAGAGCTTTGAATGTCAGAGAAAGGATTTTAAATTATAAATCCTCTTATTGTGAAAACATTCTGATGGTCTGCCAAGTATTCATGCTCTTCTTAAACTGATTTTATTCTTACTGATGTAGAAAACAGTCAGCTGAAGAGAATGGGCTCCTGCAATAGTTCTTTCTGCCACATGATGGCACCAAACACAACAGAAAAAAGTCTCATGAGGGTAAAGTTGTACTAAACTTCAGTGAAATGATCGCAGCAGCCTGTTTTATCAGTAAGCAGGATTTATTCAGAGTGTTGAACATTTTACAGCTTCATCAAACATATTGTTCCAGAGATTTCCTGCTTCTCTGTCCGTCTGCTGCTGCTCCCCTCTGCTGTCAGACATCATCCTGCTTCATGAACAGAAGTTTTCAGACGAGTCGTCATTAAAAGAAAAGCAGAGCAGTCGCAGATGCTGCAGGTTGTTTACATTTAGAGATTCTTCTGGGTGGAATTATGCTGGGATTTGACTTTTAGATGTTTCCTCACTGGACACCGTCCACACTTTCTGACCTGCACAGTGAGAAAAAAGGACATGAGGTTAATCCACAGAACATGAGGAAATCTTTAAAATACATCTCATCCAAATTAAACTGTACCATTACACTGATAGAGTCATCCTGTCCTGTCCTTCTTTGAGCAGCAGCCACAGCATGAAGCTATCCACTCAGCAGCACGGCTCAGAGCTGGAGGAAAACAAGGATCTCTCTGTTATCTGTTTGTAGTATCAACCACAAGTTGATGTTCCACTCACACATTGTTGTGCCAGCAACCTGATAGCACCCATATCAGGTTTGATACGCTCCATTTAGCTTACACCTTCCTAGTACAACCTTTATCCTGTCTTTCATTAAAAAATAAAGAATATTTCAACACAGAGAATAAGTATGTTAATGTTAAAAAAGGCAGTTCTTCAGTTATGAAGCTGTATATGAAAGCCTTTTCCATACGTGTCTGCCTAAAAACTGTAATTTGTCAGAGTTTGAACACTCACCAGAAAAGAGAAGTCACAGCATTGTTGTTGTTGCTTTTTTCTCTCTAGTCCAGCTGCTCCTCTGTTCCCATGAGGTGAGGATAAAGGTGTTTGTTGTGCCCTGACTCACACAGACGCTTGTACTCCACAAACTGATGCAACCTTTCCTGTGACATCAGTGAACTGAAGACTCCACACTAATAAAGGAGTTCAAGTGGTACCTCTGTGTGTCTCTTGCATTATTTAGTCTGAAAGATGACACAGCAGCAGGCTTATTTTCTTACTGACCTCTTGTAGACTTCTAGACTTGTTTTGCAACTCTCAGCTGCCCCCTCCTGGCCTTTGGAAAGGATGCTCACTTGAAAACTGCAAGACCCAGAGGCCACATCATGCGCTCCTTAATAATGTTGTCTGGTTTGGTGATGGCCAAAGTGAAGGTCAGAATACCTTAGGAGTAGGGCTGAACAATTAATCGATTTTAAACCGACATCGCAATATAACAGAGTGCAATTTTCAAATCGCAGAGTCTGCAATTTAGAAAAATAAAATTTAAAAAAAGCTTCGTGTACACAGACCTGGAGGGGACAAAGTAACTTGTGCTCCTTCTTCCTTAAAACAAGCAAAAGTGAAAATGCTGTTTTTTTCTGGTAAAAATATTACACTCTTCAAGGCTTGAAGTTAAATCAATCTGTCAATATTCTTCTGTGATCGTGATAGTTAAATGAAGATATATCATTGGTATCAATTTATGCTTAGATCTATTTCATGTCATCATAACATATAGGCCTGGCCTTCATAGGATAGAATGGTATAGAATGATTTATTAATTGTTTTTAGTAAATAATGCAAAAGACCCCCCCCCCCATAAATTAATCAATTAATTAATTAGTTAATTAATTAATTAATTAATTAATTAATTAATTAAAATAAAATAAATTAAAAAAAGATAAAAAATAAAAATAAAAATCAATGCTAAATCGCAAGCCCAATATTGGTCCAAATAAATCACAATTAGATTATTTTCCCAAATCGTTCAGCCCTACCTAGGAGGTCGTAAAATGCCTTTCAAGACTTTTTAAAAATTCTTTTTGCATATTTCTTCAATTATTATAGCTAAGTTTGATATAATGCACTCTTTCTGACTTTTTCTTTTAACAGCAGAAAAATTAAGGAAACATGGCAATTTAAGCACATCAGTAGTTAATATTTACATCAGCTCAAAACAGGTACCTTAAGCCTTTTCTAAATCAATGACCTGCCATTGCTGACTCTAGTACGGTACATGTGAGGTATAATGATGAGATACCAATTCATAGAAATGGGATCACACTCCATTATAATTTCATTTTTCTTTTTTTTTCTTTCTTTTTTTCTTTGGCAAAAATAGACTTCCATAAAATATCGGCCAAACTTCGGCTGTAGTGTTTACAATATACACAAACACAAAACACAATCAGTGTGTGTGTCAGGAAGTCGTCATCTCTTTGAATTAATTTTAAAGTTTTAAAGGTGAGAAATAAATCAAAGGGCTACGTTATGATGCCTTTTGTCTGTTTGTTTTTGTTTTGCCCATAGATATATAAAAAAACATATAAGAAAAGGTTCGTCTTAAAGTAAAACGGAGTAGATCGGGATGTTTTGCTCGATCGATGACGCCGCTCTCTGTTGGTTGAGTCTGATCGATTCACCGCTGTTGTCATCTTTTGGTGGTTAGCCGTCGGAGCTAACTAGCCGCTTGATTTTCTCCCCATCAAACTTTGATCCATCAGGTGGGTCACAGTTTATGTCAGCTACCTTGTACCGCGCCAGGGTGATTAAGTATTGCAGTGCATGCATTATTCTTACAGATCCTCGTTTGTCATAAATGTTTTTAGGTGTTTCGGGAGTAAAAAGTTGAAAACAAATGTCAGCTAACAGCTAGCTAGTTGAAGTTAGCTAGCGTAACGTTAGCTTGTTTCATATATAGAGCAAACAGCAGCTGTAAAATATGTTTTATCTTTATATGTGGTCAACAAAACGTCAAACAATCTTTTAGTTATCAGAAAAATCCCGTGTCTCGATAATGCTCGGTGTGTTCGCACGAAGGCTGTAGACTGTTTTTAATGTCAACACTTGTTTTCAGCCTCACGCAGCGACAAAAATGTCCATGTCATCTCCTCACGATCTTTTTCCTGAGGGGAAACTGCTTTCATGTACCTCTCTAGAGTTTTAGCAATGCTTAATTCATACAAAGTGAAGTTCTTGTTGAAACATTAGTCTTACACGGTAGAGTAATCTTGTTATTGAGGATCTGCCACGCTGACAGGTCTATGTTTCTGCGTCTGAAACGACAATAAATCTGTTCTTTACAGAGATCTGTACAACTCTGACAAAAAGCGAGTTCACTGTGACAACATACAGATGATTATATGTTACATACAGCAGGAGACCTGAACACAGCTCTGTGCTGTTAGTGCTGGTTTTGTGTAACAGCTTACAGCTGTCAAGCTCAAATTAGTTCCAGCCAAGGTGGGGTCAAGTTATTTATGGATTAACAGAAAATATAATTCCTTAGTTTTGGATTAACATATTTTCTTATGTGAATGAAGAAGTATGTGTTTTTTTCTTTGAGCTGAGGCTGAAAGAGTTGAGGAAAAAAGTTTGTTGTTACCAATAGTAACATACACAGTGCTATATTCTGACAGTGTGAGAGATTTTCCTATGAAAATGTTACCAGACATTTAAGAAACAAAGGATTTATATTTTAACTTTACATGATACCTGCGCTTTGGTATCAGCTCATACCCAATCTGATCCAATCTGTTTTCAGCATTGATTCAACATTCTCCTTTCCTTAATATGAGGATGAGACTGTGAATTGTGTTTTTACAACCTCAGACTTTCTATGGGTGGGTATAGGTATCGGAATGTGGTGCTGTTTGATTTTACGTGAATCAGTGCTCTGGAATTTGTTCAGGGTCTTAAAAGGGACCTAATTCAGTACCCATCCTTAGTCAGAGTTGTTGGTGAAACAGGCATGAGACATCTTCAAACTAGGGATGTCCTGATATTACATTTTCACTTCCGATAAGATACCGATACTGCAGCATTGAGTATTGGCCGATACCGATACCGATACTGATATCAATCCGATACAATATCAGCACTAAACATGCATACTTTTATTACTTATTTTGTAGTATGTCTGTCATGTTAGAAAAGGCTTAATTAAGTGATATTATTCAAACAAAGAACAGTAATCAGCAACAGTAGGTATGAGGAAAAACTGACCCATTTATTATTAACTAATGGGTCACAGAAATTTTAACATTAAACATAGAAAATACTAGCAATTGAATAAAATAAAGAATAAATTAGAAGACCCAGAAAATAACCTAAATTAATCAAATAAAAACAGCAGGAGCGGAGTCTGGAATGGACTGATTATATCGGAGATTTTAGATGCATTCCGATATGATACCGATATTTGTTTTTTTGCTGATATCGGACCAATATCTGATATCAATATCGGACTGGGACACCTCTACTACAAACTGCTGAGCTGCTGTATTTAACTTCTTTCATGACATTTTAACTCTGTTGATCAAAAAATTGCACAGACTTAGGTCAGAACTGAGCTGAATAGCTCTGCCCTTGGGATCGGCACTTTGTCACAATATCCAATTTAGACTTTTAACTCTGTGTTGGACCAATACCAGGATCAGATCGGTGTATGTCAAAGACAAACAGTCCCAAATTGTGTCTTTTTTATGCTGCACATACTTGATGGAGAACAAAATTAACAGCTGTTTGAAGTCCTGGGGCCAGTACTGGTGATGGTGGTGACGATGATGCAGCATAAAATTATGTACAGTGCTGCTGATCTAAATGTATTAATCAATTATAGACAGTTTTTTTTATGTAAATGCCCTTGGGCAGCAGATTCATGGAGTATGGCACAAATATCATTCTCTGTATTCACTGTTGCATCTTTGCTTTGAGATGTAGGGATCTTCAGTTTCTCACTCAAATCTGGAGTCAGTGCACTCTAAGTATCCCTATTTAAAAAAAAAAAGGTCTTGGGCAATGATTGACTCACTGATGGTGACTGTGTTAGGTTTGGTTTGTGCGTAATTGTGAGGACCCCTTTCCTTTCCTTTCCAACTATTAGATAATAAAATAAGAGATACTTATCCAGCAACTTATTTGAGTCAGATCACAGTTCAGGTTTGCTCATGTGTGTGTGTTCATGTTGGATCTGAGTACACCTGAATGAATTCACCGTGTAGGTTTTCATCTGGAATACCAGCTTCACAGCGCTGTAGTTTTACTTGTCAGATTTGAACTGTAGTGTTGGACAAAAGGGGTTTTCAGAATTAAGACATTAAACTGATGAATGTGTTCATCGTGACCGTAGTTAACAGACTTACTGAATCTGAGCATTACCAGACATGCTGAAAAAGTCATATGGTTCTCTGAATAGTAGCACGTCTGTTGGTCAGTCGCCCCTGGACTTATTTCACATTTTCATGAGAGATCCCAGAGTTTTTGAAGATTTCCACTCAGCTAAGCTTCAATGAACCAACCTAACATGAGTTTGCTTCATTAAAACAGGAGCAGAAAAGAAATGAGGTGAAAGAGTCTAAGTTTTCTTTGAGGTGTTAATGTCGCTGTCATTCATCATCATGTTCCTGTGGCGTGTGTGTTTGTGGTCTGCAGGATGTTAGTATGGAGTGTGTCCCAGTTCTGCCGGACAGCCTGGTGTTGGAGATCTTCCTGCGTCTGCCCCATGACGCGGTGCTGAGAGCTGGTCTGACCTGCAGGCAGTGGCTCGCCGTCTCCAGAGATGAGTTCCTTTGGAGGGAGCTGTTCTACAGCTACTACCGCATCCCCCGCTCTGTGCCCAGACACCCAGGTCAGTTAGAATAACCTCCAACTCTTTCACTCAGTATCATAACAACACGCTGATTTAAAGCAGGTTTGTTTGAATTTGTTGGAATAACCCTTTAATGTCACTCTGTGCAGCGGCGGTGTCGTGGTACAGGGAGTTTAGGCGTCTGTTCGACTGTATCCCCTGTGTGGAGGTTCAGACGCTGAGAGAGCACACAGACCAAGTCCTGCACCTGGCTTTCTCTCACAGGGGTCACAGGTTCTCCTCCTGCTCCAAGGACTGCACCGTGAAGGTGGGTTGAAAAGATTTTACTTTGATGTGATCTCCAGTTTATGCTAGCCTGTGATGTGACCGTATTCAGTATTTGGTGACATTCTTTGGACCCTGTGTTTACGAATGTTCTGAAAGTTGATGGAAATTGTGTCGTAGCATTAGCAGCACCTCTTATCGTTGAAGTTTGGTTAAGATCCTTTTTAGTCTGTGATCATGTGTTTAAAATGACAAGTGTGTGAGTGTGTAAAAAGTTGGACTGTTTCCTGTTTTGTTTGTGCAGCTTTGGGACACTGAGCGTCAGGATGGCAGCATCTCACTGGTGCACAGCTCCAGCATGCGTCAGTTTAACTGGGGCTACACCCAGTTCTCCCAGTTCAACGCAGATGACACCCTGCTGCTGGTGTCTGGGGTCTACCTGGGCCCACATCACTCCTCATCTGGGGAAATCGCCGTCATCAGTCTGGGTAGGAAACAAACATCCCACACGACGAGTGTACGTCATCAGTTCCTGTTGATGGTTCTCAAAAAAGGAGCTTTTTGACGGTTTCACACTCAGTTTGAGGTTTTGTGAGATTTTCCTTTTGTTATCAACAGTTCCATCAGTAGGTGTGAGGAATAAGCTGTCAGAGCAGATAATAAGATAACAGTGTGGTGGAAAATTTTAGGCAAACACAGTGAAAGTTCACAGCACCATAAACTGAAACTACAAACAAAGTAGGGCTGCAGCTATCCAATATTTTAGTATTCAAAGTATTCTACTAAAAATCCCATCCATTAATCGAGTAATCAGATAAAATACATTTTTGTTTAGTTAAAGAGCAGTTATTTTTCAAATGAAACTTTTCTCTTTAAGAAATAGAATTTTCTGATACAGCATGTCAATAAGAGCACTTGCTTTGGTAACTCCAAAATTTGTAAACACACTTTGACACATTTTTTTATGCCTTGTACATCTCATCAAATGTTGTGGACCCAAATGGCACCCGTTTCTTAGAATGACCCATTAGTCTCCAAACTCCAGAAAAGAAGCTAGATTTGTTGCTAGTTGCTATTTTGTATAAGAGGTAGCTTGAGGGGTCTGAAAACTCTCTTAATATGGCCTCAGCTCTATTTGAAATACCACTCTTTGATCTTTTTTAAAATTAAACAATTCCTCGAGGCGGAGAAAATTACTCGAGTATTTTTTGTAATCGAGTACCTCGAATCATTCAAGGAATCGTTTCAGCTCTAAAACAAAGCCTTTCGTTTAACATAGCGCCTCTTTCAGACATTTTCAGATCACTGCAGAACATTAATCCTTCACTTAAAATTGAATCATCTTAGCGATGTGAGGCTACCTCATGTTTGAATGTTCACTTATGAACACAGTTTGTGATTCATAAAAATCAAGTCTGCACAAAAGCAGTCAGACAAAACCCAAGCTGGGATTTCAACACCGATCTGTGAGTTGTGTAAATAAAAACTAGCATGTGTCTGTGTCCTCACCTTACAGAGAACTACACGCTGTTGTCACGAGTGAGGAACAAGCCCTACGATGTTTTCGGCTGCTGGCTGAATGAGACCCACCTGATCTCTGGGAACCTGCACTGGATCGGGAACATGACGTCGTGCTCTGTGCTCTGGCTCAACAAAGCCTTCCAGGTGAGACCAGATGAGGAAGCTGACTGGTTCTGTCTTGTCATTGAATGTCTTTTTGTTGTCTGACTGCAGAAGGACAGACCATGTTGAATTTTGAGGCTGAATGATGTCTTTGATATAGTTTAAAATGAAAACAGAGAGAAATTAGCCCTACTTTCTGAGATATTTCTAAGATACAGGATCCTTTATGTAAAACTCTTCAAATTTCTTAAACCTGGGAGCTTCAGGATCTGAATTAAGGGAAAATATTTGTAGATATATGAAATAAAACAAGCTTTCAGCACTTTAATATTTCCTTTTCTGTACAGGATGTTGAGTCTGAGAACGTCAACGTCGTAAAGCGCCTTTTCAAGATCCAGAACATCAACGCCAGCACCATCCGCACGGTGATGGTGGCCCACTGCCGTCGCCACGACAACCCAGACTTGCTGCTGGACTACGAGGCTCAGTCTCAGGCTCGACGGCAGCAGGGTCAGCAGCAGCACCACCACCAGCCTCTCCTCTTTGACTTAGGAACCTCGGGGAGTGAAGAGGAAGAGGAGGACGAAGAGGACGAGGAGCGTCAGAGGGAAGCAAAGTGTTGCCTTCCGACCGCCCGCATTCCCCAGCCCACCTTCTCCGGCCTGGAGCACGTCATACAGGTGAGCCAGGTGTCAGCCTCAAAGATTTGATTCAAATACAGAGATTCTCTTTTTTGGGTTTTCATTCTTCCTCTTTTGTTTTCTTTCATGGTGTCAGAGTCGTAAATCAGTCGGGGCCACAGAGCTGGCGATTGAGACGAAGGTGGCTCAGATGATGAGCCGAGCGTACACGGCTCCTGCCACTGACCTCATCACGTCATCTGAGTCTGGGGACGGAGAGGACAAAACGTACTTACTCTTCACCACCGGCAGCCTTACGTACTCCCCTCACCAGATCGGTAAGACGCCGTCCTGCTGCTACAAACGAGCTTAAATGTGCAGATAGATTCCTCCTCTCATATCAGGCGCTGTTTTTCAGGTATTAAGCGAATCAAGCCTGATCAGATGACCACGTCTGGTCCTGTTCTTGGGGAGGAGCGGAGTTCAGACGAGTTCTTTGATTCCTTAGATCACGTCATCGACATCCATGGACACATTATTGGAATGGGCCTTTCTCCAGACCATCGGTGAGTCGAGTCAGACACTTCACAACAAAAATAAAGACCAGGGGTGGAACGGTTTATGGCTCTTATCACAGTTTTCATTCTGTTTGGTGTACATTGTTGTTGTTTTTAACACCCCAGATTACCAAATACCCTAATATTCCACCATTAACAGATTATTTTAAATCAATTCTGTAATGTATAGGCATAAAAAAACTGAAAGAATGAGGCTGTTTCCATTTCAAACATCATTAAAGCTGAATGAGACATAGCTTGTTTCAACATGCCAACTCCTCAGTAAGGAAAGTCACTATTGGCTGTCCCAGAAGTCACGAAAAGTCACTAAATGACACTGCTGTCTAGTTTGCATAATAATCTATTTGCATGTAATTGCCATGGACTCTGTTGGAGAGAGAAATAAGGTGGAAGAGACAGAAAGCAGGTAAATCACAACATAAATATGTTCACAACTACAAATTAACTTTCTTCTGTCCATTCTTGTTTTTTTATGCCTAAATATCAACCCTCTTCCTTTATTTGGGCTGGGGACCAGCAGAAGTGTCCATAATGAGACACACTTCTCACTCACAGGAGACTGTCTCTGTGTTTTGGATAGAGGAGGGGCTCACGTTAGCACATGCTGCCCATTGAGGAGATCAAAACACGCTTTAACCCCAGATTCTCCAAACTCCAGAAAAGTCCCAAGAATTGTCTCATTAAAAAAAACTAAGCAGAGGGGTCTGAAAAGTTATTAAATGTAGCGACAAAGTCTCGTAAGTTGGCAACTCTCAGTCGTGGTTTTATCCTCCACTTTCTTACACCGTCTTCAGAGCTCACACTGAATCTAAAGAGCTCCGTGACAGCAGAACAACACAACGCAACAGGTGCATCCTCTAACTCTGTCTTCTCTGCTCGTCATGTAAACAACACACACGCCTCCCCACAACTGTTCCACTGTATCCTTCACCTCATGTTGCGAATGCGTATGATCGAAGCTACATACTTGCTTCAAACTGAGCTGAAAATGAAGAGAAAAGAAAAACACGACCCAAACGAAGTAAACGCGCCCCAAACCGAGTGAGGAAAACCGATCGGTTCAGATTTTTTTCATAAACTGTTCCATCCCTACTAAAGACCCATACACTGAAATCAGAGGTCACAGAAGTTTCAGTTGAAACTTTGCAGTTTTCTTAAAGGAGCAATCCATAATTTCCTTCTTTACAAATATCATGTACCTTAATCCACTCCAGGTGCATTTTGTTGGTAGAATGATGCTAACTGTTTTAATCTGTGTTTTAAGAGGAGAAAAAATATTGGGGTAGGTGCATGTTGGTATTGTTAGAGGACTCATCTCCGCCTGTGCTGGCAAAATCAAATGGTTTGAAGTCGCAGCTTTTTTATTGTTGCAGTTTTACTTCACAACTGCAGCTGGTGAAGAAAAAAAAAGACTCAGATGTTACAGATAAAGGAACTACTGCGAGAAAAGACTGACGTTTGTGCACCCCTGGTCACAAAATAACAGTGATGAACCTCTGAGGGACGTCTGGTGACAGATAAGGCCTTGTCAGCGAGCAGTGTTGGGTGTTGTCTGCTTCTTGTTTCCTGAAGGCTGAAGAGGTTACAACAGCCAAAGAGTTTTCACACCAAATAAGGAGATGCTGAGTGTGTGAAGGTTGCTACAATTTGCCCTGTTTGCTGAAATAAGAGTTTCCACAATCCTCATTGTGAGAACAATAGGGGGCACCAGGGAGACAGAATACAGACTAAAAAAGCACAACACCCCCCCTTTAATGACCACTGTGATGCTCCCTCTTTAACGTTCAGCATCACATCAGGTTTTCAGTGTAAATCCACAACATGTGACGTCAGCAGAAATCTGTTCTGGGTTTAACTCTGACTCCTCTTGGATCAGGTACCTTTATGTGAACAGCCGGGCTTGGCCTGCCGGCTGTGTGATCCCAGACCCCATGTCGCCTCCCCCCATCGCAGAGGAGATAGACCTGCATGTGATCGACCTGAAGAGTCTGAGAGAGGAGAGGAGGAGTCTGCGCGCCCACCGAGCCTTCACGCCTAACGACGAGTGCTTCTTCATCTTCCTCGACGTCAGCAGAGACTTTGTAGCCAGGTGGGTGGAGTTTGACTTCAGTTTTACACACATCAAACATATGTTACTTAATTTAGTAACAGCTGCTAAAATAACATTACTGTTCATGTCTTCACAAAGTTTTGTTCAGTGCAGTATCACAAAGCTGCTTTGATGGCTCTTGAACCCCAGAAATGTTCTCAAAAAATAACTTCAATTGAATTTTATTTTTATCAGCAGGTCAGAAAGATCTGTAGTAACTCGTGTAGCAAACACAGACAGAAGACTTCCAGTCTCTGAACTGACATTAAGCAATAAACGCAGCTTTACGTGGCTCAAACTTCTCCACAGATAAGCCTGTTTGTCCTGTAGTTGGTAATGATTACTGAGTGACATTAAAGAGTCTTGGAGAGTTTCCAAAAATTGAAGAATGACCAAAAAAGAGACCAAAGATCATTGATATCATTTGATAGATGCTTCTTTTTGACAGTGTGAAAAACTATTTATTGAGTTTGAATTTTGAGAATCTGTAAACTTTAGTAGTGATGGAGTTTTTCCATTTTGAATCCAGTCACAGGGAGTTTTAGTTTGATCGTTCTGACTTTGTTCAGCGGCCTGTGCACACAGACAGAACTCTGGACTTACTGTCCCTATTTGTTTGATGAGCCCTGATGTTTAACAGGAAACCATTTAAAGATGGACGTTCAAAGGACGCCTGAGGACAGCCTGTCCAACACATTTATTTTTATCAGCTCTGTTTGACGATTCTTTTTAGTTTTTGTTAGATCTCAAAAATGCACAGCACAAAACTTTTATCTAAGTGAGTGTTTATTTTCTTTATAAGTGAAAATTGTCTGATTTGACTCAGCATGGGCCACGTCTAGAAAAATGTCTTATTTCACGATATTAAAGGACAAAAATAAGGCATTAAGATTTCAGGTTTTTACAGTGTATCAAATGCACAGATTGAAAAATCCTTTATCCAGTTGATTTTGTTATTTTTGTTATAATAAACTTCTGGGACCTTGGTCTGAAATCACACAGCATGTTGTTAAATCCACATGTAGATTTTTACAACATGATGGCGGACACAATAAAGGGCCTTAAAAGTTTTATTGAATTAGATACATGTCTGAACACTGTGTCTAATCTACAAAATGTAGCTGATGGTAGGAATTTTTTGTTGTTGTTGTGGATAAATTTATTAGTCCACGTGACTTTTCACAGCACCAGTATCTGATTATTTAGGTTCAGTTTCATTTCTCTCCTCTCTGTTTCTATTAAGTATAAATCTATTATTTTTGCAAAGCAAAGAAACCAATCTGTTGTTAAGTGTTTAGTAGTACATACATAAATCCACAGATGTGCACACCAACAAGGAATGGCCTCCTGTTCTATGAGCACAAGCTGAGCTGAAAACAATTGAGGAAGCTTTTGATTTCCTTTCCTGAGTAAATGCCTCCTCAGCCCTTTTTTGGCACCTTTTGCTCCATTTCACCTGTGCTCACAGAGGATGACAGTCTCCAATCAGACAACTGTAACACCCAACGTTTGGCCTATTTTGCAATAAAATAAGTCTTTTTATTAGAGATAGATTAGATTATTATTAGAGATAGCCGATACAGATACTGATGCCAATCATTTGTAGTCAAGGAGGCCGATAACTGATATTTGATGCAAAAATTAATTTGCAGTCAAAGTGAAAATATTGTTGTCAAATTTTTTATTAAAGTTTATTTAACAGCTCACAGGCTTAGCAGCATGTTTTATAAAGTTAAATTAAAACTTAAAAAAGAAATAGCTAAAGTTTTCCACAGTAAATAAAGTTTTCCAAAGTTTCAATGCAACTCCAATAGCTGTAATAACTGCACTGCTGATTGGCTGTTTTCCAAGCCATGGCTCTGCTTGTAACCAATCGGATGGTACAGTGGGTGGGACAAAGCTGAGGACTGAGTAGTGACTGCAGACAGCAGAGCAGCTGCATCAGAGCTGCAACCACGCAGTTTTAATTTTGTTTCTTATCAGCCATCGGATTAAAAAAAAGGCAGATGCCGACATTTCTCAAAATGCCAAATATCGGCCCCGATAATCAGCCCAGAGTGTAATCAGTCTGTCCCTACTTTTTATCCACTGCAGTTGTTATGAAACCACAACACTTCTAAACAGAAGACACTGCTCCTCTCCTGGGTACATGTTCTTCTCAAGCATCAATAGTCACTCCTTTTTTTATTTCTGCCTGAAAATGGCTTTTTACACTTCACCGTCTTCTTAAAGAAAATGATCTGAAGCGATCAGTGAGTAATACGTGACAAGGAAAGTATTTCAAACCTCTTCTGAAGCTATACCTGAGTAAACTGCTGCAATTTATCTTCTGTTAGTGTGAAAAGGTTTAAAAAAGTCTTAAATTTGTTTGAAAAAGTCCATAGGAAGCCTGTTACATTTTTCTTGATGCCATGTACTCAGTGACAGAAGTGTCACTTCTTTAACCTCAGATGTTTCAGTTCATCTTGTCCTGAGTCACTCTTCAGTTGTGCATTGCTTTCATTCATAAATTTTATCACCTCTGACCGGATCACTTACTACAAATTCTCTGGAGCTGCGTTCCCACATGACTCACCCCAGTTTCTCACAGACATGTTCTCTGCAGGGCTGGCATGAGAAAATCTTGGGGAAAAACTTGGCTGTTTGTCGGCTCAGGAAACTTCAGGTTGAAGAGTTTAGTGTGAACACAGATTTAATGTTTTTTAATTTTCAGCAGAGAAAGTAATCTGTGTAGTAATCCACAAAGTTGATCAGACGTTGCAGCTGTGGTGGGAGTGTACAGATGTTTCCCTGTGAGTGCTTCACTGACTCATCTCTCCTGCTTGTAGTGGAGCAGAGGACAAGCACGGCTACATCTGGGACCGTCACTACAACATCTGTCTGGCCCGTCTGGCTCATGATGACGTGGTGAACTCGGTGGCGTTCAGCCCCGCTGACCAGGAGCTGCTGCTGTCCGCCAGCGACGACTCCACCATCAAGGTGTGGCGCTCACCACACATGGTCCGCCTGGCTCAGACCTCCCCTCGCCAGCCGAGGATCTGCAGCCTCCTGTCGTCTTTGCTGAACAGAAACAAGAACTCGATGTCTGCCAGCAGCGTGAACGGAAAACCATGAGCCAGGTTTGATACGTGCAGCGGGAGGGAGAGGGCGGGAAAAGTCTGACCTTTTCCTCTGTGGTGTGAATAGAATATACATACACTCCATGTATATGTACAGCGTGGTAACAGTTGGTGCTTTTACTTGAGCTCACAGTGTTGCGACACACAGAAGTGCTCGTTGACTTCAGCTGAAGGAGACGGTTTGTGAAACGACTCAGGGTTAGACACTAGAGGGCGCCAGAGCACCAGCACACAGACAGGAAGTAGCACAGATGAGCGCTGTCCACAGGAGTGATGTGAGTTTTTATCACACGTAGAGGTAGAGTCCACACCAAAACGCACAAGACAGACACTAAACATGCCCCTGTAGAGACTGGCGTTGTCTGTTTTTATTTGTCTGAGCGGGTCAGACGGGAGCGTGGACCTGAGGTGTAAATGTGTGAAAGTGCTCTGCAGAGATGAAACCTGAAGTCCTGCTCCTCAGAGGCAGAACGCTGAGAAAAAAGTGTCATTTCTTATTTATGAACAGCCGATGTCTTGAGTCACAGATCCTGTTCCCGGAGAGTAAAAAAGGGAAGCTGCTTCTCCTGCAGTCTGCCTGCTTAAGCTTCATCCCAGCACACCCTGAAACTCCTCTAAACATGGAGTCCGTTAATCTACAACACTTGCTGAAGCTCGACGGTTGACAGAAAAAAAGTTTGTGTAGCTGTTATTTGGACCTATAAACGTAGAAAAGTATTTTATCACCTTCACCTCCTTTAATTTGACGCTTCAGGATTAATTTCACCTCCTGGATGTTTTTTTAACCCATGTTTGGTCTTTCCCTGTCATTACATGTTACAGGGAGTTTGCATCAGTAAAGTGTTATGTGCATGGATTTGTTAGACCTGCACAGAGCTCTGTCTTCATCTGCAGATATCTTAAAAAAAAGATGATCCAGCACCACTCTTACCTTAAAACAATCCCTGTTTGTGTTATTTTCTATGATATGAAACATGTTTTCAGCATGTTATATATTTACAAACTTTAGATGCACTTAAAGCTACAGTGTGCATGTTTTTGTGCTTGTGACAAAGTAAAGAGGGCCCCTTAATGTTACATTTGAGAACTAAAAGAGATGATATTATGTTTAATGAATGCATTCAATCCTTTTTTTTTTAATTTAAAGGTACAGTACGTCATATTTGGTAGAATTCAACCAAGTGATTTGATGAATACACCAGATTTGTATCCGTTCCGTTTCACTTCCTATGTCAATAGTGAGCCTCTCCTCATCCTGAATGACTCATTTTGACGTTTTTTTGTCGTAGTAAAGCTAAATATCATCTGGTTTTGACCCGGTTTGTTTTATTTTGAAAGTCACTAGGTGTTGTAAAGTTGATTTATGGGCACAGCTACCCATCTCGCTTAAAAATGAAAGTCTGTTGGATGGGACCTGCTGGAGCTGTGACGGAGTGGATCCAGTGTGAGTTGACACATGGGGTTCAATAGAAACCTGTCAGAGCCGGACCAGGGATGCCTCTGGTGTAATTTGGCTGGTATGTGTTTCAGTCCGGAATCTGACTGCTCGTCATCACTAGATTTTTCTGCGTGCTGTACCTTTAAGGGGATGCCTTATGGGTCGAAAGATTTTTGCCACACTTTGATTCAATGAAAGAACAAAAAAGAAAACTCCACAGAAATTTCCAGCCATCCCGTGACAGTCAAACTCATGACTGAGACTCAACACTTACGGGTGATACCTCCCAGATGATTTTTGATCTCCATTCACATCATAAAATCCTAAAAACTTTAAAGAAGAGTGACGATTCGATGTTTGAGCCTGATTTATTTTACTTTTTCTTAAAGTATGAATATTTGTGTGAACCAGGGTTCCCCCTACAATCCCATCGTACATGTAATCCCCTCGACCTCGGTCTTAAAGCGCAGACGTCTCCATGAGAACAAAACTAAAACAGCTCGTCCGAAACAAATCATGACATTTTGTGTCACAGCTCAAACAGAAAAAGATTCAGGTACTTTTACCTGTTTGCTCATTCAATACTAAAGCCTGCTGTGACTGACTAAACTCTAAATATTTGTAAATGATTTGCATGTCCATTTGTGAGAAATTCTGTGTGAATGTCTTTGGTTGTTTGTCGCCACCTGTAGATCAATGTTTTCCACATTTTTTCTAAGTGTGATGAGTCATTAACTTTGTCTTGGTTTCCTTTTCTGACTTTCTGATCTGTTTTGACTGTAGCTGCATCTTTTTAATCATGTTTCTGTCAGCCTCTCTTTTTGTTTTCATACACCCCTGAAATAAAAAAAACATGCCATGAAAGTCTAAAGTGTGATTTCTTTCGTCACAGTTTGAATGTGAAGGTTTAACTTCAGTTTTATACATAGCAACATGAATTTCTTCTCCTGAAACCTGGAAGAAAAAAAGTGGTACAATTTCTGATTTACATACAACATAACTGTCATAACTGTCTTGGTTGAAAGTAGCATGCTTTAAGTTTTTTTTCATAAACATTTTGAATTTCTTTTTAAATTGAATGTCCTTTGCTGGGGACAGTAGGACTTCCTTAAACGGAAAAATGGTCTTTCTTTGTCATCTTTTCAACAGTTTTAAAGGGAGAAACAGGAGTTTTTTGTGGTTAAAATCAAACATATATAATTTACTATCCAGAAGTTAGCTTGTAGCAGTTGTAGCTTGTTTGCCCTCCCTTTCCAGGTGTACACGTCATCAAATCTGATAAAAAAAAAAATTGCAAACTTAAAACCTTACTTCAACTGAGCCATTTATGTGTATGCATGTGCGTGTGTGTGTATTGATGGGTTATTGAAGGTCAATTCGTGAGTATGTCACTCCTCTGTCCACTGAAGTACAGGGGTGGCCAACCTGCGGCTCGTGAGCCACATGTGGCTCTTTGCCTTTCTGTTTCGGCTCTTCCATCCACTATATAGTTATGAGTAACGGTTTGCCGATCAATCTAAAATACTGATATACTGATGCCGAAGTTGGGATCAGTGTTGATCAATATTTGGGTGATAAGATTAATCCTTAAGTTTCATTTTCTCTTCTCTACATGTGCTCCTCTCAATAGCTAATGTGCTCATAGATAGATAGATAGATAGATAGATAGATAGATAGATAGATAGATAGATAGATAGATAGATAGATAGATAGATTAATTGATTGATGGAACTTTGTCTCTTCTGCAGTTGAACAGGCATTTGTCTATGAAACAGCTCCATATACGAGTTTAAACACACTTATAAACTTGACAATTCTCGCTTTGCGTTTGTAAGACCACGTGTGTGGTGTGGCTCTTTGTAGTACCACGCTGATTTTTGTGGCTCTTGGTCTCTGACTGGTTGGCCACCCCTGATCTAGCAAGTCCCCACGCCCACCATGGAGGACATTGGAAAAATGTTGTCTCAAGTAAGTAAAGACAAAGTATGACATCAAAACTTCTCATATACAACTTAAACACTTGTGATTTAAGAAACATCCAGTATTTACCTTAAAAAGCACAGCATTTGCATAAATCTGATAACTTTCTTTTCTTACGCTCATTCAGTGACTGGTTAGGTGGCCATTTGGGAAAGACAGATCTTTTGTTTCATTAGATAAACTCTCACAATTCAGATATCACTGGATAGCCCAGGAAGTCCTCTAAAGAGCACAAAAGTTTTGTCCTTTTGTACTATTTTGTATCTTAAATAAAGCTTTGAAAGTGATGGCCTCTACAGAGGACAAAAATGCATTGTTGGGTCTTGGGGTGAGACCAAACAAAGTTTTTATACCAACTTTGGTCTACAGCATATACGTGCTATCTACTCTGCAAGGCCGCTCAAAAGTAGGTTGCTGAGAAACAGTTTGACTGTTCTTGTAACTGGACTGCGTTGTTCTCTTTCTGCTTTACAAGTTTCAACCACAGCTTCCTGGAAACAGCAGACTGACGTTTTATTACAAACCCTGAGAGCTGTGAACTCACAGCATGCAGCCTGCTCGTTGTACCGACAGTCTCTAAAAGTAGTATGGGAGGTTGAGCCTTTGGTTACCAGACTCCTCTTCTTAGGAATCAACTCCCAGTCAGGGTCCAGGAGGCAGACACTCTGTCTACTTTTAAGCTTTACATTAATATCCTGTTTCTCTATATGTATATCTTGCTGAATGCTGCAAAGAGCTGGACTTATGGTGGGTTAAGAAGACTCCCTATGATGGTTTGAGCTGGTCCAGGCCTGATCCAGCTCTAAACCTAAGCTTAATCCTAAAGGAAAGTTTATAGCAGAGGAAGTGTCTGCCTCCTGGACCATGAGGAGTAGATGATTCAAAGACAGGAAACCAAACAACTGAAGGCTCCACCTCCCATACTACTTTTAGAAAGTGGGTCTTTGTTGAAAAAAAAGAAAGAAAGAAAGAAAGAAACATTTACTTGAACTTTTGTTCATGTGGAGTTGAAGTAAGTTGAGTATTGAAGTTTGGAAAGTTTTATCTTTCTATCTACAAATAACGGTAAAAGCCAAAAGACATTTCTTGTAGGAGAAATATTTCCTGGTTCCTGATTCTTACTCTACCTGCCCCTGACTTCATGAAGTCTGGATTTAAGACTCAAAGCTACGTATGCACCCATGATTCAGCAAAAATAACCCTTTTATGTGCCTGATCATGTTTTTTAAAAGTTTTTAAAAAAGATTATCTGCTGATTATTTTAAAAGGACTGAATATTTACATCCTTCTTTGAGCCAAGAAAGAAACATCTGGAGCTGAGAAAAAGTGTTTGACTGTGCTAACAAGCCAGTGCTAAACTGTATTCACACGGTCCTTTAATGAGGAACTAGGAAGCAGGAAATGTTTCTCTAAAAATGTCCTGTGGTGTTTACTGTAATGTCTGAGAGGCACGATGAGATTTCCAGCAGCAGTAAGTCAGGACTTTTTTCTAAGCTCATCAAGTTTTATAATCACTGCGATCAGAACACCATCAGTTCTTAAAAAAGTCAGAGGTTTGTAAATTCAGAAATTCCACCTTTCGACACTTCTGGCTGAGTGACTGTGACACACTTCCTGTTTACATGTTCCTCCTCAGTGGGAGGGAAAAATCTGTTTAAATCCAGACTGATGATGGTTGTCTGTGTCTGTCCCACAGCAGACGGATGTGTCCACCTACTCTCAGTCAACTGAAACTATGAGTTACTTTGATTGGCTGTGCCCTGGTCTCAAAGTTTCCCTCATTTTTAAAAAACATTTCAAACTCATTTTCTGGGCCTCCACCTACTCTCAATCCCATGTTTCCTGTCTCTCTTCTGCTCTCACTCCCTCTTCCTGTCAGCGAGGGAAAAATAACCCACGGAATTACAGAGAAAAAAAACTGAATTCATGCCAACTCAGAGTCTAGACCAGTATTTTCTCCCATAAGTAAGCTGTGAGACAAAACATCCATGTGAATAACAATGAAATCAGGTGACTCAAGAGAGTTTACTGCTGCAAGTTTATTTATTTCACTTGATTGAATCAATTTTTCAAACATATCCTGAAATCGGATTTTTTCAAATGAGGTATTTTTTCATCCAGCAGTTCAGAAATCAGACACCTTTTTAGATTATAAAATGGCATTGTTACCACTACACCAGGTTATACTTAAATAAACCAGCGTCGACTATTGAAAAGCTCTACGACTGTGAGATCATGGCATTTTTAAAATAATGTGCAACTCTTTACCACCATGTGATTTATAACAAGGGATCACTGAAAAATAAGCAAAATAGTCATCAAACAACTGCAAAACTGAAAATAATGAATACATATAACATTTGAACATTTTTTAACACCACATCAAGAAATGCACAAAATCATTAAATCAAAGAAGGCAAACATAAAGATCACTTAACTTGACAAACTTTAGTCAAAGTGTTAAAATCCAAAGCGGCCATAACATTGACCATGACAGGCTAAAGAGTAAATGTTTTCACAGTAGGCTTATCCCGCAGAGTTTTTTTTTCATTCATTTTTTTTTTATTTTGAAGTCGATAATTTAAAAGTAGAAGCATCAAGAAGCAGTAGAATATTTTTGTACTTTTCCCTTTGAATCAGGATCCTCTATGCTACATTTCATTGTTGTACGACTTAATGCGCTGTAGAATCAACTTCATTTATTGCTTCACATCAGAGTGCCACATGTGCAGTCTTTTTTTTTTTTTTTCTTAAATAGGGTTTCTGTGTCCCCCACGACTGAACAGCCTTTATCTCAACATGTTAAAGAAAAGTCACTCGTCCATACAAAACTTCAAACTTTAGAGGCAAGCTTTCTGACCAGACAACATTTTACATAGTGGTACATATTTAAATGGTGAGCCATTTAGCGGAGGATGAGGGCCACAGAATCAAAAAATACATTAACAACAAGATGAGAAGCATGAATTTTTAGTCTCACGAGATTAAGCTCGTAACTCAATGACTTAAATCTTGTTAAGTTTTTCAAATTAGATTTTACTTTGAAACATTACGACTTTGAAATATTAGAAGTTTATTCTTGTAAGAATAGATTACAATTCATAAACATTGTGGTAACAATAGATCATAAATATAAGGACCTTACTTTTGTAAAATTTAATTTCATGACTTAAAAAAAAAAAATTATGTTACAAATTTACTCTAGAAATCTTAATTTTCTGTTTACTTCTTTTCACTCTGGCCATAATGCCCAATGTGGAACCAATGAAAAGACAAATCTGCTTTTTATCCAAGACTTAAGTTTGTTAGCACAAACCTGCTCTATCAAGCTAAAGTTAGCATGCTAAGATGCTGCAGACGTTTTTTTCTTACTTTTACTAAAGTAAATGTGTTAACCACGTGTGCCTGAAGTTGCTGTGTTGCAGCAGTTTCACAGTGCAACCTAAAGTGAAAGTGACCCCCTCTTACACCTCTCTGCAAAGTGATGTTTCAGACAGAACTAAAGGTGTAAATACCTCTTCTGGCTCTCAGTTTCTCTTTAAGGCATCAGTTCACACTTAGGTGAGTTTAGAAAGACATTCAAAGCATTTTTTTTGTTATCATAACGATGCCACATGAGGAATCATTTAGAAAATTAGCTGTATACAAGAACACACAAATGATAAAAACAACCACAACCTAAATTTAAAAAAATTAGACCATAAAAATGAATAAATGAAAAAAGAACAAAAAAAATGAGTAAAATCTTTCAATCAATATAGGAGATAAATGTTAGAAACATATATGGGTAAATACTGTGTGCACAAAATATAGCGTCCGCACCAAAGACTGGGTTTTAACATTGATTCTGTGGAGGGTTTAGCAGCTTTTCTTCTTCTTGTATTTGTATTTGAACTGTTGAATGTTTTCCACAGCTGACACCGTGCAGCATTTCTATAACTACAGAATTTAATTTATGCAACAGAGTCTACAGCATGTATCAAAATCCCCACACACACATCTGTTTTGTTTCCAAATAATTAAAGCTCTCAAACACTCCATTCCTTCGCCTGTAGAGTCTGCAACGCTAAGGCGAGATGAGGCTTATGCGTGGTTACCGTTCTGTTACGGTTTTGTTTTTTTCCTGTGTGGTTGTGCTGTGACATTCTCAGACTCAGAAATGCAGAAATGAGATGTGGAGGACGACACTCGAGAAAGACGTCGTCAGCGGCCCACACGGGGAAGTCTAAACATTAAAGTGGAAAACTCTGCGTAAAATTTTAGAAGAATGTCAGTGGGGTGAACTTCTGTTCAGGGTAAATTCATGACCGAGGCGTTTCATGACGCTGATCCTGGCCTGATGAATTCATCTCTGTCTAAAGTAGAAATAATGTTTATGAGCTTTACATGTTTACAGTAAAGCTCGTCTGTTTTTACTCCACACAGTGTCAGTGGAGTTTCTGTTGAGAGTTATGTGGTTCAACTGTTGTGTTCCTGGAACTGTTTTTATATTACTGATACAAATATCTTGCTTATTCACATTTTTCAAGTTGGTTCTGTTGATGCTAAGATCTTAACGTTTTTTAGTTTTCTATTTGAAAGTCTACTTTCGGTAGATATTTTCTGTTGATTGATGAAACAACCAATGACTATTTTAGTTTCCTTCTTCAGACAATTTAAGACCACTTCCTGTAAGGCTCTGCGTTGGTGTGTTTTGAATTAGAATCATGTTGTAATATACAATATATGATGAAAACATAGATAGCTTTTCCAGCTTGCTTGAAGTGGGCTTGTATGAAGGACATGTCACTAGTTATTCTATCAGCCAAAGCGGATGCCCATCAGCTCAGCTACTACACTGAAGAAAAGCTAAGATTAACAGCACACAAACACTACACTTTCCATCAGGCACAACCAGGCCTGCCCCGTTATTTAGCAAATTTAGAGAAACTCTGACCCGAGCACTCATCTCACTTTGAATGTACGCTCACTGCAAATTGGTTCAGCGCTCGACTTAATCAGAAAGCCTGTTCAGACCTGAAGTTCCTCTTCAAAGAAACTAAAATCCAACCAAACTAGATAATCAGTGGTTGTAACATCCCCGACGACATGTGGTTTGTAGCTGACATTCGTGGAAATCTTGATGAGCCGGTTAAAGTGCTCACCAAACAGCGTCCAGTGCCTTTTGTAAAGTCAAAGTTTGTGACAGACTTCCTTTAATAATCAGGAGTTACATCAGAAAACCAGCAAAGCTGAAGTTCATACTGAAACTCTTCGGCTATCCTGGTTTTTATTGCATAATGACACTAACCATTCTTTGAATAATATGGTTAAATGACCAAAACATACTGTGCTGGCTGCTGAAGAGGAAGACTGAGCTGAAATAACAAACTCTGCGCACTTCACTGTGACCAACAGGTCAGCTGAGGCATCTGGATCTTAGCATACAGCAAAACTGAGACGCAAAAATGTTGGAATTCATATTATGTCAGCGACATGTTCGTCCTGGATGGGATTAGCAGGTCAGCGAGACTGTTCTGCATCAGAAAAAGTGCAAAAGCAAACTGGCTGAAGTAAAGCGCTGAAAGAATTCTTAGTAGAGCGCACATTTAAACTGAGACTAGGTCTTGGGTCGGAGTCTCATAAAAGTCACCGAAAAACAAGGTAGACTTTGCAGGAATCTGCAGCAGATTCTCAGTTAAAGGGGTAGAGCTGACAGATGTTCGTCTTTTTTGTAAAACAGTTACTACTTTAAGATTTCAGAACACGGCTGGAATTATTCTCCTAAAAATGTGTCTATAACTTTGTAATGTTACGACTGTAGACAAAGTTAACAAAGTTAACCTCGTAACACTACGACTTTAAACTTCGTAAAATTACGATTTTAAACTTTGTAACACTACGACTTTAACTTCGTAAAATTACGATTTTAAACTTTGTAACACTACGACTTTAACTTCGTAACACTACATACACCTGTTGTGGCTGATAGGATAACTTGACATGTAACTCATACAACCCCACTTTAAAAAAACGTGAAACAATCCTTTTAAGGTAACATGAAGGCGGATAGATATACTGTATATTTTATATAAGCCATTATAGTTTTTTGTACACAGAGTGCACAAATTACAAAGGTGTATGTATGAATAAATATATATAAATAATAATCAGATTATTTTATAAAAATATAAGTTCCTACATTTTCTTTAAACTCAGAGAGTGTCACACAAGGACGATTACCAAACTCTTTATCACAAGAGCGGAGATGTTATCCTACTTTAATCAAAGCAGGTTAAGCTCACAGCAGCTTTATGTTAGCATATGTGGTTAAATATATATGATATTGCTAGTAAATAGTAGACATAAGCAGAATAAGAGTGAAGAGTTTGTTTCTATAGAGCAGGGTTTGACATGGTAACGCCTCCGTCCATCGGGTGCTAATATTTAGATTTATTCACTTAAATGAAAGCACATAACCAACACAGATCTGTCCTCATGTGACACTCCCCTGAACATCAAACTGATGCTCTCTACTTTAATATAGATATATATATTATAGATCACAGTTTGTGATCGATTATATATAATAATATTTATATAATAAATTGTATTATATATATAATAGTTATATTTCTGCTTCCATGTTGTTTGGGTGTTTCTTCCACAGAATACACGTTACAAGCCAGTGAGGTCTACGATAGCCTTGATGAAAATCGTATCATCTCTAAGGTATGAGCTCTTGCCGGCCAGCTTAGCCAGAGGGCAGAAAAGCGGGCAGCCGCTGGCGATGTTCATCTCGCTGATCGGCCTCTGGAAGGAGCTGGAGGTGACGTCAGGCCGGAAAGCATCGATAATATGCTCCCTGTTGTTCTGATCCAAGAGCATGAGTGTCACCTGGGGGGAGAAACAGAGGAGCTTGTATTAGTGCCGTTTCTTGTGGCAACCAACTAGTAAAAACGTTTCCTCAGAAGTCGTCTCACCTTCTGACTGAACGGCCACTTGAGCAGCGCGTCGCACTTTCCTCTCATGACAACGAAAAACAGCGAAAGGTGAGTTCCTCGGCCCGTTCCGTCGCCGTTCAGGTACAGTCTCAGGCACATTTTGTATCCGTATTTGCTGGAGTAGAAGGCTGTGAGGAAAGAGGCCACATCCAGAATGTAAGCAGGACACAAATACTCCCTGAAGATCAACAAGGGCATAGTGAAGAGGAATTCCCCTCATTTCCTGCAATTCCTACACGCCACGAGTACAGATCATATGACCAAAATGTCTGTGGCTGACTTAGATTTAGAAATGAGAGGCAGGAAGATCCCTTTTCTTTGTTTGTCTTAATATGATCAATTCTATCTTTACTTTCCCTTTGCTTCTCCCCTCTCCTCTTACTGGTGGATTTGACCCTGAACTGCTCCTCTTTTCTTATTTATCTCAGTTTAATTTGCTTCATCTGATCATTTTCTATCAATACAATCAAAGACATGTTTTTTCTTTGTTTGCTTGATGTGCTAAAAGAGCTTAGCTCAAACTGGACATGTGAAATGCATGATGGGTAACCCGTGAATCAATCATCTCACCCGGGGAGAACATGGCCGGTGCTTTCCCAGCCACAGCGTCCTGTCTGCGGCGAGAGAAGTCCGAGATTTTCCAGACAAATATCCCGTCATAGGTGCAGAACTGGAGTTCTCGGACCATCTGGTCCCGCTCAGCCAGCTGCAGGTCTCTCATCTGGATCGTCCGCTCTAACTGGTTCACTTTGTTGGAGAGGTTTTCAATTTTGTCCTGATCCAAACGATGTTGATGCGAATAGGCCTCTAATGTGACCGAGCTGCGCTCCACCTCTCGGTTCAGGACACACACAATGTTTTCTAAAGCTTTCACCTGAAGAAGGCAGAAAAAGACACATTCAGACCCTCGATAAACACAGAGTGAATCTATAATCAGGGGTACATTTCAGGTATGCAAAAAAGTGAAAAAAAAGTGCATTATTTCATTTGATTGCAAATTATACATCTGGAATGTACTTAATTCATTAGTAAGCAAGCTTAAGCCCTAATGAATTTTTAAACATTAAAGTTACAAAAAAATTGGGAGCATAGTTTTGTAATTTTGTCAACCATGTTATGGACAAACATTGTGACTATTTTTCAACATAAATCCATATCATACTGAATTTGGAATTATTCAACATTTCTATGCAAGACTACGCTCCCTAGAAATGTCCCTCATCATTTATGTCATAGTTAAGACAAAATTTAAAAGAATTATGGCACAAAAATCACATGTAGCACAGTTGACAGGACAAACCTGTCTCTACACCATTTGATTTTGTGATGGTAACATGATTGACATTTTCTCAATTTTTTGGCTCTTCTGCTAACTGCAGACCTTGAACATGGCAACACCTGACCTCCATCACCTCATATTTCTGTGTGTTTTCTTCACAGTTTTTTTTTTTAACATCTATAGTAAGAAAATTAAAGTGCCCCATGTACAGACAATCATTCTGATGAAATATAGATGAGGAGGAGTTAAAATATGCAACACTTTTTTCAAGGTTCCCACCAAAAAGGATGTGACTAACTGATTTAAGTCATGTGACTTTGGAGTAAACTATTGCTGATTTAAAGGTTTTTTTTCAATGGGTAACGCAGTTGACACTGATTTCTTGGACACACACAAAATGAATTATTTTATCCAAATAAATTATTGAAATAGCTTTTAAAACACCTTTGTTATGTTTTAATGATTATACTTAACAAATAATTACTGAAAATAAAACTCATAAACATGTATTCTAGTGTTAATTATGAAAGGAAAACTTGATATTTGAAAAATTAAGCAGCACAAAAATTACAAATTCCAATAAATGATTTGTATATGTAGCTAAATTAAATATGAAACCTGTTCACTTTCTGTATTAAATAAAGTGAAATATCACCCAAATGACCCACTGTAAAAATGGTCATTGCTTGAAATTAAAACTTAGTAAATTGATAATTATAGGACCACTCCACTGGCAGTAAAGACGGGCTCTACTGATCCACACTCACCTTTTTCTCCAAGTCCACAGAGTGCACAGAGGCTGCAGCTCCAGCGCCCACAGCGACTCCCTCCTCAGGAGACCTGTACAGGCCCAGACCAGAGTCCTCCTGCCACTCTCCAGGACCAGGGTCGGCACGTGTCCGAGCCATGGACATCACCATGGACAGCAGCAGACGCAAGTGCTCCATGGTGCTGCTGTGCTCATGGTCACCAAGCTTCCCATTCTCAATCTGAAAAACACAACAGAGAGTTTTAACTTTAGAAAAGGACCCAAACTGAAAACTTCAAAAACTACCATCAGGTTTTATTACTGCTGGATACCTGAATGATATTCAACTTGACATTCACCTTAACAGGAAACAGGAAACAGAGCCATGAAAGGAACACATCACATATAAAAGTGACTTTCATGTGGAGTTAAACTTTTTATAAGGATCCTGTGAATTGTGTTCCAGCTCAGGAGGGGAACAATGACAGGCTCAGCTGCTGTTTCATAAGACTCTTTCAACAGCTTACATACAAATGTAGGTGTGGTAGGTGTGTCTGTTATCACGAAGCAACAAAAATGACTCCCACTGACCTCAAGCCAAACATTTTAACTGCAGTTATTTCAAAATGGGCCCCACCCATGGACTGTCAGGAAAATACAACATGACAGATGCACTGAAATGTTCCCACAAAGGCTGATTCTGTTCACTTCCTCTAAAAGAGAAGGAAGCAAGGATTGCATTCATATAGACTGCTGTACATACCACAGATTTACAGCCCACTTCACCGAATGGACAGGCACTCTTTGTCTTGGCGCAGGACTTCATGTGGTCAGCAAACTGAAAATAAAAATAAAAAATAAAAATATTAAAATAAAAAACACAGAGGTTTGAAGTTATCAGACAAAATCAGAACAGTTAAGCCAATAATATTCAAAGAAGTCAGACAGAAAATTTAAAACCCAGAGGACACCAGCGTTTTTTGAAACTGCTTGCAACGTACGAATGAAGTATGAAGTATTTACAGCAAACGATTTGAGTGTTTAGATGGTTCTTTTTTGTAGCATCGCTGGGTTTTGGTTTTGAAGGAGCAAAGGTAAATCGCTTCTGTTGCATTGTGATAGAGATGAAGAGTTACCTGTGGGATGGTATCATCTCTGCGACGATAGAGACACGATTCGCAAGCGTTTCTTTCGCATCGCTCGACTGTAAATGAAATAAATCATTAGATGTTGCTGTTGTAGTATTACTGGGTTTCATGTGAACACGCGCTTAGGACCAACCTGAGACATTACGTCAACATGTGCAATCAGCGATGCTATGTGCAATGAAGTAGTAGACATCTGCGTCGGGGCCAAGAGTGAAGTCAGCAATGGCTAAGGCCTTGGCGTCGGAGCCAAGCGCGTAGTAAGCACTGGGTGCTCACAACGTGGAGAGTGAGCATGGAATCGGGCCGGGTTGCAGCGCTGGCTTGGACGCTGAGCGGCAGTACTGGGTGCAGCGATGGTCCCGGGGTCGAGCCTGGAGTAGAGTAGGCAATGGATGAGGCATCGGGGTCGGGGCCGTTCATGAGGTCAACACAGGTTGATGCCAGCACAGGATGCAGCACTGGCCCTGGTAACTGAATGGTGAGCCATAACTGTATGCAATGATGGCCTGGGAGTGGAGTGGAGTCAGCAATGGATGAGGCCTCAGCCTGGAAACCAAGTGGGAGCCCGCACTGCATAAGGCATTGGGCATTTGGTAAACCGTGGAGCCAGCACAGATAAGGGCTTCTTCCTTTAGGCTGAGCTTGAACCTGGAGCAGGGTGCAGCGCTGGCTTGGCAGCTGAGCAGTGCACTTGATGCAACACTTGTCTGGCGGCTAAGCGCTGGGCGGGTACTGGATACGGTGATGGCCTTGGGGCTAGGTGCGAAGTTAGTAATGGATGAGACATAGGCCTGGGGACTGGGCGTGAAGTCAGGACTACATGCAGCTCTTGACATGGGGGCCAACCACTGAGCCAGCACAGACTGGTACTTCCTCGTTGGGCCTGGCAGCTAAGAGGCGTGCCAGCACTGGATACAGCACATGTCTGGCAGATGAGCGCTGAGTCAGTACTAAATATGGGTCGGCGGTCTGCCAGCACTGGAAACAGTGCTGGTCTGGGGTTGAGGTGTAGGCCTGGATAAGGCTTTGATGTGGAAACCAGGCTTGGAGCTGGCACTGTGTGTGGCGTTGGATGGGGGGCCAACCACTGAGCCAGCACAGATTGGTGCTTATTTCTCAGGGCTGAGCTTGAAGCCTGACAGTCGAGCGCTGTGTTGGCACTGGATGAGGCGCCAGCACTAGATGAGGCACTGGCCCTGGAGCCGAGTGTGGAACAGAGTTGGCCAGGTCCTCTGGGCAAAGAGGACCAGAGCATGGCAGATGTTCTTGACGGCAATGTTTCTGTTGTCTCTTTGGGTCCCAGGAAAAATTGCTAGCCTGGTCCCACCCCAACGGGGCTCCCCATTCTGGCTTCCCACAGCCACTGATGCACATCTCAGCATAGATCAAAAACAACTTGTTTTCGAAAAAAAGTCCACACCAACATTGAAAAAACAAAAATTATTTATTGAACAAAATTCAAACGTTCAAAACTAGAAATCTAAATAATTTACAAACTCAAAATTAAGAAGAGATGGGGTATAGACACACAAGGGCAAACACACACAAGAATCACTAAAAAAGACAAGATTGACATAAACAATAAAGCGACACGTGACACTGACCACTGCAAGGGCACCCCCTACAGGCTGCATCTACATCTTCATCAAACCGGCATCACTCTGACCCTCAGTCAGGCGCTTGTGATGCTTGGTAGTTCTGGGCACTGTGAGGTGTCACTGGCACTGGGCCGTATGTCACCCGCCCAGCTCCTCCTCAGTCCCCTCAGATCTTGTCGCAGCTGCAGACTTTGTATTTGCCCACGCGCAAGGGTTATTTCCTGTGGATCCGTCTGTTCGGGATGCTCATTCTGCCCCCTACTGGGCACCCCAGGGGGTATTTTTTCTCTGTAGGGTTCTTCGTAGCAACGTTACGGCTACTCTCTCACAGGAGTTGCAGATCAGGTTGCAAACCCTTCCTGCCGCGGTGCCGTCTCTCCGTGCTGTCTCAGGTCTCTCCAAGCCTCAGTAACAAAACGTCAGGTCACTTACTGGTAACCGATCACAGTAAGTGGTGGTAATTGACCTTAGGCGAAGTGCCACCCGCCATAAATGCAAAAAGACGAAGAACCAAGTTAGCGCCGTGCATTGTGGGAAACGGTAAGCGAGGTTGACTGATCCGCTGCGTACGTCATACGTCATGCTTTCAAAAGCCTCCTTATCTTCCAGCAGTGCGAACTCATTTATCCAAATAACATCTCATATGGGAAACAAGCTGGTGATTTTAGGAACACACCAAACCTTTTCTCGTGGGATCTTCTTCTTGCCACAGTCTTTGCATTGCAAAGGAAACTTTGCACAGATTTCATCATGGGCCTAAAGAACAGAATATTAAAGAAATGAGATTAGTACTTCAGATCTATTTATGTTGGACTAAACTTTCCACAAGCTTTTTGCTGCTCCTTACCTTGATGTCTTTGAAGTGGAAGGTCATTTTGCAGTATTTACAGTTGAGGGTTCTGGCCTCACACTCTCTCTCATTGTGCCTGTCCTTCTCCGTTCGAAGGATGGACATCTGGCAAGCCTCGCACTGCATCCGCTCAAACTCACAATGACCTTCATGTTGGAGCTGAAGGTGGGGGAAAGGTTTTTTTGTTATCAAGAAATTCTTCATTATGAATTACATGTCTCTTCATGGACCTGCAGTCATTGTGTACTATATAAAGGAATACAAAGGGAAAACGTTGGGCTTTGTGGTCCAACCTGTCACATAAAAGCTTTTGCCCTTGTGATCCCGGGCTTAGGTAAAGTAAACACACCCTTATTTGCCATGAAAATGAGAACACATGCAGTTCTGTTTGACACAACTTGACATATAACAATGGGCGGGTTGAAATGTGGAAAAACAAGCTATAATTTATGATCAGTGCGTGAGAGATGTTTTGACAACAAAGGGAAAAACATTGCTGACCTTTTTACATGACTAGGTAATTACATATCTACAGCTCAACCATGTTGAAGGATCTTTCGCTTTGCCTTCAATGCATGCACGCCAGGTAGCATGTTGTTTCCTGCATAGTCTCTATCATTTCCCATATCACAAAACTCGTAACGTAACCTTTAAAAAACCTAACCTTTCAAATATACATGCACAACAGTCTGAACAAGAATCTTCAAAAAGTACAAAACAGAATAAAAACACAATAACCGTCAAAATATAACTTTTTTTTAAAGCTGGCAAATATCTATTAATCCTTTTTTAAAAAAAGGAAACAATGTTTTTAAAAAATAGCGGGAAACGAAAGTGGCGTCAGTTGAAGGGTGGAGCCTGACCAGGAAGTTGAGTCTCTCTCACAGTTCAGCAAGCAGAGGCAGCAGAGCAGGAACCAAAAGGTAGGTCGCCCATTTTTCACTCTGACCGCTTATTTTTTTCTGACACACCACACGGCAAACACCAAACCACCACATTAGTTTGTTTATGAATCAGCACCAACAACATTCAAGTTCAACGCCTGCTGCTACCTCGCCTCTTACACATCCTGCTCCGTCTGATTTTCCGGCTTTGCCTAGCAAGCGTAGCGTAAAGGGCTCGCCAGGGACAGAACACACCACTTAGCGGGAAGATTAGCCACATGAGGCGTGTGAGAATCAAATACTGCAGCAATCATTAAGTGAGGGATGCGACAGCAGCGGATCCACTCTGATCCCGTGGTCACACTCAAGTCATGATCACATTTTTTATCCAATTTCTTCTTCTTTGTCTCAAGTTTTAAACTGAAGTGAAACAAAAACCATTCCATTGAAAAAGAAAAAAAAAGAAAAAGTGAACTTTCCTCTAATAAAAATAATAATAAGAATGATAAATATAATAAAAGACACCTATTAAAAGACCAAACAGCTTCTTTTATAACCACTATTCCTCTTTCACATGACTCCACCAAACAACAGCTGCTTTAAGGTCATGGTTTGTGGTTTTAAACCTGTCTTAACCAGTTTCTGTTTTATGTTTAAACACCTTGTCCTTTTACAACAGCTATATATCCTTTATCTACAAGGGAGTTATTTTCATGCGTGGGTTAGCCGACCAATCAGCTGCTAATCTGGTGTCAAGTCACCTTTTTAAACTGGGTGCTTTCCCACATGTTGCTCTGTAGTTGCAGGGACTTTCCAGCCCACGCATGCGCATTACTGTCAGCCACATTATAGTCAGCCACATTACTCACAGCTGAGGAAGTATGCAGTGCAGGGTAGCGTGCATGCTGAGTTTACCCTTGTACAGAAAAAAGCAGGGAACAGAAAGTAGAAGCACACAGAGAAGCCAAACTTGATGCCTCACCTCATACTCTTTAATGGAGCCTGTCCAGCTGCACCCTTCATTCAAACACCTAGCTGGAAGACTGGCTATCTCCCTGCCAGCTGCATTGTCAGGAAACGCCTTGAGGGTGAACAAAGAACAGACTCAGGATAAGCTCACTGACTCATAATAGCAGATTTGATAATGGATGTCTGGAAAGAGGGGAACTTCAGTCTCTGTTTAGTCAGACTTGTTCCTTTTAGACAGAGGGAAGTCAGATCACAAGGAAATGTCTCACAACACAACACTGTTGGCTTCATACTTCATAACTGACCTCAATGCTGTTGAGAATGGACTGGGGCTCCTCATAGATTTCCTCTTGGCGACATGCCTCACATGGTTTTGGCCCAGAGCTGACAAACAAAACAGGTTTGTAATGTTAGAGGAAGGGGAATTATAAAGGGTTAACCAGCAGCCACCAGTTCCTGCTGCGAAATTCAGAAAACAGGAAGACTACAGTCATTATCAGAGGCCTGCATTCATTTAGTGCCACGCACATGCTGCAATTCATGGGAAAAACACACTGCAGGGTTCAGGACAAAGATCGTCCTGACAATACAACAAAAAGTGTGAGAGGGAAAGAGAAAGAGTGATAGAGAAAGACAAAGAGTGATAGAGAAAGAGAAAGAGTGATAGAGAAAGAGAAAGAGTGAGGCAGTTGGTGGTAACATTCTTACATGTCAAGGACGTTTTTGAAGGCGTACAAAGTCCCCTTCAAGGTTATAATTTATGACTCATATGAGAAGCAGGGTGATAATTCACCATTTGAATTTCAGCCAAACACGTGGTGTAAAGACGCCCAACCACCAACGCCTCAGTTTAGAAGTTTAACAGTCGACTACTCTCATAGTCCCAAAGCCCCAAAGGCTGAAGACAGGGGCGCCTCCTCGCCTCCTTTCAATGTTGTTCGTTAAGTTAACAATTAACTCTGACACCATGGAGCCTGCCGCTTTGTGCCAACGCTCAACATCCATTATATCCAACCCTTTCAGTACTGATACTTCAAACAGACCCACCCTGTGAACATGCCAGCTCCATGTAGTGCCTGATCCAACCTGCTCTACCACATGGTCCATAACCGCCCCCCCAAATCCCTAAAACTCAACAAAAAGACAACAAATCTGCAGGATGTTGGAAAGAAGACAGGAAAGGTGGAGCCAGGAGAAGAAGGGCATGTTTGGGCTAGAGCTTATCACCCCTGAGTTAGTTTGAAAAGCACAAACAGGCATGTAGAGACTTGTGCCTGATTAGGTTTCCTTGAAGAATTTATGAATGCTGGAGGCCATCCACTTCATGGTGCATCCCCAACCTGATGATAACCTCTAGGAGCGTTAATCCCCCACAGTCGGTTACTACAATTTGTAAATCTGTTTCCTGAAGATAATCCTTCCCATCCTCTGAGCATCTATTAGAGATGAAATGTTGTCCAGTACCCCAGTTAACATAAAGCTTTGTAACCACGATTCTGCAAAAAGAGTGACTAACCCAGGCATGGGCAAACTACGGCCCGGGGGCCACATGCGGCCCGTTAAACATTTTAGTCCGGCCAGCCGAACTTGAAAACATTAAATGAATAAATCTTGTTAAAGTTTGATTTCCCCTGCAATTCTGATGTTTTCTAAATAGAGAGTTCACATTTAATATCAAAATATCACACAAACAATTTTGACACAATCTTTTATTATTTTTTGTTTTTTCATTTTTAAAACCAGGACAGAAAAACCATGTTTTTCCGTTTTTCCGTAATTCCGTTTTGGTTTTAAAAGAGAAAAACAAAAAAACAAGTCCGTTTTTTTGTTTTTAGATTTTGTTTTGAAACAGAATAAAGAAAGAACGAACCATACACGGATTGAAAATCCCATTATAATTCCATTCTCTCATATTCTAATTTTAATTTCAAAACAAAATCAAAACAGCAAAAAATAGACCGTTACGTGTTTTCTGATTTTTGACTTGAAAACGAAAAATTAAATAACAAATCGTTATCTGTTTTCCGATTTTGGATTCTAAAACGGATATAGAATGAACGGATGATACCCTGATAACTACCAAAGCACTCCATCCATCTGCTCCTGGTCCTGCCCCTTTGTCAAATGTTAGAACCCATCGTGGCCCACCAATCAAAAAGTTTGCCCACCCCTGGACTAACCACGCAAAACAAACTCCATGTGAGCAAGATTTAGAATAACTCTGCTTGTTTGACGTCAAATTAAATCCAAGCTAGTTAGAAATCCTATTTTCCTTGAATCAACAAGAAGATTTATGCCACTTTCTGAACAGTGAGGTAGCCAATACATGGTAGCTTTCTCATTTCAGCTGTGAAACCCTCATACTCTTCAAAATGATTAAAAAGGCTCATGTTGTCAAAAAAAATGCTCATTGAAAAACAAGTTGAATAATTCATGAATAAAGGCTTTCACAACAAGCTGGACCCAATAAAAACTCATGATTTCACCCTGAGTCTTGCTATTTTAACCACAGGCTGACATGTACTCGACACTCCCATCTTAAGAGATGAGTCATCTGTTTGACTTGGACAAAAGAAAACAGGTGTAAACACAAATTAAAGCTCTAATTAAGTAAGTAAATATAAGAGTACACGTCAAATTACTTTATCAAAGAACAAACAGTCATGATTAGATAGCTTTTGATTGAGTCAGCAGGGCAACATCCTTGTTAGTCACTGAGTCAGAGTTGAGTCATGTAAGGTTGAGTATGCAAAAAGTGAGAGAAGAAGAGAGCCAAAGGTTTCAGGTTTGCATTCACTCATTCTTAAGTGGTCTGAGGACCCCTAGTGTACCTGGTGAGCTGTTTGAAGCAGTGCACACAGAAGCGGTGTCCACACTGAGCCTGAACAGGCTTCCTCAGGACCTGGAGACACTGCTGACATTTGTACTTATTCTCCATGGGCACTAACAGCACACTGAGCGGGATCCCTGGTAAAGAGTTTGTACATGTCAACGAGATCCGAGCCATTTTTCTCCATCAATCTGCTTCAAGATCCTGCGAAGGAATAAGACAAACAGCTGTTAGCAGCTGAAGAACACTGGGAAAAGTCAAGACAGCACTTCTTCATTAAAGCGCTACAGTCAGGTGTTTTAAACTGTGTCTGACACAGCACTTACACCAAACTCAGGTGTCAGCACATGGAAATTCAATAGCTGTGCACAAAAAGTGCTTCATAACATATACTCAAGCCAGCATGTGACTTCATGTGAGGTGAAAATATAAGCCTTGTTCATCAAAGTGAAACTCTTTGGCCTATTTGTCAGTCACAGGGAAATGCAAATTGCATCTTAACAGCTTTGGGTATATTTTCAACATATGGAAAGCTGTGGAGTCCACATTCAAACATGTATGCAAATAAAAACGAAGCATCAAATCTCTCAGCGCAGAAACCCCGCTCTACACAGCCGTGTAGCCGTGCAAAGCCTGAGATCATGTTTAGATAGAGACCCACAAAACAGGACTGATAAGTTAAACAGAAACGCAACACCACACACAGAGATGCTTATGAAAGCAGATGCTTATCAGGGAGTACTTCAACGGAAATTTCACACAAAGCTCTGATTACTTTTTTTAATCCTCTACTCATGACTGGTTTAATGAGTTTTGGTGCAGGACTTCGCCCACTTCCCGCCATGTTTCTTATCTCTCTGTAGCTGACCTATCACACAAAGCCTTAGTTTGTTCCACCCACGGCCTGAAAGAAACATCTTGATAAAGATTTGCTAAATCTGTCTAAGTGCCACACCTGTGGTGCCAAAACTTTGAATGTTCTTTATGTCTTAATTTCTTCTTCCTGGTGCCATCTAGAGGAAGACTGGAGAACTACTAATGGCGGCTTTGAGTCTCGTTTGGTTACGTTATGATGCAGTTTTTGAAACTTGTGTGTGGCTTAAATGGGATCACTGTATTGCAGCCACCTCACTTCTTAACTTCATTATAAAACCTGATGTTGCAAGCACAGGGGCATAAAACATTATTCTTCTGACCTCTGGAGCTACAACACAACAGCAAGTTTAACGATACAAAGGCTCACTCAGTTATCTTTTGCACTTTGGATCACAGTGATCAGGTCAACTTTTAACAAAGTTAAACGTTAAAGAAAAACTGCAAGACTCTCCTACCTGTTGTTAATGCAATACCATCATCACAACACAGCCAAAACTGCCTCAAATCTAACTAGAGAGCAAATTCTGTCTATTTCACCTTAAACGAAAGCTACCACAACCATCGCAGAAAACTTCACACCTCTAACCGCAGGGAATGCCAAGGTTTGAAAGGTGTTATCTATTAAAACACAACCCACAGCAGTAAGGAGCAGGATGACTGATAACTCCTCTAGGGCTGCAGCTATGGAATATTTTAGTATTCGAGTATTCTGCTGGAAATCCCATCCATTAATCGAGTAATCGGATAAAATACATTTTTGTTTCGTTAAAGAGCAGTTATTTATCAAATGAAATTTTTTCTCTTTAAGAAATAGAGTTTTCTGACACATCATGTCAATAAGAGCACTTGCTTTGGTAGCTCCAAAATTTGTAAACACACTTTGACACATTTTTTTTGTGCCTTGTACATCTCATCAAATGTTGCGGACCCAAATGGCACCCGTTTCGTAGAACGACCCATTAGTCTCCAAACTCCAGAAAAGAAGCTAGATTTGTTGCTAGTTGCTATTTTGTATAAGAGGTAGCATGAGGGGTCTGAAAACTCTCTTAATATGGCCTCAGCTCTATTTGAAATACCACTCTTTGATCTTTTTTAAAATTAAACGATTCCTCGAGGCAGAGAAAATTTCTCGAGTAATTTTTGTAATCGAGTACCTCGAATCATTCGAGGAATCGTTTCAGCTCTAAACTCCTAACAGGGCTTTTAGATTTTCAGACAAATAAAACAAGGTGAATTACATCTAATTGTTCTCCTGATTTTGATTTCAGTGTCTGAGCTGAACACAAAGAACATGTGCTGTAAGAAAGGATGAGTGCTCAGTGAAGAAACATGACCCACTGCCTCTGGTAGCCTACATGAATCATCAAGTCCCCAGAGCAGTTAACCACAGCATCCTGGACCAACCCCCCTCCATGAAAGCCCTCACCATCCATCAAAACCACCACACAAGACAACTGCCCCATCCATCCATTCATTATCTCAAACCACTTTTCCCTTCCACTGGGGGGCTGGAGCTAATCCCTGCTGTGATGAGGTGCCAGACTTTCACAGGACTAACATGCACAAACAGACAACCATCCTTACACACACACACCTAGGAGCATGAGAGTGAGCAATCCACCTGATGAGCATGTTTTTGGACTGTGGGAGGAAGCTGGACAGAGCCCACACCTGCATAGAGAGAACATCCAAACTCCACACAGAAAGACACTCTACTGGCCAGGGGTATCGAACCAGAAACCTTACTGCGGCGAGGCATCAGCACTAACACTACAAGACTTCCTGTGTTGTGTGTAGGCAAAAAGAAAGAAAACAGAAGCCTCTCCCTCTAGTTTCAGGAGATTTTCCCGCTCAATAAAAACCACATGATGCCACGAGAAGCCTTCATGATGTTTATCATGAGATTTTGATTAACACAAGTGAACATATGACCATCAATGCACTGCATTCACACAACGACCTTCTTACAGGCAGGGCCGGGTCTAGCCAGGCATGTGTGAGGGGGCAGCCACAAATGATGAGGGGGCATTGTGCTCCAGCACTTTTTACCATGTCTAACTGACAAATTCACTCACTAGGATGCTGGTACACTGAGCAAGTGCCTTGTAAAGTAGTGTCGTCTCAAATGCTTGGCACTTGTTTTATTGTAGTTATTGTTGTTAGACTAGGGCTGGGCGATATGGCCTCAGATCAATATCACGATATATTGAGCACCACACCTCGATAACGATAAATGGATGATAATTCTGATAATTCCCTATATTATTAGTACTATATTATTTACTTTATTCGTTTTCAACTTGTGAAAAGTAGGAAATAACTGACATCTCTTTAAAAAAAAAAAGTTTGCATTGCAGTTTTAAAAAAACAGGCAAGTTCCATAAACATTCAGAATTAAATAACGCATAACATTTTTTTTTGACACTTTTTTGGGGAAATCTTAATCACGTCCCAACTATACCCCAGTCCTATTTAAATAACGATCAGCCCCATATTAGCAATTAAGTATGTCACTACACAAAACATTATGAACGAGCTCCTTTGCTTCGCATTCAAACAACTGCTGCTGGTGCCCCGCTAGCAGCGCCCCTCCAGCAGATGAGGCTCTAGGCAACTGCCTTTACCGAGGGATAGCAGACAGCTATCCCTCACAGCGAGCCGGTGGCAGGCGGATGCACTGGGCAGAGCGAAAAGGGGAGATGGAGCGGAGGCGAGAAACATGACACGAGAAACAGCTTGATATATTTTATATTTGACGGGGCAAGCAAGACATTAAGGCATGAAGAAGTGGAGTGAAGGAGAGAGGCATGAGATAATAAAAATGTATTAAATATAATATATTTTGGGGGATTTAGTTTGAGGGGGCACAAAAATTATTTGAGGGGGCCAGGCCCCCTCTTGTCCCTGCGTAGACCCGGCCCTGCTTACAGGCACCATGTTTTCACAATTTGTCCTGTTATTCTCAAAAAAATACTAAACTATAAGTATAATGAAACTAATCATTTGAGTGTTACTTAAGATATTTTCAGAAACTCTTACCTTTTACAAATATGTTTTCTCTTTTTCTGTTTTAAAGTTTGAGATCTTTTTCATTTCAATTTTATATATCAAGTCCAAATTTCACACATCAGAGGGGTAAGTGAATCATCAAATTCTGGGGTTCACAAAAGGAATTTATTCTGACAAATCATGAGTCATAGTTTTACTCATACTCATTTCCAGTCATCTTTAGCCACTCAAAGTACTATCTACCTACCTGAACAACTGAACCCTGTCCAAATGTTCAAAGCAGGGGAGTGTGAGTTTCCTTTCTTTGTAAGAGCCAGAGGCCCTAAACATTTCACAACATCTCCTCGAGTAATTCTCAGAAACTTTGACGAAATGAGGCTGGCAGATATTTCATCACAACTGAGACATACACCAAACCTAGTAATTGCAGTTACTCCACTGGTGAGATTAGCACACACACACACACACACACACACACACACACACACACACACACACAGAATCATAAAAGATAAAATATCCAGCCCAACAAGTTCCCTGGGTTACAGAGAACAATTGAGCACAGTACAACCCAGACACCAGACTTTTGTTTGGCTTGTATATTGGAAACCTTAAGAGAAATGCAGCTATAAATACACTTATTAAACCAGGCAACCTCAAGAAAACACAATGCTGATTCTCTTTTGGCAAATAATACACTTCAAAAAAATGTAAAAAAAAAAAAAAAAAAAAAGACAGAGCAATGACTTGTAATGAGCCCCTAACTAAGTAGAAACAAAACTGAGCTCTGAAGACTGTCACACACTGTTTGAGCCAACTGGACTATTAGCTTCAAACCTCTTTAAAGACAAAAAACAAAATGATAAGTTTAAATTGACAGAAACATCCGGTTTGCTCGTACAACCAGCAGCTATCTGAAGTCACTAACACTTCCTCTCTCCCTACATGCTCGCCATTTTCCTCGTCTGGTTGTTAAAGCAGGCTGTTTCCAGACTCTGAACTTCTCACAGACACAGTGTGCAAACAAAACTTGAACATGTACTCACCGAGCTTGAAAAGCACTGGATTATCTCTAACAGGAAAAAAACCTAAGTAAGTATTTCTACGTCAGGTACTCCCCCTACATGTGACCGCCCACGCCTCAAGAGAATATACAGGCAGTCCTCCTGAACTTCAGTAACTTCATCCTCCTCTTCGTTGAGAGCCTGTGAAATCACACTTTGATGCAGACAGGATTTTGGTTGACTTACTACTGTTATTTTTTTCAAGCGTAAGCTAACATAACTTTTCGTATAAGGTAAAAGCTAAGTTGGACAAAGTGCGACAAACCTACTGCTAGCAAAACGAGTATTCACTGTTAAAATAGTGTCGTAGGAAAATATTAAACACATTAACTAACAAACCTTGTAGTCTTGGCAGTGTAAAGCATAAAAATAATTTGTCCGTTTCAGGGAAGGGCAGTTCAACCTTGTTTACTACGTTGTTCGCAGCGCGCTTATTTTTATGAACGGGGCAGTCCGGAGTTTCACGTCGAGCGCTGACCATAGGCGCTGACCGCTAACTCCTGGACTCCGCCCTGTCAGGGCTGCCCCGGAATAGGAAACTATGCGCATGTGCACTCACGTGACCATCTATACAATGTGGCTTGCACAATCTCTCCATAGGGTCAATCAGCGACAATTCAATTTGATCTCCAAAGGTATGACACGAAAAATTAGCACGTCGTTTGCAAATGACGGACGAGATATTTTTAGATCTCTGTTTCCGCTTTGGTGTCGATAAGAGCTAAGGTTTTAGCATACATAGCCATTGAAGACTCCACCTGAATGCCACATAACTAGCTTGAGCTGTCAGTAACAAGAAATCATGTCGGGAATCAGTTGATATTCGTGTTTGGGACAAGCTGCAGAAAATTACGTATATATACTTTACGTAAAAAATGGGTAAACTGGGTGGAAAATCGGTGCACTTTATTGTGATTAGCCTCGAAACAGCCACGTAAGATTAATCAACGTGGATCCACGTTGAGTAAAGGTGATTTTTCTCCCTTTACGCGTGACGCATATTTGTACTCCTCGTCACGGTTTCAGTACATCTCAGCATTTCTATCTACGTCAATATGCACATGATGTTTCTTTGCTCACCTGTCACCTAACATAACATTTACCTGAGTCTTTATCTCAGCAGTGGGTGCTCGTCTGCTGCACAACAGTGGGACTCTGTTAGCAGACAGCAGCTATGATGGGCTGTATCCTGGACATATCCATACGTCCCCGATCCAGAAAGCCCTGTTGGCCGTGGGGTCAGGGGTAGCTGCGCTCCAGGACCCGTACAGACATGGTGAGGTCTACGCATCAACACGGGGCTCAGGTTACGGTTCCCGGATCTCCCTTTGTCCCCATTCTTCTTTTGAACAATGTTATCTATTTCAACGCTTGTCAACCCCCATCTCGCATGTCACTAACCCACATTTTCACCTTTATCTCTGCCATAAAAACAAAAAAGTTCCCCAAAGTTGAGTCAGAACATTGAAAATAAATATGGAGATAGATCTTCTGACAGTGGTGCTCAAGAAGTCCCCTGGTGTTCCAGACTTCAAAAGTCCTTGAAACAGGGCCCCCATCTGGCTCTGTGGTTAAACAGCACACTCCATACACAGTAGAGTGGACCTCTACTGAGGGGGCAGCCAGGCTAGATTCCAAACAGAATCCCCTTGCTACACGTCTTTCCAGTTTCTTACTGTATTCATAATCCAAGCTCTCACAAAAAAGCCCAAAACTTACTAAAACACAAAATCCCTTAAGATGAAGTGTGTTTTTTTTGAAGAGGACTCTTTATATTTTGGGGGCTTGTAGAAACTATGAGATCTGCCATTCTGATCCAATCATAAATGCTTCAACAAATTATAGGCCTCACATGATCTTCAGCTGTGGACAAAATCCCAAAGCCTTTGGATTTTATTAGCAGATTCATTTTGTTGGAGAAACTCTTGAAGCTCTAAAAAATTTAAAAGCTCTTGTGATAAAATTCTCCTCTTCTCTCTGTACTCTGTACTCTCCTCCTCTTCACACTGTACTCAAATGACTGCATCAGTCCTTCACCCATCACCTCGTACTACAAATATTCAGATGACACTGCAATCCTGGCCCTCCTCAATGACAGCCACTCGATCACTGCCTATCATAACACAGTTATGCATTTCACGCAATGGTGCACAAACAATTACCTCAACATCAACGTAGGAAAAACAAAAGAACTGGTTTTCAACACACCCACCACCAGTCTCAATCCCATCACCATCAATGGTAACACAATAGAACAGGTCAGCAAATTCAAATATCTCAGACTCACCCTGGACAATAACTTATCCTTTGACCACCACATCACTGACATCCATAAATGCTCACAGGAGAGGCTACATGCTATTCGCACACTCAGTGCACTCTCTGTTGCCCCTCATTTTCTGTTATTAATGTACAAGAGCATCATCCAGCCCATTCTGGTGTACTGTTCTCCTGCTTTTTATAACATGCTGTCTGTCTCCAACAATAGTAAGCTCAATAAAATCACACACATAGCTTCAAAAATAATTCACACCCCAACACCCAGCATCTCAGAACTTAATGAAAAAGAGCATTAGCATGCCTCGGTAGAACAATAGCTGTGGACATAGAGCACCCCCTTAACATTCACTTTCAACTTCTGCCCTCTGGCCGCAGGTACAGAACACTGAAATGGAGAAGGGCTTGCTTTAACAAGAGCTTTGTACCATCTGCCATCTCCATCCTGAACAAGACAACCCAATGACCAATGGGTTGCAATGAAAAATGCGTGCTCTATGGTTTTCTATAGTTTTCTATAGTTTTCACATTACTTTACATTTAGTTTCTGTTTCCTTAACTGTGTTTGTTTGTTTTTTTCTTGTATAAGTCTTTCTTGTTTGGCAGGCTGTGAAAACGAATTTCCCAATTGAGACGATAAAGTTATCTATCTATCTGAATTATTGGATGAGCTCTATCTCAAGATTGTGCTTAGAAGAATAACTCATCAGAAATCTCTTATTTTCTTTGGACCTGGATGATTAATTTAATTAGGTGGCTTGTAGAGTAAGTGACAGTGAGAAGTGGCTGTGTGACTTCTAATCTTTCTACATCTATGACTCAAAATTCAAATAGAGAGCTGCTGTTGTATCAACTTTTCAGTGATCAAATGTTAAAACAGAGACCGGCAAGACCTGCCTCTTACTGTTAAAAGATTTTAATTTTGTTTTACATTCTCAGTAAAGTGATACTTGTGGGGACGGTACCTTGAGTTTCTCTTTCGCATAAGAAGAATGAGTTGTTCCCATGCTTTTAGTCTCTGAGGACAGGTGATACTGCAGAAATAGAAATGAGAAAAAGAACAAAACCCTGAAGGTTTCAGGGACAAAGAGATCACTGAAACCTGCCATTTCTAATTTATTTTAGGTGCTGCAGCTGTTTTCTACTTTTAATCTGTGGTACCACTAATCTCCTAATGTGCATGATCCTTCATACTTACACAGTTACTGTACAGACATCGTATTATCGGCTCAAAACTTCTTTTTTTTCTGTTGGTCAATCCAGTTTGTTGTTTTCAGCATGTTCTGTGGTTTCCTGTTAAAACCTCTAATTGAAAAACAGCAGCTGATACTTTTATAACAAAGCAAGCTTGAGATGTACAGACAGACTGTGTAAACTTTCCCTATAAAACCACAAAATGCCATCAAACAGCTGTTTCAAGAAGCTCACTCAGGCCCACAGACGTGATGAATAAACTGATCTTTATCTGTTAATTTGGGAAAACATCCCTTTACCCTTCCTAGGACATACTCGGACTGCTGGCTGACAGTTGTCCAGGAGACAGTCACAGACCCCCCTCCACAAGGAGGGTGAGATACTAAAGGTTACTGCTAAAGAAGCTGCTCACAGAGCGCTGGATCCAGACAGATTACCAGAAAGAGGAGTGGAAGGGAAAGGTTGAGGTGGAAAAAGATGCACAAGCGTCAGGGATAACCTCAGGAGGATTGTCAAGAAAAACCACACAAGTTCTTCTCTGGGCTAAAGAGGAGAAAAACTGGACTCTTCTCAGATTAAAGTCATTTTTCATTACCTTTGTGAATCAAGGACCCAGAGTCTGGAGGAAGAGAGGAGAGGCTCAGGATCCAAGCTGCTTGAAGTCCAGAGTTTCCACAGTCAGTGATGGTTTGGGGCGTCATGTCATCTGCTGCTCTTGATCCACTGTGTTTTCTGAAATCCAGAGTCAAAGCAGACGTTTACCAGGATATTTTAGAGCGCTTCATTCTTCCTTCTGCTGACAATCTTTATGGAGATGCTGATTTCGTTTTCCAGCAGGACTTGGCTCCTGACGTTACTGTGATTGATTAATTGGATCTGAATCCTGAGAACCTGAGGTATCACAGGGAAAGATGACCCAGTAACACAGAACCAAAGCAACCTGAGCTTCAACACCACAGCAGAGCTACAAGGCCAAAATTTTTTTTTTACTTGTTATTTGTTGAGATCCCTTTTTATTTGTTCAATGTAATATTTTGAGACTGAATTTGTTTTCATCAACTATAAGCCACAATTACCACAATCAAAGATATACATGCTAAAATACTTCAACAAAACCTATACAGAACAAGTAAGGCTTTTTGAATTGAATGACTGAAATAAATGAACTTTCCATTATACTCTAAAAACTTTAGATGTACCTCTGTATGATCAGTGTAGTAACTGTGAGACACTTTAAGTTGATGTTTGATGCTTTGTGCCTCTGTCCAGACATGGTTGCAGTACTCGGGGAAACCACAGGATATCTGGCGTTGATTAATCTCAGAGACAGGATGAGAAATGACCCTGAAGGTTATACCATCCTAACGTGAGTCATGTCTGAGCTCTTCAGAAAGGTTGTCATTTTTCAGAGCCTTAAAGTAGTGTTTTGTCTGTGGGTACAGAAACAGGATTTTGTCTAATTGCTGTTTTGCGTGCTTATTGCAGGGAAAGACCACGGATCAGACTGTCTACACTGGATCTGAACATGATGGCCTCCCTGCCGGATGGATCTTTTGGGAGAGAATACCTCCGTTTTCTGGAGGATAACGTGAGTGTCTACTGATGTCATGAGGATAAACAACAAACACAAGCTCTTGAAGTCTTCTCCTCTTGGTTTCTTTTTCATTCTTTCCTATGTTTTCACTTTCTCCACCTGTCAGCATGTGACCCCTGACTCCAGGGCTGAGGTCAAGTTTGTGGATGACGAGGAGCTTGCGTATGTCATGCAGCGTTACAGAGAGGTCCATGATCTGCTGCATACCTTGCTTGGCATGCCGACCAACATGCTGGGTGAGTCAGTATCACCCTAGATTAGATATCAGTAGATTTCAGGAGATGCTTCCTCAAATCTGTTTCTGTCCTGTGGGCTGTTCTGGTTTCAGCCAAATGACCTTTTGGCAAACCCATTTTCACTTTGTGTACACAAGAGAGACCGTCTGACTGTTTGGTTATTTTCCATACTGGACATGAACACAGTATTGCAAGTTTATATATTGAAGAATAAATATGTTTCACTAAAAACTTTGAAATTTTAGAACAAAACAAAATTATATGTACACTCCCCGGCCACTTTATGAGGTAGACCTTGCTAGTACCGTGTTGGACCCCTTTTGCCTTCTGAACTGCCTTAATCCTTCATGGTATAGATTCAGCAAGGTACTGGAAACATTTCTCAGAGAGTTTGGTCTATATTGACATGATAGCATCACACAGTTGCTGCAGATTTGTCGGCTGAACATCCATGATGAGAATCTCCCGTTCCACCACATCCCAAAGGTGCTCGGATTGAGATCTGGGGACTGTGGAGGTCATTTGAGTACAGGGAACTCATTGTCATGTTGAAGAAACCAGTCTGAGATGATTCCATCTTTATGACATGGAGCGTTATCCTGCTGGAAGTAGCCATCAGAAGATGGGTACACTGTGCTCATAAAGGGATGGACATGGTCAGCAACAATACTCAGGTAGGCTGTGGACTTTAAACCATGCTCAGTTGGTACTAAGGGGCCCAAAGTGAGCCAAGAAAATATCCCCCACACCATTACACCACCAGCAGCAGCAGCCTGAACCGTTGATACAAGGCAGGATGGATCCATGCTTTCATGTTGTTGATGCCAAATTCTGACCCTACCATCTGAATGTGCAGCAGAAATACAGACTCATCAGACCAGGCAACGTTTTTCCAATCTTCTATTGTCCAGTTTTGGTGTTGCTGTGTGAATTGTAGCCTCAGTTTCCTGTTCTTAGCTGACAGGAGGGTCACCCAGTGTGGTCTTCTGCTGCTGTAGCCCATCTGCCTCAAGGTTGGACGTGTTGTGTGTTCAGAGATGCTCTTCTGCAGACCTCGGTTGTAACCAGTGGTTGTTTGAGTTGTTGTTGCCTTTCTATCAGCTCCAACCAGTCTGTCAATTCTCCTCTGACCTCTGGCATCAGCAAGACATGTTGGCCCACAGAACTGCTGCTCACTGGATATTTTCTCTTTTTGGGACCATTCTCTGTAAACCCTAGAGATGGTTGTTTGTGAAAATCCCAGTAGATCAGCAGTTTCTGAAATACTCTGACCAATAACCATGCCACTTTCAAAGTCCCTTAAACCACCTTTCTTCCCCATTCTGATGCTCAGTTTGAACTGCAGCAGATCCTCTTGACCATGTCTACATGCCTAAATGCATTGAGTTGCTGACATGTGATTGGCTGATTAGAAATTTGAGTTAACAAGCAGTTGGCCAGGTGTGCCTAATAAAGTGGCCGGTGAGTGTATTACCACATGAACACTCACAAAAGTACCAAAAATTGGTACCCCTGAGTCCTGATGCCTTTTCCCAGGTACCAGGCATTGGTACCATATTGTTTCAAACGTGAAAGGTGCCCATCCCTACACAAAATAAACCAAAAAAATCTTGATTTCAGTTTTGTATCTGGATGACATGCACTATAAAGTTAATCTTTGGGGTTTTTTGAATTTTTTTTTTCTCCCATTTCTTCCTTACCTGTAATGCAGGAGGAAGTTCTAATATATTCTGCTCCATTTGCTCATTTAAACGTGTAATAGAAACAAATTCTTGCCTTTAGTTGAATTGTCACGTTTTTTGGGTCCATAGAGTGCCAGAGACCATAACCTGTATAATACACAGATGTAGTGTTTGTGATGTCACCCATTTGTTCCAGATACAGAGTTTTGACGCCCATTGTAAGTGGGTCCCATAATAGATAGATGAATTGAACTGAGCTTTGTTTGAGTGAGGATGAGGTACAGAGACAGGTCTTCAGCCTCTTTGCAGACAGCTACACGGTGTCCATCTGTTAGGAAAGTCATCATTCCCTTATATGGGTAAAACTGGTCAGTTTAAAAAAAAATTAAAATATCTATTTATTAAAAAAAAATCTTCCCTCAAACAGTGTCTGCTGAGCAAGAAATGTGCTCTAGAGTGGAAATCACTAAACATCAGCAGAGTTTGTGGTGTCTGGTGTTTCTGCTTTTGTAACCCATCCGTTAAGTTTTGTAACCCATCAGTTTAGTTTGTGCTTGATTTCAACCCCCCTGCTTTGATAAAACTCACTAGATTTCCTGTAATCCTCTTGCATTGAAAAATCATTGTATGTTTCTTTGTAATCGCTATCTAAATCAAACCAACTGTTCGATTTAAACACAGAAGACGTCACAGTTACAAACACTTTTAACAGTGTGCTTCTGACTGCTGTGATACCATTTTCACAAAAATTCTGTCATGTTTCAACTACTGTGACTATTTCTAGACGAGGCTAACAGCTGGAAACTTTACTGGACATAATTAAGATATTCTAGAAATGCTCTTATCAGCGGTATGTGATGAAACCAGCACACACTGAAATATTGTTACTTAAGATTGAACAACTTCTCAGAAAGTACAAAATTAAACTTCTCATAAGGAAACAAACCAAAATGTGCACTGAGATTGAAACTGCTTGCTTCTTTAATACTGTAAATCCCCAGAGTTTCTGATGCTGGTTGAGACAATGAATTAACACTTTGAGGTCTTTATCTAAACTCACTGACTTCTCTATCACATGCTTTAAACAGAATACATGTGACAGAAAAGTCAGTTCGACGGGAAGTTTGATATCAGTGACTCTGTTTTAGACCTGGATTAATTCAACCCTGATGTCTCACACTCAGATGTTTTTGTAGAGCTCAGCTGAGAAGAAATGACATAAATGTCAAACAGCTAAGAGAGAGCAGAGTAATATTAAGTCAGATCTGTCAGACCATCCCTCCAACATGGAACTCATTCCAAGCAGAAACTGCTGATTTTAAAAAGTTCAGTCTATGCAGAAGTGTTTAAAACTACAGATTATCAAGTGTCCACTTGAGGCTGGCTGCAGAAACACAAAAAAACCACAGACACACCCATTCAAAAGCTGATTTTCACAGCAGAAAAAAAAAATACAGCCTGGTCAAAAAAAAAATAAATCAGCTCACACTGTACAGTTTTTTAAGTAACTTGTTATTTTTCAAGATATTAAAAGTATTAAATTTTCTCCATTGGTTTGGCTCATTTATACTCTATATAAAAAAAAACAGACCATGACAGAGAGAGTTGAGATGGTTTCTCAATCCTTTAGCTGTACCGTTATCTGTAAATCTGAGAACAGAAAACCTTATGCTTAGTCAGCTCAGATTTTTCCCACATTATGGTATCCCAGCAGTCTTGTTTCACATTTTTTATTTCTGTTTTTGTGGAGAATTTCCTTAAATTTTGCTGACAGCGGAAGAAGAGGGAAAGTTTTGCTTAGTAGCAGAGTTTCATTGGAGAAGTCATTTGCTTTTCTCTTTTACCACATTTTAAAACCCCGTTTTTTGTCTCTTGCTGTTTGCTTTCCCTGCTGTGCTGTTTGTAGGTGAAGTGGCAGTGAAGTGGTTTGAGGCTGCTCAGACTGGACTCCCCATGTGTGCTCTTGGAGCTGTGTTGGGGCCACTTCGGCTCAATGCAAGGTACAAAATCCAAGATTGGTAAATAGGTTTTTGGTTTGGAATTAAATTTCTTGTCTTAGTAACTAAAGAAACTTTTACACATTGTCTTAATCACAGAGTTTTGTTTCTCTGTTGCAAACCTAGCAGATGATTCCTTCAGCCCACTGCAGACTTTATTAGTCATCTCTATTCTGTTATCTATGTCCTGTTTTATATTCAAATCCACTCTGCGCTGTGCCTCATTGTGAAACAGTCACCATTGTGTCTGTTACAGTGAACAAAGGCCCATAGTTTGCTTCCTTATAAGTTAATCATTCATCCTTCCTTGTTCTATGTGATAACTGCCTTGCATTTCTGGCAGGGGGTTGTGACACATTTACTAGAATCGCATTCCATCACTGTTTTAAAAAAAACCCTTGACTATGTTACTCTCTTTTATGACCTTCCCCTCAGCCGTTTACAGTCTCTCTTCACCTCTCTGGGACCCTGGGCCCTGCAGAACGGCCGGCGGTCCCGCTGCATCCTCAGCATCTTCTATGAGCGGCGATGGGAGCAGAGCCTGGAGGACCTGCGAGAGGAGCTCAACATAGAGCCTCCACCTGTCACACTAAGAGCTACGAATAAAGGAAGCACCTGAGAAGACAACCCCTGCACTGAGAGACTGAGGACAGGCACTTGACTTGTGAAATTTTAGAAAAAGAAGGTTGCTGAAGGATGTTGTCAAACCTTAACTTGTTCCTTTTCACAAATGTGTCTATTCATGTTTGAGTGAATTTGAAATAAACTGTATGAGATGTTTTTAACAGCGGGTCTGTTTTATTAGTCCCCATCATTTATTCTTCATTATAGACAAAAAAAGGGTTTATGAATTTTTAATAAAAACATATTAAATACTACACTAGATATAGTATTTTTTGATGATGGATTTTCTTGGCTGGAAACTATTACTTTACAGAGAGGTCCATAATCTGCTGCTGATATGTTGCTTGGCATGCAACATGCTAGGTGAGTCCTTACCTGCCTAGATTCACTGCAAAAACTGAAATTTTACTATATGATAATATACTATATGTTTTTGTCTTACAAAGGTGCTTGTCAAGACTAGAATAATAATAATAATAATAATAATAATAATAATAATAATAATAATAATAAGACACTTTTCTAGACTGGTCAAGTTTGTGGCTCATATTTAGCCTAAAAAGACTTCTTTTTTTTTTTGCATTGTGAGATATCAGTAGATTTCAGGATTTCACCTCAGAGGTGCTTCCTGATATCTGTTCCTGTCCTGTGGGCTGCTCCAGTTTCAGCTGAATGTCCTTTTGGTAACCAAAGCTGATGGTGATATCAAACAAAAAAAGTGAGTTGCTGGGAAACAACCCTTAAATCTTTACCTCACATGGTGTTCCCATTGAGCAGGTGACTAATTACAAATATCAGGGATTTCTTATTGATTGTGAGCTCTCCTTAAAGGTCCACATCACCAATCTTGTCACTAAATTTAGGGTGAAAAAAGGTCTCTTTCACAGAAATAAATCATGCTTCTCTCTCAGAGCTCAAAAATTTCTTGTATCCGCAACTTTCCTACCATTGCTTGATTAAACATGTCCCATACATGTCAGCCTCTGCCAAATGTTTGCAGCCCTTGGATGTTGTTGACCATTGTGCACTGTGAGCTCTATGCCATGTCTGGCTGGCCTTCTCTAAAAACTTGCAGGTTCACTCACTGGCTGTCTCTTATTTACAAGGCTCCCTGGAAAACTTTTGTCTACTTGTTCCTCGCGTCAGGACTGAAGTGGGGAAAAAGTGTCCAGCTTTGCTGTCCCTTATGCTTGTAATGCTCTACAGACTGACATTAACCTGTCTGAACTCATGTCTCTGCGAGCCTTCCATTCCTTACTAAATAAAAAACAAGAATCTCTGGACCAGTGCCGGTGTTTTGGAAGTTATTGTTTTCACTCACCTCCAGCACTTTACTTTGTAATTTATTTTGAAGTGTTGTTTTAATTGTTCTTTTAATGACGTTCTTTTACTGTATCTATTACTGTACCTATTTATTTATTATGACGTCTGCTGCAGACCTCTTGGCTAGGTCACCCTTGCAAAAGAGATCCAGATCTCAATTGGTTTCTATCTGGTTAAATAAAGGTTAAACGAAAATGAAAACCAATTTTTTACTTGGTGTGCACAAGAGAGACTGTTTGTTCTTTGCTTTGATCTATAAAAATTAAAAAAGGTACCATGTTGAGGTACCTAAACATGTCCCTGTGACTGTGATGAAGTAGAAGAGTAGGTGATTTTCCATACTGTACATCAGGGTTCTCCAACTCCTACCCTGGAGGGCCGAGACGCTGCAGGTTTTCTTTCCAACCAAAAACTCCACCAGCTGATTTCACTAATTACCTCCCCTTCAAGCAGAGAGCAGGGACTAATCAGCGAAATCAGTTAGTGGAGTTTTTGGTTGGAAAGAAAACCGGCAGCGTCTCGGCCCTCCAGGGTAGGAGTTGGAGATCCCTACTGTACATAAACACAGCATTGCAAGGTTACATACCTTTCATTTTTTGAACCGCTTATCTTGTTCAGGGTTGCAGGTGGCTGGAGCCTATCCCCGCTGTCATTGGGCGAGAGGCGGGGTACACCCTGGACAGGGCACAGGGCTGACACATAGAGACAGGCAACCATTTACTCACACATTCACACCTATGGACAATTTAGAGTGTTCATTTAACCTGATGAGTTTGTTTTTGGACTGTGGGAGGAAGTCGGAGTATCTGGAGAGAATCCTCGGGGAGAACATGCAAACTCCACACAGAAAGGCCCACCACTGGGAATCGAACTGGTGACCTTCTTGCTGTGAGGCTGCAGTGCTAACCACTGTGCCACTGTGCAGCCCCACAAAGTTACATATTGAATAATAAATATGTTAAATTGACAAACTTTGAAATTTTATTTAAAAAAAAAAAAATTGATATTTATTACCCCATAAAAACACACAGAAGTTCCTAAAATTGGTACCGTTGAGTACTGATACCGATTGCCAGGTACCAGGCATTGGTACTATATTAGTTCAAACGTGAAAGGTACCCATCCCTACACAAAATAAACCAAGAAATCTTAGTGTCAGTTTTATATCTGGATAACATGCACTATGAAGTTTAACTTTGGGGTTTTTTTTCGTATCTTGTTTTTTGTTTTTCTTCTCCCATTTCTTCCCCACCTCCAATGCAGGAGGGAGCTCTCATATACTCTGCTCCATTGGCTCATTTAAACATATTCAATTAAAAAAATTATTGCGTTAAGTTTGTTGTTGTTTTTTGGGTCCATAGAGTAAAAGAGACCATAACCTGTATAATACACAGATGTCTTGTTTGTGATGTCACCCATTTGTTTCAGATACAGAGTTTTGACGTCCATTGTGAGTGGATTCCATAATAGATAGATGAATCGAAATGAGCTTTGTTGGAGTTAAGATGAGGTAAAGAGACAGGTCCATCTATGTCCGTCTATTAGGAAAGTAGTTACTCCCTTAAATGGGAAAAAAAACTGGTCAGTTTAAGCACTTTAAAAATATCTATTTATTAAAAAAAAATCTCCCCTCACTCAGTGTTTGCTGATCAAGAAATGTGTTTTAGATGGAAATCACTTAACATCAGCATTTTTGACTGGATTTGTTTGTGCTGTGTGTTGTTTCTGCTTTTCTAACACATCTGTATCTGCTATGATCTGATATGAAAAAAAAAACGCAAGTTGGTGCTTGATCTCAGCGCCAGCTTTGATAAAACTCACCAGGATTCATGTAATCCTCTTGCTTTGAAAAATGATTGTATGTAGCTTGTAATCAAATTAAATACTACATCTTAGATATATCATTTTTGTATGATGGATTTTCTTTTTTGGCAGGAAAACATTTGCATATATAATCAGTCATTTGAACACTGTGAGCATTTTTCTTCTGAAATACATGTTGTAAATAGGACAGAAACCGCACCATGCACCTGGAGCTTTAGGTGTTTAAGTGAAAGAGGAGCTGATGTCCACTGAAATAAAAGTGCAGCTGTGTTTTTTTCCTGTATCTCACCCTCTCTAAAGAAACACCTTTCTCTCATGTGGTTACCAAGGAAATTAACAGGAAATGTTGCAGTTATTGCGGTCATTGTGACAGAAATAACCGGTTCACTTTTTCCATTTCAAGTTGATGACAAACTGAAAAGGAAATATGGTGACATTAACCCGCACAATAACATACTATACCTTAGATAAGAGGAAGTACAGCTGTCATCTCTTCTTGTTCTTGTTTCTGAACCCTACTCGTGGGATCTGCTTAAAGAAAATCTTCTCTTAAAGTCTTACACTGGATTATTAAAGAGAGGGTATTGTGCTTCTCTAACTAAATACTTGTGTTCTGTCCCTCTGGTGCTCCCCTAGTCACTGCATATGATGAACAGCTTAAAGAAATCCCTATTTTTCTTTTTCTGGTGTTTTGGAAAAACCCTTACTTCAGTCTCTGCTTGAAACACTTTAGTTTAGCTGCTGTCTCTTTAAGGCTCCCAGCTCTACAAACCCCTTCCTTCTGATTGGTCTGCTCTCTAAAGGTCTGTTGGGGGGCAGAGCCAAAGGCAGACCTTGGTGTTAGGGCCCAACATTTGTGTTATTACCCAGTTAAAAGATCCTTTTGCAATGACCATATCATTTCAGCAGCAGGCCAGTCTTTACACACTCATGGTTCAGCCTCTCAGAGGTCATGACTAGCTTGATGGGTTGACACCCTGTAGCAGCCAGCAAAGAGGCCAAGGCCTGCTTCTTAAAGAAGTAAACACCTGTAGATCACTTCTATCAGATTATATCCTGGACAGAGTGATATGTTTGTCTTTAAAGTTTATGTAGAGTGGACATGATTGTTTTAAATGACTGTGGTGTTTCCAGTTTGTGGTCATTATTCTTTCAAACAACAGCTTCAAGGAAATCTAGTTTTTGTTTTTTAGTTCCTGAATGTAAAACTTTTGCAGATTTTTCCCTGCCAACAAAAAATCTGCATCTTTCAGGATTTTTTGCAGTGGTTTCTTTTTGTTCTCTTACTGAACAATCTTCTTTGTCGTGCATGGTTACTGAGCTCTTTCTGACATGTTGTGTCAAAGGAACACAGTGATCCAGGTCACTGTGCCCACTTCTCATAATCTGAAACAAACACATGCAGATAGGCTGTTTGTCCTGACACTAACAAAAACAGAAGTATTTAATGTGTAGCTTCTCCCTGATCAGTTGTTGTGTCATAAAACCCAGCACTGGGAGCTGTCTGTGGTCCTGCAGGGGTATTTTTCAAGACGCAAATGTTGCAACAGACCTCTTGTTGAGGTTTGTGAAGGTTTATTAAATCTACTGCCCTCTGGTGGTATCTCACCCCAACTGAAAGGCAGCAGAGGGATCAGAGCTGATCTACTTCAGCTTTTTTAGATTTGTGCTCAGAAATATTTCCACTTTGACCTGGATACTAAAATGAAATGAGAGAGGAGAGGGATGAGCCATATTTTCAGGTTTTTACGCCACATTTCACATGTGGAACTGCAGGGACACTATGCCAGGCTGCTCTTTGTCCACTTCAGCTCTGCCTTTGATACTATACTCCCAGAACGATTGACAGGAAAACTGATGGATATAGGACTCCCGGCCTCCACCTGCTACTGGCTCAGACACTTCTCTCCAACTGGGTACAGAGAGTCAGAGTTGGCCGCCACTTCTCCACAGCCCTCAGCCTCAACACCAGCTCTCCACGTGCCTGTGTCCTGAGGCCTCTGCTATATCTGTACACAAATCTAAAGGTCTACAGTTTCATTTAGCAGACACTTTTGTCCAAAGCGACTTACAACACAAGCAAGAACATATGTGACTGTGTCAGCACTCACCCAGACAACACCAAATCATCAAAAGTGTGGTTGTGAAAAAGGTCCAACAACGGCTCCACTTTCTGAGGATTCTCAGACAGATCAACTTGAAGAGGAAGCTGCTGACTGTCTTCTACCACTGCTGTATTAAGAGTGTACAACTGTGCTGTTCTGTGACACACAGGAAGACGCTACAGAGGGTTATCAACACCAACCAGAACATCATCGGCCACCCTTTCCTCTCCCTACTGGACCTTTTCAGCACCCGGTGTCTCAAGAGGGCCGCAGCAACCTGAGAGACACACCCAGGACATTGTGGTAGACGTTTCAGGATGCTAAAAGCATGGATAAATAGACTCAGAGACAGTTGTTACTACAAGGCCATTGTTAAACTGGAACATTTGACATAATCCTGTGTCATTCAACCTCGGGGTAAGTGCAATAATTGTCTAAATTGGATGTGCTGCTTGTTTGCAGTGTCTGTAAAAAGTCTTTTAAATTGTGCATAGCTCTGATACATACAGCATTGGTTAGTTATTAACGCTTTAATGTTTCTGTTTTATTTATTATTTTTCACATCTTTTGCACTAAGAGGAGAGCTGTGCACTATTTTTGTTGTGCTTACATACTCTGTACTAATGTTCAACAACAATAAAGACTCTAATATAATCTAATTTGTCAAATTGAAAAGTTCAAATACATGAAACCTTTACTAATTTTCAAGGGACAAATTCATGACTTCTCAGTGTTATTACAGAAAGAAAACTATATATATAATTTTTTTTTTCTGGAGTTATTCCTCTGTTCTTATGTAATAATTTATTTTCAGGGAGGCTTCAAATACAGATAAAACTGATCATATAGTACAAAATCATTTCAAAAGCTTTTCTGAAAAAACAACTGTCAGTCAAAAATACTGTCCTAGCACTAAAGAGAGGTAAAATCAACAGATGAGTCTCCTACATTATTACAACATGAGTACAAAAATCAGAATATCTACAGAATAAATAAAAATGTTCTCTAGAGAGTAGAGCAGATGTCTACTGAGGAAAAGTCTTTGGTGAGTACAACCCCAGCCCTTCTGGCCCATTTTTTCTTTAATTTACTTTATATTTATTTTCAGAGATCATCACTCCTTTCATGGCTGCACAGATTGAGGATCTTTAGTGTGTATTTTCTCTTGTATACTTCACATGTCAGAGGTCAGTTTTTGGCGCGCACTCTGTCAGTGCAAAATGGTGATGCTGCGGTCAGTCACAGCACAGGCCGCCAGCAGAGGTCCGCTGAACGGGTGTGTGAATGTGTACAGAACAGCAAAGGAGTCCAGCTCATAAAACAGCAGAGTCTGAGTTGGCCAGTCCAGCAGTAGGCCGATCCTCTGGGGTCGACTCACCACCTGCAGCGGCACCTTCCTCCCTGCGTGGCAGAAAGAATAGTCCCCGTCGTAGTGGGACAGCACCCACGACTTACTGTTGTGACCCAGCCGCGCCTCGTTCCCTGAGCCTTTACGCTCCAGAGTGGTGTAGCAGACTCCCACCTTGAAGGCGCCGCTCTGACCCACATCCACCACCCAGCTGTAGGTGCCAGAGGACATGGACAGTGACCCCAACGCGTTGGGCCAGAGGTCGAACCGTGCAGGGTCGTAAGGCGGGGACAGGCGAGGTTTTTTACGGAGGAAGGTTAAAGTGCAGAAATCTTCAGACAGCGAGAGGAGAGGGCTCACGGTGCGCTCATCAAACTTCAGATAGGGGGATCCATAAGCTGTGGAAAGACAATAAACATGAGTCAAAGGATACAAAATGCACCATTACCTCAAACTTTCTGTTTATTTTTTTTATTTTTATTTTTATTTTTTCTATCTTAGAGCTGCTATTAAAACATCCACCAAAATATTTTTTTTTTCAATTTAAGTTGTAAAAATTAAAAGTTGTAAAGTGTTGGACAACTTAAATTAAGGCACATTTTCTAGTTTTTCTGTTTCACCTCTTGCTGAAAATACTTCCATACATTAACTCAAGGCTCCTGTGAGGAAGCTTTGATCTGCGTGGGTTTGGCGCCCCCTACAGTGATTCTTCTCTCATTGTTCCTAATGACAAAACCTCATCCTGCTTTCTTGTATTTGTTAAATATATCACACAGAGTGGATCTTTGCAGTGAACAAAGCCTGTTTTGAAATGAACATGTTTACATGCACAGTTTAGTCCAGCTTCAGTAAAAACTTAAGCTCAATTTAACTAGACTACTACCCCTGTAGTCTGCCCCCTACTGCATCCCAGAACGATTGAAACTATCGCCTTGGTCCACAGAAAAAAACACAAGTACTTTTAGGGTCTGCTGTGTTAGAGGGTATAACAGACTTTTTAATGTTGCTCTGAGGAAAGAGGATCACAAAGAGAGGAGGAGAATTAACAACATGAGTCTGATTCTGTCCAAGGTTTCTGCCCGTTAAAGGGACCCTTTAACCCTACTTGGTAAATGCTGCAAGGTCCTGTACTCATGGTGGGTTAAGATGAGATAAGATTCCTTATCTTGTCTTGCTGTTGGGTTTCTGCTGATTTTTTTTTTTTTTACATTTACGGGTCTAGACCTGTAAATGTTGTAAAGTGTCTTGAGATAACTCTTGTTATGATTTGGCGCTATACAAAAAAAGACTGATTGATTGATTGATTGAATTAGAGGAGCAAGATGCAGCTTTGAAACGCCCCCACACCATTCATTGTATTGGAACAACTAACTTATATTGTCAGGAAACATGGTCACTTTTAATTGAGTTTCTAGGCTGGTACGAAGCCTATTTATTTGGAAAATGGTGCTGAGTTGTTTTTGAGTTGTGTGTTGTGTATTTACTTATTTTATTTTATTACTTTAATTTTTCTTTTTTTCTTCTGTTTATTATGTATATTTATTTTATTTTGAGGTATCATGACATCAGTTTAATGTATACTCTATGTTGACTGTAAAATTGTTATTTGTCTTGTCATATAAAGCACAATAAATATACTGTTTAGATAACACCACAAGGGTTAAAAATGGAGTAAACATCCTATAAAACAGTGACTGGTAGGCCTTGAAACAGATCATAATAATAAATCAGTTTTAAAACAATGGATATTTGGTAAGCTGGGATTTGAATAGTTTTTTATGTAAATGTTAGAAATAAAAAGTTTGGCAAACATCATAAAAATCAATATCAAAGCATCACTTCCCAGTTTTTTATCAGATATTTTTCTAATTCACTTCCCTAATAACGACAAGTCATACTGTTTAGTCTACTATCACTGGGATAACAAAATTATTTCATGATTTTCCCTGTTAAAGTTTACTCAGACGGCAAATTTAAATCTGAGAGTTGAGCAAAAAGCAGTTTCATTTGAAGCTTTGTTCATCTCCTCTCTCACCTCAACATGGTCTCAGCAGACGTCTGTCTAACATGAGTCTGTTTCTGCTGTTAAAGGAAGTTTTTTCTTACCCCTGTAACTGTTAATGCCGCAAAGGTCTCTACTCGTGATGGGTTAACATGAGATCAGACTCCTCATCTCGTCTTCTACTTAAGTTTACCTCAGTTTAAGATATTGTTGATATAAACAAACTTTTTGTACTGAAATAAAACAGAACACACCGTTTGGCCCCAGCATCACTGCAGAGGCCCACAGCCCTCTGAGCAGCTTACTCTCACTGCAGGCCAGGTTCAGGTTCAGCTGGTCTGTGTCACAGGGCTCCCCAACGCCTTCTGCCTCCTCCACCCTGACCCACACAAATACACACACACACACACACACACAGCAAAAAGAGGAGACATGTTATCTTTCCAGAATGTTTTTAGCAGGAAATAAAAAGTGTGTCATGTGTCAAAGGTTACCTTTCAGCGATCTCCTGCACACTGGTCTGAAAGCAGAGACAGGAAGTCAGTGGTTATGTATTTCAGTCATTTACAGTCATCATTAACAGGACGTCATTACAGCACAAGTCCCTCTGCTCCTCGTCTCTCACCGCTAGCTGTGCATCTGGACTGTGTGTCAGGGTGTGCACCAGCCCTGAGCGTGTTTGTGTCAGACTGGAGAGAGCCTGGCTCCAGTGGGCTCTCTGTGTGAGGAGACACTGCTCCACCCGCTCCTCCTCTCTCTGCACCTCCTCCAGCAGACGCTGCTCCTCCTCCTCCAGAGCTTCACGTGCTGCGCTGACCTGAGCCAGGACCTGCTCCCTCGCCCTGCTGGCTGCAGACTACACACACACACACACACACAGACGGACAGATGTGAAGAGGATAAATCAGACTGTCAGTAGTGGTCAGTTACAGATTGAATTAAAGAATCACCACTTTAAAAATATGACTGAAAACAAGTACACCAAACACACCACGACATGTTTCTCATTTCAAATAATCCCCAAAGTTTATAATCAGAGGTGATTCAAATTAATCTCTTTAAGGCTCCTCCTGCAAAAACAAAATATTTAGACCAGAGCATGATTACCTCTCGTGGCAATAAATACACAACACAAATTTTTCAGCTGTAAGAGATTTACTCTTGCAAAAAGTAACCTCTTGTTGTAGGCAATGATATGCACAACTTAATGCACTAAAAATTAAATAGAATCAAATGTTTATGTCTTATTTTTAGTAAAAAAAAAAAAAAAAGTCTTATTACACTTAATGAGCCACATTCACCTGTGAATGTAAGAAAACCTTGTACTTGATCAGTTTCTTTAATAAGAATAATGGAATAACACAAAAACGTATCAGTTTTCTGGCAGCATTGGCAGATTTCTTCACTCTTGACAAGCAGTTCACGCATCATCTTTATCTTTTAAGATCCTTATCTAGACTTGCCAGCTGAATGTGGCTCATATTGAGACTAATAAGACAAATTTTTACAAGAAATAAGACAAACACTTGATTACATTTCAGTTTTTCCATATGTAATTACAAGATGAGTTTCCTCTCATGTAATTAAGGTTAATTTTCAGGACTAATTCAGGGCTATTGTTTTTACCTTTCTTTTATAATTTCACCATCCATAAACTGCTTCAAAAAGGATTTTTTGATGAAATTTTCATTATATCAGTACTACAATTTCACACATGCTGGGACAGAGAATTGAGACCATCAACCAAAATTTACAACTAATTACTGTGTTATTTCTTATCACATGAACAAAAAAAAGCAACACATCCTGTTGTTTAGGATTTTAAAAGCAAGGGTTATCTAAAAGTCAGCAGAAAAGTTCCCAAAGTTTGGATCCTGGAACACTGATGAGAGTCACAAGGTATGACGCTAATCATTAATTTCATTATGAATGCACATTTTAAAACTTTCTGAAGTAGTGTTTTCTAAATGAACATGGTGTGGCAGAACAGACAGCCATTATTTTCAGATTTTTTAAAAAAATATACAAAAAAAAAGAAGAAAAAAAGAATTTGATTTATTTGATATTTCTAAAAGCATGCACTCCAGTACTTTTACTCAAGCAATAATCTGACCAAGTAATCTTCACCAGTAATGTAGTCACTGTAGTCACTGTAGTCATTTTAAAAACTTTGACTTAAGTATTGAAGCTGTGTACTTTGTCCTGCACAAATTAAAAGTAGGAAAAGCAGAATTCATGGGCTGTAAATGCTAACACTTCATTGAAAGTTGGCGAGACATCCTCTTGGATTTGAGCTCATGACCTGTCTGTTTATATTTTGCTCAAGAAACTAGATGCAGTAAATCAGGCTTCTGGTTTATATTTCTGTATTTAGAGCCAAGATTGGTGATACTTTTGTATTTTGGGCTTTGGACTTTTGATTCTTTGGCTGCTAGACCAATTAATCCATACAACAAAGACCAGCTTGGCTTTAAAGAAAGCATACTATGTAAACAAAGTTACCATTAAAACTGTCAGTGTAAGAAGAGTTGATAAAATTTTACTGTGCAAACAATTTTTTTTTCCTGCTGCCTCAAACTGAATGTAAAGCCGTACATTTCTACTTTTGTTTCCTGGAGTAAAGTCATGACTGCAGTTTGTAGTGACTGAAGATAATCTGACAAACCCTCTCTCTGTTTCAGCTGCTAAAGCAAAGTTTTAACTCTTTTTTTAATTAGATTTTCAGATTAAGACTGAAGACAGGAAAGTGTGGTTGCTTTGGGCCTTTCAGTAGAATAAAATTCTTCTTCTCACAACCACCTGCTAACCACACATCATCTTACTTGTTCAATAATAAAGTCTGTTATGAAGGCTAAGGTTGAAGGCTTTCAGGGTTTCCTAACATTTCCAGCAAAAATCTGATAAAAAAAAGTGAAGCACTTCCTTTGCATGCTGGTTTTCACACTCCTGATCTCTGATAAACATTTATAGTGTTGAAAAATAAGCCTTTGTTTCCTCCTCACATTTTTAAGCTCTCTAAATAACTGGATAACAACACTTGTTTTCTTGCAGTGTAAAGATAGTAAACTCCTGGTCTCAACACAAAAGTAAAAGAAGCAGACATTCTCAGTTTCTGTAAATCTTTAAGCAGCTTTCTCCTTTGTGCCAAAATCAGGAAACATGGTGGTCAAACTGTGACATTTCCTGTTGCTCGTAAACTGCCAAAAATGTTGACAGTTGGTTACAGAGATCGTTGATAACTCAACAAGTTCCTAAAATACGTCTAAAACAAACAAGTATATAGATATATGTTCCTGGCAAAGATGTTTTTCATATCTGAGACAAGCCATCCAATGTCAAAACTCTGCCCTTGTGAAACAGACTAAGCCCTGCTAATCTCAGGGTTTCAATATTTAATATAGCAAGGTGTGTGTGATCATTAGTGTGTGGTTGCGTGGGAGGAGATGAGACGCATTTCTCACCTGGAGCTTTTGCTCTTTCGCTGTCAGCGTCTGGTCGATAAACTTCTCAATCCTCTGAGCCTGCAGCTGTATTTTCTCACACACATCCACCAGTTGATTCTAGTGAGCAAACACACACACACACACACACACACACACACACACACACACACACACACACACACACACACACACACACACACACAGAAACTGTGGTTTTAGAGAACGATCCTCACACCGCCTGAACAGCATCAGCTTGAAACTCAACAAGAAATTCCTGTCCTTTCAAATACCAGGCGGAGGAATCAGGGAGGAATAAGACATGCAAACTGTGGCACACCCAAAACTAAATATACAAGTGTAGCTGTGTCCTATAGTCTCAAAAGATGCATTTCACATTGCTTGAGTGTCTTGGTACTAGTATTGGAAAAACTTTACAAAGTTTTTGAGTGAAATTGAGTAAAACAAGGGTGGTGCCATTGATTTAATATGATAACTCATAGTCTAAGATATCAGCTTTCTGTAAAGTGCTGGAAAACTGTCACAACATGTTTTCTATGACAAAAAATAGTCTGTAAAAACACATCAGCCAGATCAGATTGTCTTCCAACAGCAAAGCAGGGTGCTTTATGTTAAAATAATGCAAGTTAGCCTATACACTGCAGAAACTTAAATCTAATGAAGAGTTACCATCTTATTTTAAGTAAAAAATAGTAAGAAATGTTTTATTGGATGTTAAAGGAATTTTCCTTTTTTTGTTTGTGGCTGCCTGTAACCTTAAATCAGGTAATAACCAGTGACAATAAAAAACACAAGACTAATAATACTTTTAACTTTTCCATTTTTATTACTAGTTTAAAAAGTCGTATTAGACTTAATATGAGCCATAATCACCTGACAGGTCCAGAAAAGTCTTATTCAAGATATAAATGTGAAAGCATGATGCTTAACATGCAGTCCAGGTGTCATTTTGGCTTTGAATACCTTGAAATGAGTCAATTTTTTTGGACTGTGTCAGGTGAATGGTTAATAAGACTTTTTTCTTTTCTTCTAAAAATAAGACTAAAACTCTTGCTTAGATTTCAGTTTCTGCGGATTAGCGTTATTTTAATGTTATGTTATGTTATGTTATGTCACAGTGATGTAAATGCGATTTTTCTGTGATACTGCTGCTTTTCCTGTTTTGTTTACTCGTTCATGTGGGCTGGGCTTCTTTTTATGACACTAAACTAATCATATGACGAGTAAGACGTAAGGCATCATTCACATATCAGTTCAGAAAAGTCTATTTAAGCTGATTGTATATCTAGAAATAATTAATCTTGCTCATTTTTTAAGTTTAAACACCTGTGAAGCTCTCCACGTGACCACTTACCCTGACCGCTGTTACTCTGGTAACCAAGGGGGTCACCGTGTGTCCATGGCAGGAGCCCACAATGGCGCAGTGGGAGCAGATGAGCTTCTGCTCGGTCGAACAGAACCTGTCCAGCTCGGCCTCATGTTCCACACACAGCTCACTTTCACCGGAGAAGATCCCGGACTCGGTGTCGGTGCTGGTGTTCGCTCCTGGTGAGGTCGCTTCACTGGAGCCGTCAAAGGAGCTCTTGTCCCCCGCCTGCTGCTGCTTCTTCACCCCGTCGCCCAATACGGTGAAAATGGGCTGCTCGAAATCCATTTCCTCGAGGCTCACGTCGTTAAAAGACTTGTTGTGGTCGAGGGGAGAAGTCGGGCATGTTAGCTCGCAGGTTATGAGCTCCTCAGTCATGGCACAGGAAGGTAGCAGGTGCACCTGTACAGCGCAGTCATACAGGTGGAACAGGTGAGCGGAACACGGAAGTAACACGGACACCAGAGGTCAGAGCTGACACAGAGAAAAAGGGTTTTTCTCGTTTTCACCTGTGTGTCAGTTTACAGCTGCCTGTAAAGTTACGTCATGTTACCACCTGTAACAAACTGGGATTTGACAAAGAGCTAAAAACTCATTGCATACCTTCCTCCCATGTTTGTTTCAGTATGATCCCTAAATACTTGTTAATTCCTCAAACACAAGTGGAGCCCAACCATAAAAAGAGGAGCCTAAAGTGGGTATTCTTTAATTTTTATCCATCCTCTATAGAAAAAAACATGTTGGAATCCAGACACCAATAAACTCTGAGGTTCTTGGCTCAACAGTTTACTTCACCAGAAAGATGTAGCCTACATTTTCCCCCAGACTAGGAGCTCTGAGATTTCATGCTATTTTTAGTGTGGTGTTTTGATCAGTTTGCAGACAGTTCAGGGATTCCTACAACATATCAACTGCATACAAAAGGATTGAAAATCTGCACACATTTTGTGTAAAGCATTAAGCATTGCTACTTTATGTTGAAGAAAAAAATATATATATAAGAATTAGTTGGCTCATTAGTGTACTTTGTTTTATCCCTTGATGCTGGTAGTACAAGTGTCCTGTTTCTGTAGTGATTCATTCAGAAGGAAATTTGACCAAACAAACAAACAAAGCTTGGCAATAAAAGGTTTCTATCCATACTTATCCGACTACAAGCTTAGAATGAAGCTGTTTTTGTCAAAGTTGCAGGAAACTGGTTGAAAACAGATCATATCTACAGAAATTCAATCCAGCTACTCCTCCCAGCTCCAGACTGGATAGGGGAGACTGACATGTCTTGGTTAGCACAAGGTGGGTTTCCACACATTTCACTTTGAAGAGATAACAACAGGGACACTGAACTGCCATTGTTTTAAACACAAAAGACTGTTATGATGGGAGAAATACAAAGGACACTGGTGTTTTAAAGCAGAATGAACTGAACATGAAGTTTATTGTAGAAGAAAGAGTAGGCTTCATCCTATGACAGTGAAAAGCTTTTGGGAGCATTGGTGTTGTTAGACCCTTTTTTAAGAGTGCTGAAGCACTTCCACATCTTCTCCCAGCACCAAAAAAAAAAAAAAAAGTTACAGACATGTGCCCTACCAGGTTATTAATTCAGCAAGTAACAATTTTAATAATTTAAAATAAAGTGAACCTATAATAGTGTAATTCAAACATACAACTGTAATTACGGGTCACGCTGATGCTTTACGTTTTAATCCAGAGTGGATTCCTCTGATCCTCCTCTTACCTGAAAAAACAGAAATCATACCAATGATGATAAAAGTACTTCTCTTTGAATTATTTTTTTGAGGGTTGGTTGAAACGCCTGCAAGAAACTCTCAATATTACAATCTCTCTGTGGGGTTAGTACTCCTAAAACTCAGATTCTAAAATCATCCCTGATTGGGAAGAAGTGAGGGTCACATCCTTTTATTTTAAAAAGAGTGGTTTTGAGCATAGATTTTCAAATGGATAATGTAAGAGTTGTAGATGCTTAGAGGAAGAGAGTTCAGAGCTCTGCCCCCTCGAGTTGGTGAGATGAAGAGAAGGTTGTTCAGGTATGACTCTGTAACCCACTTGTCATTTTTATAATTCCATATCTTTAGATAAGTCATTTGGACTTGTCAGGTGATTGTGGTTCATATTAAGTCAAATGAGACTTCACCCAAATAAGATTTATACTCTTGCTTAGTTCTGAGTTTTTGCAATGTGACATTATTGAAGTAAACAGAGAGAAGGCTTCAAATGAGATGTTGTATGGAAGATTGATGTGGAAACACTGCTGTCATTCAGGTGTCACTTTGAATTAAAACAAACAAAAAAAACAATATTTTAGTTATACCTGGTTTCAAAATAGAAAATGGGAGAAAAAAAAATCATATGTTTGAGGTTTTTGCTCATCAATATCACAGTCATAGTTTTTCAAGACTCATAGCCCAGTTTAGTACTGCCCCAGTCTCACAGTCTCTGTAATATGAAACCTGACCTCTAGGGGGAGGTCTTTCACTTTTCTGCCTGAACTGAAGCTGTAAAGCATTCATAACATTTGGAAAACCATGACATGAAAAATAAGTCAAAGGAAACCATGACCTGTGAAGCAACTGAAATCCTCTATTGTGCAAGGATGGAACACAATTTTGCTTTTAATACTCCAAAATATGTCCTCCTATGTTCACAAATGTTTAAAGTGTTGTTAATAGAGGTGATGCAGCACAAATCCTCCAGCTACTTCACATTTGACACGTTTCTGAATAGAAAACCCTCTCTTTCAGCAGTCTCCCTCTGTCCTCAAGTCCAGTACTCACTGCACCTGCCAGCAGTTAAGCTGTTGTGTGATGTTATGTAGCTGAAGAAATAATAGCAATTTGCTGGCAGTTTGAAATCTCAGAGAAGTCTTATTGTGTTGTCTCTTTGTATTCTGCTTTACACTAGGAAGATGATTTTGTATGCATTTTTACTGAACAATAGCCACTTTTATTCTTTTTAAGTCCTTTGGAGGTGAAGTCTCAGTCTAAAGAGGTTAAACACACAGAACATCTAATATTAATTCTAATACTTTGTCATTATTGCTATATTCCGAAATAAAAATGTATTTTAATGGTCGCTTTCTTATGTAATGACATTTTTGATGTGTCCGTCAGTCCAGAAGTAAATCACTGTAGATGGTTGCATGTGGATGCACTGAGCAACTGTCAAAGGGTACAATGGTTTTCAAAGTGATTTTGATCTCATGTAGTGATTTCAACTACAGAATCACGTTTGTTTTAAATGCAAAAAATTGGGCTTGAGAGTGAGGCAGAGAGTAAAAGATAAAGGTAAACTTTAAGACAGTGCCACTGAAGTTGTATTTCAAGCAATGTTCTTTTTTTCATGAAATTGCTCCTAGATATGTTGTGATATGTCATCTACCTACTGCCATGTATTCATTTGTTGTGCTGGATACTTTGCAGCCATTTTGCAAAAATAAATAAAACCAGCTTCTATAACATGATTTGCATTAAAATGTTTGAGCACCTATAATTTAAGATTTCTCAGTGCTGAAAAAGATATTTTGGGCATCTTTACAATTATCAGTCAATGTTTATTTTTTTTATTTTTGTATTTGGAATTACATTATTTCTTCAAGTTGATTTTTTTTTGACATAAATAAAGATAGGATTATAATACAATCAAATTAGGCTTTTTAAATCTCACATTCACACGCCCATCAAACATTTCGCGCGAAAATGGCTGGAAATGGTCACGAGAGTGTGATGACGCTACAACAAAAAAGGTGGACTTAAAAAATACTCATTTGCTATTGGACAGTTTCACGGAAAGCCTGGCTCTAAAAACATAACGCTTCATTTGATTGGTCGAAGTGATTAGTGACTTGTCCCTGCCCACCCCGCCCCCATCAACACGGTCGGTTTTCCTGCGCCAGCCGCGGTGTGTCACCCGAGGCTGGGCTGCTGCTGCCAGAGAGACCCGGAGCCAGGGCAAACCTCAACCAGTCGACCCAAACTGGCATCGCAGCGGGGCTGAGGGGCTGCCCCTGCGATTATTAACACTGAACACCGTTAAGTTTGGATCCTACGCCTCTGTCTGTCATCACTGCCCGTCCTCCTGATGTCGGATTTCAAGCTCGGGATCGTTCGGCTCGGCCGTGTGGCCGGGAAGGTGAGCTGGATCCCAGGGCTGCCATGTGCGGCCGGGAAGGGCCCGGGGGACCGAAAAAACGATGGAAAATTCTCTTTCACGATGATGATTCGGTGCTAGACAACTCTCTACATCTGTATCAAACCGCTGTCGGTGCCAAGGTTGGCAAGCCTTTCGTTTTTTAGTCGCTTTGAGTGGATTACAGAAGCCGGCCGTGTCGATCTGGTTTTCCGTTCCTCTGCCGCTTCGCTCGCTATGCAGCTAAAGCTAACTAGCATGTAGTCGGTTGCGTTAGCTCTAGGTTCACGCTAAACGGTCTAATAATGTAAAAAACAGATAAAAACGCGTGTTCCTCTGTGCTTCGGGTTTCTGTTAGCAAATAAATTGTGAGGGCAGTCCGTGTTCTTGTAGCGTGTTAGTGTAAACACATCAACGGTCGCTGGTTTGGCTAGCAGTGCCACGCTAGCTGTGTTATGTGGATTACAGGCGGTGTGTCTGCTGATGAGGAAGCCACCGCCATGCTCCATCAACTGAGTCTTTGTGCAACGTGACAAAGCACCGGCAGCACAGCCCACTGCTCAAAATCTGGGGCCGAAAATCTGTGTTGTGTTCGGCTTCGGCAGTTGATCTCTCCGTACATGTGGCCAGAAGTTGCTCAACGTTGGTCTTGTAATGGCTCCTGGCTGCTCTGCTCACGCCACACTCACTCGAGATAGACGCGTTTTGATTGAGCTGTGACGAATCAGCTGCACACCTGCTGTATGACAGATCAGTCTGATATCTATTCCCATAATGTCAGATCTGTTAATATCTATACTATAGTGTGACAGTCCTGGAAAAGTGTCACATTGCATGTTTGGACCTTCTGGTATGGAGGTAAACCCGTGTTGAAGTGTGGGGCTACCCTGTCAGTATCTGGTCACGTGCAAGTGTAAATCCTGTCTACATACACAGGTAGTCCTAACACAAGTGTGCCTCTTTCTTGTCAAGTCCACACATTAACCGGTCAAACCAACTGCATTTAAAGGATTGTGAAATCATCGTTTTTTGTCGACATTCTTTATCTATGATGCCTAAAAGACGTTTACTTCAAAGGTCCCGTGTGGACTTTCTAAATTATCATGCAGTAGTCTCACTTCTATGTATTTTGCATTTTCATAATCCAAAATTTAAATTGAGATAAACACCAAAATGAGTTATTTTGAAATGCTATACATTTCTGTGGCAGGGTTAGGTTTTTACAGTGAGAACAATATTCCATTTGAATCAAAAGAAGAAAGGATTTTCTTGGATTTATTTTCTGGTAATAGTGGACACTGGAGCTGGACTATCAAACAGAAAAAAGACTTCAGAGCAGAAGAAAGCTAAAGAGGAGAATAATCAAGTACGAAGGCTGTAAAGCAGAACCTGTGAAGAGATTAGCAAATCTGCTGCCCTGTGAACTCAAAGCTCTTAATATCTTGATTGATTGACTGTCACTATTTCTCACTTAACTTGTTATTAGCTCCACATTTGCTTTGTAGTTCCTTCTAAAGATTTCCATAAATGCTAACATCTTTTTTAAGCAAGAGATGTGAAATAAAAGTAGCTTGTGTGGTGCTCTTCCTGTATAAAATATTTGTTTTAAATGTCTTTATTCTGCTTCCAGACAAAGTACACACTGATCGATGAGCAGGACATACCACTGGTGGAAAACTATGCGTTTGAGGTAAATAAAGTGATCTGTCTTTTCAAATTTTGCTGTAAATATCTTTCTGATAAATCCAGTAATAAACCATGTTGTAATCCATTCCCAGGCACGCATGGAGGTAGATGCAGATGGAAATGGAGCAAAGATCTTTGCTTATGCTTTTGACATCGGAAAAGGTCGCTGGGCAGGACGGCCTTTGCATGAGCTTCTCTGGTAAGTGCTACAGATCTTAACAAGTAACAGAGTACTGATTTAACTGATCAGGAGTTACGCACAAAAAATATCTACAAGCCTGCTCCACATGTTTTTACTCAGTGTTTTAAACATGCCTTTCAATCATCCATAGCTATTCAGGACCTTAAGTTACACACATTCTGTTACTGTAGAAAATATGACTTTGGAGAAAATGCATTCAGTGTCTGTGTTTTCACAGGTCAGAAGCAAAACTTGTAGAGCTGAAACGATTCCTCGAATAATTCGAGATACTCGATTACAAAAAATGATCGAGGAATTTTCTCCGCCTCAAGGAATTGTTTAATTTAAAAAAAGATCAGAGAATGGCATTTCAAATAGAGGTGACGCCATATTTAGAGAGTTTTACAGACCCCTCAAGCCACCTCTTTGTCAAAATAGCGACTAGCAACAAATCTACCTTTTTTTTTGGAGTTTGGAGACTGATAGGAAAGCATGTATTGATCTGCATCAGCTGCTCGTATCTCATATCTCAACAGATCGTACGGAACTTTGGAATTTATCACCCAAAGTCACTTGATTTTACACTTGCTTGAAACAAATTGTCATTTGAAAAACTTAACTTTAACTTAAAAATGTGTTTTATTCGATTACTCGATTAATCGATGGAATTTTCAGTAGAATACTCGAATACTAAAATATTCGATAGCTGCAGCCCTAAAAACTTTGGTTAATTAGTAATCAATAACTGATCATTTACATCTTCAAAGATTAATCACTTGGAGTTTTGTGGTTCTTTGATATTAAGGACCTGTTCCTGCATCTTTCCAAACTCTTAACCAGTCTGGTTTGAGTTTGAGTTTCATAGATCCTATAGCCCAAAGTCACATCTTTGAGTCAAGCCACGTCATTTTAATCCAATCATGGGGAACAATAATACTTCAGATGTTGAGTTCTTGAATACAATCACCACATCCCAGCCTGCAGGCGTTTCATCACATTTAGAAAAGTTTACAGATTTAGAGGCTGCTTTACTTAGTCTGACTTGACCTGACTTACAAACTGATCTGCAGATTTAATAGGGATTTAGGGGCGACCAGAGATATCATTTTAACATTTAAGCTTCAAGTGGTCTCAGGGATTAAAACTTTTTTTAGAACATAATGCTTTTAACTCAGAGATGCAATCAATGCATCATTCTTATTAGGGATGCATGATATTATTGGCACAATATCGGTATCGGCTGATAAAAGCTTAAAAACACGTTTATCGGTATTGGCAGATATGAAAATTTCTGCCGATAGGCACAGCCAATAAGGTGCTATTCAGTTAGGATTATTATTATAATTTTCCATCTAAAAAAATAAGCTCCTTAAATAAGATTTAGCACTTCATTTATTTGCACTGCAGAGCTCTGTATCTGTCACCAGGTTGTTACAGTAGCTCTAAAATAATCAAATGCAACTTGGTTATGTTTAAAAATGCATTGTACATTTAAAGTTCATGTGATCTAAAGAAATTATTTTTCTGTGTTTCAATACTGAATGTCTTGAGTTTGAAAAAAATAATACATTTCTTATTTATGGTAAAATCAAATGTTTTTTGTCTTTTTTTATGTGTGTTTCTTAAACAAATAAGACCGTCGCAATAAGAGTAACATATCAATTCCAGTACAGGATAGACTTAGCTTTCTTTACAATGAAGAAAACAAACAAACTTGTGATTACCGGTATCGGCCAAAAGGAGTTTCGATATACCGGCATATCGGATATTGGCAAGATTCCAATATCATGCATCTCTAATTCTTATACATCAGTATGTCTCAAATATTTTTATTTTTTCACAGTAACAAAGTCAAAAAGCTGCTTTAAGATTGAGAAATTCTTTCTCATACTAAATAACAGAGTATTTTAAAGGAAGCAGTTGTAAATGTTTTGTAGCTTACTAGAATGGCAGTGAATTGACATAATTTTTTGATTTGTCACTGACTTAGATTCTGTATTCTTGTCTTGCCTCAGGGAGAAGCACAGAGGAGGCATCGCCCCCAGTTTTCAGGTCATCCACATTAACTCTGTGACCGTGGACAACCGGCTAGACAACCTGCGTCTGGTGCCTGTGGGCTGGAGCCCCAAACCAGAGGAGATCTCCAGCAAGCAGAGGTAAGACTCATCCATCCATCCATCCATCCATCCATCCATCCATTAGTCCATTGTCCCATCATTCCATCCCGCACACTTTTCCTTATGGGGTCATGGGGTTCTTGGAGGTCCTGGAGCCTAACACTGCTGTCATTGGGCAGGAGGTGGAGTTCATCATAGACCACTAGCCGACCACAGGGCTAACATGAAGAGATGGACAAGCATTTCCCCAAACTCATCTATTTACAAATCAGAGTGACCATCATGCAAACTCCTCGCAGAAAGACTCCTGTCTACATGTGTGGTCCTGTGACATATCAAATGTCTGATCAGCCCGGTCATCCCTCCTAATTTATACAGAATGGTGTGATGTGTCCTGTTCTTTCTCTGACATGCTCCCTGTTTCTCTTCTGTTCTGTGCTCCTGCTTCAGAGAACAGTCACTTTACTGGCTGGCCATCCAGCAGGTCCCCGCTGACCCCGTGGAGGAGCAGTACCTGGAGCTGAGCCGCACACGCTACTACAATGCTAACGGGGAGCTGGTGGAGGAAGAGGAGTGCTCCTGCACTTACTACGAGTGTCATTATCCTCCGTGTTCACTCATCGAGAGGAGGGTACGAACTCTAATTAGTCAGATTTTAATCCATGCAGCGTGAAGTTAAATCCTGCCCAGATTTTACTTTTTTGATGAGTGATCACAGCAATGAATGATGTCTTTACAAAGAGCCAATCATGATCTCTTTCTTTTTTTCCTTCTTTTTCAGCTCCGGGAGTTCAACATCTGCGGCCGCTGTCAGGTGGCGCGTTACTGCGGCTCCCAGTGCCAGCAGAGGGACTGGCCCGCCCACAAGAAGCAGTGTCGCGAGCGTAAGCGGGTGCTGGCTCTGGAGTCGGAGCCTGAACGATGATCTGCCATCATCCTCGCCCGGGAGAGAGGGGGGAGAACGGAAAGGGGGAGCAGGGTTAGACTTGCGGGAGGGGAGCGGGGATGAAGTGCAAATTTTTGAAAAAGCTGACAAGAGACTAATGACTGAGGACAATGTTGGTTGCTTGATGGACTACGGTGGTAAATAGATGCAGGATAAGGAATCAAAAAGACATCTTCCCTGAACTGGTTTCTCCATAGCTTGCTTTTCATGTGGATGACGCGGAGAGTTTTGTTTTTGTTTATCTTTATTTTTCTCGGGGAGGGAGACCCTCGACTACTTGCTGCTATGGTTTTGTAGGTGAGGGAGAAAAAGTATTCTTGTCGATGAACTGGACAAGCTTCTTTGGACCACAACACAGACAGTCGTCGTCACCCACTTGCGCTCCTCCACCCGGCTGCTGGGTGCGGTGACGTCTGTGCAAATGGGGGAGGGGGGAGACCCCGGGGCTGCAGTACCCGTCGTTCAGCTGGTACAACAGGACATGGACCTTTCACTGTATCGCTCCCTTTCTGACCTCTCTGCTGCACACGGCTGCTGTCTTCATGGTCATCGACTCCTTCGCCGCCTCCACGCCTGTTTGTCTGTCAGTCTTACTCCCTCTAACCTGACCCCTGACCCCACACCTCCAACCACAACACACGTCAGAGTTCACTAATCCAGTCACACTACCAGTATTGGGTGTGAGAGTGTGTGTGTGTGTGTGAGTGCTTGTGTATGTATGTGTATGTGTTGCCAAGATGTACTGAAGGACATTAACGTGGGTTCATTTTCAGGGTTATTGTACGTCGTTTCTGTTCTTAAAGGGGCCATATGTCACCGTTTTAAATTTCATATTTAATCAGAAGAGAATGGTTTAAAATATTTTCATGTCTAATAATAAAGTAGCTGCCAAATAAAGGCTGTATTTTCTTTTCTGGAAGTCTCGTTGACACATTGGAAGTTACCATTTGATCTCCATAAATGTGATCAGAATCAGAGTAACTGGAAACTTTCCATCAAAAACAAACTGATTAATGTGTGACAGCTGTTCCTGGTGTTATTGGTACTGAAATATTAAGTTATCCTTTCAGAAACTAAGCTTCTGATGTTGATCAAAGTGATTATTTCACTACATGCGGCGTGGCACTACTGTATCTTCCATCCCTCCAGTCAGTTTCTCATTGCTGGTTTTTAACACACAACTGTCTTCATCTGTATTTGCACCCGCGGGGGAATCCATGTGTGTGTCAGGGCAGGTTGTGCTCATTTCTCTGTGTAAGGGTTTATTTTCTATTTTGAAGAGAATCCACCAGTGGAGCTATATTTATTTAAAATGTTTGATTGTGAAAACGTATTTTTTTGTCCTGGTGATATTTGAAGGCGAGCGTTCTAAAAGTGGGACCTTTTTATGTCTCATCCTGGAGGGAGGGTTAGGAGGAAAGATTTCCTCCACCCCTAACCGTTTCATGCCCTGATTTCTTTTCTTCCTTTGTCCTGAATGCACAAGTGTCGCCCTTCCAGATTTTTCCATGAAATCAGCGCACACCATATTTGTCACTTACAGAGAATCTTCCATGTGAGAGACGTTTGGGAGTGTAAAACTTGAATCCCCTCCTACACCTTTTTTATTTGTGATTCTTTTCAGAGAGTGGTTTTACAAACAGAACCACTTCCTGTGGAAAAGAAACTCCCCCCTTTGTTGTCTTTCTCCTAAATCACCTGCCTTCCTTGTATTACCTGCAGCACACACCTGCTTAATGTGTCCTCTCGTGTCTTAGGTGAGGTGTCCAGACACTTAGTAAGCATGTGATCCATGCGACTTGTTGATTGTTCATTTTGTATGTGTGTGAACAGGTTTTCAACACTGCACTAAAGTTTTGGCTCCCTGTGTTGGCGTATTTGTCATAGATGGGTGGAAGGGCGGGGGGTGTGATTTGCAAATTGGAGTGTACAGATAATGTCCGAAATCTTTTTGTTTTGTAAGAATATAAACATTAATCACATTAGAAATAAAGAGCTACAATATGTGAATGGAAGAACAGTTGGGGAAAACTGACAGTTATTTTTCCTATGTTAAATGATAATAAATAAAATCAACCTCATTTGTCGAGTGACGGTGAAACATGTTACTGGGCTCGTGTTTTGTGGGAGAAACTTCATGAAATACAGGGACATGTTTGAGCAAAAGGAACGTGGACCTTTAACTTCTTAAAATGTGAGTCAGGATCAGGATACCTAAAGGTAGTAGTGATTGGTAGATGTCAGAGCTGGCACGATACGCTATTCTCATGATTCTATTCTGTAATGATTTTGGGGGTGCTGGTTTGATGTAAATTGTGATTCTTCGATATTTACGATTTTTTTCAATTTTGAGTTTGCTTGTTAACACCAGACCATGTGAAAAAGGTAAATGATGATAACGTCTATAGACTATATCAGGAGCCATATTTTCCTATAAAATGCACATCATGTGAGTCAGAGAGAAATGTTTAACCCTCTACTGGGGAAAAGTGGAAACTTTTTTCCAATCCAGTTTATAAACAAAGACTGAAATGAAGGATTTGAAAATTGAAGGGGAAAAAAAGCGAAAAATCCTAATATTGATTTTCTAATTTTTTCTTCCACCCCTGGTAGATGTTTGAGGTAAACTGAACAAAACTACTAATCTGAGGCCTGACATTGAGCTGTGTTTATTACATAGATCTGACAGTGCTGAGAGAAGACTCAGTGGAGGAGGAAATAAACTTAGATATGTAGAATTGGCAGCAGAAGCTGGAAAGCGAGGGTTTGTCCTGCAGATGTAGGATGTAGAGGGTTTGTTGCACAATCAACTTTCTCTCCACTGTGGGGAGCTGGAAGTGCAAGGACAAAACTCGGGAATAACAGTTGTATGAGGAGGAATATTATAAATTGGGGGCCAAAAAAAAAGAACAGAAAAAAATCTCCATATGCTCAGGGCAGATCACAGCCTAGATAGGCTCCTTCTTTTCTTTATTCTTACCAACATCTTCCTGCACACTCTGCCTCTGCGCTGTGTTTTAGGTGGCACTAGTGGGTTTGCTTTCTTCCTTTCTTTAAGTGCAAGTTAAACATATACTTGCATAATATTTTGAAGCACCAGATACATGTTTCATCAAGCAGGGTAGTGTATAGTGAGCTGGTTGATATGTGAAATAGAAACCTGACGGGGTGAGACAAGACTGATGAGATCTACAGTGAAGCTGACAGTGGGTATTCATCTTAAGATGATCTGATTGGTTCGAATACAGATGAAATTATAATCACTCAGTTTTGATGTTTGGTAGCACTTTGCTGGCCCCTCATTCTTCTCAAACAATAAATCAATCTTGATTTATACACTGCCTGGCCAAAAATAGTGTCATGTCATGTGGTCTGATGAGTCCAGATTGACCCTGTTCCAGAGTGATGGGCCATCAGGGTAAGAAGAGAGGCAGATGAAGTGATCACCCATCATGCCTAGTGCCTACTGTCCAAGCCTGTGGGGGCAGTCTATGATCTGGGGTTGCTGCAGTTGGTCAGGTCTAGGTTCAGCAACAGTCTGAGCTCAAAGAATGAGGTCAGCTGACTACATGAATGTACTGAATGACCAGGTTAGTCCATCAATGGTTTTTTTTCTTCCCTGATGGCACGACCGTATTCCAAGATGACAATGCCAGCATCAATAATTTTCACTCATGGATTGGCCACCACAGAGTCCAGACCTTAACCCCACTGAGAATCTTTGGGATGTGCTGGAGAAGGCTTTGTGCAGCTATCAGACTCTACCATCATCAATGAAGATCTTAGTGAAAAATTAATACAACACTGGATGGAAATAAATCTTGTGACATTGTGGAAGCTTAATGAAACAATGCCACAGAGAATGGGTGCCACAATCAAAGCTAAAGGCGGTCCAACCAAATATTAGGGTGTGACCTTTTTTTTTGTGGCGACTTTGCTTTTGGCCAGGCATTGTATAATAGGTCTAAACCTGATAGTTTTATATTTACTACATTGAGCAGATCAGTGTGTGGATGCAAAACAATTTTCTTCCACTAAACTCAAAAAGAACTGAAATCAATGTCTGTGGCCCACAGAAAAGAGAAAGTGTTATCAGTCACCTTGACTCTCTATCTTTAAATATGAGTTACCAGGTTAGAAACCTCAGGATAATATTGGACAAACCTGAACTTAAACAACCACCTCAAATCAATATCAGCTTTCTACCATCCAAAAAACATTCTCAAAATTAGAGTAATAGTGTCTTGAACTGACTTAGAGAGACTGATCCATGCGTTAGTCTCTAGCAGGTTAGATTACTGTAACGGCCTGCTCACTGGGCTCTCTAAACAAGCTGTAAAACAGCTGCAGCACATCCAAAACACTGCTGCTCCAGTCCTGACCAGAACCAGGAAATAATGGTCCAGTGCTCAGGTCTCTGCACCAGCTTCCTGAGAATAGACTTTAAAACAGCTCTGCTTGTTCACAAGTCTCTTCATAGTTTAGCCCCAAAGTACATCTTTCATATGCTAGAGCCCTATGAACCAACATGGACTCAGAGAACCCCCTAGAGAGGGGTCTCCTGATGGTGCCCAGAGTCAGAACTAAACACGGTGAGGCTGCATTCCAGTTTTATGCTCCTTAAATCTGGAACAGTCTTCCAGAAGATGTGAGACAGGCCTCAACTCTGACAATGTTCAAACTTAGCTCAGCATACAACTTCAAGTATTTCAACTGCACTCCTGGCCAGTCCTATGACAAAGACCCAACATCAAGACCAGATAAGGAGTCATCCTAACCTGCCCTGAGCAGAGACCTATGCAGCGTTACTGTAAAAAGGAAACTTGATTTTTATACTCATGTGATCGTGTAACACTAATTTCGAAACATTTAAAAATATTATTAGTCTGTTCTTTGAGGTGTCGCTTAAGAATATATATTCTGTGCTGTTTACTGATGCTGGCAGAAGTTGAAACCCAAGCCTAACCCTAACCCTAACACAAATGATGCTGTTTAGGGGCCATGACTCTTCCTTATGGCTGGATTTTGATCAGATTGTCCTTAGTGAGCATTTACCCTTCAGATTTCACAACCTTTCAAGTATTCAACAGCCAAGTGATTGGTAAAGTGTTTGGTTAAAATGTTAACAAATTACTTGTGAACGGGTTTTGACTAATCTTTCTTCTCTTCCATCATGTGTCACCAGTAACAGCTGCTCTGCTGTAGCTGCAGTGACTTAAGCCTCTTCTCTGTGCTGACACTTTTATCTCCACAACAGTCGAAGGGTTTTTCTCCATCTGCCCGCTTTTCATCTTCTCACTTATCTCCAGAAGAACACAGGACCCTGGGCCACCATGGGGTCAAAGGTTGACCTCGGGATACATGTCAGGGGTCTGCAAGCTGGGCTGCTGAGACTCCTGTGATGAATTAGTCCGTGAGCAAATGTCCATTTTTTTTTTATCTTGTAGTAGCCAAAGCCTTAGTAAAGCTATATTTTTTTCTGTGGTAAAAGGTATTTCACATTTCTCTTACTTTGTGCAAATCTGATGATCAAAAGAAAACAGAAATTTCAACAATCTGACATGATAATAGAGTAGCTACAATAATACTAATGTATAAAAAATATTTCTAATGAAAAAATGAGCAGAGAAAAACAGATTTTTTCTGCATTTATATTGTCTTATATATTTTTATACATTATTTTTAAATTATTTATTTATTTAGTTATTTTTTTTTTAATAATTTGTACATATTTTCTTCCAAATTTCATTTATTCGTTTATCTAGGTATTTTTGTGAATTGCTCTGTGTCTAGTACAGAAAAGTTCGTTTGTTAAATATAATTCACCGTTATTTGTGGGGAAAATGTGTGAACACAAGAATCGGTTATATTTTCTATTTTAAAGCTGCAGTACCACCTCCACAACGTCAGGTGTCGCTAGTGATTTGTACAAATAGCCGCCCCAGTCTGTATTTTTTTTTTCAACTGGTGTAAAAAAAATTCTTGATGAACAATAAAAAATATTTTAATAAATAAAAGCAATCTGAAGCAAAATAGAAAACAAAAGAACTTGAGAAAGTAAGTATTACATAAACAATAAAATTAAAAATGCTTTTTTATCACAGGAAAAAATTCGGTTTCCGTGTTTTTGTCTCGCTGCTGTGATACGTCAGCGTATCCGCCATATTGGTAGTGGCAGGTCCACGCGTAAACAAATAGAGGTAGACGTGGAGACTGTGAGTTTTCTGGTCAAAGTGACTTTAACTTCTTTTAATAACCATTTTTTTGTTCAGTGATTGAAGTTAATTTAAGTACTAGAAATTGCTATGATCAAAACATAAAGAAGAACAAAATCTGCTAATCAAATCATGGAGATGCCTCCATAAGATCTGCTCCATCAGTTTTAGCAGTGAAAAATGATTTGTGTGATGTTATCTTTATAATAATTTCCTTAATATCCATGTGTTTACACTGAAGGAATTTTCATATTCCATATCATGATTATTCACTGTTTATTGGCTGTGGCTGAATTTACTGTGTACATACCTTATTTACAGTATTAGTCTGTGTCAATACTTCACCTTTGTAACATGGTGTTTTTAATGACCCTTTGCTTTTGCTTGTGTTGTATCTACAAAGCACTGTCTGTAACACTGGTATAGTGTTATCACTTAAATCTCATGATCAGGATTTGGCCACTGCATCACCAGATGAATCAGAGAAGTAATAACAGCATTCATTTTAGTAAAATGAAGAAAACAGTTCTGCTTCACAGGTTCATATCGTATATTTTTTACTTACCAAGCTTGCTGCTTTTTAAAGTATTGGATATTTCCTTTGTTTATATCTTAAACTCTATGAAACCACAAAGCAAACAGACCTTATTCCTGTCACTTTAATCCCCTGCATTAACCATTCTCTAGTGAATTCCACGTTAGCTTCTTTAGCAGATGACTTACCTTTAATTAAAAATGAATCCCATGAGTGCTTCCAGATAAAGAGCACATCCAGTGGAACAGAACGCCCCACATACAATGAACAACACGATGACAACTATATTGAAAATACAATTTATTACACTGAGTAATAAATACATACAAAGATGCAAGTAACAGCATTTTCCTTTTTTTAATACCAAAACCAGCCTCAACACGAATGAACCAACGCATTTGGCACATCTCTGTCCCTCGATCACTCGGTCACGTGTGTTATAAGGGTCTGAAAATCAGACCAAATACTATCAAAAAGAAGAAGAGCTCTTCTCTGTCTACCCCTGTACAAACCATGCACTGTCTACATTTAACCCACGGGCCCCTTCGCATGCACAAATCAACATTTTAAATATGAAGTCAAAACTTAAGATCCCGAAAGTCGGGCGTAAAAACACACATGACCATCCTTTCGCTTGATTCCAATGACCCACACATGATTTAAATGATCCCTCAGGAGTCATGAGTTGTGTTATTGTTACTTTTTTCTCTCTAGGAGCTCTCTTTTCCATCCTTTCTTCATTTTTACTTCCTCTTTTTAAAAGGAATTGCCATGCAAGTTTCTTTTTTTCATGAGACACACGCCGTTAGTTCTTCTTGCAGGGGGAGGAACAGGTTTGTTAGCTAGGACCGTGCGTTTCTCTCCGTCTCCGCCAGGCACTCGCGCACCAGCCCTCTGGCGTGGATTATTCCTTTAAAGAAACAGAACGTTAGCTCATCAAACACAACCACGCTGCACAGTTTGAGATGTACGCTGACTGCTCTTTGTACACACTTACCTCTTTTCAGTCTCTCCATTGCACTCTTACTTCCGGCATATGTGGGCCTGATCTCCTTGCCAAGCTCTTCAATGATAGCCAGCAGCTCTGCATATTTGTTCTGAGGCACTTGACTGCCAGAGGAGCCCTGAAGTCAGAGCAAACACAGAAGGATGAGCAAAACTCAACACACTTTTTTTTTTGGGGGGGGGGGAGTATTTCTAAAGTACCCTGAACTCAGAGAACAATGCACCAAAATTTGTCAGGACTTAGACTGTAGACACTGGTTTTAATGAGTGGTAGGCAAGAGGGAGGCTTCACCTGTGAGAATCCCAGAGATGGAGGCCCGTAGTCACTCAATAGAGGCCTGTAGGACTGCAACGTGGCCAGGTTAGCTGCTGAGGGAGACTGGAGGTTTCCAACTGAGGAGAAAACACAGGCTGGTCAGTGAACTAATTACACTGTGGTACAAAACATGTTCAAAAACATAATCACAACACACGTGGTCTGCAGATGTGAGCTGGTTGGATGTACTGCCAAATTCTCGAGAGAGTTGCATTTATATTTTTGTTCAGTGTAATTTAAAACAAATTTGGAATTTAAAAGTTGGATTTCCATTCCGCAAGCAGCTCTGGACAGCCTGTTCAAAACGCCATACAAGAATTTAGTGCGATAACCCCGTGAGATTTGCTCAAGTTGTGACATCACAAATTGGTAAATTTTGTCGCTTTAAATCAGGAACCATGACATTGTAGCATGACAACTGAGGAGCAGGCTTTTAGAAAGCTAGGTGTAGAGTTCCCAAAAAAGACATTAGCTAAAATGAATTGTTTCAAACAAAGGCAGAAATGAAGGTTGTTCAAAGATAAGAGCCTGAAGAATGTAATGATCATGTAAAGCTCCTTAAAAGCTATCAAAAGGACAAAATCAAGCCTGAAGAATGAGCACAATACCCCTCTTTAACTCAAACTTGTACTTTTTACACCACAAATGATCACATTTGTTAAAAGACAAAATTCTTCAAAAATAAATAAATAAAAGAACAGCAGAGGTTTTGTCAAACTTCGTTACTGCATGTACACTTCAAGTTACAATTTAAGTATAATTTTATGAAGGACAAAACTGTAATCATCCTAAAACTTTTCTTACAGGCTGAGTTTCACAAATACCCAAATACAAAAATTATCAGAGGTTCGGCGCTTTAAACATTTTTTTTTAGAGACGAATATCAGGCTAAAAAATTGGATGCCCAGAAAGCAGGTTGTTTGTAACGTCAAACGAGAATCTGGCGAGATAACACCACAAGAGTCAAATTGTGACATCACAAATTGGTACATTTTATCATTTTAAATCGGAATATCCGACATTACAGCATGGCAACTGTGGAGGAGGCTTCAAGAATCCTCGGTTCCAGAGAGCTATGAAGTTCCTTAAAGAGACAGTAGCTAAATTAAGCATATTTGACAAGAAAATAAAATAAAGTTTCTTTGGGGGAAAAATTTGTAAAGACTTTTTGAGCTGTAAATAATGTGAAGCTGCTACAGAGCTTTCAGAAAGGTAATGCAAAGCCTGAAAAAACAAGCACAATATATGATATATTTTTCTATAAAGTCTCACATCTTAATCTTGCTTTATGGTATTGTTTTTGATATAATGTCAAAAGACACTGAAAATGTATCAAAGGTTTGGTCCTCCGTTACAACACAACGTTTCATTTCGGCTCTAAGTGGGATACCTAAAGTATAGAACCTACATATTTAAGCAATAAACATTTTTCAAAGAGCGGTATTGTAATTTAACTAAAAGTTATTTTTTGTAGGTGATGAATAAACTCCCCAAATCTCAAAAATATCGGAGCTTCGGTGGGGGTTTTGTCCTCCACCCTCGCCGCTCCCCTGCCGCTTTGTTCGGATGTAATTTTCAGCCTCGGTCGCGAGATGTCCTCGAAGAGTCATAAAAAAATTCAGAGGCAGATCAATCAGCAGCTCCGACCGAGGAGCATCATGGAGGAAACGGAACAAGGCTGGCTCAAGAAGACACAAGTGATACATTTTTGTCACCGTGTAACGGCTCCCACCCAGCGGGACCAGGACCCGGGACGACGGAGAACCACATCTAGGAACCGTCGCCTTCTCGTTCCACATCCTAACCGAGTTTCTCCGTGGCCTGATATCACGGATGGCGCTCTTTTACATTAGTAATAATGGCGGATATGAATTAGCCTAGCTCCCAGGATCTGACCCTATATATATAACTGGACAAAAACTACAGACACGGTCTTTCTCCAGGTATTCTCCGAGACCCCGAATTTAACACTCGATTTAACGGACGCATACTTTGATTTTACCCCGGTTTTTCTCCTTACCCTGGTTCCCTGAAGTTCCCGGAATGTGCTGATGGACATTGGGTTTATAAGACATTCCCAAAGACATTGTAAATTAAAGAAATAAAAATGACCCGAAATTCAGTGAAGCGTCTGTCTCTCACTTTTTGTTTACAACAGCGGCACCGGCAAATATGGCCGTCACTTTATATTGACACCCACTATGCTTTCTAACACTGCTTCTATCCATTGCGGCTCATCAGGAGGAGGAAAAACGGTTAAAAACCTGATTTCCACCATTAAGTGACGGAATTCACACACGCTTTTTCACACATTATCGACGATTTTAGGCATCATTTCTCCAAGTGTGCACTTTGAAGTTGACTTTAAAAACACTTAAATACTATCTTTTTTCAAGAAAGTGTGTGAACATGTGGGGTGTTAAGACTTTTTTCACCACATTTAATGGAAGTTTCAGCAAATTACGGGCAAAACTCACCTTTTACAAACGGGGCTTGTTCTCTTTTTGTTGACTAAATTTTCACTTTTTGAGATTTTTGTTTTGCACACATCACGTTTTTACTTGTGTTAAAGCATGAAAAACAAAAGAATAGTTTGTTACCTGTCTTTGTCTGTGTGGGACCATCCATTGTGAGCTGTTCATAAACAACTAAAAATGGAGAAAAAGTGGTCAGGCTGGTTTTGGAGCTTCTTCCATTCAAACTGTGAAAAGCAGGAGTCAGTTAAAGCCTTAATGTGTGACCCATCCTGAACAACACACCAGGTTTGGTCCAATCCTGGCCCCAGTGTCATGACCTGTAGGGACCCCTGTGAGGCAGGGGGGGGTGGATCCCACAAAGGAGCAGATAATGGTGTGTGTGTGCAGAGGCTATATCCTGTTTTTAACACTTGTAATGTTTGAAAAAAGATGGAAAAATGCAAATATAATGACTTTCTTTACATTAATTTTAAAACTAAAACCCACAAGTGACAAACTAGGGAGCCAAAACACGAAAAAACTTACATTAATATACATTTAAGGCAGTTTTTGAGGTACCTGTACTCTATTGAAGTACTAAAATATAACTTTAAAGAGATTTATATCACCTAGTTATACAAATTTAAAGCCATTTGTAATGATTATGTAATTTTATAATGTATTTTTAAAATTTGATCCCAAAATGAATATTCACAGTCTTAGCAGTGTGAGTAGAAACAACTTATAAAATACAAAAATACAGTGTGAACCCACTCTTACATTTATGCAGCTGTTAACTCTCATCTGAGGCTTTACAACTAAATACATTTTAGGTTTTGAGTAAAAATAAACACCATTAAATACATAAATATTGGCATAGCAAGGTTACACATGTTCTTAAGTGTTTAGGACCTGCTTTTTTTTCTTGTAAAATACAGTGACACCTCAAAGTTAAAGCTGCACAAGCATATTTGATGTCCCCAGGTATTCCAATGAGAAGTACAAAATAGAAGTATAACAAGCTTTTATTGAGCATTTCACTCATTCATTTACAGATCCTGTTGAATTTTGTACAACTCTTTGTCAGTAGTGCAACTCGTGCAGAGAAACAAAAGAAGTCCTTCAAGTGTTTTAACTTCAGGAGAGCAGTCTGCTGCATCCAAAAACAACAAAACCAAATCATGAAAACAGGAAAGTGTTGTCCTGAAATGGTGGGTGTAAAAATAAAAATGTCAGAACGAAGACGTTAGCAGGGAAGCAGAGATGTGCAGTTTTACAGAGTGTACAAAATGAACATCAGTATGATACAAAGACTTCTTAACTTCTGGTTTCACTCCTCAAATGAATCTCTCACAAACAGGAGAACAAACTAAAACACAGACTTTAAAGTTTATTAATGTGTCTGAGATGTTAGCTTTGGGGACAGCTCACTACCTTAAATTTGGTCGGTTGTTTTCAGAGCAGATTCTGAGGATTGCAGGAAAGGACAGAGAGGAGGAGAAGTGAACTCTGAACAGAAGCGATCGTCACCTTAAATTACAACTGGGCTCAAGACAGCAGAGGAATCAGACGTGTTTGCATCACAGCTAACCACAGAGTAACATCACTCAGTATGGAGGTAAAAGGTTCGAGTTATGATCATGCATTAAACTTTTCCAAACAAGGTTTTTGAGTCAGTTTAACCTGAGCAGTATTGTTTAACAAGGAGACAAAATAAAATGTACATCTAAGTAGAGAGAAGTGCTTCAGAAAACAAAGGAGATGGTTTTTGTCGTGTTTCTCAGTTCCTTGGCTGCTTTACTGTAATTTTGTTGCTGCTAACATGTTTATTTTTCAGGTATCACTGTTGACAAACAGGAAAGCAGACATGGTTTTCACCTGCATCATAAAATAGTTTGAGCAAGAACTATGTCCACAATTCAACCTTCTCCAGCTACCCGACAACAAGTCACGTGTTGAATTATATCACAAAAACGTAAATAAAAAAGTAAGACCGATTTTTTTAACTTCTTGGTGTGTTTGATCTTTTTTTTTGACCCACAGCGGGTCAGTGGATAAGCTTTCGGGGAGTTATATGTTGGTATTTCCTCTTTTTCTTAACGGTCTCAATTTCATCTTGCAGCATGTTTTGCTTTAAAATAAATCCTCACAGCCAAAAGCTGAGCGTCAAACACCCAATGTTTCATCCTGGTTCTGGTGATACAAGAACTGGTGCAAATTCAACAGACAATTTTAACACAATGGGATGAACGTGTAGCTGAAGCTGGATCATGTTGTCAAACTCAATTATTTTTAAACTTTAAAGTAAAACAGGAGGCAGCTTTTTGGTCTCTTGCAATGACAGGTTGATTTTTTTCATCATTAGTTCAGAAGAACAAATTTTTGTCTTTTTAGAAAAAGAATAAACTTGTGATTTCAAAATGGAAGCATGCCTGATCCAGTTTCTAAACCTTTCATCTATTGTTTTAAAAACAAAGCCTTAAATATGGAGAAACAGACAATGGAGAACAGAATGTGATAATATATTATAAAGAAACCAAGGAACTTTGATTTAATTTGAGACCAAAAGAAAAAACAAGACAAAAACCAAAAGGTTGGTCTAACAGTGTGAAAAGGATGCCATGAGGTGAAACAAAGATTACAGAGTCTGTTTGATCCCTGCAGATATCTGAACTTATCTCTGCAGCGCTTTCTACTAAACAAAATCTTTCACAACGTTAGTGCTGAACGTCTGAGGAGTCATACATTTCAATATGAGATTGTAGGTTAGCATTAAATGCCCGCGTTTGCATGAATCAAAGAAGCTCTCAGACTTTCTTGTGAACAAGAAAAAAGTACTTGCTTCTAAGCAGTTAGTCCAAACTAAACGGATTAAAGCAGAGGGGGAGTGGATGAATCAACAACCACAGGCCAACATGCCCTCTGAGTTCAGCTCCATCGATATATCACAAACTCTTCACTCTGAATGTCAGAGGACAAAACATCACCTGTCAAATCTCTCGAGGTGAAAACAAAGTCTTTGTAGATTTAAAAAAAGGAAGAAAAACCCTGAAATCTTTTCTCTGTACAAACCACTGCTTCACATCTGAGAGTCTCCACAGCTGGGTGGGACGGCTCAGACCCTCAGAGACTTAAGGGGGAACGTGAGGGTGCAGAACAAGGGACAGAGGTCCTAGTGCCTGCAGAGCAGAGACAGAGATTGATGAGTCAGATCCTCGTGGACTGGGACCTGGACTCGAGGGCTTGGAGATGAGGTTGGTCCACCTCGGACTATGTGTTGGATGCATGACTGAAACTTTGTGGATGGAGCTGCTGCCGCTTCTGCTGCTCCTGCACGGCGAGCTGCTGGGACTGGTCTGACGTGGACAGCTTGTGGATTAACGGAGACACACAGTTGGCTGGAATGATGAGTCCTGGAGAGGAAACGAGGAGTCAAAAACAAACCATTAGCCTGCTGGAAGAATTCTGTCGGTCATGGCAGGGATGGAGGGAAAAATCTGGGTGATATACTTTTTTAACCAATCATTCAGCAGGAAACTAACCAGATACAAAACACTTTTATAAATCAAATGTGAGAAAAAAAATCCACATGAAAATAGAAAAACAAAAGGTTAAATTTATAAGCTCATCAGGGTAAATGTGCTTCATTATCTTTAGGAGGACTCTAAGAGACGAGAGTGGTATTGATTTTTGATTTGATAAAAGCTGAGCCTCTAACACACCAGCAAGGACAGTCAGACATGGAAGGACACTGACACAGGAAGGTTCATGCTCTGTCCTGCCAGAAACCTCTGGAAGTCAGAGCTACAGCCTCAAACATCAGAGGTAAAATATCAAAGGTGAGGCAGTGCTGGGAGGTGTTTAGAAACTGTCTCTGACACAATGATGCCAGCTACATTTACATGTTTAAAGGACGTGGAGGGAGCAGAGAAAGGGAAGACATGCAGCAAACCGACCAGCAACCACGGCCACGTGAGCTAGAGCCTCTGTTCATGGATGAGAACTTAAATTGTAGCCACATGGCGCCCAAATTCCCTCTCCTTCAACACACCTGCACCATCACTGTGGGTCATTTTTAAGGTTGGGAATAGAGCTGAAACGATTCCTCGAATGATTCGAGGTACTCGATTACAAAAATTACTCGAGTAATTTTCTCCGCCTCGAGGAATCGTTTAATTTTAAAAAAAGATCAAAGAGTGGTATTTCAAATAGAGCTGAGGCCATATTAAGAGAGTTTTCAGACCCCTCAATTTCCCCTTATACAGAATAGCAACTAGCAACAAATCTAGCTTCTTTTCTGGAGTTTGGAGACTGATGGGTCATTCTACGAAACGGGTGCCATTTGGGTCCGCAACATTTGATGACAAAAATGTGTCAAAGTGTGTTTACAAATTTTGGAGCTACCAAAGCAAGTGCTCTTATTGACATGCTGTATCAGAAAATTCTATTTCTTAAAGCGAAAAAAAAATGATTTGAAAAATAACTGCTCTTTAACTAAACAAAAATGTATTTTATCCGATAACTCGATTAATCGATGGGATTTTCAGTAGAATACTTGAATACTAAAATATTCGATAGCTGCAGCCCTAGTTGGGAACCTTCAAACTTGAGATTAAAAAGTTAAGGTGTGGCTGGAACAAGATCCAAATGAGTTAATTTTAAAGTTTCTGATTTAGTTGCAGATGTGACTAACACTGCTGCCAGTGGTCTCAAAGTTGTAGCTTTCCAGCTTACCAACTATCCTCTGTCCATCCTCTGTTCGGAGCCGGACAATCTGCACCTTCACGTTGGTTCCACTGACGGGTGTGAGCACACCCTCCACCTCGTTCCACACGCTGAGCACAGAGCCACACAGAACGTAGAATGTCCTGCAGCGCAGACCCACTTCACACTGCAGACCCACGGAGGCTTTCTTACAGTTCCCGCGCCTGCAGGCAGAGGATCAAAGAAACAGGTACGGTCACTACAGAATGCTGAGGGATACAGGAGCTTTTATTCATGATGTACATTTGGGACCACAAAGGAGCTCTGTGGTATAGATGGTGATATAACAGGCGATAAAACACCCACACAGGGAGACTCATCTTTAGATCTGAACACAGTCAGAATGAAGTTTGTTAAACACTTCATAGAAACATACCAGTAGGCATGAGAGCAGATTTTAGCAGATGAGATGAACTGATCCGTCCAGTGCTGTTTGGCATCTTCTGACAACACCTACCAGGTCAAAGAAAGAAAAGATTATAATTCACTGAAGTCAGCATAAAGTGTTTTCTTCTTTAATTTGATCAAATGAAGTTTGTGAAACCTTTTTGAACTTCTTCTTGATGTCTGTGTACGTCTCCAGTTTGAGCTGCCTGCCTGTGTTCGGTCTGTAGACCAGGAAGAGTCTCTTCTTAGTGTTCACCTCTTTTACCAGGATGGCTGTTTTCTTGTTGTTCCTCATCTAAAAACATAGAAACACAAACACACAGACTTAATAGGGGCAATGCTATGACTTCACATATGGAGATCTGTTTACACAATACAGAGCGAGCACTACTGAGAAGTATCTTCTTCTGTGATGGTTTCAGGGCTTTGTTCTGTTTGTCACAGTTTGAAACTTAATTCCAAACAAAAAGCATGTTTATAGACCAATTTAAAGTGGTCAGAATGAAAACAAAAGACTGTTCAATGAAAAAAAATTTGTAGGATTTAGATTTAGGAGGTTTGGCCCATAAAAGAGTTTAAATCAAGAGAGCAAATGCAAGCAAAGTCTCTGGGTGTTCAGTCCCAGATGTCTACTTTGAAAAGTTTTGATGGCAGCAGTTGTAGCAGTGTCAACATTATCTAAATGCTGCTACTTGCATCGCCCTCAGAGCCAAAATAAAAATATAAAGAAAGAAAGAATACTGTTTTCATTTGCGTTTCCAACCACATATATATATATTTTTTATCTTCTGGTGTTAAAAAGTGCATATGCATCATAGCATCTAAGAATGAAGTATTACGTGGAGCTCAAATTTCCAATAGTCACTTCACTCATTCCAGTTTGGCTCAGGTACCTTTCACACACAACCAGAGGAATCTGCTGAGCTTGTGTTTTATCAGCGATTCGTGTGAGTGTTCTAAAGCTGAAACTAAAACACAATGCAGCTTATGATGGAGCAATCAGTGAGTGATACGTAGTACGGTGCAGAGAGGTCTTAGAAGGGGCCTTTAGGGAGCCAACTTCACAAGCAAGGAGAGAAAACTCTCAGGGCTCCACATACACAGCTGTGTTTGGTGTAAAACTGAAACTCTGGTAAATTAAGACTCGCTTTGATTTCTGAATGAATGAAGCATTTTAGCTTTAGCTGCTCCATAAAAGCAGAATAAGTCTTTTGCAAATATCTTAACTTGATGAAGTTACCAAAATCCTCTTTGCGACTGAGCTCATCCTGCTGCAAAACTTGCAATGATACAAAACTAAGAAAATACATGAACATAAAATCATTAACTGCAGATGAAATAAAAAATAAACCAAAAGTCATCAAGAAATTCTCCTGCAGCTAAACAACAACAACAAACCCCTTCTCTGGGCTCTGATTGGTCTCATACCTGCACATAGAAGCCGTCATCTGGCCCGTTCTGCTCTGCCCAAACATGAGTCGCCTCTTCCCACGACATCCCCCTCTCCACACTCACCTTTGGAGACAGACACACAAATAAAAAAATGGGCTCTGCTGCTTCATCCTCCTCATCTTCCTCATGTACCATAGACTGCTCAGTCTGAGAATTAAATTTTGAAGCACATACGGTGTAGAGCTCCACATGCCCTGACGTGGTGTAGCCTGGTGTCAGGAACTTCCTGCAGTCCACCTTCTTCACCTTCTCATCCCCAGAGCCCAGATCTGACAGAAAGCAGAATATTTCACAGATATCAGGGACAACCAAGAACTAGGACCCAACCTTCAAGGCAGACTATACACAACTGATTTGTATTTTCACAGGGTTTTGAATAATTTAATACTCAAAACTTAAAATCTGTCCTGTCCCAGTTTTCTAACTCAGTGTTTATTAAAAATGCTGCACGATGAGTATCTTACCCAGAATGCCCATATCATATCTGCCGTTCTTCTTTGCTTCCTGGATTACTGCTGCCAACGTGTCTGAGAAGTACTGGAACAAGGAGTTCTGCTGCTGGACCTCCATGCCCAGAATACGGTTCAGGAACTTGCCAATGTTGTTGTAGTCTGTGGCAGAAGCACAGTGTGTGCATTAGATTCACATGAATAAATATTTAACAGATACAAAGCTCTTCAGATGCCACAGACGGGATATTCTGAAAACTTTAAATCACCTTTGTCCAGCGACAACGTTCCAGATCTGTCCTCAATGTTTATGAGGCCCACGCCTATTAGTCCACTCTGAATTTCTACAGACAGAAAATACAGGTTTAACTCAGAGCTGCTGGTAAAAATACTAACAGACATACAGAAATAAAAAAATGAGGGATACCTTTGAAAAAATCTCCTTTAAAGTCAGAGGGTGGAGACACTAAAGGAGAATCCAGCTTAACGATTGACTTCATCACAATTTCCAGAGCACTCCTTCCGTACTGCAGGAGAGACAAACGTGGACGAGTTCGTTTGGAAAGAGGATGAAAAGATGATTCTGGAAGATAAATCTCAAAGTGCTCACCTTGTTGTCAAAATTAAACCTGCTCAGGTCTCGAGTTTCTGTTGCTCTTCTATCCCCGTGCGTCAGTGCTCCCTGTTAGAACAATGCAACACTTGAATCTTAATAATTCATACACGTTCATAACTTCCTTTAATAATCTATTTATGAACTAAAGATCCATGATTATACTTCAACACGTCCATACCAGGCTTTCTAATCTTTTGGCAACAATGGATGCAAATCTCTGCTCTCCTGCGAGCTCCGAGATGAGGAAAACATACTCTGGAGCTGTGACCTGGTTTGATCTGTGAGTTCTCCCTGTGACAAAACAAACAGAGGAAACGTTGAGTACGTTTAGATCCATGTGCTGTCCTAATTATAACATGAAAGAAGAGCTCAGGTCTATTTTGAATAACTGAGGGTTAATTATTTACTGACCAAACTGCTGTATAGCTCTGTCTGCGCTCCACGGCAGCTCTAACGTCATGTGGACTCTCCGCCGCTTGTTCTTCACTCTGCGATCGGCCTGCAGGGAAATACCTGAACTTGCAGCTTCTGAGATGATGGCAATGTTCTAGATGGAGAAGAAGAAAAAGAACAGTACTTTTAACACATGGTGAAACATTTTTCATCCATAGAAGCTCATAATCTGGCATATAATCTCGAAGCAATAGCAAATTCCGTCTGTTTAACATAGTTGCACACAATACGTCAAATTCACCTTTTCTCCATCCATGAACCTTTGCTTTTCTGTAAGGTTAAGGATTTCCACCGGGACGTCCAGCTCAGAGCGAGATTCATACGTGATGGTGCCGTCATCGTTGCTGACCACTCTGCCTTTACGACCGGTCATCTGAGAGAACACAGTCAAAAAAAAAAAGTGTTTCAGATACAAACTGATAACCAACCCAACTTAAAAAAAAAATCTTATAGAAGAAGTGAGCTTTCATACCTCAGCCACATTTTCAGGTCCTCCCAGCTCATCTATGAGCTCATCCAGAGTATTTGGAGGCAGACTCTCGGCCAGCTCCTCCAGTTTTTCCAGCAGATCCCTCTTCATCTGCTGGGCTTGTTCCACTGCGTCCTGACTTGTTACGCAGCTGTCCTGAACCTCTGCCTTCACTGGTGAACAAACAGAGAAAAAAAGATTAGACCGGAAGAGGCAGAATCGAAGTGATCCAAGTCTTTTGCAACATGCGTACCCGTGGTGGGTGTGCTGGAGGGGTTAACTGGAGCTGTGAAAGCAGGCCTGGTGGAGCCCAGCCCTGAGGCTAGCAAGGCACTTTGAATGGAGTCTGGATCAATACTCCTCCTCCTCTTTTTCTTCTTCTTCTCTTTCCCCTTCTTTGGTTCTTTTCTGATGAGCCACGGATCTAAAGACAGAGACGATCATCTGTGAGAACCACATTGATCTTAAAACAGCTTTATTTAGCTTCCACAGCCTCCCTCAGGCGTCTCACCATCTTCCTCGTCGTCATCAGACTCGTCTCTGAATGGGTTGAAGTCATCGTCCTCGTCCCCTGAGCTGACTGATTTGAAGCTGTCGTCGCTGTCTTTCCCCGACTCTCTGTCCGACTCCTCTGACTGGCTCTCGTCTGAGCTTGTTCCTGACAAACCGCCGTGCTTACGAGCCTTTTTCTTCGGCAGCTTTTTGACGTCTAACCCTGAGGAGATGACCAGAAAATCAAGGTGAATCATACATACTGTATTCTGAAAAGGCATAAGTTTGAATCTGTTAAAGTTCTTCAGCATCAGCTCAAAAAGTTCATTACCTTTCCTCTTCTTGCCCTTCTGCTCCAGTTGTGCAGTCTCACTCGGGGAGGGCGTCTTCTTGGCTGAGAGGTCGATACCCAGCAGGCTATAAAGCTTCTGTCTGTCAGGAGCTGGAAAGTGCTTCTCAACCAGGGACTGCAGCACACCTCTGCAAAAACAAAACACTTTATTACAGACTCTTTCATAGAAAAATAATCCTGTTGGAATAAACAGCATCTTCAGACAGTGCATACTTTGCTGTTGACACAAAGTCATTGAGCTCTCCTCCTCCTTCCTCCAAGGCTTCGAGTGTTCGTGCTTCTCCAGTGGACTGAAGTCCGATCACCACACACTGCCGGGGGAGAAAAAGGTTCGGGATTTAAAACACCTTTCGACACATGTATACATGTAACGGTTGAACTACTGACAAAAAAGTAAAAGTAAAAGCAAGCTGTAAGACAAAACAAAGAAAAAGGCTGTGTCTAATTTTGCAGTTTAACTGACAGGTTACACAATGTTCGAGACATGTGAGGTAGACATCTCCCCAAACGTTCGCCAGCATCAAAACACTCATATAAGGTGTCTTTTTACAGGTTGAGGAATTATTGCATTGTCAACATTTATTTTGAGATTTTCTGAAATTTATTTTGCAGGAATTAAACTTCACAACCACAGGGCTTATCACGGTTAAAAAATTCTACACAAGAACAACCAAAAAAAAAATCCTTCCTCAATCTATAAAATATTTGTTTTCAAAGCCTGCAACCAGTGTGCTTTCAGTTAGCTTTTAGTCTCTTTTTACAAAAAGTATTCAAGGATTTACTCAGAGCTTTCTCTAAAGCTGCACAGTGCAGATACCCAAAGGTAAACTCAAAAAACGAGCGCTGATAGAATGCTGCGGCAAGTTTTTAATGTGTTTCATGTAGACATGCACGGATCGATCAATGCCGATTTCCTTAATTTTGGGGGGTCAGTGATTGGTGATCAGAGATCGGTGATCGGCCCATCCTTACATATGAAACTGATCTTAAATACTTTAGGGAGGTCTGACAGCCAGACATTGTTGCTTTTAACTCTGAGACCTAAAACTCAGGACACTTTATTGGTTGTTTCAGTTAAAACATAAAGATTTTATTGTTTCACAGGTATTGTTCAATGATTTTTAATAAAAAAAAGATTGGAACATTAAAGGTATATGCTGTCGGTTATAAAAAATAAAAATCGGTATCGGCCCAAATCGGTATCGACAGGTCAGGCTTTTTAAAGATCAGTGATCAGCCAGAAAATTGTGATAGGTGCACGCACCTCTAGTTTTATCCCATCTCTTAAATCCGTCACAAGCTCATAGAACTCAGAAGCTTTTACTTCCTCAGTAATTTGAGCAAAACTCAGACATTTAAAAGAAGAGATGTGTTTCAACCCAAAGCGCAGTCTCACCTTCCCGTTTTGAACCTCCTCTCTGGCCAGCTGGACGACTCTGCGGACTTTGGATGCGATGCAGAGGTATTTGAAGAACCTCTGGTGAGCAGACCAGAACTGGCCCCACATGGACTTCTTCATGCGCTGTTCTGCCTCCATCAGGTTCGCCGCCTGCTGGAACTTCTCCCGTGCCATCACCCACTGTCGTAGAGAAACAGGAGAAAAATCAGTTGGCTGGAAGCAAAATGAGAAAAAACGCAGCTCTACATTTTTTTTCTTCAGCTTACCAGTTGCACTGATTTGTTGTACATGTTGATGTATTTATTACTCAGGGGAACTTCCTCAATCTTAAAGGTGACGCCTTGGAAACTCAGCTGCCTCGCAATGTACATCCCTCTTAGTTTCATGTCCATAGCCACGATCTCCATGGCGCCCACACCTCTGGAATTAAAGATAAAAACAACACAAAACAATCATGTTAAGGACATTTACCTTGCACATCTTTGGAAACAAGCTACTTCTTCTCATATTACCTTTAGTGAAACTAACCTGCGCTCTACAGCTTGGATGAAGTTGCCAAACTCTCTGAAGGGTGTTTTATGTCCCCAGATACCCAAACGGTTCATGTAAGCCATATTCCGCGGTTCAGAGGCACCTTGAAGGTCCAGCCACGATAAAAGATTTAGAGTTTGTTTTTCCCTTTTATCCTGCAGATGTGTTGGTAGAAAGTTTACACATACTTAAAATAATTACTTACCTGTAGCACTTGCATAAACAACTCGAGCCTTTGGGAGTTTGTTCTGCAGTTCCAACACTGCAAGCCCCGTTTTGGTAGGTTTGGACGATCCAACTGGACAAACATTTTTGGCTTTGTGACATTCATCAAAGACGATCTAGAGACGCTCAGTTAAGGAATGATGACAATAATGCAATTCACCCAAAAGTTGAACTATGTTTTTTCCACAGGGACCAGTTTTAAGATAGTGAAGGGATTCTGGAAAATGTTTGCTACAAAACACTGCAAATAAATATTCACAGAAGTGTTGTGAAGCAGTATCACAAAGCTGACACATCAGCAATCCATCATTTTTCCACTTGATAAAATGACTTAAACAACTAAAGATTCTTAAAAAATGGTGCACAGACTTGACCAAAATACATGAACTTAAAACAGGGGCTCAGAAACTACATTTATTGCCTGATGCTTACTACAAGGAAAAGTTCAGAAGGCAACTTTACCAGTTATTTCTAAACTTGAATTCCCTTTATCTGAACTAGGTGTAAATAACTAAACATTTCTCTTGTGTGTCAGGCTTTTCAAAAGGATACGGCTCCATCAAAGTCCTCCCCACACCAGTGCAGAAGCTGCTGAAATCTGGTCTTGTACTTTCCTCCCGACTGACTCTCTCCAATCAATGAAGAGTAGGTGGCAAATATGACACCTTTCTTCACACTCCCGTTGTGTTTGGAGGAAATTTTGCCGTATTTGAACTAAAGATATAAAAGCGAAATGAGTCACAGTTTGACTTCATGAAGCCGGTGTTTGTGTTTCTGTGTTATCAAAAGCTTCTCACCTTATTGAGGGAGTGAACCTGGATGTTTTTTGCTCCTATGTCCCTTAAATCTCTCTCAGCGTCGTACTTAAGGTCATTTGAGACACTAAACCTGAACAGAAGAGAACAATAAGTGTAAGAAAATGTCATTCTGTAGCAGTCACTGATTTGAAAGCTAATAGTTTGTGTTTACCAGAGTGATCTCTTCCGGCCCAAAAGGTAGTTTTCATAGATAATTCCAGCAATGGTTCGGCCTTTTCCAACACCAGCTCCGTCTCCGATCAGATATGCAGCTCGATCACCACCAGGGAGGAATGTCTCATGTTGCTGTGATGCATGGGAACAGAAAACACACATTTAAAAATCATAACTGTAAAATTTTAAACCAGCCCCTCAAAGTAAACACAGATAACAACACTGACAGAACACAAATGCCCTATATTTTGACGTTACTGGCATTCCATTTGGATTCATTTTCAGCCTTAATGGCTACTTCAGCTTTCTAGTTCTCTCTGGCGACAAACATCGTTTGTCATACTTTAACTGTAAGCACTGTTTACCTGAGCTGCATATGTGATTGCTTCCAGCTGCAGAGCCGACAGGCAGCCTTGATCAATGACTTCTTCTGGTATGGACAGTCTGTACCAAACATCAGGGGGGCTGACGCTGGACAAAGAGCTGGTCTCCACTACAGAGTCTGGATGCCGCAGGCCAACCTTCACTGCAAGGACAAATTGATCAGGGAGAGGATGAAGAATTCAGTCACTTGTTTTCATGGTAAACATGTGGAAGCCTTACACAGGCATGGCCATTCATCCCAATCAGTTACATCTGAGAGTTCAACTGATTTCAGGGGTATGAGTGTGTGGGATTAATCACTCTAAAGAGAGGAAGTGTTTCTTTCCTATAATACAGTCATACACAAAACGATAGTGACACTCACATTTCATCGGCATGTACTCAGCATAAGTTTCTGCATGACCTAGCTCCTCCTCCTCCTCTTCCTCAGGCTCCTCCTCCTCTCTCATGCCAGGAGGTTTCTGAAAACAGATCGACACAACAAGACCTTGAGTTATTCACAATATTCCTTCACTTCATCTCATCCTCAGAAAACTAACTGTGTCTGCTCTAAGAGATCACATTTGTCAAGAATCACCTCCTTGAGTCAAAGTCACAATACTCACCAGAAAATGTGAGAAGTTTTGCACTTTAGTGTTGTCATTTATCCAGATCCTGGCAGCGTCTTTACCCAAAACTTCTTTCTTGATGCCGTTGTTTGTTTCTGCTGCAATACCAGCAAAGACGAGAAGTGTTACTTCCAACTGTTTCTCAAGCTCTGACAAATGTTCATTTGAAGTTTTTCAGTTCGAAGAGGAATGCTGAATTTCACATTTCTTACTCTGAAAATCAACGATTGTAAAGTGAATCATGCACAGTGACAAAAATGATTCATTCACTTTTCTCCTTCTGTAACTGCAGCATCATGTCTTTTTAAATAGTTTTTATCAACCCTTAAGATGAGATAACAGACCGGCTTCCTTGAAAAAAAATCAAAATTAGTAGTAGTAGAGTTATAGAGTTTTATAATACAACTTTTTAAACCAACTATTAAGGATGCATGAATGTAGAACATGGATAAATACTAATTTGGATTTTCCACACATCCAGACTTAAAGATACGTTTGTTTAATACAGCTTTTACATTGTTTATAGAATGAAGTAGAACAAAACACTCACCCAGGAGGCTTTCCTGATCCAAGCAGTGCTTCGGGAGACATTTAGATCCAAAATCGTGCAGGGGACGTCCATATGATGGGATCCATCAGGGCATAGACAGCGCCGCTCCTAAAACTGCATTAATCGTCCAAAAACTCATGTTTTTCACCAATATTCCATCATGGTCCGCTCCGGGTTAGTCCTCTGCTGCAGTCTGTGTCACTCCAGACAGCGCTGTGTGGCTGTACTGACCTCTGAACTGACGAAGACTTTGTTTACATTTGCCACTCCACGCATGCGCAGTATTCTCTGGAGAGCTGACTCCTTTCTTTGAGGGGCAAACGTAAACAAAGTCTTTGTCAGTTCAGAGGTCAGTACAGCCACACAGCGCTGTCTGGAGTGACACAGGCTGCAGCAGAGGACTAACCCGGAGCGGACCATGATGGAATATTGGTGAAAAACACGAGTTTTTGGACGATTAATGCAGTTTTAGGAGCGGCGCTGTCCATAATGATGGATCCCATTATACGGACATCCGCTGCACGATTTTGGATCTAAGTATCTCCCGAAGCACTGCTTGGATCAGGAAAGACTTCTGGGTGAGTATTTTGTTCTACTTCATTCTATAAACAATGTAAAAGCTGTATAAACTGAACTTATCCTTTAAATACCAAACACTTTTTCCATCTAACTCCTTTTTAAAAAGGGAAAACATTAAATACATTTTCTCAACCAGCCAGATCTAGCGCTTCCAATCAATTCTTTTTCTTAACGTTCAATTAGCAAAAATCAATTCTTATTACAACACCAGGTACCACTAAAAAAAAATCCATGTGACACTCTAAAACCCGAAAGCAAGCTCTAAGCAAACAGCAGAATTGGATAATTGAGAATTCATGTAAGAATTCATTCAAGCGCATAATGTGATGATGACAAAAACCTCTATCACAGCTGTTTACAAGAATTGCAGACATAAAGAGACACTGATCTACCCTCTATCACACACACTTATATATAAAATGAAAAGGTAAATCACATACCTGTAGCTGTTGCTGTAGCAACAGGTGTAGTAATGTCAGGTGGAGGCTTCAGTTTCATTAGCTCCATCAGACTGTTGCCTTTGAGATTGGTGCTTTTCACATTTCCTGTCCTAAGAAGGTCTTTCAACTGAATCTGCTGATAAATGATAAAAAAAGATGTTAACTCCTCTATCTCCATCCTGTTCAAATACCAGGTTGAGCACGAGTTTCCAAAACTTACCTGATCTCTGTTAGAAGGCACAACTGTGGACACTGAGGGGGGGATAGTCATGGTGGTGGGGGTGGGTGAACCTCTGAGGGTTGAGTTAGCGACATGAACCACCTTAGTGACTGTTATCGTGTGTTTGACGTTGTTTGTGACTGATGGTTTGGTCACAACAGATCCAAGCGACGGCAACTGATTCAGCTGATTTAAGACAAAGGTGGTGGTTGATGGCTGAGGTTTGTGCTGAACGGAAGAGATAAAGAGGATTTTAATGTACACCAAAAGCCAAACATGAACTGAAACCTAACTGAGAGCTCTCTGACGTCAATACTTACCCTGATAGCAACTATCGGGACTGGAGCTACAGGCTCTGTTCGAACAGCTTCCACTGACTCTGTCCCCACACCAGCATCCAGGGTATTGATGGAGATGGACTAGAAAAAAAACCCCACAAATTAGACCATCAGCACACAGCCATGAATACTTAGCTGCACTCCATTAGAAATCTAACACAGAGCATCTTACTTGCTGAGTCGTGGAGGGCTGTGCAACATCCTGAGAATCAACATCAAATAGGCCAATATCATTTGGACAAATGCCACTCTCACTGAGGGCAGCGAGAAGTAAATCCTGTCCAGGATCCATCTGCAACAAAAACATTTACAATTCCTCATCAAACTTTGAATGTAATGAGCTGTCAGAGCAAGTCCACAAAGAAACAGGTTCATTAAAGAACACTACAGTGAATTATAGAAATTCTCAATTAATAAACACAAGTTTATATGTTATATGTGAACTTATTTACATACAATTTAAGCAAAAGAGAGGACAAAAATGCTGCTTGACTTACTTAAATGTGAGCCTTAGCTGCTCTAGTTGTGAATTATCTAAGTTCTTTCTGAGTACCTTCACACCTATTTAACAATACGTGGACATTCTGTCCATGCACCCCTGCATACTCCTTAATTTCTAATGTTGTCCTTTAAAAGGTAAAATATTTAAAAAGACTTAATTTGACAAAATAAAACTTTGAAGCTGCCTCTCCCTCTGCCATGACTTAAAGCTCTACAAGTGTCTTAGAGAAGCATTTGTCTGAATAATAAAACTAAAGGTCAACATCTTAAAATACATTGCTTTAGTTTTGGGAATAAAGACATTGGTAAGATTTGCTAGCAGTTATTAACATGGAATTAAAAACTGTTTTAAAATCTGAAATAAAGACATTTAAACATGAGATTACATTGGACTGCTCATAATTAACTATTTAAACTTTGAGATTAGTTACAATGACAAAGCTTGTGCCAACATAAGGTTTCTTGTTTATCTATAAAATCTATACAATTTTCAGAATTGGCTTGTTTGAGCGACTGGATTTACCCTTTATTTATACAAATAATCTGGCATAATGTCTCTCAACACAGACACAGTGATCAACACCACAATCCATAAAGGGATGATAAACACATACACATCTATACATTCAAAAACATTTCATTTTAGCACATAGCAGTCTACATAAGAGATGCAAGCATTAAAAAGTGAAAATAAAAACAGCATTGACAAGGATCAAATATTGCTTAAGACCCACATGTTAGAGCACATGTGTGGTACTGGAAAAAGATCAACACAAGTTTAGAAATATACCGACAAAGAAATATAAAGCATTTAAGTTTTTCTAAGTATAATATGAAATTATTTTACTTTCAAGAACAACCAGGTAAGGTTATTTTGCTTACATGTAAGCAAACCTTTGCTGTATGTCGCATCTCCTTATAAAGCTCACATCGACAAAAGTGAAAATGAAACGATAACGTTACCATTTATCATTCATCCCAGTAGAGCGTAACAGGTAATAAACGCAGAGATAGAACAAGGGTAACAGCAATGTCTACACACCCGGTCAGGTCACAGACTTATTCCAAAGTGACCCAAAACAAGACACGTGTTTGCTGCTCTGCCCTACATCGGTGCACACCGCTTCCTGCTCCCGGTGACTGCCTGTTAGCCCCGGTGGTTGTTCGTCATGTACATGAGCAGCGCTAACCTTAAACGATATGACCGCAGTTGGTAAATTGCAGTTCATTTTGTTACGCGTCTATTTGCACATGTTCACTCCTGACATGCAGCTGTTATTCCAGATAAACTGGCCTGGTTGGACCAGGGTGACACAGCTAAGCTAACTGTGTTAGCTTGCTTAGGCTGCGTTCGGGTCCTATTGGAATAATCGGAAAAACGAGACTCAAACAGGGAACATTCACATGAACGCTACATAAAGCAGAGAACAGCGAAAATTATATTTGATTTCTTTCTTTCTTTCTTTTTTTAAACTATTTATTTATTGTTGTTTTAGTTCTTTCTGAAATGTTCTATACATGCCATATCATCTTAAGTGCTGTCACTACACATGTTATGGTGCTAAAAAGTACATTTCAGAAATCCCTATTAACTGAATGGCTTAGTGTTACCACTTTATATTTGTTAACTGTTCTTCCACAGAGTGTGTTCGTTTTGGAGTTTCTAAAGGTGTGAAGTATCCTGTGCCTGCCCAATGATGTAAACTCAATGCCACTATGGCAAATCAACATGCAACTTAAAAGCACAAATTATCCTGTGCACTGAGCTGACAATTCCTAGTAATTGTTCTTTACTGTTTGCAGATCCAACACAGTGTGTGGAGACTGAGGGTGGATCTACTGCCATAGCTCCCATGAGGTGGTGTCTGAAAGTAACTAAGGGCTGTGCCAAACACAGACTAAGCTAATTGTGTTCCATAACTCAAAGGTAATCTATGGTTGATTTTTCATGGGATCCATTTTATTGACACCGATATATTGGTGTTTCTGTGTCCTGAACCGTGTCCCATGGGGTACAACTCTGAAGATGGTGACTTCAGAGCACTGTGGCAGTGGTAGGCAAGCAAAGGAATCTGCATTGCTATAGCAATCAACAATCTAAGGTTACGCTAATACCTAAAAACTTTGTTTTCTTAATTGCGAGTATTTTTTTTTTTACCATCATCAAGTTATTTTAATCTTTTCCAGTGACCAACTGCATTAGTGCTTCTTTTATTCTATATGATTTGTTACATTTAAACCTTCTGCTTTTAATAATTTTTTATACCGAATTGTTAATTATTCATTTTTGATTCCCCTTTATAGGGCCCACAATTACCCATATCATTTAGTGCTAGTGTAGAAGTAGCTTTATATTTTCAACCACTGGTTTGGTCAATAATTTAGGTTACAAGAAGAACTCTAAATCATACTATTTCCAAATCAAACAAATATTTGATAATGCTACTTGTTGATAATTATGCATCTAAGTTTTGTTCGACTTTACTTGGTTTCATTATATACTTGTTTTTAGTGTTGAATACTATTTTTTCTTTCTTTTACTTTGTTGTGTGGACCACAGCAACAACTTTGAGGAAGATAATGGGTATCCAAATAAAAATAAAGAATAAAGAAAAACTCGCCTTGCCTTCTCAACTTGAGATTTCCGAGCAACAATGAACACGTGAAGGCAGCACACGACCGAAAGCTAACGTTTACTCAACTTAAAGACACGTTCATATTCATGTCAGTTAGATCAGAGATAAGTTAGAGTTTATAAAAGTAATGAATTCAAGATAACTCTATTATAACAGTATCGTTTAGCAACAATTCAATTAAGAAATCTTACAGTCGTTAATGTTAACACTAACTACGGAGACTTTACGTCCTCACAAATGTCAATAGCCTCTAACGTTATACACGCAGTATTAACGCAAAAGACAAGCTTGTACAAAGTCATGTTTACTCTCTAAGTAATTGTTTCTTCAAACGCTGTCTATCGTGTAGTTTGACATTAACGGACACACTGATAACATTAAAACGCAATGACTTGTAAGCTAGCACGTTAAGTCTGTGCTTCCTAAACTTGATAACGGACTTACGCAGTTCAAACACAATATGTAAGAGGAGGTTTTCATTAAGGTGTCCCTTTCAGACTAATACAAAGGTAGCTGTGTGAAATAACTACACCCTCTCATTGCTGTGATGTTGTTGATGTTGCTGTCTCGCGCACTGTCATTGCTGTCCGTAGCTAACGTTAGCAGCAGCGAGCTAGTCTCCGCTTTAAAATCTATAAACACTCAAATATCACAGTCAAAGGGCACTATTCAACGAGGAGTTGGTGGTACCAGGGAGAAAGTGAGGTTGGAACAAACAGTAGCAGCGGTTGATCATCTCACCTGTCTGTTAGGTGCCGCTCCGTCTCGCGCGGCGCTCTGCTCTCAGGTTTGTTGTCGTCTTCGCTCCGCCGCGCTCGCGCTCACGCCATCTTTTATCAAACGCTCCGCCGCATGCTGGTCACGTGACGTGCAGGCCTACAGCGTGCATTTTCACAGTCCGGCTCTTCGACCAGCATCGATAAAAACGGCTCTCCAAAGACGTGGAAGGCGTCCCGACGCGACGATTAATCGACAGGATCGAAGAAGAGATCATTTTTAAAACATTAACACAAACGACAAACAGCAGAGTCACCGAGCTAATGCAGCATCACGTGACCCAGGCGAGACTGGGTCGGAAGTGACGAAGAAGAAATTTCTTCTTCGTTTGTCCTCTTCCTTTTCGTCCGCTGATCCTCTACGTAACTTTGTTGTGTTTCCCAGTATAATTTTATTTTCACACAAACTTCACATAAAAAATAAATTGAACAATAAAGAATAATGTATCCAACCTTCCTCATACCACCCAAAACCAAAGAAACACATTTGAAAATTATAAAGAGCATTTATCCTTCAAAGAAGTTGCTTTTTGCACGTTTTACTCCGTGTGACGTATTCCTTCCCCAATCTGTTCTTTAAGTATTTTGACCTTGCTTTGTACGTCTGTATTTTAAACTCTTGTACTTCTTTACACTGTGAGGTGTCCTTGAGTGTCCTCAAAGGTGCCATTTAAATAAAATGTATTATTATTATTATTATTATTGTTTTATTATTATTATTATTATTATTATTATTATTATTATTATTATTATTATTATTATTATTAGCTATTATTATTATTAGTATCATTATAACGTTTGAAGTGGTCTTGAAAAAGTCTCACTTTGCCTGTTTATTTTAATTGAGATTATCAGCACCAAAATTGGTCATTTCTGAATGCTTTTTCACAGTATCTGGACGACCTTACCAAGCCATTTGCAGCAAAGTTTCTATGACAAAGTTTAGCTGTAATAATCAAGATCTTTCTTTCTCCTGAAAAAAAAAGGATTTCTTGGATTTGTTTTGTAGTAATATTAGGCACTGGATCCGGGTAGTCGAAAAGAAAAAGGACAGAAGAGCAGAGGGACAGAGCACGGGCCAATACACAGGTTAAGCTGTTCACCTTCTTCTTTACACTTATCTAAGCTTCAAACGGAGTCTATAAAGTTTGCTTATTGTCATCTTTCAAAGAATAGCACTATGTAACCACAAAAAGATACATTGGCTTGTTGTGTTGTATCCTGAGAAAAGTTGTCTTGAACAATGAAAAGTACTGTCAAAAAGAAGAGCTGCTTTCTACATTTGTTTCCAAAACAGATGCACGTCTTTTTGACAGTGAGTGATAGTGCACATGGGAACCACAACCTTTATCTGGATAACCCCCACATAGCCTGTAAATCTGAAGAAAATTTATGCTCCTTTTCCGTGGAAATGAAATTGAGTCCCTGGCTTATGCATTTTTCTCAGGCTGAATTGTGAATACATTTTGGACCAATGCCAATGAATAGTTAAAAATAAAAACAAAAATATATTCTGTTCCAAATTTGTTTTTCATAAATGATAAAATCTTTGGTGTAATGATAAAAAACAAACGCGATGAGGTCTGCATACAAATAAATATCTAAGGTGATAGAAAAAAATGATCAACTAGGTATGAAACAGGTGAAACCTCTACTGTATCTCTCTGTATGCTACCATGCTCTCAGAGAGGATTTGCAACTAAAGCTAGTGAAGTGTGGAAAAAGTGTTTGAAGTTTTACATTTTAACCTGGAGACTGTAACAGTTAACTGGAGCTTAATGGCAGAAACCGATGAGAAGGTGCAGAGTTCAACTCAAGAGCCCAATGTCCCTCAAAGTTAGTACAAGTATAATTTTATTGAAAAAATAAAACAATAAAGTATGCTGCAAAACAGCAAGCAATGTTAACATTCAAGACCAAGTAAACCAATGTAAACTTCTGCACACACTCCAGTGCTATCAAAGACAAAACTTCAAGCAGCAAACCAAACATTTCACAAAAATACATTAAAAAATACAACATTAATGATAAAAAATTAGTCAATTATAATTGTGTTAGCATTAACCCAAGCATCTAAACAGGCTTCTAAAGCTCCTGTGAGGGACTTTAAGTATGTGTTGATTGTGGCGCCATCCTTTGGAGAAAGTGATATCTTTTAATTTCTATATGAGTTTGGTTATTGGCAAAAATATCTTCATGGCTTTTTTAATACTAAAGTGTCTTACTCACTGAATCCCCTTTCCAGTGTTAAGTGCAATCAAATGCAGCCAACGCCTGCCAGAGGTTAGAGATGACTTAGAGTTAGATGTTAAAATACACTTCTCAGAATTGTCAGTCTTAATTAAGATGGACTCATTGCTTTAGTAGGCTATAAAAAGATGACACTATTAAATTCAGTAATAGTAGTCACTGGTAGAAAAGCAGAGAAGCTTTAAGTATCCTTTTTTTGTGTTTGTGCACGCAAATATCATATCATGATTTTACAGGGTTTCTAAATATGATTTTCCTATTGGAGAACTTTGAAAGAAAATATAAAGTAGCATGTTTATTCATTACACTGTGACTGATAGCTGCCAAATACCTGTGAGTGATGAGTCAGCAAAACAGGCATGCAGGTGACAACAAAAGTGTCTTTCTTCTGGAGCAGAGACTCTGTGGCATTTCATTACCATAAGGCACAGAGTCACAAATTAAATCAAGTTGGAAGCTTAGACGGGAAGCAGCATCAAAGTTGAAGGTAAGTTAAACATTTTCTGTTGCTCCCTTCTCCCATTATTGGAATAAGGTGGTCCATTAAATTTACAACACAATGTTGGCATTTGAGACTGCCAAGTCAGCAAAAAGCCACAGTGGGGTTATTTACGGACTTCAGAATTACTGTTAGTGTAAAAAATACACATCGCAAGTATACAAGTGGAATACAAGTTACCATGCATACAGAGTGTACATATGACCATAACAGGGATACTCTTGCCATGTGAATAATAACAGTAATAATGAACTTGTGAATGAACTTCTTCGAGGAGGTTCGTTCAGCGGCTGGGAAATCTGACAAAAAAGTTCATGTAAAGACACACACACAGAAATAACAAGCCTTTTTATTTTGGGATTCAAGAACAACAAATACAATTCCAAGAAAAGAGTGTGAAACTGCTTGTTATTACAGAAAGGAGGGGGAAGGGTAAAGTCAGGTATATTGGGACAGGTTTTGCAATTCCACAGTGTGATCATGTTCTGACATGAACATAAACCAGTATTATATTTCTGGAGTCCTCAAGTTGTCTACTTTGTTTATATGAAGTAAATGATTTTGTTAATTATTTTCAAAAGGGTGGCATAATCTTTTAATGTAGTTGACACAAATTATTAATTCTTCACCTTTTGGTAATTTGGAAGTTTTCTCCCCTACAATACTCACCTGGTTTTCTACTTTGCACTAGCTCCAACAATTAGGTATTATTGTTGCTTTGCTACCACTTGCACACTTAAGATCGAAGCCCTGTTTTAGTTGAGATTTATAATTTGCATCAGATAAGTGAATACATTTAAAAAGTCAGGCCAAAAAGAAACATTATGAGAGTAAGTTTGAGCAACTGTAAGGTGTAAGCAGGAAAGAAGTGATGAACTATCTTATATTTAAAGTTTGAACATATATCATTAAAATCTTCACATAGGTGCTACAAAGTTGATGTCTTCCTTTGGTCTGCAGCTCTATGAAAAGGGTCTCATAGAGATATGAAGTAGCTCTGGTTAAAGGCTTTATGAAAAAAAACTAGTGTTTAGGTTCATTTAAATGGCATGTAAATTGTGCCCCAAACTACTTAAAGCAGTGTGTGCCTATTTTATAAAATATGAACACACCTCAAAATTTATTTATGTATTTATTTTGCTACACTAAAATATCTTAAAAACTTGTACATAATTTATATTTCCATTATATTGTGCATATATAATGTATGGCCTTCTATTAAAATAAAGGCACAGAATGTATTTCTGTTACCTCACATTTTGTGAGGGCAATCTCAGTTTGATGCTGATCACAATCTGAGGGGCTAATTCCTTAAGCAGTCACAATTAATCTTAATCCACCCTACATGAAATGGATGGATACATGTCTGCGTAGTACAACCATACAAAAAAGGTCAAGTTAATGCAGGCATATAATAATAATACTAATACTACTACTACTACTACTACTACTACTACTACTACTACTACTACTACTAATAATAATAATAATAATAATAATAATAATAATAATAATAATAATAATAATAATAATAATAATAATAATTTGCATTTATATATTTATTTTTTAATACATGGCATTCACTTTCCACAGCTGGTTGTGTAGTTTAAGGATGTAAAGCATAGGTAAAAAGTTGCTCTATCGCTCTCAGCCAGCAGAGGGCGCCAACGCCTCCCCTCCCCGCCTCTCATCATTAACAGGGAGGAAAACATGGCGGACAGGATCTGTGGAGGCTGCATCGGTTGAAGCGGTTTTCAGTTTAAGAACAACTGAAAGGCTCAAAGTCCCCGTGGGAGAAGGCCAGAGTGTGGGGAGGACACGGCTTGACGACCAGGGAGAGGTTAATCTTTTAACCAACGCAAAAACTAATTTAATATTCCCCCTGAATCAGGACACAGCCGAGCGAGGAGCCACAAAAAACAAGTCGGACATGAACGGGGTAAGTTAGTCAGTAAGACATCACCAAACACGGTTAAACTTAGGCTGGCTTTGGAGGATTATCCCCTTACTTGATAAAAATACTCATCCGTCATTGAGAGTTTTAATTACCGTAACATTTTCCCGGTATGTTAACCATTGGTTAGCGTGAACATTGAATAAGAATTGTATTGTTGGGGTTCTTTGCTAACATTAGCTGTTACATGTGTCTCCTTGCTGTCCAAGTGTTTTGAATGAAGAGAAAAATCGTAATGATATTTGGTCTTTTTGAAGTGTTTATCAGTTGGAGCGCAGCTCCTTAGGTATGATTGGGTTTTGGAAGATTTTTATGAGTCTTCAAGAAGCAGGAGGAGGCCTGTGTGTTTTTTCTCTGTTTAAAGGGACTGATGGGTTCGTGGGATGTGGGTGTGGACCCAGCATGGTGACCTCCTCAGGGCCCCACCCACAACACCACACCACCAGCAGATGTTAAGCTTTCTCTAAAGCCCACGACAGGAGATTTTACTCTGTTATGAAACGGATTGAAATGAAAATTAATGCCTCTTCATGATCAAAGACAAAATTCACAATTAATAGTTGTGAGGAGAACCCTTAGTAAGTACTTGGATTTCTGCTTAATTTGGTCACGAAATGTGTCCTGATCTTAATCTAAGTCACAAATATAGACAATCACAGTTTGCTCAAACTAATACCATGCAAACAGTTATATATGTTAATGTTTAATTGAACACACCATGTAAACATTCACAGTACAGGATGGAAACAGTATGTGTGACTTTGGATTTAATAACTGGTTGACTGTCCTTTGGCAGCAATAACCTTAACCAAACATTTCCTGTAGTTACAGATTACATTTGCAAAACAGCCATGAGGAATTTTGGACTTTCTCTTTACAAAACCGCTTTAGTTCACTGATATTACTGGGATGTCTGGTGTGAATCACTCTACTAAGGTCATGCCACAGCATTTCAGTCTGGTTAAGGTGTGTCTTAGCCATCCTATAATGCGTATCTTCTTCTGTTGAAGCCATTTTCTTGTTAATTTACTTCTTTCCATTGGATTGTTGTCCGGTTGGATCACCCTTCTTCTTTTGAACTTCAGTCAACTGACAGGTAGCCTCCTGCAAAATGTCTTGATAAACTTAGGAATTCATTTTTCATTCATCCAAACCCTGAGGCAGCAAAGCCGCCCCAAACCAGGATGCTCCCTGCACCACACTTCACAGTGGGACCCGGTTTTGATCTCCACGCATAGTGTTGTGTGTTTCTTCCAAACAACTCAACTTTGGTTTCATCTGTCCACAGGATATTTTGCCAGTAGTGCTGTGGAGCACTGAGGTGCTCAAAGTAGAAACAAGAGAGTAGAAAGAGTGCTGAGCTATCTCCATTTATTGAAAATATGTCTCACTGTCACTTGATGAACAGCAAGACTTTAGAGATACTTTTGTACCTCTTTCCAGTTTTGTGCAAGTCATTGTAGGTCTCCTTAGAGTACTTTTGTGAGAGGCATGGTTTACACCAGGCAAAGCTTCTTGAGAATAGCAAACTGAAGACTGGTGTATGTTTTGTCGGAGGCCAAGGCATCTCTGTCCATCACGTCCAATCTGGTCTCATTGATTGGACTCCAGGAGTTCACATACTTTCACATACTCACAGAGAATGTTATTATGTTCAGTAAAAACATGAACACAAATGATTGTTTGTGTGGTATTAAGTGTAAGCAGACTGTGTTTGTCTATTGCTGTAAATTAGATAAAGACCAAAACACATTTTATGACCAATTTATGAAGGATTTCAGATCACGCTTGTTTTTGCATCTGTATGTATAAGTAATGTCAGATGACATAATGCACAGCACATGCTTTTGTACTTTTCCCACAAATATTCCCAAGGAGTAACACATGTGACTGATAACACAAAGCAGGATGTTTGTTTTAAAGCCAGAAAAAAAGCACATGGCAGGAACATGGACTCATAAAACCTTTCTCTTGCTCTCTTTCTGTATTCACAGGAGATTGTATGCACAAATCAGTCATTCCCCGTCTTAAACTGCAACAAGTCCGTACCTCCAGTTCATGATGAAAACACGATCAAGCTGACACAGGAGGAGAGATGCTCAACAATATGCTGCCAGCAAACCGATGCTCAGCGGCAGGGAGAGGGTGAGTGTTTGTGCTGACAGGGTACAGATATTCAAAGAAATCTGACTGATTAAAACTTCACACACATGCACAGAGGGACACATAGACACAAGATCATGAGCTGATCTATAGAGGGATTATTTGTTTATCAATAATGGCGGATGCGGGTGCAGAAGCACTGCTGAGTATAATGGTTTGTCAACCAACTTGGGGGAGTTGACAACCAAAAATCACATTTTTTAACTTAATATCACTTATACAGATGGTAAATGGCTCCCAGGTTTGTGAAATAGCAGTGAGTGGATAGAAGAGATCAGCAAGTGGATCGATATTAGGTGGACAGACATTTTTTGTGGAGAAATCTAGCAGAACTGTAACTCAATGCTCATGACTGCATTATCTGTGGACACTTACCAGATTGTGACAGGCCAGGACATTAACTTGTCAATAAATCAGAGACCCACCCAGACCAAAAAGAGCATACAGACTGCTGAGTCTGAGACCCGATTCATAATAAAAAAAACAACAACAAAAAAAAGAAAGATAAAACTGCTCCAGATCAGAATATTGTTGGTTGTGTATTTCAGGGTTATTAGACTGGTTCATCATTTCACAATATTCCCTTATTTTATTTTGATCATGAAATCTGTTTCTGTTCATCATAATTTATAGCTTCACTTATTATTTCCTCTCTATATCCAGTCCATTTGTGGTCATAACCTCGGCCCCAAACCAACTTTTTCATTAAATAAGATAAGTCAAATCTGTATTTTGAATGTCAGCAGTTAATAATGTTTGTTTGCTGCTAAACCTGGTGAACTGATGTTGGATACAGACATCGAATTTAATCACACCTCCGCAGACAGTGCTGGTGTCTCACTGTTAAGTGTGACCCTGTTAACTGGTGTCTCTCGGCCGTTAATCACTGATACCTTCCGTTGAGAGTCACCACTTAGCATGGTCTCTATTAACTCCAAAACACCAGTTGCTCTGTGATGGTCAAACTTGATAGAAAATTTGATGCTGCTAACAGGTTGAGTTTAGTGTTAAAAAAATGCTAACTCATCTGAACCAATGTAGCTAAATGCTGCTTTTGCGGTCAAAATGCATGTGCATCCCACTGATGACGTAGACTGATAATCTCTGTATAGAAGAAGGAACAAGTTTAAGTGAGCTAATATTCAAGATGCTTACTTCATCATACAAACTCAAGAACCACATTTTCTAAATGAACAAATGTTCCTTGTGTAATAAATTCAGGGAGGTCATGGTGTGGCATGGCTGACTTATTCGACTAATAGAGCAGGGATAGAGGGAGAGAAGAAAAAGAGGGAGCTTGATGGGGTAAACTGATGGGTGGAAAGCTTTATTAAAAGAAGAAGGAAAAAAAAAAAAGAAGAAGAAGAAGAAATTGCTGTGGAGATCCTGAGATCTTGTCACCAATGAAAGATAATTTCATGAAGACTCAACCCCAATTTAAAGGTCTTAAACATTTGTTTTGTTTCAGGGTTTAAGGAAAAATAGTTGTCAGTATCTGTCATTTATCAACCTATGTAAGACCAAAAAATGTGTGCACACTAATATCCACAGATTATCAATCTAAAATTGGGAAAGTTTGATTAGATATGACACTGAAAACATATCTAACATTTCACTATTCTTCTGCCTATGTCAATAAAATAAATTGCTAATGAAAGAGCAGCACTAGCTGTCCGCTGATTTCTTTGTAAATCAACTTTGTTTCCTTAGAGGCTGTTTGGTGCGATTAAAAATACTCTCGTGGCTAAAGTAAAGTCAAACTTGAAATCCATGCTCAAGGTCAAACTTGAGCATGGATTTTTTTTAAAAGAAGCTGTATTGATTACAGGATTTAACATGAAAATGATTGTTCCACTCCACTCCTGTTTCACTCATATTAATCTGAACTGTGGGTGAAAAATGGACTATCTAGTAACAAAAGACATTTATTTTCATGTGATCACAACTAATCGGCTAATAGTTTGGTGTAAATACTCACAACACTCCCGTCTACTCATGTGTAATTGTGCACAAGTGTTGCACCTCTCAGCTTTCCAAAATCGGTATCATTCTGTTCCAGATGTACAGCCTTGAACAGCCAGACCCATCTGAAGGAGAGTTTCAGCAATGACGGATCAGTATTTATTTATGTATCTGATGACATAATGTGTATTTTTTGTTTTCTCTTTCCTTCAGGCTGGAGAACAAACACCAACACTATCTCACCCAAAGACGCACAGACAGATTTCTCTGCGGTGGAGGGCAAGTGTTCACCCTGCTGGCCAGCACCCACAGATCACCACAGCTTGTCTCCCCATCCCCTCCACAATAACAACAGCAGCCCCCTCCACAGCCACCCGAGGAGAGTGGTGCGCCGAAAGGTCAAAGGAAAGAAAGCACTAAAAATGTAGGCACACCTCAGAGCTCGTATATTTTCTGATCAAACTTAACCATTAAGTGAATGAGAGGATTTGTCTTTTTCCTTTTCAGCCCTGGTGGGAAAAACTCCCAAAACCGAAAACTTACCGACTTCTATCCAACACGGCGAAGCTCAAGGAAAAGTAAAACAGAGCTGAAGGTGGGTTGAGTTGTAGGAAACCTTCTAGTGGTTTATTTATTGTTTTTCCTTTCTTGAATGATGTAGCTTCACTCTGAGCTATGCTATGTGATCAGGAGCATCAGGAACTTTTAGTTTTGTTGTCCCTGTCTCTACTGCTGCCTGAAGTCCTGTGAAGATTGTGCAAGAACAGACAGACCATTATCAACATGTGCAACACTGCAGTTAGCCTGTTAGCATGTAGGAGATTCAGCCTGAGCTGTTTTTTTGGGGGGGTATTTTATGGGGGCGTTTTTCATGCCCTTTATGAGTTGGGAGAGAGCAGTGGGTAGAGTAAGAAACGGGCCAATGGTGGGGTATGACATGCAGGAAACAGGACACAGGCTGGACTTGAACCTGTTTAAAGTGATACTCCAGGATGGAACAAGCTGGGTCCTATCACAAGGTTTAGGGCAGAAATTACCCCTACAGCAGTGATTTTATGCAGCAGAAGCCCAGGGCGCTCGCACCAAACACCCCCTCCCTGCTCCTCTGCCGGTTTCCTCTGCACTCAGACGGGGCCATTTTTTACTTGACCAAAAACACAAATAAAAGGACTCCCACCGAAAAAATCTGATATGGGTCTGCATTCACGCTTTATTAAGAGAATTTTCAGCGCGATACTTTCACACAAAAACACCTCTAAAAAGGCTCTAGTTCTCATCGTGTCTCTTCGTCCTGGCAGACTACCTGCGTTTGTTTATATCCGGCACGCCGTGCGCGCGGACTGATACACCAAGCAGCGAGCGCCTCGTAGCCAGCTGTGGCTCTGCAGCGGAGGTAGCGCCGTTTTACAACACAATGAGAACTAGAGCTTTATTTAGCTGTGTTTTTGTGTGAAAGTAATGCGCTGAAAATTCTCTAAATAAAGCATGAATGCAGACCGATATCAGATTTTTTTGGTGGGAGTCCGTTTATTTGTGTTTTTGGTCAAGTAAAAAATGGCCCCGTCTGAGGGCAGAGGAAACCGGCAGAGGAGCAGGGAGGGGGTGTTTGGTGCGAGCGCTCTGGGCTTCTGCTGCACAAAAACACTGCTGTAGGGGTAATTTCTGCCCTAAACCTTGTGATAGGACCCAACTTGTTCCATCCTGGAGTATCACTTTAAGGGTGAACCCCATGGGGTGCAACCTAGACTGCTAGGCCACCTGTGCTTCCAGCCTGAGCTGTTTTATAATTGTTTGTTGCACTTGAAAGAAGACAAGCTCAAAGAATTCAAAATGTCAAAATGCTTGACGTTAAGCGAGACAACAAATTTTAAAATCCACGACAGAGATTGACTGGTGTTTTGGTTTAAAGAGCAGCTCTGTGAACTGGAGACTTGCAGCGGGATGCATCTTTCTCAAATGTTTTTGGCTCATCATTAGATACTAATTTGATGAAGAGAATTGGACATTGGAATCAAAGACTAAACTAGGAGGAATTCCTGGGGACTTCTACTCTATTTGAACAGCTGTTGTAAACTGGATATCCACTGACACGTTCAGCTGAAGGTCTCCAGTTTACAGGGTCACTTTTTAAACAGGAACACCAGGAGCTGAAAGAGACACATTCACACCATCAGACTCAAAGACGACCATTGTTTAGGAGTTATTAAACCAATTTGGTCACAGCTGGGGGTCATCTTATTGTTGATGGAGGGAGGGGAAATAAAAACACTATGACTGCTCCACCAATCAGAGACATTCAGCTACAGGCACTGCCCTCAAAAGTCCCTGGACCAGTGGAAAGTACCATCTCCCCTGAGCAGGAACTTTTAAGCAGGGTGGTACTTTGGAAAGAAGTGTTTAAGTTGAACGATGACTCAGGTGTCTTATCGGCTCCATTGCAGTGATGTCACATGTCCTTTTTGTTTGCAGTGTGAAGAAAAGAAGCACTTAGACGAACTCATCACAAAGGGAATAGAAGAAGGAATGAGGGTGTGTTTACCTTCCTATCTCTTTCTCTGTCTCCCACACACACACACAGGAAGTAAAAAGATCTACATTTAAGATCCTTGTTCAAACCAACACACAGGTGACATCAAAACATGCTCCTGTCCGACTTCTAAATGTCCACGTTAGCTTTGCTGAAAACAGATTCTTTTGTCACCCACTACAGCTGCTGGGCTCTCTTTACTCTGTGAGGCAGCAGGAGGCTGTTATTTTTCACAGGAAATCAAAACTCATCAAGCAAGTTTGAACAAGTTAAGAGCAAAACTGTCAGAATTTAAATTTCAGATCAAAAAAATCTGTCAGGCACTACAGACATCTTTTTGAGTCATTCAAGTTCACCACAAGTAATAAAAGTTGTATCAGATTTCTGAATCTCTACACAAACAATTTTTTACTTGTTTCATTAAAAAAACATCTCCCGATACAACATTATTTTTAGGTGCAGCACATAGAAGGAAAGGGGCGAGGAGTGTTTGCGACTCAGTGTTTCCAGAAAGGAGATTACGTGGTGGAGTATCACGGGGACCTGCTGCAGATCAACGACGCCAAGAAGAGGGAGGCTGAATACGCTCAAAACCCGGCGACGGGCTGCTACATGTACTACTTCCAGTATCTCTGCAAAACTTACTGGTAGGATGATCCTCCTACTACCTCTCTGTTTATCTCTGCTCATTACATTCACACAGAAAAAAGTGTTTTATGCTAGAAGGTCTTTCTCCTAAACAACCTTGTTTGCATCCTCATTCTTGTAACGACAGTGGCAGTTATAAAATTACACTTCTACAAATTCATATTCGGACCAGTGTTTGTCAGAATTTATGAAAACATCTTTTGAACATCTGCTGTTAAACGTCAATTGTTGGTGTTTTTGGTTTTGCCCTGCAGCGTGGACGCCACCAGAGAGACTGACCGAATGGGTAGGTTGATAAATCACAGTAAAACCGGAAACTGCCAAACCAAACTCCACGACATAAACGGCGTCCCTCACCTCATCCTCGTCGCCTCTCGAAACATCGAGGAGGGGGAGGAGCTTCTGTACGACTACGGGGACCGCAGCAAGGCCTCCATCGCAGCCCACCCGTGGCTCAAATACTGATGGAAGGTCGGTGAAGAAACAAACAAAGAAAAGGGAAACTTCCAGTAACAGTCACGTTTCTCTTCAGCTCGTGTACAAAATGCCTTTGAAACAGAATGTGTCCCTTTTTGTTGTAGTATTGAGGAAACAGGATGCTGGGTGAGGATGGGGGTTGGGGTGGGGGGACTTCTCACATTCTGAGGTCACATGACCTCAGTACTTTTTATTTATGCGTTTCTGAGACCTTCTGGTTGTTTTGCAGCTCATTTATTTTGTACATTTTGTATTAGAGCAAAGCTTCTACAGCATGCAGTTGATAGTTAACGCTCTGCATTTTTTATACGCCTTTTTCTTAATTAGTAGTTAGCAATACTTCAATTCAAAGCCCCAGACTTCTGCTTTTGGATCAAGTATATGATGCAAATCACAAGAACCTTAAAAAAAACAACATAAAGACTCTGTTTGAGTGGGATTCAATGTCAGACACCAACACTCACACTATCTTTGACTGTAGTGTAAAAAAATCGCTAAACTCATGGTTTAGTCAGGGTTTGATCACATAAAGAAAGAGACTGTTGAGGAACTTCTGCTTAAACATGTATCATAGGAATACAGAAAAAAGATTTATCTTCTGTTTTCATGCTTCTTTTCACGTTTTTAGCCTATTTTAATGATTAGGATGCTTATTACATTTAATTTATTATACGTTATATTCCACCGTTAAGTTCTGTTGTGTTCTATAAAGCTGTAGCTCATTTCTTCTCACTTCAACATGTGACTTATTTCTGATGACCTCTGCTCCATGACAGCAGGACAAACACATTCAGGACAAAATTAGAGGTTTAAGTGCCTCTTCATGGGTGTGGGGAATCACCAGTCAACTATTCTCACTATTTTATGACCTATTGTAGACTAATAAATGAATTTATAAATTAAAAGTGAAGGAGAAAGTTTGTTTCAGCGCCAAATGAATGAATTTATTAGGTTTGTTGGATTAACACACAGAATTAAAAATGAACCAAGCTGTCATATCACCTTGTCTTCACTTCACCTTCCAAATATTCAGTACAGGGCTCTCCCACCATCACCCTGCTGGTTTAACCAAATGTCATCAAATGAAAACAGATTTTAATACAGATTTTTTTAAAGCTACCTTGAGAACTTTTTAACTGGTTATAAAACAGTCTGAGGTTTATTTGAACATCTCTTCAAACCGTCTAGAGCAAACCAAAAAGTCTGATCAAAGTAAGGGAAACACTTGAAATTTGACTTGAAAAGTTTAAATTGAACAATATTTGCAAAGAGAAAGTGGCACCACTTAGTCCACAGGGGGCGCCAAAGTCAGAACGACATCACAAACAGAGCCTGGAGTCAACACATTAATGTTTGTGGCTGTAGCTTTATGTACAACAGGTTTTAAGAGAGATACACTGCAAAAACTGACATCTGAGCAAGTATTTATGTCTTATTTCAGTAAAAAATGAACTTTAAGACTTAATGTGAGCCTGAAAGTCCAGAATAATGCCTCATTTCAAGATATCAAAAAGGAAAAATTGATTTACTAAATTGTTTGTAAGGATTTAAAATTTGCGATGAAGTAAGAAAAATATCTTTAGTTTCATGTGTTAAATTATTCCACATACGTCAACAAACTTCACCCCAATTTGAAGATGTTTTACTCAACATGATTCAAGTGACATTTTTAGACAACACTTGAGTTTTTGTTTTTTTTTCAAATTTATTCATCAAATTTAACAATTTACAGCGATAAAATTAATTCATTTACAATTTCTGTTAAATGTTGAACTTTATCACATTTCATTCATGTTTTTGTTTTTTTCACACATCAGGCTCTGGGTGTATCCATAAGGGTTGGGATGTTTTGTGTCAGAGTGGGGTTTGGTGAATTTTTTACACTCCTGCTGTTTCTTTTGAATTTCTGCAGCTTTTCTTTCTATTTTTTTTTTTTTTTTACACAATAGTTCTTTCTGCTCACATAAATGTCACAAAAATGTTCGATGTGAAAGTATTTAACAGCTGAACAGCCAACAGGTCACTTTTTTACTTAATTTATTTCACATTTTATCTCTGTAGCTTTTTCAAATGTTTATTCATGAACTAGGAAGTAGAGTTTATCTTATTTATCTTGATCTTGGTTTAATTTGTTCTGAGCTAGATTTTCACCTATCTGGTAATAAACAAAAATCTGAATAACTGTAACAGGTACTGGTTAAACGCACTACTTTGGTCATATCACTACAATCAAAAAACAGACGGGTGTTTCCTCTGTTTACAGGCTAACAACATCAGCTTCAGATTCAGGAAAAAAACTATCAAGAGCAGCATAACTGGTACAAGATTTTCCTAAAATGACAGAATATTCCTTTAAACCCTCTGAATACAGTTTCTCATGGGTCTCCATAAAAGTGTTCAGACATCATAAAAGTTTGCTCTGCCAGAGTCTTAAAGTTTCTGAAACATTCATAGAATGGAATCAAGGCTTTGTTAAGATTCCCTGTTTTTGATTTAACGAGCCAACCTTGAAATAGATATTGTCAGTGTTATTCAGAGACATGTGAAGTGGAAATATTCAGGAACTCCAGTGTTTTAAACATGAAGATATTATCTTTTATTATCTATTATCTTCTTCAACATCTCTTCTGCCACCTCTTACTGTAGCATTTTTCATACGTCTAAAGATGTAAGGGTTATTTCATTTTTTAAATGGAGAACAAATGCAATAATACCTGAGGAGCAAACTGACCTGTTGGCATTAGGAAAGAATAGATCTTTGCTGTTGTAGCGTTGAAGAAATCTTAATGCTGGGGTTTTGTCATCCATGAATAAAGATGTAATATGCAAGAAACACGAGTTGGCTTTCTGTAATCTCTTCTTCAAACAACAAAACAACTCAAGCTTTGTGCTACTGTATTTCATAGTAAAAGGCAACAAACTTCTTTTTTAAATTTCTTATTACAGGGTCCCTTTAACTTTTTAAGTTGTTTACATGAAGTATGATACTACAAGGTATTTCTGCTGTCAAAAATATGCAGGGTCAGTTGGGGTTATAATTAACCAGAGTCTGGTTATCCCCTGTGAAGCCAGCACCACACAGGACTCACCCAATACCCATAAATGATAGGCTGGGTACTGTTTCTCCTGGACATTTTTTTTTCTCATTTATCAAATAGGACAAAACACCAAAACATTTTTTGTACAGGTTAGTCAACTTCCCCCAATCAGAAAAGAAAAGACAGAGAAAATGTGCATTTAAATAAAAACAATAATCATTGATAAATGATAATACTGTATGATATGCTATGAAATGAAATGTCAAGGTCTCTGTAGTAGTAGTTACTGTAGACTAAAAGACAAATTTGGAGGAATATGAAATAATCATAGAAATAATAATGTAACTTAAAAAATTGTATAGAAAGAAATAAAAGACAAAATATTTAAAAAAAATGTAATGTACAATTAGTCTAATCAATGTCAAAGTTTGATGAATGAGCAACAGTGCCAACTTCTTTTCTTCTGCTTTGAATCTTTGTGAACATGTTTCAATCATAATTTTAAAGTGTAGTAATTGGAAAAAGAAATGCCACTGCAACCTGAAAAGAAGTGAACTCAAATTGTTAATTACATAGAACAAATGTTCTACAACAAGAGTTAATAAAAATCAGGTCTATCACCAAACTTACTGTGTTTTTCCAATAGGTTTTTCTCCTTCATGTTTGATTCTGACACAAACGGCGTTGAATATATTTCGCCACGAGATGGCAGTGTACGCCATCATAGCGTTTGATCTGCCTTTGAACGTCAACTGAAGAAGTGAGCTGTAGTTTCAGTTTGTAGTTTGAGTACGCTGCTGCCTCTCAGCGTACAGAGCAGCTTTCACTGGACCAGTCCGTCTCTGAAATCCATTGATTTTCTTTTTCGATATCTTAATATCACAGCTACAGTTTCATATTCGTTATTTTTAAATCGGTATTTGTGGATATAATCCAGGACGGTTTGAGGAAGCCAAGAAGAAGCGGAGGACTAAATTCAACAGCACATCTCTTTTTCCTTCTTTCAGCTTTTTGTCCAGAGTTATTTTCTGCTTGTCGAGGAAACATGAGCTTTCTTTTGTAAGTTATTTTGTACCATTAATGCTTATTTCAAATCTTCTTTTGAGCTCATCTGCGAATAATATTGACGCTGTTAGCTGTACCCGGCTACATTAGACGGCTAGCGATAGCACAATACGGGCTAGGACTATGTCCTGAACTCACCTCCGATGCTTTTGATGAGATGTGCGCTGTTTTCTGTATATTTTTCCTACACTGACATACAAACTGGAATTCTATTTCATAATTTGTGAAAGTACCGGGTATGAGAATCTATATGTGGATTTAAAGCCACCATTCATTGTCACAAGTCCTGTTTCAAGTAAGAAGTGTCATCAGGCGGGCCTGGGTAATTGCTGGTGTGGACACTTTGTTGGTGCAGGCTAATCCACCTCTGATGTGACACAACACACCAGTCAATCCTCAACCCAGGAGCGTGTTTAGGGAGATGGCTACAGCTGGCATGGGGCCTCTTGAATTTTAATGACCTTCCTAAAATCATAAACTATGATTGATCATTTGCCTGGGCAGAGAGTGGTTAAAATAACCCATTGGATAGGGTTGCAACAGGCTGCTAGGATCTCTCTTTACATGATAATGTAGGATATCATACAGTGTTTGTACTTCAGTTGGAAGTGGAAGACTTAACACATCTTTTTATAAGACAGAAGGGTAATAGTAAGTACATGTACAGTTATGTGACAATGGTCCTCTTTCAAAAAACAAGCTCTAGATACAAAAGTGTACCTGATTCCTACCAAAACAAATGCTGAAAATATTTAACAGCAGCTCTTTACCTTTTGTACATCACACGTTATGCTTTGCTTTTACAAGTTATAGGTTATCGCTTACATCCATCTATGTTTGACTTTCAGCACTTATAAGAACATGCCAGCTAGGGGCTAATTAAGCCCTAAAATAAAGTATACCCCCACCTGCACGGTCAGAGTATATCAGTCAAACTTGGAGATTTTAGTTAGACTAACCTTTTTTTTTTTTTTTTTTTTTAATTAATATTTAGAGGTACAGTTATAGATGGATACTTTTAGTTTTTTTTTTCTTTTGACACCATGTTTTCTCACAGTCCATTAAAATTTGCAAGAAAGCTTCAGCACAATCATGTCTAACTTGTACAGGACTATTGTCAGTAAATGTTTTTTAACAGTATTTTGTGTCTCAAGAGCTGCAGGCTGCAGTTTCAGGGCTGCACCCCTGGGAACACATCCAGAGGATCCCGGTCTTGTTTATGACAGTTACAGTTAGGGCAAGGGCAACACACTTAAACTATGCAAGAGGTGGTTTGAAACAACAAAGGTCTCTGAATTGCGGCCCTGAATCTACTCTAATATTTGTGTATGTTTGTCCCTGCTCTTGCCCATTTTTATCCAATCATTATTATTTTAATTAATCATGAAAATCTTTCTAGCTGAGTGAAAGCTTGATCATGGAAAAAATGAAAACAGAAGTGAGGAAGCAGTGATAACAAAAAGAACAACACTTGACACATCTTGCTCAGAGTAAGAATTTTTTAGCCCATGTCAGGTCAAGGCTAGCCTTTTGGCTAGTTCTGGCATATTTACAGAGATGTAAGTTAATACTGGTTGTGCCTATAGGTGACGTTAAAATAAAATATTTTGTTTTTGAACATTTCTAACTGATTTACACTTCTTACAGGTGTGCGATTTTACTTTAATTGCATACATAAATAAAGCCTCCTTTTGATGTCTGTCCATTGGGCTTGAGGATGCAGCTCCATCTGATCTGCTGCAGTTGGTGCCTAATGGTTTAATACTAAGTTGATTAAAAGCTGAAGGAGAGGTTATAGAGAACATTAAACTTAAAGACCGAAGTGAAAGGCTGAATAACTGTTATGCAACTGGATTATTTTTCCTCCTGGGCAGAATTTTAAACATGATGATGATGTTGGGTTTTACGTGCATCTTCTAGGATAAATGCTGTGGTATTAGGGTGAATGATGGGAGTACCGTGTCGTGATGCCCCTCTAAAATTCCTGTTTAATGGGGCAGTGTAGGATTGTGTGCAGCACCTCTCCAAATGGCCTCATTATAGACACAGAGAGACACAGTGTTCTGGTCCTCCACTGTGATTCTGCCAAACCCATCAAGTCAACAAGAGCTCAACTCTTTTGTCAGCTTGTTTTTTTTTTCCTTTTAGACAAAAAGACAAAGGTTTTCTCTTTTCTGAGAAAAAGTTACAGCGGAACGGTGAGCGCAGGATTTGTCATCATCATATCTGACTGTCTCCTTTTTTTGTCCACCATTTGTCTTCCTCTCTGAAATATGACTCACAGTGGAAACCGTGCAGCCAGGACGTTCAAGCCCAAGAAGAATATCCCGGAGGGTTCTCATCAGTACGAGCTGTTGAAACATGCTGAGGCTACGCTGGGGAGTGGAAACCTGCGTATGGCAGTCATGTTGCCTGAGGGTGAAGACTTAAATGAATGGGTGGCTGTCAACAGTAAGCTCTTTTGTTACCTTGTTCCCCCTTGCTATTATACCACCTTAGAGGTTCAGATTCCTGGTAGACTAACCTCACTTTTAACGTGCCTTCAGACGTTTTAATCTATGTCTCTCACATTTGCATGCTTCTCAGCAGCTCTTAAATCTCAATTAGTCCCAACATCAAGAACTTGGGTGAGATCTTGGCACCCCTTCTAAAGGCCGTATGAATAAATGGTGGAAAAACCCTGTGAATGTTAAACAGACCTTATTGTCTGTGCTGCTGGAGCCTTGTTTGCTTTCCTCTAAATAGAGACAAATAGACGGTCAGTAGAAACTTGATTTCCTCTCAAGTCAGAGAGCCTGTAGGGTTTGAATGTGCAGTGACTCTGCACATTAGCAAGTGAAGTCAGCCTTAATTTAGAGCAGTCTAGGGGATTTCAACTGAGATTTCAACTTTATCTTGACAAACCATGCCTTGCTACAAGATGATTTCTGTGCTTGTTTACATCCAGGTGGTAGTGTTTTAGAGCATTATGGCAAAAGACATTAACTAAACTCAAATTTTAGCTAGTGTCAACTACTTGAACATAAAATATGACCAGCATTTGAATCCAAAGTCATAAAAACATCAATAGTTTGTTGAACTGATCAGTATTCTGGTGCTGGCAAGTGATTAACTGACTGAGTAACTACACCTTCTCTTTTGGCAATTTGTATTCTTCAGTTCATTGGAAATTCATCATGAGTTGGTCACCAAATTGTCTTATCATTTGCCCAGGCCATACAGTTGGTACCAAACTGTAATTGACGCCTATTTTAAACACAAGAGCACTTGTGCCTGTACAGTATGTCCTATTTCCATAATACTACCATAGTGTGGTTCTGTTTCAGCACATGGATGTTCGTCAGAGCTGCAGCAGCTGTTTGAACTTACACAATAAAGGGAAGTTAGACCAACTTCTCTTCACCACACTTAGTTTTTCATGACATTCTTCTTAATCTCTGGGCATGAGGAACCGGTCCTCTTGTTTTTTATATTTTGTTTTTTAAAATTGAGATTCTGTCTTTATGTTAAATTGTTATGGGTAGTGAAAGTAGAGGCACCTTTGGCTTGCAAGAAAAGTTCTTTGCCAGAATCCATCAGAGGTGGTTATGAAGCATCTTAACCACCAAACTGACGATAGTTTACTTTATTTTGACTGAAAGCGCTTTGCAGCTCGGTCTGCTCACTCATACAAACTCCCATATAATGTCCAAAGCTACCTTTTTAGACCATAGACTGTGAAAAAATCTTGCTTGGCTCAAAGTGAGGTCGCCTCAAAAAGTGCTCTCCCTACTGACTGGCTGCAGTATAGGTCAAAAACTGTATCCACATATTAATTTTAATGGAGCTGTGTTCAAACTTTGAAAAATAAACACTCCTTGTGAAAACGTTTCTCACACCTGTTTGCTGTGGTGATATGAAGATATTATCGGGCAGCACTGTGTTCCAAGTCCTCCTTTTTCTTAGAAGTCTCGCTCTTATTAGTTATTAGAGGTTAAAAAACTTTATAATGATTGACAGCTGATGTGCTTGTGTAGTTCTTTCAGGACTAGTACGATTCGTAGGGAAGGTGAGCCAAGAAGAGATAAGACTTTTGAAAGAAAGAAATTGAACTTTTTTTGTTACAGATTCTCTAGTGCGCGTACTCTGGCTACAGATTTTGCAGAATGGTGAAGCTTCATACAGGGTACTTTATAGGGCTGAAGGATTTTGGAAAATAATCTAATTGCGATTTTTTTGGACCAATATTGCGTTTTTTAGGGGGGATGTATGTCTTCTTCATTATTCACTTAACACAAGCAATACAACATTCTGAAGTATGACCAACACAATAAAGTATATTGTCAACATATAAACAAGTCTTATGTTATGATGAAATGAGATGAACTGATATGAATAATGTATCTTTAACTATTACAAACACAGTAGAATATTAACTGGTTGATTTAACTCCAAGCCTTGTGGACATGTAATAAAATTATAATTAATTTCCTTAAATAAAATCAGAGAAAGGAACAAAGTCCTGCAGACCAAGAGGCCAGGTATAAACAATAAGCTGAAAAATCAATATGAATCCTCTCTTCTCTGAATCTCACACTAAAAGTGCAGAAATGTAAATAAAAACAAAGTTTTGGCACAACCACTGATATTATGTATACTTGTGGATTGGGCTTTTTAAATGCACTTTAAAACTTTTCTCTTTTTTTTTTCAATTGCAGCCTTTGCAATTTGAAATTTGCATTGTATTATATTTATGTATATGTATTATAAATTGCGATGTCAATTTAAATTCGATTAATTGTTCAGCCCTAGTATTTTGGGAGCAAACCATACCACTGTAAAAGGCGTAGCCATGCTGTCCATCCTGTTTACTGTCTTTGTTTTAGACACACTGCTCATTCTGTTGGGATACTTTGTTTAGTTGGTTAAGGGGTGGAGCTAGGGCATCATGGGCAAGAAGAGGAGGAGGAAATGTGTCTTTCTATGACTGAAATCACCACAATATAAATTTGAATGATCAACCAGAAACACCCTGCAAAGAAAAAGTCTCTTCATGTAGCTCAGCTGATTCAAACATTAGTGTAATATGTGCAGCTCTCCTGGGAAACATCCTGGAAAGTTCAGGATTAAAGAAGGAGCTCATAACTGTGTGTTTCCCAGGAGGAAATATTAAGGCATAGTCAACGTTTCAGCCATGACAGGAGAAAGAAAACTTCACAACACTTAAGTCATGAAACCCATTACACGTTTGCCCACCCACTCACAAAAAAGAGGACATCTCCTGAAAAATATTAAAAAATCAGGAGTATGTTGCATGTGTAAAAGGGTCGATGGACATTGAAGGGCAAAAATCAACACTTGAAACTTTAAAACTTTGCTTTTCTATCACATCTGATCTTAACAACATTAGTTACAGAGAACACTCAGACAAAAATATCCTCGACTTTGTGAACCTCACCAAGCATAGAGGAGAGCTGGAGGGGACATCTGCCTCATCAGCTGTTCAGTATGTATTTTATCTGTGACATTATCAAATTGAAACACCCACAGTAACTCTGCCAACACTTTAAATGGATCTGTCTAACACATGGAAGGCACAACTTGGCCGTACGCCCATGGGAATGAGTGATCACACAATTTGCAGATAACTGGAGTGTGTCCTGCTCGACAGCGAGGAGTGGGCCGTAAACTGAGATGGCTTTGTGGAAATATGAAGCCAGATATTTGAGCTGTTATCAGAGTATTTAGTCTCATCTTCACCACTTTTAAATATGTTGCTTCTCTTGTCTTTCCTCAGCCGTGGATTTCTTCAACCAGATCAACATGCTGTATGGAACCATCACAGACTTTTGCACAGAGGAGAGCTGTCCAGTCATGTCTGCTGGTCCCAAGTAAGTTAATCACTGGAGACAAAATAACATCAACATCTCCTCGGTCAGAAGCTTGTCTCTTGGTTACGTGACTCTAGAGCTTCTTGCGGATGTTTTACTGGAAATGTATTCGTAGAGAAACTTTGCTCACAAGATTAAGATTGCATTTTGTTACACATTGAAAAGAGGATTCCAGTATTTGTACTTATCAGTCCTATTTTTGGATAATGTGGGGGACAAATGGACTAAAGGATTGCTTCCACTGGCAGCTGGGAAACAGGCTGTGTTTGCAGCAACTTAATCTTTCTTGGCAAAGACCCCGGATCAAAGTACGCCTGCTAGAAGTGCCTGTTTTCAGCACTGACGGGTTTGATTGTGATGAACTATATGACAGCATTACAGATCAGTAGATAGCTCTTTCCAACCTCAAAACATCTGTTGCCTCGCTCCCTTCAAAGCCACCATTCTCCACTCATGAATACAGTCATTTAACCTTGAAGGTTAAGGTTTATTACTGCTACAGTGAGTTTTTTACAGTATGTTGTGCTGAATCTGAAGTCACCCTTTTAAATAGCAAGACCACACATAAAAAAAACAACAACACACCACTAACAGAAGAAGAAACGTGTACAACAGCCGGATTTGTGATTGGCGTGGGAACTTCAGGGTTGACTCCAGGCTTTCAGGACTTGGAAGGAAGATCACATCTGACCTGTGTAGATCATCAGAGTAACTTATCCTGAACACCTAACATGCCCTGTTAAGAGATAGTTCTCTGACAAACACCGCCTACTGACCAATCAGTCTGCTGGATCATGGAGCTCAGTGAGCTGGATGTTAGGGAAGAGAGGCCAACATGACACTGAGTCACCGTGAAAATTTACATAAATGAAGAATATCAACAAAAGTTGGTGGTTGTTTTTTTCTGAAATGAACCTTTAACAGTGACTAAACAGCCACATTATTGCTACACTTTCGTAGCATATTGACATGATAGCATCACACAGTTGCTGCAGATTTGTCAGCTGAACATCCATGATGAGAATCTCCTGTTCCACCACATCCCAAAGGTGCTCTATTGGATTGAGATCTGGGGACTGTGGAGGACATTTGAGTACAGTGAACTCAATGTCATGTTGAAGAAACCAGTCTGAGATGATTCCAGCTTTATGACATGGAGCGTTATCCTGCTGGAAGTAGCCATCAGAAGATGGGTACACTGTGCTCATAAAGGGATGGACATGGTCAGCAACAATACTCAGGTAGGCTGTGGACTTTAAACCATGCTCAGTTGGTACTAAGGGGCCCAAAGTGAGCCAAGAAAATATCCCCCACACCATTACACCAGCAGCAGCAGCCTGAACTGTTGATACAAGGCAGGATGGATGCTTTCACAGAGTTGTGAAGCTGCCTGCAGGAATTACATTGCCTGAGCATTTCGGTGGAAAACTTCCAATTTTTTTTCCCCTAGAAGTCTTTTAAAATACTGACACCCTGTGTTTAAAACGACACTGGAATCCCCCTTTGAGGTTTTCACCAGCAGGAAATGACAGAGAGGATCATGTACCTCTCTAACTTCAGTGTTAAATGTTTACTCGCTGTGTTTCCTTCAGGTATGAGTACCACTGGGCTGATGGGACCAACATCAAGAAGCCCATCAAATGCTCGGCCCCCAAGTACATTGATTACCTCATGACCTGGGTGCAAGACCAGCTGGATGATGAGACGCTTTTTCCCTCAAAGATCGGTATGTATCTGCTTCCACCTCCCTACTGCCAAAGCCATATTTCTGTCAGTGCTGCAAGGAAGGAGACCACAATAAAAACATAAAATTCTGAAATTTGAGCAAACTTTAAAAGAGCTGCCAGGTAAGCGTAAGCTATGACAAAGTGTGCCTCATTCTTCTCTGTCTGTCTGATCTGTCAGCGATAAAGCACCTCTACATGATAATAATCTGATCTCTCTCTGATAAACACTGCTGAGGATTATCAAAAAGAGTCAGCGTTTGCATACATACCAGCACAGGGCTCGACTTTCTGACCAGCAGAGGCTTGTGCTATCATGGGTGGAGCTTTAATTGATCTGGCAGGCCGCCAGCTCTGATACTTCCCTCATTTATGCCTCAGTTCAGCTCAGTGGAGGGAGCTACTGGATGAAGATGCTCCTCTGCAAGGACAAACAGCTATTAGCATTATTTTCCCTCATTAATTAGTCTGTTAGGGTCATTTGTTCTGTAGTAACTCAACCAAAATATTGTCTCACTAAAGGTGCTTTGTAACCAGGGTAGCAACTCTGTAGGTTGAGGTCTTTCAGCAGACTGCATCCTTCTCAAATGTCTTTAGCTCATCGTTAAATACTTGTCTGATGAGGAGATGTGGAGATTTGAATCAAAACTAAACTAAACTAAGATAAATTCCCAAGGATTTCTTTGTGTTTTGTTGTAAACTGGATATCCACTGACGCGTTCAGCTGAAGGTCTCCAGTTTCCAGGGTCACTCTTTAAACTGGAACACGAGGAGCTGACAAAGACTCATTCACACCATCAGGCTCATAGAAGACCACTGTTTAGGAGTTATTAAACCAAGTCAACCACAGCTGGGGCTCATCTTATGGTGGACTGAGTAAGGGGTAAATAAAAACACTATGACTGCTCCAACCAATCAAGCGTTGAGCTTGCAGGCCCTACCCCAAACTTCCTAGATCTCTGGGAAGAACTAACTCTCAGACAGGGCCATTTTTAGGGGAAGATCATTAACCTGGAACTAAATTTAAACCATGGTTTCTGCAGTTGAAAAGCAAATAGCTGGCTCCTGGGGAAACTTTGATTTTTTTGATTAATGAAAGTCTGTTTCTGGATCAGAGTGATCAAGTTTTTCCTTTTTCTCTGAAGACGCTGCCACACTGGCCATCTGTACTGTGCCGCAGTCACGCACGATTTGCCCCCTCGTAGGCTGGTACATCCTGCAGTCACACCACTCCAATAAGAACCAGACTTAAACATGATTTCCTTTTGTACATATGTCATCACATTGTAATACGACACATGCATCGTCATGAAACGTCTGTTTACAAGAAGTGCGGTCTCATCAAAGTCAGCACAACAGAGAGCACAGAAAACATGGCTACGACTTTAGGGTTAAAGCGTGCTTGGGTACGGTACGGATGGTCAGCGTAACCTAGGACCGAGAACAATTAATCATTTTCAGATGGAAATCGCAAATTTAGACAATGCAATTTTGAGATCGCCAAAGCAGCATTTTTTTGCAGCGCTCCTGACTGACTCAGGATCTGTTGTGTCAAGTATTATACACATTCTGTTTTACAAATTTGTAGACAATCTATATGTTAAAAGTGCTGGTAAGCAGGTCAACAACACAAAGCCTCTGTTTAGGAGTAGAAGTTGATGAAAACAGATTATTTTTCATCACTATTGATGATATAAAAATCGTGAATTGCAATATCTGCCAGAAAAATTAGATCTTTTCCTAAAATCGTTCAGCCCTAGCGTGACCACACCCTTAAAGTCAAAAGCAAAAAAGAGACAGATTATCTGACACTTGATAGAGCAACGTAGATTCTGAGATCCAGCTCACTCTTATTCAAGTGAAATCATCTGACTGACCGGGCTATGGTGTCCAAAAACAGGTGAAGTATTTAGTGGAGCAGGCGATGCCCCTGAAACCACCTTAACCCAACAATCCTCCCCCCCACCAGTCACCAGCTTCTGTTTGAATAACAGGTACTGAATTCAGCAGTAGCTCTCTAAACCACTGCAGGAAGCTGCCCAAGGGTTCTGTACTCATTTGTTTTCACTGAATCACATGAGGACAGAACATCATGAGTAAAGTATGTAAAGAGCTGCGGCGCTGTTGAAACAGCTTCAGACCTCCCTCACTTCAGATGAACATGTTGTTGCCATGGATTTGTTCAGAGCCACAGTCAAGATTGTTTGCACTTCCCTGAAGTCGTGCCGTGGCCTGCCAGTTAAAACATTTCAGATCTCCAGAACATGCTGCAGCTGCAGCTGCCTTCATTTGTCGGGAGATTTTGTGGCTTCTTGAGATGAGAGGTGGAAATAGAGAGAAAATGAGAAAAGTCATGCTCAACTTCAGAGATGCACTGAGTGAAATTGTTTTGTATTTCAGCTGAAAGATGAATGACACACCAAGAAAACCTGTCGACACTAAATAACTTTTAGAAATGGAAAAGAAGGTTTGGATAAAACTTATATAAGAGTTCATGCTTGTCTTAACATTCACATAACTTATGAATTAAGTGTTGGCTTTGGAAAATATTAAAGATACATTACATGCACATTGTAAACAACCAGCAGGTGCCCTCTTTCAAACACCCAACAGGAAGTAGCAACAGGCTACAAAGTAAACAAGGAAGAGACCCTTGGGAAGTGCAAACTAGAGCACAAACAGCAGCTGCTGACACTGTGTCCAAACAGACTGATGTGATGATTGAAAGCTTTTGTTGCGTTTAAAAACAGCATGCTAGCTAACAATGCTAACACGGCTAACATAAGAAAAATTGAGTCTTTGTTTTTCATTTTTCCTGCATTGTTTTGTCTTAACTAGTTATTTAATGTAAAAAAATGAAGCCCAACAAAATGCCATAACAGCAGGTTTGTACTGTGATGCAATTTGAGAAGCTCTTAAACTTTAGACGGCAACATGCAGACATTTCCATCAGCTGATCCCTTCGCTTTCAGCTTCAGGGAAGTCACCAGCACAGTGCAACAGAAAGAGTTGGAATCAGGGGCTGCTTCTTTTTCTGCTCCTTGCTTTTGCAGGATTGGACCTAATCTCATCAGCAATCCTGTTAAATTCTTAAAATCAGCCTGTGCAACTAAAACCAGCTGCTGAAAACTCCTCTAACGTAGGTCTTTGGTTGTTTTTTGCTTCGATCTCCTCTCCAGGTGTCCCCTTTAAGCGAAACTTCATGTCTGTGGCAAAGACCATCCTGAAGCGCCTGTTCAGGGTCTATGCTCACATCTACCACCAGCACTTTGACTCTGTCATGCAGCTGCAGGAGGAGGCCCACCTCAACACGTCCTTCAAACACTTCATCTTTTTCGTTCAGGTAGGACAAACCTCTGAGGAAAGAAGTTTTAGGATGAGGTTAAAGAAATTTATATTTTGAGATTTGGGATTTTTTTTCCTTGCTGTTTACACTTTTTTCACAGCAGGAGAAAATAATCCCAAAGTGTTTAAGAAAATCCACCTGTTCCTTTTGTTTGTTATACCTGGCTCCTTCACTGAGAGTTTAAATATTCTGATACCTCTTGAAAAATCTTCTGTCAGCGTCTTCTGACAATATTTTCTCCCTTTTCTTCTGTCTTTTCAGGAGTTCAACCTCATCGACAGGAAAGAGCTTGTCCCTCTTCAGGAGCTGATTGAAAAACTCACAACAAAGGACAGATAAACAGCGATGTATTCCTTATTTTATTGGTCTTCTAGTTTTTGCACAGATACCCACCCCACCCTGGCTGTATGTATGCAGTATATACTATATTTCCATTTGGGGAAATGTTTTTAATAAGGCCAGGAAGAAGGAAGGGTTTTGATAGGTTTAAGGCACCAGGACTAATGCAATCAGGGATTACACACTTAATTGAACAAAACTACAGATTAACATAATAGAGGAAATAGTTTTAGCTGTATGGAAAGATCCCCAGTATTCAGCCATGGCTTACGTTAAGGTTGATATAAATGTATGTTCTTTAGTTTTCTATTTTAACGCACTGATGTTTTTTTTCCTTTCACTTTGTTTTCACGAGGCATCTCTTTGCTCTGTAGATTTTCAGCTCACCCACAGGGACGGTAGTGTTTAGCAGAGTTGCTGTATCATAACAGGAGGGCTCTGTTGGTGTTATGGCAAGAAACGAAGCCAGCCTTGAAGCTAGTTTAACAGCATTAGCTAGTTATTTTCACCATTATTCCACACAGAGGGATCTGGGATGCAGTCTGATATCTGTGATCACCCACATCTGTCAATACAAAATAACCCTAAGTGCCTAGCATGGCTCAGAATCGCCCTATATCAGCAGTGAGAACTGTACCAAACATAAAGGCCATAACTTGATGAACAAACATTCAGTTTCACACCCCGCCTCCTCTTCAGTTTGTGGCCCAGTTTTCTCTTTGAGCTGTAGCTTGGTTCAAACATTATTTTCTCTGTATTTAGGACGTCTCTTTACCAAGTGTTCTGTGAGGTTCTGATAAATGAATGTGTTGACGGACATAGAAGTGAGGCTAGATTATCGTCACATTAGCAGCAGGGACTTAATGAGCAACTTTTCCTGTGTACTAGTTCCCACCAAAACGTTTTAGTAGGAAAACACTTTAGGCAAAGGATCTAAAACCTTACATTGTAAATAAATGTCTGCTGATAGACGTAGAGACTTGTGTTCTAAAAGTTAAAAAGCATTTTGAATTGGACTCTGCTGCATCTCATAAGCCATAAAGCACTTTGAACAATTCTCCTGACCTCTCTCGCCTGAATGTTTTATTCTGCATAGACTACGCTTTGTGAGAAGCCGTGTCATGTGACTGATCATCAGTTTCTTCCCTCCACTATATTTCCCCAAATGAATGTTGAATTGCTTCTCCTCTGCTGCAATTGGCTTTAAGGCACAAGTGCTGCTTTGTGTGTGTTTGTTGCTGCGCTTCAAACAGCAGATGCATGCCCCCTCCCTGGTTTCAAAGTGTAGTCTACTATGCAATAATTGACACGACACTAAAACGTTTACCAGTTGGCTCATACTTTAGTATCAGTTTCCTTACAGTGCTTAAAATCTGGTGTATGATAGATATAGATCTGCTTTCTTTGAGGAGTTGTGAACATTTTATATATCTTCTTATCTGAGAGGTGTAATACTTTAATGCACACGTGTAAATACTGAGGGTTTGACCTGTCTTGAGAGTAATTTTCAGCGCGCATGGAGTGGTAGCTTTCAGTTTAAAGAATGAGTCTTTTTAGAGGCTGCTCCCCTCCCTTATTTGGATATTAAATTATTGTTTTAAATGTTGAGTATTTTTCCCACTTCCTTAGCTTATTATTATGAATGTTACTGCTCACCAGATCTCTGAAAATGTAATAGAAGATCAGTCCTCCTAAAAGCATCTCATCCTCATGAAATGCCCGTCACATAGCCTATATTTGCCTACAGTTTTTCCTCCTCGACTGTAATCGTTGATGAAATGTTTGTACATAATGGCTTGGTAGGGGTTTTCAATGCTACTGAATTGATTTATGCTGTTTTCAAGGCAAATAAAGGTGGTCTTGACTCTTTGAATTTATATCCACTTCCTCATAAATACTCTCCTTAAAGACGGTGTTGTATTTGCGCTCTTCTGAAGTTTCCATCCTGTGTAAATTAGAAATCCTCTTCTTGGAGGGAAATATGTATTTGTTATCAATAACAACCCAATTTAATAACAGAGAGCTTTTGGAAGAGTAAAAAGTTTTACTTTTAAATCGAAGGGTAGTTTTTGCTTACACTCACTTTTTACTTGAACTGTACCACTTCAAGGTAGATGCGGATTACTCTTATTCACGCATTCCTGTTTCTTTGAAGCAATTTTCTTTACTGCACATTTTATTTAACTACGTAGTAATTGTTTTTAAATTCAGAAACTTACTGTCCGTTCAGACGGATGTCTTGAGTTATGTGCAGAAGTTGGTAATTATTTCGATGGTATCCAGCTTTACATATTTGTCTGAATTAACTAAAAAGGTGATACAGGTGATTAAAACTTTTTGTAACTTACACTGCAAAAATTAAAATCTAATGAAGTTTTTTTTTTTTTTTTTATCCTATTTTCTAAAAAAAGGTCTTATTAGACTCATTTGGACACACACTTATCTGGCAAATCCAGCCAAATGTCTTTCATTAAGGCATTAAGTGACAGAAGTGACCATTGATTGCTTAAAAGAATGGGTAAAAAAAAAAGATTTTTTTTTTTTTTTAATTAAAAAAAAAAAAAATTCTTACTTCAATAACCAAACAGGTACAGGATACCTCAGTTGCAGATGTTTTGATTTTTTTTGGCCTTTTGTTTCAAGTTTTTTTTTTTTTTTTTGTGCATGTTTTCCTTACAGTTTGTACATTTTTAGTTTGTAAAATAAAGTTTAGTAGAAAAAAAAAACAGGAACAGGAGGGGGACCGCTGAGCACATGCGGGGCTGCTGCTGCTTCCGGGGCGGAGACACATCTGCGCAACCTCCTGACGTCTGTTAGCGCCAAACTTCAAACAACAAGGAGCCTTCAGCAGACACAGCAACAGCTGCAGCACCAATTTAACTTAAAAAAAAGAAAACTTATTCCATCTCTGAAAATGTCTTCTACTAAAAAAAGACCCTGCACTGACTCAGTAAACGAGTCAATGAATGAGTCTCTCAACGACTCGTTTCAGAAGAGGATAAAGCGGATCTCTGTGGAGGGAAATATCGGTAAGTGCTTAAAACAAGATTATTAGTACATCAGTCTGGAGTTAATGCATGTGTGAGAATGTAAAAAGGAGTTATTTACAATTCAAGACCGTGCAAAACTGCTGTAATGCTTGAATCGCTGTTTTTCACATTTTGCCGCGCACTGTTATTGTGCCATATTGAAGCATTTACCTCTAATATGCTGAGACGCTGTCAGAGAAAGTAAAGAGGATAAAACATATATCAAAAGGTGAGTCTTTAATTATCTGCATCCTTTGTGTGCAGCGGCGGGTAAATCCACCTTTGTGCGCCTTTTGGAGCAGGAAAGCGCGGACTGGGAGGTGGTACCAGAGCCGATCGCGAGGTGGTGCAATGTCCAAACACAAGGAAGCGACTTTGAGGTACAAACACATCTTACAGCACTTTAAAAACAAAACAAAACCTTTCTCACTGCTGTCATCTGACACTTCTGTGCAGTGGTGAAACTTTGAGATATCTGGAGGTCAAAGAGTTTTTTACTCTGCATCCTGCCGAACAAAACTACGGAAGCCCGATGCCAACATCCGCATATTAACTTCGATTGTTCTTGCATTTTATGTTCTCAAAGTTGTAAAAGTTTTGTTTTCTAGATCAGTAGTTCCCCAAGTGGGGGTCGGACACCCTTGGGGGTCCTGAAACACTGATGGGGGTCGGGAAACACTGATGGGGGTGCCTTGCAAAATGAAAAACTATTCACATATACATAGTCTATCTTTTAATTCAAGAGGTTTCAGGTTTTTGGCCGTTAAAATACCCATAAAACCATACTCATTGTGATGCTCCATGTACTATAAAACAAGCCATCAGAATGAGATTAAGGTCATTTCCCTAACTATAAACAGTGAAAATGAAGAAAATTCCAAGGATAGCTTTTGACTTAAGTTGCAGAAAGCCTGTGACAACATTAGTATATAATTTATCAGAAAATGCATTTTTTTTGCCAGTGTGCTTCTGTAACTGCAGCTAAAGGTGGACAAACCAAATATTTAAGTTAAGTTAAGTGGACAAAAACAACAGGACTCACATCATCAGATATTTGTTGTGCTCACAGCCACCATCTGCATCTTTCATGATCATGATTCAGAGACAGAAAAGGTCAGATCTGTCAACAGTCCTAACAATTTTGGCCACCATTGTTTACATAATAATAGACACAAAATGTTTGATCTTTTTCCACATTTATTTGTTGCCACAACAGTTTTATGAAATTTAAAAGCTTTTCACAAAACAGAAAAAATAAAAGTGTCTTCCAAAACGAAAAAAATAAATAAAAAAAACATTAAAACATAAAAAACATTAATTGAAAAAAAAAGTTATAATTATCTCAAAATAAAAAAAACATGGAATACATAACACAAAATGCAAAAATGTCTCAAATTTCAAAACATATTTTGTTAACACAAAAATTTTATTCTATGGAATTCATAATATATATTCATGAAGCTTTTCACAAAACACTGAGAAAAACAAAACACAAAAGGTTTGAATTAAACAAATGCTTCACAAAATTCAGTTATAAATTGTGATACAATCAAAAATGGTTTGGAACATCAAAACATTTTATGAAGTACAAAACTGTTTATAAAGTGCAAGCATAAAGAAAGTAGTGGATCTGTTTTCCTAGTTTCTTTGCAACTAAAATGTTTGGGGATTCCTTTTCTAGATAATCAAGATTATTTATCACATGGTAAAAAAGCGTTACAACAGGATAAGGAGATAGATGTGGCTGGCATAAAGGTAAAACCAGTGATGACATTCAGAAATGAAGACGAGGGTGAAACCAGAAATAACTTTAACACACGACAATAAAATATTACTATGCGTGTCCACTCAGGGCTTCCATACAAACCAATAAATCAGGGATGAATTTCATCATGCAGGAGAAACTTGATCTCTTCAGCTCCTCTGGCTTCCCTCACCCAGCCTCTGGTTGAACATGAAGAGCACACGTTAAGATAACTGGGAGAGTCTCCATCTGTATTTAGGGCGCAGCTGCCATCTGCCCATATATCTGCACTGACTGGTTACACACACACACACACACACACACACACACACACACACACACACACACACACACACACACAGAGCAACAGATGGTCCCACCCTGGACGGATGAACATGCCATCATCAGTGCAAACAGCTCCAACCCTTCAGACAACTGCAGGTCCAGTGTCACTGTCAACCTCAGGCTCGTTTAGGGATTTAACAGTCACAGATGAGGTCATAATCAAGATATTCAGGTTCAGTTCTAATTTTGCATTAAAAGAAATTAAAAAAAATACAAAAGTAAAAATATGGGTCATGGTAAAATGCTTCTCTGAAGGCAAAAAACTTTCATGAACTCATGAACATTTCTCCAAATGTCAATATATTTCACACAGAGCAGAAACATATTAGGTGAATATGTTTTTTTCCATTAATTTCATTCAGCTCAGCTTTCAGTTAACCCATTTTGTGATGAGAGGATATTCAAGCAGTTGATCTTCAGGATCACAAAATTAATGTTGCTTCAGGTCAATATTTGGCTTCTGAATATGTCAAATTAAGGTCTTTTCCAACAAAATATTTTTCATGTTTTCTGTTTTTTTTTCTGTAAAAAAATCACAAGAACATGAAAAATATTAATAGTTTTTATTTATTTATTATATCCCTGCAGCTAATCATATTTTCCTAAAATGCTGTGTCCAACAGCTGTAGTATCGTAACAAACCACTGTTCTGCACTGTTGCACTAAGGCCTTTAACATACCCTACATTTCCTGCTACAGCAGGTTAATCCAGTGCCCCCTGCTGGTCATGAGAGTTTTCAGAGCTGTGCAGTGACCAAATCAAGACCAGAAGTGTCAAAACTAACTTTAGCCAAAGTTATGAACTTTGTTTTACATTTCAAGACCAAAATTAAAACAAAACATAAAAATAAATTTTAAAAAAGTTTCCTTAAAAAGTAGAATGTTGACTTTTCACAGACAAGTTAAGGCTTTTCAGAACAGTCACATGTTGGAAAAGAAAGATTAAGATTTGTTTTGGACAGATAATCTACACCACAAACAAAATGAAATCATTATTTCTATTATTATTTATTTATTATCTCTAGATTAAACAGTTTTTTTAAGTGTAATTAATCCCTCAAAATAGCATCTCAAACACAGATTATTTTAGCAGTCTGTACATACTCACACAAACACTTTGACAGCACACTGAGCTGTTTGCTTCACTACTCTAACACTCATCCTGTCCCATGTGGTGAACAGGAGCTGACCACGTCTCAGAGGAGCGGAGGAAACATCCTGCAGATGATGTACGAGAAACCAGAGAGGTGGGCCTACACCTTCCAGAGCTACGCCTGCATCAGCCGCGTGCGCGCTCAGATCAGATCAGCCAATGGGAAGCTCAGAGAGGCGGAGAACCCTGTGCAGTTCTTTGAGAGGTCCATCTACAGCGACAGGTATAGACACAGCATGAGCTCCTCTTTGCTGCTCCTGTTTCCTGTTTCCTGCTTCCTCTTGTTAATCTGCATGTAGCTTTCATACTCGGCACTTTGACCTCTGACCTCTGAGAGCTGACCTGAAACATAAAAACCGCTCCCCGTGCTGAGGTCAGCTCAGCCTGTGGAGCCAGACTCTGGATCAGTGTGCCACATCTTTTTGCCATTATTAAGAGTTGACTCCATTGCAATACCTCTTCAGGAATGTAGGGGGCGGAGCCTCTGGGTGAGCTGGGTGTTTCCTCACAGTCACAAAAGTTCATTAACTCTATAACCTGAGATCAAAACACTGTACTCATAATTGTGCAGTAGTTATTTTCTTTTTCTGACAGTTTGGAGTTTTCACCACAGTCTCTGGTCACAGATTCCACATTTTTCAGCCCACAACACTAAAATAGCAGTGTCAGAGTCCAGTGACCCCCTGATATAAAGAAACACTATAGGCTAATAAAAAAAAAAAAAACAGACAAAAATCAAGATATTTGATAAAGTTGATCCGTAGAAAGTTAGACCAGTAATTAGACTTCCAATAGAAAAGTGTTTTATGCAAAAGAAAGAGCACCAGTATACAAGATAACAATGAATGAAACGTAAATATTCAAGATGTCTTGTTGGTAAAAAAAACATTTTTAACTTCTTGTACTTAAAGAAAAGATGGTTTTGACCTAAATGATAACATAGTCAGCCAGTTGGGGCGGCTTTATGCTTTTATGTGCCAGCACCTCGCTGCACCAAATGCTAAAGTTTCTGTATTTGTTTGTCCTCAATTTAACACATTCCATAGCTAAAGTAGTTGTCGCGATTGTCAAGTAATTATCAGGTGAAAAAAAGTGTGCGGGTTGTCTTCAGTTCTGGTGAATGTCAAATTCAAAAAGAAAAAAAAAAAGAATGGACCACAGACTATCTACTTCATAAAAAAGTCCCCTTCAAAATAAAAGCACATGATTGTTTTTTTCTAATTTTTATTTTTGCTTTGGCAAAGACCTGTGGCCCACTTTTTGGGTCTCAACCCACCAGTTGGGAATCACTATTCTAAAGTATATGATATGATATGATATGATATGATATGATATGATATGATATGATATGGTATGATATATGATATGATATGATATGATATGATATGATATGATATGATATATTTTAACATTTAACATAATTAAGTTTTAAATGAAAATGAGAGCAAGCTTGAAAAGTGACCCTGCCAAATGTGGGGATTTCTGCAGCAGATACCTGTGGTTCTTAGGTCTGTCAGCAAGACACTAATAAATAATTTGTTTAAATTGAGGACGAACATGCAGGAATGTGATGCAGGTACAGGAAAGTATTCATTTCTCGCACATATTTCATGTGCATGATTGTTTGACACCAAAGTCTGTCACTTATCAATAATAAATGAAACATAATCTGACAATCTATTTATCTATTACACACAGCTCAATATAACTATATATCAAAATAATATCCAATATGCTGGGTAAAAAGCTACAGGAACAGGTCAGCTGTTTAAGGCAGGGGTTCCCAAATTTTTTCAGCCTGTCAACCCTTAAAATAGTGATCCAGAAGACACACAACCCCCTGCCATGAGAATACACTAACAGGACAGTCCAAAAACAGACAAAAGACTAGCGATGGGTACCTTTCACATTTGAAACGATACGGTACCGATGCCTGGTACCTGGCAATCGGTGCTGGTACTCAATGGTACCAAGTTTTGGTACTTTTTTGTGTTTATGTGGTAAAAAAATATCAATTTGTTTAATAATGAAATATTAAAAAATTTCAATTTAACAAATTTATTCCTCAATATTTAATCTTGTAATGCTGTGTTCATGTCCAGCATGGAAAATCACCTATTCTTCCACTCCCTCACAGTCACAAGGATGCATTCAGGTACCTAAACATGGTACCTTTTGGTTTCACATGAATCGATACCTAGTCGTTTGACAGAATTCGGTCGGTATATATATAAAAGTATAAAAGTACCTAATTCGGTACCCATCCCTACAAAAGACACATAATTTATCTGATGCATCAGAGGGCCTTCAACAAAAAAATGTGAGAAACAGGTCAAACATTTTCTGTTTGCATGATTTTTTTAACAGTTTTAACCTCTTTTTTTTATTCTTGTTTGTACAAAAATGGATGAAATATGTAATTGTAAATTGTGTTTCACAGCCTCCACTTTGGTAACTGTTACTCTAGACAATTGCTAAAGAAATTCCACACCCTTTTCTTTTTTCTTCCCTGTCATGAAAATGACTGCCTTTTCTTGGGTTTAAGTGTGATATTAATATTATATATTTTAGTTTAGTCATGTGTTTGTAATTATGAATCAGAAATATGAATCAGCAGTTTGTTGACAATGAAAACTCATTTCTTCAGATCCTGTTAACTCTAATGTGTCTCATTCCTGGGTCAGGTACATCTTTGCAGCCAACCTTTATGAGAGCGAGTGTCTGAGTGAGACAGAATGGGCCGTCTACCAGGACTGGCACGGCTGGCTACACAACCAGTTCGGCAAGCACATCGAGCTGGACGGTATCATCTACCTCAGAGCCTCACCTGAGGTACTTCCTTTAATCTCTGATTTTTCCACTCTGCTCTGCTCTTCACCCTGTGTGACGCTGTATCATGCTTTGATTTCAAACATTTGAATGCTCTGGTGTGTGTTTGTAGAAATGTTTGGAGCGGTTACACCTCAGAGGCAGAGAGGAGGAGCAGGACATCCCTCTGGAGTATCTGGAGAAGCTGCATTTTAAACACGAGAGCTGGCTGCAACATAAAACCATGAAGTAGGCGCACAAACACACTTCTCTGACATAAACTCTTCAGCAGCTGCATGCTTCTCTGCACAAACTACAGATATCTCACAGAGAAAAGAGTTTCTGTAATCTGATGGTGATAATGCTGAGATTATTCAAACAGTTTCGGGTCCTCGTGATATGCATCTGCCTCATTACTGAGGTTTAGAAATGGATGAGGCTGGAAATGGGTCAGGGTCCTTATTCCTATGTGTTCTGGTGAATTCTTTGCCGAGATGAAAGCTTCACCTTTAGGGAAGAAGTTACCAAGAGAAAAAGATTTGATAGGCATCACTAACTGTTTCCCTCTCTGGCCCACAGCATGGACTTCAAATATCTGAGTGAGGTTCCCATCCTGACCATAGATGTGGGTGAAGATTTTAAAGGGAGTGACACAAAGAGCTCAGACATGATCGAGAAGGTGAGTCATTGAAAAAGGACTTTAGTTCTTTACAGGAGTCAAACACAAACCCATAATACATCTCATAAAGGTGCAAAAATATATATTTAATAAAGTGTTGTGTCTCATTTCTAATGCAAATGGTATTATTAGTCTTTATAGTAGCTTAATTCACCTGACAAGTCCAGAAAAATATCACTCAAAATACAAAAACGCAAAAATGACACCTGGTTTGCTGCAAAGAGTAAAAGGGCATAAAGACTCTTCAGTCAGATGTTCATATAAATAAATAAATAAATAAAAACTTTTCAACACTTTATCATATGGATATCAATATGAAAAAAAAAAAGAAAATAAAAGAAACAGAAAGGACGGATCTTCACCAGAAACTAAAAACTTTTGGTCAATTTTTTTGTTCTTCTGTCTGAAAAGAGACATTCAGGCTGACGTTTAGGGAACTAGATGGAGTCTGTGCAGGAAGGAGTTGTTTTGCCTCCATAAAGTCTGTTTACTTTTCAAACTTTGTAGACTTGTTGATAAAACTGTTACTACAACATCACTAGGAATTTATTTATGCAGCAGACTGGAATAATATCCTGATGTCACCTGGTTAAGAGGTTAAGTGGCTCTGAAACACATTTATTTAATTTTAGTTGATTTTATTTAACCAGTTAAAAATCTCATTAACCAACTTTCAGGTTGGCAAATAAAAAAAACAAAAACAGAAGGAGACACAGCCTCAATGGGAAAAAAATTCTTAAAGTGAAGTCATAAAAAAGTTTTGTAAGTGAAAATTATGAGATGACAAAAAAGTTGTGGCTTATTTTTCCCCCAAAAAATATTTTTTTATGTTTAATTCAATTGATCTCATAAATTATTTACTATCTGACTTCAACAGTTTAAAAAAAATCTTTTATAACACTGATGAAAATGGGCTTCCATAACAGAGATAGCAGCATGCTTAAAGTTACTGACAGACAATGAGCAGCTACACACACAAATAAACAAAGTGAATTTCAACAACATGGTAAAATACATGACCTATCAATCAGAGAGTTGCTTTACCGACCCACATTTTATCAAGTTTACTAAGCAAAGCATCCACAGCCTCCAAATTGTTTCTCATCCTCTTAAAATTTGAAAGTGAGACCACTTCATTCAGCTCCAGCTCTCTGGAGTAAAGGGAGCAGACTTCAATATTTCTTTCGTGTGAAGATTTTTGTGTAGATTAGACAGTATAGAGGAAGCAGAGCTGAAATAGACTCAAAATGAAGAAGTGAACAGTGTTTCTAGTTCATGTGCAGACAGTTGGGACAAAAATATAGTTTTGATATGTTTCTTGAAATATTAAATGTCTTATTTCAAGTAATTAAACAAGTCCTTTTTTTTATCTCACTGGCAAAATTGTTTTTTTTTTTACTCTTACAGGGTTCCTGCGGATCTTTGAAAAGTCTTAAAAGGCATTGAATTCATAGTTCTAAAAATAAGGCCTGAATCGGCATTTAAAAGTCTTAAATCAAAATTTCAAAAGTCTTAAAAATTTGAACACATTGGTAAGATTTATGTTTGTTTGAAGTAAAAAAAATATTAAGACTCATTAGTCTATTTTTCTAAATAATTTCCTGATTTAGTCTCGTGGCAACATCAAGTAATCACAATAGTGGATCTAACAAAATGGTGATGTGGCTGCACCAGGAACTTTAATACAGATGCATGTCTTGGTTCTACCTAGGGTGCCTGGAGAGAGACAAAATGAGCAAAAATGAGCAAAATAAATCCAGAAGTGGCTTTGGAAAATTGATTATGGCAGCAAAATTAAGAATTAAATTTGAAATTGAATTTCAAAAAACATGTAAAAATTCCAAAAATGGTTGTGACAGTGGCCAAAAAAGATGAATGGGTGCAAAATAGTTATAAAGTTGTAAAAATTGGGTTAAAAAAAAGGTAAAAAGTGATGTTTTATGTAAAATTAACATTGGATTAAAATTGCCTCTAACCCAGGCAATTCATGTGGTGTTTTTGTTTGTTAGTTTTGTGGGTTCCAATTGTGGTTCGTTGTCGACTTTTTTTAAAATTTGATTTCCAACGTCATTAAAAAAGTCCTAAAAAGTCTTACATTTAACTTACCTTGAGCTGTAGGAACCCTGTCTTAAGCAGCAAGCATTTCTTTCTTGAAATCTCTCTGAGGATCTTAAAGAGACATTTTCTATGTTTTCAGGTGATGTGGCCCACATTAAGTCAAATGGATCATTTTTACTTGAAATAAAAAATAAAAACCTGCTTAGGTTTCAGTTTTTGCAGTGTGAGCAGCGTGCTGGGCGTGATCCCTGCTGATACAAATACACACACAGGCTGGTTTCACCCGTGGAAACGAGGCCTGAAGGGCTGCTTCTGTTAGTTTCATGTTGATGGTAAACACAGGAGACTTTTTAGAGACTTCCAGCCAGCTTAAAGGTCATCAGATAAGAATAAGAGCCAGTTAAAGACACAAAGCTTAGCTCAAATCTTAACTGAGCATTAAGTTAAACTGAATCAGATTTGAGATGCTAACATATTTCTGTCTCTGCTGTTTTTTCAGGTGAAAGAGTTCCTGAGCACTTTGTGAAGATCTGGAACATTTCAGAGCCAAATCAGTGTCAACAAGGAAAAGTCACAAGTGTGTGACAATCTTTTCAAAAGATCAACGTTTTTAAGAAAATTTTATTGATGTTTTTCAACTTTTGTATATTTATATTTCTATCTGCAATTTAAAATAAATGTTCTCTTGTCAACAATAAATGTGTTGTTTTGTCGTCATTTTGAGTGTTTCTGTTATTTTTTGTATCATGGTGGCTTAATAAGGAAAAATTCAACATTTTTTTTCTCATTTCCCCTCCCTCAAATTTAAGTTTTAAATTTTGAGAAGAAAAATACACTGATGATTCTTTCCGTCACAAGTTTTGAGTTTGTGCGTATTTGTCCAGAAGAGGTCGCTAGTCTCTATAACACCACCCAGCCAGTCTGTTTCTAACATAACTCACCTGTACCTGTTGGATTCTACAATTCATTATATTTACCTGAGGAATGTGTTTTATTTTTACGTATGACGTCAATCTTTTGGACTTTACAAAACGTGCGTTTAAATTAACGCAAGAGAAAGAATAAAATGTGCAGCTTCTGATTTCTAAAGCAGGGAAAGTTTGTAATCTTTACCGAATTAAAGTTAATTTTTAAATGATTTGGATCTGAAGCTAAATTCCTCCCTCCTAACTGGACAAAGCCACATGTTTATCTAACTTTCTGGTGAAAGTCGGGCTCCACTCGCTCCGTAAGATGCAAATGAAGCAATAAAGAAACCTTCAGTCAGGTTGAAGTGTTTGCAGCGCCACCCAAGAGCAACTTCGTGACCTCCGCCCCCCCGTGTCGTCACTCAGGAGGAGGGATGGCACTTTAAATATGGAAAAAGACACGCTGCGCTCCCAGAGTCTCTCCACACGCTTCATCTGAGACACAAAAAGAAGCTTTTTACCTCCACCATGTCACCGAGTCGCGACCTGAACGGAGCCAGCACAATATGAGGACCGTGTGTTCGGTTTTACTCTTCATTTCTAGAGAGGACGAAATCATTCCAGCGAGTTAGCTCCACTTCTTTTGACGTTTTTATTTGACTCTTCAGACAGCGCGACAAATAGAGTAGGTGAAGATCTGCAAACAACGACTACGAGACGGACCGAAGCTGAGCAGAAGACGCCGGAGTGATCAGCTTTAAAGACGAAAACCGGTCACCATGAGTTCCGACAAGTCAAAGTAAGTTTATGACCTTTTCTTGCTCCTTCATAAGAGTTTATTGCAGTCTGGACTTCAGCCTGCATGTGGGCATTTCCTGTCCAGGTGAGAAAGTGTAAATTGTGCATCAGGTGAGATCAATCCACTAACCATGACATTATTAAGAAGCATTCAGCGCGTTTTCATGCTGGCTCCCCGTGCGTAAAAGTGTTTTTAGCAGCGTTCTGCTTGGTTAACCTCCCAGCAGTTCCCTGCCTTTAGCGAAACTGCATCTGAATATCGATAGGACTTTCAACAAGCAGAGAAATGCCTCCATTCATTAGTGAACTACCCTCTCCTGGATAAGCCACCGCACCACAGCACTGCGGCCGTGAGCAGCCAGGTAATCTATTTTCCAAGAACCTGTCACAGGTTATTAGTGAGACAAGCAGGCGGGGAGCGCAAGCCAGGAGAAGGAGAGCTGTCTCTGGTCTAACTTTATGAATAAGCTGTGTGTGTGCGTGTGTGTGTGCGTGCGCCTCACTGAGCCATGTGGAAAACTCCACACAGAGCGTGGGCCAGCCTGTGCGTCCACGTTGCGCAATGACGCTGCAGACTTCGCGGTTACTACGAAACAAGGAGACTCAGTGCGTGAACTCTTCTGACATACACCAGGAACTCATCAGCTGTTTTATAAACCTCTAACTGCCAGTATGACTAACTTTTAGAGAGTTTCTCCATTTTCATGTGTTGCACAGTTTTGGCTTCACCTTCACCCCCTCTCTGCAGACATCAGTGAAACCAAGAGTCCCCTATTGTGGCTGAACTCAGGTGTCTGTCCTGCCTTCCTATACAATAGGAGCAGAAACTGTAAAGTCCCATCTTGATTCCTCATTCTTGTCTTTTGTGTTTGGTTGTGTAATCTCTGCAGTGATGAAACTTTTTCCTCATGGTTCTTACCTGAGTCTTAAAGCTCCTTTGTGCTCCGCTGAGTGATGATCTGAGGAATGATGAACATTAATTTCCTCATCCAGTCGCGTTTCAGAGGAAATTCCAAAAGTTAATGCTGACTGACGCGACAAGGAAATAATTTTGATATATTTTTTTTACAAGAGTACAGCTCTGTTTGTTTTTCTTTCCAAGACAGTTTTTCTGTTGCTCGCACTTTGATTTGTTAACTTTAAAATCACAGTCACTGCCCTCTGTTTACAACCAGCTGAAAGAAAGAAGAGGCAGAACTTTCTCCTTCAGTGTGAGGATCTGCTGCTTTTGACACTGAAATAAACTCAATATTTGTTCTGAAATTAGCAAATACTTTCACAGATGGTCAGTCAACCATTTAGTCTTTCAAATGTACCAAAACATATTTTGAACAGCTCTAAGTGGCATCTGAAGTTCCTTATTTTGTCCAGCCTTTACCTTCAACCCCCCCAAAAAGCTGGAATGCGTATATTTTAGACAACAAAAACAGAAAATATGAGACATTTCTCCTTAAAAACGATCTAACAATTTGAATTGGTGATTGCAGGTGAGATCTAGACTCTATTTTTTTATTTTGGTTTGTCTAAAACAGTCACAGTTTGCTCCATTTGCAGTGTGCCTCAAAATAAATTTCCTTGAATCATCACTCACTCCTGGAAGGTGGCTATAAATGGTTCCCTCAAAAGTGGATTACAATCTAAAAGTGGTTTGTGGAGATTTTAACACCAAGTTTTCGCATCAAACTTGATCTTAACCTGCTGAACCAGAGGAGATGACATCCCCTGTTCATGCTGTGAGATATAAATCAAAAATAATAAGGAATTATATTTTAAAGCCTCACTTTTATTAGGTCTTGTACTCTTCAAACATCACTTCCAGATGGGGTAACACCAGTTTTTCATCCCTGTAATTCAGCTCATATTCTGATAGTGGTGGGGGCACATGCTAGCCTTGCTGTGAACCTGGCTGCTGGTGGGATCTGGTGCGTCATTCTGTTAAAGAGATGGGGATGATCCCTGATCCTTAACAGCTGATCCCAGCTCCTCACGCACCGACAGGTTTATCCCGACCCATGAGGTCACTGAGAAGACAAGCAGCAAAGTGAGAAGTGGTGAGATGGATGCAGCTGGTTGCTCTCTGACCCCCCCACCCAGCTTTTCGTTTTTATCTTTATCAATCAAGCTTAGCAGGTTACAGGACATGAAAATAATCATGAAGATTTCCCGTAGTTAGTGGATCATGTTGACCTGCTTTGCTCATGCAGAGGATACACAGCAGCCTCCAGTTTGTGCTACCTGTGTAGTCCTCCTCTCTCCAGCTTGGAGCTCTCAGTATTGAGAATGCTTCATTCTTCTACTTGTCTGGTTCATTTTGATTTAGCGCCCCTTTCAGATCAGGAATGCTGGGCTCTTCCTCTTGAAGCCTGCACACCTGTGCTCCACCTGTGGTATGTTTTTCATCAGAGGGGTCTCCCTGGCTGAGGCCTTGTTGCAGAGTGATCAATGTGGCTCCATTGAACAGCTTTGGGCTGCAGAAAACATGCAACATGAGCTTCCTTTAGCTCCCCTGTTTAGCTAATGGCTTTTTAGCTGTGTTACATGACCTCCCCCTGAGCCAGCAGACACAAAACCATTACCAACACTTGTAGGAGTAAATGTTACATGACTGAGGTGTGATCCTGGACGGATACTGATGCAGATCTATGATTCACCACAGCAACTGTTTTCCTCGAAAGTCATGCTAACTGTGTGAAGCTTAAATGCTGCTGTGCTAAAACTTGTAAAATGTTTAAATTATTAAAAAATAATGTTGCCATTAAAACTTTCTTTAGCATTCAGTTTATCCTTAGCTCAATTAAATTAAATTTATTTCTATTTTTTTAAACTAGCTGTTTGTAGGGTGCAATGCTACGTTAATAAGAAACTATTATAATCAGCTGACAGCTTCCATAAATTAGCTTGAGTATATAGCAGCAATAGCAGCTGTTGATAACTTATACATCTGCTGAGGCATTAGCTACCTTTAGCATCCACCTTATTCTGAACAAACATTACTTTTTAAGTGAACTCTAGCTATATTCTATTGTTTGACAAGGTCTTTTGCTATTGAAAATTAGCTCCAAGTCATTCTGACATTTTTACATTGTGATACAATCAATTAGCAACTCTCATGATAGCTAATGCTAGTTTTAGTCAACTCCTAGCTTAAGCTACTCTTAAGAATATTTGTCTGTTGAAATACATTCAAGCTATAAGTCTAACTAAAAATTGATTGTCTGCTACTGTTATCTTTTGTCTAATGATAGCAAAATATGCTAGCTTATATTCAACCTTAAAAGATACATTTGTTGCTTTCTTACGATTATTGAAGTACTTCAAAAGAAAACCCTAACACTAAATGCCAATGGTACATTAGTAGCTAGCTGTAGCATTCAGCCAAGTTCTTAGCTCATGTTATTTATGAAAGAGTTAGAGCTGACAGGTATATAAAATCTCTACCACAACAGTTAGCTAATCTATAGCTCCCACGCTCAAGTCATTTGAACCATGGGATGAAAAATTGCATTGTTACACAGAAATTTCAGAAATGCTAAATGATTCATTAGCCACCGGAAGACAGCTGCTATCATTTTTCTACAAATGATTTAAAGCCATGCTTTAGCTAGCTTTTGATGACTTATTAGCAACTGAAAAAGCTACTACTTTAAGCATTCAGCTAATTTCTAACTAGAAAAACCTTTTAAGTTATAAATGTGTCATGTTGTGATTTTAAACAAAACAGTTTAACAGGTAATAGTTCAGTGCTACAGTTAGCAGCTGACAACCCGTTAGCAAGAATTAGCGAACAGCTAATGCTAGTATTGAACCATATATGATGTTTTAGCTTGCATTATGGAGGATGTGGTCCATATTTTTCATTAATTGTTGTCTTTTACTCACCAATAACTTTAAAATCAATCAAAAGTTTCTCTGAGTGTTACCTGCAGTCTTGGATGTATTAATCGACTTCATTCTTTTACCAGCATCTTAACCTCAGTATGACGTCAGGGGAAAAAGGCTCTTGTTTGTTTGAATAAAGTAAACAGTTGCTCAAGAATGGAGATAAAGACTCCACCCTTTTGTTTTTGTGTCTATATCCACAATGACACTTGAAGCAGTTTTACAGTAACTGGTTAAGTAGAGGGTCTTAAGAAAGAAACAGACAAACAAAGTCTCTAAAGCGAGTGGGTACTTTCCGTATGCTCTGTATTGGAGGGAAAGTTCAAGCAGTGACAGAGCTTCCAAAGAAATGTGTAGCTTCATGATGAACTTGACCTCTCTTTATTGTTGGCAACAAAAGGAGGCTACAGAGGCTAATTACTGTATTAGTATTGCTTGAAAACCTGGCTCCAAGCCCAGCCACTCCCAATCACTTGTTTGATCTTGGAGCTAGCCTGTGGATCAACACTGCTTTCTATTATCAGTGCTGTACTTTCATTTATCTCCCTAAAGGGCAGATAAAAAAATCCTCAGGGATATGATTAGCTTGAGGTGCTATCAGTGGAACAAGTTGTGTCCTTCCTGTCGTTGTTTATTTATCACTGTGTGTACACTGCTTCCATCCCCTCATTTTGCAAACTGTGTCGTCCTCAGTTTCTGGGTTTGTTCAGCAGGAGGTGGAGGCTGTGGTGTGCTTATTGACGTTCTTGTTACGCATTCCCACTCTGCAAGTATTTATGTTTTGTCTTTTCAAAAAGCGTTCTTGTTAAACGGTCAAATTAGCAAACGTTGGTGAATTCTCGATGCGATAGCGACACGGGTTGTGTAATCCCAGAACGAACCGTGAGACACTGCTATCTGAGGAGTTTGTGGTTTGAGATAAGGCCTTGAAATAAAACGAAAAGGAAAGAAGTACTGACTTGAAGTTTCTCTCTTTCAGAGCTCTTCTTTTGCTTGTTTGACTATAGTATATTCTGAAATTGATTGCATATGTTTTGGCTCAAACTCCTCTTTCCTGTCCTGGATTAGTCCCCACTTTTTTGCCCTGAAGGAGTCACATTCTTTCCAACCTTCCAGGAACTTTAAGGCCTGATGATCAAAGGAAACTCCTGGTCATGCAGGCTGTGAAGATATTTTCTGACCTCGAAGTAAACACAAGGCCCAAGGTCTTTTCTTTGCACAAGTAGCCCCAGAATGACTCATTCAGAGACCTTTATTCTGATAAGTGTTGAGAAATTTCTCCACTCCTGTTTAAAAATGAACTGTATTGCAGCTTATTATTTATGTTCGATGCAGCATTGTAACTTTTTGGTCACATGCACCTGGGTTTGTGTAACAACAGAATAACTTTTAAGGCTAAAGAGATCAATGTACATGTTCTTTTTATTTTTTAATGATAACTTTGTGTCAGTTTTTGTTTGATTTAGATCTGAAAAACTGTCAGCAACTAGGTGTGTTGACTGTCTGGTGTAACCCTTTACTGTTATTAATGGTACAGAAAAATACTTAACCATCTGTGACTGTCAATAATTCAATCATTATGCTCATTTCCTCATCCCCATATGACCTTTCACAGCTGTATTAAATTAAAAAAGTATGACATTTGTTTGTTGAAGTCAGACTTGCATCCTTCTGGCTGCCTCATGATCAAATTTTACTTCAAATTTCAATAAGATGCAATTTAAACTTTTAGACTCTAATTTTCATGAATACAAGTAAAATCGAGATCTAGCTTCACACAATTCTTGTGAAACGCCTGAACTCTGATGCACTTACATGCTCTTTCTTGCAAGTTTGAACTCTTCTTTTCCCATAGTTAGTGTTTGTTTCAAAGTTGTAAAAGATGAGTGAAGAAATCCTCCATAAAAGCTGAACAGAGGTTAAAATTTTCTTTTTGTCTCTGTAGGATGGAGGACGAGGCGGTCCTGGACAGAGGAGCATCTTTTGTCAAACATGTCTGCGATGAGGAGGAAGTGGAAGGTAAGATGAATGATGAAATCCCGCACACTTATCCCTCTATCTCCTGTGGTAAAACTTTGAGTTAAGATACATCTAGTCTCTGTGGAGGATCGAACACATTCTGTGAGATAAACAACATGAAAATGTTTCTAAAGTTGATCCAGAGCTGGCTGTCGAGCTCAACCACAGAGGACGCCCACATGAGCTGACTGACATTCATGTTTCTGCAACCAGCATTTTTGGGTGCTATTTTGGCATCCTCTAGAGATGTTTTTGCACATTTTGTGGTGGTTGCAGGACCTTTTTGTCCCTGCAAGGGAATGTGCAGGAAGTGCGTCACGTGGTGTGAGCCTCAGGTATTCTTTGGTTGCGACAAGAAGCATGACTGACCCACAGAAGTGAGAAAGATAACACTAAGATATTTTAATTGAAAGCAAAGTTAAGAATACATAATGCTTTCAGTTTTTGTTGGATTTTTCTCCCTCTTTGTGTCTTTAATTACTTCCTGGAGACAATAACTCATCATTTCCTGAATGAGCTCTCTTGTAGGAAGTAGTTGGCTTTTATTTATTTGCCCTTCACTGTCAAACTCTCCCTGACGGGGAAATAACCTGCAAATGTCCCGAGGCGTTATGAGCCAGAAAAACTGATGCGTCAGAGCAGCTTTCATCACACATGTCAAACCTGTCCCATTGTTTTGTGTTGTTTCTTCCTCCAGTGGTGATACGGATTAGCAGCATTCAGGATTAATGTGATTTGCTTTTGTGCGAGTGTAATCTGATCCTCCTCCTCCTCCTCTGCTGCATTGTGTCACGGCAGGTCACCACACTGTGTACATCGGCGTGCACGTTCCCAAGAGCTACCACCGGAGGAGACGCCACAGACGCAAGTCCAGCCACAAGGAGAAGAGGGAGCGGTCGGAGCACGGCACGGAGGGATACAAGTCGGATGGGGACGAAACCAGCACCAACATCCTCAAACCGCTCAGTGAGTTCTGTCAAAAAAACACACTTTAAAGCTTCCAGTGTGAAACATAAATCACCAGAGTCACAATACTTATGGTTAAGGTGGTGCTCACAGCCAGACGTCTATAAAAAAAAGAGGAAAACTTCGCAACAGTAGAGTTAGCGCAGGCATGGGAACGTGCTAATCTGAAATTGACACTGGATGAGTGAAGTGAACACAATATGGGGATTATCTCACACCTGCTGGATTAAATCAGAGCTGTGTTGTAGGATTTGTGAGTGAGCATAAAACACAGAGATAGCATGTGACGAAGCAGAGAGTGGCGTAGGAGAAGAGGTCAAAAGTGAACTCACAACACTAGTGCATTTTGACTCTGCACAAATCCTGGAGTGTATTTTAAGAAAGCTGCATTTTCTTCACTCTGTGCCCATGAAACCACCTCCTTTCTCCTTTGGATGTAAAATATTAAAACTCCAGTATTCGATTCCTGCTAAAAGTGGCCCTTATACAACTTTCTTCAGCACTGAGAAGAGCATGATTTGAAAAAAGTGGTATAATGATAAAAAGCAATAAGTTAAAGCAGCTTAGGATGAATGTGATCTTTTGATGATCCTCGGTGATCCTGTTTCAGAGCGCACAAGTTGTTAATTGGTGTTTTGATGAGCTTTGAGTCATAGTGTGGAAACACCTCTGACGTCATCAGCAGAAATGTTGCTCACAACAGAAATTTTTCATTTTATTTCTTCCACTCAAAGTTTTCCATAGAAAGAGATGAAAATAAAAGAACTGATGTTTGCAAAAAAACTTAAAAACTGAGAGAAGTAAAATGCACAATGCACTGAGCGTATCAAACAGGCGCATAGCTTCAGCGGTGATATGTTTAGGTAAGCTTATGACACTTCAGAGAGGATTAACAGTTTGCTCAAGCATCCTAAAGTAACCCCCCTCCATGCCAGCTCCACTGTCCATCGCATCCACAAGCAGAAGCTCCTTTTATTTTATCACATCCCAAACTCTGCAGAGTGACATCTAGTGTTGGTCTTGTTTTATTAGATTTAATTTAAACCACGTTCATCTGACAAGTCCTGAGAAAAATGTCTTATTTCATGATATTTAAAACCTGAAGCCTGAATTGTTGGGGGCTTGTAGTCAAGAAACAAAACGAGTACCCTTTTCTTACACAGCTTGCAGATTTTTTCATTCTTTTTGGTAACACTTAATTTTGATAGTTCATCTGTTGACTCTCAACAAGCTATCAGCAGATAAGTTGTTGCATATCAAACGTGTGCCGGTTGATATATAACAAGACTAGGCAACAGACAAGTAAAATACATTCAACTAACTATAAGATTATAAGGTACATTTTTAAAAGATATGTAGTTTCATAAAACAGGGACTCATCCATCTGTCAGCTGAAGTTGTTACCACAGATAAGACAAAGTCAAGCTGCCTCTGGTTTCCCGCATGGGATCTTTTCAGAAAACAATTGAACAGTTTTTTGGGGAAAAAATAAGTATAAGTTAACTGAAATGTCACCATAATTTTGTGTGACTATTAAATATGCTTTTTAATTCAAAAAAATGATTCAGACTAGTGTAAAATTACAAGAAGAAGTTGTCAATCTACAGATAGTCGAATGTTAGTTTATTGCCTGTTCAAAAAAAGAGAGTAGTAGGACAATTTTTAAAAATGTTGTAAAACCTTGAAATGCATCTACTACGTCTACTAATAGTTAGATGAATGTATGTTACTTGTCTGCTGAAAAATTGACATTGAATATCTACCGATAGCTTGTTGAGTGTCAACAGACAGACTGTCAAAATGAAGTGTTGCCTTCTTTTCAGACAACTTGAGGTCATTTTTGTCTTTTAATATCTTGAAATAAGTAAAAGCAGAGGATTTTGGTGCAACTTTACCAATCTTCCAAGTGCAGAGGGTCAGAAATCCTTCAAGATTTGTGATGAAGAGAATCTATTTTTTAGATTGACTTGTTTTGGCCTGCAGCCTTCATTGGGCTAATAGAGTAAAACATACCCTGATGAGAGCACAAACTAAATAGTTTTGAATAACTGGGAATAAGACATTTTCTGGACCTTTCAAGTATGTGGCTCATATTAAGTCTAACAAGACAGTTTTTACTAAAAACAGGACAAAGACTTGATTAAATATCAGTTTTTGCAGTGAGCTACGCATTTAGTGCATGCAAGCTTCAGATAGTGACAAATTTTTAGATCCAAGAACTGATGTTTCATATTCCCGAATGCAGCATTAGAAGACAAAGTGCATTTAGATGCAACATGCACGCTGAGACTGTCGTGTGTCTCCTGAGCCCCTTCCAGGAAACTTCTCCAGATGTCTCTCCTTATATGGGAGATTAGGAATGCAGCGTGATCGAATCATTAATCCCCAGATCATTTCTAAAGCAGGAGGAATAAACATTATCACCAGATATGTGTCAGCTTTCTCCAAAGTGTCTGCTGAAGCTACGAGAAGAGCTACTTTGATAATAACGGTGATGAAGTGACAGGGTAAAGTAAAAGCAGCATTTTCACCAAGCGGAAATCTCGGTGCCGTGTCCCAAACATACACAACAATCAAGTAAGACGCTGTTTCCAAGACTTACAATTATCACAGTGCTGGAAGTCACCTTTAAATGTCACATCCTGCAAGCCGGCATAATGGAGGAGTGTTAACACTCTGCTTTAAGTCGCTGGAACGTACCATTAAGGTCTCAAACTGGTGGAAAAGGAAGGAAATTCCTTCCTGCTTCAACATTAAGTAAAGCTAACCAAGCTTCATTAGACATTCCTCCGCTGGTGATTATAGAGTGTTATGAGACAGACAATTAACTCCAACTTAAGCTTGAAACTGACTTCACATTAAGCCTGTAGGCATTTTTTGGTAACAGAAGAAATGGGTTAAACTGTGACAGAGCAGGTGCAGATTGTTCCAGTGAGAGTTCAGCGTGAGTTTCCGAGGAGGAGTTTGAGGAAGCAATTCCAGTTGAAACACTGTCATAAATGTGAAGATGCAGCAGGGGACGAGGCAGATAAGGCTAAGTGGGAGAAAGGAGGGCACATTCTGGAGAACCAGGAAGAAATGTTACATCACATGACGCCTGCATGACGATAACCAGTATCTGAAAGGACTCTACCCTCTCTGTTCAGGAACTAAACTGCCAAAAAGTTTGATACGCTTTGCTGCATGGATGAATGTTTCTCTTATTGGCTGCAGAAAGTCTCACCTCAGGGTGAACTCGGTGGTTTTAATGGAATTTGGAGAAATGACTGTGTGTGGTAATTCTTGAAATGGGACTGTGGGATCAAATATTGCATCATAGCTCATGTGATTGGTTGTTAACATCAGTTAAAGCTCCTGTTTCAGCTTGTGTCAAAGACCCCCTGCAGACAAAAGATATCTAAACATACTTCTTGTTTTTTCTTGACGGCTTGTTTGACACCTAACCCCTCCCTTCAGGCTTCAAAAATAATCCAGAAATATTCTTTTTGCTTTTGTAGCTTACAAAGAGGCACTACTACGCATTCAGTCTGTTTCCGTACTAGCTAAAAACCACTAACAGGAGCTTTAAGATAGAAAATGAAAAGGTTGATGCAGAAAAATCAGCTGTCAGATCAAGCCTGCAAAAATAAAAACAAAAGACTGAATTAAAACAGGAGAAAAAAAGTTTCTGTTGCAGGCATGGTTTTGGACGTCATGTGGTCTAACTGTGTCGTTTTCTGCATGCACATATGTGCTCAACATGACATATGCATGAGGAAGGCCTGCACAGACAGATTACTGCCAGGAAGTGGTTAGGTGACATTTTTTACAGGATGGATTTTCTGTCAATGGTTAAAGAGAGGTTTGAACTTCCCCCTAAGCAAAATGCTTTTCTGTTTGCCTTAAAGTTCCTGTGAGGACTGTTGAAGTGATCTTGAAAAAGTCTCACTTTTATATATTTTCCTTTCTATAATCAACGATTCAAAACGCCTCGTGTTAGCTGCAGCTTTTGCAGGCCTGCTCAGCGTCCAGTTCATCTCAGTAACTCTGCACCAAACAGGTCTGGATCTGGTTGAAGAGGACGTCATTTTGACCTCTTCTTTCCTCACCTGCCTTTGTTTACACACACACCTGCAGTCACACCTTTCTTCATCATGCTGGCATCACATCAAGCCGACGCTGCACAGATGAGCACTTGTGTCACCCCTCCTCACACTTCAGCTCCTCTAATGCTGTAATCCACCTTCTATTAGGACTCATGCCACTTTGTGCACTTAGTCACCCACAGGCTCCTTTGTTATGGACGGGGTTTTGTACTCATAGATCCGGCTTCATGTCTGGTTAGTCCATGAGTCATGTAGAACATGTTTGTGTAGAAGTTACACAGCTTTTTATGGGTACAGTTTTTTGATAAGTTCAAAGAGGAACAGAAAGTCCAACATGTGTAATGGGATATTAGATTAGGCATTTCTTGATCAGATAGCAGCTTTACAACAAATTAGCGCTCAGCTAACCATGCAGTGTTATAAAACACAGTGGATGTGAAGTGTTTCCTCCTGAGTGTTAGCTGAACTCTGAATGATTAACACGACCTGTCCACGTCTCTGACGCCCTGAATGCAGCCTGCAGGATTTTGGTGTGTGTATGGTTCAAACATGGCAGCGTTTGTGTAAATGCAAACACTGTTGCCGCTTGTTCATCCATAGAATCAGACTTTACATCAGCCCGGGGGTCGAGAAGTGGAACCAAACTAAACACAGAGGCTGGGTTTAAAACTAGACTTCAAATGCTCCATCCTTCACACTGATACACACACGCGCACAAGGACATGCACTTTTTTCTCATGCTCCTGTATCTGTGCAGAGGATCTGAACTGTAAACAGGCTCGTATGGTTGAATGAGAGGGCAGAGCCCACTGTGGGCTTCAGCTGTGGATCAACATTTCTCTTTTGTGGAGCCGTAAACCATCTCGGTGACCCTCTGCAAGGATTTTATGACCAACCTTTCCCCTTTATTAAGTACCACTGTCTCTAATAGTCACTGAGCTTTTGCTGACTAGCTCACTGGGAGTTACTGAAGCACATTATGAGGTTTGAATTGTTTTTTTAGATTAGTGTATTGTCAGGCTTTGTTCGGACGGAGAGTGACTTTGGGCTCCAGAACTCTGTACAACAAATGGTTAAAATTGCGGACACAGCGTCCATATTTTGTAAAGTCTGTTTTTTGTACAGCATGTTATGCAAGAAAACAAAAGGAACTAGAAAAGCACTTAGGGAGCACAGACCTCCACCAGGCATATTGTGATTGTCACCAACACTTGTGTCCTACTTTAATGTTATACTCCCTTTCAGCAGACTGTCTGCTACAGTTTGGTGTTAGTTACAGGTTTGTACGATAATTTGTTACCTCACAGTGTTGAAAATTAGGATGACCCAGTACATATTTCATATTCCGGATGTTAGTATCCAGAATATTGCCAGGATCTGGATCATACTTTTACATCTGTCAGAAATTATCCTGACCTTGTCTTGTATTGTTTTGTTAAGCAATCCAACCGTTTATCATGGAGTTACATACACATATGGTGAAAACGGCCCTTTAAAAAAGTCCTGGATCCAGATGGTGATCCACATCACCTCCAAAATTTAATCACTTCTTCCTTATACCATTTTTAACATTTCCTGAAAATTTCATCAAGATCTGTTTGTTACTTTTTGAGTTATGTTGTTTACAGCCAATCAGATCTTGATGAAACAAACAAACAGACAAAACATATTTTATCTCTCAATGTGAGCTACTACGCTATCTGCACTATCTCCATAGCTAAGCTAATCATGAAGAGATGAAGAGACTATGAAAAATTAAGTATTGGCTCAGATATTCCAGATGCAATCGTCTGTGACAGGGCTGGTTACCTGGGTTTGTTGAATACTGGAATTCCCATTGAAAATCTGCTCCATGAATATCCAAATAAGACACTTTAATCAAATCAGTCAGACATGTTTCACCTCTGCCTGTTTACACTGTGGCAAAAATATCTATTGGTTTTTCAAGATGGTAAACAACATGAAAATGGTTTAGTGTCTGTTTTTGTTCCTATTGGAAACTGGTGGCGTTTTATCAGCCTTAAAATCCAGGTATCATTAGAGCTCCTGTTTCAAATTTCCTCGTAGTTCCCTGAAAGCAAAGCACATGGAAAAGCAACCATGAGCGTAATAGCAGCACATACACCGACAGTCTGAGTCTGATAATACGGGCTGCTTTCAGGCTGACATGTGCCAAGTGACAGAAGTGAAACAAACACTCAAACTGCCAGACACCGCATACAGAAGCCTCCACTTGTTGGATTTTCCGCTGTTTTGCCCTCAATCTAAATCCCCGTAATCCTGCTGATTCTGGCGAACCCTGCAGAGCGTCCACTTCAAATTTGTTGGTAACCACAACAAACGTCTGGTTTTCATTCATAACACAGGTTGTAGACTTAAGAGGTGAGTGTTGTTTGTGTACACCATGTGCTTTAAAAGTCAGGTCCCTGACAGCAGACAGGCCCGGAGGCTGTGACGTGTGTCAGAGTGTGTGTGCGTGTTTGGGATATGTGTGTGTGAGTGATGCTAATGTAAAGTGGGGATGCACCAAATGTTGTGTATTCAAAGCTGAGACTTTGATCTTGACCTTCATGTAGCTTAGCGTTCCACTCCACGGCAGAACATCGTCGTCCATGGCGTCTATTTTAAAATCAAGCGCCCTAAACTAAGCCTGAGAGTGCTGTGTCAGGATTAAGAGGTTACAGGCACTGTTACGTTGTTGAGGTATCAACATGAGCAATCCTGAAAGGTGCGTAAATAGCCTCTTCTGACCTGCCACCCTGTGTCCACTTTGATTTGCACAAAGAGCACGAGTTCCCTCCAGAATGAAACCAGCGTTCAGACTTCTCCTGTGGGGTTGTTTCGTTGAAACAGAGGAGGAAGATTCACGCTGATTGTGCAACTTTTTCAGGTCACTTTGGTCATACTCTGGTTGCACCTGACTTAGAAGGAAGTTAAAGTTATTTACACTGAAGTTCTTCCTCATCAGGGTGTGTTTGTGAAGTCTTTCCTCCTTCACTGAATAGACTCATCCATCATTCTGATGCTCTAATCTGTGAATCACTCAGGACAGAAACAGACGCCTAAATTCTCTTCACGTGTCTTCAACCTCACCTGTCCAAAATGCACTGACAGGGAAATTAACTTTCCATGTAGCACTCCTCATTTCAGTTCATTACCCAGTGATTATTACTGTTTTTGCAGCCAGATGTAAGACGTACACAGAAACACTTTGCTGCTCACCTTTGGTGTTTCATTTCTACCAACATGTGTGTGTCCATGTGGGTGTGTGGAAACACTCATGGAAACAGGGAGTGTTTGCATGCTCATCTGACATCACGGATATGTTTTTAAAGCTTTGTTTTGAGGATTAGATATGATCCTGTGTGGCCTTTGTGTGCCCACAGTTAGTCTGTGTGCTTTATGTTAATCATAGTCAATCAACCTCAGTTTAGCCAAGTAAGACATGCAACCATTCTACTGCTAATCAACATTGTATATCAGAATATATATTCACTGGAACCTTAATTATTATTATTTTTAACTGAAGGTAGACATCAGTAGGAACTTTTCATATTTATCAGTTTTTTTAAGCTTTTGTGGCTTTATTCAAAGAGGAAAGGGCAGTAGATAGAGCAGGAAACGGAGTGAGAGTGTGGGGTGACATGCAGGAAAGAAGCCTAACCTCATGGAGTTTGCATCCATACTGCAAGGCCATATCTAGTGTCTTCTCTTATGGAAGTAGGGGAATAGGAAAATGCAGAGTCAGTCCCAACCTGATAGGCCTCCACTATGGCTTTGCCTTTCCTCCTCTCTTCCCTGTCTTCCCCTATGCAAAAAAGAGGAGTAAAGGAGGTGGAGCATGAAGTCGACCCAGTCCGATGAACTCTGGCCCAAACGAGCCTCCTACTCTCCTCCCTCTCCTCTTCTTGGTTTTTAAATGCTTTTTTCTCTCTTCTCTCACAAAAACATGGTGATGTGGGTCTGTCGGAGCCACCTGTGTGAGTGTGAGGAGGTCTCCCCGCGGTGCCCTGGCCTAACCCTGCACCACAGTGTGAAAATACTGAAATCTTATCAACCGTTTTTGTCAGTCCAAAAACATGTCTTATCTTAAGTTGTTTAAAGACAAAAATGAGGTCTGAATTGCTTATAACAAGTTAAAAAAATCTGCCAATGGAACAAGAGAAAAATGCAAGAAAATTTTTTGAAACTAGAATAATGTCTTAACACAAGTTACTTTTCTCTTGTTCCATTGGTAGATTTTTTAAACTTGTTTTAAGCAATTCAGACCTCAATTTTGTATTAAAATAACTTGAAATAAAACATTTTTCTGGACTGTTCAGGTGAATGTGGCTCATATAAAGTCTAAAAGGACTTCTACTGAAAACCAGACAAAAACACTTGATAAGATTTTAGCTTTTTGCGGTGCAGTCGCTGTCTGTCTTCATGTTGGAGTCACTGGGTGCTGTAGAGGCCATGCTATGCACTGAAAAACTGCATTGTTGCCAGTGTTCATGTCTTATTTTTTGTAACTGTCTTATTGGACTTAATAAGAGCCACATTCACCTGATTGGTCCAGAAAAATGTCTTGTTCAACATATTAAAAGACAAAAATAGTGCCTGAAAAGCTTGGTGAGACATAATTCTTATTTCAAGAAACTTGACATTAAACTTTTCTTACCTCAAAGGGGGATTATGTTAAGCAATTCAGGCATCATTTTTATCTTTCAATATCTTGAAATTAGATCTTCTACTGGACCTGTCAGGTAAGTATGGCTCATTAAAGGTCCCATATTCTGCTCCTTTTCTGCAGTTTATTATGGATCATTGATGTCTTCATGAAATGGTAGTAACATGTTTTGGTCCAAAAAGCCAATAAATCAAGCACAGCAGCATTGTTTCCAGGCTCTCATAGCCCCTCTGTTCAGAACGCTCTGATTTAGTGGGCGTGGCCTTCATATGTAAATGAGCCATCACTGATACTGCCCCGCTCTTCAGCGTCACTGAGAGCGGCGCCACCAGCTCCGAGTGCACAATGTTCAGAAAACAGCAAAGCTTGTTTACCGCAACATTACAGGCTAAAACAACAGGCTAACCGCAGCTAAAGTTAGCATCCTGAAGCTAACACAGAGACAGGGGGGACACTGAGGAAAAGCTCTTACATTTGCTCCACAGCACACAGCATTTAAAATACTCACATTTCCAGGGTCCGAGGTTTGTTGGCGGATGGTTGCTAATGCGCCTGGATTCAGGACCAGTCTATTCGCTAGTCCTCTGTTGTTCTGTCCAAAGTTGGAAAAGCAGTCAGCCGTGAAGTGACTAGCACACACATGCACAGTTTTACTGAGTGTAGCTGGAACATTTCCTTGATAAATGAACTCTAGACACTTAGTCTTGAGATGGGAAGCTTGTGCATGGACTATGTGGCTGTTTACAGCCAAAAACAGAGCAGTGATGGCTCTTAAACTTTGGCATTCTCTGGGAGTGGGAGTTGGCGGGGAGGAGGTTCGGGGGAATCTGCTCCAGTGGACCAATCAGGTCAGACTTGCTCCTGATTGGTCAAAAAAGGGAATCGCTGACGTTGGCAAATCCCCAAAATCCAAACGGCTCGTTTTAGGTCAGGATTTAACATTCACAAGCTCTACTAAGTACAGGTTTGTTCATTAAATATCAATAAGACAAAAAAAAAAAAAAAACTCTCAGCTCTTACACCACTCTCGTGTCCTTTTCTTCACAGCATATCTACTTTGTATTTATTCCAATAACTGATTTTCTTCACAACTTCTACAGTTAACTGTCTGGTTGCACTCCATATCTAGTTATGAGCTCACTAAATCCATTGTTGTTGTCCTTTCATGGATTTATAAGTTAAGTTTCCTGTATGAATGGTTCCTTACAGACTGGGTTTAGTATATAACAGAAGTATTAAGCTAACATGTCTTTAATCTGAGGTTTAGGTTGTCTTCCTGCATCACATGTAGAGTCGTGCAGCTCTGATTCACCCTCTCTGTGACTTCTCTGCAGTTTCTCCCGCTGAGAGGATCCGGTTCATGCTTGGAGAGGAAGACGATGGCCCTCCTCCTCCTCAACTCTTCACCGAGCTGGACGAGCTCCTGGCTGTGGACGGGCAGGAGATGGAGTGGAAAGAGACAGCCAGGTGAGCAGCTTTGTTCAGCACTCAGTTTCTGTGTTTCAGTCAGGCTGCGATCTGTCAAACACTCCACCCTGCTTTTATATATCAGAGCTCAGGGCAGAGCGCTCATAAATTTCCTTCCTGACAACCCTGAAGCAGTCAGCAGAACACAATCCCCCTATGAATAATCGTGTTTTGGCTGTGTGGGGAAACAGGCCGTACTTCAGTGAACACCCAGTCTGCTGTTATCTGATCGGGATCTGGAGTACCTGCTCTGTGGGACCAGGAAGAGACAGAAACTCCCACATGGTCAGAACAAGGCTGAACCAGACCCTCTGGAGCACATTAAATCTCTGAGCTTTTCTCTCTGCACGCTGACGGAAGCAGCTGGTAGAAAACTGCAGATTGAAATGTTGTGTGCTGCTTATTTTTGTCTAGAGTTAAACTTTTAACACCAGGAAGCAGAGGTGACAAAAACCCAGACATTGTTTTTGGATCACGGGTCTAACAATTTTAGCACAGGATGCTCTTAAACTTGATTTTATTTGAACAAAGTTTTGGTTGTTTGGTCACAAAGATGCTAGTTTTTTCAAAAAGAAAGGCCTTTCCTGTGTCATTACTGACTCTTTTTAGTTTCTGTCCGGGTCGAGGAGAAGTAGAGTTTGTTCTGTCCGAGGTCAGCGGTGTCTTCATACCCCTGCTCCCCTAAAGTAAGACGGCAGATCTGAGGCGTGTGGCGAGCAGCCAGAGGGATACTCTATCCCCCTGAGGAAACCCCATCCTCAGTCCTCAGGAGAATGGTTCTTTGTGGCGCTGACATGTGAGGCATTATTGTTAAAAAGAGTCCTTGTCCCGGGTCTTACCTTCAGGGCTCGTCACTCGTCTGTGATAGCAACAAAGTCTGCTTCCTCGTGTCTAGCCATGTGTGGTCGGGGAGACGGGGAAGCAGAAAGAAAGACATCACGTCGCCTTTCGTGTGTTTTCTCACGTCTAGGGATTTATTATTTTATGTCCATGCCGTCCTGCGTCCCCTATTCTCGCCGTGTAGACTGTGACCGATTCAAAACACGGAGGAGATGTTTAGTAAAGAAAAAAGGACCCATCTTGTCGCCGTTTGTTCGCGGCCCGTATTTGATCGTAAACTAAAGCCGCTGTTTTGTTTTTACAGTACTATCTGAAATGTACTTTTAGGTACTTGGAAATGATCCTAAACTATTTAGACTGGAAATATATTGATACACAAGAATCATCTGAAGACTCAGACATGTTAAGATTTTATCAGATTTGCTGTTGTTGCTCAGTTTGGCTCAGTAGGGCGAATTAGGTGCTTTTATGGGTACCGAGTACCGATTCACGAAAAATCATAAGGTACCATGTTTAGGTACCTAAATGCATCCTTGTGACTGTGAGGGAGTGGAAGAGGAGGCAGATTTCATGCTGGACATTAACACAACATTATAAAGTCATATATTGAAGAACAAATTTGTTAAATTGAAAAAAAAAACATTTTGTTATTAAACAAATGTATATTTCACCACATAAACACAAAGAAGTACCAGGGAAACTTGGTACCCTTGAGTACCGGTACCGATTGCCAGGTACCAGGTATTGGTACCGTATTGTTTCAAATCTGAAAGGTGCCCATCCCTATGGCTCAGTATGGCGAAAAAATATCTCATCTCAAAAACAAGCTGAGCACATATTCATCACAGCTTTAAAGGAGCAGTCGTATGCACTCTCATATTGTATCAAGTAAAAGTCCCGTTTCTCTTCTTTCTCACCAGATGGATCAAGTTTGAGGAGAAGGTGGAGAAAGGCGGCGAGCGCTGGAGTAAGCCTCACGTGGCGACCCTGTCCTTACACAGCCTGATGGAACTCAAAGCGTGCATCGAAAAGGGAACCATCAGGCTGGACCTGGAGGCCACCACGCTGCCACAGGTTGTTGGTGAGTATCATCGACCAGGAGAATAATGCTCGTAAAAAGGATTTGAAGAAGTCTGAGGCTGATCCTCTTGAATCGTTTTCTCTCTGCAGAGATGATCACAGACAGCCAGATTGAAACCGGCCAGCTGAAGCCAGAGCTGAAGGAGCAGGTCATGTACACGCTGCTACGAAAGCATCGCCACCAGACCAAGAAGTCAAACTTGCGCTCTCTCGCCGACATCGGCAAGAGTGTTTCAAGTGCAAGCCGTCTCTTTTCCAACCAGGAGAATGGTAAAACAACTCAAACCTTGCCTTTATCTTTATCTGCCATCTAAATCCTCACACTAACCTCTGTGCTTGATCTTTCTTCTCCTAACATGACTTTTCCTTTCTTTATTCCTTCTCCTCCACATCTGTGCTTTTGTCTTCCTCTCTTTTTTTCCCCTTGGGTCTTTGCTGTCTCTGAACTTCCTGCGTGTGGTGCGATACAGCACGAAACCCCCTCGAGCAGCACCCTGTGCCTTGTTTAAGCCCACAAGAATTAGAGGAACCGCCTGAGGTCATGAGGAGCTCCAGCATGGGATACCTCTGTAAGTGAGGTCACAAGCAGCTTAGCTAGAGGGTAGCATGATGTGCGCTGGTAAGGGCCTGTGTCCACTGACGGCAGATTTTGTGTTAGCAGCTTTATTTCCTTACAAAACCAATACAGGTCAGTATTTTCAGAGTCCTAACCCACAAACATTAAGCAACATGTTTTTGATGATGCTGTAAAAAAAAAAAAAAAAAAGAAGGAAACTGCTGCTCTTCAGACAACTTTTCAACCAATCAGTATCAAGAAGAGGTGGGAAAGCAAAAGTGCCACTTGACACTGAATACCCCTGCAGCAATGAGCTATGCTGAGAAGCTGAGGACACACATTAAACAATTGCAGTTAGTGGACACAGGCCCTAGAAGTTGCAGCTTATTTAATGCAAAAATCTCAAAACTAAGACGAAGAATTCAGCTTGTGTGGGAATTTTTGCACCAGTGTGATTTTAACTAAGGGCAGAAAGATTCAAAGATTAGAAATACGCTACAAAATCTGTGAAAAGTGGCTCATGTTTAGACATTTTCTGGGCTTTCCTTATATGACTTATTTCAACGATGCTTCAAACACTTGAAAGGTAAAAAAGAAATCCGCAAATGGGGTTAGAAAAACTAGCATGTTGATTTTCTTTTATTAAGAAATTCTTATTTCATGTGAATTCTTCTTTTCCCATCTGCAGTTTATTTTATACTCCTTAGAGGCAATTCAGATATCTTTTTTGTCTTTAAAACTCTTGAAACAAGACATTTTTTTCTGGATTTGTCAGGAGAATGCGACTCAAGTTTGACAAAAAAAAAAAAAAAAATGTTTAGATTTTGTTTTCCTCAGTGCCTGGTACAATCAAAGTCTTCAAATGGGCAGAACATGAATGAGGAAACAGTTAATATTTTATTGACTAAACCTTGAAAACATGAATGTGGCGGAGAGTTTTATTCTTAAAGTTCATGCTGGATGCAGTCAGTCTCAGCCTTGCATGTATGTTAAAGATTATAAAGCAGTAAGATTTCATGCTTTTATGCGCCTGTGTTAGTCGTATATGGATTTCCAAAGATGATTTTATTCCAGTTCCAGTAAAATACTTCAAGATGGAAAAGCTGTACTGAACAAGTATTTTCTCTGGCACCCTGAAGGTGAAACGTAGCAGGCTTTGTTCCCGAACATTATCCGTTCCATTCTGCGGGTGATGGATGATTTCAAACTGCGTCCAAAGTTTACATCCTCACTCCTCGACCTGTAGTTTCCTGAGCGTGTTTCTGCTGACGCTCATAAGCAGCTGACCTAAAACGGCCGTGTATCCTCGCTCCTCTCCCTCTCGCTGAATGAAAGGCCACCTGGCATTAGTCCTAAAGCTTAAGCCTCTCCACATTTAGCTGAGTTTTCTGGCTCTCTTTATGTTCTTTCCTGGTGCTTCTTTTCTTTTCTGGGACTCCTTTTTCTACCTGAGCCAGAAGTGTCTCATTTAAAGCCTTGCATTCTTTCTCAAAGCGTCCTGTTTGAACCTAAAAGTGTCCTCCCTCCTCCGCAGGTAGCCCGACGACTGCCCACAGAAACCTCACCTCCAACAGCCTGAGCGACTTCTCTGACAAACCAGAGAAGGATCAGGTAATAGTTTAAACTCTGTCTTTGTCCAGGAACATTTGAAGGACTCAATTCACCGAGCAGCTCTCTGCAGAATCATGTGTTTAACTCTGTGCACGCACAAACTTGTGAGTCTCACATACTGAGAGATAAGACCCCCCGGCTGTCCTCTCTCCGCTCTGCCCAACAAAAGCTCCCTGTCTTCTGTCCTGTGAGTTTCTATCATCAGCACGAGCAGTTTCTCCCTCTGCCATGACTCATGATCCAGTATCTAACTGTAAATTGGCTTCAGCGGACATGGATTAAAGATCACAGAGGCAGTTACAGAGTAACCGCTTGAATTACGCTCCAGCAACAGTTGATGAATCTGTATGTGTGTCAGAACTGTTTGGCCTTTGACAAAACATCCAGACTTTGGTTAATCATCCCCTGAAAGGAAGGTGCTTTTCTTTCATGCACAGTTCTTCCAAAGAGGGGAGGTTTGCCCGTCGGGTCAGTTCAGGTTAAGAAAGTAGGCTCAATTTCTGATGCAATAACAGTGTTTACGAGGTGGCATAGAATCAAAGTACCCCTCAGTACATAATTCAAGGAAAAGGCGGGTACGACCTGTTCTGAGTCACAGCGAAAGTCTCTGCCAGGCTTTATTTTAATTACATTTTAATAACCACGTGTACTGAAAACATCACACAAAGCTTTAATCACGCTGCATACGACAGGAAAAGCGTGCAGCAGTTTAGATGTACAGGTTTGTTTGTCGCTTTGTTTTTTATTGTACTCTTCCCGTTACTTTCATACGCTAACATAACCCCTTCCTTCCCCCTCTCCGCTCCTCTCTTTGTTCAAACAGCTGAAGAATAAATTTATGAAGAAGTTGCCCCGTGATGCAGAGGCATCAAATGTTCTCGTCGGAGAGGTGGACTTCCTGGAAGTTCCCTTTGTGGCGTTTGTTCGTCTGCAGCAGGCCGTCATGTTGGGGGCTCTGACTGAGGTCCCTGTACCCACGAGGTAGGGTCCACCCTGAGTTTTCTCACTCCTGAAGAATGCAGTGTGAAAACTGTGCTAATGTTTGGTTATTGTGCTGTTCATAGGTTCCTGTTTGTCCTGCTGGGCCCCAAAGGGAAAGCAAAGTCCTATCATGAGATTGGGCGAGCCATCGCCACCCTGATGTCAGACGAGGTACTCCACACGATTTATTTCTTGACCTCGGCTGTGCATGTTGGTTTTGTTTAGTGAATGAACGGTGGGATCAGTTTTTCTGCACCAATACTTTGCTGCTGTGTCTCAAACTGGTATCAGGATAACAGCGCTGTAGTTAGATCCCTGCTATTCTGAATCAGCTGAGCTCATCCTTTAAAGCTCTGATTGGACTAATTAGGCCCTAACTGGTTGTGGACCTACGCAAGTAAGATCTCAGCTGAAATGTCAAGGCCTATCCCGAAGATGGTGAAAATTACAATGTAGGCTGGAGAAGATGTTAGACTAGGAGTTCAAGACACTTTCACTTATTGTTTTGTTTCTTGTCACATTTTTGGGTCTTTTTTTGACTTTTATAGGAAAGGACAACTTGAGAGTGATAGGAAAGACAGGGAGGAGAGAGACGGGCAAATTAAATCAACGACTGCTGCGTCAACAGCTTGTCCAATCTGAAGAGTGTTCTTAAGAACAAAACAATAAATGAAGCTGTTTTTACTCGCGCAGCTCTGTTACCCCTTTTCCACCAAGCTGGTTCCAGGGCTGGTGCTAGAGCTGGTTCAAGTGATAATCAGTTAAGAACCATTTGCTTTTCCACAAACAGGTGCCGGCTTATCAACTTATCTTCTTCTTCTGTTGATTCGCTTACCCCAAACTCGTCTTTTAAAAATGGCGCTCTTCAGTGTTTTTACTCTGCTTTGGCTGGTCAATAATCCTGCCCCCACCCCCTGACGTAAGCCCGTAGCCCCTGACGTGACATGGTTCTTTCTGCTGGCCCAGCAAAGAGTTGGTGCTTGCTAAGCATCGGTTTTGAGAGCCAGCAACTGGTGCTTAGTCTGTGGGAAACCAAAGAACTGGTGCTAAGTCTGGCTCTAGCTCCAAACCAGCCCTGGAACCAGCTTGATGGAAAAGGGGTATGTCAGGTTTAATTTTGGCACCGTTTGCTTTCAGGAGAACCTAATACCAGCATGCTAACATGCTAACATGCCAGTGATGACCAAGGTTATTATGGTTTTGCATTTTTCTTTATTTGTCTTTTCATTTCATCTTGGCTTTTTTTTCAACTTCTGTTTACTTTTAATTAGTTTCCTTTTTGAGCAGGTTCTCTAGTTTTAGTTTAGTTTTTATTAGATTCAGTATCAGTTTTCATGAGATCATGAGAGTTTGTTGTACCAAAGTTAATTTCTGGTCATGTAGTTTTCTGGAAGTAAAGAATCCCAATAAAAAAAGTATCAACTTCATGGCGACACTTAAAGAATAACAGATCCCTTCAGATAGTCACTCTCTTTGCAGAGCGATACGTGTGGATTGTTTCTCCTCTTCTCTGAACTGTCACCATAATAAAGTCTGATTATCCCAAAGAGAGCCGTCCACTTACACCACCTGCACCTCTCCTCTTTTCTCTCAGCCCTCTGGGTCGCTGAAATGTTTAGGTATGAGCTGAAGTCTAGGGTCAGTCAGAAAGCAAAAAGAATGAGACAAAATGAAGCAGATCTTTCTGTTTCTTCTTTGTGGGTTTGTGATGATATTTTCTGACACTTTCAGCTCCGTCTGCTTTGTATCTCCCCCTCGCCCCGGCTCAACCTCTCACTGCTGTCAGGAATGCTAACACACATTTCACAGGCTTCTTAGCCCTGAGAGCACCTTGCTCGCAGATTCCCACAGGCCTCAGCTCTTCCCAGTGTATCTCATGTGTCAACAAAGCAGGATAGGAAGTGTTTTTCCAGGATTTCCTCAGGTTAAACTTTACCCTCTCTGCCGTCACGCGTGTGTTCACTGAGAGCTTTATCAGATGTTCCCGTGTGTTGATCAGTTGTAAAATACCAACGTGTAGTGGTGGGTATCTCAGATCATGACTCGGTGTGTGTTTATGTTGTGAAAGAGTTCAGAAGACTCCAGGTGGAAGTAAACATCATGTCGTAAGATTACCGCAACTTCACAGAGTCCAACAGGAGTTGCGCTTTTTGGGTTTTTCTAAATAACTTCTCAGACGTGTTGTTTTTGTCTATGTTCTCAAAGGTTTGTAATGTTTGTTTGCTGCCAGGTTTTCCACGATATTGCCTACAAAGCGAAGGACAGGCAGGACCTGCTGGCGGGTATCGAGGAGTTCCTGGACGAGGTCATTGTCCTACCGCCTGGAGAGTGGGACCCTGACATCAGGATAGAGCCACCAAAGACTCTGCCCTCTCAAGACAAAAGGTTTGTGTCGATCCACACCAGCTGATGTCGAGAATCAACGTCAATCTGTTTCCAAATCCAGAGTTTAGAGTCTGTAAATGAACGTACAGTGGATCCCTGCAAATATCTTCTCTGCCTGACCTCATTTGTTTGAACACGGAGTGCGACCACGTCTGCTTTGCTGAGCAGCTGCTTCTAATAACAATAACAAGATGATGTTTAATAAACTGCAGCTGGACCTCTCAGCTGTGATGCTAATCTACTGTTAATGCAGCACAAATGCTGGAAATTCAAAAAGGCCAGAGAGCAAACTCCTTTGTAAAACAATATTTACTGAAGGTCTGCATTTAAAAGCTAGCAGTAGCTACAGTAAGCTAACACTCACACCTCACAGAATAAGGTCAGAGCAATGAATTCATGAGGGTTTGATTCACTACTTTTCAATAACTTTGATTCATTCTAGGAAAATTGTGCATTAATTCTCTTTAAAGTTTTAAAATGTCTCATTGTTGAAACTTTTGTGCCCAAATAGAAAAGCCAGAGCTGAAAATTCAGACAAATATTCTGTTAAAATTTCTCATGTAGTTTAGGTCAGCAAGAAAAAAAAAAGTCTTATTTTCTGAATAAAAAAGTGTATTCTGACTTTAAAGTCACAATTTTGTGATTAAAGTAATTATTACAAAAAAAAAAAAAAAAAAAAACAGAATTGTGATTTTAATCACAGATTTTGCGCTTTTTTTGACCTCTTCTCTTACAATTTGCAAACCTTGTGTATTAGAAACCTGGTTTTGGACTGAAGAAAAAACAAACATTTTTTTGTACTGAAATCTCTGGGACTTGAGCTCAAACTGTGACTCTTAATCTTTTCATACTCCAAAAAAGGATAGAACTCCAACATTAATATCAGAATTTTTGACTTGGACATTGAGTTTCTAAGAAAAAAAAGTCAAAATAGGTCAGAATGCTAAGGAATGCTAAAAAAAGAAGAAGAAGGAAACTGCTGCTCTTCAGATAAACTTTTCAACCAATCAGTATCAAGAAGAGGTGGGAAAGCAAAAGTGCCACTTGACACTGAATACCCCTGCAGCAATGAGTTATGCTGAGAAGCTGAGGACACACATTAAACAATTGCAGTTAGTGGACACAGGCCCTAGAAGTTGCAGCTTATTTAATGCAAAAATCTCAAAACTCATGTTTAGACATTTTCTGGGCTTTCTTTATTGCTTATTTCAACAACACTTCAGACACTTGAAAAGTAAAAAAGAAATCCGCAAATGGGGTTAGAAAAATTTGCATGTTGATTTTCTTTTATTAAGAAGTTCTTATTTCATGTGAATTTTTCTTTTCCCATCGGCAGTTTGTTTTATACTCCTTAGAGGCAATTCAGATATCTTTTTTTGTCTTTAAAACTCTTGAAACAAGACATTTTTTCTGGATTTTTCAGGGGAATGTGACTCAAGTTAAACTAAAAAAAAATAAAGTAAATGTTTGGATTTTGTTTTCCTCAGTGCCTGGTACAATCAAAGTCTTCAAATGGGCAGAACATGAATGAGGAAACAGTTAATATTTTATTGACTAAACCTTGAAAACATAAATGTGGCGGAGTTTTATTCTTAAAGTTCATGTTGGATGGGGGGAAGGAAGGGGTTATCTCAGAATTTTTGACTTGGACATTGAGTCTCTAAGAAAAAAAAGTCAAAATAGGTCAGAATGCTTAGGCTTGAGACAAAAATTCTGATTTAAATCCCAAACTTCTAAGTTTTTCTCAGTGTTCTTGATTTTGTCTGGGAGTTTCTTAAACAAACTTTAAGCACAAAATTCCTAAAGTCCAGTTTTAGGTAAATCTCATGTCTTATTTATTCCCAGAATTCTGGTTCAGAGCCAAAATTCTGAGATTAAATCTAGATTTTAAACCTTTTCTGACTTTGTTCCTGGTTTTCTAAAACGGAAGTCACAGAATTGTAAAATCAGAGTCATAATTCTGAGATCCAAGAAGAATTCTATTTTCAATGCCAAAATAATATATAAAAAAGTCTGTAAAATTTGTTCCAACCTTAGATGGTCTGTGCTGTGGCTTTTATCCTTTTCTGTAGTTCGAACCTGTTTGTATTAGCAGATTACACTTCCAGCGTACCATGATTCCATCTTTATTTGGACTAAAAACCTTTGAGAGAATCTAAGGCAGTTTTATGATGTCAGATACTTTTCACTTGAAGGGTTAATGTCTGCACAGTTTGAGTGAACTGACAGTTTTTCATGTCTTGTCTCTTAAAGGAAGAACCTGTATGCTGGATTAGAGCCGCCTCAGATGAACGGTGACACTCCTCACGATGCGGGACACGGAGCGGGTGGAGGACATGAGGTTGGAGAGGAGCTTCAGCGTACCAGAAAGTAAGAATAACGTCACTTTTTAAATGAGGCTGAACGATAAACACACCAGATGCCACGGTGTCTGTGAACATTTTCATCCTCATACTCTCTGACCCTGAAGATGAGAGCATCATCACCCTGACTTTGACCTACACAGCATGATTTTTAAAAAAGCATAAAAACCTGGAAAAATGTTCCAGCTGTAATCTTTGAAATCTGTCCAATGAGGAGATATTTCCACACATGATTCCAGACAATCGAAGCACTTCAGTCTTTGAGAACATTTTCCTTCATGCTTGTGGGACTCGTTCTTTTCAGGGAACTCAGACCATGTGTCCTTTCTTTAGCTTTAGTTGGATCTGCTAACTGGAGCGTTTCTCTCTCAGGTTTTGTGGAGGTCTCATCCTGGACATCAAACGGAAGCTGCCGTTCTTTGGCAGCGACTTCTACGACGCGCTGCATATCCAGTCTCTGTCGGCCATCTTGTTCATTTACCTGGGTACTGTGACCAATGCCATCACGTTTGGAGGATTACTCGGGGACGCCACAGAGAACATGCAGGTAACATCCTACACGTCCTCTTTATTACACCCTTCAGTTTTACTAGAGTCACTCTGGGTGATTGATTGATATGAGCGTTGTCCCACATGTCACATTCGAGACAAAACAAGTCTTTTGTAAAACTTAAACCAAGATGTCGTGCCAAGTTTTGATATAACTGTTGGCAAAATTTAACTTGGTGGATAAAAAATACACCCTGACCTAAATTATGAGGCCTGTAAAAAGCTTTAACTGCGGTGAGATTGATCTGGTTTGGGTTCAGGACACACTGACCTGAAATACACTGTGATTCACTCTGATGACTATTGTTCTTTTAAAGATTATCTCTGGGGCCTTTATTGATAAGACAGGTGAGTGGATGAGGGGGCGGGGACTCGGAGGGGATGGCGATGGCGGGGAAAGACGTGGTAAAGGGTACAGGGTTGGAGTTGAAGCAGGCTCACAACAAGACTCTGTACATGGGGTACACAATTGTTTTTTTGTTTTTTTTTATTGTGCAACAATACAAGACAATGACAGACAGGGACACAGGTAGACGAAAAGGTCATGAAGTGGTGATGGCAGTGATAATTGTAGCAATCATGTAAACAAAATAACAAAGATTACTCAAAAAAAATAAACAAAAAAAGGAAAGTATATAACAGCAAAGCTAACAAAACAGGATTTTTGTAATGTATTGGGTAATTATAATAATGATAGTAATACTGATAATTGTGTTGTTATTTTTAACAGCAGTAGCAGTATTAGAAGTAATAGCCATAACAATGATGGCTAATGATCAGTGGGATGCACAACTGAACCACCAAGCTCAGCCTATGCCTCTGTGTGGCATCCCTTTTTTTAATTAAAGAAGTTAGAAACGTCTTATGTTATAAAAGCCTCTGACTTTTATCTCATGGTAAAAATTCACACTCATTTTGACAACAGAAGCACTAAACTCAAACTTATTCAGACAAGTTTAAGTTCTTTAAACTTTGAATTACAACTGTAAGCGGCCTCAAGATCAATGAATTCTGACCGTTACAAAGCCACCAGTGTTTGTCATTGTCAGCAGTTGTTGGCTGATAGTCACCAGTTTACAATTTCACACTTTTATGCTTAAACACCAGTAGCTAAATCCAGTTTACAGGTTTTGAAAACTGGAGGTTGTGAACAAATATGACACTTAGAAATAGAAATAGAAAATACTTTATTTATCCCCGAGGGGAAATTCAGGAGTCACCGCCGCATTTAAGAAAACAAAAGAAAGAAAGAGTATAGAAAGTGCAAAAATGTCCATAAGAAATTAGATGACGACATCCCGTCCACCACCCGTACACCACTTTCCAGCCCAACTTAGGACTAAATCTGGGGCGTAAACAATAAGAGGAAGTTAAAAGAAACAGATTTAATGTTCGCAGTGAAACTACAGTATATTATCACTCTATTAAGATAAGATAATCCTTTTACTTGTCCCACAGTGGGGAAATTTACAGAGTTACTGCAGCAAACACAAGTGTATACAGTGCAAACATTACTATAAGGATTTATCAGATAGAATAATGAAATCAGTGTAACACAGAAAAATAAATATGTTCAGGACTATCTAACCACAAGAAATATGTGAGGAACCAACACATAAGTAAAAATGAAGCATGAACTACTCTATTTATCAAATCCTGAAATATAAAATAATTTTTATTCTGGTATATTTGGAGCAGTTTTGTGTCTAGACATGGTTTTCTGGCTCCTTGATTATGACCCAGGTCTCAGTTTGGGAGAGTTTTTGGTGTTGGGAGAGTTGTATTTTATTGTCTGAACCTAATCACCGGTAATGTGTTCATTATTATCTGTCAAAAAGTGAATTTTTGGGTTAATTTTTTTATTTTTTTATTTTGGAGGTAAAACTCCTTCATGTATCTCTACAAACAACTGTACTCTGTAAAACTTCTGTTGCTGAAGTGTGAGTGCAGCAGTAACTGTTTACAAACAGTGAAGGGCTCAAGTTTGATTTTACGTTTGAGTCTGCCTACATTTCCCATCATACACCAGGACAGTATATTTTCTTTAACCCTCCCTGACACTTATATTTCTGCCTCTTTTTTTTTTTTTTTATCAAATTTGAGCTCACAAATTGTCTTTTTCTTAGTGATAAGCTGGTTATGGTGTATTGTTATTATGAGGTGAATGTTTTATTAGTTCAAAGTAAAACTGAGGCCGTCTGTAAAACTGTTTGGAGATAACTTTGAGTGCTAAAGTAGCCTGTGTTAGCTATGTGTTAAACTGGGGGTTTATTCTGATTACATTGGTTACCGTAACTTCATTAAAGAGCTAATTAGCATCAGTAAATTGGCTCTGCTGTCACTCACATGTCCATGTGTTTTGTCTGGACACAAACAGATAATCTTTTTTTTTTTAAGTTCTTTTGTTATTGAGAACACATTGTGTGATGTAGCTGCACTGAATGAAGTAGGACGTATATTTCCCCTATTAGTCCTCTGCTGAAGTTACAAACTGTGGAGCAAATAGTCGACTTCAGCTGATAAGCCATGCTAATATGGAGCTCAGGGATCATACTGCACCCATCTGTTGCACCTTCTGTTGACGGGCCGTGTATGAAAAACTTGAACAGTTCTGTTCAAACTGCACACAGGACTGCAGGCATCAGTGTGTACCTCATGTATAGAAGTTTGTGCAGTCCTTACAGGAGCTTCAGCTTCTCTCCTGGCAACGAGCTGCATCCCTGCAGACCTGCACTGCACCGGCCTCAGGGATTTACCCGGGCTGTAAATAACCACAGATCCAGATTATGCCACTGTAGCTTCGTCATGGCTGCATTTCCAATAACCTCACTTCCCCCTCCCTCCTACACACACACACACACACACAAACACACACACTGACCTTTAGGGCTTCTCAAACCTCGTCCACTGCTGCCCACTCAAAGCAGAGGGTTTCCCTGCCCTCACTTGACCTTTCCTCAGCATCGGATACAGAAACCAAACTCAATTACTCAGTTATCTGCTGAATCTGTGAGGCAGTCAGCACGTCAAACACACAGAGAGACGAACTGACTTAACAGGAAAAGAAACAGGCCGGTCCTGATTGGCCAGCCGTGTGTTGTGCATTGTTGAGAAGTGAAACAAAGCTCCCAGCTGATTCAGCACAATTATTGTATATACTTCTGTTTCAAGACAAAGCTGCAGAAACGTGACCAAGAAATCTGCCAAAATATAATCAAAGAAGGTGTCTGAACATTTTCTTTCTCAGGTAGTTTAATAAATTTGGTGAATAGTTTCTTTAAATCGATATTAATTCACACAAAATACAACAAGTAAGATAAAATACAACAAATTAAATCAACACGTGACAATGTTTACTGAGGTGCCTGTGAGGGTGTGGTGAAAACTGTGACTGACCTTTAATAAACCACACCTTAATGGTATTAACAACACAATAAAAATACAAAGTCACGTGAAGTCAGAGAAACAAAGTTTGGAGCATGACACAGATTATTAATTCTGAAACTGGATATCAATCTGGTTTTCTTCAATAACAAAAACATTAAGTACATGTTTCAATCCATGAGATAACTCCCTGGTTTTTGACAGAAAGCTGACTGATAAGTACATGTATGAAAGAAAACTATTTAAAATTCTGCTCTTAAGTGTTTTCAACTAAATCAAATTAGGTAAATCCTTAAAAAAACATTTAACCCTTATTTTGCCTGGAATATTCCCATTGAGATACAAAAATCTCTTTTACTTGGGAGTCCTGGCCAAGACTGTAGCACAAAAAGTTTCACACAGCGAGCAAGACAAAACAAAACACAATTAACAGTATGCTAATTGATAAATAAACAGCATTTGGCAGTAGAACAAGCACACAGGCTCATCAGCTGATCCTTAATCCTAGTTTTTAAATAATCTAGACTAAAATTGTCCAGTTTCAGAGGGCCTTGTAGCTTAGGTCAGGATGAAGGAGCAAAAACACTTAAAACCACTTTGACCGAAGACTGAGTGAGCCTGAAGAATGACAAACAGGATCTGACAAAAGGTTACAGCCAGTGACGACCTTAATCGTCAGTAAGGTGCATATATAAAACAGCAGATAATCTAACATGGCCTTATTAAGAAAGAAAGAAAGAAAGAAAAATATTTTATCCGCATAAGAATAGGCCTTTGCCTCTTTGACACTTATATGTAAATTATTAATGTAAATCACAAAAAGAATAGGACCCAATATGGACCCTTGCGGGATGCCATTTTTTTTAATGTCAAACAAGGTAAAAGGTAGGCTATCCACCTTGATACCCTGGCTGTCCTTAAGACACATCATCTTAGCGACAGATGTGCGTGGACTTCTGAGCAGTTTGCTCGCACATGACAGTTTGCAACTGCAGATGTTAGCACCATTAACTCATATGATAACACAGTAGGTAACGTCACAAACATGTTAAGTCTGTAAAACTTCAGGAGCTGTTGTCTCTTCTGCTGCAAAGTTAAAGACACAGTGCAGAGTTTTAAACTGGTTTTGACTCGTGTGACCTACATTGTTTGACATGATTATCACTGGCATAATTGGTTCATTCTGACCTTCGATACCCATGTGGTTTTCAAGCAGGTTTTCCATAAAAAAAGCTGAGTCATTATATGTTACTCACCCTGAAGTGTCTCTGTTTTGAGCTCTGCTAATTCAATTTGTTGTCTTCTTAAGAAGAGAATGCGTATTCTTTTTCCAAAACTTCTCATGCAATCAAAGCTCCCCACAGTGTCTGTAATCTTTGCATGTTTTTCGCCCTGTGTTCTGTCTTGCAGGGTGTGTTGGAGAGTTTCCTGGGTACGGCGCTAACAGGAGCCGTGTTCTGTCTGCTGGCTGGACAGCCCTTAACCATCCTCAGCAGTACGGGCCCGGTGCTCGTCTTTGAACGACTCCTCTTCAACTTCAGCAAGTGAGTATTCACTGATCAGACTCATTCGGGGTGAAACTGGGTTCAGAAACAGCACAGGCAGCCTGGGAGATATTTATGGGCTGTGGTCAATCCCCCAAAGACTGAGGTTGTTTTTGTTGACAGAGATGCTTACCTTGTGACCCCTCCAGAGGAAATAAAAATAGAAGTGTAATGAAAACAAGCAGATTACTCTCAGTAAGAGGAGAGTTTGTGAGATTCATATTTAGCAGGACTTTGCTGGGACTCCTTCTCCTCTCAGTGTATCTCCTACCAGCTGATTTTTTTTGTTATTTTTATTATACTCCCATCTCCATGTCCTATTGGATTCTAGGCCTAAATCAGACTCTTTACTGGAGCTTTAAAAAGACACCATATCGTAAAAAATTGTCAAAGAGATATCAAATTATGGATAAACTCCAACCCCTTTTTATTTCAACCGTGTGTGTTGTTGTTACACCTTTGGTAAAGATATTTCTTTTAGCGGGGTATCTTTATATGATATCAGAGCTAAAGACAAGGGAAATGTTGTGGGAGGAGTCTGTATCAAAAGCTCAGGTTGTGCATTTAAATTCCTCTCCACAGCATGTTTCTAAAGTTTTTTTATGAGGAATGATGTATTGGAGAACCACTTTTGGGGCTTTAAATATTTATTTTGTGTCTTTTGTTTTTTTGTGAGGACAATGCAAATTGCAAACTTCTGCCTATAATAACTGACAGGCAGCTAATGCTAGTTTCTTACTCTTGTTTCAAGTCAGGTTTTTAGTACAATAAAACACTGGTTTCCAAAAGTAGAGGATGAAAACACTGATAGGGGGTAACTAAAACTATTTGTAATAGCATTTTTTAATCCATTATCGCAAAAATAAAAACAAAAATAGAGGCTAAATTTGATACCAAACAGTGCAAACAGAGAATGTCAGTGGAGTAGATTCAGTCAGGAAACACGGAAATAAGTACACATAGGCGGTCTCATTTTAAACACATCACATTGGTTGAATAAAGTTCTTTTTCCTTTTTTTTTTTTTTTTTTTTTTTTTTTTGGATTGACCAATTGTTGTATTTCAGTGTCAAAGGGGTTGCCAGTCTCTGGCACTGCTATTTTTGGGGTCAGGGGCTGAAAGTTTGGTAACTGCTTTACAAAAAGAACAGCAAAGATATAAAGATTACATAAAATTAATCAAAAACAGATGCTGGAGAACAAATAAATTAATTGAAAATAAAAGAAAAGAAATATACATATAAACTATTTAATGTAGATGGTTACATCAAAGTTATATACAGTCTTAATCAAAAAATTACAATTTTTTTACAATATATAAATTCTCCATTAAAAAGCTCAAATTCTACATACATAACAGAAAAAAACAAAACAAAACAAAACAAAAAAAAACATTAAAAACAAAAACAAACAAACAACAACAAAAAAAAACAAACAAACAGAAAATGGTAACTAATGGATACACAAACAAACCAAGACAGGACTGACAGTCACAGGACAGCCAAGAGAAAAACAATGTAGACCAAAAAGGAACAAACAAACCACAAAATAGATTAAAAATTTGAACAAAGGATAAAAAGTCTTTATCTTTGTTAATGTTATTACAGTTATCAGTGAATTCCACATTTTGCTTCAGTATGTTCCTGTAATGTCATCTCCTGTTGTTGTTCTTAAATTATTTTTTGGGTGCATTCACACAAAGGTTTGAGGTTTAACCATTGTTGATATGTTTAAAAAATGTCTGGGGATCAGAGGTTGATAAATTCTGATGTCTCCTCCGCTCGCGCTGTGATCCCCGTCTCTCAGATGGACTCTTCTAGCGTTACCAAACAGCACGCTGCTTATGTTCCATTATCAATAATTCACTCTCATTTAATTTTACACGGAGTGAAGAATGTTGTGGCGACTGTGGCTGCTGAATGTTTCCATGCTGCTGAGTCAGTGACAGCTGTTGGAAACGTATACCACAGAGCGAGTTTTACATATTAGCCATTGGTTACGAGTGCTGTACAACTTTGAGATCAACGTTTTTTTTTATTTGAAGGAGCTGAAGTCTGTTTTATCACTTACACACCTTCAAAAATAAGCTTAAACGTCACAGAATCCAGGTTTACGTGATCATGTATTGAATGTGTCTCGAGGGTTTATTGTGAGGACTCAATTTATCACTTCCTTACTTTTCCCAGAGACAATGGGTTCGACTACCTGGAGTTCCGGCTGTGGATCGGCCTGTGGTCGGGTGTTTTCTGTCTGCTGCTAGTCGCGACAGATGCCAGCTTCCTGGTTCAGTACTTCACACGATTCACGGAGGAAGGCTTCTCTGCGCTCATCAGCTTCATCTTCATCTATGACGCCTTCAAAAAGATGATAAAGCTCGGCCACTACAACCCGATCAACTCTGATTACGATCCGAACTTAGTCACCCAATACGACTGCAAATGCATACCAGGTGAGAAGCTTTAGGTGGTGCTCTAATGGTGACATTAATATAGATTACAGAAGTCAGGGAGTTTTTTGTAACATAACACTGATACTGACACAGACATCTTAACTTCTTCAAAACTCTTTGTTTAAAGTTTTGGGCGCCATCTGAATCTCAGTATCAGCTCTGAGACCAGACAGTGAAAACTGAACACTGGTGTTACGTTCTGTCCTGTTTGGCACCAAAGTTGGGCGAAAAAAAAGCTTTCAGCTTGTCTTTCTGTTTGCAGTAGAGATAAGAAATGATACAAGTATGTGTCACTGTGTTGATACCAATGTTTGCCTTCCTCACAACCTTATCTGTCCGCCTCCAACAAGCTGGCAGGATTGTTTTTAGAGATCCGACACAAATTCAAAGAGAAAATGTGAAACTGGAAGAGTATCATTGTCCTGATAAGATGTTTGAATCTCTTTAACAGGAAACACATCAGAGCTCTTTGATGTCGACACCTGGACAAACAGTTCTGAGCTGGTACGTAGTGTCCTTGTTTCGTGACGTTTTGTTGCACAAATTTAACATGGGAAGACTTTTTTTATTTGAGTTTTGGTTTTGTATCTTCCAGTCCATGAATGCCACCTGGGCATCCCTGACTAAGAAGCAGTGTGTGAAGTTCGGAGGTCAGCTGGTCGGAGAGTCCTGTGGCTTCGTGCCTGACATCACCCTCATGTCCTTCATCTTGTTCTTTGGGACTTACACTTGCTCCATGGCTCTGAAGAAGTTCAAGACCAGCCGTTTCTTTCCCACCAGAGTGAGTACGACATCTCATGAGAAGAGTAAACACGAGTGGCTCCTTTGAACATGACATCGAGGAAAGAGAAGGAGCAATGAAGCAAAAACTTAAAGAGGGGTTATTCTGTTTCCCCATATTCTAATCAAAGATGTACAGTAACAAAGCTGGATGTTCAGACTAAACGTGTGCAGATTTTTAAACAGCTATGTATTCATATGTTGGAGAATCCTTGAATTTATCTGTTCAAAAACTAGCACCAGATCTTAACAAGACTTGCTGAATGATGGGGTCATCGCATAAGGGTCTTCTAACTAGCTCATGACAGGGATGGACATTGGAGTGGTGGGCCTCAAACACCAAGGTCTGCCAATAGCCCTGCTCCTGACAGGCTCTCAGAGGGCTGGCCAATCAGAGAGAAGGGGGCAGGGAGCCTTAAAGAGACAGTAACCAAAACAAAGTGCGTCAGACAGAGGCTGAAATGAAGGTTTTCTAAAACACAAGTAAGAGTAAAAAAAGGATGTTTTTAAGTTGTAAATCACGTCAAGACACTACAAAAAAGTACAATACCCCCTCTTTAAAGCTGGTGCAGGGTAGCTAGCAACATACCATAATTAGACATACACAAGGTTTATTTAAGCTATTATGTCTTCTTTCATGTCATCCAATTTCAAAGCTGTTAACTGCTTCAAGTGGACAGTTTGTGAACAGCTGTAGTCTTAAATAAAAATGTCCACTGGGCTACAATCACACGTTGGGATGAATCATATGGTTTTTAGCTCAACAGCTAGTTGTATGTACTATTATCTAACCACTGTCAAACCTTCTGTTAATGTTTCTTTTTCCCAGGTGAGAAAGCTCATCAGTGACTTTGCGATCATCCTGACCATTCTTCTCTTCTGCGGCGTGGACGCTTTTGTCGGCGTGAACACTCCGAAGCTCATCGTGCCAAGTGAATTCAAGGTACCAGAAACAGAGTTGGTGTTTGAAATCATTGCTCTGAAATGTTTCGGGTGAATGATGGTGGTCAGCCAGGTGCAGTTTCCTCTGATTACACTGATAATGATCTGTGTTTCTTGGAGAAAGCTGTAATTCTTTATAATCTCAGCATAACGCTTCCTTTATGGCCTGCTGAGTGATACAGCGCAGTCAGCTCAAATTTTCAACCCACCCCCGAGCCGTGGCATAGAGGAGGAGAATGAAGGGGAGGGGGGGGAGGAACCTGCATCGAATAACGTCTTGATTATAGGTGATGTGAGAACACAGGATCTTACATCTGTAAGCACAGAGGCAGCTTTGTCCGACCACAGAGTCTCAATTCACAAATTTCTGTCTTGTAATGATGCACCAGTAATTTCAGACCTGGACTTTCTGCAGTAAGGTTATTGTTTGGTATATTTGAGATGGTGTCCATGTCTCAGAGGATTCACTAGTCAAGCATCACTTTAGCTGTGTTGTTTTTTGTCTTCCTCCAGCCCACGAGTCCACATAGGGGCTGGTTTGTGGCTCCGTTTGGAGGGAACCCGTGGTGGGTGTACCTGGCAGCTGCGCTTCCTGCTCTGCTGGTCACCATCCTCATATTCATGGACCAGCAGATCACAGCTGTGATTGTCAACAGGAAGGAGCACAAACTGAAGGTTGGTGAAACACCAGGAAGCTTTGTTTGTTCAAATTTTGAAATAGGATCAAAGTCTAGAAGAAAAGTTCAAAATCTACAAAATCTGTAATTTAAAATGATTGAGCATAGGGATGGGTACTTTTATAGGTATGGACCGGATTCGGTCAAAAGTACCGGCTACTGCAAGGTTACATATTGAAAAATAAACATGTTAAAATGTTTTTTTTAAAACTTTGTTAGTATATAAATTGATATTTTTTACCACATAAACACAAAAAAGTACCAAAAATAGGTACCATTAAGTACCGGTATTGATTGGCAGGTACTGAGCATCAGTACCGTTTCGTTTAAATGTTAAAGGTACCCATCCCTAATTCAGGGTCAAGAAAGCAAAGTAGCCACCTGAAAGGGTCTGAAAAATGTTCTGTATCTTGTTTTTTCATACACATTACAAAGACGGTGTCCTATTATAAAATATCTGTCATTTGTCAACATTTTTGAGAGGATTTGGAGAGGGAAAGGGGCAAAACTGCTTTAGTTTGGTCAACTATTTTCAGCCACCAGCAGTCGAATAAGGATCTGGGAAACCATGTAATTTCTTTGTGTTTAGGTCTGTCATCCACACACTAAAACCACCAAAATCTCAGTTTAACGCCACTAAAAACAATGTTTTCTGAAATCTCTGGCCAAAGTGAAGATTTTGAAAAACACTGGTTTCATGTAAATGCCAGGAAACAGAATTTTGTGTTTCCTATCAGAAAAAAACGCTGTGAAATATGGGTCTGGCAGACGCACTTTTGGCGAATTTGCTAGCTGCATATGGAAAAAAGTTTTTTTTTTTTTGTGAATGATTATTTAATGTATATGCACAGTTTGCCCAGTTTTGACTCCATGTTTCTAACCCGTCCTCTTCTCCTTCCTCCCCTCAGAAAGGGGCAGGTTATCACTTGGACCTCTTCTGGGTGGCTGTCCTGATGATCATCTGCTCCTTCATGGGCCTGCCGTGGTACGTGGCGGCTACCGTCATCTCCATCGCCCACATTGACTCTCTGAAAATGGAGACGGAGACGTCAGCTCCAGGAGAGCAGCCCAAATTTCTGGGTGTGAGGTGAGTTGGAGCAGCTGCTGGTCCGGGTGTTTATCCCATTTAACCCTCCTATTGTGATCTGGTCATGTTTGGCCTGTTTTCAAGGTTAGGTGGGAGCAAAACGTCTTTAAAACAATAGGGCGGTTTAAGAAATGCGTAGTTTCCTATGTACGGATATCTGCTGTGCATCTGAGTGAGTGTATGCAACTTTTTGGTTGGTTCAATAAATCTCTTGGTAGTTGGCTAGGAGGCAGATTTTAAAGATTTATGACTTTAAGCTGTTATATAAGTGTAGGTACGAGTATTTTCATTCCCTAACCATCCTTTAGAAAGTGAAGTTTGCACTCTGACAGTTTTTATGGCTACACAGCTCTTAGAAATGAAGCTTAACGGAAACATAAGTCTTTTTTTCCATAAGAATTTCAAACTTTTATTCTAGGATTAAAATGTTCAAGGTTGGAACTGACTTGACATGTTTTTGTTTTTACGTTCTCACCAATCCAGGGAGCAAAGAGTCACTGGGATCTTTGTCTTCCTCCTGACTGGGCTCTCTGTCTTCATGGCCCCCATCCTCAAGGTAAGCGCTCCAACTTTTTTAATTCCTCTGGATTACTGTCCACCTCTTTCAGGACAAACTCCTGTTTTCTCCTCTGAGATTTGAAATTGTTTTAAATGTTGTATTCATCCGATTAGAAACTCCCATAGTTGAAGTAATGTGATGTGAAATAAGCATGCTCATCAGGGCTTAAGCTCCGATTGCAGCTGAGTGCCTTCTCTGGTTTCCATTCCCACATTAAGCTGCCAAACAGAAAAAAAATTGAAGTCAGTGGAAGGAGATTTTTGTAGCTTGTGCTCCCTCTTGTGGACATTTTGAATTTATCAGATAAAAACAAATTCAGAGGTGTGGCTTTGGGAAAGATTCATAATTCCTGTAACAAAAGCTGTTTTTTTAGTTTACATTACTTTATTTTTTTAATTATAATTTCAGTAGGTTTCTTCACTGGTTTTCTTGCGTATTGAATTCCCCCACTGTATCACAAATACTTTGCTCAAACTAAACAAGTTACAGAACTGTCACCACTTGCAGCCAAGAGACTGTCAGCACTGATGTTCCTGCTAAAAGAAACTTTCTCAGAAAAGCTGCTTGTTGAGTATTTTTGAACTCAAGCTAAAAATAGACTTTCTAATTACATACATAAAGACTGTTATCAACACCTAGAGTAGTTTGAATCATGTTTTCAGTGTTATTCAACCCAAACAAACATCTCCACAGCCTCTTATATCACACTAATGACTGTTTACTCTGTGCTTTGTGTCCTTCAGTTTATCCCTATGCCTGTGCTCTATGGCGTGTTCCTCTACATGGGTGTGGCTTCACTCAACGGTGTCCAGGTGGGTGAATTCAGTGCTGACTTAACAGCGTTGGCTAAGTTGCCTAAAATCTATAAAGGCTTATGAATAATAATCATTCATTTCAAGATATCATTTTAACAATTACTCATCTGCAAAATTCATATTCATTAATATTTTGTCAGAACTGCTTTTCCGAACAACTTTAAAACCTCCCCACAAAGAATATTTTCAATGTTTTATGTTAAACAGGGAAGCAAAGTTGTAAGTTTGGGTTAATGAGGATTTACTGACATGTAGCTTCTATTATTAGCCTCTATTATTAGCTCACAGCAGCACTCCGTCTTACCTACCTGAATCACTTCTAAATTAATCACAAGCAGATCTGCTGGTGACCATTTAACAGCCAAAATACAACATGTAAACAAAGCTACAGGTGGCCACTGCGGGCTGAAATACCATGTTCAAAGCAAATCTAATGGCTGCTAGCTGGCAGCTAAAACCAACTCAAAATTCTTGAGCCCTCTAGTTAAAACACAGCAACTGAAGTTTCAGTACCTCAGGTAAATCCACAAACAAGCCACAAACAAGTAGCTGTCAAGCTTTCTTTGTGAGTCCTGGCTAACTGTAGCTTCTGTAGCTTTATAAAGTAAAGAGGGACTATCTGTCTCCATTGGCTCTGGTATTATGTCTATTTAGCATCCAGGTAGCCACTATTAGCATCATTTATGCCTTTCTGAGTCATTTTAAAGCCATTGATAATTTTTCTTCAACATGTTAAATCTTAGCCAGAGGCTCAACGCCACAAGCTGTAGGCAAATCAAAACACTGTGGGTGCTTCAGCTTGCAGGCCTCACCTCCAAAAATCTCTGGATATCTGAAAAGTACTGCCCCTAGATTGGGCCATTTTCAGGGGTGAATTTATCACCCCCCACAAAATTCAGAGCCTAGTTCTGACGGTTGACATGCATGTAGTTCTGGGGAAAAGTGGTTGAAATGCAGCTATAGACGACAAAAATGTGAAGAGAAAGCTGAAATATTAAATTGAGGTTACTGATGGCTATTTAAAAGACATAAACCCAAAACAAGCTAGCAGCTAAGAAACAACCTGTAGGGAAACTTACTTACTTTTAGGAGATGTCTGAAGACTCATCTGTTCAGGGAACACTTAGGCACTTAAGCTAACCCTTGAATGTTGTTAAAAGTTGAATTTTACTGTTGCAGTGATTAATTGCGTTTATTTATGGCAACATAATTCGACATGACAAAAAAAGTTTAAGCACTTTGGTGCACTAAGGTTTTCCCTTCTGTCTAAATTTGTGCTTGTGTCGTACGTTGCTTATGACTTAAGTGTCTGATAAATGAAACTGTAGAACTGTAAAACTGTAGGAAACCACTGGACCCAAGCTAGCAGTGATATAACAGTGAAGCTACTGCAGCTGGAAGCTAAGCTAACATACAAATGAGTGAAGGCTCATTGGGCTATCTGGATGCTAAAAGGCGAAACATTAAATTGTTAGCAAGCTAGCCAAGACAACTCATCAAAAAAATCTACTGGAGACTTGCTCACAGGTAAGACATAACAAATACTTCCACAACTTAAAGATATTATGCAGGGAAAGATATAGTGTAAATATTTAAATGCTACCTGCTACCATGCTAAAAATCAACATTTAAAGAAAACTTCTGGACCCATGCTAGCAGTGATATGTCACTGAATAGCAACACTATAGTTATAGCTACAAGCTAGAATAGCATACATGAATAAAGTCAGTCATGGCTACCAAGATGCTAAGATGACACGTCTCATCTACTGTTGGCAAGAAACTTCAATAGTTAAACTTCCAGAGCAGCTCAAAAAAAAAAAACATCCACTGCACTATTAGCACCATAAAATTTACAAAAGATAAACTAAAGAGCAATATGTCTTACCTGTTTTTTTGCTTGTATCAGTTCATGGACCGTCTCCAGCTGCTCCTGATGCCAGCCAAGCACCAGCCAGACCTCATCTACCTGCGACACGTTCCTCAAAGACGCATCCACCTCTTCACCTTCATCCAGGGTCTGTGCCTGGCCCTCCTCTGGATCCTCAAATCGACCGTGGCGGCCATCATCTTCCCTGTCATGGTGAGGAAACTCTACTGACCACACAAGCAGAACTGTCTCTGGAGCTGAGATCTGATCAAACTGTTTCCGTTCACAGATCTTGGCTTTGGTTGCTGTTCGTAAAGCGATGGACTACGTGTTCTCCCAACATGACCTGAGCTACCTGGACGACGTCATCCCGGAGAAAGACAAGAAGAAGAAGGAGGATGAGAAGAAAAAGAAAGGGAAGAAGAAGGGCAGCATTGACAGTGAAATTGAATTTGTGAGTATATTTTTAACACAGCTTTTTGCATGTAGCTGGAGTTTAACACATCCATTGTGCTGTGTGAGTGTCTAAAGCCTCCTGTAGATGTGTTAATGTTCTCCCTCCCTCCTCCTACAGTCTGACTACCCTTACCGTGACAATGTCCCCAGTATAAAAATCTCTATGGATATGATGGAGCAGGAGCCCATGTTGGGGGATAAATCTTTGGATAGTGAGTACTAGTTGAGGACTAACTTTGCCCAAGCTCTAAGGCCTGTGCTGACTACTGAAAGCTTCTCCCCTGTCACACTAATTTTCCTTCATGCACTAACAAAACTGACGCTTCTCATGATCAATTTTGAGCTCTGATGATTCAACTCTGCTCTGTCAGCCTTTTTCTGTCAGTTCTCAGCTTTCTGACGCCTGCTTTCTTTCCCATTTCTTGTCCCTGCTCCTCCTGTGTTTACAAAATTAGATTTCTTTTCTTCCCCCCTCAGGAGATGAATCCAAGACTTTCCTTAACCCGCATTCGCCGTGCTGAGCGCTACTTTGAGTCTCCCACAGTGGCCGAGTGAGTGAGTACCAGCTGACATTCATTCACACATTGTCTCAGAGAAAAGTGGTCCACGCTGTGTGAGTTTAAAATCCCTCTAACGCCACTTTTTCTCCCCGTTTCTCTCTTTTAGTCTTGAAAAAGGCGCCTACACGAAAGGTTCACCTCAGATTCGAATAGACAGGGACTCTGAGGAGAACGGTTTCGTCTGGAAGAAGAGCTCTGAAACCGATCTGTGAATGAATTATCCAAAGATGCAACAGAACCAGCGCAGCATAGCAAACAATAACCGTCCTCTTTTTGTATGATAGTATTTTTTTACACTCCTCTTGTGAGGATGAAATCAAAAGGCTGGAAGTATTTTGTCTTTAACACTTTTTTGTGGTACTGACTCTTATGAGGGCTGACAGGATACGTTTGAGTATTCTTTATTTGTTCCCAAACAACAAAAGGGCTACTTAAGGTCATCTTTATGCAGTTTTTATGCAAAATTAATATATTATGAGGGTGTACGCTAATTATTTATAACAAGCGTCCAACCAAAGATGTTGAATAATGAAAGATGCCCAGGATTAAAAAAAAACAGTTGTTTTGAATTCATTCTGTAAATATCAGATCTTTTTTTATAATTACCTCCAAAAGTAAGCAGCCTCTCTTTAAATTGTACTGTTTTATTTAACACAGCAGTCCATTAATGTATAGTTCAGTCCTTTTCTCATGTTTGCAGGAGAGATGAAGCCACATCTGCTTATTGGTCTGATCAGAATAAGAGTGCATTTTCTTTTATTTGTAGTGAACAAAAGGTCGTCTGTGAGCTCTCACAGATTCTGACATTGATTTTAATTAAAGGGCATATCAATGATTCATGGAGCATCCATCAAAGCTGCATATTCACAACACACTTGATAGAAATAGCATCAGAGAGACTGGAACTTCTGTTTTTGTTTTCTATTTCTTTATTTTTTTCCATATTTATTATATTTAACGTGAAAGCGGAACAATTTGAATCTGAAGTATGATATTTCTTCCTCTGGTGTGCGTCCTCTCTGGACGTATCTCACCTGTTTGTAGCTCTACCTCTCTTATATTTTCCCATAGGTGCCAGGCATTATACGTTCAAAGCTTCTTTCGTGCAATTATTTGTGATCAAACACTGATTTATTTAATCTCAACTGGCACTGTGTAAGATCTCTGAATCTTCACTCTCAGTTCTTTTTCTTTCTCTCTGTGACACTTAAAGATATTTTATTCTATTTTTGTTGATCAGTATAAACTGTATGATTTTTGCAGTGTTTTAAAGGGTTAATCCACCAAAATCTCACCCATAAAGCTACACATTGTGAATGATTTCCTTTCGAAGAGAGAGGAAAGATTTTAAAACCTAAAAGTAAGCAGCGTATGTTTTTGTTTTATGTAATGAAGTTGGGTGTTTGATATCCTCACACGCTTGACCCTCAAAGTCTGAGTTAAATTTCCTTTAAAATGTGATTATATTTTAAAGCTTTTAATGTGATCAATTCTCAAACTTTGAGTTTTTTTTAAGAAAGTATGTAGTGTGTGTGTTTTTTTTTATGCAAATCAGCAAACAATCACTGTGAGGCTATGCAATGTTGTGAAGAGCTGCTTCATACTGTACAGGATGATGTTTGTGCAGCAGCTTCTCTTTGTCTTCATCAACTCATTTAGAAACAGTTTGATTAGAAATGTCTTAAAACTTCTTGTGTTGCTCGATGACTTGATCATGCGTCTGTTGCTGATTGAAATATGAAACCAATCCAGTTTAGGATACTAATGCATATCTGAATGTAACACATCTCAATCACTGTAAATGTAAATGTGTGTATATATATTCTTTGAGTCGAGAGAAATCACTGCCGTCTCTGATTTGTCGTTCTAAAATAAGGGCTTTCGTCGCTTCCTGAATCACATCTTAACTCAGATATCATCTAAATGTGAAACACAAGAACCAAAAATCGAAATCGTCTTCCACTTCCTGTGATCTGTATATCTTGACTTTCTGACGTCCTAATTCCACGATAAGTGTAATATTTTTGATGTTTCTAACTCTTGAAATCAATTTTATACAAATATCTTAATAGCGTGATAATCATAGGCTACACTGAAGGAGGCAGACATCTGTGAGTGTGTTTTTTATGGACTAGTGTTTTGAATGAAAGCAATAAAATGGTCCAAATGATTCTTAAATAAACAAAGTCTGCGTCTCTTTTTGTTTTACTCCACTGAGTCCATTAAAGCTCCTATGAGGAACCTTAAGTTTGAGTTAATTTTGGCGCCTCCTGTGGACAAAGTGTTATCTCTGTGATTTTTGTTCTGTACAGTATCAATCTATTAATTTCTTTAAATGTGCTGATCAGAAAATTCACGACTCAATGTGAATCTGCACCATGGAGGATGATCACTGCAGGTGACACCTACCCCCCACTGGTGACAGATCACAAATTAATATATAGGAGTTTTCAGTCTTCATATTGGTGGTCTGGTTTGCTTTTAGGGCTGAAATAGAGTCAAAATAACTTTTTTTCTTTTATCATAACCAGCTGAAAACTCCTCACAGGAGCTTTAAAAACCAAACTGCAAAAAATTATATCTCAGCAAGTGTTTTTCTTATTCTTAGTAACAATAATTACAAAAGAAAAAAGAAAAAAAATATAAGACCTAATATGAGTCACATTCACCTGATGAGTCCAGAAAATGTTCTTTTTTTAAGACATTAACAGATAATATTGCTTTTCAAAGAGTAAAAAGAACCCTCCTCTAACTGGGTAAGAAAAATATAATCTTTTAGTGTCTTGAATGAAGACATTCTTCTATTCCCAGAAACTCTGCTTTTCTAGTATTTTTTTTTTTTAATCTTTGCAAACAATTAAAGCAAATTTTTGTCTTAACATCTTGAATCAAGACATTTTTTCTGGGCTTGTTTGGTGAATGTGGCTTATATTAAGTTTTTATCAGACTTTAGACATAAGCAGTTAGATTTCAGTTTTTACAATATAAAACAGCTACAGTGAAGTCAATATAAAATCAACACTAAAAACCTGTAGATTTGTAGCCTCTGAAAATCTTTTCAATGCAAGCTTAAATGGTGGTTTTGGGTGATCAAACTGTTTTTTTGCCTTCAGTCATTGGCAGTATGTTCTTAGAGCTTATCTTTGGAAAATAAAAGATGTTTCAATCCAAACTGGAGAGCAGCATATGTGTTGTCACAAAGACGATTTGAGCTGAGTTCATGCTCTGTTATAAGCTCTGGACCTCATTATCACAAGTGTCTGTCAGAGAAGAGATGAAGGGAAGGCTGAATAGTTTCCATGATCACAGGACCTCAGTCAGCTGGGATGGCTCTAATTGGCTCATTGGAATGAGTCACTTGTCTTCTCCAAAGGAATAAAATTGGGAATAATTAATTCCTTGATTGAGTAGAGATCATTTTTTTCTGACATGAGTACATGTTTGCTTTATTCCCTTGGGTCTGTCTGTCAGGGAGGGATTACCTGACTGACTTTCTGTTCCTTTAAAAGACTATTTATCTGCAGTATTTCTGCATTTCAATACCCATAAAACTATTTTTTGACTTCATAAAATATCAGCTCTTTAACTCAAAGGCTGTAAGAGAAGGTACTTCTACCTGTCTTTGTGTCCTTAAAGGAACAAACCTCTGCAGCTGTTCTCCTGTAGTATTCATCAGATAGCTTAATGAGGAAATTTTCCACACCTATACATTTTAAACAACAATCAAATGATGCAAAAACATAAACCACATACAAAGTAAGTTACTATAAAGTGTCTCTGTTGCTTTGTCACCTGCTGTATCACATTCTGGCTGGAGAGGGCAGTATAGGGACTCTTTTTAAAGAGGAATGTACACATTTAATGCTCAGTGTGCAACAAACATGACCTCAGGTTAACATATAAGAAACAAAAAACAAGGAAATATATCTTTTCCACTTAGACAATATATCAATACATCGTTTTGGCATTAAAAGCATCTAACAGATGTAAAAGAGTTTAAGTATGAAGAAAGTGTGGAAAAACCGTTGATTCTTTATCTGAGTCCGGGTAGGGCAGTAAACCTTTTTTTTTTTTTTTTAAAGAGGGAGTATTGTGCTTTTTTAAAAGTCTTTATTCTGTCTTTTTGTCCTTTGAAGTGTATTTACATGATTAACAGCTCATAAAAAATCTTTTTTTTTTCTCCTTGGTTTTTTAGAAACCCACTTTTTTTTAGTTGCTGTCTCTTTAAGGCTTCCCACACCATCCATTCAGTAACAAATTACATTTTTGTATTGTGTATGTGCTTTTTGTTAACAGCAAGACAGGGCTTGAACTTGATTCTGTCATGTTCAACAACCTACATAGTCAACTAATGGGCTCACTTTTTACCTGATAACCATTGGTACCTGATGTGCCCCTGGTAGAGTGCATTAACTCACAGCATGGGGCCCATGCTTTAAAAGCCTGTAGAGGCCACACATTGGTCACTCATGTAAACAGGGGTCGTATAAAGAGAAATTCCAGTAACTATTAGCTCTGGCAGCAATCAACAGGTGTTTTGGCTCTAAAAGCTACCCTGTTGATTGACGACTTTCAGTGGGATGCATCTCTCTCAATTTTCTTCAGATAATCATTAAATACTTATTTGATGAAGTGATTTTAACATGTATTAAAACTAAACTTGGATGCATTCTCGAGGGCTTTTGTGTTTCAAAAGCTGTTGTGAACTGGTTATCCACTGACACGTTCAGCTGAAGGTCTCCAGTTTATAGGGTCACTTTTTAAACTGGAACACCAGGAGCTGACAGACACATTCACACTATCAAGATCAAAGAAGACCATTGTTTAGGAGTTATTAAACCAAGTCAATCATAGCTGGGGGTCATCTTATTGTTGATGGGGGAGGGAGGGGGAAATAAAAAAACTGCTCCACCAATCAGAAACATTCATCTTGCAGGCTCCACCCCTAGTCAAATAGCATGTTGAGAAAGAGACACAGCCTTTTTTTTTTTAAGTGAGACCAAAATGTTCACCAGTGTTTGGCTGTATTCTTGATTCACCATTTATTAAAGAGGAAGAAATAGAGGCAGGTTGTTCATATTTACATGCTGTCTATAAACCAGTCAACAGAAATTGATTAAAAAAATATAATTTGTTAAGACTCTCAGTCTGAAAAACAGGTCATTCACATGTCAGTGGTAAAAATAGATGTTCTTGTCGTGAAGCTTGTTCCCGCTAACAGCTATACACCTCTTGAAGTGACAGTGAGCCCCGCCGACTCTTGACACTCACAGGCCCTGAGGGTCATAATGATGTCCTGTAATTGTCCAGTTGATGCTCCATGAGTCATCTCTTGGATGAGCGTGACCATTTGTCCATTTTTCTGTCCAGTTGTGACACTTGGACAGGAACACAGTGCACTTTGAGCTGTGAAATAGTTTTGTTTTGAGCTAATGACAGACCCTCAAAGCAAGTTTTCAGAGTTAATGAGGAAACCTATTTTTATCATACACCTCTGTTTATATGACGCTCAGCACTATATATGTCTGTTCTCATGTGTAAGGTGTGATGGCAGCAGTGAGGCTGTGATGTTGCCACAAAACAAAAGCAAAAGTGTGAAGAAATGTGTAATCATTATTTCTCAGGGGAGATCGTCAGATGTTGGGTTGGGGTTTCGGATTAATAAGAAAGTAAATGAAGCAGAAAACCACAGTGAAGAAAATCATTACACCTCGCGAAGCATGTGATTATTGGTCTTCTAATACCGCTTATTCCTGCTGACTTCCTGTTATTTATCGTTTGAAAATTCTTTATTGACCCTGTTTTTCTCAGGTCATCACAATTAAGATATTACTTTACCATGATAGCACTGCAGCCTGGCAAAAAAACAGTTGTAATGCTTTATATGAACATGTTTCTGATCTCTGCCTAATAGCAAATGCATGTTTGGATAAGTTCATATCAAAAACCCAAGGTGCTGGTTGTGCTAGAAGTGCTTTTCAACTGCAAAAACCAGGGTCTAAATTTGTCCATCAATCTATTCATTTTCTACTGTTTATCCTGTTCAGGGTTGAGGGTGACTGGAGTCTATCACAGCTGTCTTCAGAGAGGCAGGGTACACTGGACTGGTCGCCAGCCAATCACAGGGCTGACACACAGAAACAGACAACCTTTCACGCACACACTAATACCTACAATTTAGAATTACCAATTAACCTAGGAGAAACCAATCATGCAGGACAGAACATGCAAGCTTCACACAGAAAGGCTCAACCTGTCCAAACCAAGATTCAAGCTGAGACCTTCCTGCTGTGAGGCAACAGCACTAACCACTGCACTCCCATTCACCCCATTTGAACTGGTCCAAATCAGTGGCGGCTGCTGGTCAGTCAAGGAGGAGAAGCTCATTTTTTTCCAGCCTACATCATAATTTTTTTTATTTATTTAAACTTAAAATCTACCCTCCATTCCTTTTCAAGTGAATGATCTGTGACCCTGTCGTACCAACCAGGTGTTTTTTCCAGGGATTTTACCAGTGTTCTCTCAATGTTCATTGTTTCTGAGAAAGGTAAACTCGCTGGGGATCGATAAAACCTCTGGATCAGTCCAGAACAACTGAGAAGATGCTCCGGTGGAGGGTTATACTTAAAGATCGCTGACTGGCTCATTTCACTGTCAATCAAAAAGGGATCTGGCCTCAGACAGATCATCCAATCATCATGCAGAAGCCCAGCGTCCAGGCCAGCCCACTGTCTCATAGACCCCCAGAGACGCTGAGCGTCCGATGGGTGGGACAAAGCCCAGCATTTATCCAATGACCACCCAGTTTCCACATTGGAACAACCCACTCTACGCTTCCCTGCTGAAGTCAGAAGACGCTCAGCGTCCGACTGTGTTAAAGCGCTGAGACACTGTGGGGATGAATGAGAAGGAGGTGGAGCCAGTTACCTGTGATAGGAGCTGATTCTGAACAAAAGATGAAGGAATTCTAGCTCATATTTTATCAATGAAATGTACACACAGCAGGACATATCACCACTTTGTGACATTTTAGGGGAAGCTGAGCTTCCCTTGCAGTCTTAGAGCAATCACCACTGATCTAAATGTAGTTCTGGGGTAACTGATCCATCTTTAGACACTGTCTAGGGGGAAGTATTTTCCAAAGGTTCTTGAAATTGAGGGGCTGGGGCCAGCAAGCTGATTGATTATCTGACAGTGTTTTTATTTCCCCCTCCCTCTGTCCACAATAAGATGACCCCCAGCTGTGATTGACTAGGTTTAATAACTCCTCAACAGTGGTCTTCTTTGAGCCTGTTAGTGTGAATGAGCCTCTGTTAGCTCCTGGTGTTCCAGTTTATTGAGTGACCCGGTAAACTGGAGACCTTCAGCTGAACCCTTCCCCTTCCCCTTTTTTCCTTTGATAAATTCACTAAACTGCTTTAAATGTCTTTGGTTGTGTTTTTGGTCCAATCCTTAACACCTGGTTTACAGACTGGTACAGATCTGAAGCTGTTGGAGAAGGTTGCATCCTGCTGAAAGTCCTCAATCAACAGGGTTGCCCTTTAAGCTGAAACAACGGTTGATATCTGCCTGAACTAAAAGTTCCTGGAACTTTTTGTTGAAAAGCATCTCTTTATACAGTCTCTGATTCCTTCACTGCTTAATGTGTGTGGCCTTTACAGGCTTCTGATGCATAGGCCCCATGCTGTGAGTTAATGCACTCTGCCAGGGACAAACCAGACGCACAGATGCCAGCAGGACGCCTGTTCCTGACTAATGACTTCCCTGCTGTGCTGCTGTCACTGCTCTTAATAAGGACATATGTCCAGATTTACTCATCTACCAAAATGACCTCTGGCCCTCCGTTAAAGACAGGTGTGGGTTTCGGCCCAAACTTCTGCTTGTCCTGCACATTAGTGCTGTTTAAAAAGCTACTTAAAAAAAAAACATACTGTACAATCTACAACAGAAATTAAACCCATCTACGAAGTTTGATTCCTGCAGAGTTCTTCTGATGGCAGACCAAACTCCTGACATTTCTGAAAAAGGACAATGCAAGGAAAGCAAAACTACTCTCCTTTAACTCAGGACAATAAAAAGGTTGTGGATAAATCTTTCTAAATGTTGGAAAGGGCAATTCTTATTTTTTTAATCTGTGGCAGGGTGATAAAGTCTGCTTTTGTTTCTCTGGAATTAAAGCAGTTCATCTTTTTAATTGCTGCTCTGCAAGTTTTTCTGAAAAAAAAAAGAAAAAAAAAAGAAAAAGAAGAGAATCCTACTTTGTCTTACTTTAAAACCCTCCTCCATGATTCAAAACACATTAAGTCTTCTTTCACTACACCAGTTATTCTATTCTTATCTTTCTTGGAGACCAAAGTAATCTCAAAATGACTGTGAATATACTGTTAAAGAAACTTTCAAAAGCAGCAGACAAAAAAAATGAAATGTTAATTATTGATCCATTTCCAACAGAAATCACTCAGGTGGGAGCAGTATGTAATAAACTGCAAAGAACATCTGGGAATTAGTGGGACACAAAGAAGAACCATGGCCGAGAGAGAGGAGGGAGCAGCCATGACAGTGGAAGACAATCACTGACATGAATCGTTATTGTGCTCTCCCCCTCTCAAGATTCAGAAAGCATAAAGAAATCCACTGACAGCAAATCAATCTGTTTGAATGACCCTCGAAAGAGATTAGGACAAAAAAAAAAAAAAAAAAAATCATGCTTTAAGGCTGTTCTTTAACATGGGCGTGCACCATGAAGCTATGGTCTGATTTGATGCATATGTTTCAGCCAGGCTCACAGGAAAGCTGCAAAGGTGTTTTATATAGACTAAGACTGACACGCACAGTCTGCAGAGGTCTCAGTGCAGGATACAAAGCAGCAAGGTAATGTATCCATTTAAAGTAAAGTACTGTTTGACATGTGATAAAATGAAACTTAAAAACTCATTTTGATGCTGACCATCTCATTTTTAATCATGGATTATGAACAGATAAATAAAAGTAAGATTTTTCAAGATCATCCTCCAGACGTCTCATTTAACGGTTTTCCTCTTGTAGAACCCTCCGGACTTCTCTGAACTAAACACTATTTTAGATTTTTTACTAGAAAAATTAAGATATCACCCTCCATATGTTTTTAGAATTTTTTATTATTTTCCTGTTGGTAATCAAAATGACAATTTGGAAGAAAAAAAAAGAAGCACATTTATTTATTTATTTTTTTTTTGGTTTTTATTGTTTTCGGGTTCTGTGCTTGTTGGGTTTGTAGGACTAACCAGAATCTCAGGAGTAACCCTCCTAGGAGAGTGAGGGTTATTGGGGTTAAGAACTGGTGAAGAGGGGTCAGTTCCTGGTGTAGGGGGCAGTTTCTGGTGTAGGGGGGTCAGTTCCTGGTGTAAAGGGGTCAGTTTCTGGTGTAGGGGGGTCAGTTCCTGGTGTAGGGGTCAGTTTCTGGTGTAGGGGGGGGGTCAGTTCCAGGTGTAAAGGTGTCAGTTTCTGGTGTAGGGGGGTCAGTTCCTGGTGTAGGTGTCAGTTTCTGGTGTAGGGGGGTCAGTTCCTGGTGTAAAGGTGTCAGTTGTTGGTGTAGGGGGGTCAGTTCCTGGTGTAGGGGTCAGTTTCTGGTGTAGGGGGGGTCAGTTCCAGGTGTAAAGGTGTCAGTTTCTGGTTTGTGTGTGGGGGGTCAGTTTCTGGTGTAAAGGTGTCGGTTTCTGGTGTAGGGGGAACAGTTCCTGGTGCAAAGGTGTCAGTTTCTGGTGTAGGGAGATCAGTTCCTGGTGTAACAGGGGTCAGTTCCTGGTGAAGGGGTCATTTTCTGGCGTAGAGGGGTCAGTTCCTGGTGTAGGTGTCAGTTTCTGGTGTAGAGGGGTCAGTTCCTGGTTTAAAGGTGTCCGTTTCTGGTGTAGAGGGGTCAGTTACTGGTGTAGGGGGGTCAGTTCCTGGTGTAAAGGGGTCAGTTTCTGGTGAAGAGGGGTCAGTTCCTGGTGTTAAGGGGTCAGTTTCTGGTGTAGGGGGGTCAGTTCCTTGTGTAACAGGGGTCAGTTTCTGGTGTAGAGGGGTCAGTTTCTGGTGTAGGTGTCAGTTTCTGGTATAGGGGGGTCAGTTCCTGGTGTAAAGGGGTCAGTTTCTGGTTTAGGGGGGTCAGTTCCTGGTGTAAAGGGGTCAGTTTCTGGTGTAGGGGGGTCAGTTCCTTGTGTAAAGGGGTCAGTTTCTGGTGTAGAGGGGTCAGTTTCTGGTGTAGGTGTCAGTTTCTGGTACAGGGGGGTCAGTTCCTGGTGTAAAGGGGTCAGTTTCTGGTGTAGGGGGGTCAGTTCCTGGTGTAAAGGGGTCAGTTTCTGGTGTAGGGGGGTCAGTTCCTGATGTAAAGGGGTCAGTTTCTGTTGTAGGGGGGGTCAGTTCCTGGTGTAAAGGTGTCAGTTCCTGGTAACGGGGCTCAGTTTCTGGTGTCATTGGTCAGTTTCTGGATCAAGGGCCCAGTTTCTTGTGGAGGGCTCAGTTTCTGGTGTAAGGTCATATTTGCTGTTGTAGGGGGTAAGTTTCTGGTGAAGGGGCTCAGTTGTGTTGTGCTGGCTGCATCGCATTTTCTAAATGCTGCACAAAACTGATGAAGACATTTGATCAAGTTGCTTGTGTTTTGTCTTTTTGCATGTGTTTTCTTAAGTTGCAGTGCTGTGAGCTCTCAGGGCCACTGTACACTGCACTGCTGAAGAGCTGCTGTGTGTCCTTCTACACCATTAAAAATGAAACAACTAAAATTTTAAAGATTAACTTTAAAGATGCTTGTCTATTCAGTGTTAATGAGATTTTTTTTAATTCACTGTATGTGAAAAATATTCCATAATATTTCTGATCAGGTGATTTAACCAGGTAATAAATATTATACATCCAACTCTTCTGCTTTGATTATTGGGAAACAGTCTGATCTTAGTCTGTTTAGCTTATTAATGTCCTCTTCAGCTTTCAGCAATGACTAAATTAAGGATGGTAGATTCTTTGCGCACTTTGAACTCTACTTGTTTGCATTTTTTTTTCCAGTTGGGAGAAAATTATGACAAATGTCTTTGGCCTTTTCTGCAGGACTTACACATTTTCCTCCCTCAAGCAGCCAGTGTAGGAAACATGGGGTGTTTGAGTGTGGGAGGAAGAGCAGAGGTGAAGAAGCTCTGACGCTTTCCCTCAAGATTCAGTCCAGGACCGATGATGACATCCTCAACGCTCCACGTTCAGAGCCAAGGAAAGCCAAAGCTTCACATTCACAACCTTAGCCCACATTTGTGACACACTCAGAGGGAAATCAGTCCCTGCTTTATATATTTTATTCATGCAACACCTCCGCAAATGATCTCAGCACCGCCCAGCACACACCTCCCTGCAGGAATCTCACCCTCCCCTACCACCTATTAACACAGCGCAGCACAGAGAGCCAGGCAGGAGGAGCAGGCAGACACAGGGGGATGACAGCGCGCAGCGTTGAACTGAAGGAGTGAGTGGAATTTGAGTCAAATGGATTTACACCATCTGCTTTCACTAGAATCAGGAGTACAGCTCAGATTGTGCAGATTGTCCTGCCCGTAAGGTAAGAAATCTTTTTTTTTTTTTTTTAAATTTAAATATTTTCTCTGTTCCTCTTTTGAATATTTAAGAAATGTTCCCAGGCCAACATGTCATCTCATAAAGAATTTGTTTAAATATTGAAGGATCTATGTTTGTTTCTATAGTTGTTAAGATGTTCTGGCTGTATAGGAACAAATACCAGCCCAGCAAGGGTTTAGAAAGCACTGTTAAAAACATAACATACTTTTAAAAAAGTTTATATTTCTATTTTAATTTATCAAATTAGATATTGACGCTTTGCCCCACTGTGTATCTCAAATTATGAGACGGTTTTACAGTTTTGTGAAATTAGGATACATTTTTTTCAGCAATGGATGTGAAAGGTACAAGAACATTGTTATAAGAAAAACATGTTCTTTATTTCTTTCTCTGAAGGTTTTAATGGAAGTAAAAATTGACATTAATCACAAAAAACTCAAAACTGTTTTTTGTCTAGGACACAAACTTAACCAAAGTCTATCTGCTAATGTCTCTTATCTTGTAATGCCTATTTGGACTGTGCATAGCCTGCTTGTATAAAGCTAAAGCTCTGTACTTTTTGCAGAAACTCAACAACTCTTACAGCTGATGTCATCGAATGAATGAATTTATCATAATGTGAAAATGTGAGAGTTCAAAAAACACACTAGGGGGCACAAGAGAAGATTAACGTTATAAAATAGAGCAGAAAAAAAGATGAGAATGCAGTATTAGAAATATTTGGGGCTAAAAATGTCCGCAGGTCAGAATAGTCTGAACATGATAAACAGTCCTAATAAAATCCAGACCCTGATCCTGCCATAAAAAAAAATCTGACACATTTTTCTCCATATCGCCCCCTAATGGAGAACATTCTCCTTAGTTAGAAGCAGAGTTTGCTGATGTTAAAGAAGCATGTAACACTGCAGAAAACTGACCACTGATCATCTGGGATCAAGAGACACCTGGGGGACAGGTGAGGTTTGATTTCATCAGTCTGTGATGATGGAACATGTATGTTAAACCACACTTAGAGACTGATTTATACATCACTCAAAGAGTTATCAGATAGAAAATTCAGATGTTACTTTCACAGTTATAAATATGTCAGTGAGCTGCTGGGCTTCGGTCATTTTTCCTAAATCTGTGAAAAAGTCTGAACACCTAATAACACACATACATACATACATACATCAATATACAGCAGCATGAAAACCTTACCTTCTTTGCTTGGTGTGACAGCTTCAGCACTTATTGTCTTTGTGGACTGTTAAACTGATAATAACAATAATCCATCCATCCATTTTCTTTACTGCTTATCCTGTTCAGGGTCGTGGGTGGCTGGAGCCTATCCCAGCTGTCATTGGGCGAGAGGCGGGGTACACCCTGGACTGGTCGCCAGTCAATCACAGGGCTGACACAGAGACAGACAACCATTCACACACATACTCACACCTACGGACTATTTCGAGTGACCAATTAACCTGATGAGCATGTTTTTGGACTGTGGGAGGAAGCCGGAGTAATAATAATAATAATAATAATAATAATAATAATAATAATAATAATAATAATAATTGTGATATAAAAACTGATACCTTGGCTTTGGTATAAGTTGATACTGAAACATGTTTGGTACCAATGGCAGTATTCATTTAAAACTCTGTTTCTTAATCTGAGGATGAGATTGAGGATTATGTTTTGGAAACTCCAGTTTTTTCTAACTTTGTTAACCGATAATATATATAAATGTATTTAAACTAGCTTTATTATTATTTAATGGGATTTAAAATGTGTCAATGTGTGGTGGGTAAACCTCCAACACTAACAGGAATGCTTCCTCACTTTCTTCGACGCACGCTTTGCCAGCTGTTATGGTGCAGTCAGTCTGATCAGCTCATAGGTTGAAGCTTTCATTTGACACTAAGTGCGTGTTACTTCTGACTCGTTAACTGGGCTTTCTAGGAGGTTCTGGAGTGTAATGTGTGTTTTAAAAACACAGTGATGTCTTTATTTTCCATCACACCAGCTGCCGCATGAGGGACCACCAGCTTCAATGTGAGGTGCAAACAGTACATGGTTATGAAAAATGAACATGATCCATGTATTAAATCTCTACACCTGTCTTTTCAGATTTTACCATGAACCAGAATCCAGCTCATAACTCCTCTGGGGAGGTCTTGAGTCTCTTCAATGCCTCCAGACTTCAGGAAACCCCTCTGCTCCCCCAGAACATCACCTATGTTGATTTCTACCTCCACAAATCCTCTGTAGCGGCCGTCTTCACCGTCTCCTACCTGCTCATCTTTGCTGTGTGCATGGTGGGAAACGGGATGGTGTGTTTCATCGTGCTGCGCAGTAAGAACATGCGCACAGTCACCAACCTGTTCATCCTTAACCTCGCCATCAGCGACCTGCTGGTCGGGATCTTCTGCATGCCGACCACGCTGGTGGACAACATCATAACAGGTCAGAACGTGACAGCGGCTCCTGTTGGTTAATTTTAGAGAGGATGAAATTTTAAGAGCCTGTTTTGAGGTGCAGGTAAATAAACCTGTCTGCAGACTTAGATTAATTTAAGGCCAAAGGTCAAACCACTTAGAGTCATTAAAGCAGAAAACAGCAGGCCCAGACACAGGTGAGCACAGAAATCTCATTGCCTTTATTTGAGACAAGCATTTCCGGGTGCTGTTGAAGCTCTGAGGCAGAAATATGAAGTTCACAGGATGGCGTTGATCACTACGGAGAATAGTGTGTTGGTTAGAGCAGGTTTTTCTCATGTACTGCTGGCCCTTTAAATTACGCAGAACTTGTCTTTTTGGTTTTGTCTCATCTACAGCTTTGCTCTATCCAAGGGTGCATACTATACCTCAAAGTGTTTTTAAACATTAGTGCTGCGGAGCTTTGCCAAACCACATCAGATCTGTCTTCACAGCACCAGATCTGTTGGTTTCATTTCAAGTCAATGTTTTACATTACACAGGCTCCACTCCGTTGTGATCAGGACCAGTTTGGGTCAGATCTACAACACTTCTATATTTACTGCATAACACATCAACTTGCACAGAGTAGATCAACTCCAGGACAGGAAGTCAGGCACTAAAACCAATTTCGAACATTTGGTGAAACAAAACAAAACATCCATCCACCAACCAAGCCAGACCAGAAATCAACAGGTTTGACTTTTTACGGCCAAATGTGAAAGAGTAGAGGATCATCAATGGGGTGGGAGGTGCGGGAACTCCTTATCTTCCATCTTACAGTGATTTGTCGGATGAGAGCGCATGCAGTCAAAACACAGCAGAGCAGAGACACAAGTGACACAGATCTGGTGTGAGTCCAGTTTAAGAGCTTCTGGACACTTATGGATGCTGAAGCATTGACTTGGATCAGCTCATCTGCAATGCATCATAAACCACAACCAATGTTTTACATAGGGTTCAATGGCAAATGTTAACCCTTAAATGCTGTTACCTTCACAGCATGATTTCCTGGGACAGTGCTGTCGTCCCCTTTGAACTATGTTTTTTATTAGACAGTGGTTTCAAAACATGCCATGCATGGTTTTAAGATACCCCAAAACAGCCATTTTCCCTGATCCCCATTGGTAGATCTAAAACAGTGCAAAGCAGGATAGAGATGGTTGATCTGAGAAAATCACTCAGACAGCGCAGACCTCCACCAAGCATTTTGTGATTGTAACCAACACTTTAGTCCTACTTTAATGTTATACTCCCTTTCAGCAGACTGTCTGCTACAATTTGGTGTTAGTTGTAGGTTTGTTCAATAATTTGTTTCCTGACAGTGCTGAAAATTATGATGACCCAGTACATATTTCATATTCTGGATCTTAGTATCCAGAATATTACCAAGATCTGATTGTACTTTTACATCTGTCAGAAATTATGGTGACCTTGTCTTGTATTGTTTAGTAAAGCAATCTGACCATTTATGGTGGAGTTATATACACATATAGTGAAAACAGCCCCTATCTCACAATGATAAAGAATCATTTAAAAAACAGTCCTGGCTCCAGACGGTGATCCAGATCACCTTCAAAATTTAATCACTTCTTCCTTATCCCATTTTGAACATTTGCTGAAATAAGCTTGGTTTTTCTCTTTTAGTGAGCTCTTGAAAAACACAAGTTTTGGCTTCAGTTCTTCTTTCCCTTAAAGCTAAAGTAAACAGTAACAGCAGTTTTCCTCCATCTTTTACAAACTTTGGGTGATAACAGTTTTCTCTCTGTCCTGCAGGTTGGCCGTTTGGCAGCGTGCTGTGTAAACTCAGTGGAATGGTTCAGGGGATTTCTGTCTCAGCATCTGTGTTCACCCTGGTTGCTATCGCTGTGGATAGGTGAGACTTCAGTGTTTCTAGGTGTAAAGTGCTTGTTTGTTCGTGTGCCTCATCCCAGGTGTCTCCCTGTCGTTTATGAATCCTCTTTCAATCCCCCGTGTGTCAGGTTCCGCTGCATCGTCTACCCTTTCAAGCAGAAGCTGACTATCCCCACTTCAAAGCTCATTATCGTGGTCATCTGGGTCCTGGCTGTGTCCATCATGTGTCCCTCAGCGGTGATGCTGCAGGTCACTAAAGAGCACACCGTGAAGATTGTTCTCGGCCACAATGACACCCAGCCTTTCTACTGGTGCCGTGAAAACTGGCCCAATCAGGAGATGAGGAAAATCTACACCACAATCCTCTTCGCCAACATCTACCTCGCTCCTCTGAGCCTTATTGTCATCATGTACGCTCGTATCGGCTTCACCCTCTCCAAGACGACGGTTCTCTCTGTGAGAGGGAGTGGCAGCGACTCAGAAAAAGGAGCCGGCAACAACAAATCAAATGTGGAGGGACGTCACGTGACCTCAAAGAAGAAGACTCGAGTGATCATGATGCTGCTGGTGGTGGCTTCACTTTTCATCCTGTCCTGGCTTCCTCTGTGGACACTGATGATGCTGAGCGACTACGCCAGCCTGACGGAGCACCAGTATCGCGTCATTAATATCTACGTGTATCCCTTCGCTCACTGGTTGGCCTTCTTCAACAGCAGCGTCAACCCCATCATCTACGGGTTCTTCAATGAGAACTTCCGCAGAGGTTTCCAGGCCGCTTTCAAGTTCCAGCTGTGCTCAGCCGGCATGGAGCACCAGAGGACCTACTCTCACCGGGTTCGAGTGAACGCTGTGCTCCCGTTCCAGCCTCCAGTGCTAAGATCAGGGACTAGAGGTGAAACGGTACACCTGAGGAATGGGAAGTCCTCGGGTCAGAGTGGGAGAAGTGATGCCAAAGAACAGGACCTGATCATGGAAGACCTGGAGCAGGTGTCCCAGATTTAGGAAGAATTTATCTTTTGAAGGACAGGAGAGTTTTGACGAACTTTTACAAAATCTAATTCCAAACACCATTTATATCCCAATGTATACTTTCAAGCTTTGCATCAGTTGATGCATCCCTGTCCTCCAATCACTCCCTACTTCCAAGCCCAAACTATTGTTTTGTGAGCTCCTACAGAGCACAGGGTGTTGTATGGTCCACAAAATGAAGTTTCTACGAAAGCCTTCTCAGCTGAACTATTTTATCTCTTCAGTCTGAGAGCTCTAGTGGAGGATGGGGTGTCCTGTTACTATAAGAGACAGAGGGCACAGTGGTAGAGTCAATTGTCTCTCAACCAGGGCTTGATCCCAGGTCTTTGGGCAAGACACTTAACCCTGAACTGCCTCTGGTGCTGTGCCAGCGGTGTGCGAATGGGATTAGTTCACAGCCTCTTCATCAACGTGAGACAGCTCTGAGGGGTCAGAGGGGTAGAGAAAGCACAATCCATTTACCAGTTCTCATCAGGCCTCAAAGCAGCAGGGAGACCTGTGATGTTTGGTCAGTAACCTCACTCACACTTCCAGCCCCGTCCCCTCCTCAGCGCCCACATGCAGGCTCTGACTCTGGGTCTGAAGCCTGCCATGTGTTGTCATGAGAACTACTTACTAGTGCATTCAAGTGTTTGCTTTGCACTTCAACACTCAGCTCAAACATGTTGCAGTGCCAATTGTGTGCCAGTCATTTTGCCAGTTTCTCTGTTACTCAGTGTACAGGAAATGACTATGAAGAATGAATCTAAGGGCCTGGTTCGCTGAAGGACTGTGCAGCCCTTGCGCCTACTAAGCATGTGCAGATGTGCTAAAATTATATTGAAGTGAATAACAGCTTGCTATGAGTGAGCCGGGTCACGCTTATTGTGTTTTTCCATAAGTATTTAATTTGACCATCCATTAAGATGATTCAGATGCATTTGGATGGATGGATGCAGAAGTACTAGCTTAACAAGACGTCCAGTCCACTTTTTCAGACTCAGTGAATTGGCTTACATGCTCGGGTTTGTTTTGCGCCCCTGAGAAGACAGGACTTTATTACTGCATTGGTCACAAAAAATGCAATCCATGCCCATTTCTCAACAGGTAGATTGATATGATGGTCTATGGATGGAGTTCATGATGCTGAGACTGACAACTCCAGCGTCAACAGCAGCAGCCTCTAGCATGGCTCCTGGTGACAAGGATTGCCAGAGGTTCATTCCGAGATTCAACCCGACGGAAACATGAGCTGAGCACCGTAGCTAAGTCTTGGTTTTCTGACTCTAGATCAGTGGATTGACCTCTGATAGACCTCTCTGTCTTTCTATGGGCTTTATCATGACAGCTCAAAGTGCTTTGCTACGCATACTACTTATCTCTCTGGTTCTCCTCACACCACAACTCCACTGCTCTCCTATGGACGTTGTTCCTCCTCATTCTGCCCTGTTCCCGGACTCCATCTTTCCTAACAGGCTCATAATTATCACCCTGAGGACCATCATCATCAAAGAAAGAACTACAGATTTTCTTCCTCTTCATTGACAGGAGTGACCGTCAGATCCATGTTTATTAATGTTAAACAGAGGTAGAAGCAGCCGGATTGTGATGTCACGTTCAAATGCTGTTTTTTAATGCAGAAGTACTAAAATCTGAACTAAACATCCCAAGGAGACCCTGTGGTTTAATCATTTAGGAATATCTTTCAGGATATTTTTTTAAATTTTATTTTCCTTTCAATTTCTTTACATGCAATATTCTCTATAAAGTCTCCAAAAACAGCTGTGCAGACTCCATCAGTGTTGTCATACATGTATATGCTTTCAATAGAAGAAAAACAGACCCTTTACTGTTTGAATGATCCTCATTAAAAATAACAGCTATCTGACAAACCCTGGTGCTAAGAGCCCGCTCAGTTAGAGTGACACATTTACCATCTGCTGAGAGCTGGCGCTAACTGCACTGCTATGTTTCTAAGAGTTACACTAAAACTTTTCAGAGAACAAAACAACAATTCACCTCTGGACGTGCTCAAAAGAGCATGTCTGAACATGAAGTCTGCTAACATGACTGGCATCACTGATATTTTTCTAATAACCAGGAGTTAAATCAGTATGAAGCTATCTGAGGATCAGCTAGCTGTGGCGTTACACACACCACAGAGTATTTATTTCTTTATTTATTCCTCTGAACCAGCTGATCCTCATGAGCCTGCTCAGCTCAGCTCTGTGCAGCACAGAGTGGAGATGCTAACAGCTCATCTCACCCACCAATCAGGTGAAAACTGGAGCAAAGACTTGTGTAAACCCATGGAAAACCGCTAAGCATGGCTTCAGCACAGATGTATTAACAAGTGTTAATGCTTTGCAGAATGAGGTGTGAATGTTGAGAGCTGGTGTGGGGGAAAAAGGTCAGATCTTAGAAAGAAAAAATGTCTTTTCACAACATGAGTTAATAAAAAACAACAAGGTGTGAATAACGTCAGCATTGATACCATAGAAAAGAGAAGACTTTGAAAGTCTCTATACAGGACACTTATGGTAGCCCAGTCCACTGGAAACTGTAAAAGGACTTGATGCAGCATTTAGGCGTCTCTGCACTGAGGATAAACCTCTCTTGGATTAGCACACCTCTCATGGGCGATGTGTGAGGCGTTGGGATAAAAGTCTGTCACCTCCATCTCTTGGATAAGTGTCATCTGGTGCCCAGGGGCAGCAGCAGCTGTGAAGAGCAGCAACAAAGAGAAGAGGATCACAGGATCGTCTTTACAGCCTCCATGTATGCTCCTGTTCTGGGCTTCACGCTGACATTTTGGTACTGACACCATTGTGCCAAGGAGAGGAGGTGACATTCACCAGCAGGAGCAGAACATGAGTGTGCTCACTGCACGCACGTATATCACCTCACACACAGCTGCTCAACAGGAAGTCTGTATAGGTCAGGAAAGCCTTTCTCAACCATTGTGCTTTAATGGACTTTGATTCATGAAAAACTTCCTCCTCTTTGTCAGAAAATTACTTAACTGTGGGTGTCATGGCCTGGCGAAGGCCCCACTCTCACACAACAGCTGCCATTGCCATCAGGTCAATATGTGCAACTACAGAGCCTGTGCCTCTTTGCTATGTGCAGTCACACCAAGAGTTACCTCAACATGTGCTGTTGTCAGCTGGGACTGGAAGATGTGTACAGTGATGAATGCATGAGCTGGATGTAGGTTGTCTTGATGAAATTGGAATTATAACTGCTTATATTTTTGGTTCATCATAATTGGGTAGAAACATTAATATCACTCAAATGAATCATTCAATATGGCTAACTGGTCTTCATGTGCCAAAATCTCTCAACTGTGTCAAGGATATTTGGTTGGTCCCTCAGTTTGATGTGAGGTTTATTGTTATGATTCTTAAACACACAAACATGTCTATTTGATTTAGGGTGGGAGATATAAATACATTAAAATAATAAAAATAATAATCATTAAAAATATATAAATAAATAGATAAATAGAAAGCAGAAAAGGACACATATTCTTCCCATTTTCCCATTTTAGACTACCCTTCCTTTCATCCTCACCTCCTTTACCCCTGCTCCTCCAAAGATTACACCTCCACACAAACTGCACAATCACATGAGAAAGAAAAGAAAAACAAAAAAACAAAAGGAACGTTTTTTTTCTTTTTCTTCTTTTTTTTTTCTTTCTTTCTTTTTTTTTTTTTAAGCATGAAAAACCTTTTTTTATTTAACGCCTCTATATACCTCTTCTTGTTGATCCTTGGACAGTGTCACAGTAAAGCTATATGGAGGACCAAAACTGCCAAAATTAAAAATAAATAAAGTAAAATAAAATAAAAAACAACAAAAAAATCATTAATAAATACATAAATATAAAAAAAACAAAAGTAAAAATAATACAAAAAGTAAATGTGAAAATAGAACTGAATAGCAATAAATAAGTAAATATAAAGAGAAGTGCTCTGCTCTCATATTTATTTATTTTATGTGGCAAACACTGTCATCATCCAGCAGGGGAACAGTTCAACCCGAGACACACTTGGGACTGCCCCCTCATTTGAATACCAATAATATCACTGACAGTGTCTGCAACATAAAATAAATAATATGCTTTTTTAGAAATCAGTTATTGATATCTTATCATATTTTTATATTTATTTATGCATTTATGTATCTATGTATTCATTTATTTATTACTTTTATTTATTTATTTATTTATTTATTTATTTATTTATTTATTTATTTATTTATTTATTTATTTATTCATTTATTTTCTTTCATTTATTTATTTTTAATTTTGGCAGTTTTGGTCCTCCATACAGCCAGTGGTCACTACAATACTGTAAATACAGAAAGCACAATCCTGCTTAGCAGACCATCACTGGGTGGTTTTAAAGCTTTGTCACATTCAGAACAAGAAGCATAACAAGCTTCTGTGTCAGAGAAAGGCTGGGAAGACTTGAAGTGACATAACAGGAGGAATTTAATGCAGTGTTTGATTTTACCCTGAAATAAGCCTTTCACTATTTTATTCCACATCACTGCACATCAAAACCCATCTTTAGAATGATTACCTGAAAGACCTGAGCAGGTGGCCGTTAGCCTTAGGATACTGTACGATCTGTTGCCTTATAACAGGAAACCCTACTGAGGGCTGCTTGAGGACTTAATTACCCATGTGGTTGTGTAGAAACAAGCTGTTGGCTTCACTCCCTCGTGTAAACATAAAAAGCATAGGGCTAATTGATGCTAAACATGGATGCTCACTGATCCAAAAAGTTGTGTTTTCATGTTCAGTGTGGAGGTAATTTTAATCCAGAGATGTGCTTGATCTCAAAGATAAACATGAAAAACTGGACCAATCAGTGAAGGTCTTTACTCATAGCTGTGGCCATGCTATCTCCACACCTTGCTCCCTCCTACAAACTGCTACTGAATCAACGCACTTTGAAGCGTTCTATATCAATGAGCAGTCAAGTGTGTTAGATAATGTATTATATCATGTTTTTCCCTCTCTGCATATTCTTGAATCAGGAACACATGATGGGTGGCGCATGTGAGGGTCATGAAAGCATCTCAACAACACTTGAGGAACATTTTCAGGGAGAAGAAGAATACCTCGAACAGTTTATATCTGAAACACATTTCTTCAGATGACTAATTATTACACTGATGCAATTATTACTCTGCAGCTGTGTTCCTTTTCCATTGTTTTTCAAAGCTACATCTAAATACTGATTCATAGTTCTGTGACCTTCTCTGTTTGCTGAACACAATGGTAGTTGTCTTTGTAAAATATGGGAGACGTTTTGTGCTGCTACTGTTCTTTGCTGCTTGTTTTCAGAGTAAAACAAAGGTTTTAAGACAATTTGATGATGGAAATAAAGACCAACAGTTTCAACAGAGAATGTTGTGAGAGCCTGTGTTTTTTTCTTATCTCATCAAATGGAACCTGAATCAAATCTACAGGACTAGAAAATGTGTGTACTGTTAAAAGAGAGGATACTCTGCTTTCCTATTTTAAAAACATTGATATAAAATAACAATGCTGAATGTTTAGACTTGACGTCAGCAAATTTTAAAACTCTACAAATTCAGATGTTATAGAAATCCTTGACTTCCTCTGTAAAATGATCAAAATTCTCCATTCTTAAAAAAAGGAATGCACAAGATTTCCATGACACCTTCTCAAGACTCCATATGAGGATCTCCCAACTGAGCTAGTTCATGGCACATTAAAGGGGTGGGCCTCAAACACCAAGGTTTGCCCAAAGTTCTACCAATCAGGCCAGTAAGAGGGAAGGGGATGTGTGAGGCAGAAAGGCTGAAATAAGGGTTTTCAAAAACACCAGGGGAGAAAAAAAAATCTGTACTTTCTTAATTAATCTATCATGTAAAGATACTATTCTGACTACAGACTTAAGACTAATAAGTGAAATATTGAGTGACTCAGCTGTAACCCAGAATTAAACTGTGAATAATTTATAGCTAATTTATACTAAAAATAAGACATAAACACTTTATTAGATTTCTTTTTTTGCAGCATATAGTTTAACAGAGATAAAGTATCACTTACTAAACTCTAACGGTGAAGAACAAAATATTCTGACTGGAAAAGTGAGAGCTTCAGTAGAGGATGGGGGTGGGCTTTAAATAGCAGAACTGCCCTTAGCCCCACCCCCGACAGACCTCCAGAGGGCTGGCCAATCAGGGCAGAGGGGGCATGTAGAGTGCAGCGGCTTAAAGAGACAGCATATATATATATATATATATATATATATATATATATATATATATATATATATATATATATATATATATATATATATATATATATATATATATATATACATACATACATACATACATACAGATTTTGTTTGATTTTTTTATTTATAATTTTTTTTTAAATTTATTTCTTCATTAGTTAGCTGTTTAGGTTCACCCCTTCTTTTTCTTCTTCTTCTAAAATAATTCTTAGTTGGGTTCCTCTTACTCCTTTTCTATGTCCCTTCTGCCAAAGCAGCATGTAAATAGATAAATAAGTAAATGTTACCATAATTGTCAAATGTCATAATAGTATGTCCCCTGAGAGGTTGACTTCTCTAGCTGATGAAAACAGGGCTGTTTGTAGGTGTGGATATATTAAACTCATCTTATTGTGTCTTTTTTAACCTATGTCTTCCCCAAATGAAGGACAGAGCTTCACATTAGAGTGAGTGATGTCTTCACTTACACCAGACTGAATCCCTCACTGAGACTTTATCGCTCACAGATGTACTCTTAACGTGTAGAGAAGCAGAAAACAGCAATATAAGCAGAGTAGATACCGTGACTGAATCATTGACTTTAGATACTCAATCATCAGCTGCGAGATCAATAATGTGGGAGTCTTTTCACGGCACAGCAGTTTCTGTCACACAGACTGTATTTATGCTATGACAGTGAATGTTTTACAGTGGTCTGTGCAAACCAACACGTCAGCACTCTTATATCTGCAGTTTGACTTGGTTCGTTTGGCAACACAGAGTGAGCTGAGCTTATTTGACCAAGGAAATACAAAACCAACTATATGTTTAAAGAAATACAGGTACATCTCAATGCATTAGAATACAGTGTCAACATATTTTTTTTATACAGTTCTTAAATTTGAGGTGCTGCTGAGGTGTTATAGAAAATCAGGTTGCTTTGACAGCAGCCTTCAGCTTTTCTGTAATACTGGGTCTGCTGTCTCTCATCTTCCTCTTGACAAAACTCCATAAATTCTTTACAGGGGGTTTAGGTCCAATCAAGCACAATAACATCATGACCAATGAGCAGCTTTTGGTTCTCCAAATCCTGCTGGAAAATGAAATCAGGATCTCCATAAAGTTTGTCAGCAGATGAAGCATGAAGTGCTCTAAAGTTTCCTGGTAAACAACTTTGTTGACTCTGGACTTCAAGCAGCTTGGATTCTGAGCCTCTACTCTCTTCCTCCAGACTCTGAGTCCTTGATTCACAAATGTAATGGAAAATGATTTCAATCTGAGATGGGGACTTCAGACCACTGAGCTTTAGTCCAGTTCTTGTCCTCCTTAGTCCAGGTAAGACTCTTCTGACAGTGTCTCTGGTTCAGGAGTGGTTTGACAGGAATCAGACAGTTGTAATCACAGTGGGGAAAATATGTATTGAACGCATCAACTTTTTTCTCATTACATTTATTTCCAAAGCTGCAATTCAAATGAAATTTCTAACCAGACATTGGTATTAACTCAAATAATCCACACATAAAAATAAATTGTGACATTCAAGTCCATAAATAATGATTATGTGGAATCAAGTATGATAACACAGGAAAAAAGTATTGAACACACCATGGAAAGGCTGTATACTTTGGAAAGGAAATGCACCATACTACCTGAAATCTGTCAGTAATTATTACTTAAACTTCCAATGAGTGCAAACCAACATCAGCTGGGCTAGAGCAAATTGATGGTCCTATAAAAAAGGTTGTTTTTTCACCAAGCAGTTAAATACGACACACCTCATGATGGGTAAAGGCAAAGAGCTCTCTGAAGACATTCACAACCTGATTGTTGCTCAGCATCAGAATGGAACTGGTTACAGACTTATATCAAAGCACCTGAATATTCCAGTCAGCACCGTTGGGGCCATTATTCGTAAGTGGAAGAAGCACCACATAACCATCAACAGGCCACACACAGGAGCTCCTCGCAAGATTTCTGACAGATAGTCAGAAGAGTACTCAATGATCCAGGGACCACTCTGAAAGTGCTCCAGAAAGACTTGGAGGCAGCAGGTACAATTGTTACAGAGAAAACAATAGGCAATGCACTCCACCACCATGGCCTCTATGGACACTCAGCCCGCAAGCCTCCATTCCCCAAGAAAAGGCATGTTGAAGCTTGTTTAAAGTTTGCTATTTGCTATATATTTAACTTTTTAATTATATTCTGTTATATATATATATATATATATATATATATATATATATATATATATATATATATATATATATATATATATATATATATATATATATATATATATATATATATATATATATATATATAATTTACTTAGATGTGCCTGAGGTTGGTGGCTGTGTTAAGGTAAAGGCTTGGGTGCTAGAATCTAAATGATGCTTTGTGAGAGTCAGATTTGTGAAACAAAGCACACAATGAAACCCAAATGTAGGTGTGGACATTTTGCTACTAGGCCAGAGATACAGAGAACAGTCTGAATGTGATAAATTGACATTACAGATAATAATTGAGGGCCATGGTACATGTCGACCAAACTCTATTAAATCTGTGTCCTATGGGTAAAGAGGAAATGGACTGTCTTCTCTACAGATTAAAGCCACCTCCTACACCCACTAATCTTCCAAATCCATTAGTGTGTCTACCTTCAGCAATATCTCTGTCTCTGCTCTCCCATTAGCTTTATGTGCCATTCTGCAGGAGATTTGACAAACAGACATCCACATCTCTTTGTTTCCCAGAGCCATTCGCTGTACAGCTCACACCTTTTAGCTTAGACACACTAAAGCCACTCTTAATCTCTGAACATCTGATTGGAGTGTTTTCTAACCACTGATACACTTCATCAAATGTAAAGAGGAAAATCTTAGTGCTGCAAATTGATTCATTAAGTCCTGTTGCATAATTCTACCGAGGGAATTCTTCAGAAAATGAGCTATGACAGGGTGGTAGACAATCTTTAACAGATCTGGAACAGTGAGTGGTGTTGGGGGATATTCTCATGAGCTTTGTGCCAATTGAGTTGGGATTTGGTGTCAGTGTACAGTGAACACGTCAGTAGAGCTGCAGTTGTTCATGTAATGAGGTTATAAATGAAGAGTATTGAGCCCTAGGTCCTGAGCAGACAGCTCCATAATCATCTTTTGTTTTGGTTCCTTAAATGACAATAAAAGGAAGGGTGTGTGCAAAAGAAAAGGTGAAATACAAAGCAAAGAGTGAGCCTTACATAAATAGAAACTTTGAGATTTGAATGGATGTGTTGTGGGAATGAAAGCGACTTTTTTTCACTTTTTTTAAGAAAGTGAAAAAAGTGTTAGAAGATCAGGACAGGGATTATGTACTTGATTTTCTTCGTTAATTGCTTAAAGCAGCCCCTCCATTATACAGACGACTAAAGAAGACAGCCCAATAGTTTATTTTGGCACAGATAACCAATAAACAGAGTAGTTGTTTTCCACTTAAACCCTCCTACATCACCCAAAACCCCAAATCAATTGGCACAAAGCTCATGGGAATATCTAATGAAAACTATGCTGAGCCTGAGGTGATTCTCCCTCCTCCTCACATTTACAGTGTTGATACATCAAAAAGAGTTATTTACTCCCGGTGACAGGATGAGCTTGGAAAAGGCTCAACAGATATCAGTTATCTTACTTAGTCTGTGGACAAGAGATTTTTATTAAACTTAGACTGTTAAGTATGTGGATGTAGTCTCTGTGATGTCACCCATTTGTTTCAGATGTAGATTTTTCAAGCAATATTGGAAATTTACTCAGAAGGTAAAGAAACTGGCCTTTAGCCCCTTTGAAGACAGCTACAAGATGCCCACCTGTCAGTCAATCAGCCATGCCCTTACAAGGGTGTGACTCTTGTGTTTAATGAATTAAGATAAATAAACCAATAAACCAAGTTATAATAAAAAATGAACCTGGTACAGCGTGTCGATAGAAATTCAGCTATTTAATTAACAAACTGGAAAAGCACTCAGAGAGCACAGACCTCCACCGAGCGTATTGTGATCGTCACCAACACTTTAGTCCTACTTTAATGTTATACTTCCTTTCAGCAGACTGTCTGCTACAATTTAATGTTAGTTGCAGGTTTGTGCGATAATTTGTTACCTGACAGTGTTGAAAATTATGATGACCCAGTACATATTTCATATTCTGGATCTTAGTATCCAGAATATTGTCAGGATCTGGATCGTACTTTTACATCTGTCAGAAATGATGGTGTAATGTTTTACAAAGCAATTCAAACATTTATCGTGGAGTTATATACACATATGGCGAAAACAGTCCTATCTCACAATGATAAAGAATCCTTTAAAAAAATCTTGGATCCAGATCACCTCCAAAATTTAATCAATTAGAAAAAAAGGCCACAGGCTGGATTTGAACCCAAGTGAGGGCAAACCTCATGGAGCGTGTCCTAGACTATAAGCCCATCTGTGCTTCAGAAGATAAGTGCTTTTTTTTTTTTTTGTAATTTACAACTACTCTTTTAATCAGGCTTTAAATATTTTTGTTACTGCTGTAAAGATTGACCTTCTAGAATTAGTGCATATGTTGTTTTTTGGTGTTTCTGCAGCCAGTCTCAAGTAGACTTGTAGGAACAACGGGTTCACAAGATCGTCACAAAATTTACTGGAATAAGAGGCTAGCGCAAAAGAATCTCCTTACTTGTTCATGGCCATGGCCATGGTCAAAGTCCACCCATAACTTGGGTTTGTTGAGAGCTGATCCTTAAAGAGACAGCAGCTAAGATGAAATGTTTCAGTCAAAAGCTGAAATAATGGTTTTCTAAAACACCAGTGAGAGATAATAGTTTTTTTTTTTAGCTGTGAATCATGTAAAGACTGTACAGGGCCACCAGAAGGGCAAAATAAAGACTACATAAAGCATAATACCCCATCTTAGAGTAAGCTTCCCAGGTATAGTTGAACCCTGAGCACCATCATGTTAAGCCTGCCACTGTTCTTCACGTATGTCTGATATTATTCTGCCTCACTGACGTACAAACTGACATTGTTGGACGCCTTTTGCAAGTGGGTGTGCACAGATTTGCTGTGATCTCTACAGATGGTCTTTTTACCTCATACGATGTGACGTATTGAATTATAAAATAGGTGAAATATAACACAGACAGGCAAGGGTAGCATGCCAACAGCTTTTTTTATCTGCTCTACCTTGCTGGTACTGGGTTTTCCCCCCTTTTACCTTCGGAACTGCCTCAATCCTTGGTGGCATAGATTCAACAAGGTACTGGAAACATTCCTCAGAGAGTTTGGTCCATATTGACATGATAGCATCACACAGTTGCTGCAGATTTGTCAGCTGAACATCCATGATGAGAATCTCCCGTTCCACCACATCCCAAAGGAGCTCTATTGGATTGAGATCTGGGGACTGTGGAGGACATTTGAGTACAGGGTACTCATTGTCATGTTGAAGAAACCAGTCTGAGATGATTCCAGCTTTATGACATGGAGTGTTATCCTGCTGGAAGTATCCATCAGAAGATGGGTACACTGTGCTCATAAAGGGATGGACATGGTCAGCAACAAAACTCAGGTAGTCTGTGGACTTTAAACCATGCTCAGTTGGTACTAAGGGGCCCTAAGTGAGCCAAGAAAATATCCCCCACACCATTACACCAGCAGCAGCCTGAACCGTTGATACAAGGCAGGATGGATCCGTGCTTTCATGTTGTTGACGCCAAATTCTGACCCTACCATCTGAATGTGGAGCAGAAATCCAGACTCATCAGACCAGGCAACGTTTTTCCAATCTTCCATTGTCCAGTTTTGGTGTTGCTGTGTGAACTGTAGCCTCAGTTTCCTGTTCTTAGCTGACAGGAGGGTCACCCGGTGTGGTCTTCTGCTGCTGTAGCCCATCTGCCTCAAGGTTGGACGTGTTGTGTGTTCAGAGATGCTCTTCTGCAGACCTCGGTTGTAACCAGTGGTTATTTGAGTTACTGTTGCCTTTCTATCAGCTCCAACCAGTCTGTCCATTCTCCTCTGACCTCTGGCATCAGCAAGGCATTTTGGCCCACAGAACTTCTGCTCACTGGATATTTTCTCTTTTTGGGACCATTCTCTGTAAACCCTAGAGATGGTTGTGGGTTAAAATCCCAGTAGATCAGCAGTTTCTGAAATACTCAGACCAACCACCATGCCACATTCAAAGTCCTTTAAACTACTGCTCTTCTTCATTCTGTTGCTTAATTTGACCTTCAGCAGCTCATCTTTACTGTATCTACATTTCTAAATGAACTGAACTGCTGGGATGTGATTGGCGGATTAGGAGCAGTTGAACAAGTGAAACTAATACTGTCCAGTGTGTTTATATCAATTGATTTGTGTCACCAAGTTTAATTTGAACACAAAGCCAAAACTTTTAGCTTACCGTGAAAACCTTTGGCTCTTTTGCTGTGATGCTTAATTAAAACATCCCTCACAGAGAGGATAAAGCACAGGAGTACTGCAACCAGACAGCTCTCTGGCACCACCTACTGACAAAAACAAATATAATGCAGTAAACTGATAATCCCGCTGCTTTATTCAGAAAGGGAATTTGATGAGCCTCTGTAACTGCAATATTCAAACTATGAAGTGCCCAGACACACAGGTGTCTCCTGCTGAGTGGTTAATCCATTATTTTTAACAGCGATTTCTACTTTTTATAGTGACGATGAAACCCAGCTGTGGGACTTTTTGGTAAAATTTATTTCCCAAGTGTTTAAGTGATACATATTTCCAGGGATTGTCTTAACAATGATGGTTCCAACCTCCCCCAACAACCAGGAGAGTGAATGAAAAGAAATATTACTAACTTTTCACACAAACTGTACAATAAGTGAATATACTGCAGCACAAGGGATAAAAATGTTGAAGTTGAATACCCTTGATTAGCTCAAACTTCTTCCATCACGTATCAAAAACAGACAAAAGTACTTCTATTGGTACTAAAATGCGTCTTTGACTGCACACTTCCACTTTTTGTTTGTTTTTTATCAAAGATCATCGTTAAAATGAAGCTGAAACAAATTTACAGACTTTGTTTGTTTTCTCCAAAAAGACTTTCTCATGTGCTTCAGTTCTCCTGTCTGGACTCTTCAACATCATCAGCTTTAAGAGAAATATATACGTCATGCTTCAAGACATATGAAGGCAATTCATACAGTCAGATGTATGGATAAAAACAGTCAGTGAAACCGGAGAGATACAGAATATTTGCAGAAGCGATCACAGGGACTAAGGCAGATAAAACAGAAACGACTGAAGACCACTATGTGCAGCAAGACGTGTTTGAGTGGCATGAGTCATCTATAAAAATGATCTCCATGAGGAGCTCTGTTGGACTGGTGTTCTGGTTTTAATCCCCAAAGACTTTTCTTTAGCTCAGAAAATGAAGCAACAGTTGAAATGGCATGTGGAGAAGAGATGAACTGGAGTAGAAAAAAACAGGAAGGTCGTTCAGTTCAACCTTCATCTTTTGTAGTTTTATCCTCTAGATCCTCATCGCTGTCTAAACCACTGTGGAGCCTCTTCATCGTGGTGTTTCTGATTCTCTCCTTCTTCTCCTCCTTCTTTAGCTGCTCTGGTAACGGCTTTACTGGAGTCAAAAAGAGATGAAGGAGGAAAATGACAAAGGTGACCATGGTGGTAAAAGTCATGTTTGCTTGGTTCACCTGTAATAAACCTGAAAGTCTCAGATCTCACCTTCTCTTGGAACAAACTGGTCTTCAGCTCTGCCGCCATTATCGCTGTGACTGGTGCTGACTGTTTCTTTCTGTTCCTGGTCCGTGACAATTCTCTGTCTCGCGCTCTCAAATACAGACTTGATGACGATGGAGTCCTCATAGATCTGTAGAGAACAGAGAAACACAACATACTCAGACCTAACCCTTTGAGAGAGAGGACGTAAGTACAGCAAGGTTAGTAAAAATACATTCAGGGGGAGTGATCCCAGAGTGCTCACCTGAGACCCCTCCAGGTTGTAGGTCTGAGCGTTGTGACACAGGAGGAAGATATCCTTCTCCAGATCTCCCACACTTCTGTACTTGTGATTACGAACGCGTTCCTGTGGAGCAGAAGGTCAGAATCTAAAACCTTAACAAAAACATTACAAGTTAGGAAAAGAAATAAAAGAGAAAGATGAAAATACTGAACAAAAAACCTCATCTTCAAACATTTGAAGATTTTTTGCTCAGAGTTTAATGAGATGATCTAATTCCCAAGGTGGGGACATGAAATGCCAAAATCAAAACTATTTAAATTAGAATATTTCATCTATGAATGTACAAATATAAACAAAAAACAGAGGTTGGATTTGATAAAGTGCAACATGTTTGATCTGTTTTAATAGCTTTTTGGCAAAGACCCCCGAATTGACTAAACCAGGATAAAGATGGTATCAGTGGAGACAGCAACAGGTGACCATAGGTAGACTCATTTTATACAGATTAGCTAAATGAAGTATCTATGAAATATTTTTGTTTGCTTTTGTTTTATTTTCAATTGGCCTGATAGTTTATCCCCACTGCAGGGGGTCGCTCGTCTCTGGAAGTGTATTTGGAAACCTCTCTCCAAAATCATTTCACGTGCAACTATTTTGCTTTGACTCACTGTTTTCAGTTTTTTGGATCAATCATTTTTCAAAAAATGTTTTTTTTTCTTGAGTAGAGTGTATGCTAAAAAAAAGAAAAAAAGTAATGTAAATATTCAGCAATATATTTCTGTCTAGCTTGCAGTATGCTACCTACTTCATGGCTGCTCAAGTGGCTGACCAGTGAATGGTGTCAGGCATCTGATTGGTGCAAACTATTTCCTGTGAAACTACAAGTTTATCCCCACATCTACCTGTATCTCCCAGTCGTTACCACCTTCAGCTGTCCTGACTTGGTGTAGCTGGCCAAATTAAAACCCATCCAAACTCTACATGGGTAATTTTGGCCCAGGCCCAATTATAACCCTATGTGTAAAGTGACCTGGGGGCAGAACTGGCAAGACTATACCCCTCTTGGGAAAGGGGCTTCATGTTTCCACAGAATAGAATAAAACTTTGTCATTGCAACAAGTACAATGAAATTGCAAAAAAGAGTTTGATTTGTCAACAGAGTTTGATTCAAAGAAAAATAATCATTATGAATTCAAAAAGGGCATAAAACACAAGTTTTACTGTTCCATTCAATAACACAAATAATAAAGGGGCACAATCTTGAGGCTGAGTAAACAGAGTACATCCAACCGTCCTGTTTCAACCTGAAAGTAGTAAAAACTTGTTACATGTTTGAAAAATATAACATTAGAAAATTGAATTCATCGGGAGGAATTGAGGAAGGTTGTAAAGCAGAGTGTGGGGGTTCAGACACTTGCATCCTTGAGAGAAGAGAGTGATATATGTCTCAGGATGGCACCAAGACATTTTTTATTCAGAAAGGAGCAGAGGAGTGTACAGGTCAAGTCTTGCCAGTCATGGGAACCAATGTAAGGGAGAGATAGGTTTAACAGCCAGTGAAGATGATAAGGAGGCTGCAGCTCTACATCAGGGATTCATGAGACCACTTCTGTGTCCCCCCTCAGAGCCAAGCGTCCGTGTTTCCCCTGAGGTGCATGTTTCTGTTACACTCTTCAAAAATGAGGTAAAATTTTTTTATAAATTTATCTGGTCTTTTGGATCTTTTGGTGCATCTTCTTCTGGTTCTGGACAGATTTTTCTATCATTGCACAAAACAACTTACGAGTGAATGCTTTAATAGTTAAAGAAAGTCAAATAAAAAAGTACTTACATATGTGTGAAACTTTTACAACATAAATGGATTTGAAGAAATCTTTATAACATATTCACTATTTGTTGGACCATGGACGATGTCCTGTACTGCCACAGGGCAAAAGTCATTACTGGTGCAATGGGGGTACAGTCTGGCATGAGGGGTATAAAGTGGCCTAGGTTAAAGTATACCCAGGTAATACTTTAGTCTGGGCCACTTCAACCCCAGATAGTCTAGACTGGGAGCATCTTTTGTCCTGTTAGACCGGTCTTATCTTAAACCTCTGTCTTTGCATTTCAATGATTGCACTCTCCCTAGTTACACCCTGAATTCACCTGTCGTCTACTTTTAACGCTGATCTGGTTTTGTCTCCATGTGTACCATCCTTAGGACAGATTACCTTTACAGTCTGACTGGATGGACCTGAATATTTCTGTCTGTGCACACAGGGGGCATGACGAGTCCCCCACTACCAAACATTTCAGGTTCTGAGAGCAGTACATCGTAAGTTGCTCCCAGCAGGAATCTAATGTGGTTTTTCTTCCAGATTAAAAGACTCTGTCTAACACTTTCTGTTGATGAAGTGATGGTGGCCTCTGAGGACAAAAAGCTGCTGTGATTAATAAGCAGTGTTCTCCTCCATTTGTCAAATTTTAAAATTGTTTTTCTTTCATTAACATGGATGCTACTCTGAAATCTTCATTAATATGCACTGTCCCTTTAAATAAATAGATATAACAGTAGAAATTAAACTGTGTACAATAACTCTGTTTTCTTCATCCTACAAACAGAAAATTCCTTCCCACTGAATTACCACAAAGCATTTATTAAACTGTCTGTTCTGCCCAAACAAAGAGGTCCATTTTATGACTTTTGATGAGTGTTCTTCTAGTTTTGAGTGACCAACACACTAGCACTGCTAGGACAGGTAGTTATAATCCATTTCTACACTTCCTGTCCGGCTATATGCTGCTTAATACTTCAAACTGCACCTGTAACATTAATAGCTTTAATGTAGTAACAATGTCAGCATCTTGACAGTAGCTGTTAGCTTAAACGGCCACTGTATCTGAGCACAGAGCTGCTTGTGTATCTGTATCTTTAAGTTTTCAAACAAAGAAGTTTGGTCGATGAAGTCACCAAAAGTGTCTTAGGCTCAAAAATCAAGACAGCATGTCCTCATTATTCTCATCAGCCGTTCTCTCCTCAGAGGACTTTATTTATCTATTTATTATTTGCTCAATGAGGGTCATTCATAAAGAGGATAATGTGGGAACACGAGGTGCAGATGTACAGTGTAATACCCCGTGTATCAACATCTACCATTTACTGCTCACTTCAAAGCTGATTTCAGATCGACTTCAGAGACTTGTGTGACTCTCAGCGTAACACTGCAGTCTGGATGTGAGCTCTGTGTGTTTGGGGACACTCACCCTGATCCTCCTGAAGTCCACAGGTTTCCGGATCAGCTCGTAGTACTCTGGAACCTCCTTCTTTGAAGGCAGCTGCACAAAGCCTTTACTGATCTGTCGACCCAATCTGAAAAGAAGAAGTGATAGCTCACTTCATCTCTTGTTACTGATAAACAGTTTGATCAGAAAACATGTAAGGGAACATTGTTAGAAACTCAGCAGGTTGGTGGAACATTGGTCAAAGTAGGAAAAGAAAAAACATGTCAGTTACGTCTTTCCTGTCTATATCGGGAGTTCTTATTTTCTGACTCATGCCACAGTGTTCATTATCCAGATGTTTGGTTTATTGAGGAATTGTATTCTAAAAATGGTCACTGATTAACAGCTCTGTCTACAAATATGAGCCCCTGCAGCGTTTTGTTCCAAGTTACCAAGTCGAGGAGGGACGGTGTGAGAAAGTATAATCAAACACTAACAACAATCAATGCTTTATCTCCACTGACAAACCAACACAACAAACAGCACCAACTGAGATTATATCTGAGCATCTGAACTGGCTGTGTGGGGACTTTTTAATGTGTAGAAAACAATTTCTTCCACTAACATCAGTGTTGAAGCTATTTCTAGTGTTTTAAGTTAGTGATTATTCTACTTCAAGTAATGTGTTTGTTTTTATTCTGCCTAAGGGTAGCGTAGGTAGGGATGGGTACCTTTCACATTTGAAATGATACATTACCGATGCCCGGTACCTGGCAATCAGCACCGGTACTCAATGGTACCAATTTTCAGTACTTTTTTTGTGTTTATGTGGTAAAAAATATCAATTTGTTTAATAATAAAATGTATATTTTTTCAATTGAATATATTTGTTTTTCAATATATAACCTTGCAATGCTGTGTTGATGTCAAATCACCTACTCTTCCACTCCCTCACAGTCACAAGGATACATTTAGGTACCTAAACATGGTACCTTTTGATATTGCATGAATCGGTACGCGATACCTTTAACAGAATTCGGTCGCTACCAATGAAAGTACTTAATTCGATACACATCCCTGAGTTTAGGATACAATGTCTTGGGTGTTATTATAAATGTAGTTTGGATCTTATTTTGACACTTTGATGGTTTCGCACCAGGAAATGTTTACAGTTAATAAATTGGCAGGTGAGGTAGGAAGGGCGGACACTGAGTAATTTTAGCAACTTTTTACCGGGAGACTCAAGAACATGAGGACCCAAAGGAATTTTTTATAAGAAACTTCTGTCAAATAAAAAAAGGAAAAAAGAGACAGAATGTTTCACCCAGACATTTACAATTTATTTGATTATATGTGATCTACTCCCCCAAGGTTATTTTGAATTTGAGTTTTGTTTTTAGTAAATTGACAAGGTTGAATTGCTCCTGAATTAGACTCTAATGGAATATCGTGTCGTACCATTATGCAGTTGTGGTGCACAGCTCACAGCAGGCAAACGTTTTAAATATTGTGTACATTTAAATTCTCTGCCAAGGTCATAAACTCAAATAAAGTGTATCTGGTAACGTCTCACTAAACAACATATGAACTCTGCATAGGCTCTGTACATTCTGCAGCTGACTTCCTTAAATGAATGTTTTTATCATGATGTGAAAATATGAAAGCCCAAAAAAACACAAGACTAGATCGAAGTTATGAAATGAAGCAGAAAAATAGTTCACAACGCGGGATAATGAAGGAAATGTTTAGGGCTAAAAATGTTGTTTTTTTCCTCATATCGCCCCCTAATGGAGAACATGTTCCTTGGTCTGAAGCAGAGTTTGCTGATGTTGATGTAACACGTAACACTGCAGAGAACTGACCACTGATCATCTGGTATCGAGTAGGGATGCACCGATATGAACATTTTGGCTGATACTGATGGCCGACATTAATATTGCTGTTATGGCTGATAACCAATATTTACCAATATCAATATTGGTGAAAAAATAACTCAACACAGATGATGTGCTGAGGTAGTTCAGAGAGAAAGAGTGGCGTGATCATAAGAAAAGACGACCATGGAGAGGATCAAAAGACGAAGCGCCCGATCGAAAAAGTACATTTTGTCTGTTTTTAGCTAATGAGTAAATATCGTCCCACTTTAGGCATCGGCCGATACCGATTTTGATACCAATATATTGTGCATCCCTAGTCTCTAGAGACACCTGAGGGACAGGTGAGGTTTGATTTCATCAGTCTGTGATGATGGAACAAAGATGTTTGAGCACACTTAGAGACTGATTTTTACAGGAATCACTCAGAGTTATCAAATAGAGTGTTCGGATGATACTTTCACAGAAAATAAATATGTCAAAAAGAGCTGCTGGGCATTGTTACCACACCAACATCTGTGTTTTTGGAAACACAAAAGGTTGGAGACAAATGGTAGCATTGAGTAGCATTTAATGAAGTTTTTCTCCTCTAACAGTGAATACAACTTCTTCACAGAGCGCACTCACCCGTCCTTGTAGTTGATGACCATATCCACCAGTGTGCTCAGAGTTCTGGTGAGTTCAGGCGGATTTGGAGGCAGCTTCTCCGCAGGTGGGCGTCCTCGCTTCCTCTTGACCTTTTCACCCGTCTCCTGCGTGCCCTGCAGCTCTTTCTCTCCAGGCTGATCACTTTTACGCTTTTTCAGACTGATGTCCTCTTCCATGTCCTCCAGGGAACCGTTCTCTCTGGACTCAGGCTGAGGGTAGACACGGCGATGTGGAGTGTGGAGAGTGTGGAGAGGCGAGAAAACCCAAAGACATGGAGACAAAGCATAGAAATGTAACAGGTATTTCACACAGAAAGCTTGTATGTTCTTTTTGTTGTTCAGATAATTGATCATAACAAGGACCATGAGCGCCGAGGAACGGGCTGGAAGAAGAAATGTGGATGATGTCAATTAAAAAATCATCCCTTGACGTTCTTTTGTTAGACTGGATGTTGAGACATTTTTTAAACATTCCTATTCTGCAAAATTCTCCAAGATCCTAGGCTAAAACCCTCAAAACAAGCCATCTCTAATAAGCAGCTCTGGCTGAAACTGAAGCATTCTAAATTCCCGAGTATGGATTTGTATTCTGATGAAAAAGGTTTTTATTTATTTCTCTTTCACATCCAATTTAGCATGAACACAAGCGACCTCTCTGCCTGTGCTGTCTCTGCAAATTCAGGACAGACCATTTCATCTGGAGGCTTTGATGTTAGATGATTACAGAGAGGGGGAGTATTATATTTTATGAATGCACAATGAGATCTGAATACATAATGCAGTAAATATTAACTCCTGTTTCTCTGCTTTGTCACAGAAATTAGACCGAAACAGGATTTTACGCATCTGATGCTCGACATTGGTGCTTTGCCGCATCCTGAGTTATTTTCAACCATTTCATCGCTTCATTTTCGGATGTCTGCTGCAACCACTGTACTCTCCACAAAGGCAATTAGAGGCCAGAAACACGAGTATGCATGCAGCAAGAGCAGCTCGAGCAGCAGCAGCAGCAGCAGCAGCATCCCCGTCTGGAGAGAGGAGGGAGGGGGGAAACAGAAAAGCATGCTGTCCAATCCAGGCAGAATATTGATGCATCAATCTTGCAGCTTATACAGTACACACAGCTGCATTCAAATGGTATGATAAATTGAGCATGGGCTTACAACGAAAAACAAAAACTCAAGCGTGCTGGAATATTGAATTTGCACACATGTGAAGGGAACAGTAACATAAACGTGCAGCAGCATAAGTGGAAAACAATAATCATGCACTAGGAATGAAGGTGACTGTGATCCACACACTCAGACACAAAAAAACAACAAGGCATGGCTGCACTTAGAAACCAAAAGACATGGCACATTATTGACTGAGAGGAGGCAACAATAGGAATCCTGCTTATGATCGCTCGGCTCAAAATGTAGGCTTTGAAAGCCCCGCTACTCTGTCTCTCTAAGGGGCTGCAATCCTTCCAGAGGAATACTGGAGGGATAGAGGGTAATCCTCAAAGATGTAAAACGCAGCTGAGAGCCTGTCTGACTGTGCATGTGTGAGAGGAAGGCTGTCAGTGTGTGTGTGTGCATGTGATGCTCCATGCCTGTGCCTTTCTCCTAACAAGACTGCCTCTTCCCTGACTAATCTGGCAAAGATTCCCTCTCATCTGTTACAACACACACCTACACACACTCCCTCTTCCTCTCCCCCCCTCTGCTCTCCCTCTCTCTCTCTCCCTCACACACACACACACACACACACATACACACACACACATATAAACTCACAGACACTCTTCCCCCAGCGCGCACACACATTTTATCCATCTCTTCCTCTCTTCCCATGCGATGTAGCCTGGCTGAATCCTGAGCCTGAGAAGGAAAAAAGAGGACATGGAGGAGGATATTTACCTGAGTGCAATCTGCAGGCTGGCTATCAGGATCGGCTGCAGCTGTGGGGGAGAGAATTAGCAAGCCAGCATAGCGGCGAGCTGCTAGTCTCTTCATCAGCTGATCACTCAGAAGCAGAGCCCAGAAGGGGGGAGAATAAAAGCGCTATGTTTTCATATACAAATCAATGGGCAGGGGGAAAATAGAAAAGCCATACCCATCTCCTGTGTGCAGCTCTCCGAAGTCTTTTTCCTGACTCTGGAAGGCCCGGAGCTTGTCTCCCTCTGCATGTTTTTAATATCGACTGCTGCCAGACGCTTTTTTCTCTCTCTTCCTACCCCGCTGTTAAAGTTATCGGGTCCATTTTTTTTTTGTTTTGTTTTTTTCACTGTTGCATTAGAAAAAAGGGGACGAGCCATTTTCTGTCGACCAATGCAGTGAAGTAGAAACATGAGTCCATCCTGCAGCATAAAGCAGACATTCATGTCTGGGTCATACACTGTGGGCATGTTTGTGCACGTGTGGGGTCATGTCCCTGTCAAATATTCATCAGATGACGTCATCAGAAGAAGAAGAAAGAAAAAGGAAATTTATTCACCGCATACCAAGAATCAAAGCCTGACACGCTGTAGTAATTACATTTGACTCTAAAATGAACCAGTAACAGTGAACGCAACATGCTGCGGCCAAAATGTAAGAAACTTGAGCCAAACATGAGACTCTGATAAACCACTTCATCACCACCATGTTTACACAAGTAGCCATCCACATCTGGTTTCAGACAACACACATGCAAGACAAACTGGTTCTTGTTGTGCTCAGGATTTCAACATGTAACAGTCTAAATAATTAAGTTTGATGCAGTAACTGTTTCTTTAAAAAAATGAAGAAGAAAATAAAAAGAGTTAGCATTTGAGATGAAACCAAATAGCAACTCCTCTCAAAAAATATGGGGCCAATAGAAATGCTAAAATCTGCACTTCATCCAGTGTCCACTTGAGACTCAAGAAGTACCACATACCACACACACACACCAAGCCAAAATAAATAAATAAATAAATAAATAAATAAATAAATAAGTGATTTCCACGGCGGAAATAAAGATATTAACAGCCTGGTACAGAAAATGTCTTCAATCTGAATAGTTGGTTTCTCCAAGGGGAATGAATATTTCGCAGCAGTTGAGAAGATATTAAAGGGATAGTTCAGTTTTTTTGAAGTGGGGTTGTATGAGCTCTATGTGACCACTTAGGACATTAGATACAGCAGAAAGGTGTCTCCTCTCCCTCAGTAAGACACAAACTGTAATCGATGGTGACGAGGAAATAGGTGCTAACAGAGAGAGACCGTACCAAATTCAAAGGGTATTTTCTCTGCCCACAAGAACTAAAATCAAGAAGTAATACCACAGTTTAAGAGTACGCTACATAAAATATTTTTTAAGTGCATTAAGTCTTCGGAAATATAAACATTTATCCGGACCTAACTAACTGGTCATGTGTCCCTCCGCGCAATGCTAGTGCGCTCCGTCCCCCCTCCTCCTTTCAGCTGTAGGAAATGTAAACAAGCGATGCTTCGGGCGCCAGTTGTAGCCTCGTGTAAGTTTGATCAAGTATCGTAATTTTTTTGTTTATACTCTGAGGATCGTGAGGCGGCGTAGGAAATTCAAAATGAGTGACTATGACAGCGACGATGAAGTTCCATTCACTTTGGAACCAAAAGGATACCTGTATGAACCGGAGCACACAGAAGAGGAGCTGCTACGGATGGCGACTGAAAGGAATACAGAGGAAACATCCACGGACACATGATGAGTCTATCCAATCAGAGGCAGAGCTCAGCTGATTGACAGGTGGGTGCCCTAAAGCTGTCAGTGTTGAGGCTCAAAGCCCACCCCATTTCCAAAATGGCCCCTGCCAACCATTTGCTTCAAAACTCTGTTACAGAAACGGATGATGTGAAAGACACTAAGTCCATTTATTATACAGCCTATGGCTGAAACTATATTTTGTCACTTAAGACAAAGATATTTGATTGATATCTGTTTCATTCACTAAAACAAAGCACCAACTATGTGAGCTGAAATTACACCAAGCTGTAACTTACAAAAACTGCAGTACCTGGACTGACCACTTGGGGCTTACTCCATAGCAAACTCATTTAACTTATATTTACCAAGCTGTCTATGACAGACGAATGCATATGCATATGAATGTAGGTACAACATAATGTAACAATCAGAGTCTGGATGTTATACCATGGCAGTACCAAATAAAGCCACTAGGAGCCTTTCTGTTTTGGTTCGTGTCACTTACAAGTTGTTATGCTTAGAAATGTCAGTCGTCATACTTGTCGTACATACTTGATGCTACTATTTTAGGATGAGAATGCTGGCTCTGTTCACCTGATTTTTCATGTATTCTGATCCTTGATACCAATCCCTGACCTGCTACATGAATGAATGAATTTAGGGACAAGTAAGGGTGAAATATATATTGACTAAAAGACTTAGATTTAATCGAACTGCCAAAATTAACACAGTACCTCAGCCGATGCCAGATACTGAAATCAACACACCTGTTGTGTTTTTAGTCCATTCAAAAAAAGTTATAGGCAAATATTGAACAGGCTCAGCTCTTGAGGAAAAGATTAAGAATTAATTTCTCTTTCTTTTGTAGTTTGTAAGTTCTGATTTTTAAACATAACCAAAAAATAAGCAGATTTAGTATCTGTGCTATCCATAACTCAGCTTCCGTATGTTTTTTTTTTTTTTTTTTTTTTTTTGCTGTTGTGACCATAGACTGTATAAAATATGGATGAAGTCTTAGCAACGTCACATGTCTGTTCCTGACACAGTAAAATGATGCCAATTGGTGGATGTGGCCATATTGGATATAACCCGGGCTTTGAGCTTTCTTTCTTATCACTACAGGGCGTTCCTTGGTAAGGTTAGCCGAGCTGTGTCCCTGATTGGACAATCAGATGATCCAAATATCTTCGAAACTGCCGAGTTAGAAAAAAAAATTGTCCCTGACCATGAACAGGCTTCATTTCTCTGAACTGGATGTTGCTCCTTGTTTTCAGCTGACATCTCTTTTCAGTTTTCAGGTTTATTTTGTTCTTAGGATTGCAAATATTTTATGCTGTGGAAGCTAGTAGCGATTTTGCTACCTAATATGCTCTCTATTCTTTTTTAATACAATCTCATTCTGAGAGAAACAATCTATGACTGTTTAATATGATAGCAAAGTAATAATCCTTGAGCATACTTAATCTAATCATCTTTGCATTTTCCAGTCAGACTGAACCACAGGGATGAATCAGAATGGAAGACTCAATAAGTTTCAAATTTCAGGTTTTAAAGCCTGTTTTATTAGGACAAAGATTGGTGTATGGAATCCAAAAACAGCAGGCAGAAAGCTGAGTCAGATACACTGGAAGCAGGTCATTCACAAGAAACTCAGATTAATTCTGCTGGAACACCGACACATGGACAAGACACAGAAGGGAGATAACGGAGACTAACTACTCTCAGGATGTGGAGAGAACAAGACAGGTGAGACACTCTGGGGTAATCAGCGGCACAGGAAGACAGGCGATGGGAGGTAAAAGGTCTGCAACGAGAGGTAAAGGGTGACTGTCAAAATCAAATAGGAAACACAAGACACAAAACGTGAGGGAAATAATTTACCTACCTTGTGATATGGGGTCAGAAACCAACACAGACAACATCCCTTGGTTTATCTGTGGTCTGTGGAGCAGTGGGGGCTTCTTTTATTTAGTCTATGATGGTCACATTGCATGATAATTAGAGTAACCACAAAGCTCCCTTTCTTCAGAACATTTACCATTAATGCTTTTCTTTTGTTTACAGACCCTGAATTCCAGCAGAGTGACGGACTTAATTTTCTTTGGCTTTTTTTAGCTGATACTTGAACACATCTGGTTTCTGGGAATCCATTGATTTTTCCACCAACATGTGCGAAATGCGGCTGGAAAAAGGCAAACAATGTCAGAACTCACACACCACAGGAAGTTAAGACTACAACAAAACAGGAACAGAACTGAGCTAAAAAGTCCTGCTGCATGTTCTTCAAATCAGGACTAAATCACAGCGGCAGAGCCAGTCCTCGTTGTTTAAAGCTGAGGCTTGTGTGGCTTGAGCTGGAATTCAGAGGAATAATGAAGGTTACGATGCACATAATCTGAGCAGGTCAGGATTTGGCAATCCTTTATTACATGAGATTATACTCATGGTTACCTTTCACAGAGAGAATTACCCAACATAACTGCCCATACTCATAAAAAGTTTATTGGAAGTAAATAAAGCCCCACACTGATTCTTAATTTCAGATGATATAAAATACTGGAGTTACGATCTCTTGAGTTACCAGAAAGATTCAAAGTGGGAGTGCAAAGACATGCAATTCCTCAGGTGACCACTGGAGGTAGATGCAAATGCCAAGAACCACTCATTGGGCCCCATTTTAAACTGCATGTTTTCATTTACTCATGTTTATAGCCTGATTCAGAAAACAGGTGTAGCTAATCTATCTGTCATCACTGTTAACACATAGCAGTGGGTAATTATTTTAACCAATCCATTAAGGTGATATCAGACAACAATAGAAGCTGCAAACGGGTAGCTTTGTTAGTTTTTTGAGTAGGCTTCCTCAGCTCATCCTAGGCTTGTTTCTGAATAAAGAAGTTCACTCAGTTTAGTCTCAAATAGTGCTCACTTTAAAACACGGTGCCACAAAATGTTTAGAAAACAGTGGGTGACTGAGAAACGTCTGTGTTTTTCAGTCACTAAAAGGTAAAAGTAAGATAGGGTAATTAAGGTAGGGTATTATGATTTTTTTTTCCCTTTTCAAAGCTGCTCTTCAAAACTAACATGGACATTTTGCTTATTTAATACACCATAGACTGTATGAAGCATGGACGTAGTCTCCACAATGTCAACTGTCTGTTCTTGATACCGTGAAATGAAGCATATCACTTCCCCTCAGGCTTCATTTTTCTAAACAGACCCTTGAAGCACACACAAACTATAAAAAGGGTTTTTGAGATTTAGTTAAAATATAAGTATGAAAGTCAGAATTCTGAGGTTTAAACTAGGGATGTTCGATACCACTTTTTTTCAGACTAATACCAGTACGAGTACTCTCTCTTGAGTACTCATTGATACTGAGTACCGATACTACTAGTACTTTTCATACATAAAATTTAAATTTTGATCAAAGACAGCACGGTTACTGTGACATTTAGTCCAAAATAAAAAGAAACAACTCTCTCTGAGGTAATGCTTTTTTTAAATAAATATCAAGAAATAATATTAAAAGTGCAGAATAAAACTAACAACTGTCAAAGTGTAAGTATTATTAAGTTAACAAAATTTCAAATTAAAACAGTTAAACTGTTAACTCTCCCTGGTTCATTCATGTTGTCTAAACAGGACCTGACCTTTATTTGTTGTGTCGTCAAACCGCAGTAAGTAGCAGCAACAACTGGGGAGGAGGACTTGCCAGGCGTAAGATTTTCTTGCCTTGTGTATCGGCTGATGGTATCATTAGCCTTCACGAGTACCGATACCTTGAAAAAAAGGCTGGTATCGGCCCGATACTGATACCTGGTATCAGTACTTGCCCATCCCTAGTTTAAACCAAAAGTCTTATATCAAAGACAGCGATCAGAGATTCATCAGAAATTGTGATTAAAGTCTGAATTCTGAAAGTAAGGTCGGACATCCAAATTAATGTCAAAATTCTGACATTTATGTCCAAATTCTGAGATGACGGTCATAATTCTGAGATCAAGGTTCTCAGATTAAGTTTAAAAATAAGGTTAATTTTAAGTTTTAACTCGGAGTCTGAGATTAAGGTCAATATCAAGATTCAAGTCGTACATTTGAGATTAAGACCAGGATTAAGAGTTTTAAGTCAGAATACTGAGATAAAGGTTATAATCCTGAGTTCAAGGTACAAAATCTGAGATTAAGGTCATAAATCTCAGATAAAAGTTAGGGTTCTGAGAGTAAAAGTAGAATTGATAGATTTTAGTCATTGTTCTGAGATTAAGACCATGGTTCTGAGATCATATTCAGAATATTAGATTTAATTTAAAGCATTTTAAAAAAACAGAAATCCAAGGATTTGCCCGTTCTCCTTTGAATTAGCTGTGAATGAACCGTTTAGATGAGCAAAAAACAAACTGATCTGTGGATCATGATGAAATGTCAGACATGGTGCTTTTCCTCTGAGCTGCTGGTTGGATGTGACAGGATATGATTGACAGTTGCTTGTAGACCAAGCTCCAGGAGAGAAACTGAGACAAAAACCACAGACAGACGGTGCTGTGTCATCAGCGCTGAAGGGACAGTAAAGGTATGTCAGTTTGTCCACATCTAAGAGGAGACACATCATTTCACCTGCAGGGACCCTCACTCACATGCATACAAAGGATGGTGAAGCATTACAGGCTTGAGAGAATCAATCAAGAGGCAGGAATGTGATGGCTATTTTACAGATTTCAGGAACAGGCAGCTGACTGGGCTGAGAGAAAGAGAACAGCACACAGAGCACCAGATTTCTGTCGCTCTGTTAGTGAACACATCTGCATGAAATATTCACTCACTCGGTTAAATGACATTTACCACAAAACATGAACTAAAGAAGAAAGAGAGGCTTTAATGTTTGCTTTACATAAGAGCACAGGAAGCAGTGAGGTGCTGAGTTCCTGCACAGTGTGACAATGTGAAGTGAGTGGATCTGATAACGTGATGAAATAGAGATTATTTTCAGTATTATGTTCCCAAGAACCCCTCTCTCAAAACCACTGACTGTTCCCATGGAAACAGCACATTTTTGATGGCGGACCTTGTATATCATTGTATTTTATTGCTGTTGCTGGGAAATGACTCAGAGCGCTCTCAGTCTCACACGCACAGGCTCACAGTAATGGGACGCAGTCTCAGGCTGCAAGTGGAGGGTGGCGGCGACGGCAGGCCGCTGAACAGAATGACAGTTTAATTTAATACATCGACCCTGTGTTTTTCAGTGACAGGTCTCCAGTCCAACAGCCGTGCCATGCGATGGGAAAGATTTGTTCAAAGGTAAAATGTCTGGAGCATGAGATAAAACAAGGTGTCTGACATTCGTCTGACGCCCAAACTGCTGCAGCAAAGAAAATTTAGCAAAGAGAAAATGTTCGTGCATTGAAAAATGTGTCTTTCTCTCAGCTTTCTCTCTTTCATCTTTTTTTGTCTGTATCAGACATTCCTTCATAATCAGCGTTCTTATGTAAAATTTATCAGCAGTCTCTGGGTTGCAGAGCTCGTGCAGAATTGAATTATTGTCCCACTTTGAATGCCAGTTTTCTTGTTCGTCTGAACTCAACTACAGAGCAGGTTATTCTCAATGTTTGATCAATGATTCACAGCAGGGATTAAATTTCAATTTCAATTTGAAAGAATAGAGCCCAGCATACTCTGATCAAAATCCAGATTCACACTAATTATAAGCCAGCATTTCTTTGAATCTGTGTTTTGAAAGTTTAATGCTTCTTGGATATTATTGGGTTTCATTTTCATGATAAATGTAGACCAGATGGACACGGAGTACAATGCAAAGAGCTGGAGACTGAGACTGTCCTGTTGTACACTTCAAAATCTCAAAACTAAGAGAATGGTTTAGTCCTATCTCAAATAAAAAATGCCTTAAAAGATTTAAAACACTCACCAGACAAGTCCAGAAAAATGTCATTCTGAGATAAGAGAAGCAAAAAACAAGGCCTGGGCTGAATCTAATGAGTAAAAAAAATCTGCCAATGGAGCAAGAAACAAAGACATGTTAGTTTCTCAGCATAAAGATTTCCCAATTTAACAAAGTTGAAATAAGAATTTTTTTCTGGACTTGCCAGTTGTCTCAATTATAAATAAAGTCTTTAAAATCATTTTTTTACGAGTAAGGACAAAAATACTCAATTTGTCTTGACGTTTTGCAGTGGAGAGAACAAAGAAGTTAAATGTCAAGGAGTGACCTGAACTGTTGACGAGAGTTGAGGACCTGCTGGTTGATCCATTTCATGAGAAAATTGAGGACACTTCCTAGAAGCTGCTGATTAAATTAGGTTGAAGACAGATGTGAAGGCATGAAGCTTTTACACACAGAAATTATTGACTTAGACTACTTTCATTGACACCCACCTCAGGGTGCTGGATCTTCAGACGAAACATGCTGATTTACAAACCTTTGCATATTCATATGATGTAGAAATCTCTAAATCTACTGACAGATCAGAACACTCAGTTTTTAAAATAGCACAAGATCTTCATGTGGTTTTTGTGAGATCTTCATGAGATAGCCAGATCTTTGCAAAGCCAATATCCTCCCATGGCTCTGTCTTCCAGTGTGCTGGCCAATCAGAGAGAAGGGGGGGTGTGCAGCTGGGAGCCTTAAAGAGACAGCAGCTACAAGAGAGTGTTTGAGACAGAGGCTGAAATGTGGGTTTTCTAAAACACCAGTTGGAAACAAATTGTGATTTTTTCAGCAGTATATTGTGTTAAGATACTAAGAGGGCGCCAGAGGGACAGAATACAGACCAAAAACAGAGGCTCTTCTAGATTGATAACTGGTTTATTGCTGTTGTAATGATGTGTACCAGTAGCAGTGGGTGACTGGGAGTGACTTTATTCAAAGAAGCAAAAATACAAACTGTGTAAAGAGTTTTTGTTATGATTTAGACCCCTGTTGGAGGATTTTGACGTTCACTTTAATTATCTTTGGGCTAGATTACTGTAACTCCTTTTTATCTGGCTGTCTTAATAAGTCTATATGGACTGGTACCAGGAGCAGAGAGCACACCTTTCCAGTGTTTGCGCCTCTACACTGGCTACCAATAAAATCTAGAATAGAATTTAAAATCTTTCTTTTTACCCACAAAGATCTTAATGGTAATACAATATCATATCTTAAAAAGTTCATAGAAAAGTATTATGGGAGAAGGAGCCTTGGGTTATCAGGCTCCTCTTTTTAGGAACCATCTACCAGTCAGGGTCCATGAGGCAGACAACTCTACTTTTAAAAGTAAGATTTTCAAAGTATCTTCAGATAAGGTTTGTTATAATTTGAAATATTTAAATTAATACTGATTGGGTTTGGAAAAAGCAGTAAATCTCTTCTTATACAGTTAGACTAGATGTCTAATAACCAAACCGTCTCTTTTCTGGGTCAGAAAAATAAAAGTCCCCAGCCTGCATGTCAAAGCTCAACAACGAGCACATCTCATTGGTTTGATTTTTAAAATTCAGAATGCAAGCTGGACTCTTGAATTTTTTTCTGATTTTCTTATTTGTTTCACTCTAATCTGAGCAGAAAGGAAATAAAGACACAGTTGAGTGTTATTTCACAAATGACAAAATTTTTGGTTGCTAAAAATTGAAAAAAAAAAAAAATGTGAGCATAGATATTAAACTTACAAAAACAAAAAACATTTTTTACATCAAAATAGAAACATTATAATAAAAATGAACATAAGTGAGATTTTAGATAATTTTTTCAAATTCTTAAAAGGACTTAAATTTCCGCTCAAGGACCTCAGTATAAGTTGTTTTTTTTCTGAGTTAACTGTGATGCTAATCCATGCTATGGAGCTACTTGGTATTTGGGTTTTTTTCCTTATTTTAAGCAACTATAAATATTGATCTATAAATATTCACAAAAAGAAAAAAAATCTGATGATAAAGCTCGAAAGGTTTAACATGAACATGGACGGGTAGCATACTTCAAAATGCTCTGCCAATACAATGTTGCTTTGATACTGAACCACATCATCTAAAAGTTTCATGAAGTTTCGTTTGTTTGTTCACTCAGGGTTGGGGCCATCACCTCATTCAGAGAGATGTCTTCCACTAGAGGAGGACAGAGACCTATGACGAGCAGCAGCCTGCCAAAGACACAAACATATTAAAACAAAAGAAATAGTGGTTTGAAAACTTTAAAACAATACTGACGAAAACAGTTTAACAGTATTTGGGAAGTTGAAGCCTACCCCTGTCAGTCCTTTGGAGAAGTTTGTGTGTGCGTACAGGAGAACTGCGATGTCATGATGTCCCGCCTCCAGAGCGATGGACAGGGCTGTGCTTTCATCCTGTAGACACACAGATTCAAACACATAAGGTGACATGCCATGGTTAACTGTTATCAGAGACAGAATCTCTGAATCTGTCTAAAAACTGATCAAAACACTTTGTTCTAAAACTAGCATAAGATCTCTACACAAGGTGTCTTCATGAGGCTTGCTAAAATAAAGAGGTCATCAATAAAGATCTCCTAACTGGTTCATGACATGTTGTAGGGATGGGCCTCAAACACTAGGGTCTTCCTATCGCTCCGCCCCCTGACAGGCCTTTAGAGGGCTGGCCAATCAGAAGAAAAGGGGTTTGTAAAATTGGGGGCCTTAAAGAGACAGTAGCTAAAAGGAAGTGTTTCAGATGGAGGCTGAAATGAGGGTTTTTTAAAACACCAAAGCGAGAAAAATAGGATTTTTTTTAGCTGTTTTCCCCATAGGTGTATTTTTCTTTGTTTAAAAATAAGTAAATAAAATTATATAAAGTTTAAGAAGTAAGTAAGCTTAAGTTAAAATTTAGATAGATATTTCCTACCACAGTTTTTTAATTTTCTTTGTTGTAGTCTTTGCACCATTTCCCATAAAAAAAAGAGAAAAAAAACTGTTTTAAAAAATGCAAACCGTTAGTTTGAGTTTCAATTTAATGTATGGTATGCAGGAATTTTTACTTGTTAGTCAACACAGCATTCAAACTGGGCTCCTCCTCCTTGTATCATAGCAACGTCTTCATGATACCTTGTTATATGTCAGCACACAGGTGGGCTAAGTGTTGTTCCTCTAGATTTCTGGACCAATGGGAGTGATCTGTGAGCTCCCATCGAACAGAGACCTGAGGGGGAGCAGGCTGGAGGATGGGCAAAGGACCAGAGTCAGACCTCATCAGCAACAGGCTGGAGTAAAGACGTACCCTTTTCAGGAACAAGCTCGTACAGAGGTTGGTTTAGGTTACCCCAACAAAGTTTACTGTCGTTCATGCATCATAAACAAGACATCATTTTTTTCCTGTCCAACACATTTTAAATCAGTGCAATCCTAAAAATTGTGAATCCAGTGCAATTGCGAAAATAAACATACAGGCAGAGGAAGAGATTACTGCAGACACAGACACTGACACACATGTATGGAGGACCATTTAGTTTCCTATTAGGAAATTCCTGCAGTCCCTTCCTTCAACTTCTAACTCAGGGACCTCCTTTTGAACTGGGTTTGTGAAATCTGCTCAGAAACAATCAACCTTCACAGGAATATTGCAGCTACTGGAGTTAAACTGAACTGAATAATGTATTGGTGCAAATATAAAAACCCTATGGTGCATGATAATTACACAGCATCCATAGCTTGTTATCACTGACACACTGAATGAATGTTCTTTCCCCAAGGTTCACTCTGCTTTTGTTCAACACGATGTGAAAGGAGGTTAAAGTTCTTTAGCTCCGCAGCTTGAAACAATCAAGCTCACACAGTCTGCTCAAAGTGGCAGCAGTGACTCACATACACTGTCATTCAGAGAGGCCTCGCAGTCCGGCTGTGCCAGCAGGAGTCGAACAATCTCGGTGTGGCCGTGTTCACACGCACACATTAGCGCCGTGGAGCCCTCGTCGTCCTGCAGGTTCACCTCCGCACCCTGAGCCAGGAGAGCCTGAACCATGTCCATCCTGCCGTGACTCACAGCCAGCATCAGAGCCGTCTGACCTGCCTGGGGGGCGAAGAGCACGAGTCAGACACGGGGAACGAGATGAATGAGTCAACACATCTCAATCAATTCTAAACGAGGGAACAGCTCGTAACTGGATTGTCAATACTGTCTACACAAAGCGTCTAGTTGAAAACATGTTTCATGCTGCAATTTATTAAAACCTGCCTTAAGTTTTTATCAAAGATCTCATTTTCTAATAATCTTATAGGGAACATTGGTGAGATAACTTAATTGAGTTGCAACCATACTCTTCGTCTTCAAGTAGTGCACAGTTAGGCAAAACATGTAAAAAGATTTTCCCACCCCTTTGACATGATGCTTAACATTTATCTGTAAAAAACACAACAACAACAAACTGACCAATACATCAGTGAGGAATTAGAAAAGTGAACGAAATCTCTCTGTGAATTTTGTCTTTAGTTGAAGAGAAATTGATCAAGCTTTTACTTAAATAATGATAAAGAATAAGCAAACCTATAAAACCAAATGTTTAAGAGGAGGCTAAATTCACCACAGAGCGCACATTCAGTCACACATCGTTGGGAAGTGAGCAGATATGTATGAGCCTGAGAACCAGAGCTGAGCTGGTTTAGAAATAACTTGCAAAAAGAAGAACAGTGGATCGTAAAGTATGCACAAATGAGGTGTGAGAAAACAGAGAACACACTGACCTGGCTGGCTTTAGCATTGACGTCTCCTTTGGTGAAGAGCTGTTCAACCACTTTCATGTCGTCCGGACTCTCCACAGCTGCAAGTGCAGCCAGCATGATGGGTGTGTAACCTGCTTTGTTCTGCTGGTTCACGTTACAAACCCCTGTAGCCAAAAAAAAAAGAGCAGAAAAATGTTCAGAGATCATTTCATTTCACTTTGTTATGGCTAGTGTAATCACAAACTTTTACCACTAAACTGTCATTGCATAGATTTATAATCAAATATAGGAAGTGTTTCTTTCGGAAGAATTCCCAATAAATGGCTAGTTTTGTGAAAAATGCTACACTTATATTTTATAGAGAGGGTATTGTGCACATCTTGGTGTTTATAAAGTTGCCTCCACAGTACCTTTTATGATTTACAGCTCTGAAAAAAACTATTTTTCTCTCACTCATGTGTAAGAAAACTCTTATTTCAACTTCTAGCTTCTGTCTCTTTTGAGCTCTCCTCTCAACAAACCCCCTTCCCTCTGATTGGCCAGCCCTCTGGAGGCCTGTAGGACACACTCTAATATTCCGTCAGACCGCCTTTGGCTTTGATTACGGCACGCATTCACTGGGGCCTTGTTTCAATAAGCTTCTGCAATGTCACAAGATTTATTTCCATCCAGTGTTGCATTAATTTTTCACCAAGATCTTCATTGATGATGGTAGAGTCTGACCGCTCAGTGAGGCTAACTAGAAAAAAAGGCTCCAATTTGCTAGGGAGCATCAAGATTGGATTCTGGAGCAATGGAAAAAGGTCATGTGGTCTGATGAGTCCAGATTGACCCTGTTCCAGAGTGATGGGCCATCAGGGTAAGAAGAGAGGCAGATGAAGTGATCACCCATCATGCCTAGTTTCTACTGTCCAAGCCTGTGGGGGCAGTCTATGATCTGGGGTTGCTGCAGTTGGTCTGGTCTAGGACCACGTTTACACGGAGACTCCCGCAAAGATTCTTCCTTTGCGTTTCCAAAATCCACCCATGTTTACATGAGGACGGCGTGAAAACGATCCGCGTTCATACGACTCCAGGAGGACAAGACACTTCTTCTGTTCTTTCTTTTTCTGACGTTTTGTTGTGTGAGACGGTCGGCAATCCAACCATGTCGCGCAACACCGCCACCTACTGGACCGGAATGGCTCAACTGGAAATGTGGCTGAGCGCGCAGCCTTCACCTGAAACTGCGAGTGCGCATGCGGTGACGTCAGCGTTTCATATTGAAACGCTCTGCTCTGTGTTTACACGAGGCTGGATGGAGGAGTGGATTCAGATCTTTCCACTCTGGGGAGCGTTTTCAAAAGATTGCGTTTTCACTGAAAACGCAACGTGGTCTCATCTAAACAGAAGGCAAAAACGCAACGAAATGTTTGTGGAATTGACCGTTTTCAGCGTCATGTAAACGGGGCCTAAGTTCAGCAACAGTCTGTGCTCAAAGAATGAGGTCAGCTGACCACCTGAAGATACTGAATGACCAGGTTATTCCATCAGTGGGTTTTTCTTCCCTGATGGCACAGCCATATTCCAAGATGACAATGCCAGGATTAATCATTTTCACACATGGATTGGCCTCCACAGAGTCCAGACCTTAACCCCATTAAAAATCTTTGTGATGTGCTGGAGAAGGCTTTGCACAGCGGTCAGACTCTACCATCCACAATGAAAGATCTTGGTAAAAAATGAATGCAACACTGGATGGAAAAAAAAAACTTGTGCCATTTCAGAAGCTTATTGAAACAATGCCACTGGGGAACAAGTGGGCAGAGAAATGTGTCAGCATCACAGCCCTGATCTACCACTGGCTCACTCTGTTCAAAAAGGACCATTAATGCTGTTTTCAAATGCTTAGATACATTAAAAAAAACATGTCAGGACCTTTTTTCATAAAATAAATTTCTGCGACACAGGGTTTGAGATGATGGAGTCATAAAGTCCTTGGAGCTTCAGCAGATAGGGTCAGAAGTAAAACAGAAGAGAGGAGATGCTGTTTGAAAACGTGCCGAACTCTTGTTACTTTACCTGCATCCAGCAGTTTCTTTACAACGCCAAAGTTGGAGTGAGACACGCTGTAGTGCAGGGCTGTGTTTCCATTGCTGTCAGACATATTGGATATGTGCTGCAACACTGACGGGGCAATGACCCGAAACGTAGACAGGTAATCTTCCACGGTGTCAGGGGCAGCTGACTTGTGACTGGACACAGAGAACCAGTCTTGCTGCAGAGTCTGCAGACAGTCATTCTGCAGGGGACACAAACACATAGGAGTCAGTGTGGAGGTATTCAGTCTTTATATGCATCGCCAGAAATGACTCCCAAGTTGCCAGAGCAATTTCAACCACTGCTCTGAAAGAGATAAGCACATCTCGTAATTACAGAGATATGAACAAAAGAAGGCAAAGACAAGTCTCCGTCGCAATGTCAGACTGCTGAATCTGTCTTCAATAAATCCATGAAAGTGAGAGCTTTGTTAGCATTTCAGGTATCATTATGAACTTTTACAGTCCTTTTTTAAAGTTGTTCTTTTGAATTCTCCTTCTCTCCATCTGTTTGCCAATTTATCCAGAAAATGAGACGCCTGTCCTGCTTTGCAAAAACGATTGTTTTCGAAATGAAGACAAAAGACAATGACAGAAAATTACAGAGCCGACACATTCCTGTGCTTTGCAATTCCAACGCTGGAGTTATTTCTTTTTAAATGACATACTTGAACACACCCATCGCTCCACACCCACATCCACTGACTTACCATTATACATGCACAGACACACACACACACACTCACACTCAGACAGGCATATCTAAGCAGACCTTGTGGCCGTCACATGAATATGAGAGGCTAAACATACCAATTCCCTGTCGGACAGCGTCGTCTCGTCACTCAGGTGCTTTTTTAAGGCTTGACAAGCAGAAAACATCTTTTCACTCAAGCGGCACCTGAAAGGGATGAAACACTCCAGGTCACAAAAAGCCAGATCAAGCCCAAACTGAACCCTCACACACTTTCTGGACTCTCACCGTTGTTGGAGCTGTGATCTTGTTGACCCTTTGGATCCCTTACTGGAACCGCTCTTACTTTTTCGTGCTTGTGCTCCATCTTGAAAAGCATCCTTGATTTTTTTGTTGACTTTCCTGTCAGCCTCCTCGGAGTTATCCCTCTCACTCGCAGAGTAAAAAGACACAGGGTCCAATCTTAAAAAAAAAACCACACACATGATACATGATGAATACAAAATCTGAGACCACTTTTGTGTTTGTTACAGCAGGACGATTGTTACCCGGTTGTCACCCCCATGAACTTCATATTCTTCCTGTTGCTGCTGCAGCCTTGGTCTCCTTTTGATTTCTTCCTCACAGGCCGCAGAAGAGCAGCACTACTCGACCTTTCTGCAAGTAAACAACAAAGCACATGCCTTTAATCCTGGATTTCTATCATACTGACTTGATTTAGCTCTTTGTATCATCTGCCATGTTAGTGACACTTAACAGATTCCTACAAATCCAAAGGCTTCATTCCAAAGTGAGAAAGCTTCCCCTGACACCAGCTCCTCCTACGCAGCTATTCAATTTTAGACCCTCAGCCACAAACTGGTATGTGGTACGAGACGCCCTCCGAAACCAGAATCATTCCAAACATTGCAAGTGTGTGTCCGTAACAAAAGCCAGCGTGCCAAACCAGAGGCAGCCACTTCCTCTAAACCTCACAAGAGTTAAACTGGGCTGAGGGAGTTGTCTGGAAGTATTTTTAAACTGGACAGCCTTTACACAGGCCTTATTCTAGCTCATTATACTCACACTCCTGCTTACCTTGCAGAGCTGAGGAGGCCTGTTGTTCTAACATCTGTATCATTCTTTTCACATCGTTTCCCTCTCGATGGCAGATTTCTGTGTCACATTCAGAGGAATCTGCTGGAAGTTTGGACGGGTAATCTCTTCCTTCTGCAACAAAAGCAGAGAGTCTGGAGTACTAACAGCACAAAAACTCACATGTAGCGTACAGATTATTGCTCACAAACAAAGGCATCAAGTTGTGTTCTCTTTCTTGCCACAAGGGGACTACACATTTGCAAGCATATGGAGCATGACTTTGGAGTAATGAAGCGAGTTTTTCTATCTGTTATTTATACATGGTACAGTGAAAAACACGGATTTTAGTCTGCATCCATTCCTACATGGATAAGTGGTGTGCTTCTGCTTCCTGTGGTAAACTTGGGTACTACAAAAACAACAAACAGGCTCTGAAAATACAACTGAACTTGTTTCTTTTTTCCGTATTTTGTTACCGAAACTTTTTTTTCACTGTATCAAATACAAAAAAAGTAAAGAACTCTAGCAATACATCCTAACAAACATTTCATGAAAAAAAGTTTTTTCCAGTTTTTTGGAATAACTAAAACAGCACCTCATAGAAACAAAGAATACCTATGGTTTATTCATCAAACCACTTTCTTTTTTTATCTAGAGTGTGCTTACACTACAAAATAAGTTAATTAGATGATGGATTGTTGGAAAACCTTAGTAAGAACAAGAATCTCAACAATCTAATGTTGTGACATGACTTTTGTTTGTTTCTAGTACAGAGTCTATTAATCAACGGGGGCCATATTTAAAATGATAAAATCAACCTTGCTTTGTTTGAGTTAGGATGAGGTAAAGAGGGGGTCCTTTAGTCTCTTTGCAGACTGCGATAGACAGGCCTACCTGTCAATCAAATCAGCCATGCCTTTATATGGGCAAAACCTGTGACTATAATTAATTGAGACTAAAAAGTTAAAAATAAAATAAAATAAAATAAAACAAAACACAATAAAATAAAATAACATAACATAAAATAAAATAACATAAAATAAAACACAATAAGATAAAATAAAATAGAATAAAATAAAATACATAAATAAATAAAGATCAGCTTTTTTGAATGGGTCTGTGATTTCTGCAGCCAGTACTAAGTGTGTTTTTTTTCAACACTTTTGGGTAGTATTCAGATTATAAGACCGAAGGATAGTTCATTTTTACAAATAGAGAAATGAAACCATTGGCACCTCAAGTGTTTAAAACTGCAGTTCTTTAAATGTCCACTTGAGGCTTCTGCTGAATGTATAGGAAACCACATACAAACCAATTCAAAAATACTGTTTTGTAACAGCAGATATGAAAATGTTTTTAAGAGCTTGGTTAAAAAAAAAAAGATCCTCAGTCTGAATTACTCAACTCTCTATCACCACACACCATGTGAATGGTGCATTTTACCTCGTTATTTTTGAAGATTTTAAAATTGAAAGTTTTGCCCATATAAGGGCATGGGTGACGTGACTGAGAGTTGGGCACCCCTGTAGGTGTAAGCATTGAGAGTTAAAGCCCACCTCTTTACTTCACGTTTTCTGCATTTTTAAGTCACCCACTGACCACAGGCTATGAAATGCTGCTCTAATATGAAAGAACACTAGGTAAGGAAAACGATTTAGTTTCTTTCTCATTACTTGGAGCAGCAGACTTGTTCAGTCTCTGGAGCCTGTACCACGGGGTGCCTTTCATGCTTCCAAAACCTCTCCTGTTTTACCTTGCAGCAGACTTTCTCCAGTATGGTCTCCTGGTTCATCTTGTGTCACAGCTTTCTTAACACAAGGCTTCTTAGAATTGGCACTTTCCTTGCTGGCTTGTTGCTGGAGCAACTCTTCCCTCTCTGGAGTGTAGTCTTCTGTGAGGAGGTCTCCGTGCTCCCTGAGGAGCCATTGCATCTTTTCTATGTAATGGTTCAGCTCTGGTTCCCACTTGGACTGTGAAGACTGCTGGAACATCTGTCCGAGTTTACTTGGAGGGACTGAGAACTCTCGTATCCTCCCGTCCCCAACACCGATGCTCCTTGTCTTAACAGGGTCAGGTAGACGGGATGGTCCAGAGGCCATGTTTCGTGTTTTGAGCCCAACAAGGAAGTTATCATATATGTTGGTTAATCCAACACCAGTGTCTCGGGTAGTGACTGCCCCTTGTGTTTGTTTTAAGACACCTTCGAACAGATTCACAGTCCCTACACCAATGGAGCGCATCTCTGGACTGCTTCTGGCATCTCTGACCCTGTTGCCTACTGACACAGTCCTGGTAGCAGTCTGAGCGGTGTTAGTGTGCTTGTCTTGAGTATTCAGGACAGTATTAGTGCTGGAGTCAGTGTTGAAGGCATGTCTGGTGTTGGTGAAACGAGACACCGAACTGGACATGGTGTTGGTACGCTGAGAAGCTGTCTGAGGCGATGCCATGATTCCCAAATCCACTCCTCGGACTTTGTCTGTAGTGACACCTTGAGAAACGACTTCTTTCGCCTCATGGATGACAACATCAACAGAACAGTCCCCACAGGCCACTGATCGATTTTTGAGCTTTCCTTTCTCAGAGCAGAGATGCTCCACATCAGTGTTAGTTTCTGCATCACTAAAGTTTACCTCCATCCCAACTCCTTGAGTGTTAGTACAAACTTGGGTCCCAACACCTTTCTCCACAGTCTTCACTCGCTCCCTGACCTCCCAGTGGCTCATTGGTTCATCTGGTCCTGTGCGAACATTCTTCAAAGCAGGCCCACAACATGATAGTCCTACAGTCTTCACTTCTGTTGTGTCCCCTGTGCTGGCATCTCGTAGTTCTGTGTGGTTGCCCACTCCCTGGCTGGTGGTGTTGGGTCTTGCCTCGACGCCTGTGCTCACCACGGATGGTCTAGCAGAGGAGGCTTTATCAGCTCTGTTCCTGGCTCCTGCAGCCTGGAGCTCCAGCTTCAGACGGCTCATCTCTGTCTGGAGAGCTGATTCCTTCAACTCAGCTTCTAAAATACAAATTCTGTCCTTCAATGCACCAATCATTAGCTGCTGGGTGTCAAACTCTACTTCCCGCTCTCTGGTAATTCCAAGATTAGCTTCGGAAACTTCTATCCCGATGGACCTCATCTGTACTTCATCAGTGTGTGTATATTTGTTTTCTTTCTTAGCTTTGGATAAATCTTTGTCAGTTCCAACTGCCACGGACTTAAAAATCTTATCTTTGCGGCATATTTCTCGATGTGCTTGCAAATGTTCACCCTTGATGGTTGATTCCAGCGCCTGCATCTCTTTGGTCAGTTGCCTGAACTCCTTGAAGTCAGAGCAGACAGTTTTAACCTCTAACCTCTCCCCTGTGTTCAATTCTTTCTCCATGTCAGAACTCTCTGTGCTGTATCCCCTAATCCAGGAGTCTTCATTGAGGTCCTCGTCATTGTCACTCATGTTCTTGAGCTGGGAAACCAGCTGCCGCTTTTCCTCCTGCAGGACGGATATTTTCACCTGGAGGATGGGGATGATTTTCACCTGCTCCTCCAGCTCCTTCAGCCTCTGCAGAGCCACCACCATCTGGTCCCGGACGTGCTGCAGGTGCACCTGGCTGCCGAGGCTTGAAACTGGGGTGGATCTGCCAGAGCTCTGTGGACTAAGCCGAAGGCATCCTGTGCTGCCTCTGCCACCCAGGGACGAACTGAGATTGAGATGCATATCACTTCCTGTGCCAGTGGGCTTGTTCCCGTTGTTGTTCTGATTATACGCACCCAAGCCAGTGAAGGGGGAAAGCGACCCAGGTGAGCTCACGCCTCCAAAGCTGGCCAGTCGTCGACGGGGATACGGCTGAGGTGGAGGCTGGCTCAGCATCTCCTCACCCACAGGACTGTGGGACTCCGCTATGGGCTTTTCCACCACAGGGCTTTGTCTTTGTAAATGAAGAGATCTTGCAGTCGGCTGAGGCTTTGATTCAGGAAACATCTGTGAGGATGCTGGTCCTTCATTCCTTGAGGGTTTGTGGTCCGATGAGGAGCCATGTGGTGGAGGAAGAGGAGGTCGCCCTCTGGTCGAAGAGGACATTCCCAGTAGTCTTGTATCATCACTGCTGGATGATGACAGGGACTCTGCAGAATGCCATTGGCCGGTTGAGATGCCTGTCTGTGGTTTTTCCACATGATCCACGGCCACTCGGGGCCTCCTCTTGAGACTTAGCCGCTTAATGGTGGTGCCGTTTTGAAAACTGTCCACACACTTTAGATAGTCCACGTCTGACCAGTGCTGGTAGTCAATCCTTGGGTAGTTAGGGATGCAATCTTCAGTGCTTTGACCTATAAGACCAACAGTAGTACAGACATCCTTAAGGCTTTAAAATATGGGTTGCAAAGAAGGTCAATTGTACTCAGAAACCATGTATGACATCCAACTGATTAAATTTCTCAGATAACAAGAAATTTAATTAATCAAATAGTACTACCATGCTTTGATTAAAGTCTAACACTGATCATTAATTTTGATAAGCCTTTTTAAGCAGAATTATGAATGATTTTTAACCTTGTAAAGATAAATATCAGACAAAAACATCAGACCACTTATCTCTCTACCTTCTTCCCGAATAGACGATCTCCTTCTTACCTCAGTGTTACGATCTCATCTGCAAGTCAAGAGTCTTCTTTCTGTCAGCTCAAAGTGTTTTTGACTTTAAACTCTCTGAGTCTGTCCCATAAGAAGAGGAGGGACAGAGGAGGATGTACCAGTCTGTTTTCAGTAGTCACTTTTCTCCAAATGCTATGTCTCTCTACATAGACTCAACCCGCTCTATAATTACTCTGCAACTTTCCCTCTAAATGCCTAACCGAGGTCTTGGCAGGTTCTCCCAACCACAGACATCCTCAGAGTATTTCAGCCAGTGAACAAAATAACAACAAATACTTTGCACAAAAAGAATTTAATCTATTAAACTTGTAAATCAGTTTTTGATTAAACATTTTGAACACTAGAATAGAAAGGAATGCGTATGATGTGGTGAGGAGATTTGAGAGTGAGCAAGAAGATAAGTACACCCTGGACAAATCATGGGTCAATCACAGGGCTGAGGAGCAGAGACACGAAACCATTCAGTCACACTTGGTGTTGATTGCTGTGACACCTGTGGTAGTGTTTTTCAGGAATAAAGACTCAGTTTCCCATGAGCACTATCACCCACTGTTGTAAAGACTCTCACCAAGGCATGCCTTTAATTTTCTATTTTACACAACTTTTTTTGTTCAAGTCAACTTTACGTAAGACGCAACGCCATGAGGTAATGTATTTATTTGCAGTTACAAAGAGCTATTGTATGAAATGTGACAACACTCAAAATCTTTAAACTCAGTTTGTACCAGTGCTCATTTACCAACTTCAACCTCACCAAGCAGAGCTAACATTTTGTTGATAGACTCTCAAGTTTGAACAGATCACTGCAGAATAACTGCTGACTGTGGGTTGGAATAAACATTATCACGTACAGTTTAACCCCTGTTTTAGCCTGGCAGTTTTTGCTCTTGTGTTTAACTTTCTTCAATTCCTCTGTTATTTTATCTTTTTGTCAGTCCAGCTCCAGTGTCCATCATTACGACAAAAAACTTTTTTTTTTTCAAGAAAAAGGACAGATCTTACTTCTCACCGCAGAACTTTGTCGCACAGCGTGGTTTTATCAGAAGGATTTTCCGTTAATGTGCTGCAGATAAACGTATGTATTCGACCCTTGACTGACCACAGATACTGAGAAATAGCATTAGAAATATCTAGACATGCACTGATCGATCGATGGCAATTTCCTTAATTTTGGGAGATCGGTGATTGGCTCATCCTTCCATATGAAACTAATCTTATATACCTCCAGGAAGGTCTGACAGCCAGACATTGTTGCTTTTTGCTCTGAGACCTAAAACTCAAGACACTTTATTGGTTGTTCAAGTTAAAACATAAATATTTCATTCTTTTACTGGTATTGTTCAATGATTTTCAATGAAATAGGATTGTAACATTGAAGGTATATGCTGTCAGTTATAAAAAATAAAAATCGGTATCGGCCCAAACCGGTATTGACAGGTCAGGCTTTTTAAAGATCGGTGATCAGCCAGAAAATTGTGAACGGTAAACCTTTAGAAATAACCTATTTTGGCAGTGAAAATCTCAGTGAATTGTGGATCATAAACAGGCAAATACATAAAAGTGAGAATAACTCAAGATCAGTTAGAAAGTCCTCATAGTGCTTTAAAAGGAAATTAAACCCCCCCCATTACACCATCAGGAATGTCTTGGAGCTGTTGGGGTTGTGGGTCAAAGTACCAGTGCCCATGTGTGCACCAGGAAGACATACAAACTCCACTCAGAAAACCCCAGACCAGAAACCATCTTTCTGTGACAGCCTACCAGTGCACCAACCTGCAGCCTCTCAGCAACACTCACATTAACAAAATGCAGAGCATATTCCATGCTTTACAAAAAATATAAAAGCATGAAGAAAGAGCTTCGGGAAAGTAAAGTAACAGTTACCTGACACCTTTCTCAGGATGTAGCTGCCTTGAGCCATGAATAGAATTCAATAACAAAGAGTTTCCTTTGTATCCAGCTGGATCTTTGAATAGTTCTACAAATAAAAGACAAAAATTAACAAGCAAATAAACCTGTGCATCATAAAATGAGCTTTTTCTCTCCTCTTCAGTTTTGTAGCACCTCTCCCTCAGTCTCCCTCCTGCCGGGCTTCAGCAGTCAGTCACAGCTAACCTTACGCTGCTGCTTACATAAAGGAAATGCAATACCAGGCCATGACATATTATAGTTAATTCTGCAAAAGTACAGTGAGCGAAAGGCAAAGCCTCGGTGCACAAGAGTGACTCACCACATTGCAATGTCGTATCACTTTCTCCTCTGTAAGCACCTTCTGTTCTCAGCATGAGGAGCTTTTCAGGAGTTTGGGTTTGCAGTCTTCAGTGTGTGAGTTTCTTATACATACATATGTTTTCACTGCATAGGCGGGGGTTTCATTCCTAAATTGTGCACACTATGAGATAAATAATAGTAAGTATCAGGAATATAAATGTTAACATGCATGGCTGTCAGATTCAATATTGTTAGTAAGCTGAGATGGTGACTAAATGTAAACATTATCTGTTCATCCATCCAGAAAGGGATTAACTTCCAGCTGTGTTAGCCCAAGTGTTAGCCCCTGACCCTTGCAGTAAATGACTAATACATACCCAACATTCTTTAAATTAAGTGTATAAGTGTAGGTTCATGTTTTGTACATATACTCTTCATAAAATCAAGCTGTCCTCAAAGCTGCATTAAAAATGAATTTGTATCTGAAGTCTGAGTTTGAGAACATAACACAGAGTTTCAGGGGATAAATCCAGAAGTTTGCTTTGGATGGACCCAGAGAACTATTCCTGTAACTCTTTGATGAATTACACAGAGTTACTGGGAAAAACTTTTTTTATAGGAAAGCGCTGAAAAAAAAAGCAGAGACTGAAACAAAAAGGTGGCAATGTAGAGAGATATAAAGACAAAAAGAAGCTAAACATATATGTGAATAAATTTATTGTTTATGCATGATTATCTTCATTAGACAACTGCTGCATTGTTAAAGAGGGGTTTAATTCTTCTCCTCTGGAGCCTCCCTGGTATCTTTACATTATTTACAGCTAAAAAATACAAATTTTTCTCTCCCTTATGTTTCAGTAAACACTTATTTAAGCCTCTGTTTGAAACACTTCGTTTTAGCTACTTTCTCTTCAAAGCACCCCGCTCCACAAACCCTCTTCCCTTTCATTGGTCAGCCATCTGGAGACCCATCTAGGGTGGATCTTGGTGTTTGAGGCCCACCAGTAAGGAAAATGTTATATGATCTCTTCATTATTTCAGCAAGGCTTGTGAAATTCCCTTTTAGGAGTTTAAAGAGTGTTTTGATCAAGTTACAGACAGATTCAGTGGTTTCTACAACATACGAATTAGAGCACGACCGATTAATTGGTCGGACTGATTAATTGGGCTGATTATGCCTGTCACCGATTAATCAACATCTGTCTGTCTCAATTCTGTCTCTCCTGTTCCTGTTTGTCTGTGTGTTTTTGGCTGCACACTGCCCGAGTGCCCGCCCCCTCCGTCCACCATTATCTAATGGAAGACTATAGAAAGGCGTTTTAACGTCGTGTTAGCTGCTTTTTTGTGAGATAAACAGAGATAAATGCTACTGTTAATTCACATGTCCACCATTATCTAATGTAAGATTAAAATACGGCGTTTTAATGTCATGTAAGTTGCTCATTGTGTGTTTACATTTTTAATTTTTTTATACTTACTGTGTTTAAAGTTTGACTTATTTATGTAAGGTGTTTACAGTTTGACTTCTTTATTCATTATTGTGTTTATAGCTTGCTCTTATTTATCATTGGTTTATACAACAGTTCTTATGTTGACAGTTTTATAATTAAATTTCCTTGTTTTAATTTAATCCTGTTCTGTCTCTGTCTTGAATCATATGGGTATTCTAATGATTTGTGATTATATACAGTATATATCCTGTGTATATCAATAAATTTTATTATGTATATCAGTCGATACATCGGATATCGGTCAATATATTGGATATCGGCTTTTTTTGCCCCCAGTATCGGTATCGGCATCGGCCCCAAAAATCCCATATCAATCGGGCTCTAATATGTATATGTAAAGGTTTGAACATCCAGCATCGCTACACCCTCTCTTTAAAAACTCAGTGTTAATTTTTTCAGTTGAAACGGTTTGTTTTGGTGATCAAGCCTCATCTGCCCACATTTTCTGACATTCAAGGGTTATTATGAGGTTTGCTGTGCTTTCAGTCTTGGCTCTTTCATGTCCTGTACGTACATAAAGAGTGTTGGTGCTTGTATCACTCTTTGTCACCTTTCACATTGGATTGGATGCTGTATTCACCTAATGTATTTTTTAACATTGGTAACTAGAGGCTGAAATGCATAAAAACATTTTTCAGTCGTGCATCCATACATGTTTTTACTAAATTTTCTTGAGATTACGAGACCTTTCATTTGCTTTCTTGGCTGCATTCCATTTCTCATTAGACTGGAACAACAACAGGGTACAGAAAATGAATGTATTTAACTGTCTGATGACAAAGCTTGTTATTTAGGATACATTTCTGTCAATCTAGAGGCCTTACCACAACATATCATGCCACCATTGTCACACATATGACGTAGGATGAAACTAAGTACATTAAATGTATTGATGCATGCCCATTTGAGCCTTCAGCACAATCTAATCAGACAGTCTGATAGATTTAAGTTTATAGCTGACAGCAGACATACCTTTCCAGATTAGGAAAAGTGTGCAAACAAAGTTCATACAGCCTAGGTCTTTGTTCATTAACCTTAAAATGACTTATGTATGTAAACACTGGCTCTGAATCATTTGCAGTATTTGAATAAAGATGTAACATAGAGGTTATCATGACATGTAAAACAGCACCCCGCCTCAAATATGCTGACATTAGGTACAGTACAGCTGGAGCCCATCTATTTGGGATGGTTGATGTAATGTAACAACAAAATGTATCCTTTTTCAGACCTAAATGTACACAAAAGTAACGTAAAATAAGCTTAGACAGATAACTTAAGGATAATCAAGAAGAAACAGTAAAAAATGTCGACAATGGGACAATAGGCTAGATGTTGCTTAATCCTGACGCCTTGTGGTGTAGCTGAGAAAATACAAAATAAACTAAAAAAATAATGTAATACTTGTGACAAACTATTAACTGACTTTTTGATATTTTAATGCGAAGTTCTAGCTTTTCTTCGTAACTCTGTGAGCCAATACACCGTGTATTAACCCGCTGGCTCACCGTGAGGAGATGCTGCTTACCTGCGCAGGAACAGAGGATGGAAGCCGACAACAACAAACTCGAGAGATGCAGAAGTTTAAGATAAAGTCTCACAGCAGCTCTGGAGCTCAGGAATGGTCAAGTGAACCCTTCAAACATTGTAGAGAGTTTATATATGTTTCATATTCCATCTTTACTCAACCGTTTTATCAGTAATGTCATCCTGTGAGACAAAAAAAAAAGTTTCACTGCAGGTTCAGGAAAGGGGCAACAACCGCGCATGCGTCGTGCTCTGTCAACATGCACAGCAGGTGCTCCTGGGAGCGAGTCAGGTGATGAAAGGTGGGCAGTGAAATATTGATGAAGTCTTTTCTTCTTCTGAATCGATTACACGGCTTAAAGACGACATGATCACTGTCTCCCCTTCGTGTGTGTGAGAGGAATATTTCTTAAAGATTTATGAACGCTCCTGTACAAGACAATAGATTAAAGATATAGGTGTAAAGAACGGCTATTATTATTATTATTATTATTATTATTATTATTATTATTATTATTATTATTATGTAATTATTTATTTAAAACAAACAAATAATATTTCATTTTCCAACACATTATTTGGGTTTATATACACCGAAAATGTCAAATCTTACTACTTTATTTATCATTTTTATAACTAGTGTCAACTACTTAAAATACTACTACTACTACTACTACTACTACTACTACTACTACTACTACTACTACTAATAATAATAATAATAATCATTATTATACTATTCTTTGGTGACTGGATTTTTTTTTTTTTTTTACACTGAAATATTCATAAAGAAATAGGGAAAAGCAGTTATTCACCCTTACACCTCCAGCACAGATATTTTAAGGTTGAAAAAAGTTAATTTGTGAAGTAAATCTGCTAAGAACAGGACACAGCAACTTCAATGCTCAGATTTCATTTGCTCATACCAGCTGGTCAACTCCACAGCGACATCGTGTGGACACTTTAGAGAACTACAATTATCTACAGCAGACCCACAAGACTGGCTGGTTCCTTACAGTTTGACTAATACAGTGCTAGTAAATTAGAAAGACATATGAATATCAGTGACACTGTGTGGTCTTGCACACATTGTTTTCTTTTACCCTTTGGAGGAGACTTTTTCATGCCTGGTATCCTGTCAGGCTCAAAGGTTAACCTTAGCTCTTTGTTGTGAAACAGTGTCTCGAACCTTTCTGCAAGGAGTCATATCTAAAGGGAAAATGCAAACTTTTTTATACCTTGTCATGTCTTTATCCAGGCAGGTGCAGATATTGATCAATAACATGCACGCAGAAACACTCCGTAGGTGACAATTCTGACTGCAGCAGCTGATCATACTGCAGACACAGTTTTATTAGCACATTGAAGGTGTTAAATAAAATCAGGTCTCAACTTTACACTTATTCAGGAACATGCAGGGAAGGAGTTAAAAGCAGTTTCAGTGTTGATGAGTTTGTAATATTCACTAAAAGAGCACTGATGAAAAAAAATATTGATTTTTGGGGCTTCAGAACAAAAAACATTACAAACCAAGTGCAATGAATTCAGCATCCAAATAAGTGCATTTGTCTTTTTTTAAAACTCTGTTTGTACTTACCAATGAAACAAAAAAAAGGTGATGCATGACTACTAAATTTTTGTACAAGCATGTGTTTACTGCAAACTCCTGCAAATATACAAGGGCCCTAAAAGGCCATGATTAAATAGTTTTTTATTTTTTCTGTTTCCCCAAAATCTCAAATGAATTCTCCAGCTATCTCAAGAAATCAGACATTTTTTTTTTTTTTAAATCAAAATAGCGGAATAATTCAATCAGTTTTTTTGTTAAGAAGACAAGACTTGTTTTCCATGATGATGAGGTCACTTCCTGTGAATATAAAAATAAGAATCAGTTGGTTAATTGCCACTAACCGTGTGATTTGGTGGGTAGTTTGTGTATCTTTGAGCTTTTTAGAAAGGTAAAAATAAAACAAGATATGTTTTCTTAAAAGAAAAATGAGAAAACAACTGAATTTAACTCATTGTCTCATGAAAATGTCAGAATTAATGGGTATGTATGGAACCATGTAAGCTATTTTTATTCCAACATTATACATTTTAAAACAAAAAGTTATAAATAAACATCCATATCACTATTTGTTACACTATCAGGAGAACACACCTGTAAGCCTCACACTCTCACCGGTATCATTAGATGTACAGCTTCTGATTGGTTTATCTTTTTTTTTTTTTTTTTTTCCCCATGATCTTGTTTGTTTATTGGAGATTATTTGTGTTTTACTCTCTGCAACATGGTCAACTTTTTGGTTCTCCAGGGCTCTGAAAAATCAATTTATCTTTTTACTCTCAGTTGTTTTTAATACTTGAGAACCATGAAAGAAAACTCATGCCGTGAATCAGTCTGAACTTCACAGAACAGACAGAAAGAAGCTCTTATCTGGGATCAAAGAGAGCAGGCATTGAATCCTGAGAAGGCCTTTGTCAGAGGGAAACAAAACAAAATGTTCACTATCTCTGAACTTTGCCCTTTTAAACCCTATCTGTGAGTAAGAAAAGGCCTTTTCCATTGGTTAGAGAGTCTCACACCCCCGTCCCTTCCCCCTATCTCAGTTCTAGAGTCCACTCTTTAACTTTGGGACTTCACTCACCTGCTTCCCCTCGTTAAGCCATTTGGTCCCACACCTGAGGCAGAATGTCTGACAGAGGAGCCTTCGACACCAACGTGCAGACCCTCACCAGGTTTGTTCTGGAGGAGGGCAGGAAGGCCCACGGCACAGGAGAGCTCACCAACCTGCTCAACTCCATCTGCACCGCTGTCAAAGCCATTTCCACCGCTGTAAGGAAGGCTGGGATCGCTAACCTGTGAGTGGAGTTACCTCTGCACATTTCACTCAAAGTCTAGTATAAAAGAAGGAAACACACTGTTTCAATTTGATTGAAATTTCAGGCTTGTGAGATTCAATTTCTCATTTTTCTTCTCTATCTAAACAAGCTTAAAACACAAACTATCAGGGCTTAAAGTTCAGAATGAAATGAGACTCATGAAATGTGTCTTTCTGTTGCACAGGATGGTTAAGATGGTTAAAGTCAGAGAATTAGCTTAGCAGTCACTAGCAGCAGAAATGGCCTGCAGCTACATGTCTTAAAACCTTTTCCATGTCTCTACTTTGAGACATGTGCATCGTATTTAAAGATTAAAGAGTCTAAAAAAAAAAAAGATTGCATGGCTGCAGAGATGTGCATAAACATGTTGAGAGACAGAACAGTTAGTAAATGTTAACTTCAAAGTGAAGCAGTTTTAACTTATAGACACAGGCCAAAGGTAAACTTTCTGCTTGCTGTGTGTGCATTCATAGAGGGCAAAGGTCACGTAGATAATGGCCTGTTTCGACTTTACCCACTGACAGAGTATTTGAGCAACTATTAGCCAACATATTGTGAAAAAAGGAGTACAAAAAGAGTTAAAAATATAGAGTTATCTGTGTAAAATGATTCTGTTGTCTTTCCTCTGAAGCTATGGCATCGCAGGAAGCACCAACGTGACCGGGGACCAGGTGAAGAAACTGGACGTCCTGTCGAATGACCTGGTCGTCAACATGATCAAATCCTCCTTCACCTCCTGTGTGCTGGTGTCAGAGGAAGATGAGAAGGCCATCATCGTGGACCCAGACCAGAGGGTCAGTTCATCTGAAGAATAATTATATGAAGTAAACAATGTGATACAGCATACGATCATCATGATGCCACACAGAAAGATATACTCTAGTGCAACAAAACAAGATTCAGTTGGATACGTTAAGTTTGGTTAAATAGTGTCCACGAACAAAGCCCCTGACAAAAGGAGAAGAGGGCGGTGATAATTTAGTCACTTAAAACTCTCTAACTAAAATTTAAAGTTCAATACTATTGCAATAAAATACAAACACAATTCATCAAATTCATACAAAAGCTATAAACATTGCCTCATGTTAGTGGATCCGAGGTCTGTGCATATAGATCATACAACATTACATACATGGTAGACCTCATGGGAAACACCCATCAACAAATCTTTATTCAGGACTTCATGGAACTCACTTTGTAAAGTCTGGATCCAAAAGGACTCTCTCTGATTGACAGCTTTAGCTCTTCTAAGAAATGTAATGTCTTTGGAGGACATTTTCTGTGCATTCTGACTTTTCTTTTTTTTCAACTTTGTATATAGTTATTTAGTCATGCACCTTAAGTTTTAACTTGAGGATGCTCCTTTTTTATCATTTAGAGTATGTTATGAGACTGCTTTTCACAATTTCATGATGCATTTTGATACATGATTAATGTGATATGATACAATTCAAGTTGAGATCAAATGGTCTATCTGTAAGATACAATACAATAGCAAACCATATGAGACAGTATGATAAATTGAAACTCAATATGGAACAGTATAGTTTCATGTAGCCCTAAATCCTTTGGCATGGTCTTGTATTATGATTTATCTTTGACTTGAGCAGAACTGTTTTGAGAATGTCTGGTGTTTTAAGTTGAAATCTTTTTGTCCTCACCTAACAGGGAAAATACATCGTCTGCTTCGATCCCCTGGACGGCTCCTCAAACATCGACTGCCTCGTCTCCATTGGAACAATTTTTGCCATCTACAAAAAGGTTAGCACATTATCACTGTGACCTGGACTTTGATGGAATCAGCAAAATGCTCTGCAAGACCTGTTCTTGTTTTCCTGACTTTAAATACATGTTTTACAAAAAGAGTTTAAAAATATAACAAGTTTTAAATCATTAAGTGGGAGAATAAACCCAACAGTCATGTCCTTGATTAAAGTATAGTTCTAAAAACATTGATGAAAAAAACTTTAATCAAAGCTTTACATGTTTGGCTTAACCAATGCTACTCAAAATCTTATTTACAGATCAAATTAAAGGGAAAGGTTGTGTATTTCAAATAACTTTATTATGTATGAAAGATTTTAATCATAATTAGTTTTGCACTGACACAGCAATAAATACATGTACAGTAAGTTCTGAACAATTTATCTCCTCTTGTTCTGAGGGTCTACCAGCTTTTATGCCCTTACATACCACAGGACCTTCATACCAATATGATCTCAGGACCTCCTGGGGAGATGAAAGAGATTTGCACAATGATCTGTGAAAAGTAGAGACTTAGTGCTCTCTGACTTCTGAGGTCCAGCCCTCAGGATGTTTCATACAACATCTTTTTCACCAGTATTTTTACTTGGCCTCTACCTTGGGCCTTCCGAAGGTGATAACACACACACTCAACTCAAAGGCTATTTAGCCATCAGGGTCCAAAAATGTCTTTTTGAAAAAAGTGCTCCTGAAGAAAATGTAAAGCGAGAAAATAATGTTCAAATATTGCAGCGTTAGTTGTTTCGGTATCACATTTGTTATGTATAGACTATCCTGAAAAAAGGGGAACATGGAAAACAAAATTCTGGCGTATTTTATTTTGAGGTTTTAGATTACCACACCCACAGTCCAAAAACATGCTCACCAGGTTAATTGATCACTCTAAATTGTCCCTAGGTGTGAGTGTGTGCGTGAAAGGTTTCTGTCTATGTGTCAGCCCTGTGATTGACTGGGGACCAGTCCAGGGTGTACCTCGCCTCTCGCCCAATGACAGCTGGGATAGGCTCCAGCCACCCGTGATCCTGAACTGGATAAGCAGTTAAGAAAATGGATGGATGGCTGGATAGATTACCACAAAAAAGTAACACAAAGGACATTTGCTGGATAAAATCTGCAGAGAAATTGCTTCTTTTGAGCATCTTATAGTCAGAAGTGGTGAATAAGATTGCCCAAAAAAATCTCGGGGCTGGGGCTGGCTCTAAAAAGTACAAATATTGAGGCCATGGAACCTGAATCCTTGCAGAGCCATGTCGATTTCCTGTTTTTTTTTTTCCTTTTTTCAATAATAAAGATCAACATATGTCTCTTTTTGGTAGACAACAGATGATGAGCCAGTTGAGGCCGACGCTCTGCAGCCTGGAAGAAACATCGTAGCAGCTGGTTACGCTTTGTACGGCAGCGCCACCATGATGGTCCTCTCCACTGGTCAGGGAGTCAATTGCTTCATGCTTGACCCTGTAAGGTTTAGCATTATTTAATTATATAGTACACAAGATGTTGTTGTTTTGCATGTATTTATCTTCATGGCTGAATTTCCTTTCAGTCAATTGGTGAGTTCATCCTGGTGGACAAAGACGTAAAGATAAAGAAAAAGGGAAAAATCTACAGTTTGAATGAAGGATATGCTCAGCATTTCTATCCAGATGTGACAGAATATCTGCAGAAGAAGAAATATCCAGAGGTGAGGGGTGTTCAGTGTGTTTTATAGCATTACAAACTGATTGAATGATCCTTCATACAGCTTTTTTGGAGGGCCATAAACTCTTTGTTTGCATGCCTCCAGGATGGTTCTGCTCCATACGGCAGCCGTTATGTTGGTTCAATGGTAGCTGACGTTCATCGGACGCTGGTGTATGGAGGAATCTTTTTATACCCTGCAAATGTCAAGAGTCCAAAGGGCAAGGTGAGCACAGAGTTTACACAACAATAGGAAATGATAGCATACCTCACATCATCATCATCAGAGTGGGGAAAAGTGCATAATGTTCTTGTTTTTTCTTACCAAGTCCTGCCTGTTTCTGTTTCCGTCCTTCCAGTTGAGGCTGCTGTACGAATGTAACCCCATGGCCTTCATCATGGAGCAGGCTGGAGGTATGGCCACAACAGGAACCATGAATGTTCTGGACATCCAGCCCACCTCCATCCACCAGAGAGTCCCCGTAGTCCTGGGATCTCCTGACGATGTGAAGGAGTATCTGGAGATCTGTAAGAAGCACAACAAATGAGGTACGACAAACCCGTCAGTCTCACTCAGGATCACGTCTAAGTAACTAAACCACCAGGGATGATAAATTATTTTATCTTTTTCAGTCTCTTGGACTTCAGCAGGACAAGTCTGGTGCTGAGAAACTCATGAACACCAAAAATCCAAAAGCTCCATCAGGACATCCTCAGAGTTTCTACCCATTCCCTTATCTGTAAAAGGACCATGCACTTTACTCGCTCTGTCAAGTCTGCCTCACACTGAGCTCATTCCATCGTGGTGCTGTAAGAGTTATTTGTTGGGACAACCTATTTTTTAAATAAACACATGAAGAAAATCTTGTTCTTTAATGTGCACACAAATAAGAGTTGATAGTTGGTTATGGGAAGGACTATTGTGTTTTTTTAGGGATGTGTTCACACCTGGATCATTTGAGACAGTTGCTCCCAAACAGTGAGTGATCCCCCTGAAAGTCTGGTTTGTTTGGGCGCATGAAGTCTGGACTCTGAACAACAATGATTTAACTAGAAAAGCACTCAGAGAGCATAGACCTCTGCCAAGCATATTGTGATTGTGACCAACATTTAAGTCCTACTTTAATGTTATACTCCCTTTCAGCAAACTGTCTTTAAAATGATGATAACCCAGTACATATTTCATATTCTGGATCTTGGTATCCAGAATATTGTCAGGATCTGGATCGTACTTTTACATCTGTCAGAAATTATGGTGAACTTGTTTTGTATTGTTTAGCAAAGCAATCTGACCATTTACCTTGGACCTATATACACATATGGTGAAAACGGCCCTATCTCACAATGATAAAGAATCCTTTAAAAAGTCCTGAATCCATACGGTGATCCAGATCACCTCCAAAATTTAATCACTTCTTCCTTATCCCATTTTGAACATTTCCTGAAAATTTCATCAAGATCCATTGGTTACTTTTTAAGCTATGAATTATTCACAAACAAGCAAACAGACAAACCCTCCCAAAAACATAACCTCCTTGATGGAGGTAATGATAAAGTAAACACTGGTACATTAGCCAGATAAGTACTATAACACAAACTAGCCACACAAGCTTCTGATGCTCCATGGCTGTTGTTTTTCCTCGTGGAAAGCAGTCAAGAACCTGAATGAATGAATGAAGATAAGTAAACTGCCCGCCTTCTGAGTGCGATTTCTGACTAATGAGAGAAAAATTTGGTTGCACGTGGTGTTTGTTAACAACGTTGAACCAAGAGACAACTGCAACTATAGTATGACTTTTGCCCCTGAATTGGAACAAAGCAAATGAGCCACAGGTGTGAATACACCCTTTAGTCACACGATTTCAAGCTCAACAAATCCCTGTTTCTTTCCTCTCACTAGTGTTTTAGAAAACCCCCTTTTTAGCCTTTTTAAACTGCAAAAAAACTAAAATCTTACCAAGTGTTCTTCTCTTATTTTAATTGTACTTGATATGAGCTTGAAACTAGAATAATGTCTCAATACAACCAAGTTTTCTCTTGTTCCCTTTGCAGATTTTTTTTACTTGTCACAAACCATTCAGACCTCTTTTTTCTCTTTTAATAACTTAAAACAAGACATTTTGCTGGACCGGTCAGATGAATGTGGCTCATATCAAGTCTAAAAAGACATTTTCTACTGATAATAAGAGAAAATCACTTGATTTGGTGTCATTTTGTATTTTATTTTTTGCAGTGTAGCAACTGTCTCTTTAAGGCTCCCTGCTTAACAAAACCCCTTCTCTATGATTGGCCAGCCCTTATGCCGCCAACTCTACCACATGGGCCATTCCATAACAGTATGTTATGACTGGATGTGTATATGGGCCCAGGTTTTAAAGTTGTCCAGAGCTTCCAACCTGAGAAGAAGAGAAATATCGGTAAGTATTCATACTGATGGAACAATGATGAACCTTTTTTTAACACCTGAGAGCCATGCATTCACTTATGTTAGGGAAAGTGAGAAGATTAACAAATTTAAATCCCAGCAAAACAACTTTACACAGCAGTTATAGCCTTAAAGAACATTCGTGCTAAATTTAAAAGTTTTCATTTGAGCCTCTCCTTTCTCACAGGCTCTGTGGTTAGCTGTGTACAGTTCTGTTATGATTGTTTGCGTCAGCAGCCCACCCTGGCAGACCTTAGCAGACTCAGAAAGGTTTCAGCTTTGCCACAGAACTAATGAGCCATGAAAACTCGCAGAGCAAAACAAAAAGATTCAGCAGTATGTTAAAACAAAAGCCCCATTCAATCAATCACTTTATTTAGGAAAGCCTTCATTATGGCTCCGCAGAACAACAAAGTTAGCTAACGCAGTCTGTATCTGTCACAATAAAAACCTTTATTGCACCTCTGATCTGAAACTTCACATTTAAGAGCATTTCAACACAGTAATGGTAGAGTTATGCGGCTCTGGCAGCTCTTGTCAGATGGAAACTTGGATGACACTGAATTTCTAACTCCTTTTAGAGCTCAACTTTTATATATTTTCTGCAGTTTGAAGTGATCGGATCTGCTTAACACTGTGTGTGACTCATATTGTGAGCTGTGTGGATTGATAGCAGATGCCTGAGGTGCCTCAGTGCTCTTGAAAGGACCTCTTTGTATATATAGAGAATAAGAAATGATTGAAGCTGCTCTGGCGCGCTGGATGGAATCCATATTGTCTGGTTTTCAATAAAAACTGCACCACTTCCTTTGTTTTATATGTGTTTTGTTAGTGTCAGCATTCAGGGGGCCTCGGTGCCCGTGGGACACACAAACACTTACACATTACAGACACACTTGTTTATTTCCATCGTGTTCAGACTGTGTATGATTATAGGTTACTGAGTCAATATTTAGATTGTGCAGGAAAAGCAGAACCCAGCCCGTGTCCCTGCTACTGTGTGTGGCGTGTTTAAAGTATACATGTGTGCTCATGTTTAAAGATTAGATGACAAGTATAACCCTAAAAAACTAAATGTTCTATCATATAAAAGTACAATTAATAATAAGGCTAAAATCTATTTCTAAACTATATAAAACAATTGAAGGACTACTGATCATCTTTTCTTGGCTGCTCCAGAGTTTTTGCCAATTTTCACAAAACAGACATTTCCCTTTCCCCCAGAGGAAGCCACTTTCTGACCAAAAGCTTCTCTTTCTGACTATCAGAGGCAGTGGCAGTCACTGACTGATGATGTTGAAAACTGACTTCTTCACATGATTGTAAATGAGGAAAAGTGAAATGTGCAACTGATTATTTCTTGATACTTAATTTTATTCCCTGTGTTCATAATGGATAAAAAAAGGAATAAACTTGGCACTCACTCAAAAAGTGTTGCAGAAGAGTTTTTTGTTCCTTCAGATAAATTCCTTGTTTTTGTCAAGGCTTATAAAAGAGTAACATTGGCATGAAGACATCAATTTACAGTTAAAATACTTTTTCAAATGAAGAAACTTAATGACAAGGGGAAACTGCATAAAACATAAATTATCTAAATTAAATCTAAATTGATATTTAAAGCTCCTTTGAAGTTTGAATTGCTTTTGGCACCCCCTGTGGACCGAGACGTTTTTGCTGAATCTCCCGATATAGGTTAATGGACCCTGTGATGTCCCAGTGTCGGTTACTGGTCCCAGTGATGTCCCAGTGTAGGTTACTAGACCCGGTGTAGGTTTCTGGACCTAGTGATGTCCCACTTTAGGTTACTGGACCCAGTGATGTCCTAGTGTAGATTAGTGGTCCTGGTGTGGGTAACTGGACCCAGTGATGTCCAGGTGTAGGTTGCTTGTCCCAGTGTAGGTCACTGGACCCAGTAATATCCCATTGTAGGATACTGGACCCAGTGACGTCCAAGTGTAGGTTGCTTGTCCCAGTGTAGGTAACTGGACCCAGTGATGTCCCAGTTTAGATTGCTGGACCTAGAGATGTCCTAGTGTTGGTTACTGGTCCCAGTGTAGATTACTGGACTCAGTGATGTCCCAGTGTAGGTTGCTTGACCCAGTGTAGGTTACTGTGGACTAAGAAGTTTTTGCTGAATCTCCCCATGTAGGTTGATAGACCCAGTGATGTCCAAGTGTAGGTTTCTGGACCCAGTGTAGGTAATTGAACCCAGTGATGTCTCAGTGTAGGTTACTGGACCCAGTGATGTCCAAGTGTAGGTTTCTGGACCCAGTGTAGGTAATTGAACCCAGTGATGTCTCAGTGTAGGTTACTTTTCACAGTGTAGGTTACTTGTCCCGGTGATGCCCTTGTGTAGGTTACTTGTACCAGTGATTTTCCAGTGTAGATAAATTGGTTACTAGGTTACAGAGGTGCAGGAGAAAGAAATGAACTCTTGAGCCAAACAGAAACTGAGTAATGGTCAGTCACAGAGAGGGACATTGTTCTGGATTGTTCTATTTCAATAAACCTCTTTTTGAGAGGTGTGATCACAGTTTTTATTTTTTATTTTTTTTTGTCTGACTGTTACATCTTACCCCAGCGTGTGTTACAACCAACCCTGGTAATCGGGATGGTTGTAACAAAGGACCACCATGTTTTTGACATCACCTGGTGAGGTCTGTGATATTCTTAGAGGGGTTTGAATTGGTGCCATTTGTAGAAAAAAATTGTGGAAACTTTGTGTTAAAGTTTGGGAACTCTGACTCCAAAATTCAGTTAGTTGGAGATGCTAAAGGAAAAAGTGTTACAACCATACCCTGTCCGTCCTACATGATCAAAGCATTATAGCAGAAGTGATTAATAGAGCTACAACTCTGGCTACAGACAACTCAGACATGACAAAAGATCAGGATTTTAGGCCTATAGTAATAACAAACTAATCGCAACTCTCACAGGAAAACAAGGGACATTAGACATTCAGGTATTGTTTTAGGAGGCAGAGCAATTTATGTGTATATGACAGAGTAAGTACAATATGTCCAGAGTCTGACAGGAAAAGAAAGCTGACTGTGTTCCTGCAGGCGTCAGAAGCTCATAAGAAAAAGATTAAACTTTCTGTTGTCTTTACATGTACTCAGCCAGTGACATCCATTTTAAACTGGATTATCTGGCAGATTGTGTGCCATTAAACGCTTCTATAAACTACGTCAGACTCCACATTGGGTCCACCATCTCATCTCTTGTTTAACTGATCGGCATGGCTTCTCTCAGCGCACTGACAGTCGGCAGACGCTGAGAGCCCGTGTTTAACTCCAACATAAACTCTGCAACCCAGACCACCCTGACCGAAGCTAAGTGCAAAACCAAATACTGACTCAACGTTTGTGGAAGGGACCCATATTTGTACCTGATACTTTAGAGTCAGACCCCTGCCTCATGATATACTCTTATTTTGGAGGGAACAGTGAAAACAAAGACACGTTTCCTTGGTAGTTTCCCATCACAAGACAAATTTCACGTCAGGAGTTCTTTGATTCAAACAAGCCACTTTACTGCGAGGGGAAACTTCCCCCGTCTCTCTTCTTAACTAGTTCCTTTTGTTACGATACAGAAATCGAAGCCTGGATTGATGTGGGTGAATTAATGCCGTGCTGGATCTGAGAAACTGTGACTGCAGTAATAAAAAGAGCGATGTTTTCTCCACTGTTTTGTTCCCAGGCAACATTAATGCTTGCACACTCATTTATCAAGCTAACCTCTGATAGCATGTTTTATTAAATGTCCATCAGCTCATACATGCGATGCCTGAGTCCCTGATAACTGCTTTTCTTTAAGCGTCCATGTTGTCAGATGAGTTGGCAAAGCAGCAGAAGAAAATAAATCTCGGAGTCTTTAACAAAGTGACCCTGCAGAAAGGTTTATCTTTGCTCAGCGTGGTTCACGTACAGATGTAACCATGTGTTTTGTGGTATTTGACTATGGAAGTGGGAAACAGTCCACTCAGATCATCTTGATTTATTCTTTGGTGTCAGAGATGGGAAAGCTGGAGCAGACCACCGCTGCTGCTGCTGCTGCTGCTGCTTCTGCTGCTGCTGCGCTTTACAAAGGGCGGTGTGTTTGGATAAAAGGCATGCATGTGGTTACTGTCACTGAAGACAGCCTGATCCCAGCTCTGACCACCAGACTGGAGTCAGTTTTTCTCCCACTCACAGAAAACCAGTGTACTGAAGTCGACAATGACTGTAATGTATCTGTAAGGAATTTAACCACCAACTACAGGCCTCTCCAACCAGAAAAACCAAAACACTGTTTATTAAAAGGATGACTTTGATACGTTTACATTTCTGTGTGTGTTTGGATGCTTTGGCATTGGATACATGTCACATTTCTTGTATAAAACTTGGTGGACACTATACATTTTTTTTGTCATCTAAACACTGAGCTGTGTCATACATCAGTGCATCAGAGAGAGGTTTGTGTCCCAGTGTTATACCTGGAATACGCTGCTTGAAGAAGCAAGTGACCAACTCAGTGCACAATACATGCTGGTAACAGAGCAAGAGACAGGCAGGGTTCCACAATTTCCTCCTTCAGTAAGTCACAATATTAAGTAATAAAACCTTTGGAGTGATGGTTTTCTTGTAGACTCTAGAATATGAAAAAAAAAGTGAAACAGATGGTACGTAGAGGAGCTACACATCTGCATAAAAACTAAACATTGCTGAATGCAAAGAAAGTCTTCAAGCAGAAACATAGTTTAACCTTTTTTTTCATGCAGTAGTTTAAAAGTTGTCATGTATCTTGAGTTGCTTTTCAACCAGAAGTTAAACGTTCCGATGGCCCTGTGTTGCTTGCATTTCCATAGAGATCTGAAGTCTAAAAAAAATGAAAGCCATTTAGCAAAGATGTGGAGAAGACTGCTTTCCATGCACTGCAAAAAAATGAAATCTTATCTAAATCTAAATCTGCCAATGGAATCAGAAAAACAGGCTGGAAAATTGCTTGAAACTAGAGTAATGTCTTCATACAAGTAATTTTTCTCTTGCTCTATTGGCAGATTTTTTAAATCTTGTTCTAAGCAATTCAGGTCTCATTTTTGTCTTAAAATAGCTTGAAACAAGACATTTTTCTGGATTGATCAGGTGAATGTGGCTCATTTTTAGTCTAAAAAGACATTTTCTACCAGAAACCAGACAAAAACACTTGATAAGATTTTAGTTTTTGCAGTGTGGTAAGTGCAACACCACAGTTAGCCTGTTAGCATGTAGGAGATTTTGTCCATTTGGGCTTTTTGAACCAGCTTTGTTCATTGAAATACTAGACAATCTCTGCTGTGTGAAGCAAGAAAACAGCAGAGGTCAACCAATGTTTCAGCTGAAAGAGCAACCCTGTTGATTGATGACTTTCAGAGGGATGCATCTCTCTAAAATGTCTTTACAACATCGTTAAATTTTTACCTGGTGAGGACATTTGGACATTTGAATTAAGAAAACAAGACAGGGTGCATTCCCGGGGACGACTTCTATGTTTCTGCAGCTGTTTTTACCTGGATCTTCACTGACACGCTGAAGGTCTCCAGTTTACCGGGTCACTCTTTAAACTTTAACATTGGCAGCTGACAGAGACACATTCACACTATCAGGCTCAAAAAAAAGGACCACTGTTTAGGATTTATTAAACCAAGTCAGTCACAACTGGGTGAAATAAAAACACTGAGACTGCTCCACCAATCAGAGACATTCAGCTTGTAAGCCCCACCCCCCAAAGTTTTTGGACATCTGGGTGTACGACCCCTGAACAGGAACTTTTTCAAGGAAAAGATCAAATACCCCAGAACTAAATTTAGATCACTGATGACTGATTGTGATTTGAGCAGCAGTTTCATAGCCTTAATTAAACAGATTAAAATTCTTCTCTCTCTTCTGGGGTTTTTGCACAGCAAGTGTAAAGTCTAAATACCACAAATCAGAGCACACAAGCTAGGCCTTAAGTTTGTAAATTACTCCTGTAGCTGCCGGAGAGATGTTTAAACAATGACCGTGATAATCATACAGCGTCACCACTTCTGCTTCAACATTGTGATTACTGAGGCAAATATGAGGGCAGCCTCAGATCCCTTCTCATTTTCTGTTCTCTGAAACAGCAGCTCTGCTTTGAAGACATATGTGTCCCATGCTGGCAGGATGCTGGATGGATGGAGTGACGTGGAGATGGAGGGCTGGTCTTGTGCCCTGCTTCTGCAACAATGCAGGGCTGAACTGAGCATTGTCAGTTTCTCCTATGATTTAAACTAACCAGAGTTACAATTCACAGTTATAAATTGTTCCACTTGGATTACTAAATTTTTCCACTTGTCTCTCCAGTGCTTTGTGTTATTAACTTCCAAGACTTTGACCTTGACCTGTTATACTTTCCAAGAATGATGGCTGTTTTTTTGTGTCACAAAGAGGAAACTGGGTTGAAAAACAGACAAATCAAATATTTAGAACTTGATATGACGGAAGGAAAACTAAACTTTGAAGCAACACAACGTCAGTGAGACACATCTCAGCTGGTGGAGAGGTGTGGTTCAGCCTGTGTCATGATGCAAGCAGCAGCTGGATATTAAACACTGTTTCTACATTAAACTGTAAATCCTCACACATTTTTGGTGGCAGAGTTCAAAGACTTTAAAGAAACAAAGACAGTAGATAAAGCCAGTGTAGTCACTGGATTGCATGTATAGGTCACAAAGAGGAGTCGCTGCAGGTTTATAAAACCTAAAAACACTTCATGTGTTGTCCTTTTTGTTCTGTGTTTTTCTGTGTGTTTCTTATCTGTCTTTCACAGGTTCATTTTGTGTCTTTGTATCAAGACCTTCCATTTTTCTTTTCATTGTGTCCCTTGTGTCTTCACTTTAAAAAAAAAAATATATATTTTGTAGTTCTTGCTCCCTGTGTGTCTTCCTCCTCTCTGACCTCACTTCTTAAGTACTGTGGCTGTTTCCCAAAGCCCGGGTACCTTGCCCTGCCTTGGTCTTGGGGTGGGCGTAGGCAGGCTTCCACATCATCAGTCGCTGCCCAAGTGCTGTTCCAATGTTCATGTCCTCTGGAGGCATATGTCCTCCGTTTGGTTAGCATATGGCTAATTGACCAAGGATACACAGGTGTATCCTTCGCTGCCTTGCCATGGCTATAAATACCCAACATGCAATGTGTGAATCTACAAAAAAGGAAAAAAAAATGGTAGCAAAATGACGCTCCAGAGAGAGACGCTCTAGCGGAGGTGTGTGGTAAATTCCAATTCAAATGTAAGCAACAAAATACACCACTGAAAATAACAACTTATACCATGTCCAACACTTAACTCTTTTGTGTGTCACTCACGTAACTATAATTACTGAGAAGCTGCACCTGCAGAGTTTCAATGATGAGACAATAAAAAAGCAAAAAGTGTACAAAAGGGGCAAGCCATGACAATATTTGTAGCAGCTTGAGCTACTCCCACATTTGTATTAACTTTCCAAGCACTGTCCACAGTGCAACACGTTATGTGAGACAATAGCTGCGTTTCCACCAAGCAGTCCGGGTCGGTTCGTCTCGGTACGGCGCGCTTTTAGCGGCGTTTCCACTGACTCATCCCGGGACGGATCCCCAAAAACCGAGACGAGCCGTCCCACTTTTTTGGGACCCTTTCGTTTGGGTGCCAGACTGAACCGATCCGCTCTCGGAAGGTGGAGCAACACACTGCAGACGGTTGATTGGTCAAAAGAATCGTCACTCACCCCAACAGCGGCTGCATTTCTCCTGGTGGCACAGAGATTTCTCTGAAACGAAGCTTGATTGCACTTTGTAACAGAGAGTTACATGAAAATCACAAAGAGGACGAAATTCTGCATGTCTTCCATCCATGCTCTTTGTTTACTGTGTCGCGTTTTCTTCTTTGTTGGATTTCATCGCGGGGTAAGCTGCTACGGCGTCGCGCTATTGTTTACCAGCTGTGGCTTCCGGCATCCGGCTTACACGCCGCCTACCACGAGAGGGCACAGTTTGCCGTGGAAACGCAAACGGGATGAAACTTAACTGTCCCAAACCGTCCCAAACCGTACTGAACCGACCCGTACTGCTTGGTGGAAACGCAGCTAATGTAACTCCAATTACACAAAAATTTGTGACAGGAATCTGATGGTAAAAAAAAATATGCCTTTGTGGGCTGTTCCATTAGCATCTCCTTTTGAGCAGAGGCAGGACACTTGCCTTGGATTGGAAGATAGTGGCTTAGGAGGCACTGCCTTTCAAGGCAAGGCAAGGCAAGGTACCTGGGCTTTGGGAAACAGCCCACCTGTGCGTCTCTTTCACACACCTGTGTCCTGATGCTCATTACTCTGTGTGTGTTTCTTCCTGTCTTGGTCAGTTTGTCCACAAAGACATTTTCTCAGTGATTTTGGGAACTTGTTTATTGACCATTTAACTTTGTAGTCTGTTTTTAATGGGATCCTCTCCATCTGTCGCCTTCAAGTCGAGACATCACAGGAGCTTTAGGATGATCTACTTCTTTTCTCTTCTGCTCCTGAGGAGGTTTTCTTTCTCCCGAGTTCCTTGTCAAAGTCTTCATCTATACAAAATTCTTCTCTTGTTTCTGAGGAGGAAAGTGATCAGAGTCCAATTTCAAGCAAGCCTTCATCTGCCTTTATGTCTCTGTCTCCTCAGACACCCTCACTGATATTACCACAGAGGAACGTGTCAAGTTTTTTTTATCCTTCTGTCATTGTACCTCAGACTTATCACCTGACCAGAGTCGGAGTCTCTGCCCTGAAAAACTCATCAGCTACGGAGAGTTTCCATTGTTCTGTGTAACACAGATTTCACAGCAGACGTCATTAATCTGCCGCAGTGCCCAGTTTCATTTCTCTTTCTTTGTGATGGCTAAACCAGCGTCTTCCTCTCAGACTGGAGTTTAACTTCAGATCTCTTTTACAGCCTGTCTGCATTTCTGCAAAATCTCCAGGTGAAAATAAAAATAACAACAGGACATGAATCTTCTTAAATTCCCTGAAACCAGCTCAAAGAAATCTGATAGTCCTTCAGATTGGAGTCAGATACAACAAAACAGCCGTCTATCTTCACATCACAGTGAGTCCCAAATGGTTGTGGCTTCCTGAGTATACTTGGTGCTTTAAAGTCAGAATGACCCACGACTGAACTCTGAGTTCAAAGTCAAATCCCTTTCCTGTCATGTTCTCTACATCCTCCCTGGAGAGAAACGTTCAGTTTCAGAACATTTGGTACCGTGCTCCAACATCTCATGTGTAATACAATCATGCTAGGACACCACTAGTTAGCATTAGTTTTATAATGTTGAGTCTTTTCCTTGGTTTTCCTTAAATGAGATTTTTGATGATGATAGCTTTAAGCATTGAACACAAATTCCTGCTGAGGTGAGGCAGAATTTCACGACTAAGTTTTGTAGTTTTTGACCCTCAGTCCATGTTTCTGTTGTTGGTGTGGCTTTGATCCAGAGGATCCAGTTGCTTGTGTCTTGTCTAGTCTCTGTGGTGCATACCTTACAAAAGAAAAACTAAAAAGATGTGTCAAAACTAAATCAAAGATGACAGCAACTCTGCATATTTCTGCCATGAGCCGGCATGAAATCTTGAAGTCATTTTTGTGTTTTTGAACAAAAGCGTGAGAGCGTCTTTCTTTCTCCTGTGTGAAAGAATGAAGAGAATCGAACATATCTCAGACAGACATCGGAGAGTCTTCCAGGAGACAGAAAAATGGAAAAATGCAGGCAGGAAAACATTTGGCAGCTTTCAGAAATCGGCTGCCTCTCCTCCCTCCCCTCTCCCTGTCTGTCTCTCTCTGGGCTTGGAAACACTTGAATACAAAGTTCAGTGGCTTGTAGCCGCTTGTGTGTAATGACTTCTGACAGCAGTGGAGACAAACTGAAGAGCACGTCTGTCCCTGCATGAGCATTTACAAATCTACTCCCAGGAACCACATTCCAATTCTGGAAACTCTATTATATGCAAGTCGCCATGAACGACCGCGTCTACAGGATGCACATCCAGAGGTGCCAGTTTGAAGTCAACGGACAAGACTGGAGCAGAAAAGTGGCCTCATATTTCCCCCTAAAACAATCTGAGGAGTTTGCTCTCAGAGGAAAGAATCACAGTGATGTATTGGAGTAATTGAAGAGGTACAGTTTGGGGGAGAGCAGCAGCTGCTGGCTCCATCACACAGAGCTGCTGGCTCGACTCAATCTGGCTCTTGTTCTTATCTGGCTGCTCTCCAACACTGATGGGATTTGCGCTCTGCTGTGTGTTATGAACTGCTTCTTAACAGTGAAGTGAAAGTGTTGGCAGGGTGTGTGCTTCAGATCCTAGAGGAGGAAGGTTATAAGCCATATGCTGTGGAGAGTGTGCCTCCACAAAGGATAAAAACACCCAGACTTAGCGCTAAAGTTAAACACGAAAACTGATATACCTACTACCCCTGTCACCCTGGAATCTGGATGTATAATTAATATGTATGAGAAGCTGTATTCAAACATGTAAAACTTCTGGAAACTGAAGTTTTCAGGATGGGAAAATTGCTTGCCAGACTTCTACTTACAATAGAAATCCTGCAAGCTATCAGGCACAGCAGGTTAGACATAAAACAACAATACTAAATGTTCAGACTGAGTGTGCAGGTTTTCAAACCTTTACATATTCAAATGGTGTAGAAATCCCTGAATCTGTCTTTGTTTTGCAAGATCTTCACGAAACTTGCTGGTTTGATGAAATCATCACAAAGGGATCTCCTAACTGGTTCATGAGCCTCAAACTCTAAAATCGACGCACAGCTGGCCAATCAGAAAGAAAGGGGGTTTCTGCAACGGGAAGTCTTAAAGTGGCAGAAGCTAAGATAAGGACCTGATCTACTAAAGGTTGGCATCTATTATAACATGTCAAATGTGCAAAATAGTATGCACAATATATTTAGTGTGTTTGCCTTCATGATTATGTAGATTATCAGAATGTGCACAATTCTAGGAGGAGGAGATGCAAATGCAACCGTTTAGCACCCGCTGGGTGATTTATCAAACCTGAAACTGATTGTGGTCTGTGTTTTGGCGTCTATATTTAGCACGTTTAAAAGGCAAGTGTAATTTGGCACAGGGTTAGGCAGCACAAATGGCTGTGATCATTGTGGCGAGAAGGAGGCATAGGTTTGATGAAAGACAATGGAGAAAAAAAAAATTCTGTCCACATGTCTATATATTTGGACAGTCAGAAATAAAATCTGATTTCAAACCATCTTTTCATTTTATCTGCAGATCTTCTGGTTTCACTCACATCATTTAACTTGTCATAGATAGGTTCCCATTTCCTTTTCTTCTGTTGGAGTTCACCAGTTTATTTAGCTCCTCCATCATGACCTTCAACTCCATGGCTTCAAACTTCATTTTTCATTTACATTCAGTCTGTTCTCCCAAACTCTCTATGGTGACAGTTAGAGATTTGTACCTTTCACATTTGAAACGATACGATACCTGGCAATCGGTACCAGTACTCAACGGTATCACTTTTCTGTAGTTTTTTGTGTTAGTTTGGTAAAAAAAATATACATTTGTTTAACAATAGAATATCACATGTTTTCAATTTTACATATTTATTCTCCAATTCATAACTTTGCAATACTGTGTTCACGTCCAGCATGAAAAACCACCTACTCTTCCCAGAAAACCCATCCAGGCAGAAAACCCATCCATAGTGACTGTCAGTAGCATGAGCAAAATCTGCATTGAAGTAGGACGGTCCGCATCACTTTTGCACCTGTTATTAATTCCACATGCAACCATAGCAGATCACCTGCAACACCCACTAATAGCACATGCAATTTTTTAGTTTGCACATGTGATTTAACACTCACTATTTAGGATTTTAGTAAATGAGGTCCAAAGTGTTCCAGACAGAGGCTGTAATAAAGGTTTTCTAAAACACCAGTGTGATTTTTTGGTGCTGTAACCAAGGAGGTTATGTTTTGGGGAGTTTTTCTGTTTGTCTGAACAACATAAATCCAAAAGTAATGAACAGATCTTTATGAAACTTTCAGGAAATTGTCAAAAGAGGATAAGGAAGAAGTGATTAAACTTTGGAGGTGATCCAGATCACTGTCTGGACCCAGGACTTTTTTAAAGGATTCTTAATCATTGTGAGATAGAGCTGTTTTCACCATATGTGTATATAACTCTATGATAAATGGTTGGATTGCTTTGCAAAACAATACAAGACAAGGTCACCATAATTTCTGACAGATGTAAAAGTATAATCCAGATCCTGGCAATATTCTGGATACTAAGATCTGGAATATGAAATATGTACTGGGTCATCATCATTTTCAACACTGTCAGGAAACAAATTATTGTACAAACCTGCAACTAACACCAAATTGTCGCAGACAGTCTGCTGAAAGAGAGTATAACAGTAGGACTAAAGTCTGCGCTCTCTGAGTGCCTTTCTTGTAAATTACAGCTACCATGGGGCACCAGAGGAACAGAGTAGTGACACCATCTCTTGAAGAAGCTGAATGAAAGTCAGAGGACTGTTGTGAACTCTGGTTCCAGTGGCTGTAAGAACATGCCATGTTCCTGGAGTTGTAAGGGAATGTAGACCCTTGAGCAGCTCGACATTTGGTCTTCTCTAACCTCTTTGAAGTCGCCTTGAAGTGACTCTGACGTGGTCCTGTTGCTCTGGTATGCCTGCTGGGTGAGGTGAAGGGAGGAGGGGTGAGGTGAGCGAGGCTTGTTTGGCTCAGAAACTCCTCTGCTCTTGTCTTGACTCCTCTCTAATCTCTCTAATTGGAATCAGGGGGGCCTGAGGGGCCCCTGAGAGCTGCCAGATCTTTGTGGTCATGGTGTGGTGAAGTGACAGGGTCAGGAGAACAAAGTGGTCTGAGTGACTGAGAGGTTTTGGTTTCTCCTCTTTCTGGGGCTGGCTTGAAGGCCTGAGTGGGTCTGGTCTAATGGTATTTGTTTACAGTTTTTTCTCCTCAGACTGTTTTCCTCATGGAGTGTTATTGTGGAAAAACAGGCTTAACACTTTACCAGAGGTTAAGCACAGGATCACCACTCTTTCACACCATTAGTGGCAGGAAATAGCTCTGAATGGACTGTAATAACGAGCCAAATGTGTTTTTGTCTTTCTCTGCTGTGTTGATCTGATACTTTCTAAGCTACATGTCCTAAAATCATGATTTCTCAGCCCTCACATCTTCATCGATGTGCGGGATCACAGCTGGGCAGCCATGGTTGGTTATATTTCATGGTGTAAACGTGTGAGACAGCAGCTCTGCATGTGTTCCAGCAGCTGTCATTTGTCACAGCAGGGAAGCAACACAACCCCAGTGTTTTCAGAAGAAGCTGTTCTTCATTACTGACAGGCCTCATATTCAGTGAGAACACAGACACTGAAATCTATCTTTCAAATCCACATTTGTTTATATGATATATTAAACCAGATGTTCAGTATATAAAACTCACTCAGTGAGGAATTATGAGCAGATATCTGGGATCCTGCTCACCCTGTCTGGGCTGTAATTCCTGTAACCTTTCACTTCATATTATCACATTTTTTATTTATGACAATGTCAACACAAAATACAGATTAACAAGGATTTCATGCTGTTATAGATTACCGTGCTCTAAAATATGGCTATCGACTTCCTCCAACAGCATAACCTTAAGTAAACCACAGTTCACAGTGTGATGCAACACTTTAGTCCTACTTTAATGTTATACTTTCTTTCAGCAGACTGTCTGCTACAATTTGGTGTTAGTTGCAGGTTTGTACAATAATTTGTTACCTGACAGTGTTGAAAATGATGATGACCCAGTACATATTCTATATTCCAGATCTTAGTATCCAGAATATTGCCAGGATCTGGATCGTACTTTTACATCTGTCAGAAGTTATGGTGACCTTGTCTTGTATTTTTTAGCAAAGCAATCTGACCATTTATGGTGGAGTTACATACACATATGGTGAAAACGGCCCTATCTCACAATGATAAAGAATCCTTTAAAGAAGTCCTGGATCCAGACGGTGATCCAGATCACCTCCAAAATGTAATGACTTCTTCCTGTTCCCATTTTGAACATTTCCTGAAAATTTCCTCAAGATCAATTCATTACTTTTGGAAAATGATTTGAAAATGATGATCACAGGTTATTGTCTGCAGCACAAATCATCATAAACTGAAACTAGAAGTTTCAGCTTACGATGAAGTTAAATATGAGCCATAATGTAAACAGAACTTTCTGTGTGAATAATCCTGTTGACATGTCTGTCTTCATTCAGCTCCCCTTCTTCTTAGAGCTTTGATGATAACACATGCTGATGTCTGGATTGCAGGACAGGATGTCGCTCCACTTCTCGCTCTCGGGGACAGTCACGGTCCAGTAGCTCTTCAGGCTGCTCTCGCATCTGTGCCATCAGTATTTCCCCACTTTGAGAGCAGCCTGAGACAGACACTCACCTTTTTACCACAGAGTTAACAGGCAGGGGAGTGAATCACTGCTTTTATAAGGCTTTGAGTAATTACAATAAACACAATCCAGCTCTGACTGTCAGTTAAAGACAACTTACAAAGAATACAGTCAGTGCCATTCACAGTTAAAACAGCTGAATATTTTTTTCCTATACAGACACAAAGCTACCAACTACAAACAAAATACTGCATTTCTTTGGACCTTTGCTTACATTTACTTAAAGAAGATAAAATAAGAAACAACTTCTTGAACAGAGATAATCTGCAAGGTTTAATTGCCATGGATCTCACATATAAAGCAAGACATTACATTGCATGATATATTGACTTATTTCTTTTTCACATTTAAGATGCAATATGAGTATATGAGTCCTTTTTGATATTAAACTGATTTTATCCAAATGAAACCCTTGTTCCATCATTTTGGGGTGTTTTTTAAAATACAGACTTTGTATTTTAAAATTCATCTTTAAATTCGTTTTTTCTTCACAACATCACAGAGCCGTTGCAGAAAAGACTCCAGGAAGACTAGGAAGCAGTCTGATGAATTAAGAGGGGATTCAAGCAAGGTCCAAAGACAGTTTCCCTTCACTTCAATTTGAAAACAACGGCTTGCGTCACTGCCTGCGCGTGACGTAATCATCACAACAGTTTAACGGACCAATCAGAAGTGGCTGTTGCAGGAACCTAACCAGCCCATCGCTGCAGACTGCATCACAAAGTTGCTGCAGCCCGTGAGGATGCGAGGTGACCGTGGGGCTGACGGCTGAGTTTTAAAGAAGAGAAGAGAAAAAGTCTCTGGATGAACTTCTTTCCTTTGAGGTTTGAGCTGTTTTTGAAACTTTGGGTTGAATTTCATGGTCACGTGGAGCTTCTAAAACTGACTTGGAAACTTTTTATTGATCAGCACAACTCTGAATGATTCACACATGATGGACATCCAAAGCGAGTCGGTTTGTACTTTGCAGTGCCTCAAAGACTTTGAATCACAAACCATAACATGATGTAAACCACCAGGGAGAAAGATTTCAGAGTCCTGATGAATTCCAACGTTTTTGAGACTTCTTCTTCCCGGAAATGGCAAATCGTGCCAAATTGATGGCGCGTGTTGTGATTCTGATATGCAGTGTATTGATCCTTATCATTGGCTCTTGCATCGGGGCTCCAAACCACAGTCACCGGCTGGTCTGCTGGAAAGCCATCCTGAAGTGCCACGGAGAGCCGGAGTGCCACTACGCCTACGATCAGTACCTTTACGCCTGCGCGTCTGTCATCACCGGGGAGCGTAGAAAGTGTCCCAGCCACTGCATATCCTCTCTGATCCAGCTCAACTTAACCCAGAGTGGACCGGGTTTGGAGGACTGCGACTGCGCCATGGATCCGGTCTGCAGGAGCACCAAACAAGCCATCGAGCCATGCCTGCCGCGGACCAGCACCATGGGCTGCACGGAGGCCCGGAGGCAGTGTGAGGCGGACCAGCCGTGCAGCGCTGCGATGAGGGATTATTTGTTCCACTGCAGGAAACTTTTCGGAGGGGAAAGGTGCTCCGATGGGTGCAGGAGAATGATCGCAAACATGCGCTCCATCCCCAAAGCGCAGCAGCTGGACACGTGTGTCTGTGACGGCACGGACCGGAACATTTGTGAGTACATCAAAGTCAGCATGAAAACCTTCTGCTCGGACTCCGGAGACAGGTTCGCGGGAAGCGGATTCTCAGACTCTGAGGAGGATTCAGAGGATGATTACATCGACCAGGAGGATTATCAGTCTGTGGAAAACTCAAGTGACTTCTTACTCTGCCAGACTGCGCTGACTCTTCTTACCTCCATTTTGGTTTTAATAAGGTTGATATGACGCTGATGTCTGTGAGCGCAGCAAGGATGTAAACAGATAAACTTAAACCATCAGTATGGGCTTCTAAACGCATCTTCCTGCTGCAAATCTGCACAGTCACCACATCAAAATCATTCAAGTCACCTTTCTGTGCTCAGAAGTGTTTGTCGCTCCTAAAGTTTATTTTCTAAAAAGTTGCAGCTCTTAGCTTAAGAAACGAGTTATTTACCTTTAACAGCAATCACATCATCTATCTTTGAGATGGATCTTGTGTTTTTATGAGTGAGTTCCTGCAACTGTCTGCACAATTTGACCCCATCATCATGTCAGCATAATGCAAATTCTGATTTGAGGACCAGATTTATCGCTGTTATCAGTTTAATGTGCTTAAAGCTGTTTTTGAAGATCAGATTAGCTTTAAGTGTTGTTTTCAAAGCTTTTTTTTTTTTTTTTTTGGAGAGAAAGTCATCAGAAATCACACTAGGATCCGTCTTCAGGGGTTGATAGTATGATTTTACAATAATCTGCACACATCATTCAAGAAAAGTCACATGGAAAAGATTCATAAGGCATGTTGCCTTCATCTTTTCTGCAGTTTATTGCAGGCAGAAAGTAAGTTGCATAGCGAATTAACAGGAAGTTACGGAAGCCCTAAAAGGACATTCATGCATTAATTTCATTCACTGATAACTAGCTGTATTTTCTTCAAGATCTTGACTTATTTAGTCATTTTCTTGAGTAATCTGACATTTGTCTTTACATTACAACAGAATTTAGTTCATTCGCAGTTTTTTTTCTGTAAACTGGATAAAAATGTATTTTTTTGGCAATGTAAAAAAATATAAACAGTTATCTGGTCACTCTGAGCTTGATCCTGTATAAACAAGTCCAGTTTTCCAGTTGCCTTTATCAGATCAAGCTCTGAATAACCTGAATGACTGAGAATTTTCATGAAAAAAACTAAAAGTGACTTTTTGTCCTGGAAAAAGTGAGTAAATGTGCAGACAGCTGCAAATCACATCTGAATCATCCTCAATCAAAGACTTTTTTCTTTAGTTTCCTTCTAAATTCACTCAAAGTCATGTCAGTGTCCTATAAACATGAAGGTTTCAGCATCAGATCAGTATCATCTGTTGCTTCTTTGTCATATTTCAGTTTATATGTCTAAATTGGAGCCATCTGGAGATGCTACAGGAGCCTATTTTTGTACATAGCAGTTATATAAAGTTAAATTGTACAGTATATTGAATAAAAGAAATGTTTTGTAAAAGTATTTGTTTATAAGAGATGAGATTTGCACTGTACCTGTAGATGAGTTTCTCTGTTTTACTACCTGAAGACTTCAGAAGAAGGAAAAAAAAATATCAAAGTGCCTAAAAGTCTGTTTTGCATTCACCATGATGTGACCGTATCAGAGGTTTGCTGTGAAAGCAGAGCCGCCTTTCTTCCACCAGCTGTACTCAGACTTCCTCCACAACCCCCTCATTACAAACCAAAGTTTCTCCAAGCCTCTGAAACGTGTCGAAGTTCTCAGAGCATTAAGAAATAACACGCCTGAAACCAGATCGCTCTCAGGAGCGACACACTCAACCTTATAAACACGGATGTTTGTGTAAAGTACGAAGTGTTAATTCTTGGTCACTGTGCAGACAGACGACAGAGAGGTAAACTCCATCTCTCAGGGGATTCACAGCACTGTTTGGGTAAAGAAGAAGCACTCATCAGTGTGTTTATGTTCAGCCATGTGTTTGTCAGAAGTCTTTACAAAGACAGAATGAAGGAGCAAATGTCAGCGTGGTCGGGTGATGGAGACGTGAAGCACCCATCAGGAACACAATCCTCTGAATGTTCATCAAATAAAAAGAGTTTTTACAGTGATTCACTGGAAGTTGTGTGGCTCTGTCTTTAAGCATAACCCTAAGTACAGCTGCAAAATGTTCTGCGGCTGACAAACACTCACTGCTGAAAATAACTAGCTTTGAGTCTCTGTTCACACTGCAATGATTATTTGCTGTCATCAAACCTGGACACTGAGGAAGAGAAAGTAGTCAACCTTTCACAGCAAGTAGATTAAGACAGATGCTGTCCTGCTCTTTGCATTTGGAGCTGTTCTGATATGTTTTTCTGGTATTTGCATTTAAATAACTCTGTGTTATGGGGACATGATTCTTCTAGATTTATCCAATTTCTAGATTTCCTCATGAGCTGTTAGCCATTTTTGCTTATTAGCAGGCTGTGCATTTACTTTTCAGCATATTACAACATTAGACCATAAACAATGCTGTGCTCATGATACAATGTGCTTAATAATCACAAGTTAATTGGTAAAAATGCACTGAATGCAGCACAACACATGTAAACATGTAGAGTTTACTATTTAAAAGGTCATATTTGCATGGTTAGCCACTAGCACTGTTGGCTACTTTTTTGTAGTCATATGTCAGCTGTGATGTCACTCAGTGCTGTGGATGGAGGAAGTTATAGTGTTGGCCTTCGTACGGTGGCCCATAGGTGTCAGACCATTTGCAAAAGCAACAAAGCAAATATAAATGCAACAACGTGAATGCAAAAGCCACACCACAACGGAAGTACAACGGCAACAGAAGTTAAGAGGAGATTTATCTAACGGAAACAGAGAAGTTGTGAAAGTAAGTTATTGATTGTTTTCTTTTATAACTTATGCTATGATAAATATAGCTTTAATGCTAACGTAAATAAAGAAATATGAGTACTATGAAAAATCTCACAAGGTGACACCTCTATGAAGCTTTGTTTATCGTAGATGAAGTTCAATCATTTACTTACTTTTATGACCTTTTTCTGTTGGGTTTGGATTAGTAACCTCTTTTAACTCCTGTTGTTGCTGTACTTCTGTGGTGTTGTAATGTTTGCATTTGTGTTCTGGCTTCTGCATTTAGGTTGTGGCTTTTGCATTCATGTTTTTTCTCTTGCATTCCTGATGTAGCTTTTGCATTTGTGTTGTAGCTTTTGCAAATTGTCTGACACCCACTGGCCACGGTACCTTAGGCTAAAATGCATTTTGGAGAAAAACTACATTCAAGATGTATTTAAGCGTCACGAAAGCATCAGAAAGTAACAAAGCAGAGTATGCAAGTTAAGGAATGTGGTGTTATTGTGCTATCGGGCGTTTGAAAAACATATTCAAGTTGATAACAAGAAAAAACAAACTAAAGAAAAAAAAACGGAAACTTTCCAAAATTTCCAATTATTCGTGTGCTAAAATGTCCATTTCCCAGAAACTTTTCTGAAGTAAATTGGAAATTTTCCACCCCTTAGCAATCCTTGTGAGGAATCCTGAGTTTGCAGCAGATGATAACTCATGATGTGAGCTAAACACAACCCCTGGATTACAGTAACCAGTTAGCATAGGAGCTAGCATGGTGATAACATTCTCTATATTTTGTTTTCATTTTTTTCAAATTGAAAAGATAGGGTGTTCAAGGGCAATAACAACTACTGCTATTTCTTTAGTTGTATGACTGTGATCCACTCCTTCCGCCTGTCAGCCTTGATTAAGTGCACCCCACTATACCACAGGAGATAATCATCATGGTTCAAAATGTAGATTACAGTTTACTGCAGAGAAGGGCTTTCATTACAGAACATGGCCCATCTGCTGTCCAGGTGAGGGCGTACGTTAGGTCACATGCAAAAGGTCTATATCAAAATTCATTAAATCGCTGTGATTCAGCAGTATAAATGACACATCATCACTTTTAGCCCAAAGTGGTCAGCTGCTGTAGCTCTTTTCCCTCTCTGACCTGCTCTGTTTGGAGGGTAAAGTTCTTAAAATGATATGGAAAAATGAGATACACACTTTTTAAGTGAGAGAAAAGAGAGACAGTTTTAAGGATGACTTTGTTTAATGTTTGTTGAAGTGTAAACAGAAGCAAAGATGCTGCATCCATGTGTCAGTTTACATACCAGTGCTCTGAGTCTGTCAGCTCTGTGCACTCTCTAAAAGACAAGTGTCCCCTCCTGCACTTGCGATAATAGGTCTTGAAACCATTGATGGCAGCCATGTTGCTTTTCAGTGGGGAAAGAGATGGGCCCTCCATCGCATTGATTGGAGGAGAAGTCGAGTGGCACCTCTGTTATGGAGATCCAAAACACACAATAGTGCTGCGGCACAATGTGGGGGCACTTCATTCACTCCTTTTCCTGGCTGTCACCTCTTTTCAGGGAGTGGGGGAGCAGGAGGAGACAGCTATCTGAGAGGAAGACGGAGGAGTTATGTGAGAACATTCAGCTTTTATTGCTCGGTTTAAGCCCTGCTGGGAGTCTGTGCACACATAGATTCGTTTGTGCAAAGGAGGGCAGTCAAAATGAGAGCATACTTTGGCTCTCAATTATCCAATAAAACTTTTAAAATCATAAGCCAACATTTGCCTTTAAAGAGTCAGAGAAACACAGACCCAGAAATCCATCCCACAGTGGCAGTGAGTGTTGGAAAAACACCAACAAAACATCCTGGTAAAGGCATTTCTGAGCCTTTGTTATGAAGAAACGTTGTCACTGTCGCTTTAAGAGAGCCAGCCCCTTCTGCAACCATTAATAATTGTAATGCCTTTTTATTATTGTTGGGGCGACTGAAGAGATGGGGATCATATGGGGCCCCAGACTATACTTTGCCCTGAAATGTTTTCAATTAACTTTTGGCAGCAGAGGAAAATGGGAATGTTGTGTTTTTTTTCTCATGCTGGAACAGAAAAGAGGCGACCGGGGCTTTTGGTGCGGGAAGCAGAACATCATTAAAATTACCTCATCATAACTCAAAGTGTTGGTTGGCTGACCTCTGCTCTGCCCCGCCCTGAGCCCTCTGTCCTCTAGGTTACACTAAAAACAAACACAGCCTCAAATTAGTTTGACTACATCCACTCTGCGAGTGTTCGTATAGTTCTTTATTTCATTGATCCTCTTCTGTATTGCTCCTTGGCTGCAGGTGAAATGTATGTTGCACTAATCATTCCCCTCACTGCGCTATAATTTTAGAGCTTACAATAAAAGAAGGAGATTTAATGTCTGCATATTTTCAGGTCGCTAAAGTTTAGCCTTTTTCGAACATTTTGCACAGAAACCTCTGAGAAACTAGGGTCTAAATTTAGTGGGCGTAATGGAGATCCAGGACTTTTAGGGGGTGGGGCCTGAACGTGAATGTTTCTGATTGGTGGAGTACCCACAGTGTTTTTATTTTCTACAATAAGATGACCCCCAGCTATGATTGACTTGGTTTAATGACTCTTCATCACTGCTCTTCTTTGAGCCTGATAGTGTGGATGTGTCTCATTCAGCTCCTTGTGTTCCGGTTTAAAGAGTGACCCTGTAAACTGGAGACCTTCAGCCGAACGTGTCAGTGGATATCCAGTTTACAACAGCTGTTGAAACCGAAGAAGTCTTCGGGGATGCATCCTAGTTTAGTTTTTGATTGAGACATGTCAAATCTGCTTGATAATCTAGGTTTGAAAAGGATGCATCTCACTGAAAGTTGTCAATCAACAGATAAACTAGTGATTAATCTGTGCTGTCTTCATGCTTTAGATGGCAGAGATCCAATGCTGTTTTCCTGAAATGGGCTTTTGTAACAGTTTTGCCACTTGCTCTTGTCTCTTTTCAAGAGTCCATTCAAAGAATCTATCCACTTGTTTAGTTCACTCACTGATTACATAGAGAACCGTACACACATAGGCAATTTAGAGAGACCAATCAACCTGGTAAGCATGTTTTTTTGGAAAAGGTAACTCCACACAATGAGGCAGGGAATCAAATCTTCTTGCTGTGTTGTAACCACAGACTGTATAATTAATGGACATAGTCTTTCGACATCAACCATCTGTTTCTAAAATGGACTTTTGAAGCAAATCAAATCAGCTATCGTTGCCATAGTGGAAGTGATGGGGGCTTTGAGAACAGCTAAAGGTCTGTCATGTGAGCTGTGCCCCTGATTGGACACTTGAGAAACAGCAGATTTTAGCACTTAGACCGGAGGCTGCTGCTTGGTTGTAAGAGGTGATAGAATTTAAGAAGTAATTTGTTCCAGTGTGTCAAAGAAAAGGAGAAGTACCTTGGTGTTTCAGGTTATGTGGGGTGAGTGGGCTGCCTCATGATTTCATTTTCAAGATCAATTAAAAGGTACATGAAAACACGTTAAACTTTTTCAGCAGCTTGCACAGAAAGATTGTGACGCATCATCATAAATCTACCAAAAGCATTTTTACTTTAGCATTTTAACTGTAGCTGCAGCAAACATGTAAGGTGTAAAGTTCAGTCCAGAAAGCCCTAATCAGCTCAGTTTAACACTATCTGTGCTTATTAGACATTTCAACTTGTTGAGAAAGTTTGCATTACTGACGCTGCAGATCATCATCATCATCATCATCATTATCATCACTTAACTTTTCAAATCATTACTGCACTGCTCTTCATCATTTGTCTGTCATGCTTTTTTAAATACAGGATGTTGAGCGTTAACCCTTTTACTTTCACTTTTTGAATGCAGGGGATATAAAGTCTATTCATCTTTTCCCCTTTAAAGTTTCATCCAAGAAAAAATGTGAACAATTAATTAAATTTAAAAAGAAAACAATTTTTGTTGTTGTTGTTGATGATGAAGCACTAAGATCAGAAACAAAAACGAAACAAAAAAATCTCTACTATACAGTTGAGCAACAGGTTAAATGGTTTACGTGTTATAGAAGAGGCCACTGTTAGACACAAGAAAGAAGCAACATTTTGGGCCCACAATAAAAAACATCAGCAAATTATCTATTTGATTACTTATTCTGATGCAGATTATTGTCCGACAGAGAGAGATGATGTTTAGTCATCTAAAAACCTAGATCTTCGGGTCAAACAGAGCAGTCAGACAGTGGCAGCACAGGCTGGTTGGACTAAATGTGTCTGACTCTGATATTGATGGTTGAATTGTCTTTTTATTGAAGTTATCACATCTTTAGCTGCTTTCTGTTCAGCTTTGGTCAAAGATAAACAAACTTAGCTAAGGCAAACTGAAGCAGTAAACCTCGGTGACCCTCAGTAATTGGGGGTTTGGGGGTTGGACTTGAGGGAAGCAGCACCCTGAGCTTTAAGAGAGGTGGGAAAGGTGGAGGAGGGGTTGATTTATGATTGAGGGTTCATAGGGGGGAAGGGGCTGTGCTGGGTTGAATGTCAGGGGATTTTAGGCCTCTCTGAATAATGATGCAAAGAAGGAATAGCTCATCAACCAATCAGATCTGCTCTCTCTACCATGGCTGGATAGGAATTGTCCTCTGGTTACCTCCCCTGATCCCTCCTGCAGCCCAGCCATGGAGCAGGGGTGTGAGGTTTGAGGGCTCAGGAGGAGGGGGGAACACAAAACATAGCTGACAAGGAGCATAACTTCATTTCCACGGTGCTGGGACAGCTGTGTGGAGTAATCTGCCGTGGCAGCCCCTTAAAACTTCAATGCCTTTAGTGACCCGGGGAAGTGGGGAGGGGGCAAACTCCAACTGTGTCGAGGCGTTTAAGAGGACGAGGGGGGCTCCTTTCACACCCTGCAAAGGCTTTTGTTGTTAAAAATATCCCTTACCTCTTTTTCATTTAAAGTGAGGACTATATGTTTATGAGAGGGGACGACAATGACTCACATTTTAAAGCTGAGAACTCATTATTTCAGCCTGTGAGAAACTGGAGCAGAGCTAAGGAGTGCAGGAGTGGAGCTAAGATTTCATAAAGTTTAATATGTTCGTCTTTACAATTCTTTGAATTTGCAGGAAGTTTTTTTTTAAAACGTCAATTTTTGACATGGCAAAAAGTTTATAACTTTAGATTTTGCTGTGAAAATGCCTAAACGGGACTAGTTAAGTGTGCATTTTTTTGGTTTTGTGCCAGTAGTTTGCAAAATTAACAGTCAAGCGTGCAACAATTTTACTGAATAAGCATAGTATTGCACGCTTTTTGTTTTGTCATGTTTTGTGGCATGTTCTGTTTTTTTTAATATATGCATATTTTTTTTATGTCTTTCCTCATGTCCTGCATGCTCATTAGAAAGTTTTAGATGTTAAAAATTCAAAAATGATTGTTAGTGAATTATAAATCCTAGAGCGGCTAATCCTTTTTTCATAAAAACTACATCACTGTAGTTAAGGTATTGGACTAACTTTTTTTTTTTTTAACCACAACCAGAGGTTTATCTCAGTAAGGAAACATGACTTTTGAAGTTTGTTCCGAGCATTTCCAAGCAGACTTCCTCTTCATGTCTTCTCCTGTACCTTTTCTTCAGCTGAAGTAAAAGTAAATAAATGTAAAAGGAGAAGCGAGCAGTCTATCCATACTCAGGGGTTCATTATTTGGTGCTAACAGCTCTGTTGAAGGCCGAGGAAAGAACAAAACATTTTAGCCTAAGATAATGGTCTGAGGCTGGGTTGCTGTCCGCTGTGAATGGGGTCTCCCTGGAGCTCAATAAGGTCCCAAAGTTTTACTCCATTATGCTGACATCCTAAAGGCCAGGGGGTCCCACCCCCAGTGGTTACCTCTCAAGTATGCATTCATCACCCCCCTCCCACTGCACACACACTCACACTCACACAGAAACATGCACATACACACACATAATGTTTTGGATCTATGAGAGACATATTCAGCGAAAGCTCACTGTGAGAGGAAGGAAAGTAATAAAAATGAGACCAGGGGGCTGAAGCTGCTCAGAGAGCTTTAATGGAACAATAAATCTCATCAGATTTCAGAGTATTTCACATTTGGATCAGGTTACCATCAGGTTTCAAAGTTATTTTTTACAGTGAGCATAAAAATGCCAGTCATAAGTTGAAGTATCATGGTTAGGTGTCCTCTTTAACAGGTCCATACACATTCCTGAATACACTCACTCCTGCTGTTTGTTTAAAGGCCTTTGGCACGAGGATCCCTCTAAAATGACTGAGTCCTAATCCATCAACAAACATGGAAATAAAAGGCACCCAAACTGAGAGCAAATCTCCATTTATCTGACATGTTAATCCAAGATATACAAACATTAAATATGTACTTACTTACTTAGTTGAGTTTTCATCCTCAGACACAACATTCAAGCATACAAAGCTGCTTGAAGACAGTTTATCAAAGACTGAAAAACATGTATGTGCTACATTTGATTGATTGCAGCCCAGAAACTATTACAAAGTAAGTTTTTAAAGGCTTAGCCTGCATTCTTGCTAATGGACAGCAGGGGGTGACTGCACTTCTCGCACAAAAGACACCTGCTTGGTTAATAGTCTGAGATTTTCCCCAAAAAAATCTCTGGTGTGAGGTCTGAAAAATTTTCCTCCATTTTTTTAATGCTTGAACTTCTGTTAAAAGTTTTGTATGACCTCACGGGAACAGAGCACAACCACATAATATACCTCTTTTTATTTCAGGAGGACAAGGATAATCAGAATATGTTTACAGAATGTGAGATCACAGTCCTGAATAGTTACAAATCATGAATACAAAAAAACAAAACAAAAAAAAAACAAGCAAACAAACAGAAGATGACTTTTTTTTGTTCATTAAGATAAATGCTAAACCGCATCTTAGATATCTGACATCCTGGATTGGTTTTCTTTTGACTTGGCAAATACGGAGAAGGTGAAATAATGCAATGATTAAAAATAGAAGTAATTCATTGAAACACAAGTTGAGCACTTTTTTGTTTTAATTCACACACACCAAATAGCAGCAGAATCCACCCAAAAGTGAAAAGAAATATTGCAATACCTCAGTTATCCTCTTGAAAGTGCCATTAAACTGCTGAAAAGGTGATAGAATGTCTGTTCACAGCAGGACTTCATATCCCACAAGTCTTTGGTCCAAATACAGCTGTAAATTGGTGGGCTGTTTACAGCAATAATACATCACTCAAATTTATATATTCAAAAATCTTCATGGACTGCCTTTTGGTCATAGAGAGACAGAATCCGAGTAGTCTTCGAAAACATACTTTTTAAAAAATATTATTATTATTTTTTAACAAAACAACAAACAAAAGGATGGCAGCTCTGATTTATAAATGCACGTTTTTGGAGTCTCCAATCCTGCATGATATTAATTCAGGGTGAGCCAAAGATTAGAATAGTTAGTAGACAAGTCACGATCAGGCTGCAAGTATGAAGCTCAGGAGCAAAACTGCAGTTCCTTGAGCGTCCACTTGAGGCTCTAAAAGCAAAGACAATCCTTCATAGGCTGAAAGTGATAATGTCAAGATCAAAATCCAACATGTAGTCAGCCTCCTCTCTGTGCCCGGACATTTTAAGTGAAAGGCTGTATTTCTATCTCAGAAGGATTAAAAAGTCGAACATGATGAGAGAAGTGAAATTAATACACCATAATAAAAAAACTGACATTATCTTAAAAAATGTAAAGACTTTAACTTTTAATGTTCACAAAGACACACTCTGCTGCACATAATGTCCTCTTTTACACCGTGTTTATGTCCAGCACCTTAAACCCTCCTGTGTGTGTCAGCTCCCTCTCTCCGTCCTGCTCACACTCATCTGGTTCTGGTTAACACAGCGCGGCCGGCTGGAATGTGTTTGTGCTTTAAAAATGAGTTATCTGCCCATTAATACATACTTCGGCCTGACACTATTTCAAGAGAGCCAGAGTGGAAAAACACAGAGCTGTTTGTGGTCAAAAAAAGCCAAAGCTCTCATGAATGTAAATGTAGTTTGATTAATACATACACAGAACGAGCAGTTTTTCTGAACAAGGTGATGGGGTGGATGAAAAGAGCTTTCTAAAGATGATTTCTCTTTAATTTATGATATCAAAGTGACCAAAAATTAATTTAATGATACTTAACTGTATTTCCTTTATTGCACAAGATGCACTTTCTATTTTTGTTATTTAAAAAACAAGCTGTGTCCTACACACTGGTGCAACCAACAGATCAGTAAAAATATAGAGGTATTCTGATGTAGACACTTAAACATAGATGTCTCAGTTTTGGTCTCCCGTTAGATTATTCAGTGGTGTACTATTAAAGTGGGGGGATTGTGCTTTTTCTAGTATTTACTCTGTCTTTCTAGTACCCCCATAGCTGCGTCTCATGATTTTCAGCTCATTAAAAACCATGTTTTTCTCTCCCTGGTGTTTTAGAAAACCTTTATTTCAGCCTCTGTCTGAAACACTTAATTTTAGCTGCTGTCTCTTTAAGGCCTTCCACTCCACAAAAACCCTTCTTCCTGATTGGCCAGCCATCTAGATGCCTGTTGGGGGCGGAGCTATGGGCAGACCTTGGTGTTTTTTAAGGCCCACGAACCACTAAGAAGATCTTGTGAAAATGTAATTTCTCATGTTTTTCCAAAGTTTTATCGAATTAATTTTTTTTGAAGGATTATAAGTAAATTTTCTCACTTGCCATTTGTTTAAATGCTTGTTTTATTGTTTCACTTCATAGATTTATAGATGAGCAGAAAACAGAGAGTCAGGGGAATGAAAAACTTTTTATTTAAAATATTATGTTACATTTTTTTTCCTCTTAGTTTCTTGTTCTTTTTACATACACATACCTAAACTTTTTAGTTTAAATGAGATACTTTGAATATTAGAAAACAAAATTTCTTACTATATTGAAAAAAAACCTGTTACTTTGTGAGCTGTATCGTCCATGACTGGCCTCTGGGGGGCTCTGTTCTTTTATGGTAAGCATCAACAGTCAAATCGCTGAAGGACTCTACTTCTTTTATCTTTTGGTAAACCTCCGGTGAGATGTCTACAGGGGAGATTTTTCTCATCGCAGATGTCTACTCTGCTGAGCAGTACTCCTCACTGCTGTTGGCTCCATTGCACGTAGCTCCAGACAGACCCTCCGTGTTACAGGAACGTGTCCTTCTGTGTCTCCCTCCACTACAGCTGGACCAGCTGGACCAGCATGCCCAGTTACCTACCTGATCAACCACAGGTCTTTCAACTGCAAAACATTATCCAAAAGTTTAGGCCATGACATAAAACGCTTTGATGGTAAAACCTGATGGATCTGTTTGGAGTCTTACCTCGGGTATTAGCTTTATCCCCTTTAAAATTCTGACAGGCCAAGCCTTCAAACAGGTTGGTGCACAGACACATGCACTTTCCATCCAGCAGAGTCAGAGTGGCTCCGTTGTGACACGGTTTACACTTGCACACGCTGTACTCAGCTTCATAGTCTGCTGTGGCTTTCTTCAGGTTGGTTATTCTGGTGTTGGCTTCTGGCATTTCGGATGGGATTAAATTATAGATTGGCTCTGGCTGTAAAAAAAAGTTAATATGTGTATCGTGTTACTTGTCAGACCAGGGTAACCAAATTATACCAGCGCATCATGATGTTCATCTCACATGAAAAATATCGACAATATCGACAGTGTAACTGAGAGGTTAGTATGATTTCACTCTGTCATAGAAATGTTAGCTGAAGGCTAACGCTAGTATTTCTTGAGGGAACCTATCTATCTATCTATCTATCTATCTATCTATCTATCTATCTATCTATCTATCTATCTATCTATCTATCTATCTATCTATCTATCTATCTATCTTGGTATTTGAGGCCTGCCTCTTCAACATGTGCATTGATCTCACCATTTCATCATGTTTTATCAGGATCTTGGGCTATTTTTTTAGCGTTTTGATCAATTTACAGACAAATTTATGGATTCTCCAACATATGAATATTTGAATATATATTGAAAATTTGAACTTCAAGCATTGTTACTTTATTTTCACATCAACAAACCATCTACCTCACTGTTGATCAGTGCTGGGGCATCAGCAATGGTCCTGGCCCAGTTCTGATAAGTGATGACGTCCATCACTCCGTCCTTATTTAGTTTAGCTCTCATACCAGAAGCAGCTGCCAGAGTCCCTCCTTTCACTGATGTCATCACTTGGTCCACCACTGCTTTACCTTCAGTTTCAGCTGTGAGGTAAAAAGACAACAACTTTGAAAGTAAACCTCTCTCATACGAACCATTTGTGTGCAACAAAGTGCCCCACAAAAAAGTGTTATTCTACATAAAAATGCATTTTTGAGATTCATCATATATATATTTTTTGTTTTACTGCTGGGGAACTTCTGTTGGTAGTTGCTTTGCATGATAAAACCCTGCCAAATACGTAACGAAGTACCAGTGCTTACCCATAGGTAAATCGGTTACATATTTTCAGATTTGTTTACATATTATGTGCATTTGTTCACATATTTTGCACAGTTACCCATCGTTCTGTCATTCTTTTCCCTACAGGTTTTACTTTTAGCCCACTGTCAAAGTCATTGGCGTTAATGAATTGATTTTTTTCCTTCAGTGATTTAGAATAAAGATTAGGGTGGGAGAAAACGAATAGAATAGAATGGAAGAGAACTTTATTGGTCATTGCAACAAGTGCAACGAAATTGCAAAAAAAAAAAAAAAAAAAACGATGTATTGGGATTTTTTGTTTAAGAATATCAAAATCGGGATTCTCCGTCAAAATTTATATATATATATATATATATATATATATATATATATATATATATATATATATATATATATATATATATATATATATATATATATATTTTTTTTTTTTCCAAATTCAAATTCTTCATTTCAGTCTTTGTTTATAAACTGGATTGGACAAAAGTTACCACTTTTCTCCAGCAGAGGGCGAAATGTTTCTCTCTGACTCACATGATGTGCATTTTATGGGAAAATATGGCTCCTGATAAAGTCTGTAGATATTATCATCACTTAACTTTTTCACATGGTCTGGTGTTAAAAAAAAACACAAACTAAAAAACTAAAAAACTAAAAAAATAAAATAAATTGTAAATATCAAAGAATCGCCATTTAAATTGAATTAGCACCCCATCCATCCATCCATTTTCTATACCGCTTATCCTGTTTAGGGTCGCGGGTGGCTGGAGCCTATCCCAGCAATCATTGGGCGAGAGGCAGGGTACACCCTGGACTGGTCGCCAGTCAATAGCAGGGCTGACACATAGACAGACAACCATGCACGCACACACTCACACCTAGGGACAATTTGGTGTGACCAATTAACCTGGTAAGCATGTTTTTGGACTGTGGGAGGAAGCCGGAGTACCCGGAGAGAACCCACGCATGCACGGGGAGAACATGCAAACTCCACACAGAAAGACCCACCGGCCGAGGTGGGGAATTGAACCGGTGACCTTCTTGCTGTGAGGCTGCAGCGCTAACCGTTGCACCACCATGCAGCCCGAATTAGCACCCCCAAAATCATAATTGAATTACAAGACTACCATATCGTCCCAGCCCTAACAAAGATATTACGTGATGTAGAGTTAGATCAGTTAGATTTGACAAAGAAACATACCGGTGTTTTTGTTTGTGACATCTTTACAGTTGTCAGTTTTTACACTCCCGTCTGCACTTACAGACGAGACCGAAAAGTCTGCGCCGATTCCCAGTTTGACACAATCCTGAATCTTTCGCTCGGTCAGGTCTGCAAAAAACACGAAGAAGAAAGAGTGAGCGCGAGTCCACACATGCTCACAGTAAGTAAGAAAAGCCGTGATGTGAGGCATGTACTTTTTTCCCTGATGGTGTCCTGGTTGAGAACATAGATGAACTCATATTCTCCTCCAGACTTTCCATTCTTGGTATAGTGGGTTCCATAGTCTTCCAGGAAGGCAAAATAAATCCCCTTCTCGTACTCCAGAGGCAAAGACTGAATGTGCCTCAGGAACTCCTCGGCCACCTGGAGCCCGCTGGAGCGGAGTCTGTAGGTGCTCAGCTGCATCCGGCCCTTCACCCGCATAAAGCTCTTGTTCTGTGAGGGCCGGTCAGAGAAATATTTATGAGCATTTGATCTTTTTGTATCTTGGTTAACTTTGCTTTAATCTGTACGTAAACATTGGTCTTGGGCTTACACGTACCTTGACATTGGTGATCTCTGAGACATCCTTTATCATCGTTTTCTTCTCAAATCCAACCTCTGCGTTCACCCCTCCAGAAACAGACATATTTGACATGGACTCTTCGCTTGGGGTGAATTTGAAGGACATTCCAATGTCGATTTTGTCCGTCATCTCTCTCAGCAGTTCCCTCAGAAGACTGTGAGTGTCTTCATACATTTCTCTGGATATGGTTTCTTCCACCAGAGTCTGGAAGGACAGTGTGCCAATCTGTGTTTTTAAAATCCTAGCAGACATTGTCATACACACAGCGAGGTATTTATCTTCAGCTGACCTCATAATTGAGCACACCAACGTTCCAGGGAAGCCTGTCGAATATTGCAGTGTTTGGATTCCTCACTCGATCACAGCGCCCGTTGAAGAAATCATTGTTGAAGGGATTCATTCGGGGGTCTGAACCCAAGATGTTGATTCTGGGGCATGAAAAACGATCACTTTTTACTCTCTTTACAATATTACCCTTACTTACAGCTAAAATACAACAGATGCGTCTCAACCTCAGTTTCCACCATTACCACAAAATAAATCTAAGAAATCAGTTTCCTTGAGAGAAAAGGTTGAACATGCCCTTTAAATGTCAGTGTTTGTCGCTGCTAGTGGCCTACTCTTTTGTTGTTGCTTCTTACCCGTATCCAGCTGTCCTGCCCTGCTCGTTGTTGTCAAGCTGTTGCTGTCCACACGGTTTACGGCCTACATCACAGTCCTCATCTGATCCATCCTCACAGTCATAGTCCCCATTGCACATAAGTCTTTTCTTAATGCAGGTACCTGCACAGAGACTGGTGTTAAACCTACACATCCACAACAAAAGGTAAATAAATCAGTATCTTAAAGGAGCTGAAGGACCTGACTCGCACTGGAACTCTGAGTCGGAGCACACAGGTGGAGGTGGTTGCTCACATGCAGCGTCTGACTCACAGTACTGTCTTTCCCCAATCGACCCCTGGCAGGGCCGTCCACCAAACTGACCAAACAGCTCTATACCACGGGATCGCCTCTGAGGGTCACAAATAAAACCACATTTAATGTTAAAGGATTCCAGCAAAACTAGGCAACAGACTCTCAAAAAGAACTGATGTTTTTATCTTATGTCTTATTCTATTTTACCCAAAACATTTGACAAACCATTGCACAGGTGGCAAAATACTACTAGATTATGAGTTGGGTTTGCAACCTGTACTTTCATAGGAGCCATTTAGCCTCAGCTAACCTTGATTTAAGTCATTCCAGAGACACAAAATGTACCTTTTCTTCACAATTAAGACTATAAAGTGTATACCATTCTATACATAATTAAAAATATAGTAAATAAATATATTCAAGAAAAGTTATTGAACATGTGATGTCTAAGTTTTTTTTTTTTTTAATGAATTAGCAAAAATTTGTAAAAATTTTGACATTCTAAAAATTCAGAAAATTTTGAGGTTTCGAAAAATTGCAAAACTTCAGAAAATGAATGAAATTTCACAAATTTGAAAAAAATCAATTTCTGAAATTTCAAAAATTTTGAAAAATTGCAAAAAAACAAAAAAAAACAAAACAAAATTAAAGGTAAAATAACAGTACATTTTGACATTTCAAGAATTGCCAAAATTTTAGCAGTTTTCAGGAAAAAATGCAAAAAAAAATCCAAAAAAAAGAAAGAAAAAGAAAAAGAAAGAAAGAAAAAAGAAAAAGAAATTCAATACATTAAAAAAAAAATTCGAACTATTTTAAAAGAATTCTTGAATTTGATAATATATGGTACAGCATTTCACTCCAGAGGGACTATATAGTATGCTTCATGCTCTCTAAACAGGTTTTGTGTTGTTTCAGACTCACTCTGGTTTTGGTGCAGGAGTCACAAGCGCTCCACTGTGACCAAGGGCTCCAGGCACAGTCCACTCCTGGTGGATCTGGAATCACAGCTCCCCTGAAAAATACAAAAGTTCATGTAAAGACATGTCTTTGGCCTGTAAAAACAATTCGAACTAGTTTTGTAAATGAAAAGGGAAAAAGACTTACATTCCTTCACTGATAAGCGCCACAGTGACACACAGGCCACATAAGGCCAGCTGAAGAATCCCCCCAGTCCTCATCTTAGAGCTCTGAAAAGTCAAACACTGATGTAGGTCTGGCCTTTGTCTGTAGTCTTTTAAACCATCTCTCTGTCAATCATTAGCAAACCAGGCTGTAATCATCAAAGTCAATAGTTTAGATTTCAGAGGCTGCACTATTGATTTGGTGCTGGGAAATTTTCAGGGTGGAGCTTGATCAACCTGAAACATCTTACTCATCCAGTCAGAATATTTTGTTCTTCACCGTTTGAATGAAACACTGATAAAAAAGACAGCTGATTTAATATGTGATCATTTATTTCTGCCAAACTAAACACTGCAAACACATGAAACCACAGCAAGTGTTCATGTCTCATTGTTAGTATAAATTGTCTTGTTATGCACCGTTTAATTTAAGGTTAGGGTTAGGGTCATCCTATATTGACCTTATTAGACTTATGAGCCAAATTCACCAGACAAGCCCAGAATGATGTCTTACTTCAACAGACATAAACCACAGGAATGAGTGTATAGGAGTAAAAAGAAAAACAACTCTTATTAAAAAAAAAAACTTGGTTAATACATTTGGACATCATTATTTTCAACGTCACTGTTTATATTGAGTGCGTATTTAACTGACCTTTCTTAGCCTTACAAAAAGACACCGTCTCTAATTTTTCCCTCTGTTACCCTTGTATTATCTTTACATGATTTACAACTCAGTAAAATGCCTATTTTTCTCTTACTGGTGTTGTATAAAACCCTTATTTCAGCCTCTTTCTGAAGCCATAATTCTAGCTGCTGTCTCTTTAAGGCTCCCTGCTCCATGAACCCCCCTCCCTCTGATTGGACAGCCCTCTGGATACCTGTTTGGGCAGAGTGATGCTTGAGGCCTCCCCCTCCAACGTATCATGAACCATTAGGAGATCCTTATGTGATGACCTCTTTATTTCAGCAAACCTCATAAAGATGTTGTGAAGCTCTCATGCTATATTTTTTTTGTTTTGAAAAAGGAGTGTTTTTATGGAGCTATTTTTGAAGCAAAAATATTTGTGTGAGTACAAATACATCCAGAAATACATGAACTAATTCACAGGTGTGCACGCAAATCAATAAATGGGGGCAAAAATACACATACACTGTTGTAGAGTTATGCATGCATTTGTGGATTTGTGCACATATATGAAAACACTTTATGTATTTGCAAATCCGACTCTCACATTTGTGAATCAGTTCACATATTTGTGGATGCATTCACACAGACACAAACAATTTTGTTACAATAATAGCTCCATATATTTTGATCAGTTTACAGACAGACTCAGCGACTTCTAAAACATATGAACATGTAGGGGTCCAAAACTCTGCATGTTTTGTCTGAACATCGAGCATTTTTAATTTTTAATATTATTCTATTCTGTTTTTACCTTACATATTTAGTTGACTTTGTTGTATGGATTTGATTTTTAAAAATCTTTAAGTTTGTTGCTGTTTTTTTCTTTTATTACATGAAAATTTGTTGTTTTCTGTTCTCATTGTTTGAAGGAAAGGTGCTTTGTTTTTTGTGTATAAATTAAGTTAACTGAATCTAAAAAATCTCAGCCTTGATTTAAAGATACCCATAAAAAACTTCACACATTTCACCCCCTGGTTTTTTTTTTTTTTTTACCACAAGTATAGTAGTTTTTATAGAAACTACACTTTTTAATCTCTCTTTTTGTACCATGTCTAACCTCCTCTGAGCCTTTCGAAAACTGAATTTGACCCAGCATGCACTCTGCTGACAGACAGATAAAGTAACAACCTTCAGATACAATTTATAGAAATATCTTTAACTATGTACTTTTATGTTTCAAGGACCTTTTTGTGTTTTATGCACCTCCAGGATTATGCAATCTCTCAGACTCAGACTGGTCCACTGCAAAGTAGAGCAAATATTTAAAGAGGCAGCTTTTGTAACACACTTACGGGAAATGTCCATGGTGCATTAGTTTCATCATCCCAGGTTGGTAAACTGAGCAAAACTCAACCTATCATACACAAGCTGTAACTGCCCACGTCATAGAAACCGCTGTGTGCAGTGAAGTGATGCTTTTTGTCCACAAGGTGGCACCATTGAACAGAATACAACAGCTTTAAGTAAGCTTTAAGTGAGCTCATGTCTTACTCAAACACTCTACACGCTATATGTTGAAGGTTTTGACTAAAAAAGCTTACATGTGGAGCTGTTTCTCTCTCTGTCAGGCAGAACACTGTTTTCTTTTATGAATATACTTAGCTGGGTCTTGCACAATGCAGAGGAAGTTTTAGACCGTTGCACCTAATGATCTGTCATGTGATCCAAGAGGCTTTTGCTGAGTCTGCAGTACTTTGTTCTTCAAAAGGAGGGAGTGCAGTGAGTATAAATTACAAAAGAAGGAGAACAGAGCAGTGCAGACAGCTGAAACACTTCTGAATTTAGAAGTCCACTTTGCATATTAAAGCCATGATTAAAAAAAAAGCTGGATCAGGTGAATCCTCTATGCACAGTTTGGCAGTGCTGTGAAGTTTTCTGTTCCCGCCTGAGAGAGTGAAAGTGATGTTGAATTCCTGTGCATGTTCTGCTGACTTAAACAAACATGGTCAGTCTATTCCCTGATGTCTCCAGAGACGATCTGGGGGGCTGCCCTGTCCCGCTTCTTTGCCCGTATCTTGGAGCAGAGCTGGGGTAGACTCTGGGCTATGTGGTCACGGCCTGTTAGTGAGGTGCAAATATGTGCTGAGGTCACCACTTTTATGAGGTCCGGCAGTTTCCTCCTTGCTTTCTCAGGAAACCAGAGGGTAGGTAAGGTGCTTGGCCAATATTTCTCCTGACTAGAAAGACTTCCTGTTTTTTTCCGGGGGGAGGATGGATCTGTGTGGAAACACTTGTTAACAGCATATTGCTGTGTAGTTTACTGTAATTTACCCCCTCCATCCTATAGAATTTGTCATCATGTACGTCAAGTATGAGGATGCTGCTTCCTGTGCTGCTTTGATATTTATAGACTGAAATGGTCCTGAGCAGGGAGGCTAGTAAGGAGTTAAAGATAAAGTCTAAGACTACCTCAATTATGGACTGGAGATAAGTGGCTATCTTAAGTTCTGGTTGTGGTTGCAGCCAGTTCCAGGATTCACGCCCTAAATGCCTCATGTTTGGATTGTGGCCTTCCTGTCATAAACTGGGAAAGACACTTCCCATTAGACTGTCTCTGTCAGCGCTCTATCATAAAAGTGAGTAAGTAGAACCCTGGTGCTGAGCTGTGCTGCCTGTAATCTGTCATATAAGAATAAGTCACATGCAAATGTCCTCTAGTGTGTGTGTGTTTATGTGGTGTCACTGTGTGTAACACTGATCAGAACACAATGAATCACATTCAGAAGAACAGGGAACCACAATTGTCAGCCAGCGTCATCGTACTGGGATGCAGAGCAAGAAAGACACGTCACAGAAAAGAAAAGGTCTGAACATTTTGCAGCAGACGGTGAATTTATTCTCTTCTTTTATTTTTAGATTTTAATTAATCATTTCTATTATTTCATTGCTAAAATCTTGTTGCATATATATATATATATATATATATATATATATATATATATATATATATATATATATATATATATATATATATATATACATATATTAATGTTCAGGAAAATTCTCAGAGGTTTGATAATCAAATAGTTTATCAAATCTCCTTGTATGGTCTGGTTACAATTTCTATTGATTTGGAACACATCTTATTTTGTGCAAGCAGCAACGTCTGGTTTAAAAGTAGGAGGCAATGTGGAAGTGCTTAAAACTGCAGTTCATGAAGTGCTGACCCTGGAAGTACCAGAAATCATTTCAAAGCACAAACAAACATGTTTACAACCTGGATAAAAAAAAAAAAAAGACTGCAGCCTAAATGACTTTTTTCTTTACTTGACTTGAAGATATTCAGATTTTAAGATCACTCTTTCAGAGACTCAGTTCACCTGACTGACAGACAGAGCACCAGTAGCTGCAAAGCATAAATTCCAATATTGCTCCCGCTGCTGATTTGCTAGAAAAGTCTGAAGCAGAAACAGACTAGTGACAACACAGAGACTACATCCACATGTTATATGGTCCATAGCTGTTTCCTGTTTTTAGCTTATCATAACACAACATAACTTATACATATTGTATTGTATTGTATTGTAACATACCATGTAGGGACTTTATTACATATTGCAATGTGACGTAACACAACATGACTTAACACAACTTAATGCAACTCAACACAATTCTACATAATGCTGTGACATGAAACATGATGTAACAAAATTTAAAGTTGCTTTGTGTAACTTAAAGCAATGTTATGTAATGTTATGTAACATACTGTAACATAGCGCAATGTAATGTAGCATAATGTAACGTAGCATAATGTAACATAGCGTAATGTAACATAGCATAATGTAACATAGTGTAATGTAACATAGCCCAATGTAACATAGCGCAATGTAACATAGCATAATGTAACATAGTGTAATTTAACATAGAGTAATGTAACATAGTGCAATGTAACATAGTGTAATGTAACATAGCGCAATGTAATATAGCGCAATGTAACATAGCGCAATGTAACATAGCGTTATTTAAACATAGTGTAATGTAACATAGCGCAATGTAACATAGCGCAATGTAACATAGCGCAATGTAACATAGCGCAATGTAACATAGCGCAATGTAACATAGCGCAATGTAACATAGCGCAATGTAACATAGCGCAATGTAACATAGCGCAATGTAATATAGCGCAATGTAACATAGCGTAATTTAACATAGTGTAATGTAACACAACAAAACACAGTTTAACATTTTGTAATGATAATACGGTAACTTTACAGGTCATGTAAAGTAAGGTAACTCAATGCAATTATTGTATCTATTGTAATGTATCATATCCTACAGTTTCTGTACTTTATGTAGATACTGTACTGCATTGACTATGTGACATAACATAATGTACTGTAATATAACATGATGTAGCATACTGTGGTGTAACGTATGGTACTGTATGGTATCATACTGTACCATATTGTTATGCTTTGTAATGTATTGCAGTGTACTGTGTCTTATCGAAACACGTGGAACTATAGAATATTAAAATGTTTCCAATCTTACCTTATGGTACAACACTGCATCATATCTAATCGTTTTGATCATACTATATCATAGTGTATTGTACAGTTTCAGCCTCTATTGTAACATATTGTATCTTAAGGTTGTACCGCGTGGTACCATATCATACTGTACTGTGCTGGGCATGGTGTTGTGTTGTATCACATGTTGCATCCTAAATGTAATGTAGCTTCACCTCTTGATCTGTTAGTGCTTTATTCTTCACAGATATATGTATTCTTTTCTGTTGCAATGGACAGAAGTGTGGAGATACTAAAAGTAAAAAAGAGGATATGGAAAAGCTCATTCCAGTGGTGGAAAACAGGCTCTTAGCTCATCAGTAATCTGGCTTCTGAGGGGCTCATCTCCTTAAAACCAGCTTCAGTCAGCAGAACACAGGATACAAAGGCAGGAAGGACATCCTTCCTCTGTCCCTATCTGTCTCAATTCTCATCCTTTAACCTGCTACATACAGAAAACTGTGCGTCTCTTTAGCATCAGACAGAAAAATCTGTTTAGGGACGTGTTAGCGTGGGCCTGTAGAGAAGGTGCAGGTGTGACCGTGACATTTTAACATTTTCACATGATGGTTTTTGGTTCTACAAAGATAACTTTTAGTTCTCCATGATAACATCTTACTTTGAGTATTGGCTCAAGTTGTCATTGGCCAGGGTGAGAAGTTCAGATGTTCCTATTCTTTGTGGGAAACTTGGCACAGTTGACTATTCGCATTGGAAAGCTGAAGCATCTTTGTACTAAAAGTGTTTCTCTCCAGGAGGTTTAGAAAAAAACAGTAAAACAAACAGGTGCATGTTCATTCCTTTACAGTCATGATTGAAGGGTTTAAAGGTCAAATGCATTATTTCACCGTAATGGAAGTACAGTTGGAAAGCCATGGACAGTATCTCTCAGATTAAGGGTCACCGGTCTGTTTTGTGCATGTTTCATGGTCCTTGACATTAAATAAATTTGATAAAAGGGGCTTTAAATTACTCACAACACTTGTAGGGTCAGTCAAAAGGGTCATCTGCCTTTGCAGTGTCAGATCATAAGTGTTGGAGAAAGTAATACTTTATAAAATGCTGTCAAGTTTGTTAATCTCCAAGCAGGCACCACAAATGGAAAAGGGAAGTCTGAATGGCAGAAATAAACAACAGTAAGAACATTTTGAGAATACCTCACCGTTAAGAGATGATAATAATAATAATAATAATATCAAAACAATTGCAGAAGTGAAACTGATAAGTCTGCAGGAAACCCGGCACACTGACATCACTGCTCATGTCAGCAAAGGTCTCAGTGTTACTCTTTATCTAGTTTTGCAACTCTGTGGTCTGAATAGTTTGTTTCATAAGTTTTACTATGGAAGAAGCTTCAGTTCCTTATCTTTGTTAGTGTGGCTTTCTCTGCTTTTACTAACTGCCCACTTCTTCTCTTAATTATCCCAAACAAACATCAAATAAAGCTTCTCCAAACACGACACAAACACGTCCTGTGTGGCTTTAGGATTTTCCTCTTGGGAATATCTTAACTGGCACTGTGTGCTTACAGCAGCAAATATGAAAACTGTTATTACACGGCTGAATCGCTGCATGGTATCTAAAGCAAAACAGACATTTATACTAAGGAAGTTGATGACCTGTTTTCAGCCGTCAGTTTACTGTAATTGCAATAGCACCAGTGCATTGCAGAGGAAATGTAGCGCCTGCCTGGTCCTCCAAAGATTCTGCTGTGTAAGCAACACTGGAGCTTTCCTCAAATCTTCTCTTCCCCCTTCTCCCTCCACATTTAATGACTTAATTTATTTATCTAGTATTTTTTTTAGATTCTTAAAATGAGCTTTTAATTTGGAATTAATCAAAAGCTGTTGACACACTGTTGTCAGATTTAGTTGGGTCAATTATGATTTTCTCGGCAAGGCCAAACAAAGTTCATCCCAGCCAAATAAAACTCTGCTTTTTCAACTCTTTCTTAAAATGGATGAAAAATAGAAATTCTTATATTAGAACATTTTTTCTTTTCTTTTTTTTTTTTTTTAGGTAAACAAACATGAAAAACATGGAATCAGTTGTGTTTTCTTAGAATTTAGTCAAAGGATTCGGAGCAGGGCTTACTCTGTTATTTTGGTAGATTAAAGCTGCAGAGAGCAAACCTGTTTCTTGTTTTGGCAATTTTTAAGAGACATAAATCAAATCATCACTGATTTTTTTGTTTTGTTTTGTTACAGTGGCTTATTCACAAATCCAGCAGATACAGAGAAACATTTGCACAATAAGTGAGCTCAAGTATAACCTTTGGTTTAAACCATAGTCGGTAAAAAAACATGCCACTTTGCAGACAGGTACAGGGTGTCCACCTGCCAGTCAAGTCAGCCATGCCCTTATATGGGCAAACCCCAAAAGTTCAATAACTTACAAAACAGTGGGTTGAGATAAACGTACAGTTTGTGCTGATAGAGAAATGATCTATTACTGAAGTAGGCTGTAAACATGTTTATTTCTGCTGTAAAGGTTAGCTTTCTGTTGTTTCTGCAGCCAGCCTCAAGTGGACACTGAAGGAACTGCAGTTTTTAATACTCTTACATAGGCTTTTGGTTTTAATTCAAGCTCAATTGGGTCTTCAATACGGTTTCATGCCTCCAAGGGTAATCAGCTGAAAGAAGCTAACCGTCATGCCATCCTGGTTGTGAAACCAAAACAATGAAGATAAACAAGAAGTGAACTTGCCATCTATTAAAGGTCCTGAAATTGACAAGATAAGCAGAAAGAAGCTGACCTCAGAGCCACAGTTAGTAAAAGCAAATTCTCCAAGAAAGAAAAACAAAAAAACTGAACAAAACTTACTGATATGCTCAAATACTTTGAATATTTCAAGTCCAAACACACAAAAAACATTATGTCTAAAGCAAATCCCTACAGACACACTTCAAAGCTGCAAGTCCAAAGGCCACAGTAGTTTCAAGGTGCACGTCCTGGAGGAAAGCTATCCAACAGCTTAAAATAAACAACTTAAGTTAACTTAAGTGTTGTAAAATTAGGCAATTCTGAGTCACTTTCTACAATGGGTTTAAATGTTAAAATCCTGAAACTTAATATCTGAAGAAATTACCCAATCTAATACAGCAATTCATAAAAAATAAAGAAACTGACTTGAAAGGTAAATAACCACATGGTCCCTGAAGTTGCACCTCATAAAACAAACACACCAGCAAACAAACTAACTAACAAACAACAGCAAAAAAAAACAAAACAAAACAAAACAAAACAAAACAACAACAACAACAAAAAAGAATTTAGAGAGGTTAGCGACAGAATAGTCTTGAAATGACAAATGATAAATGTCAACACGACCAGACAATGACTGGAACATTCCAAAAGTACACTAAGATATGCTGTTGTTGCTTCATTAAAAGCAAACCATCCTTTATGCACTGTAAGATAACTTAAATACTGATTTGTCTGTACATGTGTGGATATGTAACTGAGGATTTTTTGTATTTCTTTGTATTTGTCACAAAATAAAAAAAGCTCCACTTGCTTCAGTCATGCGGGCAGCAGCAAAATAAACGTGGCCTGACACATGGTCCTCTAGATAATGATCAAGATCAACCCACTGATTTCTGATCACAAGAAAATTGTATCAAAAAGTATTCAAACGTGATCTTTTAGGGCTTCCATAACTTACAAATCAGCCACAAAGGCTTAATGGTGGAATAACCCAAACCCCAACAGTATACTGAAAAAGCCTAGCTACAGAAATACAGGTAGACTTGTGGGTAATTAAAACTGGGTGGTGGCAGATTCTGAAAAAAAAAAAAAAAAGAATAAAAACTGTTAACGCTGCAAACACTAAAACTATTTAGATCATATTTTAGGTAAAAAACTGTCTGTTTAGACTTAATATGAGCCAGATTCTCCAGACAAGTTTAAAAAAGTGGTGTTGGCACTGATGTCATGGTTTGGATTTTGTTAACTACCTTGTGTATACTCCAAGCTCATAATAACTAACTCTTCCTCCACGTTCACTTAAAATGTACAATACTGAGCCATGCAGCGTAACCAATCAGAAATTCAACCATGCCATGGTCCTTGCATGAAAAAAGTTTTTCTACTCTGGCTCTGAGATCAAAACCTCAAAACAATCAATAAAACAGGAGAGTTCTTCCCAGTGTGTTTTCTAGTTTTCTAAATTGCATTGGCATGATCTTTTGAAACCCTTTTCTTTCTGACCACATTAAAAATTGTTTCATTCAAATAAACATGACATTGATGACACCAGTGAACACTGTGGAAGCAGGAGCATTGAATACATAAGACAGGAAGGTTGCTGAAACATTAAGCCTCGGTAGCATCAGTGTCAGCATGAGTGCCTGGGACAAGAAATGCTGTGAACAGACAGGAAAGTTGTCCAGATTATTGCCTTGAAAATCCTGGTGGTGCTTGGCTAGCCACAATTCTTCCCTGTCCTTTGGAGAATTGTTTGTGCTCTTCACCCTGATTTGCGATAATTTTTTTAGTAGACACGTGTTGCAGATATGCAGATATTTTTCTTGGCCCGACTAACTGGTGCAGCCAAAAATACGGCAATAATCTACCACTTTGAGCATCAATAACCCTTTATACCTGTGAGCTAATTTCCGTTCTGTTGTGAAAGTATCTCCAACATGGCCGACTTCAGAGTTGATAACTTTACTTGAATACACTATGTGTTATTTAAAGATATTCAAAGATAATAATAACACATAAATTGTACGTTAAGAAGGTTATGGAAACAATGGTATTATTATTCATTCATTTATTTATTTAATTTAATTTAATTTTCAGGTTGATTTTTCCTCTTTACAAGCAATGCAGTTTTTTTTTATTATTTATCTTTTTTTTTTGGTCTTTTATTATCTTCAAATGAGATTTTTTTTTTCTGGACTTGTCAGGTAAATTTGGCCCACATTAAGTCTAATGAGACAATTTCCACTGAAAATAATATTTTAACACTTGCTTTGATTTCAGTTTTTGTAGTGTAACTAACTACCGTCACCAGTGATGTCTGTTCTCAAACCAAAACGCAGTAAAGGAACAAACTAACAAATCTATCTAGCAACATAAACTGAAAGACGTACACTTTAATTTATATGAATTTTCTTTCACAATTAGATTTTTAGTGTAGTTTTCACCATGTCAGACACATAAAAGTTGAGGTAAAGTGTTAAAAGGCCAGCAGTGTTTTACACTGTGTTGTATTTAGAACTAATGTAACTATTGGCTTTTTTCTTCTTCTGCATTTTTCCTGACCCAGTTACCGGACCTTCACGGCTCTGTTTTATTTTCTTTCACGTGAAGAGCCCGCCCCCTCCAACAGGAGAAATCTGCATTGAGTTTGTTCTGTCAGTCAGTGAAGGGTTAATATGGGAGTTAGCAGCAGTCTCTCCTTTCTGTGTCCACGGCATTTAGCGGAAAACATCTGACTCCTGCTCGGTTTCTGAGGCTGTGTTTGGCTTTACTCATTCAGTGCCCGAGCCGCGGAGGCATCACGGGAACAAAAATCGGTGTTTCGACAGCAGAGTTTCAACAACTTACTGCGCGCTTTCACACAGGTAGGTCACTGTTTGTTTGTCGTTTTTACATCCAGGCTCCAATTAAGGATTATTTAAAGCTGTGCTGGTGCTCATTTTGATGTTGTTAGAGGACAGAGTTCGCTTTTAAAACTTGTAGGAGTGTGTGAAGTTTGAAAGAGAGGCTCTGCTGTGTGAAGCAAACTAATTGTTTTTCCATTACTGTAAAAAAACACACTTTAAGAGTCAAGCTTCACTTAGTGCTGTCAGTTTGACTTGTTTTAAGGTCTATTTTCTGTACAAACTGCTTCAAACACTTCATCTACCTCAAAGTTTTCCTTTCCTCTCATGGAGCTGCAGTTTGTTTCCTGTTGAAATCCCTTTAATCTTAAAAATGTGTGACCTCAGTTGTATCACCCTTTCAGATACTTCCATATCTGAATCCTGGTTTAAGTGCAAATAAAATAAAATGTGTCTGAAAGTGTTTGCATGCTCTTTGTGTCCACAGTGGGCCTGTGGTATTTCACCATCTCATTCACTTGCAGACTGAGTCATTCCCTGATTTCCTCCAGATGTGCACTAGTTTACGTTTCCTGGCGGCCCAGTATTGTGACATTTTCTCTCCTTGCTCTGCAGTTATTCTGCTGACAAATATGAATTTACACTTCTGTTCTGTTATTTGTGGCTTCACGCTAACAGATGCTTTTAAAAGCTGTTGATAGTCACCCTGTCCTTAATCTAACACCCTATCAAACTTTGTTAAAATGTAATCCTTTAACTCAAATCTGCGAGGAACAGCTGACATTTCACCCTTTTTATTAGCCTCTCCTTCAGCTCGTGGGACTCTGACACCACCGTTAAGTTACTGGACAAGCGCAGTCATGTGTCAAGCTGGTGTAAATGGTGCATCAACAAGTGTTTAGAGTTATGTCTTGTTTTCCTCCGCTGCCTTGCACAGAAACAAAAACAGCATGTTTGTCTCTGTGTTCTCAGTGTGTGCTGGAATTTAAATGTCACCAGGGGTAAAGCAAACACTCGAAGCTTGGCCTGCTCGTCTCTTTGACTCCAATGGTGGCACTAGCAGACAAAATGAAGCTTTTATTGCTTTATGGCTGCACAGTAGCTCGTGTGATTGAACCCTTGTTTGAGGAGCAGCTGAGCAGATTGTTACAAAAGAAAAAGATGAAAGATTTGGCGTGAGTTTCTGATGTGATCAGATGTGTTCGGAAGAAGCTGGCACAAACCTGGAACAACCTCAGTGACCTGAAAGTTCCCAGCTGTTATCTCATCCTGTATGGCTCTCATTTCCTCAGGAATCAAACTGATACCTGTCTGATAGATCCAACCATAAACTGACTGTGTTTGTGTTTATACTCTCACAGTCTGGAGATGAAGGTATCTTACTTTGCAGGATCACACAGGTGCATTTGGAAATGATTTAATCAGTATTTTTACACCCTTTCATTAAAAGACCTAGTGGTTGTAAGTTCGATCATATCTTGGATAAATGATGACTCCAAAGGCTCAAATTTCCATCCAGAGTTGCTCAGCTGGGCATCACGAGATCTTCTTCTCCTCTAGCGTAAGATTAACCTCAGGTAATTGCTCAACCTTTGCCCACCTCCAACCTTTGGTCCATTCCCCGGCATTCACAGGCTCTTTACGCTGCTGTCGCAGGCAGAGCAGCTTCTGGAAGTGGACCTTAAGGTAGGTCTGTCCCTCTCAGAGACATGTTTGAGGTGTTTGTGTTCCTCCGGTTGAGTCCTTGACTTGGTTTGTGGTTTGGGTGAATGCTTTGGATTGTTTTGAGGTGAATTGTGACTGTGCTTGAGTTGATGGCGATAACTGTCAGCTGTTTCAGCGTGGACTACAAGCCACTGTGATGTTTCTGTGTCATGTGACACCTCACCATGTTTCCAGCACAGGTATCAGAACAGATTATCAATCTTAGCTGGTATCATTTTAACTTTTTTTTTTTACATATTTGATTTGCATGTTGCTTCGAAGCCACAGCGTGCGATTGAGTTTTGAGGGAACTTTCATGGGTCTGACATGTCACATGATGCGACAATATCAGGGCTGCTACTCAGGATTAATATTACAAACAGATCATCTGCAATATTTTTCACAAGGCGTTCCCCTAAACTTCTTGATTCATACAACAAGGTGAAATTTTTGAGTATGAATTTTTTTTAAATGATGTTTTTAACCCGCTATTTTGTCACATCGAAGTTTAAAAAACAGGAAAGAGTTATTTTCTGACATTGACAAAAATAAGCAACAAGTACTCTGATTCAAAAAGCCAGTTTTATTGAATAATTTAAAAAAAAAATCAGCGGGAGTTCTTGTCTGTAGGGTTAAAGCTCCTTTAAGGAACTTTTGGCTTGTGTAGATGTTGGCGCCCCCTGTGGACAAAGTGATATCTCTTGAGTCTTTGCACATTTTTTCTTGTATGAGTGGATGTGGTTTTTGTTTGTAAACAAGTCTCAAATCTCATCTTGCTCCCTTTGCCAATCTTATAGACAACGAAGAACAAAAGGTGTGTGACACCTACCAGACAGCTGCAGCTTTAGTTGTTGTGTCATAAAATGAAAATAATCTTCATGCTGGTCTGTTTTGCTGTTTAAAGATCATAAAGAGGCATCAGATTTAACCCCAGGCATTTCCATTAGCAGCTAAAAATGCTCACAGGAGCTTTAAGTTCTGGTTTTGGCTTTTTGAATAAATATGTAGATCAGTGGTGGCAGAGGATTGATGCGTGAAAGTGACAGAGAGCAGCTCAGAGAACTTTACTCCTTCGCGGCGCTTAATATCTGACACAGCATGTGTGAAGGAGTTAAAGTGTGTGTTGGTGTGTGTTGGTGTGTGTTCTTGTCCTTATGAGACCATGATGTTTATAGGTCATGTGTCTTCTCATGCTCCTCCATCTGAAGGCTGCTTCAGCGCTGTAAATGTTTATGACAGGTTGTGAAAAGAATATGATTGTTTACGATGTGCAGAAAATCTCTTCACTACTCTTATGTAACTTTGAAGTGGTGTTTAATTATCACTTTTTACAGTCTTCCATAGAGTTTGCAGTTTTAACAGGAAAGAGTGTTTTTTAATCAGCTTCTTCTCCTTTTTCTCTCCCCTCACATGCACTCTCTCTTACTTCACTTTTCCTGCTGCAGACACAGGAGAAGAAAAGCATGTGTGGGTGTTGAGAGTCATCTGTTCGGTTGACCTCGCTGCCCTCCTGCACACGGAGCTGACGCTGCTTTAACTCCCTGACCGTCCGCTTGTTCCACTGAGGCTCGCTCCACAACATGTCTGCAGAGGTGGAGATCAGTGCCCCGGTCTCTGCTGATCCCAGCCCGGGGTCCCCGACTGCAGCCACGACGCCCGGCACCCCTCCGGCGTCCCCTGCGACGGCTGCGTCCAAAGTCCCGTTTAAGAAAGAGAAGAAGAAATGTGAGGGGTGGAAGAAGTAGCAACAAATTTAATGAATCAGTTGACTAACTCTAGAAGTTTACCAGTCGTATCCTCTATAAACCTGAGCTGTCTTGAATATATTTTGTCACAGTGCCAGAGAAGACAGATGAGTACCTGCTGGGCAGGTTCCAAGGAGATGGTGTGAGGTACAAAGCCAAGCTGATCGGCATCGATGACGTCCCAGAGGCTCGAGGTGACAAGATGTGCCAGGACTCCATGATGAAACTGAAGGTGCAGCATCAAACTTAGCAATGTGCCTGCATTATCTATAAAAATAGATCCTAAATAGCTCTTTTGTTATTAGTATAATAATAAATTTACTCTGTGGTTCCACATGGACACAAACACTAGAGGCAGTGCAGCTGTTACAGGTCAAATGTCTCATCGTGTGTCAATATTTTGAAGTCCTCCATTCATGTTGGCTGCAGTTTTGTCCTCACAGCTGAGGACAACATAAAGATATTAACTATGAATATCAAAGGTCATGCTGTGGTGACGTCCACACAGCAGACAAAACAGAACAGCATGTTTTATCTGGTCCACTCCAGGGCATGGCTGTTGCTGCTCGATCCCAAGGCAAACACAAACAGAGGATCTGGGTCAACATCTCCATGTCGGGAATCAAGATCATCGATGAGAGATCAGGGGTGAGTCCCTCCACTTCCTCACTGCTGTCATGTGTCGCTGTGTTTTTAACCCTAACTCTGCTCATGTATTCTTTATTCCTCTGTCACTCAGGTGATTGAACACGAGCATGTGGTGAATAAGATCTCTTTCATCGCCAGAGACGTGACAGACAACAGGGCGTTTGGGTATGTGTGTGGAGCAGAGGGACAGCATCAGTTTTTCGCCATAAAGACCGCTCAGCAGGTAAAGACAAAAGCACGACCACATGTTTAGACCTTGAATCTGAAAGAATAGCGGTTATCAGAGCAGGCAGGTTGGAAAGAGGCCTGGGCTAATGGAGGGGGGTGCATTAAAGGGCCAGTATGTGTTTTTTTTTTATTTTGAGGTGGGTTTTATTTGATTGTGTATAAGCAGCAGTCAGGTCTGTTTTGAGATACAAGTGGAAGAACACGCATGTGCCATGTTTTTGATATTTAGGTCAAAATTTTATCAAAATTAGCTACATTACATGCTAATATTAGCTGGTGTACAGCTAATATTGTAGCTACAACGCTCACTTGACAGTTTCTAAACACAAGGGGCTAAGCTAACCGAGCTCCCTTGTGGGCAACACACTTTCTTTTGAAAAGTACTACATACAACCCCACTCAGAAAAGTACCAACTATCCCTTTAAACATGCATTACCAAGGTTGGCCAGCAGGAGGTAATTCCTATGATGGAAGAATTGCAAGGAAGTCAACCACCTGCCAATAGGGTTCACAAAAATAAAGTTTCTTGCATTAAAACATTGTTCTTATGTAAAGAAGTTTGAAAAGTAACTTTTCCAAACACCATTGGCAGATTTATTTTGCTCTTACCAAGCAATTCAGGCGTCATTTTTGTCTCTTAACATCACAAAATAAGACATTTTTTCTGGACTTGCCAGGTGAATGTGGTTCTTATCAAGTCTATTTAGACAATTTTTTACAAAATATAAGATAAAACCTGTTGAGATATACGTTTTTGCAGTGCATCTGTAATTGCTGACACCATGCCTGGAAAACATGGAGATCAACCCTTAAAACTTAAAGCACATTTGGCATCCCTCTGTCACATTTCAAATATATTATGTGAAACTAATTCATAATCAACTTTGCATCCAGTTTCGATCACTTCCTGCTCCAGAGTTGACAGCTTTAAGCAGAACCCCCTGAACCAATGGGTGACGTCAAGCTGGCTGCGTCTTCTCGTCTTCTTCTTATACTCACCTAAAGGATAGTAATGGACCTGTTCGCCTTTCTGTCTCCACACAGGCAGAGCCGCTGGTCATTGATCTCAAAGATCTGTTCCAGGTCATCTTCAACATGAGGAAGAAGGAGGCAGAGACTTCACAAAAGGTAACTGTTCATGTAAATGGAAAAAAGCTTTTTTTCTGCTGCGATGGTTGGACAGGGGGAATGTTTTCTTTCTGATGCGGTCATATGGGAGAGCTGACAGAATACACTCTGTACCAACACAGCCTGCCTGTGTTTTCACACATCATCAGAAATTCCTTCTGAAACGATGTGAAATGACACACAGCTCTGTGAATTAAGGAAACAAGTACAATCCCTCACAGTCTGCCTCTGTTTACAGGGAGAAAATGGCAGTGCTGTAGTTGAGGTAAGCCCTTGGACGCACTTCTTTTCTCCTAATAGCTCTTTTAACTACTTCCTTCACACTCTGCTTCTCCGTGTGTTTCCCAGAATGGAAGTGACGCCTTACTAAGCATGGATGCAGCCAAAACGGCCCAAGTAAGAGTTTCTGCTTTGTTTTGTTTTTGCAACATTAAACAAACTAACAGTGATTTATAGGAGCTGGATAAATACAGTATGTTTCTGTTTGACGTGCAGCCAGTGGAGCAGCTCAACCTTTTCGGAGACATGTCGACCCCTCCAGACATCCGGGCACCGAATGTAAGTGCGGTGCCATGAAATGTTCCCTTTATGTGGGCAACATAGGGGAATTATACTCAGCCAGTGAAGTGTAGCTGGGCATTCATAGCACTCTATGCATACTTTTTACACATCTTTATGAAGTCAGCAGACAGTGCTGAGGAAAACCAGAACAAAGTCGTCACATAGGAAGATGAAATCACAGAGATATGTTTTGCTGCATTCTGTTCTGTTGTCAAAAATGTGTTGCTGAGATCATATTTTGCACATCTCACAACAATCATCCCACACGTGTGAACTCATTTCTGAGAAGGCGTCCATCCTGGTGTCTGATTATTGGTTTCTTCATAAATTCAAGTGGAACTTTTCAGAATTGAGTCCATGCTTCATACAAACCAATCTCATTGTTGTTCACCAAACTTAAAGCTGCTACATGTAGAATTCATGATACAGAAAAGTAGCTTGTGCGTGCTTTGGCGACACCTGGTGGTTCCTCGTGGTTGTGCTTCATGTTACTGCTGCCAAGCTTTGCTGAGTTTTAGGTCAACAACTCAGTGCTGACTTCAGCATGTTGAGTAACACCTTCATGTTTTTAACTGGGGGATGGACCTCATGCTGTGCTTCCCTGTGAGATTTGATATGATACTGTTTTTTTTTTTTCTTACTTTATAGATTCTCAAGAAATTCAACCATATGTATACAAAAACAAGCCAGGGCAAGGGACAGTAAAGAAAAACAGTCATAGATAATAGATAAATAGATGTGAAACAAAATGATTAAAAAGAGAACTTTAAATGAGATGAGCAATTATTATAGTAAATTACAAGATCAGCAAGTAAGAATAAGCTGAACAACACCAAACAGGCATGTGAAGGTAAAGTGTAACATAGATGGGACCACCCACCAAGCAGACACCCACCAGAGACAAACGTAAACATAAATACAGACTCAGATCTGCACAGTCTCCTCAAAGACATTAATATCTGTTATGCTGCTCAATGTATGTTAAACACACCTCCACATATACAACCCAGTCATAGTCCAGAGCTAGGGTGGAGGTAACTGATTACATTACTCTTGTTACAGTCCCTGTGGAGCTTTTTTCTGTATTTGTACTTTCATGTTACATAGCATCAGTTACAAGGTGGTCCTTCAGGTCAATAAGTGCTTCACAGAAACATAGATTTGAAACAGCTGACACCTCTTTCTTACCACAGTTGGATCAAATGTTAGCAACATTTTAATCAGAACAAACTGTCCTGCAATCTGGACACTTCATAGTTAACTCTTACAGCAGGGAGCGTCTACAAAGTGCAAAATAAAAACAAAGTGAAAACTCAAATATTCAGGAACTTTAACCAAATATGTGCTGTTCTTACTTCAATGCTCTCTTGTTGGTTAGACTCAAGCTATTAGCACAGGAACATTATTATTTGGAGCACATATCCTAGTGAAATATCTACATTACACAACCCCTGGATTTAAGAGTAAGTACTCAGAACTTTAAGTTGACTTTAAAGAAAATACTTTTTACTTCTACTAGAGTAGATTAGCTGACTTTTACCTCTACTGAGGCCAAATTTCATTACAATGATACTTAAATTGCTTGTATAGAATAAAAGATTTCAAGAATTTTGCCAAGTTATTTTTTCTTATCCCACTGGGAGAATTTTTTTTGAAGTCTTTAAAAGCAATTCAGGCAACATTGTTTTTTGATACCCTAACTAAAACATTTTTCTGGACAGCCAGGTGAATGTGGGTTATATTTAGTCCAATAAGACAACGTCATTGCAAGAAGTAAGGGACAAACACACAGTAAGTTCCTGCTCTTTAATTTAGAATAAAATCAGTAAAAAGGTTATGGAGAAGGATTATTTCTAGGATCTATGAAAGATGTAGACTGAGTGAAAAATCTATGAGCCCAGGTTTTTGGAGTAGAACTGAGATCAGTATTTCTTTGATCCTATAAATGACTTCTGGGTCCAACTTCCAGTGACAGAGAAGTTGTCAGATCTGTAGGGCGGTAATGCCATAAAACTGGCTTCTTATAAAAAGCCACTCTTAAGCCAGGTTTCCATTGTTCTCTGAATGTGTCTTCAAAGACACTTTTCCAAAACATGCAAAAAGTAGGCAATACCTAAAGCTGAGGCTCCACCAGTGGGATCAGTATGGGGATGAAATATGGTGGTATGTATTATTCTACAGGCAGCAGCTTTAACTTGTCATGTCTGTTCACACCATGTGATCCATTTGTAATTGTGTTAACACATGTGTTTTGTCCTCTGCAGAACTGATCATAAACCTCTCATTTTCTCTCTCCTGCTGTCCCTCTCATGTTAACCAGGACTCTAATGATATTCTCTTGCTGGACTTTTCCGCTGAGGTTGACAGCAATCAGAATTGCATAAAGGGAAACTCCTTTGTCACTTCCTGTGCCCCTGACCTCGGGGCATCTCCCCGCACAGAGAATCCCTTTTCCTCAGCATTTGGCTACTTTCCAACCCCAGACACTGACCCTTTCAGAGATGACCCCCTTTCTAAGTCGCCGCCTCAGTCAGCACCCGATAATTCACAGTTCCCCCATCTCGCCTCCTCTAATCACCTTAACAGCATTGCTGGCAGCACTTGTAAGACATTCATTAACGGTGCTCTGAACGGAGACTCGGAACACCTCAGTCAGCAGATAAATGGGTTATCCAGTAAGAACATGATCCTCGCTCTCAATAACGGACAGTGGCCACTAGGGGGACAAATAACTCAGGGCAGCACGATAACCATGATGGACGGGAACGAGACTGCTCCAGTTCTCTCAACCAAAAACCCTTTTTTTGACTCACCTGTGCAAAGTGCCCCCATCTCTAACGATGTAAGTCATCCTCCACAACCCGCAGTGACTCATAGCAAGGACTCAGTAGTCATAAACCCGCCTCCGCAGAGCTCTAAGGCCGGACGAGGTCGAAGGAGTGCAAAGGTGAAATGATGTAGCCAGATGAACCATGCATGTGTGATGCCTGAACGTGGGTTTAATGCACATTTCCCAGGGTGTGATAAGTCTGCTAACATCTCGGGTTATGCATTGGTGTTTGACAGAAGGTGCATTCTGGTCTAATGCACGGCTGGTAAATAAGGACTGCAGCACAGGGCTCGTTGTATGTACTTTATGTTCTGTTTGCATGCGTGCACTGGTGTTCACCTGCTTGGATTCATCATTCTTTGAATGTGCTGCTGAACAATGAACTGTACCCTTTCTTATATCTGCTTTCAATGTGTCTTCTAACATTCATGCTTCGGTGATAAAGCCCTGGTAAGTGACAAAGCATGCTTTTTATGTCATGTCAAGGTAGGCTTTTTATTTCTCAGCTCATTTTAATTGTAAATATGCTGCTGGTAAAGTTTGGTTTAATTCATATTGTTATTTCTGTTATCATGGACTGTATACAAGAATTAGCAACAAGGGTGCAAAGAGAAGTTCAAAGCAGATAAACTGAAATTATTTTAACAGCCAGCAGGGGGAGCCCTGAGTGAAGTCTTTAGATACATTTCACATGTTTGTAGATCTTCCCTCCTTTAAAAGATCCTAATGCGTTTATGTTCTTGATTTGTTATTTCAGGTTTTCCTTAAAACAGTTTGATTTATACTATTCATCTCATAATTTAAAGTAAAATAGAGAACTTTGCAGGGAATTCACTTGAGTAGGCTGCCCACAGAAACCCTTCCTCCAATTTTTTCTATCTGACTCTAAAAAAGTAAAATGGCATTGACTGAAACCTTAAACTAAGGCCTGTGGGGAATTACAACAACTACTTCTGCTTCTTGTATGCAGTTTGTGGTTAAGTGTTTAAAATCTAATACAGAAGTACTAATTTCTTTGTTGAATTTCCCATCAATAGTCCACAGCCAGTGACCTGTTTGGAGCAGATCTGTTTGCTGCTCCGGCTCAACCTGAAGCGTCACCTGCTTCAAGTGATCTTTTCAACAGTACACCTGCCAGCTCCACTCCATCCTCCATAGCAGCGCTGGGTAAAACTTCCAACGATGGCCTTGTATTTTATCCAAATACGTAGAATTTGTTGTACACTGACATTCCTTTTTTTCATGTTCAGGAAATCTTCAGTTAGGACCTCCAGCTACCACAAGTATCCCCGCTGCAGGGATGTGGGGAGCCGCCCCTGCTGCTCCATCCATGTTCCCCATGCCAGGAGTGACAGCTCCAGGCCTCAGACCCGCCTACCCTCAACCCTCAGCCTTTGGTGGTCTCCCCATCCCCCCTACAGCCTGGGGCCAGCCCATGCCAACTCACTTTGCCCCTCCCCTGTCCCCACCTCACATCTTTCCACCAAACTCCCCCACCCCTTCTCCAGGCTGGGTCGGGACCAATCCTTTCCAGCCTGGCGCATACCCAGGAATGGGTGACCCACACGGACCATCACGCCCGCCTCCCAGACCGCCTGTAAAGGAGGCCCCAAAGGTAGAGAACAGTGCCTTCACAGCTTTGGACCCGCTTGGAGACAAAGAGAAGAAGACTGGAAAGGACATGTTCAAGGACTTCCAGCTGGCCAAACCTCCCGCCATCCCAGCACGGAAAGGGGAGCTGGGGTCCAACTCTGCTCCAGCTGGCAATGAAGAGGGGGCGTTCGATCAGTACTTTTCCAGTAAAGTGGGGCTGGCTCAGGATTCTGCAGATCATGACGACTTTGATATAAATCAAATACAAGCCGCTAATGGTAAACCAAGTCACTGCAGTGCATGCAGACTAAACTCAACAGGTTGACATGTACAGATTTGTCAGTTTTTTCTCTTTGCCTCTCTAGCCGTCCCCAAACCAGCTCCAGCTGCTGCGGCTCCAGCTCCGAGCTTTAACACTGGCCTCGATGCTGCCTTCTCTTCTGCCCTCCTCTCAAACAACTCAGCACCAGCCCAGGGACCAGGAGTCAAACAGGACATGTTTGATCAAGCATTTGGGGCCCCAGATTCCAGCCCATTTGGAGTGGCACCTGTAGCTATGGTACAGAGGTTTGCTCAAACACGTACTTGAATACTAACAGTTCTGTTTTTCTGAATTCAGCCTCTTTTCTGGTTCTTTTAGCAGCCTGCTCCTGTGGGTCAGACCTCTGGTTCATCAGCAGACTTTGGGGATCCTTTTGGAAATCCTTTTGCGTGATCACAACTTTGTTCTCAAGTAAGCAAATTCAAATCTTTTGTCATTCCAAAGTGACTTTATCTGTAGAATTTACTCTATTTTCACTTCTCTTGCAGTTGAAATGGCATTACTGGAGGGCAGTGAGTTCATCACATGGAGTTAGATCTTCAGGAGAAGCAGCTAGAGGTGCAAGACAATCCAAATGATGAACTCCACAAAGTCTTGTCCTTGACCCCCTTGTCTTCTACACCTCCACCTCTGATGTTGTATTTTTCCGTCCAATCAGTAGTTCTCTTATTTCTTAAGACCACCGATCGAAGAAGTAAATGTAAATGTCATGATCTGCTGAAGAAAGAATTGTGGTGTATTAGAGAAGCATGTCCAAAGAGGTTCACTGCTCGTGCTGTCTGTGTTATGAAATAAAGAAACTCAGTCATAATTCAGCAAGGTGTGGACGAGTCCATTTAATTTCTTTTAAATAGGTTTTAGGTCCTTTAAAATACATTCACCATATCTTTTTAATGAATGTAACATAAATCCAGGCACAAAAGCTGACGTAAGTTATGCTCCACTGCAATGTTGGGTTGTGTTTATTTATCACAAGTAGAAAAATAAATTACACTTAGATTGCAATGACTTGCCTTTGAAAAGCTTTTAACAACCTAATAGGTTTATTCACTGAGCGTCACCCAGAAGTATCCAGGTGCTCCAGCAAAAGAGTATCACAACAAAAGCCACAAGCTTTAAAGTATTGGATAGTTTACCTTAAGCATTTTGATCTGCAAATTAATAATGACCCTTATTTCAAAATGATAAGAAATTTGAAGTCAAAATGCCACTCACCTATAGGCCACCATTATTAAAATTGCCACAGTAAAAAAAACAAAACAAAAAAAACAAACAAATTTCTCCACAATTAACTCTAAAACAACACAAAACATGGTGAGAATTTTCTCAATCACTTTTTTACATTTTGAGCAATATGTGTGATCTTTAACACATTTATCTTTTTTTCTCATGAGAAGTATGATTAATATATGACTACTGTTAAATTCAAATGTTCAATTGAAATTTGAATGTTGAATATAAACATAAATGTTGGAGAATAAATCTTTAAATGTGCGAGTTTAGATCGTAAAACCAAATGCAAATGTTGCATTAAAATGCAAATGTTATGTTTGATCAAAAAACATAAAATTATTAAAAATCTTTTATACAAATCTCAAGTAGAATACCCCCCCCCCCCCCCCCAATAGATAAATAAAAATAAGGCTTTGTTTTTATGTATTATGTATTAGCGCTGAATACAGTGACTTATTGATTATTCACCATTAAGGAGCTCCTTAAACATAAGAATTTGTAACTAACAAGACAGCTATTTCAAATTTCATTTCTTTCTATACAATTCCTATTGCTTTTACTTTGTAAATACCAGTAGTTAGCCTTTGTAGTTTTGCTTTTGATGCTTCATTGTGGTATATAAATTGCATTTGCAGGACTAGGAATTAAATCAATAATAATAAATGTCTCGGAAAGAAAAGCGTGATTAGATAACAGGAGAACAGAAGGTGAACATTGCCTGTAAATTTGAGGCTCTTGCCTCATCCAGCTTTATGTATGGCCGGACTACATTTCCCACAATCCCTCTGACGTCACATAAATATCACGTCAAGAAAAACATGGCGGTGTTGTGTGTATGCGTGGGGGACCGCTACTCGCTGCTCGTCGATAAATGAAGCTTTGTTTCTCCAAACTAACGTCTTAATATTGAAAAGGTGGGTTTTCAGAGGTCAAATAAGATCCTTCTGATGTCATATCTTTAAATATTTCTGTTTCTGCTTCTTATTATCAACCAAAGCCCGGAGCCAGTCTGGGAGAGTCTTTTACTCTGTGTGTTGTCATCGAGTTTTAACCAGCTTTGCAGACTTTTTTGTCTCTGTAACACATTATTGGACGACGAGGTATGTTTTAAAATCACGATATTACGTTTTAGCTTAATTTACATGCATGTGGTCATTCCCTTTTATTGCATTTTACGTAACAGCTGTTTGAACGTGACTTAACGGCTTCCATCTGTCAACGTGAGTGGTCCTGTCAGTTCAACGATTTGCTGAGGTTAGCACAACACTCAGTTATAAACGTGTTTTCTCGCTTATTATTCCTCAGCAACCAATATACAAACACTTTAATATCAATAATCCTGATTTCTTTCAGTATTACACTAACACGAAGGAATAAAAGACGTGTTTAAATGATTATTGGGTCCTATAAACCCCAGAAAGTAGCTCTTATACCCCTTGAATTTGTTAAACTCAAAATATAAGTCAAGATGAAATATCAGTTTACAATTCAAAAGGTAGCTTGATAAATATTTCCCATTTGTTGATAGAGTTAATTAACTCATCATGCCGAACGGCTCATTTCACAGAGATTCAATATTGTATTATTTTTTAGATAGTTTGTATTATACAAAAATAATATGTTAAAGAGTGTATTAATTGCAATAGAGCCACTTCAAAATACTTTCATCATTTGTGGCAAAGTCACATGACATCTTATTTTCTATTACAAAGGGCAACCCCTTGTCAAAGTAATCAGAACTATGTAATTTGTACACACGCTAGTTTGTACTTTGTTACAATAACTGAGTGAATGAAGTCTCAGTTTCTCTTTCTTTGCATTTACTCATAAAGGGTAAAGCCTCCATACTCTCTGATGGGCTCTGGTAATGATTCATAGGTGAGTTTGTTCCAAAGATTTTATTCCAAAGTGTATTTAACGTTCATAACTTCAATTCGAAGTGTAATTCAAAGAGTAAGAGCAGAAATGAGTTTCATTCTGTGGTTTTATTCTAAGGAACCTATCTAAGTGACCTCTAACTCCCAGGTCCCCTTCCCAGGGCTTTGTCTCTCTGTCTCATGTCAGTGTAATTGTTGATACTCCTCTTAGCAGAGGGTGTACGTCTTACACTGGGTGTTAACTCCCACCCACAGTCCTCTCTGCATGCTTATGTGCTGCAACACACTGTTATCTGTGCCTGTCTTCAGGGAATAACTGTTGTGGGCGTTTTCCTTTCTTTCTTACTTTTTAACAGCAGCAGCTGGAGATGTACTTATTGACAGTTTCACTCCCATTGCCATAAAATCCTTAGAGTACTAACAGTAACACATTTGTTAATGCTGTTGTACTGCACCTAAGTACGCATCATTGTCCTATCATTTATTTCATGCTCTGCAAAGATCCTAATTTAAGAAAAAAACAATTATCATAGATTTATGCTGCAGTTGAGTATAACCTTGTGTGTGTTTTCCTGTGTCAGGGAAACTTGTAACACCAGTACTCCATAAGCTTGAAACCCTGAATCCTTTCTTTTCAGTAAACTTTATTTTTCTACTGGTTTTACTTGGACTGTTTTCTGTATTTCAGGTCAAAATGTTTCGTCGCTCGAGATTCAGCATTCGGCCCAATGTGGGCTCTGCAGGGAGAGCCCCAGCAACATCTCAGGAAGCCCCTACGGCAAGTCAGGAGGCTAGTGAGATCCCCAAAGACATCACTGAGAGCGGCACCACTACTTCTGCAGCAGATAAGTCTGATGTGACCCCATCAGAAAAACCCACAGCCTCAGGGTGAGTCAGCAGCACAGAGTTGTTATCTGTAATATTTCTGTAACATTTGTGGATATAACTCTTCATGTGGTTGTTTAGGGAAGGGAATGATCAAAATGGGGAAGGTACCAGCACCTCAGCAGCTGTTCAGAGGAGGAAGCGGTTTTCTATCAAGCCCAAAGTGGCCCCAGGCCGGCTGTCCACCCTTTCTCGAATGCCGAAGTCCCCTGCCAAGGCTGCCTCTGAAACCCCTGTGGAAACGTCTGTGTCTGACCTTGACAAACCAACAACATCCAGCCACACTGGGACTACACTCCCCCCTCGAGGACTCCAGTCCCCACGGCGAAGGAGACCTTCAGAGGACAGCAAGCAGCTCAAAGTGCAGCCCAAAGCCACAATCATTTCCCCTGACAGCTCAGGACCTTCAGCTCTTCCTGTATCTGAGGATTTACAAGAACAAACACACCTAGCAGCAGATAGTGACAAACAACTCGAAACCACTTCAAGCAGTCCAGTAAAAGAAGCTCCTTCCAGACTACCTGATAAAGTCCCCTCCTCACTCCCAGACAAAGAAGCTATTGAGATATCAGAAAAAGCAAAGACTCTAGTATCGTGTGAGAGAAGCCTTTCACTGCCACCTTCAGCGTTTTCTTTGAGCAGACTTCTGAACGACCCGTCTGACATGCAGAGGATCGCAAAGGCCCAGAAACTCAGACACTTACTTCGACAGGAGATGCACAAAGAAAGGGTTCGTAGAGATTATAGTACATTAAAACATTAAATGTTCATGGTGTTTAGTGTCCTTTTATTTTAATTCATTGCTTCAGGAGTGTGTTATCATTTAATGTTGCAGAGAAAGAAGAAAAATAAGATGCGTGTCAAGGAGTTTTCTTTGGATCCTGCCAAAATGACCATGAGGGACTTAATCCGTTACCTTCCAGAATCCAACCCGATGACGTAAGAGTGGAGACTTTGAGTTGTATTTGTAGAGAAAATGTTTCTCCTGAGTATTCTGCTTTTTTTTTTTTTTTTTACAAAAATCTCTCTGGTTTTTATTTTTATTTGACTTTAATTTGTGTTTTTATTTCAGGTCTAGTATAGAAGAAACTGTTAACGAGAATGAGACCGTGGTTCCTCCGTCACCGGGAAGAGAAGAGTAAGCTCATCCTCTTAATGATTCAATAATCTCTTTCCATCTTGGTTTTATAGTTTTATGTTTTTTTAATTACAAGATAAGACTATAGGTTTCTTCTTTAATGCAACCCTCTCAGGTCACCAGAGAGCGCCCAGGAACCAGAAGCTGCCCCCAAAGTTACGACATCAGCAGAGGAGGAGGTGGAGGCACAGGACGACCAAGACGAGGAGGACGACGCGCTCATGGTTCCTCAGGTCAAAGTAGCAGAGGACGGCACGCTGATCATAGATGAAGAGAGGTCAGTGGACTCAGTGGAGCACATCTGAGCCCCGCATTTGATTTTGTGAAAATGACCAAGGGCCAGCAACTCCTGCTGACAAAATGCTCTACTTGTTAACTTTTTCTTTTAGTGATTTCTGTAAAAATCAGTCTTTGAGTGTGCTCAAATATCCTTGTTCCATTATCACAGACTGATGTAATCAAACCTCACCTGTTCCTCAGGTGTCTCTAGATACCAGATGATCAGTGGTCAGTTTTCTGCAGTGTTACATTCTGCGTAAACATCAGCAAACTCTGCTTCTGACCAAGGAAAATGTTCTCCATTAGCAAGTGTTATTAGCCATATGTGTCATATTTTTTATGAATGAATCAGAATCTGGATTATATTAGGTTTGTTTTTCCCTAAATATTTCCAATCCTGCATTCTGTATAATTGTTTTGTACATTTTTTTCTCTTTTCTGCTCTGTTTCCTAATTTTAATCTAGTCTTGTGTCCTCTAATGTGTTTTTTGAGTTCTTACATTTTCACGTCATGATAAATACATTAATTTAAAGATGTCAGCTTTAAACAATCAGCCTATGCACAGGCCAAATATAGTTTAATGAGATGTTACTAGATATTCTTTCATTAAACTTGCTAGAAAATGTCAATGTACACAGAATTTAGAACACGATTCATTTCAGTGACATAATTAAAACAATGTAAGATGAAAGCTGGGGTTGTATAAAAAATGGACCTCAGGCCTGACTTTGGTTATGTCTAAGGTAAGATATTAAAAAAGCAATCGTGTTCAGAAAGAGAAATGTGGCCGATTTAGTGAAACCATAACAGAAACCTTTATTTGTTATTTGAAAGAGTTTAAAGAGAAAGCAATTTGACAAAAAGTAAAGATTAAATGTGTGTTGACTAAAAGTTAAAGAAGCAATATTTGATCTTTGTGTCAACATTACCAAGCTGTTGTGTTATTGTAGATATAGGTTAAACAATTTCTTCTTTATCTTCATCCCAGCTTGACTGTGGAAGTCCAACGAGCCAAAGGGCCAAACCCAGCTCAGGAACGGGACCCCATCTTTGAGCGAGGCTCCACCACAACATACTCCAGCTTCAGGAAAGGAACTTATTCCAGACCGTGGTCTGCTGAAGGTAAGGTTCACATAGTTTGAAAATACCAGACACATTTCCTTCTCTCTTATGTTGTATAATTCTAACTTTGTGACTGTTTGCTGATTCCAGAGACCGACATGTTCTTCTTGGCGATCAGCATGGTGGGGACAGACTTCTCCATGATTTGTCAGCTGTTTCCTCACAGAGCTCGATCAGAGATAAAGGTCAGCAAAGAATAATTCATGTGAAATTAAACTACATTATAAAAACAACATGCTGCCGCAAGAAAAAGCTAGAAAATGTGTCTGAACTACCTGTTTAAATCTACAGAACAAATTCAAAAAAGAAGAACGAGAAAATTCCTGGAGGGTAGACAAAGCTTTCAGTGAGTATTCAGTACATTGTAAGTGGACATGACGTGGCACTGTAATTTTTTTCTGATTTATAAACTGTTTAACTGTGATTCTTCTGCAGGAGAGAGACGCAAACTAGACATTGAGTATTTCTCCAAGCTGCTGGAAAAGATCCTTGAAGTTCAGAAAAACAGGAAGAAACTAAAGTCTCTGGCTAACAAAAACACCCCAAAGAAGCAGAAGAGAAAGACAAAAAGTAAATATTTTTAGTTAATGTTTGTCATTAGAGTTGTGCAAATTTAAATAAACTATGTTTCATATGTGAGACTAATTTTAAATCTACTTTTTTTGACTTTAACTTGTTCTATTCATTATCCTAATATCTATCTGGTTATGGATAATTTAGCTGGCGCTTCACATTTTTGTTCTTGGTTAATCCATAGAAACATTTGTGTTTATTCTGCCCCCAACAGGCAAAAAAGCTGCGAAAAAGCTGAGTGATGTGGAGGAGGAAAACGAGGAAGAGGAGAACAGTATGCCAGACCTGGAGGGGGAGGGAGAAAAGGAGAATGAGGCCCTCTGCAACGAAGGACAGAGCCCTGCTCCTAAGCCCAAGAAGACACGGAAGAGAAAGAAGGATGCTTCAAAAGAAGAACCAAAAGACAAGAAAAGCAAAATGGTTGAAAAAGGAAACGAGCAAGGTAAAGACTCATTTACTCCTTTAACTATTCAAAGATGTGCTATTGTTCTCCTAATTCTGTCCCTTTGGTGCCCCTGTAGTATCTCCACACGATCTGCACCAGAGAAAATACCTTTTTTCTCTCTCTCTCTGGTGTTTTAGAAAACCTTTATTTCAGCCTCTGTCTGTAATGCTTTTTTAGCTGCTGTCTCTTTAAGGCTTCCATCTTTCATGAATCACAGGAAAACAAGGGAGGAGGATACAGTTGCAGATAAAACAAAACTTTTATTCTAACTAAACTCAAAACTCAAAAACTCCAACAAAAGAAACAAAACCAAAAACACTCTAGGAAACTTACTGGAAATATAAACAAAGGACATAAATAGTATTCTACTATTGGAAAGTAGACTACTCCATCTTTAACCCCTTGATGTCTGTTGTCCCAAATTTGTGACTTACCCTGTCAAGTTTTGAAGCAGCTGAGATGACCTTTGTATCCAACTAATGCCTATTGATTAATATTCTACACAAACCAAGGATCATATCAAATTCACCACATCCAAATTATTGGTCAGAGGATGAACTTATTATATATATAATATAATATAACTTTTTATGACTATTGTGTGTGTAATATATCTAAATCTACACCTCCACTAAATTTAGTATCTATTATGATGCAAAAACACAAAAAGGTTTTTTCGTATAATTCTAAGTTATTTCAGGCAGTAAGGATTAAAGGTTTGGTCTAACAAAGATTTATACTTTGAGCTAACAAAAAGGGTTTGAATTAATTTCTTGAAGAATGGATGGGGCAAGAATAATATATGATTGTGTCTTTGGACATTATCCCATAACTCTTGAAGCTGAATTTCTTTTGTATGTTTTCTCAGATGAAGCCAACATACCAGAAGACTCCGAGGCCGCCCTTCCAGAGGACAATCCAAATTCAGACATGTAAGGAAACTTTCAAGTCTTTTAAGTATTTCTCTGCATCTTGAGCTGGAATTTAAATCTTTATTTCCTCGTGATATTCAGATCTGAAAAGACAGCCAAGGACACCACCATTAAGCCGGCTAAACTGTCTCGAGGCCGAGCACCTAAACCTCTGCTGCCTCTGGGCAGGAAATGGGCTAAAAAGCTTCGACCACCATCTAAAGCTGGAGACGCCGTGTCAGATAAAGAGGGGCAGTGTGTGACAGATGGAGCCTTCCAGGAGCAGGTTATTTTTAGAGTTTAAGTTTTGAGTCGTGAAGTCTCCTTGCGTTTTTTTTGCCTCACTAAAAGAAATGCTCTTATTTTCAGATAAACGAAGATGTGTCACCTTTAAAACAAGCTAATAAGAAGACGTCAGATGATGACAGTAGCTCCTCTGAAGAAGAGGAGTCTACTGCTCCACCTCCTAGACCCACCAGGTACTACATTTCAAGTTTAGGTTGTAACAGACATTTCAACCTTGAATCTCCTGAACATGTTGCATATAGGATTAGTGCTGTCAGGTGATTAAAGAAAATAATCTAATTAATTACAGGATTTGTAATTAATTAATCTAATTAATCACATTTTAGTCTCATATCTGTGTAAGGCCCCCATACAAAGAATTTGAATTCTAGAGCATTACAAAATTGTAGTGCATGACTAATCAGATGAATCTACATTTTTTTTCAGTTCGATTGCAACCGTTTACTGCGTGTGAGGGGGAGTAAATCATGTTTTTCATCAGGGGGAGGCAGGGTCTGACAGAGCTTGTCAATCAAAATCATGCTCATAAACTGCTGTGGGTGAGAGCAGTGTGCTCTTTGGATGAGAGATCAGCATGGATATGAGGAGAAGATGTGAGATGACAGAGGCATAGTAAGACGCTGCAATTCATAAGTTCAGGCAGCTCACGCTCCAACTGAGGATGTTCAGAGAGAAAGAGCAGTGCGATCGTCAAGAAAAGATGATGGAAATCATAGGAAGGATTAAAGGATGGAGCGCCCGGTACAAATGCGATCAAAAAAAATTGTGTTTTGTCTGTTTTTTTTTATCAAAAACAGGAAGAGAGACATGAAGGGAGAGAGTCCTCTCTTCTTAGGTAGTTTTAGGTACATTAGGTACATTAATTCGCGGTGTAAACAATTCACCTAATTAACGCATTAAAGTGACAGCCTTATATAAAATGTATCAGTTGTTACTCAGTGTGTGTTTGTGTTTTGTAGGTATGGGAGAGTACCCAAACCCACCAAGCCCTTGAATTATCCTGCCAAAGAGGACACACACTCCTCTGCATCTGAAAGCACCCCTGCCACTCCAGCTTCTGCCTCTGCTGCCAGGCCTAAACCCAAACCCACAGCCAAGAGGGCAAGACCATCAAAGGCCCACTCAGCCCAAGAGTCTAAAAAGCCCAAACTGGTCACCCTCAGGGCCTCTCAGTCAGACGACAGTGATGAAGAGAGTGAAAAGCAGTGGGAGGAGGAGGAGGAGGAGGAGCAGCCTGAGTGTGGCTCCGGTAACGACAGCTCTGCTTCAGTGTTTGTCCCCGTCAGCCTGCGCTCTCCACAACCTCTTATTCCAGATGTGGAAGAGACCATGGAGGAGGTATTCATGCACAGTCACAGTAACAAACACAACACCCTCATTTTATTTTACATCTGTGCCATAAGTGTTTTTGCACTGTTATTTTGCATGTTTTTTTTCTATGCATGATTTTCCATCCCATAACTCAAACCCTCCGCTCTTGACTCCCCTCACCCTCATGTAGCTTGATATCTTGGCCAATATGCCTGATGTGTTGGGCATCTCCCAAGATGCTTTGTGCCCTGATGCCTCTTGTGAGCAGGCACACAATGAGACCTGTGATCATCAGTTGGACCTGCTGGTTGTAAGTTTCTAAGGCCAAGTATGAGTGAAAAAGAAATCATTCCTTCCAGTTAAACTTTAATTTAAATGAAATATCTGATTTCCAGGATGTTTTGTGACAGACAAGATGTGTAACAAGGCTCCTTCAGAATTTCTTTATTCTCATCATTTAACAACTAAACATGCTCACATGGGTTTCATTTGATGTTCAGTGTTTGTGTTTCCTTGCAGGATGTCATAGACTTCCTGTCTTCTGAACAAACAGAAGGTATGTGAAAAAGACTCGACAGATAAGAATCAGTATAAAATACATTTTTGCTGTTCATATTCTTAAAGAGTTTATTGTTGTGTTTAAAGTATCTGAAGACCAGAGCTACAATGAGGCGGCTGAAACCCTGTTGACCATCAGCAACGTGGCTCACCTTTCTCAGGCAGCACAGAGTCAAACAGCCACAGAAGAACAAACAACAGGTGAGAGACAGAAAGGCCAAAATGTCACATTTCATGTGGATTTAAAATCCCTGTGATGATTTTATGAGTGATCTTGGAAAAAGTCTCACCTTTGTAGATTTGCTTAGATCTGCGTAGATCAAAACTCCCCATGACAACACTACACAGCCTGGCAAAGTTTAGCAGTGGAGGCACTTTTTCTTGAACAAAAGGATTTCTTGGATTTTTTTGTAGTAATGGTGGACACTGGAGATAGACTGACAAAAAGAAAAAATATTAGATAAGGGCAGTGAAATAGGTAGGAGTGACCAGGGTGTGCACAGTACATATCATTACCATTTCTCCTCCTTAACTTCACTCGGCCAGTTTAATAAATTCAAAGCAGTTTTTCAGCCCAGATAAAAAACAAAACAAAAAACTTTTACATTACACAAAAAACAGGTGAGACCAGGGAAACACTGATGTTGTTTGCGACGTTGCCAAAGAGGAGTTGCCATTCACCAAATTTAAATCAGAAATTCTACTCATGGAGAAACATGGATTAACATCAAATCAGTTCAGGGAAGCGCTTTAAGAACAGGCACTTTGTTTTGAAAATGCTTTATTTTATGAATGTTTGAGTTTAAAATGTTACATTTCAGCTCAGTAAAGCACTTCAAACACTTTATAAATTTTCTTTGTCTGTATGATTATTTTATTGATAAACAAACATTTATACACACCTTATTTATACACAGCTTGTTGTAAAATTATTAACATTACATGGAGGTCATGGAAAGTGATGAAAATGTAACCTGATGGCATTTATGGTGGGGAAATCAAAGATTTTGGGTGCACCTAAATTTTGTGCTGTTGCACCCAGAAAAAAAAAAAAAAAGAGTTAGGCGCACTGGATGCAAAATGTTAGTCTGGAGCCCTACTAACCTTCACCCTGTTCACTTTCCAAGAAAAGAGGTTAGGTCAGCCAGCCACTGTTACCCATCTAGATACCATCTTCACACTGAAGAACTCAGTTTTCAGTTCAATTAAATCTATATAAGCTAATGAAACAGTCACAAGATGTCACCAAAATCACACTGTCCCTTTAAAAAAATGATGCAATATTATATCAAATAATATCAAATCACATCACATTGTATATTTGGCTGAGTATCGTGATATATATCGTATTCCGAGCTGAATATTGTATATCGTATCGTAAAATTAGTGTATCACTACAGCCCTAGTTAATAAAGTTTGATTGTCACATTTAAAATAATAGCGTTATTTAACTACAAACAATTATATTACCTTGTTGCTTTGCATCTTAGGAAAAGTTGCCTTGAACAGAGAAAAGTAGTGTTAGAAAGAAGATCTGCTCTCCAAAACAAATGCTCGCCTTTGCAAGAGTGTGGCCTTTGCTCACAGGAAACAGTCGTTATCCCCAAAAAACACTACCAATTCTGACCACAGGTGTCACTGCAAACAACATCAATTAGAGTCTTTGACACGATTAAATTGTGGTGAATTTTAAACAAACTTCTGTGCTTCATTTCAGAGCCAACCTCAGTGAGTGTCAGTGAAACTAGCAAACAACCAGAAGAAAACACTGCAAACAAAGCGGCTGCACAAGGGGGACACAGCGCCACCCCTCTTACATCTGCAGCATCTAGTAGTGGAGACACCAAAACCAGTTTGGAGCTACAAAAAAGTAAAACGGATAGTTGTAACAAACAAAGTATCACTCAGCAAACAGAAATGGATCCTTCACCTGAGTCACAAACAGAGGTTACAAAGACGAGACGTTTCTCCAAGGTCAAACCAAAACCGAACCTCAGTCTAGCCTCGAGGGCGAATCAGCTTAAGTCCAGACCTGATACATCTTCAGCACGGAGAACAGAAGAGACACAAAATGATGCAAATAAAACCCAAGCTGGTAACATGGGAGGAGCTGCAGAAAGAGCAACTGGTCGTGAAAATCTGATCAAAGAAGACGATGTACCCTCAGCTTGTTCAGAAGTCAAACTCACAGATGAGCAGGAGTCTGTTGCAGCAGCATCACCTGTCAGTCAGAAAGAAGAGGGTGAAGACCCTTCTGCTTCACAAACCAGGAAGAGTCGATTCCAGAGAGTCAAACCCAAACCCAACCTGGCACAGACATCAAGAAATGTACGTTCAAGACCTCAAACTACAAAAGATGTAGACGAAAACGACTCCAAAAAATCAGCTGTAGGAGTTTCAGCGCCATCACCGGTCATCTCTACTGAAAATTCAAGTGAAAAAGTTGGTCTTACATCAGGGCTTTCATCAGTTTCAGGCTCTTCTCAGACACTGACTGAAGAGTCTGGTGACACAAAATTGGATAAAAGCGCTTATATAAACCAGGTTGTCTCTGAAGCCTGGCTTGAAACCAGCAAAGAGTCGACTACGGCATCCACAGAGGAATACGTGTTGTCGAATACTAAAACATCTGAAGGTAAATGTACCAGTTTGCAAGCTGAAGAAGCGTCCGAAATAGATCCAGCACCCATTCAAGAGACAAGTGAACAACTTCCTGTCAGTCAGAAACAAGATTGTGAAGATTCAGCGACTCCTCAAACCAAGAGGAATCGATTCCAGAGAGTCAAACCTAAACCCAACCTGGCACAGACATCAAGAAGTGTTCGTTCAAAACCTCAAACTACAAAAGATGAAGTAGGAAAAGACTCCAGTTCAACCCCTGACCTGAACCTAAATATTCATGAAAAATCATCTCTGGAAGTTTCAGAGCCTCCTCAGGTCATGTCCGGTAAAAAGTCGAGTGAGAACATTGGTCTTTTATCAGGGCTATCATCAAATTCAGGTTACTCTTTTACACCAACAGAGAAAATCCCTCAAACTGAGCTGGAAAGCAAAGAGTCTGGTAACGCAACATTGGAGGATAGTTCCTCCAAAAACCAGATCGCCTCTAAAGCCCAAGTTGGAACCAGCAAAGAGTCGACCACAGAGTCAATGGAGGAAGACGTGTTGTCTAAGAAAGCTGAAAGTAAGTGTACAAGTCTGAAAGCTGAAAAAGTGTCTGAAATAGATCCAGCATCCATTCAAGAGGCAAGGGAACAACTTCCTGCCTGTGTTTCACCTGAAGAGGAGTCGCCTGTCAGTCAGAAACAAGACTGTGAGGATTCAGCAACTCCTCAAACCAAGAGGAGTCGATTCCAGAGAGTCAAACCTAAACCCAACCTGGCTCAGACATCAAGAAGTGTTCGATCAAGACCTCAAACCACCAAAGATACAGACACCAACCAAGCTCCAAACCGCTCAGAAACAAAAGTAGAAACTTTGGCACGACCAGATGATGCACCATCCAAAGATTATCTTCCTGAGATTGAGGGAAAAATTACTGATGATCAAGGTCTTTGTGGTAACAAACCTCATGAAAGACCAAGCACAGTACCATCACAGGAATTTACTCACAAACCCTCGGAGGAGTTCTCTTCTCGGAAGGGGCCCATCGTGACTGATGCTGGACTGGACTCACACTCAGAGGAAAGTCTGCCTCAAAGACGGCAACGTTTCCCCAAAGTTAAACCTAAACCCAATATTGGATCATCCACCAGAAGCAGACAGACTAAAACAACACCTTCAGATGATGCCAGAGAGTCTTCACAACAGTCCAGTAATGACACAACAGAAAGCAGAAGTGCACAAAGAGAGGAGAGCAGAGATTCAATGACAACACAACACACATCACACACTGGAGTGGAGCCTCCAGACTCTGTGCCTGAAGATAAGAGTACAGAGAAAGAAGCAGCTGAAGTTGTAGAGAAAGGAGACAAAAAGGAGGAAGATCGACTGACCCTACAAACAGTCTCATCTGTTGGATCTTCACAAGCAAAAGCAGACGACCCAGCTGCTGTTTTAGACATTCAGTCTTCAGCAGGTTGTTCCACAGAGTCAGATGTGAGCTCTAACAATCAGTCCAAACCAGATTCAAAAGGACACGCTCAGCTGCCATGGTCAGAGGGTGACACAAAGGCACAGTGTCAACGCACAGCTCCACAGTCATCTGACACTGATCAGTCAGCTTACCAGAGGTAAAACCTGTATCTCATCTTCTAATTGATGATCCCTGAAACATGCCAGACTTTTTCTGACAGTTTCTTTGTCTCTTAAAGCTCACATCACGATCAGCCAGAGCCATCAAACTCCTTCAAGTCCCCAACAAAAGCTCCTCAGAGCTGGCGAGGCCGGTCTGTGAAACCTAAACCCAACTTAGGACGCAGCCGCCAGCCTCCTCAGACCCAACAAGCTCAGACGATGAAACAAGCACAAGCAGGTTTGTTTTGTTGTTTGTTTCTCTTAAAATTCAAAGTGCTCTTGTCTCGTTAAAGACTTTTCTTTGTTCATCACTAATGTTTCTACTTTTCTATAGATTCTGACACCGCCTCGGAGGCTGGAAAAGCCTCAGCTTCTCAAGGAGAAGTGTGTGAACTCCAGCCTCACACTCAGGAGCCATTAGAAGAAGCTCTTGATCACAGCATCACCCAGAGCAGTTTTTCAGTAGTTACTGAAACCTCGTTTGGCAGTGTGCCACAAGCACCTGACAACTCTACCCAGGTATTTATTCATTATTTGCTCTTGAGTTCTGCAGTTGTGGTGCTTTTTTTTGTTAAAATTAAATTAAAGAATAGGTATTCTATGAATAAATATGAATATTCAGTAACATGCTGGAGTTTTGGACTAAACGTGCATGTTTTCAAACCTCTACATATTAATATGTTGTAGAGATCCCTGAATCTGTCAGTAAAGTGATGAAAACGCTCTGTACTAGAAACAGAGCAAGCTCTTCACGAGATCTTGAAAGAGATTTGCTAAAGTGATGAGGTCAGAGCATATCTCCAGAGGCCTGGCCAATCAGAATGAGGGGGGTTTGTGGAGAGGAAAGAGTTAAAAATGTAGCAGCTAAAAAGAGGCAGAATAAGGGTTTTCTAAAAACACTTTTTATTTTTAGAGGTTGCTCATGAAAAGCTACTACAGGGGACACAGAGGGGCAGAATAACAACAGAGAAAAAGCACGATATCCCCTTTTTAAGTTTTTGCCTTTGCAGGATGTGGTTTTTTTTTTTAACAAAAAAGATAATATTGTATCGTGGTTTCACCAAAAAGGTCTGCTTGAACTTCTGCTGCTGCAAAACAGAGATTCATAAACTAGAATATAAAATCCGCTTTATATGTTTCAATTTTAATTTCACATAAATTGATGCAGAATCCCAGAAAATTAGGTTCTTGTGGGATACCAGCCTTTGTTCATAAGGAAATTACTCATGATCACAAAACATTACTGTATCATGAGCTCAAGAAAGTATTATGCGTGAACATCTTCTTTCCTGACATGCAGTCCATTTTACTCACATTTTGTTTAAATAAAGCCATACCCATTAGAGATAGACTGATATGGATTTTTCAGGGCCGACAAAGATTATTTGTAGTCAAGGAGGCCGATAACCAATATTCGAAGCCAATATTAATTTGCAGTCAAAGTACAAATATTGGTGTCAAAATTTTGAACAATACAAACTCCGCTTAACTTCATTCAGATGCCTTTAAGCATGAGTTTATTAAACAGAAATGCCAAATATCGGCCCGGCCGATAATCGTTCTATCCCTAATACCCATTGCAAAAACAGCCTAAAGGTTTTCAAAATCCGTTTTGGGCAAGGTGATAAAATGTAGCTATGATGATGTGCAAGTAAAGACTCTTACACTGCAAAAAAATGAAATCTTATCAAGTGTTTTTGTCTTTTTTTAAGTTAAAACTGTCTTATTATACTCTATATGAGCCACTTTCAACTTATCAATTCAGAAAAATGTCGTGTTTCAAGTTATCAGAGTACAAAAATGAGGTTTAAATCGCCTGTAACCAGTAAAAAAAATCTGCCAATGGAACAAGAAAAAATTGCTTGAAAATTTACTTGAGACGAGAACAATGTCGTAATACAAGTAACTTTTCATTTGTTCCATTGGCAGATTTTTTTACTGGTTACGAGCAATTCAGACCTCATTTTTGTCCTTAAATAACTTAAAACAAGACATTTTTCTGGATTGGTCATGTGAATTTGGCTCATATTTAGTCTAAAAAAGAAATTTCTACTGAAAATAAGACAAAAACACTTGATAAGATTTCAGTTTTTGCAGTGTAGGTTGAAAAGAAGCTCAGCTAAATCCTTCACCATCACTGGTGGGCCATCTATCATACTGGAAACTTTCTCATGGCTCTGCATTATTATTTTGTGATCACAGGAATGTTTTTCATGAACATGGGTAAGTTTCTGGTGTGCACAGGAACCCTTTTTTAAAACAATTCAGGCTTTAGCTTAAAAGCTCCATGATGTTTGCTAAGCTAAAGGGACTAAGACTTTTACTGTAAATTAACTTTTAACATGAGTGAACATGAAAGCACCCCTCAAAGTGGTACATGAGTGGGTGTGGGGTATGACATGAAACCACCTGCTCCAAGGCAAACTTTATGAGGCACTACCCAAACTGCTCGGCCATTTGTGCCCCAAGGAAGATTATATTTTGTTAATGCTTCCAATCCAGCATGAAACCATCTGACAAAATCAGTGAAGAATATCTGAACTTTATCAAACCATCAAAACAAGTCATGACACAGTTTTGACAAACCTTGTTTATCCCCTCATGTTTGGATTAACCCTTTAATGTTCCTCTTTAATTCTTCTCACAATCCAAGGATGCTGTAGTGTCAGGTTCAGGAGGGACCCACAGCCAGACTCTGTCCCTGTTTCCAGACAGTAAGTCAATAATAGATCCATCACTTTGTTTACTTTGTGCTGAGAATGATAAACAGTTAAAACACTTTGCTTTGCCTTCTCCCTCATCTTCAGTGCTGTCAGGACAGGAACCTTCAGATCCAGATGAGCCGTTCTTCACCCTCTGTCTGACTGAGATCCCTGTCTGCTCTTCAGCGGAGGTCCTGGACTCTGCATCTGTGCTGCTCTCTCATATTCCTGTAACAGAAGCATCACAGCAGCAGCACAGGTTAGTGCTCCATCTGAACCAGCTTCCTCCAGGTTTGGTTTCGTTGGTTTCGTTGGGTTTCTGACTCTAATGCTCTGCTCACGTCTTTGCAGTGATACTGGAGTGCATGTGACAGCAGTGGGAGGTGAGCATGTCTTTAACGTGTCTGACCCTGAGGAAGATGTCATCATTATTGAAGATACGGATCCAGTTGCTCACACAGTAAGTGAAGCTGCATTGAACGTCTCATTTCTGCAGCACGATAAGCTGTCTGTCTTTGTCACTCATGTTCTTTTTTCACTCATACCAGGTCGTTGAGAATCCAGTGGAGCCGGATGGTAAAGTTATTCCTCTGTCATCTAATTTCATGAATGATTAACAGCATGTTTTAAAAGTTTGATGTGAATTACTTTTCTTTGTGGAGCAGGGAGCTCTGCAGTTCAGCCTCCTAAAAAACCAGAGACTGTGGAGGGTAAAGATGAGACTGAAATCCCCTCGACGAGGCAGAGACCTCAGGGCACAACAAGGAGAGGTATGCAGGAGATAAATACTTCACATAAGCTGTATTTTTACCTGAAGCAAAGCTATTTTTTTCGCTTGCAGTTTTCCTTAGATGAGTTGAAGTAATAGGTTGTTGGTGTGTACGTTACTTTGACCTTACAGCCATCAAAAATCTAGACTTGCAGTGTGACAAACATCTACACCTTATCTCATACTACAGTAGCAAAAAAATGAACTCCTGTGCACCCAAAGCTGGATTTTTTTCACACTGTGGTGTTTCAGAAATAATCAGACATGACCATGAAAAGCCAAAAAAGCACAATTTTTCTTCAGAATCACAAGTTGTCCCAAAACCAGATATTTCCTCTGAGTTATGAATCATCCAGAGGAAGTGTGTGGTGGTGTCTGTCCCTGCAGAGAGTTTGCTCTTTGTCTGTTTTCTCATTTTCTTCCTGTTGACATTTTTTAAAGGTGGCTGCTTCAGTGCTCCAACAGCCATTAGGTCAGAGCTGATACACAAATACAAGGTGCAAAGACTGCATGACCAAATCTGGCCCAGAATCAGAATCAGAACATCCATTTTTGGAGTGAGAGTGGAGGGGAGGGGGATAAAATCTTGGCTGAGTGCCGACAGGAATAGGTGGAGCATCAAGGGGACACTTTGAGCCATGGAGGCAGACACCTTTGGGAGCAAAGAGCGTAAATTCTCGCTGCGCCAATATTCCCATATGCCCTGTAACCACCAGAACTCTCTTAAAAAAAAAAAAAGATAAATAAGGTTAAATGTGGTAAAACCAGAACGCATCCATTGATAATTTTATTCTTATATCACATGTTAACAGAGGAGGGAGAGGAGAGATGCACGTTTTCTAGCTGGAAACACAGTCACTGTTTAGAGTTTGTCAGCTAAAGATGGCAGTATTATGGTTTGTTGTTCACTCTGTGCCGCCAGTTTGCTTAATATCTTTGACTGAAACATTTAGGAATCAGAGAGAGAAGTTGTTTGATTTTTACCGGGGGGAAAGGTGAGTCCCATCTTTCACTGTAACTTCTTCTATTCCAAGAGCTGAGCCCTCTGTTTAGCACAAATCCATTTGTTAAGGAGCAGAGCAACATAACATAGGTTACAACAAGGGACCTGGTGACAAGCAGGGGTGTGCCTAGACTTTTTAGACTGGGGTGCCCCTATAAGGGTACTGAGGATCATGTGAGCCCACACTCCAGAAAAATTTATTTTTGCTTATTGTATTACAAATACAGGATCGTAAGACTACAGCTTTAACAAAAATATAACTGATAAAAACCAAAGTAGACTAAAACAAAGCATTAAAAAAAAAATTAATTGAAATCTAAAATTTAACTGAACAGAGCTGTATTGCACCAAAAATAATGCTGTAGAATCTTTCTTTAGTTGTATTTTGAAATTCAAAATGTTTAAAATGAATATTTTTGTTTTTAATTGTAAAGTTTATTTTTTACATCTACCAATGTCTGCATGTTCCTTTAAAACAAAACATGTAGACAAATTTTTTTAATCGTAATCACACAATTTTGCCAAGTTATTTAGCTGCAGGTGTTGTCAGCAGCTGCTAAAAGTGACTAAAAAAGTAACTTGTAATTTAACTTAGTTACTTTTAAAATCAAGTAGTCAGTATATTAACTAAGTTACTTTTCAAAGGAGTAATTGGATTACTTTTTTAAAGTAACTGTGGCAACACTGCTCATATAATATTTGACTAATCTGCAACAAATTTTCCCGGTCATTGAGTTGATCTTTATTTCTTTATATCAGCAAGAGGGAAGGGAGCTGTTGGAATCATCGGTTCAGTTAAAAGTTTAGCAGTGATGATCGAGTTAAGTTTTTGGTTCCCATCCCTAACTGAAAGACAATGATGACGCCTGAATGTTTGCAAAGAGTAAAATTTCTACCATTGGAGTAAAGACAACTTGCCTGTCCAATAGAAATAATGTCTTAACACAAGAAATTAAACACACACCTTTTTCTGACCCCACTGGCAGATAATTTTACTCTTTAATTACGTTTCAGGCATCATTTTGTCTTTTAATATCTTGAAATATGACATTTTCCTTGACTTGTTACCTGAATGTGTCTCAGATAACATCTAATTAGACAGTTTTTACTAAAATAAGACCCCAATGCTTACTTAGATTGTAGTGAAAGAATTATAAAGTTAAAACATATATTTTCTTTTTGACTTTAATTTATCTTTATTTAGATCAGCTGCTCCTGCCTTTGCTTCTATTTTGTGCAGATTTGGAATAAACATATGAGCGTAGATGGTGCTTTTTTATACCATTGTGACATGTGGTATTGAGACTTCAGTATTTTTACCACCTTAATCCAGACAAATGAAGGGAACTCCGATGGCATTGTGTCTGGGTTCATCTCATCACATGTAGTCACACACATCTAAAGGGATTCCCTGTGTTCTCCAAGAACTGTCAGAGTGATCTTCTCGGCCACTTAAAGCTTTCCCAAATCAAGTTAGCTTGGTCAGGCTCAACTCGGGGTGAATGCCAGGCCTTTTTAACCATCGCTGTTTGGTTTCAGCTGAGAAGAAATTGTTCAGAGAGTCTTGTAGTCATGCTTTGTAGAGTGTGTGCAGAAGATGGGAAAAGCAGACATTTAAAACATTTTTCTCTCCACTGAAGTCAGACATTAAAACTTACTGTTGTTTGATCGTTTCAGTTTGCTTCAGTTCTGCACGACCTGTTTTTATGTTTAAAATTTACCTCTTTTCTCCTCAGCATAAAACTTTATCTAATCTCTTTTTTTCTACCGTGCGTGTTTCCTGTGAAGCAGCCAAACAGCAGGTTAAGACAAATAATTCAAGGAAAAAACAAGCCTGTGAGACGGTCGCTGCCAAGGAAGAAGAGCCAATCCTCAGTGTAACAAACGCCACAGAAGAGTCAGAGCTGCCAGGGCTTTCTGTGCAGCCAAGAGAAGTCGCTGAGGTTGTCTCTGAGCCATCGAGGAAGGGTGGCAGTCGTAGAGCCGCTGCAAAGAAAGCTCTTGAAAATTTGAAGGAGCCTGAAGAAAGCAGCTCAGAAGCACAAAGGAGACAGACCAGAGCGACTCGGAGCAGGTGAGGAAACCTGTAAAAATCTCTCACTGGGGTCTGAATTTTTTCACAGTGTTGATTTTAATTTTATTTTTCATTTCTCAACAGAAAACCTGCAGAAACAAGCAACCCTGCCCCTCCAAGTGATTCTCCTCCTGCAGTAGCAGAATCCACGAGTCAGAAAGTCAAAACTCCACAGGCAGGAAGGAAACGGTCCAGACCAGAACCTGCAGCCTCCACGCCAAACGTCGCTCGAACGTCCTCTACCAGAACAGCAACACTAATAGAGCCGGACGCTGAGCAGGCTTCTGGTTCCTCAGCGCGACCCTTCAGTGCTTCTCAGTCTTCAGTGGAGGTAAGAAGGGCTCAGGTGTTGCAGAGGACTCATCTTACAGAAGTGGAAGTTAAACACAGCTCATCTTACTTTGTTTTTCTCCATCGTAGGATTTCTCTTCACAGCACAGCTTCGACAGCAGCTCGATAGAAGAAGCCACCAGCGTGTCTCAGTACTTCTTAAGTGACATTTTTACTGAGGTGGAGGAGGCGTGACAGCTGCAGGGAGCTGAGGTGAGAGGAGGGACCTGCCAGTGGCTTACCTTTGAACTCTTTAATTTGTTATACTTGTAAAGTTTAATTTATAAGTCAGAGTTTTGATTGTGTTAGACTCATTTTTACTGTCATAAGCACTTTGAACATGTAGAAACATCCTGAAAGTCCTTTTCTATTCAACAGTGGTTAGTCCAAATGAGTTTTAGCTAGCAGGTCAATCTCTCTTTTGACTTAAATCGTTGGCAGCTTTTCCCTGAATTTCATTATGTTACACATCAGGCTGCCTAATTTTCTCATAAACTGCCTATAAAATGTAAATATTGTTTTAAAACTCCCGTTTGATATTTCTTTCTCACCACTTTTATGTTTTACACTTACGAAGACGTTGGCCTCAGGAAAAAAGAACATTACAGTTCATTGTGTACAGCTCAGTGTTCAAATGTATGATGTTTTTTATGCATTGTTTTTATACCTGTGCAAATTAAATTAAACTTCTGTTCAAGTTTAACCCAGCTGTTATTTTACAGAGACTTGGGCCTACAAACAGAGCTGTAAAAAAAATACAAGCAATCACATTTCCCCAGCACACAGAGCAGGTATTTAGCAGAAAATGTCACTGATTTAAATTCAATCTGTGAAGCTCCACTTAATCCATTTCACTGTGAAAAGTGTAGATAAACTAAAGGGGGTCAGATGTTTTGTACCTTACAGTGAAAATAGATCAATTTTTGTTCATGTGAATTGTTTCATTTGTAAAATAGAGTCAAACCTGTGATTATGTAAGATGAATAAACTGTATTCTTCCACCACGACCGAACTCCACCTTCAGTTTTTCTAGATACTGTTTTTCTTTTTTTAGTTCATAACAAGGTCTGTGTCAGAAACTGTTCGTCTAAGTAAAACGAGAAAGAATGAGTGGCTTTCATCATCATCAAAAGATTCAGAGAATCTGATGAAACCTAAAAAAAAATCCAACAAGGATGTTCCCTCAGGCAGTGGTGCTTTAAAACCAGACATGACTCTGTAGTGGAAATCACTGCATGGGCTCAAAATCTCCCCAGAAACCGTCAGTGCCTCCGAAAAGTCAGGTTCAGACTGTAACATGCAAAGAGGAAACCATGTATGAACCTGATTGAGAACAAGCAGAGAGACTTCTCTGGACCTGTGCCTGTCTAAAGTGGACTGAGGGGAAGTGGAAAACTGTTCTGTGGTCTGGTGAATGAGAAGCCGAGCATTTGTTTTGGAAATCGTGGATGGAGAGGGGGCACCTGGCTGGTTCTCAGCTCACAGGTCAAAACCAGAATCTCTAAAGGTCTAGGGATCAGAAGAGTCCATGGCATTGGGGGGAGGGTTACAGGTTTGGGATCAACATATTCTGCTGTCCAGACAAAAAGCTCACAGATTTCAGAGAGACACTGACAAACCACATCCTGCGCGGATTACAGCATCATGGTTCTGTAGTAAAAGAAGAAGAGTCCAGGTGTTAAACTGACCTGCCTGCAAACCCAATTTTCCCCCATTTAAAACATTTGGAGCATCAAGAAATGAAAAACAGAACAAAGGAGACCCTGAACTGTTGAGCTGCTGAAATCCTCCATCAGGCAAGAACGAGACAAGAAGAGGCGATGCTTCAAAAAGGTAAACATCCTGTAAACTCTTTGAAACATATCTGTTAGATGTGTCCAGATTGAGGATCTCTGAGCTGCTGCAGACAAAGCTCTTCTCTTTCTTCATGTACTCTTAGATCATGGTTTGACATTTGACACAATCAACTGTCACCACCTGCTGCAGAGTCTGAGACAATTAATTGGCATTAAGAAGCAGCGTGAAGCCAGGCTGAATCCTGTTTATCAGATCTATGTCCGTTGGTTCACAGTTACCTTCAGACGAGTGATGTGGACAAAGACGTGAAGCTGTGCAGAAAAAGATTTAATGTGGAGCTCAAAGCAACAAAATAATGCGCTTAAGTTTTTTATTTACATGAGCACAGATAAAGTTTGTGCAGGGATGCAGTTTTTATTTTGTAGAGTGTTCTTGACAAGTTTAAAGGTGGTAATTGCACCTTACATCTCTTGTTATGTGTTTCTGCAAAAAAGCCTGTTTTCTTTGTCTTTATTTATAACCAAACTGATAATTACACACCTCGCTTTTTTTTTTAATCTACACTGCTGAAGCTAAGCTTCCTTTTCTCACGTAATGTCTAAGCCGCTGTGAGTGATCATGTGTCATACGTGCTACAGTGGCCGGAGTAAAGGTCCACAGGGTTTAAGAATCTTCTAATCTCTCCTGCAGCGACCTCTCGTAGTGACGCTTAATTCTGTTTTGATCTCTCTGTTGAGTAACTAATTGCTCTGTCCTCTTCAAACACTCTCACTCAGCTGTGAGATTAGTCAGTCCGCTCACTGAACGTCCTGCTGACAGCACGGAGACCGCAGCAGACCTGAGAGGCCCTGAGGAGAAGGATCATGAACGATAACATACAGGTCAGTGTTTTATATTCAGCTCAGAGTCAAAGCTGTAGGCGGTGCAGGGATGGATGTTGGTATGTTTTATTTATGATTATGTTTGTTTGTGGTTACATCAAAGATAATAAAGTTAACACGGTACCTGTGAGAAAACAGTCACTTTTATTGTTTGATAAATCCTCCAGATACAAGAACTGTTTTTATTCACCCTCACCTAAACAAAGACAGGACTACAAGCTAGTGTCCTGGGACCAGAACAATAAACTACTGACAGTGACAGCCTTCATAGTAACAATCATTTATTTATCCTCAGGTAGATGAAACTCAGGTCACTGCAGAAGCTAAAATCTAAGCAGGTGTTTATTTCTTGTTTTTGCAACAAACTGTTTTATCAGATTTTAATATGAGCCACATTCACCTGATGAGACCAGAAAAATGTCTGGTTTAAAGATATTCAAAGACAAAAATCATGCCTGAAATGCTGTAATAATGGGGTAAGAATACTGTCTTTTACATGACACCAAACCGGTACAAGTTTTGTTTTCTACTCAGAAGCAATTCAGGCACAAGTTTTGTCTTTTAATATCTTGAAATAAAACATTTTTTCTGGACTCTTTGGATGAGTATGGCTTATAGTTAGTCTAACAAGACAATTTTTCTAAAAAAAAGGTAATTAACATTTGATTTGATTTCAGTTTTTGCATTGGAGGAGAGGAAATTATTTAAGTTTTTTAAGCCTGTTAAAAAAGCATGGAGTGACTAAATATCAAACTCACTCTATTGAATTACATCAATTAGTTATTTGGTCTTTTTTTTTTACTTTTGGCTTTTTGTGTACATTAAATTTAAATGATGTGAAAGAAATGTTTTAAGGTTTTCACTTTGGGCGCTCAGATTTTAGAAAGAAAAAAATATTTTTATGACAGGAATGATTCAGGGGATGTAGAAGTCAAAACCAAAACAAAATGATGAAGTTTGTTAAAATGTGATTGATGTATCCCTCATTTATGTACCTTTATTAACATGATCTGTTAGAAGATCCATCTTTAAACAAACACACTCATCAGGTTTAGGAACCCTTTACTGTTTTCTCATGGGACTTCAAAAAGATTTTTTTCCTCTTGTATTTATTGTTATTATATTATTATTCAGATCGGACAGGACAGTAGAAAAAGCAGGAAACATGGTGAGAGTGAGGAGGGACCTGTGAGTAAGAGGCCACAGGTGGGATTCAAACCCAGGCTACCTGCTTAAAGACGAACCTGCTGGGAAGTTTGAGGTAACAGCTAGACCATAACAGCTTCCCAGAACTGAATACAAAAAAATAGATGTCACAATAAAATCACAACAATAGCTTCCATGAAATTTATGAGCTTGGTGAGTAACCTAGTTTGAAGGGTTCATTCTGGATAATTTACAAAACACAACCTTTAATTAAATAGAAATAAAAGTTGCATCACAAAATGAGAGTTTATGTCATTTTAAGGACTCAGCTTAGTCTCAGGAAACATGTCTGAACTGTACCATGAGCCTTTGATCCCTAATCTGTACTTTCTTTAGCATGTATGGTATGTTAATATGGCACAGAGTGACATTAACCAATGGGTAATCCTGTGTAATAAAGCTGTTTTGAAACACTGTGAAAGTCTTATATAACATTTAACACTGTGGTCTTTGAAATGATTATTAGATAGTTGATTTATTTAAAGTTACTTCTCCACACTTACACATATATTTTGAAAGGCAATGTAGAATATAATATTTTTAATGATTATTTTATGATCTGTTGACACTTTACTCAAGATTATGACCAACGTCATAAATGATAATAAATGATAATAAATGATGATAATAAATTATTAACACTCACTCCTCAAAACAAGTTCCTCCTGTATTGTTTGACTCTGCAGTTTGCTCTTTGCTCCAAACACTTTGTTGTTTAATTAACTAATCTAAGAATAACTAATCCGCTTTAGTCCGGCACAAGCAGACAGGAAGTGATAAGGTAAAGTGAGCTAAAAATCAAAACATGAGCGCCTCATGAACCGGCTCACCTGGAGTCCTCACCTGGAGTCCTCTGGAGCTTGTACGTGTCTCATAGCTCACACAGCTGGAGTGTGTCCAGAGATTAGTCTGAGGCTCCACTTTAACTCTGACACCCCATGAGGATCTGGTCCTTATGTAACAGGTCTGCTTTGGGTGTTCCCAGCTGACGGATCAGATGTATTTAAAAGTCACAAGGCTCATGTTTGTGACGGTCACCTGGTTTAAAACAGTCAACTCTTAATGCCTCAGCGTCAACAGATATCAGCACAGCTGTAGTGTTTGGCATTTTGTTGTTTCACTGTGTCCTTTATCATAGTGCAAAGTTTCCTAGAATGCACAACAGGGTCTACTGAAAACCTCCCATCTCTAAATGAGCTTTGTGTATCATTACATGATGCAACAAAAAATCCACTCTTTTAGCAAAATCCACAAAAAAATATTGCTGTGTGGTGTCCGGTCACACTTGTTCTCTGTGTTTTTTTCAACACATGCGATAAATTCAACAGATGAAGCTTAATATTATTATAATATAATTATTTTTTTCATTATGTCTAAATTCTTTTTTTTTTTTTTTGCATCACCCCTCACTGACTCGTTTTTGGTTGCATCCTGTGCTGATTGGACCTCAACACCTTTGCTTGTCTGGGCTACTCTTTCATCTTGACGTCCTTCCTCATCACTACTCTATAAACTTTCATCTTCATGCATGTCCTGAGGAGTCGATCCCTCATCCTCCTCATCCTCCTCATCCTCATCTTCTGTTAACTACTCCACTTGTCACTTGTGTCGCCATCCAGCACATTTTCAATATGCTTTATTTTTCTCTCTTCTTCATTTTGATTTTTTGGTCAGTTTTTTTTTTTTTTTATAATGAATTTATTTTTTTTTCATTGGAGTTTGAGCAATTTCCCCTCGGGGATTAATAAAGATAGTAGAGCTGATATGATTTCAGAGGATTTTTTATTGTAAAAGTACCCAGAATGCATTTGAAGATGGTATTTTATTGATTAACAAAGTTAATTAAGTTAAAAAAGAATTGTGTGGTAGATTACATGATAAAAATGTTGCATGAATGCTCAGGAAAAAAGCACATTACCCTTGGAGAATGAATTTGATACAAACATTTTAACACAATTTAATTGAAAAATAAACACTGCATTACTTGGTATATATCCATTCTTTCAATGCAGAAAATATATATATTTTTAAAATCAGTAATGACATAGTTGTTATTCTAATTGTAACTTCTTGAAAATCAGCAATAATTGTCCTGAATTAATGTGAATGGATGATTTTATGAGAGCAGCCACTTTGAAAAGAGGCCAAAATACAGCCTCAGATGCCTGTAATGGAATGATAACCCTCAAGGGAGCAGAAAACATAAATCTTATAAGCATCAGGTTATTAAGAGAACATTTTTCTTCTTCTTCTTCTTCTTTTTTTTTTTTTACCATTTTGATGAGATCGAGGTTTTAGAAACTCATGTAGCAAAGTGTCAAAAACTGCAATCCTCCAAGTGTCCTCCAGAGGCTGGTTGCAGAAACACCAGTAACAACACACTTCAAAAACTAAAACCGAAGTGTTGATGTCTTATTTCTGTTAAAAGAAAAAAAAAACTATCAAAACAGAAATTCCACTTGAATTGTTTGAAAAGTGAAAAAATAAAATAAAATCCATAAAATCTAAGTAAGTAAGAAAAGTTAGAGAAATTTGCTTTTCAGTTTTCCTAAAATAATAATCATAGTACTTTCTGCTCTTTACAAGTAATTAATGGTCATTTTTGTCTTTGAAATATTTGGAAATAAAATATTTTTCTGTACTTGTCAGGTGTACGTGAAAAATATTGTGTCAAGTAAGTTTGTTTTACTAAAATAAGACTGGTTTAGATTTCAGTTTTTGCAGTGCAGCCATTCATAAAGCCGATCTTTACAACAGACATGCAAATGTCTACAGCCTGGTTCGAAGCATTAATTTGGTCTGAATATCTCATTTCTCTATCAGCACACACTGTATGAATTACAGTTACAGAAGTTTTTCCCTAGTTTTGTCCGTATATAAGTATACTCTTTGCCTCATCCTCACTCATACAAAGCTAAGTTTGTGTTCAGCTTTTTCAGTATGGCAGAGCCATCGATAGACTTCAAACTTCTAGAACAAATACGGGTCGTTAGTAAAGTAAAGTTGATGGAAATTAGATTCATTTTTAAGATAAATCATCTCAGGCCAAGCTTTGGCACAAAACCCAAACCCTGACCTTTCCCTGGTATTTAGACCAGCCGAGGGATCGTTTTAGAGATCAGAATTTATCTGGAGGGGAGTATAAAAGTTTCTCTTTTTAACTAATATTCATGGACCTCGGTCCAACTGTTGTGGAGACATTTCAGACTAAACCTCACAGCATCAGGGGATGGTGAGGTAAGGTCAGACTGTAGGATACACTGTCTGGAACCAATGACTGTGCATAATTTAGAGTAAGTTCATCAGACAGACTGAGAGCCATAACTTTGTCTGGGTGAATAAATATTTTCCTGTTATTTCAAAATACACTGAAAAATCATTTTGAAAACATTTTTCCAAACCACTTTGGTAACAGAATCTCAATTTGAGGAGAAATTATCCTGGGACCATGACTAGGGGAATCAAAGAGTTTACTCATCAGCCAGAGTAATTTATCTCAGGAAACAAAGACCTGCTGTTTGTGATTGATCTAAAAACACTGGAAGTAATTCTGGTTTATTTTCTTTGTAGAATGAATTTCTGTAGAGTCAGGGGATTACCACTTAAAGTCAGACTGAGCCATGTTTTCACTTTTTAATTTTTTTCTTTTTCTCTTCATCATCGTTCAAACTCTCTTAGCTGCTTTTCTGTTTGAAAGAGAAGATTCTGAATCCTGATTCTGATAATTAATGGAGTGTGCTTTGTTCATCCCATTGGGGACAGGATGAAGTGGTGCTGAAGCAGATTGAGAAGGAGGTCAGGATGCGTGAGGGCGCCAGTAAGCTGCTGGAGTACTGTTCCAGGAGAGAGCAGGCCCTGGAGGCCTCCAAGAACCTGCTCACCTGCAACACCCGCATTCTGGCCTTGCTGAGCCAGCTGCAGAGGATGAGGAAAGCTCAGATCCTGCACGGAGTGGAGCACAGGTCAGAGCGAGCATACAGACACATTCATACCAGAGCAGGGGGGACTAAAGGAACGATGAGCAGTTTCTCTGTAAGGGTTTCTGTATGCTGCAGTACCTACTGTTAGCCACTGGGGGGCAGAAAAATCCACTCATTTAGACTTTCAGGTCTCTAAGTTCAAGAGCACTTGACCTGATGTGCTGGTTTATCACTTGTGCTGTGTTTTATACTTCTGTAGGAGTACACACACTTATCATCATTCCAAAATAAGAGCACGCAAATCTGTAAGAACACCATTTAAAAACTCTTGTATTTACTTTTACCTTGAAAACATTCAAGCATCACACAAATGTGGTTTTCCTCAATTTTTTCTAGCTTAAGACACAAAGTCTCAGGTAAACATCTTCATCTTGTCTGACAGGAAAAAATAAAAACATAGTGCCAGAAAAGTGTTATTTAAAAAAAAAAAGAAAAAAAAAAGAAAAAAGAAAATTAAAAAAAGAAAAAAAAAAAACCTTAACCAGGGGTCTACTCGCCAGAAAAACTACAATTTCAGCAAGTGTATTTCTTAAAACAAAACAAAAAAAAGACAAACAAACAAACAAACAAAAAAATAGATAAATAAAAAAATTAATAATACTGTTTTCAGTCCATAAAAGAGTTTTATTTCAAGGTATTAAAAGACAAAACGTAGGCTTGAAGTGAGCAAAAAAAAAAAAAATGGGATAAGAAAAATGTTTTTGTCTATTTTTCTTCAGACAGAAACCTGACAAGCAAATTTTTTCTTACTCTGAATGCAGATTTTTTTCTTTTACTATCAAATGTATATCAACACAAACAACACAACATGACAGAAGTACAGCCACAACAGAAGTTAAAAGAGTTCAACTTTAGTGGTTTATCCCAACGAGTGCAGAAAGTAAGCCAAACATTATTTTCTTTTTAAACTTCAGCTATGATAAATATAGCTATAATGCTAACGCTTTGGCATGACAGATTCATAAAGCTAAATATACAATGTCACATTACCGGTTAATGTTAAAGAACTACAAGTACCACGGAGAAGATCACAAGGTGAGACTCCTACGAAGCTATCCTCCCTGGGACCCTGTGTACTCATATGATGACATAACTTTTCTTCCTCTCAGACCCATGATACTTCATCTTATAAAGCTTTGACCTTTAAGCCACATTTAGGGACACTGCCCAAGTCACTTTGAGGTGAAATGACAACATTAAACTCATGTAAGTGAAAACAGGATGGAGGAAACATGTGCAAAAGACTTCTACAGCAGCTCCCAACAGAGAAAGGTAAAAATTATATCCAATATTTCTAAATGAAAGCAGCGTGTTTATGTACAATAACACTAATAACTAAATAAGAAAGATAAGAGACAGTAACGTTCTGCACAAAGACCAAGTTTACTTATTATACTGTTAGGTTTTACTTATCCCAAATAGCAAGGAGAAAACAAAATGCAGCTTGTCAGAATAAACAACTTTAATAAAGTTTGTTGCAGCCCTAAGAAGAACAAAAGAGGAAGAACAAAACAATAAGTGTTGAGGATTTTTACATTTCCAGTGAGGGCTCATTCTGCCCTCAGCTTAGCTCCTGATTGGTGCAAAAAAACGATGTGATTCCAAAATAACAGTGAGTTGACTCTGGGAGACGAACAGCCTTTGGAGACATCTCTAACCTTTCCTCACCTTTAGGCTGTAACTCCTGCCACTGTTGTGCTGGGTGACACAGCGTTCCTGTTATTTTATCGTCTGAACATTCTGTCCTGTGCTGCCTGTCTGTTGGTGTGAACGCATTGTGAAAATAAATAATAAAAATATTTGTTTTACTGCAGACCGTCTGTGGAGGTAGTTCCATGTCTGGGAAACATCGCCCTATCAGGTGATACTTCACTAAACACCTCATCAGAAACTCAAAGACTTAAACTCTGCTTTAAATTTGACTAATTTTATTACTTACACTCTGCAGACCTGCGAATCCCACTGATGTGGAAAGACTCTGAGTACTTCAAAAACAAAGGAGGTGAGTCGGGAGGTCTCAGATCACATTAAAAGGATTCAGAGAGGAAAGAGGATCTGACAGGGTGGAAACTGTGTGTCTAACAGTGATAATCAGTGTTGGGGTCAAAGAGGGTTTCCATTAGCATATTTCATCCATTATTATAAAAATATCAACAGAAATAGAGGGTACATTTGATGTCAAACCATGCAAACAGGAAATGTTTGACCTCTTCTCCACATTTCAGTTTTTAACCCTGTTCCTCTGACCTGCAGAGCTTCATCGCTGCGCTGTGTTCTGCCTGCTGCAGTGTGGCACAGAGATATACGACACCGACATGGTGATGGTGGACAGGACGTTAACTGACATCTGCTTTGACGACACCATAATATTGTGAGTCTCTTTTTATTATTATTGACATATTGTTTTAGGATTAGTTTCCAGCCATCATCATGAGACCTTTTTCCGTCATGTGTCATGTGTCTGTGTGTGTCTGTGTGTGCAGTAAGGAGGCAGGTCCAGGCTTTCAGCTGCGTGTGGAGCTCTACAGCTGCAGTGCAGTTGAGGACTTCTCCTCAGGGACTCTGGGGCCCAGGAGAGTGAGCTACCTGGGGGGCTCTCTAGGATGCTCCTCGGGGAAGAAGATCCGAGCCGCTCTGGAGTCCGCTGCGGTTTGTGGATCTGTGATAGGCTCAGGGTTTGCAGGGCATGGAAGTGTGTCACCACCGTTATCCTCCAGCATGTCTAAAGTGTAAGGATGACAACTCCTTAACAAAGACAGACTGTGAAATATTTTAAACTTTACGAACTAATTTCAACTTTTCATCCTAAGAGGGCCGAAGTACAACCTGCTCGCTCACACAACTCTGACAATTGAACACATCAAGGAAGGTTTCAAGACTCATGACCTGTCAATAGCAGCGACAGGTGAGTCCTCTTCTGTCTTTGTTGAATCTTTCCCTCATCTTCTTTCTGTAAACACATCTGTAATCTCTCTGTTCTCCAGAGGACAGTCCCTTCTGGTTGCCTCTGTACGGGAACATGTGTTGCCGCCTCACGGCTCAGCCTCATTGCATGATTCAGCCGGTCATGACGGGCCAACTCAAGCTCAAGGTGAGCAGACGTTAAATAAAAATCCATCCTTGTAATGATTCAGAATGTAGTCTCACATTATTATTCACTCAGCACTTCACTCCCTGCTCTCATTCAGCTTGAAGAGGACCTTAATTGCTGGGAAAATGTCTACGGCGTCCTCAGGGGCCACAGTCTTCTCTGCTATCAGACTGAAGAGGACCTGGAGTCTGAGGACGAGCCTTTACTTGTAATCCCTGTCAGAAAGGTTGGTGATAATGAATAAAAGTCTCATGAATAAATAGATGGATTCATTGGAGGTTTTTGTCCACGCTGATTACAATAACAAGCCGAGGCCAGCAGAGAGCACTGCTGAATTAATGACCGAGCTCCTCTGAGGAGAGCCTGTTGTGAATCTGAGCCAGCTGAGATTAAAATGTTTGATACTCTCTTAGAAAAATTAATTTCTACCAAAATCCCTCACAGATGATCTGTTTAAGGGACTTTGTTTCAACTTAAAGGTGCGCTACGCAGAATTTAACATCATTCTGTGAAACAAACTCAGCAGGAAATATAGGATTCATAATAAGATCTAAACTGGAGTAAAATCACCTGAATATGAAATCTGTTTTGTTATATTGATTTACCTTTTTAGATCTACACAGGACTGAGGTCCCTGCCACAAAGGTGTGCATCACCTTTCATAGGACAGGTCGTGTTTTGGTGTTGGGTGTGTGGCTGCTGGAAGTGCAACTTTTATGCACTGAAGAATCTGGACTGATGGATATATAGACAGCATGAAGCAATAGAAACTTTGTTTATAATACTTGAGTACAGCATTTGCTGTCAATTGTTTAATTCAAGAATGTGTTGTGAAGCATTTTCTGATTTATTTCCTGATTTTTTGTTGTCCTGTAGTCATAATTAAGACACAGGAAGGCAAATATATTGGTAAAGGAGCTTTTTGCTGTTTATCTCAAGTAATGAGTGCAGCAGAGTATCACTGTTGTTTCACAGCATGCTCGTAGGCCACCAAGACGACTCAGTGCATAAAACAGTGACGTGTCTGTACTAAAGAGGAGTTCTCTTTCAGTTGATTCACTCCGTACAACACATATCATATGGGGCGTGATATCCTATACTACATGTGTTGTACCTTGTTCCTCTCCTTCAGGGAATAGTAGTTATACTCATATTTATTTATTCATTTATTCATTCATTTTCTATACATCTTATCTTGTTCAGGGTTGCGGGTGGCTGGAGCCTATCCCAGCTGTCAATGGGCGAGAGGCAGGGTACACCCTGGACTGGTCGCCAGTCAATCGCAGGGCTGACACATAGAGACAGAAAACCATTCACTCACACACTCACACCTACAGACAATTTAGAGCAGTGATCTCACACTCGTGCCATGGAGGGCCAAGAGGCTGCAGGTTTTCTTTCCAACCAAAAACTCCACCAGCTGATTTCAATAATTACCTCACCTTCAAGCAGAAAGCAGGGAGTAGTCAGTGAAATCAGCTGGTGGAGTTTTTGGTTGGAAAGAAAACCTGCAGCCTCTTGGCCCTCCATGGCACGGGTGTGAGATCCCTGATTTAGAGAGTTCAATTATCCTGGTGAGCATGTTTTTGGATTGTGGGAGGAAGCCGGAGGACCTGGAGAGAACCCATGCATGCACGGGGAAAACATACAAACTGCACACAGAAAGGCCCACCGGCAGAACAACACTCATATTAACAACAACAACAACAACAACAACAACAACAACAACAACAACAACAACAATAATAATAATAATAATAATAATAATAATAATAATAATGTAAATATATATATATATATATATATATATATATATATATATATATATATATATATATATATATATATATATATATATATATATATATATATATATATGATATCTTATTTATATATATTTTTTTGAAAATACTAAATTATAAAAACTATGGGTTGAGATTTGTGCCACTGGAAACTCATGTTACTTTAAAATTGAATTAGAAAGTATGATCTGAAATTACATTTAATGTTTTCAAAATTATTCTATTTGCCTTGAAATTGTATTTAACCTACTTGCTAATTCAACTCTAAAAGGTAAGGTCTGCAGGAGTTTTTGTTACTTGTTAGTAAACACTACATTCAGTCTGACCTCCTTAGATCAGCAGCAGCTCACACCCACAGCCCCTGACCGGAACTACTTGAACACTCTCACTAGCTCAACAACCACCTGTAGCATCACATTTGGAGAAACTGGAGAGCCGTGCATCTGACTGGGCATGTTAGCACAAGCTAATCACTGTTATTTTACACATACCTGGTTAGCAGAAAGCCAACTTGCATCCCTCTTTGTCCCAAGCTGCACTTCAAGTTCCAGATAGCGAGCGAAAGTGAGGCCAAGTTTCACCCTTGTTCAGGAAAAAACTTCATCTGTTTGCCGTTGGTTGTGTCTATCTTCCTCCGTGCTACTTCCGCTATCATAGCTGCCCTAATTAGCTCTTGTTATAATCAACAGACTAAGTAACATGGGGGCTCTGTGATTGGATGATGTGTTATCCAATACAACCAAAACATCAGCATACAGGCAGAGGAGAGGGTTGAGGCAGACACAGGCACTGACACACATGCATAGAGGCCTGTTGGAGAAGGTTGAGCAGGATTATTCCTGTAAAAGTTGACATTTTATTTTTCCAGGAAAATTCTGCAGACTATAACTATAAATATAAAAGTATAAAATTCAGTTTCATTTTGCAAAATTTAGATTCAGTCATACAGTTCAGTTTTCATTCAGAGGCACATCTAGTACATAGTCACTTCCTGCTGTAAGCTAACAAAGACCAGTTATGGTAACTGGTAACTTTCTTGTTTTTCTCAGACTTCATTCTGGATTCAGGGTGATCTATTTTAGAGATGCCTGGGAACTGTCACAAATGGTTTGCAGCCTTGAATCATCTTCAAACCCCAGACAGTGACATTTCCACAGAGGAGTTTGTGTTGGCTGCAGATTTCCTCTGAGCTTTTGTCAAACTGTCGACAACTTGCTGAATTATTTTGTCAGTCAGGATGACAGCTATCGTAAAGATGGCCAACCAAAGCACTGAGGCTGATGGTAATGTGTTATCTTTGTGGTTGGTTCTCAGAAAACACTCCTTGGGTAATTTACTGCGTGTGTTCAAGCGGAACATGGTTATCTGTGAAAGGTTATGATTAAGTGTGTGTGTGTGTATTTCTCTACAGGATACCCTGGTGTGTTTATCAGACCCAGATCCAGACCAGTGGCAGAGTATTTTCATCTGTACAGAACATGAAGGAGAGGACGTCACCTACACACTGAGCACACACACACCTGCAGACAGGCAGCGATGGACTGAGGCTCTCTGGAGACACATCTTCAACATGGGTGAGGATTAAAAACTCCAGTGTGCAGAATGCGTTTTCTTTATTTGTGAACACACTTTTCAGAGATGTGATTTTGCACATAGGAATCTCATGTTTTTTTTTTTCTGCAAGTGCAGAGACTCTCTCTGGGTTTACTTTCCTCTTTTAAAACTTTAAAATTTGCCACCCTGCACTTCAACATCAGCCTTTGAAAAATAAATAAATAAATAACTAAATAATAATAATAATAATAATAATAATAATAATAATAATAATAATAATAATAATAATAATAATAACAACAACAACAACAACAACAACAACAACAACAATAATAATAATAATAATAATAATAATTCAAATACCCACACGATAAACACTATATGCTGCTGGTATAGGTCAAGAGTTAGTTGGGTCACTTTGGAGAGAAACGTGACCGCGGTGAGTGAAGGTTCGTTTTTCAATGGATTTGTCATCTCGGAGGGCTAAATAACAAATTTAGCCGGGGTGTATTTTTTAAAATGGCGGTGAAAATGTACTACTTTCATACACAGTATGTAGAAGGCAAATTTGAAAACGGCCTGCGTTTTCCTTGTGACATCACACATCTCTCTTTGCTCCAGTGGTTTCCATGGTGATGGTAAATCTCCATTCATTTAAATGGGAGAGAAAAAAAGGAATCTATTCCTTTCCATTGGTCTGAAACTGCAAAAGAATTTAATATAGCCAAAAAAATTGTGATATAGACCTAAAAAGTCATAGCCGCATAGTCCTTTTGAATGGGAAATGGGTAATCAACAAGTGTTGTTTGCACATAAACATCTACTTTATGGACTTCAGATGTTGTGTCTGTGAACTTCTACTGTTAATTATTCAATTTGTCATGAGCAGAGCTTCCATTTAAACCTTATACAGACTCTGTAACAAAAACTAAAAGAAAAAAAAGCCCCCAAAATGGCAAAAACTCCCCCCAGAAAACCCTAAAAAAACACCAAAAGTGGTAGCCATCTTGAATTTGAAGGTCAAAATAGGGTCGAATCATTATGTAACCCTGAAATATGTATTTCTTAACAAAAATAAGGTCTGAAAACATGCATTGTCCATCATTGTAGGTGGATCCTTTGAGAAGACCATTTCCACAACAGCCATTTTGGATTTCGGACTCCAAAAAATCTTCCCTGCCATTTTAAAAAATACACCCTGGCTAAATTTGTTTTTTAGCCCTCCTAGATGACAAATCTAATGAGAAACAGATTTTGGCTCACTGTGGTCACGTTTCGGTCCAAAATGACCCAACTAAGTGGGATAAATCCACTATTACATGAGCATGGCACAGACAGGAGCACTCGCCTTGAGATTAACTTCTACAAAATAGAATAGAATAGAATAGAATAGAATAGAATGGAAGGTACTTTATTAATCTCCAAATCTACCATGGATACCATCTGCACACGGCCGCCCTGCTTGTATTTCCTTCCTATCTTTATTGATGATGTAGCACAACAGTTCATAACCAACAGTAAATAAAGGAATGTATGTATTGTCGGGATATGTGCAACACTTTTGAAATCACAGTGAATTGATTTCACATTTGTCCCAATGAAGCTAAAGCTACAGCTAATATCAGAGCTAGCCTTAGCTACATGGCTCCAGCTACAGTATTTCTCTCACTGGCTCTAAATTTCTGTTATTGAGTGGTCAGACTGGCTGTGGTGGCTTGGACATTAGTAGCTTTAGCCAAGGAAGCTCACCTACCTTGATGAGGTAGAGGTCAGCAAGCAAACTGAAGCTACCCGAGGACCCACCAAACTCGGAGAGCAGCAATGTAAGAAAATCAGGTAACCACACTCAGGTGGATGAAAGTGTACTGGGGTTTTAAAAAACAAAAATGACACTTAACTGACAGGTAATTACTAAATAATTCTGTTAGTGGGATTTGGAAATACTTAACCCTGTAGCTCTTATGTAAACACATTACTTGTTATTTAAAGAAATCTAACCAGCAAATGTTTCTTTCCCCATTGACAGATTTTTTTAAGCAATCCAGGTTAATTGTCCTCTTTAAATATCTTGAAATAAGACATTTTTCTGGACTTGTAAGGACAATGTGGCTCATATTAAGTCTAAAAAGGCTTTTTTTCCCCCTTCTAAATATTAGACAGAAACAGTGTGATTAGTTTGCAGTGTTTGCCCCACACACCCCACTCTCCCCACTGGTTGCCTCAACTTGACTTCTTGGCAGTAGCGTACACCTGTAGACTGGTTTTTGGATACAGGGCTGTTTTCTGGTATGAAACCTAATTGAGCTTTATTTGGCTCCGGGCTGCATCGTAAAGAAGGGCAGAAACATTGTGCTCCTGATTTTAGCTATGATCCGAGCATAGACGAAGGTGTGTGCCTGAAAATGGTTAGAGGGGATGTTTATCAAATAGACGTACACCTGCTGATACCTGAAGAGCAACATTCTTTCATGACACATTCATGGCATCGGGTACATGTGAATGTCACTGCATGTATTGAGTTTCACAAAGAAAATATTTGTCTACTGGCTGACTGACGTGATGAGCATTACGAGTAGCACAGCTGAAAAAAAAAACAAAACATATGCAACTGTGTCTGGTGATAAAAAAGCAACGCCTCCTGTTTTGCATATTGTAGAAGAAGAAGGGTGGGAACACAAACCAATTAAATACATAACCTTAAGAAACATAAACCAGGTCTGATCTACTCATAGAGGCCCTCTAACGGAAAAGACTGTCCAGTCTGTATGTTTAATAATAATAATGACAAAGAGGGATACATTTTTAGCCTTTAAACTAATTTATTGATTTCTATTTTACTTGTTTCAATTTCTTTTTTTTTTGATATCCTGACAGAGATGTTTTTTCATTCAGTGATAGTGAAATCAAAACAAAATCTCAAATCCAGACAGAATCAATTATAATTGTACAACAATAAGAGGAACTAAACACCATATACAGATATCATCTGTGTATTGTTTCAAGATTAAAAGTTGCTGGTAGAGATGGGAATCGAAAACCAGTTCCTGTTGAGAATCGATAAGAAATGTTTAAATCCATTGATATCGTTAGCCTTTGTGCTTAACGATTACCTTATCAATTCTTTACATTGTGCCGGAGCTGCGGGGCCTTACGTCGACTAGTCTGCTGCAGCTAGCTAAGCTTAGCAGTTAGATAATCTTTCCCAAGAAAACTTTGATTCAGGATTTTCAGCTTGAAGTTTTACTGCAGAACTGACTTCATAAAGAAATGTACATTACTCTCTCTCAGGAGAGTCATATTCAGCTTATTCAAAATGGTATAAATCACCTTATTTACCAAAATAACAAAACAGCACAAGCTTGATGCTAACGTATATGGGGAAACTGCATTGACATGCTAGCAGTTAGCATACATCAGTATAACTTCAGCTTCAGAATAGAATTTCAATCACAGAACAACTTTCATCACAGAAACATATCACATCAACTCTTTGTAAAAAATACAGAGAATTTCAAACGTCAGAAGCTAACAGGCTAATGAAAGGCTCATGGCTGACGGAAAGGTTCCAAACAACTTAAACCATTGCTATAACCATTTGAGGCACTAGATGGCCTACTTGAATTATTAATATATTACAACAGTTCATCAACGTCACATTGTGCAATTTTTTACCTGTTTCTGTTTAAATATCTGTTTAAATGTTGTTGACACAGAAAACCTGTAAAGCTACTTTTTGTACCAAGAAAATTCACAACAAGAATTGATAAAGGAATCGGTACAGAATCAGATCTATAAGCAGAACTAATAAGGGCATCAGTACTGACAACAGCTTTTCAATTCCCATCCCTAGTCACTGGGTCATTTTATATGTGCTTTAAAGTTAAATCAACTCCTGAGTGTGTATCACCATCAAAAGGAGATGATGTGGCAGTGGTTTGATCTGCATTTTCCAGAAATTTGGTTCAAGTTTCAATTAATTCTGTAGTGAAAAAAGCTTTCCAAAATCAAAAATAAGAAAAAACGGGTTAAATTTGATACCAAACCATGCAAAAAAAAAAAAAAAAGTTTGATCTATTTTCCACATTTCTTTGTTGACGACTCCTCAGGGGACTAAAACAGGATAAGGAGTGTTATATCAGTGGAGGAGGGTTCATTTTGGAAACACAGCATTATGTGACCAGAGGCAGCCTTTTTTTGTACATCATGATAAATTATGTGTCTTCAGGAATGGGTTTTGTCTGTTTTTGGATTGGTCTGTTTGTGGAGGTCACCAGTCTAAAGCTTGGGGACTACCTCTCTAGTGGAATAACGGGGTAATTATTTTCCTGTCAGAAAACTGCTGACTGTTTCCACCAAGCAGACCAGTTCGGTTCGTCTTGCACACATTTTGAGGCGTTTCCACTAACTTATCCTGGGACCGATCCCCAAATAACTGAGACGAGCTGTCCCACTTTTTGGGACCCTTTTGTATGGGTGCCAGACTACAACGATCTGCTCTCAGGAGGTGGAGCAACACACTGCAGACGGTTGATTGGTCAAAAGAATCATCACTTACCCCGACAGCGGCTGTATTTCTCCTGGCAGCACACAGTCTTCTCTGAAACAAAGCTTGATTGCACTTTGTATCAAAAAGCTACATGCCAACCACAGAGAGGACGAAATGCTGCATGTCTTCCATCTATGCTGTTTGTTTACTGTATCGCGTTTTTCTTCTTTGTTGGATTTAATAGCGGGGTAAGCTGCTATGACGTCACGCTATTGTTTAACAGCTGTGGCTTCCGGCATCCAGCTTACACGCCGCCCACCACTAGAGGGCACAGTTTTGCTGTGGAAATGCAAACAGGATCAGGCTTAACTGCACCAAACTGTGCCAAACCGTACTGAACCGAACCGTACTGCTTGGTGGAAACACGGCTTAAATGTTACTGATACACAGCGACATCCAACAGTCTGACACAATACGAAACATTCCTGTGTTTGTGCGATTTGTGAAAAACTAGATGGCAAGGTGTTGAACGGCCTTGCGGTTTGGCCATGTGTCCAATGAGTCAGCTGGACCACCAGAGGGCCAGACTGATGTAACCTTTTTCATGGAAGTCACTCCCAACTCATTTCTCCTCTCATGTTGCTGTCTACAGTCATTCTCTCTGAAAAAAGGCCAGAAAAAATGAAATTAGAAAAAAGAAAAAGAAAAAAAAAACTAATAAAAAACAAACAAAAGAAATAGAATTATCTCTTTGTCGCTAGCTTTTATCATCTGCAGAGACGACACTAACAAAGACGATCACGGTTAAAGCGTCTAGTATGTGAAAGATTCTGGATTCTTGGAGCTGAAAAGAAACTGAAGTCTGTCCTTGTAGTTGTATGATTTACAGAGAGGTTGAATAAAACATTGTGGCACAGCGATTAAGAAATGAATGAGGCGTTGTTAAAGTCACAGTTCGCTGGAATAGTTTGTCCTGCACTCAAGTGCCATTATCATAGTTTTTAAATTGCCATAATTAGCTTCAGTCTAGTTATAGGTAATAGTGTGGGGCTCAGAGTTATCCACCCTATTGTATCATGAGCCAATAAAAACCAAGCAAAGAGGAGGAGCAGCTTTAAAGTGAAGTACATTAAACCAGTAATACTATACAGACACAGGTCACTGAGTTCGTTCCTCTTAGGGCTGACTCCACCTGAGGATAATATGCAGTCAACATCATACCTAAGGGGTTATGGATCCACTCCTTATCCACACACTGTCACTGGGATGTAACTTTATCTTCAACTTAAAGTTCCTGTGAGGAGTTTTTAGCTGGTTATGCAAAATACTGGAGGGAACACTGATCCTTTATTATAACATACAAACACAAACAGAACCTCCGGCTAAGATTGAGAACTTATATATTATAAATGTGGATGCTCGTAACCACTGCTGAGGAGTAGGTGTCAGACAAAGTGAAACACAGTCAGCTGCAGAACCAGTCTTCATCTACATTTTCTCCCGCAAGAGTAATTTAAAGAAACCAAGATGGCATTCCTTTATCAAAAACACTTTTTTTGCTATTACTTTACACTGCAAAAATATGACATCTTATTGTGCTTTTGTCTTATTTCAAGTAAAAATTGTCTTCTTATACTTGATATGAGCCACGGTCAACTGGTCAGTCCAGAAAAAATGTCTTGTTTTAAGTTATTTAGAGACAAAAATAAGGTCTAAAATCTGCTTAAAACTAGAATAATGTCTTAATACAAGAAACTTTTCTCTTGTTCCATTGGCAGATTTTTTTATTTTTTTTTATTTTTTTACTTTTTACAAGCAATTCAGAGCTCATTTTTGGCTTTATGCAACTTGAAACAAGACATTTTTCTGGATTGGTCAGGTGAATGTGGCTCATATTAAGTCTGCAAAAGCATTTTCTATTGAAATCAAGACAAAAACACTTGATAAGATTTGATTTTTTTCCCCCTAGGAATATAGAAGTAAAAATTCAGTCATACTGTCACATACTACATAAACGTAATCAAAGCAATGCACTCCATTGTTCCTCTGTGAAGTTTTAAAAACCAGGAACATACAGAAATGATGAACAAATATCTCATTCAACCCCCATAAGTATTTTTGATTTGATTTATGGCTCAAAATGACTCACATTTTGCCCTTTATTGAACACTTAATTTATACAAGATTTCCTTTTTGACAAACTTTCATCACTCTGCCGTGGATGAAACAGCTAACCCATTTGACTGTCGCCTTCCCGCGCCAGGGCTCTAACTTTCTTCTCCGGCGCTTCGAAGGCCTCCCCCTACGGCCGTCTGTCAGCCTGGTCTGGGTGGGCCCAGAATTACTCTGCCTAAACACTTCATAACAGAATCTTCTAAAACCTTGATCTTATCACACACGCCCGCCTATGTCATCGTGAAGCATCTGTTTATAAGAAGTGCGATCTCATCAGAGTCAGCACAATGAGACACAGTGAGCACTGCTACAACTTTAGAGACTTTTGGACTTATGGTTAGTCGTTTTTGCCCGACACAGCCCTCTAACAACCCTGCTTCGTCTAAAATGATTGTCGAGATATGCGCTGGCAGTGATCATGCGTCACTGATCACGTGCGCCGTCCGCATGCTTGTGTTCGTGCATGAAGTAATCCGTGCCGAAGCCCACCTCTCCAAAACGGGCTCAAGCACAGCACGGTTGCGGTCACACTGGCCATTCAAAAGGTACTTTAGGGCTGAAGTGTGCTTAAGCACAGCACGGTTTGCCAGTGTGACCGCGTCCTTAGACTATCGAGGAAGAAGATGTGGAGTCCAGTCAGGCAAGGAGCTTAGTCAGCTGGAATACAAAAATCTTTATTCAACTTTACTCTTGAACAAAGTGAGCTGAGAGATCTGCAGAAAGCTGACTAACTCCAAACTCCCCACACTCAGCTCAACTGACCACCCCTCCTGACTCACTCTCCACACTCAACCAAGGTTGTAATAGTTAACTAAAACGAAACTAAAAACGAAAACTAAAATTTAAAATACATTGCAGTTAACTCAAACTAATAGAAACTAGAAAAGAAAACAAAAACGATAAGTTAACTATAAATGTAACGTATGTTCATAAAACTAACTCAAACTAAGCAAAATTATGGACAAAATGTCCTTAGTTATAGTTTCTGACAATATTATTAGCCTTTAGAATTTAAATTAATTCAACACATTTTCCCAACCAATTTTAAGACAGTTTTCGTCAGTTGTCAGCGCCGTACGGCACCACCGTAGTGACGTACTGGGATGTGCTTGTTTACTGCACTGACTGGCTGTGCGCAACAAAACGTAGAGGAGCAATGAATCTGAGCATCTGTAATAGTTTCATTGCATGTGAGTGTGACTTTATTGTTACAAAGTCCAAGTTTCTAATTATTAAAGCTCATATTTTATTGTTTTACATAATTTGTGTTTATATTTTTATATTAAGTTTATATTATTTTCTTGTGTTTAATGCAGCAGCCAACAGTTCAGTATCAGCACTGACTGAGCAGTGAGCACTATGTTGAACTTGAAAATAAACTGTTACAAAATATTTACTCTGACCTTTTTGAATCCTGCACCTGGTTAATAAGGTATGAAAAAACTAAAACTAAACCAAAACTAAACTAAAACTAAACTAAAACTAAACTAAAACCAAACTAAAACTAAGCTAAACTAAAACTAAACTAAAACTAAACTAAACCAAAACTAAACTAAAACTAAACCAAAACTAAACTAAAACTAAACTAAAACTAAACTAAACCAAAACTAAGCTAAAACTAAACTAAACCAAAACTAAACTAAAACTGAACTAAAACTAAACTAAAACTAAACTAAAACTAAACTAAAACTAAACTAAACTAAAACTAAGCCTTGTTGCAAAAATCAAAACTAAAAAAAACTAGAATGCCCACTCTAAAACTAATTAAAACTAAACTGTAATGGAAAAAAAATGTCAAAACTAACTAAAACCAAACCATAATGACAAATCCAAAACTATTTTAACCTTGCACTCAACTCTCATCCTCCTTCCAGGCTTCTAACAGCCTCCCCTCAAAAGCCTCCCGAATCCCTCCTCACAGCCTCTTCCTTCTCTGATGTTTGAAGAGGCCGTTTACACAACAGTTTTAGGGTGAAATGCAAAAGTATTGTTTGGTTTTGGCCTCGTGTTTATGCAGAAAAGATGTTTCAGCTGGCCTAATATGCAAAGAAATATGTAAGAAAATATTTGTCTACTGGCTGACTGACGTGATGAGAGTTACGAGTAGCACAGCTGAAAAAAACAAACAAAACATGTAACTGTGTCTGGTTATCAAAAAGCAACGCCTCCTGTTTTGCATATTGTAGAAGAAGAAGGGTGGGAACACAAACCAATTAATTACATAACCTTAAGAAATATAAACCAGGTCTGATCTACTCATAGAGGCCCTCTTACAGAAAAGACCGTCCAGTCTGTACGTATAATAATTGTGACAGCGAGGGATACATTTTTAGCCTTTAAACTAATCTATTGACTTCTATTTGACTAGTTTCAATTTCTTTTCTTTTTTTTTTGATATCCTGACAGAGATGTTTTTTCATTCAGTGATAGTAAAACCAAAAACAAAATCACAAATCCAGACAGAATCAATTTTATTGCACAACAATAAGAGAAACCAAACACCATAGATTAGAAGTCAAGGTCAAGATTAAAAGTAACTGGGTCATTTTATATGTGCTCTAAAGTTAAATCAACTCCTGAGTGTGTATCACCATCAAAAGGAGACAATGTGGCAGTGGTTTGATCTGCATTTTCCAGAAATTTGGTTCAGGTTTCAATTAATTCTGTAGTGCAAAAAGCTTTCCAAAATCAAAAATAAGAAAAAACGGGTTCAATTTGATACCAAACCATGCAAAAAAAAAAAAAAAAGTTTGATCTTTTTTCCACATTTCTTTGTTGACGACTCCTCAGGGGACTAAAACAGGATAAGGAGTGTTATATCAGTGGAGGAGGGTTCATTTTGGAAACACTACCTTATGTGACCAGAGGCAGCCTGTTTTTGTACATCATGATAAATTATGTGTCTTCAGGAATGGGTTTTGTCTGGTTTTGGATTGGTCTGTTTGTGGAGGTCACCAGTCTAAAGCTTGGGGACTACCTCTCTAGTGGAATAACGGGGTATTTATTATTTGGCAGAAAACTGCTGACTGTTTCCACCAAGCAGACCAGTTCGGTTCGGTTCAGTTCGTCTCGCACACATTTTGTGGCGTTTCCACTAACTTATCCCGGGACCAATCCCCAAATAACCGAGACAAGCTGTCCCACTTTTTGGGACCCTTACGTATGGGTGCCAGACTAAAATGATCCGCTCTCGGGAGGTGGAGCTACAACACTGCAGTCGGTTGATTGGTCAAAAGAATCATCACTTACCCTGCGACAGTGGCTGTATTTCTCCTGGCAGCACACAGTCTTCTCTGAAACAAAGCTTGATTGCACTTTGTATCAAAAAGCTACATGCCAATCACAGAGAGGACGAAATGCTGCATGTCTTCCATCTATGCTGTTTGTTTACTTTATCGCGTGTTTCTTCTTTGTTGGATTTAATAGTGGGGTAAGCTGCTATGGCGTCACGCTATTGTTTAACAGCTGTGACTTCCAGCAGAAAAGATGTTTCAGCTGGCCTAATATGCAAACTTTTAAAAAACGGCCTCCAGAGTGGAATTTTTCTGGAACGCTGTGGACACCATTGCTCCATTTATGCTCTTAGGACTCACCAAATACACCAGATGATCGGCTTGAGGGGCTGTTTCCATGACAACGGTTCAAGGGTAAAACGCAACAGTTTTGTTGAGTTTCAGCCTCGCGTTTACACGGAAACGGTGTTTCAGCCGACCTAAAACGCACACTTTTAGAAACAGCCTCCAGAGTAGGATTTTTCTGAAACGCTCCTGACACCGTTGCTGTGTAAACAGTAAGCCGGCGTTTTCAGTGGAAATGCTGACGTCACACTCTGCCTCGTGAGTGCATACAACAGGACAACAGTACCGTTGTTACGATCATCGCGGACTCCTGTGTTGTGCTTTTGCTGCTCAATCTGCTGAATCTGTGACTGTCTTTCAACAGCTCCTGCTCCACTTTTTAACTAAGTATTCCCCAATATACCAGATGATAGGCTCAACTCTACTTTGGTGGAGATCTCCCAAAAGCGGCTTCTGCCAAGACAGTTATAGCACCACCTACAGGCCTGGCATGCTTACTACAGAGTTTTCAGTCCAACAGTGTTTCCGTGTAAACCCAGATTTTTTTCACTGCGTTTTCACAGCATTTTTAGCGTTTTCAGATAAAACATTGTCGTGTAAATAGGGCCTCAGTTCTTTTAGTAGATCTACTTTGTTGTAGATCTACTAAAAGCGGCTTCTAGACCAGACATTTATAGCACCAACTACAGGCCTGGCATGCTTGCTAAAGTGTTTTCAGCCCATGCAAATGCAGATTTTTTCACTGGGTTGTAGTGTTTTTGGATGAAACATAATCGTGTAAATGGGGCCTAAGTTATTTCTATCATGGTTACCCTCAAACATACATGTCAACTGACTCTTCAAGAGGGCAAAGAGTAGGGAGTTGTATGGTTTTATCCCTAGTGGACATGGGAGGGACAGTTTTTGATGTCTTCATTCGCAGACTGGAGGGTAACAGCAGTTAGGCCTTCAGTTGTGAGTAGGAGGCACAGCTGACTGCTATAATTAAGCCACTACACAACTTTGAACAGTCCCATCATCAGGTTTTTTAACAAAAATTCCTCAACACCAGCCCTTCCTGTTATCAGAGAGTGACGACAACAAAGTCATCAGCTGTTAGGCTGGTGTTATATGTTTTTTTTTTTTTTTTTGCTTTTGGAGTTCATAAAAGGCTTCAGTTTGAATTTCTGTTTGTTTTGTAAATAGCTGAAAACTCCTCACAGGAGCTTTAAATCCCATAAAATAATAAAGAAGTCTTTTTTTATGATGATTATGAATCTTATCTAATAGCAAACATGCACACTGTCAACATGATCAATCCTTAAAACTTCTGCCTGATGAACAGGTCTTGCATTACGTTGAACCTTCAAGGGAAAACGTATGAATGAAAGCACATAAATCCACATGAAAGCTCATGTTTTTGGAGCACTTCCTGTTCAGTGTTTTCAGAGCTCCTCACATATTCATTGAAGGAACCCAGAGAAACACTCTCTCTCTAGGAAAAAGCTGCATTTACTGATTCAGTTAATGCAATTCCTCATGCTCTGTGTGCTTCAGCTGGGGTTCAGGATGCTATCAGACTGCTGATTTGCATGACCTCTCTCATAAGACGCCACAAAACCCGGGTCGACAAGTTAATTATAGGCTGAAAGAATGTGCTCCGTATTTGCTTGTGTCGTCAGACGACAAAATATGAGTGAAGAAGCCAAGTGGGTTAATCCAAACGGCTCGAAGATAATTAGCTGAACACAAATACCAAAAGATGAAACATGAATCTCAAAAATGTATTCAGAGCTTATAGGAAGAAGTAAAGCAGATACAGAGCGTACATTTGAGGAGTTAACTTGTTAAAATGTAAATTGTTTCATTGTGGAGTAAAATTATTGCATCAGATTGATTTCATGTCTTGTAGGAGCTCTGCTTTAAACTTTCATCAGGGGGACAAGAAATTAAAAAAAGGAGAAGCGAGCAGACGAGTTCTGCTGCTTTGCAAGCTATCTTACTTTGAGAAAGTTTAAACTTCTTATACTGGGTTCCCTCATTTCTACAGTTCTCTACCCCAGAGTGTCTTCCTGAGTATGCTAATGCAACTTGAATTAGAAACTCTGTACCTTTGGGCAATCACTGCAGCTTCTTTCTGCCTCGGCACATCCCTAAGAAATACGATATGGAATTAATCTTCCTTAATAAGAGAGTGTTTGCAGGGAGAAATTGCATTTTGTGAAATCGTTTTATTTCCAGAAACGGATGAAGTGTGTATTCCTCCTGCACAGAAAGAGGACGCGCTCAGGGATGTGTCTTGTTATCACAGTAATGCGGTAACTGCCACGCCTGGGTGTCAAGGAGGGCGGGTTTGTTTGTCCTCTGTCTTTTGTTTATGGTTTAGCTGTCTCCAAAAGTTATAATTTCAAATAGCATCAAAGTAATCTGCATGCTTTTTTTATGAAACCTTTACAGACTGGATGACTAACACGTTCACAATGAACTTCACAGCCAGGTATACATTCAGGAAATATATTATTCCTTTTATGCTCCTGTCAGTGTGAAGGTGTGACAAATGAATTTATCTTGTTTGACACTGACAGCCTTTACCATCGCAGAGCTCTTTAGTTTTACGTTGAGTAGTACACGCAGGAGGCGTGTGGTTTAGCAGGACTCACATGTGCTCTTATCATGAATCATATTTAGTGGCAGATTTTTATTGTATAACATATTTAGGTTTGAGCTCTGAGTCATGTGTGGAGACACATGAGACGCTCCTGCCGTATCATCCTACTCTGTGTGCTGTGTGGAATAAAGCTCTTAATATGTTAATCATTGAAGAAAGCTAAAGACAGTTATGTTGCTAAAATAAAGTTTTATTCAATGTAACATGAGCCGACCCACTGAACCACCCTGTGTGTGTTTGTACAGAAAACCTTCTGATCCTCATCTACCTTCTCCGTGTGTTGCAGGTCAGTGGAAGCAGTGCTGCGATCACCTCATGAAGATTGAGATGCCCAGATCGAGAAAAGCTGTCACAGTGAGGCAGGGATCACTATACCATGAAATAGGTAGGCCCAACACACACACGCACATGAGGTGTTATCAATTGTTTTGCTGCTTTACTCCCAGTCACCTCCTCTACGTCACAGCTGGCCATTCTCCAGGAAATGCCACGACATTTTCATCCTGAATGGAGCTAATTCCACCAATTCACACGTCTTTTCATTTTCTCTTTCCCTCTTTAAGCACTATCTGGTTTTGCCCAGCCAGCAACAATAGTTGCCGAAATGTATCAATGTCATTTTCTACTCACAATAAAAAATCTCAATGTTTCTAATGCAACTTTTTCCACTTATGTGCTAGTAGACAACTTAAACAAATATTTTGGTTCATAAAAAATAATTTCCAAGCAGTTCCTGTCACATGACATAATCTCCAGTGAAAGACATGGTGGATGCAAATTGTTCTGTAAAGAGCCAATTTTCAGAAATTTCTTATAGTTTCCCCCCAAAACATATTTATAATTATTCAATCATTCAAGTCTCTAGAGTAACCCTCCCCCCAAAAAATTGTATCTGGGAGAAAAATGTTTTGTTCATGGACTTATTTCTGTGAGTGGCAACAAAAGTTGCTGGTGGGCACATAGCAAGTTGCTAACTTAAGAAAGAACACTGCCTGAATCGTTGGTCATAATTTACTTATTAAGTGCAGTTTTCTTGACACACAAGTATACTTACCATAGCCAATGCCCACACCTACCACCCCCAGCCCCTCAGCACACCACCTTTTTATTTATCATGACTACGTTATTATTTTGTTTTAACTTTATTATCATTATAACTATTATCATTTCTATATAATTATTAGGTGACCTAGTGACAAGCTGTGTAACCACTGTCAACAACTGTTGCCAGTCATAAAAATGCAATATTTTGCAAAACAAAGTACAAAATGGAAAAAAAAAAAATACATAACATGATTCAGAGGGAGGGACTCAACTGATATTACATGCTTTACAACATTATATGCTTTACAACTCTGAAAAAAATTGGGCAAAAACTGGTTAAAGAATCAGTAGCTGTGTGAAACACTGTTGAATGTTTGTCTTTCATTATTGTCAGACTTCTATCCACTTTATGCAGCTCACAGTCAAAGACAGGACTGAGACATGATTTAATACATGCTTAATATTGGGGTGTAGCACCAGTAAATGTAAGCTGCCTTAAGTCTACAATTCTCTACTACCCGGATCTAAATAGACACAGATGGCAGATAATATCCAGGAGGTTAAGCAGTATGTCTGCTTAACCTCTGTCGAAATATAGACAAAGTTGTACATAGACTGCCTTAATTAAACTATGATACAATCTTGGGACCAAAGTGATGCATTTAAGATAGAAAAAAAAAGAAAGAAAGATGGCTGCTGGAGTTAACTGCTAGCTGTAGCTGCACTTAACAAACCAGTGAATATAGTCTACATGTCTCTGTGATCGCTGAACTCTAGGCTCATTTGAATTTGAATTTCTGATTAAAGATCGGTAAAATTAGTTGCTTTTGATTGTCCAGTCATTAAATTCATTATAACTGTGAGAAGAGAGACAACCTCTAGACTGGATGACTGTAACAGTACCTTTCACAGCCTTCCCTCTACTGAACTTTAACCTGTGCCTAAAACTTAGCGGCTCCAGAGCTCACATAGTAGTCAAGTAGTCTCTGTGACGCCCCCCTTCTGTTTCTGATACAGAGTAATGAAGCCTTGAGTCGATGGGGGGCCATATTGAAATTGCTGACTAAAGAGGCAGCCTTTAAGCCGCTCACTAACAGCTACAGGGAAGCAGACCTGTCAATCAGCTGAGCTGCGCCTCTGAGCAAAACTGCTGAGTTCGAACAAAATTCTCCCCTGTGCCGTGTGTGCTGATAGAGAAATGAGCTGATCAGACCCAGGCCGGTTTTTGAACCTGGCTGTAAACATGTTCATTTTAGCCATACAGATCAGCTTTCTGAACAGGAGTGTATTATAGACTATATAAAATACGGACATAGTCTCTGCAATGTCACCTGTCTGTTCCGAGTGCAGTGAAATGAAGCCAATCATTGGAAGCAGCCATATTTGATCTGACACAAGCTTTGAGCTTCACTTTCTAACAGCTATATGGCGCCTGTCAGTCATGTAAGCTGAGGGCTAAGCTGTGACTCTGATTAGACAGGCGATCTTAATATCTTCTAACTGTGGAGTTGGTGTTTTTTGAACCAGGCTGTATATATGTTTTTTTAATGCTGTAAAGTCTTTTCTTTTTTTTTCTTTTTTTTTCTTTTTTTTGTTTGGCTTGACGTGTCCATGGTTTCTGGTCTTTCTGCAGCCAGCCTCAAGTGGATTCTTGATGAACAGCGATTATTACCACTTCCACACAGGCTTCATTTTTCTAAACCAGATGTTGCTCATTGGTGTGTATGTGGTTTCTGGGACCTCTGCAGCCAGCCTCTGGTGGACACTGGAGGAACTGCAGTTTTATGTTTTATGTTTCATACTGAAGGAGTACTGCAGCTAAACGCTGGCTATGACTTTAACAACTTTTTAACACTTGCTTCAAACATCCACATCTCAGACCTCACTTATTTAAAAATCAAATGTAAATCTACCTTTTCAAAATAAAAGCCTTCAGCACAAGCCTCCACTCCCTCTAGATCTCCATTGTGCTAAGTATCTAATATAATCTAATATAATATATATATGTGTGTGTGTGTGTGTGTGTGTGTGTGTGTGTGTGTGTATATAGTTTTCTCCAGGTGAAAATATATATTTTTTTTTTCAACAGGAGAAAACCTTATTCGAATGAAAAATCAGAACAGGGCTTCAAACATACATAAAAGCAGCCATGCAACATAACACAAGATAGTATGTCGTCCATAACATACACATGACAATCCAAGCAACAGCTATTTACCAGAATCAGCCAGAATTAAGAAATAATTAAAACATTTGGGTCCAGATGTGCTTGTCTCCAAGTCTTTCTTTTTATATTTTTCCCACAAGAACTTGACCAGGACATGGTTGCCTTATCAGATCAAGCTCAGATTTACCACGACTTAGATGACTGAGAACCCTCATGACAAGATTCATGACTTCAGTGCCCTGGCAGCTACAAAACACACAGTATGACAAACACGAAACAAGCAGGAAGCTGAACCGCAACAGACCATGAATTTTTTAATGATGTAACCAGCCTTAAATCTTCTTTCTGGTTCTTCTTGTCATGAGCATTTCCTTGTTGGCTTCTTTTTTTGCCTGCATGCTAGCAACAAACACAAGCAAACAGAACTAAATCAGACTTCAAGAGCTCAGATTAGCAAACACACACAAACTTCACCCTATGGTGAAATGGTCATGCTCTATTTACTCCTCAATGCCAGAAATTCTTACGATACAACGAGAGGTCAAATGTGACGCCTCATTTGTACATGTTTTATATTTGTCTACAAAAAGACAGAGTGGCCTTAACCTGAAAGCAGTCAAACGGGTTTGTGTAAATAGCAAGATGTTAAAGGGATAGATAATGTGACCCAACAATAGCGTGTGGTGAGAAGCCAGACTGTTGACGTGAATGGGGGCATTATCTCGCAGCACCTGCTGACAAAAGCATCAGTCATGCTGATCTGAAAGTGAACAGAAAGGCTCCACACAGAGGCAACCAAGGGGATCAAACACGGCTGGGCTCACAACGTGGGTGTGCCATCGGAATAACAAAATGTTCGTTTTCAGAGGGCGTTCCAGTCATTAAGACAGACTCCAAAAAAGACAAAAAAAAAAAACACTTTGAAGGAAGTGAGCACAAAATAATACCGTCAGGGAAAAAGACTGTCTGTTGTCAGCCACAAATCAACATGAAGGGAATTTTTCCTGAAGATGGATGACACCTGAACTATGTATTTCTTGTAGGCTGTAAATATCTTTTCTCCTCCCGCTTACTCTCTGTTTCTCTATATTTTCCTTTTCAGTCACACCCTCCTCTCCCAGAGAGGGCCTTGTGGTTCCAGATTTATCAGCTGAGATCCGTACTTTGCTCTATTCCTACTATAAAGAAAGGTAGGCCTCCTCTGATGCAATCATTCACATTCTTACCTCTGCATCAATCTGTACATCTGTGAATCCAAAGATAGAAACACCACTGCTGTCTTGTTGGACTCGCCTAAACATCCACCACATTGCACACACATTGCATTTTTATAATGCATTTTAAAAGTGCACAGAAACAACAAAACATAACTAGAAAAGCACTCAGAGAGCTCAGACCTCCAACAAGCAGATTGTGATTGTCACCAACACTTTGGTCCTACTTTAATGTTATACTCCCTTTCAGCAGACTGTCTGCTACAATTTGGTGTTAGTTGAAGGTTTGTAGGATAATTTGTTTCCTGACAGTGTTGAAAATGATGATGACCCAGTACATATTTCATATTCCAGATCTTAGTATCCAGAATATTACCAGGATCTGGATCATACTTTTACATCCATCAGAAATTATGGTGACCTTGTCTTGAATTATTTTGCAAAGCAATCTGAACATTTATAGTGGAGTTATATACACATATGGTGAAAACAGCCCTATCTCACAATGATAAAGAATCCTTTAAAAAAATCCTGGATCCAGACGGTGATCCGGATCACCTCCAAAATTCAATTACTTCTTCCGTATCCCATTTTGAGCATTTTTTGAAAATTTCATTGAGATCTGTTTGTTACTTTTTGAGTTAGGTTGTTCACAGACAAACCGACAAAGTCTCTCAGTAGTTTTACTTCTCATGAGATGCTTCAGGCTGAGTTCATTAAAAAAAATAAAAAAATAAAAAAAATAAACTCTCTGTACTGATTTATTAAGTGTACAACCTCCATTATCTTCCTGTTGGTTTTAAGTAGTGACTTCTAAATAATTTTATTTCCAAAGATTTTGTTTGTAGAACCAGTTCAGTCACTTTGAAAGTTCATTTCCTGCAGTCTCAGGTGTAATTCCAAAGTAATGAAAGCTGAAATAAGCTTCATTCCTGTAGTTTTGTTCCAACTTACCTGAATTACCATAAGACTAGTTCCTGGGTCCCAGGTTGCTTCATCGCACTCTTTCACTTAAACAAGAAAGGTGCTGAATTTTTTTCTCGAATTAGAGATTTGAAACTTCTGCAAATGTATGCTGTGGTTAGAATGTGTGCATGCTGTCTACTTAGGATGGGAGTGCCTTTTAACAGGCTAAACTTATAGATTTGATAACTGAGAAAATAACTTTCCCTGTACAGTGTTTACCAATAGAGAAAACAGTCATTCAGAATAATGTCATGTTTTGAACCAGGATTTAAACATGTTTATTTCTGCTGTGGAGATCAGCAGACATAAGATTCTGAATCATCAGATTTTGAATGGGTGTGTATGCAGTGCCTCTGCAGACAGCCTCTAGTGGATGCTCAAGGAACTGCAAATGTTTTACACTTCTGAATAGGCTTCATGTTTTCAGACCAGGAGGTTCCTGCTTGGAAGAGGCACAGTGGGTGGGCTGCTTACACGCGTCTTGAGTCAAAATATATAAAGGAGTTTGACATGTTTTACTGCAGCTTGCTGATAAATGCTAGCTTCTGTTAGCGTTCTCAGTATCTGAGCTGAACACATGGAATATTAATGTAATTTTAAAGCAGCAGCCTCAGAGTTAGTGGATCCATATGTAACTTTTGCCCTGTTTAAATTTAAGAACGTTTAACCCTGAAAACCCTGAGTAGATTCAAAGCCATATGAGGACAGATCAGTCCCGCTCACCTCATCTAACTTCACGATCATTACAAGTGAAAATATGTTTTATTGTCATAGTTTTTTTTCTTCCTGGGGTATTACTTACACAATCCTCTCCTAAAGCTCACCGTGAAGCACAAAACACACTTGTGATGACAGTCCAACAAGACTTGCACGGTAACTGGTGCCAAAAAGATACGCTTCTGACTCTGAGGTACGAAACATGACATTAGCTTCTGAACACAGGAACAAAAGCTGTGTCTGGATACGACCTTCCTGAAATAACACATAGCACCTATGAGAAGAACAAATTCTTCTCATGCTTAAAATAAACATGTTTATCTTTATGATACCTATCTTTCAGCCGAGACAAAAGACACACAGATGGTTAATACTAAAGTATGACATGCTGGCCTCTTGAGATTTCAGATCCAGTTAATCTTTTAAGGGTGAATTCAGAACAAAAGTTACCTCAGGACAAAACAAAACCTACAGCTCTGGACCAAACTTTTTTTTTTTTTTTTCCATTTTAGGGAACCAACTTTAGTTCAACAAGAGCGGGCACTTTAAAACAGCATTATGAAATAGAGAAAAAAAAAAGGAAAAAACAAAGGATTTCGAGATCAGACTCATTAAATTAAGACAGCCAACTTGTAAAGTTAACGAGTCAAGTTTTCACTCATTTAATCTGTGTTTACTCTGTAAATTATTTGAAGGGGGAATCCAGAGGGCATCTCAAGCCCAACTTTAAAGGTTTAAAAAGTCCTCAGGAGCCCCTCAGGTTGTACAGATGCGCTGAGAGTAATTTAATTCATGTTATTAAAAATAGTGTAAATCTCAGACAAAACAACTAGAAGTCTTACTGTTGAGCGCTGAGGTAACGCACCTTCATGTCATCAACAACTTTTTTTAGAATCAGAATCAGAATACTTTATTGATCCCCGAGGGAAATTTCATTTCAGTTACATCCTTTTCAAGACATATAAGAAAACGAACATGGGGAAACACAGAAATGGGATATACCTGGGAGCTCGCTAGCTACCAAGCGCCCCTTTGCAATAGATATGAAAAACAACATTAGGAGAAGAGAGGGGAAAAAAAGGTCAATTCCAGACTATTCCCAACAGGGGGCATAGTTTGAGATCGAGAAAAAACACCTCAGCATATAAGCTCTTACTAGGGATGTTCCATACCACTTTTTATGCAGACCGATACCAGTACGAGTACTCCTTCTTCAGTAATTACCGCTACCAAGAACTGATACTAGTAGTACTTTTGATACTTAAAATTTCAATTAACAGTGACAGATCATTTTCATCAAAGACAACACAGTCACTCTGCCATTAAGTCCAAATAAAACACAAACAACTCTTTCTGAGTTTAGATTTTTGTGATAAATATTTTTAAAATATACATTAAAAGTGCACAATGAAACTAACAACTGTCAGAGTTTAAGTATTTTTTGAAGTAAACTAAAGTGCAAAATAAAACAGTTTAAATGTTAACTCTTCCTGGTTTATTCATATTGTCTGAACAGGACCTGGCGCACATTTGCAGTGGTGTTAAACCGCAGCACTTAGCAGCATCCAGTGGCGAGGAGGACTTGCTCGACATAAGATTTTTTTTGCTTAGAGTATCTGCTGCTGGTATTTGCAACCTTCATGAGTACTGATAACTTAAAAAAGGCTGGTATTTGCCTGATACCCATACCTGGTTTACCTGGTAAGGGTATCGGAACATCCTAGCTCTTACTGACATATTTATTGACTGTGAAAGTAACATATATATACATATAAATACTCTATTTGTTCACTATTTCTTTAAGTGATTTCTGTAAAAATCAGTCACTGAGAGTGCTCAATCATCCTTGTGCCATCATTACAGACTGATGAAATTAAACGTCACCTGTTCCTCAAATGTCTCTGGATACCCGATGATCAGTAGTCAGTTTTCTACAGTGTTACATGCTTCTTTAACATCAGCAAACTCTGCTTCTGACCAAGGAAAATGTTCTCCACTTGGAGGCATTATGTATAAAAATTTGTCAGGATTTTTTTTTTTTTATGTCAGGATCAAGTTCTGGATTTTATCAGGATTGTTTTTCACGTCTAGACTATTTTGACCTGCAAACATTTTTAACCCCAATTATTTCTTATGCTGGATTCTCAATTATTTTTTTGCTCCTTTTCATAACTTGAGTCTAGTTTTGTGTCCTCTATGGGTTTTTTAACTCTCACATTTCCACATCATGGTAAATACATTCATTTAAAGACGTCAGCTGTAAGAGTTGAGAGTCTTTATACAAGCAGCCTATGTACAGTCCAGATGCAGTTTAGTTATAAATTATTGGATATACTTAGGTTTGGTTTGTGACCTTGACAGAAAATATAAATGTACGTACAATTTAGAGCATGATTCATTTCATTGCCATGACTAATTCTCCGTTGAATGAAAATGGACCTCAGGCCTGACTTCAGGCGTGCCTGTAGAGAGCAGTTTCCATAACTTGGAGCTTCAGACCTAATTATGTAATTAATAATAACTTGTAATTACAAATTACAGTCAGATTTCTTGTCCAGTCTGCCCAGTAGGTTTGTGACTCATCATGGAAAATGAATAGCAAAGGACACACACATGCTCCAGTAATCCTCCTGAGAGCTGAGGTGACCTGAACTCAGCTTCCCTTTGGAACAAACACATAAAGGTTCCTTACATTACACGCTCTGTGAAGGCAAACAGTCTCTGTTCTTATGAGTTATTTAACGTTTGAGGACAGCAAACAATGTTACAAGTTTAAGTCCCCACACAATGAAAGAGAGCGTCTAATGCTACACGTATTGTTAAGAAGAGTCATGGTTTGTGTACAGAGCGAGGCCAGAGCTTGGTCTGAAGACAGAGAACAGAGAACAGGTTAGACCAAACTCTTTGATATATGTGTGGCTTGGACCAGGCTCACAATACTGGCTTTGTCTCACTTTGAAAGCTTTGTATGTGTGTGAATAATTTCATCTCAACCAAACAAGCTATGAGTCAGAGCTCTCTGCGTATTGAATGCGCCACTGTGTTTTATGGAGTTATAATTAGTCTCACTCCTCGCTGTTCTCTTGCACTTTAGCATTTAAATAATAAAGTGTCCATTAGTGACTCATTAATGGCATTTGCTTTGAATGTCAGTCATCTACAATGATATGTATTTGAATCATGAAAAAATGGTATGGTTTCAGAGGCAAATCTAAAAGGAATGGTTCAAATGTCCTCTGCAAAGACAACGAACTGAGAAGATATTCAACGGATTTAGAAACCAACTGAAGCCAAAAAAACTAGCCCCAGCTCACATCATTTAGCACCACATTCAAAGCTAAAACTAAAACCTAGGATGGTGTTAGTATCTTATTTCAGTACATAAAGTCTTATTAGACTTAAAGTCTCTGTGAGGTCTATCAGTTTAGTGTTAATTGCAGTTACACTTTTGGTCTGTTATGGTTCTATTTTTTAGAGTTAAGACTCAGTTTCCTATGAGCACAATCACCCACTGACGCAAATACGTGACTCTTCTTTTAAACTCTACTTTTCTTAATTCAAAACAAGTTTTCCCGGGATGCACGTGCAGAATGTTCAGTCCAGTCCAGTCCAGTCCAGTCCAGTTCAGTTCAGTTCAGTACACTTAAGCTCGGTTCAGATCTTTATTCCCCCTGAAAGGGAAATTTAATTTGCAGAAGTGGACACAAAAAACAAAGCAGATAAACACATAGGACAATGCCTGATGAAATAAATGAAAAAAATAAATAAAAATTGAATTAAATTAAAAAAAAAAAATATATATATATATATATATATATATATATATATATATATATATATATATATATATATATATATATATATATATATATATATATATATATATGTATTTACTGAGTTCCTAAACTGAACTGAACAGGTACTGCTGACCTGAGGTTCTCTCTTCTAAGAGAGGCTGGTCAGAGCTGGACAAGACAGAGTTTCCTTTCCTCACACCTTGTCTTTTCCAAATATCTGAAGATAAAATCTGCTGAACAACATTTATTCTTCTGGCTGTATTGATGATACTGGGAGGACGATTTTTGTTCTGAACAAAAATTTTACCATACCATGAGATAAAACAAACAGCTTAACCATTATTTTAGCCTGTGCTTTGTCACTTTCCTGTTTAGCTTTCTTCAAAACAAATCCAAAAAATCACATTCTTAAAGAAGGAAAGTTCCTACTTCTTGCTATCAAACTTTTACCGTGGAGTAGTGTCACCAAAGAGACTTTCAGTGCTGTTCTCATTTTCAAATTACGAATTACGCATGGGCAAATATCAAATAGACTATTTCAAGATTACTTGCAAAGTCCTCATATGGCCTTTGATATAAAACACATTCATCTAACAAGTCCAGAAAAATGAGTTGAAAGACGTTGAGAGACAAAAACATTTTCTGAATTGTTTGTAGCAAATTGAAGTACTAATTGCTAACTGTGATATGGAGAGGAAATTATAGTGTTTCAAACAATTCAGTGACTAATTAAAGTCATCTGATCACAACAAGGCCTCCTCCTCCTCTGAGTGTGACTCAGCTTTTAACACTGTTCAGGAATTTACTGTGCAAATTGGTGACGTGTCGTTAACAAAGCCACTCTGATGTCAGAAAAAGTGATCAGCCACACCCACACGGGTCCTGAGAAGTGTCTTTTTTTAAGTATTTTTGATAATTTCATAAATTCAGTATTGTTACTGAAACTGAAGAACTGTTTTGTTGAATTCATCCTGTCAGAATAAAGCACACACATCTGTGTCACAAAAAGAAAACAAGTTTTGTGTGTTTTCCTGTCAGTTACAGCCCCACATCCTCATACCAACAGATGCAGAGATAAACAAAAAGCTGGCAGCTCCACAGTTCAGGTTGCGGTTGTAATCGAGACAAGCCTGAATAACGTCAACCGTCAGGGAGGCGGGCTCAGTTCTGTCCCCAGACTGGAATGTTTTTTACAGTATTTATTCCACACAGACCTTATTTTTATTTTCATGTACAAGTTGTAGGTAGATTGACGATGAAGTCTGATTTGGTGCAGCTCTAGTTTTGTTTGTCCTCTTCTTACCATTCTGTCTGTTTTTCACCATATCTCTACAGTTATTGATGTCACGGCCCGGTCACACTGGAGGGATGACAAACAGGCTTTGTGTGCTCTTGGTGAACTCGACTGGTTCAGGAAGTGGACACACAAATGGCATGATATAACAACCTAAAAAGGACACTCGATGATAACATTCACTTTTTTTTCCTTTTATGTAACTTGCAAAAATGACAGAACCAGTTCGCTGATGTTGTTCCGATTCAGTCTGGTAGAAACACACACATAAAAAGTAATTTAGAATTTGCACTATAACATCAAATGTGGTGTGAATTTAATTAAATATGACAGACCTTTTACATTAATTTCACAATTTCTATTCAATTCTTAATCTAAATGTTGAACTTAAAAGAAAAATGTTAAATCTGAACTCTAAATGTTTGATGTCAACTTAAAAATCCATGTGAGAAACTTTTAACGGGTTCTGAAACAGTTTCAGATGAACAGGAAAGCTTTGTATCGCTCACACCAACAAACAAGCATTGATCGCATAGATAACAGATTATTTTTTGTCATTTTTAATGCCTGTAACAGTGAAAAGGTGCCAGATGAGACTTTTATCTTCATCTACAACTTTCAAAGACATTAGGGGAAGATTCAAGTGCACCACAAACACATACAGCAGATAATCAGCTAAAACAAACTGTAAGTGGTGTTTTGTCCACAGGGGGCGCCAAAACCACCACAACCATAAAGTTCATGAGCTTTAAGAATTAAGTCTTACACATTAATGTAGAGCTGAAAATTAAATGCTTAATTTATTTATAATATCTACATGTCAAAAACCTAACTTTATATTTTAACTGTTAAATGCACTGTGGTTACTTCAGGTTACCACGCGCTAACTTAAAGGCACCATGCGTACTTGCCTGCTTGTAATACAAAATTTAAAATGAAGTCATCAGAGCCAAAAACTGTTTATGTTGGAAGAAAAAGCTGTCCTTTCTTTTTAAGAAAAGGACTTCTTGTATTCATTTTGCAGAAGAGTGATACAGCACAAGCTAAAACACGGGCTAAGCTGTTTGTGCTAATGTTGATTCCAGCCCACCGTCAGCAGTTATTCTGCAGTGGTCTGTTCAAACTTGAGAGTCTATCATTAAAATGAAGAGTGAGGTTATGTTAGCTCTGCTTGGTGAGGTTGGAGTTGGTAGATGAGCTCTGGTAGGATAAAAAACAGTATTCGCTTCAAGTTACATGTTACGGACCTGTTTTAGAGTGCCGGGCTGTGAGTAAAGGCCCATTTGTGCTCGACATTAAACACGGATCCAGATACGAAAAGAGTCTTCTGTCCGTGCTCTGCACGTTTCTACAAAGCTTATTGATACAGGCCAAGCAGTACAACACCACAGTTAACTTATGGGGGGAGTGTTGCTCTTACTACACTCTCTTATGATTCGTAGCTTTATTGAGACACGAAGATGAAATAGCAATGGCCGAACTTTCATGATGAATTGGTTAACAGTAATGTCAACATGTCAACATAAATGATGCATGGAAGTATGGGAGCAGTGAAGATGACATTGTTTGAAAAGGACAAATACATTGTCATATGTTGGGGAAATGAGCCTTAACACTGAACAGATAGTCGGCTCACCTTCTGGACACTAAACTACACACAAAATACAACAGCGCTACATAACTTCAAGTAAATACATAAGCTTATTGCTTTGCATCCTGCGCAGAGTTGTCTTGAACAAAGAAAAGTAATATGCCCTTCAAAACAAATGCACACCCCTGCAAGAGTGACGTCAGAACAAGCGCACTGCAGGTGTCCATCACTTGTCCTGCAATCAACGCCAAAATTCAACACAGGGACTTAAAAGCTGCGTGTAAATCCACACCTCGACCAGTGAAAGTACCAAGATTAAAGCTTGGTGAAGCACCTCAGAGATCCAGTCATTCCTATTCCCCCTTAGAAGTAAAGGTGATGATCTCACTATTATTTTGGTATGCTAACTTTGCAATTAGCAGCCTGGAGATATCTCTGTATATCGTTACGGTTGACTCACTGAAGATAAAATGAATGAATATAAACAGCTTAGAGTGAGTAGATTCAAACAATATCAAGAAGCTGCAACTTGTGGAGTTGAAATCAAAGTGCAGAACACATTGTCTGACCTGTTGTTGTTGTTTTTTAACTGTACCTTGTTTATGTATCAATAATAACCCCAATAACCCCGACAAAGATATTGTGTAAAACAGATTCCTCGACAGTCATGTGGAGTATTGTTATGTCAAACTTGTATTATGTAAATCATTTACTTGTTAATGTCTAAAAATGTGAAAACCTCAGCCTTTAAAGAGCATAACTTTCTCCTCACTACAGTGTCTTCAAAGATGCTACACCCTGCTGAGAAAGGCCCGGGGCATGAGTAAAGGCTTGATGCTTGGACTGAGTGCAGCAAAGCTTTGTTGACTCTTGAAAATAAAATGCTTTTGATATGGTGTTTCTCAAAAACAAAGGCGTTCCTCATACATTTTTTTGAAGCTTTTCGAAACCACAGTGGCATGATGCATGCAATAAAGTTCATATTAAGAGCTGTAAAAAACAAGACTCTGGAAATGAGATGAATTAGCCCTTAAGCCAGTGGCTTAAGCAGACAGGCTTCTTCTTTTAATGGTTCACTGAGAGTCATGCTCAGGACAAAAGACCATGATGGTAGCAAAAACACTTTTGTGATTTGAAGGAGCAAATTGCACGTAATTATCGGCTTCTCATGTAACAACAATTGGAGTGTCACCTGACTTCCATGTTGTAGTCACACCCATGAATTCCCCACATCACACTGATTCTAAAAATAACTATTTTAGCCATAATTACCACGTCATAGTAGGCTTCACAAAACAGCCTTGAACGTGCATCACAAACGATGAAGTATCTGTTTTGACCCAGAATAAGCAACTTTTGCAGAGATATAAAATCTCAGAGAATTTTCAAAATGTTTTTTATTAACAAAGATGAAAAGTCAGAGAGTGTTCTGCCACTGAGACTCTGTGAGGAATCATTGATTGTTATATAAAATATTACATAACGTAAATGTGGGAAGGACTTCCCAGTCCAGGTGTGTCCGGAACATTTAAGTATAAGTTACAAGCATGTTCTGGTGGGTAATGATGCAAACATTTCACTAATAATCAACACACCTGCTTTTTATTATAGGTTTAAGGTGCTACTTAGGTGGAAGACAAACTTGGTGAAGAATTTATGAGTCTGATAAAAAAGGGAGCTGTTTGAATGAATTGATGGATAAAAAACAAAGTAATCAATTTAATGAAAACGATGATTAAACTGGAATTGGATGTTCATCAGCAGATCAAGAACATAGCTCACCCCCCAGACAAAACTCTGAAATGGAAATGAAAGTTTGAACAAAGGACTCAGTAATGAGGTGGTCCACCATTCTTGTCGATCACTTCATGCTTGATGTAAATGTTTCCAGGAGGCTGTGGGAACGTTGCTCCAAGTGGTGAAGATGTCTTCATAGAGGATCATCCACTGTCTGGACCTGATGTCCATTAGTGTAAACGTCCCTCTCCATCCATCCCCAAATGTTGTCAGAGTGATTTAGATCAGGGGAACATCAGGATGGTCCAAAGAGTGAGCTGATTCCTCTGGAAGAAGTCCTTTGTCAGGCGCCCATTGTGACCTGCAGCGTTGTCCTGTTGAAAAACCCAGTCATTCCCACACAGACCAGGGCCCTCAGCCATGAAGGAGGCCCCCTGCAACATCTCCACAGAGCCAGCCGCCGTTTGACGCCCCTGACCAACCTGAAGCTCCATTGAAGGAAAAAGCCCCAGATCATGATGGCGCCCCCTCCACTGTGCAGCTGTGAAAACATCTCCAGTGGGATCTCCTCATCATGTCAGTAACGTCGAAGCCATCAGGACCTCAAGGTTCAGTTTTTCTCCTCGGAGAATCAAACTTTCTTCACCTTTCAGTGTCCCATGTTTGCTGCACTCTGAAAAAGTCCAAACGGTGAGTTTGTGGCGTCTTAGGAGATGAAGCCTTTGAAGACGTGTTTTGTTTTTAAAGCCCATCTCTTGCAGACCTGATCCAGAAACAGAAGAGACTTGCCTCGACCTGTCCTGCATTTACATTTTGACATTCTTTTTGGAAACCATGGAAGCTGCATGTCATTCCTGGGAAAGGACAACCCAGCTTGGTGTCAGATCACAGAATCAGTGGTTACGTTTACATGTAGTCAATATTTGGGTTAAGGTCAATATTCCAGTTTCTGGAATGTTCCGAATAACCTGATTACATGCGTGAGCAAACAGAGTTCTTCTTGTTCACATGGTATGGCATAGGCAACATCTTGACACACGGATTAGTCATGACGCAACGCACACCATCTCCACTTCATCTTGCTGTATCCATAGCAACAACAGCAGCAGCAGCAGCTCGGCGGACTTCCTGTGCTCAAAAGGCCAAGATTCCTTGGGAATAGAACATGCACAGAACACAAAGTAATGTACCTTTGGTTGGGGATATCCTGATAAGCGTATACATGACCAAATATTTGGGTGAGGAAAGGTGTAACCCAGGGGTGTGTTTTAGGCTTTTAAAAACCCTAGTATGAGCATATTCTGTTTTTCCAAAAGGATTATTGGTGTTTACATGGCTCTTGCGCAACTGGGTTTATGCTAGTATTCCCAATATGAAAGGATTACTGACTGCATGTAAACGCACTGTTGGAGTAGACACAGTGATGAGCTGCACAGGATGCTGAACACATATTCACAGGTTACGGAGCAACACATGCTGCCATCCAGATGGTGACTGTTTCAGGAGGACCCTCATGCCGTGGCCACACTGGACGCGAATTTGCGAATTTCAATGTGTGTCACGCCCGAGTCTGGAGGCTGGACTATTTTGACAAGCTGAGGTGCTGATGCACGTCACTGTGCAGGCGGAGTAGAGAGCCCGCTCATTCACAAGCAGGAAGCTCAAAAGAGCATCTGAAAAACAATGAGCTATGGTTTCAAAAGCATGACAGGTGAGTGTGTGAAAGCTTTGGAGATCACAATCAAGGCCTGCTGCCTCTCTCTAGTAATCCACCTCCACTGGCCCTGCTGGGCTGTTCCCTGCAACCTCGTCTTTGACCCCCTGACCCATGTTCCCGGAGGTCTCCCGGGGAATAATGAAGGGGTCAAGTAAAGAGAGGACCGCAGAGAACTTCCATCTTTTCCCTGGCTCTGCCCCTGCCTGGCTCCTCCCTCCTCTCTATCAGGCTCAAAACTCCGCTGAGGAAAACACAGTTGGACTCAGTGATAGCCTGTGTAAGCAAATCCAGCTGGAAACGAATATTTACAGAACTTACCTTCAAAACCTGTCTCCTCAGGGACTTTCACCTAGGCCTGCTCCTTTCTGTCCGGTCTCTGTGGAGTGCACACGCCCCAATGTATAACTCTGGATAATGACACACCACACAGATTATTTTCTCTTCCATCTTTCCGCGGGGTTGGAGTCGGAGCAGGTGGTGGTTCCCCCCCAATGTCATCAAATCAATGACGTCATGGGGTAATGTCAACGCTGATAGGCTGCCGCGGCACAACCTCACGTGAATTTGCATCGAAAGTTTAATATTTTCAACTCAAGCCTAGAGGCATCTGATGCCCAAACGAGCCGAGGCCAAATGCGTCCAATGCGCCATCTGGGGCAAATCCAAACGCGTTTTTGTATTGACTTTGCATGTAATCTCGACGCACGGTGTGGCCGTACCATTACAGATTTCAGAGAGCCAATGACAAATCACATTCTGCCTAGGTTACACCAGCATGGCTCTGTAATAGAAGAATCCAGGTGCCAGAAAACCTGTTCATTGCATCAGTTTTGCTTAAATCTTTAATAGATTTAGTATGAGAAAGAGCGAAAAAAATGCACAAATGAGTCTTGAAACTTCCATATTTTGACATGTATTTATTGAAATTCACATAGCAGTTGTAACAGGTGTTTAAAGTATGTACAAATAATATACATGTTTAAAAAGATAGCTTAAACCAAGCTCTAAATGATTAATAAAAGTTTGGTTACTTCAACATTTTATACAAATATATTAACATATGTAAAAAAAAAAAGCTTAAATAAAATGCATGATATAAAAAAGCATAAATATGGTGCTGGAGGTCAGCCTCAAAGCCTCAAATTAGTCTGTATAGTTCAAAGCAGATGTGGTGTCAGCTGACTGCAGAAAAAAAAGAGATAAATGATAAGTGTGGACACCAAAAATACATGGTCTATGTACATAATCCACAGCATAAACTCTATGTGCAGAGACCTTCATGGTTAAAGGGATTACTTCTTTGGGATTCAGAAGTGTTCATTCAAAATCCAGACTTTGGTCATATCCAGTGAACTGTCCATGTGGGGAGCTTAAGAGGAAAACCACATTAGGAATTTTGTGGTTTAAGTGTAGATTAAAAAATTCAGATAATGGATTTTGTCTCAACTCTCCAAATCTATTTATGTCTGGAGCACTTCAATAAAAAACAGTGACCAGTAGACGAACACTTGAGTCTGATTGGTCCACTGACGCTATAATTTAGAGATGATTTCCTTCAGCTTCATCACTTCTTCAGTGGTGAACTGTGCAAAAGGAGCAGAGCCCGACCCGAGCCTGAGCAGAGTTGAGGGAGCCATCGCTGACTTCTCTGTCTCTACCAGGACTACGTCGTCGTCATCGTCGTAGGACTTTGAGCTGGCAGAGTCCTGCTGGACTGTGAGGGGGCTGTGTGATTCCACTTTCACTGGGCTGTCTCTGTTATAAATGTCCCAGAAACTTGGGGATCTGGAGGTGTAGAGCTGACTGGGTGGAAAGACATCCTGACCTGCTGGGTTTTTCAGGATGCCGCCTGAAGGCAGGAGCTTGTAGCTGCTGAAGGGGTTTTGACTTTTGTTGAGGGGGGGACTGGGTGTCTGGATGGATGCTGCTGTGGGGCTTGGCAGGTGCCTCTTCCTCTGCCTTAGATCCTCAGTGACTGGACTCTGCTGCTGTGGACTCGTGTGAAATGACAGATTAGGGGGCAGGACGTCTGGGTTGGAGCTGCTGCTTTGTTGGTCCAGTGAAGGATGAGTGGTGACCTGATTTAATCCTTGAAGTGCAGCTGTGGAGCCACACAACTTCAGCAAGTTCTGCAACAAATAGAGCGGTATCTCTATCTCCATCTTGCCTCCGTTCTCTCTGGCCAGGGTGGGCAGTATCTGGCTGAGGATGAGGCCCTTCAGATCTGCATATCTTTCTCCCTCTTCTTTCGGCGGGACTGTAAAGTCCACTTTTGGTGAGCTGGACTTTTGTGCCAAAGCAGGGGGGTCTTCTGAACTGATGGGAGTTTGAAGATACCTCGGGCTGCTGGAGGTTTTTATGGCTTTTACATCAACAACATAAGCCTCTCTGTCTCTTGAAGGGTGTGTGTAGGATTGGTCCTCTGACCCCGCCTCGACCTCTTGTACTTCACTCCCTTCACCCCTGACTTGTGGACTATGAGGAGTGTACAAAGGGGATGGTTTATTCAGAAACTTTGGGCTCTTGCTGGATGAGGGCGGGGCGAATGATGAGACTGGATTGCTGTTGGTTTCTTGTCGCGATGCTTTGACGCTGAGGTTCAGAGGCTCAGTCAGTCCAGATGAGGTCTTGTACTGTTCAGCGAGGTAACGCAGGCGGTCCAGTGGTCCTTTGACTCTTTCTGTTGGGTTTGGATGTGATGGGGCAAAAGAGAACCAGGGCTGGGTGGCTGGAGGGTCAACTGACGTCAGAGCTTGGGAGGAGATGGGGGCATGTGGGGCCTGAACTGTGTGAGTTTGGCGATAAAATGGAGGGTAGTGGAGAGGCAAAGTGAAGATCCTCTCACGTGGATCTGATTCGACAGAGCTCTGTTGGAGAGAAAAGGTGTCTGTTAGAGGTTGAAGGAAAAGTCGTAGATTTTAGAAACTAATCAACTATTCAAGTTGAAACATTGATACTAAACTGACACTAGCAGCTACTGGGGTAACATTAGCGTAGCATTAAAAGTAGAAATGTGAAACTGTCCTAGGGCTAAACGATATGGCAAAATAACACTCCCAGTATCAAAAGAGCTCAGTATCCTTCATGTAAGGCAATAGCTCAAGCATGAAGCTGTAAGGAATCTGCTTATTGTCTGAGGCCATGTCCACATATAGCCAGGTATTCGGGAAACCGCAAGTATTTTTATACCTTTATGCCTGCCGTCCACATGAAACAGCAGTTTTACGTCACTGAAAATAATGTTTTCTGAAAACTCCGGCCAAAGTGAAGTTTTGTGATTTTGTGTAGACGCCGGGAAACAGAGTTTTTGGTTCTCAAACGTTACAGCCAAATGACAGGGGCTCATTCTTATTGGCTGGCATGGGTTTTACGTCTATGTTCTATGTCATGAAAACGCTACCTATTATGTGTTTAGGATGCTTAATCCATACTCACTGGCAGGTTTGCCTGCTATGTGTGGGTGAAAGTATTTTAAAAGCACATGAAGGGGAGATATCTGTTTTTGAAAATACCCAGCCACGTGTGTACAAAGCAGCTGTTTTACAATTTTTGTTGGTTTTGTTTTTCACTAACAAAAAAAAAAAAAGAAAGGAAAGGAAAAGACACACAATATTTAGCATTTTAGATGCTGCAAAGTGTCTTTTTGTAAATTGAAGAGCCATTCAAGTCTTCATGCTAAGCTAGGCTAACCAGCTGTTGTCTTTGGCTACATATGTAGATAAAATCTTTTTAATTGCACTCGTAGCCACAAATCCAAATTTTTTTTTACACTGCAAAAACTGAAATCTTATGAGCCACAATGATTTGAAAAATCCAGATAAATATCTTGCCCTGATTTCAGTTTTTGCGGTGTACATACAGGATTCATTTTGTCACTGTAAACATTAAAAAATTAAAAGCATATAGAATATCATCATGAATCAGTGACATATGCCATGTCATCTCTGAGTGTAGATCCCATACACCAACCTGCAGGAGAGGCATGGATATCATTCTGCGTTTCGCTGGTCTCTGTCCATCGTTGTCGTCTTTATTGAAGCTGGTGAACGGTAAAGGCTTCGGCTGGTGTTGAGGCAGCAGGCTCACAGGTATTCCTTTCTTCTGGCATTCATACGGCAGGAGCAGCCTGCCCAAACACAACATTACATCAGATAAAGAAAACAACACTCAGCTCTTCAAACACTGCGTGGGCTTTAATAACTCACTTCTCGTAATGTCTGCGGGTACAGGTAGCCGCGCTCGTGCTGCGAGGGTTTCCTCCCAGTGCATTGTACACTTGTTTCCACATCTGCTGTGCAGTCACCTAGTGGAGATCAGATTACCTGGTATTTATTCAATGTCACGTTCGTACCTGATCGAAATAAATGCTCACCACACACCGGATCATTTAGAGCGTGTCAAACATAACAGACAGCTTGTAAAAATAGTATAATTCATCATCATAACAAAGGAAATGAGGACGTCTATTTACAGACTGTCACTTAACAGACTTCCTGTTGGCTGATACCTTTTTTAAAATGTTAATATAACGAACACAAGAGTTACGGTTCAAAAGAAAAAAAAGTGAAGACAAAACATATTCTAAGTCTTCATGAAACCAACAACAACAATAGTTTGGTGAAGAAAGTTAGGTAGTAAAAAAGTAGTTACCTGATAGTAACCTCCCATTTCTTGGACAGTTTTGAACATCACATAGAGATCAACTGAAAAATACAGAAAAACAATCAAATATAGTTCATAATTTGGTTTAATATGTTATCAATTGACATAAATTAACAGAGTCAACCTAATATTCCCAGGATGTTCACACGTATCTTTTCTTTTCTTTTTTTTTTTTTAGATGCCAGAATCTTAAAATATGTAACCCCCCCTGAAGTATTGAAATACCAATGACTTCAAAATCTGTCAGTTATTCCCTTGAGAGGCAGCATTGAAGTCTCTTCTACTTTGCTGTTGTACAGGTTTTTTTTTTCTCTCTCTTTTTTTTTTTTTTTCCAAAGGAGGGATCATCACTTAGTGTATTGCAACTTAAATATCCATAAAAGATAAAGGTTACATTGCAAAAATGAGAGCCTGAATACAAGTTAAAAAGACTAAATGAAATAATAAAAATTCTTGAAATTAAAAAGTTATCAGTCTATGCAAGTTTCTCTTGCTTGACAAGAAATCAAAAAGTAAATGGCCCTTGAGAAGTTTTCAAACAAGGAGAAAAGGCTCATTTTTAAATCAAAAACATGAAAACAAACTTCCTAAAGCACAATAATGAGTAAAATAAACTGAATTAAGCAAAAAAAAAAAAATACTATCAGTGTCCCAGTTTTACCACATGAATGCCTAGAGACAGGTAAATAGATTCAGTGTATGAAATATATGATTATATATGATTAACGTTTTCATTCAATGTGTGTTTGAGCCTCAAATATAAAGTTAATAATATAACTGTGCATGAGAAAGGGCCTGAGGATGTGTAGCTGCATTACGAGTTGTTGTTTGGCCGTCTGGTGTCTCTTCTATGTTCTGTGTACGTGCCTTTGTTCCTGTCTAAGCTATTGGGTTTGTTATTTTTTTGTTTTTTTATTTTTTCCATTACATTTATTCTGAGTTAGTTTTAAATCAAACATCTTGAGCATGTTATCAAATTAGAAACAAGTTTTAATTTGGTGCGATGTTTAGCTGAAGGACCAGTTTATTTATTTATTCATTTGTATTAAACTTAACGATCCCCTGACTGAGACAAAAAGAAGAGTTCATGCTCTATCTAACACAAATATAATGCTATAAGTAAGCAATGTTTTAAAGCCAAAGCTGCACATGGAAAAGCCCTGAGATTAAATGAATTAAGACTTACTTTGTTTGAAGCCCAGGTTGGGGATCCTCTCAATGGGTGTGTCTCTTTTCTTCATGAAAATGTAAAGATCTTTCAGGAATTCTCTCTCAGCGGTGCCCAACACCGGCTCTTCAGTTTTCTCTTTCTGGATCTCTCCCTGTGCCATGTCTGTTTTTACCTGTGGGCACAAAATGAATAAATGATTATCCTATTTATTTATTTTTATTTGTTTATTTTTACACGTTATCATTGTTCCTATTTAGTGTTTGGAGGTGTAAAAAAGAAGGCCACAGTACTGTTTGAAATCTCTATCAGACGATCCTGAACCTGAGCTCTTTGACTCTTAACGTCTGACTGTTTTCAGGTCACATCATCTTCATTGATGACTGATGATGACTAAATTCTTCTGACCATACATCACATAACGTGCTTGTCTTAGTGGAGTTAAACCCTGTTAACTTTACACAAGCATCAATGCTCTCTTTCACTCCCTTGTGTCGACTCTTATAGATTAAACTCATTAACCTCCGGTCCAGGTTTCTATCTTACGACTAATCTACTTTTAGCTGATTGGTTCAATTTTCATTTAAAAGTGAATGCACATTTCAATGTTTTATTTATTTTTTTAGTCTTTTCTTTTGAAAACAGTATACAGTAATCTCATAATCTCTTTCACTCAGATGATCCTCTCAATTTATCTAACTCCATCAGGTAACATGTTTGAGTTTACATTGATGTATTGAGAGTATAATGCAATGATAGAAGGAATAAGTAATTACAATAGTGAGACAACTGAGTACAACAGAGGAGGTTTGTCATTTTTTCCACCATGAGAGCTCTGAGGTAGTCTTGAAGACAAACTAAAGACGGTTCTAACCCCGTCTCTCCATTGCATTGTGCTTAAAGGTCAACCAGGATGCTTTATTTATAATATTTACTTCTTTTTTATCCATAAAAATAGAACACTTAACGGGAAAATCAACCTCTCCCATGAGCAAGATCAGGGGCTTTGGGGTTCAGGGACTGGTTTAGCTGGTAGAGTAGGTGTCCCATGTACAAAGGCTATGGTCCGTGTTGCACCGGTCATGGGATTGATTTCCTGTCCTGAGACGAGTTGGTGCACGTCAGTCCCCCACTCTATTTCCCCTCATATATTCTGTCTTTATAATGCTTTCACATTGAAATACAAGCAAATAAATTATTACACAAATAACACTACTACTACCACTACAACTTCTATTACCAATAATAATAATAATAATAATAATAATAATGATAATAACTGTTATTATTAGAATAATAATAAAAATAATGTCTTTTTTTCCCTTTTTAAATTCCATCTCGTAGATATCTTAAGACAAAAGTGAACTTCCACATGAGCAAACTAAGCACATTACAAATCGAAATACTGAACATGATTTTTTTTCTTTGCTCAGTTTTACAGTAACAGTTAGCGCAGAGCCATACATGAAGTTTAAAGTCATAAATATCATCAAGATGATCTCACAGAGACACTGGAGCTCTTACCTGTGTGTCCATGCTGAGAACAGGCATCGATCATATTCTGATGAGGCCGAGCAACAGGTTGGTGTTCACTCCGCTCTGCTATAAGAGACTCGAAATCACTGCAGCCTGTTATTACACACACACACCTGTTCCAGGTATCTGTGTGAGTCTGTGGCTGACTGACAGCGGGGCGGTTGACTCCAACGTCTTCCTGCAGAGATTTGTCAGACAGGTTGAACCTGATCCTGAGCATGTGTCCAAAAACATATCTCACTGATACTCCTCCCAAAATAACAAAATAGAATTAAATAACGAGGAAACTTGAGGAATTAGTATTCATGAAATCTAAATGATACTGACTGATGATAATTTGTGCCAAGTGATGACAATCTTTGTGTTTACAGTGAGGGGAAAGGAAAGTCACAATGTTATATTAGTGTCTTTGTTATGCAACGGAACTGAAGCTTTACATTGTAAAATTAAGATAACAATTTGAAAGAGAAATATCAACTCGGCTGGAAGAAAAGATAAGTGTTTGAAAACGTAAAAATTTTAATTATTACCTAATTCAATCATTTGGATGTTGATGAGCTGACTCTTGTAGGCGGGACTAATACTGACATATGACACATTCTTATTGGGAATGACACGTTGGCAGTGCTGACTGAAATTATGTTAACATTTCTGATTTAGAATTAACAGGTTTAAAAAACACATTTTTACATTTCTGAAACCAAACTTTTCCAATGTGATTAAAAAACCTGAACTTAAATGCAAAGTTTTGGACGAGTCTTAATCTGATGGCAAAACTTTGATTCCAACAATGATGTTTACAAACAAAATAGTGGGGATCTTGGTGCCCCCTGTGTACAGTTCAGTACAGTATTTTTGTCTCTTTACGCTGATGTCATCTTTTACATACACTCAGCAGCCACTTCATCAGATTCACCTTACTAGTAACCATTTGGACCCCTCTATTTTAACCGTGTTTCTCTGATCAAAACCATAGACTATATAACACATAAAGCAGCACTTGTCACGTGTAATGAGTCTACACCACAGTCTCTGTACTCGATAAACAGGATGCATAGCGTAGAGGTCAAGTGACTGCTTTTTATTATTTCCTCTTACACTTCAACAACGGGATAATCTGCTGCTCCTCCACCTGTTCAATTAGAGAGTGTAGTAAAACATTAAAATCAATTTAGACACAAAATTAATTTCTTTCTATTCAAGAAGCATCAGAAATCTCTTTCAGGTTTTTTGCTTTTATCTATTATTCAAGCCCCCAGTGACTTCATTTGTGCCCAAAAATAAAAGAGAAAACATTCTTGGTTAATGACTGTTTTGGATCAGCCCATCATCAGCCCCAACCTGCCTGGCGGTGACGTAGCAGCCACAGTTTTATTACCTTTTCTATTCTGTCTATTCACATGACTCACACCTGAGTCTCTGTGTATAATGACTGGATAAACCCTTTGACTGTTGTAAGTATAATAAAAAAGAACTTTCACAGAAAGTGTTTATATAACAACCAATGAACAGGAAGAGGATTATCAAAACATCATTTGAACTGAAATAAAAAAAAGATCAATCCTTGTTTAATTTACTTACAGAGAACTTACTTTACAGAGAAATCTATATGTTGACAGTAAAAGTTAAAATTTTTTATACAGATATACGCAAACTTCAAATTTGATTTAATTAAAAAGTTTCATTAAAAAAAAAAAAAAAACCTTTAAGGACACTTTACTGAACCCACCCACACTGCAAATTACTGGTGGTGTTTTGAAGTTAACTTTATGCTGGTGTTAAACCACACTACTGTGGGAGTTACTTTGTAGTGTTGATGGAAATAACACCACCAAGTGTTACTCCAAACACTTCTCACTCATGGTTGCAATAATTACGTGTTTTACAACAAACTATCCTTTGATCTACACTGTTAACCCAGAAGTTGTTTGTTAGCAAACCTTCTCAGTTGAGTTTGATTAAAAATTGCGAGTGGGCTGTTTGTAGCTTTTAATTTAATCAAAATGAAACTGAGGTTTTGGCAAGAACTGCACTGTTTTAAAATTGAGACAAGTGACTAAATAAAATGTTTTAAATAAACACTATGAGTACCAAAAAATTAATCATAAAGTGTGAAGGAATAATACATCTTAGTGTCATTAGTACACCGAATGGGTGATGTATTAACACTATAAATTCTAGAAATTACCACCCCCTTGTGTAACATAACAACACAACTTGGCTTGAAAAATACACCTTTTTTGTGATAAAATAACACTTTAGGTGTTAGAATTTTAACACTGTTAGAGAGTTAAAATATTAACACTTTTCAAAGTGTTAATTTACCTCAGAGTCAGTGAAAATTATCTAAACTCAGCCAAAGTATTAAATTTAACACTGTGGGAGTTGAATTAACACTTTCGATTTTGCAGTGCACTGTGGTAGATCTAAAATCCATCTAAAAAAATATGGGTGAAATCCAACCAGAGACAGACTCGGTGAACCAAACGTTGGAAGTCATTCAATTTTGGGCTAAAATGATGAAATCTAAGACCTTTTTTTTTTTTCTTTTTTTTTTCTGCTTTAAAATTCAAAAAACAGGTCAACACTGATGCAAACAGTTGATAAGGGTGAAAGTTGTTATGACATTTCATTTTCTGCAGAATGTGATATCATCAAAGGTAGGGTCTACAGGAATTTTTGTTATTTGTTTGTAACCAACTCAAACTTGGCTCTTCCTCCTTGGCTCAGTGCCAGCTGCAGCACACACCCTCAGCCTCAGACCCTGACTATGTGAACACACTCACTAGCCTAGCAATCACCTGAAGCATCGTGTTTCTACATGGGAGAAACTGAAGAGCCATGCACCTGACTTGGCACGTTAGCACGAGCTAATCACGGGTATTTTACACATACCTGGTTAGCAGAAAGCCAGTTAATGTCGCTTTTCATCCTGAACTGCTCTCCAAAAGCAAGTTAATGTCGAGCCAAGCTTCTCCCTTATTTGGGAAAAAAGCTTTATATGTTTGGTGTTTCCTTTTGCTTTGGTTGTGCTTTTCTTCCTCTGTGCTACGTCGGTTATCGTAGCCACTCTGCTTAGCTGCCACCTGGAATCATCAACACGCCTAGTCACTTGCATACTGAGCTTGCTGCAATTGGTTGATGTAACCATGACAACTCTCTGCCAAAATGTCCCGATAAAACCAAAACATCAACAAACAGGCTGAGGAGGGGGTTCAGGCAGACACAGACACCAACACATGTGTAGAGGCCTGTAGGAGATGATGAGCATGATTATTCCTGTAAAAGTTGACATTTATTTTTTTTCTTTTAGAAAATCCTGTGGCCCCTACCCTGAAAATATCAAGAGAATCTGGAGAGATCTCTAAACAAAAAGGACAAGAATCAAAACCAGGACTTGATGGACAAGATCTACACATGACTCTGTACTGGAGATCACTGCATGGGCTCAAAAAGTTTTCCCACTGCATCCAAGTTGGATTCAAACTGTACCAAGCAAAGAGGACACAAGATATAAACCTGATCAGGAAACAGCAGATACTTCTCTGGACCTGAGGGTAAGTGAAAACTGTCCTGTGGTCTGATGAGTACAAGTCTGGCATTCTTTTTGGAAACCATGGATTCAGCTTCCTTGACTTTTAAGGGGAGAGGGAGCAGCATCTTGTTCTCAGCTCACAGTTCAAAGCCAGAATCTCTGATGGTCTGGAGACAAATAAGTGGAATGAGGAGCCTCTGGCAAGACACCATCACTGCTGAACACTGTCTGCAGGTTTCTAAGTAACATCTGTTCCCGGATATTGCCCTTTTCAGAAAGTGCCTTAATTTTTTCAACACAACAATGCTAAACCACGTACTGCATGTATTACAACAGCATGGCTCTGGAGTAGGAGGGTCCAGGTGCTATCCCCTGTAAGGTGCAAAAGAGGAAGCGCTAAAATTGATACATATTATTAACTCCAAACAGCAGCTTTGAAACAGAAATGAAAGCGTGCTATCACAGAGCAGAGGAACAAGAACAACTTCATCAGGTACTGTCAAATTATAGCTCTCTATGATAGCATGTTTTCATTGAACTGAAACATTTGTCTGCAATAAAAACTGCAGATCTTGACCTGATAGAGTCAGTTGTCCGGGTGTGTCACATTATGTAACTGCGTAGTTTTTCTTGATGAACAAAGAACAGTAAGAATGAGAGCTGACCTGGATATTGCAGAAATGATGGATGGGTGAAAGTAAAGTTAATCCTTCTTAATCTGGAAATGACTAAGGCGCTTTTGTGTTGAATAACACTGAGGTGATGAGGCATGCTAGCATTAGTTGCTGGTCTGATTCCAGCAGAAGCTCATCGGTCATTTGTTTTGACTTTGGCCTGGAACACAGAGCTGCCTGTATTCGCCTGTTGACAAAAAGAGGTCAGTAAGGTAAGGGGGAAAGATGAATGGACGGTGATGTAAAATAGAAACTGACTTGTTGGCCAGAAAGGAATGTTGATATGTGTAAGAGGGAACCAACCAACAATAGACAGGGACGTGCTCAGGAAATGTGATTGATTTCCTTAAAGCTACCCTGTTCAATGGTTGCAGGGTGAACCCTGCTGCTAAGTAAGACAAAACAACCAAGGCTACAGAGCACAGGGATGATGAAACTTACAGGATTGTTCCCTGCAATGCAAAAGAAACAAACTTAAAGCAGCTTACAGGAGGCTCTTCAAACTCTCAAGGGAGGGAAGGCTGTGATGAGTGTGTGATTCACACATCAGTCTGCAGCCAGGGTCTGAGATGAAGTGTTTCCTCACCTGGTTACATCAGCTGGATTCAGAATTGGTGCGGCACAGATCAGCTGAAGGAGTTTGGTATTTATGACCTGCTCATTCGGCCAATCAAACATGCATCAGACGTAACTGACAGGGACACGTTCACACTATCAGGCTCAAGGAGTTATTGAACCAGAACCACAGCTGGGTGTCATCTTATGGTGGATGGAGGCGGAAATAAAAACACTGTGGCTGCTCCATCAATCAAATATTACGTTTGCAAAAGTGTTAAGACCTTTAAAGTAGTTACTCTGAGTAGGAACTTTTTAGGAGGGAGATAAAAAACCCAAGTACTAAATTTACACTCTTGTCCCTGCTGCTACAACACGGATAAGGTCCTTGGTACACTTCAGAGAAAAGCAGATTCAGGTTGACACTTTGACCCTTTTCTAATGCACAAAGGAAATCATAAATGCTTCTTTGCTTATTTGATGAGTATTTTGATTTATGGTCTGACCTACAGTGTGTCCCAGCTGTTGATTTTACGAGGCGGGGCATCAGTCCCTTAACTGCTAAATTGGGTTAGTCACTCAGCAGCCCCAAAACCAAATCCTACCCACAGACAAACTCATCCAGCTTGTACATGAAAAAAAGCAACTAATAGAAATAGTCAGTTTGAAGGTATCTTACTTCATTCCTGTCTTTGCCAAGCATTGCTCATTTGCAGTATACCAATCAACAGGAAGTAGCCGTGTTTGTTAGCACTAAGATCATTATCTCAGCTTTAAACATGTGCTGTCCACACAGACCGAAAGCAGACAGTTTAATGTCAGACATGTAACTAGAGGTCGACCGATATGGGTTTTTTGGGGGCCGATGCTGATGCCGATGCTTTCCAAATTTGGGCAGCCGATGCCGATATACAAAGCCGATTTTTCCAATTTGATATTCAGGCCGATTGTTAAATAAATATATGTTTATCACATTTTTGTGAAACGCAGCAATTTCTGAGCAACTAAAAGAAATCTATTACAACAAGTCGTGTCCAGTCCTCTGAACATTTATTCAGCTTTCAAAACAATGAAATATTTTGTCTGAGTAAACACACAATGTAACAAGCAGTAGTAAACATTCACACTCTTCTTAAAATGTCAAAACAGAAATTTAAACTTATTAATATAATTTGAACAAAAGTATGTAATGTATCCAAGTGGTTCCACAAGTTTGAGGTGCTCATCTTTTTTGTGCCTCATCAAAAATTGCGTCATTTTATACAACGGATCAAAAATCGGCTTTTTAAAAGAAAATACGGCCGATGGTCGATAGAGACAAATGTCCAAATATCGGCCCAATATATTGGCCGGCAGATATATCGGTCTACCTCTACATGTAACCAATGCACCTCATCTGCAATGAGTGCGTTGTTGGGATAATGTGTAATTTGTTTGTCTGTGAACAACATTACTCAAAAAGTAACGAACGGATCTTGATGAAATTTTCAGGACATGTTCAAAATGGGGTAAGGAAGAAGTGATTAAATTTTGGAGGTGATCTGGATCACCATCTGGATCCAGGACTTTTTTTAAAGGATTCTTTATCATTGTGAGAAAGGGCCGTTTTCACCATATGTGTATATAACTCCATGATAAATGGTCGGATTGCTTTGCAAAACAATACAAGACAAGGTCACCATAATTTCTGACTGATGTTAAAGTACGATCCAGATCCTGGTGATATTCTGGATACTAAGATCTGGAGTATGAAATATGTACTGGGTCATCATCATTTTCAACACTGTCAGGAAAAAAAAATATCACACAAACCTGCAACTAACACCAAATTGTAGCAGACAGTCTGCTGAAAGGGAGTATAACATTAAAGTAGGACCAAAGTGTTAGTGACAATCACAATATGCTTGGCGGAGGTCTGCGCTGTCTGAGTGCTTTCCTAGTTTTAGGTACCACTGTGAACGACACCCAACTTCTTAGACCAACTTTACCAACGAAATACAGGAGCAGAAAACCAAAGTACAGAGTTTATATGGCACAGTCATGTGTTAGTTTTTGTATATCTCTTTGTATTTAATTAAAGTTTTTCTTGCCAGATATCTACTTTAAAATACAGTCTTTAGGCACTGCTTTGTGTGTGCAGTCTGAGTAGTTTTATTTATTCATCTAATTTCTATGTCACATAAAAAAAGTCCTTATAAGGACAAAAAGAGCAGATCTCAATGGCTTACTGGCACTGTCCATTAAACCCTTCATAAGTTTAATGGGCAACAATTTATGGAGTTTTATGGATTTTAATGGAAGACAATTTAACTCATGATTCCATTTTATTTCCAGTTCTAAACTATAGCACTGCATGGGAAGAAACCCAAGCTCAATATTCTACCTGCCTGCTTCAAAGATTGAAATATGACGCCAATACACAAGTGGATTTTTTTTTTTTTCTGACCCTTGTCTTTTTTTGAGAGGAGCTGAACATAGGCAGGAAATGCAGAGGATAATGGAGATCACATGCACTAAGTGGTTACAGATCAGATTCCAACCATGTGAGGTGTCTGTTTCACTAACTTAACCAAACCAGCACATCTAAGCGCCATAATTATGTAAGAACCCTGTTTTCCATGCAAGGAGTGACTTGTTTACCAGCAAGCACCATCACAGGTGTATTTCCATGTTTGGCAACTGCCGAAAGCAAACCTGAAATTCCTTTCTCAGCCACCTGGGTGGTGCAAGAGTGACGGTAAATGAGACTGTGGTTTCACCAGCAATAGCAAACATACCTCTCAGCCCTTTTAAGAGTAATCTATGAAAACAACCACAAACATCTGTTAGCTCATCTGCTCCTGAGTCAGTCAGAGACAGACAGCCGGAAAGAAATATCTGCATTTTTGTAAAGTGTTCTAGTGATGATCCTCTCCTCATTCATGTTGGGCTGTAAAACCTCAAACCTGTTGACTCCGGGCCCCTGAGGTTATGTTGGTTTGTTGTAGTCAAGTTAAATATGACCTGGTGTTGATGTGATGTATTTGTTCTGCTGTGTTCAAATTAAAGATGCCATGAGGACTCATCATTGAAGAGGATCTGTTTTCAATGGGACTGCCTTGCCACCTTTTGGACTGGAGTTTCTCGCACAAAAACGTGACTTTTAGCCAGTTGTTTTGGAACTCGTTTTCTTTGTTCAAGACAACTTTTTACAGACAATGCAACAAAGTAAAAATATTTTTTTTTCTTTTAAGAGTCTGATTACTTCTTGACTCAACCTCCTGACATATTTTACAATCCCTGAAAAAAATACACAAGAGCGGCAGCTGTCAGTCATCGTTAAATGTGACATTAAACAGTGTTTTTAACCTCATATAACTAACAAAAAAGAGTACATGAGTACAAGGCATCCAAAAATGTTTTCAAATCATCACAACAATCTGACATGAGAAACAGTTCTACTAAGTGTATTAATTTTTTTAAGTTTGACCACAGCCCATTTGGAATGACTGGAGAGACCTATTTTTTTACCTATACTGTAGCCAGCCACCAGGGGGAGCAGGTTTTGTGGTGACCTCACTTCGAGCCGAGCAAAATGACGTCCATTTTTTTTTTTTTTACAGTATATGAGCGCAACTGATAGCCCGATGCTATGAGACACGTTGGTAATGTGTAATGTTAGTAAATCCTGGTTATGTCCTGCCAGTCATCTACCAATCAGAGCTAACGTAACCTCACTCTTCATTTTATTGATAGACTCTCAAGTTTGAACAGACCACAGGAATCAGCATTTATTGGATCAGTTTTTTGATGCATAACAGATAAAAGCCAAAATACTGGGACAACTTGTGGTCAGACCTACATATCTGCAAAAATAACCCATAAAGATGCCACAAGCAAGCATGCCACATGTCAGTGGCAGCCTCATTTATTTTTGCATAAACAAGGAAGACATACTTGTTTTATTGCTGGGTGGGTCTTAAGGGAAGGATTGCAGACGAATGTGTAACAACAGTCATTAACTGTCATTCTGCTTTTACTGCGCCTTGAGAGCCAAACATTTGGATCTCGTTTCAAAGAATGGTAAAAAAGCTGGTTTGCAGGGTGTGGTGCTATCATGGCGATCATCACCTGTCATGAAGTTCAAAACTATTACCCACAACTGTCTTAACCTTGGCTGCAACACCTGAGATTGTTTTCTAATGGGGGAATGCCAATTGGAGCAATGGTAGTAAAAATGACTCATCATGGTAAAAAAAGACCTGGTCTGAGGGTTTGAAGTGTGCATGTCAGGCCATGAAGATATAAACCAGAGTTTTAATAGAAGTAGGGTTTGCCTCTTTTATTGACAAAAAGACTGAAGAGCTCTCAGTTTAGATCGGATTCATGTGTGGACTCAAAGCAGACACTCATGACTATGGAAAATTGTATGAATAGTCCATGGTTTTCCCTTGACATTCATCATCTACTTTTCTAATTTGTTACAGAACGCATAGATGAAGGAGCCTTGTTGTCGACAGAGCCGTCAGTCATGACATCACATCATCATGAACAGTGCGTGTTCGTTGGTACAATCATATTAAATGATTTTCTCTTTATGCAAATTAATGTAAACTGGGTGATATTTCTTTGAGAAAATACATCACAGGTAAAAGGAGAGTATTGGCCACAGGGGGCGCCAACATCAAAAACAAAAAGGTTGTCACAGTTGAAATAGTTTTACTTTTATAAGTTTGCCTGCGGCTGCACGGTGGTGCAATGGTTAGCAGCAAGAAGAAGGTCACCGGTCCAAATCACCACCTGGGGTGGGTCTTTCTGTGTGGAGTTTGTATTTTCTCCCCGTGCATGTGTGGATTCTCTCCGGGTACTCCGGCTTCCTCCCACAGTCCAGAAACATACTCATCAGGTTAATTGAACACGCTAAATTGTCCATAGGTGTGAGTGTGTGAGTGAATGGTTGTCTGTCTCTGTGTCAGCCCTGCGATTGACTGGCGACCAGTCCAGGGTGTACTCGCCCAATGACAGCTGAGATAGGCTCCAGCCACCCACAGGACAAGGTATAGAAAATGAATGAATGAATTTGCCTGTTCATAATCCACAATTTTAAATGAGGTTATCAGCACTACAATCAGCTATTTCTAAATGTAATTTTTTCAGTATCTGTGGTTTTCCCATGAGAACACAAATCCATTTACAACATGTGAACCAAAAGTACCAAGACCACACAGTGCTGATCCAGCTGTTTGGCATAGCAAGAAGAGAACTGACCAAGTAAAAAGCAAGCTTTTACTTGAAGAAAATCATGTCCTTAGATATTTTTTTTTTTTTTTTTTTTTTTTTTTTAGAGCTGGACTGTCCCAAAAGGACAGAAGAGCAGAAGAAAGCTAAACAGGAGAGTGATAGAGCACAAGCTTTCCAACAATAGCTCTATGTAACAACAAATAAATACATAACCTTGTCACTTTGCAGCCTGCTAAAAGTTGTTCTTTGTAGATGTTATGGCTACACACTGGTGCGGTGGCTAGCGCTGTAACCTCACAGCAAAAAGATTTGTGGTTTGTATCACCAAATGGTCTCCCGGTCCCCCAGTCCCCTCTGGTCCTCACATAGATGCGAGTGTGTGTTTGTCTCTCTACAGCCTCGTTTCCACCAAGCAGTCAAGTTTTGATCAGTGCGGTCTGGTACAGGTTGGCTCAGTTAAGCCTGATCCTGTTTGTGTTTCCACAGCCGACCGTGCCCCCTCTTGGGAGGCGGTGCATAAGCCATAGCCACATGCGATAGCCACACCTGTGATGTAATAGCAGCGCGACACCGTGTTCTCTGCTATCAAATCCAACAAAGAAGAAAAACGTGACACAGTAAACAAAGAGCATGGGAGAAATCCAGCAATTTGTCTTTGTGATTTCCATGTGGCTCTTTGTTATAAAGTACTATCAAGCTTTGTTACAAAGCCAAGAGGAGAAATACAGCAACAGCTGTCGTACAGTAAGTGGCGATTCTTTCGACCATTGAACGGACTGCAGTGTTGTAGCTCCACCTTCTGGGATTGGATCGGTTTAGTCTGGCACTCCACTGGAAGGGTCCCAAAAAGTGGGGCAGCTCATTTCTGTATTTGAGGATCTGTCCCTCGATTAGTCATTGAAAACACCACAAAATGCATACCATATCGAGATGAATCAAACTGAACCGCTTGGTGGACACAGGGCTCACGTTAACCCTGTGATGTGCTGCAGATTGGTCCAGGTTGTGCCCCACAGGGTGGATGAATGACAGATTCATCACTTATATAATGTCATATTGTGCTTCACACCTTTGTTTAGTAAAAAAAAAAAAATATATAGGCCTACAAAGGAATAGCATTTAGCTAAACCTCTTAAACCAGTTTTTCCAAACAGCTAATTGACTTGTCTTCATCATTTGTGCTGTTATACAATCACTGCAGACTTCTCTGGGTGTGATAACCCCATAAATATTTGGTTTGTGATGAAATGAATCAATGTCTATGACACAGATGGCTTTGAAAATAAAATCTTATTTTTCTTGTATAATTCAAAGCGTTCTTACGACAAAGTTATACAATTTGACAAGTAAATCCCTCATAATCCGACAGTAGTTTCTGCTAATACCTCAGACATTTCCTTCAGTCTGCAGCTCATCACTCTGGTGAGACAACAGTATTGGTATTCACAAGGTATGAGAGGCTCCAAGTTTACTGGCAGAAGAAGAATTTCCTGTCGTACTGGTACGCTTATTATCAGATGAATCATGACATTCACAATTGGTTTAAAAATATCAAGGTTTTACAGAGAGAAAATACAACATTAACATCCATAGAAAATAAGTGAGTTCACATTAATTAAATAGCACTGTGACAAGACTGGTTCAGAGAGCAGAAGAGAAGAGAAAACAAGTATGTAATTCATAATTATTTAACATCTCTTTCATACAGACTCATAAACTAGATAACAAGTATTCAGACAATGGGCAGACACATATCTAACAGATGCATACTGTGCCTTAGAGGCATTAAAATCCCATCCTGCCAATCATCTTTGTGTTTATGTTGAAGTCAATATTCTATACTGCTGCCAACCACTCCACCTTTCTGGAGGTTAGCCAGCGGTCTATATAAGACTTTAATTGGTGTAACTTCTGCTGAGGAGACATTTGCATTGTCTACAATAGGTGTGACCAATTCATCCAATACCAATGCTATTAATTGCAAAATTGATCTTAATTGTACCTTTGTAATTCCTGTGATGGCACGAAACAATGTTTGCAGAGCAGTGTTTCCCATGTACTCACTTCTATGTTGGAGAAGTTTCTTTTTTTATTTAATATGATAAAGCTTTTGCAAAATGCTCACTGGAATGATCACGGGGATTATTCAGTTCAAAGTTGGACAGTAGCTTTTATACATGGGGCGCCTGCTTCATCCAAGCTGAACCGGCACTAGGCTCAAGCTGTTTAAAAAGGTAGTATTCTGCTTTCTCTTATCTTAAAATGGTTAGAAAGCAACAACAGCTGCATTTCCATTACACTAGGAATTGCATAAAATGTAAATAATGCAATTAAAAATGGTCATGGAAATACCAACATTCCCAGCAACCTCAAACTTGGATGACAAGTTTTTACGCTTTTGTAAGGTCGTTTTTCGGGAGTTTTGGTATCAAAGTTCATTGCAAAAATGCAATGAAAACACTTATTTTGCAAAAACACGCAAATGTTAAATCTAACAACTTATTTTAGATTAAAATATTAAATCTAAATCTAAATTCTAAATCCTCATCCAGATCTAAATGTTAAACCTGAATCTCGCTGAGTGTAAAGCTAAAAGTAAAGAAGTTATGCAAAGTAGGCAAGTAAGTGCCTGTCTTTCACACCCATCTGAGGAACTTGAAAGGGCGGTCATGGCTGGTGTAGTTAGATTTAGTATTTAGGTTTAGTATTTAGATTTAGATTGAACATATGGATTCAGATTTTTTTTCATATGTACACATTTTTAAAAAGTATATAGAACATTCTGTTTTGCATTAATTCTGGTGTCAAATGACAGAAAAACTCCAGATGCTAAAAGCTGGTGCTTAGCCAGCACTTACTCTTTGCTGGGCCAAAGTGAAGCACTGACTTCATCAGGTCCAGGGGTAGGGTAAGCATGACCAGCGATCAGCGATGGAACGCAGCCATTTTTAAAAAGAGAAGCTGCTGAGCGTGTTGTTTGTAGTATAATTGGAGTTTGGGTGAGTGTCCTTGGGTGAACAGCTATGTGTTGTAGCGTCCACAAAAGAGAACCCAAGATCTAAACCAGGTTTGATGTAAATGGTCAACTGGAACACTCAACACATGTTACTTTTGGCTTGGCTCACACAAAGACAACAAAAACTCTTCTCTGTTTTACTCTTGTACCAACGTGTCCCACACATCTGAGCAGAAAAACACAACACACACACACACACAGATGTTGGCTGCTGAACTGCCAATCGCTGGTGATGCATTCAATGGAACCCTGTCATTTTCAAGCACTGATGTCTCATCTTAACAGTAATACATCCTTGCTATCTAACCATCACAACCCACCAAGTCTGTTACAGTATGTAGTGACGTAATGACCCTTTGCAGTGACTTACGTTGTTGCCCCAACTTGGCCTAGCTGATGGAAAACCAATCTGGTTCTGGGGAAGAATGTGACCAGAACCAACTCACACTAATGTCCAATGGATTTAAACTTACAAGTGTGAACATTGTTGGGTGAAAAAAGGAAATACTCAGAATCAGTAACCCTACTGAGCCGTGCTTCTGAAGCCTGATGGGAAGCTGTGTAAGAGATGAACTGTAAATGTCAAATCATAGTTACAAACTCAGTGTTATCTGTTATCTGTAAGTAACTGTAAAGATTCAGAGTGTCTCATGACTGTCTGATGATGTAGTGATACCTGCCGCATCTACATACACTAACCACTCAGGTAGCAGAATTCAAAAGCAATCGAAAACAAGAAAAAAAAACATGTAAAAAAATCCCAAACCGTCAAATTTGTGATGTACATGAAATGTAAGAAAAAACAAAAACAGTTTAGTTAAATGAATTTATTTAGCCTTAGTATCAACAGAGTAGCTGTGTTTTTGCTTCACTGACAGGTTTGACTGATGAAGTTCTTTGTATTGTGACCAAACTTTAATAAACATAGAATGAGTCAGCTGGGATTAAATATAACTCTCCTCTTTCTGAAACAATCACACCAGTCGGCCCAGTTAGCACCAGACCGTATCTATAGAGGGAAGGATTCACTGTTTCTGGTGTTGTTTCACGTTCACATCATTGTGTGATTCACACTTCATTCCAGGAAGGCAGCAGTGGGTTTATAAAAGGAATGTGGTTTTACAGCCATGTACACTGCTGGGGAAAAGCACAGGATGTTTATTTTTTTGGCCTAACTTTGATAATGCAGGGTTGTGTAAGACTGAGGTGTGACAAAGTGAGTTATTGCAGGATGAACCTTGTTAGCTTTGAAACTTTATTCTGCTATAATTAGTTCAAAACATTACGTTTTGCCTTGGTTTTCTGGAATTAAAGTGAGTTATAAAATCTGTTTATTGATAAACCAAAGCATTTGAGCTAATTTCATAATATCATCATAAAGCAAAGCTCAACTTCTGTGAAGGGTTTTCATCTGCGTGGGGCGTAAAAGTCGCACACTTGGCAACATCATGGAGATGTGTTTTCCCTTTCCACCTGTTTAAACATTTTCACTCCCTTTCTGTTCATGATTATTCACGCCTTTTCTCAAATCTTTGATGCAAAATAAAAAATAACGTTATACATTGTTCACTAAAGCATCCACCTATTGGTTTGTTTTCAGCTCAGATAAATCTTCTCAGTAAATCTCTCAAAACACGTGTGTCTGACCTGCATCAGGTTTGGGATTACAAATTCAGATTCCTGTCGTGTTTTTCTTCAAACCTGAGATGCTCATACCGTGATGGAAGATTTCAGAGATGTGCATGGGTGGAGCAGTTATGCTTCATCTATCATGCACTGAAACTACACCAGAAGCTATGGGAAAGAAAGAGAAAAACAAAAAAGACTTCCTCCTTCACATAAAGTGTGTGACTGTCCCAGAACAGATGTGGCTCTGCTTGTTTAACTAATGATGTTTTTGTGCTGAGAAAAGGGAGCAGACTTTCTGAACACATCCAGGATTTGTCAATTGTTGAGAAAGAGATATTAGACACTTAATCCATAACATCTGGGTTGCCGTCTCAAATGGAAGCATTTTAAGTCTTATGCATTGAAAACTATGATGAGTTGGTGTCTGGAATTTCTAAAGTTGCTTTATTGAAATAACTAAATCAAACATGAAACTCGTGTAGTTTAAAGATTTAGAATAAAAAGTGTGAAAAATGTCAGCATTATTTATTTTGATAGTGATGATTATGGTCTAAAGTGAATGAAAAAACAAACTCAGTAACTCCTAATATGAGAATATTACATAAGACCATTAAAAAATGATTTGGGGCACAGAAATGATTGCTCTCTGAAAAGTAAATTCATTTATAGTCACTCAATGTGGCTATTTTTCATGAATTCCTGCATCATCGTGGTGTGTCATGGAGGATATTAGCCTGTAGCTCTGCTAAGGTGTTATGAAGTTCAGGTAGATTTAGCCTCGTTTCCACCAAGCAGTCCAGTTGGGATCAGTACAGTTTGGTACTGGTTGGATCAGTAAAGCCTGACACTGATTGCATTTCCGCAGCCTACCGTTTCCCCGTTGATAGACGTCGTGTAAGCTGGATGCAGATAGCCACGTCAATTTCATAACGGCTTGAAGGCCATAGCAGCTCTACATAGTGTACCTCAAAAAATAAATCCAATAAAGAAGAAAAATGTGACACAGTAAACAAAGAGCAGATATGAAAAACACCCAGCAATTTGTTTTCTTTGTGATTTCCTTGTGGCTCTTTGTTACAAAGCACAATCAAGTGTTATTAAGGAGAAGATTGTGTGCCGCAAGGAGAAGCACATTTGCTGTTGCACAGAGATGATTTTTGCGACCGATCAACAGACTGCACTGTTTCTTGCTCTTCTTCTAGGGTTAGATTGCTATGTCTGGCACCCCAACAGGAGGGTCCCGAGCTTTAATAAGTCAGTGGAACTATTACAAAATGCGTGCCGTACTGAATTGCTTATGATAGCAGCCTTCAGCTTGTCTGTGTTACTGGGTCTGGGTCCCTAATCAAGTACTTCTGCACTTATACTCTCTACACTGAACATAAGTGTGTTCACACTGACAGTATGAAAAAGCTCAGCGTACTTTGATTTCTCAGGTGTGCACTCAAAATGGTCCAAAAGTAGAGTGTTGGACACTGTACACTTCTTGTCCTCAGTAGTCACCCATGTATAAAATTATTGGCTACGTGGAGGAAGGAGCGGGGACGGATCGATTGATGGTCGGCAGATGTGATCAATGAATAGTAGGAGAGCACCTGTGAATGATTGCGTAATATAATCGTATGATCTGAGAAAACAATACCCTGGAAGATTTTATGCACTGTTGTTGTTAGTACAAAGTGTTTGTAGTGTACTTTAGGTAGGTGTACCTACCTAGATATATGTAGATATGTATACCATAAAGCAGAGCAGAAGATGACAGGAGCTTAAAGTGATACTCCAGGATGGAACAAGTTGGGTCCTATCACAAGGTTTGGGGCAGAAATTACCCCTACAGCAGTGTTTTTGTGCAGCAGAAGCCCAGGGCGCTCGCACCAAACACCCCCTCCCTGCTCCTCTGCCGGTTTCCTCTGCCCTCAGACGGGGCCATTTTTTACTTGACCAAAAACACAAATAAATGGACTCCCACTGAAAAAATCTGATATGGGTCTGCATTCACGCTTTATTTAGAGAATTTTTGGCGCCTTACTTTCACACAAAAACACCTCTGAATAAGGCTCTAGTTCTCATCGTGTCTCTTCGTCCTGACAGACTACCTGCGTTTGTTTATATCTGGCACACCGAGCGAGCGGACTGATACACTATGCGGCGAGCGCCTCGTAGCCAGCTGTGGCTCTGCAGCGGAGAAAGCTCCGTTTTACGCAGAGACACACAGAGTTCTGGTAAATGTCTGAGTTTACTTTAGAAAACACAGTAGACGAACAGCAGCTGATGACATGGCACTCCAAACTGACTCTTCAAGCAAAGACAAAGGGTCGAGGCCTGTACAGAGGAGACACTCACTACATTTGTGTTTTTTTCTGAAGGAAATAGTTCTAGGTCCAAAGATTCTGCTGTATTTACTTATTCTCAGAAAGATGTCTTGGAAACTAGGATGGGGAGTTGAGGTACCATGAGACAGTCATGAGTCTCCTAACCACATGACTGTAAGTACTGGTGAACAGGCCAAACACAGGCCTTAGAATGAGACACTAGATTAGGTTTGGGATGTTGAGCTACAACGTGTGAGACACAAGTTCAATGTGGCACCATCATTACATCATTATAGGTTTACAGAAATCGTCTTCAGGTTTGAGAAAACTCTGTTATGGTCTTTGGCTGTAATCCTCATCTGAGTGGAGCTGAGATAGCGCCATTTCCTGGACGTCTGAAACCCAGAGACTTAATAATCAAGAATTGAATATTGAAAGTTAAATTTCTAATGTGAAGGCATTTTAAAAAAAACAATTACATTCAGGTTAAAAATATCAAAATAACTTTCAGGTCATGCTTTTCAAATTCAACAGTTCCAATTCAGTTTCTTGTTGCATAAGTTTAAAGCAAGTTTTAGAGTCAAAAAGATTCAGGCATGTTTGTCTCACAATCAAGAAAAGTGCAAAGGAAAAGACAAAAAGTTTCCAAACGTTAATATCTGAGACAAGCCTCATATCTGTGATCTGAGTAATGACACCTGTGCAGCCTTCTCTACCAAGTGGTATTTTAAAGCTGTAAATGCACCACACACACGTTTGACCTTGTATTAAAATGTTGTCAAACTGCTATTTCCAACCTGCACGCTGAGCCTGAAGTGTCTGATTGTCTCCTATAGCAGACAAGAGGTGTCACCCTTCAGTGCTTCCCTTTGAGCTGTACTTATCACTTTGACATAGTGTCTGGATCTTTCTGCTGAAGTGCCAACGAGAGTCAGCGCTATTCACAGCTGAAATTTTACAGGTATGCTCAGGTGGGAGGAGCTTAAGCAGAGCAGCTGAGCATAGCTTTGTTCAAACAATAGGAGAATGTTATCAGATAAGTGTACCGTGCAGTGATGGGGGGAACAGAGTGTGGTATGTTGAAATAGGTATTTATCCAAATATTTAAAGATTCAGACATGACAGTCTTTGTGTTTAAGAGCTGTGCTGACGATACGATCAGAGAAAGAGAAGGAGGAGCAATGAAAACAAAGGAGAGACACTGGTGTTGACAGAAAGAAGTTGTGATTGGACGTTTGCCCTGATGCACCTTTAGGGTAATTAGTCACAATACGGGTTACAGAAGATGTTTAATGATCTGTAAATACAAATATATGATGTTTCAGAAGGAAACCACGACTGTAGAAATAAAAAAACAAAAAACAAAACTGTGCTGTAAATACTTCCACTGTGGAGATAACACCAGTTTAAAGCGTAGTTAAAACATCAAACGCAGCGCTTTGAGTGGAAAAACCTCTTTGTATTGACCTGTTGTTGTGTTTACCTGGTTCAGGTTTTTACAGCTAACAAAAGAGAAACATCAGTGTCAACATCCAGCTCTGCATCAGTTTGTTTGTGTCCTGTCTGTGCACCTCTGGAGCCTGGCCAACTCTTCTGTCACCTTCTTTTACTATGATTGTCCTCATTCATCAAACACTGTAGAAACACAGTTAATGAGACACGTGTTAATTTGGCGTTACTCTCTGGTGAAAACAGACATGTCAGAATAATGTACAGTGCTATGTGTAATGTGTTTCAGGAACTGCTATCAAACTGTAACATAAAGAGGACAGGGAAGGGAGCAGACAGCTGGTGAGAAGTCCCAAAAGGGATAAAGAGAAAATCATGGCCCACTGAAAGCTTTAATTTATAAATGATTGTGTAGTTAAAAGTGAGTATATCTCAAGCTTACTGAAGCTGTACGAATAAATTAATAATATGGTTCAACTTAACAAAAAAAAAAAAAAAAAGGAAACAAAAAGAAAAACTGGAACAACTGTCTTTGATTGGTCCAAACTGGAATAAATCAAATAACACGTAATTAATCCCAGGGAAAGAAACTACTCAGTACAGCTGCCCTAATAATAATAATAATAATAATAATAATAATAATAATAATAATAATAATAAATACATAATATTAATAATAAATACATAATAATAATAATAAATACATAATAATAAATGATAATACAAATACATCATTAAATAAAAAAATAGTAGTAGAATAGCTGAAATAATCTTAGTTGCTTCATGGCAAAGTGTCAAGCACAGCTTAACTCTGTAAAGCGTGGGCCATTAAAAAAATAAGCACAAAATTCTAATTTCTTGGAACTGAGATGTTTATTAACCATTTTAACACAATCTACAAAAAGATATTGCTATATTATTTTGTTTATGATATATTTTTTGAATTATATTTGACACAGTGGGGCAGTTTCAGCGACTTTTTTGATAGCGCTTTAGGCGAATATGCATTTATCAATGCAGAAAAAAAAAAACTTACTTAAAAAAAAGAGTAACAATTTAGATATCAATCCTACTGTGACTTTTTAAATCCCGATCTTGATCTCCCTGAAAAAATGTGTTGATGAATTTGTTAGGACCGCCATTTTGAAAAGGGCCAAAATACAAATACAACTTCAGCTGCCTGTATGGGAAGGAGGCAGCATAAATTTTTTGAGTCTTTCTTTCTTATCCCCTTTTTTATATTTTAACAGGTTTTTGACCCCTTACTGCCTGAATTAATTAAAAATTCTAAAAATAGAATGTTTGTGTTTTTTTTGCATTCCTACAGATGTTCAGTTGAGTGGAGATTGTAAACTTGAGTATAGTACACACAATAGTTGTAACTAGCTTATATTATATATATAGACATGAGAAGTTCATCCCCTGAACTATATTGGGACATAAAGGATCTAATATGATCAGTGGTTTGTGTAGAGTATGAATCAATAGGAAAAAATGAGATACAAAGGTCATTTCAGCTGCATCAAGACCTGACAGGATATGTCAGAAATTTGCGACAGCAGGAATCAAGAGGTTAAAGAAACTATTTATCGTGTTGATTTGATAGAGGTCTTTGAAAGTCATGTACAAAATATGATGCATTTTGCATTATATTTGCTTTAAAGAAACTAGAGAAAAATGTGACAGATGATAAAATAACAGGTAAAAAAGACACGCTGTAACAGGCTGCAGCCACAGTCAATCTGAGCATGTTGAGCAGGAAGCAAGTCAGACACTGAAACAGTGTTCTAACATCCCGTTAATTTCCAAAACAAAACCCTCCATGTTAGCACAACAGTCTGTTAGTCTTTCAGTCTGGGTAAGTGGGGAGTTCTTCTAGACCAGAGGTTCCCAAACCCTTTGGCCTGCTACTGCCAAAATAGCGTTGCCAGTGACCGGTGACCCTCTTGCTGTGGAAATGCACACACAGGCGGATACAAAACAGACAAAAACAAACAAATAAAAAGCCTAAGAAGCTCAATTTATCAGATGGTGGAAAATATGAGACTACTTATGGTCACATATCGTTTCCTAAATTATTCTGCCTCATCTCAGAGATCTTCAACTAAGAAATCTTGATAACAGATCAAATGTTTTATGTTTGCATGCTTTATACACTGAATTCAACCCTTATTTTTTATATTTTCAAATCAATGGAAGACATATGTATCTGTAAATGGTTCCAGACAGACATGCTCTGGTGTAAGAAACCCTGACTGGACAAAAGGGGTTGAGATGTTGGATTTGCAAACCTCGCAGCAGGATGCTAACAGCACGCAGAGTTAGCCGATGTGGCCAATGTGTTTGTGATACATAAGGCAAAGCTTTGATGTAAATCAGACTGACAGGAATCACAGACAGGAAACATCTGTTGTATCAGGCTCTAATGTGAAGTTGGACGTTTTAATCGAGTGTGTCCTTGGGACTGACTCGCTTTGGGACTAACCTTAAGTGACCATTTGCGGAGCTCCTTTTCTTGCACTTGTCTCCATGCAGGTAGCTGAAAGGGTGTGTTGCACGAACAACAGAAGGGTAGTAGCAACACGTGGCTTTCTGGTGCAGGTAATAGATGTCATGTTGGTATTTATTTACGGCCTGTTGTGTTAGCAGTTTGGAATGAAAGTATGTCTCCTGACACCCTTTGAAACACAATATCCCCAGAGTCAGACAGTGCAGGCGTTGGTGCATCAGGGACTGACAGTCATGAATAATGAGGATCTGAAGACAATGAGCCTTTATCTTGATTTCTCCATTCATGTATTTCTCCACCTCTGCCGTCTGCAGCCAGGATAATCTGTTGCCAGGGGTTAAGTAAATGCATCGCTGGGAATGACAGCTATTTGTTTGGACTGCAATTAATAAGGAGGGTGTGTCAAACACTGTCATTAATAACACTGAATGCAGCTCAGAGTTATTGGTGTTTCGAGGGATGCAGAAGATTAAGACATGAGACAGCAGACAAAAGAGGACACACCTGCTGAGGCTTATGAAATGAACAGAAACAGTGATAGGTCTTTACCCATCACGTAGTGTGATCCTTAGTGAATATTTGAATCAGATGTGATGTATGTAGAATAAATTGTGGTGACACTCTTTCAATCTGCTGGATGTCTTCACGTGTGACCTCCTCAGAGCATCACCCAGCATTCAAAGCCCTGACTTACTTCATCTCACCTCATGGGGGAGCTCTTGCTCAAGCTTTGCCTGCTCTGAAACACCTGAGACATGACGAGGGGAGAAGGCTGACCATGCCACACGACGCTCTGCATGCTTAGCACTCAATGAATACCTTCACCTGCGTGTTTTTATATTTAATACTGAGCGCTGCTTATGATGCAACAACTTATGAGACAACAAACAAATCTGTCAGCTGTGGAGAAGGGTCTTATTACTCTTGCAGCTCATGTTGCTGATTTTATTTTCTGGTCATAGATAACATTTTTCATTTCTGCCATGTTGTTTCTGCCTCAGCGTCCATAGACGACTGAGTCTAATGCATAGGAAATGAAGAGCCAGTACGGGTTTACTCTGTGCTTTTCAAATCAACAGACCTTGTCATATTTGTAATGGAACTTTTTTTTTTCACTTTTGTTTTATTTCTGCATCCATAAAAGCAAAATCAAAGACCTGCTGTTGGCTCCGGTTCTCCTCTGCAAGTCAAATAGGAAAGGGAAATTGTAATTTCCGAGGCAAACGGCTAGATTGACACTAGATATGTTTGGTGAACTGCTGCAAAGGTCACGCCAAAGAGGGACTCCAAATGTCAAACAGCCATCTCTGAAGTTTGAGCCTTTGTGAGATCTGATGGATTGATATTCTTTTCCAGACACTGAAAATGTCATTACTGATGTTTTGATGCAGAATGCCGTTTCATTTCTCTGATAATGGGAACAGAGCATTCATGGGCGTCTCTGAAAGACATTGGTTCAGTGATGTGAACTTCTGATGTGTGTGTTTCCCGATCTTTTGTTGTGTAACAGAAGTATGAGTGTTATTTTGAGCAAATACCCCTGACCTTTCTGGCCCTTAGTGCCCTTTCAAACCAAAAAATTGAATTTCTAACAGTGATAACCACCTGAGGCACCAGAGGAGAGCACCAGAAGGGGAATATTAACACTTTGGAGGGCATTATTCTGCAGTAAATGTCACTATTTGCATGCAAGTGAGTCTCTGCGGCCAGGCAGAGCTTGTAAAAGAACTTTTTCGCTTTAGTTTTTCACTTTAAATCAACAAATCTTCTTCTATTTTTGGCAGTTTTTACTCCAGGGGCTTGCATAATTGGACCCACGTTACAGTCATTCTTATGATGGGCTGCTGAACACAGAAAAATAAGGGCTAGAAGTTACGTGTCACTTTTAAACCATCTTATGATGACATCATGCTGCAAGAAGCCATCCGAATCAAATCTGAAATTAGAGCAGCGAGAGTGCCCGCAGGAGAGGGTTCACACAGAAATCAAGAGAATCTGAGGCTGAATTTTGGAAGTGGAGCAGTTTTTAATTAAATTGCATATGTTACAGGCTTGGATCATTGTTGTACTCAAATTTTTGCAAGTCTTCATCTTTGTTTGCACTGAACAAAAATGACTCCTTTGGTTTGAAAATGGAAGAAAATAAAAAATAAAAGAGGCATGAGTCACTGTGAGTGATCTAAGGTCTGTTAAAGGCCAAATAAAGAATTATTATAAAGCCAACACTGAAAATTAGAAGTGCACTTAGAGAGAATAATACCGTCACCAAGGCCAACAGTCCACTCCATTATTGAACACAAATCTGAGGACAAATGACACGTGTCGGATGTGTCTCTCAACCTTTTCAATCCAACTTGCTCAATTAACTTTTTTATGAACACAATCTGAAACAACTTTTTTAATGTGTTAGTTTCCTTCACCTGAAACACAAAGAGTATTTGTAATATCATCCAGCTAAAACAGTCAGGAACAGAAGTTAAGCTAATGTCCTCCATGCTCCATGCTCCATGCAGGATAACTCATAAGTGACATACATAAGTGATCCAGACTGATCACAGCATAAAGACCACTGTTAGATGATCTGAATAACACTTATTATCTCCTGTCAGCAGGTAAGATACAGTTTGTTCCAGCAGGTTCCTTTTCCTTGAGACCGAACTTGGCTGAACCAGAAAGGAAAGCTGGTGACCAAGCAACCGAGTCATGGATGGTAATCTCTCATTAATGAGCATGGAAATGGCTTGAATCAACAATAGGAGGAAGTCACATCCCACAGTGCTCCATGTTTGGCTGCCTTTAGCTGCAAACTGGTCTGGGGCCTCATGCTGACCCCTGAACACAATCAAAGTGACCACTTTTAGCATGTGCTGAGCAGTTTTTGGGTTAATATATTCATTCATTCATTTTTTGAACCGCTTTTCCTGTCCAGGGTTGCGGTTGTCTGGAGCCTATCCCAGCTGTCATTGGGCGAGAGGGAGGGTACACCCTGGACTGGCCGCCAGTCAATCACAGGGCTGACACAGAGACAGACAACTCACTCACACACTCACACCTACAGGCAATTTAGAGCGACCAATTAACCTGGTGAGCATGTTTTTGGATTGTGGGAGGAAGCTGGAGTACCCAGAGAGAACCCACGCATGCACGGGGAGAACATGAAAACTCCACACAGAAAGGCCCACTGGCCAAACTGGGAACCAAACTGGTGACCTTCTTACTGTGAGGCTGCAGCACTAACCGTTGCACCACTGTGCACCACTGTGCACCACCTTGGGTTAATATATTGCAAAGTAATTCATATATAATGAAAATTAGAGATATGGAGGTAGTCTATGATGTCACCCATCTGTTCCTGATACAAAGTTTTGAAGCCTGTCATGGCCGGATCCATATTGGAAATTAAGAGGCTGCCCACCTGTTAATCAAATAATCAAAGATTCAAAAATGAAGAATTTCAATCAATGCATGTGTGTTTATGTGCAGTTTTTGATACTTAAGTGCTTTTTTTTGTCTTCACTACTTCAATAATCTGTAACATAAATTAGTTACACTTCATAAAAGTCACCTGTTACTAAAAAGCAGATCTTTCATTTTGTAACCACGCAACAATTAAGTACAAAAGTGTTTCCACTGTTTCTGTTTCTCTCCCACTACATGGCAGCTAAAACTGAAGTTGTGTCAATGTGCATGCAAAAGTGGTATATTCAGTCAAGATTACATCGCATTTTAAAAAGGAAACCGGTGGACTCAATTTTGTACTTCCTGCACATAATTCACTCGACGCTGAGAGATATACAGAGTGTATTTATGTTTATATACTTCCTGCAATAAGACAGTAGTGATATCTTCCTGCCAAAGTTACCTTGCAGAGTGTGAGATTTTCCAATCAAGAGGCTTTAAAACTTGGTCACATCAGCGTTTGAACTCTGCTGAAGCTCATTAAAGTTAGCCAGAGTTATTGACAGCATCACACTCGTTCAGATATTTAATTTTAATTGGGTAAACATGAAATATCACTTGCATCAAGGTGTTGTGAAGCACCTCTAACGCTCAAAAATCTCACACCAACACCTGATATTTGCTGCACTTTAAGCAGTTATGGCTGATTAATTAAACACATGCTTGGCTGTGAGAAAACAGGGAAAGTTGCTTTATGTTGGAACCCTGCAGAGGTGGCACTTTGCACTGTTTGCGTAAATGAAAGAAGGTACAGGAGAGGAACACGAGCACTTTTCAAATACCTCTTTAAATCTGAATGTCTTTTGTTTCTGCTTCTTTTCTCTGCTGCATTTGTGTTGTCAGGGACGCAGCATGGAAGGAAATAGTTTAGTGCTTTGAGTGAAAATGAAAGAGTTTAGCAGATAAACTCACGGAACTGGCATAACTGTGTAGAGATGTTGTAAAAATCATGTTGACATATACATTACATAAGAATAAAGTTAGTAAAAGTGAAAAGAGGAAGATTTTATGGTAAGACAGAAATGTAACATTTCTCATACATCCTCGTTGGTTTCAGTATTGCAGAGTTTGAACCTTCCCTCCTCCTCTTCCTCCTTCTTCTGGCTCTCTTGCACTTCTCCTTCTGTATGGTATCCCATCATTAGCTGATACATCAGCACACCCACCACTGCACCCAAGAAAGGGGCACATAGAGGCACGAGAAACCAGCATGAGTTCACTCTGTAAGAGAACAAATTAAAAACTTGGATGCATGGTGAGGTTTAAAATTCAGCCTTCAGTTTGTTCAGTATGATGCACATCAGAGGCTGGAGATGCTGTGGGTCAGTAGTTGAGCCATGTCGATATACAGAGGAACATTGGGTCCTAATTGTTTTGGTACATGTTTGTTTGACTGGGGGGTGTTGTAAAGAAAGCAGCTTTAGGGCTGCTCTGCACATCTTCATCGACTCCCTGCAACGTATCCTGGATTAAAAGTTTGTATGAAATCACACTAGAAATGAGGCACAGTTTTGTGTACCCCAGCATAAGTCTTATACATCAACTTTCTTATAATACAACTTTTTTTGAGAAACTCAAGGTACAATCTGTTTAACACTGTTCAGTCTGTCAAGAGTAGTAGCCTTAAGTGTTCAGATTCTGCCTCTTAGTCTTATCTCAAAGAACCCTTTGGTTTGAGGGAGCTTTTCACTCTATTTCAATAAAACTTTTGGTTAAATGGTACCATTTGAGGACTGTGACATAATAAACAATGTTTTTTGATACAGACCTTGTGGGATGTGTGTGTCACAGTACACTTCAGTGTTAGAGAGCCCGTTAAGATCATTCTCAAGGAACTCTGTGTGTGTGATGGTTTGAAGTATTTCTGAAAGTACACATTAGTAATGTTATGTGTACGGTACCCTTTGAGTTTTGAGTGTTTTTAACTGTCATTGAAGCTTTTGGGGGATGTCTCTCAACTGCTTCTGTGTTGTGTTACCCAGCTTTGAGGTTCCCCTCATAACTTTTGGGAGTTCCAAAACTACTTTGCTGTTTTGAGGTACCCTCTCTTGTCTGATGCTAGCTGCTAGCTCCTGGATTTTTTTTGTTCTATCATAGTACCCCAAATGTCAAGGAACCCCTTGAGGTCTGTCTCATGGAATTCTTTATATTTAAGGTTTGGTTAATTTTAGATGCCCCCCTCAAATCACTCTCCATGGTGTGGTACCCTGTATAGTCACAAATTTCTTAAAAGTTCCCATTGATTTGACCTCTGGGCTCCGCCTCAATGTAGCCTTCAGGTAACCTTTGGATTTAGTCTTAAAGTACCCTGAAGTAAAGTTTTCAGAAATCAGTTTCAGTTACCCGTGTGTTTTTATTTAAGGTATATTGTTCCTGGTTTGGCCTTTTTTAATTTTTTTTTTTTTTTTGGTTTTAGTTTTTTTTTTTTTTTCTTTTTTAGGAAGCCCAGTGCTTTAAGTTAAATTAGTTTAAAATGTTCTGCTTTTGGTTTCCAAAACACACATTATCTGTTTAGGGGTACCTTTTAGCACACAGTTTATCTTTTTATCACAGACTGTTTAGATTATTTTAGGTGTCTTGATTGTAATCTTCCTAATATCCTTTTAAAATTTTAACCATGTGTTTAGGTGAACAGGCAAAAGACAAAAAAACGTCATGGATTAAGATGGAAACTAAAGCCTGTTTGTTAAACTGAAATCAGGCCTCTTAATTGTAATCCAGGAGTCAAACTGATCTTACACTCACTTGAAAACCTCTGAACCCCAGCCTGCCAGAGCCGTGAAGATGCGTGGCCCCAGGTCCCGGGCCGGGTTGACAGCATAGCCCGCGTTGAAGCCCATCGACAGGCCGATGACCAGCACCACTAAGCCGATAGAGAAAGACTCCAGGCCTCTGGGAACAGGATTTTTGTTTGGATCGACAATGGCCAGGATGCACAGGATTAATGCAGCTGTTCCAATAACCTGAAACAAATGACAGGTCTCTGTTTTTATTAAAACGGTCTGTTAGTATTTAAATGTCTCCAAATACGTCACCACCAGATGTTAAAAATCACATTTTGCAAATATGTTCATCTTAAAATCATGTGAGATTTAATCTAACACCTCCTAGAAGCTGTGATATTCACTGTGGATTTCTTCTACAAATATTGACAAGCTGTCAAACTTAAAAAAAAATCACGAAATGAAATTTATATGAAGTCTGTCAGACTTGTCAACTTTTTCATTAAAACAGCAGGCCATGAAGCTTCATCTTCAAGCACTCACACATGAAGTGACGATAGAAACACCTCAATGAGAAGCTGAAAACAGTTTTTTCTTTTTACTCGGCTATGTCTTTGGACAAACTTTAAACGTTTAAAGTTGATGCATGAAGTTAAATTTCTCTTTTAAACCACAATCTATGATCGTTGGTACATCCTGTGATCATGACTCTTGTCGTGTAATTTGTTGTTGTCATTAGACCAGGTGGCGACCAGTAAGTGGTGACTCTTAGGTATTGAAACCAGAAAAGAAATATACCTGCTTTGGTTTGTTTTCACAGTGTCAGATATCTTAGACTCTGTGCACACAATTAACCAACACCAATACTATGTATTGGTCAAGTTTAGATAGGTACATAGACATTTGCATAAGCTACGATACAGAGGGCGTGTCTGTGTTCCTACAGTACTCATTTCTGCATCATCCTGTTTTCAGACACACACACATACAAACTTTTCTCTATTATGTTGTTAGATCACTCAGAACTGTGGGAGCTTAAGGATGACTTCATGCTATCGTAACTTAGCATTACCAATGCTTCACAAACATTAGCATAAACTGTGTATGAAGAACTATCTTTCTTTTCTGAGAGCCTGCTGACCATTCATTCTAAGTAAAGTCCCTTAAAGCGGTCCTATGGATTTAGGTTAGTGCTTTGTGATCTACAAACAAGTTTTTTTTTAAGATGATACTTTCTCTTTTGGGGGGTTTTAAGGAGAAGATGTTGACTGAAATGAGCTGTTTTCACATTTAGAGCATGGAGTTTTTATGTGTGGTATGATCTGCTTTAATCTGAACTGTGTTTACCAAACAGCTACTAATAATCCAATTACATGACTCAAATGTTAAACCTGAAGTAAAAAACCCAATTTCATTTTGAAATAGCCCACCTCAGATACATTTTATGGGCATCGAGTAAAGAAGTGAATGGAATATAAAACCCAGTTTAATTTGAAAACTTTTGAGTGCATCTCCTGTCTTGACAGTGGAAGGGGCTGTTTACACAACAACGGTTTTAGGGTGGAACGTAAAATTTGTGCCTCGCCTTTGCACGTAAACATTGTTTTAGCCGACCTAAAACACAAACTTTTGAAAACAGCCTCCAGAGTGGAATTTTTCTGAAATGCTGCCGACACTGCTGCTGTATAAACAGTAGGCCAAAGTTTTCAGTGGAAACGTTGACATCACACTCTGCTTTGCGCAATTTCATACAACAGAACAACAGTACTGTCATCACGATCGTTGTGGACTACCATGTTGTGCTTGTGCTGCTCAATCTGCTGACTGTCTTTCAACACCATGTGCATCTGTTGCTCTACTTCTGCACTTAGCATTCCCCAATACACCAGATTATTGGCTTGACTCTACTTCAGTGGAGATCTGCCAAAAGCCGCTTCTGGACAAGAGTAGTTATAGCACCAACTACAGGCCTGGCATGCTTACTACAGTGTTTTCAGTTCCTCAGTCTTTTTGTGCAAATGCAGATTTTTTTTCACTGTGTTATAGCATTTTCAGATGAAACATGTAAACAGGGGCAAAGTGTCTCACATTGAAGGTCTGCAGCTGGTCTGCCTTGAAACGTTGAACCCATAGACTGTAAAAAACATGGGCGTAGTCTCCCCAATGTCACCCGTCTGTTTCTGAAACGGAAAATGAAGCACATCGGCTATAGCGGCCATATTGGTAGTGGCAGCTTTAGGGTACCTGCCAGTCACGTGACCCTGAGCTGTGCCTCTGATTGGGCGAGCTTGCGATCTTAACATCCTCCAAACGGCCAAGTTAGAAAAACATTTACCCCCCTTACAGTGTGTGCTGACGGTAACATTAGCGCCTCAGACAAGAGAAATTTTTTGAACCAGGCTGTAAAAAGGTTAATTTCTGATTTGAAAACGGCTTTTTTTGACTTGGTGTGTCTGTGACTTCCTGTACTTCCGGAGTCAGCCTCAAGCAGACACTCGAGAAACAGCAGATTTTAGCACTTACGCATTGTCTCATATTCTGAGACTGGAGGTTGCTGCTTGGTTGAACCACAGTATTTGGATGGATAGCTTACGCACACAGGCTGATAAACTTTGGACAAAACAATCCAATGCCTGCGCTGTACACTGTAACTAAGCTCATTTGATTCCTGAATAAAGACACAGGTAATGACAGTGCTGCATTGTGAATATGAACTTAATGGTACTATTTTATACCTGCGGCTAAAAGAAACACTCAACCCTAGAAATTCTGCAATAAGATAATCCTTTTAGATCCTTAAAGCGAGTAAATCAATCTACAGACATATTTTTACATCTTTTAGACCAGAGACATTAATAATCATGAATATGTCTCTGTTTCAGTAAGCTAACGTGAAAATTCAGCTTCATGCTCAGCGATAATGAGCTATCAGAACTAGCTTCTTTCTTTTCAGACACTGAAATTGAGGTTTTCTTTTGTGACAGTTTTTCTCTCTTGGAAGCTAAAAAAGAATTGAAAACCTGAACCAAAAGTACAGAAAAGAAGAAGATTAAACCATTTTCACTTTGTTTCTTTCCTTGTTTTTTAGTCTGTATTGAGCTTTTTGGGTTTTCTTTGTGGTAGTTTTCACAGACAAACACTTTGATTTGTCCCATTAAAAAAAACACTAGCTGTGCCTGTGTTTTTAAATTATTATATCAGCAGTTAAATGTTCCCGCTGAGGAAAAAGGTCTCTACACGCTGTCAAAAGTATGTAGATTTATTTTTCTTTTTGCAGAGACCAACACTTTTCATGCCTTTGAGCACGAACTCCCCTCTGTAAGTCATCTGTTGCAGGAACAATTCGTTTTTCGGAGATTGTTATTGATGGACATGAGCAGCAGGACTCTGTGCCCTGCATCTGCAGTGTCCAACTTTCAGATGCACACAGTGTCATTTTTCACGCACAGTGTATCTTCATTAATTATTTGGATCTTCGTACACAGCTGGGTCTAATTGACCTTGCCTTCTTTTCACACTCACAAGCTGTTGCGCACAGATCCTGGGCGGTTAGATGAAATGAGTTCTGACAATGTCCTGCTTATTACACTGTCTGCTAGTTTTAAAAGGTGAAAGAAGATTAGAGGGCCGAAGAAATGTGGCTGATGAAGAGGCCATGGCTGGATGTTTAGAAGTAAGCAAGAACTCATGGCTGAGAATTAATACTGGTTGTCAACACAGGACATGACTCAGACATGTTTTTCACTTGTTTGTCTGTTGTACTCATTAAAACAGTCTGCTCGGCTCCGGCAGACAGGTGTCTCTGTGACCTCAAGTATCTACTTAGTGAAGTTAAAGGAAACTGCTGAAGAAAGAGAAGCTGTTGACTACACAGACAATAGAAACTGATAGAAAATGACTCACTTGTTCTGTGCTTAAGATGCAGCCAGAGAGAGGGACTCTTCTGCTTTGAGTGGAGCACCAATTTCACTCTCTGAAGTTATAATACTCGAAAAATCAAACAGTATTGTGAAAGTTTCTTTAAGATAATTGGAGCCCTGTGAAAAGACTTGAGCTCCATCTGTGAGATACAGGTGACCCAGACAGCGAAATGACCCGTCAGCCTCTCTGACCGCGTTCTGCTCGCAGGTTTCACTGTAATATTCTCAGACCAGCTCCACAATGTGCTGCTCTGAAGAACAAATATCTGCTCCTAGTCTTTCATTTCTGCTAACAGGCCACAGCTGGTGGTCTGCTGTAAGACAACCCTAACTGTGAGATGACCTGCTCTGACCTTTTATACTTAATTATTCTTTTAGTTTATCATAATGCAGTGAAATGTTTCTGCACATCTCTCTGTTATTATTTATAGGGGGTCCTGGAGGGACATTTATGAGCAATTCTTAAACTACAATGTCTATGGCACAAAAAGAGAAATAAGGGGAAAAAACGATGTCCCAGAGCAATTAAATTCAAATGTTTGCTCAAAAGTACCTAGGCTACAATGCAAAACAGTGACTTTACCAAGGCTAGAAGAAGCTATGGAATATCTAACAATAGTTTTTCAAAGGTGAAAGTAGTCTCAATGTTAAAAAGGTTCCAAGAAATAAGTAACTTAAAGAGGGGGTGTTGTGTTTTCTTCGTCTTTATATTGTCCCTTTGAGGTCCCTGTAGTACTTTCACATGATTTACGGCTCAAAAAAATCCATCTTTTTCTCTTACTGTTTTTTTTTTAAACCTTCTTTCAACTTCTGTCTGAAACATTTCTAAATTGCTGTCTCTTTAAGGCTCCAGAAACCCCCTTCCCTCTGATTGGCCAGCCCCCTGGAGGCCTGTTCGGGGTAGAGCTTTTATCTGACCTTGGTGTTTTAGGCCCACCCCTTCACCTCATCATTCCAGCAAGTCTCATGAAGATCTTGTTGAGATTTTGTTGCTAGTTCTTATCTATGCTCTAAATTTCGAAGGGAAATTACTCCTTTTTCTTTTCTTTTTTTTTAGTTATAGAGTTATTTTGGGGGGCTTTACATGCCTTTAATCAGATACGCTGCAAAGTTAAGTTTACTTGAAAAATGCTTGTAAACTGGTTACCTTAAAAAAACAAGTAATGGTATTTAGACCTTGTGTTAATTTAACTCAACATCTTAAGTAGTACGGATTATTATGGAAAATCATTCTACTGAATGTCTTAAACAAAACAAGCCTGACGCCTATTCATTATATATATAAAAAAAAACATTAAGCAATGTTAAAAAATGTTGCATATCACTGTGAAACATAATACGTTGACTTTACTCAAAACTGAAAGATGTGATGTCAATAAATTTGCCTTATGAATGAATTACATATAATAATTAAAATTGAAGCAGATCTGAACAACTAAATTAAATAACATTTTAAAGAACAGCTGGGGTTCATATCCACAGCATTTCCTCCTTACTCATGGTTCGAACGCCGTCACAATAAAAATCAACTCTAATTTCATAACCTTATGAAACTTTATGATACCAAACCCTGCTGTACATTAAAATATTGTTCTTCAGGGGGCACAGGTTTTCTGTGCTCCAGGGCACAGGGTCTTGTACCCATTGACTTTTGCAGTGTGCCTAATGGTTAGAACATTTATAAATGAAAAGTTTGACTGGACTTTCATGCTCTTAAGGCCAATTTTGAAAATTAAAAAAATATATATTTATACATTTTTGACACATCCAGTCCACACCACATAGAGCATATACAGCTGGTCGATGCCATGAGGAGCACAGACAGCTGGTCTATGCTCAGACGACAGACAAACAGTCAGTGTCATGTGGTGTACAGACAGCCTGTGCCACTGCTGCAAGTCTAGAAGTACAACAGGGTCTCACATCAACTGCATCCCCTCCTCACTCACGGTTACAAAACCCAGACACTAATGGTTTGAAGTTGTGCTTACTAAAATAGTAACAAAAGTCAAATCTACTCAGAGATCAGTGGTTTCAACACTGAAAACTCAGAAATTTGAGTAAATTGAACTTACGAACATCATTTTTAACAGCTCAATCCAGTGGAGTAATTTGAACTTTGGGGTTTACAGTGTATGGCAGGGCAGTGGATAGAGTGGGAAACAGGGCAAAAGTGGAAAAAGACATGCAGAAAACAGGCTGGATCCCAATCTGGTCAACCCACTTGATGGCAAACCTCATGGTGGGGGGGGCTAGACCACTAGAGCTTCTGTGCTCCAATTCTCCCTCTTTGAGGACAATATTAATTGAATAAATATCAGCTGAAATTGAAAATGTTTCCATCAACAGCTTTGAAACTTGACATGTTTTGCAGCCATCACAGTCACCCCCTGCTGGTCATAACAAAAATGCAGGTTTAGCACAAAACAAACTACATAGCTACCTTTAAAGTAGTAATAACTTGATGAGATTAAAAACAAGAGTTTTTAATGATGTGGAAAGTTGTATAAACTGAAGTAACGCCACTGTTACCTGATCAAAGAATCCATTCAGTAGACCAAGGTGTTTCGTTGGGTACGTCGTAAAAATCCCCGCTGTGGAATTCTCCCCCACCACAATCAGCTCTCCCTGGTTGAAGTCCCGCAATGCATCTGGTGAAAGAAAGCACACACTTTTGTTTTCTCAGAGGTATTTACTTAAGCGTTATAAAGGCCGGGGAGGGATGGGGAAATAAGTGATGAACCATGATGTCTTTGTACTGAAGCTGCTCTTTTCTGGAGAGCAGATGCATCAATCACTTAAAGGTAGAACACTGCTGTCGCACCCATTACAGAGAGTGTTCAAATCAAATAATATTACTTAAGACACCTGCAGACTTAAGGTTAAACTGCTGTTATGATTTATGTCCCAGAGATAATACAGACGGCTTCTGCAAACAGTAATACGCTTGACATTTGGATGTCTTGTTTACTTTCTGCTTGATTACATAGCTGCAGGCAGCAGGAAACAGGAGATGCACAAACATGTGGAGAGATACCGTGAGTGCATGCATGATCAGTAATGACACAAACATACAGAAAGGGCAACACAACATGTTCAATCTGTGACACACAGGGCTCATATAAATATATATCTGTTCTGTGTATGACACCACATATACATGGATCGATTAATGCATGCATGAGCAGATGAGATCTTTATAGAGAACAGAGAGCGTGCTCAGCCCAGGGTCCTTCACTGAATCCATCAACAATACACTCTGAAAGGATGGCTTTCTATCTGTCTTACATTTCTGTCTCAGGATGAAAATCATCTTTGCTCTGTCTGCAAGTCAGATCCAGATCTGACAAGACTCTAACGGATCCCTGTCGAAATCAGTTTCCTTTTTTTTAGATTTGGTCCAGATCTTTATCCTGATATTAAAACATTAAATTGATTGGGTCCCACAACACCAACTCAAAACACTTAAGTCGTGGTCAACAAAAAGTCATTTCATTGTCTGTTACACTGCAAAAACTTAAATCTTACCAAGTGTTTTTGTCTTATTTTTCATTAAAAATGTATTTTCAGACTAAATATAGCTACATTAACATGGCCAGTCTAGAAAAGTGTCTTATTTCAAGTTATTTACAGACAAAAATAAGATCTGAATTGCTTGTAATGAGTAAAAAAAAAAAAATCAGCCAGTGGGGTAAGAAAAATGTACTTGTTTAAGACTTTTTTTTTTTATTACTCATTTTAAGCAATAAAGACCTCATTTTTGACTTGAAATAACTTAAAATAAGACACGTTTCTGGACTGGTCACGTGACTGTGGCTCATATTAAGTCTAAAAATATTTTTTTCACTGAAGAAAGACAAAACCACTTGGTAAGATTTCAGTTTTTTAGCAGTTTATAACTTAAGGTCAGGTGTTTTCTGTCTGTATAGCTGTTCAATTCGCTCAACAGCCAGTGTAATCAGGCTTCTTCTAAATATTTGAGGTTGAAAGACACGGTCAGTTGGTCTAATCGATAAACATCAATTGTTGTAACCAATGTTTCTTGTTAAAAATCTGGTTTTGCTCAAAAAAAAAAAAAAAAAAGTTACTAGGAATATGATTTAAGCAGTCTACTGCACTGCAGAAATTAGATTTAAAATGATTTTAAACCAACTGAGTCAAAAATAGAGAGAAAAAAACTGAAGTTCATGAGATACTGACTTGCTCAGTACAATAAAACCCAGATAATCAAATTTACAAATGAAATATTTGAGATAAACTTTGAGGTACTGTTCAAGAGGAATAACTTATTTTATCAGTACACTTGCATAACTTCTAGGAAGGTGAATTATATGATAATTGTCATATTTTCGTGATTAAGCCATCGAAAGCTAAATAGGACTGATTCTCTAATTGGTTGGTAAATGGTTGAAATGTCATATAAAGCACTATGACACCAACAGAAATACAAACTACACGTTTTAAAAAACATCTAACATGTTTAAAGAATTTTAAAGTATATCTTTGATTTGAAAATTACACCAACCCTTATTTGTCACAGTCTGTTGGATTTTCTTGAAACAAATTAATGTTTCAGTAGAAGTGCATTAAACTCTTACTCAATGGTGGATTTGTTTATTTGTCTAGTTAATTCAGGCATCATTTGTATATTGAAGTAAGACATTCCTCCACACTTGTTAGATGAATGCAGCTTGTCCTTGGCATGTCTCAGTGTCTGCTTGTATGCAGAAGCAATAAATATGAAAAGAATGGAGGGAGCCTGTACACTGGAAACTGCCCCCGTAATGACAAATACCACCACTAGTAACATTTCAAGCTATTACTTTGGTTTTAAGTTGATTTAGATGTCATAATTTGCCTGTTTTGTCTTTGGACCAAGGGTGGACGAACTATTTGGCTGGTTACTTAGAATTTCCATCACTGAGAAAAAAAAAAGACCTATCATTATCAAAGGTGGTAGGTCAAGGACAAAATATTCCTGCACCCTTGACTGACTCAATGCAACACCGCGTTAGTTACAGTGGACAACTTGAGCGCACTGACTTACTCTCCTACAATCACCTGATCAAACAGTCTACAGCTGCTAGATGTCTGGTCTCTGCTTCTTCCTCTGCTTTGCTAATGCTGCTACTCTGCTCACACATTTTCAGCTCTGCCATCTCCCAGCATGCACCTGTAGGCTCTAAGTGGAAGATATCATATATCACTCCTTTTTTTATCGTTTGGAGTCAATCTTTAGGGAGTGATGAGGTTCAGAGCCTGAACGACAAACACAAAATATGCTAAAGTAAAATTTAATCAATACGATGTATGTTTTTTTTTTTTCTTTTTTTTTTCTTAATGCTTTATTTGGAAAGGGGCATGTGGTGTAGCATCCCTTTGGCGAAAGGGTACAATATACAGTTTACATTCCAGACGTTTAATGTGGTTATGAAAATGATCATTGCCAATTCTTAATTTCTGTTCTGGCTCCAATTCTTTACTTATTTGGAATAAGACACACATCAAGATTTTTAAGTTTGCATCAACCCAAACAGAAAGTGAACAAGATAGGTGGATTCACAATAAACACGGTCAGATCACAGAGATCACCAGTTTCACATAATTTGTCCAATACAACCAGATCCTAAAAATGATTCCCTTTGACCCTTAATATGATGTAAGCTGAGTGGCACAATGGTCCATGAAGCTGTTCATCGAAATACAGAGAAAGAACATCCAGAGAGATGCACCATGATGAAAGTTTTATATAGGTTAGCGATATTTTCTGATATACTGTACAGAAAGTAGAGATGTGTTTATTGATCCTTTGTGGAAAAGTATCAGAGAGAAGAATGTTTCTCAGAATTACCCAGCTTCACGTACCTACATACATGCCGAACACAACCGCTGCACCCAGAAACGCTCCGAGGGTCTGAAAGAAAAAGAACAAGGGGAACTTCCTCCAGGGCTCTCTGCCGAGTAAACACAGTGCGAAGGTCACGGCTGGGTTCAGATGACCGCCTGAAAGAGAGAAAAACATGGTTGCCCTTGGTGTATTTTTACACATATAGGATATAAAAGCACATGGAGTCTGGTTTATCTCTACACTGCAGCGCCTTCTTTCTGCGCTGATGCAGAAAAGATAGAACAGGGCCTACAGTAGATTCAGTAATTGTGGCCTGAGTAAAGTCCTGCTCAGATGGAAGGTCTCTGTGACTCTAATTAAATTGGCGGGATAAAAAGATTCAGAGAAGTCTCCTTTTTTCTAACCTTGAAGGGGGGAAATCTCTGCTCTGATGGCGCACTCGTCTGTGAGCCTCGCTTGTATTCACACCTTAATTGTGTCAGTGTTGCTGCTATCTAATTATAACAGCTTATTTTCTCAGCTGCAGTGTGTATTAGAGGGGGGACAGCCTCATTATGGAGGCACTGAGGAAGCGGCATGAGTGAACCACAGAACCCTTTGTTGTGTTTCTGACAGAAGATAGTGGGTTTCAGGATTGACTGGCTCGCTGCCGTTTCAATTACAGACCACACAGTTTTCAAGTTAAGAGGTAAATGCCCCTTTCTTCTCCCTCTTCCTCCGCGTGTGTGCCTCTTTTCAACTCCTCCGTCCACTGTCGCCTCTCCATCTCCCTCTTTGCTGCCATCCGGCTGTCATTTGTGTGGTAAATACTGCTCTTCAGATAACTGCCAGTTTACCTTTTGCTGGTATTTAGTGTCTGTCAAGCCATCAATAATAATGACTCCCTGTTATGCTGATGGAAGCTGGAGGAAAAAAAAAAAAAAAAGTCTCCAGAAGCCGTGTTTGAGTGACGGGCACTTCACAGCAGTGATGCAAATGACTGCAGCTCAACCGAGTGTGATTTTCTTGGTGATAGAAAAAGTTTCCCTGGCTGAACCTTCTGTCTGGATGACATTTTTGACAGCTGTTTTACTCCCTCTTTGATACACCAGATGAATGTGTTAATATAAAATCATTATAATAAGTGACAATTAACACAATTTTGGTCATTAAAACTCTAACTGACCATGAAGCAGAAAAGGAGATCTTGTTTTAGTTTTTGTGTGAAATCCCAGAGTTAGAGAGATGTGCATTTTTAGGAGGGAAAAAAAAGCTTCTTCTTTTATCTCCTGTCATTCTGGTAAATTTGACCACTCTGCTGTTTGTTTTCATAAACCCAGGGCATCAGATTCACAGATGTTAGCTGTGAGCGAGCTCATAACAGGTGTAGGATCTGCGCCTATGGGTGTGAACGTTTGCATGCAAGCTTCTTTTTTTTTTTTTTTCTTTCTTAGCCCAGGCTGACACATTTCAGACTTTTCCCTCCACTGCAAGAAAGTAATGCAGAATAATTTGTGTGTAACACATTATCCTCAGCCAATTTCGACCCATCTGGGTTGCTCATAGCAACTCTGTTCCAGTCACCCAGCATGTGGGAAGCCTGGCAACATAATGGAAAGACAGAGATATTCTGCCTGGGGTGGCTGCTGAGGTGATGGATGGGTCAAACAACACAAGACTTTCACCTTTCACTTTCACTTTTGCCAGAAGACACAAAGAAAAAGTAAACTCTCACTTTTCCTTAACAGGGAAGTTTTGGCTGCATGAACTTGATCAACCTGTTCTGTGTTAGAAAGTGAGAACACAAAGCTTGAAACAAAACTGAGGCTGCTTTAGGGTACTTACAACTCAAAATCAAGTTTAAGGTAACTTTTGAATTTACAGCAATTAGTATATTAGAAAAGAAGCCAGTAGACTTTTGCTTAAAGGTACTCTGCCTACAACACCAAAGGATAACCTCACAGAAGTAACTAGAAGAAGGGCTACAACAAAAAATCAAGCCATTATAGAGGTCTTGAAACCTCTAATAAAAGCTAAAAACAGTGACTTAAAGAAGAGAAAATAGTGTTTTTCTAAGTCTTTATTCTGTCCTAATGGGTTGCCCATAACAGCTTAAAGAAATCACAGTTTTTCCTCTCTCTGGTGTTTTAGAAAACCCTTATTTCAACCTTCATCTACGTTTCACTTTAGCTGCTGTCTCTTTAAGGCTCCCTGCTCCACAGACCCCCTTTGCTGTGATTGGTCATACCTCCGGAGGCCTGTTGGGGCCTGGCCTTGATGTTTGAAGCCCCCATCTCTAAGGTGTCCTGATTCAAGGTTTGAAAGTCTATCCAACATTGGCACTTAATATCCATCTTTAATATATGGGAAAGCAGAATACACACTCTTTGGGTTTAATGTAAGCTAAATAGTTTCTTGCTACATGCAACCTTATAACAGAACGTTGGACTTTTTATAGCAGGATACTTGGAACTATAAAGAACCGTAAAAGTCTCCTTAAAACAGACGCTTAATAGGCTTCCAATGCCTATCCAGCTGTCCATTCATCAGTTTTCTCTCTCCTACCCAGCATTGCCACTGCAGGCCAAACAAGTTGACCCAGCAATTTCTCCCAAGTCATCCTGGGGGATCACTGAGGTGGTTCCAGGTCAGGCGGGAAATATGATCCCTCCAATGAGCTCCTGGTCTACTCTGGGGTCTCCTCACCAATGGGCATGCCCAGAAAACCTCTATATCTCTCTTTAATGAGAAGGATTCCTGACTGTCCTGGTTTAAAAAGACCCTAGCAGATACTCTACCTTAATAAAAGCATTGCTCAAAACGTAGGGAAACTTGTGTTAGATGGACAACACTTCTTGGTAATAAATCTTAAACCATTGGAAAATGTGTTCATCGCTCTTTCAAATGGCGCCACATCTGCAAGGGACATGCATTTGTTGGATGAGCAGCAGAGCTAAAATTTCTGCTAAACAGCTTATTCTGCCATTGACTTTTTTATGAAAAAATTACAAAACTTCTGTGAACCTTTCATAAGACAAACTCATCTTGGCTGATTGTTTGGGCTGGTCCAGCACAGACTGATGGATGGATATTTAAGCCCTGTCTCCACCACATGGTTCACTTCGGTTCAACATGCATTTTGTAGCATTTCTACTGACTAGTCCCAGGACAGATCCCCAGATAACCAAGACCACTTTTTGGGACCCTTCCGTTGGGGTGGCAAACCAAACCGATCTGATCCCAGAGTGTGGAGCTACAACACTGCAGACTGTTGAAGTGTCCCATTAAGTGCAACAGAGGCTGTATTTCTCCTGGCGGCCCACAGTCTTCTCTGAAACAAAGCTTGATTGCACTAGGTGACAAAGAGCCACATGGAAATCACAAAGAAGTTAGATTTCTGGATGTCACCCATCATTGCTCTTTGGTCATGTGTCACATATTTCTTCTTTGTTGGAGGATCAGGATCAGGCTTAACTGAGCCAACCTGTACCAAACTGTACTGATCTAAACTGGACTGCTTGGTGGAAACGGTAAAGACCCCTGATCCTTGAGAACAGAGATTTAACATCAGTGTTATGACTTTCAGTCATATTTGTTTGTAGCACGGATGGAGAAGCGCTGTTCTGTTTTTTTTTCTCTCTCTGTTCTCAGTTTCTCCTCTGTCGTTTTCCTTTCCGCTCTCCTGCAGGTGTGACCTATGATTGGCTGAGGGGTGTGGGGACGCACCGGTTCCTGGTTGGAGGAGGACGTCACACGGCGGAGAGTGATTGGCTGGACTCGAACAATGGGGCTTTCAAAGGGGGTTCCGGTAGTTCGGACGCCGGCCCTTCTGCCTCACTATCGCCGTTCGTTTGAAGCTGTATCGGAGTGTTGCATATCTCTGTGTGTGTGAGATCAGTATAGATCTGACTTTTGTCAAATTTTGAATAATAAAATTGCAGTTGTAGTAAGTAGGGGAGAACTGCGTGGGTAGGGGGATCCCTTTTTCTCCTGTTTTTATGTTCAGGGAGTCAGTCCCAGGGTTTGTATGTTTTTTTTTTAAACTCTAGTGTTAGGTAAGGTATTTTGATTTACCAGAGTGATGTTTGTTTTTTTTGTTTGTTTGTTTGCTGTTCCTCCCTGAGGTGACCTAAGTGAAAAAAAAAAAAAAAAACGTTAAAAAGAATTAAATATTGGGTTTGGACTGCAAACTTGATTCTGTTTCTTTACTTCGTTTCTGTGTTGAGACGCTCTGGTGGTGAGACAGGAGAGGTCACTTATGTTATTTCCCAGTACCCCTAGCCTGGGTTGTAACAATCAGCTACAGTCATGTTTAGAAGCAGGTGGTGAAATTTAGAGAAAATATGAAAAATCAAAGTTGATGAAATAAAGTTTAGTATGTTTTTCTAACCTAACACCAATCAGGGGTTTGACAGATTCTCACCTCTGTGCACCTTGTAACACGGCACAGGAAATACTCACCTGAAATGCGACCACTTGTGATGATTCCCAAAGTTGCAGCAGAACCAAAAGCCAAGTTGACGCTGAGGAATGTGCCATGGGAACCTCGGCTCAGAACCAGCTGTGCAACCGATCCACAACCAAACATCTGGAAACACAAAACAAACTGGATTTACTCACCGAGACTAAAACATGCAGCCAGGTTACAGCAGCAGAAGCTGGAGACAGGGTTATTTTTGTAGACGGACAGTAGGAGAGAAGTTCAGAGAGAATAACAGAACCCCACAGGAGCTCGACCTGGAGTCAGGTGTCTCACTGAGTCTTGCTTTTGCTCGTATCCAGGGTGTGTCTCTCTGACCCCAGAGGTCATGAGCCTGCTAGGTTTGGCCTTTGTGAGGGACTCTTGATGCTGACAACAATCTGACTCCCCTGCAGAGTCTCCGTCCACGGCGGTCCAGCTCTGACCGTTAAGGGGACAGATTGCTGGTGGAGTGAAAGGTCTCCTGGAGTTAACAGATCAGTCGCAGCCTGGGACCGGAATAACAAATGGCTCTCTGTCGGCGCTCCCTCCTCATATTTTTGTTGTCTGTGGGTTATCATGAGAAACCGAGCCACTGCAGGTTGTTTTGCACAGCCTGGAAAACCTTGTGTTTGAATTTGAAGGGACCTCGTGATCTCCTGATGTGCTGAGCTTGGCGAGTTCAAGTGCAGTGTGAAGTCCTCTATCATTAGCACAAAAATAGAACAACAGGGCTGAGAGGATTACTGAAGTAGACAGAACAAAATAACAGGAGATAATTCATGTTCAAATTAAGTTCTTATGAAAACACTTCAGATTGTTGACATTTAAGAAAGCTGTGATTAAAGAGTGCTGCAGTTTAACTTTCTTCACCCTTAAGTTCCTCTTCAAGATTCACCTGAACAAAATAACCTCACTCTGTTTTATAATCCAACAAATTAACTCCTGCTCCAGGTATGATGCTGTCTTCACCTTTATCTCTTCACAAACATGCTGCTGATGAAGGAGACAGGGACCTGTCCTCATGTAGAGCTGAAAGGCCAGGCTGAAACTACAGGATGCACTGTTGGTGGGCCAATCCTACTTTTTTAACCAACATAAGATGTGACAGGGAATATTTTCATACCAATAGATCAGTTTTTAAGGACCTGGCAGTACAGTGGAGTACTTTGATCAAGATGTATTCCCACTAAAGCAGACACTGATTTGCGTTACTTGGTTCCTTATTGTCCAAACTAAACAAAATATTGTTACAGAGATGAAGTTTTCTTTCTGTTTAGCCTGTCAGGAAAAAAATCTTTATTGGATGTTTGGTGAAACGTTAACCCTCAAGTCTCATAACTACGGTGGCCCTGAGAGCTCACAGCACAGCAACTTAAGAAAAAAAACATGCAAAATGACAAAGCACAAGCAAATCCAGAAAACAGGCAGCACTTTACAATATGACCCGCGTCTTACAGTGTAGTTTCCTTAACTTTTAGGGTAACTTTCTGAAATTTACACATCTGAGTGGTAGTTACACTTGTGTCTTAAAGTGTAAGTGCTGTTGTCTTACTATGTAGTTTTCCTTGTCTTAATGTGTAGTTTCCTCAACTGTCGAGGTAACTCTCACACATGTACCATGACATTTTGCGGTATCTATGGGGTAGTTAAACTTGCATCTGAAAGAGTAAGTCCTTGAGTCTTACAGTGTAGTTTCCAGTGTGTTACCATGACCTTATCAAAACTGTAATTTTCCTGGACACATGCTTTTACTGTGCAAACTTTGATGTGTCACTTCCTCTTAAGAATCAGCATGAATACATATTATGTAGGGCAGGGGTGGCCAACCTGTGGCTCAGGAGCCTTTTGCCTTTCAGCGTGCGGCTCTTCAATCCATTCATAAAATATATATATATATATATATATATATATATATATATATATATATATATATATATATATATATATATATATATATATATATATATATATATATATATATATACATAAATATATATATATATATATATATATATATATATATATATATATATATATATATATATATATTTAAGAGTTGTACAGATTGATACTTAAGTTTCAGTTTCTCTTCTCTAGTACGAATTTAAACACACGTACAAACACAATAAATCTCACTTTGAAAGTTGGAAATGTATTGATTTTCATTTTATGTCATTTCGTTAATGTGTGAGAGGAAGTATGTTTGTAAGACCCCGTGTGTGACGTGGCTCTCCATAGCACCATGGTCATTTTTGTGGCTCTTGGTCTCTGACTGGTTGGCCACCCCTGATGTAGACCAATGATAAACTTAAACCCTATTGATGAGTATGTGTTTCACAAAATATTTACAAAACATGCAGACGTATAAATTATTATTGTGTTCAAATTAAATTTAAACACAGAGAGACACCACATAGTATTTCACCGTTTAAGTTTAACTTTGCTTCCGGTCAAACTATCCAATACCTTCACTGCAACAACCCAGAACTTTACCTGTAACTACTGGTCAACAGCTGGAACCTGGCTGGAATATAAAGCGAACACTTGTTGGCTTTACTTACTGGCCAACAGTTGAGGAAACTGCTCATTAAGACACGGAAAACTACACTGTAAGACACAGCACTTGCGCTTTAAGACACAAGTGTAACTATTACACAGGTACATTTTGGAAAGTTACCCTAGAAGTTGAGAAAACTACGCTGTAAGATGCGGACCGTGTTATAAAGTGCTACCAGAAAACAACTTCATCAATTTTAGAACAAGTGCGTAGAATTTAGAAAACATGCTGCAAAGACCACAACACATTTGATGCAAATACACCGCAACACAACGGAAGTGTTTCTAGGGGACACTTAATATTGATGCACATGTCCTATCACCCTTGTTGACGTGGATTTTCATTCACAGCGCTATTACATAAACTCTAATTCTATGTTAAATAAACCGAAAACGTGTACTCTTGTCTGATTTTCTTTCACAACTGACTGAAAGAGAACCATAATAGAGCTGTGACTGCCGCGTCTGGACATGTGCACCACTTTCAAGTGTCCTCTGGAAACACTTCAGTTGTGTGCGTGTTTTCTAAATGCTGTTCACGTGTTGTTAAATTGATGAAGATAATTTCTCAATTTGCTTGTGTTTTTTCTTTTCGCATGTGTTTTCTTAACCTGCTGTGTTGTGAGCTCTAAGGGCCACCATACATTACCTCTAAACAAGCTAATGCCATACTCATACCAGATTCACGTCTGATGTGTACGGCAACTGGAGTCATGAGACCAAGGGTTTCCTGCTTCTTACCACAAAGATGAGCCCCTCCTCCTTTACATCATCCTGTGAAAACCTCAGACCTGTTGGCTTCAGGTCTGGCTCTGCTCATTATGTCAGTGCATTGTTGGAGTTGAGTTGAATATAATCTGTTGTTGACACAGGGTACTTTATTTTAAAGGCCAAACGGAGACATGGTGCGGACTGATCTGGCAGGACTTGGCCATAACAGCAAAGTACACAGATGTGCTCCTGGTCCTGCTCTGCTCCATCATGGACAGTGTGTAAATGCTGGAGCTGTGATGCATCAAATTAATAAAAAGCAGATTGAGCAGGAAGATGCAGATGGAAACCAGCTAAAAATGCTCTTTAACTTTCAAAATAAAACAAAAAAGTGTCAAAACCAAATGGTATTTAGCTGGACTAAAAAAAAAAAAAACAAACCAAAACATTATAATGAGTGGATCCAGGCCAGGATATAATAATACATAAATAAATTATAAATTCTTTGTCACAGAAATGAAACAGGTACATTTTACCTGCCCCTTTGGCAGATTTCCATTAGACTTTACAAACAATTTGTGTGTCATTTTTGCCTTTTAAAAGCTTGAAAATATTTTTCTGGACTTGTCAGGTGAATGTGGCTCAGGAAGTGACAAAAAAGCACATAATAAGTCCAAAAGGAGTTTTTTTTTTTTTTTTCTTTTTTTTTTACAAAAATTGGACATAAACACTTGCTTGGATTTCAGTTTTTTGCAGTGCACCTTGTGCCTACATTGGAGCTATCACAGCTGGTGAAACATCTGAAATGTTAGCAAGCTTAAACTCAACCTGATTTAGAACAATGGGGTTGAAATTGTCGATTTTCAAACTCACCAATAACTGGTCTAACAAGCGCTAGAGGATAGAAATTGGGCTGGTAGCTGGAGAGGTGACATTTCACTTCAAGTTAGACACTAATCCCTATCTGATTGGGGGCACCCTGACGTGTGCTGCACCCTCGCCCTGACATCTCTCCATCAGTGCATGTCCATATGACTCTGTGTGTGTGTGTGTAAAACAATACTTTCCCCTCAGGGATTAAGACAGCATGGCTTCCTCTTATTCCTCCCTTCAGCCCCTCATTTTTGGTGTTCAGGTTTTTTGAAACAATCTGGAGAAAAGATTTAGACCTGGAGCTGTCAGGTAACTGTAGCTAGTGTTTAATATCATGGAAGAATGAGAGGAATATGCTCAAAAGGTTTAAGTTTCTGCAGTTTCATTCACTTTTAAAAATTTATACCCTTCTTTGAGAATAACAATCAAAAACAGGCGAAAGAAACTAGATCAAAATATCACATCAAGCGAGGGGAAAGAGATATGTTTTAGACTGGGTAATTAAATAATGGAAAGTTGCATGAATCACCGTGCAGCAGAAATAATCATGAAGCATACAAGATGCTTGTTTTGCTCTGAAATGAGCCTGCCTGATGAAAAAATCAAATCTTAACCAACAGGTATCATTACTGCTGCTATTTTCTGAATGGTTTCATATCATAGTTTAGATTTTAAAGTTTGCTAGACGTCAGTAACCTGGGAGCCCATCTGAGTTCATGGATAGTTTATGTCACACATAATAAACTTTACGTAGTTCTATTCCTGTACCTGAGCTAAATGATCCACTGAAAAACATCCTGCAGGAAGGATTCACAAATCATCTACTCACCACCAGGATAAGAGTTCCCAGACACTCTGCGAGAGCCTGACAGAGGAACGCGTGGCGAATCTGACAGGTAGCTGCCAGTTTCTGCAAAATTTCTCTCTGTTTTCCCATCATGCAGCCACAAAGCTTATCTTGAGGTAGGACTCTTCTGCTGAAAATGAACGGGAGTCTGGGGCTGTGCATCATCTTTTAGGGGTCTCCCAGGGATCCCTCCCTTAGCTAAATAAAGAGGGGGGCTCCTTTGGACTGCCTGCTGCTCATAACAAATTCACACCCATTTCTTCTTCACTGCTTTTGTTTCTGCTGTGTTCTCAAGGTTTTTCGGCCTACTTTAGAATTCTACTCAAATCCCCTGAAAATAAAACCATTGTGTAAACTCATAAGAGACAGAAATTCATCCTGAGTGACAAATAATAACAGAGGTCCTTTTCTAAACTGAACCCTCTCAACCAGTCCTTCATGATCAACTCAGCTGTGGATGACTCTCCACTTTAATGAGGAATGTATAAATAAACAGCTAAAGTGAAGAGAGGGCCGCACACAACATTTAACTCCACAGGTGGAAAACATTCATATCCATGGCGACTGATATTAACCCTGTTCTCGTTGATGTATGGACAAATTAGAGGCTAATATGTTCGAATTACATTGTGACATCAATGTTTCAAATGTTTGTCCATCGTCTCTTTTCACTGTGGCGTTTCACTTTTGGCTCCAGGCAGAGCAGTGAGGTATAAACAGTTCAACACAAACCAGAGGTGACGTGAACTGCACCTTTAGTTTCTGAATGTAACAACAAGCCTCCATGATTCAACTGCCAAAACTTTATTGATGTCACTTTTGTTGATGCACAGACATGAATGCATAAACGCGGTTTTTCCTCTGCTCTCTCTGTCACAGCAAGAAGCTCCACAGCGAACAGCTGACTGTCACTCACAAACAGATCAAATAACCAAACTATAAGGTTCAGATCTATCAGACGCTTGGTTAATGAGAGAGTGAGACACAGACCCTCCCTTAGCAGAGTGACAAACTGACAGCAGGAGAGGAAGCTTCATAACATCTTCACAGGTTAACGTGAATATGAATCTTTGGTAGCACTTTAGATTACAGCCCGTGTCTTACAGTGTAGTTTCCCGTCTCTTACAGTGTAGTTTCCTCAACTGTAGGGGTAACTCTCACACATGTACCTTGACATTTTGCGGTACCTATCGGGTAGTTACGCTCTCGTCTTACAGTGTAGTTTCCCGTCTCTTACAGTGTAGTTTCGTCAACTGTAGGTGTAACTCTCACACATGTACCTTGACATTTTGCGGTACCTATCGGGTAGTTACGCTCTCGTCTTACAGTGTAGTTTCCCGTCTCTTACAGTGTAGTTTCCTCAACTGTAGGGGTAACTCTCACACATGTACCTTGACATTTTGCGGTACCTATCGGGTAGTTACGCTCTCGTCTTACAGTGTAGTTTCCCGTCTCTTACCATGAACTTGTCAAAACAGTGTAATTTTCCTGGGCATATGCTTTTGCTGTTAATGTGCCACTTCCTCTTAACAATTAGTATGGTGAATAAAGTAGACCAATGATGAACCTAAACACTGTAATGTATTGATGAGTATGTGTTTCACACAATAAAGATAAGACTTGCAGATGTAAAAAAAAAAAAACTTTATTTTTTTAAACACACAGAGACCCCACATAGTAATTCACCTTTTAAGTAACCCGGCCATTAAGTTAACACTTGCCACTGCTTACTGTCTAACTGTCCAGTACTTCCACTGCGACAACCCACTACTTTACCTGTAACTACTGGTCAACAACTGGAACCGGGCTGGATTTTAAAGTGCACACTTGTTGGCTTTACTTACTGTGTAACTACCCACTACTGTACCTGTAACTACTGGTCAACAACTGGAACCGGGCTGGATTATAAAGTGCACACATGTTGGCTTTACTTACTGTGTAACTACCCACTACTTTACCTGTAACTACTGGTCAACAACTGGAACCGGGCTGGATTTTAAAGTGCACACTTGTTGGCTTTACTTACTGTGTAACTACCCACTACTGTACCTGTAACTACTGGTCAACAACTGGAACCGGGCTGGATTATAAAGTGCACACATGTTGGCTTTACTTACTGTGTAACTACCCACTACTTTACTGTAACTACTGGTCAACAACTGGAACCGGGCTGGATTTTAAAGTGCACACTTGTTGGCTTTACTTACTGTGTAACTACCCACTACTTTACTGTAACTACTGGTCAACAACTGGACCCGGGCTGGATTATCAAGTGCACACTTGTTGGCTTTACTTACTGTGTAACTACCCACTACTTTACCTGTAACTACTGGTCAACAACTGGAACCGGGCTGGATTTTAAAGTGCACACTTGTTCGCTGTACTTAATGTTTAACTACCCTCTACTGATGTACACTTTATACTCAAGTCCAGTTCCAGGTGTTGACCAGTAGTTACAGGTAAAGTGCTGGGTTGTTGCAGTGGAACTGTTGAAGCTACTGACATCTGTGTTTCTATGATGAATAATGCTTGGACACTTTATCCACACAGATTCGCCGGTCAGGAGAGTAAAGGCAGATACACAGTTCACAGTTCAGTCTTTTATGTATCCTTTTAGAAACAGCATTACACCAACGGCCGGATGGATGGAGATTGAATGAACGAAGAGGATGAATAATGTGTGTGACATCAACGTCCAACAGCCACTTATCAGTAGTGCATCTCAACAGGGCTGGCAGTGTATGGTATCTGAAACAATAAATAACAGAAGGTGAATCAAAGACAGTGTCTACCAGACGTAAATGATGCGCCCACTAGCTATTTAGCATTAGCAGTGCAACGTAAGGGAAACAAGAGCCAAAATTCCTGCCACACAAACAAACATAAACTAAATGTTCATTCCTCACTCAACACTCCTTAAAGATAGCTTCTAAGCTATTAAAGTACTTACTTCCTCAAGAATGCATCACTGATAACTTATAAGATGTTTTGAAGATGCTTTTAAACAATCGCGGAATCTCCGTTCGGGATATACAACTTTTAGGACCCCAGGCTGCCCGCATAAAGGCATGAACGCAAATACACAAAATCCTAAGGACCCCGGTCTGCCCTCTAAGTTGCCTGAATAAAATTATATACAAAATGCTTACAACACATCAACGAAGAACAGAGGCAATTTATAACAGAAAATACTGGATAGTTAGCCAGTAAGCAAAGGCAAGTGTGATCTTAATGGATCAGTAACTTAAAAGGAGAATTACAATGTGGGGTCTCTGTGTGTATAAAAAAATAAAGATATTTTATACGTCTGAATATCATTATTATGTGAAACCCATACTCATCAATACATTACAGCTTTTAACTTTATCATTGGTCTACATAATCTTTATCCATGCTGATGAGGAAGTGATACATCAAGGTTTGCATAGTTGGAGCATATGTCCAGGAAAATTACACTGTTTTGATAAGTTCATGGTAAGACACGGGAAACTACACTGTAAGACTCCGGGACTTACACTGTAAGACGCGAGCATAACTACCCGATAGGTACCGCAAAATGTCAAGGTACATGTGTGAGAGTTACCCCTACAGTTGAGGAAACTACACTGTAAGAGGCGGGAAACTACACTGTAAGACGAGAGCGTAACTACCCGATAGGTACCGCAAAATGTCAAGGTACATGTGTGAGAGTTACCCCTACAGTTGAGGAAACTACACTGTAAGAGACGGGAAACTACACTGTAAGACGCGGGCTGTAATCTAAAGTGCTACCGAATCTTTTTTTACTGTCATTAGGAAAAAGAGAAGAGCTCTAAAACTTCTTGGTATGGATGGTGATGGGCAGGAGTAACAACTGGATTAATTTATCCGAATTATAGAATTACTGACTTAAACTAAAAATATTCCTTAAATAATTCCTCTGTCAGACAAAGTGATTTGATGCCGCAGTTAATGTTATTCTGATAGTTAAAGTGTAGGGACATTTAAAAAAAGAAAAGAAAAAAGAGCTAAAAATTATGTTATTCAGCTCATTTTGTATAAAAGTCACTTTCCCCTAAATTTTCAGTAAGATTGAGACATATGAAAAAAAATAAACTAAATTAGACAGTATTTAAAATAAATTGCGTTCTTATTCATGTTTGCAAGCAAAGCACATGTCTGAAAATGTATTTATTTTAGAACAATCAGGTGGAAATGGTGGGTGTGGGGAGAACTGAAAATATTTTTTCTAAAATGGGGGTGCAGCAAAAAAGAAAAAAATAAATAAATAAAAAGAAAATAAAAAAGGGAACTATTGTCCTTGCTGTAGGAGGGGTGATCCGCAAATACCAAGGTCAGTCCAAATGCTGCGTTCCATTTGTACTCAGAACTGGGAAGTCAGAAGTGGGAGTGACTTCATGCCTGAGTTCAGAGTTCCAGTTGCCAAGTTGGAAAATCTTACCGTAAAAGTAATATTTCTGTATATAAACATCCAATAATACTGTATACAGCTGATTTATTGAAAAAAACAAAACAAAACAAATCAAAACAAAGAGTTCAAAAATAAAATGAATACTACTGGAGCTTAATAACGGTCTCCCCCAAACTCAGAATTTCCTACTCAGGGGTGGTGTGGGTGCTCCAACTTACAAGTCGGAAATTCCGACTTCCGAGTACAAATGGAACAAACCAATAGCTTTGCCTCCAACTGGCCTCTGGACCAATCAGATGGTAGAGGGTTTGTGGAGTAGTGAGTCTTAAAGAGAAAATAGCTAAAATGAGGTGTTTCAAACAGAGGCTGATATAGAGGTTTTCTAAAACACCAGTAGAACTTTTAACCCTTAAGTTATGTAAATATACTGGGGCACTAGAAGGACAAAATTAAGACTACACATCTCCCAACAACATCTCCCTCTTTAAATATCAGCAGAAGCATACTTATACTATACTCTATTTTACACATTTCCATGTTTCAGCCCCCACCAAGTTGATCAGGATGAAAGCTGCAGAAATGTAACGACTGGTGAGAGCAAGGGGAACTGTAAAGCTGGTAAAGGTTTAAATTTGAACTCAAAAGTGCTTTGAAATCTTTCTAATGTTGACATCTGTCCCAAACAGAAGAACAATGAGTTCACAGATGGAGTTCAGCTGAAGTAAAGGTTGAACAGACCTTCTTGGTTAACGAATCTATGCAGTGCTGAGTGGTATTGTGGGTAAAGTGGTCACCACAGCTTGATAGGAAAGAAAAAAATATGGAAAAACTGGCTTTGGGGTCATTCTGAAAGTCTTTTCTACCATCAGTGACTTCAGTGTGATTACAGCTGAACCACACAAACACCAGCTGAGAAACTATGTTCAAGCTTTGTAGGAAAACTTCAAGCTTCAAAAATCTGTCAAGCTGTAAATGTGATGGAAATTAATCCTTCATTGGTTATGTTTAGTCCAGGTCGGGGTCTTGCACTAAGTAGGGTCACTTAATAGCATGCAACACTCCATTTAAGTATTTCTGAACAATATAACCCATTACTGAGTAAGACTTCTTGTGTTATTTGAGCTCATATTCACAGCAGGAAGGTCACAAGAAAATACGGACAGAATAGAAATGTAAAAAGATAATCACTTCCCTGTTTGAGCCTGTTATTGTCCAGGCTCTCTGTGGTTAAAGGTGCAGTGTGAAGTGGCTGCTTTTACAGATTTGGTTGAACTGTTGTACAAAATTCAATATTAAAAGATTCAAAGGTTTTTTATTGTTAATTTACTGTTCATACAAGAACAAACAGAAAAATCAAATGCTGTTTCACTGTTCTGACGGTTAAAAAAAGAAAAAGAAAAGAAGTTTAGAAATTTTAAGAAATTAAACATAAAAATATGAGTAAAGAAAGTAAAGAAAACGAAACAGCCTATAAGTTTATAAGTGTGTTTAAAATAGGTGCTTTTCAACTGCAGGAACTAGGGAGTTTTTGACCCTTTTTGACCTCAGGGTCTAAATTTAGACCTGGGGTAATTGAACTATGACTTGCAGTGGCCCTGCCTGGGGGTAGAACTTTCCAGAAGTTTACTGACCCAACCAACATGATCACTCTTAAAGATGACACACTGGTTGATTAACTCATGTTTGGCAGGTTTGAATTATTTCTAAAAGCCCTAAAGGTCCTATCTGAAACAGCTTCAACACCTGTACGTATCTTCTTTAAAGTGTTTATTCCACAAAGCTGTCAGCCTTGCTGAATGGTCTTTATTGTTGTCTTACTGCCCTCTACTGGTGTGGTGGTGTACTGCACTTTTATTTTTCTCCACTTCTCTGACCTGAGAGTGCAGACAACAGTGGGCCACAGAAATCATTAAATTCCTGGACAAGAACCTAAAAACTCCAGTAGTTTTGAGGTGAAAGGTATTTAATAACAAACAACAATTATATGTCATGAAAGTATGAGGAGAATAAAAAAGGTGACATCTCGGAAAAGTAAACGTTGCAAACTGGATTTTGTTTGTTATTAAAAAGAAGTATCTCCTAAAGAAACATTTTCCCTTTGGTAGATCAATCTGTTTTGAATGATTACAAACATACACATGTCACCACTTTCTGCTGCTTGTGTCTGATTTTGGTTTAAAGTAAGGTGCAGGGGCAAAGCTAGCTTAGCAGCACATAATTCAGCTTTTGCACATCCCGGTTGTCTCTGTAGAGAAGCAGGCCTTGGTGTGACTGAAGTTAAGCCTAACCTTGGTTTTAATGGGTTTCATTTTATTTAACAATCCAAGTGTTGGACCTTGAATTGTCAAAGAACCCTGTCAGTATTTATGTGTGAATGAAGCACAAGCAAGTGTTTACTCTGAGATGTTTTCACCTTGCTCTAACATTCAACCATTCATCGGGGTATCAGTGTGTGTGTGTGTGTGTGTTTGTGTGCATGTGTGTGTGTGTGTGTGTGTGTGTGTGTGTGTGTGTGTGTGTGTGTGTGTGTGTGTGTGTGTGTGAGTGTGTGTGTGTGTGTGTGTGTGTGTGTGTGTGTTCCTCTGTTCAAGCAGGCTAATGCAACTCTTATCATCATCTCAGATTGCAGCGTAATTAAAACGTTCACATTTTCTCGTGCTTTGCTCAGCGTATTAGTGCGATAGCTTCGGCCGGAGGAGACTTTGATGGTTTATCTTTGAGGTCAGTTAAAATCACACTGACTTGCTGTTTTAGAAGAGCACAGACAAACACACAAAGATAACACAAATTAACATATTTATCCTTAAGATTGTTTGTAGATTGAATGCAATTTACAGCAAATATTTAACCTTTCAGCAGCATGTCCTCTCATAGGACGGTGGTCCTTGTTTTTAAATGTAAGTGCATTTTGTGTTGTACACTCAATGTGATGAAAAGGGGGCCAAACAATGTGATGCATGTTGTCTCTCCTTTTTTTTGACAAAATTTTCAGAAATAACCTGATTAACCAATGAAGGAAAAATCTCTGGACTCAAGCTCTGATGTCAGCCCAGACAGTGAGAAGAAATGACATGAAAAAGTATGTACTTTTTATACCTGCTGTCAGTTTGCAAACAGCGAATTTATGCAACTCAGCTGACCATTTTAACAACCACTGACAATGGTCTCATGTTTCAGCCAATACAGTAACAGTGTAACTGAAGCTGGTGACTCGCAGTCTCATGTGTTCACATTCAGTCAGTCAGTCAGTCAGTCAGTCAGTCAGTCAGTCATTCATTAAATCTACTGAACAGTAGCTTTGACACAAATCACTTACTGACTGGTGTTCACCAAAAGTACTAGCATGGAGCTCCACTTCTGGATCTCTCTTCCTCTCAGTCAGACAGTCAGTGAGCGATTTGTGAACTGAATGTAGTAAACATAATGGTGGGGGAAAATATAAAGAATTGTGTATAATAATAGACACAACTTCAATCTCTTCTCCTATAGCCTCTGTCATCTTGCTTCAGCTCTCTTCCCTGTAGTGATGTTCAGTATCACCAATTTCCTTCCCGATCCGATACTGAGCAAAATTCAGGCTGGTATCAGGGATACTGAACCCATAGCTATATTTTGTGTACTTACATGCAATGTGTCAGGTAAATCTAAAAGAAAAATTAGCGCATTTCAAATCGTATCACTAAATAGAAATTGCCAGTGCAATATCTAACAAAATAAATAAATGCCACAATAATTGCATTAGTTTGTCATTGCCTACATTTTGAATTATTTCTTCAACAGTTAAAGCAAATTAGACAAGTTGTAAAATATAATGGATTTATTTGATAAATACAATGTTATTTTTCATTTATCTTTTAAAGGTCTTTCAAAGAACTTATTTTTCTCAACTCACCGTGACTGTTTTATTGTAATTGTTCGCTGTAATTTAATGACACCTAGTGTTTGTAATCCACATTAAATGATCAATTCTTTAGGGCAGTGGTCCCCAACCCCTGGGCCGTGGACCAGTACTGGTCCGTGGGTCAATTAGTGCTGGGCCATGCATAAAAAATACTCAACTTACTTTGTATAAGTTTGATTTATCATCTGATTCTGAATGATATTTTATTTTGAAAAATGACGGTATTCTCTCTAACACACCTGTCTATGACTTATTCTTTACGCCAAACCCCCCAAGCCAGCAAAATGGACAAAAAACAAACATCTTTGGAAAGTTTCTCTGGGCAGAGTGATAGACCCAATGAGGAGACAGAAGTATAGCCGGTCTGTGAAAATATTGTCTGACATTAAAACCAGTCCGTGGTGCAAAAAAAGGTTGGGGACTGCTGCTTTAGGGAACCGTACCTGAAATAATCTCTGCTTTTTTTTGCCTACGTGAGATTATCTCCTTGATACACATATGATTTTCAATCAAACTTGTGCAGCTATTTATTCGAGCATGCATTTATTTTGTTACTTATCTCATAACCACATGTATTAATTCAAACAACTCCAACAACAGCAGTGCTCTACTTATACTACAAGCATTGTCTTGGCTGTTTGTGAAGCTAAAATAGCTTCACACGACTTTTTTACGCTCTGCCATTCTGTCCTGTACAAACTGCAGACTATAGGCTGAGACTGAGTGAGAGTGAGTGAGACTGAGTGACAGACTGAACAGTGTGCAGTTGAGCTTATGCATCAAGCACTTAACCAGGAGGAAGAAAAAGTAGTTCCCACTGAACGATGTATCATTCAGACACATTCTCAACAGTATGGCTACTTTTCACTGTGTTCCTGTTAATGATTTACAGCAGCAGTCCCCAACCTTTTCACACCACGGACCAGTTTAATGTCAGACAATATTTTCATGGACCGGCTCTTCTTCTGTCTCCTCACTGGATCTTTTACCCTGCCTAAAAAAAACACTTTCCAAAGATGTTTGTTTTTGTCCATTTTGCTAGTTTTTTTTTTTTTTTTTTTTTTGGGGGGGGGGGCATCAAGAATGAGTCATAGACAGGTATGGCAGAGAGAATCTGGTCAAAATAAAACATCATTCAGAATCATAAAATGAATCAAACTAAAATAATTTAAGTTGAGTATTTTTGAGTGCGGCTTGGTACCAATTGACCCACGGACCAGTACCGGTCCATGGCCCGAGGGGTTGGGGACCACCAATTTACAGGACCTCAAATGACTAAAGTATTAAAAGTATTGATGCTTTGCTTTGAGAATCAATTTTGGAGCACAGAGAGGTGACATCTGGAGTATTGATATCTCAGTATCGATCAGCACATCACTACTTCCCTCGCAGTTTTTGCCTCCTCTGCGTCCCTGTGTGTCCTAAATATCCAGAGTTCTGCAGGGATCTCCAGAGGTTTGGACGATGAGCCGGCTTCAGAGCAACCAGCTGAGCTCAGTGTGAACATAGAATCAACAACAGCAACAGCAGAGAGGTAAAGTTTTAAAAACTGTCTCTCCAAGTTAAGTGAAAAAAAAAAACAGAATAAAATAAGGGAAAGAAGAAACAGGAGAACAACCAGAGCAATGTGTTTTCTCTAGACTGCTCTGTATTTAAGTTTCTTTGTCCTTTGTTGAAATCAATAGACTGGAGCGATGAGTAACCTGTAATAAAGACTGGAGGCTGGAGGAGCTAGCTCTGCTAGTGTTAGCCACATATGGCACTGTTTACCCACAGACTTTTCAAGCTCTGTTGAATAAACTGTGATAATTTTGGCTGCTTCTTGAGTGTTTTTGTATCTTTTGACGATTTGGTTCCAGAAATTCACTTTACCATTTAACCCAACTGTGTTTGCCTAAAAACACGCCAAAGAGTACGTTTCTAAAACCCAGCATTGCCTTAAAAATATAAGGAAATCAAAAGTGTTGATCCAAAGGAAAAGGACTTCTTTTCTGGGTGCACTTTGGCTTACCCACAAAAATCTGCACACTCACACACACACACCTCATTCCATCAGGACGAAACACACAGCGAGTCCAAACCAGCAGGCTGTCACTTCCACTAAAGCACTTGGTTTGTTTCACTGATGCCTCATGCTTGCAAAATAAATTGATTTCTAAAATAAAATCACAGTGATGCTCGCTCTGGTTACCCCCATTGAGGCTTCTGTCACACTGATTACAGTTGTTTGTGCCTTCGATCCTGACCCACAGACACCAACAACAGCCAGGGCAGCTTTAATCTCCTCTTTACACTTTAAAAATTAAACACAAGCTTGTGATTTATATTTCATATTCCTGAGCTGGCTTCATAATGCATTATGTTGTGCTCTGTGAACAAAATCAAAGGTCATATATTGTTCTTTGTAAAACAACGTGTAATAGGTTTCTGAGGAGGGCGGTGTGGGGCCGCTGCAGACCAGACAAAGGTATGAGACAAAGATGAATAGGTGTAAGCTTATTATTTACATTGATGTAATTATGCTTGGTGATCTCCAGAGCCTCCTCGGAATAAAATGAGCTTCCATTATCTGTGGCTTGTATGAAAATTCACGGCTCACACTGGAAGGTGTTCGGTTTGTGTGGACACAGCGGGGAGAGTGGCACTGCATTAGCATAACATCAATGTCAAGCTTACATCCCTGAGTCTGGCTAATCAGTATTCCTGCTGTCATATTAGTGTGGCACTCCGAATCTAAAGCATAAAGGTATCCGGTAATATCCCCAATCAGCCGTGTCTATATATGCTGCAGTTACACTCCACTGGAATATATAAAAAAATTCAACTGTGCTGCCCACGGGTGTAAATTATAGACGAGCAGAGGCTGGGGAAGGGGATGTTCTGTAATGAGAGAGCACATTATCTCTTTTTTTAGCGAGGAGGACAATGGTTATGTTTCTTTTAGAGCAGGGTTGTCAAACTTTCTCCGATGAGTGCGGCTCTTTGAATTGAAATATTTTCAGCCAGGTACCACCTGACCTCCTGGAATAGTGTGAGCTGGAGCTGTCTGGCAGACGACAAAAACTGCTCTCATGCAACCTCAACCATTATAAATAACTAATTTGTGCAAACTAAGAGGTCTAAATAAAGTTTCTGGAGACTGTTGTGCAAGACCATCATAGGGATCTGTCCATTTCACTTTCACATGTACTTTTCTTTTTCTGTCACGATTGGTGGAGAGATGTTGACTTTCAGTTAGCTCTGGACTAAATTACTCTGCACGAGGAGTTGTAATGCATTTGTTTAATCAGGAATTACAACTTATCTTAGGATCATATTTATAAAACAAACTTATTGTGTCCTATTATATTTCATGATCTGGTATCATACTGTATGAACATGTGTACTGATTTTTATCATGTGTTACTGTCATATGTTGCTCTTTTGTTCTGGGTTTCCTTTGAGTTTAATCTGTCTCCGATTTTCTTTTTCTCTTTGTGGATTTTGTTTTTCATGGCTTGTTTCCTCATTCTCATCCATTATCTTTGTGCTGACTTTAAAAGCAGTTTTCAGTTCGGTTCAGAAATAAGTGTCAGAGTGACCCCTCTGTATTTGTTTATATTTTGGTTTTCAAAAGTTGCGTCGTAGTGAGCGCTCTTACCACAATTTTTTTCTAGAGACGACCTCTGACTTATCTGTTAACTTGTGTTTTGTTTTTGCTTCATTCGACGTATGTTGAGCTAACCCAAGCTATTTTATGTCTTTTCGTGATGTTAAAGCCTTGGAGACTTTGTCTGTAAGTAGAGCATGAAGCTCAAATATGGTTTCATTTTCTGTAATATGACAGTTTCGTGGTGGATTCACAGTCCAGGAAAAGCAAGCCCTGTGTCTTTTTGTAGAGTTTAGAATCCTTGTTAGCTAGCTGTCTGGTTGCACTCCCATACATGTGCTGGGAGGACTCTTAATGTCTTCCTTCTTGTCTGTGAACCAGATGCTCATTCGATGCTAGTGCCAGAGATAGCGCTAGCGCTTAGTTGGTTCTAATCACATTTTTCCTAAGAATTACTTTGGTTTTCCTTTGGCAAGGGGCCAAGTTGGAGCCTGTAACTCATCAGTATGTCACTGCATATGTTGCTATCAACTTGAGGAAGCTTGCGCCATATGGAAGCCTACGAAGCAACAATGGAGGAGCTCATTGTAAGCATGCACTGCAGCTTTGACACCACCTCCATCACAAGTTTTGAATGAGAAACTCAACAAAATAACAGGCGACTTGCTCAGCAGCTTTTCTTTTTAAGAAAGGCTGTTTTCCTCTGCTGATTGTTGGTCATAGTAGCCTAACCCGGCTACATAGTCAGTGCTTCGCTCTGGCCCAGAAAAGAGTTGGTGCTTGCTAAGCACCAGTTTTTAGCACCTGTCGCCTGTGCTTTGTTGGCGGAAACACAAAGAGCCCAGACACTAGCCTAGAACTAGCACCAGTTCTGTCAAAAAGGGATATATGTCTTCTTTTGTATCTGTGCGTTTCCTGTTTTAATTTGCAACTGGTCTGGTTTGGTTTTACCTCCTCTTTGATTGCACCCTGATTATTTACAGCTTCTGTCTCCTGTCACACCTCTGTGTATTTATTCTCTGGCTGATTTTCAAATCATCTATAAACGATAAGGTGTAAATTAGTAAATCTTAAGTTTTGCCTGCTGCTCTCAAAAGTTCTCCTAAGGGCGTTGAAAACAACACTTCAGGAACACCGACACTGACACGTGGCTCAGGGGTTTCCAAAAGAGGGTCGACAGCTCCTCATTCATATTTATATCTATGAACTGTGAAAATAACAGCTGCATGCTGGATTTGTTAACTCTTTCTTGTGGTAATTTGTGTGCTCAAACATACTTGTACCATCATTACAGACTGATAAAACTAGACCTTACCTGTTCCTCAGGTGTCTCTTGATACCAGATGATAAGTGGTCAGTTTTCTGTAGTGTTACGTGCTGCGTAAACATCAGCAAACTCTGCTACCGACCAAGGAAAATGTTCTCCATTAGGGGGCAATGTGGTAAAATTATGTTAGAATTTTTTATGGCAGGATCAGGATCCGGATTTTTTCAGGATTGAGTTTTTTCATTTTCAGACTATTTTTAACCTCAAACAACATTTCAGCCCCGAATATTTCATAAAAAATTATCTGAACATAATTTTTCTTCTTCTTTTTTTGACTTTTCTGAACCACTCCATAACTTGAATCTAGTTTTGTGTCCTCCAATGTCTTTTCTAAACTCTCACATTTGATAAATCATCATGGTAAATCCATTCATCTAAAAACACCAGCTTTTAGAGTTGTTAAGTTTCTGCAGAGCGAACAGAGCTTTAGCTTTAGACAAGCAGCTTACGCACAGTCCAGCTGTAGTTAAGTGATACCTCAACCTACCTTGACAGAAAGTGTAAACGTACATGATTTAGAACATGGTTGATTTCAGTGCGGTAATTAATCAATGTATGAAAGCTGTATAAAAAATGGCTTCCAGGGCCTGACTTTGGACTATTAGGGTTTTTTTCTAAGGCGGAATCAATGAAGCTTATACTTTATTTAGATCTTTTCCTGTATGTTTTCTGTTTGGTTATTCTGGTGTATTTAGATAAGGTGAAAAATAAAATATTCTATGGAAAATGAGAAAAGCTGAAGTCTATCTTACATACAAAACTAATGGAAGCAGTGTGAGGCAAAAAGCATCTGGATGAAGAAAAACATGTTAAGATTAATGTGGAGCTCTTCCAGCTGGTTCAGTATGCAAGAACATGCGTGCAGAGATTTTAGCCATGCATATATAGAACAGTGATGTTCTCTCTGAGCTTAAAGCAGGACTAATAAACCCTCCATGGTGCCTTGTGGTCTGTGCTCTCTGTGGAGGAAGATTATAACTATATATATACTGCATGTGTTTTACTTGGCCCTGCTTCCTGCTTCTCTGATTAACACTTCCTCCACCGCTCCAGTCTTTTTAAAATTAACCTCAAAATGGACCAAGAATGATGTTCTACACAGTCGCGTGTAGAAGCGTCATTTCTGCTTGTCAGACTTTATTTATTTCACTTACAGCAATAGGAAAAAAACAAAACAAAAGAGATGTTAATGCCGTGACAGGAAGAATCTGAGGGTTTGTGTTGCTCTTGAATCAATTTCCATCCATAACAACAGCAGCCAGGAGCGTTTTACCATGGAAAGAAAAGCAAAGAAACCCCTGATTCCCACTATTTCCCACAAGGCTGCATATTATCCATGTAACACGCAGACAATTATGTGCAATTTATTTCTATGCAAAGCAATCGGTGATCAGGAAACATCCACACACAGACGTGTGCTGCACCATGTTCAGTGTGTGAGAGTCATATGGGAGGTGATTAATTATGGTTCATACAGCCTATTACACATGCTCGCTATGCTTCGCAGCAACATGTCGAAATGCAAAGCAGCATATTCTCATGAGAGGGGTCAGAGCCTGAACCGCCTGAACCATCACAGACGGTTTTTAAAGACAGAGTGCCCCTTTAATGTGAGATGTCGACAGCTGCCGATTGTCATTCAGAACTGAAAGAGTCGCCTGGTGCTGATTGGTCATAAACCTGATACAAACTGGTTTTAGGACAAAAGCAGAAGATGACAAACATGTGCAAGGCATCAGATTACAAAGAAACCCAGAGGCGAACAAAGACAATTCTTCAAGTTCTGATCATGAATACTCCATGAGATTAATGCTTTACATACATGAGGAGAGAACTCAAGGCTTTCTGTTTTTATGTCAGCATATGTTTCTGTTCTATTAACACCCCAAAAACCATCCTCAGAAATGTTCCCCCAATTTCATATGATGGCATCACACAGCTGCTGCAGATTTGCCATCCTGAAAAGCCATGATGAGAATCTTCCATTTCACCACATCCCAAAGGAACTCTACTGGATTGAGATGCAGAGACTGTGTTCAAGAAACCAGTTTGAGATGGTTAACTAAGATGGGTACACTGTGCTCATAAAGGGATGGACATGGTCAGCAACAATACTCAGGTAGGCTGTGGACTTTAAACCAGGTTCAGCTGGTACTAAGGGGCCCAAAGTGAGCCAGAAAATCTCCCACACCATGACACCACCAGCAGCAGCCTGAAGAGTTGATGCTTTCATGTTGTTTCCTCCAAATTATGAACCTACCATCTGAATGTGGAAGTTATGGAGAATGGTGAGACTTTCTGAGGACAGATTGTTGGATGGAAACAAAAGACAAACATATGACGTTTCTCTGCAGAACAGCTGGACAAACAGCTGGAAGAGGACTGAATATCAGCCGGACAGCGATGAAGAAGACGAAGCAGAGGTCTGTGGGAGAACGGTTCATTTCAGCCTCGCTGAACTGTGGGGAAGCTGTCGGCTGAGTGAGTGATTTCTCTTTTTCTCCTCTCAACAGATACATAATCAATAACTCCTCCAACCACCAACGTGTTTACTGTCAGACACTTCTGACTCGTCTTTCCTGATGTAACTTTTGACTCTGAGTCTGTGGCCCACACTGTCCAATTAATAATTCAAAGGGTCAGAGTGATTTCGTCAAGTGGGAATATTTGAGGTAGCATGTCAACACGTTTTAAGATGATGATAATATTTTATTTTCTTGTAATTGGTCACTTTCAATCTGGGATTTTTAATAAGTTACCTGGAGCTCGGTCATCTTAGCCTCCCATCAAGACTACAGTTAAGTGCTCTTGAGGAAGTTTCCATTTCCATCTGTTTGTTTCTCATTAATAGAGTGATCCAACAACCATTTATCAAACCCTCACAGGCTTGTTTGTATCAAGTAGCTGAGCTAATTCTAGAAAGAAGAATCAAAACACAGATGTCTGTGTAAAGTGCACCATTGAGGGTATTGTTGGTGCTTTACAATGCTGATAAAAAACCCTGTGTTTGCACATTCCTCTGTCTGTAAAATGAAACACTAACAGACTAATCCAAAAGCAGATGAAAACAAAAGGCCTAAGAAGCAAACACTTTCTATTTGCAGGGTTTCATATCAGATTTTACCTTGTTTTTGTTTATTTAATGGAAAACAGATGAAATATACAAGTGTAAATAGACCCCCCCATCACCACCTGTTTCAGTCTTGATTTTTAAATTTTATATTACTTTATTTCCTTGCTTGTTATTTTAATGCACAAATGTCCCAGTCTGCTGCACTATGTTGCCACGTTTCTATATTGGTACTTCCGACAGTCTCTTAAAGCATGAGACAAGCTGACCGTCATCTCCTGTTGGTAATACATTAGTTATTATGGGTAAATGATTTTAAAAAAAATGGGCAAGAAAAAAAAAACAACTTTCCCCAGCTGAAGTTTGAGAGACTAAACATCTACAAACAGATTTTCCTTTCCACTTCTTGCAAATGTTTGTCACATCCTCTTAAGAACGCTGATGTCTGCTCAGATGACAGCTGGTTGGTTTACAGGTTTGGATGGTAGCAGCAAATATTTACTCTCCAACACTTTGGGACAAAACAGCTCAGACAGCTCAGACACCTTTTTACTTTTCTACATTCATGTGCAGGTATTTGTGGACAAATTTAGGCTTCCTAAGTCTGGAACCTGGGACTCAACATGAGGGGAGAAAAGTTAGAATGATTTAAGGGGCCGATAACTGACAGAGTCCCTTAAAGAAATCAGAAAAATGTATTTTTACACATTAGATGTTAAACCTAGTACCATAAAAAGACACAGTCCGCATAGTGTACTGTCTTCACTGCCACTTTAGCCAAGCAGTCTGGTTTAGATCAGTACAGTTTGGTATCAGTGTAATTTATTCCATATCCAGTTTAGAATCCAAAATCGGAAAACGGATAACGACTTGTTATTTTATTTTTCGTTTTCAAATCAAAAATCGGAAATCAAATAACGGCCTATTTTTCACTGTCTTGATTTTGTTTTGAAATTAAAAATTTAGTATGAGAGAATGGAATTATCATGGGATTTTTCTTCTATTCATTTTTGGTTTGTATCATTTTCAATGTGTTGTGACCCAGGAGTTGTTGACATTTTATTTTCTCAGGAAGGTCAGTCAGTCTCTGCCAGGTGATTCCATTTATGGGTAAATCAAGCAACACGATAGCTAACGTTTTACAGTTATCATTAGTTAACGTTTTTGTCAAGGATGAACGTGTACATGCTTTTTAAAGAGGGGAAGCATGTCACACTTAGGAGGCATCAGTAACATGAAGTTTCTGCCTGAGGTTGTGTTGGATGCAGAAACGTCCGACACTCATTGCAGAGTATCTCCGGACACCCATGTCCTGCAACGTCTCTGAAATGTCTGTGTGGGTCTTACCAGCTTCGAACAACTGGTTAATAACATCGTTGTATTGTTCTTGTGCGACCACAGTGGTCTATGTATATGTCACTCACTGTATATCGCCTTCTCTATCTCTGTGAACAGGTTTCAAGATCCGCGTGGTTAAAGAGTGGCTCTCTGAGAAAAAGACAACAACTTCCAGGTCATAACACATCGAAAATGATACAAACCAAAAATGAATAGAACAAAAATCCCATGATAATTCCATTCTCTTATAATCTATTTTTAATTTCAAAACAAAATCAAAACAGCGAAAATGGGCTGTTATTTGTTTTCCGAATTTTTGATTTGAAAACGAGAAATGAAATAAAAAGTTGTTATCCATTTTCCAATTTTGGATTCTAAAACAGATATGAAATGAACAAATGATACACTGATAGTTAAGCCTGGTCCTGTTTGCATTTTCACAGCCAACTGTGTCCCCTTGTGGTAGTCGGCGTGTAAGCTGGATGCCGACAACCGCATCATTAACGTAATACTTTGACGCTATAGCAGTGTGACACAGTGTACTCACTAATAAATCCAACGAGGAAGAAAATGCGAAACAGTAAACACAGAAACAACAAAAGACATCCAGCATTTCGTCCTCTTTGTGATTTTCATGTGGCCCTTTGATACAAAGTGCAATCAAGTGTTGTTTCAGAGAAGACTGTCAGTCGGTGGAAATGCAGTAAAATACATGCCATGCCGAGATGAACTGAACTGGACTGCTTGGTGGAAACGGGGCTTTTGTGGCTAAACTCCCCCCTAAGACGGTTTGGTTCTCCTTGAAACATCTCAAGCACCTCTGCCTTAAGATGAAGAGTGAAGAGTGCAGCATCCTGTCATTGCTCCTGAAAAGACAAGAAACAGAATGGTGTCAGGTAGAGAAAGGTCAACAGTTGGTCATGATTGCAAAAAAATAAAAAATAAAAAAAATAAAAGCAATTAACTGATTATCTCATTTCTTAAAAAAAAAAAAAAAGAAAAAAGTCATTTGGACTTTTAAGACAAATGAGAAAAAAAAGGTCTCTGTTCAATATATGAAAAGACACAAATGGAATTGCTTGTAAATCTTTTGTTTTTAAATTGTAGTAAAGATATTTGATCTGGAGCTCCGCTTCATTCCAGGGCTTCACAGAGAGTATGATCTCATTGTTTAGCTGCACATTTTCACTGATTTGATACACTCTAACCGCTCCCCTGGTGTTGCTCTGGCCTCGGAAGGCAGCTGTTTAAAGTAAAACAACAAAAAACAAATCTCTGCTCATTACCTGCCCGGACTCTCTCAGCGGTTTATCGGCAGCTGGTGAACACAGTGGAGCCTGTGGCTTTCAGAGAGGAAGATATTTCCCTCAGGAATCAGGGAGTGAATATTGGACTTACATTCTCCAGATGGTTTTTCAAATCAACTTTAAAAGGTGATGATACAGATAGTGTAAGTCATGCATGTCAATTTCCTGATGACACCTCGTTCCTGCTGCCCCCTAGTGATCAAAACTTTTAAATACAGGTCCTGTAATTTAAATTTTAAGATCCAAGGTAACACTTTTCATTCAGATGTGCTGGGGCGTCTTCATGATGAGGGTTTGGTGCTATGAAAGTTTTCCAAATGGGTCTTGTGAAACGATTTACTCCCTACATCCAGGCACTTAGATTCATCTGGCTTCCTAATGTTGACTGTGAAAACAGCATGTTAGCTTCTTATGTCGTGCCGGACACTTATTTTGCTTATCCATCTTTGTTAATGTCCCATCACGATGTGCATACACTTATTTTAGCCTATAATGGGCAAATTTATTGTATGAAATGCACTTCCAGTTCTTTATTTGATCATCAAAAACCCCACTTGTCTGACCAGTAAAATGGTATTAAACAGAGGGAGAGGTATTCTGTTGTGTAATAGTATCTTCCTTATGCTGCTTAGAGAAGTCAGTGACTGTAGCAAAGGTGGATCAGTTATCTCTGGCGAGGGTTAGGTCACAATATTGAAGACAACAGTAGTCCACCAGAGCTGGTTTCATAAAAATGACTCCTAAATTTTGTCAGGAAGTCACATGGTTGTTAAAATACAATGTACTGTATTGTGATTGACTGGCAACCAGTCCAGGGTGTACCCTGCCTCTCGCCCAATGACAGCTGGGATAGGCTCCAGCCACCAATGACCCTGAACAGGATAAGTGGTCCGGAAAAGGAATGAATGAACAATGTATTGTTTTGTGTCATTTATTTTTTAAAAGTGTGTTCAAAAATAAAAGTGTAAAAGTAATTTAGGTTTTGAATTCTTTAAATACAAAAGGGATCTTAGGGTTTAACCCTTTAACCCCTCAGATTTTCCAGGACTTTGAAGATGCTCTGCAACAATAGGCCTAAAAAGAAGCACTTATCATACAGTTATATTGAACAGGAGAAACTCAGCAACAATTGCCTTCAAGTTACAAGGACAAATTTCTCAAGTGTTCTTCTTATTATGACACCAGAATGATTCAAGTAGACCTTGTAGATGCAGAGATATACTGTGTAAACTCTGTACTTTTCAATTTGGGTTTGTCATTTTTCCAGCAGAGACCCAAAAAGAGGCCAGGGCTTAAAGGGTTTAGTTATTGAAGATGTTGAAGAAGCTCAGTCCTGGACCCTGTGGAGGTGGAGGCTGGCTGAACTGGACAATGATGGACAAGCTGTCATCATCTATTTTCTTATGAACCTATTCTATTCTATTCTATTCTATTCTATTCTATTCTATTCTATTCTATTCTATTCTATTCTATGTATGTCCACCGCCCAGTGGGTGGGCTACAGGAGTTCAAAGAGGAGCTCTCTGCTCAGTCTTGGTTTGAATGCACCACAGTCAGCGGCTCAGCTTTGTTTTGCATCACTGCTGTTGTTCAGCGAGTGTTTTTTCATGAGTTGTTGTGAAATTCTCAAATTGAGTGTTTTCATATTTTGCACTATGGTAAATATTTTTTCATTGCACTTGCAAGGTCAGAAACACAACACATTCTACCTAAAGTTAAAGGCTAATAGCTAACGACTGACTTAAAGGGAAATCTGCAGCTTTAGCACAAAGAATCAACAATCAATGGGTTACATATATGAATCGGAAAAAAACACAATTATTTAAACACCCCGGGAGGTGGTATGGTCCTCATGCAACACATCATGCATTGCAATCCAATTTTTTTTTTTCATCCTGTGCAGCAATCGTGCTTTATTAAAGGAAGTCTGTTGCTTTTGTTGCTGAATGTATTACTCAGATCCTGCAGTAGCATGCCTAAAGCTGTACATAACTGTTATTAATGAGCTCATGGATGCATTGTGTGTTTTAAAGTGATGAACAAATAAATTTCAATGCAAGGCCACTGGCCCTGCTAAAAATGAACAGCACGTTAATGAAAATATTCTCATGTTTACTGGCCAATTCTTTCATTAATGTCAGAGGAAAAGAACAGCAGAATAAATGGTTCATAAGACAGATTTTGGAGTTTTGCATTAATATCTAATTGAGCTCAATATATTATAAATCATCTTAACAACACAGGGGTTTCATAGCGACCAGTGCCTGTGCAGAAATATGTTTCCTGCAAGAGCAGGAGCAGCAGCCCAGAAAAAAATGTTACACAATTATTTTTAACATTTTCTCCAGCAGTGAATCTTCAGCTGTGGTATTAATACCAGAAATTTGTCATTGCTAATTATTTCAGTTCAAAAAAGTAGTTTTGGAGTGCTGATTTTTGGAATAAGATAAGTTTTAGCTTCATAAAAATAAAAAGTAAATAAAATGTAATGAATAAATAAAAACTGTCACTCTCACACTCTGCATTCAGAACCTCAGGAACTCTGCGTGCCCGCCTGTCACTCTCACAGTCGTACATCCGAGACATGTGTTGCAGCTGACAGCTTCTGCAAAGCTCATACTACATCAGATAATGGTCACGACATTTCCAGGCTGCAAAGCATGCTGGGACAGTGCAGCGGGCAGCAGAAATGACATGTCAAGCCACTTGGCTGCCTAAAAGGATAAAGAGCTTCTTGCCTGCCTGCCTCTGTGTGGCGGCTTTGCCTCCTGACCGAGGATGCTTACTGTAAAGTATTCTTAAAGCCGTCTGAAAGCTACTGTTTGGGAGGACGTTTGGCTGTTTGCAAGGCTCAGAGTTCTTTGTGGTGCTGAGCTGAGTGTCTGTATTGCTTCAGTCTGTCTGGAGGCTAAGCATCACCATTCACTCTGAGCCAGATTTTTTTTCTTCTGTCGTTGTACCTCACGTCTCTTGTCCTTAAATTTTCTTTAGGAGCTCATGAATACGTCTCGTTTTTTCAAGTGTTTGTTAATAAAGTTGAAAGATTCCGATGTCTGATTGGTAAATGAGACACCATAGGTTACAGAGTCTTTGCAGAATTCACTTTTAAAGCTAAAACTCTGTCTAAAGAATCCTAAAGGCCGGACTATTTGGCATCGTGTCAAACATCAGACGCAAGAATCTACTTCACCAAGAACCTTGCAAATTGGAAGTTAGAAGTCTGAAGCAAAACTGACTTCAATCAGCTAAAGAACTATTGAGTTTGTTAGAGGAGGACAAAGAAAAACAAGACTAAGGATTTTTTTCATCTGGCACTGTCAACATGACCTGTGTTTTCAGATTTAAAGGGCACTTATTCCAGTTACAAGACTGAGAGAGAGTCTTGTAGTGTTAGTATATGTGAGTACCTCCCAAACCTCAAGCTCAGGGCTTGAATGCACGTCCAGACATTATACAAACAGGACAGCATATCATATGGAATGGCCCATCTCGCCGTAGTGTTAGCTGCATGTACTACTGCAAATAATTGTCCAGTTTATCACAGCACCATGAAAGAGAGGCAGGTGAAGATAGAAGTTGAAAGAGGGGGTATTGACTTGTTGTTGTTGTTGTTGTTGTTGTTGTTGTTGTTGTTGTTGTTGTTTTGGTCTTTATTCTGTCCCTCTGGTGCCCCTGTAGTGTCTTTACATGATTTAAAGGTACAACACAACAACAACAACAACAACAACAACAACAACAACAAAAACAACAAAACCCTATTTTTCTCTTTTTGTGTTTTAGAAAACCCTTTTTCAATCCTCTGTCTGAAACGCTTCACTTTGGCTGCTGTCTCTTTAAGGCTCCCAAATCCATAAACCCCCTTACCTCTGATTGGTCAGCCATTTGGAGGCCTGTCAAGGGCAGAGCTCAAGGCAGACTTTGGTGTTTGAGGCTCTCTGCCTCTCCATCGTGTCATTAACATATTCCTTGTGTGATGATCTCATCATTTCAACATGTCTTGTGAAGACCTGGTGATATTTTTAAACTCGAGCATTTCCAGATTTAGAGATTCCAACAGCACATCAATATATACAGATTTGAAAAACCACACACATCTATTCTGAACATGAAGAATGGACATTGCAAGAATGTAGAATGAACAAACAGTTGTCATCAGCGAGTCAATAATAAAAGAAAATCAAAGAGAAAGAGAGAATTTGGTCAAAGCTCTTGAACAGAGTAAATGTATGTGGTGTTCCTGGGTGCACAGTAGAAAACCTCAAAAACGAAATAAGAAATATGAAAGCTGCACTCTGGTACAAGCACCTCAGCAACACTCCAGTAAGTGCCTTGCTGGTTCAAGACTCGAGTTGGTAACTGGAACCCTGTGCCCTGTGCCCCCTGTTGGCATCCAGCGGCGTGTAAGCTGGATGCTGACAGCCACGTCAGTTACATAATAGTGTGACACCATAGCAGTGCGACACAGTTTACCCTGCTAATAAATTCACCCAAAAAAAAAATGTGACACAGTAAACAAAGAGCAACTATGGAAGACATGCAGTATTTCGTCCTCTCTGTGATTGGCATGTAGCTCTTTGATACAAAGTGCAATCAAGGTTTGTGTCAGAGAAGACTGTGTGCTGCCAGGAGAAATGCAGCCGCTATCACACAGTGAGTGACGATTCTTTTCAACAATAACGGTCTGCAGTGTTGTAGCTCCACCTTCTGGGATCAGATCAGTTTAGTCTAGCACCCCTACGGAAGGGTGCCAAAAAGTGGGACAGCTTGTCTTGCTTATTAGGGGTCTGTCCCTTGACTGATCAGTGAAAACGCCCTGAAATGTGTGCTGTGCTGAGACGAACTGAACTGAGCTTCTTTCTAGAAATGGGGCTTAAATTGTCCAGTGACAGCTGTGATGGACTCCAGCCCTCCTGCTGTGACCCTTAAAGGGAAAACTATTAAAGGTGATCATCATTGCCAAATTAGCGACTTTGTGACTATATGTAGCAAGTTTTCAAACCCCTTAGGTGACTCTTTTTCAGAATGATGACAAATTTAGCAACTCTTTCTGGATTTTGTAGACTCTAAAGTGAAAGCATGTATCAATCTTACGCTTCCAGACCACTCACAGGTGGACAAGTCCTCCCTGTTCACAGCAGTCCCTCTCAGCTGCAGCCAGAGCAAGAAACTGCACACAAATAATCGTGCATGCAAGGGTCCCTTTATGGTTACTTTTGCCAGCTAAGGAAGGAAGTTTTGTAAATTTGACATAAAAAAAAGTTCATTTGTATTTCTAAGTGCTGTTTTTCACTTTTCTGTCTCTCCCACATTGTTCCTCTCTCCTACAGCGTCCATGGCAATTACATGCAATTGGACAATTATGCAAATAACTAATTATGCAAATTGGGAGAAGATATCATTTAGTGACAAACATTTGTCATTCCTCTGTGCAGGGAGGTAGATTTGTTTCATTTTGGCAAACTCAGAGTTAATTCTGAAGCTTCAACAACAGGAGGGGTGAGCAAGGCAGTGTTTCTATCCAGAATTTTACCCCTTGACAACAACAACACTTGAAACTTCCATTTTCTTTCAACGTACCTTGAGGTCAGCTTTGGAGGAAATTCCACCAGGATGACAAGATTAGTCATTAATCACTTCTAATATAAGTTAGAGGAGGAAAAAGGTACACTTTGTCCACAAGGAGGCACCAAAATGAACACATAGTAGCTTTAACAAAGCCTCAGGAAAGAAGTTGGATTGCTAAGTTGAAGGAAAAATGTAGAAGATACACCCTGCATGTTGAAAAGGTTTTCTTCTGAATGGTTTTCATTATTAAAAACTTTACGTCATCAGTTTTAAAATGTTATGAGGAAAGCTCAGATATCACTCCCTGGCATGGTGCATTATTCTTTGATCACTTCACATCCTGACATGGATTAAATTCTTATCACTACTCATCTGTAGACAAGCCTTTGAGATCACCTCACACTGCTCCACTCTGCTTCACATTCACCTCCAACGTTCTCCAAAAGTTTAGCGTACGGAAAGTTTCAAGAAGTGAATGATCTTTGAACAACCATGCGTTTTTAACTGCACGGAGTCTAAGAATCACCTCCTGCAGAAGCTCGGCTGATTGATTTACTGTACGTCACGTCTCCGTGTGTACGAGCTTTGTCTCCCTCTCTAATGATGAGACATGGAGGGAGCATGTCTGTGCACCGCCTGACGTCAATTAGAGCCTCTCCAACCTGTAGCATCGACTGAGGCAGGAAGCCAGAACATGGGAAAGATGCTTCTCTGCAGGGGGAAGAAACTGTGTGACAGCCAGCGTTTAATCTGTCCATGTCAATCTGTCACAGTCAGCTGTCACTGTCACAGGATTACACCTGGGGAGGGAGGCACAAACTGCAGCAGGGACCCAAAATGTGCTGCTCAGGATTCACTCCGTGCATTTGGTCACAGCTGCACTTTTTTATGATTACTAAGTGAAATAACCATTGATTTTTAGCTATATATATGTGTGTGTAAAATGGACATTTAAGTGATGCAAAATACAGTCACACAGAGACACTGTTTCCTCTGCAGTGCAGTTCATGGAGCATTTAATGCATTTAACTCTTTGTTTGCATGAGCTGTTTGAATTTATGCAATGTCTTTTTGATGAAAGTTTTGTGGACGCACAGAAGCCTCACAGCTGAAGTACACCAGATGCATCTCCAGTCCGTCTCTGTTCTGTCTCGTCACCAGATCAGATGGGTTTACATTCAAGTCAATCTGTCAACTTACCCTGGATCCCTTCCGTTGTGGTCCAGCTGTGAGGCTGGTTTTTGCCAGATGCAGAGCTGTGATGCATGAACTCAGCGTAGGAAAACAAAGCAGAACAGCTATTTATGACTGAAACTACCTTTAACGCCCAGTGACTTTCAAATTTGTAAAAAAAAGTGTCAAAATCAGTTTATATTCAGCTTGACTATGATGACAAATGGATATAATGAGCGAAGCCAGACCAGTAGTCAACAGGTTTGAGGTTTTACAGCCTAAAGCCCTTGGCACACCAGACGTGTATATTTCGTGCAAAAAAAATTGTATGTTACTAATTTTTTTCATACCCACTGTTTTTCACTGCAAGCTTTCCCACCATCAGTATTCTTTCACTGCAGCTTCTAATTTTTCGGACTGAGGACGAGTTTTCCAAAGTTTCACTTGCGCCGAGTACACATCTGGCCAATTAAAACACATCTTGTTGACAAGTCGTGTACTGAAACATTCACCATGATTGTGTTTGTGTCCCGGCACCTGACCCTTTACGACAAAAGACATAAAAACTACAAAGACATTCATCACAAAGACATCGTTTGGAGGACAATAGCTGCAGATTGAATATTACATCTCCAAATTTTTCAAAATTTTGTGCCGTTTATTTGTATCGACTTTGGTGTGCAAAGGCTTTTACATGAATGAAGAGGGACTTATCAGTGAAGTGGGAAATGCGAGAGCTCCTCAGCTTTGTGAATCCAGCTGTCTGTCAGTCGTGTAGCTTGCCAGACTGAACACACAGCTGGTGTGAGTTGACAAACGTAGTCAACATGCAATGGTGTAGAGCAGGGATGTCCAACTCGTGCCATGGAGGGCCAAGAGACTGCAGGTTTTCTTTCCAACCAAGAACTCCACCAGCTGATTCCACTGATTACCTCACCTTCAAGCAGAGAGCAGGGACTAATCAGTGGAATCAGCTGGTGGAGTTCTTGGTTGGAAAGAAAACCTGCAGCCTCTTGGCCCTCCATGGCACGAGTTGGACATCCCTGGTGTAGAGCCAGACCGCAAACGTATGTGATGTACTTAAAGTCTCACAATCCAGTAGAACATCCTTAGCACAGCTGAGGTACATAGGGATTGGGTCTGTTTGGCCTCTGGGGCTGATGTTCATATTTTTGGCTAAAATATGCTGAATGCATTAAATGTTAAATGATTTGTAGCTTCTTTTGATTTGTTTTATATTTTTAGGACTGCTTTACACTGACAAACATGCAAGAGCACAGCAGCTAAATGTCCTTCCAGAGTCATGATGATGCGTATTTATAAAAGTATTCCAGGATCATGTTGATAACATACTGAAGTTCAGTGATCCCTGGCTTATGCCACATTAGTTAAGAACTTCTTAACTAGGCACTGAAGACATAGTATAATAAAACGAAATAAAATAATATAATATAATATAATATAATATAATATAATATAATATAATATAATATAATATAATATAATATAAGGGGCTTTTGGCCTAAGCACAACAAATGGATTCAAATTCTCCCAGGAAAATCCAACCTAACCAAGATACTGAGAAATAGCATTTAGAAATGACACATTTTGATGCTGATAGTCATGGATTTTTAAATTAAAAAAAAAAAAAATTAAATTAAATTAAATTACATATAGAAGTGAGACTCTCTCAAGATTACTTAGAAAGTCCTCACTGAGACTTTAAATTTTGAAATGACCTGCTCTCCAAGATATGAAGATATGGAGTTTAAAGAGAAAAATGTCTAAAAAAGGGATAAAACACTGGGAATTGCTGTGTTTAGGGAGCGTGCCTGTGTTCCCAATGTTCCTCCAACCCACTGTTCCGACCAGTGGCATAGATATTGACGTTGCTGCTGCAACTGGTGCAGCTGGTGTGTGTGTGTGTGTGTGTGTGTGTGTGTGTGTGTGTGTGTGTGTGTGTGTGTGTGTGTGTGTGTGTGTGTGTGTGTGTGTGTGTGTGCTCGAGTTGAGGGCAGGGGGCAGGACAACAAAAATATCTGCACTGAGACCTATCACCATTATTTTAAGCTACTGGTTCCCACAGCCTCATGTTTCAATGAAAAAAGAAAAATCAGTATCAGGCCTTATGTCCCCACAATTCCCACCTTTCTGAGATTTTGTTTTTTTCTAAAACTGGATTTGTTTATCTTTAAGAAATGAAACCAGGGGTTTGGCATCTATAAGCTCTGCATCAATGGAAACCCTTTTCAGTCGGCCTATTTTTTTTTTTCAAGTTATTTTTTTCTATTATTGTGATTGTGACCATTTTCTGTGACTGCTGATCAATAATAAGATTACACATAGTGCTGTGGGAACATAGTGCTGTGGGAACATAGTGCTATGGAAACATAGTGCTGTTTGAACATAGTGCTGTTTAAACATAGTGCTGTGTGAACATAGTGCTGTGGGAACATGAGACCGACCCACTGTGTCTGAGCAGCTTTCAATCATTTCATAACAGCATTGAAAGTAGATAGCAGTTGATTCCATTTCTAAAAATACCAGATAACACAGGAGCTCCGGCTGGCCTTTAGACATTGTATTAAAATGGAGGAAACTCGTGAATAGCCTTTTAAAACATTAGACAGTTTTTAAAATGAAGACCGTGACCCAGTGTCAATGTCATTGCATTGAGATCCACTGAATACGGCTCCTTCTCGCACAGTTTCGGATGCTATTACTGAGACCAAACAGAGTGAGGAGCAAATGAAAGACCCTATTGTGTTAAACTGACCTCAGCGAATATGAGGATACATTATGAGCTTTTACCTTGTGAGAAATTACATTAGGAGGCCCATCAGGGTTTGATAGAGCTTTCAGCTCCAGCACTTTGTCTGGAGGGGGGAGGAGCGGGGGAGCAGCGAGAGGAACCACTTTTACCTGAGGCACCTTTAAAACAAGGACAGGACAGTTATGTCTCTGCTGAAGGGATTTAAAACGACCTGTCGCTGTAAACTTTGTGATTTAAGACGTCAATTTGATAAAGACTGTTAGTGAAATAATTGATTAGTCAGGGGTGTGGGAACATTTGTGGAACATAAAATAAATGAGGACGTGTACAAGAACACATAACCTCAATGTCTGCTGTCTGTAGGGAGTTTAACTCTCACTTAAACTGAGCTGCACAAAAAATGAACATTTGTAATAAATGAGCATGATAACACAAATGAATCATGCAAAGAAGAAAAACATCTCATGTATTTTTATTTCTGACGCAGGAGAATGCTGAATGCAAACCCAGGAGCACAAGTCAGAAAGAAGCATCCACAAACCTTTGTGTAACATTACAGTCGCTCTTCCTTTACACAGGCTGTGAATTCAAAACAACACAAAAGGCCTTTCTCTCTCCCAAGGAGAATGAATTCAGAAACCTTTTCAGGGTCTGAGCCATTCCACGGTTTAAAGATGAATCCAGATATCATTTTGATTAAACTCTTTCTCCAGCTGAAGCCGGTGAAGTTACATTTTGCTGCATATTATGTGATTTCACCAAACTAAGAGAGATAACTCTGCAGGGATGATGGAAGTGTAATTTGTCCATCTCTCTTAACATATGCCACAAAACTGATAGCCAAGTGATAGAGATGACAATCAAAGTCGACACACACCTACACAACCCTGAGACGTTCAAAGTTTGATCAGGAGAGATAGGTCTGTGTGGGTGGACCGTGGAACTGAAGGCACTTTAGACGGATTCAGGAACTCTCTTTTACTTGGCTGATAAATGAATGAACAACTGTGGATAATAAGTGTGCTGCTTTTGACTGACAGGGAAGCTGAATTGCAGAGGGTAGGACTCAAATACAGACAGGAGCCATCATTCAAAATTACAACCAAGTCGACAGTGAGATTAACAGAACGTAAGCTAGGGTCAAAACTTTTAGATTGTATTTCTACTAAGACCTGAAGTCTTCCAGAAGATGATGTATATCAGGCCAGTGACTTCTGGTGAAAAAATAAAAGTAACTGCACTACACCACCAGAACAGCAGGGGGCAGTAAGACAATGAAGAAGGCCGTTCAGCAAAGATGTCACTTTAGAAGGACGAGACAAGCCAGTAGTGTCATGTGCAATTTAGCATGGAGCAGATTCAGCCTGTGCTCATTGATTTGTTGGATACTTGACAAACTCTAGAGCAGGGGTCACCAACCTTTTTGAAACCAAGGGCTACCTCATGGGAAAGGCGTGGCACGAAGGGCTACTTGTCTGAACAAAATTGCACATATCCCTTTTTAGCATTAATCAAAGTAGAAGTGGTAATACTATGTGAAGGGACTGCTCACATGTCAATGTCAATTATTTCACAATAATCATCAATGATTTACTGATGATGGTAGGAAGGAGCTGCCTTGTGACCGGTGCTTTTTTTTGGAACATGCCTCGTGGACACTGTATATGGTTCTTGTGGGTGTCCAGGTGCCCAAGGGCACCGTGTTGGTGACCCCTGCTCTAGAGACAAAGTCCTTTCTAAAAGCCCCTAAAACTTTTAACTATCCAACACCAGTTGATCTCTACCCTCTAAAGCCTGAAGATGGCAAAGATTGGTTGGTGTGTTGGCTTCAAGAGTGACTGTTTTACAGGTAAAATACAAAGGATGCATCTGCATCAAACAGCAAACGGATCAAATAGGTTTCATTCAATCGATTGTAGGGATGATAGAGCAGAACAGAAAGTCATAACTGGAAACTACCTAAAGACACCCAGTGAATTTCAAAATGAAAATAAAATAAAATAAAATAAAATAAAATAAAATAAGATAAATATATATATATATATATATATATATATATATATATATATATATATATATATATATATATATATATATATATAGAATACAAAATAAAATGTGTCAAAATCAGTTTGTATTTAGCTTGACTATGATGATAAACAGACATAATAAACAGAGTCAACAGGTTTTGAGGTTTAACAGCCCATCATGAATGAAGACAGACCTATCAATGGAGGGGGAAGTGTGGGACGCAGCGCAACAGAGTCGGACTGCAGACGTATCTGGTGTATTTTGGGCATTAAGATGCACCCCTCGCAAAGGTCTGGATAAACATTTAACACTTATCTGATAAGGGCATTTGGTAGGGGCTGACCTGTTGGCTATCACTGCCTTTTGCAGCAGCTCTCTCTTCTTTGTCCGTTTCTTGTAATTTTTTCGTCTCTTTTTCCTAATCTTTGTTTTTGGAGTGGATCATCACTTTGTATGGTTCATTTGTTGGTCATGGACACCAAACTTTTTGTGACTTAAGTAATATTTTTACTACTTTTTCACCTGCGTTTGTCTGGAGATCCTACATGTAATCATGGCTGCATTGTTAACATGTGAACTCAGCTGTAAGTAGCCTGTAGCATGTCAATGCTAACTGGTGTAAGGCCTAATGTTTTCCCACAAGGTGAGGAGAAGGAGGTGAGGACGACGTGATGGTTCTCTGGTGTGAGCTAAGAAGTGACCTGTCCTTCCATCCATTGTTATTGGGAACATAAGATCTATCTCCAATTGATGGACACGTTAGCTGTGCTAACCCAGCAACAGAGGGAATACCAGAAGGCAGAGTAGCATCATGCTATTCACAGACATGGCTAACAGAGCAAACAGCAGACACCAACGCCAGATTGGGAGAACTTCGCCTGCTGTGAGCAGACAGGATCCAGGAGACAGAGACTGAACAGACTGCTGAAGAAGCTCAGTCCTGGACCCTGTGGAGGTGGAGGCTGGTTGAACTGGGCAATGATGGATAAGCTGTCAGCATCTATTTTTTTATGGACCTTTTTGCACTTTCTATACACTTTCTTACTTTTGTTTTTCTTGATTTCTGCTGTGACTTCAATTTTGTTGTACTTGTTACAATGCCATAAAGCTCTATTCTATTCTCACTTGGACATCTGAATCAAAAACTAAACTAGGATGCATTCCAGAGGGACTTCAGTGTTTTGTTGTAAACTTGGTATCCATTGACACGTTCAGATGAAGGTCTCCAGTTTACAGGGTCACTCACCTGGAGCTGACATGGACACATTCACACTATCAGGCTCAAAGAAGACCATTGTTTAGGAGTTATTAAACCAAGTCAACCACAGCTGGTCATTGTATTGAGGACGAAGGGAGAGAGGAATAAAAACACTGTGGCTGCTCCACCAATCAGAAATATTCAACTTGCAGGCCCTGCCCTCAAAAGTTCCTGGAGATCTGGTAAGTACACCTCAGTACACCTCTGGCAGGGCTATTTCAAGGGATCAGTTACCCCAGAATAACCATATTGACCTGACACTTTTTTTTTCCCTTGAACATAATGTGAAAAAGTGGGGGGTTGTCTTATAATTGACATGACTGATTTCAAGATAATGATGGTAAATGCAGCAGAGATGTTAAATTACTGCATCCAAAAATTATGGAGTAATGCAGTGTTATTTCCGAAGATGGCGCATCAAAAAATACCATCTGAAAAGTGCAATCTGTAAAAGAAAAGTTTTTTTAAGCTGTCATTTCTACTGCCAGGAGGGTGTGTGAGTTTATTAAGAAATGTTATGAATAGAATAGAAAATACTTTATTTATCCCCGAGGGGAAATTTAGGAGTCACCGCAGCATTTTAAAAAAACAAAAGTAAGAAAGAGTATAGAAAGTGCAAAAAAGTCCATAAGAAATTAGATGACGACATCCCGTCCACCACTCGTCCACCACTCTCCAGTCCAGCCAGTCTCCACCTCCACAGGGTCCAGGACTGAGCCTTCCCAGAAGTCTGTTTAGTCTCTGTCTCCTGGATCCTGTCTGCTCACAGCAGGCGAAGCTCCTCCAAGGTGGCGCCTGCGTCCGATGTCAGCTCCGTCAGCCACGTCCGTGAACAGCACGATGCCGCTGGGTTAGCACGGCTAGCTCGTCCATCCCCTGGGGCTAGATCCCACGTTCCCAACAACGATGGATGGAAGGACAGGTCCACGTCGTCACCTCCTAGCTCACATCCGAGAACCAGCACGTCGTCCTCACCTCCTCCTCCTCAGCTTGAGGGAAATCATCAAGCCCTACACTAGTTAGCATTGACATGCTACAGGCTGCTAACAGCTAATTTTGCATGTAAACAATGCAGCCATGGTTACATGTAGGATCTCCAGACAAACACAGGAGAAAAGTAGTAAAAAATATCGCCGAAGCCACAAAAAGTTTGGTGTCCGTGACCGACAATGAACCATACAAAGTGATGATCCACTCCAAAAACAAAGATGACGAAAAAGAGACAAAAAAATTACAAGAAACGGACAAAGACGAGAGAGCTGCTGCAACAGGCAGCTACTTGGGTAGCGCCTAGCAACGGAGAAAAGGCATGAAGACATGCCCATTACCGGAGCTCTCACCAGGATTGCATTGATAACACAGACTTTAGAGATTTTATTTATAGCCAAAAAATGAAAAAACTCTGTAACTATTATTTAAATTTAAAATGCATTTGAATAATAATAATAATAATAATAATAATACAAAATTCTTCAAGTAAAGTAAATTTTTGTTATTTTTCTGAAGATTGGTCTTGAGAAGAGGGGGATTCTCTAACAACTGGGGTTGTCCTATATTCGAGTCATTGCGGTAAATTTAGACCCAAGTTCTTGTGGTCATAAAGCAGCAGCTCACTGATGCTGTCTATTACTTACTTACTGTAAGGAATAAAAAAACATGACCAAAACAAGGACCCAAATGTAGACAGATACTGTTTTGGATTTACTGTGGTAAAAGAAATAATGATCAGTCAGCTCTTTGTCAGTTATGTGGACAGGGTCATAACTAGTACTTTGAGTTATTTCGACAGATTTCTGCAGCTGTAGATTAAAAGTTGGTTATTCATAATGACATGGATCACAGTACTGCAAAGGATGCATGAGGTAGAGGATCAAAGATTAAGGTGTGATGTCACGACAAATCAGCATGTCCCAGTCAGTATAATGTTCAAAGAACCAATACATCCAAATTCTCTGTCATGAAAGACTGTCGCCGTGCTTTCATGCTGCTCAGAAGCAGCAGGGTGTCTCTATTTTCTGTCTTATACCTAGTTAATGCCCTGCTGGCTGTTTGTTGGGAAACTGATGCAACATTCTGTTCTGTTTCTTGCAGTGCTTGTTCTGTGGTAGACCCATCCATGGCCTCAGAGAACAGTTTCATCCCAAACACCAAACCAGGAAGTGTAGTTTCCTTGCAACATTTGTAGATCTTTCGCATTCCTATTTGTTCAAGGTTTAATGTGTTTCTTACATGTGAGACAACTACACTAATGAGGGGATGGGACAGCTGAAGTAAGTGTTACAGTAAAAAGTAAAAGTCCGTGATGTGCACAGCGAGGACTGATTTATTGCAATGGGGAGGCAATGCTGATGAGGCACGTCTGAAACCAGTCAGGGCGGGGCGGACCATCACTGGAATAAATGAAACATATTATGATCCAAAGAGCAGGACGAGGTGACAGTCCGTTATCCTGCTGAAGTCATAAGAAATGACAGCTTGGTCAGTGACCCAGTGCAGGAAATGATGACGCTGTAGGAATCTCAGGAGCATCCTTTCTGAAGAAACTGCACCTCTGAAAACTTTCAGATATCCTGGAAGAACTTAATTTGTTCACCTCTACTTCACCTTCTTGGTAAAACATTTACCATAACCCAGGCTCTTCATGCACAGCTAACTTGTGTTCCTTGGTACAAGTCAGTTGCAGGATCAAATATATAAAGACGACCAACTAAACTTTCACTGTCTAAAATGACTTCAAAGTGACTTCACTCTACTTCATCAGGTATCACCAAACAGGTCATGAACTTTCTTTTAAAAGGGGCAGTGAGGAGTTTGAAAGTGATCTTGAAAAAGGCTCCCCTCTAGATATATGCCTGATCGTAATCAACACTTTAAAATTCGATTACCAGCGCCATTATTGCTGGCTACAAGTTATTTTAACTTGCTACTTCTCAGCTTTCAGTTCGGGTCAAGCAGGACTGGATTGATTTACGGCACACTAGGTCTCTATGACAACACCACGCCAACTGACAAAGTTTACTTGATAGAAGAGATAAAACACAGAGATCAGTGTTTTTCTACAACTTCTGTGATTAATTTTGTAGTGATGGTGGACACAGGAGCCAAACTGTCGAACAGAAAAGGGACAAAAGAGCTGAAGAAAGTAGACAGGGGAGTGATACAGCCCAAGCTACAGGCTAATTAGCCACATATAGCCGGCTACTACAATGTTTGCTTGATGTTACGTTTCAAACCCTAGTGCTGTGCAACAGTACTGATAAATACCTTACCTCAGCGCGCTGTATCCTGTAAAAAGTTATCTTGAACAAAGAAATTTGTTTCGATCTGATCTTTATGTGATTCCAAAACAAACACAGGCGTGAGGCCTGTGTTTGTTTTTTAAAAGTAATTTACAACAGTGTGTGCAAGACTCCGAGCCACAAGGTGGCGAGGGAGTTCAATTAAAAACAGATCCTCCTCGTAGCATCTTTAACTCAGGCTCTCTGCTTCAGGCTCAGTGCATGCTCACATGACAAGCTATCTGCTTTCTGACAGTATTAACAAAAATTATGGGGAAAAATGTTTGTCAACAATGTATTCTCCTGTGAAAAAAAATGAAAACAACAAGCTAAAAAGTTTGGGAAGTGTCTAGAAAGAGAATGGCTGCAGATTTAAACACTAAAATCAATTTGATTGCCTGTATGAAAGGATTTAAAGAGAAAACCTTTTGACTCAAGTAAAGACTAAATGTGTGAGGACTATCTGTATTTAGACTAAAACTTAGATCAAATCTAAAAAAGTTGGCATTATTAAGACTGCTGTCTACCTCAAACTGATAAAATGAAATGATAAATGTATCAGAGTTATCGGGGTTAAAGAGAATAATGGTGTTGTGTTACCACATGAGAATAATTTCATCACACCTTAGGTCTTTGATTCCAAGCAGCCTGTCAGAACGCGCCCTGAAGTCAGAACTCTTCGTATGAAACTTGAGGCAAGTTCAGCAACACCTAACTGTATTCCAAGATGGCTGCTCCTGGCATGTACCACTGACGTCAGTCCTGTCTCCCATCACAGATTGCAAGCTTTACCACTTTATTTTGAAAGTCTATCAGAAGATTGACCTGTAACAGAGCTTGATGCCATGTTCAGGACTGTCATGAGAGTAGCCCCTGAGGGCCTCTGACAAAGCTGCTGTTTTTACAGGTTGTCAAGACCTGTTGACCTTTGCTTTACCTTTTTAAAAAGTCCAACAACAGTCTGCCATAAGACTTTTTTTGTCTGTGGGAGTTTACAATCCAGAGTTGTCACAGATAACTGTTTCCCTATTTTTATTCTTCACCCCCTGGGTAATACCAGAGATCTGTTTGTGTACAGTTACAAACATTCTGTGCTAAATAAGCCAAATCACTGTTTAACAGGCTCTTAAATTCTCTTTTCTCACTCCAAGGAGCAATCCTGTTGTCACCAGAGCATTTTCCCCAAGGAGCACATTGGAATATGCCAGCCCAGGTTTTCTGTTGCTAACCGTTCCTGCTGTAGGCGAGACAGTGATGCAAGCTTTCATATATAAACCTCTTCAAAGAGCTTCGGCCCGATGCCACCCTGCTGTGCTGGGCCTAAGCTGCATTCATTAAGAAGAGTCACACTCTTCTCAAAGTACTGACAAGTTGACAAAAGAAAAGCAATTCTTTTCATATGAGAAGTTCAAGCAAGCTTCATGGTTTCTCAGAGAAGACCGTGCTTCAGAAAGGTCTGGCTGATTGGACTCTATTTGAGTTATACACAAGGGATGTTTCAGGGGATGGCTCAGGGTGGTACGGCCTGCCTCTGTGGTCTCAGTAGCCACCCTGATGCTACACCACGAACTATCGAAATCTCTCTGCACAATTTAGAGCCAAATCCTGCTGCCAAACCAAGAGTGGGTTTTGTTGCGGGCTCCAGGAGGACTTTTTGACATTTCAGTGAGGCACATTTATTTGAGAGCACAGCACTTTATATCCTCTGGGTATGTTGGGAAGCATCTAATTTACCTTTCATTAAAACAGAAATTTTACTTCTAAGTTAATGATTTTTACAAAGGGGAGAAAACACTGGAGGATGCAAGAACTGGGTCTGAGGACAGGGTTTGAGGGTAGTGGGTGTTAAATTGTTTTTCAGAGTGTGGCTAATATTAGCAGAGCTAGCACCAGCAGCCTTCAGGCTTGTCTGTTCTATTCAGGTTAATAGCAAGCATATTCTGTCCATGTTAAAATGAAAGCCTTTCTGAATTCATGTTTGAGTTTTTGGTTTATCTCCAATATTAGCGAGCGACTAAGCTACAGCTTAGACACAGTCAATAACTGGCATTTTCACAACCAAAACATCAATATTTTGGTTCTATCAACTACCAAGAGTGAAAATGACAAACCACTAAAGGTGCTTTTTTACCAAAGGGGCCAACATTTCTATTAATTCCTGCAACTATCCTCTAGGAACTAAATGGTTCCTCTTGCCCATTGTTAAACTACCAAGGTATGACTTTCCATGATGATTATGTAAAGGGTTGCAGCGAAGTATGGAGGGGAAATAAATATGGTTGCACTACACCACCAGACCAGTAGAGGGCATTACAATGACAACAAAGGCAGCAAAGATTTTACGTTAAATGGCGAAGACAAGCCAGCATCATTATGTGCAACACCACAGTTGATAGGAAATTCAGCTCATGCTAGAAACAAGGAAACAAGCACAAATGGAAAAGCAGTTTCAGAAATGTCTAAAACAGGATTTTCCAGGTTGCTTTGACCAGTGAAACACCAGCTGAATGTGTCCCATCAATTGGAAACATTCAGCTTGCAGGCCTAGCTCCCCACAGTTCCTGGACCTCTGGAAAATATTTCTTCTCAGGCAGAGCTGTTTCAAGAGTAGGATCATTTTCCCCACAACTAAATTCAGACCTTAATTCCTCCAAAAGCACATCATCACCGTTTCCACCAAGCAGTTTAGTTTGGTTTGTTTCGGTATGGCACGCGTTTTCTGGAGTATCCACTGACTAATCCTGTGACAGATCCCCAAAGAACTGTCCCAATTTTTGGGACCCTTGCGTTGGGGTGCCAGACTAAACCGAACCAATCCCAGAAGCTGGAGCTACAACACTGCAGACTCTTGATTGGTCAAAAGATTCATCACTCACTGTGTGACAAAAGCTGCTGTATTGTGGCAACTAGCCTTCTCTGAAACAAAGCTTGATTGCACTTTGTAACAAAGGGCCACAAGGAAATCTCAAAGAAGACAAATTGCTGGATGTCTTCCACCGTTGCTCTTTGTTTACTGGGTTGCATTTTTCTTCTTTTTTGGATTTATTAGCGAGGTACACAATGTGGTGCTGCTATGGCGTCACACTAACTATCAGCATCCAGCTTACACACCACCTACCACGAGGGAACACGGTTGACTGTGGAAATGCAAACAAGATCAGGTTTTACCGATCCATCTTGTATCAAACTGTTCTGACCTAAACCAGACTACTTAGTGGAAACAGGGCTATAGTTTTCCAAAAAGTCCCAAGTTCCTGTGGTGGAAAAGCACCTTTAGTTGACCGAATGTGACCCTGATAGCCACCCTCACATGAGTCAGCGCCCTTGCTGAGACACACCCTGGTCCAAACATCCTGGACACACCCCTGACAATTTGTTGTTTAGGTATTTTTAAAATGTCTTCATCAGCAAAATACCTCTAAAAGTGCAGCCGCATCAAAACAGAGACATAGTTACAGCTTTTCAAAGTACCGCCTGAAAGTGCTTTCGACATCTGCTGGAGAACAATAAAAGAAAATGGGGACACTTTGAACATTAAGGTTTTTTTCTTGTTCCTTGAGTCAAGCAAACTAATGATGTAATCGCATTCCTGTCCTTTGCTTACTTTACTGTTATTGAGCCCTCAGCAGCTGAAGTCTGCTGCAAAAACATAATGTTGTTTACCATTAAAGATGTCAAACAAAACATCCAAGCCGTTTAAGCTGTGGAAGACTGCCAAACAGTTCACTTAAGAGAGAAACACCACAATCAGCCTCTCACATGCATTATATAACTGACACTTCTGGCACCAGGCTGAAATATTGCACCAACAGACTTCTAAGAATGACAAATGTGCAATGATGGGGGATAAGGATTAGTATGAAAAATGTGTGTATACAACATCTTTGCGTGGATAATTGTCAGACGAACAAAAGGCCCAAACAGCAGATGTTTGGTTCCCGAGATGGAAAGCCTCATGGTGATGATAATGAAGGTAAACCTGGAAGAAAAACACACACACTCACTAAATCTTCTTTGAAGGTGCCTCTAGATTCTGTGGAGAGGCTATAGAGTACTGGTTAGTGCTTGCTAAATTACAGCAACAGAAAGTGAATGGCCCATTGGGGGACAGGTGTTTGCAAACTGTCAGGAAGAAGTTTTTCAGGCACTAAACATGACATTAACATCAGGGTTTTAGTCATGTGTAAGGCTGCTGCCTTTGTGTGCTTCATCCTGGAGCTTTGGATTCAGTACAATCAAAGTGTTGCAGAGTAATACATTTCATTAGTCACAAAACTGTGCCATGAAAAACACAGTCACCAGCTACTGCCTGTTAACACAAATATATATTCAGCCAATCACATGGCATTAGCTCTGCAGCATGTGCACATGAAGAATAGCTGCTGAAGTACAAACTGTGCACCAGAATGAAGAAGAAAGGTGGTTTCAGGGACTTTGAATGTGACATGGTTGTTGGTCTTAGAATTTGACAAACTGATGATTTTCTGTGATTTTGCAACGGCTGTGTGATGCTATCATGTCAAAATGGAGCAAAATCTCTGAGGACAGCATCTCACCAAATCTATTCTACCAAGAATTACGACAGCCCTGAAGGCAAAAGGGAGTCCAACCTCATAGTAGTCTATTTAAGGTAGGTCTATCTAAAACAGTGGCTGCTGAGTTTGTAAGTGTGTTACAATTGGTATAAACTAGGGATTGATCACTAAATGTTTGACAGTGATATGGTCAAAAGAGAGCAACGTACCCCTAAATTTGGAGCTGGATTTTTCAGTTTTTCCTATATCTGAATGATAACAAAGTGGAAGAAAAAGGATTTTCACTTTTGACTTGAAAGAATGATGTGATTCCAGTACCTCTTGTTATAAAAAAAAGTGGAGCCAAAAAAGTGTATATACATAAAAAGGTACTGACATCTTGCACCAGTGATATAATTTGGAGACAGATGCTGTGTCTTGGGAAACAGCTGGTGGTTCCACATTCTGCAAACCAAAACACACAATTAAAGAAAGGGTGTCTCTCTGCCCTATATTTTAAAACATCTATAATTCTGTCTGTAAAGTACACTGAATACTCCATTCTAAAATAGCAAGAGATCTTCATGAGATCTTCACAAAACTTGTTGAAATGATGAGGTCGTATCGTGAAAACCTCATGTCATGGGGCACAAATCACAAAACACATAAAGATATTACAACGGCACCAACGGATCGGAATCTAGACTCATAGGAAGACTCCATTCTCCATTATAACTTTATGACTTGACAAAAAACCATCAAAGAGACCCCACGACATCAAAATTCTGACATTGACGGTAGTATGCACTAATAGAAAAAAAAATACATCTGTAACTTAGAATTTAAAAAACAAAAATGTAATTAAAAATGTAAAGGTCCCATATCATGCAAAAATCACTTTCAGTCTTTTAGTGAAATTTGTGGGTCTTTGGCTTTCCTCCTAGCCCACAAAATTTAATATTTAAAGACAAAACCTGCACTTAGTAGTGCTTGTGAATGTAAAATCCTGACCTAAAACGAGCTGTTTGGAATTTGGGGATTTGCTGACATCAGCGATTCCCTTTTTTGACCATTCAGGAGCAAGTCTGACCTGACTGGTCCACCGGAGCAGATACCCCCGAACCCCCTCGCCGCCCACTTCTCTCCCTGCTGCTGGAGAGAATGCTGAAGTTGAAGAGCCATCACTGCTTTGTTTTTGGCTGTAAACAGCCACAAAGTTCCATGCTCAAGCCTCCCATCTCATAAGAAGACAAGACTAAGTGGCTAGAGTGTGAGTATTTCAAATGCTGTGTGCTGTGGAGCAGATGTAAGAGCTTTTCCTCAGTGTACCCCCTGTCTCAGTGTTAGCTTTAGGATGCTAACTTTAGCTGCAGTTGGCCTGTTGTTTTAGCCTGTAATGTTGCAGTAAACAAGCTTTGCTGTTTTCTAAACATTGTGCACTCGGAGCTCGTGGCGCCGCTCTCAGTGACGCGGAAGAGCGGGGTGGTATCAGCAGTGGCTCATTTACATATGAAGGCCACGCCCACTAAATCAGAGCATTCTGAACAGAGGGGCTATGAGAGCCTGGAAACAATGCTGCTGTGCTTGATTTATTGGCTTTTTGTCCCAAAACATGTTACTACCATTTCATGAAGACATCAATGATCCATATTAAACTGCAGAAAAGGAGCAGAATATGGGACCTTTAACTAAACTCTAAGGTTAAGAAAATAGCAAATAAACATAAAATGATGAAACATCAACAAAAGTAAAATAACAATACATAAATATTTGATCATCTTTTTCAAGGCTTCTAGCCTTTATTGGCTTTTGTCCTCCAGCTGAAACTAATTTGTCCCCAAAATCACAAGTTTTCCCCCAAGAACATCAAAGTTCAACAAAATTGATCTAACACTAGAGAGCTACAGGTACTTGGTGTTTGAGCCCTGCCCTTCCAACGTGAACCAGGTTGGAGATCCTCATGTGATGATGTCATCATTTTAGCCCTGTGATCTGATGAAGGTCTGGTTATATTTTTGGAAGCTTATGGGCAGACTCAGGGATTTCTACAACGTATGAATATGTAGAGGTTTAAAAATCTGCACACGTTTAGACTGAACATCCATTCCTACTTTAAATTTTAAGATGTGGCATGATTAGGCTGGTGGACTGAAACAGACTTCTATCAAACAGAAATCGGCAAAATAAAGAAGTCCACTTCTTTTCCATGGAGTAATGGTAAATGGTAGTTTTTTCCTCTCTGTACAGGATTCTCCTGAATCATTTTGACACCAGGTTATGGTGGAGAGCTCAGGCCACTTGGGTCTTCGATAAGTGCCCACTCTTTCCTCTCATGTTTTTCTACATGTTTTTCATTTCTAATAGACCAATTTGTACACTCCTCCACACACTCAGTCAAAAACTCTGGTTGTTTCTGATTGTTAACATTCGTACTGTTTTGAAATTTCTCCTAATATTACACATCTCTCTTCACAATTTTGTCTTTTCCCTTCTTCCTTTGTTTGAACTTCTTGATACTCTGGATCCTTGACGCTGTTCCATGAGCTCATAATGTAGCTTTTAGTGAGTCAGCATGACTAAAATGTCCAGGGGTGTATTCTTTTTTTCTTTTCTGAATTCCCATCGAAGGTTTCAGACTTTCTTGTGCTTTCTGTGATGGAAGAAAAAAACAACTCATTCAGACCTTGAATCTCCAAAGACCTCCACACACTCACACAGCACACACTCCAGATGAAAACCTTAGAAAACATGTATTTTCAAAACGCCTGACATCTTGACACCGCTGGATTGTTAAAAAAAAATAATAATAGCAGGGAGTTTTTGGGCTTCGCTGAATAAATGAATAAATTGGATGCAGAGAATGGAGTTATATGATCTCTGGTCTCTAAAGAAGTTTAAGAGTCCATTTAAGAGTGAAGTGGGTAATGCACGTGCTAATTGAAAGCTCGCTTTCCATGACTTCTTGATCAGCTAAACAAGGAATGGAGAAACATCTCTGAATGACATCTTCACAAAGTGGCTCTACTTTACTCCAACTACTGCTAAACTGAAATATGAGGTTTCCAGCTGCTGAAAGGCACCATTATTATTTCCTTGAAGGATGTCACTGAAGGTTATTCAGTCACTCCAGGTTTATAGAACAAGGCAAAAGCAGTTGAACTGAGCTTTGAAGAAGGTTAGCAGCAAATCAGCTGACCTTTGCAATTAGACCCCTAAATACATCTCCCTATGATACATCGTTTCGTCTTCCTGGAACCACAGCTTCTTCCCAAATGCCACGAGTCAGAACTTGCATGTGCTGTGGCTGTTAAAGCCTCAAAGGCTTTTTTGTCTGCTTTGCGCAGCGACTCTGCACGAGGTGCTGATTTTAAAGACCCTGACAGCACGCTGTCTCAGGGGACAAACTACAACTGGAAGACTGAGAGTGGAGTAGAGTCAGGGACTGGTCGACAGGTTTTAAGAATCAGTTTAGAAGATTTCAGTGTTGAATTTACGAGTACACGTTTCTAGTCACTATTAACCCAAAGATGCATAAATTTTTCTGAGTTGCAAGGCATATAGTTTTATCAGTTGGTCCCTCTGAATCATGTTATGTATTTGATTTTTGTTTTTTGTTTTTTTCATTTTGTACTTTGTTTCAAGGAAAATAGGATTTTAATAACTGGCAACAATTGTTGCTGGTGGTCATACAGCTTTTCACTATAGGTCACCTGATGATTAAATATAGATATGCTATGGTAAGTACTGTCATGAAAATTACCCCTAATAAGTCCATTACAAGCAACACTTCAGGCAGTGTTTTCTTTTAGTTAGCGAATGGCTTTGTGCCCACTGGCAACTTTTTTGCCACCCACAGAAATAAGCCCATAAACAAGAAATATTTATTCCAGGTACAGTTAATGGGGGGAGCATTACTCTAGAGACTTGAATGGTAAAATAACTATAAATATGTTTGGGGAAAAATCAGAACAAATTTATGAAAATTAGCTCTTTCCAGTTCAATTTGCATCCGCCATGTCTTCCACTAGAAGGAGCAGGAAGCGGACGTTGCCATGTGACAGGAACCACATGGAAACTATTTTTATGAACCAAAATCTTTGTTTAAGTTGTCTACTAGCATATAAGTAAAAAAAAAAAAGTTGCATTACTAATGCTGAGAGTAGAAAATGATAGTGATACACTTTGGCAACTAATGTTGCTGGTGGGTCAAAATAGGTGAAGTTACTTTGACTGACATGAGCAGCTTTACCTTTGTGTCTTGTTAAAACTTAGTTTAATTATTGATATGGTTGTGATTTTCAAGAATGAATCTCAGTATTTTTAGATTTATTTCAGGAGGAGATTTAATTGTAACAGTTGTCCTTATAGACCTTAAAGTGATACTCCGGGATGGAACAAGTTGGGTCCTATCACAAGGTTTAGGGCAGAAATTGCCCCTACAGCAGTGTTTTTGTGCAGCAGAAGCCCAGAGCGCTCACACCAAACACCCCCTCCCTGCTCCTCTGCCGGTTTCCTCTGCACTCAGACGGGGCCATATTTTACTTGACCAAAAACACAAATAAACATAAAAATCTGATATCGGTCTGCTCAAAGTCCCACCATGCATACAACTCTGCCTTTTACTGCTTAGCGTTCAACCATGGTTGCATCTCTCTCCACTCCATGTCTGCTCCAAAAATTGCCCTGAATCTGATTCTGGGGGTTGTGACATTATTTTCCCCCCAACGCCTCAAATACACCAGATGTGTATGAGGTGCATCTCCGTTCTATTGCGTGTTGACTGCGCATTTCAACTCACACCTGCTGCATGTTAAGTCCCACATGCTTCATGACTGACAGACAGCTGGAGACATGAGACAGAGAAGTTCCCACGCTTCCCACTCCTTTGGTATGTCTCTCTTCATTCATGTTGGTCTGCAAAACCTCAAACCTGTTGACTACTGGTCTGGCTCTGCTCATTATGTCCGTTTGTCATCGTAGTCAAGCAAAATACGCACTGATTTTGACACGGTTTGTTTTATTTTGAAAGTCTCTGGTTTTTTTTAGGTGGTTTCCAAGGGGCAACATCCAGTGAGTAAAAATGAAAGAATCATATTTACACCCTGGTTCAAAAAACAACTCAGGTCTAAAATGCTGATTCCACTATCGACACACACTGTACAGTGAGTTTTTTTTTTGTCTCTTACTCAGCGGTTTACAAGTTGTTAGGATTGTTTGATTGTCCAATCAGAGACACAGCTCAGGTCACGTGACCGATGGGTGCCCTGTAGCTCGCAGCCAGGGTCATATCAAATGTGGCGGGGTTTTTTTTTCATTTCATGGTATCAGGAGCAGACGAGCAATGTCGCTGAAGCTAGGTCCACGTTTTATACAGTCTGTGGTAGTTTCCGGTCATGACTTCCTGTTCTGCTCAATCTTCTCTACGCTGAAGTTACACAGCTTTGCGTCATACTAAAATAGGATGGCTGCAACATTACAGACTAGCCATGCAGAAGTATTGCAACGGAACGATACAGATAGCCGAGGAGATACATTTCCAGCCTGTTGGTCAGAATTTGAATTATTAAATTGAATTGAGCATGATCTGAAACTGAATTTAATGCTTTGATACTGCATTTAAAATTCCTGAAAATTTAACTCTCTATACTCATTGAATTTAAAAAAAATGCTGGAGCTTCAATTACAAACAGAAAAACTTGTCTTTCACGATTCAGTGAAAGATTTCAGTATGTGATGCTAGTAGCAGCTGGTGTAGCCCAGCCTTGACCTGTTAGCCTTGGGCAGCAGTGAGAAGCAGGTAGCAGTGTTGTGGTGGAATCACTGATTTCTTACTTTTTCTCTTTTCTTTGTCATTTCCAATTCCTGTCTGCACCCCCTGGATCACAACTAGTCTTTGCAAGTCCTTTTCACATTCATTGAAACCCCTAAAGAAAAATGTGTGAGTGAAGTCATCAATGTTGTCATTAATAACTTATCATAAAGGAGTTCATCTTTGATAAAAGCTCCACATTTCACAATCCAAACCTTACTTTCTTAGTTGAAAGCTGAGGCACATGAGCACTTAAACAAGGTTTGACTGAGATTTCTACAAAATGTGGATTTGAGTCATGCATGCTCTTTGTATCTTGTGAAATTCAGAGTGGCTCCGTGTGCAGACTCTTTTGTAACAAGAACTTTAATTTCCCCTGCCTTTGACTCACGCCTTGTTCACAGTTAGATTTAGGGAAGTTTTTTGGGAAACCGACCTGATGTGCGGTGACTGAAAATGACTTGCAGAGTATGAGAATGGGGAACAGAATGTGTGAAATGAAGGGTAATTAATGTGGAATAAGTAAGGCTTGAAGAAAAAGCCGGCACGTGTTTCTCTCCTCCAGCCTGCACTAATGGGACTATGATTGCATTCTCTCCCTTTTTTCCCTCCTCGTGAGGGTTCTTTGTCTAATTCAATCAATACTTCAGGGCATTCAGTGCGCTCAGAGTGGATGCTCTGAATGAGGTGAAATCAAAGCAAAGCGATTCAGACAGCGAATGCAGCCAGTTTAGCCGGGGGTCTTATCTCCTAAAAAGCCTGAAACGGCTGGAATGTTTTAGTTTCAGCGAGCATGAAAACCCCTTAAAAACTACAATGATATTTCAGGGAAAATCAGCCTGTAACCTCCTGCCAGGCGCAGTAATAAGTTTAAGATTTGGAGCTGGATCTTGCATTACATTAAGCAGTGACAGAAGTCGACGTTTTCCTGGCGTGATGGAAGAGAATTTTATATGTCTCTTCCCCGATGAGGCTGAGGAACACCATCCACCGAGGGCAGCGGATGTCAGCAGCTACAGTGTTTTTCAGCAACCTTTTCAACCTCTCCTGACTCCAATTAACTTGCCAAGCCATGTAACACAAAATGTTGACAGGGATGAATGACAGCCGAGCAAAAGGTCCAACCAATACCATCTGGGAAATTGCATCTTTAATATATTCTCAGACAGTATGGACGTGCAGTAGAGTGTAATTAATAGGCATATCTATGCATTGACTGAGGGATCACATGAGAAATTAGAGTCTCAGTATTCACACTCCAGCCTTTTGTTAATGTTAAGGGCATTCATAAGATACAATAACCAGACGTTAATCTGTGATTTCATTAACTTCATTGATACGCCTCTGGAGTCAGTCAACTGTGAGAAGACCTGTCTTTTTCTCAGCTGAAAAGGATTTCCTAGAGTTATTTTGTAGCGATGGTGGACACTGCAGCTAGACTGTCAAAAAAAAAAGAGCGTCAGACCAGAAAAAAGCTAAAAAGGAGAGTGATAGAGCACGTGTTAAAGGCTAATACATGGTTTAATCGGTTTGTGATAATGTTGATTCCAACCCACAGTCAGCAGTTATTCTGCAGTGGTCTCTTCAAACTTGAGAGTCTATCAATAAAATGAAGAGTGAGGTTACGTTAGCTCTGATTGGTGAGGCTGGAGTTGGTAGATGAGCACTAGATGCTATGTGCCGACACTGCAAACAAAATTTCCCCTGGAGGGACAATAAAAGCTCTGAACTGAACTGAACTGAAGGTGTTGGTGTTTGGAATAACAGAGATAAAAGTAACAGTGTTGCTAACCCAGGTATTGTTCTCCAACCAGAGTTCAGGTTACAAACGTCACAACCCCGCAAACAGCCACACAAGCAGTGGCGTTTTCTCCCGGAGGCCAAGGGAAGCCATGCTTTATCTCTTTTTTCAGACTGTAGCTGTGTTTTAATTAAAATACTCCTTTTTAACAGTTTCAATAATTCTTCTGTATTTCTTCACTGTCATCTCTTCCTTATTTCTCTTGAGAGCATTTTACGATGTGTAAAACAGCGCCCCCATCAATGTTCTGTGGCGAATGCGTGGTGAAAATATGATATTGCACACTGTTGTCCGCAAGGAAGCCAAGCAGAGTTGGCGTCCCTTGGTGAAAAAAAAACAAGAATGATTGACCAATCAGATGAGTCTATGACACTGCTCACCTGTGATTGGCCAAGACTGTGTCAAAGGAAGCCACCCCATCTTTGGCCTCAAACCAATCAAATCACAGTATCCTCATCATCAAGCCACTGAATGAAATCAGGGAGATTAGCACGTTAGCAGTGTGCACGAAGCGGCCGGTTGTGCGTTTGAGCGGGCGGTTGAGTAAATTAATAAGATATTTAAGCTAAATCAAGAGGATAATGTACGTGTGTGAATGAGTGAGTGAGGGTGGGAGAGTGAAAGGGTGTGTGTCTGTGTTCAAGTAAGTAAAATGAGTGCTCTCTGGGCGCTCCAACAGGTCATTCCATTACATGAAATAGCGATATACAAGCTGCAACATAGTCTTTTATGTACCACACTCCCTAAAAATTATACAGATTAGAGGCTTTGTCTCACTTGGCTTCCTCAAAAAAATACCCACGCCACGCCACTGCACACAAGAGAACTAGATGTAACAAAACCCAGTCCAGAGTGGTCTCTTAAGTTAAAACTAAAATTTTTAAGGTGGAAGTACAGGCACCACTTCAGTGTCATTGATGTTAAACGCAAAAAGATACATGTGAAATTTACTTTATGTCCCAGAGCAAAGCTCGAAAAAAAATCCAAATTCTATTACATTTATGACTGCTTTTTAAAACAGAAGAAAACAATTATATGACGCAATTATTACTTTCCCTGATAACTAGTTATATTTATGAAGGAGTAATTATCTTAAAAATTCTATAACTGTTTTTGGAAAAGGAATGAGTATCTATAACTAATTATATTTTCGTAAGTAATTTGCCCAACACTGCTCGTAGGACATAACCTGGGTTCACTGTTATGTGTTGCAGACACATCTCAGAGCACTAAACAAGATAGTCTGCTCACCTTCTGGACACTTAACTACAAACTGAGACAAAGTTTGATTTGCTGTCAGCACACACTGTAAGAGGGTGAACTTTTTTCTAACTCTGCGGTTTATAAGATATTAGGATTGTCTGATTGTCTGAGAGACACAGCTCAGCTCCTCTGACGGGTGGAGCTGTTAAAAATGGTAGCTCATTAATTGATGATTGGCTTCATTTCACTGTTTTGGGAACAGATGGGTGACGTCGCGGAGACTACATCCATATTTTGTACAAACTATGGTAACTACATAAAAACGCATTACCTCGTCATTTTGCACTCTGGGAAAAGCTGTCTTAAAGTAGTGTTTAAAAGATCAAACACAGGCCTTGGTAAGAGCAGTGTCTTTACTACAGTGGGTGATGGTGCTCATGGGAAATGGAGTCTTTATCCCAGAAAAACACCACAGATTCTGGCTACAGGTGTCACTGCAATCAAACACAGACGTCACCAAGACTTTCGAGAGGGATTGTTCACTTTTCCCATCACGTTCTGTTGACCACCTCCTCCTTCACTCATGCACTGTCACTTTTTCACCATTTAGCATTTTGGCTGATGATATTTTTATTTGCAGGATCCAAAAAAGTGGTAGCTAGCAGTTAACATTAACCCTTTATTGGAAAGTTTCTCTAGTGGAAATTCAGTGATGTTGACAGATTTTATGTTGACATCACAGTATGAACTAACAAATAAAACAACCAATTTGACCACTCAAGGACACTCCAGATTCATTCATACACTGCAAAAACTGAAATCTTATCAAGTGTTTTTGTCTTATTATCAGTAGAAAATTCCTTTTTAGACTCAATATGAACCAAATTCACATGACCAATCCAGAAAAATGTCTTGTTTAAAGTTATTTAAGGACAAAATGAGGTCTGAATTTCTTGTAACCAGTAAAAAAAATCTGCCAATGGAACAAGAGAAAAGTTACTTGTATTAAGACATTGTTCTAGTCTCAAGGAAATTTTCAAGCAATTTTTTCTTGTTCCATTGGCAGATTTTTTTACTGGTTACAAGCGATTCAAACCTCATTTTTGTACTCTGATAACTTGAAACAAGACATTTTTCTGGATTGATAAGTTGAAAGTGGCTCATATCGAGTATAATAAGACAATTTTTACTTTAAAAAACAAGACAAAAACACTTGATAAGATTTCAGTTTTTTGCAGTATAAATGCCTAGTTCTTGCAGCACACTGCAAAAATCATAAATCTCATTCAGTGTATTTGTCTTATTTTCAGTAGAAAATGACTTTTTAATCTTAATTTGAGCCACACTCAACTGACCAGTCCAGAAAAATGTCTTGTTTCAATTTTTTTTAAAGACAAAAACGAGGTCTGAATTGCTTGTAACATGTTTAAAAAAAACCTGCAAATCAAACAAGAGAAAAGTCACTGGTATTAAGATATTTTTCTAATAAATTTCCCAAGCTTTTTTTGTCTGATTCCTCATTTTTGCCTTTAAAAAACTTGAAAACAAGACATTTTTCTGGACTTGTAAGTTGAATGTGGCTCATATTAAGATTGAAAATACTTTTTTTTAACTTAAAATAAGACAGAAACACTTGATAAGATTTCAGCTTTTGCAGTGTATGTGTCCTGAGCAAACCACTGAGTTATCATCTCAGCATCTCATCAGAGGCTCACAGCTGAGTCGGAGTGTGTGGCACAAGACGTTTAATGCTGACCTTCAGGAGAGTGTTCAGAGCTGAGAAGTGGTGCAGTGATTAGCACTGTTGCTTCACAGCAAGAAGGTTCCTGGTTTATATCTCCAGCTGGACGGGCACCATTTGTCCCCAGCTTCCTTTATTTCCTCCATGGCTGTATGTGTGTGAATGGCGGTCTTTCTCAACATGTTTGCACTGTGACAGACTGGTTCCCACTTTCACAAGTTCCAATGACTGGAGAGTAAAGGTTCCTCTCAACTGGTTTTGTTCCCCCTACTCCAGCAGGGACTTTTTCAGACCCAGTTCCCTGGTACAGTTTAAAAAAAAAGTTTATCCTAAAATCCCTGTTAGTTAAGAAAGTTTCTTCAGTATAAATTTCCAAACTTTACATCAACAACACCGTGGCATGATCCCCCAAAAAAGGCTCCTCACTCCCTCTGAAAGGTTTGACTTTAGCAGCGTCTGACCTTGAGCAAACTACTATTACACTGACTTATTCATCTCAGCATCTCATCACAGGCTCACAGCCCAGCTGGACAAGTGTGTGGCACTACACAAGGCGGCAGAAGCTCTCAAACAGCGGCTAAAAAAGCAGCTCAGATAAGCTGCATCGAATCGATTAAAATCAGGCGTTAGGTGCGGTGAAAAAAAAATTAGACAATTTATTTTTCAGGCCACATATCACCCTGCTCTACTTTCTCCCTGCAACACATCTACACACACAAACACACACAGAAAGAGCGTCATATTCATACCAAACACCCCTCACACACCCACACACCACCATCCCCCGCAGATAAGCAGCAATCATTTTCATTATCTGAGCAGTTTTTATTGTGAAAACCTTGTTTTTTCGTCTCTTAAGCGACAGAACGCAAAGTGACGGTTACCTTTACAAGCCTGACACACGGTACGTTAAATTGCATGATGGCTACAAAACCATTCAGCCTGATTCTGTCTCTAAAGTGGAATTGACAATTATAATAGCTGTTTGTGGTGAAAGAGGCGTTCAATATATTTCCTGTTGCCGTAATCAGTCCTGTGTGGTTCAACTTAAACCTTGCTGAATGCAGTCGGACAAAACATCCTCTCTCATGCGCATCGCTCAGCTGCTCTCCGGCTCTCCTCCCCCGGTAATTGTGTTTTTCTTTGCACTTCAGCTATAAAATTGCTTCTATTGCCTTTTCCCTCCCTTCTCTTCTTTCATTTGCTCCAGATGTTTTATTAACTTCAAGTTATTTCCTCTATGAAAGCCATGTGACTCCAGGGTTTACACGCTGGAACACAGCTTTCTTCCTGTAAACAAGCACACACAGAGATCAGTGGGATCAGTATAATTTTCCTATTAAGTGTAATTTTAAAGAAACTTCATGGTATGCTAATGTATTTCCTGCCCTGGTGCAATATGACTTCTGATAAATGTCAGTTGTAATGCATTGAAAAAGGCCCATGAAGGTGCAGCATGCAGAAAAATGGAGTAATTTTAATACACAATGCACTGAGCTTTCTGAAACACGGATCCAACACCCCGCTGTAATAAAAGTAGTGGTTGTAAATCACCCTCACAGCCTCTGCTTCTGCTTTCCCCCGCTCAGATTGCAACCACCGCAGCTCCTCTCACCGCTGCTGCACACCATTTTGGAACTCATCAGCCGCGCTAACACCCAGAGCTTCGGCCTGAAATATGCTCCAAAATGAAATCTGGTGCGTTTACATTGGCAAAAATGAAAGTGCCAGAAAGAAGCTCCACGAGGCTTTGATGTTTGCGGTGTGCCAGAGTGTGCACAGATTCACGGAAATGAGAATATACGCATGATACACAAGATAAGTGAGACCCGGGGAAATAAGGTTCAGGCAAATTATTCTCAGTTTGAGGCTCGAGCTGGCAATATTCAACACTTTGTTTTTCCCAGTAGATGATGCCACATTAAGTCTCTTTCTCAAAACCTGACTTCTATTCTTCATGAATGAACTTCCTCCAGCCCTTGAAATGTTTTTGAAAATGTATTTGGGTCAAAAGTTTTCTTTTTTAAGAATCCAATAAAACTCTAAAGCTCTGTAAAAGCTGCTCAAAGCTAGAGTGAGGACTTCTACGCTGGTTATGATACAGACTGAAATCACTTCTGACTTGCCTAGTTTTTTGAAATAGAAATTTGACAGCTCTTACTGCCAAGTTCTCTTTACGAGCAACTGAAACACTTTTTCTTTTGTCTTAATATCTTGGATTGAGACATGAATGTGGCTCATACTTAGTGTAACAAGACAGTTTAAAAAAAAGATTCAGATAAACACAAACACTTGCTTTGACTTTGGTTTTTGCTAAATCCCTTTTTTTTTTTTCTTTTTTTTTTTTTTGCAAACAGATGGAAAGTGAAGTCACATGTGATTGGAGACTTTTTTTTTCTACTCGGAAAGAATAAAAATCACTGATTCTGTGTTATTTTACTTCAATTAAATTGTTGATAGTTACAAGTTTGTTTTTGCATTTTAGAACTAATTTTTAGCACCCTGTAGAGTGAGTAAAAAAATGCACATATATAAATCTAAAAAACAAAACAAAATACTTTTTTACATAAATAACTGTTTTTGCATACGATTTAACGTTATCGTTGGAAAAAAAAAATTATTTAAACAATTTTTAAAAATGAAGAGCTGCTTGGGAGCCAAAGAGCTGGCTATCCAAAAAAAGCTGTAATTTCCATCACTGGTATGAAGATGTTTTGGTTGTATAAGCCAATCACAGAACACCCAGTGTGCAAGTGTCTTTGTGAGTTGATGATAGCAAATGGAAGCTAATCAGAGCAGCTAGAATAGTGGACATAGCACAAAGGAAGTAAGACACAACCAAAGTGAAATGTTGGACTCTTCATATCCTGCTTGTATAAGGCTAAAGCTCTGTACATTCTGCAGAAACTCAACTCTTACAGCTGACGTCTTTAAATGAAAAAATTTATCATGATGTCAAAATGTTAGTATTCAAAAAACACATTAGAGGACACGAGACAAGAATAAAGTTATGAAATGGAACAGAAATGAAAAAAGAGGTGCATAAGAAGAAATCAGAAATATCTGAGGCTAATTTTTTTTTTTTTTTTTTCAGGTCAAAAAAGTCTTAATATTAAAAAATAGATAAAAATGCAAATAAAAATAAATGAATAAATAAATTAAATTAAATTAAATTAAATTAAATTAAATTGAATTGAATTAAATTAAATTAAATTAAATTAAATTAAATTAAATTAAATTAAAAAAAACCCGCCATAAAATCATCCTGACATATCCCCCCCCATATCGCCCCCTGGAGAACATTATCCTTGGTCAGAAACGGAGTTTGCTGAAAGCTGACCACTGATCATCTGTGATCGAGAGACACCTGGGGGACAGGTGAGGTTTGATTTCATCAGTCTGCAATGATGGAACAACTATTCTTGAGCATCCTTAGTGACTGATTTTTAAAGAAATAACTAAAGGATCAGTTCACAGCATTCATGTGCTTCTTTACATTTTAAACTTCCCCAGAAAATCTCCCCCAAAAATGCACAACACACTCTCTTATATAAAAAAAAAAAAAAGTTTCATAATGAAGATAATTTTGGACCACTTTGACTCCTTCCCTGTTGCTGAAGTTTTTCACAGATTTCCTGTCCATTCACTCAACATGGCTGAATCTCCCCTGTAGTCTGCAGCTTCTTCACCTCCACAGGACAAACCTTCTGATGAGAAAGAAAAACCGTGGACACAACAAAACACAGGAAGCATGCATGACTCACGTACCGCATGACTCATGGGTCACTGAATCAGCATGACAATACACCATCAGTTCTGTAAATGTGCAGCAGCAGATCCATGTCACTTTGTAACCTGGTAGAGTTTAAATGATGAGGCAGTTTCATTATCAAACGCTAAAGCTAGCAACGCTTGTGTCCATGCTCCAGGATATAAAGAATGATTAAAATGAGAGGGTGAGAGGAGAGCTGGTTAAAGAGAGCTGAGGTAACGATGGAGGTGGAAGTATTATAGGGTTAACTGATGCAATGATTAAAGCATACAAATGAAACACATTTCATCCTTTAGTTCGCTGAAGAATGATTTGTTTTTTTACTTTGATTAACTTCATCACATGATTCATGACCTTTTACCGTTAGATATCCTGAATTTATCAACAAATTGAAAAACAATGGGGTAAAACCTTCTGAAGAAGTTCAACCTGAGCGTCCTCCTCTCCCACTGAGAAGGAAACTGTAGCTCAGCTCTGGTTGAGAACCTGAGGCTGTGGAGGAGCAGAGCAGAATGTTTGGTTAGATGAAAATGAAAAAAAAAACAAAAAAACAAGTTGAATAATGAAGCAATTAATGTGTTTTTGTTGCTTTTTTTTCCAACCAAAATTTGTAAAAAGTGCGCTCAGAACAATAACCAAGGGGAAAAGTGCCAACATCTTTGTCAACCGACGTAGCATGAACGTTTTTTAAAGCCCACTCTTTTTGTGCACATGTTCAGATTTTTTAAACATTAACACAAACAGTAGAGGGGCTGCATGGTGGCACAACAGTTACCACTGCAGCCTCACAGTAAGAAGATCCCCAATTCAATCCCCAGTTTGCCGGGGGAGTTTCTGTGTGGAGTTTACATGTTCTTTAACAAGAGCTTTGTACCAACTGCCATCTCCATCCTGAACAAGACAACCCACTGACCAATGTGTTGTAATGAAAAATGCGCGCTCTTTAGTTTTCTATGGTTTTCACATTATTTTACATGTAGTATCTGTTTCCTTAACTGTATGTTTGTTTGTTTGTTTGTTTGTTTTCTTGTATATGTCTTTCTTGTTTGGCAGGCTGTGAAAACCAATTTCCCAATCGGGACAATAAAGTTATCTATCGATCTATCTTTCCATCCATGTATGTGTGGGTACTCCGGCTTCCTCCAAAAGTCCAAAAACATGCCCACTCTAAATTGTCCGTAAGTGTGGGTGTGCTCATGAAAGGTTGTCTGTCTCTATGGCAGTTTTCCAAACCGCATACTACACTAGTAGTGCCTAGTGTTTTGGGTAAAGTTCAGTATGTAGTTGTCAGAATGCGAAAAGTTGCAAAATCTGTGTTATGCCAAAAATCCCAGGATGTCCCACTGATCCAGAAAAATTTCTCAGTATGCAACGGACTAATCTACTTGGCATATTGTTTGTTGCACAGCGCTAACGCTGTTTGTCCATGTGGGCGGCAGGTTTTGGTGAATTGCTGCCCTCTACTGGAATGAGTATGATGGTCTGTGAGCTAGAAGTGGAGTGATGTGAAAGAAACACTGGTAAATAATTTCACTTCTAGTTGTAAAAGAGGCATTTACTTCTAAAAAAAATCATTCAAGTCCATATTAACCACTTATTTACTTTTTCAAACTGTGGGTTATACGCAAGTCATTTTTCCCCCAGCATTTCCCCTACCATTATAATTATATACACCCCCCACTGCATCAGCTGTAAAAGCTGAAATCAAACCCTTCCAGATTTTTCTAAACAAACTACATAACTTTTGGGGAGAGATTTAAATTCAAATACAATGATTCTACTGTGATATGATAAATGAAAAAACTAACATATCAATATCTGACCATAGTTTGTTTTGTTTATTTATGATAAAGGCCAAGAAAAAATAAAAAAAAACATCAGCTAATTTTCCAAAAGTGAAAATCAGAGTAGCATACCACAAAACAGACCCAACAAAACTATACACTACAAGCAAAAGCAGTAGGCAGTTTGCTGTGTCTACTACATACTACATTCACATGTAGTATGGAAAAGGAAAAACAGCCCTGTGATCTAGGGTTTACCCCACCTCTCATGTTAAGACAGCTGGGATAAGCTCCAGCCACCCGCAACCCTGAGCAGGATAAGCGGTGTAGAAACTGGAAGGATGGACAAAAAGTAGAGCCTGGAGCAAATGACATCAAGCTGCAGGACACGAACTGTTGTATTGTACAGAACAAGTTTGATTGTTCAGGGTCCATCCTCTGGGGACTGTGGGTATGGGCTAAATGTCATGTCAGCACACCTTTTCGATGCTGAGATATTTCCCATAAGGCAACAAATGTCAACCTCATGGATGCATTTGGGGAAAGGATGGGTAATTCCTAAATTCAGAGGGGAGCATGAATATCTCCACTAAAGGTCGTTGAGAAGCATGTTGTGTTGGTTGAGATATTCAAACTGAACAACCAGCAGACCCAGCCGTCCCCAGAGCTATCAAGCTACAAGAGGAACACAGCGGGATGTCGTTCCTGCAGCTGCATGATACAAAAAAAAAAAAAAGCATAAAAAAATCTAAATCCAGACTGATACATGGAGAACACAGAGTGTGCTGAGAAAGAGGGACAGAGGGAGCGGACAGGTGACCCCTGAGCTGCAGCTTCGTGTGACACTTCCAGCTCAACACTCATCAGGAGGGAGCTGCGGGACCTGCTGGGTGGTAAAAGAATGCAGGTCACCCACACCCACACACACACACACACACACACAGACACACACCAGGAAAAACCTGTCTGTGAATAACAACCTCCATTGAAATTCCAGGCCATAGTCCTGGCTCTAAATAAGCACAGAGGTGTAGGGGGAGAATCAGCATCTCCATTCAAAGGGAGCAAAAACTTCACACCTCCAAACGTCATTATGCTTATCCAAACCTTATCACTGCTCAGGAATTACTCAGCTGGCCTGCAGTCGGATCACACGAGGACCTTTGATGCAACCTTCCCGGGACGAAATAAAGCAGAAATATGATGGGATAAAATGCCCACTGCTACTGTACAGCTGTGCTATCAGTGCTAAGCCCCGGCTTTCACTCGGGCATGCAGAGGGTGTTTTGTGCTGATAAATTTACCAAGTGTACATCAGGGTGCAGGAGACGGAAGGAATCCTGAGGTATACCGGGAGATCTGGGGACCCCAAAGAGGATTACAAACCACCACCATAACCATGACTAGCCTTGTCAGGGCCTCAAGGTGCATGGTGGCGATATCCATCAGGTGCAGTGAATGCAGGCTGCAACCAATGAAAGCAACAGAAGGAATACGAGTGCTGCTATTCTAAATCATCAAAATCACATCCTCAAAAAGGAAACCCTGCTCTTTATTGAGAGGTTTGACTTCCCATGTAAATGACTCAATGATCATTAGACAGATTAGTAGGATGCATTATTCATGGACTAATGGGGTGCAGATGAGCTCAGACAATTGACTCTACCATTTAAGATCAGAATCAAAGCCTGGAAATTTGCTTGTGAGTCAAAATGCAGAAATGAGATGCAAGCGCAGGCGCACCTGCTCTGCGCCGGCCTTCGCCGCGCAGATAGGGCGTGACCAGCGCACTTTGCAAGTTTCCTGCAGTACTAAGAGAGGCGCAGTCAAGGCGCAGAGGAGCGCAGAGCTACGTGTCCACGCCTCCCTTGGCGCAAATGGCAGAGAGGGAGAAGAAAAGCCGTGAGTGGGTTTAACACAGCCGAGCGCTGTTTTCACCAATCAAATGAGCGCCTCTCCTCGCCTTTCAATGCCCTGCGGCTGAGGTGCAGTGTCTGATTGGTCTGAGTGATCCCCAGCACCGTGGAAGGTATGCTGGAAAGAGCCGTCATCGCCAAATAACAGAACCTTTGGTGATATACTGTATACTCTCCCAGTGTCTCCACGTCATCCTCCTTACAATAATGTACACCATCTTTTTAGATCATGTTAAAAATAAAGACTAAAACAGAGAAATATGGGAAATCACGGGTAAATCCTGAGTGACATACATTTATTTTGTCTCTTTTTTCTTCGTCTTTTCTCTCCCTCTTTTCCTTGAATTAAATGAAGTGAGAGAACCAGATATATACTCAGTATCAGATGTTAAGGCTGTTTATTGTTTAATTGTAAGATGTGCATCAAACTTCCAGCTGCCGTCAGGTTAACTTTCCATTATGACAAACGGCTTTAATCTGACATCAGATGTGATGGGAAAATGAATATAGATGTGAATGTATATGCTGGTTCAGACGTTTACATTAAATAGTGATTGCTGTGATTGTTTACTGCATTAAAATGTGCCTGACACTCTGGAAACCTGCCTCTGAGGCTTTGATGACATGTGCGCACATGTGCGCCTGTCACCAAATTACAGCTGCGTGGGGTGCGCTTCGCTTTGCGCCGAGGATAGACCAGGTTGGAGCTGGCGAGCTTTCAGCGCACTATTTTGGCACAAATTGTCACTGCACCAACATGAATCTGCTGACACCTCCTCCTGGTGCACCGTCAACTCCCTCTGGCACGCAGTCACACCCATCTCTGCGCAGACGGTCTCCCAATTTTCAAATTGGCAGCGCACTGTGGTGCTCTGCACGAAATTAGCACTGCACAGGGTGCGCCAGGCTTGCGCCCCCTGCGCTGCGCCACGAAATTAGAGCCCTAAGTGTTTTTGTCTAATAAAGCAACAACAAGTTACAAAAGCTCATCTGGAGCAGTCATGTCAAAGTTATATTTTGAAAGCAGTGTGAGCGCATCTTGACTGACGTCTTCCACCAACACTCTGTATGTGTGTCTGTTGCTGCTGTTAGTGCCCGTGTTGCAGGAGGACAGTCTAGTTTCAGGGTCATCAGTCGGACAAGCTGCACCTGAGCATCAAGCTTTCTGGAAATAAAAGACATAATCTGTTTCAGGCCTTGTACACAGGTAGCTGGTATTTTCAAAAAGGAATATCTTCCCTCATTTTTTCTTAGAAATACTTTTTGTTCAAACTTATTGGCAAATCCTTCAATAGGTGTGATTCGAAGCCAAACCCATATCTGGCAGTGTTTTCAGATGTGAACTCAGAATGAACCCTGTCATCAAGGCTGCAGGAAGCAAGGGTGCTAAGGGTGCTGCAGCATCCCCTGGCAGCTGTGGGTGGATTGTTTTTCAGCATTCTTTTTGCAGTGTCCTGCCACAACAGGTCTGTGTGTCATGTTGAGTTTTCTTCCTTCACTTGATAAAGTGATTCCTAATCTTGATTTGTTGGTAGTGTATAAAGACTTAAGTTTCAGGTATCTGGTATGTCCAAAAGAGGTGTAGTTCTATTGAGAGAGTACCAGAGCACACCTTTGAGGCAGCTCCTTCCTGACATTATGTAACACTTTGAAGCACATTCATAATATTTGCCAACGGTAAAACACATGATTGAACGTTCATGAACAGTTTAATCAAGCTGAGCCTCAGCATGATGATGATGTTATGAATATGCAAAAATAATCTGTGCGCCTCTGACAAAACATTCTAATAGTGACTGATAGAGAATGCACACATGGACTATTCTAGTTTGAGCAGTGTTAAGTGTTAAGTGTTTGGACGCTGTTAATTATCCGGTTGGCTGCATGATTGCCCACAGTGACAGGACGCACTGGACAGAGCACCACTGTGCACGCTTTCAAAATGGACTAGAGGAGGCATACTACTGCAGTATTTTGACAACAAATAATTATTTACACATCTAATAACAAAATAGAGAAGCACTCAGAGAGCGCAGACCTCCACCAAACATATTGTGATTGTCACCAACACTTTAGTCCTACTTTAATGTTATACTCCCTTTCAGCAGACTGTCTGCTACAATTTGGTGTTAGTTGCAGGTTTGTACGATAATTTGTTTCCTGACGGTGTTGTAAATGATGATGACCCAGTACATATTTCATATTCCAGATCTTAGTATCCAGAATATTGCCAGGATCTGGATCGTACTTTTACATCTGTCAGGAATTATGGTGACCTTGTCTTGTATTATTTTGCAAAGCAACCCAACCATTTATCATAGAGTTATACACATATGGTGAAAACGGCCCTATCTCAAAATGATAAATAATCCTTTAAATAAAATCCTGGATCCAGACGGTGATCTGGGTTACACTTCTTCCTTATCCCATTTGTAACATGTCCTGAAAATCTCACCAAGATCCGTTCTTTACATTTTGAGTTATGGTGTTCACAAACAACCAAACGAACAGACAGACAAACTCCCAAAAACATAACCTCCTTGGTGGAGGTGAAAATAAATTCCTGTGTTCCTCTCATACAGCCTGCAGTGACTATTTGACAACCCTTGGCAGTTTTAGAGTTGGGCTTTATCTTTCATGTTACTCAGTGCATGATTTGACTGCACCAATATATCAAACCACCCTAAAGATAAAATATATATATATATCTAATATATATCAAACCACTTCTTTTATTGTCTTCCAGCATGACATGAAATTCAGTAAAAAAAAAACAGATCTTGAAACACTGTAAACAATCTGTATGAATTTCCATTGGACCCTTCAAACTGCAACCATTCAACTTTTTCACGTCACAGAGAAAAAAAAAAAAAGGAAAAAAAAAGGTTCTGTGCATTACCGCTACCTACTGGGATGAGTTGGTATAACACCTGCAGCACTGCATCTTTAACAGTTTAGAATAGAATAGACTTTATTTGTCATTGCACTAAAGCAACAAGATTTTGCTGTGCTGTCCTGAATGCAGAGAAAATAAAAAAACAAGTACAACAATGCATACATATTAAGGCATTCATGCATGATAAATGACATGTTTAAAACATAAAGCATAAAAACGTTGACCGTCATGTAGTTGCACGTAGTCCCATATTGCACTGTTAAATGAGGAGTAATTGCACATAGACCCATATTGCACTGATAATAAATAAATAAATAGAGAATAAGAGGGTCACATATTGCAGTTATTGGCCAGACATATTAAGTTCAGTTATGGCTCTGTGGAAGAAACTGTTCTTGAATCTGGAGGTGCGGGCTTTGAGTGCCCTATAGCGCCTCCCTGAGGGTGGCAGAGAGAACAGGTGATGACTGGGGTGGCTGGACTCTCTAAGGATCTTTGTAGTGGTGTGGTGACAGCGTGACCTGAAAATGTCCTCCAATGTGGGCAGACTGAGTCCAATGATCCTCTCAGCTGATTTAATTACTCGTGTCAGACTCTTCCGGTCTGCCTCTGTGCAGTTGACAAACCAAGATGTTAAACAGTATGTGAAGACACTCTGTATGGAGCAGAGGTAAAAGGTTCTGAGAAGCTCAGCAGGCAGGTGGTTTTTCCTCAGTGTCTGTAGGAGGTAGAGCCGCTGCTGAGCCTTTCTTACCAGGGTGGAGGAGTTGAGTGACCATGTGAGGTCCTCTGTGATGTAGATTCTTGCCCCTTGATGATTAGTTTTTAATGCACCTTCTGTTCTTTACGGTAATCAGTGATGATCTCCTTGGTCTTTTTGATGTTTAATGTGAGGTTGTTGTCCATGCACCAGTCTGTCAGCCTGTCTATTTCTTCTCTATAGTGTGTTTCGTCATCGTCTGATATCAGTCCTACCACTGTTGTGTCATCTGCAAATTTAGCAGTATATTGCAGTAACAGTGAAGTGATGAACCATTTCTCACCATTCATACAAGCAGTCCATTTTCATTGCCAATGGCTGGATGTGCATACAGGCCCTGGTTGTCATTTCTTGGCTTTTGCAAGGCGCAAACTGCTGCACATCCACCTTGTGACTTTGGATAATGGTATAAAAACCAGAGGAAGTAATTTCTGAAAAAAAAAACAAGGCTGATTCAAAACTCCTCAGTGAAGCCTTTAGAAACTAACGACAAAAGAAAAAATCTTTATTCTTTTTATCGTCACACAGAAGAGAGTTTTTCTTATATTGTCAGAAGGCCATTGAAGATTCAGCTTGGCTTTCATTCCCGGACCTTGCCTTGAAGTAGCGATGCTTATAGAGCGATACAAATATTATTAATACTAAAGAAATAAACCGAGCCAAAAAAGTGAGATGAACTCAAGAGAAGTGAAAAGATACTCTAAGACACATTGATTCTTTTCATGCTCCAAAACCTTGGCTGCAAGGTAGGAGCTGCAAGGTGCAGAATACTAATACAGAAAATGCTTTTGAGCCTCCGGGGTCACAACCTGAGACATTTTAGCCAAAGCTCCAATCAATTCCAATTTGTCACTGCGACATCCCCGTGTCACATTTGCGAGCGGAAAACAGGAGCAAATTGTTGTGATGTGAAAGAGGACACAGAGGATGTTCCAGGTCACATTTGCATCCCGTCAGTTACTGGGTGGAGGCAAAGGATTCTGGGTATGGGGAACTTTTGGGGCAGTAAGTATGTTGCAGAGATTATATGTAAAGTTTTTCCATCACAAATACGACCACGAGGAAAGTTTAACCTTGAGTGTTTCTTAAACGCACCTTGAGTGATTATTTAAGAAGGTGTAAGCAAGATTTACATGCAACGTCCTTCACCTCGGTAAAACCCCCCGAACCAGCACAGGTTCCTCAAGGCTCCAAACGAGGTAAAGCTTCCAGGATGAAATACACACACACACATAGAGGAAAACAAATGAAGTCTTTTCTGCACACACACATTCATTTATACACAGAAATCCCTGCACAAAATCACCTTCCGTCCACAAACAAATAAACCGACCCGCAGCGGCAGCATTGTGTGGATTAAGGGTCCTCTGTGGTTGTTTGCCTTTTTAATGGTGTCCTAATTATCATTTAACCCTAATTAACCTGCATGGATAGGAGCCGGGCCTGATTAATCCTGCACATTGTGGGTCCACTGTGGGGTAGAAATCAACTTCCTCATTCACTCTTTAATCAGCTTTCTGCCAAAGCTTTGCAGAAATTATGTATGTCGGCACATGCTTGCGAATACACACACTCACACTCACACACAAAGCATCCATTCAGACCCATCTTTGTTGCAGCAAACATCTCCTCACAAGGACACACGGGGTGTTAGGCTGCAAAGTTTAGTTATTTCTGTCCTGCTGTTGTATTTTGAAAAGTTTGTCTCCTTGAATAGAAAAAAAGATAATTTACTGTTTGTTTGGAAAATGAGTTTCTTCGGCGTTCTCTGTACATCCATGTCCTACTATTGCTTTCCCAAAGTTTCTCTTTCCTGTTTTATATATCAATTTGATGCTTTCATGAGCTGCTGGTTTTATTTTGTTGTTTAAGGCACCAGTGCACCTCACATGTATTAGACTCTGCAGAACTGTTTTTGTATCCGTTCCTGGGTGTGGAGGATTGGGTGCATTACATTGCCCTCTGGCTGAGGAAAGGAAAAGAAATAAACAATTTCAGAATTGGACCAACAAAATAACATCTGCACTGCTGTGCCCCTGTGAGACACAGAACCCTCTAAAATCCTGTAGGGCCTGTCAGAGCTGAGTCAAGACACACAGAGGAGTGAGATGCATCAGGAATCACCCTGAGTAGTTCTGCTGTTTGTGGGATGGAGGATGTCAGAGCATGGTGTGTAAATGATGCTGCACTTTAATCTAACTGGATAAGGTGCAGGTGGTGCAGACCTATTCTTATATCAAAGGGTTGACTGGCTGACTAATGCAAGACACTACTGATGCAAAGACCATGACATTTCCTTTAAGATGCACCGAATTCTTTTCTGTAACGACCCCAGTGTCGCTGCCAGGCAGAGACTTGTACCTCCATAATTCATCATTTGAATTTTTCTGCATTGATCAATGATATTGATCTCCTTTTATGCATGTCAGTGGGTTTTTTAACAGATGAAAATTATTTATTGAAGCTTGTGTTTGAAACTCATGCAGCATTTAGCTAAATGATAATTACAGTTCTTTTTTATTTTCACTTTCTAAACAGACTAAGATACACAAGGGTCCTGTCAGGTACTGTTTACATTTTTGAAAAGAGGATTTTTCTCTTTGGAGACAAAAAAGTTTTACAAGAATAATCAACCAATCTTCATTTATAGAACTCCAAATCAGAACTAATGTTATCTAAAGACGCTCTCTGAAATTAATTACAAAGATCCAACATGAATATAGGGAGGGGCTGTAAGGAGTTTCTAAGTGATCTTGAAAAAGTCTTCCTTCTAGATATATGCCTGATTCCAATCCACATTTCGAAATGAGATTATCAGCACCAATATAACAGGTTACAGGTTTTTTCAAATTGCTACCTCTCAGCTTCCCGCTCTGGTCGAGCAGGACCAGATTCTTTAATAGCAGGTCTAAGTTTCTATGACAACACCACACTGACTAACAAAGTTTAGGAGTGAGAAAAGAGATCTGTGTTTTTTTCTCTGCTGAAAATCATTTCTGTGATTAATTTTGTAGAGATGGTGGACACTGGAGCCTAACTGTCAGACAGAAAAAGGACAGAAGAGCAGAAGAAAGATAAACAAGAGAGTGATAGAGCATGAGCTAAGGGCTAAAACACAAGCTAAAGGCTAATACAGGGGCTGGTGATAATGTAACTGCATAACTGCACTGATGAATACCTTGCCTCGGCGCGCTGTATCCAGGGAAAAGTTGTCTTGAAAAGGGATGGGTACTGAATTTGGTACTTTTATAGGTAATGACCGAATCCTGTCAAAAGTACCGAGTACCCATTCATGAATAATCAAAAGTCCCATGTTTCGGTACCTAAAAGCATCTTTCTGACTGTGAGGGAGTGGAAGAGTAGGCAAATTTCCATCCTGGACATGAACACAGCATTGCAAATTAGTATATTAAAGAATAAAGATGTAAGTGGAAACAAAAAACATTTTATTATTAAACAAATTGATGTTTATCACCATATAAACACCAAAAATTGGTACCGTTTAGTATCGATACCAGATGCCAGGTGCCGGGCATTTGTACCGTATCATTTCAAATATGAAAGGTACCCATCCCTAGTTTTGAACAAAGAAAATTTGTTTTCATCCAATCTCCATTTCGTTCCAAAGCAAACTCACACCTCACTTAAACCTGTTGCGACAGTGAGCGTGAGACTCCAGACCACAAGGTGGTGAGGTAGTCCAATTAAAACAGATCCTCCTCAAAGCATCTTTAACCCTCCACGAGTTGAGACTTTTTCTGCATTTAGTGGGTTAAAGAAGAGAAGACAAACTTTTTTCAACAGACAGAAACCTCGAGCAGAACCAGCTGAGAGCATGTTGGGGTAAAAGAGATAGGAATGGACAGAGTTTGAACATTAATATTGTTGTTGTAGCAGTGGTGATGATGGTAAGACTGTTAGTTACTGTAGCAGCTGGAGGATCCAGAGGATCCACAACACCTTGGAGCAGCTGAACAGTCAGCTCCCAGAAAGGGTGGAACAAAGGGATAGGATCATGCAGATCACAGAGGCAGATCACAGAGGCAAGCTGATGCAGTTTTAATGAGTTTGTTGTGGAAAGTAAACGGACTGAAGGCTTTGAAAGGAACGCTTGATGCGTGATGCAAAGATAAAGTGGTGCAGGGGAAAGGACAGAGAAGTTAATCTCCAAGAGTTTGGGTAGTGAGGTAAATAAAACTCAGGTGAAACTAACCAGAGTGAAGTAAAGTCACTGTGACAGAAGCAGATGGACATTTTGACAGTACCAACAATTGCACTTGCAAATTTTCATGTAAGAAACATTTTAAACATTGAAGGTAAAAAAAAAAAAAAAATACATATGAAATACAAAAACAGAAAAAACTAGATTAAAAAAAATATTTTTATAAAATAAAATGTGAAAAAAAAAATATTTAAAACACATATGACTAAATTAGGGATGGGTACCTTTCACATTTGAAACGATACCGTACCGATGCCTGGTACCTGGCAATCGGTACTGGTACTCAACGGTACCAATTTTCAGTACTTTTTTGAGTTTATGTGTTAAAAAATATCATTTAGTTCAATAATAAAATAAATATTTTTTACAATTTAACAAATATATTTTTCAATATATAACCTTGAAACGCTGTGTTCATGTCCAGCATGGAAAATCGCCAACTCTTCCACTCCCTCACAGTCACAAGGATGCGTTTAGGTACCCACACATGGTACCTTTTGATTTTACATGAATCGATACCTGGTACTTTTGACAGAATTCGGTCGGTACCTAAAAAAGTACCTAATTCGGTACCCATCCCTAGAATAAAATATGATATAAATTATACACACAATCAATAACAGGTCAACCCAGTTTAGAAGAAAAGAAAAACAAACAAACAAACAAACAAACTGCAGCCTATAAGATGTTAAATACAGATTTATATACACATACATACAGGGTGACAAAACTGCATCAAATCTGTTTAAAAATCCTTTTAGAGTTTGTCTGATTTCCTCCAACTTTACTCAACTTAGTGTAGATTAGACCTAGTCTTTATATGAAGAATGAGCTGGGGACTTCCACGCAGGTCTTTCTTTGATTTGGCTAAATGTAAGGCTTGGGAGGGGACACCAAATAAAGCAATAAATGGATGAGGTCTGTCTTAGAACATCATATTACTGAAAGTGTGTTTAAAAGAAAAATCCCAAAAGGTGGTTTGGGATGGGCAAGACCAAAACATGTGAGAACAGTTTGCAGGTAACACTTTGTTTGATTTCTTTCTTAATGCATCACTGGTCTGATTTTCAGGGTCTGCAGTGGAAACACAGACACAGTGGACATGATCCATACATGCCATCTTCATGCCATTAAAAGATGAACTGACCCCTGTCTCAGTGTTGGTGCCAGGTTAAGTAAAGACAGGTGTTCATGCTCATTTCATTCTTATTAGGAAAGTGAAGTTTAGTCAAAATGCCAAACTGTTTCTTCCACTGAATAAAAGTTGTTACTTTCCTTTAACCTTGGAAACTTTATTTCTGACTGGCACCTGAAACAATATTCTCCACCTGTTATATAATGCACAATTCTATTTTCATTTGCCCAAAGCACACCAAAATGCTCCCCACTGTTTTGACGATAATGCGCCACAACTGGGCCGAGGATATGTGGGGAAATAATTTGAGGCAGAGCTTGCATCACATCACGGTTTGTCAAAATTATGCGTCTGATGCTTTCCCATTATTTCCCTGAGAGTGGGTCTTCACATCAACACGTTATCTTATAGAGAGAGGCAACAGATGACATTCCAGGGAAAAACTGAAATTCATTAGAAAGCAATTACTTTCCAATCATTCGCTGACATTATCAAGTCACTGTGTCCTGTACCTGTGGAGGCAATATTCTGACAATGACTCTGTATCTCTCTGCATATACCTTTCCTTCTCTTATCAGTTTCATTTCTTAAACCATTCCTGTCCTGTATGCTCAAATGTTCTGGTTCTGAGACACTGTGGTCCAATGCCTTACCCCTGATAAGCTCATCCTGACAGCTGGCTGGCATTACTCATATTTTCCATGAAACAGATATTTTATTTTCCATCCTTCAATCTATCCATTTCCTCCTCTTATCAGTGTCCTGGTGGTGGCAGGGCAGCAGAGACGCCCAGACGTCTTTCTCTTTAGCCATGTCTTCCAGCTTCTGCAAAAAGATCCACTGGTCCTCGGAGGCCAACAGGATGTGGAAGCAAATTCATGCAAGTTTGTGTCTTCGAGGTTTCCTTCCTGTTGGACAGAGTATTTTCTCAAGGCAGCGCCCAAGAACTGTTTTGATCAGGTAACAAGAAGCTGAAGATCTGTGCTTCAACTCCAAGCTCCCTCTGAATGTCCTGCAGCTCCACTTCACTTAAATATAGGCTACTCAAAACAAAACGAAAAAAGGAAAAAAAAACTTTGTATTCCTTGTCAGAGAATCTGTTTGCTTCAGGATCTCTCAGAGTTCTGGTCGAGTTGTTCAGTCTGCTTCCTCTTTTCTCCTGCCTGAGCTGCTTTTCTTCCCAAATCTCATTCTTTGACACAACAACATCTCCTTTGCGTTGCTGTCTCAGCTGACTTTCTCACATCCTTGTGTCTCACTCATGGATTGTATTTGAGAACTGGGCCTGGCCCTGAAGTCTGAGAAGTAAAGTCAGTGCCAAAATGTTTCATACCTGAAATCTTTCCAGGAGAAAGAGGGGAAACAACTTTAAGCTTTGGTAAATCAAGTCCAAAGGAAATAGAAGCACATGGTATCAGAAAATAAGAATATCCACAGAAATATTGGATCTCGACTACGCGTTCAACTCCTCAGACCAGCTTTAAATTCATCATGCAATTAATTGCCAGGGTAAAAAAGAAGATAAGGGGAGGTATACCTCAGGGTACAGCTGTCTCGTGGTCAGAACGTTGCAACCACAGCAATTTAGAAATCCTTTAAAAAGTTGGCTGTTCATCTCTGAGGTGAAGGGTGAGAAGAAATGGGAATACTTAGCAGCATCTAGCAGTCAGATTCTGACTAAAGCTCCTCCCTTTGGCTGCTTGAGTACCAAGATAGATAGTTTTTTATTGTATAACAACAACTCCTTTTGTTTTCTTCTTTGTCCTCCAACTTTCTGTCCCTAAATATAAAAAACATGTGGGACTTGACAGTGGTTCAATGGATGCTTCGCAGCAAGAGGGTTCCTGGTGTGACCCATCAACTGGGAAGGAGTTTTGCAGAAATTTCGTCATTGCAAGTGTGCCTATACATATTTGGTAAGAATGACAGAGTAGCAATGGAAAAGAAAAGTAAATGAGGCACGAACAGTGAATAGAATATTTTTAAAAAATTAAATACGTGGTAAGTTCTGATGTCAGTTGATATAATCCTAGTCAGCCCTGACAGTCTTAGGGGCCTTTTACACGACCACAGTTGTAGGCTGAAAAGCAAACATTTCGTTGCGTTTCAGCCTTGCGTTTACACATAAATGGTGTTTCAGCCGACCTAAAACGCAAACTTTTGAAAACGGCCTCCAGAGTGGGATTACCGTTGTTTCGATTGTCATGAACTACCATGTTGTGCTTGTGCTGCTCAATCTGCTGAATCTGCTGACTGTCTTTATACAAAATGTGCGTCTGTTGCTCCACTTTTGCACTTAGTATTCCCCAATACACCTGATGATTGGCTCAACTCTACCTTAGGGGAGATCTACCAAAAGTGGCTTCTAGACAAGACAGTTATAGCACCACCTACAGGCCTGGCATGCTTACTTCAGCGTTTTCAGTCCCTCGGCGTTTCCGTGTAAGCGCAGATTTTTTTTCACTGCCTTTTTGCTGCGTTTTAGAGTTTTCAGTTGAAACTTTGTCATGTAAACGGGGCTTGAAGCAATTGATGGTTTGTTGTGGCAGTTCACACAAAAAGTGAGCTAGCTCAAAGTTCAGTTCAAACGAGTTGAAATAAACTAGTTCACATTCATAGTTCACTTTTGAAAAATCTGAACTTACAAGGTCCCTTTTTCAGTTTAGGCTATTTAGGCTTTAATTCATATTTCTCAAGCTAATTCCCCAAATATACAGTATAAATCACTGTATGCTGTTATAGAACCACAGACAGAAAAAGCGTTATCGTGTTGTGTGAAATGTCAGCATGATGAGCCATGCTATATGCCCAGAGAGTGCCGTGGAAGTACATCGGACTTATGTTGCGTAAACCACAGCGCTCGGCATCTCTCGGCACCTCCCCTCATCTCTTGACACCTTTTGGTGCTCCTCGGATTGTGAGCAGCTGTTCACTGCCTCAGGAGTGAACGTTGCTAACGTCACCATTCATGATTCAAAAACTGAGCAGTTCATGAAACTATGAGCGCGTTGAATGTATTTGGACGCGCTCACTGTTGATGATGACAGTGACAGTGATTGTGCCACATCTCCATCAGGCTCACCATACTACATTCAGACACGGCTTATATCTCCTCTCCCAAACCTTCCATTGTCTTGCTCTGACTCTCTTCCCTCCTAGTTTGTGCCTTCTAATCAGCCTTGTGCGTCTTACATATCCAGAGTTCTGCAGGTATCTCTAGAGGTTTTGATGATGAGCCGGCTTGGAGCATGGAGTAAACATAACATCAACAACACAAACAGCAGAGAGAGTTAAAGGTTAAAGAGATTGAGACTGTAACGAGTAAAATAGTCCACAGCCTTCTCTAACCACACATCCAAGAAAGCGTTAGAGAGTGCTATGAAGTTGGATGATGGATGGATGGAGTTGGAATTCAAGATTGTTGATGTTTACATTGTTAATGTTTACGTGACACAGTAGCAGGACACGATAGTATCCAGACTCCCCACTACATGTCACAGAAAGATGGTAAATGTGATCTATTTGTGGTAGCACAATGACTTCATTGATGGTCCCCCGTGCGTCTCTCAAAGCCTCTTTTTAAGCTTTCATCAAATTTTCATCTATTGGTTCAAATTAGTTCTCTATAGCTCTAACTTTGATTATTTGATCGTTAAACACACGGGCTCTGAGCCAAAACCAACAGGCTTCAATCTCATGGGCATTTATCTGTGTTTAATTAAAGCTCAGTAACTGAAACATGATGCTTCATCAGGATAACAAAGGGCACTTTCTGTTAAACCGTTTGTCAATACAGCTCTTTATCCTAAACATGTGACATGAACACTGAATAGTGACTCATCAGAGACATTAGTCTTCATGATGCAGCTTTTTTTTTTTACTGAATAAATCCGGAGACAGTTACTCCTCTCTCCTGCTTGTTGACAATTAAAATCAGCCCATGCTGGTTTTAGAGAAAGGTTGGGTGCTGTGAAATGACTTTGTTAGCCATCAAATTGAGCCTTGACACAGCTGCATCCAGGACACCCTGTGGAAGACTCTAAAAACATTCAACCATTAGTTAGCTGGGTAAAAATACAGCAAACTCTGGGGCAGCTCTGCAGGAAGGAATTCTACAAACTGGGACAGGCAAATAACCTCAATGAGGCTCAGGCAATTTGATTCACTGCTCAGCTTAACATCTGCCTCTGCAAGGAAAAGCTACATTTGAAAAAATCTGTGCTTTAACGGTTGTCTTACCTTCATCCACATCTTTTACCAGTCATTGTAAAATCCTCCCCAGTTAACTGAAGACGTGTAGAAACTGACCTCTGCCCAACATGTTTCCAGAAGAACAGATTTAGAGGGCGGCAATCACTTTTTCATTCAGGAAGTAAAAACTTTACTGCCTCTGATTTTCTTCATCAGACTCCTTCACAGTCGATCACTGAGGCTCATAAAGAGGAATTTATATAAAGCTGAGGTTCATCAAGGTGAAGAGTTATATACAGAGGACAGTATAAAAAGATTAACAGCATCACAGCTTCCCAAAAGTGAAGCCAAAACATTTAGCTCCTGATTTATAGCTCATAAAAATCTGCGTATCCTAGGAGCTCCTGGACAGGACACCAGCTTATCACAGGGTGAACATTCAGACAGACATCCACACACACTCTTACTCCCAGGGCAACTTAGAGCAACCCGTTAGCCTGATGAGAGGGACGGGAAAGTTCTGGTACTGGTAACAGGTATCGGGCAGATACCAGACTTATTTCAAGGTATTAGTACATGCGAAGGCTGTCAGAACCAGCAGCCGATACTCAAGGCAAAACAATCTTAGGATATGCAAGTCCCCATAGCCAGTAGTTGGCGCTACATTGCTGCGGTTTAACACCAAGGAAAATATGCCTCAGGTCCTGCCCAGACAATATGAATGAACCAGGGTGAGTTGACAGTTAAACTATTTTGTTTTGTGCTTCAGTTCATTTTAAAAAATGAAGATGTTAGTGGGTGTTAGTTTTATTTTGCAGTTTTGTTCATGTATTAAAAATAAATCGTAAACTCAGAGTTGTATGTGTTTTGTTTTTTTGTGTTTTTTTGGACTAAATGGGAGAGTGACTGTGCTATCTGTGTTCAAATTGATCCATTACTGTCAATAGAAATTTTGGGCGGGGCTGCACGCCTCACAGCAAGGTCACCGGTTCGATTCCCATCTTGGCTGGTGGGCCTTTCTGTGTGGAGTTTGCATGTTCTCCCTGTGCATGTGTGGGTTTTCACTGGGTACTCTGGCTTCCTCCCACAGTCCAAAAACATGCTCATCAGGTTAATTGGTCACTCTAAATTGTCTCTAGGTGTGAGTGTGTGAGTGAATGGTTGTCTGTCTCTGTGTCAGCCCTGTGATTTACTGGTGACCAGTCCAGGGTGTACCCCACCTCTCGCCCAATGACAGCTGGGATAGGCTCCAGCCACCCCTGACCCTGAATAGGATAAGCCGTTCAGAAAATGAATGAATGAATGAATGAATGAATGAAGTTTAAGTGATAGTGGTACTCAGTATGAGTGAGTACTCAAAAGGGAGTACTCGAACTGGTCTTAATAAAAGTGGAATTCCCAACTAATTCCACTTTTATTCAGACCAGTTCGAGTGGATTGTGAGAAGAAGGCAGAGCTCCCAGAGAGAAGCCATGCATGCACAGGGAGAACATGCTAATGTCATACAGCTGGAATTCAAGTGTGGAACCACTTTGCTGCGTGGCAACAGCATCAACCACTGCTCTGTCATACACATCTGAACATTGGACCTACTGGGCACCAAGTCCCTGTAGGTCCAAGAAACTTCTCAAACATAGTTTCTGTCATTACAGCTGGATATTTCCTTGATGATATATGTTAATTGACCCTAAGAAGAATTAATTGATTGTTTCCAGTCAGATAAAGGAATCAAAATGTGATTTAACAGCCTGTGAATAGATGAAGATCTAGCTTAGCAGAGTTACGTTAACATACTCCAGCATGAGGTACACTGAACTTCCATAGCCATGAGTGTCTGCTTCAACCTGCACCGACCAGGGGCCTCTTTGACATTCTATCATTAAGTTATACTATGTGTGCACAGTAATCCTTTTTATATTGCCCTTCCAAGATGTGATACCTTCGCCTCTGAAACATCTTCAATATGAATGTCACAGAGGTGTGGAATCAAATCGTGACAGCACTGTGCCAGCTTGGAGGTATTAACAGGGCCAGTGAAGCAGGCAGGGTGGTATAACTTCACATATGTGGAGATCCTCGTGTGTGTTTACCTTTCATGCTTTCACAGCGCCTCAATTCAAAGTGAAATGTCAACCCATTCTTGTCTGATTTCTCCTGCTCAATGATTCCTTCATTTCATCCTGCACCAAATGTTTTAAATGAGCTACAAGCCAAGTCTACAGGAAGGCAGGACTCCTCTACTACATAATAATATCAGCCACAACCAGCTACACTCATAGAAAATAAGAAACTGCTCAGGATCTCTGGAAGAAGACTGTAACCTGATTAATACAGACACACACAGAGAACACAGAGGACCCAGAGAGGACCTCTCACTATCTCTGAAGGTAGGACAGTGTGTCAACACAGGGGGCTGGATCTTAAAAATCTTCTGAGTAAAGTTTTGAAGTACAAAACAAAGAAATTGGAGTGAGATTAAAAAAGTGAGCAAGCAATTCATTGGAAAAAAACAAAAAACAAAAACAGAGTGAGCTAGAAAAGCACTCAGAGAGCGCAGACCTCCACCAAGCATATTGTGATTGTCACTAACACTTTAGTCTTACTTTAATGTTATACTCCCTTTCAGCAGACTGTCTGCTACAATTCGGTGTTAGTTGCAGGTTTATACGATAATTTGTTACCTGACAGTGTTGAAAATTATGATGACCTAGTACATATTTCATATTCCAGATCTTAGTATCCAGAATATTGCCAGGATCTGGATTGTACTTTTACATCTGTCAGAAATTATGGTAACCTTGTCTTGTGTTGTTTGGCAAAGCAATCTGACCATTTATAGTGGAGTTATATACACATTTGGTGAAAACAGCCCTATCTCACAATGATAAAGAATACTTTCCAGATCACCTCCTTTATCACTTCTTCCTTATCCCATTTTGAATATTTCCTGAAAATTTCATCAAGATCCATTTGTTAATTTTGAGTTATGTTCTTCGCAGACAAACAAACAGACAACCAGACACTCTCGCGGCGGTAAAGATTCTGTTTATTGGCAGATCAAAGGTTTAAAGCCACAGCCTTTAAAAGAAAAAAAAAGTGGATTCAATGTGATTTTCTGTCAGGTATTCACCCTGTCATGACCTCCTGATGGCAAAGGTTTAAAAGCTTCTTTCCACGACCCATATTTAGGTTGTTACTGGTGTCGACTGTAGCCTAATAACCATCAGACGACATCTGAGAGAGAAGAGCTATAAGAACAAAAAACATCTTCAAAGGCCTCATCTCCTTCAACACCACCAACTCACCCTTTTGACTTTTTCAGAGAGCAGCAAACATGGAACACTGAAAGGTGAAGAATATTGGCATGGCAGGGAGATCCCACTGGAGATGTTTTCTACACGGTACAGTGGGGAGCACCATTATGATCTGGGGGGCAGGGGCGTCAAACTGCAGCCAACTACTGTATGTGGAGATGTTGTAGGGGGTTCTTCCTCATTTGTTGAATGATTTGCAAAAAATCAGATTCCATTTTAATAAACATGTTACACAGCATCTAATTCCTATAAACTATGCTTGTGTTAATTTTTTTTTTCTTAAAAGTTTAAATCATTTTGGAACAATTTGACACCAGATTTACCGTAAGGACACAAACCATGTTCCATCACATTGAAAAATGAACTTTATCTTTTACCTGACAAATGAAAAGATTATTCATTGCTGATCATTTCAAGATGAATAGAGGATATTAAAATGTGATGCTGTCATTTGAATCAAAATAGATTCCTGCACTTTGCGCCGATTAGATGTAACACTTGTCTGAGTAAATATTGAATTTGTAAACCATCAGACTGTAATTTAGTCTACATTTTACATTTACTCACGAGTAGCTCTAAAAAAAAGAAGCAGCTCTAAAAACATCAGCACAATAAGCAGCATCTATCACAGGAGGTATTCTGGCTTCTGAGGAGGTAAAGGTATGTGGTTCTTCCTCAAGCTTCAAAACTAAGCTCTTATTTTATTATTTTCTCTACTTTTTTACTTTTTACTTTTTTTTTACTTTTTTTAAATCTTACATTTCCACTTCAGCCTCTGTGAGTCACGAATAAAAAGACCTTTTGATAAAAATCTTGAAATATATAAAGACCTGGCAGAAAATTGTTGTCAGTCACCGTGAAGATTTTCTCCGCTCACTTAGAGAAGAAAAAAAAATGTTCAGATTTATTTCAATCAGCACAATCAAATGACAGTTATCAGGGTCCTCAGAAGCTGAGTGTCAAACTCTATCCAGTGAAAATCCAAAGTTCAGAACGATCTAAACGTCTTCTGGATGCCTCCCTGATTGAATCAAGAACCTTCACAATGACTCCTAAATGGCTCACGTTCTCCACCATTGTCTACATTCAGCCCATTATTGTTCCAGTGATATATCCCTCTCCTCCACCACTAACCTTTTCCTTGCCCTCTTCATTTTTTTCTCCTCTTCCTTGCTTTTCATTCTGGCTCCGTCTCTTCTCCCTCTCTCTCTCCACAGGCAATTTTCCTCCATTCAGTGTTCCTCTCCTCCTCATGACTCAAGTCACGAGTCATTAGAAAAGCCTGACCTTCTGGGAGAGGTCTTGGGTAAGCAGTGATAAAGTAGGGCTGGGCCCATTGAAGAAAGCTATGCTGTAGCTCTATAATAGGTGCAGCTATAGTCCAGGGAGCCGACTAATGGTCCTTAGCCTCAATGTGCCATTAGCCTGAAATAAAGACTGGAGGGAGGAATACAGACTAGAGGGAGGACAAAAAGAAGTTTCTGTCCCGTCTTACTCTGTCAGACATGGAGATGAGTGAGTGCTAAATGGACTTTGTGGTGGCGCTAGATTGACTTTTCTTTTAATAGCCAGCTGGTCCACTGGTTACAGAGCTGTGAAAAAGTTTCAGACAGAAGAAACTAGAACAAATCAATATTTGGTGTTACTACCCTCCTTTAAACCAGCAACAGTTCTTAGATGCTCGCCGTCCACTCTATTAGGCACACCTGTCCAACTGCTCGTTAACACAGATTTCTAATCAGCCAATCACATGGCAGCAACTCAGTGCGTTTAGGCATGTAGACATGGTCAAGACGATCTACTGCAGTTCAAACTGAGCATCAGAATGGGGAAGAAAGGTGATTTAAGGGACTTTGAACGTGGCATGGTTGTTCGTCTGAGTATTTCAGAAACTGCTGATCTACTGGGATTTTAACCCACAACCATCTCTAGGGTTTACAGAGAATGGTCCCAAAAAGAGAAGATATCCAGTGAGCGGCAGGTCTGTGGGCCAACATGTCTTGCTGATGCCAGAGGTCAGAGGAGAATGGACAGACTGGTTGGAACTGATAGAAAGGCAACAACAACTCAAACAACCACTGGTTACAACAGAGGTCTGCAGAAGAGCATCTCTGAACACACAACACGTCCAACCTTGAGGCAGATGGGCTACAGCAACAGAAGACCACATCGGGTGACCCTCCTGTCAGCTAAGAACAGGAAACTGAGGCTACAATTCACACAGGCTCACCAAAATTGGTTCATAGAAGACTGAAAAATGTCTCCTGGTCCGATGAGTCTGGATTTCTTCCCCACATTCGGATGGTTGGGTCAGAATTTGGCGTCAACAACATGAAAGCACGGATCCATCCTGCCTTGTATCAACGGTTCAGGCTGCTGCTGGTGGTGTTATGGTGTGGGGGATATTTTCTTGGCTCACTTTGGGCCCCTTAGTACCAACTGAGCCTGGTTTAAAGTCCACAGCCTACCTGAGTATTGTTGCTGACCATCCCTTTATGAGCACAGTGTACCCATCTTCTGATGGCTACTTCCAGCAGGATAACACTCCATGTCATAAAGCTGGAATCATCTCAGACTGCTTTCTTCAACATGACAATGAGTTCCCTGTGCTCAAATGGCCTCCACAGTCCCCAGATCTCAATCCAATAGAGCACCTTTGGGATGTGGTGGAACGGGAGATTCTCATCATGGATGTTCAGCTGACAAATCTGCAGCAACTGTGTGATGCTATCATGTAAATATGGACCAAACTCTCTGAGGAATGTTTCCAGTACCTTGTTGAATCTATGTCACCGGGGATTAAGGCAGTTCTGAAGGCAAAAGGGGGTCCAACCTGGTACTAGCAAGGTGAACCTGGTTAAGTGGCCAGTGAGTGTAGGTTCACTTGCACAGTCAGGAACTCCACAGGATCAAAGCCAGGTGTATGATCAACCAAATTCTACCAAAAATGTGCTAATGATCTTCAGTTTGACATGTAGGTTAAAACACAGTCGGTAAGGGGAACGAAAACTGCTGTAGAAGGCTTCAAACTGAGTGAAGAACAGTTCACCAAAGTAACAGGAAACATTAAGGATCATAGACACGGTGGTCGTCCAAAGAAACTTGCAGCAGCAGATGAAAAGCCAACTGATTTCCCTTTGAAGTGTGAGGATGTCCAGCAGAGCTATCAGCTAGGAACTGTTAGAAACCAATGGGACCAGGTACACCTATCTACAGAAGACAGGACTGTGGTGGTCTATATGAAAGACCTGCAGAAACCAAGCCAAGCCTTCGACATGGAAACAAGGCCAGAAGACTGAACTGCATACCAAAACAAAGGAACTGGGGAGCAGCAGAAAAATGGCAGCAGGCGCTCTGGGCTGATGATTAGAAATGTGAAATATTTTGTTCACTGTGGAAAGAGACCAGTACGATAATGAGTGTCTGCTGGAAACATTGAAGCATGGTGGAGGTTCCCGCAATTTAAGGCTGCTTTGTGAAATTGGAGTTGCAGATTTGGTCAGAATTAATGGTGTCCTCATTGCTAAGAAACCCAGGCAGATACTTATCCATCACGCAGAACCATCAGGGAAGTGTCTGATTGCCCCTGAATCTATTCTACAGCAGGACAACAATCCCAAACATTCAGCAAAAGTCATTAAGTGCTATCTTCTTTGGTGGCCCTGAGAGCTCAGAATGCTGCAACTTAAGAAAACACAAGCAAAAAGACAAAACACAAGCAAACTGAGAAAACATCTTCATTAATTTGACAACACATGCACAGCATTTAGAAAACCTGCTGCAAAGACCACAACACATTTGAAAAACATGCTGCAAATACACTGCAACACAAGAGAAGTGTTTCCAGAGGACATTTAAAAATGATGAACTTCCCAGACGCGCTTGTTGTTGACGCAGATTTTCGGTCACAGCTCTATTAGACATAACACTCTAATACAGCGTTAAATGAATTAAAAACACATACCTTTTACCTCATCTTCCAACACATATAATGGAAAGAAAACCATAACAGAGCTGTGATTGAAAATCTGCGTCAACAACAAGTGTGTCAGGACATGTGCATCACTTTTAAAGGTCCCATATTCTGCTCCTTTTCTGCAGTTTAATATGGATCATTGATGTCTTCATGAAATGGTAGTAACATGTTTTGATCCCAAAAGCCAATAGATCAAGCACAGCAGCATTGTTTCAAGGCTCTCATAGCCCCTCTGTTCAGAACGCTCTGATTTAGTGGGTGTGGCCTTCATGTGTAAATGATCCACCGCTGATACCGCCCCGCTCTTCAGCGTCACTGAGAACGGTGCCCCAGTGCACAATGTTTAGAAAAAAAGAAGCTTGTTTACCGTAACATTACAGGCTAAACAACAGGCTAACTGCAGCTACAGTTAGCATCCTGAAGCTAACACAGAGACAGGGGGGATACTGAGGAAAAGCTCTTACATCTGCTCCACAGCACACAACATTTAAAATACTTGCATTTCCAGGGTCCGAGGTTTGTTAGTGGATGGTTGGTAATGCGCCTGGATTCAGGACCAGTCTATTCGCTAGCCCTCTGTTGTACTGTCCAAAGTTGGAAAAGCAGTCGGCCGTGAGGTGACAAGCACACACATGCACAGTTTTACTGAGTGTAGCTGGCACATTTCCCTCATAAATGAACTCTAGCCACTTAGTCTTGTCTTCTTTTGAGATGGGAAGCTTGTGCATGGAACTATGTGGCTGTTTACAGCCAAAAACAGAGCAGTGATGGCTCTTCAACTTTGGCAGGGAGGGGGTTCGGGGATATCTGTTCTGGTAGACCAATCAGGTCAGACTTGCTCCTGATTGGTCAAACGTCGGCAAATCCCCCAAATCCAAATATTTCATTTTCGGTCAGGATTTTACATTCACGAGCACTACTAAGTGCAGGTTTTGTCATTAAATATCACATTTTGTGGGCTGGGAGGAGAGGCAAAGACCCACAAATTTCACAAAAAAAGACTTCATAAAGTGATTTTTGCATAATATGGGACCTTTAAATTTCCTCTAGAAACACTTCCCTTGTGTTGTAGTGTATTTGCAGCACGTTTTCTAAATTCTGGGAACATGTTGTCAAACCGATGAAGATGTTTTCTCAATTTGCTTCTGTTTTGTCTTTTGCATGTGTTTTCTTAAGCTGCAGTGCTGTGAGCTCTCAGGGCCACTGTTATCTTTAGTGCAAAGACAAAGAAAGGTCCTGGAAGTGATGGTACGGCCCCCACAGAGCCCTGCTCTTAAAATTATGGAGTCTATCAGGAATTATTTGAATAGACCAGAAGATTTTAAGAAGTTTACTGTATGATTTCACCATCAGTACACACAGTACAGTGAGTGATTTTTTTTCTATCACTGCGGTTATTAGGATCATTTGATTTTCCAATCAGAGGCCCAGCTCAGGTCACGTGACCACAGGGTGCCTTGTAGCTGCTCAAAGAAAAACTCACAGCCAGTGTCATAGCAAATGTGGATGTGTCCGCCGATTGGCTTCATTTCACGGTTTCAGGAACAGACGTGTGACATCCCGGATGCTTCGTCCATGTTTTATACAGTCTATGGGGTAGACACCCAAATACACCAGTATTTAGGAATTCTTGGTTTTTGATCAATCAAGAGCAAAATCCTTCAAATGAAAGCACCATTTTCTCAGTAAATCCATTGATGTGTATCACAAACAGACTTCTTTAACAGACAAATCTCTGTCAAAAATGGCATGCAAGTGGCTTGCGTGTTGTTTCATGCACAGTAAAAATCCTGAGAGTTTTATTTTAAAAAGAGCCAAATCAAAACACAGATAAACCACACAGTTACCTCGAGGTTTGGATTTGAACATCAATAGATATGATAGATGCTGTTACAGCCTGATGTTGTAGCTTTAATCTTTACTCTGGATTGAATCACAGTGTCCAAAATTATCCACAATGCAACAAAACAGTCTTAATCAGACGGTCTGAGCTGGTTTCTTCCTTTGTCAGACTCACAGGTTCAGAACAATCCTGCAGATTCCATTACATTTCATATAAAGCAGTAATTCTGTTCAAGCTGCTGCCTCATCCTTAAAGAGCAAACTGATCTTTATTATAATAACCAATGAAGTGTTACTTTACTCAGTTTAATACTCCGTCTTATCTGCACATGGAGAATTTTAAGATCTCTCTCTAACACAATATCCGTTAATCCTTTGAGCAGTATTGCCAATTTGTTCCCTTCTTCACACATCCAATTTAAATTTAGTTTCCTCATTTGGAAACCCTGGAATAATAAATAGAGCGTCACTGTTTACACAGCTCAGTAATGATCCATATTGATCTCAGCATAAAAGTGACAAACCTGTGACTCTGTGGAAATAATTGTTCACACCTTGCTGAGCAGGCCTAAATCTAATGAGCACATATTTGCAGGAGGGTTTTATTCTGAAAAACATCCACCCACTGAGCCTAGCAACAAAGAAACTGGACAGTGAGGGGGAAGAGGCTGGTTTAGAGTATGCTAAATGTTGCACTTTGATTTCATTTCATCAAAAAGAAGACAGAGGATGTGTGTTATTGTGCCTTTCTCTGCATGCTTCACCAGTACTGTACACATCCATGGGGCTAAACAGCTCTGACCAACGGCTTTCAGCTATTGTTCTCATGTAAGTCAGTATGCAAAGCTGCAGCCATGATGAATAACACCAGCCCAAGCTCCTAAAAGGTGTAAGTACAGGTGCTTATGTAGAACATTATATGCAGTTAGCCTGTAAATTGTGCTGTTATTAGCATAGGTGTTGCTGTAATGTTCTTGCAGCAGTGTGAACTGAGGTGGAGGTGTACAATGTGGAGAAATGAAGCAGATATTTGTGCATTCAGGGGACGGACTCAAAAGATGGATTTGGCTCCAAGTTGCCTGGAGCTAATTCATCTTTGTGTCACAAGCGAAGCTCGCAGCCAAGGTCAAAAAGTGAGGAGTGTGCAAATAAACAACAGGTTAACCTCGCATGTGTGACAAGGCCATGAGTGAGAGCCCGCGTCTTATCAAATGACTGTTATTAGGCAGGAGGTTACAAAGCATGAGTGGGCAGTGAACAAGACTGTAATTTCTTCAACCCCTGACTCTCTCTGTGGTGATCAAAGCACCAAACACTCCCCCCAGTGGGAACACGCCAATTTGTTTCCGTTTTCTTTGTTGCCAATAAAATGGGAGTCATTGCATGCCGGTTATTGATTTCCATGTGTCAGAGTACACGCATCAAAGTCCAACACGCATCGATCTGATATTCCTCGTAGACACACCCTGGAGTAAACTTCAACTTCATTACAGCGAGCTAAGAAATTACACCACTGACGGCTGACACAACAAGACCTGCAGCTGGAGTTCACTTGATTTTTAGTGAACATGTAAACATGCATGAGACTGGATGTGCCAATATTCTCCGTTTAAATATTAACAAAATGAATGTGTGTCACAATAAATAAGAATATGGTGGAAAAATTAATTTATTTCAGTAGTTCATTTAATAAAAGTGAACCCATATTATATAGATTTAGTGCACACAGAGTGGAATACTTCAGTGTTCATTTCCTTTAATTGTGTTGAGTCATCCAACACTTGGTTGGGGCTCCTATTGCATGAATCTCTCTGTCAGTGGTGTGTCACAAAGATGGTCAGCCTGTAGTCCTGCTGAGGTGTCAGAGAAGCTCAGATTTCTTTTATACCAATCAAGCACAGTAACATCATAGTCATCCAACCAGCTTTTGGGTCTTTTGGCGCTGTGGGTAGGAGCCAAGTCCAGCTTGAAAATGAAATCAGCATAAAGCTTGTCAGCAGATGAAGCATAATGTTATCTGAAGTTTCCTGCTTAACGTCTGTGTTGACTCTGGACTTCAGAAAACACAGTGGACCAACAGCAGCAGATGAACTTCACATTTTGGACCATGCACCTGTAAATGCACAAGTGGTGTCACAGTATGAGATTTTCACTTCATGATTATCTCTGCAAAGATACCTCATCCAACTTTTATATTGCCATGATGGACAGGAGTCTATCCTAGCTGCCATTGGGCTAGAGGCAGGCCACACCCTATCCAGCCAGCCTATCACTTGGCTCACACATAGACAACAGACAACCATTGACGCACACCCTCACAGCTTCGGGCAGTTATGAGAGATCAACCACCCTGATGAGCATGTTTCTGGACAGTGAGAGGGCGCTTGAGAGAACCACACATGCAAAGGGAGAACATGCAAACCAAACACAAATAGGCACCTGTCCCACTATTTGAGGTCACATCACCAACTACTGATAAATTGGTGCATGGTGGTGCAGCGGTGCTGCTGCACCACCACGCACCAATATTATTATGAAATTTAAGAAAAATTTAAAAAGTACCAACACTGCATGTTGAATTAAGGAGAAACTAGACAAGAGAAACTGACATTTCCTCAAAGCATTGACTATAGAATACAACCAATTTATAGACATATTGTCTCCCAATGTTGTTGATGTTCCAATTGTTTTATTTTTGTCATCAGCCCCTTTACAGATCATTTTAGTAAAACAAACAAACAAAAAAGTCTTTCTTTGCACCCCATTATTCTGCCTCTTTGCCCAAAAACACATTTTGGGGTGAAAGACGTGGTATGTAGGTAAAACTGTTACATACCAATGGGTGAAATCAATGTTTCACATAAAAATCTCACATTGTGCAAAAATGTTACTTGAATCTGATTTTATCAGTCTGCTACACTGTAAAAATGACATTTAAACTCATTTTAAACCAACTGGCCCAAAGATAGAGTGAAAACGCCAGTGTCTATGGCAGACTGACTTGTTCAATACAACAAAAAACATCATCAAATTTAGAAATTAACAATAACGTATGTTATCAGAACATGTGTTAAACTTCTAAGAAGGTGAATTATCCAATACTTTTAGTGCTCTGTGGTTACACCATTTTCATTTTCATGGCTGTTTCTGATTGGCTGATTCTTATGTTAAGATTTTTAGAATTGTCATTTAAGATACTGTGGCGCCAACAGAAATGCAAAAACATGTTGTTTCATTAAGTTCAGAGCATTTTTGATTCCAGCTCTTATTTATCACTGTCCCTTTGACAAAATCTACAAAACTCCTAAGCCTGAGGAAACTTTTTTGGGTATGGGTAAGGACTTCTCTTTTTTCTGGCATCTGCTCCAAACGGTACATTGTATGATTTTTTTTTTTCACGTGACATCAACTCTTGATTTTGATCAAAAGATTGTCAGTAGCTCTGTTTCCATTACACCTTTTCGCAAAATAAAAGTGATATATATCTGAAGTTTTGATGAAGAACAGTTGCACCTTGCCGGCGTTTCTATTATGACTACATTCGCGCACAGCTTTATTAAAATAATACGCAACGCCCGTACTGATACCAATACTTATTAATATTTAAGAGTGATGTATTATCAAACTGCTAACCTTAAGGTGTTTTGTGATCTTTTTTTTTTCTTTTGATTATGTTGTTAAAACCTGGGACAGAATTACACAAAGTTTAAAGGTGACTACAAAAAATACTCTAATGTCATGATAAACACTGATGTTCAGAAATAATAAGAGAAAAAAGAAAATAGAAAAAAAAAATTAAACTAGTGTATCAGTCTTTTTACACTGGTATCATTCGATATCAATACCAACATTGGCATCAATATTATCAATATCTGGATAAATCCACCTACCGCAAAACATTAGTGTTTTTCTTCACTGGTCAAACTGTCGGCCGGGATCACACCAACTCAAAACTATACAACGTAGGAACAAAGCACTGAATGAAAATCATCATCTCCAGCTCGCCTGCTCTTCCACTTGCACGTGTACACCTCCCTCCTGACCCTCTCACAGCCTTCCTGATGCCTTCACTGATGGTCAGAAACACAAACATCAGCACCATCAACTAACAGCAGAGCTGTTAAAATATGATCGTCAGAGTCCGTATGTGTAGCAGTAGACACATACTAAGAACTTTTGGGAGAGGATCAAGACATAGGAAGCAAAGGAGGTGCATTGTTATGACAACACAACATGTTTTTGTGGAAGAAAAGAGTGTCTCCATTGCATTTTATTGATATTTAGGTTTCGCGCAGTTCTAGGTGTAATGGAAACGCAGCTATTGCTAAGCATGCAGTGACTATGAGCGAATCTTCCTCAGTTGATAACATAAAGACTCATTAGAGATAAACACCAGACCTGTCCCTTCATCTGCTCCCCCACAGGGAGAAAAATGCTCATTTTGAGTTGCTCTGTGTCCAAAGGGTGTCTGTTTCTTGATCTGAGTTCAGTGTTTGAGGCTGAGATAAACACATTTGTCTTGATTGAGGCCACCAGTTATGAGATTATTCAAAGAGCTACCCAGAGAGCGCCGGAGCTCTGCTGATGGAAAGATATATGCTGATCGCTCCTCTTGAATTTAGTCAATTCTTCAAACAAATCACAGCCCTCCAAATCCTTTTCTAAATAACTGTCACCTCACAGGCGGTCTGCTTAGCATATTATGGCTAATCAATTAAGTACCGTGTTGATGGATTGAAGTCTAAGTTAAACCTAGCAGACCAGAAGTGGATGTTAGAGGCCCGCTCCCATGATGCTATTGATTTCATGGGGGTCAGCGAGCGTCTTGTGGGAGCATAGAGTGTCACGGTAGCGCTCGCATTAGGAGAAAGCAGCTCCTGCTGCAGACTGCAGGCCCTTATTCTGAGCTGGATTATTGAGTTTCTGTCCATCATAACGGTGCTGTGGTAGACAGATATCCTGCACAGAGCTCCGGCACTGGGAGGGAGCAGATGGCGCCATTTCTTATTAATGACTAACATCAACATTATGCTGTGTACACATCAAAACAAGATGCACATATCACATATCGTAGCAGATGGATGGGCACATGCAGGGCAGCCTTCAAGCATGAACTAAGCAAACATCCTCTCATGTGTATGTTACATACAGTCTCAGATATAGCTGAAAACCTCCAGGTTTTAACTGCCGACTGTTTAGAGAACAAAACTGACTCAGGCTGCAGAATTTAGGATTCAAGCTGCAGGATTAGCATTATTAGCGACTAAACCTTTTACAGTATTTATAGTTCAAAGAGGTTGTAAATGCTTCCTTTAGAGTCTCTTGGCCTGGCTGCATCTTCCCTCTCATCCTCTCACATATTTTTGGTGTGGAGATTTGCCAACCGGCTTCTCGTATCACTCATAATCCCTGATGTGCAGGTAACCACAGTCTGTTGGTGTCTACCTATTGGTTTTGGTTTGTCCGTCACCTTTGCTCTGTGCTCATTTCTTGACAAGTGAAACCAAAATGCTTCAACACACAACTCAGCTTCCACGTTTTTCGGATCATCTCTCTGTTCTCCCTAACCCACTAATGCCACTGCACATTTTTTTTTGCTATACTGATCCGATACGGCAAGCAGAGCACAAAGGATGATGGGAATGCATAGGATTGTTTTCACAGTTCCCTTTAACCTGTGCTCTGCTTTACTGCAGCTGAATCCACGTGTTGCCTGATAGACCAGTTGTTTCACACGTCACAGGTCCACGCTAGTATCAAGACACTTCTGCCGTCATGATATTGTGAAAACAAAGATGCTCCTGCACCTGTCGTGTTCAAAACAAGTAACCATGATGATCCCTCCTGTAGGAAGTGAGCCTCCTGCATAGGACTGAAAAACTGTCATACAGCCTTTTATAGCATGCCTTGTTTACTGGCTGGTAGTCATGTTTTCAGTCATGTGACCAGCACTTGAGCCTGGAAATGACTGTCAAAGAAGATGAGTGCCCTTGTGGTGACTCACCGCATCTGACGTGTGTGTTCAGGGAGCCAACTCTTCTTTGTTACAGTCTGTTACTTTTCAGGCTCATAAAAAAACACAAAACAAACAAATAAACAAAAAAAAAAACCTAAACCATTTCCGAGATAATTTTCTGAGTAATCGTACATTACAGTTCTTTCTCATCTTGTCTTCCTTTTCTCAGGTTTTTCCATCTCAGATGGGAATCCCTTAGTAGACCAACCAAGTTTTTTTTCCTTATCAGCTAGCACATCCTATTGAAAAAAAAAACAAAAACAAAAAAAAACCGTCCAGCAACTTCTCATCTGCGTTGTAGCAAAAGCCTTTTAGTCTGTAAATGTGTCACATCGTGTGAATGCTGTGAATAATGCCTCCTTTAAATGAAACTCCTAAAGTTGTGAAGAGTTGGGTAAGTGGTTACCAGTGTCAATTTTGTGAACCTAAAATATGACGACAAGTTTGTCAACCTGTTGTTTTTAGGCTACAAAGACAGAATAATGTTAAGATAAAATAATTTACTGATGATAAAAATTGACAAACTTGGGTTTTGTTTTTCATTACAGATGATAACAAGACAGACTTTAAAAAAATCCATGATATTTTCCCGCTGTGTGTCCAATCTGTCAAAATACACACAATACATTCCTGTAACACACGTTTGCCAATCTTAAAGAGACACATTCAGTAAGACTGTCTGTCCAACATGTGTCATGTCAGAATGCAATTAAGAACCGTTGTAAAAGTGAAACACAGCTCTTGTGTTTGTGATATTTGCACTTTTATTGAAGCCAAGATTAAAAATAGAGCCATAATGTCCATAGTAGAGTGTCTTCATTGTACTTGACCTGCGATAAAAATAATTATTCTATAACTCCACTTTAATTGGTGTATAATGACTTTTACTTACTCTTTAGATCTGCAAGGACATCACAGCAGCAACACGTTGGAGGAGAGTTCAGGATCAGTTTTTTACCTTAAGATATTACATGAGAAAAAGTGTAAAGAGAGAGAAATGTTGCTGATTAAAACACTTGATAGAAACCTGAGACTGGTCTCTGATTGGCAATATGAATTAATTTAAAAACTAGAGAAGCACTCAGAGAGCACAGACCTCCACCAAGCATATTGTGATTGTCACCAACATTTTAGTCTTACTTTAATGTTATACTCCCTTTCAGCAGACTGTCTGCTACAATTTGGTGTTAGTTGCAGGTTTGTGTGATAATTTGATTTCTGACAGTGTTAAAAATTATGATGACCCAGTACGTATTTCATTTTCAGGATCTAAGGCCACGTTTACACGGAGACCCGCAAAGATTCTTCTTTTGCGTTTCCAAAAGCCACCCACGTTGACATGAGGACGGCATGAAAACGATGCGCGTGCATAAGACTCAAAGAGGAAAAGTCACAATGATGTAGCGGCCATGCCAGGCCATTTGTACTGAAGTGGCACCATTTTCAAAAGTTTTCATTTTCGGACAAAACGCAACGCAGTCTCATCTAAACACAAGGCCAAAATGCAACGAAATGTTATGTTATGTTGGCGTAGTGTGAACCCAGTCTAAGTATCCAGCATATTGGCAGGATCTGGATAGTACTCTTACATTGTCTTGTTTAGTTTTGCAAAGCAATCCGACCATTTATAGTGGAGTTATATACACATATAAGGAAAACAGCCCTATCTCACAATGATAAAGAATCCTTTAAAGAATCCTAATCATCTCTTCCTTATCCCATTTTGAACATCCATCCGTCCATTTTCTATACCGCTCATCCTGTTCAGGGTCGCAGGTGGCTGGAGCCTATCCCAGCTGTCATTGGGCGAGAGGCAGGGTACACCCTGGACTGGTCGCCAGTCAATCGCAGGGCTGACACATAGAGACAAACAACCATTCACTCACACACTCACACCTATGGACAATTTGGTGTTACCAATTAACCTGGTAAGCATGTTTTTGGACTGCGGGAGGAAGCCGAAGTGCCTGGAGAGAACCCACATAAGCACGGGGAGAAGATGCAAACTCCACACAGAAAGGCCCACCGGTGGGTATTTGAAATGGTGACCTACTTGCTGTGAGGCTGTAGCGCTAACCGTTGCGCCACCGTGCAGCCCCATTTTGAACATTTTCTGAAAATTTCATCCACATCACTTTGCTACTTTTTGAGTTATGCTGTTCATAGACAAACACACAGACAAATTTAAGGTGTCTAAAAGTACACTAAAGGTATAGAGGTAAAAACAAAACAAAAACAAAAACAAAACACTAGCATGTGACTTTAATTAACATATATTTTTGTCAAAAAGGCTAAAACTGAATTTTAACATTCACAGTCACTGTATGGCAACATTGCAGCACTTCATAGGCAACATTGGTACCAAAACTTCAATCCCTGCCCCTCTTTTCTATTTATGTGGATGCTAACATGTCTTACTTCCATTTGTACCCAAACAGTGGGACAAAAAAGGATCGCAGGGTTAGTGTTCTACATTAACACTTGCTATATTTGCTTTTGGTCCTGTGTGTGGTTGATGTTTATCATGCTAGCTTTACAAGCTGCTCTTTAACTAACGTCTGCTGATTTAGCTCCTCTAACTACAGAAACTGTCAGTTTCATAATGATGTAATGTATTCATGTGAAACTAGATTTTCATGGGCTCCACTATTTTTAAACGCATCATCAGACATGTCGAAACTCGGGAACCTGGAGCTTTTGAAAAATTCAATAGAAGATGTGTTACCTTTTTTTTTTTTTTTTTTTTTCTTAAACCCTATTAACATGACCCTGTTTGCAGGCAGCACTAAGTCATTAACCCTCCTTCATATTCTCCCTAAGAGGGTATGTTAGGTCATGATTGACAGCTTTGTTGATATGTTCGAGCTCCTGCTGTATCCCTCCTGGATTAGCCAAGCAGAGGAGGAACAGAGAGAGGAAACATAATGAGCTCTCATCTGAGACTCATCAAGCTTTCCATAACTGAGTATCTGCTTCAGGGCAACACCAACCCTTCTGCTTTACATTAAGCTCACCTGGATACATCATCCTTTCAACGCTTTGTAAGAAGGTATTTTAAACGTCACAATTTTATCGCTCTCCTCTCTGATTTTCCATCTTCTGCAACAAAACAATCTGCCATCCTGTCACTTCCCTCTGAGCGCTCTCTTGGCTGATCCCATCTCATATTTTGGTTTATTGGCAAGTATTTGAGAAGACTGTCTATTAATAAACGCGGTCACTGGGGCTCGGCTGAGCGAGGGTCTGTCACTGATATCACGGGCTCACAGAGGAATCTCCAGAGAAGCACACTCGGCTCTGACTCTGAGCAGTGACACACCGCTGTGCTGCTCTTTGTGATAATGATAAGTCAAAGTCTAATCACAACGGTCACAGATTAGTTTGTTTTGAAATGTGAGAGGGGAGAAGTGGAATCACTTTGTTTGCTTTCCTCTTCCTCCCACTGAAGTGCTTATGAATTTCACGGCAGATTACCGTCTGTGTCTTCTCTTATTACTGATATGTTTTTATCTGTTAGGTGTCGCAATTTAATTTCGTTTGGGGGCAATAATACCACTTCTGTTATTGCCTCTACTTTTAGCTCCAGTCCGTCTTATATATCACTGTAATTGCAGCATGTTTTAAAATAATTACATTTAACGAGATGAAAGTTACACACTGCCAGTGTTGAAGACTGACATTGTAATCTGAGTTATAATCTTCTAGAAGCTGATAACAATAAAGAAGGAAGCAGGAATTGGTGCATACACTTCCTCTGCTGTGTTTAATAACTGGTTTCTGTCTTTTCAAACCTTTGCTGTTTCTCTAAATGAAGTAAGATAATGTTACATTAGGGGAGACAGGGTTTGGTTGTGATATTAGCAGACTTGTAGCACCATCATTCCTCCATCAATCACGGGAAACATAGCTGTATGTTTACCTCCTAATCCCTGATCACTGGTACATTGTGTCAGATGCTAATAAAACACAGGCTTTAAGGATCATTGGAACCAGTGGCGGCTGCTGGTCAGTCAAGGAGGGGAAGCTCATTTTTTCTGGCCTACATCATAAATTTATTTATTTTAACGTAAATTCTACCCTTCGTTCTGTTTCAAGAAAATGATCTGTGACCCTGTCGTACTAACCAAGTGTTTTTTCCAGGGATTTTACCAGTATTCTCTCAACTGCCAGCAGAGCTAGACTGCCCTAAAAAAAGCCTCTGGATCAGTCCAGAACAACTGAGAAGATGCTCCAGTGGACGGCTATGCTTCAAGATCGCTGACTGGCTCATTTCACTGTCAATCAAAAAGGAATTCGGCCTCAGACAGATCATCCAATCATCATGCAGAAGCTCAGCGTCCAGGCCAGCCCACTGTCTCATAGACCCCCAGAGACGCTGAGCGTCCGATGGGTGAGGCAAAGCCCAGCGTTTATCCAATGACCGTCCAGTTTCCACAGTGGAACAACCCACTCTACGCCTCCCCGCTGAAGTCAGAAGGCGCCCAGCGTCTGACTGTGTTAAAGCGCTGAGACGCTGTGGGGATAATGAGAAGGAGGTGGAGCCAGTTACCTGTGATAGGAGCTGATTCTGAACAAAAGATGAAGAAATTCTAGCTCATATCTTATCAATGAACTGTTCACACAGCAGATCATATCAACACTTTTTTTGAGGACATTTTAGGGGAAGCTGAGCTTCCTTTGCAATCGCCACTGGGTGAAACACAACAAAAACTGAAATTTAAGTGAGCGTTCATGTCTTATTTTAAATAGACAGGGGCCATTTTTGAATTTGCATACTATATAGCAATGCCTACTGATTCGACCAAAATGCAGTATGCAGTATGCAGCATGCAGCATGCAGTATGCGAAAAAATGTCAGAGTTGTAGTATGAGAAAAACACCCGGATGACGTACTGAATCGGGAAAAATCCACAGTGTGCATCGGACCAGTCTGCTTCGCATACTGTTACCCACAATGCAATGCGCCTGGTCCCATATCAGAAGTGAAAATGGCAGAGAGCAGAGCAACAACAACCGGAGTAGCAGAGGAATATAAATATATGAGCCATTTCTTTTTTATCTTTAAATCCTCATCATCTCCACCACTGACAGTTAATATAAAATGCTCTCTCTGGAAATACATTTGCAGATAAGTTACTCGTAGTTTGTTTATTTTGTACATTTTCAATAAAGTTTTTTGGGGAAAAAAAGTCAGCCGTAGCCAACTTCCGTTTTCTTCGAACTGAAAACCAGCGTAGCATACTACAAAAATTAACCCAACTGAACAGTCATACTACATACTGCTTATGAAAGTAGTATGTAGTAGGCAGTGCCTACTACATACTACTTTAATAAGCAGTATGTAGTAGGCGAATTCCAAAACAGCCAATGTCTTAGTAGATATAATATGAGCTCCATTCACAGAAAATGTCTCTTTTCAAGATATGTTCAAACCTACATGATCCTCATGTTGCTTATAAAAATCTACCAACTATTGTTGCAGTAGTTTGCAACATTGCCTCACAGCAGGAGGGTTCTAGTTTAATTCATGTGTCAAGTTTGCTAGAAGTGTTTTTAAAGGCACTTCAGCGTAAGTTTTTGCTGCACAATGGGGCACTTTAGTGTGTTTTGCCTACTTTTTAGGGCGTGGACACACTGGCAAACAGCACAATGCTTAAGCACGCTTCAACCTAAAAATCCAGTAGGTTTGGTCAGCGTGAACAGAAGCCAAAAAGTCTCTAAAGTTGTAGCAGTGCTCTCTGTGTCTCATTGTGCTGACTCTGATGAGATTGTCTTAGTGTAAACAGATGCTTCACTATGACATAGTCTGGCCATGGGCATGCCTTGAGTCTGGTTCATATTGGAGCAGTGTTGCTCCAGCAAGGGAACGGTGCTGCAGTGGGCAACCGTGCTTAAGTACAGCATGGTTCAAATGGGCAGTGTGACCGTGCCATCAGTGTGCATTTTTCAACAACTGGGCTAGAAAGGGGGGCAAGCATGTGTAAGAATATATAGCTTATGTATGCATGCTTTTAACTAACAATATTATACAAATGTGCCTCACTGTGTTGTACGGATGTGCTCATTGCGTTGGTTTGCATTGCAGGACACCTGAGGAGGGCTGGGGGCTCCCAGTGTAAGGGAGCGACATCAACCCCCATCAACGAACTGCACGGAAAGAGGTGAGAGGAGAGTGGAGTCATATTAATAAATCTACTGAGAACAGGAAGTGCTGGACAACAACAAAACCAATCAGTTTCTGAAATGAAATTATAGTTTTGACATATCAGAAAAAATAAAAAATTTTACCGTTCAACACATTTCAGATAGAATTTTAAATGTTTATTTTAAGTAACTCTTTCCTAATGTACCTTTAAGCTTAGGATAATGACTGGGTTTTAAACTTGTTTTTTTAATCTTTTTAAACTAAATTATTCATTCTACATTCATTACATTAGCATTGCTCCAAATAGCCCAACCAGCTTCAACACGCGATATAGTGACACTCAGCTGTGTTGAACAACAACAAACCAGAACAGCGTCTGAAGGAAAAAATGACCCTTTAAAAAAAAAAAAAAATTGGACAAGGCAAATGCAGCAAGTTATTCCTGTAAATAAGCAGGTAAACACAAAACATCCCTGTGTTTGTGCACACCTAAAATACGCAATTCTTCACATGTCACATGAGGTCATCACCAGCATTTTATTGTCTGAGCTTCAGTATACAAACAATTGTTATTATTTATCCGGCTACATAGTTTTTTTAATAAGTTAATTTGCCTACCAACACTTCCTCCAGCCAAACAGAAAGGGATTGTTTCTCATTGTTCTCTGATTTCAGTAAACCTCTTTTTGAAGCCTGTTATGGTGGTGTTGCTTCTGTTTTCCTTTCTTCTTATCGCAGCACGTGTAACATCTTACCCCGGTTGTGGAGCGGGTTATAACGAGCATGTATCTGACATGAGTTCACAAAGCTCTGTGAGGTTTTCACAGGTTTGAATTGTTTTGCAGTAAACAAACAAGAACTCTGGCTCAAAATCCAGTGCTGCAGCGAAAAGTGTTACAACCCAACCCTGTCCCCCCTATTCATTAATTTGCATTTTCCCTTCCTCACCTAATCAGATTAAATCAGATTAAAACAGCACATTAGTTTTCTACTGGAGTTATTGTAATGAGGGAAAATAGAAGTTTTTCATCTCAAAAACCAGAGAGGCTTGCAGTGTATTCAGCTTTGACAAAGGTTAACATTTACAACACACATCTGTAATTATAATCACTTGGAGTGAGGGAGAATCAGCTGAATTGTGTTAATTTAAATACCACATGAGAAAGTTTAGGAAGCGCTGAGCGCCATTTAACTTTGTCTCTGTGTTAAAAGAAACCTTTAGGTCAAGGCGTTTTTAAGATGTGTCGATGTCTGACGCTGTATATGTTATATAATAAAACTTTACATTTCTCGATTTTACTTTTCTCTCAGAAAATCTTTTTCATTTTAGAAACACAAAGGGAGAGTGCAAGGTTATGAAAAAGATAGTATTTAGCATTGCTTTACCATCAAGGTCTTTCATTCACAACTCCACAGAAGCTTCTATTCATGGACAGAGGAGCTGATTTTAGGCCATTGAGAAACTCGGATAAAGCAAAAAGGAAACTCGTTTTTAAAACTGAAAGGCCACTTTACAGTAAAACCTCCGTAATATGGAAAGAAAAGCCAGGGGCATACCGTGTTATACAGAATGAATGTAGAGCTGTATTTTTGATGGAGTATAACTTAATTAAACTGCCATTGAGGACACATCAGCTAAAATGAAAGCTGTGAGTCTTCACTCATGTCTGAAGCAGCTTGTAAACAGGACAGAGTTAGCTCCAACACAAAAGAAACCTGTTTCAATTTTAATCTTCTCATCAGCTGCTGGATACAAGGTGTAAAAAGAAAGAACTCCAGGGATTATAATACCAAGATGTCTGCACTGATACAATCTGTGTATCTTGAGAAGTGAGAATTTCAGGCACATGGTGGTTAAGATTTAACATCACAAAGAAAAACTGATGTTATTTTTTTCTTTGTGGAAGACAAGTTTGAAATCAAAATCATTTTGTTGAGTTGTAGCTGGTAGAGAGTTTGGTCTGGAGTGGATACTGGGCAGTACATTAAGGTGTCATCAGCATACAGGTGAAAACAATGTTTCCACCAAGGGGTTCAGTTCGTTTGTCTCGGTAGGGCATGCATTTAGTGGCGTTTCCACTGACTAATACCAAGACAGATCCCCAAATAACTGAGACAAACCGTCCCACTTTTTGAGATCCTTCCATTGGGGTGCCAGACTAAACCAATCCAGTCCCAAAAGGTGGAGCTACGACACTGCAACTGTTTCACTGGTCAAAAGAATCATTACTTACCGTGGGACAGCGGCTGCTGTATTTCCTGCTGGCGGCTCACAGTCTTCTCTGAAAAGCTTGACTGCACTTTGTAACAAAGAGCAACATGGAAATCACTAAGAAGATGAATTGCTTGACATCTTCCATCATTGCTCTTTGTTTACTCTGTGGTGTTTTTCTTTGTAGCTGGATTTATTAGCGGGGTTACATAACTGATGCGGCTATAGGCATCTGGTTTACAAGAGGGGGCACGTGGAAACGCAAACAGAATTGGGGTTAAATGATCCAAACCGGACCGGACCACTTAGTGAAACCAGGGCTTCATGTTAAAAATAGTAGATACACATAATACTCATAATAGATGCAGTCCCAACACTAAACCTTGAGGCACTTCTTTTGGTTACCTAGAGGTGCTACCTTAAGCTAACAAACACTGAGTCATGTCTGTGAGATAGTTATTAAAACAACTGACTGACGATACAGAAGCATGATGATTCCTCTAACCCAGGCATGGGCAAACTACGGCCTGGGGGCCACATGCGGCCCGTTAAACATTTTAATCCGGCCGGCCGAACTTGAAAAAATTAAATGAATAAACCTCGTTAATGTTTTATTTTCTCTGCAATTCTGATGTTTTCTATACAGAGAGTTCACATTTAATACCAAAATATCACACAAACAATTTTGACACAATCTTTTATTTATTTTTTATTTTTTTCATTTTTTAAACCAGGACAGAAAAATCGCGTTTTTCTGTTTTTCTGTTTTTCTGTTTTTCAGTAATTCCGTTTTTCCGTTTTGGTTTTAAAACAGAAAAACAAAAAACAAGTCTGTTTTTTTGTTGTTGTTTTTTTTATGTTTCGAAACAAAATAACAAAAGAACGAACCATGCACAGATTAAAAATCCCATTATAATTCCATTCTCTCATATTCTAATTTTAATTTCAAAACAAAATCAAAACAGTGAAAAATAGAGCGTTACTTGTTTTCTGATTTTTGATTTGAAAACAAAAAATTGAATAACAATTCCTTATCCGTTTTCCGATTTTTGGATTCAAAAACGGATATGGAATGAACGAATGACACCCTGATAGTAACCAAAGCACTCCATCCATCTGCCCCTGGTGTGGCCCCTTTGTCAAATGTTAAAACCCATTGTGGCCCACCAATCAAAAAGTTTGCCCACCCCTGCTCTACACTATTTATCAGTTAAAATAAAGGGCTAAACTGCAGACTGATGACAGAGTAAAAGACAAAACAAACAGTCATAAACACTCAGATCACAGTTAAAGGATGTCCCTAACTTCACCATAGTGAAACTTTATGGACATAAGGGAACCACTTTGTATCAATCAAGTCTAGTGGAGACAAAATACAGACTTATATTATTTTATTTACCAGAAAAATATGTCATCTTATAATTAGCTTTATAAATCAATAATGTTAGCATTACAGCTATATTTGTTATAGCTGAAGGTAAAAAAAAAAAAGGAAAAACTGTCATTTACTTTCACAACTTTTCTGTGTTAGGATAACTGTCCTCTTAACTCCCATTGTGTTGTGGTATTAGTGTTTTTGCTCTTGCATTTGTGTTGTGTTTGTATTCGTGTTGTTGCTTTTGCAAATCAGCTGACACCTACCTTAGACTGATCAAAACACACCATACAAGAGCGGCACAAGACCCTTTACTAGATATTGCTAAAACGATAAGGGCATCACATCTCCAAACTGGTTCATGATAGGTTGGAGGCGTGGGCCTCAAACACCGAAGCTTGGCCATAGCCCCACCTCTGACAGGCCTCCAGAGGACCGGCCAATCAGAGTGAAAGGGTTTGTGGTGTAGGGAGCCTCAAAGAGACAGAAGCTAAAATTAAGTGTTTCACACAGAGGCTGAAGCAATGGTATTCTAAAACAACAAACAGATAAGAATGGGGGTTTTACTGAGCTGTAAATAGTGTTGAGATACTAGAGGGACAGAATAAAGACTTAAAAAAAAAAAAAAGCAAAGTTCTCCCTTATTATGGATCACCTCCCAAGTCTTTGATTTACTGGAGCCTCAAATCAAAAATCCCAACTTGGAGGTTGGTCAGGTAACTGATTTTCCTATAACTGGCTGGGTCAAAGTGAGCCCCATTGGACTCTAAATAGTAACCTTCTTCCTTAATGTATCTAAAGAATGGTTTCTTTAACCTGTGTATGGTTAAACAACACAAGTCAGATTTTTGCCCTTGTAGCTTCTGCACCTGGGCTGAGGTTGATATGAGAAACATGCTAAGACAAAGAAAATCAATCATCTCATGTAGAAATAGACACAACACAAGCTAATGAGTGAGACTGTGGCCTTGCCCCAGGTCTCCACCACACAGGCTGTGGATGTGTCAAATGTAGAGTGAGTAAGTAAGGACATATGAGGTATTAATGAAAATTACTGATCAAAGAGCAGAGGCAGGTTAATTAGAGAGCTCATCAAAGAGCGAGGACTCTCAGGGGGGAAGCTTCACATTGTGGCTGACACATGGCGCTCCACCAAGAATATCACTCACATCAGCCGCGCTTTATCTCCTCTGCTCCTCACTCACCTTAGCCAGAGCTTTTCATAAAAGCCTCGATGTTCATCACAGTGGAAAACCAATACATCATGCTGTGCTGGATCAAATTTAGAGAATTTCAGCACCGACATCGCGGGCAGACATAGTTTATGACTTTCACACACATACAACCCAATCCTGTGCTTTTATAAACAAAAATACTGTAGGTGCTTTCTGCTTCAGTGATCGATCTAATGAAAACAAGGTACCTCTCCTCCCCACATGGTCGCCACCAGACTTTATGTAAACTCCATTAAAACAGCAGCAGAAATGTAATTAGCGTTAGGCACCGCTAAGCATCAGCTCTGCAGTTATTCACTCTTTTTCACCTCCTTTCTTTTTTCTCCCCTTTACAATTTAGAAAGGGAAAAGGGAGGGATGAAATTTCCCAAGGATCCAGGAAATGCATAAAGAGGATTACACAGGAAACACACAGTGACTTGCACTCTTGCATTAAGTGAGGCTTAGGTTTCAATCCAGTGTGCATATCTATTCCTCCTGTGTTCATAAGAATAATATATGCAGCCTGTTATGCTACGGTCATTTGTTATATTGCAGCTCTCACAGTGCTTATGAATATTTTCATTAATGTATATAATATAGAGGAGGCAGTCATCAATATAAAAAAGCTTGAATTAATCTTCCGTATTGACTGATCTCCTTGTCTCCCACACATTAAGTGAATTAATTGCAGAGTCACATGTCAGTTTAAGCACCTTAGAGAAGAACAGGGATTAAGAAAAGGATAAAGATGCTGTGTACAGTCCATTAGAGACAAATCAGCCCCTGTGATTTAAAGTCTGTGATTAATATGCATGCTGGAAAATTAAAGAATATGAGAATCAATTTTAGGACCTCTGCTGTGCGCCACATGAATATCAACTAATGACGATCAAACGTTTGGTTGGCAGGACCCAACCGGTGCAGGTTCTTTTTTTTTTTCTTTTTTTTTTGGTGTATGCACATGCATCCCCGCTCTCTTTGAAATTCATGACGATGCTGAGACCCTGGATTTAATTAAACCGGTTCAGGCGCAGTGGCAAACTGGATTGGTTAGCGCAGCGCTGTGGAACAAGGGGAGAAAAAGTGGGAGGTCACAGCAGCAGGAGGACCCGTGCTGCTGCAGAGCTGATAAAAGAAGAGTTGATGGAGGTGTGCTGCAACAAGAAGGCGAGGGGAAACGGCTCAGAAGGGTTGCCATGGAGAGTCAACTGCTGAGGAGCGGGCTTTGCACGCAGCTGTGTAATTCTTTGGATAACTATAAAGTAAATGTATCAGTGCCATGGCTTCATTTGGTCTCATAACAGTCAGAATCAATCTGTTTATCCCTGACGCTCTCCATGGTGCTGAAATGATCACATGAAAGGTCTGTCTTCATTGCTGAAGTTTCCTCTCAATCAAGTGCTGCAGCACAGTGTGGTTTTCAGAATACACAGGGGCACACTTCATTAGCAGGGTCATCTGTTACTTCACACAAAAGCACGAGTTAAACGCTGAAAAGATTCATTTCTGTGAACAAAAAATTACAAAAGTACAAGACTGAACAGACAGCGTTTGCTTCCACCTCTCACCCCAACCATCACTCTTTCTTTCCGGGTTGTCCTCCTTTCACAGAAGAAATACAGTTTTTATTAATACATTGAAAAGATGTTTTTATTTTTCAATGAATTTCAGTCTTTAAATGGAGTTTTCAACATGGCGTGAAAAGCTACAGAGATTAAAGACACTGTAAGGAGTTTTCATGTCAGTATTGGTGACTCTTTCAAGATGAAATCCACTTTTTTTTTAGAATAAAGACTGCATTTCCTTTGAGCACCATGTGACGTTTGTGGGTTTATTTTTATTTCTAATCCTATTTCTCTTAGCTCGAGAGTACTTATATTAGGATACAGAGTGATGAGGTTAGATAGCCTCCAAAACGTGCGAAGATCAGGGCTGTCAAAGTCAGAAAGGGATATAGTGAAAATTATAGGTAATCATCAAACTCCCCCCCAAAAAAGCTGTTCTTATTGTAAATAAAGCTAAGAAATTGATGATGTTAAATCTACTGATCCCTTACTCCTAAGATTTTTGCTTTTTGTGCCTCTGAGAAAGTAGATATACTTTTTGAGCTAAGAAAAACTTCATTTTTGTCTCATACATTTGTTGAAATAGAAAAAGCCTTTAGAGTTTGCAAGGGATATGTTTGTTTGAATAACTAATCTTTGTTATTTAAAATGTTAAGACTGTAATAAAACATATTTTCACTAATATACATCTATTCACTTTTTTTTTTCTAGTTGCTGCCCAGTGTAAAAAGGGACATACAGAGTTAGCAAGTAAAGAAAAAGAAAAAAAAACTCAGTTGTACGTTAGCTAGCTTCTTGAGATAATATTTGTTGTGATTTGGCGCTTTAGAGGAAGATTGGCTGCTTTGTCTGGCTTCTACTGCAGCGCAAGTTATGTTTAAGGAGAAAGAGGAAGGAGAAGATGAGTTACTCCACCTTAAATTCAAAAAGCTTCCCTGCCAGTTTGGGAGTTTGTTTCTTTAAAATAATTCTGTAACAAAGACAGGGTGTTTGCAGAAAACAAAACAACAGTACCTCTAAAAGAGAGAAATTGAAAAACAAACATGAAGGGAGGACAAGCTAAAGATATCGGGGTGGTTATCTGTTTGTGGTTCTCTCTGACTGCGAGCTCATTGTTTTGATGTTGTTAGCATATTGTTGTTGGATGTTAGACCTTGCAGATGTTTAAAAATGACATGTTGCATTCACACTCTTCATTATTCGTCTACTTTTCTTTTGTACATTTTGGTTTTTGGTACAGTTATTGACTCTCTTCACCTACCTTTGTACAAGTTCAGGGTCTTCTACAAAAAAAAGAGATGAACGGTGGAGTTAAACATTAATTTGACTGAAACAAGGTTGTTTTTCTCCACTAAGAGTTCAATAAACATGGTTGAATTCTAATAATGTGACAGCCTCTGTTTAGACATTACCACATTAACACCTAAACATGTTTGTCTTGTTGTTGTTGTTGTTGTTTTATTGAATCATTGACTTATTTTTATTTTTTTAAAATCTTGCTCCATTATCAGCAGCACCAAATCAAAGTCTGTCCATCCATGAAAGAAAAATATTTCATAATGTTAGTTTTTGAGTGAAGTTGCTTTGATGAGGATACTTTCTGTATGGAGCTAAGCTTAGCTTATATGTTAGAGGAAATACACTCAGTGATGATCTACTCCCTTCACTATGCTTTTGTACCAGGTTATTCCAGAAGAAATATGGCACCCTTCAAACTTTCAGAATGCTGAAACCCTTGGCTGTCAGTCTGTCTGAAATGTGTTGAGCTTGTTAATTGAATCAGCTAACAGTGGGATACTATGTGCTAAAGTTTAAACTACCTCAGACAAATGTTGGCATTCACGCATGTAACAACACTGAGATGATGGTAAACTGCACTTCTATCATTTCAGGGTTTCCAAGCTTTTAAAAATCCACCACAGGAGATCACCGTGACAGATTCACTCACCGGCCACTTTATAAGGTTCACCTTGCTAGTACCAGGTTGGACCCTCTTTTGCCTTCTGAACTGCTTTGACCCTTTGTGGCATAGATTCAACAAGGTTCCGGAAACATTCCTCAGAGAGTTTGGTCCATGTTGACATGATAGCATCACACAGTTGCTGCAGATTTGTCGGCTGAACATCCATGATGAGAATCTCCCGTACCACCACATCCCAAAGGTGCTCTATTGGATTGAGATCTGGGGACTGTGGAGGTCATTTGAGTACAGGGAACTCATTGTCATGTTGAAGAAACCAGTCTGAGATGATTCCAGCTTTATGACATGGAGCGTTATCCTGCTGGAAGTAGCCATCAGAAGATGGCTACACTGTGCTCATAAAGGGATGGACATGGTCAGCAACAATGCTCAGGTAGGCTGTGGACTTTAAACCATGCTCAGTTGGTACTAAGGGGCCCAAAGTGAGCCAAGAAAATATCCCCCACACCATTACACCACCAGCAGCCTGAACCGTTGATACAAGGCAGGATGGATCCATGCTTTCATGTTGTTGACGCCAAATTCTGACCCTACCATCTGAATGTGGAGCAGAAATCCAGACTCATCAGACCAGGCAACGTTTTTCCAATCTTCTATTGTCCAGTTTTGGTGTTGCTGTGTGAATTGTAGCCTCAGTTTCCTGTTCTTAGCTGACAGGAGGGTCACCCAGTGTGGTCTTCTGCTGCTGTAGTCCATCTGCCTCAAGGTTGGACGTGTTGTGCGTTCAGAGATGCTCTTCTGCAGACCTCGGTTGTAACCAGTGGTTATTTGAGTTACTGTTCCTTTCTATCAGCTCCAACCAGTCTGTCCATTCTCCTCTGACCTCTGGCATCAACAAGGCATTTTGGCCCACAGAACTGCCGCTCACTGGATATTTTCTCTTTTTGAGACCATTCTTTGTAAACCCTAGAGAGGGTTGTGGGTTAAAATCCCTGTAGATCAGCAGTTTCTGAAATACTCAGACCAACAACCATGCCACATTCAAAGTCACTTAAATCACCTTTCTACCCCCATCCTGATGCTGGGTTTGAACTGCAGCAGATCATTTCGACCATGTCTTCATGCCAAGTGCATTGAGTTGCTGCTATGTGATTGGCTGATTAGAAATTTGCATTAACGAGCAGTTGGACAGGTGTACCTAATAAAGTGGCTGGTGCATGTATATTCTCAGGTAACCTACCACTGTTCCTGCTCTGTGTTAGGAAAGAAAATTCAAGTTAAACTCTGAAAACACTGAAACTCAGTAATACCAGCCATCAGCAGCCCATCATGTCACATCCGTGTGACACAAGTATGACAGATCATTTTTATCAGCCACTTTGCAGAAGTACACTGATGACATTTACGGTAATTGCTGCTGACATGATCTGACACAAAGTTTAGCTCTAAACCATGGCAGCAGATGTTTGAGAGAAGCAGCCTTTAGCTGCTCTGAGCTCTGCAGCTTCACTTGGCAGCGTAACCTGGGACTGCAGAGGTGATTAGAGAGGAGCAGACAGAACATTAAGGACTTTGTGGGGTTAAGAATTAAAACCTCTAAAAGGTGTAACTGTCCCCACAGGCATGCAGCTATACATCCTCAGACTGCTGAACAACTCTGATGCCTTTTAGTCAGCTGAAAGGTTGCTTCTCCTGTCAGATCCAATGTGTGCAAGTAACAGACGTCCCCTAAAATCCACTGCAGCAGTTTGTGCAGAAATGCACATCAGTGAGCTGGACGGCAAACTGTACGTAACACAAAGCTTCAAAAGCAGACGTAGAGGAAGAAAAACAACAAGGGATGAAATATGTAAGAGCAGTCTGCATTAAAGAAACGAGGGAGAAGGGAAATGTAAGAAAAGAAAATGAGAAGGAGAAGAAGATAAAAAGGAGGGGAGAAGAGGTAGAGGATAATCACGAGAAAGAAGGAGAAGAGGATAAAAGAGAAGATAAGAAAGAGGATGATAAAGGAAAAAGATGAATGAGCAGAAGATCAGAGGACAATAAGGAAGAGGAAAGGGATAATGTTAGGTTGCTAGGCACCGCCCTGTTGGCTATGGCTGCCTTTTGCAGCAGCTCTCTCTTCTTTGTCCTTTACTTGTAATTTTTTCGTCTCTTTTTCATAATCTTTGTTTTTGGAGTGGATCAGTACTTTGTATGGCTCATTTGTTGGTCATGGACACCAAACTTGTTGTGGTTTCAGCTATATTTTTACTACTTTTTCTCCTGTATTTGTCTGGAGATCCTACATGTGACCATGGCTGCATTGTTTACATATGAACTCAGCTGTTTGCATCCTGTAGCATGTCCATGCTAACAGGTGCAAGGCCTGATGTCTTCCCACAAGGTGAGGAGAAGGAGGTTTGGACGACGTGCTGGTTCTCAGGTGTGAGCTAAGAAGTGACGACATGGACCTGTCCTTCCATCCATCATTATTGGGAACATAAGATCTATCTCCAGTAAGATGGGTGAGCTAGCCGTGCTAACCCAGCAACATGGGGAATACCAGAAGGCAGAGTAGCATCATGCTATTCACAGACATGGCTAACGGAGCTAACATCAGACACCAATGCCACATTGGAAGAACTTCACCTGCTGTGAGCAGACAGGATCCAGGAGACAGAGACTGAACAGACTGCTGGGGAAGCTCAGTCCTGGACCATGTGGAGGTGGAGGCTAGCTGAACTGGACAATGATGGCCAAGCTGTCAGCATCTATTTTTTTATGGACCTTTTTTCACTTTCTATACACTTTCTCACTTTTGTTTTCTTGATTGCTGCTGTGACTTTAATTTTGTTGTACTTGTTACAATGACATTAAAGTTCTATTCTATTCTATTTAATAATGGGAAGGGATAAGAGGAAGAGGAGGAAGATGGTGAAGGAGGATAATGGAGAAGGAGAAGAAAGCAATAAAGAGGATAAAGAAGGAAACGGTAAGGAATAGGATGACAGAGAAAAACGATAAAATGGATAATGGAGAGAAAGATTCAGACAAGAATGAGGGAGAAGAAGAAATGAAAGAGGATGATAGAGGAAAAGAAGATAAGGAAAAGGACAGAGGAAAGAATGGAGGGAGGAGGAGAAAGAAGAATATAAAAGGGAGGATATGGAGAAGGTAAAGAAGGCAAGGCAAATTTAATTATAAAGCACATTTCAACATGGCAATTTAAAGTGCTTTACAGACAGAACCAATTAAAAGAAAACAATTAAAATATAATTAAAAATCAGTTTAAAATTAATAAGATACAGTAAAACAATAAGACTAAAAGAAAAAAGTTAAAATAGATTTTAATACAGGTTTTAAGATAAGAGTCGCAGTGCAGTTGAAAAATTTTTTTTTTTGTTTTTTTTTAGAAAAATGAATTGTTCAAATGCTCTGATAAAAGGCAGCTGTAAAAAGGTTAGTCTTCAACCTGGTTTCAAAGGAGCTCAGAGTTTCAGCAGACCTGATGTTTTCTGGCAGCTTGTTCCAGATATTTGGAGCATAGAAGCTGAATGCTGCCTCTCCATGTTTGGTTCTGACTCTGGAGACTGAAAGCAGACCTGATCCAGGAGGGGGATAAAAGAGAACAATGGAGAGTGAAAGAATATTTAGCCCATGTAGACATGTTTTTATTAACAATACTATACAGATGTGCTTTTACTAACTTGGTTGTACACATGTGCTCATTGTTGTTGGTATGAATTGCAGGACACTTGAGGGGGGCTGGGGACTCCTGGGATTTTATGGAGCACCCAGAGTAGAGAGTGACCACAAGTGAAGTTAATGTTTATACCCAATAATAAAAAGAAGTAACTGTGTAACATGAATAACGCAAGTCAGCAATTACTTTATTAGAGTTGAGGTGTTTCAGTCAAAGTGAGGAAGGTAAACAATTAAAGGAAGGAAGGAAGCGAGATTTGTGTGTCTAACAGTTTCTCTACAGATAAGTGAAGGGGGGCTGATCACCCACTTGATGAATGCCAGTCACAGACAGAGCCAGAAGACGGCCAGCAGCCAATCAGAGGGGGACAACACCTGGAGAGCCAATAAGAAGATGACTCAACCTACATTCCTTAGAGAAACTCTGTTAGTGACTATATATTGGTGCTGAGAGAGAGAGTCAGGGTCAGTCTCATGAACTGTCTCTGCAACATGTAGGGAACAGGGAAATGAGGCTGCACCAGAGATCTCTGTAAATGCATATTCTTGACATATTGTTAATAAATTTGTGTTCAACTGAGAACCAGGACGTCTCCTGATCCTTCCCCATCAACGAACTACGCGGAAAGAGGTGAGATGAGATTGGAGTCAGATTAATAATTTTAGTGTATTTTGGTCAGATTGATAGCGTCACATTTCCAATAAGAAGTAGTTTAAGTATTTGAGGAATTAAGAACAAAGACATCATTTGAGAGTGACAAACTATCTGTGAGGTACCCTGTCAGGATCGCAGTATGGGAAACTAACTGAGGTGAACAGTAAAAAGTACCCTGTAAGGCAGTGCGAAAATGTACCCTGTCAGGAAAACAGTGTGGGAACATGACTTAGTGCACGGTTAAAGGTACCTGTAAGGCAGCGTGGACAAAGTAGCTCTGTCAGGATAGCAGCGTGGGAAGATACTGAGCACCCAGTTAGAGGTACCCTGCAAGGCAGTTTGGGAAAGCAGAGTAGGAGTGACACTTAGATGTATGTCATACAACTCACCTCATTTCCAACAAGTGGTGACCCCGACGTTGAGGGGGATGGACCAGGAGGACGTAAGTCAAAATAATTATTCTGATATTTTGATATGAAAATTAACATGATTGTCTTTTTTCCTGGAAATTAGGTAACAGCTGATTTCAGGCTGAAAATATTGACATCCTTACGGCCGGTGACAACAACAACAAGGGCCCTCTGTTCAGGAATAAGGTGAGCACAAACCTTTTTAATAGAATTGTGCAAATTGGCTGATTTCTAAAAGATGTTGTTGTCATTGAACAATCAGATGTCATAGTTTAGGGGAAAACAATATGTCAAGAATATTATAAAGGCCTACTCGTATATATTCTTATTATTCAAAGGGAAGGAAAAAAGGGGGTCGGGGACCCACCTTAATATCGGGGGTTAAAGTCCCACCGAAAAGGAATTTTGGTTAAAAGGTAAAAAGGAAATTTGGGAAATAAAGGAAATAAATGGTAAAGGAAACAAGGAACAATGGTATAAAGATTAAGGGTTCCCTCTGGATGTCCCTCTAAAAAGGAAAATGTAGGGCCTTGGTTCTAGTCGGGGTAACCAGGCCTAGCAGGGGTTGAATGTGTGGGCTGGGTCTCTTCTCATTGAGTGATTGAAAGAATTGCATTCTGCTCTGAGAAGTGTGTGTGGGGAAACTGTGGGTGGTTTGTGTTGTAATTTTGGTGACTCTGTCGAGGTTGTATTAAAACCGTGCATCACACTGGGATAGAACCCCCAGTGACCCGGCGCAGTAATCCCTCTGAGTACTGTAGAAGCTTCCGGGTCAAGTGTGGTCTCGGGGCATTGCGTCCATACAATCTCAGACTCAGCACGTGTGGTAACTGATTGTATGTGATCATAGTTTCATAAAAATGGTGATATCTGTTTTTGTAAACTTTGGTCAACTATAGTCTGAAATAACAACATCCTGCTGGCAGGAGTTAAATTGAAGAAAGAGCTTGAAGAATAGCAACAGGGATGTCAGGCTGTTAAAAGCCTCTCCTGGATGAAGATACACACACTAGGAGAAGCAAACATCATTTCTCTGTGTAGAAAGTGTCATGAGGATGCCATAAAAAACACTTAATACTCAAAGAAATACAAGAAACCTGGTCAAACGAAAACTTAAAATGTACAAAAAAAGCAGCACATAGAGCAGCACTGACACATTAAATTAAATTAAATTGGTAGTAAAAAAGAAAGTTAAAACACCACAGCAGAAAAAATAGACCTGAAAAAGTGATCCCACTCATAGCCATTGCTCAAACCCTCTATAGCCCAGTCTCCCCTTCCTTGTGTCAGGAATAGGAGAAGTTGACTGACTGACCCCTGATAGGAGAAGAGTCAGCAGAAGGAGAGGAAACAGAAGGAGAGGAAACAGATGAAGAGGGGGTGAATGATGATGAGGAGGGGTTAGAAGGTGATGGCATGTTTCACTTGAAAGGGTCCATTGTAGATGGGGAGGAAACCACAAACGAAAAGGTCATCAGAGGTAAGGTGTGTATTTGAGGGACAAAGAGGCAGACAGCATAGTGGGGATGCAAAGTCAAAACATCATAAATACCAAATAGATAACCACGACCCTTCCTGGACTCATTTTATGGCCCCTTAATGCCACAGGTTGGAAGAGGACCGGATGTGTTTAAACCGTGACAGATGACAGACATGCACTTACTACTCGAAAAACTTCCCCCCCTTAGAACTGGAGCTGCACCCTGGATTAGGACCCTGGAAAGTTTAACAGCAGGCGTAAATCTGGGTATAGCAGACATGCATGCTTTAGTGGTTGCAGCCTCGAGTGCAGGAGAGTTAATGAGTGTTAAGAGAACTGCAGGAACTAACTGGATTCTTGATAGCAAACTATATGGCCCACTTAAAATCAGTTCAACAATGCGCTGCGTCAACATTACCCAGTAACAATAGATGAAGGCCACAGCAGCAACCTCCTCCCCCATAGTATCCCAACCAGAGACCAGGTTATGGTCCACAGATAACAGACGTGGTGGTTTCAGAGGGAGGGGTAAAGGGTAAGATGGTGATGGTCCTAAGACCCAAGGCTGCTTCTGATGCAGAGGTCTTCACTGCTGGTCCAGAGCTTGATGAGACAATCAACAGCAACCGCAAACGCCATCACAACAGCTGCCGCCTCCAGCAGCTCATCTACTGCAACCTGTGCCACCTCCTGCTGCAACACCTCTCAGCTCAGAGTGCCGCTCATTCACCCCCAAACAACAGAAGTGGGGACACAGACTGTCAAACAAGTGCTGAAGTCACCTGCCTCCCTGAAGGAACCACAGTAAAATACCTGATGGACACTATGAGATGTGGCAAGTCTGCCCTATCTCTCAGAACCTCCTCCTACTTCAGCAGATGTTTTCTGGGGACTGTCAATGCCAAAGACTTTGATGAAAGAAAGCAGTCTTTCTCCGTTCACTCAATGGTGTCCGTGGATTCTGTCCATCAAGCTGTTTGCCTCTCTTAAAGATCTTACCACATCACTCTAAATCACATCAAAACTCCTAATCTTGTGTATGAGGAGTCTTTTCATGACCAGATTGAAGGCACAAATTAATGAATTGACTCTCTGTGCCTTCTGTGGGAGAAAAGGGTAATGTTGCTGCTGTCATATTAATTAGACGGAGGAGTAGTATTGTATTTTAGGAGATATCTTATAAGGTCCACATATTATACGTTATTGTGTAATGTCACTGAAGTCACATTTAGTGTGTTTCACAAGTTAGAGAATAGTATTTACCCCTATGCAGAGGCCAGGTCATTCTACCAATTGAGATAAGAACAGCTTGACCCCTCACCCTAACCCCCTTCCTACTCCCTCCTCCTTTCTGTGCTCCTCTAAGTACCAGTCATCGTAAATCACACACATAGACACGTTTTCTGAAGAGACACAAAGAAAAGACTTTGTGCCAAAGGTGTAGGGAGATACATTTTGTCAACGAGAGACCAGTCTTGATCCAGTATGTCGATGATATCCTCTTGGCTGCTGCATTACAACTTGCATGTCTCAATACCACTCTGTCAATCTATAGTATGGCTGCAACATTGCAGATTAAAGTTAAGAAATCCAAATTACAATACACGGCTACAAGTTAACTTTTTAGGGTGCATTATCTCTTGCAACTTGTCATCTCTGTCATCTTCTCACCTCATGTCCATCCTCTGCCAGAATTGCCCTGAAACGGTCAGGTATGTGCTATTTTTTTGTGCCATAAGGGGTAAAGATACATTCTGGTTATTTAAAATTTTCCCACCAAGTGGATAGAGGCAATTCTAACAAAGAAAGAAGATACATGTACATTTTTTAAATAGTCTAGTAACTGGTTTATCTGGAGATTAAGTTTCTCAATACAGGTCAGGTCTAACATTGGTATACAGTTCAAAAATTCAGACTGCCAAACAGTAGAAGAGGCCTAACGGATCAAACACAAGTGTGATGATGCTGTTCATCACCCTCAGACAAAAATACAGGTATGGTGCAGGAACAGAACCCTGAAGACAGAATTTTCAATAATTTGTGCTGACTCACAGCTAACATGGGTGGAGGTCCTCCCAGTAGCTCACACGTCTATAAGGACCTCAACTAACAATAGTACTGTTTTTTTCATTTTAGAGCTGTGCACAGGACAGTGATTTAGGACCCAGCAACTAAAGGTCTAAAGGGGGACGCCCCTGGACTTATCACAACTGGACCATGAATCCTGTTACATCATTCTAATTGCACTGGTAGTTTTTATATCTATGCAGGTTGAGGAGTCCTGCCAGCAACAGATGCAGAGGAGCTCGGGTAAGAGTGCAAGACTCTCCGAGCATGGGTTGCTAAATGTCATATATAGAAAGAGGACTGAGCCACGGTGGACGGGTGCAGTGAAACTCAATGAAAAGGCCCACCTCACTCCATGCAGGATGACAGCAACACCTCATCAACATCAGGATGGTGTTCAGAGACTCTCCCATCCATTGGTAATGTATAAATGGTCTAACAAATGGAGAGGTGTTTTGTCTCTGTCCTTAGGAGTGGCGGTCCTGGTCCAGAGTGGGGGTTCCTGTATTTGTCCGTATCCTTTGACCCAGTATCCCTAAGAAAATAAATAACCCCCTCCCTGCTAGATGGCAGGGCAACCACTGAAAAACAAGATCTGCTGGTAACACTGAATAAAGTAACTTCTTTTAGGTGACCTCATGTAAATGAGGTCAAAAGGGGGAATTGAAAGAATATTTAGCCCATGTAGACATGTTTTTATTAACAATACTATACAGATGTGCTTTTACTAACTTGGTTGTACACATGTGCTCATTGTTGTTGGTATGAATTGCAGGACACTTGAGGGGGGCTGGGGACTCCTGGGATTTTATGGAGCACCCAGAGTAGAGAGTGACCACAAGTGAAGTTAATGTTTATACCCAATAATAAAAAGAAGTAACTGTGTAACATGAATAACGCAAGTCAGCAATTACTTTATTAGAGTTGAGGTGTTTCAGTCAAAGTGAGGAAGGTAAACAATTAAAGGAAGGAAGGAAGCGAGATTTGTGTGTCTAACAGTTTCTCTACAGATAAGTGAAGGGGGGCTGATCACCCACTTGATGAATGCCAGTCACAGACAGAGCCAGAAGACGGCCAGCAGCCAATCAGAGGGGGACAACACCTGGAGAGCCAATAAGAAGATGACTCAACCTACATTCCTTAGAGAAACTCTGTTAGTGACTATATATTGGTGCTGAGAGAGAGAGTCAGGGTCAGTCTCATGAACTGTCTCTGCAACATGTAGGGAACAGGGAAATGAGGCTGCACCAGAGATCTCTGTAAATGCATATTCTTGACATATTGTTAATAAATTTGTGTTCAACTGAGAACCAGGACGTCTCCTGATCCTTCCCCATCAACGAACTACGCGGAAAGAGGTGAGATGAGATTGGAGTCAGATTAATAATTTTAGTGTATTTTGGTCAGATTGATAGCGTCACATTTCCAATAAGAAGTAGTTTAAGTATTTGAGGAATTAAGAACAAAGACATCATTTGAGAGTGACAAACTATCTGTGAGGTACCCTGTCAGGATCGCAGTATGGGAAACTAACTGAGGTGAACAGTAAAAAGTACCCTGTAAGGCAGTGCGAAAATGTACCCTGTCAGGAAAACAGTGTGGGAACATGACTTAGTGCACGGTTAAAGGTACCCTGTAAGGCAGCGTGGACAAAGTAGCTCTGTCAGGATAGCAGCGTGGGAAGATACTGAGCACCCAGTTAGAGGTACCCTGCAAGGCAGTTTGGGAAAGCAGAGTAGGAGTGACACTTAGATGTATGTCATACAACTCACCTCATTTCCAACAAGAGAAAGAGGATAATGGAGGAGAAACTAATGAAGAAAATGCAGAAGTAGAAGAAAACTAATGCAGAGGAAGATGAAGAAGAGGGTTATAAAGAAGAAGAAGATAAGGATGGAGACAATGATGAGAGATGGAGGAAGAAGAATAGAGGATAAATAATAGAGAAAGGATCAGGGAAGCCATGATGAATCAAAGGTTGAGGCCAGATAAGGTGAATATGAGGATAAAGGAAAGAAAGAGGAAGATTATTTTAGTTTAAAAAACAGAGGTGGAGCCCGGCACAGAGGGGTTAAAAAGCAGGCATAAACTACACAGACACACCCAGAGACAAAAGTCCTCTTTCTTCTTAATCCACAGTTAAAGTTCCTCATCACAGAGGTCAAAGTTTCCTGCTCTGAAGGATGTCTCAGTAACCTGGCTGAGCAGACGAGATGAGCAGTCTTGATTAAAGGGCATCTGAGTTTTTTGATTCATCGCCAACCTTTTATGATGCATGTGTTACGGCACTGCCTCTTGTCCAAGTGTAATTAATTAATGTCTCCCCTTTAAAGGCAGTGATCTCTCCGCTTTGATGCTCCGCCAGCTTGATGATGGAGCAGTAACTTCAGACTTTCATCTTTTGCAAGGGAAGAAATACGACTGCCAAATACCGGTGTAAAGTTGCAAAGTGTGAAGGATACACAGCCTCTAAAATATGGCTGCCGGGGCTGCAAATATGATCTGTGGAAGCTGGACTTCATTCCTTTATGATTAAACTTCTGGGGATGTGAATGTCGATGCACAATGATACTATTTCTCTCTGTAACAGATGCGTGCTCCCTGTCAAAGAAGTACAGTATCAAATTTTACTGAAGCAATAACAGTAACAATGTTACATCACCAATGCTTCAGGCACTAAAGAAATTATGCACACAGCCGTCGTATCCAGCTGCCTCGTGTTACACCTTTCCACTGCAGGCCTGCAGGAGATGTGGATTTCATTGTGGATATCATTTTACATGCAGTGGCATCAGCTTTATGTCATTTACCCTCAGAGAAAGTAACTGAGTACCTGAATACATAATTACTTTGCTTGGGTAGGTTTTGTAGTAAAAAGTGGAATATGAATCACAAAGGCGTGTAAAAGTGTGTTTCAGACAACCCCAGAGGGTTTAGACTGTCTCCTCATGAGATGTTTCCCATCATGCTCAGTGAAGTCCACATTGTGCAGCTTCTGTGCAGTAGCTTTTGGTTTTGGAGTTTGCAGTTCTGCCCATCTTCCACCCTCATTCACGAACCGACCTCAGCTACTTCTTTAAATTTGAGAATCAATTGTGATACATTGTGATGCAGTATTGTTTATGATTAAGACCTAATATGGGGGAGGGGGGTCAAATTCTGACAACAGATGTCAGAGGAGGCCTACGATTGCAAAGTCTTAGGTACATTGAGCTGGCAGCATGGCTGAGAAGCTAAAGTTTTCCCAATGGAAGTTGGCTGCAGAGGCTCTGTGGGAAGGTTAACTACCAGGCTGCTTAAAGAGGTGGGAATTTGCTGCCAAGCTCAACGCCAAGCCATCACAGGGTATATGCTAAAATCCTCAGGTTGATTTCAATACCTTTTTAAGACTTATTTAAAAACCTTTAAAAAAGTTTTAAGACTTTATCCCAACTTTCAGTTTTTGTTGGCATCCACTTTTTAACAGTTGTAGTTTACATTTTTACAGAAATGATGTAAGCTAAGGAGGAATAAAGCTTGAAAGAACAAATGAAACTAAAGGCAGGTTTATTGACACTCCCCCAACAAGAAACAGGAGTTATTCAAGGCCAACTTGCTGAAGAAAATGAGAAATTATTAGGACATGTGCCGGAGATAGTGTGATTTGCTTTAATGTTGTATTTAATTTCTCTTTATGAAACTAGAAATGACGTTAACTTATAGCTGTTGTTTATACCGCTCACAATTTTATTGTTGTATTTTATTGTAACTTGAGTCTTTATGTTTTTTTTTTATTTTATTTATTCTTTTTTATTTTTGTATTTTTCTACTGACTCCATCTATTTCTGCTAACACAATTTTTTTCAGTTTGGGATCAATAAAGTAACTCTATTCTTTTCTATTCTATTCTATTTTAGAACTTCATCGGCCGAATGTTTGACATCCCAATCAGGGGACAGTTGCAAGGAGGAAAATAAATAAACCACATTTAAGACTTTTTAATACTTTTTAAGGCCCTTAATTTTCCAAAAAATTGATTTATCAATTTTTAACACTTTTTAAGACCCCAAGGACACCCTGCATCAAAGCCCCCTCAGGTGCAGCTGAATGAGCTAGTCAATGGTGAAGAGGAAAGACACTTCCTGGGCCCCAAAAAACACAGGCCTGAGATAACCTCCATGACAAAACGCACAGTGTGGAGGTGAGTCTCCACCTGCAAAACCCCAGAACCCACCCCACGAACACCACACACTTCCCTAACCAGGGTTTTCATCCCCTCCTGTCTGACTCCCTTCTGTAACAGACGACCACATTGCACCATGCTATCAAACACACAAGGGTTAAGGGCAGAGGAGGGTGTATCAAGGACAGCAGATGTCATCATAATACCGTGTTCTCTTGATGACCCCAGTGAAATTCTTGGCCCTAACCCCGCAATCCAGTTATATCCAACCTCCGGTCTAAGAATATGGGTGTTACGTGCGGCTCACGTCTCTCTCCCCTTGTCCCCTCCCTGGTCTCTCCTCCCATCGTCTGCCACACACCTGAGTGGCATTAGTGCCCAGGTGCGAGGAGGTGATATAGAGGAGAGAGAGAGGGGAGAGATGGGTCTCCTTTTCCCCTCAACACTGGTGAGCAACACACGTTTCCTTTTATGGGGTTTAAGTCTTTTTGGTTTTCTGTTGCCTAACCTTTGATTTTGTTCTTCCCTTTTCTTTCAGGCTTCAGTTCACTCCCAAGTTAGTAGACAGGAGTTTTGCTACTCTAGTTTGTTGTTTAAGTTTGGGCTGGAGATCTCTGGTAGTTCAGTTATCGGGTTTTCTTTTGATTCTAGGATTTGTTCATTATATTAGGCTAGGGGGAGGTACTGGGTACAACGGTCCAAAGCATGGCTGGCCCAGTACCTTCCCAGCTCTTGTTTATTTCAGCCGGGGTCTCCAGTCCGTTTTGTTTGATCCTTATTATGTTGATTTTCTTTTTTCGATTATGGATTTAACATATTAAAGTTGTCTCTTTATCCTGCGTCCTATCTCTGTTGTGGTGTCCCCCTTTTTTTCATGAATGCTGCAGTCTCTGGGGAGGTGAACCTTGTCTGTTCAGAGGACATATTTTGGGAGCTCGGCCGGGATTTGAACCCGGTACCTCTGGCACCCCTGGCGAGAGGCATACCCCTAGACAAACCCCAACAATGCTGAAGTGCTAAAATCTGCTGTTTCTCAAGTGTCCACTTGAGGCTGGCTCCAGATGTACGGGAAGTCACAAACACACCGAGCCAAAAAAGCTGTTTTCAAAGCAGAAATAACCTATTTACAGCCTGGTTCAAAGAGCATCTCCTGTCTGAATCCCTAATTCAACTATCAGCACACACTGTAGTGGGGTGATTTTTTTTTTTTTTTTTCTAACTCGGCAGTTCAGAGGATATTAAGATTGCAAGCTCACCCAACAAGAGGCACAGCTCAGGTCAAGTGACTGACAGGCGCCCTATGGCTGTACTCAAAGCTCTTGCCACTTTCAATATGGCTGCAGTAGCCGATCTGCTTCAAAATGTGTTCCAGGAACAGATGGGTGATGCCAGGGAGACTACATACATTAATTAGACGGTCTATGGTTATATCTAGAGCTTGGGGTGGTGGGGTTGCTGCCTCTCCCTAACCCTGGTGCCAGCTTGGTAGCTGCCTGGTGTCCAGGATGGGGAGGCTTGGCCACCCCCAACTTGCTGTCCCACTCCACACATCCACACCTGGGACCACAGTTCCTACTACCGATTCTCCAAAAAACAAACCAAGGGATCTTATCACCTAGCCCGAAACAGAACCAGTATTTGTTTTTCTTCATTTAATCACCAAACAACGACATATTTCACAGTACAGACGCTTAAACATCAGTCCTATACTGATTGATCAGACACAGACAGAACCTTAATGCTTGTCTAATCCTGGTCTACTTTAAACTAAACATATTCAATTAAACTACCAGATTCCATAATGTAAGCAAAACAACAACAGACAATTCATTTATGTTTACAATCTTCTCAGATTTGCGAAGAAGTTTTTTGAAAAATAAAATTGAATCACAGTTTTTCAAGTCTTTACCGGCATCATTCAGAAACTTAACTCCAACAGAAACATATCTCCTTTTGATTCCTTGTACAGCTTTTTGTACAGAAAATTTTCAAACACCTCTTGAATCACATTGAGACTTGTGAATTGAAAAGAACTTTTATATGGAGTGAGGAAGCGATTTTGATTTTGCTCTGAACATTGTTTGCATTATTCTGTGATAGAATAAGTCATTGAACGTCACAACATTGGAGCAAAGAAATAGTGGGGCGGTGTGTGCATAACAATCAGCCCTATTCATTCCCCCTATTCATGCAGTTTTAGTTCAGTTTTTTTTATAATAATTTCACAGGGGGCCGTCACATACTTATAATACAGTGAAATACAAAACAAATAAGAGCAATCAAGCAAAGGTGAGAGCATCTTATCATGGTATCTATCAACCAATTTTTATTTAACATAATGTTGCTCTTTAACTTATCAGCATTCCATCTCTTATAAACAGCAGCTTTGGTCAAACATTGTTTTCTTACAGTGTTGAGATGCACTGAGCACAAATTATGCAAGTTGATTCACTGTGTGAAAAGGAAAATTGGAGTTTTCTTCGTCAGCCATTTAAAATAAATAGGGACAGTTTGCAGGCTTTGTACAGAAAAGTCGACTTCTTAAACTGTGATACAGAAGATAATAGGATAAAAAGTGCATTTTAGTTTCAACTCCACACAAATCACACAAAGCACATGCAAATTACTAATGGAGGAGGCATTGTTATTGCACATTTTCGCAAAATTTGGTCATTGCACATTGCTATTGTTGCACGTTGTCATTAAGGCACATTGACGTAGTCACAAATTTCAGTTGTTGCACGTCATCGTTGTTATTGTTGTTCATAGTGTGAGTTGTACATCATCACTGCATATTGTCAATATGCATTTGGTCACTGCACGTTGTTACTGTTACACATGGCCATTATTGCATTATTATTATTATTTATTTATTTATTTTTTTTGCATATTCATTTTAATTAATGCACATTGTTGTTATTATCATACGTCTTTTTTCCACGATGTTGTTGATGCACATTGTTAATGATACATACCATTATTGATGCACATTATCACCATACACCAACACCAATGTTGCAAACTATATATATTACTTGATTGTATGTTACACAATAATGTTGTTGCACTTAGTCATTGTTACTAATTGAAATCATTGCACGTTAATGTTGTCATACAATGTCATTATGAACATTATTTTTTGCATATTTTTGATTGTTGCAGATTGTAACCATTTTATATTTCTCTGATTGCACATTGTCATTGTTGCACATTGTTATATTTTTTGTGTTAGCATTGCATTTTGTTTTCATTGCACGATTTCTACTGCACACTGTTTTTATTGCAAGTTGTTTTGTTGCATAATGTCATTAAGTATTTGATTGTTGCACATTATAGTTATTGCAACTTGTCATTATTGGTGAAAGTCATGCATATTACTAGTATTGCACATTGTTATTTCCGTACACAACCAATGCTCTTAGAGGAAGTTAGCCGTCCTTTGAGAAGGTGAGTTTTGTTGCTGTGGGTTATCCTTCTCACCTTGCCGTCCTTTGATATCAGTCTTCCAGCAGATGGAGAGAAGCTGTTGTGGAAACAGGTCTTGTGAGTTGAGCTGCTCTCTGGCCTGTGGTAATTAATGTTAGTTAATTCATGTCGGTTAATGATGTGTGCTTTTGCCACCTGTGCTTTCCAGTGTTTTTCTATCATGTGCAGCATTGTAATAAACAGAAAGTACAATAATATCTGCATATGCACTAGTGCTGTTATTTAGACATTTTATTGATAGAGGCTTTAATTTGTTATTGAATTTTTAATTCTTTACTTAACTGTCATTTCATCAGTAAAGTCATTAACTATATTTGATTTTCTACCAATAGCTTAAAAAATCACAAAGAGACTATTTCTGTACAGTGCTATTTTTGTAATTCTTATACATTAAAGTAACATGTCGACACTTATTCTACATTTGAGATGCATTGATTTTTGCATGCACCTCTCAAAGGTAATGGAGGGTAACCTTGGCTTGTTATTTTATTATACATTTCCATTACAGCTCACAGTTACAGCCTCCCTCAGTCACAGATGAGAAGCATTGTTGAGCACAACACTGGCATCCTCAAGATTCAATTCTGTTACCGCCATCACACAAAAAGGTCTCCACTTTCCCACACAGCACAAAGGTGTGCAACACCGCGGTGGCATGCAGCATTTTTCAAAACAGCACCATTAGTCATGGCATGCCTGGATGACTAATGCTGGAGGGCTCGATTTGACTCAAACTGTTTCCAGAGTCTGATAACAAAGAGAATGTGTGACTGGAAATTCTGTTTACTTTTCATCCTCACACCAAAGAACAATTTGAAACCATCTGCTATTATCTTTTTCAAATCAAGCTTGTTTTCATCCTACATTGGAATTATAATGCTATTATTTAAAAAAAAAAAACTATAAACAAACCGTACAAAAAATATTATTATTTAAAGCTGAAGTGTAAAATTATTAAATGAGTATTTTTATTTGTTTATTTAACCAGGAAATAACTCACAGACATTAAAAAATATATTTTTTTATTAAGTGTGCTGGCAGAGATGGGCAGCAGCCACACATACACACAAGCATAACTCAAGGCAACTTGAAAATATCAAAATGCATGTCATAATAGATCAAAAAGACAAATGCTTATTGACAGAACACCTTCAACCTGGAGACGGGTACCAAATTAGGTACTTTTATAGGTACCGACGAAATTGTGTCTGTAGTACTGAACTGATTCACAAAAAATCGTAAGGTACCATGTTTAGGTACCTAAACCCATCCTTGCGACTGTGAGGGAGTGAAAGAGTAGCCAGTTTTACATGCTGGACACAAACACAGCACTGCAAGGTGATATGCTGAAGAATGAATATGTTAAATTAAAAAACTTTAAGATTTTATTGTTAATAAAATCAATATTTATTACCACATAAATATACAAAAGTACTGAAAACTGGTACCACTGAGTGCCAACACAGATTACCAGGTATCGGACATTGGTACCTAATGTGTCAAATTTGAAAGGTACCCATCCCTACTACAGCCTGATGTCTCTGACTGTTCAAACATCACTTTAAACTCACTCACTAAGATTTGTTCTTTGCACTTCAGCTCTTTTTGTGACTCATTCTGAGTAAAAGGGGAAAATTCAAAAACTTTTTTGCCATCTCAGCTCTGACCTTTGGATCAGACAGGAAGAAAAGATCCTGGGATCAAAGTGTCTAAGTTCCTGCACTCTTCTTCTCAATAAAGGTGAGGAAGTTTGAAGGCAGCAGACATTTAAAAAGACTCATAAATAAGGATATATTCATGTTTCACCCTACATGCCAACAAGCCAGGCTAACCAACATGTTCATACAGCAAACAGTGATGAGCAAGAGCTTTAAAATGAGTGATAAACCACAGTGCTGTGTGATTCACAGAGTCCAGACCATGAAAGAAGAGGCCAGTCTAATACAATGAAATAGTCCAGCAAAGACGTAAACATGACAGAAAGCAGCCTCTCTTTGGACCAAAAGAAAAGGCAGGTTTTTGTTCAGAAAAGAACAAGAACAAACAAACAACAACTCAATTCAAGTTGAAAACAAAAAGACTTTTCATGAAATAAAGGCTCGATGTTGGAGAAACTAGAGAACGGGTAAACCAAAAATCACAGCTAAGCTAAAACTTTATAAACAAAGAAGCAAATAAAAATTGCAGTATTGACTGGAGTCCTTCTGCCAGGAAGAAAAAAATCTCTGCAAAAACAAACATGAATCATGGAAGACTGGCACCAAGAGACATATCTAAATAGCACAGGACAAATAGAGACAGACTTTTACACGAGAGGCAATGGGAACAGGTGGAAACAATAAGGAGCAGGACTCATAACAACAACATGAGATGAACATGAGCACAGGACGTGAAGCTTCATGGAATAAAAAGAGAGACATGACTACAAAATTAAAGCTAAATAATAACTAGAAGACCAAAGTATCTGTATTAGGACAAACACTTAATCTGAGCACTCTGAGAGGTAGAGAATGAGGACAAAGTTTAAATTTTGAATTTGGGAACAACATGACTTTTATTTGGTTGTTTAATTCAAAATCTTATCAATGTTGTTAAAGAGTGTTGAAAGTAGCTTTTGGAGCAGTGTATCACACACAGAAAGAAAATCTGCATTTGTACACTTTGATAAACATCATTTATATGTAGAATGAATAGAAGTGGGCCCAGCACGGAGCCCTGTGGCGCTCCTTCAGTCACTGTCAAAGAACCAGATCTTCAACCTTCTGCCAGACAAACTAAGTCCTTCCTGTCCGGCTGTTTTTGAACCAACCGTTGGTGTGGACAGTCCTGCTTTATTCAGTCATTGATTGAGAGATGTGAGGGTATAATCACTATTTTTGGACATTATAAATAGTATCCCCATAAATCAAAACATCAAACTGAAGTTGAGCAGTTTTCATGTTGATTTGATTCTTTGATTGAGACCCCTTCAGACAAAATCTATTTTTTAAGAAGGGAAACTCCATTTCCCATGAGCAAACACATAAATGAACAGATTTTTCTCTCCAAGACAGAATCAGCAGAAAAATGAGGACTAAAGGAATGACTGTGCATCAGATGCTTTCAAACATTTTCACTTTGAGATGCATTTCTTCTTCCTGTTTGCACCTTTCCTTGTCTTATTGAGCCTCTTGTTGCTTTGTGTGTTTGTTTCATGTTACATCAATTTGCTCGAAGCTGTATGTTTCTGTTGCACCAGCGCCTGAGGCAGAAGCCTCCTGGGGGAAAACAAAGTACATTTCATCTCATCCTTTCTGCCATCAGTCTACACGCTTTGAGGTCTTCATTTCTTCCTTTATCTGAGAGCTGAGTGACATTAGTAGTTACAGTAACATTTTTTTTCCTCCTCATTTAAAAAACAAATACGTTAGTGACTGATTGTCTTTATTAGAGGTGGATGTATGACACCAAACCTTGAAGCTCGATACAGGGAGTCAGAGCTTGTGACGTGCTCCAGGAAACTTTTCTTTCGGCTCAACTGCTCAGGAATGTAGTAATTGACGGGAAATATGGTGAGGCATGCTGTGAAAACACAACTATTCAATATCCACCTGATACAGAGTTGTAAATGGATGAAATAAGCTAATTTAATGAATATCAGTCTTCAGCAGCAACTCTAATCATCACAGCATCCTTCACACTTGAATCAAAAATATAAGATGTGAGAGTTTAACAGGTACAACCTTCACCAAAGAGATATATTTATGCCTTACATCTGCAGAAAGTAATGAAAAGGACCACTTGAGATGCAAAGTTGTTTAGAAGCAACACGTCTCTTTCATTTTTATTTCATTCAACCAAAGCATTCACTGTCAGTAGACGTGGTAGTTCATCAGCATATGTCACAGCTGAGCATTGCACAAATCATGGTTGATTTTAAGCTTATTTCAATTATAAACCAACATGAAGAGACCAGGAATCAGCAGGTTTGAGGTTTTACAGTCCAACATGAATGAGGAGGACATGAGTCGAAGGATAAGAGAGAACGCAGTCAACACCCTGTGCCTTCAACTTCAACTCTTCCAGAAAGCTGAATGTAAAATAAGACAACATTTGTTCCACATGATAGAAAACCATCAACGCTCATATTTTTAGTTTGTGAATTCAATCCACAGAACAACTGTAGAAACTGGCGAAGAAACACATTTAAAAATACTTCTCTCATCACGGTTCATTAATTCCTCTGACATATGCAACTCCACTAATCACACCTTCATCAGCCGTGGACGCAATCGTCAGCAACTTCACCTTTACTGCCCGCTCTGCAGTCCGTCAGCTTCATCAATGCTGGATCTTCCATCTCCAGATCAACACCTTGTCTCCGATCAACCCCTTCACGTCATCATCTTCTGACATTTACAGCTGTAACACCTTCACCAACACCCTGAACTCTACAGGTTTTTTAGCTTCTGTGTCTGACGCACTTTGATCGCTCCATCACCCCGATGAGTTCACGTGCCAAAGAGTCAGAGACTCAGTCGTGGATGGATTGTAGCACTGAAGAAACCTGATAGTTCATTGTCATTCAGGCTTCAGCCTAATTCCTATTAGTCTCAACTGGGATCATCTGATAATTGATAATAATTTTGGAGGATGCCTTTCTTTTTCCCTACATGTGAATCGACCATGTCTGTAATGTGTTAAGTATAAATTCTTGTGAATTTCTTGTGAGCGCCAAAGAAATTGACCTATGGCTAAGCCGCGCCCCCTCCACTAACTCACTCAGACAAACAATGAACATTCAGTGACAGGCGCTATGGCAGGTGTCACAGTAAGAGACATTTCTCAGGATGCTATTGATGGTTTTTGTTGAAGGAAAGATCACATATTGTCTATTAGTCACCAAAAGTGTCTAAAGTATATGAATTGTTTAATTGGTGAGCAGGTCAATAAAGAGCTTCAGTTACATGACAAATATTTACAGGTTCTAGGGCAAACAAGATAAACAGCATCTGGTTAGCATCAGCATCTCAGACAAGGGGATCAGCTTTGGTCATGACAAAAAAATAATGACCTTTTTACCATCTTTATCACGTGTCTCTGTTAGTTAGGAGCTACAGAATTTTACTGGAATATTTAGCATAATGTGTACCAACCTTTGTTATCTCAGCTATTGCAGATAAGCTGATGAAGCTCCAGAAGTTAACATTAGTTTAACTAGAGCAACAAAACAGGCCAATGAACTCCCAACAAACAAAGAGACATGATGAACAATGCAGCTGGGAGCTAACTGTAGGCAAACAGTAGGCTAACTTTAGGCTAACAGTAGGCTAACTTTAGCTAACATTGCAGAAAATCCCAAACAGTCCGTCAGACTGCAGTGGTGGTTCTTGTGTTCTAGTTCCAGTAAATACCATATAAGCTTACTTTAAGACAGATGGAGACGTTTTGTTCATGTTATTCAGGTTGAGTTGATGCTGTGGTCCACTGTACAACTTTATCCATCCCAGTTGAGATGTGGCTTGGAAAAGGCTAACATAGACACCCTGTAGCTCAACCTCAGGATATTTTGTGTAAATGCTGCCTATAAAAATGGCTTCACACAGTGTAACTTTCTCATCAAGTTTGAGGACGAGACTTAGGCATAGGTCAATTCTTGTGCATGCTGGCACTTTGCAGCTCGTGCAGGTATTCAGTTTCCATTTACTGTCAAAATCAGAAGAAATTATCTCTCAGCTCTATCACTTCTTATTGCTTCTTATGCACCAATTTGTTGTCTTCCCTGCACCATTTCATAACTTTAATCTAGTCTTGTGTCCTCTGGTGTGTTTTTTGAACCTTCACATTTTCACATCATAATAAATAGGGGAGACTGGGGACAGTTGCAACAAGGGACGGTTGCAACAAGCCTTATTTCTCTAATCAGAAACATGCTAGAGTGATGACACTCACACTGCACATGCTCAATTAGACCCTCTACCCACCAAGAAGAGAGAGGCCATATTGAGCATCTGGTCCTGCTTCTATCAAGTAAAGTTGTTTTGGAGGTATGAAAGTAGCTTTTTTCATGAGCTGTTTTTTTGTCATACTGTCCTGACCTTATGTATGAATGAATCCAAACCTTTCTAGTTTGAATCACTGTTTGTTGACTATTAAATGACATGGTGAGCATGTGTCAATGGAGAAACTAACGCTAACGATAAACAGAATAATTTCCCGAATAACTTGTTAAGCAAGAATGAGCAATTAGTTATTGTTGTATGTTGTATGTGTCATATAAACTTGTCATAGAGTGAATGAATCATCTAAATAGAGAAATTGTATTCTGTTTATTTTCAGTATGCGAAGAGAGTCACTAACAGAGGGGTTCCCCTCAGTATTTTGGAACAAGCCTCAGCTATTATTATAGTTGAGGGCAAATCAGTGAGGACAGTGGCCAAGGCCTTTGACATATGCCACACCACACTGTTCAGGTTCCACAAGAAAAAAAAGAATCTTGCAAGCAGGACATCAAAAAATAATACTGCAAATTATTCCATTCTTTTTGTCCCAAAATGCTATATTGAGTTTTTATAGCTTCAGTAATATCTGCACATTGACTCAAGGTAGGCCAATGTTTAAAACAAAACAAAACAAATTAAATATCTTAAAGCTGTACAGAAAAGAAAATTGAATTTGAGCCCACTCTGGGTCATAACATTATTATTTGTCCTATTTAGACAAAACACTGAGGATAATTAGTGAAAAATTAACGTTTTTTTTATATGTTGCAACTGTCCCTGATCCGTGTTGCAACTGTCCCCAGGTTTGGGGTCAGTTGCAACATCTGAATTCCTCTATTCAAATGAATATTCTGATTAATATGTAATATGTAGCCATCTTTGAATGGTATGGGCATTTAGCAGACAGATGTAGGTTTAATATGTAAAGATTTGGTGAGACTAGTCCAAATATTCTCTGAGTAACCGAGAGTAATGTAAAAAGTGTTGCAACTGTCCCCAGTCTCCCCTACATTAATTTAAAGTTGTCAGCTGTAAGAGATGGTGAGTTTCTGCAGAATGTACGAGCTTTAGCTTTATACAAGTAGCTTATGCACAGTCTAGATGTATTTTCATGACAATACTAGATATACTTCAGTTTTGTTTGTGACCTTGACAGAAAATTAAATGTACTCATCATTTAGAACAGGATTTGTTTCAGGCCCATGGTCTATATATCTTAAAATGAAAGCAGGAAGCTGTATAACTTTGTTCCTGTTAGCTTCTCAGGCTGGTCAACGGGCGTCCACACAACCTTAATTCACAAAAGAGCCTTATAGCTTCAGTTAAGATAACAGTGATATGCATTGGTGTTACAATAATTGTATCAATACGTTATTTCTTGATTAAATTCTTCATCTGATTCGCCTGGTGTTGGCATCACCCTAAAACGTCTAAAATTGGGCATCTATCTGACCAAAAACACACTCAGTATTTCATTTCATGTTGGAAATCTGGCTCTCAGAGTGTCTAATCTGGTGCAGCACAGCTTCCCGGAGCCACATATCAGCCAAGATCGAGCACCAGGTCAATTTTTGCACTGCAGCTGCTGCCCAACAAAGACTGATGAGAGTCAGATATGCAGAGGTATAGGTGGTGGTCTCATTGCTGACTGATCCTTATCCTGTCTTCAAAGCTGGAGCGCCACTGCTCTCTGCACAGCTCGGCTTACATCTCCTCCTGCTAACAGCTGTTTTATCAGCGGCCCAGGACCAGCGCCAGCTCTAATACCACATGCTCTGCATCCTGCAATAAAGGTCACATGCTTTATCTTCTGCACATGAAGAATAATCTGTGCGGCATAATTCAGTTTCATTGTATTTTCACCTGTTCCTGCACTTTTGGAGATTTCTATGTAAACAATTGCCTTTGTTTGACCTACTGATATGGAGTGTAAAGGTGAGGGTTAATGTTTAGATGATGTAAGATCTGAGCAGCATGTACGCTGAGGGCTGACGGTCTGTCATACAATTGGTAGCAGGTGGTTCAGTGCTCACCTCTCAGCTCTGCAGTGTGTTCAAGTGTCTTTGATGCAACAAGGTCGTGTTTACAGCGTGAACTGTGAACACATGCTGTGAGTTTCTCTTTAAGTCTACCTCGGCCTAGAAAGCATCTCCTACGTCTCACATGTTTCACCTTTCTTACTGTAACACAGTTTTTGAGGCTTTTGTTATTGTTTCTAGGAGACAGTAGTTTGTTGGTCATGTTTATTCTTTTAGCTTAGTACACCAAGTGTGAGACTCATTCCCTGAACTGTAGCGAATCCTTACCAAAGCCAACATTGACTTTGGCAGCATCTCTGTTAGTTCTGGAGGAACTGTAAATAAAGAGTAGATTAAGTTCTGTCTTAAACAGTGTTAATTGTGGTTTGATGGCAAGATTACTCTACATTATTCAAAAAATGAAAGTAAAAAGTTCTTGCACTTAATGGCAGCACCTATAGCCAAATAACTTGTAGCGCTTTGGTAACACTAAAGTTGGTTATGTTGCTTGGCCCTGCCCTGTTGGCTATGGCTGCCTTTTGTAGCAGCTCTCTTTTCTTTGTCCGTTTCTTGTCATTTTTTCATCTCTTTTTCATAATCTTTGTGTTTGGAGTGGGTCATTACTTTGTATGGCTCATTTGTTGGTCATAAACACCAAACTTGTTGTGTCTTCAGTGATATTTTTACTACTTTTTCTCCTGTATTTGTCTGGAGATCCTACATGTGACCATGGCTGCATTGTTTACATATGAACTCAGCTGTTAGCAGCCTGTAGCATGTCAATGCTAACTGGTGTAAAGCCTGATGTCTTCCCACAGGACGAGGAGAAGGAGGTGAAGATGACGTGCTGGTTCTCAGGTGTGAGCTAAGAAGTGACGACATCGACCCGTCCCTCCATCCGTCATTATTGGGAATGTAAGATCTATCTCCACTAAGATGGACGAGCTAGCTGTACTAACCCAGCGACAGAGGGAATACCAGAGGGCAGAGTAGCATCATGCTATTCATTCAGACATGGCTAACAGAGCTAACATCAGACACCAATGCCACATTGGAAGAGCTTCACCTGCTGTGAGCAGACAGGACCCAGGAGACAGAGACTGAACAGACTGCTGAAGAAGCTCAGTCCTGGACCCTGTGGAGGTGGAGGCTGGCTGAACTGGACAATGATGGACATGATGTCATCATCTATTTTCTTATGGACCTTTTTACACTTTCTGCACACTTTCTTACTTTTGTTTTCTTAAATGCTGCTGTGACTTCAATTTCATTGTTCTTGTTACAATGATAAAGTTCTGTTTTATTCTATTCTATTCTATTCTATTCTATTCTATTCTATTCTAACTAGGTTTTTTTCCTCTGTCTAAATTCTTACCTGTGTTGTACGTTGCTTTGGACAAAAGCATCTGATAAAACTGTAGGGTTATAGGGACTGTGAGGAGTTTCAAAGTGATCTGGAAAAGTCTCCCTTCTAGACATACACCCAAATGTAATGCACACTTTAAAATGAGATTCTCAGCGCCTATATAGGCTATTTCGAAAGGCATCCTTTTAGCTTCCCTATCCGGTCAAGCAGGTCAGGATTGATTTACAGCACGTCTAAGTCTCTATGATAACACCACGCCACCACATCGACTGACAAAGTTTAGAAGTGAGAGGAGGATCTGTGTTTTTCTCTGCTAAAAAAATGATCTCTTCAGCTATTCAGCTAATTTTGCCGTGATGGTGCAGGCTGGAGCCTAGCTGTCAGACAGAAAAAGGACAGAAGAGCAGAAGAAAGCTAAACAGGAGAGAGATAGAGCACGAGCTAAAGGCTAACACAGGGGCTAAACTGTTTGTGCTAATGTTAATTCCAGCCCACAGTCAGCAGTTATTCTGCAGTGGTCTGTTCAAACTTGAGAGTCTATCAATAAAATGAAGAGCGATGTTACTTTAGCTCTGCTTGGTAGATGACTGGAGGGACGTAGCTAACCAGGATTCACTGAGATTACACATTACAGACATGTCACAGAGCGCCGGACTGCCAGTGGTGCTACTCATGGACAGCTACTAAACAACTGTAAAAACTGACAGTTTGCTTGTTGTCACGTTAGCTTTAGGATACATCGTAGCACCGCGCTGCTTGTAGCACTACATACAGTTGGGAAAATAAATATTGGATGCCTCAACTTTTTTCTTATTACATTTATTGCCAAAGCTGCAATTCAAACAAAATTTCTACCAGACATTGGTATTAAGTCAAAAAATCCACACATGAAAAGAAATCATGACATTCAAGTCCATAAATAATGATTGTTATTACTGGGGTTATTGTTGTTTTAGCAAGCTGCAGATTTGAGTCCTTCCTCCAGCTCCCTAGCAGTAATGCTTATGCTGTTAGGCTGATGATGATACAACACTTTCTGGAACATGGATCATCTGGTTTGAGGAAATTTGTGTACTTAAAAAATGTTCGATTTAGCTCTAAAACCAAATTTTAGGTGCTTGAAGAGTTCTACAAGCACAATAATTGAGTGAAACTAAGATTTATCACACACTGCAATGAAGTTGACTTTTAATATACTTTATCAACAGAGTGATGTATGGGTTAGTGTTATCTATTCATCTCCAGCAGACAACATCATTACTTAAAAACTCAAGTTCTGCTTCTTTATGAAACAACAAATACTTTGTGCACAGCGTTATAATCCGTCTCTGTAACAAGACCTCAGCCAGAGATTCTATATAATGTTGGAGTAAACATAGACAAAGCGGTGTCAAATGCCTCCCTCATTATAAAATAATAAAGCATACACAATAACCTTGAGACAGGCTTACATAACAATCAGCCGGAGTGATTGATGAACTTGACTGCTGAGGAAGTGTATGCATGCCTCACCAAGCCCAGTTATTTGCTGTACAATTCACTCCAATATTCAGTCAGTCAGTTAGGGGAGCCGAGGCCTAAATCAATCCATTAGATCCATCCATCATCTCAGTATCTCAGCGGGAGACAAACACTGATGGATCTGCGCACATCGACTGGCATTCCACCTTAAAATATGGGGCTGGCTCCCGTGTCTTCACCATGCTCTGGTGAGTACGCTCTCTTAAAGTGGGGGACTGAGAGGGAGGGAGGGAGAATTGTGTTTAACTGTTTCGGTAAGTGACTGCTGTAGTCAGCGAGCTCCCCAGGCCATTAGTCTTGTCAGTTTAAGTGTCAGTTTGAATCACCAGGCATGACAACAGATGTTTAAAAAAATGTATCCGACTCCAAAAAATGAAAGGCTGATACATGTGGGAGCAGAAAAACATTGAAAAGTCCACGTTTTGGGACTTGTTTACTGTTTACACACACTTATGGTCAAAAGAAAAGGTCATGTGACTCAACCAGTTTCACCATTTTCCTCTGATACTGCATTTATTTACAATATATGGATATATGGATATGATGATAAAAGATAGGCAATTAATAGAATAGAGGGAAAGAGAATGATGCAGGATGAAAAATTCACCCTCTCCAAGCACAGAGTGTGGATATATTTTCTGTGTGGGGAGCAAATTTCAAAAATTTTATTCTCGCATAACATTTGTACCTGAGTGGTCAGGTAGTGAATACACATCTGTGCTGAATTTTAACCTGTTTTCAGTGAAAAGTCTTCAAGTGTGCTCAAACATCGTGCCCTCATTACAGACTTATAAAATCTAACCTCACCTGTCCCTCAGGTTTCTCTTGGTACCAGATGATCAGTGGTCAGTTCTCTGCAGTGTTACATGCTACATAAACTTTAGCAAACTCTGCTTCTGACCAAGGGACAGGTTTTCCATTAGGAGGCAATATGAGGAGAACATTTCTTATTTTTTCTAAGGTAGAATCAGGATCTGGATTGTATCAGGATTGTTACTTGTTAGTGTAGCCAAGTGAATATTTAATTTATTTTGAAATACTTTGTAATTTAATTTTGCGAACTTCTTCAAAACTTTAATTTAAATTCTGCACAATTTATAAGTGAAACGAGTATTTTTATGCACTATGACCTTATATATGTATTCTAATGTAATGTAAATACGTTTTTGTGTTCCTTTTGTTGTTGCATTGGGGGTCTATTTTTAGTGTAACACCCACTCACACACAAACGTGACGTAGCTGCACCTTCGCGGCAAAAGTTGTGCAGCTACTGATCTGGTAAGACGTCTATTAACATCCTCCTCCCTTTTGTTAAGCTAACTCGGTCAAAAAACTTCTTAATCTGCCCAAAACCGTTTCTAATGAGTTTTGTAGCTTTCCTTATCTTATGAGTGTGTTTGGTTATAAAAACTTGTCGCTAAAAACAGTCGTTAAACGTTGCAATCACGTCGGAGATTGACAACGGGTCTGTGTGTTCTATGATCTGCAGCAGGAGAGGGAGGGAGACTCTGCCATCGTGTGCGTGTGTGACTTTCCCCTGTGCTCCTTTCAGGTATGTTTAAACTGTTGTTTGTTGCTCTATGTATTGAAAATGAAAAGTTGAAGTGTGATTGATGGATAAAAAAGACAGATATGTTTTTATATTGTTATATATTTTGTAAAGATACACTGTTATACCAAAAAAAAAAGGTTGTGCAGCTACTGATCTGCAGGACAGGGAGGGAGTGTGCGTGTGTGTAAATTTCCCCTGTGCTCCTTTCAGGAATAAATGTTAAAGAAATCCTGCCAACTGTGTGAGTGACTTCTGTGCTGCCAAACAATCATCTTAAGTCTGCTACATTAGCAAACATAACATTCAAACAGGCTTCTCCTCCTCGGCTCAGTGACAGCAGCAGCGCACACCAACAGCCCCTGACTGTGACTATGTGAACTCATACACTTGCCCAGCAAACACCTGCAGCATCACATTTCTACGTGAGAGAGACCCGAGAGCTTTTCACCTGACTTGGCATGTTAGCACAAGCTAATCACTGGGCTTTTTGGCTGATATTTGGTTAGCAGTAAGCTAGCTCACATTGATCTTTGTCCTGTGCTGCTCTCCAAGTGAGTGAAAGTCAAGCCAAACTTAACTCTGTTTACCTGATGAGTGTTTCATTTCACTTTGGTTGTTTTTCTTTCTCCGTGCTACATACACTATCGTAGCCACTTGGGATAGCTTCTTCTAAAGGCTAATCAACACGTTAAGTCCCTTCCACTGTGATTGTCTGATGTAACCACACTTACTTTCCACCCAGAAACATCCCGATACAACCAAAACATCAACATACAGGCAGAGGAGGGGGTTCAAGGTAGACACCGATACTGACACACATGTGTAGAGGCCCAGAACTCACAGTTGAGCAGGATTGTTCCTGTAAAAGTTGACATTGTATTTATTTATTTTTTAAACTTGCACACTTAAAGAGTTGTTGAATTTCTGCAGAATGTACAGAGCTTTAGCTTGACAAAAGCAGCCTATGAACAGTCCAGATGTAGTTTAGTGAGATGTTACTGGATATACTTCGGTTTGGTTTGTGACTGTGATAGAAAACGTAAATGTACACGTCATTTAGAACAGGATTCATTTCATTGATATTTTGTAAGATGAAAGCTGGGGCACTGTATGGAAATGGACCTCAGGCCATGATCGGCCCCCCAGGCCTGAATTGGACATGCATCTGCAACTGATCATGGTCTTTTTCCATTTGTAGTGGGTGGCTCTCAGTTTGAGCTGCATTACGGCCACAGACAACGCTAAAGTTAAACAGTAAAGTGGAGATGGGAAAAAAACAAGGTGTTTCTTGTCACTTCCTGTAAATACGGAGGTGATACCATCCCACAGGTAATTTTTTATCATAATAAAAATATTAAAGTACATTTAAAATTATATATTAAATTTATGTATATTCAACATTAAAGTCTATTTAAACTACTTCTTTTCCTTTAAAACTTTGTAGAACACTTTTTCCTGTTGAGAGCAAAGAGTCAGGTTTGAAGAGGTAAATAAATCATACAGTAAAGGATCAAACTGTCTGCAAGCTAAAATAACAGTTTTTCATATTGAATCATTAATTTCAGTGATGAATTATTTTGCAGCCTGAAAGTTAATGTGACTTGTTTATTAACACATGAGTACGTCTTTTCAACAGGGACTGAAGAGAGAGACTTAATTATGAATTTACTTCATCTGAAGTCTTTTTATTCTGCTGTTTTTCTTCAGGACTCCAAACTCACGTCCTTAAAACTTCACAAAAATCCACTGAAAATACCTGCCGTCACTTCTCTCCTTCTAATCCATTCCTCTTAAGGTTAAATGTCAGAGCCAAACCAAAAACAATATGACACTGAATCACTCAGCTGCAGATTTGTGGGTTTTAGACGTTGATGGTTCTTTCATAAAAGTGGAGACAGTCTATTGTTTGAAATGTTTCCAGTCTACTGGGAAAACGTGGCACCATTGTCTTTGTATAACCAGCGGTAGTCACAAATAAAAGGCTCTGGAGTGAACCACAAGACTTCATGAATTAAACATACAGGTGCTCAGCTGGAAGTAAGTGGATCAAAAACCGAGCGAGGCTGTGTGCAGGACTCGATGTTGATTGTATAAGCTAAAAAAAAAAGTATTAAAATTCAGGGAAATAAAGGATTCGAAGAATTATCAAAGCAGTTAATGTCAGAATAAAGGACTTGGTAATTAATTCCCTTTCTGCTTTGTGCGTCTCATCCTCTTTTTGTAGAGTGACACACAAAGACCCTTCATCCTGTTAGCGCTGTAAAGAGCTGAAGCAAATACTTTAGATTCCACACTCACCTGTGCAGTTAACCATACCTATTAGCCACCAGCAATGGATCAAATACAGTCACAGCACATGAGGTCTGGAGCTGTGATTAAAAGTGTCCATACAAAACAAAGGTGACCTCATATAATTAAACCCAACATTTTCTTTTTAATGCAAATGGTTCAAAGTAAATATACAGTTGATGTCATTCTGCAGTGTCGCAATGAGGTTTAAGAGATAAATCTGAATGATGGATGAATTTGAAGCTTCCCTGAATCAGTTTAGTACATGAATACACAAGTGTCTGAGGGTATCCATAAAACTGAGATGAGAGTCTGTGACACTTCGTCAGGAGGCAAAGTGCTGAGGGGGCTCAACAAGTGAGGACACCTTCCCTCTAACCGCAGAATGACTACTTGAGTAGTAGTTATCCAGGGCCTCGTATGCAGTGTCATCAGCAGAAAATCATGCCTGCATGCTTACTGAAGTACTGTCTCAAAACTAGAGTGAATTTTCTGAGGGATAGACTCCAACAGGAACGCGCCATATGACACCACAAGGGACAAGGGTCCTTGACCTGCGGCTCTGGAGCCTAATGTGGCTCTTTGACTCCTTTGCAGAGGCTCTTTGTAGCTTTAAAAAATATTATTTTTTTTTTTTTCTTACAGAGGGTATTGATGATAAGAGACACTGACACTAAATAAAATCCTGTATTAACATTTTGTTAAACTACATTATCATTCCATCTGTCGATAAAGCCTGCCACCACTGTACTTCACCTCCTATAACATCAACAGCTCACCAATTTTCCATGCACTTGTGGCTAACCTCAAGATTTTCAGCCCTGGTAATACAGCTTAATCTACAAAAAGACAAATCTGTAAGAAAATACAGATTTTAATTCTGTGTGAATGGATTCATTAAACTGACAACTTGCCAACTTAATATACATGCTTGGAATGCGGCAAAACATTAGACAACAACAAAAATGATGAGTTGAGTGATATTAACAATAAATGTAATTAAATTCAAGTATTCTTTCAAATTATTTTGACATTTTTGCAAATTTTTTCAAACTTCAAAATTGTTTTTACATTTTGGGAAATTAGTTAAATTTCATTTTTATTTGCATTTCTGCATATTTTTAAAATTTTCAAACATTTTGAAATTTTTGCCAATTTTTTAAATTTCAAAATTGTTTTACATTTTGGAAAATTTATTAAATTTCAATTTTATTTAGAAATGGGCACATTTCTCAAACTTTAAAACATTGTACATTTTTTTGCAATTTTTTAAAATAATACTATTAATTTTTTTTTTTTACTTTTAAAACCTCCACATTTTTTTAAATCTGTGCAAGGCTTTGCAATTTCAACAATTTCTTTGAATTTTTTGCAAATGTTTTAAATTTTAATTTTCATTAATATTTGCATTCCTTTTTTATTTTTTTTACATTTTTTAAATGTATGCATTTTTTTAATTCAAAAAATATTTAATTATTTGCAAATTTATTAAAAATAAAAACTTGGACATCACATATACAATTTCATAAATTCAAAAAACTCCTCACTTAGATAAGTATTTACCAAATTTTTAAAATCTATAGCCCTTTATACACCTTGTATTTTTTATTGTGAAGATATTGTAGATTTTGTGGCCCCTTAATGACTTTAATCCAGGTGAGCTGTGGCCAAATGGCTCCCATGACAGTAAAGGTTGCAAACCTCTGCCATAGGAGAATGGTTGGTTTTTAAGTCTTGACCATGGGGCAACATCTGGTTTGGAAAAATGAAACGTATGTGGAAGTGCTAAAAGTCGCTGTTCGTCGAGAATTTTCTTCTAACTCAGCGGTTTAAAATTTATTAGAATCATTTGATTGACTAGTCACAGCTCAGGTCATGTGACTGGTGGGCGCTCTGTAGCTGTTGGAAGAAAAACTAACAGCCGGCGTCATAGCAAATGTGGCTGCGTGCGCGGGTTGGCTTCATTTTATGGTTTCAGGAACAGATGGGTGATGTTGCGGAGGCTACGTACATGTCTTATACAGTCAATGGTCTCAACCTATAAAGATCATCTATTGAGATTTTCATTCCAATTTAAATGACAAAAAAACGACATAGTCCATCTTTTTCTGAAAAACTCTGAGTTTATTTGACTGTAACTTTCACTGAGGATTCTTTAAGTGGTTTTGTGTCTTGGAGTCCTCTTCCTTGGGGCTCTGTTCATCAGGGGCTCAGGCTGTACTTTGATGTACTCATTGCTGAACATGTTTTGTGCTTAGAAAAAGACTCATTCTGAGTGAGTGGGTCTGAAGGTGCACCTGAACATGACTAATCCACGTGTTGCTGCGCATCCTTATGTATAGACTGATTACAGGGTGGTGGTCTCAGAGCTTCTCTTCCAGTGTCTGTTTCACAGCTGGGTCTCACTTTAACTAAATCACATGTCCATGTTATAATAACAAAGCAAAGATTCTGTTTGTCACACTTTATATATTCTCTGTCATTCTGAATAAAGCTGAGAGAGACAGAGGATTGAACCAGGCACTCGTTTGCTGTCTCCTTTTCTCTCCCTTTGATTCTCTCTTCCCCCTGGAGATTTGTATTATTCAGACATCAAACAATGAGCTGATGTTGCTGCTGACAGATAACTACACATCAGACATCATAAATATTTTGTTATCATGCTACAATTATTGTGTCTGCAAGTGACTGAAGATGGCTAAACTGTAGCTAATAGTCCAGCATTGGCATAGTTGCTTCAGCACATCAAACTGACTCAACCACATAAATAACTTTTGTATATGATGGACCATGGTAAGAACAATATTTACTGGATACCATGTCCCTCATTTAACAGTAGGAAGTCAGGTGCTAGACTCTTAAGTCTCTCTAGGGATGGGTACCTTTCACTTTTGAAAGATACGGTACCAATGCCTGGTACCTGGCAATCGGTATCGGTACTCAACTGTACTAATTTTTGGTACTTTTTTGTGTTAATGTGGTAAAATATCTTTTTTTCTTCAATCATAAAATCTTTTTTTTTTTTTTTTTTTTTTTTTACATATTTATTCCTCAATGTACAACCTTATAATGCTGTGTTCATGCCCAGCATGGAAAATCACCTACTCTTCCACTCTCTCAAAGTCACAAGGATGCATTTCGGTACCTAAACATGGTACTTTTTGATTTTGTACGAATCGGTACTTTGACAGAATTCGGTCAGTACCTATAAAAGTACCAAATTCGGTACCCATCCCTAAGTCCCTCTCACTTAGAAACGCGATGCTGCAGGTGGTTGCTGGGCTGGTGAGTCTGTTCAGGTGACTTCCTTGGTTGGAGGTAGTGGGTGTGGGCTGCCATGGCACTGAGCCAAGGAGGAGGGGCCTAATTTGAATATTGTGTTTACTACAGTGGCCTACAGGTGTCAGCTGATTTGCAAAAGCAACAACATGAATGCAAAAGCCAAAACACAACAGAAGTACAACCACAACAGAAGTTAAGAGGACATTTTTCAAACAAATACAGAAAAGGTGTAAAAGTAAGTTAATGATTGTTTTCTTTTATAACTTAAGCTATGATGAATATAGCTTCAAAGCTAACGTAAATAAAGATAGAAAAGCACAACGGAGGATATCACAAGGTGACATCCCTGCAAAGCTTTATTTATCATAGATGAAGTTCAATCATTTACTTACTTTTACAACTTTTCTGTGTCCGTTTGGATGAGTAACCTCTTTTAGCTTTCCTTGTTGCCGTACTTCCATTGTGTTGTCGCTTTTGCATTCTTGTTGTGGCGTTTACATAGGCGTTGTGGCTTATGCATTCATGTTTTTTTGCTCTTGTATCCGTACTGTAACTGTTGCTTTAACTTGCAGCTTTTGCAAATCTCCTGACACCCACTGGCCACCGTACAGACCCTACCTTTGACTTAATCCTGCCTGTCTTTGGGATTGGTCTTTGTCTCAGCTGCCATGCATCAATCAGGCCCTCACCTACAGTGCCTCTGTATATATTTTGACCTCACTACATCACTCTCTGCTTCCTTTTTTTGTCTAATGCCATGGTATGTTTTGGTGTTGTTTAGCATCTTTATTGACTTTGACATTGGTCACAAGTCAGGTTTTGTTTCATTTTTCCTTCTAAAAGTATATTTTGGCTGTAAAATCACGTCAGGAAAAAAGTATTTAAAACTTGTCTCAATCACTCTATAAGTGTTAGCAAAGACTTCTTCCCCCACTGTTTCTTATGTTCACCACATGCCAACATCTGCACATGTGTTCAGAAACTTAATCCTGCCCTTGCACTCGTCTCTCCAGGGGCGCTGCATCCACCAGGAGTAGAGACTTCCTGTTAACCCCGTGGAGTGTTTGGCAAGATGGGCTCCTCTCAGGTCTGGAGTTTTATCCCTGTTTTGTTTTCACCCGCTGCTTTGCCCTTGTTTTAGGAGAGAAAGGCTGAGTGATTGGGGAGGACAGATGACTATTCAAGTTTGGGTTGGAGCCAATCCCGATCCCTCCTCTTGTTTTCCCGCTCAAGGTCGACGGCAGGAGGAGGGTAAAGGGTGTCGTTCTGTCTCACAGAGGTACAAATCACAGTGGCAGACAGGCAAAACACCTGAGCGAACATGCACTTACTGAGACCTTGCAATGCACTTGCCGCACTTTTTCAAAACTTTTATTCAGGGGTGTTTGTTACATATCACAGAGATCTGTGCCTTTTTGTATCTCAATACATCAAAACATACATGACGGGACCTATGACGCCATGATGTGTTGGTTTTGTTCAACATCAAAGGTGAAGAAGAAAGCAAAGAGAAAACAAAATACAGATATTTTCATCTCTTTTCAAAGTAAAAGCTCCATTTGATCATACTTATTGATTTCAGCATGACAGAAAATATAGCTCTCAACTTCAAGAGGGCGATAGATATTTCTTTGAAGGTGCTGAAAAAACGTGTTTAAAGAGGAGCAAACACGCCACATATAATAAAGATCTCTTTCTCCTTCATTTATTCTGCCAACAGTTCTTAAACTGCATTTCAAAACATAAAGTTCACTCACCTTGCATAACAATTCACTCATCTGTGCAAGGTTTCTGCTGTTCTGTTTTGAAATGTAAGGAAATTGAGAGTTGCGTTGTTAAGCAGGAGAAACAGATAATTGGTCTCAGAGGAAGTGATACATGATCTGAAGTTTGTTGTGGGAGATCTTTATGCTGCTTTAAGACACTGCCAGGGGCGCCTCTGGCAGTCAGCCCACTTTATTATTTCTTTTCAGTCCTACACACACACACACACACACACACACACACACACACACACACACACACACGCACACACACACACAGAGATCACTTGGAAAAACAAACTTAAATATGTCAAACTGAAATACTTTTCAGGTCCTAAATGTTGCTCAGTAAATTTTCTTCTCCCCTCCTTTTTCATTGAAGGGGAAAAAAATGTGGATATTCTGCTTGTCCTTCGTAGCACATACGTGTTGTACAACAACAACAAAAAAAAAAACTAAAAATCAATTCAATAATAGCCAAAACACCTCACATCTTAAATTCTTCACAGTCAGTTTTAAATCTTGGTGTAAAGGTTGACAGTGATTTTCAAAGTGGATAAACGCATAAATTCAGTTGTTAAATCCAGTTTGTATCACCTCAGGCTTTTATCCCACATTAAATAGGTTTTACCTTTTAATGATTTTGAGCGGGTAATTCATGCTTTTATTTCTACACGGTTGAACTACTGTAATGCTCTCTACACTAGTGTAAATCAGGCTTCCTTCGCATGCTTACAGTTAGCCCAAAATGCAGCTCTTTGTTTTTTAACAGGTGCAGGAAAGCATGAACACATCACCCCAAATTCTGGTGTCCCTCCATCAGCTTCCCATTCATTTTAGAATTCATTTTAATATCTTGTTCGTTTTAAAATCTTTAAATGGTTCAGCACCTCAGTGCGTCCGGACCCTTTAAATATTTACACTCCCTCTCAGTCCCTGAGGTCTTAAACCCGTTTAAAGACCCGAGGTGATCAAGCCTTTCCAGTGGTGGCTCCCAAATAGTGTAACAATCTGCCACTAGAAATCACTACCCTACGGACTTTTAAATCACATCTTAAAACTCATTTTTATTCTTTGGCTTTTAATTCAGCATGAGAGTTGTGTGTTCCGTGTCCTTTTATGTCTATTATGGCCCTACCCTTACGAAAGAAAAATATATTGCAGCATATTGGAAAATATCATGTCATTTATTAGGTAATATATTCCCATATATGAGATTTAGTATTTATATTTTCCAATATATTGCAGTATATGGAAAGCGGCAATCATTTGTATATTTTGCAATATATTGCAATATATTTCGTGAATATATGATATATTGTATATGTGCCCTCAATATATTATTCCATGTATATCATAATATATCCATAATATATTACAATACATTTCAAAAAATATATTGGTGCATATATTTTTCTTTTGTAAGGGTAAACCCTGTGTTTTTATGGCTTTTATTTGTTTATGTGTTATTTTGATTTATTTTATTTGTTTTATTGATGTTCTTATTCGATTTTTACTGTGCAGCACTTTGGTAAACTTGTATTGTTTTTAAAAAAGTGCTATATAAATAAAGTGGATCACATTGAATTTAATGCAACATTGCATATCCCAGGCGTCATGAGTGCCAGCATACCTGCCAACCATACAAGTAGTGTTGCCAAATGAAAAAAATGTTCATTTATAGTCACTCAATACTTGCTCAGAGCTTCTTCTGAATGTATTCCTGCATCATCCTGGTGTGTAATGGAGGGGAGCAGTCCTCAGCTCATTTGTGTGACTGGGTCTGGTGTCTCTGGTCTTCCTCTATGATGCCCAAAAGATTTACTCCAGGGTTCAGGTCCAGCCAGGTACAGTATTATAATGGTCATTTAACCAGCTTTTGGTTATTTTGGTGCTGTAGGCAGAAGCCAAATCCTTGAAAGTGAAGGAAGCATGGAGTGTTTTTTTAAGTTTCCTGGTAAATGTCTCTGTTGACTCTGGACTTCAGAAAACACAGAGGACAAACAGGTGTGTGCCTTCTCCCACAGCTCTAAGCTCTCACATTTCTAAGACTTGGTTCAAAATTGGGTTTTGTTTGTCTGATTGAGGAAATGAAAACAAGAGTTCAGCATCTTTAAGCTTTGTTTCAACTGGAACACTTTTTAATCAGCCTATTTTATTTTTCTGGGATTGATTGTGGTTGTGTTGATTTCTGGTTTGTGGGGACATCGGTCCTAATTGTCTGTGGGGGAGAAAAAAAAGCAGTCTTTGAAATGTTTGAACATTGGGCTGACCCTGGATCAAGAGCAGCAGATGAACTGGCACCCCAAACCATCACTGACTGGAAACTTGGATCCTGAGCCTTTCCTCTCTTCCTCCAGACTCTGGGTCCTCGATTCACAAATGTAATAAAAAGTGACTTCCTGTTTGTAAATCAGGATGGGAGGAGCTACAGTACTTAACTTTTATGTTTGATTGTTTTGTAACTCGTCATCATCTTGGACAATTTTTCTTACAGGTACAAATAAAGCATCCTGTACTCCCTCATAGTGTTACCTAAGTATTACATCAAGGATGCTAACATATTAGCGTCTCATTACATTCAAATTCATTTGAAAAGAAAGTGACAATCAGATCAATTGTGGAGAAATATTAACAAGACAAACAGCTGTTTTTTTAGCAACAACTTCAGTTCAATGAGGAATTTATCTGTTTCCTCTGGAACATGGGCGGGGAGACAAAAAGCAATTAATCTCAAGATAATAGATTAGAGAAAGTCAACTTGATGGATCACTGGTTTTGATAGAGTTTAAACAGAGTCAATAAAAAATCATTAAGACAGAGAGAACTGATGTGAAAGAATCAAGTATTTCAATCATTTTCAGGAAAAAAAAATATTGAAACAAAATTTAGTTTCAGATGATTTTCCTCATTTTTAAAAACATGTCATTATCCTAGACACACTTGAATGTCTGTATGGTGGTGTGCAAATGAGCACTGTTGCCTCTTAGAAAAATAGTTCCTGGTTTGAGTCCCCAGGCAGGAACCTTCTAGTGAGCATGTCAATGCTACAGTTGAAAAACACACTCATGCTCATCATTTCGTTGTGTCTCTACATGTTAGCCCTGTGATAGGCTGGAGACCTGTCCAGGTGAACCTCTCCTCTTGCCCCAAAGACAGCTGGGATAGTCTCCAGCTCCCTATGACCCCAAAAGGGAAAAGCATTACAGGAAATGATTGGATGGATGTTCAGAGTCAGAGTTTCTGAGAAGTGACTTAATTCTTCTACTTATTACATTTCATCCTCATCATGCTTTATTAAAACACATGCTCTGCAGAATCTTACCACTGCACTTATGGATTATGGATTTATGAACATGATAAATTCATACAGCAGTGGATGAAGCATCCAAACGGCTTTGATTCGAGTGTTTATTCCTCATCTCGCTCCAGCCTCGCGCTCTCCCTTTCCTCCTCCGAGAAAGCGAGTTATAATGCTCCGACCGCTGATTGGCACCGTCTCCGACCCCCCGGGGCGCTACTGCACCAATCACCGAACACACTTTGTCTTCACCTTTGCATGAATGTCAGAGGCTTCAGGGCAAGATTACTGCAGAGGCTTTAGAGGAATCCAGTTAGTCAATTCTGACATTTGATTTCCATAAAGTACAAGAGGAGGCAGATCCGTGCAGACTGACTCCACTGGAAGTGTTTTCTCTCTGAATCTTCACAGAGACACATTAATATCTTAAAAATTGTTTTTCCAGCCAGGGTGACATGAGGAATGACTTATTAATTAGCTTTTCAAGAGCACAAATACACGTCCACTCCTCTGTCTTTTTGCTCGCTTGGTCCAAAGTGACACAACCGCGCACAAACTTAAGGTTTGTAGCTTTTGTTTTATCCTTTGAACCACTGATTTGGTTTCCCTGAGGCTGTAGGATAAGACCTTTGTAAAGGGAAGAATTACAACTTTATAAAGAAGATAGCTGCGTGCTAAGCAGGTAAAAACAGGAGCTACGCTTTCTTTTATCATGATCAAACAAAAATTTTGTGAATTTAGAGTGTGTGTGAATGAAGTGCTATACATGGTATCACAGGATGAATGTGTATGTGTACAGTATCTATTACAGGGGAAAAGAGAATGTCAACACACAGTATATAGACTCTTACAGTGGGGGAAATAAGTATTGAAGGCGTCAACTTTTTTCTCTTCACATTTATTTCCAAAGCTGCGATTCTAACGAAATTTCTACCAGACATTGGTATTAACTCAAATACTTGAAAAGAAATCACAACGTTCAGGTCCATAAATAATGATTATGTGGAATCAAGTATGATAACACAGGAACAAAGTATTGAACACACCATGGAAAGGCTGTATACTTTGCAAGGAAATGCACCATACTACCTGAAATCTGTCAGTAATTATTACTTGAACTTCTAATTAGTGCAAACCAACATCAGGTGGGCTAGAGCAAATTGATGGTCCTATAAAAAAAAGGTTGTTTTTTCACGAAGCAGTTAAATACGACACACCTCACGATGGGTAAAGGCAAAGAGCTCTCTGAAGACATTCACAACCTGATTGCTGCTCAGCATCAAAATGGAACTGGTTACAGACTTATGTCAAAGCACCTGAATATTCCAGTCAGCACTGTTGGGGCCAAAGAAGCACCACCTTACCATCAACAGGCCACGCACAGGAGCTCCTTGAAGATTTCTGACCAGGGAGTCAGAAAGATAGTCAGAAGAGTACTCAACCAGCCGAGGACCACCCTGAAAGTGCTCCATAAAGACTTGGAGGCAGCAGGTACAATTGTTACAGAGAAAACAATAGGCAATGCACTCCACCACTATGGCCTGTATAGACGCTCAGCCCGCTTCATTCCTCAAGAAAAGGCATGTTGAAGCTGGTTTAAAGTTTGCTAAACAGCATCTCGACAAGCCTGTAGAATACTGGGAGAATGTTGTCTGCTCAGATGAGACCAAAATTGAACTTTTCAGCTGTCATACTACATACCATGTTTGGAGGAGAAATGGCACTGCACATCACCCAAAAACACTATACCAACAGTGAAGTTTGGAGGTGGAAGCATTATGGCATGGGGTTGTTTCTCATCTCATGGTGTTGGCAAACTTCATATAATTGACGGAGCAATGAATGGAGCCATGTATGGGGAAATTCTTGATATGAATCTGCTGCCATCCACCAGGATGATGAAGATGAGACGTGGCTGGACCTTCCAGCAGGACAATGATCCAAAGCACACGGCAAAGTTGACTCTCAAATGGTTTCAAGAAAAGAAAATTAATCTGTTAGAATGGCCTAGTCAATCACCTGACTTTAATCCAATTGAACATTTGTGGAAAGAACTAAAGAAAAGGGTTCACCAGAGGGCACCGAAGAATGTTCAAGATTTAAAGACAATCTGTGCAGAGGAATGGGCCAAAATCACACCTGAGCAGTGTGGGCGATTATTTAAAACATACACGAAGCGTCTGGGAGCTGTCATTGCAAACAAAGGCTTCTCCACTAAGTATTAGAGGAGTCTCAGCGAGTTCAACACTTTTTTCCTGTGATTTCATACTTAAGTCCACATAATCATTATTTATGGACTTGAACATTGTGATTTCTTTTCATGTGTGGATTATTTGAGTTAATACCAATGTCTGGTAGAAATTTTGTTTGAACTACATCTTTGGAAACAAATGTGATGAAAAAAAAGTTGACACGTTCAATACTTGTTTTCCCTACTGTATAAACTGTATGATGTGGACTCTATCCACGCCTCCACCCTCCCTCCAGTGCAAGAAGTGAAGCCAAATCCTGCCTGACTGACGTTGACGTCGTGCGTTGGTGTAATTTGGTGCCAAAGCATGCACAGAAGTGATCTGGCTGGTGAAGCTGCTGGACACACATCACACCCTTTGGCTGATCAACAAACACACATTTCACTCACTCATAGAAAAGCAGAGATCCCTCAGGTTGGTGCAGCCCACACCAAAGCAGATTCTTGAACTGGTTTGAAGCCAGTTCTTACATTTGGGCAAAGCCAAGTGACATATTCTCTCACCAATCCTCCTCTTCTTCTTTTTCTTCCCATATAATCTGGTAAAGAGCTATTCAAGAGCCTGCATGTCTTAAACTGTCAGTCAATCCTCCATCCGCCAAAAAATATTACAGACAAGTCAACACCAGAAAATGAACTAGCGCCAGTAGAATTGATTTCTATGATGATTTTATTTTTCCATTTGACCCCATGTACTGCCTGTTTTAATAGAGGAGATGAGCTTTATGATCAATGCAGCAGCCAATCACGGGGGAGCGCTAATGTTTGGTTTAAACCAGACAGGAGTCAAGGTAAAGACAGGATAAGACTATGAACTGTGAAGTGTATGGATATATTTTCAATGACATCACCTATTCGTTTTTCATACAGAATTTTGAAGCCTGTCATGGACAGCGGCCTTGTTTGAAAATCTTGACTCAACCTGGCTTTTGTCAAGTTAGGATGTGGTAAAGAGGCAGGGCTTTGGTTTCTTTGCAGACAGCTACAGGGTACACGCCTGTCAGTCAAATCAGTCATGGGTTAAATTTTTGAGTCTGGCAGTAAATTTGCAAGTTTTGCCCACGTTAGTTTCTGGTGTAAAAATTGGATTTTTGGGGTGTGTATGTGGTTTCTGGTGCTTTAACAGTCAGCCTAAAGTAGACACTTGGGGAATTACAGTAATTTTATTTTTTTTGCAATGACCCAAACTGTGTGGTGCAGGAGTTGAGTGAGTTATATTCCTTTTGATCACGAGACCCAAGACATCAGAATATTAGTGAATTGTTCGATCAATACCAAGAGCTCTTGGGGAGGCATGATGAGAAAAACGAACCAGCAAAGGTTCATTCACCTGAAAAGTGAAGGATAATTATTAGTCTGTCTGTTGTTGTTGTTGTTGTTGTTGTTGTTTTTTCAATTAGCGCAGGAATCCTTCCGAGGAAAGTTAGCAAAGAGGTTGAATTATCTATATAACTGTGAAAACAACAGACCCTGAATCTTTGAGAAGCATTTTCCTTCGAATTGAATGAGTTATTTGCACAAATTAAGTAATTAATTAATTGGTTCAAATAGGCTCTTAATAAAGCAAGACAATTATTTTGTTTGGCTTCACTTTAAGGGAGTTGTTGCACTGTTCATGTTTGCATACTGGATTCATATATGCACTTTGTACACGACAATTCATGTATGCAACTCTGTCACTAGATTTTACTAAAAAAAAAAAAAAAAAAAAGAAGATGTTTTAAAACATTGTGGAGTCCATCCAATCTAATCAGCTTGCATTGTAGCTGAACAGAAATGGTTTACCAGTTGAAATGTAGATGCTAAGCATTTTCACTGCACGCATCAAAGAGTGTGTATGGCCATATATGAAAGGACACATTAAGGTTGTATGTTGAGAAATGTTTATGGTCACTTTATGAGACTGACATTGTTTACACAGTACAAAGGAGTCATCAGGTTGGTTGTCAGGATTCAGTTTTGTAAATATGAAGACGCATTATTCCTGTAATGATGAGTGACTGTCACTGATTGTTTGATGCATTCTCTGAAGCATTTGTTTCCATTTTCTTTTCACTTAACAGTGTGTTGAAAATCAAATGACCTTTGACCTTGTGTTATTGAATGAATGCTTAATGAAAAGCCACAGTCTGTCAGACACGTCTGTGCGTTTATAAATGGTGCTCTGAAGTAGCCAATGAGCAGGCGGAGGATGACCTTCAAACAGACTTCTCTCTGTGTCCTTGTGGGTGGAGAATCTCTGAGCATCAACAACAGATCCTGTTGCCTGAGCGGTCGTCCCCTGGGTCTGTTCCTTCACTTCTGAGCAGACACCATGTCCACTTTTCAAACAGCAGCTCTGCATTCAAATCTTATTAAGAGCTAACATTTGAAATGTCTCTTTTGTTTGAATCAGGGATGTTCCCGAGACACTCCTTTCTAAGTCTTAAAAGGGAAATTCAGTCTGTCTGGCCAACTTCTCAGAAAAGCACTCAGAAAATAGTCAAAGTTGAGCACAGTTTATTCAGGATTACAGAGTCAGTGGGCAAACATTAGAGTTGAAGTGTGGCTACCATTAGCAGAGCTAGCACTGCTTCCTTGCAGATTAACATCCTAATGTTTGCGTTGGTATTTCTTGTCTTTAGTTATATGTCAGTTTAAGCAGTATTTACATTCAACCTTATTTAGTAAGTAAGTAAGTATTTTTTTTTTTTTTTTTTTGTATCGCACCTTCCATAGAACATGATCACAAGGAGCTTCACAGAAAATATAAAATATAAGATAAGATCATAACAACACACATACAACATAAAAAATGTAGTCCAACAGCAAGGAGTACAAACAAGTAAAATCAAACTTTAATTTGTACAAGAGTCAACAGCCAGCTTTAATAACTGCATCTTTGAATTTTTTTTTGTTTTGTTTTGTTTTTTGTTTTGTTTTTTTTTTTTTTAAATGACAGCAGAGACAGCTGAACTAGAATTTAGAGAGAGACTGTTCCACAAAGTTGGGGCTACCACTTCAAAGGCACGGTCTCCTATAGTCTTTGGACAGGCTCGAGGAACAACCAGCAAGCCCTGGTCAGAGGACCTGAGTGACTTACTGGTGAAGTAGGGGTGAAGCAGGTTAGCTATATAATCAGGGGCCTGACCATGGAAAGCTCTGTAGACAAGGACAATAACCTTGAGAGTAATTCCTGATTTGACTGGAAGCCAACGAAGGGAAGCTAAGATTGGTGTGATGCGAGTTGTCCGACTAGACTTTGTCAGGAGCCTTGCAGTGGCATTCTGAACTAATTGAAGATTTACCGAAACAACAGTCTGACAAACCACTCCACATTTACAGATATTGTCTGTCATCTGTGCCTGTTTCCATATGGGTAGTAGAGCATTATGGCAGTCCAGATTTATCAATTTGCCGTTAATACAGTCATGTACTGTAAGCTAAGGTTTGTAGCTAACTTCAGTAGGTTGTTTGCTTTCATTAACCTGAAGGTGGCGTACTAAACTGCCCCTCTGCAGGTGGTCACATGATTGAAGTAAGTGAAACCTGTTTCTGCTTTTCAAAAGCATAAAGAAACACGGGCTAAACAACTGGAATGGAGGCTGGCTCTTACTCAGTGGTGGAGTGGTCGTCCTGTAGTCACAAGCCAAAGTATCCCAGTACTGGATGTCCTGGAGATACTGAACTCCAAATTACTCCTGCTGTTGTTCAGCTACTTAAGAAGCTCAAATGTATTGAATCATGGCCTTTTGAGGCTTCCATAAACATTTGATGAAATGAGTCAGTCTTTTTTAAAAAGAAAAACATTAGCAGGTCTTCACCTCAAGCCATGTTGCATTATGGTCTTTGAGATCTAACTCCCAAAGAGACTCTGCTCCGGTGGCAGTTATCATTCTATGGCATTGGTATTATTAAACTGAGTCCATGTTCTTCAGCACACCTTCAGGCCTGAGGGACTTTCTTTATGAAGTCAGGATTTGCAGCTTTTTTTTTTTTTTTTTTTTTGTCTTGTGTTTTTAGTTTTCATGATTTTACAGCACATTTGTTGTGTCATTTTTTCTTTCTCTTTCTTATATTTATTTATGTACCCATTGCAACAGATTTCTTTCATGTGGTGAGTTCCCTTTTTTTTTTTTTTTTTGTGCATTTACTTGAATTGCATCATGCCTGCATTCACAGGTGCATTTTCTTTAATGGATGTTGTTCAGGCCGTTGCACATCAGTTCCTTTTGTCAGCCGCTGTAGTTTATAGCAGCATCATGCATGCAATGATATAAAATTCCAGCACTCAGATATATAAGGGAGTTGATGCTATGAAGAGAACACTGTGTACCTTCCATATAGAGAAACACACACAGGCTCATAAATCCATGCAGTCAGCAGCACCTAAAGCCAAAGGTGGACACTGAGCAGTGGGAGAGAAAGACCTTCACTCTGACTTTGTCCCTCTTTGTCCTTATGTGTAGAGAATCCCAAAGTATCAACAACAAAAAAACTGCAGCCTGAGAGCAGGTCCCCGGGGTCTGATTAGCTCTGCGGACCCCCAGCCCTGTCACAGGGACGGCTCTCTAAGACTTGAGCCCACAGCTCGAGGGCAAAGCGGCTCTTTGTTTCGTCGCGAGTGTGTCCTGGTTCCACCACTACACACACATAGACACTCGTGCACATATATTACACAAGCCTGCTGATTGTTCACATGCATCTCAGACCTTGAAACTGACACATGCCTCGAAACCCATTTATACCTCAAGAGGATGAGGAACACAGTCTCAGCAGAGCCATTTGGGAGGAAAACACAATGCATGAATGTATACTCTGTTTTTTTTCTTTTAAATTTAAATCTTTTTTCTTTATTCAACAGGAGGCTGGCAGATAGAAAGCCTCCTGTGGCTTTCTTAAGACCCTAACAAAGATGGGGGAGTAAACACTCCCAGTGCTGCTGTGTTTTCAGTATTCTGCGCCAATACTTTAGATCATATAACAAGATTTGGATCAAATAAAAATGACTGGAGGAGCTTTTTCTGGAATACTTTCAGGACCTCTGGTCAAATTAAGGAAGCACTCCACCTCACTCTTTAAATTTAACACCAAATTTATGCTCCACTCTCTTTTACTCCTCCACTTATTGATTTACTCCTCTTGCCCTCACATTTCTAAATCTAAAACCCAGCCTCTGGTACTGGCCTGTCCTCACTCCAGTGTCTTAACAGAGTGAAACTCTGGGAAAGAATAAAACATACGGCTGTGCCTTCTGTATATTTTGTTGGGTTTTAGTGTGGGTTTTGAAAACTTACTTTAAGTTATTCTTGGGGGAAACAGTGATGAAGGGCCCTTAAGGTGAAGAAAATAAAAGGCCAGATGCAGAGCTGGCTGTTTTGTGAGTCTCCGCTTCCAGAAGTAAAAGTCTTATTCAGTTTTTCCAATACTGATGTTAATGTGAGTCTCAGACAGAGCGCCGGCCTTTATGTGAAACAATCCTGTTTGAATCAGCAGAACAAAAGTTTAACAACTGCATTAGAAAATGTCTCATTCTTCTGTTTAAAGGTTCAAAGAGCGGAGCAGCGACACAGCTGAGTCCATGGTTTGACTCTCAACAGATGTGTTAGCTCACTCTTTATTCCTGTTTGGTTCAGCGCCGACTCACAAACACACAGTAAGAGCTGCGCAGGACAAGAGCAGAATAAAACCATCTTCAATAACCAAAACAAAAAACAAGAATATTTACTACCTAAAACACAAGACGAGTGGGAAGAATACAAACCTCTGAGTGAAGCATGGAGTTTACAGTTAAAACTGTGCAAACCATTAACAGCCCCAATATTATAAAATAACCACTCAAATGCAACAAATCAACAGCAATACAGAAACATTTCAAGGTTTCAAACAAAAGAAGGCTGGAGTAGCTAGTCGGGATAATTTTGGCATTTTTTTTTACGGATATTCTCAGTCTTTGGATAAAAACACCAGTTAGTTTTGGTCAGGATCAGGACTGTTTATTACTTTTATTGTTTTAGTGAAAACTGAAAACACGTAAGTCTAGTTTTAGTCAATATACATCTTCACTTTTATTCATGTAGCAGTTCAAAGATTGGTATAAAGGTGGTGCCAAATGTTTTAGTATGAAACATTTCTCTCTCTTAACACTTTGCAATTCACGGGAGTAAGAAAAGGTCAACACACAGCTAAAAGTGGAGACAAATGATCATGTGGCTCTATTTTTAATCTCTGGCTTCAAATAAAATTGCTGTGGACACAACACAAGGATTTTTCACCTTTACGACAGCCCTCAAATGGACCTGCAGGGACAGGTGCACGTTGGACAGACAGCTTCACCAGGTGTGTCCAACAGGAGTGCATTGATTGTTTTTGGACAGATTAGACACACAGTGGGGTAATTTTCATGGACGCTGCTGGAGTTGTCTGCTCCTCCTGAGCCCCCACTCTTCTCCTCATGCCTGTTACCTGTTTCCTGTTTCCTAACCCAGTCAGTTTCTGATGATGTTGTGTTCCTCACTGCATTGCTCCAGCCTTTGTTGGGTTGTTTGCTTCAGTCTTTTTGAACTCTACCTGTTGCCTGCTTTGGATTTTTGCCTACCTCTGCCTGGATTAAGCCTAATTTTTAGCCTGTTCCTCATTTTGGATTTGTCTTTTGATTCTGTACTTTTGCCTTTGAACTGATTTTTAGTTTCAACGGAGTGTTCTTGGCTTTTTTTTTTTTTTTTTTTCAGTTTTCCCTTACTCCTGTTTTGATGTCACTCTGCACTTGGGTCTCTTCAGGGCTGTAACATGAAATAACACAGGTTTTGAGTGTCCAACAGTCCACCATTAACATTTTGTCTTGCCAAAGAAAACAAAACTGCTTTTGTCTGAGCTTTCACATCAGTGAATTACTTTAGTTCGTCATTGTTTTTTTTCTTTGCCACACAAAAACTAGTTTGGTGACAAACATTGATGGTCCTTGTTTTTGTTAACCCCTTAGTGCCTGTTGTCACAAATTTGCATAATACCCTGTCAGGTCTTGATGCAGCTGAAATGACCTTTGTGTCTCATTATTACTTATTGATTCATATTCTACACAAACCAAAGATTGTATCAAATCCACCATGTTGCAATATATTGGTCAGGGGATGAACTTCTCATTATATATATCTATATATCTATATATCTATATATCTATATATCTATATATCTATATATATATATATATATATATATATATATATATATATATATATATATATCTCATTATATATATCTATATATCTATATATCTATATATCTATATATATATATATATATATATATATATATATATATATATATATATATATATATATATCTCATTATATATATCTATATATCTATATATCTATATATATATATATATATATATATATATATATATATATATATATATATATATATATCTCATTATATATATCTATATATCTATATATATATATATATATATATATATATATATATATATATATATATATATATATAGATAGATAGATAGATAGATAGATAGATAGATAGATAGATAGATAGATAGATAGATAGATAGATAGATAGATAGATAGAGATATAGATAGATAGAGATATAGATATATATGATATAATTTAGTCATAGATATTGCATGTACTATACTCAAATTTATAATCTCCACTTAATTTAGCATCTGTAAGAATGAAAAGCATATTTAAAAAATCTATTTGTATTATTGTTAATGAATTCAGGTAGTTAGGGGTTAAAATGATGTAATTCAAACTGAAAACAAGTTGTTAGTAGCTACCACAGTAAGACATGAGACTGAGGCACTGAAATGAAAAAGTACTGACACAAACACCAAACAACACCTGCCAGATGCAGTGGAAGAGTACTTTGTTCCTGTTTCTTAGCAAGACGCTTTTACTTCCTGTAAGATGAGCTCTTTATGTAGACCTTCAGAACGTACCAGCCAACATCTGTGTGTATCAGGGTCTATGCATGAACCCAGCCTTCAAAATAAAAGCCCTAAACAGTTAAGACAATGATACGAAGACGCAGAAAAATCCAATCTCACATTAAGGACATTACTGTTTAATATAGAAACCTTTTGAGAGAGATTCCCAATCCTCTTTAAGGGATCATTTATGCAGAAATTCTCAAACTTTTCAACCTAGAAAAAACAAAATAGCAGGGCCACAGAAAAGAGCAACAGGCTAATCCAGAAACTAACAAAATAGACCAAAGATACTTTTTTTTCTACCTATCTGCACATATGTCTGTGTTTCCTAAATGAATCTGCCTCCACTTATACCAACATTATCCTGGTGTAGTCACATCGGGGACTTCAACAAAGAAATGTGGAAAACTGATCAAACATTTTTGTGTTTGCATGTTTTTATTTTAAATTTAACCTGGAAAGCACAGATTTTCTATCAGCATTACAACCACCACTTTGGGAACCCAACCCCTTACAGCCATGCTTTATCTGCTTTAATGCAACAGTTGAAGCTAACGCTCATGAACATGTTGCAGACGGAGGAGCTGCACAGTTTGAAAAGAGCATGAAGAGCAGCAGTGAGAGGTACAGACTGAGCTGCAGATAATATGTTTATTTGTTGCAGTGTGTAGCATTATTGCAACACTGAAGAATGTAATCATACTTTTCTCATACAGGCCTCGTTGATAAACCAATTACATTGTGCAAGTATGAGCACCGAGTGAATTTGAAACACCTGCTATGTGTTAAAAAATGTTTTTAGAAACAAAGTTTCTTTAGAGTTTGTACACTGAGGATGGTAAAGAAAGTGTATAAATGGGAATGTGGATGAAGAACACTGACATCTGGACTCAGTGACTCAGTCTCCCTCCCACCTCCATACTATAGGTAAACAGTAAATAATGAATCATTCTGTCATTGGTTTGTGTGCCTCTGTGTCCGTCTCGTCCTGTAAGTCTCAACAGATGTGTCCTCACCTTTTGTTCAGAGCAGCTGTAAATGAATCTTTTGTGAAGTCATGGCTGCTGTATAATCTCTATTAGTGATGAAAGACTGAGCCGGTTTGCACTCAGAGCTTATTTACCACCCAAGAAAAACAAACCCGCTTTACAGTAAAACCTCCCACACGAAGCCTCGGCATAATTCTCCATCTATTAGTTTGTTCGACTGCGTTTTTGCCCGAAGGCCGGCAGAACACCGCAGAGAGAGGGAGAGACAAGGACATGTTGGGTAAATGTTTCTATGGCGTCTTCAGTATAATCGCTCTGTGTTTATGAGGACGCAGCGGTCACAGATTACCTGCTGTGCTCCGTGTGTGTTTGCTGCCTCATCAAAATAAGACCGCTCTGTCTCTCCCTCCTGTATTCTCCCGTTAGCATAAACAGAAATGTCAGCGCCGTTTTATTGAAACAGAATATTTACACATGCTGTGCTAATACCTGTTTGTAACACAATATGTCGCATCTGTGAGTCTGAACCCATGTATTATTCAATTTCAGCATCATGGAATATAATATTCAATATAATACAAACAGTTCACACTTTGGTTTTTGTGCCTGAAAAACTCAAACATGACTGCACTTTTAAAGTTTTTCCTTAATTGCATTTGTTCTCAAAAGATGGGGTTTATAAAAATATTTCGTACTGCCTTTGTGAAACTTTTAGGGGAAAAAAGAAAACATTTTTTGTGAACAAAAAGAAAGTTTCACTGAATATTGCTGATTCATGATAATTGAAGTGTTTAAATTCAAGGGTATATCTGTTCCTCTGAGACCTGAGCTTTACTTTGGTATGCATTTTTAATTTTTTTTTGTGTTATAAGAGCTGATAAATAAAATGACTAAAACATTATCTTTGAACCAGCAGTGGCTCTGTGGAAGTGTACTTCCTAAGATGTGGACAAAGGGCTGATTATAGTGTCACCAGAGTGGAACACATTATTACAGAGCTCCCTTTAATGTCCAGAAATTGCTTTTCAAAAAAAAGACTAAATCGCAAACTGTGCAATTTATTTGAGAGCATTCAGAGCACTTCCCTCCTTTTACACCAGAGTTTTCTCCCACTGTACTTTTGCTGGAAAACATCAGTTTATGGTTTAGAAATAAGGTATTACATGAACCCAAAGAGAACGCTACATAAGAAACAGTGTATGCTTCTGCTCACTCCTTTTCAACTATGTCATTTACTTCTTTTGTTCCTTTTCCTTGTTTCATTAGTATTTGGCATCCTTACATTTCTATTTATATATTGTGTTGTGCAAACAAATGGTGAGTTGTAACACGGAAGTCCCATACTATTGCATATTTAAAATAAATTAATTGATTAAATGATAATAATAATAATAATAATAATTATTATTATTATTATTATTAGTAGTAGTATTATTATTATTATTATTATTATTATTATTATTTTTAGCGTTATTTTCGCGTTAACCCGTCAATCTATTAACGCCGTTGAATATTTTATCGCACATAAGTGCATGTTGCTCACATGCTTTTATTTTGTAAATGTCTGTTACTGACTGCGGTGGAACCAGAAGTGAAATTGGTGGAAAAACACGTTGAGTAACCAAAACAAGCATGGAGAAGAGGGGCAACGCCACGGAACTTAAAGGCGCTCGCCGCTTAGTGAATCAGTCCGCGCGCACAGTGTGCCAGATATAAACAAAAGCAGGTAGTCTGCCAGGACGAAGAGACACGATGAGAACTACAGCCTTATTTAGCGGTGTTTTTGTGTGAAAGCAACGCGCTGAAAATTCTCTAAATAAAGCGTGAATGCAGACCGATAGAGTTTTTTGGTGGGAGTCCGTTTATTTGTCTTTTTGGTCAAGTAAAATATGGCCCCGTCTGAGTGCAGAGGAAACCGGCAGAGGAGCAGGGAGGGGGTGTTTGGTGCGAGCGCCCTGGGCTTCTGCTGCATAAAAACACTGCTGTAGAGGTAATTTCTGCCCTAAACCTTGTGATAGGACCCAACTTGTTCCATCCCGGAGTATCACTTTAATGCCCTGACAGTGGCAATAAGCTTTAATTTTGTATTTACATTTTGTAAATTTGATTTGCACTAAATATGTGATTTAACTATTACTGTATAACAAGTACTGGTTTAGTGTTTGCATGACAGATGTTATGGCACTTTCACTACGCGATTAATTACAATTACAATTTTTAATCGTTGCCCAGCCCTAGTTTAAATGATTAGATGTAAAAAAGAAAAAAAAACAAGAATGAGCAACAGTGTACAAACATTTACAGATGTGTAAAATGTCTTTAAATGTGGATAAAGATGCACAAATGTCAAAATAAAGTAAAGTAATAAAAATAAAACTGCATTCAGTTTGTTAATGGACACATTTCTGTCCCCACCATGTCTGCATTTACATTTCTTGACATGAATCAACACAAGTGAAGTCAATGTGGCAATATTCAATCATGAAATATAAATCCTATGCAGTTCACTGAGAGTCCACCAGAGGGTGGCTGCAGAAACAGCAGAAACCACATACACACCCATTCAAAAAGCTGATCTTAACAGCAGAAACAAAAATGTTCACAGCCTAGTTCAAAACAAAATTATATTCTGAATAAATAATTTTTCTATCAGCACACACTGGCTATTATGTTCACAGCTTGTTATTCCTGAAGTTTGCTGAGACATACAAGTTTTGTCCATATAAAGGAATGGCTGACTTGACTGACAGGTGGGCATCCTGTAGCTGTTAGCCAAGAGGTCTGAGGCCTATGATCCGAATGTCTTCAAACTGTTTCGTGCTTGACAGAGCAACCATACCTTAGTTAGTTTTGTTTTAGGGAAATAGTGTTACATTTATCCATGTAGTTACAAATGACCAACTTAAAGTTAGCAAAAAGTTTCCAGCCTCAACTTCTGTCTCACAATGAGCTGAGTGACGGTTTTGGAGACATTGCTTCCACGTTGTTATCGTACTGGTGTACTGTATTGTCCTTTTGTTGCAGCCAGATGAATAGAGAAGATATTTCTCAGTGAGGACATTACTTTTAGCGGAGAATAAAAGAGTAGAAGGCGAACTCGACCCTGAACAAATCACCTCCATATGAGGACACAGGGTGTCTGCATGTTCCATTGTATTCACTCCAAGCATTGTCCTCCAGCTCTGGTACACATGCCACAACCTGACCATCAGCCTCCACAAACCGCTCACTCACACCTGCGGCTGACATCACTCCAGTCGAGGTAACATGATGAAGGCCAAGCACAGACATTGTTATTTCAAGATGCTGTGCGGAGGTGTCCTCGCAGTGAACATGACGTGACAGCCCTGCTGTACTCTGAGAGGTGTTGTATGTTTGACATGGGAACAAATGGTTTGTGCTCATGTCATGGATTCGTTCACATGCATCAAATCAATGTTGAGTGTCCAAGTGATGTGGGACATCCATTGGAGACTATGTCTGTCTGAATTTCAACATGTGCTGTGTTTAAAGCCCTGTTTCCACCAAGCAGTCTGGTTTAGATCAGTATGGTTTGATATGGATTGGCTCGGTTAAGCCTGGTCCTGCTTTTGTTTCTACAGCCAACCGTGCACCCAAGTGGTATGTGGTGTGTAAGCCAGATGCCGATAGCAGCGCGACACAGTGTACCTTGCTAATAAATTCAACAAAGAAGAAAAACAAAAGACAATAAACAGAGCAAATATGGGAGACATCCAGCATTTCATCCTCTTTGTGACTGGCATGTGGCTCTTTGTTACAAAAAACAATCAAGTTTTGTTTCAGAGAAAACTGTGTGTGACCAGGAGAAATACAGCCACTGCAGTTGCACAGTATGTGATGATTCTTTCGACCAATCAACAGTCTGCAGTGTTGTAGCTCCACCTCCCAGGATCAGATCGGTTTAGTTTCACAACCCTACAGACGGGTCCCAGAAAGTGAGACAGCTCATTTTGGTTTTGGGAATCTGTCCTGGGATTAGTCAGTGGAAACACCATAAAATGCGTGCCTTGCTGAGACGAACTGAACTGAACCGCTTGATGGGAACAGGGCTTAAATGACCCTGTGAGGACTTTATGAGTGATCTTGAAATAATCTCAATTTTATATGTTTACAAAAAGATTTCTTGGATGTATTTTGTAGTAATGGTGTCCACTTGAGCAAAAAAACCCCATCAGAATCTCATGAAATTGGAGCTCCACACAAGATCAATTTTGAAAAAACAGATTTTCAATTCAGAACATCTTCTTCTTGGCAATCCTCCATAGATTCTTTAAGTTTCTTGGCTGGACCATAGACTGCACGTACAGCGGGGTCCGCCTTTCAACAGTGTAGGCACTGCCATTGTGCAGCCAGAGTCTGTACAGTTGAGAATCTACATGAAGCAGAGGGACACAAAGAAAAGTCTAATTTCTCTTGAGAGAAAGTCCTTCTTGGCATTCCTTCCTGACGTATCTTACTATTTCCAAAAAAAAAAAAAAAAAAATACTAGCAAGAATGACAGCTGCCAGTCATTGTGAACCCAATAATATCTTCATATCACCACAGGACACGGGTTTGAGAAACATTTCTTTGAGGTGTAATAATCTTTTAAAGTTTGACTGCAGCCCCATTTGAATGAATGTGGGCACCGTGTTTTTGACATATGCTGCAGCCAGTCACCAGGGGGAGCAGTTACTATGGTGACCTCATTCTGAGGCAAGTGAGATGATTTTTTTTTTTTTTTTACAGTTTATGGGCTGGACAGTTTGCTCACCAATCAAGCTCAGAAGTAGGCTGGGGCCGATAACAAATTCTGCTTGATGATATATTGTCCCATAACTATTGACGATAAACAATATTATTGACAATATTATTTTCAGGCCAAATTACCCACCAATATAATAATAATATATCACAATAATGCAATTACACCCTTTCACATACAATATAATTTTTATTTCTTATGAGTATTTTTTTATTACTTCAGTTGGAATATCAGTTACTTTCAAATATCCTAAAGATACCAACAACAACAGTAACAAAAAACAATAAAAAGGGCTCTCAGTCAAAAACTGCACTTGAATAAAAAAATGTCTTAAAGTGCAGCATTTCTTTTGTTGTTTAGCACACTACACTCCCAGTGTCCACGTAAATTCTCTCTAATCTAGGTCAGAGTTATTCTGAAAGCTCCAAACTTAGGCAACTGGACTGTTCAGAGTTTGTGAAGGTGTTTCTCGTCTCATCCATGAGGCTTCATCATCCTCATCTGCTTCATCCCAGACAACAAAAACAAACATGCACACACATGACAAAAATTGAGACCAGCAAAATGATTAAGTTCATTTCATTTATCTTACAATAAATTGATTTATTGGCTATCCTCCCAGGCCTACTCAGAAGCATCATGGTATTTTAGCCAGCTTTTGAATTTTTTGAATCTGAGGGCAAGCGCACAAAGATTTTTCAGATACAACTGGAACAGGCTCATTTGCTCTAAAGAGAATACATTCCAGTCTATTTTGAGTAGTGTCCACTTTTTGGCCTCATTTTTTAGACGCAGGATCTTGGAGTTTAGGTTTTAGACATCTACATATTCTTTTCAGATATCTATCTATAATTCCAATCAATCCTTTGGTTTGCAGAGTCCATTGTCATAAACACAGAAATTAACACCTGGGCTGTAACGATGCAGGACCGGTACAAAACCCTACAGAAGTCATTATTCTGATTGTTTGTTCTACCCCTTAATTTCCTTTTAATCAAACAACTGTGTAAGAAATCCATGACGTATGGGCTTCACAACAGGGGCCAGTCTTTAAAGAGACGTGACCCAAGTCTTAATTACATCAGGCTAAGCATTAATTATTTTAAATCTGACATTTAAGATGGATTACATGGAGAGATGTCAGTTCATGTAGTCATGGAAATAGATTAATAAGACCATGATAGCTGACAGCGCTCTGTAAAGAGATGATTTTATGACTGTATATGAAGCTAAAGGCAGCTTTAATCAGTTCCCAGTGTCCATATAACACACAAACAGGATTAGTTTCTTCAGTATAGTAAATGTAGTGCCATCTGTAACAGAATCTACCCTGGAAACATATTTGGGGTGCCATGTATCTACATTTAGGGACTTATTCACATTTACGGTGTGGTATACTCTTTGTGTTGGCTGTGCACCTCCCACACATAAGAACATGATTTACCCCTGAGGAGAGCCGGTGTCAACGCTGCTCTCCATTATACGACTGTCATTACAGCCTGGTGGGAGGCGCGCTGCTTTTACAAGAGATGAAAAGACATGCTTTTATTGACCAGCTCCCTTTCCCATCTACTGTTAATGTACACCTTCTTATATAAGCCCCTCTCACAACAATGCTGGAGGTGGCCCTCCCTCGCCTCTGATCATGAAATCCCTTCAGCTTGCTCACATTTAAATTAGCTTGTATAATAAACAGTAGCTGCTGTCTCCCAGTGCCTCGATACATTGAGATCAGGGTCCTATATAACCTCGAATCAACCACTGAACTGTTGCCTCTATCAACAGAAAGCTCAGACTCAGCTGTAGCCAAGCAAGAACACCCAGGGCTTGATTTTCAACAAGTACTGAGAGAAAATCAGCAAACTTAGTGTACAGACTACACTTTTATACTGATGCTGTGTCTGCAAATGCAAATACTGTATAATATTCAGGGTTGTTGGCCTTGTAACAGACTGCTGATGTTGGCCGAGAGGTGGAGTTCACCCTGGACACATCACCAGACATCTGCTCTGGCCCCCACACAAGGAAAGAGCGGTATGTATAATAAACAGGATGGTAAAATCATTTTAAAGGCCAGTAACTGATACAGTTCAGTCACCTTGTAGGTCTGAAGTTCATCTCAGTTTCCACAGAAAATATTCCTATGTTTGACGCCTGAAGAGAAGCAAGACGAGATTTTTTCAACAGAAAACAGCTTTAATGCATGTTCAGCAGGGGTATTATTCTTCTTTTTTTAATCTCTGTTCTGTCCCTCTAGTGCCCCCGTAGTGTCTTACATGATTTACAGCTCAATATAAATCTTTTTTTTCTCTGGTGTTTTAGAAAACTATTGAAACGCTAGCTTTTAGCTGCTGTCTCTTTAAGGGTTCCTGCTTCACCAACCCCCTTCCCTCTGATTGGCCAGCCCTTTGGAGGCCAAATTATGAGCAGACCTTTGTGTTTGAAGCCCATATGTGCAACATGTCATAAACTATTTCGAAGATCCTAATACGATGTCATCATTTCAGCAAGTCTCATAAAGACCTAGTGAAGATCTTGTACTATTTCATAGAACAGAGCAATTTGAACAGTTTACAGATAGATTCATGGATTTCTACAACATATGAATATGCAGAGGTCTGAAAATCTGCATGTTATTTCTGAACATCCAGTAGAATATCTGCTCTTTAAAGGAAGCAGGGCGAGATATTTTGTCAAGAAACATTAGCCAGGTATACATGGACCCAAATTTTCCGCTTGCATTCGGTTTATTTGCTCACACAGAAAGAGTTTAACCTTTGTATACACCTCATTCTGAAAGGAAAGTGCCAATCCAAATTGACATTTAATCTGTTTCACAGGGGTGGAATATTCCTTTCCCCAAACCGATTGAGGTATCATGTATCCACTCAAATGGAAAGTTGTCAGGGTGTGTTCTTTCAGTGCAAGCTCAGATATGACGTAAGACGCAACTAGCAACGTTGCTCAATTTTAAAAATGGCGGCGAGCAGTTAGCACTGGACTGCTGAGGAAAGTTTGTTTTTGATCCAAATTTTGGAAGAACTGAACATAATTTCAAGACTGGACAGACGACAAACTTACTTTATAAAAAATTGTAGTCCTCCATTTTTGATAAGTCATGTGATGTTTACGTTTTTCTGCGCATGCTCCATTGACTATTCAGTTTGATTGTAGTGGCACATGTAGACCAGAGATGGGAATATTCCTTTCTATGTTTACTAGTGTTTTTGGAAAAGTCATTCAGAAAGATTCCATTTGGAAAGATGAAAAACTCCACACGTAACCGTGGCTATTGATTTTATGATTTTATTTTATGTTAGCTGTAAAGCACTTTGAATTGCCTTGTGTATGAATTGTGCTCTACAAATAAACTTGCCTTGCCTATTGACTACACCTGAACAGGAGACCTTGAACGACTAGGCATGTTATTCAGAAATTGTGACACATTAAGTTCATGTTGTTTGCAGCAGCATTTATTTCTTTCTGTCTTAATTTATTTATTTATTTATTTATTTATTCTGTCTTTATTTATTTATTTGCTTTCATGATGAAGTTTGAACAGCTTGAGAGGAAAGAGAAAGTGAGGGGGACTGAGATGCACCAAATACTAACGGGACAGAGGATCAATCCTGCAGGCACCTGCTCTACCAACTGAGATAACCATCCTCCTTACTGTTTTTCTTTTTCTTTTTTTAATTTCTTTTTGTTTTTTTGGTACTACCTTCAATGCAGTGAGGTATTGCCCAGTGTAGAATCAAATCATTTAAAGGGATTGCAGATGTGTGTCACCTACAGGAGACATCCATCAGCTCTCTCCCTCTGTTGAGCGCATTTAAATTACATATTTAGTAACCAAAAAAGTGATATATGAATGTTTTATTTATTAATCACTTCTTTTAGTGATTTCTGTAAAAATCACTCTTTAAGTGTGCTCAAACATCCTTGTACCATCCTTACAGACCGATGAAATCAAACCTCACCTGTCTCTAAACCATCTCTTGTTCCCAGATGATCAATGGTCAGTTTTCTGCAGTGTTACTAGCTATGTAAACATCAGCAAACTCTGCTTCTGACCAAGGAAAATGTTCTCCATTAGGGGGCAGTATGAGGAGATAGTGTCACAATCTTATTTTTGGCTGGATCAGGATCTGGATTGAATCAGGATTGTTTTCGGTGTTCAGACAATTCAGGCCTGCAAACAACATTTTCAGCCCAAAGTATTATTATTATGATCCTGCATTCTGAACTATTATCTCATAACTTTAATCGCGTCATGTGTCTAATGTGTTTTTTGAACTCTCACTCTTTTACATTATGATAAATATATTCATTGAGAGACATCAGCCGTAAGAGTTGTTGAGTTTCTGCAGAATGTACAGAGCTTTAGCTTTATATGAGCAGCCTATGCACAGTCCGGATGTAGTTTAGTGAAACATTACTGGATATACTTTGGTTTGTGACCGTGGCAGAGAATGTAAATGCACACATAATGTAAAACATAATACAATCCAGAGATATAATTAATACATTGTAGGACAAAAGCTGGGGGCTGTATGGAAATGGACCTTGGGCCTGGATTGACAAGCCTGTCATAACTGTGGCACATACAGTGAGAAAGAAAGATGTTTGTAGGAGTTATTTAGCCTTGGCTTCCTCAGGGTCAGACTGGTCTGGTCTAAGAATGGGGCTGTTTTGTCAAAGCTTTTCCATTATTGATTGCAGCAACTGATATATGAATAGTTAGCTCTGCGCTATTGAATTAGATGGATAATATACGTCCAATTTATGGATTTTTTTCTTGTCTCATGGACTATAATTGTGCCTTTTGGCTATTCACATCCTCATCGCCCAGGAACAACAAAGAACAATGTAAGAGCAGAAACCAAGGCCCATTATTTCATCACTCATGTCATGTTTTAAATCAGTGATGTAACAGAGCAAAGCCCCAGCACTGCTGGACAGAAGACTGTGGGGTTTGATGAGAGACTGTCCATCATCTCTTAACTGTATTTCACAAAACGCCCTCAAAGCCACCTCAGAGAGATTTCATTACAACATTAGTCACCCAAACACTTTACTTTCCTTAAGCCTTTAAAGACATGTGGAATATATTTCCCACCTCATAAAAGATTGCAAAGCAGCAGCCCTCTTTTTTTTATTGACATAAGAGCTCTTACCTTTTACAGCACTTCATCACCGGCAGCTGCCACCCTCTTCATACTCTGAAAATGAACATCACATCACCTTCATACAAATACAGTCCAGAGTGTGCCCATGCTGCCGCTATTTCTGAGTACTATATACGGTTTTTAATGGACGTGTCTGCCAAACCCACAGAGAGAGAAATCAGCTCCATTTCTGCTTCAATTGAAGAGGTGACAAACTGAAGCATCTCAATACATGACAAAGATACTGTTTTTGTATTATATTTCAAAAAGGAACTCAATGATTGTGTTTCATCAATGACATTTAGAATGAAATATTTCAAGCCTGATGTGTATAGATTCAAATGATTATGGCTCACAGATTCTCAACCTGGATGTCACATGTGATGATAAAACAGATGAGAATCAACCAGCAGCAACCTCCAGTCTAAAAAATATGAGACTATGTGGAAGTGCTAAAATCTGCTGTTAAACACCAAGCCAAAAAAGCCTTTTTTCACAGCAAAAATAAAAATATTTACAGGCTGGTACAAAAGACGTCTCCCGTTTTGATGGCTAATTTCTCTGTTGGTACAAACCGTGATTTTTTTTTTTTTTTTTTTGTATTAGAATCACAATTTTGTCCAATCAGGGGCACAGCCCAGCTCACATGACTAACAGGTGCCCTATAGATGTTAGTGTGGAGACTCAAACCCAGCCCCACTTCCAATATGGCCGCGCCAGCCGATTCGCTTCACAAATCTGTTCAAGAAATAGACGCACTGCAAAAACTGAAATTTTATCCAAGGTTTCGTCTTAAAAATAATATTAAGTCTAAAATGTCTTTTTAGACTTAACTTGAGCCACATTCACCTGACTAGTCTGGAAAAAATTCCTATTTTAAGTTATATAAAGAGTAAAATGAGGTCTAAATTGCTTGTAACAAGTAAAAAAAAAACCATCTGCTTATGCAACAAGAGAAATGTTACTTGTATTAAGACATTATTCTAGTTTCAAGCAATTTTTCAAGCATTTTTTTTTTCCATTAGCAGATTTTTTTTTTACTTTTTAAAAGCAATTCTGATCTCATTTTTGTCTTTAAATAACTAAAAACAAGACATGTTTTCTGGGCTGATAAGGTGAATGTAGCTCAGTTATAATAAGACAATGTTTGCTTAAAATAAGACAAGAACACTTGATAATATTTCCATTTTGCAGATGACTGATCAAATGGGTAAACAAAACCTACCTAAACAGTGTATACAAAACTCAGAAGTCACCAGATACACCAAAAAGCCGCAGAGAACAATGATCTGACAAACACAGACGCTAACTCTAATAGTCGAGCAATTTGTGTGAAAAAAATTGCAAGACTGTTTTGTGTTAACTCACTGCGAGTGCCAAAAGATGCTACTTTTGTGTGAGATTCAGCTCCATGTGTTTCCTTCAAAAGCCATTATTTGATCTGTTTTCAACACAGCTGAACTCCTCGACAAAGCCAGGTGAAGCTTGCTGTGCTAATTGGAGCAGTGCTAACTTGCTTTTGCAACTGTTAACTGGAATCAATTGACAGATTCGAACACTTTGGCAGATAATCTGACTGGATAATTCAATCAGGGAAGCTGCTCATAGACATAATCAATGGATCCCAGATGAATTAACTCCTGCTGAAAAACAACAAAGACAGTAAGTAAAGCAAGACCAGACACAAACAGATCAAAAGCTACAAAATACAACAGCAAACACTTAAGAATTAACTAGAGAACATGTGAAAATACAAACACAAAGTTAAGACAATATGCCAGCAGAATGAAAACACTGAGGAAAATACATAATAGTCATTTAGGGGAAGAAAATAAGACATGAAACAGGAACAGGAAATGACAAAAGGTAAGAAATATGCTAAAGTAAGCTAGCTGGCTCCTGGGACTATTTCCAACACACAGACTTATACTTGGTATCAATCATCTTACTCAGCTCCAAGCTAGAAAAGTGCATTTCACCAAATCAGAAACTCTCTGGAAGCAGAGGTGTTATAGATCAAGGAAATGTGGTGGTTATGGTTAATAAAAATGTAAATGATATCACTGATCTGTGACAGGATGTGAGCTCCACTCACCTTCATGGAAGTCAGACTTTCCTCACAAGCCTCTTCCTGCACATGCACCGATCCCTGACATCTGATGCAGACTGTCAGCTGGTGAGTTCTGAGCAGAGAGACACGGGGCAGAGGAGAAATGCAACTCATAATCTTTGCATTTATCAGCTTCCACACAGGAGCCATGAGTCAGGGCATCAGTGACTGAACTGTGGACACATCTAGCTGCTTTAAATACTCTTCCTGAACAGGAAATTAACCTGGAAATACCATCTGGGCAGGTCCATAACTAAATAAGTACATAAATACAAACAAAGAAAAAAGATCTACACAAATAGGATGTAGATAATGACTTTCCTGGATAAAATATCAAATGATCTTACACTCATTATAACTTCAATACATCATAAATAAGCCTTGTTTACCCTCTACACCCCTATCCTCTTCATAATGGTTTATTTTCATCTTGCAGGGATTATTTATACAAGGTCTTTGGCTCCTTTCTTTTGTCTTTGAAAAAATGTGTGTGTTCATGTATATACTGTAGTTATTTAGTGTTTCACAGTGCTCTGTGTTGATTTGATTATCTTGTAAGAATATCACTGCAAAATGCTGCCTTATTGTAAACCGTGATATCATATCATATCATATCATATCATATCATATCATATCATATCATATCATATCATATCATATCATATCATATCATATGGTACCATATTCCATCCTATCATACATCATTACATTGTGTGATTCTGAGCCATATAGTGGTCATATAGTATTAGACTCTGTAAACATACTGCAAAAAACATCACAGGACAAAGCGGTCATATCGTTTTACCGTGTTTTGTTTCAAGCCTACTGACATTTCATGTCTTGTAGAATGGTTTAGTGTCGTATCACAGAGAGTAGTGATGTATTATATTGCACCATATATTGTATTATATTATATTGTATGAAATCATTTTTCATTGTTTCATAAAAATGTCATTACGTAACTCAACTCAATGTAATATATTCCATTAAAGCTTTTCACATTAAGTTATGTTATATTGTATCAAATGTGATGTGACATTTCATACATATCACATCATATGGTATCACATGGAAAAATATTGTGATAAATATTGTATCTTATCAAAACACATCACAATTTATTGTTTCAAAAGTATCTTCTTGTAAGTACAGAACTGTATCCTCTGAAATCTTATCATATTGCACTGGGTAATATGCTAGCATAATGTTATGAAAGGTAACGTGGGAAATTAAACTTTTCCCATTATTTATTATGTTTATGCCATTAAGAATTATCTTCTATTGCGTAACATTGTACTTTATGGAATAAAACATAATGTACCTTACCGGTATTGGAACAAAATGTATTGAATCATATGGAATCACATCAAATTGGATTTTATTGTAACTTAACGTTATGTAACATAGCAATACATAATGTTACATAATGAACCATTTTGTATCTCATTACAGAGAACAATTTGAAAAAATATTGTGCTGCATATTGTATCCATCAAATCAAATTGGTTCAAATTGTGCTGTAGTGTATTTGGGTCATTTGATACAAAATAACTTTGTATTGTACCAAATGAATTTGAACTCCAAAGTGCAGTATAGTATAGTATAGTATAGTATAGTATAGTATAGTATAGTATAGTATAGTATAGTATAGTATAGTTTACTATAGTATAGTATAGTAAAGTATAGTATAGTATAGTATAGTATAGTATAGTATAGTATAGTATAGTATAGTATAGTTTAGTATAGTATAGTATAGTATAGTATAGTATAGTATAGTATAGTATAGTATAATCAAAGATTAAAGAATCTTCAAAATCTTATATCTTGTACTTAAAAAAAATGCCTCCTGAGAAAGGATCAGTAAGGAGGTAACACCATAGACTGTAAAAAAAATGGACGTCATCCTGCTCGGCTCGAAGTGAGGTCACCACAAAATTTGCTCCCCCTGGAGACTGGCTGCAGTATAGGTCAAAAAATCCATCCCTCCAGTCATTCCAGGTGGGCTGTGGTCAAACTTTAAAAAACACACACCTGGTAGAAATGTATCTCATGTCTGATTGTTTTGGCGGTTTTGAAGATATCATTTGGCTGCCTTGTAATCAAGTCCCCTTTTTTTCTGAAAAGTTTTGTTTTCATTAGTTATAAGAGGCTAAAAACAAGGTTTTCCATCATGTAAACAATGGTTGACAGCTGACGTCCTTGAGTATTTTTTTTCAGGGATTGTAAAATATGTCGGGAGGTAGAGTCAAGAAGTGATTAGATTCATGAAAGAAAAAACATAATTATTAATTTTGCCACCCGACTCCACTTAGATTCAGACTCTGGCTGCACAACTGCTGCCAATGGCTGCGCCTGTGACAGCGGTATTTTGGCTTCAAAACTGTATAATGGAAAATGGTGGAGCCACGCTGTCTACTCTATATGCAGTCCATAGGTAACACATAGTGTATTGTTAACAGGGATTACCAAGATCAACACAAACAGTAGGCTTCTGAAAAGAGACCTGAAATCCAATTTGACGGTTTAGTGACACCCACAATTCTGTGTCATGGATCCCAATAAACCATTTAATGAAAAAAACACTGGTCTCCATTGAACCCTACAATGTGAGCTTAATTTGCCAAAAAGGTGCCCAATAAATAAGGTCAGTCTATCTGTAGAGCACATTAGACAGCCCTAATGTTGTCTGCAGTGCTTTAAGTCGATCCAGTAGATCACTATCAGTTAGATGGAACAAGGGGTGAAATTAGCAATGGATTAAATAAAAGAATTAGAAAATAAACTGCAAACAGGGAGCCTTCACTTCTACAGTAAGTGTTTGTGTTACACCACTGGCTCCACTCCAAACTGACTTTCTGTTTCACTCTGATTGTGAGGCATGAGGGTGATGCTGCAGAAGACATGCAAGCTCAGCAAAACACTGCATATTAAAAACAATATCAGTCTCATAGGCACGCCTGTTTCCGAAGACGGACTCGGTCGAGTGAGCGGATGATTGACATTCACTCTTCCTCAGTGGAGGCCCTGAAAAGTTGTGAGAAGACTTTTAAATGCTGAGACAAACACACAAACACACACTGACAAAACACAGTGGGGTAAAATTTAAGGAGTTCCACAGTACACACTCGATTCAATCCACAGGAGTCAATAAAGGTGGATTATTTGTGGTTGTCAGTCATCGCTGCTGTGAGCTGGTGCTGCAGCAGCTGGGTGGCGATGAACTTTTTGCCTTGTTCTTTTAAATGCTTTATGTGGTAAAGGGAGAAAAAAGAGCTGAAAGTGCTTGTGTTGCACATTTCCATCAGAGAATATCCAGACAAGCTCTGGCACCGATACCCTTCCATCTGAAGGATAAAAGAAGAAAGTCTCAGCACAAATAAAAAGTCTTTTCTCTCTCGCGCCTTAAAGAAACACGGTTAGACTGCTCCTCTCAAACATTGTGTCTGTTTATTTGCATTATCTTGTATTTCCTGAATTTATGGATTTATGAATTGTGGATTATTGGAAGGTGCCGATTATTTTTACACCCTTTCACTTGTTAAACAATGGCATAAAAAATACTTTCAGCTATCATTAATTTTCCCCAGAACTGATGATTTAAAAGCATACCAGAGAATTGCAGCTCTAAACTTCACTTAATTTCTCCATTAAATTGTGTCTAGATTGCTCAAAGACATTGTTTCTCCAACAAATAAAGAAGTCTGCTTCAAAAATAACCAAAAAATGAAATAAAGATTTTGGGTCCTGCATGCTTTTGTACACAGGATGGAGCGAATAAATCTTTAAAGCCTGGAAACGGGCTTTCATCTTGTCTCAGTGGAGAAACGTATTATTTATTTATTTTTCATTTATTTTGTGATGAGTTTTTTTTCTTCTTTCATTCCTTTTGATTGCAGTGACAGTTATCTAAAACTCGAAGGAACTGCCCATTTCTGAAGCTATATTTTTGGCTCCTGTGTAGTTTAGCTACATAAAATTACAGCCTGCAGACAACACACACTAATAAGACCAGAGGTATTAGCTCTCCTAACGAAGCTCTTGAACACTTGCCAGTCAGCTGGAGCATTTAGGGGACTGCACAACAAACTGTGAGGCACCTTAAAGCTTTTAGAGGAATTCAGGGAGTTTTATTTCTTTGTTTCTTCAACAGCCATGCTTCTGTTTACTCGACAGACACCTGAAGATTGTTTCCCCGCTGTCTTTAATGATGCTATCTCTGTTATCTAAAAAATAAATCAGTCAGTTTGATGAAGAACAAGAGTTGTGACATTTTGCTGCTCTTCTATATTTCCAAAATAGTGAGACAGACCTCTTCTCTCAGCAAAATAAATTTCATTTGCAGTGTGACTCTGCAGCTAATGGTCTGTGAGGTGGCCTTTAGGGCGTCCCAAATATTTAATGCACACTTTATGGCACCCTTTAGAAATATTATCAGGTAGTTGACCTCGCCCAGCAGGCTGACCTGTGGCGAGAACTCTGGGAAATGATCCACAGAGTTTCTGGTCAATGGAGTAATTATGTCAGAGAAGGTCAAACTGCAGTGATTTACATGAAAAGAGATTATAGATGCACAGAGTGTATGGGATATTCCTTTAATGAGCATTATTACAGGGCTCTTTTATCCCGATACATAACAGCTGACAGCATCGACCTGAACCATTTTATTGTTGTAACCAGTGGGAAAGAAGCTGAATCCTGTCTGTATTTCACAGTTATATGGTGAATTTAGAACTTAAAATACATCTATTGCATAATATCCTGAAACAAGGAAACAGCATGTGATTGCATATTTTAAAGAGAAGAGAGAGAGTGATCGTCTTAAGTTTAAGGTACATACAAGATTAAAATCACATCTTTATTTTACGTCTAAATGCAGGTCAGGAAAATACATTTAATTTGTTCAATGTTACTGAAAATTGAAAACATGTAGTTAAGAGATAGAATTTATAAATTGAGAGGAGCTGGAGTTTAGAGGGAATTAAGGGTCAAAAGATAAAATGGGAGAATCCAACAAGGCTCTTTTTTTTCTAAGAAACTGTCAGGCACAGAAAAATGAATCAGTCAGAGACAGGCTAAGTGTTCACACAAGTCTTTGTATTCCAAATTTTTTGGTACACAGTGGTCACTCAGAGACAGTAAAGGTACAAGTCCAGGAGGCAAAAATAAGGGAACAAGAAAGGTTAGAAAGGGGTCTTAACACGAGGAGCAAACTAGAACAAAAGGCTGGATGTATCAACCAGAAAAGGTGATAATCTGGCAGAGAAGTGAGGAAACACCAGGGTATAAGGGGACAAGGGGAGTGAGTCTAACAAGACACAGGTGCAACACAATAGGAAGGGGCCCAGTGATCAGCAGTGAGGGAGGTAGCTTGACAGAAAGTGAAAAAGACAAGGGTTGACAAACTAAAAACAGAAAATTTAGAAATTATATTCTAACTTATACAGGATGAAATCTTATTATATAAGTCAGAATTTTCGTCATTTGTAAAGCCATTTGTTGAATATATAATTTGTTTAAGTGTGATGCTTTTATTTCTTCTTATTATTTTTATTATTGATATTATCGTTGTTGTTAGTACCTTCATTATTAAGTAGTACAGGTTATTCATTTATTTATTTATTATTTTTCTCCTCCTTGTGTCATAATGAATGTTACCAGATGTATAAACCCTGATACAGAGCATTCTGGTACAGTAGGGGGCAGTATACAACTTTTATGATGGTTGCAATCCACCAATAATTTGACACATGTAGAAGAAGAGGAGTCCACTTGTGCCTGCCTGATCAGCTCCTCATTACCTGTGGATTGTTTCCCGATTAACAAAGTGGTCAAACTTAAAGATTTATTTTGGTTTGTTTGTATTTCCCACTTCGAAATATTTTCATGATTTGGTTATGTTTCAGTAGGAATTTTGACTCTGTGGGTTTTCTTTCTCTGAATGGTTCCTACCAATTAGGGCGAGGCCAAGCTATGTCTTATCTTATGGTAAGGATTCAAAGTGAAATTACTCTGACTGTTGATAAATTCAGGTAATTTTTTACATGTTCCATGCAAGGTCATAAAAGAGAGGAGAGAAGTCAAGTGGATCCACAAGGGAGCGACAAAATCGCCACAGTCTCAAAGTTCCTTCAAGGAGTCGGGGTGACAGTTTGGAGGTGAATACTCACTGTTATTTAACATAAGACCAAAAGTTCTTCTGCTTTTGGTTTATATTAGTTTTATTGATCTGATAGTCTGTTTTTTATGTTGCTGTACTTTTTGTTAATTATAAAAGATGGTTTGTCCTTTTTTTCATAAAATATATATTAATATTTCTTCAGGCACCGTCTGTGAGTAACACTAAATGGATAGTCTGCTCACCTTTTGTTCACTAAACTACAAACTGGGTTTACAAAGTTTGATTGTTGTCACGCTTCAAAGAATAGCACTACGTAACAACAAATCAATACATTACCTTATCGCTTTGCATCCTGGGAAAAGTGGTCTTGAACAAAGAAAAGGACAGTTAAAAAGATCTGCTCTCCCAAACAAATGCATGCCATGTTAAGAGTACATCTTTATGACAGTGGATGGTGGTGCTCATGGGAAATGGAGTCTGTATCCCAGAAAAGCACGTCAGATTCCAGCCACAGGTGTCACTGCAATCAGCACCAAACAAGAAGTCCTCACAGAGACTTTAATAAGAGTCCAGCTAAAATAGCCTAGAGTCTTCTTTAACAGGTGCTACATTATTTACACACAGTTCATTCTGCTGATATGTCCAGTTTAACTTATTCTACTTTCAGCAACAATTATCTGTTGTTTTTTCTCTCCTAAGGGATAATCTATGACAATGATCAGTCCAATGTGCTGTGAATATTCACATCATTTGGAAAAAAGGAATTTGGGAAGAAGAATCTTTTTTAATGAGCTATGGTCTGCTTAATTGGCAACTGGACACCAATCAATGGCCATATGCTCGTGGGCAGGAGATAGGCATTAATTAGTGAAAACGTGATTTTCGAGACAACGCCAAAAGCAAGAGCTTCAAGGCGCTGGCGTGGATTTCACTGACATATTGGTGTGCCCACATAAGAGGGCTGGGTGCAGCTGAAAATTGGATTGAAAGATCTAGTAATCACAGGCGCGCGCACGGACACCAGCGCGTGCGCACATGCACCTTTTGAAATTTCTCAACAGGTCCACGGGGGTTTGTAAGACTTCTTCCACTCTCTCTCTTCCTCTCCCTCTCCTTCCTCTCTCTCTCTTCCTCTAAAAACCACAGAGCTGCCGGCTCGCGCGCGCTCCGCAATTATTCCTCTCGCGCAGAAGAGTGCCGACCGCCGCAAGCTCAGCACGGCGCCTCTGCCTCCTCAAAACACACCGCTCCTCTGCCTCCGCTCAAGCACTGCGACTCCGCGAGGTTAACAGCCCCGCATACGGACTCTGAACGAAGCCCCAGCACCCGGACAGAGCGTTCGTCGGGGGCAACGCGGACGTGGTTTTTGAGTTGGCTCAAGCAGACGACAAATGCTGGAGACCCGCACACGGTGCCCCCAGACCCGGTGGGGAGGGAGACACGCAGCGCTGTGATGATGGGACAGTTTACGGGCGGATGCTACCTGAGTTTGGGCATCCTCGTGCTTCTCGGCTCGCGAGTCCCGGCTACCCAAGCACGAGGTAAGAACCACTCTTTTCATGTGCAGAATATGTGGTCAGTGAGGAGGAAACGTGCGTGTGGCTCCACAGAATGTGTTTGGGACCGTGGTTGTAGTTGGTTTTTCATTCTGAGAAGTGATATTAAGCACAGAAGTCAGACATTTTGCTGAACGATGAATCTGAATTATGACAAGTTTCCGTCTTCATGTGCCACGCGCTGCCTGGGCGTCAGAGTTTGTGATTTGTTTGTGAGTGTCCGCTGCTTCTGGAGGAGGAAAACGATGCAGACATCCCCCTCAGTTTGCTGTGTGTGTTCATTTATTCAAATGCCATTTGTCTACCAGTTGTCATTTAAAAGTGTCCATTATACCTCAGGATAACTGGTTATAATTAAAGACATGGTTAATAAAATTCACTTAGACATGGAGGTTGTGCAGAGTACAGCAACACGCTCTGATAACAGCTTCTGATCCACTTCACCACGCTAACATGCAACAAAGCAGCTTATTATTTCATATCCTGCTGTAAAAACAGTGCTTAACATTATTTTCCCTGCATATTGGGTTGTTTTTTCTTTCTTTTATTTATTTATTTCTTTTTAAATTGAGCAGCTAATGCAAACACACGTGGCCAATTGCCACAGGGCCACAATAACAACATCACAAAATGGTTCATTGAGAAGTTGAACTGGTGTGGAAATATCAGCAAAAGCGTCCGGCTTCTCCCTGTGTGTCCTATTCTGCTCACTTACTTAGCCTGAGCTATTGTTTCTCACTGTATTCTCAAGGTTGGTTATATGGAGATAATTGCTCCAGGGCTGGGTTTGCTTCTGCAAATTCTAATTGATTTCAGTTGCTTTGAAAGCTTGGGATGCTATTTATTTAAATTTCTCAGACGTGCGCAGAAATGTGATGGTAATAAAAGGCAGCCAGTGGGATTGTCTTACCGAGGTCTAACTGTGTTGTAGGAGAATGTTTTTGTGAGTGATGGAGCAGAAGTTTCTGGTTTTATGTGGTAACATTTTCAGATGTAAGCCTGAGAGAGAACTGAGATGTATCCGCAATCTTTAATAGTGTTTTCATTTGGTCAGTGAATGGATCATTGTGAGCTCTTTTCCTCTTTCCTCTGGTGCTTCTGTTCTGACCTATTGACATCCATTCAGCTCACATGGCCATGTAACAAAGATGCATTTGCAAGTCAATTAGTTAAGTAGCCCTAAGGTTTTCATTTTTGCATTTTAAGTTTGGAAAATTAGCTTCAACTTGAGAATTTGCATAGCATAAATATTATATCAGGCATATGTAGCTTATCTTCAGGGCAGCTTGCATGTGGAGATCAGGAGGCTTCTTGTCGCTCGTTTTTTAAAGTTTGCCTTCAAGGTTTCGGAAATAGCCTTTCAGATCTGGCTGTGCTTTGTGTTTACATGACCAATATCTCCCCAGCTGCTTCATCTCTCTGCAAAACTGTGCATTACGCTTGAAAGCGGTGACCTGCGCTTGGCAGCAAAAACAATAATGTTGGGTATGCATGAAAGTAAAATGTGTGTGTGTGTGTGTGTGTGTGCAGAGTGTAGTTTTGATAAGCTGCAAAGGTATATGGTGTTATACATCTGCCAGGTTTTAAAGCCAGGCCTGCGTTTGTGATGGCTTTCTGCCAGGCTGTAAAATAAATATTTATGTCAGGCGATGATATGGATGTCAACAGTCAAATACTTTATGCAGAAGTGAGATGAGATGAAATGGAAATGGCACACTCCACAAAAAATGGACTAAATAATGTAAAGTGTGCAGGAGAGGCCAAGCTTTGGAGCATGGTTGAAATGAAATATTGGGTTTCTTGCCACACACACACTCTCTCCAATACAGTTAATTTAACTCTCACACAGAAACCAGGATGTGATGAAGTTTATTCTTTGCCATGCAAGGGTGAGACTTAATCATCACCTGCAAATGCAGTGTTCAGCTCAGCAGGCTGTGGGAACATTAACCGGAGATTAATCCTTTCTGGAAAATCCCAGAAAAGTGCGATGTTGGGGGATAAGTGGAGACGGACTGAGCATGTTCACCTCACCTTGTTACATTGTGAGTGATGACATGTAGGTAATGAGGTGAGCGAAGTGTGGCTTAAGTTATCTATGTGAGCCACTTTGGATTCTGTGCACTTTATATATGGGCTGTAATCAGAGCTGCAGCTATCCAATATTTTAGTACTCGAGTATTCTACTGAAAATCCCATCGATTAATCGAGTAATCAGATACAATACATTTTTGTCTAGTTAAAGAGCAGTTATTTATCAAATTAAAATTTTTCTCTTTAAGAAATATAATTTTCTGATACAGCATGTCAATAAGAGCACTTGCTTTGGTAGTTTCAAAATCTGTAAACACACTTTGACACATTTTTTGTGCCTTGTTCATCTCATCAAATGTTGCGGACCCAAATGGCACCTGTTTTGTAGAATGACCCATTAGTCTCCAAACTCCAGAAAAGAAGCTAGATTTGTTGCTAGTTGCTATTTGTATAAGACAGGCATGGGCAAACTACGGCCCGGGGGCCACATGCGGCCCGTTAAATGTTTTAATCCGGCCCGCCGAACTTGAAAAAATTAAATGAATAAACCTTTTTTTATATAGATAGTTCACATTTAATATCAAAATACCACACAAACAATTTTGACACAATCTTTTATTATTATTTGTTTTTTCCTTTTTAAAACCAAGACAGAAAAAACGTGTTTTTCAGTAATTCCGTTGTTCCGTTATTCCGTTTTTCCGTTTTGGTTTTAAACCAGAAAAATATAAAAACAAGTCCTTTTTTTTTTTTTTTAATTTTGTTTTCAAACAGAATAATGATAGAACGAACCATACACAGATTAACAATCCCATTATAATTCCATTCTCTCATATTCTAATTTTAATTTCAAAACAAAATCAAGACAGCGAAAATTTGAAAACGAAAAATTGAATTACTAGTCGTTATCCTTTTTCCGATTTTGGATTCTAAAACGGATATGAACAAATGATACCCTGATAGTTACCAAAGCACTCCATCCATCTGCTCCTGGTCCGGCCCCTTTGTCAAATGTTAGAACCCATTGTGGCCCATGAATCAAAAAGTTTGCCCACCCCTGGTATAAGAGGTAGCTTGAGGGGTCTGAAAACTCTCTTAATATGGCCTCAGCACTATTTGAAATACCACCCTTTGATCTTTTTTAAAATTAAATGATTCCTCGAGGCGGAGAAAACTACTTGAGTATTTTTTGTAATCGAGTACCTCGAATCATTCGAGGAATCATTTCAGCTCTAGCTGTAATGGTTGAAAAGAGCTTTTCACATTTTCAGGAAAATTATTCCAACAATCAAAAATAGAAGTGGAGCTTTCACAACATGAAGGAAAGGCCTGATATAAAACTGTACGTGCAACAGATCTATTCTCTCCATTGTGAAGGTATTTATAGGGATTTTTCACAGCAGTTGAAGTGTGAGATTTGTCATCACAACTTCCCAAGTCAGTTAATGCTTTGGAAAAACTTGAAAACGCTATTCAACATACTCCACTCAGCTTCCAAAACACTCCCTATAGCACCAATATGTGCTAATCCACAGCTGGATGAAGGCCTCAGCAAGTTAAGCAGATGTACGGTTGTTGGAGTTATGTTTGCTATTAACCACCGTTCCCAGCGCTCTAGTTAAAGCTGCTTTTCATGCCTCCGAGCCTCGGTAGCTTGGCTGCAGGCACTGTGTTTTTGGTTGTACCACTCTTGTGAACAGAATTTCTAAGAAACACCTTCAGGGAATGTCTTCATACTTAGAGCAAAGATTTACCTGGGCTTGAAAACTAACTGGTTAATATTAATGTAAAAAGGTTACGATCCTCACGAGGACACAAAACAAAGACTTTGGCTTTAACTCTTCAACTTAAAAGCTTGTTATGGAAAAAATAACAGGAAAAACAGACAGAATGAGTTAAGAGTTTTGATTGGGGCTTCACGTCTCCATCCATCATGATCTTGCTAATACTTGATCTGTCTGCATTTGTCTGCAACGTATATGCAGATCAGTCCATGCAGATCCATAGATGGAGAAAATCACAGTTAACCCATCAAATGTACAATATTTTACAGTGTTATTTCTAGGGATGTAAATCACAAGTTTCATGACGATATGATACGATAGCAATTCTTTGGACAACGATATGATATTTGACGATATCACAAAGTCTGTCACGATACGATGTGATACGATACGATTCAGAAGCCTTTGATCGATTTAAGACAATATAATGTCCTCACTGAACACAATCAGCAACATTTCACCTGAGGCAAGAAAGAAATACAAAACAATTTTGATAGTTTTATTACTGAAATGTGAAACGATGTGCTGACCTTTGGGTATGACAGTTTGTAGAGGATTATAGCCATCTGTATGATCTAATTATGTTTTAAAATCAAAACTGGTTAAATTCAGGTAAGGTGCTTTTTTGCCCCCACAATTACCTTATGGGTCTGACTGTTATACTGTAATGTTTGATCATTATATCAAGTAATGATGCAACACTATCATTAAAAAATACTGATTACATAAATTTTATTATTGACCTCCAACATTTGACAATTTTCTGTTAAACCAAAAATGTGAAACTTTGATTTTAATTAAACCCAAACATTTCTGTTGTTCAAAATTAGAACTATCAACTTAACTAACTTAACATGGATCGTTTTTTTCTTTTTTACTGTGATGCCTGATAACCACAGTTTGTATGTCAGTGTGATCAGACTTTGTTTCACTGTGTAATAGTCGATGTGGAGGAGGAATGACACTAAGCTCTCGCTGTTTTACTTTTTAACTTTATGAAATTTCATGAATCAGTGCACTACAAAATCAAAAAAATTATGAGATAACTCACTGCAGTCATGTGATAATGCACTCCTGTTGTGTGTGCAGCATGCATCCTCTGCAGTCAGGTCGACCGTATCTTACCCGGATACAGGAGAGCTATTTTATGATTGGCCGATATGTCTGGCTCTCTTTTAGCTCTGTGATGCTAACAGCGTCTTGCTACATGTCCGCCTACAGTGGTGTGACTCGGTGGGCGCTAAACAGTACATTTTACAGCAGGAGAAACATAAGGTGTCAGACAGTGAAAAGGTTCAAATGTGTGTCTCATTCGCTGAGTGCGTGAGGCTTGAGAGGAAACTTCAGAACGACTTGCGGTTAGCTGGAAACGGACATGCGTGTCCGGTCGGGATTTCAAAATAAAGGCGTACATTAAAGACCACGATGTTGATCGATGTTTCGACTTTCCATCGATGTGATTTGATCATTGCTTAACCAATCGATGATTCGATGTATATCGATGGATCATTACACCCCTAGTTATTTCAAATTTTAACATTTAGAGTGAAACACTGGTTACTGAATTACAGTAATTTTACAGTAAAGATGTAAAATTTACTGTAATATATGTACAGCATTGTACAGTAGTTCAGCAACAAGATACTACTTAAGTTATTCTATACAGCTTTGGTTTCACTGTTATGTACTGTAAAGTATGTACATGTTAATTACATAGAGCAGTTTACTTTACACTATTGTGAAGTATTAGGTTGTAGGGATGGGCATTGATAAGATTTCATTGATCCCTCATGTGAATTCTCTGTACAAAAAGTAGGCTTTACTTTTTCTATGTCAACATTTTATTGAGTTTATAAGTAAATATGAAATTGGTCACCGGATATCTCTGAATGTAAATAGATAAAAGCAGATAATGTTTGTGCACTCTTAGTGTCCTTTTTGGTAAAGTGAAGCCAAGCTTTCAGTAACTTCGAGCTCTCTGCCATTGTCTAGGAATTCTTCTTCTGAGTGATGAGTGTGATTGACGTGAGGTTAACATAAGGTCTGGCAGCTCCAGCCGAAAGTAAAGAACCAACGAGGAAATCATCAAGCAACAGTAAATTACTGTGAAATAATGCAACCTGTAGCCAGTGGTTTACTGTAAATTTGCAGCCAAACATTTCTCTTTGTGAGCTTTCTTCAAATGTGAATTAATAAATTGTACTCCCACTAATTTATCCAGTAACCTTTTCATGATTGGACCCTTGGCTAAGATAAAGATAAACCTCCATTAATGAAAAGTCATTGTGTCCATGGTTCATTTCAAACAGGGAGAAAACGGACACAAAGGAGAAAGCCTCAAAGAGCAGCAGAGGAGGGATCCTCTCCCACGACAGAAGACTTGCAGTAGATCTAGTATTCCCACAGGAAGTTATTCACAGGCATTATGCATGACAGTGTAGAGATAACAGCCTTTTCTCCATGTAACATACAGAAAATCTAGCTTTACTCAACTCCTTGACAGTTTAACTCCACAAGCTGAATAAGTCTGGACAGGCATGAATGGAAACTGCAGTGTGGCTGATTTGCAAAGGTATTTTTCTGAACAGCTTTAATTCTTTGGAATTGAAACAAATTTGATGCAGGAAAAACGCCAGGTGTATCCTTTAAATTGGGCTACCTGGATGGCAGTAACTACCTGGGCAGACAGCTTGATTTAGAGCAAGAATAAAGTCCTAATGGGCGATGTAAGGTTATCGGGGTGAAATCAATAATGTAACCCTTACTGGGACACGGTCGTGACAGCACTGTAAATTCATGTAACAAGTCAGCGAGGAGGAAGTTACTGCATAAAGAGGAGAGGGAGAAGTGCCGGCCACAAATGCCTCTGATTGACCTTTTATCATTGGACAGGAGGAAGTAATCAGCAGGAAGCTCGGCGATGTCTTATTAGAGTACTAGATAAATCAGCAAACACTTTGAAACAAGACAATGCAATGATTTGATCCGGAAAAGGCAGCAAAATCTGCGTCATACCTCCATGTCACCACCGCCCTCCACAAAACCTGACCATGTACCTTGAGGCGGACTGATTGGTTGGTCGGTTGATTAGTCAGGCTGATTAATAGCATTTTGAAATAATTGGTTGAATTGTTCACACAGCTGATTAAAAATTAAATGTATCATATCTTCAGACACTGCAGGCAGCATCGGCAGTGTGGGGTGTTATTGGACATGGAACCGTGTCCAAGAGAATCATGCTTTAAGTTGGAAGATGGGTTTTCAATCTGAAGTTCCGGGAACTTGGGCTCACTGGTGTTTTGGCTTGAAGTGTTACCCAGCAGGATGCATCCCTCTCAAACATATCATCATTTGATATTTACCTGTTGATCAGAATCGGACATTTGAATCAAAAACTAAACTTGGATGTGTTCCCAAGAGCTTCTGTGTTTTGTTGTAAACAGGATATCCACTGACACATTCAGCTGAAGGTCTCCAGTTTACAGGGTCATTCTTTAAACTGGAACACTGGAAGCTGACAGGGACACATTCAGACAATCAGGCTTAGGGATGACCATTGTTTAGGAGTTATTAATAGGGTTGCACAATATTAGATTTTTTGCTGATATCCGATATGCTGATATTCAACAACCCATTTAGCTGATACTTATATTTTTTTCTGCACACATAATTGCAGAGATTATCAACTCTGTTCTGTATTGAAAGCATTGCATTGTATTATGGCGCATACTTTAATCACTTTTGTTGTGTAATATTAACTTTTTGTGCAAAATTGGAAAAATATATATATGAAACTTTATCTTTATGACGATTGCTTCCAAACCAAAAAATCCAAAAGAGAAATCCTTCTTGAAAGCTGAAAGCTCTTTGTGAGAAAATCGTAACATTACCAGCAACCAGAAAAAAATTATGCCACTTTCACAATTGACAGGCAGTAAGTGTAACCTGTAAGTGTAAGTGTAAGGAAAAAATGAGAATTGCAACTGGAGGGCCAAGTTGAATAAAATGGTTTACTTTGGTAAATGGTAAATGTGCCTAAATGAGCCAGCTACATGTACCTTACAGACTGCTGCCTAAATTCAGGTTTAGCTTAAAACAGGAACCAAATATGGGACAAAAAATACCAGCAGCTTCAGCCCAATATTTTATCAGTTTATTATATCGGTGGAATGCGGTGTGTTGTTTGATATCTGATATTTTATTTCCAAGCCATACTGATAATATGTTAATAATATCATGCATCCCTAGTTAGTTAACCAAGTCAATCACAGCTAGGTGTCACTTTCTTGTGGATAAAGGGAGGGGGAAATGAAAACACTGTGGCTGCTCCAACCAATCTAAGACCCTTGCTCCTGTGGTTGAAAAGCACATAGTTCCTCAAAAAGTTCCTGGTTCCTGCCGACAAAAAGTTACTTATAACCCTCAGTGTCCCAGCTTTAGACGTAACCTGAATCACTGTCTTTTTAGAATGATAACGTTTTTGTTGGTCTTAAATAACAACGCATCACATTCAAAATGCTTCCTGGCTGTTATTGGCGTTCATTAAGTTATGACGTATGGAGTAAGGCAGCTCAATATTGCTTCTGACATAAATATCCGTCATGTTCTAAAATCTATAGCATAACTCGATGTGTTTTTCTTTTTCATAAATAATTAAGAATCCATCTAAAACATGATGCTGGCTAACATACTCTGGGATTGTAATTTGCTGGAATGATGGAATAATACATGACTTTTTCTCATTTGTCATTGAATTATTAAATAGTTGCTTATTGTTATAAGAAAAACTTGGATACTGGTAGAACAAATCGACAGCCGGGGAGGCCGGATTTTCTTCACTTCCAATCTCTTGTTATTATACTGCCACTCTGATCCTGAGAATGAAAAGACAGATTACTAGCATCCAGGTATTGATAATGCCGTTATAGGGCAGTTAGATTTGACATTTCTCTAACCAGACTTTCACGCATGCTGCTGTTAAAGAGAAAGCTTTAACTACACAGCAGCGCTTCACATTGAATGCCCAGCTTCCTAAAATCTCTGATCACAAATGCGCTTTTGACTCTTTCAAATTGGACGGTTTCTTTTGTCTGAGCTTTCCGATGACGCTCATGCCGCCATTATTTCCCCAGAATAACACTGTAGCTCGAGAATGGGTGAAGAGAGAGGAAAAAAACGGAAGCTCGAAGTGGATAAAGAGAGAGAGCAAGAAAGGAGCAAAGGGCAACAGAGTCATCTCTGCCATGTTTTATTTATCCCCCCAAAAATGACTGCCAGACGCTCTCTCAAGCTCCAGCTTTGATTCAACTGACATCTCACATGAGATGAATTCATGAGCGCAGCTGGGCTGGTTTCCACAGCTGGTTCTATTCTGTAGAAGATCGCATGGCCGTCATGTTGCCCAGCTTCACTACTGTATTATTCAAAGAGAATCCATTTCTCCATCCAGCTCTCCACCAACCCCGCTCTCTGCCATCACTTCTTCTCCATGTTCAGAGGGATCTGAGCTCAGCGCCGGCCACACAATGGTCGGAAACACTTCCTGAGGAGGAAATGATGAGGAATTTGGGTAAAGGAAAAACATTGAGTTTGAAAGTAAACATGCAAACACTCATTAAGCTGATAAAGTGTGATGAGAGTCCGTATTGGATGAATCTAGTGCTGTAATCAAATAGCTATTGTTTTCCGTCGTTGGGATATTGGGACTTTGGAATCTGGTCAATAGATAAGCCTTTGTACATGATATTCCCGAGAGAAGCAGGATTGATTGGAACAGAATCCCTTTGTTTGCTCCAGTATAAAACAATGCTTTCATTATCTGTCTGTTGATGTAGCTTCATATTTTTGCAGAATCCCATTGTGGTTTATGGATATAGATTAATGGAGGCTTCTTCCCCACTTTGCAATCAGGATTTGTCTTTGTTGTTGATATTCTCTCCACATAATTAGATTCAGCCATTTCTGGCATTTTATTGTTTGGAGTCAGCAATTATTGGAAGAGTCAAGACTTTTTGGCCAGGTTCCAAAACCCTTTATTAGCTGCTATCTCCTAATGTGTAGCTAAGTAGAAAAATGCTGTTACCTGAAGATATACAGCTGAATGAGATGAGTTATTTAATTGCTACATAGATTACCATCAGCCAAAATTTAAGAAACACTTTGTAATGTTTGCAAGATGTCCGAGACGGCAGCTGAGGCCTGTACATGAATGCTCTTTATGACTGGAGGTATTGGAGCAACATGAGCTGAAAGGAAACACTGGGATGTGAGAAGCAGCTCCATTTCACAGGTGATGATTAACAATGCCCTGAATCTATCACATGATGTATATTATCACCACCACCCACTTAGTTTGGTGTCCCAACAATATTTTGTTGTTTCTGGAGAAGTTCGATGGAAAAAAAAGTTCTGTGTAAAGTCAGGTTGATAGTTTGTTTATACAGACACAGCTTGCCACAAAAATGTTTGGACATTTTGTAGATTTAAGTGCAAGCATGAATTAGGGATGAACATTTTAACTATTTGCTAATTATTCAAAGACTTTTAGCTTCCCCTGCTGATACAAGAAGATATAGATATGGTTTATTGGCATTCCTCTATGAACTCTTTGGTGCTGCAGGAGTCTGCATTTCTGAATCTTGCAGGGCCTCACCTGCTTTGCTTTCTGGCGACATTATGGAAGTCTTTTGTTATTAAAGGGGCAAAAAGTTAACTGTTTTAAAGGGGACATATCATGCTGATCCCTGATTTAATACTTACATATAATATAATAAATTTGAAAACAAGACCTTTCACCCCCTGAATTTTCAAAAAAATGAGATATTGTATTTTTTCTGATATCCTAGAACGAGATTTGATGCCTCTGAAAATAGGTCATTGCCAATTGGCCGCGAGATTTCGACCGACGTGACAACACGAGGATCCTTTCTTTTTATTGGAGTAATCTGATAAAGCAGCTCCTCCTCTGTGATGTCAGTTAGTCACACAACCGCCACTGAGGGATACACCCACCAAGAGCCGGCTGACTGAGTGCTGGATGCAGGGACTCTGCTCTGCTGAGCAGCTCGGCTTTACATGGTGAATTAGCAGTTAAAACACTGTAGTTTTAGTAGACGTCGTAATACTTGTGAGACTGTAATATTTGCATGCTTGTTCTGACATGCACTGTGAACATGGACCACAATAATGCTGCGGTAATAACATAGTGACGAACTGACGGTAGAGGCGATCTTTAGACTACACTTTCAGCATGATGGATAAAACAGACAGAGAAAAGTGAAGGAGCAGGATGGAGCCTTGTTATAGAAATAGTTTATTGGTGAAGTCTGCCTATATTTCCACGTATAAACTATACATGTTACAGTACCAGTTTGACTCACCACACTGAAGCGTCCTGAGATGAACTGTGTCGAGGTGGATTTTCTTCCTCCTGAGCTGCAGAACCGTCCGGGTCTGACTCGGGGTCCAATACAAAAGGACGTATCCTACACTCTGCCATTTAATTAGTGCTATCAATGCCTTAAGGTGAAGTTTTGGCAAACAGAAAACTCGCTCGGTCTGCCCCATCCAATATGACGATTTTGTAAATACTGCCATGCTGCAAAAACTGCCCCCTGGCTCTACCCCCTCCGCCCCTCTGACAGAACTGACCAGTCAGAGCACAAAGGGCTGTGACGTGAGGTAACTGGAGATCATTCTCCAAACGGAGCGTTTCAACGAGATCTTCAGAATGGCCTAAACTGAGGATATTGAGAACGCTATTGTGGGGCAATGAAGGAACTAAATGACTTGTACTGAGGGTAGAAACGCTTTACAAGCATCCTAGTCTGGCATAGTGAAAAGGAGAAACAAGCATGATATGTCCCCTTTAAGGTTTCCTACAACCACTGTGTGGTAGCTATTTCACAAAGGCAAAACACTGAAGAGATGAAATATTAGTTACATGAACTATTAAATTATTCCCATATTTGAAAACCATGACTCATCCCTAACATGAACACAGGATTTGTAGTTTCAGTAACAAGATTTACTTTTAGCTGCTGCATCACTTTGACACAGGAACCAATATCCAGGATCCAAAACCACATCATACCACCTTACCTTAATCAAATATAACCCTTCAGACAGCGCTGACCCTATAGCCTCAGTTCTTGTACCTAAAACTTCCTGCAGACTTCCACAGAGGAGTCACATGATTTTTTTTGTGACTTGTCTGTGAGCTGATTTATAGAGTTTGGTTGTCCTACCTGAAGCTGCAGGACAACCATGCCCCCTGTTGTTTGACAGTATTGGGCCAGTATCCCAGGTGTGTAACAGCATGAGGTCCCTTCATCCCAGTTTACCAACTTCTGGGCTCACTGATCTCTACAGCCCAGTACATGACCTTGCTCTTTTCTCAGTCCATGATGGGATTTTTAAAAAAATACCTTATCAAGGGCTGGGAGGCACTGTTAATCAAAGAATAAAAGTGATTACTGTTAATATTCTAATTCTGTTCAAAATTAAGTGTTTAGACCTGATGAAAGTCAGCCCCTCTGTTACTGCAGTGGAAAGTCTTTCATCGTAGAAACTACTATTTGGGCTTCAGGGACTTTAGCAACTTTTTCCTGCTTCAGTCTCAGGTAGAAATAAATCTTCATCAGGCTCTCACTGTCTCATGAAGCAACTTTAACACTAACCATAGACAATATAATATACGGATGTGGACTGTGACACAGACTCTGTGATGTCACACTTTGGTTTGTGAAACAGGGTTTTGAAGTCTACTGTTGTTGGAGGTCCATATTGGTCTCAGCCTGGCTTTGTCTGAGGTAGGGCTTTTAGCCCTTTTTGCTGACTGCTATAGGGTTCCCACCCATTAGTCAAATCAGCCACACCCTTACGCCAAGCTCACATTGGCTTCGGAACGGTTGCAGTCCAGATACCGTGTGGATTTTCCGCAAGTTGCCACTCACATCAGCTCCAGATAGAGGCTGCAGCTGGCTCCGGTGCCGGGTGCGGGAAGGGCACTCTCGAGAGCAGATGCTCACATGGGTTCACGTTCTTGTCTGGACTTGCGCAAGAGCTTTATTCCTCTAATGTTTATTATTTTTAATAAGGTTACTTTTTTCTTTTCTTGTATTATCCTTATAATAGTATGGGATGTGTCATATAAAATGGGATGACTTTCCACTTCAAGGATGAGTCTCTCGTCATCCCTTGTTGCCAAAATGCGACCTCGTGTCACGGGGTGTGATGTAATGTTACATTTACTACTAGCACGACTGTGCTGTCAAAGAATAGTCAAGTTACATTTGTTTGTAAACTGATTTTATTTTAAAAAACAACAGATCTTCATGCCACCTGGTAAGTCACTTCCTGTATAGCTCGTCATATTTCATTCAGCTTGACGCAGACCCTCTGCAGCGTCCAGGACAGATAGACTTCTTGCAGATTTTTTCCGTTGTGCCGTATGGCTCCCTCAACGATGAGAACTAGAGCCTTATTTAGCAGTGTTTTTGTGTGAAAGTAACGCGCTGAAAATTCTCTAAATAAAACGTGAATGCAGACCAATATCAGATTTTTCGGTGGGAGTCCCTTTATTTGTGTTTTTGGTCAAGTAAAAAATGGCCCCGTCTGAGTGCAGAGGAAACCAGCAGAGGAGCAGGGAGGGGGTGTTTGGTGCGAGCTCTCTGGGCTTCTGCTGCACAAAATCTCTGCTGTAGGGGTAATTTCTGCCCTAAACCTTGTGATAGGACCCAACTTGTTCCATCCCGGAGTATCATTTTAAGAGTTCAACACCTTAAAAATAAGAATTATGAAAGTCCCGCTGTGTTTCTGTGCTTGTGGTGTGTGTGATGTTTCTGGTGCTTCTGACCCAGCCTCTAGTGGACACTTGAGAAACTGCAGTTTTTAATACTTCTGCTTGGCTTAATGTTTTAAAATTAGAGGTTAATTCTTGGTAAAAACCCTGCACAGAGAACAGAGAGCCTGTGATTTACACCAAATCATAGTTAAGGACTTCACTGTTGGTCATTTGGCTTTGGTACCTCACAACAACATTGTGATAAAGCCTTCCACCTTTTGTTGTTGTGCTACATCTTCAGCTCTTACATTTAATTCTTTAGTTTTACATCTCATCTGCAATCCCAGCTGTCTTTTCCACCCGTGGAGTGGAGCACATTTGTGAAAACTTTTCAGCTAATTATGTGAGAAACTTGAGAAGACATGCTGCGTCACATTTGCACCTTTGCCATAACATCATACTGCTGTCGTGATTCCAGTGTGTTGGCTCAGTCGTGGATCTCTGGCGTACATTCATTGCAACATACAACCCAGCGATTATACTTTCATCACTCTGCATCATTTATACATGCTGCATCATACATACTGCATGTCTGCTTGGATGCGCTCTAATGTGGTGCTTTGGAGAGTGATGGTTTGTCAAATGTTTCCATCCTGGTCGCCACTTGCAGGTTTCTGCCTCTCAGCCTTGAGGCTCTCTGTTCGATAAGAGCGAGCATTGCTGTCATGTGTTTCTCTAATAACACTGAAAAGGAAGCCTTGAAGAAAACTGCCCATCCACAATGCACCATTCAATGCCTCACTGCCTTACTCAAGGGCATCGGCACAAAGGCAAGATTCACACCTTCCAACATTCTACCTCAATGCCACACACACACACACACACACACACACACACACACACACACACACACACACACACACACACCCAAACCGCCTCTGTCTCTTCTAACTTCCAGTTTGGACCTGTGGGCCGCACTTTTTGTTTCCTCTAAAGTGCTTTTATTTCATAAACACCTTGTCCCTTCATCCTTTCTCGTTGTCCACTCCTCCCCCTCGCTGTTCCTTCTCGATGTAATTTACCTTCAGAGGATTGTTGCTGTGACAAATGTTTTGGTTCTGGTATCATTTCTCAACTCACCTGGCTGACGGGGAGAGGCGAGCTGAGCGTGGAGAGGCAGAACGAGGGAGCGCCGATTGTTAGGAGGAGAAAGAGGAGCAGAGGGAGGAAGGGAGGGGGAGAAGGAGACAGATAGGAGGGTTACAGTGCAGAATACTTAAGTATCTCATGTTATCAGTAACTGCCACGGCAGTTTGTCAGTAACAGTGAGCACCTGTCACTACTCTCCCTGATGAATTAATTTCAAGAGTAATCAAAAGCAAATACATATTTAATGACTTTTGGATTAAAGCGGGGGCACGCTGTTTGTTTACGTGTGTGAGTAATACTGGAATGTTTTCATGCTTCAGTTTCAGTGTCAAGTGAGAAAATATGATGAAAGTAAATGAAAAAATAAACACACACATAAAGACATCAGTGAATATTTTTTTTATTTTTCGTCTGATGAGGAACAGAAAGTGAAGCTTATTGGAAAAACATCAGAAATGACAAATGAAAGGAATCCACAGAGGTTACCATGGGATTAGTTTCCTTGTTAGAGTCTCAGCAGCTCCCAAACCAGGTACATCGTGTAACATGTGCTGTCATGGCTCTACATAAAGCTGTCAATGACTGTGTTAGCTCCAAGATGGTCCGTCTCAAGAGGAGGGACTAGGATTAGTTATTGAAACAGGAAATAGGTGAAAACATACTTACAGTTTTGAGCACTGGAATTTAAAAGCACCACCAGCAATCATGGATGTGTTTTATTCCCATACTGCATCCATTTCTACAAAAGAAAGAAAAAAAAAACAAAAAAAAACAACAACCTTCCAAAGCAGCACAGAGTAGCTTACCAGTAGCCTGCAGCTCTTTAGTTTTGAGTCATCATGGTGGCTGCTGAATACGGAAATGACAGAACAAGAATAAACAGCTTAAACAGAACAAGTAAATCCTCCTGCTTCCAAAAAGTCAACAATGTGGCAACATTTATCCATCCCCGCGAGACTCCTCTGTGCAGCAGAAACATTAAAATGACAGGTTTACATGCACAGAATATACCGGCTTCAACCCTCCAAAAAAACTCATCCCTCTATATTCATACTCTGCTGTTTGCATGAATAAATAACCAATAGACCCAGAAACACTGAGCTTAACATCCTACAGTTAAACTCTGCCTTATGATTTGAAGCTAGTTCGTATGTTCGGTGTTTTGAACCGGATTGTAGTGTTGGTTCTGTAAAATATTTCTTACTTCAAGATGCTTTTAGATTTCTGCCCATACTACACTGTGAAATGCTTTAATATAAATAATGGGGGGGGGGGGGGGGGTTGCCATACTGAATGTGTGCAGATTTTTAAACCTCTACATACTTATATGTTGTAGAAATCCTTGAATCTGTCTCTAAACTGATCAAAGCACTTCATTCTTAAAGTAGTATGAGGCTTTTGGATTTTTAGATTTTGGAAAATGATCTAATTGCGTTTTTTTTAGACCAATATTGTGATTGTGATTTAGCATGCAATTTTTGGGAGGGGGATGTTTATCCTCTACATTATTTATTTAACACAAACAATAAAATGTTCTATAGTATAACCAAGCCAACAAAGGATACTGTCAACATCTTAACAAGTCTTTCCTGTAGGCCAGGCCTAAATGTTATGATGAAATGATATGAACTGATGCATGAATTGAAATGAACAACGTATCTTCAACCATTACAATCACAGTAGAATATTGACTGATTGATTTAACTTCAAGCAGAATGAGAGGCCTGGTACGAACAATAATCTAAAAAGTAAATATGAATCCTCTCTTCTATGAATCTCACACTAAATAAACTGCAGAAATGTGAATAAGACCAAATCTCTGGCTTAACCATTTAGTCAGCATGTGGAATGACCTGTTTTGTAAAATGAAAAAGAAACACTGTGTGAACATACATATCAAATGTATTAAAATCTTACTGATCTTTTATCAGTAACAAAACACAAACTAAAGTGCAGAAATGTAAATAAAAAGTTTTGACTCATTTACTGAAATACGTATACTTTTGGATTACTCTTTTTAAATCCACTTTAAAACCTTTTTTTTTTCTTTTTGAATTGCAGCCTTTGCGATTTGAAAATTGCATTCTCTTACATTGCGATGTCGGTTTAAATTTGATTAATTGTTCAGCCCTAATGAGGCCTCCACAAGATCTTTATGAGACTTGCTGAAATGATGAGGTCACCGCATAAGGATCTCCAAACTAGTTAAAGACACGTTTAACTAGTTAAGAGTGGTAGGTCTTAAACACCGCTGGCCAATCAGAGGGAAGGGGGTTTGTTGAGTGGGAAACTTTAAAGAAACAGCAGCTATAATGAAGATTTTCAGACTGAGGCTGAAATAGGAGTTACTACGGGGACACCAGAGGAACAAAATTAAGGCAAAAAGAAAGAAAAATACTCCCTCTTTAAATTATTCCACATTTTCACTTGAAATCAAGGATTGCCTGTCATCAGCCAGCTGATTGATTTGTCTGACTGTAGTAAACTATGCAGATATTTTTGTACCCCCCAGCCCTTCATGTCATGTGCAACATTATTAACTATTAGTTGATGCAGCTACCTATTATTACCAGAGCATATTAAATGCATTCACTGTCACACCCTTTGTGCCTGCTTTCCTCCTCACAGACTTAAAATGACCCAAAACCCCCTTTTTTTTTTTGATCCACTGCGTGTTTATTTTTTTCCCTAACAGAAAGTGTGAAACAGCCCGGCTCCAGTGAAACCACATCCACCAACACATTCTGAATGCATGAGCCTTGGAAGTTGTTGTCGTGTAAGATGAACTATAATCCCATTTAATGTTGCGGCTCTTTGTCTTTGTCCTGTTTCTGTCTCATGAACAGCGAGCTGCTGAAAGGTTGGTTATGGATTAGAGATGCTTTTTTTAAGGTTTGTCCACATTCTTCATATCTACAGCTGGTTTTATGTATTCAAGTGAAGTTTGCTCTCCTTTTTCCTCCAGTATAAAAAAATGATATGACTCTCGGAGCTGCAGAAAAGAACTCTGCCCAGCTATATTTCATGCGGCACTGTCGCTTCTCGATGGCCATTTGGTGCTTCTGAGAGTGTCAGAGACGCAGGATGGGCTTTAAGAGTCCCTCTCGGCACATGAAGCCTACATAATACCGCTTTGTAGTCGTGTGTGTCTGTAAGTTGTAAAACCAACAAAGCCATGTCATCATGAAATAAAACAGAAAGAGGGATTCCATCAGTCTTTGAAAATGATTTCTGTGTTCTTCAGAAGAAACGCTCAGTCCTGCAGACAAAAGAAAGAGATGCAGCAGCGCTGTCAAGTGCTAAACTGCAACACATTAAGCTCAAAGTTAAACTCAGATATGGGAAAAATGATGACTTCTATACTTTGTAGCATTCTCCGCTGACAGACTGAGCTAAAGGCTGATGGTTTTCCTTTAATCCATATTGCATGGGTGTTCAAAAAACAAGCATCTGAGATGAAACTAGCTGAAAATAAGTTTGCAGCCCAAAAACTCAGTAAGAAATTCTCCAGTGGGAGTGAGATTTAGTTAAAATCTGTAGAATTCAGAAACGCTCAGTTTCCCAAATGTGCGGATAAAAACACAGACAGAGGAGAAAGAGCAAATGCAGACAACAATCACAGAGAATTAACAAAAGAGCAAAGGGTTTGTTCATGAGACGAACAAGAAAAGGAGAGAAGATTATTTTGTTTTGCATTTCTAATGAAGTGGAAATGGCAAGAAAAAAGTCTAAATGTCAAGAATGAAGCAGAACCTTTAGAATAAGAGCCACCAGTGACTTTTCCTACATTTTAACTTAACTCCTCTGGCTCTGAGGGAGGAATATGATATCCTGAAAGATGATTTTTCTCCTCACATTACCTTTTAATTCTTCAAGAAAGAAGACTTCAAGTTTTTCTTTCATTTTCTTTTCCCTTTTGCCAGACACCTAACGACTTTGTCAAAATATTCACAAAAGACTGAAAAAGATGAAGCAGTTCATGCAGGAAAAAGATTTCACGGTACCTTAGAGTGGTAATAATTGGTACACTTGGACAAGTCTGTGAGAAGAAAAACGATTCAGGATGATTTTTTCAGACACTAGAGGGCGCTGTTTGCCTTGACCTTATGTTTGACGTCCTTACATCGAGGCAACAGGTCTGCCATAGTTTAGTCAGTGAGAAGCAGCTTGTTGGTATGTTTGTGTCATTAGCTATCAATGATGAGTTGTTTGTGTGGATGCGCTGTTCTGACTTTTTAAGCCCTGATACCAACACTCATCTGATGCTAATAGTAATTTAACATTTCTTAATATGAAGATGAGTCTGATAAGTTTAATTTGGTCTATTTAAACTTTTGAAACCAAGTAAAATTAAATATAAATGCATTTAAACTGACTTTATTATCATTTTATGGGATTATAAATGTGTGCTGAGTGAATCTCCAACACTAACAGGATTCAGTTTAACTGAGGATCAGCCAGGAGTAAAACCTGCACTTATTGCAAGCTACTGTTGGAGTTGTTGTCAAAACCAGCGTGATACTTTCAAACAGCTGAGCCGCTGTATTTATCTTCTTTCATGATTTTTCAGCTCTGCCTAAAATGCCCCAACCTACCAGCGTTGATGAAAACAGAAAGAGCATAGAACAGAGTTAAGCAGATCTGTCTTATGGATCTGTTCATCGGCTGTCAAGGATATCTGACAGAGGTCTTCAACAGTGGCTCTGCTGTAAAGCATATTGTGGAGGTATCGAGGGGGTCCATGACATTGTTGGTTAATAAGGCACATTTTCATAGCGGTAAATATTTGTTTCTCTCTTCTCAGTGAACCTTGCAAATAAGTTCAAAGTAGAAATTGAGACAAAAAATTGAGAATCAATATATCAGAATTTTTTGTTTGACAATATCAAAATCGAGATTTTTTGACTAAAAAATGTTTTATTTATAAATTCTTCATTTCTGTCTTTGTTTATAAACTGGATTGGAAAAAAAGTGACCACTTTTCTCCAGCAGAGGGTGAAATGTTGACGCGCGTGATGTGCATTTTATGAAAAAATAGGGCTCCTGATATAGTCTATAGACATTATCATCATCATCATTTAACTTTTTCACATGGTGTGGTGTTAAAAAAAGCAAACTAAAAATTGCAAAAAAACGTGAATATCGAAGAATCACTATTTAAAACAAAACCAAAAATCATAACAGACTCAGATCGCAAAGATAGTATATCGTCCCAGCCCTGATGAACCTGTGTATTTTCTGGATAACTTGGTACCGAATGCAAAAAAGCACTGTACATTTATACATGGCACTAGTCCAGGTGTAATATAAAACACAATTTAATGTACAACATTTATTAATAGACAGGGTCCCTGCTCCATCTCCCCATCAGAATGAGGGTCCTTGATGTGAAAAATGTTGTAGACCCCGATACCTGATATGACTTTTGGAGTCAGAATCAGAACCGGTAATGGATACAGTGATCAGGTCAGTGCACCCTGGGTGGTTTTCCCAGCAAAAAATTACTTTTGGTGGCAATGCTAATTCTGTTAGCCAGTTCATTGGATTTTTATAGGATTGTTAGCATCAAGCTTGCAGATCTTTGTAAAAACTGGTTGTATATTATAAACTGGATTCTGGTAAGGTTAAAAACCATCAAAGAAGTTAGGCTGTGTGTGCATTTGTGAAACTTTAAATCGAAAAAATATATTTTTATTTTATTTTTTTAATTTCTACATTGACTTTGTATTCAGTTTGCCAAACTAAACATCAACGTTCATGTAGGGCAGAAAACTAGTGCACGTTCCACATGGGTAGAAAACAACTTTGAAGCCCACAGAATTCAAGCAGTGCAGCTCAGATCGGGAAAATATTGATTATCAAATTTTAAGATTTTATCTTGAACAGTTTCTTTGGATAAATACATCATTCACAGATACCTGTGGAAAGGAGCCAGGATGTTGCGGCAACATTGATCCTGCTTTTGCCCTCCATACTCTCTGTTTGTCCAGTGTACACCAATGTCCCAACAGGTCAACGATTGTTTTTTTTTCTTTTTCTGCTTTTAACTTGCTCTTCTAACTTTATGATCCAGTTCAAGTATCTTTTGTATCCTTTCAAAATAAAAGCACATATGTTATTATTACAAGAAATCAAGTAACCTCGGTAAGAGGCAAGGAAAGGGTGAAATAAAGCCTGAGAAATAAAGCTTTATGAGGCCGTTTCTTCTCTCCAGCTCGAACATAAACTGGAACACACCCTTTAAAATCATGAATGAAAATCATATTCATAACCCAGCATGGTGAATCTTATCCTAAGCTGAGTGTGTTGTTAAATCCCAGCTGAGAACACATTTTATTTCACCACCGTTGATTTGGCAGCAGAAGAGACAGTTTCAGCAGCACCTTCAAATCTGTATGCCATCAGCAAGTTGGTCTGACATTGACTTCTTCTAAATATTGAAACGCACAGAATTAATAAACTGTACACAGGGTCATGAAGCTAAAAAACTTCAGACTAAGCTTAAATTAAAAGTCCTTTATTTGATGCTTCAGACAGTATGTTGATAAAATGTGTCATGCATGTCTGTCTTGTCGGCTAACTGTGCTTTTCTCTTCTGATGGCGGTAAAGCAGCAGTTTTCTTATGGTGAAGTAAAGATATTTTAGTAACTTATGGCTGCAGGAGATTCTTTTTGCAGAGCAGAAACAGAAAACTCAGTGAGATAAAGGGCACACCTGTGTTTGGAGGAGCGCTTTAAAACCCTGCTGCGACTCACTGAACCTATTCTCTCTAATCATTTACCTTCGCTGTCTTCTCCTTTTTGTTTTTATTTGGCAGTGAAAAGCGGGGTGTATTTTAAAAAAGGGCAGCATCTTCAATCATCAGCAGCTCACTTAACAGTCTGTGCAGCTCATCTCGCAGCTTGACTCCTATATCGTGCCCTTTGCAAGCCTTCCCCCTCCGTTCCCTGTTAGGCCCCAACTGCCGAGATCAGCCGACTCTGCTCCGCCGTCCTGCCCTCTCTCGGTCATCGTTGTGTCCATATCAGCATTTTTCCTCTTCCTCCTGGCCTTCTCAGCGGTAAAACGTCACTCTTCAAACAGCAGAGGAGAACAGCAGTGTTTCTCGTCTCTTTGTGATGCTCCAGCTCGGCCTCAACCCTGAGCACTTACCCAGACCAGGGGTCGTAACACCGTGTTTTTTGTTGTTCTTTTTTAGCCGACCATCTGCAGCAGAAGTCATGCTCTCTCTACTTCAAATATGTGCAGCTTGTTTCATGTTTTCAAGGCAGGATATCTGCAGTTTTTCTCCTGTAGCCACACAGATACAGGGTTTTTTTTGATACTGATACCAGGGATAATGGAGCTGTTATGGATACAGCAGCTGCAGATCTTTGAGCTGGAATCTGAGGGACTTTGTTGACATAGATTTTGACAGATTGATGGATGGATTAACTTTATTGATCCCTTACTGAAATAAATAAATTACATTTTTAGGGATACAGCAGTAGGTTATCAGAGCAAAGACAGTAGAAGGCAGGCAAACAGTAAAACATCTTGCGTGGATTTCTTTATCACTTGATGTTACTCACAGCACTGCATGGAATTTTGTATAAAGATAGCAAAAGATCACTGTAAATTTTGAATCTTTTACTCATTATCCTTCAACCAAAGCACAAGATTTGTGTCAGGACAAGATTTGATAAAAGAGTTACTTTGTGCATTTAACTATCCCACCCATTTTTTGTGATTTACAAAGAATTGCACATTTGATCCCACTATCTGCTTAAAGGATAAGTTTGGTTTATACAGCTTTTACATTGTTTATAGAATGAAGTAGAACAAAATACTCACCCAGAAGGCTTTCCTGATCCAAGCAGTGCTTCGGGAGATATTTAGATCCAAAATCGTGCAGCGGACGTCCGTATAATGGGATCAGCGTAGCTCCTAAAACTGCATTAATCCTCTAAAAACTCGTGTTTTTCACCAATATTCCATCATGGTCCGCTCAGAGTTAGTCCTCTACTGCAGTCTGTGTCACTCCAGACAGCGCTGGCCTGACCTCTGAACTGACGAATTTATTTACTGGGAATTTATTCAAAGATATGCCTAAAGATCAGGACATATATGTAAAGTATACTTACCTGCAAAGAAAGGCTGTAAAAAAAATCTATTCCTGTTATTAAGTGGGGGTGTATTTTCGATTGATGTAATCTTTGTCGCTATACATGACAATGCGATTTAAAAACATAAATAAATTGGTCCTAGAAACATTTGTTCTATATTCAAGTAAAGTTGTGTAACAACCTGAGTGGACTGATTCCAAAAACTGATTATAAAAGCCGTGCGTCAATGGGTAATTAGGAGTCAAACAGCGGAGTCAAACAGCGGAGTCCCGCGGACAGCTCCCGAATAATGACAGTTAGGATCCGCACCTCGACAGCGACTATGACATTTGGGCTCTATAGAGTGATCAGTCACTGCATGAGTGAATAGCCTCATGGAAGTTATATTTTACAAGTCTTCACATTATTTACTGACGAAATTCGTTAAGGCAACTAATTTAGTGCTTTTAAGGTCATGCCATTAAGTTTACATGGATCCTCACGTTTACGGGAAGGGGCAGACTTAAAATGATACAACGTACATGTAAGAATAATATCAAAGCATGTCAATTTATAAAACTTTATTATCAAGCATAGGCTTTATCAAATAAAATGAGTGCCTATCTAAATTGGTTAACTAAAAGTAATATTGCACAGCAGAAGCTTCCATTCGGTCCGAAACGACCGACTTTTCCTTTTCTTCTCGGCAGGAGGCAAGACATCATCTGCTGCAGCCGCCGGGATTTCAGCCTCACCACCATCTTTCTCCTCTGAAGTATTTTGTTTAGTAAAAAAGTCTTTACGTTTTGCCTGTTTCGACATGTGTCTCCCGCTGTTTTGTTGTTGTTCTGCGCGCTTTGTCGGAGTAAATGAAACCTGTGCTACAAGTTTAGTACCGCCTGAAAAAAAAAAAAAAAAAAAGTCTTGTTCCACATAGACCAGGCCTATCCACCGGACATTTTGACCAGTGGAGTTGAAATGTGTCGGACTTCGGCGGATTTTTCCCGTCAAAGTCAGGTAATTACTGGATAACGGAAACCCAGGTTCCTACTAAACAGTGTAATCATTTCACTCTAACTGTGCTGGTTCACACTGGGATTAGTCAGTTAGCTGAGGAATGAGGATCATCTGAATAGATAAGGTCTGTTTCTGCTTCAAGAACACTGATGTGCAGAGATGAGCGTAGTTTGTGGAGTGTTTAAACTTTGGTGTGTGTTTCAGGTGTAAGAAAATGTGTATGTGGCTAGAGATGGGTGCCTTTCACATTTGAAACGATACCGTGCCAATGCCTGGTACCTGGCAATAGGTATTGGTACTCTATGGTACCAATTTTCGGTACTTTTCTGTGTGTTTATGTGGTAAAAAATATCATTTTGTTTGACAATAAAACGTAAATTCTTTTCAATTTACCATATTTATTCTTCAATATATAACCTTGCAATGCTGTGTTTATTTCCAGCATGGAAAATCGCCTACTCCTCCACTCCCTCACAGTCACAAGAATGCATTTAGGTACCTAAACATGGTACCTTTTGATTTTACCTGAATCTGTACCCGGTACAGAATTCGGTTGGTACCCATCCTTATTTGTGGCTCATCTGCACATGTCTTACAAGTGCAGAAAGGACATCAGCTTCCAGCTCCACATGATGTTTGAAGTGGAAGAATGAGCAGGTTTATATTTAATATTGCTCTTCAATCAGTACATTAAGAGGAGGGACTGTACAGCTTCTCTCCTTCTCTCCCTCTGTACATAATCTGCACAGCATGAGCAGATCATCAGGGCGACAGCTTGTCAATCAGTGATAGTTGATGGTTATAAAAGGATGAAAGGATGAAAGGGAGAATGGTCAGTATAGACTTTTATGTGTAGGGAACAATGAAACCTATGATCCATTAGCAGTGCAAACCAACAAACAGAAGCTCCTTCCATGCCACCCCTGATACTGTACCTATGGATTTAACAGTTTGTTAAAAAACCACTGTGGTCAAATATCATCCAATCAAAATGTAGGATATGTGTCTAAAATTAGGCTCTAGTTGTGCCTTTTCTCAATAACCCTGGACAAAAACAAATCTGAGTTACTTTCACGCTCCCCTCGGTGTGTTTTTACCTGCATCACCTCCAGCAATCTCTGTCTGTCAGTTGTGTTTGATGAATGTAAATCTGACGCTGAAACTCAGGTGTATTTGTGCTTCTGATTTGCATTTAAATGAGAACGAATTAAGCATTTTAAAACAGAACATGAAAGAAATATGAACAGCCCATTTTATTTACATTCTTCTCCTGCAGTGCTGGAGCCCTCTCCTCTTCTCTATTGACACAGTTTAATGATTTGAACAGTTGAATTTAAATGTTTATCCATACGTGAGGTTGTGTGTTTTCTTCTGCTCTCTGAGCACCGCTGCAAGGTTACGCATGTGTAACTTTGATGAGGTTCCCCTTCAGCCAAGGACTCCCCTTTGTCATTAAGATAGATAACATCTATTCGGTGCATCGATGTGGCTACATTCATTTAAAGACCACTTTTGTTTCACCTCACAGACAGCCGAATCAATAAAAAGCTTTGCCCATTTCTGCTTCATTTCATCTTAGCTGGTTTAGATCAACCCAGCCCCTGAGCTGGGGACAGGCTAGTCTCCTATACACATAATTATTTGGTATCGCTTTAAGAATTAAAGCTGTTTTCTCTGTTATCAACATCTCCTAATGTAGCATAACAAACGTGAATTCCTCTGAAGTATTTGACTTTGTGTGGAGTTTGAAGAGCTCACTGTATGCCTCCGAGCTATAGAGGAGCACTGTCATCTGAAAAGCATTAAAAACACATTAAGCAGTCTCCCCATCACACTGGGTGATGTGTTTCTTTATTGCAGACGGCACAGGGAGGATTGTTTATTCTGAAACTACTCCACAACAACGCTTCATGTTTGGTCCATGTCATGCTTGAGATCCTGGTGCTATTTTCAAACTGCACCAACATTCAGTAAACACACAAGTTTGGTTTTTGTATGTTTTTTCCAGTAACCCAAGACAAATAATGTAACACAACTATTTCAAAGATACTATAAGAAAGTAGTTCCAAAAGAAACTAATATAATGTCGTTTTAGAATCTTTAAGCTCTTTCAAAAAGAAGTTCACTGCAAAAAACTGAAATCTTATCAAGTGTCTTTGTCTTTTTTTAAAAGTAAAAATTGTCTTATAATACTCGATATGAGCCACTTTCAACTTATCAATCCAGAAAAATGTCTTGTTTCAAGTTATCAGAGTACAAAAATGAGGTTTGAATCGCTTGTAACCAGTAAAAAAATCTGCCAAAGGAACAAGAAAAAATTGCTTGAAAATTTCCTTGAGACTAGAACAATGTCTTAATACGAGTAACTTTTCTCTTATTCCATTGGCAGATTTTTTTTACTGGTTACGAGCAATTCAGACCTCATTTTTGTCCTTTAATAACTTTAAACAAGACATTTTTCTGGATTGGTCATGTGAATTTGGCTCATATTGAGTCTAAAAAGGAATTTTCTACTGAAAATAAGACAAAAACACTTGATAAGATTTCAGTTTTTGCAGTGTTAATGTTGCATGGCTCAGGTAAAAAAGAAAAGAAAACCCTGTTAAAGCTCCTGTAAGGAACTCATTGTCTCTGTCAATTTTGGCGCCCCCCTGTGGTATAACTATTTAGTGGTAGAGAGTCTTATAGCTAATAGTCTTGTTTGCTTTTTATGTTGTAAAGAGACCACTGTTAAGCAAAGGTATTTATTTATTGTTTTACAACTATCTAGAAAATATTCATGGGAGCTTTAAGTCTTTAAAGCTTCATAGATTAAGTCACTCAAAAGTTACTTGGCTGTGCATCACACAGGACTTTTAACAACTAGATTTATATCTCAGGCACAACACTCACTGGTTAGCTGGAATATTGGTGATCGGGGCTCAGCCTAACTTTTCTAGACTGATCAGTCTAGAAATAGCAGAAGTAGAAGTTAGGCGGGCCTTAAAGAGGGAGTATTGTGTTTTCATTTTTGGATTCTATTCTTGCCATCTAGTGCCCCTGTAGTACTTTAACATGATTTACAGCTCCAAAAAATCCCTGTTTTTGTCTCTCTGGTGTTAAAAAGAAAAAAAAAACAAAAACAAACAAACAAAAAAAACACTTATTTCAGCCTCTGTCTTAAACACTTTATGTTAGCTGCTGTGTCTTTAAGGCTTCCCGCTCCACAAACCCCTTATCTTCTGATTGGTCAGCTCACACTTACAGCATGTAATGAACCAGTTAGGAGATCCTTTTGTGATGACCTTATCATGTCAACAAGTCTTAGAAGATCTCATTAAGATCCTGTTCTATATGAATATACAGAGGATTTAAGGCAACAGAATACTGTTTCTTTAAATTTTAGCCTTGTGACTATAAAAATCTGTTTTTTTTCCAGGGTGTGAATGAGTTTGGATCTTCTACAAAAATATACATTGTAAAGTTGACAGTAACTGGTTTATTCAAAGATAGTCTCAGGTGGACACTGCATTTTTTTCGGCATCCCGCATTGGCTTTAATCGTTGGAAAGGGTTTGATGTTTCTTGATAAAATAACACAAGCTAATGCTCAAATGTTGCAGTCACAGCTTTAAAATACCTGAGAAAGTTGTTGTATGCAAAAAAACCTCCATCAATAACAGGAATATCTACTTTGGAGCTCAGCATCATGTGGCTGTTAAAAGGAATAATAATATAATAAGTTTCCTTTGATTGTTATATAACTCAGACATACTGCTCAGCTTCATCTAGACTGATACCTCAGCTTTCAGGGTTAACCAAGTTCTCCAATCCCTCTGATTTTTCCTCTGATCTTTGTGTATTCTAATGACACTCTTAAAGCAAATAGAGCACATAGTTTTCACTCTTTCATACCAAATTTCTAAACACTTAAAACAGCTACCTGTAGAAAGGGAATGACCTCTTTTCTGTCGGTGTAGCTGCTTGAATAAAGTGCTCCTGCATTCAAACAACCTTGATGCTGCCTGTGTTGTTTGCCATAAATGAGTTTTGTAACCTCACCACTTTTCTGTCAGAAGTCACGGAGGAAAAAGGTGTGAAATGCTGCTTATTATAGAGGCTGATATCTACAGTATTTCTGCTGGATGACTCTCGCAATTGTCGGCCTGTCGTGGTCTCAAACCAGAGGGTACACATGTACTGACAAGATCCATATTCAAAGCACTGAATTGGAGAAGCATCTGAAATTGAAATGTCAGGTTGAAATAAACATGCCTTGAATTAGAATGTGGAAATACAAGAGACAAGCTTTTGTGCTGCAGCATCGCGTGTTGACATTTTTCTGTGCATTGTGTTTACCGACTGTGTCCAATACCTTGATACCAGATTCGGAGAGAAGAAAAGCTGAGCATTTTCTGCAGCTTTTCTACTGTAGAGTTTTATAATGAGACCGCTGCACAGTCTCATTTTCCCTCTTCTAATCAGTTATCTTGTGATCTGTTAATGTCTAGGTATCCTTTGCGTTTTCCTGTGTATGGGTGTGTGTTGCAGAGCTGTAATCCAAAACAAGGCCCTGATAAAACGAGAGGATAAAACCCAATTACCCAGCAGGCAGTCCTGAGTCATATCCCATTTGTTCCGCCCATTTTCTCCTCGGTCGACTCCCCTTTATCTCAACTTGTATGGTTTACTCAAAGACCACCCCAGCTGATTGTAATCTGCAGGTGAAAAGAAATGAGATAAAAAAATGTGAAGAAGTAACCAAAGTGATAGAGAGAGCAAATCGATGCCAAGTGGCCTGCACTCTGGGATTTCTCCTTTCTCTTCCGCATAATCTTCCAATGCCATTTTGAAGTTTGTGTGCACCCAAGCTTCAGAGGGGACCAATTAAGGAGCAGCAGGGCAGGAGCCTGAACCGCTGGCTCTCCTAATAGCCTGCAGGCGGTAGCAGTCCTCCTGATCCATAGTCAGTCGATAACGCAGACCCTCTCTACAGTCTAACCCGATGAATGCAGGAATCAAAACCAACGTGGCAAAAGAAAAATAAAGGTCAAAGCGGGAGAAATACTTCTGTGTGTCTGACCCGTGGAGTTCTGCTTTGTGTTGGTGCGAGACGAATGATGCTGTGACCTCAAGATTTCCTACTTTTTTATTCTGATGAATTCACAGTGAAACAGAGCTTCATTGCAATTCGACCGTCTTCTCCATCTTCCCTCAGAACCATACAAACGAGGAGGTGACAGAAAACCAGCGAAAGAAAAGACTTCAAATGTACAGCTGGGGTACCTGCCAAACAGGAAGTGAAACATAAATTCCACTGCCTGCTCAGGATGCTTCTTGAAATATATCAAACATTTTTTTTAAATATAAGATGGCCTTAATTGATAGATAAAATCAATAACTTTATTTGATGAAACTAATGATAATAAAACAACCAGAGTAAAATAAAGCACACTACATAGTTTTACAAAATTGTAACTGAAATGTGTCTTCATTATTTTTGTATTTAATTGTAACATTAGAATTATATCTAAATCCACTCACTTATGTACATGAAACACTTGTTTCTGTATTCACTATTAATATCATGACACTCAAATAAACTGTATTTTATAAGTTATTTGGTCATGATCTGTCTTGTTCCCCTTTTGTTTTCACTATCATACGTACACACCTCTGGGAAGCAGACACTTTAAAGACCACAGACACATCCTAAGCATTTGGACGATCGATGTTTCTCTCCACCTTGCATCCTACCAGTGCTGTAGTTTATGTTGAGTGACAGCTAGGGATGGGTACTGAGTTAGGTACTTTTATAGCTACAGACAGAATTCCATCGGTAGTACCAAGTACCAATTTAGGTAAAATCAAAAGGTACCATGTTTAGGTACCTTAATCCATCCTTGTGACTGTGAGGGAGTGGAAGAGTAGATGATTTTCCATGTTGGACATGAACACAGCATTGCAAGGTTGTAGTATATAGTTGAACTGAAAAACTTTGATGTTTTATTATTAAATAAATGTATATTTATTACCACACAAACACACACAAGAGTACCAAAAATTGGTACCGATGAGTACTGATACCAATTGCCAGTTACTGGGCATTGGTACAGTATTGTTTCAAATGTGAAAGGTACCCATCCCTAGTGACAGCTGGCTTCAATCATGACTACATCGTAAAAAAATGGTGCTGTATTTTTCTTTCTTATAAACATTACCATTCAAGCACAAACCCGGCTAGAAAAAGTTTCTACTTTTTAAAAATGTACATCAAGGATCTGTAAGCTAGTACTGGTCTTTTTCTAGGGGAGGGGCATTTTTGTCATTTGCATCTAAGGGTTAGGACTGAGAGTCAAACCAACGACTGCTGCAATATGGATCTCATAACATCCAAGGCAGGCCTTTACTGCAAGGTGATCTTTCCATACTTCTTGTTTTGTTTTTCCACTCGAATAAAACAAAATTGAAAACAAAATTGAAAACGAAACATAAAACAAAACAAGGTTAGCTTAGTTTGCTGTACTTTTCAGATAGCAGATAAAACAACTCCTCAATGTCAGATCATTGAAATTGATGTAAAAGGTTGGTACACCTGGAAAACACAGAAAACAGTATCTACTGCTCGCTCCAGCTTCCTTAGTCGAATGAAATGTGGTTCCCTGTAACTCTGAGCTCACTGGATTCTCTCCTTTAACACTTGTAGTGTTTTCTTTTTTTGTGCTAGCTTACTGAAATCATTGACATGTTGGTATATTGAACGTCCTAAATCACAGTGATGTGTCCAGCTCCTGCTTATTTGAAATGTACCACCTAAAATACCAAAGACTGGGACAGTGTGTGACTTCAGCCAGCTGCAACCTTTCTCAAGACAAAAATCCTGAGCTGCTGGACTGAAATGAGTAAATGTGCAGGTTAATATGTTTATTGTAACGTTAAACACAGTAAAAAAGCAGCAGCACAAGACCACAACAAATATGTTAATTGATAGTTTGGAATAATATACCATCTTATCTGGCAGAGGCCATAATTCAATGGATTTTGTGTCGTCATCACAGGTCTGATAAAATAAAAGCATATATAATCCATTACTAAGTGTAAGGAACTTTATTTGTTTTTACTGAAGAAATAACATTCAAATGTTTCAGTCAGCTGATGTCAGGATTGATACGAACCTCAGAGAGTGTAAGGCACACCGCAGCAGGCAGCTGACCTTTAAAAGATGAAAGAATTCGCCGTCTTCTTTAAGCTTTAAGTGCACCATCTGTGAGTGTTTATGTGCGGCTGTGTGTCTTCATTTTTCTTTGTTGGATCCAGCCAGTTGTCTGTCCTTGTTGTCTGCAGTGTTTGTTTGTTGCTCTCACGCACTGAGGGAGTACACCGCTGACATTCAGCTCCCTCTTTGCTGACCTACAAGCGGCATGATAACCTACAGGAACAGCAGGTTTGTTTTTCAGGGCTAATGGAGAACGCTCCCCAGACACACCAGAAACCGATGATGTCATGACCCATCTCAGAGGGATTCTGTTCACTCTTACTGCTTACCCCTCAGATAGGGGGAGTACATAATGTAATGTGACTGCTTCAGTTCAATCAATAACTGTAGATACCCCATCAGGTTCTTCAGAGGCGACAAGCTGGGAATGGCTGCTCAATATTGGGATACTGCTCTGAAGGTCCTGCTCGAAATAATAATCCAGATTCAGCTGAAAGAAGGTGGACGACATGACGGCTCCTTAAAAAGTAAAGCCATAATACTTCAAGCTCTTCCTAATGACAGATTATAGCATAAGTTCATCTTCTCTGTGTTAACAGATGGAACATGTGACCAAAGCACACATCAAATAGGTTTTGCTTGCACATGGGTGTGGTCATTGTAGTTCCTTCTTATCAAACCAAATTATGTTTCAATAATAATCCTTTGCACCCTAAAAAATATGAATCTAACCCTTGCCTATGTTTATTCTGGGCACTATTGTTGCCATAGCTGGGTTTTTCCTGCTTCCTTTTCTGGTCACTTGCCTCCCAGTTGGCTATCATTTTTTGTCTATAGCATCCATTATAGGTAGGCCTGTCACGATAACAAATTTTGCTAGACGATTATTTTCCAAAATATTATTGCCGATAAACGATATTATTGTCAATATCATTTTGATTTTTTTTCCATTCTTTTCATTGATGTAATCATGATAAATGGGATAATAAAGTGAGTACACCATATCAAAAGCAAGAAACTTCGATTTCTTAAGAGTATTTAACTGTAATGAAAAGGTCAGGATCTTTTAAATAAAATAAATTAAACAAAAAATATAATAAATTTAACAAACCAGAAAGGGGATAAAAATACAATGAAAATGAAATGGACTCTCTTTTAGAAAAAAAATACATGTCAATCAAAATAATTAATACTAATCAAAAACAATAAAACATAGACCCTGTCTCTAAAGAAAAAACAAAACTCAAAAAAATAAAATAAAACAACAATAAAAACTATAGCCTAAATAAAAGGGAGTTTATACAGTTCCTGAATTGTTTTTAACATTTACTTTTTCCCAGTCAATCCGTACTGTCTGTCAAATTTTTTTTAACATTTCTGGCTTTCAACCGTATTGAAGGGCTGCATTTCTTTGGCAATGTAGCTGTCTTTGAGCGCCCACCATTTGGCGCTTTTATTTCTATTTACTTTGCAGACCAAAAGCCTCAGTAAGAGCTGATTGTCAAAGAACAAGGCTCCGCTGCACCTCCCCTTCTTCTTCTTCATCGCCACTATTTTCAAACAAATGCGACATATCAGCTCGTTGGTGTTCATTCTGATAAAAAACAAAATATTCCCACACTGGGACTGTGGCAGGCGGCCTAAGAACAGTATCGTTCGTGCTATCACTCATATTAGCGTGTTTCCTCCTTACCCCTCAGGACGCTCGCTTCAGCTCTCTCCGTGTGTATGCACAAGCAGCCCCGCAAAAGATGCCAACGATTGCATTTTTGACAGATGCTCACTCCGCTATAAATCCACTATAAATCGGCTATAGAACCTATGCACCCAGATGTTAGGAAAGATAGACGTAGTGAACCATCTTCTCATTCAGCCTCTTTGGTGGAAAGAGAGGAGGAAAACAAACATGAATGCACGTGTCAGTTTATCGAGGCTGGCAAACTTACCGAGGACGTTTTTATTTACAGTTCCGTTAATTGATTTATTGATTATCGTGACAGGCCTAATTATAGGTTTCTCGAACTAGGTAATTTTATAGGTAATGACCAAATTCTGTCTGTAGTACTGGAAACCGATTCACGCAAAATCAAACATACCTTGTGTAGGTACCTAAACACATCCTTGTCACTGTAACGGAGTGGAAATGTAGGTGATTTTCCATGCTGGGTATAAACACAGCATTGCAATTTTACATATTAAAGAATAAATATATTAAATGAATAAACTTTGAGATTTTACCAAACAAATTAGCATTTATTACCGCACAAACACACACTAAAGTACTGAAAATTGGTACCGTTGAGTACTGATACCGATTGGAAAGTACTGGGTATCGGTACTGTATTGTTTCAGATATGAAAGGTACCCATCCCTATCTCTTAGTGACCTTCAAAAACTACAGTATGAACAAGACTCAGCTGCCGCTCCTCCAGAGAAACAAAGCCCTCAATAACTTCGCCCCCTCATACCTGACTAGCCATCTTGCCATCTTAGCTCACCACATGCTAACCTCTGTGCTGTTGCTCCCCCAACTCTCTGTACTCTATCTGCTTCAAAAATCCACTACTGACTCACTTCACTTGTTCAAAAATCAGCTCAAAACACAGCTTTTCAGAGTAAAAGCCTGCACCCTGACCTCTCCTCCCGCTCAATTTGGATGGTGTTTTTCTGTTCTTATACCTTTTATCCACCTTGCAAAATATATGAAGTGTTTTCAAGTATCTAGAAAAGTGCTTCATAAGTCTTATCAATTATTATGAGGCAATCCACAGACTCTGTGCTCACCCTGTCTCCAGGGTTCCCTGCACTTAACAGGATATCTGGTCACAAATATTGTGCATGCTGATTTCCAACTGGTGCAGCCCCGATCATCTTCAAAGGAGATAAGAGGAAGTGAAATCACTCTGAGCGTACCCCACACTGCAGATAATCTCCAGAACCATCAAAGAAATGTGGACTTTTTCATGGAGGGGGGAATCATGCCCAAATCAGCCCAATTATCTTGTGTTGTGTTTCTCACTTTAAGCCACTGAAGATCTGGAAGGCCTGTGACTGAAGTCTTTTTGAACTTCTTCTTTACACGCTTTGTGTCGGAGATAAGACACCACTTCTGATGGAGAAGTCTGTACGCTCAGTCAACATACACTCACCGCCCACTTTAGCAGGTACACCTTGCTAGCACTTGGGTTGGACCCCCTTTTATCTTCTGAGCTACCCTCATTTGTGGTGGAACAGATTCGACAAGGTGCTGGATACATTCCTCAGGGAGTTTGGTCCATATTGACATGCTAGAATCTATGGATCCATGCTTTCATGTCGCTTACTCCAAACTCTGAGCCTACCATCTGAATGTGGAGCAGAATCCAGACTCATCAGACCAGATGATGATTTTCAGTTGTCTATTGTCCAGTTTTGGTGAATCGTAGCCTCAGTTTCCTGTTCTTAGCTGACAGGAGGGTCACCGGGGCCCTGTTCTACGAAGCAAGTTCAGCCTAGCGAGATAGCCTTGGAGCTACCTCGCTGAACTGAGCGCGGTAGCCGGCGGTCTCGCTACACGTTTTTTTAAGACGCTGGTTATCAACCTCATAAGTGGATCCAGCTAGGCAATGAGCGCGTGCAGGCATACAAGGCGGAGCCCGCTGCATCTGACCAATCGCGAACATGGAGCAGTCTGGAGCGTCAGAGCAGTCCGGAGAGAGAAGGACCGCATACTTCACACAGGAGGAGCAGGAGGTGATCATGAGGAAGTATGACGAGGTGAAACATGTAATTGACGTTAAAAGCAGCACCGTCGCCGCTGCTAAAGCACGGAAGGAGTGCTGGCAGAAAATTGCTGACAGTCTAAATGCGTGAGTGTAGTGCAAAAAAAAATCTTTTGTGCCATTATCATCCTGAAATAGCACTGTTCACCATGCACTTTTATTGTACCATGCAACATACCTAATTTATTTCTTAGATGAATTAATTCATTTGTTCATTCCTATCGTGTTTACATTTTTTGTGAGACATGTAGCCCACATGAGCCCTACATGAATTCCTGTCACAATTTTAAGACGGGCAATAAAATATTGTCATGGAACAGAAGTGTTGGCATTGAAGATCTTGTTACGGCAATGAGAGTTCTTCATTCCCTTTAACTACCTGTAGAAAGTGTCATGTAATACCAACCCCTTCCCTGGAAAACTGGTAGCTCTCATAAAGGTGGTCATCCGAAAAAGTGAGTGGGTTGGTGCGGTCCCTGAAAACTCTCGGGCGCTGGAGTGCTCCTCGGACAATGCGAGCTCCGATGTCCACGGGATCCTCTAAGAACGGATAAGACATTTTTTCATGAGGGCTCATTGGTCAGTGGGCGGGGTTTTATAGTCCGTGAGTTCAATCTGGAACCCAACCTGCCCCGTAGCAGGTTAGCCGTTCAGCGTACGTTGCCATGGAGACTCGTAGAACAGGGAATCCAGAACCTATCCTCAAAGCTAGGCAGTAATCCTGCATCGTAGAACAGGGCCCTGGTGTGGTCTTCTGCTGCTGTAGCCTGTTAGCTTCAAGGTTGGACGTCTTGTGTGTTCATGGATGGTCTTCCTCTGGCATCAACAAGGTGTTTTGTCCCAGAGAGCTCCCGCTCACTGGATACTTTCTCTTTTTGGGACCATTCTCTGTAAACCCTAGAGATGGTTGTGGGTTAAAATCCCAGTAGATCAACAATTTGTCAAATGCCACTAACAACCATGCCACGTTCAAAGTCTCTTAAATCACCTTTTCTTTTCTTTCTTTTTCATCCTGATTCTCATTTGTATGAGATTGATTTGCTTCCACGTGATTGGCCGATTCTGAAACTATAAGCCACACCTGTAGCCATGTGTCCTGTCACACTGGCATAGATTGCAAAGCATTCTGGGCCTTTTGAGCCTGCAACATTCAGTTTGGAGGGGGCTACAAACAGATACATCTTGTTTTGCTTTGGGGTGTGAGCAAAACAAGACGTTAGAGGATATTATCATCGAGGATTTAGAGACACAGTACTCATGTTTGTTTACTGATATAATCCTTGCTATAAGAACGGGATGAACAGGTAAATTAACATGCAGTAATAACTTCCATCCTGTATAATCTATAAATATAAAGTGTGTATGCATCAGTTTCATTTCCCCTGGAAAAAGGCGCCACTCTGACATCTCCACTACGCCTGGTTTCCTATTATTTCCACCTGTCTCTCTCCACCGTGACGGATATGGGCACATTTTTGCATGTCCATTGTTCTCTCTACTGTGTCATTTCATTACAGCAGCCCATTACCTCCTTCTGGGAAATATTGATGATAATACTATGCTATCTTGATAACTGGCAGGAGAAGCTGTCTGCCTCGCTCTCACCTACCGAGATTATGACAGCCGGCGCTTTTTGTGAGATCCTGCGTGATTCTGAAGGAAGGGTGTGGCAGAAAATCTCATTTTACAAGGTTTTCTTGTTCTTTGTGTAACAGTGGCAGGATATCTGCTTTATACTCCCAACCTATGGAGCTGTATGCTACCTGTAGAGGAGCTAAACCTTGTTTATCTCTGACTGTCTCTGAGTCTGTGTGTTTTTCTGTGATGCTTTCAGGCCCACATTACTGAGGCTGAGAAATCTCCTGTGGTCTAATTGTGCTTATAGGTGCTATTGATTTGACTGCATCCATTTTTATCATCCCCACTTTATCTTAATATCTGTTTTTGTTTCTTCAATTTTCTCTCAGATGCAAAATCAGCCCCTCGCTCCTCTCTGGCTGAATCCTCACAATGAAGTTTACCACCTTCCAGCAAATGCATGATGTAGCAGATAAATACAAGAGTGTGTGTGAGGCATGTGAGCACCTGTGTTAATTTTCCGAGTCAGCACGAGCTCAGAACAAAGTGAGCAAATGCTTTCGTCAAGTGAGCAGGGGACCATTTGTTTACCATTATTCTCCGGCCCCTGACTCCCCGTCCTGTGTTTCTCTCCTCTCCCTGTGTGTCTCTTTCCATCGTCCTCTTTTACTTATCCACCTCTTGTGACATGATATTACTTACCTGTTCTGCACGGTGCACAGAGCTGCATTTTATTATGTGCTCCACATGATTAATGTGCTAATGGTCTGAGACGAGTGTCTTGTTGTAGCAGGAGGCCTGATGTTCGGACGCACTGCGGCTCGCTGCTCTATCTCCGCGTTCTTCCATTTACCAAGTTTGAAAAGAAGCATTGTTGGAGTTTTTTTTTATTACACAAAAAACACATTAATGTGTGTATCCAGACTTTCTATAGAGCCTTTTATAGTCATCTCTAATACACCACAGTAAAACATAAGCATGTACATCTCTCATTTAGCACAACTGAAGCCTGGGTGCTGCTTCATTTCTCTTCTATTTAACGTCTCAGAAAACAGACTGTTTATTTATTCACACTTCATCCATATCTCTAATTAGCAATGTGTGTAATAACTATATAATTATCTCTTTAATCCACTATTCACTGTTATTGTGTTAAAGTTTCAACACATGTAGATAGGGGATTAGCCTTTTTCTGTGGAATATTTGATTAACTGTTTAAAAATAAGAAGATATTTCCATGTGTCTATCATCTCATCTTTAAAGGTAGTTTCTCTTTTGTTTTTACAAGACCTTAGTTATAATGTGATTCAACCTTCAGAGAGTGGATGTAGAGTATCTGAAAGCTAGTTGACTATTGAACAACTGAAAACTTCCAAAATACATGAACAGTATAAGAAATAGAATAAAAGTTAACAAAAAATGAGGTTAAGTGCAATCTTTGTGAGGTAAAACAAGGACATTCAACAAGCATGGATATGTCTTTGCAGTCTTTAGCTAGATCGCTCAGTGCCTCACTGTGAGAGCAGGGGACTTTTTGAATAAGAAGTGAATAATTAGCCATGACTGTTAAATGGTGATTTTTTTTTTTTAATACCTGTCACTAATATTAAATCATTTCCCCTGTCCATCACTTTACTTCGGCTTATCTGCCATCAGGTCCAGGGTGCAGCCTTCCAGGCTCATCCATCTCCACAGTAGCACTTTCCACCTCCTCCTGGGAAAAGTGAGGCATTCACAGACCAGGTGGGATATGTAATCTCTCAAACATGTTCTGGGTCTACCAGGCCTCCTCCCAGTCGGTCGTTCCCAGAACACTTCTCCATTTAGGAGGCTTCCTTACCAATTACACGACCTACTTAGGATAGATACTGTTTTAATTCTATCTGTCCCAGTTCCACCTCTTATTGATTCATGTCCATGTCCAACATCCATGATGGTTGGAGACGAGAAAAAGTAATGAATAGATTAAAAAATGGAGGGAAATAAGTGTAACCCCTAGGAATGGGTGCCGAATTAGGTACTATTACAGGTACCAACCAAATTTTATCAAAAGTACCGGGTATTGATTCATGTAAAATAGGCCTGCACAATATATCGTTTGAACATCGCCACCCCAATATGCACATGCCCAATAGTCACATCGCTCAATGATGCGACTATCGCATTTCCCCCATTTATTGGAGAAATAGAAAAAAAGCAACTGAAATTGAAACCTATTCTATTTTGTACAGAGACATGGCCTTCTGGATCCCTTTCATATACAGCATCTTCATCATTCACAGATAAACCCCCTTAGCCTGGATTAAACGGTATTATAGGAATACAATGGTGTCATTGTGAGTCAACCAAATTCTTCCCAAACAGAGATATTCAAGTCATCTGGTGAAAATATATATATATTTTTTTGATATCGCAATATATATCGCAGTATATCGCAACCCCCCAAAAAATCGCAACGTCAGTTTTTTCCAATATCGTGCCACCCTAATGTAAAACCAAAAGGTAGCATGTTTAGGTACCTAAACGCTTCCTTGTGACTCTGAGGGAGTGGTAGAGTAGGTGATTTTCCATGCTGGACACAAACACAGCATTGCAAGGTTATGTATTGAAGAATAAATTAAAAAAAAATGTTAAAAAAAAGAAATATTACCATTAAACAAATTGATAATTTTTACCACATAAACACAAAAAAGTACAGAAAATTGGTACAGATTGCCATGTACTGGGCATCGGTACAGTATCGTTTCAAATGTGAAAGATACCCATCCCTAGTAATCCCATAATTACACGTCTGTCTGCTACACTGCAGAATTAAGGGTTCAGGTTTAACCCTGAAAAGTTTGTGGCACTTTCAGGAACCAATAAGAAGAACTAAAAAGCACTTACTTTTTTTGTAATGCAAAGGAGCAGCAGCTCTACTCCAACTTCCCCCTGATGTCCAAGCTCCTGACCCTCCCTCTGAGGCTGAGCCCACACTTCCTTCAGAGGAAACTCATTTCAGCGGCTTGTCTCCTTGACCTCATTCTTTGGGCTTTTTTCTCTCTCGTTAAAATTGTCTGACCAAATGTTGAAGTGAGTTTGGGCTGCAAATCTGAACTGCTTTCATGCAGAATTGGATATAACACCTGATGAGGCCAGTGTTAATCATCTCAATAGGATCAAAATTCAAGATCTTGTATTACTTTTTTAGCCCTGTGAAAACAAGAAGGTCAGCTTTCTGGCTCTGCAGAAACCATGAATATGTCAGGAAATAATCTCAGTGAAAACTATTAGCGCAGCCAACAGGAGTAGCACTTATCCCTGCAGTGCTGGCGCCACATTATGTTAGTTGTGAGAAAACGTATCATGGTGGCGCAGCAAACACAAAGTAAAGAAAAACGAGTAAAGAAAAACAAATCTGTCAGTGCAGGAAGAACATTCAGGATGACAAAGCAGGTTTAACAAAATGAGAGAAGCTTATTTCATAATGTCCTTTTCTCAAAAACAGCCTGACCACAACCACAAATTGAAATGTCCCATCAAGTGTAGACAATGGTTGGTGACCTGTCCAGGATGTACCTCGCCCTGTATGACCAACTTCATCTTTGACTAACACTGTTTGGACTGCGGCCTTCATCAGAGCCACGATAAAACTCGCTCCAAACATTTAGACAGGATGTCAGTCGGAGAGGCAACATCAAAGCCGGGCAGAGCAGATGGTCATGTGGCCTCAGGCCTGAAGGAAGCGTAATAAGTTCCTCTTTAGCACATCAGAATATCTTTGTGAATCCTAGACGTGACTCTGAAACAGCCTGAACCATTAAGGCACAAATGTTCAGTTTATGAAAAAACATTTAACAGCAGTTTTTCAGCTCAAACTGCCCAAACTTTTAGTTTGTCTTGAAGTTTTGCACGTAATAAAATGATAAATAACACTTCACTACTTTATTTAGAACAGACAAAATTATGTATCAGCTCATAAATTAGAAACAGCTTGCCTGAATCGTCCTCATTTCCTCTGAATCTGCCGTTCTCTCTGCAGCTTTTGCAGATGTTTCCCAAAGACAGGTGGTAATAGCGGATGTGAAACTGCAAACCTGTTGTCATCCTTCAAACCTGGCTGAGGGCGAGAGCTGCTGACGACTCCAACAGCAAGGCTCATTTCTCACTCATCCTCTGGCTTTGAACTGTGGCTGTGGAAACACCGGGATCAATCTGTTTTCTGAACCAACTGGATCTCTCCTCTCCCCCTCTGGATCGGGGACAGTGCTCTGCTTATGCATTATGAGGGAGACATTGATTACTAGCAGCATGGAGCTGAGGCTCGGCAGTCATCAGGCATTCTTTTTCATCACTGGCCCCTCCTCCTTTGGCACAGTTTGTGCAGAGGCTGTTTTTTTAATGATGAAGGAGTGACTGCGTTAACATAAAAGACAAAACGCTCCGTCAGCCTCTCCCATTGTTGTTTCTACCTTCTTTCAGAGCACTGAAAACAGGTCATCAAATATCTCTGGATATAAATGACTGCTCCCTCTCCCACTTCCACATCCAGGTCTCTGGGATTTCAGAGCACACAGTCCAACAGCGCCTCTTTTAAAGGAGTAACATCTGCATGAGACCATCTGGCTCCTCAGGTCCAAAGAGTTCTTCAGCCGTTGTACCAAAAGGAGATTTAGGTCTTCTTCTTTTTTATAAAGATGACCTGGTTCAAGTGACCCAGGCAGCAGGACAGTCCGTGCTCTGGTGTGCTCTGTTTGTACTCATTTATCACAAGTAAGGCATCCAGCGATGTGTACTTTAGATAGAAGTTTTTACATTGACATAGCTTCTTAAAAGCACAAGTTCTGCATCAAGAACACAAGAACAGACGATGGTGATACATGTATAAAATAAATGGATTAAAATAGAAGCCAGGTGAAATGGGTTGGAAAAAAATCAAGGGAGTAAACTAGGTCTAAAGGTGTTTCTTAAAAGCCTCAAGGGATTTCTTAACTAATTGGCTGGACTGAGGTCTTTAAACGTCAACCTGATTACAACCATCGCCCGAGTTCGTAGAAGTCAATTATGTTTTTTCATCAGGGGGAGGCTGGGTCTAGCAGAGCTCTTCAATCAGTATCAGGCTTGTAGACTACTGTAGGTGACAGTGGTGCTATCTTTGGATGAGAGATCAGCATAGATATGATAAAAAGATGTTAGACATGGTGAGATGTTGCAAGTCAGAGAAGTTGAGGCAGCTCACACTCAAAAAGAAAGTGTGTCATGTGTGGAGTGTCGCTATCCTGAGAAAAGACGACAAAGATCATGGAGAGGATCAAAGGATGGAGCGCCTGAGACAAGCATGATCCAAAAAAGTGTGTTTTCTCCGTTTTTTGGATCAAAACCAAGAAGACAGAGATGAAAGAGGAGAGTAGTTTCAGTGTTGACATAGTCATAGAAACAGTATTCTGTGGGTCTTGAAAGATCAGTCAATATGCTCTGAAAATGGCTGGCAGCCAATGAGTTAATGAGGAAAAAACTTGACAGGAATTGTGAAATTAACAGGATGGAATTGATGTGGTGATGTTTCTCGAGCTTTGTTCAGAACCGTGAACCTCCACCAAGCAGAGCTGACCAATCTTAAAACATTGTGAGATGCACAAACCTGGAGGCGGTTTTGTTAACTGGTCATATCAGTCAGGTAGAGCAGTGTATCATCTGTGTAGCAGTTGAATAAGGATGTTGTGACTCTGAATGATCTTTTTTTGGATTATGTAGTGACTGAAAAGCAGTGGACCAAGGATTAAACCCTGGGGAACCTCACATTCCAATGAAGTGGTGTTCAGTGTTCTCAGGCTTTCTCATTCCTATTGCGTCAAGAAAGGCAGCTTTAATGGTGACCCAGGGTAGTGTTTTGACAAATTTTACGCTAAATTACAGTTTTTTTTTAATTTTATGTGTGAGGGTATTGTTTGCATGTTTTATTTTATTGCAGTGTACTGTAAGGCTGTTTCAGTTTGTGTTGGTTTTGGCACCCTCGTGAAAAGCTTTTTTAAAAAAAACAAAATGTCACATGGTATTTTCAGTTTATCACATGGTCTTACCCTCACTCTGTGGCAGCTGTTTTAGAAAGTGTCTGACCACCATATTTTATTTCTGTAGTGACCTAACAGAGTAGTTTTGATGCTTTGATCTGTTTGACTCATACGTCCACCACGTGCACAGCATGTCCAAAATTTGTAATAAATGAAATGTTTCTCAGTGAGGTTTATGTCAAAGATTCGCCAATGTGTGAATGCTAACTTGGCAGCAGAGCTTCACTAAAAGGATTCCTGGATACCCCAGGACTAACCCTCCTCTGAGTCAAGGTTCAGCTTTCTATCTTCGGTTTTCAGTTCTGCACATTCTTGCAAACTGTAATGATGATGTTGCAGTATCTTATTTGGGCCAATACTTTGTTATACACTGACAAGCAGCAGACAGCAGGAGGGAATCCTGCAGGCACAGAAACAGTTAAGTGGCAATTATAGAAAAAAATGACGAAGAGAAGGCAGGTGATGTCAGAAAACAGGATCCTGCCAATAAGCAACGGTTACGTAAGCTAACGTGGCTCATATGGAGATGATAACAGGTGTCCGAGCAGGTGGCTAAATGTGAAGAGTGTCAGGGTGTGAACAAAGCTGAGGCCAGGAGGGCACAAACGTGATAGTCGTGACATACTGATATACACACCTCTGCGTGGTGTGGTGATGTAACATTGGGTTATCTAAAGCAAGCTGTCGTTGCATGAAAGGGATTCGAACCCATGCTAACCCAACCTGACATGTTGCTGTTCCTGTACGTCTGCCTAACTTTGATATTAGCAATGAATTTTTCATGATATGTGTCTTCAACAAGACGAAGCACATATTTTATATTAAAAAAACAACTTTATTTTGTAGATCACAGGATTGTTTTAAATAAATATTCCTGCTCAGAAAGGTTTCTTTGCTTATTCTGACAGATTCAGTCCCATTATATCAGATTTAAGTTTTCAAACATGGAGCATATGAATTTTAATCTCCTGTCTAAAAGCTTTGATCCCCCCCGCTCTCGGGCCCCCCTCCCCTTCTCTCCTCTGCAGGTAGCTCAGCATTAACCTTTCACCACTGCCTCTGAAATGAAGGCCGGGGCAGTGGGAGTCTGGTAACCCCTATGCAGTACACCCAAAACCTCCAACGTCTGCTTCCCAGCCCCATGAAACCACCTCCATCGTTCAGAAATGAAAGCTTGGAAAGTTTTCCGGCTTTGATCTGTAGGTCTCTCTCTCCAGGAGCAATTGATGTCAAACATATAAGTGCAGACGGCTTTTTGTGCACACAAGAGGAAATGAAACCTGGGTGCAGTCTGAAAAGATTTAAGTTAAAGCATTTTGTTTGTGTCCCTTTAAACTTTAATGCAACATCGAACAGTCCACTTCTAGGCCAATCAATTTCTTTAAAAATAGGGCTTCATACTTTGAGAAAGACTTTTTTTTGTCTCCATCACTTGTTTTAAATATGTATAGGTCTGAAAAATAAAGTTTTCAGACAGAATCTAGGCCATAACTGGCTAAGACCACTTCTGTCAGAATCACAAAACCGGAGATTCTCTTTTAAGACTGGTCCACGCCATAACTGCCAGGTCCCGTTAAATCGCTTGTGAATTTTCAGGTTTTTTACACAGTTTGTGTGATTGGATGCAAATTATCCTGCATGGAAAACAAATAAAAATCAGCTGACCATAAAATCCCGCTCTGCAATGGCTTAATTACCTCATGCAGTCATTTCTCATGGTGGCTTTACACACAGACACATTCTGTATAAGCTGCTTTATATGGCCGTAAAGGAAGAGGATGAAGAGCAATCAGGTATTTTTATGACAGAGATCATTTAGATACATTTGGTTTGAATATTTCCCCCTGTTATTCTAGGAGTTATCATCTAAGCTCTTAATTGTCCATGTCGTGGTCAGTCTTGACAGGGATGCTGATGGAACTGGGCTCTATTAAGTCTCAGATCCTGAATCTTCCATGCCCAGAAATCAATACCCTTTAAGCTAATAAAGTCTTCTCACTCCTTTGACGTAATGTTATAACTCAACTTGAGTCACATCCTTTGAAATCTAATTGCCGCTGCACAAACGTACTTGGATTTTTTTCTGAATAAAAAGTCATTTTAAGTCTGGAGATTTGGTGTTTAGTTTCTTGCCATGTCTGAGTTTACGAAGAGGTGAAAAGCTTGGATGCATTTCACCAAAGAAAAAGAAAAAGGAAGGAGGCAAAATTCGATTTATGTTGCCAAATAATTTCTCCCAAGGGGAACACGACCTCCATGCCCTCGCACACCAGTAATGTGCATTAAATTAAAGTGCAGAACTTTCGATTGTTTTCTTCCAAGAAGAAACTCTGACTTAACTGTGGCTGCTGCGTCAGCTGTGGAGCAATCACCTTCCAAACTTTGAAAAACGTCTCATGAGTTAGGATGAGTTTAGCCTTTTTAACACAACAGCTGCTGGTGTTAGGCTTCAAAACTCTGCTTCAGAAACTTCAGAAACTAACAGGTGACTTCATGGACACTTTGGCTGAATCTCAGTGTCCCCCATAAACCCTGAGCCCTAAGCCCTTAATTGAGATCACCTGGAAAGTGTCTGAGTGCATCAGTCTGCAAGGACTCTAAATGTTGTAACTTGGATTGGGACGGTACTCAGTCACTTCTCACACAACCTGCCTGTCATCATCTAACTTACCTGAACAGCAGTATGAATTGTTATTTGATAAGTTTTAGCTTGAAATACTTGACAATGGTATCAATAACTGATATGCCCCTTTAGTCATGACAGTTTATCTACCAAACTGAAAAAAATACCAATATACAAAATATGGATGAATTCATTTAACTACACAGTCAGCAGTTTTTATGCAGTGGTCTGTTCAAACTTGAGAGCCTATCAATAAAATGAAGAGTGAGGTTACGTTAGCTCTGCTTGGTAGATGACTGGTAGCTAACCAGGATTGACTAGAGTTACACATCACAGACATGTCTCAGAGCACCGGGCTGCCAGCTTAGCTAATTATAAACAGCTACTAAACTACTTACAAACTGACAGTGTTTACTTGTTGTCACAAATACGTCAGAGCACCAGGCTGACGATAGCACTACATAAGCCGGCTGGTACATCGTTTGCTTGATATCACGTTTCCTGTAGAGCGACATAACTCTACTGATAAGTCCCTTACCTCAGTGCGTTGTATCCAGTGAAAAGTTGTCTTGAACAAGGAAAATTTGGTTCTAATCTCCATTTAATTCCTAAACACGCCTCGCTAACAGTAATTTACGACGGTGTGCGTAAGACTCAGGGCCAGACCATGGCAAAGGAGTGCAATTAAAACGGATCCTCCTCATAGTATCTTTAAAAAAAAAAAACTTTGAACATGTTTGAAAGACTTTAAGCAAGATTTTTTTTATTTGGACACCATACCAACCCTTATTTATCACTGTCCAATCTACTTCCACTCATACTGTCATTATCATGGTTTAGTCATCTCGGAGGTCTTCAACAAAGAAATGTAGAAAACTGATCAGTAGGGATGGGTACCAAATTGGGTACTTTTAACGGTACTGACAGAATTCTGTCTGTAGTATGGAGTACAGATTCATGTAAAATCAAAAGGTGCCATGTTAAGATACTTAAACTCATCCTTGTGACTGTGAGAGAGTGGAAGAGTAGACAATTTTCCATACTGGACATGAACACAGCACTGCAACGTTATGTTGAAGAATAAATATGTAAAATTGAAAAACTTTAAGATTTTAGTATTACTCATATTAATATTCATTACCGCATAAAAAACACAAAAGTACCTGAACTTGGTACCGTTGTGTACCAATACCAATTGCCAGGTACCTGGCATCTGTATTGTATTGTTTTAAATGTGAAAGGTACCCATCTCTACTGATCAAACATTTACTGTTTGCATGGTAAATATCAAATTTAATTCCCATTTTTGAATATGTTTTTATAGTGCTGGATGAGATATGCAACGAAAATATTTTTTTTCTTTGAGAAGTTTCTTGTAACCCAATGTTGGGAGTAACTAAACTATAGTGTGTCATAAAGTTATTTCATCATGTTTTAGAGGTTAGGTCAGTTAAGTGTACTGCCAGATCAATTAAGCACCATCTATTAGAGAAACATCTTTCTTTTTTTTATCTTTTTAAAGTTATATTTAAGGGCATTTTCACATCCACTTGTCAGGGTGGACAAGGAGAGGCAGGAGACATAGGAACTACAGAGTGAAGAAAAACATGCAGCAAATGATCTCAGTGTAGTTGACCAATATCGTTTTACATTAACTTTTTAATTACCCGATGTTCATTGTCCAGTAAAGCTGATGTGACTGCAGTAATATCAGACCCCACAGATCTGTTGGGTTGGCTGGGGCATTAGTATTTCCATTTTCATTAATAGTGCATTAGAAGCAGGAGCTGAAGAAATACACTAATAACAATGTAAATATTAATAACATTTCCTTGTATATGACCCTCCAGTACATACACTGCGTTCTCTACATGACTGAACTCTAACTGCGTCTCCACATTAACGGCAAATCTGTGAGCACTCACGCTGGAGGCGATCAATTGATTATTTAAATCTCCTGACGCACTGAAGGAATCAGTAAAGGTCTAATGTAAATTAATGTTCTGTGTTCTTTTTACTCATCTAAAAGGTTGCACACACTCTAGTCCATATTCACACACCACACCACTACACGTTCATTCATGGAGATGTGGGAGGTGAGCAGCGCCATCATGAGCCTCATCTGAGAAGTGTGTACAAGATTAATTCTGTTCGAACGAAAAGTGTGTAAGAAGACTTAAGTTTGGATTCCAAGTTTGCTGAAACAAAGTGACACAGTGTAGGAAAAAGTGTGCATCCACTGAAGGCTGTGTTGCTCAAGACCCGGTAGCGGCCCATCGGTGGACACTAAGTGCGTCACCATGTGGGCCAGCTTCCAGGACAGATGTAATCTGTTCCTTTGTCATTAATAGGAGTACAGAATGAAGAGACAGTTACACAGCTGGCTTTACCATTCAGAATACTTTTGATCCACCTGCACTCCTGGTTTGTCATCGCCAAATAGCAGAACCTTTGGTGATACTCTGTATACTCTCCCAGTGTCTCCACCTCATCCTCCTCACAATAATGTACTCCATCTTTTTAGATCACGTTAAAAATAAAGACTAAAACAGAGAAATATGGGAAATCACGGGTAAATCCTGAGTGACATTTATTTTATCTTTTTTTTCTTCGTCTTTTCTCTCCCTCTTTTCTTTGAACTAAATAAAATGAGAGAACCAGATATATACTCAGTATCAGATGTTAAGGCTGTTTATTGTTTAATTGTAAGATGTGCATCAAACATCCAGCTGCCATCAGGTTAACTTTCCATTATGACAAACGGCTTTAATCTGACATCAGGTGTGACGGGACAATTAATATAGATACAAATGTATATGCTGGTTCAGACGGTTACATTAAATAGTGATTGCTGTGATGGTTTGTTGCATTAAAATTTGCCTGACACTCTGGAAACCTGCCTTTGAGGCTTTGATCACATGTGCGCACATGTGCGCCTGTCACCAAATTACAGCTGCGGAGGGTGCGCTCCACTTTGTGCCGAGAATAGACCAGGTTGGAGCTGGCGAGCTTTCAGTGCACTTTCTGCACTGTTTTTGGCACGAAATTGTCACTGCGCCAACATGAATATGCCGACACTTCTCCCTGGTGCGCCGTCAACTCCCCCTGGCGCGCCGTCACACCCATCTCTGCGCAGATGGTCTACCAAATTGTCAAATTGGCAGCGCACAGTGGTGCGTCGCATGAAATTAACACTGCATGGGATGCACCAGGCTTGCGTCCCCTCCGCTGCGCCATGAAATTAGAGCCCAATATGTTTCATAGAAAATTTAAATGGAAGCTTATTTGCTTTCCAAAAATACTGATAGTCAATATGAGTCACGTGACCTATAAATTGTGGCACCACATAGCTTTTGAAAACTTAACACCTCAAAAATAAATGTTCATGTATAACGTAACTTTGTTCCATACATGTCCCATCTGTTGACCCAACATGGGAGAGGCCATAGCTAATCAGTAGGGGCTCTCGGTGGTTTGATTTTACTTTTAGAGAGCTGTCATGTCGTCCATCTCTTCATAAGACAGGGATGATGCCACCCTTTCAGTCATATCAGTAGAGGTTGTAGAACAGCATTGTCAGAAAAAAAAACCCATAAATACTCTGAAGGCAAGCAGCGGAAAGAGACTACGTGTTTAAAGAGCTAAATGTGGCACAAAGCAAATGTTTGGTGTCATAAAAAGTTGGAAGGATGATGAGTCTGGCCTGTCGGGGAGAAAAAAAACAAACCATCAGACGCTGATTCATCTTAATGGCACAGTCTCATAAAGTGTCTAGTCACCATGTGGAAGAGTTTTCAGATCTGACGCCCTATCAGCAGGACTACACCATCCATCTGTGCCTTTCAAGACTGTTGGAAAGCACCGCTGAGAAACACAAACTGTTTAATGATGTGATAATGCTCTAATGGAGGTTAGCTCAACAATAAATAGCATCTGACTGGAAAAGACTAGAAAATTTGTCAAGTGTAAGGACGTGCTGTGACTCAGTCTGAAATAAATAGAAAACCAAAGCACAAGGAGTAAAAATATCACAATGTTTTTGTTCTAAAAAGTCCACATGGTTGTTTTTTATCCTGATTCATGTTTAGCAATCCATTCATCTCAAACTGACCGCAAACACAGACTCTTGCTCTGTGATACCATCAATAAAGTTGATTTTCTCTTATTTATATATGAGACAACAATTCTTCCATCTTCAAATTATGTTGTTCTTGCTTAGGCCTGTTTTGCAGGATATTGCAGGATGTAAAGATTAAAATATGGCAAAAAACGAAATCAAAGAAAGTGTTGTTTCATTTGGTTAAATATGAGCCACATTCTTCTGACAAGGTTAGAAATGTCATATTTTGAGATATTTAAAGATGAAAATGGCCTCTGTAGATTGTAGCAACTCTTGATTTGTTTCATTATTAAGTGTAATACATTTTCTAGAAGTTGTATATCCAGATTGTACAGAGTGAGTCTGTTTTGTCTAGGGCTGCAGCTATCAAATATTTTAGTATTCGAGTATTCTACTGAAAATCCCATTGATTAATCGAGTAATCGGATGAAATACATTTTTGTTTAGTTAAAGAGCAGTAATTTTTCAAATGAAAATTTTTCTCTTTAAGACATAGAATTTTCTGATAAAGCATGTCAATAAGAGCACTTGCTTTGGTAGCTCCAAAATTTGTAAACACATTTTGACACATTTTGACACATGTTTTGTCACATCTCATCAAAGCTTGCGGACCCAAATGGCACCCGTTTCGTAGAATCACCCATTAGTCTCCAAACTCCAGAAAAGAAGCTAGATTTGTTGCTAGTTGCTATTTTGTATAAGAGGTAGCTTGAGGGGTCTGAAAACTCTCTATTTGAAATACCACTCTTTGATCTTTTTTAAAATTAAACGATTCCTCGAGGCGGAGAAAATTACTCGAGTATTTTTAGTAATCGAGTACCTCAAATTATTCGAGGAATCATTTCAGCTCTAGTTTTGTCACCAGAGTAAGATGTGAGCACCCTTTGAGAGGACATTTCAGCTTCACTTTTGTAGAATAGGAGGAAACGTTGACACACCATCCATCTTTTTAACAGTCGATACCTTGCACAGTGAGAGCAGAGATAGAAAGAGAGAAGAACAAAGAAGAGAACAGTGAGTTCTCCTTGCTGAGAGAAAGTCGAAGCTCTTTAAGTGTCTCCTGGCTGCATTGCAGTGTGCTGTATTGAGCAGCAGCTGCTGCTGGAGAAACTGATTCGTTGCCTCCTTTTTAACAAATTCCCAGGTTTCTGTTTCTTGATTCTGCATATGCTCGAAACACAGAGTACAACAGCACCCAGCAAGGAGACAGAGAAATGTCAGAGCAGTGTGTCTGTCTTCATGATTTCATGTGAGTGCGTTTTAGCGGCCACATGAGATCGAATGCTATTTAATGAAAAGTAGCATGGTTCAGATTTAGGATGTCCCATTGCTGCGTAATTGCTTCTGAAACCCCGATGAACTCCACAGGATTAAAAGCAGCCGTAAAAGCTGAAAAGAAGTGAAGGAAAATGGGATCATAAGTGTGTCAGGGGTGGACGACAGCCCACTAATATTTTATCAAAGATAAAAAAGAATTTCTGAATCTGGTTCATCAGCCATCTGCTCTCTCATCTTTCATTGTGGTCCTGTGATACTCAGTGACACACATCACCGAGCTGGTGTTTCTGTTGGTATGTGAGGGCTCTGTCTAACCTTTGGGGAGAGACTAAGAGTAAACATTTCAATAAACCGGTTTTGATGGCTGCTAGCTGTTACTACCTGGACATTCAGACGCTGCTGCTACACGGAAAGGTCACTTGCCCTAAACATATGGGTAATTGGGCCTAAAATACCACCTGGCATGTTTCCCCCCCTCAGCATGTACCGATTCTTTGAAGCATCGCAAACATCCTTTTATTTCTGGTATCATACAGAAAGACGATGATGTTTTGTGGGGCCACATAGCAACAGAACAATTTATGTCCACAGTTTTTCTTTCAGTTGAGATTACATGTTCAGGAAGTTTCCAGACCAAACAAAAAGCACTGTGTGTATGTTTCAACTCCAACATGTGTACTGTTTGATATTTATCATAAAAATAAAAAACAAAAAAATGAAGTAATATTTGTGTTATTGATTAAAGGTTAAGTGACGCTGTGTTTTAAAATAGAAGAAATGCATTTGTTGCCACAGATTTTGAACTTAAGTGTCATCAGGTGAAAGAGAATTCAATGTCACTGTGCTAAGGGCCAATTTCATGACCCACTGCCCCTGACGGGTGGTTTTGTGTTTCTCTGTTTCTCATTGACAGACTATGGTCAATTCTCAGAAAGCCTGTATTGTTTTTCTGCAGATTGACGTCAATGTCAGGACGTTAGGATGTGTTTCCAGTCAATATTTGAGTCATAGCTGTCTCTAATGCCTAAAAAGAACAAGTGGCCTTGGCAGTTTGATGGAGAGTGTTTTCCCCTCCTTTTATATTGTGTATGTGTTCTGGTTTTGTTGAGATTTTTGGAGTATACACACTGCAACTAGTATTCAAAATGCCAACCATCATTTGGTGGTTCTGTGTTAAAATTAAAAAGTTGAGTGGGATTTAATCTATTGTTGACACAAAGAAATTTTTGGAGCACTCAAGCTGCACTGATGCGTGTTTGTATTAAATATAGCTCCTTAGAATCTTAAATCTCCAGTGGAGACATAAAGCAGTGTAATGGGAGTCATCAGTATTTGGATGCAGCATGTTGAAAGGGGCTGCGCACTGAGATGCTGCTAGCTTATTTCCAGATTGTAAGCATATGTTACAGACTGAAGTATCTGGTTAGAAAAAAAAAAGAATTTTAAAGGTGTTGATTAATCACTTTGTTCAGAATATTGAGGCTGTGTGCTGAGCTACTGTCAGTTTAATTCTGGATTCTTAGCTCATATTTCAGGAAATAATTATTTCCATTGTTTACTTGACATGAAGTCGCAACACAAAATATGTGATAACTGATATAAGCAAACAAACACAAGATGTTAAAAGTTGAGGCCTAGCCCGTCCAATTAAAGGCAGAATAAGCCATAAGTTAACCTAAAAAGATGTTTGAAGGATGTGGAGGCTATGTGCTGAGCTGCTGTTGGTTTATTTTCAGATTCTCAGCCTGTGTTTCAGATTTTGTTCATCATTTATCCGCTATAGAGATATCTGGTTATTGACATCAGTAAACTTTAGATGTTAAAAGTCAAACTGAGCACTTGAGGCTGCATGCTGAGCTGCTGTTGGTTTGTTTCCAGATTCTTAGTATGGATTTCAGAACAGAATTTGTTCATTTATCAACTGCAAAGTGAGATATCAGGTTATCGACATCAGCACAAGCATTAACTTCAGACGTTGAAAGATGAGCACTGAAGGCTGCATGCTGAGCTGCTGTTGGTTTGTTTTCAGATTCTTAGTATGGATTTCAGAAAAAAAAAGTTTATTTATCAGCTGCAAAGTGAGATATCAGGTTATTGTCATCAGATAAGTATTAACTTCAGAAGTTGAAAGATGAGCACTGGAGGCTGCATGCTGAGCTGCTGTTGGCTAATTTTCAAGTCCAGCTTGTATTTGGGTTAAGATAAGTCAGATCAGAAGACAGTAAAACATTTCAAATTAAATTCAGTGTGTCTCCAAACCTCTACGGCTCAGGATTTGTGGGCTGCAAGCTGAGCAGACAATACCTTTTTCATAGCTTTTCATTGTGTGCTCCAGGTAGGGTTTTAAGTAATTTCTCCCAACCTTCAAAGCAAACAGATCCAGGATGAGAAATGAGATTGAACTTGAAATAACAAGTTCAAATCAAAGCTGACACTGTGTTGATCTAAAGCTTTGGTTTGAAGCTGGATGCTGAGCTGCAATCACCTTTAGCTCGCTCTATAACCAAAAAAATCTTCATCCAAGCAGGTGGTGTATTTAGAAACTTGACACACCAAGAATATCACTTGTGAAAAATGCTAGATAAGCATTTAACAAGTGAACAGTGGCTCATACAGGAGTTAGATGAGGACGATGAGCTGGAAAACTAAAATGGATTTGTAGAAAGTCTGACACTAAGCAGTTCAATCCAACACAACGAGTGAAAATGATCCAGGTTAAGGTTTGTTTTGCTGCTTTAAAGCTATGTTTAATTCTTTAAGTGCTTGCATTTAAATAATGGTGTGGTTTAAATAAGGCATTGGCTTGTAATGTTGCATGCAGCAACCATAAAACCAAATGTTGAGTTTAATTTCTCACATCTCAACTTGAATCAGAGAGCAGGTGTTCCTGATTCTGTCAAAGGTAGAAAACATTCTTTGAGGTCCCCTCATTCTCCTTTACACCATCCTTTCTCACCAGCTGAATTACCCCGGCTCATAATACAGTGGAGGTTTCACGGCTTTGGTAAATTTATTGTCTTCAGATCCTCATTTACAACAAAGCCTTCCACTTCCATTACTTTTGATGTTATTCACTTGTGCGGAGGCAGGAAATTGTTGTTCACTGAGAAATGCCAACGCCGAGGGGAGTTGTCAAGCTCTGATCCGCGTTAAGGGCATACATCGATCTGACCTGTGCTTGAAAGTCCCCGTGGACTAAACCACACGCAACCCTCGCTTCCCACTGCTAGCTGATGGGTGTGGGAGACCACGAGCTGCCCTCTGCAGCTCGTCTCCTGCTCGCTGTGTTTTGCTGCTCTGGTACTTTTTGTCTTACTTTTGCAGGGATGAGTAAGGGCTCTGTCCTGAAGGCATTTCACTCGCAGCCTTCAACACCTCTCTGCTTGTTCTTGCCGCCTGCTTCTCTCGAGCTGTTCTTTTTTTAAAAACTCCCGTGTCAAAGTTCTCTGCTCTCCTCTCTGGGCAGGTTTGCACTTTGTCTTAATTTGAGCGCTGTTGTTTTCATCCTGCCGTTTGAGGAACCGCAGAGAGCAAAGAGCAGCTTTGTAGATTTCTGTTCTTACACCTACACAGCACAACAACTAATTCTTTTTGTTTGAAGTCTTGTTTACTGGATGCAGTTGTAGGAGAAGCTTTGGTAAGAGACGGAGGATGTAGAGGGTTTGGTAACTTGTCAAAGCTCTCTGTCTCTATATGCAAACTTTTAACACCTGGACAGTGATCTCTCACTTTTATTTATGTTCATTAATATTCTGGCTCCATCAGTAGTCCCCTGGCATTTGGAACACGCTGAATGAGAGTGAAATTATGTTTTTCATCATAAAACGGGCCGGATAAGGCCTGTAAAACCAAGCGTCTGTGAACCGGAGAATAGATAAAGTGGGAGAAATCATAGTGAGTTACTGCACCACTCTCTCTGAATAGATCATAAATTCACCATTCCCACCAGACTCACAGGAATGTTCCCAAAAATGGTAAATTTCATCACACTTTTTTTCTTTGAGAAATTACGTCTGCTGAAGGCAGCAGCTCATCCGTCTGCTGTGCCCTAATTCCACACTTTCTATGGCCACAAAAGATTATTTTATGAGACAGGAAGTAGCGTTGGGGTTATTAATAATTCACCCCCAATGGTTTAGATGCAATTAATAATTGAATCAAATGTATATGAACAGGATTAGAGGAGCTGAGGGCTTTACCACAGCCAAAAAATGTTCATTTCAGTTTGTAACAGACCAGTGTGATGTGGAGATGAGGAGGTGGTGACAACAGAAAGCTATACTGAACAAGAAGTCAGTGTCATGTGTAACATCAATTTTATTTTGTAGCCTTTGGCTTTCTATAAGCTTTTATCCATAATTCTTTCACCATCTTGAAACAAAATTACCAAATAAAAAATTAGGAGTTTCAATCAAATTTTTTATGTATTTTACATAAGAGTTGATTCCTTAGCGGGTGCTCAAAAATAACGAATGATACAATACAGAAGAACCCTTCAGAGACATTTCTCTGTCTCTGACTTAGTTTGCTAGCTCAGGCAAAAACTTGACTTTAAACATCTTGTTTTCTATTGTCATGTATTAAATCTGTGGTTCCAAAAGTGGGGGTTATAAAAAATACCTTCCAAAATAAGACATTATTACCAGTTGTACATTTCCTTCATCACATTGAAAATATAAACATACAGAGGTTAAATTTGATATCAAAATATGCAAACTAAATGCACACTAGAAGTCTTCTCCACTGTTGCCGTGCTACAGTCTCTTTTCAAAATTAAAAACAAAAACAAAGAAAAATGCCGATGACATATGGTTTTAAAAGTTTGATGTTTATCAGATTTTTGTGAATGTGAGGAATGTCACCAATCTGCGATGCCATGAATCTTGTGCCCCTCTCGCTGAATATTGGTGCGACTTTGCTTACAGCGTTAATTATGGAAACAGCAAAATGTTCCCACAGGTAGTCTAACTTTCTACAAATCAGATAAAATTAAAGGATAAGTTCAGTTTATACAGCTTTTACATTGTTTATAGAATGAGGTAGAACAAAATACTCACCTAGAAGTCTTTCCTGATCCAAGCAGTGCATCGGGAGATATTTAGATCCAAAATCGTGCAGTGGACGTCTGCATAATGGGATCCATCAGGGCATAGACAGCGCCGCTCCTAAAACTACATTAATCGTCCAAAAACTTGTGTTTTTCACCAATTCCATCATGGTCCGCTCCGAGTTAGTCCTCTGCTGCAGTCTGTGTCACTCCAGACAGCGCCGTGTGGCTGTAATGACCACTGAACTGATGAAGACTTTGTTTACGTTTGCCCCTCAAAGAAAGGAGGAAGTGGAGTCAGCACTCCAGAGAGTACTGCGCATGCGCAGAGTGGCAAAAGTAAACAAAGTCTTGGTCAGTTCAGAGGTCAGTACAGAGGTCAGTACAGCCACACAGCGATGTCTGGAGTGACACAGACTGCAGCAGAGGACTAACCCGGAGCAAACCGTGATGGGATATTGGTGAAAAACACACGTTTTTGGACGATTTATGCAGTTTTAGGAGCGGCGCTGTCTATGCCTTGATGGATCCCATTATACGGATGTCCACTGCACGATTTTGGATCTAAATATCTCCCGAAGCACTGCTTGGATCAGGAAAACCTTCTGGGTGAGTATTTTGTTCTACTTCATTCTATAAACAATGTAAAAGCTGTATAAACCGAACTTATCCTTTAAGTATCTTAGGCAGTTTTTGGACTGCAATTTCAGCAGGGGTTCTGTGGCTCACCGTTATTCATGCATTTATTCTTTTTTTTTGGGGGGGGGGGGGATTAGGACTGAAAAGTTTGGGAACCCTGTCATAAATACCCTGAAATCAGCTTCTCTTCTCACTCAGCCACAGTAAATCCATGTTTTATGTCTTATATTTCTATCTTGAGTTGTTTCCTCTTCTTGCTCACTGTAGATGTGAATTATTCCTCTGTGTTTTTGGACTCCAATTAAAAGCAAAAATTCTGTGAATGCAACAAAACAACTGATTCACAGTAGTGATTTCTCAGTGCTGATGATAAAATGAATCAGTGATGTGGACAGCATTTGAAGCCTCATTTGTTGGTGCAGATTCCTCATGTTGGTCATACAAAGTGCATAACAAGTGTAGGAATTATGGATGTATGCTGCAGCGCACACGGAGACTGCTGCTTAGTTAAAATATGTTGGGAGACAGATGATGTTTTCATTAGTTTTAAGTGGCACGTTGTTTAATGAGAACATTAAATATTCAGCAGCTCATTTTGAGACATTAATCCTCCTTGTTTTCTCCATCGGGAGCGTTGTCTGACTGTGTGTTGGCTCTGGATGCTCTTTGCTTTCTGCAGAGTCAAATACAGGTAAAATACTCCAGGTATGCTCTGGTAGAACCTGTGGAGTAACTTTCCTCTGTTCTCTGACTGTGCCGTATCTGTGTTAAATACTGATGATGACAATGTTTGTTTGTGTGTGAGACTTTCTGTGTCTGGAATTTAATTACCTCAATGACTGGTTGGGTTTCCTTCTCATTCATCCTCCTCCTGATGGGATATAATGAGGCTAGCCTGCTTCATGAGTTGTTTTTAGCTTCATGGTTCCATTTTTAATGTGTCTTTGTGGAAACAGTTTGAGCTAAAGGAGAAAGCGTGATTTATAAGGCGCCGGCTGAGTATTGCCTACTGGCTGCTGGTGACACGCTCGCATTTGTTAGTGTGACATTCAATGTGGAAACAATCTTTCATCTGACTGAGAGCCAGTGCAGTCAAACTTTTTAAAGGACGTGTGTGAATGTGACTTATTCCCACTGTGATTGAGACTGTCGTTCAGGTGGAGAGGAGTGAAAGACACGAGCTACACCTGCTGCTGATGAGAGAAAAATACCACACCATTCCACTTTCTGGAAATTGTTTTCTTTTAACTGGAATAAATCACAGCAGGGCTTTTTTTAATTTTTATTTAATGACAGTAAAAGTGTTATTAAGTTTTCAGCAGCTTATTAATCAGACCTAACTGGATCCTGATGCTTCTTTATGACCTACAAAATCAAAAAAGTTCATTAAAAGTAAGATAAATTATTTTAATTTAGTCACTTTTAATGAAACAGTTTAAAAACTCTTGCAAATGTACAACATGGCCTTCAACACACTGCCAGATTTTTGGAAGAAAAGTTGGGTTTAGTCAGGACCACTTTGTTAAAATAATCTTTATTAACTTGCACAGTTTCATCTGGCAGTATGGATCTGTTCTGGGACTCCCTGCTCTTCCACCAGCTTGCGTGGAAAGCCTGAGGCAGGAAGAGCACACCTCCCTGCCCATCACAAGCCGTTATGAACAGCATAAGCAGGGAGCGCAGCAGCAAAACTAAAAACGCAGACGGAGCAGAGCAATCAACATGAATATGACAGGAGGAGGTGGGGTGGGGGTGGGTTGCAAAATGCCAGCAGAGGAAGCAGGAAGTAGGTTTGACAGGAACAGCTTAGATAACCCGCTCTGAATGCAATATTCCAATAAGAGGCAGACATAGGAGTCAGCTGAGCAATCAGCTGATTTGCACCCATGATGACAGCTAAGCTGTTAGAGCTTGACGTCATGGCCTGCGTGAACTAACGCTATGCTTGATTTAGTTGTTTTGTCAGAAATCATGATTTATATATGTTTTCAGGGTTCATAGTTGGCCACAGGTGGCGCCCAAAGCAACACATAACTAAAGTTCCTCACAGGAGCTTTAATGCAAAAGATCTGGAACATGAACAAGCTGCAAACAATAGAGTGAAAGGCTGACAAACATGTCCATTTATTTATGCTGTGTGTCTTTGGCTGTGGAATCCCAGAACAAAAATAAATGCATTAAACAATTTGGTTACTACCATAACTTGTATTTTATACCAGTTTTGGCGTCTTTAAAGCAGATGACTTCCTGAAATATAGATTGATAGCTAATATCTAGCTCATGAGTTTGATCATAAATCTCATTGGTTCTCATTGGTTCTCATTGTGTGTTGATGGGGGTACAATTATTAATGATTTTAATAATTAATCTTAAAGTTTTTCGATTAAAAATATTTATTTCTTAACATACAAACCTGCAATTCTGTGTCCATTCCCAGCATGGAAAATCACCTGCTCTTCCACTCCCTCATAGTCACAAAGATGTGTTTATGTACCAAGACATGGTAAATTTTTATTTTACTGGATCAATACTTGGTACTACAGACAGAATTTGGTACCTATAGAAGTACCTAATTTGGTACCCATCCCTAAAATAAATAGATAAATGAATACATACAAAAATAAAGTCAGTGTTTGGCAGGCAGCCTTAAAGTGATACTCCGGGATGGAACAAGTTGGGTCCTATCACAAGGTTTATGGCAGAAATTACCCCTACAGCAGTGCTTTTGTGCCCTGCTCGTCTGCCGGTTTCCTCTGCACTCAGACGAGGGCCAATTTTTACTTGACCAAAAACACAAATAAACGGACTCCCACCAAAAAAATCTGATATGGGTCTGCATTCACGCTTTATTTAGAGAATTTTCAGCGCGTTACTTTCACACAAAAACACCACTAAATAAGGCTCTAGTTCTCATCGTGTCGTAAAATGGCGCTACCTCTGCTGCAGAGCCACAGCTGGCTGAGAGGCGCTCACCGCTTAGTGCATCAGTCCTCGTGCGCGGCGTGCCAGATATAAACAAACGCAGGTAGTCTGATAGGACGAAGAGACACGATGAGAACTAGAGCCTTATTTAGCGGTGTTTTTCTGTGAAAGTAAAGTGCTGAAAATTTTCTAAATAAAGCGTGAATGCAGACCGATATCAGATTTGTGTTTTTTGTCAAGTAAAAATTGGCCCTGTCTGAGGGCAGAGGAAACCAGCTGACGAGCAGGGAGGGGTGTTTGGTGCGTGCCCCCTGGGCTTCTGCTACACAAAATCAGTGCTGTAGGGGTAATTTCTGCCCTAAACCTTGTGATAGGACCCAACTTGTTCCATCCCAGAATATCACTTTAAATGACAGCATGTCAAATCTTAAACCATTTTGACTTGTTCAACATGTTTTCTGTGCAATAAAAAAAGATACAATGCATGAGCTACTCCTGCTGCCTTTATGTGTAAATCTAACATGTTTCCTCTTGTGATTGTTTTGTATTTTTCAGAAATAAACATTGGCTGGTAAACAGAGCAAGCATTGGATGCTCTAGTTCATATTTTATTGGTGGAACATTTGATATTAAAGCCTCAGTAAAGACAGACATGCACAAGCTGCTCCTCCTGCAGATGTCAGAATAAAACTGTGACATACCTGCTTATTTATTCATGTTATTAATATTCTTCTTCCACACCTCGTGTTGACTGACAAACTCCAGGAATAAATGTATTAATTTAATTCAGTATGTGACACATGTTTTATTGTGGTGGCATCTCTAACAGCAAAACATTTTGATTGAAGTGCATGAGCTACATCTGCTGCGTTGCATAGAAATGAAGTATTTGCATATTAACTTTTATTATGTTTTTACTTCTGCAGGGAAAACAATACAGGGATTCAATGCAGTTATTCTTGAAAGTGTATTTCTGAGTGGTAAAAGTGTGATTACAGCAGGGAATGTGACAGAAAGCTTGAGCTGTCCAGTACTGAAAGTTACCATACATTTATATTTGTATTTACTTTGCAGCAGTAATCGTGGACTTGAATTGAAGGGAAACATGTATAAGATTAATGCTGCACTGAAGTGGCGCTGAAGCAGACAGCCAAACACTCACTTCCCAAACACTTTTGTCCTCTTTTCTTTGCATATCTGAAAATACGTTTCGTTTTTTGGTCAGAGATTAAAGCTCAAGCGAGTGTGACAAAATATGGATTTACCTCACGCTGCAGTCAAACACTCTCGGCTTCAAACGCAGCAGGAAGGCCCTGTGATTCAGCAACTCTGTCTTTAGAAACCTCAAACGGCGCCAAGAAAGCAACAATCATGTTTAACTGTTGCTTCCCTGCCTGACATTTTGTTGCTTTTCCTCTAGATGGATTACAATATGCTATTATAATTACAGTTTATCAAAATAAGGGAAACTCCAAGTGTTAAAGGGAATGAAAATTCAATAACCCCGTTGTGCAACCATTAGTTCTGCTCCAAAAAATCCCTCAGAGTTAATTTAAGTGATTAATTACGACAACAAGAAAGTGTTCAGGCTTGGAAAAACACTGGCTTGCAGTAATTATTTTGCACTCAAGAAAACTCAGTCGGTTAAAAAATGCATTCGATTAAATCTGCTTATCTCTGCCACAGTAGATGATGCACTGAAATCTCTGCATCTGTGAGTCTTCCTGGCAGAATAACCTTCATGTTCAAGCCGGGATGAAATGCTGATCACAGCCGGTGCACTTTATGAGGAGGAAATACTGCTTTCATTTCATATTTCAGTAATCTCGCCCCGTATTAGTCATGAGTGTTTCCAATAAAACACAGAGCAAGGATTTAGCTGACAGCACTTCTCTGCAGATGCTTTAAAAGTGCCAACAAGAACACCCCATCTCTAAGTCCTCTGATCTTCCACCCATCGGATCTAATTTCCCTCTGACGTGTCCCAGTGTATCCGCTACGCTGTGTTACTTGATTTCATTGAGGTTGTTTTAACTGCTCTGCTCTTTTACGAGCTTATTCCACAAATTTCCCTCTTGTGATTTTTTGGATTTGGACTATTTGGAGTCAGAACTTTGAGAACTTACTTTTTATCGACACTGCAAATTGGAGCTTGAACCAAAGAGCCAAAAACTTGCAGCTTGGGCTCTGAAAGCTGTCAGCTTCTCTTAAATGCCTCGCCAATTATCCTGTTATATAGTTGCATATCACACTAACCCCACCCGGCCTTGACCGGAGTGTTTAAACTCTCCTGGGACGCAGTAAACATCACTAACTTCCTATTTTCTCTGAGTTTTGGTTGTGTATACGTGCCTCCCTCCCTGAGGCTGTCTTGTTATCCCTGCGCCTGCAGGAATGTCATGGCCTTTCATCATCTTGACCACCCACTCCTCCATCTCCTACTCTGACCCTGATACGCATCAACATGGAGCCCACTTTTAGATAGATTTAGTCACCCACATGGGTCACACCTCTGAACCTGAGCAGATTAACCATCCTGGAAATACCAACCACACTTTGAGATTCAAATGTTGAAGAACTTCATTAATTTATTCATTTCCTTTTGCTTTCAGAGTTTGACAAATAATTAGATGAATGATTAACTTGGAGTCAAATTTTTTTTTAATTTTCATGAACAAAGTTTCTACAGTCTGCAGAAAGATACCAGTACCATACGATTTAACTTGAACACTGTGGAGCTTTGGACTCTATGCTAACATGCTAACATGCATTTGTTTGGATAAATCTTTAAATCTTTTTTTTTAAAGATGTCTTTAGGTTGAGTCTGTACCTCTGTTGTTGTTTTGCAAATGTGTCTGCAGCTTCTGTTTGGCATCATGAGGAAAGTCACAAAATGCAAAATGCTCAACCAACAGTCTCAATGTTAATTAACATGACAAGCTACAGAGTAGCTCACAGCACTCACAGATCAAATCTGTCCTTTTTGGTTAAAGTGATAAATTGAGATCACAATTTAACAAGATCTGGATGCCCCTGATATCATATCTTACTATTAAGGAGCCAGATCAATAAATACCTCAGTACCTCAGAATACAAATATAAAACTTAAAGTGAAAGCACATAGGGTATGGGATGGGTAGGGTGGGTGGGGGACGATTGGAGACTGGGGTGGAGTCTTGGGGACTCAGGAATTTAAGACAATGTTATTCATTGTGAGAGTAATACAAATTTTAGTGTAGGTATATAAGTAAGGAAATGTGTATGTATCTGTGTACATGTATGTATATGTGTATATTTTTTGTGTCTTTTTTTTGTATGTGTATATATGTGTAAATACATGAAGATATATTCTAATATGTATATACCTCTACAACTGAGCCCTCTAGATCCCACTCTATTCTCCTGCTCCCTTTTTTTCTTATATATCATCTTGATGTGTTGCGATATCCGTTCAGTCACTGTGTTTAATCGAAAAGTCAGATCTACAAAATGTGCACTTAGCATATCCCCTTTGCGCTGTCCCGGATAAACGGGAATTCTCTTTTCCACTCATTCTGGAATTTACACGAGTACTTTCTCTTCTTCCTCATTTCTTCTTCTGCTTCTTCTTCTTCTTCTGTACTGTTTACCGTACTTGACTTCGAGCCGAGGTGTAACCGTTATTAATGTCCGGCCGGAAACGGCGCCCAGTTAGAAGAGAAGGATGGTGTAGCAATATTGTTGTCCGGGTGGAAATTGGGAGAAATTCATGAGAATTGTGGGCCTAGGAGATTGTCAGGAGGGGCACTGAAATTCGGGAGTCTCCTGGGAAAATCAGGAGGGTCGGCATGTATGGCAACCGCTCCTGTCAACAATTTTGTAAAAAATGTAACAGGGATGTTAGAGGACTATGTGGGACCAAAACGACTTGAGATAAGCCAAAAAGTCACTTGAGGTGTAGCAATGTTCTCTGTGCTCTGTGTGCAGACACTTGTGAGACTGTGCTACTTGTAAACAGACACTTCATGATGACTTAGGCCGTGCAGGCCAGCATGGTAACACCGATACGGGTTGCAGGGCAGACACGTGGCTTGAGAACAGCATAGTTTGGATGGCCAGTGTGACCACGCTCTTTAAGTGTTAGGCCTCTCCCAATGGGCACTGAAAGTTACATAGTTAAAAAGCATTTATGTTCCTGTATTTAGAGAATTTTAAAGCAGTTAAAGGATAAGTTCAGTTAATACAGCTTTTACATTGTTTATAGAATGAAGTAGAACAAAATACTCACCCAGAAGGTTTTCCTGATCCAAGCAGTGCTTCGGGAGATATTTAGATCCAAAATCGTGCAGTGGACGTCCGCATAATGGGATCCATCGGGGCATAGACAGCGCCGCTCCTAAAACTGCATTAATCATCCAAAAACTCATGTTTTTCACCAATATTCCATCATGGGCCGACTTTGCCCCTCCACGCATGCCCAGTACTCTCTAGAGAGCTGACTCCTTTCTTTGAGGGGCAAGCGTGAACAAAGTCTTCGTCAGTTCAGAGGTCATTACAGCCACACAGCGCTGTCTGGAGTGACACAGACTGCTGCAGAGGACTATCTCGGAGCCGACCATGATGGAATATTGGTGAAAAACACGAGTTTTTGGATGATTAATGCAGTTTTAGGAGTGGCGCTGTCTATGCCCCGATGGATCCCATTATACGGACGTCCGCTGCACGATTTTGGATCTAAATATCTCCCGAAGCACTGCTTGGATCAGGAGAGCCTTCTGGGTGAGTATTTTGTTCTACTTCATTCTATAAACAATGTAAAAGCTGTATTTACCGAACTTATCCTTTGACCTTAAATCTGAGAGAAAGAATTTTTACATTTCAACTGGGTTTCCCCAACAACAATCAACGTACGCACTCAAACAAATTAATGAATGAATAAATATAAAAAACAAATAAAAGGATTAGATTTGTTCAGTCTTGTGGTCACTTTTAGCCTTCATTTGTTGGTATACATTATGCTAACCAGATGGGATCTGTTTACGCACTTGTACAGGAACTTGTTGCGCTTGAGCTGGTCAGTGATCCAAACAAGGATATGTTTGAGTTAACCTGGCTTTCCAAGAGCTAGACTTGATTATCAAACTATGTTTTCTAACATTTAAATGTGTTACAGACTTATTTTGAATAAAAGCTGGCATCATACTTGCACATTAGCATGCTAACAGTTGTCACTTAGCAGCTCCAGCTGTAAAGGAATCTCCAGTTTGAGAATTTTGAAGCGTGATTCATTCTGGTTTCACAAAATGTTCGGAAACGTCTCGCCTGTGAATCAAATAGTTTCTGAGACATTTCACAGTGAGTGGAAAATAATCACTTCCACTGCCTGAATTCAGGGAAATGACTTTAAGTAGATCTGATGTAGAATCATTTTTTTCTTTTTCTCACTGAAAGGTAAAACCTCTGACTCATAAGTTAAAATTTGATATTCTGACAGCAATGTGAATATTGTTGTCTTGATCGCCAGGATGAAACTCAGTATGCATAAATAATTCACACAGATCTACAGTAAAACCTCAGAGAGCGGAGCAACCTACTTGCTGCATGAGAAATGAATCAGACACTCTTCATCCTCCCACAACTGTGTTACAAATGCACCGACACCAGCATTTGAATTAAAACCTTTATCATGACTCCAGTAATGAAGAGCAGTGATTGACAACAGGCTTCCTGTAAATTAGAGGGGCGTTGTGTTTGTTTATCCTCAAAAGTTTTATTTCTCCTCAACTTTCTCAGGATCACGATTAACTCGATGAAAGACAACAAACAACTTGTGCTGAACGCCAAGTTTAAGGCTGCCGACTCCTTTGTATCTGCTTCTGTAGCTGCACCGCAGGGCCTCAGACAAAAGACAAAAAGAAGAAGAAACCTGGCACTTTTCAGAGGCTTACCTGGAACGAGGAGTTGCCACATTAATGCAGTTTGAGTCACATCTTAAGTTTAAGAGAGATGTTAGATATCAAAGTGTTTGGAGGTTGAAAGCAGCGAAGAGGAAAGTCGATTCTGTAAGAGAGGAATTAGGGCTCAGGTGTTTGAGGTTTAAACAAAGTTTCTTGGTAATTGGAGTGTCGGTACAGGAAGAGAAACACATGAAACACACGTTTGAGAAAAAAGAGAGAGGCAGAGCTTCAAAAGGTAATTACATTTTGTATCAAAGAGCAGGCAGCAGTTGAAGCTTCAGGCCCCAAAGTACAGCCCAACCTATTCCTCATTACTTCACAGAACAGAGGCGTTAAGGTTCGTTTTCACTCTCTGTGACTGTAGCTTGTGTATTGGTGTTGTGCTGATGTATTTACAAAGGGTCAGGTGGCTGCACCATGTGTATATTTTTCTTTTTGCATATTGTTTGTTGGCAGGAGTCGTTTACACTTCACAGAACAAAGGCAATGCTTCCAATTACAGTGGATTTCATTTGCTTGATGCATTGTCATGGCTGCAGACTTGGACAGGTGCTGTTAGTTATAAAATGTACGCTGTAGCTCCCACGCCTGCTTTTTTTTTTTTTTTTTTTTCCCCAAGTTGGAGCCATGGGGAGAATGGGAGCGGGAGGATGTGAGGATTCTTGGAGGGTTTTTACTGGCCTGGGGGACAGCTGTAGCAGTGTGTTTTTTATTCATTACACAGTAGAAAAACCATCAGCACTGCGTCCTCCGGGGAGTGTTTTGTTCAGGGCTGCTACGGCCTTCGCTGTATGTCTGGCACGCTTGTTTGAATAGTAAAGCACTGAGAGGGAAACTGTTGTTGCAGGAATTCTGTTTGATGCAGAGGTGGATACCAAATGGAAGAATTGGCATTCATAGGCTGTGAAAATGATGATGATGATGTAGACAGTTCCAATATCAATGACTGATTGGTACTAATAGTTAAAGATGTTTATGACCCTGATGCAAATGATGATGTAGATTATGATGACACTGATGGGACTAGTGATGGAAGTTGTACCCGTACACATTCAAACCACAGAGCCAAGTCATAGAAAGCAGAACATACAGCAGACAGACCCAGGACGTCTTTATGTGCGGTAATGAGCTGCACGCTGTACATTACAGAGCTGTAAGAGTATGTTTGATATGTTAGACTGTTTCAACACAAGCCAAGCTCCAGGTAGATAATAGACAGCAGCTAAGAAAAAAAGCCATCTGCCAACAAATATCTTGACAGATTTCTAATGTCTGACTACCAATGTGACTCAATCACCAACATATCACTGCATGTGCCAACAGATTCACTCATCAACAACCACACTCTCCAAAATGGACATCTATCGAGCTGCTTTATTACCTGGTACATCTGTGGTAGCAAATTCTGTTCCACTGTTGTGACTTTAACTGCTTCATTTTTTAAAGAGGGGTATGATGCTCATTTTAAAGCTTTATGTTGAACCCCTTAAAGTTTTAGAGCAGCTTTAAAGTTAAAAGATAACTTTGATTATTGCAGATTATTGTGTTGGGGGCTGCACTCTAGAAGCCTCCTCCGCTGCTGCCACGCAAAATCTAATTGCGATTAATTTGGACCAACATTGTGAATGTGATTTAGCATGCAATTTTATTTTATTTTTTTATTTATATTTATTTATTTTTTTCTGTTTATTTTTTATTTATTTTATTTTTAATTGTATTTTATTTTTAATTGTATTTATTTATTTATTTATTTATTTGGGGGGGGGGGGGGGGGGGGGGGGGTATCTTTTGCATCATTTACTAAAAACAATTATTTTATCATTCTCTATCATTCTATAGTATGAAGGCCAGGCCTATATGTTATGATGAAATGAAATAGACCAAAGCATGAATTGATACGAATGATATATCTCCATTCAACTATCACAATCACAGAAGAATATTGACTGATTGATTTAACTTCAAGCCTTGAAGACGTCTTATATTTCTGCCCGAAAAAAACAGCATTTTGACTTTTGATGGTTCTAAGAAAGAAAGGGCACAAGTTACTTTGTCCCCTCCAGGTCTGTGTACAAGAAACTTTTTTTTTTAATTTAGTTTTTTAAATTGCAGACTCTGCGATTTGAAAATTGCACTCTGTTACATTGCAATGTTGGTTTAAATTCGATTTATGGTTCAGCCCTAGAAACAAAAACAAAGTATGGTAGTATGTTTTGTACCACAAATTCAACACAAAAAGTTTGGAAAGGGACAAAAATCTGTCAATACTGGAAGTATTAGGACATTGGTCAAGTTTTATTTTAAGTCGCCAATCTGTGATGTCATGAAGCGAGCAAATCTCTTTGGGGTCTCTGGTAATGCTATTTAAGGGATCACACCTTTAAGGAAAATGTTGAATTGTCACTTGTGTTGTTGCCCCCCAAAAAGTTAGTTCTCCATCGGAGTTTTTGCTTTATGTTTACTATCGTTGTCATGGCTTTGTTTGTTGTGCTTCCTAGTTGGTTAGTATTCATCAGCAAGGTACACTCAGCCGTCCTGGTTTAGAATAAGTGAAATTTTGATCTGTGGTAATTTTCTGTTTGGTGTAAGGTGTATTAAACTGACTTGTGATTTTGTTCTCTCGATAAAAGTTAGATGCTGAATCAAGCTGGAAACACTCGACCTTGTGTGGACATTGAGAGCCCTGCACTGCGTTGCTGTTGCACAAGGCTACACACTAACACCACAGAAACTGTGTGTAAATGTCTCTATAATGCTCTGTTTTTTTAGATGGTGTGCTCCATTCTCTGCCCTGAACAGTGGTAAACACAGTGTTGTGTCTGCCCTGTGTTCTTTAAAATAGCCTTCTCTGCCGATGTTATTCTCATCAAACTGAAGGTTTCCACTCTCACTGAAGTGGAACACGATGAATGGGATCCCCTGAATGACTGCAGCACTTGATCGAGCCTTTCTGCCTCTTATCAAGGTCTTCTGACATTTGTCTTTTTCATTTTGTGCGCACTTTTCCTTCATGTGTCTTCTTTCAGTTCAGTCAATGTCGTCGTCATCAAGCTCTTTGTGTTTTTAAAGTTTAAAATCTTTTTTTTCTGAGCTATTGTCCTTGTCTTTCCCTTTATTTTTCCTCTGAAGTTTAGCTTTGTTTGAAACAGTTCACATTATACAGAGCAGAATGTTCTTTATGACTTCAGCTAAGGGAGAAGAATTATATCATGACATTTCATAAACTCACAGAGACCAGTTAAATTAAGAAAAATTTGTATTAAACAAAAAAATAAAGAAGCAACTCAGAACTTAACTTAGCTGGGTGAATCAGGATTCAAATAACAAAAACAAATCAACCCTTTTCAAAACAGAGTTCAACAATTGTTTCAGTTCAAAAACAATACAATACAAAAGGATAATTATTACTGAACAGAGGTTTGTGATTAAATGATGTCTGTAAAATTTCCAGCAGTACAGGAGCACAGACTCCAAGTTCCTACACTTTAATACTTAAAATCAACTTGTTACAATGTTTTGTTTGAGCTCTGCGTAGAGAAATCTTGTTTCCTATTACAACCCACTCTTGATACAATATGACTCAAATTGGAACTGTTAAAGTGGTCAACTGAACTTTGTTTACCTTTTCAAAGTGCTTCACAAAACAGCAGGGACAGAAAATAATAATAAAAAAAACAATAGGTAATTTTATTATTCATTCATTCATTTATACCAGAGCTGGGTCAAAGCTAGTTTACATCTATAGTCTTTTTGCAGGTCACAATTAAAACATTACATTGTTGTACACACATACAGGAAGTAATGTTTTCGAAATAAAAGCAGTCATATTAAATTAGTGATTGCAGTGCTGGGTTTTTTTAGCAGATTATTCAATTTGATTTTAAAGTTGGTTTGAGAAACAGTTTTTCATGTAATCTTTTAGAGTGGTCGACTGAGATACTGCAAAACATTTAGTATCTTTTAACAGAAAACAGAAATTTAAAGATATAAAAGGCAAAAACAAGATGTATTAAATATAATAAACTCCTCCAGTGCAATAGGTAAAATAAGATTATATAGAAGACAGAAAATCTAATTACGTAAAATATAAGGTGACTTTGAAACAATGGTAAAACTGGCAATGTGTATTAAAGGGTTTAAAGGAATCAGTCCAAGTGAAAAACTATACCAAAAGTGTCAGTCTTTGTTTTTGGAAACACTTGAGAAGCTCATTGAGGCTGAGAGCACCTTAGTAAAGTTCTCTGTGGCTGACAAGAAGCTTCTAATACTGTTTTCTGTTTGGTACTCTATCTTCTGGATTTCTGTATCTCAACCCTCAGTTATTGTGTCTCTGACCTCTCCTGTCTTTACTCTACTGCTGTTTTTCACGTTTCTCTTTAAACAAACTGACTTTGACCATCCTCTCTCTGAGCTCTGATTCAAACATGGCATAGTTAGACCTGGATCCATAACAACAATTTTTCTTTTAGTTTATTCATTTTTGATTTTTGGGGGCTTTCCATGCCTTTAATTGGAGAGGGTAGGGCAGTGGATAGAGATGGAAACAGGGCGAGAGTGGGGAATGACAATAGACTAAAAAAAATGGATGTCCGCTTGCTCGCCTCTAAGTCAGGTCTCCACAAAAACTGCTCTCCCTGGTGGCTGACTGCAGTATAGGTTTTAAAATACGGCTTTCCAGCCATTCCAGATGGGCTGTGGTCAAACTTTAAAAAATTAATATACCTCGCAGAAATGTTTCTCACGTCCAATTGTTGTGGTGATTTGAAGATATCATTTGGCTGTCTTGTATTCAAGTCCTCTTTTGTCGGAGAAGTTTTGTTTTCATTAGTTATACGAGGTTAAAAACGAGGCTTTGCGTAAGGTTTAACGATGATTGACAGCTGCTGTACTCGTGTATTTTTTGGGGGGATTATAAAACAAGTCAGGAGGTAGACTCAAGAAGTGATTAGACTCTTGAAAGAAAAAAAATATTATTTTTGTCACCCAGCTCCACTCAGATTTTCGCAGAATCCCTTATCGGCTCTACTGCTCAGACTCTGGCTGCAAACTGCTGCCAATGGCTACGCCTGTGATGGGGGTATTTTGGCTTCAAAACCGTACAATGATAAATGGCAGAGCCACGCTGTCCACTCTATATACAGTCTATGGCAATGACATACAGGAAACTGGCCGCAGGCTGGACTCGAACCCGGGCCACATGCTCCAGGGTGAACCCAACATGGGGCGCGACCTAGACCCCTAGGCCATCTGCACCCCAATAACAAGTCTGACATTGAGTAATATCAGTGTTGATATCCTGACCAATCAGAATCCAGTAAATCAAACAGCTGTGTAATAAATAGGAATAACAGGCGTTAGAATCCTGCCAATGACCAATGAGAATCCAGCATTTAACAGAGCCTTAAAACTTTGAATATATGTCTAATTAATCATCCTTCTCCCTCCTTCAGAGCAGTCTGAGGTACGACAGCGGCTGTAAAACTGGATCATAATTGTGTCCCTCTATATTTGACCACTGTGGTGTATAGAGGCCCAATAACCTTCATTGGCAGGAGCGCCGTGCGAGCGGTGTCAGGGGTAATCAAGCGTTCTATTTTCCCACTCTCATCAGTTACTGAAAGTGGGCCGCCATCTCCCCGACTGGACCTCGCACGCACACACTCACACACACCCCAGCTCACACAATTATCATTAGCATTACATTTAGTCACGTCTGCTATCTGTGGTACTTGAGATGGAAAGTAAAGTCAATGACGGCGCTCATAAAGGGGTCACCGTGAGGAATAGAGCATTTCAAAAAAGGTTTAAGTGAATCAGGTGATACAGAGGAGTGTGTGCGTGCTTAAAAAAATCTTTATCATGAAGTTTATTAGCTCATGAGTCACATTAGAGCTTTGATTTGACATCAGACTAAAGCTTGCACAAGAAAATGCTTCTTAACAGAAAGTAGCAGGGCTATTATAAAATTTAAATGACAAATCAGGGTTAAAATGAGGCCCAATTTAGTTTTGCATATTCAATACCCTGCAGACCACAGTGCTTTGGTTTCAGAGAGGAATATTGAGAAGGCTCAAAGGAGCCGCACAAGAGAAGGAATCCTTTTCTTTTTTTCTCCAGCAGCAGGAGGAGCAGAGTCAAGAATTCTCCAGACACGCCGTTTCGAGTTTTAGCTATCTCCTCTTTCCCATCTGTTCTGTTCCCTTTACTTTCCTTTCATTGTCCTCAACAAAGCTGGAAACCACTCTTCCTCGCATTCCTCGAGGCTTCGTATCCCTTTCTTGTGCGAGAGGAACGTGTTCAATAATTAAATAAATAAAAGCTGCCTTAATGTTTTATGAATGGGGCACCCGCTTTTCGGCTGAGCCACTCCGCGTTTGAGCTCTCTCTGTTTAAATTGGCGGATGCACGCTCAGGTGAACTTATTAGTATATAACACTTAAAAGACGTCTAACGCACAGTTTAGATTCTTGCTTTTGTTTCTGCAGAACTTTCCTTTGAGGACGTCTTCATCCCCTCAGCGTCGTCTGAGTCGGAGTGTGTTTACAGACTCCGTGCTGCGTCTTCTCTCATCATGACATTGTTCTGTTTGCCTCGTGATTTTATTTCTCCCTCCCCTCCCGAGCTCTCCCTGTTTTCACCCTTACAGCCGATTGAATCAGCCGTGAATCTCCAGTATTTTCTGAAGTGCATTGCTTGCCAATTCCTATCCATCAACTCTGCATTGTGACCTTGTGAAGCTGCAGAGAATCACTACTCAATCAATGCTATTAATTAATCACATTTCCAGCAGGAGTACCTCAGTACTGCAGCAGAAACACTTTAACTTCTTAGCTGAACAAGAAGCTAACTGAGGTGTTAGACTCAAAGCTGAAGCTATGACTCAACCAAGCAGTAATTAATGTCTGCCTGCGTTGTTGATGCACTTTCCCCGCACTCTGCCACTTCTTTCTGATGAGGAAATACTGAATGGAGTGCTGCAAACCCCAGGGTTGTGTCTCAGCAGCCTGCTGATGTGCTTGAACTGTGAAAACGAAACAGGAGGGGGGGACATGAGGAGGGAGAAGAGGAGGGAGAGGAGGAGGTGGAGGAGGAGGTGGGGGTGTTGTGGTAAAGGTGAGAAGGAGTTCTCACGCAGGTGGGATTGTTTTGAATCTGCTGAACTGGAAAACATTTCAGAGAAAATGTGTGGGAGGTTTTTCAGAGGAGCGCAAAACAACGGTGATGAATAGTAAAGCCTCAGCATTCAGCAGAAGGAAGCTCAGTTAACATGTGAGTCACCTATAGATGATTAAAAAAACACTTAATGGCAATCAGCATGAGTGGGTCAAATTACAGAGACTGACTGTAATCATTCAGTAAATTACTGGAGAAATTAACATAAATGGTCCAATCAGGTTCTCAGAAGTTGTCTTGTGAGTCCTGACGTGCTAATTGGGCAAAATTTCTCACCTGGCCTACACGGAAAAATAACTTGACTCTTTTGCTCAGTGGTCCAGAGTCAAGGCAGCTGTTTAACAGGTAATTTTAGAGCACTTCTGCTGACAGGCTTCATGGAGATGCTGATTTCATTTTCCAGCAGGACGTGGCTCCTGCCCACAGCGCCAAAACTATCACCACATGCTTTTTCGACATGTTTCTGTGCTTGATTAACCAGCTCATCCTGTTAGGATTCTGTGGGTTATTTATTAAGAGGAATAAACAACCAACTCAAAAACCCATCAATGCAGTAATTCATGCAAAATGAGCTCGAACCACCAAAGAGAGAATAAATGACACACTTTTCAGAAGATGATCATTTCTGTATTTTAAATCCTTTCCTCAGTTTGAGGAAGTGTTGTAATAATTTTGACAGACTGGATTTCAGATTTTTTCTTTTAACTTCCACTTCCTAAGTGGAAGTTAAAATCAAATACAAAATGTTTACAAACTATATAAAAGTTAATCAAAGATATAGCTTTTTGTGATGCCTGTGAGGCAAAAATGACATAAGGAGGCGCTGAACAGCATGTACTTGACACTCTCAACAATTGTCATCCTGAGCAGCTCAGTTTCTAAAAGTCTGAAAAATGTATTTCTGAATGTCCCAATTGCAAATAGAAAACATTCCTCATTAATGCAGTTGGAATCGCTTTATATTACGGTCAGGTAATAAGCATTAATAACACCTTTGTAAGTACTTATAAGATGGTTATTCACATTATTATTTGTTTATAAGACTATATAACTGCTTAATAAGTGTTTAATAAGGTCATTGTAAGGATTAGACATGAGGCTCCACAGGTTAGGTTTAGACAGGAGGTTAGGTTTAGGGGAAGGGCTGTGGTAGGGCTCATGAGAGACAAAAGCAGAAGACGAAAAACAAAGAGGTTAGGTTCCATATACCTTATAGATTAAGTTGTCTTGTATTAAAGGGACAGTTCAGCTTTTTTGAAGTGGGGTTGTATGAGCTCTATGTGACCACTAAGGACATTAGATACAGTAGAAAGGTGTCTCCTCTCCCTCAGTAAGACACAAACTGTAATCGATGGTGACGAGGAAATAGGTGCTAACAGAGAGAGACCGTACCAAATTCAAAGGCTATTTTCTCTGCCTACAAGAACTAAAATCAAAAAGTAATACCACAGTTTAAGAGTACGCTACATAAAATATTTTTTAAGTGCATTAAGTCTTCGGAAAATAAACATTTATCCGGACCTAACTAACTGGTCATGTGTCCGTCACGTGACCCTCAGCTGTGCCTCTTATTGGGGGAGCTTGCGATCTTAATATCATCTGAACAGCCGCGTTAGTAAAAAAATTCACCCCCCGTACAGTGGGAGCTAATAGTAAAATTAACGACTCAGACAGAGACGTTTTTTGAACCAGGCTGTAAATAGGTTAATTTCTGCTTTGAAAACAGCTTTTTTTGGCTTGGTGTGTATGTGACTTCCGCTACTTCCGGAGCCAGCCTCAAGCGAAGACTCGACGAACAGCAGATTTTAGCACTTCCGCATTGTCTCACATTCTGAGACTGGAGGTTGCCACTTGGTGTCTACTTTAGCTCTGACACACAAAGCTGCACATCTTGGTGCATGTTTCTTCATTAGCGTCCCAAACCAAGAGGAGGCTGCACAAAGTATGCGACATGAACTGGATTCTCCGATCACAGAACAAAAACCGCTCCTAGAGCAGCAGACGCTGCGATGGAGTTCGAACATTACTCAGGCCTTAATCCAGCACTAACCAACACTCTCTTCCTGCTCCCAGACAGGCTGTGGTCTCACTTCACTGCTTTCTCGTCACTTGTTCCCAGGTGTGTTACACTCCACCTCTGCTCAGACACACACATATACAGACACATATTTCAGCTCTATTGTAGAGGAGCTTTGATGGAGCAGCTTATAGACAACCTTAAATGACTTCTGCTCGCTCATGTTGTCTTGTTTTCTTTTTGTCGTCCTTCTTTTCACCTTTTCGCTTCGCGTACTGTCTCACTTCTCTCCTGCTTTGTCACTTCTTTCATGTTCCTCGCTCAGATTTTGGGAACATTTGCTCTTTTATGTTCCGTTTGTCACTACAAACTGTTTTGGGTAATGCAGCATATCGGTGGTAATTATAGCATCTTCCAAAGAGCAGGGATTAAGGTGACTTCATTCAGAGCAAAATATGAGACAACCACTTAAAAACTGGGTTTTAAGATATTATTATTTCCCTCGGTGGAGGATGTCTGGGAGGAAGAAAGGGTTTAGTTTCTGAGGTTTTGTTTTGACTTAAGAGCTGCACTAACTACAGTAAATGGTGTTTAGGTTTGAAGTGTTGTCACAGCAGAAATAATTAGCCTCCATCACTGATGTATGTGACATACGGTAAGCAGTGCACATTTTAGAGAGTGAGGGGAAGGTCGATAAACCTTTAACAGATCTGATTTCCTTTGGTGCTGCGTGTTGCACAAACTCAGAACAAACCGTGCTTTGCGTCCTAAAGCTCCTGTAATTTTATGACGTTTTCCTGTTCACAATTACTGCTTTCAATTATCCGCCTGTGTTTGTAATAACCTCTGCTGTCGGCCTGGAAACACTTCCCCGATTCTCCAAGCTTTATGTGCTTAATATAAGATGCAGAATGAAAAGAGTCGACCACAGGACCACCGCTGCCCTTGGAGGGAGTCACCTCCAGCGACGCCACTGCCGTATTGTACTCCCCAACGTTATTTGTATAAACAGCTATTGATCCTGGGAGGAGGGGGGACTGGCACAAGTCAGCAACTTTATCAACAGCTGAAAAGAAATGAAATTACATTTTTTGATGGATGCTCCTGTCACACGGAAGAAAAACAAATGCCTACAGCATCAGGAGGCTGCAACCCTCGCCAAACAATGATTGTGTGAAGGTAAACCCGACTCTACTGTAAAGTAATGTAACCGCCTTTAGATCCAACACACCTCTCATATTTCATTTAATGAGTCGAGCACCTCTGACACTCTTGGAGGTTACTAATTTGTCTCTTTTTGGCTGTTGCACCCTCACATCCCTTTAATGTTGCCTTGTTAACTCCAGCCCCGGTGATCGAAATGTAATTCCCCCGAGCGGAGCAGGCTTGAGCAGCAGCCCTTAGACTGAGAGTGCTAATGAGATCCCAGCGAGCTCTTTCATAATGAAACATCTTTGAGGCCAATTGTCCATCACTAATAATCATATGGTAATAACCACTGCAGAGAGGAGAAAAAACTGCAACCAGGAACGGAGCCACACTCGTTTACTCCTTTAAGTGCGGTCGCCTCCTTGAAAAGATGAAGAAAGGAGGAAGAAAAGGAGGTGATAAAGGTTAAAAAGGCAGAAGAGGACCATAATGAACAATGAAGGAGTTAAGTGAGAGAAAGGGAGTTGTATAGGGAGGAAAATAAGGAGGTGGAGTGTGATAAGGAGAGGAGAAGCGAAGCGTCCACAAACCCACGTTTTTGATGAATAATGGAAAGGCCCAAATGATCTCTGTACATTTCAGGATGAATAAATGATCAATTAATCCAGCTGTTGGTGCGCAGCATATGTGCCTGTGTGTGGGTTAGGACACGGAGGGGCAGTGCGGACAATGTTAGCTAATGCAGCTTAATGTAGTAGCTAGCAAACAGACCATCCATCATAACCCTGCGTCTTCATTTACAACTGTTGCAGACTGAAGAGCCATACGTCGTAATGGCATCTGAAGCGACACCATCAACAAACCACAATGTGTGCAATAATTAGGGACTGCAAGAGACACTCTAAGATGTTTTGCATATTTTAATTTTTTGCAAACCTCATTCAATCAGAATAACAAATAAATAAATGAGAAACTTCTTTTCTTACGTGATCTAAAAAACTCGCAGCAGCAGCTCCTGGCTCTGAAGATAACAGCACAGAGTCCTGACAAGTGCAGATCTTTTGTTCCTCTGAAGTCTGTTCCAGTGCTGTGTAAGAAAAAGTAAATAAAGGAAAAGGAAGCTTTTCAGAGTACAGCGTTAAGATGCAGTGGAACACAGTGGAACATTAGCATAAACTAAAGCTTATCCTGAGCTGAATCTGGTACACAGACAGCCTCAGAGTGGCCCTCTGTACATGAACCCAACATTTCCGAACATTTCCTGAACATTTCTTAATATCACGTCTTCATTCGTGTCTGTGTTTAGGGTGATTTACTGGTCAGAGTAAGTCATATCATCAGCATTCAAACCATGCAGAGTAGCCAAACTTCAGAAATGTTGTTGTCCTTGTCCTGTATTGGAAACTGCCTCTATAACTGTGACTCAACTTGAAGTATTTATCACCATTTCCAAACCCCAAACCATTATGTAACAGTTTAAGCAAGTGTGTTACAACAATCCAAAAAAAAAAAAAAAATGTTGAGGAGCATCAGCTTAAAAAGCAACTGACTCTCTTGGACCGGCATTCCCATGAAAAACCACAGTGCACAGTTTATCTGCAGCTTAGGGTGCGGTCACACTGAATCACGAATGCCTCCTGACGGCGCTGTTCCCCCATAAGTTACTTTTTGGCTAATGTTGAGTTTTTTGGTCTAGCCTCTAACCCTATAGCCCATAGCCCTCTAACACCCCCACTATTGCTCAAAACTAATATCGTTTTAGTGTACCCACTGAGGTATTAAAAACTGCTACTTCACAAACACCAGAAACCACATGCACACCTGTTCAAAAGATTGATCTTAAATCCCGCCCACTGTACCAGGGGAGAATTTATTTACAGCTAGTTATTTACAAGTTTTGTGCAGATAAGGGCATCGCTGACAGCCTAGCAAAGGAGCTAAACGCCCATCTCTTTACCTTCTGCATGAAGCTAAGTTGAGTTCCGCTTTTCCAATATGGCAGCAGCTGACGATGGGCTCTAAATCTCTGCATCAGAAACAGACAGATGACATCACAGAGACTATATCCATATTTTATACAATTTGTGTTAACATCATGGTTTCTATGTGTGTTTTGCTTTTGGTGGACTCATAGCCCTCATTGTCTGAAATTGCAGATTATACATGTAAAAATGATGGAGCTACATGATGTACCGTGCCAATCTGCTCTGTGATAAATGAAAAACCTGTCGTGTGGAGCTGCTGTCTTTCTGATAGTCTCCTGATAATGCTGCATCACTCTGACAGATGAATCAAACTCATCCACACTGAGAATCATTAATTTCCTGAGACTTAAGCAAAAGGACAAGGACCTTCCCAAGGTGTTTTATAACTCCGTCTCCATGGTTACAAGGATAAGCCATGTGACTGATCGAGCAGAAGGCGCATCGCTCTGATGTCATCCATGACATTTTCGTTCCCTATTCCCTTCATCACCAGAGTTGAATTTACAGGGCGGGATTTAAACCCTCCAAAATAAAAATCCAGATTTTCCCCAAGACTTTCCCGTTCTGGTCATAATCAGCCAAAAACTGTAGATCTCAGAGGAATGTTTTGAAAATTGGCACATTAGTGGTGTAATTACAGTTCAGAGGAGATGCCTGATGCTGTGAGGTTCCAGAAAAGCCATTATCTGTGCAGTGACAGGATGAGAGGGCCGGTTTCAGCGGACTCAGTGACGGGTCAATAAGAGGAGAGGAGATGAGGCGGGATAAACAAAAGGCCACAGTTCTGCCTGGCCTGGCTGACACCGGTCACACCGGCCCTACAAGTGGACAATCACACAAACACACACACACGTACAAACAAATAAACATACAAATGCTGGATCAGTGGACTGTGACAGACTGTTGGTCTGCTGCTGCTGAGGCTGAGAGCGGCAAATAGAAATGGCTGACTGCCCGGCAGAGCCTGCTTCTCCATGAACACACAGGCATTACACAAACATTTACCTCCTTTTTTTTTTTTTTTTTTTAACAAATCCCATCATTTCAGTCAATTTAATTTACGTACAGGAACATTTTTTGATTATTTACATCATGTTTATATCACACAGTTTTATATGCTACTCTAGCTGTGAATTTAGAAGAATCACAGGAGCACAGGAGGCTTCATGTTTGTTTTCACCAAAGATAGAATATTAAAAGGATAATGCTGTTACATTGGACACTACACAGCTGAGCTTTTGTTAGGAATTTTCACACCAGGTCTGTCTGCAGCTGTCCTAACTCAGGGGTTTCCAACATGTCAGCTGAGACCATTGAAACAGCAGAACCAGAGACTTATGACCCCTGCTGAAGGAATAGACTAATAGGCCAATTGAATAAGACAAAACTGGACAAAAAGCACAAGTGAACCCTTGCTTTATGTATCCATTTATGATACTGGAAGAAATATGAAGTTGAAACCATTTTTTTAATTTTACTTACTCTAACTTAAGCAACTACTCACCTACCTGTAGAAGATAAAAATGCCCACCCTAAAAAACATTAAACCTTAAAGAATGCTGTAGCATCCTCAGCTAAGGCCATGGTTTGATTCCCAACAGGTTTTTTTTTTTAACTCTTTATTTTCTTCCTTAACCCTCATGATGTCCTCCCGACAGAGTAACATTCATTGTCCTCTGGGGTCAATTTGGACCCCAACTGGTTTGACTGTTAAAAAGCACAAAACATAACATTATCACACAGTTTTGTGTTTCATCTTTTTATTCAACTTCAGACCAACCTATTAATACTAATTTCACACTTTTTTGGTTATTCATACCTTATTTATATGCAATAATAGCTATTTTTTGAGTTTCACGAAACTAAAATTCGGAATAATTTCAAATATAGTAAAGATCAAAGGCAAATAAGTAGATGGATTATTAGACACTTGTATAAGTCCAACTTCCATCAGGATTTTTTTTTTTACTTTTTCCTTTTTTTTTAAATGGCAGTGAATAGTAACATTCATTGTCCTCTGGGGTCAATTTGGACCCCAACTGGTTTGACTGTTAAAAAGCACAAAACATAACATTATCACACAGTTTTGTGTTTCATCGTTTTATTCAACTTCAGACCAACCTATTAGTACTAATTTCACACTTTTTTGGTTATTCATACCTTATTTATATGCAATAATAGCTATTTTTTGAGTTTCACGAAACTAAAATTCGGAATAATTTCAAATATAGTAAAGATCAAAGGCAAATAAGTAGATGGATTATTAGACACTTGTATAAGTCCAACTTCCATCAGGATTTTTTTTTTTACTTTTTCCTTTTTTTTTAAATGGCAGTGAATAGTAACATTCATTGTCCTCTGGGGTCAATTTGGACCCCAACTGGTCTGACTGTTAAAAAGCACAAAACATAGCATTATCACACATTTTTGTTTCAACTTTTTATTCAAATTTGTTCTTATTCATTACCTGACAGATAAAACATATCAACATTCATTTCTAAAACATTTAACATTAAACAACATGCATTCAAGGACCAGAACCAGGTGCTGGGTAAGGGGCAGCTGGGTGAGGAGGAGCTGGATGAGGGGCAGCTGGGTGAGGGGCAGCTCAATTTTCTTCAGTCTCAGCTGGGTCCTCTTTCTCAGAATCTTCCTCATCAGTTGATTCCTCATCTTCCTCATAATCAGTGCAGTCCTCTTCTTCTGACGCTTCTTCCATTTCAGCCTCAGATCCTCCTTCATCATCTTGTTCATAATTTTCTTCAATTTCAACAGTGGGCGATGTGGGGGCCTCTTCAGAGGAAGAATTAGCATGTGGTCTGTATGTTGGATCCATCACCTCATCATTATTTTCCTCCTCTTCTGAGCCTGAATGCTCCTCATAAGTTGATTCTTCCTCCTCAGTTGATTCTTCCTCCTCTTCTTCAGCATTTTCCTCTCAATAATTGGTCTCCACAACTTTAAAACGTTAAATATTAGTTCATGAACCTCCTGTGCCGTATATCACTTCTGCCTCCTCATTTTGCTGCCTGTCTCTTACATAAAATGTAAAATGCCCCAAAATCTGCGATAGAAGGACCTGATTGATTTTTCTTTATATTTTTTGTTGTCTTGTCCATCGCTTGACCCCAACACATCAAAGGGTGTGGGCACGCATGTGTGTGTGTCTGCGTGCCAATGCATTTGTGTCTGTTTGCGTGTGTGTGCATGTGCGTGTGTTTCTGTGTGTGTGTATGAATGCACTTGTGTTTGTTTGTTAGTGTGTGTGTGTGTGTGTGTGCATATGTGAATGCACTTGTGTTTGTTTGTAAGTGTGTGTGTGTGTGAATGCACTTGTGTTTGTGTGTGTGTGCATGTGTAAATGCACTTGTGTTTGTTAGTTTGTTTGTGTGTGTGAATGCACTTGTGTCTGTTTCTTTGTTTGTCTGTGTGTGTGCGTGTGTGAATGCACCTGTGTTTGTTTGTTTGTCTGTGTGTGTGTGTGTGCGTGTGTGAAAACACTTGTGTCTGTTTGTCTGTGTGTGTGTGTGCGTGTGTGAATGCACTTGTGTGTGTGTGTGTGCATGTGTAAATGCACTTGTGTCTGTTTGTTTGTTTGTGTGTGTGAGTGTGTGAATGCACCTGTGTTTGTTTGTTTGTTTGTATGTGTGTGTGTGTGTGTGCGTGTGTGAATACACTTGTGTCTGTTTGTCTGTGTGTGTGTGTGCGTGTGTGAATGCACTTGTGTTTGTGTGTGTGTGCATGTGTAAATGCACTTGTGTTTGTTTGTTTGTGTGTGTGAATGCACTTGTGTCTGTTTGTTTGTTTGTGTGTGTGAGTGTGTGAATGCACCTGTGTTTGTTTGTTTGTCTGTGTGTGTGTGCTTGTGTGAATACACTTGTGTCTGTTTGTTTGTCTGTGTGTGTGTGTGCGTGTGTGAATGCACTTGTGTTTGTGTGTTTGTTTGTGTGTGTGAATGCACTTGTGTCTGTTTGTTTGTGTATCTGTGTGTGCGTGTGTGAATGCACCTGTGTTTGTTTGTTTGTCTGTGTGTGTGTGCTTGTGTGAATGCACTTGTGTCTGTTTGTTTGTGTGTGTGTGTGCGTGTGTGTGTGTGTGTGTGTGTGCGCGCGTGTGTGTGTGTGTGTGTGTGTGTGTGTGTGTGTGTGTGAGTGTGTGTGTGTCTTTGTGTGTCTCTGTGTGTCTCTGTGCTGTTTGGGGGGGGGGGCAGTATGGCATGACAATTTGCCCCTTTGCATCCCTTGTGCTGTGGGGTATTTTTGGACCCCAGAGGATAATGAAAGTTACTAAATTCAAAAAAGCACTCAAAATTCAATCAAATTACTTCAACTTTTTTTATGTTGTGAAGATCATAGTAATTAACAACCCCCATTATTTTCAAACCATTTGATGAAAAAACAAGCATGTTATGGCAGAAAAAGTTTTTGTTTGGGGTCCAAAATGACCCCAGGACATCATAAGGGTTAATAAAAACACTCCAAACTATAGTGACTTAATGGGTTTACATAGCATCTTGAGTGCCAGACAAACTAACAAATAATTTTTACAAACAATGCCCGGTCAACCAATGTCACTAGACACAGAGCTAGCAAGACGCTACTCGCTACTCTGTGGCTTCTTCGGTTACATTCAGTAATAAAATAAGCATTAAACACCAAAAATTAATAAATGAATAATAAATAAATAAATAAATAAATAAATAAATAAATAAATAAATAAAAATAGTACCAATTTCCCAGCTAAGGAGGGCGCTGTTCTGGCAAGCAATTCACATAACTGTAGCCCATGTAACACCTGGCAGGACATACCTACAGGCATTGTTTTTATCATATTTCCTGTGCTACCAACACTAAACCCAGCCTTCAAAACAAAAGCCCCATTTAGTTTCATCAATAAGGAAACAAAAGAATAAGCAGACAAAAGAATAGAAATAACCATGAAACAAAACATCACAAACTGGCGCCTTTTAATGCCAAATGACTCATACCTGGGTCATTTGCAAATGTAACAGTCTTACAGAACTGTATAAAATAAGAATGATATTTTGGATGATAGACTTAAAACTTGCAACAAAGACTGAAATCATACACAGTCTGACTGTTTTGCAACATCTCTAAATCATCTTCCTGTTTCTAGTTTGTTAGGATACTTGTCTCTGTCAGTGTTCGAGTGGATGTGTTTGTGTGTGACTGTGTGTGCTGTTTACAAAAACTACAGTTTCAAACTTTTAGAAAATAAAATCTTCTTAATCCTACAGTCGACCTTCCCTCAATTAAAGAGTCTGAATCTAATTATGAGGAAAGGATAACGCTGTACTTAACCCAGACCTGGAATCAATATTGATAAGAACATTGAATGAACCCAAACTGAGGGAACACTGGCATTTCCAGTGGTTTATATGCTTCTCGCAGACACACAGTTTATCTGGTGCCTCTTAATGCACCACAGTAACATAATCAATGAAGTCAATTTATAATCACAGTTCTCCGATGTTCCCCTCTCAGCTTCTGGCCATCGTCGAGGCTTTCCTGACTGGCTCTTTCTAGCAATTAAATGATTTTACCTTTTCAAACCAAACAAAACAAAATCAAATATTAATAGTGCAGCTGGCATTGTTTAAACTCCGTATTGATCTGTTGTGTCTGTCTGAAAAGGTTAATATTATGTCATTTTAAATGAAGTTGTTCTTTTCCAAACGGCTCTGCTGAAGTAAGATTTTCATCTCTTTGATGGACACAAAGTTCAGTCCTGTTGTAACTTTTCCAAACAGATGTACCGATCTGACTCTGACTTTTCAGCGTGAAAGGCCTCCTGCTCCTTCACATGCAGAGCATTTATTATTGACAGGACACAGTCGTGATTCTTACCTGATAAGCAGTCCATATTATCACCTGCTAACAGAGACACCTGACCTTGAACCCTGTCTGTTTTACCTCACTGTCTCTGGGCAAAGACACTCAGCACATCATTAAAATCCAGGGCTCAGACCAGATCTGATCCAATTGCCATCAGTGGCGAGAAGCGAGGAGCCCTGGAGGTCGGATTGCTTCATCGCTCATTCTTTATACGAGGTAGAAAGCACTCTCCTGGTCTTCACATTTTGCGACTAGCTTATCACACATTGTTGGCCTTAGGCTGTTCAGATTTTCTAACCTGCATTCATCAACATGTTGGATAATAACACTGGATAAAATGACTGTTTAATGTGAAAGGGGAGCCCATAGTTCATGAACTGCAGAGGAGTAGTGCCTGCTTCTGCAGATCTGTCGATCCATACAGCTTCCTCAGCTCTTTGTTTTCAGTCTTAAAGGCAGCTCCTGCTTTTGTTCACTCACTCATTAACCTGACCTGGTTACTAGTTATTGACGTGAGCTCTTTTAAACCCACTGCTAACAATTCTGAGAGTAACATTCAGGAAAAAAAGGGTTTGGTTTGGTTTGGTTTGGTTTGGTTTGGTTCAGTACATGACTTTGAAGGAGCACTTCAGTACGTTTTCTTTACTGTACAAGGAAAAAAAATGTTATTATTACTTACTTTTTTAGAAGTTTAAAGTACCTTAAAATTGATAAAATTGATTAGATAAGCAGAATAACTCAGGATCCAGGATTAACCCCCACCAAGCTCTAAATGCAGGCAGACTCTGTTCAGTGAGTGCATTACAGAAAGCTTATATGAACCACAGTATGGGTGAATATTCCTCACCAAAGTCATCACGTCAGTAATTTCTAAACATGTTATCTATGCTGAATGTTAACCTGCCTTTGGTGTAGCTATAGCATCTCTCCTGTAGCTCAGCTTTTTACAGCTGCTCCATGGGACACACACTGAACTACTTCTACCACACTGAACATGCGCTTAACTGGGTCTAATACTACATATAAACATACCTCTTTAGTGTGGATTCAGTATTAAGCTTTTCTGGGGAAGCCCACAGAGTTAGTATGAAACATGTAGCACTGTGACTGGCAGAGCAGGGATAGAGGCAGGCCTTCCTCTGTCCTGACTGAGGAGCTAGAAGTTAGTTGAGTGAACCTGTGTGCAGTTTAAGAAAGCTGCTTTGTTGCTGAATGTGTTCATTTCTGACTGAAAGGAAACATCTTTGACCTCTTTTTATCGATTGATGTGTGTTCAAAGAAAATAACTTGAGTAAAAATTTCAATATTTGAGAAAAATAATTCAAAAATATAAAAAAATTGCCCTATCAACCAAAAATGTCACAACTCCCCTGCAGTACCTCCAAAATCCCCTAGGGGCCTCAAAAACCTGTTTTGAAGATATTTGCGCTATGCCGATGAAAATTGTGCTTTGTTAGCTCTGGGTTCATTTTAGTTTTGTTTTCTATAGCCCAGAAAAAGAAGTGTGAAGCTGCCTGTCCTCTCTGACACACGACAGTGACCACAGGTAACCACCATGTGGACAGGAATAGGTTGGGAACCTTTGGCTGCATTTATGAAGAGTTTTTTATGACAGTCTTAAAAAAAAAAAGACTTAAAGGGGCTCTGAGGAGTTTCTAAGTGATTTTAGGTCTCCTTTTCTAGACATATGCCTGAAAGTAATCTACACTTTAAAGTGAGATTATCGGCACCAATATTGCTGGTTACAGTTTATTTTGAACTTCCTAATTGGATCTAGGATTCACTAACGTTACATGTTATGGACATGTCTTAGAGTATCAGGCTGTCAGCCGTGCTAAATAAAGACAGCTACTAAACTTCATTCAAACTGACAGTGTTTACTTGTTGTCACATTAGCCTACAAATATATTGGAGCACCGAGCTGCCGTTAGCACTACATAGCCGACTACTACTATGTTTGCTTGATGTCACATTTGAAACCCCAGCGCTTTGTAACTTAACTGATAAATACCTCACCTCCGCGCATTGTATCCAGTAAAAAATTGTCTTGAACAAAGAAATTTGTTTCAATCCAATTTCCATTTAATTCCAAAACACACCTCACAAGAAGTAATTTGCAACATTGTGCGGAGACTCTGGGCCAGAAGGTGGCAAGACAGTCCAGATAAAACAGATCCTCCTCGTAGCATGTTTAAAAAAACTCATTATATAACTCACTTAGCATTAACACAAAGTATCTTTTTGGATGTGGTCTAGCTCAGTCCCTCCTCCTTCCAACGCGATCACGCCAGTTTTGATTACTGGTTGGGTACCACACTGAGTCATCTGTCATCTCTGTCGGTCAAGTCACGGCACAAATTCACGGCTCTGTGATCATCAGAAAAAATAAAATATCCATGATGCCTGAACTCAGGCCTCAACAGAGACCACACAACGGGAGTGTGTGTGTGTGACTCTGCATGCTTCACAAAACAATGGTGTCCAAAAAATAGTTGATAAAAAGCAAGAAACATCAGTGGCATCTAAATCAATTAAATTCATGAATCAGACGTGAAGAGTGTGAAAAACTCAGAGATTATTATTTTGTTTGTCACATTGCCAAGCCCCAAGGCTTTTCATCTGTCAGTTTTTTTTACTTTCCCCAGCAGCAGAAATCAATGTTTTTCACAGGATTATTAAAAACGAGAAAATCCAGCACTCTTTCAAAGTCTAACTGGCTACTTTCCTTATTTTTTTCAGTGTCATTTCGTGAGCAGAATAACAGAAAAATGCCATTCAGAGCCACAATCCCTGTCAGCCCAGACTTTCCAGCAGCTGTGATGAAGGTGCAGAGCTGGGAGTGGTGGGAGCAGGTGGCGGTGGTGGCGAGCATTAAGTGAAGAGGGGAAGAAAAAGCTGTCGGGGGCACAGATTCTCCTCAAAACAAGCACAGAACCAGCTGCTTTTGTAGACACGACATGCTGTTTGCATGTGCAAACACACGCCAAATGCTCCAACTGTCTCTTGACCTGCTTAGCATGTTTGCTGTAGTGTATATAAAGACAGAATCTGGGCAGTATATCCTGAATTTTCATACAGAATATACTTCAAACACAAACTGGCAGCTTGGATGTTCATAAAATCTATTCCAGCATTTCAAGCATGATGGAGGTTTTCTGTTCTTGAAGGTTGAAAATAGAAAAGCACAGATCCACTGTATCCACTCGAGTATCGAACACTGTATGAATAAATAAATAAATAAATAAATGAAATGCTTACCAGGCTTTGGCACCCCACCAATCATCAATCTGTTCCTTAATCAAACAAATTGCTAACTTGATGTACGGCACAGATCTCCTTCAGAGAGCCCTGCAGTCGACTTACTCAAGGGTTGTTAACAGCTTTTTCATTGACTTCCACGACTTTGAAGGTTGGGATTTGCTTATCTGTATTTTGTTAGACACAAGCTAATTTGCATAGATCCCTATCTGAAGTGTGCATCTCACTGAAGGATGTTCATTTCGTCCCTATTCTTTAAAAGTGCTCTCTGCAGCAATCTGCGGGTGATAGATCTGCCCCATTATGTGCTGCAGTCTGTGCATTTGATGGGATATCAGGAGACAGAAAGGCAAAAATACTTCAGGAAATGACTTCTTTAAATGTAAATCTCTGAGGCTTATTTGGTGAATTTTGCAGATTTTCTGATACGCTCCATGTCTGGAGGAAAGAGTGCCTCAAATAGCGTCTGGAAGACTGATTGGGGGAGACTGGGGTGAGATGAGCCAGTGTGGTACCTCTCTAGTGCACGTCAACTGTCATGTGACCGAACTGTTGCTATTTGCTTTTATGTTTTTTGTTCATAGATAATGCCTGGCTGATGTAGAGACCTACACACAGCATGTAGCAACATTTAGCCTTCAGTTGATTTTATCAGCTGTGTCAATATTCAGACTTACATAAGTTTGAATGAAATTTTCTAATTTAGCATTGATTTTACTTTGCTAACATTTTTTATAGGTTAAATAAGCACATGGTTGAACTCAAATTGTACACCCATCTCTGAGAAGATGTGAAGTTCTCTGTCATACGCTCATAGTTAGCAAGCTAGCCAAATAGAAAATAGCCCATGGAGCTAGCAAAAATTGTTTTAGGGTCTAGCTCCAGTGTTTTCATGAGCCATCAAAAACAAAAACAACCCAGCTAAATTTGGGAGCCAAGTAAAAACTGGATTTGTTAGCCAGCAAAACAGGCTTACTTAGCTAGCAACATTTCTTTCAGGGTCTAACTCCAGTGTGTGTAGATGGGCTAAATATACCTAGCTCAATGAAGAATAATGTGAGACTTTCTTCATCGTGGTCAAGTGTAGCATTTCTTTTGACCAGATAAAGCTACTTTAAGCACAAATTGCAAAATAGAAAAACGAATTAATTGGAAAATAAAGAGAGAACTAACTTAGCTTGACCTTCAAAATAAAGGTAAAAGCTACTAAAAGAGTTTTGTGTTTTCAATGTGGAGTTAAACTGGCTAAACAAGATACCCCAAAAAATGGAAAAAGAAAAACTTTTCCAATGTTGCGCCAATCAAAAACTAGCTTAATTAGCTAGCCAAATAAAAATAAATGGCAAACGTGTTAAGCAACATTTTTTTAGTTGTCTAGCCCAAAGTGGGTATTTATGTATTTACTTATTCTTATCTTTTTGAGCCTGAAAAAAATAGCTAATGCAGCTGGCAACATGTCTTTTAGTTTTTATTTATCTATTTATTTTTGAGTTGCGCTTATCAATAAGTAGCTAAATAATAAATGGCTAGTGTAGCCATGTTTTCCCTGTGCCTTTTCCCTCCACTGGAACAAACATCTCCTCTTCTGCTCAGATAAAAAAGAGGCTTTATTGAGTTTTTACATTTTTCTTCAGCCTAATCGACAATAACTAGACAACAACAACAACAAGAGCAGATTCTTTGTACAGGGGTTGCCATGAGCAACAAATCTAATTCTAGCTGTTGATCATGGCAAAGCAATGCTAATTACATACAACGTCTGAATGTGTGCCGATGAAAGCATTAAAATCCTCTGGGATTCACTGTGAGAGCGCTGATACATCAAGCATCTACAAATGTCATTTAAAAGCTCTCTTGCAGGCTTTTATTACAAATTTGTGCCTCAGCAGAGTGTTGTCTAAAACTGTCTCTTCAGAAAATACACTCCCATCACTGTTTTATACATTCACATAAACACATTTCACACTGCAGCACTGACTTTATTACTTTACTTCTCTCTGCAGCCTGGATCCATATCACTACTTTATAAGCATGAAAAATTGCGCTCGGAGGAGGCATGCACACACACGTACACACACAACAGAGTTAAGCACAAAAGGCACGTAGCCACTTTGGCAGGGCGTTCTAAATGAATGTAAGTAAGCATCCTTAGCTGACCGGCTCATTATGATGTGATAATTGGCTTGGGAGCATCAGACTGTGAGACGGCTGACTCCAATCTTGTTATTTTGTATTGCACCTCCATTACACCCATGTGGATGTGTGTGCAGAGTTGTGTGAGTGTGTTTATGCCATTACCTTTGTCTGTTCCAGTGAGTAAACTAACCAAGCCCTCAGAACATTACATTTAACGATTCAATTCAATTACACAATGCAAGTTATTGCTGTAATATATTCAATTACACCCGATGGGCTCACCATACAGTCCTACGTCTTGTTTGCTGAAGGAGGAGATTTTAGATAAGCCTCAAACTTTAAATCTGAAATTGATGTTTTTATGCTCCAAACTGTTAATTCAGTACACAAGGGAGGTTTACAGAGAGCTACTCTCATCAGGGGGGTGATTGTCCACAGAGTTCATGGTTTCATTTGAACCTTGATCTAGATCAGGATGAGGTCCTCTGTGGATATTTTTGCAGCCAATTAAAACAAACATCTGTTGAATATTTAAGTGATTCTGTCAGCTTTCCAGTTTTATCTTTACTTTTAATCATCACAGTGGCAAGAAAATGACTGAGGAAGTCAAACTTCACCCCTTGATCAAGGCTTAATGCTAAATCCTACAAGTTTGTGTCAGGACTTCATGACTACGATAATGAAGACATTTTTAATCTTTGAAAATAAATGCTTTTAATTTTGGGTACATTTACACTTTGCTGGATCCTGAAGCATATTTTTTTGACACAGTGATTATCTGTAAACTCCTACCTGGCAGAGTTATTAAAACATATTGTGAAGCACAAAAACATGATCAATTTAGACAGAGTTAATCATTATTAATCATTCTTCTCATAATTACTGAGCTGCTGAGATGCAATCATATATTACCTTTTTTGATTACCTGGAAGCACTGAGCCGTTTTTTTACTAAACTGGCTCACAGTTTGTCACTTCTACTCACTAAAGATAGAAGTTGAAAGAGGGGTATTGACTTTTTTTTAAAATAATTCTGTCCCTCTGGTGCCCCTGTAGTGTCTTGACATAATTTACAGGTCAAGGAAAAAAAAATCAACCACTTATATTTCAGAAAACCCTTTTTTAATCCTCTGTCTGAAACGCTTCACATTAGCTGCTGTCTCTTTAAGGCTCCCAACTCTATGAACCCCCTTCCCTCTGATTGGTCAGCCATCTGGAGGCCTGTTAGGGGCAGAGCTAAAATCAGACCTTGGTGTTTGAGGCCCGCCGCCTCTCCAATGTGTCATAAACATGATCCTTGTGTGCTGACTTCATCATTTTACCAAGTCTTGTGAAAAAGTGGTGATATTTTCGGGACAGAGCATTCTCAGATTCAGGGATTTCAACATTTGAATATGTAGAGGTTTAAAAATCTGCACCTGTTAGTCTGAACAGGTGTGGCTATGTGCCTCTTCTAACACTTTGAATGCACAGCCCCTAGAGTTAACTGATCTGAGATCTATCTGGGTAGGAGGGGTCGGGACCATAGACTATATAAAACATGGACATAGCCTCTGGGACTTCACCAGTCTGTTCCTGAAACCGAGAAATAAAGCTAATCTGCGGACACGGACACATCTGATATGACACTGGCTGTGTTTTTCTTTGAGCAGCTACAGGGCGCCCGCTGGTCACGTGACCTAAGCTGTGCCCCTGATTGGAAAATCAAACAATTCTAATAACTTCTTAACCCCAGAGATAGAAAAAAAAAATTACTCACTGTACAATGTATGCCGATAGAGAAATCAGCGAATGACCCAAGCTGTAAATATTCTTTTTAATGCTTTAAAAGTCAGTTTTTATGGCTGGGTGTGTACGTGACTTCTGATCTTTCTGCAGTCAGCCTCAAGCGGATTCTCAATGAACAGCAACATTTAACACTTCCGCATAGTCTTCATTTTCACTGACTGGATGTTGCCCCTTGGTCGGGACGTTGCTATAACGTTCACTTCTCTTTTGCTTCATGGTCTGTTCCAGTGGTGTTGGTATTGAAAACTTTTGAAACCTTAAGTTTGATCCTAAAGAATCAGCAATCCACTTAATTTGGACCCTCCAACTATCCGCCTCCCCTGAACGGCATATTGGAACATCAGTATCAGCTCTGAGCTTTACAGCTGGTGAAGCTTTACCAACTCGGCCAAAGTGTCTGTTAAGCTGCAGACGATAAACAACAGCTGGTGAACCAACAAAACTTTAGGGTCAGATTTGCACATCTAGGATTTCTCTTCAGAGTGAGTAAATGTTAAAGATACGATTTGGCTGATCATATGTTTGAGACAAATTTATCTCTCTTTAGATCAAATACAGCATAGGTTCATATTTTGTAGAGGAGTGCACACAAAGGTGCCCAGCCAACACAGACTTAGAAAAAACTACAAACACAGATGGATGTAAAAAAGGCCTGTGGTCATCTGTATGGTTGACTAGACTTGTAAAGCAGTTGGATGTGTTTGCAGTTTGAATATATTTGAATAGATGCAGGCAGTGATGTTTTGATCCCAGCTCTGGCAGAACTTCATACCAAAGCCATGCTTCAGTCACCGCGTCCCCCCCAATCTGTCCAGCCGTCTCTGCCAGAGTGAGGCTGACTCTCCCTCCTGTGGCCCTCTGTATCATCCGCTCTGGTGTGCAGTCCCAGGATGATGATGATGTCATCCTCTGAACTCTGATGTGCTGGAGGCTGGAGCCGGGAGGAGGCCTTGGGCAGACCAGCAGCTGAGGATTGAGTCAGGGAGGCAGAACTAATCTGTGCCACGCTGTGACTATCACGATGACCAGTCCACCAAACTAGTGCTACTTTCTAAATGTGACCCTCTCCCTCTGCCTAGCCTGTCGCTCAGAAACACCCGTGCAGCTCGCTGCTGATGGATATGGTAACATTTGTACGATCAAACGATTTTCTTTATGGTGCCCTTCACCTGAATCGATTTCACGCAGCGTGCATCAATCTGTTTGGATTTAGGATGCTTCCATCCCTTTAATTATCTCTCAGTAATAAATGATGCAGTAAATTAATCCAAAGCAGTGCTCTTAGCCTTCAAAACTCTGCGCTTTGTTTTGAAAAACTCACTCAATGGAGTGTTTTACTTTGAAGAACTCATCAATCATTGAAGATTTCAGAGCTGTTATTGAACCAGATGTCAGAAAAATGAAATAAAAGCATCATTGTTAGACATTTTAAACCTTGATTAAATCCACCTCTCTTCATACCTTATTTGAAACTGTCATTAGTTTTAATCTGACATATGGAAAACAAAATAATGAAACTAAGACTTTAATCACAGAGCTGTCCACCCTCTTTTTTTTCTCAGTGGTTTAGATTGGTCAGGAGAGTTCTTGAAGTTGAGAACATCTTTTTTGGAGAATATCTTTTTTTTTTTTTCTTCTATGAGGTTGTTGAATTAATTTGGGTGCACTGGGTGTGTCAGAAGTCTAGCTTGCCATCTTCATTTGTCTCATCAGAGGAAAACTGAGTTTTACCTTAAAAATCCTGACTGCTGTGTTTCTAACTAATTAATTCTTCAAATAAGCTCTCAGACGCTGTGCTGCCAGGTGCAGCAAACAATCTTGAATGCAACTGGAAAGGACGTGAACTCACTATTAATTGTCAATTGCATTAAAACCTCTATTAATTTCCATTTTAAACATTTTGAAATCAACTTTGTGAAACTGTATCTACTGACCTGCAGACAGTCAGCAAGCTGTAGTTAACTCTTTTGATTTAGGAGGCCTGTCACCATAACAAATTTTGCTAGACGATAATTTTCCAAAATATTATTGCTGATAAACGGTATTATTTTCATTGATGTAATTATGATAAATGGGATAATAAAGTGAGTACAACATATCCAAATTGATTCATTTATTTACTTTATTTCTATTTACTTTGCAGACCAAAAGCCTCAGTAAGAGCGCGTCAAAGAACAAGGCTCCGCTGCACCTCCCCTTTTTCTTCTTCGTCGCCACTATTTTTAAACAAATGCGACATATCAGCTCGTTGGTGTTCATTCTGATAAAAAACAAAATATTCCCACACTGGGACTGTGGCAGGCAGCTTAAGAACCGTATCTTTTGTGCCATCACTCATATTAGCGTGTGTTTCCTCCTTACCCCTCAGGACGCTCGCTTCAGCTCTCTCCGTGTGTACGCACGAGCAGCCCCGTCTTCACCCCAAAGATCGCATTTTTGTCAGATGCTCACTCTGCTATAAATCCACTAAATCAGCTATAGAACCTATGCACCCCGATGTTGGGAAAGATAGACGTAGTGAGCCATCTTCTCATTCAGCCTCTTTGGTGGAAAGAGAGGAGGAAAACAAACATGCATGCACATGTCAGTTTATCGAGGTTGGCAAACTTACCAAGGACGTTTTTATTTATCGTTCGGTTAATTGATTTATTGATTATCATGACAGGCCTATGATTTAGTATCCGCTACAGGTCTGTGGTGATTCAAACACTCCTAAATAATGCTCTGACAGCATTTGTGATGATGGCTGATGTCCGTCTGATTAGCAGCACCTGCATGTTTAGCTCATGGACTATTATCTAAACTTAAAGTAAAGTGCGGATTACGTTTTCAACTGAGATGTCAATTTTTTTAAAGTGGAATGTGTCCCTCAAAAGCACAGTAGTGTTATTTACATCACTGTGCTAACAGGAAGCAGAAATACACTGCAGCCACTCTGCTACAGTGTGCAGAAAGGACAAAACTTACTTTTAACTTCAAGAAAAATGCAAAAAAAAAAAAAAAAAACATTTTTTGGTATTTTGAACTCTGTCACTGGCACAAAATCTATGAATGTAGAAGAGTTATGTCCTTTAATAAACAGATTAATATATATATATATATATATATATATATATATATATATATATATATATATATATATATATATATATATATACATATATATATATATCTATCTATCTATCTATCTATCTATCTATCTATCTATCTATCTATCTATCTATCTATCTATCTATCTATCTATCTATCTATCTATATATATATATATATATATATATATATATATATATATATATATATATATATATATATCTGGACTGGTCAGGGGAATGTGGCTCATATAAAGTGTAATGAAAGTTCTTGTGCTTAAATTTAACTTTTGCTGTGTATGAAGCAAACAATCACTTCCTGATAAGAGTAAGCGTTACACACACTCACAAAGTGAGCACAAATGTGTTTTTTTATTTTTATTTTTTTAATGTCTTATTAGGATTAATTTGAGTCAAATTCAATTGATAACTCCAGTAATATGTCTTATTTCAAGATATCAAGACACAAAAATGAAGCATCTGCTCTGACAAAACTTACAATGCTACTTAAAATAAGACATAAACACGTGGTTAGACTCTTTGGAATCAGGTGATGAGGGTTTTGTCAAGTCGACGCTCATCTCACATACATTCAAACCTCATTCTTGCAGAAAAATGAAGGCCCTGATGGATAAAGTTGATATTTAAATGGATTTTACAAGTCGAAATCCTCCACTATCACGTCACAGTTGTCTGTGAATTTTCACAACATTTTTTTAGCACATGTAACATGATGTTGCAACATCGACAATGAAATAAAGAACCTGTAGTTTAAACTTTGTCTGCAAGAAGAAAATAGTCCTTACTCTAGTATCTGATGGTTTCAAAGAGGATTATGGAGATGATGATCAGCAGGGGTTCAGGTTTCTTTGGGTTCATATAATACCTGGGTGGAAAAAAAAAGATATTTCACCCACCAACGTGTGGACGCAGATATAGAGAATTCTATTTGATGCAGACAGGTTTGCATATTGATGCTCTGCTGTTCTGTATCTTAGTGTTTGCATTGTGCTGCGTGTCTGGACATTTTTTTGAGTAACTGGTGGAGTTAATAAAGGGGAATCAAGGACAAGATGAAATTGAGGGAAGAAATGAGAAAGAGATGGAAAAAGAGAATCTCGGGGGTTTAGAGATTAGGGGGACGGCTTCTGAATGTGAATCAGGGGTCCTGACGGTGACAGGGGCCCTAAGGCTGCATGACACCTGACATGTTTCATCTCCAGCCGTGTCACGTTCCCTCTTCCTCGTCCTCGCAGCTACGGATGCCGCGCCTACACATCCAAATAGAAATGACAATGTGGAGCAAAGAAAAGGAATTATACACAACCAGAGGCCTCGGCGTGGGCTGTGTGCGAGAAGAGACTGGGAAGCAGACTTCTTTTTTTCTTCTGCCTTGGATCTATCCATATCACTGATGCAAAGACGACCCCAAATCCATTACAAGCCAATTATATGATGCCTGGGCTGGGGCCGGCCTGGGCACTCGCTCGTGAACTGCAGTGCTTAATCCACAAAGAGGAACTAATAGGAAATTTGAAAATAGAATCCACACTTGAGTAACTTTGGGAGGGATTTGGTTGGATTAATGAACTGTCAGGCTCACTGTCAACATGCTGGGGAGAGCAATCCTTTACCAGGGTTTGCTAGCCTCTTTCTAGTCGCTGTCTTTCTAGTCTCTCTGTTACAAGCCAAGTCTTTAAATTGACATGTTCTCGGGATGCCTGCAGGAATGAGAATGACTGCTCTACCACCTGCGTTTAATCTGTCTGCACTAATGTTTCTTGCTTTTAGCGCTCTGTACGTCTCATCTATCATATGCACAAAGACAAAAGTGTGCACACACACACACAAATAGGACACACTACTGTTCCCTCATGAGTGAAGAGTCTAAATGAGCCTCCCCTCCTGCAGCAAGAAAGGCAGCGCCTGCTTCAGTCCGAGGGGACGCACGGCGCAATCACAGGAGTCACACTCCAGCAGCTTAAAGGCAGTGGAAGAGGAGCGTTAAAGAGGCGCTGAAAGCAAGAGGAAGAGAGGTAAAAGCGACAAAGAGCGACAGGCGCACTCACAAACAGATGGGAAAAACACTCAAAAGGAAGAAGAGCGAAGGAGAGCAAAACAGCCGAGGCCAGGATGAGATCAGGACAAGGACGCGGAGAGAAATGATTGAGACAGAGATACTTATTCAAACAGATCCAATCCCAAGCTGCGGCTGTCTCATTGTTTTGGAGAGCTGTGATAGAAAATAGCCAATGAGGTAGCTCTCAACATGAATGATTGTAACATCTGAAACAGTTGGAAGTTTATTACCATGAAAGAGGATAAAAAGATCTGAGTTAAATCGTCTGCATGGCAAGAAACACCAGCAAGGAAACCAAAAAATCACCTCTGATGATCTCAATTTGAGGATATAAATGAAACAGGAAACACAATAACAACAACACAAATGGATCCTGTGGCTAACCTAAGGCATGAATGTGTAATCACATTGTAGACCTGTTACTGCGGGACCATTCAGACACCATCAGCTCACAGAGACCTCGCTCTAAACTGGACACATGAGCTTAAATAATGGATGAAAGTGGGCTGAGAGGACTGTGGCGTGGTGTTACATCATAAAAAGGTTCACTATCATGTTGACGCTCGGGGCAAATTGGATTGAAACATTACAAGTGAATAAGAGTACAGCAGATTTATGAGGAATTTACTTACTCCGAGCTCTTTCTTCTCTTTTTGTGATCTGATTTGGGGATGAGATTGTTTGTATAATTTGTTTTGATTAGGCCTCAACCCTTTGAACAAATTCACAAATTACCACCAAGCTTTAAAGAGTTCTGCTAATTTGATCCGCTGTGACCAGGCCTTGAAGCTCCACTTCACTGTTTTTTTTTTTTTTTTCCTGTTTTATATTTTGCAAAATTTCAAAACATTTCCAAAAAATACTACATGGCCAAACACTTTGCAAAAACAATTAGGTGCTAAAGATTAAAGATTTTGGCTAAGCTTCATCTTACTGATTTTACAGCTGTTTAAATGTCAGTCTTTACCAGGTTCTGAAATACTCAGAGAACAGTCAAAGCTCAATTTATTCAACATGGCTCAATACAAGGTCACAGAGCCTTTGGATAATTCATATCAAGTGAGGCTAACATTAGCAGAGCTAACACTAGCCTTCAGTCCTCCTTGCAGGTATTACACTAATAGGCCGATCAAAAAACAGACAAAAACAGACAAACCAGTGTAACAACTATTTCTATTTTTATACAATTTGCCTTTAAAGAGGTGATATTTTCCTTTTTTGAATCTTTATTCTTTCTCTCTGGTGCCCCTGTAGTATCTTTACATAATTTGCAGCCAAGAAAATCCCCATGTTTCCATCACAGGTGTTTTAAAAAATTCTTATTCCAGCCTCTGTCTGAAACACTTTTTTTTAGCTGCTGTCTCTTTAAGGCTCCCAGCTCCACAAACCCCCTTCCATCTGAGTGGCCAGCTATCTTGGAGTGGGAGATCCTTGTGCAATGACCTCATCATTTTAACAATCTTGTGACAATCAGGTGAAGACTTCATGCTTTGTTTCTGAGTGTTTTGATCAGTTTCAGGGATTCAATAGATTCAACATATGAATATGTAGAGGTTTGAAAATCTGCACGTGTTTATTCTGAACATCCAGCATTGTTACTTTTTACTTATGTTTAAAATATGGGGAAGTATAATACCTTGTCTTTATAAAGTAGCCTTCGTTCTCTTTGTAACTGTGCACTCTTTGCTTCCCTCGGCTAAAGCTAGCTCCAGCAGCCTTCAGTCCTCATTGCAGGTTATTGTCCCCATGCTGGTTCCTCATGTCTGTGGTTGGTGGTTGTGTCGGTTTAACTAGATCCATTAACTTAATCCAAACACTTTGAACCATGCCACGCTCTGAGATGAAATCTGTCATCTGTGACTGTTTACATCCAGGTAGTAGAGCTTTACAGTATGGCATAAATCTCCACGAGATCCTACCTGGCAATAGTAGAGCTGGTTGTTTTGTAGTTGGAAGGCTAGTGGTTCAATTCTAGCTCATGCCATAGTGTCCACGTGGGTGGGATTAGCCAACACCAGTGGATACTTTCATCCTCTACCATCAGAATAAGAGTGTGGAGTTAAAGGGTGAATGTGACATGTAACAGTGTTTTGAGTTATATAACTACAGTTCATTTAAAATGTAAAATCGCCTAACCCGACCTGTTGGATATGCCTCTGGTGTATACAAAGTGTGATGGCCTTGGTAATAGATCCAGACCCATTATTACCATGGCCCCAATTATCTGTTTGAGGAGGAACATTAACTGAGAAACCATCAGTAGCCTGGGCTGTGGTCGGCCATTTAAGACCAAAACATTGAGGAAAGTTGAACAATGTTGCTTTTATTGCCATTGCAGCAAACACAAATAACCCCAACTAGTGGCCAGGGTCCACATTAAGAATAAACAAACCTTCCTCTATACTGTGCCATAAGGAAGAGCCAGTGCTCTGTTTCAGCCACAGTCCAGGGAATTGATGCTACTGTCTTAGAAAGTAAGTAAGTGTTGTAACAGACAGTAAGAGTTGGGCTGCTCCAACAATTTTGCTTCCTACACTGCTTTTCCTTTTCTTTATTAGAATTGGTTTCAGCACAGGAAGCTGGAGCAATAAGTAGCAACGCCCGACAGCTGGCTGCTCCAAAACAACATCACTGCACGAGATGAATGTCGCACAGCTCGTTTTGCTGGAGGAGGCGTCCAGCTTAATCAGAAGAATAGAGAGGAGCTCGTATAAAACACAGGCTCAGAAAATACCCGAGCAGCGATGCTAGTTCTCGCCCTTGGGACCAAACAGCAGTTATACTACAAGCCAAAGCCCATTCACTTTCTGTCTAATTCTGTTGCCAAGATGAGTCAGTCCTAAGGGGGAAAGGAACATGGCACACAAACGAAAGAGATAAGCAAAAAAGGAATGTACAGTGACTACAGAAGCCCTTACTGTTTGCGTGACGCTGGGGATAAATACTGGAATCTGTCAGAGCAGGAGAAACAGACTCATCTTGGATCACATTTGAACAATTTGCCAGACTTTTTCAGAGTATTCAAATAGCCGTGAAAAACGCCACTCTTCATGCTTGCACCAAGAGTTCACTTCTATTATCACTTCTCTTCCCCGACCATAAAAATCCCATTTCTCCCTCTCCATCCCTATTGTTCTGTAGCCGAGTGTCTCATCACCGCTTTCCTTCTCATCTACATTTTCTCTTTTCTCCGACCTTCATCGTCCACCTCAGACCCCATAATCACCTTTCCATCCCACTCTCCTTCCTCATCCTCTTCCTCTGAAGACCAGTTCACAGTGTGAGTGGGTGTTTGGAGGGCTCTCTTGTCCTCCACTCCGCTCTGTTTTTACTTGATTGCCTTGCATCTGTCTGTACTGTGGGGAGCGTAGTATGGCTTACATCCAATTAGGCTGTCAATCCATCAGCACATCCCTAACAAGAATAAAGGGCCAAGGTTGGAGCTACGTGTGTGTGTTTGTGTTTGTGTGTGTCAGTGTGTGTGTGTGTTAGAGAGAGCAAGAGACCTTTTATGTTCCTCAGCGTGTGTGTTGGTGTGTTTCCTGCACACTGCATCATGGCTCTATTAAAGCAATAAGAAATGTGAGGTGATAATCTGCCAGCAGAGACAGAGACACAAAGCCAACTGCATCCTCACAACATCCACCGCTACGTCCTTGTCTTTATCATTGATTTTCTCCCCCCAGACATGATCCATGTTTTTCCATTTACTTGTCACACTTTATGTTCTCAGACACAATACCGATCTAATAAAAGACGGTCCCGGATCCATTCTTCGCCATGAGCTAACACAAATGTATTGGCCCCCGTCCCTGTCAGAGCCGCAGAGCCGTGTGGCAGCCTTGGGCTTCAGGTTTGCATTTGTATGTATAAGAAAAGGATAGGGAGGGAGAGGAAGGGAGGTGGTGTTTTTGTGGGGGTGAGAGCAGGAGGAGGAACTGATTGACTCCTTTTTCACCCGCTAACAAAGATGAGTGGCTAAAGTTTCCCAACCAAACCAAGTTAAATAGGAGAGTGCAACACTTCTCTCGTTTGTTAATAGCATCTCTCTCCAGTGTAGCAGAGAAATGAAACTAAACTTAAGTCAATAGAATAGCTTTTAAAAGCCGAACTGTACACCCCGGGGGGAAGCTTTGACACTTCCTGGATGGATATACTCTGCCATGATGGGAGGAGGGGAGGCTGATACTCGAGGTGAGATGACATGGGGAAAAAACAAACAAGTCAATTGTTCCGGGTGTTAGTCGAGAAGAAGGTAAAGCCTGATTGATGCAGTCATTACTGCTCCCGGGCTGGAAGGAGCACGCTACAAACCTGTTTAATCTTGATGAAATACAACTTAGAAGGAGATAAAAAGAGGAGATGAAGACGAATCTGTCAGGGTGGATTATGACTCGTAGGGTAACGTCCAAAGAGACTCTGTTAGGCTGAGAAATGTACTTCTGAGTAGAGATATTTCGATTCCTTCGATTTTTCCTCTCCTTTACTGATTCCTAAACTTGTCATGTCCTTGCAGACATTTCCCTGAGAATATCAGTGCAAGGCATAAAAATAAAGAATTAAAAAAGCTGCTGCCATTTTTGTGTCACCTGACTTTGGTTAAAGACTTTTAAAACCTGGAACTGAATGAATTTTTACTGCTTTAGCTTCAAGGTTAGTTCTTCTTTTGATAAGATGGGATACATCAGTGATTTGGCTCCAGTCAAAAACCTCAGGAACAAACATTTGAAGAGGAATCTCACACAAACAAATTGTAGAGCATCTACAAACCAGTGGAGTTGGTTTTTATCCGCAGCTCAATTCGCAGCCCCTCAAAGACACGCTTACTTTAAACCCCAGGCTGCTTTATTCTTTAATTTTACAGGTTTTGACTTTATTTCAGACTGCTTTTGACTTCTGCCAATAAAAGATCAGCATTTAAACCCTCAGAGACAAAGAATAATTCTGACGCTTTACTGTAAATGTCAGTGGTAGCTCAGCTTGCAGCCCCTCAGTATGTGCTCCTTCTGGTTGTGACTCACTACTTTTTTATGAAGCTGTGTTTCTTCAGGTCCTGACTTCATTTTGGAGCAGTTCTTTCATCTGCCAATAATTTGTTTGTAGTTATAAACCTCAGAAAGAAGGAGATAGAGAAACCTTAACCTTAAAACAATCAGCACACCTACACAACAGCCAAGATTTTTTTTTGGTACAAAAACAGCTTATTTGGATTTTTAGTAGCAGTTGAGACTCCTGCCAACAATTTTGCTCCAGAGAAACAAATAATAATGGTGACACCTCACCTCAAAACCCCAAGAAGAACTCCTGCTGGGAAGTTAAGAAGGCGTTATTGGCAGCTCAGCTTGCAGCTCCTCCATATGTGCTCTCCTGTGCTGACAAAAAAACAAACACACACATAAACTGGAGCTTTATCAAGTGTGTGGTCTTAATTTAGCTAAAAATGTCTTATTAGACTAAATATTAGCCACATTCACCTGACAAATCAAGAAAAAATATTCTTAGCCCCTTGAAATAATTCCTTGGGTAAAAAACAAAAAACAAAACTTAATGAGTAAATTTTTCTTTTAAAATTGGCACATTTTTTACTCTGTCTAAGCAATTTAGGCATCCTTTTTCCTTTTAATATCTGAAATGAGACATTTTTCTGGACTTGACAGGCCAGTTCTGAGTCTTATTAATTAAGATATTCAGAAAATGGAGACATAAACAGCATGAATGTCATTTTTTGCTCTGTGAGCCTTGCAGGCTTGTGCTAGTCAGAAAACAGTCTTTATGTACACTTACTTTTGAAGTATTTCTATCAATTTGTATAATTCAGGTTTCTAAAGAGGGGGAGACCTTGGCAGGTAATTTGATTCATGATAAAATCAACAAAAATCCATTGAATATATTTTATTTTCACATTGCAATGTGCACAATAAATGCTTGGCAGACCATAAACAAAAGGATGCTCAAATCATTGTGAGGACTTAAAACAACATACAAACATCAAATGCAATTTGCACTCTTCTCCTTTAATGAAATTTATTTAATTTTTCACTGACCAGTTTGGAGTTGGCGATGATGGAGAAATCTTAAGCAACCATCAACTTTCAAATAAGCTCACGAACGTTAGCAGCAGCTCAGCTAGCAGCCCCCTCAGAATGGAAACACGACAATGGACGTTTTCAACATGATGCTACTGGCTTTAGTGATCCTAAGACTAATGTTACAATTCTATTTTACTGTTTGAGATGCACTGAGCAGTAGTTGGTGGCAGGTTACTGCACCTTGCTCTGTGAGTTTCTGTTCAGGAGAAGTGATAAAGTGGAAATTTCAAGCAGCACTGGATCACTGATACTTAGATTTACTTCTAAGTAATAATCCTGGTTTTGTACCTGATCAGCTAAAATTTGAGCTTATTTTTTCCTGTTTTTCAAACCGAAAGCTAAATGAAGACAAACTGTTCCATGTCCTCTCGTTTTCTGTGTGGTCAGAGCACTTTGGGAAGCATCCATCCTTCTGCTCTTCTGGTATTCAAGAGAGGATGCATCGCCCGGCTCCTCGCTGAAGTTTCCTGACATTGCTCCAAAAGGAGATAAATATGAAATATGAGAGCTTTCAGTACTGCTTAGGCCTGCAAAATAAGTCAATTAGTCACGGCAGGCAGCAGTCAAATGGAGATTCTGCATGATGGTCTTAACGAGGGCCGCATAGGACAAGCGTCCGACAGCTCGTTAAATTAATCCTTTGGGTCTGCTGCAAGTGGAATGAGGCATGTGTCTGTGTGACCTGCTTATGTCCTCCACATTACGTTACATTACAGGGGGATTCACACACACAACAACACACACACGCACACTTGGGCACAGAGTCTGAGCTCCGAATGGACTGCAGAAAATATTTGTGATCAAAGTTTCTTTCTGGCCCCATGGGAGCTGTGATTACATGAAAAAGCTCCAGCCAGCGGGGAACTCCGGAGTCTCTCTTTTTCGAACACTCTGTCCCTTTTTCTCAGTGTCTGTTTCTTTATCCTGGACTCATTACATCCTATGAGCATAGCCTCGCTGCAAAGACAAGCACGCTCAGTGTGTAGGATGTAATGAGTGTGTTATGTGACGCCTCGATTCAGGAGGCTCCTGTTTTTCCCCACAAACCTAGTTTGACTTTTTTCAGTGCTTGAGTCAGAAAACATGCATGCATGTTTCCCTCCACTCTGTTACACATATTTCTCCTATCTCCCTCTATTTCCCTTCTCTTCCTGCCCTGCCCTTTCTCTCTTTTTCATCTTTGCAGTTAACAAAATGCCAGTGTCAGGCCGATCGCCAACCTCACATCACACCCCTGTCATATATCACGATTCCTATCTCCCTCCACAACCTCTCTCTAAACCACCTTATGAATATCAAAGCTGCCGGCATGCTCTATATTTGAGAAAGGGACATTCAGCTGCCCTGGTCAGCAATTGGCTTCGTCCGATCCATCTCAATCTCTCAGTCTGTGTTTACCCAGGCTTTGGACGGGGTTATATATGCCTGTTTCCTCCACCGATGAACAGAATGAGGGGCTCTGTCTTATCCTCAGCCTGCCCTGGCTAGCAATTTACTCCTCTGTTCTCATTTCCCAACCATAACAGAAGCCTATAAATTGCCCCAGGGAACTCTTCTTGACCCCCTCATGTTTTCTGCTCCTCCAGACGCCTTCCTTTTAAATCACTGTCTCACCCTCTTTGACACCCATGTCTCTGTGGCACAATTTAAACATCCTACAAGACGTAAGCACAAAGCAGCTCTGATAACCTTCACTCTCTCTCAGACTCAGACACACACACACACGCGCACACACACAACTATCCACTGTACCTCAGCAGCCTTGTAGTTAACAGCAGTTGAAACATAATTGAAGGTGCTTTAAAGCCGGTAATTGCATTAATGAAATGTACTAAAGCCCTGGAACCATAAATCCACAGAATCCTTCTTAATGTGTGATTTAAGGACTTAAGCGAACATTACTCAGCACCTTATAGTCCTAGACGTTAGCTGCCCACCTAACGACAGACAGGGTGAAACATGGACTGAACATCAGCCATCATGAGGCTGGGTCTTATGAAGCTCCCCTGGTGATTGGCTGAAGAATAGGTCTTTAACCCCTCCCCCTACTGCAGCTCCACCAACCAGATTGCTTCTACACATTGCCTTGGCTCCACTGGCCCGATATTTCAGCACCTCAAAGAGATGTTATCACGCTGTCCAAATTAATATTCATTCAGTGGGCTGCTGTAATTTCAGATTTGCACCTCTTGATTATCTCAGCCCAAAACAGATGTTGATGTGAAATGTATTATGTTTATTATCAAGATGATTATGTTAAACTTGAAAAAATGCTTTAACTTGTCCCTCTAAATAAATAACTAAAATAAAAAAGGTAAATAATTTTTTTTTTAAAAAGCAGTTATTCCTAAAAAGAAAGGCAGGACGAGGTTGGACCCGTCCCTTCATGAATTTACAAACACAGTCAGCTTCATCACATCTTGGATTAATATTTGTTGTGAATTGACACTATTTATAAAATTGATTTATTGATACAAATGCACATTGTATCCACTTCACCAGCTTTCTTCTGCCCATGTATCTGCATCACTCATTGTCCACTAAAGATGTTCAGTTCAGGTCAGAATACTTTTCCATAGTTACTGTAACTATTTAGCATTCCTTCAGACAGTTTCCTGCAGGCATGAGTTGATAGAGCTCCATTTAATGACTGAGCAAAGTTCAAGTATTCTAGTTTTACCAGGAAATATTGCAGTTAACCACATTTTGTTCTGCTTAAGCTTTATATTGGTCCTGCAGAAATGTCTGTATTTTTTCTTCACTTTTGAAAATCATGTTATGGCAGTTTTTTTTTTTTTTCACTGGCAACAGGCACTGATGCTTTCCCATGTTATTTATAATATAATGGTGTTTTTTATGGCTGGTGAAAACAATGAAAACTGATTTTTTTTTGGATGAGATGTTGGTAACATGAACTCTTCAGTTATTCAAATATTGAAAATAACAACTGATTTTATGTAATTTCTCTTCGGGGATCAATCAAGGATATCTGGTTGTATCATAAATACCATTGCTCTGACCCAAAACATCTTTTTTTAACTTATCTCTTTCTGAACCTCTGGCTTTCCATCTACGAAGGGCCCCTACACTTAAGGACAACCTGGTCAGGAACAATCTGCCCACCCCTACCGTCACTTCATGGTTTACAAAACCTAAAGGCACTTCCAGATGTGGGAACTGTAACCATTGTAGCAACATCAAAAGAGACAACAAATTTATGGACATTTTTAACAACAGAACTTACTACTGCCAAGAATTTGCAAACTGCAATTCAACTTTTGTCGTGTACAGACACAGAACACAAGAATGCCATAAAAACTCATAACCCAAACGACCCAGTGACACAACATTACAATTCTGCAGGACAGACTAATCCAAATTATCTCAAAATCATGGCTATTGAAGAAATTCCTAGATCTCTGAGGGGAGGGGACAGACTCAAACGTCTCTTACAGTGTGAAACATTTAGGATCTTTACTCTAAAAGTCACCTCCTTCCCAGGTCTAAATGAAAAAAAAAAAAAAAAATTCCCCTTTTTTTATAATGTATTTTGCCTATCAGTGTTTGGTGCAGGCTGTTTATTGCTGTGCAGCCAGGCCTCTTGTGCGTTTTCCTTTTGTGCATTTTCTTAATATGTCTTTTCTTTACGTCTGATGTCATGCGACAACATCCCGTGACACAATCACATGGTATTTCTTGGGTATTTTAAACACCTGCTTCATGTTGCTAATCATGTCCTGATGAAGACTCGGATGAGTTGAAATGGGTTGACATGTCCCTGACATAATAAAGGATTTTAACTGCCTTAGATTGTTGTTTTCTAAAGTACTGCCGTCCTTGGATCCTTGAAGAGCACCCAATCTTCCCTTTGTTTCATATGTTTTGACCCAGTGCAGCACTCACCACTACCTTTTCTTCAGTCTTTTTTAACTTGTCAAAAATCCTTCCACACTGAGTAGACAACTTTCCTTTGGTGGGAGTAGTTTTCACCCATATCCTTTGACATAGTTTGTGTTGCAGTAAACCACATGTCTACCATGTAACCAGTGTTGAGAACCACTTCTGCCCCCTAACTATGAAAAAAGTAGTTACATGTTATTGCATCATGTTCATTTTTTACATAATACCAATATTTTGTTTCTTAAATCCATCATTGGTGTTGGTATATTGTATCGGCCTTGGGCTGACCTCACAGATTGTCTGTAGCTTCACACACCCAGGGGGCGCTAATGTCAGAATTACATGTGCGAATTAGTAGCTTACTGGTACGTTCAGAAAAACATTTTTTACCTCTCCACTTTGTGACCAGCTGAGTTGAAAAGTGTTTTTTAGCACTTCTTTGGCTTCCTGCTCTGATTCTGACTCAAACCACCGTTCAGAGCTGCTACAGGCTGATTGTCTCATGCACCATTGCTATGCTAATGAATGAGGTACACGCCAATCTCCAAACAGCCAAATGAGCTGTCTCTGAGGGATGTTTCTAAAAGTAATGAAGCTTTATTTCCACACAGATTTCAGAGACTCTTAACTTTGATTTCATGTGTGCATTTCTTACTTTTTCAGGCCAAATTTCCAGACACTGTTACATATTTTATCACACTGTAAAAACTGCATTAACGCAGGGCAAAGCAAACCTCCGAGTCTGACTGCGAGATGAGCTGTTGTTTGAACTAGCTTTTCCAACGGTTACGGTTTGTTTGCATTCAGAATTTTTAGGACTGAGCCTGGACTTTGATATCATATTGTTTTTAAAGCCAAGTTTTCAGAGAACTGAACAAATATTTGACCGAGCTGTAAAAGACTGCATGATTGCAGCGCAGGGCACAACCTCTGAGAGCAACTGAGGGAGTGGAGAGAAGAGAGAATAGCTCCAGAGAAAATGAACAGGATGAAGATGTGAGACAGGCTATTGAGGCTAGCCCGCGACCATCATTTGTTTTTCCCGGGTGCAGAGATTATCTGGTTGAGTGATAGAGGTGGCCTTGATCAGCCCTCTCCCTGCATACAGCCGTATATCAGATGTCACACTGCTGCAAAAACCATCAACCCTTCACTGGCCTGGGACGCACATATTTACCATGGTAAATGGTACCGCTACTCAGTAAACACTCCTGTTTTTCACCAAGCGACAGCGTGCAGGAGCGGATGATGCATCGCTCACCGTACGTTCTCTGTAATTGCTCAGTGGATGAGATCTGAGAAAAAATGACAAGGAGTGGTTCTGTGAGTGAAATGTTCTGGAGGCAGAAGTTGCCTTTTTCTTCCTTTTCCCCTTCTGATTATAGCTCGCCCTCATTAAACTGCCAACATTTGAATTGTACGAATCTATCAAGTCAATCAGAATTAGCTGCAGGTCTTATTTCGTAAACGGGGAGTAAAGGCCTGTCATGATACTGAGAATGAATCAGCTCGCTGAGCAGAGAATGGACCTCGAAAGCTGATTGCGAGGATGGAGGGGAGAGGGGAAATATGTTCACCCATTAATTAATCTAATAGTTTTCATGGGACAAAGAGTGCATATCTCTGCTGCCTGCATTAATGAGAGCCTGGAACAAAGTCATTCACTGCATCCCATTTAAAATGATGTGAGTGTGGGCTAAAGAGCGGGAGATGAGGCGGAATACAAAGCTTTAAGAATCAAAAGGCTTTACCAAACCCATACATACCTCCTCATGGAAGGTTCTCTGAATACTTCTCCTGCTTAATCCCCGAAAACAAACGCTCTGTCAGATTTTATTTTATATTCTTCAGAGTATTTAATCAGCCCAATATTGAAAATCAACAAATTAATTTCCAGCTGTTTTGATTGGCTGAAAGCAGTGAGAGAATGGTACCAGGGTTTGATTGGAGAATAGGGGTGATATCACAGCTCACTGGTGCAAAACGGTTTGGGAAACAGCCTAGATCTTATTGAATTTTAATTCAATGGGTCTGTGATGCGTGTGATACAGGGGGAATGGGAGCAGGAGGCCCCTCTGGGCATCGTAATTTACCTTTCCCTGGTTTTTCACAGAGATTTCATATGATATCAATTTCATCTTAGCTTTTTTTTATTACACGCCCACGACTATGCACCATACTGCACTGATCCGGACGCACACGGACCAGATTTTTCACATCAGCTGTATTGCTTTCCCTCTCTGGGGACCATCTGCAGAGCCCTGGTACAGAGTGCATTTAAGAAGAAATGGCAGCTAAACAAATGAATGCTGACTGGCATGTCAGAGGGTGGACGATATTTGACCGTGCATGCATGTACAGTATTCTTAAGCAGACTGGGAGCTGTAATTATCTCTCACACATGAAGTGGTATTTTATATAAGTGGACTGGATATTGATTTGAAAGTGGAAACGCAGCAAAGATGCTGAAAGGTGTTCAGCTAATTAAGCTCGGATGTTTGACTTTTGCTACCTGAACTCACCTTTGTGTTCTGCATTGCTAAGTGGAGTAATTATAGGGAAAATAAAAATGGATCATCCCCATCTGCTAACTACAAAGCTTTTGAAAGCCTCATTTCTTATTAAATAAAGTTAAGCTACAATGAACATGAATAAATTAGGACAAAAATGTCCTTAAACCAGTAACAGACAATCCAGCAGAGTTTATAAGATGGCCTTTTAACAAAAAAAGAGGCATGAGATTGTGGGATCAGGGTCTTTTTTCTAATAGAGATGGTTCGATGTGGCTGTGAACTGAGAACTCGACCTCTGTCGACACGCTGTCTGAGTCGGTTCACACCTTGTCATCCTCCCAGAAGTGATGAAAGGTGACATTAGCAGATAACAGGCTGATAAATTCTGCTCTCCAGCAGTATCGAGACATTCCTGTGGAGTTTCTTTTAGAGGACTGAAATTCAACAAACATACACAGGGAGCTTGATGGATTTTAAAGGTTGATAGCAGGTGAGAGGGTTGGATTGGACAAAGGCTGGGGCAGGAAGGGGAACGTCAGGATGTTATTTGTCCCGTTAGCTGGTTGGATGGGGTGTTGTGGCACTGAGAGCTAACCCCGAGGAGTCCTCAGATTATAAAGATAGAAATTGGAGGATGAAATTAAGGGTTTGGCTCAGGGATGTCCTGATCCGATCACGTGATTGGAATCAGGGCTGATCGAGGCTTTTTTAACGATCGGGGGAGAGGGAATTGGAAAAAGCCTGGGGCCTTAGTTCTTGTTTTTAGTAAAAAAGTGTATAATAGCACGACATCATTCATTTTAGAACAGAACTTTATTTGTCATTATAACAAGTACAATGAAATTGCAAACAAGAAATCGCAACCGAATTGTCACACACATACAAGGTAAACTTGTGGTGCACCACTGAGAAGCTTTATTTTGTTGATCCAATGCTGCACTAAGTGGTAAAAAAAAAAGCTACATCCATGTTGGCTAGAATGATACCTTTATTTAAATAAAACAAACAAACAAAAAAAACCCCAAAGGACAACTTGTAGGATTTTTTTTTCTTTTCGTTTTTCCTAATGCATTGCTGAAAGATCGGATCGGGAAATATCCGGATCGGCAGATACTCAAAATAAAAAAATCGGAATCGGATCGGGGGCAAAAAATCGTGATAGGGACATCCCTAGTTTGGCTAACTTAAATGAGATGAGCTGATCAATCTGTCCTCACACAGCAGACTCACAATTTCCTTAAAGTTATACATATTTAGGGTGCATGATGTAAAGACTATCCAACAGATTTGTCTTTGTTTTATAATCACTTAAAAAAAAAACCTGAGTCATTTCTTTCTTTCTTTCTTTCTTTCTTTCTTTCTTTCTTTCTTTCTTTCTTTCTTTCTTTCTTTCTTTCTATCTATCTAAGGAAATTTTCAAGCAATTTTTTCTTGTTCCATTTGCAGACTTTTTTACTGGTTACAAGCGATTCAAACCTCATTTTTGTACTCTGATAACTTGAAACAAGACATTTTTCTGGATTGATAAGTTGAAAGTGGCTCATATTGAGTATAATAAGACAATTTTTACTTAAAAAAAAAAGACAAAAACACTTGATAAGATCTCAGTTTTTTGCAGTGTGTTTGTTCTGTTAGCTTCATGAAAAAATGACTCCCAGACATGAAAGTGCTAACTGGACTTGGGTAATCTCTATTAGATCAAGATAAAATACGAATTCTGCTTCCAACAGCAGTAATCTGATGATGATCAATCTCTGCAGACATCAGACATCAGATAATGTCAGTTCTCAAGCATAGCTAACCTAAGAGAAAAAAAATTGTAACCTCAACATCCAGTTGGAAAAACATCAGTGATCTACCCACCTACAGTAATTTTCACCTGACAGAGCTTTCTTTCTTCTTATTTAACTAACCTGCATATTGGTAGCAAATCACAATGGATTTCTTTTAAGGCCAGTGTGTAGCTTTTTATTTAATGGCATTACACTCAAAGTACAACAGACCGACATGTCCATTGTTTATTTCAGCTTCATATCTGGAGGAGCAAATTTTGGCTAGAATCTGATCTGAACTCGTTTCTGTTTCCAGTTGCTCTGGGCTGGAAGTTGTTTACCCAGTGGTTGGTTTCACCAGATCAAGAGGTCGATCATTCCCTGGGGCTGAATAATGTCACGTGATAGCTGTTAGCTCTGGGATTGAATCATGGCTAACTTAATCAAAGCAGTCTGGTTTGGTTGATTCCCCAAAATGACCGAATAATGAGATTCAGGGGAAGCATCATGGACTGGTTTACACGCCAACCCGCCTGGCTTTCAGAGTCTTACATCAGCTGATGTTCAACATGCTGGTTGGCCAGGCCAGTTGCTTTGCAAAAATTGGCAAATCTTGGTTCTCATGGCCGAATAAAAATGACTCATTTTAGCAGCAGGGTACATACAGCTTTGCACGTTAAAAGACAGGCCTGCGTGAGATGAGTATGAGAGATGATGCAGGACAAACCCAATCAGAGAGGGACCAACGCAGCAGACACAGCAGAGAGTAAAACAAACCTCAGATCATAGCTTCAGGTGTGTCAGCGTTTCACTGTAAAGAAATTCCAATTGATGCACTTTGTAAGTCTGAACAGAGCTTTTTAAAAGGTGAGTCAATCTGCTTTGTGTCAACAGAGAGAAATAGCTCAGTTTCATTTGCATGACAATGACAACTGATGCCATGACTGCAAATATATTTGCTGCAGGGGCAGCATATAAATGGAAAAGCAAGCAGGTGTAAGAAGAGCACCTTTCATTACCCCACTGGACAGACTCACAGGGGAGAAACTTAAATTACCAACAGATAGAATTACCATAAATTACCACATTTCACAGACCTTTCAGCTGAATACGGCGACAGGATCAAATGTGGTACCAAAGTGTGTGAGAGGAAAAAAAAGTGAGGAGTTTTTATCATCATGGGCGGCTGAGAGCAGTTAATTCAAGACTTTGATCAATACTGTTGTAAACTTAGGCCTCAACAGAAGCACTAATTAATGGGAAATTAAAGATGGCAGAGATATTTGGACTGAATCAAATACTTCAAGGTGAAATGTTGTGAGTGGAAGCTTTCCTCCAAGAAATGACCTTTCAGACGGGCTTTGTGGAGATGAGACTTCCACAGTAAACGAGCTGCAGCTTTTTACAAGGTCTGCTACAGTCTTGTTTGAGGAAGCAAAGGATCGATCTGCAACCATATTTAGAAAATGGCCTAAAAATTCTTCCCAGGGAGTGATCAGTGCTGACATTTGGGAAAGGAACTCTGCCTTCCTCTGTAAATAGGACCCCATAGGAATACGACCATTTCAGTTAATAATGCCACAGAGAGCTCTTTGAGCCATAACTCCTGCAATTACATCTTTAGTTAGTAGATGGATGCAGCGGGGTTTACAACAGGAGGATTTTCATTACTGCTCGGCCTTTTTAAAATCTCTCTCACACTCAGATTTTATCCAGGGCACAGATGAAAGATACACTGGGGTCCAAAGATTGAGTAGGAGTGTAATTTATCAACTTGACCCAGTATTTTACCTGTTATGGTTCAGGCCGGCTTTTCAGGAAACGTGACACCAAATTATATCACCACAATTAGGAACGGGTTGAATGGAAGTACTCTGAGGTATGTGGTGTATGATAGCAGACAGATTAAACTGAGATTGACTAGACCAAACCCCACCCTGTAGTCTGACTGTGGAAGAGTACAGAACCAGCTAACATTGACCGCAGCCTCTCTTGAAATCATGGATCATAGAAACACAACACCTTTACCCTGAGGTCTGGTGTTCAACTCATGAGTGAGATCACCTGTTTGTTTCTCAAAGAAGCGTTATGATTAGGGAAGTACCTTTGCCAAACTGATGATTTTGGCATTATCTAACTGATTGGTTGTTGGCATTTCAGCCAACTTCTCATCCGGTCATTCACATTCACCATCACTGAGCACAATTTACTGCCTAACACTAATGCATCAGTTTAACCAAGCATTTGAGTTAAAGGATTCAAAGTTTTTATTTGCCATTTGCACATGGACCAACAGTCCAGACACAAAGGAATTCTTGTGCAGGGCTCTCAGTCCACAATGTATGAAAAATTAAAAAGAGAGTACAAAATAATTTCAATAAAGAATTAAAAGTAATTCAAATAAATGATTTAAAACAATTTAAATAAAGAATGAAAGAAAAAAGCTCACCCAACCGTATAATGTTTATGAGACAATAATAAATAACATGGTACTTTAATGTGAAACACTAGCCATATTTAGCTTCATAACAAAATAAGTGCACAGAAGCTAAAACAAGGGTTTTCTAAAAACTAGACACGCACTGATTGATGGGTGCTAATTTCCTTGATTTTGGGGGATCGGTGACCAGTGATCGGTTATTGATCTATCCTTACATATAATACTACTGTATACCTCCCGGAAGGTCTGACAGCCAGCTATTGTGGCTATTTGCTCTGAAACCTAACCTTTCACAGGTATTGTTCAATGATTTTCAATAAAATAAGATAAGAACAGTGAAGGTATCTGCTGTCAGTTATAAATATTAAAAATTAAAAATCAGTGTTGGCCCAAATCGGTATCGGCAGGTCAGGCTTTTCAAAGATCCGTGATCGATGATCATCCAGAAAATTGCAATCAGTGCACCCCTACTAAAAACACCAGTTTAAATATATATATATATATATATATATATATAAGCCAAGGTAAAGATTTTGAAAAACTCAAGTTTCATGGTTTTGTGTAGACGCCAGTATACAGAGCTTGGTACGGGTACGTGGGTACGTGTGGAAATGGCCCTGAAGAATGGCACAAAATCATTGATTTGTTTGGTGAACTAAACTTGCTCATCTCACCATGATCGTTTCTAAATGTAGTCACATAATGTTACATAATGTCACATAATGTCTATCAGTGCATACATTTAGTGTATCATTATCGAGGCTCTGCTTTTGCTGCTTTTGCTGCTTTTGCTATTCTCTGATAAGAGGGTTGTAATGAACCGCCAAAGAAGAGGATTAGTCAGTAAAAACCAAAGCCCCCTGATATGAAGGCAGATATGTATAAGTTCCCATTGAACACAGATGTTCAGTTCAGTTTTAAAGAAAATAAATTGTTGATACGGAAGTGTGTTCACCATGGTGATGTGTTTGCCCTTTGCGAAGGCTTTGAACTTTCCATGAAAGTGCAAGCATTAGCAAGATGTAGAGCCTCATCAGTCATGTACTTTAAACCTTGAAGAAACATTAAATTCATTAGCATACACTCGCTTTTTATAGCACCCTGTTTTTAATTGTTCTGGCCAGACTTCTGACTGAGAGTTAATCACACAAAAACAGATTAGCAGCTTAAAATGTTGATGAGCTTGGTCTCCCATACGTTTGAGAAATGAACACAAGGCAATTAGGTATCTGTTTTGTTTCTTTATGGGGGAGGGGGGCTGACATGAAACAGTTCAAGGTGCTTCGTCAGGGTACTGGGTGGGCATTAGCCCCAGTTTGAGCCCTTCATGCAATTATAGTGTTTATATTTAAGACCCTTGCTTTGAAGATTAAGGCTGACTCAGAGAATTAGGACATGACTGACATAAGAATAGAATAAAAGTATAAAAAAATAAAAATAAATAATAAGCAAACATGACACACAGCAGGCCCTCACAGAATGTTTATTAAGCCATTTTCCCAGAACGCCATATGCAATCTTCTTACTAGGTCCCAGAAAAGATGGCAACCCAAGATAAAAGCTGCTTACTCATCGTGTTCCCAACCTTGCACTAATTAAAAGTGATGTTCTTTTGACTCTTTCACTAATTATGCTGGAAAGACTCATAGTGGGACTTTCATGTTCTGTTGAGTGGAAGTACACGGGCTCCTTTTCCTGGAATATTGGGTTCTTTCTCTTAACTTAGCCACTTCATCTGTGTCTTGGGATTGTAGAAGGATGATGTATGTTGTTCCTGTTCTGTTCCCTCCCACTGAGAAAACAAAGCCAACCTTCTCTTTCAGTTTAAAGTGGAGAAAGCAGACGAAGCATTTATCTTGACTCTATCTGTTTAGCTGTGGCGTCATATGGATTCATGGTGTAGAGGCTCTTAGTGCCTGGGACGGTGCTCAAAGGGACTCACATCCTGAGGCTTTCCCCAAAGAGCAATGACAAACCCAAGGTGGCGAGTGGAAATCCAGTCCAATCCATCAGTCTGAATGAATCTCCAGTCGCACTGTGAGTGGACAGGTGAGACAAAATGGAAACAGAAAAGTGTTTTTCTAACATTAGGTTTGGGGCAGTTCCAGGGAGAACTGCACAACCAAGCACTTCAACACAGAAGGATTTCTTTGCAGCAGGGATTTGTCACAACACCTTATGAGAAACCCTTTTTTCTTGGTTACACTGCACTCCTCATTTCGCAAAGGCGGCCTCCTGCCAGCATTCAAAATGGCTAAATCAATTCTCTCCAACTGAGTCACAGCAATTAGTGGATTTGCTCTTGGGGATGAAGTGAATCTATGCACATTTTTACTCCAAGTTCACCTTTGATGAACTTTAACCCACAATTTCAGCTCAGATCAATGAAAAGCCTGCTGAGCTCTGAGAGAACCACAGACTTTGAAACTGTTTTAGCATATTAACTATCTTCCTAGCATGTTTAAAACTCTTACTCAAAGTTCAAACCTCATAATGAATTTCAGGCAGAAATACAACGTATTACCCTTGTAGAAGTTAAGCTAACAGGCTTAAAAACTGACGGCTGGTTAGGAGTCTCATTACAGTACAGTAAAGCTAATTTCAAATCACTTTTTAACCTTCAGCTTCATGCCTGCACCAACAGTTAGTTTGTTGTTTCACAGGATGGAAAACCACTAAATCCAACACTAGTGAAGCTAATGTAGCACAGCCCTGCTAATAGCTACACCACCACCACAAGAACAACAACAACAAATGGTTTGGAGGCTAGCATTTTATGATTCTCCAGTATTGATGTCGGATATTGGTTCAATAGCAGCAGAAACATGAATATTGGATTTCATTGGCCTGCATCTGAAATCTCTGATGCAAGCACTCCAATACAACCAGTCCATTTCAGACTACTGGATCCAGCATGCAAAGCCCATGAGATCAAAACAACGGCGTGGGCTAAGGTGCCAACCAAACAGCTCGTAGTAGAAGTGATTTTGGCTGTGTGTCAGTATATTTTATCTGAAAAAGATGTGGCAGCTGAGTGCAAAACTTGTCATGCACAAGTTGCCGGTGTTGGCTCAAAACCGGGGATCTTTAATAAGACCAACCTCATCAGTGAGTTTGAGGAATATCACTTAATCAAGCCTTTTCTAACATCCCATGACACAAAATGTGTAGTAAAAGTATGTATGATTCATGCTAATATCAGTATCATATTGAAAGTGATGGGACATTCCTACTTATGATAGAAATATGTAAAATGTGCAAACTCATGTCTCTGTTGGAGACAAAGCTTGCGTCAAACAGACTCTTCATTAGCTCCTAGCAAGCTAGTGGACTTTTTGAGTATGAGTTGGATCTGGACTCTGGCCGCCTGTTCAGGGTCTAACCTCATGGTGTATGACCAATCCGCTATATTGGGGGTTTCAGCAATCCCCTTCTGTGAAAACTCACCAATGTACCAATTTGGGTTTGACAAAAATCCACATGATAAAGGTAAAAGATCAGGGGTGGGAGAAGAAAATTAATAAACAGATTTATCTAGATTTTTTATTTATTTATTTATTTTTGTTTGGCAATATCAATATTGGGATTCTTTGTTTTTTTTTTCCCCCCAAAATTCAAATTCTTAATTGCAGTCTTTCTTTATACACTGGATTGGAAAAAGTTGCCACTTTTCTCCAGCAGAGGGTGAAATGTTTCTCTTTGACTTACGTGATGTGCATTTTGTGGGAACATATGGCTCCTGATATAGTCTGTTGACATTATCATCATCATTTAACATTTTCACATGGTCTGGTGTGAAAAAAGATAACTAATAATCCCAAAAATTGTAAATCGAAGAATCACAATTTAAATTGAATCAGCACCCTAAAAATTGTAATAGAATTCAATCATGAGACTACCATATTGTCCCAGCCCTACTTAAGATACTTAATTGATCTGAGGTGTATGGGATGAGTCTACCTATGGTCACATGGGGGGATCCTCCACAAAGGAATGTGGAAAACAGATCAGACATTTTCAAAGTTTGATATGTGCCAGAAGTGCATTAAAACTCTCTGTTTCTCAAGTGTCTTTAACATGTTGATTCAGTTTCCTGCTCCCACTTCATTTTATAGAAATGCACAATCAGAATACTTTTATATTTGTTTTCCCATGTCATATGAAGGCTTTTTCTTTGTCCAATCAGACAGTAATCTGAGATTCACTGAGGTTGAGCTGTATCTTGTTTGTCCAAGCATGGATTTTCTCCTCTCACTTATCCTTTTCATGGTCTGCTGGGGATGTGGTTGGAGTCTAAACCAGCTCCAACTGGTCGATGAACGTCGAGACACCCTGCAGAGCACCTGGAGAAAACCTTGTTCTGTAAAGTTCTTTCAACTATTGGTTTGGCTCTGTGATCAATGCAGCTGAAGTTTACCCTGGCAGAGATAATGTCCTGATAGGTTGTAAAAATCCACATCCCATCTGAGGTCGTATCAGCCAACCAAAACGGCTAAGAGAGCTGTGTTTATTTTTAAGCTAAACACACTCTGGTGCATAGATGTGTTTGTTTATTTGTGCCGTTGCTGCATTACTTCTTTTGTCAGTTCAGATCTGTTTAAGGGCTCCCATATTCCAAACACAGCCTTCCCTCGATAATCTAGGCAGGTGTGTGCTGATCCTTCGGTAAACCAAGAGGTAATTATACTATTTGCCGTATCAACAGACTAACTGACGGTGATTTCACACATACACGGAGCTGGAAAAACGGAGAAAGCCACATTATATCCCAGAATAACCATGGGAGTCTCCAAGGGAGCGAGGCGGGGATCAGCCGAGAAGGAAGGGTTGAACGGGGAATAAAGAGAGCCGGAGAGGAGGCCAAGAAAGGAAGTTGGAGTGTGGCAACGTGAGCCAGTGGAAAACGGAAGAGTACGAGAGAAAAGAAAAGGAGTGAGTGAGAGGTAATGAATAGCAAATCAGCTTCTTTATAAAACTCCTGCTTTCAGTGTTCAATCAGAGTAGCCCCGAATTGGCAATTTTCCTCCGGCACAATAGAGCAGGCCCAAGAGGACCCTGGCCTCAGTTCAGAGGAAGAGAGTGGAGCGAGGGAGAGAAAGAGAAAAAGATAAAGAGAAACCCTGCCAGCACCCAACCCTTCCCACCCAGCGCTCTGTCAAGTTTGGCAAAAACATTACAGACAACAGGAGGTACTCAGTAGTGACTTGCTCTTTGACTTCTCCCTTTTTTTTAGACGTATTCCGTCTCTTCAATGATGTATGAGGTAATGAGAGTGAGCCCGTGAAGAGCAGCAGCTACACTCATTTGCATCGAGGAACTCCCTGTTTCCTCCTGTAATAGGGAATTGCCTCAGGGTGGAGAGAGACAGAGAGGAGGAAGAGGCCGGGTGTAGAAGAGGAATGACTGACAGGATGTTCGCAGTGTGAGCTCTACAGGGTCAGTGGCACAGACTTCTTTTTGCATTTTTAACCCCCAGGATGACCTATTTGTCCATGTGTGCACATATCATCTATCTTTTACACCCTCCTCCTTGAAATACATTTACATTCCGTAGCTGAATAGCAAAATCTCAAGTTGACCGTGAATCCCCTTTGCAAATTATCAGTCAAACCTCTGCGCCTTTCTCTTTTCGCTTTTGTAGAAACAGTACGGTACGCTGTCAAACAAAACAACCTTTAGTGTTTAGCGTTTGTGAGTTTAAACTCAGAGCTGAACGATCATAAGACCAGAAACACTGACCTGTTACTCACAAGCAATACAAACACTGAATAAATCAGTTTCAAATCCAAAATCTGTTTTTCTGAGAGCAGAAATAAGGCAGCGGAGCGAGTAGAGGTACAACTCATCATGAGGTTTTCTGCAAAGGGCAGAAGTATTGGCAAAGATCTCCACCCTCTTTAAACAAGAAGAATTTGTATTCCTAAATAACACAAATCAGTAAGTTTCATTCTGAGAGTCAACATTTCTTTGACTCTTCAGGAGACATAGGGAGTCAGGAGAGGCTGCTAGCTCAGCTAAAGAATGTTTAACATATATTTTTCTACATAATTCTATAGAATTATTTTTTTAAGGCAGACATTCAAAGGGGTTGCAAGGGGGTGCTGTGGTTAGTGGTGTTGCTTCTAAGCAAGAAGGTCACCAGCTTGAATCCCAGTTTAGGCAAGATGGGCTCTTTTGTGTGGAGTTAGCATGTTCTTCCTGTGCATGTGTGGGCTCTCTCCAGGTGCTTCAGCTTCCTCACATAGTCCAAAAGAAGCTCTCTGGGTCAATCGGTGATTTTAAATTGCCTGTACATGTTGGTGTTTTCGTGATAGGTTGTCTGTCTCTGTGTGTTCACCCTGTGATTGACTGGTGACCAGTCCAGGGTGTACCCCACTTCTCGACCTAAGACAGCTGGGATAGGCCCCAGCCACACAAGACCCAGAACAGGTCAAGTGGTGGAAGATGAAGGACTGAATTTACAACAGGTGGCAATCTTTTCTGTCCATGAATTTTTATGGCCAAGTATCATTCAGGCCACCTGGACTTTATTTTTTGTCTCTAAAAGAGTCAGAGATCATTTTCCGGAAGCTCATCTTCTCTTCTTTAAGGAACCTTTTGAATTTTTGTTTGTCTTGTCCAAATGGTTGAAGAGTTACGGTAATAAAAACAGCTGACATCAGTTGTTGCCTGTGATTTGAACGTCATTGCATGTGGATTGCAGTACAGTTTTACAGTTATTACCCCAGACATCACTGCAAAGCTTCTCTTTTCTTCTTTTAGGAGCATTTTAAACTTTCATGCTGGCCCAGATGGTTGAGGAGTTGTTGTGAGTGAAAGAGCACTTGTAAAATGGGAGCACCGGCACTCTGATGGGTTTGGAGCTAATTATATGAAGATAGTTACCTCAACTTGCACCATCATCAGATAAAATAAGTTAAGATTAAGACAAACAAAATATTAGGTAAGAAAGTGAAAAATAGAAAAAAAAAAAAAAAGATGGTAAAGTTTGGATACAGTTGGTATTCATGAGTTTATCCTGATCTAAAATCAATAATAAGTATGCAGAAGTGTTGAAAACTGCAGTTCCCTCCATTGTCCACTTGAGGCTTGCTGCCAAAATACAGGAAAGCACATACACACCTGTTACATCATTTACAGTCTGGTATAGAAATAAATGAATAAAAAATATAGGTCCAAGTACCTAATCCAAACTCAGAAGCTATGTTTATTTCAACATTTCTAATATGGCTGCAGTCGACGATGGGCTGCAAAACTTGGCATCAGAGACAAATGGGTGACATCACAGAGACCATGTCCATGTATTATACTGGCTTTAATTGTACCATGGGCTGATGGTTTTTAGAGATCTCCTCCCCTCAAAATTGGAAAGAACAATAAGTTGAAAAAGACAGAGGACATTATCAATGCTTGGAACCTAAACCTAAACTCTTCTGCGAAGATTTGAATTCAGTTTGAAGGTGATAATCAAGTTGCTGCTTGTTAGAATACACAAGTTGCACACAGCTCACAAACAACCAAGATGGCAGCTTCCACCTTGGATGATGTATTTCCAGTAAAACTATTAATAACAACAAACAATGTCGCCCTGAGCAACGTCACGCTGTGTTGCTCTGATTGGTTGTAGGTCTGCCCAATCACTTCCTGTGTGCCGTCGTTGCCAGTGCCCTCTGGAAAAAAGGTAATGAATGGATCCAGAGCCATTCACCTTTCCAGAACAGCCCCGGTGGCAGAGCAGTGGAAAGACTCATTTTAATCAACATCAGAACATTCAACAACATCTGAACAGGCTATTATTTATGCATCCCATTTGTTTTTACACCTGAAAGAAATTCCTCCTCGCTGCCATGTTTCAGAGTGTACCTTGAGATTGAGCCACCCACTGAGAGAAGCTGCCGTCTTCTTTTTAAAGATAACAGTTATTGCATGCCATGCCAAATTAAATTGGAAAAGATGCTCATTAAGAGTGAACTGAGCATGAAAGAAAAAAGTCACACATAACTAATTTAGTCCGGTGTAATAAGACACTTGATCAGAGCCGCTTGAGCATTTATGCTATTAATTTTTGCCAGCCTCAGTTTTCCCTCCTTCAGACTGTGGCGGTTACATAAAAGAGGCAAAACAAAAACCTCCTAATTGCTTCTATAAATTGAGATGAAGTGCGGCACAGCAGGCCCAACAGTTGAGGAGCTTTGTTCACTCAGCGAAACCTGAAATCAAAAACAAACACACACAGTCTGACATGCACACACACACACCCACACACACACACAGACTTCCAAATACAGTCTTTTGCCCTACATAGAGCCAGGCACACACACACATCTCCGGCCACATCACACGCTTTGTATGGCAGGCGGCGTGGCAGGCATTAGAGGCGACTCTCAGGAGAAATAATTACTCTGGACAGTGGTGGGGCTGAATCCAGATGGACTTGGCAGAGCCATGCGGAAACCTGCTGCCAGTGTACACAACTCATACCTGCCTCACAGCGCTCACTGCGAGGCCACCCGGCCCCTGCAACAGCAACATTTCCCCTCTGCATCCACGCCAGCTGACAATTTAGTAAGAAAGCTCAGCACACAAAAGCTAAAGGCTGGCGTGGGCACAGCGCTGGAAAAGCCTGAATCACTGAAAAGTGGAGCGAGCTGAATGAAGAAGAGAATCCAACAGCGCCAATCAAACATGAAACATGTTTTTGTGTTGTAATTGTTGTAGAATTCTTTCTCTGATTTTCATCCTCTTTTATTTTTGCTATTGACGGATCCAGAAAGGTGGGTTCTGTTTTTGCTACATGTGTAAGAGTGACATTCAAAGCACAGCGCTGCTTTCAGCCGTTAACAGGATTTTCCTTTAAAACCCTGTGAAGCACCCTGTCTCCATGTGTCTTATTGATGTTGTGCACAGCATAAAAGGAGGCTTTTATTCTATTACCGAGCACTCACAGGCAGACGGAGCACTTCTGACACGTATGTTTGGGAGATTTTGCTCGTTGCTTCTGTGGTGATGGATTTTTTTTCCTGCTCACTCGAGCTATGGCACTTGTTGGCTGTATTTGAACACAGATGGACAGGCAAAGACAGCAGGAGGTTAATAAGGGATTTGTTTGGCATAATCACTTTAATCTGATCAAATAAAGGTTTATCTAAAGTATTCACCTGAATAAACTGATAACTTCACTATGATAAGTGTGACAGTTTTGTAGCTCCTTTGTTTCTTGTTTCCTTTCATAGACAACAAAAATATGTAACTGAGCATCACTTGACTCCAAGAGTGAGACCGACCATTTAAAATCAATGTTCACGTATCACTCATCACCACCACAAATGAAGGTCATATAAACACAAATATGGCTGCATTTGAAAAAGACAAAGCTTGGCATCTACATTATGTGATGGTTTGGAGGACTTTAAGGAAAGCTGTAGACCCAGTTTTAGCTAGTGTTTGTTAGTTTTGTTTGCTATTTTTGCATGCAGGAAGGAAAAATAGAAAAATAATGTGATGCTAAATAGAATAGAATAAAATAGAATAGGATAGAATATAATAGAATAGAATAGAATAGAATAGAATAGAATAGAATAAATTCGAGCTTTATTGTCATTGTAACAAGTGCAATGAAATTGAAGTCACAGCAGCAATCAAGAAAACAAAAGTAAGAAAGTGTATAGAAAGTGCAAAAAGGTCCATGCGAAAATAGTTGATGACAACTTGTCCATCATTCTCCAGTTCAGCTAGCCTCCACCTCCACAGGGTCCAGGACTGAGCTTCTTCAGCAGTCTGTTCAGTCTCTGTCTCCTGGATCCTGTCTGCTCACAGCAGGTGAAGCTCTTCCAATGTGGCGTTGGTATCTGATGTTAGCTCCGTTAGCAATGTCTGTGAATAGCAGGATGCTACTCTGCCCTCTGGTATTCCCTCTGTTGCTGGGTTAGCACAGCTAGCTTGTCCATCTTATTGGAGATAGATCTTACGTTCCCCATAACTATGGATGGAAGGACAGGTCCATGTCGTCACTTCTTAGCTCACACCTGAGAACCAGCACGCCATTCTCACCTCCTTCTCCTCACCTTGTGGGTAAACATCAGGCCTTGCATCAGTTAGCATTGACATGCTACAGGCTGCTAACAGCTGAGTTCACATGTAAACAATGCAGCCATGGTTACATGTAGAATCTCCAGACAAACACGGGAGAAAAGTAGTAAAAATATCACTGAAGACACAAAAAGTTTGGTGTCCACGACCAACAAATGAGCCATACAAAGTACTCATCCACTCCAAATACAAAGATGACGAAAAAGAGACAAAAAAAATTACAAAAAACGGACAAAGAAGAGAGAGCTGCTACAAAAGGTAGTCAAAGCCAACAGGGCGGCGCCTAGCAATTGTGAGCTCTCTGGGATAAAATGTAACTCCTTCACAGATTCCACAGACACATGATGTGGACTCATACTTTAACATATTTTCTTATGTCATTCATCACTAAACTTAAAACACCTTGCCTCCAATGACAGAGTTTGGAGGTAAGCAGTCTCAGATCAGTTTGAAGAGAGTGGCTTACTTTAGCCTAGCTAGCACGGCTCTTAGGTTAACATCATCATACCTGTGTTGGTTCCTTATGTCTGTGGTGGAGTAGTTAAACTGTACGTCAGTTTAACCAGAAATTGCATAAATACATTTTTTTCTTAATTTACTAGATCAATATGCTGCCAAACCCCGCCATGCTGCATCATTATATCTGTGACTGTTTACATGTGAGCTAGAGATTGGCATAAGAGCAGCATTTCTGAACTACACGGACATAAAACTGAGTAGTTATTTAGGTACTGAGCAGCAAAGGTGAGATGTTTGATTGTTTAGTTGACAAAAGACATTCATTTGTTGCCTACACACCTAAATACCAATGTGTGTACTTAACAGTGGATCCGTTATACTACAAATTTCAATTCAAGTTAATGTGTTAACTCACATTGACCCTGACTTCACGGAGGCCACGATCAGATACATAAGACTTTCATTTTTGCTGAATGCCAAAGCAATGACTCATCAATTTACTCAGGGCACATTGAGCAGGACAGGAAGTAGGGCACTGAAACAACATTAAAACATCCAGTTTAACTTTCAAAATAAAATACCATGTATGGGCCCCATATTGTATTCCCTGTACTACGACAACATACCAACATAATCAACAGGGCTGGACCAGAAGTCAGCAGATTTCAGGTTGTTGGAGGATGATAAAGACAACATGAATAAAGAGATGATCATTTTTTGGGTGGGAGGTGTGGAAAAACTTGTTAGACAAGGCGGGGGCTAAACCTCAACATAGTCCAGCGTTAGCTGATGTTTCCGTTACGGCTGAGGCCAGCTGTTGCTCACAACTACACTGACATGAGGATGACGGTTGGAAAGACACAGTGATAGTCTAGCACAGTTTGGCCCATGGTGAGCCAAGTTAGACATAAACTAGGATTATAATGCACATTTCAACATCTTTTGGTTTAGTTATAAAGTGAGTAAGTCATTGATTCACAGCTATCAACCTATCTACAACTCTGGTTTTACAGAATGTGACTAGATGCTGAGAATCTGAGGAATTAGTTTCCTTTATGAAACAATTTGGTCTGCAGAAAGTAGTTTTTCCAAAAAGGAGTCTTGGAAAGGATGACGTGGTCTCATAATCAGGGTTGACTTTCATTTGCAGCAATAGATGATGTTGCATTAATAAAAGACAATAGAACCAAAGCTGTAATGTGACACATTCAACAGCGTCACGTGTCAGATAGGGGAGATAAAACTCTTCCACCAGGAGCTGATTCGACTGAGTGATTTGAAAGATTTATAACAACTAACTCATATTTTAGGAACTGTTTATGAAGACAGCAGAGTTCAGTAATGGAAGTACCCAGAATCTCAAGTCTCTAAGCCGAATCCAACAATGCATTTCTTAGAGGACGAGAGCTGGTTGTGATGCTTTGAGGCTTTGAGCTGGGTCATGACTACACTTGTTAGAAATGCTCTTTAAAGATGGGAATCAGACACCCGGCACACACGGAGCCACGGTTAATGATCACTGCGGACTTGAAGAATAGCTTTTGTCAGATTTCCCAGGCAGCGATGCTTTAAACAATAAAGGGTAATTTTAGAATTCCTTCTTTTCTATTATTAAAGGAGTAAAAAACGTGATGTTGCATCGCTAAGAATACATTATGAAGCTCTGAGGCATTCATTTTTCAGACTTCCAAGTGACCTGCATTTTAAAACCTCTATTTATGACAGAAGAAGGCTGAATGTATCATCTGGATGTCATGCTATTATTGAGAGCATGAAATGCCTCCAAGACAGATTAGACTGAAGCAAAACAAGTTTCATCTGAGGAGGTGTTTGTGTCACAAAAAGTCTCTATTCTGAGGCTGAGAACCAGAGATTACTTTCATAATTGATAAATCTACTTCCAGATCAAATGAAACGGAAGAATCGGGAAAAATGCCTGAAGACATGCCATCAAGTATCTTTTTTTAAACCTTTAATTATGTAATCCACGTGATGATGGCATTGGAACATCCAGATCTCACAGGAATACAAAAATGAACACAACGTGCATCATACTGTAGCAGCACATTTTGTGTTGAATTACTCTGTGGCGTTAGTGCACAAAGTGGAGTAAAAATGTCTTTTGAGTGCTGCAAGAAAATGGTTTGGGTCACACAAAGTACTTTGTTGGCTTTTTAAATACTGAGATTAAAATAAAAAGACTTGTGTGTAAGAAAAAAGTTTTATGTCGTTACAAACTAACATGCTTGCTTGCATTTCTCAACCCTGAGAAGTGAGAGACAACCAAAAGGTACATCATTAAAAATAGTGTAATTACAGAAACAAAAACTCCATCTAAAATTGCCTTCATTGCCACACTACAAAATATAAAATCTTAACAAGCGTTTGTCTTATTTTTCAGTAAGAAAAATCTTAATAGATGAGCTACATTTTTTCTGGATTTATCAGGAGAATGTGTCTCGTATTAAATTTAATGACAATAAAACAAGATTTATTAAGAATAAGACACAAACACTCAATCAGATTTTTTTTTTTTTTTTTTTTTTTTCTTTTTTTGCCATGTATCTTGTTTTTCAAATTAAAAAGTTTATTTTGGGGACCGATGGAATCTCCCCCTGCTGGCAATGGAGGAAAATGTAGATGTAAAGAGTATAATCTTTGGTTTGTTTTTTAACAAACCTTTTTTTTTTTTTTCAATCATGTTTTCTTTATTGAAGTCATGATTTCAACTGTTTTTAGTTGGATTTTTGTTCATTTTTGTCTCTTCTTTGGCATTGTTTTGTCTGCTGACCTTGTCTGTGTCATGTTTCTTGGAATAAGAATAATATTTGAAAAAAAACAAACTTAAAAAGTACACTTCTTCTTAACAATTTGGCTGATCTTCTTTTACCTTGAATTAAATCATTTTCAGGACCTTTCAAAGTGAATGTGGCTCATTTTGAGTCTGATAAAAGGATTGTTACCGAACACAAAACGCATAGTTTTTTGCAGTGCGATCTTAAGTGATTTTAAGAAAAGCACTATACATAAGGACGGCTATTATACTACTGTACAAACTGACAGTTTGCTTGTTGTCTCGTTAGCTTACGGATACCTCATAGCACCGGGCTTCAACCACCACCAGCTACTGACATACGGTACTGTCTTACAACTTTGCTTGTTGTCACGTTTCAAACAGCGCTACATAATTGTACTGACAATTACCTTACCTTGTCAGGTTGCGTCTAGTAGAAATCTGTCTTAGAAAAAGAAAATTAGTTCCAAAACAAACACAGGCTTGGTTCAAAGTTACATTTTTACAACAGTGTACGTTAGACACCGGGCTAGAAGGTGGCGAGGCAGTCCAATAAAAAAAAATCAGATCAGATCCTTCTCATAGCATCTTTAAGTTTTCAAATTTAGGAAGAAGAAAAATGTCCAAAGTCAAACTAAATTCCAAACAAAGCCTCTGGTATTCTTATGTAAGACAACGTTAACAGTTGATTTCAGCCAGTCTTTTGACTAGACACCTACCCAGTCATAGTTTTGTGGATCGATATAAGGACAGGGCACAGCCATCCATGGCTTTAGGATCCTTTAGAATAACAGTTTCCCTTTTCCATGTGTCCACTGCCAGAAAAGGATCCAAAAATTAGTTTTTGCAGCTGTTCAGGGTGTCGACCAGGAAAAATGACACACTTTGTTCCACCACCAAGTACTGCAGCGTGAAGAATTTGTTGTAATTTCATGCTTATCTCTGGATCCCACCTCCATGGAGCAGAAAATAACTGGTTAATTACACCAAAACTAAGAAACTGTTTTTATTTTTTTAGATGGACCTCTTTTCTTTCCCATATTTCTATTGTTCAATATTTCAGTCTCACTGCTTCTTTGTTTACATTTTCCAAAGCCATCATGTCCCAAAGTCAAATAGCTTCTAACAGGTCATGAACTGCTCATCTCATAGCATCTCCTGTCATTGCTTTCTGCTGCACCGTTGGAGATGTGTTGATGGCTCTCCTTCATGCACAGTGCCTCCTCATTTATGTATCGACCACATGTTTTGGCCTCATGCAGGCGTTCTCTTTCTGCGATCATCGGGCCCCATATGGATCCCTGCAGGACGGACACACAGATGGACACAGTGGGACGCCGCAGCCAGCTTGGCCGACACGCCAGCCTCTCCTCCTCTGATCAGAATGGCATCACATCACAGAGTCACATCAGGAGGATTTCTGATTTATCCATTAGCAATGAAAGTGATTAAAATGCTAATTAGCCTTAGCCTCCTAGTTGCTGTGGATGTGTGCTTTTCAGTCTAATTAACACCCGGCGTTGGTTTACTCAGCTACCATTCACCCGGAGAAGAGGACATAAGTAATGTTTTCAGAGTTTCACATCAATAATTCAAAAAGCTACATAATCAAGGGCAGTATCATTATGATCTCATACATCTAGAGGTAAACATGCACATTTCCGTTGAGCTAGTTTGCATTATTGAAGATGTATTAATTTTACAAAATGAGTCCACGACAAAGATTTCTTCCTCCTCTCCTCTAGCGACGTTTGTGTGCTGAATTATTGAGACCTCTTGCTTTTGTATGACGCTGCAGTGGCCCTGCAAAATTAAAAAGATTAAAGATTAGAAAAGTCAAAAATATATTAAACTTCCAGCTCTTGTGCGGTGATAATAACCAAGGGGATCCTATTCCAATCTCAAACAGGCTGTTTGAAGATCAAAGCTGTGACTTTATCTTCAAACTAAGTTGAAAGCGTCCAGAAAGAGGGCAAAGAGAGCCAGGATGCTGCTACATGCGCTCTGCTTTCCTGGCTCAGCCTGGACTCAGACTCTCAAATATTCATCACAATATACATCGCATCGAGCTCTCCAATCCTACACAGCTGCAGACCTCCCAACAATCAGCAGGACCCAATCAGTCAATCAGTCCACAACAGAAACTGAGCAGGATAACATTTCTGGTTTTAAGAATATCAGTTACCACCTTCTGTAAGATATTACAGTGATCGAACCATACCAATATCTACTTCCCCAGATGGAATACTGAACTATCAGCTAGAAAGAATCATGAAGTCAATGAAGTTTCCCAAAGTTTATCGATAACCTTTGGTTTAACTATTGCCTGTGCTGTGAACATGTCTCTCAGGGCTTTGTATGCTTCAGGTGTTGTTGCATTAGCTTCAGCGTGTTAGCTCTTAGTAATGTAACAATGTCACAACTAGTCTAATATTTTTTATACTAACTGGTCTATGTTTTTTGAAGGGGTGCAGAACACGTCTCTGTTTTGGCACTGGAGATGAGTCAAGGGACAAGGAAAGTCGCAAAAGGGTGTTCATACAATAAAAAAAAAAAAAAACAAACAAACGAAAAAGAAAAAAAAAAAACCCTTCAGTCTAAATGACTGTGCTCACAAGGAAAACTCAAAGCAAAAAGTTATAAATCAGGATTATTAAGTATTAAAGTACAATACCCCCCACAAATAATTAAATGTTTTAACCCCAAAAGGGAGAAATATATTCAAATGCAGTAAAAACTCTAAATCCTATAATCCTTTAGCTCATAAGGAAAGAATCAAATTTCTAGGTTTTTAGAAGCTCATTCAACAAAAAATGGTCAAAAGACTTAGCATTTTAGTTTTTTTTTTTTTTTTTTTTTTTTCCCACACACAATTATTCTTCAGATTCTTTATTAAAAAAACAACAACCAGCAAATGTGGGATCAAGAGGCAAAAACTACCATGCCAGAGTTAGCCAAAAGGCTACTTTCTACCTGTAGGTGTTAAAACAGATGACCCAAGAAGAAACAAAAAAAAAGAAAAAGAAAAAAAAGAAAAAAGAAAAAAACAAACAAGCAAAAACTATTGGTGATAGAAAAACAATGATTAGAACACAGGAAACATAAACATCAAAAACTACATAAAGAAGCAGCCCAGTTGCGTTTATAAAGTACAGTACAGACATAAAATACACGCAAGACATTTTCTTGCATGTTATCTGCTTGCCTTGCAAACAGTTAGCCGCATTCGGCTAATTTTAGATACATTTTCAACAACAGATAAAATAATAATAATAATGATGATAATAAAAAAAGAACATACAAGACTTTTTGATCTCGCATATAGCTGTTAAACAAATTGTGCTTTAATGTTACTGAGGTTTTATTTTTTTTCCTAGCCATCACACAAGTTCATTCTGAATTTTATTAATTTCATTGGCTATAAAATCAAGGGCAAGGGCTAATACCTTTTTTTTTTTGCTTACATTACAACTGGTTAAAAAAATAACACATAATCTATAATAGCCTGACACCTCTTCAGACTTTAAATCCAGCTCTTAACACCAACACTAACATTAAAATAAGCTTAAACATCTGGATCTAGTCACACCTCCAAACAGGAAAATGAAAGTTTAACTTATTACATCATTTTACATGTTTGGTTCTCATCTGTGGAAACAGAGCCTCCTGTTTCTCTTCAGATCAGACTGTCTCTCCTGTTTGATAGATAACAGTTAGCATACTAACTGGTTTTCCCTGAGCGTCACAGCCTGTGACTCTGTCAGACGTCATAGCCGAGGACTCATAAGGTAGAGACGGCCTTGATGACAAACTGATTGATTGACCCACTTACAGACGAATCAGTGGAGCATTGTTTGTATTTCATGGGAGGTAAAGGAAGAATGATAAAGTCTGTTTAATGCACCAAAAACCAGCATAACTATCTGATTAGGACATAAAACATGAAAGAGTGGTGGTATGTGTTGAAGAAAGATTGATTTGACAGGTTTATGTTTTGACTTTGGACACCCAGTTTAAAATCAAGACAAATGAACACCTTTAGCTCCAAACATTGTTAGCATTTTGAGTTATTTCCGTTCAATAAGCCTCCTGGAGAGCACACTTTCCTCACTCGATGTGGATGTGACTTATTCTTGCAGTAAATTGTTAAACAGTCGCAATCACTTCTTCCTGAAGGGTTTGTGTTTGTAAGGAGGGCATGTAGTGTGCATGTTCCACTTCTTCTCATGGATTAAGTTTGTATTGTGATTAAATATTTGTTGCCACATGCCGTGCACCTCTTCGTACTTCATTAGGAGTCCAATTTATTGCATGTTTTTGGGGTGAAAAAGCACTCCCCAGATTAATTTTGCAGAGTGTTTTGAAAACTTAATCATTTATTTATTTCCAGGGCCTGGGGCTGGGATTATTCATCAACCGTGTGATGTATAGGTGAACTCATTTGCCTTCGTTGTAATTGTTAGGAGGCCAGACGTTTATGGATATTTTGTGTGCAATTAGCGCTTCATGCTGGGTTGATGAAACATTCTGCTAAATTACAGAGGATGGATCATGTTTTAATTAGGCCTCAATTTATCCTAAGAAGAATGTGCTCAGAGTTATGACCTTTTTTTGGATCATTATGCAGGAATAACACACCTCTGTTTGTCCTTCGTGCTGCCGGTGCAGCCGGGCTCTGTAGGAGTGGACGGCCGTCACGTGGCTGTCCGTATTAACAGCTCCCCTGATCTTTGCTCCTGTGCTGTGGAAGCTGCAGCTCTTTATCTAAAAAGTGATGATCTCTGCTTGGAGCTGTTATCCCTGGTGGGTCCCGTAACAAGGCGAGGGTTTGCCACTGGAACCGAGTCCTTTTGTCCCCAATGGGAAGGGGAGCTGGAGCAGACCTCTGGCTGTCAGGATAATTGGCAAAGGCACCTGGATCATAGAGCGGGAATGACAGAGTGACATTCATTACCTTTAATAGTATTTCCTCCATCACTCTGCCACCAGTCTCTTTCTCTCTTGCTCTTATGTACCTTTTCTTTTTCATTTTGTTTTCTCTTTGCCCTCCTGCTGTCACCCCGTGGGTCCCCATCCAGTGTCTCCGCATCGTTGTTATCCTTGGCACCCGAGAGATAAAGTCACTCCAGATGACGGATGACCACATGCAGAGATGAGCTGCGATTTGTAACGATACAGATATGCTGTGTGCCTTTTATATAAAGGTCCTCAAGGCTGTGTCGCTGCAGCCGTGTCAGGTCACCGACTGGATCAGCAGTAACATTATGAAGTGCATCATAAAAGTCCTTGTAAATAAAGCAAATGTTCTTCCAAGCAGCAGCCGCCGCCTGGACCTTGAGATCGCCCTTAAGATGAACAAATGGGAGTTCCATAAACCTTTTAGCAAAGGGGGTTTTTCACTCAATTTGGACAGCCTTTTATTTTGAAGAGGTGTTTACGATCCGGCAGCGACTGGAGCAGATAATGACCAGCTGTGGGCATCACTCATTCAGCTTCTCAGGGACCTCATTGGCACTCTAAAACATCTCATTATGACACTTTACAGATGTCACCTCTGCCTCTTTCGAGGTTTTCTGGTCGGCCCTCCACGATACGCTGCTCTGGACAATCTGGTTGCGGTCAGGCGCCGGTCAGGGACCTCTGAGCCGCTGGGCTGAGAGAGGAGGTTGACAGCCAAGTGTGGACTGTGAGAATCACACAGGCTGCTGCACACATTGTGTTGTGTGATTTAACTCTTCTGGTTCTCCTTTTAACAACTTTTCACTTCTTCTGGTTGCTTTGAGGGACCCAGGGTGTGAGATGTGTCTGTTTTTACAGATTCAGGAAGTGCGTTTGTCGTTTTTGGAGGTGTAAATTGTGTGTTCACGACAGTATTTTGGTTATCTGTGTTGATGTTTCTTATTTTAAAACAAATTCAGTGTTGTTAAAGCCTTCTCAACAGGAGGAGCTTTGAAATGAACGATTAGATATAAAAATTTCTTTTTGGCATTTTCTGAAGTGTTTTTTCACAAGCCAGAAGAAAACATATTTAGACAAAGGGGTACTGCATGTAGTTATTTTTTTAGCGATTATTTAAAAACTCAACATCATGCTCAGTTAAGACTCATTGGGATAACTGGAGACACGCATTAAACTAAGCAGATTTCTTTATACGCAATTCATGTGTCATTTTTATCTCTTGATATCTTGAAATGTGACATTTTTTCAGGGCCATTAAGCCCATTAAGTCTAAAAGTAAGACACTAACACCTTCCCTGAGTTCAGTTTTTGCAGCACATCTAGTTTCCAAAGAAACACCTTTATTTATCCTCCTGCTTTCCATTAGTGAAAAAGCAGGTTTAAGATGTTTTATGTTTGCTTTTGCTTTTTAAACAGTTTTTCCTCTTCAGCTTCATAATTAAACCCATTTTAATTAGACTTTTTCAACCAACTTGTTTGTGCATTGCATTTGTGCTGCCCGTCCAGTCAGCTGTTGACCTCAGTGCCCTAAACTCTGACTTACACCTCCCTAAGATGCTTTTACGAACCACTTAATATCCTCTTCCACCTCAAACCACCTCCATACAAGCATTAATAAGCTCTGCATTCAAAGACTTATCAGATGGTGATAGAACTGACTTTACAAACCACAGAAACCAACATCCAGCAGCACACAGATGGAAGAAATCCCAAAGTATTCATCCATTTTCCCGTCTCATATTAAAATATGTACAAGTTCTGTTTCTACTGTTTCTAGAAAGAGAAATGATAAGAAACTTAAACAAGAAAAAACGCCTACATATCAGGAGACATTAACGAATGCTGCTGCCGCCCACACACACACACACACACACACACACACACACACACACACACACACACACACACACACACACACACACACACACACACACACACACACACACACACACACACAATGGACACACAAAGACATGAACAAACATACACCCTGAGAGTAACTGCTCATAAGTTTAGTTTCACTTCCAAACTTTCAAAGTGCCTTTCATTTGATTCTAACTTTATTATCAGTAAATCATCAGAACTACAGCAGAGACACTTCCCCTGATTAAATCACAGCTTTAATTTCCTGCAGATATGATGTAAGGCCTCAACGTTTTTTTTTTCCTTTTTTTATGAGTCCACAGACTCAGTTCGACTCCTGATGGAATTATTTAATAAAAGAATCAGTTTTCCACAGTTGTCTTCTGACATTGAAATGAGGTCAGTGAAGGTGGTTGTGTGTTAAATGATTTATTTCATCCACATTTAGACTCCTTTGAGTAGAATCCACCTTATTCTTGATATTAAATAAGAAATTTAAATGTTGCAAATGGAGCCTCCGAAGAGCCTTGGAACAGCCTGAACCCCACTTACCAGCAGGGGGCGACCGCTACAAAAATAAAAAGAAAGAAAGAAAAAGAAAAAAAAAAAAAAACTTGGGTTAGGACTGCTTCTTTAAAAGTCTTCTAAAATACTTTGAGATGTTTTATTTTTTTCAATTAGGAGTGTATTAACAAAACAGCAGGGTTTGTTTTGAAGGCTTAAAATTCTGATTGAACCATAGCTGTTTTCTCAAAATCGTCTCTTCATTTGTTTCCCGCAGTAAAAAGGTGGAAAGATACCTCAGCTGGCTGCTCAGGTGTTTATTTACAGACTATTTCTCAGTTTGTTTTCATCCTTTAAAGTTTGCCATCTGCAGTCATTGAACAGAATGATCTCTCATCGCTCTCTCTACCCCTTACTTGTGACAACCTGAGGAGCCAGACTTGTACTCTGAAGGTGATCGGAGAGAGGTCCCTTGGTGCATTGCTTCTTCTTCTTCCAACACTCTGATATAAGTGTGACCAACCTACACACAGCTGGTTGTAAAGTTATCTGTAGGTGCAGACGTCCTTATGCACTCTTAGGGAGCAGTCACACTGGCCATCTGTACCGTGCTGTACTCAAGCACGATTGACCCCCCACAGCACCAATTCCCCCACTGGCTGCTGTGGCTCGTAGTCGTGAAGCATCTGTTTACACAAAGCATGGTCTCATCAGTAAGCACTCAGTCACAGAGATTATACATCATGGATTAGACGTCATGCCTTTGTTGCGTATGCGTGCTTGTGCATGAAGCCCTCTCTGAACCGTGCCAAGCTTAGAAGTGTACCGTGCTCGAGCATGGAACAGGGCAGTCACACTGACCAAATGAACTTGACTTTAGGGTTGAAGCATGTTTGGGCACTGTCTGGATGGCCACTGTGACTGCACCTTTATTTCTGGATTCTTTTGAAATACTAGAAGTTGGTACAGTTGGGGAACCAGTATGACCTACCAAGTTACATTTTGAATTTAAATTTATTTATTTGATAGGGATGATGCAGTTTAACAACAAATTTACAATTCAAAACAGGAAATTAAAACATGGCAGACTAAAAATGGTTACAGCTCTTTTTTGCTTTCAGCCGGCACTTGACCTTAACAGTGAAGGATTTTAAGTCTGTGTTCAGTTCAGTTGATAATGGAAAAGGCTGACTGTCCAAATGTTGATCTGCGTTTTTAAATGATACAGTTTCCAGTTAGATCGCACATCCTATGAGATTTGCCCACATGCGACCAGGGTTCCTGTACGGAGAAAACGCTGAACCACCTCATAGAAGAAATACTACTCATCAGATGTTACTGTTCTTTAAGTTTTGATTTTTGATATTTTTACACTCTCCACCCCACTCCAGAAAAATTTCCCAAATTGATAACTCATGTCATCAGTGTCATACTTTGTTATCGCTGTGCTCAATTTGCACATGGAAACAAACTGTGCACGTCTTCACACCTACTGTAAAATTGCAGGTGTCAATTCACATAACAGAGAATAGATGGTATACCTCTTCCTAAGATAAACAAAACAAACCAAAAAAAAAAACATTAAACAAAACACCTTCAAAATAAAAGCACAGGGTTTTTTTCCCAAGCATTTTTTATTCCCTGGTTAAGACCTGCCCCTGACCCGTCAGTTGAGAGACGTTACCATCAACTGAACAAGGTCCATTAGTATAGTCTGATTGTGACTTTAGGATGAAATCAATAATAGAAAGAGGAGGAGATGACTTTGCCCTATATGGATTGAGCAGAAAAAAAAAAGAAAAAACATTATCATTATTATCATTATTATATATATATATATTTTTTTTTTCCCTCTGCCAAGGAGGTTATGTTTTTGGGAGGGTTTGTCTGTTTGTCTGTGAACAAAATAACTCAAAAAGAAACAAACAGATCTTGGTGAAATTTTCAGGAAATGTTCAAAATGGGATAAGGAAGAAGAGATTAAGTTTTGGAGGTGATCTGGATCACCGTCTGGATCCAGGATTTTTTTTAAAGGATTCTTTATCATTGTGAGATAGGGTCGTTTTCATCATATGTGTATATAACTCCACCATAAATGGTTGGATTGCTTTGTAAAACAATACAAGACAAGGTCACCATAATTTCTGACAGATGTAAAAGAAGATAAAATATGTACTGGGTCATCATAATTTTCATCACTGTCATTGTACAAACCTGCAACTAACACCAAATTGTAGCAGACAGTCTGCTGAAAGGGAGTATAACATTAAAGTAGGACTGAAGTGTTGGTGATAATCACAATATGCTTGTCAGAGATCTGCGGTCTCTGAGTGCTTTTCTAGTTATGTTTGCAAAATTAAGTTTTACTGATTTAAACCATGTTTTTTAGTAAATGCACCTGAGATTCTATTTTAATTATTTCAGGGGATGCTGGGATGACATTCAGATATCTGGAATTAGATTACGTCATGGATACATCTGATAACTTTATCTACAAATAATAAAAAATCTATTCTTTTCACAGCTGTGAAACAACTTTTGACAACCCTCACCAGCTCAGGAAAATGTGTCTCTGTGATTTTTGTAACAATAAAAAAAATCAGGCCTTTGATGAGTTTTTCAGATTGACTGGATATGAGCACAAAACTGTCTGATAGTGGTGTATTGTGCACAACACTTAGGTGAAATCAAGATGGCCTCTTGATTCCTCCTTGAGTACCTTGAGTGATGTAACTTCTTTATTTACGCAGATGTAGAAGAAACTGATACATTATGGAGGGTTTGAGGCTTTTTTGCACCAAGTTTTTGCACTAAAACGGAATATTTGAGTTCATCTGTTGGTGTTGGCTTTGTAGCACATACCTGTGAGCTTAAATCGAGGCTCTGAGTGTTTCTGTTGTTGCTGCTGGTCTTTCTACCACCAACACTATTTGGAGTGTTTGCAATTCACAACTTGTTGACTCATTATGGAGAGTGCAAACTCCTCGTGTTGTATTTCAAAGCCACAAAAAGCAGAACACTACTTGATATTCAATTTATAAATGGCAGGAGTCAACGAGGTCGAGGCCTGAATGTGTAATCACCACGACGTGACAAACACTTAAACTCACTACCGCCGCTCGTGTGTGTGATTGTTTTTTCTCTGCCGTGGGTTGCCCGGCTCGTAGCTCTGGTTGCGGAGTGAAGCTTCTCCGCCACGTTAGCCTTGTCGGCTGTTTGTCTGCAGCCTCATTAGTCACAGCAGACAGACACATTAACACTGGCAGATAATGAAGCGCCTCAAGCCTCATTTGATTTGATTACATGCAAGAATTGTGCAACTTTTGATCCCCACTGTTGCAGCAGCGTGGATCGATACGGCTGCATGAAACAATGTGAGGCATGGACGTTTAAGGTTGAATGAGAAAGTTATTTTCTTTGATATCAACAGAGGCATGAGTAGACTGCATTTATTCCTCACTCTGCTTTATTTTCTCCACATTCTTTTGGAGGAAGATCTCTGCATCTCTTCCGTCCTTAATAACGCCGTCACACTGAAGATAATTGAAGGTTAGGGGGTTGTAACCCAGCAATCTGCAGAGATATTTATGGGAGTTTGGACATACTTTCACATTCAAAGCAATTTTCTCTGACATTTGCAAGCAGTCAAAGTGTTACGTCTCTCTCTGACAAAGCGAATCGACACATATAGCAAGCATCAGGAATTCACTTTGTGGTGAAATTAGAAATTGTGCATGCATTAGCATAAATGTTTCCTTAAAACCTTTTTGTTTTGTGCTTTCCCTCCAGTGAACGATGGCCTATATTCTGACTCCTGATTGCAATCTGAACCCGGCGCTTCACTCAGGATGTTAATAGAAAGGCTTTAATCCAGTTAGGGTTCGAATTGTGAGCCGTACACTGATATGCATACTACCTTTCAACTTTTATTGACAAGATTATTCAGATGTCAATATGCTGAGAATATCAATGTGGCCTTTAACCATGTCTTAAAGCGGTAGTCTAATGAATGGCAGGTTTTCCTACAGGCAGAAGACTGTTAATTTATTTCAGGCTGACAAACCGCAGCTCGCTCTGTTCAATTTTAAACCATTACCCGTCGCTCACTGTCTTTCAAACACATCTCTCAAAAGACTCATAAATGTATTTTTCTTGCTCTCGTATTGATTTGGATTCAACATAATTGATCATCGGGGAGGCACTCAGGACTGCTCTGTCTCTTCACGTCTATAGGCAATTCAGCTGCTTCAACACAATTTTTCATTCATTACCAACAACACCCTCCGGGGATTATCCGCGATCGAGAGGGCGAGATGGAAAAATAACGCTGAAATAATGGCCTATCAAAATTGCTGCGGATTTCAATGCAAAGAAAATCAACAGATAAAAGAGATGGTGTTGTAGAGAGATGAAAGCAGGCGTGATGCTTCCTGCTCCTTACCCCCATCTGTTCAGACTTGAGTTTATATGTGTTCGTCATGTGTTGGTAATTAGCTCCATTGACGGCTCTGTGTTTCCGCTAAATACAGACTGTGATGAACACATGCTCAGAACTTTTGTGCTCTGAATAACAACAATAAATAAATTATTGGCCAAAGCTGTATCCATCTGAGTTCCTGCTGTACACATGAATAGAGATGTACGCTTGAGCCTGAATGAAGCAATGCATATTGTGGATTATTTTTTCACGTTTTTCATATTTCAGCTGATACTTAAAAATTGATAATAATTATCATTTTTTGATATTCAAGCTCAATAACACAACACATAGCTTCAAGCTTTTCCACTCTAAGGATTAGGTAACAGCCTGCAGTGTTTGCATGTATCAGGATATTAAAGACTAGCATGCAAAAATGACCTAGAGATGACTTGATATTAACAGATTTGTTTGAAGTTTTAAAAAGCACACACCATGAAATTTGTTCACATTTTATCCTGCTTAAACTGCATGTAAAATTGATCTACGGAAATCTGGATCAGATGGTGTATAAAGTTGTGCACTGGTCAACTCAAAGAGAGGCTTTAGTCTTTATTTTGTCCCTCTGGTGCCCCATATTATAGTATAAAACATCTCCCTGGTGTTTTAAAAGTCTTATTTCAGCCTTTGTCAGGAGAATTTTGTTTTAGCTGCTGTCTCTTTAAGTCTACTAGCTCCACAAACCCCCCTCTTTCTGATTGGCTAGCCTTCTGGAGGCCTGTTAGGGGTGGGGCTATGGGCAGACCTTGATGTTTGAGGCCCAACCTCTCAATGAAGGAATTAGGGGATCCTTGTTTGATGACTTTATCATGTCAGTAATTCTTGTGAGGAAGTTTCAAGAATGTTGTGTTGTGATCGGTGCACAGATTTAGACATTTCCAAAACATATAAATATGTAGATGTTTAAAATCTGCACAGGCTTAGTTTGAACATCCACCATTGTTAATTCATATACACGTTTAATATATTGAGAGGTACAACCCCCCTCCATCCCCAATACTTTAAGTTTTGACACATTATTTCTTCAAACTAAACTCATGTAAGACCTAAACATTGATTTTTTTTTTTTCATTTGACCATACAAAATAAATAAATAAATAAATTAAAATGTGTGAGCTGTTGAAGAAACGATCTCTTCAGACGAAAATAATTTTTTTGAACCAGGCTGTAGATATATGTACTTCTGCTGTAAAGATCAGCTAACGTGGTTTTCGCCGCTTCTACACTTGATAAACTGCAGTTTTTTGCACTTCCACATAGGTTTTATATTTTTCTAAATAATGCTTGGTCCTTCTTGTGTTTCAGAGGTTGCCTTCTGCAGCCTCAGGAGTTTGAAGGGAAGCTTTGGTAGGCATGAGAGGCTCTATCCATCCATGGCGTCTGCAGATTTTCTCCAGATAATTGAACCATTATCATTGCACCATTGCACCATTTTCTTTCAAAATAAAATGTGAGACACGGTGCCCTAACACAAGGTTCTGGTCAGGTTGGCTTTCACAATATGAATCATGTTACAGAATATTGTGCGCTTCCATTCAGTGACTACATGATGCGTATTTTCTCCTGTATAAATAAAAGCCTGAGAAAATAAGAGCCGTGATGTTGACGGAGATTCTGAATTTGATTCTTTTGTTCCCTTGAGGAAATACACCAACACTGACGTCTGCTTCCATAGTGTGACAATTGCTCCTTTGGATCTGAGACAAACAGAGTTAAATCTGTGTCTCGTCCTCTTCTTCACCTCTCTTGTGTCTCATGTGATGTCTCGTCTGTCCATCTCACTTCTCTGTGCTCATGATCCTTTTTCTTTTATCTATTTGGCATAAAATCAGCATATTCCGACTCAAACCTCTCCCACTCTCTCTGACTTTCAAGTGAAATAAGATTAGAAAGACTTATTATTCAATATTTCACACAGACTTAACCAATTGTTTCAGAACACCAGCAGATATTGAACAGAAGCAACTTTTTAAACTGCACCATAAACCCATCGATACTGTTCGTCTATATTAGCCGACAGTTGCACAGCGAAAGAAAACTATAGTGTGCAAGCTTCAGGACAATAAATACAATAAAGCAACAGATGTACATCGATGAGAATTGCATTGCTGTTATTACTTACTGCATGGTAATCACTGGATGTAGTGCTCTCTGTGTCTCTCTGTGTCTGTCTCTCCTTTGTTATGTTTGTGTCCCTGGCTCAGTAAGAGCCTCCTCTTCACCCACCTGAGCGTGTAGGTGAGGCCACGGCTCTCTCGCATCCTGACTCATCAGTCGCAGCAACAGGCCATGCAAAAAAGCTCTTTTGCATCACATCCCATCTCGCCAGCCTTCATTTTTTCCCATGTATTTAAAAGCTTCCACAATACCCTTCAAGTCTTGGCGTGGCAGAGTGGTTGACTATTGCCAAATGCTAGCAGCGCCTTGAAAACAGTGAGCTCTAGCCCCCTCTGTAGGCTGAAACCTACCCTTGGCTTCAAGTCTTGCATAAACAAGGGTGACTGGTACAGAGTGTCCCCCTGTAATTATGCTATTCTTATATTAATATAAAATTAATAAATGATTTATTGCAATATTTATTTTATTTGATCCTCATAGAAAACAGGGCTGTATATATACATATATATATATATATATATATAAATATATATATATATATATATATATATATATATATATATATATATATATATATATATATATATATATATATATATATATATAAGAAAATAAATATAATATAAGAATATAATATAAGAAAATGGTAAATGGTTACAACAATGTTGTAACAGTTGCACAGTTATTACAACATACAAGTCTCTGACACTTTAACGTAATTCTTTTTTTTTTTCTCACATGTTTACAATTTATATGTTGTTATGACACGGTGGCATTCCCAGTGATAGAGCCCAGTGCATTCTGAAGTCCCACTTGGAGCACACACACACTGATCACAATGTTATCCACAGAGCTAAACCTGCAGAGTGTCATTATGTATGAACCCAAGCAGGAGGTAGAGTTGAATACAAATTAAGTTTAAGTGAGACAAATTCCTCAATTTAGCTACATGTTTCTCTATTCAAAACAAATGTGAAAAAAATTGCATTATGAAAAAAAAAAGATATCAAATCTAAAGCAAAAACCAGGTGCATGGTAGGCTGTATTATAGAGTTTTATGCTATGATGTAAAAATTATTTTCTAAAATTTTTTAAATGTAATTTTTTTTTTATTGCATGAAAATAATCTTATCCTTTGTAATAACACTTTCCATTATTATGTGATACAGATGGGGTTTTTTTATTTCATTTTTAAAATTTATTTATTTATTCCATTTTTTGGTACTGCAGCAGTATTTTTTATTTTATTTTATTGTATTTTTTATTTTTTTATCAAAAACCTGCCGTTAACCCCAAATTCTACAAAAATGATTTATTTCTGGCCCAACCTCTTGCAAAAAATATTTTTTTTTAGCCTTTATTCTCTGATGTACTACCACTTTCTGCAATTAAAAAATAAAATAAGAAATAAAAAAGTTACATTTTACAACAAATTACAAGGCATTTAGATTGACTAAGAGAGTTAAGAAGTAACAAAAAAAACAAAAAAAAAACATCAATATTCTGATATAAAGCAAGAGATCATGCATGATCCACCAGCGCAGACGATTGTGTCTGTGTTGACTAAATTGGAAGGGGGCTGGTTTGATGGGAACAAGAGACTTGTGTCTCTTTGAGAGTTAATGAAAGAGAAATCAAAGTAATACAAGTTTCACAAAAAAAGTCTGACAATCATACTTCACTGGGGTAAAATGTGTTTAACAGCTAAAGTTTAATATCGAACCACCAAATTCAGTCCAAATGACAAACCTCTGAACTGATCACACCCCTAAAATATTCTAAGATCATCTGTAAAATATTCAGAGCTGCAGCCTCGTCCGTCTGGGCCAGGAGTAGCTACTTAGCCTGACAAATCTAACTTTTACACCCTGCTACCATCTGAGTACATCAAACCCTAAATATCTTCTCTTCATCTCAGCTCTAAGCAGAAATCTGTGCTGCTCTTCCAGCAGCTGCACCATCAAACACACCCTCTTGTGATTGAGCTGTTATAAGGTAAAGTCAGGTGATTCAGAAATTCTGAAAGTTTTATTCAGTTTCTGTGGCCCCGCAGTCAGAGAAGTGGATTTTCTCCAACTCTTAGAGCAAACCAATCCATCAACGTGAAGGATCATCTCTGTCTGCTGCTGTTGGAATAACATGCATGACCCAGGATGTTAAGTACTGCTCCCTAAACACTCGTTCATTCAGACTCCCACAGCCCGGCTGTGTTAATTAAAGCATGCAGACAGGTAACACTCTATATAATATACATTTGTGTATAAAAAGCCCTTAATGGGCAAAATATCGACAGTGTCAATGGAGAAATCGAGTGACACTTACGACCCAGCGCGTGGACAAACAGCGAGGCTCCCGGAGGAGAGCGTCGGCCTCGGAGGAGAATTATGATGAGGGGAAAGTGATAGACTTGAAGTGTATTTGTTCTGCGGGCTTGTAATTACAGACCAGCCAGCCGGGGAATAATTATGTGAGCTCCGTCGCTGAGTGATGGAGGGGAAGGTGGAGAAAATGAAAATCAGAGTTATCATCCACCTCTCGGAGTGGAGGGAAGAAAAGTGGGACATTTCTATATTTCTGTCTTGTATTAGGAATGACAGGAAACAAAGGCCAAGGAGTTTCTTCTTCTCCCTCTGTCTCTCAGAGCTTCTTTAATCTTTCCTTTTCATTTGTCACTTTCTTTTTTTTCTCCTTTCCAATGAAGTGTCTCCCTTCCATCCCCCTTCTCCCTCCTTCTCTCTGCCAGGCTACTCAGGGCAATTACGTTTTAAAATGACAAAATGGAGATCATCGCTGTGTCACAAGATCAAGTGAAATGAAATGGTCCATGAAAAACGTCGACGTATGCTTGTGTGCAGCTGTTTGCGCCCTCGTGTGTTTGTGTGTGCGTGCTTTCCCTGCGTTTCTTGGTCTAACAGTGTGTGACATCTGCCTACCACAGTGCGTTCAGTTTCGGAGTCTCCGAGTGAGCGGCCCTCAGATGCAGTCAGGGGTAATGTAGTGTAACAGAAGGCAGGGTCGCCCCGGTCTGCTCATTTTCCCATCGTCATTACTCCCCAACATTCACATCGCGCTCTCGTGTTAGCGGCTGAATCCCTCACGCTGTGATGTCAGCAGTTTTGTCTTCACTCTGTAAAAAAAGAGAAAAAAAATCTAAATCCTGCACGCTTCACTCTGTGATAATCATGATCCCTGAGCGGGATTTCATTCTGCATCCCACCACACTCTGACTCTCCTCACAGGCTTTTCAGGAGGAAAGAGAATTGGAGTTATAGCCGTAAAACACACTCACACTCCAGTGGCTCTGACTGTACTCTCTGAGCGGGTGCTTCCCCTCCCTCTCTCCTGGAACAGATGGTCTTATAAAGTTAACATGAGTTTAGGAAAGCAGAAGAGACTCCAGGAGGGCATCAAGTCCAGTTTTTTTCATCATTTAAATTTCATCTTTACTGCACAGATGCTCCTTGAGTATTGTTTTGGTTTGGAAATGTGTAACCCCCACATGATGCTATAAACTTTCACGAGTCCCTTTGTGCCCATACCCTTTTAATGTCGTCAGCGGGAGCATTCCCAAAACAAACCTACAGTAGTGACATTTCGTCACACCCTGTGACGTGTCCTGGAGGAAGAGTCAGCTGATTGACCTGACAAATTTGTGGCATTTTGAAATACTCCCCTGATGTGTACTCTCATGAAACTGATTTTTAGAGTTAAGAAATAATGTCTGCAGACACTGCAGGCAGTTTGTCAGTGTGGCTGCTCTTAAGCAATGAGTGCTCCCCCCTGTGGCTATTCATGTCAACAGAAATACACCAACGCAAGATGAGTTTTTTTTTTTTTTTTTTTTTTTTTTAACTATTTCACTATTTACAGCAGCAACAGTGGCGACAATTGGTCGACTGGCTCAACAATGATATCAGATTTTGGACAGGAACAACATTTCTGGTCCTGATACTGATTCCTGATTCGATACCAGTGTTAAAATATTAACCTGCATGCTATACTGGTAATGTTTTGAGCAGAAGGCAAAATATTAGTACAAATGAAATTATTGACGTTGATATTTATTTTAATTTTAAAGTGTGTAAATGTTTGCCAGCAGTTTGGTAAAAACAATACTCTAGAACTTGCAGAAATTACTATTCAGTTTTAAACTTTATACCCTGTTGACAAATAACCTCCACCAAGTAGGTCATGTTTTTGGGATAGTTTGTCTGTGGACAACATAACTCAAAAAGTAACAAACAGATCTTGATTAAATTTTCAGGAAATGTTCAAAATGGGATAAGGAAGACATGATTAAAATTTGGAGGTGATCTGGATCACCGTCTGGATCCAGGACTTTTTAAAGGATTCTTTACCATTGTACATTTTTTTTTCATCTGGCTCCATTTTCACCATATATGTATAGAACTCCACGATAAATGGTGGGATTGCTTTGCAAAACAATACAAGACAAAGTCACCATAATTTCTGACAGATGTAAAAGTACGATCCAGATCCTGACAATATTCTGGATACTAAGATCCAGAATATGAAATATGTACTGGGTCATAATCATTTACAACGCTGTCAGGAAACAAATTATCATACAAACCTGCAACTAACACCAAATTGTAGCAGACAGTCTGCTGAAAGGGAGTATAACATTAAAGTAGGACTTAAGTGTTGGTGACAATCACAATATGCCTGGTGGAGGTCTGTGCTCTCTGACTGCTTTTCTAGTTCATAGTTGATCCTTTCCTGCGGTTACCTGATTTAGCTTTGGGGGGCTGGATCTTCACCTCTTCACACTGTCCAAAAGTGAAGCCAGGAAAACCTGATTCTGAGGTTTTTGTCTAACTGTGATGACTGAAGCATGAGCTTTCAATGCAGCTGTGTTGATGTGATTTCCCTTCTGTTCCTAAAAAAGTTGAACTCGCTCACCCACATCACATGACCAGGAAGACCATCAAATATGAGAAACGAGTAAGATAGGAACATTTTTCAGCAACGAGACAATTTGAAATTTCTCCCCACAAGACATCAAAACATGACAAATGCAGGAGAAAGATATTACAGCAGGACATTTGAACATCATTACGGCAAGGCAGCCCTCACAGTTCCTGCTGTGCACGGACACACAACCTTCCCTCCTCAGTCACTCAGAGCTCTTCATTTCATAAATAGCGAATCCTGTGCATAATGATGCATGTGTACAAGTCAAAGCTACTCCACAGGATGAAAACATGTTCAGAGATCACAGGTCAGCCTCCTCAGATAGTCTGTGAATCAGCGTACAATGAAAAAACACGTCAAGGCTGGCTAAGAATGTAATCTCTGACCCTGCTCTGAATAGAGAGGATGGCCTCTTACCATTAAACCTGAGATACAGAGCCCTGTGCTCAAAAAGGTCAGAATAAAACACATTTTTTACTCCAGCCAAATCTCAAAATTCAAGATGAAGTTCACGCCAAAACCAGAAGTACTTTGAAGGCATCTGTTGTCAAATGTTGTTTATATCTTTCTACCTTTTTCTCTTGTGTTAAGAAAAGAGCCGCTGTGGTACAAGACACATTTCAGATTGTATCAGGCAGTAAAGTCATATCAATCCACGCCAATCAAGCAAAATATTAGTTCAATTTAACTGCCTTTATCCTGCCCCCTCTTCCTGCCTCAAACCTCTTTAAACCCTTTTCCAGCTTAGCCCCTCCTTCATGCTGTGCCTGATTTTACCAGGGTCATAAATCCCGGGATAGATCCCCAAATAACTGAGATGAGCCATCCCGCTTTTTGGGATCCTTCCATTGGGGTGCAAGACTAAACCGATCCAATCCAAAAAGGTGGAGCTACAACACTGCAGACAGTTGATTGGTCAAAAGAGTCATCACTTACTGTGGGACAGTGGTTGTATGTCTCCTGGCAGCACAGAATCTTCCCTAAAACAAAGCTTGATTAGCCTTGTAACAAAGAGCGATAGGAAAATTACAAAGAAGGCGAATTGCTGGATGTCTTCCATCGTTGCTCTTTGTTTACTGTGTCCTTGGCAGGGTGAACAGTGTTGTGCGGTTCGGGCATCAAGCTATCACGTAGCTGACGCAGCTATTGGCATCGAGCTTATACGCTGCCTGCCACGAGGGGCACGTTAAGTTGTGGATCAGGCTTAACAGATGCAACCTGTACCAAACTGTACTGATCTAAAACGGACTGCTTGGTGAAAATGCGGCTTTTGGTGCACCTTTCCCTGCATCAGACTGTGGCATTCCAGAGGCACATGGAAGGGCAGGGAGCTCCGAAAGAAAGTCATTCCACCAAATATTACTTGTTACATGAAAATAATGAGTAATCAGGGCTGAAATAGGGACACAATTTTTAAATCAGGTCAGATTTTGTGCAGAAGTTGATGATGGTGGTTGCAATGTCAGTCATGAGCGCACATGACAGAGATATACTTTCAAGGAATAAGTATTAAACATAAGTCTCACCAGATATGATGAGATACTGAAAGAAAAAGGAAAAGTTCCGCCTAAAGGCATATTTTATTGTAAAGATACGTATCAGTATTTTTATTTTCCACTGGTTTTATCAACCATTGATCAGTCAGTCAGAATGTATAAGCATTACAAACTCCCAATTAATATTGTTTGTAATACAGTTCCACTCACAAAGCCCATACAGTTGTATTTTTGCAGCAGTCTCATTATCGCAGCATTAAAACCTGAGGGCTTGTGTTCAAATTTCCACTCGCCCAGCCAAAGCCCCGGTTTGATCTCACTGAGCTGTAGCATTACCTCAAACAGCTTCCTCTAAGGAGCGTGGCCAGCATTGTCAGAGCTACACATCCGTTGCCTCAGCTTTAATTACACCAGAGTCAGACAAACTATGCAGGCAGCCGCCGCCTCCAGTCGCCAGGCGGATCAATAAGTGGACCCACTCCAAAGCCATCACAGCGTGTGAAGAATACCAGCAGAAATTAGGTGGTGGAAAGGAAGGGAAAATATTGTCTTCCCCTGAAATCTCCCCTTTATTCATTAATTTGTTTGTTTCAGCAACTTAAAAACGAATTTGATCCTGTTTGAATCTAATTAGAGTGAGATGTTTTTGTTATCTCGTGTTTAGAGTAAATTATCATAAAATTAGCTTTCTGCTTTTTCCCATTAGAGTTTCACACTCCCAGCAGATGTCCTAATGTAAATCTAGTAGCTGTTTTTTAAAACGCAAATTTCCCAAAGATGGGATGTGGTTCCAGCTCCTACAAATTAAAAGTCTGACTATTATTTAAATGTAAGTAGAATTTGTTTTGGCAGCAGATCTTCAAAGATAACAGCAATTCTGATTATCAGGAAAAAATAAAAGCTCATTTTTTCCACAAGTGTTTTATGAAGGTACAGCTCCTCCAAAATAAAAGTCTTTTGTATGTTAAGATTCAAGCAGAGCTTTTCAGATTTAAACTCTTCTGAAATGAAAGCAGAACCCACTTTTTAGATGGAGATCTCTCAGAATAAAAGTATTGTTTGAAGCTCAGATACTGGTTCTTCAAAATGAGAGTCATTCTGATTTCCAGATTTAAGTTGATGCACATGCTGAAAGCAAAGCTCGTTCAAAATGACAAAGTCATTCAGATGAAAGGATATTTAACTAGTCTCAGTTATCGAAAACTGGTTCCATTTCTGACATCACTGGATTTGATAAGTCATGTGCATTTTGGATATTCATTTGGAACAGAGCTAAAAAAATCTGGATTAAACATCAGTGAGATTTTTGCAAGTAAAGTTCTTCTGTTTTGCGAAGGCCTAACAACTTTATGTCACTTGATGCAGCTCATCAACAAAGTCTCTGAAAAAGAAAAGGCATTTCTGAAATTTAAGTTAAAAAAGCCACTTTTTTTTGTTGCAGCTTATCCAAAAGAAAAGCAGAGCAGTTCAATTGCTAGAGATCCTACAATATAAAAGCAATTCTCATACAAAAATCAAAGTCACTTTCTCCCTTAATCATCTTAAAAATAGAAGTCTTTCTAATATTAAGATAAAAAATAAAAAATAAAATATTTATGTCTTTGCTAGTTGCTGCATGTCCTCCAAAATATCAGCCGCCCCCTTTACTGGCTGCAACTCCATCAAATTAAAAATATCTCTTATAATTTAATAAAAGCAAAGCTTTTTTGAAGATTGGTCCTTCATATCACAAGTTATTCTTATATTTGAATATATGCCTTGCCACTGTCATCTCCATCACTTTCAAAATATTTCTGATACAAACACAGCCTATACTATAGTATAGTTCTTCAAAAACAAAAGCATAGCCTTTCAGTTTCCCTGTGCTCCTTTAGGCAAAAACATTTCTTCCCTTCAGTTTCAGTCAAAGCTACTCTCTTTACCTGGTTCCTCTCCAAAATAAAAGCTTTTATTACCCTGTTGTAAGCAGAGCCCTTCTTTCTGCCCACAGCTCCTCCACAATAAAAGCATGTGTAATGTTCAGGTATAAACATAGACACTCTTGGGGATAATATCAGTGTCAACGTGGTGTCAGAGTGCCCTGTTGTTGAACCAAACCCAGAGGGCTGGGTGGTAAGGGGACCAGCAGGACCAGCAGGCACAGGAAGCGCCGGATGAGCAGAGATAAAGATTTGTGAGGATGGAGAGTAATATGGAAGAGGATGATTGGTAAAGACGGATGCGGAAAGATGAGACAGAAAAAAAGGGGAAGTGATTTAGAGTCAGCAGGGGAGAGGAGGGGAGGGGGGAGGAGAAAAGCTGAAAGGGGGGAAAGGAGAGAGCTTAAGGAGCCAGCAACAGGAACAGTATACAGGAGGTGTCACCGTCAAGGGTGTCTCAATGAGATGCCATAAAACACTCTCTTATTCTGCCTACTGTCACTGCATACAGTCCACAAATAGAGGTGTGACACACACACAAACACCAAACACACACACACACACACACAGACACACACACACACACACACACACACACACACACACACACACACACACACACACAGAAGCATCCCACTGATGTTTATTTGGCCGTGTTTTGGCTGCAGGTTTGCAAAGTGTTACAGTGACACCGGGTTCCCTGCATATGATTCTGTTACAGGAGGAGGGAGCAGAAACAAAACAACCACATTTACTCCCACAACGAGTCTCCGTGTCCTGGAGGTTTGATCAGACAGGAAGGAGGAGCTGAGCTGAAAGAGGGGAGGTGTGACATCAGTTTAGCATGGGTTTGCATCATTAATAAACAATATTTATTACCAGTGGATGCTACCTTACACATAAATGAGAGCCGTCCTATGGGATACTACATCTACATACACTACTACGTTACCACATATAGAATTGAGATTGATACAGCTTTAGCATTACAGTTAGTGTACAAATTGTATATTTTGGTGTTTCAACAAATACAGCTAGCTGGTGTTTGCTTCTGTTTAAGCTGAAACTTCAAACAGTCGCTTTTTTTTTCTTTTTGATATTTATTTATATTTTAGGAAAATTTGCGATAATGATATTTATGACGATATGGGGAAAAAAAATAAACAACCTTTTATCACTGGTTGCTGCTTCCGAATAACAGCATTTTTATTGCGCACAGTATGAAAGCCATGTTTCCAATCATTTACTACTACTACACAAGCTTGGAATGTAAACATAGTAAGTAGGTTAGATTCAGAGGAAATCTGACATTTTGGAGGAGGAAAGGTTAATCTTTTAGGTGAAAAAACTTCTTAATTCTATACAACACAACACATCCTTTCTATAAGGACACCAACAGAAAGGAGAAGGCATGGACTGAAGGTGCTGAAGTTTTGGGAGGGCCAGATAAGCTAAACATGCTAATTAATTACCATGAAAGTACCTTGTCATGGGTGGGATTCCTGCAGGAACATGTGATTCTCCTGTTATCTCGTGATCTTGGGTATCCAGCTGCTATGGGGGCTGCCCTGTACTGTGCTGCACGGCGCTGTGCTGCACGGCGCTTCAGAGACGGAACTGTACCGTGCAGCGCTCACGCTTTATGTGTGAACTGGGGTAATGCTGGTATAGGGTTTGCACGTTTCGGCTCGACCACACGTCCAATCATAAAGACAAAAAATTCCACCAATGATAACATAGCTTTCACGTCCTCCTTTTGTGTCTTAATAGCCTGGTTGCATTCGGCTGTGTGTTTCAGCCTTAGGTGGTGGAACATGTTTGCGGTGTTGCCACCCTTCGCGGTAATAGTTCTCCCACACATTTTTCATTTGATGTGTTTTGTTGCATGTCTGATCTTTGTTCAGCCAAACCACCTCCACATCACTGAGGTAGCTCCTCTATCAAGTACTAAATCCTCATGTGAGGACGAAGTTGATGCTGCCGTGCTACTTTTACTCTCTGCCATTACTTTTTTGTACACAGCGGAGAACATTATACGTCATTGCATCTCTGCACTGTAAATATTGCAAAATGACAATTTTTTCTTATCAAAAAAATTAAACTGGTATCATTATAGGCGGTATGATATGGCACACCCTTAATAGGACACCCCACCCCCCAAAATTTCTTGTTATATGATAATAAGTAACTGTCATGTTGGACTCTGGCAAGGGAAGTCAACCTATCACAAAGGGATGTAACTGGATTCAGACTTAAATGAGTCCTCGATCAATCCTCCTTTTCAGCATCAAGGGATGAAACTTGCTTTAAGGCAGCTAGCATATCTCTTACCTCATTTCACCACAGTCAGGCGTCCAACTGCCTCTTCCTCAGTCCATAGTTTTTCATTGTTGTCGTCTTCCTATGTCCCATAAACTGCTTAACTTAAACTGCATAAATTAATGTTATTAGCGTAACCACGAGCAGTTATTAAATAGTGGCACACGGAGACAAACCCATGGGGGAATCTCGCACCATATTTATTTTTTCATTAAATTATTTTTTTTATTTAGCCTCCTCATTTTAATAACTGCAACACTATGGGTGAGAAAAACAATATATTCCTGTACGTTCCTGAACATTTTGTCCCAGCTGGTGAGTGAAGTACATTAATGTGTTTTTCCTGGTTCGTCTTTAAGAAGTCATCGTGAACACAACCCAACTATGACTGAAACCTTTTTCCTGGGCAGAAACTAATGAACTGAAAGCATCTAAAAGGAGAAGCTTTCTCCTGCATAACAAGAAGAGTATGTCTGAAAAAGTTGAGCCACAGTTTCACTGATGAGGACCTGTGTGGAGTGGAGCTAAACAAGGTTTTCAGCTGAGGAGTCGGAGCTGGATCTGCTCTGTGTGTGCACGTAGGTGTTCTTGAAAACACATGCAAACAAACATGACTGGAGATGGTGATTATTTCTAGGTGTCCTAACTGTCTCTGCATGTATCAGCTGTGCATGGGTACAGTCCGGCCTTCCTCAAACGCCCTCTGTGGTCAGGTTGTGCTAATGAAGATCCTGCAGAGCGTTGTGGAGCGTTGTGGAGCATTGTCTCAGAGCGGGCGGCCCATGCAGGGCCACAGAAAGGTCAATGAGGCTGCTGAAGTGACACTCTGCTCAATGTTCCTAATTGCTGTGTATGAGGAGAGTGGGGAAACGTGGACGTGTGACGGCTCCTCGCTGGAAGGACCCACTAATGACAGGCCTGTGCTGCTGGTGTCATCACCAGATGTTGTTATTTGTTAATGAGAGCTGTGAAAGTGGAGTCTACCTCTCGCTGTTTGTCTGTGGAGAATACTCCTCTATTGTAGTGCCTCATAAATAATATCCTCTGGATTTAATGTAAGTTGAAGAATTTGGATGCGATAATGGTAAGGGGTTTGACTAATGTCTATGATTTGTTGTTGACGTGTCCACAGAGGAGACACTCTGTTGTTTTCAGTGGCAATCACAGGGTTTGGATGCAGTGCTCTCTTATTTATGTTTGCATCAAAGATACATGGAGAAGCAGAGTTTTTCAGGGGGCAAAGGATGAGCCCAAATGCAGACAGGTGAATTTCAATAATTTAGTGTGAAGAAGAAAGCTTACAGACAGATTCTGGCAGGCTGTGGCAGGCAAGCAAACCTGTAACAGGTAACAAGGATTCAGGTGTGTGCAGGTCCTGGTTTGAGTGACAGACACTCGGAGGGAAGATCATAAAGCAATGTTGTTGCTATGCATACACTCCTCTCCAAAACAAATCTCTAAAATTTTGTAGGTGTGTTGCATGTTTGAATGCAAACAGACACATCTTTTTCATACCCAGAATTTCTGCAGCAGCAGCTGCTTGTAAAACTTTAACAAGGAGTGAGTCAACATGAGCCAAAGGCAGCAGGAAATATTCAGAAAAACTCACTGCTACTGATTTGGAAAGGCTGACTTTCATACTGTTCATTTGGTGCAAAAAAATAAAATAAATAAATAAATGTTCTGTTATCATCATCGCCATGATTTAGGCCTGTGTTCCCATATCATCTTTCATAATCTGCAAACATTACACGGTGACTGCTGCAGTGCCACATGTTGCACTTTTAGACATCAGACATCCCTAGGACAGGGAAAATTTAGGAAATGTTGGAGTTGTCCTGAAATTTTCAAGCATTTTTTTGCATTCATAAAAAAGGTGCAAATTGTAAAAAGCAAACAGCAACAAGAATGAACATTTGTTTATATGAAGTGGACTAGTTGGCAGCAGAAAAACAAGCAAGCACTTAACCTTTTTCTCCCCAAATTTTTCCCTGTAAAATAGACCTCCCAAGCACATGCTATGTATGTTTTTTTCATATATTTTATTAATTTATTTTATTTATTTATGGAATAGAAAAAAAAAAAATCTTTATTGATCTTCCATTGGGGATTTTGTTTTCAAAATGTATGTATTTTATTCATATTCTTTCATTATAAAATCGTAAATAAACCACCCAAAGGCAAACAAACTCTTCAAGAGATTCCCTAGATAAATGAATAAATACATGAATAAATAAATATAATTGCAGCAACTTTTGTTGCCAGTGGGATAGAGCTGCAGTTCCTTCAATGGCCACTTGAGGCTGTCCCCAAAAGTAAGTCTGTCCTGTTAAGCTAACAGGCCCTGGTATGAATCTCCAAATATCAGCTGATTCTCCCAAGCTGTCACATAAAAAAAGCCCTTAAAGACAATCTTAATCAGAATTTATCAACAAGGGCTAAATTTTTACATAATTTTCTTGTTAAGGCTCGAAGTTGCAAAAAAAATTTCAGATGATTGTTTCATTTGCTGAACTCAAACTCAGCATTCAGAGATGTCTTCATGTCATTACTGTTTTTCATTGAGTTTTATTGCTTTACCAGGAGGTCTGTATATTCACAGCTCCAGGTGCCTCTATGACCAAAACCCAATCATTATTTTACTAACATTATAGCCCTGATGAGAAGGTATTAATGTCTTTCTTGGTGGACCCAGCCTTCAAATCGGCCCTGTGTTTGTTTGTGTGTGCAGTGCATTAACAGTTATGCAAAGGCCAACACATGGAGGTCAGGATCGTGCTTTCTTTGTCCTAAAAAAAGGGATTACACTCAGTCATAGCAGGCAAGTTAGCTTCCTAGCTGGTGTTGTTTACACAGCTAGCTCAGCCCACAGAAGATGTGAGTAAGTACCTTCAAACTGAGCCCCACAAGTTCCGTTATCGTCTGTAGTCAAATAAATAAAGTACTGGGTAGCACAGCGTAATGCTAACTTCTGCTCCTGCCTCCTCTCCAGTGCAAACATTTTTTCTAAATGTGTCAGTTTTTCAGGGAAACTGATCCGATGATTGCCAACAAGACAAGCTAGAGGCTTCAAAATGCAGTGGACAAAGCAGTTTTACTCCAATCTATAAGGGATGATGAAGTGGAAACAGCAGCAGAAAGGATGCCGGGTAAATATGAGGCAGGTTAGATGAAAGGACATACTGTGAAGTGGGAATAAGGAGTGGAATTTAGAGGGCAGAATAAACATAAAAACCATGTTTACTGCTCAGTGTAGGGACATTTCACTCCTTATTGAAAACCTGCTCACCTATCATGGATTTGTAACTCTGCCGTAGCTCTTGAAGACATTTATAAAAGTGAGTTTGTAGTCTTTAAAGGAAGTCAGCATTTCCCATTTGCTGATATAAGGATTTAAAGAACAAACCATTAAGCAGCTGTACTTTTCTCCATTAAATAGGAAAGAGCCAACAGCTACAAAAACATTAGCAATTTCCTCCGACATTCAGCCTCGGCTTTGACCATTATTCTACCACTGCAACGAGACTGCAGTGTTCCCAGGCATATGTGCAGGGTTCTTTTCACAGAGGGAGCTACACTTCCTCTTTTTGTGTCTCTACCTGGACATCAATGAGAAGAGGATGCTTGTTAGAGGGTATGAGTTGCTGACACCTGTAGGTTTAAAACTGCAGATGGAGCAAGGCGAGATGAAAGTGCACAAGTGGGAAAGCGATCAATCATTCAAACCTCTGTTTTAAACCCTGGTGCATTGTTAAAATCCCCCCAGGTCTCTGTTATATATGTATCTATCTACATTACACGCCAACATTTGTAATATTTCAAAGGCTGGAGCTTCAGGAGAACTTTTATCATGTGTCCTGTCTATTTCCACTGAAGCACAATTTAGTCACTTAACTGGCAGGGCAGCAGGCAGAAGGTGGAGTTGGTAAGTGGATTGCCTGCGCCCCAAAGCCGATTTATCTGATAGATGTTTGGACCTGGACCGCCGGGCTGACCTCAGGGGCAAACTGTAAATTAGATTTTTTTTTCCACAGCACAGACAGTGTTGCTGTGTCACCTCTGTTTGTCATCCCACCACCCAACACAACCACTGTCAGCAAAGAAATCACTCGGTGCGTTGAAATTATGAAGCACACTCGAGCAAATGTGTCACATCTCTAGAGAGCCAAACAAGCCTGGCGGTAAATTGATCTTGATGGAGCAGTGATAAAACGTATGTTGAAACTTGTGGACAACTTAAAGAGCTTGAATTCTGCTCTGTCATCACAAACATGGATCTAAAGTAACAACGCTGGAGGTTCAGACTAAACGTGTGCAGATTTTCAAATATCCACATATTCATATGTTGTAGAAATCCCTGAATCTGTCTGTAAACTGATCAAAAAATGGCATGAGATTTTCACAAAACATTAGCAATTTCTTCCCTTCACCAGAAATGCTGAAAGGATGAAGTCATTAAGTGATCTCAAACCAAGCTGGCCAATCAGACAGAAGTGGGTTTATGGAGCATGGAGCCTTAAAGAGACAGCAGCCAAAACAAAGTGTTTCAAACAGAGGCTGGAATAAGGCTTTTCTAAAACACCAGTGAGAGAAAAAATAGATTATTTTTTTTAGCTTTAAAGTGTTTTAAGTAACTACTGGAGCACCAGAGGGGCTACATAATGAGTGGATAAAAGCTAGCTGTGATTATACTTAAAAACTGAGAAAAAAACAGAGAAATTCTTTGACAGATCTTACAACATGTTACAAAAAATAAAAAGTGGTAGCTCAGCTAGCAGCCCCCACACTTTACAAATTGGAAATGCCAAAGAGAATCAAACAGATAGTTTGTTTAAATCTGTGCTTTAAATCTAAGTGGTTTCCAGTTTCAGTACTGAGAGAAAGACCTCAGCAGCTCAGCTCTCAGCCCCTAAAGCAGCTCCAAAGAGACTCACGATTTCCCAAACCAAAGCTAAGCTGTCATAAACAAGGAAAGCTTGTTCAGCACCCTCATATCTCCTTTTCTGCTAATGAACAGTGGATTGATACTGACTTTTAACAAATGCAGCTCAGCTCTCAGCCCCCAAAACAGCTGAAAAGCACTTAGTGAAACAGATTTCTCGATGTCAGCAATTTCATTCAGTGTCGAAAACAACAAAACATAAAGGAATCCCAACCCACAAAAACAATGACCAAAGCTCACAGAAACAAGAGAAGGAAATACAATAAAGAAGCAGCTCAGTTAGCCGCACCTTGTGCCCTTTTGTTCTTCAGTTTTTGACTGAAACGTCTTTATCTTACCATCTCATCTGACAACAGATGACACAACCAAAGGACGCCCTCAAACATGTTATGAGCTGTATTGTGAAGAACCACCTGGTTTCTCAGGACCTCCCCTGTTCTCAGGATGCTCTTCAAACTGTCAGTGTGATCAAATTTCGTGGTGGTATATCTTCCCATTTTCCCATCCTGTTGACCTGAATGGTTTGATCCAGTTATGAGGGAGAAGACGAGTATAGAGACAAAAGAGGAGGGTTATTTGGGCCGTGAGTGATGGAGACCGTGGCCGAGGCAATGGTGTGGAAGAGAATGCTGCGTCAAGCAGTCAACTGGCCAGCCATCGATTTAATCTCGCGCGCTCTCCTGATTTGACCGTGTCACGGTGAGATTGAAAAGCCTAAGTGGATGCGGTGCTGTGTTCACTCACCTGAGCACACACCGCATTGCACAATGAAGCTCAAAATGGAGCCCAAAACTGTGGACGAACCGAGAGTGGGGTTGAACATCACGCGGCACGCGGTTAGGACAGCTGTTATGGGTCTGCTAACAAGCAAAGCTAAATCCACTGGAGGGACTGGTCTATTGATTTCTAGCAGGGTTGGAGGAGTCACAAAGCTCATGCAATTGGATCCTTTATATCCAATGGATTTTGACTCAGATATCTGCAGAGATCCCTCTGGCTAAAGGACCATCGATTGAGCTAAAGAGATTTTTATCTAATGAATATTCTAATTGCTGTCATATGAAACGGGGCGGTTAGCTGTGAAGAATGTGTGTTTGAATAGCTTTGATAGCTTCTAATAAAGCACGAGGATTAAGCTGTGGTCTGATGTTTATGTATAGCAGAGGGAAATTGATATTGATCCTGAGGGCGTGCTGGTTTCTGTGTTACATGCCGCTTCCTCGCTCATCTCTTCCTGCCTCTGTGGTCTGCTGCTTTGAGTTGTACAAGCATAAAATGATGCTTTAATTCAAGAACAACTGCTCCTTTAATTTGTCCTTTTTTAAAATGTGAATCATTTCCCAACATTTATCTGACTCCAGCTGCATTATGGGATCAGTCAATGCCTGGGATTAGCCGTAATCTGTGGTGTTTGTTGAATACATTCATTAACGGGGAAACATGGTCAGGCAGAGTTCTGCTGACTTTCATACTTTGTGATGCACAAACATGAGCACACAGACCCATTCGGTCTCACTCAATAAACAGGGTCACGGTGATTTGTCACCTCTTCCTGTTTGTCTGCACATTATGCATCGGTTCATGTGCACATGCAAAGAGACACGCACACACTCTGGACAGGCTGAATAAACAGGAAGCTCACAGGTCGGCACACAGCAGACCCTCTCTCATGTTTTTAAGATTGAGCAGCAGATTCACCTTGACCTCCCCTGACTTCGCTGTAATTCTGTGTGCCACAGATGCACTGCGGGTTATCGTTGGATAAACAGTCGGGCTAAATCAAAAACAATCTTGTGATAATGTTTTGTTTTGATTGGAATTGGCTTGGCCTCTGATTAGATAGCCCCTGCTTCTTTTAATCACATGTCTTACAGATATGCTCAGCTTGGTTCACCATTTCAAATTCATTAGCAGATAAAATAGTTCCCTCATTAGCACCAAACTGAAATGAAACCTAGAAAGTCTCCTGCACACCTCAAGCTAATTTACCCTGATCCGTGCAGGAGTCTGAATAATGCGAAATGCATGAGCTCATGGCTGGAGTCGTGATGCTCTCCGATAAAGAACTTTGGATTTTGGGAAGCTGTGGAGCAGAGGAGTCGCGGTTAGCGGTTAGTGGTTGGTGGTTTGATGGCACCTCCTGCAGCCTGCCTGTCAAAGTTTCTTTGGGCACTGAACCCAATGATGCTTGTGGTGAGTGTGTATTGAATTAGCACTGATGGGGACTTTGTCTAGCATGAGTGTATGAATCTGTGTGTGAGAGGGTGAATGCAGCATGTATTGTGTGTGTACTTTGCATGGTCTCAAGACCAGAAAAGCTGTTCTTCATTTACCGTTTGGTCTGAGCTAATCAGGAAACCCTGTCCAAACTATCTCAGAAGGAGTTTTTTATTTTCTCAGTTTTGACATTTTGATGAAATCAAAACCTGTAATTGCATCAGAGCTTTTTCTCAGAAGTGGCCGTAGTGCAACTTCAGAGTTGGTTCAATCCGAGAACCGTTTAAGAACTGGGAATCATGCATTTGCACTAATCGATTGTCACCAGGAACTATTTAACTATTAATGATAAGGACTGCTCCTTCTTTACAGTGTTTTGCAGCATGTGAATGTTGTCTTCATCTGTAGAAATCTGCCTTTGTGACTTGGCGGCTGCCTTTCTTTAAGGTCAAACAGATCACTTTTGATTGCTGCCATCATGCCACTCATTTCAGCATTAGAGTCATAATCAAAGGTCCAAATAGCCTTCATGATGTCCATCCATCCATCCATCCATCCATTTATCCATCCATCCATCCATCCTTCCATCCATCCATCCATCCATCCTTCCATCCATCCATCCATCCATCCATCCATCCATCCATCCATCCTTCCATCCATCCATCCATCCTTCCATCCATCCATCCATCCATCCTTCCATCCATCCATCCTTCCATCCATCCATCCATCCATCCATCCATCCATCCATCCATCCATCCATCCATCCATCCATCCATCCATGTTTTCAGAGTTAGTTAGCTGTGTGTTGTCTTTGCTGTTTTAGTGCTGCCTGCCTCTGGAAGACTTGCTGCTTTTTCTTCTATCAAGGTAACTTCAGACATGCGTCCCTTGTCAAGAAGCCCCCCATTAACGTACATTTATCTTTGGTCATTTACTTTGGCATCTTTACTTACAACACATACAAACTTTCAGAAAGCTACACTTTCAAGTGGTTATGTTTGTACAAAGGACATTAAATTACTGCTGCTTCTGCTGGGTGAACAATATAGTCTTTTCATGAAAACAAATCAAACTTATTGTATTGTATTAAATGTTTAGAGAGCTTCAGACAGTACTTTATCAGATAAATTTATTTAGCAACAATTATTTATTATCCTTGGCTGTTTATAGACGCAAGAAAGTTTTGGGTGGTGTAATTTAGGCTGCTATATCTCCGCCTCCAGCTACTGATGTTAGCTGTTCTTTCCTCTAACCGAGTGAGGAGTTGGTGCCACTCTGGAACTTTTTTTTTGTTGTTGTTTTTTTTGTCTGGTTCAGGGTCAGGTCTATAAGGTCAAAACACAGGAGAACTGTTGACTCGTCAGGCTTCCAACTAGCATGGAACTGGTTTGGTGGAAAAAAATATATCAGTGTGCTAAAAGCTGTAGAGGTGGAGTGGACTCTGTTATGTAAATGGTTAGTGCTGCTTTGCTTTTGACACAGTTTCAGTTCAAGCAAAACAGATGAAGATTCAATGCTCGCTCATGCTAGCACAGTTATGGTTCTATGATGAAAGTTTGGGGACATGAAAGCAGAGACTGCCTGCGTTTACCGTAATTTACGGACTATTGGGCGCACCTGAATATAAGCCGCAGCAGCTGAATTTTGAAAGAAAAAAAGAAAGTACACATATAGGCTGCACTTGACTGTAAGTTGCAAAGTGTAACAAGATATTTACACAGAAAAGGGTCAGCCCAATGTTTACACCGTAGCATTTTGTCCCCAAAATATAAGGATAACAGACCTACCCTAATATCTGGCTCCTTTTTTCTGTCACTGAGACAACATTAATTCATGCATGTGCAGACGCCAGATTAAACTCCCAGGAGAATTGTGTCAGAAAGCCATTCAGAAGGACGCATCCCTTTTGCAGTCACAGTGTCGTGTTATTCTGGATCAGCATCCATTTCTATTTGTTGCTCTATCTGATCAAGTTACAAATATTCAAACAAAAATGTCAAAAATGTATATATTTTTTTTAAAAACAAAGGTCCCCACACGTAGATAAAATAGGTCTCGGTCTTTTTCTGTAGATTTAAAATAAACTATTCAGGGCTGTGTGCAGGTGAGCTCTGTGCGCTCTGTCCTCACCTGTCCCCTTCCAGGGTTTCTCCTCATCATGAGCTCCTTTGTCTCTTTCCTTTGGAGATCATGGTAGATAATTGTTGCTTAATTAGTACAACCTAAAGAACGCCTCCTGGTGGCCGTAAATGAGCCACACCATTGTATAAGCCACAGGGTACAAAGCATGTGAAAAAAGTAGTGCTTATAGTCCATAAATTACGGTAGCCCCAGCTCATTTAAAATTTGAAGATTAAAGAGAATAAATAAAACGGCATGCTAACTGGCTGTTAGTTGTGTTAGCACAACAGCTGTTAGCTCATGTGAAAAGATTGAAAAGAGGAAGACTATCCAGCTGCTTGCTGACTTGGTCGCCTCAGTAAATCAGTCAGATTTTATGAAGACAGAGTGAAGAGATGCTTCTCAGGCAGAGGCGAGATAAAAACTCAAACTGTGGTACCCAAAACAGCAAAACTAGTTCTTCCTTTCACCACCTCCTGTTTGTTTCTGTTGATTCCTACCAGGAGAATATCAGGAAAACGATCTTTCATCAAGCGCCTCGTGTTAATCTTCTACATCGTGACCTTACAGGACACCCAGGCTTTGCAGAATCTTAAAGTCAGTGACTTAAATGTCTTTGGATGTGAGAGTGACAGTCTTAAGCCTTTTAAGTCTTTCAGAGTACGGTTGGCATTATCCAATATCTGTGATCAGCAGGGATTTACAAGCTTACATGGCATTTTTTATGCTCCACATTGATTTATTCAGCAGAAGAGCTGACCATCTCTGCTCCAGCAGCATCCTACTTCACATTCATCCAGCTACACACTCCAATCCATGAGGGAGTTGTCCAGTAGTGCTCAGCCTCAGACTTCTCCTGCTGTCCACTGAGCAGGATATCAGCCCGGTGGGGGGTGTTTGCAGTTTCTTGCTTTGCCCAAAGGCAACGGAGCAGAGACATAAATGAGGTGTTTATGTGTGAGTGGAAGAGTGAGAGGTGCTGCTTTTCTGGGCTCAAGCTGTCAGGGTCTTCTAATTGAGGCGTTATTACCTCTGACGGTGAGCTAGCAGCAGGTTTATGGTGGTTTTAACCTGTTAATTAAAGTCCAGCAGGATTCCTAATGAGGGGAGAGATGGCCTTCTGGTTGTAGATTTGATTCTCATAACATCCATGTGGACATCTGACAGTACAACCCCTTCCTTATGGCAGCTTTAGCCTTTCAGCTAGCTTTACTCAGCATTCTCTTTCTTCTGCTGAAGCAGCAAACTTTTACAAAGCATACGGTCCTGGTGTCTACCTGAGACAGTGAGCAATGAATGTGCCTTCCCCCTTTTTTTTTTTTTTTTTTTTTTTTTGTTTGTCGTGAGTATTTGTATGTAGTGCACAAATAATGGGGTTATGTAAGGAAGAATCTGGGCCACTGTGCAGGGGATGTGCCACAAGGTGCTGAGCGTGCCCCTGCCTGCTTATTTGAAGTGAGGCATCATTTGTGTGACAACAGCAAAGAGATTGTGTTGACACACTTAATGCCGTGTCCATCTAAGCTTGACAAATGGGGGCATTCAGCTGTAAAAGATCCAAATTCTTGTTGTTTAGTTGCTCTTTTCTGTCGCTTTAAACATTCATTGGGAGTTCTTGGCACAGAACACCAGGACTCTTAAGTTATTAAGGAGTGAGATGGGAAATAGTTCATTTGTAATGTATTTCTCAGTGAAGCAGGGGGGGTTTGCTCCACTTTGCTTGGCAGGAATCATATTTTCTGTCACTGAATGAGCTTGTTAGTTAGCAGCAGACTACCTGATTTAAAAACAACCTTTGCCTCAACTTTGTTCCCTTGTTTATTATTCATGTTATCTTAATCACATGCCATTTACTGCAGAGCTTTTTGGCTGGATCACACACTCGCCAGCCGCTCAGGTTGCATTACCGGAGCAGTTAAAAGTAACATTTGAAGGAGTCCACTGGGACATGAAATGCAGGGCAGACTGGGCGCTGATGAGGCTCTTTGAACCTCTGGCCACCTTCGCTCAGGAAAGCAAATCAGAGACGAGGTGAGAGAAAAGTGCTCCGTGAGAGGATAAAGTTTCTCACTTTCTTGCATTTTTCAGGGGCCATTAGAGATCTTTCCCCTCCGTGTATGCTTCGAAACATGGAAAAGCACTGCACAGGTGTTTGATTGTCATGAATTTTAAATGTCAGGAGACCTCTGATGGAGTTTTGGCAAAGCAGAAGCTCCTTTTTTTAACTCCATCACTGGCTAACAAGTGTCCTCGTAGGTTCTTTTGTCTTTGATTTCTTTCTGTTTCATGCATTCAGGAATAAATATCATGAATAGGGACTCGCTCAGCAGTCGATCTTTTCTGCAGCGCATTAATTCTCCAGAGGGAAAATGAAAAGTGAGGCCAATGCACAATGAGTCAGACTGATATTGGCAGAAGTTAACACCTTCCTGTAAAGTAGAAAGAGTGTTTTCAAATTATAGATAAGCCTTTGAAAATGTTCAAGGCTTTCACAAAGCCCTAAAGCTGAACCCGAAACCTGAGATAGCTCTTAATCTCTTCCGTAAAGCTCAGAAGACAGACGCTAGAATATGATGTGCCGCAATCACAGTGTCACAGGTTGAACAATGATATATTCTCTTACTGCACCATTCATTTTCAATAATGTTCGACTTAAAGGCTTCCAGTCTGAAGCCCGTGAATTGGCTTAGTATATTCACCGTCCAGGGGACAGAAAGATGGAGAAGGAAAGATACTCCTGAAATGAAGTGACTTTGTTTTGAGCTCTCATAAAGTTGGCAGACCTGCAGATCTGAAATTTCAAGGCTGGAAGTCAGTGCTGAGATATTTGATGCATGGCCTTTGGGATTGGGCGACAATGTCAGTTATGCTTCTCAGGAACGTTTCTCAAACCTAACAGTTTATGGTGATGTAAGCTTTGAAGTCTGACTGTCAGAGCTGAGGTAACGCTGCTGTTTCATCACTCTGGTCCTGATTGAAATATCTTAATATCTTTCCAGTGAACTGACAGAGAACAACCAGGAAGTCTCCTCTCCTCTGAGGGAGACCTGACCACCACAACACCAGAGTTACAGAGACTTTAACTGACTCAATTCTTTAAAGCTTTACACTAACTTTTAAAATCGGTTTGAAGTCTCCCTAAGAAGCAACAAAATCAAAACACCCCAAAAAGTTTTTTTCTTGGTTGTTCATAGTCTGCTGTCTGCTTAGTGTCAATCAGGAAAACCATCTTAATATGGTACTGTACATAAAATTTTACTCATTTACAGAAATGTGTGTGGATATTTTTCATCCATTAACTACATGGTCTCTGTGATTCAGTGTTGTCTTTGTTCCCACTGAGGCCTGAAGCTTTCATGACCATCAGCTCATAAAGAGTGGATGAAAAAAAAAAAAAAAAAAAAAGTTACCTGCACTACAGCACTAGGCCAGCAGAGGGCAATAAGACACGGGACGTCTTGTGATGGAAAACAATCTTTGTCTTTTTTACCGTCAGTAATACAAACACTGATTTTAAACTCACACCGTAACGTTTGCAAACTTGTTGATCCTTCACTGAGTCATTTCTCTCGATTATTAAAAAAGAAGGAAAAAGGAAAATGAGTTATAAAAGACTGGACTGATAAACTCACAGATAATATGGTTGAATAACTTGATGAGACAATATCACATTTACTTCAGCTACACTGAATTAAACACAACATATTTTCATTATCACCAATGATTTCCACGCAGAGCAGCCTCTTAAAGCAGGAGATGTTTTCCTCTTTCATTTTAACTGTTAACCCAACATTTATGGTAACTGCAACACCAGGAAAAGGTTAATATGATGTTAAAAGTACCGAGGAACTTTTTACAGTCATATAAATGTTGGGATTTGGGATCCTACATACATCCTCATTTATTTCAGTAAATAAAACTGAAAAGCGTACTCAAGAGTTTTTCGTGTTTCAGAAGGACACTCAGCCACTCTTCAGCAGAGAAGCTAGTGTTTTGTTTCCTCCCCAGCACAAACCAGATGTGACGTCTTATGGGATGCTGACTGTAGTTAGTGAAGAGGACATACAGGCCATTATTGTCATGAGCAGTACAAGGGGCAACACCCTACTTAGAAAAATGAAGCCTTTGTGGAAGTATCATAAGTTGCTGTTCATTGACAAACCTTTTAGGGCCTGGCTGCAGAAAGACCAGAAACCCCATACACACCGAGCCAATGGCATTAAAATAAACCTATTTACAGCCTGATTCAAAAAGTGCTTAGATCTGAAATGTTAATTTGGCTATTGAAACACACTGTACGGGTGTTGAATATGTTCTAATTTGGCGGTTTAGAGGGTTCAAGGGTCACAAGTTTGTCCAATCAAGGGCACAGCTGAGGTCATGTGACTAATAGGCACCCTCTAGCTGTTAGAAAAAACTGCCAATGATCTGCTTCATTACTCTGCATCAGAACAGAGGGTGCCGTAGTGGAGCCTACATCTAAATTTTTTACAGCCTATAGTGCAGCGCTAAGGTTAGCACATTAGCATGGAGGGGATTTAGCCTGTGCTGTTTGATCCTGGGTTTTATCTTATCTTGAAACTGGCCTTTTGAAACCTTGCTGGTGGTTTGTCTTGTATGAAACTATGTTGATATGTTGAAGACTTTGAGCAGGATGCATCCTTTTCGAACGGCTTTAGATAACTTAAGAGAAAATAGCTGTTTTGATTTCTGCATCAGGAAATTTTGTCTCATATGAAATGTGAAAAAAAAACAAAAACAAAAAAAAAAACTGCTACATTAACTACTTACCTGCAACACCAAACTGTCCATGCTATGCTCTAGACCAGGGATGTCAGACTCGTGCCATGGAGGGCCAAGAGGCTGCAGGTTTTCCTTCCAACCAAGAACTCCACCAGCTGGTTTCACTGATTAGTCCCTGCTCTCTGCTTGAAGGTGAGGTAATCATTGGAATCAGCTGGTGGAGTTCTTGGTTGGAAAGAAAACCTGCAGCCTCTTGGCCCTCCATGGCATGAGTTTGACATCCCTGCTCTAGACAAAAGCAAAATTGCTTTGATTCCTGATAAAAGACGTGTTGTGTGTAGCATTTGTTTCCCTTCAAAGCTGAAACTTCAAAACCAGCAACAGAACCAAACCAAAGAGGTTTCTTTTGTACTTCGACACCTCCAACACTCATTAATCTGAACGTAACTGTGATTTTCCTGTCGCTTGGGTTTAACACCAAAAACCTGAAAAATCAATGGTTTTCCTTTTAGATTCAGCTCTATAGATTATTTTGTGCAAATTAGCAAAGTTTAGAGTCTTAAGATGCTTTCCTTATGTGTTACAGATGGACTGTAAGTCTGCTGAACGTCAGCATGTTTTAATCATCACATCAGCAGGAGGCTGGTTGGAGCGTGCTCGCTGTATACAGAGGCTACAGCTCGCTGCAGTGTTAGCTGGTATCGCTTCGGAGCACAACCTTTTACTGCATGTCCCCCCCACACACACACACACACAAACACAGACACAGACACAAAACAAACCAGTGAATGAATTAAGAAATAAACAAGCATCTTTAAAAACATGTTTATACCCTATCAGGCGAGCTGGTAGCTGATGTCAGCGGTGGAAAAGCCCGGCAGAGCTGCTGTGGCTATGGGGAAAAGAAACAGAACCGCAGCAGGAATTATTTACCTGTCTTCAAACACAGAGGCACGATAATGACTAAACCCATCACCGTGTTGAAAGCCTCCCTGAACACAGAAAAGAGATGTGCTGCTTTTAAAAATGCCAGCTGGAATAACAGGTTATGAATTAATTGACCGAGCGTTCTGGGTGCAGCCTCTTCTTTACCTCCTGGATGGATAGTGCAACACAAATAATGTGTGCTGGGCTATTATGGCTTAATGATGGTGATTAATATTTCATTTTTCATGCAGTCCTGCTGCACCGGGAACACATTTCTTGCAACCTTAATAACACATAACAAATTCAGTGTTTAATTAGCACTTCTAAAGCACAAAGACATTTATTTTTCAAACGAGCCCATTACAGTTAATGAGCCAATTTAAAGGTGTAGTCGACCAGTTTCCTTCACTGCGAGATTGTTTTGAAGCCATTGCGTTAAAATGAAAGGTGAGGTGTTTCGCTCAGACGCAGCTGAGGCTCTTTCTGTGCTGAAATAACTTAACTTGTGCTGCTGGTGCTCCGCCAGCTCAGGCACCTTCTGTGTTATTTACTGCCAGCTTGCACAAATAGCAGCGCTCTGTGTCAACAACCATTTGTGCCGTCGATAAAGTTATCGCCATCAGACTTTGAGGCATAAGTCTCCCATGAAATATGCGGCTTCTTCTGCTCCTAAACCCACAAAACAAGCTGGACGTTTGCATTTTTTTTTTCAGCCAACTATAAAAGCGATGACGTGCATCTGAGAGGAGAGAAAAGTCATCACGGTAATCTCTCTCCATCTTCATCCCTGTATGCAACAACAGATGATGATTAATGGTGTTAATACAGAGGCTGTGCACTGAGTCTGTGCAGGATATTAACTTTTTTTAGACAACAGAACCGCCTTCTTCCAAGCTCTTACACTTTTCTCACCTATCTCCACGCAGTGATAACTTATTCATAAATTTATTCCAAAATAGAGCCCCATCTTTATATGTGGTCTGTGTTAAAGCTCTCAGAAAGATATGGGCGTAGAAGTGTGAGGAGCAGAGAGTGAGAAGAGAGGTTTCTAGGCTTGTTACTTATTTATGGGGGCCTCCTCACATTAGAGTGAGCTGTCAGCTTTTCAGCCTGATGCGGGCTGAGATTGTATACTTCACACAATGCCTTTAATTATGTCGCTGTCTCTCTTCTGTCAGAAAAGACAAAATGGATCAAAGGCTATGTGGGAAAGAGTAAGTAAGCAATTATCTTCTTTTGTCTGCGATCTCTGTCAGTCAACAGAGGCCTGCTTTCCAAACCACACCAGAGGAGAAGTGTAGAGTGATCTCTGAGAGATGAGGCGATAACGCAGCTGCTTATGGCACGCTAATAAAGAGTCTCCACAAGTCTGCGTCTTGTTTACTCCAGAACAAAGTTTAACAAGTCCAGTTTAGTAAGGGTGTAGATGTTGGTGAGTTAGTCGGTCAGCCCCTTTAACCAGCTGTCCTCCACAGTGTTGGATCCAGACTTACTTTTTGGAGGCAGTGTCTTGCAGTGGAAGCATGATGTATGTTTGCTCGAATCAATCCTTTGGCAAGACGTTCTCCAGATTTAGATTTAGATCAAGGAGACACGTTTTTCATTTGTATTGCTGTTTATTCACAGTATGCGTGCACCGTTCAAATTTGTTGGACAGGGGTTTTCCAGGTTGTTCCTCAGATGTTCTTCATTCATACGTTCTTGACCTGCCTCGCTTTCATGGTGCAATTGGTTGCATTAGCTGATGCTACTGCAAAATGAGGTTTTTAATAGGAACATTGGGAGTAATGGTCCCGTTTGAACAATAACTGGACTAGGGATGCACGATACCTATGCTGGTATTGGGTATCAGTGTATTGGTGCCCCCTTAGAGCTGGATCCGTGTTAGTGGGAAGGGGCAGATCCATGGTGCCAATCTTTTTTGTTTTTTTACCGGCGCTCTTGGCTACTTAAATTTGATGTACTTTGTTAGTTTATTACTCCATTACCAGTCTACAGGGTATAAAAGTTTATAATTGAATCTTGATTTCTGTACATTCTGAAGCTTTAGTTTTATCAAACTGCTGGTTAACATTGAAATATTTTATAATGTAAATAAGTATTAACTTCAGTAATTCCATATGTACTCATTTTTTGCCTTTTACCTAGAACATTACCAGTCTTATCCCACATGCAGGTTATTATTTAACACTGGTATCAGATTAGATTGGTATTGGTTGATACCCAAAGCCAGGTATCAGTATCAGGACCAGATCAATACATCCCTAGACTGGACGTGCATAATGGCTCGGGACTTTACATCTCTGAGACTTTTTTTTTTCTGTCTTCATTGATAAATATATCTGAGTGTAGTCAGCATAACAGTTAATATGTACATTTTTTTTCCTCATAGTAGTACCAAGTGGAAGCATGAATCAAAAAAAAAAAAAAAAAAAAAAAAAAAGTGGTCCAAGCACTGAGCCCTGTTGAACTCCATAATTCACCCTGGTGTGCACAAAGACTTAATTGTTAACATGAAAAAGCTGAAGCATTACCTGTAATTCCTTCTACTTTTTTAATTTCTGCAGGAGGATGTGGCGATCGATCATAACAAAGGTAGCATAAGCACCGAGAGAAGACCACTTTCTGAAGTCAAGAGTAGATCATTGAGGTCTTTCAGCAGTGCACTTTGGTGAGCTCTAAACCCCAGACTGAAACTCCTCAAAAAGACTGTTTCTATAAAGAAACTCAAAAAGCTGAAAATCCACTGCTTTCTCTATGGTTTTAAAAATAAAGGAAAAGTTTGGAGGTCTCAAAACTAAGTATTAACAGAAAGAAACATGTCATATTGAGATACAAAAGAAGTAACCAGCTGAAGAAACAAATAGCCAATCTTCAGGATAAGGGTGGCCAAGCTAACTTCCCTCCTGCTTCTCTGACTTACATATTAGAGAAAGATAACCAAAAAATGTAATTACACTGTTCAATAGTGCAACAGAGATGCAAGTGAGGACATCATAAAAAGAACATACTAACCAATCTCCCAGTTTGATTTTGTTTTTCATGTTATGAATCATGCCCATGTTTGTAGCATGTTCCTAAAATAAATCCAAAGAGCTTTTTTTGTCTCCACTAAATTGGTGCAAATTAACCTGAAAGTAGCTGAAAAGCACAGTGATTGAATCTGAAAGGCAAAAAAAAAAACTTTTTCAGGTTTCTGAATATTTGAAACTTTTCTGTAACACGTCGACTCTCTTTAGATTCATCATAACAGTCGAGATGTAGAAGCCCAGTCCAGCTTTTTCATCACCCTGAACTCAAGCTACATGATGTAAGAATAAGTTGTTTTTGCAGCTACCTCTCGTCAATTGAGTTCAAAAGTCTTAACCAGCTCCTGCTCGATTACTTTTCCCCTCAGTGTCCTTTTTGCTCTCCACTAAAAGTTTTGGCGTGGTGCCTCATTCGGAGCGTCTAAATCTAAATCCAGTAACACAAGGTGTTTGTGTTCGGGGCTTTCTTCCAGAAAGCTGCACTGACAGATTGTTCCTGCTCTGCCTGAGCCGTATAGTTCAACAAAAGGTTAAGAGTGTGAATAAAAGACGCAGCATTTTTTTCATTTTCAGATCTGTGTTCCCTCATTATGATTATGAAGCACATATTTTTGGATGCAATAGTTATGCTGATGCTTTAAAGTTAGACACTCAGGTGGTAACAGGAAGCTACAAACCATTTGAAAAAGTCTTTGGGGAACTAAGCAAACTTATGGAAACAAAATAAGTCAATAATTGGCCCTTTTCCATCACGCCACGAGCATCTGCGCATTATTTAAGTTGTGTACAGCACATACCAGAGGAGAGAAAATAAAGTTAAGGCGCTCGCTGAAAAAGTTTGAAAACTTTTTTTTTTCTGCTGCTTTTCTCTCCGACAGCTCTCTGCCGCTGCTTTTTCCTCCACCATTGCTGAAGAAGTGAAGCGTGCTAAAGAAAAACAGAACAATGGTCTGTTATGTAGATGCTTTTTAATTAAAGAGTCAGCACTACAGACCTTTGTCTTTCCTGCGGCAGCTTCACAATAATAAAACATGTTTGAAAGCTAAATAGTTTCATGGCGTTGTAGCAGTAAATGAATTTAGCTCTGATGTACTGCTTTGGAGAGTGTGGACAGTCTGTGTGTGGATTTAAACACAGCCCTCAGGTTGCAAACAGACCATAAAAAGCAATAAAATGTGATTTGACCTCTTTGAAATATTTTAGGCGTCACCAGGACTAATCTGCATTTTCTGCCTAGAATCTGTACATTTGGTGTCAAACCATCCTGTTTCAGCTTGGACATCCTACCAAACTTAAATGGTTGATGCCCCTTGTCCATCATATTACCTCTCCATACTGACTAGACCACACACCACCAATCCAAGATTAGATCTAAAGTGATACTCCGGGATGGAACAAGTTGGGTCCTATCACAAGGTTTAGGGCAGAAATTACCCCTACAGCAGTGATTTTGTGCAGCAGAGGCCCAGAGCACTCGCACCAAACACCCCCTCCCTGCTCCTCAGCCGGTTTCCTCTGCACTCAGACGGGGCCATATTTTACTTGACCAAAAACACAAATAAACGGACTCCCACCGAAAAAATCTGATATCGGTCTGCATTCAGGCTTTATTCAAAGTGAACGGCAGGTCGTCCTCGCTCTCATAATCACTCATCTTTACGTTGTTATTGCATAATTCGTCCTGGCAGACTACCTGCGTTTGTTTATATCTGGCACGCCGCGTGCGCTGACTGATGCACTAAGCGGCAAGCGCTTCGTAGCCAGCTGTGGCTCTAAAGCGGAGGTAGCGCCATTTTACGACACGATGAGAACTAGAGCCTCATTTAGCTGTGTTTTTGTGTGAAAGTAGCATGGTAAATTCTCTAAATAAAGCGTGAATGCAGACCGATATCAGATTTTTTCGGTGGGAGTCCATTTATTTGTGTTTTTGGTTAAGTAAAAAATGGCCCCGTCTGAGTGCAGAGGAAACCGGCAGAGGAGCAGGGAGGGGGTGTTTGGTGCGTGCGCCCTGGGCTTCTGCTGTAGGGGTAATTTCTGCCCTAAACCTTGGGATAGGACCCAACTTGTTCCAACCCGGAGTATCACTTTAAGCAGCAAATGGCTCATCATGCACTAATCACCACCATGTGACAGCTGTAATCCAGTCGCAGTTACCCCTTACGTGTGTCAGCATCAAACCCTGATGAAATAAGTATATAACACTTGTGAAGCAAAAGGAATCCAACCAATGGCTTGCTCTTGTTCAGTTTTAAATTTGAAAATTAACTCAGCTGAGTGGAAACACAAAAATCTGCGCAAAAGACTCAAAAAGATGTTTGTCAAATTCACCATCCAAGTGCCATCAGAAGAATGTTCCACACTAAAATGCAAAGGAGCTATTTGCAAACTTTTGAGACCATAGACTCTGCAATATGAGGATGAGGTCTCTGTTATGTCACTTGTATTGAAGCCTATTATCGGAAGGGGCCATACTGGAAATGCTAACTCAACTTAGCCTCTTTTTAAGTAGCTTTAGGGTGACCACTTGAACAACCATTCATACACACATACATCTATCCATCTATCTCCATGTTTTTGAAATGTGGGAGAGAGTTGGGGCACCTGTTGAGAACATCACTGCTAACCACTGTACCATATTTCATGAGCTAATACAGCATGCTACAAACTGCTTGAGCCTTTTCAAGTCCGACAAAATAAGGCAGGTTGTCAAAGTGGAGTCTGGAGACTGTCAGAGGTCTGTAAGGCGGCACAGGGGCTCTTATGTGGAGAGCGGAATCAGTGGTTTCCATTGATATGTTTTTTTATCTTTAAGTAGGCTAACATAATGGCAGCATATGAAGCTTCTGGTAAACAGAAAGTTCCAGCCACAAGAAAAAAAGCAGATGCAGAAGTGCTAAAAACTGCAGTTCATTGATTGTCCATTTGAGGGTTACTGCAGAAGCACGAGAGACCCCATACATGACCATTATATGCAGCAGAGGTGAAGAGGTTTACAGTCTGGTTCAAGAAAATCGAGAGCTCATTTCTCTAACACTGTAGGGGGTACATTTTCTTACACATCAATAGTTCAGAGGATATTGTGTGGGCGCACTGTGGCTATTTGTGAGCAATTCCAATACAGCAGCCTACGATGATAGGCTTTAAAACTCTCTGTCAGAAACAGATGGGTGACATCAGAGACTACACCCATGTATCATGCTGTCTATGGCTCTTGGTCATGGTTGAAAGTCATTCCCAGATGAACGTATGTAGTATACTTTGTCAGTTGATGGGTCCTTTTTGGGAGATAATATATTTATAAAGCTTTTATAAAACTACTGATCAGATACACTTTTCATGCCCACACTGCTGGCTCTGAACTCCAAACAAAAAACAAGTACTTAAAAAGATACCAAGCTTACCTGTAAAATAAACATGCAGAAAAAACACTCTTAGAGGTCATGTGACCTCCAAAGCACACAGTATAATGAAGTCTCTGTTTGTTTGTAAAGTTAAGAACGAGCAAAGTTTGAGAGAAATATTTGAGGAGGACTAATTACTCGAGGACGAGTCTCACATCCAGACTGTGGGGTTTGAAACTAGAGCGTCTCTTTAAATTGGTACTGTCCATCACTGAGCCCCCGTCATTATAAACATATGAAAAGTCAAGTCATGAGTTTGAGTGGATTTTCAGGGATTATCACTGCTCTCTGCACTGATATGCACCAGACTGAAGCTTATGAGCTGTGCTTTCAGTTTACACTCCTCGCCTCTTTGCTGCAGGAAATCTTCCAGAGAATTCTTTGACATCTGAAATATTAGAGTCATGCAGACATGTTTTGTTTTGTTTTATTTAGAGGAGAGTGTGTCCCTTCTTGTGCTAATCTGAATAAGAGTTAAACCTTTATAGAGATGTATTTGTCGGGCTGTACATGGGAGACTTTTTGTTTGTCAGTTTGACATCCAGGTAACCCACTTTTGCTTCGGCATGTTTACTCTTTGATTATCGGAGAGCTGAGGGAAGCACTATCTCCTGCCTGCCAAAGCTGGGCTGGCAAGCTGTCACAACAGCAATGAAGATGCATATACCACCTGGGTGTTTGTAGGTGACACATATTCACACAAACTGTAGACGCACACATATGCCGAGGGGTGTGATTATATCCAGACATGCAGCTTAAAATATGTTTGTTTTTACAACAATAATACACCGAGTCCAGAAGCGTCACAGCAGATGCTGCAGAATTTGCTGTGTGTGCTATATTCTGGACTTTATATCTCTTTGTAAAAACATCAACCCAATAATTTACATTAAAACTGCATTACAAACATTATGTGACTTGATTCACATCACTGCATTAGTCATGCACTTGCTCTACTTAAATCCATATTTACTGCATCCTCTGGTAGCTGAATGGTTAATAAACATATCATGTAACTGCTCTGTCCCTGATTCGACCTCTGCTGTTGTCACATCACAGTCTATCCTTGTTTTATGTCTCTATATACACCAGCTACCCAATAAAATCTCCAATAAATGTCCCCCCGATACAGATATGACACTCAGTGATGGATCGCGCTGCATTTTTACACCAAAGATCGTCATCATTTATCTCTGATTAATGTTGGATTTTAAGAAAATGTCAACTGTGAGTAAAATAAATGGATTGAGTTGTGTAATTACAAGTACATCATGTACTGAATTCCTCCTCTCATCGTTCTCTGCATTTGGCCGTCAACCAAGAACCTCCACCAAGAATACTCCCATGAACACTCTCTGAGGCATAAAGTCTGAAAGTTTGAAGTGAAAGGATGTTTGTTTCGGTAACTCGAATCTCTTGCTATTCAAACTGCATGCAGCCATGTTGCAAAGAGTGTTGTTCCTGGAAGATATGTGTCAAAATTGAAGGAAAGGATAACACACTCTTCTCTCAAATGGCAGTTTTGTACCTCCTTGTTTTCTCTGTCGACCTGCCTGGAAATGCTGCTCCTCATGCGGTCTTGTCGGATGTTTAAACTCCTATGACTGATCTCAAAAGAAACGGGAGGGGCTCTGCTTTAAGAGACAAGAGCCTGGATGTAAAAATGCAAATTTGCCTTGTCGCACAATTTTTTTTATGACTACTTTCATGCTGTAAAAGAAATGATTACCGTGAGCTGTGGGCCCAACCAAATAATGTAACAGCTTAACAACAGGTGGCTCAAAGCTAAACCTAGCCTTTAATTATTTTACACAACACAATTGGGAATATTTGAAGTCCTAGGTAGCATAACATTAGCAAAATAGTCACTTTATATTTTGATTTTTATATTAACTACAGCATGCTTCAAGACTAGTATGGTCTTATCCTCAGGAATGTACTTCATAACAAATAACATGTTAGCTAGAAAGTAGTTAAAAGTTACATTTTATCTGAAATTCTACTTCCTTGTACTACATTACCAAGGAGCTAGCTTAACTAGCTATGCTACAAAGTGCTTTGATACTAGTACAGATCTATCTTAAAGAATTTCTCACAAAGTAAACTAGATAGAGGGTGTTTGTTGTAATAATGATGTATCGTAATGTGTGTGTGTGTGTATATATATATATATATATATATATATATATATATATATATATATATATATATATATATATATATATATATATATATATATATATATATATATATATATATATATATACACTTTTTAATTTATTATTTTTATATAATATTCATATTTATATTTATTATTGTTTTTTTTAATCATTTTATTTTGATCTACCTGTACAGCACTTTGTTTACAGCTGTGGTTGTTTTTAAAAGTGCTATATAATTAACGTTGGTATGGTATGGTATGGTATGGTATGGTATGGTATGGTATGGTATGGTATGGTATGGTATGGTATGGTATGGTAATATAAGCTAATCAGCACATAATATGCTATGTTAGCTAGAAAGTGGTCCATTGTGGTTTTCATTAAATTTGTAGAAACTTACTTACTAGTTATACAGTGTTAGCTGGAAAGTGGCCCAATGCTGGTATTAGCTTACCTGACAAAGCTAGCTAATGCTTTAACACTGTTTTGGGCTCATCTGTAGGAAGTTACTTAGTAGAAAGGGACCACTTTTATTAGAAAGTAGTCTAGAGAGGGGGTATTTTGCTTGTTTTGGTCTTTATTCTGGCCGTCTGGCAGTCCCAGAGTACCTTGACATGAGTTCCAGCTCAAGCAAATCTCTATTTTTCTGTCTCTGTCTGAATCACTTCATTTTAGCTACTGTCTCTTTAAGGCTCCCTGCTCCAGAACCCCCTTCACTCTGATCGGCCAGCCCTCTGGACGCCTGACAGAGCAGAGCTATGGGCAGACCTTGGTGTTTGAGACCTGTCTTTACGACATGTTAGGAACCAGTTTGGAGATCTTTATAAATGATGACCTCGTCATTTAAGCAAGTCTACTGAAGATTTTGTAGCATTGATACTGTCTATATGAATAAAATTTGGGAAAGCAGAGTACACACTCTTCAGTTTGGTATGAGCTTATCTTCAGGGATTTATTTTGTAGTTAATACACTCTAGTGCTAGTTTTAGCTCATCTTTATCAACCTCTGATGTATGTGAATGTGCCATCAAATTTCTCCTGTTTGCCATTTCCAGCTTCTCATTCATAGAGAAGCAGTTTCATGATGATGATCCTTTACATTTATGCACTTTGTAAACCTGCGACACAGCAGATCGATATAACAACATATGAGCTTCCCTCCCTCGGTGTTGTGTCTAAGGTAAAAGCTCACAGAGGAAACGTTGAGGGAACAGATGCTGCAGCTGTCTCATATCTTTTGTAACGTGTTTCTTGAAAATAACTCCCCCAAATCACTGTTGTCTCTTTATGTTCAAAGCCTGTTGCCTCCACTTCTCTCTATGTGTCTCCTCTGCATCTATGGAGGAGGAACTATGAGGAGAGGAGAGAAATCGAGGCTGTTCAAACTGAGAATTCAGCCTTTTTTTTCCTTTCCTTTGACTGTGCCTTGAAAATCTCTGCTGTAATCTCCACTTCAACATCTCTAAAGCAATGGCAGCTTGTTGTTATTCCCCTCACAAACACCTACAATACTGTACCCCTCCTCAAAAAAACATCCAGGATACATCTCGACAGGCGAGTGCATGAGAAGTGCTTACCCATCCTCTATTTTCCAGCACCCAGGTGTCCTTAAGTAAGGCTCCTAACCCCCTGCTGCTGCAGTGAGGCTGCTGTCCAGCAGATAAGGGTTTGGTCTTACTGAGCCGCTCATATGTGTGAGCGCAGTTTTTAGCGTGAAGCCCGGCTTTGCAGATAAAGAGAACCAGTCAGATTTCTGGGACATTTTTTGAATTGTATGAAGGGAAAAAGCACAAAATCAACAGAGGAAAACTCCAACTTAAAGTCCAAAAGATGTGGTTTTGTGAGTGTGGAGGAGTTGATCAGAGCAGAGAGTCTCTTCATCTTTGGGTTGGACGTGTGTGAAGAGGACTGCCTTTTCTAAGGAGTTCTTTACTTGTGCACGCACATCATCAGAGTGCGTGTGTGTGCGTATGTGTGTGTGTGTGTGTGTGTGTGCCTGTCTGTTGTGTCCTGAGATGACAGATAAGAGAGGTCTGCATCAATATTTGAACAAAGCGCTCTGGCATCTCTTTTCTGTTGAGGCCACACTGTTTTTAAGAGTCTGAGAGGCAGAGGAGAAATGCATTGCTTGCTTGTGTGACTCCTCGAGCTAAAGAAAATTACAAGTTAGAAGAGCAGATTTAGAGCTTCTGACATTTCTGCAGTCTGACTGAAGTCACTGAGACTTGCCTGGGGACAGGGGGAGAGGGCCCATGAGGAAAGCAGGGATGTGATTTGAAATAATGCTGTATAATCTCACTTTGGCCCGCTTGTCACGTTGAGTTAAATCTTGTTGTTTTGCAAAGGTTTGGAATATATTCATACGGCAGCCATTTTCCTTTGACATCACACTCAGGTTGAGCATTAATACAGCTTTAAAGAGCTCTGACCTGTCGCAGCAGCTCCACATGAATCCATACATTTATACCAGTTTGTTTTCAACTTAAGTAATGAGGCTGTTTGGTTCCACCACATGGACGTGAGGTAGAAATTAACTATAGACCCTGACATCCAAATTAAACAAATAAGTGTTCCTGAAAAAGTGTTTTCATCCAATTTAACCAAACAGGGAAATGGTTTGTTAGTTAAGTGATAACCCACATGTCTTGTTGTCGCTGTAAACATGCTAACAGCCGATCTGTACAGCTGAAACTCAAGCTAACCAACAACTAGCAACGTAAAGGTTCATTGAATATGACGACACATTGAAAAGCATTGGGAATAACTCTATGGTTTAAATAACAATAGTGACCTCTAGAGGTGGAGTTGAAAATGATGGAAATGAGGTGCTATGTGTCTCATCAAAACACCTTAAAATTTACTAATTTGACTTCATACTCCTCTCAACTTTTCCGCACAGTTTGTTGATGGGGAAGGAACTTCAGGAGGCGTCCTGGTTGTCAGTTGACAACAAATTTATTGACAATACATCAAGAATATGCCTTTACAGAGATCTCTGGGTTCAGATTATGCAGCTCTGACTACAACACCATGTGCTGGGTCAGTTCAGGAAGTCTGAGCCAACTCTCCTGTCCCTCGAACTCTTATAAGCAGGGCGTCCGCTGTCTCATGCAATCTGAGACTCACCTTCCTGAGGGAGATGGTTCTCACTTATCTGGAGGAGGAACTGTTAGATTCACTTCTCTCTTTCTCGTTTAGTTATTTATCTTCATCACTTTAACTGAAACATATACCTCAACTCAAAAAAAAAAAAGTTACTAAATTGAGTTATGAGAGTTACACACGATTAATTCTTGTTTTTATTAGGCATAGGCATTAACTTCATTTGTGGTCACTCCCTACTCTGGATGCTCCATAAAACCCCAGGAGCCCCACCCCCCTCAAGTGTCCTGCAATGCAAACCAATACAGAGAGCATATCTGTATAATATTGTTAATAAAAGCATGCATACATAAGCTATATATTCTATACATTAACTACAATTACAATTACAAGTAATGGTTCTTTGAAATTGTAAAGATGTGTGGTAATTCTCTTCACTCCTGTAAGTTGAGATCACTCATTTGTTTTTGTTTGATGTAACCATCATAAAAAAGCATAACTGACTCATCACAGTTTTCAAAGACTTCAAAGCTAAAAATAATGTTTCATAGTTTTTCAATTTGTTTTACACAAAGTAGAATTCAGGATTTTAACTGAAGTTTATTTGATGCAATGAAGACATTAGAAGCAAACATAATAATCAGAAGTTGCTTTCATCTTTAAAGCGGCATGACTAATCGGTAAAGTCAAAGTAACATAAAGGAAAATGCTTCACCTTAACCCATTTTGACTAGATGCAACATTCATGCATGCATCGCTTTAAGACCAGATAGGTCATTTCAGACCCTGCCATCATTTTCAACACATAACTAATCAAATTTTCTGTGATTCATCAAAATACTCACGGAGCGATGATGTGCATGCTTTGGGATTTTTTTTTACTAATATTATTACTGTTTTGACAGTTGTGCTTTTGGACCTGTCACTTGGTCAATCTGCCACTAGAAAAACAACAACAACAAAAAAAACGTTTTAATCTATATTCTTTATATTACTGTTTGTCGATTTAAAAGAAAAAAAGGGACATTAGGGCAAAGCAACAATGTTTTAATAAAAACCCAGGTTCTGAACTATGGAATTTTTTTTATTTTGTGTTTCCATCTACTCCAGAGGCTGAGATATAAAGTCAATTAAGAACCTCTGACCGTATGAGAGGGGCATGGTGATTTATTGTTTGTAATAATATATGATATATTAGAATTATTTCTAATCAGTTATGTTAGTAACCATGCACAGGCAGCAAAGTAGCCAACGCCCATGTCCTTCATCCAGTTAGCACTGTGCTTTTAGAGTAGTGTGATCCTCCTCTGGTCTCCAGTCTTCACTGTGTGCCTCAACATACTCAACTCTTCTCTGAATGTTGCGTTGAACAGATGGTAATTCAGTAATGTCTTCTACACACTGTGCAAACTGGAATAATCCATGTGCACATTTGCTGTTTGCTTTTACCCGCTATTTATAATGTTGCAATCTAAGCAAGTCAACTCAAGCAACGTCTCCCAGTTCTTCCTCAGGGATCCCAATGTGTTCCCAGGCCAGAAGGGATATTTAATCCCTCCAGTGAGCTCCGGGCCAGGCCTGGGGTCCTCTACCATTTGGTTCCTGAAACATCTCCAAAGGGAAGTGTCCAGGAGGCATCCTTATCAGATGCCCAAATCACCTTAATTATATTTAAAAAATTAAACATGCAGCTAAAACTCTTGTTTACTGTCAAGGTAGCTAGCTATGACCTTGTTCAGCTACATGTTTGCAGCTGCCAACTCATTAATTTTACTCATAAGCTACAAATAGCTGCTCATGTTATCACTCAATATCTTCTATTTGTATAATGTCTTTATTTTGTTAAAAACCACCACATTTCTCACCAGCTAGTCCTGGTAGCTGTCTGTGAGCAGTGTTAGCCAGGATGTGGTTGATAGCGGGCACAAGCTGTAGAGACATAGTTGATGATAACGGTTTATGAATGTGATGTTTTACCTCAAAACATGACTTTACACCCATTGTCTTCCACTTTTTGGATCAAATGCATTCAAATGATGACATATGCCCTATGGCTGAACTTTTTGTAAATTAAAGTCCTGCAAAATTTCATCCTCACAGTTCGAGCTCAGGGCCCTGAGTGGGATGTTGGAGAAGAAAAGTCACAGAGTGAAAAAGGTGAATAGCTGCACAGGCAGGTTCAATTTGAGGAAAATTTTCCAGCTGTTGTTTGACGCTTGGTTGCTAAGCAGTTCATTACCTGTCAGCTTGTCAGAAGAGCACTTTTAGGAGGGGGCTGAAGTGTTTTTATGTGCTTGAATAGTGAGAGGTGTCTGCAAAACATCGAACACAATCAGGCTTCCACGTGTTGCTGCCTTCCTCGCTTCATTTGCTGTTGTGCTGAGTTCAAGAAATCCCATCCCAGCCCGTCTTTCATTCCCTGTGGCAGAGCTGTCATTCAGAAATCCCTGCAGACTGAGAGGAAGTGGGTGTGGGTGCTGTATATTGCAAGGTTGTGCTCCTTCAGTGGGCCACAGTTGGCTAAGAACCAAAAACCAAAAACGGGAGAAGTGCCTGCTGATTTTTAAGCTTTTTCTCTCTCTATCTTTCTTTTTTTTTTCTCTCTTGCTTTCCTCGCCGTGCACTCGGCTGATCTGAACAGATGCTCCCCCAGTGCTTCTCACTATCTTCCAACACCCACCTATCATCTGCTTCACCAATCTCCCTCCACCCCCATCTCCTCTGCTGTCTTCACCTCTGATCCTCAATCTAGACCATCCATCTGCTGCGCGGTACTGCGTTAGTGCTGCATATGAAGACACCTCACACTGGGTATATATAATTAATACAGCATTGACCATCACCCAGCTGTATTTGTCCATGTATTTACTTTGACACACATTATCCTGAAAGTCAGTGTTTACACAAAGGCAGAGACGCAGAGCAGCAGATGAAGCTCTGCAGAACGTCTTGACTGCATGAACATCATCTCTGCAGCATGGAAACGTAGAGAACAACTGATTCAGACTTTTAGCTGCAAAACTAAAACAAACATAGCAGATTTATTTGTTATTTTATGGTATAGGATTATTTCATAATGATAATGAAAAAGCTTAATCTGTGGGGAACTTATTTGTGACTATCCTTTTTTTGATTTTTGTTTTGTTTACTTTTAACAGCCCTTTAATGACTTTAACAGTGATCCTGAAATTGTTTCACTTTAACGCAAAAATTGTTATTTTGAAATGTTATTTATCTTTTTCATTGGTCAGGTTGGATTATCCCATGAAACACAAATCCATAACCAGGATCCACTCACGCAACATGTTACTGACACGTCTTAGTACCCTGAATTGTGACACCAAGCTACTCCACAAACTGAGTTTACAGCATTCTCTTGTTTTCACATTTCAAACAGTAGCTTGACTCTTGACTTACCAGTTTACTTTGTTCTGCATCGAAGCTTGTAGCTCAAATTACTCTAATGTAACATCAGTTTTCCCAAAGGTTTCTGGGTGGGACATTTTATTATCATGTCAACTGTTACTCTTGGAGTAAATCTCCAACTTTGTCCTCAAACTGCCATATTTGGGATTCCTGATACTTCACATGAACTTAACTCTACACAAAAGGACATAATGGCTTTCACAACCTTAATAGTGAGACGTTCTTTATTGCTGCATTGGAAGTCTGCTAAATATCATTTTATCTCATATGTTTAAAAAAAAAAGATAAGGTAATTCATTATTTCATAAATTAGGTTGTTGCATTGTATTATCTATTCAATAAGAATATTTAAAAAAAAAAAAACTAAAACATTTCCCCATTGAGATGAACTGAAACTCCATTCATCCATTCAGGCTCCCCCAAAACACCACAATTTTTTGGTTCATTAAAAAAAATTACTTGTACATAATAGATGTTACAAAACACAATACAATAGCATGCCTTACAATAAACTGATTATAGTAAGCATAATTTTCAGCATTTGCCTTTGAGACCAGACGAGTTGAAGATACTGATGGAGGTAGAGGAGAAAGGCTGAACTGAATAACTGAATCTCATTCACTGATTTTTTTTTCTTTTCGCCATGCTTTCCTCACTTTCATCTGCAGGTGTTTTTGATAAAAAACCAGTCCAATTAGGTCTGATTTATCCTCCCTGTCAAGGTGTTTCTAAATGAGTTAGGCACGTGTCATTCAATAATGCCGTCACATGCCCAGTTGCAACATTTTATTGGTGCTTCTTTTGAATAAAGTCTGAGTTTTGCAAATGAACTGCAAACACAAACGCGAGCGCAACACTGATGCAAGGTAACTGCTTAATGTGAACAAGTGAGACATGGGATGCTGGCCGATGAAATTTGATCGATGATATTTGAAGCTGGCTTGTAACCCAATTTTAACTCTCAACTCAAAGCAAAAAAAAATCGGCCAAGACATGACTCGTATCTCAGTTGATTCATTGGTTGGGACACTTGTAAGTCAAGGAACCACTATACTACTCAGTACATTACCTCGCCACTTTGGAAAAGTTGTTTTGAACAAAGAAAAGTAGAATTAAAAAGAAGATTTGCTCCCCAAAACAAATGCCTTGGCTAGAGTCACATCTATCCACCATGGGTGAGGGTGCTCATGGGTAATGAAGTTTTCATCTAGGAAAATCACTACCAATTCTAGTCACAGGGAGACTTTAAGGGCACACAAATTAAAAGGAGAAAATAAGCTTTAATACTGGATAACATATTAAGGCAATAAAGCTTTTTTATTGTAGCAGTTGATTCTCTTACACTCTCTTTCTTGCCTGAAATCAAACCTACAGACATCACCACACTCCATTCTGAAGTTTCATTTGTTTGTGGCCTGCACCTGTTGGAGGTTTGAAATCAGAGATTACACTTGAGCCGCTGCAACAGTGGGTGTTTGCATTCATTGTGGTTCAATGAACAGCATTCATGGAGAGCAACTGAAGAGGAGAACACAAAAGGGACACAAACAAGTAAACTTGCATTTAAAACAACAAGCCAAGTGTAGAGAGAGCGGTGCTGCTGTGGTGACTGAAGCAGCGAGTGCGAGGTCATTTAAACCCATTATTATTCTTTCAAACTGACAGCAACAAAAAGTGTTTTGTGTGAATTTAAAAGAAGAGAAATGGTCAAACCTTTTTACCTGGATCTACCCACACACAGGCTGTTTTTCAAACCGCCTACAACTTAGCAACGTAGTATTCAGTACAAACTGCATACTGCGTTTGTTTTGTAGTGCAACATTTCTAATAGGTCTCTTGTGTAGCTGTGCTGGTTTTTGGTTTTGAAAAGTCTGCAATGCATTTTGGGAAACAGTGTGTGACAAAGACTGGTCAGTTCCTGAATCAGCTGGTCGCTCGGAGTCAGTCGCTTGGATTGCTGACCACACATCCCCCTCATACTGTAGCTTCAAGCAGGTTGTTAAACTGTTTTTATTCCTCCACAGACCGTTTTCTGCATGATCTGGAACTTTCAAAAAGATACACAAACTAAATCCTTAGCCACCCTAATAGTGTAACAGCCCCAGAGCAACACATTTTGATGATGCTCAAACATAAAACTGCTGACTCCTCAGGGAAGCCACAGTGTTGGACCACGTCTTGCATGAACAACAGTGACCCACATTAACCCAGAACTAATTGTTTTGTACAAACTGTCAAACAGATTGAACTAGATTGTGCGTTAAAGAGGTGTGACAAATACTTCCTGTAAAGAGCAGCGGAGGAAAAAGGTTTAGGTTCAGAAGTCAACGGCCTCTTTAAGACTCCTTAAAGAGGATCCACCTAGCAATCAGTTCTGCATCACAGCGAGTGGAGCTGTTTGCTGTAACTGTGCGCCCTTCAAAGTCTCTCTGAAAGATGTTCAGGCTAAGGGAGACTTTTGGGACTGTCTGTCATCAGAGCTTCCTGCTGAAGCTTCTCTGCTGGTGGCCTGTTGCTGGGTGAGCAGGTGGTACACTGCTGTGAGGAGCTGCTGGTTTCTGATAATCAGGGAGCAGAACAGCTGATAAATAAAATGTTACTTTAATTGGTGTCTAAGATCAGAGATGGACAGATGTATCAGTTTTATCTGGACTTGATATTTTTCATCAGAAACAAGCCTAAAGGATCTGTTTTAACTGGACTGCATCGCCACCTTCTGGCGTGGAGCCTGACACACACTGTCGTGAAGACATGACTTTTAGTGAGGTGTGTGTTTGTTTTGGAATTAATTGAAGATTGGATCTAAACAAATGTTCTTTGTTCAACACAACTTTTTTACTGGATACAACACGCGGAGCTATGATATTTATTATTACAGATTTGACATGTGGCAAAAAGCAAACATTGTGGTAGCCATCTATGTAGTGCTATCGGTAGCCCAGTGCTACGACCTAACTGTAGGCTAATGTGAAAACAAGTAAACACTGTCAGTTTGTAAGTAGTTTAGTCTCTTCTGTCCTTTTTCTGTCTGACAGTGAGGCTCCTGTGTCCACCATCACCACAAAATTAATCACGGAAATAGTTTTCAACAGAGAAAAACACAGATCTCTCTTCTTACTATTAAACTTTTTCAGCCAGTGTGGTGTTGTCATAGAGACCTAGACGTGCCGTAAGTCAATCCAGTCCTACTCGACTCAATCAAAAAGCAAAGTAGCAATTTGAAATAACCAATTTTAAGTGTGGATTACCATTGGGTGTACATCCAAAAGGGATACTTTGCAAGATTGCTTAGAAACACTTCACAGCCCCTTTAAGTATTCAGGAGGTAGCACACAATATAGTGATGTATTGGGGCCATTAAAAAAAAAATGGACCACAAATGTGTATGATGTACAAAAAATGTTGTCTTAGGTGTGTAGTGTTCTGTTTTGTATTTCAGGGCCACCGTACTGCTGTCATGAATCAATTAAATCAATGAGCTGTTAAGATCATAAGTGAAACCAAGCTGTAATTTTTAATTTTTATTGTTAAAGGGGCATTTCAGAATCAAACAGGGTCTTTGGCTCCTGTACCCAGCCTCAAGTGGACACTTGAGGAACTGCATCAGAGTGCACTTTCTGAGTCATTAGTGTCCAGTGCTTTAAGGAGTGTCTGCACCATACTCAGTAGAGAATTGTACATTTTGTGTGAAAGTGAATGGCAAAAGTGTTTACAGCATGTGAGGCCAAAATTTTTAGAGTGACAAACCTTGATGTTTACCTTTAGTGTAACAGATAGAACATGGGTCCAACTCTGAAACTCAAACATCAAATAATGTTTTTCTGACACGTTTTCTGTCTGTAAAGTTGTTTTTTACTTTGCTGGTTTTCCTAGAGAGGTTTAGTTTCAGTTTGATTTTAAAAAAAGAGGACTGATCGACAGCTCTGTGGAAACCTGCTGCTCCTGTAGCATTCTGTTCTGGATTATCAGAGCAGAGGAGAAACGGTGACAGAAATGAAATAAACTTTCTACAACTGATATCTGCTTCAAGGACTGACAGGACTGGACACACCTCAGGAGCTTTTACCTTTTGTTAGGAAGTCACATGAGCGCTTTGGTTTGCAGGAGGGGTGTAACATCATTTTCAGGGCGACATCAGCTAGATTGCGTCTTTGCCTCTCTAATCTGCATCAGCACAGTATGACAGAGCTCTTCAGAGCAGCTTTACATCTTGCAATTTTTTGACTTATTAGCTGTTAATAAGTCAAATGCTAATTTGGTTAAGATTGTACAAAACAGTGCTGTCTTTTAGGTAATGCAGTCATATCCCAATGTTCTGATTACAGTATCTCAGTTGACTTTCTGAGCTCATGTTTATACAAAAATGAAACTGATCCAAATGAAAAACTTGAAATAAAGGTTTGGAATATACTGCAGTATCATGCCACTAGATCTTTCCGAACCATAAAGAAGAGACTTTTTTTTTCACCTATTTCCTTAAGAGTCAGCTCTTCTGAAGTCAAACTGGTGCAAAGAGACCAGTTTGAGTGAAGCTCTAAAAATCTCTTAAAGGGGTATGTTTGATTTTTCCTGCTCTGCAGCTCTCAGCCTCAAAGATTTAAAACCAGTGCGGCGTAAGTGTAAGAATATGATTTTTGTAGTGACAATGTTCCTTCTTTGAGTTCTTGTGACTGGATTTATCACAGCAGACAGAGTTTATCATCAGAGAGCCATGAAACTGCTGTGTTTCACTTTGTTTTCACACCAGCTGCTGTATTTTTCACTCTCTGTACAGCGTGTTGTTCTGTGAGATCCAGCAGCATGTTCCTGTTTTTGTAACATCCTGACGCAGGCAGGGGTTGTTGCATCAGTGGATGAACTCTTTCAGTATCTGGTCCTGATCTTGACTCTCAGCAGGAAGAAGGAGAGTGTTATCTGCATATTTGATGATTTGGGAGCTGCTGCGCACACACACGTACATACACACACCCCTGGCTGCTTCTGCTCAGAACAAAATAACATCAGGCCTGTTGGGGTGGAGAGTTTGTGCAGAGAGGCGATTAAAGTACCTACTGTTGACCCTGTGATCTTTTCTGTCAAGGAGTCAGGTACCCACAGGAACAGCTGGTGTTTGAGATGGAAGCAGGAGAGCACTTTGTCTGCCAGGATACAAGGTTGCAGCTTGCTGAAAGGGAATTTGGCAAACATCACCCTGGATTCTGCTTTCAGTCTCTCCAAATCACTACAAGTCGTCTTTCTCAGTGTGAAGCAGCCTGGGCTGGCACCCTAAGGCTCTACCAAATTAGTCCAAGCAGCAAGGGGCTCTTTTCCCCTCATTTCTTTCAGATTTCCAGTAAAAGCTATGAATACATTGAACATAAGAGACCACAATGGTCTCGTTGCTTTTAATTTTGCATGTGAAGAGGAAATTCATAGTTCACTGTGAGGTGAGGTTTCACCTTGATGCTGCATCATGTCTTTGTTTCTGGGACAAAAGTGTGTTTGTGTGAGGGAAAGGAAGAGAGAGTGTCTGTGATAGAGCCATCACTCAGCCCTTTGGCACTGATATCTTGTTTTCCTCTCAGACTCTGCTAGATGTATCTGTGCCTCTTATATGTTATTGCCGGGCTGAAGCGTTGCTCGTAGATCACTGTGAAACTGTGAAGCACAGGCCACTGCGGTCTCTGACTGACAGCTCAGAAGCATATTGAGGTGCAATATTGGTCTTCAGTCTGTCCTGGAAACATGCAGATGAACTAATAAAAGTCCTGCACCGGCCAGAGATTATGCAAATAGATGGAAAATTCAGAAGCACAAACATAAAACCAGAGCACGACCATCCTATTCTGTCTGCAGCAGGGCCCAGGGATAAAACTTTCCCTGAAAGAGGAAATCTAAATAAATGAAGCTAACAACGCCAATAAATGTCTGACTTTTTTAATGAATATTTATGATCCAGGAGGGAAACAGCAGAAATTATGATAACACAATAAAGTTATACAAACGAGAGAACCAAGTTGTATCAAAGATTTTAGTTCTCCTCTGAGAGAAACATAAATAGTGAGACAGGTTCAGTTTTAGATGTTAGAGGCAGCTCAGCTCACAGCTTCCTCTGCAAACCTTGTTGAAACCAAGAGAAGGAGAGTGCAGAGATGATAAGCAAACAGTAAACACACTGAACTCATCATTAATACAAAGACAGCTCTCATAAACTTAGCTAGGCTGATGTTAACAGTAGCTCAGCTCTCAGCCCCCCCAGACTCTTGTAGAATTTAATCATGTCTAGGTGGAACCCTTGAGAAATACAATCACTTAGGAAATCCTGGCATCAATTTAAGCTAATGTTTTTGGCAGCTCAGCTCTCAGCCCATCATGATCTCTAGTGACAGTCAGAGACATTCAAAACAATATTATGTTTAATGCTATTTATGTTTTTTATAGCCTCTTTGTCCTTTTATTTGATAAGACAGATAATGGGTGACAGGAATTGTGTAAGACATGCACTGAGTTGTGTCAGGACTGTGGTTTACTGCTACAGACTCACTGGTGTTTCACCCTTTTAGTTTCTGTTTGTGGTATTTCATGCAAATAATAGACCAACCTTGAAACCCCAGAAAGCTGTCCTGGAAGTAATAGCATGGACTTGGTTTTACTCATTCTTTCATTTCTCAGCATTACAAACAAATGAGATATGATGTTGTGATTAATGAACTTTACATGTGTTAATGAGCAGCTTTTGTGACACTGGGACATAACCAGGTCATGGCTGTCCCTCTGTTTTCTGTCCTTTAGGCTCAGCTCCTGGTTGTAGCCACCTTAAACTCACTGCAAATACTAAAATACAAGCAAGCACATGTCTTAGTTATTGTAAAATGATCTTATTTGGTTACTATCAGCCACGTTTACACGACAAGTCCAGAAAAATGTCTTTTTCAAGATAATAGAAGACAAAAAAAAGTTGCAAATAGAGATCCTGCCAATGGGGCAAGGAAAATCATACTTGTTCAGTTTCTTGTAATGAGATTTATCCTTATTTCAAGAAACAAAAAATGCATTTTATTTCGCCCCCTTTTGACAGTTTTTTTTTTTTTTTTAGTTCTTTACAAGCAGGTGTCATTTGTGTCTTTTGATACCTTAAAATAAGACGTTGTTCTGGAATCAGGCAAATGAGGCTTGTGTTAAGTCTAATTGGACAATTCCTGTTCCATTTCATTGTTGAAGAGAATCAAAATTGTTTTCATTTATAATAATAATAATAATAATAATAATAATAATAATAATAATAATAATAATAATATGTTTTATTATTATTATTATTGTTATTATTATTATTATTATTATTATTATTTTATTTTATATATATATATATATATATATATATATATATATATATATATATATATTTAATTATTATTATTATTTTTTTTTTTAGATTGAGAGACTAAAGAAAAGTTCAAAGAAACCTGGGGAAAAAAATGCTGACGGCTTTTGGTCACATCACCCAGCCTTTTACTGCAGCCACATTGTTTTTAGCCACATGCTAACACTCTAATCCTACTTTGCATTTTACCTACAAGCTGCAGAGCCAGAGGGACATTTTTTAGTCCTTGCTGAGCACTGGACTTCATGATCTAAAATCAGCATTTTGGGGAGCAGAGACAACCTGAGTGCTTCTGTTTCCTCCCAGAGTAACTTGTTCTAGCACCAGTCTCAGCAGGAAAAAAACACCCCAGTGTTTCTTCCTGCTTCTCACCTAATCTGTGTGCAGTGAACTTCCCACCTGCTAAATAAAGAAAGGAAAAAGTCAACAGAAACTTACTCTGGAATAAAGCCCGTAAATCTTTGCTCAACCTTCCTGCCGCAGTTTATCCAAGGTATTAGTCTCAGGTATTAAGCTGTCATGTTGGCAAGCATTAGTATAATACCCGATCAATTAACAAATAAGTTATTACTCCGAGGCCTGTGGCTTTGTTTGACAACTGTGTGTTTGTGTATTCATGTTCCTATCCATCATCTTGTGGGTGCATCCTCACGTCTATGTTTTGCATCTATCCAAACACAAACATGCCGTGTCAATGCTCAGTGCGCAAAACAAATTGGAGCGCTCTGTACAAGAAAAGCTTGCCTGGGGCTAGTCATTTTGAAATTAAAAGCATGTCTCTTTGTTCAGCCCCAGTTCCAGGAACGAGGGATGTGAATGTGAATGTGTCGCACGAGAGGGGGGAGAGAGGAAGACAGAGCGAACGCTGTGATTTTCACAGCTAGGGAATCACACCGACTCTTTTATCTATTCCCCTCAATCAGGAGACATCCGGCAGGAAAGGTAGGAGGATTAGATTAGCTGGAGAGAGAAAGAGTGGGTTCTCTAATCCTGATGGGGTTTTCAGAGGTACACCCATCACGGTGGAGAAACAGGCAGTGTGCAGTGTGGGGAGTTGGGATCGGAAGGCGGGGGTGAGGGATGGCGCGTTTCTCTACAGCCGTCACACTCGCATGAAAGAGGTTCCAGCAAACGAGGGGATTAGTCAGAGTGTAATTACACTTGCAGGGCCTCAGAAGAAGCAAAACATGCCGACTGAACACACCTCAGACGAACAGGGGAACAGGGGTAAAGCCTGTTAATGTGTTACAATGCAATGGCAGATTCAGCTGCTGAATCATTCGTCTTCAGTGAACATCTGAGAGATCAAAAGTCTGATCATTGGCAAGATGTCTTAGTCCTTAACGTTTCATTTTAATGAGGCACTGATCTCACTGGCTTATTACTGTTTTTGAATGAAGGAAACGTCTCCATCATCTAAAACTAGTGGTTATGAAATATTAGCATGTCATCTGCATAGACGGTGAGCATGTACTAAAAAATGTCACCCTGACTGAACGTTATGAAAGAGTTGATTATACATCACTTTTTAATACCCATTTCAAACCTACATTACAGTTTCATTATATATATATATATATATATATATATATATATATATATTTTTTTTTTTTTTTGTCTGTGTTTAATACATGGTTTCAATTGGTCAAAACTTAATTACACGAGTTATTAAGTCTGAATTGCAAGAACAACAGGGACATGTTCACACACATCGTACCAAATCAATTTGCAGTAAGGAGTCCAGCACATTCATTAAACTCATTATTCCAACTCTTCCTGTTGACAATGTGGCAAAGATGACCGTGTCTTGGTGATTGTAGCTCAGTGTCTAGGGACATGGGTTAGGAGCTGATGGCGCCAACCGCTCAAGTTTGATTGAAGAGATGGTGTTTTAGTCTTTGTTCTGTCCCTCTGGTGTTCCTGTAGTATCTTCACATGATTTACAGCTCAAAAAAAAATTATCTTTCTCGTGTTTCAGAAAACTTTAATTTCAGACTCTGACTTCATTTTAGCTGCTGTCGCTTTAAGGCTCCCTGCTCCACAAACCCCCTTCCTCTGATTGGCCAGCACTCTGGAGACAGACTTTGGTGTTCGAGTCCCGCCCCTCTGAGGTGTCAGGGACCAGTTGGGACATCCTTTTGTGATGACTTCACCATTCATCAAGTCATACAGATTTTGTAAAGACCTCAGGGATTTTTACAACATGAATATGTAGAAGTTTAAAAATCTGAACACGTTTAATTTGAACATACAGTGTTATTCAAATATGTTCAAATTTTTCCAGGGGGTTAAAAAGTTTTTCTTTGGAGGATATTTCAGTTTTTGCTCTCATTTAATTAGAGCACACAAAACTTCAGGCTAAAAGTCAATGGCAGACCAATCAAAAAGAAGATCAGAGGAGAAAATAGCAACACAGTTACTGACAACCAGAGATGTGGGAATTTTATTTTGCACCATCACCCTCTCACTACACATAACGTTACTGCTGCATTCTGACAAAATCTTAACAATCACCCCTAATGTGACTGTTTCTTTTATCAGGATATCAACTTTTACCCTCCCCCAGGCCGAGGAGAACTTTTGTAAACTTATCCCTGTTGTAGCATTAAAAAAAACAAAAATGACTCTGTTTAAGGTCGTGTACCTCACGACAGCCTTATCCTGGGGATGTTTCCTGTAAGCGGGGGTGTTGCCATTTGTTATCTTTACTGAGGATAAAAACATTGTATATTGTGGCAACAGTGCTGCTGATATAACCTGACCCAGTGTCTCATATTTCCCTGGGGAGCCCTCCACCTTTCAGAAAATACATTTAAAATAAAATGTTAACAAAAAAATAACACCGACGACATTAATTATTAAAAAGCAAAGCAGGGTGGTACTTTTCCAGGAATTTGAAATAAATTGCAGCTTAGTTTTCTGAAAAACACCCCGTAGCATTGTCTGTGCGTCACTGTGGCACTTTGGAGGATCTACTGTGGACTTCCTGTGAGTTATTGTTTCTAAAGCTGAGGCGGAGAATAGACTGTCGGGATGCCGTGGTGTTCTTTTCTTGTGTTATTTGTCACGTTGTGCCTCAAAACGATTTGTCTGGGAGAGCCGTCGCTGTGAGGAGTTATGGCTACTAGTTGGGCATGGTTGTAGGGGGAAGGGTGAGAGTGAGGGATTGTGGGAGCTCAGGGAAGACAGAAGAGTGAGCTTGTTTTCAGGCGTTTTGTGTTTGTTGAAGTTGTTTTTTTTTCTAACTGCAGGGGAGGAATGTGACATGGTTGGAAATGTGCAGGAGCCGATTTTGTCCAGTCTTTCTTTCAAACCTTTGTGCTGGAATCTGATGACTGACACCATGTGGTTTCAGTGGGAATTTACTCACAGAGCGCGACCTAAAAAGTTCATTATCAAGCAAAGAGAGACGAGGTAAAGCTTTGTCCACAAGAGGGCACCAAAATAAACACAAGCTAAAAACTCCTCACTGAGGCTTTAAGGATTTCAAGGAATGCTTTTGCATCGATCTGCTTTCTTCTCAGGAAAGAAAAAAGCCCTGAAGCTTTCATGGTTTGAGGCTTAATTGTGTTAATCCTTGTGTTTCTTGTAGGTCCTCGAGGTGAAGCCCTGCAGCATGGCCAGTCCGGGACACTGCCGCACTTCCTGGAGGAACCCGTCGACGCTTACATCGTCAAGAGCAACCCCATCAAGCTCCGGTGTCAGGCTCGGCCAGCTCTCCAGATCTTCTTCAAGTGTAACGGGGAATGGGTCCACCAGAGCCAGCACATGTCTCAGGAGCACACCGACCTCGGGACAGGTACTGAAACTTCACCTCATCTGTTCCTCACGTTATTTAATTCAAACAACAAACTGTTCATGTCTAGGTGAAACAGACAGGCAACCTGCCATTTTTCATATTTCTGACGTGACTGAGTCCTCTTCCCGTCAGTTTCAGTTATAAAACATTATTTTTATTTCTCACAGCACGGACAAAGTCTTCAAAATGAACCCTCCAAATGGGACTTTATGACAAAGCCTGCAGCCATGTTCAACCCTGCAAATATATTTGCCTCACCTCTTCATGCTGCACACTGTGTCACATTTGATCTAAACTGAAATGACAACTGTTAGAGCATGAAAGGCACCTACTACTACTGTTACAGGCTCTGACTTTGTACTCTGAATTGTGTCTTTTACTGATGCAACGAGCTGAAATGCAGTTGTTGTTGTCTTTACTCTAGAATGAAGCTGTTCAATTCACAAAGAATATTTCCCCTTTTTTTTTTTCCTCTAAAGTCCAAGTATGTTTTTATTTCATCATCTCACTCCAGTATTGCAGATCTCAAAACTTTACATTTATTTTTCTTCCAATTATCAGAATAAGAAGTGGAAACAGTCTGAGTCTGTGGAGTTAGATTTTGTGATTGGAGGTTTGGAGAAATGAGGTTTCCAGACTGCTGCTCCTTCCTGTTCCTGAGAAAATGGAACTCTGAATTTTTAAAGCTTGATAGATCGGAGACGCTGAGTTTGTTTCACGGCCTTTGCAGCCTGAATAGTGTGATGTTTACCGCTGCATGAGTCAGCACCGGCCAGACAGAACTTGATCTTGTCGACACCACGGCAAAAAGTATAACACAAGTCTATATCCATGAGTCAAACTGCAGAATCAGTCGGCCATAAATATTTCACATATGCACCAAATCCAGAGAAAATATTGGTAAATAAAAGTACAGAACAAATGTAGCTTTATAAAATCTGGACATGAATCATTGAAGATATTACCCTGTCAATAAAAAGTAGCCTGACTTCTGCATGAACAGAAACAAAAATTTCAGGACAGCCTTGTAGGGTTAATAAAATCTGGATGCTCTGATACTTTTTAAACTAAACTCTATCATTCTTAAATTGTATAGAAGTGAAAGTGCCTGTGCAGTAAATAAAAGTAGAGATCTGCATCATTTTTTCAACCAAAAGCTGCCACAAGGTGAAGAGAGGGAAGGCAGCATGGTTAAATGATCGCTGCTAATGAATACAAAGCAGTGAAACATGTAAATTAACGTTATTTCTCAGATGTTTCACAGCAGCAGAAGCTCGAATAAGCTGCAAGCTGTGCAACCTCTTCCCGTTTCCACACCTGCAGCGATGACACCTCTTCAGTTCTCATCTCCAGCTTGGCAAATACCAATGTGTGGGAAAGTCCTCTTAGCGTCTCCTAAAGATGAACAAGTTCTGTTTGTATCTCCTGGAGACAGACAGGAAGAGAGCAGAGGAGACACAGAGGTGTCTCCTGATCTGTTGGTTTTCTATAAGCTCTGTTTGCTGTGAGCTTCACACCTCTGCACGATGACCAACACAGGAATGAAACAAACAGCGCTGAGAAGGCTAGAAAATACAGACAGTGGGCATATTCGCAGACCTGACTACCACGCACTCAAACTGGATGTATAGATATCACAGATGATAGATGTGACCACTGAAGAGACTATTCACCACGGGTCTAAAGGGAAGCTTTTCTTTGCCTTTCATTGCTTTTTTACAGTGTCAAATACACAGTAAATAAACAGAATACATAGACTTTCTGAAGATGAAATGATTTTACTTTTTTGACCTGTTTTCAGCTCTTGATGTCAGACAGACTAACAAGATAAAACTAACAAACTGCACTAAGTCAATTTAAGGGTTGTCAAACAATCCACCTTCTAAACTGCCACTTGAAAACTAATTCCCAATAACTTTTTAACTTTTTACATCACCTTTCTGTTCCTGAAACAGTAAAAAGAAGCCAATGGGCGGACGCGGCCATATTGGCTATGACGCAGGCTTTAAGCTTCCTTTCTTACAGCTGCACTTATAGGACGCCCTGTCAATCCTGTTAGCTGAGCTATATTTCTGATAGGAAAATCAGATGGTGCCAATATCTTCTAAACTGTGGACTTAGAAAAAATTTCACTTCCTGTACAATGTGTGACGATAGCAAAATTAGCATTTCAGACCCAAGCTGTGTTTTGAACCAGGCTGTAAATATGCTTTTTGAGGCGATAAAAGTCAATTTTTTGGCTTGGTGTGTAAGTTGTTTCTGGTCTTTCTGCAGCCAGCCTCAAGCAGATAGTGGATGAACAGCAACCTTTAGCACTTCCAAATGGGCTTCATTTTCTTAAACCAGATTTTAGAATAGAAAAGAACTTTATTGTCATTGTAACAAGTACAATGAAATTGGAGTCACAGCAGCAATAAAAAAAAAAGTAAGAAAGTGTATTGAAAGTGCAAAAAGGTCCATAAGAAAGAAGACGATAACAGCTTGTCCATCATTGTCCAGTTCAGCCAGCCTCCACCTCCACAGGGTCCAGGACTGAGCTTCAGTCACGCTCCATCTCTGTCTCCTGGGTCCTGTCTGCTCACAGCAGGTGAAGCTCTTCCAATGTGGCGTTGGTGTCTGATGTTAGCTCTGTTAGCCATGTCTGTGAATTGCTACTCAGCCTTCTGGTATTCCCTCTGCAATTGGGTTAGCATGGCTAGCTCGTCCATCTTATTGGAGATAGATCTTATGTTCCCAACAACGATGGATGGAAGGACAGGTCGATGTCGTCACTTCTTAGCTCACACCTGAGAACCAGCACATCGTCCTCACCTCCTTCTCCTCACCTCGTGGGGAGACATCAGGCCTTGCACCAGTTAGCATTTACATGCTACAGGCTGCTAACAGCTGAGTTCACAAGTAAACAATGCAGCCATGGTTACATTTAGGATCTCCAGACAAACACAGGAGAAAAAGTAGTAAAAATGTCGCTGAAAACACAAAAAGTTTGGTGTTCATGTCCAACAAATGAGCCATACAAAGTAATGATCCACTCCAAATACAAAGATTACGAAAAAGAGATGAAAAAATTACAAGAAATGGACAAACAAGAGAGAGCTGCTGCAGGAGGCAGCCATAGCCAACAGGGCGGTGCCTAGCAACCTTGCCCTTTGGTTTCCTCACTCACTTGTTAAGTAACTTGATACTTGAGTTAAAACGGTCATTGCAGTTGACCTTTTCAACATTTAATCAAGAATATCAGAAAAGAAGACAAACAGTTGCAATAATCTATGAACAAAAGCTCTGATGTCAGGTGATCGATGCATTCCCCAAACTCTATCGCCATCTTATTTAGCAGTGCTCTTACATTAGCCCCGTTTACATGGGTCCAAAAATCTTATTTACAATTAGACTGAAAGGTCAATCAGACTTAAAATGTCTCATGTAAACACCTTAGCCAATCTGATTCACCCAGATCTGTTTGTAATTTGGGTCGGATTGTAAAAGGTAGTCTATGCCAATTGATAATCCGCTCCATGCTTCATATAAATGACTGTGTGGAGCGGATTGGGTTGATAGAGAGGATTGTTTGGTCTACGCATGCACTCCCTGGTACATAAGAGGCACGTAAGTGACGTACCCAGAGCAACACGTGGCCAAACGAAAACAAACATGGCGAACAAACAGAAAAAATGGACACAATAAGCATCCCCAACAAAACGTAACATGGATCCATCTTTCCAGAGGTAAACAGGAAGCAGGAAGTGCACATCTTCTTCTCTTACACATTTACAGGTAGTGGCAGAGTGACGAAATGCGCAGGTCAAAAAAAAAATTCAATCAGCTTCAGTGAGGACCATGTTCAATGGATTGAACGTGGATCTCTTTAGTTAGTCTTCATGTATACAGATCAAATCAGATTCACTTAATCCGATCGATTTTAATCAGATTGAGGAAAACTATTCATGTAAATGGGGCTAGTGTCTATAATGAAAGAGGGGAGGCACGGCTTACATCTCCTGTCCTTGAGCCTCCGTTGTCTTGCTCCAGCTCTCTCCCCTTATAGTTTTTGCTTCCCCTGCATCCCTGTGCATCTTAAATGTCCAGAGTTCTGCAGGAATCTCTAGTGGTTTGGACTGTGAGCTGGCTTCAGAGCGACCAGCTGAGTATGGAGTAAACATAGCATCAACAACAGAAACAGCAGAGAGAGTTTAAGTTTTAAAACAGTCCACAATTCTCTTCAACCATCCAGAGAGGACACAGCTTGAAGAAACCTCCAGGGACTTTAGTGAAAAAACGCATTAACAGTACATCACATAATGTGTAATGAAAAAATGTTTATTCTCATTCACAGGAGTGCAAGTTGTTTTATATGTTATTATAATGACATCAAATCCACTTTCTATATGAAAAACAAAATAAAACAGAGAAATCCTGGAAAAAACATGAAAGTAGGTAACACATGACCGTCATCTCAGATTATAACTCTCTGATCGAGGTTAGCATAAAGCTAAGTATTTACGAGCCTGCCCGGGCTGCTATTAGCGCGACAGTGTTGATGCTTCAGTTAACACACAGCTCCAATCAATATCTCCCTCCAGAGTTAACAACAGACCTCTAAATTTTTACTGCCTCTGGTCTGGATTCACAGCTCTGCTCCCATCTGGCTCCTTATCACCATTCATATCAGTTTCCTCTGGGACCAACGTGAGGAGGGAGGGAGACAGAGAGGAAGAGGATAAAAGCAGAGGAGGAGGTATCTTAAAAATCCAGCTGTGCTAGTTTCTCATAAAGCCCAAAGATCTGTGGAGGTCTGGACTGTGTCAGCATGTGTCCAGCCAAGCACAATCTGCTGAAAGTTGCCGTAAAAGGTGTGGGACTAGAGTTGGTTATCTTTTTAATAACCTCGACCTTTGGTAGAATGCAGAAACACCTCACACACAGATTTCAGTTCAGAGAGAAAACCTTGAAGGATGAATTTTATGAAGTGAGCCGAGAATATCTGCAAAAAAAGAGGCGTCAGCCAATTTAGCCATACATGAATGGAAGCCATCATTAGCCGAGTTGCTGAACTGTAAGAGTTCAAAATTTCCTCTGTCTTATTCTCAGGGCTACATCCTCTCCATCAACACTTCAGTCTGTTGCTATAGCACCGCGCTCAAAGCCGAGGTGACAGAGTTACAGGCAACTCTTGCAAAGTTGAAATTTAATGAAGGCAGAAAGAAGTCGTGCTGTTTGTGAAGAGGCTGGAACAAACTCTCTGCGCAACTTTCAACTTAATTCTCCTCCTTTGGGATCAGATAATGCATGTACATTTCACAGCCGATCTCAGTGCATTATCCTGTCTCTCAGCAGTGTTTCTTTCAACCATGGTAGCTATCTTTTCTGAACCACAGAGGAGTCATTTCTGTAGCTTCCAGCATCTGTAGCTTTATGTTACTGTCACTGGATTCACTGCATCACTTTCTGCAACAGTAAACTCCTGTTTTCAGCAACGCTGTCCTTAAAGCACTGAGCTACAAGCTGAGAGAGGAGGTAGACATAATGCACCACTTTAACAACATATAAGCTAGCTTTACATAGGTGATGGAGACCAAAAACCTCCAGGCTGTGATTTTGTTCAATCTTACTTCTTCTTTTTTTTTTTTTTTTTTAAGACTAAAATAAAATATTGCTAAAGTCTCCAAGTAGGCAGCCTGAGTTAAAATCCAACCTGTGGCTCACAGATGCCTGTCTACGAAATCCAAGGGCCAAAAGCAAACCAACAAAAACAAAAAAGAAAAGGGAAAAAAAATTCATCCATGATCATCAAGTCACAAGAACCGTGGCACTAAATGACACTGATGTTGGGGATTTATTCATCAGCAAAGTTTTTGCAAAGCCTGAAGGAGAGAATAAAAGAAAACAGAATAAACTACAGTGGAGGATTAGATCTGTGTCATAGAGGAAGAGGTTTTTAAATGTCTTAGTGTTATATACATGACAATGAGAAGAAAGCTGTAGAAAAAATTCAAAAGAATAAAATTAGAAATCTGCAAGATTTAAACTGTAAAGAGACTTAACTGGTAAAGCAAGCCAGTGCATTGAAGTTTAAAATGACCAAAAAACAGCTAAAGTCAATAAACAAAAAAAATAATAATAATAAAATTCAAATTGGCAAATAATAAAATAAAGTAGATTTATGTATTTATTTATGTGTTTATTTATGTGTTTATGTATTTATTCATTTATTTTTATGTATTTATTTATTTATTTATTTATTTATTTATTTATTTGGGGGGGGGGGGGGGGGGGTGTTAAGGTGCTTTGTGGTTACTAAATGTTTTCCAAATTAAAAGACATATGTCCTTAGTACCACCAGTCTACATAGACAATAAATATAGTAAAACTATATATTTCTAAGCTTAAACATCTGAAAAAAATAAAAATACAAACATAACTCAAATCTAAAACACTAACAAATGATTCAAAAACAGAGCAGCACAACCAACCAATCATCAAACAACTAACCAAGCAAATTGAAGTTGTAAATTTACCACTCAAAGAGTCATGTAGAGGTTATTCCAGGTTATGAATGATCAATAAATGAATAACATAAAGAGGATATCAGCAGCCTACTGCCTGCTCCTAAATGATAATTCTAGAGCATCTAAACTCAAAGCAGCGTTAACATGAGCACGTTCAGGCTGCCTGTTAGTCGCTCTTCTCCATGACGTATGATGTGGTGCTCATGAAGACTGGGAATTCAGCTTTTAATGAAACATACATTAAAGCGCGACTTTACTAGATACTTCAGATTCCTCGTTCTAGTGCAGGCAGCTGGCGGCTCTTCAGATCTACTTCTTTCATATAACATGGAGACTAAATGCTGAGTACAAGTCTGACTTGTCTCGTACATCTTCAACTTTGTTGTCACATCTCTACACTGCGATCAGAATACCATCAGAGGTTTTCCTTTTGCCAGTGTCGTTTTTGTTTTTACTTACCCCCAAAGTGACAAACATTTCATCCCAGCAGGTCTGAACTTCAGAATCTATTCACACAATGTATTTGTCATGGCTTGAATCTTAGCCACTCTTCCTACTTCTCCTCCTATGTAAACCCTCTCCCAGCCCAGCACACCCCTCCTTCATGCTGTGTCTGATTTTACCAGGGTTATATGAATCCTGTCTGATGCTCACTCTGTTCTGAACCTCACACTCTTTGCTGATCCTCTCCCTGCCAGAAGCTTTGGCCCATGGAGGGGCAAAGAACTCCTAGAACAGAGCTGTACAAGCAAGTACATCTGTTTTGACGACGAGGGCCGAAAACACTCAAGCCTCAAATACACCAGATATGTCTGCAGTCCGACTCCATTATGTTGCATGTCAGCTGCGTTTGTCAGCCCACACCGGCTGCGTGTTCAGTCCGACAAGCTTCATGACTGACAAACAGCTGGAGTCACAGACCGAGCAGTTCCTGCTCTTCCCACTCCATTGATAAGTCTCTCTTCATTCACGTTGAGCTGTAAAACCTCAAACCTGTTGACTCCTGGTCTGGCTCCACTCATCATGTCCGTTTGTCATCATAATCAAGCCAAATATAAACTGATTTTGACAAAGTTTGTTTTATTTTGAATGTCACTGGGTGTTTTTAGGTAGTTTACGGTCATGACTTCCTTGATCTCCCCTGTGCTGAATTTGTGTATCACAGGGCCCCAATTGGAAAAAATAGGACAGCTGTGTATTTGCTGCGACATGATGAAATGGATCCAGTGTAAATTGGCACATTGACTTGAATGGAAACCTATTTGACCTGATCAGAGACGGACTGCAGATGCATCTATTTTCTGCAGTTATATTAGAAGAAGCATCTTTAGGGCTGATGATGACCAACGGTTTTGAAACTAACTAAACTGCCTTAAAATCCTCACATGGCTCCTGCTTTGCATTGAATGATGCGCTTTGTTCTATGTAAGTTTGGGGACTTGTTTAAATACTTCAGCTCAGAGAACTAAAGCAGCTACATGTTGCATTGAGCTGCTGGTTCTCACTTAGCAAAACCTAATAGAAAACCACCTGGAGAGCATTAACGTTTAGACCACAGTTCACAGAGAACATTTCAATTAGTGCTTCATCTAAACTACCCGAAGGGCATTATTTTCTCAGCTGGTTAGCTACCTTAACTTCTCACCAGGGTTAAATATTCATTAAGAATACATTTCATCACTAATCATTAGAGAGCAGAACTTTATAATCAAGCACAGGATGCTGCAAAGTGGAAATGAATACAACAGTTAGTGCATATATTCACAAAGATAAACCAAAAATTAACCATGTAGCGGTCCTCTGGCATGGTTTAAACGATAGACTCTTCAGCAGCGCCTTCATTTGATGAAGCCTGTGAAGGAGAAAGAAAAACAAAATGTCCCTCGATGACTGCCAGCGTCAGCTGATTTCTAAGAACACGAGACCTGACCATCTTTTAAAGCCCACACTTTGGATCTGACTGCACACTCCAGCAGCCTCCCTCTGAAAGCAGTCAAAAGCTTCCACTGGTAACATAATCGTTGCTTTGTATAACTTTTTTTTTCACAAAGGAGACGTCCTTTCAGGCATGGTGGCATAATTTTTAAGGGCCAAATAAAAGATTGCACTTCCCTCCTTTCAATCGAACATTAAATGAGCAGGAGTGTGAAATGATTCCCCTTTAATGTTGAGTGTTTTTGCTTTCAGGCGTTTCTCCATTTCACATTTTTATTTGTTTTGTTGAGGTGAACTGTGATGGGTTTGGAAACTGAAATGGAAATCATAATAGCCAGGAGCAATGCTGGCCATCCTTTTATGGCCTGTTGAAAGAAGAATAATGCAAAACTCTCCAATGCTTCTTGGTTAAATGTGTTTGAGTTTTACCAACATACAAGAAGAATACCTTGATGTGTATTCAGCGGAAGCCAACACACAGTACGATTCATAAAAACTTTAGATAGAAATGATAAAAGTATTGCTTTAACAGTCACAGCACATATAGACTTGTTCAGTGCCCTGACATGTTTGTTTGATTTATGACTGTCAGGATCTAGAGATTAGCTTCCTTTGTTGAGGTACTGAAATAATAGACCAAAGAATTAATTCCTGAGATATCTACTCATGAACACTATTTCACTTTTCTCCTCTCAGAGAGATACCTTCAGAGTTTTCATTTTGCTTTTGAGTCATGTTTCCTTGTTTTGATTACTTTGACTTTGGTTTTTGGAGTCGAAGCTTTAAATTTCTTAAATTTCTCAACACAAAGGAAAAAACAAAAAATCCCAACCAAAGAGAGGCTGTTTTGTACGGGAAATATTTCATATGTTTCTAAATTCATTCATCAAGATGAACACATTCAGACATATTTTCTCCTTTCCAGACTAACTCATTGGTAAATTATTCCAACCAAATGAACCATTAACACGTATTAACCGCTGTCCTTTGACACAAATGGGATCATAAAAGTAAGACAATCTGAGCTTCTTATTTAATAAGTCAAAGTACAAGGCACCAAAAACCTGTCACAGGCAATCAGAAAAGTTGAAATTGAAATGTTTAAAAATAAATTCATGCCAGAGAAATTGATATCTTGAGTTTCGAGGGAGCCACCTGAGTCTGTCATACATTGTTTAATGCTGTGTTTTATTTTTGTTGTTCCAATTCTTGTCAGATCATCAGGTTGTGTTCTTAACACTTTTGTTAAACATGGAAAATGAAAATGACTGATGTTAGATCTAAAACGCCGTCTCCGCCAGGTGGTTCAGTTCAGATCTTCTTGGCACAGCACGCATTGTAAAGTGTTTCTGCTGACTGAAACCCAAATAACCGAGACGGGCTGACCCACTTTTTGGGACCCTTCCGTTGGGGTGCCAGACTAAATCTGATCTGATCCCGTAAGGTGGAGCTACAACACTGCAGACCGTTGATTGGCCAGAAGAATTGTCACTTATTGTGCGACAGTGGCTGTATTTCTCCTCGGCATACAGCGTTCGTTAAAACAAAGCTTGATTGTTCTTTGTATCAAAGAGCCACATGGACATCACAAAGAAGACAAATTTCTTGATGTCTTCCATCGTCGCTCTTTGTTTACTGTGTCGGGTTTTTCTTCTCAACTGGATTTATTTGTGGAGTACTCTGTGTCGGGCTGCTATGGTGTCATGGTATTATTTAACTTATGCAGCTATTGGCATTTGTAATTTCTCTCTACATGGTCACGCATTCACATTTATCCTCTGCTGTTTTTATTACACACAGCAGAGTTCCGTCCAGATGTAAACATACAAACACATGTGCACAAATGCAGACAGACAAGCACATTCCATGTAGTGGACAGAGAGTCAGGAAAAATAATGTCATAACCACCACAAGAAACGCAGAAAACAAATCCACCTTTTTTATGTACTACCTGAAGATGGTAAAACTGCCCCCAGCAGCCATAGCAGACTTTGTCCCCTAAGGCTGTACACCTGATGAAAACACTGATGTAACATTGTGAAAACCCAACTTTTAAGTTCAAAATGTTTTTAAAAAGAAAACTGATACCAGAGAATATTACACCTTGAGTTAAGAGGTTGCAGCTCAAGTCGATTAGACGTTGTACAACAGTGTATGAAGTAAGAACAACACAATATGTTTCTACCGAACCTGTTTTGTGCCTGATCAGTTTTAGATGAGTTATGTCAGCATAATCCATAATGTTTCTAACACTAAAAGCCTGGAGTGAAACAAAACACTAGCACTCAAATAAACATTATTTTTAAATAATGTGATCCCTGTGTGTTTTAAATTTTAGTTCAAAGCCAATCCACACACCTCATTTTTTTTTTCAATCTACCAACACCATTTTTATATCTGCTGTTGTTTTAAAAAAAAAAAAACAAGGTTTGGGATGATGTTAGAAGAACATATACTGCAGCCAGTCACCAGGGGGAGCTCTGAGCATTTTGGCTTCCGTCTAAACCCCATTGAGCCAACCCATCATCAAAACCTAGACACTGTCCTGTGAGCATCATAAAAACCTAACACGCCCTCTCAAACATGCAAACCACGTCATTAGCATTCTGCTGGAATACGTTAGCATACTGACGTTAACATTCATATGTTCATGTGACTATAGCAGGCTGAGAATTTGTATTAAATGCACACATTGGTGCATCTGCTTGTGTTAAAACACTGTGTGCCCAGGTTTACATCCCTAAAGGGTGCCGTGCATAATGGTGCATAGCTTTGCTGCTTGGGTATGCTTCAGCTTTCAGGTGTGTTAAGAAGATTTCTCTGGGCCCTGAGCAGGGTTTCAGAGAGCGTTAGTGGGTATCTGTTGTTTACCGTGTCTGTGTCAGGGCTGTATACGCCAGCAGAGCAAACATGCTACACTTTGACAAAATGAACAATCTCGCCTCAGTCCAGACACTTCTGGCGGCTCATCCAGCTTCATCTGTAGGAGGTGGTCGAACAGCTGTATCTCAGTACAAGCTATTATAGTGTGACTCAGGTGGTAGAATGGCCCCTGGGTTCAGCAGCGAGCAGGAGGCTGTAGCTATTAAAGCAGTAAGCTGTGAATTAAATGCAGACAGACTCAACAACACATGCCCGAGCATTGTTTGACCAGCGGCTTTGAGGCAGCGGACAGAGACCGTGTCTGTCCAGAGGCGGCCGACTCAGCCAGAGCTAGAGAGATATATTTTTTCTCTTTGTGTTGTGTTGTTTTGCTTTGACAGTCTTTGCTCATATGTGCCTTCCAGGAGACGAAGTGGAAGACAAGAAAATATCCATTACAGTGTCTGCGAATAGCTTCAGCAGCAGGGGTAAACCTTCTATTCGTGCAGCACGTTGTGTTTCTCAATCTGTAAGATGTGAAGCAGAGTGAAAATGTATTTTTAACACCGTGTCACAGGTAAATATTTCATACCTGCAACTCATCTCCTCTGCGAGCTAATCCTGACTGCTCAACCATCCATGACAATGAGCTCGTGTGAGCTGGGTTTGTTAGGGGACAAACGGGAATTCTCCCTCAAAATGTGAATTATATTTAGTTTCCTGCCACAAGTTTTAAGCATACTGGTGTTCTAGAAATCCTTCAGTCCTCTACATATTGTGTAAATGACTAAAAGGCACTTAAAGATTTGGAGTCGTTCTGGGCGAGCCCACCAGTCAGTAACTCAGAAACTGTGATTGCTGCAAAACTGTCCCCGTAGAAAGTAAAGTTAAGCTACTTTGAACCAGAGTCGTGTTGCTAGATTTACAGACACCAGATTTCATTGACACAATTGGTAATTTAGCCTCAGAAATCACAGGAGTTTGTGGTCTACCCCTGTCATAATAAGTTGGTGCTGGTTAATAACTTGGGAGTCTAAAATGTTAAGTATGAATCTGACAACAATCCAACTCTTTTCTAAACAATCAAAACATCACAAAAGCAACAGATCCATGCAGCTGTAGACGTGCAACTCCCTGAGGTAAAATGACTGTTTTTATGAATGGCGTCTGGTGGCTTTGAAGAAACTGATGTAACAACTGTTTGTGACATGAAAAAATCTGTCTTCCTCTGTCATTAGGGATCTTTTCCCTGATGTTTCCAAACAAAAGAACACTGAGTCTTTCACCAGGAACATAAGTTTTTTGTTGGACACATCTTCTTTTAGGCACAGTCACTATTCACCAAAGATGAAGCTTTAGCATTTCCTTTCAATTCCATGCTGGATCATACAGTATACTCGGGGCGAATGACACAGAACATCCTTTATTTATGTCCTGAAAGTGTCTCAAAGAGGCAACCTCAGGTCTCAAAATGTGAAGCATATGCAGAAATCCTAAAAATTGCAGTTCCTGGAGTGTCCATGGGTCTTGAGGAACTGCAGAAACACAAAAAACACACACACACACCCATTCAAAAAACAAACCCTAAAAGAATTTCAGTCTAAATTGATCATTTCTCTATTAGCACACACTGTACAAGCACTCTGTAGCCATCTGAGAAGAAGCTAAAGGCCTGTCTCCTCATTTCATCTTAACTCAAACAGGTCCAGGTTGAGCAGCACCTTCCAGTTCATAAATATGAGGCAATGGGGAGATGCTGTGGGCACTAAGCCAAAAAATCCACTTTCACAGCAGATAAAAACTTGTTTACAGTCTGGTACAAAAAAAATGTTGCCCACCTGAATAGCTAATTTCCCTAACACACACACACTGTACAGGGGGTGAATTTATTCCTTATTCTGCGGGTAAGAAGATATTATAAACAGGAGTTCGCTCATTCAGAGGCACAGCTCAGCTGATTGGCTGGCAGGTGTCCTCCGTGTGGCCAATTTAGCCGCTGTTGACAATTAGCTTCAAAACTGTGTATCAGAAACAGACGGGTGATGTCACAGAGACTATGTCAATTTATTGTACAGTTCATCTGAAATTTGAAATTTCACTGTACTTGTTGCAATGACAAATAAAGTTCTATTTTATTCTGTTCTATTCTATTCTATTCTATTCTATGGCCTTAAATGCTCAGTTTTAGTTTTTGTCTCTTTGAACCCAATGAGCCCCCTCGAACCCCACCCCTCTTTTCCACAGTGGGTTTTGATTTTGATTTGATTTGATTTGATTTCATTCTGTCAAAAAAAAAAAAAAGTACAAAAAATAGAAATTTTACATATAAATGAAAAAGGAGCAGAAAGAAGAAAATTTCTTGTTATGTCTAGCCCTTCTCTCACAAAATATTATTTACAAATCACCTAGTGCAAAAATTAAGAGGAACTGCAGGCCAACATGCAATATTACACATCACCTCCCCCCACCAAAAAACCCCCCCAAAAAAACAGACAAAAACAAAGATCCACAAAAGATCTCTATGTATACTTCCCTTATTTCCAACAGCAAGAATAGAGCGTTATCAGGCATAGAATCAGAGGACAGTATTAAAGCCAAGCATAAACCAAGGATGCAGCAAGACGTTTGTAAACGCTAACTTATTACCCATATGTCAGTTTTTCTCTGGTTTCAGACGTCATTTTGTCATCTGCGTATGTGGAAATTGAATGTGTGCAAAAATGTGTACATTTAGATTACTGCGGGTAACAACATGCAAACAGAAGTCAATAACATCCAGCTACATGCAAACGTGAGATCCCAGAGGTTCCTACTCAGGGTAAATCCATGACAGGGTTTTAGAAAGGAGAGCTCTTGCTGGAAAAAATGAAATCTTATCAGGTGTTTTTGTCTTTTTCAGTAGAAAACATCTTTGGAGACTTGAGCTAGACCTATGAGCCACATTCACCTGACCAGTCTAGTTGTTTAACAACTAAAATGATGTCTGAATTGCTTGAAACAAGTAAAAAAATAAAAATCTGCCAATAGAACAAGATAAAAGTTACTTGTGTTGAGACATTTTTTCTAGATTCAAGCAAGTTTTTGAGCAATTTCTCTAGTTCCATTGGCAGATTTTTTGAAATTGTTACAATGAATTCAGACCCGTATTTTTGTCCTTAAACAACTCAAAATAAGTCATTTTCTGGATTGGTCAGGTGGATGTGGCTCATATCAAGTATACATTTCTACTTAGAGTAATACAAAAACACTTGATCAGATTTCTGTTTTTTATTTTGCAGTGTTGAAGTAGAGGGTGTAGATGCCAGGTGAGGGGGCAAGTGTTATTATAATTACCTAACTTGTGATGTCACAAGGTGAGCACACTCTGAATCGAGTACCACACTAAGAACTGGGTTGGCTTATTTCACATTTAGTGGGTGTAAGACTCCAGAAACCTAGAATATGAGCCACAAAAAGAAAACAGAGACTGTAATGTATTTTCTGATGACATGTATCACTGTAGTAAAAGTGTTTGCCTGTAATTAAAACCTTTCTATCATCATTAATCAGCTGTTGCACCATATATTACAACACTGTTGTGCTTTTCCCACCATTAACTCATTTAATGTGAGCCTGACTTGTGCATCTCTCAGTAAAGTAGAGTTTGTTTAGAGTGAGGAGCACACAGATATTGTGCTACAGAACAGTTTGTATCACTTTATATCCACTGTCAGTTTGAGTTTAGCCGACACATTGTCTGTTTTAGTTGTTCTTCTGCGAGTGTAAAAGAGTTTGAAAGATGTTTCCTCCACACACTGTCTGCATCTGCAGCAGTGTGGTGATTTGTAGTGAGCAGCCTGTCTAGTGAAGGCTTGATATTGAATTTTGCAAAGAGTATGCATCAGTTATGAGCTCTGGAGAAAGCAGAAGTTTTTTTTTTTTAGTTATTTATTTTTTCAGAGTGTTAAAAGGAAAAAGTTTGACATTTTGGGGAATACAGTTATTTGCCGTAAAGCACAAAAGTTAGACAGGAAGATCACTAACAGTCTCATCTCTGTGTGCTAAATATGAAGTTGCAGCACAGCCAGCAGCTGGCTAATTTAACTGGATACTCACACACTGAATGTTCCTTGGGCTGGACCAGTTTCCTGGCAACAAGCAAACATGGAGGAAGGTACTGATCCAAACAAAGCGACGGTTTGACACTTTCTCTTAGCAGATTAAAAAACAGGATACAAAGTGCTAATGAGCTAGCGTTAGAGGTGATGGTGGGTCCGAGCATAGCGTTGCATACTTACAGAAAGTTATTTCTAAGAAAAAACTTTAAACTTGCTGTCTAACTTCTGAATAAAGAAGCAAATAGTGACATTTTAACCAGTGAAACGTCTCACATTTCTACCTGAAACCTTACCTCCTGATATTTCTGTGAAAAGCCTGAGAGTATCACCTCTCTGTGCTGGAGATGGTCAAACATCAGACTTCCTCCACAGGAGGCAGCTGTTAGTGACTTAGGTCAGATCCAGTCTAGTCATGTCCTCACAAAGATCTTTTCTTCCCTGAGTATTTGGCTCCAGGTGAAGGTTTCCTTCATTTAAAATCATTCCCATTCTCCTCAACAGTGGAATGCACTTTGTCATTTTATCTTTACGGTTAATGATTTTCAGTTGGTTTTGCCAACCTTTTTTTTGTTTGTTTGTTTTAAATGTGCCTTATTGATAAATTGGGAAAACTAACAGATTAAGTTGGATTATTTGATTATTTAAGATAGTATTGAATAAATCTAAACTTGGTTAATTTAGGTTGGTTTGAGTTTGGTTGGCATGGGTTGAGTTATCTCTGGCCAGACAAGGTTAGCTGAGGTTACTTTAAGTAAGGGTAGTTGTTTGTTTGTTTGTGGGGGTGGGTTAGTTTCAATTAAAGCTTTCACTAGACTGAAACAGTTGAGATGGATTGGATTGATTTGGGGTGCATTAGCATGAGTTAGGTTAGATTTGGTAGAATTAGATTAAATTTGTTGTATTAGTTTGGATTGGGTTAGTTTAATTAATTTTTTACATCTATGTTGGATTGGATTGGTTTGGATTGGATTGAATTGGGTTGGATTGGATTGAATTGAATTGGTTTATGTTGGCATTGGGTAAGGTAAGGTCAGGTTTACTTGGACTGGTTTTGGATTGGGTTATGTTAGTCCTGGTGAGGTTAAGTTGGGTTTGGTTGTATAAAATTGGTTTTAATCAATTTTGATTGGGTTAAGTTAAGGGTAGGCTTGGGTAGTCTTCAGATAGGTTCAGTTATGTAAGGTTTATGTAGTTGGGTTGTAGTGGGTTGGTGCTGACTCACATATGTTGGGTCAGGTTGGGTTGTATGAAGTCAAGTCAGGACGAATCAAAATGAATCTTGGCTGGGTAATGTTAGTCTAGGTTAGGCTGGATTTTGTCGTTAAAGGTTGATTTGAACCTATTTGGGTTGGGTAATGTAGGGTTATGTTGAGTTAGGTTGAATTGATTGTATTTGTGTTAGATTGTCTCTGGTTGGTATTGGTTATGTGAGGTTTGGTTAGGTTGAGTTGGATTTGTTTTTTAAAGATTGATTTAATTTTTTGGGGATTTGACTGGATTGGGTTTAATTGAGATGGGTTAGGTTAGGTTAGGTCTGATAAAAACAGCCAGTACAGGTTCAGACTGTTTTTGTTAGTGTTGTGTGTCTTTTTGCTTATCCATGCTTAAGCTAGCTTCATATTTTAAACACCAGAAGTGCTGTTGATGTACTGTAATGAGTCCTTTCAGAAGAGCAAATAAACATGTTCCCAAAATGCCAAACGTTCCCTTTAAACACACAGATAATGCGGCCATTATAACAAAGAAAAGACTCTTTGGAGTACTGGGGAGACGCTTTGGCCGAGTTAATAAAAACTTTGAAGCAGAGGGCTGAGAGCTGAAGTAGACCGAGAGACAGAGGCATTAAACCTCTCAGCCAGTCTCATTACAGGTCTCATACCTCTTCAACAGCTGTGGCAATCAGAGTGGCATTTTGAAAATAGCTCACTAAAAGGCGAGGAGAGTTTCTCCAAGTAAGATAATAATGTTTGGATGATGCAGAGTTTGGAGTCGTGAATATAATAAAAGGACAACAAATCTGCCGCCTGAGCCAGATGGTGAGGATTTAACAGAGGAAGAGAGGAGATTTTTAAAGGGCAGATGAGAGTTATGTTTCCTGTGATGCTACCCACTAATGTTCCCCAGTTAAACTTGTTGTACTGATGTTAGCTTTACTATAATTCAAACAGCAAGACAAAAAACAAAGCAGACATACGGAAAAAAACTGCATGTATGGTATCACCCATTACACAGCCTGAAAATGCCTTTCAAGAACGAAAATGAGATGCCACTTTTGGCAGACAAAAAAAAAAGGAGGCCGTGACACATGGGGATATTTCCTGCTGGTAATCCAGGGTTTTTTTTTTTAATTATTATTTGAGAGAGGGAGGAAGAGACAGGCAGAGAAAGCAGGAAGAAGTGGTAATGAGAACACAGTGAACTTTTAATTGTCTCCATGTTTTCACTTTGAGCTGCCTGGGTCCAAAGCTGGATGTCAAACAAAGAAGCAGAACACCACCCGACCTGCCTGATGTGCACACGAGCCAGCAAAGTCTGCAGCGATTCAGTGTATTTTGCACAAGATTTAATCAATGCGAACACAGCGGATCAATGTGCTCTTCCTTCCAAATTGGAGTGGAATTTTGTACTTTCATGTCCTGCAGGGATCTGTTTTTTTATTTATTTATTTTTTTTTGTGATTATGGCAACAGAGGCGGGAGAAGAAAGCATTCATTTTCCTGTAGATGACAGGCGCAAGTTATACTTTGCAATTAAATTTCACTCCTGCAGAGCGTTTCTCTGAAACCACATCCACAGTCTCACAAGTATCTAATCAACAGTTGTTATTAGCGTTAATCCAGGAGTTGTTAGAAATTAAAATTACCTCAAGAGCATTTTGCACGTGCTTTAAGTGGGAAAGACAAAACAACCAGCTGAGTGAGGTAGCGCCTTTTTTTTTTCATTTATCTTTTTAGGAGGTGGGCGATTTCTATTCTCGCCACATCAAGGATCCAGTTTCTCACCAAACACTTTGCTCTCTGCAGCCTCATTTGAATAGAACTGCTGTCTGTTTGTGCTTCTGCTCACAGCTTTGTGGCAAACACGTTTGGTATGACAATACACAACAGAAAAACAAACTGTCAGAGAGCTGCTCGTGGAAGTGTTTGCTCTGCCATGGAAAGTAAGACAGCTGGGGGGGCGAGCAAAAAGGCGTTTCTTGCCAAATAACATTTCCTATTATAGATACAACCCAGATAACAGCTAGGTACGCTAATAAAAACCAAAAAGTTGAGTAGTGTACTGTCTAGTTTTTGCTTCTGGCTCTGTATCCTCTGTAACGTGTTCTCGCCAAGACATTATGCTGAAATGAAAACTGCACTGGCCAAGTCCAAGATAACAGCTCACGAGACAGAGAGAAGTCCAAAACAACAGAGGAAGAAAACTTCTTCAGAGCAGACTCAAGTATTACAGCACTCGTCTCTCAGTCCAAAGAGTTGTTTCTTAATCTTTTGGCCAGAAATTTAAAATTTTCTTGGGCCTTTTTGATAAAAGTCGATCTGTTGAGGTGAATCAGTGGGTAGGCTTATATGTCCTCCAAAAGTCTGCACAAACCAGATCACTGCAAGGAACAATGACAGTACAGACTGAGCTAAGAAGTAAAAGTACAGAAGCTTGCACAGGTATAAAGGTTAAAGTTTGAAGCATCATTTCTTATGGTAAGAGGATACTAATCTCAGGAAACAAAATGTGATGTGACTCAAATGAAAAGTCTTTCAAAGCACATCATCTTCTTACTGCATGCTCACGTTGCCTTTTTAGACGTGTAACTGTGAAAAATAAACTTTTCACTGGGGAAAAAAAAACAAAAAACATTTTTTACCTCAATGATGCTGCTTTTTCTGTCATTTTAAACTTAGATTAATTCTACTTGAGCATAAGAAGGTTTTTTTTGTTTTGTTTTGTTGTGTTTTCAGTCTTCATTATGTCTCTCTGGTGCCCTTATGGTATCTTTACATGAGTTATAGCTTAAAATTTTCCCACTTGTCTTTCACTGGTGTTTTATAAAAATAAAAAAAATAAAAAAAAAACACTCTGTTTTAGCTGCTGTCTCTTTAAGGCTCCCTTGTTCCACAAACTCCTTCACTCTGATTGGCCAGCCCTCTGGAGACCTGTTTGAGAACAAAAGCTATAGGCAGACCTTTGTGTTTGAGGTCCTTCCCAAGATCCTTGTGTTGACGTTAGCAAGTCTGGTGAAACACTGGTGGTGTTTTGAGAATGGAGTGTTTTGATGTAGAGGTTTGAAAATCTGCACTAGTTTAATTTGAGCCACCTGCAATATTACTGTATATCCATGTTTAAGATATGGATTTTATCCAACTACTATTACAGTTTGCACAAAACATTTAAAGGTGCAATGTGAAGCAAACTTAAGCAAAAAAGACTTGTTAAAAATGGAAAATAATCTTTCCATGCCATGTTTCCACAGTAGTTTAGAATGGACAAGCTAGTATCATATGTGTTGTAGTGAAGAGTGAGTGGCTTTACAAGACACAAAAAACAGTCATTTTGTGTCAAAGAATTTTTATGATCTATGTATATTTTTTTGATAGTAAAAAGCAAGGATGGGCAGTCCTGGTATCAGGTATCGGGCTGATACCAGCCTTTTTCAAGATATCAGTACTCATGAAGACTGCTGATGCCAGCAGTTGATACTCAAGGCAAAAACATCTTATGTCAAGCAAGTCTTCTTCACCAGTAGCTGTCGCTACTTTCAACGGGTTGACACCACATTTATTTTGGACTTAATGTCAGAATGACTGTGCTGTCTGTGATCAAAATGATCTTTCACTGTGAATTTAGTTTTTATGTATCAAAAGTACCAGTAGTATCAGTACTTGGTGAGTACTCATACTGGTATTGGTCTGGAAGAAAGTGTTATCCAACATCCCTAGGAAAAATCAACAAATGGAGAGTCAAGTTATCTAGGAATGGGGAAAAAATGTTACAAGTTATGTCAGGCTTTTTGATTTTAAAATATCAAAATCTGGATTTTTTTTGATCAAAAAAAAAAAATCTTTTTTTTTTTTTTAATTCTTTTTTTTTTTCATTTCAGTCTTTGTTAATTAACTGGATTAGAAAAAAGTTACCTTGTGTTGTCACTAGCCACGGTTACATGAGGAGTTTTTCGTCTTTCCGAATGACTTTTCTGAAAACAATCTCTGGTCTACATGCACCGCTATAATCAAACAGAATAGTCAATGGGGCATGTGCAGAAAAACGTAAACATCACAAGATTTATCAAAGCTGGAGGACGACAGTTTGTTTATCACGGTGTTGCAATACTTCTAGTTTGTCGTCCGTCCAGTCTTGATATTATGTTCATTTCTTTCAAAGTTTGGATCAAAAACAAACTTTCCACAGCAGTCCAGTGCTGACGGCTCACCGCCATTTTTAAAGTTGAGGAACGTCTCTAGGTGTGTCTTACGTCATATCTGAGCATGTGCTGAAAGAATGTACCCTGACAACTTTCCAGTTGAGTGGATACATGATACCTCAATCGGGTTGGGGAAAGGAATATTCCACCCCTGTGAAACAGATTAAATGTCCATTCGGATTGGTTCTTTTCTTTCAGAATAGGGTGTATACAAAGGTTAGATTCTTTCCGTTTGAGCAAATAAACCGAATGCAAGCGGAATATTTGGGTCCATGTAAACGTGGCTACTGACTCAGGTCAGTGCATTTAATGGGACAATATGTCTCCTGATATAGTCTGTAGACATTTTCATTATTATTCAACTTTTTTACATTGTCTGGTGTTAAAAAAAGCAAATTCAAAATCGAAAAAATTGTAAATATTGAAGAATCCCAATTTAAATAGAACCATTACCCCAAAATCTTAATAGAATTGAATTGCAAGCGCATCGCCCCAGCCCTAAAGTTATCATGCATCACAGGAACGTCTTGTCCTCTGGGTCCACAGTTGCCTCATCAACAAGAAGAATGAGCCGGGGAGGGAGTGGATACAGTGGACTTTCCCTCTTGGTTTTAAAACAAGAGTCAATATAAAATTGTCCCAAGCCCGCAGCCTTGGAAGATGCTGGATGTAGAGAAAGCGGGTGGGAGGTTTCTGGTGTCGGGCTGCAAAACTTTATATTGTATCAAAAGCTTTTTGTGGGTTTCCCCTCCCAATCATACTTCCAGTGAGTAAAAATGATCACCCTGGGTTCACTGCCCGAGCATCTTTTATGGACATTGCTGTAAAATAGAAAATATGTGATGAGTGTCTTTACTGCAAAGCACAGGAGTTCAATCATGAGGGAAGTCAGTGATCCCTGTAAAGACTGCAGATTTTCATTCAGGTGCATTTTTACTCTTTTGCTCAACTTCCACCAGCTTTTGTTCCATTTTCTAACTCCAGAGTGTAAGCGACATCAGCTGCTGTCATTGTTCCTCATGCTACAAACACTGACAGATACCAGAGAGGGAGGAAGCAGCAGTAGTCGGCCAGAGGGAGGATTTCTGCTGCAGCCCACATCTGTTGTGTCATAGAGGGAATTTGAGTAAGTAAATGGGATTGAGTTTCTTGGATCTTATCAATTTGGATACATAACGATAGTTTCCCACTCATTTCAGAAGCACTTCTCAGCATTACTTTGTTGTGGCTGTAAATTTCCCTGCGGGTGAGCGTAACTGTGAGAGGAAAAAGTGTAAATCTGTATTTCACACACATCAGAGAGTGTTTTACCCATCCTGAGTGGATGTTATGATGTTGAACAAACACAGTTTCTGGCTTTACAAGCATCAGAATGTGTCATTAGAGTGTGTCTGCCCTCGTTTTGGCACAGAAGGTATGAAGCGTGAGGCTGATGAGGGCTGACAGTAATGGTCGCTGCACATAAACACAAATGGAGAGTGTTGTCTGTGGAGAGCGTATTTAAGTCGTCCTCAGATGCGATTATACCATCCCTGTGGCTGTGAAGGGATGTACAACATAATGCAAGACAACATCTGGATCTGTGTCCTGAGACTGAGAGGGAGAGAATCTGACGTGATCACTTAGAACAGGGAAAGTGTTTCTTTATATCACATTTTTAACTCACTGATGAAAAACCTGCCTCATTGGTGTTGCGTCTGTAGAGCAATGGGAACACTTCCTTTTGTTGAAAAATAATGACGATAAGCACCAAACTGATATTAATATTCCACATAGGCCCACAGCTACGGGCTGAGAAACCTACAGGACAAAGGAGGTTGTGGACTCCCGATAAGTGATTCACTTAGTAGCGTTAATAGAACATAAATATTTCAGTTACCTCCATACATTAGTGTGACATGAACACATACAGACAGGGAGACACAGAGGGAGAAGCAAGAGCTTCATGTGCCAGATCCCCCGGCTGTCAGCTCATCAGCAGTTTTACTATCAGTCAGCTGTTACTCTTTCATTTCCCTCCTCCTTTAAATCTGTAGGAATAATACCCCACAGCACGAACCACTGAGCACAGTCACACATCTTCAGAGGCTACCTGAATCGCAGACACACATGTCACAGAGCAGGTGAGGAGGTCTATATTTTGGAGACTTGTCACAGACGGAGTGGTGTGAGAGGAGAGGTGATGTTAGGTGACTGTAGAGACGGAGGAGGAGGAGGGAGCTGTGTGCAGCTGTGTTCACTCAGAGTGGTTCTCGCCTGGCTGCTGAGACCACTTGTAAGTGTTATAAACGAAGAAGGACCGCTCTGCTGTAGTCTATCATGAGCCTTTTTTTATGGTGAGTCTAGCAGACACCAGGACAAAATCCTAATTCCTTAAATGTGTGAAACTGTTGAGGTAGACCTTGATTAGTCTGAGCTGTTTGGAAGGTTCAGAGGGGATCTGTAAGCCACTCAAGGAGCACTAGAGTCAGGACTCTTTCCTGGGTCCTGATTACCAGGACTCGTGACTTGACTCAGAGTCGCACATCGGTGACTCAGACTTGTACGGACTTAGCTTTGGCTAAATGAAGACTCAGCAAACAGATAGGAGTCATCGGATGTAGAAATATTGATATAGACATTTTGACGTTTGTTAGATCATTTTGTACAGTTTTATATCTTTAAATATTTTTTTTCAGAATGGGGACTAACAAAGAGGCAACATCTGGTTAGTAAAAATGAAGCGTATGTGGAAGGCTAAAAGTTGCTGCTCATCGAGAATCAGCTTGAGGCTGGCTGCAGAAAGACCACGTACACACCCAGCCTCAAAAACAGACTTTTACAGCATTAAAAAGCATATTTACAGCCTGGTTGGCGTTTTAGAAGTTATTAGGATTATTTGATTGTCCAATCAGAAACACAGCTTAGGTCACGTGGCTGACTGGTGACCTGTAGTTGTTCAAATGGAAACTCACAGGCGGTATCATAGCAAATGTGGCGGTGTTCGCGGATTGGCTTCATTTCACGTTTTTTGGAACAGACGGGTGACGTCACAGAGGCTACGTCCATGTTTTATACAGTCTATGGGGCTAACGTGTGTTCCTGGATAAATATGTCAGGGTAAGGAGACCTTATGAATTCTGTAATTAGCTTAATTTTAAAGGTAAAACATCATGTTGGATACATCTCTGATAGATCTCTGTTTTTCTATTTCTGGTGTTTTATAAAACCCTTATTTCAGCCTCTATCTGAAACATTTAGTTTTAGCTGCTGTCTCTTTAAGGTTCCCCCGCTCCATAAACCCCCTTCACTCTGATTGGCCAGCCTTTTAGAGGCCTGTTGGAGTGGAGGTATGGTCAGACCTTGGTGTTTGAGGCCCAACCCTCTGTGTCATGAATGAGTTAAGGCTGGAACACATTTCAGGATTCTTCAAACCTGCATACATTTAGAGAGCACACATTTGATGATTACAAAAGACAGATCACAGCAGATCTTTTCTCTTTCAATCTTACAGTGTGTGGTGTGCACTCTGGAGCAAACCACACACTTACTGATTCTTCAGCAGAATATCAGTTTCTTCGTGCTGAATATACCAAATCTTGCGTAGTAAAACGTGACTTCAGTTTAAACAAGCATGACAGAAGAATGACTGAAAAAGCGATGATCGTTGTTTTTCAGCCTTTTAAATTTCAAAAAATAAAAGCACCACAAAAAGTCAAACAATTCTGGAAAAAGTCGTGAAGAAGGCTCGGATATGGGCTGTAGTCGTCAAAAGAATTACAGACAGATTTCTTACTTCCTCTTTGGTCAGTCAGCTGAGTCAGCTTGCATCTTGATTGACTTTGCTCCGGTTCACGTGACATTACGTGCTGTACCTGCTCGGCTCCTCTCAGACAGCCCCACACACTGCAGGGATTTTAGTGGTAAATATTCAACATGTTCATTATTTACGATCTCTTATCCAGAGGCACCCGAGTGGTTCCGATTGGACAAAATCACTCTTAACACACCCCACACCACAGGAAAATCATGCACGATGTCATTTGCAGACATCAGACAATCGGGGCCTTTGCTGGCTTTGATCGTTAGGGGGAGATTGGGACAAAAATTAGCATGACTGTCCTGGGGATCCAGCGCGGGATCCTGTAGAATCCCGATGAGATGACCTCATCATTTCAGCAAGCCTTTTGAAGATGTAGTGCCATTTTTCATAATAACAATTAGATACATTTTATTTGAATGGCGCCTTTCAGGACACTCAAGGACACCTCATAATAAAATGTACAAGAATTGAAATGCATAAGTACAAAGCAAGGTAAAAATACTTTAAAAACAATAATTAAGAACAGATAGGGAGGATGAATCAGACAGTAGGCACATTTAAACAGATGTGTTTTGAGGTGAGATTTAAAGATTGAGAGGGAGTCAATGTTAGGATGTTTTGGTCAGTTCACAGAAAGATTTAGGAATTTCTACATTTCTACATCCATTTTTCTAGATTTAGGGGTTTGAAAGTTTGCACATGTTGCAGGTTGTTTAAGTTTCAGCAGTATCAGGAATCTAACATTTGAGAGCACGCATACTGTTTATTTCTGACCTCTGACATGTTCCTTGAATATGGTTGTGGGAACAGTGTACATGTAGCTTCAGCATGAACCAACCTGTCAACAAGTGTTTCACAGTCATATTTCTGAAAACCCAACAACTTGGAGCTAACCTCTAATCCTGTTTCAATGCACAGGTCTCTGACATTAAAGATTTTGCATGTATTTAAATAATCTTCAGCGTAATCTGTCCAGACTCAGTCAGGTTTGGAAGCAGTCGAGGAGGAGGTACCTTGATCAGCATTCTGGCCATGCTGACTTTCGCTGCACAGCACAATGCATCTCCAAATTGAGTGCAGCAGTGTTATCCCTTTGTGGTTGCTAAGCCTTCTGATAAACCACTGGCAGACAAGGCTCAGCTGGATGTTTCATGTAATCATCGCTACCCAGATTTTAACCTCCCTTCAGGAGATTGGCTCCCACCGATAAACTCCTTGGAACGATTGTGAGAGGCTGTATCAGTCTTTATAGTCGGTAAATCAGTCTGTTTTTGTTGCCTACAGGGGAGGAGACTCGCCTTCAGACTCAGCAGAAAACAAACACACATTTCTTTAGAGCACGATGATTCTCTGACCTATCACAACTTTATTTTTGTCTCAGTTTGAAATGCTGCGAGAGATGAAAATGAGTGATAGAAGCCGGGTGATTATTGAAGGACAGAGTGAAAGGAGAGCAGGGTGGAACAGAGGGGATATCTGTGCTTATAGAGTTCAGCTGAAAGGATGATACCCCGATGGAGAGATAAGAGAAAGAAGGGGGAAAAGAGGACATTGGAAAACGGAGAAGGAGCATTGGGAGAGTGAAAGAGGGGCTGAAAACAGATACCATGCTGAAGGAGAGGATTGCAGCTCCTGCACATTCAGCGATGAGGAGATAGCGGTGGAGGGAAAGCGTTCATATGCAGGGCAGATAGAAGAGGGGAGTATGGATATCTGTTCCTGTTGATGCACTGTCAAAGACTGACTCCAGTGTTGTGTATTCTGATCCCAGCCAGCTGAGAGATACCATCATGGAGTCAGGACAAAGAAAGAAAGGTGGGGACTGGTGGGGGGAACGCGAGAAGCCCTGGAGTCTCTCAGTGTCACAGAATATTAGATAAAGAAATTGAAGTGAAACAAATGAAGTGGCCCACAGAGTGAAATCCACTTAGTATGCAAAACTTGCTCCTAATAAGCACACACGCGGTTTTTGGATAAACATAAACAAGGCGAGTGGGGAGAATGACACAAATAAGGACTCGCAGCATTTTAATGGCTGAATTATCATGATTTTTTTATGCACGGAGTAATGCGTCCCTTCGGTTCCAGGATTAAGTATGACACACACAGCTGGGACCAGACTGAAGATGTTGCTGGGAGCATGTTCCGCTTGTCTAGCAGGGTTCATCTGAGTCTGGCCTCCAGCCAGCCCTCACAGCCCCCACATGCTGAGCTGCATGCTGCAGTGTCACATCGCACAAACATTTCCCCAACGCCGAGTGCACATCAGACCCGCAGCCCACGCTGTGTCACACACCATGTGCGCAGCTGCCCCACGAGGATCCCTCACACTAAGTGAATTTGGAAAAGATCCCCATCCAGTTCAGAGTATGAACCCAAACACTCAGCAGCATACCAACAGCAAAATCATGAGTCTGATCTGCTTCAAAATCATCTTCAAAAAGCTTGTTTGGCATCAAAAGTCAAATACTGTCAAATTAATGCACTTCATTTAGCAAACTGATTAGTCACAGTGGAACAGCAGCTACCTGGTTAGCACTCTCTCTGCTGTCACAGCTGATTAACAACAGTCACAGGTGATGAGTGCCCACAGCTGCGGCCTTTTATTGGCTGTGAGACTTTTTTTCAAGCCAGTGATGATCCATTTTTCTGCAGGTGTGGAGCATCCCAGATGGAGCGAAAACAGCACCAGCTAACGCAGCAAAGCTATTATTTAGCTTTGCTTTAACGGTTTACGTTTGAAGCCATTGGTGCATAAAGACGCAAGGCTGTTTTTCAAACCGTAGAATGTAGAAGGCACTACATTCTACCTACTGCTTTTGCATGTAGTATGTAGTATGACTGTTCTGTTGGGTCTGTTTTGTAGTACACTACTCTATTTTTCAGTTTCAGAAGGTGGAGCTACAGATGATGTTGTTTTTTGCCTTTAATATCAATATACAAAACAAGCTATGGGCAGATTTCTGCATTTAGTTATTTTGTTAATCATATAATCATATCACACAGAATCATCATTCTTGATTTCTAATCTTACAACAAAAGTTATAACGTTGACTGAAAATAAATCTGGATTTTTCATTTTTACAGCTGATGGGAAAACCACTTCCATATCATCCATGTATGGTTTAAAAGGGTAATTCATGTTTTATATGGACTTAAATGAAATTGTAGAAATTAACACCTCTTTTACAACTAGAAATCACAAGATTTACCAGTGTTACTTTCTCAACACTTCACTTCTATCTCACTGACCGTATGACGTTAGTGCTGTTGTATTGTAGTTATAATGCTCACTCATTTCACTAGATGGTGAAAATTCACCAAAACCTGCCACCTGCATTGACAAACAGCGTCAGCACCATGCATTGTGGGAAACGGTATGCCAGGTAGACTGGTCTGTTGCATACTGAGAAATTTTCCCAGATCAGTAGGACATCCAGGGATTTTGGCATACTGCAGATTTTGCAAGTTTTTGCATACTGACTACTACGTACTAAATCTGGCCAAAATAGTAGGCACTGCTAGTGATGTAGGTTTGGTAAACAGCCAAAGTCTTAAAGTTTTAACTCAGTCAATTGGAAAGTTAAGTGTTCTTATTTGTTTCCAAGTGTACAAAGCTTGAAAATGTGGGATTGAATTAAGGTCGTTCTGTAAAGCAGTTATAAAGTCACCCTGAGCTCAGCTCTTTGGACCTGGCATCAGTATTGTTATTAAGTGATCTCGAGATAGTCTCCTTTTTTCAATGAGATGATCAGCAACAAAATGTGTTGTTGCTAAATAAAGTTTATTTTCCAGTATCTGTGGTCAGGCTATATCTTCCTGGAGATCATGAATCCCTTTACAGTACAAAGACCTAAAGTCCCTTTGATGACACTCGCAGACTCTGACAACTCTTAACCCAGTTGATACCATTTGGAGCAGTGAAAAAGTTGGACAGAAACAGATTTCATATTTACAGTAAAACTAGAGTATATAATCAAACAGTTATCTGTCTGGATGTTGTCAAAGCCACAGACAGAAAGACCCAAGGCGCAGGAGCCAGGAAGAGATCAAAATCAGAGTTCTTTATTCCGAGCAAGGTTTGGCACACAGGTAATCAGTCCAACAGGCAGTGGTACAAGTCCAGCAGGCGGGGCAACACAAAGAATCAGAGACAGGTCAAATATGAAGAGGCAGGATACCAATATGCTGGAAAACACAAGTGATAATCTGCCTGGGAGTAAAGGGAACACCTGGGTGAAAATACCAACAGAGAGCCCCCAAAACAAGACACATGAGAAAAACAGCTGAGAGTTGTTTACTGTTTGTCAAAGTGAGTTTTTTAGGTAAAAGTTGCTGTTTTTGGTGGTTACCTTACCTTACGTAGCTTCACAAACCAATTTCCTCTGCAGTACTTCCAGTGCTGGTGAATGGGCTCTGGGGTGAAAGGGAAGTAGACGTTAGAGTGCACCCTAGTTGATGAATAGTGAATGTCTGTAAGAATACGTGGGGGTATGTTAGTACATTTTCTACAACTCTACAATTTTATTTAGTGTATGCTTTTGTCAGAAGCGACAACACAAGCAAGAAACTAGATTGTAGGGAAAAACTTTAGTATGTACGAAAATGCTTCAAGTTTCATTGGCCACAGGTGCTGCCATCTAGTACCACAATAAGTGCTTTTTTTTGTTTGTTTGTTTGTTTGTTTGTTTTTTAAAATAATGTAGCAACAACTAACCACAACTTGTAATTCAATTAAGGGTGGGAGAAAAAAAAAGTTTATTGGGACTTGTTTGAAAATTTCAAAAATCAGAATTAATTGTCAAAAAATCTTCTTTTTTTTTTTAGATTCACATTTTTCACTTTAGTCTTGTTTATAAACTCAGCTAGAAAAAAGTTACCACATTTCTCCAGCAGAGGGTGAAATGTTTCTCTCTGACTCAGGTAATGTGCATTTTATGGGACAATATGTCTCCTGTTATAGTCTATAGACATTATCATCATCATTTAACTTTTTCTCCATGGTCTGATGTTAAGAAAGCAAGCTAAAAATTGCAAAAATCGTAAATATTGAAGAATTTCAATTTAAGTTGAATCAGCACCCCAAAAATTGTGATAGAATCGGATCGCAAGAATAGCATCCCAGCTCTAAATTCAGCGTAAAAAATATCATTCAACAGTCAACAGCATTTTCACATATGACAGAAGCATTCCTGAGCCATTATTCCTATAAATGGCATCATGTTTGCCACTGATGTGCTGGGATTTCAGTTTTAGATATAATCAGCATTTGTCTCATCTAAAATAATTATTTGCAGTATCTCAAATTAAATTCATCCATAGAAAAACTCCTCTTTCGGATATCTGTGTAATTTGATTGTTGGCTGTCATAATGCACAATAGTTTTCTGAAATGGGTTTTGGAAATAAACATTTAACCAGTGAGACAGTTAGATTATGAAAAGATTAAGTTTTTATACATTTTCTTTTTTACCTAGGATGAAATCTGTTGCTAAAATCCATAATATTCCCTCTGGATAGAGGAAATGATGTGTGTGTGTGTGTGTGCCTAACTGTGGATAGATGGAGAGCTATTGTGTCTGAAATGCTCATTTTGACAGGAAAGAATTGAATTACACGTATCTGTAATTAATATCTCCTCTACCTATTAACCGCTGAATTGGCTGCCATAGACTGAGGACTGCGGGTGAATATTTTCTGCAGCAGATGCTGAGAATTGCCAGAGGGAGTGAATGAAGTTATTAGCTAATGCTACAGAGCTTCCATTTGGCAGAGCATTCAGAGCTGTACACAAGGCTCATATGAGAGTATTAAATATGAAGTTAAGTCATTATTCTTGATTACGTTATCACTGAGGTTAGCTTTCCTGATATTGTTTATCTGGGCCTGGTTCTATCACTTTAGACCTTTAATTTTGAAAAAAATCTGAGGGATAGAAAGCAAACAGTGGTCAAAGGGAATAATTCAATGATGATTTGATTTCAGATGTGAACATTTCTCTCTGATTTCCGTAGTTTTCAGCTGTCCCATAATCTATACGTCTTTACTATTTCAAGGCCCATTTGAGGGGTCTTTAAGTACGACAGATAGAGACATCATGGTCTTGGTTTAACTGAGTTGGACCAGTTGGTTTTAGCTGCTTGGATCCTGAGCCACTTGTAGCTGGCACTGCCTGAGTCCCTCAGGGCCTTTGCATAGACTCAGCCAAGGCGAAACAATGAGCCAAAGCTGGGAGAAATCACACCACAGGCCCCGCGCCAGACAGATCAAAGAGAGCCGGAGAAAGAAAATGAGAACGTGGGCTGATACGTTCGCATCAGCATCTCTGTATCTCTTCCAGACTCCTTTATTGAAGCTACATTAGAGACACATTAAAGGACAGGATTGAAGGGCTAAGTGAAGACTGTCTGTCGTCAGAGCTTCGTGGAGCTCTGTCAACAGCCACCGGCAGGAGCCTGAAGGGGAGGGGGGAGAGGAGACAAACAAGGAAACAGGCATCTAGGGACAGGAGCTGAATGGCTGTTTGTATTCCTGAATGCAGAGAAGTGACCGCATGGCATCGACATGACCGAGCACTGATTGGAAGAAACCCCTGACACAGAGTCATCCCAGGCCACTTGGAAAAAAGGCTAAGCTCTCTGATCTCCGCCAAGTGTGAAGAAACCTGCGAGTCAGAGCGTCTTCCTGGTTTCTCTCCTTTGATTATCTCACTTACAGAAGCAGCAGCTCGGCCCTGACTCAGACCAGCAACAGCTTCCTTTAAATATGAAACCGCATAACTGTTTTGTAACAGTGCTTTTCTTTGAGCGCCAGCAAAAACATTGTGTTTATGTCTTTGTTGGATGTTTATTTACAGGAGATGAGAGGAACACTGCTACAAAAAAGATAGTTGTGCTCAAGACTCCAAGCAGACACGTATCCATACATTATTCTTTCCCTTTCCCCTGAGATGCAGACTGATTTTTGTCCTCTTTCTTTTCAGAATCTTAACTTGTTGATTCATCACATTTCTTTTTGTAATTAGCCGTATTATGACATGCCATTCCCCACCCTAACAGCAGCTGAAATACACCAGATGCATCTGCAGTCCATCTCCATTCCATCACCGCAACAGATCAGATAGGTTTCCATTCAAGTTAGTCTGTCAACTTACACTGGATCTGGGATCTTTGGTTCCGTTTTTCCAGACACAGAGCTGTGATGCATTAATTCAGTGTCATGACTGGAAACTACCTAAAAACACCCAGTGACTTTCAAAATAAAACAAACCATGACAAAATCAGTTAGTATTTATGTTTACTGTGATGACAAACAAACATGAGTGGAGCCAGATTAAGAGGTTTTACAGACCAACATGAATGGAGACTTATCAACGGAGTGGGAAGCGTGGGAACTCCTTGGTCTGTGACCCTTGCCGTCTGTCGGTCACAGGGTTCGTTGGACTGAACACACGGCCACTGTGAGTTGACCAAGCGGCAACCTCCGGCCTGGGAATATGAGACAATTTAGAAGTGCTAAAATCTGCTGTTTCTCGAGTGTCCGCTGGCTCCGGAAGTAGCGGAAGTCACATACACACTTAGCCAAAAAAAAGCCATTTTCAAAGCAGAAATTAACCTATTTACAGCCTGGTTCAAAAAATGTCTCCTATCTGAGTCGCTAATTTCACCATCGGCACCCACTGTATGGGGGGTGAATTTTTTTTTAACTCGGCTGTTCGGAGGATATTAAGATGGCGAGCTCCCCCAATAAGAGGCACAGCTGAGGGTCACATGACCGACAGGCGCCCTATGGCTGTAGCAGGCTGTAGGCGAAGCCCTTGCCACCACCAATATGGCCGCTATAGCCAATGTGCTTCATTTTCTGTTTCAGAAACATACGGGTGACATCAGCGAGACTATGTCCATTTTTTATACAGCCTATGGAGTTGACAAATGCAGTCAAGACACAACTGTATGGAGTCGGACTGCAGACGTATCTGGTGTATTTAATGTGTCAAGAGATGAGTCAAAGTCAGATTGTGTATAAATAAGAATATTTGGAGTCAAAGTGGTCAGATCCTGGGGTAAAGTACTCCCTTCCTGACCCCATTGGTTAGTAAGGGACGGAGGCCTTCGAGGACCAAAAGCACATGTGATGCTTTAAAAGTTTAATCCTCCATTTGTGAAGTTTTACCATCAGAAAAATCTATTAAAGCAAATTCTTCAACACATAACAACCAGTCTTAGTTTTCATCTTTTAACAAGCGCATTCTGGATGGCTCTGTTTTACTGAAAACAGAAATGTGCATTTCTCTGAGCAAATGTTTTCTGTAAACAGGTTTTGAAAAAACAAGTGAGGATAAGGAGTGTCTTAGTTTTGCAACTTAATGTTGAACCATTTGATTAGAAGTGCCTTGAATTTGAGTTTAACTTGAAGATTGGAGCTCGTTACTCAAATTACTTGCACGTCAAAACCAATTTTCCCCATTGAATAGAAATGCTAAGAATATGTTTTGGACCCCCCAAAAACAGCAATTTTTATTGTTTCTTTGTTACATGTTTTTAAACAAGAATAATGTGATTTGATATTGCATAAAAACACAATCCAATAGGATGCTGACTGAGGTTAGGGCGAAAGGCTGAATTAAATAACTGAATCTTGCTTACTGAAATTTGCCCTTTTTGCCACTCTTTTCTCACTTTCATCTGCAGATATATATAAACCTGGTCAATTAAGTCTTTTTCATCCTCTCTTTTAGGATGTTTCTAAAATGAGTTAGGAAAGTGTCATTAAATAGCACCAAATTATACCAACTTTTTATAAATGTTTCTTTTGAATTAAGTCAGAAGGTTTTGCAAGATAACTGCAAGCACAACACTGATGCTTCCACTGTGAACTAACCACTCAAAGTGAACAAGTGAGACACGGGATGCTGGGCATTTACTGTAGTGTTTGCTGGGCAGCAGTGGGGCATCTTAACCTGGCTCGTAAACCAAATTTTGGAAACCAGCACGAAGCAAAATATAATCTGAGAAAACTCGTTGGTTTGGACACTCATAAGTCAAGGTACCACTGTAACGTCAAACATATGAGTGTTAAAAAGAAAATCTCAATAGCAACGGCAATCTGTAATACTACCGGGCTGGGTTGGGTTATCTCTGTTGAGGATATTTATTTACATTAATTTATTGAGAATTCAATCAATATGAAAAAGCCTGGGTTCAGATTGTCCCTGTCAGCTTTTTCATCTCATCACTTCTTTATTTTTTTACCCAAAAAATAAAAAATCCCCTGAAAAAAAACTTAATATTGCCTTTGAAGAAATTGTCTTTCAATCAGTTAAATTTATTTTTTACTTAATTTGCAGGTTGACACATTTTTGTTTTGTTTGGCTCAGATAAAAGTTCCTTTTGTCCCAAACTTCTGTACTCCAGATAGAAAAGAATCACATCGTCTTAGTTTTCTGCTGGTTTTGTTTCTCACACTTGGAGTGAGATTCTTGGAGTGAATCTGCAGACGTGAATCTCCCTCCACCCCCCCCTGACTCAGTTTGTCTGCTTTCAGCACAAAAACATTGCATCAGGAACAGTAGACTGTTGTTTATTCATAGTTGTTTCTTCTGTTTTCCTCGTCATTAATAAAGATGAGGAGGTCTGATTGTGAAAAAGACTTTGTGCATTAGGAGACAACATGCCTGAACCCATTCCCCAGTCTGTGAGCTGCTTCAGGCTATTGTCACAACCCAGTAGTGAGACGTTCATCAAGGCGCACTTAGTGAAGTTTAGAGGTTACATCAAAGGCAGACATGAAGGTGTGAGGGGAGTTATTTTTAACACTTGTGTACAGGATTATTTCATTTTTCACTTCTTACTCTCTTCACTGAGCCTCTACGCAACAAGCAAGTTTCTTCATCCATCACACTGACACCGAGAGGGTTCACTGTACTTAACAGAAATAGAGTTAAATGATGCAACCCTTAAGTCAGCTCAAATAATGCCATCGAGCTGAAAAAGTAAATTCAACAATCAGCGACACACCAGAAGAGACTGCAGTGCAGAGAGGATCGTGTCACATAAACATCAAAATATCTGCATCTGATTTAAGTGAAATTATACTTCTTTATTTTCCGTTTCAGATTAATCACACCATCTTTAATCCTTTACAGTGTAAATACCTGTCAACAAGCTGTACAAAAATAACAGTTTCTGGTTAATTTATGATGAAATCTTATTCAAAGTTGAGCAATCCTCCCAAAGCTGAGTCAGAGTAAAAGTTGTGAAACTGTCGGAATATGAGCCTTGCAGAGGAAAAGCAGCACAAGCATGCATTGAGCCATTTAGCATGAGCCTTTGTGTCTATAATCCAAGGCGACCTAGATGAGAATAATGCCAGCTCTGAGTTTCTTTGAGACAGAGACTCTGAAATTTAACAGTAGTTAACTAAAGCTTGTCGACCTCAAAGTCAGATCTTAGAGGTGATGTGAACTCATCTGTTCGGTGAAGGATCACCACTGCATCTAAAACCTGCATAGACAGCTTACTTTCAAAGTTGACTTTTGCTACGCTTAATGTATAGTGAGCAGCTGAAATTAGAATCCTGACAGGGTGAGTAGGACTGTCAGGCCAGGTGTACTAACACATGCTGTCAGGTCTCACACATCAGGTAGCTCAAGATGTTAGGTAGCTAATTCTGTCAGGTTAGGTTGCTCTGTCTTAACTTACCCTGACAAGTATCAGTAGTGTTTTCCAGGATAAAGACTCTGTTTGCCATGAGCACCATCATCCACATGACAAGGTGTGTTCTCATTTTGGAGAGCAGATCTTCTTTTTACTTCTTATTTTCTTATTAAGGTTGCAAAGTGATGGGATAATGAATTTACTCATTGATATGTGGCACTGTTGTTTGAAATGTGACAAAAATCAAACTTTGTAAACTCAGTTTGTAGTTTGGTGTCTAGAAGGTGAGCAATTGTTTAGCGCATCTCACATCTTGGTGCTCTTTTTTTTTTTTTTTTTTTTCCTTGTCCTGTTCAGCGTCACGACAACAGAATTATGGTCTGGCTGCCGTATTGTGCAGAACACATTTGCTTTTCCAAAGGGAGCCGTTAGTGTATGAAGCTCCCCTTGAGTGTTAAAATTGTACTCTTTATTAGTGTTTTTTTTTTTTTTTTTTTTATATATATATATTTTATTCATAAATACACATACATATATATACATACACACACAAATACGTATATATACACATATATACATACATACGCATACATGTATCCATACAGTTTCCCTCCCGTATATTGCCAAGTTTGAAGATTACTGCTTAACCAGAACAAGGTGATATCAGGAAAGAAACAGTGATAAAGGGAAAGATTGTAGAGAAGAGACTAGACAGAGGGGGAGAGAGAGACAACAAAACAACAGTAGAGAACAACCACAACAACTGAACAAATGACTACAGACAGGAGAAATAAACAACCAGCTACTGAGCCTGAAAGGAGACAGTATCCTGAGGTCTTTGACATCATAATCACAAGAAGCACCTGTGGAGAGATGAACTACACATATAGGGGTACATCTCGGTGCTCTAAGACATAGGGATGGGTACTGGATTAGGCACTTTTATAGGTGCCGACCGAACTTAAATGCGTCCCTCTGACTGTGAGAAAGTGGAACAGTAGGTGATTTTCCATGCTGGACATGAACACAGCATTGCAAGTTTATATAAAGAGAAATAAATAAGTTTTATTGAAAAACTTTGAGATTTTATTATTAAACAAATTAATATTGATTATCATGTTAGCACACACAAAAGTACTAAAAATTGGTACCGTAGAGTACCAATACTGGTTGACAGGTTTCAGGCATTGGTACCGTATCATTACAAATGTGAAAGGTAGACATCCTTACTAAGATGTGTCTGTAATGTGTAACAGTATTGGTGTTACTGCAGAAATAGCATTAACTCAGCATTTGTTCATTTTCACTTTATTGTATGTATGAGTTTGTATGTTTAAAGTGACCAAAATAAACTAAACTGAACTACACTAATGTGCAACATTGGGGAATCCTAGTAATGTCATACCAGCCCTTATCTACCAACTCCAGCCTCACCAAGCAGAGCTAACTTAACCTCACTCTTCATTTTATTGATAGACCCTCAAGTTTGAACAGACCACTGCAGAGTAACTGCTGACTGTGGGTTGGATGGACATTAGCACAATCAGTTCAGCCCCTGTTTTAGCCCATGCTCTATCACTCTCATTTTTAGCTTTCTTCTACTCTGACCTCATTTTTCTTTTCATCTGTCCAGCTCCAGTGTCCAACATTACCACAACATAAATACAAAAGACAGATCTTGCTTTGAATGCTAAACTTTTGTCGGCCAGTGAGGTGTCATCAAAGGGACTTTAAGTCTACGAGCTTTAGATGGATTAATTTAGACCCAACCAAAAATACTGAGAAATAAAGTTCAGAAACAACACTTTTGGGTGTTGCTAATCTCATTTTAAATCATGCCTTTAGAAAAAACAGGATTTCATTTTTAGATAGACATCACTGACCTAGTGACCTACTGAAAACAACATCTTTCTTCCAGGTAACTCAGAAAGACTACACAGAGCTGCATCTGTGTTGGACACATGTAGGTTGATGCATTGGTTGTGATAGTGGGTGAAAAGGGTTTTGTGCTATATTGGGAGCTTGCTTTGTCAGTCCAGCTCCCGTGTCCACCATAACTGCAAAATAAATCTAAGAAGTCCTTTACTTCAGGTAAAAGGACAAATCTTACTTCTAACTTGCTGGACTGGTTTGTTCTATGTTTCAGTTCGGGAACTTTGTTGGATCTGTAGATAGATTTGTTTTACAGCAAGATACTTTCATCCAGTTACATAACAACATCAACATGAAGCCACACAAAACAATCAGAACTGAAAAACTAGTACAAAACTAAAACATGGTACAAAAGTACTCTGGTTCCACTGATCATCGTTTGGATGGGAGAAGAATATCATTAAAGGAAATACACAAATAAAAAACAAGATAAAAGCAAAATTTAAAGCAAATTAACAGTAAATCTTCTTCATCTCAGTGATCACAGCAGCAGCAGCAAAGATGTTTTTGTAGCTCTTCATTCGTCCTGAAAGGCTCCAGCTGATGACTGCATTAATATCACAGTTTCTTTAAACCATCAAAAGAAAGTTTTGTATATTCTTAACTTCATTTCAATGTATTAAGTCTAGAAAGTTGTGCTAATTAAGTATGATTCTCTCAGAGTTAGATGTAAACAAAGGTTGAACTTTGCACTGATGTTAAGTCGAGTGAACAAGCAGAGCCACGCGACACATTCGTCTGAGGCGTTTACAGAATCAGTGTAAAACTCGGCCTCTCGTGGCTTATTGCTTAATTACGCAGCCCTACACTTGTAGACAAGTCGACTCTCTGCAGGCTTTCACCATCCTGCCGAACTGCAGACAGCAGCTTAGACACGGGCCGGATTAAATGAAAACTAATAATGTGAAATGAAAGGTTATCAAAGGGTGCCTAATGAAGTAATGTAAAACAAAAATGTTCTCTGAAGACACTGTAATCCTCCGCAATGACTGACTGATATTATGTACGACAGACTTTCACTCACACACACACACACACACACTAACACAACACTCCAACTCCTCTTCCTTTCCCGCGCTGCAAATTAAGGACTTAATCAACACGCCTGATGAAGTGAGGCTAAGGCAGATTTAACTAGAGGAAAATAAAAACAAGAGATGATACTCGAGTGAGGAGGCGAGATCGTCAACACATCAGAAGAAAAATTCAGACTTATTAAAGTTCATGTCATCACTGCCGAGCTGTAGCCAATCAGAAAGCTTCTTTTGAAACAGATATGAAAGCCTCTGACTTTAAAAGTCATATTTTTTCAGAGGATTTGTCACAAGCATCACGTCGTTTCCTCTCAGAGTCATAACTCAGTCATCTCAAAAACACACAGACATAATACACACCCTGCTGCAGTCAGCAGAATCCACTTTTTACGAGTGTGTCAAATAAACAGCCATAAATCTCTGTACACGTCTTATAAAAGGAGCTCATTTAGTCGCTCATAACCTCAGAGTCTGACTCGTCATCATCATTATGTTCCTTCAGACAAAATAAATTCAGGTTATTGTGCTGCAGAAATATGATCGTACATGATGCAGTTTATCTAAATGTAAACCTCGTAGACAGAGTAAGGAAGTCTTGTGGCTTAAATAGACCAACAAGTTAAAAGGATGCTTTGTCAGCTGGTAGGAATGATGATGTCTGTATAGATCAGTGCAGCTCCAGTTGCCTGCCAAAAACTAACTCACATGTGCTGCCTCATAAGGGGCGTTCAGACCATGCACAGCGCAGTTCATACACACATCGACATGCAAATGTTTGTGTTCACCTGCTTCATTTATAAGACCCCAAAGGTGCAAATCCAACTTGCCTCAAGTCAACTTACGCTGAATCCGCTTCGTTGCCGTCTTGCTGTGTCCCTGCTTCAACAGGTTGCAGCTTATACGCAACAATCCTACTTTTTCCAGATGCCGAAGCATCAAATCTCTGTAGGGCAGATTGTGTGGGGCAGGAAGTTATGGATGGTTAGCTACCTAAGAAAAACAAGTGACTTTTGAAACAAAACAAACCGTGTCAAAACCAGATCATATTTAGCTTGACTCCAACAACAAACCAACTTGATGAACGGAGCCAGGCCAGGGGTTCACAGGTTGGAAGCCCATAATGAACAAATAAATGCCTTTTTTATCATTATTATTTTTTAATAAATTGACTTCAAATATGCAATACAGAACTTCCCAATTACAACTATTCATTTGCACAACATAATACATGAATGAATTCAAGGAAGCCAAATACTAACAAAACAAAGGAAAAGAACAACAGAAGTAAATTGCATTTTTGAAAAGAAGTGAGCAGAGGTGTAGCTTGTTAGCTCCCATCCCTTTAGCTAAATGTAAAAAAATATATACATATGCTGATGTATACTCATATATGTTCATATAGATGTCCACATATGCATACATACATATGTGCATGCTTGCAAACAGGTACTTATATACACCTACATATATACATACACGCATTTAAATTGGCTTGTCTGCCTCTCATTGCCATGCTTCTCAGTGGAGTGGAAAGTGTGGGAACCCCTCCATCTCACGACTACTGCTGCTAGTGCAATCTGAGGTATGCAGGCAACACTTCATGGAGTTGAGTTGGACCAGAGACACATCTGGTGTATTTGGGCCACAAGCCTCAGTATGTTGCAGGTGAAGCCACTTGCAGTCATAGGAGCAGACATGTGAAGAGCTGCAGGAGCACACCAGAATTCACCCAGTGTCTTAAAGAAAAAAAAAATATATATATATATATATATATATATATATATATATTTGCCGCTTGCATAAACTGTTCAGTGCGGTCCAAGATTCAGTTTGAACTAAAGTTTGTTTCTATTTCATGAAAGAAAAACAACAACAAACAAAATGGTTAGATATCTGTTTGGTCTTTGAAGGTAGCTTGATTGGTTCTCAATATCAGTCATCCACTGAGTAGGGTTGAGCATTGGCAAGAACCTCACGATACAATTACATCATGATATCACAATATTCTGACGTATTAAGTAAGGATTAAACAACGAGGAAGCGTGCATTAGACTGTTCTAAGGCATGACGTGGAGTGGGAACACCACGACGCACAGCGGAGTGATACAATGGTGATTTAACTTGCCGAACTAACTGTCAACTGGCGTGCATTAGACCAATCTAAAGCACGTCAGTTGACATTGGAATTCTCACTAACCATGGTATAAGATATTCTACCCAGTTAACTATTTGATTGAAAACAACTTTTCTGTTTTATTGTGTTTGAAATAAAGAAAGTCAGATGCAGTGTTTCATACATATATTTAACTTGAAAACATAAAGCGCAACAAGTTTGTTGCTTAAACTACTGAGTCATTAAATTAACAAATAAAAATATTGGGTGAAAGATGTGGTCAGTTGGTGAAACTGATAAATTTCACTTGGTTTCACTTGGTATTGCAAAAACATGAGTACGATCATTAGTTCATCAGTCTACTACACTGTAAAAATTAACCTTTTTTTTTTTTTTTTTTTGATAACTGACCCAAGAATAGAGAGAAAACTTTGATGTTTACAGCATCAAAACCCACATCACTACATTTAGGAGTAAAATAAGTTGAATATACTTTAAGCTTACATTTGTTATACAGTTTATAGGCAACATACAGCGGAGTAGCTCTTTGGTGCCATTTACCGCAATGGAGGTGCAGAAGGGGTATTGCACTTCCATTAAACCTAGAATATGCATTTTAGTTGAACAAAAATATTGATATTATAAGAATTGAAACATCAATATTTTAACACAGGCCAAAGTATTGCGATGTATTGCCATATCAACACACACCATGCTAAAGCTAATAGTTGGAATCCAGTGGCAGACATTTTCACAAGTCACCAAAATCTGACCTCCTGACTCACTGTCCTCAAAGCGACCTCCTTTTTATTTTTGTTCCCATCAAAGTCACAGTCACAGAGTTCAGGTAAGACACATGTGTCATATTTTCCAGATGAATAAACCTCTGCAGGTCTGTTCGTCACATTTACTGTCTAAACAAGAGTCAGTATCAACAGTAGAATCACTTGTGTGTCATTGGCGGAGAAGATTTGGAAAATGTGCCATGGGTGCCGTATGAAGTGGTGAATTGAAGAAAAAATAAGCAGGCTTTTCAAAGTTATAAGATTAATTGCAGAGAAGCATTGTTACAACAAAAAAAATCTACCAAACACAGATTTATTTACTTTTTGTGCTCAGTGTGTGTCATTTTTGGAAGCTGATCCATTTTAAATTTAACACAGCGTGCAGAAAGTCCCAGGCCCTAAGATAATGGGCTGCAGGTCACGGTGTTGGTGGCACATTGTGGGAAAAGACCAATTATTTACTGTTTTTTTTATTATTATTAAAACAACACAAGTTTGGTCTGCTGCATCGTAAACAGATTCACCACTTACTTCTGGGCTTTAACAAAACTTGTTCCCACCAGCATTCATACCAAAAACTTTCCTGATCAAAAGAAATTTCTGCAAGTTTTACTGAGTTTCCGTCTTAAAGAGGGAAAGAAAGAAACTGGCTTTTGTCAACAATAAACAGAGCGAAGCCGGTAGCTTATTATTCCAGACTCCTTGACTTCTACTCCCTGAAGCATACGGCTGCTACGAGGGAACATTACTTTGCTCTTTCCAGTGAACTGGTTACCTTCACATAGACGACGTCTGGGTCATGAGAGGATGTGAACAAATCAAAACATTGACACTAATGGAGGCTGCATGCGTTTGTCCCCAAAACCTAACCCTTTTACAGATAGCCAGAAGTAAGGGCACGGCTCCGTCTTGCGAGACGAATAAAGTTAGACACTTCTGTAATGTAATGCTCTGTGTGCCTGTTCAGGATGTTGCTGGCTGCTGTGGCTCACTTCAAACTCAATTGTGGGGATGTTTGCCATTTAAAAAGCTCCACCTCTATCTGAAAATGTACCCATAGGCATCACCAATACCCTGTTCCTTTAAAGGGGGTGTTTATTATTATCCCTGCCTATTACCCCTCTGTGAATTTCTTAATTGCCCGCTGCAGGGGACGACGAGCTTGGAGACCTGGCACCAACGTACAGCTAATAACTGTATTCATGTTTTAATAAATTCAGTTCAGGTTTCAGACAGATAAACGTATACTAGTTGAAAGCAGCAATTTCCTACAATCCCCAATAAAGCAACCTATCATACAGTTATGGTTGGAGCCTGTCATCTTTTGTACATGGAGTCAGACATAATTGAAACACCAGGCTTTTAAAATTCCCATCAGTTGTCTCAAAATGTGTCGGTCTCACGCCTTGCTCATTATTGCAGACAATGAGGAGGTATTAACGAATGACCCCAGCTGACATCCAGTTAAAGTTCTGCAGCAGGAAGAGATGATTTCACCCTCATAAAACGCGTCCATGTTCACATGCACCATTAGTTTGCATTGTTTGCCTTCCTTTTTATTCCCTAAATTATAGCCCCTTCAAATGTTTCAAAGGGAAAAATGAGTCCTCACTTTCTCCCTTAAAAGAGAGCAGGCTGATGTGTACCTCCTCTCAGTTAATGCTTCCACTGGAAAGCATTTAGTGTCACTTGTGTATAAATGGATTATGTTTTACAGACGCTGAAAGAGGACTCATTTTGTGCATTGCTAGCACACCCTGCATTCTGCAGTGCTGGCCTTCTGTTTGCCAAAAGTAAAGTTTATACAAGGGTTTGCCAAAAGAATAGAAATTACAGATTCCAATATTTACAACGAGGCTGACGGCCCTATGGATGTGAACCAGATAAAAGAAAACAGGAGGTTACGAGAACAAATCCAATTTTACTTTAACATTTGATTTTTAAAGGCAAAAGATCTCCTTGTATCTGCAGCTCTCACAAAGAAAAACAGATACTAAAAGTGCAGAAAAAAAGCTGTGAATTATTTGCATTGTTAGCTGTGTTTGTAACTCATCTCAGAACAAAGACAGGCCACAGTGAACTGTCAGTCTGAGAACACGCCCTAACTGTGAAAGTGAAATATGAAAGCTCTATTTGTTAACTATTTATTTGTGTCATTTCTGTCTCTAAGTGTGCTTAAACATCCTTGCGCCATCATTACAGACTGATGAAATTGAACCTCTACTGTCCCTCAATTATTTCTTGATACCAGATGATCAGTGTTCAGTCTTTTGCAGTGTTGTGTGCTGTGTAAACGACAGCGAATCAAGGAAAAAGTTCTCCATTAGGGGGCGACATGGGGGAAAGTATCTCAGAATGTTATTGTGGCAGGATCAGGATTGTTTTTCATATTTGACTATTTTGACCTGCAAACAACATATTTAGCCTCAAGTTTTTCTAAATTCTTCTTTCATATGCACCAATATATATATTTTTATTTTCTGCTCCATTCCATAACTTTAATCTTGTCTTGTGTCCTCTAATGTGCTTTTTGAACCCTCACATTTTCACATCATGATGAACACATTTATTCAAAGACGTCAGCTGTAGGAGTTGTTGAGTTTCTGTAGAATATACAGAGCTTTAGCCTCTGCACAGTCCAAATGTTGTTTAGTGAGATTGTTACCAGATATACTTTGTTTTGGTTTTTGACCTTGACAGAAAATATAAATGAACACATCATTTAAAACCATCAGCCAGTGTTACTTAACACAGCAGTAATTTAGCTCATGGTTGACTTGTAGCCTTAGCTCAAATAGGTCATAGATCTGTTATTGTACGTGAACATGGTCCAAAGTCCCTTTGGGATTTCAGCAGAGACGTGAAGGACTGGTTATTATCTTCTCAGACTCTCTACAGCTGTACAACTTGTGACGCGGTCAATGCAGGACAACAGTTAGCGGCACTCAGGCTGCTGCTCTGAGCCGGACATCAAAGAAAAATAAGTGCATTTGGGATACGCAGGCTGCCCCGCAGAGTAGAGACATCTCAGAGATATTTACTACGACATTGGCCACAAGCCTCTGTGATGAGATCATGGTGACATTTAAAACTGTAACATGTCATATCAGAGGAGACTCTTCCTTATACAGTACACAGTCTATTTTCCAAACACATCTCCCTGAAATTAATTTGACTTGACCAGCCTTCTCTCCTCCTTCTCCTCCCGGCAAACAGCAGATCTGTTTACCGCTGATAATCTTATCAGATTCTAGTTTCACTCATCATCCTGCCCCCACAAATCTTCATCTCTTTGATTAATCACCTCTCTGATGTAATGAAGGCTAATCCCAGCAATCTCCATTGGTGTCTGCAGGGCTGAAGATCCGGGAGGTGATGATCAACGTCTCCCGTCAGCAGGTGGAGGACTTTCATGGCCCTGAGGATTACTGGTGCCTGTGTGTCGCCTGGAGCCACCTGGGAACCTCCAAGAGCCGCAAGGCAACCGTTCGCATTGCCTGTAAGCACCTCAGTGTCACTTTGATAGCTGTCTGACCTGATTGTACCTGAAAAGGTTAGTCCTCTTCAAAGCGTGGCTTTGGAGGAGGCATTATTCTTCTTCATGTATATATGAGGGAGGGGGAGAAGGTCAGACATGAAACACAAACCTTTTTTCTGTTGTTTTTCTTTCATGTTGTTGTGGTTGTTCTTTCATGCAGCCTTGTGTTCTTTCTTCCACAGACCTGAGGAAGAACTTCGAGCAGGATCCCCAAGGCACCGAGGTGCCTCTGAACGGCATGATTGTGTTGCACTGCCGTCCCCCAGAGGGAGTGCCTGTGGCTGAGGTGAGGGCTTCTTGCACTTCAGATATCTCACATTTTCTCCTGTGTTGTCTGCAGAGGTCGCTCATATGTCTGCGTCGTTGGCACTGTCTCTCTGTCTTCATGTTACTGGGCGGGCTTGTTTCTACTGCGTCAATCACATCTACATTATTGCATCAAGTTAAGCACTAAACAAAACATTAAGCCCAAAAATGCTGATGAAAATGTTGATAAAATCAGATTATGATGATTGCAAATTGTACAAACATTTCTAAAACAGTTTAAAAATTTGACATTTTGAAAGTCAAAAGAAAAAATAGCTCAACAGTTTTAGAAAAATGTTCCTCAGAATAAAAAGAGAACTGGTTGATTTAATCATCTACAGCAGTGTTTTTCACTTTGTTTTTTTATTGAGCGTAAAAAATTTTTTTAAATAAAATTTAAACTCAAAAAAGGGCTGAAACACAAATTGACTAAGTTCATTTTTTTACTCTGTAGTCCAGGGGTGGCCAGCCAGTCAGAGACCAAGAGCCACAAAAATTACCGTGGTACTACAAAAAACCACATCAAAAATGCACTTCCTCTCCAACTTAAACAAAATAACGTAAAATTTTCAAAGCGACATTTACTGTGTTTGTAAGTGTGTTTCAATTCGTACTTGGAGCCGTGTCAAAGACAAATTTCTGTTTTTACTGCAGAAGACATAGTGTTCCATCTATCTAGATAGCTATGAGCATATCAGCAATGTAGAGAAAAGAAACTGAAACTTAAGTATCAATATCATCACCCAAGTATTGATCAATACTGATCACAATGTTGGCATCAATATATCAATAATTAAGATTGATCAGCACACCACTACTCATAACAATATATATATATATATATATATATATATATATATATATATATATATATATATATATATATATATATACATATATTTTATGAATGGATCAAAGAGCCACACAATGAAAGGCAAAGAGCCACCTGTGGCTTGTGAGTTGCAGGTTGGCCACCCCTGCTGTAGTCACGGTAGTTATGACTAATACTAGTTCCTGAATAAGGAGAATTGAAGAAATTAGGTGTATACTTTATGGCTGATTGATGGATTATCCCAAAACAATAATTGGCAGAATAATGGTTAGTTGCAGGTGTAACATGTATGTTGTGAGTTTATACACCTCAGTTTGCTTTTAGGGGTGTTGTCCTGAGGCTACTTAGCTTGATGGTCAGTGAGATTTGGTGGGGGGTCCTTAGTCTGAAAACATTGAAAAACTGATCTATGGAGTAAAGTATCATTAAAAAATTCTGAGAATCTGGAGAGATTAGGGACAAGGACCAAAAAAAAGACTGGATGGTTGAGATCCTCAGACCTTTAGGCAGCATTGCATTAAAAATCAACATGACTCTGAAGTGGAACTCACCGCATGTCAGTGAACACAGTTTATTTTTCCATCTACAAAGCAAAGTCAGGCTCAAACTTGCAAAGAGCAAACCAGACATAAACCTGATCCCGAACCAGTAGAGACTTCTTTGGACGTGAGCCCATTTAAGATGGACTGAGGCGACGTAGACAACTGTCCTGTGGTCTAGCATTCTTTTTGGAAATCATGGACTTTGTGTCCTCAGCTTTGAAGAGGAGGGAGCACCTAGCTTGTACTCAGCTTACAGGTCAAAGCCAGCAGCCCTGATGGTCTGGGGATCAAAGGAGTCCATGGCATGTGAGCTTACACACCTGTGAAGGCTCCATGCTGAACAATATCTACAGGTTCAGTAGCAACACATGCTGCCACCCAGACAATTAGCTTACATGTTTCAGAGTGACAATGAGAAACCAATGTTCTGCGTGGATTACAACAGCATGGCTCTGTAGTAGAAGAGTCCGGTTGAAAAACCAACGTGTCTGCAGCCCTGACTTGTCACCCTTTGAAAATATTTGGAGCATCATGAAATGAAAACTAGATCAAAGAGGATCCTTCCTATCCAGTTCTGTTTTTGAGAACAGTACACAGACCCCCAGCTCTTTGGGATTGGGATTGTAATTGCTTGAAACACTTAAAGTCACTCTGATTTCATGAGGCGACTTTGTGGGCTGAGAGATTTAGTCAGATCAGTCCTGCTAAAAGCTGCAGTTCTTTAACAGGCCACTTGAAACTAGCTCCAAATGTAAGTTAATTTCCATTGGGCCCAGTTTAAAAAAAAAAAAAAAAGAAACAATTTTAGATCACATAAAGCAGGCTTATAACCTGGTGTGAAACACATTTTGTCTGAATTGCTCACTGCAGCATTCGTGGAAACTATTCTGAGGGTTTTGTCGGTACATATTTGTTGGAGTTATAATAAGGTGAGTTTTATGCACAGCAGCTTCTTTTCAGCTAATTAAACCCTGAAGTGAGAGTCAAGCCTCAGACAGACGGACGGATACCTGAGCTTTTTTACTCTAACAGGCCATTAAAAAGTGATTGTTTCCAGTCCTTCGGTGTGAAATAGTTTTACAGTATTTGTATGTTAGTGCTAATTAGCAGGTTTTCACTCCTGCACCTTCCATTCCTAGCTTGTTAGCTCACTTATTGTTTCTCATTAACTGATTTCTTTGTGGCAGCCGGTCCATGGAGTCAGTTCTGTTGTCGACTTTCCCTGCAGAATAGACGGGCCTCATTCATAAAGACCTTTACCTGTACATGTATAAAGTATAATGAAGCCAGAGCTGCTGTTACTGAGCATACTATGCTGTTTGTTTAGCCTCCCTGCCTCCTTCAATTCACGTTAGAATGAGCATCCATATACAAGGGGTAATATTCATCCATGTGCATCACTCTGTCCTCTGCTGGTAAAAGCTATACTGCTATGACTTATTTAGATGGCATGTATTTATTTCACTCTGGCTATCATCCCCCTCTGCTTCCTCTCTGTGTTTATGTGCCTGTGTGTCTGAAAGAGGGAGCCTGTCATGGCCATTTTAATTTTTACTATGAATATGAAATGAGGCTCTCACGGACAGTCCTGGTGAGTGGTGTGTGTATGTGTGTTGTTGCTGTGCTCTGATGTTGTGTGCCTTCATGTGAAGGCTCAGTGGGCAGATACGTCAATATCAAAGCTGGTGTGCCCAAGCATCTGAAGCTTTGCATTTACTTAAAGACACAGTCCACCAGCAAAAAAAAGTGACAGCTCGAGCGGCAAATTTCAAAGTGCAGGACTGGAACCCTGCCATTACTCCACAAATGACTGACAGGTCTTTGCATTCTCAGAGGAATACGCTATTAATGTGGAAGGCCTTGATCAGAAACAGAGTTTTTGCAGAAACAGAAGACTGTTCTGAAAAATCGGGAAGGCAACTGCAGGTCTGAAAAGTGAGACCAAAGTGAGATTCTATCAAACCTACATTCTTCTTTTTCAGTGACTAATCGATGAGAACACACAGAAAGCCACTCTTATTTCACACATAATTTAGTACCTTAAAGAGAGGGTATTTTGAATTCTTTGGTCTTTACTTTGTTCCTCTTGTGCCTCTGTAGTATTTTCAAGTGAATTACAGCTCAAAAAATCCCTTTTGTTCTCTCTCTAATGTTTAATAAAACTTTTATTTTAGCCTCTGTCTGAAACACTTTATTTTAGCTGCTGTCTCTTTAAGGCCCCCTGCTCCACAAACCACCTTCCCTCTGATTGGCCAGCCCTCTGGAGGCCTCTTGAGGGCAAAGCTATGGTCAGACCTTGGATGTTTAAGGCCCAAAACTCCCAACATGACATGAACCAGTGAGAAGATCCTTATGCGATGACATCATCAAGTCTGGTGAAGACCTGAAGATTTTTTGAACATTATGTGAAGATCTTGCGCTATGTAGTTTTGTCATATTTACATATATATTGAACACAACGGTCTTTCAATAGCTCCATGCCCCAACAGGCCTCCAAAGGACTGGCCAATCATAGTGAAGGGGGTTTGTGGAGCACCGAGCCTTAAAGAGGCAGCAGCTCATATTAAACGTTTCAGACAGACACTTTTCTAAACCACCAGTGAGAGAAAAATAAAGATTTTTTTAAAATCTATAAATGATGAAAAGATACTATGGGGGCACCAGAGGGACAGAATTGAAACTAAAAAAAGCACAATGCCCCCTCTCCAATACTGACCCCCGGCAGGATGCCTGGTTGGTTTGATATTTTAGTATCAATAAAACATTGAACACAAATTGATACAATTTGTGGCTTCAAAACTCCTTGAAGAAGACCAGACACTCTATCTACAGAGGAGAATGTAGTCCATTTTCTGTGTGTGTGGGCACGTGTGTGTGTGTGTGTGATGAATGATTCAGCTCACACAAATGGAGCATCGGTGTACCACGAGGCTCCCCCTTGCATTGTGGTCATCAAATAGGCAACTCTTCATGCATTCATTAATGGCTCTCTGGCTAACAAAGAGAATGGTAATGGTAAATAATGCAGGGACAAATCCAGCTCTCCCTAGGATGACTTTCATCAGGAGTTTGGGATGAGGCTCCACTGCTCCCTTTTTATACTTTTGTCATTGCTGCGAGGTTAAAGCTTTTATTTTGAAACCAACGCTGTGAAATTTGGCTCTGGGAGAAGCTGGAGCTCAGCTGCAGTCTGAGTTGAAGGAATTGGGGTCACAATTCAGTGGGATCTGTTGAACTCTATTTGTATTCTGACGCGTGCTTATTTTGGTCACGACATTTACTTGAATCTTTTCATATTCCTGCAATTTGCAACGGACCCTGATGGAAATTAATAGTTGGGAAGTTGAAGAAAGGCTCTTGACAACATGCAAATGAAACCGCTTTCAACTTTACGTGCTGTTTTTAAGACATAAACGCCGTACGGCCGACTTTACAGCTCCAAATCCCCTTATGTCGCTGCTCTCGTCATGTTCTCAGAGGCAACACTAACTGAGAGAGAGGGAAGAACTTTATCCGCATCTCGCTGTGACTAAGCCACCCGGGAGTTTACTCGCTGCTGTGTGGGATGTTAATGAAAGTGAGAGAATGCCGTATTATCTGTCCCAGCAGTGATAGAGGCAATAATCTGTGCACGCTGTAAGACCCTCCACAGAGGAGGGATCATAGTTAAACAGCTTATGGTTTATTGGTGACAAGAGTCAAGATGGTCAAGTCTTTATACTTCAACAGACAAGCACGTCCTTTAGTGAGCAGATTAAATTATTTTTTTAATGTTGATGTTATCAAATTATTGACTCTTATGAAGCATAATAACCATAATAATTTATTTCCCCTGAGACAAACTGATCTAAAAATCTCATTTTGTTAATAAATGCTGTTTCATTACTTCAGTCAAATTATCTAGGGTGTTTCCAGAGAGGTGGCCTGAGGCTGTTTGGGTCTCCATATAATCTGAGTGACCACCCTTAGTGCCAATCTAACAATCTTGGACTTTATTTGGCTGTTTGCCATCTGTTGCTTCAGGCTGCTAGTTGATGCGTTTATAATGAAACATGTTTTTTTTTGTCTGTACTTACAATCTTTTTTTTTTTTTTTTTTTCAGACGTTCTCTAAAAACAAAATCTGTTTATAATTAAATTTCTTATCCATTACTGTAAAAAGAAGCATTTTAATGTTATCCACATTTCTTTGTTGAAGAGCCCTGAGGTGACCAAACCGTGATAACAGTGGTATCAGTGGAGGCAGATTCATTTAGAAACACAGCAATATGTGAACACTGGTAGTCCAATTTTCCACAGATCAGATTTTTTTTTTTTTTTTACATTTCCTTTACTAGCAATATTCCTAGTGAGATACAAAATTAACATGTGCAGGAACTGATCATGAGATCATGATCAAGCACTAGTTTCAAAATCCTCCCTATTAATAAAATAATCCAGTTTTAATTGACCCTGTAGCTCAGGCTAGGGTAAAGGAATAGAAATGTTGAAAACACTTTCACCAAAGACATGGCGACAGTGTACATCCATACTACTTACGGCTGAAATACACCAGATGCGTCTGCAGTCCATCTACACTCCATCACGACAACAGATAGGATAGGTTTCCATTTAAGTCGATCTGTCAACTTAAACTGGATCTGCTCTGTTGAAATCTGTCTGCATGGCTGGTTCCGTCATGTCACAGATAATACGCAGCCATCCTATTTTTGCTGGATGTAGAGCTGTGACACATAAATTCAGGGTAGGGAAGATCAAGTGGGACAGGAAGTTGTGACCGGAAACTACCCCCAAAACACATGGAGACTTTCAAAATAAAACAAACTGTGTCAGAATCAGTTTGTATTTAGCTTGACTACAATGACAAACGGACATAATCAGCAGAGCCAGACCAGGAGTCAACAGGTTTGAGGTTTTAGAGCCCAACATGAATGAAGAGAGACTTATCAATGGAGTGGGAAGTGCAGGAACTTCTCAGTCTCACGACTCCAGCTGTCTGTCTGTCATACAGCAGAGACTGAACATGCAGTGAGTTGACAAAAACAGTCAACCTGCAATGGAAAGGAGTCGGACTCCAGTTGTATCTGGTGTATTTGAGGTGTAAAGGTTAGAGCCACTGACAGCTGAAAGGGCATGAACAAACTCAAGCACGATTGGCCTCCCACAGCTCCATTACCCTGCTGACTGTGGTGACACTACTCCAGTATGAACCATACTGGCATGCGCATGACCCGCCTACATCATCATGAAGCATCTGTTTACAAGAAGAGGCCCAGACTTCAACTTTAGTTACTTTTTAGCTCATTTTAAGTCATTTTGGTCGGACACAGCCCTCTAACACCCCCGCCATTGTTTGAAATGATTGCCGAGAGGGGTAGCCAATATGACTGCGCTCTAAGTGTCAGTAAAGGGCATAAATAAGACAGCAGATCATTTAGTATGGCCATATAAAGAGAGATAAAACAATGCTGTATTTTTTTTTCTTGTGTAAGGAAGGCAAATATATTCTTTTCGTACTAGACTGAGTGATTTGAGAATCCCAGTGTGGCATGGAACACAGAGTCAAGCATTTCCAGAGATGCATTCATATGGAGATAGCACCACTGTGAAGGCTCCTTTTCTTGCAACAAATGAAAAACAACCTTTGTTTCTGTAACAGAAATCCAACTTCACCCATAAAAAGTCAAACCAGAAACTGCAGTTCCTGGAGTGTCCACTAGAGGCTGTCTACAGAAATAGCAGAAACCACACCCATTCCAACAGCTGGTCTTCACAGCAGAAACAAACATTTACCACCTGATTCAAAGCATGATTTAATTCTGAATGGATTGTTTCTCCATCAGCACACACTGAACAGAAGGAGAATTATTTCAGACTTTATTTGTTGATGTGGGAGATAAAGTTATAGGTTTTGCATCATTTTGAGCGTGGCTGGCTTGACTGACAGGAGAGAGGCTAAAGTCCAGTCTCTTTACATCATGTCAAGCTTCAGAAACCGTGAGGTCACCCAGGCAGCATTTTTTACTAATAATGGTACTGAGGAGAAACTAACTACACACTGTTTTTCCAGGGTGAAATTTCCAGGTCAAATGCTGCTGCAACTAATAGGACACAATTTCTCTAATTTAATAAAAGTAACTATGAATCACAAAGAGTAACTCAAACAGACTGTCACTTCCACATGGAGCAGAAGTGCCACAGGATAACTACAGTAACCTGGAAACAGGGAACAATGGTGAGCAGGACTCTGAAATCGAGGTCATGAGAGCTGCAGACAGAAATCTGCCCTCAGTGAACACAGGCCCTTAGAAAGGCAAAAGCACAAAAAGAATAATTGTTAAATTAAAATCAAATTCACAGAAGAATAAAGATGATGGATGGAATAATGACTGCATAATGAACAGAGCACTACAAAACAATTAGTACATCCTTCCAAGCATCAGGGGAGCCACATTTCCATGACAAAAGCATCAGTGAAAATTACACTTTTTATTTCCTGGACAGGATTTCTCAGCCCCACAAAGCTCAGCTGTCAATGTGAGATATTATTTTGGAAAATATCTACTAATGACTAATTAAGCACTGAAGCTGTGGTCCAACCAATTAGCACAGAGACAGCTTCAAGACTCCAGTCATCATGAAAACACATTTCTGGGTGTTGTAAATAAATGCTTTGCTTAAACTCACACCTGAACTAACACCGACTGAGTCCTGCTAGCTTTGGGAAAGTGGAGGAAAAATAGCAAGTGGCTTTGAAAGGTCAAAAGTTCAGTGGTGAAGGAGATAAAGGTTTCAAACTTTAAGAAAAAAAAAAGAAACACTTATACAATCATTATCCCCACATTAAGCTCCCAAGTATTCTCCACCAAGCGCAATTAATCATCAAGCCGCTCATCCAAAGTCATTTGAAGTACTTAAAATGTAATTATTCAGCAATGAACATAACATTTCCAGAGATGGTGGGGAGATAAAACCAAGGACACAAACAAGAGGTTTACCCACCCCCGCCTGCCAGAACATGCGGCTGTCAGATTCGGAGGGCTCATTTGTGTAATATGATTTCATGAGAGTCGCTGTTGCAAAAAGGAAAGGCCACACATGACTGAAAGAAGAGGGAAGTGAGAGGCGGAGGATGGCGCCTGTTAATGAAAATCAACCTTAATTGAATCGGATGGAACAAAACGTGGTGCGATGCTCTGTAATCGTCTTCGTGTCGCTTTCACTTCCCGTTTAGATGATTGCAAATGCAGGTCGTTACATTTGCTTTCAGATTAATGGACTGTCAGAAGAATTGGATTGACTTAAAACTTTTTTTTTTTAAGTTAAAGTTGATATCTCTCTGCACTTAAACACAGATTGCTGCAGGCTTGTTGGCGCTCTCATCTTAAGCCCTTCAAACAGCTCCGAGCTATCAGGAAAACCGGACTGCAGCCACAGGGTTCACAGACCCCCTGCTGACCATTTGATGCTGCACTCACTTTATCACCAGCTGATATGACTTACTCTCCTCTGGTTAGAGATGAAAACAGTCAAAAACTTTAGTTTTACACCAAATTAAAAGTCAGTCTGAGTCTGTTTCAGGGTATAAAATGAAGTATGATCTCGAAAATGCCAAAACCTGTAAAAAAGTAAGAAAGAACTTCTAAAGGTACTGGGGAAAACTTGCCATGATCTGTGAGCTGCAATGCAAACTTAAAGTGACAGTCTTCAGTTGATTGCTTCTGTCTTATCTGAGTTAACAGCTGAAGCCTCAGTCTCTTCCTTTTTGCTTTTCTGATAATTTCACCATACTTAATGAAATATGTCATCATTTTTTAAAGAGAAACTTGGCTGTGGAAGCCTGAAAATATGCCAAAGTGTTGAGGTAACATTTTTGGAAAGTAAAAGTTAAGCTAGCAGCTGTTTGCAGCAATTTGAGAGGAGCCCCTGCCTGATCCCAGAGGAAACCCTGTAGCTATGTCAGTCAAGCTGTTATGAGTCAGCGTTAACTCTAAATATTTGATGTGGGTGTCGGATGTTTTATGTACCTTGGGGATTAGTTTTGTTTTGTTTGGAGCAGTTGATGACTCGGGAGAAATAGAATGTTGTGTAATGGACATTTAATGTCTGCAAAAAGAGTGGGTCCCCTTCCATGGCAGCAGCCGTCTTGTTTCTACAGTAGCTCAGGATGGACAAACAAGTAACAGCCATACACATTTTTATACTTTAACAGCTGAAAATTCTCGAGTTGTTGCACAAAGAAGAAAGGGGAGCAAAGCCATTGTTGTGCTCAACAAAATCAGTTTTAATAGGAGTTTGATAGCACTTTAATACTCTGGAGCCTCACCAGTTTTATGACTGAATATTCAAATTTCCACATACTTTCCATTTAAAGCTGCTTTGTTCTCATTAATTTTTAACTTAAGCAGGATGTGTCCTTTTGAAGTCAATATATGCGGGTCACATGTGGAGTCTTTCTCCCTATCTAAGAGGTAGATGTTTTTTGGTTGCTTTGCCTACATGTTTGGTTTCTTGTCCTTAGAAAAAGTTAACTTTATGTTTTAAGGAAGTAGAAGTAAAGTTAAGCAGAGAGAAGTTAAGTAAGTAAATGTGCACAAATGGAGCCCCTACGTGATTACAGTGGAGAGCCTGAAACAGATTTTTTTTTTTTAATTCACATTTAAGCGCTGTCACTGTTGTTGGTCTGAGGTGTTTCATGTTTTTCAATCACCGCTGGGGTCTGCACCAAAGAAATGTGGAGAACAGATCAGATATTTTTCTGTTTGCATGGTTTTATATAAAATTCAACCCCAATTTTTCTTTATAGTTTTGCAATTATGGATGAAATATGTGACTGTAAATATCTTTAAATTTGTCAACCCTCATCAGTGTTTCATGTCCCTCCAGGGGTTCCTGACCCTCACTTTATGAACTTCAGGTGTTCTTTGATAAAGAAAAAAGTTACCCCGATAGTATGCTAAGATGCGAAGATGTTGAAATCATAGACTATAAAAAAGAAAATGGACGTCATCTTGTTCGGCTCGAAGTGAGGTCACCCCCTGGTGGCTGGCTGTAGTACAGGTCAAAAAATCCAGCTCTCCTGTCATTCCAGATGGGCTGTGGTCAATTTAAAAAATTAATACACCTCGTAGAAATGTTTCTCATGTCTTATTGTTGTCGTGATTTGAAGATATCATTTTGGTATTATATTTTGGGGATAGTAAAATATGTAAGGAGGGAGAGCCAGGAAGAGATTAGACTCTCGAAAGAAAAAAAATATATATTATTTATGTCACCTGGCTCTACGCAGATTCTCCCAGAATCCTTCACAGTCTCTACTGCACAGACTCTGGCTGCACAACTGCTTCAAAATTGTATAATGGTAAATGGGGAAGCCACGCGGCTTACTCTATATACAGTCTATGGTTGAAACTAACTGGAGAGAGTTCAGTCAACATTTAAATTAAACAGGTAGAAGTAGGTATGAGCTAAACCCCTGCTCACTGGCAGAGGAAAATCTGTAGCTGTAAGTTCATGAAAATAATATAAATGGTATTTTTTATTAGCAAATTACAAACTGAGTGATAGTGAGACCTTTTCAGAGGTTGTTTGTTTCAATAAATGCCTGTCACCTTGTTTTATCAGCTCACTTTCAAGAGAGTTAACACTTAATGCTGTTTAATGGTCAACACAGCAACCTTGACCGCTCACAACCCCACCGCAGGCTGTCTTCTGTGGGGTCTGTTTGGCTGGGTTAGGTGTGGTGTAGTTCAACACTGGTCGCTGCTATCTAAGTAGAACAAATTTGCCAATTAAGCAAATCCGTTTCCTGTCCTCCCCAGGCACAGGCTTATCAGGCTCATTTGAGTCCGTCCTGTCCCTGCCTCCTCATCAGCATGTGCATCTCTCTATCGCTTCCCCCTGAAGGGGCGACTGGAGGACCCACACTGAATGCAAATCACACTCTGGGTTTTTATACTTCCTGCAGAGAACACTAGGAGGGAGAGAAAGGAGGGGCTGAGTGAAAGAGATAAATCAAAGCCAAAACATGAGACGCAAAAATTGAACCAAAGTACAAGACGGTTATTTTAATTTAGTTTTGTGAAAGAATTCCCAGAGATAAGGGTCTAAAAGATGAACACTCACCACCAAAGACGGTTTGCACACAGTACTTCTAAGATCACAGAGGCACTAGAGGGACAATTATGTGGTCTGTTACACTGAAGAAGAAATCAACTGAGGCTATGAAACAGTTTAATGAAATTACACTGATCCACTTCTATTGTCTACTTTAACTTATCATATTCATTTTCCTCCTCCTCTTTCAGGTTGAATGAGAGTCAACGGTTTCCTCAACCCCTTTAAATTCAGGTTTAAAGAAGTTCATTGTGGTTCAAACCCATGACCTCTAATAGTATTTCATGGATTGGTTTATGTTCATCAAACATATGTGTGATTTTAAGGCTGGCTTTGGATCATGTTACAAGTGGAAAGTTTTTCTAGAAATGTGAGTTTTTGGACTGATTCTGTTATTCTTATGATATATTCCATCCAATGGCTTATCTGCATCAACATTTTTTCTATTATCTTATTCAGATAGAGATATTTATTATTGATTTACTTGGCATCTAATCCAAAGAAATCTACCTGCAACTCCAAAAGGTTTTCCAAATTCTGCATAAAACCTGCTAATTCAGCAAAATGAAAATCAAGCCCACAATAAACATCAGTATACAGAGAACAGTCTCAGAACAACACAGAGCCAATAGTGTGAAGAGGAAGAGAGAGTTTAACAAACACCTGGAGGCTCGACAACTCCACAGTATAGTGATGAGGGTTTGACTGATCTGTAGTGAAGGGCAGATCGATGCTGCAGTGATCGATACTTCGACGCTCAAACACAGCTCACTTCGTATCAATACCAGCTAAAAAGGATTGATTAGAAAACTGTTGTGTTCTATTCAAGTTGGGCTTAAAGGTTCTGGCAGCCATGTAAAGCTTCTAAACTGTGTGAAACTGAACACTGGAACTGTGGTGAGACAGGAACACCTAGCCAGACTTCTTCTCTCTGTGTCTTTAAAGTTTGATATTTGATATGAAGCTCTTTATTCTGCTTTTCTTTTTTTCCATAAACATTAAACCTCTTAGTGTTTCAGAAAAGTTAACAGCATCTCTGTTATCAAACTTAGAATCTTAATCTAAATCTAATCATTATGACTATTCAAATTATACAAGTATGTGCCTAATGACTATTTGGATAGGTGCTTGTCATTGATTATTGTAATGATTAATTGACTAATTGGATAATGGAGTACCTAACTACTTGTTGTCTTTTTTCATCTATCAGCTTTTTTAATTAACAAAGATTCTCTTCAAAACTCTTCAGTAGTGACAGTTATTAGCAGTGGGAGAGGAGATAATAGATGATATGTTCATGTATCCATCGTTGATGTAAAGGAGAGAAAACTTAGAGTGTCTTTAGCTTGGTGTAAACAGATATAGTAAATGTCATGGGAGACTATTTACACGACAACGTTTTATCCGAAAATGCAGTGAAAAAAATGTTTTGAATCTGTGACTGAAAACGCTGTAGTAAGCATCCCAGGCCTGTAGGTGTTGCTATAAATGTCTTGTTCAGAAGCAGCTTTTGGTAGATCTTCACTGAAGTAGGGTTGAGCTGATCATCTGGCGCATTGGTGCATACTATGAGCAGAAGTGGAGCAATAGATGCACATTTTGTTGACAGACAGTCAGCAGATTTAGCAGATTCAGCAGCTCATGCACAACACGGTAGTCCATGAGGATCGTAACAGTGGTACTGTTGTGACATCATCGTTTCCACTGAAAACGCCGGCTCACTGTTTACACGACAACGGTGTTGGCAGGGCTTCAGAAAAATTCCACTCTGGAGGCCGTTGTCAAAAGCTTGCATTTTTAGTCGGCTGAAACGCTGTTTCCTTGTGAACGAAAGACTGAAACGCAGCAAAAAATTTGTGTTTCACCCTAATACTGTTGTCGTGTGAATGGCTTCTAAAAAAGAGGCAGCAAATAAACCATGTTTCCATGACAGCCACCTTAAAGCCTATCTTGTCTTGATTCTGAGTCTTGAAATCAACATCAGCAGTTTGACTGTTGTTATCCTGATTGATAAATGAAATTCAACTTTGGTCCCACTTTTGAATCAGACATGTTTGACACCGCATTAAGCTAACATTAGAACATAACCAATGTTAACGTATTGAAGACACTTCGCTTTTAACTATGTTTTTAAATTAAAGATGTGATGAGAAAGATAAGATATTTTCACAGTCAAATTGAGGGGTTTTCCTTATTTTATTATTACTTAAACAGTAACATGTTCTTGCTTTCTGCATATTTTCACTGTGATGGGGTCTGAGCGTCAGCCTCAGGATATAAGCCTTTAGCCAGATGCTTTTTCCCTTATGAATCCCCCTTTTTTTGGACAATCTTGGCAAATTTATTTCCTCATTTGTTGATTTGTTAAGAGAAAATAACTAGTGCACGAAAAAGGTTTCTTATCCTGACACTGTATCGAGATTTATTTCCCTAATCATGGAGGCAAATTTCAGTTGTGTTTGCTTAAAGAGGGCTGCTTTGCCTCTTTTTAGTCATTATTCTGTCCCTCTGGTGCACCAATAGTATCTTTACATGAATTGACGCTCAAAAAAATCTATTTTTTTTCTCTCAATGATGTTTTATGATACCCTTATTTCAGTCTGTTGTCTCTTTAATGCTGCCTTCCCTGCAAACCCCCCAGCCCCCCATGTGAAAAAACATTGGGAAAATCCTTGAGTGATGACCTCATCATTTTAACCAGTATCATGATGATCTCATGCTATCTTTAGAAAAATGGGTTTTGATCAGTTTACAGACAGATTAAGGGATTTCTGCAACATAAAATATGTAGAGGTTTGAAAATGTGCACACATTTAGTCTGAATATCCAGGATCACTATATATGGATATTTACAATATGTGAAAGCACAATACCCACTCTTAAAGCGGTTATTTTTGCAACAGGCTGAACATCATCAGTTAAACTGAAGCATCAAAATCTAAAACCATGTTGTTTGTGACATGAAGTAAAAAGAAGACATCAACAGCATTAACATGAAAATCAGTTACAGTGAGTTAAATTTCTGTCACAACCATGTGCTTACATCAGGAGCTAATGCTGCTGTTTCTGTTTCCAAAGCAGCCGCTGGCCTCATGTTACCCCAAGTAAACAGCAGTATTTGTTGTCAGATAGTGAACAAATATAATTAAAAAGTTTTTTAATCAAGCCATGATATTGGCTGCATCAGATTCCGCCGATGGGGATTGTCAATATAGTATCAGGGGCTGAGCCAAGGTTTACTCTGAGATACAAACGGGCAGATGTGGCGGCCTGAATGTCACAGAGAAAGTATTCAAGCACACCTCAGCCATCTCCCATAGATCTGCACAGATCTTTTATACCCTACCTGCAGGCAGAATGCAGAATTAAAACCATAAAGCCCTTTTTTGGTGGGCCATTACTCAGTTTGGTCAGGTCCTGTTAAGCCTAATGAATTATGTAAGACACTAATGTGTAAAAATACAAAGAATGCCTTGCCAGGAGCTGACTGAACGGTCAGGTGGAGTCACACGTGCGTCTAACCCGTCAAGGATCAGCTCTCACCTTCAGGGCACCTTGTCCACTAACTCCCTGCTCCTTTCACCCTCACTCTCGCACTTACAGTTATAAAAAGTTATTAAAGTTTGATAACTCTCTCTCCTTGTAAAAAGATTCAAGCGTTAGCCTTTCTGTGACCCTGAATTCAAATGTTGGAAATCTTATTCCATTTCACTGAAGCTGTATCTTTCTCCCACTGTTGCTTAACTGTGATTTATAATTCATGTAACCTTACAGGGGGGAGACAACCCTTCACCTTCAGTATCATTAAAACTGAGAAACACTTTACATTAAGGTACATATACTCACACAGTGGTGGCTGCTAACAGACACATCTGTCTTATAGTGTCTCTTTATTCAACACTTCTAACTCTGCATGTCGTCATTCCTGAGCATCTTAAATAATCTCAAACTACTTATTCAAAAAAAGTTGTTGATCATGAAATAAGATGTGAAAATGCACAGCTTAGGTTGGATGTGTACTCCTAGAGCTGGAGGATATAGTCATGCACAATTAACATCTGAATAGCGTTAGCTAAGAAAAGCTAATACAGGGCTAATACACACTTCATATGTATCCTAACAATGCAACCCTTCACCCTCACAGTGACCACAGTTTAGGACCAATAGATGTAAGTGGTATCAGAATGAGAAAATAACCTTTATTAAGAAATAGTAACATGGACAAAAAAGGAGGAAAGAAGGACAAGACAACCAAATTAACTATCTAGATCAGTGGTTCTCAAAGTGGGGTCCTAGGACAGGGGTCCACAAAACATAGCTTGGGGGTCTGCTGGATGATTACAAAACAATTGTAAAAGCATGCTATATCGCTGCAAAAAAGCATATCAACAAACTGGGATCCCTTACACCAACAAATCAGCTTTGTTTTTCAAGGGATGGGTAGGGGAGGGTCAGATTTGAAACGATACGGTACAGGTGCCTGGTACCTGGTGATCTGTATCCGTACACAACTGTACCAATTTTCTGTGTGTGTTAGTGGTGTAATGAATATTAATTTGTTTAATGATAAAATCTCAAAGTTTTTCAATTTAACATTATTTCTCAATATACAAATTTGCGATGCTGTGTTCATGTCCAGCATGGAAAAATCGCCGACTCTTCCACTTACTCACAGTCACAAGGATGCAATTAGGTATCAAATTCCAGTACCATTCAATTTTACATGAATCGGTACTTGGCCACCTGTAAAAAACCTGGATTTAGAAAGCTATTGGATATATTCAACTTTATTATAGGAATTTAATATTTGGTGGGGTCACACAGTAAACACAATCATTCTGCACTAAGATCTGAAAGTGAAGGTCGTGGACGTCTAGCGGGAAATTATGTCGTGTTTGAAGACTAAAAAGCATCTGTTGAGAACATTATAGCTACTGTTAGGCAAAATGTAAAGCATCACTATCTTACAATAATTAATATTGAGCTGCTAATTTATGAAAGGAATGACAAAGCACAGCTAACAGTAGTGTATTATTTAGAGTTGTGTGAGTTAGCTGTTGTATGTTGTCAATATTACAAACAAGGGATGTTTGTTTTGGCCAGAAAGTGGCTTATAACCAGTGTTCGCTGTTGTGGTAGAATTTTTGTGGCACAATAGCTAATTTGCTTTCAAACTTACTGTTTTAACTGGAAATATGATTTTTTTATTCTTTTCACTTGCTTATGAACAAAAAGACACTGACATTGTCAGACTTTTTCTTATCTGAAAATCTTGAATATGGCTAAACATTTAAATAAATTTTGAGTTCCTAACTGTGAGGAGGAAAACAGCTGTGGTGAGAAATTGGCAAACACATGCACTGCAGTAAAGCAATCAAAGTTAATGTATATCATGTTAATGCGGAGGCATGGCACACATTCGGTGTTCACCAGTGCTTGTGTGGCTCATTATGAACGATAAAAACACTTTCTTCACTCTTTCAGTAACTGATTAAGATAGATGGTGTTTGCTCATCCAGTAGTCTGAATGCCATATCTTCTAAAAGTAACGATGATAACATAATGATGCACCTCTGACTTCTCCGCCTCTTGGCAGGGCACATGTTTATACTCCGAACTTGAAAGGAAAAATCAGCTGAACATGGAAATAAAGTGAATCTCTTTAACAGAATGGTTTAAATCTTGGTACTTGTCAAGTTCAGTGTTGGCTCTGTTCCATGAACAGGCTTCTCCTCTGATACAGACAGAAGAGAACAAAAGGTTGGGGGTTAATTTTTAATTCAATGAATTTGCTGCATCGTGCCATCTGTCTGCAGGAAGAAAGTCTTCAGGTTATTTTCCTGAGCTATAAGAGAGCACATTTGTGGAGTAATTTGATATAATAGAAGAAAATGTGCAGAGTGACAGTAAAGACGTGATTTGGGTTTGAGTTGGTACACAGTAGCTCTAAAACTGACCTTACACGAGCCAACTCGTGTTATTACATAATTTTCTCTTATCTAATAGTTGGTGTCATCCCAATTTTATCCATGTGACCTTTTCTCCCATCATAACAACACATGCAGTTAGTAAAAATAGCCTGTGTTTAACTGAAAGGGATGGCAGAAAGGGAAGCATTACCCTGCTGCAGCTGTGATGTGAATCTTCCTTTGCATTTAATGCGCTGCTTTGATAACAACAGATAACCTGCTGGTTGGTGCAGAAGAGTCAGATTCTTAGGCTTTGTCTTTCTCCAGTGTGTCAGCCTCTGTCGTGGTGTCACGTTCACCTCCTCTGGATTTTCATCCAGCACACAAACTCTCCTCCTGTCAGAGCTGCCACTCCCTCCTGCCCTGCACTCACCCCCAGGTACCCTCACACACCTGCTCCTTCTTTCCAATCAGCCTGTAACACATAGACCACCTTCCTCTCATTCACTCTCAGGCAGATAGTCTGCTGAGTTTTCTGTTGCTGTTTTCTGCTCCTTGGTTTTTGCTTGTTATGACCCCCTGCTCGCCTTTTGGACTCCTGCTCTCCAGCATGAGTCCCCTGTTGAATATGTTTGTCTCATATTGCCTAACTCCATGATCGTGACTCTTGTGTGTTTTCGACCTCGACTGAACTTTTATTTTACTGGCCTCAGAGTTGTACTTTTGGGTTCAGACCTTTTTTTAACGGAGCCTTTAAATTGTCTCCTGGTGACATTAGAGATACCTTTGGGGGAGAGACTTTTCAGACAATACACAAAGACTATGTATAATGTAACGCTTGTAAAACAACAGAGTTCACCTCTCTTATCCTTTGGTGGAAGAGGCAGCGGTACTTGCAGTGAAGGTGATAAAGCACAAGCCTCCTACTTGTCAAGGTTAATTCCCCACTTCCCCGATAGTAGAGAGGGACAAAGTCTGAGAGAGAGAGGGTAAAAGCTGTACAATCAGAGCAGAACAACTCTGTGCCACACTGAATTCTACCTCACTCTGTTTAAAGGTACATGCTGTAAGGCTCTATAACATCTACAGATACTGCTGCTGAACCAGGGAGCAAGAGCAAGAGAGGAAAGTAGAAGATGGATGGTGTGACTGATGGATGGCAGGAAAGACAGGACACTTGGAATGCATATAAGTTGAGTAGAAACATACTCAGGACTGAGGTAAAATGAATAAAAGGGTGAACAGAAGTGTTACATATGTACAGTCGAATGGTCCAATTTAATACAATAGGTGGATTGATGAATCTTGAAGAAGGGTTGGGTTGATTTATGGCTGGATGCATGAATAAATTGTAGAAGTTTGGGTTTGTGGTATAGTGAGATGCGTATTGATGGATGGATGGATTGACCTGTAGATAAAGGGATGGTTGCATGACTCTTTGAAAGGACGAATGGATGATGCAATAATAGTGTATGGATTTCCAAGATTGGATGGATGGATGGATGGATGGATGGATGGATGGATGGATGGATGGATGGATGGATGGATGGATGGATGGATGGATGGATGGATGATGAATGAATGTTCATATGCATGGATTGAGCTTTGGAAAATTGGACGGACGGATGGATGGATGGACGGATGGATGGACGGATGGATGGATGGATGGATGGATGGATGGATGGATGGATGGATGGATGGATGGATGGATGGATGGATGGATGGATGGATGATGAATGAATGTTCATATGCATGGATTGAGCTTTGGAAAATTGGACGGACGGATGGATGGATGGACGGATGGATGGACGGATGGATGGATGGATGGATGGATGGATGGATGGATGGATGGATGGATGGATGGATGGATGGATGGATGGATGGATGGATGGATGGACCTTTAGAAGAACGAATGGATTGATAATCGCTACCCTGTGGATAAAATGATGTATGAATGTATGTATTATAGGTAGATGGATGGAAGGATCGATGGATGGATCAATTGATTAGCAGATAGATGGATGCATTATCAGTCGGTTGATTGGATGGACGGATGAAAAGACTGATTAAAGGACAAGGATTGGCAGATAGATTGACAAATGGATGGGTGATGAATGGACGGACAGATAAATTGATGGATGGATGATCTTGAGTCCTGGATGTTGGGTAGACGAGGTTTAAGTGGCCGAATGGATGGATGGATGTAAGGAGAGGTAATAAACTTTAAACGGGTAGGTGACAGACAGATGAATGGATGGATTGATGGATGGACAGGTAACAAACAGATGGATAAATCGATGGATCATTTGATCAATTGATGGATCGATCGGTCGATCGCGCAATCGATCAATTGATGGTTAAACTGACATACAAGATGAGTCTTGAGTATCATGATATAGGGAGGGGGAATAAAGGATAAATACATTTTAAGATTCATCAAACCCAAACAATGATGATGAGCCCACAGGAAGGTTTCTTCAGGTTTTCAGATTAAAAGAGGAAAAAGGTAAAAACTGACTGCTTCTATAATTGAGTCACCTGATTGTTGGAGCTGTGGAGAAAGTAATACAGCGCAGTGGACACTGAGGTTGATTAGACTCTGAAGGTGTGAAATAGTGAAAGACAAAAACCCAGAGACAAAGATGGATGGAGTGACTGATACAGGCCACCCTCTGCAGTTTGATGGTTTATCTTGAAAGCTGTGGAGCCAAATGATGAAAAAAGTCAAATTAAAGGCGCATGATGAAAGACTTCTCGGCCATCAAAAGGAGAAAAAAACTGTTTGTGACAACGTGACTCCTGATTTATTGATTTCCCGGCTCAATTTTTTCATCCAGGGCGCTTGGAAAGAGCCAAAGCAATCTCTGAGTTTGTTGGCTGTTGTTATAGTCCCTTGGCAAATGGACACTGCACAAACACACACACACACTCACTCACAAACACACTGAGCCCTAGCACATGGGGCTCCCAGTGAGGCGGAGTTTTTAATCCTCAAATACACTGCCATAAATCAAACCGTGGTCCCTCATGCCCCGGCTCGTCTCTCTCAATGAAAAGCTCAAGCCAGTGGCACATTAATAGCAATTTACAGAGGCAGTCATGCGAGGAGAGGAGCATCAACAGAGCGCCCTTTATTTTGTAGTTCCTTATTACTTTCAGTCACTACACGGCCACTGAATTTGTAACGATAGAAGATGTGCCCTACCTTCTGCATCCCTCCCTCAGAGTGGATGTCGTTCATGTCATACTGTCCCACAAAACCCCTTATCTTGCAACCCCTCACTTATCTTAATACATGTAGTACAGCAGCAGAAAAATGCCTATTTCTGCTTTAAAGGTAATATTTTGAAGCTGCAGTGCAGTCTGTGGAATAGCTCTGAGGAGGAGAGTATTTAGCTTTAAGGAATAACAGCTCACTGTTAAAAATCCTTCTCATTATCTACAGTAAAACCTGCTCATAGAAAAACACTTTGCCAATAGTACTCAGGGGCTGCAGCGGAAATACATATACAAGGGGCTAATTATCTGTTTGGTCATTGATACTCCCATTACTACCCATGCTTATGATTTCACCTCAGTTAGGCTCTCTCAAAGAAAAGCACAAGGCTTTTAAAAGGCAGTAACAGCTGAAAAACAAATATCTTTATCTTCTTATGAGTACAATCAGGATATAACAGGGCTAGTTTATTTTCACTGTATGTGTTACAGGTCCAGGAGATGCAGTCAGTAAAAACGTCCAGGTCTGCTAACTGTACCACAGCTACTAAAATGTGGTAAAACTGACAGAGGAAACCATGTTTGCTATCCCAGATTAATTCATTTTTCTGTTTTCTATTAAACTTACAGTTTTCTATTCCCGCACTTGATAGAAAATTATATCCTCTTCATAAATGTCTCAACCATACTTGACACAGTTTCTCTGTTTTATACTCCAAACAATGTAGAAATACACAGATACCTACTCAAGGCACTTAAATGCTTCTATAATCTCATTGAAACTCACAGGACTACTCAACTGTACTTAAAACAAGCTACATCTGGTTGTAATAACTCTCTGGTATTACTCTATAATGCATACACGCCTGGAGCTGCTTTGAAAATAAGATTAATTAATTCCATCTTTAATAATAATAGCATTTTTTCCTGTTAAAAAATGGCTTTAAATGTTTCTCAAAGGCACAGTAGTTCAAAATAATTTTCTTGAACCTGTGAAATATGTAGTAGCCTTACTTATCGTTGTAAACAAACTTAGTGACATGCCTGCAAGAATATACTCAGATATACAAAAGCCAGGCAGTCTAGCAAGGCTCACACCTATGGCAGGAAAATGCTGCAACTTTCTGACCAATATTAACATTTGAAACAATACCAGACACTCTAAATAACCAACGTCAATATAAGTCAGTATTCTGTGGATGAACTGTATCCTCCAGGATGATTCTAGGCACGAGTGTCCCCTTCAAAATGATCCCCAGCGTAGATGCTGTGGTGTCCACATGCTGCACCGCTCTGTTTCAGAGTTGTTTCATAAAGTACAAAATTATATCTTTAAAATATTCTCCTTGTCTTTAGACATAGATGTTTTCAGTCACTAAAGGGAATGCTTTATCCATTAAAAACTACAAATTAATACATGTTACATGAATTGAGTAGACCAGATGAACAATAAAAACATTTGGAGGGTAATGTAATTTGAAATATATCAGAATGGACTGAAGCATTAAGTGAAGACTAAAAGAAAAGAACAATTAGGTCAAACACTCAATTAGTGCTTGAAGTTGGACTGGAAACTTGCAAAAGTTTCTCCTAAAGTCTAACATCTTTCATTTTTCCAGCTCCGTGGTGCAGAGTATTGAAATGCTCCTTCCCCATGTTTAGTTCGCACTCTGGGAACATTTGACCTCAAAGGTCGAAAGGGTTCGAGTGGCAGAAAGACAGTCAGAGCTGTAAGTGGCTGAGAGATCCACAGACGTGCAGCCAAGCAGTTTAAACTCTACCCTCTGACATGTTGGGGCCCAGTGAAGAGTCTTTTGGAATAATGTGATGTATTCATCTTTATCTGACTCTCACAGCAGCACTAAAGGTGAGCTAGGTTTTTTTTTTATTAGCATTAACTGGCTCCAATTTGAAACATGGCTGTCGTTTCAGACTTAAAACAGGCCATGCTAAACACCCAAGTTAAAAAAGTTAACAAAAATACAGCTCATGGTCTTTAAAAAAGGAATTACTTTCTTTAGCCCATTAGTTTTTGAAGTTTTTAAGTCTGTTGCCATCAGGTCTCAAGAGAGATGGCCAATCGAAGGGAAGGGGTTTGTGGAGCAGGGGTTCCTTAAAGTGAAAGCAGCTTAAATGAAGCGTTTTGGACAGAGGCTAAAAAAAACTGTAAATCATGTAAAAATACTACAGTGGTACTGCAGAGGCTGAAAAAAAAGTGTAACACTCCCTCTTTTAAGCTAAATGTTTACATTACTACAGTGTCAACAGGCTGGGGGACCCTGCCTTAGTTGTTGAGAATGAATTCCTTTGAGGTATTAACCAATCAGAGTTGAGTATTTTACACAGTTAGGTAATAACTGAACAAGGTGGATCACTGCTTTAATGTTTGCAATAAAAAATGCAACTTTATCCTCTTTTGCATAACAAAAGAATTACATAACATCCACTTTATGATCTCTCATTTAAAGCATCAGATCACACTTTGAGTGATGTGGATGAAAGCATCATTTGATCGAGCTCGGCAAACGGATCAGACAGAAACTAGGGAGGACACAGGGATGTAAACAACTGCCCTGCATGACAATTTAGAAATAAACTTGGATGGAAGAATTAATCACCTTATTCAGCTTCTACATTCATCTGTTTAGACATGTATGTAAAAAGGAGAAGGTAGCACAGATCACACTCTTTTATGCGTCATGTTTATATCGACTCAAAGTCCTTCAGCCTTTTTCTCCTCTCATCTTTGTTCTCTGTTGTTCACAGGTTGAATGGCTGAAAAATGAGGAGACTCTGAGCTCAGACGCTGTCATCGATACGAGAGGCGACCACAATCTCATCATCTCGGAGGCTCGCCTCTCTGATTCTGGGAACTACACCTGCGTCGCCAGCAACATCGTGGCCAAGAGACGCAGCGCGACTGCCACTGTGGTAGTCTACGGTAAGATGTTTGTGTTGATACAAAAGAGAGCGTGTCTGGAAGTTGAAGTCTGTCTGAGCCAACATGTCATGAGTTTGCAGCATAATGATCAAAACAATGTCAAACAGCTTTCTTGTCAGCATCAAAATATCAATTTCCTCGACAGAAGGCGGCTGTCAAATTGGCCCCATAAGCAAATTCCCCAAAGTCATTAATATAAAAAGCCCTGCTCGACCGCAGCGTGTGGTCCTTTTTCACACAAGAGTCTAATGAGCAGGTAATGGGCAAGTGATCCCTCATGTGTGAAAACAAGGAGACACAGGCTCAATATTTACAAGAACTCAATTATTAATGGGCGAAGGCAGTGACAAGGACTCTGACAAACCCCCCTCTTTTTATCTGCCAGCACTAAACACCCTGGACCGTGTGCAGCATTTTGTGGAGCTGCAGGCCGGCAGACGCTGCTCCAGCGTATTTTACGGCCCCTGCAGAGAGCTTTGCAGCCACAGAGGAGAATAAGTGAAATTAAAATGTCATACTTGCACCACCTCCTTCCACGGCGGAGGAAAACCTTGTTAATTGAAGAGTTTCTGCGCTCATTTTTACTGACCTTTCATCCTGCTATTTTTATTTTTTCCAAGGGGATATTTAGCAGCTGTGGGAGTTTGTCTAATTCTTTCTGACACCCTGCTGCTGAGGCACATCAATCATTAATTCTCCTAATGCTAATGAAGTCTCTGACAGGCTTACTGCTCCCGATAGCCGCAGACAGATGTACAATAGTGTGATGTTGTATTTCTTCTTGTGCTTTGACAGCAAATGAGCTGATTAGTCAATCACACCCAAATATACCCGACAACAAATCAGACAGAGAAATCTAAGTTGACAGGAGGGAAGACGCCATTGATCATCTTCACAAAGACACCCCCTTTCTTTTTTCTTTATTGTATTTTCTTTTCACCTTCAAGTGAAAGTCTGTGATGCTGCCTTTCTTGGCAGGAAATATGTTGTTAAGCAGAAAAATGTAGGCCAGCTTTGCTTCTATTCATTCTTTTTCTTCTTTTGGCACACAGTGAATGGAGGCTGGTCATCCTGGACAGACTGGTCCCCTTGTAATGTTCGCTGCGGTCGTGGCGTGCAGAAACGTTCCCGCACTTGCACAAATCCAGCTCCTCTCAACGGGGGAGCGTTCTGTGAGGGCATGTCAGTGCAGAAGAGCACCTGCAACACGCTGTGTCCAGGTGAGCACAAGGACATCATCTCTGTTCCCCCCAGTGAGCGTGAGTGTGTGTGCACATCTTAAAGAAACACTTTGCAAATAAAAAACCTCCAGGCTCTGAGATTTTAAAGCTGGGTTTTCTGTCTGCATCGTGACAGAGGTCGTGTCTGTTTTCAGACTCCAGATAAAAGTGTGGATCTGAAAACAGACTTTGTTTTGCATCAGCAGACTTTGGTGCCTGTATAGTGTACAACAGCAGAAAGAGTGATCCATGTGATCAACATCTCAGCTCCTATCAGTGGACTCATTTCAGCTTGGGTAACAAATCCTCGCGATTCTGAGAAGCAACAGCCAATCAGCACTTAGATTTCTCACCTGCCTAAGATAAGTGATCTGACACCTCGAAAGCATCAAGAGTTAACCTGACAAAGCTTTTATATTTGCCTTTAAAAATCTGCATCATGTTCTATCAAAACACTGAAGTGAGCCTCTGTATAACTTAATATTTACAGTGAAACTGAGACTCACCACAAACATATGAACAAGCTAATTTGAACCTTTTTTTCAGATATTTTTGAAGCGTTGAATTTTGCATTACTTTGATCAAACCAAACAAATATCTCCGAAGATGGTTGACCAGAAAGTAAACATGTAGCAAACAGGAAGCAGGGGTCTGAGCTGAAGGTCATTTATTCGTAACAGCTGGCTGCATCCAAACCATCACAAAGTTGGCCATCCTTTTGGACGCATAAATCAATGTCAGACAGACAGCCAAGGTTATGACAGAGGCCAAGGACGCTGAATGACGGATCGCTAAAGAGTCAGTGTCAGTATACAAGAGGGCGGACGGATTGAACTTTGAAGTAGATTTTTACTTTGCCGCAAGAGAGAGGATTGAACATAAAGGCCCCGTTTACACGACAATGTTTCATCTGAAAACCCTACAATGCAGTGAAAAAAATCTGCGTTTACACAGAAACACAGAGGGACTGAAAACGCTGTAGTAAGTGTGCCAGGCGTGTAGGTGGTGCTGTAACTGTCTTGTCCAGAAGCCGCTTTTGGGAGATCTCCACCGAAATAGGGTTGAGCTGATCATCTGGTGTATTGGTGAATACTAAGTGCTAGGGCTGGGCGATTATGGTAAAGATAAGAATCCCGATTGTTTTAAGTGATATTGAAATCACAATTGATATACACAATTATTCATTTATTCAAAAACTCCAGTACTGATTTAAACACAACTTTAAAGAACCAGCAAGTGGCACATACAGTATTATTGATACACATAAGTCACACACACTCTTGCTGTGGCTGCACATGGAACACAGAAGAGCTATGAAGCACAGGAACTTGCATATATCTACAATGTGGGGCATATTAATTGTTTTTCTTCGATTATATTGTTTTTATGATTGTCAGATGGCAAAATTGAAATCACGATTAAAATCCAATTCATTGTCCAGCCCTACTAAGTGCAAAACTGGAGCAACAGATGCACACTTTGTTGAAAGCCAGTCAGCAGATTCAGCAGATTAAGCAGCACAAGCACAACACAGTAGTCTGCGACGACCATAACAATAATATTAATATTGTCCTGTTGTATGCATGAAGCGCAAAGCGGATTGTGACGTAATAGTTTCTACTGAAAACGCCGGCTTACTGTTTACACGGCAACGGTGTCAGCAGCGTTTCAGAAAAATCCCACTCTTGGGGACGTTTTCAAAAGTTTGCATTTTGGGTCGGCTGAAACACTGTTTCCATGTAAACACTAGGCTGAAACGCAACAAAACTTTTGCGTTTCACCCTGAGACCGATGTTGTGTCAACGGCTCCTAAAACTTAAGACATGCAGTGGCGCAGTGGTTAGCACTATTGCCTTACAGCATGAAGGTTCTTCGTTAAATCCCTTGTCTGGAGCAGGAACTTTTCACATTTGAAATGATATGATACCAATGCCTGGTACCTGGCAATCTGTACTGATACTTAACAGTACCAGTTTCCGGTACTTTTGTGTGTTTATGTGGTAATAAATATTGATTTACATGATAATAAGATATCTTTTTTTTAATTAACACATTCATTTCTCATAATGCAAACTTGCAATGCTGTGTTCATGTCCAGCATGGAAAATCACCTACTCTTCCAATCCGTCACAGTCACAAGGATGCAGTTTGGTACCTAAACATGGTACCTCTTAATTTTACATGAATCAGTACTTGGTACTACAGACGGACTTCAATCAGTACCTATAAAAGTACAGAATTCGGTACCCATCCTTTACCTTTCTGGGGTGGAGTAGAGTTTCCCATGTTCTCCCTGGTTGACTGTCTCCACACGTTAGCTCCATGAAAGGCTGATGACCTGTCCAGGGTGCACCCTACAATGTGACACCTGGGATAGCCTCCAGACCTCTGTGACCCTAAACTCCATGAGTGATGAAGCTAAATGAAAGATGTTGTAAAATGTTTAATTTCTAGAAAATTATTCCCCAGGTTCCTTACTTACCACCCAAATACCTGCAAAGAGGAGTAACTGCAATTTCGATTTAATCCCTTGCAGTTCTGCTTATCGATTCTGGTTCTTATCAACTCTTGATTTTGATTCCATGATTTTTGGAAAATAAAAAAGGAATTCAAGAAAAATAAGAAGTTAGCCACTAATCTGTCTATACTATCTGCTTTCTCCTTGCTAACCTCCAAAGTGACAGGCTCTGCTCCACGGGGACTGCTTGTTGGAACCAGGGGTGAAATGGAGCTCTCTGAACTCAGATCTGACAGAAATAGACTTACGGGACTATATTACTTCTATATAAATGTGAACTTTGAAAATCTTTACCTCCTCTGCAGAGTTCTCACAGAGGTTTAATCCTAAAAAATGAATGTCAGCGCCAGAAACCTTAGGCAGATCCAAAACTTGTGTGTCATATCAATTCCATAATTCTTGAAAAAAATGAAAATGGATCCAAAACCAAACCACTTATCTATACCCAACCCTACAGGTGGATAAGATAGGGGGTATTTAAAATTATTGAAGTTATTTGTGGAGCCTAAAGGTTTTTGGTTGGTAGTCGATAGCTGAGAAAAGAGCAGAGAAAAGAAGACGGGACGTGGGGAACAATGCAGGAGTTAGCTCTGGATATTAAAACACACAAGGAGCTGAGTGACAGAGACGTTGATCACATTAAAGAAAACACCAAAAGTCACTTCAAACCTCAGCACAAGAGGACTTTCCACAGGTGCTGCTGTTCGTCCTCCATCTGTTCAGAATGCTGATGGAAAAACACAAATGTGTGTTAATGTTTCAACATCACTGTGAGTAAGAAAGAGTCTATGTTAACGTTAATTTGACTCATAAAGTTTTATAACTTTTATAATAACCCAGAAATAAGACTTGCTGTGTCCTGAATGCTGCTCTGTGTGAACACCTGCTGTATTAAAATGGAGTGAGGGTAGTTCTGCAGGTTAATTCAGCATGCTCATGATTATATTGGTGACACTGCAGCTACTGTAATGTCCCATTATTGCACATTATGTCTTATAAAATATGAAGCCGTAGCCAGCAGGCGGTTAGCTTAGCTCTGCACACAGACGGGGAACTGGGGGAAAGAATTCTGCATATCAGCACTAAAGCTTACAAATCACACTTTGTACTCTGCACTGCACTCCTGCTCTGATCTCTGCCTCACGTTGGACTGTTAAGACATCATCAGCGTGCTTCCTTTGCACTTATTTTAAGACTACAAAGACCTCCAGATACAGCACAGAATGCATGTGTTATATATAATCCAGCTACAGCTGACTGTAAAGCCTTTTGAAATAAGAGTTAGAAGAATATATTACCATCAAACTAAAACCTTGAACCCTGTTTGCCGAACAGCTCCAGGCGCTGGAGTGTACGGATTTCTGTTTGTAATATTTCAGGTTGTTAATTTGCAGGATCTTTGCTTCTTGCTCTGCCTTTCCTGACTCCTGACCTAAAAACAAAACCACTAATTGTTGATTTGACATTTTGGTGTTGGTGCATATTTAACAAACAAGACAAATGTGTTAATTAGTGAGCAGTAGGGCCGGTAAGAGGATGGTTTGACCTTAAGGCAGAGCTAGACAGATGTTACTCCCTGTTTGGTAGACTTGATATGATGGTGACCTGAGCGTGTTTAACCAACACATAAGAAAGCAGATGAAGTGGGTTTCACTTATAATTATACACTCTTTAATTCATGGATGTAGTTTCTGTGACATCACACATCTGTTTATGAAGCAGAGTTTTTAAGCCTTTAGTTGTCATAGTGGACATGCTGGGCTAACCTAGCTTAGTTTGAGTCAGGATGAGGAAAAGAGGCGGGTCTTAAGGCTCTTTGCTGACAGTTACGGGATGTCCACCTGTCTGTCAAATCAACCGGGCTGTTGACATGATTCATTGTGCTGTATGAATGAGTGTGTGTGTGGTTTCTTGTGTTTCTGCTGACAGCCTCTGGTGGACACTCAAGAAACTGCAGTTTAACGCCTCAGCATTGGCTTCATGAATCAAGTTCAGATTTTGCTGCTTGGTTTTGTCAAAGGTTAAAAAAACGTTCTGAGACCAGTTTTTGTGATATTTTCAAAAGTTTTAAAAACTACAGTTCCTCCTGTGTCCACTTGAGGCCAATTGCAGGAACCACATTTCTGACTGGTGGACACCATGTAGCTGTCTGCAAAGAAGCTAAAAGTCTCTTTACCTCATTCTAACTGGAATGAACCAAGACTGAATCAGCATTGTCAATATGGCATCTGTCAACAATAGACTTGAAAACACCATATCAGAAACAAATGGAAGACATCACAGACTATGACTATGTATTATACAGTCTAAGGCTACGACACGAATCCTTTCAAAGCAGTACTCTTGAATTTGAAGAGTTGTGTGCTTCTATTTCAAAAAGACTCAAAAGAAATTTCCTCAAAGTGTTAAGGTCAGAGGAGTAAACTAAAACAGCTTAAAATGTCAAGCGCTCTCATGTTGTCAGACTCTCTCTTTCTGCAGAGCAGGTGTGGAGATGCTGCTCTCTGGCTGCTTAAACAACTCATAATGGATCAGTGCTTTAACAAAGTTTTTCTGTCATTACACCCTTTTTTATTTTAACTCTGCATCAGTGTAGTGTGAGTGTGTGACTTTATTTCGTGTCAGGTTTGAGGACACGGAGAAGGCACACAGTCAATTATCACCACCCTCTTCCTCTCATTACACCAACTGTCACTTTGTCCAAACTCAGCTAGAAATGAGACAGAAAAAGTGCAACATATGTCACTTCTTTGTAACTTAAAAAAAAAATAATTAAGGAAAGGAGGAATGTATAATACATATAACAATAACAATCGGATGCATAAGAATTTGAACTAGTGTGTGCAACCAAATAGGAATCTATACAGATATGTGTGTTTCTGTTTGAACAAACCAAGAAGATAAATAATGATGAGGGCTTCAAAGGTGAAAAGTTTGACAGCCACAGAATAAAAAGGACTTCCTGTTCCACAGAGCGTTTTCATCAGGCACTGAAAACCTGCATCTGCTCATGGGTTCATCCTCCTCACTTGTTGAGCCTCCTTCAGCACTTTGTAGCCCCGCCTCCTGGAACAGGGTCACAGACTTTCAGCCAGTTTTGGGCAGTTCAGCAGTAATTATATTACTTTTTCTAGTAACAAGTGGTGTAATGAATTACTCTAGGGATTAATATCCAGTAGTAATATGACAGTTACTCACACAAAAAAATTAACTTGTTCCCTGACTGTTGATATAAACACATTACCAGTTTAAAATACAACAACCCACAGAATAATTTCATCCCGCACATCATGAATGCCAGGTATGTGGTTTTCCTGTGAAATTGGGCATCTTTTTGGGCAGAGCGGTAGGTAGTTTTTTCTTTGTTGGACAGGCTTTTTTCTTCAATTGTTGTCTTACCTGGCAACCCAGGCTAGCTTGAAAGACAAAGCGGTACACATTTATGTTCAGTGGCTGTGGATTTCAGAAAATGTGTCGCTCATTTAGTTGAACCAGATTTTTATTTCATATACCCAGTAACTTTGATGCGTTCAAAAGCTGTGGGAAAAAACACACCTGTCAGCAATTTCGCTGATGACTTTCACACAGAGGCCATGTGCAAGCTCAGAATCATGAGGAGAAAGGACACAATCACCAATTTTGTAGGATTTAAAGAAAAATAACATAATCGGTAGTGTAGTATATTACTGTTGGCATGGAGAAATAAGTTATTATATTACTTTTAGAAAGACTAACGAGTAATGAGTTATATATTACTTTTATCCAGTACCAGACCCAACACTGAGCTAAGCCCATGCTGATGGATTCCCTCAGACATACACGTCTCGTTAGCATCAATTTCCATTTTGATCCAACTTTAGAGACAAGAACTAAACCCTGATAGGCTTCTGGAGTGGTCATCCTAATGAAAAACATTTAATGCAGAGCATAGGCACCAATTTATGTTTGCGCTGATGGTGCTCAAAATTTATATGACTGATACTTTAATAAAGCTGCTAAAATGAGCGTTTGAGCACATTGTGTTATCTAAAAGCATCGTTAGTGCACAGATTAGCACGCAGACAGTACAGCAGCGAACAGCATAAATGCACTGACGCACACAGTCAAGTTACCCCGTGAACTTTACACACAACAACAACACATTTTTTTTCCTCCCTCATATAATATATTAGCGATGCAACAGGCTCTAGTGGACAGAGAGATCACAGTTAAGGCTATGAGAAATCTAAAATTTGGCTCTCCAGAGACTAGACAATGCTCTGTCCTTAAAGCCAACTAGAATGGAGCTGTCCGTGGTTCTGAAAGTTAATGCCACAAATCACAACATGCCATCTACCAGTTATCAGTATCTGTAATGGTTTGCATGAGTTTTGATCAATTGGTTCTGCTCTTACTCCTCATCATTGAGCTTTAAGGAGACAAATTACAAGACAAAGTTTGCAGTGACACGTGAAAAAAGTGATGGCTTCTGCATTTACATGAATGGATTTGCATTCTTTGTGGGTGCTCAGGCCCCAAAGCACCCACAGAATCTGCGCCTATGATGTAGAGCATATGTGGATGTAATATAACGTGCTTTAAGGATAAGAATAACCCAACAGAGTGTGGAGATGAAGCTTTTGCAGCTACTAATACGACTTGGTTAACTGCTCCAAAAGTGAAGTCGTCTGAATCTGACAGTCGTTGGAAACTTGGGTCTCTCTGCTGACCTTGGTTTTGAAAGTTTTACTTAACTATTCTTCAAAGCTTGCTGGGAGGATGTTGTGAATACATTAATCCTATTCAGCATTAGCCTTGGAAATAACTCACAATCTGATGCACCTGATCCTCACACTGCAGACAGCTAAAGGATAGTGGAGGTGGGCTGAAAAAATGAAGGGATGAAGAACCTGAGAGAGAGGAACAAACAGTAAAAGCTTTGGTTGAGGAGATAATCGCAGAGCAGCAGTTCCAGTTATCAAACTTTCTGTGTAATCTGCTCTGCTCAGGTTTATTTCCCCTTCAAGACAAGCCATAATTTATGATTTGAACCATAGCAGCAGTATAAAGAGAAACTCTCATCAGGTTTAAGAAGAAAAAAGTTATCAGGCAAAGGCAGCACTCTCCTGCAAACATTATCTCCTGTTTGCCGCCTGCCTCCATCTGAAGGAGTCTTTTCTCCCACACTGAGGGTTCAACATAAACAGCACTTTGCCTTCAGATTAGCGGGGAGAAGGGGGAACTTTGGAGGTGGAAGGAGACTTGATCGAGTGTGGCAAACGCGGAGTCTCTTTGTGTTTCATGAAGTCGGCGAGACGGCACAACATTTTGGCACCCTGAGGAGAAAATGTTTTTGTAAAGATAGAAGTGAAGCTCTTACCTTGAAAGTGTTTTCTCAAAAAACCCAGGGATCTATTAAATAAATCAACTGCAGCTCTGAATGTTTTATATGAAAAGTTGGCATTTTTGTCACGTCAGCAAAGATAATTGCTCTTTTCTGCCTCTGTATGTTTTTTCCTGCAGCTTTTCGACCATAAGAGTGTTTTATGTGCATCTTTGTACTCTTACACTTTTGTACTTTCTCCCCTCAGTGGATGGCGGATGGGGAGAGTGGACAGACTGGTCTGTATGCAGCTCAGACTGCGAGAGGCAGCGCAGCAGAGAGTGTACGGCTCCGGAGCCCAAACATGGAGGACGGCTGTGTGACGGCGTGGCGTTGGCTACGGAGAACTGCACCGGCGGCCTCTGCACACAGAGTGGGTCAACATCACTATCTGTCCAATGAGGAAGAGATAGTTCTGCATCATTTCTGTCAGGCCGTCGTGTTCAGGGACTGTGTCATTATAGATTTACTGCTCATATTTTCAGCAGCTTGAGCTCCAACATGATCGTCATTCTAATTAGGCTCATTAGCAGAAGCATCGTCCGTCTTCATTATTCATCCCTCTGCTCCACATGCATAACACGCAACAAATAAACTAACACATGTTGCCAGCACAAACACACTTCCAACACGCTGTCCTAACTGCTAACCTCATGTACTTTGTAAGAAGTGAAATAGCCAAAGAAGAGGTGTTTATTTAAAGGGCTTTGCAGCTTCAGTTCTCTTTCTCCCTCTTCATGGACTGAGCTCAGTTCAAAGTCCACCCACAGCTGATTGGAGCACTTCTCATGGGGGTGCAGGGAGCAGACAGACTGACAGCTTATAGGACAACTCTCCTCCCTCTGCTGGGGGACGGTTTCACGTCCTTTAAATATCATCAGGCTGCATGAGTGACAGGCTGACAATTAGCATTAATTCCTTTTTGTGAACATATTTTTCAGCTGCTTTGACGGACAGGATGCTTTGATAGTGATACTTATAAAGTGGTAGACCTTCTGTGCAAGCAAGACAATAAAGTGCAAGTTATAAGGCGGAAGTTTAGTTATGGGGCGCTGATTGTAAAGTTGCACACACTACAAAAAACTCCACATTTAGCTCTAAAACATCACTTTAATGCAGATTTAAAGAACTGATTTGATTCTATTTATGTCAAAAATTTACAAATGAAAAAGAGAAAAAAAAAAAACAATTTGTTGCCAATAGAGCAACGATGATACAATACTCTGACTCTTATAGCAATGAAAGCAACAACCAAAAAAAATACCATCAAGTGTTCAGGAGGGGGCAGAAGGAAGCAAAAAGCTTACATGAACCTGTCCCTACATATGAAATCACAGCAAAGTATATTTTAGAAATATAAAACACATAATGTTACATAATACATGTCCTCTGACAATTTGAGAGAAAAAAAATACAAAACAAAAACACATTCACTTTTTCACAGTATAATCTATTGATACTTTAAAAACAGACTGTAGAAATATTTGTGAAAAAAAAATGCCAATGTTATAAATAAATGCTGAATTTTTTTTATTGAAATGTTAAATGTGATATATAAATGTCCTGATTCTAAATATTTAGCTACATTTCTAAACATTTAGTATTCACTCTAGATATTTAGCTAAAATTTCTAAAACTTAAGTAAAGATTTCTAAATTCTTCCTGAGGTTTCTAAATATTAAGTCAAGATTTCTAAATGTAAGGCAAAAATTTCTAATAATTTGCTCAAGGTTTCTTACTCTTGAGCAAAGATTTCTAAATTAGATTATGAGAAAGTCAAACACGGTCAGCTCAATCAGCTGTAAAAAGAAACGTGCCAAGTTCTGTGATGGCACTGTTGAAGATCCTGTGGCCGACACCAAAGAAGTAGAGCTTGACATTCTCAAAATCCCACATGACTGGATCCCTTCCTCAAACTTTTATTTTGGTGCTTCCGGCGGGCGGGAGTCTGAACATGCATTTTAGCAAATATTTAGAAACTGTACCTCAAGATTGAGAAATATTAACTAAATATTTAGAAACCTTTGCTCAAGATTTAGAAATCTTAGCTAAATATCTAGAATGAAAACTAAATGTTTAGAAGCAGAGCTAAAAATTGATAATCATGACATTTATTTATAACATTTAACATTTAGATTAAACATTCAAAATTATGAATAATATTTGACAAATAAACTTCATAAATATTTCTCTAAATCTGCACAAAAAGTGAGGTTTTAGAGCTAAGTGTAAAGAAATAGTGTTGTTATTTGTACTGTGTGCAACTTTATAATTGGTGCCCCACATTAAGGTGCTGTTTGATCAGGATTACGCTGATCAAAATAATGTATTACTTTGAAACAATAAGTTACAGTTAGTGATATGTCTCTGTTCAACATGGTATGCCAAAGACTTTGGAGGGGAGAGCATCAGCAAAGACCCTGTGTATAGAAAAGGACAGGGCCAACATCAGTGAGGATCCTTACGACCCTGGTAAAATCAGACACAGCATGAAGGAGGAGCTGGACTGGAGGAGGGTTTAAAGAGGTCTGACGAGGAAGAGGAGGTGATTCCATTTGGATGCAAAGGTGTGATCAGCTGAGTAGTCAGCAACCAGGGGCTGGCGCCAAGCTCAGCTGATAATCTGTGGGCAAGCTTAGCTTCATGACCTATGCTCAATGTTTGGCGTTGCTCTGCTTGTACCTCTGTTTGAAAATGTTTCAATTTCCTCCTCAGCTCAGGGACTAAATCACAGCCATGATAAGCAACAGTTTGCTATTTTTTTCTTTGTTTTTTTGTTTGTTTTTAATTTTCCTTTTTTCCTGGCCATTTTAACATTACTCGATTGGTGTTGGGTGGCTGTGGATGTTCTACAAATGGACATACTCAGCTTTGTTTGTTTATTTGGATCCCCATAGGCCTCAGCAAAGCAGAAACTATTCTTCATCTAACTTCTGTTGAGGCAGTGTGAGGTAAAGAGGAGGAGTTCAAGTCACCCTGGAGTCCTAACAGCTACATGGAGCCCGCCTGTCATTTAGGACAGTTGACTTAAACATGGGATTTACTAGCTTTTTATCAGAAAGTTGATCCATGCAGCAAACGTAGACGGGCTGCTTACACTGCAGGATGCTTACTTATTCGCTGATGGATGATATCCTTCAGCAGGGCTGGTGTTGGCTGGAACGGGTGCTCTGGAAAAGTTGGTTTATCAAGTTGTTGTCTTTTTCTGGCTGCATAAGTAAAACATTATCATCAGTGTGTGTGGAACACCACCTGAAGCCCTGGACAGACGTAGCTTTAGCTAAGGCTACAGAGACTTTGAGAATAAACAGAGACTTATCTGCTTATGTTAAGTGTGCATGTTGACGTTTTAAAACTCACCGCTCAGCAAACAACCAATCAGATGACTTCACCATGAAAACATGGCCTGAAATCTGATTGGCACACACACAGTCTTTGCAGTTTGTCCAAACAGCAAAATAAGCAGATCATTATTCTATTACCCTTAAACGGTTATCAACATGTATACTCATGGATTTCTCTGGATGCTTAAAGTTATCTCAGTCTTTAAAGAGGGGCTCTAAAACTCTGATGTGTGTCTGTTTTTGCAGATCGAAAGCTGCTCCATGATGCAAAACCACAGGGTGAGTTTCTTTCCCAGCTTGTTATCACTTTATGAACCTGAAGTTATCAGTGATTCAAACAGTCGTGAAAGTTAACTGACTGGCTTTTCCAGTTGGCCTAACTTTTCTTTCCAAGAGTCATCGCCCTGTTTTAAAAGTCCTACACTCGAGCTGCTCCTCTCTGCTGTTGCCAGGCTACACCTTCTGTTATTTGTTTGGGAGGTAAAGTAACATTAAGTCTGTGTTTGATGAGCGAGGATGGTGCCAACACAAAGTTTTATAAAGGATCAGCAGCAGACATTTGGTTTAGCCTTGTCTCCTACCAACATATTAAATAAACAGGCGCCAAAGACTGCAGAGGATGTTTGAAAAACTTTTATCCAGAGAAAAAATACATGACTCTCTTGGAGAAACTTTGAAGAAAACTTGTGGAAACCTTCTTTTGCAGCATTTGTGCTTGTCTCCCATGTGATACCGAGAACTAGGAACCATTATGAAAGACATGAAGACTTGAAAAGAGCCCTTTCTATGAAAAAGAATCTTAGGCTTCCTCGCCTCTGATTGTTACCTTCAAATGAAGAGATACTCAAACTCGACAACAGAAATGTTGGCCTTCTGAAAAGTATGTTCATTTTGTTCACTCGGTACTTGGTTGGGGCTTCTTTTGTATGAATCCCTGCATCAGTGCGGCGTGTCATGGAGATCAGCCTGTAGCTCTGCTGAGGTGTTATAGAAGCTCAGGTTGCTTTGAAAGCAGCCTTCAACTTTTCCGTGATACTGAGTCTGCTGTCCTTCATCTTCCTCCTGACAAAACTCCATAAATTTTCGACAGGGTTTAGGACCAATCAAGCACCATAACATCAGGATCATTTGAGCAGCTTTTGGTTCTTTTGGCGCTTTGGGCAGGAGCCGAGTCCTGCTGGAAAATGAAATGAAGTGCTCCAAAGATTCCTGTTAAACATCTGCGTTGACGCTGAACTTCAGAAAACACAGACCAACAGCAGCAGATGACATAACACCCCAAACTATCACTGACTGTGGAAACATCACTCTGGACTTCAAGCAGCTTGGATTCTGAGCCTCTCCTCTCTTCCCCCAGACTCTGGGTTCTTTATTCTCAAATGTAATGGAAAATTACTTTTATCTGAGAAGAGGACTTTGGAGCACTGAGCTTTAGTCCAGTTCTTTTCCTTCTCAGTCCAGGTTAGACTCCTCTGATGGTGTCTCTGGTTCAAGAGTGGTTTATACTCGAGGAATGAGACAGTTGTGGTTAAATATTTGATCCATCTCTTTGCGGAGTCTCTTGCTGCTCTGGCTCCAGACTCAGTCCACTTCTTGTTAAATTCTTGGATTTTTCTTTTTTTAAATCCTCCAGCTTGAGGCTCTCCCTGTTGCTTGTTCATCTCTCCCCATCACCTTTCCCTTCCACTTCTCTTTCCAGTGATCTGTTTGGATCCAGCACTCTGGGAGCAGCTTCTCAAGGCTGTAACTTTTAGTGTCTTACCCTCCCTGTGGAGGGGGTCTTGAGTGTCTTCTGGACTACTGTCAGTCAGTAGTATTCTTCATGAGTGTGTCGCCAACTAAACCAGACTCAGAGACCATTTAAAGGCTCAAGAAACCATAGGAGGTGTTTCCAGTTGATCAGCTGATCAAAGTGGAACTCCATTAGTTTTTAATTTTGAACTTTTTAATTACATTCTGATTTTAGGAAATACTGATATCAGGGTTTGTGTAATTAAGTGTAAGCTATATCTACTACAATTAAAGAAACAAGTTCTGAAATATTGTACTATCAGTCAAACAATCTGGTTGAACCTCTTGTCTGTGGACGTCTTGATGTGGTTTTTGGTGTTTATATCAATCAAGACAAAGGGAAAAAGAACTCAAGTTGAAAGGAGGCTAAGACCATAGTATTAGCATTTTTAAAAAGCAGTGCTCGCAACATTAGAACCCATTAGAATCAACCCCACAGATATCTTAGAGAGGAAACCTCCTAAAAGTGTAAAAACAAACTTTTCCTCTGATGGCCAAGAAGTGGCTGTTGTATAACTGGGATAACTCACGATGACAGGTGTGGTTATAAAGGCTCACACACTCTGCATACGCCTCTAATCTTAAAATAGAGGCGAGAGATATTCCAGATCCAGATGTTTTGATGGACTTAAAGCCTAGCACATGCATGAATATGTATGAAGGTATATATATTATAATAATGTGGGTAATTTTCAGGCCCGGGCTAGTCTGAAAAAAGGAATACATTTATGCTAAAAGCAATCATTCTCCAGGTAGTTTGTGGGTTTATTTGTCATAAAGTCGACGCTCCGTAACTGAAGCTGAATGCTTAGGCAGCAGTTTGTGATTGTGTTTCCTCTAACGTTGTTATTATACACCAGGTATTGCATTTCAAGCCTCGCAGCTGTGTTTTAACACTGTACATCCATTGCTCTATCCATTATTGCTGCCTTGGGTAAGAGACCATTTATGTGTTGATTACTCTGCAACGCTAACGCGCTCAAAAACAAATGTGATTCCCACTCAGCCACAGGCAAATGTTCTCCTTTCTCGTCCTTTGGAACAGTTATGTATTTTTGTTTGTCAGAATCGCAGAAAGAGAAATAAAAGAATGCATCCAAGCTGCCAAAACTTCCCGAGCCCCCAATTAACCTGCTACTGTAGATGTTAATGCTGCTTTGCATATTTTTGTCGATTTCTCCTCATTTGAGCTCCAGGCTACTTAAAGGATTTCTCCCCATGTCCTGTTTCAGCAGAGATCTCATTATCTCTCAAGAACATGCTAGCATCCCCCTTTATTTCCCCGCTCATTCTTCTCCTTCTGCGCTACTTTTGGACGCTACAAAACTGGCAGGAGCAGATAGAGCGTAATCATTGTCGATGAGCTAATTTAATGAATTGGTTTTGTCACATTATCCTGGTGGAGCGCAGAGAGCCTCCAACAGCAGAGCCCAGCAGTGTTTGAAATGACAGTCAGGTGCTGCGTTGATTATAATCGCCTTCCTTCTGAGGTTCCTCATTAGCCGCTTTAACACTCCAGGATGGAACAATGACGCTGTGCATCAGAGAGAGGAGCAGAAAACTAAAAAGGTGCTGAAGTAGTTTGAAAGTAAGATAGACTTCCCATTAAAGACTAAAACAAATTTTACAGCATTGATGATCGTCTGCAGCGGTTTCTCAGTTTACTCTGTGAGGAAACGTCTCCTGACTCTGTAATTAAGCGTGGAGGGAGAAACAGTCACTCACTGAGCCTCTCTGTCTCACTCTTTCCTTCTCCAAGGTGTGGAGAGCAGCAGCGATGTGGCCTTGTACTCGGGCCTGGCTGCAGGCGTAGTGACTGTGGTGCTTCTGATCGTTGCTGTCACTCTTTACCGAAGAAGCCAGAGCGAGTACGGCGTGGACGTCATTGACTCGTCTGCCCTCACCGGGGGCTTCCAGTCCTTCAGCTTCAAGACCTCGCGCCAAGGTGAGACAGCAGTTACCCGTCTTAAATGTACACTTATTTATTCAGGGAAGAGCTGTATCCCACTGGGAACTCAGACACCCCGCTACATGAACCCAGACAGAGGGCGTGTGAGGAAACAGCTTCTTCATCTTGTTTTATGATACATCTGACGGTTGAAACTTTTCACAATCATTCATGCAGAACATGACTCAGACAGGTGATATGCAGTGAATATTTCCAGGTTAACAATGGGAATTTAACATTTAAACACTCACCTGTCTGAAGGGTTAAGAAAAAACTCAGACAGCAGTAAAATCTGAGCACACTAAGTCAAGTCCATCAGACACTTTCTACATCCAACCTCGTTTTCTAAATCTATAGTCTGCCAAACCTTGCTGTCACTGTTATGTCTGTCATGGCAGAGGATCTGGTGAGTGATGGATGGATGTGAAACAGCTGTCACACAAAGTAAGATCTGCATTTGAAATGAAAGTAGTGATTTGTTTATCTAACTGGTGTTGACTAGCGTTTGAGATGATTTTCAATTTTTGAAGTCGACTTAACACAAACATCTTGACTGGAGTTAAGGACAATTTTCACAACACAGACACCAAATGTTTTAGATCAACACCATATTCCATCCTACTCAATTTTTGCATTTCACATACCATACCATGCCCTGTTCTATCATACAACATCGCATCAAACCATATGGAATCCAACTTATTCCAACATATTTTACTGTGTTGTATTACACCATATCGTTATATTGGAATATACTGTACCGTATGGTGGTTGTGTGCACAGACTTTTTGAGGAGTAGGGGCAATTTAAAAAAAAGAAAGAAAAAAGTGCATGCAGCACATTCTCACTCCTGAGGGGGGCACTAAGTTCCACGTGTTTGCGGGTTAGTGCGTGATTTTGCCATCCTAGAGGGCAGTTCACTGTGTGCCCTCCTCAACCAGGAGCATGTGACCCCCCCATCATGTCGTATTACATTGAGTCGCACTAAAAAGTACCATATGTTATTGTCTTGTGTCATGTCATGTTGTGTTGTTTAATGTCATATTATGTCATATTACATGGTATTGTGTTCTGTATGGTGTATGGTATTCCTTATCATACTGAAGCGTATCTTTTCCTATTTCATCCTACCTTACTGAACTTTATCTAATTGGATCATCAAGCCCATTTGTTCACCCAAATCTTCTGGAAAAAGGTTTTACTATATGACAAAGTTATTGATAAAAGAAAAACAGTTTCCCTACAAGGGGCAGAAAAGTTTACATTGTGTTGTAACTCATTGTATCAAATTTTATTATATCCAGTCGTATCAAAAGTATGGGTTGCTATGTTGTATTGAAACTTTTTGTTTCACATTATATCCTATTCTATCACAACCTGTGGTAATAATAATAATATTGGATTTGATTTATAACACACTTTACATTTGCAGGAAAATCTCAAAGTGCACAGAAGGAAAGATAAAAACAATAAAAACATTAATAAAGACAATAAAAACAGTAAAAACATTAAAAAAAACAGTAAAAACAGTCAGCAATAATTGTAAACAACAAAATTAATCAGGAAAGGGGATACAGAATAAAAAGGTTGATATCATGAAGAGTCTTTGGTAACTTGTTTTTATTTTTTTATTTATTTCTAATTGAGAATAAAGTTTTATTTTAAGAAACTAATCAATCATATTTTCCTTATCCCGATGGAATTTTTTTTTTTTTTTTCAAATAATTGAGGCTTTTTTTAATATATTTTGAAGTAAGACATTTATATGAACTTTTTGGGTGAGTGTAGCTCATATTAAGTGTAATGAGACAGTTTTGGTAAACTGGAAATAAGACATAAACACCTGCTTATAAAAATATATCATAAAAAGACTGAGCTTTAGTTGGACTGAGTTACAGTATCAGCTGAAAGCATCAGCATCAGTCTTAATAAAAGGATTAAATGTTTGTTTGTCTAAAACTACAAATGCATTCAGAAAATGTTTTAAAGATTAGTGGGATTTAAGCTGTGTCTGGTTTTACACATCAGTTTTTTCAGACTTTTGCCTTTTTTTTAAAAGGGTCCATAGAGGATCTCAGCGATAAACTCTGCACACTCAGAGTGAGGGGTTATGGAATTTTGAAGAGCCTCTCGGTGATAAAAGGTGTAAAAAAAAAAAACACACAACAGCCTTTGTTCTTGACTTTGGGATGAGAGGTTGTAAGGGTGCATTTAAAAACAAGTGTTTAAATGACTCACTAACCTCTGATCTGCATGAATGCAACCTCTGCTGCCACCTTGAAGAGAGTTGGTTCAACTTTATTCCTACAAAGACCAAACAGGCATACGCAAGTCTGACAGGGAGAAAAGAATCACAGCACGGGAAAGTGTCCATGTGCCCAGAAGTTTCTGATATGTGTTTGACAGTAGCTTGGTTTTCTTTTGAAAGTACCATCGATGTGAAAAAAAAGTGTGTAGTTTACAGCTGCAGTTATAATCATAATTGTCTAATCAGTTTGATGATTCAAGAGAGTCCAAAACTTCAGGCAAATCTAATTAAGTCTGCGGTTTGACAGAAGAAATCAAATTAAGGCTGCAGTTTGTAAAACATAAAGATGACGTCGTATCATAAATTATGTGCCATTCTTCTCCACACACACACAAAAAAACTATGCTGAGGGAAAAAGAGTCATTATTCAGCCAAATACACACACACACACACACACACACACACACACACACACACACACACACACACACACACACACACACACACACACACACACACACACACACACACACACACACACTTTATTACTCCTGAAATCACAAGTTACATCTGTACTTCTGTTGTATTTCATTTCCATCCATCATCTCTAATGCTTACATCATTTCATGTAATCCAACCATAAAACATGCAAACCAACACCTGAAGTCTACATCATTATGTATGTTTGTACATAATTATGAATATTTTATACATTTCTTTGTGTTGTGATATAACTACATCAATTATTAAAGGCTTCAGGGGCCTGCATGTATTTATTTTTTCTTTTTTTTTTTCTCCCGCAGCTTCTTCCTGTTTGTGCTTTAGAGCTTTAAATGTCCAATAACCTTCTGAACAAAGCTCCATCTATAAAACACGCTCTGCATTTATTGCTTTACAGCCAGCATCAGTATGCAGCGAGCAATAACACTCACGAGGAGCTTATTGTTACAAGCACATGTTGTGCTCCCTGAAATTTACAGCTAACCTCACGTTTAATATCACTCAGACCATCTTCAGGACTATAGCTTAAGAAAATGTTGAACAAGAGATCCCTGGATTGGTGATTTTGGTGGGTGTTTTACGCAGCATTAATTATTCATGAAGTTAAAATTGAAGATATAATTTATAAGTGTTTTCTCTTTTTTTTGTCCCGGAGCTCCCGCACAGAGCATTTGTGGTTCCAGCACAGAAACATCGGAGCTCAGAGGAATGCTGTGGGGTTTTTTCACTCTGCAGATTGAGGCATATTTTCACAGCGCTGGCATTATTGGTCGCCGCTGCAGCAGCTCTCAGCAGGGCATAATAAAGTTCATTTTGATAACACAGCAGGAGGCTGGGAGAGCTTTAATCTTGGTCCCTGTTCACTTTGATGGGGGAAGGGGGGGTAAAACAGCTGAACCTCCATAAAAGCCAACACGTCCTCCTTCTTATAGGTCACAGCCTGCCCCACAGTAACAGTTTGTTTATGCTGCTTTTTGTGCACCTCGTAATTTCCAACCTGTATTTATTTACTCACTACCCCTTTAATAACTCCTCCGCAAAGATCTTAGGAATATATTAGTTTGCATTTGTCACCTTGCTCTGGCAGCAAGAGCAACTTTTCTTTTCAGTTTTGTTTTTCAAGACTGTTTTTCTAAAAACAGAAGCCACTACCAGAGAGCTGAGATGTCTGTTTGGGGTATACGTGCCAAAATACTTAAGAAAGTCCAAAAAATCTAACAGAGTTTCACACTGACTCAGCTCCTCAGTTTTTTTTTCTTGCAGATTGAAGATTATATGTGTTGTACCATAAAGACATTTTTTTGCAGCAGCAGCACTCAGAATGTAGCATATCAACAACAGTGCAGTCATAACCAATTATAACCTGATTTTATTTTGTCCCTCTGGTGCCCCAGTGGTATCTTAGGATGATTTACAGCTCATAAAAATCTTTTTTTTTTCTTTCACTGTTGCTTCAGAAAACCATTATTTCAGCCTCTGTCTGAAACACTTTAAGCAGCTGTCTCTTTAAAGCTTCGTTTTTGCTTGACGTGTCCTTGAGGTCAGCACGGCTTCATGTGGACAAATTACGTCATTTTAGCAACTATGACCCTTTGCTCGGTCCTTTTCATGCAGAAAATTTCCACACCCCACACCTCTGAAAATTTCTGACTTCCATGCGTGGACCTGAGGACAAACAGGAGCCCCTTGTGACTGAATTAATTGATCATCACACAGATCACCATGAGACCTGTGTGATGACCAACTCCTGGCATGAAACTGAGGCCAAACTCAGCAGAGAAGAGGATTTGAAAAAACAAAGTATTGTTAAAGGTGTCAACAACTTCATCTCCTCCAGTCTAATACTGTGCATTTGCAATACCCCACCCCCCCCACCCCCCCCCGCAGCTTCATTTGAACGCAAAATCCTGGTTGTTTTTTATTTATATTCACAATTTTTTAATTCTATTTTTCTACTCTAACTTAAACTATATTTTTTCTGTTGTGTTATTTTGTGCTATCTTGTTATTAGTGTTATTATTGTATATTTTGATATATTTTGTACCTTCTGCTTTTTTTGTCCTGTCTGCGAGAGCTGCTATTCTTTATTTTTGTTGCACCTTCTGGTACAATAACAATAAAAGAATTCCGATTCTGATTCTTGGGGAAGGACGCCACGCAAAGTTAAGAAGTACAAAAGCCACACACGTTCTCTCATGCTGAGTTTGTGCGTCTCATTGCCATGCATCACCCTCATGCAGAAAGCGTAACACAGCCTTACAGCCCCTTCACTCTGATTGGCCAGCCCTCTGGATGCCTGTCAGGGGCGGAGCTATGAGCAGACCTTAGTGTTTGAGGTCTATGAAGCAGTTAGGAGATCTTTTGTGATGACTTCATCATTTCAAAAAGTCTCATGAAGATTGGGTGCAGATCTTGTGCTTATTTTAGAACAAAGCATTTTCATTAGTTTACAGAGATTCAGGGATTTCTACATGACATATGAATACATAGAGGTTTGAAAATTTGCACACGTTTAGTCTGATCATCTAGGACTGTTATTTTACATAAGTCTTAGAAATATGGGAAAGCAGAATACACACTTTCTAAGACTTGATTTGGAAGATTTTTGTGTATTTCCTAACAAGAAATGGACAGTATGAAAATGATTGAACAATGAAATACAACTTCTACAGCTAGCAAACTACACCCCCCATATGCATTTACCATGTCCAAGTTTGGTGAGGATGTCGGCAATAAATCTTACCTTTTGGCTGTCCAAGATGATTTTTTTTCAAAAGTCTCCACCAGCTGCGAAACAGAAAGTGAAATGCTTTCAGAGATGTTCACCGAGGTTTCGCGGACACAAGGCTATTCAGAACACAGTTTGTCATCGGGAATGACATCCAAATATTTCTAACTCTCCTCAATGTCACATGTTTTTATCACAGCTGGTGACAGACTACGAAGAGACTGTAAAACTATTATGAAACATGTTTCAAAAAATATAAAAAGTATAATTTCTCATAACTTATATGTGTCAAAAAATGCACTAGTTGTTGATGTTTTTGTTAAATAATGCAGAATAACACTTTGCTTTCTTTGTCTTCCACTCCATGCTTGTATCTTTTCTCTTGATTATAATGTCTGTTCTTTGTTTCTCAGTTTCACACATTCAATGCTGTGATTCTGATTTAATTGCTTTACATACAAACAGCTTTAAAGGGTGTGTTTGATTCAGTCCATCATTTTCTGCAACTTCAAAAACACCATCTGCTCCTTGAAAGTAAAGAAATGAAGAAATTAAACCTTCACATATAAACTCTATTATTATGTTTACTGGATAATTTAACGTCAAATCTTTGTGTTGCTGTCACAACATTCTTTCCTGATGCACCTTGACATCAAATGGAAGCACATTACAGCTCCCCAGCCATCGTTATTTCCCATTCGTCACTTTTAATTGAGCCGTTGGTATGCTAAGTGGGATGAAAGTCCTGTTTCTATGGTGATGATATTACAGCAGTAGCCACAAGTGGATAAAAACTAATTATGATGACATCCTCGTTTGTTTTTTATCATCGCTGTTGATGATGGTGGCATTTCGGTTCAAAGTGTCACTTTACAGAAATGTAATTGTTGCTCATAGATGTCTGATTGTTGGCAGTAATTTGTCTGATCTCTTTGTGTTTTTCAGCAAACCCCCTGCTCATTAATTCATCCATGCAACCTGACCTGACAGTGTCACGCACCTACACCAGCCCCATGTGTTTCCAGGACTCCATTGACAAGGAGCTGATGGCCGAGCGAGCGCTCCTCGACCCGCTGCCCGACCTCCAGGTCAAAGGTCAGAGAACAGTTTAAAAAAGCCGTGGAAGTCAACTTCTCTTTGAAAGAATTACAGAGTTGCTCTGCCCCTGTTTCAAGGAGGATAATCCATCTTGTTCTGAAGGTTTTTTCTCCCATGAGGTGATCTATAAGAAAGCTGTCATACAAAGAAAAAATGGTCATCACCTTGAACGGCATTTCAGGTTGACCGTTCAATAAGCCACGTCCCCTTTAGTTACTCCTGCTACGCCTGTCAGACACACACACACACACAGTGCACACTGCAGTGATATCAACCACACATTTAACACGCAGGCTTCATGGTTCACTCTGAAACAAAGAGCCACTGAGTCAAGACCACTGACTTTATATAAAGATGGATGACATGTCACTGACCTTTCAGCTCTGGAACAATGACGCCAAAATGCTCCTTGGGATGAGCACTGATATCCAGAGGGGTGGTCATGGGAGGCACTACTCTAAATCTGATTGACCACCCCCAAGTGCCACCCAAAACTGGCTTAAGCTTTCACCACCCAGTAGGGAAAGCTCAACATTTTTGGCTGCACTTTTGTGGGAGCTGTTGTGCCATCTATCTTTTTAATCAAACATTAGCACAATCAAATGTAAAAACAACTCACAGAACCAATCGGTTAAAGCTCACGTAGCCAGTCTTAGAGGCCGATCTTTATTGTTCCCAGCTTAGCTGCTGTTAGTAGAATCCAATCGTAAAGGTGCTCTCAAGCTACTTTCTTTACATAATATTTTGCTTGTACACGATACAATGCCTTTAAAACAAACAAAAAATATTAAAGAGGGGGTATTCTGTTTGGCACAAGATCTTCACCAAATCTTAACGAGACTTGCTGAAATAATGTTGTCATTACAATGATATCTTAACTGGTTTATGGGCCTCAAACATCAAGATCTGTCCAAAGCCTCATCCCTAAATGGCCTCCAGAGGGCTGGCCAGTCAGAGGGAGGGGGGTTTGGAGCCTTAAAGAGGCAGTAGCTAAAACAAAGAGTTATAGACAGAGGTTAGAATAAGGGTTTTCTCAAACCCCAGTGAAAAATAGAGATTTTTTTGAGCTGTGCATTGTTTGAAGATACTACAGGGGGGCACCTGTAGTTTGAAGTCACAGACAGGGGGAACTTGCAGATTACTAACTGAACTAGCTGAATTCAAAGCCCTGTTTGAGGTTGACTAGTTAGCTCGCTAGCTGTAAAACCAGAGATTCTTTAGGCGGCAGCAATTACCGTAAACATTTTGTCCTCTGCTCTTATATAGTACAACTGCAAGAACATGACACGGTAGTGTTCTTGCTTTCTCTGTCCATTTCACCTGAAAAGAAAATTTCTTCATTTTTTTTCTCTCATGCTTGTTTTGCTAGTTTGCAGCATCCTGTTTGGTGCTGCAAGAGCTCTTCCATGTTGACAAAGTTCATGTTATTGGAGAAGAACATTTGTACAAGACAACCCTGAGAGCCTGGATGAAATTTTTCATGTTTGATTTCATCATAACCCAAAGATGTGAGACAGACAGCATTTACACGTCTGGATTGAGTTTATGATCACCTTGCACCAAGCGACCTGATCACAGTCGCACAGATCAACTTAAGAAAACCTCTTGTGGTTTTATTTCCACCTTGGAAATCTGTCCAGGACTTTAATAAAGGGTTTGGTATAAATTCAGCAGAAGGTTATCCAGCACATTTGGTTTATTTTTCTTGCAGTGTATCAGACTTAACTGTCTCTCCTCTTGCCTGTGTTCCTGAGCTGGCCACGTTTGACCACAGCGGTTATTTTTCCACTTCCTCCAGGGGTGTCAGAGAGGGCAGAGTACCATGTCATGTCCCACCCTCAGACATTTCCGAGGGGCCTGGCTCCAGACTACAAAGGAGTCGCAGTCGGGACTACACTGGGCAGGCGAGGGAAAAACCTCTTCTCTCCTCAAGTCTCCTTGACTCACAGCAGAGCTCTTCACAAAGCCACCGCGGTGTTTGGTCATGCTGGAGGGAGGCTTGTTGTACCAAACACAGGTGAGTCCACAGTGGGGAAAGTTCATTCGTTACGTTCCTCTGTGTGTGCAAACTGCAAACCTTCAACATAAAGCAGGAAATCACAGAGCAGCTGGGCAGAAAGCTTCATGTGGTGGTGCTTTTTTAAGTGGGTTTGACCCTGTTGGTCTGCAGCGAGGCTGTGGAAATGTCATCGATTGGTCAGGAAACATAAATATGAATGCAGCTCTTACTGGACTTCTAAAGCTGCTCTGGAAGGTCTTTAGGGCATTCTGAAACCAACAATGTCACCTATTTCAATAAACAATTTAAATCTCTGAAAACAGACCTCCTGCTGGGACAGCAAGGGACTGTTATTGTTATAACCTTGATCAAATTTAACTAAAGGAAAAACTCAAATGCAGGAAGTTTTTCTAACTTGTGCTGCAGCAAGGCTAGACTGTGAGTCTTATTTTATTGTTTTTTGTTGGTAAGGGTAGATCCAGAAACGTTTGGTGTACAATGACTCATAGTTCCTGTTGCAGGTCAAAGTTGTTGCTCTATCCTGTTCAAAAAGATCAAAATAAAAAGCACAGACGCAGAAACATTCCAACTTCAGACTGACATTTTTGTTATGTCCCCAGTTTAGAAATAAATCCAGTCAATCTGAGCAAAAATACCAGTTATGACCCTTTAAAGGTGGAGTCTGCAGGATTTTCCTAAATAATAGTAATAATAAATTGCAGGAATAATCCTGCTCAATCATCTCTGGCAGGCCTCTATACATTTGTGTCAGTGTCTGCATCTGCCTCATCCCCCTCCTCTGTTTGTATGTTGATGTTTTGGTTGTATCAGGATGTTTCTGGACAGAGAGTAAGCAAGGTCACGTCCAATCACAGCACCCCCAGTGTACAAGTTACTTTAGCCCCATTTCCACTGAGCAGTTCAATTCAGTTTGTCTTAGCACGTCACGCACTTATCAGTGCTCAGATCCCCAAATAAACGAGATGAGCCATCTCACTTTTTGGGAACCTTCTATAGGGGAGCCAGACCAAACCAATTCAATCCCAGAAGGTGGAGCTACAACACTACAGCCCGTTGATTGGTTGAAAGAATCGTCACTTACCATGTGACAGCAGCTGTATTTCTCCTGGTGGCACACAGTCTTCTCTGAAACAAAGCTTGATTGTACTTTGTATCAAAAAGCTACATGCCAATCAAAAAAAAAAGAGGAATTGCTGGATGTCTCCCATCATTGCTCTTTGTTAACTGCATCACGTTTGTCTTCTTCATTGGATTTATTAGCGGGGTATACTGTGTTGCGCTTCTAAGGCGTCATGCTGTTAATTAACTGATGCAGCCATTGGCATCTGGCTTACACGCCCCCTACCACAAGGGGGAACAGTTGGCTGTGGAAAGGCAAACAGGACCAGGCTTATCAAGCCAACCCGAACCAAACCATACTGATCAAAACAAGACTGCTTGGTTGAAACAGGGCTTTTGAGTGCTATGACAGTGGATGTAGCACAGAGGAAGAAAAACACAACTTAAGTGAAACGAAACGCCAAACAGATAAAGCTTTTTACCAAATCAGAAGTTTTACATCTTAAAAAACTAAAACAGCAACAAAGTTAAAATATTTTTTAAGTGTTTTAGACCACACTTAAATAGAAACCAAACGACACAAATTAATACTTTTTTTTCTAATTCATGAACATGGAGACGGTAATGATGCAAGAGTTTTTTGACGCTGAATTTCTAAAGTTAATCCATTTATGGGATGAGCTGAAATAAGTTTTCTGACCTTAATTAAGAATTATTTATTCCTTAACTTGTGGTTTTATTTATTTAGGGCATACTGACAAACTGCAAACAGCCATCCAGTGATGCTATCATAGTGTTTTTAATAACAAGCATCATTCATCCATCAGAGCCATTTAAGAGAGTTAAAGATCAAAACCTCTATTTAGGATAAAAAGAAATGGTACGTTAGGTTAAGCAAGACCCAGTTTTCACAAAATGACAACTTTTTTTAAGGTTCAGCAAAGACAGAATCAGATGAAATAAAGTTTGCAGGAATTTTCAAATGATCAGGTGGAGAGTCCTAGGATTTTAATCCTTTAACAGAATAAAACTACCATCTCCACTTGAAGCTGCGAGTGGATCTGCTGCTGCTCTGAGAGTCTCTTTACGTGTTTGCAGAGAGGTTGAGAAGTGAATCCATTTAAACATGTGAATACAATCTTTAAGTAAGAAATCAGTGAAATGAGTCAAGGTTAAAACTTAGTATTTACTTAAAACATGAGAGTGTTGGTGTCTAATCTGTTTGTTTTTTATTATTCAGGGTTTTAAAAAAATGATTTTGTAAACACTCCAAGGATTTGAATCGTGACTGGTTTGTCTAAGACCAAGCTGTGAAAGCCTGAGACAGATTCAAAAGAATGGTAGAGTTAAAAGATGGAAAGGCAGAATTAAGTGTGAAGTGTTTCTCATCATCTTAAAACAGCAGAAATTAGCCTTAATGTTTTGATGAATCATTTTAATGTGGTTTTTGAAATTTAACTGGAGCCAAAAATTATCCCTAAACCCTGTGTTTCCGTCACCTGTTGAGTAACTTCACCTTTAATCCTGACATAAGGTGGCTCTGTTGAATTAGTTTTCTTTAAACTCGAGGCATAAGGAAAAAATGACGTAATTTGTGTTCAGTTTGGTCACCCGCTTCAGCACCATAAGTTTGACATGATACATTGTACAACTGTGTCATCCTGGAATCTCTGGGTCGACAATAACTTGTTTGCAGAACGAAGCCAACACTAGCAGAGCTAGCACCCTTTAGTCTGCTTTGGACTCTTAATTCCTGTTCCACCCAAGCGGTTCAGTTCGGTTTGTCTCAGCATGCCACACAATTTACAGTGTTTCCAATGACTGATCCTGAGACAGATCCGCAAATAACAGAGATGAGTCATCCCACCTTTTGGAAACCTTCTCTAACTGACCAGGCTATCGGTATCCGGCTTGCATGCAGCCTACCAAGAGGGGAAACGGTTGGCTGTGGAAATATGAATAGCACCAGGGTTTACCAACCTGTACCAAACTGCACTGATCCAAACCAGACTGCTTGGGGCTTAAGGATCTATTCTATTATTATTGAGGTGCAACCTCTGAGACCTGATCTGAGTTCAGGTCTCAGATCCATCTTTACAGTGGATCTGAGACCTGAACTGTGACCATGGCTGAAACAGAGCAGTTAGCAGAGAAATCATGGATGAATCATGACATGGTTGTTTTCTGTCCTCATATCTAAATCAATCTTTATTTGAATAGTTCTTACAGGTGGTCTAGACCCGTAAATGTTACTAAAATTTTATTAGCAGAAACCCAATATCAAGACAAGATAAGGAGTCTTATCTTACCTTAATCCACTATGAGTACAGGACTTTGCAGCAAGTTACAATGGCAAGGAAAAACTTCCCTTTAACAGGCAGAAACCTCGGATATCCAAAAGCTTTGTTGTTTTTTTTGTTGTTGTTGTTTTTTTTGCATTTAGTCTGAACACACCTCTTTAAATCTCAGTGTTCCTACACGGGGAAGACATATGTATTATTTAGTTATTAGAATCCAGAAAAATTGATTCCAAATATGAGAAATACTCAAAGAAAAGTGCTGAAAACAGGTTGGACACCAGCACTGGTGACTGCCACAGCTGTAAGGTTTCTGCTGCATAACATGTTGTGTTTGATGAAAAATGCACTCACTGCTTTTATTGCCACCACTGTCACTTAGTCACATCATTGTTTTTATGTTATCTTAATGTATAATTATGTGTACCAGCACAAGCACCAGGGATGAATTTCCATTTTATGTAAATGTAATGGACAATTAAGTCACGTGAATGTGCAGTTTGACAGCGATGGCATTATTAACTGAATGCTTCCTCCACATAAACCAAATTAACATTTCTGAGGGTATGGAAGGCTTTTCTAACCAATGTAAATGCTCAGCATTCATTTTTAACATTTTACGATCAACACCGTCCACTGGAGGAAAATGTTAATACATTTTTTGATGCGAACCTGCGATGCTCCGTCTGCCACAGCGTTCAGGCAGCTCATTCTCCTGGCCTACATTCATCATCCTGTCCCTGGAGGGCCTTTATCTACTACACCGTAGATTGGCAGTAATTGTTTATCATATAGTGCAGTATTGTGTGTGTTTGTGTCCAAGAAAGCGACAGTCGGCGAGTGTGTCGCTGACAGAGACTGCTGGCAGCATTGATTCACAAGGCCTTCGGGACTTGCCTCCGTCACCTTTTTCTGGGGCCGTCCCCTCGCTGGCTGTCACCTTCAGTAAAGAGGCCTGACAGCCCGGCAGGTGTGTGCATGTTGTTTGTGTGATGTGCGTACGCTGATCGGCTCTTGCATGCCTCCTTCTCTGCAGGTATCAGTCTGCTGGTGTCTCACGGGGGGATCGCTGAAGACACTACCTGGGAAATGTACATGATCATCAACCAGGAGGACAGCAGGTGAGGGACTCTCTCTGAGGCGAGGCAGTCTGCTTCTTAGTCTGCTCGCTTTTAATCTTTTCAACCCTGTCACACAGCATCTCACATCCCTCTCAGTCTGCCACGTTGCCGTCTCCTCCTCTCTTTGCCAGACATGCACAGGTTCATACACTGATCCTCTCATGAGGCCGTCACATGCTCTCTGCATTTACACACAGCCAGATGCAGGCATATTCACACCCAGTGAGGGGTCCTTGCTCATCTAGCAGTCACTACAGGGGAGGACATGATGTGTCACAAATGCATCGGCAGCTGCAGACAGATTGCATTACCGCCTTAAGCAACTGTCTCGGCAGAGAAAGACACCCTCCATGACTCTGGTGTCCCGTTTTGTGTTTGCAGACATAACCGTGACAATATCTCTTCCTGCTCTGACTGGTGGGAGTGGTGCAGATTGTGAACTTTATAAGTCAGATTTGAGGAGGTATTGATTTGTTTCTTCCCGGATTGTAAGAACGTGATATGCTGCAAAGTTTCATTTCCAGCTGCAGTGTATTTCTGCAACCTTTCCGTCAAGATTCCCACAAAGCTATTACTTAAGACGGAAATGGCAGGATAGATAAGAGCGTTTGAAAAGGAGTCTTAATACCTTTGACTTCTTTGCAGCGGAGCCTCAAAAGCTATCTGACAACCACAAGTCAGTTTTTTGGACATGTTCTTGATTTCTGGCAGACAGTATCAGTGTGTCAGCAGGTCTGTGTCAAACCCTGCAAGCCAGATATCACCTTAACAACACTGCTCACTGGCCTGTGCTCCTCACAGAAATTCAATTTCTGCATCCAAGGCAGAATCAAAAGTGCTTTTAACAGCTGCGTGAAATTAAAGCATTAAAGTCTGAATTTGTTTGATATCAAGGTCAAGAGAGTTATTTAGCAAGCACCAAAATCGGAGGGGAAATGAACGCCCACAACGTTAATGAAACCTGGATGAAAAAGCCTGTTCTGATGTTTGGATCCTCTCTCAGGACTGAGGAGGCGTGGTCACTGAGTCTTTGGTTTTTAACTGCTGAACTCCTCACACAACAGTTATCAGTAATTATTCCACAGCCTATCAAAGTCTGTTGGTGTTGCCTCAGTTGGAATCAGAGGATGAGGCAGATAAGTAGCTTTTTGAAATGTATTCAGTCACTGAAATCCAGAGCTATCATTGCCATGTGTACACATTATTAAGTTCAGCAATTTGGACAAAGGTCATGTTAGTTGTGATGCCATATTTTTGGCTTTTTATGGTTATCAACTACTGCCACATGATTTTATTGCCACAGCTACATGGAGTGCCACATACAATAAGATACAATTTTATTTTTCCCACAGCAGAGAAATTTACAGTTACATCAGCAAACAAGAATGTGTATAGTGCAAATATTACAATAAGAGTTTATTAAATAGAATATAAATATGAAGTGTAACCTAGAAATAAATACGCACACGACTATTCATCCACGAGACACATGTAAAGAACCAAACTACTAAACTACAACTAAAAAAGGTCCTGAGGGCAGCCTAGGACTGAGCTGGCCTTCTTCACCAGTTTGTTTAGTCAATCTTATGCCCTGTCCACCTACAGAAGGTGAAATCCTTCCAATGTGGCGTTGGTATCCAATGTTAGCCTCTGGCTATAATATACCCTCCATCCAGACTCTACCAGGCGTCGAAGTGGGTCAGGCTAGGTTATACCCCAGGTATACTTTAGCTTGGGCCACTTCATTACCCCCTAGGCCAGATTATACCCTGATTATACGAGAAGTGATGAGTGATCTACACAATATAACGATAACAACACTGATCATGCTCTGTGGTAAGGTAGAACATCAAAGGCCGGTGATACAGTTTGTCCTTTATTGTTCAACATAAAGTAAATATGTAATTTTATACGCCATTTATATAGTCTTATATTGTCTTACACATGCTACAGCTTTTTAATGTGACATGTACTCACTTACTGTGGTGTTTAAAAACTTAATATCGATACGAAAGGATAATTGCTGTAAGTTCAAACAAAGGGGATGTGTTATGTTAAGATGCAGTTTTCAGTCTATAGGAACATTTATTCTTCAAACAAAATTTCAAATGCAAGTCCAAATTGCAATTGACTTCATTTGAATCAAGTAAAACTAATATTTGAGCAGTTCTTAACTATAAATGTGTTCAATCTGTTGAAGTTTTGTGCAGCAAGTTTGGCTATTTCAGATTGGAACAGTACAGTCAGATGCACTTGGTTTACTCAGATTCGAGACAGATGAAGAATTGTTTTTTCCCTGTACTGAAATGAAATAAAACAAAAATAAACATAAATTACAGGCTCCAAATACAAAAAGAAATAAAAAGAGAAAAAAGACAGAAAGAAAGCACTGTTGCAACAAGTCAGTAGCTAGTTTTCTTCAAGACCACTGCAATCACCATCTACTGCTGTATGAAGTTCCCGGAAACATCTGAAAAGATATGTAGGATTTGGGTTTGGGAAGGTGAGCCTGAACTTTTGAGCAAACTATGTTTAGACTTAGAGAACTTAACCCTTTGTTTTTTTTTTATTAAGAAGCTCCAAACTCTATTTACTGCTCTTATTCTTGCTATGCGCTGCCCTGTTGGCTATGGCTGCCTTTTGCAGCAGCTCTCTCTTCTTTGTCCATTTCTTGTAATTTTTTTGTCTCTTTTTCGTAATCTTTGTATTTGGAGTGGATCATTACTTTGTATGGTTCATTTGTTGGTCATGGACACCAAACTTCTTGTGGCGTCAGCGATATTTTTACTACTTTTTCTCCTGTGTTTGTCTGGAGATCCTACATGTAACCATGGCCATATTGTTTACATGTGAACTCAGCTGCTAGCAGCCTGTAGCATGTCAATGCTAACTGGTTTAAGGCCTGATGTGAGGAGGTGAGGAGAAGGAAGTGAGAACAACGTGCTGGTTCTCAGGTGTGAAAGTGATGACATGGACCTGTCCTTCCATCCATCGTTATTGGGAAAGTAAGATCTATCTCCAATAAGATGGATGAGTTAGCTGTGCTAACCCAGCAACAGAGGTCAGAGTAGCATCATTCTATTCACAAACATGGCTAACGTAGCTAACATTAGACACCAACACTACATTGGAAGAGCTTCACCTGCTGTGAGCAGACAGGATCCAGGAGACAGAGACTGAACAGACTGTTGAAGAAGCTCAGTCCTGGACCCTGTGGAGGTGGAGGCTGGCTGAACTGGACAATGATGGACAAGCTATCAGCATCTATTTTCTTATGGACCTTTTTGCACTTCCTATAAACTTTCTCACTTTTGTTTTCTTGATTACTGCTGTGACTTCAATTTTGTTGTACTTGTTGCAAAGTTCTATTCTATTCTATTCTATTCTATTCTATTCTATTCTATTCTTAGCCTTGAGATAGCTATGACTTTACAAATGCAGACTTCTACAAGCATGGCTACGTATTTGATTGTGCTATCTGGGGTCTGGTATTCTTCATATCTTCATCTTATAGGGCAGTCGGAAACACTCTCATCAAATATTTTAACCATTTGTTACTAAATGGAAATACAGTTGTGCTTGTCATGCTACTGAGATAGGCAAAGCAACATATTTTAGCTTTTTGGGGGAGTGCATTGCAAAATCCGCCCCCAAAGGTAAAAAACAGACGTTGAGACTTGATATGAGATGGTAAAGCTTCACCAGAGTGCAGTTTGTCCAGTAAAGATGTTATAGGGATCAGTGAGAAGCGTCACATGTTTAAATGCTTCACCTTGTTCTTAGAATGAGCTGTGATTGACTGTGAGGGTTGGAAACAATGACTCTAGCCGGTTAGTAAAACACTAGCTGTGTGACTTTTGTGTCCTCCATAAACGATTGCAAAGCTTGATTGAATTATATCCGGTCTCTGTCCACGCACATCTTTTTTGCTTATTGTAGTAACATGAAAGGTGAAATACAAAAAGCTATTTTTTTCTAAACTGTCATTTTACCTCACCTGACCACAGCTACAAAGTGTCCATGGGGTCATTTGGGTAAAGATACAGATCAAAGGTCAGTTATAGGTTTTGGCGTTTGGCTCGGTTAGTGGTCAGGGTGATACACTCCCTTGCCTAAAGCCTCTCCAATCCAGCCAAGCTGCTGCCCTCCAGGCTCCTGCTTTGCTCTGATAAGCCCAATGCTGTTTACTTCTCTGGCTGTCGTTTAAGAAGCTGCAGGAGCCGTGCACCACTGAGCTGTCAGTCACAGCCCTATCTTCTGACAGCCGCAGAGTCCGTCGGAGAAATTGGATCCTTTTTCTTCCCATTCAAAACCTCAGCCATCTACATAAGACGACGATTTCCCCGGAGAAGAATGGGAATCGATGAGCTCGGGTTTAGTTTCAGGTGTTCATAGGAGGGTTTGTTCATCCTGCTGGCTGTATGAGGTAGTTTGGTGGGTGATCTCCAGCAGCGTGATGGGGGAACCATCCATATCCCGATGACAGAATCACAAAGTGTGAAGAAGTACCTCTGATATGATGCCACTCTCACAAGCTGAAGTTTAGAGGAATCATACTCGTTCTGTGAGCAGACTTTGCAAAGAGTCACCTTTTACTCTGAGCTAAAGGTGTCACTCATACCTGCCTCACTCCAGGTTTCCTATATTTATTATTTAACATCTCACTGAGTCTCTGCTAGAACCGACTGCTAAGCTGAACTGCCTGAACACTGAAGTCACCCTTAAATCTTTCAGTATTTTTTTACATATACTGTAGACTTATACCCTCTATAATATTTTTTATCCCCCTCTTTCATGTCTATTTTGTTTCACCATCTTTGGGAAGAACTTGAAAAACAAGCAAACACTTTATGTTTTTATTGATAATTTTTTAATTTCTAAATTTTAGGAAAGCTTTAAATCCAGCACTTAAACTGGATGTGCAAATCTACAAGCTAGCCCCAGTTTATTTACTGATCCAAACATCAACACTTTTATATTTTTACACTAGCTTCTAAATGTCCTGTCTATGTCTATGTCTAAGTGTCCCATTGCACTCCCATTAACCAGCTGTTGTCTGCCCGCTGGAGGTTTTGACTTTGATTTGAACATAAAGCCTAGTAGATTCTGCTAGGTGTTTCAGATGCAAATACTACAGTGTCAACATTATTGTCCATTTGATTGAGACCTCATTTAACCTACTGGTCACTACAGAGTGACCAAGCTTTTGTATGCACACCAAAAGTTCAAGAACAGCATCTAATCTAATAAAGGTATACCTCTCACAGGCGTTTTGGCATTTCAGAGGATGGTTAAGGGGTTATTGCCCAGCAGGGGGCACTTTTAGCTGTTACAAAAACAGGTCAGATTAACCCGTATCAAATGGGAATTTTTTGAATTTTAAAGTTGAGTGACCAAAGAATAACATTTACCAATCAGTTTATGGTGCCGCGAACTTGATTTGTGTGTTTCCAGTAAAACATGAAGTGTGTTTCGAAAATTTCTGCCCCATTTTAAGTAACAGACGACTTGATAAAAGTGTTTGTTTTTTTTTCAGGGTGAAGCTTCTGCTATCGACAAGTTTATACAGGTTGCTGCAACCTATCAACCAGTAAAGTTGTAGCTGGTTTCGATCCTGGTTCATGGTCCTTTAACCAGTCCTGACGTCTACATACTTCTGTATCTATGTCCTTGTGTCACCCTGCAATACTCCTCCAAAACACATGATGGCAGTGTGGTCTACATGAATATCAGATCATCTGTTTTTGGATTTTAAGCTAATTCTTTTAAACTGTTACATGTTGCTGTTAATCATACATCAACTTTTACAAGACAGGATAGAGAGGAGTCAAGGGGGGGAGGAAACTTATGGCCCTTGTACAGAAATGTTGTGCATAGAAAACACAGTCCGGCTCTACAGACCAATCACAGGGCTTAAGTTCTGCAATGTTTTAATGTGTAGTTAGATGTGACCCCTACATCAGCTTCTCTAAGAAGTACAAGAGATACCACACCAAAGAAGATAAATTATTAGTATTGACTAGTTTTAAATGCTAACTTTAGCATCAATTAACTAAGAAAAGTAACTCTCCATTGTTGAACTTAATGGTGAGGCCATAGACTACAGTAACCATACATCTACTCTCAGTGATGTGACCCATTGGTTTCCTAAGGACAACATTAACCAGGAGAGATGGGTCAATTTAGCATTGGGGCAATGAAGGAACCAAGGGGGGGTAGAGCTCAGGCAGATCTCTATCTTCCTGACAAACAGCAACAAAACATTCATCTGTCTGTGAACTCTGTCACTTCTCTGATTCTGTGACTTTATTCACAAAATGTTCATTTAAATACGAGCTCTGAAGGAGGCTCCTTTGCCTTTGCAGACAGCCTCAAGTGGACACTTGAGGACCTTCAGTTTTCTGCTTTTCCACTTGAAGTTGCTTAGGCTGGATTAAATGGTTTTTTTTTTTTCCTGGTTATGTTTTTAATTTCATTTTTTGTGTTTGTATCCTGTACCTTAAAATTCTGACTCAGCTCTAAACGACTGAGTCCTCATTTGCTGTGTCTGTGTGTGTTTGAAACAGCCTATTGATAACTAATGAGGCAGCGTCAAGATGCTCTTTATATGTCACTCTAAACATTATTGTGTGAAAAATAGAGGGAGGTGTGTGGGAACACCACAATTATAAGACTTAACCATTGAACCCAATTACCAGTTATCTACACATTAGCTTTTATTGTGGAGTGACACTTCTTTGTTCTCACAAGCACAATCAGAGATGCTAAAAAACAGCCTTTAATCTTTGCTTGCAGGAAATGGAGCTAATTAGCATAGCGTCAGCAGCAGGTAACCTTGGTTTCCTCTGAGCCGGGGGGCTGATTAGCACAAAGGTGCAGCTGCGGGGCCACGGAGCTGTCTGAATGTGTGATTTTATTTTTAGACAGCAGATCATAACCTCTGTTAATTGTTTAGTGTTGCTGGTAACTGCTTAATAAAGAATCACACAAAACTCAGCAGCAGAGCCTGTAAAGTTAACACAACTCAAACATCAACACTGTGTTGCTTTGTAACACCGCGATCTACACACAAACACACACAAGCATTACACCTCACCTTCATACTGCTCTGTTTTATAAAAAATTCTCCCCACTGGTGAAAAATGCCCAAATGGAAACTCTTAGAAAGTTTTCCTTTGGATTCAAATGAAACAAAACTTGTTGAACGCTTTGGTTTTTTTTTTTTATTTTATATTTTGACTTTCAAGGACTTGGTGAAAATATGGAGTTAAAAAATCAAAACTTTGAGGATCAGTGCCAGAAAAATAAAATAATAATAAGAAGTATATTCTTTAAGGTCATCCTAACCAGATTTTTTTCTTGAAATTTCTGTCTTTAAAATGTTGAAATGAAAGACTCGAACCCAGCTTTTTCTACTGTTAATTAAGGTGAGACTTAAAAACATCTATGATCTGTCCATGAAGAAGCTGTGTTCCATTTTTAGAGCTTGTGTGAGGATTTCAGCTCCTTCCAATTTTGGCGCCCCCTGTGGACAAATTGGGACACCTCAAAATAAAAATTTTGTGATCAGAAAATAAACCTGTAAATCTCCCCATCTGACACCAAGAGCCTCAAACAACAGTTGCATGTGTTAACCCTTTATAACCCTGACGTATAGCAAAAGTCTTGTATGAAAACATGACACTAAAGCATGTGACAATGTAAAAATATGCTCTGGCAGACTTGGTAGGAAACGCCATAAAAAAATAAATAAATAAGAATGACTGTGTAAAAAAACAACTATTATTGCAGCTTATCATGTTGTTTACTAATGTAGATCATATAAAAGGCATTTCAGTCTTACTCACAGGAGCTTTAATGCTGCATAAGACTTTTCAGTAGTGAATTCAATTTTTTATCAGTGAATAAACAACATTTAAACAACTGATGTGCGGAACAGGAATGCAAAAGCAAAAACACAAATGCAAAAAAGCAACAACACAAAAGCAAAAAAGCAACATCACAAAAGCAAAAGATAAAACACAACCAAAGTACAGCCACAACAGAAGTTAAAAGAGACTGGTTAGTCCCAGTGGACACAGAATAGCTGTGAAGGTAAGTAAATACTTTTCTTTTTTTAACTTCATCTATGATAAATAAAGTTTTTTAGGGGTTTCACCTTGTAATATCCTTCATAGTACTTATATATTTTTTATTTACTGTAAAAATACATCATCTTTTATTTAGTTTTATGAATCAGTAACATTAGCATTAAAGCAATATTTATCATAGCTGAAGGTAAAAAAAAAAAAGAAAATCAATCATTTACTTACTTTCACAACTTTTCTGTGCCTGTTAGGATAGCTGTCCTCTTAACTTACGTTGTGGCTGTACTTTTGTTGTGTTGTAGCTTTTGCACAACAGCTGACATCTGACAGCAACTGTACAAACCTGCAAAATATGCCAGCGCTCTTTGTGGCATTGAGAATAACAGCCAAGATACACCGAAACTGATAGGTTTCTATCCATTTGTGTCCATTTACTAAAAGTAGATTGAGCAAAAAAAACGCCAAGTGAATTTCAAAATAAAACAAATTTTTGCCAAAAACCAAATCATGAATGAGAAGAGGATCATCATTAGGGTGATGACTTTTGCCCCCTGTGAACAAACATGGCACCACTTACTGCTTAGATTTTTTGTCTTGTAGAAGAATACTCTAAGCCAGTTTACTCTAACTATGAAATGTATCACTTACTGAAAATCTTTGCCTCAGGAATTTTTTTTAAAGGATGTTTAGACGAAATTGACACCTACCATCTCACCTCAGTTTTTGACTTCACAACAACTTAATAGACAATGTCAGTCTTTGTGTTTATAGTTTGTTTTACTCTAACAGGGTAATAGAAAAAGATTAGTATTGATATCAGTCTGTTTCCTCAACAGATGAAAAGTCCTCACAGGAGCTTTAAACTTTGTAAAAATAAATTACTTTTATGATTTTTTTTTTATCAACTCTTTGACTCTTTGCAGATGATCTTTTGTCTCATCATATCTGCAATTGACAAAAGTGTAACAGAATTACTCAAACAAAAGTATTAAATATTTACATGGCCTTTAGGATATTAATTTTGCCTCTGCTCTTTTTTTTAACACTTTAAAGGGTCTGGTCTGTTGTATGGGGTCCACCTCTGAACACAGCCTTTGACTCAGTCATGTATGAAGTGAGCGGGTTCAGTTTTTATGTGTCAACATGAGAAGTGGAAGCTATAAAAATCCCACTTTCCACGCTTTCTCACTCTGCGGGTGTCTCCCATGCCTGTGTGCGTACACGTGTGGCTCCACTTTGCACGTTTGTGATGCATCATGTCACAGTTTGTCCCTGCTGCAGCTGTATTAATGATACTGAGAAATATCCACGCTGCCCCGGTGACAACACCACCAATATTGTGTCCTGTGTGTGTGGGGTGTCCAGCCGGGCCAACTGCATGACTGATGGTGGTCCCATTGATTGCTCTCAGTCTTCAGGGCTTCCAGCCAAGATTGGGCCCCCGGCCAAGAGCAGCTTGGCCCAGCTAATCTGTCACCGGGCCGGCCAGAGCAGGCTTCATAAGCTCCATCGACCCGCCGAGCTTACACGCTGTGTGCTAGAGCCTGTCCTCCCTAGCCCCACTGTCCATTAGTCTTGGTGCTTTAATCTTCCCGTATCTGTGTGTCTGTGTGTCAGCTAGTCAGGGATTGATTCATTATGAGTGTCCCAGGATTTGAGTTTACTTTGTTCCAAGGCAAGGGTCACACTCTGCTACACGAGCACCCATTTAAAGCAGTGATTCATTAGCAGCCGTGTTTATGTCTTCATTTTAATATCGTCCTAAAAGGCACTGGTTTGTGACTGCATCAAAGTGCAGATGAAAGATATTAAAGAGATGGTTTTAAACTTATAGAGGGCTTGGATTAGAAACTTATACAAGGAATGTACAAACGGTCAGTTGTTTTACTGAACTGAAACCTCAGCGGGGATTTAAAAATAAACACATGTCTTATGCTTAAAGTGGGGTACTCTGATCCATTTTAAACCTACAGATTTTCAAACCTTATATACTCTCTACTATTATTACTTATTCATATCTTGTAGAAATCCCTTAATCTGATCAAATCAATCAGTTCTAAAAACTGCACCAGATTTTCATGAGATCTTCACCAGACTTGCTGAAATGTTGTGGTCAACATACAAGGATCCCGTGCAAGCCTCAAACACTGTGATAACTCATAGCTCCACCCTTGACAGGCCTCTAGAGAGTTAGCCAATCAGAGGGAAGGGGGCTTGAGAAGCTGGGAGTCTTAAAGAGACAGAAGCTAAAACAGAGCGTTTCAAGCAGAGGCTGAAATAAGAGTTTTATTAAACACCAGTAAGATAAAAAAGGATGTATTTTTGTTGGCTGTAAACCATGCAGAGATATTTCAGGGGCAACAGAGGGACAGACCAAGATAAAAAATAAAAAAAAAACAGCCAGTGCCCCTTCTTTAATAATTTTTTTTGCTTGATCCTTTGTTAAGAACAAAGATAAACTCAAAATAAAGCTGTAATTATTCACATTTATCAAAAAATTTAGATAGAATAGAATAGAATAGAATAGAATAGAATAGAATAGAATAGAATAGAATAGAATAGAATAGAATAGAATAATCCTTTATTGTCCATCAAAGTGGGTAATTGACTTTGGCTCACCAACACAGAAAACAGACAACACTAAGATACAAACATATATTAGAACAAAATAAAAGTAGAGGTAAAACAATAATTTTGAAATTTACTCAAAGCCTTTTTGATTTTTTTTTTTGCATCATTTTTTTATTTTTGTTTTATTTTTATGATTTTTTATGGATTTTACCAATTAGCCTTTAATGGTTTATTCAAAGTGTAAGAGAAGAATCTGTTAAGACCCACACGCCTAACCAGGTGTTTAAAACTTGAAGTTCCAAATAAAGAAAAAGAAATTTCAGACCTGTCCTCCAGTTTGTGGCTTTCATTGCAGTCATCATTGCAGTCATCAGCATGAAGTTGTCCTTTAACTTTAACCTTTTCAGAGTTCTTCTTATTGTTCCAGGATCCTCCACTCTCCTTACAAAGAGTCTTTTTCTGTTTTTCCCCTTTTCTGTACTGAGAACTTACAGTATCAAGATGTTGGTGTACAGTTACACCTCCTGGTTAGAGGTGTTGCCAGTGGGTGATGAAATGTTTTATTTTAACATTCCCAATTCCTCTCTGAATTTTCACTTCCATTTATCCTTTCAGTTTCTGTTTGACAAAGAAGTGGTGACTCATTTTCAGCCTAACATACAAAAAGGTGGCATCATATCAGAGTTTGCGTGAACTCTGAGCTTTGTGTCTGACACATTAGCTGCTGTTTAAACATGCTGGCTCCTGCCTCATCACCCTGTTTATTCCTTCAAACACCTAAAAGTCATTGTATGTTTAGTTGTTGCTCATGAAAGCAGAAATTTGCTCCATCAGCAGGTTTATGGTTTTAATATGAGCCTCTCCTCCTCCTGTGTGTGCAGCGCTGTGTCAGAGGACGGTCCAGAGATCTTTCTGAGTCCCGCCGTCACGTACGGCCCACCCGGCCTCGACCTGTCCTGCCCCATAGCCATGACCATCGCTCACTGTGCCGAGGTGGCTCCGGACAACTGGACCATTCGGCTAAAGAGACAAATACAGGACAACAAATGGGAGGTGAGAGCTTCTATTTACCTTCAGCTGTAATTATCAGGTTTGGGTCCTCTGCTGTGACACCAACACTGAATGTTAACAAGTCCAAACACAGCTTTGACCAGACGCCCAGAATATCAACACGCGGCCATGAGGCTGCTGCAACTTTCTTTGATGAACATTTTCATCCTGCAGAGAAGTCATGCGAGCACGGAGCCGATTTCAGGGTTGCCAGCTCAGATTCGTCATTCTGCATAAAAATTCAGCCTTTCAAGCTTTACCTCATGCTGTCATACATCCAAAGGAAATGTCAGGGCAAATGCAAATGACTGCTATTAGTCAGTGAAACATTCATTTCTTTTTCCACTTGATAAGATGATAATGGTATTTTAAAGCATTCCTCTTTCATGAATCTGTGAATTCCTTTCAACGCTGTGCAGATGTTAATGAATTTTTCAACACAACAAACACAATTTACACGACAGCCAGAAGAAAAGACAAACATGTTTGATCATTCTGCTCATTGCTGCAGTTTTTTTATTTGTTTTTGTCGCTTATTATTGGCATCTGTTTGTGAAATATAAGAACGGTTAAGAATTGACTGGAAGGGTTTTATAACAACAGCACATTTCTGAAAGGAGCGATGTAACCGGAGCTCAAACAACCTCCACATGTTCTCTATTTTCTGAAGGACTGATGAATTTACAAATAAGTATGAATCATGGATTTATTGATATCTTAATTTTGACAGGAGGAGGAGATCAGCCACAAATACATATATATTCAAGTAAAAAGATTACAAAAAGATAATAATTTACACCAAGGTCTCATGAAAGATTGCATGCTGATTACTGACTTGTCAAACATGCTCTAAATTCTGGTTTTGCTTCAATCAAAGATGTTTTTATCCATTAAGGAAATAAAAAATTGCATGAAAAATACAGAAATGTGTTGAAATGAATGGGTTTTAATCAACTGCTGCAAAATTACCTTGAAGAAATATCAACACAGTAATCATTTCTGTCCACCTTGCACCACAAAAATGGCTAATCTATCAAAACTGTGCGACAAAATATCTTTTCTGGCATGCTGAAGTTTCAGCTTTAGCAATTGGCATTTAGACCTGATTTTACCTTGTGGTCAAACAGGTTGAATGATAAAATTCAGTTAGTTAGTTAACTTTGTGAAGCATCTCTGGGATTTCAAAGGTTCTTGTGGCTCCAAAAACACATTTTAAATATGCATGAATGTGGAAAAATACTGTCAGCCAAACAGATTATTCTTCTTGACGGTAGGGTCTGCAGGAATTTCCGTGACTTGTTAGTAAACACAACATTCAAACTGGGTTCCTCCTTCTTGGATCAGTGCCAGCGGAAACACATATGCACAGCCTCCAACCATGACTATGTGAACATACTCACTTGCCCAGCAACCACCTGCGGCAGCCAGACTAGACATGTTAGCACAAGCTAATCACAGATACTTGAGCTCTTCATCATGTGCTGCTCCCCAATTTCCTGAAAGTGAGCCACAGTTGAGACAAGTTTTCACCCTTGTTAAGAAAAAAGCCTCATCTGTTTGGCGTTTCGTTTTACATTGGTTGTGTTTTTCTTTCTCAGTGCTACGTCCGCTATCATAGCTGCTCTGATTAGCTTCCTCTTACGATCCTCAACCAAAAGTCACTTGCCTACTGAGTGCTCTGTGATTGACTGACGTTATTTTGATTACTCTTTACCAGAAACATCCTAATACAACCAAAACAACATGCAGGCTGAGGAGGGGGTTGTGGTAGACACATTCACAGACACTGACACACATGTAAAAAGGCCCGTAGGAGATGACTGAGCAGGATTATTCCTGTAAAAGTTGACATTCTATTTTCTTCAGAAAAATCCTTAATACCCTACCTTTAGATAAGATTATTTTCCCATAATCAAAAAAAATAATGTAGTACTTCTGATAAATGGCAAAAGAACACTCCTTCTGTGCAACAGTTAGTCCATTTTATGTACGTACATAAGTCTTTTCAAAATTAACAGATTGTTTTGTTTTGTGGGAAAGAGAGGGTGTAGCTTTGAAATAGTCACTTCATTATTATTCTGAGTTCTGTGCTGAATAAGGAAATAACTGAACTTTGTGGAGTGCCGGTTTGGCTGAAAAAAGTCTTCACTTTAAAACATCAAGGGACAGCACAGGGGTCTGGAGCAAGTCTTAATAGGTTGGTCTGTTCCGTATAAAATAAACATAAACTGTTACAAACCAACACTTGGGGAGCTGGTAGGTTTGGGATACAAATAATACTAGAAAGAGCTACACATCTGCACAGAAACCGCACATTGCTGTATACATCTACCTCTTTTCCACTCAAGTGGCCCTGGTGCTGGTTCAGAGTTGGCTTAACCTGCGAACTGTCTAAGCCTGCTCATTTTTTCATGGACAAGGGCTACCAAAAAAGAAAACATCTCACAACACGACTCCATCGGAAATTCTTCATGCAACACATGCAGAGTTAACAAAAACATTTCCACAGAGTGGGATTTGTCAAAATATATAGAGGGGGGGTGTTTCAAATTATGAAAAAAAAACCACAAGTAATCAACAAGCTCATTCTTTTTTAAGTTAAAACTAGACTCCATTACTTTTTGAACAATTGAGCATTCATCTTTAACGCAAAGCATTTAATTTTCTGTGACAGTCACACCTGGGATGTGGGAAGTGGCTTAATCACGTTTCAGGACCATGGATAAGGGCCGATCATGTGTACATGGCAGAGAGTTGGAGGCAAACGGGCAGCTCAACAGACTGTAAAATGTAACATATAGGTAATACCTAATAGATTAAGATTCTACATTATGTCTGAAAAATGCAGCTGATTAGATTAAAAAATTAGATTTGCTCTAATGGCGAACTTCAGGGGGCTTTTTCAGCTTTCCTGTTGGCAAGGCAACTTCAGCATTTTGCCCTTCTTTTCATCCACAACTCTGCAAACTTCTGAGCAGGGAATGAACACACTTTTCATTTAAATGAGGAACATTTATTTCACTGAATAGCAGGTGAAAATTAGACCTTGTATTCCGGGTCTTCTCACATGCAGACTTGTGCACAGAAGGTCCCCATAACCCCCTGATCGTTTTGACTTCCCCTTGAGGCCACACAGTCCTTTTTATCTGTTGATCTTCAGAGGAGCTGAATGTTATCAGGCTTCAAGATTCCTCATTAAAAGCAGAAAAACGCTTCTGCACTGATTTCAAGAGAAGGAGAGGAAAAGGGTTAAAAGGTGACTCCATCCTGATGGGAGGGAGAGGAGGATAAACAGCCAGAAGAAACATAACATGAGTGAGGAAATCCAATACACTGATCTTTACAGTCTCCTCATACTGATAACTCAATAGCCTTGCATGTCTGCAAACACTTGTAAAAAAAAAAAATCAGGAAAGGGCCAAAAACACTTGAATTCTAACAAATATTGACTGTATCATTTAGGGTCAGTTTCTTTGATCCCTGGAACCTGCTTAGTGGAAAATCCAGGAATGCACTTATAACCTTTTCCCTACAGCTTATATTCCAGACTTTACGGTAATTTGTCAGTCTCGACATCAGAAGGTTATTCTAGTCAGATATAAATTCCTGCGCTGCTTATGTAACTACATTTAAAGACCATCTTTTCATCAGTTTTTCATCAGATCCTGCTCCACAGTTAATGTAGCTGGTCCATTCTGAAACCTCAGTGTGAGGTCAAAACCTACCAAGTGTGTACTTTCTGAAAGATTCAAGACTCCATGTCTATAAATACAGTGTAGGGCTCTCGTTGTGATGCTGCTGGGAGCTTTTTCCCCACAAATAGCTCACTCAGTAAAATCACACCTCTGAGAAGTCCTTCAACCCTGCCCTGCAGAGCTGCTCCCCAGTCTCACAGAGACTTGTTCAGACATCCGACTTCAATGCAAACACCCTCCATCCATTATCCGGCACAGCAGCAGCACGGCCGACATATCTAAGATGCTCTTTTAATATTTAACTAACCTCATCAAGAAGCTTTGGGGACCTCATCCAGGCTGAGTGACCCCCGAGTGGTGGAGTTTGTGTGACCTTGGAGGGCCCGTGGCTTTCTCCCAGCCTGGTCCCTTCACTCTGTGTGACATTTACACAGATGTAATTTGCCAGCAGCCGTGTTGCACAATAGGAAGCTATCAAAAGAGTGTCACTGATGGGAGCTGTATGCCATCGGAAAGGAGAATAAAGAAGAGAAGGAGGAGACAGACGCAGAAAGACAGGCGACTTCAGAGAGAGGGAGGAAAGAGAGGAGATGTTCTCTAAGAAAATGTAACTGTGTGACCCGTCTCTGTCAGAGAGAAATAATGAGCCCTTTATCTTAGGAAGGATGCTCACTCAAAACCTAATCTCTGGAATTAGTAATATAATGTGAGATGGAGGTCTTTCTCCCCCTATGTCTTTGTCTCTTCCCCTTCTCCTCGCTCCGTCTCCCTCACAGTTTCCTCCCCATTAAAGCTTGCACTTTTGTACCGCCAGAGTTTGACTCCATCATTTCTCCCCAGCCGCCCGGCGGGGATGAGCTATGTCATGGAGATCCTTCATGTCCGCTGCAGCGCTAATGGGGCAGGTTTAGGAATCCGTGGGCCACTAAATTACCACACATTGCTTTTTATGCCTCAGTCAGGCCATATGCAGAGGGGAGCCGTGGGTCACAGTTCTGTCTCAGAGGTGATTTAGGGCGGATTGAGCACGAGATGATGAGCAATTGGCCATCGGATACGACTTCACCCTGCTAATCCGTTTTGTCAGTGTTACTGTATCCCCATCTGTTTGGTGAGATGTGCGATTATTCATCTGGCCCACATTCAGCTTCGCACATTTCCTCATCCTGAATGTGTGCATGAGGGACAGTTTCCAGTTTACTGGCTGGGTCTTAATAGTAGCTTGTCAGTTCATAAATTTACAGTAAAATGCAGGAAAAGAGCCCCTCATGGCTTGTTTCATTACTGCTTTGCATTTTATTCTCTGTTTTGCCTTTTTTCCTCTGCTGACAGAAAAATCCACAGAAACAATCAGAAACACTGAAACAGTGGCACACTAAGAGACACACTGAGGAGCTTTGAGCTGATTTTAAAACACTGACGACCTCTGAATGACCTCTCAGTAAAATGAAATTCACAGCACTCAGATTAGTTATTTATCTGGAATTGGTTTTCAGGACGGTTTGCACTGAGTTTATACCTGTCCCTCACTCTGAACTTCAAACTGGTTTCTGATTGGTGGAGCAGCCACAGTTTTTATTTCCCCCGTCTGTGACGAACTTGGTTTAATAACTCCTAAACAATGATCTTCTTTGAGCCTGAAAGTGTGAATGTGTCTTTGTCAGCTCCTGGTGTTACAGTCTAAAGAGTGACCCTGTGAACTGAAGACCTTCAGCTGAACATGTGAGTGGATATCCAGTTTACAACAACTTTTGAAACACAGAAGAAGTCCTCGGGAATGAATTCAAGTTTAATTTTTGATTCAAATGTCCAAATCTCCTCATCAGATAAGTGTTCAATGATGATCTTGCTCTTTAAGCCAAAACACGGGTCAAGGATGTTTTAAAAAGGGTGAAAACAGCTTTTTGAATATTCTCTGCCACCAGTTCTTGTCTGCTTTCAAGGGTTGATTCAATAAATTCATCTGCAGTGCAATAAAGCACGATCAAAACCAGCACAGGCTGCATGAGTCAAACAGGCTAACTGTGGTGCTACACATGATGATGTTAGACTGTCTTCGCCTTCTAAAGGGACACAGGCATAGCTTTGATTTTGTCATTGAAAGGGACATAGCCCTCTCATTCTGCCATTGTGCATATTGTACACAACAACAATACAATATTGGTTCAATGTTAACTTTATACAACTTCTCTTGGTAAAGTGAAAGTGATGACTTGGTTGGCATTAAAAGAGAGAAAATGGTTGGAAACAATATTTTGCATTCATGAGAAGTTGTCGAGGGGGGACTATTTTACTCAGATGACCTACCCAACATCCTCAGACATGAGCGCACAAGAACAGGGCGGACCTCCTTCCGGCATTGGCGAAACCTGCAAGCAAAACAACTTCAACAGCCTACAGGGAGCTAAGCCAATCAAAAAACCAATCGTCTCAAAGACCCTTTTTGTGCCACAAGAGATGCATTTGTTTTCCTTCAACCTTAATATTGTTTGGACATTTTAGCCATCATTTGCGACTGGTACAGACTCTTCTATATGGTCCATACACAAATTTAGGCCATTGGTTAGAGATGTGGTGCAATTACTGTTACTTGTATTTGTACTTGTATAATCATCACATGACTTCAGGCCCGGATGGAAACACACACAACAATGGGCCACAGGAACCATTCAGTATGTGAAAGACCTAGTTCTTGGAATTTTTAGCTCCTGTTGGAAAAAGCATCATTAATGTTTCATCTTTACACTACAAATAACTGAAATGTTATCATGTTTTTATCTTATTTTCAGTAGAAACGTCTTTCGTTTTAAGTTATTTAAAGACAAAATGAGGTCTGAATTGCTTGTAACAAGTTATAAAAAAAAATCTGCCAATGGAACAAGAGAAAAGTTTATGTATTAAGAAAATTTTATTCACAAATTTTTCTTGTTCCATTGGCAGACTTTTTTTTTACTTTTCACAATCAATTCAGACCTCATTTTTGTCTTTAAATAACTTGAAACAAGACATTTGGACTGATGAGTTGAATGTTTGTCATGTTGAGTATAACTCAGCAATTTTTACTTGAAGTAAGACAAAAACACTTGATATGTTTTTGTAGTGTATGGCCAATACTGGATCAAGATTAGCAAAAATATTCTGTTTCAGATGCAGAACCATACAACCATGGTGTTTCTTTCTTGAAGAGCTAAATGTCTATAAACAGGTGTATAAACCAGTGTGTGAATGCTTTACAGCCCTTTGTGGACTTAAATGATGTTCATATCTACTTTATTCAGACATTAATCAAGACACAGAACACTGTTAGCTAACTAATAGCTACAAATCCAAATTTTCAAAGTTTAACTCTTAGAGTTGATGAGGTAATTTAGCAAATAAAAACATTGACTCATCACTGTAGGGTGATAAAAGTTGAGCAAAGAATAATTGGATTAGGAATAGGATGACAATAATCATCAACAATGAGTCGCTAATGTAGTCTCATCCCAGAAAAACTCCCAGAGAGGGCACCACTATCAGCACAACATGAAACTGTCTCATGCTGCCTTTTAATAGCTGAAAAATTAGAAAGCAAATTTAATCTAAAAATCTGGACCTCACACTCCTCCAACTCCTCCTATCGTGGGCTCTGGTGGATCCAGGGGATGCTCAGAAGCGATCTGGCAGGGGGGGGCTGGGGGAATGATGTTGCATCTCTTTGTCTAATCAAAACACACATTTAACTTCCAAATGAAACGTCGAAAATCCCTCGGGTCGGTTCAGTCCACAGCTGAACAGATTCTCGTATAAATTTGAGGCAGACACTCAGGGTTACTGAGAGTTCAATGACTCGTGTGTCAGAGCTTGATACGTTCTCTCTCCCTGTTTCCTTAACTCTGATAATCCGGTGTGCACAGCGCTGCAGCAGCCTGCATTAGTCAACAGAGCTGTCAATCAATCATCTTAAAAACATCCAGTAACTAATAATACTGAAATCCTCAGGAAATGAACAAATGAGCATAAATCATCATGATAAAAAACTAACCATCACAGTTCACAATCATTTATTAAACATTGCTTTTCATTAGGCAAACCAGACTTAAAGGTGGACATCCATCTTCTTCCTCTTTCTTTTTGAATCTTTGCTTTTCCTGCAGGTGACATTAACCAACATATACATAAAGACACAAACCACAGAGTATTTCTCAATGATGAGGTGGTTTTTTGAGGGCATCCAACACTTATCTCTGGCCCTCTTCACTCGTCCTCTTTTACAACTGGAAACATTTTGAGCCACTGGAGGGGCACTTGGCTTGAAAGAGTGTTTCTTTATTGAACCGCAGACTCCCATAACACAGCCTGCACAGTTTGTAGCTTTTAGTTTGTGGTTAAAATCTTTCTCCCTCAGCAGATAAACTCTGACAGCATTTTTAACATTCATAAATCAGCTCCTCTCTGTATCGCTGAGAGCCAAATCCTCAAACAAAAAAATCGAAAGCCACTGTCAGGAAAAACTTCCAGAGCTGTTTCTCCTGGTTAACCCAGAAATAAACACTTTATGTCTCAGAGCTTTAACGCCATTCTCTGCTTATGTTTCCTCCCTCCACAGGAAGTGATGTCAGTGGATGAGGAGAGCACGTCCTGCTACTGTTTGATGGAGGCCCAGAGGTGCCACGTGCTGCTGGAGCAGCCAGGACGCTACGCCCTGGTGGGGGAGCCGCTGAACCAGGAGGCAGCCAAGCGTCTGAGGCTGGCTGTGTTCGGGAGTCCAGATAACAGCAACTCTCTGGGCTTCACGCTCAGGGTCTACTGTGTGGATGACACGCCTCACGCATTTCAGGTAAGAGTGGAGGACAGACACTGCACTGAAACACTGAGGGATGGATTTTTGCACTCTTGTGTGGTGAAAAATGACATGTATGGTTTTTATCGTTTAACTTCAGACAGGAGAACACAATCTAAAATATTTTGGCAGAAAATATGCTTTAACAGATCCAAACTTTTATTGTAGACCAGGTATATTTGTTTTCCTCCAGCTACATAAAAACAGATGTGACTCTGTAGTGTTTTTCACTGCATGTCTGTGAACAAAGTCCATCAATGCATCCATAAAGTCAGGTTCAAACTGTTCTTTGCAAAGAGGAAACCAGATATAGACATGACCTGAGCCCGTGAAAGACTGAAGAGACGTGGAAAACTGTCCTGTGGTGTGGCATTCTTTTTGGAATCATGGACGGAGGAGAGGGAGCACCCAGCTTGTTTTCAGCTCACAGGTCAAAGTCAGTATCCCTGATGGTTTGTGGATCAGAAGAGCCCATTATATGGGGGTATCACATATCTGTGAGAGCTCCATTAATGCTTAACAATATCTACAGGTTTAGGAGCAACAGAGCTTACAGATTTCAGAGAGACCAGGACAAACCAAATTCTGCAGGGTTACAACAGCATGGCTCTGTAGTAGAAGAGTCCAAGGTCTGTATTTACGTACATCCTTTAGCAATGGAAACAGACTGTTTGTACAAATGGTGGAAAAAAAAAACATTTAGCAGTGCATGAGCACAGGTTAATGCCCAACAGAGCATTAAATTTGATGGTGGTAGACCCCACCATTACATATACATGCAAACGGCAGGATTACCTCACTGTTCAATTATTTTAAAGATGGTGGACATCCTGCTTATGCTTTACCACTGAAGACAAAACATGTAAAGAAAAAGGAAATTTGGGGATCAAATGAATCCTTTGGAGAAGTACAGTGATTTGGAGCCATGCAGCAAATTTAGATTTAGTGGACACAACATTTTTCAGTGAACAGATGAGATAAGGGAGGCAATCGAAGTCTCAAACTGGCAATGCTCACTGCCGTCAGTTTTGGGAGTTTGCTTGGCTCTTGACTTTTATGTGCCTGGGTCCTTCCAAGATGTGTGTGGTGAAACAGCTGCTTGTACAGTTATTCGTCAAGTTACCGGGTCATGGCTGAGGTGTTTGTTCCTCAAAGCAGCTTTCTTATCACTTGTTTCATTTTTGAAAAATTGTTTTTTTCTTGACCTTTTCTCAGTCATACTGTTACCATTCACCATGTTTATTTCTGTTTATGTGTAGCAGGCATGTGTGACTCAGATTTGTCCATAAGGTTCCCCCCACATATGACGTGATGAACCTGCCTCTCGTTGGACTGTTATTTGCAGTCATGGTATGAAGCTAATGCTACAGCCAAATGTGTTGTTCCACAATGGTACATAAAGACTACTGGTCCCATTTGTTTAATGACCGGACATGCATGCAGGCCCTGGTGATAAACTGACTGGTGAGTCCTGACTTGTCCCGCTTTGAAAACATTTGGAGCAACATGAAGTGAAAAATAGGACAAAGGAGACCCCAAACTGTTGAGCTGGTTATGGATGTCTGTGCCCAACACATGGGCTGATTTTTGTCTCAAAAGTACAACTGTCAGTGTCACAGTGTTTCTGGTGGAACAACAGTCGTAATTGAAAAATTTCATGGCAATCTCCCCTTTAAGCCTGGAGGGCTTCTTCAGTCAAGAGGGAAACGAGTGGACAGATTGTCTGACCCACTCCGCCTCCAACAGAAACTGAATATTCTGATCTAAATATGTGATATAAGAAAGTTTAATTAGAGGGGTTTGCTGGATGTGTCTGGAGTATTTTAGCCTGAAAGAATCTCAGTCTGAAGATTCTTTTTGCTCCGCTGAAGATCAGCCTGCTCACTAACATTGCCACTGGGAGATGCTTGATGACTAGCAGACAAAGAGGGACTTTTAATTACAAAGACAACAGATGCTCCAAGGTTGCTTCCCTGCCCTTTCTTTGCGTAATTTAATTTGCTGTCTGTTAATTAAACGTGTTTCCACATTGCATTCCACATGACAAGCTTTGAACACACTGGTCTGAGACACATCCTCACATGCAGCCATGGGTTCATCACAGCCATGCTCTGTGAGCAGTCACCCGTCCATACTGTAAGTGAACACGCTCTGCAGTATTTGGTGCCCTACCTGAGCAGTCACTAACCTCTCTCACAAACAGAAATTGGATGTAGCCACTGCGAGCCAATCTCCTCCACCTCACCATCAGTCAGACAGGGTTATTTGTGCTCTTGCTCTCGTTTTGTTGGCTTTTGTTTGTGCTTCATACAACAGCTAATTTCCCCTGTGAGGTGCAGCAGGAATTGATCAGGTTGAAGACAGCCTGTATGTTTTGCATTTCTCCCCACTGTGTGCTCAGGGACTGACAGGATAAGCACCATGCATACAAGACTCACACTTTAACCCCCGCTCTGCACCATCCAGAGACACAAAATGTAAACACAAACACGCTCCATCACATGCTCACAGCTGTTATTGTTGTCCATAGATCTGGAAATATTACAATATGACGAAGCAGGGAGCCAAAAGTAAAATATTGACAGAAGAATTTTGTTTTGATTTTTCCCTCTGTTCACGAGCGCGGGCAATATGTCTGCTGCACAATTCTGGCTGCTCTCTTTATCCAATTTTTCGGCTCCAGCAGAGTCAGTTTGTCGCTCCTGCAGTCTTTCAGTTTGATCTGTTTTGTGTCTGGTCACGAGTTGTGAGCAGCGGTGGCTCCTGGGAGGCCGCAGCCGAGCTTTTCAACTTTCGGGTTTCAATCATGCTAGATGACTGAAGCTTTAAAAAAAAAACACAATGCACCACACTGTTTTCAGTATGTGAGTGTGTGTGTGGGGTTGATTTTGTTCCTCGTGGTCACAGTGTTTCTCAAAATGGGCAAAGAGCAGAGGCAGATAAAAGATGAAGATCCCCAGGGGGACAAGCTGCACACACAATGGCTTGAAACCCAATAAAAACACTGACTAACCGCTCCAGGAGGGTCGTTTTTCATTGATGTGTCGTTTTTTCTCTGTTTGTGCATTTTTTGGTGTTATGTTGGACATTCGTTCAAATTTTTTAGGGCCTAGGGCACTTTCCTTTTTCTCCACATAGAGGCTCTAATATTTTCAGTTTTTCTGAAACTGAATGTTGAGCCAGATTTTCAGTTTTAAAACTCATCAGAAAAACAATCTTCATTTACTGCATACAGTTCAGGGCTGTAACTCTGTAACTCCATGTTTTATTTATAAACCTGGACCAAAACATGCAGAACCCAAATTCAAAGACCTTTCATAGAAGAATCCCCATATTCTGAAAATACTCAACATATGACATAGAAAATGCTGAAACCCAACCAAGTTATGGTAAAGCTGAGCGTGGTAATGCTTCAACTTTAGGTGTTTTTCAACCAGAAGGCCCAGGAACTTTTTGTGCCTTGTGGTAAAACATGCCCAGGAACTACATGGTTCCTGCTGCCCATAGTTGTCTGTGTTTCCTCCCCAGGTCGAAGACCAAGGTAGATTAGATGTGTCAGGTTTGTTTAAAGGGGGAAATCAATTAACCCAGAGACAAATTTAGACCCTGTTTCCTGCAGCTGAAAAGTACTGAGTTCCTCAAAAAGGCCCTTGTCACTGCAGTTGGAAAGCATCTTTACAAAACAGTCACAGTGAAGATATACAGAGATCAGCAGGGACATAAAACCAAAAACAACAATTCTCAGATTTGTTAGTGTGTGTTTTCTGAACAGTGACATGGGTTTATTGTTCTCCCCTGTTTAATTATGAATCAGCTGAGCCTTTTTATTGTATCCTAAAAGCTGTGAGCCGTACCTGTGAGTCCTGGCTTGGTACACTTGCAGTTTATCAGATATATAAAAAATATCTACCTCTTATCTCCCCCTCTCTTCCTCCTCTTGAAAAAAACAACCCCTCCTCTCTTCATCTTATCAGGAGGTTGCAGTGGGTGAGCGCAGCAGGGGCGGGCGGCTGCTGGAGGAGCCCAAAATGATGCTTTTCCGAGGAAACACTTTCAGCCTCCAGGTGTCCATCCAGGACGTCCCACAGTTACTCTGGAGCATCAAGCCTTTCACCACCTGCCAGGTACGCCGTGTGTTACTCTGTGTGTTGTGTGTGTGTGTGTGTGTGTGTGTGTGTGTGTGTGTGTGTGTGTGTGTGTGTGTGTGTGTGTGTGTGTGTGTGTGTGTGTGTGTGTGTGTGTGTGTGTGTGTGTGTTGCTGCTGAGTGTAAAGAAATGTAAAGCAGTTTACCATATGCGCACCTTTGCTCTAATTTTAGCTCAGCTCCAGATCTGCTCCCCCAGCTTCCTCTTTAAGATGTTACTCTCACTCTTTCTCTGTCTTTCTCAGGGCACACAGGTTGATGTGACGGTAACATCAGTGTGCTTATTTTGAAGCTTTCATGTTAGCTTGATAGCGTTAAGACTGTGAATCTTCACCAGCAACTAACACTCGGCCTGATTCTGTCAAACACTTTGACTGTTGTCAGAGAATTAAAGATGGCCTCTGAGCAGAAGTACCTCAAACAGCCAGTAGGGGGCAGCCGTTGTAAAAAGTAATCTGAATATTGGAAACAGATGAGACAATGACCAAACTTCTCTGTTGCTTTAATCAACTGTTTTTGGGAGCAGATATAGCTTGACTTCACGTGTGTAGCTTGAACCTGCATTCTTTTTAACGGCCTGCAGGGGGCGACATACACTGGCACTAGAATATAAACAAATGGTAAATAAAGCCCACTTTTTTGCTTGATTCATTACTCAAGTTAACGTTTTCAGCTGAATCAACAAAAAAAATTTGTTGTTAGTTATTTTAGAAATTATGGCCTAAGAATGGAGCGTTTTGATCAGTTTACAGACAGATTCAGAGATTTCTTCAACATATGAATATGTAAAGGTTGGAAAATCTCTATCAATCAATCTCATCATCTCTAAAGTAAAGTGCAAATCTTTTTTGGGGATCTTTTTAAGACGTAGTGATTAATTGACCAACCATCTTAATGATATAAACAGTACTGCAACAAAGACATCTTAAGATGTCTTTTAGTAAAAGAAATATGAAATTGTTAAAGTTGAGCTTTGATTTGACGGTTAATTCGGTGGCTTTTATTTATTAAATTATTTGTTTATTCTATGTATTTTTTGCCTCTATTAGTTTTGTGTTCATATCAATACTATCTATGAGGTGTTTTGTGTACATAGTAAAACAAAAACCATCTGCTTATGTTTAGTATGAGTTGGTAGATGAGTTCTCAGTTTGAGGTCAGACCCGGAGGTAGACTTGTCCTATTTACAAAACTGTGTCCTCGCATGTGTGCTGTTCTTTCAGTGTGCCTCTAACTAAAAGAAGACCTCTTGAAAAAAGAGAAGTATCCCTTTAAGATGGAGACTGAGCATAGTTTCAAACATGTGTTCTTTTTCCTGGCCAGCAGGAGGCTGATATGTTGGATTTGGTAAAGGTCTATGAGAAAATAAGCAAAGTTCCTCATCTCCGTTACCAACTCTTTAAAAACATTGTCCTCCTGGTTTTTGGTTTGGATCCACATTTTGAGGTGTTTTTAATATTTCTTCATGTTTGTTTTGTTATTGACTGTTTACCACTATGAACTGTATGACTGTGGATCCTCCCTCTTCGATATAACCACAGCCTTAAAGCCACGCTCAGAACTCTAGAATAGAAATCCATCAGCTGAAAGACAACATCAGCATGGCTTCCTCTGCGTTACACACACACACACACACACACACACACACACACACACACAGAGTCTGTAGTTTCTCTATTAGTGCTCTCTCCCCTCTCCCAGTTTCCCTTTCACTAACATGGTCACATCAAAGCTGCCGCAGAGGACAGCAGCAAGGGCACAGCAGGAGATCACTGAGGCTAGCTATCTCCGCTACACACACACACACACCCTCTACAATATTAATTATGACCACCAGGCATACACACACACATACACACTCACAGAGAACTTCCTAGGGGTCTGCATGCTGCATGTTCAGCTCTGCCCTATGATGTTTAGCCCAGCAGAGACATCCTATTAGCAGAATTAGCCCACCATAGCGCCTCCAGAACTACCACAACAAGGGGTTTTATTTTTAGGAAGTGGGCGGAGCTTAGCGTGAGGTGAGGTTCCTACTGAGGAGAGATGACTGAAGGCTCCCAGAAAGACACCACTTTCATCTTAAAGAGGCTTTCACAGGCAGCTGTCCTTCCTCTTGATGGATCTAAAGAGGCATGATTCACCTGTGAAACACTGTTTCTGACCCGCTCCTATCAAGTCTGTGTCTGGCTCACACAGCGGTTAGCAACGGGACACAAAATTGGTCTCATGGATGCCATCTTACACCAAATCTCTGCTCCTTTTTTGGTAGTTTTTTTTCACTTCCTTTTGAAGAGCAAATTGAGGCATCTCTGTCCTCTTCTTTAATCACATTAATGTTCCTGATCTAACAGATTAGAATTTATGAGGCTAGTTAAGACGTATTTTGATTATGACAAGCCAATAAAGAGGTAAATATGACACAGGAAGACTGAATGAAGTGCTTCAGCTCAAGAAATATCCTCAGGGGATAACTTCTCTGGGTTGAATAATGTATTTCTGCTTGTAATGTTGGTTGAAATCTAATGTTTTGGACCTAACGTGAGCACATGTCAGACTAAAGTAAGATAAGAATTCTTAATTATTTCTCAGTCAGTGAATTAAAAACGTGTTTTATTTATTTTTGTCCTAATGATCAGAGAACATGTCGACGGGGCTCTAAATGTTTGTTTCTAATGGGTAAACTGCTTGATGAGGTAATAGCATTGATTGGCTAAAGAGGCTCCTCTTCAGTCTTAATTAATCATGAAAACAGCAAAGTGGGCGGCAAAGCAGAATTCAACATCCAGACGTCTTTAGCTGGGGCTTAATGTCTCCTCTGTCTAATCCTTCTCCTGTCCACCCTCTCCTTCTCCTCCTCCTCCGTCTTGCTCCTCTCTGCAGGAGTTCTCCTTTTCTCAGGTGTGGGCCAGTAACCAGCGTCCCCTGCAGTGTGCCTTCTCTCTGGAGCGCTACAGCCACTCCTCGTCGCAACTCTCCTGCAAGATCAGCGTCCGGCAGGTGAAAGGCGAGGAGCAGATACTCCAGGTCTACACGTCTGTGGTGGAGGTGAGAAAAAGCAGATCTGATGTGTGCTGGTTGCGTGGGCACTCATGCGGCTTGGTAATAGCTTCTTTTTATCACGCTGAATAACTCCTGATTTGATTCAAGAGCTTGCTTAATGAGCCTCTCGGGAAGCTTTTTCATGTATAGATTGCTAAATAGCCCTAATAGGTCCTTGTCCTTGCCTTCATATTAAGATTTTCAGCAGCAGTGTAAAAATCACTCTTTTTCTTACTTTTCCTCCCAGAATGAAAAGGGAGTGGTTCCCTTTTTCACACAGTCAGACTGCACCATCACCTCTCAGACAGGGTCAAGGGCCTTTAAAATCCCCCTGTCCATCCGTCAGCGGATCAGCGCCACCTTTGACACCGCTAATGCCAAGGGGAAGGACTGGCAGCTTTTGGCTCAGAAGCTGCACATTGACAGGTACGAGTTACAGCGCTTCAAAACCGACACATCATTCTTCATAATACAGCGTTGTCATTCACTCATTGCTGAGTCATCCATGAGTAACACCAGCTATAAATACGCTCTGTGGTTCATTTACAGATTGAACCGTGATCTGAGTGAGGAGCTGATTCTGGTCGGCTGCAGGGTGTCCGCTCATTTCTGATGACTGACACCTGACAGTTTGTTTCCATAATTAATGCACTTACTACAAACCGCCCAGCGTGATGAGAATATGACCACATTAGATGATTGAAGGAGAGAAAGAGGAAGCAGAAGTAGAGCTATTCTGATGAAATTTGACTTCATCAGTCTCTGAATTCACTCTGGTAAAACTGAAAAGTGTTGATGGGTACTTGCTTGTATATGTTGCGATGGAGAGTAAGATCAGCTGAAAATTAAGATTTGACCTCCAAATTTTGTCAAAGCATATCTTCTTAAGCGTTAAAATATAACAAACAGGAGTGACTTGGGTATGGTGTTTATTTTGTCAACAATCCTTTTTTTCCTTGATGGGGAAGAGTTAAAATAAGTTGTTGATGTTAAAAATCCTGACAAACATGTGTTTTTGTTAACTTAGCTGTTAGCTGATTTAGCATTGTTAGCTTGGTCTCTTACTTGCAGCAGGTGTACTGTTGGAACAAGTTGATGATTTAAACCCCCGGTGTGCATTAGTACTAAACCACTGCCAGCTCCTAGGTGGACATCTGTTTCATATTTAACCCTTAAGGGTTGTCTTTTCACTGCTGTTAAGTCCCGTTTCCACCAAGCAGTCCGGTTTAGCTCAGTACGGTTTGGTACGGGTTGGCTCACTTGGTCCTGTTTGTGTTTTCACAGCCAGCTGTGCCCTCTCGTGGTAGGCAGTGTGTAAGCCAGATGCCGATAGCCTCATCAGTAACATAACAGTGTGACGCCATAGCAGCATGTCAGTGTACTCTGCTAACAAATCCAACAAAGAAGAAAAATGTGACACAGTAAACAAAGATCAACTATGTGAGACATCCAGCTAGTCGTCCTCTTTGTGATTTTCATGTGGTTCTTTGTTACAAAGAACAATCAAGCTTTGTTTTAAAGAAGGCTGTGAGCCACCAGGAGAAATACAGCCACCGTTGCATAGTAAGTTACGATTCTTTCGACCAATCAACGGGCTGCAATGTTGTAACTCCATCTTCCGAGATTGGATCTGTTTAGTCTGGCACCCCTACGGAAGGGTCTCAAAAAGTGGGATTGCTTGTCTCAGTTATTTGGGGATCCGTCCCAGGATTAGTCAGTGGAAACATTGTAAAATGCATGCCATGCCGAGACAAACTGAACTGAACCGCTTGGTGGAAACAGGGCTTTAGCGTTGTTAGCTCTGTGTCTTCTGCTTACCTCGCTTGGTGATCTGTTCGACACACTTGGTGAGACACTTGGAAGTTTGGCTTAACCCTTCATCGTCAAAGATGAAGAAGCAGTTCAGTAAACTGTCCAGCCAAAACTGAGCTACAGTGTCCACAGTCCTTGACATGTATTAAGGATCATTCTTCTACTGAAGCTCTCACACTTCTGCTCCAGCTTCGCATTTTAGACCAGAGGTTGCTGCTTGGTTGGAGCCAGTACGGTGATGACAACTTCTGCTAATTCCTCTATTGTATGGCTGAAGAATGCTCTTACTTTTTTAGTTCAACACCTCAGCTCAACAGAAGATTATCATGGTTGAAAACATCAATGGCAGGCATTCATTTGGTGCCAACAGCCTGATAGTAACATGCTCCTTTAGCTGTCCAGGCAAAGGCGAGTAGACATCATGACATCACATGCAAAAGGTCAACACCTCAATGTTAATGATGTGCACTTTAAGAAAAGGGGACTGAAATATATATATGTGTCTTCTGAGTTTGGTGTTTTAGCATTGAACGTTTCACCTGAAAAAGTTATGTGATGGTCCAGTTTTTCTCCTGTCTTTCTTATTTTATGATGTATCCATGCTATGCTCAGTAAAATAGCTTTGATACATCCATCATCAGGATCTAATGGCTGACATGTAGGCCCCTGTGGAGTCCAACGCTCTCTGATAATGGACACTTCATCGGGCATTATCCCAAACGTTGCTCTCAGTGGTCTTTTACGTACTGCTGAGTCATCAGTGAGTCATGAGCTCATGAATATGAACTAATGTGTACATTTTGCTCTGCTTTTCTCTAGAAAGCAGAAAAATCTGCACGCTCAGGTCTCCAGTATGTAAACGCTGTCCCACTTTGAATACTATTTTTAATCTGGAATTTAGGCACCGTGTCAGCCCTAATCTTCCATCAGCAAGCAGCCTTCAGTAACACGCCACACTGCTGATTTCATTATAGATGTAGAAACACATGCACAGAGCGAGAGGAAAGGGAGGGAGAGCTGCAGCGCAGTCGGAATAACTGGAGAGAAAAATGCCGTGTTTTGCAGAAATCTGAAGGAAGGTCTCAGACCGCTGACAGGCCAGCCTCTGGCAAGAAAATGTGTTCGTGTTAGCACTCTTCATTAGCAGCATCTCTGCATGTGTTCCCGGCTTCAACCCTGGCTCCACTCTCCAGAGGTTGAGCCAGGTCAGTGTTTGCGTAGGCAGTGCGAGGTTTCTCCTTGTTTTGGTTCGAGCTGATCTTTATTTGTGCTTCAGAAGAGAAGTCAATAATCAAATGCTGATGGCTGTGAAGACTCTTAGATCTGTGCAGTCGAGCTCTTGAGGGAAAGAGGAGTCTAAGTGTGAGTATCCTCTCCCTCCTGCCAGTTGGAGGAACATAAGAGGGGGAAGTTGACTAAGAAACTGAGGCAGAAACTATGCGATTAAGGAAATTCACTTAAAGCGAGTCTGGAAACAAACATCTGTGACCGAGGACGGGGAAAGGATTTTAGAGTTTCTGCAGCAAAGTCGAACACACCAAGAAGCATGTAATGGGAATGTCTCTTCCTGCTTAAGCTGACTTTTGTAATTATTTCTCTGAATGTGTGGGAGCAGTTTATTCAGAGGAGGGGAGAAGGGGACAAAGGAAATCCCATTGTAATGAAACAGTGCACTCTGTTGGACGGGAGTCAGAACAACAACAGAGGGGGAATCTGTGTTTAGGTGGAAGTGTGTGTTTCTAACCCCATTGGATGATTATTTCACTCTTCATTAACAACTCAGGCTTTATTTTTATCTTTTAATATCTTAAAACCAAACATTTTCTGGAGTTGTCAGGCAAATGTGGTTCAAATTAGGTCTAATAAGACAATTGTAATAAAAAAAAAAAACATAAATAGTTGATTATATTTCAGTTTTTGAAGTGCTCTTGGTCTACTCTTTACTCTCAGCCCCGTCTAATTTAAGTTACCACCCCCAAAAAATACCTTGAAATGATTGATGCCTCAGTGTTGTCACCACTGGTTTCTGAGCTTCTTACTCAAAACTTGAATCTAAACAGAAAAGTGACAGAGAAAGTGATGAAAACTCTTTGTGGATTTAAGAAAAGTTTGCCCTCTGAGGTGAAATTGTCTCATTCTCAGACTCAATGACAAGTTTTACAAAATCAAAAAGAAAAGGATTTGTGAAGTATCGCACATCCATCATGTGACAAAGGATTGAAAACAGCATTATCGAAATGAAGGCTTTTGCATAAATCCCAGGGCTAAAGCAAAACAAACCATTTGGCTCCATTTAGCTCAATTCTCTTTAGATGTTTGGACACTTCTGAAGGGTAAACAAATCAAGAAATGCAACAAATTAATTCCATCGGACAACAGACCCAGATCTGAAAACGTCTTTGGATGCCACTGCATCATGAAAACCATACAACACTTCTCTTAAAGTTGCAATGAGATAACTTTGAGATCATCCAGCCTAACAAAGAGATAAGAAATGTGAAATGTTTAAAGTGTTGTTTCAAAGGTTGATCCACAATAGAGACTAAAAAGAACAGAAACTCTGCCTCTGCTGATTTCATTTACACTTTTCTTCATGGTCTTTCGAGCAGCCGCCCTCAAAGGGTGTGAAGAGTCGAACAAACGCTCAGTCCCTTTAGGACCTCTTTAAAATCTCTCTATCGGCTTTCCTATAATGATTCTATTACTGAGCCTCTGATCTGTTCCTCTCTTTTTATTACATTATTAACAGCTTGTTCTATAGAGAGCGTCCCAGAGGTTTTCTTTACATAAATTGAATAAATCTGTGAATAAAAGGCAAAAAGATAAAACTGGCAAAAACTAACCCCAGCTAAAACAAGAACAAAATAACTAATCAAGACAAAAAAAAAAAAGAAAGATAACTTGGGGGTTTAGGGGCTGTTTGCAGGTCTTAGTTTAAAGCTCCTCTGAGGAGTCTTTGGTCTGTGTTGATTCAGCGCCCCCTGTGGACAAAGCAGTCTTGGTTGATTCTGGGATCAGCTGTACAAGTTGAGTTTCTGCACAGTCCAGATGTAGTTTAGTGAAACCCTACTAGATATACTCTGATTTGTTTTGTGACCTTGACAGAAAATGTAAATGTAAACATTATTTAGAAAACGATTCATTTCAGTGCCATACTTAATACACTGTAGGATTAAAGCTGGGACCTGTATGAAGATGGACCTAAGACCTCTGACTTTGGACCAACCTGGTTGATGGAGTCTGAGTTTATTTATTTTTTGCTCTTTGCTTCAGCTCAGGTGGATTCTGTTGTTGTCCTTGTCTCCTGCCTCATCCCTGTCACAGCTTGTCGTAGAGATGGATGTCACTTTTGTTTATTCTCCCAGTAAACAGATTTCTACGACATTTCCTGTTTTCCTAGATGCACACTAATCCAATATCTCATCTCCCCTCCTGCTCGTAGGAACCTCTCCTACTTCGCCTGTCAAGAGAGCCCATCATCAGTGATCCTGAGCCTGTGGGAAGTCCAGCACCAGGACTCAGGGGACCTGGACTCTCTGGCTAGTGCTCTAGAAGAAATCAGCAGGGTCCAGTCCCCACGGACGGCGACTCTGGGCTGCGGCAGAGAAGAGCGGGACTCTGAGTTCGCTAAACTTGGGTAAGGTCAAGTCTACGGCAGATCAGATAAAGATGAACCTTTACTGCATGAACACTGACGAGCAGGTGTGCTAGCTAACCTGTGTGAGAAGAAGAGGAGGACTTTTTGGACTGTTACTGAAGAAGGGACACCTCTGCTAGACCAAACAGCTCATAGAGACAGACAGAACCGAGGAGGAACTGAGAGAGATAGAGGGGGGAGAAAATGCCGGAAGTGTGTGTGTTATTGAGAAGCACCAAGAGAACATTCTGGAGGAGGTTTAAGTATCCGATTCCCGTTTTTGATTGAGAAATGTCATCTCCTGACACGAGGATTAACAAAAGTCTATGTGAAGAGGACTCTCAGCGTGTGTTTCAGACAGACTGCCAATCTAGCTGCTGGTGCGACCTTCCCGGATCGGATGTGCTGGCACTTGCCCTCAAACAGTCTTCTGGGCTGTCAAAATGTTTAGTGTAACGTCACTATGTTGTCATTCATCCTCCAGATCATTCTAACGCTTCTCTTTCTTTCTGCACTGTGTCTCTATTGTTGCTGCTGGAGGTGGAGGAGAAACAGGAAGTGAGGAATGTTGGATATTAGTTTTTTAACTGAACTTCTTGTCCGTACAACGTGATCAGTGACAATGATTGTTCGCTACGATAAGCATTTAAAATATCTAATGATGTCTTTATGGTAAAAAGAACAGTGTGAAGGTGTGATCAGACCTAAAGTGGAGCAAATGCAGGCGCTGCAAAGCTGCAAATAGATGGAAATGTGTGACAGGCAACGTGAACCATCACTAAGCCCCTGCACAAGGCTGTTCTATAAAGCTTTACAGATACTCCTGCATCCAGCATCAGCTGTGATTGATCCAAACTCCATTCAAAACAAGCTTTCTAAGAGTTGATCCTGGATTCTTCAGGCAGACCTGACAAAGCAGGAGTTTCTTTCCTTTTGCAAGCTCGCATCATGTTTTGGTCGTTTTAGCATCCTTTTTGTGTGAGAAATGGCCTCAGAATCAGCAGATGTGTGAGGAACAGTGAAACTACCACCCACCTGAAGCGGATTAACAAAATCCTGTCGCTCACAAAGTCTCAGAGTCTTTTCAAATTGTGTTGAACATTTGGCTGCGTCGCAAATCAGAATGAGATTTTCCTGCAACCTGCTAAAACGTCACTTGTGATCAATCCAAACTCTGTTTAAAAACACAAAACTTTAAAGTAGTGATCTTGTTGTCTAGAAATCAGACCTGACGAAGCATTTTCTGCATCATGTTTTATTCATTTTGGCATCCTTTCAGTCCTCGTATCCACTTTAAATCTCTGCAAAATCAGTTTATTTTGACTTCCTGTGGTAAGCCAGGTCGCAGCTGACGTATGACCAGAAATATATGGAAAAGCTGCCACTCAACATCCTGCAGATTGACAGATTCCTCACAAAGTCTCTGAGGCACATTTTTTTAACTTTGGTACAACATTTTCTCAAGGCTGTGTTGTGAAAATCTATCAGGTTGAGATTTTTCAGCACACTGGTATCAGCTGTGCTCCTCAGAATTTCTGATCAAGCTTTCTGTTGCAACATCCTGCACAGAAACCTGACAAAACATGGCGAACGTCAGAGGTGATATAAGGTTCACAGGTGTTTTATTACCTGGCTACTAACTTAATATAAAAACACATTGGCAAAAGCATTACTTAAAAGAATATTTTACTGATTTTAAATGATTTATGAGCTGTTTTTGAAAATAGTCTCAGTGACAGCAGTTAGCTTTCCTCTGCGATAAATTCTTATCCACCTGATGCTAACAGAAGCTAACAGTTTTAGCCCACATTACTGTCTGTGGTGTCAACTAGCAGAGAAGCTAAACTCTCTGAACTCTGACGTGTGATCATCAGAATGTCTCTGGCATCGAAAGTTAACAAGCACACTCAGGGGTTTTGACCAATCAGAATTAAGACTCTCACACAGCTGGAACATTATTAAGAAAGCTGGGTAAAATTAGTTAAACTGTCATCACACTTAACTCTTTTTTTATTGCACATCTCCTGCTTTACTGTGAGACAGTTTGTGACTCACACTGCTGCAAATAAAGATTTCATTACTTGGGTGCAAAACTTGTCTAAATTACAAAAGCCAGCTAAGCTTGGCTGTGCAACCTGATATTGTACTTGTTAGGGTTGCGCCAAACTCCTTTGAAAAAGCACGTTTTTAGAGAAGTCATCTTGATGTTTATGACCTATGACTCCGTATAAGGGCCTGAGCCACTTAAAGAAATCTAACAAAAAAAAAAAAAAATTAAATTTTCGATTTTATAAAGTTGCAAATTGAGGACTTTATTAACTTGCATTTGTATGTATTAATATTGTTTTATTCTATTTTTTTCTTAGAGCATTTAGCCCTTTATTGTACCGCTGGTGTCTGAGGCGTTGTGCTCTTAGAGTCATCACACCTTATGGGTCAATTAAATTGATGACCTGACAGTGTGTCTTGTTTCACCACATTACCTATCTGAATAACCCTGAGATGTGACCATAATATCGCTGCATCTTCTCTCTGAGGTGAATTTCTTGTTGGATTAACACAATCACTTCCTCCAGAACAGCCCCAACATAAGTCTAGACACTTGTGATAATATGATGACTCAGGGCTAAAATCAGAACTTAATGCTGGGTTTAAATAGGAAGTACAATTTGATAAAGTTGTCAAGTGGGTCCATGATGCAGTGAAATGGGCAAAGAGCAGCTCAACAGCCTACAAAATTTAAGTTTTCTTGTCAATATTTGGCTTTATAAATTTGAAATTTTTGATTTCTCAGAGATTAAGGTCTGTAATTTTGCAAGTCCATAAAGTTGTCAACTTGCAACTTCTTAAAATTTCACATTTTTTTCTTCAAAAATTTGAGTTTTCTGCCTTGAAATTATTATTATCATTATTATTATTATTATTTTAGATAAAGCATTATTTATTTTCAGTTCTGCATCTTGTGTTAGTCTTTTCATCATCCTTTTGCTCCATACACTGCTGCGTCTTTTGGGTTCACTCCTCAGTATGGAGCCAGTTTACAGCAGGGTGTGACATTTCAGGAACAGTGAAACTGGCACTCACCTGATACAAATGGACAGGCACTCTGTGGTAGTTTGGGTCCATAAAAAACTGGTACTCAGGTGAAAGTAGCTGAAAGCTTAGGGAAGTTTATCCGGCAGAGTTCCTGGAGATGTAATTCACTGAGCAGTGTGCTGACAGACATGCAGTCAAAGTCGACAGAGTCACACAATGCAAACTTTGCTTCACTTTTGGTCTGAACACCATGGAAGAGATCAATTCAAAGGTTTTTAGAGATCTATTTTGATGGATTGAACGGATGGCCATCCTTTTGAAAAGACATCCTCATATAGAATCCATTAGCACATCTAGTTGTCGAAGCAAAGGCTGCAGCAGAGAAGTTACTGCAATGTAAAATGCAATGCACCTGGCTATGCAGTCCAGGGTGCACCACATCCCTTTATGTCTAGTGATAAACTTCTGGTTCTTTTGAAGGAGACGTACTGCCTCGCTGTGTGATACGTGACTTTAGAAGCAGTCAGGCAGTGAAAACATTATATATACACTGCTAACTGTTGGTAAAGTGGTGTGTACTTTAAGACCCTCTGGGACTGACTTCGTCTTGATTTTGAAATCTAAATTCTGACTTTTGATGTGTGGCTTTGCTGGAGCTGCCTGTCCTCTTTATTTTGGGATCATACGGACCGTTGGGTTCTCGGACATCATTATCTGGAGACGCTAGCTGACTCTCGCTCCCACTCCTCTGTCTTATCTCCTCGGAGAGACAGCCAGCATCCACTTCAACAAAGACACCCTCATGATCAGGAGGATCCCTCCGTTCAGTTGCTCCACCTGCCCCCTAAACATAATAAAAGTGACTTTGTGTTGAACTCTGTGTTGGCTCTCTCTTTTCATCTTCTCAATGGATTCAATTCAGTTTTGAAAAGGCCTGGCAGCCCACACGCTGAACGCGGGAGAAATCAGCGATAGTAAATCTTCAAAAAGCATTTTCAGCACAGAGATGAAACAGAGGCCCATACAAAGTCCAATTTTTAGAGTGATGGAAAGAACTTTGCGAAGCACTCTTTAAGTTTGGATGGTGTGGCCTCCTGAACCGCACCAAAAGCCAGACACGGCTGAGGGAGCTTCTATTTGTGGATCAGACCCAAGGGACTGGTGCAGTGTGAATTAGAAGCCTCTCTACAGCGCGGCTGACATTTCATCAGTGGCTACCCTGAATACGATTAAATTACTGGCCAATTAAAAAGCTTAATTTCTAGAAATACATGCCTTTAGATGAGAATAAAGCTTTAATCTCTGCACTTTCCAGAAGATTCTTGTGAGGACGGTAACTGTGATCTGCAGCCCACCGAAGGTCATAATTATCTACGCTTTCTTCTTTCAACAAGTTCAGAGCCTCTAAATGAACAATGCTGCTTCACATCCCTTCATCATTACTTTAAAGGCATATTTCCACATTTCTGACACTTGTTGCCAAGAATTACAAGAGGAGATCCAGACTATTCCCATATGCAGAGACTGTGTTAGAGGAATCCTGCAGAGCAGATTTGGTGAAATTGAAATATCATTCCATAAGCCTCTTGAAATGAGAGATTTGTCACCTGATTATAGAAATAATTTTGTTGCAGAAAGAGAAGACTTTTGGCTGATGAAAGGAAAAACTTGACAAATGTAGGTTGAAACTTACCATGCATCATAGGAGCTTCTTGTCCTTGAAGGCTACTGTAGATTTACTAATGGTAGGGGTAAGGGATTAAGAGACTGTGTCAGTCAACAATCTGACCAAGGATATCACTATTATATCTACAGAAGGCCTGATTTACAGAAGGACTCTGCAGCTTTTGGGGCTGCTAAACATGTAAAAACATATCCAAGAGGACATCATCTATTCCACAAAGCACCTAATGGGTTAAATGCTCCACAAACAGAGAAAACATTGTCTCTATGCATCGGTGATCTGTGGTTGAAAGATCCACAACACATTAACTGACTAACCCTGGTGCTAACAGCCCGCACAGTTCAGGTAAAATATTTACTGTCTGCTGGAAGCTGGAGCTGACTGCACCGAGGTGTTTCTACATATTAGGCTCAAACTTTTCAGAGATCAAAACAACCATTCACCCCTGGATGAGCTCAAAAGATCATAAAGTCTGTCAATGTGACTCTGACATTACTGTTATTATAATGATCAGGATTTGTATCAGTCTGGAGCTGCATGAGGATCAACCAGCTGTGACATTGACACCACAGAGTGTTTATTTATTTATTTATTTATCCATCTGAACCAGCTGATCCTGCTCCCTGCACGAAATGAGAGCTGGATTTAAACTGTGATGCTTCAACCTCCTCCTGAATCAAACAATAAGGACTTCCTCTCTCCACACAGCTCATCATGTCAGTGGATAGAGTTAATCTCCATCAGGATGAGAGTTCACAGCTCAGCTCTGTGCAGCACAAACATGAGATGCTAACAGCTCATCTCTGTCACAATCAGGTGAAAACTGGAGCAAACTGCACAGAGCTGCAGGACTGTGAATCTCATCAGTGCAGTTTGAAAATCAGAGTTTGAGATGGAACACAATGTAGAGGAAATGATGCATTATCAATCACCACAATCCATTCTTTCCTCTCTTTGTGCATAGCTTTGTTTAACTGCTAACAAGATCAGTAAGTGAAATACACTCAGCAGTTGAATCTAAGTTAATGTTTGGGTACATTTCTTGAATTTCTTCCCTTTTCTTGTGTTAATGCCACGCTAAGATAAGACGACAGAATTGGAAGAACATTTGATTAATTTTTAGAGCGCTTATCTCCTGAAATGTCAAACAATTCTTCATGTTATATAAGCGGGCTGCAGAAGAAAATAAAGATTCAGTGTGCCCAAATTACTTCTACTGGGTAGTCAGGCGGCTCAAAGCCAGTTTTCAGTGAGCCATGACTGCCCAGCAATCAAAGTGAGAAGAACACCAAGCGGTCGTCTATCATCAGGCTCCTGTCATTTTATCTCTACGGATCAAAGACCAGCACACAGAAAGAAAAACCTCAATAACACCGGCCTGATCCTCAGCTATCATCTGAAAAGGTCATCGTGTAAAAGGCCAGAGCTTGGAATATATTAACACATAGAAGACACTGACTCACATGGCAGATGACATATGCAGTGAGACCAATTTATAGAGATATAAACCTTAGCTTAGCATAAGGAATATAACAGTGCAGTGAACTCAATAATGCTTCAGAGTAAGTTAAGTGGCTGAAGCATCCGAGGGTTTCCCTGTGTTGATTTCAATCATCTGTTAATCTGACAGTAGTATGGTTTTTGAATAATTGGACACTTTTAAATTCTTTAAAACTGGTAAAAAACTGAAACTGTTCATTAAAGTTTCACAAGTTAACAGCTTCAAATAGTTGTTAAAGAAAAAACCTGCAAATAATCACACCTGGAAAGCCAGAGACTGTGGGATTCTTATATTCCTGTCCAACAACAACAAAAAAAACTGTATCAGTAATTGAGACAAAAAGGTAAAAGTGCTGTTTTACAAGTATTCTCCAAAATCCTCAGTCTAATCTTCAGGTAGAGACTCTTTTAGATTATTTTTCTCAGTCAGACAACTCATCTAAGATTAGCTACTCACTATCCTATATAAATAGGTTAAACTCCTTACATATACAGAAAACCTCTTAAAAAGTGTGTATTCTGCTTTCTGACACTTTAAACAAGGATAAAGAGTCACAAAGCTAGGTGTTCAAACTAAACGTGTGCAGATTTTCAAACCTCTACGTATACATATTAAAAAGCTCTATTCTAAAAATAGCACCAAACCGCCACAAGATCTGAAATGATGAGGTCATCGCATAAGGATCTTCTAACTGGTTAATGACACGTTGGGAGGATGGGCCTCAAACACCAAGGTCTGCCCGCAGCTCCACCCTGACCTCCAGAGGGCTGGCCAATCAGAGGGAGGGGGTTGGTGGAGCAGGGAACCTTAAAGAAACAGCAGCCGAAATCTAGTGTTTCAGACAGAGGTGGAAATAAAGGTTTTCTAAAGCCCCGTTTCCACCGAGCAGTCTGGTATAGAGCAGTCCAGTTTGGTACGGGGTGGCTCGGTTAAGCCTGGTCCACCCAACCATAGCCGCACCCGTTTAAAAATAGTGTGACACCATAGCAGCACAACACAGTGTACCCCGCTAATAAATCCAACAAAGAAGAAAAAATGCAACACAGTTAACAAAGAGCAATGATGGAAAACATCCAGCAATTTGTCTTCTTTGTGATTGGCATGTGGCTCTTTGTTACAAAGAACCATCAAGCTTTGTTTCAGAGAGGACTGTGTGCCATGGGGAGGAATACAGCCGCAGTCGCACAGTAAGTGATGATTCTTTCGACCAATCAACAGACTGCAGTGTTGTAGCTCCACCGTCTGAGATCATCGGTTTGATCGGTTTAGCCTGGCACCCAACAGAAGGGTCGTCGACTCGTCTTGGTCATTTGGGGGGCCGTCTCGGGATCCGTCAGCGGAAACGCGGTGAAATTCTTGCCGTGCTGAGACAAACTGAACTGAACTGCTTGGTGGAAACAGGGCTTTGAATACCAGTGAGAGAAAAACAGTAACTTTGTTTAGCTGTTTTAAATCATGTAAAAATTCTACAGGGACACCAGAGGGACAGAATAAAGACTAAAAATGAGCAATACTCTGAGTGTATTTGTTCCATAACCTTATTTTACAATCAATTGATTAAATCCATATATACACAAAAACAAGAATGAGATTACAATGGCTGCAATCAGAGTGCCAATGTTGGCTGATGAAAATAAGCAAAAAGTAATCTGAAAAGATGAGTCTTCTTTAACTTAATCAGATGTGTAAAAACATATTCACCTGACCTGGACTTACTTATCAATAAGTCTTTTTGCTTTAAGAGCAGATCCTGCTGACTTTCTGCTATTTTTACAGTACACAAAACAAACACCATGCTGAGTTGGAAAGAAATCCAAACTTTTGAGACGAATAACAGTGAGGGAAACTTATAAAGACATTCTACACAAGCTGCATGATGTTGAAAAAGTTTGTACTCTCCATGCAGTGGGTGAAAGCAGAGATGTAACCCCTTCACTTTCCCACTCTAAGAAAAAGGACTTTGTAACTTAAATAGAAGAAAAATGTTGCTTTCATTTCAGATCATCCTTTCCAGTAAGAACTATTCCCAGTATCTCCTTTCAGGCCGACACCTGCAGATAAATGCCTCCCATGGTGCCACCTGGACGAGCAATCTCTCAAGGACTCTATTCAAGGTCTGCTACCTCCAGCAGAGCTGCTGTGTTGGCTAATGGCACCAAACATTTCGTTTCTTGGAAAAAGATTATCGCTGTAGCTGCTCTAAGAAAGGGAACGAATCATTTGAGTTGAAAGACAGTTTCCTGAGCGATTACCCGCAACATATCCCACTGATGTATCATCACTTTCAGAGCTGACTCCTTCGAAATCAGGAGTTGACCTTTCTGCTGAAGCAAAGAAAATGGCCTGAATCCTCCACACAAGGCTTTTTGCAGTAAATCATTTCTGGTAAAACTTTCATCTCAAACTTTTTTTATTGTATTTACAGATAGATCAGATCTCATTGGATTGGGAGAAATGGAACACAGCACTCTATTCAAGCTGTGGAGAGAGTGCTTTTAAGGCAGGTACAAAAGTTTCAAAGAAGCAGAGCCAGCAGAAAGCCTGAATTGGATGACAGGAGGGATATTTGTTGGCACTTAGCCTGAATTAATGAGACATACAGCCAAAAAACTGAGCTTGGGCAGTTTTTCCTCCAACTACACACTCCAGGAAAACATCAAAACTCCACCAACAACCAAGAGAAATTACTCCAGTGGACAGAAAACTTGGAAAAATAGTCTTGACAGCCATCTTAAAGAGTCTTAACAAGGATCAGCATGCTAAAGCAGAATGACAAAACCTGATGGTCTACTGAGCAAGCAAGTTGTTTTTAAAGAACTGGTCTCAGTGGTGACGGCAAAGTCTTGTAGAGAAGGGATAAAGAAACCCGGGGAAACAGACATTTTTATTCACTCATGACGGTGGAAAGTACTCTATGATAGTTTAACTTTATTAAAATTCATCCCAGGCCTTTCAGGGGGATCATCATTCCCTGATTTTTACTGATTTACAGTCAGGAAAGGCGCCACATCTCACTACACACATCTATAACCAACAGTGACAGGACCAAATGTGGCTTCCTGCCACCTCTTAAAGATTCAATAACCACGGCAGGAAGGGAGATGAAGTTTGACGTTTGGATTTCATTATTGGCAGAAGCTGTTTACTGTGACTCACATCAACTTTTTTACACAACGGTGTTACGTTGTGTTTTTCCTAATAATGTGTACATTTGTTTATTACTCTCAAATAACTCTGAGTTTCCCTTCATGTACTGAACATTTTACTTAAAGCTCCTTCCAGGCGTTTGTTACTAGTTATGAGGCAATAGCTGAATAGTTGTTTGTTTCTCCTATCAAACTGATTAACAATCTGACCTTATACCAAACAGCAAAGGAAACTGGATTAGAGGAAATAACCTGTTAGCTAGTCAGCATTCTGTTAGCTAAGCTAGCACACCAGCTAGCTAGGGTCTAACTAGGGTCTCTCAGACAGTAACTGCTAAAGTCCACATTTTCAGTCAGGACCCCTTTCATCAAAATATTTACTTGTTTGCGTGCTACAAGTTATATTGGGAAGTATTAAGCCCTGCCTTTCCACCTGCCCACGTGGAATGCTAAGGCTAGTCGGGAGAGCACCCCCTCTTCCCCCCTTTATCTGCATACATGAAAAATCTGGGTGGTAGATTCACCATCCTACATGTGCATTAGTGGAAACAAAGCATCACACGAGACATTTCTCAGCAAGGTGAAAGACGAGCTCCTTTCCAACTTATTACAGCAAATGTTCTTAAAGCCGTTCCAGGAACCCTCTGCTTCCTGAAACCACTCTTCAAGGAACTTGCACCCATGGCTCATTGTCTGTCTGCTTTTCCACAGAGGCCTGAAGACTTTACAAATCAGGTCAATGATGAGGAGAAAATAATTACACTAATCCACTAGGCCGGTATAGAGCAGTAAGATGTCAACGACAGCCACCATAGAAGAAGAAGACAGATTGGCATCTTTATGTGTAACACTTTAGTTGGCCTGGTAGCATGGGTGAGAATTCAGGCAGTTACAAATCACCCATAGTAGGTAATTGTTACACTGCTTAAAAAAACAGTATGAGAATTATGTGTTGGTAAAATCAACCTGCAAATGTAGAGGACAAAATCACCCAAGATGTGATCTGTGACATTTTGCCCTCAGGGGGCGCCAAAGTCAACACAACACGTGTTACTAACAGGAGCTTTAAATTCTTCAGTTTTTCTTTATTAAATAAAAAATAAAAAAAGAAAAGCAGTTATACACACCAAGCTCTTCAGAAAAAGACACATTCAGAGCTCTGATGGTGAAATGAAAATGTGTGCTGACTTTGGCGCCCCCTGTGGAGAGAAATATATTTTTAGTTCTTTTTATCGTCTCATTTGACACCTATCCCAAACAATTATTATTTTTGCTTATGGTCTTTTTTCACTTTGTAGCTCCTAATGAAGCTTGCTCATCACTCATAGTTTGTTTTGATAACCCGCTCAAAGCCTCTCACAGGAGCTTTAAAATTGTGCATCACAAACGGCTAGCCCCATCCAAAAACAACAGAATATGCAGCTAATGCTTAACCATGAACACCTGGTGTTTTATTAGTTAAAAAGGACAAAGAAAGGTGTGTAAAACAGTTTTCATCAGAGCTGTGTCATGTTATTTGAGGGACTGTTTCTCAGCCTGGTGCATTGACTTGCTTCTGCCTCCTTTTCTCTGCACCCCAAAAGTCCTCATTTCCAGCTGTCTGTGCCTCTCCATGGTGTCATTAGAGGGTCTGACCTGAATGTTTTCTATTGTTCTAAACCATATCAGACAAAACTAGTTCATGATATGCAAGCAGAACTCTTCATCTTCATTCTTTCTTCACCGTGTACACACCGAAGCATTTAAACCTGCTGTCTCTGACTGACAACACTAAAAATGACCATCTGTCACTCGAGGATGCTGAGTGTGTCCATCAGTGTCCTTAATAGTGTGTGTGTGTGAGTGAGTGAGTGAGTGAGTGTGTGAGGTAAGGTTGAGTGTTACTTTTATGAAGCTGTATTACATGTCCTTGAAAATCCAGCCTACAGTAGTGCGACTCTTTTAGCAGACGTGTGATGTGAAGTGTTTTTCCTTACAGCTGACTGTCTCAGCTCTGCATCGCTTTGGAGAGAAAACAGAAATCAATGAGCGCTTAAGTGAGAGTCTATCAGTGCTCTGAAAGTTCATTCAGATATTTATTACTCTGGTTTCCTTTGGTTGTTGTTTATCTTTCTCTGCTCCTCTTTTCAAGAATAAACTACTGCCTTTACAATCTTTGTCTCATATCACTCTATCTGTGAAATGAACTGCTGGTTTCTTAATTGGTATTTATTTTTCTTTTGATAGTTCTGTAAACAGTGCAATGTTTTCTCTCTATATAAGGTACATTTGATTTGAAATGTCAAAGCATACAGCATACTTAACACTTTGATTAAGAAGGTGAAAAGTGTCATTCTGCTCTACACTGGTGATGTCTTCTTACGCCAAGATCTTTCTTCCTTTCTTCTGCTTTCTTTCTTGCATTTTATTTTGAAAGTGTATATACTGTAATGTGTTGAAATAAAAATGCTGTGAAAGCTTGAGACCCGCTGTTTGTCAGTTTTCCACTCATTGATTTCCTTTCAGAGTTTTCATAGACCACTTTCAGTTCAAAAAGGTGAAAGCATGCTGGTTTTACTCTTTCTGCCTGACTGTCAGGTACACAAACCAAAATCTGACGCCATACCAGCACGTACTTCAGCTCAAGTAGGCCTGGAGGAGTGGAGGCTTGTCAACTGAGAGCCCTGCCCCTCTGTGATAGACCTTTTTTGTTGAGAGTTAGTTTGAAATGTGTGTATACATCAGGGGCAAAACAAAGGGCAGGGAAATATTTCATAGCTGGTGAGTTATGGATGGAATCTGCTAAGTTACTTGAATGTAAAGTGGTTCTGCAGAAAACAAACAGTGCTTCCTGTAAGAAGGTGTGCATACTGACTTGCTTCAGTATAAAGCCTCTACCTCTGTGTTTAACTTGCCTCACAAGATATACCTTAGAGGTTAGCATACCTACGCTCTAAAGCCCTGTGATTGGTTCGCTTGCTGACCGATACGTTGTACAGTATGTTCAATCTCAGACATCTCCTTTCTGTGCTATTTTCGCAATTCTATGGCATGATAAATGCTTCTCAACGTGCATCAGAGTCAACTCCAACCTCGGCTCAGATTTACTCTGGTTTCCAGCTCTTAAACAAGCAGAAACTGTAGCTGGACTGGAAACTGAAGATTTGACACTGATACATTTCACACTTCTGACTAGCATGCAATGGTTAATGGGTTGATATTGTAAGGTATTGCAATGTCAATCATTGACATGCTAATCACATTTTTATTATATCCTACAGTTTTTTCTGTATTGTATTATATCATATTGTATCACACCATTTTGAAAAGCACTGTATCATGTCATATAGGATCTTACTGTAAAATAAATATCAAGCCCAGCTTCATTTTGAAAAAGCGTATCTATAGTATCCCAAAAGAAGAAGAAAGTGTGATGGTCTGATGGAACTGTGGTTGAACTTTTTGGCCATGAATCCAAATACCAAAACATTAGCCAAAGAACAGCATACCCACAGTGAAGCATGGCGGTGGCATATGGCATTATGCTTTGGGGCTGTTTGTCTTCAGTTGGAACTGGGGTCTGAATCAAGTTGGAGGGGATAGCAAGCAGCTCCAAATACCAGCCAGTGTTAGCACAAAAAATCTTCAGGTTTCTGCTAGATGGCTGAAGATGAAGATCATCTCTCAACATGACAATGACCCAAAGCATCCAAATCAACAAAAGAACGGCTTTGTCCAGAAAAAGAGTCAAGTCAAGTTTGGCATAGCCCAGCTAGAGCTCAGACCTACATCTCCTTGAAAATCTGTGGGCTGATCTTTGCTTTGGTCAGATGGTGCAAAACAGATTAAAACCAAACCTCCGGTCTAAGAATATGAGACAATGCAGAAGTGCTAAAATCTGCTGTTACTTGTGTATTGTGCCGTTCAGAGGATATTGAGATCGCGAGCTCTCCCAATAAGAGGCACAGCTGAGGTTCACGTGATTGACGTGAACCAACCACGTGACCGTTTCAAAAACAGACGGGTGACGTCGGCGAGACTATGTCCATGTTTTATACAGTCTATGATAAAAACAGATAGCAAAAATTAAATAAAATAAAATGAAAATGTGTTTTCTAAACAGAATATGAAATGAGAAGAAAGTGCATGGATGAATCGTATTGTATCCTATAGTATCGTTAAATATTGTGTTGTAACATTTTTGTATCATGTTATATGTTACTGTTACGTATCAGGGTGTGTTCTAGCATGAAGTCCAAAAACCTGTAAGAAACTTTAGCAAATAGAAGAAATTGATTTGATTTTCTGATAAAGCTTTGAATGTTTTTGAGGTTGGAGGCAATGAATAAGCGTACCAGTCAAGCACTTCTTTAAAGTCTGCTCAGAGTCTTGCAGCTTTTCATGTGTGCTGTGATTAATACAAGTGATCTAAATACAGCATTTCAAGTGTTTTACTTCAGCTGAAGGTTACCTCCTACTCATGAGAGCTTTAAGCAACACCAGGAGGAACTGAATGAAATGAAATTGCAGTTCAAGCTGAGCTTGCAGGCTGTGAAAACATATACATTACACTAGAAACCATTTATAAGGTTAATGGACTTTATGCCCGGCACTCTCATTTAATACAATTATGATTTAGTTTGAAGCTTTTATTACTTCCCCTTGTGCATGCCGATAGTAAGGTAGAAAATGACTGCGTAATAGAGGAATGTATGTGTAAATTATATAGTGGGGGGGGGGGTTATCATGGTGCAGTTTATAATGAATTTTGTGTTTCTTGCTGTGAAAAGCAAAATGATTTGTGCCCTCTCCTAATAACTATCCTCTTGTACTAATTAGTGTGTGAAGATTTAATGCTCGTAAACCTGTTTGAATTAAAACAACCTTAATTAACGGTAATATCACACACAGACAGCCGGCTCTAAGCGGCTTACAGCAGTTTTAGCTCAGCCGGTGCACTTTCTGTGGGTTCCAGAAAACAGGACACCACCATGTTGTGACACTGTGTCTTGTGTGATGCAGTACGATGTTGATTCATGTCAAAGCCGTCGTTTCGGAGTCATTTTTAGATTTCATGAGAGATTCTGTGAAGTACAAAGCTGTCTTGCATCATGATTGACAGCTCTGTTAGCAAACACAGCTTGTGGAGTGATGTGGGCTGTGGATTTGCAAAAACAGAAGGAGGACACGCAACAAACACTGTCACCAGAGTCAGTGAATGTCTCATAACACTTTGCATCTGCTTTCAGCCAACACAGGAAGCTGTGACGCAGAGATCCAAGGGCAGGACGTCATTCATACACATTCAATGAGTTTTATATCTCCAGAAATCACAGAAATAGGAATTATCATGTTGCGCAGTTTTTGGTGCCCCCTGTGGACAAGGGGCACAAGTTATACGTTGTGTATGCTGCTCCCTGATGTCTTAAACATGGATTTACATGGACATACAACGCAAGATGTTCCGACTAAACGTGCACAGATTTCCAAACCTCTGCAAATTCATACAATAGAAATAGAATAGAAAATAGAAAATACTTTATTTATCCCCGAGGAGAAATTCAGGAGTCACTGCAGCATTTAAGAAAATAAAAGTAAGAAAGAGTGTAGAAAGTGCAAAAAGGTCCATAAGAAATTAGATGACGACATCCCGTCCACCACTCGTCCACCACTCTCCAGCCCAGCCAGTCTCCACCTCCACAGGGTCCAGGACTGAGCCTCTCTAGAAGTCTGTTCAGTCTCTGTATCCTGGATCCTGTCTGCTCACAGCAGGCAAAGCTCCTCCAATGTGGGGCCGGCGTCCGATGTCAGCTCCGTCAGCTCCGTCAGCTCCGTCAGCCACGTCCGTGAACAGCTCGATGCCGCTGGATTAGCACAGCTAGCTCGTCCATCCCCCGGGGCTAGATCCCACGTTCCCAACAATGATGGATGGAAAGACAGGTCCACGTCGTCACCTCCCAGCTCACATCCGAGAACCAGCACGTCGTCCTCACCTCCTCCTCCTCAGCTCGAGGGAAATCATTAAGCCCTACACTAGTTAGCTTTGACATGCTACAGGCTGCTAACAGCTAATTTTGCATGTAAACAATGCAGCCATGGTTACATGTAGGATCTCCAGAGAAACACAGGAGAAAAGTAGTAAAAAATATCGCCGAAGCCACAAAAAGTTTGGTGTCCGTGACCGACAATGAACCGTACAAAGTGATGATCCACTCCAAATACAAAGATTACAAAAAAGAGACTAAAACAATTACAAGAAACGGACAAACACAAGAGAGCTGCTGCAATAGGCAGCTACTCGGGCAACGCCTAGCAATGGAAGAACGTTGCAATGTTGAAATCCCTAAATCTGTCAGCAGACCTCAAACAGTAAGGTCTACTCATAGCTCCACCCCTGACAGCCCTCCCTCAGGGCTGGCCAATCAGAAGGAAGGGGTTTGTGGAGCAGAAAGTCTTAAAGAGGGCGCAGCTAAACTGGAGTTTTTCAGACAGAAGCTGAAATAAAGGTTTTCTAAACAACCACTGTGAGAAAATGTGGATTTTTAGCTGTTAATCATGGAAAGATACTACAGGGGAACCAGTGGAACAGAACAAGAACTAAAGAAAAGCACAACACCCCCTTCTTTAACTTAACAGATATCCAGTATGAAGACTTGACTCAGTTCTACCTTTTCCTGTCTTGCTAGTGCAGCTGAAAGCTAGGATGAGTCAGCATTTTCAATATGGCATCTGCCAAAGGCCTCAAAACTCCACCTCAGAATAATTTCATACAGCTGATATGCTTAAACTCACTGTTGGAAAACATAAGCTGTCAGCATGAGCTCACTGATTTCTGGCTTGCACACAGAAAATAATTTAATCTGACACCAGCTGGTAGAACCAAAAACAACATTAGAAATAACCACAAATGTAATTCAATTATATTTCTACCATGAAGTCATGTTTTTGTGTAATATCTAAAGTGGCTTCAGTCTTAGTCTTAACTCCTTAGAGCAGCTTTAATTATCTACTATCACAGCAGTATTAAATGTAACATAACCAACAAACCCCATTCCAGACTGAACAGCAGAGGGTGCTGTTTGCTTTCCCTGTACTTGAGGCTATCTTTTTCCAGCTTTATCTTGACGTTCTGTGTGCTGGCATGACATACGCACACAAATACAGCTCTGTGGGTCATTTCCATGACACGAGGTCATCCTGCAGACTTCACAGTGTGGCTCGGGTCTGGTCAGGGTCTCGTCAGAGACTTGGCACTCTGCAGCAGCTACACCCTGTCTGACAACGCCACAGCAGCTCAGAGCTTACACACCAAGACTACAGGGGGTTTCAGGGGTTCAGTTTCATTTCTGCTGCAGTCGTAGCAGCAACGTAGTACGCTCCCACAGTGGAGCAAGAAAATTAAGGATAGATTTTAGTTTTTGTACCTGTTTAGTTGAGTTTTGTCACTCAACCGTGGAAAAATGTCCACAGCCGGATGTCATCTGTCCCAGGAAGGCAAACAGGCTGCAGGCTTTCCCAGCAGGCCTCTCTCTTCCCCTCCAGACATTACACACACACACACACACACACACACACACACACACACACACACACACACACACACACACACACACACATCCCTGGCACAAGCAGAGACCCTCTCACCCCTCGTCTAATACGCCCCACCCCGCTCGCCTCTGGACAACTGCTCTGACTCAAACGGATTAAAGACGACTCTCTTCTACCACTTTCTTTTTTTCAGCCTCTCCCTCTCCCTCTCACTTGACTTCTTTTTTTTTCTTTCCATGCCGGATGAAAGGCCTCCCAGACACCCACTCCATGCACATACCATTCAGGCCAGGACACACAGGAAGTCTATGTGCTGCACAGAGAGGGGACGGGGGGGAGGAGAATTAAGAGGGGAGGGGGGGAGAGAATTAAGAGGGGAGGGGGGCTAAATGCAAGTCATGTGAAGCTCATGAGAACTAACCTACAAAAGTTACAATCCTGTTTGTCTATCACAAGCTCATGCTTAGGTCTCCTATGAAGGTTCATCCTGTGACCAAAAACAAACTCCCAGTGCTGATTTTTCTGCAGCAGGAGGTTGTTTTGTAGCCGCCAAATGCTAACTGATTGAGGCAATTAACTTTCCTTTGCACCCTCAGACTGTTTGTGTAACTCTGACAGCTTCTTTCCTGTAAACTTTGCTTGCTGTGAAGCAGAGCTGGTGACACTGAAAAGGCTGAATTCCTTACAGTTGTTTAGAGGATCTGGCTTTTGCAAGAGGCGCCATGCCATTTAGTTATGAGATTAGCGTCAGCCAAAATTTACCATGGAACTGTGAATAATTGCATCACGTGGAATGGAGAGCTGAGTTGATTTGTACTTCTACAGAGTGTGTTTTCTCCTCTGCATGTGTGTGTGTGTGTGTGTGTGTGTGCGTGGGTGGGTGGGTGACTGCAGCCCCAGCTCCCAGGGAACGGCGTCACGTCGCATGCTTTAAATTACTGTACATTTGTGGCTGGTAGACAGTCTGCTGCCAACTGTGTCTCAGTGGATCAGACAGCTAACATCAGCACTGTGGGTTCTGCCACGAGCCCTTCTTTAATTCCCACTCACCACCGTTTTCCAACACACACTTTTCTCACTACTTTCTATCCATCACACACACACACACACACACACACACACACACACACACACACACACACACACACACACACACACACACACACACAAACACACAATCACACACACTTTCAAACACAGTGTCTCTATTTCAAACCATCTCCACTCTCTTGTGTCTGTCTTTTTATTTATTCATGCCTTTTCTCCCCTCAGTCACACAGTATATATACAACAGCAAACAGACACCAACACCCACACACATTCCTGTGAAAACACACACACTCACACACACACACACACTCGTCTGTGTGTTTACACAGCTCACCCGGCAGCTAATCTTTATGGCACTGCTGACTGAAGCCTGTCTTTTGTCGAGGATCGCTTTAAAAACACAGTCAGGTGACTAATCAGGCCACATTACGACAGCTACAGCGCGGCCTCCTGCGCCTCCTGCCCAGGTGGTGCCAGGGAAAGTACTGATGACATCACCACAAAGGTCCCAACAAAGACAAGCATTCCTCCGTCAATCGTAATCTGCTCTGTTAATATTCAGCCGACTTAAACCAGACTGAACCAGTCAGACGCTTTTCTCTCACGCCTCAGCCTCACTTTAACCCTTTTCTGTGACTCACAGCAAACACCTTCAGGGGCCTGAGAGATCTTCCCAAAGTGAATGTGTGAGCTTGTTAACAATAAGACACTTGACAAAATATTTCCAGTACATTCTGCCAAGAACTCCTACACTGTGTCCTCTGCCTTTGTCCACTGTCTTCAGGATTTCACATGAGCTGATTCTGATTTTCCATCGAGGTACCGAGGCCTGCCTCATTTATTCTATGCTCTGAAACTTAATTTTCATCTTCCATTGAAAGACTTCATTCTTGGGCCTAACAAATCTAATTCTTGGAGAAAAATTAAATTATTTGAGTGGTCACAAACACTGTCTTTGCAGTGTGTAAAAGTCATGCTGGTATCGGCAAGGGTCGCATTTTCTAATACTTTATCCCTCAAACAAAATGATATTATGTTCCCATCAGTCCAAGAGTTTGAATTGATGCTAAAAAGCATGCCAAAGTCCACCTTAAATCCTCTCTCTCTCTCACACACACACACATATGCACAATGACGTAGAATGTGTGAGTCCTTTCGGCTCGAGGGTGATATAAAAACGAATAATGGGACAGTGTCCTTAAATGTTTTCTGGAAAAAAAGATGAAATTAAAATAATGAGAAATGCTTATCTTCAATATCATGTGCCTTACAGTAAATTGTTTACACTGTACACTGTTTAAGCAAACCAACAAAGTCCAAAATAACACAAATGCGAGTATTAAACCAACCAAACCAATTCTGCAAACATTAATCTTACAACATAAAGTCACTGACAGTGATCTTATTAAAGTGTGATGTGCATGAAGTGTTGTTTGTTGGCGTTTTCATTAGTGTATGCTACTCTGTGTCCTGTGTCGCCCTTTTTGTTTTATGTATTCTTTGGATTGAGAGTTGTGCTTTTTGTCTCATTGTTAATTAGCAACCCATGGCTTATTTTGTAGTCCTTTGGTGTGTTTCCTGTTTTATTTTGTAGTCATACCTCCTGCTTTTATGTGTTTTACTCCTCTCCTCCGTTTCACCTGTGTGCCTTTGTCTCACCTGTGTCTTGATTTTATTACAGTGCGTGTGTGTACATGTGTGTACATATGTGTATGTGTGTGTACATGTGTGTGTGTGTGTACATGTGTGTGTGTGTGTGTGTGTGTGTGTGTGTGTGTGTGTGTATTTGGTCACTGTGTTTCTGCTTGTCTTACTGTAAGTGTTTGGGGATTTTCAGTTATTGTGCAATTAATATTTTCAGTTGTCTGCTCTTGGATCCTCCCTCTTTGTTTGTTGCCTTAGATGTGATGCTCTCGGAGATGTTAGAATTTCATCAATGGTGCTGTATATTGTGTTGTTACTATCTAGTCCTGTCTCACCCCCCCCCCCCCCGTTGGAATGGGCCTATCGCTTAGTACCCTGACACATTGTATCATCGTATCGTGCCATTGTATCTTTCGGTGTCATATCTCATAGCACATCATATTATGTCTCATATCATATGGCATTGTATGGTATCATATCCTCACTTATCTCTTCATTTCACAACATGGTATCATATCACATCTTATCTTAACACACTGTGTTATAGTTTCAGATTGTATTCATTATAGCCACAACATGTATCATATCATCCCATTATATCTTTTATATCATACTGAGTTTACCTGATCATATCATCACTTATTGTATTGTATCCTGTCCGGGTTAGTTCAGTTTATATTAATAAAATCTAGTGAAACTGTTGCCTTAAAAAAGCCAGTAATGAAAAGTGAGAACTTGTGTTGACTCAACTAAAACTCCAAAGTGCATAAATTTTGAATAATGAGTCCACTAAAACTCCTTAGAAGAGTTAATTTATACCCAAGTAAATTAAGTTTAAAATATTAAGTTACTGCCGTAAATCCAGCTAAGTTTCTGGTAAACCTGTGGTAAATCCAGCCACCCATCATCTTAACAGCTTTTCCCTTTCATGTCCCCAGCCGAAGGCATGAGAAGCCTACATTGACTGTATTCGGGCACAATGCGGTGTAGTGCCCTGAAGTGGAGAGTTTCCCATGTATGCACAGGGATTACATGCAAACTTCACCAGTCCAGCCGTGGGAATCAAACCAGGGACCGTTTTGCTGTGAGGCAAGAGCACTAACCACTGCAGCAGCTTGCCCACTGCACTGTCCATCAAAATAAGTAGTGAATCTTTATCAAAATGCACTGTTCAGTTCTTTGTACTTTAAATTATTTCACTGAGTCAAACACAATAACTAAAAGTCTGAAACAGAAAGGCACAAAGTAAAGGATATTTTAATATCAAGAGGTGGGGTCAAGACTTCAACTTAACTATTTGGACAGAGTATGAAGAGTGTAATTAAATCTGCATTTGAAAAAAAAACTCAGGTATACTTTATTCTTTTCATGAGTTGGCAAGAAACTTATATTCATGTACATTATTCTTGATTTTTAACAAGATTTAAAATACAGACTCAGAGAGTAGCCTGTACTATTCTATCCCGTCGCTTCATATCTTAGCACATTGTATTGCACCACATTAAATGAAAGGGTTTTTTTGCATTATATATTAACACATACAATCATAATGTGATTTATCATTTCTGACTGAATCATAACTTATCTTATCCCATCATATCTTAACACATTTTATTGTATCACATGACCCCAGATCACGTTTTGGGATGGTTTCACTTTATGTTGCATTATAACACATTGTAAAAAAAATTCTATAGTATCATTATAAATATAACATTATTACTGTATTCTTGCCTTTACTTGCCTGTACCTGTACACCTTCACAGAGCTGATACAGCCTCAACTTTGAATTTGACAGCCAAATAAAGCACAGATTGGAGAAAAACCTTGTCCCACATCATAAAACCCCAATGACAGTACCAAAACCCTCTAATGTGGGCTTTATATGTTTAAACTACAGAAATGTTGAGTCAGGTTTAGGCACGAATAGTACTCTGTTGGTAGGTTTATGGACCCTTAAAAACACTGCTGTGTGAAAAGTCGTTTTCAGTTCACCCTCAAGAGCGAAAGTGAAGCCAAATACCAAAACAATGAGCAAGAAGGAGCTAAAATATATGCCATAGATGAAAAGAACCGCAGAGATTTGTGACATTTTTCTTCAAGCTATTCATCACTAAAAGCCCCGTTTGCACAGAAGTACTGCTGTGATCCTCTGCTGGTTGTTGATTATAGCCTCTTTGGCTTGAAGCTGTTTGTTAGATTATGTGTTATTTCTAACACCACAGATGCTGATGCATTCTTACTTAAGTCAAATGTCTGTTATTTTACACTCCAATCCCCCACACAGCTCAGAAATATAAACAACCATCAACTTCTGTGTCAAGCAACAGCTCCTCTTCTCAGTGCATTCACTCTGTGACCTCTGACCTTTAGCTGTAAACAGGCAGACACGGCCCCCTGGCTGTTGTTGTTATTGAGAGCTCTCAGAAACTGATTTCTAGAGAAGTGATATCTCATTAACCCTTATATAACTACTCATAATTGTTTCTAATCCATCTAGCAGTGGAAAGAGAGAATTTTGTGTATAGAACAAATGTTACTTTGAGCTCAAACTGTGGTTTATCCTCAGACTGTGTGATATATGGATGTTACACCAGAGACATCACCTTTTGGATATAAGACTGCATAAATGAAACCTTGAGTTTGGCATGTGTCTACCACCATGTTGATTTAATAAAGCCACAAGTTTCCAGAGTTGGGGGGGGGGGGGGGGGGGTGTTGCTTTAAAGAAGAGAGGGGTTGGTGAGATATCCACTCTGTTGCTAATTGATGAGATGCTAATTAGCTGGATTTCTTTCAGATTTCTCAAAGAGTGATATGCTATCTGTAATGGTGGCTGACAACAGCTGTTCATCAGATGAACTATCATATCCATCAGATGAGAAGTTGGAGCTTTTGGCATGTAGCAGACTCACCACTTGCTTCTTGAAAAGGCATGAAAAACATGTATCAGCTAACTTGAGATAACCCATCTTCTTACTGCTGTTGACTGTTATCTCTGTGGCTTAGAAATAAATAGTGGTACTGACTCCCAAAGCATCAACAGAAAGATATATGAGTGTAAGACATACAAATGCTGTGTGGTGCAGCAGCAGATTGAAAAGAGGACTGAGGCGTGCCAGAACTTATCCATGCCTTAAAGTGGCTAACTAGTAAGCTTAGCTTCAGAGGCTAGGCTAACTAACTAGCCCTCCATCTATTCTGTTAACTAAGACAAAGCCAGTGGTGGCATATCATAGAAGAGGCTGCCTTGCCATTTGACAGACTGGCAGCATCTGCCATAAAACTATAGGTATGTAGCTTGACTTTGAGGCAGCTCTGCTTGGCTGAGGGTTAGCTAGTTAGCCTAGCCTCTAAAGCTGGGCTAACTTGCCTGCCACTTTAGGGCATGCTACGCCCATTTTAAGGCATGTCTGAGGCCACTTTTCTGTCTTGCACCATTTGGCATTTGTTGGCTTGATCAGTGCTGATTCTGCACATTTACTTTTCAGTTGGTACAAGGAGTCTTTGCTTTGCTATTTGCTTTTTTACCAAAGATGGGAAAAAATGAACAGTAGCAATCAGAGGAGTTAGGCCAGGAAGTAAAGTGAGATCCTTCCTTCAGAGTAAATCCTTGAAACAGGTAAAACAGTGCTATCAACGTTGATTTCTCTGTTTTATTGGCATATTTATGATTGGCAGAGAGGTGGATGTGTTATGACCGAGAAGTATTTGTATACAGTTCAGTTAGGCAGGAAAAAGCACACTATACTGTAAGTAAGGATGTACTGTACATGATATCATTTTATACTTTCATAATTTGTTAATTTTGGGAAAATGATTGGAGTACTGCAATTTCATGTTAGTTTGTTTAAAAACAGGAAAGTCCTTATTGATCCTTTTGTTTATTAAATGTGTGACACCACTGACCTGGGTTAGCAGGGTCGGGGGGTAAAGGTTAGGGAGAAAAAGAAGTGCTTGTACGGTGTGTCTTTGTTGTGAAGGATCCGATGCTTCAGAGGGAAAATAATCTTGAAAAAAATACAACACTAGGGAGAATAAAGTTGCCAAACAGAAGACAGAGTCCTGGGGTAGTCATGGGTGAAACACATGTAAAAAAGAAGTATTTTCACTTCACAGGAAAAAAAACAGATACAACTTTATTTATTTCACGCTATTGCATTTACCAAAAAATGCATGGCATACCACTAAGGAGACTTGTACTCCGGTCTATTAAATGATGATATGCCACATTACACAGTATGTGCCACTGATCTACTGGCATGTCTTGGCATGCTGCAGCCAGCTTCTTTTTATGGCCAGTTTCTTTACCATACCATATTATTTGTCCAATTTCTGACTTTTTAATGAAAATCAAAGCATCGAGACCTGAAAGTTCAAACTGCTTTGTGTTGGTATCATATTATATCAGATCATGAAGCCAAGTGTCCATGTCTTTCAAAGTGACCACACCTAAAGCTTTAAGGCTTAATATGATAAAAAAAAGAAAATCAGTCAGACAAAAATTCACCCTAATACAGCTCATCTGAAAAGAGACTCTATTTTTCAGTACAATGCTGCTAACCTGTTTATCTATGTTTATTTATGCTGTTAAAACAGGCAGTTTAAAATATCTTGTGTGGGTTTCTGGGCTTCTGCAGCCAGCTTCAAACAAGCACTTGAGGAGATTATTTTGTGCTTGTGTTGAAACATACAATGCATAAATAGAAAAACATTTAAGACTTATTTCTCACCTTGTTTAACAGCTTTTTTTGTCTTGTATGTTTTTTCTCCCAACCCATCTTAACAGCAAGTGAAACAATACCCAGCAGCCGTCACAAGATAAGTTACTGACGCTCAGGAAGGTTTCCCTTCCTCTTATTTTTTCTGACTTTTCCTCCGCGGGTCACTTCTATGAAAAAAACTCTCTGACTCTCCACCATCTGTTTTACACACACACACAATGACCATCACACCATACTCCCACACAGGATATGCAAATTACTCATGCGCTACAAGGCATTAAGCAACTAACTTTATAAAGACACACACTCCTCCCCTGTGAACTGCAGATTATAAATTGCATATTTTTCTGCAGCATTTGTTGTTAAAGAAGTTCACTTTCTGAACTAATCAACCCCGGCAGTCATAAATACTGACTTGCTCAGGATAAGCCTGCAAATAACTCCATCATACACTTCCTGTTTTCCAGCACGTAGTCAGTGACCTCAGAAGGAGGAGCGCAGGATGTGCTCTGAGTGGAAGATACGGATAGAGCTTTCCTAGATAGTTTTAATTGGGACACATGTTAAACTTTGGCAGTAGCGGATGAGATGCATCTGTTGGAGGAATGTTGTTGTTTGTTCCAGAAAATATTAATCCCTGTCTGTAATATTTGTCTCTTCCACTGCTTCTCTCTCATGCTGCAGATTCACTGAGCTCTACTTTTTCTTCCTCGTGCTGGAGCTTTAAGTCTGATCACATTGGTTACATTCAGCAGTTGAGTGTGAGTAAACAACATGTGCATGTGAGAATTGGCATGACAGTGATTTTCTCAGACATTCAGCCCATGTGCTATTTTTAGACAGCAGCATCCTTCAAATCACAGTTCTTGTTCATACTAACCAACACACTTACTAAAAAGTAAACTCCTCCTGTCAAATCAGTCACACAGTGTTAAAGAGATCACTGTGAAATTTCACAACAGCAGACTGGTGAATAAGAAGTGAGACATACCCCAGACAGCGTTTACTCAATCGATAGTAAATTGCTCAATCTGTCTACCACCACAGAACCATCTGACTAACGGGCAGGCCTGAGATTTATTCATGCCATTGCTTTGTTTGTTTACTTGTTTGTTGGTTTTCTAAATGACCCAGGCACGATCGCGCCTAGGTTTGCCCAAATATCTTCCGCTTTTTCCCCCTGACAGACAGGCCTCAGACTCCAGGCCCTGTGCAGATAAGATTTTGTCAGCAGGAACCAGATTCTGAGAGGATGTTTGTGGTTTGATCTTCAGCTTGTGAACTAATGTTGTGCTTTCATTAAACTGTAGTTTACTTCCTCTACAGGGTGCTGAAAGTGTGCAAACCCCTCTCCTTTCTCCCTCCATTCAGCTGGAATAAGTGAGAAAGTAGGGTGTATTTCTCTTTGTTTTGCAGCCCTGGGAAGTGACTCCACTCGAGGATCCTCTGGTCTGGAGTCTGTATTTGTGCCAAAGGTCAAACTTTTAGATCACTCATTCCCTACGGCTTCAACTTGTTGGACTTGAGTTAGTTATTAAAAGTTAGTTACACATTGCATATACTGGTTAATGGCTGCAGTGAATTGCTGATGAGTAAATGAGATCAAAGGATGAGACTATACCCTTTCAATGATTGTAAGCCTGGTTCAACTTGTAGAAATCAAAGCTGCAAAAACTTTCCAGTTGTCATGTTGTGTTGTATTTTCATAAGTTTTCAGCTTTCAAAGGAAAACAACACGTTTTCGGGGCAATTGGCATGTTCCGATTTTAATGTTTTTTTGAGAACTCAACAACTCATTTCATTAAGATGTTATGACCCAGGCTGTCAAAAACAGAGCAAATTATTGAGAGCCAGAATGCAAAATACATGTGTGAGTGCAACACCAGAGACATCTTCCAAAAAGTAAAAGGACGACAACACATAAATCCTTTCTTCCTATGTTTCATTTATTCCTCTTTAAACTTGAGAAAGAGGGGCACAAACCAGAAGACAGAAAGTAAGTTTTAAAGATTAAATTCAACTTTATTGTCATAACACTTATCACCAGAACAGATGATAAAATGCAGATTGCATCTAATCAGGAGTGAATAGCAATGATAACAAGTGATAGTGACAGATATACAGGGCTATAAAGTATAAAATGAGGAGTAATTAATCACAGTATAAACAGAGAGTGCCAAAGTTATTCTTATAAAAAACTGGAACACACGATGGAATAAGTATAAAATAAGTGTATATGATGCAAACACAATTCATATGACACAATTAATTGCTTATTGAAAAAGTGTCTCACCGTGAGATTCTGCAAGTTTTTTCTTCCCACTGTGGTCGGACCATTATACACTTATTATATCATTGTGTCTTCATATATTCTTTATGTAATGTACTGTACTATAAGTGTGTAAATGTCTTTGTTTTTTGAGAATTAAAGGATTATCTCTCAATAATGCACTCAGGGCTCTTTTCTCAAGCTTATCAGGACAAACTCAAGAAATAAAAACATATCTAGTCACTTTTTTATCTCACCATTTGTGCTCTACTCCTTTGAGAATGAAGCGATTGCCATGTAAAGGATGCGTTTGCATTGAAACATGATTTTTGCTTCAATTTATGTAATAAATTGTATTTATAACCATGCAAAACATTTTTAATTTAACTGGTTTAATAATAATAATAATAATAATAATAATAATAATAATAATAATAATAATAATAATCGCAATAACAATAATGATATATGGAGTAGAAGAGGAAAAAATGAGAAGAAAACAAAATTTACATAATGATTTTAACACATTTAGGCAAGAAGAAGAAGTTTTAAGAGCTTTATGTTTTTCAATGTATTAGATTAAATCAATTAACTGTCTGAGCTCATGACTAAATGTTATTAATGTTTTTACATATAAATTTACATTTATGGATGCTGATTTTAGCCATAATAATAATAATAATAATAATAATAATAATAATAATAATAATAATAATAATAATAATAATAATAAGATATTTAATAAGCATATGCACATTGTGCTCTGCTGTGTACAATGTGTACTTCTCCGTACTACAAGACGCTAGAAAATACATTATTACAGAATTTAAAAAAAAAGGGGTTTCTATTTTATAATGAAGTTACACAGTTTGGAGAAGAAAATCTTAGAGTGAGGTCATTGATCTTTGAAAAAAAAAACTGTCCGTGACTTTATTGGTGATCCATCCAATATCTATAAGCTGTATGAAGAGCCTTCTTCCATGTCACATCATCCAGAAAACTTGAATTTTGCACCTGTGTATACGCGCACGCTCATTAACTTGCCTTCCAGAAGAAGCGCTGTGATTGGCCCATTGGTCGCTGTGACGTCTGACGCAGCGTTGAGTCAGAAAAAAAGTCCTCACTGGTGCTCAGTCAGATTTCTGCTCTCCCAGAAAACTGCGCTAAAGTTTGTCTGTGAAACGAGTGAACCCATGCGAGGATCCCAACGACGGATAGTTTCCAAGCCGGACACGCGTGGCTATTTTCTTTCTTCATTTTAATTAGACGGCTTCAGACTAAAGAGCTGGTGGTTTTGTACGACGAAGTCCAAATCTCAGGATTTCCTCTCCTCGAAGTTCCCAAGATGAACTTCGGTCCGGTGGTCAGGAAACTTTCTGTAAGTAACCAAAAACTCTATGATACGCGCTTGTTTGGGTTTTTATGACTGCATTACAGTACCAGTGGCTCTTTATGGTGCAAATGTGTGTTTTGGGCTCATCGTCACCGCGGATATCTTCTATTTTACGCATTAATGCAAAAGCGTGACGGTTCACCCTCACCCGGTCAATACAAATCACAGATTGACTTAAATACTCAACGAGCTCTGAGAAAATTTGTGTTACCCTCTGTTTGTCACTTCCTGACCCTGTGAGGGAGGTTTGCAGTGAAACATGTGAGCAGAAATCACGGACAGGCCCGTGAAGAAGTGTGTGAAGATGAAACAAGCACGCTCATTGTCCAGAGGAGCAGGCGCACAGGAAGCAACGCGCTGTTTATGTGTTGTTTAGTGAAGCTTTATTTGGCCAAATAAGTCATCTGAATGCTCCTGCTTCTCATCTCTCAGCTCTCTATCTTACACTACATGTGCTGTATCATTCACTAACCCCTTCACCCCTCCTCCTCTTCCTCAACATTACATCCACCATCTGTGTTGGACATCATGTGGTCATATTGTTCAGACATTCAGCATATGATAGCTCTCCTATGGTCTGTCACAGCGGATGTAGCAAGCTGGCTGTGTCCCTAAAGGCTCTATTAATAAGTGCAGAGCAGTTATGGCCTGCTGTGGAGTGCACATAAAGACAGGCTGGCTTTTCAGACAAACTAGGGATGGGAATTTCAGGCAGAAATACTATTAGATAGTCACTGCAAACTACTTGCTGATTATTCAAATAGCTCCCCACGCTCTCTGCAGAAATAAGGAGACAGAGATCTATTTAATGTCTGAACAAAGTTGTTTTAGGCTAGTTAAATACTATATAGGGATGGATGATCTATGTATTTTAGATTTATCTAGCCAAGTTTGCATTCACTCATGTTACTTTTATAAAAGCAATCATTAAAGTTCCTCCCAGAATGCTTTGACTCTGCAGAATTTTATCTAAATGTTTTTACGTTATTATGGATTTTTTTTGTGTGTGTGTGTGTGTGTGCTTAATGGCGAAAAATGAACAGCCTTCAGATGCCCTACAAACACCAACCGGCGGTTATATGACATTACAACCAGTATCTGGTAAAAACAATGGGAGAAACACTTTTTAAGATGAGATGATAGTCACATGGACTATTCAGTTTTTTTTTTTATTATTATTGTATCATTAATTGAATATTTTGAAATCTGATCTTATCCCTAACCCAGGCTTTCAGATTTCTGCTTTTATTGCAATGACAATCCCGAGTCAAAGGATACTTTATGGTATGTTATTACCTGAAATGACTGATACATAGGCAGAAAAAATATCACCTCAAGCTTTTATTTTTTGGGATAGACAATTATATGAAATGCTATATGATAAAATGCAGAGCAGGAAATGTCCCTTAAATGTGAATAAATTGCATGAATTGCTGTATTGACATTTTGTCCTGCTCCTGACAGCCCTGGTAACATTTCTGACTGCTGTAGTGCTCAAGAGACATGCTGTTGTGCTGAACATCAGAACAGTTTCATAAACTTAAATGCAAAATTTGTTATTTTATCAGTTTTAAAGTGTATTTCTGACCAAATGCAAGGCAGATGTAATATCAAAATCAACAAATACATTATTTGTTGCGCTCTCTGTAAGAAAATAACTTCTTCTGGATCTTACAAAGCTTACATTATTGACCAACGGCACCAATATCAAATTCGGTGCAGTTTTGAACATGCATAACATGTTTCTTGCCTAATTACCTAAAGCAATGCAAGAAATATCAACATGATTTAAAATGCAAGAAGTTTGTCACTCTGCACATTTCTCGGAAAATTAGCAAATGCAATCCTAATGACAGTATATCCATTAGCTAATTTTGACATGGGGTTGGGTTGTTTTGGGGTTAGATCACCCCTTTGTTGTGTCTAAAAGCAAAAGTCAAGTTTTAGCATCACAACTCTGCATTAAAACAGTTAAAACAATTGCTGCAGGGCAACGACTGCCACAGGAGTAGGAAAAAGTTACAAAAGCCAAAATGATTTAGTGTCTGCAGTGCATTATGTCAGTGTGCCTGTTAAAGTGTTTAGAAATACTCAGGGATGGTATGTGTTTTGTAAGCATGAACTACACACTTGGAGGAAAACTCCCAGGGTTAGAAGAAGGAAGATTTCTAAAGCATTTAAAGGGCCTTTGTATCTTCAGTGTGTTACTTAAATGTTATTAGAGAACGATTTGAGTCTGGTATCGTGTCTAAAGCTATAATCTGTTTTGCCTTCAAAGAGCCAAGACTTGATTTTTCGAGTTAGTCAATTAAAGCCACAAAGTCCCTCTTAAGTATTTTCCAGTCAAGTTTTATTCCAGTCTCAGACCTTCACAGAGACGTCTTTTCATTCCTCAGTCTGTTGTTTTTTCCAGCAGCGCAGCACCAAAAGCCTGACACTGTAAACGCTGTATGTATACTCACTGTAAAGCCTTTAAGTGAAACCAATTTATGAAAGGCTTTTTGGATTAATGGAAAGTGTGTGATTGAATCTAATGTGGGACATGAGAAGAACACTTATGTCTCTTCAAAGTCTGTGGAAAGTTGGTGTGAAATATTAGAAATGTGTGCATAAGATCAAAGTTAAAGGTCTGGGTGTTGTAGAGAAAACAGAGGTTCATTACTAAACGAGAAAGCTTCTGAATCCTTGGTAGATCATGTTCTGATTGACATCTCTGTCAAACACTCTTTGGCAGAGTCAGTTGTCTCTGGATTGGAAGATTGGGGGGTTTCACACTTGCATCTGTTTCCACATGCTGTAGTGTCTTTGGGCAGGATTAATGGCAATCAGTGCACTCCACCTTTGTTTGTTCAAGTCTTATGATTCAGGAAGAGACAGAAGAAGAAGTCTCTTCTGAGATAAATCAATGTCAGTTTGTCTTTGAATGGGAAAGTTGCTGACCTGTTATCCAGATGCTTGCTTAGGGCTTCAAATTTCTCCTGATTGCTCCAAATGGCTTCAGGTAGAGCCAACAATAAACAACCATGGTCAATTAAGTAGGCTTGAGTCAAGATTTTCACATTTCACACATAACTCGTTAAAAATGATTAATTTTCATTGTTTTTAGCAACAAATGGCTAAATAAATGCTGGGAGCTGTAGAAAAATGCTTCAGCTTGAAATGCCCATCCTTACCATCAATTGCCTGCAGCAGAGGAAGCTCATACTGGCTCCAGGTTGTCTTATTACCTGCTGTGTGACTGTCCTGATTGAGTTTTGGTATTACCATTTCATCCCTGCATAACTAGTCCAAATTTGAATCCCATATCCAGAGGATTTACAGATGCTTAAAGTCAATCTGTCCTCTTTGATTCCAAATACTTATGAGATTATTTGGGTTTCCAGTGGCTTTAAGCACTGTTAGCTGAAATAAAGACTTAATCAGAGTTGATAATGGCAGAGTAAATAAAGGATTGGCTACTTTAATGGTTGGAAAAAAGCAACAGTGTCAGCCATTAAACCTCAGTATTGTGTCATTTAGGCCCAGATACCTGCTGTTCTCATACCAAAGTTGCTCCTGGAGCTTTAGTGTTTGTTTTCAGCGTTGTCTGATCTGTGTTTTAAGTCATGCAGTGCACCATTACTGAAATCAGATTTGCTTCCCCGGGTGGCAAAGTCAATGTTTATCTCTCCTGTAAACTACGGAGCATTCTGGAGGCCTCTCTCACCAGCAGGCCCTGTTGCTATGGGACTGAGGAAACTTTGCCCCCCTCTCTGTCCTTCCACCCCCAGTCCCCACTGCTCTAATCCCCCCCTCCACACCCCTTCAAATTGCCAGAGTGTACGTGCCTGGCTGTCCAGTAAACTTCCTGTCTCGAGTACACAGATATGCTGATATTAGTGGCATCAATTTACTTCTGAGAATTGTCATGCCTATGCTAATGTACACTAGATTTTTATCTGTGATTATTTTTTTACTTTGCGTCTGGGTGTTGGTTCACACAGGAAATATCCCTCTCTGTCTCTGTGGACAACATAGACAAGGGCAGGACTGACATCTGGGACAAGTGGAGGCCAAACTGAGCCACTGGGGACCCAGAAGTGGTCAACAAATTGGCTGCTCTAGAATTTCTTCTTAATACTGTGACTGCTGCTCACTGCTGCTCTGCATGATGACCATGTGAACTGTTATAACTGAGCCTGTGGCTTACAAAGGTTATATGGACACTGAATGATGCAATGCCGTGCAACCGACACACTGTGAGACACCAGGTGGTTGAAGGACCTTTTAATGTTTGCCTGTCACAGTTTGCTGTCAAGTGTTTAGTCTACAGGGCAGATTTTTGGTGGTGGTTTGACTTTTCTTTAATCTGGATGAATGACCGACTCCGCAGGATCCAGGGCTGGATAATGAAACCATCACAGTGGGAGATCAGGATGAATTTACATACAGTGCTGCAATTAAGTCACATTTTTTTTTCTGCGTGGACTGATCAAAAAACCTGCAAAATATGTGTCAACAGTCTGTTTGTCTTCAGTTCACACCAAGCTGATGAAGGCTACGCAGAGGTGTTAAAAAACCTGCAGTTCATTGAGTGTCCACTTGAGGCTGTCTGCAGAAGCACCAGAAACCACATACCCACCAGTTCAAAATCCAGACCTTAATATAACATGTTTACAGCCTGCTTCAAAAACATTTTTTGGCCTGAATGTATCATTTCTCTATCAGGATTTATTTTTTAAATTTTTATTCCCAAAATTAATGAGTTTCTTTAAAAGGTCAAGGCTGACTTAACTGACAGAAGGCACCTTGTAGCAGTCTGCAAAGAGACAGGAAGCCTGCCTCTCTGAACTCACACAAAACCAGGCTTAATCAAGCTTTTTTAATATGGCTCTGTCAACGATAGACTTCAAAAGGCTATCAGAAAAACATGGGTGACATTATATAGACTACCTCCATGTATAATACAGGTTGCCTATAAAGTCTCTTTTCAATGTAAAAATTGTATTACAAAAGCAAAAGAAGAACATATGCTGTGAATGCATTGCTGCATTCACAGCAATGAACAGGCATATATGGGGGAAATTGTGACAATACGAGGAGTAGATATTGAAGTTTTTGATTATTACATACACCTGTACTGCACCATTAGTTACACCAAGCACATCAAGATGGTACTCCAATACACAAATGTTTGAGTTTTTAAGAGCTTTTCAATAAAATAAGATTGGAACATTAAAGATATATGCTGTCAGCTATAAAAAATAAAAGATAAAAATCAGTATCAGCCTAAATTGGTATAAGCAGGTCAGGCTTTTTAAAGATTGGTGATTGGCCAGAGAATTGTGATCGGTGCACCCATACACCCTGTAAAATCTATTGTTCACCCGGCGGAGTACACACCTGCTTCCATTGAGAAGCATCTTTTAGACTGCTGTTGAAGGGTGTAATTGTCCTCTAAGCTAAACAAAAAAAAGAAGTAAGCAAGTAAGTAAGTAAGTAAGCAAGCGTGGGGAGCAAAACATTTTCCATTATCCCCCAGGAATGAAAAAAAAATGTTGAAAATAATTGTAAAATGACGGCTCAGCTTCCTAGCTAGTGGCTAGATTTGATAAAGAGATATTTTTGTTTGGAGGAGACAAAAAAACTGAACTGATTTTGAGAGACATAAACAACAAATGTCATAAAAAACACACAGAGCTTGATTTGGTAGTGAAGAAATGCTGAGGATATGCTGAGTTTCAATGTATAACAGCTTTACTGTCTTCAATTTAAAAGAAGTAAACAGCCTCTAGAAAGTAGGGCGGATGATTTTATTGTGTAATAAAAGTTATGAAATAATGCCCAGCTCTAGAAGCTTCGCCCGCTGTTGTCATTGTTGCCTTAGACATGAATTGCTCTGGAGTATAAAAGACATGCTGACTCACTGAGGGAGTGCCACCTGTGGAGGTGCAGCATGCTCACGTCATGCATACCAACAGAGGCAAGTCAGTGCTCACACATGAATGGTCCGGAGGCTTGAGATAAGTGGTGGTAATTCACTGTGTGTCAGGTAAACATACTAACCCCACCCAACCTCACTCTGATGTGTTTTTGAGATCCAAAAAGCAAATAAATTTCACAGCACGGTCCACTTTGGAGGAATGTGAGGATCAGTTCTGTCTCACATGCAACTGCTTCATGTGTACACCAGTCATCTGATGGGTCAGATCACATGAGTTAAAGTTAACTGTCCTTTACGCTCTCAGCACGAGGGATAGACTCCACTAGCCACAGGGTACAGAGCTTTTCTCATCTTCCTCTTCTCCTTTTTACTGATTTCTCTTTTATTTGACCTGTTTATCAGTGTTTGGAGGCAAATGTTCACTGGGAGGAGAAAATAAGCTGTAGTTGTATTCAGGTATGTGGGGGTGTGTTTTGTTAATATCAAAGTGGATTAGAAATGTGTGATGGCAAATGTTTACAGCTGACTATTCGAATTAATTCAAATAATAGATGGATTGTCTCCATTACTTTCGATAAATGAGGACTGTTTTATGTCTTTTACAAAGCAGTTCTTTTGGTTTCAGATTGTTGGTTCTATTTACAGACTTCTCCTTAGGCTATGGAAAATTGCGAAACATTTTATAACTAGTGTTGGAAAAAAAAATTGAAACTGAAAGATTGATTAAACCAAAGCCTAATCAGTAGATGAGTCAACAGCAAAACTGATTTTTGGATTCAGACTACGGGATATTTATTGAAAAGGTTTCCACCAAAATCCATGATCAGCTGATGAAGTGATACAAAATGTCCGGACGTTAACTCCTGGATCAGATTCAAACTTTTCTTTGCTAAGCGGTCAGTGTTTTCACACTTTCACATAGCTGGGGGGATGAATATTTTCTTAAAGGCCCTATAGCCCCGTTTCCACCAAGCAGTTCAGTTCGGTTTGCCTCTGCACGCATTTAATGGCGTTCCCACTGACTAATCCTTGGCCAGATCCCCAAATAACCGAGACGAGCTGTCCCACTTTCTGAGACCCTTCCATAGGGATGCCAGGCTAAACCGATCTGATCCTGGAAGGTGGAGCTACAGCACTGCAGTCTGTTGATTGGCCGAAAGAATCATCACTTACAGTGCAACAGCGGCTGTATTTCTCCTGGCGGCACACAGTCTTCTCTGAAACCAAGTTTGATTTTGCTTTGTAACATAAAGCCACATGGAAGTTACAAAAAAGACGAATTGTTGGATGTCTTCCAATGTAGCTCTTTGTTTACTGTGTCGTGTTTTTCTTCTTTGTTGGATTTATTAGCGGGGTATGCTGTGTTGCGCTGCTATGGCGTCACCTTATTATGTAACTGACTCTGGCTTACACGTCGCCTACCATGAGGGGGCATGGTTAGCTGAGGAAACACAAACAGGACCAGGCTTAACCAAGCCAACCTGTACCAAACCGTACTGGTCTAAACCAGACTGCTTGGGGGAACCGAGACTCTATGAGTACTATTCATTTGATGTTGATTGAAGTGACACCTGTGGTCACATTTGGTACTGTTTTTTACAGGATGCAAAGCAACAAAGTTCTGTATTTATTTCTGGTCATGTAGAGCTTTTGTTTGAAAGGTGACAACAATCAATTGTTGTCAACTCAATTTGTAGCATACTTAAGTGCCCATAGTGTGAGCAGACTTATCTTTTTAGTGTTACTCACAGCCTGTTGTTTTAAGACATGTTTCTAATGTGCAACAGCAGTGAATCCTGGTTATGTTCTACTTTTCTTCTTGAAAAAGGACAGATTATGCTACTCAGGTGGTCAACTCACTTCTTGGTGGTCACTCACTGCTAAACTCTGCTGGCTGTCAAGGTGTCATCAAAGGGACTTTTGGTCTCTGTGTCGTAAATCAATTCATGTTCTCCCAGGGTGATCAGCCCTGACTTTAAGATTCCAATAATAGCATTTAGAAACTACACATTTTGGTACTGATAAGCTTATTTTATATTATCATCAAACTTTATCCACATATTACCCACTTCTGAAAATAATTGTTAGTGAGTCCCACATTTAAAAAGTCACAGCTGCTCTAGATTTCATCTTTGCAGAGTGATGAAGACATTTTCCCAGAATTAACCTTTAACGACCCAGCATTTGGTCTGGAAAGTAAAAATTTGTCCCTTTATAATCTGAAAAGGCCAAATGATGTCTAATTCCTTTTTTGCATTTAACTGTTCAGAAAGTTTTAGTGTATCGTGACACAACACAAGGCCAAAACAGCATAAGGTTTGCATCAGTGCTCGATCTGCTTACTTCCTGCTTCCCTGGATGAATGAACAGATTATAACAAAAGTTTTGAGTCTCAGAACAAACGCTGTCTTTGTCTGCAGAATGGACCTCTGTTTACAAAGACATAAATACAACATAAATTCTGAATATTGATGGTCATTTTATAGCTTGTTGACCTGCTAGCAGCCACATATTCTACATTTTTGCTGTGATGTGTTTATAGAGAAGGCCATAAAGCGCCTGGGCTTCAAGGACTTTTTTTCCTTCCACACAAAGACAGGCTTTAATGGAGCTAATGTGATTGTCTGCAGAGCGAGGTGATGGATTCCTGCACATACTTTAATCTATTAGTCATCCCTTCTTGGCCTTTCCCTCCTGGATGTCTTGTGAGTCTCTGCTTAGCTTCTCAGTGAAGGAGCCTAATCAGAATTTGAAATGGCTAAGTTAAAAGCACACGAATCTCTAAATTCAATTTGTGGATTGACGTTCGCATTCAAACCCCTTGCTTATCCCTTAATAACTAGCTGTGTGACTCACTCAGCTGCCTACCCCTTAGAAACCACAGAGACCACCTCACCTCGCCACACAAACTAACTGAAAAACTTGTGTCACACGGCTGCACCTGCTTACAACTCTTAAAACCCTGCGAACTTCCAGCTGCTCTCTTTTCCACTCATCACAACAATGAGCTGTCTTTCATGTGGTTAGCTCTACGGTCGACCTACAGCTATTGACTCACTGTTTCAGTTTCTAAATCGTCAAATAAGTTCCACGTTAAGTTTTCTCTACAAGAAGAGAATCAACACTGCTTCTTTGTAGCCTTATCGCTCACACTAACCACAGAATACAACACCAGATGGAGGCTCTCTTTTCAACTTTCAGTCCGAGAAATTGTCTTAATTGTTCCAATAAATGGATGATCTCACTAATTGTCAAATTTAAGGACTGTAACAAATATTAATGTCTCATGTATTTGATCACAAAGCGGTGAAGACAGCATGGGTTGAATTAATATGGATTATAACTTTTTTTTATCTGCTTGTTTTCAGTTTTATACTCAGGAGACTTCTGAACATAAATCATACAAATCAGATTAATTGACGTCCACACAAGCTGCTGCCTCTTATTTTTATCAAACTAAATGCGCTAAATGATGAATCAGTTATTCATTTCTCCATTTAAGCCTTATTTTGGATGTTTCATGCTGCAATAACTGAAACCTAAAAATATTTTGATATCTTGAAGAAGTTTCTGGACTTGTCAGGTGAAAGTTTACAGAGACACTTTTTACTCAAAATAAGACATAAACCTTCCCATGATCATGTTATGGATAAAAGTCATGATGACAATAACAATGAAAGTCATGATGATAAAACAGGTACATCATGTGCTTTTACACACCCTATTAATGACCCGTAGGTCTACCTGTTTGCACCTGTCTGATTGAACTTGAAGCTATTACTGTCATAATGAGCCCCGCCTGTCTGCGTTCTTGCTTTTGTTGTGCTGACTCTCAGATGTGTCTCTTTGTAGTAACTTGTCTGCCAAATAAAACTGTAATAACGTAACATTAAATATGCATGGTAGTTCACAAGGGCCGCTCCCTGCAGGAAGCTGTGTACAATTTTTAAAGAGGGGGTATTGTCCTTTTTTAAGTCTTCATTTTATTCCCCCGATGCCCTCGTAGTATCTTGCCATAATTTACAACTCAAAAAAAAAAACTTTTTTCTCACTTTTAGAAAACCCTAATGTCAGCCTCTGTCTGAAACGCTGTTTAAGCTGCTGTCTCTTTAAGGCTTCCTGCTCCACAAACCCCCCTTCCCTTTGATTGGCCAGCACGGTTTACAGACAGATTCAGGGATTTCTGCAAAAAACTGATATGTAGGGGTCTGAAAATCTGCACACATAACTTAATACCCATGTGAGATATAGGAGAGCTGAACACCCCCACTTTAAGTTGAAATCCTTAATTTTTGATGCAAAAGATCTTTAACTGTGAAAGAAATCAAAAAGCTGGACCCAATGCCAGTTTTCTGACAGCTGCTGATATTTGGCCTTTTCTATTCTGATGTAATTTGCCACCACTTTCAGTTTTACAACCCTCGTCATAATTAACGTCAGGGTTTCAGTTCCAGTCACTTGTGGTTGACGGCTGACTGTCAGGAGAGTGATTTAAACTTTCGTCATCTTGTTTTTGTGCTCAGTGTTTTTTTTTCTTCCTCTGCAGCATAGGTGAATGTCACCTAACCTGCTTGCGACACACGGTTGCATTCATCTTATCAGTGAAGCACACCTCCTGAGGAAACTCAAGAATTTGTGTCGCAGAGCTGTAGCTTCCCTGAGTTATAAATACCCAGCCCAGCGGATATGTTGTGGGTCTGATCGGGTGCTGGGCCTGCTCGAGGCAGGCTGAACAGTTTGGAGCTGAACCCTGCATGAAGCCTCTGTATTGTCTCGAGCTTCCTGTGCTCCCTGAGAGGAGGGGGCAGCTGCTTTTCACACGCTCCCACACATACACTGTATATGTGCTCGTCTGCTCCATTGTGTCGTCTTCACTGCGTGTCTGCACATTTTGTGGTTTTCACACTTTCCTGTCGAACTGCTCCAAAACGACACAGGAGTCATTCTCCTCGTTTTGTATCACTCTGCTTTATAAAGATGAATGTCTCCGAGCTCGGCTGATTTATTCAAAGTGTCAGGATTCCCTCTCCCGACATGAGCTGGGTTGTACTTGTCTTCATCATCTAACACAGAATGTCAGTGTAATTTATCACTCAAGGAAAGTTATGCATGATCACCCCCTGACTCTGGGGAACGGCAGGCTTTATCTGTGAGCCAGAGAACATTTACTGTCCTGTCAAGGTCAGCCTCCAGGAATTTCAATCGTACAATACACAACAGTTTGAGTAAGATAACTCCAACAGGGCTGAAACACAGTAGATCATATTAAATTGGCTTCATGTGGGTCAGTGTGAACTCTGGATAAATTGAGGTATGTTGCTTCAAGAAGATGTGGATTTAAAATGCAAGAACAGGAAATGGAAATGAGTTTTTACTGATAGAGTAATGATATTAGAAGACATCCGTTGCGGCACAGAGCTCCTGTGTTTTGCTTTTTTGCTGTAAACTTCACACAATCAGAGTGGACAATAGAGCGGTTATGGTTAGGTAAGCAGGCAGTCAAGGAGAGGATGAGACTATTAGTCAACTTAACAATGAGCAGTTTAACTTGAACATTTGTTTTTATGGAAGACATGGCAAGCATTTTATAAATATTTGGTATAAATGTGATTCTCATGATTTTATCATGTTCCTGCGCTTCCTTGAAAAATCTTAAGTTAGATTCTTGAAACTGAAAGTCACAAATGTCATTAAGTCCTAATTTCCTTTTTAGAGATCTTAGATTTGAGACATGCCTGGGAGCTTGGTCCAATCCATGTTGGTCAGTCAGTGATATTTAATATTCCTATTATGTGAACATTCTCTCGTTAACATGACAAGTCCCTGCATATTTACGTGTTTCATTCACATTCACAAAACTCTGAAAACACAGATCGATTTGTCGTTCCAGTCCAGCAAAAAGTGGACTTTTAAAATGAATGTTATCCAGACAGAAATTGCACCAAATATAAGTTTAGTTTTAGTTGTAACAACACACTGTAACTTAATATGCCTAAAAGTGGCTGAAGAGTCCCACTGCATTAACATGTAGAAGGAAGCTGGTTAGAAATATCGGATAACAACAGAAGCCAGTGGTTGACTGTGTGCGTGTCACTTGTAGGGTTGAGTATCCTTTACTTTGTTAATTCCTGATTCTGGGTCCATTGTTTTAAGAGGGTGAAAGATAGGGGGAGGACAAAAGTTGTATCAAATAATCAGGAAGTTTTTACAATTTTACAACAATTTTGCAAAAAAAATTTACAGCTATTTTAAAATTGGCATTTTTTTTGAATTTTTTTTTTTTTTTTTCTTCAAATTTAAGCCCTTCATTTTAGTCTTTGGTCATAAGCTGGGTTGGAAAAAAGTTGAGATGTCAGATCCCCTGAATAAATATTAAAAACTGACTCACATGTGATTTACAATTTTGGGGGAGATATTGATCCTGATAAAGTCTGCAGATATCACCATCACCATTTAACTTTTTCACATGGTCTGGTGTTAAAAAAGTAAACTAGAAATTGCAAAAATCAGAAATATCAAAGAATCGCAATATAAATCAAATCAGCACCCCAAATTTTTTAAAGAATCACATCGGGAGAAAAGTATTTTTGCCCCGGCCCAAGTGACAGACCTAAACCCAAGTGACACCTGAGGTGTAACCATCTTCCTCTGCTCAGAGACTTTCCTCTACTCCTCATTGGAAAGGTAGATGGAGGAGAGCTGTCTGATCAAAATGTAAGAAATATTCATATCCATGATTGGTTTACCTTTTTATGTGAATGTGAGCTCAGCTGTTTTTGAACCTGAGGTTTAGCTGTGGCATTTCTGTGAACAGACCGTAGCTCATCAAAGACAGATGGAGCATTCTCTGAAACCCACAGTGTCCTGAAGTAAATATTGTGATGGACAAACCCTAGCAAGGACATGATCATTTAGTCATGACTTTATTTTAAGAGTGAAGTAACCCTGTTAATCAGCTACTGGAACCATCTATGACTAAAAAACTGTTCCTCATCTGTTTTATCTTTGACCCAGTTTTAAAATCTTTTTATCCTTTTTCTATCCTTTCTATCCTTTTTAGCCTGAACAATTCCTGCTCACAGCTTCTTCACCGTGCTGTCTCTCTCCATCAGATATCGTCGTCTGTGAACAGTTTTAGACTCGTGTAATTTTGAAATCTGGAAGAAAAACTAAAAATAAGAGTCTGTTTGGTCTGTAATTAAATAAGATTTTGATTTCTTTATTCAATCAGATGGTTTGTCATGTTGCATAAGATAGTTAGCTTGGTACTTATGTATGATGTTAAGTAACGGGGACTTTCTGCTAACTTTGCACCTCTAGCTTCACATCCTTCAGCAGCAAAGGAGACTGGAGCACTGGGAAGTGATAAGTGCTGTGTTTGAACTCATACGTGGGGACAGTAATGCTGGCAGCTGTGGAGCAGATGTGGTTTTTAGAGGTTATGACATATGATAAAGATTAAGCTGTTGTAAGGTCTGTGGGAGAGACACGTCGCTGACATTTGAACTGATGTAACATTTCAGATTTATGTCATCTGTGATGCATTCAGATCAGCAGCTGTGGTTCAACATGTTTCCCTCCTCAGCAGTGTCTGCGTCTTTAAGATGTCATAAGAGTGAAACAGCTAAATGTCTCTGGGGTTGTTTGTTGGGCTCTGCAGCTGCTGCTGATCACCTGTAATCCAATAAAGCCCTCGTGTTATTTCTGATTAACAAATCACAGGTGAAGCCTGAAATGTGGATGCACAAAATAAAAAGGGACAGCCCTTCTACTGCATACCTTAAAATATGTGAGATTCTTACTTCTCAGCAGCTCTTTTTCAGTTTCACGTCTGCGTTCATGAACCTACAAAATTGTTTCTGTCACATTTGATTAAAGAAGACGACCGACTAATCAGAAAAACGTGATTTGGTGAAACAGGTCCGGATACAGGAGCATAATGAGGTGCGTCGTGTCATCCCTTATCACCGTGCTATGATTGAAATCATCTGTCCGGTGTGAAATGAAGAATCTCCTGAGGGTTTTCTCTCCGCTGTGCGTGCGCTATATTGTGTGATTTCCGTTTCTGCCCATTTGTTTTATAATAGAGTTCACTGTAACTCCCCCGGGCTCATGCGGTGATCACAGCCCTCTAAATGGCCCATTGATAACCCAGGTCAACTGAAAGGATGTCCTGTCGTTCAGTCACAAACGCGGGCTCAGTGTACATGGCATGTGTAGAGATTGTGCCAAGGCAATTTGGAAAACCGGCGTTTTGAGAGGAAGCGTAGGGGAGCTACTGTTCTCAGATAAACAGAAGCTCCCTCTTTATTTTATTGTATTTTTATTAGTTTAACTTACATCCTAAACTACCATACATCCTCAACAATAGGACACTGTTTTAGCAAATAATCTTCCGCTGTGCCCACCCGGTGCTCAGATAGGAACTGCTGTGAAGTGGACTGAAACACTTGGAGGGTTTCCAGGAATTGTGGGTTTGGAGGGCTTTCTATGCTGAGGTTACGGTCACTCTGCTCTTCCTGCTCACTTGGTTGTAGAGGTAAAACTCAGCCACATTGTGGCTGGCCATTATGTCTGCTGCTGGTGTGTTTAAGCAGCCGTAGGACACTGGTGTGGTGGACACATGTTAGTGGCGTTGTTTGTTTTCCTTGTCTGTCAGCAGCCTGTGTTTAAAATACCACAATGTGGGATTCCCTCAGACTGACTGAGCTGTGTTTATTACAAAATAAAAGATTCCCACAGGAGCGCACAGAGAGGGGATTAGAAACATGGATATACTTCCTTAATTGCAATTTCCCTCACTTTTTGTGAGGCACTTTCGGACTGCAAGCTTAAATGTATGAAAGTTGCTGTAAAACTCTTTGCTCTCCTGAAAAATCAACCTGTCTCTTAACCTTTCTCTGTAACAAAAAGCACATTCTGCTGCTTGTTCTACCTTGGTTAATCTGCTTTTGCTGAGCTGAAATCATCAGCTGTTTAGAGTAATAAGAAACTTGAGAGACAGTAAAAGCCAAAAAGAAAAATGTCAGCTTCTTTAACATCTGGTTTTGGGACATTTCTCTTTTCACCACAGTAAGAAGCTCCTTATTTCACATGTTGACTGTGTTTGCTGTCCAATATGAAGATTATTGAATGTGATTCTAATGCTTTAAGTGTCCTGTTTTCGGAGTTTGTGGCCTGAGCACTGATTCTATTATGACTCGTACCTCTTTTTTATTCATAAAGACTGTCCTGTTGTTTTGTAGGATTTTTGTTAGGAATGAAATTGGATTTTTGGTCAAGAGCTTTCACACGTTTGCTTGCAGGCATGTTCACATGCTGACATGTTTAGCAAAAGTTCCTGACAGGATGTCTGAAGAGACACAACAAACTGTTTATTTTGCTTCTAGATACTTTACAGAAAAACAAGCAGGAGCAATTTTAGTCTTTATACTGTCCCCCTGGTACCCCTCTAGTATCTTTACATAATTGACAGCCTTGTGCTTAATAAAAATTAAGAACTTAAGAAAACTCTTATTCAAGCCTCTTTATGAAACACTTCTTTTTAGCTGCTTTCTCTTTAAAGCTCCCCACTCCACAAACCCCCTTCTCTCTGATTGGCCAGCCCTCTGAAGGCCTGGTGGGGGAGGAGCAGTGGGAAGACCTTGGTGTTTAAGGCCCATCTGAGGATCCTTGGTTTACAGACATGTCTCAAATTTTCACATTTAACATATTCTCAACGAATAAGTCTTCTTGACAGTTTCCTAGCTGTCCTCTCGATGCTACATGTTGTGTTTTATTTTGAAATCACTTTGTCACTTTGTGCATGTTCATATTTATAATTGAATTAGAAAATCAATCCTAAAATTGTTTTTAACCCAGTTTGAACCCAGACTTTGTAAAGGGATTTTAATAAATGTGTTTTAAAAGAGGAACATGACAGTCTTGTCTCCACAGGCAGATTCTTCCAGAATTTTCCATGACCGCTGACTTTCTGTTCAACATCAAAACATTTTCATGCCAGCTGCTCGACCTTTCAATCTTCCAAGTCACATAATGGTATTTTTATAACTCTATCGTGTAATTTAATTTAAGATTTCAAGCCATCAGAATCTTTGATCTCAAATTATGAAAAATCGGATGAGTTAGACTCGGAAACATCATTTTTAGCCACAGGAGCCTTACCAAAGATCAGTGAGAAAACACAGATTTTTGCCTTGAGACTGCTCCATGTATACCATGGCTTCCAGGTAAAACAAAATATATAAGTCCGTGGTTTCTGCTTTGCTTTGGGTATAACAGCATCATGAAAAAAGCAGAGTAAAAAGTGGAGCAGGTGCCCCATGTATGACGGTGTGTCTTTGTTTCAGAGGTTGCAGGATTGAAACTTAACATTGCAGAAAAGTTCTGACAATTGTGAGTGGACTTTGGATTTCCGCACCAATCACTAAAAACTCTTTGGAAGCCTTTTTTTGAGTTTTTGGATTGCATGCAATAAGACTTCACCTAGGGATGCACTGATTCGATCGGTGGTATCGGTTATCGGTGTATCCCTCAAAGCTGGATCGGTATTGGTATCCATGTTGCCGATCCAGACAAACAGCTCTATGCCTTTTTTAAATTTTATTTATCTTTTTTTTACCAGTGCTCTTTGCAACTTGATTTGAAATGTTGCCTCTGCTACCCTTTCTTTGTTTTTGCTGCATTACCAGTCAACTGGGTATAAAAGAATACATTTGAAAAAGACTTGTGTTCATTCTGAAGAATTATTTTGATGGTAAACATTTAAATATTTCATTGTTTAAATAGACTTTGACTTTGTTCCATTTACTAATATTTTGCCTTTTGCCCAAAACATTAGCAGTCTTATCCCACAGTAGGGCATGCAGGTTATTATTTACCACTGGTATCAGATCAGTATTGGTATCAGTTGATCCAAAGCCTGAGTATCTGTATCTGTATCGGGACCAGAAAAGTTGGATCAGTGCATCTCTACTTAAAAGGCCAAAATTTTCTGCAGCGCCAACTAAAACTGGGATTAATCCCAGTGTTGGCAGCTCCTCTTTTTAAGCAGAGATCTTTGTACAGTAGCCGTCTCCCGGAACAGGTTAGCTGTTGAGGGCGACTGCACCTGGAAGTGTTTTTGGATCTCTGAAATGAACAAAGCCTGGAAATGATGTCACCTCTCTGCATCGTCTCAGAGAGACACACACACCTGAGTTCAGACTTTTGATTGGCTGAAGTGATTTATAGTCTGTCCCCACCTGGATAAACAAATGTGGGGTTTGTGCGACACAGTGTAGAGTTACCTTTACAGCAGCAGGTCACTCTTTCCAAAGTTGTCTTTTTTCCTCATCCTCACTCTCCGCTCTTTTCCTGAGCACATTTTTCTCCCTCTCGCCTTTTCCCAGTGCCACATTTACCTCCTCCCCCTCCCCCCGTGCCTGCAGTCATACACATCGTGTATTCAAGTCTAAATACTTAGCCTGTGTCATGCAAGCTGCTGCCCCCCTCTCCTGTCTCTCATTTTATCTCCCTCCCCCTTTCCTTCTCTCTTCTGCCTTCCCCTCCCTCCACAGAATGTTTGGATAGATCTAAATGGTGTGATTGTGACTGCTCTGCCGGCCGTCTGCCCTTCCACGTCTGCCTCTCAGCGTCTTTGGAAAGTCTGACGTGAGCAGAGGAAGAAGGGAAAAGGCTGAGCGGGAGGGAGTGAGAAAGGGGAAAGTTCTTTGAACAACAAGGCATGGCAGCCCTCCAGAGAGCTGAGTCCAGCGTCAAGAGTCAGCTCCAGCCTGTCCCTCTTTCTTTACCTCTTTGACTCTTTATTCCCCTAATTCTCCCACACTGTCTCCTTTTGGACGACCTATTCCCTGCTGGATGTTCCATCTTCGGCTCTCTGGCTTCAGTTTCTCACTTTGAATCGACCCTCCTCCTCCTCTTTCTCCCATCTCCACCCCAACCTGCTCCTTTCTCTCCTGCTCTGGTTAGCAGAGGTGGAGGGGGAGACAAAACCACAAAATCTAGGCCTCTCATTTACCCATACGGGTGTCCCGTTGCGTTTGGGGCGCTTCATGGTGGTGTCACATGTCTCGGCATTCAAAGAGCCAGGGTTTAAGAATGTGGGTCATTTGAAGTAGAGGCACTAAAGTGTGTTGTTTGCCAATGAATGGAGCCTTCTCACATTGACATGGTGAAAAGCGTGTGAATAAACACCAGCGCCTGGGGGCCACACTAAAGTGTTCAGCTGTACCCCACCTATACAAGCCTGTTATTATTCTGCTCATGAATAGATTTCTGGAATCACATTTGATACGGGCACCGTGCTGTTGTTCGCTCAGATACTCTCCATCAAACCTTTTCTGCTTTTGGCTTTTCAAGTGAAAACAGGATCCTGCAGTAATTAGGTTTGGTCGCCTGTTGTGCCGCATGTTGCATGTATATCTTTGCATCCTGCACACACAGAGCTGGTTTTCCTCACTCTACCCAGCTCCATGCTTTTCCTTAATTGCTCTCCCACAACAGATGTTCAGATCAGATGGTTCAAATTAAGTTGTAGATTGCTCACACAAGGTTTCCTATGAAGATAGACTCTCCTCTTTACTGTCTTTCATCCGATGAGTGGAGTGGGTGAGTTTGTGTACAGTAGATTCATATAAATAACCCAATAACTTCTTGTCTTCCATTTCTCTCCCCTTGTCCTCCTCCTCCTTTCTCACACCTACCCTTCATGACTCAGGTGTTGGTGGCGGCGGCGCTCTTTGTCGTGCTGGTTTGTCATGCAGCAGAACCTCCAGCAGCTCAGTGGTCCGGCGATGAACACAAAAACCTCACCTTACGGCAGCACCGGACATGTGTGGAGAATGAGCAGTACCTCCATCAGGGCTTCTGCTGCCTCAACTGCCAGGCTGGTGAGCAAAACAACATGAAGTTTCATTTCGCCAATAACAGCCAGTTAGATGACCCACATGGGCCTCAGATCCCAAGACATATTCTTTGATTATTTTACCCTTAAGCTGCAAGTTTCACCAAAAAATGTCCCCCCTCTGGATAAGATAAATTTGAAAGCTTCTTATTATTAGGCACAGTGCAGCACTGTTCATCTACAGTCCTCATCCTTAACCTCTGACCTTTGACCACAAAACTTTCATGAGTCACTCCGCAGAAAAGATATATGTCCTGAATGGATTTACGAGTCGAGGAACATTTAATACCAATAATTATTGTGATTTTTGAGGGTTTTTTTAGTGCTTCCCATTTTCATTTCTTTTGCAGAAATCTTAAGTCTATGTTTCCATCTACCATCCAAAAGAGGATGCACTTCTTTCAGATATTAACAACACAACAAAAGTCATATAGAAGATGATTCTGGAATTTTACAACATGAAATACAGAATCAAACTAATCCAGATCACGGTTACTCTTAGTTTTAATAAAATTAGAATTTCAGGACTTAAGGCTCCTGTAAGGAGTTTTCAGCTGGTCAAACAACAGACTTAAGTTATTGTTGCTATGTGGCTTTCAAAGGCAAACAAGACCATCAGCATAAAAAATGATTTCTATGAATTCATTTTTTTAATCTAAAAATGTTTCTGAGGGGCTTCGGCAAAGCTTTTGATGAGTGATGTTTAAAGACAACTTCAAAGACAACGTCATGCAATGTCATTTCTAATACCATCATCATTTTATCCACTGGAAATATGCAAATACCCTGTGTGAAAACTTGTATTTAATACAATACGACTGTGAAGTACATATCCCTCCTGTAAGTGCAGTACTCTCTTTATCCTCTTTCTACGCTGTTTACAGGGGTTTTTTGGTACTCTAGTGTTTTCTTGTATATTCTTTATTTAAATTGATTCATATTTTTTATTTAACATGTTTATATTCTCTATTTTAAAACTTTTTATATTCTTTATCTAAATCTTTTATATGTATCTCTATATCCTTTATATTTTTTAGATTTGACTAAAATTGATTCTGGGAGAGCCCCACACAAGATTTCCAATTTGTCTGGGCTGCCAGTCCATCTACAAATGGCAAATAAAAAACCTTGAATCCTTGAACTTGCATATTCAGGGGTCATCAGGAGGAGGCCAAAATTGAAACAAATAAAAATTCCTCACAGGAGCTTTAAATGTTAAACATTAAAGAGGTAGTATTGTGATTTTTAACTCTGTCCCTCTTGTGCCCTGTGGTAGCACAAAAATCCCTAAAACGCTATATTTTAGCTGCTGTCTCTTTAAGGTTCCCTGATCCACAAACCCCCTTTGCTCTGATAGGACAGCCCTTTTGGAGGCCTGTTGGAGTGGAGCTTTAGGCAGACCTTGGTATTCAAGGACCATTTGAATACCCTCATGTGATGACCTCATTATTTTAGCAAGATCTCATGAAGTTCTCATAGTATTCTTAAAGCAGAGTGCTTAGGTCAGTTTACTGACAGATTCAGAGATTTCTTCAGTATATAAACTTGTAGAGGTTTGAACATTTGCACACATTTAGTCTGATCATCCAGCATTGTTACTTTATATCCACGTTTGAGATACAGAAAAAAACAAATGCCCACTATTCGGTAGTTAATAAGGCAACCCCTGCAGTTCTCCAAAGCACCTCTAGGGGTACCTGAATCGAATCCAATCACAGAACTGCATCCTGAGGCAGTGACCTATTTCTCCTGGGTGCACGTCACGGCCAGCATTTGAAATGACATTTTGTGTGAAAAACTTGAGTCAAATGTCAAACCCAGAACTCTGGACTGTTTCCCAAATGAGTTTTACAAAAGTCTCAGCCAGCCTGGAAAAAATGCATAAAGTCCAGGAGCTGGAAGGAAATTGCTCCACCTCAGCAGAATAAACTGAGCTTGGAGTGAACAAAGTAGGAGAAAACATGGAGGAAAATCCCAAGTAGTTAAAAGTACCAACCTTTTAATTTATTATGTAAAGAATGAAGCATTTTTTATGTATTTATAGCTCAGAACATATTTAACTGAAATGTAATGACTGGATTCTGCTGCTGGCTGATAAAATAATTTCATTAGCTGTTCTGAATTCAAAGAAACCTTTATTTGCTCATTTCTGGTCTGGTCTTGTGGTGCATTTATGGCAAGGATTTACAGCGTACATCAGCTATGTGCTTTTTTTTTAAACACAGGCATCTTTATTAAAGTACATGTTTCACCAACTTCTCAAACCTAAAGCATTCTCACCTTTTGACTACATTTACTTTTCTTATAAGGTGAGTTAGTTCAACATTATACAGTAAAGTGATACTATCTTGTCCCTTGTGAACTCATGGGTGTTTATGTGAGCTGGATAATTAGTAGATTTATTCCCTGATGACGCAGGCTTATAAAACTCTTTGATTCTCTTCAGTTATGTTTGATTCTTCTAACTTGTTCTAACCACAGTCCAAAAAGCTACTTCAGCCACTTAATTGTATGAAATATTGTTTTTTGCTTCCTTGGCTTCAGATTTTATGGTACGTTCATTTAAAACTGCCAGCCGTCTGGTTTGCCCGCACTCACCAAGATCAATAAAGATGTCTCAGCCCTCTTTCCTGTCCTGTGGCGCCCCTTTTTCCTGAAACCCTGGAAGACATGAGAGTCAATTGCATTTTTTTCAGGATTTGTGTGTAAAATGATAGTAAAAAATCTGAGCATAACATCTGAGCTCTGCGATGTTCCTCTTTTACTTTAAGTCTTTATTAAATGTGGATTTTATCCTCCTAGAAATTTCACAAAAAATAGTCAATCAGGCAGGGTTTATGAAGCTAACCCTGCTCTTCGACTCCTTTATCAAATCAAACATCGAGTCTCCCCTCGGCTGATTGTTTTCCAGTTTAAAGCATTAAGCCAATCAGTGCTGTTATCTCCTCCTCTGGTATGTCCTGTCCAAACATCCTACATCAACAGGAAGCACGTCACATTAATAAAGACTGCTCTGTTTATATTTATAACTTAACTTGTTTGATTGTTTTTCTAATTTATTTACAGGAACCTTTGTGCAGAAAGGATGTGAAAGAGACCAGGAACATGGGACATGTCTCCCCTGTGAGCACGGGCAGACCTACACGGAGCACTCCAACGGGATGAACCGCTGTCTGCCCTGCACACACTGTCGATCAGGTAACACGACTGTCTGCATCACATGTAATCATCATTAAGATCAAAACTAAAAATTAATATTTGGACATATGGTGCATTTAGTTCAGTATTATATGTTATCCTTAAGGCCCAAGAAGAAGATGAGCTTTCTACATTTATCCAAAACCAGTTTGGGCTGGTTCAAGTCAGCTGGTTTAAACTGATTATTTCTGGTTTATGTATAGTTCAGACTTGTTAAAACTGATGAGAACTGGTTCAAATTGGTTCTGACATCTTAAAAACAGGTTCTGTTTGGTTCTAACTGCTCTAACCTCTTTAGACCCAAGCTTTTACTGGTGTGCAATTTTGAATTAACCTTGCTGCTTTGGAGGATCAGAATCAAGTTTTATTGACAAGTAAATTTGCGCATTCAAGGAATTTGACTTGGTGTGTTGGTGCAACAATCGACAAGAAAATAATACAGAATTGCTATCTGTTCATTCTGTAAAATAGAATATAGAGAAAGTTAAGATATAAAATATACAAATATACAAAAAATATATAGAAAAATAAAATAGCTGAATTAAAAAGAGAATATTTATTCAAAAAAAGAAACGATAATAATAATGAGATTAATAATGAGAAACAGGATGCAAGATGCAATTCGGAGCTGTGCAATTTAAAGATCAGTGGGCGTCAATGTAACACATAAGCAGACACACAAACAGTCCCATGAGAAGAGTAAGTAAGACCTAGTAAGTATAATAACGTGGAAGTTTTATTATTTGTGTTATGAGTTCTCTGTTAGTTGTTTCTTAGTAGTGTTAGTGAACTTAACTATGTTTTTTTTTTTTCACTAAAATGAGTGTATGTGATTTCACCAAAAGAGGTGTTCTTAAATGTGGCTAATTGGTCAAAGTTTTAAAAACTGAAGTATCATGGGTCTGAGAGTCAGAAATGTAATGTCCATATAGGTGAATACTGGGTCTTAAGAGGTAAATGGGGCCTGACTCCTTCGGTCAAAGTGTATTATGAGTTTTTCAAATGTGTTAAATGAAGTTAGAGCAGGTACAGCCACTTCTTGTCAGCTGGTTTGAACTGGTTTTTACTGATTATTTCAAAATCAAATCAGTTCTGTCTGATTTTAACTGGTTGACCATCTTTTAGAGGCTGAAACTAAGCATTTATTTTGAGTACTGCAGCTGCTTATTTACTTAAAAAAAAACAATGAATTTGGTATAACGCCAGAAAACATCATACAAGACTGACTAATTTAGAGGTGTTGAGGGCCAGGTCATCATATAATGATGTGGATGTTTTTTTCTGACAGCAAGTTCCCAAAGATGCGGTTTTCAGTTTGGCTTTTCAGTTAGAGCACACGCTCCATGTATAAAAGATTATGCTGTGGCTCCTTGGTACAGTGGGTCAACCCCTGGTAGTTCAATCCCAGCTCCTGTGGTCACCTGTCAGTGTTTTTGGGTGAGACTGAACCCACGGTCCAAAGTTCTGCTCTTCAGGTTTATTGTAGCTGTAAAATGATGGTAGGTGTGGGTCTGTTGGATGATCCGTCTCTCTGTGACCTGCCCAGCGTGGTCCAGCCCCTCACTTATTAATAGGTAATAGAGGCTCCAGCACTCCGTGACCCCAAACAGGATAAGCAGCAGAGATAATGGATTGAAGGATGATAAGAATCTTTAAATAGCACCTTTTGGATGGCATGTGAAGTCAGTAGATAACTTTGTCCCCTCTGAATGCTCCTTAATAAAGAAGAAAGATGAAATAATAACTAAGTGGTTTGGCCTTTAATCCCAAAGTAAAGGCTACAGTAATCCAGTCTGTCTAAGACATATTGTTTGGGAAAGTCAATCCCTTTTAGTCTGTGCCCCCCCTTCCTTTCAGATCCACTCATGAAAATGTGATCTTATGATGTTACACGGAGCAGCAGGGTGTGTCTTTGTTGTTTTGTTTCAGGGGGCTGAATGTGAGCATGTTAGCCGTCTCCTGAGGTTTGCTTGTGTGTCTGTCCTACCTGGCTATTCTGGGTGTGGCTGTGTCTCATTGTCTCCCACACTGGGCTGTCTTTGTGTCCAATGAAAGGCTGGAGCCACAGACAAGAGACTACTGTTACATAGGATGTGTTTTGTGCTCTTTCTTTGCAGGTTAAAGGTAGAACCCAGTGTGTTTTTGTTCTCCTGTTTTAACTTTTATATAAGAGCATCGTGACCTGAAGGATGGCGAGAATATGAGACACAGACAATCATTTAAGATTAACTTCACTGCTGTCTGCAACACTTAAAACCAGGGGAGAAAGTTACTTTTAATTTTTCCTTTGCTCGATGAAGTTTCTCCTTCTCAAAGTTAAAGTCTTTTGCTAAAAATTGCAGATACTGGTCTGAAAACATGGTGACAGTTATTTTAAGTGGGGTCAATGTTCTTTTTGATTTCAAGTATAAACCTCTTAAAGAGTAGTTATTCTGCCTTCCTGTAGTTAACCATGGATAAAAAAAAAAAAAGAAAAAAAATAGAACTGGCTCTAAGTAAAGAACAATTTACTATAAGCTCATATGAGTGTAAAATCTGTCCTTAAAGAGGGAGTAATGTGCTTTCTTTGGTCTTCATTCTGTCCCTCTGGTGCCCTTGTCATGTCATGATACATGATTTACAGCTCAATGTGTTTTTTTCCCTGTTCTTTTTTTTTAACATGAAGTTTTTTTTTTTTTTTTTTAAGTGTTCATCTCCTTAAGGCTCCCTGCTCCCCAAACCCTGTCCTTCTGATTGGCCAGCCCTCTGATTGGCTTCCACCTCTACAGTGTGTCATGACCCATTACGGAGATCCTTATGCGATAACCTCATCATTTCTGTATGTCTCATGAGGATCCCCTCAAGATCTCATGAATCTCGTGCTATTTTTTAAAATGGAGCATTTTTGATCAGTATACAGACAGATTCAGTGACTTCTATAACATATAAATATGTAGAGTTCTAAAAATCTGCACACCTTTAGTCTTAACGTCCAGCATTGTTATTTAATATCTATGTTTTTAGTTTTTGAGAACGCCTTGCCCTCTTAAAAAGCTCATTATATGAATTAATTGATACATAAAGGTCAGGCTCTTTAAAAGCTCCATTTATGAGTGAGTCAAAAAACATGCTTTAGATTAGACAGAACATCAACAGAAAAGGCTCTTCATGTTTAGAATAAGCTAACTGACTCTGCTCTATAATTTTGTGCCTCGTATGTCCTGCCCTCCCCACCCCCACGGCGCATATTTACCCCAAACACCTGCCAATTTAATAAAGACTAACATAATCAAGAAATGACAGAGTGCCAGCTGCCAGGCTGATGGCAGAGTGCTGACTTGTCTCCAGGCTCACTCTTGTGAATGTTTTCTTTACGGGGGCTTAGGTTTACCCTGACTCACTTCCTATTTAAAACCGTGTTGCCGTCCTCTGCTCATGTTGTACTCCAGTCAACACTCGGGACATTTATGTAACAAAGCTGAGGACCATGATGTGTTTGCTTTCAGAGCTACAGCCCTGCTCACGCTGTTTAGAGCACAATGGGCTCTAAACAGAATTTGTGTCCAACACGACACGCTCTGAAGGAAGCACAAAGATGTCAACAGCGTGGAAAATGGCTCCACTGCCATTACAGAGAACGTTCAACAACATGACTCGTTTTCTATCTCGAGTTTGATCAAGTGAAAATGTGAAAAATGGATCATTCGTTCTTGTACAATGTCATCAGCTTCTGATTCAAACAAAGTCGGCTTTGTCTAACTGCTGCTGTAATTTAACTCTTCATACAAAACTTTCTTGCTAGCCTTTTTCTTTTTTTTTTTTTTTACTTGCAACACTCTTTGAAAAGGATCATTGTGTGAAGAGGACTCAACACATGAACTAGCATTTCTTATGAGATGTCATCAAAGTCATTGAGTTTATTTGTTTCTTTTAAATACATGTACACAGTCTGTAGAGATGATGGTGTGCTGCAGGGCTGTGCAATAAATCTGAACAGTCCTCACTTTGAAAAACAAGGATTATACAAATTCCCTGAGGAAAAATCTTTATATTTCTGATTATGTAAAATAACATAAAACACTGTTTCTATAACTTGGTGTCTGTAGTGGTTTAGGAATGACGAGTTAAACAGAAAGAAGAAAAAGCTTCTTGGACTTTTTCTTTATAGTTAGCCACAGTAATATATATAAAAAAAAATTCATTCATTATGTAAACTATATTTAAAAGAAATCTAAAAAGTACTACACAACAAAAAGCAAGGATAGAAATTAGCAAGCCAGTGCTAAAAGCTAACGCTAAAGAGCTAAATATGCAGAAAAAATATATACCCATCACTTAATTAAAAAATAACACCAAGACACATGTGAAACTGAAAATGTTGATTTCAATGAAAGTCATATTGATGACAAAAATTGATGCTAATAAAAGATTTAAAAAGAAAAGTGCTAAGACAGGAGCAAAAAGCAGTCAAAAAGTTGTTTAATGCACTGATAGAATAGAACAGAACTTCATGTCTCATCGCAATAAGTCCAACAAAAATGTAATTTCAACAAATTGAAATTATCAAGTTGTTTCTTTTTTTTTTTCTTTTTTACCTGATCACTCAAACCTAGTTTGCTGGTTAGCTGGTTCAATAACAAGCCAGTATTAACTTACTTTAGAAAAAAAAAAGTTTTAATATTTGTTTTTATGCAGCTGGTACTATCTTTAAAGTATAACTCTAATTCTTTAAGGTTGAGATTGCTGTTTAAAGTGTCAGTTTAAAAATAATATGATGGTTTCCAAAGCATTAAAACTCTGTATTTGAATCAGAATGGAAAGAAAAGACATGTCTAATACTGAAAATAGCAAAGGGCAAAAAAATCTGTTACATTTTTATTAAATGAAATTAAAAATTCTAATGTTTGCATTTTGAAAGTTTTCAAAACTTGAAAACTATTATACTCAAACAGCAAATCTGAAAATATTAGAATATCTGGTAATTGAAAACATATAAGGAGATGTGAACAAATATACTGAACTTTGACACAATGAATGTTGTTTCTTTTCACTTCGGGACAATAAACTTCAAGATGTTGACTTCAAATGAGAGATAAAAATAGATGTTTTGATGTTCTGCCAATAAAACCTTATCTAATCCTAAACTTGCCCTAATAAAGGTGACGGAGTGATCACGAGGAGATGACTAATGATGGACTTTGAATCCCAGACAGGTGTTGTTCTCACCTGTGGAAGAAATGACTTCATGTGTGATCTCATTTAGGATGACAGACTCATAAAAAGTGAACATGAGATACTTTGTGAACAACTTTAAGAAGTTATTTCAAACTTTAAGTAGCACTGTAACTTAAGAATGATAAGCTCACAGCTGTTAGCTTAAGCAGAAAACATTAAACAGACAAGTCAGAGTAAAACATCAGTTATATTCAGCCCTACTTGATATACATCAGTGGATTTTATTCAGTAATTTGGCATGAAATGTGTCAAAATATGAAAAGTATCAGGATTTTATTTGGGACTTTACCTGCATCTGTTCTACATGTCGGTATTTATGTCCGCGCTCTCATTGGTTGGATGTCCCCCCCCCCCATAAAAGACCTCTCATCAATCATTTTTTCTGTTCATAGATGAGATAGAAACAAAGTCCTGCACTACCACGACAGACACCAGGTGCCAGTGCAGACCAGGAACCTTCTGTGTCCCTGACCAGGCGTGTGAAGTCTGCAAACGCTGCGCCAAGTAAGCCACCAACTTTAACCCCTAAACCCAAGACTGAGCATCATCAGGTGGTTATGTTTAAGCTGTTTTTCTTCTGATTGACTAAGTGTAAACGTTTTTTTGTCCAGGTGTAAAGCAGGAGAGGAGGAAGTGAAGAAGTGCACTCCTTTCTCCAACACTGAATGTCGAAAACTGAATCCTTCTCCAACTAAATTCTCCCCGATTCTTCCTACATTAGCCCCAACGTCTCCACAAGGCATCGGTTGGTTCACTTTTTTAACTCAAAGGAACTCAAGATTATTTTAAGCTTTTTTCTGATATTCACAGATGTGTTTGTGCTCTTTTTTCAGCCCTTCCTGTGTGCATCTCCTTGTTTATCATCATCGTCCTTCTTTGTGCCGGCGTGGCCCTGTGGTGGTTCTTCATTAAGCGGCGGTCATGTGAGACACCATGTGAGTTGTGTACTGTACATTAGCAATGCTCTTCTGCTCCTTCAGGATGTGCTTTAATGCTGTTGTTGTGCTGGTAACAGGTCTGAAGAGCAGTTGTGATTCCAGTGAAATCGTGAAGATTCCCATTGTGAGTTCTTCTTTTTTTCTTTTCTTTTTCTTCTCTTTTAATGACTTTATAATCCGTTAGTTCTGGATGTTTCCACTCAGCTGTAGATAATCTGTGCTGTGTCTCAATCAGGATGAGAGTGGATCAACCGAGGAGAGGCAGAACAGTCAGAACGCCGGCCTGGAGGGGGAGGAGCCCCGCCCAGAGTCCAGGCCCCTGCTGCAGGAGACCCAGTCCGGGATGTCCAAAGCCTGCCCCCCTCTGGAGGACGAGGACCGAGGTCTCGGAGACAGTTTGCCCAACACCACCAGCTCCTCTCAGACCAGCCTGTCAGCCCTGCCCACAGCTGCTTCCTCTGGAAACACTCCTCACCAGAGCCCCACTGCTGTCAGACTGCCCTCTGCTGACATGGTGAGGAATAGCCTCAGGAAAAATTAATTCCTCTTGTCATATTTGTTTAATTCATCAAATTTTAACACCCCTATGTTTGTATTTCTCTGGTGTTGCAGGATGATCCTCTGCGTCATCGATTGGTGCCACTTCTAGGTAAGATTCCCTCACCAGGAGAGAGACAGAGATTTCCCCCGTCTACGAGACGCTCTTTCACTAATTTCATGAATTTTTCATGCCACTTGATTTGCCCTGAAAGGCAGCTGACATGAAAGCAGCACCGTTTACCACAGTTCATGTCAGTCCACGGGGAAATCAGATCAACAGCATTCATCCACATCTCACATTAGCCGCTTGATAGATTAATAATCTCATGACAGTCAGACCAGAAGCCTTCACGGGGCAGGGCCTGGAGCATGGCTTCAAATTTGTGCTCCTCTGTCATTTTTTCTCAGGATATGGTTAAAAAATATATGTGTTTTTATCCACTAAAAGAATTCCTGTTTAATGAAACATAGCCTGGAGGAAAGTGTTGTGAAATGTTGTGAAAATGTCGCACAGATCCTTTAGATTCTTATGTAAGCCGATCTATTCACTGCGTCAGAGGAGCATCGTTTTTTTAAGAGTTTATAAATCAGTTTTAATCGTCTGTAATGAAAGCTTGCTGCAGATTCCTGACAAGTTAAAGTTTTCAGTTAGTAATTCAGATTTTAAGGCTCTGAAAACATCCTTTGTTAGCCGTCTTTAAAAAGAAGGGTTCTCAAAATGTGAAGGGGTGTTGGATATTCAAGGACAGATCCAAACATTTGATAAGCAACACTCCACTCATGTCACATTTCATTTGATTATATATATGACAATTTGGGGGTTTTGCTCATTTGTTTTGAGTCTGGGTGTTGTAACTTGGATTGAAAAAGCTCTTGACATTTGAAGTCTGCTCATTTTTTTTTCTTTTTGATGAAAAAAAAACAAACAAAAAAAACGATCAGGCTTTATCTGCCTCCCTAACATTCACTTTTAAATGCAAGGGATATGAAATCTATTTAATTTTTAATCCTTTAAAGTTCCATTCTAGAAAAAAAAATTATATAGATATATTATATATATATTTCATTTTATTTATTTTTTTTTTTTATTTATTTATTTTTTTTTTTTTGGAGCACTAAAATCAGAAACCACAGAATTCAGAAAAAAATATTGTAGAGAAGAGTCAATCAGGTTTTACTCAGTTTAACATAATTTCAATGAGGTGTGGCGACTCAAAAATGCTCCACCTAAAGGTTGAGCAGATAGATGACGGGTCAAAGAAAACTTTCAAAATAAAAGACTCAATTAAAAGAAGCAGAGATGAGAAAAATGGAGGTTAAAAATTGTTCAATAAAAGTGCAGAGAGCAAAAATAGACAAAACGAATAAATAAGATTAAACAGGAGAGGATAATCTATAAAAATGAGATTTTCAGCTTCCAAATCAGTTTTTTTCTTGATCATACTTCTCAGTGTTAGTTTACAAAGTTTGCTAGTTGTCTTGTAAAAAAAGTTCTCTGAAAACATCCTGAAACTGATTTAAAGATTTACCCAGATTTCAGCTGTGAAGTTTGCTATTTTTCGTTCAGTAATTTTAACTTCATCTGTCTGTTTTTCCAGGGTCTGAAAAATCCCTGAAGAAGAGCTTCGATCTGTTCGACAAGTACCTGGATGTCCGGATCCACAACAAGTTCTTCCGTTCCATCGGGGTCAGTGACAACCACATCCGTATTGCGGAGAACGACGCCCACAGCGACAAAGTGTATGAACTGCTGAAGAACTGGATGCAGCGGCAGGGACTCAAAGCCGACATCAACGACCTGCTGGACGCTCTGCTCAGCATGGACCAGAGGCGCTCCGCCGAGAGTATCGCCTCTGACGCCCTGCAGAAAGGCTTCTACCAGCACGCGGACACACCCTGAGGGAGCCGTGGAGGAAACTTGGAGCACAAAGACGCTAAAGGTGGACCATGTGTCTGACAAACAGGCTTACCTCTGTGTGGCCGGGTGGCCATTTTTTTCAGAAGCCAGTAGTTTAAAAAGAAAAACACAAAAAAGGGGAAAGTCGAGCCGGATTGATTGGAGCTCCTCGGATGTTGACTACTTGCCTAAATGAGAATGACTTAAACGTTTCTTTGTCTAATTGATCCACAAAGAAGATGAAAATAAAGAGCACAACAACATGAAGGTGTCCGAATGCAGTGACGGCTGCGTTTAAGCTACACGCAGCCAAATCCTGAAAGCTTAGACGTCTCCAGTCGCGTGTCGCTCATCTGGTTTCCACCAGAGTCTACAACACTAACCTGGAGACATGATTATACACTGGTTTGTAGGAGTGGCATTAAAAATGTCACTGATACAGGTGCACTGACCTCTGGCACATGTAGTATGTAAAACTACAATCATGCTTTAGTTATTGTTCGTTTGTTTCAAAGAGTTCATGATTGAGAGGAAAGTATTCGTTCTGAGCGGTCAAAGTCGCGCCTTACTAATCATAAACTTTTCCTTTTCAGTGCCATTTGATCCTCTAGCTTTATTGGGTTTAATGTTTATGATGATTGGATAATGTTTATGGAGCGTAGTGTTCAAACACGTCATTACTGGAGGGATGTTTTCACTCTTCTGTTCAACAAGCAACGTAATAGAAGGATTTCACAAGCTGTTTCTGTTGTAGTAACTGTTTATATTTTACAAAATGTTTCCGAATATGTCCAGGTCATTTTTATTTATTGTCATATTTATTGTAACAAATAATAATTATCTGTCATTATTTATACGTTGCCAAAAACACAGATAAAAAAAAGCAACAACCCTGTCAGGAAGGCACGTGTGCTCTGCCTCAGGGCGACATGACTGACATCCAAACTTTCAAGGTGTGGTTGAAATTTTAACGAATGAATCCTAGTGTAGCTCTCTGTTCCACACTGTCCATGTTACCTTTGTTTATTTCTTTTTTTTTCATCATGCTAAATGCAGAGATGGTCATTTCAGATTGAAGTTGAGATGACATCAGTCCATTAAATAGAGGATGTACCTGTCACTCATGTAAACCCAGTGACCAAACCGTCCTCGGGGTGCAGGTACAGATTGTTTGGTCTTGGTTAGACTCGGACAAGATGAAGGAAACAGTTTTTTCTGGATTTAAAAAAGAAAAGGAGCTTGAATTTATCCCCCTGTAATCTCCACATGTACATATGAAAGCCTCTCAGAGTGTGATGTATATACGCAGATTAACAATTGTTATGACTGTTGGCAGGAGAAACAGAAGCACAAACAGAGTTGTTATGTTCAGGTTGTGCCATTTAAAACTATTTGTTGCCCATGTTTCTGCAGTCTCCTGTAAATAAAGGAAAGAGTTACAGAGTTATATATTAATGCTGAAGAGAGATGCAGCAGTGCCGGCACTGCCATCTACTGACAGACAATGAAACTACAGCCTGCATCAATGCATAGGGATGCTGCACAGCCCTCAGACTGTTTCTCAGCTCTTTTCTGCATGTTTGGTTCACTCTCTTGTTTTTTAATTTTTTAAACACCTTCTGAGTTTTCACTTTTACATATTTCCGTTCAGTAAGCTTCTTCTGTTTCTATACAGAGTTCCTGCCTTAAAGCCATTTCTTCCCTTAGTAATTCTTTGCTTGTCATGGATTTCAGATATAAATTATGCAAATATGTCAAAGCTGTTTTTATGTAAAGTTCAAATAAATGTTTTGTACAGATCACCGAGTTTTAATTCTTTGACAACTCGTTTAACATTTCATGGAAAAATGAACACATTTTCCAGAGATCTGCTCATCAATCATTAATTTAAGTTATTTTCCTGATGCATTAATTATATTAACCTGTACAGTCATATAGACTTTGATGCAGCTAAAAAAAATGTTTAATCATGAAAAAGGATCTCAACAGATGAAGTTATCTGTTCACTTTGTGTCTTTCTTGAAAAAAATATCATCTGAACATTGTAAAAATGCTCAAAATGCTGAGCAGGAAACCCCAAACAAAAAAGTCCTATGATTTTTTTCTTTTTTTTTATTACTATAATTTCTGGTCATGCAATATACTTTCAGTTGACATCAAATTAAAGGGATATCTTCATGGTTGTTTTTTTTCTTTTTGAAGTGAGGCTTTGTAAAGAACAAGATAAAGGTGACATGCAGGAGATTCAGGTCTTACTTATTCCCTTTGTGAAGAAAGCACCAGAGAGCAGTAGCAGGTTAGAGATGGACTGATTGATATTTTGAGATTTTTGAAAAACTTAATTCAGAAAGGACAGGACTGTGGAAAGAAGGAGAGACTAGGAAGTTAAGAATGGGACAAGGGCCACAAGTAAGACTTACTTGAAGACAGCAGCCTCTGTGCATGGGCTTTGTGGCTCGAAGGAGTGTTGTGCTTTTTTTCACCTTTTTCAGTGAGGGACACTTTTTTCAGTGTCCCTCTGGTGCCTATGTAGTATCTTTACATGATTCACAGCTCAAAAGATCCCTATGGTGTTTTCCTGGTGTTTCAGAAAACCCTTGTCTCACCCTCTGTTTGAAACAATTTGTTGTAGCTGCTGTCTCTTTAAGGCTCCCAGCTCCACAAAACCCCTTCCCTCTGATTGGCTAGTCCTCTTGAGGCCTGCTGGGGGTGGAGCTATGGGCAGATCTTGGTGTTTTAGGCCTCGCCCCTCTAACATGTTACACGGTCCTTATATTAAGACATCATTTTATCAAGTCTCATTAAGATTTTATGATGAAGATGAGGAAAAAATGAACTCCTTTACTTTATTGTATTAAAAAAATTTTGTTACCTCAATAAACTAATCAAGTACATTTTATTACCCCGTTGGCTCATTTTTTTTAACAGAAGATAAATCAGGTGTCAATTTTTTCTTTGTTATATTTTGAAATTAGACATTTTATTGTCTTCTTTGGTGAATGAGGCTCATATTTAGTCTCATATGACAATTTGTACAAAACATAACATGAAAACTTTTGATTTCAGTTTTTGCAGTGCAGAGCGCACAGTTTTCTATTCCTCATCCTGGAGATCTCAGCCTTATATATATAAAAAAAAATGGACCACTCCTTTAAATTAGGTATCAGTTGTAGCTCATGTTTAGTTCCTTGCAGAAAAAGTGAGCATCTCCCTTCTCATCATCCTCAGCTCCTCATCGTTCCCCTTGACTGTCTTTATTCCCTGAGGACAGATGTCAGATGTGACTGAGGAGGTTTTGTTGGCTCTCTTCTTTTTCTTCCTCAGTGAAAGTATTTGTCTCTCTGTTATCACTCCTCCTTCTTCTCAGTCTCTGTCGCTTGTATTGGGGGTAAAAATTATTCCGAACTCTTTTCATCACTCCATCAAAGTAATAGAAGTGATCGTATTCATCATCGTCACTGTCTGCGTGTTCCCTGATGGATGCAGCTTCTTTCTTCTTCTCTCCTGTATCCTTAAGCGCACCGTCGGCAGGTTCCCCTGGGGTAAACAACTCTGATCTAGCTCCTGAATATCTCTCCACACAGCGTCTCCATCCAGCCTCAGTGCGATGGACTAATCCTCTGCAGGGTGGCATGTCTTCATGTGTCTGTGAATGAGAATGTTTCATCAGTGCTAAGAAAACTTAGATATCCTCTGTTTCTTAATTTTTTATACCTTAAATCTGGGAGTCATCCACACTTCACATAAAACTTCTCACAAAGCAGAACACTCTGGAAAAGGTATTACATTCTTACTCACTCTCAGAGGTGTCTGTGTAGCTGTGGTTGTTTGTGTCTGTGTTGTTGTGAGTCCATCTTCAGATTCTTTCTCTTCTCTGTCTTCTCCCTCATTCTCCGGCCTCCTGGTTGCAGCTTCTTTTCCTCTGAGGAGTTTAAATGAGAAGGCCTCTCTCATCCTGAGGCCTGAGTGTGACTCCTCAGCTGTAGTTTTTACATTAATCTGAGCTCTGCATGTTATAAACCCCGTCTGGTCGTGCGTGTTGAAGTCTTGATGCATCGTGGTTGTACTCTGCGGTTTGTCTGAGCGGTGTTGATTGAGTCGTCTTGATGTCGTCTCTTTTATCTCCGTGTTTATCTCTCTGTGCTTGGTCTCTAACTGGCTCATTGTGATGGAGGGAGGTGAGGGGATGACTGGTTCCTCTGATGCATCTTGTTTTCTATGATTTATGCTCGTATTGTTACTTGGAGCCTTGTTTGTCTCGGTCAGCTGGATCCTCTCTGCTGTCCCTCTGACCTCTTTCTCAGTTTCTGCAGACTCTGTCGTATCTTTATCTGCTTTTCTTTCCTTCCTCACTGCATACATTTCTAATAAAGAGAGGATTTCTCTCAGGTGTTTACATCCAGAGTTCTGTGCTTCAGTAATAAAGTTTTCAGCTTTAGGTGGAGGGTCATTCGGCCCCTTCATGGCTTTATTTACTGTTTCCAGCTCCACGTCTGCATCCACAATAACTTTTCTTTCTGTTTGTGTCGCCTGCTCTGCGTCTGGAAGGAGGAATCTGATTAAAATATCATCTCCCACCTCACTAAGCATTTCTCTGTCATCATTATTATCTGTTTTATGTGTAAATCCTGCTTGTAGCCGGTATGTTAATCTCTCCTGGTTTCCATTTTCAATATTTTTATGTGATCGCTCCGCTGCACTCTCCCCCTGTGGGCTCTGCAGCTCGGCTTGTTTTGTGATTATCTTCCTGCTGAATTTCTCTTTATTATCATCAGGAGCAACCTTTATGTTATACTGAGGGTTATTTATGGATTCTGGCTTCTCTCTGGGTGCCAACAAGAGTTTCCTCTTTATATAAAATCCATCATCATCATCATATGCACTGGACGCTTTTAAAGATTGCTGCCTCTGAACGCTGCTCTGCAACAAGAAGCTCAAACGCTCTCTTTCCTTCATCCCTCTGCCAGTCTCCTTCTGTTTCTGTGACTGTGCTCTTTCTGAGGAGTACAGAGCAGCAGCTTTAAAAGTGTCATATCGATTGAGGGAACCTTTTGAATTCGGCTGTCCATCATGCTCCTTGAGAACTTGAGAGCCCATTGCCTGCTTTCTGCTCTCCGTTTCTCTCATTTGTCCTTTCACACTCTGATTCTTGGAAGTTTTCTTGATGGACGGCACTCCTTTGCCTTTACCCTCTTTAAAACAGCAGGAAATAACCACCGTTTCAGCAGCACCGTATCTCTTTGTCAGCACTTTCTGCAGCCAAACACTCATGGCAGGCTCCCAGTTTTTGGACTTCTCCAGCAGAAAGGCCTTAAAACTGCAGCCTGAGGCGGCTGAGTGATGCCGCAGAAACCATGCAGACGCTGAATATGGGAAAGCTTTTATCAGCCTCATTGGAATACCACCGGTCTCATCCACAACACGCTGATCTGTCAATGTTGAAACACTTTTCCTCTTTGCACACAGGAGAGAAACAACCTGGAGAGACAAGAGAGGGTGGAATAGTTTCAACAGCCTCTAGAAAAAGTCATGAGTCACAGTTTAACAAGAACATTTAAAGCACGCTGCTCCATTCATGTGAGAACTCTAATCCCTGCTCGTGGCTTCACTCCAGGGACCCAGGGGTCTCTCCGTTAGCCTTACAGCTCAGACTACTCAAAACATCTCCATAAAACTATCAGACAACTGCCTCCAGATTCACTACAAATGTAGATGCTCTCCAGAGTTTGAGTGCTTCTAATCTTCATTTAATGCAATCAGCTCAGTTGTGCCCCTCATTGTGCACGGTGTGACTCTGCACCTTGAAAGTATCAAGACCCATTCATTTTTACAAAATCAGCCACATAAAGTTTGAATAAATAAAGAAATGAGCAAAACATTTAGAACCCAGATGACATGTCTCTTTCTGCTATTAGCTAAACATTTAATCACTGGCTCTGATTGGGATGCCCCGACTCTTTGAGCAAGCCTCTATCCCAAATTGACTCTTCGCTCATTTTATGCTTCATTTAAAAGAAGCCCAATATGAAGGGGTCAGTTTTGGCTGCTTCAAAAAAGGAGCCCAAAATGAAAAGGAAAATTTAGGCTACCACTTTCAAAAGTTGCCCAAATTTACCACTTCATTTCGGGCTACCTTTTGAAGTCCAAGCCCAATCCAAACCTAGTCTCATCCGAACCACATCCAAATCTAATCTGGATTTCTGGTCCAAACCTAATCCAAACCTATTCAAATGACTGGTCCAAAACTAATCCAAAGTTTATCCAGACGTCTAGTCCGAACCTAATCTGAATTTTATCCAGATGACCAGTGTGAAACTAATCCTGATTTCCAGTCCAAACCCAATCTAAACCCAGTCTGAATGTCTGGTCCAAACTACATCCAAATTTAATTTGGACCACTGGTCTGAATCTTGACTGTATGTCAAGTCAAACCCAATCCAAACTTTATCCAGACGTCTAGATCCGAACATAAACAAAAAATAATCCAGATTTAACTCAATCTTTAAGAGTTAACTCAATCTTAATCTAATTAGAATTTGTAATCTGTTCTGAACCCAATCTGAACCCTCTCTGAATGTCCAGTCTGAACCCAGTCCAAACCTAATCCTGACATCTGGTCCAAACCTAATCCAAACCTTATCAGAATGTCCAGTCTGAACCAAAATTGAACCCAATCCTGACCTCCAGTCTGAAACCTATCCAAACATCATCCACACATCTGGTTAGAACCCAATCCGAACCTTATGCGAATATCAGGTCCTAACCTAATCGAAACCTTATCCAAACGTCTGGTCCTTTCATAATTAGAACCTTATCCAAATGTCCAGTCCAAATTAGATCTGAGCGTCATCTGGATTTCTGGTCTGTACATAATCTAAACCTTATCCAGACATTTTATCCAAACCTTAACCATATCTTATCTGGACATCTGGTCTGAATTTGATCTTACCTAACGGAACCTGATCCGGACCTTGGGTCTGAACCACATTTGGAACCTAACTTGAACGTCTGGTTTGAACCCATTCAGAACCTAATACAAATGTCCCGATTTAACCTAATCAGAACCTTATCAGGACATCAGACTGGGATGTTGCTGTTTGTGTTAGACTCTCATATAACTCTTTAAACTCATTATTTTCATAGATATTCCTCTCATTTTATCCTTTATTTATTAATTCATCAAGTCATTCAGCCATTTAAACTTTCTAAATGCATTTATCAATTCCAGTGATTCATCCATTTATTTCTCTTTATCAAAAAGTTAACAGCAGCCTTTTTCAGCATTTTGCATTTGGCAGTTTAGCGCAAGCTTTTTAACAATTCATCCAACCCTAGTTAGACATATTTCATTCATTCATCTTTAGCATTCTGCATTCAGCAGTTCAGCGTCAGCTGCTTTAGCCTTTTGCATTCATAACGCGATTTCGTCAGAAATTGCAATTTTAGTTTAAACAAGCTGTTCACAAATCATTCAAATTAAGATTTTATTTCAATTAATGTTTTTGTGTTTTTGCCAAAACCTTGTATAGCTGCCCATTAACATGCTTTATTTTTAAAGCAAAAATAAATGCCTACAGCTAAAAAGTCACCCTGTAGGTTTCTAAATGTAAACACAGGGATGAAAGCTTTTAGTGCAGCAATAGCATGTCTAATAACTCTTAAAGAAAAAATTCATACCAGAGCTGGAGTTTGGTTCCAGAGGATTATTTCTTTAAACTTCTGCTCAGACAAACGACCTCTCTGACCATCACAGAGCATCAGGTGGAAGAGGGAAGTCTTTAGTCTGTGCACACTGCAGCTTCCACCATGGAGATGAAGTATCTTCAGTCCACTGAGAGGACTGCATAAAGTCCAGTTCTCCATGAGCCCGTCTCTGAGGGGACTCAGGTCAGAGACCAGCAGAGACAGCAGCAGTAGCCACAGCCTCATGGTGTTCAGAGAGAGAGCGACTGTAGGAAGCATGAAACAGACAGAAATGATCTTATCTTTACAGCTGTTTGCTCGTGTTGCTTTGAATATGCAAACACTGTGAATTAAGGCTCAGAGCTATTTAACAAAGTGCTGCCATAACAAAGAGGGACATTAAATAATGTAACAGTAAGTTCAACAGGAGCACTGTGATCATATTTTATGACTGTGATCATTGTGTAATGTCTACAAAGGTGAAAAACTGTATTTTAAAAAACAGTTTAAAAGACAAGTTCATATTCTAAATGTATCTTTTTATTCATACTTTCATCAAACTACAAAACTAACTGACACTAGATTAAGAGATTATATTTATCGAGGGGAAATAACAGAATCTGACGAACCTGTAACTTTCTCTGTTTCGACTTCAAACCGATGATTTCAAACTGGTATGAGTCTCTTTGAAAGAGATGCTGGGCTGATGTGGACAGAGTCCACATTGTCCCTGCTCTTTATAGATGCTCTAACAGTTTTATATGACCCTGAGCTAACCGTGCTAACTGTTCTTTGCATATAATCAGACCTGCAAACCTCTCTGAGGTCAAGTCAGGATGAGTCTCATTCAGCTAGCCGACGTTGAAGCAGCAGGTAAGAGTTTAAGCTTTTCTTTAGACCTAGAGTTTAAAAAGTGCTTAAATTCATCTGTTGTTAAGCAGTGACTGTGTTTTATGTGCAGAGAGGGATGATTTCTGGATACGGCACAATCATGGCCAACTCTTTGTCATAGACCTATCACTGTAGGGGTTTTATAGATCAGTTGTTCTCACAGTGATAAGAAAACATATTAATGCTAGAACCATGAAGATTTCAGGGTTTTTTGTGCATGTTCATTCAGCTTGTGAGCTAAAACTACACTTTAAACTTCTGCCAGAGATAAGATAAATTTAATAAAAGATATACCAAGAGGTTAACAAAGGAAATATGTATGTTTAATTCATTGTCACACCGCTTCATAATCGTTATTAAAAACAGTATGCTTCCCATTCATTTCCCCATCATAAAAAAAGTTAACTTTTTATGATCTCAGCTCCACTTTCCACCAAGTCAACTACAGAATTAAACAAAACAGAATAAAGCCAGAGCCTAATTAAGTATCATTTCTTGTGTTTTGACACCCAAAGACCAGACATTAATCTAAAAAAAAAAAAAGAAAAAAAAATATTCAAATGCAACAGTGTTTGGGTGAACACCGAAAAAATTAAATATTCAAGCTCTAAAAATTATTCCAGATCTTTAGAGACTTGCTGAAACGGTGAGGTCATCACATAAGGATTTCCTGAGTGTTAATTGACACGTTGGAGGGGCAGGCCTCAAACACCAAGGCCCATACCTCGGCCCTAGGACAGGCCTCCAGGGGGCTGGCCAATGAGAGGAAAGGGGGTTTATGGAACAGGGAGCCTTAAAGAGACAGCAGCTAAAGAAGTGTTTCAGACAGGGTCTGGAATAAGGGTTTTCTAAAACATCAGTGTGAGAAAAATCAAGGTTTTTTTAAGCAGTAAATCATGTCAAGATGCTAAGGGGGCACCAGAGGGACCAATAAGGAGTGAAAATGCACAATACCCCATCTTTAATGTCCAGAGTTTGTTGCTTTGAGCAGCAGCCTTGCCTCTGAAGTTAACTGATCAGTTAGCTACAGAGGCAAGGTAACTCTAGTTACTTGTTAGTGAGCAGCTCTACTGCCTCCACCTGCTAAATGATGGTACTGAAAATTCATTTATATCAATAGCTGAGGACAAACTGTAAATTGGCCTTGAATGCAAATGCAATTAAATGTCAAATACTTAATTTTTTTTAAATCACAGCCTAATTGGCCGTAAGAAAATGGGAAACACCAACACCACCTGCCAAATGAGCAACTACAGTAGAAGAAACGTGCGTGTGTTCGTCAGAGACAAAGCTCTGGAGATGGACGCCTTCATCGTGTCTCAGTCTGGAGCCGATAAAGAGAAGAGTTTGTCCGAACTCCCTGCTGATAAAAAGTTCACCTTCAGGGAAGACGCCGCATGTGTGCGTGTGCTGGCCTCTCAGACCCAGGATGTGCCGTGGGACCCTCAGCACTTCCTGTCTGTGTTTGTGGAGGACGAAGATGATGAGACCATATGTGACAAGATGATTATGAACAACATGGCGCTGAGGGCTCCCATTACTGTGCTGCTCTATGACGTGTAGATGGAGACCATCTTTCTCTGCACTCAGACAGACAGACGGAGGATCTCATCGTGCTGCTGTTGAGAGTAAATCTAAATAAACATGTTAAACTTTGTTGCTGTTGTCTCTTGCTTTGCATGTCTCCTTACATTCATACATTCACATTAATGTCTCCCACGTGTTGCTGCTACATTATGAGAACTGGGGGATCCAGAGTTTTCAGAGACTGATTTATGCTTTAATGACTTTGGGGTTCAAGGAGACCAGCTCCAACTCTTTTCACACACCTCTGATATTTTAAAGTCTCATCTTCCTCCTTCTCCCTCACATGGCTCTAAAAATTAAAATATGGAAATTGTCGCCTGTCACTGATAGTGTTGTTTGCTTTTGTGGCTCATAAAGAGAGACACTATCATTTATTACAAACTCCTGGAACTTCTCTTCCAGGTACTGAATGGTTCCTGTGTCCCACTGTTTGTGTTTCCACTGTGGGCCAAGGACCCAGGTGGATTATTTGAATCAGGCCAGTGATGTGTGTAGAAATAAAATATAAAAAAAATTGCAACACACTGCCAGACCAGTAGAGGGCAGTAAGAAAGAGGCAATGGCCATTCAGCAAAGAAGCTGAAGACAAAGGTTGAAGAGGTTGATAAGTAACCCCAGAACTAAATTTATCGCTTGTTTATGCAGTCACATAGCACCTTTAGTTTGCTCTTACAAGATTCAGAATTCAAATTTAAGATCCAACCCAAAGAAAAAGATTTCATTGCATTTTAAAAGATTTGGTTTTGGTTCTTATTACAACATCATCATCTCCCCTGTAATCTTGTTTAGGACCAGACTTTCCCAGAGCTCATTAGTAAAGTTTCATAACACTAAATGAGCGCATTATCAACAAAATGAATTGATTAAAGCCTCCAAAAACTCAAAGGGACGTACTCAGAATTTTCTGGCAGCTCTAAGATGTTAAAGGACCTCCTGCTAAGCATGCTGGATCCAGTTTAATTATTTTTGGATGACGCTCAAGGCTTCACTTTCACTCACTCAGATGCCTCAATACTACAGTGTTGAGTTTTTTCCTGTCTGCAAATATCCACCATTTTTGAACTGCAGTTCTCGATTTTATTTTGAACACTGTTTACTATTTCACTGAGTATTTAAAGAATGTGAAAGAAGAAGCAGGTAACACTGCCTGTGTGTGAATTTAAGAAATATTAGAACACCACAGTTTCAGTTTTAACTGCTATAAAAGCTGAAGCGTTGAGCTTTTTCTTGACAGCCGGGTGGATGTGATCCACTCTTTGACCAGCAGATGGCAGTAACCACTAACCAGAAAAAAATCAACTGTATGGACTTCAACTCGCCATGTGTGCTGACAGAATAAAACTTGGATTCTCTCATCTTCACCAGCCGTGCAAACAAATCCATGAACAGGTAGTTCCGTCAATATTTACTCCTAAATGTCTCGTCCTAAATGCAAGAATGTTTGGAATTAATAACAGCTTTTCTTTGGAGAAGAAGCTCAGAGTTTGATCTGGACAAGCCTGTTCCTGCTCTTATGTGGAAAAAAAAAATCTACATTTTTCATGTTTCATCATGTTTTGTTTTATTTCCAATAAAACAAAACACAAGATAACAAAAATATCTATCATGATACAACATCATTGATGAGATGAATTGCACAGCTTTCCTCCTCAACCCACATCATGCCCCCCCACCCACCCCCCAATAAATATATAAAAATAAATAAGTAAATAAATGAATAAATTTAAATTTAAAAAAATGGGAAAAGAGAAAAAAAAGAAAGAGTAAAACATTTCTGTTTTCTGGTCAAACTTCCTGTTTTATTTTGAAGTTCTTGCTCCCTGTGTCTAGTAGTGTGTTGCCCTCCTCCTTGACTGAACTCATTAGTTTCCCCTGTGTACATGTAATACTTTTCTTCTTTTTGTGTAGTTTTCTTTATTTTGTCAATTTGACTTAATGTTGACAAATTTAATTGAGATTGTTTGCACATGGGAACTCCTCTTAGTTGTTTGGCTTAACATGAAAATTTGTTGCTTAAAACAACCTGCAGACTGTTTTACGATCGTATAACTTCATCACTCTGAATGTTTTCAAAACATCAGTGAACTACAAATACAAAAACTGCGTACTTTTTTAAACGTAGAAAAAGAGTTTGACTGTTTTGTTCCTGAAATGATGTTGCTGTTTCAGCATGTGCCCCATGTACAGAGATATGGTCCTCATCCCAGAGCTCACCAGCTCAGCTGCCACGGCCATTATCTGTGTATTTCTCTTTCCCCCCACTGAAAACATTTGGATCATCGTTAAACGAAAAACAGAACAAAGGAGACCGTGAAGCGTTGAGCAGCTAAAAATCCTCTATCAGGACTGAATTGGAAGTTTCTTTTAAAGTTCAACTCTTGTGGTTAACTAACATTTATAGAGAGATGCTCAAAGCAGATTTGATGACAAATGAAACATGTTGCCAGCATCAAATCCAGATTGGACAGATGATCTCCAGAAATTAGAAACTTCTGGACCATTTTCTTTGTGCTGTTTTCACGTAGATATATCAATTTGAAGCCTAAATCTTGTTGTCAATTCTTTTGATCAAATATGTAGTTGTGGTCTAGAGGCAAAGCCTGTGAGGATCCAGGGAGGGGATTTCTTGGCACTGATGTTTTTATCCTCCTGCCTGTTTTTTGGATGTGTAAATGTCTGCCACACTCTTTAACATTTCCATTCAGTGTTTACGGCGTTGGAGGTAAATAAACGGCTTTGAGATGACGTGAGACCACCCCTTACATGTTCTGAAAGTCAAACAGTGTTTTAAAGTTTGTGGGGGCCGTTCAGCTCCAGTGAGGACGAGTCAAATACAAAAGCAAAGTATGCCGGCAGACAGACCACAAAGAGCAGGGGAATGCCGAGAGCTCCCTTGGGTGTCGCCATAAATGCCTCAGAGCCATTGTAAAGAGAATAATAGTTGTGTTTTCTCCTCCTCTTTCCTCCTGCAGAGAGAAACATCTGTGACGTTAAGATTGTGTTTGGAAGAAATAAGGAGGTGAAGGAACAGCATCTTTTTTATGCTTGTTTCATGGATATTTTTACCTCAAATATCAAAACCATGTTGAGTTAATATCAAGAATCCCCAGTTCTTTATTAGTTGAGATGTTGTGGAAAATGTCAAAAAAAAACACACATTGATAGTTTGTTAATAACTTAAAGTCTACATGTTTTTTGTTTTGTTTTTCAAAAAAGGTAATGGACAACAAACCAAATGTTAAACTAAACCTTTTTGATCAATTTATGAAAAAAGTATGTGCTAACTTCAAATATGATGCCAGCAATACGTTTTATAAAACTAAGGCCAAAACAACACAACAACACAACACAACACAAGAACTGCTGTCTGAGCCCTTCAAAGGGGAAGATAGGGAAAGGTTCATTGTTCTACGCATGGGCTTAAACTCTCATCCAGAAATCGTTGTTTGTGATCAGTTTGTTGCTGCGTGAACAAACACATGTGTAAACTGTAGTGTGCAAAGAAAAACCATATACAGTATGAACAATGATCCAGAGGTGAAGAGGAAAGACAGGTTGTTTGTTTAGTCTGCAGACCAAACAACCTGCATCAGATGAGATGAACTTAATCAACACACTAACACCTGTCTGTGACTTGTGCAGAGGAAGTGACCATCATGAATAACTTCACTACACACACTCACAAATACTAACCAGAGCATACGCATGCAGAGAGGACTGTGGGTGGGTGCTAACCCTCTGCTAAGAAGATGAAGTGGTCTGTGAAAAGGACAAAGGAATTTGTCTAAAGGTAGCTCAGATAGGTTCCTTGGTAAAAATAAATAAATAAATAAATGAATAAATAAATAAATAAATAAATAAATAAATAAATAAATAAATAAATAAATAAATAAATGAAAAATAAATAAATAAAATAAAATAAATAATTATATATTATTATATATTATATATAATTATATATTATATCATAAGGATTTTAACACTTGGCACATTTAGGTTTCAGTTGTTTTTTCTTGAATTGTCAAAACAGTCATAAAACCAATGAGATATCTGCAATGTCATTAAGATACTCTATATACCACAGAGAAGGGCCAGAAGAGAAGTCAAGTCTAGACCTCAACCCCATCCAGCAGAAAAGGTTGAGTTGGAAAGTAAAGTAGACAGATTTGTTGAACATTCTAAGGAAAGCGTTTGTCTTGAGCTGCAGAAAACATGAGATAGCATTTGTATTGAAGTTCTTAGGAAACATGGTGACACTTATCCAGTGACATGTGCTGCTTTAACTGAAAAAGGTGGACAAACCAAATATTGAAGTTGCAAGTAGATAAAAAACAGACTCACTTCATCTGATGTTTGTTGTGATCAGAGCAACCATCTTCGTGTTTGATAATCTTGATTGAAGGCAAAAGGGGCAAAACTTTCAGATCTGTCAGGTGTTCCAACAATTTTGGCCACCAATGCAGCTTATTTAAACTTTAACTCTCTAAAGTTACTGGACTGCACTGATATAAATAACTAACATATCTTTAAATGTTACTTCTTCGAATAAAAACCTTGAACTAAAATTATCTTCAAAATATGGAGACTTTACCTTCAAAAATCAACATGAAGATGGAAAACTGTTGATTCAGGGACTATTTCATCAAACTGACCTCAGGCTGAAGCATCTTTCTGTAGAGGTATTAAAGTCAAGCATATTTCCAACTCCTGGAACTCCTGACACAAGGACCCTGCCTCCTCAGGTTTGGAGAGGACACAGAAGTCCCGGTGTAACTACTGTCCTGTATCTGTTTAAAAGGTGATGAATTAATACTGTGAATTATTACTCCTAAACACATCATGAGACTAAATAAGCTGCTGCTTGGACATAAAGAGAAGTCACAGGAGGAGGAATGTCAGAGAACATCCAAACATGTTGTGTATTTTTTTTCTTTAACATCCACTTCCTGTCTCTGTCTCCATCATTTCTTCATCACTCCATCCTCTATCTCCTCCACCACCCTTAGTGTCTCCATGTCCCCTGCTCCTCTGAACAAAGCCTAGGGTCACAGAGGGTCAAACCCACTGGTGACATCTGCTAATTGTCCTGATGCTCCTGCCTCTCTGCTCTGCTCAATACCAGCCGCTCTGCAGGAGTCAGTGCAGCCACAGCTGCCTCCTTCAGCAGGAGCCTCCACAGGACCACCGACCCCCCCACACCAGACCCCACTGAACCCCCCTGGATCCTCCTTTACCCTGTGAGGAGCACTCACTGGGAGCATTAACAAACTATAAGAAATAATGTGGGTTTAAAGACGCGACTGTTACAGGAATTGTGGAGGTAATGGAGCCATTAGAGGCAGATTAAACCAGTTTTTCTCTTTTATTTCCATAAATCCTTTCATGACCCCTGAAAATGTATCCATAGTTTCTTCAGAGGTTCTGACGGATGGGATTGGATCTTCTTATTTCCTTAAGACAGTTTAACTTAGCTCCAAAGGCATCCTGATCATAATACGGTCTTTTATTACCTCTATACCTTATTTTCTTCGCCTGCCAGCAGTTTTGACGTTTTGAGGAATGATGACTTACCTCTATGTCTGACAAATGTATTCTGAATATTCTGTGAGCTTATTCCAGCTCTTTATCAGAGCCACATGATGTTAAAAACTGTGACAATTAACTGTTTCATCACTGCTGCTTCTGTTTAGTATAATGTAATGGAAACATATGAATCTAAATCCTTCCTCCTATAAACTCATCCAAACACACATTTGGTGCCTTTAAACTATGAGTGCTGCAAGTTTCAGTGAGTTGTGATGATTGAAGCAGAGTGTGTCTGCACAGCAGGACTCCAACAGATGTGACACCTCAGGGCTTCTACGGTACATGTTTATATGGCCGAAACTTTATATTTCATGCTTCCTTTACTGAACTAAATAGTTTAAATACGATAGTTTACAAAAGAAAGTCTGATATTTAAATTGATGTGCTCTTTTGTTTTACAGTCTCTTGTGGTCACTTAATGGATCCAAACTTACTTTATTTTTCATGTTAAAATTACGTTATGTTTGATATGTGAGATCAAGTAATGATGTCTGTACTACATGCTGAATTACTGAATGTGTGAAGTCATCTTGAGCCATGTCCTGCAAGAATGCCCAGGTTTGATTTGTTCCCTACTTATGAAGAGTTAAAGCGAGCCTTCAGGCTGTAGCTGATCCATGAACAGATCCACTCTGAGTCCATCCTTCATGAGGAACCTGAAACGATCAGATGGCCTCTCATAAACCTGTTTGTGGCTTCTAATTAAACTGCAGTGCTTTGTGGGTCCTCTGCTGCACTCAAACAGGACAAATGGCGCTTTGGAAACGAGGAACCAGCGTAAAAAGCGCAAACTTTCCCTTTGATGAGTCCATCAATTAGCATCACAAGAGAGCTTCACGTGTCCGAGCGGCGTAAAATCAAGCATTAGCAAATAATGACAAGCAGCGGCACAAAGAGGAACACGAAGAAGAAGAAAAGGGGCACATTTTAACCAGCTGCCCTGCAATAAATAACCCGCTCTGTGCCCCCCCAGCTGAGCGCGCGCATTTCCATTTTGAAGTGTCCACGCGGGGGTCCCACGGACTGTGCGTGCGCGAGGCAGGAATTGTTCCTGCAGCTTCATTTGGAAAACTATTAATGAAATGTTAATGTGCAGGCAGCAGGCGTGTGCGGAGCCAGGGGATATAAACCCGGAGGAGGAGAGGGGACTCAGACACTGACCTGCGTCCAGATCCACGGAGAGCTGACATGCAGCCTGCAGACAAACTTCCTCTGACCCACAGGACGCCTTTCTCCGTGGAGGACATCCTGGATCCAAACAAGTTTACTAAGAGGAGAGCCTGTGCTGGGGATGCAGAAACAACAGGTGAGAGAAGTTAACTTTACGAGTTTGGAAATTCGGATAAATAATTTATAAAATCACTTTTTCTAACTCTTCTGAAACAATCCGGTCCTCATCTGTATCGTTTTTCTGCTGATAAACCTAAAAAGTTATTTCTAGAATCCAGATAATAGCATTTTACTGTAAACATTAAAAAATAAGCATTTTTAATTTTTCAAAATGAAAAATATATATATACATTCGCAGAGAATATGGAAAGTTTTATATTTTGTCTCACAAAGCAAATAATTCCAGCAGGAAAAAGATTTATTACATCTGACTTCTTAAATTAAAACTCCCGTGTTTATACTGGTGCCTGTAATTTACTTCTTATCTCGTTGCTTATTGTGTCATGTTAAAAAAAATGTCATTTGTTCTCAATATTTTCCAAAACAAATAGTTAACCATCTTATCTGATGCCTACCCTCCAAAGGTAGCTTTGATTACCAGAGACACTAGCCAAATCAAGAAAGTCAGTCTTGCTGACATTTTTGTTTCCTTTTGTTGGTCAAAAAGGAAGTGGCAAAATAAATTTCTAGCCTGCTTCATCGCCACTTAAAATCTCTTCACAGGAGCTTTAAACATTCATCATAGGGTAGGTGTCAACAGCGCTCTGCAGAAACTAAGTTTTGTTTTCCACTTAAAAGAAGTAGTGAGATTTTGACACATTTATAAAACAAGATGGGAAAACTGATACTACCCAAAACATTTCTGACAGAAGCTTTAACAAAAAGAGTCCAAAAAGAGATAAACAAAAACAAATGCTCAGAAACTTTTAAGAAATACAGAGAAGAACATTTCCTCACTAAAAGTTTTATAAATTCTCATGTTGAAGTATAATTTTTTTCTTTCTCCTTAGTATTTCCACCCAGAGATGAACCCAGAGAGCAGCAGCATCTTCCTGCAAGTGGGGTCAGCAGCCCAGTTGAGGAGGAAGAGGAGGAGGAGGAAGAGACTCAGTGCTCAACAAAGTTACAGAGGTCTAAATCAAAACGCCGTCGTATCCGCACTGCCTTCACGCTGCAGCAGCTGCAGGTCCTTGAACACAGCTTCCACAGGTGTCACTACCTGTCGGTGCTGGAGCGGCACAGCATCGCCGCTGCACTGCGCCTCTCAGAGACTCAGGTGAAGATCTGGTTCCAGAACAGGCGCACAAAGTGGAAGAAGGAGCAGCAGCTGGGTACAGAGGTCCAGGAGGAGCACGGCTTCACATCTTCACCATCCTTCTCCTCTCATCCTCCTCTCTGCTCCTCCCTGAGCTTCAATCCTCTGTTCCCAGCCCCAGTCCACGTGTACCAGCCTCTGCCGCTGCTGCCGTACCAGCGCTACTATGCATGATGGGAAAATCTGCAAGATGATCAAACATAGCAAACCAACGGGCAGCCACAAAGAAGAGCTGCAAAAGACTGAGACTAAAATATTTTCTGACATGATATAAATTATTGTAATAAGCAAAGGCATTTTGATCCTGTAATATATAACTTTAAAATATTTTCTCTGTTGAAGGTTACAGTATTTTTGCTGCTCATGTTGACATTAAATTTGAATTTTTAAAATAATGAATAAAGATATTTTATTTTCATACTTGAGCTGTAAGTTTTTGTTTGTTGATTCAATTTAAAGTTTGGGATTTTTAAGCAAACTGTGCGTGCAGACGGGTTGGAGAGCCTGCTTCAGGATGAACTAAGTGTTGAGATCTTCGACATCACTTGTCAAACACATCCTCTGGGTTATATCACGCCGACTCTACGGAAAACTTTTGGAGCTGACTCATTTCCTTTTTAAGATATGTGTGTGTGTGTTTCTCTGATCTGTGCTTTCATTTAACTCCAGCTGTTTCCATTTATCAGTGATTGATTATTGATTTAAGTCTGTTTCACTTTAACCAGCCTGCTGGGAAAAAAAGGCGAGTTGAGGTGAACTTGATGTTTCATCTCCTTAAAATGCAGTTTGGATTTTTGATGATTAATCATAACATTAAGAGATCTTGGAGCTGGTTACAGCTGGACTAAAGATGAGGATAAATTCATTATTTTTTGCTTTTTTTTGAGTCTTAAACTTCTCTCATTGTCTGACTCAGTGCTACAGACATGTTTGAAGGGATCAGCAACCCTGACGTCTGGGAATAAGAGTACGTGCCTAATTACACACAGATGTGCCCAAGAAAAGGACGTGAAGATAAAGATTTATAAAGATCTTTCTGTGTAAGAATGTCAGGATGACCTCTTAAATCACTCGGATCATGCCTGCCTTTCTTTTTCACAAACACAGAAACACACTCTAAACTCAATTTGAGACCAGTTAAATGAACCTAAGGCCCCAGCAGAGGGACCATGTGGATACAGGCCCCTTAGAAATTTTTCTCCTCCTAACCTGGGAAAGAAACAAGATTAACAAGGGTTAAATTCAAAGCGTGACATTATTTAAAGCTCCTGTGCCTTCATTTTCATCATTTCATTTGACACCTACCCTCCTACATTGGTCCTTTAAAGAATTAAATAATCTTTTTTTATTAAACTAAAAAGAGGCAAATGAGATCATTAGATCTTCTTCTTCACTGAGAATCTCTATTATTAGTTTCAGTCAGTCTCATGACCACCCGCAAACTCTTCACAGGAGCCTTAAAGCCTCTTTGTGAAACTTGATTTCTATCCTCTTCTAGATGGTCAATGGATACATAGTTTGTGTACAGTCATTGAGGACAGCCTTGTTGGACTGGAGTTGTGTCTCAAAATTAAATTCCTGATAAACTTTGTGTTTTTACTCTAATTTTTTTCTCACAATGACTCACTACTTTCTGTCCAAATGCTGCTGAAAGTCCACATGTATCTGGTCCACTTTATACCTGCTGTATGACTGGCAGACTAGTGAGTTCACCAACTAGGAGGTGAATTAGTGACACCTGGTGGACTGGGGTGGAATAGCATGGCAGGATTGGATGCACTCATTAAAATGTGTGCATTATGGATACAAAAAACAGCTGCAAAAAAAAAACAAAAAATCTTTACATGTTGACTATCTTATCCAATGTTTTAAACTCAGATAAAAAGATTTACTTCTTATTTGCTCAGGTCTATATTAATTAAATCTGTCAGACATTAGACTAAACAGCTTTGAGGAGTTGGATCTTTGGTCCGGGGAAAAATACATAACCACCCTACATATCAACGTTCTGACTCAGTGTTAGCTGTGCAGTGACTCAAACAGACCTGCTAAAATGTGTAACATTTTCCCTTGAATGAGTAAAAACTTTGCACATTTAGCAGTTTGTAAAACACGCAATTGGAGTTTGAACATTCTGCTTTCCAAAGACAAGGAGTTGACTGTCTTAAGTAATACTCTTAAGCAATGTAGATAAAGACAAAACATTTCATAACACATTAATGTGAGACGAGGTCTCTGCAGGGTCAGCGAGCATTACCTCAGTCATAAAAACGATGAACAGATGTGAGAGATGAGGTATTTATTCCTTGATGAACAAACTGAGTCATGATGTTAAGTCAGCAAAGGGACACTTTATCCTCTTCTGACATCTTTCAGCAGATGGTTAGTGGTGATTATTTCAAGCCAGGGTGTCCAAAGTGTTTTCAAAGAGTTTTCAAAGAGACATATGATTTTATGATACCAGATGATCAGTGGTCAGTTTTTTGTAGTGTTACATGTTGCATTGACGTCGGCAAACTGCTCCTTCTTCAGGGAAATGTTCTCCATTAGGAGGCAGTATGAGGGAAATATGTCAGAATTATTATTATTATTTTTATGGCAGGATCAGGATTTTATCAGGATTGTTTTTCACATTCAAATTATTTTGACCTGAAAACATTTTTAGCCCCACATACTTCTTCTGTACCAATTTTTGTACTTTCTGCTCCATTTCATAACTTGAATCTAGTCTTGTGTCTTTTAATGTGTCTTAACCTCACATTTTCACATCATGATAGGTACATTAATTTAAAGACATCAGCAACTTGAGAGTTGTTAAGTTTCTGCAGAGTGTATAGAGCTTTAGCTTTATACAAGTAGCCTCTTCACAGTCCAGATGTAGTTTGGTGAGATGTTACTAGGTACACATTGTTTTGGTTTGTGACCATGACAGAAAATGTAAGTGTACACATCATTTAAAACATGATTCATCTGATTTAAGGCATTTAAAGACTTTAAAATTATTGAAGTGCACACAAAAAAATTCTTCTGGTTTAAGAGAACTGTATTTGAATTGGGACTTTTTTGTTTTTCTTTTGTCCCTCTTCTGCTGCTGTCTCTTTAAGGCACCCTGCTTCACAAACCCCTTTCCTCAAATTGGCCCAGCCCACTGGAGGCCCATCGGGAGTGAAGCTAGGGTAAGGCCTTGGTGTTTGAGGCCCCTTCCTCCAAAGTGCCATAAACCAGTTAGGTGATCTTTATCTGGTGAACTCATCATTTAGCAAGATCTCATGAAGATTTTGTTTTATTTTTATTTTTTGCCGATACACAGTTTCATGCAGTCTTTGTTGCTGTATGGCCCTTATTGGATCAAACTGTGGTGACCTAGATGTAAACTCGCACACCCACCATCAGGCTCCTTGTGTTTTGTCTGATATCAGAAAGCAGAAAGAGCTCATGCTGCTGACCCCATGAGGTGTTCCATCACTCTCAGCCTGTGCTGTCACATACCATCAGTCACCTCCTCTGTCTGGGCACTGTTCACTCCCTTCTGCATCTGAATGAGACCCCAAAGAGGGGCTGTGGCAAAGCGCCCTGATTAAACTCAGTTGATGGAAACTATTTAGACATTTTTGGCTCCAGTTCAGTTTTTGTTTACAGCTCACTTAGCTGCCTTTAACAGCACAAATCTATGCATTAAACCAATTTTCATTATTAGACAGAGGAAAAAAAGTTTTCTTGAACCATGCGAGGCTGCAGCTGCAGAATCCAAACATTTCTGGCAAGGAAAAAATGCACTGAAGATACTTTGGGTTGATTTTTTTCAAATGTAAGAAGGATGTTGTACTTTTGAAAGTCACAGACTCTTAAACAACAACATGTGTGTTTCCACATTGTGCTTTCTTCTTTAATCTCCTTAGGATCCAGTAGGAGGCAGCCACATGTCCCAGTGTTTATTTTCTCTGCTCAGATGTAATGTAAAGCCTCTGCTTGCTTTAAAGAAGTCTGGAGCTGTGTTTTCTATTATTTCATTTTCTCTCAGAGCTTTAATCTCAGCCTGTGGTTAAGTCACGTCCTTGTTCTTTCAAACAGCTACAAACCCGATCAAACCTTCTGTCTTTAATGATCCGTCTCTCTGTGTTTTGTTTCCTCCTCTGTAGGAATGTCACATGTGGCAGATGCTCCTCCCCTCTGCTTAGAGATGGGTGAGGGGAAAAGGGGGTGAAGGGCCTGGAGGGAGAGATGTGCCTGTGGAGTGTATGAGAGAGGAAGAGGAGGAGGGAGCTGAAGAGGCAGGGAGGTGTGCTGCTCTGCTCTGCTGGAGAAAATCCAGACAGATGAATTTCCTCCACTCGACCATGAGGCTGCTTTAAAACTTCAGCTCGCAACATTTTCTCCTCCTCTGCACACTGACTGCACACCAGAGAGGAGGAAGTCCTCCAGACCTCCACAGGCTCATCCTTTTGTTCTCTCTTTCTACTTTAAAGATTTTTTAAACAGGACCTCAAAGTCTGGAGACCTCAGACGGCTGAATCTGTGCATCTGCAGGTCAAATGTTCAAGCAAAGTTATTTAACATCTGGTTTTGTCAGATTCTGAGTTTCCTGGAGCTGTTTTAGTCTGTGCTGTGCTCTGCTCTAACTGGAGAAATGAGGACCGAGGTGTTGGTGGTCCTGCTGGCTCTCGGTCTGAGCTGTGCTCTGGTCTGCACTGAAGATGATGTGAAGGACGACAAACTTCAGGTGAGAGAAACCAGAGAAGCAGTGAAGACTGACAGAAGGCAGAGAGAGGACGAGGCGGGGGTTGAAATGTCAGATGAGCCTGCTGAAGTAGAGGAGCAGACGAAACCAAAGAAGAAGAAAACACCTGAGGAAATCGAGGCAGGTGAGTCCGGACTCAAACAAACACAGTTAGAAAAGGTTAATTTGACTTTTCATGTGCCCAAATTTACTCATTTGATCTGGTTTTTTTTCTGTTAGATTGAAGACATTAGTGTGATTATAAAACAAAACATGCCCTTTATGACTGGCAGGTTAGTTGATCACTTGCAATTACATTTGACCAGATAAATTCATTCAAATCTGTTAAGGATAGCTTGGTATTTTTTTTCAACATTTTTATATGATGAGAGGTATAAAACTGAGCATTTAATTATATTTTTAAATGCATATAGGAAATTGAGCACATAATAGACCAGTGAGAGATCCTCAGGTGCCCTAGAGTTAATAACATCTGCAGGCTGCAAGTCTGAGTGTGGTCCTGTGTGTTCAGTGCAGAGCTTTAAAGCAGGAAACTGTGGTTAATGAAGACAGATGCTTTTAGTTAATCGAGTTTGACACACACGTTTCCCTCCATCTTTAGAGACTGGTGTGCATGAAGTTTAACCAAAAACATGGAAATCAAAGTGCCAGAGTGCCCCATCGTGCCCCAGAGGCTGCACTCCTTGTAACAGCGGTCACTGGTTTGACTTTCCCTACTCTCTCCTCCTTCTCTTCATTAAAAGTCAGACTTTCTACTGCCAGAAGGAAACACCCATCTGAAGTAAAAACCCGGTTTCTGTTTTTTTTTTTTTTTTTTTTTTTTTTTTTTTGTTAAAGGAGGAACATCATTTCTTGTTTTGTAAAGGCAGCATTAGGCAGCTCTTTAAAGGCACTGTGAGGACTTTCTGTTTGGTAGTGTTTTTTTTGGGATGAAGACTCCGTTTCCCATGAGCACCACCACCCACTGTGCTAAAGACGTGACTCTTGCCAAGGTGTGCGTTTGTTTTGGAGAACAGATCTTCTTAAATAACTCTACTTTTCTTTGTTAGAGACTACTTTTCCCTTTTTTAGTTATGTATTGCTATTGTTTAAAACATGAAAATGATCAAACTTTGTAAACTCAGTTTGTAGTTAAGTGTCCAGAAGGTGAGCAGACTATCTGTTTCATGTTACTACATTGAGACATGTCAGTAGCTTGAGGGATTGGACTTGATTTCCCTGTTGAAAATCCGTCCCGCCCATAAATACTGAGATATAATATTCATAAATAACAAATTTTTGTTGCTGATAATCTCATTTAAAATGTTGGATCATGAACAGACAGGTATATAAAGGTGAGACTAGCTTAACACCACTAAGAGAGTCCAAACAGTGACTTTAAAATTGGCTACCATTGAGCAGCTGTTTCCTGGACACTCATTAGCCTCTGGTCCAAGGTACTAATTGGCGGATTTTTGAAGGTGACCTTTAACCTTTGTTTTAAGAACACTAAGTGGCAAACAAACCTTAAAAAGACACTTACGAGAACCAAGAAACTGAGGCTCTAGAGTTTAGATTGGTTAGTGTTTTGGGCACCAAATAGTCATTGCTCCAGGAACTTCAAGTGGCAAAAGAACCTTTAAGAGGAACTTAAGGGTACATCAAAATTCAGATTCCTTTAGTTTGTTTCAGCTCCAGTGTTTAAGCAGCCCTTAGCTTTTGCTTTACGAACACTTAGCACTAAGTTAAACTAAAAGGGTAGTTTAAAACTCAAGCTCCAGGGTTTCCCGAAGCCTATATTTAAAGGTCTGCTTCAGCCCATAAGTTTTAAGTTGACCCATCAAATTTGTTTTAGTGTGAGGCATAAATCTGCAGGTTTAAATATGATATTTTCTGACCTTTCCTCCTCTCTAAGCTCTAAGCAGCCAAGACTCTTATGGTACACAGACGGGAAAGGCTGCAATCAATCTCTGAGGCAGGAAAACACTCCGTTTAAACTCTGTTATCTGAAGAACTCTGACTGTCTCCATTTCTCTCCAGAAACAACTCAGTTTCTGATGATTTACCAAGCGCCTCAGCCAACTCTCTCAAAAGAAAGGGTGAAAGCAGTAAAAAAAAAGGGTAGATGTTGATTTAGATTGAAATTAGGGAAAGTATCCACCAACAGAAATGGAAAATGTCTCAGCAAGTGGCCTCGGCTGTCTGAAAGCTTCAGCCTAGACTTAAACAAGTCATTCAGTCTGTTTTTCTGTCATATGGAAAGGAAAAGTCAGTAAATATAAGTCAACTAGTGCCCCAGGTTTCAAACTTCTTACAGTTTGTATCTGTACATCGGTTCATTCATTCCATATATCTAACTAAACCTGTTAACACTTGATGTTAATCTGAGCTTTAAAGAGGGGTTACCCTCCTCAAACACTATGGCCTGCCCATAGCTCCACCCCTAGAGGTCCTCCAGAGGACTGGCTAATGAGAAGGAAAGGGGTCTGTTTAACGGGGACAGCAGCCGAAATGTAGCATTCAGACAGAGTCTGAAATAAGGTTTTCTAAAGCTCCATAGGGAAAACATATGCGATTTTTGTAACTGTAAATAATGCAAAGCTACTATGGGGGCACCAAAGGAACAGAATTAAGACTGAGAAAGCAAGATACCCCCTCTTTAAGTTTGGGTTAGCCATTTCTAAGTAATTAAAGTTAAAAAAAGAGACAGAATACACAACTGAAAAGCAGTTTTGGGCTTATTTAAGTCACATAAGTTCTGTTAACACTTATCACTTCTTATCATTTGAGCTTGAGCAAAATGGTAAAGCATAAAAAATTTTGAGAAATGAACTCTGGATTCAGGACACTCAGTCTTTTTTACGCACTCAGTGTTTTTAACCATACAATCAAAGCATTGTTTGTTCACCGGATGACTTGCATGTCCAAAACCAGGACACCAGAAGACTTTTGGGTTTTGTTTGGATAGAAAATCTCTGAGTGATTCAGGGATGACGGAGCAGAAACATCCAGCTGGAGGTCTGACATTTTCTTGGCAGCCTGACTGCAGTGCTGCTCCCATGACCTGCTCTCCCTGCCAGGAGTCCAGGTTGTGGAGTGAACTGTAAAAACTCTCAGCAGCTTGTTTTATCAAACACAATGATCAGAGAGTACAAGGAGTGTGGCGTCTGTCTGCGCCTCACTTCTGTCCACTAAACAGACACATCTGTGAAAAAACACAAAGTCCGAGCTGCAAAAATATTTCCACTACGATTTTTTCCATAAGTGAGCAGACGGGATTTACGAGGGGACCTACTTTCAGTAGCACTCATGCATCAGCTCTGACTGATGTTCACTTTCCGCTGCATGAAGCAAAACCACAAACCAGAGCAGCCGGAGCCTCTCGTGTGGCTGATTTCAGTTACATAAAAGGCCATAATTAACCAAACCTGGAGCTGAAACGGTTTCTCATGTCTTTAAAACTTTGTTTGGGAAGAGTCTGCTGAGTCTGCAACATTTTCATCAGATCTGTGTCACGGTCATATTTAAGTTCGAAGTCTCTGTTTTTTTTCTGCACAGACAACTTGGAGCTAGTCAGTGCTGGATTGATCTCCTTTTTCTGTGTAGCTGTTTAAGTTGTTGTTTGGCTCTTTTCCTCCTAAACCCCAAACGTTAAGCTCCCATTAAAGGAGTATTTCCATAGTTTTGGACTTAGGCACTACTTCTGTTCACATACATATAAACCAGCAATGGGTATAAACAGTTTTAGAACAATGTGTGACCTGTTAAGGTTTATCAGTGGGTGATGACGTGTTGAGTATTTAGAGAAAGATGCTCTGTAGAAATCAGCTCTTCAGGGAGCTCAAGTTCTGGCTTCACTTTTAAAGAGTGGTCATGTTGTCTGTCTTTTATCTAAGTGATAACATGGAGTGAACCCAAGACTCCTGGGGCCTGCTTACACTGGGTTGCTGTATAGCTGGGATTTTGTGACTCCAGCAAGAAACGATGTAAAAAATTATGCTGGGGTTAATGCTAAGCTAGGCTGACCTTGTCCTGATTTTATCCAACCACAGGGTTAAGATAATCTTCTGTCCTCTTAATTAGAAATATGGCATAACTCTTAGGACATGACAGGTGTGTTTCTGTTTTTAGTTTTTTTTTCTTTTTTTTAACTAATGGTAGCTTTCTCCATCTTTTTCTATTCTTAATGCTAAACTAAGCTAAACACAAGTTCACTCAAACTTAATTCTTAGCCAACAAGAATGTGAAAGTTTTATGTTCCATTGAATAAAGAAAAAAAAAACTTGCATCAAAACACAGATTTAAGGCAACAGAACTGTAAAAAATAACATAACTTTGAAAGACTGCCGTTTGGTTCTGACAGCAAATCTAGGGAAAGGAGTTTTTCACCTGCTTAATTCTTGCTTTTTCGAAGCGTGTAATGTTATTTCAGCCAACCTCAGATGACTGACAGTGTTAGAAAGTGTCTGCCAGGTACACAGCAGGTGAGTAATGGAGTGGCTCTCATAGCCGTGTTGTGTTTAAGGACTGGTGGAAAATCAGGAAACATGTCTAGCAGAGGAAAACAAGCCGCCCTCTGTGTCTGGAGATTGTTGCATAACGAAGGTGGATGAAAACTCTTTGAAGATTTCTCCTCTGTAATGTTCAGTTCATGAAACCTGTGATTTCATACTTTTAGGGTTAAACACAGCATCTCATTAGAGACTCAGGGGGGCGTTCAGGAATACTGGGCTGATTGCAGATCAGATTGTTTGAGAGAAGACGTTCAGAGGTCGCCCACATTCACCCATTTGTTTACATCTCTGTCGGACATTTGCTTTGGATGCACTTTAAAATATTTTGTTTCACAACAAACCATTGTTTGATTATGTTGGTATGATTTTGGGTCTACTCCAGCTCCCAGCAGTGAAACATTTTGCTGACCTTCTTTTTGTTTCAGATCTTCAGATACTTTGTGAGCTCTTCTATATATACTATAGTTTGTCCATCATATACAGAGCAACATTTGCACTGTTGGAGGAGCAGCTGTCTGGGGATGTCATTAGATTTTGGCTCCAGTGTTGTTTTTGTTTGACTTCAGACCAAAACCAACCAAAGAGGAGTCGGAGTCCTCTTTCAGAACCAGGTCCAGCTGCTTTACGTGTTATGGCCTCAGTGTGTGTCTACGTTTCTGTTTTAATTGGTTTTGAATGAAGCTATCTGGAAAAGCATTCATGCTAACAGACACATAAAGACAAAGTACAGAGAAACATTTGGCTGAAAAAGTCCATACAGCCCTATTAAAGAGCCTAAACAGCTGCTTTATGACACAAACTCTTCATAAACACACATCGTATTTACATGAGTAACTGCTCCTTTGTTTTATCGCCTCTCTGAAGCCAGAGCAAAGAAAGCAGCAGAGAAAGAAGCCAAAGCAAAAAAGCAGAAAGGCCCAAAGCCGACAAAGAAGCCAAAAGCCCCGAAGCCCACCAAAAAGCCCAAACCACCAAAGCCAACAAAGAAGCCCAAGGCGCCCAAAGCCACCAAGAGACCAAAGACAACAACCACAGCCCAACCAGACACTACAGTCCAGTCAGGCACCAAAGAGCAAACAGACACCAAGCGCACGTCTCTGGAGGAGGAAGAGGAGAGGCTGATGATTGAGCTCGGCTGGGACACATGTATGTATTCTTCAAATTCAAGGATTTCATTCAGTTGTTGAATCAAACTCTGAATGAGACTGATGGAAATGGAGCATGGGCTATTTGATGTCTTAGTAAGATGTTTAAACCTCTTATGTCTATAGTGCATTTACCCCAAAATACAAAATGTATTCAACATATTTAATTGCAATTCAGCATTTTATCTTGAATATTTAAAGCTTTCTCCTGTCTTTTCATGGCTTTAAGAGACATCTAAGTTCAAGTTTTTCAATCTCTTTGCAGTATTTCGACCTGTGACCCCAAAGAGTCCTGATACTTGGGTGGAGCCTGTTGAACCAGACCTGGGTGAGTCACTAGTTTTTGTTAATGACAGAATTTTGAAGTAATAAATGCAAGAGGTCTGGGAACTTTGGGAGCCTGTTGGTGTGAATGTGTCTCTGTGAGCGACCCCGTAAACTGGAGACCTTCAGCTGAACGTATCAGTGGATATCTATTTACATCAGCTGTTGAAACACAATAAGTCCTCGGGAAAGCATCCTAGTTTAGTTTTTGATTCAAATATCCAAATCTCCTCATCAGATAAGTGTTTCATGATAATATGAAGATATCTGGGAAGGATGCATCCCATTGAAAATGAAGCCTCTAAAACTAAAGCTTCTATGGTGTCCTCTTTGCAGAATGAACTTCTCCTTTGTTGTTTTACTGCCCTCTACTGGTCTGGTGGTGTAGTGCAATTACTTTTATTCATTCTCCATACATCACTGGTCTGATTATTGTTGTCTTTATGGGACTTTAGGTAGACAACAACAGGCCACATGAACTGAAGGTCACAAATAGCAGAGAGCTGTGTTTTAATAACAGCTTGAAATGTGGATGGATCATAGTGATTAAACCCTTTGGGATAAAATATCATGACCAAACAGTGAGAAACTGACTAAACAGCGAAAACTGAAAAATGGCCTTACTTTCATCATATTTTTCCTCCATCAGAGGAAGGTATGTTATGGGAAACAGCTCCTGCAGATGTTCTCCATGTTTCTGGTGTGCAGCTGTAAAATCTGTTGTTCTTCCAGCATCGAGGCATCATTAAATAAAGATGACGTCCCAGAAGAACTAAAGGCTTTTTCAGCCTGACCTCTGCTTTTAGAAACTACCAAGAGACCACACCACTAACAGAGAAAATCCTAAAATCTGATTCAAGACCATTTTATGGCTGAAGAGACATTTTACAGGGTTTAGGTTGACCAGATATGAACCCGTATTTAGTAAAACAACACTACAGCCGGAATGAGGCAGCAGGGACAGAGGCTCTATCTCCTTCTCTAGCCTAAACCCTAAGCTCTGAAGTCTTGCAGACTTTTCATGCATCAGATGTGTGGTGTTAGGGTCCATGGGGGAACTATCCCTTACATACATTGTATGCTTGAAAACACATCTCTTCTCATTTGTAGCATGCTGACTTGTCTCTTTCAGACAAGTGACTGACTCTCTCAGTCAGCCTGAGTCAGACTTCTGTGTCTACTTAACATGGACTCAGTGAAGCCAAAAGTTTAATGACGCTTTTTATGACAGAGCTCAGACGTTCCAGCAGGTTACCATCAGAGTGGTGAAAGATTATGCTGGGAAGGATGTGAAAGCTTCCAATTTCAGGGAACTGCTAAACTCCATGAAAGAGATTTATTCAGTTAATGGACCTACAAGTAAATACAGACAGAAGACTAAGGCAGAGACTTAACCTTAAATGCTCCTGTCTACTGTTTCCCAGGTTTTTACTCTGCAGATATATTTCCTCTCTGATGTTTCTGGACCTCTGTGCTGATAAAAATGCTGCTGTGCAGTTTTTTCATGATGCTTTATTGGAGCTATTAAGTTGAATGTGAGCTGATGTCTCCACAGTGCCTGGAGGATACCCAAGAAAAGAAGCTACAACCACAGAGGTCATCATGTACATTCCAGGTACCCTCGCTTCTAAAACGTGTCTGTTCTTTACCAGAAGACATGATTGGAAATCGAAGTTTTGCCAAAAAAAATACTTTTATATGCTAACCCATAGTCGCAAATACCAATTCGACAGGACTTGTGTGGTTAAATGTCTTTTTTGTGACTCTTTTTCAGAGGAAACCACTGTCGTCCCGTATGTTGGCCCGTGGTATGAAGAATATGACTACGCTGACCGTGAGTCACAATGATTTCTACCACACACACAAGCTTCAGTTTGTTTGTGGCATCAGGATGAGTTGTTTTCTGTGTCTGATTATTTCTTTGCAGTGGCTGCAAAGAAACAAGAAGAGGAAGAAGAGAGAGCGAGGAAAGAAAAAGCAGAAAAAGGTTTTTATTTTTCTCTTGCTCAGTTTAAGGATGACGGATAAATTCACTTTAAAAAGGGGTCACTGTGTTTTTTGTAGTCTTTATTCCGTCCCTCTGGTGCTCCTGTAGTGTCTTTACATGGTTTACAGCTCAAATAAACCTCTATTTATTCCACTGGTGTTTTAGAAAACACCTAGTCTCACTTTAGTCTCTTTAAGGCTCCCCACTCCAAAAACCCCCTTCACTCTGATTGGACAGCCCTCTTTCAGTCAGAGCTATGGGCAGACCTTGGTGTTTGAGGCCCAACCCTTCAGTGTCTGAAGCAGTTGGGAAATCCCGATGTGATAACTTCATCATTCCAACAAGTCTTATGAAGACTGAAGGTCTCATGTAGATCCTGTAAAGATCTCATGTAGAGCTCATGCAGAGACTTTTACAGATTAAATTCCACTAACATAGAACAAAAACAGAAACCCAATAACAGCCAATCTGTCCCACAAGTGCTTAAGTGTTTGTTTATAACCAACAGTAATGAGAATAATGGGTCTCGTAGGCGGTAAAATGGGAGCAGAGAGGAAGACTCTCTAACAGCTGCTCTGATCAGAGTCCCTCAGTGGATTTTTGTATGAGGCTCCGAGTCCAGCTGGACGATGTTAAAATGATCTCAAACACAGCCAGAGAGCAGTGTTTGATAACCATCTGCTCAAGTGTTACTCAACATTTTGGCATTCTCACTTCAGTCAAATTAGAAGTCCCAGAAATCTTTTCTGGATCCAAACAGCATGAAGAAATTAACTCCTGCAGACTCATCTGACCCACATTTCACTCCAGGGGGAACCAGGTCCACTGTATCAGCACATATGGAAAGATTTTGTGTGGCGGCGGTCGATTGGAAAGCAGAGTCCATGTAAAGAAAAACATGTCTGACATATTGTTTTGTCGTTACACTGTGAAGCTGAGCGGCTGAGGAAGCAGTGGGAGGAAGAGGAGGAGGAGAGGCTGAGGCAGATGGCCGTGCCCGTTGAACCGAAAAGTAAGATGAGAACCGAGTTTGTTGAAATGTTTCCACAAGTCTGAAACACAAACATGCTTACAGCTTTGCTGCTCTGGAATCAGAAACTTTCTAGATCCTGTTTTTCTTTTCTGTCCCTCAGAGTGTCCTCCTCTGGGTCTGGAGTCTCACCGGGTGGAAGAGGACCAGCTGCTGGCCTCCTCTCAGTCCCATCATGGCTTCACGGCTCAGAGAGGACGCCTCAACATGCAGGTAAACACTCATCTTCAACCAGGAAACATCAGGAATCTAGCTTAAAGGTATAACGCAGCTTTTTTGTTCTGCAGGGCTCAGATAATGAAGAGGACCTGTACGGAGGAGCGTGGTGTGCAGAGCCAGAGGAGACTAACCACTGGTTTGAGGTGGACGCTCGCCGGGAGGTGGAGTTCACGGGAGTCATCACTCAGGGGAGAAACTCAGATACAGTGTAAGCTCTGCTTTATGAAATACGTCCATTAATGCTTCTTTAGACAAATCAAATGGAGACTTGACTCCCATCGTCTTTCCAGAGAGGATTTCGTGTCCTCGTACTACGTGGCCTTCAGTAACGACAGTCGGGACTGGACAACACTGCATGACGGCTACGCCGAATGGGTACCAGGAGCTTTGAAGAATTAAAGTTCAACAATAAGACATGAAGCGGTGATGACTGACTCTTTGTTTATCTGATCCTCTCTGCAGTTGTTTTACGGGAATGTGGACAAAGACACGCCAGTGATGAGTCAGTTCTCTGCGCCTGTGGTCGCACGCTACATCCGCATCCTGCCTCAGAGCTGGAACGGCAGCTTGTGCATGAGAGTGGAGATCCTTGCCTGTCAGCTGCCAAGTGAGTACGACAAAGAAACAACACCAGGCAGCACAGATAGAGTCTGAGCCTAGATTTATTCCTCAGATTTCAGCGTTTCACAGGTTTCTGAAGCCTCCCTGAGCTCTCATTCCTTTAAAGCAGAGATTCACAGCATCCGAACTTTTGCCAAAATCTGAGCAAGAAAAGTGTTATCCAACGAAAGTGTGTTTCACAACACGAACTGAATAACCTCAGAGTTAAAACATGCATTACATAACTCTGACCCATGAAAGCTGCTGAGTTTTTCCACCATTACCAACAACCTGCAGGACCAGCACTGCTAAAACTGAAATCTAAGCAAATATTTATGTCTAGACTTAATGAGCCACAATCACCTGAAAGTTTTATAAAATGTCTTATTTTAGTGCATTAAAAAATTGAGTAAAAAATATGCCAATGAGGTAAGAAAAATGTATTTGTTTAGTTTCTTGCATTAATAATAAACTCTTATTTTAAGAAACTTAGCACAGACATTTTTTTTATCCCATTGAAAGACTTTAAGCAATCAGGTGTCATTTTAATCTTTTGATATCTGTGAACTTTTATCTGATATTTCTACAATTTCTTGAACCAGGAAAACCTCTCTGAGATTGAAAATCTCTTTTGAAAGAATGTCCCAGTGATACTAGCAACAGCAATGTTGGAAAAAAATTATGTACAAAACTTTGAAGACATCAACATATTCTGGATCACAGGACAGAAAGTCCCTGGTCAAAGCATTTAAAAGCTGAAGTATCGTCATCCAACTCCTTCAGTCTGCACCAAAACTTCAAGAGAGACTAGCTTACTTAGACCTAGGGATGGGTACCTTTCACATTTGAAACGATACGGTACTGATGCCGGTACCTTGCAATCGGTTTTCTAACACAACGGTACCAATTTTCGGTACTTTTTTTGTGTTTAAGCGGCAACAAATATCAATTTGTTTGATAATAAAATCTCAACTTTTGTCAAATCAACATATCTATTCTTCAGTATATAAAGTTGCAATGCTGTGTTCATGCCCAGCATGAAAACTCACCTACTCTTCCAACCCCTCACTGCCAGATGTGTTTTGGTACCCTTACATGGTACCTTTCAATTTTCTGTGAATAGGTACCAGTATTTTTGACAGAATTCGGTCGGTACCTTTAAAAGTACCTAATTCAATACCCATCCCCACTTAGACACAAATCCTCCTGCAGAGGATTTGTCTTAAAACTCTTTTTTTCCCCAGTTTTAAGATGCTATCTCTGAGGACAGAGGGCAAAATCAGGTTAAGGGGCCAGATTACAAAGCTAAGACTGTAGCTTGCTGCCTTTTTCAAATGAATTAATAAGAGACAAGCAGATGTAGGGTCATCTCCATTGTACTCAATCTTTTAATAATACGTAAGGAAAGAATGATCCAGAGCGTTGTTTCTTTCAGGCAGCTATCAGAGTGAGAACGAGGTCAACCCCTCAGATGACCTGGACTTCAGACACCACAACTACAAGGAGATGAGACAGGTCTGATTGATGAGACACAAATGGCTCTGATAGCCCTGTGGAGATAAATATGACTGACATGTCTCTCCATGTTGTTGGTTTACAGATGATGAAGGTGATAAACGAAGAGTGCCCAAACATCACCAGGATATACAACATCGGAAAAAGTGCTCAGGGCCTGAAGATGTACGCCATGGAGATCTCAGACAACCCCGGAGAGCATGAGACAGGCAAGAAGCTGACAGCTAAAAGTACAAATAGGAGATGTTCTTTTAATTTCTCGTGTTAATAGTTTAGACTCCTGTTTTCTTTCTTTTGTCTAACTGACAGGTGAACCAGAGTTTCGGTACACAGCCGGACTTCATGGTAATGAAGCTCTGGGTCGAGAGCTTCTTCTCCTCCTCATGCAGTTTATCTGCAAAGAGTACAACGATGAAAACCCCAGAGTGCGCCGTCTGGTGGATGGAGTGAGAATTCACCTGGTGCCTTCACTTAACCCAGATGCTTATGAGCTTGCCTTCGAGATGGTACGAAACATTCAAACTTAAGGCCAAACACTGGTGTTCTGTTCTCAGAAACTGGGTAAAGAGTTGTGCAGATGTGGGTATGACTACAGCTGACTGATGAAGGGTGGGGTTTAGGGAAACTCCTCACAGGAGCTTTAAAAATTAAAAAGGAAGATATAAATACACAACAGGAAGATGTCAGGGACTATGAACCGGGAACAAAACAAACTGACAGAAAAAAAACTGATCGGTACATGAAACATCTTGTCTTTTAGGGCTCAGAGATGGGGAACTGGGCGCTGGGCCACTGGACTGAAGAAGGTTATGACATCTTTGAGAACTTCCCAGACCTGAACAGCATTCTGTGGGGAGCCGAGGACCGAGGCTGGGTCCCTCGTGTGGTACCCAACCATCACATCCCCCTCCCTGAAAACTCCCTCAATGGCTCTGTGAGTTTGTTTCCAACACCAGTCATCTTTCTACCACTTCATACACACAGTTTATGCTCTCAACTTTTTCCTGCTCCTGCAGCTTGCTACAGAGACCAGAGCCATCATCTCCTGGATGGAGCGCACGCCATTTGTGTTGGGAGCCAATCTGCAAGGAGGGGAAAAACTAGTCGCCTACCCTTTTGACATGCAGCGTCCGCCCATTTCTGTAAGGCTGCTGTGAGACTAAAGGCTTATTTACCTCAATGAATGAAATAAAAATAATGAAGTTTGTTTTGGGTTCAGCTAACAGAGAGCCGGCGCTGGAGAGCGAATGCTGAGATGAACGAGGAGACGTGGGCTCGCATTCAGCGGCAGAATGAGGGAGCTCTGAGGGAGACGCCTGACGACGCCATGTTTCGATGGCTGGCCATGTCGTATGCTCACAGCCATCTGACCATGACGGAGACATACCGCGGCTCCTGCCATGGTGATGATGTCACTGGGGGGCAGGGCATCGCCAACAGAGCCAGCTGGAAACCAGTGGTGGGAAGTGAGTCAGGACAGAAGGACGTCAAATGATTCATTTATCCTTTACAAGCCACTGTTGGTATTTAGTTGGCCTATTTAGGAAAACGTGGACAAGAAGGAGGACAGAAAAGTAGCTCCTAGGCATAAAATGATAGCAACAGCCCCAAAGTCCAATTGGATATCATTATCCTGAAGCCTGAGGTTATGAACTAATTGTTATTTTTAATCCTCTCTTTGGTGACTTTCTCCACAGGTATGAATGACTTCAGCTACCTGCACACAAACTGCTTTGAGCTCTCCATCTTCTTGGGCTGTGACAAGTTTCCTCATGAGAGCGAACTTCCCCTCGAGTGGGAGAACAACCGCGAGGCTTTGCTGTCCTTCATTGAACAGGTAAGAGCTGACAAGGATACAGAGTCCAGGTTCAATGTTTATCTTTAAAGAAACAATTTTTTGCTGCTACCTTTCGTATTTTTTAATTTATCAATAATCCGAACCACCTTCCCATGTGGGATCAAGGGAAGGCCAGCATTGGGCAGGATACAAGTACACCCTTGCCAGGTCACTAGTCAAGCTGTCATCATTGACAGCTTGAGACTATCTGCACTGACCCGGATTACACCAAGATCACCTGAAATCAGAGCTTTAGTCTAGAGATTGGTACAACTTTTTATTTCCTATTTATGTGTGGTTTCTATTTCTCATCTGATATTCTTCCTTTATTGTAAATAAGCTGTATGTACTGACCGAGTTTCTCCCCCAGATTCTGAGACAAACAACTGTTGATTCACTCAAATCTACGGCAATTCAGAGTCTGGGGGAGAAATCACCCAATCCCTAGATTTAATATTACTAGACTGTCCTCTGCAGGTAAATCGAGGGATTAAAGGTGTGGTGAGAGACGTGGAGGGAAATCCTCTGGCTAACGCCACCATAACTGTGGAGGGCATACGGCACGATGTCAGGACGGGTAAGTCAGCTGCTGTTCAGGATTAAATGGTCTGTGATTTTTGATAACGTTGGTCACATGATTAGTGTTAACCTCCTGAAATGACCCCCTTAAATCTCGGTCCCCTTCCTCAGCTCAAGGTGGTGATTACTGGCGTCTGCTGAATCCTGGAGAGTATCGAGTGACCGCCAAAGCTGAGGGCTACACCCCTCAGACCAGACTGTGCATGGTGGGCTATGACTCTGGAGCCACTCCCTGCAGCTTCACTTTAGCCAAATCCAACTGGGACCGCATCCGGCAGATCATGGCGCAGAACGGAAACCGCCCCATTCGATTGGTCCCCAAAGTGACCGTGGTGAAAACAACCCCAGCCAGCGTGGTTGTCACCACTATAGACTGGCATGCCGCCGCTCAGAGAGCAGAGCGCCTCCGGCGGCTCAGGATTCTACGTCTACGAAGGCTGCGGCAAATGAGACTACGAGGTGAATTCAGCATCACTTCAACAACGACAGCGACTACGACAACAACAACAGCAGCGCCAACGACGATACCAAAAACAGAGACGACCACTTCCTGGTACGACTCCTGGTTTCCTGTGGACAGCTGGTCTACTGAGAACCCATTTGATAGCATCAACTTTGAATCAGGGCCCACTCAGGACTATCCTTTTGAATTCTCCATCGACTGATCCCGACACTCAGTGACCAGACATCTACATCTGCCACAAAGACCCTCACTGACCCCTCCAGTCTGATCCAACAGCTCTGAAGATTCTCACAGATGGTTTATGAAGTTTCTGCTGAGCAGAGACGGTTCAGGACAAAGTAAAACAGCCTTATGTAAAATAAAAACACACTCAATACTTCACATAGAGCACACGTCATGCATTAAATGTATGGATGGTTAACGTTGGGATTGATGACCGTAGTTAAACTGATCTGATTGTTCAGCTGAATGCATCGATTAAATGAAGTTATTTTCTAGGTTCCTTCAGTCTGTGTTTGTTTCTGCATCTGATCAGGGGATTTATTCACTCAAAGATCCTGTGAGGAGTTTAAACTGGTGACAAAAAGACTGAAATTGGTAACGCTTCCCCTTCCCCAAAAAAGCAAACTAGACCATAAGTACAAACAGATTACTTCTCTGTGTAATGCTTAATGTTTGGAGTCAGTGCTGGCTAAGTAGCGAGTTACTATGAGTAAAAAACAGACTGTCTTCTATATAGACGAAGCCTCAGTGACATCACCCATTCGTTTCTGATACAGAGTTTTGAAGTCCATCAACAGAGGTGGTGTTGAAAAGCTAGACCCACCTATTAGTCAGGTCAGCTGTGCTTTTTATGGGCAAACTCACAAGTTTAATGAGTTGTGAAAAAGTGTATGCTGATTCCTGGGCTTCACATGGTGTCACATTAGTTATTAGTTGGGATCAGTTGGGCTTACCATGTATGACTGAATATTCAAACCACCAAAGAAAACCACATGATACTCAGAGATTAAAGTTGTACAATTAAGACAATAAACTTGTAAACTTATGAGTAAAGCCAGTTAGTTTTTTTACCATTTGATGTTTTTACTTTATTTTTAGTCAGTGGGTGTTTTTGGAAGGGAAAGAGCAGCCAGCTCTTTGAACTAAAACATGAATTGCAGAGCATTTCAAGCCAAACTTTAATTTAGGTTTCATTTTTAACTGAAGGTCCAATCTTTTAGCACAGGAGCACTTTGTCATGAAAAAAAACTCCGAGTCCGTTTTCACGATGGGTCAGCTACTCACCAATTCTGCAATTGCTATTTGTCCTCAGCTGTTGAGTTTAAATTGCCTTTGCTGTTTTATTTGTCCTTAATGAGGCCATAATCCTCCATCATGAAACAGCAGCTAACTTTAGCCCTGTTTCCACCAAGCGGTTCAGTTCGGTTTGTCTCGGGCACAGCAAGCATTTTACGGCACTTCCACTGACTAATCCCAGGCCAGATCCCCAAATGACCGAGAGGAGCTGTCCCACTTTCTAAGACCCTTTCATAGGAATGCCAGACTAAACTGATTCGCTCTTGGAAGGTGGAGCTACAACACTGCAGACCATTGATTGGTCGAAGAATCATCACTTACCGTGCGAAAAAAACAAAACTTAATTATACTTTGTAACAAAGAGCCACATGGGAATCACAAAGAAGACAAATTGCTCGATGTTTCTTATAGTTTACTGTGTCGCGTTTTTCTTCTTCATTGGATTTATTAGCGGGATACACTGTGTCGCACTGCTATGGCATCATGCTATTATGTTACTGATGCAGCTGTCGGCATCCAGCTTACGCGCTGCCTACCACAAGGGGGCACAGTTTGCTGTGGAAACACAAACAGGATCAGGCTCACCCAAGCCAACCCGTATCAAACCGTGCTGATCCAAACCGTACTGCTTGGTGGAAATGGGGCTTTTGGTGCTTTCACATGTCATGAGGAACTCCCTGGTACAAGTATAGAGGCTGATTGCTGTCAAGACCTGCTTTGTGAATGGGTGTGTATTAGGGCTGCACGATTACCGCAATCGCAATGTCAGCACATGCAATTCAGATTTTTCTCCATGATAACCAAGCAGGTCTGTAGACTCATCATGACAACTTTTTTTATTAAATCGCAAGCACAATCGCAATTGCAATATTGTCCACCTAATCGCAAATCGCACCTTTTCCCCAAATCGTGCAGCACTAGTGTGTATGTGGTTTCTAGTGCTTAAGCAGTCAGCCTCAAACGGCCACTTGAGGAACTGCAGTACTTTTAAGACTGAAGGTTGTCTCTTGGTGGAAACACATTGAAAGAAATGAAGTTTTCCATCTCTGAAAAATCTGAAAGTGTCTGTCAAAAGACAGACAGGAAACACCAACACTGACAGGACAAAATCCGCGAAGAGATAAGCAGGAAACCTCTGTCCACAAGGGGCGCCAAAATCAATGCAGCACCCCAAAAAATGTTAAAAAAGGTAGGAATTTTTTTTTGTACTAGAAAATAAACCCTTAATTCTTGAGTTTTTGAAGGCAAGGTTTTTATTTAATAAATGTTGAAATTCAAGAAAACACATTAGAAAAAAGACATTTTAGATTCTGTTTTCTTCTCACAGCTATGCCTACTTGTGGAGGGAAATGTTTGGATTTCAAACTGTAGTCTTTTTCATTTCCCTGGATTGATCGTTCAGACTTAAACTCTGTTCAGTCCGTGGTCCATTTATTTTTGACAGCCCGTTTAATCCAGAGTCCACTCAGTTCGTATGTTTCCTGTTTGGGTCATTAATAGGAAGAAAAAGTTTCTTCCTGGAGAGTCTCTGCACAGCCGGTACAGCAGCTATGACTTTCCTGTTTGACCTTTTTTGTTCCTGTTCCTCCCCCCACTGTACCTGAAGCTCCTCAGAGGGTTCTTCCCACGGATGTTCTTCTACAAGGGAGACAGAATAAAAACATTAAGAGATGGGCCTGTTTGAAGATTGAAAGAGGAACACAGAGTTACAACCACTAACTATTTCAATTATTTATCCACAAATCATCCAAATAATTAAAAAGTTTAGCTGAAGAACATCAGAAAAAAATTCTAGACTAAACTGGGATAACTTAATAAGCAAAGTTGTCCTGATGGCCTGACCCACTTTTCCAAGTTGAAAGTCATTACTTCTAACTCAATGATGACCTCTGTCATGGTTCCCCAAGACTCACCTTGAAGCTGCTCTTCATCACTCCCTCTGGCTTTGCTTTTACAATCCTCTTCCTCTTCTTCCGTCCCAACAGAGGATTTACTGTTCCCCTCAGAGTCTCTGGAACTAAAGACAGGCAGAAAATAATGAATAACTCCTGATGGATCCCATGAAACTGCCTGAAACTCAAATTGCAAGCTGAATGTCTCTGATTGGTGGAGTAGCCACAGTGTTTTTATTTCCCCCTCCCTCTGTCAAAAATAAGATGACCCCCAGCTGTGACAGACTTGGTTTAGTAACTCTTAAACAACAGTCTTCTTTGAGCCTAATAGTTTGAATTTATCTGTCAGCTCCCAGTGTTACAGTTTAAAAAGTGACCCTGTAACCTGGAGACCTTCAGCTGAACATGTCAGTGGATAACCAGTTTACAACAGCTGTTGAAACACAAAGGAAGTCCTTGGAAATGCATCCCAGTTTAGTTTTTGATTCAAATGTACCAAATCTCCTCATTGGATAAGTATTTCAAGGTGATCTAATTATGTTGGAGAAGGATGCACCCCGCTGAAAGTCCTCAATCAGGGTCGCTTTTTAAGCCAAAACACTGGTCCATCTGTCATCAATAAGTCACGATCAAAACCAGCAAAGCCAACTTGGTGGGTCACATAATTTTTTAATACATAACCTTGTCTCTTTCTTACTGCCCTCTACTGGTCTAGTGGTGTACAATAATATATTTTATTTTTTATCTATACATCACTGGCCTGGTGTGCATAATCTTCATAGGACTGCACTGGACAACAAAGGGCCACAATAACCTAAAAATTCCTGGTGCTTCTTGTCAAAAAGTACATTCTGTGTGTGAATGTGTGTTTTTGAGTCTTACTGAGGTACTCAGGGACGTTCTTCAGGTGGGGTTTGACGACAGCGGGATGGAGGTCTTTGTCGTGTCTTAGCAGCTGAAGATCTCTGGGGTTATCGTCAAAGTAAGTCTGAGATTGAGGGCAGAAACATTGAGTCTGAGAAGAATCCACGCTGCATGGACAAAAATATCTAGACCTGCCCAGGTTTTTGGAAAGCGTCCTGAGATGACATTTGTTGTGATTTAGGGATTCATAAATAAAGACTGATTGATGGTCACTGACCTTTAGCTTCTCTGAGTTGAGCAGCTCCTGTTTGATCTCCTTCAGTCTGGCCTCCCTCACAGCCTGTTTGGTCACTGAACGCATTGCATCCTTCACACCAAGAGAAGCCATGGTGATTATAAGAAGGAAAAACAAGTTTAAAAGAACAGTAAAGCAACTCCATTGTGTTTTTGACTTTTTACGATCAACAGTAAAGATAAACATGGAGGAAGAGATATTAAGGAGGAAACTTACCCTGCACCTGTACCTGAAGCCTTCAATCTCCTCCATCTTAAACTGGTACGGTTTCAGGGCAGACTCTGAGTTCTCTGAACAGAAAAAAAACTTCATATTAGACTAAATATGTACACAAACCTATTAAATAGATACTAGTGCAAAACATCTCACTTTGGAGAGAACAAAGCTGACCAAGAAGAACTTTTGCTACCTCCTGTCAGAGCCTCCTGCACCTCAGAGAGCAGATCCAGCTCGGTGTGAGAGATGAAGGACAGAGCGGTGCCAGGATTATCTGCTCTTGCCGTTCTACAACAAAAGAAAACAATCGTTGTAGCTGAAATAAACAAAGGGATAGAAGAAGTGAAGCTGAGAAGAAATAGAAACTCACCTTCCAACCCGATGGATGTAGGACTCCACAGTCAGGGGGAAATCAAAGTTAAGGACATTTGATACGTTTTGGAAGTCCACTCCTCTGGAGACTCCGTACTCTTTGTCTTTGTTCCTTTAAGACATCGTTTCCACATTAACATCAACGCAGACAGACAGAGACAGGTGGAGTTTAAAATTTCATCTGACTCACTTTCCTCCTCTCTCTGTGCTTTTCTTCTTCTTCCCCTTGCCTGCAGATGTCTGTGGAGCCGCAGTGGGGTCAGCTAAGCTCTGTTCGTCGGTGGCGATGATGTAGTCGTAAAATCCCTGATTGAACTGAGTGATGATGTGACACCTGCAGCAGAGAGACACAAACACATGACGACAGAATGATCACCTGACCTCAATGTAAAATGAATGAGGGCCAGACACACACACACACACACACACACACACACACACACACACACACACACACACACACACACACACACACACACACACGGTTCTGACTGTAAATGTTGAAAACCAGCAGATGAGGTCTGACCTGGACTGGACGGGTAGCTCTGAGTTGAGCACACAGGCAGGAATCCCAAACTGCTCCAGGAACAGTTTGAGTCTGTAGCTTCGCTCCACAGCGCCCACAAACACCAGCGTCTTCCCCTGAACCAGCCGCAGCTGCAACAGCGTGTAGATCAGCAGGAACTTGTCCTCCTCCTCACACCTGATGCTGTACTGCTGCAGCTGGCTGCTGTTGGGCAGCTGAGAGCCCTGCAGCTTCAGGATCACCTGAGAGGATGCACAAACGCAGGTATAAAAACCAGACATTTACTGTTCTGTCTGTTTTCTTCTGAGGAAGAGACTTTGGTGAACAAAGGGGTCTTTTTATTACTGGGTTGTGGAGAAGCAGCTCCTTCAGGGCCTGAACATCCTCGGTGAAAGTAGCCGACATTAGGAAGGACTGGTAGATCTTCGGAAGATGACTAAATGACAGAATGGAGGAAATGAAAAACTGATAAAATACAAAGTAAAAAGTGACATTTTTCTTATTTTTCTGCTGTGAATAATTAAAAAAAATCACATTAAATCTATTCACTAACAGCATCACAACCAAGTTTGTTCTCTTGTTTTATTTCTCAGAGCTCAACTTAACAGGGTTCTTCTACTAAAACACTAAACGTGAATTAACTAATGCTAAAGTTAGAAAACAACCAAGTTTGCACACATAAGCTGCAGCCTACGAAGGCTGAATTTGGAGACTGATTACATCACAGCAGAGCGTCAGAGGCTGTCCCATTTCAAAGGCTCCTCCAAAATGCAGCTGATGCGGCCGACAAATCTGGCCTCCTTTTCGGGTGACACAAAGGACGGATTCGATGTATCATTCTTAGCCTAACATACAACATACAACAGTGTATCATTCTTAGCGTAACATACAACATTCTTAGCCTAACAACGGACCCGGTGTATCATTCTTAGCCTAACATACCCCAAGATCCATTGGGCGGAGTCCCGTTTTATCTGGATGTGAAGGATTTCTGGCAATTATGTGATTGTATTTCTAAAACATTAAAGAAGATTTTGTTTTGCGATAGAAAAATGTTTTGTTTGGACTCTTTTTAAGTAATACACTGAGAAAAAAACAGTTCTTCTTTATAAATCTTGTTATGGAAAAGTTCTATGTTCAGAAAAGTAAGTATCTGGGGGAAAAAACCATTTTATTACCATTTTTACAAGTAATTCAAAAATACATTAAATCGATTCAGTATTCTATAAAAGCAATTAAAACTAAAACAGCTTACATTTTATCCTTTTTTTAATCAATCATCCCCAGCACTTGTTCAAATGTTGAAAATGTACGTTGTTGCTTAACTCTCATGTAAATGGTGGTTCTATAGTCTATCAATAAAGAAAATAATAATAATTTAAAAAATAATGATAATAATAAAGCAAAGTTTTAAAAAAAAATATGTGCAACTACTAACTAACATTCTGTTTTAAATGTGAAGTTTTTGGTTTATGTGTGTAAGAAAAGAAATGCAAGCCTGACAGGTGAGGGCGGTGCCATGCAACGTCGTGGGTGACAAACAGGAAATGCTCTGTAGACCAGACCATCTTAATTCAGTTTGGCCTTTGGGGTCTACACAGGCTACAAAGGCCTCAGCCTTCATGAGCTGCAGACCATGAATTGGGACACAGCTATGGTTAACACTAAAACAGGACTTGAAGTAATGTCAGAGTCAGTCATCCTTCTTTGTTACTTTGCCCCCTTGTGGCCAAAACCTTCTAATACAACAGAGCCCAATCATTAAAGAGCGAGAACCACAAACCACCCGTTAGTGTTTATTTAGCAGCTGTTTTATTTTTAGTCAGTGAAGTATTTCTACGGAAGCGCATTGCATTCACTGCATTAAAAAAAAGAGACACCTTATCTTGTAATTATGAGATCCTGATGTCTATTTTTTTGTATCCAGTGAATGCAATGCGCTTCCGTATATTTCAGCTTGTCTTTGTCATGAAAAAATGGGGTGTGGACGAGCACTACCCCCATAATTTCTGTTAGTAAAATGTACACTGGTATTTGCACTTCTCCCCTTTTTACTATGCGATCATCCTATATTAGAAAAAAGGAAATGAACTCTCCTCTTTTTTTTGAAAAGCAACTTTAAATATCCTCTATGCGCAGATCTGTAGTAGAATTAGGTCTAAAAAGAAACGGAAACAATCAGACATGGTTTCTTACCACAGCAGGTTCTTCAGATCAGCCTCAAAGCCAAAAGAGAACAGCAGGTCAGCCTCATCTACCACCAGCATCTCCAGCGATGAGTGCAGGACCAGGTTCTGGGCCGTCAGGTGGGCAAGCACACGAGACGGCGTCCCAACAACCACATCAGGCTTCTCCATCAAGATCGGCCTGTTCGTGCACACCAGGTAAAACCTCTAATATTTGACACTTTGTGTCTTAGTGTAGCTCAGAACATGTTGACCACACTGACCTCTGTGCTGACAGGTCAACTTTCCCGGAGATATCAGCCACGCGAACGTCCCTCGAGCAGAAAGCTGTCAGCTGTCTGATCATTGCCTGGACTTGCTGACCCAACTCTTTGGTTGGTACCAGAATCAGAGCCCTCACATCCTGCTCTCGAACACTCTAAAAAAAAACAAAAAACAACACAAACTCAACTGGAGAGATCATGAGGACAGAATGAAGGACTGTTTTAAAAACATTTGCTCTCTGCAATGTTTCCTCTTTTCACTGCTTCCTCCTCACTTGTTTGGAGGTCAGGATTCGCTGAATGACAGGAACAGCATAAGCAGCTGTCTTCCCTGATCCGGTGCGGGCTCGTGCCAGAAGGTCTTTCCCCTCTAGAGCCAGAGGGATGGCCTTCTCCTGAATCAGAGTGGGCCGGGACCAACCCAGATCCGCAACCGCCTACATCACCATAAAAGAAAAGAAAAAAGTAAAGAAAGGATACAAACACTCTTGTTTCATAGGTGTTAAAATGTCACAGGTCCACTGAGATGCAAATTAATAGTTATCCTCCTGACCTGTGTGATATAGTTATCAATATGCTGGAACTAAATATACTGTAAACAGATATTTTAATTGATAAAATCAAGTCTCTCTCAATAGCTTTCCTCCTTATTTGACTCACTTCATTAATATTTAATGATGACATGCAACGGCACAAATAAAACATGGATGAGGGGAATGTTAACAGAAGTTTATTGATAACAAAGGAAGTTGAGAGTGTCTTACAGCTAAAGGAGGCAGGGGAATGTTGGATAGCGTTAAAAGGGGACTTAAATCAAGAGTCACTCTTATAACAAAATGAAGAAAAGCAGCTGTAGCACACTCAGGACTACATGAAGAGTCATGGGCACCGTCATACAAGTTACATTAAACAAGTTACTGTCAAAAAGTTCAAGTTTAAAATATTAAAGGGTATCAGAAAAATTAGCTGGTTTGTTCAAGCACAAAAATGTGTGTTTTTTGTAAGTTGTTATTAAAATAAATGTTGTTTGTTCAGTCACTGTCTGTAAATTTGTGATTTGACATTGAAAGAATCAAAAAACATTTTCATCTTTGAGGGATCAAATCAAGCAATGAATAATTACATATTCCTGCATTTTTCAGTTCTTCCATTAATTTCATACTAGGAATGTGCCAATTTATGTCCCAATACCTCAGCTTTGATATCAGCTGGTACAAATACTGCCCCGATTTCATACCAGCATTAAAAGAAAAACATTCTCTATTATGAGGATAAGAATTATGTTTCGGCAACATGGGGTCATTGAGCCGCCTGGGGATTTCCACCCTCAATACGAAAGGAGGCATTCTGCAGCCTGTTAACCTACTCTGGTCATGCTTTAGCTTGTCAACAATCTTATCTCTTGTTTTCAATGATTATTTTAAAGCTGTGACATACATTTATACACTTCTGTCTCACCAAACAAATTGAGTTGTTTTAAGAGTAATTGGTTTAACTCCCGTTTTAACTAGTATCTATTTCACCATGTCAGAAACATTGCTGAAATCTGAAACTTTAATGCCTACTTTTCTCATTGGTGGTATAATTATTACACCAGAAGACTCACAGATTATTGCTATGTTTCCTACCTTCACATAGTTCATTTGTCTTCCTGTTTTGATTTTATTAGACGTTTATGTTTGTCTGCTTTGTTGTTCAAGTCTTCAGTTGTTTAAGTCTTTCATTACATAACCTGTAACTATTTCTGTTTGTATTTGTGAATGATACTTGATAATTCAATTTGATTATGTCCGTTATCAGATTTGTAATTGAGCCTTTCTGTGCTGTTGTCTTAAGTGTAGTTGTATGTGGAGGTCTGTTGAGTAACCTTTACTCTCTACCACCGATTGAGCAGACATGGTAAAAACCTCCTAAAATGACAACCGGGGGTCACTGGGAGGTCACAGGTATCTATCAGTAAAGTTAAATAATCAAATCCAAACTTTCTCCCACAATAAAGCTGAATGGAGACACTTTCAGAGACTAACGGGGGCTAACGTGGCCTTACACTACCTCCGTGTTTATTTCGACTTTTCTTCGCCTAAACTCGTTTATCAGTCTCCAGCTTGTGATCCGGCGTTTAATGAAATGTCTGATAAACAATTATCGGGAGTTCTACTAACCGGTTACCTTCAAGAGACGGTCATCTAGTCCCATTTCATGAAATTGTTGTCCCTCCATCTCCACGTCCCGCTGCAGACACACGTGGGTCGCAGGAATATGACGGCATGGTGCCTTCAAGGTCCCCATTAATAGCGTCGTTTTTCTGTGTTTCAGATACATTTATTTTTCCGGCGTTTTTTAAGGTAGGAAAAAAAGATCTATTATACAGAGATACAAGAAAAATGTCTCGCATCAATAAAACAAGCTTTAGAAAAAAAAGCAACAAACAAAAAAAGGAAAGTACAACAATGTTCAACATCTTGCAAACTGGGAACATTATTACGAAGGTACGTTTTATCACTCTGTTTCCTAGTATAAAAGACACAAGCAGAAACAAGAAATCAAGCTGTTTTTTAATTTTTGTGTTTTGCGCAAGGAAGAGAAAAAAAATGAGAAATGGACCGGGTTTTTTTTTTTTTTTTTTTTTTTTGGTAAGTTTTGTTTTCACACAAAAGAATGAAAATTCCACTTTCTTCTATTTTGTTTGTGGGCGGAGCTTTTAAGCCTGACAGCGCTGTGCCCTTCACAATAAAAGTCATCTCTGGCAGGCATGAAGAACTGGACTGTCAGAGCAGACTGCCTGCATCTATTCCAAATAACCACAAGAGGTGGCCTAATTTCCCCCAAAAAACAGCCCGCAAAAAACAGTGTTTTTCCGAATATTGGACCCCATACCCGGTTCTGAGAAAACCCACTGGGGATGCTCACAGACGCACCATAGACGTTTCGGGGCCCTGTGGAGTTACGGCCCATTTGGTGAGAGGTTAAAAACAGGCCCAATTCCCCCGAAAAACAGCCCGTAAAAAACTGTGAAAAGTACCTACCTGAAAAGTGGACCCAAACCCAGTTCTGAGAAAACCCACTGGGGACGCACCTGGTACGGAAGCGCATTGCATTCACTGGATAAAAAAAAAATAGACACCTTGTCTCGTAATTACAACATCCTGATCTCGTAATTACGAGAAAAGATCTCGTAATCACGAGATCTTTTCTCATAATTACGAGATCAGGATCTCACAATTTCGAGAAAAGCAAAGTGGAAGTTTCTTCTTCGTGGAATATTGTACGAAGTACAGAAGCGTAAACCCTACTGCAGTGATGGAGCTGTCCCAGTTGCTATGTTCCAACCACCTACTTGGTTTGAGACACCGGTAGATGTTTCTAAAAAACGAGAACGAAAAACAGAAAAACCACGATTTTCTGTCCTGGTTTTAAAAATGGAAAAACGAAAAATAATAAAAGATTGTGTCAAAATTGTTTGTGTGATATTTTGATATTAAATGTGAACATCTCTATATAAAAGAATAGACAAATAACTCACATTGGAGGTTTATACAGACGTGTTCCTGAGCTTTTTTTTTCTTTATAAGTAACAGATCGCTGACGATCCACTCCATCTTATCCGCGTGCATCTGCGCACTCCCATGTGTTTCAATGAGACAGTCAGTGCACAGTCTGCTGCTGTCTGATCTGCTCTCAGATAAACCAAGAAACATCAGAGAAGATGATAAAGTTTTATTTTCTCTCCTTCTTTTTCACCTGTTCCATGAGCTATGAATCATTTCATGCGTAATGGCTTTGCCTTAATCTCTCTTCTGCAGCGCTCTCTCATCAGTAAAGAGGCTGCATTTAGGAAAAAGAGAATTTAAGTGTACCACTAAGTAATCTTTTAATGGCTCACTTCATGCGTAACGGCTTTGTGCCTTTATTTCTCGTCCGCACAATCATCCGATTGTGTTATGAGAACTTCTCCAACATTGCGCAGCATGTTTTTGGTTTATTCATGGTATTTAGCCCCTCTTCACGTCAGCCTTAAGACTCTTTTACCACCGCAGAAGCACTTTGGTTAATCAGATGTGCCCTGATCAATTTCATGACTTTGATCAGGGCAGACACAAACGCAGGCGCACCTGCCCTGCGCCGGCCTTCGCCGCACGGACAGGGTGTGACTGGCGCACTTTGCAAGTTTCCTGCAGTGCCAAGAGCGGCGCATCCACGCCTCCCTAAATGCTAGAGGGGAGGAAAAGCCGTGAGTAGGTTCAACACAGCCGAGCGCTGTGTTCACCAATCAAATGACCACCTCTCTTCGCTATTAAATGCGCTGCAGCTGAGGGCTGATGGATCTGACTGACCCCCGCCACGGCAGAAACAGTGTGCTGGAAAGAGCCGGTTGCGGAAACGATCAGAGCCGCTGTCCCTGCAACAGGGGAATGGATAGCGGGGCGCATTGGAGGACACCAAGCGCGTCACCGTGTGGGCCAGCTCCTCTCTGATGTTTCTTGGTTTATCTGAGAGCAGATCAGACAGCAGCAGACTGTGCACTGACTGTCTCATTGAAACACATGGGAGTGCGCAGATGCGCGCGGATAAGATGGAGTGAATCGTCAGCGATCTGTTACTTATAAAAAAAAAGCCTAGGAACATGTCTGTATAAACCTTCACTGTAAGTTATTTGTCTAATTTTTATATAGAGATGTTCACATTTAATACCAAAATTTCACACAAACAATTTTGACACAATCATTTATTATTTTTCGTTTTTCCATTTTTAAAACCAGGACAGAAAATCGTGAATTTCTGTTTTCCCTTGGTGAAAAAAAAACAAAACAAAAATGATTAGCCAATCAGATGAGGCCGCGGTCGTGACACTGCTCATCTGTGATTGGCCAAGACTGTGTCAAGGGACGCCACCCCGTTTTGGCCTCAAACCAATCAAATCACACTACCATCATCATCAAGCCACTGAATGAAATCAGGGAGGTTAGCACATTAGCAGTGTGCATGAAGCCGTCGGGTGTGTGTTGAGTGGGCGGTTGAATGAATTAATAAGATGTTTAAGCTAAATCAAGAGGACAATGTACATGTGTGAATGAGTGAGTGAGTGAGGGAGAGTGAAGGGTGTGTGTCGGTGTTCAAAGTAAGTAAAACAAGCGCTCTCTGGGCGCTCTAACAGGTCGTTCCGTTACATGAAATAGCGATATACAAACAACAACATAGTCTTTTATGTACCACACTCCCTAAAAATCATACAGTTTAGAGGCTTTGTCTCACTTGGCTTCCTCAAAAAAAAAAATACATAGGCTAAATAAAAAATCCCCACGCCACGCCACTGATAGCACTGGGACAGCTCCATCACTGCAGTAAGATTTACGCTTCTGTACTTCCGTATTATATTCCACGACGAAGAAACTTCTACTTTGCTTTTCTCGAAATTATGAGATCCTGATCTCGTATTTATGAGAAAAGATCTCATAATTATGAGATCCTGATGTCGAAATTATGAGATCTTTTCTCGTAATTACGAGATCTTTTCTCATAATTACTAGATCAGGATCTCGTAATTACGAGATAAGGTGTCTATTTTTTTTTTATCCAGTGAATGCAATGCGCTTCTGTAACCTGGGAACCTCACAGAAATACCCTAGAACAGTGGTTCCCAACTTTTTCCAACTCAGGGCCCACTTTTAAGGCATTTAAGACTTTTTCGCGTCCCACCCCCGACCGGTAAATACATAAAAACATACCACAACTTAAAACCTCTATAGATTAATCATTAATTAACACAAATATAGTTTAGCCTTATCTAATGGCATAGTTTACTGTCAGCTCTTTTTTTTTATCTGGGCTTAAAAAAAGTATTTTAAATTTATTAGACAGGCTGATGCACGGTAATATATTATACATTTTATTTTGGGTAACAATATTTGTACAATCATAGTTACTCATAGTTAAAGTAGTGAGTCAAGACAAATGGTAATAATTTGTATGTTTGCACCACCCCACCCACCCACCTATGCTGCTGCTCTCATTGTGACCCCCCAGTCTGAAAGTCTGGACACGCCCCTGCACAGAGGTACAGTGTGGTATGAAGGCTTCCAGGTGTTGATCTCTGAAAGCTGGGGGAAAACTCCTCTGCTGATTTTTAAAGAATGAGAGGAAAACAGCAAAACTACAACTTCTGTCCCAAAGAGAGCAGAAAGGTGACTCCTGGATGAGCGGGAGAAGGAATAGCGATCAGCTGCAGTGTGCACGAGTGAACTCAGCGTAAGCACTGCACTGATCATCATCACAGACTCCACAAGCTGATCAGGATGAAGTTTAAAGCAAATATAAACCACAGAGTGACAGGGGCACTTCTGCTTGCGTTGACTTTATACACAGAAAACGTGCATCTGTAAACACTGACGAATGATCAGGGTCAGCGTGGAATTGTTTATTCTCCAGTAACCGTGCGTCTTGTGCGCATCGGAGCGGAACTGCGCTGTGCGCAATGCTGAGAGCTATGCTGAGGGCAAATACCCACCAGAGCTCTGTCTTTTGTCAGTTTAGACCGTGATAAGATCCAACCATGAGTGTGAGCTCACATGAGAACATGGAGAGGTGATTCGCCTCTGAAAGACAACTGTTTTTTGACGGGCAGCGTCAAAAAATGTTTGTGGCATTCTGAAAGTTTTAGTTGCATACAAGAGCTATGTGCAATGTAATTTACGTCTGAAACATCAGAAAAAGAAAAGATCATAATTCAGAAGGCATGGCGGCTTTTACTTTGTCGTGGCGGTTTGCCACGATCCAGTACATGTAGCGGAAACCCAGCCATACAATGCGTTCTGAGAGCACTTATTTTTTAAATAAAGAGCCCTGAGGCTACAATTTGTGGAGTTAAAGCCCGTCTGTTGATAGGCTAAATACAAGCCTAATTTCCATGGAAAAACAGCCCGCACAAAACTGCTTTTTTACAAAAATTGGACCCCGAACCCGATTCTGAGAAAACCCACTGGGGACGCTCCTAGGGACCTCACAGATGCACCCTTAAAGTTCCAGAGGCCTCGGGCCACGTATTGTGGAGGTACAGCCCGTTTTGTGAGAGGCTAAAAACAGACCTAATTTCCCCTGAAGAACCAGCCCGCAAATAACTGTGATTCTCCGAAAATAAGACCCCAAAAGCAGTTCTGAGAGAACCCACTGGGGGTGCTCCTGGGAGCCTCAAAGATTCACGCAAGAGGTTTCAGAGCTCTAGGGCTACTTTTTGTGGAGTTACGGACCATTAGGTGAGTGGCAATCAAAAATGCCAAATATTCCCCGAAAAAAAGGATGCAAAAAACTGCATTTTCTCGACAAATCAGAACTTTAACCAGGTTTTGAGAAAACCCACTGGGGACGCTCCTAGGAACCTGACGGACGCACCCAAGACGTTTCGGCGCCCTGAGGCTATGTTTTAAGGAGTTACGGCCCATTTAATGAGAAGCTAAGTACAGACCTCATTTCCCAAGAAATAAAGCAAGATAAAATCTGTGATATTGGGAAATTGGACCGCGAACCTAGTTCTGAGAAAACCCACTGGGGACGCTCCTAGGGACCTGACGGACACACCCTAGAAGTCTCAGAGCCCTCGGGCTACGTTTTGGGGAGTTACGGCCAGTTGAATGACAGGCTAAACACAGGCCTAATTTCCTGAGAAAAACTGCTCGCACATAACGCTAGTTTTCCGAAAATTGGACCCCGAACCCGGATCTGAGAAAACCCACTGGGGACGCTCCTAGGGACCTGATGGATGCACCCTAGAAGTTTCAGAGCCCTCGGGCTACGTTTTGTGGAGTTACGGCCAGTTGAATGAGAGGCTCAATACAGGCCTAATTTCCTGAGAAAAACGGCCCTTCGAAAAACGCTGATTTCCCGAAGTTTGGACCCCGAAACCGGTTCTGAGAAAACCCACCGGGGACGCTCCCAGGGACCTGACGGACGCACCCTAGAAGTTTCAGAGCCCTCGGGCTACATTTTGTGGAGTTACGGCCAGTTTAATGAGAGGCTAAATACAGGCTTAATTTCCTACGAAAACATGCCCGCGGAAAATCGCGATTTTCCGAAAAAAGGACCCCGAACCCGATTCTGAGATAACCCACTGGGGACGCTCCTAGTGACCTGACGGACGCACCCTAGAAGTTTCAGAGCCCTCGGGCTACGTTTTGTGGAGTTACGGCCAGTTTAATGAGAGGCTAAATACAGGCTTGATTTCCTATTAAAACATGCCCGCGGAAAATCGCGATTTTCCGAAAAAAGGACCCCGAACCCGATTCTGAGATAACCCACTGGGGACGCTCCTGGTGACCTGACGGACGCACCCAAGAAGTTTCAGAGCCCTCGGGCTACGTTTTGTGGAGTTACGGCCAGTTTAATGAGAGGCTAAATACAGGCTTAATTTCCTACGAAAACATGCCCGCGGAAAATCGCGATTTTCCGAAAAAAGGACCCCGAACCCGATTCTGAGATAACCCACTGGGGACGCTCCTAGTGACCTGACGGACGCACCCAAGAAGTTTCAGAGCCCTCGGGCTACGTTTTGTGGAGTTACGGCCAGTTTAATGAGAGGCTAAATACAGGCTTGATTTCCTATTAAAACATGCCCGCGGAAAATCGCGATTTTCCGAAAAAAGGACCCCGAACCCGATTCTGAGATAACCCACTGGGGACGCTCCTAGTGACCTGACGGACGCACCCAAGAAGTTTCAGAGCCCTCGGGCTACGTTTTGTGGAGTTACGGCCAGTTTAATGAGAGGCTAAATACAGGCTTAATTTCCTATTAAAACATGCCCGCGGAAAATCGCGATTTTCCGAAAAAAGGACCCCGAACCCGATTCTGAGATAACCCACTGGGGACGCTCCTAGTGACCTGACGGACGCACCCTAGAAGTTTCAGAGCCCTCGGGCTACGTTTTGTGGAGTTACAGCCAGTTTAATGAGAGGCTAAATACAGGCTTGATTTCCTATTAAAACATACCCGCGGAAAATCGCGATTTTCCGAAAAAAGGACCCCGAACCCGATTCTGAGATAACCCACTGGGGACGCTCCTAGTGACCTGACGGACGCACCCAAGAAGTTTCAGAGCCCTCGGGCTACGTTTTGTGGAGTTACAGCCAGTTTAATGAGAGGCTAAATACAGGCTTAATTTCCTATTAAAACATGCCCGCGGAAAATCGCGATTTTCCGAAAAAAGGACCCCGAACCCGATTCTGAGATAACCCACTGGGGACGCTCCTAGTGACCTGACGGACGCACCCAAGAAGTTTCAGAGCCCTCGGGCTACGTTTTGTGGAGTTACGGCCAGTTTAATGAGAGGCTAAATACAGGCTTTATTTCCTATTAAAACATGCCCGCGGAAAATCGCGATTTTCCGAAAAAAGGACCCCGAACCCGATTCTGAGATAACCCACTGGGGACGCTCCTAGTGACCTGACGGACGCACCCTAGAAGTTTCAGAGCCCTCGGGCTACGTTTTGTGGAGTTACAGCCAGTTTAATGAGAGGCTAAATACAGGCTTAATTTCCTATTAAAACATGCCCGCGGAAAATCGCGATTTTCCGAAAAAAGGACCCCGAACCCGATTCTGAGATAACCCACTGGGGACGCTCCTAGTGACCTGACGGACGCACCCAAGAAGTTTCAGAGCCCTCGGGCTACGTTTTGTGGAGTTACAGCCAGTTTAATGAGAGGCTAAATACAGGCTTAATTTCCTATTAAAACATGCCCGCGGAAAATCGCGATTTTCCGAAAAAAGGACCCCGAACCCGATTCTGAGATAACCCACTGGGGACGCTCCTAGTGACCTGACGGACGCACCCAAGAAGTTTCAGAGCCCTCGGGCTACGTTTTGTGGAGTTACGGCCAGTTTAATGAGAGGCTAAATACAGGCTTTATTTCCTATTAAAACATGCCCGCGGAAAATCGCGATTTTCCGAAAAAAGGACCCCGAACCCGATTCTGAGATAACCCACTGGGGACGCTCCTAGTGACCTGACGGACGCACCCTAGAAGTTTCAGAGCCCTCGGGCTACGTTTTGTGGAGTTACAGCCAGTTTAATGAGAGGCTAAATACAGGCTTAATTTCCTATTAAAACATGCCCGCGGAAAATCGCGATTTTCCGAAAAAAGGACCCCGAACCCGATTCTGAGATAACCCACTGGGGACGCTCCTAGTGACCTGACGGACGCACCCAAGAAGTTTCAGAGCCCTCGGGCTACTTTTTTGTGGAGTTACGGCCAGTTTAATGAGAGGCTAAATACAGGCTTAATTTCCTATTAAAACATGCCCGCGGAAAATCGCGATTTTCCGAAAAAAGGACCCCGAACCCGATTCTGAGATAACCCACTGGGGACGCTCCTAGTGACCTGACGGACGCACCCAAGAAGTTTCAGAGCCCTCGGGCTAAGTTTTGTGGAGTTACGGCCAGTTTAATGAGAGGCTAAATACAGGCTTAATTTCCTACGAAAACATGCCTGCGGAAAAATCGCGATTTTCCGAAAAAAGGACCCCGAACCCGATTCTGAGATAACCCACTGGGGACGCTCCTAGTGACCTGACGGATGCACCCAAGAAGTTTCAGAGCCCTCGGGCTACGTTTTGTGGAGTTACGGCCAGTTTAATGAGAGGCTAAATACAGGCTTAATTTCCTATGAAAACATGCCCGCGGAAAATCGCGATTTTCCGAAAAAAGGACCCCGAACCCGATTCTGAGATAACCCACTGGGGACGCTCCTAGTGACCTGACGGACGCACCCAAGAAGTTTCAGAGCCCTCGGGCTACGTTTTGTGGAGTTACGGCCAGTTTAATGAGAGGCTAAATACAGGCTTAATTTCCTATTAAAACATGCCCGCGGAAAATCGTGACTTTCCGAAAAAAGGACCCCGAACCCGATTCTGAGATAACCCACTGGGGACTCTCCTAGTGACCTGACGGACGCACCCAAGAAGTTTCAGAGCCCTCGGGCTACGTTTTTTGGAGTTACGGCCAGTTTAATGAGAGGCTAAATACAGGCTTAATTTCCTATGAAAACATGCCCGCGGAAAATCGCGATTTTCCGAAAAAAGGACCCCGAACCCGATTCTGAGATAACCCACTGGGGACGCTCCTAGTGACCTGACGGACGCACCCAAGAAGTTTCAGAACCCTCGGGCTACGTTTTGTGGAGTTACGGCCAGTTTAATGAGAGGCTAAATACAGGCTTAATTTCCTATTAAAACATGCCCGCGGAAAATCGTGACTTTCCGAAAAAAGGACCCCGAACCCGATTCTGAGATAACCCACTGGGGACTCTCCTAGTGACCTGACGGACGCACCCAAGAAGTTTCAGAGCCCTCGGGCTACGTTTTTTGGAGTTACGGCCAGTTTAATGAGAGGCTAAATACAGGCTTAATTTCCTATGAAAACATGCCCGCGGAAAATCGCGATTTTCCGAAAAAAGGACCCCGAACCCGATTCTGAGATAACCCACTGGGGACGCTCCTAGTGACCTGACGGACGCACCCTAGAAGTTTCAGAGCCCTCGGGCTACGTTTTGTGGAGTTACAGCCAGTTTAATGAGAGGCTAAATACAGGCTTAATTTCCTATGAAAACATGCCCGCGGAAAATCGCGATTTTCCGAAAAAAGGACCCCGAACCCGATTCTGAGATAACCCACTGGGGACGCTCCTAGTGACCTGACGGACGCACCCAAGAAGTTTCAGAGCCCTCGGGCTACTTTTTTGTGGAGTTACGGCCAGTTTAATGAGAGGCTAAATACAGGCTTAATTTCCTATTAAAACATGCCCGCGGAAAATTGCGATTTTCCGAAAAAAGGACCCCGAACCCGATTCTGAGATAACCCACTGGGGACGCTCCTAGTGACCTGACGGACGCACCCAAGAAGTTTCAGAGCCCTCGGGCTAAGTTTTGTGGAGTTACGGCCAGTTTAATGAGAGGCTAAATACAGGCTTAATTTCCTACGAAAACATGCCTGCGGAAAATCGCGATTTTCCGAAAAAAGGACCCCGAACCCGATTCTGAGATAACCCACTGGGGACGCTCCTAGTGACCTGACGGATGCACCCAAGAAGTTTCAGAGCCCTCGGGCTACGTTTTGTGGAGTTACGGCCAGTTTAATGAGAGGCTAAATACAGGCTTAATTTCCTATGAAAACATGCCCGCGGAAAATCGCGATTTTCCGAAAAAAGGACCCCGAACCCGATTCTGAGATAACCCACTGGGGACGCTCCTAGTGACCTGACGGACGCACCCAAGAAGTTTCAGAGCCCTCGGGCTACGTTTTGTGGAGTTACGGCCAGTTTAATGAGAGGCTAAATACAGGCTTAATTTCCTATTAAAACATGCCCGCGGAAAATCGTGACTTTCCGAAAAAAGGACCCCGAACCCGATTCTGAGATAACCCACTGGGGACTCTCCTAGTGACCTGACGGACGCACCCAAGAAGTTTCAGAGCCCTCGGGCTACGTTTTTTGGAGTTACGGCCAGTTTGATGAGAGGCTAAATACAGGCTTAATTTCCTATGAAAACATGCCCGCGGAAAATCGAGATTTTCCGAAAAAAGGACCCCGAACCCGATTCTGAGATAACCCACTGGGGACGCTCCTAGTGACCTGACGGACGCACCCAAGAAGTTTCAGAACCCTCGGGCTACGTTTTGTGGAGTTACGGCCAGTTTAATGAGAGGCTAAATACAGGCTTAATTTCCTACGAAAACATGCCCGCGGAAAATCGCGATTTTCCGAAAAAAGGACCCCGAACCCGATTCTGAGATAACCCACTGGGGACGCTCCTAGTGACCTGACGGACGCACCCAAGAAGTTTCAGAGCCCTTGGGCTACGTTTTGTGGAGTTACGGCCAGTTTAATGAGAGGTTAAATACAGGCTTAATTTCCTATGAAAACATGCCCGCGGAAAATCGCGATTTTCCGAAAAAAGGACCCCGAACCCGATTCTGAGATAACCCACTGGGGACGCTCCTAGTGACCTGACGGACGCACCCAAGAAGTTTCAGAGCCCTCGGGCTACGTTTTGTGGAGTTACAGCCAGTTTAATGAGAGGCTAAATACAGGCTTAATTTCCTATTAAAACATGCCCGCGGAAAATCGCGATTTTCAGAAAAAAGGACCCCAAACCCGATTCTGAGATAACCCACTGGGGACGCTCCTAGTGACCTGACGGACGCACCCTAGAAGTTTCAGAGCCCTCGGGCTACGTTTTGTGGAGTTACGGCCAGTTTAATGAGAGGCTAAATACAGGCTTAATTTCCTATTAAAACATGCCCGCGGAAAATCGCGATTTTCAGAAAAAAGGACCCCAAACCCGATTCTGAGATAACCCACTGGGGACGCTCCTAGTGACCTGACGGACGCACCCAAGAAGTTTCAGAGCCCTCGGGCTACGTTTTGTGGAGTTATGGCCAGTTTAATGAGAGGCTAAATACAGGCTTAATTTCCTATTAAAACATGCCCGCGGAAAATCGCGATTTTCCGAAAAAAGGACCCCGAACCCGATTCTGAGATAACCCACTGGGGACGCTCCTAGTGACCTGACGGACGCACCCTAGAAGTTTCAGAGCCCTCGGGCTACGTTTTGTGGAGTTACAGCCAGTTTAATGAGAGGCTAAATACAGGCTTGATTTCCTATTAAAACATACCCGCGGAAAATCGCGATTTTCAGAAAAAAGGACCCCGAACCCGATTCTGAGATAACCCACTGGGGACGCTCCTAGTGACCTGACGGACGCACCCAAGAAGTTTCAGAGCCCTTGGGCTACGTTTTGTGGAGTTACAGCCAGTTTAATGAGAGGCTAAATACAGGCTTAATTTCCTATTAAAACATGCCCGCGGAAAATCGCGAATTTCCGAAAAAAGGACCCCGAACCCGATTCTGAGATAACCCACTGGGGACGCTCCTAGTGACCTGACGGACGCACCCAAGAAGTTTCAGAGCCCTCGGGCTACGTTTTGTGGAGTTACGGCCAGTTTAATGAGAGGCTAAATACAGGCTTAATTTCCTATTAAAACATGCCCGCGGAAAATCGCGATTTTCCGAAAAAAGGACCCCGAACCCGATTCTGAGATAACCCACTGGGGACGCTCCTAGTGACCTGACGGACGCACCCTAGAAGTTTCAGAGCCCTCGGGCTACGTTTTGTGGAGTTACAGCCAGTTTAATGAGAGGCTAAATACAGGCTTAATTTCCTATTAAAACATGCCCGCGGAAAATCGCGATTTTCCGAAAAAAGGACCCCGAACCCGATTCTGAGATAACCCACTGGGGACGCTCCTAGTGACCTGACGGACGCACCCAAGAAGTTTCAGAGCCCTCTGGCTACTTTTTTGTGGAGTTACGGCCAGTTTAATGAGAGGCTAAATACAGGCTTAATTTCCTATTAAAACATGCCCGCGGAAAATCGCGATTTTCAGAAAAAAGGACCCCAAACCCGATTCTGAGATAACCCACTGGGGACGCTCCTAGTGACCTGACGAACGCACCCAAGAAGTTTCAGAGCCCTCGGGCTACGTTTTGTGGAGTTACGGCCAGTTTAATGAGAGGCTAAATACAGGCTTAATTTCCTATGAAAACATGCCCGCGAAAAATCGCGATTTTCCGAAAAAAGGACCCCCAACCCGATTCTAAGATAACCCACTGGGGACGCTCCTAGTGACCTGACGGATGCACCCTAGAAGTTTCAGAGCCCTCGGGCTACGTTTTGTGGAGTTACAGCCAGTTTAATGAGAGGCTAAATACAGGCTTGATTTCCTATTAAAACATACCCGCGGAAAATCGCGATTTTCAGAAAAAAGGACCCCGAACCCGATTCTGAGATAACCCACTGGGGACGCTCCTAGTGACCTGACGGACGCACCCAAGAAGTTTCAGAGCCCTCGGGCTACGTTTTGTGGAGTTACAGCCAGTTTAATGAGAGGCTAAATACAGGCTTAATTTCCTATTAAAACATGCCCGCGGAAAATCGCGATTTTCCGAAAAAAGGACCCCGAACCCGATTCTGAGATAACCCACTGGGGACGCTCCTAGTGACCTGACGGACGCACCCAAGAAGTTTCAGAGCCCTCGGGCTACGTTTTGTGGAGTTACGGCCAGTTTAATGAGAGGCTAAATACAGGCTTAATTTCCTATTAAAACATGCCCGCGGAAAATCGCGATTTTCCGAAAAAAGGACCCCGAACCCGATTCTGAGATAACCCACTGGGGACGCTCCTAGTGACCTGACGGACGCACCCTAGAAGTTTCAGAGCCCTCGGGCTACGTTTTGTGGAGTTACAGCCAGTTTAATGAGAGGCTAAATACAGGCTTAATTTCCTATTAAAACATGCCCGCGGAAAATCGCGATTTTCCGAAAAAAGGACCCCGAACCCGATTCTGAGATAACCCACTGGGGACGCTCCTAGTGACCTGACGGACGCACCCAAGAAGTTTCAGAGCCCTCTGGCTACTTTTTTGTGGAGTTACGGCCAGTTTAATGAGAGGCTAAATACAGGCTTGATTTCCTATTAAAACATGCCCGCGGAAAATCGCGATTTTCCGAAAAAAGGACCCCGAACCCGATTCTGAGATAACCCACTGGGGACGCTCCTAGTGACCTGACGGACGCACCCAAGAAGTTTCAGAGCCCTCGGGCTACGTTTTGTGGAGTTACGGCCAGTTTAATGAGAGGCTAAATACAGGCTTAATTTCCTATTAAAACATGCCCGCGGAAAATCGCGATTTTCCGAAAAAAGGACCCCGAACCCGATTCTGAGATAACCCACTGGGGACGCTCCTAGTGACCTGACGGACGCACCCTAGAAGTTTCAGAGCCCTCGGGCTACGTTTTGTGGAGTTACAGCCAGTTTAATGAGAGGCTAAATACAGGCTTAATTTCCTATTAAAACATGCCCGCGGAAAATCGCGATTTTCCGAAAAAAGGACCCCGAACCCGATTCTGAGATAACCCACTGGGGACGCTCCTAGTGACCTGACGGACGCACCCAAGAAGTTTCAGAGCCCTCGGGCTAAGTTTTGTGGAGTTACGGCCAGTTTAATGAGAGGCTAAATACAGGCTTAATTTCCTACGAAAACATGCCCGCGGAAAATCGCGATTTTCCGAAAAAAGGACCCCGAACCCGATTCTGAGATAACCCACTGGGGACGCTCCTAGTGACCTGACGGACGCACCCAAGAAGTTTCAGAGCCCTCGGGCTACGTTTTGTGGAGTTATGGCCAGTTTAATGAGAGGCTAAATACAGGCTTAATTTCCTATTAAAACATGCCCGCGGAAAATCGCGATTTTCCGAAAAAAGGACCCCGAACCCGATTCTGAGATAACCCACTGGGGACGCTCCTAGTGACCTGACGGACGCACCCAAGAAGTTTCAGAGCCCTCGGGCTACGTTTTGTGGAGTTACGGCCAGTTTAATGAGAGGCTAAATACAGGCTTAATTTCCTATTAAAACATGCCCGCTGAAAATCGTGACTTTCCGAAAAAAGGACCCCGAACCCGATTCTGAGATAACCCACTGGGGACGCTCCTAGTGACCTGACGGACGCACCCAAGAAGTTTCAGAGCCCTCGGGCTACGTTTTTTGGAGTTACGGCCAGTTTAATGAGAGGCTAAATACAGGCTTAATTTCCTATGAAAACATGCCCGCGGAAAATCGCGATTTTCCGAAAAAAGGACCCCGAACCCGATTCTGAGATAACCCACTGGGGACGCTCCTAGTGACCTGACGGACGCACCCAAGAAGTTTCAGAGCCCTCGGGCTACGTTTTGTGGAGTTACGGCCAGTTTAATGAGAGGCTAAATACAGGCTTAATTTCCTATGAAAACATGCCCGTGGAAAATCGCGATTTTCCGAAAAAAGGACCCCGAACCCGATTCTGAGATAACCCACTGGGGACGCTCCTAGTGACCTGACGGACGCACCCAAGAAGTTTCAGAGCCCTCGGGCTACGTTTTGTGGAGTTACGGCCAGTTTAATGAGAGGCTAAATACAGGCTTAATTTCCTATTAAAACATGCCCGCGGAAAATCGTGACTTTCCGAAAAAAGGACCCCGAACCAGATTCTGAGATAACCCACTGGGGACGCTCCTAGTGACCTGACGGACGCACCCAAGAAGTTTCAGAGCCCTCGGGCTACGTTTTTTGGAGTTACCGCCAGTTTAATGAGAGGCTAAATACAGGCTTAATTTCCTATGAAAACATGCCCGCGGAAAATCGCGATTTACCGAAAAAAGGACCCCGAACCCGATTCTGAGATAACCCACTGGGGACGCTCCTAGTGACCTGACGGACGCACCCAAGAAGTTTCAGAGCCCTCGGGCTACGTTTTTTGGAGTTACGGCCAGTTTAATGAGAGGCTAAATACAGGCTTAATTTCCTACGAAAACATGCCCGCGGAAAATCGCGATTTTCCGAAAAAAGGACCCCGAACCCGATTCTGAGATAACCCACTGGGGACGCTCCTAGTGACCTGACGGACGCACCCAAGAAGTTTCAGAGCCCTTGGGCTACGTTTTGTGGAGTTACGGCCAGTTTAATGAGAGGTTAAATACAGGCTTAATTTCCTATGAAAACATGCCCGCGGAAAATCGCGATTTTCCGAAAAAAGGACCCCGAACCCGATTCTGAGATAACCCACTGGGGACGCTCCTAGTGACCTGACGGACGCACCCAAGAAGTTTCAGAGCCCTCGGGCTACGTTTTGTGGAGTTACAGCCAGTTTAATGAGAGGCTAAATACAGGCTTAATTTCCTATTAAAACATGCCCGCGGAAAATCGCGATTTTCAGAAAAAAGGACCCCAAACCCGATTCTGAGATAACCCACTGGGGACGCTCCTAGTGACCTGACGGACGCACCCTAGAAGTTTCAGAGCCCTCGGGCTACGTTTTGTGGAGTTACGGCCAGTTTAATGAGAGGCTAAATACAGGCTTAATTTCCTATTAAAACATGCCCGCGGAAAATCGCGATTTTCAGAAAAAAGGACCCCAAACCCGATTCTGAGATAACCCACTGGGGACGCTCCTAGTGACCTGACGGACGCACCCAAGAAGTTTCAGAGCCCTCGGGCTACGTTTTGTGGAGTTATGGCCAGTTTAATGAGAGGCTAAATACAGGCTTAATTTCCTATTAAAACATGCCCGCGGAAAATCGCGATTTTCCGAAAAAAGGACCCCGAACCAGATTCTGAGATAACCCACTGGGGACGCTCCTAGTGACCTGACGGACGCACCCTAGAAGTTTCAGAGCCCTCGGGCTACGTTTTGTGGAGTTACAGCCAGTTTAATGAGAGGCTAAATACAGGCTTGATTTCCTATTAAAACATACCCGCGGAAAATCGCGATTTTCAGAAAAAAGGACCCCGAACCCGATTCTGAGATAACCCACTGGGGACGCTCCTAGTGACCTGACGGACGCACCCAAGAAGTTTCAGAGCCTTTGGGCTACGTTTTGTGGAGTTACAGCCAGTTTAATGAGAGGCTAAATACAGGCTTAATTTCCTATTAAAACATGCCCGCGGAAAATCGCGATTTTCCGAAAAAAGGACCCCGAACCCGATTCTGAGATAACCCACTGGGGACGCTCCTAGTGACCTGACGGACGCACCCAAGAAGTTTCAGAGCCCTCGGGCTACGTTTTGTGGAGTTACGGCCAGTTTAATGAGAGGCTAAATACAGGCTTAATTTCCTATTAAAACATGCCCGCGGAAAATCGCGATTTTCCGAAAAAAGGACCCCGAACCCGATTCTGAGATAACCCACTGGGGACGCTCCTAGTGACCTGACGGACGCACCCTAGAAGTTTCAGAGCCCTCGGGCTACGTTTTGTGGAGTTACAGCCAGTTTAATGAGAGGCTAAATACAGGCTTAATTTCCTATTAAAACATGCCCGCGGAAAATCGCGATTTTCCGAAAAAAGGACCCCGAACCCGATTCTGAGATAACCCACTGGGGACGCTCCTAGTGACCTGACGGACGCACCCAAGAAGTTTCAGAGCCCTCTGGCTACTTTTTTGTGGAGTTACGGCCAGTTTAATGAGAGGCTAAATACAGGCTTAATTTCCTATTAAAACATGCCCGCGGAAAATCGCGATTTTCAGAAAAAAGGACCCCAAACCCGATTCTGAGATAACCCACTGGGGACGCTCCTAGTGACCTGACGAACGCACCCAAGAAGTTTCAGAGCCCTCGGGCTACGTTTTGTGGAGTTACGGCCAGTTTAATGAGAGGCTAAATACAGGCTTAATTTCCTATGAAAACATGCCCGCGAAAAATCGCGATTTTCCGAAAAAAGGACCCCGAACCCGATTCTAAGATAACCCACTGGGGACGCTCCTAGTGACCTGACGGACGCACCCTAGAAGTTTCAGAGCCCTCGGGCTACGTTTTGTGGAGTTACAGCCAGTTTAATGAGAGGCTAAATACAGGCTTGATTTCCTATTAAAACATACCCGCGGAAAATCGCGATTTTCAGAAAAAAGGACCCCGAACCCGATTCTGAGATAACCCACTGGGGACGCTCCTAGTGACCTGACGGACGCACCCAAGAAGTTTCAGAGCCCTCGGGCTACGTTTTGTGGAGTTACAGCCAGTTTAATGAGAGGCTAAATACAGGCTTAATTTCCTATTAAAACATGCCCGCGGAAAATCGCGATTTTCCGAAAAAAGGACCCCGAACCCGATTCTGAGATAACCCACTGGGGACGCTCCTAGTGACCTGACGGACGCACCCAAGAAGTTTCAGAGCCCTCGGGCTACGTTTTGTGGAGTTACGGCCAGTTTAATGAGAGGCTAAATACAGGCTTAATTTCCTATTAAAACATGCCCGCGGAAAATCGCGATTTTCCGAAAAAAGGACCCCGAACCCGATTCTGAGATAACCCACTGGGGACGCTCCTAGTGACCTGACGGACGCACCCTAGAAGTTTCAGAGCCCTCAGGCTACGTTTTGTGGAGTTACAGCCAGTTTAATGAGAGGCTAAATACAGGCTTAATTTCCTATTAAAACATGCCCGCGGAAAATCGCGATTTTCCGAAAAAAGGACCCCGAACCCGATTCTGAGATAACCCACTGGGGACGCTCCTAGTGACCTGACGGACGCACCCAAGAAGTTTCAGAGCCCTCTGGCTACTTTTTTGTGGAGTTACGGCCAGTTTAATGAGAGGCTAAATACAGGCTTAATTTCCTATTAAAACATGCCCGCGGAAAATCGCGATTTTCCGAAAAAAGGACCCCGAACCCGATTCTGAGATAACCCACTGGGGACGCTCCTAGTGACCTGACGGACGCACCGGAGAAGTTTCAGAGCCCTCGGGCTACGTTTTGTGGAGTTACGGCCAGTTTAATGAGAGGCTAAATACAGGCTTAATTTCCTATTAAAACATGCCCGCGGAAAATCGCGATTTTCAGAAAAAAGGACCCCGAACCCGATTCTGAGATAACCCACTGGGGACGCTCCTAGTGACCTGACGGACGCACCCAAGAAGTTTCAGAGCCCTCGGGCTACGTTTTGTGGAGTTACAGCCAGTTTAATGAGAGGCTAAATACAGGCTTAATTTCCTATTAAAACATGCCCGCGGAAAATCGCGATTTTCCGAAAAAAGGACCCCGAACCCGATTCTGAGATAACCCACTGGGGACGCTCCTAGTGACCTGACGGACGCACCCAAGAAGTTTCAGAGCCCTCGGGCTAAGTTTTGTGGAGTTACGGCCAGTTTAATGAGAGGCTAAATACAGGCTTAATTTCCTACGAAAACATGCCCGCGGAAAATCGCGATTTTCCGAAAAAAGGACCCCGAACCCGATTCTGAGATAACCCACTGGGGACGCTCCTAGTGACCTGACGGACGCACCCAAGAAGTTTCAGAGCCCTCGGGCTACGTTTTGTGGAGTTATGGCCAGTTTAATGAGAGGCTAAATACAGGCTTAATTTCCTATTAAAACATGCCCGCGGAAAATCGCGATTTTCCGAAAAAAGGACCCCGAACCCGATTCTGAGATAACCCACTGGGGACGCTCCTAGTGACCTGACGGACGCACCCAAGAAGTTTCAGAGCCCTCGGGCTACGTTTTGTGGAGTTACGGCCAGTTTAATGAGAGGCTAAATACAGGCTTAATTTCCTATTAAAACATGCCCGCTGAAAATCGTGACTTTCCGAAAAAAGGACCCCGAACCCGATTCTGAGATAACCCACTGGGGACGCTCCTAGTGACCTGACGGACGCACCCAAGAAGTTTCAGAGCCCTCGGGCTACGTTTTTTGGAGTTACGGCCAGTTTAATGAGAGGCTAAATACAGGCTTAATTTCCTACGAAAACATGCCCGCGGAAAATCGCGATTTTCCGAAAAAAGGACCCCGAACCCGATTCTGAGATAACCCACTGGGGACGCTCCTAGTGACCTGACGGACGCACCCAAGAAGTTTCAGAGCCCTCGGGCTACGTTTTGTGGAGTTACGGCCAGTTTAATGAGAGGCTAAATACAGGCTTAATTTCCTACGAAAACATGCCCGCGGAAAATCGCGATTTTCCGAAAAAAGGACCCCGAACCCGATTCTGAGATAACCCACTGGGGACGCTCCTAGTGACCTGACGGACGCACCCAAGAAGTTTCAGAGCCCTCGGGCTACGTTTTGTGGAGTTTCGGCCAGTTTAATGAGAGGCTAAATACAGGCTTAATTTCCTATGAAAACATGCCCGTGGAAAATCGCGATTTTCCGAAAAAAGGACCCCGAACCCGATTCTGAGATAACCCACTGGGGACGCTCCTAGTGACCTGACGGACGCACCCAAGAAGTTTCAGAGCCCTCGGGCTACGTTTTGTGGAGTTACGGCCAGTTTAATGAGAGGCTAAATACAGGCTTAATTTCCTATTAAAACATGCCCGCGGAAAATCGTGACTTTCCGAAAAAAGGACCCCGAACCAGATTCTGAGATAACCCACTGGGGACGCTCCTAGTGACCTGACGGACGCACCCAAGAAGTTTCAGAGCCCTCGGGCTACGTTTTTTGGAGTTACCGCCAGTTTAATGAGAGGCTAAATACAGGCTTAATTTCCTATGAAAACATGCCCGCGGAAAATCGCGATTTACCGAAAAAAGGACCCCGAACCCGATTCTGAGATAACCCACTGGGGACGCTCCTAGTGACCTGACGGACGCACCCAAGAAGTTTCAGAACCCTCGGGCTACGTTTTGTGGAGTTACGGCCAGTTTAATGAGAGGCTAAATACAGGCTTAATTTCCTACGAAAACATGCCCGCGGAAAATCGCGATTTTCCGAAAAAAGGACCCCGAACCCGATTCTGAGATAACCCACTGGGGATGCTCCTAGTGACCTGACGGACGCACCCAAGAAGTTTCAGAGCCCTTGGGCTACGTTTTGTGGAGTTACAGCCAGTTTAATGAGAGGTTAAATACAGGCTTAATTTCCTATTAAAACATGCCCGCGGAAAATCGCGATTTTCCGAAAAAAGGACCCCGAACCCGATTCTGAGATAACCCACTGGGGACGCTCCTAGTGACCTGACGGACGCACCCAAGAAGTTTCAGAGCCCTCGGGCTACGTTTTGTGGAGTTACGGCCAGTTTAATGAGAGGCTAAATACAGGCTTAATTTCCTATTAAAACATGCCCGCGGAAAATCGCGATTTTCAGAAAAAAGGACCCCAAACCCGATTCTGAGATAACCCACTGGGGACGCTCCTAGTGACCTGACGGACGCACCCAAGAAGTTTCAGAGCCCTCGGGCTACGTTTTGTGGAGTTACGGCCAGTTTAATGAGAGGCTAAATACAGGCTTAATTTCCTACGAAAACATGCCCGCGGAAAATCGCGATTTTCCGAAAAAAGGACCCCGAACCAGATTCTGAGATAACCCACTGGGGACGCTCCTAGTGACCTGACGGACGCACCCAAGAAGTTTCAGAGCCCTCGGGCTACGTTTTGTGGAGTTATGGCCAGTTTAATGAGAGGCTAAATACAGGCTTAATTTCCTATGAAAACATGCCCGCGGAAAATCACGATTTTCCGAAAAAAGGACCCCGAACCAGATTCTGAGATAACCCACTGGGGACGCTCCTAGTGACCTGACGGACGCACCCAAGAAGTTTCAGAGCCCTCTGGATACGTTTTGTGGAGTTACAGCCAGTTTAATGAGAGGCTAAATACAGGCTTAATTTCCTATTAAAACATGCCCGCGGAAAATCGCGATTTTCAGAAAAAAGGACCCCAAACCTGATTCTGAGATAACCCACTGGGGACGCTCCTAGTGACCTGACGGATGCACCCAAGAAGTTTCAGAGCCCTCGGGCTTAGTTTTGTGGAGTTACGGCCAGTTTAATGAGAGGCTAAATACAGGCTTAATTTCCTATTAAAACATGCCCGCGGAAAATCGCGATTTTCCGAAAAAAGGACCCCGAACCCGATTCTGAGATAACCCACTGGGGACGCTCCTAGTGACCTGACGGACGCACCCAAGAAGTTTCAGAGCCCTCGGGCTACGTTTTGTGGAGTTACGGCCAGTTTAATGAGAGGCTAAATACAGGCTTTATTTCCTATTAAAACGTGCCCGCGGAAAATCGCGATTTTCAGAAAAAAGGACCCCGAACCCGATTCTGAGATAACCCACTGGGGACGCTCCTAGTGACCTGACGGACGCACCCTAGAAGTTTCAGAGCCCTCGGGCTACGTTTTGTGGAGTTACAGCCAGTTTAATGAGAGGCTAAATACAGGCTTAATTTCCTATTAAAACATGCCCGCGGAAAATCGCGATTTTCCGAAAAAAGGACCCCGAACCCGATTCTGAGATAACCCACTGGGGACGCTCCTAGTGACCTGACGGACGCACCCAAGAAGTTTCAGAGCCCTCGGGCTACTTTTTTGTGGAGTTACGGCCAGTTTAATGAGAGGCTAAATACAGGCTTAATTTCCTATTAAAACATGCCCGCGGAAAATTGCGATTTTCCGAAAAAAGGACCCCGAACCCGATTCTGAGATAACCCACTGGGGACGCTCCTAGTGACCTGACGGACGCACCCAAGAAGTTTCAGAGCCCTCGGGCTAAGTTTTGTGGAGTTACGGCCAGTTTAATGAGAGGCTAAATACAGGCTTAATTTCCTACGAAAACATGCCTGCGGAAAATCGCGATTTTCCGAAAAAAGGACCCCGAACCCGATTCTGAGATAACCCACTGGGGACGCTCCTAGTGACCTGACGGATGCACCCAAGAAGTTTCAGAGCCCTCGGGCTACGTTTTGTGGAGTTACGGCCAGTTTAATGAGAGGCTAAATACAGGCTTAATTTCCTATGAAAACATGCCCGCGGAAAATCGCGATTTTCCGAAAAAAGGACCCCGAACCCGATTCTGAGATAACCCACTGGGGACGCTCCTAGTGACCTGACGGACGCACCCAAGAAGTTTCAGAGCCCTCGGGCTACGTTTTGTGGAGTTACGGCCAGTTTAATGAGAGGCTAAATACAGGCTTAATTTCCTATTAAAACATGCCCGCGGAAAATCGTGACTTTCCGAAAAAAGGACCCCGAACCCGATTCTGAGATAACCCACTGGGGACTCTCCTAGTGACCTGACGGACGCACCCAAGAAGTTTCAGAGCCCTCGGGCTACGTTTTTTGGAGTTACGGCCAGTTTAATGAGAGGCTAAATACAGGCTTAATTTCCTATGAAAACATGCCCGCGGAAAATCGAGATTTTCCGAAAAAAGGACCCCGAACCCGATTCTGAGATAACCCACTGGGGACGCTCCTAGTGACCTGACGGACGCACCCAAGAAGTTTCAGAACCCTCGGGCTACGTTTTGTGGAGTTACGGCCAGTTTAATGAGAGGCTAAATACAGGCTTAATTTCCTACGAAAACATGCCCGCGGAAAATCGCGATTTTCCGAAAAAAGGACCCCGAACCCGATTCTGAGATAACCCACTGGGGACGCTCCTAGTGACCTGACGGACGCACCCAAGAAGTTTCAGAGCCCTCGGGCTACGTTTTGTGGAGTTACGGCCAGTTTAATGAGAGGCTAAATACAGGCTTAATTTCCTATTAAAACATGCCCGCGGAAAATCGCGATTTTCAGAAAAAAGGACCCCAAACCCGATTCTGAGATAACCCACTGGGGACGCTCCTAGTGACCTGACGGACGCACCCAAGAAGTTTCAGAGCCCTCGGGCTACGTTTTGTGGAGTTATGGCCAGTTTAATGAGAGGCTTAATACAGGCTTAATTTCCTATTAAAACATGCCCGCGGAAAATCGCGATTTTCCGAAAAAAGGACCCCGAACCCGATTCTGAGATAACCCACTGGGGACGCTCCTAGTGACCTGACGGACGCACCCTAGAAGTTTCAGAGCCCTCGGGCTACGTTTTGTGGAGTTACAGCCAGTTTAATGAGAGGCTAAATACAGGCTTGATTTCCTATTAAAACATACCCGCGGAAAATCGCGATTTTCAGAAAAAAGGACCCCGAACCCGATTCTGAGATAACCCACTGGGGACGCTCCTAGTGACCTGACGGACGCACCCAAGAAGTTTCAGAGCCCTTGGGCTACGTTTTGTGGAGTTACAGCCAGTTTAATGAGAGGCTAAATACAGGCTTAATTTCCTATTAAAACATGCCCGCGGAAAATCGCGATTTTCCGAAAAAAGGACCCCGAACCCGATTCTGAGATAACCCACTGGGGACGCTCCTAGTGACCTGACGGACGCACCCAAGAAGTTTCAGAGCCCTCGGGCTACGTTTTGTGGAGTTACGGCCAGTTTAATGAGAGGCTAAATACAGGCTTAATTTCCTATTAAAACATGCCCGCGGAAAATCGCGATTTTCCGAAAAAAGGACCCCGAACCCGATTCTGAGATAACCCACTGGAGACGCTCCTAGTGACCTGACGGACGCACCCTAGAAGTTTCAGAGCCCTCGGGCTACGTTTTGTGGAGTTACAGCCAGTTTAATGAGAGGCTAAATACAGGCTTAATTTCCTATTAAAACATGCCCGCGGAAAATCGCGATTTTCCGAAAAAAGGACCCCGAACCCGATTCTGAGATAACCCACTGGGGACGCTCCTAGTGACCTGACGGACGCACCCAAGAAGTTTCAGAGCCCTTGGGCTACGTTTTGTGGAGTTACGGCCAGTTTAATGAGAGGCTTAATACAGGCTTAATTTCCTATTAAAACATGCCCGCGGAAAATCGCGATTTTCAGAAAAAAGGACCCCAAACCCGATTCTGAGATAACCCACTGGGGACGCTCCTAGTGACCTGACGAACGCACCCAAGAAGTTTCAGAGCCCTCGGGCTACGTTTTGTGGAGTTACGGCCAGTTTAATGAGAGGCTAAATACAGGCTTAATTTCCTATGAAAACATGCCCGCGAAAAATCGCGATTTTCCGAAAAAAGGACCCCGAACCCGATTCTAAGATAACCCACTGGGGACGCTCCTAGTGACCTGACGGACGCACCCTAGAAGTTTCAGAGCCCTCGGGCTACGTTTTGTGGAGTTACAGCCAGTTTAATGAGAGGCTAAATACAGGCTTGATTTCCTATTAAAACATACCCGCGGAAAATCGCGATTTTCAGAAAAAAGGACCCCGAACCCGATTCTGAGATAACCCACTGGGGACGCTCCTAGTGACCTGACGGACGCACCCAAGAAGTTTCAGAGCCCTCGGGCTACGTTTTGTGGAGTTACAGCCAGTTTAATGAGAGGCTAAATACAGGCTTAATTTCCTATTAAAACATGCCCGCGGAAAATCGCGATTTTCCGAAAAAAGGACCCCGAACCCGATTCTGAGATAACCCACTGGGGACGCTCCTAGTGACCTGACGGACGCACCCAAGAAGTTTCAGAGCCCTCGGGCTACGTTTTGTGGAGTTACGGCCAGTTTAATGAGAGGCTAAATACAGGCTTAATTTCCTATTAAAACATGCCCGCGGAAAATCGCGATTTTCCGAAAAAAGGACCCCGAACCCGATTCTGAGATAACCCACTGGGGACGCTCCTAGTGACCTGACGGACGCACCCTAGAAGTTTCAGAGCCCTCGGGCTACGTTTTGTGGAGTTACAGCCAGTTTAATGAGAGGCTAAATACAGGCTTAATTTCCTATTAAAACATGCCCGCGGAAAATCGCGATTTTCCGAAAAAAGGACCCCGAACCCGATTCTGAGATAACCCACTGGGGACGCTCCTAGTGACCTGACGGACGCACCCAAGAAGTTTCAGAGCCCTCTGGCTACTTTTTTGTGGAGTTACGGCCAGTTTAATGAGAGGCTAAATACAGGCTTGATTTCCTATTAAAACATGCCCGCGGAAAATCGCGATTTTCCGAAAAAAGGACCCCGAACCCGATTCTGAGATAACCCACTGGGGACGCTCCTAGTGACCTGACGGACGCACCCAAGAAGTTTCAGAGCCCTCGGGCTACGTTTTGTGGAGTTACGGCCAGTTTAATGAGAGGCTAAATACAGGCTTAATTTCCTATTAAAACATGCCCGCGGAAAATCGCGATTTTCCGAAAAAAGGACCCCGAACCCGATTCTGAGATAACCCACTGGGGACGCTCCTAGTGACCTGACGGACGCACCCTAGAAGTTTCAGAGCCCTCGGGCTACGTTTTGTGGAGTTACAGCCAGTTTAATGAGAGGCTAAATACAGGCTTAATTTCCTATTAAAACATGCCCGCGGAAAATCGCGATTTTCCGAAAAAAGGACCCCGAACCCGATTCTGAGATAACCCACTGGGGACGCTCCTAGTGACCTGACGGACGCACCCAAGAAGTTTCAGAGCCCTCGGGCTAAGTTTTGTGGAGTTACGGCCAGTTTAATGAGAGGCTAAATACAGGCTTAATTTCCTACGAAAACATGCCCGCGGAAAATCGCGATTTTCCGAAAAAAGGACCCCGAACCCGATTCTGAGATAACCCACTGGGGACGCTCCTAGTGACCTGACGGACGCACCCAAGAAGTTTCAGAGCCCTCGGGCTACGTTTTGTGGAGTTATGGCCAGTTTAATGAGAGGCTAAATACAGGCTTAATTTCCTATTAAAACATGCCCGCGGAAAATCGCGATTTTCCGAAAAAAGGACCCCGAACCCGATTCTGAGATAACCCACTGGGGACGCTCCTAGTGACCTGACGGACGCACCCAAGAAGTTTCAGAGCCCTCGGGCTACGTTTTGTGGAGTTACGGCCAGTTTAATGAGAGGCTAAATACAGGCTTAATTTCCTATTAAAACATGCCCGCTGAAAATCGTGACTTTCCGAAAAAAGGACCCCGAACCCGATTCTGAGATAACCCACTGGGGACGCTCCTAGTGACCTGACGGACGCACCCAAGAAGTTTCAGAGCCCTCGGGCTACGTTTTTTGGAGTTACGGCCAGTTTAATGAGAGGCTAAATACAGGCTTAATTTCCTATGAAAACATGCCCGCGGAAAATCGCGATTTTCCGAAAAAAGGACCCCGAACCCGATTCTGAGATAACCCACTGGGGACGCTCCTAGTGACCTGACGGACGCACCCAAGAAGTTTCAGAGCCCTCGGGCTACGTTTTGTGGAGTTACGGCCAGTTTAATGAGAGGCTAAATACAGGCTTAATTTCCTATGAAAACATGCCCGTGGAAAATCGCGATTTTCCGAAAAAAGGACCCCGAACCCGATTCTGAGATAACCCACTGGGGACGCTCCTAGTGACCTGACGGACGCACCCAAGAAGTTTCAGAGCCCTCGGGCTACGTTTTGTGGAGTTACGGCCAGTTTAATGAGAGGCTAAATACAGGCTTAATTTCCTATTAAAACATGCCCGCGGAAAATCGTGACTTTCCGAAAAAAGGACCCCGAACCAGATTCTGAGATAACCCACTGGGGACGCTCCTAGTGACCTGACGGACGCACCCAAGAAGTTTCAGAGCCCTCGGGCTACGTTTTTTGGAGTTACCGCCAGTTTAATGAGAGGCTAAATACAGGCTTAATTTCCTATGAAAACATGCCCGCGGAAAATCGCGATTTACCGAAAAAAGGACCCCGAACCCGATTCTGAGATAACCCACTGGGGACGCTCCTAGTGACCTGACGGACGCACCCAAGAAGTTTCAGAGCCCTCGGGCTACGTTTTTTGGAGTTACGGCCAGTTTAATGAGAGGCTAAATACAGGCTTAATTTCCTATGAAAACATGCCCGCGGAAAATCGAGATTTTCCGAAAAAAGGACCCCGAACCCGATTCTGAGATAACCCACTGGGGACGCTCCTAGTGACCTGACGGACGCACCCAAGAAGTTTCAGAACCCTCGGGCTACGTTTTGTGGAGTTACGGCCAGTTTAATGAGAGGCTAAATACAGGCTTAATTTCCTACGAAAACATGCCCGCGGAAAATCGCGATTTTCCGAAAAAAGGACCCCGAACCCGATTCTGAGATAACCCACTGGGGACGCTCCTAGTGACCTGACGGACGCACCCAAGAAGTTTCAGAGCCCTTGGGCTACGTTTTGTGGAGTTACGGCCAGTTTAATGAGAGGTTAAATACAGGCTTAATTTCCTATGAAAACATGCCCGCGGAAAATCGCGATTTTCCGAAAAAAGGACCCCGAACCCGATTCTGAGATAACCCACTGGGGACGCTCGTAGTGACCTGACGGACGCACCCAAGAAGTTTCAGAGCCCTCGGGCTACGTTTTGTGGAGTTACAGCCAGTTTAATGAGAGGCTAAATACAGGCTTAATTTCCTATTAAAACATGCCCGCGGAAAATCGCGATTTTCAGAAAAAAGGACCCCAAACCCGATTCTGAGATAACCCACTGGGGACGCTCCTAGTGACCTGACGGACGCACCCTAGAAGTTTCAGAGCCCTCGGGCTACGTTTTGTGGAGTTACGGCCAGTTTAATGAGAGGCTAAATACAGGCTTAATTTCCTATTAAAACATGCCCGCGGAAAATCGCGATTTTCAGAAAAAAGGACCCCAAACCCGATTCTGAGATAACCCACTGGGGACGCTCCTAGTGACCTGACGGACGCACCCAAGAAGTTTCAGAGCCCTCGGGCTACGTTTTGTGGAGTTATGGCCAGTTTAATGAGAGGCTAAATACAGGCTTAATTTCCTATTAAAACATGCCCGCGGAAAATCGCGATTTTCAGAAAAAAGGACCCCAAACCCGATTCTGAGATAACCCACTGGGGACGCTCCTAGTGACCTGACGAACGCACCCAAGAAGTTTCAGAGCCCTCGGGCTACGTTTTGTGGAGTTACGGCCAGTTTAATGAGAGGCTAAATACAGGCTTAATTTCCTATGAAAACATGCCCGCGAAAAATCGCGATTTTCCGAAAAAAGGACCCCGAACCCGATTCTAAGATAACCCACTGGGGACGCTCCTAGTGACCTGACGGACGCACCCTAGAAGTTTCAGAGCCCTCGGGCTACGTTTTGTGGAGTTACAGCCAGTTTAATGAGAGGCTAAATACAGGCTTGATTTCCTATTAAAACATACCCGCGGAAAATCGCGATTTTCAGAAAAAAGGACCCCGAACCCGATTCTGAGATAACCCACTGGGGACGCTCCTAGTGACCTGACGGACGCACCCAAGAAGTTTCAGAGCCCTCGGGCTACGTTTTGTGGAGTTACAGCCAGTTTAATGAGAGGCTAAATACAGGCTTAATTTCCTATTAAAACATGCCCGCAGAAAATCGCGATTTTCCGAAAAAAGGACCCCGAACCCGATTCTGAGATAACCCACTGGGGACGCTCCTAGTGACCTGACGGACGCACCCAAGAAGTTTCAGAGCCCTCGGGCTACGTTTTGTGGAGTTACGGCCAGTTTAATGAGAGGCTAAATACAGGCTTAATTTCCTATTAAAACATGCCCGCGGAAAATCGCGATTTTCCGAAAAAAGGACCCCGAACCCGATTCTGAGATAACCCACTGGGGACGCTCCTAGTGACCTGACGGACGCACCCTAGAAGTTTCAGAGCCCTCGGGCTACGTTTTGTGGAGTTACAGCCAGTTTAATGAGAGGCTAAATACAGGCTTAATTTCCTATTAAAACATGCCCGCGGAAAATCGCGATTTTCCGAAAAAAGGACCCCGAACCCGATTCTGAGATAACCCACTGGGGACGCTCCTAGTGACCTGACGGACGCACCCAAGAAGTTTCAGAGCCCTCTGGCTACTTTTTTGTGGAGTTACGGCCAGTTTAATGAGAGGCTAAATACAGGCTTAATTTCCTATTAAAACATGCCCGCGGAAAATCGCGATTTTCCGAAAAAAGGACCCCGAACCCGATTCTGAGATAACCCACTGGGGACGCTCCTAGTGACCTGACGGACGCACCCAAGAAGTTTCAGAGCCCTCGGGCTACGTTTTGTGGAGTTACGGCCAGTTTAATGAGAGGCTAAATACAGGCTTAATTTCCTATTAAAACATGCCCGCGGAAAATCGCGATTTTCCGAAAAAAGGACCCCGAACCCGATTCTGAGATAACCCACTGGGGACGCTCCTAGTGACCTGACGGACGCACCCAAGAAGTTTCAGAGCCCTCGGGCTACGTTTTGTGGAGTTACGGCCAGTTTAATGAGAGGCTAAATACAGGCTTAATTTCCTATGAAAACATGCCCGCGGAAAATCGCGATTTTCCGAAAAAAGGACCCCGAACCCGATTCTGAGATAACCCACTGGGGACGCTCCTAGTGACCTGACGGACGCACCCAAGAAGTTTCAGAGCCCTCGGGCTACGTTTTTTGGAGTTACGGCCAGTTTAATGAGAGGCTAAATACAGGCTTAATTTCCTATGAAAACATGCCCGCGGAAAATCGAGATTTTCCGAAAAAAGGACCCCGAACCCGATTCTGAGATAACCCACTGGGGACGCTCCTAGTGACCTGACGGACGCACCCAAGAAGTTTCAGAACCCTCGGGCTACGTTTTGTGGAGTTACGGCCAGTTTAATGAGAGGCTAAATACAGGCTTAATTTCCTACGAAAACATGCCCGCGGAAAATCGCGATTTTCCGAAAAAAGGACCCCGAACCCGATTCTGAGATAACCCACTGGGGACGCTCCTAGTGACCTGACGGACGCACCCAAGAAGTTTCAGAGCCCTTGGGCTACGTTTTGTGGAGTTACGGCCAGTTTAATGAGAGGTTAAATACAGGCTTAATTTCCTATGAAAACATGCCCGCGGAAAATCGCGATTTTCCGAAAAAAGGACCCCGAACCCGATTCTGAGATAACCCACTGGGGACGCTCGTAGTGACCTGACGGACGCACCCAAGAAGTTTCAGAGCCCTCGGGCTACGTTTTGTGGAGTTACAGCCAGTTTAATGAGAGGCTAAATACAGGCTTAATTTCCTATTAAAACATGCCCGCGGAAAATCGCGATTTTCAGAAAAAAGGACCCCAAACCCGATTCTGAGATAACCCACTGGGGACGCTCCTAGTGACCTGACGGACGCACCCTAGAAGTTTCAGAGCCCTCGGGCTACGTTTTGTGGAGTTACGGCCAGTTTAATGAGAGGCTAAATACAGGCTTAATTTCCTATTAAAACATGCCCGCGGAAAATCGCGATTTTCAGAAAAAAGGACCCCAAACCCGATTCTGAGATAACCCACTGGGGACGCTCCTAGTGACCTGACGGACGCACCCAAGAAGTTTCAGAGCCCTCGGGCTACGTTTTGTGGAGTTATGGCCAGTTTAATGAGAGGCTAAATACAGGCTTAATTTCCTATTAAAACATGCCCGCGGAAAATCGCGATTTTCAGAAAAAAGGACCCCAAACCCGATTCTGAGATAACCCACTGGGGACGCTCCTAGTGACCTGACGAACGCACCCAAGAAGTTTCAGAGCCCTCGGGCTACGTTTTGTGGAGTTACGGCCAGTTTAATGAGAGGCTAAATACAGGCTTAATTTCCTATGAAAACATGCCCGCGAAAAATCGCGATTTTCCGAAAAAAGGACCCCGAACCCGATTCTAAGATAACCCACTGGGGACGCTCCTAGTGACCTGACGGACGCACCCTAGAAGTTTCAGAGCCCTCGGGCTACGTTTTGTGGAGTTACAGCCAGTTTAATGAGAGGCTAAATACAGGCTTGATTTCCTATTAAAACATACCCGCGGAAAATCGCGATTTTCAGAAAAAAGGACCCCGAACCCGATTCTGAGATAACCCACTGGGGACGCTCCTAGTGACCTGACGGACGCACCCAAGAAGTTTCAGAGCCCTCGGGCTACGTTTTGTGGAGTTACAGCCAGTTTAATGAGAGGCTAAATACAGGCTTAATTTCCTATTAAAACATGCCCGCAGAAAATCGCGATTTTCCGAAAAAAGGACCCCGAACCCGATTCTGAGATAACCCACTGGGGACGCTCCTAGTGACCTGACGGACGCACCCAAGAAGTTTCAGAGCCCTCGGGCTACGTTTTGTGGAGTTACGGCCAGTTTAATGAGAGGCTAAATACAGGCTTAATTTCCTATTAAAACATGCCCGCGGAAAATCGCGATTTTCCGAAAAAAGGACCCCGAACCCGATTCTGAGATAACCCACTGGGGACGCTCCTAGTGACCTGACGGACGCACCCTAGAAGTTTCAGAGCCCTCGGGCTACGTTTTGTGGAGTTACAGCCAGTTTAATGAGAGGCTAAATACAGGCTTAATTTCCTATTAAAACATGCCCGCGGAAAATCGCGATTTTCCGAAAAAAGGACCCCGAACCCGATTCTGAGATAACCCACTGGGGACGCTCCTAGTGACCTGACGGACGCACCCAAGAAGTTTCAGAGCCCTCTGGCTACTTTTTTGTGGAGTTACGGCCAGTTTAATGAGAGGCTAAATACAGGCTTAATTTCCTATTAAAACATGCCCGCGGAAAATCGCGATTTTCCGAAAAAAGGACCCCGAACCCGATCCTGAGATAACCCACTGGGGACGCTCCTAGTGACCTGACGGACGCACCCAAGAAGTTTCAGAGCCCTCGGGCTACGTTTTGTGGAGTTACGGCCAGTTTAATGAGAGGCTAAATACAGGCTTAATTTCCTATTAAAACATGCCCGCGGAAAATCGCGATTTTCCGAAAAAAGGACCCCGAACCCGATTCTGAGATAACCCACTGGGGACGCTCCTAGTGACCTGACGGACGCACCCAAGAAGTTTCAGAGCCCTCGGGCTACGTTTTGTGGAGTTACGGCCAGTTTAATGAGAGGCTAAATACAGGCTTAATTTCCTATGAAAACATGCCCGCGGAAAATCGCGATTTTCCGAAAAAAGGACCCCGAACCCGATTCTGAGATAACCCACTGGGGACGCTCCTAGTGACCTGACGGACGCACCCAAGAAGTTTCAGAGCCCTCGGGCTACGTTTTGTGGAGTTACGGCCAGTTTAATGAGAGGCTAAATACAGGCTTAATTTCCTATTAAAACATGCCCGCGGAAAATCGTGACTTTCCGAAAAAAGGACCCCGAACCAGATTCTGAGATAACCCACTGGGGACGCTCCTAGTGACCTGACGGACGCACCCAAGAAGTTTCAGAGCCCTCGGGCTAAGTTTTGTGGAGTTACGGCCAGTTTAATGAGAGGCTAAATACAGGCTTAATTTCCTACGAAAACATGCCCGCGGAAAATCGCGATTTTCCGAAAAAAGGACCCCGAACCCGATTCTGAGATAACCCACTGGGGACGCTCCTAGTGACCTGACGGACGCACCCAAGAAGTTTCAGAGCCCTCGGGCTACGTTTTGTGGAGTTACGGCCAGTTTAATGAGAGGCTAAATACAGGCTTAATTTCCTATGAAAACATGCCCGCGGAAAATCGCGATTTTCCGAAAAAAGGACCCCGAACCCGATTCTGAGATAACCCACTGGGGACGCTCCTAGTGACCTGACGGACGCACCCAAGAAGTTTCAGAGCCCTCGGGCTACGTTTTGTGGAGTTACGGCCAGTTTAATGAGAGGCTAAATACAGGCTTAATTTCCTATTAAAACATGCCCGCGGAAAATCGTGACTTTCCGAAAAAAGGACCCCGAACCCGATTCTGAGATAACCCACTGGGGACGCTCCTAGTGACCTGACGGACGCACCCAAGAAGTTTCAGAGCCCTCGGGCTACGTTTTTTGGAGTTACGGCCAGTTTAATGAGAGGCTAAATACAGGCTTAATTTCCTATGAAAACATGCCCGCGGAAAATCCAGATTTTCCGAAAAAAGGACCCCGAACCCGATTCTGAGATAACCCACTGGGGACGCTCCTAGTGACCTGACGGACGCACCCAAGAAGTTTCAGAACCCTCGGGCTACGTTTTGTGGAGTTACGGCCAGTTTAATGAGAGGCTAAATACAGGCTTAATTTCCTACGAAAACATGCCCGCGGAAAATCGCGATTTTCCGAAAAAAGGACCCCGAACCCGATTCTGAGATAACCCACTGGGGACGCTCCTAGTGACCTGACGGACGCACCCAAGAAGTTTCAGAGCCCTTGGGCTACGTTTTGTGGAGTTATGGCCAGTTTAATGAGAGGTTAAATACAGGCTTAATTTCCTATGAAAACATGCCCGCGGAAAATCGCGATTTTCCGAAAAAAGGACCCCGAACCCGATTCTGAGATAACCCACTGGGGACGCTCCTAGTGACCTGACGGACGCACCCAAGAAGTTTCAGAGCCCTCGGGCTACGTTTTGTGGAGTTACAGCCAGTTTAATGAGAGGCTAAATACAGGCTTAATTTCCTATTAAAACATGCCCGCGGAAAATCGCGATTTTCAGAAAAAAGGACCCCAAACCCGATTCTGAGATAACCCACTGGGGACGCTCCTAGTGACCTGACGGACGCACCCTAGAAGTTTCAGAGCTCTCGGGCTACGTTTTGTGGAGTTACGGCAAGTTTAATGAGAGGCTAAATACAGGCTTAATTTCCTATTAAAACATGCCCGCGGAAAATCGCGATTTTCAGAAAAAAGGACCCCAAACCCGATTCTGAGATAACCCACTGGGGACGCTCCTAGTGACCTGACGGACGCACCCAAGAAGTTTCAGAGCCCTCGGGCTACGTTTTGTGGAGTTACGGCCAGTTTAATGAGAGGCTAAATACAGGCTTAATTTCCTATTAAAACATGCCCGCAGAAAATCGCGATTTTCAGAAAAAAGGACCCCAAACCCGATTCTGAGATAACCCACTGGGGACGCTCCTAGTGACCTGACGGACGCATCCAAGAAGTTTCAGAGCCCTCGGGCTACGTTTTGTGGAGTTACAGCCAGTTTAATGAGAGGCTAAATACAGGCTTAATTTCCTATGAAAACATGCCCGCGGAAAATCGCGATTTTCCGAAAAAAGGACCCCGAACCCGATGCTGAGATAACCCACTGGGGACGCTCCTAGTGACCTGACGGACGCACCCTAGAAGTTTCAGAGCCCTCGGGCTACGTTTTGTGGAGTTACAGCCAGTTTAATGAGAGGCTAAATACAGGCTTGATTTCCTATTAAAACATACCCGCGGAAAATCGCGATTTTCAGAAAAAAGGACCCCGAACCCGATTCTGAGATAACCCACTGGGGACGCTCCTAGTGACCTGATGGACGCACCCAAGAAGTTTCAGAGCCCTCGGGCTACGTTTTGTGGAGTTACAGCCAGTGTAATGAGAGGCTAAATACAGGCTTAATTTCCTATTAAAACATGCCCGCGGAAAATCGCGATTTTCAGAAAAAAGGACCCCGAACCCGATTCTGAGATAACCCACTGGGGACGCTCCTAGTGACCTGACGGACGCACCCAAGAAGTTTCAGAGCCCTCGGGCTACGTTTTGTGGAGTTACGGCCAGTTTAATGAGAGGCTAAATACAGGCTTAATTTCCTATTAAAACATGCCCGCGGAAAATCGCGATTTTCCGAAAAAAGGACCCCGAACCCGATTCTGAGATAACCCACTGGGGACGCTCCTAGTGACCTGACGGACGCACCCTAGAAGTTTCAGAGCCCTCGGGCTACGTTTTGTGGAGTTACAGCCAGTTTAATGAGAGGCTAAATACAGGCTTAATTTCCTATTAAAACATGCCCGCGGAAAATCGCGATTTTCCGAAAAAAGGACCCCGAACCCGATTCTGAGATAACCCACTGGGGACGCTCCTAGTGACCTGACGGACGCACCCAAGAAGTTTCAGAGCCCTCTGGCTACTTTTTTGTGGAGTTACAGCCAGTTTAATGAGAGGCTAAATACAGGCTTAATTTCCTATTAAAACATGCCCCCGGAAAATCGCGATTTTCCGAAAAAAGGACCCCGAACCCGATTCTGAGATAACCCACTGGGGACGCTCCTAGTGACCTGACGGACGCACCCAAGAAGTTTCAGAGCCCTCGGGCTACGTTTTGTGGAGTTACGGCCAGTTTAATGAGAGGCTAAATACAGGCTTAATTTCCTATTAAAACATGCCCGCGGAAAATCGCGATTTTCCGAAAAAAGGACCCCGAACCCGATTCTGAGATAACCCACTGGGGACGCTCCTAGTGACCTGACGGACGCACCCAAGAAGTTTCAGAGCCCTCGGGCTACGTTTTGTGGAGTTACAGCCAGTTTAATGAGAGGCTAAATACAGGCTTAATTTCCTATTAAAACATGCCCGCGGAAAATCGCGATTTTCCGAAAAAAGGACCCCGAACCCGATTCTGAGATAACCCACTGGGGACGCTCCTAGTGACCTGACGGACGCACCCAAGAAGTTTCAGAGCCCTCGGGCTACGTTTTGTGGAGTTACGGCCAGTTTAATGAGAGGCTAAATACAGGCTTAATTTCCTATTAAAACATGCCCGCGGAAAATCGCGATTTTCCGAAAAAAGGACCCCGAACCCGATTCTGAGATAACCCACTGGGGACGCTCCTAGTGACCTGACGGACGCACCCTAGAAGTTTCAGAGCCCTCGGGCTACGTTTTGTGGAGTTACAGCCAGTTTAATGAGAGGCTAAATACAGGCTTAATTTCCTATTAAAACATGCCCGCGGAAAATCGCGGTTTTCCGAAAAAAGGACCCCGAACCCGATTCTGAGATAACCCACTGGGGACGCTCCTAGTGACCTGACGGACGCACCCAAGAAGTTTCAGAGCCCTCTGGCTACTTTTTTGTGGAGTTACGGCCAGTTTAATGAGAGGCTAAATACAGGCTTAATTTCCTATTAAAACATGCCCGCGGAAAATCGCGATTTTCAGAAAAAAGGACCCCAAACCCGATTCTGAGATAACCCACTGGGGACGCTCCTAGTGACCTGACGGACGCACCCAAGAAGTTTCAGAGCCCTCGGGCTACGTTTTGTGGAGTTACGGCCAGTTTAATGAGAGGCTAAATACAGGCTTGATTTCCTATTAAAACATGCCCGCGGAAAATCGCGATTTTCAGAAAAAAGGACCCCAAACCCGATTCTGAGATAACCCACTGGGGACGCTCCTAGTGACCTGACGGACGCACCCTAGAAGTTTCAGAGCCCTCGGGCTACGTTTTGTGGAGTTACAGCCAGTTTAATGAGAGGCTAAATACAGGCTTAATTTCCTATTAAAACATGCCCGCGGAAAATCGCGATTTTCCGAAAAAAGGACCCCGAACCCGATTCTGAGATAACCCACTGGGGACGCTCCTAGTGACCTGACGGACGCACCCAAGAAGTTTCAGAGCCCTCGGGCTAAGTTTTGTGGAGTTACGGCCAGTTTAATGAGAGGCTAAATACAGGCTTAATTTCCTACGAAAACATGCCCGCGGAAAATCGCGATTTCCGAAAAAAGGACCCCGAACCCGATTCCGAGATAACCCACTGGGGACGCTCCTAGTGACCTGACGGACGCACCCAAGAAGTTTCAGAGCCCTCGGGCTACGTTTTGTGGAGTTATGGCCAGTTTAATGAGAGGCTAAATACAGGCTTAATTTCCTATTAAAACATGCCCGCGGAAAATCGCGATTTTCCGAAAAAAGGACCCCGAACCCGATTCTGAGATAACCCACTGGGGACGCTCCTAGTGACCTGACGGACGCACCCTAGAAGTTTCAGAGCCCTCGGGCTACGTTTTGTGGAGTTACAGCCAGTTTAATGAGAGGCTAAATACAGGCTTAATTTCCTACTAAAACATGCCCGCGGAAAATCGCGATTTTCCGAAAAAAGGACCCCGAACCCTATTCTGAGATAACCCACTGGGGACGCTCCTAGTGACCTGACGGACGCACCCTAGAAGTTTCAGAGCCCTCGGGCTACGTTTTGTGGAGTTACGGCCAGTTTAATGAGAGGCTAAATACAGGCTTAATTTCCTATGAAAACATGCCCGCGGAAAATCGCGATTTTCCGAAAAAAGGACCCCGAACCCGATTCTGAGATAACCCACTGGGGACGCTCCTAGTGACCTGACGGATGCACCCAAGAAGTTTCAGAGCCCTCGGGCTACGTTTTGTGGAGTTACAGCCAGTTTAATGAGAGGCTAAACACAGGCTTAATTTCCTAAAAAAACATGCCCGCGGAAAATCGCGATTTTCCGAAAAAAGGACCCCGAACCCAATTCTGAGATAACCCACTGGGGACGCTCCTAGTGACCTGACGGACGCACCCAAGAAGTTTCAGAGCCCTCGGGCTACGTTTTGTGGAGTTACGGCCAGTTTAATGAGAGGCTAAATACAGGCTTAATTTCCTATTAAAACATGCCCGCGGAAAATCGCGATTTTCAGAAAAAAGGACCCCGAACCCGATTCTGAGATAACCCACTGGGGACGCTCCTAGTGACCTGACGGACGCACCCAAGAAGTTTCAGAGCCCTCGGGCTACGTTTTGTGGAGTTACAGCCAGTTTAATGAGAGGCTAAATACAGGCTTAATTTCCTATGAAAACATGCCCGCGGAACATCGCGATTTTCCGAAAAAAGGACCCCGAACCCAATTCTGAGATAACCCACTGGGGACGCTCCTAGTGACCTGACGGACGCACCCAAGAAGTTTCAGAGCCCTCGGGCTACGTTTTGTGGAGTTACGGCCAGTTTAATGAGAGGCTAAATACAGGCTTAATTTCCTACGAAAACATGCCCGCGGAAAATCGCGATTTTCCGAAAAAAGGACCCCGAACCCGATTCTGAGATAACCCACTGGGGACGCTCCTAGTGACCTGACGGACGCACCCAAGAAGTTTCAGAGCCCTCGGGCTACGTTTTGTGGAGTTACGGCCAGTTTAATGAGAGGCTAAATACAGGCTTAATTTCCTATTAAAACATGCCCGCTGAAAATCGTGACTTTCCGAAAAAAGGACCCCGAACCCGATTCTGAGATAACCCACTGGGGACGCTCCTAGTGACCTGACGGACGCACCCAAGAAGTTTCAGAGCCCTCGGGCTACGTTTTTTGGAGTTACGGCCAGTTTAATGAGAGGCTAAATACAGGCTTAATTTCCTATGAAAACATGCCCGCGGAAAATCGCGATTTTCCGAAAAAAGGACCCCGAACCCGATTCTGAGATAACCCACTGGGGACGCTCCTAGTGACCTGACGGACGCACCCAAGAAGTTTCAGAGCCCTCGGGCTACGTTTTGTGGAGTTATGGCCAGTTTAATGAGAGGCTAAATACAGGCTTAATTTCCTATGAAAACATGCCCGTGGAAAATCGCGATTTTCCGAAAAAAGGACCCCGAACCCGATTCTGAGATAACCCACTGGGGACGCTCCTAGTGACCTGACGGACGCACCCAAGAAGTTTCAGAGCCCTCGGGCTACGTTTTGTGGAGTTACGGCCAGTTTAATGAGAGGCTAAATACAGGCTTAATTTCCTATTAAAACATGCCCGCGGAAAATCGTGACTTTCCGAAAAAAGGACCCCGAACCCGATTCTGAGATAACCCACTGGGGACGCTCCTAGTGACCTGACGGACGCACCCAAGAAGTTTCAGAGCCCTCGGGCTACGTTTTTTGGAGTTACCGCCAGTTTAATGAGAGGCTAAATACAGGCTTAATTTCCTATGAAAACATGCCCGCGGAAAATCGCGATTTTCCGAAAAAAGGACCCCGAACCCGATTCTGAGATAACCCACTGGGGACGCTCCTAGTGACCTGACGGACGCACCCAAGAAGTTTCAGAGCCCTCGGGCTACGTTTTGTGGAATTACGGCCAGTTTAATGAGAGGCTAAATACAGGCTTAATTTCCTACGAAAACATGCCCGCGGAAAATCGCAATTTTCCGAAAAAAGGACCCCGAACCCGATTCTGAGATAACCCACTGGGGACGCTCCTAGTGACCTGACGGACCCACCCTGGGAGTTTCGGAGCCCTCGGGCTACGTTTTGTGGAGTTACGGCCAGTTTAATGAGAGGCTAAATACAGGCTTGATTTCCTATTAAAACATGCCCGCGGAACATCGCAATTTTCCGAAAAAAGGACCCCGAACCCGATTCTGAGATAACCCACTGGGGACGCTCCTAGTGACCTGACGGACGCACCCTAGAAGTTTCAGAGCCCTCGGGCTACGTTTTGTGGAGTTACGGCCAGTTTAATGAGAGGCTAAATACAGGCTTGATTTCCTATTAAAACATGCCCGCGGAAAATCGCGATTTTCCGAAAAAAGGACCCCGAACCCGATTCTGAGATAACCCACTGGGGACGCTCCTAGTGACCTGACGGACGCACCCAAGAAGTTTCAGAGCCCTCGGGCTACGTTTTGTGGAGTTACGGCCAGTTTAATGAGAGGCTAAATACAGGCTTAATTTCCTATTAAAACATGCCTGCGGAAAATCGCGATTTTCCAAAATAAGGACCCCGAACCCGATTCTGAGATAACCCACTGGGGACGCTCCTAGTGACCTGACGGACGCACCCAAGAAGTTTCAGAGCCCTCGGGCTACGTTTTGTGGAGTTACCGCCAGTTTACTGAGAGGCTAAATACAGGCTTAATTTCCTACGAAAACATGCCCGCGGAAAATCGCGATTTTCCGAAAAAAGGACCCCGAACCCGATTCTGAGATAACCCACTGGGGACGCTCCTAGTGACCTGACGGACGCACCCAAGAAGTTTCAGAGCCCTAGGGCTACGTTTTGTGGAGTTACGGCCAGTTTGCTGAGAGGCTAAATACAGGCTTAATTTCCTACGAAAACATGCCCGCGGAAAATCGCGATTTTCAGAAAAAAGGACCCCAAACCCGATTCTGAGATAACCCACTGGGGACGCTCCTAGTGACCTGACGAACGCACCCAAGAAGTTTCAGAGCCCTCGGGCTACGTTTTGTGGAGTTACAGCCAGTTTAATGAGAGGCTAAATACAGGCTTAATTTCCTACTAAAACATGCCCGCGGAAAATCGCGATTTTCCGAAAAAAGGACCCCGAACCCTATTCTGAGATAACCCACTGGGGACGCTCCTAGTGACCTGACGGACGCACCCTAGAAGTTTCAGAGCCCTCGGGCTACGTTTTGTGGAGTTACGGCCAGTTTAATGAGAGGCTAAATACAGGCTTAATTTCCTATGAAAACATGCCCGCGGAAAATCGCGATTTTCCGAAAAAAGGACCCCGAACCCGATTCTGAGATAACCCACTGGGGACGCTCCTAGTGACCTGACGGATGCACCCAAGAAGTTTCAGAGCCCTCGGGCTACGTTTTTTGGAGTTACAGCCAGTTTAATGAGAGGCTAAACACAGGCTTAATTTCCTAAAAAAACATGCCCGCGGAAAATCGCGATTTTCCGAAAAAAGGACCCCGAACCCAATTCTGAGATAACCCACTGGGGACGCTCCTAGTGACCTGACGGACGCACCCAAGAAGTTTCAGAGCCCTCGGGCTACGTTTTGTGGAGTTACGGCCAGTTTAATGAGAGGCTAAATACAGGCTTAATTTCCTATTAAAACATGCCCGCGGAAAATCGCGATTTTCAGAAAAAAGGACCCCGAACCCGATTCTGAGATAACCCACTGGGGACGCTCCTAGTGACCTGACGGACGCACCCAAGAAGTTTCAGAGCCCTCGGGCTACGTTTTGTGGAGTTACAGCCAGTTTAATGAGAGGCTAAATACAGGCTTAATTTCCTATGAAAACATGCCCGCGGAACATCGCGATTTTCCGAAAAAAGGACCCCGAACCCAATTCTGAGATAACCCACTGGGGACGCTCCTAGTGACCTGACGGACGCACCCAAGAAGTTTCAGAGCCCTCGGGCTACGTTTTGTGGAGTTACGGCCAGTTTAATGAGAGGCTAAATACAGGCTTAATTTCCTACGAAAACATGCCCGCGGAAAATCGCGATTTTCCGAAAAAAGGACCCCGAACCCGATTCTGAGATAACCCACTGGGGACGCTCCTAGTGACCTGACGGACGCACCCAAGAAGTTTCAGAGCCCTCGGGCTACGTTTTGTGGAGTTACGGCCAGTTTAATGAGAGGCTAAATACAGGCTTAATTTCCTATTAAAACATGCCCGCTGAAAATCGTGACTTTCCGAAAAAAGGACCCCGAACCCGATTCTGAGATAACCCACTGGGGACGCTCCTAGTGACCTGACGGACGCACCCAAGAAGTTTCAGAGCCCTCGGGCTACGTTTTTTGGAGTTACGGCCAGTTTAATGAGAGGCTAAATACAGGCTTAATTTCCTATGAAAACATGCCCGCGGAAAATCGCGATTTTCCGAAAAAAGGACCCCGAACCCGATTCTGAGATAACCCACTGGGGACGCTCCTAGTGACCTGACGGACGCACCCAAGAAGTTTCAGAGCCCTCGGGCTACGTTTTGTGGAGTTATGGCCAGTTTAATGAGAGGCTAAATACAGGCTTAATTTCCTATGAAAACATGCCCGTGGAAAATCGCGATTTTCCGAAAAAAGGACCCCGAACCCGATTCTGAGATAACCCACTGGGGACGCTCCTAGTGACCTGACGGACGCACCCAAGAAGTTTCAGAGCCCTCGGGCTACGTTTTGTGGAGTTATGGCCAGTTTAATGAGAGGCTAAATACAGGCTTAATTTCCTATTAAAACATGCCCGCGGAAAATCGCGATTTTCCGAAAAAAGGACCCCGAACCCGATTCTGAGATAACCCACTGGGGACGCTCCTAGTGACCTGACGGACGCACCCTAGAAGTTTCAGAGCCCTCGGGCTACGTTTTGTGGAGTTACAGCCAGTTTAATGAGAGGCTAAATACAGGCTTAATTTCCTACTAAAACATGCCCGCGGAAAATCGCGATTTTCCGAAAAAAGGACCCCGAACCCTATTCTGAGATAACCCACTGGGGACGCTCCTAGTGACCTGACGGATGCACCCAAGAAGTTTCAGAGCCCTCGGGCTACGTTTTGTGGAGTTACAGCCAGTTTAATGAGAGGCTAAACACAGGCTTAATTTCCTAAAAAAACATGCCCGCGGAAAATCGCGATTTTCCGAAAAAAAGGACCCCGAACCCAATTCTGAGATAACCCACTGGGGACGCTCCTAGTGACCTGACGGACGCACCCAAGAAGTTTCAGAGCCCTCGGGCTACGTTTTGTGGAGTTACGGCCAGTTTAATGAGAGGCTAAATACAGGCTTAATTTCCTATTAAAACATGCCCGCGGAAAATCGCGATTTTCAGAAAAAAGGACCCCGAACCCGATTCTGAGATAACCCACTGGGGACGCTCCTAGTGACCTGACGGACGCACCCAAGAAGTTTCAGAGCCCTCGGGCTACGTTTTGTGGAGTTACAGCCAGTTTAATGAGAGGCTAAATACAGGCTTAATTTCCTACGAAAACATGCCCGCGGAAAATCGCGATTTTCCGAAAAAAGGACCCCGAACCCGATTCTGAGATAACCCACTGGGGACGCTCCTAGTGACCTGACGGACGCACCCAAGAAGTTTCAGAGCCCTCGGGCTACGTTTTGTGGAGTTACGGCCAGTTTAATGAGAGGCTAAATACAGGCTTAATTTCCTATTAAAACATGCCCGCTGAAAATCGTGACTTTCCGAAAAAAGGACCCCGAACCCGATTCTGAGATAACCCACTGGGGACGCTCCTAGTGACCTGACGGACGCACCCAAGAAGTTTCAGAGCCCTCGGGCTACGTTTTTTGGAGTTACGGCCAGTTTAATGAGAGGCTAAATACAGGCTTAATTTCCTATGAAAACATGCCCGCGGAAAATCGCGATTTTCCGAAAAAAGGACCCCGAACCCGATTCTGAGATAACCCACTGGGGACGCTCCTAGTGACCTGACGGACGCACCCAAGAAGTTTCAGAGCCCTCGGGCTACGTTTTGTGGAGTTATGGCCAGTTTAATGAGAGGCTAAATACAGGCTTAATTTCCTATGAAAACATGCCCGTGGAAAATCGCGATTTTCCGAAAAAAGGACCCCGAACCCGATTCTGAGATAACCCACTGGGGACGCTCCTAGTGACCTGACGGACGCACCCAAGAAGTTTCAGAGCCCTCGGGCTACGTTTTGTGGAGTTACGGCCAGTTTAATGAGAGGCTAAATACAGGCTTAATTTCCTATTAAAACATGCCCGCGGAAAATCGTGACTTTCCGAAAAAAGGACCCCGAACCCGATTCTGAGATAACCCACTGGGGACGCTCCTAGTGACCTGACGGACGCACCCAAGAAGTTTCAGAGCCCTCGGGCTACGTTTTTTGGAGTTACCGCCAGTTTAATGAGAGGCTAAATACAGGCTTAATTTCCTATGAAAACATGCCCGCGGAAAATCGCGATTTTCCGAAAAAAGGACCCCGAACCCGATTCTGAGATAACCCACTGGGGACGCTCCTAGTGACCTGACGGACGCACCCAAGAAGTTTCAGAGCCCTCGGGCTACGTTTTGTGGAATTACGGCCAGTTTAATGAGAGGCTAAATACAGGCTTAATTTCCTACGAAAACATGCCCGCGGAAAATCGCAATTTTCCGAAAAAAGGACCCCGAACCCGATTCTGAGATAACCCACTGGGGACGCTCCTAGTGACCTGACGGACCCACCCTGGGAGTTTCGGAGCCCTCGGGCTACGTTTTGTGGAGTTACGGCCAGTTTAATGAGAGGCTAAATACAGGCTTGATTTCCTATTAAAACATGCCCGCGGAAAATCGCAATTTTCCGAAAAAAGGACCCCGAACCCGATTCTGAGATAACCCACTGGGGACGCTCCTAGTGACCTGACGGACGCACCCTAGAAGTTTCAGAGCCCTCGGGCTACGTTTTGTGGAGTTACGGCCAGTTTAATGAGAGGCTAAATACAGGCTTGATTTCCTATTAAAACATGCCCGCGGAAAATCGCGATTTTCCGAAAAAAGGACCCCGAACCCGATTCTGAGATAACCCACTGGGGACGCTCCTAGTGACCTGACGGACGCACCCAAGAAGTTTCAGAGCCCTCGGGCTACGTTTTGTGGAGTTACGGCCAGTTTAATGAGAGGCTAAATACAGGCTTAATTTCCTACGAAAACATGCCCGCGGAAAATCGCGATTTTCCGAAAAAAGGACCCCGAACCCGATTCTGAGATAACCCACTGGGGACGCTCCTAGTGACCTGACGGACGCACCCAAGAAGTTTCAGAGCCCTAGGGCTACGTTTTGTGGAGTTACGGCCAGTTTGCTGAGAGGCTAAATACAGGCTTAATTTCCTACGAAAACATGCCCGCGGAAAATCGCGATTTTCCGAAAAAAGGACCCCGAACCCGATTCTGAGATAACCCACTGGGGACGCTCCTAGTGACCTGACGGACGCACCCAAGAAGTTTCAGAGCCCTCGGGCTACGTTTTGTGGAGTTACAGCCAGTTTAATGAGAGGCTAAATACAGGCTTAATTTCCTACTAAAACATGCCCGCGGAAAATCGCGATTTTCCGAAAAAAGGACCCCGAACCCTATTCTGAGATAACCCACTGGGGACGCTCCTAGTGACCTGACGGACGCACCCTAGAAGTTTCAGAGCCCTCGGGCTACGTTTTGTGGAGTTACGGCCAGTTTAATGAGAGGCTAAATACAGGCTTAATTTCCTATGAAAACATGCCCGCGGAAAATCGCGATTTTCCGAAAAAAGGACCCCGAACCCGATTCTGAGATAACCCACTGGGGACGCTCCTAGTGACCTGACGGATGCACCCAAGAAGTTTCAGAGCCCTCGGGCTACGTTTTGTGGAGTTACAGCCAGTTTAATGAGAGGCTAAACACAGGCTTAATTTCCTAAAAAAACATGCCCGCGGAAAATCGCGATTTTCCGAAAAAAGGACCCCGAACCCAATTCTGAGATAACCCACTGGGGACGCTCCTAGTGACCTGACGGACGCACCCAAGAAGTTTCAGAGCCCTCGGGCTACGTTTTGTGGAGTTACGGCCAGTTTAATGAGAGGCTAAATACAGGCTTAATTTCCTATTAAAACATGCCCGCGGAAAATCGCGATTTTCAGAAAAAAGGACCCCGAACCCGATTCTGAGATAACCCACTGGGGACGCTCCTAGTGACCTGACGGACGCACCCAAGAAGTTTCAGAGCCCTCGGGCTACGTTTTGTGGAGTTACAGCCAGTTTAATGAGAGGCTAAATACAGGCTTAATTTCCTATGAAAACATGCCCGCGGAACATCGCGATTTTCCGAAAAAAGGACCCCGAACCCAATTCTGAGATAACCCACTGGGGACGCTCCTAGTGACCTGACGGACGCACCCAAGAAGTTTCAGAGCCCTCGGGCTACGTTTTGTGGAGTTACGGCCAGTTTAATGAGAGGCTAAATACAGGCTTAATTTCCTACGAAAACATGCCCGCGGAAAATCGCGATTTTCCGAAAAAAGGACCCCGAACCCGATTCTGAGATAACCCACTGGGGACGCTCCTAGTGACCTGACGGACGCACCCAAGAAGTTTCAGAGCCCTCGGGCTACGTTTTGTGGAGTTACGGCCAGTTTAATGAGAGGCTAAATACAGGCTTAATTTCCTATTAAAACATGCCCGCTGAAAATCGTGACTTTCCGAAAAAAGGACCCCGAACCCGATTCTGAGATAACCCACTGGGGACGCTCCTAGTGACCTGACGGACGCACCCAAGAAGTTTCAGAGCCCTCGGGCTACGTTTTTTGGAGTTACGGCCAGTTTAATGAGAGGCTAAATACAGGCTTAATTTCCTATGAAAACATGCCCGCGGAAAATCGCGATTTTCCGAAAAAAGGACCCCGAACCCGATTCTGAGATAACCCACTGGGGACGCTCCTAGTGACCTGACGGACGCACCCAAGAAGTTTCAGAGCCCTCGGGCTACGTTTTGTGGAGTTATGGCCAGTTTAATGAGAGGCTAAATACAGGCTTAATTTCCTATGAAAACATGCCCGTGGAAAATCGCGATTTTCCGAAAAAAGGACCCCGAACCCGATTCTGAGATAACCCACTGGGGACGCTCCTAGTGACCTGACGGACGCACCCAAGAAGTTTCAGAGCCCTCGGGCTACGTTTTGTGGAGTTACGGCCAGTTTAATGAGAGGCTAAATACAGGCTTAATTTCCTATTAAAACATGCCCGCGGAAAATCGTGACTTTCCGAAAAAAGGACCCCGAACCGGATTCTGAGATAACCCACTGGGGACGCTCCTAGTGACCTTACGGACGCACCCAAGAAGTTTCAGAGCCCTCGGGCTACGTTTTTTGGAGTTACCGCCAGTTTAATGAGAGGCTAAATACAGGCTTAATTTCTTATGAAAACATGCCCACGGAAAATCGCGATTTTCCGAAAAAAGGACCCCGAACCCGATTCTGAGATAACCCACTGGGGACGCTCCTAGTGACCTGACGGACGCACCCAAGAAGTTTCAGAGCCCTCGGGCTACGTTTTGTGGAATTACGGCCAGTTTAATGAGAGGCTAAATACAGGCTTAATTTCCTACGAAAACATGCCCGCGGAAAATCGCAATTTTCCGAAAAAAGGACCCCGAACCCGATTCTGAGATAACCCACTGGGGACGCTCCTAGTGACCTGACGGACCCACCCTGGGAGTTTCGGAGCCCTCGGGCTACGTTTTGTGGAGTTACGGCCAGTTTAATGAGAGGCTAAATACAGGCTTGATTTCCTATTAAAACATGCCCGCGGAAAATCGCAATTTTCCGAAAAAAGGACCCCGAACCCGATTCTGAGATAACCCACTGGGGACGCTCCTAGTGACCTGACGGACGCACCCTAGAAGTTTCAGAGCCCTCGGGCTACGTTTTGTGGAGTTACCGCCAGTTTACTGAGAGGCTAAATACAGGCTTAATTTCCTACGAAAACATGCCCGCGGAAAATCGCGATTTTCCGAAAAAAGGACCCCGAACCCGATTCTGAGATAACCCACTGGGGACGCTCCTAGTGACCTGACGGACGCACCCAAGAAGTTTCAGAGCCCTCGGGCTACGTTTTGTGGAGTTATGGCCAGTTTAATGAGAGGCTAAATACAGGCTTAATTTCCTATTAAAACATGCCCGCATAAAATCGCGATTTTCAGAAAAAAGGACCCCGAACCCGATTCTGAGATAACCCACTGGGGACGCTCCTAGTGACCTGACGGACGCACCCAAGAAGTTTCAGAGCCCTCGGGCTACGTTTTGTGGAGTTACGGCCAGTTTAATGAGAGGCTAAATACAGGCTTAATTTCCTATGAAAACATGCCCGCGGAAAATCGCGATTTTCCGAAAAAAGGACCCCGAACCCGATTCTGAGATAACCCACTGGGGACGCTCCTAGTGACCTGACGGACGCACCCAAGAAGTTTCAGAGCCCTCGGGCTACGTTTTGTGGAGTTACGGCCAGTTTAATGAGAGGCTAAATACAGGCTTAATTTCCTATTAAAACATGCCCGCGGAAAATCGCGATTTTCCGAAAAAAGGACCCCGAACCCTATTCTGAGATAACCCACTGGGGACGCTCCTAGTGACCTGACGGACGCACCCAAGAAGTTTCAGAGCCCTCGGGCTACGTTTTGTGGAGTTACAGCCAGTTTAATGAGAGGCTAAATACAGGCTTAATTTCCTATGAAAACATGCCCGCGGACCATCGCGATTTTCCGAAAAAAGGACCCCGAACCCGATTCTGAGATAACCCACTGGGGACGCTCCTAGTGACCTGACGGACGCACCCAAGAAGTTTCAGAGCCCTCGGGCTACGTTTTGTGGAATTACGGCCAGTTTAATGAGAGGCTAAATACAGGCTTAATTTCCTACGAAAACATGCCCACGGAAAATCGCGATTTTCCGAAAAAAGGACCCCGAACCCGATTCTGAGATAACCCACTGGGGACGCTCCTAGTGACCTGACGGACGCACCCAAGAAGTTTCAGAGCCCTCGGGCTACGTTTTGTGGAGTTACAGCCAGTTTAATGAGAGGCTAAATACAGGCTTAATTTCCTATTAAAACATGCCCGTGGAAAATCGCGATTTTCCGAAAAAAGGACCCCAAACCCGATTCTGAGATAACCCACTGGGGACGCTCCTAGTGACCTGACGGACGCACCCTAGAAGTTTCAGAGCCCTCGGGCTTAGTTTTGTGGAGTTACGGCCAGTTTAATGAGAGGCTAAATACAGGCTTAATTTCCTATGAAAACATGCCCGCGGAAAATGGCGATTTTCCGAAAAAAGGACCCCGAACCCGATTCTGAGATAACCCACTGGGGACGCTCCTAGTGACCTGATGGACGCACCCAAGAAGTTTCAGAGCCCTCGGGCTACGTTTTGTGGAGTTACAGCCAGTTTAATGAGAGGCTAAATACAGGCTTAATTTCCTATTAAAACATGCCCGCGGAAAATCGCGATTTTCAGAAAAAAGGACCCCAAACCCGATTTTGAGATAACCCACTGGGGACGCTCCTAGTGACCTGACGGACGCACCCAAGAAGTTTCAGAGCCCTTGGGCTACGTTTTGTGGAGTTACAGCCAGTTTAATGAGAGGCTAAATACAGGCTTAATTTCCTATGAAAACATGCCCGCGGAAAATCGCGATTTTCCGAAAAAAGGACCCCGAACCCGATTCTGAGATAACCCACTGGGGACGCTCCTAGTGACCTGACGGACGCACCCAAGAAGTTTCAGAGCCCTCGGGCTACGTTTTGTGGAGTTACAGCCAGTTTAATGAGAGGCTAAATACAGGCTTAATTTCCTATGAAAACATGCCCGCGGAAAATCGCAATTTTCCGAAAAAAGGACCCCGGACCCGATTCTGAGATAACCCACTGGGGACGCTCCTAGTGACCTGACGGACGCACCCTAGAAGTTTCAGAGCCCTCGGGCTACGTTTTGTGGAGTTACGGCCAGTTTAATGAGAGGCTAAATACAGGCTTAATTTCCTATGAAAACATGCCCGCGGAAAATTGCGATTTTCCGAAAAAAGGACCCCGAACCCGATTCTGAGATAACCCACTGGGGACGCTCCTAGTGACCTGACGGATGCACCCAAGAAGTTTCAGAGCCCTCGGGCTACGTTTTGTGGAGTTACAGCCAGTTTAATGAGAGGCTAAATACAGGCTTAATTTCCTAAAAAAACATGCCCGCGGAAAATCGCGATTTTCCGAAAAAAGGACCCCGAACCCAATTCTGAGATAACCCACTGGGGACGCTCCTAGTGACCTGACGGACGCACCCAAGAAGTTTCAGAGCCCTCGGGCTACGTTTTGTGGAGTTACGGCCAGTTTAATGAGAGGCTAAATACAGGCTTAATTTCCTATTAAAACATGCCCGCGGAAAATCGCGATTTTCAGAAAAAAGGACCCCGAACCCGATTCTGAGATAACCCACTGGGGACGCTCCTAGTGACCTGACGGACGCACCCAAGAAGTTTCAGAGCCCTCGGGCTACGTTTTGTGGAGTTACAGCCAGTTTAATGAGAGGCTAAATACAGGCTTAATTTCCTATGAAAACATGCCCGCGGAACATCGCGATTTTCCGAAAAAAGGACCCCGAACCCAATTCTGAGATAACCCACTGGGGACGCTCCTAGTGACCTGACGGACGCACCCAAGAAGTTTCAGAGCCCTCGGGGCTACGTTTTGTGGAGTTACGGCCAGTTTAATGAGAGGCTAAATACAGGCTTAATTTCCTACGAAAACATGCCCGCGGAAAATCGCAATTTTCCGAAAAAAGGACCCCGAACCCGATTCTGAGATAACCCACTGGGGACGCTCCTAGTGACCTGACGGACCCACCCTAGGAGTTTCAGAGCCCTCGGGCTACGTTTTGTGGAGTTACGGCCAGTTTAATGAGAGGCTAAATACAGGCTTGATTTCCTATTAAAACATGCCCGCGGAAAATCTTGACTTTCCGAAAAAAGGACCCCGAACCCGATTCTGAGATAACCCACTGGGGACGCTCCTAGTGACCTGACGGACGCACCCTAGAAGTTTCAGAGCCCTCGGGCTACGTTTTGTGGAGTTACGGCCAGTTTAATGAGAGGCTAAATACAGGCTTGATTTCCTATTAAAACATGCCCGCGGAAAATCGCGATTTTCCGAAAAAAGGACCCCGAACCCGATTCTGAGATAACCCACTGGGGACGCTCCTAGTGACCTGACGGACGCACCCAAGAAGTTTCAGAGCCCTCGGGCTACGTTTTGTGGAGTTATGGCCAGTTTAATGAGAGGCTAAATACAGGCTTAATTTCCTATGAAAACATGCCCGCGGAAAATCACGATTTTCCGAAAAAAGGACCCCGAACCAGATTCTGAGATAACCCACTGGGGACGCTCCTAGTGACCTGACGGACGCACCCAAGAAGTTTCAGAGCCCTCGGGCTACGTTTTGTGGAGTTACCGCCAGTTTACTGAGAGGCTAAATACAGGCTTAATTTCCTACGAAAACATGCCCGCGGAAAATCGCGTTTTTCCGAAAAAAGGACCCCGAACCCGATTCTGAGATAACCCACTGGGGACGCTCCTAGTGACCTGACGGACGCACCCAAGAAGTTTCAGAGCCCTCGGGCTACGTTTTGTGGAGTTATGGCCAGTTTAATGAGAGGCTAAATACAGGCTTAATTTCCTACGAAAACATGCCCGCGGAAAATCGAGATTTTCCGAAAAAAGGACCCCGAACCCGATTCTGAGATAACCCACTGGGGACGCTCCTAGTGACCTGACGGACGCACCCAAGAAGTTTCAGAGCCCTCGGGCTACGTTTTGTGGAGTTATGGCCAGTTTAATGAGAGGCTAAATACAGGCTTAATTTCCTATTAAAACATGCCCGCGGAAAATCGCGATTTTCAGAAAAAAGGACCCCGAACCCGATTCTGAGATAACCCACTGGGGACGCTCCTAGTGACCTGACGGACGCACCCAAGAAGTTTCAGAGCCCTCGGGCTACGTTTTGTGGAGTTACGGCCAGTTTAATGAGAGGCTAAATACAGGCTTGATTTCCTATTAAAACATGCCCGCGGAAAATCGCGATTTTCCGAAAAAAGGACCCCGAACCCGATTCTGAGATAACCCACTGGGGACGCTCCTAGTGACCTGACGGACGCACCCAAGAAGTTTCAGAGCCCTCGGGCTACGTTTTGTGGAGTTACGGCCAGTTTAATGAGAGGCTAAATACAGGCTTAATTTCCTACGAAAACATGCCCGCGGAAAATCGCAATTTTCCGAAAAAAGGACCCCGAACCCGATTCTGAGATAACCCACTGGGGACGCTCCTAGTGACCTGACGGACGCACCCTAGAAGTTTCAGAGCCCTCGGGCTACGTTTTGTGGAGTTACGGCCAGTTTAATGAGAGGCTAAATACAGGCTTGATTTCCTATTAAAACATGCCCGCGGAAAATCGCGATTTTCCGAAAAAAGGACCCCGAACCCAATTCTGAGATAACCCACTGGGGACGCTCCTAGTGACCTGACGGACGCACCCAAGAAGTTTCAGAGCCCTCGGGCTACGTTTTGTGGAGTTACGGCCAGTTTAATGAGAGGCTAAATACAGGCTTAATTTCCTACGAAAACATGCCCGCGGAAAATCGCGATTTTCCAAAAAAAGGACCCTGAACCCGATTCTGAGATAACCCACTGGGGACGCTCCTAGTGACCTGACGGACGCACCCAAGAAGTTTCAGAGCCCTCGGGCTACGTTTTGTGGAGTTACGGCCAGTTTAATGAGAGGCTAAATACAGGCTTGATTTCCTATTAAAACATGCCCGCGGAAAATCGCGATTTTCCGAAAAAAGGACCCCGAACCCGATTCTGAGATAACCCACTGGGGACGCTCCTAGAGACCTGACGGACGCACCCAAGAAGTTTCAGAGCCCTCGGGCTACGTTTTGTGGAGTTACGGCCAGTTTAATGAGAGGCTAAATACAGGCTTAATTTCCTACGAAAACATGCCCGCGGAAAATCGCAATTTTCCGAAAAAAGGACCCCGAACCCGATTCTGAGATAACCCACTGGGGACGCTCCTAGTGACCTGACGGACGCACCCAAGAAGTTTCAGAGCCCTCGGGCTACGTTTTGTGGAGTTACGGCCAGTTTAATGAGAGGCTAAATACAGGCTTAATTTCCTATTAAAACATGCCCGCGGAAAATCGCGATTTTCCGAAAAAAGGACCCCGAACCCGATTCTGAGATAACCCACTGGGGACGCTCCTAGTGACCTGATGGACGCACCCAAGAAGTTTCAGAGCCCTCGGGCTACGTTTTGTGGAGTTACGGCCAGTTTAATGAGAGGCTAAATACAGGCTTGATTTCCTATTAAAACATGCCCGCGGAAAATCGCGATTTTCCGAAAAAAGGACCCCGAACCCGATTCTGAGATAACCCACTGGGGACGCTCCTAGTGACCTGACGGACGCACCCAAGAAGTTTCAGAGCCCTCGGGCTACGTTTTGTGGAGTTACGGCCAGTTTAATGAGAGGCTAAATACAGGCTTAATTTCCTACGAAAACATGCCCGCGGAAAATCGCAATTTTCCGAAAAAAGGACCCCGAACCCAATTCTGAGATAACCCACTGGGGACGCTCCTAGTGACCTGACGGACGCACCCAAGAAGTTTCAGAGCCCTCGGGCTACGTTTTGTGGAGTTACGGCCAGTTTACTGAGAGGCTAAATACAGGCTTAATTTCCTACGAAACATGCCCGCGGAAAATCGCGATTTTCCGAAAAAAGGACCCCGAACCCGATTCTGAGATAACCCACTGGGGACGCTCCTAGTGACCTGACGGACGCACCCAAGAAGTTTCAGAGCCCTCGGGCTACGTTTTGTGGAGTTACAGCCAGTTTAATGAGAGGCTAAATACAGGCTTAATTTCCTATGAAAACATGCCCGCGGAAAATCGCGATTTTCAGAAAAAAGGACCCCAAACCCGATTCTGAGATAACCCACTGGGGACGCTCCTAGTGACCTGACGGACGCACCCTAGAAGTTTCAGAGCCCTCGGGCTACGTTTTGTGGAGTTATGGCCAGTTTAATGAGAGGCTAAATACAGGCTAAATTTCCTATGAAAACATGCCCGCGGAAAATCGCGATTTTCCGAAAAAAGGACCCCGAACCCGATTCTGAGATAACCCACTGGGGACGCTCCTAGTGACCTGACGGACGCACCCAAGAAGTTTCAGAGCCCTCGGGCTACGTTTTGTGGAGTTACGGCCAGTTTAATGAGAGGCTAAATACAGGCTTAATTTCCTACGAAAACATGCCCCCGGAAATTCGTGATTTTCCGAAAAAAGGACCCCGAACCCGATTCTGAGATAACCCACTGGGGACGCTCCTAGTGACCTGACGGACGCACCCAAGAAGTTTCAGAGCCCTCGGGCTACGTTTTGTGGAGTTACGGCCAGTTTAATGAGAGGCTAAATACAGGCTTGATTTCCTATTAAAACATGCCCGCGGAAAATCGCGATTTTCCGAAAAAAGGACCCCGAACCCGATTCTGAGATAACCCACTGGGGACGCTCCTAGTGACCTGACGGACGCACCCAAGAAGTTTCAGAGCCCTCGGGCTACGTTTTGTGGAGTTACGGCCAGTTTAATGAGAGGCTAAATACAGGCTTAATTCTTACGAAAACATGCCCGCGGAAAATCGCGATTTTCCGAAAAAAGGACCCTGAACCCGATTCTGAGATAACCCACTGGGGACGCTCCTAGTGACCTGACGGACGCACCCAAGAAGTTTCAGAGCCCTCGGGCTACGTTTTGTGGAGTTACAGCCAGTTTAATGAGAGGCTAAATACAGGCTTAATTTCCTATGAAAACATGCCCGCGGAAAATCGCGATTTTCCGAAAAAAGGACCCCGAACCCGATTCTGAGATAACCCACTGGGGACGCTCCTAGTGACCTGACGGACGCACCCTAGAAGTTTCAGAGCCCTCGGGCTACGTTTTGTGGAGTTACAGCCAGTTTAATGAGAGGCTAAATACAGGCTTGATTTCCTATTAAAACATACCCGCGGAAAATCGCGATTTTCCGAAAAAAGGACCCTGAACCCGATTCTGAGATAACCCACTGGGGACGCTCCTAGTGACCTGACGGACGCACCCAAGAAGTTTCAGAGCCCTCGGGCTACGTTTTGTGGAGTTACAGCCAGTTTAATGAGAGGCTAAATACAGGCTTAATTTCCTATGAAAACATGCCCGCGGAAAATCGCGATTTTCCGAAAAAAGGACCCCGAACCCGATTCTGAGATAACCCACTGGGGACGCTCCTAGTGACCTGACGGACGCACCCTAGAAGTTTCAGAGCCCTCGGGCTACGTTTTGTGGAGTTACAGCCAGTTTAATGAGAGGCTAAATACAGGCTTGATTTCCTATTAAAACATACCCGCGGAAAATCGCGATTTTCAGAAAAAAGGACCCCGAACCCGATTCTGAGATAACCCACTGGGGACGCTCCTAGTGACCTGACGGACGCACCCAAGAAGTTTCAGAGCCCTCGGGCTACCTTTTGTGGAGTTACAGCCAGTTTAATGAGAGGCTAAATACAGGCTTAATTTCCTATTAAAACATGCCTGTGGAAAATCGCGATTTTCAGAAAAAAGGACCCCAAACCCGATTCTGAGATAACCCACTGGGGACGCTCCTAGTGACCTGACGGACGCACCCAAGAAGTTTCAGAGCCCTCGGGCTACGTTTTGTGGAGTTACGGCCAGTTTAATGAGAGGCTAAATACAGGCTTAATTTCCTATGAAAACATGCCCGCGGAAAATCGCGATTTTCCGAAAAAAGGACCCCGAACCCGATTCTGAGATAACCCACTGGGGACGCTCCTAGTGACCTGACGGACGCACCCAAGAAGTTTCAGAGCCCTCGGGCTACGTTTTGTGGAGTTACGGCCAGTTTAATGAGAGGCTAAATACAGGCTTAATTTCCTATTAAAACATGCCCGCGGACCATCGCGATTTTCCGAAAAAAGGACCCCGAACCCGATTCTGAGATAACCCACTGGGGACGCTCCTAGTGACCTGACGGACGCACCCAAGAAGTTTCAGAGCCCTCGGGCTACGTTTTGTGGAGTTACAGCCAGTTTAATGAGAGGCTAAATACAGGCTTAATTTCCTATTAAAACATGCCCGCGGAAAATCGCGATTTTCCGAAAAAAGGACCCCAAACCCGATTCTGAGATAACCCACTGGGGACGCTCCTAGTGACCTGACGGACGCACCCAAGAAGTTTCAGAGCCCTCGGGCTACGTTTTGTGGAGTTACAGCCAGTTTAATGAGAGGCTAAATACAGGCTTAATTTCCTATTAAAACATGCCCGCGGAAAATCGCGATTTTCCGAAAAAAGGACCCCGAACCCGATTCTGAGATAACCCACTGGGGACGCTCCTAGTGACCTGACGGATGCACCCAAGAAGTTTCAGAGCCCTCGGGCTACGTTTTGTGGAGTTACGGCCAGTTTAATGAGAGGCTAAATACAGGCTTAATTTCCTATTAAAACATGCCCGCGGAAAATCGCGATTTTCCGAAAAAAGGACCCCAAACCTGATTCTGAGATAACCCACTGGGGACGCTCCTAGTGACCTGACGGATGCACCCAAGAAGTTTCAGAGCCCTCGGGCTACGTTTTGTGGAGTTACGGCCAGTTTAATGAGAGGCTAAATACAGGCTTAATTTCCTACGAAAACATGCCCGCGGAAAATCGCGATTTTCCGAAAAAAAGGACCCCGAACCCGATTCTGAGATAACCCACTGGGGACGCTCCGAGTGACCTGACGGACGCACCCAAGAAGTTTCAGAGCCCTCGGGCTACGTTTTGTGGAGTTACAGCCAGTTTAATGAGAGGCTAAATACAGGCTTAATTTCCTATTAAAACATGCCCGCGGAAAATCGCGATTTTCCGAAAAAAGGACCCCGAACCCGATTCTGAGATAACCCACTGGGGACGCTCCTAGTGACCTGACGGACGCACCCAAGAAGTTTCAGAGCCCTCGGGCTACGTTTTGTGGAGTTACAGCCAGTTTAATGAGAGGCTAAATACAGGCTTAATTTCCTATTAAAACATGCCTGTGGAAAATCGCGATTTTCAGAAAAAAGGACCCCAAACCCGATTCTGAGATAACCCACTGGGGACGCTCCTAGTGACCTGACGGACGCACCCTAGAAGTTTCAGAGCCCTCGGGCTTAGTTTTGTGGAGTTACGGCCAGTTTAATGAGAGGCTAAATACAGGCTTAATTTCCTATTAAAACATGCCCGCGGAAAATCGCGATTTTCAAAAAAAAGGACCCCGAACCCGATTCTGAGATAACCCACTGGGGACGCTCCTAGTGACCTGACGGACGCACCCAAGAAGTTTCAGAGCCCTCGGGCTACGTTTTGTGGAGTTACGGCCAGTTTAATGAGAGGCTAAATACAGGCTTAATTTCCTATGAAAACATGCCCGCGGAAAATCGCGATTTTCCGAAAAAAGGACCCCGAACCCGATTCTGAGATAACCCACTGGGGACGCTCCTAGTGACCTGACGGACGCACCCAAGAAGTTTCAGAGCCCTCGGGCTACGTTTTGTGGAGTTACGGCCAGTTTAATGAGAGGCTAAATACAGGCTTAATTTCCTATTAAAACATGCCCGCGGACCATCGCGATTTTCCGAAAAAAGGACCCCGAACCCGATTCTGAGATAACCCACTGGGGACGCTCCTAGTGACCTGACGGACGCACCCAAGAAGTTTCAGAGCCCTCGGGCTACGTTTTGTGGAGTTACAGCCAGTTTAATGAGAGGCTAAATACAGGCTTAATTTCCTATGAAAACATGCCCGCGGACCATCGCGATTTTCCGAAAAAAGGACCCCGAACCCGATTCTGAGATAACCCACTGGGGACGCTCCTAGTGACCTGACGGACGCACCCAAGAAGTTTCAGAGCCCTCGGGCTACGTTTTGTGGAATTACGGCCAGTTTAATGAGAGGCTAAATACAGGCTTAATTTCCTACAAAACATGCCCGCGGAAAATCGCAATTTTCCGAAAAAAGGACCCCGAACCCGATTCTGAGATAACCCACTAAGGACGCTCCTAGTGACCTGACGGACCCACCCTAGGAGTTTCAGAGCCCTCGGGCTACGTTTTGTGGAGTTACGGCCAGTTTAATGAGAGGCTAAATACAGGCTTGATTTCCTATTAAAACATGCCCGCGGAAAATCGCAATTTTCCGAAAAAAGGACCCCGAACCCGATTCTGAGATAACCCACTGGGGACGCTCCTAGTGACCTGACGGACGCACCCTAGAAGTTTCAGAGCCCTCGGGCTACGTTTTGTGGAGTTACGGCCAGTTTAATGAGAGGCTAAATACAGGCTTGATTTCCTATTAAAACATGCCCGCGGAAAATCGCGATTTTCCGAAAAAAGGACCCCGAACCCGATTCTGAGATAAGCCACTGGGGACGCTCCTAGTGACCTGACGGACGCACCCAAGAAGTTTCAGAGCCCTCGGGCTACGTTTTGTGGAGTTACGGCCAGTTTAATGAGAGGCTAAATACAGGCTTAATTTCCTATTAAAACATGCCTGCGGAAAATCGCGATTTTCCAAAAAAAGGACCCCGAACCCGATTCTGAGATAACCCACTGGGGACGCTCCTAGTGACCTGACGGACGCACCCAAGAAGTTTCAGAGCCCTCGGGCTACGTTTTGTGGAGTTACGGCCAGTTTGCTGAGAGGCTAAATACAGGCTTAATTTCCTACGAAAACATGCCCGCGGAAAATCGCGATTTTCCGAAAAAAGGACCCCGAACACGATTCTGAGATAACCCACTGGGGACGCTCCTAGTGACCTGACGGACGCACCCAAGAAGTTTCAGAGCCCTCGGGCTACGTTTTGTGGAGTTATGGCCAGTTTAATGAGAGGCTAAATACAGGCTTAATTTCCTATTAAAACATGCCCGCGGACCATCGCGATTTTCAGAAAAAAGGACCCCGAACCCGATTCTGAGATAACCCACTGGGGACGCTCCTAGTGACCTGACGGACGCACCCAAGAAGTTTCAGAGCCCTCGGGCTACGTTTTGTGGAGTTACGGCCAGTTTAATGAGAGGCTAAATACAGGCTTAATTTCCTATTAAAACATGCCCGCGGAAAATCGTGACTTTCCGAAAAAAGGACCCCGAACCCGATTCTGAGATAACCCACTGGGGACACTCCTAGTGACCTGACGGACGCACCCAAGAAGTTTCAGAGCCCTCGGGCTACGTTTTGTGGAGTTACGGCCACTTTAATGAGAGGCTAAATACAGGCTTGATTTCCTATTAAAACATGCCCGCGGAAAATCGCGATTTTCCGAAAAAAGGACCCCGAACCCGATTCTGAGATAACCCACTGGGGACGCTCCTAGTGACCTGACGGACGCACCCAAGAAGTTTCAGAGCCCTCGGGCTACGTTTTGTGGAATTACGGCCAGTTTAATGAGAGGCTAAATACAGGCTTAATTTCCTACGAAAACATGCCCGCGGAAAATCGCAATTTTCCGAAAAAAGGACCCCGAACCCGATTCTGAGATAACCCACTGGGGACGCTCCTAGTGACCTGACGGACCCACCCTGGGAGTTTCAGAGCCCTCGGGCTACGTTTTGTGGAGTTACGGCCAGTTTAATGAGAGGCTAAATACAGGCTTGATTTCCTATTAAAACATGCCCGCGGAAAATCGCAATTTTCCGAAAAAAGGACCCCGAACCCGATTCTGAGATAACCCACTGGGGACGCTCCTAGTGACCTGACGGACGCACCCTAGAAGTTTCAGAGCCCTCGGGCTACGTTTTGTGGAGTTACGGCCAGTTTAATGAGAGGCTAAATACAGGCTTGATTTCCTATTAAAACATGCCCGCGGAAAATCGCGATTTTCCGAAAAAAGGACCCCGAACCCGATTCTGAGATAACCCACTGGGGACGCTCCTAGTGACCTGACGGACGCACCCAAGAAGTTTCAGAGCCCTCGGGCTACGTTTTGTGGAGTTACGGCCAGTTTAATGAGAGGCTAAATACAGGCTTAATTTCCTATTAAAACATGCCTGCGGAAAATCGCGATTTTCCAAAAAAAGGACCCCGAACCCGATTCTGAGATAACCCACTGGGGACGCTCCTAGTGACCTGACGGACGCACCCAAGAAGTTTCAGAGCCCTCGGGCTACGTTTTGTGGAGTTTCCGCCAGTTTACTGAGAGGCTAAATACAGGCTTAATTTCCTACGAAAACATGCCCGCGGAAAATCGCGATTTTCCGAAAAAAGGACCCCGAACCCGATTCTGAGATAACCCACTGGGGACGCTCCTAGTGACCTGACGGACGCACCCAAGAAGTTTCAGAGCCCTCGGGCTACGTTTTGTGGAGTTACGGCCAGTTTGCTGAGAGGCTAAATACAGGCTTAATTTCCTACGAAAACATGCCCGCGGAAAATCGCGATTTTCCGAAAAAAGGACCCCGAACCCGATTCTGAGATAACCCACTGGGGACGCTCCTAGTGACCTGACGGACGCACCCAAGAAGTTTCAGAGCCCTCGGGCTACGTTTTGTGGAGTTATGGCCAGTTTAATGAGAGGCTAAATACAGGCTTAATTTCCTATTAAAACATGCCCGCGGAAAATCGCGATTTTCAGAAAAAAGGACCCCGAACCCGATTCTGAGATAACCCACTGGGGACGCTCCTAGTGACCTGACGGACGCACCCAAGAAGTTTCAGAGCCCTCGGGCTACGTTTTGTGGAGTTACGGCCAGTTTAATGAGAGGCTAAATACAGGCTTAATTTCCTATGAAAACATGCCCGCGGAAAATCGCGATTTTCCGAAAAAAGGACCCCGAACCCGATTCTGAGATAACCCACTGGGGACGCTCCTAGTGACCTGACGGACGCACCCAAGAAGTTTCAGAGCCCTCGGGCTACGTTTTGTGGAGTTACGGCCAGTTTAATGAGAGGCTAAATACAGGCTTAATTTCCTATTAAAACATGCCCGCGGAAAATCGCGATTTTCCGAAAAAAGGACCCCGAACCCGATTCTGAGATAACCCACTGGGGACGCTCCTAGTGACCTGACGGACGCACCCAAGAAGTTTCAGAGCCCTCGGGCTACGTTTTGTGGAGTTACAGCCAGTTTAATGAGAGGCTAAATACAGGCTTAATTTCCTATGAAAACATGCCCGCGGACCATCGCGATTTTCCGAAAAAAGGACCCCGAACCCGATTCTGAGATAACCCACTGGGGACGCTCCTAGTGACCTGACGGACGCACCCAAGAAGTTTCAGAGCCCTCGGGCTACGTTTTGTGGAATTACGGCCAGTTTAATGAGAGGCTAAATACAGGCTTAATTTCCTACGAAAACATGCCCGCGGAAAATCGCAATTTTCCGAAAAAAGGACCCCGAACCCGATTCTGAGATAACCCACTAAGGACGCTCCTAGTGACCTGACGGACCCACCCTAGGAGTTTCAGAGCCCTCGGGCTACGTTTTGTGGAGTTACGGCCAGTTTAATGAGAGGCTAAATACAGGCTTGATTTCCTATTAAAACATGCCCGCGGAAAATCGCAATTTTCCGAAAAAAGGACCCCGAACCCGATTCTGAGATAACCCACTGGGGACGCTCCTAGTGACCTGACGGACGCACCCTAGAAGTTTCAGAGCCCTCGGGCTACGTTTTGTGGAGTTACGGCCAGTTTAATGAGAGGCTAAATACAGGCTTGATTTCCTATTAAAACATGCCCGCGGAAAATCGCGATTTTCCGAAAAAAGGACCCCGAACCCGATTCTGAGATAACCCACTGGGGACGCTCCTAGTGACCTGACCGACGCACCCAAGAAGTTTCAGAGCCCTCGGGCTACGTTTTGTGGAGTTACGGCCAGTTTAATGAGAGGCTAAATACAGGCTTAATTTCCTATTAAAACATGCCCGCGGAAAATCGCGATTTTCCGAAAAAAGGACCCCGAACCCGATTCTGAGATAACCCACTGGGGACGCTCCTAGTGACCTGACGGACGCACCCAAGAAGTTTCAGAGCCCTCGGGCTACGTTTTGTGGAGTTACAGCCAGTTTAATGAGAGGCTAAATACAGGCTTAATTTCCTATGAAAACATGCCCGCGGAACATCGCGATTTTCAGAAAAAAGGACCCCGAACCCGATTCTGAGATAACCCACTGGGGACGCTCCTAGTGACCTGACGGACGCACCCAAGAAGTTTCAGAGCCCTCGGGCTACGTTTTGTGGAGTTACGGCCACTTTAATGAGAGGCTAAATACAGGCTTGATTTCCTATTAAAACATGCCCGCGGAAAATCGCGATTTTCCGAAAAAAGGACCCCGAACCCGATTCTGAGATAACCCACTGGGGACGCTCCTAGTGACCTGACGGACACACCCAAGAAGTTTCAGAGCCCTCGGGCTACGTTTTGTGGAGTTACGGCCAGTTTAATGAGAGGCTAAATACAGGCTTAATTTCCTACGAAAACATGCCCGCGGAAAATCGCAATTTTCCGAAAAAAGGACCCCGAACCCGATTCTGAGATAACCCACTGGGGACGCTCCTAGTGACCTGACGGACGCACCCTAGAAGTTTCAGAGCCCTCGGGCTACGTTTTGTGGAGTTACGGCCAGTTTAATGAGAGGCTAAATACAGGCTTGATTTCCTATTAAAACATGCCCGCGGAAAATCGCGATTTTCCGAAAAAAGGACCCCGAACCCAATTCTGAGATAACCCACTGGGGACGCTCCTAGTGACCTGACGGACGCACCCAAGAAGTTTCAGAGCCCTCGGGCTACGTTTTGTGGAGTTACGGCCAGTTTAATGAGAGGCTAAATACAGGCTTAATTTCCTACGAAAACATGCCCCCGGAAAATCGCGATTTTCCAAAAAAAGGACCCCGAACCCGATTCTGAGATAACCCACTGGGGACGCTCCTAGTGACCTGACGGACGCACCCAAGAAGTTTCAGAGCCCTCGGGCTACGTTTTGTGGAGTTACGGCCAGTTTAATGAGAGGCTAAATACAGGCTTAATTTCCTATGAAAACATGCCCGCGGAAAATCGCGATTTTCCGAAAAAAGGACCCCGAACCCGATTCTGAGATAACCCACTGGGGACGCTCCTAGTGACCTGACGGACGCACCCAAGAAGTTTCAGAGCCCTCGGGCTACGTTTTGTGGAGTTACGGCCAGTTTAATGAGAGGCTAAATACAGGCTTGATTTCCTATTAAAACATGCCCGCGGAAAATCGCGATTTTCCGAAAAAAGGACCCCGAACCCGATTCTGAGATAACCCACTGGGGACGCTCCTAGTGACCTGACGGACGCACCCAAGAAGTTTCAGAGCCCTCGGGCTACGTTTTGTGGAGTTACGGCCAGTTTAATGAGAGGCTAAATACAGGCTTGATTTCCTATTAAAACATGCCCGCGGAAAATCGCGATTTTCCGAAAAAAGGACCCCGAACCCGATTCTGAGATAACCCACTGGGGACGCTCCTAGTGACCTGACGGACGCACCCAAGAAGTTTCAGAGCCCTCGGGCTACGTTTTGTGGAGTTACGGCCAGTTTAATGAGAGGCTAAATACAGGCTTAATTTCCTACGAAAACATGCCCGCGGAAAATCGTGATTTTCCGAAAAAAGGACCCCGAACCCGATTCTGAGATAACCCACTGGGGACGCTCCTAGTGACCTGACGGACGCACCCAAGAAGTTTCAGAGCCCTCGGGCTACGTTTTGTGGAGTTACGGCCAGTTTAATGAGAGGCTAAATACAGGCTTAATTTCCTATTAAAACATGCCCGCGGAAAATCGCGATTTTCAGAAAAAAGGACCCCAAACCCGATTCTGAGATAACCCACTGGGGACGCTCCTAGTGACCTGACGGACGCACCCAAGAAGTTTCAGAGCCCTCGGGCTACGTTTTGTGGAGTTACGGCCAGTTTAATGAGAGGCTAAATACAGGCTTGATTTCCTATTAAAACATGCCCGCGGAAAATCGCGATTTTCCGAAAAAAGGACCCCGAACCCGATTCTGAGATAACCCACTGGGGACGCTCCTAGTGACCTGACGGACGCACCCAAGAAGTTTCAGAGCCCTCGGGCTACGTTTTGTGGAGTTACAGCCAGTTTAATGAGAGGCTAAATACAGGCTTAATTTCCTACGAAAACATGCCCGCGGAAAATCGCAATTTTCCGAAAAAAGGACCCCGAACCCGATTCTGAGATAACCCACTGGGGACGCTCCTAGTGACCTGACGGACGCACCCAAGAAGTTTCAGAGCCCTCGGGCTACGTTTTGTGGAGTTACGGCCAGTTTAATGAGAGGCTAAATACAGGCTTAATTTCCTATTAAAACATGCCCGCGGAAAATCGCGATTTTCCGAAAAAAGGACCCCGAACCCGATTCTGAGATAACCCACTGGGGACGCTCCTAGTGACCTGACGGACGCACCCAAGAAGTTTCAGAGCCCTCGGGCTACGTTTTGTGGAGTTACGGCCAGTTTACTGAGAGGCTAAATACAGGCTTAATTTCCTATTAAAACATGCCCGCGGAAAATCGCGATTTTCCGAAAAAAGGACCCCGAACCCGATTCTGAGATAACCCACTGGGGACGCTCCTAGTGACCTGACGGACGCACCCAAGAAGTTTCAGAGCCCTCGGGCTACGTTTTGTGGAGTTACGGCCAGTTTAATGAGAGGCTAAATACAGGCTTAATTTCCTATGAAAACATGCCCGCGGAAAATCGCGATTTTCAGAAAAAAGGACCCCAAACCCGATTCTGAGATAACCCACTGGGGACGCTCCTAGTGACCTGACGGACGCACCCTAGAAGTTTCAGAGCCCTCGGGCTACGTTTTGTGGAGTTACGGCCAGTTTAATGAGAGGCTAAATACAGGCTTAATTTCCTATTAAAACATGCCCGCGGAAAATCGCGATTTTCAGAAAAAAGGACCCCAAACCCGATTCTGAGATAACCCACTGGGGACGCTCCTAGTGACCTGACGGACGCACCCAAGAAGTTTCAGAGCCCTCGGGCTACGTTTTGTGGAGTTACGGCCAGTTTAATGAGAGGCTAAATACAGGCTTAATTTCCTATGAAAACATGCCCGCGGAAAATCGCGATTTTCCGAAAAAAGGACCCCGAACCCGATTCTGAGATAACCCACTGGGGACGCTCCTAGTGACCTGACGGACGCACCCAAGAAGTTTCAGAGCCCTCGGGCTACGTTTTGTGGAGTTACAGCCAGTTTAATGAGAGGCTAAATACAGGCTTAATTTCCTACGAAAACATGCCCACGGAAAATCGCGATTTTCCGAAAAAAGGACCCCGAACCCGATTCTGAGATAACCCACTGGGGACGCTCCTAGTGACCTGACGGACGCACCAAAGAAGTTTCAGAGCCCTCGGGCTACGTTTTGTGGAGTTACGGCCAGTTTAATGAGAGGCTAAATACAGGCTTAATTTCCTACGAAAACATGCCCACGGAAAATCGCGATTTTCCGAAAAAAGGACCCCGAACCCGATTCTGAGATAACCCACTGGGGACGCTCCTAGTGACCTGACGGACGCACCCAAGAAGTTTCAGAGCCCTCGGGCTACGTTTTGTGGAGTTACGGCCAGTTTAATGAGAGGCTAAATACAGGCTTAATTTCCTATTAAAACATGCCCGCGGAAAATCGCGATTTTCCGAAAAAAGGACCCCGAACCCGATTCTGAGATAACCCACTGGGGACGCTCCTAGTGACCTGACGGACGCACCCAAGAAGTTTCAGAGCCCTCGGGCTACGTTTTGTGGAGTTACAGCCAGTTTAATGAGAGGCTAAATACAGGCTTAATTTCCTATGAAAACATGCCCGCGGACCATCGCGATTTTCCGAAAAAAGGACCCCGAACCCGATTCTGAGATAACCCACTGGGGACGCTCCTAGTGACCTGACGGACGCACCCAAGAAGTTTCAGAGCCCTCGGGCTACGTTTTGTGGAATTACGGCCAGTTTAATGAGAGGCTAAATACAGGCTTAATTTCCTACAAAACATGCCCGCGGAAAATCGCAATTTTCCGAAAAAAGGACCCCGAACCCGATTCTGAGATAACCCACTAAGGACGCTCCTAGTGACCTGACGGACCCACCCTAGGAGTTTCAGAGCCCTCGGGCTACGTTTTGTGGAGTTACGGCCAGTTTAATGAGAGGCTAAATACAGGCTTGATTTCCTATTAAAACATGCCCGCGGAAAATCGCAATTTTCCGAAAAAAGGACCCCGAACCCGATTCTGAGATAACCCACTGGGGACGCTCCTAGTGACCTGACGGACGCACCCTAGAAGTTTCAGAGCCCTCGGGCTACGTTTTGTGGAGTTACGGCCAGTTTAATGAGAGGCTAAATACAGGCTTGATTTCCTATTAAAACATGCCCGCGGAAAATCGCGATTTTCCGAAAAAAGGACCCCGAACCCGATTCTGAGATAACCCACTGGGGACGCTCCTAGTGACCTGACGGACGCACCCAAGAAGTTTCAGAGCCCTCGGGCTACGTTTTGTGGAGTTACGGCCAGTTTAATGAGAGGCTAAATACAGGCTTAATTTCCTATTAAAACATGCCTGCGGAAAATCGCGATTTTCCAAAAAAAGGACCCCGAACCCGATTCTGAGATAACCCACTGGGGACGCTCCTAGTGACCTGACGGACGCACCCAAGAAGTTTCAGAGCCCTCGGGCTACGTTTTGTGGAGTTACGGCCAGTTTGCTGAGAGGCTAAATACAGGCTTAATTTCCTATTAAAACATGCCCGCGGAAAATCGCGATTTGCCGAAAAAAGGACCCCGAACACGATTCTGAGATAACCCACTGGGGACGCTCCTAGTGACCTGACGGACGCACCCAAGAAGTTTCAGAGCCCTCGGGCTACGTTTTGTGGAGTTATGGCCAGTTTAATGAGAGGCTAAATACAGGCTTAATTTCCTATTAAAACATGCCCGCGGACCATCGCGATTTTCAGAAAAAAGGACCCCGAACCCGATTCTGAGATAACCCACTGGGGACGCTCCTAGTGACCTGACGGACGCACCCAAGAAGTTTCAGAGCCCTCGGGCTACGTTTTGTGGAGTTACGGCCAGTTTAATGAGAGGCTAAATACAGGCTTAATTTCCTATTAAAACATGCCCGCGGAAAATCGTGACTTTCCGAAAAAAGGACCCCGAACCCGATTCTGAGATAACCCACTGGGGACACTCCTAGTGACCTGACGGACGCACCCAAGAAGTTTCAGAGCCCTCGGGCTACGTTTTGTGGAGTTACGGCCACTTTAATGAGAGGCTAAATACAGGCTTGATTTCCTATTAAAACATGCCCGCGGAAAATCGCGATTTTCCGAAAAAAGGACCCCGAACCCGATTCTGAGATAACCCACTGGGGACGCTCCTAGTGACCTGACGGACGCACCCAAGAAGTTTCAGAGCCCTCGGGCTACGTTTTGTGGAATTACGGCCAGTTTAATGAGAGGCTAAATACAGGCTTAATTTCCTACGAAAACATGCCCGCGGAAAATCGCAATTTTCCGAAAAAAGGACCCCGAACCCGATTCTGAGATAACCCACTGGGGACGCTCCTAGTGACCTGACGGACCCACCCTGGGAGTTTCAGAGCCCTCGGGCTACGTTTTGTGGAGTTACGGCCAGTTTAATGAGAGGCTAAATACAGGCTTGATTTCCTATTAAAACATGCCCGCGGAAAATCGCAATTTTCCGAAAAAAGGACCCCGAACCCGATTCTGAGATAACCCACTGGGGACGCTCCTAGTGACCTGACGGACGCACCCTAGAAGTTTCAGAGCCCTCGGGCTACGTTTTGTGGAGTTACGGCCAGTTTAATGAGAGGCTAAATACAGGCTTGATTTCCTATTAAAACATGCCCGCGGAAAATCGCGATTTTCCGAAAAAAGGACCCCGAACCCGATTCTGAGATAACCCACTGGGGACGCTCCTAGTGACCTGACGGACGCACCCAAGAAGTTTCAGAGCCCTCGGGCTACGTTTTGTGGAGTTACGGCCAGTTTAATGAGAGGCTAAATACAGGCTTAATTTCCTATTAAAACATGCCTGCGGAAAATCGCGATTTTCCAAAAAAAGGACCCCGAACCCGATTCTGAGATAACCCACTGGGGACGCTCCTAGTGACCTGACGGACGCACCCAAGAAGTTTCAGAGCCCTCGGGCTACGTTTTGTGGAGTTACCGCCAGTTTACTGAGAGGCTAAATACAGGCTTAATTTCCTACGAAAACATGCCCGCGGAAAATCGCGATTTTCCGAAAAAAGGACCCCGAACCCGATTCTGAGATAACCCACTGGGGACGCTCCTAGTGACCTGACGGACGCACCCAAGAAGTTTCAGAGCCCTCGGGCTACGTTTTGTGGAGTTACGGCCAGTTTGCTGAGAGGCTAAATACAGGCTTAATTTCCTACGAAAACATGCCCGCGGAAAATCGCGATTTTCCGAAAAAAGGACCCCGAACCCGATTCTGAGATAACCCACTGGGGACGCTCCTAGTGACCTGACGGACGCACCCAAGAAGTTTCAGAGCCCTCGGGCTACGTTTTGTGGAGTTATGGCCAGTTTAATGAGAGGCTAAATACAGGCTTAATTTCCTATTAAAACATGCCCGCGGACCATCGCGATTTTCAGAAAAAAGGACCCCGAACCCGATTCTGAGATAACCCACTGGGGACGCTCCTAGTGACCTGACGGACGCACCCAAGAAGTTTCAGAGCCCTCGGGCTACGTTTTGTGGAGTTACGGCCAGTTTAATGAGAGGCTAAATACAGGCTTAATTTCCTATGAAAACATGCCCGCGGAAAATCGCGATTTTCCGAAAAAAGGACCCCGAACCCGATTCTGAGATAACCCACTGGGGACGCTCCTAGTGACCTGACGGACGCACCCAAGAAGTTTCAGAGCCCTCGGGCTACGTTTTGTGGAGTTACGGCCAGTTTAATGAGAGGCTAAATACAGGCTTAATTTCCTATTAAAACATGCCCGCGGAAAATCGCGATTTTCCGAAAAAAGGACCCCGAACCCGATTCTGAGATAACCCACTGGGGACGCTCCTAGTGACCTGACGGACGCACCCAAGAAGTTTCAGAGCCCTCGGGCTACGTTTTGTGGAGTTACAGCCAGTTTAATGAGAGGCTAAATACAGGCTTAATTTCCTATGAAAACATGCCCGCGGACCATCGCGATTTTCCGAAAAAAGGACCCCGAACCCGATTCTGAGATAACCCACTGGGGACGCTCCTAGTGACCTGACGGACGCACCCAAGAAGTTTCAGAGCCCTCGGGCTACGTTTTGTGGAATTACGGCCAGTTTAATGAGAGGCTAAATACAGGCTTAATTTCCTACGAAAACATGCCCGCGGAAAATCGCAATTTTCCGAAAAAAGGACCCCGAACCCGATTCTGAGATAACCCACTAAGGACGCTCCTAGTGACCTGACGGACCCACCCTAGGAGTTTCAGAGCCCTCGGGCTACGTTTTGTGGAGTTACGGCCAGTTTAATGAGAGGCTAAATACAGGCTTGATTTCCTATTAAAACATGCCCGCGGAAAATCGCAATTTTCCGAAAAAAGGACCCCGAACCCGATTCTGAGATAACCCACTGGGGACGCTCCTAGTGACCTGACGGACGCACCCTAGAAGTTTCAGAGCCCTCGGGCTACGTTTTGTGGAGTTACGGCCAGTTTAATGAGAGGCTAAATACAGGCTTGATTTCCTATTAAAACATGCCCGCAGAAAATCGCGATTTTCCGAAAAAAGGACCCCGAACCCGATTCTGAGATAACCCACTGGGGACGCTCCTAGTGACCTGACGGACGCACCCAAGAAGTTTCAGAGCCCTCGGGCTACGTTTTGTGGAGTTACGGCCAGTTTAATGAGAGGCTAAATACAGGCTTAATTTCCTATGAAAACATGCCCGCGGAAAATCGCGATTTTCCGAAAAAAGGACCCCGAACCCGATTCTGAGATAACCCACTGGGGACGCTCCTAGTGACCTGACGGACGCACCCAAGAAGTTTCAGAGCCCTCGGGCTACGTTTTGTGGAGTTACAGCCAGTTTAATGAGAGGCTAAATACAGGCTTAATTTCCTATGAAAACATGCCCGCGGAACATCGCGATTTTCCGAAAAAAGGACCCCAAACCTGATTCTGAGATAACCCACTGGGGACGCTCCTAGTGACCTGACGGACGCACCCAAGAAGTTTCAGAGCCCTCGGGCTACGTTTTGTGGAGTTACGGCCAGTTTAATGAGAGGCTAAATACAGGCTTGATTTCCTATTAAAACATGCCCGCGGAAAATCGCGGTTTTCCGAAAAAAGGACCCCGAACCCGATTCTGAGATAACCCACTGGGGACGCTCCTAGTGACCTGACGGACGCACCCTAGAAGTTTCAGAGCCCTCGGGCTACGTTTTGTGGAGTTACGGCCAGTTTAATGAGAGGCTAAATACAGGCTTAATTTCCTATTAAAACATGCCTGCGGAAAATCGCGATTTTCCAAAAAAAGGACCCCAAACCCGATTCTGAGATAACCCACTGGGGACGCTCCTAGTGACCTGACGGACACACCCAAGAAGTTTCAGAGCCCTCGGGCTACGTTTTGTGGAGTTACGGCCAGTTTAATGAGAGGCTAAATACAGGCTTAATTTCCTATTAAAACATGCCCGCGGAAAATCGCGATTTTCCGAAAAAAGGACCCCGAACCCGATTCTGAGATAACCCACTGGGGACGCTCCTAGTGACCTGACGGACGCACCCAAGAAGTTTCAGAGCCCTCGGGCTACGTTTTGTGGAGTTACGGCCAGTTTAATGAGAGGCTAAATACAGGCTTAATTTCCTACGAAAACATGCCCGCGGAAAATCGCAATTTTCCGAAAAAAGGACCCCGAACCCGATTCTGAGATAACCCACTGGGGACGCTCCTAGTGACCTGACGGACGCACCCAAGAAGTTTCAGAGCACTCGGGCTACGTTTTGTGGAGTTACGGCCAGTTTAATGAGAGGCTAAATACAGGCTTAATTTCCTATTAAAACATGCCCGTGGAAAATCGCGATTTTTCGAAAAAAGGACCCCGAACCCAATTCTGAGATAACCCACTGGGGACGCTCCTAGTGACCTGACGGACGCACCCTAGGAGTTTCAGAGCCCTCGGGCTACGTTTTGTGGAGTTACGGCCAGTTTAATGAGAGGCTAAATACAGGCTTGATTTCCTATTAAAACATGCCCGCGGAAAATCGCAATTTTCCGAAAAAAGGACCCCGAACCCGATTCTGAGATAACCCACTGGGGACGCTCCTAGTGACCTGACGGACGCACCCAAGAAGTTTCAGAGCCCTCGGGCTACGTTTTGTGGAGTTACGGCCAGTTTAATGAGAGGCTAAATACAGGCTTAATTTCCTACGAAAACATGCCCGCGGAAAATCGTGATTTTCCGAAAAAAGGACCCGAACCCGATTCTGAGATAACCCACTGGGGACGCTCCTAGTGACCTGACGGACGCACCCAAGAAGTTTCAGAGCCCTCGGGCTACGTTTTGTGGAGTTACGGCCAGTTTAATGAGAGGCTAAATACAGGCTTAATTTCCTATTAAAACATGCCCGCGGAAAATCGCGATTTTCCGAAAAAAGGACCCCGAACCCGATTCTGAGATAACCCACTGGGGACGCTCCTAGTGACCTGACGGACGCACCCAAGAAGTTTCAGAGCCCTCGGGCTACGTTTTGTGGAGTTACGGCCAGTTTAATGAGAGGCTAAATACAGGCTTGATTTCCTATTAAAACATGCCCGCGGAAAATCGCAATTTTCCAAAAAAAGGACCCCGAACCCGATTCTGAGATAACCCACTGGGGACGCTCCTAGTGACCTGACGGACGCACCCAAGAAGTTTCAGAGCCCTCGGGCTACGTTTTGTGGAGTTACGGCCAGTTTAATGAGAGGCTAAATACAGGCTTAATTTCCTATGAAAACATGCCCGCGGAAAATCGCGATTTTCAGAAAAAAGGACCCCAAACCCGATTCTGAGATAACCCACTGGGGACGCTCCTAGTGACCTGACGGACGCACCCTAGAAGTTTCAGAGCCCTCTGGCTACGTTTTGTGGAGTTACGGCCAGTTTAATGAGAGGCTAAATACAGGCTTAATTTCCTATTAAAACATGCCCGCGGAAAATCGCGATTTTCAGAAAAAAGGACCCCAAACCCGATTCTGAGATAACCCACTGGGGACGCTCCTAGTGACCTGACGGACGCACCCAAGAAGTTTCAGAGCCCTCGGGCTACGTTTTGTGGAGTTACGGCCAGTTTAATGAGAGGCTAAATACAGGCTTAATTTCCTATGAAAACATGCCCGCGGAAAATCGCGATTTTCCGAAAAAAGGACCCCGAACCCGATTCTGAGATAACCCACTGGGGACGCTCCTAGTGACCTGACGGACGCACCCAAGAAGTTTCAGAGCCCTCGGGCTACGTTTTGTGGAGTTACAGCCAGTTTAATGAGAGGCTAAATACAGGCTTAATTTCCTACGAAAACATGCCCACGGAAAATCGCGATTTTCCGAAAAAAGGACCCCGAACCCGATTCTGAGATAACCCACTGGGGACGCTCCTAGTGACCTGACGGACGCACCAAAGAAGTTTCAGAGCCCTCGGGCTACGTTTTGTGGAGTTTTGGCCAGTTTAATGAGAGGCTAAATACAGGCTTAATTTCCTACGAAAACATGCCCACGGAAAATCGCGATTTTCCGAAAAAAGGACCCCGAACCCGATTCTGAGATAACCCACTGGGGACGCTCCTAGTGACCTGACGGACGCACCAAAGAAGTTTCAGAGCCCTCGGGCTACGTTTTGTGGAGTTACGGCCAGTTTAATGAGAGGCTAAATACAGGCTTAATTTCCTATGAAAACATGCCCGCGGAAAATCGCGATTTTCCGAAAAAAGGACCCCGAACCCGATTCTGAGATAACCCACTGGGGACGCTCCTAGTGACCTGACGGACGCACCCTAGAAGTTTCAGAGCCCTCGGGCTACGTTTTGTGGAGTTACGGCCAGTTTAATGAGAGGCTAAATACAGGCTTGATTTCCTATTAAAACATGCCCGCGGAAAATCGCGATTTTCCGAAAAAAGGACCCCGAACCCGATTCTGAGATAACCCACTGGGGACGCTCCTAGTGACCTGACAGACGCACCCAAGAAGTTTCAGAGCCCTCGGGCTACGTTTTGTGGAGTTATGGCCAGTTTAATGAGAGGCTAAATACAGGCTTAATTTCCTATGAAAACATGCCCGCGGAAAATCGCGATTTTCCGAAAAAAGGACCCCGAACCCGATTCTGAGATAACCCACTGGGGACGCTCCTAGTGACCTGACGGACGCACCCTAGAAGTTTCAGAGCCCTCGGGCTACATTTTGTGGAGTTACAGCCAGTTTAATTAGAGGCTAAATATAGGCTTAATTTCCTATTAAAACATGCCCGCGGAAAATCGCGATTTTCCGAAAAAAGGACCCCAAACCCGATTCTGAGATAACCCACTGGGGACGCTCCTAGTGACCTGACGGACGCACCCAAGAAGTTTCAGAGCCCTCGGGCTACGTTTTGTGGAGTTACGGCCAGTTTAATGAGAGGCTAAATACAGGCTTAATTTCCTATTAAAACATGCCCGCGGAAAATCGCGATTTTCCGAAAAAAGGACCCCAAACCCGATTCTGAGATAACCCACTGGGGACGCTCCTAGTGACCTGACGGACGCACCCAAGAAGTTTCAGAGCCCTCGGGCTACGTTTTGTGGAGTTACGGCCAGTTTAATGAGAGGCTAAATACAGGCTTAATTTCCTATGAAAACATGCCCGCGGAAAATCGCGATTTTCCGAAAAAAGGACCCCGAACCCGATTCTGAGATAACCCACTGGGGACGCTCCTAGTGACCTGACGGACGCACCCAAGAAGTTTCAGAGCCCTCGGGCTACGTTTTGTGGAGTTATGGCCAGTTTAATGAGAGGCTAAATACAGGCTAAATTTCCTATGAAAACATGCCCGCGGAAAATCGCGATTTTCCGAAAAAAGGACCCCGAACCCGATTCTGAGATAACCCACTGGGGACGCTCCTAGTGACCTGACGGACGCACCCTAGAAGTTTCAGAGCCCTCGGGCTACGTTTTGTGGAGTTACAGCCAGTTTAATGAGAGGCTAAATATAGGCTTAATTTCCTATTAAAACATGCCCGCGGAAGATCGCGATTTTCCGAAAAAAGGACCCCGAACCCGATTCTGAGATAACCCACTGGGGACGCTCCTAGTGACCTGACGGACGCACCCAAGAAGTTTCAGAGCCCTCGGGCTACGTTTTGTGGAGTTACGGCCAGTTTAATGAGAGGCTAAATACAGGCTTAATTTCCTATGAAAACATGCCCCCGGAAATTCGTGATTTTCCGAAAAAAGGACCCCGAACCTGATTCTGAGATAACCCACTGGGGACGCTCCTAGTGACCTGACGGACGCACCCAAGAAGTTTCAGAGCCCTCGGGCTACGTTTTGTGGAGTTACGGCCAGTTTAATGAGAGGCTAAATACAGGCTTGATTTCCTATTAAAACATGCCCGCGGAAAATCGCGATTTTCCGAAAAAAGGACCCCGAACCCGATTCTGAGATAACCCACTGGGGACGCTCCTAGTGACCTGACGGACGCACCCAAGAAGTTTCAGAGCCCTCGGGCTACGTTTTGTGGAGTTACGGCCAGTTTAATGAGAGGCTAAATACAGGCTTAATTCTTACGAAAACATGCCCGCGGAAAATCGCGATTTTCCGAAAAAAGGACCCTGAACCCGATTCTGAGATAACCCACTGGGGACGCTCCTAGTGACCTGACGGACGCACCCAAGAAGTTTCAGAGCCCTCGGGCTACGTTTTGTGGAGTTACGGCCAGTTTAATGAGAGGCTAAATACAGGCTTAATTTCCTACGAAAACATGCCCGCGGAAAATCGCGATTTTCCGAAAAAAGGACCCCGAACCCGATTCTGAGATAACCCACTGGGGACGCTCCTAGTGACCTGACGGACGCACCCTAGAAGTTTCAGAGCCCTCGGGCTACGTTTTGTGGAGTTACGGCCAGTTTAATTAGAGGCTAAATATAGGCTTAATTTCGTATTAAAACATGCCCGCGGAAAATCGCGATTTTCCGAAAAAAGGACCCCAAACCCGATTCTGAGATAACCCACTGGGGACGCTCCTAGTGACCTGACGGACGCACCCAAGAAGTTTCAGAGCCCTCGGGCTACGTTTTGTGGAGTTACGGCCAGTTTAATGAGAGGCTAAATACAGGCTTAATTTCCTATTAAAACATGCCCGCGGAAAATCACGATTTTCCGAAAAAAGGACCCCGAACCCGATTCTGAGATAACCCACTGGGGACGCTCCTAGTGACCTGACGGACGCACCCAAGAAATTTCAGAGCCCTCGGGCTACGTTTTGTGGAGTTATGGCCAGTTTAATGAGAGGCTAAATACAGGCTAAATTTCCTATGAAAACATGCCCGCGGAAAATCGCGATTTTCCGAAAAAAGGACCCCGAACCCGATTCTGAGATAACCCACTGGGGACGCTCCTAGTGACCTGACGGACGCACCCAAGAAGTTTCAGAGCCCTCGGGCTACGTTTTGTGGAGTTATGGCCAGTTTAATGAGAGGCTAAATACAGGCTTAATTTCCTAAGAAAACATGCCCGCGGAAAATCGCGATTTTCCGAAAAAAGGACCCCGAACCCGATTCTGAGATAACCCACTGGGGACGCTCCTAGTGACCTGACGGACGCACCCTAGAAGTTTCAGAGCCCTCGGGCTACGTTTTGTGGAGTTACAGCCAGTTTAATGAGAGGCTAAATATAGGCTTAATTTCCTATGAAAACATGCCCGCGGAAAATCGCGATTTTCCGAAAAAAGGACCCCGAACCCAATTCTGAGATAACCCACTGGGGACGCTCCTAGTGACCTGACGGACGCACCCAAGAAGTTTCAGAGCCCTCGGGCTACGTTTTGTGGAGTTACGGCCAGTTTAATGAGAGGCTAAATACAGGCTTGATTTCCTATTAAAACATGCCCGCGGAAAATCGCGATTTTCCAAAAAAAGGACCCCGAACCCGATTCTGAGATAACCCACTGGGGACGCTCCTAGTGACCTGACGGACGCACCCAAGAAGTTTCAGAGCCCTCGGGCTACGTTTTGTGGAGTTACGGCCAGTTTAATGAGAGGCTAAATACAGGCTTAATTTCCTACGAAAACATGCCCGCGGAAAATCGCGATTTTCCGAAAAAAGGACCCCGAACCCGATTCTGAGATAACCCACTGGGGACGCTCCTAGTGACCTGACGGACGCACCCAAGAAGTTTCAGAGCCCTCGGGCTACGTTTTGTGGAGTTACGGCCAGTTTAATGAGAGGCTAAATACAGGCTTGATTTCCTATTAAAACATGCCCGCGGAAAATCGCGATTTTCCAAAAAAAGGACCCCGAACCCGATTCTGAGATAACCCACTGGGGACGCTCCTAGTGACCTGACGGACGCACCCAAGAAGTTTCAGAGCCCTCGGGCTACGTTTTGTGGAGTTACGGCCAGTTTAATGAGAGGCTAAATACAGGCTTAATTTCCTACGAAAACATGCCCGCGGAAAATCGCGATTTTCCGAAAAAAGGACCCCGAACCCGATTCTGAGATAACCCACTGGGGACGCTCCTAGTGACCTGACGGACGCACCCAAGAAGTTTCAGAGCCCTCGGGCTACGTTTTGTGGAGTTACGGCCAGTTTAATGAGAGGCTAAATACAGGCTTAATTTCCTATGAAAACATGCCCGCGGAAATCGCAATTTTCCGAAAAAAGGACCCCGAACCCGATTCTGAGATAACCCACTGGGGACGCTCCTAGTGACCTGACGGACGCACCCAAGAAGTTTCAGAGCACTCGGGCTACGTTTTGTGGAGTTACGGCCAGTTTAATGAGAGGCTAAATACAGGCTTAATTTCCTATTAAAACATGCCCGCGGAAAATCGCGATTTTTCGAAAAAAGGACCCCGAACCCAATTCTGAGATAACCCACTGGGGACGCTCCTAGTGACCTGACGGACACACCCAAGAAGTTTCAGAGCCCTCGGGCTACGTTTTGTGGAGTTACGGCCAGTTTAATGAGAGGCTAAATACAGGCTTAATTTCCTACGAAAACATGCCCGTGGAAAATCGCGATTTTCCGAAAAAAGGACCCCGAACCCGATTCTGAGATAACCCACTGGGGACGCTCCTAGTGACCTGACGGACGCACCCAAGAAGTTTCAGAGCACTCGGGCTACGTTTTGTGGAGTTACGGCCAGTTTAATGAGAGGCTAAATACAGGCTTAATTTCCTATTAAAACATGCCCGCGGAAAATCGCGATTTTTCGAAAAAAGGACCCCGAACCCAATTCTGAGATAACCCACTGGGGACGCTCCTAGTGACCTGACGGACGCACCCAAGAAGTTTCAGAGCCCTCGGGCTACGTTTTGTGGAGTTACGGCCAGTTTAATGAGAGGCTAAATACAGGCTTAATTTCCTACGAAAACATGCCCGTGGAAAATCGCGATTTTCCGAAAAAAGGACCCCGAACCCGATTCTGAGATAACCCACTGGGGACGCTCCTAGTGACCTGACGGACGCACCCTAGGAGTTTCAGAGCCCTCGGGCTACGTTTTGTGGAGTTACGGCCAGTTTAATGAGAGGCTAAATACAGGCTTGATTTCCTATTAAAACATGCCCGCGGAAAATCGCAATTTTCCGAAAAAAGGACCCCGAACCCGATTCTGAGATAACCCACTGGGGACGCTCCTAGTGACCTGACGGACGCACCCAAGAAGTTTCAGAGCCCTCGGGCTACGTTTTGTGGAGTTACGGCCAGTTTAATGAGAGGCTAAATACAGGCTTAATTTCCTACGAAAACATGCCCGCGGAAAATCGTGATTTTCCGGAAAAAGGACCCCGAACCCGATTCTGAGATAACCCACTGGGGACGCTCCTAGTGACCTGACGGACGCACCCAAGAAGTTTCAGAGCCCTCGGGCTACGTTTTGTGGAGTTACGGCCAGTTTAATGAGAGGCTAAATACAGGCTTAATTTCCTACGAAAACATGCCCACGGAAAATCGCGATTTTCCGAAAAAAGGACCCCGAACCCGATTCTGAGATAACCCACTGGGGACGCTCCTAGTGACCTGACGGACGCACCAAAGAAGTTTCAGAGCCCTCGGGCTACGTTTTGTGGAGTTACGGCCAGTTTAATGAGAGGCTAAATACAGGCTTAATTTCCTACGAAAACATGCCCACGGAAAATCGCGATTTTCCGAAAAAAGGACCCCGAACCCGATTCTGAGATAACCCACTGGGGACGCTCCTAGTGACCTGACGGACGCACCCAAGAAGTTTCAGAGCCCTCGGGCTACGTTTTGTGGAGTTACGGCCAGTTTAATGAGAGGCTAAATACAGGCTTAATTTCCTATTAAAACATGCCCGCGGAAAATCGCGATTTTCCGAAAAAAGGACCCCGAACCCGATTCTGAGATAACCCACTGGGGACGCTCCTAGTGACCTGACGGACGCACCCAAGAAGTTTCAGAGCCCTCGGGCTACGTTTTGTGGAGTTACAGCCAGTTTAATGAGAGGCTAAATACAGGCTTAATTTCCTATGAAAACATGCCCGCGGACCATCGCGATTTTCCGAAAAAAGGACCCCGAACCCGATTCTGAGATAACCCACTGGGGACGCTCCTAGTGACCTGACGGACGCACCCAAGAAGTTTCAGAGCCCTCGGGCTACGTTTTGTGGAATTACGGCCAGTTTAATGAGAGGCTAAATACAGGCTTAATTTCCTACAAAACATGCCCGCGGAAAATCGCAATTTTCCGAAAAAAGGACCCCGAACCCGATTCTGAGATAACCCACTAAGGACGCTCCTAGTGACCTGACGGACCCACCCTAGGAGTTTCAGAGCCCTCGGGCTACGTTTTGTGGAGTTACGGCCAGTTTAATGAGAGGCTAAATACAGGCTTGATTTCCTATTAAAACATGCCCGCGGAAAATCGCAATTTTCCGAAAAAAGGACCCCGAACCCGATTCTGAGATAACCCACTGGGGACGCTCCTAGTGACCTGACGGACGCACCCTAGAAGTTTCAGAGCCCTCGGGCTACGTTTTGTGGAGTTACGGCCAGTTTAATGAGAGGCTAAATACAGGCTTGATTTCCTATTAAAACATGCCCGCGGAAAATCGCGATTTTCCGAAAAAAGGACCCCGAACCCGATTCTGAGATAACCCACTGGGGACGCTCCTAGTGACCTGACGGACGCACCCAAGAAGTTTCAGAGCCCTCGGGCTACGTTTTGTGGAGTTACGGCCAGTTTAATGAGAGGCTAAATACAGGCTTAATTTCCTATTAAAACATGCCTGCGGAAAATCGCGATTTTCCAAAAAAAGGACCCCGAACCCGATTCTGAGATAACCCACTGGGGACGCTCCTAGTGACCTGACGGACGCACCCAAGAAGTTTCAGAGCCCTCGGGCTACGTTTTGTGGAGTTACGGCCAGTTTGCTGAGAGGCTAAATACAGGCTTAATTTCCTATTAAAACATGCCCGCGGAAAATCGCGATTTTCCGAAAAAAGGACCCCGAACACGATTCTGAGATAACCCACTGGGGACGCTCCTAGTGACCTGACGGACGCACCCAAGAAGTTTCAGAGCCCTCGGGCTACGTTTTGTGGAGTTATGGCCAGTTTAATGAGAGGCTAAATACAGGCTTAATTTCCTACGAAAACATGCCCGCGGACCATCGCGATTTTCAGAAAAAAGGACCCCGAACCCGATTCTGAGATAACCCACTGGGGACGCTCCTAGTGACCTGACGGACGCACCCAAGAAGTTTCAGAGCCCTCGGGCTACGTTTTGTGGAGTTACGGCCAGTTTAATGAGAGGCTAAATACAGGCTTAATTTCCTATTAAAACATGCCCGCGGAAAATCGTGACTTTCCGAAAAAAGGACCCCGAACCCGATTCTGAGATAACCCACTGGGGACACTCCTAGTGACCTGACGGACGCACCCAAGAAGTTTCAGAGCCCTCGGGCTACGTTTTGTGGAGTTACGGCCACTTTAATGAGAGGCTAAATACAGGCTTGATTTCCTATTAAAACATGCCCGCGGAAAATCGCGATTTTCCGAAAAAAGGACCCCGAACCCGATTCTGAGATAACCCACTGGGGACGCTCCTAGTGACCTGACGGACGCACCCAAGAAGTTTCAGAGCCCTCGGGCTACGTTTTGTGGAATTACGGCCACTTTAATGAGAGGCTAAATACAGGCTTAATTTCCTACGAAAACATGCCCGCGGAAAATCGCAATTTTCCGAAAAAAGGACCCCGAACCCGATTCTGAGATAACCCACTGGGGACGCTCCTAGTGACCTGACGGACCCACCCTGGGAGTTTCAGAGCCCTCGGGCTACGTTTTGTGGAGTTACGGCCAGTTTAATGAGAGGCTAAATACAGGCTTGATTTCCTATTAAAACATGCCCGCGGAAAATCGCAATTTTCCGAAAAAAGGACCCCGAACCCGATTCTGAGATAACCCACTGGGGACGCTCCTAGTGACCTGACGGACGCACCCTAGAAGTTTCAGAGCCCTCGGGCTACGTTTTGTGGAGTTACGGCCAGTTTAATGAGAGGCTAAATACAGGCTTGATTTCCTATTAAAACATGCCCGCGGAAAATCGCGATTTTCCGAAAAAAGGACCCCGAACCCAATTCTGAGATAACCCACTGGGGACGCTCCTAGTGACCTGACGGACGCACCCAAGAAGTTTCAGAGCCCTCGGGCTACGTTTTGTGGAGTTACGGCCAGTTTAATGAGAGGCTAAATACAGGCTTAATTTCCTATTAAAACATGCCTGCGGAAAATCGCGATTTTCCAAAAAAAGGACCCCGAACCCGATTCTGAGATAACCCACTGGGGACGCTCCTAGTGACCTGACGGACGCACCCAAGAAGTTTCAGAGCCCTCGGGCTACGTTTTGTGGAGTTACCGCCAGTTTACTGAGAGGCTAAATACAGGCTTAATTTCCTACGAAAACATGCCCGCGGAAAATCGCGATTTTCCGAAAAAAGGACCCCGAACCCGATTCTGAGATAACCCACTGGGGACGCTCCTAGTGACCTGACGGACGCACCCAAGAAGTTTCAGAGCCCTCGGGCTACGTTTTGTGGAGTTACGGCCAGTTTGCTGAGAGGCTAAATACAGGCTTAATTTCCTACGAAAACATGCCCGCGGAAAATCGCGATTTTCCGAAAAAAGGACCCCGAACCCGATTCTGAGATAACCCACTGGGGACGCTCCTAGTGACCTGACGGACGCACCCAAGAAGTTTCAGAGCCCTCGGGCTACGTTTTGTGGAGTTATGGCCAGTTTAATGAGAGGCTAAATACAGGCTTAATTTCCTATTAAAACATGCCCGCGGAAAATCGCGATTTTCCGAAAAAAGGACCCCGAACCCGATTCTGAGATAACCCACTGGGGACGCTCCTAGTGACCTGACGGACGCACCCAAGAAGTTTCAGAGCCCTCGGGCTACGTTTTGTGGAGTTACGGCCAGTTTAATGAGAGGCTAAATACAGGCTTAATTTCCTATGAAAACATGCCCGCGGAAAATCGCGATTTTCCGAAAAAAGGACCCCGAACCCGATTCTGAGATAACCCACTGGGGACGCTCCTAGTGACCTGACGGACGCACCCAAGAAGTTTCAGAGCCCTCGGGCTACGTTTTGTGGAGTTACGGCCAGTTTAATGAGAGGCTAAATACAGGCTTAATTTCCTATTAAAACATGCCCGCGGAAAATCGCGATTTTCCGAAAAAAGGACCCCGAACCCGATTCTGAGATAACCCACTGGGGACGCTCCTAGTGACCTGACGGACGCACCCAAGAAGTTTCAGAGCCCTCGGGCTACGTTTTGTGGAGTTACAGCCAGTTTAATGAGAGGCTAAATACAGGCTTAATTTCCTATGAAAACATGCCCGCGGACCATCGCGATTTTCCGAAAAAAGGACCCCGAACCCGATTCTGAGATAACCCACTGGGGACGCTCCTAGTGACCTGACGGACGCACCCAAGAAGTTTCAGAGCCCTCGGGCTACGTTTTGTGGAATTACGGCCAGTTTAATGAGAGGCTAAATACAGGCTTAATTTCCTACGAAAACATGCCTGCGGAAAATCGCAATTTTCCGAAAAAAGGACCCCGAACCCGATTCTGAGATAACCCACTAAGGACGCTCCTAGTGACCTGACGGACCCACCCTAGGAGTTTCAGAGCCCTCGGGCTACGTTTTGTGGAGTTACGGCCAGTTTAATGAGAGGCTAAATACAGGCTTGATTTCCTATTAAAACATGCCCGCGGAAAATCGCAATTTTCCGAAAAAAGGACCCCGAACCCGATTCTGAGATAACCCACTGGGGACGCTCCTAGTGACCTGACGGACGCACCCTAGAAGTTTCAGAGCCCTCGGGCTACGTTTTGTGGAGTTACGGCCAGTTTAATGAGAGGCTAAATACAGGCTTGATTTCCTATTAAAACATGCCCGCGGAAAATCGCGATTTTCCGAAAAAAGGACCCCGAACCCAATTCTGAGATAACCCACTGGGGACGCTCCTAGTGACCTGACGGACGCACCCAAGAAGTTTCAGAGCCCTCGGGCTACGTTTTGTGGAGTTACGGCCAGTTTAATGAGAGGCTAAATACAGGCTTAATTTCCTATTAAAACATGCCCGCGGAAAATCGCGATTTTCCGAAAAAAGGACCCCGAACCCGATTCTGAGATAACCCACTGGGGACGCTCCTAGTGACCTGACGGACGCACCCAAGAAGTTTCAGAGCCCTCGGGCTACGTTTTGTGGAGTTACAGCCAGTTTAATGAGAGGCTAAATACAGGCTTAATTTCCTATGAAAACATGCCCGCGGAACATCGCGATTTTCCGAAAAAAGGACCCCAAACCTGATTCTGAGATAACCCACTGGGGACGCTCCTAGTGACCTGACGGACGCACCCAAGAAGTTTCAGAGCCCTCGGGCTACGTTTTGTGGAGTTACGGCCAGTTTAATGAGAGGCTAAATACAGGCTTGATTTCCTATTAAAACATGCCCGCGGAAAATCGCGATTTTCCGAAAAAAGGACCCCGAACCCGATTCTGAGATAACCCACTGGGGACGCTCCTAGTGACCTGACGGACGCACCCAAGAAGTTTCAGAGCCCTCGGGCTACGTTTTGTGGAGTTACGGCCAGTTTAATGAGAGGCTAAATACAGGCTTAATTTCCTATTAAAACATGCCTGCGGAAAATCGCGATTTTCCAAAAAAAGGACCCCAAACCCGATTCTGAGATAACCCACTGGGGACGCTCCTAGTGACCTGACGGACGCACCCAAGAAGTTTCAGAGCCCTCGGGCTACGTTTTGTGGAGTTACGGCCAGTTTAATGAGAGGCTAAATACAGGCTTAATTTCCTATTAAAACATGCCCGCGGAAAATCGCGATTTTCCGAAAAAAGGACCCCGAACCCGATTCTGAGATAACCCACTGGGGACGCTCCTAGTGACCTGACGGACGCACCCAAGAAGTTTCAGAGCCCTCGGGCTACGTTTTGTGGAGTTACGGCCAGTTTAATGAGAGGCTAAATACAGGCTTAATTTCCTACGAAAACATGCCCGCGGAAAATCGCAATTTTCCGAAAAAAGGACCCCGAACCCGATTCTGAGATAACCCACTGGGGACGCTCCTAGTGACCTGACGGACGCACCCAAGAAGTTTCAGAGCACTCGGGCTACGTTTTGTGGAGTTACGGCCAGTTTAATGAGAGGCTAAATACAGGCTTAATTTCCTATTAAAACATGCCCGTGGAAAATCGCGATTTTTCGAAAAAAGGACCCCGAACCCGATTCTGAGATAACCCACTGGGGACGCTCCTAGTGACCTGACGGACGCACCCTAGGAGTTTCAGAGCCCTCGGGCTACGTTTTGTGGAGTTACGGCCAGTTTAATTAGAGGCTAAATATAGGCTTAATTTCGTATTAAAACATGCCCGCGGAAAATCGCGATTTTCCGAAAAAAGGACCCCAAACCCGATTCTGAGATAACCCACTGGGGACGCTCCTAGTGACCTGACGGACGCACCCAAGAAGTTTCAGAGCCCTCGGGCTACGTTTTGTGGAGTTACGGCCAGTTTAATGAGAGGCTAAATACAGGCTTAATTTCCTATTAAAACATGCCCGCGGAAAATCACGATTTTCCGAAAAAAGGACCCCGAACCCGATTCTGAGATAACCCACTGGGGACGCTCCTAGTGACCTGACGGACGCACCCAAGAAATTTCAGAGCCCTCGGGCTACGTTTTGTGGAGTTATGGCCAGTTTAATGAGAGGCTAAATACAGGCTAAATTTCCTATGAAAACATGCCCGCGGAAAATCGCGATTTTCCGAAAAAAGGACCCCGAACCCGATTCTGAGATAACCCACTGGGGACGCTCCTAGTGACCTGACGGACGCACCCAAGAAGTTTCAGAGCCCTCGGGCTACGTTTTGTGGAGTTATGGCCAGTTTAATGAGAGGCTAAATACAGGCTTAATTTCCTAAGAAAACATGCCCGCGGAAAATCGCGATTTTCCGAAAAAAGGACCCCGAACCCGATTCTGAGATAACCCACTGGGGACGCTCCTAGTGACCTGACGGACGCACCCTAGAAGTTTCAGAGCCCTCGGGCTACGTTTTGTGGAGTTACAGCCAGTTTAATGAGAGGCTAAATATAGGCTTAATTTCCTATTAAAACATGCCCGCGGAAAATCGCGATTTTCCGAAAAAAGGACCCCGAACCCAATTCTGAGATAACCCACTGGGGACGCTCCTAGTGACCTGACGGACGCACCCAAGAAGTTTCAGAGCCCTCGGGCTACGTTTTGTGGAGTTACGGCCAGTTTAATGAGAGGCTAAATACAGGCTTAATTTCCTACGAAAACATGCCCGCGGAAAATCGTGATTTTCCGGAAAAAGGACCCCGAACCCGATTCTGAGATAACCCACTGGGGACGCTCCTAGTGACCTGACGGACGCACCCAAGAAGTTTCAGAGCCCTCGGGCTACGTTTTGTGGAGTTACGGCCAGTTTAATGAGAGGCTAAATACAGGCTTAATTTCCTACGAAAACATGCCCACGGAAAATCGCGATTTTCCGAAAAAAGGACCCCGAACCCGATTCTGAGATAACCCACTGGGGACGCTCCTAGTGACCTGACGGACGCACCAAAGAAGTTTCAGAGCCCTCGGGCTACGTTTTGTGGAGTTACGGCCAGTTTAATGAGAGGCTAAATACAGGCTTAATTTCCTACGAAAACATGCCCACGGAAAATCGCGATTTTCCGAAAAAAGGACCCCGAACCCGATTCTGAGATAACCCACTGGGGACGCTCCTAGTGACCTGACGGACGCACCCAAGAAGTTTCAGAGCCCTCGGGCTACGTTTTGTGGAGTTACGGCCAGTTTAATGAGAGGCTAAATACAGGCTTAATTTCCTATTAAAACATGCCCGCGGAAAATCGCGATTTTCCGAAAAAAGGACCCCGAACCCGATTCTGAGATAACCCACTGGGGACGCTCCTAGTGACCTGACGGACGCACCCAAGAAGTTTCAGAGCCCTCGGGCTACGTTTTGTGGAGTTACAGCCAGTTTAATGAGAGGCTAAATACAGGCTTAATTTCCTATGAAAACATGCCCGCGGACCATCGCGATTTTCCGAAAAAAGGACCCCGAACCCGATTCTGAGATAACCCACTGGGGACGCTCCTAGTGACCTGACGGACGCACCCAAGAAGTTTCAGAGCCCTCGGGCTACGTTTTGTGGAATTACGGCCAGTTTAATGAGAGGCTAAATACAGGCTTAATTTCCTACAAAACATGCCCGCGGAAAATCGCAATTTTCCGAAAAAAGGACCCCGAACCCGATTCTGAGATAACCCACTAAGGACGCTCCTAGTGACCTGACGGACCCACCCTAGGAGTTTCAGAGCCCTCGGGCTACGTTTTGTGGAGTTACGGCCAGTTTAATGAGAGGCTAAATACAGGCTTGATTTCCTATTAAAACATGCCCGCGGAAAATCGCAATTTTCCGAAAAAAGGACCCCGAACCCGATTCTGAGATAACCCACTGGGGACGCTCCTAGTGACCTGACGGACGCACCCTAGAAGTTTCAGAGCCCTCGGGCTACGTTTTGTGGAGTTACGGCCAGTTTAATGAGAGGCTAAATACAGGCTTGATTTCCTATTAAAACATGCCCGCGGAAAATCGCGATTTTCCGAAAAAAGGACCCCGAACCCGATTCTGAGATAACCCACTGGGGACGCTCCTAGTGACCTGACGGACGCACCCAAGAAGTTTCAGAGCCCTCGGGCTACGTTTTGTGGAGTTACGGCCAGTTTAATGAGAGGCTAAATACAGGCTTAATTTCCTATTAAAACATGCCTGCGGAAAATCGCGATTTTCCAAAAAAAGGACCCCGAACCCGATTCTGAGATAACCCACTGGGGACGCTCCTAGTGACCTGACGGACGCACCCAAGAAGTTTCAGAGCCCTCGGGCTACGTTTTGTGGAGTTACGGCCAGTTTGCTGAGAGGCTAAATACAGGCTTAATTTCCTATTAAAACATGCCCGCGGAAAATCGCGATTTTCCGAAAAAAGGACCCCGAACACGATTCTGAGATAACCCACTGGGGACGCTCCTAGTGACCTGACGGACGCACCCAAGAAGTTTCAGAGCCCTCGGGCTACGTTTTGTGGAGTTATGGCCAGTTTAATGAGAGGCTAAATACAGGCTTAATTTCCTATTAAAACATGCCCGCGGACCATCGCGATTTTCAGAAAAAAGGACCCCGAACCCGATTCTGAGATAACCCACTGGGGACGCTCCTAGTGACCTGACGGACGCACCCAAGAAGTTTCAGAGCCCTCGGGCTACGTTTTGTGGAGTTACGGCCAGTTTAATGAGAGGCTAAATACAGGCTTAATTTCCTATTAAAACATGCCCGCGGAAAATCGTGACTTTCCGAAAAAAGGACCCCGAACCCGATTCTGAGATAACCCACTGGGGACACTCCTAGTGACCTGACGGACGCACCCAAGAAGTTTCAGAGCCCTCGGGCTACGTTTTGTGGAGTTACGGCCACTTTAATGAGAGGCTAAATACAGGCTTGATTTCCTATTAAAACATGCCCGCGGAAAATCGCGATTTTCCGAAAAAAGGACCCCGAACCCGATTCTGAGATAACCCACTGGGGACGCTCCTAGTGACCTGACGGACGCACCCAAGAAGTTTCAGAGCCCTCGGGCTACGTTTTGTGGAATTACGGCCAGTTTAATGAGAGGCTAAATACAGGCTTAATTTCCTACGAAAACATGCCCGCGGAAAATCGCAATTTTCCGAAAAAAGGACCCCGAACCCGATTCTGAGATAACCCACTGGGGACGCTCCTAGTGACCTGACGGACCCACCCTGGGAGTTTCAGAGCCCTCGGGCTACGTTTTGTGGAGTTACGGCCAGTTTAATGAGAGGCTAAATACAGGCTTGATTTCCTATTAAAACATGCCCGCGGAAAATCGCAATTTTCCGAAAAAAGGACCCCGAACCCGATTCTGAGATAACCCACTGGGGACGCTCCTAGTGACCTGACGGACGCACCCTAGAAGTTTCAGAGCCCTCGGGCTACGTTTTGTGGAGTTACGGCCAGTTTAATGAGAGGCTAAATACAGGCTTGATTTCCTATTAAAACATGCCCGCGGAAAATCGCGATTTTCCGAAAAAAGGACCCCGAACCCAATTCTGAGATAACCCACTGGGGACGCTCCTAGTGACCTGACGGACGCACCCAAGAAGTTTCAGAGCCCTCGGGCTACGTTTTGTGGAGTTACGGCCAGTTTAATGAGAGGCTAAATACAGGCTTAATTTCCTATTAAAACATGCCTGCGGAAAATCGCGATTTTCCAAAAAAAGGACCCCGAACCCGATTCTGAGATAACCCACTGGGGACGCTCCTAGTGACCTGACGGACGCACCCAAGAAGTTTCAGAGCCCTCGGGCTACGTTTTGTGGAGTTACCGCCAGTTTACTGAGAGGCTAAATACAGGCTTAATTTCCTACGAAAACATGCCCGCGGAAAATCGCGATTTTCCGAAAAAAGGACCCCGAACCCGATTCTGAGATAACCCACTGGGGACGCTCCTAGTGACCTGACGGACGCACCCAAGAAGTTTCAGAGCCCTCGGGCTACGTTTTGTGGAGTTACGGCCAGTTTGCTGAGAGGCTAAATACAGGCTTAATTTCCTACGAAAACATGCCCGCGGAAAATCGCGATTTTCCGAAAAAAGGACCCCGAACCCGATTCTGAGATAACCCACTGGGGACGCTCCTAGTGACCTGACGGACGCACCCAAGAAGTTTCAGAGCCCTCGGGCTACGTTTTGTGGAGTTATGGCCAGTTTAATGAGAGGCTAAATACAGGCTTAATTTCCTATTAAAACATGCCCGCGGAAAATCGCGATTTTCCGAAAAAAGGACCCCGAACCCGATTCTGAGATAACCCACTGGGGACGCTCCTAGTGACCTGACGGACGCACCCAAGAAGTTTCAGAGCCCTCGGGCTACGTTTTGTGGAGTTACGGCCAGTTTAATGAGAGGCTAAATACAGGCTTAATTTCCTATGAAAACATGCCCGCGGAAAATCGCGATTTTCCGAAAAAAGGACCCCGAACCCGATTCTGAGATAACCCACTGGGGACGCTCCTAGTGACCTGACGGACGCACCCAAGAAGTTTCAGAGCCCTCGGGCTACGTTTTGTGGAGTTACGGCCAGTTTAATGAGAGGCTAAATACAGGCTTAATTTCCTATTAAAACATGCCCGCGGAAAATCGCGATTTTCCGAAAAAAGGACCCCGAACCCGATTCTGAGATAACCCACTGGGGACGCTCCTAGTGACCTGACGGACGCACCCAAGAAGTTTCAGAGCCCTCGGGCTACGTTTTGTGGAGTTACAGCCAGTTTAATGAGAGGCTAAATACAGGCTTAATTTCCTATGAAAACATGCCCGCGGACCATCGCGATTTTCCGAAAAAAGGACCCCGAACCCGATTCTGAGATAACCCACTGGGGACGCTCCTAGTGACCTGACGGACGCACCCAAGAAGTTTCAGAGCCCTCGGGCTACGTTTTGTGGAATTACGGCCAGTTTAATGAGAGGCTAAATACAGGCTTAATTTCCTACGAAAACATGCCTGCGGAAAATCGCAATTTTCCGAAAAAAGGACCCCGAACCCGATTCTGAGATAACCCACTAAGGACGCTCCTAGTGACCTGACGGACCCACCCTAGGAGTTTCAGAGCCCTCGGGCTACGTTTTGTGGAGTTACGGCCAGTTTAATGAGAGGCTAAATACAGGCTTGATTTCCTATTAAAACATGCCCGCGGAAAATCGCAATTTTCCGAAAAAAGGACCCCGAACCCGATTCTGAGATAACCCACTGGGGACGCTCCTAGTGACCTGACGGACGCACCCTAGAAGTTTCAGAGCCCTCGGGCTACGTTTTGTGGAGTTACGGCCAGTTTAATGAGAGGCTAAATACAGGCTTGATTTCCTATTAAAACATGCCCGCGGAAAATCGCGATTTTCCGAAAAAAGGACCCCGAACCCAATTCTGAGATAACCCACTGGGGACGCTCCTAGTGACCTGACGGACGCACCCAAGAAGTTTCAGAGCCCTCGGGCTACGTTTTGTGGAGTTACGGCCAGTTTAATGAGAGGCTAAATACAGGCTTAATTTCCTATTAAAACATGCCCGCGGAAAATCGCGATTTTCCGAAAAAAGGACCCCGAACCCGATTCTGAGATAACCCACTGGGGACGCTCCTAGTGACCTGACGGACGCACCCAAGAAGTTTCAGAGCCCTCGGGCTACGTTTTGTGGAGTTACAGCCAGTTTAATGAGAGGCTAAATACAGGCTTAATTTCCTATGAAAACATGCCCGCGGAACATCGCGATTTTCCGAAAAAAGGACCCCAAACCTGATTCTGAGATAACCCACTGGGGACGCTCCTAGTGACCTGACGGACGCACCCAAGAAGTTTCAGAGCCCTCGGGCTACGTTTTGTGGAGTTACGGCCAGTTTAATGAGAGGCTAAATACAGGCTTGATTTCCTATTAAAACATGCCCGCGGAAAATCGCGATTTTCCGAAAAAAGGACCCCGAACCCGATTCTGAGATAACCCACTGGGGACGCTCCTAGTGACCTGACGGACGCACCCAAGAAGTTTCAGAGCCCTCGGGCTACGTTTTGTGGAGTTACGGCCAGTTTAATGAGAGGCTAAATACAGGCTTAATTTCCTATTAAAACATGCCTGCGGAAAATCGCGATTTTCCAAAAAAAGGACCCCAAACCCGATTCTGAGATAACCCACTGGGGACGCTCCTAGTGACCTGACGGACGCACCCAAGAAGTTTCAGAGCCCTCGGGCTACGTTTTGTGGAGTTACGGCCAGTTTAATGAGAGGCTAAATACAGGCTTAATTTCCTATTAAAACATGCCCGCGGAAAATCGCGATTTTCCGAAAAAAGGACCCCGAACCCGATTCTGAGATAACCCACTGGGGACGCTCCTAGTGACCTGACGGACGCACCCAAGAAGTTTCAGAGCCCTCGGGCTACGTTTTGTGGAGTTACGGCCAGTTTAATGAGAGGCTAAATACAGGCTTAATTTCCTACGAAAACATGCCCGCGGAAAATCGCAATTTTCCGAAAAAAGGACCCCGAACCCGATTCTGAGATAACCCACTGGGGACGCTCCTAGTGACCTGACGGACGCACCCAAGAAGTTTCAGAGCACTCGGGCTACGTTTTGTGGAGTTACGGCCAGTTTAATGAGAGGCTAAATACAGGCTTAATTTCCTATTAAAACATGCCCGTGGAAAATCGCGATTTTTCGAAAAAAGGACCCCGAACCCGATTCTGAGATAACCCACTGGGGACGCTCCTAGTGACCTGACGGACGCACCCTAGGAGTTTCAGAGCCCTCGGGCTACGTTTTGTGGAGTTACGGCCAGTTTAATTAGAGGCTAAATATAGGCTTAATTTCGTATTAAAACATGCCCGCGGAAAATCGCGATTTTCCGAAAAAAGGACCCCAAACCCGATTCTGAGATAACCCACTGGGGACGCTCCTAGTGACCTGACGGACGCACCCAAGAAGTTTCAGAGCCCTCGGGCTACGTTTTGTGGAGTTACGGCCAGTTTAATGAGAGGCTAAATACAGGCTTAATTTCCTATTAAAACATGCCCGCGGAAAATCACGATTTTCCGAAAAAAGGACCCCGAACCCGATTCTGAGATAACCCACTGGGGACGCTCCTAGTGACCTGACGGACGCACCCAAGAAATTTCAGAGCCCTCGGGCTACGTTTTGTGGAGTTATGGCCAGTTTAATGAGAGGCTAAATACAGGCTAAATTTCCTATGAAAACATGCCCGCGGAAAATCGCGATTTTCCGAAAAAAGGACCCCGAACCCGATTCTGAGATAACCCACTGGGGACGCTCCTAGTGACCTGACGGACGCACCCAAGAAGTTTCAGAGCCCTCGGGCTACGTTTTGTGGAGTTATGGCCAGTTTAATGAGAGGCTAAATACAGGCTTAATTTCCTAAGAAAACATGCCCGCGGAAAATCGCGATTTTCCGAAAAAAGGACCCCGAACCCGATTCTGAGATAACCCACTGGGGACGCTCCTAGTGACCTGACGGACGCACCCTAGAAGTTTCAGAGCCCTCGGGCTACGTTTTGTGGAGTTACAGCCAGTTTAATGAGAGGCTAAATATAGGCTTAATTTCCTATTAAAACATGCCCGCGGAAAATCGCGATTTTCCGAAAAAAGGACCCCGAACCCAATTCTGAGATAACCCACTGGGGACGCTCCTAGTGACCTGACGGACGCACCCAAGAAGTTTCAGAGCCCTCGGGCTACGTTTTGTGGAGTTACGGCCAGTTTAATGAGAGGCTAAATACAGGCTTGATTTCCTATTAAAACATGCCCGCGGAAAATCGCGATTTTCCAAAAAAAGGACCCCGAACCCGATTCTGAGATAACCCACTGGGGACGCTCCTAGTGACCTGACGGACGCACCCAAGAAGTTTCAGAGCCCTCGGGCTACGTTTTGTGGAGTTACGGCCAGTTTAATGAGAGGCTAAATACAGGCTTAATTTCCTACGAAAACATGCCCGCGGAAAATCGCGATTTTCCGAAAAAAGGACCCCGAACACGATTCTGAGATAACCCACTGGGGACGCTCCTAGTGACCTGACGGACGCACCCAAGAAGTTTCAGAGCCCTCGGGCTACGTTTTGTGGAGTTATGGCCAGTTTAATGAGAGGCTAAATACAGGCTTAATTTCCTATTAAAACATGCCCGCGGACCATCGCGATTTTCAGAAAAAAGGACCCCGAACCCGATTCTGAGATAACCCACTGGGGACGCTCCTAGTGACCTGACGGACGCACCCAAGAAGTTTCAGAGCCCTCGGGCTACGTTTTGTGGAGTTACGGCCAGTTTAATGAGAGGCTAAATACAGGCTTAATTTCCTATTAAAACATGCCCGCGGAAAATCGTGACTTTCCGAAAAAAGGACCCCGAACCCGATTCTGAGATAACCCACTGGGGACACTCCTAGTGACCTGACGGACGCACCCAAGAAGTTTCAGAGCCCTCGGGCTACGTTTTGTGGAGTTACGGCCACTTTAATGAGAGGCTAAATACAGGCTTGATTTCCTATTAAAACATGCCCGCGGAAAATCGCGATTTTCCGAAAAAAGGACCCCGAACCCGATTCTGAGATAACCCACTGGGGACGCTCCTAGTGACCTGACGGACGCACCCAAGAAGTTTCAGAGCCCTCGGGCTACGTTTTGTGGAATTACGGCCAGTTTAATGAGAGGCTAAATACAGGCTTAATTTCCTACGAAAACATGCCCGCGGAAAATCGCAATTTTCCGAAAAAAGGACCCCGAACCCGATTCTGAGATAACCCACTGGGGACGCTCCTTGTGACCTGACGGACCCACCCTGGGAGTTTCAGAGCCCTCGGGCTACGTTTTGTGGAGTTACGGCCAGTTTAATGAGAGGCTAAATACAGGCTTGATTTCCTATTAAAACATGCCCGCGGAAAATCGCAATTTTCCGAAAAAAGGACCCCGAACCCGATTCTGAGATAACCCACTGGGGACGCTCCTAGTGACCTGACGGACGCACCCTAGAAGTTTCAGAGCCCTCGGGCTACGTTTTGTGGAGTTACGGCCAGTTTAATGAGAGGCTAAATACAGGCTTGATTTCCTATTAAAACATGCCCGCGGAAAATCGCGATTTTCCGAAAAAAGGACCCCGAACCCAATTCTGAGATAACCCACTGGGGACGCTCCTAGTGACCTGACGGACGCACCCAAGAAGTTTCAGAGCCCTCGGGCTACGTTTTGTGGAGTTACGGCCAGTTTAATGAGAGGCTAAATACAGGCTTAATTTCCTATTAAAACATGCCTGCGGAAAATCGCGATTTTCCAAAAAAAGGACCCCGAACCCGATTCTGAGATAACCCACTGGGGACGCTCCTAGTGACCTGACGGACGCACCCAAGAAGTTTCAGAGCCCTCGGGCTACGTTTTGTGGAGTTACCGCCAGTTTACTGAGAGGCTAAATACAGGCTTAATTTCCTACGAAAACATGCCCGCGGAAAATCGCGATTTTCCGAAAAAAGGACCCCGAACCCGATTCTGAGATAACCCACTGGGGACGCTCCTAGTGACCTGACGGACGCACCCAAGAAGTTTCAGAGCCCTCGGGCTACGTTTTGTGGAGTTACGGCCAGTTTGCTGAGAGGCTAAATACAGGCTTAATTTCCTACGAAAACATGCCCGCGGAAAATCGCGATTTTCCGAAAAAAGGACCCCGAACCCGATTCTGAGATAACCCACTGGGGACGCTCCTAGTGACCTGACGGACGCACCCAAGAAGTTTCAGAGCCCTCGGGCTACGTTTTGTGGAGTTATGGCCAGTTTAATGAGAGGCTAAATACAGGCTTAATTTCCTATTAAAACATGCCCGCGGAAAATCGCGATTTTCAGAAAAAAGGACCCCGAACCCGATTCTGAGATAACCCACTGGGGACGCTCCTAGTGACCTGACGGACGCACCCAAGAAGTTTCAGAGCCCTCGGGCTACGTTTTGTGGAGTTACGGCCAGTTTAATGAGAGGCTAAATACAGGCTTAATTTCCTATGAAAACATGCCCGCGGAAAATCGCGATTTTCCGAAAAAAGGACCCCGAACCCGATTCTGAGATAACCCACTGGGGACGCTCCTAGTGACCTGACGGACGCACCCAAGAAGTTTCAGAGCCCTCGGGCTACGTTTTGTGGAGTTACGGCCAGTTTAATGAGAGGCTAAATACAGGCTTAATTTCCTATTAAAACATGCCCGCGGAAAATCGCGATTTTCCGAAAAAAGGACCCCGAACCCGATTCTGAGATAACCCACTGGGGACGCTCCTAGTGACCTGACGGACGCACCCAAGAAGTTTCAGAGCCCTCGGGCTACGTTTTGTGGAGTTACAGCCAGTTTAATGAGAGGCTAAATACAGGCTTAATTTCCTATGAAAACATGCCCGCGGACCATCGCGATTTTCCGAAAAAAGGACCCCGAACCCGATTCTGAGATAACCCACTGGGGACGCTCCTAGTGACCTGACGGACGCACCCAAGAAGTTTCAGAGCCCTCGGGCTACGTTTTGTGGAATTACGGCCAGTTTAATGAGAGGCTAAATACAGGCTTAATTTCCTACGAAAACATGCCTGCGGAAAATCGCAATTTTCCGAAAAAAGGACCCCGAACCCGATTCTGAGATAACCCACTAAGGACGCTCCTAGTGACCTGACGGACCCACCCTAGGAGTTTCAGAGCCCTCGGGCTACGTTTTGTGGAGTTACGGCCAGTTTAATGAGAGGCTAAATACAGGCTTGATTTCCTATTAAAACATGCCCGCGGAAAATCGCAATTTTCCGAAAAAAGGACCCCGAACCCGATTCTGAGATAACCCACTGGGGACGCTCCTAGTGACCTGACGGACGCACCCTAGAAGTTTCAGAGCCCTCGGGCTACGTTTTGTGGAGTTACGGCCAGTTTAATGAGAGGCTAAATACAGGCTTGATTTCCTATTAAAACATGCCCGCGGAAAATCGCGATTTTCCGAAAAAAGGACCCCGAACCCAATTCTGAGATAACCCACTGGGGACGCTCCTAGTGACCTGACGGACGCACCCAAGAAGTTTCAGAGCCCTCGGGCTACGTTTTGTGGAGTTACGGCCAGTTTAATGAGAGGCTAAATACAGGCTTAATTTCCTATTAAAACATGCCCGCGGAAAATCGCGATTTTCCGAAAAAAGGACCCCGAACCCGATTCTGAGATAACCCACTGGGGACGCTCCTAGTGACCTGACGGACGCACCCAAGAAGTTTCAGAGCCCTCGGGCTACGTTTTGTGGAGTTACAGCCAGTTTAATGAGAGGCTAAATACAGGCTTAATTTCCTATGAAAACATGCCCGCGGAACATCGCGATTTTCCGAAAAAAGGACCCCAAACCTGATTCTGAGATAACCCACTGGGGACGCTCCTAGTGACCTGACGGACGCACCCAAGAAGTTTCAGAGCCCTCGGGCTACGTTTTGTGGAGTTACGGCCAGTTTAATGAGAGGCTAAATACAGGCTTTATTTCCTATTAAAACATGCCTGCGGAAAATCGCGATTTTCCAAAAAAAGGACCCCAAACCCGATTCTGAGATAACCCACTGGGGACGCTCCTAGTGACCTGACGGACGCACCCAAGAAGTTTCAGAGCCCTCGGGCTACGTTTTGTGGAGTTACGGCCAGTTTAATGAGAGGCTAAATACAGGCTTAATTTCCTATTAAAACATGCCCGCGGAAAATCGCGATTTTCCGAAAAAAGGACCCCGAACCCGATTCTGAGATAACCCACTGGGGACGCTCCTAGTGACCTGACGGACGCACCCAAGAAGTTTCAGAGCCCTCGGGCTACGTTTTGTGGAGTTACGGCCAGTTTAATGAGAGGCTAAATACAGGCTTAATTTCCTACGAAAACATGCCCGCGGAAAATCGCAATTTTCCGAAAAAAGGACCCCGAACCCGATTCTGAGATAACCCACTGGGGACGCTCCTAGTGACCTGACGGACGCACCCAAGAAGTTTCAGAGCACTCGGGCTACGTTTTGTGGAGTTACGGCCAGTTTAATGAGAGGCTAAATACAGGCTTAATTTCCTATTAAAACATGCCCGTGGAAAATCGCGATTTTTCGAAAAAAGGACCCCGAACCCGATTCTGAGATAACCCACTGGGGACGCTCCTAGTGACCTGACGGACGCACCCTAGGAGTTTCAGAGCCCTCGGGCTACGTTTTGTGGAGTTACGGCCAGTTTAATTAGAGGCTAAATATAGGCTTAATTTCGTATTAAAACATGCCCGCGGAAAATCGCGATTTTCCGAAAAAAGGACCCCAAACCCGATTCTGAGATAACCCACTGGGGACGCTCCTAGTGACCTGACGGACGCACCCAAGAAGTTTCAGAGCCCTCGGGCTACGTTTTGTGGAGTTACGGCCAGTTTAATGAGAGGCTAAATACAGGCTTAATTTCCTATTAAAACATGCCCGCGGAAAATCACGATTTTCCGAAAAAAGGACCCCGAACCCGATTCTGAGATAACCCACTGGGGACGCTCCTAGTGACCTGACGGACGCACCCAAGAAATTTCAGAGCCCTCGGGCTACGTTTTGTGGAGTTATGGCCAGTTTAATGAGAGGCTAAATACAGGCTAAATTTCCTATGAAAACATGCCCGCGGAAAATCGCGATTTTCCGAAAAAAGGACCCCGAACCCGATTCTGAGATAACCCACTGGGGACGCTCCTAGTGACCTGACGGACGCACCCAAGAAGTTTCAGAGCCCTCGGGCTACGTTTTGTGGAGTTATGGCCAGTTTAATGAGAGGCTAAATACAGGCTTAATTTCCTAAGAAAACATGCCCGTGGAAAATCGCGATTTTCCGAAAAAAGGACCCCGAACCCGATTCTGAGATAACCCACTGGGGACGCTCCTAGTGACCTGACGGACGCACCCTAGAAGTTTCAGAGCCCTCGGGCTACGTTTTGTGGAGTTACAGCCAGTTTAATGAGAGGCTAAATATAGGCTTAATTTCCTATTAAAACATGCCCGCGGAAAATCGCGATTTTCCGAAAAAAGGACCCCGAACCCAATTCTGAGATAACCCACTGGGGACGCTCCTAGTGACCTGACGGACGCACCCAAGAAGTTTCAGAGCCCTCGGGCTACGTTTTGTGGAGTTACGGCCAGTTTAATGAGAGGCTAAATACAGGCTTAATTTCCTACGAAAACATGCCCGCGGAAAATCGTGATTTTCCGGAAAAAGGACCCCGAACCCGATTCTGAGATAACCCACTGGGGACGCTCCTAGTGACCTGACGGACGCACCCAAGAAGTTTCAGAGCCCTCGGGCTACGTTTTGTGGAGTTACGGCCAGTTTAATGAGAGGCTAAATACAGGCTTAATTTCCTACGAAAACATGCCCACGGAAAATCGCGATTTTCCGAAAAAAGGACCCCGAACCCGATTCTGAGATAACCCACTGGGGACGCTCCTAGTGACCTGACGGACGCACCCAAGAAGTTTCAGAGCCCTCGGGCTACGTTTTGTGGAGTTACGGCCAGTTTAATGAGAGGCTAAATACAGGCTTAATTTCCTATTAAAACATGCCCGCGGAAAATCGCGATTTTCCGAAAAAAGGACCCCGAACCCGATTCTGAGATAACCCACTGGGGACGCTCCTAGTGACCTGACGGACGCACCCAAGAAGTTTCAGAGCCCTCGGGCTACGTTTTGTGGAGTTACAGCCAGTTTAATGAGAGGCTAAATACAGGCTTAATTTCCTATGAAAACATGCCCGCGGACCATCGCGATTTTCCGAAAAAAGGACCCCGAACCCGATTCTGAGATAACCCACTGGGGACGCTCCTAGTGACCTGACGGACGCACCCAAGAAGTTTCAGAGCCCTCGGGCTACGTTTTGTGGAATTACGGCCAGTTTAATGAGAGGCTAAATACAGGCTTAATTTCCTACAAAACATGCCCGCGGAAAATCGCAATTTTCCGAAAAAAGGACCCCGAACCCGATTCTGAGATAACCCACTAAGGACGCTCCTAGTGACCTGACGGACCCACCCTAGGAGTTTCAGAGCCCTCGGGCTACGTTTTGTGGAGTTACGGCCAGTTTAATGAGAGGCTAAATACAGGCTTGATTTCCTATTAAAACATGCCCGCGGAACATCGCAATTTTCCAAAAAAAGGACCCCGAACCCGATTCTGAGATAACCCACTGGGGACGCTCCTAGTGACCTGACGGACGCACCCTAGAAGTTTCAGAGCCCTCGGGCTACGTTTTGTGGAGTTACGGCCAGTTTAATGAGAGGCTAAATACAGGCTTGATTTCCTATTAAAACATGCCCGCGGAAAATCGCGATTTTTCGAAAAAAGGACCCCGAACCCAATTCTGAGATAACCCACTGGGGACGCTCCTAGTGACCTGACGGACGCACCCAAGAAGTTTCAGAGCCCTCGGGCTACGTTTTGTGGAGTTACGGCCAGTTTAATGAGAGGCTAAATACAGGCTTAATTTCCTACGAAAACATGCCCGTGGAAAATCGCGATTTTCCGAAAAAAGGACCCCGAACCCGATTCTGAGATAACCCACTGGGGACGCTCCTAGTGACCTGACGGACGCACCCAAGAAGTTTCAGAGCACTCGGGCTACGTTTTGTGGAGTTACGGCCAGTTTAATGAGAGGCTAAATACAGGCTTAATTTCCTATTAAAACATGCCCGCGGAAAATCGCGATTTTTCGAAAAAAGGACCCCGAACCCAATTCTGAGATAACCCACTGGGGACGCTCCTAGTGACCTGACGGACGCACCCAAGAAGTTTCAGAGCCCTCGGGCTACGTTTTGTGGAGTTACGGCCAGTTTAATGAGAGGCTAAATACAGGCTTAATTTCCTACGAAAACATGCCCGCGGAAAATCGCGATTTTCCGAAAAAAGGACCCCAAACCCGATTCTGAGATAACCCACTGGGGACGCTCCTAGTGACCTGACGGACGCACCCAAGAAGTTTCAGAGCCCTCGGGCTACGTTTTGTGGAGTTACGGCCAGTTTAATGAGAGGCTAAATACAGGCTTAATTTCCTATTAAAACATGCCCGCGGAAAATCACGATTTTCCGAAAAAAGGACCCCGAACCCGATTCTGAGATAACCCACTGGGGACGCTCCTAGTGACCTGACGGACGCACCCAAGAAATTTCAGAGCCCTCGGGCTACGTTTTGTGGAGTTATGGCCAGTTTAATGAGAGGCTAAATACAGGCTAAATTTCCTATGAAAACATGCCCGCGGAAAATCGCGATTTTCCGAAAAAAGGACCCCGAACCCGATTCTGAGATAACCCACTGGGGACGCTCCTAGTGACCTGACGGACGCACCCAAGAAGTTTCAGAGCCCTCGGGCTACGTTTTGTGGAGTTATGGCCAGTTTAATGAGAGGCTAAATACAGGCTTAATTTCCTAAGAAAACATGCCCGCGGAAAATCGCGATTTTCCGAAAAAAGGACCCCGAACCCGATTCTGAGATAACCCACTGGGGACGCTCCTAGTGACCTGACGGACGCACCCTAGAAGTTTCAGAGCCCTCGGGCTACGTTTTGTGGAGTTACAGCCAGTTTAATGAGAGGCTAAATATAGGCTTAATTTCCTATTAAAACATGCCCGCGGAAAATCGCGATTTTCCGAAAAAAGGACCCCGAACCCAATTCTGAGATAACCCACTGGGGACGCTCCTAGTGACCTGACGGACGCACCCAAGAAGTTTCAGAGCCCTCGGGCTACGTTTTGTGGAGTTACGGCCAGTTTAATGAGAGGCTAAATACAGGCTTGATTTCCTATTAAAACATGCCCGCGGAAAATCGCGATTTTCCAAAAAAAGGACCCCGAACCCGATTCTGAGATAACCCACTGGGGACGCTCCTAGTGACCTGACGGACGCACCCAAGAAGTTTCAGAGCCCTCGGGCTACGTTTTGTGGAGTTACGGCCAGTTTAATGAGAGGCTAAATACAGGCTTAATTTCCTACGAAAACATGCCCGCGGAAAATCGCGATTTTCCGAAAAAAGGACCCCGAACCCGATTCTGAGATAACCCACTGGGGACGCTCCTAGTGACCTGACGGACGCACCCAAGAAGTTTCAGAGCCCTCGGGCTACGTTTTGTGGAGTTACGGCCAGTTTAATGAGAGGCTAAATACAGGCTTGATTTCCTATTAAAACATGCCCGCGGAAAATCGCGATTTTCCAAAAAAAGGACCCCGAACCCGATTCTGAGATAACCCACTGGGGACGCTCCTAGTGACCTGACGGACGCACCCAAGAAGTTTCAGAGCCCTCGGGCTACGTTTTGTGGAGTTACGGCCAGTTTAATGAGAGGCTAAATACAGGCTTAATTTCCTACGAAAACATGCCCGCGGAAAATCGCGATTTTCCGAAAAAAGGACCCCGAACCCGATTCTGAGATAACCCACTGGGGACGCTCCTAGTGACCTGACGGACGCACCCAAGAAGTTTCAGAGCCCTCGGGCTACGTTTTGTGGAGTTACGGCCAGTTTAATGAGAGGCTAAATACAGGCTTAATTTCCTATGAAAACATGCCCGCGGAAATCGCAATTTTCCGAAAAAAGGACCCCGAACCCGATTCTGAGATAACCCACTGGGGACGCTCCTAGTGACCTGACGGACGCACCCAAGAAGTTTCAGAGCACTCGGGCTACGTTTTGTGGAGTTACGGCCAGTTTAATGAGAGGCTAAATACAGGCTTAATTTCCTATTAAAACATGCCCGCGGAAAATCGCGATTTTTCGAAAAAAGGACCCCGAACCCAATTCTGAGATAACCCACTGGGGACGCTCCTAGTGACCTGACGGACGCACCCAAGAAGTTTCAGAGCCCTCGGGCTACGTTTTGTGGAGTTACGGCCAGTTTAATGAGAGGCTAAATACAGGCTTAATTTCCTACGAAAACATGCCCGTGGAAAATCGCGATTTTCCGAAAAAAGGACCCCGAACCCGATTCTGAGATAACCCACTGGGGACGCTCCTAGTGACCTGACGGACGCACCCAAGAAGTTTCAGAGCACTCGGGCTACGTTTTGTGGAGTTACGGCCAGTTTAATGAGAGGCTAAATACAGGCTTAATTTCCTATTAAAACATGCCCGCGGAAAATCGCGATTTTTCGAAAAAAGGACCCCGAACCCAATTCTGAGATAACCCACTGGGGACGCTCCTAGTGACCTGACGGACGCACCCAAGAAGTTTCAGAGCCCTCGGGCTACGTTTTGTGGAGTTACGGCCAGTTTAATGAGAGGCTAAATACAGGCTTAATTTCCTACGAAAACATGCCCGTGGAAAATCGCGATTTTCCGAAAAAAGGACCCCGAACCCGATTCTGAGATAACCCACTGGGGACGCTCCTAGTGACCTGACGGACGCACCCTAGGAGTTTCAGAGCCCTCGGGCTACGTTTTGTGGAGTTACGGCCAGTTTAATGAGAGGCTAAATACAGGCTTGATTTCCTATTAAAACATGCCCGCGGAAAATCGCAATTTTCCGAAAAAAGGACCCCGAACCCGATTCTGAGATAACCCACTGGGGACGCTCCTAGTGACCTGACGGACGCACCCAAGAAGTTTCAGAGCCCTCGGGCTACGTTTTGTGGAGTTACGGCCAGTTTAATGAGAGGCTAAATACAGGCTTAATTTCCTACGAAAACATGCCCGCGGAAAATCGTGATTTTCCGGAAAAAGGACCCCGAACCCGATTCTGAGATAACCCACTGGGGACGCTCCTAGTGACCTGACGGACGCACCCAAGAAGTTTCAGAGCCCTCGGGCTACGTTTTGTGGAGTTACGGCCAGTTTAATGAGAGGCTAAATACAGGCTTAATTTCCTACGAAAACATGCCCACGGAAAATCGCGATTTTCCGGAAAAAGGACCCCGAACCCGATTCTGAGATAACCCACTGGGGACGCTCCTAGTGACCTGACGGACGCACCAAAGAAGTTTCAGAGCCCTCGGGCTACGTTTTGTGGAGTTACGGCCAGTTTAATGAGAGGCTAAATACAGGCTTAATTTCCTACGAAAACATGCCCACGGAAAATCGCGATTTTCCGAAAAAAGGACCCCGAACCCGATTCTGAGATAACCCACTGGGGACGCTCCTAGTGACCTGACGGACGCACCCAAGAAGTTTCAGAGCCCTCGGGCTACGTTTTGTGGAGTTACGGCCAGTTTAATGAGAGGCTAAATACAGGCTTAATTTCCTACGAAAACATGCCCACGGAAAATCGCGATTTTCCGAAAAAAGGACCCCGAACCCGATTCTGAGATAACCCACTGGGGACGCTCCTAGTGACCTGACGGACGCACCCAAGAAGTTTCAGAGCCCTCGGGCTACGTTTTGTGGAGTTACGGCCAGTTTAATGAGAGGCTAAATACAGGCTTAATTTCCTATTAAAACATGCCCGCGGAAAATCGCGATTTTCCGAAAAAAGGACCCCGAACCCGATTCTGAGATAACCCACTGGGGACGCTCCTAGTGACCTGACGGACGCACCCAAGAAGTTTCAGAGCCCTCGGGCTACGTTTTGTGGAGTTACAGCCAGTTTAATGAGAGGCTAAATACAGGCTTAATTTCCTATGAAAACATGCCCGCGGACCATCGCGATTTTCCGAAAAAAGGACCCCGAACCCGATTCTGAGATAACCCACTGGGGACGCTCCTAGTGACCTGACGGACGCACCCAAGAAGTTTCAGAGCCCTCGGGCTACGTTTTGTGGAATTACGGCCAGTTTAATGAGAGGCTAAATACAGGCTTAATTTCCTACAAAACATGCCCGCGGAAAATCGCAATTTTCCGAAAAAAGGACCCCGAACCCGATTCTGAGATAACCCACTAAGGACGCTCCTAGTGACCTGACGGACCCACCCTAGGAGTTTCAGAGCCCTCGGGCTACGTTTTGTGGAGTTACGGCCAGTTTAATGAGAGGCTAAATACAGGCTTGATTTCCTATTAAAACATGCCCGCGGAAAATCGCAATTTTCCGAAAAAAGGACCCCGAACCCGATTCTGAGATAACCCACTGGGGACGCTCCTAGTGACCTGACGGACGCACCCTAGAAGTTTCAGAGCCCTCGGGCTACGTTTTGTGGAGTTACGGCCAGTTTAATGAGAGGCTAAATACAGGCTTGATTTCCTATTAAAACATGCCCGCGGAAAATCGCGATTTTCCGAAAAAAGGACCCCGAACCCGATTCTGAGATAACCCACTGGGGACGCTCCTAGTGACCTGACGGACGCACCCAAGAAGTTTCAGAGCCCTCGGGCTACGTTTTGTGGAGTTACGGCCAGTTTAATGAGAGGCTAAATACAGGCTTAATTTCCTATTAAAACATGCCTGCGGAAAATCGCGATTTTCCAAAAAAAGGACCCCGAACCCGATTCTGAGATAACCCACTGGGGACGCTCCTAGTGACCTGACGGACGCACCCAAGAAGTTTCAGAGCCCTCGGGCTACGTTTTGTGGAGTTACGGCCAGTTTGCTGAGAGGCTAAATACAGGCTTAATTTCCTATTAAAACATGCCCGCGGAAAATCGCGATTTTCCGAAAAAAGGACCCCGAACACGATTCTGAGATAACCCACTGGGGACGCTCCTAGTGACCTGACGGACGCACCCAAGAAGTTTCAGAGCCCTCGGGCTACGTTTTGTGGAGTTACGGCCAGTTTAATGAGAGGCTAAATACAGGCTTGATTTCCTATTAAAACATGCCCGCGGAAAATCGCGATTTTCCGAAAAAAGGACCCCGAACCCAATTCTGAGATAACCCACTGGGGACGCTCCTAGTGACCTGACGGACGCACCCAAGAAGTTTCAGAGCCCTCGGGCTACGTTTTGTGGAGTTACGGCCAGTTTAATGAGAGGCTAAATACAGGCTTAATTTCCTATTAAAACATGCCTGCGGAAAATCGCGATTTTCCAAAAAAAGGACCCCGAACCCGATTCTGAGATAACCCACTGGGGACGCTCCTAGTGACCTGACGGACGCACCCAAGAAGTTTCAGAGCCCTCGGGCTACGTTTTGTGGAGTTACCGCCAGTTTACTGAGAGGCTAAATACAGGCTTAATTTCCTACGAAAACATGCCCGCGGAAAATCGCGATTTTCCGAAAAAAGGACCCCGAACCCGATTCTGAGATAACCCACTGGGGACGCTCCTAGTGACCTGACGGACGCACCCAAGAAGTTTCAGAGCCCTCGGGCTACGTTTTGTGGAGTTACGGCCAGTTTGCTGAGAGGCTAAATACAGGCTTAATTTCCTACGAAAACATGCCCGCGGAAAATCGCGATTTTCCGAAAAAAGGACCCCGAACCCGATTCTGAGATAACCCACTGGGGACGCTCCTAGTGACCTGACGGACGCACCCAAGAAGTTTCAGAGCCCTCGGGCTACGTTTTGTGGAGTTATGGCCAGTTTAATGAGAGGCTAAATACAGGCTTAATTTCCTATTAAAACATGCCCGCGGAAAATCGCGATTTTCCGAAAAAAGGACCCCGAACCCGATTCTGAGATAACCCACTGGGGACGCTCCTAGTGACCTGACGGACGCACCCAAGAAGTTTCAGAGCCCTCGGGCTACGTTTTGTGGAGTTACGGCCAGTTTAATGAGAGGCTAAATACAGGCTTAATTTCCTATGAAAACATGCCCGCGGAAAATCGCGATTTTCCGAAAAAAGGACCCCGAACCCGATTCTGAGATAACCCACTGGGGACGCTCCTAGTGACCTGACGGACGCACCCAAGAAGTTTCAGAGCCCTCGGGCTACGTTTTGTGGAGTTACGGCCAGTTTAATGAGAGGCTAAATACAGGCTTAATTTCCTATTAAAACATGCCCGCGGAAAATCGCGATTTTCCGAAAAAAGGACCCCGAACCCGATTCTGAGATAACCCACTGGGGACGCTCCTAGTGACCTGACGGACGCACCCAAGAAGTTTCAGAGCCCTCGGGCTACGTTTTGTGGAGTTACAGCCAGTTTAATGAGAGGCTAAATACAGGCTTAATTTCCTATGAAAACATGCCCGCGGACCATCGCGATTTTCCGAAAAAAGGACCCCGAACCCGATTCTGAGATAACCCACTGGGGACGCTCCTAGTGACCTGACGGACGCACCCAAGAAGTTTCAGAGCCCTCGGGCTACGTTTTGTGGAATTACGGCCAGTTTAATGAGAGGCTAAATACAGGCTTAATTTCCTACGAAAACATGCCTGCGGAAAATCGCAATTTTCCGAAAAAAGGACCCCGAACCCGATTCTGAGATAACCCACTAAGGACGCTCCTAGTGACCTGACGGACCCACCCTAGGAGTTTCAGAGCCCTCGGGCTACGTTTTGTGGAGTTACGGCCAGTTTAATGAGAGGCTAAATACAGGCTTGATTTCCTATTAAAACATGCCCGCGGAAAATCGCAATTTTCCGAAAAAAGGACCCCGAACCCGATTCTGAGATAACCCACTGGGGACGCTCCTAGTGACCTGACGGACGCACCCTAGAAGTTTCAGAGCCCTCGGGCTACGTTTTGTGGAGTTACGGCCAGTTTAATGAGAGGCTAAATACAGGCTTGATTTCCTATTAAAACATGCCCGCGGAAAATCGCGATTTTCCGAAAAAAGGACCCCGAACCCAATTCTGAGATAACCCACTGGGGACGCTCCTAGTGACCTGACGGACGCACCCAAGAAGTTTCAGAGCCCTCGGGCTACGTTTTGTGGAGTTACGGCCAGTTTAATGAGAGGCTAAATACAGGCTTAATTTCCTATTAAAACATGCCCGCGGAAAATCGCGATTTTCCGAAAAAAGGACCCCGAACCCGATTCTGAGATAACCCACTGGGGACGCTCCTAGTGACCTGACGGACGCACCCAAGAAGTTTCAGAGCCCTCGGGCTACGTTTTGTGGAGTTACAGCCAGTTTAATGAGAGGCTAAATACAGGCTTAATTTCCTATGAAAACATGCCCGCGGAACATCGCGATTTTCCGAAAAAAGGACCCCAAACCTGATTCTGAGATAACCCACTGGGGACGCTCCTAGTGACCTGACGGACGCACCCAAGAAGTTTCAGAGCCCTCGGGCTACGTTTTGTGGAGTTACGGCCAGTTTAATGAGAGGCTAAATACAGGCTTGATTTCCTATTAAAACATGCCCGCGGAAAATCGCGATTTTCCGAAAAAAGGACCCCGAACCCGATTCTGAGATAACCCACTGGGGACGCTCCTAGTGACCTGACGGACGCACCCAAGAAGTTTCAGAGCCCTCGGGCTACGTTTTGTGGAGTTACGGCCAGTTTAATGAGAGGCTAAATACAGGCTTAATTTCCTATTAAAACATGCCTGCGGAAAATCGCGATTTTCCAAAAAAAGGACCCCAAACCCGATTCTGAGATAACCCACTGGGGACGCTCCTAGTGACCTGACGGACGCACCCAAGAAGTTTCAGAGCCCTCGGGCTACGTTTTGTGGAGTTACGGCCAGTTTAATGAGAGGCTAAATACAGGCTTAATTTCCTATTAAAACATGCCCGCGGAAAATCGCGATTTTCCGAAAAAAGGACCCCGAACCCGATTCTGAGATAACCCACTGGGGACGCTCCTAGTGACCTGACGGACGCACCCAAGAAGTTTCAGAGCCCTCGGGCTACGTTTTGTGGAGTTACGGCCAGTTTAATGAGAGGCTAAATACAGGCTTAATTTCCTACGAAAACATGCCCGCGGAAAATCGCAATTTTCCGAAAAAAGGACCCCGAACCCGATTCTGAGATAACCCACTGGGGACGCTCCTAGTGACCTGACGGACGCACCCAAGAAGTTTCAGAGCACTCGGGCTACGTTTTGTGGAGTTACGGCCAGTTTAATGAGAGGCTAAATACAGGCTTAATTTCCTATTAAAACATGCCCGTGGAAAATCGCGATTTTTCGAAAAAAGGACCCCGAACCCGATTCTGAGATAACCCACTGGGGACGCTCCTAGTGACCTGACGGACGCACCCTAGGAGTTTCAGAGCCCTCGGGCTACGTTTTGTGGAGTTACGGCCAGTTTAATTAGAGGCTAAATATAGGCTTAATTTCGTATTAAAACATGCCCGCGGAAAATCGCGATTTTCCGAAAAAAGGACCCCAAACCCGATTCTGAGATAACCCACTGGGGACGCTCCTAGTGACCTGACGGACGCACCCAAGAAGTTTCAGAGCCCTCGGGCTACGTTTTGTGGAGTTACGGCCAGTTTAATGAGAGGCTAAATACAGGCTTAATTTCCTATTAAAACATGCCCGCGGAAAATCACGATTTTCCGAAAAAAGGACCCCGAACCCGATTCTGAGATAACCCACTGGGGACGCTCCTAGTGACCTGACGGACGCACCCAAGAAATTTCAGAGCCCTCGGGCTACGTTTTGTGGAGTTATGGCCAGTTTAATGAGAGGCTAAATACAGGCTAAATTTCCTATGAAAACATGCCCGCGGAAAATCGCGATTTTCCGAAAAAAGGACCCCGAACCCGATTCTGAGATAACCCACTGGGGACGCTCCTAGTGACCTGACGGACGCACCCAAGAAGTTTCAGAGCCCTCGGGCTACGTTTTGTGGAGTTATGGCCAGTTTAATGAGAGGCTAAATACAGGCTTAATTTCCTAAGAAAACATGCCCGCGGAAAATCGCGATTTTCCGAAAAAAGGACCCCGAACCCGATTCTGAGATAACCCACTGGGGACGCTCCTAGTGACCTGACGGACGCACCCTAGAAGTTTCAGAGCCCTCGGGCTACGTTTTGTGGAGTTACAGCCAGTTTAATGAGAGGCTAAATATAGGCTTAATTTCCTATTAAAACATGCCCGCGGAAAATCGCGATTTTCCGAAAAAAGGACCCCGAACCCAATTCTGAGATAACCCACTGGGGACGCTCCTAGTGACCTGACGGACGCACCCAAGAAGTTTCAGAGCCCTCGGGCTACGTTTTGTGGAGTTACGGCCAGTTTAATGAGAGGCTAAATACAGGCTTGATTTCCTATTAAAACATGCCCGCGGAAAATCGCGATTTTCCAAAAAAAGGACCCCGAACCCGATTCTGAGATAACCCACTGGGGACGCTCCTAGTGACCTGACGGACGCACCCAAGAAGTTTCAGAGCCCTCGGGCTACGTTTTGTGGAGTTACGGCCAGTTTAATGAGAGGCTAAATACAGGCTTAATTTCCTACGAAAACATGCCCGCGGAAAATCGCGATTTTCCGAAAAAAGGACCCCGAACACGATTCTGAGATAACCCACTGGGGACGCTCCTAGTGACCTGACGGACGCACCCAAGAAGTTTCAGAGCCCTCGGGCTACGTTTTGTGGAGTTATGGCCAGTTTAATGAGAGGCTAAATACAGGCTTAATTTCCTATTAAAACATGCCCGCGGACCATCGCGATTTTCAGAAAAAAGGACCCCGAACCCGATTCTGAGATAACCCACTGGGGACGCTCCTAGTGACCTGACGGACGCACCCAAGAAGTTTCAGAGCCCTCGGGCTACGTTTTGTGGAGTTACGGCCAGTTTAATGAGAGGCTAAATACAGGCTTAATTTCCTATTAAAACATGCCCGCGGAAAATCGTGACTTTCCGAAAAAAGGACCCCGAACCCGATTCTGAGATAACCCACTGGGGACACTCCTAGTGACCTGACGGACGCACCCAAGAAGTTTCAGAGCCCTCGGGCTACGTTTTGTGGAGTTACGGCCACTTTAATGAGAGGCTAAATACAGGCTTGATTTCCTATTAAAACATGCCCGCGGAAAATCGCGATTTTCCGAAAAAAGGACCCCGAACCCGATTCTGAGATAACCCACTGGGGACGCTCCTAGTGACCTGACGGACGCACCCAAGAAGTTTCAGAGCCCTCGGGCTACGTTTTGTGGAATTACGGCCAGTTTAATGAGAGGCTAAATACAGGCTTAATTTCCTACGAAAACATGCCCGCGGAAAATCGCAATTTTCCGAAAAAAGGACCCCGAACCCGATTCTGAGATAACCCACTGGGGACGCTCCTAGTGACCTGACGGACCCACCCTGGGAGTTTCAGAGCCCTCGGGCTACGTTTTGTGGAGTTACGGCCAGTTTAATGAGAGGCTAAATACAGGCTTGATTTCCTATTAAAACATGCCCGCGGAAAATCGCAATTTTCCGAAAAAAGGACCCCGAACCCGATTCTGAGATAACCCACTGGGGACGCTCCTAGTGACCTGACGGACGCACCCTAGAAGTTTCAGAGCCCTCGGGCTACGTTTTGTGGAGTTACGGCCAGTTTAATGAGAGGCTAAATACAGGCTTGATTTCCTATTAAAACATGCCCGCGGAAAATCGCGATTTTCCGAAAAAAGGACCCCGAACCCAATTCTGAGATAACCCACTGGGGACGCTCCTAGTGACCTGACGGACGCACCCAAGAAGTTTCAGAGCCCTCGGGCTACGTTTTGTGGAGTTACGGCCAGTTTAATGAGAGGCTAAATACAGGCTTAATTTCCTATTAAAACATGCCTGCGGAAAATCGCAATTTTCCAAAAAAAGGACCCCGAACCCGATTCTGAGATAACCCACTGGGGACGCTCCTAGTGACCTGACGGACGCACCCAAGAAGTTTCAGAGCCCTCGGGCTACGTTTTGTGGAGTTACCGCCAGTTTACTGAGAGGCTAAATACAGGCTTAATTTCCTACGAAAACATGCCCGCGGAAAATCGCGATTTTCCGAAAAAAGGACCCCGAACCCGATTCTGAGATAACCCACTGGGGACGCTCCTAGTGACCTGACGGACGCACCCAAGAAGTTTCAGAGCCCTCGGGCTACGTTTTGTGGAGTTACGGCCAGTTTGCTGAGAGGCTAAATACAGGCTTAATTTCCTACGAAAACATGCCCGCGGAAAATCGCGATTTTCCGAAAAAAGGACCCCGAACCCGATTCTGAGATAACCCACTGGGGACGCTCCTAGTGACCTGACGGACGCACCCAAGAAGTTTCAGAGCCCTCGGGCTACGTTTTGTGGAGTTATGGCCAGTTTAATGAGAGGCTAAATACAGGCTTAATTTCCTATTAAAACATGCCCGCGGAAAATCGCGATTTTCAGAAAAAAGGACCCCGAACCCGATTCTGAGATAACCCACTGGGGACGCTCCTAGTGACCTGACGGACGCACCCAAGAAGTTTCAGAGCCCTCGGGCTACGTTTTGTGGAGTTACGGCCAGTTTAATGAGAGGCTAAATACAGGCTTAATTTCCTATGAAAACATGCCCGCGGAAAATCGCGATTTTCCGAAAAAAGGACCCCGAACCCGATTCTGAGATAACCCACTGGGGACGCTCCTAGTGACCTGACGGACGCACCCAAGAAGTTTCAGAGCCCTCGGGCTACGTTTTGTGGAGTTACGGCCAGTTTAATGAGAGGCTAAATACAGGCTTAATTTCCTATTAAAACATGCCCGCGGAAAATCGCGATTTTCCGAAAAAAGGACCCCGAACCCGATTCTGAGATAACCCACTGGGGACGCTCCTAGTGACCTGACGGACGCACCCAAGAAGTTTCAGAGCCCTCGGGCTACGTTTTGTGGAGTTACAGCCAGTTTAATGAGAGGCTAAATACAGGCTTAATTTCCTATGAAAACATGCCCGCGGACCATCGCGATTTTCCGAAAAAAGGACCCCGAACCCGATTCTGAGATAACCCACTGGGGACGCTCCTAGTGACCTGACGGACGCACCCAAGAAGTTTCAGAGCCCTCGGGCTACGTTTTGTGGAATTACGGCCAGTTTAATGAGAGGCTAAATACAGGCTTAATTTCCTACGAAAACATGCCCGCGGAAAATCGCAATTTTCCGAAAAAAGGACCCCGAACCCGATTCTGAGATAACCCACTAAGGACGCTCCTAGTGACCTGACGGACCCACCCTAGGAGTTTCAGAGCCCTCGGGCTACGTTTTGTGGAGTTACGGCCAGTTTAATGAGAGGCTAAATACAGGCTTGATTTCCTATTAAAACATGCCCGCGGAAAATCGCAATTTTCCGAAAAAAGGACCCCGAACCCGATTCTGAGATAACCCACTGGGGACGCTCCTAGTGACCTGACGGACGCACCCTAGAAGTTTCAGAGCCCTCGGGCTACGTTTTGTGGAGTTACGGCCAGTTTAATGAGAGGCTAAATACAGGCTTGATTTCCTATTAAAACATGCCCGCGGAAAATCGCGATTTTCCGAAAAAAGGACCCCGAACCCAATTCTGAGATAACCCACTGGGGACGCTCCTAGTGACCTGACGGACGCACCCAAGAAGTTTCAGAGCCCTCGGGCTACGTTTTGTGGAGTTACGGCCAGTTTAATGAGAGGCTAAATACAGGCTTAATTTCCTATTAAAACATGCCCGCGGAAAATCGCGATTTTCCGAAAAAAGGACCCCGAACCCGATTCTGAGATAACCCACTGGGGACGCTCCTAGTGACCTGACGGACGCACCCAAGAAGTTTCAGAGCCCTCGGGCTACGTTTTGTGGAGTTACAGCCAGTTTAATGAGAGGCTAAATACAGGCTTAATTTCCTATGGAAACATGCCCGCGGAACATCGCGATTTTCCGAAAAAAGGACCCCAAACCTGATTCTGAGATAACCCACTGGGGACGCTCCTAGTGACCTGACGGACGCACCCAAGAAGTTTCAGAGCCCTCGGGCTACGTTTTGTGGAGTTACGGCCAGTTTAATGAGAGGCTAAATACAGGCTTGATTTCCTATTAAAACATGCCCGCGGAAAATCGCGATTTTCCGAAAAAAGGACCCCGAACCCGATTCTGAGATAACCCACTGGGGACGCTCCTAGTGACCTGACGGACGCACCCAAGAAGTTTCAGAGCCCTCGGGCTACGTTTTGTGGAGTTACGGCCAGTTTAATGAGAGGCTAAATACAGGCTTAATTTCCTATTAAAACATGCCTGCGGAAAATCGCGATTTTCCAAAAAAAGGACCCCAAACCCGATTCTGAGATAACCCACTGGGGACGCTCCTAGTGACCTGACGGACGCACCCAAGAAGTTTCAGAGCCCTCGGGCTACGTTTTGTGGAGTTACGGCCAGTTTAATGAGAGGCTAAATACAGGCTTAATTTCCTATTAAAACATGCCCGCGGAAAATCGCGATTTTCCGAAAAAAGGACCCCGAACCCGATTCTGAGATAACCCACTGGGGACGCTCCTAGTGACCTGACGGACGCACCCAAGAAGTTTCAGAGCCCTCGGGCTACGTTTTGTGGAGTTACGGCCAGTTTAATGAGAGGCTAAATACAGGCTTAATTTCCTACGAAAACATGCCCGCGGAAAATCGCAATTTTCCGAAAAAAGGACCCCGAACCCGATTCTGAGATAACCCACTGGGGACGCTCCTAGTGACCTGACGGACGCACCCAAGAAGTTTCAGAGCACTCGGGCTACGTTTTGTGGAGTTACGGCCAGTTTAATGAGAGGCTAAATACAGGCTTAATTTCCTATTAAAACATGCCCGTGGAAAATCGCGATTTTTCGAAAAAAGGACCCGAACCCGATTCTGAGATAACCCACTGGGGACGCTCCTAGTGACCTGACGGACGCACCCTAGGAGTTTCAGAGCCCTCGGGCTACGTTTTGTGGAGTTACGGCCAGTTTAATTAGAGGCTAAATATAGGCTTAATTTCGTATTAAAACATGCCCGCGGAAAATCGCGATTTTCCGAAAAAAGGACCCCAAACCCGATTCTGAGATAACCCACTGGGGACGCTCCTAGTGACCTGACGGACGCACCCAAGAAGTTTCAGAGCCCTCGGGCTACGTTTTGTGGAGTTACGGCCAGTTTAATGAGAGGCTAAATACAGGCTTAATTTCCTATTAAAACATGCCCGCGGAAAATCACGATTTTCCGAAAAAAGGACCCCGAACCCGATTCTGAGATAACCCACTGGGGACGCTCCTAGTGACCTGACGGACGCACCCAAGAAATTTCAGAGCCCTCGGGCTACGTTTTGTGGAGTTATGGCCAGTTTAATGAGAGGCTAAATACAGGCTAAATTTCCTATGAAAACATGCCCGCGGAAAATCGCGATTTTCCGAAAAAAGGACCCCGAACCCGATTCTGAGATAACCCACTGGGGACGCTCCTAGTGACCTGACGGACGCACCCAAGAAGTTTCAGAGCCCTCGGGCTACGTTTTGTGGAGTTATGGCCAGTTTAATGAGAGGCTAAATACAGGCTTAATTTCCTAAGAAAACATGCCCGCGGAAAATCGCGATTTTCCGAAAAAAGGACCCCGAACCCGATTCTGAGATAACCCACTGGGGACGCTCCTAGTGACCTGACGGACGCACCCTAGAAGTTTCAGAGCCCTCGGGCTACGTTTTGTGGAGTTACAGCCAGTTTAATGAGAGGCTAAATATAGGCTTAATTTCCTATTAAAACATGCCCGCGGAAAATCGCGATTTTCCGAAAAAAGGACCCCGAACCCAATTCTGAGATAACCCACTGGGGACGCTCCTAGTGACCTGACGGACGCACCCAAGAAGTTTCAGAGCCCTCGGGCTACGTTTTGTGGAGTTACGGCCAGTTTAATGAGAGGCTAAATACAGGCTTGATTTCCTATTAAAACATGCCCGCGGAAAATCGCGATTTTCCAAAAAAAGGACCCCGAACCCGATTCTGAGATAACCCACTGGGGACGCTCCTAGTGACCTGACGGACGCACCCAAGAAGTTTCAGAGCCCTCGGGCTACGTTTTGTGGAGTTACGGCCAGTTTAATGAGAGGCTAAATACAGGCTTAATTTCCTACGAAAACATGCCCGCGGAAAATCGCGATTTTCCGAAAAAAGGACCCCGAACCCGATTCTGAGATAACCCACTGGGGACGCTCCTAGTGACCTGACGGACGCACCCAAGAAGTTTCAGAGCCCTCGGGCTACGTTTTGTGGAGTTACGGCCAGTTTAATGAGAGGCTAAATACAGGCTTGATTTCCTATTAAAACATGCCCGCGGAAAATCGCGATTTTCCAAAAAAAGGACCCCGAACCCGATTCTGAGATAACCCACTGGGGACGCTCCTAGTGACCTGACGGACGCACCCAAGAAGTTTCAGAGCCCTCGGGCTACGTTTTGTGGAGTTACGGCCAGTTTAATGAGAGGCTAAATACAGGCTTAATTTCCTACGAAAACATGCCCGCGGAAAATCGCGATTTTCCGAAAAAAGGACCCCGAACCCGATTCTGAGATAACCCACTGGGGACGCTCCTAGTGACCTGACGGACGCACCCAAGAAGTTTCAGAGCCCTCGGGCTACGTTTTGTGGAGTTACGGCCAGTTTAATGAGAGGCTAAATACAGGCTTAATTTCCTATGAAAACATGCCCGCGGAAATCGCAATTTTCCGAAAAAAGGACCCCGAACCCGATTCTGAGATAACCCACTGGGGACGCTCCTAGTGACCTGACGGACGCACCCAAGAAGTTTCAGAGCACTCGGGCTACGTTTTGTGGAGTTACGGCCAGTTTAATGAGAGGCTAAATACAGGCTTAATTTCCTATTAAAACATGCCCGCGGAAAATCGCGATTTTTCGAAAAAAGGACCCCGAACCCAATTCTGAGATAACCCACTGGGGACGCTCCTAGTGACCTGACGGACGCACCCAAGAAGTTTCAGAGCCCTCGGGCTACGTTTTGTGGAGTTACGGCCAGTTTAATGAGAGGCTAAATACAGGCTTAATTTCCTACGAAAACATGCCCGTGGAAAATCGCGATTTTCCGAAAAAAGGACCCCGAACCCGATTCTGAGATAACCCACTGGGGACGCTCCTAGTGACCTGACGGACGCACCCAAGAAGTTTCAGAGCACTCGGGCTACGTTTTGTGGAGTTACGGCCAGTTTAATGAGAGGCTAAATACAGGCTTAATTTCCTATTAAAACATGCCCGCGGAAAATCGCGATTTTTCGAAAAAAGGACCCCGAACCCAATTCTGAGATAACCCACTGGGGACGCTCCTAGTGACCTGACGGACGCACCCAAGAAGTTTCAGAGCCCTCGGGCTACGTTTTGTGGAGTTACGGCCAGTTTAATGAGAGGCTAAATACAGGCTTAATTTCCTACGAAAACATGCCCGTGGAAAATCGCGATTTTCCGAAAAAAGGACCCCGAACCCGATTCTGAGATAACCCACTGGGGACGCTCCTAGTGACCTGACGGACGCACCCTAGGAGTTTCAGAGCCCTCGGGCTACGTTTTGTGGAGTTACGGCCAGTTTAATGAGAGGCTAAATACAGGCTTGATTTCCTATTAAAACATGCCCGCGGAAAATCGCAATTTTCCGAAAAAAGGACCCCGAACCCGATTCTGAGATAACCCACTGGGGACGCTCCTAGTGACCTGACGGACGCACCCAAGAAGTTTCAGAGCCCTCGGGCTACGTTTTGTGGAGTTACGGCCAGTTTAATGAGAGGCTAAATACAGGCTTAATTTCCTACGAAAACATGCCCGCGGAAAATCGTGATTTTCCGGAAAAAGGACCCCGAACCCGATTCTGAGATAACCCACTGGGGACGCTCCTAGTGACCTGACGGACGCACCCAAGAAGTTTCAGAGCCCTCGGGCTACGTTTTGTGGAGTTACGGCCAGTTTAATGAGAGGCTAAATACAGGCTTAATTTCCTACGAAAACATGCCCACGGAAAATCGCGATTTTCCGAAAAAAGGACCCCGAACCCGATTCTGAGATAACCCACTGGGGACGCTCCTAGTGACCTGACGGACGCACCAAAGAAGTTTCAGAGCCCTCGGGCTACGTTTTGTGGAGTTACGGCCAGTTTAATGAGAGGCTAAATACAGGCTTAATTTCCTACGAAAACATGCCCACTGAAAATCGCGATTTTCCGAAAAAAGGACCCCGAACCCGATTCTGAGATAACCCACTGGGGACGCTCCTAGTGACCTGACGGACGCACCCAAGAAGTTTCAGAGCCCTCGGGCTACGTTTTGTGGAGTTACGGCCAGTTTAATGAGAGGCTAAATACAGGCTTAATTTCCTATTAAAACATGCCCGCGGAAAATCGCGATTTTCCGAAAAAAGGACCCCGAACCCGATTCTGAGATAACCCACTGGGGACGCTCCTAGTGACCTGACGGACGCACCCAAGAAGTTTCAGAGCCCTCGGGCTACGTTTTGTGGAGTTACAGCCAGTTTAATGAGAGGCTAAATACAGGCTTAATTTCCTATGAAAACATGCCCGCGGACCATCGCGATTTTCCGAAAAAAGGACCCCGAACCCGATTCTGAGATAACCCACTGGGGACGCTCCTAGTGACCTGACGGACGCACCCAAGAAGTTTCAGAGCCCTCGGGCTACGTTTTGTGGAATTACGGCCAGTTTAATGAGAGGCTAAATACAGGCTTAATTTCCTACAAAACATGCCCGCGGAAAATCGCAATTTTCCGAAAAAAGGACCCCGAACCCGATTCTGAGATAACCCACTAAGGACGCTCCTAGTGACCTGACGGACCCACCCTAGGAGTTTCAGAGCCCTCGGGCTACGTTTTGTGGAGTTACGGCCAGTTTAATGAGAGGCTAAATACAGGCTTGATTTCCTATTAAAACATGCCCGCGGAAAATCGCAATTTTCCAAAAAAAGGACCCCGAACCCGATTCTGAGATAACCCACTGGGGACGCTCCTAGTGACCTGACGGACGCACCCTAGAAGTTTCAGAGCCCTCGGGCTACGTTTTGTGGAGTTACGGCCAGTTTAATGAGAGGCTAAATACAGGCTTGATTTCCTATTAAACATGCCCGCGGAAAATCGCGATTTTCCGAAAAAAGGACCCCGAACCCGATTCTGAGATAACCCACTGGGGACGCTCCTAGTGACCTGACGGACGCACCCAAGAAGTTTCAGAGCCCTCGGGCTACGTTTTGTGGAGTTACGGCCAGTTTAATGAGAGGCTAAATACAGGCTTAATTTCCTATTAAAACATGCCTGCGGAAAATCGCGATTTTCCAAAAAAAGGACCCCGAACCCGATTCTGAGATAACCCACTGGGGACGCTCCTAGTGACCTGACGGACGCACCCAAGAAGTTTCAGAGCCCTCGGGCTACGTTTTGTGGAGTTACGGCCAGTTTGCTGAGAGGCTAAATACAGGCTTAATTTCCTATTAAAACATGCCCGCGGAAAATCGCGATTTTCCGAAAAAAGGACCCCGAACACGATTCTGAGATAACCCACTGGGGACGCTCCTAGTGACCTGACGGACGCACCCAAGAAGTTTCAGAGCCCTCGGGCTACGTTTTGTGGAGTTATGGCCAGTTTAATGAGAGGCTAAATACAGGCTTAATTTCCTATTAAAACATGCCCGCGGACCATCGCGATTTTCAGAAAAAAGGACCCCGAACCCGATTCTGAGATAACCCACTGGGGACGCTCCTAGTGACCTGACGGACGCACCCAAGAAGTTTCAGAGCCCTCGGGCTACGTTTTGTGGAGTTACGGCCAGTTTAATGAGAGGCTAAATACAGGCTTAATTTCCTATTAAAACATGCCCGCGGAAAATCGTGACTTTCCGAAAAAAGGACCCCGAACCCGATTCTGAGATAACCCACTGGGGACACTCCTAGTGACCTGACGGACGCACCCAAGAAGTTTCAGAGCCCTCGGGCTACGTTTTGTGGAGTTACGGCCACTTTAATGAGAGGCTAAATACAGGCTTGATTTCCTATTAAAACATGCCCGCGGAAAATCGCGATTTTCCGAAAAAAGGACCCCGAACCCGATTCTGAGATAACCCACTGGGGACGCTCCTAGTGACCTGACGGACGCACCCAAGAAGTTTCAGAGCCCTCGGGCTACGTTTTGTGGAATTACGGCCAGTTTAATGAGAGGCTAAATACAGGCTTAATTTCCTACGAAAACATGCCCGCGGAAAATCGCAATTTTCCGAAAAAAGGACCCCGAACCCGATTCTGAGATAACCCACTGGGGACGCTCCTAGTGACCTGACGGACCCACCCTGGGAGTTTCAGAGCCCTCGGGCTACGTTTTGTGGAGTTACGGCCAGTTTAATGAGAGGCTAAATACAGGCTTGATTTCCTATTAAAACATGCCCGCGGAAAATCGCAATTTTCCGAAAAAAGGACCCCGAACCCGATTCTGAGATAACCCACTGGGGACGCTCCTAGTGACCTGACGGACGCACCCTAGAAGTTTCAGAGCCCTCGGGCTACGTTTTGTGGAGTTACGGCCAGTTTAATGAGAGGCTAAATACAGGCTTGATTTCCTATTAAAACATGCCCGCGGAAAATCGCGATTTTCCGAAAAAAGGACCCCGAACCCAATTCTGAGATAACCCACTGGGGACGCTCCTAGTGACCTGACGGACGCACCCAAGAAGTTTCAGAGCCCTCGGGCTACGTTTTGTGGAGTTACGGCCAGTTTAATGAGAGGCTAAATACAGGCTTAATTTCCTATTAAAACATGCCTGCGGAAAATCGCGATTTTCCAAAAAAAGGACCCCGAACCCGATTCTGAGATAACCCACTGGGGACGCTCCTAGTGACCTGACGGACGCACCCAAGAAGTTTCAGAGCCCTCGGGCTACGTTTTGTGGAGTTACCGCCAGTTTACTGAGAGGCTAAATACAGGCTTAATTTCCTACGAAAACATGCCCGCGGAAAATCGCGATTTTCCGAAAAAAGGACCCCGAACCCGATTCTGAGATAACCCACTGGGGACGCTCCTAGTGACCTGACGGACGCACCCAAGAAGTTTCAGAGCCCTCGGGCTACGTTTTGTGGAGTTACGGCCAGTTTGCTGAGAGGCTAAATACAGGCTTAATTTCCTACGAAAACATGCCCGCGGAAAATCGCGATTTTCCGAAAAAAGGACCCCGAACCCGATTCTGAGATAACCCACTGGGGACGCTCCTAGTGACCTGACGGACGCACCCAAGAAGTTTCAGAGCCCTCGGGCTACGTTTTGTGGAGTTATGGCCAGTTTAATGAGAGGCTAAATACAGGCTTAATTTCCTATTAAAACATGCCCGCGGAAAATCGCGATTTTCAGAAAAAAGGACCCCGAACCCGATTCTGAGATAACCCACTGGGGACGCTCCTAGTGACCTGACGGACGCACCCAAGAAGTTTCAGAGCCCTCGGGCTACGTTTTGTGGAGTTACGGCCAGTTTAATGAGAGGCTAAATACAGGCTTAATTTCCTATGAAAACATGCCCGCGGAAAATCGCGATTTTCCGAAAAAAGGACCCCGAACCCGATTCTGAGATAACCCACTGGGGACGCTCCTAGTGACCTGACGGACGCACCCAAGAAGTTTCAGAGCCCTCGGGCTACGTTTTGTGGAGTTACGGCCAGTTTAATGAGAGGCTAAATACAGGCTTAATTTCCTATTAAAACATGCCCGCGGAAAATCGCGATTTTCCGAAAAAAGGACCCCGAACCCGATTCTGAGATAACCCACTGGGGACGCTCCTAGTGACCTGACGGACGCACCCAAGAAGTTTCAGAGCCCTCGGGCTACGTTTTGTGGAGTTACAGCCAGTTTAATGAGAGGCTAAATACAGGCTTAATTTCCTATGAAAACATGCCCGCGGACCATCGCGATTTTCCGAAAAAAGGACCCCGAACCCGATTCTGAGATAACCCACTGGGGACGCTCCTAGTGACCTGACGGACGCACCCAAGAAGTTTCAGAGCCCTCGGGCTACGTTTTGTGGAATTACGGCCAGTTTAATGAGAGGCTAAATACAGGCTTAATTTCCTACGAAAACATGCCCGCGGAAAATCGCAATTTTCCGAAAAAAGGACCCCGAACCCGATTCTGAGATAACCCACTAAGGACGCTCCTAGTGACCTGACGGACCCACCCTAGGAGTTTCAGAGCCCTCGGGCTACGTTTTGTGGAGTTACGGCCAGTTTAATGAGAGGCTAAATACAGGCTTGATTTCCTATTAAAACATGCCCGCGGAAAATCGCAATTTTCCGAAAAAAGGACCCCGAACCCGATTCTGAGATAACCCACTGGGGACGCTCCTAGTGACCTGACGGACGCACCCTAGAAGTTTCAGAGCCCTCGGGCTACGTTTTGTGGAGTTACGGCCAGTTTAATGAGAGGCTAAATACAGGCTTGATTTCCTATTAAAACATGCCCGCGGAAAATCGCGATTTTCCGAAAAAAGGACCCCGAACCCAATTCTGAGATAACCCACTGGGGACGCTCCTAGTGACCTGACGGACGCACCCAAGAAGTTTCAGAGCCCTCGGGCTACGTTTTGTGGAGTTACGGCCAGTTTAATGAGAGGCTAAATACAGGCTTAATTTCCTATTAAAACATGCCCGCGGAAAATCGCGATTTTCCGAAAAAAGGACCCCGAACCCGATTCTGAGATAACCCACTGGGGACGCTCCTAGTGACCTGACGGACGCACCCAAGAAGTTTCAGAGCCCTCGGGCTACGTTTTGTGGAGTTACAGCCAGTTTAATGAGAGGCTAAATACAGGCTTAATTTCCTATGAAAACATGCCCGCGGAACATCGCGATTTTCCGAAAAAAGGACCCCAAACCTGATTCTGAGATAACCCACTGGGGACGCTCCTAGTGACCTGACGGACGCACCCAAGAAGTTTCAGAGCCCTCGGGCTACGTTTTGTGGAGTTACGGCCAGTTTAATGAGAGGCTAAATACAGGCTTGATTTCCTATTAAAACATGCCCGCGGAAAATCGCGATTTTCCGAAAAAAGGACCCCGAACCCGATTCTGAGATAACCCACTGGGGACGCTCCTAGTGACCTGACGGACGCACCCAAGAAGTTTCAGAGCCCTCGGGCTACGTTTTGTGGAGTTACGGCCAGTTTAATGAGAGGCTAAATACAGGCTTAATTTCCTATTAAAACATGCCTGCGGAAAATCGCGATTTTCCAAAAAAAGGACCCCAAACCCGATTCTGAGATAACCCACTGGGGACGCTCCTAGTGACCTGACGGACGCACCCAAGAAGTTTCAGAGCCCTCGGGCTACGTTTTGTGGAGTTACGGCCAGTTTAATGAGAGGCTAAATACAGGCTTAATTTCCTATTAAAACATGCCCGCGGAAAATCGCGATTTTCCGAAAAAAGGACCCCGAACCCGATTCTGAGATAACCCACTGGGGACGCTCCTAGTGACCTGACGGACGCACCCAAGAAGTTTCAGAGCCCTCGGGCTACGTTTTGTGGAGTTACGGCCAGTTTAATGAGAGGCTAAATACAGGCTTAATTTCCTACGAAAACATGCCCGCGGAAAATCGCAATTTTCCGAAAAAAGGACCCCGAACCCGATTCTGAGATAACCCACTGGGGACGCTCCTAGTGACCTGACGGACGCACCCAAGAAGTTTCAGAGCCCTCGGGCTACGTTTTGTGGAGTTACGGCCAGTTTAATGAGAGGCTAAATACAGGCTTAATTTCCTATTAAAACATGCCCGCGGAAAATCGTGACTTTCCGAAAAAAGGACCCCGAACCCGATTCTGAGATAACCCACTGGGGACACTCCTAGTGACCTGACGGACGCACCCAAGAAGTTTCAGAGCCCTCGGGCTACGTTTTGTGGAGTTACGGCCACTTTAATGAGAGGCTAAATACAGGCTTGATTTCCTATTAAAACATGCCCGCGGAAAATCGCGATTTTCCGAAAAAAGGACCCCGAACCCGATTCTGAGATAACCCACTGGGGACGCTCCTAGTGACCTGACGGACGCACCCAAGAAGTTTCAGAGCCCTCGGGCTACGTTTTGTGGAATTACGGCCAGTTTAATGAGAGGCTAAATACAGGCTTAATTTCCTACGAAAACATGCCCGCGGAAAATCGCAATTTTCCGAAAAAAGGACCCCGAACCCGATTCTGAGATAACCCACTGGGGACGCTCCTAGTGACCTGACGGACCCACCCTGGGAGTTTCAGAGCCCTCGGGCTACGTTTTGTGGAGTTACGGCCAGTTTAATGAGAGGCTAAATACAGGCTTGATTTCCTATTAAAACATGCCCGCGGAAAATCGCAATTTTCCGAAAAAAGGACCCCGAACCCGATTCTGAGATAACCCACTGGGGACGCTCCTAGTGACCTGACGGACGCACCCTAGAAGTTTCAGAGCCCTCGGGCTACGTTTTGTGGAGTTACGGCCAGTTTAATGAGAGGCTAAATACAGGCTTGATTTCCTATTAAAACATGCCCGCGGAAAATCGCGATTTTCCGAAAAAAGGACCCCGAACCCAATTCTGAGATAACCCACTGGGGACGCTCCTAGTGACCTGACGGACGCACCCAAGAAGTTTCAGAGCCCTCGGGCTACGTTTTGTGGAGTTACGGCCAGTTTAATGAGAGGCTAAATACAGGCTTAATTTCCTATTAAAACATGCCTGCGGAAAATCGCGATTTTCCAAAAAAAGGACCCCGAACCCGATTCTGAGATAACCCACTGGGGACGCTCCTAGTGACCTGACGGACGCACCCAAGAAGTTTCAGAGCCCTCGGGCTACGTTTTGTGGAGTTACCGCCAGTTTACTGAGAGGCTAAATACAGGCTTAATTTCCTACGAAAACATGCCCGCGGAAAATCGCGATTTTCCGAAAAAAGGACCCCGAACCCGATTCTGAGATAACCCACTGGGGACGCTCCTAGTGACCTGACGGACGCACCCAAGAAGTTTCAGAGCCCTCGGGCTACGTTTTGTGGAGTTACGGCCAGTTTGCTGAGAGGCTAAATACAGGCTTAATTTCCTACGAAAACATGCCCGCGGAAAATCGCGATTTTCCGAAAAAAGGACCCCGAACCCGATTCTGAGATAACCCACTGGGGACGCTCCTAGTGACCTGACGGACGCACCCAAGAAGTTTCAGAGCCCTCGGGCTACGTTTTGTGGAGTTATGGCCAGTTTAATGAGAGGCTAAATACAGGCTTAATTTCCTATTAAAACATGCCCGCGGAAAATCGCGATTTTCAGAAAAAAGGACCCCGAACCCGATTCTGAGATAACCCACTGGGGACGCTCCTAGTGACCTGACGGACGCACCCAAGAAGTTTCAGAGCCCTCGGGCTACGTTTTGTGGAGTTACGGCCAGTTTAATGAGAGGCTAAATACAGGCTTAATTTCCTATGAAAACATGCCCGCGGAAAATCGCGATTTTCCGAAAAAAGGACCCCGAACCCGATTCTGAGATAACCCACTGGGGACGCTCCTAGTGACCTGACGGACGCACCCAAGAAGTTTCAGAGCCCTCGGGCTACGTTTTGTGGAGTTACGGCCAGTTTAATGAGAGGCTAAATACAGGCTTAATTTCCTATTAAAACATGCCCGCGGAAAATCGCGATTTTCCGAAAAAAGGACCCCGAACCCGATTCTGAGATAACCCACTGGGGACGCTCCTAGTGACCTGACGGACGCACCCAAGAAGTTTCAGAGCCCTCGGGCTACGTTTTGTGGAGTTACAGCCAGTTTAATGAGAGGCTAAATACAGGCTTAATTTCCTATGAAAACATGCCCGCGGACCATCGCGATTTTCCGAAAAAAGGACCCCGAACCCGATTCTGAGATAACCCACTGGGGACGCTCCTAGTGACCTGACGGACGCACCCAAGAAGTTTCAGAGCCCTCGGGCTACGTTTTGTGGAATTACGGCCAGTTTAATGAGAGGCTAAATACAGGCTTAATTTCCTACGAAAACATGCCCGCGGAAAATCGCAATTTTCCGAAAAAAGGACCCCGAACCCGATTCTGAGATAACCCACTAAGGACGCTCCTAGTGACCTGACGGACCCACCCTAGGAGTTTCAGAGCCCTCGGGCTACGTTTTGTGGAGTTACGGCCAGTTTAATGAGAGGCTAAATACAGGCTTGATTTCCTATTAAAACATGCCCGCGGAAAATCGCAATTTTCCGAAAAAAGGACCCCGAACCCGATTCTGAGATAACCCACTGGGGACGCTCCTAGTGACCTGACGGACGCACCCTAGAAGTTTCAGAGCCCTCGGGCTACGTTTTGTGGAGTTACGGCCAGTTTAATGAGAGGCTAAATACAGGCTTGATTTCCTATTAAAACATGCCCGCGGAAAATCGCGATTTTCCGAAAAAAGGACCCCGAACCCAATTCTGAGATAACCCACTGGGGACGCTCCTAGTGACCTGACGGACGCACCCAAGAAGTTTCAGAGCCCTCGGGCTACGTTTTGTGGAGTTACGGCCAGTTTAATGAGAGGCTAAATACAGGCTTAATTTCCTATTAAAACATGCCCGCGGAAAATCGCGATTTTCCGAAAAAAGGACCCCGAACCCGATTCTGAGATAACCCACTGGGGACGCTCCTAGTGACCTGACGGACGCACCCAAGAAGTTTCAGAGCCCTCGGGCTACGTTTTGTGGAGTTACAGCCAGTTTAATGAGAGGCTAAATACAGGCTTAATTTCCTATGAAAACATGCCCGCGGAACATCGCGATTTTCCGAAAAAAGGACCCCAAACCTGATTCTGAGATAACCCACTGGGGACGCTCCTAGTGACCTGACGGACGCACCCAAGAAGTTTCAGAGCCCTCGGGCTACGTTTTGTGGAGTTACGGCCAGTTTAATGAGAGGCTAAATACAGGCTTGATTTCCTATTAAAACATGCCCGCGGAAAATCGCGATTTTCCGAAAAAAGGACCCCGAACCCGATTCTGAGATAACCCACTGGGGACGCTCCTAGTGACCTGACGGACGCACCCAAGAAGTTTCAGAGCCCTCGGGCTACGTTTTGTGGAGTTACGGCCAGTTTAATGAGAGGCTAAATACAGGCTTAATTTCCTATTAAAACATGCCTGCGGAAAATCGCGATTTTCCAAAAAAAGGACCCCAAACCCGATTCTGAGATAACCCACTGGGGACGCTCCTAGTGACCTGACGGACGCACCCAAGAAGTTTCAGAGCCCTCGGGCTACGTTTTGTGGAGTTACGGCCAGTTTAATGAGAGGCTAAATACAGGCTTAATTTCCTATTAAAACATGCCCGCGGAAAATCGCGATTTTCCGAAAAAAGGACCCCGAACCCGATTCTGAGATAACCCACTGGGGACGCTCCTAGTGACCTGACGGACGCACCCAAGAAGTTTCAGAGCCCTCGGGCTACGTTTTGTGGAGTTACGGCCAGTTTAATGAGAGGCTAAATACAGGCTTAATTTCCTACGAAAACATGCCCGCGGAAAATCGCAATTTTCCGAAAAAAGGACCCCGAACCCGATTCTGAGATAACCCACTGGGGACGCTCCTAGTGACCTGACGGACGCACCCAAGAAGTTTCAGAGCACTCGGGCTACGTTTTGTGGAGTTACGGCCAGTTTAATGAGAGGCTAAATACAGGCTTAATTTCCTATTAAAACATGCCCGTGGAAAATCGCGATTTTTCGAAAAAAGGACCCCGAACCCGATTCTGAGATAACCCACTGGGGACGCTCCTAGTGACCTGACGGACGCACCCTAGGAGTTTCAGAGCCCTCGGGCTACGTTTTGTGGAGTTACGGCCAGTTTAATTAGAGGCTAAATATAGGCTTAATTTCGTATTAAAACATGCCCGCGGAAAATCGCGATTTTCCGAAAAAAGGACCCCAAACCCGATTCTGAGATAACCCACTGGGGACGCTCCTAGTGACCTGACGGACGCACCCAAGAAGTTTCAGAGCCCTCGGGCTACGTTTTGTGGAGTTACGGCCAGTTTAATGAGAGGCTAAATACAGGCTTAATTTCCTATTAAAACATGCCCGCGGAAAATCACGATTTTCCGAAAAAAGGGCCCCGAACCCGATTCTGAGATAACCCACTGGGGACGCTCCTAGTGACCTGACGGACGCACCCAAGAAATTTCAGAGCCCTCGGGCTACGTTTTGTGGAGTTATGGCCAGTTTAATGAGAGGCTAAATACAGGCTAAATTTCCTATGAAAACATGCCCGCGGAAAATCGCGATTTTCCGAAAAAAGGACCCCGAACCCGATTCTGAGATAACCCACTGGGGACGCTCCTAGTGACCTGACGGACGCACCCAAGAAGTTTCAGAGCCCTCGGGCTACGTTTTGTGGAGTTATGGCCAGTTTAATGAGAGGCTAAATACAGGCTTAATTTCCTAAGAAAACATGCCCGCGGAAAATCGCGATTTTCCGAAAAAAGGACCCCGAACCCGATTCTGAGATAACCCACTGGGGACGCTCCTAGTGACCTGACGGACGCACCCTAGAAGTTTCAGAGCCCTCGGGCTACGTTTTGTGGAGTTACAGCCAGTTTAATGAGAGGCTAAATATAGGCTTAATTTCCTATTAAAACATGCCCGCGGAAAATCGCGATTTTCCGAAAAAAGGACCCCGAACCCAATTCTGAGATAACCCACTGGGGACGCTCCTAGTGACCTGACGGACGCACCCAAGAAGTTTCAGAGCCCTCGGGCTACGTTTTGTGGAGTTACGGCCAGTTTAATGAGAGGCTAAATACAGGCTTGATTTCCTATTAAAACATGCCCGCGGAAAATCGCGATTTTCCAAAAAAAGGACCCCGAACCCGATTCTGAGATAACCCACTGGGGACGCTCCTAGTGACCTGACGGACGCACCCAAGAAGTTTCAGAGCCCTCGGGCTACGTTTTGTGGAGTTACGGCCAGTTTAATGAGAGGCTAAATACAGGCTTAATTTCCTACGAAAACATGCCCGCGGAAAATCGCGATTTTCCGAAAAAAGGACCCCGAACCCGATTCTGAGATAACCCACTGGGGACGCTCCTAGTGACCTGACGGACGCACCCAAGAAGTTTCAGAGCCCTCGGGCTACGTTTTGTGGAGTTACGGCCAGTTTAATGAGAGGCTAAATACAGGCTTGATTTCCTATTAAAACATGCCCGCGGAAAATCGCGATTTTCCAAAAAAAGGACCCCGAACCCGATTCTGAGATAACCCACTGGGGACGCTCCTAGTGACCTGACGGACGCACCCAAGAAGTTTCAGAGCCCTCGGGCTACGTTTTGTGGAGTTACGGCCAGTTTAATGAGAGGCTAAATACAGGCTTAATTTCCTACGAAAACATGCCCGCGGAAAATCGCGATTTTCCGAAAAAAGGACCCCGAACCCGATTCTGAGATAACCCACTGGGGACGCTCCTAGTGACCTGACGGACGCACCCAAGAAGTTTCAGAGCCCTCGGGCTACGTTTTGTGGAGTTACGGCCAGTTTAATGAGAGGCTAAATACAGGCTTAATTTCCTATGAAAACATGCCCGCGGAAATCGCAATTTTCCGAAAAAAGGACCCCGAACCCGATTCTGAGATAACCCACTGGGGACGCTCCTAGTGACCTGACGGACGCACCCAAGAAGTTTCAGAGCACTCGGGCTACGTTTTGTGGAGTTACGGCCAGTTTAATGAGAGGCTAAATACAGGCTTAATTTCCTATTAAAACATGCCCGCGGAAAATCGCGATTTTTCGAAAAAAGGACCCCGAACCCAATTCTGAGATAACCCACTGGGGACGCTCCTAGTGACCTGACGGACGCACCCAAGAAGTTTCAGAGCCCTCGGGCTACGTTTTGTGGAGTTACGGCCAGTTTAATGAGAGGCTAAATACAGGCTTAATTTCCTACGAAAACATGCCCGTGGAAAATCGCGATTTTCCGAAAAAAGGACCCCGAACCCGATTCTGAGATAACCCACTGGGGACGCTCCTAGTGACCTGACGGACGCACCCAAGAAGTTTCAGAGCACTCGGGCTACGTTTTGTGGAGTTACGGCCAGTTTAATGAGAGGCTAAATACAGGCTTAATTTCCTATTAAAACATGCCCGCGGAAAATCGCGATTTTTCGAAAAAAGGACCCCGAACCCAATTCTGAGATAACCCACTGGGGACGCTCCTAGTGACCTGACGGACGCACCCAAGAAGTTTCAGAGCCCTCGGGCTACGTTTTGTGGAGTTACGGCCAGTTTAATGAGAGGCTAAATACAGGCTTAATTTCCTACGAAAACATGCCCGTGGAAAATCGCGATTTTCCGAAAAAAGGACCCCGAACCCGATTCTGAGATAACCCACTGGGGACGCTCCTAGTGACCTGACGGACGCACCCTAGGAGTTTCAGAGCCCTCGGGCTACGTTTTGTGGAGTTACGGCCAGTTTAATGAGAGGCTAAATACAGGCTTGATTTCCTATTAAAACATGCCCGCGGAAAATCGCAATTTTCCGAAAAAAGGACCCCGAACCCGATTCTGAGATAACCCACTGGGGACGCTCCTAGTGACCTGACGGACGCACCCAAGAAGTTTCAGAGCCCTCGGGCTACGTTTTGTGGAGTTACGGCCAGTTTAATGAGAGGCTAAATACAGGCTTAATTTCCTACGAAAACATGCCCGCGGAAAATCGTGATTTTCCGGAAAAAGGACCCCGAACCCGATTCTGAGATAACCCACTGGGGACGCTCCTAGTGACCTGACGGACGCACCCAAGAAGTTTCAGAGCCCTCGGGCTACGTTTTGTGGAGTTACGGCCAGTTTAATGAGAGGCTAAATACAGGCTTAATTTCCTACGAAAACATGCCCACGGAAAATCGCGATTTTCCGAAAAAAGGACCCCGAACCCGATTCTGAGATAACCCACTGGGGACGCTCCTAGTGACCTGACGGACGCACCAAAGAAGTTTCAGAGCCCTCGGGCTACGTTTTGTGGAGTTACGGCCAGTTTAATGAGAGGCTAAATACAGGCTTAATTTCCTACGAAAACATGCCCACGGAAAATCGCGATTTTCCGAAAAAAGGACCCCGAACCCGATTCTGAGATAACCCACTGGGGACGCTCCTAGTGACCTGACGGACGCACCCAAGAAGTTTCAGAGCCCTCGGGCTACGTTTTGTGGAGTTACGGCCAGTTTAATGAGAGGCTAAATACAGGCTTAATTTCCTATTAAAACATGCCCGCGGAAAATCGCGATTTTCCGAAAAAAGGACCCCGAACCCGATTCTGAGATAACCCACTGGGGACGCTCCTAGTGACCTGACGGACGCACCCAAGAAGTTTCAGAGCCCTCGGGCTACGTTTTGTGGAGTTACAGCCAGTTTAATGAGAGGCTAAATACAGGCTTAATTTCCTATGAAAACATGCCCGCGGACCATCGCGATTTTCCGAAAAAAGGACCCCGAACCCGATTCTGAGATAACCCACTGGGGACGCTCCTAGTGACCTGACGGACGCACCCAAGAAGTTTCAGAGCCCTCGGGCTACGTTTTGTGGAATTACGGCCAGTTTAATGAGAGGCTAAATACAGGCTTAATTTCCTACAAAACATGCCCGCGGAAAATCGCAATTTTCCGAAAAAAGGACCCCGAACCCGATTCTGAGATAACCCACTAAGGACGCTCCTAGTGACCTGACGGACCCACCCTAGGAGTTTCAGAGCCCTCGGGCTACGTTTTGTGGAGTTACGGCCAGTTTAATGAGAGGCTAAATACAGGCTTGATTTCCTATTAAAACATGCCCGCGGAAAATCGCAATTTTCCGAAAAAAGGACCCCGAACCCGATTCTGAGATAACCCACTGGGGACGCTCCTAGTGACCTGACGGACGCACCCTAGAAGTTTCAGAGCCCTCGGGCTACGTTTTGTGGAGTTACGGCCAGTTTAATGAGAGGCTAAATACAGGCTTGATTTCCTATTAAAACATGCCCGCGGAAAATCGCGATTTTCCGAAAAAAGGACCCCGAACCCGATTCTGAGATAACCCACTGGGGACGCTCCTAGTGACCTGACGGACGCACCCAAGAAGTTTCAGAGCCCTCGGGCTACGTTTTGTGGAGTTACGGCCAGTTTAATGAGAGGCTAAATACAGGCTTAATTTCCTATTAAAACATGCCTGCGGAAAATCGCGATTTTCCAAAAAAAGGACCCCGAACCCGATTCTGAGATAACCCACTGGGGACGCTCCTAGTGACCTGACGGACGCACCCAAGAAGTTTCAGAGCCCTCGGGCTACGTTTTGTGGAGTTACGGCCAGTTTGCTGAGAGGCTAAATACAGGCTTAATTTCCTATTAAAACATGCCCGCGGAAAATCGCGATTTTCCGAAAAAAGGACCCCGAACACGATTCTGAGATAACCCACTGGGGACGCTCCTAGTGACCTGACGGACGCACCCAAGAAGTTTCAGAGCCCTCGGGCTACGTTTTGTGGAGTTATGGCCAGTTTAATGAGAGGCTAAATACAGGCTTAATTTCCTATTAAAACATGCCCGCGGACCATCGCGATTTTCAGAAAAAAGGACCCCGAACCCGATTCTGAGATAACCCACTGGGGACGCTCCTAGTGACCTGACGGACGCACCCAAGAAGTTTCAGAGCCCTCGGGCTACGTTTTGTGGAGTTACGGCCAGTTTAATGAGAGGCTAAATACAGGCTTAATTTCCTATTAAAACATGCCCGCGGAAAATCGTGACTTTCCGAAAAAAGGACCCCGAACCCGATTCTGAGATAACCCACTGGGGACACTCCTAGTGACCTGACGGACGCACCCAAGAAGTTTCAGAGCCCTCGGGCTACGTTTTGTGGAGTTACGGCCACTTTAATGAGAGGCTAAATACAGGCTTGATTTCCTATTAAAACATGCCCGCGGAAAATCGCGATTTTCCGAAAAAAGGACCCCGAACCCGATTCTGAGATAACCCACTGGGGACGCTCCTAGTGACCTGACGGACGCACCCAAGAAGTTTCAGAGCCCTCGGGCTACGTTTTGTGGAATTACGGCCAGTTTAATGAGAGGCTAAATACAGGCTTAATTTCCTACGAAAACATGCCCGCGGAAAATCGCAATTTTCCGAAAAAAGGACCCCGAACCCGATTCTGAGATAACCCACTGGGGACGCTCCTAGTGACCTGACGGACCCACCCTGGGAGTTTCAGAGCCCTCGGGCTACGTTTTGTGGAGTTACGGCCAGTTTAATGAGAGGCTAAATACAGGCTTGATTTCCTATTAAAACATGCCCGCGGAAAATCGCAATTTTCCGAAAAAAGGACCCCGAACCCGATTCTGAGATAACCCACTGGGGACGCTCCTAGTGACCTGACGGACGCACCCTAGAAGTTTCAGAGCCCTCGGGCTACGTTTTGTGGAGTTACGGCCAGTTTAATGAGAGGCTAAATACAGGCTTGATTTCCTATTAAAACATGCCCGCGGAAAATCGCGATTTTCCGAAAAAAGGACCCCGAACCCAATTCTGAGATAACCCACTGGGGACGCTCCTAGTGACCTGACGGACGCACCCAAGAAGTTTCAGAGCCCTCGGGCTACGTTTTGTGGAGTTACGGCCAGTTTAATGAGAGGCTAAATACAGGCTTAATTTCCTATTAAAACATGCCTGCGGAAAATCGCGATTTTCCAAAAAAAGGACCCCGAACCCGATTCTGAGATAACCCACTGGGGACGCTCCTAGTGACCTGACGGACGCACCCAAGAAGTTTCAGAGCCCTCGGGCTACGTTTTGTGGAGTTACCGCCAGTTTACTGAGAGGCTAAATACAGGCTTAATTTCCTACGAAAACATGCCCGCGGAAAATCGCGATTTTCCGAAAAAAGGACCCCGAACCCGATTCTGAGATAACCCACTGGGGACGCTCCTAGTGACCTGACGGACGCACCCAAGAAGTTTCAGAGCCCTCGGGCTACGTTTTGTGGAGTTACGGCCAGTTTGCTGAGAGGCTAAATACAGGCTTAATTTCCTACGAAAACATGCCCGCGGAAAATCGCGATTTTCCGAAAAAAGGACCCCGAACCCGATTCTGAGATAACCCACTGGGGACGCTCCTAGTGACCTGACGGACGCACCCAAGAAGTTTCAGAGCCCTCGGGCTACGTTTTGTGGAGTTATGGCCAGTTTAATGAGAGGCTAAATACAGGCTTAATTTCCTATTAAAACATGCCCGCGGAAAATCGCGATTTTCAGAAAAAAGGACCCCGAACCCGATTCTGAGATAACCCACTGGGGACGCTCCTAGTGACCTGACGGACGCACCCAAGAAGTTTCAGAGCCCTCGGGCTACGTTTTGTGGAGTTACGGCCAGTTTAATGAGAGGCTAAATACAGGCTTAATTTCCTATGAAAACATGCCCGCGGAAAATCGCGATTTTCCGAAAAAAGGACCCCGAACCCGATTCTGAGATAACCCACTGGGGACGCTCCTAGTGACCTGACGGACGCACCCAAGAAGTTTCAGAGCCCTCGGGCTACGTTTTGTGGAGTTACGGCCAGTTTAATGAGAGGCTAAATACAGGCTTAATTTCCTATTAAAACATGCCCGCGGAAAATCGCGATTTTCCGAAAAAAGGACCCCGAACCCGATTCTGAGATAACCCACTGGGGACGCTCCTAGTGACCTGACGGACGCACCCAAGAAGTTTCAGAGCCCTCGGGCTACGTTTTGTGGAGTTACAGCCAGTTTAATGAGAGGCTAAATACAGGCTTAATTTCCTATGAAAACATGCCCGCGGAAATCGCAATTTTCCGAAAAAAGGACCCCGAACCCGATTCTGAGATAACCCACTGGGGACGCTCCTAGTGACCTGACAGATGCACCCAAGAAGTTTCAGAGCCCTCGGGCTACGTTTTGTGGAATTACGGCCAGTTTAATGAGAGGCTAAATACAGGCTTAATTTCCTACGAAAACATGCCCGCGGAAAATCGCAATTTTCCGAAAAAAGGACCCCGAACCCGATTCTGAGATAACCCACTAAGGACGCTCCTAGTGACCTGACGGACCCACCCTAGGAGTTTCAGAGCCCTCGGGCTACGTTTTGTGGAGTTACGGCCAGTTTAATGAGAGGCTAAATACAGGCTTGATTTCCTATTAAAACATGCCCGCGGAAAATCGCAATTTTCCGAAAAAAGGACCCCGAACCCGATTCTGAGATAACCCACTGGGGACGCTCCTAGTGACCTGACGGACGCACCCTAGAAGTTTCAGAGCCCTCGGGCTACGTTTTGTGGAGTTACGGCCAGTTTAATGAGAGGCTAAATACAGGCTTGATTTCCTATTAAAACATGCCCGCGGAAAATCGCGATTTTCCGAAAAAAGGACCCCGAACCCAATTCTGAGATAACCCACTGGGGACGCTCCTAGTGACCTGACGGACGCACCCAAGAAGTTTCAGAGCCCTCGGGCTACGTTTTGTGGAGTTACGGCCAGTTTAATGAGAGGCTAAATACAGGCTTAATTTCCTATTAAAACATGCCCGCGGAAAATCGCGATTTTCCGAAAAAAGGACCCCGAACCCGATTCTGAGATAACCCACTGGGGACGCTCCTAGTGACCTGACGGACGCACCCAAGAAGTTTCAGAGCCCTCGGGCTACGTTTTGTGGAGTTACAGCCAGTTTAATGAGAGGCTAAATACAGGCTTAATTTCCTATGAAAACATGCCCGCGGAACATCGCGATTTTCCGAAAAAAGGACCCCAAACCTGATTCTGAGATAACCCACTGGGGACGCTCCTAGTGACCTGACGGACGCACCCAAGAAGTTTCAGAGCCCTCGGGCTACGTTTTGTGGAGTTACGGCCAGTTTAATGAGAGGCTAAATACAGGCTTGATTTCCTATTAAAACATGCCCGCGGAAAATCGCGATTTTCCGAAAAAAGGACCCCGAACCCGATTCTGAGATAACCCACTGGGGACGCTCCTAGTGACCTGACGGACGCACCCAAGAAGTTTCAGAGCCCTCGGGCTACGTTTTGTGGAGTTACGGCCAGTTTAATGAGAGGCTAAATACAGGCTTAATTTCCTACGAAAACATGCCCGCGGAAAATCGCAATTTTCCGAAAAAAGGACCCCGAACCCGATTCTGAGATAACCCACTGGGGACGCTCCTAGTGACCTGACGGACGCACCCAAGAAGTTTCAGAGCACTCGGGCTACGTTTTGTGGAGTTACGGCCAGTTTAATGAGAGGCTAAATACAGGCTTAATTTCCTATTAAAACATGCCCGTGGAAAATCGCGATTTTTCGAAAAAAGGACCCCGAACCCGATTCTGAGATAACCCACTGGGGACGCTCCTAGTGACCTGACGGACGCACCCTAGGAGTTTCAGAGCCCTCGGGCTACGTTTTGTGGAGTTACGGCCAGTTTAATGAGAGGCTAAATACAGGCTTGATTTCCTATTAAAACATGCCCGCGGAAAATCGCAATTTTCCGAAAAAAGGACCCCGAACCCGATTCTGAGATAACCCACTGGGGACGCTCCTAGTGACCTGACGGACGCACCCAAGAAGTTTCAGAGCCCTCGGGCTACGTTTTGTGGAGTTACGGCCAGTTTAATGAGAGGCTAAATACAGGCTTAATTTCCTACGAAAACATGCCCGCGGAAAATCGTGATTTTCCGAAAAAAGGACCCCGAACCCGATTCTGAGATAACCCACTGGGGACGCTCCTAGTGACCTGACGGACGCACCCAAGAAGTTTCAGAGCCCTCGGGCTACGTTTTGTGGAGTTACGGCCAGTTTAATGAGAGGCTAAATACAGGCTTAATTTCCTATTAAAACATGCCCGCGGAAAATCGCGATTTTCCGAAAAAAGGACCCCGAACCCGATTCTGAGATAACCCACTGGGGACGCTCCTAGTGACCTGACGGACGCACCCAAGAAGTTTCAGAGCCCTCGGGCTACGTTTTGTGGAGTTACGGCCAGTTTAATGAGAGGCTAAATACAGGCTTGATTTCCTATTAAAACATGCCCGCGGAAAATCGCAATTTTCCAAAAAAAGGACCCCGAACCCGATTCTGAGATAACCCACTGGGGACGCTCCTAGTGACCTGACGGACGCACCCAAGAAGTTTCAGAGCCCTCGGGCTACGTTTTGTGGAGTTACGGCCAGTTTAATGAGAGGCTAAATACAGGCTTAATTTCCTATGAAAACATGCCCGCGGAAAATCGCGATTTTCAGAAAAAAGGACCCCAAACCCGATTCTGAGATAACCCACTGGGGACGCTCCTAGTGACCTGACGGACGCACCCTAGAAGTTTCAGAGCCCTCTGGCTACGTTTTGTGGAGTTACGGCCAGTTTAATGAGAGGCTAAATACAGGCTTAATTTCCTATTAAAACATGCCCGCGGAAAATCGCGATTTTCAGAAAAAAGGACCCCAAACCCGATTCTGAGATAACCCACTGGGGACGCTCCTAGTGACCTGACGGACGCACCCAAGAAGTTTCAGAGCCCTCGGGCTACGTTTTGTGGAGTTACGGCCAGTTTAATGAGAGGCTAAATACAGGCTTAATTCTTACGAAAACATGCCCGCGGAAAATCGCGATTTTCCGAAAAAAGGACCCCGAACCCGATTCTGAGATAACCCACTGGGGACGCTCCTAGTGACCTGACGGACGCACCCAAGAAGTTTCAGAGCCCTCGGGCTACGTTTTGTGGAGTTACAGCCAGTTTAATGAGAGGCTAAATACAGGCTTAATTTCCTACGAAAACATGCCCACGGAAAATCGCGATTTTCCGAAAAAAGGACCCCGAACCCGATTCTGAGATAACCCACTGGGGACGCTCCTAGTGACCTGACGGACGCACCAAAGAAGTTTCAGAGCCCTCGGGCTACGTTTTGTGGAGTTTTGGCCAGTTTAATGAGAGGCTAAATACAGGCTTAATTTCCTACGAAAACATGCCCACGGAAAATCGCGATTTTCCGAAAAAAGGACCCCGAACCCGATTCTGAGATAACCCACTGGGGACGCTCCTAGTGACCTGACGGACGCACCAAAGAAGTTTCAGAGCCCTCGGGCTACGTTTTGTGGAGTTACGGCCAGTTTAATGAGAGGCTAAATACAGGCTTAATTTCCTATGAAAACATGCCCGCGGAAAATCGCGATTTTCCGAAAAAAGGACCCCGAACCCGATTCTGAGATAACCCACTGGGGACGCTCCTAGTGACCTGACGGACGCACCCTAGAAGTTTCAGAGCCCTCGGGCTACGTTTTGTGGAGTTACGGCCAGTTTAATGAGAGGCTAAATACAGGCTTGATTTCCTATTAAAACATGCCCGCGGAAAATCGCGATTTTCCGAAAAAAGGACCCCGAACCCGATTCTGAGATAACCCACTGGGGACGCTCCTAGTGACCTGACGGACGCACCCAAGAAGTTTCAGAGCCCTCGGGCTACGTTTTGTGGAGTTATGGCCAGTTTAATGAGAGGCTAAATACAGGCTTAATTTCCTATGAAAACATGCCCGCGGAAAATCGCGATTTTCCGAAAAAAGGACCCCGAACCCGATTCTGAGATAACCCACTGGGGACGCTCCTAGTGACCTGACGGACGCACCCTAGAAGTTTCAGAGCCCTCGGGCTACATTTTGTGGAGTTACAGCCAGTTTAATTAGAGGCTAAATATAGGCTTAATTTCCTATTAAAACATGCCCGCGGAAAATCGCGATTTTCCGAAAAAAGGACCCCAAACCCGATTCTGAGATAACCCACTGGGGACGCTCCTAGTGACCTGACGGACGCACCCAAGAAGTTTCAGAGCCCTCGGGCTACGTTTTGTGGAGTTACAGCCAGTTTAATGAGAGGCTAAATACAGGCTTAATTTCCTATTAAAACATGCCCGCGGAAAATCTCGATTTTCCGAAAAAAGGACCCCAAACCCGATTCTGAGATAACCCACTGGGGACGCTCCTAGTGACCTGACGGACGCACCCAAGAAGTTTCAGAGCCCTCGGGCTACGTTTTGTGGAGTTACGGCCAGTTTAATGAGAGGCTAAATACAGGCTTAATTTCCTATGAAAACATGCCCGCGGAAAATCGCGATTTTCCGAAAAAAGGACCCCGAACCCGATTCTGAGATAACCCACTGGGGACGCTCCTAGTGACCTGACGGACGCACCCAAGAAGTTTCAGAGCCCTCGGGCTACGTTTTGTGGAGTTATGGCCAGTTTAATGAGAGGCTAAATACAGGCTAAATTTCCTATGAAAACATGCCCGCGGAAAATCGCGATTTTCCGAAAAAAGGACCCCGAACCCGATTCTGAGATAACCCACTGGGGACGCTCCTAGTGACCTGACGGACGCACCCAAGAAGTTTCAGAGCCCTCGGGCTACGTTTTGTGGAGTTATGGCCAGTTTAATGAGAGGCTAAATACAGGCTAAATTTCCTATGAAAACATGCCCGCGGAAAATCGCGATTTTCCGAAAAAAGGACCCCGAACCCGATTCTGAGATAACCCACTGGGGACGCTCCTAGTGACCTGACGGACGCACCCTAGAAGTTTCAGAGCCCTCGGGCTACGTTTTGTGGAGTTACAGCCAGTTTAATGAGAGGCTAAATATAGGCTTAATTTCCTATTAAAACATGCCCGCGGAAGATCGCGATTTTCCGAAAAAAGGACCCCGAACCCGATTCTGAGATAACCCACTGGGGACGCTCCTAGTGACCTGACGGACGCACCCAAGAAGTTTCAGAGCCCTCGGGCTACGTTTTGTGGAGTTACGGCCAGTTTAATGAGAGGCTAAATACAGGCTTAATTTCCTATGAAAACATGCCCCCGGAAATTCGTGATTTTCCGAAAAAAGGACCCCGAACCTGATTCTGAGATAACCCACTGGGGACGCTCCTAGTGACCTGACGGACGCACCCAAGAAGTTTCAGAGCCCTCGGGCTACGTTTTGTGGAGTTACGGCCAGTTTAATGAGAGGCTAAATACAGGCTTGATTTCCTATTAAAACATGCCCGCGGAAAATCGCGATTTTCCGAAAAAAGGACCCCGAACCCGATTCTGAGATAACCCACTGGGGACGCTCCTAGTGACCTGACGGACGCACCCAAGAAGTTTCAGAGCCCTCGGGCTACGTTTTGTGGAGTTACGGCCAGTTTAATGAGAGGCTAAATACAGGCTTAATTCTTACGAAAACATGCCCGCGGAAAATCGCGATTTTCCGAAAAAAGGACCCTGAACCCGATTCTGAGATAACCCACTGGGGACGCTCCTAGTGACCTGACGGACGCACCCAAGAAGTTTCAGAGCCCTCGGGCTACGTTTTGTGGAGTTACGGCCAGTTTAATGAGAGGCTAAATACAGGCTTAATTTCCTACGAAAACATGCCCGCGGAAAATCGCGATTTTCCGAAAAAAGGACCCCGAACCCGATTCTGAGATAACCCACTGGGGACGCTCCTAGTGACCTGACGGACGCACCCTAGAAGTTTCAGAGCCCTCGGGCTACGTTTTGTGGAGTTACGGCCAGTTTAATTAGAGGCTAAATATAGGCTTAATTTCGTATTAAAACATGCCCGCGGAAAATCGCGATTTTCCGAAAAAAGGACCCCAAACCCGATTCTGAGATAACCCACTGGGGACGCTCCTAGTGACCTGACGGACGCACCCAAGAAGTTTCAGAGCCCTCGGGCTACGTTTTGTGGAGTTACGGCCAGTTTAATGAGAGGCTAAATACAGGCTTAATTTCCTATTAAAACATGCCCGCGGAAAATCACGATTTTCCGAAAAAAGGACCCCGAACCCGATTCTGAGATAACCCACTGGGGACGCTCCTAGTGACCTGACTGACGCACCCAAGAAATTTCAGAGCCCTCGGGCTACGTTTTGTGGAGTTATGGCCAGTTTAATGAGAGGCTAAATACAGGCTAAATTTCCTATGAAAACATGCCCGCGGAAAATCGCGATTTTCCGAAAAAAGGACCCCGAACCCGATTCTGAGATAACCCACTGGGGACGCTCCTAGTGACCTGACGGACGCACCCTAGAAGTTTCAGAGCCCTCGGGCTACGTTTTGTGGAGTTACGGCCAGTTTAATGAGAGGCTAAATACAGGCTTGATTTCCTATTAAAACATGCCCGCGGAAAATCGCGATTTTCCAAAAAAAGGACCCCGAACCCGATTCTGAGATAACCCACTGGGGACGCTCCTAGTGACCTGACGGACGCACCCAAGAAGTTTCAGAGCCCTCGGGCTACGTTTTGTGGAGTTACGGCCAGTTTAATGAGAGGCTAAATACAGGCTTAATTTCCTACGAAAACATGCCCGCGGAAAATCGCGATTTTCCGAAAAAAGGACCCCGAACCCGATTCTGAGATAACCGGGACGCTCCTAGTGACCTGACGGACGCACCCAAGAAGTTTCAGAGCCCTCGGGCTACGTTTTGTGGAGTTACGGCCAGTTTAATGAGAGGCTAAATACAGGCTTAATTTCCTATGAAAACATGCCCGCGGAAAATCGCAATTTTCCGAAAAAAGGACCCCGAAACCGATTCTGAGATAACCCACTGGGGACGCTCCTAGTGACCTGACGGACGCACCCAAGAAGTTTCAGAGCACTCGGGCTACGTTTTGTGGAGTTACGGCCAGTTTAATGAGAGGCTAAATACAGGCTTAATTTCCTATTAAAACATGCCCGCGGAAAATCGCGATTTTTCGAAAAAAGGACCCCGAACCCAATTCTGAGATAACCCACTGGGGACGCTCCTAGTGACCTGACGGACGCACCCAAGAAGTTTCAGAGCCCTCGGGCTACGTTTTGTGGAGTTACGGCCAGTTTAATGAGAGGCTAAATACAGGCTTAATTTCCTACGAAAACATGCCCGTGGAAAATCGCGATTTTCCGAAAAAAGGACCCCGAACCCGATTCTGAGATAACCCACTGGGGACGCTCCTAGTGACCTGACGGACGCACCCTAGGAGTTTCAGAGCCCTCGGGCTACGTTTTGTGGAGTTACGGCCAGTTTAATGAGAGGCTAAATACAGGCTTGATTTCCTATTAAAACATGCCCGCGGAAAATCGCAATTTTCCGAAAAAAGGACCCCGAACCCGATTCTGAGATAACCCACTGGGGACGCTCCTAGTGACCTGACGGACGCACCCAAGAAGTTTCAGAGCCCTCGGGCTACGTTTTGTGGAGTTACGGCCAGTTTAATGAGAGGCTAAATACAGGCTTAATTTCCTACGAAAACATGCCCGCGGAAAATCGTGATTTTCCGGAAAAAGGACCCCGAACCCGATTCTGAGATAACCCACTGGGGACGCTCCTAGTGACCTGACGGACGCACCCAAGAAGTTTCAGAGCCCTCGGGCTACGTTTTGTGGAGTTACGGCCAGTTTAATGAGAGGCTAAATACAGGCTTAATTTCCTATTAAAACATGCCCGCGGAAAATCGCAATTTTCCGAAAAAAGGACCCCGAACCCGATTCTGAGATAACCCACTGGGGACGCTCCTAGTGACCTGACGGACGCACCCTAGAAGTTTCAGAGCCCTCCGGCTACGTTTTGTGGAGTTACGGCCAGTTTAATGAGAGGCTAAATACAGGCTTGATTTCCTATTAAAACATGCCCGCGGAAAATCGCAATTTTCCGAAAAAAGGACCCCGAACCCGATTCTGAGATAACCCACTGGGGACGCTCCTAGTGACCTGACGGACGCACCCTAAAAGTTTCAGAGCCCTCGGGCTACGTTTTGTGGAGTTACGGCCAGTTTAATGAGAGGCTAAATACAGGCTTGATTTCCTATTAAAACATGCCCGCGGAAAATCGCTATTTTCCGAAAAAAGGACCCTGAACCCGATTCTGAGATAACCCACTGGGGACGCTCCTAGTGACCTGACGGACGCACCCAAGAAGTTTCAGAGCCCTCGGGCTACGTTTTGTGGAGTTACGGCCAGTTTACTGAGAGGCTAAATACAGGCTTGATTTCCTATTAAAACATGCCCGCGGAAAATCGCGATTTTCCGAAAAAAGGACCCCGAACCCGATTCTGAGATAACCCACTGGGGACGCTCCTAGTGACCTGACGGACGCACCCAAGAAGTTTCAGAGCCCTCGGGCTACGTTTTGTGGAGTTACGGCCAGTTTAATGAGAGGCTAAATACAGGCTTGATTTCCTATTAAAACATGCCCGCGGAAAATCGCGATTTTCCGAAAAAAGGACCCCGAACCCGATTCTGAGATAACCCACTGGGGACGCTCCTAGTGACCTGACGGACGCACCCAAGAAGTTTCAGAGCCCTCGGGCTACGTTTTGTGGAGTTACGGCCAGTTTAATGAGAGGCTAAATACAGGCTTAATTCTTACGAAAACATGCCCGCGGAAAATCGCGATTTTCCGAAAAAAGGACCCTGAACCCGATTCTGAGATAACCCACTGGGGACGCTCCTAGTGACCTGACGGACGCACCCAAGAAGTTTCAGAGCCCTCGGGCTACGTTTTGTGGAGTTACGGCCAGTTTAATGAGAGGCTAAATACAGGCTTAATTTCCTACGAAAACATGCCCGCGGAAAATCGCGATTTTCCGAAAAAAGGACCCCGAACCCGATTCTGAGATAACCCACTGGGGACGCTCCTAGTGACCTGACGGACGCACCCTAGAAGTTTCAGAGCCCTCGGGCTACGTTTTGTGGAGTTACGGCCAGTTTAATTAGAGGCTAAATATAGGCTTAATTTCGTATTAAAACATGCCCGCGGAAAATCGCGATTTTCCGAAAAAAGGACCCCAAACCCGATTCTGAGATAACCCACTGGGGACGCTCCTAGTGACCTGACGGACGCACCCAAGAAGTTTCAGAGCCCTCGGGCTACGTTTTGTGGAGTTACGGCCAGTTTAATGAGAGGCTAAATACAGGCTTGATTTCCTATTAAAACATGCCCGCGGAAAATCACGATTTTCCGAAAAAAGGACCCCGAACCCGATTCTGAGATAACCCACTGGGGACGCTCCTAGTGACCTGACGGACGCACCCAAGAAATTTCAGAGCCCTCGGGCTACGTTTTGTGGAGTTATGGCCAGTTTAATGAGAGGCTAAATACAGGCTAAATTTCCTATGAAAACATGCCCGCGGAAAATCGCGATTTTCCGAAAAAAGGACCCCGAACCCGATTCTGAGATAACCCACTGGGGACGCTCCTAGTGACCTGACGGACGCACCCAAGAAGTTTCAGAGCCCTCGGGCTACATTTTGTGGAGTTATGGCCAGTTTAATGAGAGGCTAAATACAGGCTTAATTTCCTAAGAAAACATGCCCGCGGAAAATCGCGATTTTCCGAAAAAAGGACCCCGAACCCGATTCTGAGATAACCCACTGGGGACGCTCCTAGTGACCTGACGGACGCACCCTAGAAGTTTCAGAGCCCTCGGGCTACGTTTTGTGGAGTTACAGCCAGTTTAATGAGAGGCTAAATATAGGCTTAATTTCCTATTAAAACATGCCCGCGGAAAATCGCGATTTTCCGAAAAAAGGACCCCGAACCCAATTCTGAGATAACCCACTGGGGACGCTCCTAGTGACCTGACGGACGCACCCAAGAAGTTTCAGAGCCCTCGGGCTACGTTTTGTGGAGTTACGGCCAGTTTAATGAGAGGCTAAATACAGGCTTAATTTCCTACGAAAACATGCCCCCGGAAAATCGCGATTTTCCAAAAAAAGGACCCCGAACCCGATTCTGAGATAACCTACTGGGGACGCTCCTAGTGACCTGACGGACGCACCCAAGAAGTTTCAGAGCCCTCGGGCTACGTTTTGTGGAGTTACGGCCAGTTTAATGAGAGGCTAAATACAGGCTTAATTTCCTACGAAAACATGCCCGTGGAAAATCGCGATTTTCCGAAAAAAGGACCCCGAACCCGATTCTGAGATAACCCACTGGGGACGCTCCTAGTGACCTGACGGACGCACCCTAGGAGTTTCAGAGCCCTCGGGCTACGTTTTGTGGAGTTACGGCCAGTTTAATGAGAGGCTAAATACAGGCTTGATTTCCTATTAAAACATGCCCGCGGAAAATCGCAATTTTCCGAAAAAAGGACCCCGAACCCGATTCTGAGATAACCCACTGGGGACGCTCCTAGTGACCTGACGGACGCACCCAAGAAGTTTCAGAGCCCTCGGGCTACGTTTTGTGGAGTTACGGCCAGTTTAATGAGAGGCTAAATACAGGCTTAATTTCCTACGAAAACATGCCCGCGGAAAATCGTGATTTTCCGAAAAAAGGACCCCGAACCCGATTCTGAGATAACCCACTGGGGACGCTCCTAGTGACCTGACGGACGCACCCAAGAAGTTTCAGAGCCCTCGGGCTACGTTTTGTGGAGTTACGGCCAGTTTAATGAGAGGCTAAATACAGGCTTAATTTCCTATTAAAACATGCCCGCGGAAAATCGCAATTTTCCGAAAAAAGGACCCCGAACCCGATTCTGAGATAACCCACTGGGGACGCTCCTAGTGACCTGACGGACGCACCCTAGAAGTTTCAGAGCCCTCCGGCTACGTTTTGTGGAGTTACGGCCAGTTTAATGAGAGGCTAAATACAGGCTTGATTTCCTATTAAAACATGCCCGCGGAAAATCGCAATTTTCCGAAAAAAGGACCCCGAACCCGATTCTGAGATAACCCACTGGGGACGCTCCTAGTGACCTGACGGACGCACCCTAGAAGTTTCAGAGCCCTCGGGCTACGTTTTGTGGAGTTACGGCCAGTTTAATGAGAGGCTAAATACAGGCTTGATTTCCTATTAAAACATGCCCGCGGAAAATCGCGATTTTCCAAAAAAAGGACCCCGAACCCGATTCTGAGATAACCCACTGGGGACGCTCCTAGTGACCTGACGGACGCACCCAAGAAGTTTCAGAGCCCTCGGGCTACGTTTTGTGGAGTTACGGCCAGTTTACTGAGAGGCTAAATACAGGCTTAATTTCCTATTAAAACATGCCCGCGGAAAATCGCGATTTTCCGAAAAAAGGACCCCGAACCCGATTCTGAGATAACCCACTGGGGACACTCCTAGTGACCTGACGGACGCACCCAACAAGTTTCAGAGCCCTCGGGCTACGTTTTGTGGAGTTACGGCCAGTTTAATGAGAGGCTAAATACAGGCTTGATTTCCTATTAAAACATGCCCGCGGAAAATCGCGATTTTCCGAAAAAAGGACCCCGAACCCGATTCTGAGATAACCCACTGGGGACGCTCCTAGTGACCTGACGGACGCACCCAAGAAGTTTCAGAGCCCTCGGGCTACGTTTTGTGGAGTTACGGCCAGTTTAATGAGAGGCTAAATACAGGCTTAATTTCCTATTAAAACATGCCCGCGGAAAATCGCGATTTTCAGAAAAAAGGACCCCAAACCCGATTCTGAGATAACCCACTGGGGACGCTCCTAGTGACCTGACGGACGCACCCAAGAAGTTTCAGAGCCCTCGGGCTACGTTTTGTGGAGTTACGGCCAGTTTACTGAGAGGCTAAATACAGGCTTAATTTCCTACGAAAACATGCCCGCGGAAAATCGCGATTTTCCGAAAAAAGGACCCCGAACCCGATTCTGAGATAACCCACTGGGGACGCTCCTAGTGACCTGATGGACGCACCCAAGAAGTTTCAGAGCCCTCGGGCTACGTTTTGTGGAGTTACAGCCAGTTTAATGAGAGGCTAAATACAGGCTTAATTTCCTATGAAAACATGCCCGCGGAAAATCGCGATTTTCAGAAAAAAGGACCACAAACCCGATTCTGAGATAACCCACTGGGGACGCTCCTAGTGACCTGACGGACGCACCCTAGAAGTTTCAGAGCCCTCGGGCTACGTTTTGTGGAGTTACGGCCAGTTTAATGAGAGGCTAAATACAGGCTTAATTTCCTATTAAAACATGCCCGCGGAAAATCGCGATTTTCAGAAAAAAGGACCCCAAACCCGATTCTGAGATAACCCACTGGGGACGCTCCTAGTGACCTGACGGACGCACCCAAGAAGTTTCAGAGCCCTCGGGCTACGTTTTGTGGAGTTACGGCCAGTTTAATGAGAGGCTAAATACAGGCTTAATTTCCTATGAAAACATGCCCGCGGAAAATCGCGATTTTCCGAAAAAAGGACCCCGAACCCGATTCTGAGATAACCCACTGGGGACGCTCCTAGTGACCTGACGGACGCACCCAAGAAGTTTCAGAGCCCTCGGGCTACGTTTTGTGGAGTTACAGCCAGTTTAATGAGAGGCTAAATACAGGCTTAATTTCCTACGAAAACATGCCCACGGAAAATCGTGATTTTCCGAAAAAAGGACCCCGAACCCGATTCTGAGATAACCCACTGGGGACGCTCCTAGTGACCTGACGGACGCACCAAAGAAGTTTCAGAGCCCTCGGGCTACGTTTTGTGGAGTTACGGCCAGTTTAATGAGAGGCTAAATACAGGCTTAATTTCCTACGAAAACATGCCCGCGGAAAATCGCGATTTTCCGAAAAAAGGACCCCGAACCCGATTCTGAGATAACCCACTGGGGACGCTCCTAGTGACCTGACGGATGCACCCAAGAAGTTTCAGAGCCCTCGGGCTACGTTTTGTGGAGTTATGGCCAGTTTAATGAGAGGCTAAATACAGGCTTAATTTCCTACGAAAACATGCCCACGGAAAATCGCGATTTTCCGAAAAAAGGACCCCGAACCCGATTCTGAGATAACCCACTGGGGACGCTCCTAGTGACCTGACGGACGCACCAAAGAAGTTTCAGAGCCCTCGGGCTACGTTTTGTGGATTTACGGCCAGTTTAATGAGAGGCTAAATACAGGCTTAATTTCCTACGAAAACATGCCCACGGAAAATCGCGATTTTCCGAAAAAAGGACCCCGAACCCGATTCTGAGATAACCCACTGGGGACGCTCCTAGTGACCTGACGGATGCACCCAAGAAGTTTCAGAGCCCTCGGGCTACGTTTTGTGGAGTTATGGCCAGTTTAATGAGAGGCTAAATACAGGCTTAATTTCCTATGAAAACATGCCCGCGGAAAATCGCGATTTTCCGAAAAAAGGACCCCGAACCCGATTCTGAGATAACCTACTGGGGAGGCTCCTAGTGACCTGACGGACGCACCCTAGAAGTTTCAGAGCCCTCGGGCTACGTTTTGTGGAGTTACGGCCAGTTTAATGAGAGGCTAAATACAGGCTTGATTTCCTATTAAAACATGCCCGCGGAAAATCGCGATTTTCCGAAAAAAGGACCCCGAACCCGATTCTGAGATAACCCACTGGGGACGCTCCTAGTGACCTGACGGACGCACCCAAGAAGTTTCAGATCCCTCGGGCTACGTTTTGTGGAGTTATGGCCAGTTTAATGAGAGGCTAAATACAGGCTTAATTTCCTATGAAAACATGCCCACGGAAAATCGCGATTTTCCGAAAAAAGGACCCCGAACCCGATTCTGAGATAACCCACTGGGGACGCTCCTAGTGACCTGACGGACGCACCCTAGAAGTTTCAGAGCCCTCGGGCTACGTTTTGTGGAGTTACAGCCAGTTTAATTAGAGGCTAAATATAGGCTTAATTTCCTATTAAAACATGCCCACGGAAAATCGCGATTTTCCGAAAAAAGGACCCCAAACCCGATTCTGAGATAACCCACTGGGGACGCTCCTAGTGACCTGACGGACGCACCCAAGAAGTTTCAGAGCCCTCGGGCTACGTTTTGTGGAGTTACGGCCAGTTTAATGAGAGGCTAAATACAGGCTTAATTTCCTATTTAAACATGCCCGCGGAAAATCACGATTTTCCGAAAAAAGGACCCCGAACCCGATTCTGAGATAACCCACTGGGGACGCTCCTAGTGACCTGACGGATGCACCCAAGAAGTTTCAGAGCCCTCGGGCTACGTTTTGTGGAGTTATGGCCAGTTTAATGAGAGGCTAAATACAGGCTTAATTTCCTATGAAAACATGCCCGCGGAAAATCGCGATTTTCCGAAAAAAGGACCCCGAACCCGATTCTGAGATAACCTACTGGGGAGGCTCCTAGTGACCTGACGGACGCACCCTAGAAGTTTCAGAGCCCTCGGGCTACGTTTTGTGGAGTTACGGCCAGTTTAATGAGAGGCTAAATACAGGCTTGATTTCCTATTAAAACATGCCCGCAGAAAATCGCGATTTTCCGAAAAAAGGACCCCGAACCCGATTCTGAGATAACCCACTGGGGACGCTCCTAGTGACCTGACGGACGCACCCAAGAAGTTTCAGAGCCCTCGGGCTACGTTTTGTGGAGTTATGGCCAGTTTAATGAGAGGCTAAATACAGGCTTAATTTCCTATGAAAACATTCCCGCGGAAAATCGCGATTTTCCGAAAAAAGGACCCCGAACCCGATTCTGAGATAACCCACTGGGGACGCTCCTAGTGACCTGACGGACGCACCCTAGAAGTTTCAGAGCCCTCGGGCTACGTTTTGTGGAGTTACAGCCAGTTTAATTAGAGGCTAAATATAGGCTTAATTTCCTATTAAAACATGCCCGCGGAAAATCGCGATTTTCCGAAAAAAGGACCCCAAACCCGATTCTGAGATAACCCACTGGGGACGCTCCTAGTGACCTGACGGACGCACCCAAGAAGTTTCAGAGCCCTCGGGCTACGTTTTGTGGAGTTACGGCCAGTTTAATGAGAGGCTAAATACAGGCTTAATTTCCTATTAAAACATGCCCGCGGAAAATCACGATTTTCCGAAAAAAGGACCCCGAACCCGATTCTGAGATAACCCACTGGGGACGCTCCTAGTGACCTGACGGACGCACCCAAGAAATTTCAGAGCCCTCGGGCTACGTTTTGTGGAGTTATGGCCAGTTTAATGAGAGGCTAAATACAGGCTTAATTTCCTATGAAAACATGCCCGCGGAAAATCGCGATTTTCCGAAAAAAGGACCCCGAACCCGATTCTGAGATAACCCACTGGGGACGCTCCTAGTGACCTGACGGACGCACCCTAGAAGTTTCAGAGCCCTCGGGCTACGTTTTGTGGAGTTACAGCCAGTTTAATGAGAGGCTAAATATAGGCTTAATTTCCTATTAAAACATGCCCGCGGAAAATCGCGATTTTCCGAAAAAAGGACCCCAAACCCGATTCTGAGATAACCCACTGGGGACGCTCCTAGTGACCTGACGGACGCACCCTAGAAGTTTCAGAGCCCTCAGGCTACGTTTTGTGGAGTTACAGCCAGTTTAATGAGAGGCTAATTATAGGCTTAATTTCCTATTAAAACATGCCCGCGGAAAATCGCGATTTTCCGAAAAAAGGACCCCGAACCCGATTCTGAGATAACCCACTGGGGACGCTCCTAGTGACCTGACGGACGCACCCAAGAAGTTTCAGAGCCCTCGGGCTACGTTTTGTGGAGTTATGGCCAGTTTAATGAGAGGCTAAATACAGGCTTAATTTCCTAAGAAAACATGCCCGCGGAAAATCGCGATTTTCCGAAAAAAGGACCCCGAACCCGATTCTGAGATAACCCACTGGGGACGCTCCTAGTGACCTGACGGACGCACCCAAGAAGTTTCAGAGCCCTCGGGCTACGTTTTGTGGAGTTACGGCCAGTTTAATGAGAGGCTAAATACAGGCTTAATTTCCTACGAAAACATGCCCGCGGAAAATCGCGATTTTCCGAAAAAAGGACCCCAAACCCGATTCTGAGATAACCCACTGGGGACGCTCCTAGTGACCTGACGGACGCACCCAAGAAGTTTCAGAGCCCTCGGGCTACGTTTTGTGGAGTTATGGCCAGTTTAATGAGAGGCTAAATACAGGCTTAATTTCCTACGAAAACATGCCCGCGGAAAAATTGCGATTTTCCGAAAAAAGGACCCCGAACCCGATTCTGAGATAACCCACTGGGGACGCTCTTAGTGACCTGACGGACGCACCCTAGAAGTTTCAGAGCCCTCGGGCTACGTTTTGTGGAGTTACAGCCAGTTTAATGAGAGGCTAAATACAGGTTTAATTTCCTATTAAAACATGCCCGCGGAAAATCGCGATTTTCCGAAAAAAGGACCCCGAACCCGATTCTGAGATAACCCACTGGGGACGCTCCTAGTGACCTGACGGACGCACCCAAGAAGTTTCAGAGCCCTCGGGCTACGTTTTGTGGAGTTACGGCCAGTTTAATGAGAGGCTAAATACAGGCTTAATTTCCTACGAAAACATGCCCGCGGAAAATCGCGATTTTCCGAAAAAAGGACCCCGAACCCGATTCTGAGATAACCCACTGGGGACGCTCCTAGTGACCTGACAGACGCACCCTAGAAGTTTCAGAGCCCTCGGGCTACGTTTTGTGGAGTTACGGCCAGTTTAATGAGAGGCTAAATATAGGCTTAATTTCCTATTAAAACATGCCCGCGGAAAATCGCGATTTTCCGAAAAAAGGACCCCGAACCCGATTCTGAGATAACCCACTGGGGACGCTCCTAGTGACCTGACGGACGCACCCAAGAAGTTTCAGAGCCCTCGGGCTACGTTTTGTGGAGTTACGGCCAGTTTAATGAGAGGCTAAATACAGGCTTAATTTCCTATTAAAACATGCCCGCGGAAAATCGTGACTTTCCGAAAAAAGGACCCCGAACCCGATTCTGAGATAACCCACTGGGGACGCTCCTAGTGACCTGACGGACGCACCCAAGAAGTTTCAGAGCCCTCGGGCTACGTTTTGTGGAGTTACGGCCAGTTTAATGAGAGGCTAAATACAGGCTTGATTTCCTATTAAAACATGCCCGCGGAAAATCGCGATTTTCCGAAAAAAGGACCCCGAACCCGATTCTGAGATAACCCACTGGGGACGCTCCTAGTGACCTGACGGACGCACCCAAGAAGTTTCAGAGCCCTCGGGCTACGTTTTGTGGAGTTACGGCCAGTTTAATGAGAGGCTAAATACAGGCATAATTTCCTACGAAAACATGCCCGCGGAAAATCGCAATTTTCCGAAAAAAGGACCCCGAACCCGATTCTGAGATAGCCCACTGGGGACGCTCCTAGTGACCTGACGGACGCACCCAAGAAGTTTCAGAGCCCTCGGGCTACGTTTTGTGGAGTTACGGCCAGTTTAATGAGAGGCTAAATACAGGCTTAATTTCCTATTAAAACATGCCCGCGGAAAATCGCGATTTTCCGAAAAAAGGACCCCGAACCCGATTCTGAGATAACCCACTGGGGACGCTCCTAGTGACCTGACGGACGCACCCAAGAAGTTTCAGAGCCCTCGGGCTACGTTTTGTGGAGTTACGGCCAGTTTACTGAGAGGCTAAATACAGGCTTAATTTCCTATGAAAACATGCCCGCGGAAAATCGCGATTTTCTGAAAAAAGGACCCCGAACCCGATTCTGAGATAACCCACTGGGGACGCTCCTAGTGACCTGATGGACGCACCCAAGAAGTTTCAGAGCCCTCGGGCTACGTTTTGTGGAGTTACGGCCAGTTTAATGAGAGGCTAAATACAGGCTTAATTTCCTATTAAAACATGCCCGCGGAAAATCGCGATTTTCCGAAAAAAGGACCCCGAACCCGATTCTGAGATAACCCACTGGGGACGCTCCTAGTGACCTGACGGACGCACCCAAGAAGTTTCAGAGCCCTCGGGCTACGTTTTGTGGAGTTATGGCCAGTTTAATGAGAGGCTAAATACAGGCTTAATTTCCTATGAAAACATGCCCGCGGAAAATCGCGATTTTCCGAAAAAAGGACCCCGAACCCGATTCTGAGATAACCCACTGGGGACGCTCCTAGTGACCTGACGGACGCACCCAAGAAGTTTCAGAGCCCTCGGGCTACGTTTTGTGGAGTTACGGCCAGTTTAATGAGAGGCTAAATACAGGCTTAATTTCCTATGAAAACATGCCCGCGGAAAATCGCGATTTTCCGAAAAAAGGACCCCGAACCCGATTCTGAGATAACCCACTGGGGACGCTCCTAGTGACCTGACGGACGCACCCAAGAAGTTTCAGAGCCCTCGGGCTACGTTTTGTGGAGTTATGGCCAGTTTAATGAGAGGCTAAATACAGGCTTAATTTCCTATGAAAACATGCCCGCGGAAAATCGCGATTTTCCGAAAAAAGGACCCCGAACCCGATTCTGAGATAACCCACTGGGGACGCTCCTAGTGACCTGACGGACCCACCCTAGGAGTTTCAGAGCCCTCGGGCTACGTTTTGTGGAGTTACGGCCAGTTTAATGAGAGGCTAAATACAGGCTTGATTTCCTATTAAAACATGCCCGCGGAAAATTGCAATTTTCCGAAAAAAGGACCCCGAACCCGATTCTGAGATAACCCACTGGGGATGCTCCTAGTGACCTGACGGACGCACCCTAGAAGTTTCAGAGCCCTCGGGCTACGTTTTGTGGAGTTACGGCCAGTTTAATGAGAGGCTAAATACAGGCTTGATTTCCTATTAAAACATGCCCGCGGAAAATCGCGATTTTCCGAAAAAAGGACCCCGAACCCGATTCTGAGATAACCCACTGGGGACGCTCCTAGTGACCTGACGGACGCACCCAAGAAGTTTCAGAGCCCTCGGGCTACGTTTTGTGGAGTTACGGCCAGTTTAATGAGAGGCTAAATACAGGCTTAATTTCCTATTAAAACATGCCTGCGGAAAATCGAGATTTTCCAAAAAAAGGACCCCGAACCCGATTCTGAGATAACCCACTGGGGACGCTCCTAGTGACCTGACGGACGCACCCAAGAAGTTTCAGAGCCCTCGGGCTACGTTTTGTGGAGTTACCGCCAGTTTACTGAGAGGCTAAATACAGGCTTAATTTCCTACGAAAACATGCCCGCGGAAAATCGCGATTTTCCGAAAAAAGGACCCCGAACCCGATTCTGAGATAACCCACTGGGGACGCTCCTAGTGACCTGACGGACGCACCCAAGAAGTTTCAGAGCCCTCGGGCTACGTTTTGTGGAGTTACGGCCAGTTTGCTGAGAGGCTAAATACAGGCTTAATTTCCTACGAAAACATGCCCGCGGAAAATCGCGATTTTCCGAAAAAAGGACCCCGAACCCGATTCTGAGATAACCCACTGGGGACGCTCCTAGTGACCTGACGGACGCACCCAAGAAGTTTCAGAGCCCTCGGGCTACGTTTTGTGGAGTTATGGCCAGTTTAATGAGAGGCTAAATACAGGCTTAATTTCCTATTAAAACATGCCCGCGGAAAATCGTGACTTTCCGAAAAAAGGACCCCGAACCCGATTCTGAGATAACCCACTGGGGACACTCCTAGTGACCTGACGGACGCACCCAAGAAGTTTCAGAGCCCTCGGGCTACGTTTTGTGGAGTTACGGCCAGTTTAATGAGAGGCTAAATACAGGCTTGATTTCCTATTAAAACATGCCCGCGGAAAATCGCAATTTTCCGAAAAAAGGACCCCGAACCCGATTCTGAGATAACCCACTGGGGACACTCCTAGTGACCTGACGGACGCACCCAAGAAGTTTCAGAGCCCTCGGGCTACGTTTTGTGGAGTTACGGCCAGTTTAATGAGAGGCTAAATACAGGCTTGATTTCCTATTAAAACATGCCCGCGGAAAATCGCGATTTTCCGAAAAAAGGACCCCGAACCCGATTCTGAGATAACCCACTGGGGACGCTCCTAGTGACCTGACGGACGCACCCAAGAAGTTTCAGAGCCCTCGGGCTACGTTTTGTGGAGTTACGGCCAGTTTAATGAGAGGCTAAATACAGGCTTAATTTCCCACGAAAACATGCCCGCGGAAAATCGCAATTTTCCGAAAAAAGGACCCCGAACCCGATTCTGAGATAACCCACTGGGGACGCTCCTAGTGACCTGACGGACGCACCCTAGAAGTTTCAGAGCCCTCGGGCTACGTTTTGTGGAGTTACGGCCAGTTTAATGAGAGGCTAAATACAGGCTTGATTTCCTATTAAAACATGCCCGCGGAAAATCGCAATTTTCCGAAAAAAGGACCCCGAACCCGATTCTGAGATAACCCACTGGGGACGCTCCTAGTGACCTGACGGACGCACCCAAGAAGTTTCAGAGCCCTCGGGCTACGTTTTGTGGAGTTACGGCCAGTTTAATGAGAGGCTAAATACAGGCTTAATTTCCTACGAAAACATGCCCGCGGAAAATCGTGATTTTCCGAAAAAAGGACCCCGAACCCGATTCTGAGATAACCCACTGGGGACGCTCCTAGTGACCTGACGGACGCACCCAAGAAGTTTCAGAGCCCTCGGGCTACGTTTTGTGGAGTTACGGCCAGTTTAATGAGAGGCTAAATACAGGCTTAATTTCCTACGAAAACATGCCCGCGGAAAATCGTGATTTTCCGAAAAAAGGACCCCGAACCCGATTCTGAGATAACCCACTGGGGACGCTCCTAGTGACCTGACGGACGCACCCAAGAAGTTTCAGAGCCCTCGGGCTACGTTTTGTGGAGTTACGGCCAGTTTAATGAGAGGCTAAATACAGGCTTAATTTCCTATTAAAACATGCCCGCGGAAAATCGCAATTTTCCGAAAAAAGGACCCCGAACCCGATTCTGAGATAACCCACTGGGGACGCTCCTAGTGACCTGACGGACGCACCCTAGAAGTTTCAGAGCCCTCCGGCTACGTTTTGTGGAGTTACGGCCAGTTTAATGAGAGGCTAAATACAGGCTTGATTTCCTATTAAAACATGCCCGCGGAAAATCGCAATTTTCCGAAAAAAGGACCCCGAACCCGATTCTGAGATAACCCACTGGGGACGCTCCTAGTGACCTGACGGACGCACCCTAGAAGTTTCAGAGCCCTCCGGCTACGTTTTGTGGAGTTACGGCCAGTTTAATGAGAGGCTAAATACAGGCTTAATTTCCTATTAAAACATGCCCGCGGAAAATCGCAATTTTCCGAAAAAAGGACCCCGAACCCGATTCTGAGATAACCCACTGGGGACGCTCCTAGTGACCTGACGGACGCACCCAAGAAGTTTCAGAGCCCTCGGGCTACGTTTTGTGGAGTTACGGCCAGTTTAATGAGAGGCTAAATACAGGCTTAATTTCCTATTAAAACATGCCCGCGGAAAATCGCGATTTTCCAAAAAAAGGACCCCGAACCCGATTCTGAGATAACCCACTGGGGACGCTCCTAGTGACCTGACGGACGCACCCAAGAAGTTTCAGAGCCCTCGGGCTACGTTTTGTGGAGTTACGGCCAGTTTACTGAGAGGCTAAATACAGGCTTAATTTACTATTAAAACATGCCCGCGGAAAATCGCGATTTTCCGAAAAAAGGACCCCGAACCCGATTCTGAGATAACCCACTGGGGACGCTCCTAGTGACCTGACGGACGCACCCAAGAAGTTTCAGAGCCCTCGGGCTACGTTTTGTGGAGTTACGGCCAGTTTAATGAGAGGCTAAATACAGGCTTAATTTCCTATGAAAACATGCCCGCGGAAAATCGCGATTTTCCGAAAAAAGGACCCCGAACCCGATTCTGAGATAACCCACTGGGGACGCTCCTAGTGACCAGACGGACGCACCCAAGAAGTTTCAGAGCCCTCGGGCTACGTTTTGTGGAGTTACGGCCAGTTTAATGAGAGGCTAAATACAGGCTTAATTTCCTATGAAAACATGCCCGCGGAAAATCGCGATTTTCCGAAAAAAGGACCCCGAACCCGATTCTGAGATAACCCACTGGGGACGCTCCTAGTGACCTGACGGACGCACCCAAGAAGTTTCAGAGCACTCGGGCTACGTTTTGTGGAGTTACGGCCAGTTTAATGAGAGGCTAAATACAGGCTTAATTTCCTATTAAAACATGCCTGCGGAAAATCGCGATTTTCCAAAAAAAGGACCCCGAACCCGATTCTGAGATAACCCACTGGGGACGCTCCTAGTGACCTGACGGACGCACCCAAGAAGTTTCAGAGCCCTCGGGCTACGTTTTGTGGAGTTACCGCCAGTTTACTGAGAGGCTAAATACAGGCTTAATTTCCTACCAAAACATGCCCGCGGAAAATCGCGATTTTCCGAAAAAAGGACCCCGAACCCGATTCTGAGATAACCCACTGGGGACGCTCCTAGTGACCTGACGGACGCACCCAAGAAGTTTCAGAGCCCTCGGGCTACGTTTTGTGGAGTTACGGCCAGTTTGCTGAGAGGCTAAATACAGGCTTAATTTCCTACGAAAACATGCCCGCGGAAAATCGCGATTTTCCGAAAAAAGGACCCCGAACCCGATTCTGAGATAACCCACTGGGGACGCTCCTAGAGACCTGACGGACGCACCCAAGAAGTTTCAGAGCCCTCGGGCTACGTTTTGTGGAGTTATGGCCAGTTTAATGAGAGGCTAAATACAGGCTTAATTTCCTATTAAAACATGCCCGCGGAAAATCGCGATTTTCCGAAAAAAGGACCCCGAACCTGATTCTGAGATAACCCACTGGGGACGCTCCTAGTGACCTGACGGACGCACCCAAGAAGTTTCAGAGCCCTCGGGCTACGTTTTGTGGAGTTACGGCCAGTTTAATGAGAGGCTAAATACAGGCTTGATTTCCTATTAAAACATGCCCGCGGAAAATCGCGATTTTCCGAAAAAAGGACCCCGAACCCGATTCTGAGATAACCCACTGGGGACGCTCCTAGTGACCTGACGGACGCACCCAAGAAGTTTCAGAGCCCTCGGGCTACGTTTTGTGGAGTTACGGCCAGTTTAATGAGAGGCTAAATACAGGCTTAATTTCCTACGAAAACATGCCCGCGGAAAATCGCAATTTTCCGAAAAAAGGACCCCGAACCCGATTCTGAGATAACCCACTGGGGACGCTCCTAGTGACCTGACGGACGCACCAAAGAAGTTTCAGAGCCCTCGGGCTACGTTTTGTGGAGTTACGGCCAGTTTAATGAGAGGCTAAATACAGGCTTAATTTCCTACGAAAACATGCCCGCGGAAAATCGCGATTTTCAGAAAAAAGGACCCCAAACCCGATTCTGAGATAACCCACTGGGGACGCTCCTAGTGACCTGACGGACGCACCCTAGAAGTTTCAGAGCCCTCGGGCTACGTTTTGTGGAGTTACGGCCAGTTTAATGAGAGGCTAAATACAGGCTGCATTTCCTATTAAAACATGCCCGCGGAAAATCGCGATTTTCCGAAAAAAGGACCCCGAACCCGATTCTGAGATAACCCACTGGGGACGCTCCTAGTGACCTGACGGACGCACCCAAGAAGTTTCAGAGCCCTCGGGCTACGTTTTGTGGAGTTACGGCCAGTTTAATGAGAGGCTAAATACAGGCTTGATTTCCTATTAAAACATGCCCGCGGAAAATCGCGATTTTCCGAAAAAAGGACCCCGAACCCGATTCTGAGATAACCCACTGGGGACGCTCCTAGTGACCTGACGGACGCACCCAAGAAGTTTCAGAGCCCTCGGGCTACGTTTTGTGGAGTTACGGCCAGTTTAATGAGAGGCTAAATACAGGCTTAATTTCCTATGAAAACATGCCCGCGGAAAATCGCAATTTTCCGAAAAAAGGACCCCGAACCCGATTCTGAGATAACCCACTGGGGACGCTCCTAGTGACCTGACAGACGCACCCAAGAAGTTTCAGAGCACTCGGGCTACGTTTTGTGGAGTTACGGCCAGTTTAATGAGAGGCTAAATACAGGCTTAATTTCCTATTAAAACATGCCCGTGGAAAATCGCGATTTTTCGAAAAAAGGACCCCGAACCCAATTCTGAGATAACCCACTGGGGACGCTCCTAGTGACCTGACGGACGCACCCTAGGAGTTTCAGAGCCCTCGGGCTACGTTTTGTGGAGTTACGGCCAGTTTAATGAGAGGCTAAATACAGGCTTGATTTCCTATTAAAACATGCCCGCGGAAAATCGCAATTTTCCGAAAAAAGGACCCCGAACCCGATTCTGAGATAACCCACTGGGGACGCTCCTAGTGACCTGACGGACGCACCCAAGAAGTTTCAGAGCCCTCGGGCTACGTTTTGTGGAGTTACGGCCAGTTTAATGAGAGGCTAAATACAGGCTTAATTTCCTACGAAAACATGCCCGCGGAAAATCGTGATTTTCCGAAAAAAGGACCCCGAACCCGATTCTGAGATAACCCACTGGGGACGCTCCTAGTGACCTGACGGACGCACCCAAGAAGTTTCAGAGCCCTCGGGCTACGTTTTGTGGAGTTACGGCCAGTTTAATGAGAGGCTAAATACAGGCTTAATTTCCTATTAAAACATGCCCGCGGAAAATCGCAATTTTCCGAAAAAAGGACCTTGAACCCGATTCTGAGATAACCCACTGGGGACGCTCCTAGTGACCTGACGGACGCACCCTAGAAGTTTCAGAGCCCTCCGGCTACGTTTTGTGGAGTTACGGCCAGTTTAATGAGAGGCTAAATACAGGCTTGATTTCCTATTAAAACATGCCCGCGGAAAATCGCGATTTTCCGAAAAAAGGACCCCGAACCCAATTCTGAGATAACCCACTGGGGACGCTCCTAGTGACCTGACGGACGCACCCAAGAAGTTTCAGAGCCCTCGGGCTACATTTTGTGGAGTTACGGCCAGTTTAATGAGAGGCTAAATACAGGCTTAATTTCCTATTAAAACATGCCCGCGGAAAATCGCGATTTTCCAAAAAAAGGACCCCGAACCCGATTCTGAGATAACCCACTGGGGACGCTCCTAGTGACCTGACGGACGCACCCAAGAAGTTTCAGAGCCCTCGGGCTACGTTTTGTGGAGTTACGGCCAGTTTAATGAGAGGCTAAATACAGGCTTAATTTCCTACGAAAACATGCCCGCGGAAAATCGCGATTCTCAGAAAAAAGGACCCCGAACCCGATTCTGAGATAACCCACTGGGGACGCTCCTAGTGACCTGACGGACGCACCAAAGAAGTTTCAGAGCCCTCGGGCTACGTTTTGTGGAGTTACGGCCAGTTTACTGAGAGGCTAAATACAGGCTTAATTTCCTACGAAAACATGCCCGCGGAAAATCGCAATTTTCCGAAAAAAGGACCCCGAACCCGATTCTGAGATAACCCACTGGGGACGCTCCTAGTGACCTGACGGACGCACCCAAGAAGTTTCAGAGCCCTCGGGCTACGTTTTGTGGAGTTATGGCCAGTTTAATGAGAGGCTAAATACAGGCTTAATTTCCTATGAAAACATGCCCGCGGAAAATCGCGATTTTCCGAAAAAAGGACCCCGAACCCGATTCTGAGATAACCCACTGGGGACGCTCCTAGTGACCTGACGGACGCACCCAAGAAGTTTCAGAGCCCTCGGGCTACGTTTTGTGGAGTTACGGCCAGTTTAATGAGAGGCTAAATACAGGCTTAATTTCCTATTAAAAAATGCCCGCGGAAAATCGCGATTTTCCGAAAAAAGGACCCCGAACCCGATTCTGAGATAACCCACTGGGGACGCTCCTAGTGACCTGACGGACGCACCCAAGAAGTTTCAGAGCCCTCGGGCTAGGTTTTGTGGAGTTACGGCCAGTTTAATGAGAGGCTAAATACAGGCTTGATTTCCTATTAAAACATGCCCGCGGAAAATCGCGATTTTCCGAAAAAAGGACCCCGAACCCGATTCTGAGATAACCCACTGGGGACGCTCCTAGTGACCTGACGGACGCACCCAAGAAGTTTCAGAGCCCTCGGGCTACGTTTTGTGGAGTTACGGCCAGTTTAATGAGAGGCTAAATACAGGCTTAATTTCCTACGAAAACATGCCCGCGGAAAATCGCAATTTTCCGAAAAAAAGACCCCGAACCCGATTCTGAGATAACCCACTGGGGACGCTCCTAGTGACCTGACGGACGCACCAAAGAAGTTTCAGAGCCCTCGGGCTACGTTTTGTGGAGTTACGGCCAGTTTAATGAGAGGCTAAATACAGGCTTAATTTCCTACGAAAACATGCCCGCGGAAAATCGCGATTTTCAGAAAAAAGGACCCCAAACCCGATTCTGAGATAACCCACTGGGGACGCTCCTAGTGACCTGACGGACGCACCAAAGAAGTTTCAGAGCCCTCGGGCTACGTTTTGTGGAGTTACGGCCAGTTTACTGAGAGGCTAAATACAGGCTTAATTTCCTACGAAAACATGCCCGCGGAAAATCGCAATTTTCCGAAAAAAGGACCCCGAACCCGATTCTGAGATAACCCACTGGGGACGCTCCTAGTGACCTGACGGACGCACCCAAGAAGTTTCAGAGCCCTCGGGCTACGTTTTGTGGAGTTATGGCCAGTTTAATGAGAGGCTAAATACAGGCTTAATTTCCTATGAAAACATGCCCGCGGAAAATCGCGATTTTCCGAAAAAAGGACCCCGAACCCGATTCTGAGATAACCCACTGGGGACGCTCCTAGTGACCTGACGGACGCACCCAAGAAGTTTCAGAGCCCTCGGGCTACGTTTTGTGGAGTTACGGCCAGTTTAATGAGAGGCTAAATACAGGCTTAATTTCCTATTAAAAAATGCCCGCGGAAAATCGCGATTTTCCGAAAAAAGGACCCCGAACCCGATTCTGAGATAACCCACTGGGGACGCTCCTAGTGACCTGACGGACGCACCCAAGAAGTTTCAGAGCCCTCGGGCTAGGTTTTGTGGAGTTACGGCCAGTTTAATGAGAGGCTAAATACAGGCTTGATTTCCTATTAAAACATGCCCGCGGAAAATCGCGATTTTCCGAAAAAAGGACCCCGAACCCGATTCTGAGATAACCCACTGGGGACGCTCCTAGTGACCTGACGGACGCACCCAAGAAGTTTCAGAGCCCTCGGGCTACGTTTTGTGGAGTTACGGCCAGTTTAATGAGAGGCTAAATACAGGCTTAATTTCCTACGAAAACATGCCCGCGGAAAATCGCAATTTTCCGAAAAAAAGACCCCGAACCCGATTCTGAGATAACCCACTGGGGACGCTCCTAGTGACCTGACGGACGCACCAAAGAAGTTTCAGAGCCCTCGGGCTACGTTTTGTGGAGTTACGGCCAGTTTAATGAGAGGCTAAATACAGGCTTAATTTCCTACGAAAACATGCCCGCGGAAAATCGCGATTTTCAGAAAAAAGGACCCCAAACCCGATTCTGAGATAACCCACTGGGGACGCTCTTAGTGACCTGACGGATGCACCCAAGAAGTTTCAGAGCCCTCGGGCTACGTTTTGTGGAGTTATGGCCAGTTTAATGAGAGGCTAAATACAGGCTTAATTTCCTACGAAAAAATGCCCACGGAAAATCGTGATTTTCCGAAAAAAGGACCCCGAACCCGATTCTGAGATAACCCACTGGGGACGCTCCTAGTGACCTGACGGACGCACCCTAGAAGTTTCAGAGCCCTCGGGCTACGTTTTGTGGAGTTACAGCCAGTTTAATTAGAGGCTAAATATAGGCTTAATTTCCTATTAAAACATGCCCGCGGAAAATCGCGATTTTCCGAAAAAAGGACCCCAAACCCGATTCTGAGATAACCCACTGGGGACGCTCCTAGTGACCTGACGGACGCACCCAAGAAGTTTCAGAGCCCTCGGGCTACGTTTTGTGGAGTTACGGCCAGTTTAATGAGAGGCTAAATACAGGCTTAATTTCCTATTAAAACATGCCCGCGGAAAATCACGATTTTCCGAAAAAAGGACCCCGAACCCGATTCTGAGATAACCCATTGGGGACGCTCCTAGTGACCTGACGGACGCACCCAAGAAATTTCAGAGCCCTCGGGCTACGTTTTGTGGAGTTATGGCCAGTTTAATGAGAGGCTAAATACAGGCTTAATTTCCTATGAAAACATGCCCGCGGAAAATCGCGATTTTCCGAAAAAAGGACCCCGAACCCGATTCTGAGATAACCCACTGGGGACGCTCCTAGTGACCTGACGGACGCACCCTAGAAGTTTCAGAGCCCTCGGGCTACGTTTTGTGGAGTTACAGCCAGTTTAATGAGAGGCTAAATATAGGCTTAATTTCCTATTAAAACATGCCCGCGGAAAATCGCGATTTACCGAAAAAAGGACCCCGAACCCGATTCTGAGATAACCCACTGGGGACGCTCCTAGTGACCTGACGGACGCACCCAAGAAGTTTCAGAGCCCTCGGGCTACGTTTTGTGGAGTTACGGCCAGTTTAATGAGAGGCTAAATACAGGCTTAATTTCCTATGAAAACATGCCCGCGGAAAATCGCGATTTTCCGAAAAAAGGACCCCGAACCCGATTCTGAGATAACCCACTGGGGACGCTCCTAGTGACCTGACGGACGCACCCAAGAAGTTTCAGAGCCCTCGGGCTACGTTTTGTGGAGTTACAGCCAGTTTAATGAGAGGCTAAATACAGGCTTAATTTCCTACGAAAACATGCCCGCGGAAAATCGCGATTTTCCGAAAAAAGGACCCCGAACCCAATTCTGAGATAACCCACTGGGGACGCTCCTAGTGACCTGACGGACGCACCCAAGAAGTTTCAGAGCCCTCGGGCTACGTTTTGTGGAGTTATGGCCAGTTTAATGAGAGGCTAAATACAGGCTAAATTTCCTATGAAAACATGCCCGCGGAAAATCGCGATTTTCCGAAAAAAGGACCCCGAACCCGATTCTGAGATAACCCACTGGGGACGCTCCTAGTGACCTGACGGACGCACCCTAGAAGTTTCAGAGCCCTCGGGCTACGTTTTGTGGAGTTACAGCCAGTTTAATGAGAGGCTAAATATAGGCTTAATTTCCTATTAAAACATGCCCGCGGAAAATCGCGATTTTCCGAAAAAAGGACCCCGAACCCGATTCTGAGATAACCCACTGGGGACGCTCCTAGTGACCTGACGGACGCACCCAAGAAGTTTCAGAGCCCTCGGGCTACGTTTTGTGGAGTTACGGCCAGTTTAATGAGAGGCTAAATACAGGCTTAATTTCCTACGAAAACATGCCCCCGGAAATTCGTGATTTTCCGAAAAAAGGACCCCGAACCCGATTCTGAGATAACCCACTGGGGACGCTCCTAGTGACCTGACGGACGCACCCAAGAAGTTTCAGAGCCCTCGGGCTACGTTTTGTGGAGTTACGGCCAGTTTAATGAGAGGCTAAATACAGGCTTGATTTCCTATTAAAACATGCCCGCGGAAAATCGCGATTTTCCGAAAAAAGGACCCCGAACCCGATTCTGAGATAACCCACTGGGGACGCTCCTAGTGACCTGACGGACGCACCCAAGAAGTTTCAGAGCCCTCGGGCTACGTTTTGTGGAGTTACGGCCAGTTTAATGAGAGGCTAAATACAGGCTTAATTCTTACGAAAACATGCCCGCGGAAAATCGCGATTTTCCGAAAAAAGGACCCTGAACCCGATTCTGAGATAACCCACTGGGGACGCTCCTAGTGACCTGACGGACGCACCCAAGAAGTTTCAGAGCCCTCGGGCTACGTTTTGTGGAGTTACGGCCAGTTTAATGAGAGGCTAAATACAGGCTTAATTTCCTACGAAAACATGCCCGCGGAAAATCGCGATTTTCCGAAAAAAGGACCCCGAACCCGATTCTGAGATAACCCACTGGGGACGCTCCTAGTGACCTGACGGACGCACCCTAGAAGTTTCAGAGCCCTCGGGCTACGTTTTGTGGAGTTACGGCCAGTTTAATTAGAGGCTAAATATAGGCTTAATTTCGTATTAAAACATGCCCCCGGAAAATCGCGATTTTCCGAAAAAAGGACCCCAAACCCGATTCTGAGATAACCCACTGGGGACGCTCCTAGTGACCTGACGGACGCACCCTAGAAGTTTCAGAGCCCTCGGGCTACGTTTTGTGGAGTTACAGCCAGTTTAATGAGAGGCTAAATATAGGCTTAATTTCCTATTAAAACATGCCCGCGGAAAATCGCGATTTTCCGAAAAAAGGACCCCGAACCCAATTCTGAGATAACCCACTGGGGACGCTCCTAGTGACCTGACGGACGCACCCAAGAAGGTTCAGAGCCCTCGGGCTACGTTTTGTGGAGTTATGGCCAGTTTAATGAGAGGCTAAATACAGGCTTAATTTCCTAAGAAAACATGCCCGCGGAAAATCGCGATTTTCCGAAAAAAGGACCCCGAACCCGATTCTGAGATAACCCACTGGGGACGCTCCTAGTGACCTGACGGACGCACCCTAGAAGTTTCAGAGCCCTCGGGCTACGTTTTGTGGAGTTACAGCCAGTTTAATGAGAGGCTAAATACAGGTTTAATTTCCTATTAAAACATGCCCGCGGAAAATCGCGATTTTCCGAAAAAAGGACCCCGAACCCAATTCTGAGATAACCCACTGGGGACGCTCCTAGTGACCTGACGGACGCACCCAAGAAGTTTCAGAGCCCTCGGGCTACGTTTTGTGGAGTTACGGCCAGTTTAATGAGAGGCTAAATACAGGCTTAATTTCCTACGAAAACATGCCCCCGGAAAATCGCGATTTTCCGAAAAAAGGACCCCGAACCCGATTCTGAGATAACCCACTGGGGACGCTCCTAGTGACCTGACGGACGCACCCAAGAAGTTTCAGAGCCCTCGGGCTACGTTTTGTGGAGTTACGGCCAGTTTAATGAGAGGCTAAATACAGGCTTAATTTCCTATGAAAACATGCCCGCGGAAAATCGCAATTTTCCGAAAAAAGGACCCCGAACCCGATTCTGAGATAACCCACTGGGGACGCTCCTAGTGACCTGACGGACGCACCCAAGAAGTTTCAGAGCACTCGGGCTACGTTTTGTGGAGTTACGGCCAGTTTAATGAGAGGCTAAATACAGGCTTAATTTCCTATTAAAACATGCCCGTGGAAAATCGCGATTTTTCGAAAAAAGGACCCCGAACCCAATTCTGAGATAACCCACTGGGGACGCTCCTAGTGACCTGACGGACGCACCCTAGGAGTTTCAGAGCCCTCGGGCTACGTTTTGTGGAGTTACGGCCAGTTTAATGAGAGGCTAAATACAGGCTTGATTTCCTATTAAAACATGCCCGCGGAAAATCGCAATTTTCCGAAAAAAGGACCCCGAACCCGATTCTGAGATAACCCACTGGGGACGCTCCTAGTGACCTGACGGACGCACCCAAGAAGTTTCAGAGCCCTCGGGCTACGTTTTGTGGAGTTACGGCCAGTTTAATGAGAGGCTAAATACAGGCTTAATTTCCTACGAAAACATGCCCGCGGAAAATCGCGATTTTCCAAAAAAAGGACCCCGAACCCGATTCTGAGATAACCCACTGGGGACGCTCCTAGTGACCTGACGGACGCACCCAAGAAGTTTCAGAGCCCTCGGGCTACGTTTTGTGGAGTTACGGCCAGTTTAATGAGAGGCTAAATACAGGCTTAATTTCCTACGAAAACATGCCCGCGGAAAATCGCGATTTTCAGAAAAAAGGACCCCGAACCCGATTCTGAGATAACCCACTGGGGACGCTCCTAGTGACCTGACGGACGCACCAAAGAAGTTTCAGAGCCCTCGGGCTACGTTTTGTGGAGTTACGGCCAGTTTACTGAGAGGCTAAATACAGGCTTAATTTCCTACGAAAACATGCCCGCGGAAAATCGCAATTTTCCGAAAAAAGGACCCCGAACCCGATTCTGAGATAACCCACTGGGGACGCTCCTAGTGACCTGACGGACGCACCCTAGAAGTTTCAGAGCCCTCGGGCTACGTTTTGTGGAGTTACAGCCAGTTTAATTAGAGGCTAAATATAGGCTTAATTTCCAATTAAAATATGCCCGCGGAAAATCGCGATTTTCCGAAAAAAGGACCCCAAACCCGATTCTGAGATAACCCACTGGGGACGCTCCTAGTGACCTGACGGACGCACCCAAGAAGTTTCAGAGCCCTCGGGCTACGTTTTGTGGAGTTACGGCCAGTTTAATGAGAGGCTAAATACAGGCTTAATTTCCTATGAAAACATGCCCGCGGAAAATCGCGATTTTCCGAAAAAAGGACCCCGAACCCGATTCTGAGATAACCCATTGGGGACGCTCCTAGTGACCTGACGGACGCACCCAAGAAATTTCAGAGCCCTCGGGCTACGTTTTGTGGAGTTATGGCCAGTTTAATGAGAGGCTAAATACAGGCTTAATTTCCTATGAAAACATGCCCGCGGAAAATCGCGATTTTCCGAAAAAAGGACCCCGAACCCGATTCTGAGATAACCCACTGGGGACGCTCCTAGTGACCTGACGGACGCACCCTAGAAGTTTCAGAGCCCTCGGGCTACGTTTTGTGGAGTTACAGCCAGTTTAATGAGAGGCTAAATATAGGCTTAATTTCCTATTAAAACATGCCCGCGGAAAATCGCGATTTACCGAAAAAAGGACCCCAAACCCGATTCTGAGATAACCCACTGGGGACGCTCCTAGTGACCTGACGGACGCACCCAAGAAGTTTCAGAGCCCTCGGGCTACGTTTTGTGGAGTTACGGCCAGTTTAATGAGAGGCTAAATACAGGCTTAATTTCCTATGAAAACATGCCCGCGGAAAATCGCGATTTTCCGAAAAAAGGACCCCGAACCCGATTCTGAGATAACCCACTGGGGACGCTCCTAGTGACCTGACGGACGCACCCAAGAAGTTTCAGAGCCCTCGGGCTACGTTTTGTGGAGTTACAGCCAGTTTAATGAGAGGCTAAATACAGGCTTAATTTCCTACGAAAACATGCCCGCGGAAAATCGCGATTTTCCGAAAAAAGGACCCCGAACCCGATTCTGAGATAACCCACTGGGGACGCTCCTAGTGACCTGACGGACGCACCCAAGAAGTTTCAGAGCCCTCGGGCTACGTTTTGTGGAGTTACGGCCAGTTTAATGAGAGGCTAAATACAGGCTAAATTTCCTATGAAAACATGCCCGCGGAAAATCGCGATTTTCCGAAAAAAGGACCCCGAACCCGATTCTGAGATAACCCACTGGGGACGCTCCTAGTGACCTGACGGACGCACCCAAGAAGTTTCAGAGCCCTCGGGCTACGTTTTGTGGAGTTACGGCCAGTTTAATGAGAGGCTAAATACAGGCTTAATTTCCTACGAAAACATGCCCCCGGAAATTCGTGATTTTCCGAAAAAAGGACCCCGAACCCGATTCTGAGATAACCCACTGGGGACGCTCCTAGTGACCTGACGGACGCACCCAAGAAGTTTCAGAGCCCTCGGGCTACGTTTTGTGGAGTTACGGCCAGTTTAATGAGAGGCTAAATACAGGCTTGATTTCCTATTAAAACATGCCCGCGGAAAATCGCGATTTTCCGAAAAAAGGACCCCGAACCCGATTCTGAGATAACCCACTGGGGACGCTCCTAGTGACCTGACGGACGCACCCAAGAAGTTTCAGAGCCCTCGGGCTACGTTTTGTGGAGTTACGGCCAGTTTAATGAGAGGCTAAATACAGGCTTAATTCTTACGAAAACATGCCCGCGGAAAATCGCGATTTTCCGAAAAAAGGACCCTGAACCCGATTCTGAGATAACCCACTGGGGACGCTCCTAGTGACCTGACGGACGCACCCAAGAAGTTTCAGAGCCCTCGGGCTACGTTTTGTGGAGTTACGGCCAGTTTAATGAGAGGCCAAATACAGGCTTAATTTCCTACGAAAACATGCCCGCGGAAAATCGCGATTTTCCGAAAAAAGGACCCCGAACCCGATTCTGAGATAACCCACTGGGGACGCTCCTAGTGACCTGACGGACGCACCCTAGAAGTTTCAGAGCCCTCGGGCTACGTTTTGTGGAGTTACGGCCAGTTTAATTAGAGGCTAAATATAGGCTTAATTTCGTATTAAAACATGCCCCCGGAAAATCGCGATTTTCCGAAAAAAGGACCCCAAACCCGATTCTGAGATAACCCACTGGGGACGCTCCTAGTGACCTGACGGACGCACCCTAGAAGTTTCAGAGCCCTCGGGCTACGTTTTGTGGAGTTACAGCCAGTTTAATGAGAGGCTAAATATAGGCTTAATTTCCTATTAAAACATGCCCGCGGAAAATCGCGATTTTCCGAAAAAAGGACCCCGAACCCAATTCTGAGATAACCCACTGGGGACGCTCCTAGTGACCTGACGGACGCACCCAAGAAATTTCAGAGCCCTCGGGCTACGTTTTGTGGAGTTATGGCCAGTTTAATGAGAGGCTAAATACAGGCTAAATTTCCTATGAAAACATGCCCGCGGAAAATCGCGATTTTCCGAAAAAAGGACCCGAACCCGATTCTGAGATAACCCACTGGGGACGCTCCTAGTGACCTGACGGACGCACCCAAGAAGGTTCAGAGCCCTCGGGCTACGTTTTGTGGAGTTATGGCCAGTTTAATGAGAGGCTAAATACAGGCTTAATTTCCTAAGAAAACATGCCCGCGGAAAATCGCGATTTTCCGAAAAAAGGACCCCGAACCCGATTCTGAGATAACCCACTGGGGACGCTCCTAGTGACCTGACGGACGCACCCTAGAAGTTTCAGAGCCCTCGGGCTACGTTTTGTGGAGTTACAGCCAGTTTAATGAGAGGCTAAATACAGGTTTAATTTCCTATTAAAACATGCCCGCGGAAAATCGCGATTTTCCGAAAAAAGGACCCCGAACCCAATTCTGAGATAACCCACTGGGGACGCTCCTAGTGACCTGACGGACGCACCCAAGAAGTTTCAGAGCCCTCGGGCTACGTTTTGTGGAGTTACGGCCAGTTTAATGAGAGGCTAAATACAGGCTTAATTTCCTACGAAAACATGCCCCCGGAAAATCGCGATTTTCCAAAAAAAGGACCCCGAACCCGATTCTGAGATAACCCACTGGGGACGCTCCTAGTGACCTGACGGACGCACCCAAGAAGTTTCAGAGCCCTCGGGCTACGTTTTGTGGAGTTACGGCCAGTTTAATGAGAGGCTAAATACAGGCTTAATTTCCTATGAAAACATGCCCGCGGAAAATCGCAATTTTCCGCAAAAAGGACCCCGAACCCGATTCTGAGATAACCAACTGGGGACGCTCCTAGTGACCTGACGGACGCACCCAAGAAGTTTCAGAGCCCTCGGGCTACGTTTTGTGGAGTTACGGCCAGTTTAATGAGAGGCTAAATACAGGCTTGATTTCCTATTAAAACATGCCCGCGGAAAATCGCAATTTTCCGAAAAAAGGACCCCGAACCCGATTCTGAGATAACCCACTGGGGACGCTCCTAGTGACCTGACGGACGCACCCAAGAAGTTTCAGAGCCCTCGGGCTACGTTTTGTGGAGTTACGGCCAGTTTAATGAGAGGCTAAATACAGGCTTAATTTCCTACGAAAACATGCCCGCGGAAAATCGCGATTTTCCGAAAAAAGGACCCCGAACCCGATTCTGAGATAACCCACTGGGGACGCTCCTAGTGACCTGACGGACGCACCCAAGAAGTTTCAGAGCCCTCGGGCTACGTTTTGTGGAGTTACGGCCAGTTTAATGAGAGGCTAAATACAGGCTTAATTTCCTATTAAAACATGCCCGCGGAAAATCGCAATTTTCCGAAAAAAGGACCCCGAACCCGATTCTGAGATAACCCACTGGGGACGCTCCTAGTGACCTGACGGACGCACCCAAGAAGTTTCAGAGCCCTCGGGCTACGTTTTGTGGAGTTATGGCCAGTTTAATGAGAGGCTAAATACAGGCTTAATTTCCTATGAAAACATGCCCGCGGAAAATCGCGATTTTCCGAAAAAAGGACCCCGAACCCGATTCTGAGATAACCCACTGGGGATGCTCCTAGTGACCTGACGGACGCACCCAAGAAGTTTCAGAGCCCTCGGGCTACGTTTTGTGGAGTTACGGCCAGTTTAATGAGAGGCTAAATACAGGCTTAATTTCCTATTGAAACATGCCCGCGGAAAATCGTGACTTTCCGAAAAAAGGACCCCGAACCCGATTCTGAGATAACCCACTGGGGACGCTCCTAGTGACCTGACGGACGCACCCAAGAAGTTTCAGAGCCCTCGGGCTACGTTTTGTGGAGTTACGGCCAGTTTAATGAGAGGCTAAATACAGGCTTAATTTCCTATGAAAACATGCCCGCGGAAAATCGCGATTTTCCGAAAAAAGGACCCCGAACCCGATTCTGAGATAACCCACTGGGGACGCTCCTAGTGACCTGACGGACGCACCCAAGAAGTTTCAGAGCCCTCGGGCTACGTTTTGTGGAGTTACGGCCAGTTTAATGAGAGGCTAAATACAGGCTTGATTTCCTATTAAAACATACCCGCGGAAAATCGCGATTTTCCGAAAAAAGGACCCCGAACCCGATTCTGAGATAACCCACTGGGGACGCTCCTAGTGACCTGACGGACGCACCCAAGAAGTTTCAGAGCCCTCGGGCTACGTTTTGTGGAGTTACGGCCAGTTTAATGAGAGGCTAAATACAGGCTTAATTTCCTACGAAAACATGCCCGCGGAAAATCGCAATTTTCCGAAAAAAGGACCCCGAACCCGATTCTGAGATAACCCACTGGGGACGCTCCTAGTGACCTGACGGACGCACCCAAGAAGTTTCAGAGCCCTCGGGCTACGTTTTGTGGAGTTACGGCCAGTTTAATGAGAGGCTAAATACAGGCTTAATTTCCTATTAAAACATGCCCGCGGAAAATCGCGATTTTCCGAAAAAAGGACCCCGAACCCGATTCTGAGATAACCCACTGGGGACGCTCCTAGTGACCTGACGGACGCACCCAAGAAATTTCAGAGCCCTCGGGCTACGTTTTGTGGAGTTATGGCCAGTTTAATGAGAGGCTAAATACAGGCTTAATTTCCTATGAAAACATGCCCGCGGAAAATCGCGATTTTCCGAAAAAAGGACCCCGAACCCGATTCTGAGATAACCCACTGGGGACGCTCCTAGTGACCTGACGGACGCACCCTAGAAGTTTCAGAGCCCTCGGGCTACGTTTTGTGGAGTTACAGCCAGTTTAATGAGAGGCTAAATATAGGCTTAATTTCCTATTAAAACATGCCCGCGGAAAATCGCGATTTACCGAAAAAAGGACCCCGAACCCGATTCTGAGATAACCCACTGGGGACGCTCCTAGTGACCTGACGGACGCACCCAAGAAGTTTCAGAGCCCTCGGGCTACGTTTTGTGGAGTTACGGCCAGTTTAATGAGAGGCTAAATACAGGCTTAATTTCCTATGAAAACATGCCCGCGGAAAATCGCGATTTTCCGAAAAAAGGACCCCGAACCCGATTCTGAGATAACCCACTGGGGACGCTCCTAGTGACCTGACGGACGCACCCAAGAAGTTTCAGAGCCCTCGGGCTACGTTTTGTGGAGTTACAGCCAGTTTAATGAGAGGCTAAATACAGGCTTAATTTCCTACGAAAACATGCCCGCGGAAAATCGCGATTTTCCGAAAAAAGGACCCCGAACCCAATTCTGAGATAACCCACTGGGGACGCTCCTAGTGACCTGACGGACGCACCCAAGAAGTTTCAGAGCCCTCGGGCTACGTTTTGTGGAGTTATGGCCAGTTTAATGAGAGGCTAAATACAGGCTAAATTTCCTATGAAAACATGCCCGCGGAAAATCGCGATTTTCCGAAAAAAGGACCCCGAACCCGATTCTGAGATAACCCACTGGGGACGCTCCTAGTGACCTGACGGACGCACCCTAGAAGTTTCAGAGCCCTCGGGCTACGTTTTGTGGAGTTACAGCCAGTTTAATGAGAGGCTAAATATAGGCTTAATTTCCTATTAAAACATGCCCGCGGAAAATCGCGATTTTCCGAAAAAAGGACCCCGAACCCGATTCTGAGATAACCCACTGGGGACGCTCCTAGTGACCTGACGGACGCACCCAAGAAGTTTCAGAGCCCTCGGGCTACGTTTTGTGGAGTTACGGCCAGTTTAATGAGAGGCTAAATACAGGCTTAATTTCCTACGAAAACATGCCCCCGGAAATTCGTGATTTTCCGAAAAAAGGACCCCGAACCCGATTCTGAGATAACCCACTGGGGACGCTCCTAGTGACCTGACGGACGCACCCAAGAAGTTTCAGAGCCCTCGGGCTACGTTTTGTGGAGTTACGGCCAGTTTAATGAGAGGCTAAATACAGGCTTGATTTCCTATTAAAACATGCCCGCGGAAAATCGCGATTTTCCGAAAAAAGGACCCCGAACCCGATTCTGAGATAACCCACTGGGGACGCTCCTAGTGACCTGACGGACGCACCCAAGAAGTTTCAGAGCCCTCGGGCTACGTTTTGTGGAGTTACGGCCAGTTTAATGAGAGGCTAAATACAGGCTTAATTCTTACGAAAACATGCCCGCGGAAAATCGCGATTTTCCGAAAAAAGGACCCTGAACCCGATTCTGAGATAACCCACTGGGGACGCTCCTAGTGACCTGACGGACGCACCCAAGAAGTTTCAGAGCCCTCGGGCTACGTTTTGTGGAGTTACGGCCAGTTTAATGAGAGGCTAAATACAGGCTTAATTTCCTACGAAAACATGCCCGCGGAAAATCGCGATTTTCCGAAAAAAGGACCCCGAACCCGATTCTGAGATAACCCACTGGGGACGCTCCTAGTGACCTGACGGACGCACCCTAGAAGTTTCAGAGCCCTCGGGCTACGTTTTGTGGAGTTACGGCCAGTTTAATTAGAGGCTAAATATAGGCTTAATTTCGTATTAAAACATGCCCCCGGAAAATCGCGATTTTCCGAAAAAAGGACCCCAAACCCGATTCTGAGATAACCCACTGGGGACGCTCCTAGTGACCTGACGGACGCACCCTAGAAGTTTCAGAGCCCTCGGGCTACGTTTTGTGGAGTTACAGCCAGTTTAATGAGAGGCTAAATATAGGCTTAATTTCCTATTAAAACATGCCCGCGGAAAATCGCGATTTTCCGAAAAAAGGACCCCGAACCCAATTCTGAGATAACCCACTGGGGACGCTCCTAGTGACCTGACGGACGCACCCAAGAAATTTCAGAGCCCTCGGGCTACGTTTTGTGGAGTTATGGCCAGTTTAATGAGAGGCTAAATACAGGCTAAATTTCCTATGAAAACATGCCCGCGGAAAATCGCGATTTTCCGAAAAAAGGACCCCGAACCCGATTCTGAGATAACCCACTGGGGACGCTCCTAGTGACCTGACGGACGCACCCAAGAAGGTTCAGAGCCCTCGGGCTACGTTTTGTGGAGTTATGGCCAGTTTAATGAGAGGCTAAATACAGGCTTAATTTCCTAAGAAAACATGCCCGCGGAAAATCGCGATTTTCCGAAAAAAGGACCCCGAACCCGATTCTGAGATAACCCACTGGGGACGCTCCTAGTGACCTGACGGACGCACCCTAGAAGTTTCAGAGCCCTCGGGCTACGTTTTGTGGAGTTACAGCCAGTTTAATGAGAGGCTAAATACAGGTTTAATTTCCTATTAAAACATGCCCGCGGAAAATCGCGATTTTCCGAAAAAAGGACCCCGAACCCAATTCTGAGATAACCCACTGGGGACGCTCCTAGTGACCTGACGGACGCACCCAAGAAGTTTCAGAGCCCTCGGGCTACGTTTTGTGGAGTTACGGCCAGTTTAATGAGAGGCTAAATACAGGCTTAATTTCCTACGAAAACATGCCCCCGGAAAATCGCGATTTTCCGAAAAAAGGACCCCGAACCCGATTCTGAGATAACCCACTGGGGACGCTCCTAGTGACCTGACGGACGCACCCAAGAAGTTTCAGAGCCCTCGGGCTACGTTTTGTGGAGTTACGGCCAGTTTAATGAGAGGCTAAATACAGGCTTAATTTCCTATGAAAACATGCCCGCGGAAAATCGCAATTTTCCGAAAAAAGGACCCCGAACCCGATTCTGAGATAACCCACTGGGGACGCTCCTAGTGACCTGACGGACGCACCCAAGAAGTTTCAGAGCACTCGGGCTACGTTTTGTGGAGTTACGGCCAGTTTAATGAGAGGCTAAATACAGGCTTAATTTCCTATTAAAACATGCCCGTGGAAAATCGCGATTTTTCGAAAAAAGGACCCCGAACCCAATTCTGAGATAACCCACTGGGGACGCTCCTAGTGACCTGACGGACGCACCCTAGGAGTTTCAGAGCCCTCGGGCTACGTTTTGTGGAGTTACGGCCAGTTTAATGAGAGGCTAAATACAGGCTTGATTTCCTATTAAAACATGCCCGCGGAAAATCGCAATTTTCCGAAAAAAGGACCCCGAACCCGATTCTGAGATAACCCACTGGGGACGCTCCTAGTGACCTGACGGACGCACCCAAGAAGTTTCAGAGCCCTCGGGCTACGTTTTGTGGAGTTACGGCCAGTTTAATGAGAGGCTAAATACAGGCTTAATTTCCTACGAAAACATGCCCGCGGAAAATCGCGATTTTCCAAAAAAAGGACCCCGAACCCGATTCTGAGATAACCCACTGGGGACGCTCCTAGTGACCTGACGGACGCACCCAAGAAGTTTCAGAGCCCTCGGGCTACGTTTTGTGGAGTTACGGCCAGTTTAATGAGAGGCTAAATACAGGCTTAATTTCCTACGAAAACATGCCCGCGGAAAATCGCGATTTTCAGAAAAAAGGACCCCGAACCCGATTCTGAGATAACCCACTGGGGACGCTCCTAGTGACCTGACGGACGCACCAAAGAAGTTTCAGAGCCCTCGGGCTACGTTTTGTGGAGTTACGGCCAGTTTACTGAGAGGCTAAATACAGGCTTAATTTCCTACGAAAACATGCCCGCGGAAAATCGCAATTTTCCGAAAAAAGGACCCCGAACCCGATTCTGAGATAACCCACTGGGGACGCTCCTAGTGACCTGACGGACGCACCCTAGAAGTTTCAGAGCCCTCGGGCTACGTTTTGTGGAGTTACAGCCAGTTTAATTAGAGGCTAAATATAGGCTTAATTTCTTATTAAAATATGCCCGCGGAAAATCGCGATTTTCCGAAAAAAGGACCCCAAACCCGATTCTGAGATAACCCACTGGGGACGCTCCTAGTGACCTGACGGACGCACCCAAGAAGTTTCAGAGCCCTCGGGCTACGTTTTGTGGAGTTACGGCCAGTTTAATGAGAGGCTAAATACAGGCTTAATTTCCTATTAAAACATGCCCGCGGAAAATCACGATTTTCCGAAAAAAGGACCCCGAACCCGATTCTGAGATAACCCATTGGGGACGCTCCTAGTGACCTGACGGACGCACCCAAGAAATTTCAGAGCCCTCGGGCTACGTTTTGTGGAGTTATGGCCAGTTTAATGAGAGGCTAAATACAGGCTTAATTTCCTATGAAAACATGCCCGCGGAAAATCGCGATTTTCCGAAAAAAGGACCCCGAACCCGATTCTGAGATAACCCACTGGGGACGCTCCTAGTGACCTGACGGACGCACCCTAGAAGTTTCAGAGCCCTCGGGCTACGTTTTGTGGAGTTACAGCCAGTTTAATGAGAGGCTAAATATAGGCTTAATTTCCTATTAAAACATGCCCGCGGAAAATCGCGATTTACCGAAAAAAGGACCCCAAACCCGATTCTGAGATAACCCACTGGGGACGCTCCTAGTGACCTGACGGACGCACCCAAGAAGTTTCAGAGCCCTCGGGCTACGTTTTGTGGAGTTACGGCCAGTTTAATGAGAGGCTAAATACAGGCTTAATTTCCTATGAAAACATGCCCGCGGAAAATCGCGATTTTCCGAAAAAAGGACCCCGAACCCGATTCTGAGATAACCCACTGGGGACGCTCCTAGTGACCTGACGGACGCACCCAAGAAGTTTCAGAGCCCTCGGGCTACGTTTTGTGGAGTTACAGCCAGTTTAATGAGAGGCTAAATACAGGCTTAATTTCCTACGAAAACATGCCCGCGGAAAATCGCGATTTTCCGAAAAAAGGACCCCGAACCCGATTCTGAGATAACCCACTGGGGACGCTCCTAGTGACCTGACGGACGCACCCAAGAAGTTTCAGAGCCCTCGGGCTACGTTTTGTGGAGTTATGGCCAGTTTAATGAGAGGCTAAATACAGGCTAAATTTCCTATGAAAACATGCCCGCGGAAAATCGCGATTTTCCGAAAAAAGGACCCCGAACCCGATTCTGAGATAACCCACTGGGGACGCTCCTAGTGACCTGACGGACGCACCCTAGAAGTTTCAGAGCCCTCGGGCTACGTTTTGTGGAGTTACAGCCAGTTTAATGAGAGGCTAAATATAGGCTTAATTTCCTATTAAAACATGCCCGCGGAAAATCGCGATTTTCCGAAAAAAGGACCCCGAACCCGATTCTGAGATAACCCACTGGGGACGCTCCTAGTGACCTGACGGACGCACCCAAGAAGTTTCAGAGCCCTCGGGCTACGTTTTGTGGAGTTACGGCCAGTTTAATGAGAGGCTAAATACAGGCTTAATTTCCTACGAAAACATGCCCCCGGAAATTCGTGATTTTCCGAAAAAAGGACCCCGAACCCGATTCTGAGATAACCCACTGGGGACGCTCCTAGTGACCTGACGGACGCACCCAAGAAGTTTCAGAGCCCTCGGGCTACGTTTTGTGGAGTTACGGCCAGTTTAATGAGAGGCTAAATACAGGCTTGATTTCCTATTAAAACATGCCCGCGGAAAATCGCGATTTTCCGAAAAAAGGACCCCGAACCCGATTCTGAGATAACCCACTGGGGACGCTCCTAGTGACCTGACGGACGCACCCAAGAAGTTTCAGAGCCCTCGGGCTACGTTTTGTGGAGTTACGGCCAGTTTAATGAGAGGCTAAATACAGGCTTAATTCTTACGAAAACATGCCCGCGGAAAATCGCGATTTTCCGAAAAAAGGACCCTGAACCCGATTCTGAGATAACCCACTGGGGACGCTCCTAGTGACCTGACGGACGCACCCAAGAAGTTTCAGAGCCCTCGGGCTACGTTTTGTGGAGTTACGGCCAGTTTAATGAGAGGCCAAATACAGGCTTAATTTCCTACGAAAACATGCCCGCGGAAAATCGCGATTTTCCGAAAAAAGGACCCCGAACCCGATTCTGAGATAACCCACTGGGGACGCTCCTAGTGACCTGACGGACGCACCCTAGAAGTTTCAGAGCCCTCGGGCTACGTTTTGTGGAGTTACGGCCAGTTTAATTAGAGGCTAAATATAGGCTTAATTTCGTATTAAAACATGCCCCCGGAAAATCGCGATTTTCCGAAAAAAGGACCCCAAACCCGATTCTGAGATAACCCACTGGGGACGCTCCTAGTGACCTGACGGACGCACCCTAGAAGTTTCAGAGCCCTCGGGCTACGTTTTGTGGAGTTACAGCCAGTTTAATGAGAGGCTAAATATAGGCTTAATTTCCTATTAAAACATGCCCGCGGAAAATCGCGATTTTCCGAAAAAAGGACCCCGAACCCAATTCTGAGATAACCCACTGGGGACGCTCCTAGTGACCTGACGGACGCACCCAAGAAATTTCAGAGCCCTCGGGCTACGTTTTGTGGAGTTATGGCCAGTTTAATGAGAGGCTAAATACAGGCTAAATTTCCTATGAAAACATGCCCGCGGAAAATCGCGATTTTCCGAAAAAAGGACCCCGAACCCGATTCTGAGATAACCCACTGGGGACGCTCCTAGTGACCTGACGGACGCACCCAAGAAGGTTCAGAGCCCTCGGGCTACGTTTTGTGGAGTTACAGCCAGTTTAATGAGAGGCTAAATACAGGTTTAATTTCCTATTAAAACATGCCCGCGGAAAATCGCGATTTTCCGAAAAAAGGACCCCGAACCCAATTCTGAGATAACCCACTGGGGACGCTCCTAGTGACCTGACGGACGCACCCAAGAAGTTTCAGAGCCCTCGGGCTACGTTTTGTGGAGTTACGGCCAGTTTAATGAGAGGCTAAATACAGGCTTAATTTCCTACGAAAACATGCCCCCGGAAAATCGCGATTTTCCAAAAAAAGGACCCCGAACCCGATTCTGAGATAACCCACTGGGGACGCTCCTAGTGACCTGACGGACGCACCCAAGAAGTTTCAGAGCCCTCGGGCTACGTTTTGTGGAGTTACGGCCAGTTTAATGAGAGGCTAAATACAGGCTTAATTTCCTATGAAAACATGCCCGCGGAAAATCGCAATTTTCCGCAAAAAGGACCCCGAACCCGATTCTGAGATAACCAACTGGGGACGCTCCTAGTGACCTGACGGACGCACCCAAGAAGTTTCAGAGCCCTCGGGCTACGTTTTGTGGAGTTACGGCCAGTTTAATGAGAGGCTAAATACAGGCTTGATTTCCTATTAAAACATGCCCGCGGAAAATCGCAATTTTCCGAAAAAAGGACCCCGAACCCGATTCTGAGATAACCCACTGGGGACGCTCCTAGTGACCTGACGGACGCACCCAAGAAGTTTCAGAGCCCTCGGGCTACGTTTTGTGGAGTTACGGCCAGTTTAATGAGAGGCTAAATACAGGCTTAATTTCCTACGAAAACATGCCCGCGGAAAATCGCGATTTTCCGAAAAAAGGACCCCGAACCCGATTCTGAGATAACCCACTGGGGACGCTCCTAGTGACCTGACGGACGCACCCAAGAAGTTTCAGAGCCCTCGGGCTACGTTTTGTGGAGTTACGGCCAGTTTAATGAGAGGCTAAATACAGGCTTGATTTCCTATTAAAACATGCCCGCGGAAAATCGCAATTTTCCGAAAAAAGGACCCCGAACCCGATTCTGAGATAACCCACTGGGGACGCTCCTAGTGACCTGACGGACGCACCCAAGAAGTTTCAGAGCCCTCGGGCTACGTTTTGTGGAGTTACGGCCAGTTTAATGAGAGGCTAAATACAGGCTTAATTTCCTACGAAAACATGCCCGCGGAAAATCGTGATTTTCCGAAAAAAGGACCCCGAACCCGATTCTGAGATAACCCACTGGGGACGCTCCTAGTGACCTGACGGACGCACCCAAGAAGTTTCAGAGCCCTCGGGCTACGTTTTGTGGAGTTACGGCCAGTTTAATGAGAGGCTAAATACAGGCTTAATTTCCTACGAAAACATGCCCGCGGAAAATCGTGATTTTCCGAAAAAAGGACCCCGAACCCGATTCTGAGATAACCCACTGGGGACGCTCCTAGTGACCTGACGGACGCACCCAAGAAGTTTCAGAGCCCTCGGGCTACGTTTTGTGGAGTTACGGCCAGTCTAATGAGAGGCTAAATACAGGCTTAATTTCCTATTAAAACATGCCCGCGGAAAATCGCAATTTTCCGAAAAAAGGACCCCGAACCCGATTCTGAGATAACCCACTGGGGACGCTCCTAGTGACCTGACGGACGCACCCTAGAAGTTTCAGAGCCCTCCGGCTACGTTTTGTGGAGTTACGGCCAGTTTAATGAGAGGCTAAATACAGGCTTGATTTCCTATTAAAACATGCCCGCGGAAAATCGTGATTTTCCGAAAAAAGGACCCCGAACCCGATTCTGAGATAACCCACTGGGGACGCTCCTAGTGACCTGACGGACGCACCCTAGAAGTTTCAGAGCCCTCGGGCTACGTTTTGTGGAGTTACGGCCAGTTTAATGAGAGGCTAAATACAGGCTTAATTTCCTATTAAAACATGCCCGCGGAAAATCGCAATTTTCCGAAAAAAGGACCCCGAACCCGATTCTGAGATAACCCACTGGGGACGCTCCTAGTGACCTGACGGACGCACCCAAGAAGTTTCAGAGCCCTCGGGCTACGTTTTGTGGAGTTATGGCCAGTTTAATGAGAGGCTAAATACAGGCTTAATTTCCTATGAAAACATGCCCGCGGAAAATCGCGATTTTCCGAAAAAAGGACCCCGAACCCGATTCTGAGATAACCCACTGGGGATGCTCCTAGTGACCTGACGGACGCACCCAAGAAGTTTCAGAGCCCTCGGGCTACGTTTTGTGGAGTTACGGCCAGTTTAATGAGAGGCTAAATACAGGCTTAATTTCCTATTAAAACATGCCCGCGGAAAATCGTGACTTTCCGAAAAAAGGACCCCGAACCCGATTCTGAGATAACCCACTGGGGACGCTCCTAGTGACCTGACGGACGCACCCAAGAAGTTTCAGAGCCCTCGGGCTACGTTTTGTGGAGTTACGGCCAGTTTAATGAGAGGCTAAATACAGGCTTAATTTCCTATGAAAACATGCCCGCGGAAAATCGCGATTTTCCGAAAAAAGGACCCCGAACCCGATTCTGAGATAACCCACTGGGGACGCTCCTAGTGACCTGACGGACGCACCCAAGAAGTTTCAGAGCCCTCGGGCTACGTTTTGTGGAGTTACGGCCAGTTTAATGAGAGGCTAAATACAGGCTTGATTTCCTATTAAAACATACCCGCGGAAAATCGCGATTTTCCGAACAAAGGACCCCGAACCCGATTCTGAGATAACCCACTGGGGACGCTCCTAGTGACCTGACGGACGCACCCAAGAAGTTTCAGAGCCCTCGGGCTACGTTTTGTGGAGTTACGGCCAGTTTAATGAGAGGCTAAATACAGGCTTAATTTCCTACGAAAACATGCCCGCGGAAAATCGCAATTTTCCGAAAAAAGGACCCCGAACCCGATTCTGAGATAACCCACTGGGGACGCTCCTAGTGACCTGACGGACGCACCCAAGAAGTTTCAGAGCCCTCGGGCTACGTTTTGTGGAGTTACGGCCAGTTTAATGAGAGGCTAAATACAGGCTTAATTTCCTATTAAAACATGCCCGCGGAAAATCGCGATTTTCCGAAAAAAGGACCCCGAACCCGATTCTGAGATAACCCACTGGGGACGCTCCTAGTGACCTGACGGACGCACCCAAGAAGTTTCAGAGCCCTCGGGCTACGTTTTGTGGAGTTACAGCCAGTTTAATGAGAGGCTAAATACAGGCTTAATTTCCTACGAAAACATGCCCACGGAAAATCGCGATTTTCCGAAAAAAGGGCCCCGAAACCCGATTCTGAGATAACCCACTGGGGACGCTCCTAGTGACCTGACGGACGCACCCAAGAAGTTTCAGAGCCCTCGGGCTACGTTTTGTGGAGTTATGGCCAGTTTAATGAGAGGCTAAATACAGGCTTAATTTCCTAAGAAAACATGCCCGCGGAAAATCGCGATTTTCCGAAAAAAGGACCCCGAACCCGATTCTGAGATAACCCACTGGGGACGCTCCTAGTGACCTGACGGACGCACCCTAGAAGTTTCAGAGCCCATTGGGCTACGTTTTGTGGAGTTACAGCCAGTTTAATGAGAGGCTAAATATAGGCTTAATTTCCTATTAAAACATGCCCGCGGAAAATCGCGATTTTCCGAAAAAAGGACCCAAAACCCAATTCTGAGATAACCCACTGGGGACGCTCCTAGTGACCTGACGGACGCACCCTAGAAGATTCAGAGCCCTCGGGCTACGTTTTGTGGAGTTACGGCCAGTTTAATGAGAGGCTAAATACAGGCTTAATTTCCTATGAAAACATGCCCGCGGAAAATCGCGATTTTCCGAAAAAAGGACCCCGAACCCGATTCTGAGATAACCCACTGGGGACGCTCCTAGTGACCTGACGGACGCACCAAAGAAGTTTCAGAGCCCTCGGGCTACGTTTTGTGGAGTTACGGCCAGTTTAATGAGAGGCTAAATACAGGCTTAATTTCCTACGAAAACGTGCCCACGGAAAATCGCGATTTTCCGAAAAAAGGACCCCGAACCCGATTCTGAGATAACCCACTGGGGACGCTCCTAGTGACCTGACGGATGCACCCAAGAAATTTCAGAGCCCTCGGGCTACGTTTTGTGGAGTTATGGCCAGTTTAATGAGAGGCTAAATACAGGCTAAATTTCCTATGAAAACATGCCCGCGGAAAATCGCGATTTTCCGAAAAAAGGACCCCGAACCCAATTCTGAGATAACCCACTGGGGACGCTCCTAGTGACCTGACGGACGCACCCAAGAAGTTTCAGAGCCCTCGGGCTACGTTTTGTGGAGTTATGGCCAGTTTAATGAGAGGCTAAATACAGGCTTAATTTCCTAAGAAAACATGCCCGCGGAAAATCGCGATTTTCCGAAAAAAGGACCCCGAACCCGATTCTGAGATAACCCACTGGGGACGCTCCTAGTGACCTGACGGACGCACCCTAGAAGTTTGAGAGCCCTCGGGCTACGTTTTGTGGAGTTACAGCCAGTTTAATGAGAGGCTAAATATAGGCTTAATTTCCTATTAAAACATGCCCGCGGAAAATCGCGATTTTCCGAAAAAAGGACCCCAAACCCGATTCTGAGATAACCCACTGGGGACGCTCCTAGTGACCTGACGGACGCACCCTAGAAGATTCAGAGCCCTCGGGCTACGTTTTGTGGAGTTACGGCCAGTTTAATGAGAGGCTAAATACAGGCTTAATTTCCTATGAAAACATGCCCGCTGAAAATCGCGATTTTCCGAAAAAAGGACCCCGAACCCGATTCTGAGATAACCCACTGGGGACGCTCCTAGTGACCTGACGGACGCACCCAAGAAGTTTCAGAGCCCTCGGGCTACGTTTTGTGGAGTTACGGCCAGTTTAATGAGAGGCTAAATACAGGCTTAATTTCCTATTAAAACATGCCCGCGGAAAATCGCGATTTTCCGAAAAAAGGACCCCGAACCCGATTCTGAGATAACCCACTGGGGACGCTCCTAGTGACCTGACGGACGCACCCAAGAAGTTTCAGAGCCCTCGGGCTACTTTTTGTGGAGTTATGGCCAGTTTAATGAGAGGCTAAATACAGGCTTAATTTCCTACGAAAACATGCCCGCGGAAAATTGCGATTTTCCGAAAAAAGGACCCCGAACCCGATTCTGAGATAACCCACTGGGGACGCTCTTAGTGACCTGACGGACGCACCCTAGAAGTTTCAGAGCCCTCGGGCTACGTTTTGTGGAGTTACAGCCAGTTTAATGAGAGGCTAAATACAGGTTTAATTTCCTATTAAAACATGCCCGCGGAAAATCGCGATTTTCCGAAAAAAGGACCCCGAACCCGATTCTGAGATAACCCACTGGGGACGCTCCTAGTGACCTGACGGACGCACCCTAGAAGTTTCAGAGCCCTCGGGCTACGTTTTGTGGAGTTACAGCCAGTTTAATGAGAGGCTAAATATAGGCTTAATTTCCTATTAAAACATGCCCGCGGAAAATCGCGATTTTCCGAAAAAAGGACCCCGAACCCGATTCTGAGATAACCCACTGGGGACGCTCCTAGTGACCTGACGGACGCACCCTAGAAGTTTCAGAGCCCTCGGGCTACGTTTTGTGGAGTTACAGCCAGTTTAATGAGAGGCTAAATATAGGCTTAATTTCCTATTAAAACATGCCCGCGGAAAATCGCGATTTTCCGAAAAAAGGACCCCGAACCCGATTCTGAGATAACCCACTGGGGACGCTCCTAGTGACCTGACGGACGCACCCAAGAAGTTTCAGAGCCCTCGGGCTACGTTTTGTGGAGTTACGGCCAGTTTAATGAGAGGCTAAATACAGGCTTAATTTCCTATTAAAACATGCCCGCGGAAAATCGTGACTTTCCGAAAAAAGGACCCCGAACCCGATTCTGAGATAACCCACTGGGGACGCTCCTAGTGACCTGACGGACGCACCCAAGAAGTTTCAGAGCCCTCGGGCTACGTTTTGTGGAGTTACGGCCAGTTTAATGAGAGGCTAAATACAGGCTTGATTTTCTATTAAAACATGCCCGCGGAAAATCGCGATTTTCCGAAAAAAGGACCCCGAACCCAATTCTGAGATAACCCACTGGGGACGCTCCTAGTGACCTGACGGACGCACCCAAGAAGTTTCAGAGCCCTCGGGCTACGTTTTGTGGAGTTATGGCCAGTTTAATGAGAGGCTAAATACAGGCTTAATTTCCTACGAAAACATGCCCGCGGAAAATTGCGATTTTCCGAAAAAAGGACCCCGAACCCGATTCTGAGATAACCCACTGGGGACGCTCTTAGTGACCTGACGGACGCACCCTAGAAGTTTCAGAGCCCTCGGGCTACGTTTTGTGGAGTTACAGCCAGTTTAATGAGAGGCTAAATACAGGTTTAATTTCCTATTAAAACATGCCCGCGGAAAATCGCGATTTTCCGAAAAAAGGACCCCGAACCCGATTCTGAGATAACCCACTGGGGACGCTCCTAGTGACCTGACGGACGCACCCAAGAAGTTTCAGAGCCCTCGGGCTACGTTTTGTGGAGTTACGGCCAGTTTAATGAGAGGCTAAATACAGGCTTAATTTCCTACGAAAACATGCCCGCGGAAAATCGCGATTTTCCGAAAAAAGGACCCCGAACCCGATTCTGAGATAACCCACTGGGGACGCTCCTAGTGACCTGACGGACGCACCCTAGAAGTTTCAGAGCCCTCGGGCTACGTTTTGTGGAGTTACAGCCAGTTTAATGAGAGGCTAAATATAGGCTTAATTTCCTATTAAAACATGCCCGCGGAAAATCGCGATTTTCCGAAAAAAGGACCCCGAACCCAATTCTGAGATAACCCACTGGGGACGCTCCTAGTGACCTGACGGACGCACCCAAGAAGTTTCAGAGCCCTCGGGCTACGTTTTGTGGAGTTACGGCCAGTTTAATGAGAGGCTAAATACAGGCTTAATTTCCTATTAAAACATGCCCGCGGAAAATCGTGACTTTCCGAAAAAAGGACCCCGAACCCGATTCTGAGATAACCCACTGGGGACGCTCCTAGTGACCTGACGGACGCACCCAAGAAGTTTCAGAGCCCTCGGGCTACGTTTTGTGGAGTTACGGCCAGTTTAATGAGAGGCTAAATACAGGCTTGATTTCCTATTAAAACATGCCCGCGGAAAATCGCGATTTTCCGAAAAAAGGACCCCGAACCCAATTCTGAGATAACCCACTGGGGACGCTCCTAGTGACCTGACGGACGCACCCAAGAAGTTTCAGAGCCCTCGGGCTACGTTTTGTGGAGTTACGGCCAGTTTAATGAGAGGCTAAATACAGGCTTAATTTCCTACGAAAACATGCCCGCGGAAAATCGCGATTTTCCGAAAAAAGGACCCCGAACCCGATTCTGAGATAACCCACTGGGGACGCTCCTAGTGACCTGACGGACGCACCCTAGAAGTTTCAGAGCCCTCGGGCTACGTTTTGTGGAGTTACGGCCAGTTTAATGAGAGGCTAAATACAGGCTTAATTTCCTACGAAAACATGCCCGCGGAAAATCGCGATTTTCCGAAAAAAGGACCCCGAACCCGATTCTGAGATAACCCACTGGGGACGCTCCTAGTGACCTGACGGACGCACCCAAGAAGTTTCAGAGCCCTCGGGCTACGTTTTGTGGAGTTACGGCCAGTTTAATGAGAGGCTAAATACAGGCTTAATTTCCTATTAAAACATGCCCGCGGAAAATCGCGATTTTCCGAAAAAAGGACCCCGAACCCGATTCTGAGATAACCCACTGGGGACGCTCCTAGTGACCTGACGGACGCACCCAAGAAGTTTCAGAGCCCTCGGGCTACGTTTTGTGGAGTTACGGCCAGTTTACTGAGAGGCTAAATACAGGCTTAATTTCCTACGAAAACATGCCCGCGGAAAATCGCGATTTTCCGAAAAAAGGACCCCGAACCCGATTCTGAGATAACCCACTGGGGACGCTCCTAGTGACCTGACGGACGCACCCAAGAAGTTTCAGAGCCCTCGGGCTACGTTTTGTGGAGTTACAGCCAGTTTAATGAGAGGCTAAATACAGGCTTAATTTCCTATGAAAACATGCCCGCGGAAAATCGCGATTTTCAGAAAAAAGGACCCCAAACCCGATTCTGAGATAACCCACTGGGGACGCTCCTAGTGACCTGACGGACGCACCCTAGAAGTTTCAGAGCCCTCGGGCTACGTTTTGTGGAGTTACGGCCAGTTTAATGAGAGGCTAAATACAGGCTTAATTTCCTATTAAAACATGCCCGCGGAAAATCGCGATTTTCAGAAAAAAGGACCCCAAACCCGATTCTGAGATAACCCACTGGGGACGCTCCTAGTGACCTGACGGACGCACCCAAGAAGTTTCAGAGCCCTCGGGCTACGTTTTGTGGAGTTACGGCCAGTTTAATGAGAGGCTAAATACAGGCTTAATTTCCTATGAAAACATGCCCGCGGAAAATCGCGATTTTCCGAAAAAAGGACCCCGAACCCGATTCTGAGATAACCCACTGGGGACGCTCCTAGTGACCTGACGGACGCACCCAAGAAGTTTCAGAGCCCTCGGGCTACGTTTTGTGGAGTTACAGCCAGTTTAATGAGAGGCTAAATACAGGCTTAATTTCCTACGAAAACATGCCCACGGAAAATCGCGATTTTCCGAAAAAAGGACCCCGAACCCGATTCTGAGATAACCCACTGGGGACGCTCCTAGTGACCTGACGGACGCACCAAAGAAGTTTCAGAGCCCTCGGGCTACGTTTTGTGGAGTTACGGCCAGTTTAATGAGAGGCTAAATACAGGCTTAATTTCCTACGAAAACATGCCCGCGGAAAATCGCGATTTTCCGAAAAAAGGACCCCGAACCCGATTCTGAGATAACCCACTGGGGACGCTCCTAGTGACCTGACGGATGCACCCAAGAAGTTTCAGAGCCCTCGGGCTACGTTTTGTGGAGTTATGGCCAGTTTAATGAGAGGCTAAATACAGGCTTAATTTCCTACGAAAACATGCCCACGGAAAATCGCGATTTTCCGAAAAAAGGACCCCGAACCCGATTCTGAGATAACCCACTGGGGACGCTCCTAGTGACCTGACGGACGCACCAAAGAAGTTTCAGAGCCCTCGGGCTACGTTTTGTGGAGTTACGGCCAGTTTAATGAGAGGCTAAATATAGGCTTAATTTCCTACGAAAACATGCCCACGGAAAATCGCGATTTTCCGAAAAAAGGACCCCGAACCCGATTCTGAGATAACCCACTGGGGACGCTCCTAGTGACCTGACGGATGCACCCAAGAAGTTTCAGAGCCCTCGGGCTACGTTTTGTGGAGTTATGGCCAGTTTAATGAGAGGCTAAATACAGGCTTAATTTCCTATGAAAACATGCCCGCGGAAAATCGCGATTTTCCGAAAAAAGGACCCCGAACCCGATTCTGAGATAACCTACTGGGGAGGCTCCTAGTGACCTGACGGACGCACCCTAGAAGTTTCAGAGCCCTCGGGCTACGTTTTGTGGAGTTACGGCCAGTTTAATGAGAGGCTAAATACAGGCTTGATTTCCTATTAAAACATGCCCGCGGAAAATCGCGATTTTCCGAAAAAAGGACCCCGAACCCGATTCTGAGAAAACCCACTGGGGACGCTCCTAGTGACCTGACGGACGCACCCAAGAAGTTTCAGAGCCCTCGGGCTACGTTTTGTGGAGTTATGGCCAGTTTAATGAGAGGCTAAATACAGGCTTAATTTCCTATGAAAACATGCCCGCGGAAAATCGCGATTTTCCGAAAAAAGGACCCCGAACCCGATTCTGAGATAACCCACTGGGGACGCTCCTAGTGACCTGACGGACGCACCCTAGAAGTTTCAGAGCCCTCGGGCTACGTTTTGTGGAGTTACAGCCAGTTTAATTAGAGGCTAAATATAGGCTTAATTTCCTATTAAAACATGCCCGCGGAAAATCGCGATTTTCCGATAAAAGGACCCCAAACCCGATTCTGAGATAACCCACTGGGGACGCTCCTAGTGACCTGACGGACGCACCCAAGAAGTTTCAGAGCCCTCGGGCTACGTTTTGTGGAGTTACGGCCAGTTTAATGAGAGGCTAAATACAGGCTTAATTTCCTATTAAAACATGCCCGCGGAAAATCACGATTTTCCGAAAAAAGGACCCCGAACCCGATTCTGAGATAACCCACTGGGGACGCTCCTAGTGACCTGACGGACGCACCCAAGAAATTTCAGAGCCCTCGGGCTACGTTTTGTGGAGTTATGGCCAGTTTAATGAGAGGCTAAATACAGGCTTAATTTCCTATGAAAACATGCCCGCGGAAAATCGCGATTTTCCGAAAAAAGGACCCCGAACCTGATTCTGAGATAACCCACTGGGGACGCTCCTAGTGACCTGACGGACGCACCCTAGAAGTTTCAGAGCCCTCGGGCTACGTTTTGTGGAGTTACAGCCAGTTTAATGAGAGGCTAAATACAGGCTTGATTTCCTATTAAAACATGCCCGCGGAAAATCGCGATTTTCCGAAAAAAGGACCCCAAACCCGATTCTGAGATAACCCACTGGGGACGCTCCTAGTGACCTGACGGACGCACCCAAGAAGTTTCAGAGCCCTCGGGCTACGTTTTGTGGAGTTACGGCCAGTTTAATGAGAGGCTAAATACAGGCTTAATTTCCTTTGAAAACATGCCCGCGGAAAATCGCGATTTTCTGAAAAAAGGACCCCGAACCCGATTCTGAGATAACCCACTGGGGACGCTCCTAGTGACCTGACGGACGCACCCAAGAAGTTTCAGAGCCCTCGGGCTACGTTTTGTGGAGTTACGGCCAGTTTAATGAGAGGCTAAATACAGGCTTAATTTCCTACGAAAACATGCCCGCGGAAAATCGCGATTTTCCGAAAAAAGGACCCCGAACCCGATTCTGAGATAACCCACTGGGGACGCTCCTAGTGACCTGACGGACGCACCCAAGAAGTTTCAGAGCCCTCGGGCTACGTTTTGTGGAGTTATGGCCAGTTTAATGAGAGGCTAAATACAGGCTTAATTTCCTATGAAAACATGCCCGCGGAAAATCGCGATTTTCCGAAAAAAGGACCCCGAACCCGATTCTGAGATAACCCACTGGGGACGCTCCTAGTGACCTGACGGACGCACCCTAGAAGTTTCAGAGCCCTCGGGCTACGTTTTGTGGAGTTACAGCCAGTTTAATGAGAGGCTAAATATAGGCTTAATTTCCTATTAAAACATGCCCGCGGAAAATCGCGATTTTCCGAAAAAAGGACCCCGAACCCGATTCTGAGATAACCCACTGGGGACGCTCCTAGTGACCTGACGGACGCACCCAAGAAGTTTCAGAGCCCTCGGGCTACGTTTTGTGGAGTTACGGCCAGTTTAATGAGAGGCTAAATACAGGCTTGTTTTCCTATTAAAACATGCCTGCGGAAAATCGCGATTTTCCGAAAAAAGGACCCCGAACCCGATTCTGAGATAACCCACTGGGGACGCTCCTAGTGACCTGACGGACGCACCCAAGAAGTTTCAGAGCCCTCGGGCTACGTTTTGTGGAGTTACGGCCAGTTTAATGAGAGGCTAAATACAGGCTTGATTTCCTATTAAAACATGCCCGCGGAAAATCGCGATTTTCCGAAAAAAGGACCCCGAACCCGATTCTGAGATAACCCACTGGGGACGCTCCTAGTGACCTGACGGACGCACCCAAGAAGTTTCAGAGCCCTCGGGCTACGTTTTGTGGAGTTACGGCCAGTTTAATGAGAGGCTAAATACAGGCTTAATTTCCTATTAAAACATGCCCGCGGAAAATCACGATTTTCCGAAAAAAGGACCCCGAACCCGATTCTGAGATAACCCACTGGGGACGCTCCTAGTGACCTGACGGACGCACCCAAGAAATTTCAGAGCCCTCGGGCTACGTTTTGTGGAGTTATGGCCAGTTTAATGAGAGGCTAAATACAGGCTAAATTTCCTATTAAAACATGCCCGCGGAAAATCGCGATTTTCCGAAAAAAGGACCCCAAACCCGATTCTGAGATAACCCACTGGGGACGCTCCTAGTGACCTGACGGACGCACCCAAGAAGTTTCAGAGCCCTCGGGCTACGTTTTGTGGAGTTATGGCCAGTTTAATGAGAGGCTAAATACAGGCTAAATTTCCTAAGAAAACATGCCCGCGGAAAATCGCGATTTTCCGAAAAAAGGACCCCGAACCCGATTCTGAGATAACCCACTGGGGACGCTCCTAGTGACCTGACGGACGCACCCTAGAAGTTTCAGAGCCCTCGGGCTACGTTTTGTGGAGTTACAGCCAGTTTAATGAGAGGCTAAATATAGGCTTAATTTCCTATTAAAACATGCCCGCGGAAAATCGCGATTTTCCGAAAAAAGGACCCCAAACCCGATTCTGAGATAACCCACTGGGGACGCTCCTAGTGACCTGACGGACGCACCCTAGAAGATTCAGAGCCCTCGGGCTACGTTTTGTGGAGTTACGGCCAGTTTAATGAGAGGCTAAATACAGGCTTAATTTCCTATGAAAACATGCCCGCGGAAAATCGCGATTTTCCGAAAAAAGGACCCCGAACCCGATTCTGAGATAACCCACTGGGGACGCTCCTAGTGACCTGACGGACGCACCCAAGAAGTTTCAGAGCCCTCGGGCTACGTTTTGTGGAGTTATGGCCAGTTTAATGAGAGGCTAAATACAGGCTTAATTTCCTACGAAAACATGCCCGCGGAAAATTGCGATTTTCCGAAAAAAGGACCCCGAACCCGATTCTGAGATAACCCACTGGGGACGCTCTTAGTGACCTGACGGACGCACCCTAGAAGTTTCAGAGCCCTCGGGCTACGTTTTGTGGAGTTACAGCCAGTTTAATGAGAGGCTAAATACAGGTTTAATTTCCTATTAAAACATGCCCGCGGAAAATCGCGATTTTCCGAAAAAAGGACCCCGAACCCGATTCTGAGATAACCCACTGGGGACGCTCCTAGTGACCTGACGGACGCACCCAAGAAGTTTCAGAGCCCCTATTACGTTTTGTGGAGTTACGGCCAGTTTAATGAGAGGCTAAATACAGGCTTAATTTCCTATTAAAACATGCCCGCGGAAAATCGCGATTTTCCGAAAAAAGGACCCCGAACCCGATTCTGAGATAACCCACTGGGGACGCTCCTAGTGACCTGACGGACGCACCCAAGAAGTTTCAGAGCCCTCGGGCTACGTTTTGTGGAGTTACGGCCAGTTTAATGAGAGGCTAAATACAGGCTTGATTTCCTATTAAAACATGCCCGCGGAAAATCGCGATTTTCCGAAAAAAGGACCCCGAACCCGATTCTGAGATAACCCACTGGGGACGCTCCTAGTGACCTGACGGACGCACCCAAGAAGTTTCAGAGCCCTCGGGCTACGTTTTGTGGAGTTACGGCCAGTTTAATGAGAGGCTAAATACAGGCTTAATTTCCTACGAAAACATGCCCGCGGAAAATCGCGATTTTCCGAAAAAAGGACCCCGAACACGATTCTGAGATAACCCACTGGGGACGCTCCTAGTGACCTGACGGACGCACCCAAGAAGTTTCAGAGCCCTCGGGCTACGTTTTGTGGAGTTATGGCCAGTTTAATGAGAGGCTAAATACAGGCTTAATTTCCTACGAAAACATGCCCGCGGAAAATTGCGATTTTCCGAAAAAAGGACCCCGAACCCGATTCTGAGATAACCCACTGGGGACGCTCTTAGTGACCTGACGGACGCACCCTAGAAGTTTCAGAGCCCTCGGGCTACGTTTTGTGGAGTTACAGCCAGTTTAATGAGAGGCTAAATACAGGTTTAATTTCCTATTAAAACATGCCCGCGGAAAATCGCGATTTTCCGAAAAAAGGACCCCGAACCCGATTCTGAGATAACCCACTGGGGACGCTCCTAGTGACCTGACGGACGCACCCAAGAAGTTTCAGAGCCCTCGGGCTACGTTTTGTGGAGTTACGGCCAGTTTAATGAGAGGCTAAATACAGGCTTAATTTCCTACGAAAACATGCCCGCGGAAAATCGCGATTTTCCGAAAAAAGGACCCCGAACCCGATTCTGAGATAACCCACTGGGGACGCTCCTAGTGACCTGACGGACGCACCCAAGAAGTTTCAGAGCCCCTATTACGTTTTGTGGAGTTACGGCCAGTTTAATGAGAGGCTAAATACAGGCTTAATTTCCTATTAAAACATGCCCGCGGAAAATCGCGATTTTCCGAAAAAAGGACCCCGAACCCGATTCTGAGATAACCCACTGGGGACGCTCCTAGTGACCTGAGGGACGCACCCAAGAAGTTTCAGAGCCCTCGGGCTACGTTTTGTGGAGTTACGGCCAGTTTAATGAGAGGCTAAATACAGGCTTGATTTCCTATTAAAACATGCCCGCGGAAAATCGCGATTTTCCGAAAAAAGGACCCCGAACCCGATTCTGAGATAACCCACTGGGGACGCTCCTAGTGACCTGACGGACGCACCCAAGAAGTTTCAGAGCCCTCGGGCTACGTTTTGTGGAGTTATGGCCAGTTTAATGAGAGGCTAAATACAGGCTTAATTTCCTAAGAAAACATGCCCGCGGAAAATCGCGATTTTCCGAAAAAAGGACCCCGAACCCGATTCTGAGATAACCCACTGGGGACGCTCCTAGTGACCTGACGGACGCACCCTAGAAGTTTCAGAGCCCTCGGGCTACGTTTTGTGGAGTTACAGCCAGTTTAATGAGAGGCTAAATATAGGCTTAATTTCCTATGAAAACATGCCCGCGGAAAATCGCGATTTTCGGAAAAAAGGACCCCAAACCCGATTCTGAGATAACCCACTGGGGACGCTCCTAGTGACCTGACGGACGCACCCTAGAAGATTCAGAGCCCTCGGGCTACGTTTTGTGGAGTTACGGCCAGTTTAATGAGAGGCTAAATACAGGCTTAATTTCCTATGAAAACATGCCCGCGGAAAATCGCGATTTTCCGAAAAAAGGACCCCGAACCCGATTCTGAGATAACCCACTGGGGACGCTCCTAGTGACCTGACGGACGCACCCAAGAAGTTTCAGAGCCCTCGGGCTACGTTTTGTGGAGTTACAGCCAGTTTAATGAGAGGCTAAATACAGGCTTAATTTCCTACGAAAACATGCCCGCGGAAAATCGCGATTTTCCGAAAAAAGGACCCCGAACCCGATTCTGAGATAACCCACTGGGGACGCTCCTAGTGACCTGACGGACGCACCCAAGAAGTTTCAGAGCCCTCGGGCTACGTTTTGTGGAGTTATGGCCAGTTTAATGAGAGGCTAAATACAGGCTTAATTTCCTACGAAAACATGCCCGCGGAAAATTGCGATTTTCCGAAAAAAGGACCCCGAACCCGATTCTGAGATAACCCACTGGGGACGCTCTTAGTGACCTGACGGACGCACCCTAGAAGTTTCAGAGCCCTCGGGCTACGTTTTGTGGAGTTACAGCCAGTTTAATGAGAGGCTAAATACAGGTTTAATTTCCTATTAAAACATGCCCGCGGAAAATCGCGATTTTCCGAAAAAAGGACCCCGAACCCGATTCTGAGATAACCCACTGGGGACGCTCCTAGTGACCTGACGGACGCACCCAAGAAGTTTCAGAGCCCTCGGGCTACGTTTTGTGGAGTTACGGCCAGTTTAATGAGAGGCTAAATACAGGCTTAATTTCCTACGAAAACATGCCCGCGGAAAATCGCGATTTTCGGAAAAAAGGACCCCGAACCCGATTCTGAGATAACCCACTGGGGACGCTCCTAGTGACCTGACGGACGCACCCAAGAAGTTTCAGAGCCCCTATTACGTTTTGTGGAGTTACGGCCAGTTTAATGAGAGGCTAAATACAGGCTTAATTTCCTATTAAAACATGCCCGCGGAAAATCGCGATTTTCCGAAAAAAGGACCCCGAACCCGATTCTGAGATAACCCACTGGGGACGCTCTTAGTGACCTGACGGACGCACCCTAGAAGTTTCAGAGCCCTCGGGCTACGTTTTGTGGAGTTACAGCCAGTTTAATGAGAGGCTAAATACAGGTTTAATTTCCTATTAAAACATGCCCGCGGAAAATCGCGATTTTCCGAAAAAAGGACCCCGAACCCGATTCTGAGATAACCCACTGGGGACGCTCCTAGTGACCTGACGGACGCACCCAAGAAGTTTCAGAGCCCTCGGGCTACGTTTTGTGGAGTTACGGCCAGTTTAATGAGAGGCTAAATACAGGCTTAATTTCCTACGAAAACATGCCCGCGGAAAATCGCGATTTTCCGAAAAAAGGACCCCGAACCCGATTCTGAGATAACCCACTGGGGACGCTCCTAGTGACCTGACGGACGCACCCAAGAAGTTTCAGAGCCCCTATTACGTTTTGTGGAGTTACGGCCAGTTTAATGAGAGGCTAAATACAGGCTTAATTTCCTATTAAAACATGCCCGCGGAAAATCGCGATTTTCCGAAAAAAGGACCCCGAACCCGATTCTGAGATAACCCACTGGGGACGCTCCTAGTGACCTGACGGACGCACCCAAGAAGTTTCAGAGCCCTCGGGCTACGTTTTGTGGAGTTACGGCCAGTTTAATGAGAGGCTAAATACAGGCTTGATTTCCTATTAAAACATGCCCGCGGAAAATCGCGATTTTCCGAAAAAAGGACCCCGAACCCGATTCTGAGATAACCCACTGGGGACGCTCCTAGTGACCTGACGGACGCACCCAAGAAGTTTCAGAGCCCTCGGGCTACGTTTTGTGGAGTTACGGCCAGTTTAATGAGAGGCTAAATACAGGCTTAATTTCCTACGAAAACATGCCCGCGGAAAATCGCGATTTTCCGAAAAAAGGACCCCGTACCCGATTCTGAGATAACCCACTGGGGACGCTCCTAGTGACCTGACGGACGCACCCAAGAAATTTCAGAGCCCTCGGGCTACGTTTTGTGGAGTTACGGCCAGTTTAATGAGAGGCTAAATACAGGCTTAATTTCCTATGAAAACATGCCCGCGGAAAATCGCGATTTTCCGAAAAAAGGACCCCGAACCCGATTCTGAGATAACCCACTGGGGACGCTCCTAGTGACCTGACGGACGCACCCAAGAAGTTTCAGAGCCCTCGGGCTACGTTTTGTGGAGTTATGGCCAGTTTAATGAGAGGCTAAATACAGGCTTAATTTCCTATGAAAACATGCCCGCGGAAAATCGCGATTTTCCGAAAAAAGGACCCCGAACCCGATTCTGAGATAACCCACTGGGGACGCTCCTAGTGACTTGACGGACGCACCCTAGAAGTTTCAGAGCCCTCGGGCTACGTTTTGTGGAGTTATGGCCAGTTTAATGAGAGGCTAAATACAGGCTTAATTTCCTATGAAAACATGCCCGCGGAAAATCGCGATTTTCCGAAAAAAGGACCCCGAACCCGATTCTGAGATAACCCACTGGGGACGCTCCTAGTGACCTGACGGACGCACCCAAGAAATTTCAGAGCCCTCGTGCTACGTTTTGTGGAGTTATGGCCAGTTTAATGAGAGGCTAAATACAGGCTTAATTTCCTATGAAAACATGCCCGCGGAAAATCGCGATTTTCCGAAAAAAGGACCCCGAACCCGATTCTGAGATAACCCACTGGGGACGCTCCTAGTGACCTGACGGACGCACCCAAGAAGTTTCAGAGCCCTCGGGCTACGTTTTGTGGAGTTACAGCCAGTTTAATGAGAGGCTAAATACAGGCTTAATTTCCTACGAAAACATGCCCCCGGAAATTCGTGATTTTCCGAAAAAAGGACCCCGAACCCGATTCTGAGATAACCCACTGGGGACGCTCCTAGTGACCTGACGGACGCACCCAAGAAGTTTCAGAGCCCTCGGGCTACGTTTTGTGGAGTTACGGCCAGTTTAATGAGAGGCTAAATACAGGCTTGATTTCCTATTAAAACATGCCCGCGGAAAATCGCGATTTTCCGAAAAAAGGAACCCGAACCCGATTCTGAGATAACCCACTGGGGACGCTCCTAGTGACCTGACGGACGCACCCAAGAAGTTTCAGAGCCCTCGGGCTATGTTTTGTGGAGTTAGGGCCAGTTTAATGAGAGGCTAAATACAGGCTTAATTTCCTACGAAAACATGCCCGCGGAAAATCGCGATTTTCCGAAAAAAGGACCCCGAACCCGATTCTGAGATAACCCACTGGGGACGCTCCTAGTGACCTGACGGACGCACCCAAGAAGTTTCAGAGCCCTCGGGCTACGTTTTGTGGAGTTACGGCCAGTTTAATGAGAGGCTAAATACAGGCTTAATTTCCTATGAAAACATGCCCGCGGAAAATTGCGATTTTCCGAAAAAAGGACCCCGAACCCGATTCTGAGATAACCCACTGGGGACACTCTTAGTGACCTGACGGACGCACCCTAGAAGTTTCAGAGCCCTCGGGCTACGTTTTGTGGAGTTACAGCCAGTTTAATGAGAGGCTAAATACAGGTTTAATTTCCTATTAAAACATGCCCGCGGAAAATCGCGATTTTCCGAAAAAAGGACCCCGAACCCGATTCTGAGATAACCCACTGGGGACGCTCCTAGTGACCTGACGGACGCACCCAAGAAGTTTCAGAGCCCTCGGGCTACGTTTTGTGGAGTTACGGCCAGTTTAATGAGAGGCTAAATACAGGCTTAATTTCCTACGAAAACATGCCCGCGGAAATTCGCGATTTTCCGAAAAAAGGACCCCGAACCCGATTCTGAGATAACCCACTGGGGACGCTCCTAGTGACCTGACGGACGCACCCAAGAAGTTTCAGAGCCCTCGGGCTACGTTTTGTGGAGTTACGGCCAGTTTAATGAGAGGCTAAATACAGGCTTAATTTCCTATTAAAACATGCCTGCGGAAAATCGCGATTTTCCGAAAAAAGGACCCCGAACCCGATTCTGAGATAACCCACTGGGGACGCTCCTAGTGACCTGACGGACGCACCCTAGAAGTTTCAGAGCCCTTGGGCTACGTTTTGTGGAGTTACAGCCAGTTTAATGAGAGGCTAAATACAGGCTTAATTTCCTATTAAAACATGCCCGCGGAAAATCGCGATTTTCCGAAAAAAGGACCCCGAACCCGATTCTGAGATAACCCACTGGGGACGCTCCTAGTGACCTGACGGACGCACCCAAGAAGTTTCAGAGCCCTCGGGCTACGTTTTGTGGAGTTACGGCCAGTTTAATGAGAGGCTAAATACAGGCTTAATTTCCTACGAAAACATGCCCGTGGAAAATCGCGATTTTCCGAAAAAAGGACCCCGAACCCGATTCTGAGATAACCCACTGGGGACGCTCCTAGTGACCTGACGGACGCACCCAAGAAGTTTCAGAGCCCTCGGGCTACGTTTTGTGGAGTTACGGCCAGTTTAATGAGAGGCTAAATACAGGCTTAATTTTCTACGAAAACATGCCCGCGGAAAATCGCGATTTTCCGAAAAAAGGACCCCGAACCCGATTCTGAGATAACCCACTGGGGACGCTCCTAGTGACCTGACGGACGCACCCAAGAAGTTTCAGAGCCCTCGGGCTACGTTTTGTGGAGTTATGGCCAGTTTAATGAGAGGCTAAATACAGGCTTAATTTCCTATGAAAACATGCCCGCGGAAAATCGCGATTTTCCGAAAAAAGGACCCCAAACCCGATTCTGAGATAACCCACTGGGGACGCTCCTAGTGACCTGACGGACGCACCCTAGAAGTTTCAGAGCCCTCGGGCTACGTTTTGTGGAGTTACAGCCAGTTTAATGAGAGGCTAAATATAGGCTTAATTTCCTATTAAATCATGCCCGCGGAAAATCGCGATTTTCGGAAAAAAGGACCCCGAACCCGATTCTGAGATAACCCACTGGGGACGCTCCTAGTGACCTGACGGACGCACCCAAGAAGTTTCAGAGCCCTCGGGCTACGTTTTGTGGAGTTACGGCCAGTTTAATGAGAGGCTAAATACAGGCTTAATTTCCTACGAAAACATGCCCCCGGAAATTCGCGATTTTCCGAAAAAAGGACCCCGAACCCGATTCTGAGATAACCCACTGGGGACGCTCCTAGTGACCTGACGGACGCACCCAAGAAGTTTCAGAGCCCTCGGGCTACGTTTTGTGGAGTTACGGCCAGTTTAATGAGAGGCTAAATACAGGCTTGATTTCCTATTAAAACATGCCCGCGGAAAATCGCGATTTTCCGAAAAAAGGACCCCGAACCCGATTCTGAGATAACCCACTGGGGACGCTCCTAGTGACCTGACGGACGCACCCAAGAAGTTTCAGAGCCCTCGGGCTACGTTTTGTGGAGTTACGGCCAGTTTAATGAGAGGCTAAATACAGGCTTGATTTCCTATTTAAACATGCCCGCGGAAAATCGCGATTTTCCGAAAAAAGGACCCCGAACCCGATTTTGAGATAACCCACTGGGGACGCTCCTAGTGACCTGACGGACGCACCCAAGAAGTTTCAGAGCCCTCGGGCTACGTTTTGTGGAGTTACGGCCAGTTTAATGAGAGGCTAAATACAGGCTTAATTTCCTACGAAAACATGCCCGCGGAAATTCGCGATTTTCCGAAAAAAGGACCCCGAACCCGATTCTGAGATAACCCACTGGGGACGCTCCTAGTGACCTGACGGACGCACCCAAGAAGTTTCAGAGCCCTCGGGCTACGTTTTGTGGAGTTACGGCCAGTTTAATGAGAGGCTAAATACAGGCTTGATTTCCTATTAAAACATGCCCGCGGAAAATTGCGATTTTCCGAAAAAAGGACCCCGAACCCGATTCTGAGATAACCCACTGGGGACGCTCCTAGTGACCTGACGGACGCACCCAAGAAGTTTCTGAGCCCTCGGGCTACGTTTTGTGGAGTTACGGCCAGTTTAATGAGAGGCTAAATACAGGCTTAATTTCCTATGAAAACATGCCCGCAGAAAATCGCGATTTTCCGAAAAAAGGACCCCGAACCCGATTTTGAGATAACCCACTGGGGACGCTCCTAGTGACCTGACGGACGCACCCAAGAAGTTTCAGAGCCCTCGGGCTACCTTTTGTGGAGTTACGGCCAGTTTAATGAGAGGCTAAATACAGGCTTAATTTCCTACGAAAACATGCCCGCGGAAAATCGCGATTTTCCGAAAAAAGGACCCCGAACCCGATTCTGAGATAACCCACTGGGGACGCTCCTAGTGACCTGACGGACGCACCCAAGAAGTTTCAGAGCCCTCGGGCTACGTTTTGTGGAGTTATGGCCAGTTTAATGAGAGGCTAAATACAGGCTTAATTTCCTACGAAAACATGCCCGCGGAAAATTGCGATTTTCCGAAAAAAGGACCCCGAACCCGATTCTGAGATAACCCACTGGGGACGCTCTTAGTGACCTGACGGACGCACCCTAGAAGTTTCAGAGCCCTCGGGCTACGTTTTGTGGAGTTACGGCCAGTTTAATGAGAGGCTAAATACAGGCTTGATTTCCTATTAAAACATGCCCGCGGAAAATCGCGATTTTCCGAAAAAAGGACCCCGAACCCGATTCTGAGATAACCCACTGGGGACGCTCCTAGTGACCTGACGGACGCACCCAAGAAGTTTCTGAGCCCTCGGGCTACGTTTTGTGGAGTTACGGCCAGTTTAATGAGAGGCTAAATACAGGCTTAATTTCCTATGAAAACATGCCCGCGGAAAATCGCGATTTTCCGAAAAAAGGACCCCGAACCCGATTTTGAGATAACCCACTGGGGACGCTCCTAGTGACCTGACGGACGCACCCAAGAAGTTTCAGAGCCCTCGGGCTACGTTTTGTGGAGTTACGGCCAGTTTAATGAAAGGCTAAATACAGGCTTAATTTCCTACGAAAACATGCCCGCGGAAAATCGCGATTTTCCGAAAAAAGGACCCCGAACCCGATTCTGAGATAACCCACTGGGGACGCTCCTAGTGACCTGACGGACGCACCCAAGAAGTTTCAGAGCCCTTGGGCTACGTTTTGTGGAGTTATGGCCAGTTTAATGAGAGGCTAAATACAGGCTTAATTTCCTACGAAAACATGCCCGCGGAAAATTGCGATTTTCCGAAAAAAGGACCCCTAACCCGATTCTGAGATAACCCACTGGGGACGCTCTTAGTGACCTGACGGACGCACCCTAGAAGTTTCAGAGCCCTCGGGCTACGTTTTGTGGAGTTACAGCCAGTTTAATGAGAGGCTAAATACAGGTTTAATTTCCTATTAAAACATGCCCGCGGAAAATCGCGATTTTCCGAAAAAAGGACCTCGAACCCGATTCTGAGATAACCCACTGGGGACGCTCCTAGTGACCTGACGGACGCACCCAAGAAGTTTCAGAGCCCTCGGGCTACGTTTTGTGGAGTTACGGCCAGTTTAATGAGAGGCTAAATACAGGCTTAATTTCCTACGAAAACATGCCCGCGGAAAATCGCGATTTTCCGAAAAAAGGACCCCGAACCCGATTCTGAGATAACCCACTGGGGACGCTCCTAGTGACCTGACGGACGCACCCAAGAAGTTTCAGAGCCCTCGGGCTACGTTTTGTGGAGTTACGGCCAGTTTAATGAGAGGCTAAATACAGGCTTAATTTCCTACGAAAACATGCCCGCGGAAAATCGCGATTTTCCGAAAAAAGGACCCCGAACCCGATTCTGAGATAACCCACTGGGGACGCTCCTAGTGACCTGATGGACGCACCCAAGAAGTTTCAGAGCCCCTATTACGTTTTGTGGAGTTACGGCCAGTTTAATGAGAGGCTAAATACAGGCTTAATTTCCTATTAAAACATGCCCGCGGAAAATCGCGATTTTCCGAAAAAAGGACCCCGAACCCGATTCTGAGATAACCCACTGGGGACGCTCCTAGTGACCTGACGGACGCACCCAAGAAGTTTCAGAGCCCTCGGGCTACGTTTTGTGGAGTTACGGCCAGTTTAATGAGAGGCTAAATACAGGCTTGATTTCCTATTAAAACATGCCCGCGGAAAATCGCGATTTTCCGAAAAAAGGACCCCGAACCCGATTCTGAGATAACCCACTGGGGACGCTCCTAGTGACCTGACGGATGCACCCAAGAAGTTTCAGAGCCCTCGGGCTACGTTTTGTGGAGTTACGGCCAGTTTAATGAGAGGCTAAATACAGGCTTAATTTCCTACGAAAACATGCCCGCGGAAAATCGCGATTTTCCGAAAAAAGGACCCCGTACCCGATTCTGAGATAACCCACTGGGGACGCTCCTAGTGACCTGACGGACGCACCCAAGAAATTTCAGAGCCCTCGGGCTACGTTTTGTGGAGTTACGGCCAGTTTAATGAGAGGCTAAATACAGGCTTAATTTCCTATGAAAACATGCCCGCGGAAAATCGCGATTTTCCGAAAAAAGGACCCCGAACCCGATTCTGAGATAACCCACTGGGGACGCTCCTAGTGACCTGACGGACGCACCCAAGAAGTTTCAGAGCCCTCGGGCTACGTTTTGTGGAGTTATGGCCAGTTTAATGAGAGGCTAAATACAGGCTTAATTTCCTATGAAAACATGCCCGCGGAAAATCGCGATTTTCCGAAAAAAGGACCCCGAACCCGATTCTGAGATAACCCACTGGGGACGCTCCTAGTGACTTGACGGACGCACCCTAGAAGTTTCAGAGCCCTCGGGCTACGTTTTGTGGAGTTATGGCCAGTTTAATGAGAGGCTAAATACAGGCTTAATTTCCTATGAAAACATGCCCGCGGAAAATCGCGATTTTCCGAAAAAAGGACCCCGAACCCGATTCTGAGATAACCCACTGGGGACGCTCCTAGTGACCTGACGGACGCACCCAAGAAATTTCAGAGCCCTCGGGCTACGTTTTGTGGAGTTATGGCCAGTTTAATGAGAGGCTAAATACAGGCTTAATTTCCTATGAAAACATGCCCGCGGAAAATCGCGATTTTCCGAAAAAAGGACCCCGAACCCGATTCTGAGATAACCCACTGGGGACGCTCCTAGTGACCTGACGGACGCACCCAAGAAGTTTCAGAGCCCTCGGGCTACGTTTTGTGGAGTTACGGCCAGTTTAATGAGAGGCTAAATACAGGCTTAATTTCCTACGAAAACATGCCCCCGGAAAATCGCGATTTTCCGAAAAAAGGACCCCGAACCCGATTCTGAGATAACCCACTGGGGACGCTCCTAGTGACCTGACGGACGCACCCAAGAAGTTTCAGAGCCCTCGGGCTACGTTTTGTGGAGTTACGGCCAGTTTAATGAGAGGCTAAATACAGGCTTGATTTCCTATTAAAACATGCCCGCGGAAAATCGCGATTTTCCGAAAAAAGGAACCCGAACCCGATTCTGAGATAACCCACTGGGGACGCTCCTAGTGACCTGACGGACGCACCCAAGAAGTTTCAGAGCCCTCGGGCTATGTTTTGTGGAGTTAGGGCCAGTTTAATGAGAGGCTAAATACAGGCTTAATTTCCTACGAAAACATGCCCGCGGAAAATCGCGATTTTCCGAAAAAAGGACCCTGAACCCGATTCTGAGATAACCCACTGGGGACGCTCCTAGTGACCTGACGGACGCACCCAAGAAGTTTCAGAGCCCTCGGGCTACGTTTTGTGGAGTTACGGCCAGTTTAATGAGAGGCTAAATACAGGCTTAATTTCCTACGAAAACATGCCCGCGGAAAATCGCGATTTTCCGAAAAAAGGACCCCGAACCCGATTCTGAGATAACCCACTGGGGACGCTCCTAGTGACCTGACGGACGCACCCAAGAAGTTTCAGAGCCCTCGGGCTACGTTTTGTGGAGTTACGGCCAGTTTAATGAGAGGCTAAATACAGGCTTAATTTCCTACGAAACATGCCCCCGGAAATTCGCGATTTTCCGAAAAAAGGACCCGAACCCGATTCTGAGATAACCCACTGGGGACGCTCCTAGTGACCTGACGGACGCACCCAAGAAGTTTCAGAGCCCTCGGGCTACGTTTTGTGGAGTTACGGCCAGTTTAATGAGAGGCTAAATACAGGCTTAATTTCCTACGAAAACATGCCCGCGGAAAATCGCGATTTTCCGAAAAAAGGACCCCGAACCCGATTCTGAGATAACCCACTGGGGACGCTCCTAGTGACCTGATGGACGCACCCAAGAAGTTTCAGAGCCCCTATTACGTTTTGTGGAGTTACGGCCAGTTTAATGAGAGGCTAAATACAGGCTTAATTTCCTATTAAAACATGCCCGCGGAAAATCGCGATTTTCCGAAAAAAGGACCCCGAACCCGATTCTGAGATAACCCACTGGGGACGCTCCTAGTGACCTGACGGACGCACCCAAGAAGTTTCAGAGCCCTCGGGCTACGTTTTGTGGAGTTACGGCCAGTTTAATGAGAGGCTAAATACAGGCTTGATTTCCTATTAAAACATGCCCGCGGAAAATCGCGATTTTCCGAAAAAAGGACCCCGAACCCGATTCTGAGATAACCCACTGGGGACGCTCCTAGTGACCTGACGGACGCACCCAAGAAGTTTCAGAGCCCTCGGGCTACGTTTTGTGGAGTTACGGCCAGTTTAATGAGAGGCTAAATACAGGCTTAATTTCCTACGAAAACATGCCCGCGGAAAATCGCGATTTTCCGAAAAAAGGACCCCGTACCCGATTCTGAGATAACCCACTGGGGACGCTCCTAGTGACCTGACGGACGCACCCAAGAAATTTCAGAGCCCTCGGGCTACGTTTTGTGGAGTTACGGCCAGTTTAATGAGAGGCTAAATACAGGCTTAATTTCCTATGAAAACATGCCCGCGGAAAATCGCGATTTTCCGAAAAAAGGACCCCGAACCCGATTCTGAGATAACCCACTGGGGACGCTCCTAGTGACCTGACGGACGCACCCAAGAAGTTTCAGAGCCCTCGGGCTACGTTTTGTGGAGTTATGGCCAGTTTAATGAGAGGCTAAATACAGGCTTAATTTCCTATGAAAACATGCCCGCGGAAAATCGCGATTTTCCGAAAAAAGGACCCCGAACCCGATTCTGAGATAACCCACTGGGGACGCTCCTAGTGACTTGACGGACGCACCCTAGAAGTTTCAGAGCCCTCGGGCTACGTTTTGTGGAGTTATGGCCAGTTTAATGAGAGGCTAAATACAGGCTTAATTTCCTATGAAAACATGCCCGCGGAAAATCGCGATTTTCCGAAAAAAGGACCCCGAACCCGATTCTGAGATAACCCACTGGGGACGCTCCTAGTGACCTGACGGACGCACCCAAGAAATTTCAGAGCCCTCGGGCTACGTTTTGTGGAGTTATGGCCAGTTTAATGAGAGGCTAAATACAGGCTTGATTTCCTATTAAAACATGCCCGCGGAAAATCGCGATTTTCCGAAAAAAGGACCCCGAACCCGATTCTGAGATAACCCACTGGGGACGCTCCTAGTGACCTGACGGACGCACCCAAGAAGTTTCAGAGCCCTCGGGCTATGTTTTGTGGAGTTAGGGCCAGTTTAATGAGAGGCTAAATACAGGCTTAATTTCCTACGAAAACATGCCCGCGGAAAATCGCGATTTTCCGAAAAAAGGACCCTGAACCCGATTCTGAGATAACCCACTGGGGACGCTCCTAGTGACCTGACGGACGCACCCAAGAAGTTTCAGAGCCCTCGGGCTACGTTTTGTGGAGTTACGGCCAGTTTAATGAGAGGCTAAATACAGGCTTAATTTCCTACGAAAACATGCCCGCGGAAAATCGCGATTTTCCGAAAAAAGGACCCCGAACCCGATTCTGAGATAACCCACTGGGGACGCTCCTAGTGACCTGACGGACGCACCCAAGAAGTTTCAGAGCCCTCGGGCTACGTTTTGTGGAGTTACGGCCAGTTTAATGAGAGGCTAAATACAGGCTTAATTTCCTACGAAAACATGCCCCCGGAAATTCGCGATTTTCCGAAAAAAGGACCCGAACCCGATTCTGAGATAACCCACTGGGGACGCTCCTAGTGACCTGACGGACGCACCCAAGAAGTTTCAGAGCCCTCGGGCTACGTTTTGTGGAGTTACGGCCAGTTTAATGAGAGGCTAAATACAGGCTTGATTTCCTATTAAAACATGCCCGCGGAAAATCGCGATTTTCCGAAAAAAGGACCCCGAACCCGATTCTGAGATAACCCACTGGGGACGCTCCTAGTGACCTGACGGACGCACCCAAGAAGTTTCAGAGCCCTCGGGCTACGTTTTGTGGAGTTACGGCCAGTTTAATGAGAGGCTAAATACAGGCTTGATTTCCTATTAAAACATGCCCGCGGAAAATCGCGATTTTCCGAAAAAAGGACCCCGAACCCGATTTTGAGATAACCCACTGGGGACGCTCCTAGTGACCTGACGGACGCACCCAAGAAGTTTCAGAGCCCTCGGGCTACGTTTTGTGGAGTTACGGCCAGTTTAATGAGAGGCTAAATACAGGCTTAATTTCCTACGAAAACATGCCCGCGGAAATTCGCGATTTTCCGAAAAAAGGACCCCGAACCCGATTCTGAGATAACCCACTGGGGACGCTCCTAGTGACCTGACGGACGCACCCAAGAAGTTTCAGAGCCCTCGGGCTACGTTTTGTGGAGTTACGGCCAGTTTAATGAGAGGCTAAATACAGGCTTGATTTCCTATTAAAACATGCCCGCGGAAAATCGCGATTTTCCGAAAAAAGGACCCCGAACCCGATTCTGAGATAACCCACTGGGGACGCTCCTAGTGACCTGACGGACGCACCCAAGAAGTTTCTGAGCCCTCGGGCTACGTTTTGTGGAGTTACGGCCAGTTTAATGAGAGGCTAAATACAGGCTTAATTTCCTATGAAAACATGCCCGCGGAAAATCGCGATTTTCCGAAAAAAGGACCCCGAACCCGATTTTGAGATAACCCACTGGGGACGCTCCTAGTGACCTGACGGACGCACCCAAGAAGTTTCAGAGCCCTCGGGCTACGTTTTGTGGAGTTACGACCAGTTTAATGAGAGGCTAAATACAGGCTTAATTTCCTACGAAAACATGCCCGCGGAAAATCGCGATTTTCCGAAAAAAGGACCCCGAACCCGATTCTGAGATAACCCACTGGGGACGCTCCTAGTGACCTGACGGACGCACCCAAGAAGTTTCAGAGCCCTCGGGCTACGTTTTGTGGAGTTATGGCCAGTTTAATGAGAGGCTAAATACAGGCTTAATTTCCTACGAAAACATGCCCGCGGAAAATTGCGATTTTCCGAAAAAAGGACCCCGAACCCGATTCTGAGATAACCCACTGGGGACGCTCTTAGTGACCTGACGGACGCACCCTAGAAGTTTCAGAGCCCTCTGGCTACGTTTTGTGGAGTTACAGCCAGTTTAATGAGAGGCTAAATACAGGTTTAATTTCCTATTAAAACATGCCCGCGGAAAATCGCGATTTTCCGAAAAAAGGACCCCGAACCCGATTCTGAGATAACCCACTGGGGACGCTCCTAGTGACCTGACGGACGCACCCAAGAAGTTTCAGAGCCCTCGGGCTACGTTTTGTGGAGTTACGGCCAGTTTAATGAGAGGCTAAATACAGGCTTAATTTCCTACGAAAACATGCCCGCGGAAATTCGCAATTTTCCGAAAAAAGGACCCCGAACCCGATTCTGAGATAACCCACTGGGGACGCTCCTAGTGACCTGACGGACGCACCCAAGAAGTTTCAGAGCCCTCGGGCTACGTTTTGTGGAGTTACGGCCAGTTTAATGAGAGGCTAAATACAGGCTTAATTTCCTATTAAAACATGCCCGCGGAAAATCGCGATTTTCCGAAAAAAGGACCCCGAACCCGATTCTGAGATAACCCACTGGGGACGCTCCTAGTGACCTGACGGACGCACCCTAGAAGTTTCAGAGCCCTTGGGCTACGTTTTGTGGAGTTACAGCCAGTTTAATGAGAGGCTAAATATAGGCTTAATTTCCTATTAAAACATGCCCGCGGAAAATCGCGATTTTCCGAAAAAAGGACCCCGAACCCGATTCTGAGATAACCCACTTTGGACGCTCCTAGTGACCTGACGGACGCACCCAAGAAGTTTCAGAGCCCTCGGGCTACGTTTTGTGGAGTTACGGCCAGTTTAATGAGAGGCTAAATACAGGCTTAATTTCCTACGAAAACATGCCCGCGGAAAATCGCGATTTTCCGAAAAAAGGACCCCGAACCCGATTCTGAGATAACCCACTGGGGACGCTCCTAGTGACCTGACGGACGCACCCAAGAAGTTTCAGAGCCCTCGGGCTACGTTTTGTGGAGTTACGGCCAGTTTAATGAGAGGCTAAATACAGGCTTAATTTTCTACGAAAACATGCCCGCGGAAAATCGCGATTTTCCGAAAAAAGGACCCCGAACCCGATTCTGAGATAACCCACTGGGGACGCTCCTAGTGACCTGACGGACGCACCCAAGAAGTTTCAGAGCCCTCGGGCTACGTTTTGTGGAGTTATGGCCAGTTTAATGAGAGGCTAAATACAGGCTTAATTTCCTATGAAAACATGCCCGCGGAAAATCGCAATTTTCCGAAAAAAGGACCCCAAACCCGATTCTGAGATAACCCACTGGGGACGCTCCTAGTGACCTGACGGACGCACCCTAGAAGTTTCAGAGCCCTCGGGCTACGTTTTGGGGAGTTACAGCCAGTTTAATGAGAGGCTAAATATAGGCTTAATTTCCTATTAAAACATGCCCGCGGAAAATCGCGATTTTCCGAAAAAAGGACCCCGAACCCGATTCTGAGATAACCCACTGGGGACGCTCCTAGTGACCTGACGGACGCACCCAAGAAGTTTCAGAGCCCTCGGGCTACGTTTTGTGGAGTTACGGCCAGTTTAATGAGAGGCTAAATACAGGCTTAATTTCCTACGAAAACATGCCCCCGGAAATTCGCGATTTTCCGAAAAAAGGACCCCGAACCCGATTCTGAGATAACCCACTGGGGACGCTCCTAGTGACCTGACGGACGCACCCAAGAAGTTTCAGAGCCCTCGGGCTACGTTTTGTGGAGTTACGGCCAGTTTAATGAGAGGCTAAATACAGGCTTGATTTCCTATTAAAACATGCCCGCGGAAAATCGCGATTTTCCGAAAAAAGGACCCCGAACCCGATTCTGAGATAACCCACTGGGGACGCTCCTAGTGACCTGACGGACGCACCCAAGAAGTTTCAGAGCCCTCGGGCTACGTTTTGTGGAGTTACGGCCAGTTTAATGAGAGGCTAAATACAGGCTTGATTTCCTATTTAAACATGCCCGCGGAAAATCGCGATTTTCCGAAAAAAGGACCCCGAACCCGATTTTGAGATAACCCACTGGGGACGCTCCTAGTGACCTGACGGACGCACCCAAGAAGTTTCAGAGCCCTCGGGCTACGTTTTGTGGAGTTACGGCCAGTTTAATGAGAGGCTAAATACAGGCTTAATTTCCTACGAAAACATGCCCGCGGAAATTCGCGATTTTCCGAAAAAAGGACCCCGAACCCGATTCTGAGATAACCCACTGGGGACGCTCCTAGTGACCTGACGGACGCACCCAAGAAGTTTCAGAGCCCTCGGGCTACGTTTTGTGGAGTTACGGCCAGTTTAATGAGAGGCTAAATACAGGCTTGATTTCCTATTAAAACATGCCCGCGGAAAATCGCGATTTTCCGAAAAAAGGACCCCGAACCCGATTCTGAGATAACCCACTGGGGATGCTCCTAGTTACCTGACGGACGCACCCAAGAAGTTTCTGAGCCCTCGGGCTACGTTTTGTGGAGTTACGGCCAGTTTAATGAGAGGCTAAATACAGGCTTAATTTCCTATGAAAACATGCCCGCAGAAAATAGCGATTTTCCGAAAAAAGGACCCCGAACCCGATTTTGAGATAACCCACTGGGGACGCTCCTAGTGACCTGACGGACGCACCCAAGAAGTTTCAGAGCCCTCGGGCTACGTTTTGTGGAGTTACGGCCAGTTTAATGAGAGGCTAAATACAGGCTTAATTTCCTACGAAAACATGCCTGCGGAAAATCGCGATTTTCCGAAAAAAGGACCCCGAACCCGATTCTGAGATAACCCACTGGGGACGCTCCTAGTGACCTGACGGACGCACCCAAGAAGTTTCAGAGCCCTCGGGCTACGTTTTGTGGAGTTATGGCCAGTTTAATGAGAGGCTAAATACAGGCTTAATTTCCTACGAAAACATGCCCGCGGAAAATTGCGATTTTCCGAAAAAAGGACCCCGAACCCGATTCTGAGATAACCCACTGGGGACGCTCTTAGTGACCTGACGGACGCACCCTAGAAGTTTCAGAGCCCTCGGGCTACGTTTTGTGGAGTTACGGCCAGTTTAATGAGAGGCTAAATACAGGCTTGATTTCCTATTAAAACATGCCCGCGGAAAATCGCGATTTTCCGAAAAAAGGACCCCGAACCCGATTCTGAGATAACCCACTGGGGACGCTCCTAGTGACCTGACGGACGCACCCAAGAAGTTTCAGAGCCCTCGGGCTACGTTTTGTGGAGTTATGGCCAGTTTAATGAGAGGCTAAATACAGGCTTAATTTCCTATGAAAACATGCCCGCGGAAAATCGCGATTTTCCGAAAAAAGGACCCCGAACCCGATTTTGAGATAACCCACTGGGGACGCTCCTAGTGACCTGACGGACGCACCCAAGAAGTTTCAGAGCCCTCGGGCTACGTTTTGTGGAGTTACGGCCAGTTTAATGAGAGGCTAAATACAGGCTTAATTTCCTACGAAAACATGCCCGCGGAAAATCGCGATTTTCCGAAAAAAGGACCCCGAACCCGATTCTGAGATAACCCACTGGGGACGCTCCTAGTGACCTGACGGACGCACCCAAGAAGTTTCAGAGCCCTCGGGCTACGTTTTGTGGAGTTATGGCCAGTTTAATGAGAGGCTAAATACAGGCTTAATTTCCTACGAAAACATGCCCGCGGAAAATTGCGATTTTCCGAAAAAAGGACCCCGAACCCGATTCTGAGATAACCCACTGGGGACGCTCTTAGTGACCTGACGGACGCACCCTAGAAGTTTCAGAGCCCTCGGGCTACGTTTTGTGGAGTTACAGCCAGTTTAATGAGAGGCTAAATACAGGTTTAATTTCCTATTAAAACATGCCCGCGGAAAATCGCGATTTTCCGAAAAAAGGACCCCGAACCCGATTCTGAGATAACCCACTGGGGACGCTCCTAGTGACCTGACGGACGCACCCAAGAAGTTTCAGAGCCCTCGGGCTACCTTTTGTGGAGTTACGGCCAGTTTAATGAGAGGCTAAATACAGGCTTAATTTCCTACGAAAACATGCCCGCGGAAAATCGCGATTTTCCGAAAAAAGGACCCTGAACCCGATTCTGAGATAACCCACTGGGGACGCTCCTAGTGACCTGACGGACGCACCCAAGAAGTTTCAGAGCCCTCGGGCTACGTTTTGTGGAGTTACGGCCAGTTTAATGAGAGGCTAAATACAGGCTTGATTTCCTATTAAAACATGCCCGCGGAAAATCGCGATTTTCCGAAAAAAGGACCCCGAACCCGATTCTGAGATAACCCACTGGGGACGCTCCTAGTGACCTGACGGACGCACCCAAGAAGTTTCAGAGCCCTCGGGCTACGTTTTGTGGAGTTACGGCCAGTTTAATGAGAGGCTAAATACAGGCTTGATTTCCTATTAAAACATGCCCGCGGAAAATCGCGATTTTCCGAAAAAAGGACCCCGAACCCGATTTTGAGATAACCCACTGGGGACGCTCCTAGTGACCTGACGGACGCACCCAAGAAGTTTCAGAGCCCTCGGGCTACGTTTTGTGGAGTTACGGCCAGTTTAATGAGAGGCTAAATACAGGCTTAATTTCCTACGAAAACATGCCCGCGGAAATTCGCGATTTTCCGAAAAAAGGACCCCGAACCCGATTCTGAGATAACCCACTGGGGACGCTCCTAGTGACCTGACGGACGCACCCAAGAAGTTTCAGAGCCCTCGGGCTACGTTTTGTGGAGTTACGGCCAGTTTAATGAGAGGCTAAATACAGGCTTGATTTCCTATTAAAACATGCCCGCGGAAAATCGCGATTTTCCGAAAAAAGAACCCCGAACCCGATTCTGAGATAACCCACTGGGGACGCTCCTAGTGACCTGACGGACGCACCCAAGAAGTTTCAGAGCCCTCGGGCTACGTTTTGTGGAGTTACGGCCAGTTTAATGAGAGGCTAAATACAGGCTTAATTTCCTACGAAAACATGCCCGCGGAAATTCGCGATTTTCCGAAAAAAGGACCCCGAACCCGATTCTGAGATAACCCACTGGGGACGCTCCTAGTGACCTGACGGACGCACCCAAGAAGTTTCAGAGCCCTCGGGCTACGTTTTGTGGAGTTACGGCCAGTTTAATGAGAGGCTAAATACAGGCTTAATTTCCTACGAAAACATGCCCGCGGAAATTCGCGATTTTCCGAAAAAAGGACCCCGAACCCGATTCTGAGATAACCCACTGGGGACGCTCCTAGTGACCTGACGGACGCACCCAAGAAGTTTCAGAGCCCTCGGGCTACGTTTTGTGGAGTTACGGCCAGTTTAATGAGAGGCTAAATACAGGCTTGATTTCCTATTAAAACATGCCCGCGGAAAATCGCGATTTTCCGAAAAAAGGACCCCGAACCCGATTCTGAGATAACCCACTGGGGACGCTCCTAGTGACCTGACGGACGCACCCAAGAAGTTTCAGAGCCCTCGGGTTACGTTTTGTGGAGTTACGGCCAGTTTAATGAGAGGCTAAATACAGGCTTGATTTCCTATTAAAACATGCCCGCGGAAAATCGCGATTTTCCGAAAAAAGGACCCCGAACCCGATTCTGAGATAACCCACTGGGGACGCTCCTAGTGACCTGACGGACGCACCCAAGAAGTTTCAGAGCCCTCGGGCTACGTTTTGTGGAGTTACGGCCAGTTTAATGAGAGGCTAAATACAGGCTTAATTTCCTACGAAAACATGCCCGCGGAAATTCGCGATTTTCCGAAAAAAGGACCCCGAACCCGATTCTGAGATAACCCACTGGGGACGCTCCTAGTGACCTGACGGACGCACCCAAGAAGTTTCAGAGCCCTCGGGCTACGTTTTGTGGAGTTACGGCCAGTTTAATGAGAGGCTAAATACAGGCTTGATTTCCTATTAAAACATGCCCGCGGAAAATCGCGATTTTCCGAAAAAAGGACCCCGAACCCGATTCTGAGATAACCCACTGGGGACGCTCCTAGTGACCTGACGGACGCACCCAAGAAGTTTCTGAGCCCTCGGGCTACGTTTTGTGGAGTTACGGCCAGTTTAATGAGAGGCTAAATACAGGCTTAATTTCCTATGAAAACATGCCCGCAGAAAATCGCGATTTTCCGAAAAAAGGACCCCGAACCCGATTTTGAGATAACCCACTGGGGACGCTCCTAGTGACCTGACGGACGCACCCAAGAAGTTTCAGAGCCCTCGGGCTACGTTTTGTGGAGTTACGGCCAGTTTAATGAGAGGCTAAATACAGGCTTAATTTCCTACGAAAACATGCCCGCGGAAAATCGCGATTTTCCGAAAAAAGGACCCCGAACCCGATTCTGAGATAACCCACTGGGGACGCTCCTAGTGACCTGACGGACGCACCCAAGAAGTTTCAGAGCCCTCGGGCTACGTTTTGTGGAGTTATGGCCAGTTTAATGAGAGGCTAAATACAGGCTTAATTTCCTACGAAAACATGCCCGCGGAAAATTGCGATTTTCCGAAAAAAGGACCCCGAACCCGATTCTGAGATAACCCACTGGGGACGCTCTTAGTGACCTGACGGACGCACCCTAGAAGTTTCAGAGCCCTCGGGCTACGTTTTGTGGAGTTACAGCCAGTTTAATGAGAGGCTAAATACAGGTTTAATTTCCTATTAAAACATGCCCGCGGAAAATCGCGATTTTCCGAAAAAAGGACCCCGAACCCGATTCTGAGATAACCCACTGGGGACGCTCCTAGTGACCTGACGGACGCACCCAAGAAGTTTCAGAGCCCTCGGGCTACCTTTTGTGGAGTTACGGCCAGTTTAATGAGAGGCTAAATACAGGCTTAATTTCCTACGAAACATGCCCCCGGAAATTCGCGATTTTCCGAAAAAAGGACCCCGAACCCGATTCTGAGATAACCCACTGGGGACGCTCCTAGTGACCTGACGGACGCACCCAAGAAGTTTCAGAGCCCTCGGGCTACGTTTTGTGGAGTTACGGCCAGTTTAATGAGAGGCTAAATACAGGCTTGATTTCCTATTAAAACATGCCCGCGGAAAATCGCGATTTTCCGAAAAAAGGACCCCGAACCCGATTCTGAGATAACCCACTGGGGACGCTCCTAGTGACCTGACGGACGCACCCAAGAAGTTTCAGAGCCCTCGGGCTACGTTTTGTGGAGTTACGGCCAGTTTAATGAGAGGCTAAATACAGGCTTAATTTCCTACGAAAACATGCCCCCGGAAATTCGCGATTTTCCGAAAAAAGGACCCCGAACCCGATTCTAAGATAACCCACTGGGGACGCTCCTAGTGACCTGACGGACGCACCCAAGAAGTTTCAGAGCCCTCGGGCTACGTTTTGTGGAGTTACGGCCAGTTTAATGAGAGGCTAAATACAGGCTTGATTTCCTATTAAAACATGCCCGCGGAAAATCGCGATTTTCCGAAAAAAGGACCCCGAACCCGATTCTGAGATAACCCACTGGGGACGCTCCTAGTGACCTGACGGACGCACCCAAGAAGTTTCAGAGCCCTCGGGCTACGTTTTGTGGAGTTACGGCCAGTTTAATGAGAGGCTAAATACAGGCTTGATTTCCTATTTAAACATGCCCGCGGAAAATCGCGATTTTCCGAAAAAAGGACCCCGAACCCGATTTTGAGATAACCCACTGGGGACGCTCCTAGTGACCTGACGGACGCACCCAAGAAGTTTCAGAGCCCTCGGGCTACGTTTTGTGGAGTTACGGCCAGTTTAATGAGAGGCTAAATACAGGCTTAATTTCCTACGAAAACATGCCCGCGGAAATTCGCGATTTTCCGAAAAAAGGACCCCGAACCCGATTCTGAGATAACCCACTGGGGACGCTCCTAGTGACCTGACGGACGCACCCAAGAAGTTTCAGAGCCCTCGGGCTACGTTTTGTGGAGTTACGGCCAGTTTAATGAGAGGCTAAATACAGGCTTGATTTCCTATTAAAACATGCCCGCGGAAAATCGCGATTTTCCGAAAAAAGGACCCCGAACCCGATTCTGAGATAACCCACTGGGGACGCTCCTAGTGACCTGACGGACGCACCCAAGAAGTTTCTGAGCCCTCGGGCTACGTTTTGTGGAGTTACGGCCAGTTTAATGAGAGGCTAAATACAGGCTTAATTTCCTATGAAAACATGCCCGCAGAAAATCGCGATTTTCCGAAAAAAGGACCCCGAACCCGATTTTGAGATAACCCACTGGGGACGCTCCTAGTGACCTGACGGACGCACCCAAGAAGTTTCAGAGCCCTCGGGCTACCTTTTGTGGAGTTACGGCCAGTTTAATGAGAGGCTAAATACAGGCTTAATTTCCTACGAAAACATGCCCGCGGAAAATCGCGATTTTCCGAAAAAAGGACCCCGAACCCGATTCTGAGATAACCCACTGGGGACGCTCCTAGTGACCTGACGGACGCACCCAAGAAGTTTCAGAGCCCTCGGGCTACGTTTTGTGGAGTTATGGCCAGTTTAATGAGAGGCTAAATACAGGCTTAATTTCCTACGAAAACATGCCCGCGGAAAATTGCGATTTTCCGAAAAAAGGACCCCGAACCCGATTCTGAGATAACCCACTGGGGACGCTCTTAGTGACCTGACGGACGCACCCTAGAAGTTTCAGAGCCCTCGGGCTACGTTTTGTGGAGTTACGGCCAGTTTAATGAGAGGCTAAATACAGGCTTGATTTCCTATTAAAACATGCCCGCGGAAAATCGCGATTTTCCGAAAAAAGGACCCCGAACCCGATTCTGAGATAACCCACTGGGGACGCTCCTAGTGACCTGACGGACGCACCCAAGAAGTTTCTGAGCCCTCGGGCTACGTTTTGTGGAGTTACGGCCAGTTTAATGAGAGGCTAAATACAGGCTTAATTTCCTATGAAAACATGCCCGCGGAAAATCGCGATTTTCCGAAAAAAGGACCCCGAACCCGATTTTGAGATAACCCACTGGGGACGCTCCTAGTGACCTGACGGACGCACCCAAGAAGTTTCAGAGCCCTCGGGCTACGTTTTGTGGAGTTACGGCCAGTTTAATGAAAGGCTCAATACAGGCTTAATTTCCTACGAAAACATGCCCGCGGAAAATCGCGATTTTCCGAAAAAAGGACCCCGAACCCGATTCTGAGATAACCCACTGGGGACGCTCCTAGTGACCTGACGGACGCACCCAAGAAGTTTCAGAGCCCTCGGGCTACGTTTTGTGGAGTTATGGCCAGTTTAATGAGAGGCTAAATACAGGTTTAATTTCCTATTAAAACATGCCCGCGGAAAATCGCGATTTTCCGAAAAAAGGACCCCGAACCTGATTCTGAGATAACCCACTGGGGACGCTCTTAGTGACCTGACGGACGCACCCTAGAAGTTTCAGAGCCCTCGGGCTACGTTTTGTGGAGTTACAGCCAGTTTAATGAGAGGCTAAATACAGGTTTAATTTCCTATTAAAACATGCCCGCGGAAAATCGCGATTTTCCGAAAAAAGGACCCCGAACCCGATTCTGAGATAACCCACTGGGGACGCTCCTAGTGACCTGACGGACGCACCCAAGAAGTTTCAGAGCCCTCGGGCTACGTTTTGTGGAGTTACGGCCAGTTTAATGAGAGGCTAAATACAGGCTTAATTTCCTACGAAAACATGCCCGCGGAAAATCGCGATTTTCCGAAAAAAGGACCCCGAACCCGATTCTGAGATAACCCACTGGGGACGCTCCTAGTGACCTGACGGACGCACCCAAGAAGTTTCAGAGCCCTCGGGCTACGTTTTGTGGAGTTACGGCCAGTTTAATGAGAGGCTAAATACAGGCTTAATTTCCTATTAAAACATGCCCGCGGAAAATCGCGATTTTCCGAAAAAAGGACCCCGAACCCGATTCTGAGATAACCCACTGGGGACGCTCCTAGTGACCTGACGGACGCACCCTAGAAGTTTCAGAGCCCTTGGGCTACGTTTTGTGGAGTTACAGCCAGTTTAATGAGAGGCTAAATATAGGCTTAATTTCCTATTAAAACATGCCCGCGGAAAATCGCGATTTTCCGAAAAAAGGACCCCGAACCCGATTCTGAGATAACCCACTGGGGACGCTCCTAGTGACCTGACGGACGCACCCAAGAAGTTTCAGAGCCCTCGGGCTACGTTTTGTGGAGTTACGGCCAGTTTAATGAGAGGCTAAATACAGGCTTAATTTCCTACGAAAACATCCCCGCGGAAAATCGCGATTTTCCGAAAAAAGGACCCCGAACCCGATTCTGAGATAACCCACTGGGGACGCTCCTAGTGACCTGACGGACGCACCCAAGAAGTTTCAGAGCCCTCGGGCTACGTTTTGTGGAGTTACGGCCAGTTTAATGAGAGGCTAAATACAGGCTTAATTTTCTACGAAAACATGCCCGCGGAAAATCGCGATTTTCCGAAAAAAGGACCCCGAACCCGATTCTGAGATAACCCACTGGGGACGCTCCTAGTGACCTGACGGACGCACCCAAGAAGTTTCAGAGCCCTCGGGCTACGTTTTGTGGAGTTATGGCCAGTTTAATGAGAGGCTAAATACAGGCTTAATTTCCTATGAAAACATGCCCGCGGAAAATCGCGATTTTCCGAAAAAAGGACCCCGAACCCGATTCTGAGATAACCCACTGGGGACGCTCCTAGTGACCTGACGGACGCACCCTAGAAGTTTCAGAGCCCTCGGGCTACGTTTTGTGGAGTTACAGCCAGTTTAATGAGAGGCTAAATATAGGCTTAATTTCCTATTAAAACATGCCCGCGGAAAATCGCGATTTTCCGAAAAAAGGACCCCGAACCCGATTCTGAGATAACCCACTGGGGACGCTCCTAGTGACCTGACGGACGCACCCAAGAAGTTTCAGAGCCCTCGGGCTACGTTTTGTGGAGTTACGGCCAGTTTAATGAGAGGCTAAATACAGGCTTGATTTCCTATTAAAACATGCCCGCGGAAAATCGCGATTTTCCGAAAAAAGGACCCCGAACCCGATTCTGAGATAACCCACTGGGGACGCTCCTAGTGACCTGACGGACGCACCCAAGAAGTTTCTGAGCCCTCGGGCTACGTTTTGTGGAGTTACGGCCAGTTTAATGAGAGGCTAAATACAGGCTTAATTTCCTATGAAAACATGCCCGCAGAAAATCGCGATTTTCCGAAAAAAGGACCCCGAACCCGATTTTGAGATAACCCACTGGGGACGCTCCTAGTGACCTGACGGACGCACCCAAGAAGTTTCAGAGCCCTCGGGCTACGTTTTGTGGAGTTACGGCCAGTTTAATGAGAGGCTAAATACAGGCTTAATTTCCTACGAAAACATGCCCGCGGAAAATCGCGATTTTCCGAAAAAAGGACCCCGAACCCGATTCTGAGATAACCCACTGGGGACGCTCCTAGTGACCTGACGGACGCACCCAAGAAGTTTCAGAGCCCTCGGGCTACGTTTTGTGGAGTTATGGCCAGTTTAATGAGAGGCTAAATACAGGCTTAATTTCCTACGAAAACATGCCCGCGGAAAATTGCGATTTTCCGAAAAAAGGACCCCGAACCCGATTCTGAGATAACCCACTGGGGACGCTCTTAGTGACCTGACGGACGCACCCTAGAAGTTTCAGAGCCCTCGGGCTACGTTTTGTGGAGTTACAGCCAGTTTAATGAGAGGCTAAATACAGGTTTAATTTCCTATTAAAACATGCCCGCGGAAAATCGCGATTTTCCGAACAAAGGACCCCGAACCCGATTCTGAGATAACCCACTGGGGACGCTCCTAGTGACCTGACGGACGCACCCAAGAAGTTTCAGAGCCCTCGGGCTACGTTTGTGGAGTTACGGCCAGTTTAATGAGAGGCTAAATACAGGCTTAATTTCCTACGAAAACATGCCCGCGGAAAATCGCGATTTTCCGAAAAAAGGACCCCGAACCCGATTCTGAGATAACCCACTGGGGACGCTCCTAGTGACCTGACGGACGCACCCAAGAAGTTTCAGAGCCCTCGGGCTACGTTTTGTGGAGTTACGGCCAGTTTAATGAGAGGCTAAATACAGGCTTAATTTCCTACGAAACATGCCCCCGGAAATTCGCGATTTTCCGAAAAAAGGACCCCGAACCCGATTCTGAGATAACCCACTGGGGACGCTCCTAGTGACCTGACGGACGCACCCAAGAAGTTTCAGAGCCCTCGGGCTACGTTTTGTGGAGTTACGGCCAGTTTAATGAGAGGCTTAATACAGGCTTGATTTCCTATTAAAACATGCCCGCGGAAAATCGCGATTTTCCGAAAAAAGGACCCCGAACCCGATTCTGAGATAACCCACTGGGGACGCTCCTAGTGACCTGACGGACGCACCCAAGAAGTTTCAGAGCCCTCGGGCTACGTTTTGTGGAGTTATGGCCAGTTTAATGAGAGGCTAAATACAGGCTTAATTTCCTACGAAAACATGCCCGCGGAAAATTGCGATTTTCCGAAAAAAGGACCCCGAACCCGATTCTGAGATAACCCACTGGGGACGCTCTTAGTGACCTGACGGACGCACCCTAGAAGTTTCAGAGCCCTCGGGCTACGTTTTGTGGAGTTACAGCCAGTTTAATGAGAGGCTAAATACAGGTTTAATTTCCTATTAAAACATGCCCGCGGAAAATCGCGATTTTCCGAAAAAAGGACCCCGAACCCGATTCTGAGATAACCCACTAGGGACGCTCCTAGTGACCTGACGGACGCACCCAAGAAGTTTCAGAGCCCTCGGGCTACGTTTGTGGAGTTACGGCCAGTTTAATGAGAGGCTAAATACAGGCTTAATTTCCTACGAAAACATGCCCGCGGAAAATCGCGATTTTCCGAAAAAAGGACCCCGAACCCGATTCTGAGATAACCCACTGGGGACGCTCCTAGTGACCTGACGGACGCACCCAAGAAGTTTCAGAGCCCTCGGGCTACGTTTTGTGGAGTTACGGCCAGTTTAATGAGAGGCTAAATACAGGCTTAATTTCCTACGAAACATGCCCCCGGAAATTCGCGATTTTCCGAAAAAAGGACCCCGAACCCGATTCTGAGATAACCCACTGGGGACGCTCCTAGTGACCTGACGGACGCACCCAAGAAGTTTCAGAGCCCTCGGGCTACGTTTTGTGGAGTTACGGCCAGTTTAATGAGAGGCTTAATACAGGCTTGATTTCCTATTAAAACATGCCCGCGGAAAATCGCGATTTTCCGAAAAAAGGACCCCGAACCCGATTCTGAGATAACCCACTGGGGACGCTCCTAGTGACCTGACGGACGCACCCAAGAAGTTTCAGAGCCCTCGGGCTACGTTTTGTGGAGTTACGGCCAGTTTAATGAGAGGCTAAATACAGGCTTAATTTCCTACGAAAACATGCCCCCGGAAATTCGCGATTTTCCGAAAAAAGGACCCCGAACCCGATTCTGAGATAACCCACTGGGGACGCTCCTAGTGACCTGACGGACGCACCCAAGAAGTTTCAGAGCCCTCGGGCTATGTTTTGTGGAGTTACGGCCAGTTTAATGAGAGGCTAAATACAGGCTTGATTTCCTATTAAAACATGCCCGCGGAAATTCGCGATTTTCCGAAAAAAGGACCCCGAACCCGATTCTGAGATAACCCACTGGGGACGCTCCTAGTGACCTGACGGACGCACCCAAGAAGTTTCAGAGCCCTCGGGCTACGTTTTGTGGAGTTACGGCCAGTTTAATGAGAGGCTAAATACAGGCTTGATTTCCTATTTAAACATGCCCGCGGAAAATCGCGATTTTCCGAAAAAAGGACCCCGAACCCGATTTTGAGATAACCCACTGGGGACGCTCCTAGTGACCTGACGGACGCACCCAAGAAGTTTCAGAGCCCTCGGGCTACGTTTTGTGGAGTTACGGCCAGTTTAATGAGAGGCTAAATACAGGCTTAATTTCCTACGAAAACATGCCCGCGGAAAATCGCGATTTTCCGAAAAAAGGACCCCGAACCCGATTCTGAGATAACCCACTGGGGACGCTCCTAGTGACCTGACGGACGCACCCAAGAAGTTTCAGAGCCCTCGGGCTACGTTGCGGAGTTACGGCCAGTTTAATGAGAGGCTATATACAGGCTTGATTTCCTATTAAAACATGCCCGCGGAAAATCGCGATTTTCCGAAAAAAGGACCCCGAACCCGATTCTGAGATAACCCACTGGGGACGCTCCTAGTGACCTGACGGACGCACCCAAGAAGTTTCTGAGCCCTCGGGCTACGTTTTGTGGAGTTACGGCCAGTTTAATGAGAGGCTAAATACAGGCTTAATTTCCTATGAAAACATGCCCGCAGAAAATCGCGATTTTCCGAAAAAAGGACCCCGAACCCGATTTTGAGATAACCCACTGGGGACGCTCCTAGTGACCTGACGGACGCACCCAAGAAGTTTCAGAGCCCTCGGGCTACGTTTTGTGGAGTTACGGCCAGTTTAATGAGAGGCTAAATACAGGCTTAATTTTCTACGAAAACATGCCCGCGGAAAATCGCGATTTTCCGAAAAAAAGGACCCCGAACCCGATTCTGAGATAACCCACTGGGGACGCTCCTAGTGACCTGACGGACGCACCCAAGAAGTTTCAGAGCCCTCGGGCTACGTTTTGTGGAGTTATGGCCAGTTTAATGAGAGGCTAAATACAGGCTTAATTTCCTATGAAAACATGCCCGCGGAAAATCGCGATTTTCCGAAAAAAGGACCCCGAACCCGATTTTGAGATAACCCACTGGGGACGCTCCTAGTGACCTGACGGACGCACCCTAGAAGTTTCAGAGCCCTCGGGCTACGTTTTGTGGAGTTACAGCCAGTTTAATGAGAGGCTAAATATAGGCTTAATTTCCTACGAAAACATGCCCGCGGAAAATCGCGATTTTCCGAAAAAAGGACCCCGAACCCGATTCTGAGATAACCCACTGGGGACGCTCCTAGTGACCTGACGGACGCACCCAAGAAGTTTCAGAGCCCTCGGGCTACGTTTTGTGGAGTTACGGCCAGTTTAATGAGAGGCTAAATACAGGCTTAATTTCCTACGAAAACATGCCCCCGGAAATTCGCGATTTTCCGAAAAAAGGACCCCGAACCCGATTCTGAGATAACCCACTGGGGACGCTCCTAGTGACCTGACGGACGCACCCAAGAAGTTTCAGAGCCCTCGGGCTACGTTTTGTGGAGTTACGGCCAGTTTAATGAGAGGCTAAATACAGGCTTGATTTCCTATTAAAACATGCCCGCGGAAAATCGCGATTTTCCGAAAAAAGGACCCCGAACCCGATTCTGAGATAACCCACTGGGGACGCTCCTAGTGACCTGACGGACGCACCCAAGAAGTTTCAGAGCCCTCGGGCTACGTTTTGTGGAGTTACGGCCAGTTTAATGAGAGGCTAAATACAGGCTTGATTTCCTATTAAAACATGCCCGCGGAAAATCGCGATTTTCCGAAAAAAGGACCCCGAACCCGATTTTGAGATAACCCACTGGGGACGCTCCTAGTGACCTGACGGACGCACCCAAGAAGTTTCAGAGCCCTCGGGCTACGTTTTGTGGAGTTACGGCCAGTTTAATGAGAGGCTAAATACAGGCTTAATTTCCTACGAAAACATGCCCGCGGAAATTCGCGATTTTCCGAAAAAAGGACCCCGAACCCGATTCTGAGATAACCCACTGGGGACGCTCCTAGTGACCTGACGGACGCACCCAAGAAGTTTCAGAGCCCTCGGGCTACGTTTTGTGGAGTTACGGCCAGTTTAATGAGAGGCTAAATACAGGCTTGATTTCCTATTAAAACATGCCCGCGGAAAATCGCGATTTTCCGAAAAAAGGACCCCGAACCCGATTCTGAGATAACCCACTGGGGACGCTCCTAGTGACCTGACGGACGCACCCAAGAAGTTTCAGAGCCCTCGGGCTACGTTTTGTGGAGTTACGGCCAGTTTAATGAGAGGCTAAATACAGGCTTAATTTCCTACGAAAACATGCCCGCGGAAATTCGCGATTTTCCGAAAAAAGGACCCCGAACCCGATTCTGAGATAACCCACTGGGGACGCTCCTAGTGACCTGACGGACGCACCCAAGAAGTTTCAGAGCCCTCGGGCTACGTTTTGTGGAGTTACGGCCAGTTTAATGAGAGGCTAAATACAGGCTTAATTTCCTACGAAAACATGCCCGCGGAAATTCGCGATTTTCCGAAAAAAGGACCCCGAACCCGATTCTGAGATAACCCACTGGGGACGCTCCTAGTGACCTGACGGACGCACCCAAGAAGTTTCAGAGCCCTCGGGCTACGTTTTGTGGAGTTACGGCCAGTTTAATGAGAGGCTAAATACAGGCTTGATTTCCTATTAAAACATGCCCGCGGAAAATCGCGATTTTCCGAAAAAAGGACCCCGAACCCGATTCTGAGATAACCCACTGGGGACGCTCCTAGTGACCTGACGGACGCACCCAAGAAGTTTCAGAGCCCTCGGGCTACGTTTTGTGGAGTTACGGCCAGTTTAATGAGAGGCTAAATACAGGCTTGATTTCCTATTAAAACATGCCCGCGGAAAATCGCGATTTTCCGAAAAAAGGACCCCGAACCCGATTCTGAGATAACCCACTGGGGACGCTCCTAGTGACCTGACGGACGCACCCAAGAAGTTTCAGAGCCCTCGGGCTACGTTTTGTGGAGTTACGGCCAGTTTAATGAGAGGCTAAATACAGGCTTAATTTCCTACGAAAACATGCCCGCGGAAATTCGCGATTTTCCGAAAAAAGGACCCCGAACCCGATTCTGAGATAACCCACTGGGGACGCTCCTAGTGACCTGACGGACGCACCCAAGAAGTTTCAGAGCCCTCGGGCTACGTTTTGTGGAGTTACGGCCAGTTTAATGAGAGGCTAAATACAGGCTTGATTTCCTATTAAAACATGCCCGCGGAAAATCGCGATTTTCCGAAAAAAGGACCCCGAACCCGATTCTGAGATAACCCACTGGGGACGCTCCTAGTGACCTGACGGACGCACCCAAGAAGTTTCTGAGCCCTCGGGCTACGTTTTGTGGAGTTACGGCCAGTTTAATGAGAGGCTAAATACAGGCTTAATTTCCTATGAAAACATGCCCGCAGAAAATCGCGATTTTCCGAAAAAAGGACCCCGAACCCGATTTTGAGATAACCCACTGGGGACGCTCCTAGTGACCTGACGGACGCACCCAAGAAGTTTCAGAGCCCTCGGGCTACGTTTTGTGGAGTTACGGCCAGTTTAATGAGAGGCTAAATACAGGCTTAATTTCCTACGAAAACATGCCCGCGGAAAATCGCGATTTTCCGAAAAAAGGACCCCGAACCCGATTCTGAGATAACCCACTGGGGACGCTCCTAGTGACCTGACGGACGCACCCAAGAAGTTTCAGAGCCCTCGGGCTACGTTTTGTGGAGTTATGGCCAGTTTAATGAGAGGCTAAATACAGGCTTAATTTCCTACGAAAACATGCCCGCGGAAAATTGCGATTTTCTGAAAAAAGGACCCCGAACCCGATTCTGAGATAACCCACTGGGGACGCTCTTAGTGACCTGACGGACGCACCCTAGAAGTTTCAGAGCCCTCGGGCTACGTTTTGTGGAGTTACAGCCAGTTTAATGAGAGGCTAAATACAGGTTTAATTTCCTATTAAAACATGCCCGCGGAAAATCGCGATTTTCCGAAAAAAGGACCCCGAACCCGATTCTGAGATAACCCACTGGGGACGCTCCTAGTGACCTGACGGACGCACCCAAGAAGTTTCAGAGCCCTCGGGCTACGTTTTGTGGAGTTACGGCCAGTTTAATGAGAGGCTAAATACAGGCTTGATTTCCTATTAAAACATGCCCGCGGAAAATCGCGATTTTCCGAAAAAAGGACCCCGAACCCGATTCTGAGATAACCCACTGGGGACGCTCCTAGTGACCTGACGGACGCACCCAAGAAGTTTCAGAGCCCTCGGGCTACGTTTTGTGGAGTTACGGCCAGTTTAATGAGAGGCTAAATACAGGCTTAATTTCCTACGAAAACATGCCCGCGGAAATTCGCGATTTTCCGAAAAAAGGACCCCGAACCCGATTCTGAGATAACCCACTGGGGACGCTCCTAGTGACCTGACGGACGCACCCAAGAAGTTTCAGAGCCCTCGGGCTACGTTTTGTGGAGTTACGGCCAGTTTAATGAGAGGCTAAATACAGGCTTGATTTCCTATTAAAACATGCCCGCGGAAAATCGCGATTTTCCGAAAAAAGGACCCCGAACCCGATTCTGAGATAACCCACTGGGGACGCTCCTAGTGACCTGACGGACGCACCCAAGAAGTTTCTGAGCCCTCGGGCTACGTTTTGTGGAGTTACGGCCAGTTTAATGAGAGGCTAAATACAGGCTTAATTTCCTATGAAAACATGCCCGCAGAAAATCGCGATTTTCCGAAAAAAGGACCCCGAACCCGATTTTGAGATAACCCACTGGGGACGCTCCTAGTGACCTGACGGACGCACCCAAGAAGTTTCAGAGCCCTCGGGCTACGTTTTGTGGAGTTACGGCCAGTTTAATGAGAGGCTAAATACAGGCTTAATTTCCTACGAAAACATGCCCGCGGAAAATCGCGATTTTCCGAAAAAAGGACCCCGAACCCGATTCTGAGATAACCCACTGGGGACGCTCCTAGTGACCTGACGGACGCACCCAAGAAGTTTCAGAGCCCTCGGGCTACGTTTTGTGGAGTTATGGCCAGTTTAATGAGAGGCTAAATACAGGCTTAATTTCCTACGAAAACATGCCCGCGGAAAATTGCGATTTTCCGAAAAAAGGACCCCGAACCCGATTCTGAGATAACCCACTGGGGACGCTCTTAGTGACCTGACGGACGCACCCTAGAAGTTTCAGAGCCCTCGGGCTACGTTTTGTGGAGTTACAGCCAGTTTAATGAGAGGCTAAATACAGGTTTAATTTCCTATTAAAACATGCCCGCGGAAAATCGCGATTTTCCGAAAAAAGGACCCCGAACCCGATTCTGAGATAACCCACTGGGGACGCTCCTAGTGACCTGACGGACGCACCCAAGAAGTTTCAGAGCCCTCGGGCTACGTTTGTGGAGTTACGGCCAGTTTAATGAGAGGCTAAATACAGGCTTAATTTCCTACGAAAACATGCCCGCGGAAAATCGCGATTTTCCGAAAAAAGGACCCCGAACCCGATTCTGAGATAACCCACTGGGGACGCTCTTAGTGACCTGACGGACGCACCCAAGAAGTTTCAGAGCCCTCGGGCTACGTTTTGTGGAGTTACGGCCAGTTTAATGAGAGGCTAAATACAGGCTTAATTTCCTACGAAACATGCCCCCGGAAATTCGCGATTTTCCGAAAAAAGGACCCCGAACCCGATTCTGAGATAACCCACTGGGGACGCTCCTAGTGACCTGACGGACGCACCCAAGAAGTTTCAGAGCCCTCGGGCTACGTTTTGTGGAGTTACGGCCAGTTTAATGAGAGGCTAAATACAGGCTTGATTTCCTATTAAAACATGCCCGCGGAAAATCGCGATTTTCCGAAAAAAGGACCCCGAACCCGATTCTGAGATAACCCACTGGGGACGCTCCTAGTGACCTGACGGACGCACCCAAGAAGTTTCAGAGCCCTCGGGCTACGTTTTGTGGAGTTACGGCCAGTTTAATGAGAGGCTAAATACAGGCTTAATTTCCTACGAAAACATGCCCCCGGAAATTCGCGATTTTCCGAAAAAAGGACCCCGAACCCGATTCTGAGATAACCCACTGGGGACGCTCCTAGTGACCTGACGGACGCACCCAAGAAGTTTCAGAGCCCTCGGGCTACGTTTTGTGGAGTTACGGCCAGTTTAATGAGAGGCTAAATACAGGCTTAATTTCCTACGAAAACATGCCCGCGGAAAATCGCGATTTTCCGAAAAAAGGACCCCGAACCCGATTCTGAGATAACCCACTGGGGACGCTCCTAGTGACCTGACGGACGCACCCAAGAAGTTTCAGAGCCCTCGGGCTACGTTTTGTGGAGTTACGGCCAGTTTAATGAGAGGCTAAATACAGGCTTAATTTCCTATTAAAACATGCCCGCGGAAAATCGCGATTTTCCGAAAAAAGGACCCCGAACCCGATTCTGAGATAACCCACTGGGGACGCTCCTAGTGACCTGACGGACGCACCCTAGAAGTTTCAGAGCCCTTGGGCTACGTTTTGTGGAGTTACAGCCAGTTTAATGAGAGGCTAAATATAGGCTTAATTTCCTATTAAAACATGCCCGCGGAAAATCGCGATTTTCCGAAAAAAGGACCCCGAACCCGATTCTGAGATAACCCACTGGGGACGCTCCTAGTGACCTGACGGACGCACCCAAGAAGTTTCAGAGCCCTCGGGCTACGTTTTGTGGAGTTACGGCCAGTTTAATGAGAGGCTAAATACAGGCTTAATTTCCTACGAAAACATCCCCGCGGAAAATCGCGATTTTCCGAAAAAAGGACCCCGAACCCGATTCTGAGATAACCCACTGGGGACGCTCCTAGTGACCTGACGGACGCACCCAAGAAGTTTCAGAGCCCTCGGGCTACGTTTTGTGGAGTTACGGCCAGTTTAATGAGAGGCTAAATACAGGCTTAATTTCCTATGAAAACATGCCCGCAGAAAATCGCGATTTTCCGAAAAAAGGACCCCGAACCCGATTTTGAGATAACCCACTGGGGACGCTCCTAGTGACCTGACGGACGCACCCAAGAAGTTTCAGAGCCCTCGGGCTACCTTTTGTGGAGTTACGGCCAGTTTAATGAGAGGCTAAATACAGGCTTAATTTCCTACGAAAACATGCCCGCGGAAAATCGCGATTTTCCGAAAAAAGGACCCCGAACCCGATTCTGAGATAACCCACTGGGGACGCTCCTAGTGACCTGACGGACGCACCCAAGAAGTTTCAGAGCCCTCGGGCTACGTTTTGTGGAGTTATGGCCAGTTTAATGAGAGGCTAAATACAGGCTTAATTTCCTACGAAAACATGCCCGCGGAAAATTGCGATTTTCCGAAAAAAGGACCCCGAACCCGATTCTGAGATAACCCACTGGGGACGCTCTTAGTGACCTGACGGACGCACCCTAGAAGTTTCAGAGCCCTCGGGCTACGTTTTGTGGAGTTACGGCCAGTTTAATGAGAGGCTAAATACAGGCTTGATTTCCTATTAAAACATGCCCGCGGAAAATCGCGATTTTCCGAAAAAAGGACCCCGAACCCGATTCTGAGATAACCCACTGGGGACGCTCCTAGTGACCTGACGGACGCACCCAAGAAGTTTCTGAGCCCTCGGGCTACGTTTTGTGGAGTTACGGCCAGTTTAATGAGAGGCTAAATACAGGCTTAATTTCCTATGAAAACATGCCCGCGGAAAATCACGATTTTCCGAAAAAAGGACCCCGAACCCGATTTTGAGATAACCCACTGGGGACGCTCCTAGTGACCTGACGGACGCACCCAAGAAGTTTCAGAGCCCTCGGGCTACGTTTTGTGGAGTTACGGCCAGTTTAATGAAAGGCTAAATACAGGCTTAATTTCCTACGAAAACATGCCCGCGGAAAATCGCGATTTTCCGAAAAAAGGACCCCGAACCCGATTCTGAGATAACCCACTGGGGACGCTCCTAGTGACCTGACGGACGCACCCAAGAAGTTTCAGAGCCCTCGGGCTACGTTTTGTGGAGTTATGGCCAGTTTAATGAGAGGCTAAATACAGGCTTAATTTCCTACGAAAACATGCCCGCGGAAAATTGCGATTTTCCGAAAAAAGGACCCCGAACCCGATTCTGAGATAACCCACTGGGGACGCTCTTAGTGACCTGACGGACGCACCCTAGAAGTTTCAGAGCCCTCGGGCTACGTTTTGTGGAGTTACAGCCAGTTTAATGAGAGGCTAAATACAGGTTTAATTTCCTATTAAAACATGCCCGCGGAAAATCGCGATTTTCCGAAAAAAGGACCCCGAACCCGATTCTGAGATAACCCACTGGGGACGCTCCTAGTGACCTGACGGACGCACCCAAGAAGTTTCAGAGCCCTCGGGCTACGTTTTGTGGAGTTACGGCCAGTTTAATGAGAGGCTAAATACAGGCTTAATTTCCTACGAAAACATGCCCGCGGAAAATCGCGATTTTCCGAAAAAAGGACCCCGAACCCGATTCTGAGATAACCCACTGGGGACGCTCCTAGTGACCTGACGGACGCACCCAAGAAGTTTCAGAGCCCTCGGGCTACGTTTTGTGGAGTTACGGCCAGTTTAATGAGAGGCTAAATACAGGCTTAATTTCCTATTAAAACATGCCCGCGGAAAATCGCGATTTTCCGAAAAAAGGACCCCGAACCCGATTCTGAGATAACCCACTGGGGACGCTCCTAGTGACCTGACGGACGCACCCTAGAAGTTTCAGAGCCCTTGGGCTACGTTTTGTGGAGTTACAGCCAGTTTAATGAGAGGCTAAATATAGGCTTAATTTCCTATTAAAACATGCCCGCGGAAAATCGCGATTTTCCGAAAAAAGGACCCCGAACCCGATTCTGAGATAACCCACTGGGGACGCTCCTAGTGACCTGACGGACGCACCCAAGAAGTTTCAGAGCCCTCGGGCTACGTTTTGTGGAGTTACGGCCAGTTTAATGAGAGGCTAAATACAGGCTTAATTTCCTACGAAAACATCCCCGCGGAAAATCGCGATTTTCCGAAAAAAGGACCCCGAACCCGATTCTGAGATAACCCACTGGGGACGCTCCTAGTGACCTGACGGACGCACCCAAGAAGTTTCAGAGCCCTCGGGCTACGTTTTGTGGAGTTACGGCCAGTTTAATGAGAGGCTAAATACAGGCTTAATTTTCTACGAAAACATGCCCGCGGAAAATCGCGATTTTCCGAAAAAAGGACCCCGAACCCGATTCTGAGATAACCCACTGGGGACGCTCCTAGTGACCTGACGGACGCACCCAAGAAGTTTCAGAGCCCTCGGGCTACGTTTTGTGGAGTTATGGCCAGTTTAATGAGAGGCTAAATACAGGCTTAATTTCCTATGAAAACATGCCCGCGGAAAATCGCGATTTTCCGAAAAAAGGACCCCGAACCCGATTCTGAGATAACCCACTGGGGACGCTCCTAGTGACCTGACGGACGCACCCTAGAAGTTTCAGAGCCCTCGGGCTACGTTTTGTGGAGTTACAGCCAGTTTAATGAGAGGCTAAATATAGGCTTAATTTCCTATTAAAACATGCCCGCGGAAAATCGCGATTTTCCGAAAAAAGGACCCCGAACCCGATTCTGAGATAACCCACTGGGGACGCTCCTAGTGACCTGACGGACGCACCCAAGAAGTTTCAGAGCCCTCGGGCTACGTTTTGTGGAGTTACGGCCAGTTTAATGAGAGGCTAAATACAGGCTTAATTTCCTACGAAAACATGCCCCCGGAAATTCGCGATTTTCCGAAAAAAGGACCCCGAACCCGATTCTGAGATAACCCACTGGGGACGCTCCTAGTGACCTGACGGACGCACCCAAGAAGTTTCAGAGCCCTCGGGCTACGTTTTGTGGAGTTACGGCCAGTTTAATGAGAGGCTAAATACAGGCTTAATTTCCTATGAAAACATGCCCGCGGAAAATCGCGATTTTCCGAAAAAAGGACCCCGAACCCGATTCTGAGATAACCCACTGGGGACGCTCCTAGTGACCTGACGGACGCACCCTAGAAGTTTCAGAGCCCTTGGGCTACGTTTTGTGGAGTTACAGCCAGTTTAATGAGAGGCTAAATATAGGCTTAATTTCCTATTAAAACATGCCCGCGGAAAATCGCGATTTTCCGAAAAAAGGACCCCGAACCCGATTCTGAGATAACCCACTGGGGACGCTCTTAGTGACCTGACGGACGCACCCTAGAAGTTTCAGAGCTCTCGGGCTACGTTTTGTGGAGTTACAGCCAGTTTAATGAGAGGCTAAATACAGGTTTAATTTCCTATTAAAACATGCCCGCGGAAAATCGTGATTTTCCGAAAAAAGGACCCCGAACCCGATTCTGAGATAACCCACTGGGGACGCTCCTAGTGACCTGACGGACGCACCCAAGAAGTTTCAGAGCCCTCGGGCTACGTTTTGTGGAGTTACGGCCAGTTTAATGAGAGGCTAAATACAGGCTTAATTTCCTACGAAAACATGCCCACGGAAAATCGCGATTTTCCGAAAAAAGGACCCCGAACCCGATTCTGAGATAACCCACTGGGGACGCTCCTAGTGACCTGACGGACGCACCCAAGAAGTTTCAGAGCCCTCGGGCTACGTTTTGTGGAGTTACGGCCAGTTTAATGAGAGGCTAAATACAGGCTTGATTTCCTATTAAAACATGCCCGCGGAAAATCGCGATTTTCCGAAAAAAGGACCCCGAACCCGATTCTGAGATAACCCACTGGGGACGCTCCTAGTGACCTGACGGACGCACCCAAGAAGTTTCAGAGCCCTCGGGCTACGTTTTGTGGAGTTACGGCCAGTTTAATGAGAGGCTAAATACAGGCCTTATTTCCTACGAAAACATGCCCGCGGAAATTCGCGATTTTCCGAAAAAAGGACCCCGAACCCGATTCTGAGATAACCCACTGGGGACGCTCCTAGTGACCTGACGGACGCACCCAAGAAGTTTCAGAGCCCTCGGGCTACGTTTTGTGGAGTTACGGCCAGTTTAATGAGAGGCTAAATACAGGCTTGATTTCCTATTAAAACATGCCCGCGGAAAATCGCGATTTTCCGAAAAAAGGACCCCGAACCCGATTCTGAGATAACCCACTGGGGACGCTCCTAGTGACCTGACGGACGCACCCAAGAAGTTTCTGAGCCCTCGGGCTACGTTTTGTGGAGTTACGGCCAGTTTAATGAGAGGCTAAATACAGGCTTAATTTCCTATGAAAACATGCCCGCAGAAAATCGCGATTTTCCGAAAAAAGGACCCCGAACCCGATTTTGAGATAACCCACTGGGGACGCTCCTAGTGACCTGACGGACGCACCCAAGAAGTTTCAGAGCCCTCGGGCTACGTTTTGTGGAGTTACGGCCAGTTTAATGAGAGGCTAAATACAGGCTTAATTTCCTACGAAAACATGCCCGCGGAAAATCGCGATTTTCCGAAAAAAGGACCCCGAACCCGATTCTGAGATAACCCACTGGGGACGCTCCTAGTGACCTGACGGACGCACCCAAGAAGTTTCAGAGCCCTCGGGCTACGTTTTGTGGAGTTATGGCCAGTTTAATGAGAGGCTAAATACAGGCTTAATTTCCTACGAAAACATGCCCGCGGAAAATTGCGATTTTCCGAAAAAAGGACCCCGAACCCGATTCTGAGATAACCCACTGGGGACGCTCTTAGTGACCTGACGGACGCACCCTAGAAGTTTCAGAGCCCTCGGGCTACGTTTTGTGGAGTTACAGCCAGTTTAATGAGAGGCTAAATACAGGTTTAATTTCCTATTAAAACATGCCCGCGGAAAATCGCGATTTTCCGAAAAAATTACCCCGAACCCGATTCTGAGATAACCCACTGGGGACGCTCCTAGTGACCTGACGGACGCACCCAAGAAGTTTCAGAGCCCTCGGGCTACGTTTTGTGGAGTTACGGCCAGTTTAATGAGAGGCTAAATACAGGCTTGATTTCCTATTAAAACATGCCCGCGGAAAATCGCGATTTTCCGAAAAAAGGACCCCGAACCCGATTCTGAGATAACCCACTGGGGACGCTCCTAGTGACCTGACGGACGCACCCAAGAAGTTTCAGAGCCCTCGGGCTACGTTTTGTGGAGTTACGGCCAGTTTAATGAGAGGCTAAATACAGGCTTAATTTCCTACGAAAACATGCCCGCGGAAATTCGCGATTTTCCGAAAAAAGGACCCCGAACCCGATTCTGAGATAACCCACTGGGGACGCTCCTAGTGACCTGACGGACGCACCCAAGAAGTTTCAGAGCCCTCGGGCTACGTTTTGTGGAGTTACGGCCAGTTTAATGAGAGGCTAAATACAGGCTTGATTTCCTATTAAAACATGCCCGCGGAAAATCGCGATTTTCCGAAAAAAGGACCCCGAACCCGATTCTGAGATAACCCACTGGGGACGCTCCTAGTGACCTGACGGACGCACCCAAGAAGTTTCTGAGCCCTCGGGCTACGTTTTGTGGAGTTACGGCCAGTTTAATGAGAGGCTAAATACAGGCTTAATTTCCTATGAAAACATGCCCGCAGAAAATCGCGATTTTCCGAAAAAAGGACCCCGAACCCGATTTTGAGATAACCCACTGGGGACGCTCCTAGTGACCTGACGGACGCACCCAAGAAGTTTCAGAGCCCTCGGGCTACGTTTTGTGGAGTTACGGCCAGTTTAATGAGAGGCTAAATACAGGCTTAATTTCCTACGAAAACATGCCCGCGGAAAATCGCGATTTTCCGAAAAAAGGACCCCGAACCCGATTCTGAGATAACCCACTGGGGACGCTCCTAGTGACCTGACGGACGCACCCAAGAAGTTTCAGAGCCCTCGGGCTACGTTTTGTGGAGTTATGGCCAGTTTAATGAGAGGCTAAATACAGGCTTAATTTCCTACGAAAACATGCCCGCGGAAAATTGCGATTTTCCGAAAAAAGGACCCCGAACCCGATTCTGAGATAACCCACTGGGGACGCTCTTAGTGACCTGACGGACGCACCCTAGAAGTTTCAGAGCCCTCGGGCTACGTTTTGTGGAGTTACAGCCAGTTTAATGAGAGGCTAAATACAGGTTTAATTTCCTATTAAAACATGCCCGCGGAAAATCGCGATTTTCCGAAAAAAGGACCCCGAACCCGATTCTGAGATAACCCACTGGGGACGCTCCTAGTGACCTGACGGACGCACCCAAGAAGTTTCAGAGCCCTCGGGCTACGTTTGTGGAGTTACGGCCAGTTTAATGAGAGGCTAAATACAGGCTTAATTTCCTACGAAAACATGCCCGCGGAAAATCGCGATTTTCCGAAAAAAGGACCCCGAACCCGATTCTGAGATAACCCACTGGGGACGCTCCTAGTGACCTGACGGACGCACCCAAGAAGTTTCAGAGCCCTCGGGCTACGTTTTGTGGAGTTACGGCCAGTTTAATGAGAGGCTAAATACAGGCTTAATTTCCTACGAAACATGCCCCCGGAAATTCGCGATTTTCCGAAAAAAGGACCCCGAACCCGATTCTGAGATAACCCACTGGGGACGCTCCTAGTGACCTGACGGACGCACCCAAGAAGTTTCAGAGCCCTCGGGCTACGTTTTGTGGAGTTACGGCCAGTTTAATGAGAGGCTAAATACAGGCTTGATTTCCTATTAAAACATGCCCGCGGAAAATCGCGATTTTCCGAAAAAAGGACCCCGAACCCGATTCTGAGATAACCCACTGGGGACGCTCCTAGTGACCTGACGGACGCACCCAAGAAGTTTCAGAGCCCTCGGGCTACGTTTTGTGGAGTTACGGCCAGTTTAATGAGAGGCTAAATACAGGCTTAATTTCCTACGAAAACATGCCCCCGGAAATTCGCGATTTTCCGAAAAAAGGACCCCGAACCCGATTCTGAGATAACCCACTGGGGACGCTCCTAGTGACCTGACGGACGCACCCTAGAAGTTTCAGAGCCCTCGGGCTACGTTTTGTGGAGTTACAGCCAGTTTAATGAGAGGCTAAATATAGGCTTAATTTCCTATTAAAACATGCCCGCGGAAAATCGCGATTTTCCGAAAAAAGGACCCCGAACCCGATTCTGAGATAACCCACTGGGGACGCTCCTAGTGACCTGACGGACGCACCCAAGAAGTTTCAGAGCCCTCGGGCTACGTTTTGTGGAGTTACGGCCAGTTTAATGAGAGGCTAAATACAGGCTTGATTTCCTATGAAAACATGCCCGCGGAAAATCGCGATTTTCCGAAAAAAGGACCCCGAACCCGATTCTGAGATAACCCACTGGGGACGCTCCTAGTGACCTGACGGACGCACCCAAGAAGTTTCAGAGCCCTCGGGCTACGTTTTGTGGAGTTACGGCCAGTTTAATGAAAGGCTAAATACAGGCTTAATTTCCTACGAAAACATGCCCGCGGAAAATCGCGATTTTCCGAAAAAAGGACCCCGAACCCGATTCTGAGATAACCCACTGGGGACGCTCCTAGTGACCTGACGGACGCACCCAAGAAGTTTCAGAGCCCTCGGGCTACGTTTTGTGGAGTTATGGCCAGTTTAATGAGAGGCTAAATACAGGCTTAATTTCCTACGAAAACATGCCCGCGGAAAATTGCGATTTTCCGAAAAAAGGACCCCGAACCCGATTCTGAGATAACCCACTGGGGACGCTCTTAGTGACCTGACGGACGCACCCTAGAAGTTTCAGAGCCCTCGGGCTACGTTTTGTGGAGTTACAGCCAGTTTAATGAGAGGCTAAATACAGGTTTAATTTCCTATTAAAACATGCCCGCGGAAAATCGCGATTTTCCGAAAAAAGGACCCCGAACCCGATTCTGAGATAACCCACTGGGGACGCTCCTAGTGACCTGACGGACGCACCCAAGAAGTTTCAGAGCCCTCGGGCTACGTTTTGTGGAGTTACGGCCAGTTTAATGAGAGGCTAAATACAGGCTTAATTTCCTACGAAAACATGCCCGCGGAAAATCGCGATTTTCCGAAAAAAGGACCCCGAACCCGATTCTGAGATAACCCACTGGGGACGCTCCTAGTGACCTGACGGACGCACCCAAGAAGTTTCAGAGCCCTCGGGCTACGTTTTGTGGAGTTACGGCCAGTTTAATGAGAGGCTAAATACAGGCTTGATTTCCTATTAAAACATGCCCGCGGAAAATCGCGATTTTCCGAAAAAAGGACCCCGAACCCGATTCTGAGATAACCCACTGGGGACGCTCCTAGTGACCTGACGGACGCACCCAAGAAGTTTCAGAGCCCTCGGGCTACGTTTTGTGGAGTTACGGCCAGTTTAATGAGAGGCTAAATACAGGCTTGATTTCCTATTAAAACATGCCCGCGGAAAATCGCGATTTTCCGAAAAAAGGACCCCGAACCCGATTTTGAGATAACCCACTGGGGACGCTCCTAGTGACCTGACGGACGCACCCAAGAAGTTTCAGAGCCCTCGGGCTACGTTTTGTGGAGTTACGGCCAGTTTAATGAGAGGCTAAATACAGGCTTAATTTCCTACGAAAACATGCCCGCGGAAATTCGCGATTTTCCGAAAAAAGGACCCCGAACCCGATTCTGAGATAACCCACTGGGGACGCTCCTAGTGACCTGACGGACGCACCCAAGAAGTTTCAGAGCCCTCGGGCTACGTTTTGTGGAGTTACGGCCAGTTTAATGAGAGGCTAAATACAGGCTTAATTTCCTACGAAAACATGCCCGCGGAAAATCGCGATTTTCCGAAAAAAGGACCCCGAACCCGATTCTGAGATAACCCACTGGGGACGCTCCTAGTGACCTGACGGACGCACCCAAGAAGTTTCAGAGCCCTCGGGCTACGTTTTGTGGAGTTACGGCCAGTTTAATGAGAGGCTAAATACAGGCTTAATTTCCTACGAAAACATGCCCGCGGAAATTCGCGATTTTCCGAAAAAAGGACCCCGAACCCGATTCTGAGATAACCCACTGGGGACGCTCCTAGTGACCTGACGGACGCACCCAAGAAGTTTCAGAGCCCTCGGGCTACGTTTTGTGGAGTTACGGCCAGTTTAATGAGAGGCTAAATACAGGCTTAATTTCCTACGAAAACATGCCCGCGGAAATTCGCGATTTTCCGAAAAAAGGACCCCGAACCCGATTCTGAGATAACCCACTGGGGACGCTCCTAGTGACCTGACGGACGCACCCAAGAAGTTTCAGAGCCCTCGGGCTACGTTTTGTGGAGTTACGGCCAGTTTAATGAGAGGCTAAATACAGGCTTGATTTCCTATTAAAACATGCCCGCGGAAAATCGCGATTTTCCGAAAAAAGGACCCCGAACCCGATTCTGAGATAACCCACTGGGGACGCTCCTAGTGACCTGACGGACGCACCCAAGAAGTTTCAGAGCCCTCGGGCTACGTTTTGTGGAGTTACGGCCAGTTTAATGAGAGGCTAAATACAGGCTTGATTTCCTATTAAAACATGCCCGCGGAAAATCGCGATTTTCCGAAAAAAGGACCCCGAACCCGATTCTGAGATAACCCACTGGGGACGCTCCTAGTGACCTGACGGACGCACCCAAGAAGTTTCAGAGCCCTCGGGCTACGTTTTGTGGAGTTACGGCCAGTTTAATGAGAGGCTAAATACAGGCTTAATTTCCTACGAAAACATGCCCGCGGAAATTCGCGATTTTCCGAAAAAAGGACCCCGAACCCGATTCTGAGATAACCCACTGGGGACGCTCCTAGTGACCTGACGGACGCACCCAAGAAGTTTCAGAGCCCTCGGGCTACGTTTTGTGGAGTTACGGCCAGTTTAATGAGAGGCTAAATACAGGCTTAATTTCCTACGAAAACATCCCCGCGGAAAATCGCGATTTTCCGAAAAAAGGACCCCGAACCCGATTCTGAGATAACCCACTGGGGACGCTCCTAGTGACCTGACGGACGCACCCAAGAAGTTTCAGAGCCCTCGGGCTACGTTTTGTGGAGTTACGGCCAGTTTAATGAGAGGCTAAATACAGGCTTAATTTCCTATGAAAACATGCCCGCAGAAAATCGCGATTTTCCGAAAAAAGGACCCCGAACCCGATTTTGAGATAACCCACTGGGGACGCTCCTAGTGACCTGACGGACGCACCCAAGAAGTTTCAGAGCCCTCGGGCTACCTTTTGTGGAGTTACGGCCAGTTTAATGAGAGGCTAAATACAGGCTTAATTTCCTACGAAAACATGCCCGCGGAAAATCGCGATTTTCCGAAAAAAGGACCCCGAACCCGATTCTGAGATAACCCACTGGGGACGCTCCTAGTGACCTGACGGACGCACCCAAGAAGTTTCAGAGCCCTCGGGCTACGTTTTGTGGAGTTATGGCCAGTTTAATGAGAGGCTAAATACAGGCTTAATTTCCTACGAAAACATGCCCGCGGAAAATTGCGATTTTCCGAAAAAAGGACCCCGAACCCGATTCTGAGATAACCCACTGGGGACGCTCTTAGTGACCTGACGGACGCACCCTAGAAGTTTCAGAGCCCTCGGGCTACGTTTTGTGGAGTTACGGCCAGTTTAATGAGAGGCTAAATACAGGCTTGATTTCCTATTAAAACATGCCCGCGGAAAATCGCGATTTTCCGAAAAAAGGACCCCGAACCCGATTCTGAGATAACCCACTGGGGACGCTCCTAGTGACCTGACGGACGCACCCAAGAAGTTTCTGAGCCCTCGGGCTACGTTTTGTGGAGTTACGGCCAGTTTAATGAGAGGCTAAATACAGGCTTAATTTCCTATGAAAACATGCCCGCGGAAAATCGCGATTTTCCGAAAAAAGGACCCCGAACCCGATTTTGAGATAACCCACTGGGGACGCTCCTAGTGACCTGACGGACGCACCCAAGAAGTTTCAGAGCCCTCGGGCTACGTTTTGTGGAGTTACGGCCAGTTTAATGAAAGGCTAAATACAGGCTTAATTTCCTACGAAAACATGCCCGCGGAAAATCGCGATTTTCCGAAAAAAGGACCCCGAACCCGATTCTGAGATAACCCACTGGGGACGCTCCTAGTGACCTGACGGACGCACCCAAGAAGTTTCAGAGCCCTCGGGCTACGTTTTGTGGAGTTATGGCCAGTTTAATGAGAGGCTAAATACAGGCTTAATTTCCTACGAAAACATGCCCGCGGAAAATTGCGATTTTCCGAAAAAAGGACCCCGAACCCGATTCTGAGATAACCCACTGGGGACGCTCTTAGTGACCTGACGGACGCACCCTAGAAGTTTCAGAGCCCTCGGGCTACGTTTTGTGGAGTTACAGCCAGTTTAATGAGAGGCTAAATACAGGTTTAATTTCCTATTAAAACATGCCCGCGGAAAATCGCGATTTTCCGAAAAAAGGACCCCGAACCCGATTCTGAGATAACCCACTGGGGACGCTCCTAGTGACCTGACGGACGCACCCAAGAAGTTTCAGAGCCCTCGGGCTACGTTTTGTGGAGTTACGGCCAGTTTAATGAGAGGCTAAATACAGGCTTAATTTCCTACGAAAACATGCCCGCGGAAAATCGCGATTTTCCGAAAAAAGGACCCCGAACCCGATTCTGAGATAACCCACTGGGGACGCTCCTAGTGACCTGACGGACGCACCCAAGAAGTTTCAGAGCCCTCGGGCTACGTTTTGTGGAGTTACGGCCAGTTTAATGAGAGGCTAAATACAGGCTTAATTTCCTATTAAAACATGCCCGCGGAAAATCGCGATTTTCCGAAAAAAGGACCCCGAACCCGATTCTGAGATAACCCACTGGGGACGCTCCTAGTGACCTGACGGACGCACCCTAGAAGTTTCAGAGCCCTTGGGCTACGTTTTGTGGAGTTACAGCCAGTTTAATGAGAGGCTAAATATAGGCTTAATTTCCTATTAAAACATGCCCGCGGAAAATCGCGATTTTCCGAAAAAAGGACCCCGAACCCGATTCTGAGATAACCCACTGGGGACGCTCCTAGTGACCTGACGGACGCACCCAAGAAGTTTCAGAGCCCTCGGGCTACGTTTTGTGGAGTTACGGCCAGTTTAATGAGAGGCTAAATACAGGCTTAATTTCCTACGAAAACATCCCCGCGGAAAATTGCGATTTTCCGAAAAAAGGACCCCGAACCCGATTCTGAGATAACCCACTGGGGACGCTCCTAGTGACCTGACGGACGCACCCAAGAAGTTTCAGAGCCCTCGGGCTACGTTTTGTGGAGTTACGGCCAGTTTAATGAGAGGCTAAATACAGGCTTAATTTTCTACGAAAACATGCCCGCGGAAAATCGCGATTTTCCGAAAAAAGGACCCCGAACCCGATTCTGAGATAACCCACTGGGGACGCTCCTAGTGACCTGACGGACGCACCCAAGAAGTTTCAGAGCCCTCGGGCTACGTTTTGTGGAGTTATGGCCAGTTTAATGAGAGGCTAAATACAGGCTTAATTTCCTATGAAAACATGCCCGCGGAAAATCGCGATTTTCCGAAAAAAGGACCCCGAACCCGATTCTGAGATAACCCACTGGGGACGCTCCTAGTGACCTGACGGACGCACCCTAGAAGTTTCAGAGCCCTCGGGCTACGTTTTGTGGAGTTACAGCCAGTTTAATGAGAGGCTAAATATAGGCTTAATTTCCTATTAAAACATGCCCGCGGAAAATCGCGATTTTCCGAAAAAAGGACCCCGAACCCGATTCTGAGATAACCCACTGGGGACGCTCCTAGTGACCTGACGGACGCACCCAAGAAGTTTCAGAGCCCTCGGGCTACGTTTTGTGGAGTTACGGCCAGTTTAATGAGAGGCTAAATACAGGCTTAATTTCCTACGAAAACATGCCCCCGGAAATTCGCGATTTTCCGAAAAAAGGACCCCGAACCCGATTCTGAGATAACCCACTGGGGACGCTCCTAGTGACCTGACGGACGCACCCAAGAAGTTTCAGAGCCCTCGGGCTACGTTTTGTGGAGTTACGGCCAGTTTAATGAGAGGCTAAATACAGGCTTAATTTCCTATGAAAACATGCCCGCGGAAAATCGCGATTTTCCGAAAAAAGGACCCCGAACCCGATTCTGAGATAACCCACTGGGGACGCTCCTAGTGACCTGACGGACGCACCCTAGAAGTTTCAGAGCCCTTGGGCTACGTTTTGTGGAGTTACAGCCAGTTTAATGAGAGGCTAAATATAGGCTTAATTTCCTATTAAAACATGCCCGCGGAAAATCGCGATTTTCCGAAAAAAGGACCCCGAACCCGATTCTGAGATAACCCACTGGGGACGCTCTTAGTGACCTGACGGACGCACCCTAGAAGTTTCAGAGCTCTCGGGCTACGTTTTGTGGAGTTACAGCCAGTTTAATGAGAGGCTAAATACAGGTTTAATTTCCTATTAAAACATGCCCGCGGAAAATCGTGATTTTCCGAAAAAAGGACCCCGAACCCGATTCTGAGATAACCCACTGGGGACGCTCCTAGTGACCTGACGGACGCACCCAAGAAGTTTCAGAGCCCTCGGGCTACGTTTTGTGGAGTTACGGCCAGTTTAATGAGAGGCTAAATACAGGCTTAATTTCCTACGAAAACATGCCCACGGAAAATCGCGATTTTCCGAAAAAAGGACCCCGAACCCGATTCTGAGATAACCCACTGGGGACGCTCCTAGTGACCTGACGGACGCACCCAAGAAGTTTCAGAGCCCTCGGGCTACGTTTTGTGGAGTTACGGCCAGTTTAATGAGAGGCTAAATACAGGCTTGATTTCCTATTAAAACATGCCCGCGGAAAATCGCGATTTTCCGAAAAAAGGACCCCGAACCCGATTCTGAGATAACCCACTGGGGACGCTCCTAGTGACCTGACGGACGCACCCAAGAAGTTTCAGAGCCCTCGGGCTACGTTTTGTGGAGTTACGGCCAGTTTAATGAGAGGCTAAATACAGGCCTTATTTCCTACGAAAACATGCCCGCGGAAATTCGCGATTTTCCGAAAAAAGGACCCCGAACCCGATTCTGAGATAACCCACTGGGGACGCTCCTAGTGACCTGACGGACGCACCCAAGAAGTTTCAGAGCCCTCGGGCTACGTTTTGTGGAGTTACGGCCAGTTTAATGAGAGGCTAAATACAGGCTTGATTTCCTATTAAAACATGCCCGCGGAAAATCGCGATTTTCCGAAAAAAGGACCCCGAACCCGATTCTGAGATAACCCACTGGGGACGCTCCTAGTGACCTGACGGACGCACCCAAGAAGTTTCTGAGCCCTCGGGCTACGTTTTGTGGAGTTACGGCCAGTTTAATGAGAGGCTAAATACAGGCTTAATTTCCTATGAAAACATGCCCGCAGAAAATCGCGATTTTCCGAAAAAAGGACCCCGAACCCGATTTTGAGATAACCCACTGGGGACGCTCCTAGTGACCTGACGGACGCACCCAAGAAGTTTCAGAGCCCTCGGGCTACGTTTTGTGGAGTTACGGCCAGTTTAATGAGAGGCTAAATACAGGCTTAATTTCCTACGAAAACATGCCCGCGGAAAATCGCGATTTTCCGAAAAAAGGACCCCGAACCCGATTCTGAGATAACCCACTGGGGACGCTCCTAGTGACCTGACGGACGCACCCAAGAAGTTTCAGAGCCCTCGGGCTACGTTTTGTGGAGTTATGGCCAGTTTAATGAGAGGCTAAATACAGGCTTAATTTCCTACGAAAACATGCCCGCGGAAAATTGCGATTTTCCGAAAAAAGGACCCCGAACCCGATTCTGAGATAACCCACTGGGGACGCTCTTAGTGACCTGACGGACGCACCCTAGAAGTTTCAGAGCCCTCGGGCTACGTTTTGTGGAGTTACAGCCAGTTTAATGAGAGGCTAAATACAGGTTTAATTTCCTATTAAAACATGCCCGCGGAAAATCGCGATTTTCCGAAAAAATTACCCCGAACCCGATTCTGAGATAACCCACTGGGGACGCTCCTAGTGACCTGACGGACGCACCCAAGAAGTTTCAGAGCCCTCGGGCTACGTTTTGTGGAGTTACGGCCAGTTTAATGAGAGGCTAAATACAGGCTTGATTTCCTATTAAAACATGCCCGCGGAAAATCGCGATTTTCCGAAAAAAGGACCCCGAACCCGATTCTGAGATAACCCACTGGGGACGCTCCTAGTGACCTGACGGACGCACCCAAGAAGTTTCAGAGCCCTCGGGCTACGTTTTGTGGAGTTACGGCCAGTTTAATGAGAGGCTAAATACAGGCTTAATTTCCTACGAAAACATGCCCGCGGAAATTCGCGATTTTCCGAAAAAAGGACCCCGAACCCGATTCTGAGATAACCCACTGGGGACGCTCCTAGTGACCTGACGGACGCACCCAAGAAGTTTCAGAGCCCTCGGGCTACGTTTTGTGGAGTTACGGCCAGTTTAATGAGAGGCTAAATACAGGCTTGATTTCCTATTAAAACATGCCCGCGGAAAATCGCGATTTTCCGAAAAAAGGACCCCGAACCCGATTCTGAGATAACCCACTGGGGACGCTCCTAGTGACCTGACGGACGCACCCAAGAAGTTTCTGAGCCCTCGGGCTACGTTTTGTGGAGTTACGGCCAGTTTAATGAGAGGCTAAATACAGGCTTAATTTCCTATGAAAACATGCCCGCAGAAAATCGCGATTTTCCGAAAAAAGGACCCCGAACCCGATTTTGAGATAACCCACTGGGGACGCTCCTAGTGACCTGACGGACGCACCCAAGAAGTTTCAGAGCCCTCGGGCTACGTTTTGTGGAGTTACGGCCAGTTTAATGAGAGGCTAAATACAGGCTTAATTTCCTACGAAAACATGCCCGCGGAAAATCGCGATTTTCCGAAAAAAGGACCCCGAACCCGATTCTGAGATAACCCACTGGGGACGCTCCTAGTGACCTGACGGACGCACCCAAGAAGTTTCAGAGCCCTCGGGCTACGTTTTGTGGAGTTATGGCCAGTTTAATGAGAGGCTAAATACAGGCTTAATTTCCTACGAAAACATGCCCGCGGAAAATTGCGATTTTCCGAAAAAAGGACCCCGAACCCGATTCTGAGATAACCCACTGGGGACGCTCTTAGTGACCTGACGGACGCACCCTAGAAGTTTCAGAGCCCTCGGGCTACGTTTTGTGGAGTTACAGCCAGTTTAATGAGAGGCTAAATACAGGTTTAATTTCCTATTAAAACATGCCCGCGGAAAATCGCGATTTTCCGAAAAAAGGACCCCGAACCCGATTCTGAGATAACCCACTGGGGACGCTCCTAGTGACCTGACGGACGCACCCAAGAAGTTTCAGAGCCCTCGGGCTACGTTTGTGGAGTTACGGCCAGTTTAATGAGAGGCTAAATACAGGCTTAATTTCCTACGAAAACATGCCCGCGGAAAATCGCGATTTTCCGAAAAAAGGACCCCGAACCCGATTCTGAGATAACCCACTGGGGACGCTCCTAGTGACCTGACGGACGCACCCAAGAAGTTTCAGAGCCCTCGGGCTACGTTTTGTGGAGTTACGGCCAGTTTAATGAGAGGCTAAATACAGGCTTAATTTCCTACGAAACATGCCCCCGGAAATTCGCGATTTTCCGAAAAAAGGACCCCGAACCCGATTCTGAGATAACCCACTGGGGACGCTCCTAGTGACCTGACGGACGCACCCAAGAAGTTTCAGAGCCCTCGGGCTACGTTTTGTGGAGTTACGGCCAGTTTAATGAGAGGCTAAATACAGGCTTGATTTCCTATTAAAACATGCCCGCGGAAAATCGCGATTTTCCGAAAAAAGGACCCCGAACCCGATTCTGAGATAACCCACTGGGGACGCTCCTAGTGACCTGACGGACGCACCCAAGAAGTTTCAGAGCCCTCGGGCTACGTTTTGTGGAGTTACGGCCAGTTTAATGAGAGGCTAAATACAGGCTTAATTTCCTACGAAAACATGCCCCCGGAAATTCGCGATTTTCCGAAAAAAGGACCCCGAACCCGATTCTGAGATAACCCACTGGGGACGCTCCTAGTGACCTGACGGACGCACCCTAGAAGTTTCAGAGCCCTCGGGCTACGTTTTGTGGAGTTACAGCCAGTTTAATGAGAGGCTAAATATAGGCTTAATTTCCTATTAAAACATGCCCGCGGAAAATCGCGATTTTCCGAAAAAAGGACCCCGAACCCGATTCTGAGATAACCCACTGGGGACGCTCCTAGTGACCTGACGGACGCACCCAAGAAGTTTCAGAGCCCTCGGGCTACGTTTTGTGGAGTTACGGCCAGTTTAATGAGAGGCTAAATACAGGCTTGATTTCCTATGAAAACATGCCCGCGGAAAATCGCGATTTTCCGAAAAAAGGACCCCGAACCCGATTCTGAGATAACCCACTGGGGACGCTCCTAGTGACCTGACGGACGCACCCAAGAAGTTTCAGAGCCCTCGGGCTACGTTTTGTGGAGTTACGGCCAGTTTAATGAGAGGCTAAATACAGGCTTGATTTCCTATTTAAACATGCCCGCGGAAAATCGCGATTTTCCGAAAAAAGGACCCCGAACCCGATTTTGAGATAACCCACTGGGGACGCTCCTAGTGACCTGACGGACGCACCCAAGAAGTTTCAGAGCCCTCGGGCTACGTTTTGTGGAGTTACGGCCAGTTTAATGAGAGGCTAAATACAGGCTTAATTTCCTACGAAAACATGCCCGCGGAAATTCGCGATTTTCCGAAAAAAGGACCCCGAACCCGATTCTGAGATAACCCACTGGGGACGCTCCTAGTGACCTGACGGACGCACCCAAGAAGTTTCAGAGCCCTCGGGCTACGTTTTGTGGAGTTACGGCCAGTTTAATGAGAGGCTAAATACAGGCTTGATTTCCTATTAAAACATGCCCGCGGAAAATCGCGATTTTCCGAAAAAAGGACCCCGAACCCGATTCTGAGATAACCCACTGGGGACGCTCCTAGTGACCTGACGGACGCACCCAAGAAGTTTCTGAGCCCTCGGGCTACGTTTTGTGGAGTTACGGCCAGTTTAATGAGAGGCTAAATACAGGCTTAATTTCCTATGAAAACATGCCCGCAGAAAATCGCGATTTTCCGAAAAAAGGACCCCGAACCCGATTTTGAGATAACCCACTGGGGACGCTCCTAGTGACCTGACGGACGCACCCAAGAAGTTTCAGAGCCCTCGGGCTACCTTTTGTGGAGTTACGGCCAGTTTAATGAGAGGCTAAATACAGGCTTAATTTCCTACGAAAACATGCCCGCGGAAAATCGCGATTTTCCGAAAAAAGGACCCCGAACCCGATTCTGAGATAACCCACTGGGGACGCTCCTAGTGACCTGACGGACGCACCCAAGAAGTTTCAGAGCCCTCGGGCTACGTTTTGTGGAGTTATGGCCAGTTTAATGAGAGGCTAAATACAGGCTTAATTTCCTACGAAAACATGCCCGCGGAAAATTGCGATTTTCCGAAAAAAGGACCCCGAACCCGATTCTGAGATAACCCACTGGGGACGCTCTTAGTGACCTGACGGACGCACCCTAGAAGTTTCAGAGCCCTCGGGCTACGTTTTGTGGAGTTACGGCCAGTTTAATGAGAGGCTAAATACAGGCTTGATTTCCTATTAAAACATGCCCGCGGAAAATCGCGATTTTCCGAAAAAAGGACCCCGAACCCGATTCTGAGATAACCCACTGGGGACGCTCCTAGTGACCTGACGGACGCACCCAAGAAGTTTCTGAGCCCTCGGGCTACGTTTTGTGGAGTTACGGCCAGTTTAATGAGAGGCTAAATACAGGCTTAATTTCCTATGAAAACATGCCCGCGGAAAATCGCGATTTTCCGAAAAAAGGACCCCGAACCCGATTTTGAGATAACCCACTGGGGACGCTCCTAGTGACCTGACGGACGCACCCAAGAAGTTTCAGAGCCCTCGGGCTACGTTTTGTGGAGTTACGGCCAGTTTAATGAAAGGCTAAATACAGGCTTAATTTCCTACGAAAACATGCCCGCGGAAAATCGCGATTTTCCGAAAAAAGGACCCCGAACCCGATTCTGAGATAACCCACTGGGGACGCTCCTAGTGACCTGACGGACGCACCCAAGAAGTTTCAGAGCCCTCGGGCTACGTTTTGTGGAGTTATGGCCAGTTTAATGAGAGGCTAAATACAGGCTTAATTTCCTACGAAAACATGCCCGCGGAAAATTGCGATTTTCCGAAAAAAGGACCCCGAACCCGATTCTGAGATAACCCACTGGGGACGCTCTTAGTGACCTGACGGACGCACCCTAGAAGTTTCAGAGCCCTCGGGCTACGTTTTGTGGAGTTACAGCCAGTTTAATGAGAGGCTAAATACAGGTTTAATTTCCTATTAAAACATGCCCGCGGAAAATCGCGATTTTCCGAAAAAAGGACCCCGAACCCGATTCTGAGATAACCCACTGGGGACGCTCCTAGTGACCTGACGGACGCACCCAAGAAGTTTCAGAGCCCTCGGGCTACCTTTTGTGGAGTTACGGCCAGTTTAATGAGAGGCTAAATACAGGCTTAATTTCCTACGAAAACATGCCCGCGGAAAATCGCGATTTTCCGAAAAAAGGACCCCGAACCCGATTCTGAGATAACCCACTGGGGACGCTCCTAGTGACCTGACGGACGCACCCAAGAAGTTTCAGAGCCCTCGGGCTACGTTTTGTGGAGTTACGGCCAGTTTAATGAGAGGCTAAATACAGGCTTGATTTCCTATTAAAACATGCCCGCGGAAAATCGCGATTTTCCGAAAAAAGGACCCCGAACCCGATTCTGAGATAACCCACTGGGGACGCTCCTAGTGACCTGACGGACGCACCCAAGAAGTTTCAGAGCCCTCGGGCTACGTTTTGTGGAGTTACGGCCAGTTTAATGAGAGGCTAAATACAGGCTTGATTTCCTATTAAAACATGCCCGCGGAAAATCGCGATTTTCCGAAAAAAGGACCCCGAACCCGATTTTGAGATAACCCACTGGGGACGCTCCTAGTGACCTGACGGACGCACCCAAGAAGTTTCAGAGCCCTCGGGCTACGTTTTGTGGAGTTACGGCCAGTTTAATGAGAGGCTAAATACAGGCTTAATTTCCTACGAAAACATGCCCGCGGAAATTCGCGATTTTCCGAAAAAAGGACCCCGAACCCGATTCTGAGATAACCCACTGGGGACGCTCCTAGTGACCTGACGGACGCACCCAAGAAGTTTCAGAGCCCTCGGGCTACGTTTTGTGGAGTTACGGCCAGTTTAATGAGAGGCTAAATACAGGCTTAATTTCCTACGAAAACATGCCCGCGGAAAATCGCGATTTTCCGAAAAAAGGACCCCGAACCCGATTCTGAGATAACCCACTGGGGACGCTCCTAGTGACCTGACGGACGCACCCAAGAAGTTTCAGAGCCCTCGGGCTACGTTTTGTGGAGTTACGGCCAGTTTAATGAGAGGCTAAATACAGGCTTAATTTCCTACGAAAACATGCCCGCGGAAATTCGCGATTTTCCGAAAAAAGGACCCCGAACCCGATTCTGAGATAACCCACTGGGGACGCTCCTAGTGACCTGACGGACGCACCCAAGAAGTTTCAGAGCCCTCGGGCTACGTTTTGTGGAGTTACGGCCAGTTTAATGAGAGGCTAAATACAGGCTTAATTTCCTACGAAAACATGCCCGCGGAAATTCGCGATTTTCCGAAAAAAGGACCCCGAACCCGATTCTGAGATAACCCACTGGGGACGCTCCTAGTGACCTGACGGACGCACCCAAGAAGTTTCAGAGCCCTCGGGCTACGTTTTGTGGAGTTACGGCCAGTTTAATGAGAGGCTAAATACAGGCTTGATTTCCTATTAAAACATGCCCGCGGAAAATCGCGATTTTCCGAAAAAAGGACCCCGAACCCGATTCTGAGATAACCCACTGGGGACGCTCCTAGTGACCTGACGGACGCACCCAAGAAGTTTCAGAGCCCTCGGGCTACGTTTTGTGGAGTTACGGCCAGTTTAATGAGAGGCTAAATACAGGCTTGATTTCCTATTAAAACATGCCCGCGGAAAATCGCGATTTTCCGAAAAAAGGACCCCGAACCCGATTCTGAGATAACCCACTGGGGACGCTCCTAGTGACCTGACGGACGCACCCAAGAAGTTTCAGAGCCCTCGGGCTACGTTTTGTGGAGTTACGGCCAGTTTAATGAGAGGCTAAATACAGGCTTAATTTCCTACGAAAACATGCCCGCGGAAATTCGCGATTTTCCGAAAAAAGGACCCCGAACCCGATTCTGAGATAACCCACTGGGGACGCTCCTAGTGACCTGACGGACGCACCCAAGAAGTTTCTGAGCCCTCGGGCTACGTTTTGTGGAGTTACGGCCAGTTTAATGAGAGGCTAAATACAGGCTTGATTTCCTATTAAAACATGCCCGCGGAAAATCGCGATTTTCCGAAAAAAGGACCCCGAACCCGATTCTGAGATAACCCACTGGGGACGCTCCTAGTGACCTGACGGACGCACCCAAGAAGTTTCTGAGCCCTCGGGCTACGTTTTGTGGAGTTACGGCCAGTTTAATGAGAGGCTAAATACAGGCTTAATTTCCTATGAAAACATGCCCGCAGAAAATCGCGATTTTCCGAAAAAAGGACCCCGAACCCGATTTTGAGATAACCCACTGGGGACGCTCCTAGTGACCTGACGGACGCACCCAAGAAGTTTCAGAGCCCTCGGGCTACGTTTTGTGGAGTTACGGCCAGTTTAATGAGAGGCTAAATACAGGCTTAATTTCCTACGAAAACATGCCCGCGGAAAATCGCGATTTTCCGAAAAAAGGACCCCGAACCCGATTCTGAGATAACCCACTGGGGACGCTCCTAGTGACCTGACGGACGCACCCAAGAAGTTTCAGAGCCCTCGGGCTACGTTTTGTGGAGTTATGGCCAGTTTAATGAGAGGCTAAATACAGGCTTAATTTCCTACGAAAACATGCCCGCGGAAAATTGCGATTTTCCGAAAAAAGGACCCCGAACCCGATTCTGAGATAACCCACTGGGGACGCTCTTAGTGACCTGACGGACGCACCCTAGAAGTTTCAGAGCCCTCGGGCTACGTTTTGTGGAGTTACAGCCAGTTTAATGAGAGGCTAAATACAGGTTTAATTTCCTATTAAAACATGCCCGCGGAAAATCGCGATTTTCCGAAAAAAGGACCCCGAACCCGATTCTGAGATAACCCACTGGGGACGCTCCTAGTGACCTGACGGACGCACCCAAGAAGTTTCAGAGCCCTCGGGCTACGTTTGTGGAGTTACGGCCAGTTTAATGAGAGGCTAAATACAGGCTTAATTTCCTACGAAAACATGCCCGCGGAAAATCGCGATTTTCCGAAAAAAGGACCCCGAACCCGATTCTGAGATAACCCACTGGGGACGCTCCTAGTGACCTGACGGACGCACCCAAGAAGTTTCAGAGCCCTCGGGCTACGTTTTGTGGAGTTACGGCCAGTTTAATGAGAGGCTAAATACAGGCTTAATTTCCTACGAAACATGCCCCCGGAAATTCGCGATTTTCCGAAAAAAGGACCCCGAACCCGATTCTGAGATAACCCACTGGGGACGCTCCTAGTGACCTGACGGACGCACCCAAGAAGTTTCAGAGCCCTCGGGCTACGTTTTGTGGAGTTACGGCCAGTTTAATGAGAGGCTAAATACAGGCTTGATTTCCTATTAAAACATGCCCGCGGAAAATCGCGATTTTCCGAAAAAAGGACCCCGAACCCGATTCTGAGATAACCCACTGGGGACGCTCCTAGTGACCTGACGGACGCACCCAAGAAGTTTCAGAGCCCTCGGGCTACGTTTTGTGGAGTTACGGCCAGTTTAATGAGAGGCTAAATACAGGCTTAATTTCCTACGAAAACATGCCCGCGGAAAATCGCGATTTTCCGAAAAAAGGACCCCGAACCCGATTCTGAGATAACCCACTGGGGACGCTCCTAGTGACCTGACGGACGCACCCAAGAAGTTTCAGAGCCCTCGGGCTACGTTTTGTGGAGTTACGGCCAGTTTAATGAGAGGCTAAATACAGGCTTAATTTCCTACGAAAACATGCCCGCGGAAATTCGCGATTTTCCGAAAAAAGGACCCCGAACCCGATTCTGAGATAACCCACTGGGGACGCTCCTAGTGACCTGACGGACGCACCCAAGAAGTTTCAGAGCCCTCGGGCTACGTTTTGTGGAGTTACGGCCAGTTTAATGAGAGGCTAAATACAGGCTTAATTTCCTACGAAAACATGCCCGCGGAAATTCGCGATTTTCCGAAAAAAGGACCCCGAACCCGATTCTGAGATAACCCACTGGGGACGCTCCTAGTGACCTGACGGACGCACCCAAGAAGTTTCAGAGCCCTCGGGCTACGTTTTGTGGAGTTACGGCCAGTTTAATGAGAGGCTAAATACAGGCTTGATTTCCTATTAAAACATGCCCGCGGAAAATCGCGATTTTCCGAAAAAAGGACCCCGAACCCGATTCTGAGATAACCCACTGGGGACGCTCCTAGTGACCTGACGGACGCACCCAAGAAGTTTCAGAGCCCTCGGGCTACGTTTTGTGGAGTTACGGCCAGTTTAATGAGAGGCTAAATACAGGCTTGATTTCCTATTAAAACATGCCCGCGGAAAATCGCGATTTTCCGAAAAAAGGACCCCGAACCCGATTCTGAGATAACCCACTGGGGACGCTCCTAGTGACCTGACGGACGCACCCAAGAAGTTTCAGAGCCCTCGGGCTACGTTTTGTGGAGTTACGGCCAGTTTAATGAGAGGCTAAATACAGGCTTAATTTCCTACGAAAACATGCCCGCGGAAATTCGCGATTTTCCGAAAAAAGGACCCCGAACCCGATTCTGAGATAACCCACTGGGGACGCTCCTAGTGACCTGACGGACGCACCCAAGAAGTTTCTGAGCCCTCGGGCTACGTTTTGTGGAGTTACGGCCAGTTTAATGAGAGGCTAAATACAGGCTTGATTTCCTATTAAAACATGCCCGCGGAAAATCGCGATTTTCCGAAAAAAGGACCCCGAACCCGATTCTGAGATAACCCACTGGGGACGCTCCTAGTGACCTGACGGACGCACCCAAGAAGTTTCTGAGCCCTCGGGCTACGTTTTGTGGAGTTACGGCCAGTTTAATGAGAGGCTAAATACAGGCTTAATTTCCTATGAAAACATGCCCGCAGAAAATCGCGATTTTCCGAAAAAAGGACCCCGAACCCGATTTTGAGATAACCCACTGGGGACGCTCCTAGTGACCTGACGGACGCACCCAAGAAGTTTCAGAGCCCTCGGGCTACGTTTTGTGGAGTTACGGCCAGTTTAATGAGAGGCTAAATACAGGCTTAATTTCCTACGAAAACATGCCCGCGGAAAATCGCGATTTTCCGAAAAAAGGACCCCGAACCCGATTCTGAGATAACCCACTGGGGACGCTCCTAGTGACCTGACGGACGCACCCAAGAAGTTTCAGAGCCCTCGGGCTACGTTTTGTGGAGTTATGGCCAGTTTAATGAGAGGCTAAATACAGGCTTAATTTCCTACGAAAACATGCCCGCGGAAAATTGCGATTTTCCGAAAAAAGGACCCCGAACCCGATTCTGAGATAACCCACTGGGGACGCTCTTAGTGACCTGACGGACGCACCCTAGAAGTTTCAGAGCCCTCGGGCTACGTTTTGTGGAGTTACAGCCAGTTTAATGAGAGGCTAAATACAGGTTTAATTTCCTATTAAAACATGCCCGCGGAAAATCGCGATTTTCCGAAAAAAGGACCCCGAACCCGATTCTGAGATAACCCACTGGGGACGCTCCTAGTGACCTGACGGACGCACCCAAGAAGTTTCAGAGCCCTCGGGCTACGTTTGTGGAGTTACGGCCAGTTTAATGAGAGGCTAAATACAGGCTTAATTTCCTACGAAAACATGCCCGCGGAAAATCGCGATTTTCCGAAAAAAGGACCCCGAACCCGATTCTGAGATAACCCACTGGGGACGCTCCTAGTGACCTGACGGACGCACCCAAGAAGTTTCAGAGCCCTCGGGCTACGTTTTGTGGAGTTACGGCCAGTTTAATGAGAGGCTAAATACAGGCTTAATTTCCTACGAAACATGCCCCCGGAAATTCGCGATTTTCCGAAAAAAGGACCCCGAACCCGATTCTGAGATAACCCACTGGGGACGCTCCTAGTGACCTGACGGACGCACCCAAGAAGTTTCAGAGCCCTCGGGCTACGTTTTGTGGAGTTACGGCCAGTTTAATGAGAGGCTAAATACAGGCTTGATTTCCTATTAAAACATGCCCGCGGAAAATCGCGATTTTCCGAAAAAAGGACCCCGAACCCGATTCTGAGATAACCCACTGGGGACGCTCCTAGTGACCTGACGGACGCACCCAAGAAGTTTCAGAGCCCTCGGGCTACGTTTTGTGGAGTTACGGCCAGTTTAATGAGAGGCTAAATACAGGCTTAATTTCCTACGAAAACATGCCCCCGGAAATTCGCGATTTTCCGAAAAAAGGACCCCGAACCCGATTCTAAGATAACCCACTGGGGACGCTCCTAGTGACCTGACGGACGCACCCAAGAAGTTTCAGAGCCCTCGGGCTACGTTTTGTGGAGTTACGGCCAGTTTAATGAGAGGCTAAATACAGGCTTGATTTCCTATTAAAACATGCCCGCGGAAAATCGCGATTTTCCGAAAAAAGGACCCCGAACCCGATTCTGAGATAACCCACTGGGGACGCTCCTAGTGACCTGACGGACGCACCCAAGAAGTTTCAGAGCCCTCGGGCTACGTTTTGTGGAGTTACGGCCAGTTTAATGAGAGGCTAAATACAGGCTTGATTTCCTATTTAAACATGCCCGCGGAAAATCGCGATTTTCCGAAAAAAGGACCCCGAACCCGATTTTGAGATAACCCACTGGGGACGCTCCTAGTGACCTGACGGACGCACCCAAGAAGTTTCAGAGCCCTCGGGCTACGTTTTGTGGAGTTACGGCCAGTTTAATGAGAGGCTAAATACAGGCTTGATTTCCTATTAAAACATGCCCGCGGAAAATCGCGATTTTCCGAAAAAAGGACCCCGAACCCGATTCTGAGATAACCCACTGGGGACGCTCCTAGTGACCTGACGGACGCACCCAAGAAGTTTCAGAGCCCTCGGGCTACGTTTTGTGGAGTTACGGCCAGTTTAATGAGAGGCTAAATACAGGCTTGATTTCCTATTAAAACATGCCCGCGGAAAATCGCGATTTTCCGAAAAAAGGACCCCGAACCCGATTCTGAGATAACCCACTGGGGACGCTCCTAGTGACCTGACGGACGCACCCAAGAAGTTTCTGAGCCCTCGGGCTACGTTTTGTGGAGTTACGGCCAGTTTAATGAGAGGCTAAATACAGGCTTAATTTCCTATGAAAACATGCCCGCAGAAAATCGCGATTTTCCGAAAAAAGGACCCCGAACCCGATTTTGAGATAACCCACTGGGGACGCTCCTAGTGACCTGACGGACGCACCCAAGAAGTTTCAGAGCCCTCGGGCTACCTTTTGTGGAGTTACGGCCAGTTTAATGAGAGGCTAAATACAGGCTTAATTTCCTACGAAAACATGCCCGCGGAAAATCGCGATTTTCCGAAAAAAGGACCCCGAACCCGATTCTGAGATAACCCACTGGGGACGCTCCTAGTGACCTGACGGACGCACCCAAGAAGTTTCAGAGCCCTCGGGCTACGTTTTGTGGAGTTATGGCCAGTTTAATGAGAGGCTAAATACAGGCTTAATTTCCTACGAAAACATGCCCGCGGAAAATTGCGATTTTCCGAAAAAAGGACCCCGAACCCGATTCTGAGATAACCCACTGGGGACGCTCTTAGTGACCTGACGGACGCACCCTAGAAGTTTCAGAGCCCTCGGGCTACGTTTTGTGGAGTTACGGCCAGTTTAATGAGAGGCTAAATACAGGCTTGATTTCCTATTAAAACATGCCCGCGGAAAATCGCGATTTTCCGAAAAAAGGACCCCGAACCCGATTCTGAGATAACCCACTGGGGACGCTCCTAGTGACCTGACGGACGCACCCAAGAAGTTTCTGAGCCCTCGGGCTACGTTTTGTGGAGTTACGGCCAGTTTAATGAGAGGCTAAATACAGGCTTAATTTCCTATGAAAACATGCCCGCGGAAAATCGCGATTTTCCGAAAAAAGGACCCCGAACCCGATTTTGAGATAACCCACTGGGGACGCTCCTAGTGACCTGACGGACGCACCCAAGAAGTTTCAGAGCCCTCGGGCTACGTTTTGTGGAGTTACGGCCAGTTTAATGAAAGGCTAAATACAGGCTTAATTTCCTACGAAAACATGCCCGCGGAAAATCGCGATTTTCCGAAAAAAGGACCCCGAACCCGATTCTGAGATAACCCACTGGGGACGCTCCTAGTGACCTGACGGACGCACCCAAGAAGTTTCAGAGCCCTCGGGCTACGTTTTGTGGAGTTATGGCCAGTTTAATGAGAGGCTAAATACAGGTTTAATTTCCTATTAAAACATGCCCGCGGAAAATCGCGATTTTCCGAAAAAAGGACCCCGAACCCGATTCTGAGATAACCCACTGGGGACGCTCTTAGTGACCTGACGGACGCACCCTAGAAGTTTCAGAGCCCTCGGGCTACGTTTTGTGGAGTTACAGCCAGTTTAATGAGAGGCTAAATACAGGTTTAATTTCCTATTAAAACATGCCCGCGGAAAATCGCGATTTTCCGAAAAAAGGACCCCGAACCCGATTCTGAGATAACCCACTGGGGACGCTCCTAGTGACCTGACGGACGCACCCAAGAAGTTTCAGAGCCCTCGGGCTACGTTTTGTGGAGTTACGGCCAGTTTAATGAGAGGCTAAATACAGGTTTAATTTCCTACGAAAACATGCCCGCGGAAAATCGCGATTTTCCGAAAAAAGGACCCCGAACCCGATTCTGAGATAACCCACTGGGGACGCTCCTAGTGACCTGACGGACGCACCCAAGAAGTTTCAGAGCCCTCGGGCTACGTTTTGTGGAGTTACGGCCAGTTTAATGAGAGGCTAAATACAGGCTTAATTTCCTATTAAAACATGCCCGCGGAAAATCGCGATTTTCCGAAAAAAGGACCCCGAACCCGATTCTGAGATAACCCACTGGGGACGCTCCTAGTGACCTGACGGACGCACCCTAGAAGTTTCAGAGCCCTTGGGCTACGTTTTGTGGAGTTACAGCCAGTTTAATGAGAGGCTAAATATAGGCTTAATTTCCTATTAAAACATGCCCGCGGAAAATCGCGATTTTCCGAAAAAAGGACCCCGAACCCGATTCTGAGATAACCCACTGGGGACGCTCCTAGTGACCTGACGGACGCACCCAAGAAGTTTCAGAGCCCTCGGGCTACGTTTTGTGGAGTTACGGCCAGTTTAATGAGAGGCTAAATACAGGCTTAATTTCCTACGAAAACATCCCCGCGGAAAATCGCGATTTTCCGAAAAAAGGACCCCGAACCCGATTCTGAGATAACCCACTGGGGACGCTCCTAGTGACCTGACGGACGCACCCAAGAAGTTTCAGAGCCCTCGGGCTACGTTTTGTGGAGTTACGGCCAGTTTAATGAGAGGCTAAATATAGGCTTAATTTTCTACGAAAACATGCCCGCGGAAAATCGCGATTTTCCGAAAAAAGGACCCCGAACCCGATTCTGAGATAACCCACTGGGGACGCTCCTAGTGACCTGACGGACGCACCCAAGAAGTTTCAGAGCCCTCGGGCTACGTTTTGTGGAGTTATGGCCAGTTTAATGAGAGGCTAAATACAGGCTTAATTTCCTATGAAAACATGCCCGCGGAAAATCGCGATTTTCCGAAAAAAGGACCCCGAACCCGATTCTGAGATAACCCACTGGGGACGCTCCTAGTGACCTGACGGACGCACCCTAGAAGTTTCAGAGCCCTCGGGCTACGTTTTGTGGAGTTACAGCCAGTTTAATGAGAGGCTAAATATAGGCTTAATTTCCTATTAAAACATGCCCGCGGAAAATCGCGATTTTCCGAAAAAAGGACCCCGAACCCGATTCTGAGATAACCCACTGGGGACGCTCCTAGTGACCTGACGGACGCACCCAAGAAGTTTCAGAGCCCTCGGGCTACGTTTTGTGGAGTTACGGCCAGTTTAATGAGAGGCTAAATACAGGCTTAATTTCCTACGAAAACATGCCCCCGGAAATTCGCGATTTTCCGAAAAAAGGACCCCGAACCCGATTCTGAGATAACCCACTGGGGACGCTCCTAGTGACCTGACGGACGCACCCAAGAAGTTTCAGAGCCCTCGGGCTACGTTTTGTGGAGTTACGGCCAGTTTAATGAGAGGCTAAATACAGGCTTAATTTCCTATTAAAACATGCCCGCGGAAAATCGCGATTTTCCGAAAAAAGGACCCCGAACCCGATTCTGAGATAACCCACTGGGGACGCTCCTAGTGACCTGACGGACGCACCCTAGAAGTTTCAGAGCCCTTGGGCTACGTTTTGTGGAGTTACAGCCAGTTTAATGAGAGGCTAAATATAGGCTTAATTTCCTATTAAAACATGCCCGCGGAAAATCGCGATTTTCCGAAAAAAGGACCCCGAACCCGATTCTGAGATAACCCACTGGGGACGCTCTTAGTGACCTGACGGACGCACCCTAGAAGTTTCAGAGCTCTCGGGCTACGTTTTGTGGAGTTACAGCCAGTTTAATGAGAGGCTAAATACAGGTTTAATTTCCTATTAAAACATGCCCGCGGAAAATCGCGATTTTCCGAAAAAAGGACCCCGAACCCGATTCTGAGATAACCCACTGGGGACGCTCCTAGTGACCTGACGGACGCACCCAAGAAGTTTCAGAGCCCTCGGGCTACGTTTTGTGGAGTTACGGCCAGTTTAATGAGAGGCTAAATACAGGCTTAATTTCCTACGAAAACATGCCCGCGGAAAATCGCGATTTTCCGAAAAAAGGACCCCGAACCCGATTCTGAGATAACCCACTGGGGACGCTCCTAGTGACCTGACGGACGCACCCAAGAAGTTTCAGAGCCCTCGGGCTACGTTTTGTGGAGTTACGGCCAGTTTAATGAGAGGCTAAATACAGGCTTAATTTCCTATTAAAACATGCCCGCGGAAAATCGCGATTTTCCGAAAAAAGGACCCCGAACCCGATTCTGAGATAACCCACTGGGGACGCTCCTAGTGACCTGACGGACGCACCCTAGAAGTTTCAGAGCCCTTGGGCTACGTTTTGTGGAGTTACAGCCAGTTTAATGAGAGGCTAAATATAGGCTTAATTTCCTATTAAAACATGCCCGCGGAAAATCGCGATTTTCCGAAAAAAGGACCCCGAACCCGATTCTGAGATAACCCACTGGGGACGCTCCTAGTGACCTGACGGACGCACCCAAGAAGTTTCAGAGCCCTCGGGCTACGTTTTGTGGAGTTACGGCCAGTTTAATGAGAGGCTAAATACAGGCTTAATTTCCTATTAAAACATGCCCGCGGAAAATCGCGATTTTCCGAAAAAAGGACCCCGAACCCGATTCTGAGATAACCCACTGGGGACGCTCCTAGTGACCTGACGGACGCACCCAAGAAGTTTCAGAGCCCTCGGGCTACGTTTTGTGGAGTTACGGCCAGTTTAATGAGAGGCTAAATACAGGCTTAATTTTCTACGAAAACATGCCCGCGGAAAATCGCGATTTTCCGAAAAAAGGACCCCGAACCCGATTCTGAGATAACCCACTGGGGACGCTCCTAGTGACCTGACGGACGCACCCAAGAAGTTTCAGAGCCCTCGGGCTACGTTTTGTGGAGTTATGGCCAGTTTAATGAGAGGCTAAATACAGGCTTAATTTCCTATGAAAACATGCCCGCGGAAAATCGCGATTTTCCGAAAAAAGGACCCCGAACCCGATTCTGAGATAACCCACTGGGGACGCTCCTAGTGACCTGACGGACGCACCCTAGAAGTTTCAGAGCCCTCGGGCTACGTTTTGTGGAGTTACGGCCAGTTTAATGAGAGGCTAAATACAGGCTTGATTTCCTATTAAAACATGCCCGCGGAAAATCGCGATTTTCCGAAAAAAGGACCCCGAACCCGATTTTGAGATAACCCACTGGGGACGCTCCTAGTGACCTGACGGACGCACCCAAGAAGTTTCAGAGCCCTCGGGCTACGTTTTGTGGAGTTACGGCCAGTTTAATGAGAGGCTAAATACAGGCTTAATTTCCTACGAAAACATGCCCGCGGAAATTCGCGATTTTCCGAAAAAAGGACCCCGAACCCGATTCTGAGATAACCCACTGGGGACGCTCCTAGTGACCTGACGGACGCACCCAAGAAGTTTCAGAGCCCTCGGGCTACGTTTTGTGGAGTTACGGCCAGTTTAATGAGAGGCTAAATACAGGCTTAATTTCCTATTAAAACATGCCCGCGGAAAATCGCGATTTTCCGAAAAAAGGACCCCGAACCCGATTCTGAGATAACCCACTGGGGACGCTCCTAGTGACCTGACGGACGCACCCAAGAAGTTTCAGAGCCCTCGGGCTACGTTTTGTGGAGTTACGGCCAGTTTAATGAGAGGCTAAATACAGGCTTAATTTCCTATTAAAACATGCCCGCGGAAAATCGCGATTTTCCGAAAAAAGGACCCCGAACCCGATTCTGAGATAACCCACTGGGGACGCTCCTAGTGACCTGACGGACGCACCCTAGAAGTTTCAGAGCCCTTGGGCTACGTTTTGTGGAGTTACAGCCAGTTTAATGAGAGGCTAAATATAGGCTTAATTTCCTATTAAAACATGCCCGCGGAAAATCGCGATTTTCCGAAAAAAGGACCCCGAACCCGATTCTGAGATAACCCACTGGGGACGCTCCTAGTGACCTGACGGACGCACCCAAGAAGTTTCAGAGCCCTCGGGCTACGTTTTGTGGAGTTACGGCCAGTTTAATGAGAGGCTAAATACAGGCTTAATTTCCTATTAAAACATGCCCGCGGAAAATCGCGATTTTCCGAAAAAAGGACCCCGAACCCGATTCTGAGATAACCCACTGGGGACGCTCCTAGTGACCTGACGGACGCACCCAAGAAGTTTCAGAGCCCTCGGGCTACGTTTTGTGGAGTTACGGCCAGTTTAATGAGAGGCTAAATACAGGCTTAATTTTCTACGAAAACATGCCCGCGGAAAATCGCGATTTTCCGAAAAAAGGACCCCGAACCCGATTCTGAGATAACCCACTGGGGACGCTCCTAGTGACCTGACGGACGCACCCAAGAAGTTTCAGAGCCCTCGGGCTACGTTTTGTGGAGTTATGGCCAGTTTAATGAGAGGCTAAATACAGGCTTAATTTCCTATGAAAACATGCCTGCGGAAAATCGCGATTTTCCGAAAAAAGGACCCCGAACCCGATTCTGAGATAACCCACTGGGGACGCTCCTAGTGACCTGACGGACGCACCCTAGAAGTTTCAGAGCCCTCGGGCTACGTTTTGTGGAGTTACGGCCAGTTTAATGAGAGGCTAAATACAGGCTTGATTTCCTATTAAAACATGCCCGCGGAAAATCGCGATTTTCCGAAAAAAGGACCCCGAACCCGATTTTGAGATAACCCACTGGGGACGCTCCTAGTGACCTGACGGACGCACCCAAGAAGTTTCAGAGCCCTCGGGCTACGTTTTGTGGAGTTACGGCCAGTTTAATGAGAGGCTAAATACAGGCTTAATTTCCTACGAAAACATGCCCGCGGAAATTCGCGATTTTCCGAAAAAAGGACCCCGAACCCGATTCTGAGATAACCCACTGGGGACGCTCCTAGTGACCTGACGGACGCACCCAAGAAGTTTCAGAGCCCTCGGGCTACGTTTTGTGGAGTTACGGCCAGTTTAATGAGAGGCTAAATACAGGCTTGATTTCCTATTAAAACATGCCCGCGGAAAATCGCGATTTTCCGAAAAAAGGACCCCGAACCCGATTCTGAGATAACCCACTGGGGACGCTCCTAGTGACCTGACGGACGCACCCAAGAAGTTTCTGAGCCCTCGGGCTACGTTTTGTGGAGTTACGGCCAGTTTAATGAGAGGCTAAATACAGGCTTAATTTCCTATGAAAACATGCCCGCAGAAAATCGCGATTTTCCGAAAAAAGGACCCCGAACCTGATTTTGAGATAACCCACTGGGGACGCTCCTAGTGACCTGACGGACGCACCCAAGAAGTTTCAGAGCCCTCGGGCTACGTTTTGTGGAGTTACGGCCAGTTTAATGAGAGGCTAAATACAGGCTTAATTTCCTACGAAAACATGCCCGCGGAAAATCGCGATTTTCCGAAAAAAGGACCCCGAACCCGATTCTGAGATAACCCACTGGGGACGCTCCTAGTGACCTGACGGACGCACCCAAGAAGTTTCAGAGCCCTCGGGCTACGTTTTGTGGAGTTATGGCCAGTTTAATGAGAGGCTAAATACAGGCTTAATTTCCTACGAAAACATGCCCGCGGAAAATCGCGATTTTCCGAAAAAAGGACCCCGAACCCGATTCTGAGATAACCCACTGGGGACGCTCCTAGTGACCTGACGGACGCACCCAAGAAGTTTCAGAGCCCTCGGGCTACGTTTTGTGGAGTTACGGCCAGTTTAATGAGAGGCTAAATACAGGCTTAATTTCCTACGAAACATGCCCCCGGAAATTCGCGATTTTCCGAAAAAAGGACCCCGAACCCGATTCTGAGATAACCCACTGGGGACGCTCCTAGTGACCTGACGGACGCACCCAAGAAGTTTCAGAGCCCTCGGGCTACGTTTTGTGGAGTTACGGCCAGTTTAATGAGAGGCTTAATACAGGCTTGATTTCCTATTAAAACATGCCCGCGGAAAATCGCGATTTTCCGAAAAAAGGACCCCGAACCCGATTCTGAGATAACCCACTGGGGACGCTCCTAGTGACCTGACGGACGCACCCAAGAAGTTTCAGAGCCCTCGGGCTACGTTTTGTGGAGTTACGGCCAGTTTAATGAGAGGCTAAATACAGGCTTAATTTCCTACGAAAACATGCCCCCGGAAATTCGCGATTTTCCGAAAAAAGGACCCCGAACCCGATTCTGAGATAACCCACTGGGGACGCTCCTAGTGACCTGACGGACGCACCCAAGAAGTTTCAGAGCCCTCGGGCTATGTTTTGTGGAGTTACGGCCAGTTTAATGAGAGGCTAAATACAGGCTTGATTTCCTATTAAAACATGCCCGCGGAAAATCGCGATTTTCCGAAAAAAGGACCCCGAACCCGATTCTGAGATAACCCACTGGGGACGCTCCTAGTGACCTGACGGACGCACCCAAGAAGTTTCAGAGCCCTCGGGCTACGTTTTGTGGAGTTACGGCCAGTTTAATGAGAGGCTAAATACAGGCTTGATTTCCTATTTAAACATGCCCGCGGAAAATCGCGATTTTCCGAAAAAAGGACCCCGAACCCGATTTTGAGATAACCCACTGGGGACGCTCCTAGTGACCTGACGGACGCACCCAAGAAGTTTCAGAGCCCTCGGGCTACGTTTTGTGGAGTTACGGCCAGTTTAATGAGAGGCTAAATACAGGCTTAATTTCCTACGAAAACATGCCCGCGGAAAATCGCGATTTTCCGAAAAAAGGACCCCGAACCCGATTCTGAGATAACCCACTGGGGACGCTCCTAGTGACCTGACGGACGCACCCAAGAAGTTTCAGAGCCCTCGGGCTACGTTGCGGAGTTACGGCCAGTTTAATGAGAGGCTATATACAGGCTTGATTTCCTATTAAAACATGCCCGCGGAAAATCGCGATTTTCCGAAAAAAGGACCCCGAACCCGATTCTGAGATAACCCACTGGGGACGCTCCTAGTGACCTGACGGACGCACCCAAGAACTTTCTGAGCCCTCGGGCTACGTTTTGTGGAGTTACGGCCAGTTTAATGAGAGGCTAAATACAGGCTTAATTTCCTATGAAAACATGCCCGCAGAAAATCGCGATTTTCCGAAAAAAGGACCCCGAACCCGATTTTGAGATAACCCACTGGGGACGCTCCTAGTGACCTGACGGACGCACCCAAGAAGTTTCAGAGCCCTCGGGCTACGTTTTGTGGAGTTACGGCCAGTTTAATGAGAGGCTAAATACAGGCTTAATTTTCTACGAAAACATGCCCGCGGAAAATCGCGATTTTCCGAAAAAAGGACCCCGAACCCGATTCTGAGATAACCCACTGGGGACGCTCCTAGTGACCTGACGGACGCACCCAAGAAGTTTCAGAGCCCTCGGGCTACGTTTTGTGGAGTTATGGCCAGTTTAATGAGAGGCTAAATACAGGCTTAATTTCCTATGAAAACATGCCCGCGGAAAATCGCGATTTTCCGAAAAAAGGACCCCGAACCCGATTTTGAGATAACCCACTGGGGACGCTCCTAGTGACCTGACGGACGCACCCTAGAAGTTTCAGAGCCCTCGGGCTACGTTTTGTGGAGTTACAGCCAGTTTAATGAGAGGCTAAATATAGGCTTAATTTCCTATTAAAACATGCCCGCGGAAAATCGCGATTTTCCGAAAAAAGGACCCCGAACCCGATTCTGAGATAACCCACTGGGGACGCTCCTAGTGACCTGACGGACGCACCCAAGAAGTTTCAGAGCCCTCGGGCTACGTTTTGTGGAGTTACGGCCAGTTTAATGAGAGGCTAAATACAGGCTTAATTTCCTACGAAAACATGCCCCCGGAAATTCGCGATTTTCCGAAAAAAGGACCCCGAACCCGATTCTGAGATAACCCACTGGGGACGCTCCTAGTGACCTGACGGACGCACCCAAGAAGTTTCAGAGCCCTCGGGCTACGTTTTGTGGAGTTACGGCCAGTTTAATGAGAGGCTAAATACAGGCTTGATTTCCTATTAAAACATGCCCGCGGAAAATCGCGATTTTCCGAAAAAAGGACCCCGAACCCGATTCTGAGATAACCCACTGGGGACGCTCCTAGTGACCTGACGGACGCACCCAAGAAGTTTCAGAGCCCTCGGGCTACGTTTTGTGGAGTTACGGCCAGTTTAATGAGAGGCTAAATACAGGCTTGATTTCCTATTAAAACATGCCCGCGGAAAATCGCGATTTTCCGAAAAAAGGACCCCGAACCCGATTTTGAGATAACCCACTGGGGACGCTCCTAGTGACCTGACGGACGCACCCAAGAAGTTTCAGAGCCCTCGGGCTACGTTTTGTGGAGTTACGGCCAGTTTAATGAGAGGCTAAATACAGGCTTAATTTCCTACGAAAACATGCCCGCGGAAATTCGCGATTTTCCGAAAAAAGGACCCCGAACCCGATTCTGAGATAACCCACTGGGGACGCTCCTAGTGACCTGACGGACGCACCCAAGAAGTTTCAGAGCCCTCGGGCTACGTTTTGTGGAGTTACGGCCAGTTTAATGAGAGGCTAAATACAGGCTTGATTTCCTATTAAAACATGCCCGCGGAAAATCGCGATTTTCCGAAAAAAGGACCCCGAACCCGATTCTGAGATAACCCACTGGGGACGCTCCTAGTGACCTGACGGACGCACCCAAGAAGTTTCAGAGCCCTCGGGCTACGTTTTGTGGAGTTACGGCCAGTTTAATGAGAGGCTAAATACAGGCTTAATTTCCTACGAAAACATGCCCGCGGAAATTCGCGATTTTCCGAAAAAAGGACCCCGAACCCGATTCTGAGATAACCCACTGGGGACGCTCCTAGTGACCTGACGGACGCACCCAAGAAGTTTCAGAGCCCTCGGGCTACGTTTTGTGGAGTTACGGCCAGTTTAATGAGAGGCTAAATACAGGCTTAATTTCCTACGAAAACATGCCCGCGGAAATTCGCGATTTTCCGAAAAAAGGACCCCGAACCCGATTCTGAGATAACCCACTGGGGACGCTCCTAGTGACCTGACGGACGCACCCAAGAAGTTTCAGAGCCCTCGGGCTACGTTTTGTGGAGTTACGGCCAGTTTAATGAGAGGCTAAATACAGGCTTGATTTCCTATTAAAACATGCCCGCGGAAAATCGCGATTTTCCGAAAAAAGGACCCCGAACCCGATTCTGAGATAACCCACTGGGGACGCTCCTAGTGACCTGACGGACGCACCCAAGAAGTTTCAGAGCCCTCGGGCTACGTTTTGTGGAGTTACGGCCAGTTTAATGAGAGGCTAAATACAGGCTTGATTTCCTATTAAAACATGCCCGCGGAAAATCGCGATTTTCCGAAAAAAGGACCCCGAACCCGATTCTGAGATAACCCACTGGGGACGCTCCTAGTGACCTGACGGACGCACCCAAGAAGTTTCAGAGCCCTCGGGCTACGTTTTGTGGAGTTACGGCCAGTTTAATGAGAGGCTAAATACAGGCTTAATTTCCTACGAAAACATGCCCGCGGAAATTCGCGATTTTCCGAAAAAAGGACCCCGAACCCGATTCTGAGATAACCCACTGGGGACGCTCCTAGTGACCTGACGGACGCACCCAAGAAGTTTCAGAGCCCTCGGGCTACGTTTTGTGGAGTTACGGCCAGTTTAATGAGAGGCTAAATACAGGCTTGATTTCCTATTAAAACATGCCCGCGGAAAATCGCGATTTTCCGAAAAAAGGACCCCGAACCCGATTCTGAGATAACCCACTGGGGACGCTCCTAGTGACCTGACGGACGCACCCAAGAAGTTTCTGAGCCCTCGGGCTACGTTTTGTGGAGTTACGGCCAGTTTAATGAGAGGCTAAATACAGGCTTAATTTCCTATGAAAACATGCCCGCAGAAAATCGCGATTTTCCGAAAAAAGGACCCCGAACCCGATTTTGAGATAACCCACTGGGGACGCTCCTAGTGACCTGACGGACGCACCCAAGAAGTTTCAGAGCCCTCGGGCTACGTTTTGTGGAGCACGGCCAGTTTAATGAGAGGCTAAATACAGGCTTAATTTCCTACGAAAACATGCCCGCGGAAAATCGCGATTTTCCGAAAAAAGGACCCCGAACCCGATTCTGAGATAACCCACTGGGGACGCTCCTAGTGACCTGACGGACGCACCCAAGAAGTTTCAGAGCCCTCGGGCTACGTTTTGTGGAGTTATGGCCAGTTTAATGAGAGGCTAAATACAGGCTTAATTTCCTACGAAAACATGCCCGCGGAAAATTGCGATTTTCCGAAAAAAGGACCCCGAACCCGATTCTGAGATAACCCACTGGGGACGCTCTTAGTGACCTGACGGACGCACCCTAGAAGTTTCAGAGCCCTCGGGCTACGTTTTGTGGAGTTACAGCCAGTTTAATGAGAGGCTAAATACAGGTTTAATTTCCTATTAAAACATGCCCGCGGAAAATCGCGATTTTCCGAAAAAAGGACCCCGAACCCGATTCTGAGATAACCCACTGGGGACGCTCCTAGTGACCTGACGGACGCACCCAAGAAGTTTCAGAGCCCTCGGGCTACGTTTTGTGGAGTTACGGCCAGTTTAATGAGAGGCTAAATACAGGCTTGATTTCCTATTAAAACATGCCCGCGGAAAATCGCGATTTTCCGAAAAAAGGACCCCGAACCCGATTCTGAGATAACCCACTGGGGACGCTCCTAGTGACCTGACGGACGCACCCAAGAAGTTTCAGAGCCCTCGGGCTACGTTTTGTGGAGTTACGGCCAGTTTAATGAGAGGCTAAATACAGGCTTAATTTCCTACGAAAACATGCCCGCGGAAATTCGCGATTTTCCGAAAAAAGGACCCCGAACCCGATTCTGAGATAACCCACTGGGGACGCTCCTAGTGACCTGACGGACGCACCCAAGAAGTTTCAGAGCCCTCGGGCTACGTTTTGTGGAGTTACGGCCAGTTTAATGAGAGGCTAAATACAGGCTTGATTTCCTATTAAAACATGCCCGCGGAAAATCGCGATTTTCCGAAAAAAGGACCCCGAACCCGATTCTGAGATAACCCACTGGGGACGCTCCTAGTGACCTGACGGACGCACCCAAGAAGTTTCTGAGCCCTCGGGCTACGTTTTGTGGAGTTACGGCCAGTTTAATGAGAGGCTAAATACAGGCTTAATTTCCTATGAAAACATGCCCGCAGAAAATCGCGATTTTCCGAAAAAAGGACCCCGAACCCGATTTTGAGATAACCCACTGGGGACGCTCCTAGTGACCTGACGGACGCACCCAAGAAGTTTCAGAGCCCTCGGGCTACGTTTTGTGGAGTTACGGCCAGTTTAATGAGAGGCTAAATACAGGCTTAATTTCCTACGAAAACATGCCCGCGGAAAATCGCGATTTTCCGAAAAAAGGACCCCGAACCCGATTCTGAGATAACCCACTGGGGACGCTCCTAGTGACCTGACGGACGCACCCAAGAAGTTTCAGAGCCCTCGGGCTACGTTTTGTGGAGTTATGGCCAGTTTAATGAGAGGCTAAATACAGGCTTAATTTCCTACGAAAACATGCCCGCGGAAAATTGCGATTTTCCGAAAAAAGGACCCCGAACCCGATTCTGAGATAACCCACTGGGGACGCTCTTAGTGACCTGACGGACGCACCCTAGAAGTTTCAGAGCCCTCGGGCTACGTTTTGTGGAGTTACAGCCAGTTTAATGAGAGGCTAAATACAGGTTTAATTTCCTATTAAAACATGCCCGCGGAAAATCGCGATTTTCCGAAAAAAGGACCCCGAACCCGATTCTGAGATAACCCACTGGGGACGCTCCTAGTGACCTGACGGACGCACCCAAGAAGTTTCAGAGCCCTCGGGCTACGTTTGTGGAGTTACGGCCAGTTTAATGAGAGGCTAAATACAGGCTTAATTTCCTACGAAAACATGCCCGCGGAAAATCGCGATTTTCCGAAAAAAGGACCCCGAACCCGATTCTGAGATAACCCACTGGGGACGCTCCTAGTGACCTGACGGACGCACCCAAGAAGTTTCAGAGCCCTCGGGCTACGTTTTGTGGAGTTACGGCCAGTTTAATGAGAGGCTAAATACAGGCTTAATTTCCTACGAAACATGCCCCCGGAAATTCGCGATTTTCCGAAAAAAGGACCCCGAACCCGATTCTGAGATAACCCACTGGGGACGCTCCTAGTGACCTGACGGACGCACCCAAGAAGTTTCAGAGCCCTCGGGCTACGTTTTGTGGAGTTACGGCCAGTTTAATGAGAGGCTAAATACAGGCTTGATTTCCTATTAAAACATGCCCGCGGAAAATCGCGATTTTCCGAAAAAAGGACCCCGAACCCGATTCTGAGATAACCCACTGGGGACGCTCCTAGTGACCTGACGGACGCACCCAAGAAGTTTCAGAGCCCTCGGGCTACGTTTTGTGGAGTTACGGCCAGTTTAATGAGAGGCTAAATACAGGCTTAATTTCCTACGAAAACATGCCCCCGGAAATTCGCGATTTTCCGAAAAAAGGACCCCGAACCCGATTCTGAGATAACCCACTGGGGACGCTCCTAGTGACCTGACGGACGCACCCAAGAAGTTTCAGAGCCCTCGGGCTACGTTTTGTGGAGTTACGGCCAGTTTAATGAGAGGCTAAATACAGGCTTAATTTCCTACGAAAACATGCCCGCGGAAAATCGCGATTTTCCGAAAAAAGGACCCCGAACCCGATTCTGAGATAACCCACTGGGGACGCTCCTAGTGACCTGACGGACGCACCCAAGAAGTTTCAGAGCCCTCGGGCTACGTTTTGTGGAGTTACGGCCAGTTTAATGAGAGGCTAAATACAGGCTTAATTTCCTATTAAAACATGCCCGCGGAAAATCGCGATTTTCCGAAAAAAGGACCCCGAACCCGATTCTGAGATAACCCACTGGGGACGCTCCTAGTGACCTGACGGACGCACCCTAGAAGTTTCAGAGCCCTTGGGCTACGTTTTGTGGAGTTACAGCCAGTTTAATGAGAGGCTAAATATAGGCTTAATTTCCTATTAAAACATGCCCGCGGAAAATCGCGATTTTCCGAAAAAAGGACCCCGAACCCGATTCTGAGATAACCCACTGGGGACGCTCCTAGTGACCTGACGGACGCACCCAAGAAGTTTCAGAGCCCTCGGGCTACGTTTTGTGGAGTTACGGCCAGTTTAATGAGAGGCTAAATACAGGCTTAATTTCCTACGAAAACATCCCCGCGGAAAATCGCGATTTTCCGAAAAAAGGACCCCGAACCCGATTCTGAGATAACCCACTGGGGACGCTCCTAGTGACCTGACGGACGCACCCAAGAAGTTTCAGAGCCCTCGGGCTACGTTTTGTGGAGTTACGGCCAGTTTAATGAGAGGCTAAATACAGGCTTAATTTCCTATGAAAACATGCCCGCAGAAAATCGCGATTTTCCGAAAAAAGGACCCCGAACCCGATTTTGAGATAACCCACTGGGGACGCTCCTAGTGACCTGACGGACGCACCCAAGAAGTTTCAGAGCCCTCGGGCTACCTTTTGTGGAGTTACGGCCAGTTTAATGAGAGGCTAAATACAGGCTTAATTTCCTACGAAAACATGCCCGCGGAAAATCGCGATTTTCCGAAAAAAGGACCCCGAACCCGATTCTGAGATAACCCACTGGGGACGCTCCTAGTGACCTGACGGACGCACCCAAGAAGTTTCAGAGCCCTCGGGCTACGTTTTGTGGAGTTATGGCCAGTTTAATGAGAGGCTAAATACAGGCTTAATTTCCTACGAAAACATGCCCGCGGAAAATTGCGATTTTCCGAAAAAAGGACCCCGAACCCGATTCTGAGATAACCCACTGGGGACGCTCTTAGTGACCTGACGGACGCACCCTAGAAGTTTCAGAGCCCTCGGGCTACGTTTTGTGGAGTTACGGCCAGTTTAATGAGAGGCTAAATACAGGCTTGATTTCCTATTAAAACATGCCCGCGGAAAATCGCGATTTTCCGAAAAAAGGACCCCGAACCCGATTCTGAGATAACCCACTGGGGACGCTCCTAGTGACCTGACGGACGCACCCAAGAAGTTTCTGAGCCCTCGGGCTACGTTTTGTGGAGTTACGGCCAGTTTAATGAGAGGCTAAATACAGGCTTAATTTCCTATGAAAACATGCCCGCGGAAAATCGCGATTTTCCGAAAAAAGGACCCCGAACCCGATTTTGAGATAACCCACTGGGGACGCTCCTAGTGACCTGACGGACGCACCCAAGAAGTTTCAGAGCCCTCGGGCTACGTTTTGTGGAGTTACGGCCAGTTTAATGAAAGGCTAAATACAGGCTTAATTTCCTACGAAAACATGCCCGCGGAAAATCGCGATTTTCCGAAAAAAGGACCCCGAACCCGATTCTGAGATAACCCACTGGGGACGCTCCTAGTGACCTGACGGACGCACCCAAGAAGTTTCAGAGCCCTCGGGCTACGTTTTGTGGAGTTATGGCCAGTTTAATGAGAGGCTAAATACAGGCTTAATTTCCTACGAAAACATGCCCGCGGAAAATTGCGATTTTCCGAAAAAAGGACCCCGAACCCGATTCTGAGATAACCCACTGGGGACGCTCTTAGTGACCTGACGGACGCACCCTAGAAGTTTCAGAGCCCTCGGGCTACGTTTTGTGGAGTTACAGCCAGTTTAATGAGAGGCTAAATACAGGTTTAATTTCCTATTAAAACATGCCTGCGGAAAATCGCGATTTTCCGAAAAAAGGACCCCGAACCCGATTCTGAGATAACCCACTGGGGACGCTCCTAGTGACCTGACGGACGCACCCAAGAAGTTTCAGAGCCCTCGGGCTACGTTTTGTGGAGTTACGGCCAGTTTAATGAGAGGCTAAATACAGGCTTAATTTCCTACGAAAACATGCCCGCGGAAAATCGCGATTTTCCGAAAAAAGGACCCCGAACCCGATTCTGAGATAACCCACTGGGGACGCTCCTAGTGACCTGACGGACGCACCCAAGAAGTTTCAGAGCCCTCGGGCTACGTTTTGTGGAGTTACGGCCAGTTTAATGAGAGGCTAAATACAGGCTTAATTTCCTATTAAAACATGCCCGCGGAAAATCGCGATTTTCCGAAAAAAGGACCCCGAACCCGATTCTGAGATAACCCACTGGGGACGCTCCTAGTGACCTGACGGACGCACCCTAGAAGTTTCAGAGCCCTTGGGCTACGTTTTGTGGAGTTACAGCCAGTTTAATGAGAGGCTAAATATAGGCTTAATTTCCTATTAAAACATGCCCGCGGAAAATCGCGATTTTCCGAAAAAAGGACCCCGAACCCGATTCTGAGATAACCCACTGGGGACGCTCCTAGTGACCTGACGGACGCACCCAAGAAGTTTCAGAGCCCTCGGGCTACGTTTTGTGGAGTTACGGCCAGTTTAATGAGAGGCTAAATACAGGCTTAATTTCCTACGAAAACATCCCCGCGGAAAATCGCGATTTTCCGAAAAAAGGACCCCGAACCCGATTCTGAGATAACCCACTGGGGACGCTCCTAGTGACCTGACGGACGCACCCAAGAAGTTTCAGAGCCCTCGGGCTACGTTTTGTGGAGTTACGGCCAGTTTAATGAGAGGCTAAATACAGGCTTAATTTTCTACGAAAACATGCCCGCGGAAAATCGCGATTTTCCGAAAAAAGGACCCCGAACCCGATTCTGAGATAACCCACTGGGGACGCTCCTAGTGACCTGACGGACGCACCCAAGAAGTTTCAGAGCCCTCGGGCTACGTTTTGTGGAGTTATGGCCAGTTTAATGAGAGGCTAAATACAGGCTTAATTTCCTATGAAAACATGCCCGCGGAAAATCGCGATTTTCCGAAAAAAGGACCCCGAACCCGATTCTGAGATAACCCACTGGGGACGCTCCTAGTGACCTGACGGACGCACCCTAGAAGTTTCAGAGCCCTCGGGCTACGTTTTGTGGAGTTACAGCCAGTTTAATGAGAGGCTAAATATAGGCTTAATTTCCTATTAAAACATGCCCGCGGAAAATCGCGATTTTCCGAAAAAAGGACCCCGAACCCGATTCTGAGATAACCCACTGGGGACGCTCCTAGTGACCTGACGGACGCACCCAAGAAGTTTCAGAGCCCTCGGGCTACGTTTTGTGGAGTTACGGCCAGTTTAATGAGAGGCTAAATACAGGCTTAATTTCCTACGAAAACATGCCCCCGGAAATTCGCGATTTTCCGAAAAAAGGACCCCGAACCCGATTCTGAGATAACCCACTGGGGACGCTCCTAGTGACCTGACGGACGCACCCAAGAAGTTTCAGAGCCCTCGGGCTACGTTTTGTGGAGTTACGGCCAGTTTAATGAGAGGCTAAATACAGGCTAAATTTCCTATGAAAACATGCCCGCGGAAAATCGCGATTTTCCGAAAAAAGGACCCCGAACCCGATTCTGAGATAACCCACTGGGGACGCTCCTAGTGACCTGACGGACGCACCCTAGAAGTTTCAGAGCCCTTGGGCTACGTTTTGTGGAGTTACAGCCAGTTTAATGAGAGGCTAAATATAGGCTTAATTTCCTATTAAAACATGCCCGCGGAAAATCGCGATTTTCCGAAAAAAGGACCCCGAACCCGATTCTGAGATAACCCACTGGGGACGCTCTTAGTGACCTGACGGACGCACCCTAGAAGTTTCAGAGCTCTCGGGCTACGTTTTGTGGAGTTACAGCCAGTTTAATGAGAGGCTAAATACAGGTTTAATTTCCTATTAAAACATGCCCGCGGAAAATCGTGATTTTCCGAAAAAAGGACCCCGAACCCGATTCTGAGATAACCCACTGGGGACGCTCCTAGTGACCTGACGGACGCACCCAAGAAGTTTCAGAGCCCTCGGGCTACGTTTTGTGGAGTTACGGCCAGTTTAATGAGAGGCTAAATACAGGCTTAATTTCCTACGAAAACATGCCCACGGAAAATCGCGATTTTCCGAAAAAAGGACCCCGAACCCGATTCTGAGATAACCCACTGGGGACGCTCCTAGTGACCTGACGGACGCACCCAAGAAGTTTCAGAGCCCTCGGGCTACGTTTTGTGGAGTTACGGCCAGTTTAATGAGAGGCTAAATACAGGCTTGATTTCCTATTAAAACATGCCCGCGGAAAATCGCGATTTTCCGAAAAAAGGACCCCGAACCCGATTCTGAGATAACCCACTGGGGACGCTCCTAGTGACCTGACGGACGCACCCAAGAAGTTTCAGAGCCCTCGGGCTACGTTTTGTGGAGTTACGGCCAGTTTAATGAGAGGCTAAATACAGGCTTAATTTCCTACGAAAACATGCCCGCGGAAATTCGCGATTTTCCGAAAAAAGGACCCCGAACCCGATTCTGAGATAACCCACTGGGGACGCTCCTAGTGACCTGACGGACGCACCCAAGAAGTTTCAGAGCCCTCGGGCTACGTTTTGTGGAGTTACGGCCAGTTTAATGAGAGGCTAAATACAGGCTTGATTTCCTATTAAAACATGCCCGCGGAAAATCGCGATTTTCCGAAAAAAGGACCCCGAACCCGATTCTGAGATAACCCACTGGGGACGCTCCTAGTGACCTGACGGACGCACCCAAGAAGTTTCTGAGCCCTCGGGCTACGTTTTGTGGAGTTACGGCCAGTTTAATGAGAGGCTAAATACAGGCTTAATTTCCTATGAAAACATGCCCGCAGAAAATCGCGATTTTCCGAAAAAAGGACCCCGAACCCGATTTTGAGATAACCCACTGGGGACGCTCCTAGTGACCTGACGGACGCACCCAAGAAGTTTCAGAGCCCTCGGGCTACGTTTTGTGGAGTTACGGCCAGTTTAATGAGAGGCTAAATACAGGCTTAATTTCCTACGAAAACATGCCCGCGGAAAATCGCGATTTTCCGAAAAAAGGACCCCGAACCCGATTCTGAGATAACCCACTGGGGACGCTCCTAGTGACCTGACGGACGCACCCAAGAAGTTTCAGAGCCCTCGGGCTACGTTTTGTGGAGTTATGGCCAGTTTAATGAGAGGCTAAATACAGGCTTAATTTCCTACGAAAACATGCCCGCGGAAAATTGCGATTTTCCGAAAAAAGGACCCCGAACCCGATTCTGAGATAACCCACTGGGGACGCTCTTAGTGACCTGACGGACGCACCCTAGAAGTTTCAGAGCCCTCGGGCTACGTTTTGTGGAGTTACAGCCAGTTTAATGAGAGGCTAAATACAGGTTTAATTTCCTATTAAAACATGCCCGCGGAAAATCGCGATTTTCCGAAAAAATTACCCCGAACCCGATTCTGAGAGAACCCACTGGGGACGCTCCTAGTGACCTGACGGACGCACCCAAGAAGTTTCAGAGCCCTCGGGCTACGTTTTGTGGAGTTACGGCCAGTTTAATGAGAGGCTAAATACAGGCTTGATTTCCTATTAAAACATGCCCGCGGAAAATCGCGATTTTCCGAAAAAAGGACCCCGAACCCGATTCTGAGATAACCCACTGGGGACGCTCCTAGTGACCTGACGGACGCACCCAAGAAGTTTCAGAGCCCTCGGGCTACGTTTTGTGGAGTTACGGCCAGTTTAATGAGAGGCTAAATACAGGCTTAATTTCCTACGAAAACATGCCCGCGGAAATTCGCGATTTTCCGAAAAAAGGACCCCGAACCCGATTCTGAGATAACCCACTGGGGACGCTCCTAGTGACCTGACGGACGCACCCAAGAAGTTTCAGAGCCCTCGGGCTACGTTTTGTGGAGTTACGGCCAGTTTAATGAGAGGCTAAATACAGGCTTGATTTCCTATTAAAACATGCCCGCGGAAAATCGCGATTTTCCGAAAAAAGGACCCCGAACCCGATTCTGAGATAACCCACTGGGGACGCTCCTAGTGACCTGACGGACGCACCCAAGAAGTTTCTGAGCCCTCGGGCTACGTTTTGTGGAGTTACGGCCAGTTTAATGAGAGGCTAAATACAGGCTTAATTTCCTATGAAAACATGCCCGCAGAAAATCGCGATTTTCCGAAAAAAGGACCCCGAACCCGATTTTGAGATAACCCACTGGGGACGCTCCTAGTGACCTGACGGACGCACCCAAGAAGTTTCAGAGCCCTCGGGCTACGTTTTGTGGAGTTACGGCCAGTTTAATGAGAGGCTAAATACAGGCTTAATTTCCTACGAAAACATGCCCGCGGAAAATCGCGATTTTCCGAAAAAAGGACCCCGAACCCGATTCTGAGATAACCCACTGGGGACGCTCCTAGTGACCTGACGGACGCACCCAAGAAGTTTCAGAGCCCTCGGGCTACGTTTTGTGGAGTTATGGCCAGTTTAATGAGAGGCTAAATACAGGCTTAATTTCCTACGAAAACATGCCCGCGGAAAATTGCGATTTTCCGAAAAAAGGACCCCGAACCCGATTCTGAGATAACCCACTGGGGACGCTCTTAGTGACCTGACGGACGCACCCTAGAAGTTTCAGAGCCCTCGGGCTACGTTTTGTGGAGTTACAGCCAGTTTAATGAGAGGCTAAATACAGGTTTAATTTCCTATTAAAACATGCCCGCGGAAAATCGCGATTTTCCGAAAAAAGGACCCCGAACCCGATTCTGAGATAACCCACTGGGGACGCTCCTAGTGACCTGACGGACGCACCCAAGAAGTTTCAGAGCCCTCGGGCTACGTTTGTGGAGTTACGGCCAGTTTAATGAGAGGCTAAATACAGGCTTAATTTCCTACGAAAACATGCCCGCGGAAAATCGCGATTTTCCGAAAAAAGGACCCCGAACCCGATTCTGAGATAACCCACTGGGGACGCTCCTAGTGACCTGACGGACGCACCCAAGAAGTTTCAGAGCCCTCGGGCTACGTTTTGTGGAGTTACGGCCAGTTTAATGAGAGGCTAAATACAGGCTTAATTTCCTACGAAACATGCCCCCGGAAATTCGCGATTTTCCGAAAAAAGGACCCCGAACCCGATTCTGAGATAACCCACTGGGGACGCTCCTAGTGACCTGACGGACGCACCCAAGAAGTTTCAGAGCCCTCGGGCTACGTTTTGTGGAGTTACGGCCAGTTTAATGAGAGGCTAAATACAGGCTTGATTTCCTATTAAAACATGCCCGCGGAAAATCGCGATTTTCCGAAAAAAGGACCCCGAACCCGATTCTGAGATAACCCACTGGGGACGCTCCTAGTGACCTGACGGACGCACCCAAGAAGTTTCAGAGCCCTCGGGCTACGTTTTGTGGAGTTACGGCCAGTTTAATGAGAGGCTAAATACAGGCTTAATTTCCTACGAAAACATGCCCCCGGAAATTCGCGATTTTCCGAAAAAAGGACCCCGAACCCGATTCTGAGATAACCCACTGGGGACGCTCCTAGTGACCTGACGGACGCACCCTAGAAGTTTCAGAGCCCTCGGGCTACGTTTTGTGGAGTTACAGCCAGTTTAATGAGAGGCTAAATATAGGCTTAATTTCCTATTAAAACATGCCCGCGGAAAATCGCGATTTTCCGAAAAAAGGACCCCGAACCCGATTCTGAGATAACCCACTGGGGACGCTCCTAGTGACCTGACGGACGCACCCAAGAAGTTTCAGAGCCCTCGGGCTACGTTTTGTGGAGTTACGGCCAGTTTAATGAGAGGCTAAATACAGGCTTGATTTCCTATGAAAACATGCCCGCGGAAAATCGCGATTTTCCGAAAAAAGGACCCCGAACCCGATTCTGAGATAACCCACTGGGGACGCTCCTAGTGACCTGACGGACGCACCCAAGAAGTTTCAGAGCCCTCGGGCTACGTTTTGTGGAGTTACGGCCAGTTTAATGAGAGGCTAAATACAGGCTTGATTTCCTATTTAAACATGCCCGCGGAAAATCGCGATTTTCCGAAAAAAGGACCCCGAACCCGATTTTGAGATAACCCACTGGGGACGCTCCTAGTGACCTGACGGACGCACCCAAGAAGTTTCAGAGCCCTCGGGCTACCTTTTGTGGAGTTACGGCCAGTTTAATGAGAGGCTAAATACAGGCTTAATTTCCTACGAAAACATGCCCGCGGAAAATCGCGATTTTCCGAAAAAAGGACCCCGAACCCGATTCTGAGATAACCCACTGGGGACGCTCCTAGTGACCTGACGGACGCACCCAAGAAGTTTCAGAGCCCTGGGGCTACGTTTTGTGGAGTTATGGCCAGTTTAATGAGAGGCTAAATACAGGCTTAATTTCCTACGAAAACATGCCCGCGGAAAATTGCGATTTTCCGAAAAAAGGACCCCGAACCCGATTCTGAGATAACCCACTGGGGACGCTCTTAGTGACCTGACGGACGCACCCTAGAAGTTTCAGAGCCCTCGGGCTACGTTTTGTGGAGTTACAGCCAGTTTAATGAGAGGCTAAATACAGGTTTAATTTCCTATTAAAACATGCCCGCGGAAAATCGCGATTTTCCGAAAAAAGGACCCCGAACCCGATTCTGAGATAACCCACTGGGGACGCTCCTAGTGACCTGACGGACGCACCCAAGAAGTTTCAGAGCCCTCGGGCTACGTTTGTGGAGTTACGGCCAGTTTAATGAGAGGCTAAATACAGGCTTAATTTCCTACGAAAACATGCCCGCGGAAAATCGCGATTTTCCGAAAAAAGGACCCCGAACCCGATTCTGAGATAACCCACTGGGGACGCTCCTAGTGACCTGACGGACGCACCCAAGAAGTTTCAGAGCCCTCGGGCTACGTTTTGTGGAGTTACGGCCAGTTTAATGAGAGGCTAAATACAGGCTTAATTTCCTACGAAACATGCCCCCGGAAATTCGCGATTTTCCGAAAAAAGGACCCCGAACCCGATTCTGAGATAACCCACTGGGGACGCTCCTAGTGACCTGACGGACGCACCCAAGAAGTTTCAGAGCCCTCGGGCTACGTTTTGTGGAGTTACGGCCAGTTTAATGAGAGGCTAAATACAGGCTTGATTTCCTATTAAAACATGCCCGCGGAAAATCGCGATTTTCCGAAAAAAGGACCCCGAACCCGATTCTGAGATAACCCACTGGGGACGCTCCTAGTGACCTGACGGACGCACCCAAGAAGTTTCAGAGCCCTCGGGCTACGTTTTGTGGAGTTACGGCCAGTTTAATGAGAGGCTAAATACAGGCTTAATTTCCTACGAAAACATGCCCCCGGAAATTCGCGATTTTCCGAAAAAAGGACCCCGAACCCGATTCTGAGATAACCCACTGGGGACGCTCCTAGTGACCTGACGGACGCACCCAAGAAGTTTCAGAGCCCTCGGGCTACGTTTTGTGGAGTTACGGCCAGTTTAATGAGAGGCTAAATACAGGCTTAATTTCCTACGAAAACATGCCCGCGGAAAATCGCGATTTTCCGAAAAAAGGACCCCGAACCCGATTCTGAGATAACCCACTGGGGACGCTCCTAGTGACCTGACGGACGCACCCAAGAAGTTTCAGAGCCCTCGGGCTACGTTTTGTGGAGTTACGGCCAGTTTAATGAGAGGCTAAATACAGGCTTAATTTCCTATTAAAACATGCCCGCGGAAAATCGCGATTTTCCGAAAAAAGGACCCCGAACCCGATTCTGAGATAACCCACTGGGGACGCTCCTAGTGACCTGACGGACGCACCCTAGAAGTTTCAGAGCCCTTGGGCTACGTTTTGTGGAGTTACAGCCAGTTTAATGAGAGGCTAAATATAGGCTTAATTTCCTATTAAAACATGCCCGCGGAAAATCGCGATTTTCCGAAAAAAGGACCCCGAACCCGATTCTGAGATAACCCACTGGGGACGCTCCTAGTGACCTGACGGACGCACCCAAGAAGTTTCAGAGCCCTCGGGCTACGTTTTGTGGAGTTACGGCCAGTTTAATGAGAGGCTAAATACAGGCTTGATTTCCTATTTAAACATGCCCGCGGAAAATCGCGATTTTCCGAAAAAAGGACCCCGAACCCGATTTTGAGATAACCCACTGGGGACGCTCCTAGTGACCTGACGGACGCACCCAAGAAGTTTCAGAGCCCTCGGGCTACGTTTTGTGGAGTTACGGCCAGTTTAATGAGAGGCTAAATACAGGCTTAATTTCCTACGAAAACATGCCCGCGGAAATTCGCGATTTTCCGAAAAAAGGACCCCGAACCCGATTCTGAGATAACCCACTGGGGACGCTCCTAGTGACCTGACGGACGCACCCAAGAAGTTTCAGAGCCCTCGGGCTACGTTTTGTGGAGTTACGGCCAGTTTAATGAGAGGCTAAATACAGGCTTGATTTCCTATTAAAACATGCCCCCGGAAATTCGCGATTTTCCGAAAAAAGGACCCCGAACCCGATTCTGAGATAACCCACTGGGGACGCTCCTAGTGACCTGACGGACGCACCCAAGAAGTTTCTGAGCCCTCGGGCTACGTTTTGTGGAGTTACGGCCAGTTTAATGAGAGGCTAAATACAGGCTTAATTTCCTATGAAAACATGCCCGCAGAAAATCGCGATTTTCCGAAAAAAGGACCCCGAACCCGATTTTGAGATAACCCACTGGGGACGCTCCTAGTGACCTGACGGACGCACCCAAGAAGTTTCAGAGCCCTCGGGCTACCTTTTGTGGAGTTACGGCCAGTTTAATGAGAGGCTAAATACAGGCTTAATTTCCTACGAAAACATGCCCGCGGAAAATCGCGATTTTCCGAAAAAAGGACCCCGAACCCGATTCTGAGATAACCCACTGGGGACGCTCCTAGTGACCTGACGGACGCACCCAAGAAGTTTCAGAGCCCTCGGGCTACGTTTTGTGGAGTTATGGCCAGTTTAATGAGAGGCTAAATACAGGCTTAATTTCCTACGAAAACATGCCCGCGGAAAATTGCGATTTTCCGAAAAAAGGACCCCGAACCCGATTCTGAGATAACCCACTGGGGACGCTCTTAGTGACCTGACGGACGCACCCTAGAAGTTTCAGAGCCCTCGGGCTACGTTTTGTGGAGTTACGGCCAGTTTAATGAGAGGCTAAATACAGGCTTGATTTCCTATTAAAACATGCCCGCGGAAAATCGCGATTTTCCGAAAAAAGGACCCCGAACCCGATTCTGAGATAACCCACTGGGGACGCTCCTAGTGACCTGACGGACGCACCCAAGAAGTTTCTGAGCCCTCGGGCTACGTTTTGTGGAGTTACGGCCAGTTTAATGAGAGGCTAAATACAGGCTTAATTTCCTATGAAAACATGCCCGCGGAAAATCGCGATTTTCCGAAAAAAGGACCCCGAACCCGATTTTGAGATAACCCACTGGGGACGCTCCTAGTGACCTGACGGACGCACCCAAGAAGTTTCAGAGCCCTCGGGCTACGTTTTGTGGAGTTACGGCCAGTTTAATGAAAGGCTAAATACAGGCTTAATTTCCTACGAAAACATGCCCGCGGAAAATCGCGATTTTCCGAAAAAAGGACCCCGAACCCGATTCTGAGATAACCCACTGGGGACGCTCCTAGTGACCTGACGGACGCACCCAAGAAGTTTCAGAGCCCTCGGGCTACGTTTTGTGGAGTTATGGCCAGTTTAATGAGAGGCTAAATACAGGCTTAATTTCCTACGAAAACATGCCCGCGGAAAATTGCGATTTTCCGAAAAAAGGACCCCGAACCCGATTCTGAGATAACCCACTGGGGACGCTCTTAGTGACCTGACGGACGCACCCTAGAAGTTTCAGAGCCCTCGGGCTACGTTTTGTGGAGTTACAGCCAGTTTAATGAGAGGCTAAATACAGGTTTAATTTCCTATTAAAACATGCCCGCGGAAAATCGCGATTTTCCGAAAAAAGGACCCCGAACCCGATTCTGAGATAACCCACTGGGGACGCTCCTAGTGACCTGACGGACGCACCCAAGAAGTTTCAGAGCCCTCGGGCTACGTTTTGTGGAGTTACGGCCAGTTTAATGAGAGGCTAAATACAGGCTTAATTTCCTACGAAAACATGCCCGCGGAAAATCGCGATTTTCCGAAAAAAGGACCCCGAACCCGATTCTGAGATAACCCACTGGGGACGCTCCTAGTGACCTGACGGACGCACCCAAGAAGTTTCAGAGCCCTCGGGCTACGTTTTGTGGAGTTACGGCCAGTTTAATGAGAGGCTAAATACAGGCTTAATTTCCTATTAAAACATGCCCGCGGAAAATCGCGATTTTCCGAAAAAAGGACCCCGAACCCGATTCTGAGATAACCCACTGGGGACGCTCCTAGTGACCTGACGGACGCACCCTAGAAGTTTCAGAGCCCTTGGGCTACGTTTTGTGGAGTTACAGCCAGTTTAATGAGAGGCTAAATATAGGCTTAATTTCCTATTAAAACATGCCCGCGGAAAATCGCGATTTTCCGAAAAAAGGACCCCGAACCCGATTCTGAGATAACCCACTGGGGACGCTCCTAGTGACCTGACGGACGCACCCAAGAAGTTTCAGAGCCCTCGGGCTACGTTTTGTGGAGTTACGGCCAGTTTAATGAGAGGCTAAATACAGGCTTAATTTCCTACGAAAACATCCCCGCGGAAAATCGCGATTTTCCGAAAAAAGGACCCCGAACCCGATTCTGAGATAACCCACTGGGGACGCTCCTAGTGACCTGACGGACGCACCCAAGAAGTTTCAGAGCCCTCGGGCTACGTTTTGTGGAGTTACGGCCAGTTTAATGAGAGGCTAAATACAGGCTTAATTTTCTACGAAAACATGCCCGCGGAAAATCGCGATTTTCCGAAAAAAGGACCCCGAACCCGATTCTGAGATAACCCACTGGGGACGCTCCTAGTGACCTGACGGACGCACCCAAGAAGTTTCAGAGCCCTCGGGCTACGTTTTGTGGAGTTATGGCCAGTTTAATGAGAGGCTAAATACAGGCTTAATTTCCTATGAAAACATGCCCGCGGAAAATCGCGATTTTCCGAAAAAAGGACCCCGAACCCGATTCTGAGATAACCCACTGGGGACGCTCCTAGTGACCTGACGGACGCACCCTAGAAGTTTCAGAGCCCTCGGGCTACGTTTTGTGGAGTTACAGCCAGTTTAATGAGAGGCTAAATATAGGCTTAATTTCCTATTAAAACATGCCCGCGGAAAATCGCGATTTTCCGAAAAAAGGACCCCGAACCCGATTCTGAGATAACCCACTGGGGACGCTCCTAGTGACCTGACGGACGCACCCAAGAAGTTTCAGAGCCCTCGGGCTACGTTTTGTGGAGTTACGGCCAGTTTAATGAGAGGCTAAATACAGGCTTAATTTCCTACGAAAACATGCCCCCGGAAATTCGCGATTTTCCGAAAAAAGGACCCCGAACCCGATTCTGAGATAACCCACTGGGGACGCTCCTAGTGACCTGACGGACGCACCCAAGAAGTTTCAGAGCCCTCGGGCTACGTTTTGTGGAGTTACGGCCAGTTTAATGAGAGGCTAAATACAGGCTTAATTTCCTATGAAAACATGCCCGCGGAAAATCGCGATTTTCCGAAAAAAGGACCCCGAACCCGATTCTGAGATAACCCACTGGGGACGCTCCTAGTGACCTGACGGACGCACCCTAGAAGTTTCAGAGCCCTTGGGCTACGTTTTGTGGAGTTACAGCCAGTTTAATGAGAGGCTAAATATAGGCTTAATTTCCTATTAAAACATGCCCGCGGAAAATCGCGATTTTCCGAAAAAAGGACCCCGAACCCGATTCTGAGATAACCCACTGGGGACGCTCTTAGTGACCTGACGGACGCACCCTAGAAGTTTCAGAGCTCTCGGGCTACGTTTTGTGGAGTTACAGCCAGTTTAATGAGAGGCTAAATACAGGTTTAAATTCCTATTAAAACATGCCCGCGGAAAATCGTGATTTTCCGAAAAAAGGACCCCGAACCCGATTCTGAGATAACCCACTGGGGACGCTCCTAGTGACCTGACGGACGCACCCAAGAAGTTTCAGAGCCCTCGGGCTACGTTTTGTGGAGTTACGGCCAGTTTAATGAGAGGCTAAATACAGGCTTAATTTCCTACGAAAACATGCCCACGGAAAATCGCGATTTTCCGAAAAAAGGACCCCGAACCTGATTCTGAGATAACCCACTGGGGACGCTCCTAGTGACCTGACGGACGCACCCAAGAAGTTTCAGAGCCCTCGGGCTACGTTTTGTGGAGTTACGGCCAGTTTAATGAGAGGCTAAATACAGGCTTAATTTCCTATTAAAACATGCCCGCGGAAAATCGCGATTTTCCGAAAAAAGGACCCCGAACCCGATTCTGAGATAACCCACTGGGGACGCTCCTAGTGACCTGACGGACGCACCCTAGAAGTTTCAGAGCCCTTGGGCTACGTTTTGTGGAGTTACAGCCAGTTTAATGAGAGGCTAAATATAGGCTTAATTTCCTATTAAAACATGCCCGCGGAAAATCGCGATTTTCCGAAAAAAGGACCCCGAACCCGATTCTGAGATAACCCACTGGGGACGCTCCTAGTGACCTGACGGACGCACCCAAGAAGTTTCAGAGCCCTCGGGCTACGTTTTGTGGAGTTACGGCCAGTTTAATGAGAGGCTAAATACAGGCTTAATTTCCTATTAAAACATGCCCGCGGAAAATCGCGATTTTCCGAAAAAAGGACCCCGAACCCGATTCTGAGATAACCCACTGGGGACGCTCCTAGTGACCTGACGGACGCACCCAAGAAGTTTCAGAGCCCTCGGGCTACGTTTTGTGGAGTTACGGCCAGTTTAATGAGAGGCTAAATACAGGCTTAATTTTCTACGAAAACATGCCCGCGGAAAATCGCGATTTTCCGAAAAAAGGACCCCGAACCCGATTCTGAGATAACCCACTGGGGACGCTCCTAGTGACCTGACGGACGCACCCAAGAAGTTTCAGAGCCCTCGGGCTACGTTTTGTGGAGTTATGGCCAGTTTAATGAGAGGCTAAATACAGGCTTAATTTCCTATGAAAACATGCCCGCGGAAAATCGCGATTTTCCGAAAAAAGGACCCCGAACCCGATTCTGAGATAACCCACTGGGGACGCTCCTAGTGACCTGACGGACGCACCCTAGAAGTTTCAGAGCCCTCGGGCTACGTTTTGTGGAGTTACAGCCAGTTTAATGAGAGGCTAAATATAGGCTTAATTTCCTATTAAAACATGCCCGCGGAAAATCGCTTTTTTCCGAAAAAAGGACCCCGAACCCGATTCTGAGATAACCCACTGGGGACGCTCCTAGTGACCTGACGGACACACCCAAGAAGTTTCAGAGCCCTCGGGCTACGTTTTGTGGAGTTACGGCCAGTTTAATGAGAGGCTAAATACAGGCTTAATTTCCTACGAAAACATGCCCCCGGAAATTCGCGATTTTCCGAAAAAAGGACCCCGAACCCGATTCTGAGATAACCCACTGGGGACGCTCCTAGTGACCTGACGGACGCACCCAAGAAGTTTCAGAGCCCTCGGGCTACGTTTTGTGGAGTTACGGCCAGTTTAATGAGAGGCTAAATACAGGCTTGATTTCCTATTAAAACATGCCCGCGGAAAATCGCGATTTTCCGAAAAAAGGACCCCGAACCCGATTCTGAGATAACCCACTGGGGACGCTCCTAGTGACCTGACGGACGCACCCAAGAAGTTTCAGAGCCCTCGGGCTACGTTTTGTGGAGTTACGGCCAGTTTAATGAGAGGCTAAATACAGGCTTGATTTCCTATTAAAACATGCCCGCGGAAAATCGCGATTTTCCGAAAAAAGGACCCCGAACCCGATTTTGAGATAACCCACTGGGGACGCTCCTAGTGACCTGACGGACGCACCCAAGAAGTTTCAGAGCCCTCGGGCTACGTTTTGTGGAGTTACGGCCAGTTTAATGAGAGGCTAAATACAGGCTTAATTTCCTACGAAAACATGCCCGCGGAAATTCGCGATTTTCCGAAAAAAGGACCCCGAACCCGATTCTGAGATAACCCACTGGGGACGCTCCTAGTGACCTGACGGACGCACCCAAGAAGTTTCAGAGCCCTCGGGCTACGTTTTGTGGAGTTACGGCCAGTTTAATGAGAGGCTAAATACAGGCTTGATTTCCTATTAAAACATGCCCGCGGAAAATCGCGATTTTCCGAAAAAAGGACCCCGAACCCGATTCTGAGATAACCCACTGGGGACGCTCCTAGTGACCTGACGGACGCACCCAAGAAGTTTCAGAGCCCTCGGGCTACGTTTTGTGGAGTTACGGCCAGTTTAATGAGAGGCTAAATACAGGCTTAATTTCCTACGAAAACATGCCCGCGGAAATTCGCGATTTTCCGAAAAAAGGACCCCGAACCCGATTCTGAGATAACCCACTGGGGACGCTCCTAGTGACCTGACGGACGCACCCAAGAAGTTTCAGAGCCCTCGGGCTACGTTTTGTGGAGTTACGGCCAGTTTAATGAGAGGCTAAATACAGGCTTGATTTCCTATTAAAACATGCCCGCGGAAAATCGCGATTTTCCGAAAAAAGGACCCCGAACCCGATTCTGAGATAACCCACTGGGGACGCTCCTAGTGACCTGACGGACGCACCCAAGAAGTTTCAGAGCCCTCGGGCTACGTTTTGTGGAGTTACGGCCAGTTTAATGAGAGGCTAAATACAGGCTTAATTTCCTACGAAAACATGCCCGCGGAAATTCGCGATTTTCCGAAAAAAGGACCCCGAACCCGATTCTGAGATAACCCACTGGGGACGCTCCTAGTGACCTGACGGACGCACCCAAGAAGTTTCAGAGCCCTCGGGCTACGTTTTGTGGAGTTACGGCCAGTTTAATGAGAGGCTAAATACAGGCTTAATTTCCTACGAAAACATGCCCGCGGAAATTCGCGATTTTCCGAAAAAAGGACCCCGAACCCGATTCTGAGATAACCCACTGGGGACGCTCCTAGTGACCTGACGGACGCACCCAAGAAGTTTCAGAGCCCTCGGGCTACGTTTTGTGGAGTTACGGCCAGTTTAATGAGAGGCTAAATACAGGCTTGATTTCCTATTAAAACATGCCCGCGGAAAATCGCGATTTTCCGAAAAAAGGACCCCGAACCCGATTCTGAGATAACCCACTGGGGACGCTCCTAGTGACCTGACGGACGCACCCAAGAAGTTTCAGAGCCCTCGGGCTACGTTTTGTGGAGTTACGGCCAGTTTAATGAGAGGCTAAATACAGGCTTGATTTCCTATTAAAACATGCCCGCGGAAAATCGCGATTTTCCGAAAAAAGGACCCCGAACCCGATTCTGAGATAACCCACTGGGGACGCTCCTAGTGACCTGACGGACGCACCCAAGAAGTTTCAGAGCCCTCGGGCTACGTTTTGTGGAGTTACGGCCAGTTTAATGAGAGGCTAAATACAGGCTTAATTTCCTACGAAAACATGCCCGCGGAAATTCGCGATTTTCCGAAAAAAGGACCCCGAACCCGATTCTGAGATAACCCACTGGGGACGCTCCTAGTGACCTGACGGACGCACCCAAGAAGTTTCAGAGCCCTCGGGCTACGTTTTGTGGAGTTACGGCCAGTTTAATGAGAGGCTAAATACAGGCTTGATTTCCTATTAAAACATGCCCGCGGAAAATCGCGATTTTCCGAAAAAAGGACCCCGAACCCGATTCTGAGATAACCCACTGGGGACGCTCCTAGTGACCTGACGGACGCACCCAAGAAGTTTCAGAGCCCTCGGGCTACGTTTTGTGGAGTTACGGCCAGTTTAATGAGAGGCTAAATACAGGCTTAATTTCCTACGAAAACATGCCCGCGGAAATTCGCGATTTTCCGAAAAAAGGACCCCGAACCCGATTCTGAGATAACCCACTGGGGACGCTCCTAGTGACCTGACGGACGCACCCAAGAAGTTTCAGAGCCCTCGGGCTACGTTTTGTGGAGTTACGGCCAGTTTAATGAGAGGCTAAATACAGGCTTGATTTCCTATTAAAACATGCCCGCGGAAAATCGCGATTTTCCGAAAAAAGGACCCCGAACCCGATTCTGAGATAACCCACTGGGGACGCTCCTAGTGACCTGACGGACGCACCCAAGAAGTTTCTGAGCCCTCGGGCTACGTTTTGTGGAGTTACGGCCAGTTTAATGAGAGGCTAAATACAGGCTTAATTTCCTATGAAAACATGCCCGCAGAAAATCGCGATTTTCCGAAAAAAGGACCCCGAACCCGATTTTGAGATAACCCACTGGGGACGCTCCTAGTGACCTGACGGACGCACCCAAGAAGTTTCAGAGCCCTCGGGCTACGTTTTGTGGAGTTACGGCCAGTTTAATGAGAGGCTAAATACAGGCTTAATTTCCTACGAAAACATGCCCGCGGAAAATCGCGATTTTCCGAAAAAAGGACCCCGAACCCGATTCTGAGATAACCCACTGGGGACGCTCCTAGTGACCTGACGGACGCACCCAAGAAGTTTCAGAGCCCTCGGGCTACGTTTTGTGGAGTTATGGCCAGTTTAATGAGAGGCTAAATACAGGCTTAATTTCCTACGAAAACATGCCCGCGGAAAATTGCGATTTTCCGAAAAAAGGACCCCGAACCCGATTCTGAGATAACCCACTGGGGACGCTCTTAGTGACCTGACGGACGCACCCTAGAAGTTTCAGAGCCCTCGGGCTACGTTTTGTGGAGTTACAGCCAGTTTAATGAGAGGCTAAATACAGGTTTAATTTCCTATTAAAACATGCCCGCGGAAAATCGCGATTTTCCGAAAAAAGGACCCCGAACCCGATTCTGAGATAACCCACTGGGGACGCTCCTAGTGACCTGACGGACGCACCCAAGAAGTTTCAGAGCCCTCGGGCTACGTTTGTGGAGTTACGGCCAGTTTAATGAGAGGCTAAATACAGGCTTAATTTCCTATGAAAACATGCCCGCGGAAAATCGCGATTTTCCGAAAAAAGGACCCCGAACCCGATTTTGAGATAACCCACTGGGGACGCTCCTAGTGACCTGACGGACGCACCCAAGAAGTTTCAGAGCCCTCGGGCTACGTTTTGTGGAGTTACGGCCAGTTTAATGAAAGGCTAAATACAGGCTTAATTTCCTACGAAAACATGCCCGCGGAAAATCGCGATTTTCCGAAAAAAGGACCCCGAACCCGATTCTGAGATAACCCACTGGGGACGCTCCTAGTGACCTGACGGACGCACCCAAGAAGTTTCAGAGCCCTCGGGCTACGTTTTGTGGAGTTATGGCCAGTTTAATGAGAGGCTAAATACAGGCTTAATTTCCTACGAAAACATGCCCGCGGAAAATTGCGATTTTCCGAAAAAAGGACCCCGAACCCGATTCTGAGATAACCCACTGGGGACGCTCTTAGTGACCTGACGGACGCACCCTAGAAGTTTCAGAGCCCTCGGGCTACGTTTTGTGGAGTTACAGCCAGTTTAATGAGAGGCTAAATACAGGTTTAATTTCCTATTAAAACATGCCCGCGGAAAATCGCGATTTTCCGAAAAAAGGACCCCGAACCCGATTCTGAGATAACCCACTGGGGACGCTCCTAGTGACCTGACGGACGCACCCAAGAAGTTTCAGAGCCCTCGGGCTACGTTTTGTGGAGTTACGGCCAGTTTAATGAGAGGCTAAATACAGGCTTAATTTCCTACGAAAACATGCCCGCGGAAAATCGCAATTTTCCGAAAAAAGGACCCCGAACCCGATTCTGAGATAACCCACTGGGGACGCTCCTAGTGACCTGACGGACGCACCCAAGAAGTTTCAGAGCCCTCGGGCTACGTTTTGTGGAGTTACGGCCAGTTTAATGAGAGGCTAAATACAGGCTTAATTTCCTATTAAAACATGCCCGCGGAAAATCGCGATTTTCCGAAAAAAGGACCCCGAACCCGATTCTGAGATAACCCACTGGGGACGCTCCTAGTGACCTGACGGACGCACCCTAGAAGTTTCAGAGCCCTTGGGCTACGTTTTGTGGAGTTACAGCCAGTTTAATGAGAGGCTAAATATAGGCTTAATTTCCTATTAAAACATGCCCGCGGAAAATCGCGATTTTCCGAAAAAAGGACCCCGAACCCGATTCTGAGATAACCCACTGGGGACGCTCCTAGTGACCTGACGGACGCACCCAAGAAGTTTCAGAGCCCTCGGGCTACGTTTTGTGGAGTTACGGCCAGTTTAATGAGAGGCTAAATACAGGCTTAATTTTCTACGAAAACATGCCCGCGGAAAATCGCGATTTTCCGAAAAAAGGACCCCGAACCCGATTCTGAGATAACCCACTGGGGACGCTCCTAGTGACCTGACGGACGCACCCAAGAAGTTTCAGAGCCCTCGGGCTACGTTTTGTGGAGTTATGGCCAGTTTAATGAGAGGCTAAATACAGGCTTAATTTCCTATGAAAACATGCCCGCGGAAAATCGCGATTTTCCGAAAAAAGGACCCCGAACCCGATTCTGAGATAACCCACTGGGGACGCTCCTAGTGACCTGACGGACGCACCCTAGAAGTTTCAGAGCCCTCGGGCTACGTTTTGTGGAGTTACAGCCAGTTTAATGAGAGGCTAAATATAGGCTTAATTTCCTATTAAAACATGCCCGCGGAAAATCGCGATTTTCCGAAAAAAGGACCCCGAACCCGATTCTGAGATAACCCACTGGGGACGCTCCTAGTGACCTGACGGACGCACCCAAGAAGTTTCAGAGCCCTCGGGCTACGTTTTGTGGAGTTACGGCCAGTTTAATGAGAGGCTAAATACAGGCTTAATTTCCTACGAAAACATGCCCCCGGAAATTCGCGATTTTCCGAAAAAAGGACCCCGAACCCGATTCTGAGATAACCCACTGGGGACGCTCCTAGTGACCTGACGGACGCACCCAAGAAGTTTCAGAGCCCTCGGGCTACGTTTTGTGGAGTTACGGCCAGTTTAATGAGAGGCTAAATACAGGCTTGATTTCCTATTAAAACATGCCCGCGGAAAATCGCGATTTTCCGAAAAAAGGACCCCGAACCCGATTCTGAGATAACCCACTGGGGACGCTCCTAGTGACCTGACGGACGCACCCAAGAAGTTTCAGAGCCCTCGGGCTACGTTTTGTGGAGTTACGGCCAGTTTAATGAGAGGCTAAATACAGGCTTGATTTCCTATTAAAACATGCCCGCGGAAAATCGCGATTTTCCGAAAAAAGGACCCCGAACCCGATTTTGAGATAACCCACTGGGGACGCTCCTAGTGACCTGACGGACGCACCCAAGAAGTTTCAGAGCCCTCGGGCTACGTTTTGTGGAGTTACGGCCAGTTTAATGAGAGGCTAAATACAGGCTTAATTTCCTACGAAAACATGCCCGCGGAAATTCGCGATTTTCCGAAAAAAGGACCCCGAACCCGATTCTGAGATAACCCACTGGGGACGCTCCTAGTGACCTGACGGACGCACCCAAGAAGTTTCAGAGCCCTCGGGCTACGTTTTGTGGAGTTACGGCCAGTTTAATGAGAGGCTAAATACAGGCTTGATTTCCTATTAAAACATGCCCGCGGAAAATCGCGATTTTCCGAAAAAAGGACCCCGAACCCGATTCTGAGATAACCCACTGGGGACGCTCCTAGTGACCTGACGGACGCACCCAAGAAGTTTCAGAGCCCTCGGGCTACGTTTTGTGGAGTTACGGCCAGTTTAATGAGAGGCTAAATACAGGCTTAATTTCCTACGAAAACATGCCCGCGGAAATTCGCGATTTTCCGAAAAAAGGACCCCGAACCCGATTCTGAGATAACCCACTGGGGACGCTCCTAGTGACCTGACGGACGCACCCAAGAAGTTTCAGAGCCCTCGGGCTACGTTTTGTGGAGTTACAGCCAGTTTAATGAGAGGCTAAATACAGGCTTAATTTCCTACGAAAACATGCCCGCGGAAATTCGCGATTTTCCGAAAAAAGGACCCCGAACCCGATTCTGAGATAACCCACTGGGGACGCTCCTAGTGACCTGACGGACGCACCCAAGAAGTTTCAGAGCCCTCGGGCTACGTTTTGTGGAGTTACGGCCAGTTTAATGAGAGGCTAAATACAGGCTTGATTTCCTATTAAAACATGCCCGCGGAAAATCGCGATTTTCCGAAAAAAGGACCCCGAACCCGATTCTGAGATAACCCACTGGGGACGCTCCTAGTGACCTGACGGACGCACCCAAGAAGTTTCAGAGCCCTCGGGCTACGTTTTGTGGAGTTACGGCCAGTTTAATGAGAGGCTAAATACAGGCTTGATTTCCTATTAAAACATGCCCGCGGAAAATCGCGATTTTCCGAAAAAAGGACCCCGAACCCGATTCTGAGATAACCCACTGGGGACGCTCCTAGTGACCTGACGGACGCACCCAAGAAGTTTCAGAGCCCTCGGGCTACGTTTTGTGGAGTTACGGCCAGTTTAATGAGAGGCTAAATACAGGCTTAATTTCCTACGAAAACATGCCCGCGGAAATTCGCGATTTTCCGAAAAAAGGACCCCGAACCCGATTCTGAGATAACCCACTGGGGACGCTCCTAGTGACCTGACGGACGCACCCAAGAAGTTTCAGAGCCCTCGGGCTACGTTTTGTGGAGTTACGGCCAGTTTAATGAGAGGCTAAATACAGGCTTGATTTCCTATTAAAACATGCCCGCGGAAAATCGCGATTTTCCGAAAAAAGGACCCCGAACCCGATTCTGAGATAACCCACTGGGGACGCTCCTAGTGACCTGACGGACGCACCCAAGAAGTTTCTGAGCCCTCGGGCTACGTTTTGTGGAGTTACGGCCAGTTTAATGAGAGGCTAAATACAGGCTTAATTTCCTATGAAAACATGCCCGCAGAAAATCGCGATTTTCCGAAAAAAGGACCCCGAACCCGATTTTGAGATAACCCACTGGGGACGCTCCTAGTGACCTGACGGACGCACCCTAGAAGTTTCAGAGCCCTCGGGCTACGTTTTGTGGAGTTACGGCCAGTTTAATGAGAGGCTAAATACAGGCTTAATTTCCTACGAAAACATGCCCGCGGAAAATCGCGATTTTCCGAAAAAAGGACCCCGAACCCGATTCTGAGATAACCCACTGGGGACGCTCCTAGTGACCTGACGGACGCACCCAAGAAGTTTCAGAGCCCTCGGGCTACGTTTTGTGGAGTTATGGCCAGTTTAATGAGAGGCTAAATACAGGCTTAATTTCCTACGAAAACATGCCCGCGGAAAATTGCGATTTTCCGAAAAAAGGACCCCGAACCCGATTCTGAGATAACCCACTGGGGACGCTCTTAGTGACCTGACGGACGCACCCTAGAAGTTTCAGAGCCCTCGGGCTACGTTTTGTGGAGTTACAGCCAGTTTAATGAGAGGCTAAATACAGGTTTAATTTCCTATTAAAACATGCCCGCGGAAAATCGCGATTTTCCGAAAAAAGGACCCCGAACCCGATTCTGAGATAACCCACTGGGGACGCTCCTAGTGACCTGACGGACGCACCCAAGAAGTTTCAGAGCCCTCGGGCTACGTTTTGTGGAGTTACGGCCAGTTTAATGAGAGGCTAAATACAGGCTTGATTTCCTATTAAAACATGCCCGCGGAAAATCGCGATTTTCCGAAAAAAGGACCCCGAACCCGATTCTGAGATAACCCACTGGGGACGCTCCTAGTGACCTGACGGACGCACCCAAGAAGTTTCAGAGCCCTCGGGCTACGTTTTGTGGAGTTACGGCCAGTTTAATGAGAGGCTAAATACAGGCTTAATTTCCTACGAAAACATGCCCGCGGAAATTCGCGATTTTCCGAAAAAAGGACCCCGAACCCGATTCTGAGATAACCCACTGGGGACGCTCCTAGTGACCTGACGGACGCACCCAAGAAGTTTCAGAGCCCTTGGGCTACGTTTTGTGGAGTTACGGCCAGTTTAATGAGAGGCTAAATACAGGCTTGATTTCCTATTAAAACATGCCCGCGGAAAATCGCGATTTTCCGAAAAAAGGACCCCGAACCCGATTCTGAGATAACCCACTGGGGACGCTCCTAGTGACCTGACGGACGCACCCAAGAAGTTTCTGAGCCCTCGGGCTACGTTTTGTGGAGTTACGGCCAGTTTAATGAGAGGCTAAATACAGGCTTAATTTCCTATGAAAACATGCCCGCAGAAAATCGCGATTTTCCGAAAAAAGGACCCCGAACCCGATTTTGAGATAACCCACTGGGGACGCTCCTAGTGACCTGACGGACGCACCCAAGAAGTTTCAGAGCCCTCGGGCTACGTTTTGTGGAGTTACGGCCAGTTTAATGAGAGGCTAAATACAGGCTTAATTTCCTACGAAAACATGCCCGCGGAAAATCGCGATTTTCCGAAAAAAGGACCCCGAACCCGATTCTGAGATAACCCACTGGGGACGCTCCTAGTGACCTGACGGACGCACCCAAGAAGTTTCAGAGCCCTCGGGCTACGTTTTGTGGAGTTATGGCCAGTTTAATGAGAGGCTAAATACAGGCTTAATTTCCTACGAAAACATGCCCGCGGAAAATTGCGATTTTCCGAAAAAAGGACCCCGAACCCGATTCTGAGATAACCCACTGGGGACGCTCTTAGTGACCTGACGGACGCACCCTAGAAGTTTCAGAGCCCTCGGGCTACGTTTTGTGGAGTTACAGCCAGTTTAATGAGAGGCTAAATACAGGTTTAATTTCCTATTAAAACATGCCCGCGGAAAATCGCGATTTTCCGAAAAAAGGACCCCGAACCCGATTCTGAGATAACCCACTGGGGACGCTCCTAGTGACCTGACGGACGCACCCAAGAAGTTTCAGAGCCCTCGGGCTACGTTTTGTGGAGTTACGGCCAGTTTAATGAGAGGCTAAATACAGGCTTGATTTCCTATTAAAACATGCCCGCGGAAAATCGCGATTTTCCGAAAAAAGGACCCCGAACCCGATTCTGAGATAACCCACTGGGGACGCTCCTAGTGACCTGACGGACGCACCCAAGAAGTTTCTGAGCCCTCGGGCTACGTTTTGTGGAGTTACGGCCAGTTTAATGAGAGGCTAAATACAGGCTTAATTTCCTATGAAAACATGCCCGCGGAAAATCGCGATTTTCCGAAAAAAGGACCCCGAACCCGATTTTGAGATAACCCACTGGGGACGCTCCTAGTGACCTGACGGACGCACCCAAGAAGTTTCAGAGCCCTCGGGCTACGTTTTGTGGAGTTACGGCCAGTTTAATGAAAGGCTAAATACAGGCTTAATTTCCTACGAAAACATGCCCGCGGAAAATCGCGATTTTCCGAAAAAAGGACCCCGAACCCGATTCTGAGATAACCCACTGGGGACGCTCCTAGTGACCTGACGGACTCACCCAAGAAGTTTCAGAGCCCTCGGGCTACGTTTTGTGGAGTTATGGCCAGTTTAATGAGAGGCTAAATACAGGCTTAATTTCCTACGAAAACATGCCCGCGGAAAATTGCGATTTTCCGAAAAAAGGACCCCGAACCCGATTCTGAGATAACCCACTGGGGACGCTCTTAGTGACCTGACGGACGCACCCTAGAAGTTTCAGAGCCCTCGGGCTACGTTTTGTGGAGTTACAGCCAGTTTAATGAGAGGCTAAATACAGGTTTAATTTCCTATTAAAACATGCCCGCGGAAAATCGCGATTTTCCGAAAAAAGGACCCCGAACCCGATTCTGAGATAACCCACTGGGGACGCTCCTAGTGACCTGACGGACGCACCCAAGAAGTTTCAGAGCCCTCGGGCTACCTTTTGTGGAGTTACGGCCAGTTTAATGAGAGGCTAAATACAGGCTTAATTTCCTACGAAAACATGCCCGCGGAAAATCGCGATTTTCCGAAAAAAGGACCCCGAACCCGATTCTGAGATAACCCACTGGGGACGCTCCTAGTGACCTGACGGACGCACCCAAGAAGTTTCAGAGCCCTCGGGCTACGTTTTGTGGAGTTATGGCCAGTTTAATGAGAGGCTAAATACAGGCTTAATTTCCTACGAAAACATGCCCGCGGAAAATTGCGATTTTCCGAAAAAAGGACCCCGAACCCGATTCTGAGATAACCCACTGGGGACGCTCTTAGTGACCTGACGGACGCACCCTAGAAGTTTCAGAGCCCTCGGGCTACGTTTTGTGGAGTTACGGCCAGTTTAATGAGAGGCTAAATACAGGCTTGATTTCCTATTAAAACATGCCCGCGGAAAATCGCGATTTTCCGAAAAAAGGACCCCGAACCCGATTCTGAGATAACCCACTGGGGACGCTCCTAGTGACCTGACGGACGCACCCAAGAAGTTTCTGAGCCCTCGGGCTACGTTTTGTGGAGTTACGGCCAGTTTAATGAGAGGCTAAATACAGGCTTAATTTCCTATGAAAACATGCCCGCGGAAAATCGCGATTTTCCGAAAAAAGGACCCCGAACCCGATTTTGAGATAACCCACTGGGGACGCTCCTAGTGACCTGACGGACGCACCCAAGAAGTTTCAGAGTCCTCGGGCTACGTTTTGTGGAGTTACGGCCAGTTTAATGAAAGGCTAAATACAGGCTTAATTTCCTACGAAAACATGCCCGCGGAAAATCGCGATTTTCCGAAAAAAGGACCCCGAACCCGATTCTGAGATAACCCACTGGGGACGCTCCTAGTGACCTGACGGACTCACCCAAGAAGTTTCAGAGCCCTCGGGCTACGTTTTGTGGAGTTATGGCCAGTTTAATGAGAGGCTAAATACAGGCTTAATTTCCTACGAAAACATGCCCGCGGAAAATTGCGATTTTCCGAAAAAAGGACCCCGAACCCGATTCTGAGATAACCCACTGGGGACGCTCTTAGTGACCTGACGGACGCACCCTAGAAGTTTCAGAGCCCTCGGGCTACGTTTTGTGGAGTTACAGCCAGTTTAATGAGAGGCTAAATACAGGTTTAATTTCCTATTAAAACATGCCCGCGGAAAATCGCGATTTTCCGAAAAAAGGACCCCGAACCCGATTCTGAGATAACCCACTGGGGACGCTCCTAGTGACCTGACGGACGCACCCAAGAAGTTTCAGAGCCCTCGGGCTACGTTTTGTGGAGTTACGGCCAGTTTAATGAGAGGCTAAATACAGGCTTAATTTCCTACGAAAACATGCCCGCGGAAAATCGCGATTTTCCGAAAAAAGGACCCCGAACCCGATTCTGAGATAACCCACTGGGGACGCTCCTAGTGACCTGACGGACGCACCCAAGAAGTTTCAGAGCCCTCGGGCTACGTTTTGTGGAGTTACGGCCAGTTTAATGAGAGGCTAAATACAGGCTTAATTTTCTACGAAAACATGCCCGCGGAAAATCGCGATTTTCCGAAAAAAGGACCCCGAACCCGATTCTGAGATAACCCACTGGGGACGCTCCTAGTGACCTGACGGACGCACCCAAGAAGTTTCAGAGCCCTCGGGCTACGTTTTGTGGAGTTATGGCCAGTTTAATGAGAGGCTAAATACAGGCTTAATTTCCTATGAAAACATGCCCGCGGAAAATCGCGATTTTCCGAAAAAAGGACCCCGAACCCGATTCTGAGATAACCCACTGGGGACGCTCCTAGTGACCTGACGGACGCACCCTAGAAGTTTCAGAGCCCTCGGGCTACGTTTTGTGGAGTTACAGCCAGTTTAATGAGAGGCTAAATATAGGCTTAATTTCCTATTAAAACATGCCCGCGGAAAATCGCGATTTTCCGAAAAAAGGACCCCGAACCCGATTCTGAGATAACCCACTGGGGACGCTCCTAGTGACCTGACGGACGCACCCAAGAAGTTTCAGAGCCCTCGGGCTACGTTTTGTGGAGTTACGGCCAGTTTAATGAGAGGCTAAATACAGGCTTAATTTCCTACGAAAACATGCCCCCGGAAATTCGCGATTTTCCGAAAAAAGGACCCCGAACCCGATTCTGAGATAACCCACTGGGGACGCTCCTAGTGACCTGACGGACGCACCCAAGAAGTTTCAGAGCCCTCGGGCTACGTTTTGTGGAGTTACGGCCAGTTTAATGAGAGGCTAAATACAGGCTTAATTTCCTATGAAAACATGCCCGCGGAAAATCGCGATTTTCCGAAAAAAGGACCCCGAACCCGATTCTGAGATAACCCACTGGGGACGCTCCTAGTGACCTGACGGACGCACCCTAGAAGTTTCAGAGCCCTTGGGCTACGTTTTGTGGAGTTACAGCCAGTTTAATGAGAGGCTAAATATAGGCTTAATTTCCTATTAAAACATGCCCGCGGAAAATCGCGATTTTCCGAAAAAAGGACCCCGAACCCGATTCTGAGATAACCCACTGGGGACGCTCTTAGTGACCTGACGGACGCACCCTAGAAGTTTCAGAGCTCTCGGGCTACGTTTTGTGGAGTTACGGCCAGTTTAATGAGAGGCTAAATACAGGTTTAATTTCCTATTAAAACATGCCCGCGGAAAATCGTGATTTTCCGAAAAAAGGACCCCGAACCCGATTCTGAGATAACCCACTGGGGACGCTCCTAGTGACCTGACGGACGCACCCAAGAAGTTTCAGAGCCCTCGGGCTACGTTTTGTGGAGTTACGGCCAGTTTAATGAGAGGCTAAATACAGGCTTAATTTCCTACGAAAACATGCCCACGGAAAATCGCGATTTTCCGAAAAAAGGACCCCGAACCCGATTCTGAGATAACCCACTGGGGACGCTCCTAGTGACCTGACGGACGCACCCAAGAAGTTTCAGAGCCCTCGGGCTACGTTTTGTGGAGTTACGGCCAGTTTAATGAGAGGCTAAATACAGGCTTAATTTCCTATTAAAACATGCCCGCGGAAAATCGCGATTTTCCGAAAAAAGGACCCCGAACCCGATTCTGAGATAACCCACTGGGGACGCTCCTAGTGACCTGACGGACGCACCCTAGAAGTTTCAGAGCCCTTGGGCTACGTTTTGTGGAGTTACAGCCAGTTTAATGAGAGGCTAAATATAGGCTTAATTTCCTATTAAAACATGCCCGCGGAAAATCGCGATTTTCCGAAAAAAGGACCCCGAACCCGATTCTGAGATAACCCACTGGGGACGCTCCTAGTGACCTGACGGACGCACCCAAGAAGTTTCAGAGCCCTCGGGCTACGTTTTGTGGAGTTACGGCCAGTTTAATGAGAGGCTAAATACAGGCTAAATTTCCTATTAAAACATGCCCGCGGAAAATCGCGATTTTCCGAAAAAAGGACCCCGAACCCGATTCTGAGATAACCCACTGGGGACGCTCCTAGTGACCTGACGGACGCACCCAAGAAGTTTCAGAGCCCTCGGGCTACGTTTTGTGGAGTTACGGCCAGTTTAATGAGAGGCTAAATACAGGCTTAATTTTCTACGAAAACATGCCCGCGGAAAATCGCGATTTTCCGAAAAAAGGACCCCGAACCCGATTCTGAGATAACCCACTGGGGATGCTCCTAGTGACCTGACGGACGCACCCAAGAAGTTTCAGAGCCCTCGGGCTACGTTTTGTGGAGTTATGGCCAGTTTAATGAGAGGCTAAATACAGGCTTAATTTCCTATGAAAACATGCCCGCGGAAAATCGCGATTTTCCGAAAAAAGGACCCCGAACCCGATTCTGAGATAACCCACTGGGGACGCTCCTAGTGACCTGACGGACGCACCCTAGAAGTTTCAGAGCCCTCGGGCTACGTTTTGTGGAGTTACAGCCAGTTTAATGAGAGGCTAAATATAGGCTTAATTTCCTATTAAAACATGCCCGCGGAAAATCGCGATTTTCCGAAAAAAGGACCCCGAACCCGATTCTGAGATAACCCACTGGGGACGCTCCTAGTGACCTGACGGACGCACCCAAGAAGTTTCAGAGCCCTCGGGCTACGTTTTGTGGAGTTACGGCCAGTTTAATGAGAGGCTAAATACAGGCTTAATTTCCTACGAAAACATGCCCCCGGAAATTCGCGATTTTCCGAAAAAAGGACCCCGAACCCGATTCTGAGATAACCCACTGGGGACGCTCCTAGTGACCTGACGGACGCACCCAAGAAGTTTCAGAGCCCTCGGGCTACGTTTTGTGGAGTTACGGCCAGTTTAATGAGAGGCTAAATACAGGCTTGATTTCCTATTAAAACATGCCCGCGGAAAATCGCGATTTTCCGAAAAAAGGACCCCGAACCCGATTCTGAGATAACCCACTGGGGACGCTCCTAGTGACCTGACGGACGCACCCAAGAAGTTTCAGAGCCCTCGGGCTACGTTTTGTGGAGTTACGGCCAGTTTAATGAGAGGCTAAATACAGGCTTGATTTCCTATTAAAACATGCCCGCGGAAAATCGCGATTTTCCGAAAAAAGGACCCCGAACCCGATTTTGAGATAACCCACTGGGGACGCTCCTAGTGACCTGACGGACGCACCCAAGAAGTTTCAGAGCCCTCGGGCTACGTTTTGTGGAGTTACGGCCAGTTTAATGAGAGGCTAAATACAGGCTTAATTTCCTACGAAAACATGCCCGCGGAAATTCGCGATTTTCCGAAAAAAGGACCCCGAACCCGATTCTGAGATAACCCACTGGGGACGCTCCTAGTGACCTGACGGACGCACCCAAGAAGTTTCAGAGCCCTCGGGCTACGTTTTGTGGAGTTACGGCCAGTTTAATGAGAGGCTAAATACAGGCTTGATTTCCTATTAAAACATGCCCGCGGAAAATCGCGATTTTCCGAAAAAAGGACCCCGAACCCGATTCTGAGATAACCCACTGGGGACGCTCCTAGTGACCTGACGGACGCACCCAAGAAGTTTCAGAGCCCTCGGGCTACGTTTTGTGGAGTTACGGCCAGTTTAATGAGAGGCTAAATACAGGCTTAATTTCCTACGAAAACATGCCCGCGGAAATTCGCGATTTTCCGAAAAAAGGACCCCGAACCCGATTCTGAGATAACCCACTGGGGACGCTCCTAGTGACCTGACGGACGCACCCAAGAAGTTTCAGAGCCCTCGGGCTACGTTTTGTGGAGTTACGGCCAGTTTAATGAGAGGCTAAATACAGGCTTAATTTCCTACGAAAACATGCCCGCGGAAATTCACGATTTTCCGAAAAAAGGACCCCGAACCCGATTCTGAGATAACCCACTGGGGACGCTCCTAGTGACCTGACGGACGCACCCAAGAAGTTTCAGAGCCCTCGGGCTACGTTTTGTGGAGTTACGGCCAGTTTAATGAGAGGCTAAATACAGGCTTGATTTCCTATTAAAACATGCCCGCGGAAAATCGCGATTTTCCGAAAAAAGGACCCCGAACCCGATTCTGAGATAACCCACTGGGGACGCTCCTAGTGACCTGACGGACGCACCCAAGAAGTTTCAGAGCCCTCGGGCTACGTTTTGTGGAGTTACGGCCAGTTTAATGAGAGGCTAAATACAGGCTTGATTTCCTATTAAAACATGCCCGCGGAAAATCGCGATTTTCCGAAAAAAGGACCCCGAACCCGATTCTGAGATAACCCACTGGGGACGCTCCTAGTGACCTGACGGACGCACCCAAGAAGTTTCAGAGCCCTCGGGCTACGTTTTGTGGAGTTACGGCCAGTTTAATGAGAGGCTAAATACAGGCTTAATTTCCTACGAAAACATGCCCGCGGAAATTCGCGATTTTCCGAAAAAAGGACCCCGAACCCGATTCTGAGATAACCCACTGGGGACGCTCCTAGTGACCTGACGGACGCACCCAAGAAGTTTCAGAGCCCTCGGGCTACGTTTTGTGGAGTTACGGCCAGTTTAATGAGAGGCTAAATACAGGCTTGATTTCCTATTAAAACATGCCCGCGGAAAATCGCGATTTTCCGAAAAAAGGACCCCGAACCCGATTCTGAGATAACCCACTGGGGACGCTCCTAGTGACCTGACGGACGCACCCAAGAAGTTTCTGAGCCCTCGGGCTACGTTTTGTGGAGTTACGGCCAGTTTAATGAGAGGCTAAATACAGGCTTAATTTCCTATGAAAACATGCCCGCAGAAAATCGCGATTTTCCGAAAAAAGGACCCCGAACCCGATTTTGAGATAACCCACTGGGGACGCTCCTAGTGACCTGACGGACGCACCCAAGAAGTTTCAGAGCCCTCGGGCTACGTTTTGTGGAGTTATGGCCAGTTTAATGAGAGGCTAAATACAGGCTTAATTTCCTACGAAAACATGCCCGCGGAAAATCGCGATTTTCCGAAAAAAGGACCCCGAACCCGATTCTGAGATAACCCACTGGGGACGCTCCTAGTGACCTGACGGACGCACCCAAGAAGTTTCAGAGCCCTCGGGCTACGTTTTGTGGAGTTATGGCCAGTTTAATGAGAGGCTAAATACAGGCTTAATTTCCTACGAAAACATGCCCACGGAAAATTGCGATTTTCCGTAAAAAGGACCCCGAACCCGATTCTGAGATAACCCACTGGGGACGCTCTTAGTGACCTGACGGACGCACCCTAGAAGTTTCAGAGCCCTCGGGCTACGTTTTGTGGAGTTACAGCCAGTTTAATGAGAGGCTAAATACAGGCTTAATTTCCTATTAAAACATGCCCGCGGAAAATCGCGATTTTCCGAAAAAAGGACCCCGAACCCGATTTTGAGATAACCCACTGGGGACGCTCCTAGTGACCTGACGGACGCACCCAAGAAGTTTCAGAGCCCTCGGGCTACGTTTTGTGGAGTTACGGCCAGTTTAATGAGAGGCTAAATACAGGCTTAATTTCCTACGAAAACATGCCCGCGGAAATTCGCGATTTTCCGAAAAAAGGACCCCGAACCCGATTCTGAGATAACCCACTGGGGACGCTCCTAGTGACCTGACGGACGCACCCAAGAAGTTTCAGAGCCCTCGGGCTACGTTTTGTGGAGTTACGGCCAGTTTAATGAGAGGCTAAATACAGGCTTAATTTCCTACGAAAACATGCCCGCGGAAATTCGCGATTTTCCGAAAAAAGGACCCCGAACCCGATTCTGAGATAACCCACTGGGGACGCTCCTAGTGACCTGACGGACGCACCCAAGAAGTTTCAGAGCCCTCGGGCTACGTTTTGTGGAGTTACGGCCAGTTTAATGAGAGGCTAAATACAGGCTTGATTTCCTATTAAAACATGCCCGCGGAAAATCGCGATTTTCCGAAAAAAGGACCCCGAACCCGATTCTGAGATAACCCACTGGGGACGCTCCTAGTGACCTGACGGACGCACCCAAGAAGTTTCAGAGCCCTCGGGCTACGTTTTGTGGAGTTACGGCCAGTTTAATGAGAGGCTAAATACAGGCTTGATTTCCTATTAAAACATGCCCGCGGAAAATCGCGATTTTCCGAAAAAAGGACCCCGAACCCGATTCTGAGATAACCCACTGGGGACGCTCCTAGTGACCTGACGGACGCACCCAAGAAGTTTCAGAGCCCTCGGGCTACGTTTTGTGGAGTTACGGCCAGTTTAATGAGAGGCTAAATACAGGCTTAATTTCCTACGAAAACATGCCCGCGGAAATTCGCGATTTTCCGAAAAAAGGACCCCGAACCCGATTCTGAGATAACCCACTGGGGACGCTCCTAGTGACCTGACGGACGCACCCAAGAAGTTTCAGAGCCCTCGGGCTACGTTTTGTGGAGTTACGGCCAGTTTAATGAGAGGCTAAATACAGGCTTGATTTCCTATTAAAACATGCCCGCGGAAAATCGCGATTTTCCGAAAAAAGGACCCCGAACCCGATTCTGAGATAACCCACTGGGGACGCTCCTAGTGACCTGACGGACGCACCCAAGAAGTTTCTGAGCCCTCGGGCTACGTTTTGTGGAGTTACGGCCAGTTTAATGAGAGGCTAAATACAGGCTTAATTTCCTATGAAAACATGCCCGCAGAAAATCGCGATTTTCCGAAAAAAGGACCCCGAACCCGATTTTGAGATAACCCACTGGGGACGCTCCTAGTGACCTGACGGACGCACCCAAGAAGTTTCAGAGCCCTCGGGCTACGTTTTGTGGAGTTATGGCCAGTTTAATGAGAGGCTAAATACAGGCTTAATTTCCTACGAAAACATGCCCGCGGAAAATCGCGATTTTCCGAAAAAAGGACCCCGAACCCGATTCTGAGATAACCCACTGGGGACGCTCCTAGTGACCTGACGGACGCACCCAAGAAGTTTCAGAGCCCTCGGGCTACGTTTTGTGGAGTTATGGCCAGTTTAATGAGAGGCTAAATAAAGGCTTAATTTCCTACGAAAACATGCCCGCGGAAAATTGCGATTTTCCGAAAAAAGGACCCCGAACCCGATTCTGAGATAACCCACTGGGGACGCTCTTAGTGACCTGACGGACGCACCCTAGAAGTTTCAGAGCCCTCGGGCTACGTTTTGTGGAGTTACAGCCAGTTTAATGAGAGGCTAAATACAGGTTTAATTTCCTATTAAAACATGCCCGCGGAAACTCGCGATTTTCCGAAAAAAGGACCCCGAACCCGATTCTGAGATAACCCACTGGGGACGCTCCTAGTGACCTGACGGACGCACCCAAGAAGTTTCAGAGCCCTCGGGCTACGTTTTGTGGAGTTACAGCCAGTTTAATGAGAGGCTAAATACAGGCTTAATTTCCTACGAAAACATGCCCCCGGAAAATCGCGATTTTCCGAAAAAAGGACCCCGAACCCGATTCTGAGATAACCCACTGGGGACGCTCCTAGTGACCTGACGGACGCACCCAAGAAGTTTCAGAGCCCTCGGGCTACGTTTTGTGGAGTTACGGCCAGTTTAATGAGAGGCTAAATACAGGCTTAATTTCCTATGAAAACATGCCCGCGGAAAATCGCGATTTTCCGAAAAAAGGACCCCGAACCCGATTCTGAGATAACCCACTGGGGACGCTCCTAGTGACCTGACGGACGCACCCTAGAAGTTTCAGAGCCCTCGGGCTACGTTTTGTGGAGTTACGGCCAGTTTAATGAGAGGCTAAATACAGGCTTAATTTCCTATGAAAACATGCCCGCGGAAAATCGCGATTTTCCGAAAAAAGGACCCCGAACCCGATTCTGAGATAACCCACTGGGGACGCTCCTAGTGACCTGACGGACGCACCCAAGAAGTTTCAGAGCCCTCCGGCTACGTTTTGTGGAGTTACAGCCAGTTTAATGAGAGGCTAAATACAGGCTTAATTTCCTACGAAAACATGCCCGCGGAAAATCGCGATTTTCCGAAAAAAGGACCCCGAACCCGATTCTGAGATAACCCACTGGGGACGCTCCTAGTGACCTGACGGACGCACCCAAGAAGTTTCAGAGCCCTCGGGCTACGTTTTGTGGAGTTACAGCCAGTTTAATGAGAGGCTAAATACAGGTTTAATTTCCTATTAAAACATGCCCGCGGAAAATCGCGATTTTCCGAAAAAAGGACCCCGAACCCGATTCTGAGATAACCCACTGGGGACGCTCCTAGTGACCTGACGGACGCACCCAAGAAGTTTCAGAGCCCTCGGGCTACGTTTTGTGGAGTTACGGCCAGTTTAATGAGAGGCTAAATACAGGCTTAATTTCCTACGAAAACATGCCCGCGGAAAATCGCGATTTTCCGAAAAGAGGACCCCGAACCCGATTCTGAGATAACCCACTGGGGACGCTCCTAGTGACCTGACGGACGCACCCAAGAAGTTTCAGAGCCCTCGGGCTACGTTTTGTGGAGTTACGGCCAGTTTAATGAGAGGCTAAATACAGGCTTAATTTCCTATTAAAACATGCCCGCGGAAAATCGCGATTTTCCGAAAAAAGGACCCCGAACCCGATTCTGAGATAACCCACTGGGGACGCTCCTAGTGACCTGACGGACGCACCCAAGAAGTTTCAGAGCCCTCGGGCTACGTTTTGTGGAGTTATGGCCAGTTTAATGAGAGGCTAAATACAGGCTTAATTTCCTATGAAAACATGCCCGCGGAAAATCGCGATTTTCCGAAAAAAGGACCCCGAACCCGATTCTGAGATAACCCACTGGGGACCCTCCTAGTGACCTGACGGACGCACCCTAGAAGTTTCAGAGCCCTCGGGCTACGTTTTGTGGAGTTACAGCCAGTTTAATGAGAGGCTAAATACAGGCTTAATTTCCTATTAAAACATGCCCGCGGAAAATCGTGATTTTCCGAAAAAAGGACCCCAAACCCGATTCTGAGATAACCCACTGGGGACGCTCCTAGTGACCTGACGGACGCACCCAAGAAGTTTCAGAGCCCTCGGGCTACGTTTTGTGGAGTTACGGCCAGTTTAATGAGAGGCTAAATACAGGCTTAATTTCCTATTAAAACATGCCCGCGGAAAATCGCGATTTTCCGAAAAAAGGACCCCGAACCCGATTCTGAGATAACCCACTGGGGACGCTCCTAGTGACCTGACGGACGCACCCAAGAAGTTTCAGAGCCCTCGGGCTACGTTTTGTGGAGTTACAGCCAGTTTAATGAGAGGCTAAATACAGGCTTAATTTCCTATTAAAACATGCCCGCGGAAAATCACGATTTTCCGAAAAAAGGACCCCGAACCCGATTATGAGATAACCCACTGGGGACGCTCCTAGTGACCTGACGGACGCACCCAAGAAGTTTCAGAGCCCTCGGGCTACGTTTTGTGGAGTTACGGCCAGTTTAATGAGAGGCTAAATACAGGCTTAATTTCCTACAAAGACATGCCCGCGGAAAATCGCGATATTCCGAAAAAAGGACCCCGAACCCGATTCTGAGATAACCCACTGGGGACGCTCCTAGTGACCTGACGGACGCACCCAAGAAGTTTCAGAGCCCTCGGGCTACGTTTTGTGGAGTTACGGCCAGTTTAATGAGAGGCTAAATACAGGCTTAATTTCCTACGAAAACATGCCCGCGGAAAATCGCGATTTTAAGAAAAAAGGACCCCGAACCAGATTCTGAGATAACCCACTGGGGACGCTCCTAGTGACCTGACGGACGCACCCTAGAAGTTTCAGAGCCCTCGGGCTACGTTTTGTGGAGTTACGGCCAGTTTAATGAGAGGCTAAATACAGGCTTAATTTCCTATTAAAACATGCCCGCGGAAAATCGCGATTTTCCGAAAAAAGGACCCCGAACCCGATTCTGAGATAACCCACTGGGGACGCTCCTAGTGACCTGACGGACGCACCCTAGAAGTTTCAGAGCCCTCGGGCTACGTTTTGTGGAGTTACAGCCAGTTTAATGAGAGGCTAAATACAGGCTTAATTTCCTATTAAAACATGCCCGCGGAAAATCGCGATTTTCCGAAAAAAGGACCCCGAACCCGATTCTGAGATAACCCACTGGGGACGCTCCTAGTGACCTGACGGACGCACCCTAGAAGTTTCAGAGCCCTCGGGCTACATTTTGTGGAGTGACGGCCAGTTTAATGAGAGGCTAAATACAGGCTTAATTTCCTATTAAAACATGCCCGCGGAAAATCACGATTTTCCGAAAAAAAGGACCCCGAACCCGATTATGAGATAACCCACTGGGGACGCTCCTGGTGACCTGACGGACGCACCCAAGAAGTTTCAGAGCCCTCGGGCTACGTTTTGTGGAGTTACGGCCAGTTTAATGAGAGGCTAAATACAGGCTTAATTTCCTACGAAAACATGCCCGCGGAAAATCGCGATTTTCCGAAAAATGGACCCCGAACCCGATTATGAGATAACCCACTGGGGACGCTCCTAGTGACCTGACGGACGCACCCAAGAAGTTTCAGAGCCCTCGGGCTACGTTTTGTGGAGTTACGGCCAGTTTAATGAGAGGCTAAATACAGGCTTAATTTCCTACGAAAACATGCCCGCGGAAAATCGAGATTTTAGGAAAAAAGGACCCCGAACCCGATTCTGAGATAACCCACTGGGGACGCTCCTAGTGACCTGACGGACGCACCCTAGAAGTTTCAGAGCCCTCGGGCTACGTTTTGTGGAGTTACAGCCAGTTTAATGAGAGGCTAAATACAGGCTTAATTTCCTATTAAACATGCCCGCGGAAAATCGCGATTTTCCGAAAAAAGGACCCCGAACCCGATTCTGAGATAACCCACTGGGGACGCTCCTAGTGACCTGACAGACGCACCCAAGAGGTTTCAGAGCCCTCGGGCTACGTTTTGTGGAGTTACAGCCAGTTTAATGAGAGGCTAAATACAGGCTTAATTTCCTATTAAAACATGCCCGCGGAAAATCACGATTTTCCGAAAAAAGGACCCCGAACCCGATTATGAGATAACCCACTGGGGACGCTCCTAGTGACCTGACGGACGCACCCAAGAAGTTTCAGAGCCCTCGGGCTACGTTTTGTGGAGTTACGGCCAGTTTAATGAGAGGCTAAATACAGGCTTAATTTCCTACAAAGACATGCCCGCGGAAAATCGCGATATTCCGAAAAAAGGACCCCGAACCCGATTCTGAGATAACCCACTGGGGACGCTCCTAGTGACCTGACGGACGCACCCAAGAAGTTTCAGAGCCCTCGGGCTACGTTTTGTGGAGTTACGGCCAGTTTAATGAGAGGCTAAATACAGGCTTAATTTCCTACGAAAACATGCCCGCGGAAAATCGCGATTTTAAGAAAAAAGGACCCCGAACCAGATTCTGAGATAACCCACTGGGGACGCTCCTAGTGACCTGACGGACGCACCCTAGAAGTTTCAGAGCCCTCGGGCTACGTTTTGTGGAGTTACGGCCAGTTTAATGAGAGGCTAAATACAGGCTTAATTTCCTATTAAAACATGCCCGCGGAAAATCGCGATATTCCGAAAAAAGGACCCCGAACCCGATTCTGAGATAACCCACTGGGGACGCTCCTAGTGACCTGACGGACGCACCCAAGAAGTTTCAGAGCCCTCGGGCTACGTTTTGTGGAGTTACGGCCAGTTTAATGAGAGGCTAAATACAGGCTTAATTTCCTATGAAAACATGCCTGCGGAAAATCGCGATTTTCCGAAAAAAGGACCCCCAACCCGATTCTGAGATAACCCACTGGGGACGCTCCTAGTGACCTGACGGACGCACCCTAGAAGTTTCAGAGCCCTCGGGCTACGTTTTGTGGAGTTACAGCCAGTTTAATGAGAGGCTAAATATAGGCTTAATTTCCTATTAAAACATGCCCGCGGAAAATCGCGATTTTCCGAAAAAAGGACCCCGAACCCGATTCTGAGATAACCCACTGGGGACGCTCCTGGTGACCTGACGGACGCACCCAAGAAGTTTCAGAGCCCTCGGGCTACGTTTTGTGGAGTTACGGCCAGTTTAATGAGAGGCTAAATACAGGCTTAATTTCCTACGAAACATGCCCGCGGAAATTCGTGATTTTCCGAAAAAAGGACCCCGAACCCGATTCTGAGATAACCCACTGGGGACGCTCCTAGTGACCTGACGGACGCACCCAAGAAGTTTCAGAGCCCTCGGGCTACGTTTTGTGGAGTTACGGCCAGTTTAATGAGAGGCTAAATACAGGCTTGATTTCCTACGAAAACATGCCCGCGGAAAATCGCGATTTTCCGAAAAAAGGACCCCGAACCCGATTCTGAGATAACCCACTGGGGACGCTCCTAGTGACCTGACGGACGCACCCTAGAAGTTTCAGAGCCCTCGGGCTACGTTTTGTGGAGTTACAGCCAGTTTAATGAGAGGCTAAATATAGGCTTAATTTCCTACGAAAACATGCCCGCGGAAAATTGCGATTTTCCGAAAAAAGGACCCCGAACCCGATTCTGAGATAACCCACTGGGGACGCTCCTGGTGACCTGACGGACGCACCCAAGAAGTTTCAGAGCCCTCGGGCTACGTTTTGTGGAGTTACGGCCAGTTTAATGAGAGGCTAAATACAGGCTTAATTTCCTACGAAAACATGCCCGCGGAAATTCGTGATTTTCCGAAAAAAGGACCCCGAACCCAATTCTGAGATAACCCACTGGGGACGCTCCTAGTGACCTGACGGACGCACCCAAGAAGTTTCAGAGCCCTCGGGCTACGTTTTGTGGAGTTACGGCCAGTTTAATGAGAGGCTAAATACAGGCTTGATTTCCTATGAAAACATGCCCGCGGAAAATCGCGATTTTCCGAAAAAAGGACCCCGAACCCGATTCTGAGATAACCCACTGGGGACGCTCCTGGTGACCTGACGGACGCACCCAAGAAGTTTCAGAGCCCTCGGGCTACGTTTTGTGGAGTTACGGCCAGTTTAATGAGAGGCTAAATACAGGCTTAATTTCCTACGAAAACATGCCCGCGGAAATTCGTGATTTTCCGAAAAAAGGACCCCGAACCCGATTCTGAGATAACCCACTGGGGACGCTCCTAGTGACCTGACGGACGCACCCAAGAAGTTTCAGAGCCCTCGGGCTACGTTTTGTGGAGTTACAGCCAGTTTAATGAGAGGCTAAATATAGGCTTAATTTCCTATTAAAACATGCCCGCGGAAAATCGCGATTTTCCGAAAAAAGGACCCCGAACCCGATTCTGAGATAACCCACTGGGGACGCTCCTGGTGACCTGACGGACGCACCCAAGAAGTTTCAGAGCCCTCGGGCTACGTTTTGTGGAGTTACGGCCAGTTTAATGAGAGGCTAAATACAGGCTTAATTTCCTACGAAACATGCCCGCGGAAATTCGTGATTTTCCGAAAAAAGGACCCCGAACCCGATTCTGAGATAACCCACTGGGGACGTTCCTAGTGACCTGACGGACGCACCCAAGAAGTTTCAGAGCCCTCGGGCTACGTTTTGTGGAGTTACGGCCAGTTTAATGAGAGGCTAAATACAGGCTTGATTTCCTACGAAAACATGCCCGCGGAAAATCGCGATTTTCCGAAAAAAGGACCCCGAACCCGATTCTGAGATAACCCACTGGGGACGCTCCTAGTGACCTGACGGACGCACCCTAGAAGTTTCAGAGCCCTCGGGCTACGTTTTGTGGAGTTACAGCCAGTTTAATGAGAGGCTAAATATAGGCTTAATTTCCTACGAAAACATGCCCGCGGAAAATTGCGATTTTCCGAAAAAAGGACCCCGAACCCGATTCTGAGATAACCCACTGGGGACGCTCCTGGTGACCTGACGGACGCACCCAAGAAGTTTCAGAGCCCTCGGGCTACGTTTTGTGGAGTTACGGCCAGTTTAATGAGAGGCTAAATACAGGCTTAATTTCCTACGAAAACATGCCCGCGGAAATTCGTGATTTTCCGAAAAAAGGACCCCGAACCCAATTCTGAGATAACCCACTGGGGACGCTCCTAGTGACCTGACGGACGCACCCAAGAAGTTTCAGAGCCCTCGGGCTACGTTTTGTGGAGTTACGGCCAGTTTAATGAGAGGCTAAATACAGGCTTGATTTCCTATGAAAACATGCCCGCGGAAAATCGCGATTTTCCGAAAAAAGGACCCCGAACCCGATTTTGAGATAACCCACTGGGGACGCTCCTAGTGACCTGACGGACGCACCCAAGAAGTTTCAGAGCCCTCGGGCTACGTTTTGTGGAGTTACGGCCAGTTTAATGAGAGGCTAAATACAGGCTTAATTTCCTACGAAAACATGCCCGCGGAAAATCGTGATTTTCCGAAAAAAGGACCCCGAACCCGATTCTGAGATAACCCACTGGGGACGCTCCTAGTGACCTGACGGACGCACCCAAGAAGTTTCAGAGCCCTCGGGCTACGTTTTGTGGAGTTACGGCCAGTTTAATGAGAGGCTAAATACAGGCTTAATTTCCTACGAAAACATGCCCGCGGAAAATCGCGATTTTCCGAAAAAAGGACCCCGAACCCGATTCTGAGATAACCCACTGGGGACGCTCCTAGTGACCTGACGGACGCACCCTAGAAGTTTCAGAGCCCTCGGGCTACGTTTTGTGGAGTTACAGCCAGTTTAATGAGAGGCTAAATATAGGCTTAATTTCCTATTAAAACATGCCCGCAGAAAATCGCGATTTTCCGAAAAAAGGACCCCAAACCCGATTCTGAGATAACCCACTGGGGATGCTCCTAGTGACCTGACGGACACACCCTAGAAGTTTCAGAGCCCTCGGGCTACGTTTTGTGGAGTTACGGCCAGTTTAATGAGAGGCTAAATACAGGCTTAATTTCCTACGAAAACATGCCCGCGGAAATTCGCGATTTTCCGAAAAAAGGACCCCGAACCCGATTCTGAGATAACCCACTGGGGACGCTCCTAGTGACCTGACGGACGCACCCAAGAAGTTTCAGAGCCCTCGGGCTACGTTTTGTGGAGTTACGGCCAGTTTAATGAGAGGCTAAATACAGGCTTGATTTCCTATTAAAACATGCCCGCGGAAAATCGCGATTTTCCGAAAAAAGGACCCCGAACCCGATTCTGAGATAACCCACTGGGGACGCTCCTAGTGACCTGACGGACGCACCCAAGAAGTTTCTGAGCCCTCGGGCTACGTTTTGTGGAGTTACGGCCAGTTTAATGAGAGGCTAAATACAGGCTTAATTTCCTATGAAAACATGCCCGCAGAAAATCGCGATTTTCCGAAAAAAGGACCCCGAACCCGATTTTGAGATAACCCACTGGGGATGCTCCTAGTGACCTGACGGACGCACCCAAGAAGTTTCAGAGCCCTCGGGCTACGTTTTGTGGAGTTACGGCCAGTTTAATGAGAGGCTAAATACAGGCTTAATTTCCTACGAAAACATGCCCGCGGAAAATCGCGATTTTCCGAAAAAAGGACCCCGAACCCGATTCTGAGATAACCCACTGGGGACGCTCCTAGTGACCTGACGGACGCACCCAAGAAGTTTCAGAGCCCTCGGGCTACGTTTTGTGGAGTTATGGCCAGTTTAATGAGAGGCTAAATACAGGCTTAATTTCCTACGAAAACATGCCCGCGGAAAATCGCGATTTTCCGAAAAAAGGACCCCGAACCCGATTCTGAGATAACCCACTGGGGACGCTCTTAGTGACCTGACGGACGCACCCTAGAAGTTTCAGAGCCCTCGGGCTACGTTTTGTGGAGTTACAGCCAGTTTAATGAGAGGCTAAATACAGGTTTAATTTCCTATTAAAACATGCCCGCGGAAAATCGCGATTTTCCGAAAAAAGGACCCCGAACCCGATTCTGAGATAACCCACTGGGGACGCTCCTAGTGACCTGACGGACGCACCCAAGAAGTTTCAGAGCCCTCGGGCTACGTTTTGTGGAGTTACGGCCAGTTTAATGAGAGGCTAAATACAGGCTTAATTTCCTACGAAAACATGCCCGCGGAAATTCGCGATTTTCCGAAAAAAGGACCCCGAACCCGATTCTGAGATAACCCACTGGGGACGCTCCTAGTGACCTGACGGACGCACCCAAGAAGTTTCAGAGCCCTCGGGCTACGTTTTGTGGAGTTACGGCCAGTTTAATGAGAGGCTAAATACAGGCTTAATTTCCTACGAAAACATGCCCGCGGAAATTCGCGATTTTCCGAAAAAAGGACCCCGAACCCGATTCTGAGATAACCCACTGGGGACGCTCCTAGTGACCTGACGGACGCACCCAAGAAGTTTCAGAGCCCTCGGGCTACGTTTTGTGGAGTTACGGCCAGTTTAATGAGAGGCTAAATACAGGCTTGATTTCCTATTAAAACATGCCCGCGGAAAATCGCGATTTTCCGAAAAAAGGACCCCGAACCCGATTCTGAGATAACCCACTGGGGACGCTCCTAGTGACCTGACGGACGCACCCAAGAAGTTTCAGAGCCCTCGGGCTACGTTTTGTGGAGTTACGGCCAGTTTAATGAGAGGCTAAATACAGGCTTGATTTCCTATTAAAACATGCCCGCGGAAAATCGCGATTTTCCGAAAAAAGGACCCCAAACCCGATTCTGAGATAACCCACTGGGGACGCTCCTAGTGACCTGACGGACGCACCCTAGAAGTTTCAGAGCCCTCGGGCTACGTTTTGTGGAGTTACGGCCAGTTTAATGAGAGGCTAAATACAGGCTTAATTTCCTATTAAAACATGCCCGCGGAAAATCGCGATTTTCCGAAAAAAGGACCCCGAACCCGATTCTGAGATAACCCACTGGGGACGCTCCTAGTGACCTGACGGACGCACCCTAGAAGTTTCAGAGCCCTCGGGCTACGTTTTGTGGAGTTACGGCCAGTTTAATGAGAGGCTAAATACAGGCTTAATTTCCTACGAAAACATGCCCGCGGAAAATCGCGATTTTCCGAAAAAAGGACCCCGAACCCGATTCTGAGATAACCCACTGGGGACGCTCCTAGTGACCTGACGGACGCACCCAAGAAGTTTCAGAGCCCTCGGGCTACGTTTTGTGGAGTTACGGCCAGTTTAATGAGAGGCTAAATACAGGCTTAATTTCCTATTAAAACATGCCCGCGGAAAATCGCGATTTTCCGAAAAAAGGACCCCGAACCCGATTATGAGATAACCCACTGGGGACGCTCCTAGTGACCTGACGGACGCACCCTAGAAGTTTCAGAGCCCTCGGGCTACATTTTGTGGAGTTACGGCCAGTTTAATGAGAGGCTAAATACAGGCTTAATTTCCTACGAAAACATGCCCGCGGAAAATCGCGATTTTAAGAAAAAAGGACCCCGAACCCGATTCTGAGATAACCCACTGGGGACGCTCCTAGTGACCTGACGGACGCACCCTAGAAGTTTCAGAGCCCTCGGGCTACGTTTTGTGGAGTTATGGCCAGTTTAATGAGAGGCTAAATACAGGCTTAATTTCCTATTAAAACATGCCCGCGGAAAATCGCGATTTTCCGAAAAAAGGACCCCGAACCCGATTCTGAGATAACCCACTGGGGACGCTCCTAGTGACCTGACGGACGCACCCTAGAAGTTTCAGAGCCCTCGGGCTACGTTTTGTGGAGTTACAGCCAGTTTAATGAGAGGCTAAATACAGGCTTAATTTCCTATTAAAACATGCCCGCGGAAAATCGCGATTTTCCGAAAAAAGGACCCCGAACCCGATTCTGAGATAACCCACTGGGGACGCTCCTAGTGACCTGACAGACGCACCCAAGAGGTTTCAGAGCCCTCGGGCTACGTTTTGTGGAGTTACAGCCAGTTTAATGAGAGGCTAAATACAGGCTTAATTTCCTATTAAAACATGCCCGCGGAAAATCACGATTTTCCGAAAAAAGGACCCCGAACCCGATTATGAGATAACCCACTGGGGACGCTCCTAGTGACCTGACGGACGCACCCAAGAAGTTTCAGAGCCCTCGGGCTACGTTTTGTGGAGTTACGGCCAGTTTAATGAGAGGCTAAATACAGGCTTAATTTCCTACAAAGACATGCCCGCGGAAAATCGCGATATTCCGAAAAAAGGACCCCGAACCCGATTCTGAGATAACCCACTGGGGACGCTCCTAGTGACCTGACGGACGCACCCAAGAAGTTTCAGAGCCCTCGGGCTACGTTTTGTGGAGTTACGGCCAGTTTAATGAGAGGCTAAATACAGGCTTAATTTCCTACGAAAACATGCCCGCGGAAAATCGCGATTTTAAGAAAAAAGGACCCCGAACCAGATTCTGAGATAACCCACTGGGGACGCTCCTAGTGACCTGACGGACGCACCCTAGAAGTTTCAGAGCCCTCGGGCTACGTTTTGTGGAGTTACGGCCAGTTTAATGAGAGGCTAAATACAGGCTTAATTTCCTATTAAAACATGCCCGCGGAAAATCGCGATTTTCCGAAAAAAGGACCCCGAACCCGATTCTGAGATAACCCACTGGGGACGCTCCTAGTGACCTGACGGACGCACCCTAGAAGTTTCAGAGCCCTCGGGCTACGTTTTGTGGAGTTACAGCCAGTTTAATGAGAGGCTAAATACAGGCTTAATTTCCTATTAAAACATGCCCGCGGAAAATCGCGATTTTCCGAAAAAAGGACCCCGAACCCGATTCTGAGATAACCCACTGGGGACGCTCCTAGTGACCTGACGGACGCACCCTAGAAGTTTCAGAGCCCTCGGGCTACATTTTGTGGAGTGACGGCCAGTTTAATGAGAGGCTAAATACAGGCTTAATTTCCTATTAAAACATGCCCGCGGAAAATCACGATTTTCCGAAAAAAAGGACCCCGAACCCGATTATGAGATAACCCACTGGGGACGCTCCTGGTGACCTGACGGACGCACCCAAGAAGTTTCAGAGCCCTCGGGCTACGTTTTGTGGAGTTACGGCCAGTTTAATGAGAGGCTAAATACAGGCTTAATTTCCTACGAAAACATGCCCGCGGAAAATCGCGATTTTCCGAAAAATGGACCCCGAACCCGATTATGAGATAACCCACTGGGGACGCTCCTAGTGACCTGACGGACGCACCCAAGAAGTTTCAGAGCCCTCGGGCTACGTTTTGTGGAGTTACGGCCAGTTTAATGAGAGGCTAAATACAGGCTTAATTTCCTACGAAAACATGCCCGCGGAAAATCGAGATTTTAAGAAAAAAGGACCCCGAACCCGATTCTGAGATAACCCACTGGGGACGCTCCTAGTGACCTGACGGACGCACCCTAGAAGTTTCAGAGCCCTCGGGCTACGTTTTGTGGAGTTACAGCCAGTTTAATGAGAGGCTAAATACAGGCTTAATTTCCTATTAAACATGCCCGCGGAAAATCGCGATTTTCCGAAAAAAGGACCCCGAACCCGATTCTGAGATAACCCACTGGGGACGCTCCTAGTGACCTGACAGACGCACCCAAGAGGTTTCAGAGCCCTCGGGCTACGTTTTGTGGAGTTACAGCCAGTTTAATGAGAGGCTAAATACAGGCTTAATTTCCTATGAAAACATGCCCGCGGAAAATCACGATTTTCCGAAAAAAGGACCCCGAACCCGATTATGAGATAACCCACTGGGGACGCTCCTAGTGACCTGACGGACGCACCCAAGAAGTTTCAGAGCCCTCGGGCTACGTTTTGTGGAGTTACGGCCAGTTTAATGAGAGGCTAAATACAGGCTTAATTTCCTACAAAGACATGCCCGCGGAAAATCGCGATATTCCGAAAAAAGGACCCCGAACCCGATTCTGAGATAACCCACTGGGGACGCTCCTAGTGACCTGACGGACGCACCCAAGAAGTTTCAGAGCCCTCGGGCTACGTTTTGTGGAGTTACGGCCAGTTTAATGAGAGGCTAAATACAGGCTTAATTTCCTACGAAAACATGCCCGCGGAAAATCGCGATTTTAAGAAAAAAGGACCCCGAACCAGATTCTGAGATAACCCACTGGGGACGCTCCTAGTGACCTGACGGACGCACCCTAGAAGTTTCAGAGCCCTCGGGCTACGTTTTGTGGAGTTACGGCCAGTTTAATGAGAGGCTAAATACAGGCTTAATTTCCTATTAAAACATGCCCGCGGAAAATCGCGATATTCCGAAAAAAGGACCCCGAACCCGATTCTGAGATAACCCACTGGGGACGCTCCTAGTGACCTGACGGACGCACCCAAGAAGTTTCAGAGCCCTCGGGCTACGTTTTGTGGAGTTACGGCCAGTTTAATGAGAGGCTAAATACAGGCTTAATTTCCTATGAAAACATGCCTGCGGAAAATCGCGATTTTCCGAAAAAAGGACCCCCAACCCGATTCTGAGATAACCCACTGGGGACGCTCCTAGTTACCTGACGGACGCACCCTAGAAGTTTCAGAGCCCTCGGGCTACGTTTTGTGGAGTTACAGCCAGTTTAATGAGAGGCTAAATATAGGCTTAATTTCCTATTAAAACATGCCCGCGGAAAATCGCGATTTTCCGAAAAAAGGACCCCGAACCCGATTCTGAGATAACCCACTGGGGACGCTCCTGGTGACCTGACGGACGCACCCAAGAAGTTTCAGAGCCCTCGGGCTACGTTTTGTGGAGTTACGGCCAGTTTAATGAGAGGCTAAATACAGGCTTAATTTCCTACGAAACATGCCCGCGGAAATTCGTGATTTTCCGAAAAAAGGACCCCGAACCCGATTCTGAGATAACCCACTGGGGACGCTCCTAGTGACCTGACGGACGCACCCAAGAAGTTTCAGAGCCCTCGGGCTACGTTTTGTGGAGTTACGGCCAGTTTAATGAGAGGCTAAATACAGGCTTGATTTCCTACGAAAACATGCCCGCGGAAAATCGCGATTTTCCGAAAAAAGGACCCCGAACCCGATTCTGAGATAACCCACTGGGGACGCTCCTAGTGACCTGACGGACGCACCCTAGAAGTTTCAGAGCCCTCGGGCTACGTTTTGTGGAGTTACAGCCAGTTTAATGAGAGGCTAAATATAGGCTTAATTTCCTACGAAAACATGCCCGCGGAAAATTGCGATTTTCCGAAAAAAGGACCCCGAACCCGATTCTGAGATAACCCACTGGGGACGCTCCTGGTGACCTGACGGACGCACCCAAGAAGTTTCAGAGCCCTCGGGCTACGTTTTGTGGAGTTACGGCCAGTTTAATGAGAGGCTAAATACAGGCTTAATTTCCTACGAAAACATGCCCGCGGAAATTCGTGATTTTCCGAAAAAAGGACCCCGAACCCAATTCTGAGATAACCCACTGGGGACGCTCCTAGTGACCTGACGGACGCACCCAAGAAGTTTCAGAGCCCTCGGGCTACGTTTTGTGGAGTTACGGCCAGTTTAATGAGAGGCTAAATACAGGCTTGATTTCCTATGAAAACATGCCCGCGGAAAATCGCGATTTTCCGAAAAAAGGACCCCGAACCCGATTCTGAGATAACCCACTGGGGACGCTCCTGGTGACCTGACGGACGCACCCAAGAAGTTTCAGAGCCCTCGGGCTACGTTTTGTGGAGTTACGGCCAGTTTAATGAGAGGCTAAATACAGGCTTAATTTCCTACGAAAACATGCCCGCGGAAATTCGTGATTTTCCGAAAAAAGGACCCCGAACCCGATTCTGAGATAACCCACTGGGGACGCTCCTAGTGACCTGACGGACGCACCCAAGAAGTTTCAGAGCCCTCGGGCTACGTTTTGTGGAGTTACAGCCAGTTTAATGAGAGGCTAAATATAGGCTTAATTTCCTATTAAAACATGCCCGCGGAAAATCGCGATTTTCCGAAAAAAGGACCCCGAACCCGATTCTGAGATAACCCACTGGGGACGCTCCTGGTGACCTGACGGACGCACCCAAGAAGTTTCAGAGCCCTCGGGCTACGTTTTGTGGAGTTACGGCCAGTTTAATGAGAGGCTAAATACAGGCTTAATTTCCTACGAAACATGCCCGCGGAAATTCGTGATTTTCCGAAAAAAGGACCCCGAACCCGATTCTGAGATAACCCACTGGGGACGTTCCTAGTGACCTGACGGACGCACCCAAGAAGTTTCAGAGCCCTCGGGCTACGTTTTGTGGAGTTACGGCCAGTTTAATGAGAGGCTAAATACAGGCTTGATTTCCTACGAAAACATGCCCGCGGAAAATCGCGATTTTCCGAAAAAAGGACCCCGAACCCGATTCTGAGATAACCCACTGGGGACGCTCCTAGTGACCTGACGGACGCACCCTAGAAGTTTCAGAGCCCTCGGGCTACGTTTTGTGGAGTTACAGCCAGTTTAATGAGAGGCTAAATATAGGCTTAATTTCCTACGAAAACATGCCCGCGGAAAATTGCGATTTTCCGAAAAAAGGACCCCGAACCCGATTCTGAGATAACCCACTGGGGACGCTCCTGGTGACCTGACGGACGCACCCAAGAAGTTTCAGAGCCCTCGGGCTACGTTTTGTGGAGTTACGGCCAGTTTAATGAGAGGCTAAATACAGGCTTAATTTCCTACGAAAACATGCCCGCGGAAATTCGTGATTTTCCGAAAAAAGGACCCCGAACCCAATTCTGAGATAACCCACTGGGGACGCTCCTAGTGACCTGACGGACGCACCCAAGAAGTTTCAGAGCCCTCGGGCTACGTTTTGTGGAGTTACGGCCAGTTTAATGAGAGGCTAAATACAGGCTTGATTTCCTATGAAAACATGCCCGCGGAAAATCGCGATTTTCCGAAAAAAGGACCCCGAACCCGATTTTGAGATAACCCACTGGGGACGCTCCTAGTGACCTGACGGACGCACCCAAGAAGTTTCAGAGCCCTCGGGCTACGTTTTGTGGAGTTACGGCCAGTTTAATGAGAGGCTAAATACAGGCTTAATTTCCTACGAAAACATGCCCGCGGAAAATCGTGATTTTCCGAAAAAAGGACCCCGAACCCGATTCTGAGATAACCCACTGGGGACGCTCCTAGTGACCTGACGGACGCACCCAAGAAGTTTCAGAGCCCTCGGGCTACGTTTTGTGGAGTTACGGCCAGTTTAATGAGAGGCTAAATACAGGCTTAATTTCCTACGAAAACATGCCCGCGGAAAATCGCGATTTTCCGAAAAAAGGACCCCGAACCCGATTCTGAGATAACCCACTGGGGACGCTCCTAGTGACCTGACGGACGCACCCTAGAAGTTTCAGAGCCCTCGGGCTACGTTTTGTGGAGTTACAGCCAGTTTAATGAGAGGCTAAATATAGGCTTAATTTCCTATTAAAACATGCCCGCAGAAAATCGCGATTTTCCGAAAAAAGGACCCCAAACCCGATTCTGAGATAACCCACTGGGGATGCTCCTAGTGACCTGACGGACACACCCTAGAAGTTTCAGAGCCCTCGGGCTACGTTTTGTGGAGTTACGGCCAGTTTAATGAGAGGCTAAATACAGGCTTAATTTCCTACGAAAACATGCCCGCGGAAATTCGCGATTTTCCGAAAAAAGGACCCCGAACCCGATTCTGAGATAACCCACTGGGGACGCTCCTAGTGACCTGACGGACGCACCCAAGAAGTTTCAGAGCCCTCGGGCTACGTTTTGTGGAGTTACGGCCAGTTTAATGAGAGGCTAAATACAGGCTTGATTTCCTATTAAAACATGCCCGCGGAAAATCGCGATTTTCCGAAAAAAGGACCCCGAACCCGATTCTGAGATAACCCACTGGGGACGCTCCTAGTGACCTGACGGACGCACCCAAGAAGTTTCTGAGCCCTCGGGCTACGTTTTGTGGAGTTACGGCCAGTTTAATGAGAGGCTAAATACAGGCTTAATTTCCTATGAAAACATGCCCGCGGAAAATCGCGATTTTCCGAAAAAAGGACCCCGAACCCGATTCTGAGATAACCCACTGGGGACGCTCCTAGTGACCTGACGGACGCACCCAAGAAGTTTCAGAGCCCTCGGGCTACGTTTTGTGGAGTTACGGCCAGTTTAATGAGAGGCTAAATACAGGCTTAATTTCCTACGAAAACATGCCCGCGGAAATTCGCGATTTTCCGAAAAAAGGACCCCGAACCCGATTCTGAGATAACCCACTGGGGACGCTCCTAGTGACCTGACGGACGCACCCAAGAAGTTTCAGAGCCCTCGGGCTACGTTTTGTGGAGTTACGGCCAGTTTAATGAGAGGCTAAATACAGGCTTAATTTCCTACGAAAACATGCCTGCGGAAATTCGCGATTTTCCGAAAAAAGGACCCCGAACCCGATTCTGAGATAACCCACTGGGGACGCTCCTAGTGACCTGACGGACGCACCCAAGAAGTTTCAGAGCCCTCGGGCTACGTTTTGTGGAGTTACGGCCAGTTTAATGAGAGGCTAAATACAGGCTTGATTTCCTATTAAAACATGCCCGCGGAAAATCGCGATTTTCCGAAAAAAGGACCCCGAACCCGATTCTGAGATAACCCACTGGGGACGCTCCTAGTGACCTGACGGACGCACCCAAGAAGTTTCAGAGCCCTCGGGCTACGTTTTGTGGAGTTACGGCCAGTTTAATGAGAGGCTAAATACAGGCTTGATTTCCTATCAAAACATGCCCGCGGAAAATCGCGATTTTCCGAAAAAAGGACCCCGAACCCGATTCTGAGATAACCCACTGGGGACGCTCCTAGTGACCTGACGGACGCACCCAAGAAGTTTCAGAGCCCTCGGGCTACGTTTTGTGGAGTTACGGCCAGTTTAATGAGAGGCTAAATACAGGCTTAATTTCCTACGAAAACATGCCCGCGGAAATTCGCGATTTTCCGAAAAAAGGACCCCGAACCCGATTCTGAGATAACCCACTGGGGACGCTCCTAGTGACCTGACGGACGCACCCAAGAAGTTTCAGAGCCCTCGGGCTACGTTTTGTGGAGTTACGGCCAGTTTAATGAGAGGCTAAATACAGGCTTGATTTCCTATTAAAACATGCCCGCGGAAAATCGCGATTTTCCGAAAAAAGGACCCCGAACCCGATTCTGAGATAACCCACTGGGGACGCTCCTAGTGACCTGACGGACGCACCCAAGAAGTTTCTGAGCCCTCGGGCTACGTTTTGTGGAGTTACGGCCAGTTTAATGAGAGGCTAAATACAGGCTTAATTTCCTATGAAAACATGCCCGCAGAAAATCGCGATTTTCCGAAAAAAGGACCCCGAACCCGATTTTGAGATAACCCACTGGGGACGCTCCTAGTGACCTGACGGACGCACCCAAGAAGTTTCAGAGCCCTCGGGCTACGTTTTGTGGAGTTACGGCCAGTTTAATGAGAGGCTAAATACAGGCTTAATTTCCTACGAAAACATGCCCGCGGAAAATCGCGATTTTCCGAAAAAAGGACCCCGAACCCGATTCTGAGATAACCCACTGGGGACGCTCCTAGTGACCTGACGGACGCACCCAAGAAGTTTCAGAGCCCTCGGGCTACGTTTTGTGGAGTTATGGCCAGTTTAATGAGAGGCTAAATAAAGGCTTAATTTCCTACGAAAACATGCCCGCGGAAAATTGCGATTTTCCGAAAAAAGGACCCCGAACCCGATTCTGAGATAACCCACTGGGGACGCTCTTAGTGACCTGACGGACGCACCCTAGAAGTTTCAGAGCCCTCGGGCTACGTTTTGTGGAGTTACAGCCAGTTTAATGAGAGGCTAAATACAGGTTTAATTTCCTATTAAAACATGCCCGCGGAAACTCGCGATTTTCCGAAAAAAGGACCCCGAACCCGATTCTGAGATAACCCACTGGGGACGCTCCTAGTGACCTGACGGACGCACCCAAGAAGTTTCAGAGCCCTCGGGCTACGTTTTGTGGAGTTACGGCCAGTTTAATGAGAGGCTAAATACAGGCTTAATTTCCTACGAAACATGCCCCCGGAAAATCGCGATTTTCCGAAAAAAGGACCCCGAACCCGATTCTGAGATAACCCACTGGGGACGCTCCTAGTGACCTGACGGACGCACCCAAGAAGTTTCAGAGCCCTCGGGCTACGTTTTGTGGAGTTACGGCCAGTTTAATGAGAGGCTAAATACAGGCTTAATTTCCTACGAAACATGCCCCCGGAAAATCGCGATTTTCCGAAAAAAGGACCCCGAACCCGATTCTGAGATAACCCACTGGGGACGCTCCTAGTGACCTGACGGACGCACCCAAGAAGTTTCAGAGCCCTCGGGCTACGTTTTGTGGAGTTACGGCCAGTTTAATGAGAGGCTAAATACAGGCTTAATTTCCTATGAAAACATGCCCGCGGAAAATCGCGATTTTCCGAAAAAAGGACCCCGAACCCGATTCTGAGATAACCCACTGGGGACGCTCCTAGTGACCTGACGGACGCACCCTAGAAGTTTCAGAGCCCTCGGGCTACGTTTTGTGGAGTTACGGCCAGTTTAATGAGAGGCTAAATACAGGCTTGATTTCCTATTAAAACATGCCCGCGGAAAATCGCGATTTTCCGAAAAAAGGACCCCGAACCCGATTCTGAGATAACCCACTGGGGACGCTCCTAGTGACCTGACGGACGCACCCAAGAAGTTTCAGAGCCCTCGGGCTACGTTTTGTGGAGTTACGGCCAGTTTAATGAGAGGCTAAATACAGGCTTAATTTCCTACGAAAACATGCCCGCGGAAATTCGCGATTTTCCGAAAAAAGGACCCCGAACCCGATTCTGAGATAACCCACTGGGGACGCTCCTAGTGACCTGACGGACGCACCCAAGAAGTTTCAGAGCCCTCGGGCTACGTTTTGTGGAGTTACGGCCAGTTTAATGAGAGGCTAAATACAGGCTTGATTTCCTATTAAAACATGCCCGCGGAAAATCGCGATTTTCCGAAAAAAGGACCCCGAACCCGATTCTGAGATAACCCACTGGGGACGCTCCTAGTGACCTGACGGACGCACCCAAGAAGTTTCTGAGCCCTCGGGCTACGTTTTGTGGAGTTACGGCCAGTTTAATGAGAGGCTAAATACAGGCTTAATTTCCTATGAAAACATGCCCGCAGAAAATCGCGATTTTCCGAAAAAAGGACCCCGAACCCGATTTTGAGATAACCCACTGGGGACGCTCCTAGTGACCTGAGGGACGCACCCAAGAAGTTTCAGAGCCCTCGGGCTACGTTTTGTGGAGTTACGGCCAGTTTAATGAGAGGCTAAATACAGGCTTAATTTCCTACGAAAACATGCCCGCGGAAAATCGCGATTTTCCGAAAAAAGGACCCCGAACCCGATTCTGAGATAACCCACTGGGGACGCTCCTAGTGACCTGACGGACGCACCCAAGAAGTTTCAGAGCCCTCGGGCTACGTTTTGTGGAGTTATGGCCAGTTTAATGAGAGGCTAAATAAAGGCTTAATTTCCTACGAAAACATGCCCGCGGAAAATTGCGATTTTCCGAAAAAAGGACCCCGAACCCGATTCTGAGATAACCCACTGGGGACGCTCTTAGTGACCTGACGGACGCACCCTAGAAGTTTCAGAGCCCTCGGGCTACGTTTTGTGGAGTTACGGCCAGTTTAATGAGAGGCTAAATACAGGCTTAATTTCCTATTAAAACATGCCCGCGGAAAATCGTGATTTTCCGAAAAAAGGACCCCGAACCCGATTATGAGATAACCCACTGGGGACGCTCCTAGTGACCTGACGGACGCACCCTAGAAGTTTCAGAGCCCTCGGGCTACATTTTGTGGAGTTACGGCCAGTTTAATGAGAGGCTAAATACAGGCTTAATTTCCTACGAAAACATGCCCGCGGAAAATCGCGATTTTAAGAAAAAAGGACCCCGAACCCGATTCTGAGATAACCCACTGGGGACGCTCCTAGTGACCTGACGGACGCACCCTAGAAGTTTCAGAGCCCTCGGGCTACGTTTTGTGGAGTTATGGCCAGTTTAATGAGAGGCTAAATACAGGCTTAATTTCCTATTAAAACATGCCCGCGGAAAATCGCGATTTTCCGAAAAAAGGACCCCGAACCCGATTCTGAGATAACCCACTGGGGACGCTCCTAGTGACCTGACGGACGCACCCTAGAAGTTTCAGAGCCCTCGGGCTACGTTTTGTGGAGTTACAGCCAGTTTAATGAGAGGCTAAATACAGGCTTAATTTCCTATTAAAACATGCCCGCGGAAAATCGCGATTTTCCGAAAAAAGGACCCCGAACCCGATTCTGAGATAACCCACTGGGGACGCTCCTAGTGACCTGACAGACGCACCCAAGAGGTTTCAGAGCCCTCGGGCTACGTTTTGTGGAGTTACAGCCAGTTTAATGAGAGGCTAAATACAGGCTTAATTTCCTATTAAAACATGCCCGCGGAAAATCACGATTTTCCGAAAAAAGGACCCCGAACCCGATTATGAGATAACCCACTGGGGACGCTCCTAGTGACCTGACGGACGCACCCAAGAAGTTTCAGAGCCCTCGGGCTACGTTTTGTGGAGTTACGGCCAGTTTAATGAGAGGCTAAATACAGGCTTAATTTCCTACGAAAACATGCCCGCGGAAAATCGCGATTTTCCGAAAAAAGGACCCCGAACCCGATTCTGAGATAACCCACTGGGGACGCTCCTAGTGACCTGACGGACGCACCCAAGAAGTTTCAGAGCCCTCGGGCTACGTTTTGTGGAGTTACGGCCAGTTTAATGAGAGGCTAAATACAGGCTAAATTTCCTATGAAAACATGCCCGCGGAAAATCGCGATTTTCCGAAAAAAGGACCCCGAACCCGATTCTGAGATAACCCACTGGGGACGCTCCTAGTGACCTGACGGACGCACCCTAGAAGTTTCAGAGCCCTCGGGCTACGTTTTGTGGAGTTACGGCCAGTTTAATGAGAGGCTAAATACAGGCTTGATTTCCTATTAAAAACATGCCCGCGGAAAATCACGATTTTCCGAAAAAAGGACCCCGAACCCGATTCTGAGATAACCCACTGGGGACGCTCCTAGTGACCTGACGGACGCACCCTAGAAGTTTCAGAGCCCTCGGGCTACATTTTGTGGAGTTACGGCCAGTTTAATGAGAGGCTAAATACAGGCTTAATTTCCTACGAAAACATGCCCGCGGAAAATCGTGATTTTCCGAAAAAAGGACCCCGAACCCAATTCTGAGATCACCCACTGGGGACGCTCCTAGTGACCTGACGGACGCACCCAAGAAGTTTCAGAGCCCTCGGGCTACGTTTTGTGGAGTTACGGCCAGTTTAATGAGAGGCTAAATACAGGCTTAATTTCCTACGAAAACATGCCCGCGGAAAATCGCGATTTTCCGAAAAAAGGACCCCGAACCCGATTCTGAGATAACCCACTGGGGACGCTCCTAGTGACCTGACGGACGCACCCTAGAAGTTTCAGAGCCCTCGGGCTACGTTTTGTGGAGTTACAGCCAGTTTAATGAGAGGCTAAATATAGGCTTAATTTCCTATTAAAACATGCCCGCAGAAAATCGCGATTTTCCGAAAAAAGGACCCCAAACCCGATTCTGAGATAACCCACTGGGGATGCTCCTAGTGACCTGACGGACACACCCTAGAAGATTCAGAGCCCTCGGGCTACGTTTTGTGGAGTTACGGCCAGTTTAATGAGAGGCTAAATACAGGCTTAATTTCCTATGATACATGCCCGCGGAAAATCGCGATTTTCCGAAAAAAGGACCCCGAACCCGATTCTGAGATAACCCACTGGGGACACTCCTAGTGACCTGATGGACGCACCCAAGAAGTTTCAGAGCCCTCGGGCTACGTTTTGTGGAGTTACGGCCAGTTTAATGAGAGGCTAAATACAGGCTTAATTTCCTACGAAAACATGCCCGCGGAAAATCGCGATTTTCCGAAAAAAGGACCCCGAACCCGATTCTGAGATAACCCACTGGGGACGCTCCTAGTGACCTGACGGACGCACCCAAGAAGTTTCAGAGCCCTCGGGCTACGTTTTGTGGAGTTACGGCCAGTTTAATGAGAGGCTAAATACAGGCTAAATTTCCTATGAAAACATGCCCGCGGAAAATCGCGATTTTCCGAAAAAAGGACCCCGAACCCGATTCTGAGATAACCCACTGGGGACGCTCCTAGTGACCTGACGGACGCACCCTAGAAGTTTCAGAGCCCTCGGGCTACGTTTTGTGGAGTTACAGCCAGTTTAATGAGAGGCTAAATATAGGCTTAATTTCCTATTAAAACATGCCCGCGGAAAATCGCGATTTTCCGAAAAAAGTACCCCGAACCCAATTCTGAGATAACCCACTGGGGACGCTCCTGGTGACCTGACGGACGCACCCAAGAAGTTTCAGAGCCCTCGGGCTACGTTTTGTGGAGTTACGGCCAGTTTAATGAGAGGCTAAATACAGGCTTGATTTCCTATTAAAAACATGCCCGCGGAAAATCACGATTTTCCGAAAAAAGGACCCCGAACCCGATTCTGAGATAACCCACTGGGGACGCTCCTAGTGACCTGACGGACGCACCCAAGAAGTTTCAGAGCCCTCGGGCTACGTTTTGTGGAGTTACAGCCAGTTTAATGAGAGGCTAAATATAGGCTTAATTTCCTATTAAAACATGCCCGCGGAAAATCGCGATTTTCCGAAAAAAGGACCCCGAACCCGATTCTGAGATAACCCACTGGGGACGCTCCTGGTGACCTGACGGACGCACCCAAGAAGTTTCAGAGCCCTCGGGCTACGTTTTGTGGAGTTACGGCCAGTTTAATGAGAGGCTAAATACAGGCTTAATTTCCTACGAAACATGCCCGCGGAAATTCGTGATTTTCCGAAAAAAGGACCCCGAACCCGATTCTGAGATAACCCACTGGGGACGCTCCTAGTGACCTGACGGACGCACCCAAGAAGTTTCAGAGCCCTCGGGCTACGTTTTGTGGAGTTACGGCCAGTTTAATGAGAGGCTAAATACAGGCTTGATTTCCTACGAAAACATGCCCGCGGAAAATCGCGATTTTCCGAAAAAAGGACCCCGAACCCGATTCTGAGATAACCCACTGGGGACGCTCCTAGTGACCTGACGGACGCACCCTAGAAGTTTCAGAGCCCTCGGGCTACGTTTTGTGGAGTTACAGCCAGTTTAATGAGAGGCTAAATATAGGCTTAATTTCCTACGAAAACATGCCCGCGGAAAATTGCGATTTTCCGAAAAAAGGACCCCGAACCCGATTCTGAGATAACCCACTGGGGACGCTCCTGGTGACCTGACGGACGCACCCAAGAAGTTTCAGAGCCCTCGGGCTACGTTTTGTGGAGTTACGGCCAGTTTAATGAGAGGCTAAATACAGGCTTAATTTCCTACGAAAACATGCCCGCGGAAATTCGTGATTTTCCGAAAAAAGGACCCTGAACCCAATTCTGAGATAACCCACTGGGGACGCTCCTAGTGACCTGACGGACGCACCCAAGAAGTTTCAGAGCCCTCGGGCTACGTTTTGTGGAGTTACGGCCAGTTTAATGAGAGGCTAAATACAGGCTTGATTTCCTATGAAAACATGCCCGCGGAAAATCGAGATTTTCCGAAAAAAGGACCCCGAACCCGATTCTGAGATAACCCACTGGGGACGCTCCTAGTGACCTGACGGACGCACCCAAGAAGTTTCAGAGCCCTCGGGCTACGTTTTGTGGAGTTACGGCCAGTTTAATGAGAGGCTAAATACAGGCTTAATTTCCTACGAAAACATGCCCGCGGAAAATCGTGATTTTCCGAAAAAAGGACCCCGAACCCGATTCTGAGATAACCCACTGGGGACGCTCCTAGTGACCTGACGGACGCACCCAAGAAGTTTCAGAGCCCTCGGGCTACGTTTTGTGGAGTTACGGCCAGTTTAATGAGAGGCTAAATACAGGCTTAATTTCCTACGAAAACATGCCCGCGGAAAATCGCGATTTTCCGAAAAAAGGACCCCGAACCCGATTCTGAGATAACCCACTGGGGACGCTCCTAGTGACCTGACGGACGCACCCTAGAAGTTTCAGAGCCCTCGGGCTACGTTTTGTGGAGTTACAGCCAGTTTAATGAGAGGCTAAATATAGGCTTAATTTCCTATTAAAACATGCCCGCAGAAAATCGCGATTTTCCGAAAAAAGGACCCCAAACCCGATTCTGAGATAACCCACTGGGGATGCTCCTAGTGACCTGACGGACACACCCTAGAAGATTCAGAGCCCTCGGGCTACGTTTTGTGGAGTTACGGCCAGTTTAATGAGAGGCTAAATACAGGCTTGATTTCCTATGATACATGCCCGCGGAAAATCGCGATTTTCCGAAAAAAGGACCCCGAACCCGATTCTGAGATAACCCACTGGGGACACTCCTAGTGACCTGATGGACGCACCCAAGAAGTTTCAGAGCCCTCGGGCTACGTTTTGTGGAGTTACGGCCAGTTTAATGAGAGGCTAAATACAGGCTTAATTTCCTACGAAAACATGCCCGCGGAAAATCGCGATTTTCCGAAAAAAGGACCCCGAACCCGATTCTGAGATAACCCACTGGGGACGCTCCTAGTGACCTGACGGACGCACCCAAGAAGTTTCAGAGCCCTCGGGCTACGTTTTGTGGAGTTACGGCCAGTTTAATGAGAGGCTAAATACAGGCTAAATTTCCTATGAAAACATGCCCGCGGAAAATCGCGATTTTCCGAAAAAAGGACCCCGAACCCGATTCTGAGATAACCCACTGGGGACGCTCCTAGTGACCTGACGGACGCACCCTAGAAGTTTCAGAGCCCTCGGGCGACGTTTTGTGGAGTTACAGCCAGTTTAATGAGAGGCTAAATATAGGCTTAATTTCCTATTAAAACATGCCCGCGGAAAATCGCGATTTTCCGAAAAAAGGACCCCGAACCCGATTCTGAGATAACCCACTGGGGACGCTCCTGGTGACCTGACGGACGCACCCAAGAAGTTTCAGAGCCCTCGGGCTACGTTTTGTGGAGTTACGGCCAGTTTAATGAGAGGCTAAATACAGGCTTAATTTCCTACGAAAACATGCCCGCGGAAATTCGTGATTTTCCGAAAAAAGGACCCCGAACCCGATTCTGAGATAACCCACTGGGGACGCTCCTAGTGACCTGACGGACGCACCCAAGAAGTTTCAGAGCCCTCGGGCTACGTTTTGTGGAGTTACGGCCAGTTTAATGAGAGGCTAAATACAGGCTTGATATTCATGAAAACATGCCCGCGGAAAATCGCGATTTTCCGAAAAAAGGACCCCGAACCCGATTCTGAGATAACCCACTGGGGACGCTCCTAGTGACCTGACGGACGCACCCAAGAAGTTTCAGAGCCCTCGGGCTACGTTTTGTGGAGTTACGGCCAGTTTAATGAGAGGCTAAATACAGGCTTAATTTCCTACGAAAACATGCCCGCGGAAAATCGCGATATTCCGAAAAAAGGACCCCGAACCCGATTCTGAGATAACCCACTGGGGACGCTCCTAGTGACCTGACGGACGCACCCTAGAAGTTTCAGAGCCCTCAGGCTACGTTTTGTGGAGTTACAGCCAGTTTAATGAGAGGCTAAATATAGGCTTAATTTCCTATTAAAACATGCCCGCGGAAAATCGCGATTTTCCGAAAAAAGGACCCCGAACCCGATTCTGAGATAACCCACTGGGGACGCTCCTAGTGACCTGACGGACGCACCCAAGAAGTTTCAGGGCCCTCGGGCTACGTTTTGTGGAGTTACGGCCAGTTTAATGAGAGGCTAAATACAGGTTTAATTTCCTACGAAAACATGCCCGCGGAAAATCGAGATTTTAAGAAAAAAGGACCCCGAACCCGATTCTGAGATAACCCACTGGGGACGCTCCTAGTGACCTGACGGACGCACCCAAGAAGTTTCAGAGCCCTCGGGCTACGTTTTGTGGAGTTACGGCCAGTTTAATGAGAGGCTAAATACAGGCTTAATTTCCTACGAAAACATGCCCGCGGAAAATCGCGATATTCCGAAAAAAGGACCCCGAACCCGATTCTGAGATAACCCACTGGGGACGCTCCTAGTGACCTGACGGACGCACCCTAGAAGTTTCAGAGCCCTCAGGCTACGTTTTGTGGAGTTACAGCCAGTTTAATGAGAGGCTAAATATAGGCTTAATTTCCTATTAAAACATGCCCGCGGAAAATCGCGATTTTCCGAAAAAAGGACCCCGAACCCGATTCTGAGATAACCCACTGGGGACGCTCCTAGTGACCTGACGGACGCACCCAAGAAGTTTCAGGGCCCTCGGGCTACGTTTTGTGGAGTTACGGCCAGTTTAATGAGAGGCTAAATACAGGTTTAATTTCCTACGAAAACATGCCCGCGGAAAATCGAGATTTTAAGAAAAAAGGACCCCGAACCCGATTCTGAGATAACCCACTGGGGACGCTCCTAGTGACCTGACGGACGCACCCAAGAAGTTTCAGAGCCCTCGGGCTACGTTTTGTGGAGTTATGGCCAGTTTAATGAGAGGCTAAATACAGGCTTAATTTCCTATTAAAACATGCCCGCAGAAAATCGCGATTTTCCGAAAAAAGGACCCCGAACCCGATTCTGAGATAACCCACTGGGGACGCTCCTAGTGACCTGACGGACGCACCCTAGAAGTTTCAGAGCCCTCGGGCTACGTTTTGTGGAGTTAGGGCCAGTTTAATGAGAGGCTAAATACAGGCTTAATTTCCTATTAAAACATGCCCGCGGAAAATCGCGATTTTCCGAAAAAAGGACCCCGAACCCGATTCTGAGATAACCCACTGGGGACGCTCCTAGTGACCTGACGGACGCACCCTAGAAGTTTCAGAGCCCTCGGGCTACATTTTGTGGAGTTACAGCCAGTTTAATGAGAGGCTAAATACAGGCTTAATTTCCTATTAAAACATGCCCGCGGAAAATCGCAATTTTCCGAAAAAAGGACCCCAAACCCGATTCTGAGATAACCCACTGGGGACGCTCCTAGTGACCTGACGGACGCACCCAAGAAGTTTCAGAGCCCTCGGGCTACGTTTTGTGGAGTTACGGCCAGTTTAATGAGAGGCTAAATACAGGCTTAATTTCCTACAAAAACATGCCCGCGGAAAATCGCGATTTTCCGACAAAAGGACCCCGAACCCGATTCTGAGATAACCCACTGGGGACGCTCCTAGTGACCTGACGGACGCACCCTAGAAGTTTCAGAGCCCTCGGGCTACGTTTTGTGGAGTTACGGCCAGTTTAATGAGTGGCTAAATACAGGCTTAATTTCCTATTAAAACATGCCCGCGGAAAATCGCGATTTTCCGAAAAAAGGACCCCGAACCCGATTTTGAGATAACCAACTGGGGACGCTCCTAGTGACCTGACGGACGCACCCAAGAAGTTTCAGAGCCCTCGGGCTACGTTTTGTGGAGTTAGGGCCAGTTTAATGAGAGGCTAAATACAGGCTTAATTTCCTACGAAAACATGCCCGCGGAAAATAGCGATTTTCCGAAAAAAGGACCCCGAACCCGATTCTGAGATAACCCACTGGGGACGCTCCTAGTGACCTGACGGACGCACCCTAGAAGTTTCAGAGCCCTCGGGCTACGTTTTGTGGAGTTACAGCCAGTTTAATGAGAGGCTAAATACAGGCTTAATTTCCTATTAAAACATGCCCGCGGAAAATCGCGATTTTCCGAAAAAAGGACCCCGAACCCGATTCTGAGATAACGAACTGGGGACGCTCCTAGTGACCTGACGGACGCACCCAAGAAGTTTCAGAGCCCTCGGGCTACGTTTTGTGGAGTTACGGCCAGTTTAATGAGAGGCTAAATACAGGCTTAATTTCCTACAAAAACATGCCCGCGGAAAATCGCGATATTCCGAAAAAAGGACCCCGAACCCGATTCTGAGATAACCCACTGGGGACGCTCCTAGTGACCTGACGGACGGACCCTAGAAGTTTCAGAGCCCTCGGGCTACGTTTTGTGGAGTTACGGCCAGTTTAATGAGAGGCTAAATACAGGCTTAATTTCCTACGAAAACATGCCCGCGGAAAATCGCGATATTCCGAAAAAAGGACCCCGAACCCGATTCTGAGATAACCCACTGGGGACGCTCCTAGTGACCTGACGGACGCACCCAAGAAGTTTCAGAGCCCTCGGGCTACGTTTTGTGGAGTTACGGCCAGTTTAATGAGAGGCTAAATACAGGCTTAATTTCCTATGAAAACATGCCCGCGGAAAATCGCGATTTTCCGAAAAAAGGACCCCGAACCCGATTCTGAGATAACCCACTGGGGACGCTCCTAGTGACCTGACAGACGCACCCAAGAAGTTTCAGAGCCCTCGGGCTACGTTTTGTGGAGTTACGGCCAGTTTAATGAGAGGCTTAATACAGGCTTAATTTCCTACGAAAACATGCCCGCGGAAAATCGCGATTTTTCGAAAAAAGGACCCCGAACCCCATTCTGAGATAACCCACTGGGGACGCTCCTAGTGACCTGACGGACGCACCCTAGAAGTTTCAGAGCCCTCGGGCTACGTTTTGTGGAGTTACAGCCAGTTTAATGAGAGGCTAAATACAGGCTTAATTTCCAATGAAAACATGCCCGCGGAAAATCGCGATTTTCCGAAAAAAGGACCCCGAACCCGATTCTGAGATAACCCACTGGGGACGCTCCTAGTGACCTGACGGACGCACCCAAGAAGTTTCAGAGCCCTCGGGCTACGTTTTGTGGAGTTACGGCCAGTTTAATGAGAGGCTAAATACAGGCTTAATTTCCTATTAAAACATGCCCGCGGAAAATCGCGATTTTCCGAAAAAAGGACCCCGAACCCGATTATGAGATAACCCACTGGGGACGCTCCTAGTGACCTGACGGACGCACCCAAGAAGTTTCAGAGCCCTCGGGCTACGTTTTGTGGAGTTACGGCCAGTTTAATGAGAGGCTTAATACAGGCTTAATTTCCTACGAAAACATGCCCGCGGAAAATCGCGATTTTTCGAAAAAAGGACCCCGAACCCGATTCTGAGATAACCCACTGGGGACGCTCCTAGTGACCTGACGGACGCACCCTAGAAGTTTCAGAGCCCTCGGGCTACGTTTTGTGGAGTTACAGCCAGTTTAATGAGAGGCTAAATACAGGCTTAATTTCCTATTAAAACATGCCCGCGGAAAATCGCGATTTTCCGAAAAAAGGACCCCGAACCCGATTCTGAGATAACCCACTGGGGACGCTCCTAGTGACCTGACGGACGCACCCTAGAAGTTTCAGAGCCCTCGGGCTACATTTTGTGGAGTTACAGCCAGTTTAATGAGAGGCTAAATACAGGCTTAATTTCCTACGAAAACATGCCCGCGGAAAATCGCGATTTTCCGAAAAAAGGACCCCGAACCCGATTCTGAGATAACCCACTGGGGACGCTCCTAGTGACCTGACGGACGCACCCAAGAAGTTTCAGAGCCCTCGGGCTACGTTTTGTGGAGTTACGGCCAGTTTAATGAGAGGCTAAATACAGGCTTAATTTCCTATGAAAACATGCCCGCGGAAAATCGCGATTTTCCGAAAAAAGGACCCCGAACCCGATTATGAGATAACCCACTGGGGACGCTCCTAGTGACCTGACGGACGCACCCTAGAAGTTTCAGAGCCCTCGGGCTACATTTTGTGGAGTTACGGCCAGTTTAATGAGAGGCTAAATACAGGCTTAATTTCCTACGAAAACATGCCCGCGGAAAATCGCGATATTCCGAAAAAAGGACCCCAAACCCGATTCTGAGATAACCCACTGGGGACGCTCCTAGTGACCTGACGGACGCACCCTAGAAGTTTCAGAGCCCTCGGGCTACGTTTTGTGGAGTTACAGCCAGTTTAATGAGAGGCTAAATACAGGCTTAATTTCCTATTAAAACATGCCCGCGGAAAATCGCGATTTTCCGAAAAAAGGACCCCGAACCCGATTATGAGATAACCCACTGGGGACGCTCCTAGTGACCTGACGGACGCACCCAAGAAGTTTCAGAGCCCTCGGGCTACGTTTTGTGGAGTTACGGCCAGTTTAATGAGAGGCTAAATACAGGCTTAATTTCCTACGAAAACATGCCCGCGGAAAATCGCGATTTTCCGAAAAAAGGACCCCGAACCCGATTTTGAGATAACCCACTGGGGACGCTCCTAGTGACCTGACGGACGCACCCAAGAAGTTTCAGAGCCCTCGGGCTACGTTTTGTGGAGTTACGGCCAGTTTAATGAGAGGCTTAATACAGGCTTAATTTCCTACAAAAACATGCCCGCGGAAAATCGCGATTTTTCGAAAAAAGGACCCCGAACCCGATTCTGAGATAACCCACTGGGGACGCTCCTAGTGACCTGACGGACGCACCCTAGAAGTTTCAGAGCCCTCGGGCTACGTTTTGTGGAGTTACAGCCAGTTTAATGAGAGGCTAAATACAGGCTTAATTTCCTATTAAAACATGCCCGCGGAAAATCGCGATTTTCCGAAAAAAGGACCCCGAACCCGATTCTGAGATAACCCACTGGGGACGCTCCTAGTGACCTGACGGACGCACCCTAGAAGTTTCAGAGCCCTCGGGCTACGTTTTGTGGAGTTACGGCCAGTTTAATGAGAGGCAAAATACAGGCTTAATTTCCTATTAAAACATGCCCGCGGAAAATCGCGATTTTCCGAAAAAAGGACCCCAAACCCGATTCTGAGATAACCCACTGGGGACGCTCCTAGTGACCTGACGGACGCACCCTAGAAGTTTCAGAGCCCTCGGGCTACGTTTTGTGGAGTTACGGCCAGTTTAATGAGAGGCTAAATACAGGCTTAATTTCCTATTAAAACATGCCCGCGGAAAATCGCGATTTTCCGAAAAAAGGACCCCAAACCCGATTCTGAGATAACCCACTGGGGACGCTCCTAGTGACCTGACGGACGCACCCTAGAAGTTTCAGAGCCCTCGGGCTACGTTTTGTGGAGTTACGGCCAGTTTAATGAGAGGCTAAATACAGGCTTAATTTCCTACGAAAACATGCCCGCGGAAAATCGCGATTTTCCGAAAAAAGGACCCCGAACCCGATTCTGAGATAACCCACTGGGGACGCTCCTAGTGACCTGACGGACGCACCCAAGAAGTTTCAGAGCCCTCGGGCTACGTTTTGTGGAGTTACGGCCAGTTTAATGAGAGGCTAAATACAGGCTTAATTTCCTACGAAAACATGCCCGCGGAAAATCGTGATTTTCCGAAAAAAGGACCCCGAACCCGATTCTGAGATAACCCACTGGGGACGCTCCTAGTGACCTGACGGACGCACCCAAGAAGTTTCAGAGCCCTCGGGCTACGTTTTGTGGAGTTACGGCCAGTTTAATGAGAGGCTAAATACAGGCTTAATTTCCTACGAAAACATGCCCGCGGAAAATCGCGATTTTCCGAAAAAAGGACCCCGAACCCGATTCTGAGATAACCCACTGGGGACGCTCCTAGTGACCTGACGGACGCACCCTAGAAGTTTCAGAGCCCTCGGGCTACGTTTTGTGGAGTTACAGCCAGTTTAATGAGAGGCTAAATATAGGCTTAATTTCCTATTAAAACATGCCCGCAGAAAATCGCGATTTTCCGAAAAAAGGACCCCAAACCCGATTCTGAGATAACCCACTGGGGATGCTCCTAGTGACCTGACGGACACACCCTAGAAGATTCAGAGCCCTCGGGCTACGTTTTGTGGAGTTACGGCCAGTTTAATGAGAGGCTAAATACAGGCTTGATTTCCTATGATACATGCCCGCGGAAAATCGCGATTTTCCGAAAAAAGGACCCCGAACCCGATTCTGAGATAACCCACTGGGGACACTCCTAGTGACCTGATGGACGCACCCAAGAAGTTTCAGAGCCCTCGGGCTACGTTTTGTGGAGTTACGGCCAGTTTAATGAGAGGCTAAATACAGGCTTAATTTCCTACGAAAACATGCCCGCGGAAAATCGCGATTTTCCGAAAAAAGGACCCCGAACCCGATTCTGAGATAACCCACTGGGGACGCTCCTAGTGACCTGACGGACGCACCCAAGAAGTTTCAGAGCCCTCGGGCTACGTTTTGTGGAGTTACGGCCAGTTTAATGAGAGGCTAAATACAGGCTAAATTTCCTATGAAAACATGCCCGCGGAAAATCGCGATTTTCCGAAAAAAGGACCCCGAACCCGATTCTGAGATAACCCACTGGGGACGCTCCTAGTGACCTGACGGACGCACCCTAGAAGTTTCAGAGCCCTCGGGCGACGTTTTGTGGAGTTACAGCCAGTTTAATGAGAGGCTAAATATAGGCTTGATATTCATGAAAACATGCCCGCGGAAAATCGCGATTTTCCGAAAAAAGGACCCCGAACCCGATTCTGAGATAACCCACTGGGGACGCTCCTAGTGACCTGACGGACGCACCCAAGAAGTTTCAGAGCCCTCGGGCTACGTTTTGTGGAGTTACGGCCAGTTTAATGAGAGGCTAAATACAGGCTTAATTTCCTACGAAAACATGCCCGCGGAAAATCGCGATTTTCCGAAAAAAGGACCCCGAACCCGATTCTGAGATAACCCACTGGGGACGCTCCTAGTGACCTGACGGACGCACCCTAGAAGTTTCAGAGCCCTCAGGCTACGTTTTGTGGAGTTACAGCCAGTTTAATGAGAGGCTAAATATAGGCTTAATTTCCTATTAAAACATGCCCGCGGAAAATCGCGATTTTCCGAAAAAAGGACCCCGAACCCGATTCTGAGATAACCCACTGGGGACGCTCCTAGTGACCTGACGGACGCACCCAAGAAGTTTCAGGGCCCTCGGGCTACGTTTTGTGGAGTTACGGCCAGTTTAATGAGAGGCTAAATACAGGCTTAATTTCCTATGAAAACATGCCCGCGGAAAATCGAGATTTTAAGAAAAAAGGACCCCGAACCCGATTCTGAGATAACCCACTGGGGACGCTCCTAGTGACCTGACGGACGCACCCAAGAAGTTTCAGAGCCCTCGGGCTACGTTTTGTGGAGTTATGGCCAGTTTAATGAGAGGCTAAATACAGGCTTAATTTCCTATTAAAACATGCCCGCAGAAAATCGCGATTTTCCGAAAAAAGGACCCCGAACCCGATTCTGAGATAACCCACTGGGGACGCTCCTAGTGACCTGACGGACGCACCCTAGAAGTTTCAGAGCCCTCGGGCTACGTTTTGTGGAGTTAGGGCCAGTTTAATGAGAGGCTAAATACAGGCTTAATTTCCTATTAAAACATGCCCGCGGAAAATCGCGATTTTCCGAAAAAAGGACCCCGAACCCGATTCTGAGATAACCCACTGGGGACGCTCCTAGTGACCTGACGGACGCACCCTAGAAGTTTCAGAGCCCTCGGGCTACATTTTGTGGAGTTACAGCCAGTTTAATGAGAGGCTAAATACAGGCTTAATTTCCTATTAAAACATGCCCGCGGAAAATCGCAATTTTCCGAAAAAAGGACCCCAAACCCGATTCTGAGATAACCCACTGGGGACGCTCCTAGTGACCTGACGGACGCACCCAAGAAGTTTCAGAGCCCTCGGGCTACGTTTTGTGGAGTTACGGCCAGTTTAATGAGAGGCTAAATACAGGCTTAATTTCCTACAAAAACATGCCCGCGGAAAATCGCGATTTTCCGACAAAAGGACCCCGAACCCGATTCTGAGATAACCCACTGGGGACGCTCCTAGTGACCTGACGGACGCACCCTAGAAGTTTCAGAGCCCTCGGGCTACGTTTTGTGGAGTTACGGCCAGTTTAATGAGAGGCAAAATACAGGCTTAATTTCCTATTAAAACATGCCCGCGGAAAATCGCGATTTTCCGAAAAAAGGACCCCAAACCCGATTCTGAGATAACCCACTGGGGACGGTCCTAGTGACCTGACGGACGCACCCAAGAAGTTTCAGAGTCCTCGGGCTACGTTTTGTGGAGTTACGGCCAGTTTAATGAGAGGCTAAATACAGGCTTAATTTCCTATGAAAACATGCCCGCGGAAAATCGCGATTTTCCGAAAAAAGGACCCCGAACCCGATTATGAGATAACCCACTGGGGACGCTCCTAGTGACCTGACGGACGCACCCTAGAAGTTTCAGAGCCCTCGGGCTACATTTTGTGGAGTTACGGCCAGTTTAATGAGAGGCTAAATACAGGCTTAATTTCCTACGAAAACATGCCCGCGGAAAATCGCGATATTCCGAAAAAAGGACCCCAAACCCGATTCTGAGATAACCCACTGGGGACGCTCCTAGTGACCTGACGGACGCACCCTAGAAGTTTCAGAGCCCTCGGGCTACGTTTTGTGGAGTTACAGCCAGTTTAATGAGAGGCTAAATACAGGCTTAATTTCCTATTAAAACATGCCCGCGGAAAATCGCGATTTTCCGAAAAAAGGACCCCGAACCCGATTCTGAGATAACCCACTGGGGACGCTCCTAGTGACCTGACGGACGCACCCAAGAAGTTTCAGAGCCCTCGGGCTACGTTTTGTGGAGTTACGGCCAGTTTAATGAGAGGCTAAGTACAGGCTTAATTTCCTACGAAAACATGCCCGCGGAAAATCGCGATTTTCCGAAAAAAGGACCCCGAACCCGATTCTGAGATAACCCACTGGGGACGCTCCTAGTGACCTGACGGACGCACCCTAGAAGTTTCAGAGCCCTCGGGCTACGTTTTGTGGAGTTACGGCCAGTTTAATGGGAGGCTAAATACAGGCTTAATTTCCTATGAAAACATGCCCGCGGAAAATCGCGATTTTCCGAAAAAAGGACCCCGAACCCGATTATGAGATAACCCACTGGGGACGCTCCTAGTGACCTGACGGACGCACCCAAGAAGTTTCAGAGCCCTCGGGCTACGTTTTGTGGAGTTACGGCCAGTTTAATGAGAGGCTAAATACAGGCTTAATTTCCTATTAAAACATGCCCGCGGAAAATCGCGATTTTCCGAAAAAAGGACCCCGAACCCGATTCTGAGATAACCCACTGGGGACGCTCCTAGTGACCTGACGGACGCACCCTAGAAGTTTCAGAGCCCTCGGGCTACGTTTTGTGGAGTTACGGCCAGTTTAATGAGAGGCTAAATACAGGCTTAATTTCCTACGAAAACATGCCCGCGGAAAATCGCGATTTTTCGAAAAAAGGACCCCGAACCCGATTCTGAGATAACCCACTGGGGACGCTCCTAGTGACCTGACGGACGCACCCTAGAAGTTTCAGAGCCCTCGGGCTACGTTTTGTGGAGTTACAGCCAGTTTAATGAGAGGCTAAATACAGGCTTAATTTCCTATGAAAACATGCCCGCGGAAAATCGCGATTTTCCGAAAAAAGGACCCCGAACCCGATTCTGAGATAACCCACTGGGGACGCTCCTAGTGACCTGACGGACGCACCCAAGAAGTTTCAGAGCCCTCGGGCTACGTTTTGTGGAGTTACGGCCAGTTTAATGAGAGGCTAAATACAGGCTTAATTTCCTATTAAAACATGCCCGCGGAAAATCGCGATTTTCCGAAAAAAGGACCCCGAACCCGATTTTGAGATAACCCACTGGGGACGCTCCTAGTGACCTGACGGACGCACCCAAGAAGTTTCAGAGCCCTCGGGCTACGTTTTGTGGAGTTACGGCCAGTTTAATGAGAGGCTTAATACAGGCTTAATTTCCTACAAAAACATGCCCGCGGAAAATCGCGATTTTTCGAAAAAAGGACCCCGAACCCGATTCTGAGATAACCCACTGGGGACGCTCCTAGTGACCTGACGGACGCACCCTAGAAGTTTCAGAGCCCTCGGGCTACGTTTTGTGGAGTTACAGCCAGTTTAATGAGAGGCTAAATACAGGCTTAATTTCCTATTAAAACATGCCCGCGGAAAATCGCGATTTTCCGAAAAAAGTACCCCGAACCCAATTCTGAGATAACCCACTGGGGACGCTCCTGGTGACCTGACGGACGCACCCAAGAAGTTTCAGAGCCCTCGGGCTACGTTTTGTGGAGTTACGGCCAGTTTAATGAGAGGCTAAATACAGGCTTAATTTCCTACGAAAACATGCCCGCGGAAATTCGTGATTTTCCGAAAAAAGGACCCCGAACCCGATTCTGAGATAACCCACTGGGGACGCTCCTAGTGACCTGACGGACGCACCCAAGAAGTTTCAGAGCCCTCGGGCTACGTTTTGTGGAGTTACAGCCAGTTTAATGAGAGGCTAAATATAGGCTTAATTTCCTATTAAAACATGCCCGCGGAAAATCGCGATTTTCCGAAAAAAGGACCCCGAACCCGATTCTGAGATAACCCACTGGGGACGCTCCTAGTGACCTGACGGACGCACCCAAGAAGTTTCAGAGCCCTCGGGCTACGTTTTGTGGAGTTACGGCCAGTTTAATGAGAGGCTAAATACAGGCTTAATTTCCTACGAAAACATGCCCCCGGAAATTCGCGATTTTCCGAAAAAAGGACCCCGAACCCGATTCTGAGATAACCCACTGGGGACGCTCCTAGTGACCTGACGGACGCACCCAAGAAGTTTCAGAGCCCTCGGGCTACGTTTTGTGGAGTTACGGCCAGTTTAATGAGAGGCTAAATACAGGCTTGATTTCCTATTAAAACATGCCCGCGGAAAATCGCGATTTTCCGAAAAAAGGACCCCGAACCCGATTCTGAGATAACCCACTGGGGACGCTCCTAGTGACCTGACGGACGCACCCAAAAAGTTTCAGAGCCCTCGGGCTACGTTTTGTGGAGTTACGGCCAGTTTAATGAGAGGCTAAATACAGGCTTGATTTCCTATTTAAACATGCCCGCGGAAAATCGCGATTTTCCGAAAAAAGGACCCCGAACCCGATTTTGAGATAACCCACTGGGGACGCTCCTAGTGACCTGACGGACGCACCCAAGAAGTTTCAGAGCCCTCGGGCTACGTTTTGTGGAGTTACGGCCAGTTTAATGAGAGGCTAAATACAGGCTTAATTTCCTACGAAAACATGCCCGCGGAAATTCGCGATTTTCCGAAAAAAGGACCCCGAACCCGATTCTGAGATAACCCACTGGGGACGCTCCTAGTGACCTGACGGACGCACCCAAGAAGTTTCAGAGCCCTCGGGCTACGTTTTGTGGAGTTACGGCCAGTTTAATGAGAGGCTAAATACAGGCTTGATTTCCTATTAAAACATGCCCGCGGAAAATCGCGATTTTCCGAAAAAAGGACCCCGAACCCGATTCTGAGATAACCCACTGGGGACGCTCCTAGTGACCTGACGGACGCACCCAAGAAGTTTCTGAGCCCTCGGGCTACGTTTTGTGGAGTTACAGCCAGTTTAATGAGAGGCTAAATACAGGCTTAATTTCCTATGAAAACATGCCCGCAGAAAATCGCGATTTTCCGAAAAAAGGACCCCGAACCCGATTCTGAGATAACCCACTGGGGACGCTCCTAGTGACCTGACGGACGCACCCAAGAAGTTTCAGAGCCCTCGGGCTACGTTTTGTGGAGTTACAGCCAGTTTAATGAGAGGCTAAATACAGGCTTGATTTCCTATTAAAACATGCCCGCGGAAAATCGCGATTTTCCGAAAAAAGGAACCCGAACCCGATTCTGAGATAACCCACTGGGGACACTCCTAGTGACCTGACGGACGCACCCAAGAAGTTTCAGAGCCCTCGGGCTATGTTTTGTGGAGTTAGGGCCAGTTTAATGAGAGGCTAAATACAGGCTTAATTTCCTACGAAAACATGCCCGCGGAAAATCGCGATTTTCCGAAAAAAAGGACCCTGAACCCGATTCTGAGATAACCCACTGGGGACGCTCCTAGTGACCTGACGGACGCACCCAAGAAGTTTCAGAGCCCTCGGGCTACGTTTTGTGGAGTTACGGCCAGTTTAATGAGAGGCTAAATACAGGCTTAATTTCCTACGAAAACATGCCCGCGGAAAATCGCGATTTTCCGAAAAAAGGACCCCGAACCCGATTCTGAGATAACCCACTGGGGACGCTCCTAGTGACCTGACGGACGCACCCAAGAAGTTTCAGAGCCCTCGGGCTACGTTTTGTGGAGTTACGGCCAGTTTAATGAGAGGCTAAATACAGGCTTAATTTCCTACGAAACATGCCCCCGGAAATTCGCGATTTTCCGAAAAAAGGACCCCGAACCCGATTCTGAGATAACCCACTGGGGACGCTCCTAGTGACCTGACGGACGCACCCAAGAAGTTTCAGAGCCCTCGGGCTACGTTTTGTGGAGTTACGGCCAGTTTAATGAGAGGCTAAATACAGGCTTGATTTCCTATTAAAACATGCCCGCGGAAAATCGCGATTTTCCGAAAAAAGGACCCCGAACCCGATTCTGAGATAACCCACTGGGGACGCTCCTAGTGACCTGACGGACGCACCCAAGAAGTTTCAGAGCCCTCGGGCTACGTTTTGTGGAGTTACGGCCAGTTTAATGAGAGGCTAAATACAGGCTTGATTTCCTATTAAAACATGCCCGCGGAAAATCGCGATTTTCCGAAAAAAGGACCCCGAACCCGATTTTGAGATAACCCACTGGGGACGCTCCTAGTGACCTGACGGACGCACCCAAGAAGTTTCAGAGCCCTCGGGCTACGTTTTGTGGAGTTACGGCCAGTTTAATGAGAGGCTAAATACAGGCTTAATTTCCTACGAAAACATGCCCGCGGAAATTCGCGATTTTCCGAAAAAAGGACCCCGAACCCGATTCTGAGATAACCCACTGGGGACGCTCCTAGTGACCTGACGGACGCACCCAAGAAGTTTCAGAGCCCTCGGGCTACGTTTTGTGGAGTTACGGCCAGTTTAATGAGAGGCTAAATACAGGCTTGATTTCCTATTAAAACATGCCCGCGGAAAATCGCGATTTTCCGAAAAAAGGACCCCGAACCCGATTCTGAGATAACCCACTGGGGACGCTCCTAGTGACCTGACGGACGCACCCAAGAAGTTTCTGAGCCCTCGGGCTACGTTTTGTGGAGTTACGGCCAGTTTAATGAGAGGCTAAATACAGGCTTAATTTCCTATGAAAACATGCCCGCGGAAAATCGCGATTTTCCGAAAAAAGGACCCCGAACCCGATTTTGAGATAACCCACTGGGGACGCTCCTAGTGACCTGACGGACGCACCCAAGAAGTTTCAGAGCCCTCGGGCTACGTTTTGTGGAGTTACGACCAGTTTAATGAGAGGCTAAATATAGGCTTAATTTCCTACGAAAACATGCCCGCGGAAAATCGCGATTTTCCGAAAAAAGGACCCCGAACCCGATTCTGAGATAACCCACTGGGGACGCTCCTAGTGACCTGACGGACGCACCCAAGAAGTTTCAGAGCCCTCGGGCTACGTTTTGTGGAGTTATGGCCAGTTTAATGAGAGGCTAAATACAGGCTTAATTTCCTATGAAAACATGCCCGCGGAAAATCGCGATTTTCCGAAAAAAGGACCCCGAACCCGATTATGAGATAACCCACTGGGGACGCTCCTAGTGACCTGACGGACGCACCCAAGAAGTTTCAGAGCCCTCGGGCTATGTTTTGTGGAGTTACAGCCAGTTTAATGAGAGGCTAAATACAGGCTTAATTTCCTACGAAAACATGCCCCCGGAAATTCGTGATTTTCCGAAAAAAGGACCCCGAACCCGATTCTGAGATAACCCACTGGGGACGCTCCTAGTGACCTGACGGACGCACCCAAGAAGTTTCAGAGCCCTCGGGCTACGTTTTGTGGAGTTACGGCCAGTTTAATGAGAGGCTAAATACAGGCTTGATTTCCTATTAAAACATGCCCGCGGAAAATCGCGATTTTCCGAAAAAAGGAACCCGAACCCGATTATGAGATAACCCACTGGGGACGCTCCTAGTGACCTGACGGACGCACCCAAGAAGTTTCAGAGCCCTCGGGCTATGTTTTGTGGAGTTAGGGCCAGTTTAATGAGAGGCTAAATACAGGCTTAATTTCCTACGAAAACATGCCCGCGGAAAATCGCGATTTTCCGAAAAAAAGGACCCTGAACCCGATTCTGAGATAACCCACTGGGGACGCTCCTAGTGACCTGACGGACGCACCCAAGAAGTTTCAGAGCCCTCGGGCTACGTTTTGTGGAGTTACGGCCAGTTTAATGAGAGGCTAAATACAGGCTTAATTTCCTACGAAAACATGCCCGCGGAAAATCGCGATTTTCCGAAAAAAGGACCCCGAACCCGATTCTGAGATAACCCACTGGGGACGCTCCTAGTGACCTGACGGACGCACCCAAGAAGTTTCAGAGCCCTCGGGCTACGTTTTGTGGAGTTACGGCCAGTTTAATGAGAGGCTAAATACAGGCTTAATTTCCTACGAAACATGCCCCCGGAAATTCGCGATTTTCCGAAAAAAGGACCCCGAACCCGATTCTGAGATAACCCACTGGGGACGCTCCTAGTGACCTGACGGACGCACCCAAGAAGTTTCAGAGCCCTCGGGCTACGTTTTGTGGAGTTACGGCCAGTTTAATGAGAGGCTAAATACAGGCTTGATTTCCTATTAAAACATGCCCGCGGAAAATCGCGATTTTCCGAAAAAAGGACCCCGAACCCGATTCTGAGATAACCCACTGGGGACGCTCCTAGTGACCTGACGGACGCACCCAAGAAGTTTCAGAGCCCTCGGGCTACGTTTTGTGGAGTTACGGCCAGTTTAATGAGAGGCTAAATACAGGCTTGATTTCCTATTAAAACATGCCCGCGGAAAATCGCGATTTTCCGAAAAAAGGACCCCGAACCCGATTTTGAGATAACCCACTGGGGACGCTCCTAGTGACCTGACGGACGCACCCAAGAAGTTTCAGAGCCCTCGGGCTACGTTTTGTGGAGTTACGGCCAGTTTAATGAGAGGCTAAATACAGGCTTAATTTCCTACGAAAACATGCCCGCGGAAATTCGCGATTTTCCGAAAAAAGGACCCCGAACCCGATTCTGAGATAACCCACTGGGGACGCTCCTAGTGACCTGACGGACGCACCCAAGAAGTTTCAGAGCCCTCGGGCTACGTTTTGTGGAGTTACGGCCAGTTTAATGAGAGGCTAAATACAGGCTTGATTTCCTATTAAACCATGCCCGCGGAAAATCGCGATTTTCCGAAAAAAGGACCCCGAACCCGATTCTGAGATAACCCACTGGGGACGCTCCTAGTGACCTGACGGACGCACCCAAGAAGTTTCTGAGCCCTCGGGCTACGTTTTGTGGAGTTACGGCCAGTTTAATGAGAGGCTAAATACAGGCTTAATTTCCTATGAAAACATGCCCGCGGAAAATCGCGATTTTCCGAAAAAAGGACCCCGAACCCGATTTTGAGATAACCCACTGGGGACGCTCCTAGTGACCTGACGGACGCACCCAAGAAGTTTCAGAGCCCTCGGGCTACGTTTTGTGGAGTTACGACCAGTTTAATGAGAGGCTAAATACAGGCTTAATTTCCTACGAAAACATGCCCGCGGAAAATCGCGATTTTCCGAAAAAAGGACCCCGAACCCGATTCTGAGATAACCCACTGGGGACGCTCCTAGTGACCTGACGGACGCACCCAAGAAGTTTCAGAGCCCTCGGGCTACGTTTTGTGGAGTTATGGCCAGTTTAATGAGAGGCTAAATACAGGCTTAATTTCCTACGAAAACATGCCCGCGGAAAATTGCGATTTTCCGAAAAAAGGACCCCGAACCCGATTCTGAGATAACCCACTGGGGACGCTCCTAGTGACCTGACGGACGCACCCAAGAAGTTTCAGAGCCCTCGGGCTACGTTTTGTGGAGTTACGGCCAGTTTAATGAGAGGCTAAATACAGGCTTAATTTCCTATTAAAACATGCCCGCGGAAAATCGCGATTTTCCGAAAAAAGGACCCCGAACCCGATTCTGAGATAACCCACTGGGGACGCTCCTAGTGACCTGACGGACGCACCCTAGAAGTTTCAGAGCCCTTGGGCTACGTTTTGTGGAGTTACAGCCAGTTTAATGAGAGGCTAAATATAGGCTTAATTTCCTATTAAAACATGCCCGCGGAAAATCGCGATTTTCCGAAAAAAGGACCCCGAACCCGATTCTGAGATAACCCACTGGGGACGCTCCTAGTGACCTGACGGACGCACCCAAGAAGTTTCAGAGCCCTCGGGCTACGTTTTGTGGAGTTACGGCCAGTTTAATGAGAGGCTAAATACAGGCCCTAATTTCCTACGAAAACATGCCCGCGGAAAATCGCGATTTTCCGAAAAAAGGACCCCGAACCCGATTCTGAGATAACCCACTGGGGACGCTCCTAGTGACCTGACGGACGCACCCAAGAAGTTTCAGAGCCCTCGGGCTACGTTTTGTGGAGTTACGGCCAGTTTAATGAGAGGCTAAATACAGGCTTAATTTTCTACGAAAACATGCCCGCGGAAAATCGCGATTTTCCGAAAAAAGGACCCCGAACCCGATTCTGAGATAACCCACTGGGGACGCTCCTAGTGACCTGACGGACGCACCCAAGAAGTTTCAGAGCCCTCGGGCTACGTTTTGTGGAGTTATGGCCAGTTTAATGAGAGGCTAAATACAGGCTTAATTTCCTATTAAAACATGCCCGCGGAAAATCGCAATTTTCCGAAAAAAGGACCCCAAACCCGATTCTGAGATAACCCACTGGGGACGCTCCTAGTGACCTGACGGACGCACCCTAGAAGTTTCAGAGCCCTCGGGCTACGTTTTGTGGAGTTACAGCCAGTTTAATGAGAGGCTAAATATAGGCTTAATTTCCTATTAAAACATGCCCGCGGAAAATCGCGATTTTCCGAAAAAAGGACCCCGAACCCGATTCTGAGATAACCCACTGGGGACGCTCCTAGTGACCTGACGGACGCACCCAAGAAGTTTCAGAGCCCTCGGGCTACGTTTTGTGGAGTTACGGCCAGTTTAATGAGAGGCTAAATACAGGCTTAATTTCCTACGAAAACATGCCCCCGGAAATTCGCGATTTTCCGAAAAAAGGACCCCGAACCCGATTCTGAGATAACCCACTGGGGACGCTCCTAGTGACCTGACGGACGCACCCAAGAAGTTTCAGAGCCCTCGGGCTACGTTTTGTGGAGTTACGGCCAGTTTAATGAGAGGCTAAATACAGGCTTGATTTCCTATTAAAACATGCCCGCGGAAAATCGCGATTTTCCGAAAAAAGGACCCCGAACCCGATTCTGAGATAACCCACTGGGGACGCTCCTAGTGACCTGACGGACGCACCCAAGAAGTTTCAGAGCCCTCGGGCTACGTTTTGTGGAGTTACGGCCAGTTTAATGAGAGGCTAAATACAGGCTTGATTTCCTATTTAAACATGCCCGCGGAAAATCGCGATTTTCCGAAAAAAGGACCCCGAACCCGATTTTGAGATAACCCACTGGGGACGCTCCTAGTGACCTGACGGACGCACCCAAGAAGTTTCAGAGCCCTCGGGCTACGTTTTGTGGAGTTACGGCCAGTTTAATGAGAGGCTAAATACAGGCTTAATTTCCTACGAAAACATGCCCGCGGAAATTCGCGATTTTCCGAAAAAAGGACCCCGAACCCGATTCTGAGATAACCCACTGGGGACGCTCCTAGTGACCTGACGGACGCACCCAAGAAGTTTCAGAGCCCTCGGGCTACGTTTTGTGGAGTTACGGCCAGTTTAATGAGAGGCTAAATACAGGCTTGATTTCCTATTAAAACATGCCCGCGGAAAATCGCGATTTTCCGAAAAAAGGACCCCGAACCCGATTCTGAGATAACCCACTGGGGACGCTCCTAGTGACCTGACGGACGCACCCAAGAAGTTTCTGAGCCCTCGGGCTACGTTTTGTGGAGTTACGGCCAGTTTAATGAGAGGCTAAATACAGGCTTAATTTCCTACGAAAACATGCCCGCAGAAAATCGCGATTTTCCGAAAAAAGGACCCCGAACCCGATTCTGAGATAACCCACTGGGGACGCTCCTAGTGACCTGACGGACGCACCCAAGAAGTTTCAGAGCCCTCGGGCTACGTTTTGTGGAGTTACGGCCAGTTTAATGAGAGGCTAAATACAGGCTTAATTTCCTATTAAAACATGCCCGCGGAAAATCGCGATTTTCCGAAAAAAGGACCCCGAACCCGATTCTGAGATAACCCACTGGGGACGCTCCTAGTGACCTGACGGACGCACCCTAGAAGTTTCAGAGCCCTTGGGCTACGTTTTGTGGAGTTACAGCCAGTTTAATGAGAGGCTAAATATAGGCTTAATTTCCTATTAAAACATGCCCGCGGAAAATCGCGATTTTCCGAAAAAAGGACCCCGAACCCGATTCTGAGATAACCCACTGGGGACGCTCCTAGTGACCTGATGGACGCACCCAAGAAGTTTCAGAGCCCTCGGGCTACGTTTTGTGGAGTTACGGCCAGTTTAATGAGAGGCTAAATACAGGCTTAATTTCCTACGAAAACATCCCCGCGGAAAATCGCGATTTTCCGAAAAAAGGACCCCGAACCCGATTCTGAGATAACCCACTGGGGACGCTCCTAGTGACCTGACGGACGCACCCAAGAAGTTTCAGAGCCCTCGGGCTACGTTTTGTGGAGTTACGGCCAGTTTAATGAGAGGCTAAATACAGGCTTAATTTTCTACGAAAACATGCCCGCGGAAAATCGCGATTTTCCGAAAAAAGGACCCCGAACCCGATTCTGAGATAACCCACTGGGGACGCTCCTAGTGACCTGACGGACGCACCCAAGAAGTTTCAGAGCCCTCGGGCTACGTTTTGTGGAGTTATGGCCAGTTTAATGAGAGGCTAAATACAGGCTTAATTTCCTATGAAAACATGCCCGCGGAAAATCGCGATTTTCCGAAAAAAGGACCCCGAACCCGATTCTGAGATAACCCACTGGGGACGCTCCTAGTGACCTGACGGACGCACCCTAGAAGTTTCAGAGCCCTCGGGCTACGTTTTGTGGAGTTACAGCCAGTTTAATGAGAGGCTAAATATAGGCTTAATTTCCTATTAAAACATGCCCGCGGAAAATCGCGATTTTCCGAAAAAAGGACCCCGAACCCGATTCTGAGATAACCCACTGGGGACGCTCCTAGTGACCTGACGGACGCACCCAAGAAGTTTCAGAGCCCTCGGGCTACGTTTTGTGGAGTTACGGCCAGTTTAATGAGAGGCTAAATACAGGCTTAATTTCCTACGAAAACATGCCCCCGGAAATTCGCGATTTTCCGAAAAAAGGACCCCGAACCCGATTCTGAGATAACCCACTGGGGACGCTCCTAGTGACCTGACGGACGCACCCAAGAAGTTTCAGAGCCCTCGGGCTACGTTTTGTGGAGTTACGGCCAGTTTAATGAGAGGCTAAATACAGGCTTGATTTCCTATTAAAACATGCCCGCGGAAAATCGCGATTTTCCGAAAAAAGGACCCCGAACCCGATTCTGAGATAACCCACTGGGGACGCTCCTAGTGACCTGACGGACGCACCCAAGAAGTTTCAGAGCCCTCGGGCTACGTTTTGTGGAGTTACGGCCAGTTTAATGAGAGGCTAAATACAGGCTTAATTTCCTACGAAAACATGCCCGCGGAAATTCGTGATTTTCCGAAAAAAGGACCCCGAACCCGATTCTGAGATAACCCACTGGGGACGCTCCTAGTGACCTGACGGACGCACCCAAGAAGTTTCAGAGCCCTCGGGCTACGTTTTGTGGAGTTACAGCCAGTTTAATGAGAGGCTAAATATAGGCTTAATTTCCTATTAAAACATGCCCGCGGAAAATCGCGATTTTCCGAAAAAAGGACCCCGAACCCGATTCTGAGATAACCCACTGGGGACGCTCCTGGTGACCTGACGGACGCACCCAAGAAGTTTCAGAGCCCTCGGGCTACGTTTTGTGGAGTTACGGCCAGTTTAATGAGAGGCTAAATACAGGCTTAATTTCCTACGAAACATGCCCGCGGAAATTCGTGATTTTCCGAAAAAAGGACCCCGAACCCGATTCTGAGATAACCCACTGGGGACGCTCCTAGTGACCTGACGGACGCACCCAAGAAGTTTCAGAGCCCTCGGGCTACGTTTTGTGGAGTTACGGCCAGTTTAATGAGAGGCTAAATACAGGCTTGATTTCCTACGAAAACATGCCCGCGGAAAATCGCGATTTTCCGAAAAAAGGACCCCGAACCCGATTCTGAGATAACCCACTGGGGACGCTCCTAGTGACCTGACGGACGCACCCTAGAAGTTTCAGAGCCCTCGGGCTACGTTTTGTGGAGTTACAGCCAGTTTAATGAGAGGCTAAATATAGGCTTAATTTCCTACGAAAACATGCCCGCGGAAAATTGCGATTTTCCGAAAAAAGGACCCCGAACCCGATTCTGAGATAACCCACTGGGGACGCTCCTGGTGACCTGACGGACGCACCCAAGAAGTTTCAGAGCCCTCGGGCTACGTTTTGTGGAGTTACGGCCAGTTTAATGAGAGGCTAAATACAGGCTTAATTTCCTATTAAAACATGCCCGCGGAAAATCGCGATTTTCCGAAAAAAGGACCCCGAACCCGATTTTGAGATAACCCACTGGGGACGCTCCTAGTGACCTGACGGACGCACCCTAGAAGTTTCAGAGCCCTCGGGCTACGTTTTGTGGAGTTACGGCCAGTTTAATGAGAGGCTAAATACAGGCTTAATTCTCTACGAAAATATGCCCGCGGAAAATCGCGATTTTCCGAAAAAAGGACCCCAAACCCGATTCTGAGATAACCCACTGGGGACGCTCCTAGTGACCTGACGGACGCACCCAAGAAGTTTCAGAGCCCTCGGGCTACGTTTTGTGGAGTTACGGCCAGTTTAATGAGAGGCTAAATACAGGCTTAATTTCCTACGAAAACATGCCCGCGGAAAATCGCGATTTTCCGAAAAAAGGACCCCGAACCCGATTCTGAGATAACCCACTGGGGACGCTCCTAGTGACCTGACGGACGCACCCAAGAAGTTTCAGAGCCCTCGGGCTACGTTTTGTGGAGTTACGGCCAGTTTAATGAGAGGCTAAATACAGGCTTAATTTCCTATTAAAACATGCCCGCGGAAAATCGCGATTTTCCGAAAAAAGGACCCCGAACCCGATTCTGAGATAACCCACTGGGGACGCTCCTAGTGACCTGACGGACGCACCCAAGAAATTTCAGAGCCCTCGGGCTACGTTTTGTGGAGTTATGGCCAGTTTAATGAGAGGCTAAATACAGGCTTAATTTCCTATGAAAACATGCCCGCGGAAAATCGCGATTTTCCGAAAAAAGGACCCCGAACCCGATTATGAGATAACCCACTGGGGACGCTCCTAGTGACCTGACGGACGCACCCAAGAAGTTTCAGAGCCCTCGGGCTATGTTTTGTGGAGTTACAGCCAGTTTAATGAGAGGCTAAATACAGGCTTAATTTCCTACGAAAACATGCCCCCGGAAATTCGTGATTTTCCGAAAAAAGGACCCCGAACCCGATTCTGAGATAACCCACTGGGGACGCTCCTAGTGACCTGACGGACGCACCCAAGAAGTTTCAGAGCCCTCGGGCTACGTTTTGTGGAGTTACGGCCAGTTTAATGAGAGGCTAAATACAGGCTTGATTTCCTATTAAAACATGCCCGCGGAAAATCGCGATTTTCCGAAAAAAGGAACCCGAACCCGATTCTGAGATAACCCACTGGGGACGCTCCTAGTGACCTGACGGACGCACCCAAGAAGTTTCAGAGCCCTCGGGCTATGTTTTGTGGAGTTAGGGCCAGTTTAATGAGAGGCTAAATACAGGCTTAATTTCCTACGAAAACATGCCCGCGGAAATTCGTGATTTTCCGAAAAAAGGACCCCGAACCCGATTCTGAGATAACCCACTGGGGACGCTCCTAGTGACCTGACGGACGCACCCAAGAAGTTTCAGAGCCCTCGGGCTACGTTTTGTGGAGTTACGGCCAGTTTAATGAGAGGCTAAATACAGGCTTAATTTCCTACGAAAACATGCCCGCGGAAAATCGCGATTTTCCGAAAAAAGGACCCCGAACCCGATTCTGAGATAACCCACTGGGGACGCTCCTAGTGACCTGACGGACGCACCCAAGAAGTTTCAGAGCCCTCGGGCTACGTTTTGTGGAGTTACGGCCAGTTTAATGAGAGGCTAAATACAGGCTTAATTTCCTACGAAACATGCCCCCGGAAATTCGCGATTTTCCGAAAAAAGGACCCCGAACCCGATTCTGAGATAACCCACTGGGGACGCTCCTAGTGACCTGACGGACGCACCCAAGAAGTTTCAGAGCCCTCGGGCTACGTTTTGTGGAGTTACGGCCAGTTTAATGAGAGGCTAAATACAGGCTTGATTTCCTATTAAAACATGCCCGCGGAAAATCGCGATTTTCCGAAAAAAGGACCCCGAACCCGATTCTGAGATAACCCACTGGGGACGCTCCTAGTGACCTGACGGACGCACCCAAGAAGTTTCAGAGCCCTCGGGCTACGTTTTGTGGAGTTACGGCCAGTTTAATGAGAGGCTAAATACAGGCTTGATTTCCTATTAAAACATGCCCGCGGAAAATCGCGATTTTCCGAAAAAAGGACCCCGAACCCGATTTTGAGATAACCCACTGGGGACGCTCCTAGTGACCTGACGGACGCACCCAAGAAGTTTCAGAGCCCTCGGGCTACGTTTTGTGGAGTTACGGCCAGTTTAATGAGAGGCTAAATACAGGCTTAATTTCCTACGAAAACATGCCCGCGGAAATTCGCGATTTTCCGAAAAAAGGACCCCGAACCCGATTCTGAGATAACCCACTGGGGACGCTCCTAGTGACCTGACGGACGCACCCAAGAAGTTTCAGAGCCCTCGGGCTACGTTTTGTGGAGTTACGGCCAGTTTAATGAGAGGCTAAATACAGGCTTGATTTCCTATTAAAACATGCCCGCGGAAAATCGCGATTTTCCGAAAAAAGGACCCCGAACCCGATTCTGAGATAACCCACTGGGGACGCTCCTAGTGACCTGACGGACGCACCCAAGAAGTTTCTGAGCCCTCGGGCTACGTTTTGTGGAGTTACGGCCAGTTTAATGAGAGGCTAAATACAGGCTTAATTTCCTATGAAAACATGCCCGCGGAAAATCGCGATTTTCCGAAAAAAGGACCCCGAACCCGATTTTGAGATAACCCACTGGGGACGCTCCTAGTGACCTGACGGACGCACCCAAGAAGTTTCAGAGCCCTCGGGCTACGTTTTGTGGAGTTACGACCAGTTTAATGAGAGGCTAAATACAGGCTTAATTTCCTACGAAAACATGCCCGCGGAAAATCGCGATTTTCCGAAAAAAGGACCCCGAACCCGATTCTGAGATAACCCACTGGGGACGCTCCTAGTGACCTGACGGACGCACCCAAGAAGTTTCAGAGCCCTCGGGCTACGTTTTGTGGAGTTATGGCCAGTTTAATGAGAGGCTAAATACAGGCTTAATTTCCTACGAAAACATGCCCGCGGAAAATTGCGATTTTCCGAAAAAAGGACCCCGAACCCGATTCTGAGATAACCCACTGGGGACGCTCCTAGTGACCTGACGGACGCACCCAAGAAGTTTCAGAGCCCTCGGGCTACGTTTTGTGGAGTTACGGCCAGTTTAATGAGAGGCTAAATACAGGCTTAATTTCCTATTAAAACATGCCCGCGGAAAATCGCGATTTTCCGAAAAAAGGACCCCGAACCCGATTCTGAGATAACCCACTGGGGACGCTCCTAGTGACCTGACGGACGCACCCTAGAAGTTTCAGAGCCCTTGGGCTACGTTTTGTGGAGTTACAGCCAGTTTAATGAGAGGCTAAATATAGGCTTAATTTCCTATTAAAACATGCCCGCGGAAAATCGCGATTTTCCGAAAAAAGGACCCCGAACCCGATTCTGAGATAACCCACTGGGGACGCTCCTAGTGACCTGACGGACGCACCCAAGAAGTTTCAGAGCCCTCGGGCTACGTTTTGTGGAGTTACGGCCAGTTTAATGAGAGGCTAAATACAGGCCCTAATTTCCTACGAAAACATGCCCGCGGAAAATCGCGATTTTCCGAAAAAAGGACCCCGAACCCGATTCTGAGATAACCCACTGGGGACGCTCCTAGTGACCTGACGGACGCACCCAAGAAGTTTCAGAGCCCTCGGGCTACGTTTTGTGGAGTTACGGCCAGTTTAATGAGAGGCTAAATACAGGCTTAATTTTCTACGAAAACATGCCCGCGGAAAATCGCGATTTTCCGAAAAAAGGACCCCGAACCCGATTCTGAGATAACCCACTGGGGACGCTCCTAGTGACCTGACGGACGCACCCAAGAAGTTTCAGAGCCCTCGGGCTACGTTTTGTGGAGTTATGGCCAGTTTAATGAGAGGCTAAATACAGGCTTAATTTCCTATGAAAACATGCCCGCGGAAAATCGCAATTTTCCGAAAAAAGGACCCCAAACCCGATTCTGAGATAACCCACTGGGGACGCTCCTAGTGACCTGACGGACGCACCCTAGAAGTTTCAGAGCCCTCGGGCTACGTTTTGTGGAGTTACAGCCAGTTTAATGAGAGGCTAAATATAGGCTTAATTTCCTATTAAAACATGCCGGCGGAAAATCGCGATTTTCCGAAAAAAGGACCCCGAACCCGATTCTGAGATAACCCACTGGGGACGCTCCTAGTGACCTGACGGACGCACCCAAGAAGTTTCAGAGCCCTCGGGCTACGTTTTGTGGAGTTACGGCCAGTTTAATGAGAGGCTAAATACAGGCTTGATTTCCTATTAAAACATGCCCGCGGAAAATCGCGATTTTCCGAAAAAAGGACCCCGAACCCGATTCTGAGATAACCCACTGGGGACGCTCCTAGTGACCTGACGGACGCACCCAAAAAGTTTCAGAGCCCTCGGGCTACGTTTTGTGGAGTTACGGCCAGTTTAATGAGAGGCTAAATACAGGCTTGATTTCCTATTTAAACATGCCCGCGGAAAATCGCGATTTTCCGAAAAAAGGACCCCGAACCCGATTTTGAGATAACCCACTGGGGACGCTCCTAGTGACCTGACGGACGCACCCAAGAAGTTTCAGAGCCCTCGGGCTACGTTTTGTGGAGTTACGGCCAGTTTAATGAGAGGCTAAATACAGGCTTAATTTCCTACGAAAACATGCCCGCGGAAATTCGCGATTTTCCGAAAAAAGGACCCCGAACCCGATTCTGAGATAACCCACTGGGGACGCTCCTAGTGACCTGACGGACGCACCCAAGAAGTTTCAGAGCCCTCGGGCTACGTTTTGTGGAGTTACGGCCAGTTTAATGAGAGGCTAAATACAGGCTTGATTTCCTATTAAAACATGCCCGCGGAAAATCGCGATTTTCCGAAAAAAGGACCCCGAACCCGATTCTGAGATAACCCACTGGGGACGCTCCTAGTGACCTGACGGACGCACCCAAGAAGTTTCTGAGCCCTCGGGCTACGTTTTGTGGAGTTACGGCCAGTTTAATGAGAGGCTAAATACAGGCTTAATTTCCTATGAAAACATGCCCGCAGAAAATCGCGATTTTCCGAAAAAAGGACCCCGAACCCGATTCTGAGATAACCCACTGGGGACGCTCCTAGTGACCTGACGGACGCACCCAAGAAGTTTCAGAGCCCTCGGGCTACGTTTTGTGGAGTTACGGCCAGTTTAATGAGAGGCTAAATACAGGCTTGATTTCCTATTAAAACATGCCCGCGGAAAATCGCGATTTTCCGAAAAAAGGAACCCGAACCCGATTCTGAGATAACCCACTGGGGATGCTCCTAGTGACCTGACGGACGCACCCAAGAAGTTTCAGAGCCCTCGGGCTATGTTTTGTGGAGTTAGGGCCAGTTTAATGAGAGGCTAAATACAGGCTTAATTTCCTACGAAAACATGCCCGCGGAAAATCGCGATTTTCCGAAAAAAAGGACCCTGAACCCGATTCTGAGATAACCCACTGGGGACGCTCCTAGTGACCTGACGGACGCACCCAAGAAGTTTCAGAGCCCTCGGGCTACGTTTTGTGGAGTTACGGCCAGTTTAATGAGAGGCTAAATACAGGCTTAATTTCCTACGAAAACATGCCCGCGGAAAATCGCGATTTTCCGAAAAAAGGACCCCGAACCCGATTCTGAGATAACCCACTGGGGACGCTCCTAGTGACCTGACGGACGCACCCAAGAAGTTTCAGAGCCCTCGGGCTACGTTTTGTGGAGTTACGGCCAGTTTAATGAGAGGCTAAATACAGGCTTAATTTCCTACGAAACATGCCCCCGGAAATTCGCGATTTTCCGAAAAAAGGACCCCGAACCCGATTCTGAGATAACCCACTGGGGACGCTCCTAGTGACCTGACGGACGCACCCAAGAAGTTTCAGAGCCCTCGGGCTACGTTTTGTGGAGTTACGGCCAGTTTAATGAGAGGCTAAATACAGGCTTGATTTCCTATTAAAACATGCCCGCGGAAAATCGCGATTTTCCGAAAAAAGGACCCCGAACCCGATTCTGAGATAACCCACTGGGGACGCTCCTAGTGACCTGACGGACGCACCCAAGAAGTTTCAGAGCCCTCGGGCTACGTTTTGTGGAGTTACGGCCAGTTTAATGAGAGGCTAAATACAGGCTTGATTTCCTATTAAAACATGCCCGCGGAAAATCGCGATTTTCCGAAAAAAGGACCCCGAACCCGATTTTGAGATAACCCACTGGGGACGCTCCTAGTGACCTGACGGACGCACCCAAGAAGTTTCAGAGCCCTCGGGCTACGTTTTGTGGAGTTACGGCCAGTTTAATGAGAGGCTAAATACAGGCTTAATTTCCTACGAAAACATGCCCCCGGAAATTCGCGATTTTCCGAAAAAAGGACCCCGAACCCGATTCTGAGATAACCCACTGGGGACGCTCCTAGTGACCTGACGGACGCACCCAAGAAGTTTCAGAGCCCTCGGGCTACGTTTTGTGGAGTTACGGCCAGTTTAATGAGAGGCTAAATACAGGCTTGATTTCCTATTAAAACATGCCCGCGGAAAATCGCGATTTTCCGAAAAAAGGACCCCGAACCCGATTCTGAGATAACCCACTGGGGACGCTCCTAGTGACCTAACGGACGCACCCAAGAAGTTTCTGAGCCCTCGGGCTACGTTTTGTGGAGTTACGGCCAGTTTAATGAGAGGCTAAATACAGGCTTAATTTCCTATGAAAACATGCCCGCGGAAAATCGCGATTTTCCGAAAAAAGGACCCCGAACCCGATTTTGAGATAACCCACTGGGGACGCTCCTAGTGACCTGACGGACGCACCCAAGAAGTTTCAGAGCCCTCGGGCTACGTTTTGTGGAGTTACGACCAGTTTAATGAGAGGCTAAATACAGGCTTAATTTCCTACGAAAACATGCCCGCGGAAAATCGCGATTTTCCGAAAAAAGGACCCCGAACCCGATTCTGAGATAACCCACTGGGGACGCTCCTAGTGACCTGACGGATGCACCCAAGAAGTTTCAGAGCCCTCGGGCTACGTTTTGTGGAGTTATGGCCAGTTTAATGAGAGGCTAAATACAGGCTTAATTTCCTACGAAAACATGCCCGCGGAAAATTGCGATTTTCCGAAAAAAGGACCCCGAACCCGATTCTGAGATAACCCACTGGGGACGCTCCTAGTGACCTGACGGACGCACCCAAGAAGTTTCAGAGCCCTCGGGCTACGTTTTGTGGAGTTACGGCCAGTTTAATGAGAGGCTAAATACAGGCTTAATTTCCTATTAAAACATGCCCGCGGAAAATCGCGATTTTCCGAAAAAAGGACCCCGAACCCGATTCTGAGATAACCCACTGGGGACGCTCCTAGTGACCTGACGGACGCACCCTAGAAGTTTCAGAGCCCTTGGGCTACGTTTTGTGGAGTTACAGCCAGTTTAATGAGAGGCTAAATATAGGCTTAATTTCCTATTAAAACATGCCCGCGGAAAATCGCGATTTTCCGAAAAAAGGACCCCGAACCCGATTCTGAGATAACCCACTGGGGACGCTCCTAGTGACCTGACGGACGCACCCAAGAAGTTTCAGAGCCCTCGGGCTACGTTTTGTGGAGTTACGGCCAGTTTAATGAGAGGCTAAATACAGGCCCTAATTTCCTACGAAAACATGCCCGCGGAAAATCGCGATTTTCCGAAAAAAGGACCCCGAACCCGATTCTGAGATAACCCACTGGGGACGCTCCTAGTGACCTGACGGACGCACCCAAGAAGTTTCAGAGCCCTCGGGCTACGTTTTGTGGAGTTACGGCCAGTTTAATGAGAGGCTAAATACAGGCTTAATTTTCTACGAAAACATGCCCGCGGAAAATCGCGATTTTCCGAAAAAAGGACCCCGAACCCGATTCTGAGATAACCCACTGGGGACGCTCCTAGTGACCTGACGGACGCACCCAAGAAGTTTCAGAGCCCTCGGGCTACGTTTTGTGGAGTTATGGCCAGTTTAATGAGAGGCTAAATACAGGCTTAATTTCCTATGAAAACATGCCCGCGGAAAATCGCAATTTTCCGAAAAAAGGACCCCAAACCCGATTCTGAGATAACCCACTGGGGACGCTCCTAGTGACCTGACGGACGCACCCTAGAAGTTTCAGAGCCCTCGGGCTACGTTTTGTGGAGTTACAGCCAGTTTAATGAGAGGCTAAATATAGGCTTAATTTCCTATTAAAACATGCCGGCGGAAAATCGCGATTTTCCGAAAAAAGGACCCCGAACCCGATTCTGAGATAACCCACTGGGGACGCTCCTAGTGACCTGACGGACGCACCCAAGAAGTTTCAGAGCCCTCGGGCTACGTTTTGTGGAGTTACGGCCAGTTTAATGAGAGGCTAAATACAGGCTTAATTTCCTACGAAAACATGCCCCCGGAAATTCGCGATTTTCCGAAAAAAGGACCCCGAACCCGATTCTGAGATAACCCACTGGGGACGCTCCTAGTGACCTGACGGACGCACCCAAGAAGTTTCAGAGCCCTCGGGCTACGTTTTGTGGAGTTACGGCCAGTTTAATGAGAGGCTAAATACAGGCTTGATTTCCTATTAAAACATGCCCGCGGAAAATCGCGATTTTCCGAAAAAAGGACCCCGAACCCGATTCTGAGATAACCCACTGGGGACGCTCCTAGTGACCTGACGGACGCACCCAAGAAGTTTCAGAGCCCTCGGGCTACGTTTTGTGGAGTTACGGCCAGTTTAATGAGAGGCTAAATACAGGCTTGATTTCCTATTTAAACATGCCCGCGGAAAATCGCGATTTTCCGAAAAAAGGACCCCGAACCCGATTTTGAGATAACCCACTGGGGACGCTCCTAGTGACCTGACGGACGCACCCAAGAAGTTTCAGAGCCCTCGGGCTACGTTTTGTGGAGTTACGGCCAGTTTAATGAGAGGCTAAATACAGGCTTAATTTCCTACGAAAACATGCCCGCGGAAATTCGCGATTTTCCGAAAAAAGGACCCCGAACCCGATTCTGAGATAACCCACTGGGGACGCTCCTAGTGACCTGACGGACGCACCCAAGAAGTTTCAGAGCCCTCGGGCTACGTTTTGTGGAGTTACGGCCAGTTTAATGAGAGGCTAAATACAGGCTTGATTTCCTATTAAAACATGCCCGCGGAAAATCGCGATTTTCCGAAAAAAGGACCCCGAACCCGATTCTGAGATAACCCACTGGGGACGCTCCTAGTGACCTGACGGACGCACCCAAGAAGTTTCTGAGCCCTCGGGCTACGTTTTGTGGAGTTACGGCCAGTTTAATGAGAGGCTAAATACAGGCTTAATTTCCTATGAAAACATGCCCGCAGAAAATCGCGATTTTCCGAAAAAAGGACCCCGAACCCGATTCTGAGATAACCCACTGGGGACGCTCCTAGTGACCTGACGGACGCACCCAAGAAGTTTCAGAGCCCTCGGGCTACGTTTTGTGGAGTTACGGCCAGTTTAATGAGAGGCTAAATACAGGCTTAATTTCCTATTAAAACATGCCCGCGGAAAATCGCGATTTTCCGAAAAAAGGACCCCGAACCCGATTCTGAGATAACCCACTGGGGACGCTCCTAGTGACCTGACGGACGCACCCTAGAAGTTTCAGAGCCCTTGGGCTACGTTTTGTGGAGTTACAGCCAGTTTAATGAGAGGCTAAATATAGGCTTAATTTCCTATTAAAACATGCCCGCGGAAAATCGCGATTTTCCGAAAAAAGGACCCCGAACCCGATTCTGAGATAACCCACTGGGGACGCTCCTAGTGACCTGACGGACGCACCCAAGAAGTTTCAGAGCCCTCGGGCTACGTTTTGTGGAGTTACGGCCAGTTTAATGAGAGGCTAAATACAGGCTTAATTTCCTACGAAAACATCCCCGCGGAAAATCGCGATTTTCCGAAAAAAGGACCCCGAACCCGATTCTGAGATAACCCACTGGGGACGCTCCTAGTGACCTGACGGACGCACCCAAGAAGTTTCAGAGCCCTCGGGCTACGTTTTGTGGAGTTACGGCCAGTTTAATGAGAGGCTAAATACAGGCTTAATTTTCTACGAAAACATGCCCGCGGAAAATCGCGATTTTCCGAAAAAAGGACCCCGAACCCGATTCTGAGATAACCCACTGGGGACGCTCCTAGTGACCTGACGGACGCACCCAAGAAGTTTCAGAGCCCTCGGGCTACGTTTTGTGGAGTTATGGCCAGTTTAATGAGAGGCTAAATACAGGCTTAATTTCCTATGAAAACATGCCCGCGGAAAATCGCGATTTTCCGAAAAAAGGACCCCGAACCCGATTCTGAGATAACCCACTGGGGACGCTCCTAGTGACCTGACGGACGCACCCTAGAAGTTTCAGAGCCCTCGGGCTACGTTTTGTGGAGTTACAGCCAGTTTAATGAGAGGCTAAATATAGGCTTAATTTCCTATTAAAACATGCCCGCGGAAAATCGCGATTTTCCGAAAAAAGGACCCCGAACCCGATTCTGAGATAACCCACTGGGGACGCTCCTAGTGACCTGACGGACGCACCCAAGAAGTTTCAGAGCCCTCGGGCTACGTTTTGTGGAGTTACGGCCAGTTTAATGAGAGGCTAAATACAGGCTTAATTTCCTACGAAAACATGCCCCCGGAAATTCGCGATTTTCCGAAAAAAGGACCCCGAACCCGATTCTGAGATAACCCACTGGGGACGCTCCTAGTGACCTGACGGACGCACCCAAGAAGTTTCAGAGCCCTCGGGCTACGTTTTGTGGAGTTACGGCCAGTTTAATGAGAGGCTAAATACAGGCTTAATTTTCTACGAAAACATGCCCGCGGAAAATCGCGATTTTCCGAAAAAAGGACCCCGAACCCGATTCTGAGATAACCCACTGGGGACGCTCCTAGTGACCTGACGGACGCACCCAAGAAGTTTCAGAGCCCTCGGGCTACGTTTTGTGGAGTTATGGCCAGTTTAATGAGAGGCTAAATACAGGCTTAATTTCCTATGAAAACATGCCCGCGGAAAATCGCGATTTTCCGAAAAAAGGACCCCGAACCCGATTCTGAGATAACCCACTGGGGACGCTCCTAGTGACCTGACGGACGCACCCTAGAAGTTTCAGAGCCCTCGGGCTACGTTTTGTGGAGTTACAGCCAGTTTAATGAGAGGCTAAATATAGGCTTAATTTCCTATTAAAACATGCCCGCGGAAAATCGCGATTTTCCGAAAAAAGGACCCCGAACCCGATTCTGAGATAACCCACTGGGGACGCTCCTAGTGACCTGACGGACGCACCCAAGAAGTTTCAGAGCCCTCGGGCTACGTTTTGTGGAGTTACGGCCAGTTTAATGAGAGGCTAAATACAGGCTTAATTTCCTACGAAAACATGCCCCCGGAAATTCGCGATTTTCCGAAAAAAGGACCCCGAACCCGATTCTGAGATAACCCACTGGGGACGCTCCTAGTGACCTGACGGACGCACCCAAGAAGTTTCAGAGCCCTCGGGCTACGTTTTGTGGAGTTACGGCCAGTTTAATGAGAGGCTAAATACAGGCTTGATTTCCTATTAAAACATGCCCGCGGAAAATCGCGATTTTCCGAAAAAAGGACCCCGAACCCGATTCTGAGATAACCCACTGGGGACGCTCCTAGTGACCTGACGGACGCACCCAAGAAGTTTCAGAGCCCTCGGGCTACGTTTTGTGGAGTTATGGCCAGTTTAATGAGAGGCTAAATACAGGCTTAATTTCCTACGAAAACATGCCCGCGGAAAATTGCGATTTTCCGAAAAAAGGACCCCGAACCCGATTCTGAGATAACCCACTGGGGACGCTCTTAGTGACCTGACGGACGCACCCTAGAAGTTTCAGAGCCCTCGGGCTACGTTTTGTGGAGTTATGGCCAGTTTAATGAGAGGCTAAATACAGGCTTAATTTCCTATGAAAACATGCCCGCGGAAAATCGCGATTTTCCGAAAAAAGGACCCCGAACCCGATTCTGAGATAACCCACTGGGGACGCTCCTAGTGACCTGACGGACGCACCCAAGAAGTTTCAGAGCCCTCGGGCTACGTTTTGTGGAGTTACGGCCAGTTTAATGAGAGGCTAAATACAGGCTTGATTTCCTATTAAAACATGCCCGCGGAAAATCGCGATTTTCCGAAAAAAGGACCCCGAACCCGATTCTGAGATAACCCACTGGGGACGCTCCTAGTGACCTGACGGACGCACCCAAGAAGTTTCAGAGCCCTCGGGCTACGTTTTGTGGAGTTATGGCCAGTTTAATGAGAGGCTAAATACAGGCTTAATTTCCTACGAAAACATGCCCGCGGAAAATTGCGATTTTCCGAAAAAAGGACCCCGAACCCGATTCTGAGATAACCCACTGGGGACGCTCTTAGTGACCTGACGGACGCACCCTAGAAGTTTCAGAGCCCTCGGGCTACGTTTTGTGGAGTTATGGCCAGTTTAATGAGAGGCTAAATACAGGCTTAATTTCCTATGAAAACATGCCCGCGGAAAATCGCGATTTTCCGAAAAAAGGACCCCGAACCCGATTCTGAGATAACCCACTGGGGACGCTCCTAGTGACCTGACGGACGCACCCTAGAAGTTTCAGAGCCCTCGGGCTACGTTTTGTGGAGTTACAGCCAGTTTAATGAGAGGCTAAATATAGGCTTAATTTCCTACGAAAACATGCCCGCGGAAAATCGCGATTTTCCGAAAAAAGGACCCCGAACCCGATTCTGAGATAACCCACTGGGGACGCTCCTAGTGACCTGACGGACGCACCCAAGAAGTTTCAGAGCCCTCGGGCTACGTTTTGTGGAGTTATGGCCAGTTTAATGAGAGGCTAAATACAGGCTTAATTTCCTACGAAAACATGCCCGCGGAAAATTGCGATTTTCCGAAAAAAGGACCCCGAACCCGATTCTGAGATAACCCACTGGGGACGCTCTTAGTGACCTGACGGACGCACCCTAGAAGTTTCAGAGCCCTCGGGCTACGTTTTGTGGAGTTACGGCCAGTTTAATGAGAGGCTAAATACAGGCTTGATTTCCTATTAAAACATGCCCGCGGAAAATCGCGATTTTCCGAAAAAAGGACCCCGAACCCGATTCTGAGATAACCCACTGGGGACGCTCCTAGTGACCTGACGGACGCACCCAAGAAGTTTCAGAGCCCTCGGGCTACGTTTTGTGGAGTTATGGCCAGTTTAATGAGAGGCTAAATACAGGCTTAATTTCCTACGAAAACATGCCCGCGGAAAATCGCGATTTTCCGAAAAAAGGACCCCGAACCCGATTCTGAGATAACCCACTGGGGACGCTCCTAGTGACCTGACGGACGCACCCAAGAAGTTTCAGAGCCCTCGGGCTACGTTTTGTGGAGTTATGGCCAGTTTAATGAGAGGCTAAATACAGGCTTAATTTCCTACGAAAACATGCCCGCGGACAATTGCGATTTTCCGAAAAAAGGACCCCGAACCCGATTCTGAGATAACCCACTGGGGACGCTCTTAGTGACCTGACGGACGCACCCTAGAAGTTTCAGAGCCCTCGGGCTACGTTTTGTGGAGTTACAGCCAGTTTAATGAGAGGCTAAATACAGGTTTAATTTCCTATTAAAACATGCCCGCGGAAAATCGCGATTTTCCGAAAAAAGGACCCCGAACCCGATTCTGAGATAACCCACTGGGGACGCTCCTAGTGACCTGACGGACGCACCCAAGAAGTTTCAGAGCCCTCGGGCTACGTTTTGTGGAGTTACGGCCAGTTTAATGAGAGGCTAAATACAGGCTTAATTTCCTACAAAAACATGCCCGCGGAAAATCGCGATTTTCCGAAAAAAGGACCCCGAACCCGATTCTGAGATAACCCACTGGGGACGCTCCTAGTGACCTGACGGACGCACCCAAGAAGTTTCAGAGCCCTCGGGCTACGTTTTGTGGAGTTACGGCCAGTTTAATGAGAGGCTAAATACAGGCTTAATTTCCTATTAAAACATGCCCGCGGAAAATCGCGATTTTCCGAAAAAAGGACCCCGAACCCGATTCTGAGATAACCCACTGGGGACGCTCCTAGTGACCTGACGGACGCACCCTAGAAGTTTCAGAGCCCTTGGGCTACGTTTTGTGGAGTTACAGCCAGTTTAATGAGAGGCTAAATATAGGCTTAATTTCCTATTAAAACATGCCCGCGGAAAATCGCGATTTTCCGAAAAAAGGACCCCGAACCCGATTCTGAGATAACCCACTGGGGACGCTCCTAGTGACCTGACGGACGCACCCAAGAAGTTTCAGAGCCCTCGGGCTACGTTTTGTGGAGTTACGGCCAGTTTAATGAGAGGCTAAATACAGGCTTAATTTCCTACGAAAACATCCCCGCGGAAAATCGCGATTTTCCGAAAAAAGGACCCCGAACCCGATTCTGAGATAACCCACTGGGGACGCTCCTAGTGACCTGACGGACGCACCCAAGAAGTTTCAGAGCCCTCGGGCTACGTTTTGTGGAGTTACGGCCAGTTTAATGAGAGGCTAAATACAGGCTTAATTTCCTACGAAAACATGCCCGCGGAAAATCGCGATTTTCCGAAAAAAGGACCCCGAACCCGATTCTGAGATAACCCACTGGGGACGCTCCTAGTGACCTGACGGACGCACCCAAGAAGTTTCAGAGCCCTCGGGCTACGTTTTGTGGAGTTATGGCCAGTTTAATGAGAGGCTAAATACAGGCTTAATTTCCTATGAAAACATGCCCGCGGAAAATCGCGATTTTCCGAAAAAAGGACCCCGAACCCGATTCTGAGATAACCCACTGGGGACGCTCCTAGTGACCTGACGGACGCACCCTAGAAGTTTCAGAGCCCTCGGGCTACGTTTTGTGGAGTTACAGCCAGTTTAATGAGAGGCTAAATATAGGCTTAATTTCCTATTAAAACATGCCCGCGGAAAATCGCGATTTTCCGAAAAAAGGACCCCGAACCCGATTCTGAGATAACCCACTGGGGACGCTCCTAGTGACCTGACGGACGCACCCAAGAAGTTTCAGAGCCCTCGGGCTACGTTTTGTGGAGTTACGGCCAGTTTAATGAGAGGCTAAATACAGGCTTAATTTCCTACGAAAACATGCCCCCGGAAATTCGCGATTTTCCGAAAAAAGGACCCCGAACCCGATTCTGAGATAACCCACTGGGGACGCTCCTAGTGACCTGACGGACGCACCCAAGAAGTTTCAGAGCCCTCGGGCTACGTTTTGTGGAGTTACGGCCAGTTTAATGAGAGGCTAAATACAGGCTTGATTTCCTATTAAAACATGCCCGCGGAAAATCGCGATTTTCCGAAAAAAGGACCCCGAACCCGATTCTGAGATAACCCACTGGGGACGCTCCTAGTGACCTGACGGACGCACCCAAGAAGTTTCAGAGCCCTCGGGCTACGTTTTGTGGAGTTATGGCCAGTTTAATGAGAGGCTAAATACAGGCTTAATTTCCTACGAAAACATGCCCGCGGAAAATTGCGATTTTCCGAAAAAAGGACCCCGAACCCGATTCTGAGATAACCCACTGGGGACGCTCTTAGTGACCTGACGGACGCACCCTAGAAGTTTCAGAGCCCTCGGGCTACGTTTTGTGGAGTTACAGCCAGTTTAATGAGAGGCTAAATACAGGTTTAATTTCCTATTAAAACATGCCCGCGGAAAATCGCGATTTTCCGAAAAAAGGACCCCGAACCCGATTCTGAGATAACCCACTGGGGACGCTCCTAGTGACCTGACGGACGCACCCAAGAAGTTTCAGAGCCCTCGGGCTACGTTTTGTGGAGTTACGGCCAGTTTAATGAGAGGCTAAATACAGGCTTAATTTCCTACGAAAACATGCCCGCGGAAAATCGCGATTTTCCGAAAAAAGGACCCCGAACCCGATTCTGAGATAACCCACTGGGGACGCTCCTAGTGACCTGACGGACGCACCCAAGAAGTTTCAGAGCCCTCGGGCTACGTTTTGTGGAGTTACGGCCAGTTTAATGAGAGGCTAAATACAGGCTTAATTTCCTATTAAAACATGCCCGCGGAAAATCGCGATTTTCCGAAAAAAGGACCCCGAACCCGATTCTGAGATAACCCACTGGGGACGCTCCTAGTGACCTGACGGACGCACCCTAGAAGTTTCAGAGCCCTTGGGCTACGTTTTGTGGAGTTACAGCCAGTTTAATGAGAGGCTAAATATAGGCTTAATTTCCTATTAAAACATGCCCGCGGAAAATCGCGATTTTCCGAAAAAAGGACCCCGAACCCGATTCTGAGATAACCCACTGGGGACGCTCCTAGTGACCTGACGGACGCACCCAAGAAGTTTCAGAGCCCTCGGGCTACGTTTTGTGGAGTTACGGCCAGTTTAATGAGAGGCTAAATACAGGCTTAATTTCCTACGAAAACATCCCCGCGGAAAATCGCGATTTTCCGAAAAAAGGACCCCGAACCCGATTCTGAGATAACCCACTGGGGACGCTCCTAGTGACCTGACGGACGCACCCAAGAAGTTTCAGAGCCCTCGGGCTACGTTTTGTGGAGTTACGGCCAGTTTAATGAGAGGCTAAATACAGGCTTAATTTCCTACGAAAACATGCCCGCGGAAAATCGCGATTTTCCGAAAAAAGGACCCCGAACCCGATTCTGAGATAACCCACTGGGGACGCTCCTAGTGACCTGACGGACGCACCCAAGAAGTTTCAGAGCCCTCGGGCTACGTTTTGTGGAGTTATGGCCAGTTTAATGAGAGGCTAAATACAGGCTTAATTTCCTATGAAAACATGCCCGCGGAAAATCGCGATTTTCCGAAAAAAGGACCCCGAACCCGATTCTGAGATAACCCACTGGGGACGCTCCTAGTGACCTGACGGACGCACCCTAGAAGTTTCAGAGCCCTCGGGCTACGTTTTGTGGAGTTACAGCCAGTTTAATGAGAGGCTAAATATAGGCTTAATTTCCTATTAAAACATGCCCGCGGAAAATCGCGATTTTCCGAAAAAAGGACCCCGAACCCGATTCTGAGATAACCCACTGGGGACGCTCCTAGTGACCTGACGGACGCACCCAAGAAGTTTCAGAGCCCTCGGGCTACGTTTTGTGGAGTTACGGCCAGTTTAATGAGAGGCTAAATACAGGCTTAATTTCCTACGAAAACATGCCCCCGGAAATTCGCGATTTTCCGAAAAAAGGACCCCGAACCCGATTCTGAGATAACCCACTGGGGACGCTCCTAGTGACCTGACGGACGCACCCAAGAAGTTTCAGAGCCCTCGGGCTACGTTTTGTGGAGTTACGGCCAGTTTAATGAGAGGCTAAATACAGGCTTGATTTCCTATTAAAACATGCCCGCGGAAAATCGCGATTTTCCGAAAAAAGGACCCCGAACCCGATTCTGAGATAACCCACTGGGGACGCTCCTAGTGACCTGACGGACGCACCCAAGAAGTTTCAGAGCCCTCGGGCTACGTTTTGTGGAGTTATGGCCAGTTTAATGAGAGGCTAAATACAGGCTTAATTTCCTACGAAAACATGCCCGCGGAAAATTGCGATTTTCCGAAAAAAGGACCCCGAACCCGATTCTGAGATAACCCACTGGGGACGCTCTTAGTGACCTGACGGACGCACCCTAGAAGTTTCAGAGCCCTCGGGCTACGTTTTGTGGAGTTACAGCCAGTTTAATGAGAGGCTAAATACAGGTTTAATTTCCTATTAAAACATGCCCGCGGAAAATCGCGATTTTCCGAAAAAAGGACCCCGAACCCGATTCTGAGATAACCCACTGGGGACGCTCCTAGTGACCTGACGGACGCACCCAAGAAGTTTCAGAGCCCTCGGGCTACGTTTTGTGGAGTTACGGCCAGTTTAATGAGAGGCTAAATACAGGCTTAATTTCCTACGAAAACATGCCCGCGGAAAATCGCGATTTTCCGAAAAAAGGACCCCGAACCCGATTCTGAGATAACCCACTGGGGACGCTCCTAGTGACCTGACGGACGCACCCAAGAAGTTTCAGAGCCCTCGGGCTACGTTTTGTGGAGTTACGGCCAGTTTAATGAGAGGCTAAATACAGGCTTAATTTCCTATTAAAACATGCCCGCGGAAAATCGCGATTTTCCGAAAAAAGGACCCCGAACCCGATTCTGAGATAACCCACTGGGGACGCTCCTAGTGACCTGACGGACGCACCCTAGAAGTTTCAGAGCCCTTGGGCTACGTTTTGTGGAGTTACAGCCAGTTTAATGAGAGGCTAAATATAGGCTTAATTTCCTATTAAAACATGCCCGCGGAAAATCGCGATTTTCCGAAAAAAGGACCCCGAACCCGATTCTGAGATAACCCACTGGGGACGCTCCTAGTGACCTGACGGACGCACCCAAGAAGTTTCAGAGCCCTCGGGCTACGTTTTGTGGAGTTACGGCCAGTTTAATGAGAGGCTAAATACAGGCTTAATTTCCTACGAAAACATCCCCGCGGAAAATCGCGATTTTCCGAAAAAAGGACCCCGAACCCGATTCTGAGATAACCCACTGGGGACGCTCCTAGTGACCTGACGGACGCACCCAAGAAGTTTCAGAGCCCTCGGGCTACGTTTTGTGGAGTTACGGCCAGTTTAATGAGAGGCTAAATACAGGCTTAATTTTCTACGAAAACATGCCCGCGGAAAATCGCGATTTTCCGAAAAAAGGACCCCGAACCCGATTCTGAGATAACCCACTGGGGACGCTCCTAGTGACCTGACGGACGCACCCAAGAAGTTTCAGAGCCCTCGGGCTACGTTTTGTGGAGTTATGGCCAGTTTAATGAGAGGCTAAATACAGGCTTAATTTCCTATGAAAACATGCCCGCGGAAAATCGCGATTTTCCGAAAAAAGGACCCCGAACCCGATTCTGAGATAACCCACTGGGGACGCTCCTAGTGACCTGACGGACGCACCCTAGAAGTTTCAGAGCCCTCGGGCTACGTTTTGTGGAGTTACAGCCAGTTTAATGAGAGGCTAAATATAGGCTTAATTTCCTATTAAAACATGCCCGCGGAAAATCGCGATTTTCCGAAAAAAGGACCCCGAACCCGATTCTGAGATAACCCACTGGGGACGCTCCTAGTGACCTGACGGACGCACCCAAGAAGTTTCAGAGCCCTCGGGCTACGTTTTGTGGAGTTATGGCCAGTTTAATGAGAGGCTAAATACAGGCTTAATTTCCTACGAAAACATGCCCCCGGAAATTCGCGATTTTCCGAAATAAGGACCCCGAACCCGATTCTGAGATAACCCACTGGGGACGCTCCTAGTGACCTGACGGACGCACCCAAGAAGTTTCAGAGCCCTCGGGCTACGTTTTGTGGAGTTACGGCCAGTTTAATGAGAGGCTAAATACAGGCTTGATTTCCTATTAAAACATGCCCGCGGAAAATCGCGATTTTCCGAAAAAAGGACCCCGAACCCGATTCTGAGATAACCCACTGGGGACGCTCCTAGTGACCTGACGGACGCACCCAAGAAGTTTCAGAGCCCTCGGGCTACGTTTTGTGGAGTTATGGCCAGTTTAATGAGAGGCTAAATACAGGCTTGATTTCCTATTAAAACATGCCCGCGGAAAATCGCGATTTTCCGAAAAAAGGACCCCGAACCCGATTCTGAGATAACCCACTGGGGACGCTCCTAGTGACCTGACGGACGCACCCAAGAAGTTTCAGAGCCCTCGGGCTACGTTTTGTGGAGTTACGGCCAGTTTAATGAGAGGCTAAATACAGGCTTAATTTCCTACGAAAACATGCCCGCGGAAATTCGCGATTTTCCGAAAAAAGGACCCCGAACCCGATTCTGAGATAACCCACTGGGGACGCTCCTAGTGACCTGACGGACGCACCCAAGAAGTTTCAGAGCCCTCGGGCTACGTTTTGTGGAGTTACGGCCAGTTTAATGAGAGGCTAAATACAGGCTTAATTTCCTACGAAAACATGCCCGCGGAAATTCGCGATTTTCCGAAAAAAGGACCCCGAACCCGATTCTGAGATAACCCACTGGGGACGCTCCTAGTGACCTGACGGACGCACCCAAGAAGTTTCAGAGCCCTCGGGCTACGTTTTGTGGAGTTACGGCCAGTTTAATGAGAGGCTAAATACAGGCTTGATTTCCTATTAAAACATGCCCGCGGAAAATCGCGATTTTCCGAAAAAAGGACCCCGAACCCGATTCTGAGATAACCCACTGGGGACGCTCCTAGTGACCTGACGGACGCACCCAAGAAGTTTCAGAGCCCTCGGGCTACGTTTTGTGGAGTTATGGCCAGTTTAATGAGAGGCTAAATACAGGCTTGATTTCCTATTAAAACATGCCCGCGGAAAATCGCGATTTTCCGAAAAAAGGACCCCGAACCCGATTCTGAGATAACCCACTGGGGACGCTCCTAGTGACCTGACGGACGCACCCAAGAAGTTTCAGAGCCCTCGGGCTACGTTTTGTGGAGTTACGGCCAGTTTAATGAGAGGCTAAATACAGGCTTAATTTCCTACGAAAACATGCCCGCGGAAATTCGCGATTTTCCGAAAAAAGGACCCCGAACCCGATTCTGAGATAACCCACTGGGGACGCTCCTAGTGACCTGACGGACGCACCCAAGAAGTTTCAGAGCCCTCGGGCTACGTTTTGTGGAGTTACGGCCAGTTTAATGAGAGGCTAAATACAGGCTTGATTTCCTATTAAAACATGCCCGCGGAAAATCGCGATTTTCCGAAAAAAGGACCCCGAACCCGATTCTGAGATAACCCACTGGGGACGCTCCTAGTGACCTGACGGACGCACCCAAGAAGTTTCTGAGCCCTCGGGCTACGTTTTGTGGAGTTACGGCCAGTTTAATGAGAGGCTAAATACAGGCTTAATTTCCTATGAAAACATGCCCGCAGAAAATCGCGATTTTCCGAAAAAAGGACCCCGAACCCAATTTTGAGATAACCCACTGGGGACGCTCCTAGTGACCTGACGGACGCACCCAAGAAGTTTCAGAGCCCTCGGGCTACGTTTTGTGGAGTTACGGCCAGTTTAATGAGAGGCTAAATACAGGCTTAATTTCCTACGAAAACATGCCCGCGGAAAATCGCGATTTTCCGAAAAAAGGACCCCGAACCCGATTCTGAGATAACCCACTGGGGACGCTCCTAGTGACCTGACGGACGCACCCAAGAAGTTTCAGAGCCCTCGGGCTACGTTTTGTGGAGTTATGGCCAGTTTAATGAGAGGCTAAATACAGGCTTAATTTCCTACGAAAACATGCCCGCGGAAAATTGCGATTTTCCGAAAAAAGGACCCCGAACCCGATTCTGAGATAACCCACTGGGGACGCTCTTAGTGACCTGACGGACGCACCCTAGAAGTTTCAGAGCCCTCGGGCTACGTTTTGTGGAGTTACAGCCAGTTTAATGAGAGGCTAAATACAGGTTTAATTTCCTATTAAAACATGCCCGCGGAAAATCGCGATTTTCCGAAAAAAGGACCCCGAACCCGATTCTGAGATAACCCACTGGGGACGCTCCTAGTGACCTGACGGACGCACCCTAGAAGTTTCAGAGCCCTCGGGCTACGTTTTGTGGAGTTACAGCCAGTTTAATGAGAGGCTTAATACAGGCTTAATTTCCTATTAAAACTTTCCCGCGGAAAATCGCGATTTTCCGAAAAAAGGACCCCGAACCCGATTCTGAGATAACCCACTGGGGACGCTCCTAGTGACCTGACAGACACACCCAAGAGGTTTCAGAGCCCTCGGGCTACGTTTTGTGGAGTTACAGCCAGTTTAATGAGAGGCTAAATACAGGCTTAATTTCCTATTAAAACATGCCCGCGGAAAATCACGATTTTCCGAAAAAAGGACCCCGAACCCGATTATGAGATAACCCACTGGGGACGCTCCTAGTGACCTGACGGACGCACCCAAGAAGTTTCAGAGCCCTCGGGCTACGTTTTGTGGAGTTACGGCCAGTTTAATGAGAGGCTAAATACAGGCTTAATTTCCTACAAAGACATGCCCGCGGAAAATCGCGATATTCCGAAAAAAGGACCCCGAACCCGATTCTGAGATAACCCACTGGGGACGCTCCTAGTGACCTGACGGACGCACCCAAGAAGTTTCAGAGCCCTCGGGCTACGTTTTGTGGAGTTACGGCCAGTTTAATGAGAGGCTAAATACAGGCTTAATTTCCTACGAAAACATGCCCGCGGAAAATCGCGATTTTAAGAAAAAAGGACCCCGAACCAGATTCTGAGATAACCCACTGGGGACGCTCCTAGTGACCTGACGGACGCACCCTAGAAGTTTCAGAGCCCTCGGGCTACGTTTTGTGGAGTTACGGCCAGTTTAATGAGAGGCTAAATACAGGCTTAATTTCCTATTAAAACATGCCCGCGGAAAATCGCGATTTTCCGAAAAAAGGACCCCGAACCCGATTCTGAGATAACCCACTGGGGACGCTCCTAGTGACCTGACGGACGCACCCTAGAAGTTTCAGAGCCCTCGGGCTACGTTTTGTGGAGTTACAGCCAGTTTAATGAGAGGCTAAATACAGGCTTAATTTCCTATTAAAACATGCCCGCGGAAAATCGCGATTTTCGGAAAAAAGGACCCCGAACCCGATTCTGAGATAACCCACTGGGGACGCTCCTAGTGACCTGACGGACGCACCCTAGAAGTTTCAGAGCCCTCGGGCTACATTTTGTGGAGTGACGGCCAGTTTAATGAGAGGCTAAATACAGGCTTAATTTCCTATTAAAACATGCCCGCGGAAAATCACGATTTTCCGAAAAAAGGACCCCGAACCCGATTATGAGATAACCCACTGGGGACGCTCCTGGTGAGCTGACGGACGCACCCAAGAAGTTTCAGAGCCCTCGGGCTACGTTTTGTGGAGTTACGGCCAGTTTAATGAGAGGCTAAATACAGGCTTAATTTCCTACGAAAACATGCCCGCGGAAAATCGCGATTTTCCGAAAAATGGACCCCGAACCCGATTATGAGATAACCCACTGGGGACGCTCCTAGTGACCTGACGGACGCACCCAAGAAGTTTCAGAGCCCTCGGGCTACGTTTTGTGGAGTTACGGCCAGTTTAATGAGAGGCTAAATACAGGCTTAATTTCCTACGAAAACATGCCCGCGGAAAATCGAGATTTTAAGAAAAAAGGACCCCGAACCCGATTCTGAGATAACCCACTGGGGACGCTCCTAGTGACCTGACGGACGCACCCAAGAAGTTTCAGAGCCCTCGGGCTACGTTTTGTGGAGTTATGGCCAGTTTAATGAGAGGCTAAATACAGGCTTAATTTCCTATTAAAACATGCCCGCAGAAAATCGCGATTTTCCGAAAAAAGGACCCCGAACCCGATTCTGAGATAACCCACTGGGGACGCTCCTAGTGACCTGACGGACGCACCCTAGAAGTTTCAGAGCCCTCGGGCTACGTTTTGTGGAGTTAGGGCCAGTTTAATGAGAGGCTAAATACAGGCTTAATTTCCTATTAAAACATGCCCGCGGAAAATCGCGATTTTCCGAAAAAAGGACCCCGAACCCGATTATGAGATAACCCACTGGGGACGCTCCTAGTGACCTGACGGACGCACCCAAGAAGTTTCAGAGCCCTCGGGCTACGTTTTGTGGAGTTACGGCCAGTTTAATGAGAGGCTAAATACAGGCTTGATTTCCTACAAAGACATGCCCGCGGAAAATCGCGATATTCCGAAAAAAGGACCCCGAACCCGATTCTGAGATAACCCACTGGGGACGCTCCTAGTGACCTGACGGACGCACCCAAGAAGTTTCAGAGCCCTCGGGCTACGTTTTGTGGAGTTACGGCCAGTTTAATGAGAGGCTAAATACAGGCTTAATTTCCTACGAAAACATGCCCGCGGAAAATCGCGATTTTAAGAAAAAAGGACCCCGAACCAGATTCTGAGATAACCCACTGGGGATGCTCCTAGTGACCTGACGGACGCACCCAAGAAGTTTCAGAGCCCTCGGGCTACGTTTTGTGGAGTTACGGCCAGTTTAATGAGAGGCTAAATACAGGCTTAATTTCCTACGAAAACATGCCCGCGGAAAATCGTGATTTTCCGAAAAAAGGACCCCGAACCCGATTCTGAGATAACCCACTGGGGACGCTCCTAGTGACCTGACGGACGCACCCAAGAAGTTTCAGAGCCCTCGGGCTACGTTTTGTGGAGTTACGGCCAGTTTAATGAGAGGCTAAATACAGGCTTAATTTCCTACGAAAACATGCCCGCGGAAATTCGTGATTTTCCGAAAAAAGGACCCCGAACCCGATTCTGAGATAACCCACTGGGGACGCTCCTAGTGACCTGACGGACGCACCCAAGAAGTTTCAGAGCCCTCAGGCTACGTTTGGTGGAGTTACGGCCAGTTTAATGAGAGGCTAAATACAGGCTAAATTTCCTATGAAAACATGCCCGCGGAAAATCGCGATTTTCCGAAAAAAGGACCCCGAACCCGATTCTGAGATAACCCACTGGGGACGCTCCTAGTGACCTGACGGACGCACCCTAGAAGTTTCAGAGCCCTCGGGCTACGTTTTGTGGAGTTACAGCCAGTTTAATGAGAGGCTAAATATAGGCTTAATTTCCTATTAAAACATGCCCGCGGAAAATCGTGATTTTCCGAAAAAAGGACCCCGAACCCGATTCTGAGATAACCCACTGGGGACGCTCCTAGTGACCTGACGGACGCACCCAAGAAGTTTCAGAGCCCTCGGGCTACGTTTTGTGGAGTTACGGCCAGTTTAATGAGAGGCTAAATACAGGCTTAATTTCCTACGAAAACATGCCCGCGGAAAATCGCGATTTTCCGAAAAAAGGACCCCGAACCCGATTCTGAGATAACCCACTGGGGACGCTCCTAGTGACCTGACGGACGCACCCTAGAAGTTTCAGAGCCCTCGGGCTACGTTTTGTGGAGTTACAGCCAGTTTAATGAGAGGCTAAATATAGGCTTAATTTCCTATTAAAACATGCCCGCAGAAAATCGCGATTTTCCGAAAAAAGGACCCCAAACCCGATTCTGAGATAACCCACTGGGGATGCTCCTAGTGACCTGACGGACACACCCTAGAAGATTCAGAGCCCTCGGGCTACGTTTTGTGGAGTTACGGCCAGTTTAATGAGAGGCTAAATACAGGCTTAATTTCCTATGATACATGCCCGCGGAAAATCGCGATTTTCCGAAAAAAGGACCCCGAACCCGATTCTGAGATAACCCACTGGGGACACTCCTAGTGACCTGATGGACGCACCCAAGAAGTTTCAGAGCCCTCGGGCTACGTTTTGTGGAGTTACGGCCAGTTTAATGAGAGGCTAAATACAGGCTTAATTTCCTACGAAAACATGCCCGCGGAAATTCGTGATTTTCCGAAAAAAGGACCCCGAACCCGATTCTGAGATAACCCACTGGGGACGCTCCTAGTGACCTGACGGACGCACCCAAGAAGTTTCAGAGCCCTCGGGCTACGTTTTGTGGAGTTACGGCCAGTTTAATGAGAGGCTAAATACAGGCTAAATTTCCTATGAAAACATGCCCGCGGAAAATCGCGATTTTCCGAAAAAAGGACCCCGAACCCGATTCTGAGATAACCCACTGGGGACGCTCCTAGTGACCTGACGGACGCACCCTAGAAGTTTCAGAGCCCTCGGGCTACGTTTTGTGGAGTTACAGCCAGTTTAATGAGAGGCTAAATATAGGCTTAATTTCCTATTAAAACATGCCCGCGGAAAATCGCGATTTTCCGAAAAAAGGACCCCGAACCCAATTCTGAGATAACCCCCTGGGGACGCTCCTGGTGACCTGACGGACGCACCCAAGAAGTTTCAGAGCCCTCGGGCTACGTTTTGTGGAGTTACGGCCAGTTTAATGAGAGGCTAAATACAGGCTTAATTTCCTACGAAAACATGCCCGCGGAAATTCGTGATTTTCCGAAAAAAGGACCCCGAACCCGATTCTGAGATAACCCACTGGGGACGCTCCTAGTGACCTGACGGACGCACCCAAGAAGTTTCAGAGCCCTCGGGCTACGTTTTGTGGAGTTACAGCCAGTTTAATGAGAGGCTAAATATAGGCTTAATTTCCTATTAAAACATGCCCGCGGAAAATCGCGATTTTCCGAAAAAAGGACCCCGAACCCGATTCTGAGATAACCCACTGGGGACGCTCCTAGTGACCTGACGGACGCACCCAAGAAGTTTCTGAGCCCTCGGGCTACGTTTTGTGGAGTAACGGCCAGTTTAATGAGAGGCTAAATACAGGCTTAATTTCCTATGAAAACATGCCCGCAGAAAATCGCGATTTTCCGAAAAAAGGACCCCGAACCCGATTCTGAGATAACCCACTGGGGACGCTCCTAGTGACCTGACGGACGCACCCAAGAAGTTTCAGAGCCCTCGGGCTACGTTTTGTGGAGTTACGGCCAGTTTAATGAGAGGCTAAATACAGGCTTGATTTCCTATTAAAACATGCCCGCGGAAAATCGCGATTTTCCGAAAAAAGGAACCCGAACCCGATTCTGAGATAACCCACTGGGGACGCTCCTAGTGACCTGACGGACGCACCCAAGAAGTTTCAGAGCCCTCGGGCTATGTTTTGTGGAGTTAGGGCCAGTTTAATGAGAGGCTAAATACAGGCTTAATTTCCTACGAAAACATGCCCGCGGAAAATCGCGATTTTCCGAAAAAAAGGACCCTGAACCCGATTCTGAGATAACCCACTGGGGACGCTCCTAGTGACCTGACGGACGCACCCAAGAAGTTTCAGAGCCCTCGGGCTACGTTTTGTGGAGTTACGGCCAGTTTAATGAGAGGCTAAATACAGGCTTAATTTCCTACGAAAACATGCCCGCGGAAAATCGCGATTTTCCGAAAAAAGGACCCCGAACCCGATTCTGAGATAACCCACTGGGGACGCTCCTAGTGACCTGACGGACGCACCCAAGAAGTTTCAGAGCCCTCGGGCTACGTTTTGTGGAGTTACGGCCAGTTTAATGAGAGGCTAAATACAGGCTTAATTTCCTACGAAACATGCCCCCGGAAATTCGCGATTTTCCGAAAAAAGGACCCCGAACCCGATTCTGAGATAACCCACTGGGGACGCTCCTAGTGACCTGACGGACGCACCCAAGAAGTTTCAGAGCCCTCGGGCTACGTTTTGTGGAGTTACGGCCAGTTTAATGAGAGGCTAAATACAGGCTTGATTTCCTATTAAAACATGCCCGCGGAAAATCGCGATTTTCCGAAAAAAGGACCCCGAACCCGATTCTGAGATAACCCACTGGGGACGCTCCTAGTGACCTGACGGACGCACCCAAGAAGTTTCAGAGCCCTCGGGCTACGTTTTGTGGAGTTACGGCCAGTTTAATGAGAGGCTAAATACAGGCTTGATTTCCTATTAAAACATGCCCGCGGAAAATCGCGATTTTCCGAAAAAAGGACCCCGAACCCGATTTTGAGATAACCCACTGGGGACGCTCCTAGTGACCTGACGGACGCACCCAAGAAGTTTCAGAGCCCTCGGGCTACGTTTTGTGGAGTTACGGCCAGTTTAATGAGAGGCTAAATACAGGCTTAATTTCCTACGAAAACATGCCCGCGGAAATTCGCGATTTTCCGAAAAAAGGACCCCGAACCCGATTTTGAGATAACCCACTGGGGACGCTCCTAGTGACCTGACGGACGCACCCAAGAAGTTTCAGAGCCCTCGGGCTACGTTTTGTGGAGTTACGGCCAGTTTAATGAGAGGCTAAATACAGGCTTGATTTCCTATTAAAACATGCCCGCGGAAAATCGCGATTTTCCGAAAAAAGGACCCCGAACCCGATTCTGAGATAACCCACTGGGGACGCTCCTAGTGACCTGACGGACGCACCCAAGAAGTTTCTGAGCCCTCGGGCTACGTTTTGTGGAGTTACGGCCAGTTTAATGAGAGGCTAAATACAGGCTTAATTTCCTATGAAAACATGCCCGCGGAAAATCGCGATTTTCCGAAAAAAGGACCCCGAACCCGATTTTGAGATAACCCACTGGGGACGCTCCTAGTGACCTGACGGACGCACCCAAGAAGTTTCAGAGCCCTCGGGCTACGTTTTGTGGAGTTACGACCAGTTTAATGAGAGGCTAAATACAGGCTTAATTTCCTACGAAAACATGCCCGCGGAAAATCGCGATTTTCCGAAAAAAGGACCCCGAACCCGATTCTGAGATAACCCACTGGGGACGCTCCTAGTGACCTGACGGACGCACCCAAGAAGTTTCAGAGCCCTCGGGCTACGTTTTGTGGAGTTATGGCCAGTTTAATGAGAGGCTAAATACAGGCTTAATTTCCTACGAAAACATGCCCGCGGAAAATTGCGATTTTCCGAAAAAAGGACCCCGAACCCGATTCTGAGATAACCCACTGGGGACGCTCCTAGTGACCTGACGGACGCACCCAAGAAGTTTCAGAGCCCTCGGGCTACGTTTTGTGGAGTTACGGCCAGTTTAATGAGAGGCTAAATACAGGCTTAATTTCCTATTAAAACATGCCCGCGGAAAATTGCGATTTTCCGAAAAAAGGACCCCGAACCCGATTCTGAGATAACCCACTGGGGACGCTCCTAGTGACCTGACGGACGCACCCTAGAAGTTTCAGAGCCCTTGGGCTACGTTTTGTGGAGTTACAGCCAGTTTAATGAGAGGCTAAATATAGGCTTAATTTCCTATTAAAACATGCCCGCGGAAAATCGCGATTTTCCGAAAAAAGGACCCCGAACCCGATTCTGAGATAACCCACTGGGGACGCTCCTAGTGACCTGACGGACGCACCCAAGAAGTTTCAGAGCCCTCGGGCTACGTTTTGTGGAGTTACGGCCAGTTTAATGAGAGGCTAAATACAGGCCCTAATTTCCTACGAAAACATGCCCGCGGAAAATCGCGATTTTCCGAAAAAAGGACCCCGAACCCGATTCTGAGATAACCCACTGGGGACGCTCCTAGTGACCTGACGGACGCACCCAAGAAGTTTCAGAGCCCTCGGGCTACGTTTTGTGGAGTTACGGCCAGTTTAATGAGAGGCTAAATACAGGCTTAATTTTCTACGAAAACATGCCCGCGGAAAATCGCGATTTTCCGAAAAAAGGACCCCGAACCCGATTCTGAGATAACCCACTGGGGACGCTCCTAGTGACCTGACGGACGCACCCAAGAAGTTTCAGAGCCCTCGGGCTACGTTTTGTGGAGTTATGGCCAGTTTAATGAGAGGCTAAATACAGGCTTAATTTCCTATGAAAACATGCCCGCGGAAAATCGCAATTTTCCGAAAAAAGGACCCCAAACCCGATTCTGAGATAACCCACTGGGGACGCTCCTAGTGACCTGACGGACGCACCCTAGAAGTTTCAGAGCCCTCGGGCTACGTTTTGTGGAGTTACAGCCAGTTTAATGAGAGGCTAAATATAGGCTTAATTTCCTATTAAAACATGCCGGCGGAAAATCGCGATTTTCCGAAAAAAGGACCCCGAACCCGATTCTGAGATAACCCACTGGGGACGCTCCTAGTGACCTGACGGACGCACCCAAGAAGTTTCAGAGCCCTCGGGCTACGTTTTGTGGAGTTACGGCCAGTTTAATGAGAGGCTAAATACAGGCTTAATTTCCTACGAAAACATGCCCCCGGAAATTCGCGATTTTCCGAAAAAAGGACCCCGAACCCGATTCTGAGATAACCCACTGGGGACGCTCCTAGTGACCTGACGGACGCACCCAAGAAGTTTCAGAGCCCTCGGGCTACGTTTTGTGGAGTTACGGCCAGTTTAATGAGAGGCTAAATACAGGCTTGATTTCCTATTAAAACATGCCCGCGGAAAATCGCGATTTTCCGAAAAAAGGACCCCGAACCCGATTCTGAGATAACCCACTGGGGACGCTCCTAGTGACCTGACGGACGCACCCAAGAAGTTTCAGAGCCCTCGGGCTACGTTTTGTGGAGTTACGGCCAGTTTAATGAGAGGCTAAATACAGGCTTGATTTCCTATTTAAACATGCCCGCGGAAAATCGCGATTTTCCGAAAAAAGGACCCCGAACCCGATTTTGAGATAACCCACTGGGGACGCTCCTAGTGACCTGACGGACGCACCCAAGAAGTTTCAGAGCCCTCGGGCTACGTTTTGTGGAGTTACGGCCAGTTTAATGAGAGGCTAAATACAGGCTTAATTTCCTACGAAAACATGCCCGCGGAAATTCGCGATTTTCCGAAAAAAGGACCCCGAACCCGATTCTGAGATAACCCACTGGGGACGCTCCTAGTGACCTGACGGACGCACCCAAGAAGTTTCAGAGCCCTCGGGCTACGTTTTGTGGAGTTACGGCCAGTTTAATGAGAGGCTAAATACAGGCTTGATTTCCTATTAAAACATGCCCGCGGAAAATCGCGATTTTCCGAAAAAAGGACCCCGAACCCGATTCTGAGATAACCCACTGGGGACGCTCCTAGTGACCTGACGGACGCACCCAAGAAGTTTCTGAGCCCTCGGGCTACGTTTTGTGGAGTTACGGCCAGTTTAATGAGAGGCTAAATACAGGCTTAATTTCCTATGAAAACATGCCCGCAGAAAATCGCGATTTTCCGAAAAAAGGACCCCGAACCCGATTCTGAGATAACCCACTGGGGACGCTCCTAGTGACCTGACGGACGCACCCAAGAAGTTTCAGAGCCCTCGGGCTACGTTTTGTGGAGTTACGGCCAGTTTAATGAGAGGCTAAATACAGGCTTAATTTCCTATTAAAACATGCCCGCGGAAAATCGCGATTTTCCGAAAAAAGGACCCCGAACCCGATTCTGAGATAACCCACTGGGGACGCTCCTAGTGACCTGACGGACGCACCCTAGAAGTTTCAGAGCCCTTGGGCTACGTTTTGTGGAGTTACAGCCAGTTTAATGAGAGGCTAAATATAGGCTTAATTTCCTATTAAAACATGCCCGCGGAAAATCGCGATTTTCCGAAAAAAGGACCCCGAACCCGATTCTGAGATAACCCACTGGGGACGCTCCTAGTGACCTGACGGACGCACCCAAGAAGTTTCAGAGCCCTCGGGCTACGTTTTGTGGAGTTACGGCCAGTTTAATGAGAGGCTAAATACAGGCTTAATTTCCTACGAAAACATCCCCGCGGAAAATCGCAATTTTCCGAAAAAAGGACCCCGAACCCGATTCTGAGATAACCCACTGGGGACGCTCCTAGTGACCTGACGGACGCACCCAAGAAGTTTCAGAGCCCTCGGGCTACGTTTTGTGGAGTTACGGCCAGTTTAATGAGAGGCTAAATACAGGCTTAATTTTCTACGAAAACATGCCCGCGGAAAATCGCGATTTTCCGAAAAAAGGACCCCGAACCCGATTCTGAGATAACCCACTGGGGACGCTCCTAGTGACCTGACGGACGCACCCAAGAAGTTTCAGAGCCCTCGGGCTACGTTTTGTGGAGTTACGGCCAGTTTAATGAGAGGCTAAATACAGGCTTGATTTCCTATTAAAACATGCCCGCGGAAAATCGCGATTTTCCGAAAAAAGGACCCCGAACCCGATTCTGAGATAACCCACTGGGGACGCTCCTAGTGACCTGACGGACGCACCCAAGAAGTTTCAGAGCCCTCGGGCTACGTTTTGTGGAGTTATGGCCAGTTTAATGAGAGGCTAAATACAGGCTTAATTTCCTACGAAAACATGCCCGCGGAAAATTGCGATTTTCCGAAAAAAGGACCCCGAACCCGATTCTGAGATAACCCACTGGGGACGCTCTTAGTGACCTGACGGACGCACCCTAGAAGTTTCAGAGCCCTCGGGCTACGTTTTGTGGAGTTATGGCCAGTTTAATGAGAGGCTAAATACAGGCTTAATTTCCTATGAAAACATGCCCGCGGAAAATCGCGATTTTCCGAAAAAAGGACCCCGAACCCGATTCTGAGATAACCCACTGGGGACGCTCCTAGTGACCTGACGGACGCACCCAAGAAGTTTCAGAGCCCTCGGGCTACATTTTGTGGAGTTATGGCCAGTTTAATGAGAGGCTAAATACAGGCTTAATTTCCTACGAAAACATGCCCGCGGACAATTGCGATTTTCCGAAAAAAGGACCCCGAACCCGATTCTGAGATAACCCACTGGGGACGCTCCTAGTGACCTGACGGACGCACCCTAGAAGTTTCAGAGCCCTCGGGCTACGTTTTGTGGAGTTACAGCCAGTTTAATGAGAGGCTAAATACAGGTTTAATTTCCTATTAAAACATGCCCGCGGAAAATCGCGATTTTCCGAAAAAAGGACCCCGAACCCGATTCTGAGATAACCCACTGGGGACGCTCCTAGTGACCTGACGGACGCACCCAAGAAGTTTCAGAGCCCTCGGGCTACGTTTTGTGGAGTTACGGCCAGTTTAATGAGAGGCTAAATACAGGCTTAATTTCCTACAAAAACATGCCCGCGGAAAATCGCGATTTTCCGAAAAAAGGACCCCGAACCCGATTCTGAGATAACCCACTGGGGACGCTCCTAGTGACCTGACGGACGCACCCAAGAAGTTTCAGAGCCCTCGGGCTACGTTTTGTGGAGTTATGGCCAGTTTAATGAGAGGCTAAATACAGGCTTAATTTCCTACGAAAACATGCCCGCGGACAATTGCGATTTTCCGAAAAAAGGACCCCGAACCCGATTCTGAGATAACCCACTGGGAACGCTCTTAGTGACCTGACGGACGCACCCTAGAAGTTTCAGAGCCCTCGGGCTACGTTTTGTGGAGTTACAGCCAGTTTAATGAGAGGCTAAATACAGGTTTAATTTCCTATTAAAACATGCCCGCGGAAAATCGCGATTTTCCGAAAAAAGGACCCCGAACCCGATTCTGAGATAACCCACTGGGGACGCTCCTAGTGACCTGACGGACGCACCCAAGAAGTTTCAGAGCCCTCGGGCTACGTTTTGTGGAGTTATGGCCAGTTTAATGAGAGGCTAAATACAGGCTTAATTTCCTACGAAAACATGCCCGCGGAAAATTGCGATTTTCCGAAAAAAGGACCCCGAACCCGATTCTGAGATAACCCACTGGGGACGCTCTTAGTGACCTGACGGACGCACCCTAGAAGTTTCAGAGCCCTCGGGCTACGTTTTGTGGAGTTACGGCCAGTTTAATGAGAGGCTAAATACAGGCTTGATTTCCTATTAAAACATGCCCGCGGAAAATCGCGATTTTCCGAAAAAAGGACCCCGAACCCGATTCTGAGATAACCCACTGGGGACGCTCCTAGTGACCTGACGGACGCACCCAAGAAGTTTCAGAGCCCTCGGGCTACGTTTTGTGGAGTTATGGCCAGTTTAATGAGAGGCTAAATACAGGCTTAATTTCCTACGAAAACATGCCCGCGGAAAATCGCGATTTTCCGAAAAAAGGACCCCGAACCCGATTCTGAGATAACCCACTGGGGACGCTCCTAGTGACCTGACGGACGCACCCAAGAAGTTTCAGAGCCCTCGGGCTACGTTTTGTGGAGTTATGGCCAGTTTAATGAGAGGCTAAATACAGGCTTAATTTCCTACGAAAACATGCCCGCGGACAATTGCGATTTTCCGAAAAAAGGACCCCGAACCCGATTCTGAGATAACCCACTGGGGACGCTCTTAGTGACCTGACGGACGCACCCTAGAAGTTTCAGAGCCCTCGGGCTACGTTTTGTGGAGTTACAGCCAGTTTAATGAGAGGCTAAATACAGGTTTAATTTCCTATTAAAACATGCCCGCGGAAAATCGCGATTTTCCGAAAAAAGGACCCCGAACCCGATTCTGAGATAACCCACTGGGGACGCTCCTAGTGACCTGACGGACGCACCCAAGAAGTTTCAGAGCCCTCGGGCTACGTTTTGTGGAGTTACGGCCAGTTTAATGAGAGGCTAAATACAGGCTTAATTTCCTACAAAAACATGCCCGCGGAAAATCGCGATTTTCCGAAAAAAGGACCCCGAACCCGATTCTGAGATAACCCACTGGGGACGCTCCTAGTGACCTGACGGACGCACCCAAGAAGTTTCAGAGCCCTCGGGCTACGTTTTGTGGAGTTACGGCCAGTTTAATGAGAGGCTAAATACAGGCTTAATTTCCTATTAAAACATGCCCGCGGAAAATCGCGATTTTCCGAAAAAAGGACCCCGAACCCGATTCTGAGATAACCCACTGGGGACGCTCCTAGTGACCTGACGGACGCACCCTAGAAGTTTCAGAGCCCTTGGGCTACGTTTTGTGGAGTTACAGCCAGTTTAATGAGAGGCTAAATATAGGCTTAATTTCCTATTAAAACATGCCCGCGGAAAATCGCGATTTTCCGAAAAAAGGACCCCGAACCCGATTCTGAGATAACCCACTGGGGACGCTCCTAGTGACCTGACGGACGCACCCAAGAAGTTTCAGAGCCCTCGGGCTACGTTTTGTGGAGTTACGGCCAGTTTAATGAGAGGCTAAATACAGGCTTAATTTCCTACGAAAACATCCCCGCGGAAAATCGCGATTTTCCGAAAAAAGGACCCCGAACCCGATTCTGAGATAACCCACTGGGGACGCTCCTAGTGACCTGACGGAGGCACCCAAGAAGTTTCAGAGCCCTCGGGCTACGTTTTGTGGAGTTACGGCCAGTTTAATGAGAGGCTAAATACAGGCTTAATTTCCTACGAAAACATGCCCGCGGAAAATCGCGATTTTCCGAAAAAAGGACCCCGAACCCGATTCTGAGATAACCCACTGGGGACGCTCCTAGTGACCTGACGGACGCACCCAAGAAGTTTCAGAGCCCTCGGGCTACGTTTTGTGGAGTTACGGCCAGTTTAATGAGAGGCTAAATACAGGCTTAATTTCCTATTAAAACATGCCCGCGGAAAATCGCGATTTTCCGAAAAAAGGACCCCGAACCCGATTCTGAGATAACCCACTGGGGACGCTCCTAGTGACCTGACGGACGCACCCTAGAAGTTTCAGAGCCCTTGGGCTACGTTTTGTGGAGTTACAGCCAGTTTAATGAGAGGCTAAATATAGGCTTAATTTCCTATTAAAACATGCCCGCGGAAAATTGCGATTTTCCGAAAAAAGGACCCCGAACCCGATTCTGAGATAACCCACTGGGGACGCTCCTAGTGACCTGACGGACGCACCCAAGAAGTTTCAGAGCCCTCGGGCTACGTTTTGTGGAGTTACGGCCAGTTTAATGAGAGGCTAAATACAGGCTTAATTTCCTACGAAAACATGCCCGCGGAAAATTGCGATTTTCCGAAAAAAGGACCCCGAACCCGATTCTGAGATAACCCACTGGGGACGCTCCTAGTGACCTGACGGACGCACCCAAGAAGTTTCAGAGCCCTCGGGCTACGTTTTGTGGAGTTACGGCCAGTTTAATGAGAGGCTAAATACAGGCTTGATTTCCTATTAAAACATGCCCGCGGAAAATCGCGATTTTCCGAAAAAAGGACCCCGAACCCGATTCTGAGATAACCCACTGGGGACGCTCCTAGTGACCTGACGGACGCACCCAAGAAGTTTCAGAGCCCTCGGGCTACGTTTTGTGGAGTTATGGCCAGTTTAATGAGAGGCTAAATACAGGCTTAATTTCCTACGAAAACATGCCCGCGGAAAATTGCGATTTTCCGAAAAAAGGACCCCGAACCCGATTCTGAGATAACCCACTGGGGACGCTCTTAGTGACCTGACGGACGCACCCTAGAAGTTTCAGAGCCCTCGGGCTACGTTTTGTGGAGTTACAGCCAGTTTAATGAGAGGCTAAATACAGGTTTAATTTCCTATTAAAACATGCCCGCGGAAAATCGCGATTTTCCGAAAAAAGGACCCCGAACCCGATTCTGAGATAACCCACTGGGGACGCTCCTAGTGACCTGACGGACGCACCCAAGAAGTTTCAGAGCCCTCGGGCTACGTTTTGTGGAGTTACGGCCAGTTTAATGAGAGGCTAAATACAGGCTTAATTTCCTACGAAAACATGCCCGCGGAAAATCGCGATTTTCCGAAAAAAGGACCCCGAACCCGATTCTGAGATAACCCACTGGGGACGCTCCTAGTGACCTGACGGACGCACCCAAGAAGTTTCAGAGCCCTCGGGCTACGTTTTGTGGAGTTACGGCCAGTTTAATGAGAGGCTAAATACAGGCTTAATTTCCTATTAAAACATGCCCGCGGAAAATCGCGATTTTCCGAAAAAAGGACCCCGAACCCGATTCTGAGATAACCCACTGGGGACGCTCCTAGTGACCTGACGGACGCACCCTAGAAGTTTCAGAGCCCTTGGGCTACGTTTTGTGGAGTTACAGCCAGTTTAATGAGAGGCTAAATATAGGCTTAATTTCCTATTAAAACATGCCCGCGGAAAATCGCGATTTTCCGAAAAAAGGACCCCGAACCCGATTCTGAGATAACCCACTGGGGACGCTCCTAGTGACCTGACGGACGCACCCAAGAAGTTTCAGAGCCCTCGGGCTACGTTTTGTGGAGTTACGGCCAGTTTAATGAGAGGCTAAATACAGGCTTAATTTCCTACGAAAACATCCCCGCGGAAAATCGCGATTTTCCGAAAAAAGGACCCCGAACCCGATTCTGAGATAACCCACTGGGGACGCTCCTAGTGACCTGACGGACGCACCCAAGAAGTTTCAGAGCCCTCGGGCTACGTTTTGTGGAGTTACGGCCAGTTTAATGAGAGGCTAAATACAGGCTTAATTTCCTACGAAAACATGCCCGCGGAAAATCGCGATTTTCCGAAAAAAGGACCCCGAACCCGATTCTGAGATAACCCACTGGGGACGCTCCTAGTGACCTGACGGACGCACCCAAGAAGTTTCAGAGCCCTCGGGCTACGTTTTGTGGAGTTATGGCCAGTTTAATGAGAGGCTAAATACAGGCTTAATTTCCTATGAAAACATGCCCGCGGAAAATCGCGATTTTCCGAAAAAAGGACCCCGAACCCGATTCTGAGATAACCCACTGGGGACGCTCCTAGTGACCTGACGGACGCACCCTAGAAGTTTCAGAGCCCTCGGGCTACGTTTTGTGGAGTTACAGCCAGTTTAATGAGAGGCTAAATATAGGCTTAATTTCCTATTAAAACATGCCCGCGGAAAATCGCGATTTTCCGAAAAAAGGACCCCGAACCCGATTCTGAGATAACCCACTGGGGACGCTCCTAGTGACCTGACGGACGCACCCAAGAAGTTTCAGAGCCCTCGGGCTACGTTTTGTGGAGTTACGGCCAGTTTAATGAGAGGCTAAATACAGGCTTAATTTCCTACGAAAACATGCCCCCGGAAATTCGCGATTTTCCGAAAAAAGGACCCCGAACCCGATTCTGAGATAACCCACTGGGGACGCTCCTAGTGACCTGACGGACGCACCCAAGAAGTTTCAGAGCCCTCGGGCTACGTTTTGTGGAGTTACGGCCAGTTTAATGAGAGGCTAAATACAGGCTTGATTTCCTATTAAAACATGCCCGCGGAAAATCGCGATTTTCCGAAAAAAGGACCCCGAACCCGATTCTGAGATAACCCACTGGGGACGCTCCTAGTGACCTGACGGACGCACCCAAGAAGTTTCAGAGCCCTCGGGCTACGTTTTGTGGAGTTATGGCCAGTTTAATGAGAGGCTAAATACAGGCTTAATTTCCTACGAAAACATGCCCGCGGAAAATTGCGATTTTCCGAAAAAAGGACCCCGAACCCGATTCTGAGATAACCCACTGGGGACGCTCTTAGTGACCTGACGGACGCACCCTAGAAGTTTCAGAGCCCTCGGGCTACGTTTTGTGGAGTTACAGCCAGTTTAATGAGAGGCTAAATACAGGTTTAATTTCCTATTAAAACATGCCCGCGGAAAATCGCGATTTTCCGAAAAAAGGACCCCGAACCCGATTCTGAGATAACCCACTGGGGACGCTCCTAGTGACCTGACGGACGCACCCAAGAAGTTTCAGAGCCCTCGGGCTATGTTTTGTGGAGTTACGGCCAGTTTAATGAGAGGCTAAATACAGGCTTAATTTCCTACGAAAACATGCCCGCGGAAAATCGCGATTTTCCGAAAAAAGGACCCCGAACCCGATTCTGAGATAACCCACTGGGGACGCTCCTAGTGACCTGACGGACGCACCCAAGAAGTTTCAGAGCCCTCGGGCTACGTTTTGTGGAGTTACGGCCAGTTTAATGAGAGGCTAAATACAGGCTTAATTTCCTATTAAAACATGCCCGCGGAAAATCGCGATTTTCCGAAAAAAGGACCCCGAACCCGATTCTGAGATAACCCACTGGGGACGCTCCTAGTGACCTGACGGACGCACCCTAGAAGTTTCAGAGCCCTTGGGCTACGTTTTGTGGAGTTACAGCCAGTTTAATGAGAGGCTAAATATAGGCTTAATTTCCTATTAAAACATGCCCGCGGAAAATCGCGATTTTCCGAAAAAAGGACCCCGAACCCGATTCTGAGATAACCCACTGGGGACGCTCCTAGTGACCTGACGGACGCACCCAAGAAGTTTCAGAGCCCTCGGGCTACGTTTTGTGGAGTTACGGCCAGTTTAATGAGAGGCTAAATACAGGCTTAATTTCCTACGAAAACATCCCCGCGGAAAATCGCGATTTTCCGAAAAAAGGACCCCGAACCCGATTCTGAGATAACCCACTGGGGACGCTCCTAGTGACCTGACGGACGCACCCAAGAAGTTTCAGAGCCCTCGGGCTACGTTTTGTGGAGTTACGGCCAGTTTAATGAGAGGCTAAATACAGGCTTAATTTCCTACGAAAACATGCCCGCGGAAAATCGCGATTTTCCGAAAAAAGGACCCCGAACCCGATTCTGAGATAACCCACTGGGGACGCTCCTAGTGACCTGACGGACGCACCCAAGAAGTTTCAGAGCCCTCGGGCTACGTTTTGTGGAGTTATGGCCAGTTTAATGAGAGGCTAAATACAGGCTTAATTTCCTATGAAAACATGCCCGCGGAAAATCGCGATTTTCCGAAAAAAGGACCCCGAACCCGATTCTGAGATAACCCACTGGGGACGCTCCTAGTGACCTGACGGACGCACCCTAGAAGTTTCAGAGCCCTCGGGCTACGTTTTGTGGAGTTACAGCCAGTTTAATGAGAGGCTAAATATAGGCTTAATTTCCTATTAAAACATGCCCGCGGAAAATCGCGATTTTCCGAAAAAAGGACCCCGAACCCGATTCTGAGATAACCCACTGGGGACGCTCCTAGTGACCTGACGGACGCACCCAAGAAGTTTCAGAGCCCTCGGGCTACGTTTTGTGGAGTTACGGCCAGTTTAATGAGAGGCTAAATACAGGCTTAATTTCCTACGAAAACATGCCCCCGGAAATTCGCGATTTTCCGAAAAAAGGACCCCGAACCCGATTCTGAGATAACCCACTGGGGACGCTCCTAGTGACCTGACGGACGCACCCAAGAAGTTTCAGAGCCCTCGGGCTACGTTTTGTGGAGTTACGGCCAGTTTAATGAGAGGCTAAATACAGGCTTGATTTCCTATTAAAACATGCCCGCGGAAAATCGCGATTTTCCGAAAAAAGGACCCCGAACCCGATTCTGAGATAACCCACTGGGGACGCTCCTAGTGACCTGACGGACGCACCCAAGAAGTTTCAGAGCCCTCGGGCTACGTTTTGTGGAGTTATGGCCAGTTTAATGAGAGGCTAAATACAGGCTTGATTTCCTATTAAAACATGCCCGCGGAAAATCGCGATTTTCCGAAAAAAGGACCCCGAACCCGATTCTGAGATAACCCACTGGGGACGCTCCTAGTGACCTGACGGACGCACCCAAGAAGTTTCAGAGCCCTCGGGCTACGTTTTGTGGAGTTACGGCCAGTTTAATGAGAGGCTAAATACAGGCTTAATTTCCTACGAAAACATGCCCGCGGAAATTCGCGATTTTCCGAAAAAAGGACCCCGAACCCGATTCTGAGATAACCCACTGGGGACGCTCCTAGTGACCTGACGGACGCACCCAAGAAGTTTCAGAGCCCTCGGGCTACGTTTTGTGGAGTTACGGCCAGTTTAATGAGAGGCTAAATACAGGCTTAATTTCCTACGAAAACATGCCCGCGGAAATTCGCGATTTTCCGAAAAAAGGACCCCGAACCCGATTCTGAGATAACCCACTGGGGACGCTCCTAGTGACCTGACGGACGCACCCAAGAAGTTTCAGAGCCCTCGGGCTACGTTTTGTGGAGTTACGGCCAGTTTAATGAGAGGCTAAATACAGGCTTGATTTCCTATTAAAACATGCCCGCGGAAAATCGCGATTTTCCGAAAAAAGGACCCCGAACCCGATTCTGAGATAACCCACTGGGGACGCTCCTAGTGACCTGACGGACGCACCCAAGAAGTTTCAGAGCCCTCGGGCTACGTTTTGTGGAGTTATGGCCAGTTTAATGAGAGGCTAAATACAGGCTTGATTTCCTATTAAAACATGCCCGCGGAAAATCGCGATTTTCCGAAAAAAGGACCCCGAACCCGATTCTGAGATAACCCACTGGGGACGCTCCTAGTGACCTGACGGACGCACCCAAGAAGTTTCAGAGCCCTCGGGCTACGTTTTGTGGAGTTACGGCCAGTTTAATGAGAGGCTAAATACAGGCTTAATTTCCTACGAAAACATGCCCGCGGAAATTCGCGATTTTCCGAAAAAAGGACCCCGAACCCGATTCTGAGATAACCCACTGGGGACGCTCCTAGTGACCTGACGGACGCACCCAAGAAGTTTCAGAGCCCTCGGGCTACGTTTTGTGGAGTTACGGCCAGTTTAATGAGAGGCTAAATACAGGCTTGATTTCCTATTAAAACATGCCCGCGGAAAATCGCGATTTTCCGAAAAAAGGACCCCGAACCCGATTCTGAGATAACCCACTGGGGACGCTCCTAGTGACCTGACGGACGCACCCAAGAAGTTTCTGAGCCCTCGGGCTACGTTTTGTGGAGTTACGGCCAGTTTAATGAGAGGCTAAATACAGGCTTAATTTCCTATGAAAACATGCCCGCAGAAAATCGCGATTTTCCGAAAAAAGGACCCCGAACCCAATTTTGAGATAACCCACTGGGGACGCTCCTAGTGACCTGACGGACGCACCCAAGAAGTTTCAGAGCCCTCGGGCTACGTTTTGTGGAGTTACGGCCAGTTTAATGAGAGGCTAAATACAGGCTTAATTTCCTACGAAAACATGCCCGCGGAAAATCGCGATTTTCCGAAAAAAGGACCCCGAACCCGATTCTGAGATAACCCACTGGGGACGCTCCTAGTGACCTGACGGACGCACCCAAGAAGTTTCAGAGCCCTCGGGCTACGTTTTGTGGAGTTATGGCCAGTTTAATGAGAGGCTAAATACAGGCTTAATTTCCTACGAAAACATGCCCGCGGAAAATTGCGATTTTCCGAAAAAAGGACCCCGAACCCGATTCTGAGATAACCCACTGGGGACGCTCTTAGTGACCTGACGGACGCACCCTAGAAGTTTCAGAGCCCTCGGGCTACGTTTTGTGGAGTTACAGCCAGTTTAATGAGAGGCTAAATACAGGTTTAATTTCCTATTAAAACATGCCCGCGGAAAATCGCGATTTTCCGAAAAAAGGACCCCGAACCCGATTCTGAGATAACCCACTGGGGACGCTCCTAGTGACCTGACGGACGCACCCTAGAAGTTTCAGAGCCCTCGGGCTACGTTTTGTGGAGTTACAGCCAGTTTAATGAGAGGCTAAATACAGGCTTAATTTCCTATTAAAACTTTCCCGCGGAAAATCGCGATTTTCCGAAAAAAGGACCCCGAACCCGATTCTGAGATAACCCACTGGGGACGCTCCTAGTGACCTGACAGACACACCCAAGAGGTTTCAGAGCCCTCGGGCTACGTTTTGTGGAGTTACAGCCAGTTTAATGAGAGGCTAAATACAGGCTTAATTTCCTATTAAAACATGCCCGCGGAAAATCACGATTTTCCGAAAAAAGGACCCCGAACCCGATTATGAGATAACCCACTGGGGACGCTCCTAGTGACCTGACGGACGCACCCAAGAAGTTTCAGAGCCCTCGGGCTACGTTTTGTGGAGTTACGGCCAGTTTAATGAGAGGCTAAATACAGGCTTAATTTCCTACAAAGACATGCCCGCGGAAAATCGCGATATTCCGAAAAAAGGACCCCGAACCCGATTCTGAGATAACCCACTGGGGACGCTCCTAGTGACCTGACGGACGCACCCAAGAAGTTTCAGAGCCCTCGGGCTACGTTTTGTGGAGTTACGGCCAGTATAATGAGAGGCTAAATACAGGCTTAATTTCCTACGAAAACATGCCCGCGGAAAATCGCGATTTTAAGAAAAAAGGACCCCGAACCAGATTCTGAGATAACCCACTGGGGACGCTCCTAGTGACCTGACGGACGCACCCTAGAAGTTTCAGAGCCCTCGGGCTACGTTTTGTGGAGTTACGGCCAGTTTAATGAGAGGCTAAATACAGGCTTAATTTCCTATTAAAACATGCCCGCGGAAAATCGCGATTTTCCGAAAAAAGGACCCCGAACCCGATTCTGAGATAACCCACTGGGGACGCTCCTAGTGACCTGACGGACGCACCCTAGAAGTTTCAGAGCCCTCGGGCTACGTTTTGTGGAGTTACAGCCAGTTTAATGAGAGGCTAAATACAGGCTTAATTTCCTATTAAAACATGCCCGCGGAAAATCGCGATTTTCGGAAAAAAGGACCCCGAACCCGATTCTGAGATAACCCACTGGGGACGCTCCTAGTGACCTGACGGACGCACCCTAGAAGTTTCAGAGCCCTCGGGCTACATTTTGTGGAGTGACGGCCAGTTTAATGAGAGGCTAAATACAGGCTTAATTTCCTATTAAAACATGCCCGCGGAAAATCACGATTTTCCGAAAAAAGGACCCCGAACCCGATTATGAGATAACCCACTGGGGACGCTCCTGGTGAGCTGACGGACGCACCCAAGAAGTTTCAGAGCCCTCGGGCTACATTTTGTGGAGTTACGGCCAGTTTAATGAGAGGCTAAATACAGGCTTAATTTCCTACGAAAACATGCCCGCGGAAAATCGCGATTTTCCGAAAAATGGACCCCGAACCCGATTATGAGATAACCCACTGGGGACGCTCCTAGTGACCTGACGGACGCACCCAAGAAGTTTCAGAGCCCTCGGGCTACGTTTTGTGGAGTTACGGCCAGTTTAATGAGAGGCTAAATACAGGCTTAATTTCCTACGAAAACATGCCCGCGGAAAATCGAGATTTTAAGAAAAAAGGACCCCGAACCCGATTCTGAGATAACCCACTGGGGACGCTCCTAGTGACCTGACGGACGCACCCAAGAAGTTTCAGAGCCCTCGGGCTACGTTTTGTGGAGTTATGGCCAGTTTAATGAGAGGCTAAATACAGGCTTAATTTCCTATTAAAACATGCCCGCAGAAAATCGCGATTTTCCGAAAAAAGGACCCCGAACCCGATTCTGAGATAACCCACTGGGGACGCTCCTAGTGACCTGACGGACGCACCCTAGAAGTTTCAGAGCCCTCGGGCTACGTTTTGTGGAGTTAGGGCCAGTTTAATGAGAGGCTAAATACAGGCTTAATTTCCTATTAAAACATGCCCGCGGAAAATCGCGATTTTCCGAAAAAAGGACCCCGAACCCGATTATGAGATAACCCACTGGGGACGCTCCTAGTGACCTGACGGACGCACCCAAGAAGTTTCAGAGCCCTCGGGCTACGTTTTGTGGAGTTACGGCCAGTTTAATGAGAGGCTAAATACAGGCTTAATTTCCTACAAAGACATGCCCGCGGAAAATCGCGATATTCCGAAAAAAGGACCCCGAACCCGATTCTGAGATAACCCACTGGGGACGCTCCTAGTGACCTGACGGACGCACCCAAGAAGTTTCAGAGCCCTCGGGCTACGTTTTGTGGAGTTACGGCCAGTTTAATGAGAGGCTAAATACAGGCTTAATTTCCTACGAAAACATGCCCGCGGAAAATCGCGATTTTAAGAAAAAAGGACCCCGAACCAGATTCTGAGATAACCCACTGGGGATGCTCCTAGTGACCTGACGGACGCACCCAAGAAGTTTCAGAGCCCTCGGGCTACGTTTTGTGGAGTTACGGCCAGTTTAATGAGAGGCTAAATACAGGCTTAATTTCCTACGAAAACATGCCCGCGGAAAATCGTGATTTTCCGAAAAAAGGACCCCGAACCCGATTCTGAGATAACCCACTGGGGACGCTCCTAGTGACCTGACGGACGCACCCAAGAAGTTTCAGAGCCCTCGGGCTACGTTTTGTGGAGTTACGGCCAGTTTAATGAGAGGCTAAATACAGGCTTAATTTCCTACGAAAACATGCCCGCGGAAATTCGTGATTTTCCGAAAAAAGGACCCCGAACCCGATTCTGAGATAACCCACTGGGGACGCTCCTAGTGACCTGACGGACGCACCCAAGAAGTTTCAGAGCCCTCGGGCTACGTTTTGTGGAGTTACGGCCAGTTTAATGAGAGGCTAAATACAGGCTAAATTTCCTATGAAAACATGCCCGCGGAAAATCGCGATTTTCCGAAAAAAGGACCCCGAACCCGATTCTGAGATAACCCACTGGGGACGCTCCTAGTGACCTGACGGACGCACCCTAGAAGTTTCAGAGCCCTCGGGCTACGTTTTGTGGAGTTACAGCCAGTTTAATGAGAGGCTAAATATAGGCTTAATTTCCTATTAAAACATGCCCGCGGAAAATCGTGATTTTCCGAAAAAAGGACCCCGAACCCGATTCTGAGATAACCCACTGGGGACGCTCCTAGTGACCTGACGGACGCACCCAAGAAGTTTCAGAGCCCTCGGGCTACGTTTTGTGGAGTTACGGCCAGTTTAATGAGAGGCTAAATACAGGCTTAATTTCCTACGAAAACATGCCCGCGGAAAATCGCGATTTTCCGAAAAAAGGACCCCGAACCCGATTCTGAGATAACCCACTGGGGACGCTCCTAGTGACCTGACGGACGCACCCTAGAAGTTTCAGAGCCCTCGGGCTACGTTTTGTGGAGTTACAGCCAGTTTAATGAGAGGCTAAATATAGGCTTAATTTCCTATTAAAACATGCCCGCAGAAAATCGCGATTTTCCGAAAAAAGGACCCCAAACCCGATTCTGAGATAACCCACTGGGGATGCTCCTAGTGACCTGACGGACACACCCTAGAAGATTCAGAGCCCTCGGGCTACGTTTTGTGGAGTTACGGCCAGTTTAATGAGAGGCTAAATACAGGCTTAATTTCCTATGATACATGCCCGCGGAAAATCGCGATTTTCCGAAAAAAGGACCCCGAACCCGATTCTGAGATAACCCACTGGGGACACTCCTAGTGACCTGATGGACGCACCCAAGAAGTTTCAGAGCCCTCGGGCTACGTTTTGTGGAGTTACGGCCAGTTTAATGAGAGGCTAAATACTGGCTTGATTTCCTACGAAAACATGCCCGCGGAAAATCGCGATTTTCCGAAAAAAGGACCCCGAACCCGATTCTGAGATAACCCACTGGGGACGCTCCTAGTGACCTGACGGACGCACCCTAGAAGTTTCAGAGCCCTCGGGCTACGTTTTGTGGAGTTACAGCCAGTTTAATGAGAGGCTAAATATAGGCTTAATTTCCTACGAAAACATGCCCGCGGAAAATTGCGATTTTCCGAAAAAAGGACCCCGAACCCGATTCTGAGATAACCCACTGGGGACGCTCCTAGTGACCTGACGGACGCACCCAAGAAGTTTCAGAGCCCTCGGGCTACGTTTTGTGGAGTTACGGCCAGTTTAATGAGAGGCTAAATACAGGCTTAATTTCCTACGAAAACATGCCCGCGGAAATTCGTGATTTTCCGAAAAAAGGACCCCGAACCCAATTCTGAGATAACCCACTGGGGACGCTCCTAGTGACCTGACGGACGCACCCAAGAAGTTTCAGAGCCCTCGGGCTACGTTTTGTGGAGTTACGGCCAGTTTAATGAGAGGCTAAATACAGGCTTGATTTCCTATGAAAACATGCCCGCGGAAAATCGCGATTTTCCGAAAAAAGGACCCCGAACCCGATTCTGAGATAACCCACTGGGGACGCTCCTAGTGACCTGACGGACGCACCCAAGAAGTTTCAGAGCCCTCGGGCTACGTTTTGTGGAGTTACGGCCAGTTTAATGAGAGGCTAAATACAGGCTTAATTTCCTACGAAAACATGCCCGCGGAAAATCGCGATTTTCCGAAAAAAGGACCCCGAACCCGATTCTGAGATAACCCACTGGGGACACTCTTAGTGACCTGACGGACGCACCCAAGAAGTTTCAGAGCCCTCGGGCTACGTTTTGTGGAGTTACGGCCAGTTTAATGAGAGGCTAAATACAGGCTTAATTTCCTATTAAAACATGCCCGCGGAAAATCGCGATTTTCCGAAAAAAGGACCCCGAACCCGATTCTGAGATAACCCACTGGGGACGCTCCTAGTGACCTGACGGACGCACCCAAGAAGTTTCAGAGCCCTCGGGCTACGTTTTGTGGAGTTACGGCCAGTTTAATGAGAGGCTAAATACAGGCTTAATTTCCTACGAAAACATGCCCGCGGAAAATCGCGATTTTCCGAAAAAAGGACCCCGAACCCGATTCTGAGAAAACCCACTGGGGACGCTCCTAGTGACCTGACGGACGCACCCAAGAAGTTTCAGAGCCCTCGGGCTACGTTTTGTGGAGTTACGGCCAGTTTAATGAGAGGCTAAATACAGGCTAAATTTCCTATGAAAACATGCCCGCGGAAAATCGCGATTTTCCGAAAAAAGGACCCCGAACCCAATTCTGAGATAACCCACTGGGGACGCTCCTAGTGACCTGACGGACGCACCCTAGAAGTTTCAGAGCCCTCGGGCTACGTTTTGTGGAGTTACGGCCAGTTTAATGAGAGGCTAAATACAGGCTTGATTTCCTATTAAAAACATGCCCGCGGAAAATCACGATTTTCCGAAAAAAGGACCCCGAACCCGATTCTGAGATAACCCACTGGGGACGCTCCTAGTGACCTGACGGACGCACCCTAGAAGTTTCAGAGCCCTCGGGCTACATTTTGTGGAGTTACGGCCAGTTTAATGAGAGGCTAAATACAGGCTTAATTTCCTACGAAAACATGCCCGCGGAAAATCGTGATTTTCCGAAAAAAGGACCCCGAACCCGATTCTGAGATAACCCACTGGGGACGCTCCTAGTGACCTGACGGACGCACCCAAGAAGTTTCAGAGCCCTCGGGCTACGTTTTGTGGAGTTACGGCCAGTTTAATGAGAGGCTAAATACAGGCTTAATTTCCTACGAAAACATGCCCGCGGAAAATCGCGATTTTCCGAAAAAAGGACCCCGAACCCGATTCTGAGATAACCCACTGGGGACGCTCCTAGTGACCTGACGGACGCACCCTAGAAGTTTCAGAGCCCTCGGGCTACGTTTTGTGGAGTTACAGCCAGTTTAATGAGAGGCTAAATATAGGCTTAATTTCCTATTAAAACATGCCCGCAGAAAATCGCGATTTTCCGAAAAAAGGACCCCAAACCCGATTCTGAGATAACCCACTGGGGATGCTCCTAGTGACCTGACGGACACACCCTAGAAGATTCAGAGCCCTCGGGCTACGTTTTGTGGAGTTACGGCCAGTTTAATGAGAGGCTAAATACAGGCTTAATTTCCTATGATACATGCCCGCGGAAAATCGCGATTTTCCGAAAAAAGGACCCCGAACCCGATTCTGAGATAACCCACTGGGGACACTCCTAGTGACCTGATGGACGCACCCAAGAAGTTTCAGAGCCCTCGGGCTACGTTTTGTGGAGTTACGGCCAGTTTAATGAGAGGCTAAATACAGGCTTAATTTCCTACGAAAACATGCCCGCGGAAAATCGCGATTTTCCGAAAAAAGGACCCCGAACCCGATTCTGAGATAACCCACTGGGGACGCTCCTAGTGACCTGACGGACGCACCCAAGAAGTTTCAGAGCCCTCGGGCTACGTTTTGTGGAGTTACGGCCAGTTTAATGAGAGGCTAAATACAGGCTTAATTTCCTATGAAAACATGCCCGCGGAAAATCGCGATTTTCCGAAAAAAGGACCCCGAACCCGATTCTGAGATAACCCACTGGGGACGCTCCTAGTGACCTGACGGACGCACCGTAGAAGTTTCAGAGCCCTCGGGCGACGTTTTGTGGAGTTACAGCCAGTTTAATGAGAGGCTAAATATAGGCTTAATTTCCTATTAAAACATGCCCGCGGAAAATCGCGATTTTCCGAAAAAAGGACCCCGAACCCAATTCTGAGATAACCCACTGGGGACGCTCCTGGTGACCTGACGGACGCACCCAAGAAGTTTCAGAGCCCTCGGGCTACGTTTTGTGGAGTTACGGCCAGTTTAATGAGAGGCTAAATACAGGCTTAATTTCCTACGAAAACATGCCCGCGGAAATTCGTGATTTTCCGAAAAAAGGACCCCGAACCCGATTCTGAGATAACCCACTGGGGACGCTCCTAGTGACCTGACGGACGCACCCAAGAAGTTTCAGAGCCCTCGGGCTACGTTTTGTGGAGTTACGGCCAGTTTAATGAGAGGCTAAATACAGGCTTGATATTCATGAAAACATGCCCGCGGAAAATCGCGATTTTCCGAAAAAAGGACCCCGAACCCGATTCTGAGATAACCCACTGGGGACGCTCCTAGTGACCTGACGGACGCACCCAAGAAGTTTCAGAGCCCTCGGGCTACGTTTTGTGGAGTTATGGCCAGTTTAATGAGAGGCTAAATACAGGCTTAATTTCCTATGAAAACATGCCCGCGGAAAATCGCGATTTTCCGAAAAAAGGACCCCGAACCCGATTCTGAGATAACCCACTGGGGACGCTCCTAGTGACCTGACGGACGCACCCTAGAAGTTTCAGAGCCCTCGGGCTACGTTTTGTGGAGTTACAGCCAGTTTAATGAGAGGCTAAATATAGGCTTAATTTCCTATTAAAACATGCCCGCGGAAAATCGCGATTTTCCGAAAAAAGGACCCCGAACCCGATTCTGAGATAACCCACTGGGGACGCTCCTAGTGACCTGACGGACGCACCCAAGAAGTTTCAGAGCCCTCGGGCTACGTTTTGTGGAGTTACGGCCAGTTTAATGAGAGGCTAAATACAGGCTTAATTTCCTACGAAAACATGCCCCCGGAAATTCGCGATTTTCCGAAAAAAGGACCCCGAACCCGATTCTGAGATAACCCACTGGGGACGCTCCTAGTGACCTGACGGACGCACCCAAGAAGTTTCAGAGCCCTCGGGCTACGTTTTGTGGAGTTACGGCCAGTTTAATGAGAGGCTAAATACAGGCTTGATTTCCTATTAAAACATGCCCGCGGAAAATCGCGATTTTCCGAAAAAAGGACCCCGAACCCGATTCTGAGATAACCCACTGGGGACGCTCCTAGTGACCTGACGGACGCACCCAAGAAGTTTCAGAGCCCTCGGGCTACGTTTTGTGGAGTTATGGCCAGTTTAATGAGAGGCTAAATACAGGCTTAATTTCCTACGAAAACATGCCCGCGGAAAATTGCGATTTTCCGAAAAAAGGACCCCGAACCCGATTCTGAGATAACCCACTGGGGACGCTCTTAGTGACCTGACGGACGCACCCTAGAAGTTTCAGAGCCCTCGGGCTACGTTTTGTGGAGTTACAGCCAGTTTAATGAGAGGCTAAATACAGGTTTAATTTCCTATTAAAACATGCCCGCGGAAAATCGCGATTTTCCGAAAAAAGGACCCCGAACCCGATTCTGAGATAACCCACTGGGGACGCTCCTAGTGACCTGACGGACGCACCCAAGAAGTTTCAGAGCCCTCGGGCTATGTTTTGTGGAGTTACGGCCAGTTTAATGAGAGGCTAAATACAGGCTTAATTTCCTACGAAAACATGCCCGCGGAAAATCGCGATTTTCCGAAAAAAGGACCCCGAACCCGATTCTGAGATAACCCACTGGGGACGCTCCTAGTGACCTGACGGACGCACCCAAGAAGTTTCAGAGCCCTCGGGCTACGTTTTGTGGAGTTACGGCCAGTTTAATGAGAGGCTAAATACAGGCTTAATTTCCTATTAAAACATGCCCGCGGAAAATCGCGATTTTCCGAAAAAAGGACCCCGAACCCGATTCTGAGATAACCCACTGGGGACGCTCCTAGTGACCTGACGGACGCACCCTAGAAGTTTCAGAGCCCTTGGGCTACGTTTTGTGGAGTTACAGCCAGTTTAATGAGAGGCTAAATATAGGCTTAATTTCCTATTAAAACATGCCCGCGGAAAATCGCGATTTTCCGAAAAAAGGACCCCGAACCCGATTCTGAGATAACCCACTGGGGACACTCCTAGTGACCTGACGGACGCACCCAAGAAGTTTCAGAGCCCTCGGGCTACGTTTTGTGGAGTTACGGCCAGTTTAATGAGAGGCTAAATACAGGCTTAATTTCCTACGAAAACATCCCCGCGGAAAATCGCGATTTTCCGAAAAAAGGACCCCGAACCCGATTCTGAGATAACCCACTGGGGACGCTCCTAGTGACCTGACGGACGCACCCAAGAAGTTTCAGAGCCCTCGGGCTACGTTTTGTGGAGTTACGGCCAGTTTAATGAGAGGCTAAATACAGGCTTAATTTTCTACGAAAACATGCCCGCGGAAAATCGCGATTTTCCGAAAAAAGGACCCCGAACCCGATTCTGAGATAACCCACTGGGGACGCTCCTAGTGACCTGACGGACGCACCCAAGAAGTTTCAGAGCCCTCGGGCTACGTTTTGTGGAGTTATGGCCAGTTTAATGAGAGGCTAAATACAGGCTTAATTTCCTATGAAAACATGCCCGCGGAAAATCGCGATTTTCCGAAAAAAGGACCCCGAACCCGATTCTGAGATAACCCACTGGGGACGCTCCTAGTGACCTGACGGACGCACCCTAGAAGTTTCAGAGCCCTCGGGCTACGTTTTGTGGAGTTACAGCCAGTTTAATGAGAGGCTAAATATAGGCTTAATTTCCTATTAAAACATGCCCGCGGAAAATCGCGATTTTCCGAAAAAAGGACCCCGAACCCGATTCTGAGATAACCCACTGGGGACGCTCCTAGTGACCTGACGGACGCACCCAAGAAGTTTCAGAGCCCTCGGGCTACGTTTTGTGGAGTTACGGCCAGTTTAATGAGAGGCTAAATACAGGCTTAATTTCCTACGAAAACATGCCCCCGGAAATTCGCGATTTTCCGAAAAAAGGACCCCGAACCCGATTCTGAGATAACCCACTGGGGACGCTCCTAGTGACCTGACGGACGCACCCAAGAAGTTTCAGAGCCCTCGGGCTACGTTTTGTGGAGTTACGGCCAGTTTAATGAGAGGCTAAATACAGGCTTGATTTCCTATTAAAACATGCCCGCGGAAAATCGCGATTTTCCGAAAAAAGGACCCCGAACCCGATTCTGAGATAACCCACTGGGGACGCTCCTAGTGACCTGACGGACGCACCCAAGAAGTTTCAGAGCCCTCGGGCTACGTTTTGTGGAGTTATGGCCAGTTTAATGAGAGGCTAAATACAGGCTTGATTTCCTATTAAAACATGCCCGCGGAAAATCGCGATTTTCCGAAAAAAGGACCCCGAACCCGATTCTGAGATAACCCACTGGGGACGCTCCTAGTGACCTGACGGACGCACCCAAGAAGTTTCAGAGCCCTCGGGCTACGTTTTGTGGAGTTACGGCCAGTTTAATGAGAGGCTAAATACAGGCTTAATTTCCTACGAAAACATGCCCGCGGAAATTCGCGATTTTCCGAAAAAAGGACCCCGAACCCGATTCTGAGATAACCCACTGGGGACGCTCCTAGTGACCTGACGGACGCACCCAAGAAGTTTCAGAGCCCTCGGGCTACGTTTTGTGGAGTTACGGCCAGTTTAATGAGAGGCTAAATACAGGCTTAATTTCCTACGAAAACATGCCCGCGGAAATTCGCGATTTTCCGAAAAAAGGACCCCGAACCCGATTCTGAGATAACCCACTGGGGACGCTCCTAGTGACCTGACGGACGCACCCAAGAAGTTTCAGAGCCCTCGGGCTACGTTTTGTGGAGTTACGGCCAGTTTAATGAGAGGCTAAATACAGGCTTGATTTCCTATTAAAACATGCCCGCGGAAAATCGCGATTTTCCGAAAAAAGGACCCCGAACCCGATTCTGAGATAACCCACTGGGGACGCTCCTAGTGACCTGACGGACGCACCCAAGAAGTTTCAGAGCCCTCGGGCTACGTTTTGTGGAGTTATGGCCAGTTTAATGAGAGGCTAAATACAGGCTTGATTTCCTATTAAAACATGCCCGCGGAAAATCGCGATTTTCCGAAAAAAGGACCCCGAACCCGATTCTGAGATAACCCACTGGGGACGCTCCTAGTGACCTGACGGACGCACCCAAGAAGTTTCAGAGCCCTCGGGCTACGTTTTGTGGAGTTACGGCCAGTTTAATGAGAGGCTAAATACAGGCTTAATTTCCTACGAAAACATGCCCGCGGAAATTCGCGATTTTCCGAAAAAAGGACCCCGAACCCGATTCTGAGATAACCCACTGGGGACGCTCCTAGTGACCTGACGGACGCACCCAAGAAGTTTCAGAGCCCTCGGGCTACGTTTTGTGGAGTTACGGCCAGTTTAATGAGAGGCTAAATACAGGCTTGATTTCCTATTAAAACATGCCCGCGGAAAATCGCGATTTTCCGAAAAAAGGACCCCGAACCCGATTCTGAGATAACCCACTGGGGACGCTCCTAGTGACCTGACGGACGCACCCAAGAAGTTTCTGAGCCCTCGGGCTACGTTTTGTGGAGTTACGGCCAGTTTAATGAGAGGCTAAATACAGGCTTAATTTCCTATGAAAACATGCCCGCAGAAAATCGCGATTTTCCGAAAAAAGGACCCCGAACCCAATTTTGAGATAACCCACTGGGGACGCTCCTAGTGACCTGACGGACGCACCCAAGAAGTTTCAGAGCCCTCGGGCTACGTTTTGTGGAGTTACGGCCAGTTTAATGAGAGGCTAAATACAGGCTTAATTTCCTACGAAAACATGCCCGCGGAAAATCGCGATTTTCCGAAAAAAGGACCCCGAACCCGATTCTGAGATAACCCACTGGGGACGCTCCTAGTGACCTGACGGACGCACCCAAGAAGTTTCAGAGCCCTCGGGCTACGTTTTGTGGAGTTATGGCCAGTTTAATGAGAGGCTAAATACAGGCTTAATTTCCTACGAAAACATGCCCGCGGAAAATTGCGATTTTCCGAAAAAAGGACCCCGAACCCGATTCTGAGATAACCCACTGGGGACGCTCTTAGTGACCTGACGGACGCACCCTAGAAGTTTCAGAGCCCTCGGGCTACGTTTTGTGGAGTTACAGCCAGTTTAATGAGAGGCTAAATACAGGTTTAATTTCCTATTAAAACATGCCCGCGGAAAATCGCGATTTTCCGAAAAAAGGACCCCGAACCCGATTCTGAGATAACCCACTGGGGACGCTCCTAGTGACCTGACGGACGCACCCTAGAAGTTTCAGAGCCCTCGGGCTACGTTTTGTGGAGTTACAGCCAGTTTAATGAGAGGCTAAATACAGGCTTAATTTCCTATTAAAACTTTCCCGCGGAAAATCGCGATTTTCCGAAAAAAGGACCCCGAACCCGATTCTGAGATAACCCACTGGGGACGCTCCTAGTGACCTGACAGACACACCCAAGAGGTTTCAGAGCCCTCGGGCTACGTTTTGTGGAGTTACAGCCAGTTTAATGAGAGGCTAAATACAGGCTTAATTTCCTATTAAAACATGCCCGCGGAAAATCACGATTTTCCGAAAAAAGGACCCCGAACCCGATTATGAGATAACCCACTGGGGACGCTCCTAGTGACCTGACGGACGCACCCAAGAAGTTTCAGAGCCCTCGGGCTACGTTTTGTGGAGTTACGGCCAGTTTAATGAGAGGCTAAATACAGGCTTAATTTCCTACAAAGACATGCCCGCGGAAAATCGTGATATTCCGAAAAAAGGACCCCGAACCCGATTCTGAGATAACCCACTGGGGACGCTCCTAGTGACCTGACGGACGCACCCAAGAAGTTTCAGAGCCCTCGGGCTACGTTTTGTGGAGTTACGGCCAGTTTAATGAGAGGCTAAATACAGGCTTAATTTCCTACGAAAACATGCCCGCGGAAAATCGCGATTTTAAGAAAAAAGGACCCCGAACCAGATTCTGAGATAACCCACTGGGGACGCTCCTAGTGACCTGACGGACGCACCCTAGAAGTTTCAGAGCCCTCGGGCTACGTTTTGTGGAGTTACGGCCAGTTTAATGAGAGGCTAAATACAGGCTTAATTTCCTATTAAAACATGCCCGCGGAAAATCGCGATTTTCCGAAAAAAGGACCCCGAACCCGATTCTGAGATAACCCACTGGGGACGCTCCTAGTGACCTGACGGACGCACCCTAGAAGTTTCAGAGCCCTCGGGCTACGTTTTGTGGAGTTACAGCCAGTTTAATGAGAGGCTAAATACAGGCTTAATTTCCTATTAAAACATGCCCGCGGAAAATCGCGATTTTCGGAAAAAAGGACCCCGAACCCGATTCTGAGATAACCCACTGGGGACGCTCCTAGTGACCTGACGGACGCACCCTAGAAGTTTCAGAGCCCTCGGGCTACATTTTGTGGAGTGACGGCCAGTTTAATGAGAGGCTAAATACAGGCTTAATTTCCTATTAAAACATGCCCGCGGAAAATCACGATTTTCCGAAAAAAGGACCCCGAACCCGATTATGAGATAACCCACTGGGGACGCTCCTGGTGAGCTGACGGACGCACCCAAGAAGTTTCAGAGCCCTCGGGCTACGTTTTGTGGAGTTACGGCCAGTTTAATGAGAGGCTAAATACAGGCTTAATTTCCTACGAAAACATGCCCGCGGAAAATCGCGATTTTCCGAAAAATGGACCCCGAACCCGATTATGAGATAACCCACTGGGGACGCTCCTAGTGACCTGACGGACGCACCCAAGAAGTTTCAGAGCCCTCGGGCTACGTTTTGTGGAGTTACGGCCAGTTTAATGAGAGGCTAAATACAGGCTTAATTTCCTACGAAAACATGCCCGCGGAAAATCGAGATTTTAAGAAAAAAGGACCCCGAACCCGATTCTGAGATAACCCACTGGGGACGCTCCTAGTGACCTGACGGACGCACCCAAGAAGTTTCAGAGCCCTCGGGCTACGTTTTGTGGAGTTATGGCCAGTTTAATGAGAGGCTAAATACAGGCTTAATTTCCTATTAAAACATGCCCGCAGAAAATCGCGATTTTCCGAAAAAAGGACCCCGAACCCGATTCTGAGATAACCCACTGGGGACGCTCCTAGTGACCTGACGGACGCACCCTAGAAGTTTCAGAGCCCTCGGGCTACGTTTTGTGGAGTTAGGGCCAGTTTAATGAGAGGCTAAATACAGGCTTAATTTCCTATTAAAACATGCCCGCGGAAAATCGCGATTTTCCGAAAAAAGGACCCCGAACCCGATTATGAGATAACCCACTGGGGACGCTCCTAGTGACCTGACGGACGCACCCAAGAAGTTTCAGAGCCCTCGGGCTACGTTTTGTGGAGTTACGGCCAGTTTAATGAGAGGCTAAATACAGGCTTAATTTCCTACAAAGACATGCCCGCGGAAAATCGCGATATTCCGAAAAAAGGACCCCGAACCCGATTCTGAGATAACCCACTGGGGACGCTCCTAGTGACCTGACGGACGCACCCAAGAAGTTTCAGAGCCCTCGGGCTACGTTTTGTGGAGTTACGGCCAGTTTAATGAGAGGCTAAATACAGGCTTAATTTCCTACGAAAACATGCCCGCGGAAAATCGCGATTTTAAGAAAAAAGGACCCCGAACCAGATTCTGAGATAACCCACTGGGGATGCTCCTAGTGACCTGACGGACGCACCCAAGAAGTTTCAGAGCCCTCGGGCTACGTTTTGTGGAGTTACGGCCAGTTTAATGAGAGGCTAAATACAGGCTTAATTTCCTACGAAAACATGCCCGCGGAAAATCGTGATTTTCCGAAAAAAGGACCCCGAACCCGATTCTGAGATAACCCACTGGGGACGCTCCTAGTGACCTGACGGACGCACCCAAGAAGTTTCAGAGCCCTCGGGCTACGTTTTGTGGAGTTACGGCCAGTTTAATGAGAGGCTAAATACAGGCTTAATTTCCTACGAAAACATGCCCGCGGAAATTCGTGATTTTCCGAAAAAAGGACCCCGAACCCGATTCTGAGATAACCCACTGGGGACGCTCCTAGTGACCTGACGGACGCACCCAAGAAGTTTCAGAGCCCTCGGGCTACGTTTTGTGGAGTTACGGCCAGTTTAATGAGAGGCTAAATACAGGCTAAATTTCCTATGAAAACATGCCCGCGGAAAATCGCGATTTTCCGAAAAAAGGACCCCGAACCCGATTCTGAGATAACCCACTGGGGACGCTCCTAGTGACCTGACGGACGCACCCTAGAAGTTTCAGAGCCCTCGGGCTACGTTTTGTGGAGTTACAGCCAGTTTAATGAGAGGCTAAATATAGGCTTAATTTCCTATTAAAACATGCCCGCGGAAAATCGTGATTTTCCGAAAAAAGGACCCCGAACCCGATTCTGAGATAACCCACTGGGGACGCTCCTAGTGACCTGACGGACGCACCCAAGAAGTTTCAGAGCCCTCGGGCTACGTTTTGTGGAGTTACGGCCAGTTTAATGAGAGGCTAAATACAGGCTTAATTTCCTACGAAAACATGCCCGCGGAAAATCGCGATTTTCCGAAAAAAGGACCCCGAACCCGATTCTGAGATAACCCACTGGGGACGCTCCTAGTGACCTGACGGACGCACCCTAGAAGTTTCAGAGCCCTCGGGCTACGTTTTGTGGAGTTACAGCCAGTTTAATGAGAGGCTAAATATAGGCTTAATTTCCTATTAAAACATGCCCGCAGAAAATCGCGATTTTCCGAAAAAAGGACCCCAAACCCGATTCTGAGATAACCCACTGGGGATGCTCCTAGTGACCTGACGGACACACCCTAGAAGATTCAGAGCCCTCGGGCTACGTTTTGTGGAGTTACGGCCAGTTTAATGAGAGGCTAAATACAGGCTTAATTTCCTATGATACATGCCCGCGGAAAATCGCGATTTTCCGAAAAAAGGACCCCGAACCCGATTCTGAGATAACCCACTGGGGACACTCCTAGTGACCTGATGGACGCACCCAAGAAGTTTCAGAGCCCTCGGGCTACGTTTTGTGGAGTTACGGCCAGTTTAATGAGAGGCTAAATACTGGCTTGATTTCCTACGAAAACATGCCCGCGGAAAATCGCGATTTTCCGAAAAAAGGACCCCGAACCCGATTCTGAGATAACCCACTGGGGACGCTCCTAGTGACCTGACGGACGCACCCTAGAAGTTTCAGAGCCCTCGGGCTACGTTTTGTGGAGTTACAGCCAGTTTAATGAGAGGCTAAATATAGGCTTAATTTCCTACGAAAACATGCCCGCGGAAAATTGCGATTTTCCGAAAAAAGGACCCCGAACCCGATTCTGAGATAACCCACTGGGGACGCTCCTAGTGACCTGACGGACGCACCCAAGAAGTTTCAGAGCCCTCGGGCTACGTTTTGTGGAGTTACGGCCAGTTTAATGAGAGGCTAAATACAGGCTTAATTTCCTACGAAAACATGCCCGCGGAAATTCGTGATTTTCCGAAAAAAGGACCCCGAACCCAATTCTGAGATAACCCACTGGGGACGCTCCTAGTGACCTGACGGACGCACCCAAGAAGTTTCAGAGCCCTCGGGCTACGTTTTGTGGAGTTACGGCCAGTTTAATGAGAGGCTAAATACAGGCTTGATTTCCTATGAAAACATGCCCGCGGAAAATCGCGATTTTCCGAAAAAAGGACCCCGAACCCGATTCTGAGATAACCCACTGGGGACGCTCCTAGTGACCTGACGGACGCACCCAAGAAGTTTCAGAGCCCTCGGGCTACGTTTTGTGGAGTTACGGCCAGTTTAATGAGAGGCTAAATACAGGCTTAATTTCCTACGAAAACATGCCCGCGGAAAATCGCGATTTTCCGAAAAAAGGACCCCGAACCCGATTCTGAGATAACCCACTGGGGACACTCTTAGTGACCTGACGGACGCACCCAAGAAGTTTCAGAGCCCTCGGGCTACGTTTTGTGGAGTTACGGCCAGTTTAATGAGAGGCTAAATACAGGCTTAATTTCCTATTAAAACATGCCCGCGGAAAATCGCGATTTTCCGAAAAAAGGACCCCGAACCCGATTCTGAGATAACCCACTGGGGACGCTCCTAGTGACCTGACGGACGCACCCAAGAAGTTTCAGAGCCCTCGGGCTACGTTTTGTGGAGTTACGGCCAGTTTAATGAGAGGCTAAATACAGGCTTAATTTCCTACGAAAACATGCCCGCGGAAAATCGCGATTTTCCGAAAAAAGGACCCCGAACCCGATTCTGAGAAAACCCACTGGGGACGCTCCTAGTGACCTGACGGACGCACCCAAGAAGTTTCAGAGCCCTCGGGCTACGTTTTGTGGAGTTACGGCCAGTTTAATGAGAGGCTAAATACAGGCTAAATTTCCTATGAAAACATGCCCGCGGAAAATCGCGATTTTCCGAAAAAAGGACCCCGAACCCAATTCTGAGATAACCCACTGGGGACGCTCCTAGTGACCTGACGGACGCACCCTAGAAGTTTCAGAGCCCTCGGGCTACGTTTTGTGGAGTTACGGCCAGTTTAATGAGAGGCTAAATACAGGCTTGATTTCCTATTAAAAACATGCCCGCGGAAAATCACGATTTTCCGAAAAAAGGACCCCGAACCCGATTCTGAGATAACCCACTGGGGACGCTCCTAGTGACCTGACGGACGCACCCTAGAAGTTTCAGAGCCCTCGGGCTACATTTTGTGGAGTTACGGCCAGTTTAATGAGAGGCTAAATACAGGCTTAATTTCCTACGAAAACATGCCCGCGGAAAATCGTGATTTTCCGAAAAAAGGACCCCGAACCCGATTCTGAGATAACCCACTGGGGACGCTCCTAGTGACCTGACGGACGCACCCAAGAAGTTTCAGAGCCCTCGGGCTACGTTTTGTGGAGTTACGGCCAGTTTAATGAGAGGCTAAATACAGGCTTAATTTCCTACGAAAACATGCCCGCGGAAAATCGCGATTTTCCGAAAAAAGGACCCCGAACCCGATTCTGAGATAACCCACTGGGGACGCTCCTAGTGACCTGACGGACGCACCCTAGAAGTTTCAGAGCCCTCGGGCTACGTTTTGTGGAGTTACAGCCAGTTTAATGAGAGGCTAAATATAGGCTTAATTTCCTATTAAAACATGCCCGCAGAAAATCGCGATTTTCCGAAAAAAGGACCCCAAACCCGATTCTGAGATAACCCACTGGGGATGCTCCTAGTGACCTGACGGACACACCCTAGAAGATTCAGAGCCCTCGGGCTACGTTTTGTGGAGTTACGGCCAGTTTAATGAGAGGCTAAATACAGGCTTAATTTCCTATGATACATGCCCGCGGAAAATCGCGATTTTCCGAAAAAAGGACCCCGAACCCGATTCTGAGATAACCCACTGGGGACACTCCTAGTGACCTGATGGACGCACCCAAGAAGTTTCAGAGCCCTCGGGCTACGTTTTGTGGAGTTACGGCCAGTTTAATGAGAGGCTAAATACAGGCTTAATTTCCTACGAAAACATGCCCGCGGAAAATCGCGATTTTCCGAAAAAAGGACCCCGAACCCGATTCTGAGATAACCCACTGGGGACGCTCCTAGTGACCTGACGGACGCACCCAAGAAGTTTCAGAGCCCTCGGGCTACGTTTTGTGGAGTTACGGCCAGTTTAATGAGAGGCTAAATACAGGCTTAATTTCCTATGAAAACATGCCCGCGGAAAATCGCGATTTTCCGAAAAAAGGACCCCGAACCCGATTCTGAGATAACCCACTGGGGACGCTCCTAGTGACCTGACGGACGCACCGTAGAAGTTTCAGAGCCCTCGGGCGACGTTTTGTGGAGTTACAGCCAGTTTAATGAGAGGCTAAATATAGGCTTAATTTCCTATTAAAACATGCCCGCGGAAAATCGCGATTTTCCGAAAAAAGGACCCCGAACCCAATTCTGAGATAACCCACTGGGGACGCTCCTGGTGACCTGACGGACGCACCCAAGAAGTTTCAGAGCCCTCGGGCTACGTTTTGTGGAGTTACGGCCAGTTTAATGAGAGGCTAAATACAGGCTTAATTTCCTACGAAAACATGCCCGCGGAAATTCGTGATTTTCCGAAAAAAGGACCCCGAACCCGATTCTGAGATAACCCACTGGGGACGCTCCTAGTGACCTGACGGACGCACCCAAGAAGTTTCAGAGCCCTCGGGCTACGTTTTGTGGAGTTACGGCCAGTTTAATGAGAGGCTAAATACAGGCTTGATATTCATGAAAACATGCCCGCGGAAAATCGCGATTTTCCGAAAAAAGGACCCCGAACCCGATTCTGAGATAACCCACTGGGGACGCTCCTAGTGACCTGACGGACGCACCCAAGAAGTTTCAGAGCCCTCGGGCTACGTTTTGTGGAGTTACGGCCAGTTTAATGAGAGGCTAAATACAGGCTTAATTTCCTACGAAAACATGCCCGCGGAAAATCGCGATTTTCCGAAAAAAGGACCCCGAACCCGATTCTGAGATAACCCACTGGGGACGCTACTAGTGACCTGACGGACGCACCCTAGAAGTTTCAGAGCCCTCAGGCTACGTTTTGTGGAGTTACAGCCAGTTTAATGAGAGGCTAAATATAGGCTTAATTTCCTATTAAAACATGCCCGCGGAAAATCGCGATTTTCCGAAAAAAGGACCCCGAACCCGATTCTGAGATAACCCACTGGGGACGCTCCTAGTGACCTGACGGACGCACCCAAGAAGTTTCAGAGCCCTCGGGCTACGTTTTGTGGAGTTACGGCCAGTTTAATGAGAGGCTAAATACAGGCTTAATTTCCTACGAAAACATGCCCGCGGAAATTCGTGATTTTCCGAAAAAAGGACCCCGAACCCAATTCTGAGATAACCCACTGGGGACGCTCCTAGTGACCTGACGGACGCACCCAAGAAGTTTCAGAGCCCTCGGGCTACGTTTTGTGGAGTTACGGCCAGTTTAATGAGAGGCTAAATACAGGCTTGATTTCCTATGAAAACATGCCCGCGGAAAATCGCGATTTTCCGAAAAAAGGACCCCGAACCCGATTCTGAGATAACCCACTGGGGACGCTCCTAGTGACCTGACGGACGCACCCAAGAAGTTTCAGAGCCCTCGGGCTACGTTTTGTGGAGTTACGGCCAGTTTAATGAGAGGCTAAATACAGGCTTAATTTCCTACGAAAACATGCCCGCGGAAAATCGCGATTTTCCGAAAAAAGGACCCCGAACCCGATTCTGAGATAACCCACTGGGGACACTCTTAGTGACCTGACGGACGCACCCAAGAAGTTTCAGAGCCCTCGGGCTACGTTTTGTGGAGTTACGGCCAGTTTAATGAGAGGCTAAATACAGGCTTAATTTCCTATTAAAACATGCCCGCGGAAAATCGCGATTTTCCGAAAAAAGGACCCCGAACCCGATTCTGAGATAACCCACTGGGGACGCTCCTAGTGACCTGACGGACGCACCCAAGAAGTTTCAGAGCCCTCGGGCTACGTTTTGTGGAGTTACGGCCAGTTTAATGAGAGGCTAAATACAGGCTTAATTTCCTACGAAAACATGCCCGCGGAAAATCGCGATTTTCCGAAAAAAGGACCCCGAACCCGATTCTGAGAAAACCCACTGGGGACGCTCCTAGTGACCTGACGGACGCACCCAAGAAGTTTCAGAGCCCTCGGGCTACGTTTTGTGGAGTTACGGCCAGTTTAATGAGAGGCTAAATACAGGCTAAATTTCCTATGAAAACATGCCCGCGGAAAATCGCGATTTTCCGAAAAAAGGACCCCGAACCCAATTCTGAGATAACCCACTGGGGACGCTCCTAGTGACCTGACGGACGCACCCTAGAAGTTTCAGAGCCCTCGGGCTACGTTTTGTGGAGTTACGGCCAGTTTAATGAGAGGCTAAATACAGGCTTGATTTCCTATTAAAAACATGCCCGCGGAAAATCACGATTTTCCGAAAAAAGGACCCCGAACCCGATTCTGAGATAACCCACTGGGGACGCTCCTAGTGACCTGACGGACGCACCCTAGAAGTTTCAGAGCCCTCGGGCTACATTTTGTGGAGTTACGGCCAGTTTAATGAGAGGCTAAATACAGGCTTAATTTCCTACGAAAACATGCCCGCGGAAAATCGTGATTTTCCGAAAAAAGGACCCCGAACCCGATTCTGAGATAACCCACTGGGGACGCTCCTAGTGACCTGACGGACGCACCCAAGAAGTTTCAGAGCCCTCGGGCTACGTTTTGTGGAGTTACGGCCAGTTTAATGAGAGGCTAAATACAGGCTTAATTTCCTACGAAAACATGCCCGCGGAAAATCGCGATTTTCCGAAAAAAGGACCCCGAACCCGATTCTGAGATAACCCACTGGGGACGCTCCTAGTGACCTGACGGACGCACCCTAGAAGTTTCAGAGCCCTCGGGCTACGTTTTGTGGAGTTACAGCCAGTTTAATGAGAGGCTAAATATAGGCTTAATTTCCTATTAAAACATGCCCGCAGAAAATCGCGATTTTCCGAAAAAAGGACCCCGAACCCGATTCTGAGATAACCCACTGGGGACGCTCCTAGTGACCTGACGGACGCACCCAAGAAGTTTCAGAGCCCTCGGGCTACGTTTTGTGGAGTTATGGCCAGTTTAATGAGAGGCTAAATACAGGCTTGATTTCCTATTAAAACATGCCCGCGGAAAATCGCGATTTTCCGAAAAAAGGACCCCGAACCCGATTCTGAGATAACCCACTGGGGACGCTCCTAGTGACCTGACGGACGCACCCAAGAAGTTTCAGAGCCCTCGGGCTACGTTTTGTGGAGTTACGGCCAGTTTAATGAGAGGCTAAATACAGGCTTAATTTCCTACGAAAACATGCCCGCGGAAATTCGCGATTTTCCGAAAAAAGGACCCCGAACCCGATTCTGAGATAACCCACTGGGGACGCTCCTAGTGACCTGACGGACGCACCCAAGAAGTTTCAGAGCCCTCGGGCTACGTTTTGTGGAGTTACGGCCAGTTTAATGAGAGGCTAAATACAGGCTTAATTTCCTACGAAAACATGCCCGCGGAAATTCGCGATTTTCCGAAAAAAGGACCCCGAACCCGATTCTGAGATAACCCACTGGGGACGCTCCTAGTGACCTGACGGACGCACCCAAGAAGTTTCAGAGCCCTCGGGCTACGTTTTGTGGAGTTACGGCCAGTTTAATGAGAGGCTAAATACAGGCTTGATTTCCTATTAAAACATGCCCGCGGAAAATCGCGATTTTCCGAAAAAAGGACCCCGAACCCGATTCTGAGATAACCCACTGGGGACGCTCCTAGTGACCTGACGGACGCACCCAAGAAGTTTCAGAGCCCTCGGGCTACGTTTTGTGGAGTTATGGCCAGTTTAATGAGAGGCTAAATACAGGCTTGATTTCCTATTAAAACATGCCCGCGGAAAATCGCGATTTTCCGAAAAAAGGACCCCGAACCCGATTCTGAGATAACCCACTGGGGACGCTCCTAGTGACCTGACGGACGCACCCAAGAAGTTTCAGAGCCCTCGGGCTACGTTTTGTGGAGTTACGGCCAGTTTAATGAGAGGCTAAATACAGGCTTAATTTCCTACGAAAACATGCCCGCGGAAATTCGCGATTTTCCGAAAAAAGGACCCCGAACCCGATTCTGAGATAACCCACTGGGGACGCTCCTAGTGACCTGACGGACGCACCCAAGAAGTTTCAGAGCCCTCGGGCTACGTTTTGTGGAGTTACGGCCAGTTTAATGAGAGGCTAAATACAGGCTTGATTTCCTATTAAAACATGCCCGCGGAAAATCGCGATTTTCCGAAAAAAGGACCCCGAACCCGATTCTGAGATAACCCACTGGGGACGCTCCTAGTGACCTGACGGACGCACCCAAGAAGTTTCTGAGCCCTCGGGCTACGTTTTGTGGAGTTACGGCCAGTTTAATGAGAGGCTAAATACAGGCTTAATTTCCTATGAAAACATGCCCGCAGAAAATCGCGATTTTCCGAAAAAAGGACCCCGAACCCAATTTTGAGATAACCCACTGGGGACGCTCCTAGTGACCTGACGGACGCACCCAAGAAGTTTCAGAGCCCTCGGGCTACGTTTTGTGGAGTTACGGCCAGTTTAATGAGAGGCTAAATACAGGCTTAATTTCCTACGAAAACATGCCCGCGGAAAATCGCGATTTTCCGAAAAAAGGACCCCGAACCCGATTCTGAGATAACCCACTGGGGACGCTCCTAGTGACCTGACGGACGCACCCAAGAAGTTTCAGAGCCCTCGGGCTACGTTTTGTGGAGTTATGGCCAGTTTAATGAGAGGCTAAATACAGGCTTAATTTCCTACGAAAACATGCCCGCGGAAAATTGCGATTTTCCGAAAAAAGGACCCCGAACCCGATTCTGAGATAACCCACTGGGGACGCTCTTAGTGACCTGACGGACGCACCCTAGAAGTTTCAGAGCCCTCGGGCTACGTTTTGTGGAGTTACAGCCAGTTTAATGAGAGGCTAAATACAGGTTTAATTTCCTATTAAAACATGCCCGCGGAAAATCGCGATTTTCCGAAAAAAGGACCCCGAACCCGATTCTGAGATAACCCACTGGGGACGCTCCTAGTGACCTGACGGACGCACCCTAGAAGTTTCAGAGCCCTCGGGCTACGTTTTGTGGAGTTACAGCCAGTTTAATGAGAGGCTAAATACAGGCTTAATTTCCTATTAAAACTTTCCCGCGGAAAATCGCGATTTTCCGAAAAAAGGACCCCGAACCCGATTCTGAGATAACCCACTGGGGACGCTCCTAGTGACCTGACAGACACACCCAAGAGGTTTCAGAGCCCTCGGGCTACGTTTTGTGGAGTTACAGCCAGTTTAATGAGAGGCTAAATACAGGCTTAATTTCCTATTAAAACATGCCCGCGGAAAATCACGATTTTCCGAAAAAAGGACCCCGAACCCGATTATGAGATAACCCACTGGGGACGCTCCTAGTGACCTGACGGACGCACCCAAGAAGTTTCAGAGCCCTCGGGCTACGTTTTGTGGAGTTACGGCCAGTTTAATGAGAGGCTAAATACAGGCTTAATTTCCTACAAAGACATGCCCGCGGAAAATCGCGATATTCCGAAAAAAGGACCCCGAACCCGATTCTGAGATAACCCACTGGGGACGCTCCTAGTGACCTGACGGACGCACCCAAGAAGTTTCAGAGCCCTCGGGCTACGTTTTGTGGAGTTACGGCCAGTTTAATGAGAGGCTAAATACAGGCTTAATTTCCTACGAAAACATGCCCGCGGAAAATCGCGATTTTAAGAAAAAAGGACCCCGAACCAGATTCTGAGATAACCCACTGGGGACGCTCCTAGTGACCTGACGGACGCACCCTAGAAGTTTCAGAGCCCTCGGGCTACGTTTTGTGGAGTTACGGCCAGTTTAATGAGAGGCTAAATACAGGCTTAATTTCCTATTAAAACATGCCCGCGGAAAATCGCGATTTTCCGAAAAAAGGACCCCGAACCCGATTCTGAGATAACCCACTGGGGACGCTCCTAGTGACCTGACGGACGCACCCTAGAAGTTTCAGAGCCCTCGGGCTACGTTTTGTGGAGTTACAGCCAGTTTAATGAGAGGCTAAATACAGGCTTAATTTCCTATTAAAACATGCCCGCGGAAAATCGCGATTTTCGGAAAAAAGGACCCCGAACCCGATTCTGAGATAACCCACTGGGGACGCTCCTAGTGACCTGACGGACGCACCCTAGAAGTTTCAGAGCCCTCGGGCTACATTTTGTGGAGTGACGGCCAGTTTAATGAGAGGCTAAATACAGGCTTAATTTCCTATTAAAACATGCCCGCGGAAAATCACGATTTTCCGAAAAAAGGACCCCGAACCCGATTATGAGATAACCCACTGGGGACGCTCCTGGTGAGCTGACGGACGCACCCAAGAAGTTTCAGAGCCCTCGGGCTACGTTTTGTGGAGTTACGGCCAGTTTAATGAGAGGCTAAATACAGGCTTAATTTCCTACGAAAACATGCCCGCGGAAAATCGCGATTTTCCGAAAAATGGACCCCGAACCCGATTCTGAGATAACCCACTGGGGACGCTCCTAGTGACCTGACGGACGCACCCAAGAAGTTTCAGAGCCCTCGGGCTACGTTTTGTGGAGTTACGGCCAGTTTAATGAGAGGCTAAATACAGGCTTAATTTCCTACGAAAACATGCCCGCGGAAAATCGCGATTTTAAGAAAAAAGGACCCCGAACCAGATTCTGAGATAACCCACTGGGGATGCTCCTAGTGACCTGACGGACGCACCCAAGAAGTTTCAGAGCCCTCGGGCTACGTTTTGTGGAGTTACGGCCAGTTTAATGAGAGGCTAAATACAGGCTTAATTTCCTACGAAAACATGCCCGCGGAAAATCGTGATTTTCCGAAAAAAGGACCCCGAACCCGATTCTGAGATAACCCACTGGGGACGCTCCTAGTGACCTGACGGACGCACCCAAGAAGTTTCAGAGCCCTCGGGCTACGTTTTGTGGAGTTACGGCCAGTTTAATGAGAGGCTAAATACAGGCTTAATTTCCTACGAAAACATGCCCGCGGAAATTCGTGATTTTCCGAAAAAAGGACCCCGAACCCGATTCTGAGATAACCCACTGGGGACGCTCCTAGTGACCTGACGGACGCACCCAAGAAGTTTCAGAGCCCTCGGGCTACGTTTTGTGGAGTTACGGCCAGTTTAATGAGAGGCTAAATACAGGCTAAATTTCCTATGAAAACATGCCCGCGGAAAATCGCGATTTTCCGAAAAAAGGACCCCGAACCCGATTCTGAGATAACCCACTGGGGACGCTCCTAGTGACCTGACGGACGCACCCTAGAAGTTTCAGAGCCCTCGGGCTACGTTTTGTGGAGTTACAGCCAGTTTAATGAGAGGCTAAATATAGGCTTAATTTCCTATTAAAACATGCCCGCGGAAAATCGTGATTTTCCGAAAAAAGGACCCCGAACCCGATTCTGAGATAACCCACTGGGGACGCTCCTAGTGACCTGACGGACGCACCCAAGAAGTTTCAGAGCCCTCGGGCTACGTTTTGTGGAGTTACGGCCAGTTTAATGAGAGGCTAAATACAGGCTTAATTTCCTACGAAAACATGCCCGCGGAAAATCGCGATTTTCCGAAAAAAGGACCCCGAACCCGATTCTGAGATAACCCACTGGGGACGCTCCTAGTGACCTGACGGACGCACCCTAGAAGTTTCAGAGCCCTCGGGCTACGTTTTGTGGAGTTACAGCCAGTTTAATGAGAGGCTAAATATAGGCTTAATTTCCTATTAAAACATGCCCGCAGAAAATCGCGATTTTCCGAAAAAAGGACCCCAAACCCGATTCTGAGATAACCCACTGGGGATGCTCCTAGTGACCTGACGGACACACCCTAGAAGATTCAGAGCCCTCGGGCTACGTTTTGTGGAGTTACGGCCAGTTTAATGAGAGGCTAAATACAGGCTTAATTTCCTATGATACATGCCCGCGGAAAATCGCGATTTTCCGAAAAAAGGACCCCGAACCCGATTCTGAGATAACCCACTGGGGACACTCCTAGTGACCTGATGGACGCACCCAAGAAGTTTCAGAGCCCTCGGGCTACGTTTTGTGGAGTTACGGCCAGTTTAATGAGAGGCTAAATACTGGCTTGATTTCCTACGAAAACATGCCCGCGGAAAATCGCGATTTTCCGAAAAAAGGACCCCGAACCCGATTCTGAGATAACCCACTGGGGACGCTCCTAGTGACCTGACGGACGCACCCTAGAAGTTTCAGAGCCCTCGGGCTACGTTTTGTGGAGTTACAGCCAGTTTAATGAGAGGCTAAATATAGGCTTAATTTCCTACGAAAACATGCCCGCGGAAAATTGCGATTTTCCGAAAAAAGGACCCCGAACCCGATTCTGAGATAACCCACTGGGGACGCTCCTAGTGACCTGACGGACGCACCCAAGAAGTTTCAGAGCCCTCGGGCTACGTTTTGTGGAGTTACGGCCAGTTTAATGAGAGGCTAAATACAGGCTTAATTTCCTACGAAAACATGCCCGCGGAAATTCGTGATTTTCCGAAAAAAGGACCCCGAACCCAATTCTGAGATAACCCACTGGGGACGCTCCTAGTGACCTGACGGACGCACCCAAGAAGTTTCAGAGCCCTCGGGCTACGTTTTGTGGAGTTACGGCCAGTTTAATGAGAGGCTAAATACAGGCTTGATTTCCTATGAAAACATGCCCGCGGAAAATCGCGATTTTCCGAAAAAAGGACCCCGAACCCGATTCTGAGATAACCCACTGGGGACGCTCCTAGTGACCTGACGGACGCACCCAAGAAGTTTCAGAGCCCTCGGGCTACGTTTTGTGGAGTTACGGCCAGTTTAATGAGAGGCTAAATACAGGCTTAATTTCCTACGAAAACATGCCCGCGGAAAATCGCGATTTTCCGAAAAAAGGACCCCGAACCCGATTCTGAGATAACCCACTGGGGACACTCTTAGTGACCTGACGGACGCACCCAAGAAGTTTCAGAGCCCTCGGGCTACGTTTTGTGGAGTTACGGCCAGTTTAATGAGAGGCTAAATACAGGCTTAATTTCCTATTAAAACATGCCCGCGGAAAATCGCGATTTTCCGAAAAAAGGACCCCGAACCCGATTCTGAGATAACCCACTGGGGACGCTCCTAGTGACCTGACGGACGCACCCAAGAAGTTTCAGAGCCCTCGGGCTACGTTTTGTGGAGTTACGGCCAGTTTAATGAGAGGCTAAATACAGGCTTAATTTCCTACGAAAACATGCCCGCGGAAAATCGCGATTTTCCGAAAAAAGGACCCCGAACCCGATTCTGAGAAAACCCACTGGGGACGCTCCTAGTGACCTGACGGACGCACCCAAGAAGTTTCAGAGCCCTCGGGCTACGTTTTGTGGAGTTACGGCCAGTTTAATGAGAGGCTAAATACAGGCTAAATTTCCTATGAAAACATGCCCGCGGAAAATCGCGATTTTCCGAAAAAAGGACCCCGAACCCAATTCTGAGATAACCCACTGGGGACGCTCCTAGTGACCTGACGGACGCACCCTAGAAGTTTCAGAGCCCTCGGGCTACGTTTTGTGGAGTTACGGCCAGTTTAATGAGAGGCTAAATACAGGCTTGATTTCCTATTAAAAACATGCCCGCGGAAAATCACGATTTTCCGAAAAAAGGACCCCGAACCCGATTCTGAGATAACCCACTGGGGACGCTCCTAGTGACCTGACGGACGCACCCTAGAAGTTTCAGAGCCCTCGGGCTACATTTTGTGGAGTTACGGCCAGTTTAATGAGAGGCTAAATACAGGCTTAATTTCCTACGAAAACATGCCCGCGGAAAATCGTGATTTTCCGAAAAAAGGACCCCGAACCCGATTCTGAGATAACCCACTGGGGACGCTCCTAGTGACCTGACGGACGCACCCAAGAAGTTTCAGAGCCCTCGGGCTACGTTTTGTGGAGTTACGGCCAGTTTAATGAGAGGCTAAATACAGGCTTAATTTCCTACGAAAACATGCCCGCGGAAAATCGCGATTTTCCGAAAAAAGGACCCCGAACCCGATTCTGAGATAACCCACTGGGGACGCTCCTAGTGACCTGACGGACGCACCCTAGAAGTTTCAGAGCCCTCGGGCTACGTTTTGTGGAGTTACAGCCAGTTTAATGAGAGGCTAAATATAGGCTTAATTTCCTATTAAAACATGCCCGCAGAAAATCGCGATTTTCCGAAAAAAGGACCCCAAACCCGATTCTGAGATAACCCACTGGGGATGCTCCTAGTGACCTGACGGACACACCCTAGAAGATTCAGAGCCCTCGGGCTACGTTTTGTGGAGTTACGGCCAGTTTAATGAGAGGCTAAATACAGGCTTAATTTCCTATGATACATGCCCGCGGAAAATCGCGATTTTCCGAAAAAAGGACCCCGAACCCGATTCTGAGATAACCCACTGGGGACACTCCTAGTGACCTGATGGACGCACCCAAGAAGTTTCAGAGCCCTCGGGCTACGTTTTGTGGAGTTACGGCCAGTTTAATGAGAGGCTAAATACAGGCTTAATTTCCTACGAAAACATGCCCGCGGAAAATCGCGATTTTCCGAAAAAAGGACCCCGAACCCGATTCTGAGATAACCCACTGGGGACGCTCCTAGTGACCTGACGGACGCACCCAAGAAGTTTCAGAGCCCTCGGGCTACGTTTTGTGGAGTTACGGCCAGTTTAATGAGAGGCTAAATACAGGCTTAATTTCCTATGAAAACATGCCCGCGGAAAATCGCGATTTTCCGAAAAAAGGACCCCGAACCCGATTCTGAGATAACCCACTGGGGACGCTCCTAGTGACCTGACGGACGCACCGTAGAAGTTTCAGAGCCCTCGGGCGACGTTTTGTGGAGTTACAGCCAGTTTAATGAGAGGCTAAATATAGGCTTAATTTCCTATTAAAACATGCCCGCGGAAAATCGCGATTTTCCGAAAAAAGGACCCCGAACCCAATTCTGAGATAACCCACTGGGGACGCTCCTGGTGACCTGACGGACGCACCCAAGAAGTTTCAGAGCCCTCGGGCTACGTTTTGTGGAGTTACGGCCAGTTTAATGAGAGGCTAAATACAGGCTTAATTTCCTACGAAAACATGCCCGCGGAAATTCGTGATTTTCCGAAAAAAGGACCCCGAACCCGATTCTGAGATAACCCACTGGGGACGCTCCTAGTGACCTGACGGACGCACCCAAGAAGTTTCAGAGCCCTCGGGCTACGTTTTGTGGAGTTACGGCCAGTTTAATGAGAGGCTAAATACAGGCTTGATATTCATGAAAACATGCCCGCGGAAAATCGCGATTTTCCGAAAAAAGGACCCCGAACCCGATTCTGAGATAACCCACTGGGGACGCTCCTAGTGACCTGACGGACGCACCCAAGAAGTTTCAGAGCCCTCGGGCTACGTTTTGTGGAGTTACGGCCAGTTTAATGAGAGGCTAAATACAGGCTTAATTTCCTACGAAAACATGCCCGCGGAAAATCGCGATTTTCCGAAAAAAGGACCCCGAACCCGATTCTGAGATAACCCACTGGGGACGCTACTAGTGACCTGACGGACGCACCCTAGAAGTTTCAGAGCCCTCAGGCTACGTTTTGTGGAGTTACAGCCAGTTTAATGAGAGGCTAAATATAGGCTTAATTTCCTATTAAAACATGCCCGCGGAAAATCGCGATTTTCCGAAAAAAGGACCCCGAACCCGATTCTGAGATAACCCACTGGGGACGCTCCTAGTGACCTGACGGACGCACCCAAGAAGTTTCAGAGCCCTCGGGCTACGTTTTGTGGAGTTACGGCCAGTTTAATGAGAGGCTAAATACAGGCTTAATTTCCTACGAAAACATGCCCGCGGAAATTCGTGATTTTCCGAAAAAAGGACCCCGAACCCAATTCTGAGATAACCCACTGGGGACGCTCCTAGTGACCTGACGGACGCACCCAAGAAGTTTCAGAGCCCTCGGGCTACGTTTTGTGGAGTTACGGCCAGTTTAATGAGAGGCTAAATACAGGCTTGATTTCCTATGAAAACATGCCCGCGGAAAATCGCGATTTTCCGAAAAAAGGACCCCGAACCCGATTCTGAGATAACCCACTGGGGACGCTCCTAGTGACCTGACGGACGCACCCAAGAAGTTTCAGAGCCCTCGGGCTACGTTTTGTGGAGTTACGGCCAGTTTAATGAGAGGCTAAATACAGGCTTAATTTCCTACGAAAACATGCCCGCGGAAAATCGCGATTTTCCGAAAAAAGGACCCCGAACCCGATTCTGAGATAACCCACTGGGGACACTCTTAGTGACCTGACGGACGCACCCAAGAAGTTTCAGAGCCCTCGGGCTACGTTTTGTGGAGTTACGGCCAGTTTAATGAGAGGCTAAATACAGGCTTAATTTCCTATTAAAACATGCCCGCGGAAAATCGCGATTTTCCGAAAAAAGGACCCCGAACCCGATTCTGAGATAACCCACTGGGGACGCTCCTAGTGACCTGACGGACGCACCCAAGAAGTTTCAGAGCCCTCGGGCTACGTTTTGTGGAGTTACGGCCAGTTTAATGAGAGGCTAAATACAGGCTTAATTTCCTACGAAAACATGCCCGCGGAAAATCGCGATTTTCCGAAAAAAGGACCCCGAACCCGATTCTGAGAAAACCCACTGGGGACGCTCCTAGTGACCTGACGGACGCACCCAAGAAGTTTCAGAGCCCTCGGGCTACGTTTTGTGGAGTTACGGCCAGTTTAATGAGAGGCTAAATACAGGCTAAATTTCCTATGAAAACATGCCCGCGGAAAATCGCGATTTTCCGAAAAAAGGACCCCGAACCCAATTCTGAGATAACCCACTGGGGACGCTCCTAGTGACCTGACGGACGCACCCTAGAAGTTTCAGAGCCCTCGGGCTACGTTTTGTGGAGTTACGGCCAGTTTAATGAGAGGCTAAATACAGGCTTGATTTCCTATTAAAAACATGCCCGCGGAAAATCACGATTTTCCGAAAAAAGGACCCCGAACCCGATTCTGAGATAACCCACTGGGGACGCTCCTAGTGACCTGACGGACGCACCCTAGAAGTTTCAGAGCCCTCGGGCTACATTTTGTGGAGTTACGGCCAGTTTAATGAGAGGCTAAATACAGGCTTAATTTCCTACGAAAACATGCCCGCGGAAAATCGTGATTTTCCGAAAAAAGGACCCCGAACCCGATTCTGAGATAACCCACTGGGGACGCTCCTAGTGACCTGACGGACGCACCCAAGAAGTTTCAGAGCCCTCGGGCTACGTTTTGTGGAGTTACGGCCAGTTTAATGAGAGGCTAAATACAGGCTTAATTTCCTACGAAAACATGCCCGCGGAAAATCGCGATTTTCCGAAAAAAGGACCCCGAACCCGATTCTGAGATAACCCACTGGGGACGCTCCTAGTGACCTGACGGACGCACCCTAGAAGTTTCAGAGCCCTCGGGCTACGTTTTGTGGAGTTACAGCCAGTTTAATGAGAGGCTAAATATAGGCTTAATTTCCTATTAAAACATGCCCGCAGAAAATCGCGATTTTCCGAAAAAAGGACCCCAAACCCGATTCTGAGATAACCCACTGGGGATGCTCCTAGTGACCTGACGGACACACCCTAGAAGATTCAGAGCCCTCGGGCTACGTTTTGTGGAGTTACGGCCAGTTTAATGAGAGGCTAAATACAGGCTTAATTTCCTATGATACATGCCCGCGGAAAATCGCGATTTTCCGAAAAAAGGACCCCGAACCCGATTCTGAGATAACCCACTGGGGACACTCCTAGTGACCTGATGGACGCACCCAAGAAGTTTCAGAGCCCTCGGGCTACGTTTTGTGGAGTTACGGCCAGTTTAATGAGAGGCTAAATACAGGCTTAATTTCCTACGAAAACATGCCCGCGGAAAATCGCGATTTTCCGAAAAAAGGACCCCGAACCCGATTCTGAGATAACCCACTGGGGACGCTCCTAGTGACCTGACGGACGCACCCAAGAAGTTTCAGAGCCCTCGGGCTACGTTTTGTGGAGTTACGGCCAGTTTAATGAGAGGCTAAATACAGGCTTAATTTCCTATGAAAACATGCCCGCGGAAAATCGCGATTTTCCGAAAAAAGGACCCCGAACCCGATTCTGAGATAACCCACTGGGGACGCTCCTAGTGACCTGACGGACGCACCGTAGAAGTTTCAGAGCCCTCGGGCGACGTTTTGTGGAGTTACAGCCAGTTTAATGAGAGGCTAAATATAGGCTTAATTTCCTATTAAAACATGCCCGCGGAAAATCGCGATTTTCCGAAAAAAGGACCCCGAACCCAATTCTGAGATAACCCACTGGGGACGCTCCTGGTGACCTGACGGACGCACCCAAGAAGTTTCAGAGCCCTCGGGCTACGTTTTGTGGAGTTACGGCCAGTTTAATGAGAGGCTAAATACAGGCTTAATTTCCTACGAAAACATGCCCGCGGAAATTCGTGATTTTCCGAAAAAAGGACCCCGAACCCGATTCTGAGATAACCCACTGGGGACGCTCCTAGTGACCTGACGGACGCACCCAAGAAGTTTCAGAGCCCTCGGGCTACGTTTTGTGGAGTTACGGCCAGTTTAATGAGAGGCTAAATACAGGCTTGATATTCATGAAAACATGCCCGCGGAAAATCGCGATTTTCCGAAAAAAGGACCCCGAACCCGATTCTGAGATAACCCACTGGGGACGCTCCTAGTGACCTGACGGACGCACCCAAGAAGTTTCAGAGCCCTCGGGCTACGTTTTGTGGAGTTACGGCCAGTTTAATGAGAGGCTAAATACAGGCTTAATTTCCTACGAAAACATGCCCGCGGAAAATCGCGATTTTCCGAAAAAAGGACCCCGAACCCGATTCTGAGATAACCCACTGGGGACGCTACTAGTGACCTGACGGACGCACCCTAGAAGTTTCAGAGCCCTCAGGCTACGTTTTGTGGAGTTACAGCCAGTTTAATGAGAGGCTAAATATAGGCTTAATTTCCTATTAAAACATGCCCGCGGAAAATCGCGATTTTCCGAAAAAAGGACCCCGAACCCGATTCTGAGATAACCCACTGGGGACGCTCCTAGTGACCTGACGGACGCACCCAAGAAGTTTCAGGGCCCTCGGGCTACGTTTTGTGGAGTTACGGCCAGTTTAATGAGAGGCTAAATACAGGCTTAATTTCCTACGAAAACATGCCCGCGGAAAATCGAGATTTTAAGAAAAAAGGACCCCGAACCCGATTCTGAGATAACCCACTGGGGACGCTCCTAGTGACCTGACGGACGCACCCAAGAAGTTTCAGAGCCCTCGGGCTACGTTTTGTGGAGTTATGGCCAGTTTAATGAGAGGCTAAATACAGGCTTAATTTCCTATTAAAACATGCCCGCAGAAAATCGCGATTTTCCGAAAAAAGGACCCCGAACCCGATTCTGAGATAACCCACTGGGGACGCTCCTAGTGACCTGACGGACGCACCCTAGAAGTTTCAGAGCCCTCGGGCTACGTTTTGTGGAGTTAGGGCCAGTTTAATGAGAGGCTAAATACAGGCTTAATTTCCTATTAAAACATGCCCGCGGAAAATCGCGATTTTCCGAAAAAAGGACCCCGAACCCGATTCTGAGATAACCCACTGGGGACGCTCCTAGTGACCTGACGGACGCACCCTAGAAGTTTCAGAGCCCTCGGGCTACATTTTGTGGAGTTACAGCCAGTTTAATGAGAGGCTAAATACAGGCTTAATTTCCTATTAAAACATGCCCGCGGAAAATCGCAATTTTCCGAAAAAAGGACCCCAAACCCGATTCTGAGATAACCCACTGGGGACGCTCCTAGTGACCTGACGGACGCACCCAAGAAGTTTCAGAGCCCTCGGGCTACGTTTTGTGGAGTTACGGCCAGTTTAATGAGAGGCTAAATACAGGCTTAATTTCCTACAAAAACATGCCCGCGGAAAATCGCGATTTTCCGACAAAAGGACCCCGAACCCGATTCTGAGATAACCCACTGGGGACGCTCCTAGTGACCTGACGGACGCACCCTAGAAGTTTCAGAGCCCTCGGGCTACGTTTTGTGGAGTTACGGCCAGTTTAATGAGTGGCTAAATACAGGCTTAATTTCCTATTAAAACATGCCCGCGGAAAATCGCGATTTTCCGAAAAAAGGACCCCGAACCCGATTTTGAGATAACCCACTGGGGACGCTCCTAGTGACCTGACGGACGCACCCAAGAAGTTTCAGAGCCCTCGGGCTACGTTTTGTGGAGTTAGGGCCAGTTTAATGAGAGGCTTAATTCAGGCTTAATTTCCTACGAAAACATGCCCGCGGAAAATAGCGATTTTCCGAAAAAAGGACCCCGAACCCGATTCTGAGATAACCCACTGGGGACGCTCCTAGTGACCTGACGGACGCACCCTAGAAGTTTCAGAGCCCTCGGGCTACGTTTTGTGGAGTTACAGCCAGTTTAATGAGAGGCTAAATACAGGCTTAATTTCCTATTAAAACATGCCCGCGGAAAATCGCGATTTTCCGAAAAAAGGACCCCGAACCCGATTCTGAGATAACGAACTGGGGACGCTCCTAGTGACCTGACGGACGCACCCAAGAAGTTTCAGAGCCCTCGGGCTACGTTTTGTGGAGTTACGGCCAGTTTAATGAGAGGCTAAATACAGGCTTAATTTCCTACAAAAACATGCCCGCGGAAAATTGCGATATTCCGAAAAAAGGACCCCGAACCCGATTCTGAGATAACCCACTGGGGACGCTCCTAGTGACCTGACGGACGGACCCTAGAAGTTTCAGAGCCCTCGGGCTACGTTTTGTGGAGTTACGGCCAGTTTAATGAGAGGCTAAATACAGGCTTAATTTCCTACGAAAACATGCCCGCGGAAAATCGCGATATTCCGAAAAAAGGACCCCGAACCCGATTCTGAGATAACCCACTGGGGACGCTCCTAGTGACCTGACGGACGCACCCAAGAAGTTTCAGAGCCCTCGGGCTACGTTTTGTGGAGTTACGGCCAGTTTAATGAGAGGCTAAATACAGGCTTAATTTCCTACGAAAACATGCCCGCGGAAATTCGTGATTTTCCGAAAAAAGGACCCCGAACCCAATTCTGAGATAACCCACTGGGGACGCTCCTAGTGACCTGACGGACGCACCCAAGAAGTTTCAGAGCCCTCGGGCTACGTTTTGTGGAGTTACGGCCAGTTTAATGAGAGGCTAAATACAGGCTTGATTTCCTATGAAAACATGCCCGCGGAAAATCGCGATTTTCCGAAAAAAGGACCCCGAACCCGATTCTGAGATAACCCACTGGGGACGCTCCTAGTGACCTGACGGACGCACCCAAGAAGTTTCAGAGCCCTCGGGCTACGTTTTGTGGAGTTACGGCCAGTTTAATGAGAGGCTAAATACAGGCTTAATTTCCTACGAAAACATGCCCGCGGAAAATCGCGATTTTCCGAAAAAAGGACCCCGAACCCGATTCTGAGATAACCCACTGGGGACACTCTTAGTGACCTGACGGACGCACCCAAGAAGTTTCAGAGCCCTCGGGCTACGTTTTGTGGAGTTACGGCCAGTTTAATGAGAGGCTAAATACAGGCTTAATTTCCTATTAAAACATGCCCGCGGAAAATCGCGATTTTCCGAAAAAAGGACCCCGAACCCGATTCTGAGATAACCCACTGGGGACGCTCCTAGTGACCTGACGGACGCACCCAAGAAGTTTCAGAGCCCTCGGGCTACGTTTTGTGGAGTTACGGCCAGTTTAATGAGAGGCTAAATACAGGCTTAATTTCCTACGAAAACATGCCCGCGGAAAATCGCGATTTTCCGAAAAAAGGACCCCGAACCCGATTCTGAGATAACCCACTGGGGACGCTCCTAGTGACCTGACGGACGCACCCAAGAAGTTTCAGAGCCCTCGGGCTACGTTTTGTGGAGTTACGGCCAGTTTAATGAGAGGCTAAATACAGGCTAAATTTCCTATGAAAACATGCCCGCGGAAAATCGCGATTTTCCGAAAAAAGGACCCCGAACCCAATTCTGAGATAACCCACTGGGGACGCTCCTAGTGACCTGACGGACGCACCCTAGAAGTTTCAGAGCCCTCGGGCTACGTTTTGTGGAGTTACGGCCAGTTTAATGAGAGGCTAAATACAGGCTTGATTTCCTATTAAAAACATGCCTGCGGAAAATCACGATTTTCCGAAAAAAGGACCCCGAACCCGATTCTGAGATAACCCACTGGGGACGCTCCTAGTGACCTGACGGACGCACCCTAGAAGTTTCAGAGCCCTCGGGCTACATTTTGTGGAGTTACGGCCAGTTTAATGAGAGGCTAAATACAGGCTTAATTTCCTACGAAAACATGCCCGCGGAAAATCGTGATTTTCCGAAAAAAGGACCCCGAACCCGATTCTGAGATAACCCACTGGGGACGCTCCTAGTGACCTGACGGACGCACCCAAGAAGTTTCAGAGCCCTCGGGCTACGTTTTGTGGAGTTACGGCCAGTTTAATGAGAGGCTAAATACAGGCTTAATTTCCTACGAAAACATGCCCGCGGAAAATCGCGATTTTCCGAAAAAAGGACCCCGAACCCGATTCTGAGATAACCCACTGGGGACGCTCCTAGTGACCTGACGGACGCACCCTAGAAGTTTCAGAGCCCTCGGGCTACGTTTTGTGGAGTTACAGCCAGTTTAATGAGAGGCTAAATATAGGCTTAATTTCCTATTAAAACATGCCCGCAGAAAATCGCGATTTTCCGAAAAAAGGACCCCAAACCCGATTCTGAGATAACCCACTGGGGATGCTCCTAGTGACCTGACGGACACACCCTAGAAGATTCAGAGCCCTCGGGCTACGTTTTGTGGAGTTACGGCCAGTTTAATGAGAGGCTAAATACAGGCTTAATTTCCTATGATACATGCCCGCGGAAAATCGCGATTTTCCGAAAAAAGGACCCCGAACCCGATTCTGAGATAACCCACTGGGGACACTCCTAGTGACCTGATGGACGCACCCAAGAAGTTTCAGAGCCCTCGGGCTACGTTTTGTGGAGTTACGGCCAGTTTAATGAGAGGCTAAATACAGGCTTAATTTCCTACGAAAACATGCCCGCGGAAAATCGCGATTTTCCGAAAAAAGGACCCCGAACCCGATTCTGAGATAACCCACTGGGGACGCTCCTAGTGACCTGACGGACGCACCCAAGAAGTTTCAGAGCCCTCGGGCTACGTTTTGTGGAGTTACGGCCAGTTTAATGAGAGGCTAAATACAGGCTTAATTTCCTATGAAAACATGCCCGCGGAAAATCGCGATTTTCCGAAAAAAGGACCCCGAACCCGATTCTGAGATAACCCACTGGGGACGCTCCTAGTGACCTGACGGACGCACCCTAGAAGTTTCAGAGCCCTCGGGCGACGTTTTGTGGAGTTACAGCCAGTTTAATGAGAGGCTAAATATAGGCTTAATTTCCTATTAAAACATGCCCGCGGAAAATCGCGATTTTCCGAAAAAAGGACCCCGAACCCAATTCTGAGATAACCCACTGGGGACGCTCCTGGTGACCTGACGGACGCACCCAAGAAGTTTCAGAGCCCTCGGGCTACGTTTTGTGGAGTTACGGCCAGTTTAATGAGAGGCTAAATACAGGCTTAATTTCCTACGAAAACATGCCCGCGGAAATTCGTGATTTTCCGAAAAAAGGACCCCGAACCCGATTCTGAGATAACCCACTGGGGACGCTCCTAGTGACCTGACGGACGCACCCAAGAAGTTTCAGAGCCCTCGGGCTACGTTTTGTGGAGTTACGGCCAGTTTAATGAGAGGCTAAATACAGGCTTGATATTCATGAAAACATGCCCGCGGAAAATCGCGATTTTCCGAAAAAAGGACCCCGAACCCGATTCTGAGATAACCCACTGGGGACGCTCCTAGTGACCTGACGGACGCACCCAAGAAGTTTCAGAGCCCTCGGGCTACGTTTTGTGGAGTTACGGCCAGTTTAATGAGAGGCTAAATACAGGCTTAATTTCCTACGAAAACATGCCCGCGGAAAATCGCGATTTTCCGAAAAAAGGACCCCGAACCCGATTCTGAGATAACCCACTGGGGACGCTCCTAGTGACCTGACGGACGCACCCTAGAAGTTTCAGAGCCCTCAGGCTACGTTTTGTGGAGTTACAGCCAGTTTAATGAGAGGCTAAATATAGGCTTAATTTCCTATTAAAACATGCCCGCGGAAAATCGCGATTTTCCGAAAAAAGGACCCCGAACCCGATTCTGAGATAACCCACTGGGGACGCTCCTAGTGACCTGACGGACGCACCCAAGAAGTTTCAGGGCCCTCGGGCTACGTTTTGTGGAGTTACGGCCAGTTTAATGAGAGGCTAAATACAGGCTTAATTTCCTACGAAAACATGCCCGCGGAAAATCGAGATTTTAAGAAAAAAGGACCCCGAACCCGATTCTGAGATAACCCACTGGGGACGCTCCTAGTGACCTGACGGACGCACCCAAGAAGTTTCAGAGCCCTCGGGCTACGTTTTGTGGAGTTATGGCCAGTTTAATGAGAGGCTAAATACAGGCTTAATTTCCTATTAAAACATGCCCGCAGAAAATCGCGATTTTCCGAAAAAAGGACCCCGAACCCGATTCTGAGATAACCCACTGGGGACGCTCCTAGTGACCTGACGGACGCACCCTAGAAGTTTCAGAGCCCTCGGGCTACGTTTTGTGGAGTTACGGCCAGTTTAATGAGAGGCTAAATACAGGCTTAATTTCCTATTAAAACATGCCCGCGGAAAATCGCGATTTTCCGAAAAAAGGACCCCGAACCCGATTCTGAGATAACCCACTGGGGACGCTCCTAGTGACCTGACGGACGCACCCTATAAGTTTCAGAGCCCTCGGGCTACATTTTGTGGAGTTACAGCCAGTTTAATGAGAGGCTAAATACAGGCTTAATTTCCTATTAAAACATGCCCGCGGAAAATCGCAATTTTCCGAAAAAAGGACCCCAAACCCGATTCTGAGATAACCCACTGGGGACGCTCCTAGTGACCTGACGGACGCACCCAAGAAGTTTCAGAGCCCTCGGGCTACGTTTTGTGGAGTTACGGCCAGTTTAATGAGAGGCTAAATACAGGCTTAATTTCCTACAAAAACATGCCCGCGGAAAATCGCGATTTTCCGACAAAAGGACCCCGAACCCGATTCTGAGATAACCCACTGGGGACGCTCCTAGTGACCTGACGGACGCACCCTAGAAGTTTCAGAGCCCTCGGGCTACGTTTTGTGGAGTTACGGCCAGTTTAATGAGTGGCTAAATACAGGCTTAATTTCCTATTAAAACATGCCCGCGGAAAATCGCGATTTTCCGAAAAAAGGACCCCGAACCCGATTTTGAGATAACCCACTGGGGACGCTCCTAGTGACCTGACGGACGCACCCAAGAAGTTTCAGAGCCCTCGGGCTACGTTTTGTGGAGTTAGGGCCAGTTTAATGAGAGGCTTAATTCAGGCTTAATTTCCTACGAAAACATGCCCGAAGAAAATAGCGATTTTCCGAAAAAAGGACCCCGAACCCGATTCTGAGATAACCCACTGGGGACGCTCCTAGTGACCTGACGGACGCACCCTAGAAGTTTCAGAGCCCTCGGGCTACGTTTTGTGGAGTTACAGCCAGTTTAATGAGAGGCTAAATACAGGCTTAATTTCCTATTAAAACATGCCCGCGGAAAATCGCGATTTTCCGAAAAAAGGACCCCGAACCCGATTCTGAGATAACGAACTGGGGACGCTCCTAGTGACCTGACGGACGCACCCAAGAAGTTTCAGAGCCCTCGGGCTACGTTTTGTGGAGTTACGGCCAGTTTAATGAGAGGCTAAATACAGGCTTAATTTCCTACAAAAACATGCCCGCGGAAAATCGCGATATTCCGAAAAAAGGACCCCGAACCCGATTCTGAGATAACCCACTGGGGACGCTCCTAGTGACCTGACGGACGGACCCTAGAAGTTTCAGAGCCCTCGGGCTACGTTTTGTGGAGTTACGGCCAGTTTAATGAGAGGCTAAATACAGGCTTAATTTCCTACGAAAACATGCCCGCGGAAAATCGCGATATTCCGAAAAAAGGACCCCGAACCCGATTCTGAGATAACCCACTGGGGACGCTCCTAGTGACCTGACGGACGCACCCAAGAAGTTTCAGAGCCCTCGGGCTATGTTTTGTGGAGTTACGGCCAGTTTAATGAGAGGCTAAATACAGGCTTAATTTCCTATGAAAACATGCCCGCGGAAAATCGCGATTTTCCGAAAAAAGGACCCCGAACCCGATTCTGAGATAACCCACTGGGGACGCTCCTAGTGACCTGACGGACGCACCCAAGAAGTTTCAGAGCCCTCGGGCTACGTTTTGTGGAGTTACGGCCAGTTTAATGAGAGGCTTAATACAGGCTTAATTTCCTACGAAAACATGCCCGCGGAAAATCGCGATTTTTCGAAAAAAGGACCCCGAACCCCATTCTGAGATAACCCACTGGGGACGCTCCTAGTGACCTGACGGACGCACCCTAGAAGTTTCAGAGCCCTCGGGCTACGTTTTGTGGAGTTACAGCCAGTTTAATGAGAGGCTAAATACAGGCTTAATTTCCTATGAAAACATGCCCGCGGAAAATCGCGATTTTCCGAAAAAAGGACCCCGAACCCGATTCTGAGATAACCCACTGGGGACGCTCCTAGTGACCTGACGGACGCACCCAAGAAGTTTCAGAGCCCTCGGGCTACGTTTTGTGGAGTTACGGCCAGTTTAATGAGAGGCTAAATACAGGCTTAATTTCCTATTAAAACATGCCCGCGGAAAATCGCGATTTTCCGAAAAAAGGACCCCGAACCCGATTATGAGATAACCCACTGGGGACGCTCCTAGTGACCTGACGGACGCACCCAAGAAGTTTCAGAGCCCTCGGGCTACGTTTTGTGGAGTTACGGCCAGTTTAATGAGAGGCTTAATACAGGCTTAATTTCCTACGAAAACATGCCCGCGGAAAATCGCGATTTTTCGAAAAAAGGACCCCGAACCCCATTCTGAGATAACCCACTGGGGACGCTCCTAGTGACCTGACGGACGCACCCTAGAAGTTTCAGAGCCCTCGGGCTACGTTTTGTGGAGTTACAGCCAGTTTAATGAGAGGCTAAATACAGGCTTAATTTCCTATTAAAACATGCCCGCGGAAAATCGCGATTTTCCGAAAAAAGGACCCCGAACCCGATTCTGAGATAACCCACTGGGGACGCTCCTAGTGACCTGACGGACGCACCCTAGAAGTTTCAGAGCCCTCGGGCTACATTTTGTGGAGTTACAGCCAGTTTAATGAGAGGCTAAATACAGGCTTAATTTCCTACGAAAACATGCCCGCGGAAAATCGCGATTTTCCGAAAAAAGGACCCCGAACCCGATTCTGAGATAACCCACTGGGGACGCTCCTAGTGACCTGACGGACGCACCCAAGAAGTTTCAGAGCCCTCGGGCTACGTTTTGTGGAGTTACGGCCAGTTTAATGAGAGGCTAAATACAGGCTTAATTTCCTATGAAAACATGCCCGCGGAAAATCGCGATTTTCCTAAAAAAGGACCCCGAACCCGATTATGAGATAACCCACTGGGGACGCTCCTAGTGACCTGACGGACGCACCCTAGAAGTTTCAGAGCCCTCGGGCTACATTTTGTGGAGTTACGGCCAGTTTAATGAGAGGCTAAATACAGGCTTAATTTCCTACGAAAACATGCCCGCGGAAAATCGCGATATTCCGAAAAAAGGACCCCAAACCCGATTCTGAGATAACCCACTGGGGACGCTCCTAGTGACCTGACGGACGCACCCTAGAAGTTTCAGAGCCCTCGGGCTACGTTTTGTGGAGTTACAGCCAGTTTAATGAGAGGCTAAATACAGGCTTAATTTCCTATTAAAACATGCCCGCGGAAAATCGCGATTTTCCGAAAAAAGGACCCCGAACCCGATTATGAGATAACCCACTGGGGACGCTCCTAGTGACCTGACGGACGCACCCAAGAAGTTTCAGAGCCCTCGGGCTACGTTTTGTGGAGTTACGGCCAGTTTAATGAGAGGCTAAATACAGGCTTAATTTCCTACGAAAACATGCCCGCGGAAAATCGCGATTTTCCGAAAAAAGGACCCCGAACCCGATTCTGAGATAACCCACTGGGGACGCTCCTAGTGACCTGACGGACGCACCCTAGAAGTTTCAGAGCCCTCGGGCTACGTTTTGTGGAGTTACGGCCAGTTTAATGAGAGGCTAAGTACAGGCTTAATTTCCTACGAAAACATGCCCGCGGAAAATCGCGATTTTCCGAAAAAAGGACCCCGAACCCGATTCTGAGATAACCCACTGGGGACGCTCCTAGTGACCTGACGGACGCACCCTAGAAGTTTCAGAGCCCTCGGGCTACGTTTTGTGGAGTTACGGCCAGTTTAATGAGAGGCTAAATACAGGCTTAATTTCCTATGAAAACATGCCCGCGGAAAATCGCGATTTTCCGAAAAAAGGACCCCGAACCCGATTATGAGATAACCCACTGGGGACGCTCCTAGTGACCTGACGGACGCACCCAAGAAGTTTCAGAGCCCTCGGGCTACGTTTTGTGGAGTTACGGCCAGTTTAATGAGAGGCTAAATACAGGCTTAATTTCCTATTAAAACATGCCCGCGGAAAATCGCGATTTTCCGAAAAAAGGACCCCGAACCCGATTCTGAGATAACCCACTGGGGACGCTCCTAGTGACCTGACGGACGCACCCTAGAAGTTTCAGAGCCCTCGGGCTACGTTTTGTGGAGTTACGGCCAGTTTAATGAGAGGCTAAATACAGGCTTAATTTCCTACGAAAACATGCCCGCGGAAAATCGCGATTTTCCGAAAAAAGGACCCCGAACCCGATTCTGAGATAACCCACTGGGGACGCTCCTAGTGACCTGACGGACGCACCCTAGAAGTTTCAGAGCCCTCGGGCTACGTTTTGTGGAGTTACAGCCAGTTTAATGAGAGGCTAAATACAGGCTTAATTTCCTATGAAAACATGCCCGCGGAAAATCGCGATTTTCCGAAAAAAGGACCCCGAACCCGATTCTGAGATAACCCACTGGGGACGCTCCTAGTGACCTGACGGACGCACCCAAGAAGTTTCAGAGCCCTCGGGCTACGTTTTGTGGAGTTACGGCCAGTTTAATGAGAGGCTAAATACAGGCTTAATTTCCTATGAAAACATGCCCGCGGAAAATCGCGATTTTCCGAAAAAAGGACCCCGAACCCGATTCTGAGATAACCCACTGGGGACGCTCTTAGTGACCTGACGGACGCACCCTAGAAGTTTCAGAGCCCTCGGGCTACGTTTTGTGGAGTTACAGCCAGTTTAATGAGAGGCTAAATACAGGTTTAATTTCCTATTAAAACATGCCCGCGGAAAATCGCGATTTTCCGAAAAAAGGACCCCGAACCCGATTCTGAGATAACCCACTGGGGACGCTCCTAGTGACCTGACGGACGCACCCTAGAAGTTTCAGAGCCCTCGGGCTACGTTTTGTGGAGTTACGGCCAGTTTAATGAGAGGCTAAATACAGGCTTAATTTCCTACGAAAACATGCCCGCGGAAAATCGCGATTTTTCGAAAAAAGGACCCCGAACCCGATTCTGAGATAACCCACTGGGGTCGCTCCTAGTGACCTGACGGACGCACCCTAGAAGTTTCAGAGCCCTCGGGCTACGTTTTGTGGAGTTACAGCCAGTTTAATGAGAGGCTAAATACAGGCTTAATTTCCTATTAAAACATGCCCGCGGAAAATCGCGATTTTCCGAAAAAAGGACCCCGAACCCGATTCTGAGATAACCCACTGGGGACGCTCCTAGTGACCTGACGGACGCACCCAAGAAGTTTCAGAGCCCTCGGGCTACGTTTTGTGGAGTTACGGCCAGTTTAATGAGAGGCTAAATACAGGCTTAATTTCCTATTAAAACATGCCCGCGGAAAATCGCGATTTTCCGAAAAAAGGACCCCGAACCCGATTCTGAGATAACCCACTGGGGACGCTCCTAGTGACCTGACGGACGCACCCTAGAAGTTTCAGAGCCCTCGGGCTACGTTTTGTGGAGTTACGGCCAGTTTAATGAGAGGCTTAATACAGGCTTAATTTCCTATTAAAACATGCCCGCGGAAAATCACGATTTTCCGAAAAAAGGACCCCGAACCCGATTCTGAGATAACCCACTGGGGACGCTCCTAGTGACCTGACGGACGCACCCTAGAAGTTTCAGAGCCCTCGGGCTACGTTTTGTGGAGTTACGGCCAGTTTAATGAGAGGCTAAATACAGGCTTAATTTCCTATTAAAACATGCCCGCGGAAAATCGCGATTTTCCGAAAAAAGGACCCCGAACCCGATTCTGAGATAACCCACTGGGGACGCTCCTAGTGACCTGACGGACGCACCCTAGAAGTTTCAGAGCCCTCGGGCTACGTTTTGTGGAGTTACGGCCAGTTTAATGAGAGGCTAAATACAGGCTTAATTTCCTACGAAAACATGCCCGCGGAAAATCGCGATTTTTCGAAAAAAGGACCCCGAACCCGATTCTGAGATAACCCACTGGGGACGCTCCTAGTGACCTGACGGACGCACCCTAGAAGTTTCAGAGCCCTCGGGCTACGTTTTGTGGAGTTACAGCCAGTTTAATGAGAGGCTAAATACAGGCTTAATTTCCTATGAAAACATGCCCGCGGAAAATCGCGATTTTCCGAAAAAAGGACCCCGAACCCGATTCTGAGATAACCCACTGGGGACGCTCCTAGTGACCTGACGGACGCACCCAAGAAGTTTCAGAGCCCTCGGGCTACGTTTTGTGGAGTTACGGCCAGTTTAATGAGAGGCTAAATACAGGCTTAATGTCCTATTAAAACATGCCCGCGGAAAATCGCGATTTTCCGAAAAAAGGACCCCGAACCCGATTCTGAGATAACCCACTGGGGACGCTCCTAGTGACCTGACGGACGCACCCTAGAAGTTTCAGAGCCCTCGGGCTACGTTTTGTGGAGTTACGGCCAGTTTAATGAGAGGCTAAATACAGGCTTAATTTCCTATTAAAACATGCCCGCGGAAAATCACGATTTTCCGAAAAAAGGACCCCGAACCCGATTCTGAGATAACCCACTGGGGACGCTCCTAGTGACCTGACGGACGCACCCTAGAAGTTTCAGAGCCCTCGGGCTACGTTTTGTGGAGTTACGGCCAGTTTAATGAGAGGCTAAATACAGGCTTAATTTCCTATTAAAACATGCCCGCGGAAAATCGCGATTTTCCGAAAAAAGGACCCCGAACCCGATTCTGAGATAACCCACTGGGGACGCTCCTAGTGACCTGACGGACGCACCCTAGAAGTTTCAGAGCCCTCGGGCTACGTTTTGTGGAGTTACGGCCAGTTTAATGAGAGGCTAAATACAGGCTTAATTTCCTACGAAAACATGCCCGCGGAAAATCGCGATTTTTCGAAAAAAGGACCCCGAACCCGATTCTGAGATAACCCACTGGGGACGCTCCTAGTGACCTGACGGACGCACCCTAGAAGTTTCAGAGCCCTCGGGCTACGTTTTGTGGAGTTACAGCCAGTTTAATGAGAGGCTAAATACAGGCTTAATTTCCTATGAAAACATGCCCGCGGAAAATCGCGATTTTCCGAAAAAAGGACCCCGAACCCGATTCTGAGATAACCCACTGGGGACGCTCCTAGTGACCTGACGGACGCACCCAAGAAGTTTCAGAGCCCTCGGGCTACGTTTTGTGGAGTTACGGCCAGTTTAATGAGAGGCTAAATACAGGCTTAATTTCCTATTAAAACATGCCCGCGGAAAATCGCGATTTTCCGAAAAAAGGACCCCGAACCCGATTTTGAGATAACCCACTGGGGACGCTCCTAGTGACCTGACGGACGCACCCAAGAAGTTTCAGAGCCCTCGGGCTACGTTTTGTGGAGTTACGGCCAGTTTAATGAGAGGCTTAATACAGGCTTAATTTCCTACGAAAACATGCCCGCGGAAAATCGCGATTTTTCGAAAAAAGGACCCCGAACCCGATTCTGAGATAACCCACTGGGGACGCTCCTAGTGACCTGACGGACGCACCCTAGAAGTTTCAGAGCCCTCGGGCTACGTTTTGTGGAGTTACAGCCAGTTTAATGAGAGGCTAAATACAGGCTTAATTTCCTATTAAAACATGCCCGCGGAAAATCGCGATTTTCCGAAAAAAGGACCCCGAACCCGATTCTGAGATAACCCACTGGGGACGCTCCTAGTGACCTGACGGACGCACCCTAGAAGTTTCAGAGCCCTCGGGCTACGTTTTGTGGAGTTACGGCCAGTTTAATGAGAGGCTAAATACAGGCTTAATTTCCTACGAAAACATGCCCGCGGAAAATCGCGATTTTCCGAAAAAAGGACCCCGAACCCGATTCTGAGATAACCCACTGGGGACGCTCCTAGTGACCTGACGGACGCACCCAAGAAGTTTCAGAGCCCTCGGGCTACGTTTTGTGGAGTTACGGCCAGTTTAATGAGAGGCTAAATACAGGCTTAATTTCCTATTAAAACATGCCCGCGGAAAATCGCGATTTTCCGAAAAAAGGACCCCGAACCCGATTCTGAGATAACCCACTGGGGACGCTCCTAGTGACCTGACGGACGCACCCTAGAAGTTTCAGAGCCCTCGGGCTACGTTTTGTGGAGTTACGGCCAGTTTAATGAGAGGCTAAATACAGGCTTAATTTCCTATTAAAACATGCCCGCGGAAAATCGCGATTTTCCGAAAAAAGGACCCCGAACCCGATTTTGAGATAACCCACTGGGGACGCTCCTAGTGACCTGACGGACGCACCCTAGAAGTTTCAGAGCCCTCAGGCTACGTTTTGTGGAGTTACGGCCAGTTTAATGAGAGGCTAAATACAGGCTTAATTCTCTACGAAAATATGCCCGCGGAAAATCGCGATTTTCCGAAAAAAGGACCCCAAACCCGATTCTGAGATAACCCACTGGGGACGCTCCTAGTGACCTGACGGACGCACCCAAGAAGTTTCAGAGCCCTCGGGCTACGTTTTGTGGAGTTACGGCCAGTTTAATGAGAGGCTAAATACAGGCTTAATTTCCTATTAAAACATGCCCGCGGAAAATCGCGATTTTCCGAAAAAAGGACCCCAAACCCGATTCTGAGATAACCCACTGGGGACGCTCCTAGTGACCTGACGGACGCACCCAAGAAGTTTCAGAGCCCTCGGGCTACGTTTTGTGGAGTTACGGCCAGTTTAATGAGAGGCTTAATACAGGCTTAATTTCCTACGAAAACATGCCCGCGGAAAATCGCGATTTTTCGAAAAAAGGACCCCGAACCCGATTCTGAGATAACCCACTGGGGACGCTCCTAGTGACCTGACGGACGCACCCTAGAAGTTTCAGAGCCCTCGGGCTACGTTTTGTGGAGTTACAGCCAGTTTAATGAGAGGCTAAATACAGGCTTAATTTCCTATTAAAACATGCCCGCGGAAAATCGCGATTTTCCGAAAAAAGGACCCCGAACCCGATTCTGAGATAACCCACTGGGGACGCTCCTAGTGACCTGACGGACGCACCCTAGAAGTTTCAGAGCCCTCGGGCTACGTTTTGTGGAGTTACGGCCAGTTTAATGAGAGGCTAAATACAGGCTTAATTTCCTATTAAAACATGCCCGCGGAAAATCGCGATTTTCCGAAAAAAGGACCCCAAACCCGATTCTGAGATAACCCACTGGGGACGCTCCTAGTGACCTGACGGACGCACCCAAGAAGTTTCAGAGCCCTCGGGCTACGTTTTGTGGAGTTACGGCCAGTTTAATGAGAGGCTAAATACAGGCTTAATTTCCTATTAAAACATGCCCGCGGAAAATCGCGATTTTCCGAAAAAAGGACCCCGAACCCGATTCTGAGATAACCCACTGGGGACGCTCCTAGTGACCTGACGGACGCACCCTAGAAGTTTCAGAGCCCTCGGGCTACGTTTTGTGGAGTTACGGCCAGTTTAATGAGAGGCTAAATACAGGCTTAATTTCCTACGAAAACATGCCCGCGGAAAATCGCGATTTCTCGAAAAAAGGACCCCGAACCCGATTCTGAGATAACCCACTGGGGACGCTCCTAGTGACCTGACGGACGCACCCTAGAAGTTTCAGAGCCCTCGGGCTACGTTTTGTGGAGTTACAGCCAGTTTAATGAGAGGCTAAATACAGGCTTAATTTCCTATGAAAACATGCCCGCGGAAAATCGCGATTTTCCGAAAAAAGGACCCCGAACCCGATTCTGAGATAACGAACTGGGGACGCTCCTAGTGACCTGACGGACGCACCCAAGAAGTTTCAGAGCCCTCGGGCTACGTTTTGTGGAGTTACGGCCAGTTTAATGAGAGGCTAAATACAGGCTTAATTTCCTATTAAAACATGCCCGCGGAAAATCGCGATATTCCGAAAAAAGGACCCCGAACCCGATTCTGAGATAACCCACTGGGGACGCTCCTAGTGACCTGACGGACGGACCCTAGAAGTTTCAGAGCCCTCGGGCTACGTTTTGTGGAGTTACGGCCAGTTTAATGAGAGGCTAAATACAGGCTTAATTTCCTACGAAAACATGCCCGCGGAAAATCGCGATATTCCGAAAAAAGGACCCCGAACCCGATTCTGAGATAACCCACTGGGGACGCTCCTAGTGACCTGACGGACGCACCCAAGAAGTTTCAGAGCCCTCGGGCTACGTTTTGTGGAGTTACGGCCAGTTTAATGAGAGGCTAAATACAGGCTTAATTTCCTATGAAAACATGCCCGCGGAAAATCGCGATTTTCCGAAAAAAGGACCCCGAACCCGATTCTGAGATAACCCACTGGGGACGCTCCTAGTGACCTGACGGACGCACCCAAGAAGTTTCAGAGCCCTCGGGCTACGTTTTGTGGAGTTACAGCCAGTTTAATGAGAGGCTTAATACAGGCTTAATTTCCTACGAAAACATGCCCGCGGAAAATCGCGATTTTTCGAAAAAAGGACCCCGAACCCGATTCTGAGATAACCCACTGGGGACGCTCCTAGTGACCTGACGGACGCACCCTAGAAGTTTCAGAGCCCTCGGGCTACGTTTTGTGGAGTTACAGCCAGTTTAATGAGAGGCTAAATACAGGCTTAATTTCCTATTAAAACATGCCCGCGGAAAATCGCGATTTTCCGAAAAAAGGACCCCGAACCCGATTCTGAGATAACCCACTGGGGACGCTCCTAGTGACCTGACGGACGCACCCTAGAAGTTTCAGAGCCCTCGGGCTACGTTTTGTGGAGTTACAGCCAGTTTAATGAGAGGCTAAATACAGGCTTAATTTCCTATGAAAACATGCCCGCGGAAAATCGCGATTTTCCGAAAAAAGGACCCCGAACCCGATTCTGAGATAACCCACTGGGGACGCTCCTAGTGACCTGACGGACGCACCCTAGAAGTTTCAGAGCCCTCGGGCTACGTTTTGTGGAGTTACAGCCAGTTTAATGAGAGGCTAAATACAGGCTTAATTTCCTATGAAAACATGCCCGCGGAAAATCGCGATTTTCCGAAAAAAGGACCCCGAACCCGATTCTGAGATAACCCACTGGGGACGCTCCTAGTGACCTGACGGACGCACCCAAGAAGTTTCAGAGCCCTCGGGCTACGTTTTGTGGAGTTACGGCCAGTTTAATGAGAGGCTAAATACAGGCTTAATTTCCTATTAAAACATGCCAGCGTAAAATCGCGATTTTCCGAAAAAAGGACCCCGAACCCGATTTTGAGATAACCCACTGGGGACGCTCCTAGTGACCTGACGGACGCACCCAAGAAGTTTCAGAGCCCTCGGGCTACGTTTTGTGGAGTTACGGCCAGTTTAATGAGAGGCTTAATACAGGCTTAATTTCCTACGAAAACATGCCCGCGGAAAATCGCGATTTTTCGAAAAAAGGACCCCGAACCCGATTCTGAGATAACCCACTGGGGACGCTCCTAGTGACCTGACGGACGCACCCTAGAAGTTTCAGAGCCCTCGGGCTACGTTTTGTGGAGTTACAGCCAGTTTAATGAGAGGCTAAATACAGGCTTAATTTCCTATTAAAACATGCCCGCAGAAAATCGCGATTTTCCGAAAAAAGGACCCCGAACCCGATTCTGAGATAACCCACTGGGGACGCTCCTAGTGACCTGACGGACGCACCCTAGAAGTTTCAGAGCCCTCGGGCTACGTTTTGTGGAGTTACGGCCAGTTTAATGAGAGGCTAAATACAGGCTTAATTTCCTACGAAAACATGCCCGCGGAAAATCGCGATTTTCCGAAAAAAGGACCCCAAACCCGATTCTGAGATAACCCACTGGGGACGCTCCTAGTGACCTGACGGACGCACCCAAGAAGTTTCAGAGCCCTCGGGCTACGTTTTGTGGAGTTACGGCCAGTTTAATGAGAGGCTAAATACAGGCTTAATTTCCTATTAAAACATGCCCGCGGAAAATCGCGATTTTCCGAAAAAAGGACCCCGAACCCGATTCTGAGATAACCCACTGGGGACGCTCCTAGTGACCTGACGGACGCACCCTAGAAGTTTCAGAGCCCTCGGGCTACGTTTTGTGGAGTTACGGCCAGTTTAATGAGAGGCTAAATACAGGCTTAATTTCCTATTAAAACATGCCCGCGGAAAATCGCGATTTTCCGAAAAAAGGACCCTGAACCCGATTCTGAGATAACCCACTGGGGACGCTCCTAGTGACCTGACGGACGCACCCAAGAAGTTTCAGAGCCCTCGGGCTACGTTTTGTGGAGTTACGGCCAGTTTAATGAGAGGCTTAATACAGGCTTAATTTCCTACGAAAACATGCCCGCGGAAAATCGCGATTTTTCGAAAAAAGGACCCCGAACCCGATTCTGAGATAACCCACTGGGGACGCTCCTAGTGACCTGACGGACGCACCCTAGAAGTTTCAGAGCCCTCGGGCTACGTTTTGTGGAGTTACAGCCAGTTTAATGAGAGGCTAAATACAGGCTTAATTTCCTATTAAAACATGCCCGCGGAAAATCGCGATTTTCCGAAAAAAGGACCCCGAACCCGATTCTGAGATAACCCACTGGGGACGCTCCTAGTGACCTGACGGACGCACCCTAGAAGTTTCAGAGCCCTCGGGCTACGTTTTGTGGAGTTACGGCCAGTTTAATGAGAGGCTAAATACAGGCTTAATTTCCTACGAAAACATGCCCGCGGAAAATCGCGATTTTCCGAAAAAAGGACCCCAAACCCGATTCTGAGATAACCCACTGGGGACGCTCCTAGTGACCTGACGGACGCACCCAAGAAGTTTCAGAGCCCTCGGGCTACGTTTTGTGGAGTTACGGCCAGTTTAATGAGAGGCTAAATACAGGCTTAATTTCCTATTAAAACATGCCCGCGGAAAATCGCGATTTTCCGAAAAAAGGACCCCGAACCCGATTCTGAGATAACCCACTGGGGACGCTCCTAGTGACCTGACGGACGCACCCTAGAAGTTTCAGAGCCCTCGGGCTACGTTTTGTGGAGTTACGGCCAGTTTAATGAGAGGCTAAATACAGGCTTAATTTCCTATTAAAACATGCCCGCGGAAAATCGCGATTTTCCGAAAAAAGGACCCTGAACCCGATTCTGAGATAACCCACTGGGGACGCTCCTAGTGACCTGACGGACGCACCCTAGAAGTTTCAGAGCCCTCGGGCTACGTTTTGTGGAGTTACGGCCAGTTTAATGAGAGGCTAAATACAGGCTTAATTTCCTATGAAAACATGCCCGCGGAAAATCGCGATTTTCCGAAAAAAGGACCCCGAACCCGATTCTGAGATAACCCACTGGGGACGCTCCTAGTGACCTGACGGACGCACCCAAGAAGTTTCAGAGCCCTCGGGCTACGTTTTGTGGAGTTACGGCCAGTTTAATGAGAGGCTAAATACAGGCTTAATTTCCTATTAAAACATGCCCGCGGAAAATCGCGATTTTCCGAAAAAGGACCCCGAACCCGATTTTGAGATAACCCACTGGGGACGCTCCTAGTGACCTGACGGACGCACCCAAGAAGTTTCAGAGCCCTCGGGCTACGTTTTGTGGAGTTACGGCCAGTTTAATGAGAGGCTAAATACAGGCTTAATTTCCTATTAAAACATGCCCGCGGAAAATCGCGATTTTCCGAAAAAAGGACCCCGAACCCGATTTTGAGATAACCCACTGGGGACGCTCCTAGTGACCTGACGGACGCACCCAAGAAGTTTCAGAGCCCTCGGGCTACGTTTTGTGGAGTTACGGCCAGTTTAATGAGAGGCTTAATACAGGCTTAATTTCCTACGAAAACATGCCCGCGGAAAATCGCGATTTTTCGAAAAAAGGACCCCGAACCCGATTCTGAGATAACCCACTGGGGACGCTCCTAGTGACCTGACGGACGCACCCTAGAAGTTTCAGAGCCCTCGGGCTACGTTTTGTGGAGTTACAGCCAGTTTAATGAGAGGCTAAATACAGGCTTAATTTCCTATTAAAACATGCCCGCGGAAAATCGCGATTTTCCGAAAAAAGGACCCCGAACCCGATTCTGAGATAACCCACTGGGGACGCTCCTAGTGACCTGACGGACGCACCCTAGAAGTTTCAGAGCCCTCGGGCTACGTTTTGTGGAGTTACGGCCAGTTTAATGAGAGGCTAAATACAGGCTTAATTTCCTACGAAAACATGCCCGCGGAAAATCGCGATTTTCCGAAAAAAGGACCCCAAACCCGATTCTGAGATAACCCACTGGGGACGCTCCTAGTGACCTGACGGACGCACCCAAGAAGTTTCAGAGCCCTCGGGCTACGTTTTGTGGAGTTACGGCCAGTTTAATGAGAGGCTAAATACAGGCTTAATTTCCTATTAAAACATGCCCGCGGAAAATCGCGATTTTCCGAAAAAAGGACCCCGAACCCGATTCTGAGATAACCCACTGGGGACGCTCCTAGTGACCTGACGGACGCACCCTAGAAGTTTCAGAGCCCTCGGGCTACGTTTTGTGGAGTTACGGCCAGTTTAATGAGAGGCTAAATACAGGCTTAATTTCCTATTAAAACATGCCCGCGGAAAATCGCGATTTTCCGAAAAAAGGACCCTGAACCCGATTCTGAGATAACCCACTGGGGACGCTCCTAGTGACCTGACGGACGCACCCTAGAAGTTTCAGAGCCCTCGGGCTACGTTTTGTGGAGTTACGGCCAGTTTAATGAGAGGCTAAATACAGGCTTAATTTCCTATTAAAACATGCCCGCGGAAAATCACGATTTTCCGAAAAAAGGACCCCGAACCCGATTCTGAGATAACCCACTGGGGACGCTCCTAGTGACCTGACGGACGCACCCTAGAAGTTTCAGAGCCCTCGGGCTACGTTTTGTGGAGTTACGGCCAGTTTAATGAGAGGCTAAATACAGGCTTAATTTCCTATTAAAACATGCCCGCGGAAAATCGCGATTTTCCGAAAAAAGGACCCTGAACCCGATTCTGAGATAACCCACTGGGGACGCTCCTAGTGACCTGACGGACGCACCCTAGAAGTTTCAGAGCCCTCGGGCTACGTTTTGTGGAGTTACGGCCAGTTTAATGAGAGGCTAAATACAGGCTTAATTTCCTATGAAAACATGCCCGCGGAAAATCGCGATTTTCCGAAAAAAGGACCCCGAACCCGATTCTGAGATAACCCACTGGGGACGCTCCTAGTGACCTGACGGACGCACCCAAGAAGTTTCAGAGCCCTCGGGCTACGTTTTGTGGAGTTACGGCCAGTTTAATGAGAGGCTAAATACAGGCTTAATTTCCTATTAAAACATGCCCGCGGAAAATCGCGATTTTCCGAAAAAGGACCCCGAACCCGATTTTGAGATAACCCACTGGGGACGCTCCTAGTGACCTGACGGACGCACCCAAGAAGTTTCAGAGCCCTCGGGCTACGTTTTGTGGAGTTACGGCCAGTTTAATGAGAGGCTAAATACAGGCTTAATTTCCTATTAAAACATGCCCGCGGAAAATCGCGATTTTCCGAAAAAAGGACCCCGAACCCGATTTTGAGATAACCCACTGGGGACGCTCCTAGTGACCTGACGGACGCACCCAAGAAGTTTCAGAGCCCTCGGGCTACGTTTTGTGGAGTTACGGCCAGTTTAATGAGAGGCTTAATACAGGCTTAATTTCCTACGAAAACATGCCCGCGGAAAATCGCGATTTTTCGAAAAAAGGACCCCGAACCCGATTCTGAGATAACCCACTGGGGACGCTCCTAGTGACCTGACGGACGCACCCTAGAAGTTTCAGAGCCCTCGGGCTACGTTTTGTGGAGTTACAGCCAGTTTAATGAGAGGCTAAATACAGGCTTAATTTCCTATTAAAACATGCCCGCGGAAAATCGCGATTTTCCGAAAAAAGGACCCCGAACCCGATTCTGAGATAACCCACTGGGGACGCTCCTAGTGACCTGACGGACGCACCCTAGAAGTTTCAGAGCCCTCGGGCTACGTTTTGTGGAGTTACGGCCAGTTTAATGAGAGGCTAAATACAGGCTTAATTTCCTACGAAAACATGCCCGCGGAAAATCGCGATTTTCCGAAAAAAGGACCCCGAACCCGATTCTGAGATAACCCACTGGGGACGCTCCTAGTGACCTGACGGACGCACCCAAGAAGTTTCAGAGCCCTCGGGCTACGTTTTGTGGAGTTACGGCCAGTTTAATGAGAGGCTAAATACAGGCTTAATTTCCTATTAAAACATGCCCGCTGAAAATCGCGATTTTCCGAAAAAAGGACCCCGAACCCGATTCTGAGATAACCCACTGGGGACGCTCCTAGTGACCTGACGGACGCACCCTAGAAGTTTCAGAGCCCTCGGGCTACGTTTTGTGGAGTTACGGCCAGTTTAATGAGAGGCTAAATACAGGCTTAATTTCCTATTAAAACATGCCCGCGGAAAATCGCGATTTTCCGAAAAAAGGACCCCGAATCCGATTTTGAGATAACCCACTGGGGACGCTCCTAGTGACCTGACGGACGCACCCTAGAAGTTTCAGAGCCCTCGGGCTACGTTTTGTGGAGTTACGGCCAGTTTAATGAGAGGCTAAATACAGGCTTAATTCTCTACGAAAATATGCCCGCGGAAAATCGCGATTTTCCGAAAAAAGGACCCCAAACCCGATTCTGAGATAACCCACTGGGGACGCTCCTAGTGACCTGACGGACGCACCCAAGAAGTTTCAGAGCCCTCGGGCTACGTTTTGTGGAGTTACGGCCAGTTTAATGAGAGGCTAAATACAGGCTTAATTTCCTACGAAAACATGCCCGCGGAAAATCGCGATTTTCCGAAAAAAGGACCCCGAACCCGATTCTGAGATAACCCACTGGGGACGCTCCTAGTGACCTGACGGACGCACCCAAGAAGTTTCAGAGCCCTCGGGCTACGTTTTGTGGAGTTACGGCCAGTTTAATGAGAGGCTAAATACAGGCTTAATTTCCTATTAAAACATGCCCGCTGAAAATCGCGATTTTCCGAAAAAAGGACCCCGAACCCGATTCTGAGATAACCCACTGGGGACGCTCCTAGTGACCTGACGGACGCACCCTAGAAGTTTCAGAGCCCTCGGGCTACGTTTTGTGGAGTTACGGCCAGTTTAATGAGAGGCTAAATAAAGGCTTAATTTCCTATTAAAACATGCCCGCGGAAAATCGCGATTTTCCGAAAAAAGGACCCCGAACCCGATTTTGAGATAACCCACTGGGGACGCTCCTAGTGACCTGACGGACGCACCCTAGAAGTTTCAGAGCCCTCGGGCTACGTTTTGTGGAGTTACGGCCAGTTTAATGAGAGGCTAAATACAGGCTTAATTCTCTACGAAAATATGCCCGCGGAAAATCGCGATTTTCCGAAAAAAGGACCCCAAACCCGATTCTGAGATAACCCACTGGGGACGCTCCTAGTGACCTGACGGACGCACCCAAGAAGTTTCAGAGCCCTCGGGCTACGTTTTGTGGAGTTACGGCCAGTTTAATGAGAGGCTAAATACAGGCTTAATTTCCTATTAAAACATGCCCGCGGAAAATCGCGATTTTCCGAAAAAAGGACCCCGAACCCGATTCTGAGATAACCCACTGGGGACGCTTCTAGTGACCTGACGGACGCACCCAAGAAGTTTCAGAGCCCTCGGGCTACGTTTTGTGGAGTTACGGCCAGTTTAATGAGAGGCTTAATACAGGCTTAATTTCCTACGAAAACATGCCCGCGGAAAATCGCGATTTTTCGAAAAAAGGACCCCGAACCCGATTCTGAGATAACCCACTGGGGACGCTCCTAGTGACCTGACGGACGCACCCTAGAAGTTTCAGAGCCCTCGGGCTACGTTTTGTGGAGTTACAGCCAGTTTAATGAGAGGCTAAATACAGGCTTAATTTCCTATTAAAACATGCCCGCGGAAAATCGCGATTTTCCGAAAAAAGGACCCCGAACCCGATTCTGAGATAACCCACTGGGGACGCTCCTAGTGACCTGACGGACGCACCCTAGAAGTTTCAGAGCCCTCGGGCTACGTTTTGTGGAGTTACGGCCAGTTTAATGAGAGGCTAAATACAGGCTTAATTTCCTACGAAAACATGCCCGCGGAAAATCGCGATTTTCCGAAAAAAGGACCCCGAACCCGATTCTGAGATAACCCACTGGGGACGCTCCTAGTGACCTGACGGACGCACCCAAGAAGTTTCAGAGCCCTCGGGCTACGTTTTGTGGAGTTACGGCCAGTTTAATGAGAGGCTAAATACAGGCTTAATTTCCTATTAAAACATGCCCGCTGAAAATCGCGATTTTCCGAAAAAAGGACCCCGAACCCGATTCTGAGATAACCCACTGGGGACGCTCCTAGTGACCTGACGGACGCACCCTAGAAGTTTCAGAGCCCTCGGGCTACGTTTTGTGGAGTTACGGCCAGTTTAATGAGAGGCTAAATACAGGCTTAATTTCCTATTAAAACATGCCCGCGGAAAATCGCGATTTTCCGAAAAAAGGACCCCGAACCCGATTTTGAGATAACCCACTGGGGACGCTCCTAGTGACCTGACGGACGCACCCTAGAAGTTTCAGAGCCCTCGGGCTACGTTTTGTGGAGTTACGGCCAGTTTAATGAGAGGCTAAATACAGGCTTAATTCTCTACGAAAATATGCCCGCGGAAAATCGCGATTTTCCGAAAAAAGGACCCCAAACCCGATTCTGAGATAACCCACTGGGGACGCTCCTAGTGACCTGACGGACGCACCCAAGAAGTTTCAGAGCCCTCGGGCTACGTTTTGTGGAGTTACGGCCAGTTTAATGAGAGGCTAAATACAGGCTTAATTTCCTATTAAAACATGCCCGCGGAAAATCGCGATTTTCCGAAAAAAGGACCCCAAACCCGATTCTGAGATAACCCACTGGGGACGCTCCTAGTGACCTGACGGACGCACCCAAGAAGTTTCAGAGCCCTCGGGCTACGTTTTGTGGAGTTACGGCCAGTTTAATGAGAGGCTTAATACAGGCTTAATTTCCTACGAAAACATGCCCGCGGAAAATCGCGATTTTTCGAAAAAAGGACCCCGAACCCGATTCTGAGTTAACCCACTGGGGACGCTCCTAGTGACCTGACGGACGCACCCTAGAAGTTTCAGAGCCCTCGGGCTACGTTTTGTGGAGTTACAGCCAGTTTAATGAGAGGCTAAATACAGGCTTAATTTCCTATTAAAACATGCCCGCGGAAAATCGCGATTTTCCGAAAAAAGGACCCCGAACCCGATTCTGAGATAACCCACTGGGGACGCTCCTAGTGACCTGACGGACGCACCCTAGAAGTTTCAGAGCCCTCGGGCTACGTTTTGTGGAGTTACGGCCAGTTTAATGAGAGGCTAAATACAGGCTTAATTTCCTATTAAAACATGCCCGCGGAAAATCGCGATTTTCCGAAAAAAGGACCCCAAACCCGATTCTGAGATAACCCACTGGGGACGCTCCTAGTGACCTGACGGACGCACCCAAGAAGTTTCAGAGCCCTCGGGCTACGTTTTGTGGAGTTACGGCCAGTTTAATGAGAGGCTAAATACAGGCTTAATTGCCTATGAAAACATGCCCGCGGAAAATCGCGATTTTGCGAAAAAAGGACCCCGAACCCGATTATGAGATAACCCACTGGGGACGCTCCTAGTGACCTGACGGACGCACCCTAGAAGTTTCAGAGCCCTCGGGCTACATTTTGTGGAGTTAGGGCCAGTTTAATGAGAGGCTTAATACAGGCTTAATTTCCTAAGAAAACATGCCCGCGGAAAATCGCGATTTTCCGAAAAAAGGACCCCGAACCCGATTCTGAGATAACCCACTGGGGACGCTCCTAGTGACCTGACGGACGCACCCTAGAAGTTTCAGAGCCCTCGGGCTACGTTTTGTGGAGTTACGGCCAGTTTAATGAGAGGCTAAGTACAGGCTTAATTTCCTACGAAAACATGCCCGCGGAAAATCGCGATTTTGCGAAAAAAGGACCCCGAACCCGATTCTGATATAACCCACTGGGGACGCTCCTAGTGACCTGACGGACGCACCCTAGAAGTTTCAGAGCCCTCGGGCTACGTTTTGTGGAGTTACGGCCAGTTTAATGAGAGGCTAAATACAGGCTTAATTTCCTACGAAAACATGCCCGCGGAAAATCGCGATTTCTCGAAAAAAGGACCCCGAACCCGATTATGAGATAACCCACTGGGGACACTCCTAGTGACCTGACGGACGCACCCTAGAAGTTTCAGAGCCCTCGGGCTACGTTTTGTGGAGTTACAGCCAGTTTAATGAGAGGCTAAATACAGGCTTAATTTCCTATGAAAACATGCCCGCGGAAAATCGCGATTTTCCGAAAAAAGGACCCCGAACCCGATTCTGAGATAACCCACTGGGGACGCTCCTAGTGACCTGACGGACGCACCCAAGAAGTTTCAGAGCCCTCGGGCTACGTTTTGTGGAGTTACAGCCAGTTTAATGAGAGGCTAAATACAGGCTTAATTTCCTATTAAAACATGCCCGCGGAAAATCGCGATTTTCCGAAAAAAGGACCCCGAACCCGATTCTGAGATAACCCACTGGGGACGCTCCTAGTGACCTGACGGACGCACCCTAGAAGTTTCAGAGCCCTCGGGCTACGTTTTGTGGAGTTACGGCCAGTTTAATGAGAGGCTAAATACAGGCTTAATTTCCTATGAAAACATACCCGCGGAAAATCGCGATTTTCCGAAAAAAGGACCCCGAACCCGATTATGAGATAACCCACTGGGGACGCTCCTAGTGACCTGACGGACGCACCCAAGAAGTTTCAGAGCCCTCGGGCTAAGTTTTGTGGAGTTACGGCCAGTTTAATGAGAGGCTAAATACAGGCTTAATTTCCTATTAAAACATGCCCGCGGAAAATCGCGATTTTCCGAAAAAAGGACCCCGAACCCGATTCTGAGATAACCCACTGGGGACGCTCCTAGTGACCTGACGGACGCACCCTAGAAGTTTCAGAGCCCTCGGGCTACGTTTTGTGGAGTTACGGCCAGTTTAATGAGAGGCTAAATACAGGCTTAATTTCCTACGAAAACATGCCCGCGGAAAATCGCGATTTTTCGAAAAAAGGACCCCGAACCCGATTCTGAGATAACCCACTGGGGACGCTCCTAGTGACCTGACGGACGCACCCTAGAAGTTTCAGAGCCCTCGGGCTACGTTTTGTGGAGTTACAGCCAGTTTAATGAGAGGCTAAATACAGGCTTAATTTCCTATGAAAACATGCCCGCGGAAAATCGCGATTTTCCGAAAAAAGGACCCCGAACCCGATTCTGAGATAACCCACTGGGGACGCTCCTAGTGACCTGACGGACGCACCCAAGAAGTTTCAGAGCCCTCGGGCTACGTTTTGTGGAGTTACGGCCAGTTTAATGAGAGGCTTAATACAGGCTTAATTTCCTATTAAAACATGCCCGCGGAAAATCGCGATTTTCCGAAAAAAGGTCCCCGAACCCAATTTTGAGATAACCCACTGGGGACGCTCCTAGTGACCTGACGGACGCACCCAAGAAGTTTCAGAGCCCTCGGGCTACGTTTTGTGGAGTTACGGCCAGTTTAATGAGAGGCTTAATACAGGCTTAATTTCCTACGAAAACATGCCCGCGGAAAATCGCGATTTTTCGAAAAAAGGACCCCGAACCCGATTCTGAGATAACCCACTGGGGACGCTCCTAGTGACCTGACGGACGCACCCTAGAAGTTTCAGAGCCCTCGGGCTACGTTTTGTGGAGTTACAGCCAGTTTAATGAGAGGCTAAATACAGGCTTAATTTCCTATTAAAACATGCCCGCGGAAAATCGCGATTTTCCGAAAAAAGGACCCCGAACCCGATTCTGAGATAACCCACTGGGGACGCTCCTAGTGACCTGACGGACGCACCCTAGAAGTTTCAGAGCCCTCGGGCTACGTTTTGTGGAGTTACGGCCAGTTTAATGAGAGGCTAAATACAGGCTTAATTTCCTACGAAAACATGCCCGCGGAAAATCGCGATTTTCCGAAAAAAGGACCCCAAACCCGATTCTGAGATAACCCACTGGGGACGCTCCTAGTGACCTGACGGACGCACCCAAGAAGTTTCAGAGCCCTCGGGCTACGTTTTGTGGAGTTACGGCCAGTTTAATGAGAGGCTAAATACAGGCTTAATTTCCTATTAAAACATGCCCGCGGAAAATCGCGATTTTCCGAAAAAAGGACCCCGAACCCGATTTTGAGATAACCCACTGGGGACGCTCCTAGTGACCTGACGGACTCACCTAGAAGTTTCAGAGCCCTCGGGCTACGTTTTGTGGAGTTACGGCCAGTTTAATGAGAGGCTAAATACAGGCTTAATTTCCTATTAAAACATGCCCGCGGAAAATCGCGATTTTCCGAAAAAAGGACCCCGAACCCGATTTTGAGATAACCCACTGGGGACGCTCCTAGTGACCTGACGGACGCACCCAAGAAGTTTCAGAGCCCTCGGGCAACGTTTTGTGGAGTTACGGCCAGTTTAATGAGAGGCTTAATACAGGCTTAATTTCCTACGAAAACATGCCCGCGGAAAATCGCGATTTTTCGAAAAAAGGACCCCGAACCCGATTCTGAGATAACCCACTGGGGACGCTCCTAGTGACCTGACGGACGCACCCTAGAAGTTTCAGAGCCCTCGGGCTACGTTTTGTGGAGTTACAGCCAGTTTAATGAGAGGCTAAATACAGGCTTAATTTCCTATTAAAACATGCCCGCGGAAAATCGCGATTTTCCGAAAAAAGGACCCCGAACCCGATTCTGAGATAACCCACTGGGGACGCTCCTAGTGACCTGACGGACGCACCCTAGAAGTTTCAGAGCCCTCGGGCTACGTTTTGTGGAGTTACGGCCAGTTTAATGAGAGGCTAAATACAGGCTTAATTTCCTACGAAAACATGCCCGCGGAAAATCGCGATTTTCCGAAAAAAGGACCCCAAACCCGATTCTGAGATAACCCACTGGGGACGCTCCTAGTGACCTGACGGACGCACCCAAGAAGTTTCAGAGCCCTCGGGCTACGTTTTGTGGAGTTACGGCCAGTTTAATGAGAGGCTAAATACAGGCTTAATTTCCTATTAAAACATGCCCGCGGAAAATCGCGATTTTCCGAAAAAAGGACCCCGAACCCGATTCTGAGATAACCCACTGGGGACGCTCCTAGTGACCTGACGGACGCACCCTAGAAGTTTCAGAGCCCTCGGGCTACGTTTTGTGGAGTTACGGCCAGTTTAATGAGAGGCTAAATACAGGCTTAATTTCCTATTAAAACATGCCCGCGGAAAATCGCGATTTTCCGAAAAAAGGACCCTGAACCCGATTCTGAGATAACCCACTGGGGACGCTCCTAGTGACCTGACGGACGCACCCTAGAAGTTTCAGAGCCCTCGGGCTACGTTTTGTGGAGTTACGGCCAGTTTAATGAGAGGCTAAATACAGGCTTAATTTCCTATTAAAACATGCCCGCGGAAAATCACGATTTTCCGAAAAAAGGACCCCGAACCCGATTCTGAGATAACCCACTGGGGACGCTCCTAGTGACCTGACGGACGCACCCTAGAAGTTTCAGAGCCCTCGGGCTACGTTTTGTGGAGTTACGGCCAGTTTAATGAGAGGCTAAATACAGGCTTAATTTCCTATTAAAACATGCCCGCGGAAAATCGCGATTTTCCGAAAAAAGGACCCTGAACCCGATTCTGAGATAACCCACTGGGGACGCTCCTAGTGACCTGACGGACGCACCCTAGAAGTTTCAGAGCCCTCGGGCTACGTTTTGTGGAGTTACGGCCAGTTTAATGAGAGGCTAAATACAGGCTTAATTTCCTATGAAAACATGCCCGCGGAAAATCGCGATTTTCCGAAAAAAGGACCCCGAACCCGATTCTGAGATAACCCACTGGGGACGCTCCTAGTGACCTGACGGACGCACCCAAGAAGTTTCAGAGCCCTCGGGCTACGTTTTGTGGAGTTACGGCCAGTTTAATGAGAGGCTAAATACAGGCTTAATTTCCTATTAAAACATGCCCGCGGAAAATCGCGATTTTCCGAAAAAGGACCCCGAACCCGATTTTGAGATAACCCACTGGGGACGCTCCTAGTGACCTGACGGACGCACCCAAGAAGTTTCAGAGCCCTCGGGCTACGTTTTGTGGAGTTACGGCCAGTTTAATGAGAGGCTAAATACAGGCTTAATTTCCTATTAAAACATGCCCGCGGAAAATCGCGATTTTCCGAAAAAAGGACCCCGAACCCGATTTTGAGATAACCCACTGGGGACGCTCCTAGTGACCTGACGGACGCACCCAAGAAGTTTCAGAGCCCTCGGGCTACGTTTTGTGGAGTTACGGCCAGTTTAATGAGAGGCTTAATACAGGCTTAATTTCCTACGAAAACATGCCCGCGGAAAATCGCGATTTTTCGAAAAAAGGACCCCGAACCCGATTCTGAGATAACCCACTGGGGACGCTCCTAGTGACCTGACGGACGCACCCTAGAAGTTTCAGAGCCCTCGGGCTACGTTTTGTGGAGTTACAGCCAGTTTAATGAGAGGCTAAATACAGGCTTAATTTCCTATTAAAACATGCCCGCGGAAAATCGCGATTTTCCGAAAAAAGGACCCCGAACCCGATTCTGAGATAACCCACTGGGGACGCTCCTAGTGACCTGACGGACGCACCCTAGAAGTTTCAGAGCCCTCGGGCTACGTTTTGTGGAGTTACGGCCAGTTTAATGAGAGGCTAAATACAGGCTTAATTTCCTACGAAAACATGCCCGCGGAAAATCGCGATTTTCCGAAAAAAGGACCCCGAACCCGATTCTGAGATAACCCACTGGGGACGCTCCTAGTGACCTGACGGACGCACCCAAGAAGTTTCAGAGCCCTCGGGCTACGTTTTGTGGAGTTACGGCCAGTTTAATGAGAGGCTAAATACAGGCTTAATTTCCTATTAAAACATGCCCGCTGAAAATCGCGATTTTCCGAAAAAAGGACCCCGAACCCGATTCTGAGATAACCCACTGGGGACGCTCCTAGTGACCTGACGGACGCACCCTAGAAGTTTCAGAGCCCTCGGGCTACGTTTTGTGGAGTTACGGCCAGTTTAATGAGAGGCTAAATACAGGCTTAATTTCCTATTAAAACATGCCCGCGGAAAATCGCGATTTTCCGAAAAAAGGACCCCGAACCCGATTTTGAGATAACCCACTGGGGACGCTCCTAGTGACCTGACGGACGCACCCTAGAAGTTTCAGAGCCCTCGGGCTACGTTTTGTGGAGTTACGGCCAGTTTAATGAGAGGCTAAATACAGGCTTAATTCTCTACGAAAATATGCCCGCGGAAAATCGCGATTTTCCGAAAAAAGGACCCCAAACCCGATTCTGAGATAACCCACTGGGGACGCTCCTAGTGACCTGACGGACGCACCCAAGAAGTTTCAGAGCCCTCGGGCTACGTTTTGTGGAGTTACGGCCAGTTTAATGAGAGGCTAAATACAGGCTTAATTTCCTACGAAAACATGCCCGCGGAAAATCGCGATTTTCCGAAAAAAGGACCCCGAACCCGATTCTGAGATAACCCACTGGGGACGCTCCTAGTGACCTGACGGACGCACCCAAGAAGTTTCAGAGCCCTCGGGCTACGTTTTGTGGAGTTACGGCCAGTTTAATGAGAGGCTAAATACAGGCTTAATTTCCTATTAAAACATGCCCGCTGAAAATCGCGATTTTCCGAAAAAAGGACCCCGAACCCGATTCTGAGATAACCCACTGGGGACGCTCCTAGTGACCTGACGGACGCACCCTAGAAGTTTCAGAGCCCTCGGGCTACGTTTTGTGGAGTTACGGCCAGTTTAATGAGAGGCTAAATAAAGGCTTAATTTCCTATTAAAACATGCCCGCGGAAAATCGCGATTTTCCGAAAAAAGGACCCCGAACCCGATTTTGAGATAACCCACTGGGGACGCTCCTAGTGACCTGACGGACGCACCCTAGAAGTTTCAGAGCCCTCGGGCTACGTTTTGTGGAGTTACGGCCAGTTTAATGAGAGGCTAAATACAGGCTTAATTCTCTACAAAAATATGCCCGCGGAAAATCGCGATTTTCCGAAAAAAGGACCCCAAACCCGATTCTGAGATAACCCACTGGGGACGCTCCTAGTGACCTGACGGACGCACCCAAGAAGTTTCAGAGCCCTCGGGCTACGTTTTGTGGAGTTACGGCCAGTTTAATGAGAGGCTAAATACAGGCTTAATTTCCTATTAAAACATGCCCGCGGAAAATCGCGATTTTCCGAAAAAAGGACCCCGAACCCGATTCTGAGATAACCCACTGGGGACGCTTCTAGTGACCTGACGGACGCACCCAAGAAGTTTCAGAGCCCTCGGGCTACGTTTTGTGGAGTTACGGCCAGTTTAATGAGAGGCTTAATACAGGCTTAATTTCCTACGAAAACATGCCCGCGGAAAATCGCGATTTTTCGAAAAAAGGACCCCGAACCCGATTCTGAGATAACCCACTGGGGACGCTCCTAGTGACCTGACGGACGCACCCTAGAAGTTTCAGAGCCCTCGGGCTACGTTTTGTGGAGTTACAGCCAGTTTAATGAGAGGCTAAATACAGGCTTAATTTCCTATTAAAACATGCCCGCGGAAAATCGCGATTTTCCGAAAAAAGGACCCCGAACCCGATTCTGAGATAACCCACTGGGGACGCTCCTAGTGACCTGACGGACGCACCCTAGAAGTTTCAGAGCCCTCGGGCTACGTTTTGTGGAGTTACGGCCAGTTTAATGAGAGGCTAAATACAGGCTTAATTTCCTATTAAAACATGCCCGCGGAAAATCGCGATTTTCCGAAAAAAGGACCCCGAACCCGATTCTGAGATAACCCACTGGGGACGCTCCTAGTGACCTGACGGACGCACCCAAGAAGTTTCAGAGCCCTCGGGCTACGTTTTGTGGAGTTACGGCCAGTTTAATGAGAGGCTAAATACAGGCTTAATTTCCTATTAAAACATGCCCGCTGAAAATCGCGATTTTCCGAAAAAAGGACCCCGAACCCGATTCTGAGATAACCCACTGGGGACGCTCCTAGTGACCTGACGGACGCACCCTAGAAGTTTCAGAGCCCTCGGGCTACGTTTTGTGGAGTTACGGCCAGTTTAATGAGAGGCTAAATACAGGCTTAATTTCCTATTAAAACATGCCCGCTGAAAATCGCGATTTTCCGAAAAAAGGACCCCGAACCCGATTCTGAGATAACCCACTGGGGACGCTCCTAGTGACCTGACGGACGCACCCTAGAAGTTTCAGAGCCCTCGGGCTACGTTTTGTGGAGTTACGGCCAGTTTAATGAGAGGCTAAATACAGGCTTAATTTCCTATTAAAACATGCCCGCGGAAAATCGCGATTTTCCGAAAAAAGGACCCCGAACCCGATTTTGAGATAACCCACTGGGGACGCTCCTAGTGACCTGACGGACGCACCCTAGAAGTTTCAGAGCCCTCGGGCTATGTTTTGTGGAGTTACGGCCAGTTTAATGAGAGGCTAAATACAGGCTTAATTCTCTACGAAAATATGCCCGCGGAAAATCGCGATTTTCCGAAAAAAGGACCCCAAACCCGATTCTGAGATAACCCACTGGGGACGCTCCTAGTGACCTGACGGACGCACCCAAGAAGTTTCAGAGCCCTCGGGCTACGTTTTGTGGAGTTACGGCCAGTTTAATGAGAGGCTAAATACAGGCTTAATTTCCTATTAAAACATGCCCGCGGAAAATCGCGATTTTCCGAAAAAAGGACCCCAAACCCGATTCTGAGATAACCCACTGGGGACGCTCCTAGTGACCTGACGGACGCACCCAAGAAGTTTCAGAGCCCTCGGGCTACGTTTTGTGGAGTTACGGCCAGTTTAATGAGAGGCTTAATACAGGCTTAATTTCCTACGAAAACATGCCCGCGGAAAATCGCGATTTTTCGAAAAAAGGACCCCGAACCCGATTCTGAGTTAACCCACTGGGGACGCTCCTAGTGACCTGACGGACGCACCCTAGAAGTTTCAGAGCCCTCGGGCTACGTTTTGTGGAGTTACAGCCAGTTTAATGAGAGGCTAAATACAGGCTTAATTTCCTATTAAAACATGCCCGCGGAAAATCGCGATTTTCCGAAAAAAGGACCCCGAACCCGATTCTGAGATAACCCACTGGGGACGCTCCTAGTGACCTGACGGACGCACCCTAGAAGTTTCAGAGCCCTCGGGCTACGTTTTGTGGAGTTACGGCCAGTTTAATGAGAGGCTAAATACAGGCTTAATTTCCTATTAAAACATGCCCGCGGAAAATCGCGATTTTCCGAAAAAAGGACCCCAAACCCGATTCTGAGATAACCCACTGGGGACGCTCCTAGTGACCTGACGGACGCACCCAAGAAGTTTCAGAGCCCTCGGGCTACGTTTTGTGGAGTTACGGCCAGTTTAATGAGAGGCTAAATACAGGCTTAATTGCCTATGAAAACATGCCCGCGGAAAATCGCGATTTTGCGAAAAAAGGACCCCGAACCCGATTATGAGATAACCCACTGGGGACGCTCCTAGTGACCTGACGGACGCACCCTAGAAGTTTCAGAGCCCTCGGGCTACATTTTGTGGAGTTAGGGCCAGTTTAATGAGAGGCTTAATACAGGCTTAATTTCCTAAGAAAACATGCCCGCGGAAAATCGCGATTTTCCGAAAAAAGGACCCCGAACCCGATTCTGAGATAACCCACTGGGGACGCTCCTAGTGACCTGACGGACGCACCCTAGAAGTTTCAGAGCCCTCGGGCTACGTTTTGTGGAGTTACGGCCAGTTTAATGAGAGGCTAAGTACAGGCTTAATTTCCTACGAAAACATGCCCGCGGAAAATCGCGATTTTGCGAAAAAAGGACCCCGAACCCGATTCTGATATAACCCACTGGGGACGCTCCTAGTGACCTGACGGACGCACCCTAGAAGTTTCAGAGCCCTCGGGCTACGTTTTGTGGAGTTACGGCCAGTTTAATGAGAGGCTAAATACAGGCTTAATTTCCTACGAAAACATGCCCGCGGAAAATCGCGATTTCTCGAAAAAAGGACCCCGAACCCGATTATGAGATAACCCACTGGGGACACTCCTAGTGACCTGACGGACGCACCCTAGAAGTTTCAGAGCCCTCGGGCTACGTTTTGTGGAGTTACAGCCAGTTTAATGAGAGGCTAAATACAGGCTTAATTTCCTATGAAAACATGCCCGCGGAAAATCGCGATTTTCCGAAAAAAGGACCCCGAACCCGATTCTGAGATAACCCACTGGGGACGCTCCTAGTGACCTGACGGACGCACCCAAGAAGTTTCAGAGCCCTCGGGCTACGTTTTGTGGAGTTACAGCCAGTTTAATGAGAGGCTAAATACAGGCTTAATTTCCTATTAAAACATGCCCGCGGAAAATCGCGATTTTCCGAAAAAAGGACCCCGAACCCGATTCTGAGATAACCCACTGGGGACGCTCCTAGTGACCTGACGGACGCACCCTAGAAGTTTCAGAGCCCTCGGGCTACGTTTTGTGGAGTTACGGCCAGTTTAATGAGAGGCTAAATACAGGCTTAATTTCCTATGAAAACATACCCGCGGAAAATCGCGATTTTCCGAAAAAAGGACCCCGAACCCGATTATGAGATAACCCACTGGGGACGCTCCTAGTGACCTGACGGACGCACCCAAGAAGTTTCAGAGCCCTCGGGCTAAGTTTTGTGGAGTTACGGCCAGTTTAATGAGAGGCTAAATACAGGCTTAATTTCCTATTAAAACATGCCCGCGGAAAATCGCGATTTTCCGAAAAAAGGACCCCGAACCCGATTCTGAGATAACCCACTGGGGACGCTCCTAGTGACCTGACGGACGCACCCTAGAAGTTTCAGAGCCCTCGGGCTACGTTTTGTGGAGTTACGGCCAGTTTAATGAGAGGCTAAATACAGGCTTAATTTCCTACGAAAACATGCCCGCGGAAAATCGCGATTTTTCGAAAAAAGGACCCCGAACCCGATTCTGAGATAACCCACTGGGGACGCTCCTAGTGACCTGACGGACGCACCCTAGAAGTTTCAGAGCCCTCGGGCTACGTTTTGTGGAGTTACAGCCAGTTTAATGAGAGGCTAAATACAGGCTTAATTTCCTATGAAAACATGCCCGCGGAAAATCGCGATTTTCCGAAAAAAGGACCCCGAACCCGATTCTGAGATAACCCACTGGGGACGCTCCTAGTGACCTGACGGACGCACCCAAGAAGTTTCAGAGCCCTCGGGCTACGTTTTGTGGAGTTACGGCCAGTTTAATGAGAGGCTTAATACAGGCTTAATTTCCTATTAAAACATGCCCGCGGAAAATCGCGATTTTCCGAAAAAAGGTCCCCGAACCCAATTTTGAGATAACCCACTGGGGACGCTCCTAGTGACCTGACGGACGCACCCAAGAAGTTTCAGAGCCCTCGGGCTACGTTTTGTGGAGTTACGGCCAGTTTAATGAGAGGCTTAATACAGGCTTAATTTCCTACGAAAACATGCCCGCGGAAAATCGCGATTTTTCGAAAAAAGGACCCCGAACCCGATTCTGAGATAACCCACTGGGGACGCTCCTAGTGACCTGACGGACGCACCCTAGAAGTTTCAGAGCCCTCGGGCTACGTTTTGTGGAGTTACAGCCAGTTTAATGAGAGGCTAAATACAGGCTTAATTTCCTATTAAAACATGCCCGCGGAAAATCGCGATTTTCCGAAAAAAGGACCCCGAACCCGATTCTGAGATAACCCACTGGGGACGCTCCTAGTGACCTGACGGACGCACCCTAGAAGTTTCAGAGCCCTCGGGCTACGTTTTGTGGAGTTACGGCCAGTTTAATGAGAGGCTAAATACAGGCTTAATTTCCTACGAAAACATGCCCGCGGAAAATCGCGATTTTCCGAAAAAAGGACCCCAAACCCGATTCTGAGATAACCCACTGGGGACGCTCCTAGTGACCTGACGGACGCACCCAAGAAGTTTCAGAGCCCTCGGGCTACGTTTTGTGGAGTTACGGCCAGTTTAATGAGAGGCTAAATACAGGCTTAATTTCCTATTAAAACATGCCCGCGGAAAATCGCGATTTTCCGAAAAAAGGACCCCGAACCCGATTTTGAGATAACCCACTGGGGACGCTCCTAGTGACCTGACGGACTCACCTAGAAGTTTCAGAGCCCTCGGGCTACGTTTTGTGGAGTTACGGCCAGTTTAATGAGAGGCTAAATACAGGCTTAATTTCCTATTAAAACATGCCCGCGGAAAATCGCGATTTTCCGAAAAAAGGACCCCGAACCCGATTTTGAGATAACCCACTGGGGACGCTCCTAGTGACCTGACGGACGCACCCAAGAAGTTTCAGAGCCCTCGGGCAACGTTTTGTGGAGTTACGGCCAGTTTAATGAGAGGCTTAATACAGGCTTAATTTCCTACGAAAACATGCCCGCGGAAAATCGCGATTTTCCGAAAAAAGGACCCCGAACCCGATTTTGAGATAACCCACTGGGGACGCTCCTAGTGACCTGACGGACGCACCCTAGAAGTTTCAGAGCCCTCGGGCTACGTTTTGTGGAGTTACGGCCAGTTTAATGAGAGGCTAAATACAGGCTTAATTCTCTACGAAAATATGCCCGCGGAAAATCGCGATTTTCCGAAAAAAGGACCCCGAACCCGATTCTGAGATAACCCACTGGGGACGCTCCTAGTGACCTGACGGACGCACCCAAGAAGTTTCAGAGCCCTCGGGCTACGTTTTGTGGAGTTACGGCCAGTTTAATGAGAGGCTAAATACAGGCTTAATTTCCTATTAAAACATGCCTGCGGAAAATCGCGATTTTCCGAAAAAAGGACCCCGAACCCGATTCTGAGATAACCCACTGGGGACGCTCCTAGTGACCTGACGGACGCACCCTAGAAGTTTCAGAGCCCTCGGGCTACGTTTTGTGGAGTTACGGCCAGTTTAATGAGAGGCTAAATACAGGCTTAATTTCCTATTAAAACATGCCCGCGGAAAATCGCGATTTTCCGAAAAAAGGACCCTGAACCCGATTCTGAGATAACCCACTGGGGACGCTCCTAGTGACCTGACGGACGCACCCTAGAAGTTTCAGAGCCCTCGGGCTACGTTTTGTGGAGTTACGGCCAGTTTAATGAGAGGCTAAATACAGGCTTAATTTCCTATTAAAACATGCCCGCGGAAAATCACGATTTTCCGAAAAAAGGACCCCGAACCCGATTCTGAGATAACCCACTGGGGACGCTCCTAGTGACCTGACGGACGCACCCTAGAAGTTTCAGAGCCCTCGGGCTACGTTTTGTGGAGTTACGGCCAGTTTAATGAGAGGCTAAATACAGGCTTAATTTCCTATTAAAACATGCCCGCGGAAAATCGCGATTTTCCGAAAAAAGGACCCCGAACCCGATTCTGAGATAACCCACTGGGGACGCTCCTAGTGACCTGACGGACGCACCCTAGAAGTTTCAGAGCCCTCGGGCTACGTTTTGTGGAGTTACGGCCAGTTTAATGAGAGGCTAAATACAGGCTTAATTTCCTACGAAAACATGCCCGCGGAAAATCGCGATTTTTCGAAAAAAGGACCCCGAACCTGATTCTGAGATAACCCACTGGGGACGCTCCTAGTGACCTGACGGACGCACCCTAGAAGTTTCAGAGCCCTCGGGCTACGTTTTGTGGAGTTACAGCCAGTTTAATGAGAGGCTAAATACAGGCTTAATTTCCTATGAAAACATGCCCGCGGAAAATCGCGATTTTCCGAAAAAAGGACCCCGAACCCGATTCTGAGATAACCCACTGGGGACGCTCCTAGTGACCTGACGGACGCACCCAAGAAGTTTCAGAGCCCTCGGGCTACGTTTTGTGGAGTTACGGCCAGTTTAATGAGAGGCTAAATACAGGCTTAATTTCCTATTAAAACATGCCCGCGGAAAATCGCGATTTTCCGAAAAAAGGACCCCGAACCCGATTTTGAGATAACCCACTGGGGACGCTCCTAGTGACCTGACGGACGCACCCAAGAAGTTTCAGAGCCCTCGGGCTACGTTTTGTGGAGTTACGGCCAGTTTAATGAGAGGCTTAATACAGGCTTAATTTCCTACGAAAACATGCCCGCGGAAAATCGCGATTTTTCGAAAAAAGGACCCCGAACCCGATTCTGAGATAACCCACTGGGGACGCTCCTAGTGACCTGACGGACGCACCCTAGAAGTTTCAGAGCCCTCGGGCTACGTTTTGTGGAGTTACAGCCAGTTTAATGAGAGGCTAAATACAGGCTTAATTTCCTATTAAAACATGCCCGCGGAAAATCGCGATTTTCCGAAAAAAGGACCCCGAACCCGATTCTGAGATAACCCACTGGGGACGCTCCTAGTGACCTGACGGACGCACCCTAGAAGTTTCAGAGCCCTCGGGCTACGTTTTGTGGAGTTACGGCCAGTTTAATGAGAGGCTAAATACAGGCTTAATTTCCTACGAAAACATGCCCGCGGAAAATCGCGATTTTCCGAAAAAAGGACCCCGAACCCGATTCTGAGATAACCCACTGGGGACGCTCCTAGTGACCTGACGGACGCACCCAAGAAGTTTCAGAGCCCTCGGGCTACGTTTTGTGGAGTTACGGCCAGTTTAATGAGAGGCTAAATACAGGCTTAATTTCCTATGAAAACATGCCCGCTGAAAATCGCGATTTTCCGAAAAAAGGACCCCGAACCTGATTCTGAGATAACCCACTGGGGACGCTCCTAGTGACCTGACGGACGCACCCTAGAAGTTTCAGAGCCCTCGGGCTACGTTTTGTGGAGTTACGGCCAGTTTAATGAGAGGCTAAATACAGGCTTAATTTCCTATTAAAACATGCCCGCGGAAAATCGCGATTTTCCGAAAAAAGGACCCCGAACCCGATTTTGAGATAACCCACTGGGGACGCTCCTAGTGACCTGACGGACGCACCCTAGAAGTTTCAGAGCCCTCGGGCTACGTTTTGTGGAGTTACGGCCAGTTTAATGAGAGGCTAAATACAGGCTTAATTCTCTACGAAAATATGCCCGCGGAAAATCGCGATTTTCCGAAAAAAGGACCCCAAACCCGATTCTGAGATAACCCACTGGGGACGCTCCTAGTGACCTGACGGACGCACCCAAGAAGTTTCAGAGCCCTCGGGCTACGTTTTGTGGAGTTACGGCCAGTTTAATGAGAGGCTAAATACAGGCTTAATTTCCTATTAAAACATGCCCGCGGAAAATCGCGATTTTCCGAAAAAAGGACCCCAAACCCGATTCTGAGATAACCCACTGGGGACGCTCCTAGTGACCTGACGGACGCACCCAAGAAGTTTCAGAGCCCTCGGGCTACGTTTTGTGGAGTTACGGCCAGTTTAATGAGAGGCTAAATACAGGCTAAATTTCCTATGAAAACATGCCCGCGGAAAATCGCGATTTTTCGAAAAAAGGACCCCGAACCCGATTCTGAGATAACCCACTGGGGACGCTCCTAGTGACCTGACGGACGCACCCTAGAAGTTTCAGAGCCCTCGGGCTACGTTTTGTGGAGTTACAGCCAGTTTAATGAGAGGCTAAATACAGGCTTAATTTCCTATTAAAACATGCCCGCGGAAAATCGCGATTTTCCGAAAAAAGGACCCCGAACCCGATTCTGAGATAACCCACTGGGGACGCTCCTAGTGACCTGACGGACGCACCCTAGAAGTTTCAGAGCCCTCGGGCTACGTTTTGTGGAGTTACGGCCAGTTTAATGAGAGGCTAAATACAGGCTTAATTTCCTATTAAAACATGCCCGCGGAAAATCGCGATTTTCCGAAAAAAGGACCCCAAACCCGATTCTGAGATAACCCACTGGGGACGCTCCTAGTGACCTGACGGACGCACCCAAGAAGTTTCAGAGCCCTCGGGCTACGTTTTGTGGAGTTACGGCCAGTTTAATGAGAGGCTAAATACTGGCTTGATTTCCTACGAAAACATGCCCGCGGAAAATCGCGATTTTCCGAAAAAAGGACCCCGAACCCGATTCTGAGATAACCCACTGGGGACGCTCCTAGTGACCTGACGGACGCACCCTAGAAGTTTCAGAGCCCTCGGGCTACGTTTTGTGGAGTTACAGCCAGTTTAATGAGAGGCTAAATATAGGCTTAATTTCCTACGAAAACATGCCCGCGGAAAATTGCGATTTTCCGAAAAAAGGACCCCGAACCCGATTCTGAGATAACCCACTGGGGACGCTCCTGGTGACCTGACGGACGCACCCAAGAAGTTTCAGAGCCCTCGGGCTACGTTTTGTGGAGTTACGGCCAGTTTAATGAGAGGCTAAATACAGGCTTAATTTCCTACGAAAACATGCCCGCGGAAATTCGTGATTTTCCGAAAAAAGGACCCCGAACCCAATTCTGAGATAACCCACTGGGGACGCTCCTAGTGACCTGACGGACGCACCCAAGAAGTTTCAGAGCCCTCGGGCTACGTTTTGTGGAGTTACGGCCAGTTTAATGAGAGGCTAAATACAGGCTTGATTTCCTATGAAAACATGCCCGCGGAAAATCGCGATTTTCCGAAAAAAGGACCCCGAACCCGATTCTGAGATAACCCACTGGGGACGCTCCTAGTGACCTGACGGACGCACCCAAGAAGTTTCAGAGCCCTCGGGCTACGTTTTGTGGAGTTACGGCCAGTTTAATGAGAGGCTAAATACAGGCTTAATTTCCTACGAAAACATGCCCGCGGAAAATCGCGATTTTCCGAAAAAAGGACCCCGAACCCGATTCTGAGATAACCCACTGGGGACACTCTTAGTGACCTGACGGACGCACCCAAGAAGTTTCAGAGCCCTCGGGCTACGTTTTGTGGAGTTACGGCCAGTTTAATGAGAGGCTAAATACAGGCTTAATTTCCTATTAAAAAATGCCCGCGGAAAATCGCGATTTTCCGAAAAAAGGACCCCGAACCCGATTCTGAGATAACCCACTGGGGACGCTCCTAGTGACCTGACGGACGCACCCAAGAAGTTTCAGAGCCCTCGGGCTACGTTTTGTGGAGTTACGGCCAGTTTAATGAGAGGCTAAATACAGGCTTAATTTCCTACGAAAACATGCCCGCGGAAAATCGCGATTTTCCGAAAAAAGGACCCCGAACCCGATTCTGAGATAACCCACTGGGGACGCTCCTAGTGACCTGACGGACGCACCCAAGAAGTTTCAGAGCCCTCGGGCTACGTTTTGTGGAGTTACGGCCAGTTTAATGAGAGGCTAAATACAGGCTAAATTTCCTATGAAAACATGCCCGCGGAAAATCGCGATTTTCCGAAAAAAGGACCCCGAACCCAATTCTGAGATAACCCACTGGGGACGCTCCTAGTGACCTGACGGACGCACCCTAGAAGTTTCAGAGCCCTCGGGCTACGTTTTGTGGAGTTACGGCCAGTTTAATGAGAGGCTAAATACAGGCTTGATTTCCTATTAAAAACATGCCCGCGGAAAATCACGATTTTCCGAAAAAAGGACCCCGAACCCGATTCTGAGATAACCCACTGGGGACGCTCCTAGTGACCTGACGGACGCACCCTAGAAGTTTCAGAGCCCTCGGGCTACATTTTGTGGAGTTACGGCCAGTTTAATGAGAGGCTAAATACAGGCTTAATTTCCTACGAAAACATGCCCGCGGAAAATCGTGATTTTCCGAAAAAAGGACCCCGAACCCGATTCTGAGATAACCCACTGGGGACGCTCCTAGTGACCTGACGGACGCACCCAAGAAGTTTCAGAGCCCTCGGGCTACGTTTTGTGGAGTTACGGCCAGTTTAATGAGAGGCTAAATACAGGCTTAATTTCCTACGAAAACATGCCCGCGGAAAATCGCGATTTTCCGAAAAAAGGACCCCGAACCCGATTCTGAGATAACCCACTGGGGACGCTCCTAGTGACCTGACGGACGCACCCTAGAAGTTTCAGAGCCCTCGGGCTACGTTTTGTGGAGTTACAGCCAGTTTAATGAGAGGCTAAATATAGGCTTAATTTCCTATTAAAACATGCCCGCAGAAAATCGCGATTTTCCGAAAAAAGGACCCCAAACCCGATTCTGAGATAACCCACTGGGGATGCTCCTAGTGACCTGACGGACACACCCTAGAAGATTCAGAGCCCTCGGGCTACGTTTTGTGGAGTTACGGCCAGTTTAATGAGAGGCTAAATACAGGCTTAATTTCCTATGATACATGCCCGCGGAAAATCGCGATTTTCCGAAAAAAGGACCCCGAACCCGATTCTGAGATAACCCACTGGGGACACTCCTAGTGACCTGATGGACGCACCCAAGAAGTTTCAGAGCCCTCGGGCTACGTTTTGTGGAGTTACGGCCAGTTTAATGAGAGGCTAAATACAGGCTTAATTTCCTACGAAAACATGCCCGCGGAAAATCGCGATTTTCCGAAAAAAGGACCCCGAACCCGATTCTGAGATAACCCACTGGGGACGCTCCTAGTGACCTGACGGACGCACCCAAGAAGTTTCAGAGCCCTCGGGCTACGTTTTGTGGAGTTACGGCCAGTTTAATGAGAGGCTAAATACAGGCTTAATTTCCTATGAAAACATGCCCGCGGAAAATCGCGATTTTCCGAAAAAAGGACCCCGAACCCGATTCTGAGATAACCCACTGGGGACGCTCCTAGTGACCTGACGGACGCACCCTAGAAGTTTCAGAGCCCTCGGGCGACGTTTTGTGGAGTTACAGCCAGTTTAATGAGAGGCTAAATATAGGCTTAATTTCCTATTAAAACATGCCCGCGGAAAATCGCGATTTTCCGAAAAAAGGACCCCGAACCCAATTCTGAGATAACCCACTGGGGACGCTCCTGGTGACCTGACGGACGCACCCAAGAAGTTTCAGAGCCCTCGGGCTACGTTTTGTGGAGTTACGGCCAGTTTAATGAGAGGCTAAATACAGGCTTAATTTCCTACGAAAACATGCCCGCGGAAATTCGTGATTTTCCGAAAAAAGGACCCCGAACCCGATTCTGAGATAACCCACTGGGGACGCTCCTAGTGACCTGACGGACGCACCCAAGAAGTTTCAGAGCCCTCGGGCTACGTTTTGTGGAGTTACGGCCAGTTTAATGAGAGGCTAAATACAGGCTTAATTTCCTACGAAAACATGCCCGCGGAAAATCGCGATTTTCCGAAAAAAGGACCCCGAACCCGATTCTGAGATAACCCACTGGGGACGCTACTAGTGACCTGACGGACGCACCCTAGAAGTTTCAGAGCCCTCAGGCTACGTTTTGTGGAGTTACAGCCAGTTTAATGAGAGGCTAAATATAGGCTTAATTTCCTATTAAAACATGCCCGCGGAAAATCGCGATTTTCCGAAAAAAGGACCCCGAACCCGATTCTGAGATAACCCACTGGGGACGCTCCTAGTGACCTGACGGACGCACCCAAGAAGTTTCAGGGCCCTCGGGCTACGTTTTGTGGAGTTACGGCCAGTTTAATGAGAGGCTAAATACAGGCTTAATTTCCTACGAAAACATGCCCGCGGAAAATCGAGATTTTAAGAAAAAAGGGCCCCGAACCCGATTCTGAGATAACCCACTGGGGACGCTCCTAGTGACCTGACGGACGCACCCAAGAAGTTTCAGAGCCCTCGGGCTACGTTTTGTGGAGTTATGGCCAGTTTAATGAGAGGCTAAATACAGGCTTAATTTCCTATTAAAACATGCCCGCGGAAAATCGCGATTTTCCGAAAAAAGGACCCCGAACCCGATTCTGAGATAACCCACTGGGGACGCTCCTAGTGACCTGACGGACGCACCCTAGAAGTTTCAGAGCCCTCGGGCTACGTTTTGTGGAGTTAGGGCCAGTTTAATGAGAGGCTAAATACAGGCTTAATTTCCTATTAAAACATGCCCGCGGAAAATCGCGATTTTCCGAAAAAAGGACCCCGAACCCGATTCTGAGATAACCCACTGGGGACGCTCCTAGTGACCTGACGGACGCACCCTAGAAGTTTCAGAGCCCTCGGGCTACATTTTGTGGAGTTACAGCCAGTTTAATGAGAGGCTAAATACAGGCTTAATTTCCTATTAAAACATGCCCGCGGAAAATCGCAATTTTCCGAAAAAAGGACCCCAAACCCGATTCTGAGATAACCCACTGGGGACGCTCCTAGTGACCTGACGGACGCACCCAAGAAGTTTCAGAGCCCTCGGGCTACGTTTTGTGGAGTTACGGCCAGTTTAATGAGAGGCTAAATACAGGCTTAATTTCCTACAAAAACATGCCCGCGGAAAATCGCGATTTTCCGACAAAAGGACCCCGAACCCGATTCTGAGATAACCCACTGGGGACGCTCCTAGTGACCTGACGGACGCACCCTAGAAGTTTCAGAGCCCTCGGGCTACGTTTTGTGGAGTTACGGCCAGTTTAATGAGAGGCTAAATACAGGCTTAATTTCCTATTAAAACATGCCCGCGGAAAATCGCGATTTTCCGAAAAAAGGACCCCGAACCCGATTCTGAGATAACCCACTGGGGACGCTCCTAGTGACCTGACGGACGCACCCAAGAAGTTTCAGAGCCCTCGGGCTACGTTTTGTGGAGTTACGGCCAGTTTAATGAGAGGCTTAATTCAGGCTTAATTTCCTACGAAAACATGCCCGCGGAAAATAGCGATTTTCCGAAAAAAGGACCCCGAACCCGATTCTGAGATAACCCACTGGGGACGCTCCTAGTGACCTGACGGACGCACCCTAGAAGTTTCAGAGCCCTCGGGCTACGTTTTGTGGAGTTACAGCCAGTTTAATGAGAGGCTAAATACAGGCTTAATTTCCTATTAAAACATGCCCGCGGAAAATCGCGATTTTCCGAAAAAAGGACCCCGAACCCGATTCTGAGATAACGAACTGGGGACGCTCCTAGTGACCTGACGGACGCACCCAAGAAGTTTCAGAGCCCTCGGGCTACGTTTTGTGGAGTTACGGCCAGTTTAATGAGAGGCTAAATACAGGCTTAATTTCCTACAAAAACATGCCCGCGGAAAATCGCGATATTCCGAAAAAAGGACCCCGAACCCGATTCTGAGATAACCCACTGGGGACGCTCCTAGTGACCTGACGGACGGACCCTAGAAGTTTCAGAGCCCTCGGGCTACGTTTTGTGGAGTTACGGCCAGTTTAATGAGAGGCTAAATACAGGCTTAATTTCCTACGAAAACATGCCCGCGGAAAATCGCGATATTCCGAAAAAAGGACCCCGAACCCGATTCTGAGATAACCCACTGGGGACGCTCCTAGTGACCTGACGGACGCACCCAAGAAGTTTCAGAGCCCTCGGGCTACGTTTTGTGGAGTTACGGCCAGTTTAATGAGAGGCTAAATACAGGCTTAATTTCCTACGAAAACATGCCCGCGGAAATTCGTGATTTTCCGAAAAAAGGACCCCGAACCCAATTCTGAGATAACCCACTGGGGACGCTCCTAGTGACCTGACGGACGCACCCAAGAAGTTTCAGAGCCCTCGGGCTACGTTTTGTGGAGTTACGGCCAGTTTAATGAGAGGCTAAATACAGGCTTGATTTCCTATGAAAACATGCCCGCGGAAAATCGCGATTTTCCGAAAAAAGGACCCCGAACCCGATTCTGAGATAACCCACTGGGGACGCGCCTAGTGACCTGACGGACGCACCCAAGAAGTTTCAGAGCCCTCGGGCTACGTTTTGTGGAGTTACGGCCAGTTTAATGAGAGGCTAAATACAGGCTTAATTTCCTACGAAAACATGCCCGCGGAAAATCGCGATTTTCCGAAAAAAGGACCCCGAACCCGATTCTGAGATAACCCACTGGGGACACTCTTAGTGACCTGACGGACGCACCCAAGAAGTTTCAGAGCCCTCGGGCTACGTTTTGTGGAGTTACGGCCAGTTTAATGAGAGGCTAAATACAGGCTTAATTTCCTATTAAAACATGCCCGCGGAAAATCGCGATTTTCCGAAAAAAGGACCCCGAACCCGATTCTGAGATAACCCACTGGGGACGCTCCTAGTGACCTGACGGACGCACCCAAGAAGTTTCAGAGCCCTCGGGCTACGTTTTGTGGAGTTACGGCCAGTTTAATGAGAGGCTAAATACAGGCTTAATTTCCTACGAAAACATGCCCGCGGAAAATCGCGATTTTCCGAAAAAAGGACCCCGAACCCGATTCTGAGATAACCCACTGGGGACGCTCCTAGTGACCTGACGGACGCACCCAAGAAGTTTCAGAGCCCTCGGGCTACGTTTTGTGGAGTTACGGCCAGTTTAATGAGAGGCTAAATACAGGCAAAATTTCCTATGAAAACATGCCCGCGGAAAATCGCGATTTTCCGAAAAAAGGACCCCGAACCCAATTCTGAGATAACCCACTGGGGACGCTCCTAGTGACCTGACGGACGCACCCTAGAAGTTTCAGAGCCCTCGGGCTACGTTTTGTGGAGTTACGGCCAGTTTAATGAGAGGCTAAATACAGGCTTGATTTCCTATTAAAAACATGCCCGCGGAAAATCACGATTTTCCGAAAAAAGGACCCCGAACCCGATTCTGAGATAACCCACTGGGGACGCTCCTAGTGACCTGACGGACGCACCCTAGAAGTTTCAGAGCCCTCGGGCTACGTTTTGTGGAGTTACGGCCAGTTTAATGAGAGGCTAAATACAGGCTAAATTTCCTATGAAAACATGCCCGCGGAAAATCGCGATTTTCCGAAAAAAGGACCCCGAACCCAATTCTGAGATAACCCACTGGGGACGCTCCTAGTGACCTGACGGACGCACCCTAGAAGATTCAGAGCCCTCGGGCTAAGTTTTGTGGAGTTACGGCCAGTTTAATGAGAGGCTAAATACAGGCTTAATTTCCTATGATACATGCCCGCGGAAAATCGCGATTTTCCGAAAAAAGGACCCCGAACCCGATTCTGAGATAACCCACTGGGGACACTCCTAGTGACCTGATGGACGCACCCAAGAAGTTTCAGAGCCCTCGGGCTACGTTTTGTGGAGTTACGGCCAGTTTAATGAGAGGCTAAATACAGGCTTAATTTCCTACGAAAACATGCCCGCGGAAAATCGCGATTTTCCGAAAAAAGGACCCCGAACCCGATTCTGAGATAACCCACTGGGGACGCTCCTAGTGACCTGACGGACGCACCCAAGAAGTTTCAGAGCCCTCGGGCTACGTTTTGTGGAGTTACGGCCAGTTTAATGAGAGGCTAAATACAGGCTTAATTTCCTACAAAAACATGCCCGCGGAAAATCGCGATTTTCCGACAAAAGGACCCCGAACCCGATTCTGAGATAACCCACTGGGGACGCTCCTAGTGACCTGACGGACGCACCCTAGAAGTTTCAGAGCCCTCGGGCGACGTTTTGTGGAGTTACAGCCAGTTTAATGAGAGGCTAAATATAGGCTTAATTTCCTATTAAAACATGCCCGCGGAAAATCGCGATTTTCCGAAAAAAGGACCCCGAACCCAATTCTGAGATAACCCACTGGGGACGCTCCTGGTGACCTGACGGACGCACCCAAGAAGTTTCAGAGCCCTCGGGCTACGTTTTGTGGAGTTACGGCCAGTTTAATGAGAGGCTAAATACAGGCTTAATTTCCTACGAAAACATGCCCGCGGAAATTCGTGATTTTCCGAAAAAAGGACCCCGAACCCGATTCTGAGATAACCCACTGGGGACGCTCCTAGTGACCTGACGGACGCACCCAAGAAGTTTCAGAGCCCTCGGGCTACGTTTTGTGGAGTTACGGCCAGTTTAATGAGAGGCTAAATACAGGCTTGATATTCATGAAAACATGCCCGCGGAAAATCGCGATTTTCCGAAAAAAGGACCCCGAACCAGATTCTGAGATAACCCACTGGGGACGCTCCTAGTGACCTGACGGACGCACCCAAGAAGTTTCAGAGCCCTCGGGCTACGTTTTGTGGAGTTACGGCCAGTTTAATGAGAGGCTAAATACAGGCTTAATTTCCTACGAAAACATGCCCGCGGAAAATCGCGATTTTCCGAAAAAAGGACCCCGAACCCGATTCTGAGATAACCCACTGGGGACGCTCCTAGTGACCTGACGGACGCACCCTAGAAGTTTCAGAGCCCTCAGGCTACGTTTTGTGGAGTTACAGCCAGTTTAATGAGAGGCTAAATATAGGCTTAATTTCCTATTAAAACATGCCCGCGGAAAATCGCGATTTTCCGAAAAAAGGACCCCGAACCCGATTCTGAGATAACCCACTGGGGACGCTCCTAGTGACCTGACGGACGCACCCAAGAAGTTTCAGGGCCCTCGGGCTACGTTTTGTGGAGTTACGGCCAGTTTAATGAGAGGCTAAATACAGGCTTAATTTCCTACGAAAACATGCCCGCGGAAAATCGAGATTTTAAGAAAAAAGGACCCCGAACCCGATTCTGAGATAACCCACTGGGGACGCTCCTAGTGACCTGACGGACGCACCCAAGAAGTTTCAGAGCCCTCGGGCTACGTTTTGTGGAGTTATGGCCAGTTTAATGAGAGGCTAAATACAGGCTTAATTTCCTATTAAAACATGCCCGCAGAAAATCGCGATTTTCCGAAAAAAGGACCCCGAACCCGATTCTGAGATAACCCACTGGGGACGCTCCTAGTGACCTGACGGACGCACCCTAGAAGTTTCAGAGCCCTCGGGCTACGTTTTGTGGAGTTAGGGCCAGTTTAATGAGAGGCTAAATACAGGCTTAATTTCCTATTAAAACATGCCCGCGGAAAATCGCGATTTTCCGAAAAAAGGACCCCGAACCCGATTCTGAGATAACCCACTGGGGACGCTCCTAGTGACCTGACGGACGCACCCTAGAAGTTTCAGAGCCCTCGGGCTACATTTTGTGGAGTTACAGCCAGTTTAATGAGAGGCTAAATACAGGCTTAATTTCCTATTAAAACATGCCCGCGGAAAATCGCAATTTTCCGAAAAAAGGACCCCAAACCCGATTCTGAGATAACCCACTGGGGACGCTCCTAGTGACCTGACGGACGCACCCAAGAAGTTTCAGAGCCCTCGGGCTACGTTTTGTGGAGTTACGGCCAGTTTAATGAGAGGCTAAATACAGGCTTAATTTCCTACAAAAACATGCCCGCGGAAAATCGCGATTTTCCGACAAAAGGACCCCGAACCCGATTCTGAGATAACCCACTGGGGACGCTCCTAGTGACCTGACGGACGCACCCTAGAAGTTTCAGAGCCCTCGGGCTACGTTTTGTGGAGTTACGGCCAGTTTAATGAGTGGCTAAATACAGGCTTAATTTCCTATTAAAACATGCCCGCGGAAAATCGCGATTTTCCGAAAAAAGGACCCCGAACCCGATTTTGAGATAACCCACTGGGGACGCTCCTAGTGACCTGACGGACGCACCCAAGAAGTTTCAGAGCCCTCGGGCTACGTTTTGTGGAGTTAGGGCCAGTTTAATGAGAGGCTTAATTCAGGCTTAATTTCCTACGAAAACATGCCCGCGGAAAATAGCGATTTTCCGAAAAAAGGACCCCGAACCCGATTCTGAGATAACCCACTGGGGACGCTCCTAGTGACCTGACGGACGCACCCTAGAAGTTTCAGAGCCCTCGGGCTACGTTTTGTGGAGTTACAGCCAGTTTAATGAGAGGCTAAATACAGGCTTAATTTCCTATTAAAACATGCCCGCGGAAAATCGCGATTTTCCGAAAAAAGGACCCCGAACCCGATTCTGAGATAACCCACTGGGGACGCTCCTAGTGACCTGACGGACGCACCCTAGAAGTTTCAGAGCCCTCGGGCTACGTTTTGTGGAGTTACGGCCAGTTTAATGAGAGGCTAAATACAGGCTTAATTTCCTACGAAAACATGCCCGCGGAAAATCGCGATTTTCCGAAAAAAGGACCCCGAACCCGATTCTGAGATAACCCACTGGGGACGCTCCTAGTGACCTGACGGACGCACCCAAGAAGTTTCAGAGCCCTCGGGCTACGTTTTGTGGAGTTACGGCCAGTTTAATGAGAGGCTAAATACAGGCTTAATTTCCTATGAAAACATGCCCGCTGAAAATCGCGATTTTCCGAAAAAAGGACCCCGAACCTGATTCTGAGATAACCCACTGGGGACGCTCCTAGTGACCTGACGGACGCACCCTAGAAGTTTCAGAGCCCTCGGGCTACGTTTTGTGGAGTTACGGCCAGTTTAATGAGAGGCTAAATACAGGCTTAATTTCCTATTAAAACATGCCCGCGGAAAATCGCGATTTTCCGAAAAAAGGACCCCGAACCCGATTTTGAGATAACCCACTGGGGACGCTCCTAGTGACCTGACGGACGCACCCTAGAAGTTTCAGAGCCCTCGGGCTACGTTTTGTGGAGTTACGGCCAGTTTAATGAGAGGCTAAATACAGGCTTAATTCTCTACGAAAATATGCCCGCGGAAAATCGCGATTTTCCGAAAAAAGGACCCCAAACCCGATTCTGAGATAACCCACTGGGGACGCTCCTAGTGACCTGACGGACGCACCCAAGAAGTTTCAGAGCCCTCGGGCTACGTTTTGTGGAGTTACGGCCAGTTTAATGAGAGGCTAAATACAGGCTTAATTTCCTATTAAAACATGCCCGCGGAAAATCGCGATTTTCCGAAAAAAGGACCCCAAACCCGATTCTGAGATAACCCACTGGGGACGCTCCTAGTGACCTGACGGACGCACCCAAGAAGTTTCAGAGCCCTCGGGCTACGTTTTGTGGAGTTACGGCCAGTTTAATGAGAGGCTAAATACAGGCTAAATTTCCTATGAAAACATGCCCGCGGAAAATCGCGATTTTTCGAAAAAAGGACCCCGAACCCGATTCTGAGATAACCCACTGGGGACGCTCCTAGTGACCTGACGGACGCACCCTAGAAGTTTCAGAGCCCTCGGGCTACGTTTTGTGGAGTTACAGCCAGTTTAATGAGAGGCTAAATACAGGCTTAATTTCCTATTAAAACATGCCCGCGGAAAATCGCGATTTTCCGAAAAAAGGACCCCGAACCCGATTCTGAGATAACCCACTGGGGACGCTCCTAGTGACCTGACGGACGCACCCTAGAAGTTTCAGAGCCCTCGGGCTACGTTTTGTGGAGTTACGGCCAGTTTAATGAGAGGCTAAATACAGGCTTAATTTCCTATTAAAACATGCCCGCGGAAAATCGCGATTTTCCGAAAAAAGGACCCCAAACCCGATTCTGAGATAACCCACTGGGGACGCTCCTAGTGACCTGACGGACGCACCCAAGAAGTTTCAGAGCCCTCGGGCTACGTTTTGTGGAGTTACGGCCAGTTTAATGAGAGGCTAAATACTGGCTTGATTTCCTACGAAAACATGCCCGCGGAAAATCGCGATTTTCCGAAAAAAGGACCCCGAACCCGATTCTGAGATAACCCACTGGGGACGCTCCTAGTGACCTGACGGACGCACCCTAGAAGTTTCAGAGCCCTCGGGCTACGTTTTGTGGAGTTACAGCCAGTTTAATGAGAGGCTAAATATAGGCTTAATTTCCTACGAAAACATGCCCGCGGAAAATTGCGATTTTCCGAAAAAAGGACCCCGAACCCGATTCTGAGATAACCCACTGGGGACGCTCCTGGTGACCTGACGGACGCACCCAAGAAGTTTCAGAGCCCTCGGGCTACGTTTTGTGGAGTTACGGCCAGTTTAATGAGAGGCTAAATACAGGCTTAATTTCCTACGAAAACATGCCCGCGGAAATTCGTGATTTTCCGAAAAAAGGACCCCGAACCCAATTCTGAGATAACCCACTGGGGACGCTCCTAGTGACCTGACGGACGCACCCAAGAAGTTTCAGAGCCCTCGGGCTACGTTTTGTGGAGTTACGGCCAGTTTAATGAGAGGCTAAATACAGGCTTGATTTCCTATGAAAACATGCCCGCGGAAAATCGCGATTTTCCGAAAAAAGGACCCCGAACCCGATTCTGAGATAACCCACTGGGGACGCTCCTAGTGACCTGACGGACGCACCCAAGAAGTTTCAGAGCCCTCGGGCTACGTTTTGTGGAGTTACGGCCAGTTTAATGAGAGGCTAAATACAGGCTTAATTTCCTACGAAAACATGCCCGCGGAAAATCGCGATTTTCCGAAAAAAGGACCCCGAACCCGATTCTGAGATAACCCACTGGGGACACTCTTAGTGACCTGACGGACGCACCCAAGAAGTTTCAGAGCCCTCGGGCTACGTTTTGTGGAGTTACGGCCAGTTTAATGAGAGGCTAAATACAGGCTTAATTTCCTATTAAAAAATGCCCGCGGAAAATCGCGATTTTCCGAAAAAAGGACCCCGAACCCGATTCTGAGATAACCCACTGGGGACGCTCCTAGTGACCTGACGGACGCACCCAAGAAGTTTCAGAGCCCTCGGGCTACGTTTTGTGGAGTTACGGCCAGTTTAATGAGAGGCTAAATACAGGCTTAATTTCCTACGAAAACATGCCCGCGGAAAATCGCGATTTTCCGAAAAAAGGACCCCGAACCCGATTCTGAGATAACCCACTGGGGACGCTCCTAGTGACCTGACGGACGCACCCAAGAAGTTTCAGAGCCCTCGGGCTACGTTTTGTGGAGTTACGGCCAGTTTAATGAGAGGCTAAATACAGGCTAAATTTCCTATGAAAACATGCCCGCGGAAAATCGCGATTTTCCGAAAAAAGGACCCCGAACCCAATTCTGAGATAACCCACTGGGGACGCTCCTAGTGACCTGACGGACGCACCCTAGAAGTTTCAGAGCCCTCGGGCTACGTTTTGTGGAGTTACGGCCAGTTTAATGAGAGGCTAAATACAGGCTTGATTTCCTATTAAAAACATGCCCGCGGAAAATCACGATTTTCCGAAAAAAGGACCCCGAACCCGATTCTGAGATAACCCACTGGGGACGCTCCTAGTGACCTGACGGACGCACCCTAGAAGTTTCAGAGCCCTCGGGCTACATTTTGTGGAGTTACGGCCAGTTTAATGAGAGGCTAAATACAGGCTTAATTTCCTACGAAAACATGCCCGCGGAAAATCGTGATTTTCCGAAAAAAGGACCCCGAACCCGATTCTGAGATAACCCACTGGGGACGCTCCTAGTGACCTGACGGACGCACCCAAGAAGTTTCAGAGCCCTCGGGCTACGTTTTGTGGAGTTACGGCCAGTTTAATGAGAGGCTAAATACAGGCTTAATTTCCTACGAAAACATGCCCGCGGAAAATCGCGATTTTCCGAAAAAAGGACCCCGAACCCGATTCTGAGATAACCCACTGGGGACGCTCCTAGTGACCTGACGGACGCACCCTAGAAGTTTCAGAGCCCTCGGGCTACGTTTTGTGGAGTTACAGCCAGTTTAATGAGAGGCTAAATATAGGCTTAATTTCCTATTAAAACATGCCCGCAGAAAATCGCGATTTTCCGAAAAAAGGACCCCAAACCCGATTCTGAGATAACCCACTGGGGATGCTCCTAGTGACCTGACGGACACACCCTAGAAGATTCAGAGCCCTCGGGCTACGTTTTGTGGAGTTACGGCCAGTTTAATGAGAGGCTAAATACAGGCTTAATTTCCTATGATACATGCCCGCGGAAAATCGCGATTTTCCGAAAAAAGGACCCCGAACCCGATTCTGAGATAACCCACTGGGGACACTCCTAGTGACCTGATGGACGCACCCAAGAAGTTTCAGAGCCCTCGGGCTACGTTTTGTGGAGTTACGGCCAGTTTAATGAGAGGCTAAATACAGGCTTAATTTCCTACGAAAACATGCCCGCGGAAAATCGCGATTTTCCGAAAAAAGGACCCCGAACCCGATTCTGAGATAACCCACTGGGGACGCTCCTAGTGACCTGACGGACGCACCCAAGAAGTTTCAGAGCCCTCGGGCTACGTTTTGTGGAGTTACGGCCAGTTTAATGAGAGGCTAAATACAGGCTTAATTTCCTATGAAAACATGCCCGCGGAAAATCGCGATTTTCCGAAAAAAGGACCCCGAACCCGATTCTGAGATAACCCACTGGGGACGCTCCTAGTGACCTGACGGACGCACCCTAGAAGTTTCAGAGCCCTCGGGCGACGTTTTGTGGAGTTACAGCCAGTTTAATGAGAGGCTAAATATAGGCTTAATTTCCTATTAAAACATGCCCGCGGAAAATCGCGATTTTCCGAAAAAAGGACCCCGAACCCAATTCTGAGATAACCCACTGGGGACGCTCCTGGTGACCTGACGGACGCACCCAAGAAGTTTCAGAGCCCTCGGGCTACGTTTTGTGGAGTTACGGCCAGTTTAATGAGAGGCTAAATACAGGCTTAATTTCCTACGAAAACATGCCCGCGGAAATTCGTGATTTTCCGAAAAAAGGACCCCGAACCCGATTCTGAGATAACCCACTGGGGACGCTCCTAGTGACCTGACGGACGCACCCAAGAAGTTTCAGAGCCCTCGGGCTACGTTTTGTGGAGTTACGGCCAGTTTAATGAGAGGCTAAATACAGGCTTAATTTCCTACGAAAACATGCCCGCGGAAAATCGCGATTTTCCGAAAAAAGGACCCCGAACCCGATTCTGAGATAACCCACTGGGGACGCTACTAGTGACCTGACGGACGCACCCTAGAAGTTTCAGAGCCCTCAGGCTACGTTTTGTGGAGTTACAGCCAGTTTAATGAGAGGCTAAATATAGGCTTAATTTCCTATTAAAACATGCCCGCGGAAAATCGCGATTTTCCGAAAAAAGGACCCCGAACCCGATTCTGAGATAACCCACTGGGGACGCTCCTAGTGACCTGACGGACGCACCCAAGAAGTTTCAGGGCCCTCGGGCTACGTTTTGTGGAGTTACGGCCAGTTTAATGAGAGGCTAAATACAGGCTTAATTTCCTACGAAAACATGCCCGCGGAAAATCGAGATTTTAAGAAAAAAGGGCCCCGAACCCGATTCTGAGATAACCCACTGGGGACGCTCCTAGTGACCTGACGGACGCACCCAAGAAGTTTCAGAGCCCTCGGGCTACGTTTTGTGGAGTTATGGCCAGTTTAATGAGAGGCTAAATACAGGCTTAATTTCCTATTAAAACATGCCCGCGGAAAATCGCGATTTTCCGAAAAAAGGACCCCGAACCCGATTCTGAGATAACCCACTGGGGACGCTCCTAGTGACCTGACGGACGCACCCTAGAAGTTTCAGAGCCCTCGGGCTACGTTTTGTGGAGTTAGGGCCAGTTTAATGAGAGGCTAAATACAGGCTTAATTTCCTATTAAAACATGCCCGCGGAAAATCGCGATTTTCCGAAAAAAGGACCCCGAACCCGATTCTGAGATAACCCACTGGGGACGCTCCTAGTGACCTGACGGACGCACCCTAGAAGTTTCAGAGCCCTCGGGCTACATTTTGTGGAGTTACAGCCAGTTTAATGAGAGGCTAAATACAGGCTTAATTTCCTATTAAAACATGCCCGCGGAAAATCGCAATTTTCCGAAAAAAGGACCCCAAACCCGATTCTGAGATAACCCACTGGGGACGCTCCTAGTGACCTGACGGACGCACCCAAGAAGTTTCAGAGCCCTCGGGCTACGTTTTGTGGAGTTACGGCCAGTTTAATGAGAGGCTAAATACAGGCTTAATTTCCTACAAAAACATGCCCGCGGAAAATCGCGATTTTCCGACAAAAGGACCCCGAACCCGATTCTGAGATAACCCACTGGGGACGCTCCTAGTGACCTGACGGACGCACCCTAGAAGTTTCAGAGCCCTCGGGCTACGTTTTGTGGAGTTACGGCCAGTTTAATGAGAGGCTAAATACAGGCTTAATTTCCTATTAAAACATGCCCGCGGAAAATCGCGATTTTCCGAAAAAAGGACCCCGAACCCGATTCTGAGATAACCCACTGGGGACGCTCCTAGTGACCTGACGGACGCACCCAAGAAGTTTCAGAGCCCTCGGGCTACGTTTTGTGGAGTTACGGCCAGTTTAATGAGAGGCTTAATTCAGGCTTAATTTCCTACGAAAACATGCCCGCGGAAAATAGCGATTTTCCGAAAAAAGGACCCCGAACCCGATTCTGAGATAACCCACTGGGGACGCTCCTAGTGACCTGACGGACGCACCCTAGAAGTTTCAGAGCCCTCGGGCTACGTTTTGTGGAGTTACAGCCAGTTTAATGAGAGGCTAAATACAGGCTTAATTTCCTATTAAAACATGCCCGCGGAAAATCGCGATTTTCCGAAAAAAGGACCCCGAACCCGATTCTGAGATAACGAACTGGGGACGCTCCTAGTGACCTGACGGACGCACCCAAGAAGTTTCAGAGCCCTCGGGCTACGTTTTGTGGAGTTACGGCCAGTTTAATGAGAGGCTAAATACAGGCTTAATTTCCTACAAAAACATGCCCGCGGAAAATCGCGATATTCCGAAAAAAGGACCCCGAACCCGATTCTGAGATAACCCACTGGGGACGCTCCTAGTGACCTGACGGACGGACCCTAGAAGTTTCAGAGCCCTCGGGCTACGTTTTGTGGAGTTACGGCCAGTTTAATGAGAGGCTAAATACAGGCTTAATTTCCTACGAAAACATGCCCGCGGAAAATCGCGATATTCCGAAAAAAGGACCCCGAACCCGATTCTGAGATAACCCACTGGGGACGCTCCTAGTGACCTGACGGACGCACCCAAGAAGTTTCAGAGCCCTCGGGCTACGTTTTGTGGAGTTACGGCCAGTTTAATGAGAGGCTAAATACAGGCTTAATTTCCTACGAAAACATGCCCGCGGAAATTCGTGATTTTCCGAAAAAAGGACCCCGAACCCAATTCTGAGATAACCCACTGGGGACGCTCCTAGTGACCTGACGGACGCACCCAAGAAGTTTCAGAGCCCTCGGGCTACGTTTTGTGGAGTTACGGCCAGTTTAATGAGAGGCTAAATACAGGCTTGATTTCCTATGAAAACATGCCCGCGGAAAATCGCGATTTTCCGAAAAAAGGACCCCGAACCCGATTCTGAGATAACCCACTGGGGACGCGCCTAGTGACCTGACGGACGCACCCAAGAAGTTTCAGAGCCCTCGGGCTACGTTTTGTGGAGTTACGGCCAGTTTAATGAGAGGCTAAATACAGGCTTAATTTCCTACGAAAACATGCCCGCGGAAAATCGCGATTTTCCGAAAAAAGGACCCCGAACCCGATTCTGAGATAACCCACTGGGGACACTCTTAGTGACCTGACGGACGCACCCAAGAAGTTTCAGAGCCCTCGGGCTACGTTTTGTGGAGTTACGGCCAGTTTAATGAGAGGCTAAATACAGGCTTAATTTCCTATTAAAACATGCCCGCGGAAAATCGCGATTTTCCGAAAAAAGGACCCCGAACCCGATTCTGAGATAACCCACTGGGGACGCTCCTAGTGACCTGACGGACGCACCCAAGAAGTTTCAGAGCCCTCGGGCTACGTTTTGTGGAGTTACGGCCAGTTTAATGAGAGGCTAAATACAGGCTTAATTTCCTACGAAAACATGCCCGCGGAAAATCGCGATTTTCCGAAAAAAGGACCCCGAACCCGATTCTGAGATAACCCACTGGGGACGCTCCTAGTGACCTGACGGACGCACCCAAGAAGTTTCAGAGCCCTCGGGCTACGTTTTGTGGAGTTACGGCCAGTTTAATGAGAGGCTAAATACAGGCAAAATTTCCTATGAAAACATGCCCGCGGAAAATCGCGATTTTCCGAAAAAAGGACCCCGAACCCAATTCTGAGATAACCCACTGGGGACGCTCCTAGTGACCTGACGGACGCACCCTAGAAGTTTCAGAGCCCTCGGGCTACGTTTTGTGGAGTTACGGCCAGTTTAATGAGAGGCTAAATACAGGCTTGATTTCCTATTAAAAACATGCCCGCGGAAAATCACGATTTTCCGAAAAAAGGACCCCGAACCCGATTCTGAGATAACCCACTGGGGACGCTCCTAGTGACCTGACGGACGCACCCTAGAAGTTTCAGAGCCCTCGGGCTACGTTTTGTGGAGTTACGGCCAGTTTAATGAGAGGCTAAATACAGGCTAAATTTCCTATGAAAACATGCCCGCGGAAAATCGCGATTTTCCGAAAAAAGGACCCCGAACCCAATTCTGAGATAACCCACTGGGGACGCTCCTAGTGACCTGACGGACGCACCCTAGAAGATTCAGAGCCCTCGGGCTAAGTTTTGTGGAGTTACGGCCAGTTTAATGAGAGGCTAAATACAGGCTTAATTTCCTATGATACATGCCCGCGGAAAATCGCGATTTTCCGAAAAAAGGACCCCGAACCCGATTCTGAGATAACCCACTGGGGACACTCCTAGTGACCTGATGGACGCACCCAAGAAGTTTCAGAGCCCTCGGGCTACGTTTTGTGGAGTTACGGCCAGTTTAATGAGAGGCTAAATACAGGCTTAATTTCCTACGAAAACATGCCCGCGGAAAATCGCGATTTTCCGAAAAAAGGACCCCGAACCCGATTCTGAGATAACCCACTGGGGACGCTCCTAGTGACCTGACGGACGCACCCAAGAAGTTTCAGAGCCCTCGGGCTACGTTTTGTGGAGTTACGGCCAGTTTAATGAGAGGCTAAATACAGGCTTAATTTCCTACAAAAACATGCCCGCGGAAAATCGCGATTTTCCGACAAAAGGACCCCGAACCCGATTCTGAGATAACCCACTGGGGACGCTCCTAGTGACCTGACGGACGCACCCTAGAAGTTTCAGAGCCCTCGGGCGACGTTTTGTGGAGTTACAGCCAGTTTAATGAGAGGCTAAATATAGGCTTAATTTCCTATTAAAACATGCCCGCGGAAAATCGCGATTTTCCGAAAAAAGGACCCCGAACCCAATTCTGAGATAACCCACTGGGGACGCTCCTGGTGACCTGACGGACGCACCCAAGAAGTTTCAGAGCCCTCGGGCTACGTTTTGTGGAGTTACGGCCAGTTTAATGAGAGGCTAAATACAGGCTTAATTTCCTACGAAAACATGCCCGCGGAAATTCGTGATTTTCCGAAAAAAGGACCCCGAACCCGATTCTGAGATAACCCACTGGGGACGCTCCTAGTGACCTGACGGACGCACCCAAGAAGTTTCAGAGCCCTCGGGCTACGTTTTGTGGAGTTACGGCCAGTTTAATGAGAGGCTAAATACAGGCTTGATATTCATGAAAACATGCCCGCGGAAAATCGCGATTTTCCGAAAAAAGGACCCCGAACCAGATTCTGAGATAACCCACTGGGGACGCTCCTAGTGACCTGACGGACGCACCCAAGAAGTTTCAGAGCCCTCGGGCTACGTTTTGTGGAGTTACGGCCAGTTTAATGAGAGGCTAAATACAGGCTTAATTTCCTACGAAAACATGCCCGCGGAAAATCGCGATTTTCCGAAAAAAGGACCCCGAACCCGATTCTGAGATAACCCACTGGGGACGCTCCTAGTGACCTGACGGACGCACCCTAGAAGTTTCAGAGCCCTCAGGCTACGTTTTGTGGAGTTACAGCCAGTTTAATGAGAGGCTAAATATAGGCTTAATTTCCTATTAAAACATGCCCGCGGAAAATCGCGATTTTCCGAAAAAAGGACCCCGAACCCGATTCTGAGATAACCCACTGGGGACGCTCCTAGTGACCTGACGGACGCACCCAAGAAGTTTCAGGGCCCTCGGGCTACGTTTTGTGGAGTTACGGCCAGTTTAATGAGAGGCTAAATACAGGCTTAATTTCCTACGAAAACATGCCCGCGGAAAATCGAGATTTTAAGAAAAAAGGACCCCGAACCCGATTCTGAGATAACCCACTGGGGACGCTCCTAGTGACCTGACGGACGCACCCAAGAAGTTTCAGAGCCCTCGGGCTACGTTTTGTGGAGTTATGGCCAGTTTAATGAGAGGCTAAATACAGGCTTAATTTCCTATTAAAACATGCCCGCAGAAAATCGCGATTTTCCGAAAAAAGGACCCCGAACCCGATTCTGAGATAACCCACTGGGGACGCTCCTAGTGACCTGACGGACGCACCCTAGAAGTTTCAGAGCCCTCGGGCTACGTTTTGTGGAGTTAGGGCCAGTTTAATGAGAGGCTAAATACAGGCTTAATTTCCTATTAAAACATGCCCGCGGAAAATCGCGATTTTCCGAAAAAAGGACCCCGAACCCGATTCTGAGATAACCCACTGGGGACGCTCCTAGTGACCTGACGGACGCACCCTAGAAGTTTCAGAGCCCTCGGGCTACATTTTGTGGAGTTACAGCCAGTTTAATGAGAGGCTAAATACAGGCTTAATTTCCTATTAAAACATGCCCGCGGAAAATCGCAATTTTCCGAAAAAAGGACCCCAAACCCGATTCTGAGATAACCCACTGGGGACGCTCCTAGTGACCTGACGGACGCACCCAAGAAGTTTCAGAGCCCTCGGGCTACGTTTTGTGGAGTTACGGCCAGTTTAATGAGAGGCTAAATACAGGCTTAATTTCCTACAAAAACATGCCCGCGGAAAATCGCGATTTTCCGACAAAAGGACCCCGAACCCGATTCTGAGATAACCCACTGGGGACGCTCCTAGTGACCTGACGGACGCACCCTAGAAGTTTCAGAGCCCTCGGGCTACGTTTTGTGGAGTTACGGCCAGTTTAATGAGTGGCTAAATACAGGCTTAATTTCCTATTAAAACATGCCCGCGGAAAATCGCGATTTTCCGAAAAAAGGACCCCGAACCCGATTTTGAGATAACCCACTGGGGACGCTCCTAGTGACCTGACGGACGCACCCAAGAAGTTTCAGAGCCCTCGGGCTACGTTTTGTGGAGTTAGGGCCAGTTTAATGAGAGGCTTAATTCAGGCTTAATTTCCTACGAAAACATGCCCGCGGAAAATAGCGATTTTCCGAAAAAAGGACCCCGAACCCGATTCTGAGATAACCCACTGGGGACGCTCCTAGTGACCTGACGGACGCACCCTAGAAGTTTCAGAGCCCTCGGGCTACGTTTTGTGGAGTTACAGCCAGTTTAATGAGAGGCTAAATACAGGCTTAATTTCCTATTAAAACATGCCCGCGGAAAATCGCGATTTTCCGAAAAAAGGACCCCGAACCCGATTCTGAGATAACGAACTGGGGACGCTCCTAGTGACCTGACGGACGCACCCAAGAAGTTTCAGAGCCCTCGGGCTACGTTTTGTGGAGTTACGGCCAGTTTAATGAGAGGCTAAATACAGGCTTAATTTCCTACAAAAACATGCCCGCGGAAAATCGCGATATTCCGAAAAAAGGACCCCGAACCCGATTCTGAGATAACCCACTGGGGACGCTCCTAGTGACCTGACGGACGGACCCTAGAAGTTTCAGAGCCCTCGGGCTACGTTTTGTGGAGTTACGGCCAGTTTAATGAGAGGCTAAATACAGGCTTAATTTCCTACGAAAACATGCCCGCGGAAAATCGCGATATTCCGAAAAAAGGACCCCGAACCCGATTCTGAGATAACCCACTGGGGACGCTCCTAGTGACCTGACGGACGCACCCAAGAAGTTTCAGAGCCCTCGGGCTACGTTTTGTGGAGTTACGGCCAGTTTAATGAGAGGCTAAATACAGGCTTAATTTCCTATGAAAACATGCCCGCGGAAAATCGCGATTTTCCGAAAAAAGGACCCCGAACCCGATTCTGAGATAACCCACTGGGGGACGCTCCTAGTGACCTGACGGACGCACCCAAGAAGTTTCAGAGCCCTCGGGCTACGTTTTGTGGAGTTACGGCCAGTTTAATGAGAGGCTTAATACAGGCTTAATTTCCTACGAAAACATGCCCGCGGAAAATCGCGATTTTTCGAAAAAAGGACCCCGAACCCCATTCTGAGATAACCCACTGGGGACGCTCCTAGTGACCTGACGGACGCACCCTAGAAGTTTCAGAGCCCTCGGGCTACGTTTTGTGGAGTTACAGCCAGTTTAATGAGAGGCTAAATACAGGCTTAATTTCCTATGAAAACATGCCCGCGGAAAATCGCGATTTTCCGAAAAAAGGACCCCGAACCCGATTCTGAGATAACCCACTGGGGACGCTCCTAGTGACCTGACGGACGCACCCAAGAAGTTTCAGAGCCCTCGGGCTACGTTTTGTGGAGTTACGGCCAGTTTAATGAGAGGCTAAATACAGGCTTAATTTCCTATTAAAACATGCCCGCGGAAAATCGCGATTTTCCGAAAAAAGGACCCCGAACCCGATTATGAGATAACCCACTGGGGACGCTCCTAGTGACCTGACGGACGCACCCAAGAAGTTTCAGAGCCCTCGGGCTACGTTTTGTGGAGTTACGGCCAGTTTAATGAGAGGCTTAATACAGGCTTAATTTCCTACGAAAACATGCCCGCGGAAAATCGCGATTTTTCGAAAAAAGGACCCCGAACCCGATTCTGAGATAACCCACTGGGGACGCTCCTAGTGACCTGACGGACGCACCCTAGAAGTTTCAGAGCCCTCGGGCTACGTTTTGTGGAGTTACAGCCAGTTTAATGAGAGGCTAAATACAGGCTTAATTTCCTATTAAAACATGCCCGCGGAAAATCGCGATTTTCCGAAAAAAGGACCCCGAACCCGATTCTGAGATAACCCACTGGGGACGCTCCTAGTGACCTGACGGACGCACCCTAGAAGTTTCAGAGCCCTCGGGCTACATTTTGTGGAGTTACAGCCAGTTTAATGAGAGGCTAAATACAGGCTTAATTTCCTACGAAAACATGCCCGCGGAAAATCGCGATTTTCCGAAAAAAGGACCCCGAACCCGATTCTGAGATAACCCACTGGGGACGCTCCTAGTGACCTGACGGACGCACCCAAGAAGTTTCAGAGCCCTCGGGCTACGTTTTGTGGAGTTACGGCCAGTTTAATGAGAGGCTAAATACAGGCTTAATTTCCTATTAAAACATGCCCGCGGAAAATCGCGATTTTCCGAAAAAAGGACCCCGAACCCGATTATGAGATAACCCACTGGGGACGCTCCTAGTGACCTGACGGACGCACCCAAGAAGTTTCAGAGCCCTCGGGCTACGTTTTGTGGAGTTACGGCCAGTTTAATGAGAGGCTAAATACAGGCTTAATTTCCTACGAAAACATGCCCGCGGAAAATCGCGATTTTCCGAAAAAAGGACCCCGAACCCGATTCTGAGATAACCCACTGGGGACGCTCCTAGTGACCTGACGGACGCACCCTAGAAGTTTCAGAGCCCTCGGGCTACGTTTTGTGGAGTTACGGCCAGTTTAATGAGAGGCTAAGTACAGGCTTAATTTCCTACGAAAACATGCCCGCGGAAAATCGCGATTTTCCGAAAAAAGGACCCCGAACCCGATTCTGAGATAACCCACTGGGGACGCTCCTTGTGACCTGACGGACGCACCCTAGAAGTTTCAGAGCCCTCGGGCTACGTTTTGTGGAGTTACGGCCAGTTTAATGAGAGGCTAAATACAGGCTTAATTTCCTATGAAAACATGCCCGCGGAAAATCGCGATTTTCCGAAAAAAGGACCCCGAACCCGATTATGAGATAACCCACTGGGGACGCTCCTAGTGACCTGACGGACGCACCCAAGAAGTTTCAGAGCCCTCGGGCTACGTTTTGTGGAGTTACGGCCAGTTTAATGAGAGGCTAAATACAGGCTTAATTTCCTATTAAAACATGCCCGCGGAAAATCGCGATTTTCCGAAAAAAGGACCCCGAACCCGATTCTGAGATAACCCACTGGGGACGCTCCTAGTGACCTGACGGACGCACCCTAGAAGTTTCAGAGCCCTCGGGCTACGTTTTGTGGAGTTAGGGCCAGTTTAATGAGAGGCTAAATACAGGCTTAATTTCCTACGAAAACATGCCCGCGGAAAATCGCGATTTTTCGAAAAAAGGACCCCGAACCCGATTCTGAGATAACCCACTGGGGACGCTCCTAGTGACCTGACGGACGCACCCTAGAAGTTTCAGAGCCCTCGGGCTACGTTTTGTGGAGTTACAGCCAGTTTAATGAGAGGCTAAATACAGGCTTAATTTCCTATGAAAACATGCCCGCGGAAAATCGCGATTTTCCGAAAAAAGGACCCCGAACCCGATTCTGAGATAACCCACTGGGGACGCTCCTAGTGACCTGACGGACGCACCCAAGAAGTTTCAGAGCCCTCGGGCTACGTTTTGTGGAGTTACGGCCAGTTTAATGAGAGGCTAAATACAGGCTTAAATGCCTATTAAAACATGCCCGCGGAAAATCGCGATTTTCCGAAAAAAGGACCCCGAACCCGATTTTGAGATAACCCACTGGGGACGCTCCTAGTGACCTGACGGACGCACCCAAGAAGTTTCAGAGCCCTCGGGCTACGTTTTGTGGAGTTACGGCCAGTTTAATGAGAGGCTTAATACAGGCTTAATTTCCTACAAAAACATGCCCGCGGAAAATCGCGATTTTTCGAAAAAAGGACCCCGAACCCGATTCTGAGATAACCCACTGGGGACGCTCCTAGTGACCTGACGGACGCACCCTAGAAGTTTCAGAGCCCTCGGGCTACGTTTTGTGGAGTTACAGCCAGTTTAATGAGAGGCTAAATACAGGCTTAATTTCCTATTAAAACATGCCCGCGGAAAATCGCGATTTTCCGAAAAAAGGACCCCGAACCCGATTCTGAGATAACCCACTGGGGACGCTCCTAGTGACCTGACGGACGCACCCTAGAAGTTTCAGAGCCCTCGGGCTACGTTTTGTGGAGTTACGGCCAGTTTAATGAGAGGCAAAATACAGGCTTAATTTCCTATTAAAACATGCCCGCGGAAAATCGCGATTTTCCGAAAAAAGGACCCCAAACCCGATTCTGAGATAACCCACTGGGGACGCTCCTAGTGACCTGACGGACGCACCCTAGAAGTTTCAGAGCCCTCGGGCTACGTTTTGTGGAGTTACGGCCAGTTTAATGAGAGGCTAAATACAGGCTTAATTTCCTATTAAAACATGCCCGCGGAAAATCGCGATTTTCCGAAAAAAGGACCCCGAACCCGATTCTGAGATAACCCACTGGGGACGCTCCTAGTGACCTGACGGACGCACCCTAGAAGTTTCAGAGCCCTCGGGCTACGTTTTGTGGAGTTACGGCCAGTTTAATGAGAGGCTAAATACAGGCTTAATTTCCTACGAAAACATGCCCGCGGAAAATCGCGATTTTTCGAAAAAAGGACCCCGAACCCGATTCTGAGATAACCCACTGGGGACGCTCCTAGTGACCTGACGGACGCACCCTAGAAGTTTCAGAGCCCTCGGGCTACGTTTTGTGGAGTTACAGCCAGTTTAATGAGAGGCTAAATACAGGCTTAATTTCCTATGAAAACATGCCCGCGGAAAATCGCGATTTTCCGAAAAAAGGACCCCGAACCCGATTCTGAGATAACCCACTGGGGACGCTCCTAGTGACCTGACGGACGCACCCAAGAAGTTTCAGAGCCCTCGGGCTACGTTTTGTGGAGTTACGGCCAGTTTAATGAGAGGCTAAATACAGGCTTAATTTCCTATTAAAACATGCCCGCGGAAAATCGCGATTTTCCGAAAAAAGGACCCCGAACCCGATTCTGAGATAACCCACTGGGGACGCTCCTAGTGACCTGACGGACGCACCCTAGAAGTTTCAGAGCCCTCGGGCTACGTTTTGTGGAGTTACGGCCAGTTTAATGAGAGGCTAAATACAGGCTTAATTTCCTACGAAAAACATGCCCGCGGAAAATCGCGATTTTCCGAAAAAAGGACCCCGAACCCGATTCTGAGATAACCCACTGGGGACGCTCCTAGTGACCTGACGGACGCACCCAAGAAGTTTCAGAGCCCTCGGGCTACGTTTTGTGGAGTTACGGCCAGTTTAATGAGAGGCTAAATACAGGCTTAATTTCCTATTAAAACATGCCCGCGGAAAATCGCGATTTTCCGAAAAAAGGACCCCGAACCCGATTCTGAGATAACCCACTGGGGACGCTCCTAGTGACCTGACGGACGCACCCTAGAAGTTTCAGAGCCCTCGGGCTACGTTTTGTGGAGTTACGGCCAGTTTAATGAGAGGCTAAATACAGGCTTAATTTCCTATTAAAACATGCCCGCGGAAAATCGCGATTTTCCGAAAAAGGACCCCGAACCCGATTTTGAGATAACCCACTGGGGACGCTCCTAGTGACCTGACGGACGCACCCTAGAAGTTTCAGAGCCCTCAGGCTCAATTTTGTGGAGTTACGGCCAGTTTAATGAGAGGCTAAATACAGGCTTAATTCTCTACGAAAATATGCCCGCGGAAAATCGCGATTTTCCGAAAAAAGGACCCCAAACCCGATTCTGAGATAACCCACTGGGGACGCTCCTAGTGACCTGACGGACGCACCCTAGAAGTTTCAGAGCCCTCGGGCTACGTTTTGTGGAGTTACGGCCAGTTTAATGAGAGGCTAAATACAGGCTTAATTTCCTATTAAAACATGCCCGCGGAAAATCGCGATTTTCCGAAAAAAGGACCCCAAACCCGATTCTGAGATAACCCACTGGGGACGCTCCTAGTGACCTGACGGACGCACCCAAGAAGTTTCAGAGCCCTCGGGCTACGTTTTGTGGAGTTACGGCCAGTTTAATGAGAGGCTTAATACAGGCTTAATTTCCTACGAAAACATGCCCGCGGAAAATCGCGATTTTTCGAAAAAAGGACCCCGAACCCGATTCTGAGATAACCCACTGGGGACGCTCCTAGTGACCTGACGGACGCACCCTAGAAGTTTCAGAGCCCTCGGGCTACGTTTTGTGGAGTTACAGCCAGTTTAATGAGAGGCTAAATACAGGCTTAATTTCCTATTAAAACATGCCCGCGGAAAATCGCGATTTTCCGAAAAAAGGACCCCGAACCCGATTCTGAGATAACCCACTGGGGACGCTCCTAGTGACCTGACGGACGCACCCTAGAAGTTTCAGAGCCCTCGGGCTACGTTTTGTGGAGTTACAGCCAGTTTAATGAGAGGCTAAATACAGGCTTAATTTCCTATTAAAACATGCCCGCGGAAAATCGCGATTTTCCGAAAAAAGGACCCCGAACCCGATTCTGAGATAACCCACTGGGGACGCTCCTAGTGACCTGACGGACGCACCCTAGAAGTTTCAGAGCCCTCGGGCTACGTTTTGTGGAGTTACGGCCAGTTTAATGAGAGGCTAAATACAGGCTTAATTTCCTATTAAAACATGCCCGCGGAAAATCGCGATTTTCCGAAAAAAGGACCCCAAACCCGATTCTGAGATAACCCACTGGGGACGCTCCTAGTGACCTGACGGACGCACCCAAGAAGTTTCAGAGCCCTCGGGCTACGTTTTGTGGAGTTACGGCCAGTTTAATGAGAGGCTAAATACAGGCTTAATTTCCTATTAAAACATGCCCGCGGAAAATCGCGATTTTCCGAAAAAAGGACCCCGAACCCGATTCTGAGATAACCCACTGGGGACGCTCCTAGTGACCTGACGGACGCACCCTAGAAGTTTCAGAGCCCTCGGGCTACGTTTTGTGGAGTTACGGCCAGTTTAATGAGAGGCTAAATACAGGCTTAATTTCCTACGAAAACATGCCCGCGGAAAATCGCGATTTTTCGAAAAAAGGACCCCGAACCCGATTCTGAGATAACCCACTGGGGACGCTCCTAGTGACCTGACGGACGCACCCTAGAAGTTTCAGAGCCCTCGGGCTACGTTTTGTGGAGTTACAGCCAGTTTAATGAGAGGCTAAATACAGGCTTAATTTCCTACGAAAACATGCCCGCGGAAAATCGCGATTTTTCGAAAAAAGGACCCCGAACCCGATTCTGAGATAACCCACTGGGGACGCTCCTAGTGACCTGACGGACGCACCCTAGAAGTTTCAGAGCCCTCGGGCTACGTTTTGTGGAGTTACAGCCAGTTTAATGAGAGGCTAAATACAGGCTTAATTTCCTATTAAAACATGCCCGCGGAAAATCGCGATTTTCCGAAAAAAGGACCCCGAACCCGATTCTGAGATAACCCACTGGGGACGCTCCTAGTGACCTGACGGACGCACCCTAGAAGTTTCAGAGCCCTCGGGCTACGTTTTGTGGAGTTACGGCCAGTTTAATGAGAGGCTAAATACAGGCTTAATTTCCTACGAAAACATGCCCGCGGAAAATCGCGATTTTCCGAAAAAAGGACCCCAAACCCGATTCTGAGATAACCCACTGGGGACGCTCCTAGTGACCTGACGGACGCACCCAAGAAGTTTCAGAGCCCTCGGGCGACGTTTTGTGGAGTTACGGCCAGTTTAATGAGAGGCTAAATATAGGCTTAATTTCCTATTAAAACATGCCCGCGGAAAATCGCGATTTTCCGAAAAAAGGACCCCGAACCCAATTCTGAGATAACCCACTGGGGACGCTCCTGGTGACCTGACGGACGCACCCAAGAAGTTTCAGAGCCCTCGGGCTACGTTTTGTGGAGTTACGGCCAGTTTAATGAGAGGCTAAATACAGGCTTAATTTCCTACGAAAACATGCCCGCGGAAATTCGTGATTTTCCGAAAAAAGGACCCCGAACCCGATTCTGAGATAACCCACTGGGGACGCTCCTAGTGACCTGACGGACGCACCCAAGAAGTTTCAGAGCCCTCGGGCTACGTTTTGTGGAGTTACGGCCAGTTTAATGAGAGGCTAAATACAGGCTTAATTTCCTACGAAAACATGCCCGCGGAAAATCGCGATTTTCCGAAAAAAGGACCCCGAACCCGATTCTGAGATAACCCACTGGGGACGCTACTAGTGACCTGACGGACGCACCCTAGAAGTTTCAGAGCCCTCAGGCTACGTTTTGTGGAGTTACAGCCAGTTTAATGAGAGGCTAAATATAGGCTTAATTTCCTATTAAAACATGCCCGCGGAAAATCGCGATTTTCCGAAAAAAGGACCCCGAACCCGATTCTGAGATAACCCACTGGGGACGCTCCTAGTGACCTGACGGACGCACCCAAGAAGTTTCAGGGCCCTCGGGCTACGTTTTGTGGAGTTACGGCCAGTTTAATGAGAGGCTAAATACAGGCTTAATTTCCTACGAAAACATGCCCGCGGAAAATCGAGATTTTAAGAAAAAAGGGCCCCGAACCCGATTCTGAGATAACCCACTGGGGACGCTCCTAGTGACCTGACGGACGCACCCAAGAAGTTTCAGAGCCCTCGGGCTACGTTTTGTGGAGTTATGGCCAGTTTAATGAGAGGCTAAATACAGGCTTAATTTCCTATTAAAACATGCCCGCAGAAAATCGCGATTTTCCGAAAAAAGGACCCCGAACCCGATTCTGAGATAACCCACTGGGGACGCTCCTAGTGACCTGACGGACGCACCCTAGAAGTTTCAGAGCCCTCGGGCTACGTTTTGTGGAGTTAGGGCCAGTTTAATGAGAGGCTAAATACAGGCTTAATTTCCTATTAAAACATGCCCGCGGAAAATCGCGATTTTCCGAAAAAAGGACCCCGAACCCGATTCTGAGATAACCCACTGGGGACGCTCCTAGTGACCTGACGGACGCACCCTAGAAGTTTCAGAGCCCTCGGGCTACATTTTGTGGAGTTACAGCCAGTTTAATGAGAGGCTAAATACAGGCTTAATTTCCTATTAAAACATGCCCGCGGAAAATCGCAATTTTCCGAAAAAAGGACCCCAAACCCGATTCTGAGATAACCCACTGGGGACGCTCCTAGTGACCTGACGGACGCACCCAAGAAGTTTCAGAGCCCTCGGGCTACGTTTTGTGGAGTTACGGCCAGTTTAATGAGAGGCTAAATACAGGCTTAATTTCCTACAAAAACATGCCCGCGGAAAATCGCGATTTTCCGACAAAAGGACCCCGAACCCGATTCTGAGATAACCCACTGGGGACGCTCCTAGTGACCTGACGGACGCACCCTAGAAGTTTCAGAGCCCTCGGGCTACGTTTTGTGGAGTTACGGCCAGTTTAATGAGAGGCTAAATACAGGCTTAATTTCCTATTAAAACATGCCCGCGGAAAATCGCGATTTTCCGAAAAAAGGACCCCGAACCCGATTCTGAGATAACCCACTGGGGACGCTCCTAGTGACCTGACGGACGCACCCAAGAAGTTTCAGAGCCCTCGGGCTACGTTTTGTGGAGTTACGGCCAGTTTAATGAGAGGCTTAATTCAGGCTTAATTTCCTACGAAAACATGCCCGCGGAAAATAGCGATTTTCCGAAAAAAGGACCCCGAACCCGATTCTGAGATAACCCACTGGGGACGCTCCTAGTGACCTGACGGACGCACCCTAGAAGTTTCAGAGCCCTCGGGCTACGTTTTGTGGAGTTACAGCCAGTTTAATGAGAGGCTAAATACAGGCTTAATTTCCTATTAAAACATGCCCGCGGAAAATCGCGATTTTCCGAAAAAAGGACCCCGAACCCGATTCTGAGATAACGAACTGGGGACGCTCCTAGTGACCTGACGGACGCACCCAAGAAGTTTCAGAGCCCTCGGGCTACGTTTTGTGGAGTTACGGCCAGTTTAATGAGAGGCTAAATACAGGCTTAATTTCCTACAAAAACATGCCCGCGGAAAATCGCGATATTCCGAAAAAAGGACCCCGAACCCGATTCTGAGATAACCCACTGGGGACGCTCCTAGTGACCTGACGGACGGACCCTAGAAGTTTCAGAGCCCTCGGGCTACGTTTTGTGGAGTTACGGCCAGTTTAATGAGAGGCTAAATACAGGCTTAATTTCCTACGAAAACATGCCCGCGGAAAATCGCGATATTCCGAAAAAAGGACCCCGAACCCGATTCTGAGATAACCCACTGGGGACGCTCCTAGTGACCTGACGGACGCACCCAAGAAGTTTCAGAGCCCTCGGGCTACGTTTTGTGGAGTTACGGCCAGTTTAATGAGAGGCTAAATACAGGCTTAATTTCCTACGAAAACATGCCCGCGGAAATTCGTGATTTTCCGAAAAAAGGACCCCGAACCCAATTCTGAGATAACCCACTGGGGACGCTCCTAGTGACCTGACGGACGCACCCAAGAAGTTTCAGAGCCCTCGGGCTACGTTTTGTGGAGTTACGGCCAGTTTAATGAGAGGCTAAATACAGGCTTGATTTCCTATGAAAACATGCCCGCGGAAAATCGCGATTTTCCGAAAAAAGGACCCCGAACCCGATTCTGAGATAACCCACTGGGGACGCGCCTAGTGACCTGACGGACGCACCCAAGAAGTTTCAGAGCCCTCGGGCTACGTTTTGTGGAGTTACGGCCAGTTTAATGAGAGGCTAAATACAGGCTTAATTTCCTACGAAAACATGCCCGCGGAAAATCGCGATTTTCCGAAAAAAGGACCCCGAACCCGATTCTGAGATAACCCACTGGGGACACTCTTAGTGACCTGACGGACGCACCCAAGAAGTTTCAGAGCCCTCGGGCTACGTTTTGTGGAGTTACGGCCAGTTTAATGAGAGGCTAAATACAGGCTTAATTTCCTATTAAAACATGCCCGCGGAAAATCGCGATTTTCCGAAAAAAGGACCCCGAACCCGATTCTGAGATAACCCACTGGGGACGCTCCTAGTGACCTGACGGACGCACCCAAGAAGTTTCAGAGCCCTCGGGCTACGTTTTGTGGAGTTACGGCCAGTTTAATGAGAGGCTAAATACAGGCTTAATTTCCTACGAAAACATGCCCGCGGAAAATCGCGATTTTCCGAAAAAAGGACCCCGAACCCGATTCTGAGATAACCCACTGGGGACGCTCCTAGTGACCTGACGGACGCACCCAAGAAGTTTCAGAGCCCTCGGGCTACGTTTTGTGGAGTTACGGCCAGTTTAATGAGAGGCTAAATACAGGCAAAATTTCCTATGAAAACATGCCCGCGGAAAATCGCGATTTTCCGAAAAAAGGACCCCGAACCCAATTCTGAGATAACCCACTGGGGACGCTCCTAGTGACCTGACGGACGCACCCTAGAAGTTTCAGAGCCCTCGGGCTACGTTTTGTGGAGTTACGGCCAGTTTAATGAGAGGCTAAATACAGGCTTGATTTCCTATTAAAAACATGCCCGCGGAAAATCACGATTTTCCGAAAAAAGGACCCCGAACCCGATTCTGAGATAACCCACTGGGGACGCTCCTAGTGACCTGACGGACGCACCCTAGAAGTTTCAGAGCCCTCGGGCTACGTTTTGTGGAGTTACGGCCAGTTTAATGAGAGGCTAAATACAGGCTAAATTTCCTATGAAAACATGCCCGCGGAAAATCGCGATTTTCCGAAAAAAGGACCCCGAACCCAATTCTGAGATAACCCACTGGGGACGCTCCTAGTGACCTGACGGACGCACCCTAGAAGATTCAGAGCCCTCGGGCTAAGTTTTGTGGAGTTACGGCCAGTTTAATGAGAGGCTAAATACAGGCTTAATTTCCTATGATACATGCCCGCGGAAAATCGCGATTTTCCGAAAAAAGGACCCCGAACCCGATTCTGAGATAACCCACTGGGGACACTCCTAGTGACCTGATGGACGCACCCAAGAAGTTTCAGAGCCCTCGGGCTACGTTTTGTGGAGTTACGGCCAGTTTAATGAGAGGCTAAATACAGGCTTAATTTCCTACGAAAACATGCCCGCGGAAAATCGCGATTTTCCGAAAAAAGGACCCCGAACCCGATTCTGAGATAACCCACTGGGGACGCTCCTAGTGACCTGACGGACGCACCCAAGAAGTTTCAGAGCCCTCGGGCTACGTTTTGTGGAGTTACGGCCAGTTTAATGAGAGGCTAAATACAGGCTTAATTTCCTACAAAAACATGCCCGCGGAAAATCGCGATTTTCCGACAAAAGGACCCCGAACCCGATTCTGAGATAACCCACTGGGGACGCTCCTAGTGACCTGACGGACGCACCCTAGAAGTTTCAGAGCCCTCGGGCGACGTTTTGTGGAGTTACAGCCAGTTTAATGAGAGGCTAAATATAGGCTTAATTTCCTATTAAAACATGCCCGCGGAAAATCGCGATTTTCCGAAAAAAGGACCCCGAACCCAATTCTGAGATAACCCACTGGGGACGCTCCTGGTGACCTGACGGACGCACCCAAGAAGTTTCAGAGCCCTCGGGCTACGTTTTGTGGAGTTACGGCCAGTTTAATGAGAGGCTAAATACAGGCTTAATTTCCTACGAAAACATGCCCGCGGAAATTCGTGATTTTCCGAAAAAAGGACCCCGAACCCGATTCTGAGATAACCCACTGGGGACGCTCCTAGTGACCTGACGGACGCACCCAAGAAGTTTCAGAGCCCTCGGGCTACGTTTTGTGGAGTTACGGCCAGTTTAATGAGAGGCTAAATACAGGCTTGATATTCATGAAAACATGCCCGCGGAAAATCGCGATTTTCCGAAAAAAGGACCCCGAACCCGATTCTGAGATAACCCACTGGGGACGCTCCTAGTGACCTGACGGACGCACCCAAGAAGTTTCAGAGCCCTCGGGCTACGTTTTGTGGAGTTACGGCCAGTTTAATGAGAGGCTAAATACAGGCTTAATTTCCTACGAAAACATGCCCGCGGAAAATCGCGATTTTCCGAAAAAAGGACCCCGAACCCGATTCTGAGATAACCCACTGGGGACGCTCCTAGTGACCTGACAGACGCACCCTAGAAGTTTCAGAGCCCTCAGGCTACGTTTTGTGGAGTTACAGCCAGTTTAATGAGAGGCTAAATATAGGCTTAATTTCCTATTAAAACATGCCCGCGGAAAATCGCGATTTTCCGAAAAAAGGACCCCGAACCCGATTCTGAGATAACCCACTGGGGACGCTCCTAGTGACCTGACGGACGCACCCAAGAAGTTTCAGGGCCCTCGGGCTACGTTTTGTGGAGTTACGGCCAGTTTAATGAGAGGCTAAATACAGGCTTAATTTCCTACGAAAACATGCCCGCGGAAAATCGAGATTTTAAGAAAAAAGGACCCCGAACCCGATTCTGAGATAACCCACTGGGGACGCTCCTAGTGACCTGACGGACGCACCCAAGAAGTTTCAGAGCCCTCGGGCTACGTTTTGTGGAGTTATGGCCAGTTTAATGAGAGGCTAAATACAGGCTTAATTTCCTATTAAAACATGCCCGCAGAAAATCGCGATTTTCCGAAAAAAGGACCCCGAACCCGATTCTGAGATAACCCACTGGGGACGCTCCTAGTGACCTGACGGACGCACCCTAGAAGTTTCAGAGCCCTCGGGCTACGTTTTGTGGAGTTAGGGCCAGTTTAATGAGAGGCTAAATACAGGCTTAATTTCCTATTAAAACATGCCCGCGGAAAATCGCGATTTTCCGAAAAAAGGACCCCGAACCCGATTCTGAGATAACCCACTGGGGACGCTCCTAGTGACCTGACGGACGCACCCTAGAAGTTTCAGAGCCCTCGGGCTACATTTTGTGGAGTTACAGCCAGTTTAATGAGAGGCTAAATACAGGCTTAATTTCCTATTAAAACATGCCCGCGGAAAATCGCAATTTTCCGAAAAAAGGACCCCAAACCCGATTCTGAGATAACCCACTGGGGACGCTCCTAGTGACCTGACGGACGCACCCAAGAAGTTTCAGAGCCCTCGGGCTACGTTTTGTGGAGTTACGGCCAGTTTAATGAGAGGCTAAATACAGGCTTAATTTCCTACAAAAACATGCCCGCGGAAAATCGCGATTTTCCGACAAAAGGACCCCGAACCCGATTCTGAGATAACCCACTGGGGACGCTCCTAGTGACCTGACGGACGCACCCTAGAAGTTTCAGAGCCCTCGGGCTACGTTTTGTGGAGTTACGGCCAGTTTAATGAGTGGCTAAATACAGGCTTAATTTCCTATTAAAACATGCCCGCGGAAAATCGCGATTTTCCGAAAAAAGGACCCCGAACCCGATTTTGAGATAACCCACTGGGGACGCTCCTAGTGACCTGACGGACGCACCCAAGAAGTTTCAGAGCCCTCGGGCTACGTTTTGTGGAGTTAGGGCCAGTTTAATGAGAGGCTTAATTCAGGCTTAATTTCCTACGAAAACATGCCCGCGGAAAATAGCGATTTTCCGAAAAAAGGACCCCGAACCCGATTCTGAGATAACCCACTGGGGACGCTCCTAGTGACCTGACGGACGCACCCTAGAAGTTTCAGAGCCCTCGGGCTACGTTTTGTGGAGTTACAGCCAGTTTAATGAGAGGCTAAATATAGGCTTAATTTCCTATTAAAACATGCCCGCGGAAAATCGCGATTTTCCGAAAAAAGGACCCCGAACCCGATTCTGAGATAACGAACTGGGGACGCTCCTAGTGACCTGACGGACGCACCCAAGAAGTTTCAGAGCCCTCGGGCTACGTTTTGTGGAGTTACGGCCAGTTTAATGAGAGGCTAAATACAGGCTTAATTTCCTACAAAAACATGCCCGCGGAAAATCGCGATATTCCGAAAAAAGGACCCCGAACCCGATTCTGAGATAACCCACTGGGGACGCTCCTAGTGACCTGACGGACGGACCCTAGAAGTTTCAGAGCCCTCGGGCTACGTTTTGTGGAGTTACGGCCAGTTTAATGAGAGGCTAAATACAGGCTTAATTTCCTACGAAAACATGCCCGCGGAAAATCGCGATATTCCGAAAAAAGGACCCCGAACCCGATTCTGAGATAACCCACTGGGGACGCTCCTAGTGACCTGACGGACGCACCCAAGAAGTTTCAGAGCCCTCGGGCTACGTTTTGTGGAGTTACGGCCAGTTTAATGAGAGGCTAAATACAGGCTTAATTTCCTATGAAAACATGCCCGCGGAAAATCGCGATTTTCCGAAAAAAGGACCCCGAACCCGATTCTGAGATAACCCACTGGGGGACGCTCCTAGTGACCTGACGGACGCACCCAAGAAGTTTCAGAGCCCTCGGGCTACGTTTTGTGGAGTTACGGCCAGTTTAATGAGAGGCTTAATACAGGCTTAATTTCCTACGAAAACATGCCCGCGGAAAATCGCGATTTTTCGAAAAAAGGACCCCGAACCCCATTCTGAGATAACCCACTGGGGACGCTCCTAGTGACCTGACGGACGCACCCTAGAAGTTTCAGAGCCCTCGGGCTACGTTTTGTGGAGTTACAGCCAGTTTAATGAGAGGCTAAATACAGGCTTAATTTCCTATGAAAACATGCCCGCGGAAAATCGCGATTTTCCGAAAAAAGGACCCCGAACCCGATTCTGAGATAACCCACTGGGGACGCTCCTAGTGACCTGACGGACGCACCCAAGAAGTTTCAGAGCCCTCGGGCTACGTTTTGTGGAGTTACGGCCAGTTTAATGAGAGGCTAAATACAGGCTTAATTTCCTATTAAAACATGCCCGCGGAAAATCGCGATTTTCCGAAAAAAGGACCCCGAACCCGATTATGAGATAACCCACTGGGGACGCTCCTAGTGACCTGACGGACGCACCCAAGAAGTTTCAGAGCCCTCGGGCTACGTTTTGTGGAGTTACGGCCAGTTTAATGAGAGGCTTAATACAGGCTTAATTTCCTACGAAAACATGCCCGCGGAAAATCGCGATTTTTCGAAAAAAGGACCCCGAACCCGATTCTGAGATAACCCACTGGGGACGCTCCTAGTGACCTGACGGACGCACCCTAGAAGTTTCAGAGCCCTCGGGCTACGTTTTGTGGAGTTACAGCCAGTTTAATGAGAGGCTAAATACAGGCTTAATTTCCTATTAAAACATGCCCGCGGAAAATCGCGATTTTCCGAAAAAAGGACCCCGAACCCGATTCTGAGATAACCCACTGGGGACGCTCCTAGTGACCTGACGGACGCACCCTAGAAGTTTCAGAGCCCTCGGGCTACATTTTGTGGAGTTACAGCCAGTTTAATGAGAGGCTAAATACAGGCTTAATTTCCTACGAAAACATGCCCGCGGAAAATCGCGATTTTCCGAAAAAAGGACCCCGAACCCGATTCTGAGATAACCCACTGGGGACGCTCCTAGTGACCTGACGGACGCACCCAAGAAGTTTCAGAGCCCTCGGGCTACGTTTTGTGGAGTTACGGCCAGTTTAATGAGAGGCTAAATACAGGCTTAATTTCCTATTAAAACATGCCCGCGGAAAATCGCGATTTTCCGAAAAAAGGACCCCGAACCCGATTATGAGATAACCCACTGGGGACGCTCCTAGTGACCTGACGGACGCACCCAAGAAGTTTCAGAGCCCTCGGGCTACGTTTTGTGGAGTTACGGCCAGTTTAATGAGAGGCTAAATACAGGCTTAATTTCCTACGAAAACATGCCCGCGGAAAATCGCGATTTTCCGAAAAAAGGACCCCGAACCCGATTCTGAGATAACCCACTGGGGACGCTCCTAGTGACCTGACGGACGCACCCTAGAAGTTTCAGAGCCCTCGGGCTACGTTTTGTGGAGTTACGGCCAGTTTAATGAGAGGCTAAGTACAGGCTTAATTTCCTACGAAAACATGCCCGCGGAAAATCGCGATTTTCCGAAAAAAGGACCCCGAACCCGATTCTGAGATAACCCACTGGGGACGCTCCTAGTGACCTGACGGACGCACCCTAGAAGTTTCAGAGCCCTCGGGCTACGTTTTGTGGAGTTACGGCCAGTTTAATGAGAGGCTAAATACAGGCTTAATTTCCTATGAAAACATGCCCGCGGAAAATCGCGATTTTTCGAAAAAAGGACCCCGAACCTGATTCTGAGATAACCCACTGGGGACGCTCCTAGTGACCTGACGGACGCACCCTAGAAGTTTCAGAGCCCTCGGGCTACGTTTTGTGGAGTTACAGCCAGTTTAATGAGAGGCTAAATACAGGCTTAATTTCCTATTAAAACATGCCCGCGGAAAATCGCGATTTTCCGAAAAAAGGACCCCGAACCCGATTCTGAGATAACCCACTGGGGACGCTCCTAGTGACCTGACGGACGCACCCTAGAAGTTTCAGAGCCCTCGGGCTACGTTTTGTGGAGTTAAGGCCAGTTTAATGAGAGGCTAAATACAGGCTTAATTTCCTATTAAAACATGCCCGCGGAAAATCGCGATTTTCCGAAAAAAGGACCCCAAACCCGATTCTGAGATAACCCACTGGGGACGCTCCTAGTGACCTGACGGACGCACCCAAGAAGTTTCAGAGCCCTCGGGCTACGTTTTGTGGAGTTACGGCCAGTTTAATGAGAGGCTAAATACAGGCTTAATTTCCTATTAAAACATGCCCGCGGAAAATCGCGATTTTCCGAAAAAAGGACCCCGAACCCGATTCTGAGATAACCCACTGGGGACGCTCCTAGTGACCTGACGGACGCACCCTAGAAGTTTCAGAGCCCTCGGGCTACGTTTTGTGGAGTTACGGCCAGTTTAATGAGAGGCTAAATACAGGCTTAATTTCCTACGAAAACATGCCCGCGGAAAATCGCGATTTTTCGAAAAAAGGACCCCGAACCCGATTCTGAGATAACCCACTGGGGACGCTCCTAGTGACCTGACGGACGCACCCTAGAAGTTTCAGAGCCCTCGGGCTACGTTTTGTGGAGTTACAGCCAGTTTAATGAGAGGCTAAATACAGGCTTAATTTCCTATTAAAACATGCCCGCGGAAAATCGCGATTTTCCGAAAAAAGGACCCCGAACCCGATTCTGAGATAACCCACTGGGGACGCTCCTAGTGACCTGACGGACGCACCCTAGAAGTTTCAGAGCCCTCGGGCTACGTTTTGTGGAGTTACGGCCAGTTTAATGAGAGGCTAAATACAGGCTTAATTTCCTATTAAAACATGCCCGCGGAAAATCGCGATTTTCCGAAAAAAGGACCCCAAACCCGATTCTGAGATAACCCACTGGGGACGCTCCTAGTGACCTGACGGACGCACCCAAGAAGTTTCAGAGCCCTCGGGCTACGTTTTGTGGAGTTACGGCCAGTTTAATGAGAGGCTAAATACAGGCTTAATTTCCTATTAAAACATGCCCGCGGAAAATCGCGATTTTCCGAAAAAAGGACCCCGAACCCGATTTTGAGATAACCCACTGGGGACGCTCCTAGTGACCTGACGGACGCACCCTAGAAGTTTCAGAGCCCTCGGGCTACGTTTTGTGGAGTTACGGCCAGTTTAATGAGAGGCTAAATACAGGCTTAATTTCCTATTAAAACATGCCCGCGGAAAATCGCGATTTTCCGAAAAAAGGACCCCGAACCCGATTTTGAGATAACCCACTGGGGACGCTCCTAGTGACCTGACGGACGCACCCAAGAAGTTTCAGAGCCCTCGGGCAACGTTTTGTGGAGTTACGGCCAGTTTAATGAGAGGCTTAATACAGGCTTAATTTCCTACGAAAACATGCCCGCGGAAAATCGCGATTTTCCGAAAAAAGGACCCCGAACCCGATTTTGAGATAACCCACTGGGGACGCTCCTAGTGACCTGACGGACGCACCCTAGAAGTTTCAGAGCCCTCGGGCTACGTTTTGTGGAGTTACGGCCAGTTTAATGAGAGGCTAAATACAGGCTTAATTCTCTACGAAAATATGCCCGCGGAAAATCGCGATTTTCCGAAAAAAGGACCCCGAACCCGATTCTGAGATAACCCACTGGGGACGCTCCTAGTGACCTGACGGACGCACCCAAGAAGTTTCAGAGCCCTCGGGCTACGTTTTGTGGAGTTACGGCCAGTTTAATGAGAGGCTAAATACAGGCTTAATTTCCTATTAAAACATGCCTGCGGAAAATCGCGATTTTCCGAAAAAAGGACCCCGAACCCGATTCTGAGATAACCCACTGGGGACGCTCCTAGTGACCTGACGGACGCACCCTAGAAGTTTCAGAGCCCTCGGGCTACGTTTTGTGGAGTTACGGCCAGTTTAATGAGAGGCTAAATACAGGCTTAATTTCCTATTAAAACATGCCCGCGGAAAATCGCGATTTTCCGAAAAAAGGACCCTGAACCCGATTCTGAGATAACCCACTGGGGACGCTCCTAGTGACCTGACGGACGCACCCAAGAAGTTTCAGAGCCCTCGGGCTACGTTTTGTGGAGTTACGGCCAGTTTAATGAGAGGCTAAATACAGGCTTAATTTCCTACGAAAACATGCCCGCGGAAAATCGCGATTTTTCGAAAAAAGGACCCCGAACCCGATTCTGAGATAACCCACTGGGGACGCTCCTAGTGACCTGACGGACGCACCCTAGAAGTTTCAGAGCCCTCGGGCTACGTTTTGTGGAGTTACGGCCAGTTTAATGAGAGGCTAAATACAGGCTTAATTTCCTATTAAAACATGCCCGCGGAAAATCGCGATTTTCCGAAAAAAGGACCCCGAACCCGATTCTGAGATAACCCACTGGGGACGCTCCTAGTGACCTGACGGACGCACCCTAGAAGTTTCAGAGCCCTCGGGCTACGTTTTGTGGAGTTACGGCCAGTTTAATGAGAGGCTAAATACAGGCTTAATTTCCTACGAAAACATGCCCGCGGAAAATCGCGATTTTTCGAAAAAAGGACCCCGAACCTGATTCTGAGATAACCCACTGGGGACGCTCCTAGTGACCTGACGGATGCACCCTAGAAGTTTCAGAGCCCTCGGGCTACGTTTTGTGGAGTTACAGCCAGTTTAATGAGAGGCTAAATACAGGCTTAATTTCCTATGAAAACATGCCCGCGGAAAATCGCGATTTTCCGAAAAAAGGACCCCGAACCCGATTCTGAGATAACCCACTGGGGACGCTCCTAGTGACCTGACGGACGCACCCAAGAAGTTTCAGAGCCCTCGGGCTACGTTTTGTGGAGTTACGGCCAGTTTAATGAGAGGCTAAATACAGGCTTAATTTCCTATTAAAACATGCCCGCGGAAAATCGCGATTTTCCGAAAAAAGGACCCCGAACCCGATTTTGAGATAACCCACTGGGGACGCTCCTAGTGACCTGACGGACGCACCCAAGAAGTTTCAGAGCCCTCGGGCTACGTTTTGTGGAGTTACGGCCAGTTTAATGAGAGGCTTAATACAGGCTTAATTTCCTACGAAAACATGCCCGCGGAAAATCGCGATTTTTCGAAAAAAGGACCCCGAACCCGATTCTGAGATAACCCACTGGGGACGCTCCTAGTGACCTGACGGACGCACCCTAGAAGTTTCAGAGCCCTCGGGCTACGTTTTGTGGAGTTACAGCCAGTTTAATGAGAGGCTAAATACAGGCTTAATTTCCTATTAAAACATGCCCGCGGAAAATCGCGATTTTCCGAAAAAAGGACCCCGAACCGGATTCTGAGATAACCCACTGGGGACGCTCCTAGTGACCTGACGGACGCACCCTAGAAGTTTCAGAGCCCTCGGGCTACGTTTTGTGGAGTTACGGCCAGTTTAATGAGAGGCTAAATACAGGCTTAATTTCCTACGAAAACATGCCCGCGGAAAATCGCGATTTTCCGAAAAAAGGACCCCGAACCCGATTCTGAGATAACCCACTGGGGACGCTCCTAGTGACCTGACGGACGCACCCAAGAAGTTTCAGAGCCCTCGGGCTACGTTTTGTGGAGTTACGGCCAGTTTAATGAGAGGCTAAATACAGGCTTAATTTCCTATGAAAACATGCCCGCTGAAAATCGCGATTTTCCGAAAAAAGGACCCCGAACCTGATTCTGAGATAACCCACTGGGGACGCTCCTAGTGACCTGACGGACGCACCCTAGAAGTTTCAGAGCCCTCGGGCTACGTTTTGTGGAGTTACGGCCAGTTTAATGAGAGGCTAAATACAGGCTTAATTTCCTATTAAAACATGCCCGCGGAAAATCGCGATTTTCCGAAAAAAGGACCCCGAACCCGATTTTGAGATAACCCACTGGGGACGCTCCTAGTGACCTGACGGACGCACCCTAGAAGTTTCAGAGCCCTCGGGCTACGTTTTGTGGAGTTACGGCCAGTTTAATGAGAGGCTAAATACAGGCTTAATTCTCTACGAAAATATGCCCGCGGAAAATCGCGATTTTCCGAAAAAAGGACCCCAAACCCGATTCTGAGATAACCCACTGGGGACGCTCCTAGTGACCTGACGGACGCACCCAAGAAGTTTCAGAGCCCTCGGGCTACGTTTTGTGGAGTTACGGCCAGTTTAATGAGAGGCTAAATACAGGCTTAATTTCCTATTAAAACATGCCCGCGGAAAATCGCGATTTTCCGAAAAAAGGACCCCAAACCCGATTCTGAGATAACCCACTGGGGACGCTCCTAGTGACCTGACGGACGCACCCAAGAAGTTTCAGAGCCCTCGGGCTACGTTTTGTGGAGTTACGGCCAGTTTAATGAGAGGCTAAATACAGGCTAAATTTCCTATGAAAACATGCCCGCGGAAAATCGCGATTTTTCGAAAAAAGGACCCCGAACCCGATTCTGAGATAACCCACTGGGGACGCTCCTAGTGACCTGACGGACGCACCCTAGAAGTTTCAGAGCCCTCGGGCTACGTTTTGTGGAGTTACAGCCAGTTTAATGAGAGGCTAAATACAGGCTTAATTTCCTATTAAAACATGCCCGCGGAAAATCGCGATTTTCCGAAAAAAGGACCCCGAACCCGATTCTGAGATAACCCACTGGGGACGCTCCTAGTGACCTGACGGACGCACCCTAGAAGTTTCAGAGCCCTCGGGCTACGTTTTGTGGAGTTACGGCCAGTTTAATGAGAGGCTAAATACAGGCTTAATTTCCTATTAAAACATGCCCGCGGAAAATCGCGATTTTCCGAAAAAAGGACCCCGAACCCGATTCTGAGATAACCCACTGGGGACGCTCCTAGTGACCTGACGGACGCACCCAAGAAGTTTCAGAGCCCTCGGGCTACGTTTTGTGGAGTTACGGCCAGTTTAATGAGAGGCTAAATACAGGCTTAATTTCCTACGAAAACATGCCCGCGGAAAATCGCGATTTTCCGAAAAAAGGACCCCGAACCCGATTCTGAGATAACCCACTGGGGACGCTCCTAGTGACCTGACGGACGCACCCAAGAAGTTTCAGAGCCCTCGGGCTACGTTTTGTGGAGTTACGGCCAGTTTAATGAGAGGCTAAATACAGGCTAAATTTCCTATGAAAACATGCCCGCGGAAAATCGCGATTTTCCGAAAAAAGGACCCCGAACCCAATTCTGAGATAACCCACTGGGGACGCTCCTAGTGACCTGACGGACGCACCCTAGAAGTTTCAGAGCCCTCGGGCTACGTTTTGTGGAGTTACGGCCAGTTTAATGAGAGGCTAAATACAGGCTTGATTTCCTATTAAAAACATGCCCGCGGAAAATCACGATTTTCCGAAAAAAGGACCCCGAACCCGATTCTGAGATAACCCACTGGGGACGCTCCTAGTGACCTGACGGACGCACCCTAGAAGTTTCAGAGCCCTCGGGCTACATTTTGTGGAGTTACGGCCAGTTTAATGAGAGGCTAAATACAGGCTTAATTTCCTACGAAAACATGCCCGCGGAAAATCGTGATTTTCCGAAAAAAGGACCCCGAACCCGATTCTGAGATAACCCACTGGGGACGCTCCTAGTGACCTGACGGACGCACCCAAGAAGTTTCAGAGCCCTCGGGCTACGTTTTGTGGAGTTACGGCCAGTTTAATGAGAGGCTAAATACAGGCTTAATTTCCTACGAAAACATGCCCGCGGAAAATCGCGATTTTCCGAAAAAAGGACCCCGAACCCGATTCTGAGATAACCCACTGGGGACGCTCCTAGTGACCTGACGGACGCACCCTAGAAGTTTCAGAGCCCTCGGGCTACGTTTTGTGGAGTTACAGCCAGTTTAATGAGAGGCTAAATATAGGCTTAATTTCCTATTAAAACATGCCCGCAGAAAATCGCGATTTTCCGAAAAAAGGACCCCAAACCCGATTCTGAGATAACCCACTGGGGATGCTCCTAGTGACCTGACGGACACACCCTAGAAGATTCAGAGCCCTCGGGCTACGTTTTGTGGAGTTACGGCCAGTTTAATGAGAGGCTAAATACAGGCTTAATTTCCTATGATACATGCCCGCGGAAAATCGCGATTTTCCGAAAAAAGGACCCCGAACCCGATTCTGAGATAACCCACTGGGGACACTCCTAGTGACCTGATGGACGCACCCAAGAAGTTTCAGAGCCCTCGGGCTACGTTTTGTGGAGTTACGGCCAGTTTAATGAGAGGCTAAATACAGGCTTAATTTCCTACGAAAACATGCCCGCGGAAAATCGCGATTTTCCGAAAAAAGGACCCCGAACCCGATTCTGAGATAACCCACTGGGGACGCTCCTAGTGACCTGACGGACGCACCCAAGAAGTTTCAGAGCCCTCGGGCTACGTTTTGTGGAGTTACGGCCAGTTTAATGAGAGGCTAAATACAGGCTTAATTTCCTATGAAAACATGCCCGCGGAAAATCGCGATTTTCCGAAAAAAGGACCCCGAACCCGATTCTGAGATAACCCACTGGGGACGCTCCTAGTGACCTGACGGACGCACCCTAGAAGTTTCAGAGCCCTCGGGCGACGTTTTGTGGAGTTACAGCCAGTTTAATGAGAGGCTAAATATAGGCTTAATTTCCTATTAAAACATGCCCGCGGAAAATCGCGATTTTCCGAAAAAAGGACCCCGAACCCAATTCTGAGATAACCCACTGGGGACGCTCCTGGTGACCTGACGGACGCACCCAAGAAGTTTCAGAGCCCTCGGGCTACGTTTTGTGGAGTTACGGCCAGTTTAATGAGAGGCTAAATACAGGCTTAATTTCCTACGAAAACATGCCCGCGGAAATTCGTGATTTTCCGAAAAAAGGACCCCGAACCCGATTCTGAGATAACCCACTGGGGACGCTCCTAGTGACCTGACGGACGCACCCAAGAAGTTTCAGAGCCCTCGGGCTACGTTTTGTGGAGTTACGGCCAGTTTAATGAGAGGCTAAATACAGGCTTAATTTCCTACGAAAACATGCCCGCGGAAAATCGCGATTTTCCGAAAAAAGGACCCCGAACCCGATTCTGAGATAACCCACTGGGGACGCTACTAGTGACCTGACGGACGCACCCTAGAAGTTTCAGAGCCCTCAGGCTACGTTTTGTGGAGTTACAGCCAGTTTAATGAGAGGCTAAATATAGGCTTAATTTCCTATTAAAACATGCCCGCGGAAAATCGCGATTTTCCGAAAAAAGGACCCCGAACCCGATTCTGAGATAACCCACTGGGGACGCTCCTAGTGACCTGACGGACGCACCCAAGAAGTTTCAGGGCCCTCGGGCTACGTTTTGTGGAGTTACAGCCAGTTTAATGAGAGGCTAAATACAGGCTTAATTTCCTACGAAAACATGCCCGCGGAAAATCGAGATTTTAAGAAAAAAGGACCCCGAACCCGATTCTGAGATAACCCACTGGGGACGCTCCTAGTGACCTGACGGACGCACCCAAGAAGTTTCAGAGCCCTCGGGCTACGTTTTGTGGAGTTATGGCCAGTTTAATGAGAGGCTAAATACAGGCTTAATTTCCTATTAAAACATGCCCGCAGAAAATCGCGATTTTCCGAAAAAAGGACCCCGAACCCGATTCTGAGATAACCCACTGGGGACGCTCCTAGTGACCTGACGGACGCACCCTAGAAGTTTCAGAGCCCTCGGGCTACGTTTTGTGGAGTTAGGGCCAGTTTAATGAGAGGCTAAATACAGGCTTAATTTCCTATTAAAACATGCCCGCGGAAAATCGCGATTTTCCGAAAAAAGGACCCCGAACCCGATTCTGAGATAACCCACTGGGGACGCTCCTAGTGACCTGACGGACGCACCCTAGAAGTTTCAGAGCCCTCGGGCTACATTTTGTGGAGTTACAGCCAGTTTAATGAGAGGCTAAATACAGGCTTAATTTCCTATTAAAACATGCCCGCGGAAAATCGCAATTTTCCGAAAAAAGGACCCCAAACCCGATTCTGAGATAACCCACTGGGGACGCTCCTAGTGACCTGACGGACGCACCCAAGAAGTTTCAGAGCCCTCGGGCTACGTTTTGTGGAGTTACGGCCAGTTTAATGAGAGGCTAAATACAGGCTTAATTTCCTACAAAAACATGCCCGCGGAAAATCGCGATTTTCCGACAAAAGGACCCCGAACCCGATTCTGAGATAACCCACTGGGGACGCTCCTAGTGACCTGACGGACGCACCCTAGAAGTTTCAGAGCCCTCGGGCTACGTTTTGTGGAGTTACGGCCAGTTTAATGAGTGGCTAAATACAGGCTTAATTTCCTATTAAAACATGCCCGCGGAAAATCGCGATTTTCCGAAAAAAGGACCCCGAACCCGATTTTGAGATAACCCACTGGGGACGCTCCTAGTGACCTGACGGACGCACCCAAGAAGTTTCAGAGCCCTCGGGCTACGTTTTGTGGAGTTAGGGCCAGTTTAATGAGAGGCTTAATTCAGGCTTAATTTCCTACGAAAACATGCCCGCGGAAAATAGCGATTTTCCGAAAAAAGGACCCCGAACCCGATTCTGAGATAACCCACTGGGGACGCTCCTAGTGACCTGACGGACGCACCCTAGAAGTTTCAGAGCCCTCGGGCTACGTTTTGTGGAGTTACAGCCAGTTTAATGAGAGGCTAAATACAGGCTTAATTTCCTATTAAAACATGCCCGCGGAAAATCGCGATTTTCCGAAAAAAGGACCCCGAACCCGATTCTGAGATAACGAACTGGGGACGCTCCTAGTGACCTGACGGACGCACCCAAGAAGTTTCAGAGCCCTCGGGCTACGTTTTGTGGAGTTACGGCCAGTTTAATGAGAGGCTAAATACAGGCTTAATTTCCTACAAAAACATGCCCGCGGAAAATCGCGATATTCCGAAAAAAGGACCCCGAACCCGATTCTGAGATAACCCACTGGGGACGCTCCTAGTGACCTGACGGACGCACCCAAGAAGTTTCAGAGCCCTCGGGCTACGTTTTGTGGAGTTACGGCCAGTTTAATGAGAGGCTAAATACAGGCTTAATTTCCTACGAAAACATGCCCGCGGAAATTCGTGATTTTCCGAAAAAAGGACCCCGAACCCAATTCTGAGATAACCCACTGGGGACGCTCCTAGTGACCTGACGGACGCACCCAAGAAGTTTCAGAGCCCTCGGGCTACGTTTTGTGGAGTTACGGCCAGTTTAATGAGAGGCTAAATACAGGCTTGATTTCCTATGAAAACATGCCCGCGGAAAATCGCGATTTTCCGAAAAAAGGACCCCGAACCCGATTCTGAGATAACCCACTGGGGACGCGCCTAGTGACCTGACGGACGCACCCAAGAAGTTTCAGAGCCCTCGGGCTACGTTTTGTGGAGTTACGGCCAGTTTAATGAGAGGCTAAATACAGGCTTAATTTCCTACGAAAACATGCCCGCGGAAAATCGCGATTTTCCGAAAAAAGGACCCCGAACCCGATTCTGAGATAACCCACTGGGGACACTCTTAGTGACCTGACGGACGCACCCAAGAAGTTTCAGAGCCCTCGGGCTACGTTTTGTGGAGTTACGGCCAGTTTAATGAGAGGCTAAATACAGGCTTAATTTCCTATTAAAACATGCCCGCGGAAAATCGCGATTTTCCGAAAAAAGGACCCCGAACCCGATTCTGAGATAACCCACTGGGGACGCGCCTAGTGACCTGACGGACGCACCCAAGAAGTTTCAGAGCCCTCGGGCTACGTTTTGTGGAGTTACGGCCAGTTTAATGAGAGGCTAAATACAGGCTTAATTTCCTACGAAAACATGCCCGCGGAAAATCGCGATTTTCCGAAAAAAGGACCCCGAACCCGATTCTGAGATAACCCACTGGGGACACTCTTAGTGACCTGACGGACGCACCCAAGAAGTTTCAGAGCCCTCGGGCTACGTTTTGTGGAGTTACGGCCAGTTTAATGAGAGGCTAAATACAGGCTTAATTTCCTATTAAAACATGCCCGCGGAAAATCGCGATTTTCCGAAAAAAGGACCCCGAACTCGATTCTGAGATAACCCACTGGGGACGCTCCTAGTGACCTGACGGACGCACCCAAGAAGTTTCAGAGCCCTCGGGCTACGTTTTGTGGAGTTACGGCCAGTTTAATGAGAGGCTAAATACAGGCTTAATTTCCTACGAAAACATGCCCGCGGAAAATCGCGATTTTCCGAAAAAAGGACCCCGAACCCGATTCTGAGATAACCCACTGGGGACGCTCCTAGTGACCTGACGGACGCACCCAAGAAGTTTCAGAGCCCTCGGGCTACGTTTTGTGGAGTTACGGCCAGTTTAATGAGAGGCTAAATACAGGCTAAATTTCCTATGAAAACATGCCCGCGGAAAATCGCGATTTTCCGAAAAAAGGACCCCGAACCCAATTCTGAGATAACCCACTGGGGACGCTCCTAGTGACCTGACGGACGCACCCTAGAAGTTTCAGAGCCCTCGGGCTACGTTTTGTGGAGTTACGGCCAGTTTAATGAGAGGCTAAATACAGGCTTGATTTCCTATTAAAAACATGCCCGCGGAAAATCACGATTTTCCGAAAAAAGGACCCCGAACCCGATTCTGAGATAACCCACTGGGGACGCTCCTAGTGACCTGACGGACGCACCCTAGAAGTTTCAGAGCCCTCGGGCTACGTTTTGTGGAGTTACGGCCAGTTTAATGAGAGGCTAAATACAGGCTAAATTTCCTATGAAAACATGCCCGCGGAAAATCGCGATTTTCCGAAAAAAGGACCCCGAACCCAATTCTGAGATAACCCACTGGGGACGCTCCTAGTGACCTGACGGACGCACCCTAGAAGATTCAGAGCCCTCGGGCTACGTTTTGTGGAGTTACGGCCAGTTTAATGAGAGGCTAAATACAGGCTTAATTTCCTATGATACATGCCCGCGGAAAATCGCGATTTTCCGAAAAAAGGACCCCGAACCCGATTCTGAGATAACCCACTGGGGACACTCCTAGTGACCTGATGGACGCACCCAAGAAGTTTCAGAGCCCTCGGGCTACGTTTTGTGGAGTTACGGCCAGTTTAATGAGAGGCTAAATACAGGCTTAATTTCCTACGAAAACATGCCCGCGGAAAATCGCGATTTTCCGAAAAAAGGACCCCGAACCCGATTCTGAGATAACCCACTGGGGACGCTCCTAGTGACCTGACGGACGCACCCAAGAAGTTTCAGAGCCCTCGGGCTACGTTTTGTGGAGTTACGGCCAGTTTAATGAGAGGCTAAATACAGGCTTGATATTCATGAAAACATGCCCGCGGAAAATCGCGATTTTCCGAAAAAAGGACCCCGAACCCGATTCTGAGATAACCCACTGGGGACGCTCCTAGTGACCTGACGGACGCACCCAAGAAGTTTCAGAGCCCTCGGGCTACGTTTTGTGGAGTTACGGCCAGTTTAATGAGAGGCTAAATACAGGCTTAATTTCCTACGAAAACATGCCCGCGGAAAATCGCGATTTTCCGAAAAAAGGACCCCGAACCCGATTCTGAGATAACCCACTGGGGACGCTCCTAGTGACCTGACGGACGCACCCTAGAAGTTTCAGAGCCCTCGGGCTACGTTTTGTGGAGTTACGGCCAGTTTAATGAGAGGCTAAATACAGGCTTAATTTCCTACGAAAACATGCCCGCGGAAAATCGCGATTTTTCGAAAAAAGGACCCCGAACCCGATTCTGAGATAACCCACTGGGGACGCTCCTAGTGACCTGACGGACGCACCCTAGAAGTTTCAGAGCCCTCGGGCTACGTTTTGTGGAGTTACAGCCAGTTTAATGAGAGGCTAAATACAGGCTTAATTTCCTATGAAAACATGCCCGCGGAAAATCGCGATTTTCCGAAAAAAGGACCCCGAACCCGATTCTGAGATAACCCACTGGGGACGCTCCTAGTGACCTGACGGACGCACCCAAGAAGTTTCAGAGCCCTCGGGCTACGTTTTGTGGAGTTACGGCCAGTTTAATGAGAGGCTAAATACAGGCTTAATTTCCTATTAAAACATGCCCGCGGAAAATCGCGATTTTCCGAAAAAAGGACCCCGAACCCGATTTTGAGATAACCCACTGGGGACGCTCCTAGTGACCTGACGGACGCACCCAAGAAGTTTCAGAGCCCTCGGGCTACGTTTTGTGGAGTTACGGCCAGTTTAATGAGAGGCTTAATACAGGCTTAATTTCCTACAAAAACATGCCCGCGGAAAATCGCGATTTTTCGAAAAAAGGACCCCGAACCCGATTCTGAGATAACCCACTGGGGACGCTCCTAGTGACCTGACGGACGCACCCTAGAAGTTTCAGAGCCCTCGGGCTACGTTTTGTGGAGTTACAGCCAGTTTAATGAGAGGCTAAATACAGGCTTAATTTCCTATTAAAACATGCCCGCGGAAAATCGCGATTTTCCGAAAAAAGGACCCCGAACCCGATTCTGAGATAACCCACTGGGGACGCTCCTAGTGACCTGACGGACGCACCCTAGAAGTTTCAGAGCCCTCGGGCTACGTTTTGTGGAGTTACGGCCAGTTTAATGAGAGGCAAAATACAGGCTTAATTTCCTATTAAAACATGCCCGCGGAAAATCGCGATTTTCCGAAAAAAGGACCCCAAACCCGATTCTGAGATAACCCACTGGGGACGCTCCTAGTGACCTGACGGACGCACCCTAGAAGTTTCAGAGCCCTCGGGCTACGTTTTGTGGAGTTACGGCCAGTTTAATGAGAGGCTAAATACAGGCTTAATTTCCTATTAAAACATGCCCGCGGAAAATCGCGATTTTCCGAAAAAAGGACCCCGAACCCGATTCTGAGATAACCCACTGGGGACGCTCCTAGTGACCTGACGGACGCACCCTAGAAGTTTCAGAGCCCTCGGGCTACGTTTTGTGGAGTTACGGCCAGTTTAATGAGAGGCTAAATACAGGCTTAATTTCCTACGAAAACATGCCCGCGGAAAATCGCGATTTTTCGAAAAAAGGACCCCGAACCCGATTCTGAGATAACCCACTGGGGACGCTCCTAGTGACCTGACGGACGCACCCTAGAAGTTTCAGAGCCCTCGGGCTACGTTTTGTGGAGTTACAGCCAGTTTAATGAGAGGCTAAATACAGGCTTAATTTCCTATGAAAACATGCCCGCGGAAAATCGCGATTTTCCGAAAAAAGGACCCCGAACCCGATTCTGAGATAACCCACTGGGGACGCTCCTAGTGACCTGACGGACGCACCCAAGAAGTTTCAGAGCCCTCGGGCTACGTTTTGTGGAGTTACGGCCAGTTTAATGAGAGGCTAAATACAGGCTTAATTTCCTATTAAAACATGCCCGCGGAAAATCGCGATTTTCCGAAAAAAGGACCCCGAACCCGATTCTGAGATAACCCACTGGGGACGCTCCTAGTGACCTGACGGACGCACCCTAGAAGTTTCAGAGCCCTCGGGCTACGTTTTGTGGAGTTACGGCCAGTTTAATGAGAGGCTAAATACAGGCTTAATTTCCTACGAAAACATGCCCGCGGAAAATCGCGATTTTCCGAAAAAAGGACCCCGAACCCGATTCTGAGATAACCCACTGGGGACGCTCCTAGTGACCTGACGGACGCACCCAAGAAGTTTCAGAGCCCTCGGGCTACGTTTTGTGGAGTTACGGCCAGTTTAATGAGAGGCTAAATACAGGCTTAATTTCCTATTAAAACATGCCCGCGGAAAATCGCGATTTTCCGAAAAAAGGACCCCGAACCCGATTCTGAGATAACCCACTGGGGACGCTCCTAGTGACCTGACGGACGCACCCTAGAAGTTTCAGAGCCCTCGGGCTACGTTTTGTGGAGTTACGGCCAGTTTAATGAGAGGCTAAATACAGGCTTAATTTCCTATTAAAACATGCCCGCGGAAAATCGCGATTTTCCGAAAAAGGACCCCGAACCCGATTTTGAGATAACCCACTGGGGACGCTCCTAGTGACCTGACGGACGCACCCTAGAAGTTTCAGAGCCCTCAGGCTCAATTTTGTGGAGTTACGGCCAGTTTAATGAGAGGCTAAATACAGGCTTAATTCTCTACGAAAATATGCCCGCGGAAAATCGCGATTTTCCGAAAAAAGGACCCCAAACCCGATTCTGAGATAACCCACTGGGGACGCTCCTAGTGACCTGACGGACGCACCCTAGAAGTTTCAGAGCCCTCGGGCTACGTTTTGTGGAGTTACGGCCAGTTTAATGAGAGGCTAAATACAGGCTTAATTTCCTATTAAAACATGCCCGCGGAAAATCGCGATTTTCCGAAAAAAGGACCCCGAACCCGATTCTGAGATAACCCACTGGGGACGCTCCTAGTGACCTGACGGACGCACCCAAGAAGTTTCAGAGCCCTCGGGCTACGTTTTGTGGAGTTACGGCCAGTTTAATGAGAGGCTTAATACAGGCTTAATTTCCTACGAAAACATGCCCGCGGAAAATCGCGATTTTTCGAAAAAAGGACCCCGAACCCGATTCTGAGATAACCCACTGGGGACGCTCCTAGTGACCTGACGGACGCACCCTAGAAGTTTCAGAGCCCTCGGGCTACGTTTTGTGGAGTTACAGCCAGTTTAATGAGAGGCTAAATACAGGCTTAATTTCCTATTAAAACATGCCCGCGGAAAATCGCGATTTTCCGAAAAAAGGACCCCGAACCCGATTCTGAGATAACCCACTGGGGACGCTCCTAGTGACCTGACGGACGCACCCTAGAAGTTTCAGAGCCCTCGGGCTACGTTTTGTGGAGTTACGGCCAGTTTAATGAGAGGCTAAATACAGGCTTAATTTCCTATTAAAACATGCCCGCGGAAAATCGCGATTTTCCGAAAAAAGGACCCCAAACCCGATTCTGAGATAACCCACTGGGGACGCTCCTAGTGACCTGACGGACGCACCCAAGAAGTTTCAGAGCCCTCGGGCTACGTTTTGTGGAGTTACGGCCAGTTTAATGAGAGGCTAAATACAGGCTTAATTTCCTATTAAAACATGCCCGCGGAAAATCGCGATTTTCCGAAAAAAGGACCCCGAACCCGATTCTGAGATAACCCACTGGGGACGCTCCTAGTGACCTGACGGACGCACCCTAGAAGTTTCAGAGCCCTCGGGCTACGTTTTGTGGAGTTACGGCCAGTTTAATGAGAGGCTAAATACAGGCTTAATTTCCTACGAAAACATGCCCGCGGAAAATCGCGATTTTTCGAAAAAAGGACCCCGAACCCGATTCTGAGATAACCCACTGGGGACGCTCCTAGTGACCTGACGGACGCACCCTAGAAGTTTCAGAGCCCTCGGGCTACGTTTTGTGGAGTTACAGCCAGTTTAATGAGAGGCTAAATACAGGCTTAATTTCCTATTAAAACATGCCCGCGGAAAATCGCGATTTTCCGAAAAAAGGACCCCGAACCCGATTCTGAGATAACCCACTGGGGACGCTCCTAGTGACCTGACGGACGCACCCTAGAAGTTTCAGAGCCCTCGGGCTACGTTTTGTGGAGTTACGGCCAGTTTAATGAGAGGCTAAATACAGGCTTAATTTCCTACGAAAACATGCCCGCGGAAAATCGCGATTTTCCGAAAAAAGGACCCCAAACCCGATTCTGAGATAACCCACTGGGGACGCTCCTAGTGACCTGACGGACGCACCCAAGAAGTTTCAGAGCCCTCGGGCTACGTTTTGTGGAGTTACGGCCAGTTTAATGAGAGGCTAAATACAGGCTTAATTTCCTATTAAAACATGCCCGCGGAAAATCGCGATTTTCCGAAAAAAGGACCCCGAACCCGATTTTGAGATAACCCACTGGGGACGCTCCTAGTGACCTGACGGACGCACCCTAGAAGTTTCAGAGCCCTCGGGCTACGTTTTGTGGAGTTACGGCCAGTTTAATGAGAGGCTAAATACAGGCTTAATTTCCTATTAAAACATGCCCGCGGAAAATCGCGATTTTCCGAAAAAAGGACCCCGAACCCGATTTTGAGATAACCCACTGGGGACGCTCCTAGTGACCTGACGGACGCACCCAAGAAGTTTCAGAGCCCTCGGGCAACGTTTTGTGGAGTTACGGCCAGTTTAATGAGAGGCTTAATACAGGCTTAATTTCCTACGAAAACATGCCCGCGGAAAATCGCGATTTTCCGAAAAAAGGACCCCGAACCCGATTTTGAGATAACCCACTGGGGACGCTCCTAGTGACCTGACGGACGCACCCTAGAAGTTTCAGAGCCCTCGGGCTACGTTTTGTGGAGTTACGGCCAGTTTAATGAGAGGCTAAATACAGGCTTAATTCTCTACGAAAATATGCCCGCGGAAAATCGCGATTTTCCGAAAAAAGGACCCCGAACCCGATTCTGAGATAACCCACTGGGGACGCTCCTAGTGACCTGACGGACGCACCCAAGAAGTTTCAGAGCCCTCGGGCTACGTTTTGTGGAGTTACGGCCAGTTTAATGAGAGGCTAAATACAGGCTTAATTTCCTATTAAAACATGCCTGCGGAAAATCGCGATTTTCCGAAAAAAGGACCCCGAACCCGATTCTGAGATAACCCACTGGGGACGCTCCTAGTGACCTGACGGACGCACCCTAGAAGTTTCAGAGCCCTCGGGCTACGTTTTGTGGAGTTACGGCCAGTTTAATGAGAGGCTAAATACAGGCTTAATTTCCTATTAAAACATGCCCGCGGAAAATCGCGATTTTCCGAAAAAAGGACCCTGAACCCGATTCTGAGATAACCCACTGGGGACGCTCCTAGTGACCTGACGGACGCACCCTAGAAGTTTCAGAGCCCTCGGGCTACGTTTTGTGGAGTTACGGCCAGTTTAATGAGAGGCTAAATACAGGCTTAATTTCCTATTAAAACATGCCCGCGGAAAATCACGATTTTCCGAAAAAAGGACCCCGAACCCGATTCTGAGATAACCCACTGGGGACGCTCCTAGTGACCTGACGGACGCACCCTAGAAGTTTCAGAGCCCTCGGGCTACGTTTTGTGGAGTTACGGCCAGTTTAATGAGAGGCTAAATACAGGCTTAATTTCCTATTAAAACATGCCCGCGGAAAATCGCGATTTTCCGAAAAAAGGACCCCGAACCCGATTCTGAGATAACCCACTGGGGACGCTCCTAGTGACCTGACGGACGCACCCTAGAAGTTTCAGAGCCCTCGGGCTACGTTTTGTGGAGTTACGGCCAGTTTAATGAGAGGCTAAATACAGGCTTAATTTCCTACGAAAACATGCCCGCGGAAAATCGCGATTTTTCGAAAAAAGGACCCCGAACCCGATTCTGAGATAACCCACTGGGGACGCTCCTAGTGACCTGACGGACGCACCCTAGAAGTTTCAGAGCCCTCGGGCTACGTTTTGTGGAGTTACAGCCAGTTTAATGAGAGGCTAAATACAGGCTTAATTTCCTATGAAAACATGCCCGCGGAAAATCGCGATTTTCCGAAAAAAGGACCCCGAACCCGATTCTGAGATAACCCACTGGGGACGCTCCTAGTGACCTGACGGACGCACCCAAGAAGTTTCAGAGCCCTCGGGCTACGTTTTGTGGAGTTACGGCCAGTTTAATGAGAGGCTAAATACAGGCTTAATTTCCTATTAAAACATGCCCGCGGAAAATCGCGATTTTCCGAAAAAAGGACCCCGAACCCGATTTTGAGATAACCCACTGGGGACGCTCCTAGTGACCTGACGGACGCACCCAAGAAGTTTCAGAGCCCTCGGGCTACGTTTTGTGGAGTTACGGCCAGTTTAATGAGAGGCTTAATACAGGCTTAATTTCCTACGAAAACATGCCCGCGGAAAATCGCGATTTTTCGAAAAAAGGACCCCGAACCCGATTCTGAGATAACCCACTGGGGACGCTCCTAGTGACCTGACGGACGCACCCTAGAAGTTTCAGAGCCCTCGGGCTACGTTTTGTGGAGTTACAGCCAGTTTAATGAGAGGCTAAATACAGGCTTAATTTCCTATTAAAACATGCCCGCGGAAAATCGCGATTTTCCGAAAAAAGGACCCCGAACCGGATTCTGAGATAACCCACTGGGGACGCTCCTAGTGACCTGACGGACGCACCCTAGAAGTTTCAGAGCCCTCGGGCTACGTTTTGTGGAGTTACGGCCAGTTTAATGAGAGGCTAAATACAGGCTTAATTTCCTACGAAAACATGCCCGCGGAAAATCGCGATTTTCCGAAAAAAGGACCCCGAACCCGATTCTGAGATAACCCACTGGGGACGCTCCTAGTGACCTGACGGACGCACCCAAGAAGTTTCAGAGCCCTCGGGCTACGTTTTGTGGAGTTACGGCCAGTTTAATGAGAGGCTAAATACAGGCTTAATTTCCTATGAAAACATGCCCGCTGAAAATCGCGATTTTCCGAAAAAAGGACCCCGAACCTGATTCTGAGATAACCCACTGGGGACGCTCCTAGTGACCTGACGGACGCACCCTAGAAGTTTCAGAGCCCTCGGGCTACGTTTTGTGGAGTTACGGCCAGTTTAATGAGAGGCTAAATACAGGCTTAATTTCCTATTAAAACATGCCCGCGGAAAATCGCGATTTTCCGAAAAAAGGACCCCGAACCCGATTTTGAGATAACCCACTGGGGACGCTCCTAGTGACCTGACGGACGCACCCTAGAAGTTTCAGAGCCCTCGGGCTACGTTTTGTGGAGTTACGGCCAGTTTAATGAGAGGCTAAATACAGGCTTAATTCTCTACGAAAATATGCCCGCGGAAAATCGCGATTTTCCGAAAAAAGGACCCCAAACCCGATTCTGAGATAACCCACTGGGGACGCTCCTAGTGACCTGACGGACGCACCCAAGAAGTTTCAGAGCCCTCGGGCTACGTTTTGTGGAGTTACGGCCAGTTTAATGAGAGGCTAAATACAGGCTTAATTTCCTATTAAAACATGCCCGCGGAAAATCGCGATTTTCCGAAAAAAGGACCCCAAACCCGATTCTGAGATAACCCACTGGGGACGCTCCTAGTGACCTGACGGACGCACCCAAGAAGTTTCAGAGCCCTCGGGCTACGTTTTGTGGAGTTACGGCCAGTTTAATGAGAGGCTAAATACAGGCTAAATTTCCTATGAAAACATGCCCGCGGAAAATCGCGATTTTTCGAAAAAAGGACCCCGAACCCGATTCTGAGATAACCCACTGGGGACGCTCCTAGTGACCTGACGGACGCACCCTAGAAGTTTCAGAGCCCTCGGGCTACGTTTTGTGGAGTTACAGCCAGTTTAATGAGAGGCTAAATACAGGCTTAATTTCCTATTAAAACATGCCCGCGGAAAATCGCGATTTTCCGAAAAAAGGACCCCGAACCCGATTCTGAGATAACCCACTGGGGACGCTCCTAGTGACCTGACGGACGCACCCTAGAAGTTTCAGAGCCCTCGGGCTACGTTTTGTGGAGTTACGGCCAGTTTAATGAGAGGCTAAATACAGGCTTAATTTCCTATTAAAACATGCCCGCGGAAAATCGCGATTTTCCGAAAAAAGGACCCCGAACCCGATTCTGAGATAACCCACTGGGGACGCTCCTAGTGACCTGACGGACGCACCCAAGAAGTTTCAGAGCCCTCGGGCTACGTTTTGTGGAGTTACGGCCAGTTTAATGAGAGGCTAAATACAGGCTTAATTTCCTACGAAAACATGCCCGCGGAAAATCGCGATTTTCCGAAAAAAGGACCCCGAACCCGATTCTGAGATAACCCACTGGGGACGCTCCTAGTGACCTGACGGACGCACCCAAGAAGTTTCAGAGCCCTCGGGCTACGTTTTGTGGAGTTACGGCCAGTTTAATGAGAGGCTAAATACAGGCTAAATTTCCTATGAAAACATGCCCGCGGAAAATCGCGATTTTCCGAAAAAAGGACCCCGAACCCAATTCTGAGATAACCCACTGGGGACGCTCCTAGTGACCTGACGGACGCACCCTAGAAGTTTCAGAGCCCTCGGGCTACGTTTTGTGGAGTTACGGCCAGTTTAATGAGAGGCTAAATACAGGCTTGATTTCCTATTAAAAACATGCCCGCGGAAAATCACGATTTTCCGAAAAAAGGACCCCGAACCCGATTCTGAGATAACCCACTGGGGACGCTCCTAGTGACCTGACGGACGCACCCTAGAAGTTTCAGAGCCCTCGGGCTACATTTTGTGGAGTTACGGCCAGTTTAATGAGAGGCTAAATACAGGCTTAATTTCCTACGAAAACATGCCCGCGGAAAATCGTGATTTTCCGAAAAAAGGACCCCGAACCCGATTCTGAGATAACCCACTGGGGACGCTCCTAGTGACCTGACGGACGCACCCAAGAAGTTTCAGAGCCCTCGGGCTACGTTTTGTGGAGTTACGGCCAGTTTAATGAGAGGCTAAATACAGGCTTAATTTCCTACGAAAACATGCCCGCGGAAAATCGCGATTTTCCGAAAAAAGGACCCCGAACCCGATTCTGAGATAACCCACTGGGGACGCTCCTAGTGACCTGACGGACGCACCCTAGAAGTTTCAGAGCCCTCGGGCTACGTTTTGTGGAGTTACAGCCAGTTTAATGAGAGGCTAAATATAGGCTTAATTTCCTATTAAAACATGCCCGCAGAAAATCGCGATTTTCCGAAAAAAGGACCCCAAACCCGATTCTGAGATAACCCACTGGGGATGCTCCTAGTGACCTGACGGACACACCCTAGAAGATTCAGAGCCCTCGGGCTACGTTTTGTGGAGTTACGGCCAGTTTAATGAGAGGCTAAATACAGGCTTAATTTCCTATGATACATGCCCGCGGAAAATCGCGATTTTCCGAAAAAAGGACCCCGAACCCGATTCTGAGATAACCCACTGGGGACACTCCTAGTGACCTGATGGACGCACCCAAGAAGTTTCAGAGCCCTCGGGCTACGTTTTGTGGAGTTACGGCCAGTTTAATGAGAGGCTAAATACAGGCTTAATTTCCTACGAAAACATGCCCGCGGAAAATCGCGATTTTCCGAAAAAAGGACCCCGAACCCGATTCTGAGATAACCCACTGGGGACGCTCCTAGTGACCTGACGGACGCACCCAAGAAGTTTCAGAGCCCTCGGGCTACGTTTTGTGGAGTTACGGCCAGTTTAATGAGAGGCTAAATACAGGCTTAATTTCCTATGAAAACATGCCCGCGGAAAATCGCGATTTTCCGAAAAAAGGACCCCGAACCCGATTCTGAGATAACCCACTGGGGACGCTCCTAGTGACCTGACGGACGCACCCTAGAAGTTTCAGAGCCCTCGGGCGACGTTTTGTGGAGTTACAGCCAGTTTAATGAGAGGCTAAATATAGGCTTAATTTCCTATTAAAACATGCCCGCGGAAAATCGCGATTTTCCGAAAAAAGGACCCCGAACCCAATTCTGAGATAACCCACTGGGGACGCTCCTGGTGACCTGACGGACGCACCCAAGAAGTTTCAGAGCCCTCGGGCTACGTTTTGTGGAGTTACGGCCAGTTTAATGAGAGGCTAAATACAGGCTTAATTTCCTACGAAAACATGCCCGCGGAAATTCGTGATTTTCCGAAAAAAGGACCCCGAACCCGATTCTGAGATAACCCACTGGGGACGCTCCTAGTGACCTGACGGACGCACCCAAGAAGTTTCAGAGCCCTCGGGCTACGTTTTGTGGAGTTACGGCCAGTTTAATGAGAGGCTAAATACAGGCTTAATTTCCTACGAAAACATGCCCGCGGAAAATCGCGATTTTCCGAAAAAAGGACCCCAAACCCGATTCTGAGATAACCCACTGGGGACGCTACTAGTGACCTGACGGACGCACCCTAGAAGTTTCAGAGCCCTCAGGCTACGTTTTGTGGAGTTACAGCCAGTTTAATGAGAGGCTAAATATAGGCTTAATTTCCTATTAAAACATGCCCGCGGAAAATCGCGATTTTCCGAAAAAAGGACCCCGAACCCGATTCTGAGATAACCCACTGGGGACGCTCCTAGTGACCTGACGGACGCACCCAAGAAGTTTCAGGGCCCTCGGGCTACGTTTTGTGGAGTTACAGCCAGTTTAATGAGAGGCTAAATACAGGCTTAATTTCCTACGAAAACATGCCCGCGGAAAATCGAGATTTTAAGAAAAAAGGACCCCGAACCCGATTCTGAGATAACCCACTGGGGACGCTCCTAGTGACCTGACGGACGCACCCAAGAAGTTTCAGAGCCCTCGGGCTACGTTTTGTGGAGTTATGGCCAGTTTAATGAGAGGCTAAATACAGGCTTAATTTCCTATTAAAACATGCCCGCAGAAAATCGCGATTTTCCGAAAAAAGGACCCCGAACCCGATTCTGAGATAACCCACTGGGGACGCTCCTAGTGACCTGACGGACGCACCCTAGAAGTTTCAGAGCCCTCGGGCTACGTTTTGTGGAGTTAGGGCCAGTTTAATGAGAGGCTAAATACAGGCTTAATTTCCTATTAAAACATGCCCGCGGAAAATCGCGATTTTCCGAAAAAAGGACCCCGAACCCGATTCTGAGATAACCCACTGGGGACGCTCCTAGTGACCTGACGGACGCACCCTAGAAGTTTCAGAGCCCTCGGGCTACATTTTGTGGAGTTACAGCCAGTTTAATGAGAGGCTAAATACAGGCTTAATTTCCTATTAAAACATGCCCGCGGAAAATCGCAATTTTCCGAAAAAAGGACCCCAAACCCGATTCTGAGATAACCCACTGGGGACGCTCCTAGTGACCTGACGGACGCACCCAAGAAGTTTCAGAGCCCTCGGGCTACGTTTTGTGGAGTTACGGCCAGTTTAATGAGAGGCTAAATACAGGCTTAATTTCCTACAAAAACATGCCCGCGGAAAATCGCGATTTTCCGACAAAAGGACCCCGAACCCGATTCTGAGATAACCCACTGGGGACGCTCCTAGTGACCTGACGGACGCACCCTAGAAGTTTCAGAGCCCTCGGGCTACGTTTTGTGGAGTTACGGCCAGTTTAATGAGTGGCTAAATACAGGCTTAATTTCCTATTAAAACATGCCCGCGGAAAATCGCGATTTTCCGAAAAAAGGACCCCGAACCCGATTTTGAGATAACCCACTGGGGACGCTCCTAGTGACCTGACGGACGCACCCAAGAAGTTTCAGAGCCCTCGGGCTACGTTTTGTGGAGTTAGGGCCAGTTTAATGAGAGGCTTAATTCAGGCTTAATTTCCTACGAAAACATGCCCGCGGAAAATAGCGATTTTCCGAAAAAAGGACCCCGAACCCGATTCTGAGATAACCCACTGGGGACGCTCCTAGTGACCTGACGGACGCACCCTAGAAGTTTCAGAGCCCTCGGGCTACGTTTTGTGGAGTTACGGCCAGTTTAATGAGAGGCTAAATACAGGCTTAATTTCCTACGAAAACATGCCCGCAGAAATTCGTGATTTTCCGAAAAAAGGACCCCGAACCCAATTCTGAGATAACCCACTGGGGACGCTCCTAGTGACCTGACGGACGCACCCAAGAAGTTTCAGAGCCCTCGGGCTACGTTTTGTGGAGTTACGGCCAGTTTAATGAGAGGCTAAATACAGGCTTGATTTCCTATGAAAACATGCCCGCGGAAAATCGCGATTTTCCGAAAAAAGGACCCCGAACCCGATTCTGAGATAACCCACTGGGGACGCGCCTAGTGACCTGACGGACGCACCCAAGAAGTTTCAGAGCCCTCGGGCTACGTTTTGTGGAGTTACGGCCAGTTTAATGAGAGGCTAAATACAGGCTTAATTTCCTACGAAAACATGCCCGCGGAAAATCGCGATTTTCCGAAAAAAGGACCCCGAACCCGATTCTGAGATAACCCACTGGGGACACTCTTAGTGACCTGACGGACGCACCCAAGAAGTTTCAGAGCCCTCGGGCTACGTTTTGTGGAGTTACGGCCAGTTTAATGAGAGGCTAAATACAGGCTTAATTTCCTATTAAAACATGCCCGCGGAAAATCGCGATTTTCCGAAAAAAGGACCCCGAACCCGATTCTGAGATAACCCACTGGGGACGCTCCTAGTGACCTGACGGACGCACCCAAGAAGTTTCAGAGCCCTCGGGCTACGTTTTGTGGAGTTACGGCCAGTTTAATGAGAGGCTAAATACAGGCTTAATTTCCTACGAAAACATGCCCGCGGAAAATCGCGATTTTCCGAAAAAAGGACCCCGAACCCGATTCTGAGATAACCCACTGGGGACGCTCCTAGTGACCTGACGGACGCACCCAAGAAGTTTCAGAGCCCTCGGGCTACGTTTTGTGGAGTTACGGCCAGTTTAATGAGAGGCTAAATACAGGCTAAATTTCCTATGAAAACATGCCCGCGGAAAATCGCGATTTTCCGAAAAAAGGACCCCGAACCCAATTCTGAGATAACCCACTGGGGACGCTCCTAGTGACCTGACGGACGCACCCTAGAAGTTTCAGAGCCCTCGGGCTACGTTTTGTGGAGTTACGGCCAGTTTAATGAGAGGCTAAATACAGGCTTGATTTCCTATTAAAAACATGCCCGCGGAAAATCACGATTTTCCGAAAAAAGGACCCCGAACCCGATTCTGAGATAACCCACTGGGGACGCTCCTAGTGACCTGACGGACGCACCCTAGAAGTTTCAGAGCCCTCGGGCTACGTTTTGTGGAGTTACGGCCAGTTTAATGAGAGGCTAAATACAGGCTAAATTTCCTATGAAAACATGCCCGCGGAAAATCGCGATTTTCCGAAAAAAGGACCCCGAACCCAATTCTGAGATAACCCACTGGGGACGCTCCTAGTGACCTGACGGACGCACCCTAGAAGATTCAGAGCCCTCGGGCTACGTTTTGTGGAGTTACGGCCAGTTTAATGAGAGGCTAAATACAGGCTTAATTTCCTATGATACATGCCCGCGGAAAATCGCGATTTTCCGAAAAAAGGACCCCGAACCCGATTCTGAGATAACCCACTGGGGACACTCCTAGTGACCTGATGGACGCACCCAAGAAGTTTCAGAGCCCTCGGGCTACGTTTTGTGGAGTTACGGCCAGTTTAATGAGAGGCTAAATACAGGCTTAATTTCCTACGAAAACATGCCCGCGGAAAATCGCGATTTTCCGAAAAAAGGACCCCGAACCCGATTCTGAGATAACCCACTGGGGACGCTCCTAGTGACCTGACGGACGCACCCAAGAAGTTTCAGAGCCCTCGGGCTACGTTTTGTGGAGTTACGGCCAGTTTAATGAGAGGCTAAATACAGGCTTGATATTCATGAAAACATGCCCGCGGAAAATCGCGATTTTCCGAAAAAAGGACCCCGAACCCGATTCTGAGATAACCCACTGGGGACGCTCCTAGTGACCTGACGGACGCACCCAAGAAGTTTCAGAGCCCTCGGGCTACGTTTTGTGGAGTTACGGCCAGTTTAATGAGAGGCTAAATACAGGCTTAATTTCCTACGAAAACATGCCCGCGGAAAATCGCGATTTTCCGAAAAAAGGACCCCGAACCCGATTCTGAGATAACCCACTGGGGACGCTCCTAGTGACCTGACGGACGCACCCTAGAAGTTTCAGAGCCCTCAGGCTACGTTTTGTGGAGTTACAGCCAGTTTAATGAGAGGCTAAATATAGGCTTAATTTCCTATTAAAACATGCCCGCGGAAAATCGCGATTTTCCGAAAAAAGGACCCCGAACCCGATTCTGAGATAACCCACTGGGGACGCTCCTAGTGACCTGACGGACGCACCCAAGAAGTTTCAGGGCCCTCGGGCTACGTTTTGTGGAGTTACGGCCAGTTTAATGAGAGGCTAAATACAGGCTTAATTTCCTACGAAAACATGCCCGCGGAAAATCGAGATTTTAAGAAAAAAGGACCCCGAACCCGATTCTGAGATAACCCACTGGGGACGCTCCTAGTGACCTGACGGACGCACCCAAGAAGTTTCAGAGCCCTCGGGCTACGTTTTGTGGAGTTATGGCCAGTTTAATGAGAGGCTAAATACAGGCTTAATTTCCTATTAAAACATGCCCGCAGAAAATCGCGATTTTCCGAAAAAAGGACCCCGAACCCGATTCTGAGATAACCCACTGGGGACGCTCCTAGTGACCTGACGGACGCACCCTAGAAGTTTCAGAGCCCTCGGGCTACGTTTTGTGGAGTTAGGGCCAGTTTAATGAGAGGCTAAATACAGGCTTAATTTCCTATTAAAACATGCCCGCGGAAAATCGCGATTTTCCGAAAAAAGGACCCCGAACCCGATTCTGAGATAACCCACTGGGGACGCTCCTAGTGACCTGACGGACGCACCCTAGAAGTTTCAGAGCCCTCGGGCTACATTTTGTGGAGTTACAGCCAGTTTAATGAGAGGCTAAATACAGGCTTAATTTCCTATTAAAACATGCCCGCGGAAAATCGCAATTTTCCGAAAAAAGGACCCCAAACCCGATTCTGAGATAACCCACTGGGGACGCTCCTAGTGACCTGACGGACGCACCCAAGAAGTTTCAGAGCCCTCGGGCTACGTTTTGTGGAGTTACGGCCAGTTTAATGAGAGGCTAAATACAGGCTTAATTTCCTACAAAAACATGCCCGCGGAAAATCGCGATTTTCCGACAAAAGGACCCCGAACCCGATTCTGAGATAACCCACTGGGGACGCTCCTAGTGACCTGACGGACGCACCCTAGAAGTTTCAGAGCCCTCGGGCTACGTTTTGTGGAGTTACGGCCAGTTTAATGAGTGGCTAAATACAGGCTTAATTACCTATTAAAACATGCCCGCGGAAAATCGCGATTTTCCGAAAAAAGGACCCCGAACCCGATTTTGAGATAACCCACTGGGGACGCTCCTAGTGACCTGACGGACGCACCCAAGAAGTTTCAGAGCCCTCGGGCTACGTTTTGTGGAGTTAGGGCCAGTTTAATGAGAGGCTTAATTCAGGCTTAATTTCCTACGAAAACATGCCCGCGGAAAATAGCGATTTTCCGAAAAAAGGACCCCGAACCCGATTCTGAGATAACCCACTGGGGACGCTCCTAGTGACCTGACGGACGCACCCTAGAAGTTTCAGAGCCCTCGGGCTACGTTTTGTGGAGTTACAGCCAGTTTAATGAGAGGCTAAATACAGGCTTAATTTCCTATTAAAACATGCCCGCGGAAAATCGCGATTTTCCGAAAAAAGGACCCCGAACCCGATTCTGAGATAACGAACTGGGGACGCTCCTAGTGACCTGACGGACGCACCCAAGAAGTTTCAGAGCCCTCGGGCTACGTTTTGTGGAGTTACGGCCAGTTTAATGAGAGGCTAAATACAGGCTTAATTTCCTACAAAAACATGCCCGCGGAAAATCGCGATATTCCGAAAAAAGGACCCCGAACCCGATTCTGAGATAACCCACTGGGGACGCTCCTAGTGACCTGACGGACGGACCCTAGAAGTTTCAGAGCCCTCGGGCTACGTTTTGTGGAGTTACGGCCAGTTTAATGAGAGGCTAAATACAGGCTTAATTTCCTACGAAAACATGCCCGCGGAAAATCGCGATATTCCGAAAAAAGGACCCCGAACCCGATTCTGAGATAACCCACTGGGGACGCTCCTAGTGACCTGACGGACGCACCCAAGAAGTTTCAGAGCCCTCGGGCTACGTTTTGTGGAGTTACGGCCAGTTTAATGAGAGGCTAAATACAGGCTTAATTTCCTATGAAAACATGCCCGCGGAAAATCGCGATTTTCCGAAAAAAGGACCCCGAACCCGATTCTGAGATAACCCACTGGGGGACGCTCCTAGTGACCTGACGGACGCACCCAAGAAGTTTCAGAGCCCTCGGGCTACGTTTTGTGGAGTTACGGCCAGTTTAATGAGAGGCTTAATACAGGCTTAATTTCCTACGAAAACATGCCCGCGGAAAATCGCGATTTTTCGAAAAAAGGACCCCGAACCCCATTCTGAGATAACCCACTGGGGACGCTCCTAGTGACCTGACGGACGCACCCTAGAAGTTTCAGAGCCCTCGGGCTACGTTTTGTGGAGTTACAGCCAGTTTAATGAGAGGCTAAATACAGGCTTAATTTCCTATGAAAACATGCCCGCGGAAAATCGCGATTTTCCGAAAAAAGGACCCCGAACCCGATTCTGAGATAACCCACTGGGGACGCTCCTAGTGACCTGACGGACGCACCCAAGAAGTTTCAGAGCCCTCGGGCTACGTTTTGTGGAGTTACGGCCAGTTTAATGAGAGGCTAAATACAGGCTTAATTTCCTATTAAAACATGCCCGCGGAAAATCGCGATTTTCCGAAAAAAGGACCCCGAACCCGATTATGAGATAACCCACTGGGGACGCTCCTAGTGACCTGACGGACGCACCCAAGAAGTTTCAGAGCCCTCGGGCTACGTTTTGTGGAGTTACGGCCAGTTTAATGAGAGGCTTAATACAGGCTTAATTTCCTACGAAAACATGCCCGCGGAAAATCGCGATTTTTCGAAAAAAGGACCCCGAACCCCATTCTGAGATAACCCACTGGGGACGCTCCTAGTGACCTGACGGACGCACCCTAGAAGTTTCAGAGCCCTCGGGCTACGTTTTGTGGAGTTACAGCCAGTTTAATGAGAGGCTAAATACAGGCTTAATTTCCTATGAAAACATGCCCGCGGAAAATCGCGATTTTCCGAAAAAAGGACCCCGAACCCGATTCTGAGATAACCCACTGGGGACGCTCCTAGTGACCTGACGGACGCACCCAAGAAGTTTCAGAGCCCTCGGGCTACGTTTTGTGGAGTTACGGCCAGTTTAATGAGAGGCTAAATACAGGCTTAATTTCCTATTAAAACATGCCCGCGGAAAATCGCGATTTTCCGAAAAAAGGACCCCGAACCCGATTATGAGATAACCCACTGGGGACGCTCCTAGTGACCTGACGGACGCACCCAAGAAGTTTCAGAGCCCTCGGGCTACGTTTTGTGGAGTTACGGCCAGTTTAATGAGAGGCTTAATACAGGCTTAATTTCCTACGAAAACATGCCCGCGGAAAATCGCGATTTTTCGAAAAAAGGACCCCGAACCCGATTCTGAGATAACCCACTGGGGACGCTCCTAGTGACCTGACGGACGCACCCTAGAAGTTTCAGAGCCCTCGGGCTACGTTTTGTGGAGTTACAGCCAGTTTAATGAGAGGCTAAATACAGGCTTAATTTCCTATTAAAACATGCCCGCGGAAAATCGCGATTTTCCGAAAAAAGGACCCCGAACCCGATTCTGAGATAACCCACTGGGGACGCTCCTAGTGACCTGACGGACGCACCCTAGAAGTTTCAGAGCCCTCGGGCTACATTTTGTGGAGTTACAGCCAGTTTAATGAGAGGCTAAATACAGGCTTAATTTCCTACGAAAACATGCCCGCGGAAAATCGCGATTTTCCGAAAAAAGGACCCCGAACCCGATTCTGAGATAACCCACTGGGGACGCTCCTAGTGACCTGACGGACGCACCCAAGAAGTTTCAGAGCCCTCGGGCTACGTTTTGTGGAGTTACGGCCAGTTTAATGAGAGGCTAAATACAGGCTTAATTTCCTATTAAAACATGCCCGCGGAAAATCGCGATTTTCCGAAAAAAGGACCCCGAACCCGATTATGAGATAACCCACTGGGGACGCTCCTAGTGACCTGACGGACGCACCCAAGAAGTTTCAGAGCCCTCGGGCTACGTTTTGTGGAGTTACGGCCAGTTTAATGAGAGGCTAAATACAGGCTTAATTTCCTACGAAAACATGCCCGCGGAAAATCGCGATTTTCCGAAAAAAGGACCCCGAACCCGATTCTGAGATAACCCACTGGGGACGCTCCTAGTGACCTGACGGACGCACCCTAGAAGTTTCAGAGCCCTCGGGCTACGTTTTGTGGAGTTACGGCCAGTTTAATGAGAGGCTAAGTACAGGCTTAATTTCCTACGAAAACATGCCCGCGGAAAATCGCGATTTTCCGAAAAAAGGACCCCGAACCCGATTCTGAGATAACCCACTGGGGACGCTCCTAGTGACCTGACGGACGCACCCTAGAAGTTTCAGAGCCCTCGGGCTACGTTTTGTGGAGTTACGGCCAGTTTAATGAGAGGCTAAATACAGGCTTAATTTCCTATGAAAACATGCCCGCGGAAAATCGCGATTTTCCGAAAAAAGGACCCCGAACCCGATTATGAGATAACCCACTGGGGACGCTCCTAGTGACCTGACGGACGCACCCAAGAAGTTTCAGAGCCCTCGGGCTACGTTTTGTGGAGTTACGGCCAGTTTAATGAGAGGCTAAATACAGGCTTAATTTCCTATTAAAACATGCCCGCGGAAAATCGCGATTTTCCGAAAAAAGGACCCCGAACCCGATTCTGAGATAACCCACTGGGGACGCTCCTAGTGACCTGACGGACGCACCCTAGAAGTTTCAGAGCCCTCGGGCTACGTTTTGTGGAGTTACGGCCAGTTTAATGAGAGGCTAAATACAGGCTTAATTTCCTACGAAAACATGCCCGCGGAAAATCGCGATTTTTCGAAAAAAGGACCCCGAACCCGATTCTGAGATAACCCACTGGGGACGCTCCTAGTGACCTGACGGACGCACCCTAGAAGTTTCAGAGCCCTCGGGCTACGTTTTGTGGAGTTACAGCCAGTTTAATGAGAGGCTAAATACAGGCTTAATTTCCTATGAAAACATGCCCGCGGAAAATCGCGATTTTCCGAAAAAAGGACCCCGAACCCGATTCTGAGATAACCCACTGGGGACGCTCCTAGTGACCTGACGGACGCACCCAAGAAGTTTCAGAGCCCTCGGGCTACGTTTTGTGGAGTTACGGCCAGTTTAATGAGAGGCTAAATACAGGCTTAATTTCCTATTAAAACATGCCCGCGGAAAATCGCGATTTTCCGAAAAAAGGACCCCGAACCCGATTTTGAGATAACCCACTGGGGACGCTCCTAGTGACCTGACGGACGCACCCAAGAAGTTTCAGAGCCCTCGGGCTACGTTTTGTGGAGTTACGGCCAGTTTAATGAGAGGCTTAATACAGGCTTAATTTCCTACAAAAACATGCCCGCGGAAAATCGCGATTTTTCGAAAAAAGGACCCCGAACCCGATTCTGAGATAACCCACTGGGGACGCTCCTAGTGACCTGACGGACGCACCCTAGAAGTTTCAGAGCCCTCGGGCTACGTTTTGTGGAGTTACAGCCAGTTTAATGAGAGGCTAAATACAGGCTTAATTTCCTATTAAAACATGCCCGCGGAAAATCGCGATTTTCCGAAAAAAGGACCCCGAACCCGATTCTGAGATAACCCACTGGGGACGCTCCTAGTGACCTGACGGACGCACCCTAGAAGTTTCAGAGCCCTCGGGCTACGTTTTGTGGAGTTACGGCCAGTTTAATGAGAGGCAAAATACAGGCTTAATTTCCTATTAAAACATGCCCGCGGAAAATCGCGATTTTCCGAAAAAAGGACCCCAAACCCGATTCTGAGATAACCCACTGGGGACGCTCCTAGTGACCTGACGGACGCACCCTAGAAGTTTCAGAGCCCTCGGGCTACGTTTTGTGGAGTTACGGCCAGTTTAATGAGAGGCTAAATACAGGCTTAATTTCCTATTAAAACATGCCCGCGGAAAATCGCGATTTTCCGAAAAAAGGACCCCGAACCCGATTCTGAGATAACCCACTGGGGACGCTCCTAGTGACCTGACGGACGCACCCTAGAAGTTTCAGAGCCCTCGGGCTACGTTTTGTGGAGTTACGGCCAGTTTAATGAGAGGCTAAATACAGGCTTAATTTCCTACGAAAACATGCCCGCGGAAAATCGCGATTTTTCGAAAAAAGGACCCCGAACCCGATTCTGAGATAACCCACTGGGGACGCTCCTAGTGACCTGACGGACGCACCCTAGAAGTTTCAGAGCCCTCGGGCTACGTTTTGTGGAGTTACAGCCAGTTTAATGAGAGGCTAAATACAGGCTTAATTTCCTATGAAAACATGCCCGCGGAAAATCGCGATTTTCCGAAAAAAGGACCCCGAACCCGATTCTGAGATAACCCACTGGGGACGCTCCTAGTGACCTGACGGACGCACCCAAGAAGTTTCAGAGCCCTCGGGCTACGTTTTGTGGAGTTACGGCCAGTTTAATGAGAGGCTTAATACAGGCTTAATTTCCTACGAAAACATGCCCGCGGAAAATCGCGATTTTCCGAAAAAAGGACCCCGAACCCGATTCTGAGATAACCCACTGGGGACGCTCCTAGTGACCTGACGGACGCACCCTAGAAGTTTCAGAGCCCTCGGGCTACGTTTTGTGGAGTTACGGCCAGTTTAATGAGAGGCTAAATACAGGCTTAATTTCCTATTAAAACATGCCCGCGGAAAATCGCGATTTTCCGAAAAAAGGACCCCGAACCCGATTCTGAGATAACCCACTGGGGACGCTCCTAGTGACCTGACGGACGCACCCTAGAAGTTTCAGAGCCCTCGGGCTACGTTTTGTGGAGTTACGGCCAGTTTAATGAGAGGCTAAATACAGGCTTAATTTCCTATTAAAACATGCCCGCGGAAAATCGCGATTTTCCGAAAAAAGGACCCCAAACCCGATTCTGAGATAACCCACTGGGGACGCTCCTAGTGACCTGACGGACGCACCCAAGAAGTTTCAGAGCCCTCGGGCTACGTTTTGTGGAGTTACGGCCAGTTTAATGAGAGGCTAAATACAGGCTTAATTTCCTATTAAAACATGCCCGCGGAAAATCGCGATTTTCCGAAAAAAGGACCCCGAACCCGATTCTGAGATAACCCACTGGGGACGCTCCTAGTGACCTGACGGACGCACCCTAGAAGTTTCAGAGCCCTCGGGCTACGTTTTGTGGAGTTACGGCCAGTTTAATGAGAGGCTAAATACAGGCTTAATTTCCTACGAAAACATGCCCGCGGAAAATCGCGATTTTTCGAAAAAAGGACCCCGAACCCGATTCTGAGATAACCCACTGGGGACGCTCCTAGTGACCTGACGGACGCACCCTAGAAGTTTCAGAGCCCTCGGGCTACGTTTTGTGGAGTTACAGCCAGTTTAATGAGAGGCTAAATACAGGCTTAATTTCCTATTAAAACATGCCCGCGGAAAATCGCGATTTTCCGAAAAAAGGACCCCGAACCCGATTCTGAGATAACCCACTGGGGACGCTCCTAGTGACCTGACGGACGCACCCTAGAAGTTTCAGAGCCCTCGGGCTACGTTTTGTGGAGTTACGGCCAGTTTAATGAGAGGCTAAATACAGGCTTAATTTCCTACGAAAACATGCCCGCGGAAAATCGCGATTTTCCGAAAAAAGGACCCCAAACCCGATTCTGAGATAACCCACTGGGGACGCTCCTAGTGACCTGACGGACGCACCCAAGAAGTTTCAGAGCCCTCGGGCTACGTTTTGTGGAGTTACGGCCAGTTTAATGAGAGGCTAAATACAGGCTTAATTTCCTATTAAAACATGCCCGCGGAAAATCGCGATTTTCCGAAAAAAGGACCCCGAACCCGATTTTGAGATAACCCACTGGGGACGCTCCTAGTGACCTGACGGACGCACCCTAGAAGTTTCAGAGCCCTCGGGCTACGTTTTGTGGAGTTACGGCCAGTTTAATGAGAGGCTAAATACAGGCTTAATTTCCTATTAAAACATGCCCGCGGAAAATCGCGATTTTCCGAAAAAAGGACCCCGAACCCGATTTTGAGATAACCCACTGGGGACGCTCCTAGTGACCTGACGGACGCACCCAAGAAGTTTCAGAGCCCTCGGGCAACGTTTTGTGGAGTTACGGCCAGTTTAATGAGAGGCTTAATACAGGCTTAATTTCCTACGAAAACATGCCCGCGGAAAATCGCGATTTTCCGAAAAAAGGACCCCGAACCCGATTTTGAGATAACCCACTGGGGACGCTCCTAGTGACCTGACGGACGCACCCTAGAAGTTTCAGAGCCCTCGGGCTACGTTTTGTGGAGTTACGGCCAGTTTAATGAGAGGCTAAATACAGGCTTAATTCTCTACGAAAATATGCCCGCGGAAAATCGCGATTTTCCGAAAAAAGGACCCCGAACCCGATTCTGAGATAACCCACTGGGGACGCTCCTAGTGACCTGACGGACGCACCCAAGAAGTTTCAGAGCCCTCGGGCTACGTTTTGTGGAGTTACGGCCAGTTTAATGAGAGGCTAAATACAGGCTTAATTTCCTATTAAAACATGCCTGCGGAAAATCGCGATTTTCCGAAAAAAGGACCCCGAACCCGATTCTGAGATAACCCACTGGGGACGCTCCTAGTGACCTGACGGACGCACCCTAGAAGTTTCAGAGCCCTCGGGCTACGTTTTGTGGAGTTACGGCCAGTTTAATGAGAGGCTAAATACAGGCTTAATTTCCTATTAAAACATGCCCGCGGAAAATCGCGATTTTCCGAAAAAAGGACCCTGAACCCGATTCTGAGATAACCCACTGGGGACGCTCCTAGTGACCTGACGGACGCACCCTAGAAGTTTCAGAGCCCTCGGGCTACGTTTTGTGGAGTTACGGCCAGTTTAATGAGAGGCTAAATACAGGCTTAATTTCCTATTAAAACATGCCCGCGGAAAATCACGATTTTCCGAAAAAAGGACCCCGAACCCGATTCTGAGATAACCCACTGGGGACGCTCCTAGTGACCTGACGGACGCACCCTAGAAGTTTCAGAGCCCTCGGGCTACGTTTTGTGGAGTTACGGCCAGTTTAATGAGAGGCTAAATACAGGCTTAATTTCCTATTAAAACATGCCCGCGGAAAATCGCGATTTTCCGAAAAAAGGACCCCGAACCCGATTCTGAGATAACCCACTGGGGACGCTCCTAGTGACCTGACGGACGCACCCTAGAAGTTTCAGAGCCCTCGGGCTACGTTTTGTGGAGTTACGGCCAGTTTAATGAGAGGCTAAATACAGGCTTAATTTCCTACGAAAACATGCCCGCGGAAAATCGCGATTTTTCGAAAAAAGGACCCCGAACCCGATTCTGAGATAACCCACTGGGGACGCTCCTAGTGACCTGACGGACGCACCCTAGAAGTTTCAGAGCCCTCGGGCTACGTTTTGTGGAGTTACAGCCAGTTTAATGAGAGGCTAAATACAGGCTTAATTTCCTATGAAAACATGCCCGCGGAAAATCGCGATTTTCCGAAAAAAGGACCCCGAACCCGATTCTGAGATAACCCACTGGGGACGCTCCTAGTGACCTGACGGACGCACCCAAGAAGTTTCAGAGCCCTCGGGCTACGTTTTGTGGAGTTACGGCCAGTTTAATGAGAGGCTAAATACAGGCTTAATTTCCTATTAAAACATGCCCGCGGAAAATCGCGATTTTCCGAAAAAAGGACCCCGAACCCGATTTTGAGATAACCCACTGGGGACGCTCCTAGTGACCTGACGGACGCACCCAAGAAGTTTCAGAGCCCTCGGGCTACGTTTTGTGGAGTTACGGCCAGTTTAATGAGAGGCTTAATACAGGCTTAATTTCCTACGAAAACATGCCCGCGGAAAATCGCGATTTTTCGAAAAAAGGACCCCGAACCCGATTCTGAGATAACCCACTGGGGACGCTCCTAGTGACCTGACGGACGCACCCTAGAAGTTTCAGAGCCCTCGGGCTACGTTTTGTGGAGTTACAGCCAGTTTAATGAGAGGCTAAATACAGGCTTAATTTCCTATTAAAACATGCCCGCGGAAAATCGCGATTTTCCGAAAAAAGGACCCCGAACCGGATTCTGAGATAACCCACTGGGGACGCTCCTAGTGACCTGACGGACGCACCCTAGAAGTTTCAGAGCCCTCGGGCTACGTTTTGTGGAGTTACGGCCAGTTTAATGAGAGGCTAAATACAGGCTTAATTTCCTACGAAAACATGCCCGCGGAAAATCGCGATTTTCCGAAAAAAGGACCCCGAACCCGATTCTGAGATAACCCACTGGGGACGCTCCTAGTGACCTGACGGACGCACCCAAGAAGTTTCAGAGCCCTCGGGCTACGTTTTGTGGAGTTACGGCCAGTTTAATGAGAGGCTAAATACAGGCTTAATTTCCTATGAAAACATGCCCGCTGAAAATCGCGATTTTCCGAAAAAAGGACCCCGAACCTGATTCTGAGATAACCCACTGGGGACGCTCCTAGTGACCTGACGGACGCACCCTAGAAGTTTCAGAGCCCTCGGGCTACGTTTTGTGGAGTTACGGCCAGTTTAATGAGAGGCTAAATACAGGCTTAATTTCCTATTAAAACATGCCCGCGGAAAATCGCGATTTTCCGAAAAAAGGACCCCGAACCCGATTTTGAGATAACCCACTGGGGACGCTCCTAGTGACCTGACGGACGCACCCTAGAAGTTTCAGAGCCCTCGGGCTACGTTTTGTGGAGTTACGGCCAGTTTAATGAGAGGCTAAATACAGGCTTAATTCTCTACGAAAATATGCCCGCGGAAAATCGCGATTTTCCGAAAAAAGGACCCCAAACCCGATTCTGAGATAACCCACTGGGGACGCTCCTAGTGACCTGACGGACGCACCCAAGAAGTTTCAGAGCCCTCGGGCTACGTTTTGTGGAGTTACGGCCAGTTTAATGAGAGGCTAAATACAGGCTTAATTTCCTATTAAAACATGCCCGCGGAAAATCGCGATTTTCCGAAAAAAGGACCCCAAACCCGATTCTGAGATAACCCACTGGGGACGCTCCTAGTGACCTGACGGACGCACCCAAGAAGTTTCAGAGCCCTCGGGCTACGTTTTGTGGAGTTACGGCCAGTTTAATGAGAGGCTAAATACAGGCTAAATTTCCTATGAAAACATGCCCGCGGAAAATCGCGATTTTTCGAAAAAAGGACCCCGAACCCGATTCTGAGATAACCCACTGGGGACGCTCCTAGTGACCTGACGGACGCACCCTAGAAGTTTCAGAGCCCTCGGGCTACGTTTTGTGGAGTTACAGCCAGTTTAATGAGAGGCTAAATACAGGCTTAATTTCCTATTAAAACATGCCCGCGGAAAATCGCGATTTTCCGAAAAAAGGACCCCGAACCCGATTCTGAGATAACCCACTGGGGACGCTCCTAGTGACCTGACGGACGCACCCTAGAAGTTTCAGAGCCCTCGGGCTACGTTTTGTGGAGTTACGGCCAGTTTAATGAGAGGCTAAATACAGGCTTAATTTCCTATTAAAACATGCCCGCGGAAAATCGCGATTTTCCGAAAAAAGGACCCCGAACCCGATTCTGAGATAACCCACTGGGGACGCTCCTAGTGACCTGACGGACGCACCCAAGAAGTTTCAGAGCCCTCGGGCTACGTTTTGTGGAGTTACGGCCAGTTTAATGAGAGGCTAAATACAGGCTTAATTTCCTACGAAAACATGCCCGCGGAAAATCGCGATTTTCCGAAAAAAGGACCCCGAACCCGATTCTGAGATAACCCACTGGGGACGCTCCTAGTGACCTGACGGACGCACCCAAGAAGTTTCAGAGCCCTCGGGCTACGTTTTGTGGAGTTACGGCCAGTTTAATGAGAGGCTAAATACAGGCTAAATTTCCTATGAAAACATGCCCGCGGAAAATCGCGATTTTCCGAAAAAAGGACCCCGAACCCAATTCTGAGATAACCCACTGGGGACGCTCCTAGTGACCTGACGGACGCACCCTAGAAGTTTCAGAGCCCTCGGGCTACGTTTTGTGGAGTTACGGCCAGTTTAATGAGAGGCTAAATACAGGCTTGATTTCCTATTAAAAACATGCCCGCGGAAAATCACGATTTTCCGAAAAAAGGACCCCGAACCCGATTCTGAGATAACCCACTGGGGACGCTCCTAGTGACCTGACGGACGCACCCTAGAAGTTTCAGAGCCCTCGGGCTACATTTTGTGGAGTTACGGCCAGTTTAATGAGAGGCTAAATACAGGCTTAATTTCCTACGAAAACATGCCCGCGGAAAATCGTGATTTTCCGAAAAAAGGACCCCGAACCCGATTCTGAGATAACCCACTGGGGACGCTCCTAGTGACCTGACGGACGCACCCAAGAAGTTTCAGAGCCCTCGGGCTACGTTTTGTGGAGTTACGGCCAGTTTAATGAGAGGCTAAATACAGGCTTAATTTCCTACGAAAACATGCCCGCGGAAAATCGCGATTTTCCGAAAAAAGGACCCCGAACCCGATTCTGAGATAACCCACTGGGGACGCTCCTAGTGACCTGACGGACGCACCCTAGAAGTTTCAGAGCCCTCGGGCTACGTTTTGTGGAGTTACAGCCAGTTTAATGAGAGGCTAAATATAGGCTTAATTTCCTATTAAAACATGCCCGCAGAAAATCGCGATTTTCCGAAAAAAGGACCCCAAACCCGATTCTGAGATAACCCACTGGGGATGCTCCTAGTGACCTGACGGACACACCCTAGAAGATTCAGAGCCCTCGGGCTACGTTTTGTGGAGTTACGGCCAGTTTAATGAGAGGCTAAATACAGGCTTAATTTCCTATGATACATGCCCGCGGAAAATCGCGATTTTCCGAAAAAAGGACCCCGAACCCGATTCTGAGATAACCCACTGGGGACACTCCTAGTGACCTGATGGACGCACCCAAGAAGTTTCAGAGCCCTCGGGCTACGTTTTGTGGAGTTACGGCCAGTTTAATGAGAGGCTAAATACAGGCTTAATTTCCTACGAAAACATGCCCGCGGAAAATCGCGATTTTCCGAAAAAAGGACCCCGAACCCGATTCTGAGATAACCCACTGGGGACGCTCCTAGTGACCTGACGGACGCACCCAAGAAGTTTCAGAGCCCTCGGGCTACGTTTTGTGGAGTTACGGCCAGTTTAATGAGAGGCTAAATACAGGCTTAATTTCCTATGAAAACATGCCCGCGGAAAATCGCGATTTTCCGAAAAAAGGACCCCGAACCCGATTCTGAGATAACCCACTGGGGACGCTCCTAGTGACCTGACGGACGCACCCTAGAAGTTTCAGAGCCCTCGGGCGACGTTTTGTGGAGTTACAGCCAGTTTAATGAGAGGCTAAATATAGGCTTAATTTCCTATTAAAACATGCCCGCGGAAAATCGCGATTTTCCGAAAAAAGGACCCCGAACCCAATTCTGAGATAACCCACTGGGGACGCTCCTGGTGACCTGACGGACGCACCCAAGAAGTTTCAGAGCCCTCGGGCTACGTTTTGTGGAGTTACGGCCAGTTTAATGAGAGGCTAAATACAGGCTTAATTTCCTACGAAAACATGCCCGCGGAAATTCGTGATTTTCCGAAAAAAGGACCCCGAACCCGATTCTGAGATAACCCACTGGGGACGCTCCTAGTGACCTGACGGACGCACCCAAGAAGTTTCAGAGCCCTCGGGCTACGTTTTGTGGAGTTACGGCCAGTTTAATGAGAGGCTAAATACAGGCTTAATTTCCTACGAAAACATGCCCGCGGAAAATCGCGATTTTCCGAAAAAAGGACCCCGAACCCGATTCTGAGATAACCCACTGGGGACGCTACTAGTGACCTGACGGACGCACCCTAGAAGTTTCAGAGCCCTCAGGCTACGTTTTGTGGAGTTACAGCCAGTTTAATGAGAGGCTAAATATAGGCTTAATTTCCTATTAAAACATGCCCGCGGAAAATCGCGATTTTCCGAAAAAAGGACCCCGAACCCGATTCTGAGATAACCCACTGGGGACGCTCCTAGTGACCTGACGGACGCACCCAAGAAGTTTCAGGGCCCTCGGGCTACGTTTTGTGGAGTTACAGCCAGTTTAATGAGAGGCTAAATACAGGCTTAATTTCCTACGAAAACATGCCCGCGGAAAATCGAGATTTTAAGAAAAAAGGACCCCGAACCCGATTCTGAGATAACCCACTGGGGACGCTCCTAGTGACCTGACGGACGCACCCAAGAAGTTTCAGAGCCCTCGGGCTACGTTTTGTGGAGTTATGGCCAGTTTAATGAGAGGCTAAATACAGGCTTAATTTCCTATTAAAACATGCCCGCAGAAAATCGCGATTTTCCGAAAAAAGGACCCCGAACCCGATTCTGAGATAACCCACTGGGGACGCTCCTAGTGACCTGACGGACGCACCCTAGAAGTTTCAGAGCCCTCGGGCTACGTTTTGTGGAGTTAGGGCCAGTTTAATGAGAGGCTAAATACAGGCTTAATTTCCTATTAAAACATGCCCGCGGAAAATCGCGATTTTCCGAAAAAAGGACCCCGAACCCGATTCTGAGATAACCCACTGGGGACGCTCCTAGTGACCTGACGGACGCACCCTAGAAGTTTCAGAGCCCTCGGGCTACATTTTGTGGAGTTACAGCCAGTTTAATGAGAGGCTAAATACAGGCTTAATTTCCTATTAAAACATGCCCGCGGAAAATCGCAATTTTCCGAAAAAAGGACCCCAAACCCGATTCTGAGATAACCCACTGGGGACGCTCCTAGTGACCTGACGGACGCACCCAAGAAGTTTCAGAGCCCTCGGGCTACGTTTTGTGGAGTTACGGCCAGTTTAATGAGAGGCTAAATACAGGCTTAATTTCCTACAAAAACATGCCCGCGGAAAATCGCGATTTTCCGACAAAAGGACCCCGAACCCGATTCTGAGATAACCCACTGGGGACGCTCCTAGTGACCTGACGGACGCACCCTAGAAGTTTCAGAGCCCTCGGGCTACGTTTTGTGGAGTTACGGCCAGTTTAATGAGTGGCTAAATACAGGCTTAATTTCCTATTAAAACATGCCCGCGGAAAATCGCGATTTTCCGAAAAAAGGACCCCGAACCCGATTTTGAGATAACCCACTGGGGACGCTCCTAGTGACCTGACGGACGCACCCAAGAAGTTTCAGAGCCCTCGGGCTACGTTTTGTGGAGTTAGGGCCAGTTTAATGAGAGGCTTAATTCAGGCTTAATTTCCTACGAAAACATGCCCGCGGAAAATAGCGATTTTCCGAAAAAAGGACCCCGAACCCGATTCTGAGATAACCCACTGGGGACGCTCCTAGTGACCTGACGGACGCACCCTAGAAGTTTCAGAGCCCTCGGGCTACGTTTTGTGGAGTTACAGCCAGTTTAATGAGAGGCTAAATACAGGCTTAATTTCCTATTAAAACATGCCCGCGGAAAATCGCGATTTTCCGAAAAAAGGACCCCGAACCCGATTCTGAGATAACGAACTGGGGACGCTCCTAGTGACCTGACGGACGCACCCAAGAAGTTTCAGAGCCCTCGGGCTACGTTTTGTGGAGTTACGGCCAGTTTAATGAGAGGCTAAATACAGGCTTAATTTCCTACAAAAACATGCCCGCGGAAAATCGCGATATTCCGAAAAAAGGACCCCGAACCCGATTCTGAGATAACCCACTGGGGACGCTCCTAGTGACCTGACGGACGGACCCTAGAAGTTTCAGAGCCCTCGGGCTACGTTTTGTGGAGTTACGGCCAGTTTAATGAGAGGCTAAATACAGGCTTAATTTCCTACGAAAACATGCCCGCGGAAAATCGCGATATTCCGAAAAAAGGACCCCGAACCCGATTCTGAGATAACCCACTGGGGACGCTCCTAGTGACCTGACGGACGCACCCAAGAAGTTTCAGAGCCCTCGGGCTACGTTTTGTGGAGTTACGGCCAGTTTAATGAGAGGCTAAATACAGGCTTAATTTCCTACGAAAACATGCCCGCAGAAATTCGTGATTTTCCGAAAAAAGGACCCCGAACCCAATTCTGAGATAACCCACTGGGGACGCTCCTAGTGACCTGACGGACGCACCCAAGAAGTTTCAGAGCCCTCGGGCTACGTTTTGTGGAGTTACGGCCAGTTTAATGAGAGGCTAAATACAGGCTTGATTTCCTATGAAAACATGCCCGCGGAAAATCGCGATTTTCCGAAAAAAGGACCCCGAACCCGATTCTGAGATAACCCACTGGGGACGCGCCTAGTGACCTGACGGACGCACCCAAGAAGTTTCAGAGCCCTCGGGCTACGTTTTGTGGAGTTACGGCCAGTTTAATGAGAGGCTAAATACAGGCTTAATTTCCTACGAAAACATGCCCGCGGAAAATCGCGATTTTCCGAAAAAAGGACCCCGAACCCGATTCTGAGATAACCCACTGGGGACACTCTTAGTGACCTGACGGACGCACCCAAGAAGTTTCAGAGCCCTCGGGCTACGTTTTGTGGAGTTACGGCCAGTTTAATGAGAGGCTAAATACAGGCTTAATTTCCTATTAAAACATGCCCGCGGAAAATCGCGATTTTCCGAAAAAAGGACCCCGAACCCGATTCTGAGATAACCCACTGGGGACGCTCCTAGTGACCTGACGGACGCACCCAAGAAGTTTCAGAGCCCTCGGGCTACGTTTTGTGGAGTTACGGCCAGTTTAATGAGAGGCTAAATACAGGCTTAATTTCCTACGAAAACATGCCCGCGGAAAATCGCGATTTTCCGAAAAAAGGACCCCGAACCCGATTCTGAGATAACCCACTGGGGACGCTCCTAGTGACCTGACGGACGCACCCAAGAAGTTTCAGAGCCCTCGGGCTACGTTTTGTGGAGTTACGGCCAGTTTAATGAGAGGCTAAATACAGGCTAAATTTCCTATGAAAACATGCCCGCGGAAAATCGCGATTTTCCGAAAAAAGGACCCCGAACCCAATTCTGAGATAACCCACTGGGGACGCTCCTAGTGACCTGACGGACGCACCCTAGAAGTTTCAGAGCCCTCGGGCTACGTTTTGTGGAGTTACGGCCAGTTTAATGAGAGGCTAAATACAGGCTTGATTTCCTATTAAAAACATGCCCGCGGAAAATCACGATTTTCCGAAAAAAGGACCCCGAACCCGATTCTGAGATAACCCACTGGGGACGCTCCTAGTGACCTGACGGACGCACCCTAGAAGTTTCAGAGCCCTCGGGCTACGTTTTGTGGAGTTACGGCCAGTTTAATGAGAGGCTAAATACAGGCTAAATTTCCTATGAAAACATGCCCGCGGAAAATCGCGATTTTCCGAAAAAAGGACCCCGAACCCAATTCTGAGATAACCCACTGGGGACGCTCCTAGTGACCTGACGGACGCACCCTAGAAGATTCAGAGCCCTCGGGCTACGTTTTGTGGAGTTACGGCCAGTTTAATGAGAGGCTAAATACAGGCTTAATTTCCTATGATACATGCCCGCGGAAAATCGCGATTTTCCGAAAAAAGGACCCCGAACCCGATTCTGAGATAACCCACTGGGGACACTCCTAGTGACCTGATGGACGCACCCAAGAAGTTTCAGAGCCCTCGGGCTACGTTTTGTGGAGTTACGGCCAGTTTAATGAGAGGCTAAATACAGGCTTAATTTCCTACGAAAACATGCCCGCGGAAAATCGCGATTTTCCGAAAAAAGGACCCCGAACCCGATTCTGAGATAACCCACTGGGGACGCTCCTAGTGACCTGACGGACGCACCCAAGAAGTTTCAGAGCCCTCGGGCTACGTTTTGTGGAGTTACGGCCAGTTTAATGAGAGGCTAAATACAGGCTTGATATTCATGAAAACATGCCCGCGGAAAATCGCGATTTTCCGAAAAAAGGACCCCGAACCCGATTCTGAGATAACCCACTGGGGACGCTCCTAGTGACCTGACGGACGCACCCAAGAAGTTTCAGAGCCCTCGGGCTACGTTTTGTGGAGTTACGGCCAGTTTAATGAGAGGCTAAATACAGGCTTAATTTCCTACGAAAACATGCCCGCGGAAAATCGCGATTTTCCGAAAAAAGGACCCCGAACCCGATTCTGAGATAACCCACTGGGGACGCTCCTAGTGACCTGACGGACGCACCCTAGAAGTTTCAGAGCCCTCAGGCTACGTTTTGTGGAGTTACAGCCAGTTTAATGAGAGGCTAAATATAGGCTTAATTTCCTATTAAAACATGCCCGCGGAAAATCGCGATTTTCCGAAAAAAGGACCCCGAACCCGATTCTGAGATAACCCACTGGGGACGCTCCTAGTGACCTGACGGACGCACCCAAGAAGTTTCAGGGCCCTCGGGCTACGTTTTGTGGAGTTACGGCCAGTTTAATGAGAGGCTAAATACAGGCTTAATTTCCTACGAAAACATGCCCGCGGAAAATCGAGATTTTAAGAAAAAAGGACCCCGAACCCGATTCTGAGATAACCCACTGGGGACGCTCCTAGTGACCTGACGGACGCACCCAAGAAGTTTCAGAGCCCTCGGGCTACGTTTTGTGGAGTTATGGCCAGTTTAATGAGAGGCTAAATACAGGCTTAATTTCCTATTAAAACATGCCCGCAGAAAATCGCGATTTTCCGAAAAAAGGACCCCGAACCCGATTCTGAGATAACCCACTGGGGACGCTCCTAGTGACCTGACGGACGCACCCTAGAAGTTTCAGAGCCCTCGGGCTACGTTTTGTGGAGTTAGGGCCAGTTTAATGAGAGGCTAAATACAGGCTTAATTTCCTATTAAAACATGCCCGCGGAAAATCGCGATTTTCCGAAAAAAGGACCCCGAACCCGATTCTGAGATAACCCACTGGGGACGCTCCTAGTGACCTGACGGACGCACCCTAGAAGTTTCAGAGCCCTCGGGCTACATTTTGTGGAGTTACAGCCAGTTTAATGAGAGGCTAAATACAGGCTTAATTTCCTATTAAAACATGCCCGCGGAAAATCGCAATTTTCCGAAAAAAGGACCCCAAACCCGATTCTGAGATAACCCACTGGGGACGCTCCTAGTGACCTGACGGACGCACCCAAGAAGTTTCAGAGCCCTCGGGCTACGTTTTGTGGAGTTACGGCCAGTTTAATGAGAGGCTAAATACAGGCTTAATTTCCTACAAAAACATGCCCGCGGAAAATCGCGATTTTCCGACAAAAGGACCCCGAACCCGATTCTGAGATAACCCACTGGGGACGCTCCTAGTGACCTGACGGACGCACCCTAGAAGTTTCAGAGCCCTCGGGCTACGTTTTGTGGAGTTACGGCCAGTTTAATGAGTGGCTAAATACAGGCTTAATTTCCTATTAAAACATGCCCGCGGAAAATCGCGATTTTCCGAAAAAAGGACCCCGAACCCGATTTTGAGATAACCCACTGGGGACGCTCCTAGTGACCTGACGGACGCACCCAAGAAGTTTCAGAGCCCTCGGGCTACGTTTTGTGGAGTTAGGGCCAGTTTAATGAGAGGCTTAATTCAGGCTTAATTTCCTACGAAAACATGCCCGCGGAAAATAGCGATTTTCCGAAAAAAGGACCCCGAACCCGATTCTGAGATAACCCACTGGGGACGCTCCTAGTGACCTGACGGACGCACCCTAGAAGTTTCAGAGCCCTCGGGCTACGTTTTGTGGAGTTACAGCCAGTTTAATGAGAGGCTAAATACAGGCTTAATTTCCTATTAAAACATGCCCGCGGAAAATCGCGATTTTCCGAAAAAAGGACCCCGAACCCGATTCTGAGATAACGAACTGGGGACGCTCCTAGTGACCTGACGGACGCACCCAAGAAGTTTCAGAGCCCTCGGGCTACGTTTTGTGGAGTTACGGCCAGTTTAATGAGAGGCTAAATACAGGCTTAATTTCCTACAAAAACATGCCCGCGGAAAATCGCGATATTCCGAAAAAAGGACCCCGAACCCGATTCTGAGATAACCCACTGGGGACGCTCCTAGTGACCTGACGGACGGACCCTAGAAGTTTCAGAGCCCTCGGGCTACGTTTTGTGGAGTTACGGCCAGTTTAATGAGAGGCTAAATACAGGCTTAATTTCCTACGAAAACATGCCCGCGGAAAATCGCGATATTCCGAAAAAAGGACCCCGAACCCGATTCTGAGATAACCCACTGGGGACGCTCCTAGTGACCTGACGGACGCACCCAAGAAGTTTCAGAGCCCTCGGGCTACGTTTTGTGGAGTTACGGCCAGTTTAATGAGAGGCTAAATACAGGCTTAATTTCCTATGAAAACATGCCCGCGGAAAATCGCGATTTTCCGAAAAAAGGACCCCGAACCCGATTCTGAGATAACCCACTGGGGGACGCTCCTAGTGACCTGACGGACGCACCCAAGAAGTTTCAGAGCCCTCGGGCTACGTTTTGTGGAGTTACGGCCAGTTTAATGAGAGGCTTAATACAGGCTTAATTTCCTACGAAAACATGCCCGCGGAAAATCGCGATTTTTCGAAAAAAGGACCCCGAACCCCATTCTGAGATAACCCACTGGGGACGCTCCTAGTGACCTGACGGACGCACCCTAGAAGTTTCAGAGCCCTCGGGCTACGTTTTGTGGAGTTACAGCCAGTTTAATGAGAGGCTAAATACAGGCTTAATTTCCTATGAAAACATGCCCGCGGAAAATCGCGATTTTCCGAAAAAAGGACCCCGAACCCGATTCTGAGATAACCCACTGGGGACGCTCCTAGTGACCTGACGGACGCACCCAAGAAGTTTCAGAGCCCTCGGGCTACGTTTTGTGGAGTTACGGCCAGTTTAATGAGAGGCTAAATACAGGCTTAATTTCCTATTAAAACATGCCCGCGGAAAATCGCGATTTTCCGAAAAAAGGACCCCGAACCCGATTATGAGATAACCCACTGGGGACGCTCCTAGTGACCTGACGGACGCACCCAAGAAGTTTCAGAGCCCTCGGGCTACGTTTTGTGGAGTTACGGCCAGTTTAATGAGAGGCTTAATACAGGCTTAATTTCCTACGAAAACATGCCCGCGGAAAATCGCGATTTTTCGAAAAAAGGACCCCGAACCCCATTCTGAGATAACCCACTGGGGACGCTCCTAGTGACCTGACGGACGCACCCTAGAAGTTTCAGAGCCCTCGGGCTACGTTTTGTGGAGTTACAGCCAGTTTAATGAGAGGCTAAATACAGGCTTAATTTCCTATGAAAACATGCCCGCGGAAAATCGCGATTTTCCGAAAAAAGGACCCCGAACCCGATTCTGAGATAACCCACTGGGGACGCTCCTAGTGACCTGACGGACGCACCCAAGAAGTTTCAGAGCCCTCGGGCTACGTTTTGTGGAGTTACGGCCAGTTTAATGAGAGGCTAAATACAGGCTTAATTTCCTATTAAAACATGCCCGCGGAAAATCGCGATTTTCCGAAAAAAGGACCCCGAACCCGATTATGAGATAACCCACTGGGGACGCTCCTAGTGACCTGACGGACGCACCCAAGAAGTTTCAGAGCCCTCGGGCTACGTTTTGTGGAGTTACGGCCAGTTTAATGAGAGGCTTAATACAGGCTTAATTTCCTACGAAAACATGCCCGCGGAAAATCGCGATTTTTCGAAAAAAGGACCCCGAACCCGATTCTGAGATAACCCACTGGGGACGCTCCTAGTGACCTGACGGACGCACCCTAGAAGTTTCAGAGCCCTCGGGCTACGTTTTGTGGAGTTACAGCCAGTTTAATGAGAGGCTAAATACAGGCTTAATTTCCTATTAAAACATGCCCGCGGAAAATCGCGATTTTCCGAAAAAAGGACCCCGAACCCGATTCTGAGATAACCCACTGGGGACGCTCCTAGTGACCTGACGGACGCACCCTAGAAGTTTCAGAGCCCTCGGGCTACATTTTGTGGAGTTACAGCCAGTTTAATGAGAGGCTAAATACAGGCTTAATTTCCTACGAAAACATGCCCGCGGAAAATCGCGATTTTCCGAAAAAAGGACCCCGAACCCGATTCTGAGATAACCCACTGGGGACGCTCCTAGTGACCTGACGGACGCACCCAAGAAGTTTCAGAGCCCTCGGGCTACGTTTTGTGGAGTTACGGCCAGTTTAATGAGAGGCTAAATACAGGCTTAATTTCCTATTAAAACATGCCCGCGGAAAATCGCGATTTTCCGAAAAAAGGACCCCGAACCCGATTATGAGATAACCCACTGGGGACGCTCCTAGTGACCTGACGGACGCACCCAAGAAGTTTCAGAGCCCTCGGGCTACGTTTTGTGGAGTTACGGCCAGTTTAATGAGAGGCTAAATACAGGCTTAATTTCCTACGAAAACATGCCCGCGGAAAATCGCGATTTTCCGAAAAAAGGACCCCGAACCCGATTCTGAGATAACCCACTGGGGACGCTCCTAGTGACCTGACGGACGCACCCTAGAAGTTTCAGAGCCCTCGGGCTACGTTTTGTGGAGTTACGGCCAGTTTAATGAGAGGCTAAGTACAGGCTTAATTTCCTACGAAAACATGCCCGCGGAAAATCGCGATTTTCCGAAAAAAGGACCCCGAACCCGATTCTGAGATAACCCACTGGGGACGCTCCTAGTGACCTGACGGACGCACCCTAGAAGTTTCAGAGCCCTCGGGCTACGTTTTGTGGAGTTACGGCCAGTTTAATGAGAGGCTAAATACAGGCTTAATTTCCTATGAAAACATGCCCGCGGAAAATCGCGATTTTCCGAAAAAAGGACCCCGAACCCGATTATGAGATAACCCACTGGGGACGCTCCTAGTGACCTGACGGACGCACCCAAGAAGTTTCAGAGCCCTCGGGCTACGTTTTGTGGAGTTACGGCCAGTTTAATGAGAGGCTAAATACAGGCTTAATTTCCTATTAAAACATGCCCGCGGAAAATCGCGATTTTCCGAAAAAAGGACCCCGAACCCGATTCTGAGATAACCCACTGGGGACGCTCCTAGTGACCTGACGGACGCACCCTAGAAGTTTCAGAGCCCTCGGGCTACGTTTTGTGGAGTTACGGCCAGTTTAATGAGAGGCTAAATACAGGCTTAATTTCCTACGAAAACATGCCCGCGGAAAATCGCGATTTTTCGAAAAAAGGACCCCGAACCCGATTCTGAGATAACCCACTGGGGACGCTCCTAGTGACCTGACGGACGCACCCTAGAAGTTTCAGAGCCCTCGGGCTACGTTTTGTGGAGTTACAGCCAGTTTAATGAGAGGCTAAATACAGGCTTAATTTCCTATGAAAACATGCCCGCGGAAAATCGCGATTTTCCGAAAAAAGGACCCCGAACCCGATTCTGAGATAACCCACTGGGGACGCTCCTAGTGACCTGACGGACGCACCCAAGAAGTTTCAGAGCCCTCGGGCTACGTTTTGTGGAGTTACGGCCAGTTTAATGAGAGGCTAAATACAGGCTTAATTTCCTATTAAAACATGCCCGCGGAAAATCGCGATTTTCCGAAAAAAGGACCCCGAACCCGATTTTGAGATAACCCACTGGGGACGCTCCTAGTGACCTGACGGACGCACCCAAGAAGTTTCAGAGCCCTCGGGCTACGTTTTGTGGAGTTACGGCCAGTTTAATGAGAGGCTTAATACAGGCTTAATTTCCTACAAAAACATGCCCGCGGAAAATCGCGATTTTTCGAAAAAAGGACCCCGAACCCGATTCTGAGATAACCCACTGGGGACGCTCCTAGTGACCTGACGGACGCACCCTAGAAGTTTCAGAGCCCTCGGGCTACGTTTTGTGGAGTTACAGCCAGTTTAATGAGAGGCTAAATACAGGCTTAATTTCCTATTAAAACATGCCCGCGGAAAATCGCGATTTTCCGAAAAAAGGACCCCGAACCCGATTCTGAGATAACCCACTGGGGACGCTCCTAGTGACCTGACGGACGCACCCTAGAAGTTTCAGAGCCCTCGGGCTACGTTTTGTGGAGTTACGGCCAGTTTAATGAGAGGCAAAATACAGGCTTAATTTCCTATTAAAACATGCCCGCGGAAAATCGCGATTTTCCGAAAAAAGGACCCCAAACCCGATTCTGAGATAACCCACTGGGGACGCTCCTAGTGACCTGACGGACGCACCCTAGAAGTTTCAGAGCCCTCGGGCTACGTTTTGTGGAGTTACGGCCAGTTTAATGAGAGGCTAAATACAGGCTTAATTTCCTATTAAAACATGCCCGCGGAAAATCGCGATTTTCCGAAAAAAGGACCCCGAACCCGATTCTGAGATAACCCACTGGGGACGCTCCTAGTGACCTGACGGACGCACCCTAGAAGTTTCAGAGCCCTCGGGCTACGTTTTGTGGAGTTACGGCCAGTTTAATGAGAGGCTAAATACAGGCTTAATTTCCTACGAAAACATGCCCGCGGAAAATCGCGATTTTTCGAAAAAAGGACCCCGAACCCGATTCTGAGATAACCCACTGGGGACGCTCCTAGTGACCTGACGGACGCACCCTAGAAGTTTCAGAGCCCTCGGGCTACGTTTTGTGGAGTTACAGCCAGTTTAATGAGAGGCTAAATACAGGCTTAATTTCCTATGAAAACATGCCCGCGGAAAATCGCGATTTTCCGAAAAAAGGACCCCGAACCCGATTCTGAGATAACCCACTGGGGACGCTCCTAGTGACCTGACGGACGCACCCAAGAAGTTTCAGAGCCCTCGGGCTACGTTTTGTGGAGTTACGGCCAGTTTAATGAGAGGCTAAATACAGGCTTAATTTCCTATTAAAACATGCCCGCGGAAAATCGCGATTTTCCGAAAAAAGGACCCCGAACCCGATTCTGAGATAACCCACTGGGGACGCTCCTAGTGACCTGACGGACGCACCCTAGAAGTTTCAGAGCCCTCGGGCTACGTTTTGTGGAGTTACGGCCAGTTTAATGAGAGGCTAAATACAGGCTTAATTTCCTACGAAAACATGCCCGCGGAAAATCGCGATTTTCCGAAAAAAGGACCCCGAACCCGATTCTGAGATAACCCACTGGGGACGCTCCTAGTGACCTGACGGACGCACCCAAGAAGTTTCAGAGCCCTCGGGCTACGTTTTGTGGAGTTACGGCCAGTTTAATGAGAGGCTAAATACAGGCTTAATTTCCTATTAAAACATGCCCGCGGAAAATCGCGATTTTCCGAAAAAAGGACCCCGAACCCGATTCTGAGATAACCCACTGGGGACGCTCCTAGTGACCTGACGGACGCACCCTAGAAGTTTCAGAGCCCTCGGGCTACGTTTTGTGGAGTTACGGCCAGTTTAATGAGAGGCTAAATACAGGCTTAATTTCCTATTAAAACATGCCCGCGGAAAATCGCGATTTTCCGAAAAAGGACCCCGAACCCGATTTTGAGATAACCCACTGGGGACGCTCCTAGTGACCTGACGGACGCACCCTAGAAGTTTCAGAGCCCTCAGGCTCAATTTTGTGGAGTTACGGCCAGTTTAATGAGAGGCTAAATACAGGCTTAATTCTCTACGAAAAAATGCCCGCGGAAAATCGCGATTTTCCGAAAAAAGGACCCCAAACCCGATTCTGAGATAACCCACTGGGGACGCTCCTAGTGACCTGACGGACGCACCCAAGAAGTTTCAGAGCCCTCGGGCTACGTTTTGTGGAGTTACGGCCAGTTTAATGAGAGGCTAAGTACAGGCTTAATTTCCTATTAAAACATGCCCGCGGAAAATCGCGATTTTCCGAAAAAAGGACCCCAAACCCGATTCTGAGATAACCCACTGGGGACGCTCCTAGTGACCTGACGGACGCACCCAAGAAGTTTCAGAGCCCTCGGGCTACGTTTTGTGGAGTTACGGCCAGTTTAATGAGAGGCTTAATACAGGCTTAATTTCCTACGAAAACATGCCCGCGGAAAATCGCGATTTTTCGAAAAAAGGACCCCGAACCTGATTCTGAGATAACCCACTGGGGACGCTCCTAGTGACCTGACGGACGCACCCTAGAAGTTTCAGAGCCCTCGGGCTACGTTTTGTGGAGTTACAGCCAGTTTAATGAGAGGCTAAATACAGGCTTAATTTCCTATTAAAACATGCCCGCGGAAAATCGCGATTTTCCGAAAAAAGGACCCCGAACCCGATTCTGAGATAACCCACTGGGGACGCTCCTAGTGACCTGACGGACGCACCCTAGAAGTTTCAGAGCCCTCGGGCTACGTTTTGTGGAGTTACGGCCAGTTTAATGAGAGGCTAAATACAGGCTTAATTTCCTATTAAAACATGCCCGCGGAAAATCGCGATTTTCCGAAAAAAGGACCCCAAACCCGATTCTGAGATAACCCACTGGGGACGCTCCTAGTGACCTGACGGACGCACCCAAGAAGTTTCAGAGCCCTCGGGCTACGTTTTGTGGAGTTACGGCCAGTTTAATGAGAGGCTAAATACAGGCTTAATTTCCTATTAAAACATGCCCGCGGAAAATCGCGATTTTCCGAAAAAAGGACCCCGAACCCGATTCTGAGATAACCCACTGGGGACGCTCCTAGTGACCTGACGGACGCACCCTAGAAGTTTCAGAGCCCTCGGGCTACGTTTTGTGGAGTTACGGCCAGTTTAATGAGAGGCTAAATACAGGCTTAATTTCCTACGAAAACATGCCCGCGGAAAATCGCGATTTCTCGAAAAAAGGACCCCGAACCCGATTCTGAGATAACCCACTGGGGACGCTCCTAGTGACCTGACGGACGCACCCTAGAAGTTTCAGAGCCCTCGGGCTACGTTTTGTGGAGTTACAGCCAGTTTAATGAGAGGCTAAATACAGGCTTAATTTCCTATGAAAACATGCCCGCGGAAAATCGCGATTTTCCGAAAAAAGGACCCCGAACCCGATTCTGAGATAACCCACTGGGGATGCTCCTAGTGACCTGACGGACGCACCCAAGAAGTTTCAGAGCCCTCGGGCTACGTTTTGTGGAGTTACAGCCAGTTTAATGAGAGGCTAAATACAGGCTTAATTTCCTATTAAAACATGCCCGCGGAAAATCGCGATTTTCCGAAAAAAGGACCCCGAACCCGATTCTGAGATAACGAACTGGGGACGCTCCTAGTGACCTGACGGACGCACCCAAGAAGTTTCAGAGCCCTCGGGCTACGTTTTGTGGAGTTACGGCCAGTTTAATGAGAGGCTAAATACAGGCTTAATTTCCTATTAAAACATGCCCGCGGAAAATCGCGATATTCCGAAAAAAGGACCCCGAACCCGATTCTGAGATAACCCACTGGGGACGCTCCTAGTGACCTGACGGACGGACCCTAGAAGTTTCAGAGCCCTCGGGCTACGTTTTGTGGAGTTACGGCCAGTTTAATGAGAGGCTAAATACAGGCTTAATTTCCTACGAAAACATGCCCGCGGAAAATCGCGATATTCCGAAAAAAGGACCCCGAACCCGATTCTGAGATAACCCACTGGGGACGCTCCTAGTGACCTGACGGACGCACCCAAGAAGTTTCAGAGCCCTCGGGCTACGTTTTGTGGAGTTACGGCCAGTTTAATGAGAGGCTAAATACAGGCTTAATTTCCTATGAAAACATGCCCGCGGAAAATCGCGATTTTCCGAAAAAAGGACCCCGAACCCGATTCTGAGATAACCCACTGGGGACGCTCCTAGTGACCTGACGGACGCACCCAAGAAGTTTCAGAGCCCTCGGGCTACGTTTTGTGGAGTTACAGCCAGTTTAATGAGAGGCTTAATACAGGCTTAATTTCCTACGAAAACATGCCCGCGGAAAATCGCGATTTTTCGAAAAAAGGACCCCGAACCCGATTCTGAGATAACCCACTGGGGACGCTCCTAGTGACCTGACGGACGCACCCTAGAAGTTTCAGAGCCCTCGGGCTACGTTTTGTGGAGTTACAGCCAGTTTAATGAGAGGCTAAATACAGGCTTAATTTCCTATGAAAACATGCCCGCGGAAAATCGCGATTTTCCGAAAAAAGGACCCCGAACCCGATTCTGAGATAACCCACTGGGGACGCTCCTAGTGACCTGACGGACGCACCCAAGAAGTTTCAGAGCCCTCGGGCTACGTTTTGTGGAGTTACGGCCAGTTTAATGAGAGGCTAAATACAGGCTTAATTTCCTATTAAAACATGCCCGCGGAAAATCGCGATTTTCCGAAAAAAGGACCCCGAACCCGATTATGAGATAACCCACTGGGGACGCTCCTAGTGACCTGACGGACGCACCCAAGAAGTTTCAGAGCCCTCGGGCTACGTTTTGTGGAGTTACGGCCAGTTTAATGAGAGGCTTAATACAGGCTTAATTTCCTACGAAAAAATGCCCGCGGAAAATCGCGATTTTTCGAAAAAAGGACCCCGAACCCGATTCTGAGATAACCCACTGGGGACGCTCCTAGTGACCTGACGGACGCACCCTAGAAGTTTCAGAGCCCTCGGGCTACGTTTTGTGGAGTTACAGCCAGTTTAATGAGAGGCTAAATACAGGCTTAATTTCCTATTAAAACATGCCCGCGGAAAATCGTGATTTTCCGAAAAAAGGACCCCGAACCCGATTATGAGATAACCCACTGGGGACGCTCCTAGTGACCTGACGGACGCACCCTAGAAGTTTCAGAGCCCTCGGGCTACGTTTTGTGGAGTTACAGCCAGTTTAATGAGAGGCTAAATACAGGCTTAATTTCCTACGAAAACATGCCCGCGGAAAATCGCGATTTTCCGAAAAAAGGACCCCGAACCCGATTCTGAGATAACCCACTGGGGACGCTCCTAGTGACCTGACGGACGCACCCAAGAAGTTTCAGAGCCCTCGGGCTACGTTTTGTGGAGTTACGGCCAGTTTAATGAGAGGCTAAATACAGGCTTAATTTCCTATGAAAACATGCCCGCGGAAAATCGCGATTTTCCGAAAAAAGGACCCCGAACCCGATTATGAGATAACCCACTGGGGACGCTCCTAGTGACCTGACGGACGCACCCTAGAAGTTTCAGAGCCCTCGGGCTACATTTTGTGGAGTTACGGCCAGTTTAATGAGAGGCTAAATACAGGCTTAATTTCCTACGAAAACATGCCCGCGGAAAATCGCGATTTTCCCAAAAAAGGACCCCGAACCCGATTCTGAGATAACCCACTGGGGACGCTCCTAGTGACCTGACGGACGCACCCAAGAAGTTTCAGAGCCCTCGGGCTACGTTTTGTGGAGTTACGGCCAGTTTAATGAGAGGCTAAATACAGGCTTAATTTCCTACGAAAACATGCCCGCGGAAAATCGCGATTTTCCGAAAAAAGGACCCCGAACCCGATTATGAGATAACCCACTGGGGACGCTCCTAGTGACCTGACGGACGCACCCAAGAAGTTTCAGAGCCCTCGGGCTACGTTTTGTGGAGTTACGGCCAGTTTAATGAGAGGCTAAATACAGGCTTAATTTCCTATTAAAACATGCCCGCGGAAAATCGCGATTTTCCGAAAAAAGGACCCCGAACCCGATTCTGAGATAACCCACTGGGGACGCTCCTAGTGACCTGACGGACGCACCCAAGAAGTTTCAGAGCCCTCGGGCTACGTTTTGTGGAGTTACGGCCAGTTTAATGAGAGGCTTAATACAGGCTTAATTTCCTACAAAAACATGCCCGCGGAAAATCGCGATTTTTCGAAAAAAGGACCCCGAACCCGATTCTGAGATAACCCACTGGGGACGCTCCTAGTGACCTGACGGACGCACCCTAGAAGTTTCAGAGCCCTCGGGCTACGTTTTGTGGAGTTACAGCCAGTTTAATGAGAGGCTAAATACAGGCTTAATTTCCTATTAAAACATGCCCGCGGAAAATCGCGATTTTCCGAAAAAAGGACCCCGAACCCGATTCTGAGATAACCCACTGGGGACGCTCCTAGTGACCTGACGGACGCACCCTAGAAGTTTCAGAGCCCTCGGGCTACGTTTTGTGGAGTTACAGCCAGTTTAATGAGAGGCTAAATACAGGCTTAATTTCCTACGAAAACATGCCCGCGGAAAATCGCGATTTTCCGAAAAAAGGACCCCGAACCCGATTCTGAGATAACCCACTGGGGACGCTCCTAGTGACCTGACGGACGCACCCAAGAAGTTTCAGAGCCCTCGGGCTACGTTTTGTGGAGTTACGGCCAGTTTAATGAGAGGCTAAATACAGGCTTAATTTCCTATTAAAACATGCCCGCGGAAAATCGCGATTTTCCGAAAAAAGGACCCCGAACCCGATTTTGAGATAACCCACTGGGGACGCTCCTAGTGACCTGACGGACGCACCCAAGAAGTTTCAGAGCCCTCGGGCTACGTTTTGTGGAGTTACGGCCAGTTTAATGAGAGGCTTAATACAGGCTTAATTTCCTACGAAAACATGCCCGCGGAAAATCGCGATTTTTCGAAAAAAGGACCCCGAACCCGATTCTGAGATAACCCACTGGGGACGCTCCTAGTGACCTGACGGACGCACCCTAGAAGTTTCAGAGCCCTCGGGCTACGTTTTGTGGAGTTACAGCCAGTTTAATGAGAGGCTAAATACAGGCTTAATTTCCTATTAAAACATGCCCGCGGAAAATCGCGATTTTCCGAAAAAAGGACCCCGAACCCGATTCTGAGATAACCCACTGGGGACGCTCCTAGTGACCTGACGGACGCACCCTAGAAGTTTCAGAGCCCTCGGGCTACGTTTTGTGGAGTTACGGCCAGTTTAATGAGAGGCTAAATACAGGCTTAATTTCCTACGAAAACATGCCCGCGGAAAATCGCGATTTTCCGAAAAAAGGACCCCAAACCCGATTCTGAGATAACCCACTGGGGACGCTCCTAGTGACCTGACGGACGCACCCAAGAAGTTTCAGAGCCCTCGGGCTACGTTTTGTGGAGTTACGGCCAGTTTAATGAGAGGCTAAATACAGGCTTAATTTCCTATTAAAACATGCCCGCAGAAAATCGCGATTTTCCGAAAAAAGGACCCCGAACCCGATTCTGAGATAACCCACTGGGGACGCTCCTAGTGACCTGACAGACGCACCCTAGAAGTTTCAGAGCCCTCGGGCTATGTTTTGTGGAGTTACGGCCAGTTTAATGAGAGGCTAAATACAGGCTTAATTTCCTATTAAAACATGCCCGCGGAAAATCGCGATTTTCCGAAAAAAGGACCCTGAACCCGATTCTGAGATAACCCACTGGGGACGCTCCTAGTGACCTGACGGACGCACCCTAGAAGTTTCAGAGCCCTCGGGCTACGTTTTGTGGAGTTACGGCCAGTTTAATGAGAGGCTAAATACAGGCTTAATTTCCTATGAAAACATGCCCGCGGAAAATCGCGATTTTCCGAAAAAAGGACCCCGAACCCGATTCTGAGATAACCCACTGGGGACGCTCCTAGTGACCTGACGGACGCACCCAAGAAGTTTCAGAGCCCTCGGGCTACGTTTTGTGGAGTTACGGCCAGTTTAATGAGAGGCTAAATACAGGCTTAATTTCCTATTAAAACATGCCCGCGGAAAATCGCGATTTTCCGAAAAAAGGACCCCGAACCCGATTTTGAGATAACCCACTGGGGACGCTCCTAGTGACCTGACGGACGCACCCAAGAAGTTTCAGAGCCCTCGGGCTACGTTTTGTGGAGTTACGGCCAGTTTAATGAGAGGCTAAATACAGGCTTAATTTCCTATTAAAACATGCCCGCGGAAAATCGCGATTTTCCGAAAAAAGGACCCCGAACCCGATTTTGAGATAACCCACTGGGGACGCTCCTAGTGACCTGACGGACGCACCCAAGAAGTTTCAGAGCCCTCGGGCTACGTTTTGTGGAGTTACGGCCAGTTTAATGAGAGGCTTAATACAGGCTTAATTTCCTACGAAAACATGCCCGCGGAAAATCGCGATTTTTCGAAAAAAGGACCCCGAACCCGATTCTGAGATAACCCACTGGGGACGCTCCTAGTGACCTGACGGACGCACCCTAGAAGTTTCAGAGCCCTCGGGCTACGTTTTGTGGAGTTACAGCCAGTTTAATGAGAGGCTAAATACAGGCTTAATTTCCTATTAAAACATGCCCGCGGAAAATCGCGATTTTCCGAAAAAAGGACCCCGAACCCGATTCTGAGATAACCCACTGGGGACGCTCCTAGTGACCTGACGGACGCACCCTAGAAGTTTCAGAGCCCTCGGGCTACGTTTTGTGGAGTTACGGCCAGTTTAATGAGAGGCTAAATAAAGGCTTAATTTCCTACGAAAACATGCCCGCGGAAAATCGCGATTTTCCGAAAAAAGGACCCCAAACCCGATTCTGAGATAACCCACTGGGGACGCTCCTAGTGACCTGACGGACGCACCCAAGAAGTTTCAGAGCCCTCGGGCTACGTTTTGTGGAGTTACGGCCAGTTTAATGAGAGGCTAAATACAGGCTTAATTTCCTATTAAAACATGCCCGCGGAAAATCGCGATTTTCCGAAAAAAGGACCCCGAACCCGATTCTGAGATAACCCACTGGGGACGCTCCTAGTGACCTGACGGACGCACCCTAGAAGTTTCAGAGCCCTCGGGCTACGTTTTGTGGAGTTACGGCCAGTTTAATGAGAGGCTAAATACAGGCTTAATTTCCTATTAAAACATGCCCGCGGAAAATCGCGATTTTCCGAAAAAAGGACCCTGAACCCGATTCTGAGATAACCCACTGGGGACGCTCCTAGTGACCTGACGGACGCACCCTAGAAGTTTCAGAGCCCTCGGGCTACGTTTTGTGGAGTTACGGCCAGTTTAATGAGAGGCTAAATACAGGCTTAATTTCCTATGAAAACATGCCCGCGGAAAATCGCGATTTTCCGAAAAAAGGACCCCGAACCCGATTCTGAGATAACCCACTGGGGACGCTCCTAGTGACCTGACGGACGCACCCAAGAAGTTTCAGAGCCCTCGGGCTACGTTTTGTGGAGTTACGGCCAGTTTAATGAGAGGCTAAATACAGGCTTAATTTCCTATGAAAACATGCCCGCGGAAAATCGCGATTTTCCGAAAAAAGGACCCCGAACCCGATTCTGAGATAACCCACTGGGGACGCTCCTAGTGACCTGACGGACGCACCCAAGAAGTTTCAGAGCCCTCGGGCTACGTTTTGTGGAGTTACGGCCAGTTTAATGAGAGGCTAAATACAGGCTTAATTTCCTATGAAAACATGCCCGCGGAAAATCGCGATTTTCCGAAAAAAGGACCCCGAACCCGATTTTGAGATAACCCACTGGGGACGCTCCTAGTGACCTGACGGACGCACCCAAGAAGTTTCAGAGCCCTCGGGCTACGTTTTGTGGAGTTACGGCCAGTTTAATGAGAGGCTTAATACAGGCTTAATTTCCTACGAAAACATGCCCGCGGAAAATCGCGATTTTTCGAAAAAAGGACCCCGAACCCGATTCTGAGATAACCCACTGGGGACGCTCCTAGTGACCTGACGGACGCACCCTAGAAGTTTCAGAGCCCTCGGGCTACGTTTTGTGGAGTTACAGCCAGTTTAATGAGAGGCTAAATACAGGCTTAATTTCCTATGAAAACATGCCCGCGGAAAATCGCGATTTTCCGAAAAAAGGACCCCGAACCCGATTCTGAGATAACCCACTGGGGACGCTCCTAGTGACCTGACGGACGCACCCTAGAAGTTTCAGAGCCCTCGGGCTACGTTTTGTGGAGTTACGGCCAGTTTAATGAGAGGCTAAATACAGGCTTAATTTCCTACGAAAACATGCCCGCTGAAAATCGCGATTTTCCGAAAAAAGGACCCCAAACCCGATTCTGAGATAACCCACTGGGGACGCTCCTAGTGACCTGACGGACGCACCCAAGAAGTTTCAGAGCCCTCGGGCTACGTTTTGTGGAGTTACGGCCAGTTTAATGAGAGGCTAAATACAGGCTTAATTTCCTATTAAAACATGCCCGCGGAAAATCGCGATTTTCCGAAAAAAGGACCCCGAACCCGATTCTGAGATAACCCACTGGGGACGCTCCTAGTGACCTGACGGACGCACCCTAGAAGTTTCAGAGCCCTCGGGCTACGTTTTGTGGAGTTACGGCCAGTTTAATGAGAGGCTAAATACAGGCTTAATTTCCTATTAAAACATGCCCGCGGAAAATCGCGATTTTCCGAAAAAAGGACCCTGAACCCGATTCTGAGATAACCCACTGGGGACGCTCCTAGTGACCTGACGGACGCACCCTAGAAGTTTCAGAGCCCTCGGGCTACGTTTTGTGGAGTTACGGCCAGTTTAATGAGAGGCTAAATACAGGCTTAATTTCCTATTAAAACATGCCCGCGGAAAATCACGATTTTCCGAAAAAAGGACCCCGAACCCGATTCTGAGATAACCCACTGGGGACGCTCCTAGTGACCTGACGGACGCACCCTAGAAGTTTCAGAGCCCTCGGGCTACGTTTTGTGGAGTTACGGCCAGTTTAATGAGAGGCTAAATACAGGCTTAATTTCCTATTAAAACATGCCCGCGGAAAATCGCGATTTTCCGAAAAAAGGACCCTGAACCCGATTCTGAGATAACCCACTGGGGACGCTCCTAGTGACCTGACGGACGCACCCTAGAAGTTTCAGAGCCCTCGGGCTACGTTTTGTGGAGTTACGGCCAGTTTAATGAGAGGCTAAATACAGGCTTAATTTCCTATGAAAACATGCCCGCGGAAAATCGCGATTTTCCGAAAAAAGGACCCCGAACCCGATTCTGAGATAACCCACTGGGGACGCTCCTAGTGACCTGACGGACGCACCCAAGAAGTTTCAGAGCCCTCGGGCTACGTTTTGTGGAGTTACGGCCAGTTTAATGAGAGGCTAAATACAGGCTTAATTTCCTATTAAAACATGCCCGCGGAAAATCGCGATTTTCCGAAAAAGGACCCCGAACCCGATTTTGAGATAACCCACTGGGGACGCTCCTAGTGACCTGACGGACGCACCCAAGAAGTTTCAGAGCCCTCGGGCTACGTTTTGTGGAGTTACGGCCAGTTTAATGAGAGGCTAAATACAGGCTTAATTTCCTATTAAAACATGCCCGCGGAAAATCGCGATTTTCCGAAAAAAGGACCCCGAACCCGATTTTGAGATAACCCACTGGGGACGCTCCTAGTGACCTGACGGACGCACCCAAGAAGTTTCAGAGCCCTCGGGCTACGTTTTGTGGAGTTACGGCCAGTTTAATGAGAGGCTTAATACAGGCTTAATTTCCTACGAAAACATGCCCGCGGAAAATCGCGATTTTTCGAAAAAAGGACCCCGAACCCGATTCTGAGATAACCCACTGGGGACGCTCCTAGTGACCTGACGGACGCACCCTAGAAGTTTCAGAGCCCTCGGGCTACGTTTTGTGGAGTTACGGCCAGTTTAATGAGAGGCTAAATACAGGCTTAATTTCCTATTAAAACATGCCCGCGGAAAATCGCGATTTTCCGAAAAAAGGACCCCAAACCCGATTCTGAGATAACCCACTGGGGACGCTCCTAGTGACCTGACGGACGCACCCAAGAAGTTTCAGAGCCCTCGGGCTACGTTTTGTGGAGTTACGGCCAGTTTAATGAGAGGCTTAATACAGGCTTAATTTCCTACGAAAACATGCCCGCGGAAAATCGCGATTTTTCGAAAAAAGGACCCCGAACCCGATTCTGAGATAACCCACTGGGGACGCTCCTAGTGACCTGACGGACGCACCCTAGAAGTTTCAGAGCCCTCGGGCTACGTTTTGTGGAGTTACAGCCAGTTTAATGAGAGGCTAAATACAGGCTTAATTTCCTATTAAAACATGCCCGCGGAAAATCGCGATTTTCCGAAAAAAGGACCCCGAACCCGATTCTGAGATAACCCACTGGGGACGCTCCTAGTGACCTGACGGACGCACCCTAGAAGTTTCAGAGCCCTCGGGCTACGTTTTGTGGAGTTACGGCCAGTTTAATGAGAGGCTAAATACAGGCTTAATTTCCTATTAAAACATGCCCGCGGAAAATCGCGATTTTCCGAAAAAAGGACCCCAAACCCGATTCTGAGATAACCCACTGGGGACGCTCCTAGTGACCTGACGGACGCACCCAAGAAGTTTCAGAGCCCTCGGGCTACGTTTTGTGGAGTTACGGCCAGTTTAATGAGAGGCTAAATACAGGCTTAATTGCCTATGAAAACATGCCCGCGGAAAATCGCGATTTTGCGAAAAAAGGACCCCGAACCCGATTATGAGATAACCCACTGGGGACGCTCCTAGTGACCTGACGGACGCACCCTAGAAGTTTCAGAGCCCTCGGGCTACATTTTGTGGAGTTAGGGCCAGTTTAATGAGAGGCTTAATACAGGCTTAATTTCCTAAGAAAACATGCCCGCGGAAAATCGCGATTTTCCGAAAAAAGGACCCCGAACCCGATTCTGAGATAACCCACTGGGGACGCTCCTAGTGACCTGACGGACGCACCCTAGAAGTTTCAGAGCCCTCGGGCTACGTTTTGTGGAGTTACGGCCAGTTTAATGAGAGGCTAAGTACAGGCTTAATTTCCTACGAAAACATGCCCGCGGAAAATCGCGATTTTGCGAAAAAAGGACCCCGAACCCGATTCTGATATAACCCACTGGGGACGCTCCTAGTGACCTGACGGACGCACCCTAGAAGTTTCAGAGCCCTCGGGCTACGTTTTGTGGAGTTACGGCCAGTTTAATGAGAGGCTAAATACAGGCTTAATTTCCTACGAAAACATGCCCGCGGAAAATCGCGATTTCTCGAAAAAAGGACCCCCAACCCGATTATGAGATAACCCACTGGGGACACTCCTAGTGACCTGACGGACGCACCCTAGAAGTTTCAGAGCCCTCGGGCTACGTTTTGTGGAGTTACAGCCAGTTTAATGAGAGGCTAAATACAGGCTTAATTTCCTATGAAAACATGCCCGCGGAAAATCGCGATTTTCCGAAAAAAGGACCCCGAACCCGATTCTGAGATAACCCACTGGGGACGCTCCTAGTGACCTGACGGACGCACCCAAGAAGTTTCAGAGCCCTCGGGCTACGTTTTGTGGAGTTACGGCCAGTTTAATGAGAGGCTAAATACAGGCTTAATTTCCTATTAAAACATGCCCGCGGAAAATCGCGATTTTCCGAAAAAAGGACCCCAAACCCGATTCTGAGATAACCCACTGGGGACGCTCCTAGTGACCTGACGGACGCACCCAAGAAGTTTCAGAGCCCTCGGGCTACGTTTTGTGGAGTTACGGCCAGTTTAATGAGAGGCTTAATACAGGCTTAATTTCCTACGAAAACATGCCCGCGGAAAATCGCGATTTTTCGAAAAAAGGACCCCGAACCCGATTCTGAGATAACCCACTGGGGACGCTCCTAGTGACCTGACGGACGCACCCTAGAAGTTTCAGAGCCCTCGGGCTACGTTTTGTGGAGTTACAGCCAGTTTAATGAGAGGCTAAATACAGGCTTAATTTCCTATTAAAACATGCCCGCGGAAAATCGCGATTTTCCGAAAAAAGGACCCCGAACCCGATTCTGAGATAACCCACTGGGGACGCTCCTAGTGACCTGACGGACGCACCCTAGAAGTTTCAGAGCCCTCGGGCTACGTTTTGTGGAGTTACGGCCAGTTTAATGAGAGGCTAAATACAGGCTTAATTTCCTATTAAAACATGCCCGCGGAAAATCGCGATTTTCCGAAAAAAGGACCCCAAACCCGATTCTGAGATAACCCACTGGGGACGCTCCTAGTGACCTGACGGACGCACCCAAGAAGTTTCAGAGCCCTCGGGCTACGTTTTGTGGAGTTACGGCCAGTTTAATGAGAGGCTAAATACAGGCTTAATTTCCTATTAAAACATGCCCGCGGAAAATCGCGATTTTCCGAAAAAAGGACCCCGAACCCGATTCTGAGATAACCCACTGGGGACGCTCCTAGTGACCTGACGGACGCACCCTAGAAGTTTCAGAGCCCTCGGGCTACGTTTTGTGGAGTTACGGCCAGTTTAATGAGAGGCTAAATACAGGCTTAATTTCCTACGAAAACATGCCCGCGGAAAATCGCGATTTCTCGAAAAAAGGACCCCGAACCCGATTCTGAGATAACCCACTGGGGACGCTCCTAGTGACCTGACGGACGCACCCTAGAAGTTTCAGAGCCCTCGGGCTACGTTTTGTGGAGTTACAGCCAGTTTAATGAGAGGCTAAATACAGGCTTAATTTCCTATGAAAACATGCCCGCGGAAAATCGCGATTTTCCGAAAAAAGGACCCCGAACCCGATTCTGAGATAACCCACTGGGGACGCTCCTAGTGACCTGACGGACGCACCCAAGAAGTTTCAGAGCCCTCGGGCTACGTTTTGTGGAGTTACAGCCAGTTTAATGAGAGGCTAAATACAGGCTTAATTTCCTATTAAAACATGCCCGCGGAAAATCGCGATTTTCCGAAAAAAGGACCCCGAACCCGATTCTGAGATAACGAACTGGGGACGCTCCTAGTGACCTGACGGACGCACCCAAGAAGTTTCAGAGCCCTCGGGCTACGTTTTGTGGAGTTACGGCCAGTTTAATGAGAGGCTAAATACAGGCTTAATTTCCTATTAAAACATGCCCGCGGAAAATCGCGATATTCCGAAAAAAGGACCCCGAACCCGATTCTGAGATAACCCACTGGGGACGCTCCTAGTGACCTGACGGACGGACCCTAGAAGTTTCAGAGCCCTCGGGCTACGTTTTGTGGAGTTACGGCCAGTTTAATGAGAGGCTAAATACAGGCTTAATTTCCTACGAAAACATGCCCGCGGAAAATCGCGATATTCCGAAAAAAGGACCCCGAACCCGATTCTGAGATAACCCACTGGGGACGCTCCTAGTGACCTGACGGACGCACCCAAGAAGTTTCAGAGCCCTCGGGCTACGTTTTGTGGAGTTACGGCCAGTTTAATGAGAGGCTAAATACAGGCTTAATTTCCTATGAAAACATGCCCGCGGAAAATCGCGATTTTCCGAAAAAAGGACCCCGAACCCGATTCTGAGATAACCCACTGGGGACGCTCCTAGTGACCTGACGGACGCACCCAAGAAGTTTCAGAGCCCTCGGGCTACGTTTTGTGGAGTTACAGCCAGTTTAATGAGAGGCTTAATACAGGCTTAATTTCCTACGAAAACATGCCCGCGGAAAATCGCGATTTTTCGAAAAAAGGACCCCGAACCCGATTCTGAGATAACCCACTGGGGACGCTCCTAGTGACCTGACGGACGCACCCTAGAAGTTTCAGAGCCCTCGGGCTACGTTTTGTGGAGTTACAGCCAGTTTAATGAGAGGCTAAATACAGGCTTAATTTCCTATGAAAACATGCCCGCGGAAAATCGCGATTTTCCGAAAAAAGGACCCCGAACCCGATTCTGAGATAACCCACTGGGGACGCTCCTAGTGACCTGACGGACGCACCCAAGAAGTTTCAGAGCCCTCGGGCTACGTTTTGTGGAGTTACGGCCAGTTTAATGAGAGGCTAAATACAGGCTTAATTTCCTATTAAAACATGCCCGCGGAAAATCGCGATTTTCCGAAAAAAGGACCCCGAACCCGATTATGAGATAACCCACTGGGGACGCTCCTAGTGACCTGACGGACGCACCCAAGAAGTTTCAGAGCCCTCGGGCTACGTTTTGTGGAGTTACGGCCAGTTTAATGAGAGGCTTAATACAGGCTTAATTTCCTACGAAAACATGCCCGCGGAAAATCGCGATTTTTCGAAAAAAGGACCCCGAACCCGATTCTGAGATAACCCACTGGGGACGCTCCTAGTGACCTGACGGACGCACCCTAGAAGTTTCAGAGCCCTCGGGCTACGTTTTGTGGAGTTACAGCCAGTTTAATGAGAGGCTAAATACAGGCTTAATTTCCTATTAAAACATGCCCGCGGAAAATCGCGATTTTCCGAAAAAAGGACCCCGAACCCGATTATGAGATAACCCACTGGGGACGCTCCTAGTGACCTGACGGACGCACCCTAGAAGTTTCAGAGCCCTCGGGCTACGTTTTGTGGAGTTACAGCCAGTTTAATGAGAGGCTAAATACAGGCTTAATTTCCTACGAAAACATGCCCGCGGAAAATCGCGATTTTCCGAAAAAAGGACCCCGAACCCGATTCTGAGATAACCCACTGGGGACGCTCCTAGTGACCTGACGGACGCACCCAAGAAGTTTCAGAGCCCTCGGGCTACGTTTTGTGGAGTTACGGCCAGTTTAATGAGAGGCTAAATACAGGCTTAATTTCCTATGAAAACATGCCCGCGGAAAATCGCGATTTTCCGAAAAAAGGACCCCGAACCCGATTATGAGATAACCCACTGGGGACGCTCCTAGTGACCTGACGGACGCACCCTAGAAGTTTCAGAGCCCTCGGGCTACGTTTTGTGGAGTTACGGCCAGTTTAATGAGAGGCTAAATACAGGCTTAATTTCCTACGAAAACATGCCCGCGGAAAATCGCGATATTCCGAAAAAAGGACCCCGAACCCGATTCTGAGATAACCCACTGGGGACGCTCCTAGTGACCTGACGGACGCACCCTAGAAGTTTCAGAGCCCTCGGGCTACGTTTTGTGGAGTTACAGCCAGTTTAATGAGAGGCTAAATACAGGCTTAATTTCCTATTAAAACATGCCCGCGGAAAATCGCGATTTTCCCAAAAAAGGACCCCGAACCCGATTCTGAGATAACCCACTGGGGACGCTCCTAGTGACCTGACGGACGCACCCAAGAAGTTTCAGAGCCCTCGGGCTACGTTTTGTGGAGTTACGGCCAGTTTAATGAGAGGCTAAATACAGGCTTAATTTCCTACGAAAACATGCCCGCGGAAAATCGCGATTTTCCGAAAAAAGGACCCCGAACCCGATTCTGAGATAACCCACTGGGGACGCTCCTAGTGACCTGACGGACGGACCCTAGAAGTTTCAGAGCCCTCGGGCTACGTTTTGTGGAGTTATGGCCAGTTTAATGAGAGGCTAAGTACAGGCTTAATTTCCTACGAAAACATGCCCGCGGAAAATCGCGATTTTCCGAAAAAAGGACCCCGAACCCGATTCTGAGATAACCCACTGGGGACGCTCCTAGTGACCTGACGGACGCACCCTAGAAGTTTCAGAGCCCTCGGGCTACGTTTTGTGGAGTTACGGCCAGTTTAATGAGAGGCTAAATACAGGCTTAATTTCCTATGAAAACATGCCCGCGGAAAATCGCGATTTTCCGAAAAAAGGACCCCGAACCCGATTATGAGATAACCCACTGGGGACGCTCCTAGTGACCTGACGGACGCACCCAAGAAGTTTCAGAGCCCTCGGGCTACGTTTTGTGGAGTTACGGCCAGTTTAATGAGAGGCTAAATACAGGCTTAATTTCCTATTAAAACATGCCCGCGGAAAATCGCGATTTTCCGAAAAAAGGACCCCGAACCCGATTCTGAGATAACCCACTGGGGACGCTCCTAGTGACCTGACGGACGCACCCTAGAAGTTTCAGAGCCCTCGGGCTACGTTTTGTGGAGTTACGGCCAGTTTAATGAGAGGCTAAATACAGGCTTAATTTCCTACGAAAACATGCCCGCGGAAAATCGCGATTTTTCGAAAAAAGGACCCCGAACCCGATTCTGAGATAACCCACTGGGGACGCTCCTAGTGACCTGACGGACGCACCCTAGAAGTTTCAGAGCCCTCGGGCTACGTTTTGTGGAGTTACAGCCAGTTTAATGAGAGGCTAAATACAGGCTTAATTTCCTATGAAAACATGCCCGCGGAAAATCGCGATTTTCCGAAAAAAGGACCCCGAAACCGATTCTGAGATAACCCACTGGGGACGCTCCTAGTGACCTGACGGACGCACCCAAGAAGTTTCAGAGCCCTCGGGCTACGTTTTGTGGAGTTACGGCCAGTTTAATGAGAGGCTAAATACAGGCTTAATTTCCTATTAAAACATGCCCGCGGAAAATCGCGATTTTCCGAAAAAAGGACCCCGAACCCGATTTTGAGATAACCCACTGGGGACGCTCCTAGTGACCTGACGGACGCACCCAAGAAGTTTCAGAGCCCTCGGGCTACGTTTTGTGGAGTTACGGCCAGTTTAATGAGAGGCTTAATACAGGCTTAATTTCCTACAAAAACATGCCCGCGGAAAATCGCGATTTTTCGAAAAAAGGACCCCGAACCCGATTCTGAGATAACCCACTGGGGACGCTCCTAGTGACCTGACGGACGCACCCTAGAAGTTTCAGAGCCCTCGGGCTACGTTTTGTGGAGTTACAGCCAGTTTAATGAGAGGCTAAATACAGGCTTAATTTCCTATTAAAACATGCCCGCGGAAAATCGCGATTTTCCGAAAAAAGGACCCCGAACCCGATTCTGAGATAACCCACTGGGGACGCTCCTAGTGACCTGACGGACGCACCCTAGAAGTTTCAGAGCCCTCGGGCTACGTTTTGTGGAGTTACAGCCAGTTTAATGAGAGGCTAAATACAGGCTTAATTTCCTACGAAAACATGCCCGCGGAAAATCGCGATTTTCCGAAAAAAGGACCCCGAACCCGATTCTGAGATAACCCACTGGGGACGCTCCTAGTGACCTGACGGACGCACCCAAGAAGTTTCAGAGCCCTCGGGCTACGTTTTGTGGAGTTACGGCCAGTTTAATGAGAGGCTAAATACAGGCTTAATTTCCTATTAAAACATGCCCGCGGAAAATCGCGATTTTCCGAAAAAAGGACCCCGAACCCGATTTTGAGATAACCCACTGGGGACGCTCCTAGTGACCTGACGGACGCACCCAAGAAGTTTCAGAGCCCTCGGGCTACGTTTTGTGGAGTTACGGCCAGTTTAATGAGAGGCTTAATACAGGCTTAATTTCCTACGAAAACATGCCCGCGGAAAATCGCGATTTTTCGAAAAAAGGACCCCGAACCCGATTCTGAGATAACCCACTGGGGACGCTCCTAGTGACCTGACGGACGCACCCTAGAAGTTTCAGAGCCCTCGGGCTACGTTTTGTGGAGTTACAGCCAGTTTAATGAGAGGCTAAATACAGGCTTAATTTCCTATTAAAACATGCCCGCGGAAAATCGCGATTTTCCCAAAAAAGGACCCCGAACCCGATTCTGAGATAACCCACTGGGGACGCTCCTAGTGACCTGACGGACGCACCCAAGAAGTTTCAGAGCCCTCGGGCTACGTTTTGTGGAGTTACGGCCAGTTTAATGAGAGGCTAAATACAGGCTTAATTTCCTACGAAAACATGCCCGCGGAAAATCGCGATTTTCCGAAAAAAGGACCCCGAACCCGATTCTGAGATAACCCACTGGGGACGCTCCTAGTGACCTGACGGACGGACCCTAGAAGTTTCAGAGCCCTCGGGCTACGTTTTGTGGAGTTATGGCCAGTTTAATGAGAGGCTAAGTACAGGCTTAATTTCCTACGAAAACATGCCCGCGGAAAATCGCGATTTTCCGAAAAAAGGACCCCGAACCCGATTCTGAGATAACCCACTGGGGACGCTCCTAGTGACCTGACGGACGCACCCTAGAAGTTTCAGAGCCCTCGGGCTACGTTTTGTGGAGTTACGGCCAGTTTAATGAGAGGCTAAATACAGGCTTAATTTCCTATGAAAACATGCCCGCGGAAAATCGCGATTTTCCGAAAAAAGGACCCCGAACCCGATTATGAGATAACCCACTGGGGACGCTCCTAGTGACCTGACGGACGCACCCAAGAAGTTTCAGAGCCCTCGGGCTACGTTTTGTGGAGTTACGGCCAGTTTAATGAGAGGCTAAATACAGGCTTAATTTCCTATTAAAACATGCCCGCGGAAAATCGCGATTTTCCGAAAAAAGGACCCCGAACCCGATTCTGAGATAACCCACTGGGGACGCTCCTAGTGACCTGACGGACGCACCCTAGAAGTTTCAGAGCCCTCGGGCTACGTTTTGTGGAGTTACGGCCAGTTTAATGAGAGGCTAAATACAGGCTTAATTTCCTACGAAAACATGCCCGCGGAAAATCGCGATTTTTCGAAAAAAGGACCCCGAACCCGATTCTGAGATAACCCACTGGGGACGCTCCTAGTGACCTGACGGACGCACCCTAGAAGTTTCAGAGCCCTCGGGCTACGTTTTGTGGAGTTACAGCCAGTTTAATGAGAGGCTAAATACAGGCTTAATTTCCTATGAAAACATGCCCGCGGAAAATCGCGATTTTCCGAAAAAAGGACCCCGAAACCGATTCTGAGATAACCCACTGGGGACGCTCCTAGTGACCTGACGGACGCACCCAAGAAGTTTCAGAGCCCTCGGGCTACGTTTTGTGGAGTTACGGCCAGTTTAATGAGAGGCTAAATACAGGCTTAATTTCCTATTAAAACATGCCCGCGGAAAATCGCGATTTTCCGAAAAAAGGACCCCGAACCCGATTTTGAGATAACCCACTGGGGACGCTCCTAGTGACCTGACGGACGCACCCAAGAAGTTTCAGAGCCCTCGGGCTACGTTTTGTGGAGTTACGGCCAGTTTAATGAGAGGCTTAATACAGGCTTAATTTCCTACAAAAACATGCCCGCGGAAAATCGCGATTTTTCGAAAAAAGGACCCCGAACCCGATTCTGAGATAACCCACTGGGGACGCTCCTAGTGACCTGACGGACGCACCCTAGAAGTTTCAGAGCCCTCGGGCTACGTTTTGTGGAGTTACAGCCAGTTTAATGAGAGGCTAAATACAGGCTTAATTTCCTATTAAAACATGCCCGCGGAAAATCGCGATTTTCCGAAAAAAGGACCCCGAACCCGATTCTGAGATAACCCACTGGGGACGCTCCTAGTGACCTGACGGACGCACCCTAGAAGTTTCAGAGCCCTCGGGCTACGTTTTGTGGAGTTACAGCCAGTTTAATGAGAGGCTAAATACAGGCTTAATTTCCTACGAAAACATGCCCGCGGAAAATCGCGATTTTCCGAAAAAAGGACCCCGAACCCGATTCTGAGATAACCCACTGGGGACGCTCCTAGTGACCTGACGGACGCACCCAAGAAGTTTCAGAGCCCTCGGGCTACGTTTTGTGGAGTTACGGCCAGTTTAATGAGAGGCTAAATACAGGCTTAATTTCCTATTAAAACATGCCCGCGGAAAATCGCGATTTTCCGAAAAAAGGACCCCGAACCCGATTTTGAGATAACCCACTGGGGACGCTCCTAGTGACCTGACGGACGCACCCAAGAAGTTTCAGAGCCCTCGGGCTACGTTTTGTGGAGTTACGGCCAGTTTAATGAGAGGCTTAATACAGGCTTAATTTCCTACGAAAACATGCCCGCGGAAAATCGCGATTTTTCGAAAAAAGGACCCCGAACCCGATTCTGAGATAACCCACTGGGGACGCTCCTAGTGACCTGACGGACGCACCCTAGAAGTTTCAGAGCCCTCGGGCTACGTTTTGTGGAGTTACAGCCAGTTTAATGAGAGGCTAAATACAGGCTTAATTTCCTATTAAAACATGCCCGCGGAAAATCGCGATTTTCCGAAAAAAGGACCCCGAACCCGATTCTGAGATAACCCACTGGGGACGCTCCTAGTGACCTGACGGACGCACCCTAGAAGTTTCAGAGCCCTCGGGCTACGTTTTGTGGAGTTACGGCCAGTTTAATGAGAGGCTAAATACAGGCTTAATTTCCTACGAAAACATGCCCGCGGAAAATCGCGATTTTCCGAAAAAAGGACCCCAAACCCGATTCTGAGATAACCCACTGGGGACGCTCCTAGTGACCTGACGGACGCACCCAAGAAGTTTCAGAGCCCTCGGGCTACGTTTTGTGGAGTTACGGCCAGTTTAATGAGAGGCTAAATACAGGCTTAATTTCCTATTAAAACATGCCCGCGGAAAATCGCGATTTTCCGAAAAAAGGACCCCGAACCCGATTCTGAGATAACCCACTGGGGACGCTCCTAGTGACCTGACGGACGCACCCTAGAAGTTTCAGAGCCCTCGGGCTACGTTTTGTGGAGTTACGGCCAGTTTAATGAGAGGCTAAATACAGGCTTAATTTCCTATTAAAACATGCCCGCGGAAAATCGCGATTTTCCGAAAAAAGGACCCTGAACCCGATTCTGAGATAACCCACTGGGGACGCTCCTAGTGACCTGACGGACGCACCCTAGAAGTTTCAGAGCCCTCGGGCTACGTTTTGTGGAGTTACGGCCAGTTTAATGAGAGGCTAAATACAGGCTTAATTTCCTATGAAAACATGCCCGCGGAAAATCGCGATTTTCCGAAAAAAGGACCCCGAACCCGATTCTGAGATAACCCACTGGGGACGCTCCTAGTGACCTGACGGACGCACCCAAGAAGTTTCAGAGCCCTCGGGCTACGTTTTGTGGAGTTACGGCCAGTTTAATGAGAGGCTAAATACAGGCTTAATTTCCTATTAAAACATGCCCGCGGAAAATCGCGATTTTCCGAAAAAAGGACCCCGAACCCGATTTTGAGATAACCCACTGGGGACGCTCCTAGTGACCTGACGGACGCACCCAAGAAGTTTCAGAGCCCTCGGGCTACGTTTTGTGGAGTTACGGCCAGTTTAATGAGAGGCTAAATACAGGCTTAATTTCCTATTAAAACATGCCCGCGGAAAATCGCGATTTTCCGAAAAAAGGACCCCGAACCCGATTTTGAGATAACCCACTGGGGACGCTCCTAGTGACCTGACGGACGCACCCAAGAAGTTTCAGAGCCCTCGGGCTACGTTTTGTGGAGTTACGGCCAGTTTAATGAGAGGCTTAATACAGGCTTAATTTCCTACGAAAACATGCCCGCGGAAAATCGCGATTTTTCGAAAAAAGGACCCCGAACCCGATTCTGAGATAACCCACTGGGGACGCTCCTAGTGACCTGACGGACGCACCCTAGAAGTTTCAGAGCCCTCGGGCTACGTTTTGTGGAGTTACAGCCAGTTTAATGAGAGGCTAAATACAGGCTTAATTTCCTATTAAAACATGCCCGCGGAAAATCGCGATTTTCCGAAAAAAGGACCCCGAACCCGATTCTGAGATAACCCACTGGGGACGCTCCTAGTGACCTGACGGACGCACCCTAGAAGTTTCAGAGCCCTCGGGCTACGTTTTGTGGAGTTACGGCCAGTTTAATGAGAGGCTAAATAAAGGCTTAATTTCCTACGAAAACATGCCCGCGGAAAATCGCGATTTTCCGAAAAAAGGACCCCAAACCCGATTCTGAGATAACCCACTGGGGACGCTCCTAGTGACCTGACGGACGCACCCAAGAAGTTTCAGAGCCCTCGGGCTACGTTTTGTGGAGTTACGGCCAGTTTAATGAGAGGCTAAATACAGGCTTAATTTCCTATTAAAACATGCCCGCGGAAAATCGCGATTTTCCGAAAAAAGGACCCCGAACCCGATTCTGAGATAACCCACTGGGGACGCTCCTAGTGACCTGACGGACGCACCCTAGAAGTTTCAGAGCCCTCGGGCTACGTTTTGTGGAGTTACGGCCAGTTTAATGAGAGGCTAAATACAGGCTTAATTTCCTATTAAAACATGCCCGCGGAAAATCGCGATTTTCCGAAAAAAGGACCCTGAACCCGATTCTGAGATAACCCACTGGGGACGCTCCTAGTGACCTGACGGACGCACCCTAGAAGTTTCAGAGCCCTCGGGCTACGTTTTGTGGAGTTACGGCCAGTTTAATGAGAGGCTAAATACAGGCTTAATTTCCTATGAAAACATGCCCGCGGAAAATCGCGATTTTCCGAAAAAAGGACCCCGAACCCGATTCTGAGATAACCCACTGGGGACGCTCCTAGTGACCTGACGGACGCACCCAAGAAGTTTCAGAGCCCTCGGGCTACGTTTTGTGGAGTTACGGCCAGTTTAATGAGAGGCTAAATACAGGCTTAATTTCCTATGAAAACATGCCCGCGGAAAATCGCGATTTTCCGAAAAAAGGACCCCGAACCCGATTCTGAGATAACCCACTGGGGACGCTCCTAGTGACCTGACGGACGCACCCAAGAAGTTTCAGAGCCCTCGGGCTACGTTTTGTGGAGTTACGGCCAGTTTAATGAGAGGCTAAATACAGGCTTAATTTCCTATGAAAACATGCCCGCGGAAAATCGCGATTTTCCGAAAAAAGGACCCCGAACCCGATTTTGAGATAACCCACTGGGGACGCTCCTAGTGACCTGACGGACGCACCCAAGAAGTTTCAGAGCCCTCGGGCTACGTTTTGTGGAGTTACGGCCAGTTTAATGAGAGGCTTAATACAGGCTTAATTTCCTACGAAAACATGCCCGCGGAAAATCGCGATTTTTCGAAAAAAGGACCCCGAACCCGATTCTGAGATAACCCACTGGGGACGCTCCTAGTGACCTGACGGACGCACCCTAGAAGTTTCAGAGCCCTCGGGCTACGTTTTGTGGAGTTACAGCCAGTTTAATGAGAGGCTAAATACAGGCTTAATTTCCTATTAAAACATGCCCGCGGAAAATCGCGATTTTCCGAAAAAAGGACCCCGAACCCGATTCTGAGATAACCCACTGGGGACGCTCCTAGTGACCTGACGGACGCACCCTAGAAGTTTCAGAGCCCTCGGGCTACGTTTTGTGGAGTTACGGCCAGTTTAATGAGAGGCTAAATACAGGCTTAATTTCCTACGAAAACATGCCCGCGGAAAATCGCGATTTTCCGAAAAAAGGACCCCAAACCCGATTCTGAGATAACCCACTGGGGACGCTCCTAGTGACCTGACGGACGCACCCAAGAAGTTTCAGAGCCCTCGGGCTACGTTTTGTGGAGTTACGGCCAGTTTAATGAGAGGCTAAATACAGGCTTAATTTCCTATTAAAACATGCCCGCGGAAAATCGCGATTTTCCGAAAAAAGGACCCCGAACCCGATTCTGAGATAACCCACTGGGGACGCTCCTAGTGACCTGACGGACGCACCCTAGAAGTTTCAGAGCCCTCGGGCTACGTTTTGTGGAGTTACGGCCAGTTTAATGAGAGGCTAAATACAGGCTTAATTTCCTATTAAAACATGCCCGCGGAAAATCGCGATTTTCCGAAAAAAGGACCCTGAACCCGATTCTGAGATAACCCACTGGGGACGCTCCTAGTGACCTGACGGACGCACCCTAGAAGTTTCAGAGCCCTCGGGCTACGTTTTGTGGAGTTACGGCCAGTTTAATGAGAGGCTAAATACAGGCTTAATTTCCTATTAAAACATGCCCGCGGAAAATCACGATTTTCCGAAAAAAGGACCCCGAACCCGATTCTGAGATAACCCACTGGGGACGCTCCTAGTGACCTGACGGACGCACCCTAGAAGTTTCAGAGCCCTCGGGCTACGTTTTGTGGAGTTACGGCCAGTTTAATGAGAGGCTAAATACAGGCTTAATTTCCTATTAAAACATGCCCGCGGAAAATCGCGATTTTCCGAAAAAAGGACCCTGAACCCGATTCTGAGATAACCCACTGGGGACGCTCCTAGTGACCTGACGGACGCACCCTAGAAGTTTCAGAGCCCTCGGGCTACGTTTTGTGGAGTTACGGCCAGTTTAATGAGAGGCTAAATACAGGCTTAATTTCCTATGAAAACATGCCCGCGGAAAATCGCGATTTTCCGAAAAAAGGACCCCGAACCCGATTCTGAGATAACCCACTGGGGACGCTCCTAGTGACCTGACGGACGCACCCAAGAAGTTTCAGAGCCCTCGGGCTACGTTTTGTGGAGTTACGGCCAGTTTAATGAGAGGCTAAATACAGGCTTAATTTCCTATTAAAACATGCCCGCGGAAAATCGCGATTTTCCGAAAAAGGACCCCGAACCCGATTTTGAGATAACCCACTGGGGACGCTCCTAGTGACCTGACGGACGCACCCAAGAAGTTTCAGAGCCCTCGGGCTACGTTTTGTGGAGTTACGGCCAGTTTAATGAGAGGCTAAATACAGGCTTAATTTCCTACGAAAACATGCCCGCGGAAAATCGCGATATTCCGAAAAAAGGACCCCAAACCCGATTCTGAGATAACCCACTGGGGACGCTCCTAGTGACCTGACGGACGCACCCTAGAAGTTTCAGAGCCCTCGGGCTACGTTTTGTGGAGTTACAGCCAGTTTAATGAGAGGCTAAATACAGGCTTAATTTCCTATTAAAACATGCCCGCGGAAAATCGCGATTTTCCCAAAAAAGGACCCCGAACCCGATTCTGAGATAACCCACTGGGGACGCTCCTAGTGACCTGACGGACGCACCCAAGAAGTTTCAGAGCCCTCGGGCTACGTTTTGTGGAGTTACGGCCAGTTTAATGAGAGGCTAAATACAGGCTTAATTTCCTACGAAAACATGCCCGCGGAAAATCGCGATTTTCCGAAAAAAGGACCCCGAACCCGATTCTGAGATAACCCACTGGGGACGCTCCTAGTGACCTGACGGACGGACCCTAGAAGTTTCAGAGCCCTCGGGCTACGTTTTGTGGAGTTATGGCCAGTTTAATGAGAGGCTAAGTACAGGCTTAATTTCCTACGAAAACATGCCCGCGGAAAATCGCGATTTTCCGAAAAAAGGACCCCGAACCCGATTCTGAGATAACCCACTGGGGACGCTCCTAGTGACCTGACGGACGCACCCTAGAAGTTTCAGAGCCCTCGGGCTACGTTTTGTGGAGTTACGGCCAGTTTAATGAGAGGCTAAATACAGGCTTAATTTCCTATGAAAACATGCCCGCGGAAAATCGCGATTTTCCGAAAAAAGGACCCCGAACCCGATTATGAGATAACCCACTGGGGACGCTCCTAGTGACCTGACGGACGCACCCAAGAAGTTTCAGAGCCCTCGGGCTACGTTTTGTGGAGTTACGGCCAGTTTAATGAGAGGCTAAATACAGGCTTAATTTCCTATTAAAACATGCCCGCGGAAAATCGCGATTTTCCGAAAAAAGGACCCCGAACCCGATTCTGAGATAACCCACTGGGGACGCTCCTAGTGACCTGACGGACGCACCCTAGAAGTTTCAGAGCCCTCGGGCTACGTTTTGTGGAGTTACGGCCAGTTTAATGAGAGGCTAAATACAGGCTTAATTTCCTACGAAAACATGCCCGCGGAAAATCGCGATTTTTCGAAAAAAGGACCCCGAACCCGATTCTGAGATAACCCACTGGGGACGCTCCTAGTGACCTGACGGACGCACCCTAGAAGTTTCAGAGCCCTCGGGCTACGTTTTGTGGAGTTACAGCCAGTTTAATGAGAGGCTAAATACAGGCTTAATTTCCTATGAAAACATGCCCGCGGAAAATCGCGATTTTCCGAAAAAAGGACCCCGAAACCGATTCTGAGATAACCCACTGGGGACGCTCCTAGTGACCTGACGGACGCACCCAAGAAGTTTCAGAGCCCTCGGGCTACGTTTTGTGGAGTTACGGCCAGTTTAATGAGAGGCTAAATACAGGCTTAATTTCCTATTAAAACATGCCCGCGGAAAATCGCGATTTTCCGAAAAAAGGACCCCGACCCGATTTTGAGATAACCCACTGGGGACGCTCCTAGTGACCTGACGGACGCACCCAAGAAGTTTCAGAGCCCTCGGGCTACGTTTTGTGGAGTTACGGCCAGTTTAATGAGAGGCTTAATACAGGCTTAATTTCCTACAAAAACATGCCCGCGGAAAATCGCGATTTTCCGAAAAAAGGACCCCAAACCCGATTCTGAGATAACCCACTGGGGACGCTCCTAGTGACCTGACGGACGCACCCTAGAAGTTTCAGAGCCCTCGGGCTACGTTTTGTGGAGTTACAGCCAGTTTAATGAGAGGCTAAATACAGGCTTAATTTCCTATTAAAACATGCCCGCGGAAAATCGCGATTTTCCGAAAAAAGGACCCCGAACCCGATTCTGAGATAACCCACTGGGGACGCTCCTAGTGACCTGACGGACGCACCCTAGAAGTTTCAGAGCCCTCGGGCTACGTTTTGTGGAGTTACAGCCAGTTTAATGAGAGGCTAAATACAGGCTTAATTTCCTACGAAAACATGCCCGCGGAAAATCGCGATTTTCCGAAAAAAGGACCCCGAACCCGATTCTGAGATAACCCACTGGGGACGCTCCTAGTGACCTGACGGACGCACCCAAGAAGTTTCAGAGCCCTCGGGCTACGTTTTGTGGAGTTACGGCCAGTTTAATGAGAGGCTAAATACAGGCTTAATTTCCTATTAAAACATGCCCGCGGAAAATCGCGATTTTCCGAAAAAAGGACCCCGAACCCGATTTTGAGATAACCCACTGGGGACGCTCCTAGTGACCTGACGGACGCACCCAAGAAGTTTCAGAGCCCTCGGGCTACGTTTTGTGGAGTTACGGCCAGTTTAATGAGAGGCTTAATACAGGCTTAATTTCCTACGAAAACATGCCCGCGGAAAATCGCGATTTTTCGAAAAAAGGACCCCGAACCCGATTCTGAGATAACCCACTGGGGACGCTCCTAGTGACCTGACGGACGCACCCTAGAAGTTTCAGAGCCCTCGGGCTACGTTTTGTGGAGTTACAGCCAGTTTAATGAGAGGCTAAATACAGGCTTAATTTCCTATTAAAACATGCCCGCGGAAAATCGCGATTTTCCGAAAAAAGGACCCCGAACCCGATTCTGAGATAACCCACTGGGGACGCTCCTAGTGACCTGACGGACGCACCCTAGAAGTTTCAGAGCCCTCGGGCTACGTTTTGTGGAGTTACGGCCAGTTTAATGAGAGGCTAAATACAGGCTTAATTTCCTACGAAAACATGCCCGCGGAAAATCGCGATTTTCCGAAAAAAGGACCCCAAACCCGATTCTGAGATAACCCACTGGGGACGCTCCTAGTGACCTGACGGACGCACCCAAGAAGTTTCAGAGCCCTCGGGCTACGTTTTGTGGAGTTACGGCCAGTTTAATGAGAGGCTAAATACAGGCTTAATTTCCTATTAAAACATGCCCGCGGAAAATCGCGATTTTCCGAAAAAAGGACCCCGAACCCGATTCTGAGATAACCCACTGGGGACGCTCCTAGTGACCTGACGGACGCACCCTAGAAGTTTCAGAGCCCTCGGGCTACGTTTTGTGGAGTTACGGCCAGTTTAATGAGAGGCTAAATACAGGCTTAATTTCCTATTAAAACATGCCCGCGGAAAATCGCGATTTTCCGAAAAAAGGACCCTGAACCCGATTCTGAGATAACCCACTGGGGACGCTCCTAGTGACCTGACGGACGCACCCTAGAAGTTTCAGAGCCCTCGGGCTACGTTTTGTGGAGTTACGGCCAGTTTAATGAGAGGCTAAATACAGGCTTAATTTCCTATGAAAACATGCCCGCGGAAAATCGCGATTTTCCGAAAAAAGGACCCCGAACCCGATTCTGAGATAACCCACTGGGGACGCTCCTAGTGACCTGACGGACGCACCCAAGAAGTTTCAGAGCCCTCGGGCTACGTTTTGTGGAGTTACGGCCAGTTTAATGAGAGGCTAAATACAGGCTTAATTTCCTATTAAAACATGCCCGCGGAAAATCGCGATTTTCCGAAAAAAGGACCCCGAACCCGATTTTGAGATAACCCACTGGGGACGCTCCTAGTGACCTGACGGACGCACCCAAGAAGTTTCAGAGCCCTCGGGCTACGTTTTGTGGAGTTACGGCCAGTTTAATGAGAGGCTAAATACAGGCTTAATTTCCTATTAAAACATGCCCGCGGAAAATCGCGATTTTCCGAAAAAAGGACCCCGAACCCGATTTTGAGATAACCCACTGGGGACGCTCCTAGTGACCTGACGGACGCACCCAAGAAGTTTCAGAGCCCTCGGGCTACGTTTTGTGGAGTTACGGCCAGTTTAATGAGAGGCTTAATACAGGCTTAATTTCCTACGAAAACATGCCCGCGGAAAATCGCGATTTTTCGAAAAAAGGACCCCGAACCCGATTCTGAGATAACCCACTGGGGACGCTCCTAGTGACCTGACGGACGCACCCTAGAAGTTTCAGAGCCCTCGGGCTACGTTTTGTGGAGTTACAGCCAGTTTAATGAGAGGCTAAATACAGGCTTAATTTCCTATTAAAACATGCCCGCGGAAAATCGCGATTTTTCGAAAAAAGGACCCCGAACCCGATTCTGAGATAACCCACTGGGGACGCTCCTAGTGACCTGACGGACGCACCCTAGAAGTTTCAGAGCCCTCGGGCTACGTTTTGTGGAGTTACGGCCAGTTTAATGAGAGGCTAAATAAAGGCTTAATTTCCTACGAAAACATGCCCGCGGAAAATCGCGATTTTCCGAAAAAAGGACCCCAAACCCGATTCTGAGATAACCCACTGGGGACGCTCCTAGTGACCTGACGGACGCACCCAAGAAGTTTCAGAGCCCTCGGGCTACGTTTTGTGGAGTTACGGCCAGTTTAATGAGAGGCTAAATACAGGCTTAATTTCCTATTAAAACATGCCCGCGGAAAATCGCGATTTTCCGAAAAAAGGACCCCGAACCCGATTCTGAGATAACCCACTGGGGACGCTCCTAGTGACCTGACGGACGCACCCTAGAAGTTTCAGAGCCCTCGGGCTACGTTTTGTGGAGTTACGGCCAGTTTAATGAGAGGCTAAATACAGGCTTAATTTCCTATTAAAACATGCCCGCGGAAAATCGCGATTTTCCGAAAAAAGGACCCTGAACCCGATTCTGAGATAACCCACTGGGGACGCTCCTAGTGACCTGACGGACGCACCCTAGAAGTTTCAGAGCCCTCGGGCTACGTTTTGTGGAGTTACGGCCAGTTTAATGAGAGGCTAAATACAGGCTTAATTTCCTATGAAAACATGCCCGCGGAAAATCGCGATTTTCCGAAAAAAGGACCCCGAACCCGATTCTGAGATAACCCACTGGGGACGCTCCTAGTGACCTGACGGACGCACCCAAGAAGTTTCAGAGCCCTCGGGCTACGTTTTGTGGAGTTACGGCCAGTTTAATGAGAGGCTAAATACAGGCTTAATTTCCTATGAAAACATGCCCGCGGAAAATCGCGATTTTCCGAAAAAAGGACCCCGAACCCGATTCTGAGATAACCCACTGGGGACGCTCCTAGTGACCTGACGGACGCACCCAAGAAGTTTCAGAGCCCTCGGGCTACGTTTTGTGGAGTTACGGCCAGTTTAATGAGAGGCTAAATACAGGCTTAATTTCCTATGAAAACATGCCCGCGGAAAATCGCGATTTTCCGAAAAAAGGACCCCGAACCCGATTTTGAGATAACCCACTGGGGACGCTCCTAGTGACCTGACGGACGCACCCAAGAAGTTTCAGAGCCCTCGGGCTACGTTTTGTGGAGTTACGGCCAGTTTAATGAGAGGCTTAATACAGGCTTAATTTCCTACGAAAACATGCCCGCGGAAAATCGCGATTTTTCGAAAAAAGGACCCCGAACCCGATTCTGAGATAACCCACTGGGGACGCTCCTAGTGACCTGACGGAAGCACCCTAGAAGTTTCAGAGCCCTCGGGCTACGTTTTGTGGAGTTACAGCCAGTTTAATGAGAGGCTAAATACAGGCTTAATTTCCTATTAAAACATGCCCGCGGAAAATCGCGATTTTCCGAAAAAAGGACCCCGAACCCGATTCTGAGATAACCCACTGGGGACGCTCCTAGTGACCTGACGGACGCACCCTAGAAGTTTCAGAGCCCTCGGGCTACGTTTTGTGGAGTTACGGCCAGTTTAATGAGAGGCTAAATACAGGCTTAATTTCCTACGAAAACATGCCCGCGGAAAATCGCGATTTTCCGAAAAAAGGACCCCAAACCCGATTCTGAGATAACCCACTGGGGACGCTCCTAGTGACCTGACGGACGCACCCAAGAAGTTTCAGAGCCCTCGGGCTACGTTTTGTGGAGTTACGGCCAGTTTAATGAGAGGCTAAATACAGGCTTAATTTCCTATTAAAACATGCCCGCGGAAAATCGCGATTTTCCGAAAAAAGGACCCCGAACCCGATTCTGAGATAACCCACTGGGGACGCTCCTAGTGACCTGACGGACGCACCCTAGAAGTTTCAGAGCCCTCGGGCTACGTTTTGTGGAGTTACGGCCAGTTTAATGAGAGGCTAAATACAGGCTTAATTTCCTATTAAAACATGCCCGCGGAAAATCGCGATTTTCCGAAAAAAGGACCCTGAACCCGATTCTGAGATAACCCACTGGGGACGCTCCTAGTGACCTGACGGACGCACCCTAGAAGTTTCAGAGCCCTCGGGCTACGTTTTGTGGAGTTACGGCCAGTTTAATGAGAGGCTAAATACAGGCTTAATTTCCTATTAAAACATGCCCGCGGAAAATCACGATTTTCCGAAAAAAGGACCCCGAACCCGATTCTGAGATAACCCACTGGGGACGCTCCTAGTGACCTGACGGACGCACCCTAGAAGTTTCAGAGCCCTCGGGCTACGTTTTGTGGAGTTACGGCCAGTTTAATGAGAGGCTAAATACAGGCTTAATTTCCTATTAAAACATGCCCGCGGAAAATCGCGATTTTCCGAAAAAAGGACCCTGAACCCGATTCTGAGATAACCCACTGGGGACGCTCCTAGTGACCTGACGGACGCACCCTAGAAGTTTCAGAGCCCTCGGGCTACGTTTTGTGGAGTTACGGCCAGTTTAATGAGAGGCTAAATACAGGCTTAATTTCCTATGAAAACATGCCCGCGGAAAATCGCGATTTTCCGAAAAAAGGACCCCGAACCCGATTCTGAGATAACCCACTGGGGACGCTCCTAGTGACCTGACGGACGCACCCAAGAAGTTTCAGAGCCCTCGGGCTACGTTTTGTGGAGTTACGGCCAGTTTAATGAGAGGCTAAATACAGGCTTAATTTCCTATTAAAACATGCCCGCGGAAAATCGCGATTTTCCGAAAAAGGACCCCGAACCCGATTTTGAGATAACCCACTGGGGACGCTCCTAGTGACCTGACGGACGCACCCAAGAAGTTTCAGAGCCCTCGGGCTACGTTTTGTGGAGTTACGGCCAGTTTAATGAGAGGCTAAATACAGGCTTAATTTCCTATTAAAACATGCCCGCGGAAAATCGCGATTTTCCGAAAAAAGGACCCCGAACCCGATTTTGAGATAACCCACTGGGGACGCTCCTAGTGACCTGACGGACGCACCCAAGAAGTTTCAGAGCCCTCGGGCTACGTTTTGTGGAGTTACGGCCAGTTTAATGAGAGGCTTAATACAGGCTTAATTTCCTACGAAAACATGCCCGCGGAAAATCGCGATTTTTCGAAAAAAGGACCCCGAACCCGATTCTGAGATAACCCACTGGGGACGCTCCTAGTGACCTGACGGACGCACCCTAGAAGTTTCAGAGCCCTCGGGCTACGTTTTGTGGAGTTACGGCCAGTTTAATGAGAGGCTAAATACAGGCTTAATTTCCTATTAAAACATGCCCGCGGAAAATCGCGATTTTCCGAAAAAAGGACCCCAAACCCGATTCTGAGATAACCCACTGGGGACGCTCCTAGTGACCTGACGGACGCACCCAAGAAGTTTCAGAGCCCTCGGGCTACGTTTTGTGGAGTTACGGCCAGTTTAATGAGAGGCTTAATACAGGCTTAATTTCCTACGAAAACATGCCCGCGGAAAATCGCGATTTTTCGAAAAAAGGACCCCGAACCCGATTCTGAGATAACCCACTGGGGACGCTCCTAGTGACCTGACGGACGCACCCTAGAAGTTTCAGAGCCCTCGGGCTACGTTTTGTGGAGTTACAGCCAGTTTAATGAGAGGCTAAATACAGGCTTAATTTCCTATTAAAACATGCCCGCGGAAAATCGCGATTTTCCGAAAAAAGGACCCCGAACCCGATTCTGAGATAACCCACTGGGGACGCTCCTAGTGACCTGACGGACGCACCCTAGAAGTTTCAGAGCCCTCGGGCTACGTTTTGTGGAGTTACGGCCAGTTTAATGAGAGGCTAAATACAGGCTTAATTTCCTATTAAAACATGCCCGCGGAAAATCGCGATTTTCCGAAAAAAGGACCCCAAACCCGATTCTGAGATAACCCACTGGGGACGCTCCTAGTGACCTGACGGACGCACCCAAGAAGTTTCAGAGCCCTCGGGCTACGTTTTGTGGAGTTACGGCCAGTTTAATGAGAGGCTAAATACAGGCTTAATTGCCTATGAAAACATGCCCGCGGAAAATCGCGATTTTGCGAAAAAAGGACCCCGAACCCGATTATGAGATAACCCACTGGGGACGCTCCTAGTGACCTGACGGACGCACCCTAGAAGTTTCAGAGCCCTCGGGCTACATTTTGTGGAGTTAGGGCCAGTTTAATGAGAGGCTTAATACAGGCTTAATTTCCTAAGAAAACATGCCCGCGGAAAATCGCGATTTTCCGAAAAAAGGACCCCGAACCCGATTCTGAGATAACCCACTGGGGACGCTCCTAGTGACCTGACGGACGCACCCTAGAAGTTTCAGAGCCCTCGGGCTACGTTTTGTGGAGTTACGGCCAGTTTAATGAGAGGCTAAGTACAGGCTTAATTTCCTACGAAAACATGCCCGCGGAAAATCGCGATTTTGCGAAAAAAGGACCCCGAACCCGATTCTGATATAACCCACTGGGGACGCTCCTAGTGACCTGACGGACGCACCCTAGAAGTTTCAGAGCCCTCGGGCTACGTTTTGTGGAGTTACGGCCAGTTTAATGAGAGGCTAAATACAGGCTTAATTTCCTACGAAAACATGCCCGCGGAAAATCGCGATTTCTCGAAAAAAGGACCCCCAACCCGATTATGAGATAACCCACTGGGGACACTCCTAGTGACCTGACGGACGCACCCTAGAAGTTTCAGAGCCCTCGGGCTACGTTTTGTGGAGTTACAGCCAGTTTAATGAGAGGCTAAATACAGGCTTAATTTCCTATGAAAACATGCCCGCGGAAAATCGCGATTTTCCGAAAAAAGGACCCCGAACCCGATTCTGAGATAACCCACTGGGGACGCTCCTAGTGACCTGACGGACGCACCCAAGAAGTTTCAGAGCCCTCGGGCTACGTTTTGTGGAGTTACAGCCAGTTTAATGAGAGGCTAAATACAGGCTTAATTTCCTATTAAAACATGCCCGCGGAAAATCGCGATTTTCCGAAAAAAGGACCCCGAACCCGATTCTGAGATAACCCACTGGGGACGCTCCTAGTGACCTGACGGACGCACCCTAGAAGTTTCAGAGCCCTCGGGCTACGTTTTGTGGAGTTACGGCCAGTTTAATGAGAGGCTAAATACAGGCTTAATTTCCTATGAAAACATGCCCGCGGAAAATCGCGATTTTCCGAAAAAAGGACCCCGAACCCGATTATGAGATAACCCACTGGGGACGCTCCTAGTGACCTGACGGACGCACCCAAGAAGTTTCAGAGCCCTCGGGCTACGTTTTGTGGAGTTACGGCCAGTTTAATGAGAGGCTAAATACAGGCTTAATTTCCTATTAAAACATGCCCGCGGAAAATCGCGATTTTCCGAAAAAAGGACCCCGAACCCGATTCTGAGATAACCCACTGGGGACGCTCCTAGTGACCTGACGGACGCACCCTAGAAGTTTCAGAGCCCTCGGGCTACGTTTTGTGGAGTTACGGCCAGTTTAATGAGAGGCTAAATACAGGCTTAATTTCCTACGAAAACATGCCCGCGGAAAATCGCGATTTTTCGAAAAAAGGACCCCGAACCCGATTCTGAGATAACCCACTGGGGACGCTCCTAGTGACCTGACGGACGCACCCTAGAAGTTTCAGAGCCCTCGGGCTACGTTTTGTGGAGTTACAGCCAGTTTAATGAGAGGCTAAATACAGGCTTAATTTCCTATGAAAACATGCCCGCGGAAAATCGCGATTTTCCGAAAAAAGGACCCCGAACCCGATTCTGAGATAACCCACTGGGGACGCTCCTAGTGACCTGACGGACGCACCCAAGAAGTTTCAGAGCCCTCGGGCTACGTTTTGTGGAGTTACGGCCAGTTTAATGAGAGGCTTAATACAGGCTTAATTTCCTATTAAAACATGCCCGCGGAAAATCGCGATTTTCCGAAAAAAGGACCCCGAACCCAATTTTGAGATAACCCACTGGGGACGCTCCTAGTGACCTGACGGACGCACCCAAGAAGTTTCAGAGCCCTCGGGCTACGTTTTGTGGAGTTACGGCCAGTTTAATGAGAGGCTTAATACAGGCTTAATTTCCTACGAAAACATGCCCGCGGAAAATCGCGATTTTTCGAAAAAAGGACCCCGAACCCGATTCTGAGATAACCCACTGGGGACGCTCCTAGTGACCTGACGGACGCACCCTAGAAGTTTCAGAGCCCTCGGGCTACGTTTTGTGGAGTTACAGCCAGTTTAATGAGAGGCTAAATACAGGCTTAATTTCCTATTAAAACATGCCCGCGGAAAATCGCGATTTTCCGAAAAAAGGACCCCGAACCCGATTCTGAGATAACCCACTGGGGACGCTCCTAGTGACCTGACGGACGCACCCTAGAAGTTTCAGAGCCCTCGGGCTACGTTTTGTGGAGTTACGGCCAGTTTAATGAGAGGCTAAATACAGGCTTAATTTCCTACGAAAACATGCCCGCGGAAAATCGCGATTTTCCGAAAAAAGGACCCCGAACCCGATTATGAGATAACCCACTGGGGACGCTCCTAGTGACCTGACGGACGCACCCAAGAAGTTTCAGAGCCCTCGGGCTACGTTTTGTGGAGTTACGGCCAGTTTAATGAGAGGCTAAATACAGGCTTAATTTCCTATTAAAACATGCCCGCGGAAAATCGCGATTTTCCGAAAAAAGGACCCCGAACCCGATTTTGAGATAACCCACTGGGGACGCTCCTAGTGACCTGACGGACGCACCCAAGAAGTTTCAGAGCCCTCGGGCTACGTTTTGTGGAGTTACGGCCAGTTTAATGAGAGGCTAAATACAGGCTTAATTTCCTATTAAAACATGCCCGCGGAAAATCGCGATTTTCCGAAAAAAGGACCCCGAACCCGATTTTGAGATAACCCACTGGGGACGCTCCTAGTGACCTGACGGACGCACCCAAGAAGTTTCAGAGCCCTCGGGCAACGTTTTGTGGAGTTACGGCCAGTTTAATGAGAGGCTTAATACAGGCTTAATTTCCTACGAAAACATGCCCGCGGAAAATCGCGATTTTCCGAAAAAAGGACCCCGAACCCGATTCTGAGATAACCCACTGGGGACGCTCCTAGTGACCTGACGGACGCACCCTAGAAGTTTCAGAGCCCTCGGGCTACGTTTTGTGGAGTTACAGCCAGTTTAATGAGAGGCTAAATACAGGCTTAATTTCCTATTAAAACATGCCCGCGGAAAATCGCGATTTTCCGAAAAAAGGACCCCGAACCCGATTCTGAGATAACCCACTGGGGACGCTCCTAGTGACCTGACGGACGCACCCAAGAAGTTTCAGAGCCCTCGGGCTACGTTTTGTGGAGTTACGGCCAGTTTAATGAGAGGCTAAATACAGGCTTAATTTCCTACAAAAACATGCCCGCGGAAAATCGCGATATTCCGAAAAAAGGACCCCGAACCCGATTATGAGATAACCCACTTGGGACGCTCCTAGTGACCTGACGGACGCACCCAAGAAGTTTCAGAGCCCTCGGGCTACGTTTTGTGGAGTTACGGCCAGTTTAATGAGAGGCTAAATACAGGCTTAATTTCCTACGAAAACATGCCCGCGGAAAATCGCGATATTCCGAAAAAAGGACCCCGAACCCGATTCTGAGATAACCCACTGGGGACGCTCCTAGTGACCTGACGGACGCACCCAAGAGGTTTCAGAGCCCTCGGGCTACGTTTTGTGGAGTTACAGCCAGTTTAATGAGAGGCTAAATACAGGCTTAATTTCCTACGAAAACATGCCCGCGGAAAATCGCGATTTTCCGAAAAAAGGACCCCGAACCCGATTCTGAGATAACCCACTGGGGACGCTCCTAGTGACCTGACGGACGCACCCTAGAAGTTTCAGAGCCCTCGGGCTACGTTTTGTGGAGTTACGGCCAGTTTAATGAGAGGCTAAGTACAGGCTTAATTTCCTACGAAAACATGCCCGCGGAAAATCGCGATTTTCCGAAAAAAGGACCCCGAACCCGATTCTGAGATAACCCACTGGGGACGCTCCTAGTGACCTGACGGACGCACCCTAGAAGTTTCAGAGCCCTCGGGCTACGTTTTGTGGAGTTACAGCCAGTTTAATGAGAGGCTAAATACAGGCTTAATTTCCTATGAAAACATGCCCGCGGAAAATCGCGATTTTCCGAAAAAAGGACCCCGAACCCGATTATGAGATAACCCACTGGGGACGCTCCTAGTGACCTGACGGACGCACCCAAGAAGTTTCAGAGCCCTCGGGCTACGTTTTGTGGAGTTACGGCCAGTTTAATGAGAGGCTAAATACAGGCTTAATTTCCTATTAAAACATGCCCGCGGAAAATCGCGATTTTCCGAAAAAAGGACCCCGAACCCGATTCTGAGATAACCCACTGGGGACGCTCCTAGTGACCTGACGGACGCACCCTAGAAGTTTCAGAGCCCTCGGGCTACGTTTTGTGGAGTTACGGCCAGTTTAATGAGAGGCTAAATACAGGCTTAATTTCCTACGAAAACATGCCCGCGGAAAATCGCGATTTTTCGAAAAAAGGACCCCGAACCCGATTCTGAGATAACCCACTGGGGACGCTCCTAGTGACCTGACGGACGCACCCTAGAAGTTTCAGAGCCCTCGGGCTACGTTTTGTGGAGTTACAGCCAGTTTAATGAGAGGCTAAATACAGGCTTAATTTCCTATGAAAACATGCCCGCGGAAAATCGCGATTTTCCGAAAAAAGGACCCCGAACCCGATTTTGAGATAACCCACTGGGGACGCTCCTAGTGACCTGACGGACGCACCCAAGAAGTTTCAGAGCCCTCGGGCTACGTTTTGTGGAGTTACGGCCAGTTTAATGAGAGGCTTAATACAGGCTTAATTTCCTACGAAAACATGCCCGCGGAAAATCGCGATTTTTCGAAAAAAGGACCCCGAACCCGATTCTGAGATAACCCACTGGGGACGCTCCTAGTGACCTGACGGACGCACCCTAGAAGTTTCAGAGCCCTCGGGCTACGTTTTGTGGAGTTACGGCCAGTTTAATGAGAGGCTAAATAAAGGCTTAATTTCCTACGAAAACATGCCCGCGGAAAATCGCGATTTTCCGAAAAAAGGACCCCAAACCCGATTCTGAGATAACCCACTGGGGACGCTCCTAGTGACCTGACGGACGCACCCAAGAAGTTTCAGAGCCCTCGGGCTACGTTTTGTGGAGTTACGGCCAGTTTAATGAGAGGCTAAATACAGGCTTAATTTCCTATTAAAACATGCCCGCGGAAAATCGCGATTTTCCGAAAAAAGGACCCCGAACCCGATTCTGAGATAACCCACTGGGGACGCTCCTAGTGACCTGACGGACGCACCCTAGAAGTTTCAGAGCCCTCGGGCTACGTTTTGTGGAGTTACGGCCAGTTTAATGAGAGGCTAAATACAGGCTTAATTTCCTATTAAAACATGCCCGCGGAAAATCGCGATTTTCCGAAAAAAGGACCCTGAACCCGATTCTGAGATAACCCACTGGGGACGCTCCTAGTGACCTGACGGACGCACCCTAGAAGTTTCAGAGCCCTCAGGCTACGTTTTGTGGAGTTACGGCCAGTTTAATGAGAGGCTAAATACAGGCTTAATTTCCTATGAAAACATGCCCGCGGAAAATCGCGATTTTCCGAAAAAAGGACCCCGAACCCGATTCTGAGATAACCCACTGGGGACGCTCCTAGTGACCTGACGGACGCACCCAAGAAGTTTCAGAGCCCTCGGGCTACGTTTTGTGGAGTTACGGCCAGTTTAATGAGAGGCTAAATACAGGCTTAATTTCCTATGAAAACATGCCCGCGGAAAATCGCGATTTTCCGAAAAAAGGACCCCGAACCCGATTCTGAGATAACCCACTGGGGACGCTCCTAGTGACCTGACGGACGCACCCAAGAAGTTTCAGAGCCCTCGGGCTACGTTTTGTGGAGTTACGGCCAGTTTAATGAGAGGCTAAATACAGGCTTAATTTCCTATGAAAACATGCCCGCGGAAAATCGCGATTTTCCGAAAAAAGGACCCCGAACCCGATTTTGAGATAACCCACTGGGGACGCTCCTAGTGACCTGACGGACGCACCCAAGAAGTTTCAGAGCCCTCGGGCTACGTTTTGTGGAGTTACGGCCAGTTTAATGAGAGGCTTAATACAGGCTTAATTTCCTACGAAAACATGCCCGCGGAAAATCGCGATTTTTCGAAAAAAGGACCCCGAACCCGATTCTGAGATAACCCACTGGGGACGCTCCTAGTGACCTGACGGACGCACCCTAGAAGTTTCAGAGCCCTCGGGCTACGTTTTGTGGAGTTACAGCCAGTTTAATGAGAGGCTAAATACAGGCTTAATTTCCTATTAAAACATGCCCGCGGAAAATCGCGATTTTCCGAAAAAAGGACCCCGAACCCGATTCTGAGATAACCCACTGGGGACGCTCCTAGTGACCTGACGGACGCACCCTAGAAGTTTCAGAGCCCTCGGGCTACGTTTTGTGGAGTTACGGCCAGTTTAATGAGAGGCTAAATACAGGCTTAATTTCCTACGAAAACATGCCCGCGGAAAATCGCGATTTTCCGAAAAAAGGACCCCAAACCCGATTCTGAGATAACCCACTGGGGACGCTCCTAGTGACCTGACGGACGCACCCAAGAAGTTTCAGAGCCCTCGGGCTACGTTTTGTGGAGTTACGGCCAGTTTAATGAGAGGCTAAATACAGGCTTAATTTCCTATTAAAACATGCCCGCGGAAAATCGCGATTTTCCGAAAAAAGGACCCCGAACCCGATTCTGAGATAACCCACTGGGGACGCTCCTAGTGACCTGACGGACGCACCCTAGAAGTTTCAGAGCCCTCGGGCTACGTTTTGTGGAGTTACGGCCAGTTTAATGAGAGGCTAAATACAGGCTTAATTTCCTATTAAAACATGCCCGCGGAAAATCGCGATTTTCCGAAAAAAGGACCCTGAACCCGATTCTGAGATAACCCACTGGGGACGCTCCTAGTGACCTGACGGACGCACCCTAGAAGTTTCAGAGCCCTCGGGCTACGTTTTGTGGAGTTACGGCCAGTTTAATGAGAGGCTAAATACAGGCTTAATTTCCTATTAAAACATGCCCGCGGAAAATCACGATTTTCCGAAAAAAGGACCCCGAACCCGATTCTGAGATAACCCACTGGGGACGCTCCTAGTGACCTGACGGACGCACCCTAGAAGTTTCAGAGCCCTCGGGCTACGTTTTGTGGAGTTACGGCCAGTTTAATGAGAGGCTAAATACAGGCTTAATTTCCTATTAAAACATGCCCGCGGAAAATCGCGATTTTCCGAAAAAAGGACCCTGAACCCGATTCTGAGATAACCCACTGGGGACGCTCCTAGTGACCTGACGGACGCACCCTAGAAGTTTCAGAGCCCTCGGGCTACGTTTTGTGGAGTTACGGCCAGTTTAATGAGAGGCTAAATACAGGCTTAATTTCCTATGAAAACATGCCCGCGGAAAATCGCGATTTTCCGAAAAAAGGACCCCGAACCCGATTCTGAGATAACCCACTGGGGACGCTCCTAGTGACCTGACGGACGCACCCAAGAAGTTTCAGAGCCCTCGGGCTACGTTTTGTGGAGTTACGGCCAGTTTAATGAGAGGCTAAATACAGGCTTAATTTCCTATTAAAACATGCCCGCGGAAAATCGCGATTTTCCGAAAAAGGACCCCGAACTCGATTTTGAGATAACCCACTGGGGACGCTCCTAGTGACCTGACGGACGCACCCAAGAAGTTTCAGAGCCCTCGGGCTACGTTTTGTGGAGTTACGGCCAGTTTAATGAGAGGCTAAATACAGGCTTAATTTCCTATTAAAACATGCCCGCGGAAAATCGCGATTTTCCGAAAAAAGGACCCCGAACCCGATTTTGAGATAACCCACTGGGGACGCTCCTAGTGACCTGACGGACGCACCCAAGAAGTTTCAGAGCCCTCGGGCTACGTTTTGTGGAGTTACGGCCAGTTTAATGAGAGGCTTAATACAGGCTTAATTTCCTACGAAAACATGCCCGCGGAAAATCGCGATTTTTCGAAAAAAGGACCCCGAACCCGATTCTGAGATAACCCACTGGGGACGCTCCTAGTGACCTGACGGACGCACCCTAGAAGTTTCAGAGCCCTCGGGCTACGTTTTGTGGAGTTACGGCCAGTTTAATGAGAGGCTAAATACAGGCTTAATTTCCTATTAAAACATGCCCGCGGAAAATCGCGATTTTCCGAAAAAAGGACCCCAAACCCGATTCTGAGATAACCCACTGGGGACGCTCCTAGTGACCTGACGGACGCACCCAAGAAGTTTCAGAGCCCTCGGGCTACGTTTTGTGGAGTTACGGCCAGTTTAATGAGAGGCTTAATACAGGCTTAATTTCCTACGAAAACATGCCCGCGGAAAATCGCGATTTTTCGAAAAAAGGACCCCGAACCCGATTCTGAGATAACCCACTGGGGACGCTCCTAGTGACCTGACGGACGCACCCTAGAAGTTTCAGAGCCCTCGGGCTACGTTTTGTGGAGTTACAGCCAGTTTAATGAGAGGCTAAATACAGGCTTAATTTCCTATTAAAACATGCCCGCGGAAAATCGCGATTTTCCGAAAAAAGGACCCCGAACCCGATTCTGAGATAACCCACTGGGGACGCTCCTAGTGACCTGACGGACGCACCCTAGAAGTTTCAGAGCCCTCGGGCTACGTTTTGTGGAGTTACGGCCAGTTTAATGAGAGGCTAAATACAGGCTTAATTTCCTATTAAAACATGCCCGCGGAAAATCGCGATTTTCCGAAAAAAGGACCCCAAACCCGATTCTGAGATAACCCACTGGGGACGCTCCTAGTGACCTGACGGACGCACCCAAGAAGTTTCAGAGCCCTCGGGCTACGTTTTGTGGAGTTACGGCCAGTTTAATGAGAGGCTAAATACAGGCTTAATTGCCTATGAAAACATGCCCGCGGAAAATCGCGATTTTGCGAAAAAAGGACCCCGAACCCGATTATGAGATAACCCACTGGGGACGCTCCTAGTGACCTGACGGACGCACCCTAGAAGTTTCAGAGCCCTCGGGCTACATTTTGTGGAGTTAGGGCCAGTTTAATGAGAGGCTTAATACAGGCTTAATTTCCTAAGAAAACATGCCCGCGGAAAATCGCGATTTTCCGAAAAAAGGACCCCGAACCCGATTCTGAGATAACCCACTGGGGACGCTCCTAGTGACCTGACGGACGCACCCTAGAAGTTTCAGAGCCCTCGGGCTACGTTTTGTGGAGTTACGGCCAGTTTAATGAGAGGCTAAGTACAGGCTTAATTTCCTACGAAAACATGCCCGCGGAAAATCGCGATTTCTCGAAAAAAGGACCCCCAACCCGATTATGAGATAACCCACTGGGGACACTCCTAGTGACCTGACGGACGCACCCTAGAAGTTTCAGAGCCCTCGGGCTACGTTTTGTGGAGTTACAGCCAGTTTAATGAGAGGCTAAATACAGGCTTAATTTCCTATGAAAACATGCCCGCGGAAAATCGCGATTTTCCGAAAAAAGGACCCCGAACCCGATTCTGAGATAACCCACTGGGGACGCTCCTAGTGACCTGACGGACGCACCCAAGAAGTTTCAGAGCCCTCGGGCTACGTTTTGTGGAGTTACAGCCAGTTTAATGAGAGGCTAAATACAGGCTTAATTTCCTATTAAAACATGCCCGCGGAAAATCGCGATTTTCCGAAAAAAGGACCCCGAACCCGATTCTGAGATAACCCACTGGGGACGCTCCTAGTGACCTGACGGACGCACCCTAGAAGTTTCAGAGCCCTCGGGCTACGTTTTGTGGAGTTACGGCCAGTTTAATGAGAGGCTAAATACAGGCTTAATTTCCTATGAAAACATGCCCGCGGAAAATCGCGATTTTCCGAAAAAAGGACCCCGAACCCGATTATGAGATAACCCACTGGGGACGCTCCTAGTGACCTGACGGACGCACCCAAGAAGTTTCAGAGCCCTCGGGCTACGTTTTGTGGAGTTACGGCCAGTTTAATGAGAGGCTAAATACAGGCTTAATTTCCTATTAAAACATGCCCGCGGAAAATCGCGATTTTCCGAAAAAAGGACCCCGAACCCGATTCTGAGATAACCCACTGGGGACGCTCCTAGTGACCTGACGGACGCACCCTAGAAGTTTCAGAGCCCTCGGGCTACGTTTTGTGGAGTTACGGCCAGTTTAATGAGAGGCTAAATACAGGCTTAATTTCCTACGAAAACATGCCCGCGGAAAATCGCGATTTTTCGAAAAAAGGACCCCGAACCCGATTCTGAGATAACCCACTGGGGACGCTCCTAGTGACCTGACGGACGCACCCTAGAAGTTTCAGAGCCCTCGGGCTACGTTTTGTGGAGTTACAGCCAGTTTAATGAGAGGCTAAATACAGGCTTAATTTCCTATGAAAACATGCCCGCGGAAAATCGCGATTTTCCGAAAAAAGGACCCCGAACCCGATTCTGAGATAACCCACTGGGGACGCTCCTAGTGACCTGACGGACGCACCCAAGAAGTTTCAGAGCCCTCGGGCTACGTTTTGTGGAGTTACGGCCAGTTTAATGAGAGGCTTAATACAGGCTTAATTTCCTATTAAAACATGCCCGCGGAAAATCGCGATTTTCCGAAAAAAGGTCCCCGAACCCAATTTTGAGATAACCCACTGGGGACGCTCCTAGTGACCTGACGGACGCACCCAAGAAGTTTCAGAGCCCTCGGGCTACGTTTTGTGGAGTTACGGCCAGTTTAATGAGAGGCTTAATACAGGCTTAATTTCCTACGAAAACATGCCCGCGGAAAATCGCGATTTTTCGAAAAAAGGACCCCGAACCCGATTCTGAGATAACCCACTGGGGACGCTCCTAGTGACCTGACGGACGCACCCTAGAAGTTTCAGAGCCCTCGGGCTACGTTTTGTGGAGTTACAGGCAGTTTAATGAGAGGCTAAATACAGGCTTAATTTCCTATTAAAACATGCCCGCGGAAAATCGCGATTTTCCGAAAAAAGGACCCCGAACCCGATTCTGAGATAACCCACTGGGGACGCTCCTAGTGACCTGACGGACGCACCCTAGAAGTTTCAGAGCCCTCGGGCTACGTTTTGTGGAGTTACGGCCAGTTTAATGAGAGGCTAAATACAGGCTTAATTTCCTACGAAAACATGCCCGCGGAAAATCGCGATTTTCCGAAAAAAGGACCCCAAACCCGATTCTGAGATAACCCACTGGGGACGCTCCTAGTGACCTGACGGACGCACCCAAGAAGTTTCAGAGCCCTCGGGCTACGTTTTGTGGAGTTACGGCCAGTTTAATGAGAGGCTAAATACAGGCTTAATTTCCTATTAAAACATGCCCGCGGAAAATCGCGATTTTCCGAAAAAAGGACCCCGAACCCGATTTTGAGATAACCCACTGGGGACGCTCCTAGTGACCTGACGGACGCACCCTAGAAGTTTCAGAGCCCTCGGGCTACGTTTTGTGGAGTTACGGCCAGTTTAATGAGAGGCTAAATACAGGCTTAATTTCCTATTAAAACATGCCCGCGGAAAATCGCGATTTTCCGAAAAAAGGACCCCGAACCCGATTTTGAGATAACCCACTGGGGACGCTCCTAGTGACCTGACGGACGCACCCAAGAAGTTTCAGAGCCCTCGGGCAACGTTTTGTGGAGTTACGGCCAGTTTAATGAGAGGCTTAATACAGGCTTAATTTCCTACGAAAACATGCCCGCGGAAAATCGCGATTTTCCGAAAAAAGGACCCCGAACCCGATTCTGAGATAACCCACTGGGGACGCTCCTAGTGACCTGACGGACGCACCCTAGAAGTTTCAGAGCCCTCGGGCTACGTTTTGTGGAGTTACAGCCAGTTTAATGAGAGGCTAAATACAGGCTTAATTTCCTATTAAAACATGCCCGCGGAAAATCGCGATTTTCCGAAAAAAGGACCCCGAACCCGATTCTGAGATAACGAACTGGGGACGCTCCTAGTGACCTGACGGACGCACCCAAGAAGTTTCAGAGCCCTCGGGCTACGTTTTGTGGAGTTACGGCCAGTTTAATGAGAGGCTAAATACAGGCTTAATTTCCTACAAAAACATGCCCGCGGAAAATCGCGATATTCCGAAAAAAGGACCCCGAACCTGATTCTGAGATAACCCACTTGGGACGCTCCTAGTGACCTGACGGACGCACCCAAGAAGTTTCAGAGCCCTCGGGCTACGTTTTGTGGAGTTACGGCCAGTTTAATGAGAGGCTAAATACAGGCTTAATTTCCTACGAAAACATGCCCGCGGAAAATCGCGATATTCCGAAAAAAGGACCCCGAACCCGATTCTGAGATAACCCACTGGGGACGCTCCTAGTGACCTGACGGACGCACCCAAGAGGTTTCAGAGCCCTCGGGCTACGTTTTGTGGAGTTACAGCCAGTTTAATGAGAGGCTAAATACAGGCTTAATTTCCTATTTAAACATGCCCGCGGAAAATCACGATTTTCCGAAAAAAGGACCCCGAACCCGATTCTGAGATAACCCACTGGGGACGCTCCTAGTGACCTGACGGACGCACCCAAGAAGTTTCAGAGCCCTCGGGCTACGTTTTGTGGAGTTACGGCCAGTTTAATGAGAGGCTAAATACAGGCTTAATTTCCTATTAAAACATGCCCGCGGAAAATCGCGATTTTAAGAAAAAAGGACCCCGAACCTGATTCTGAGATAACCCACTGGGGACGCTCCTAGTGACCTGACGGACGCACCCTAGAAGTTTCAGAGCCCTCGGGCTACGTTTTGTGGAGTTACAGCCAGTTTAATGAGAGGCTAAATACAGGCTTAATTTCCTATTAAAACATGCCCGCGGAAAATCGCGATTTTCCGAAAAAAGGACCCCGAACCCGATTCTGAGATAACCCACTGGGGACGCTCCTAGTGACCTGACGGACGCACCCAAGAAGTTTCAGAGCCCTCGGGCTACGTTTTGTGGAGTTACGGCCAGTTTAATGAGAGGCTAAATACAGGCTTAATTTCCTGTGAAAACAAGCCCGTGGAAAATCGCGATTTTCTGAAAATCAGACCCCGAACCCGATTCTGAGATAACCCACTGGGGACGCTCCTAGTGACCTGACGGACGCACCCAAGAAGTTTCAGAGCCCTCGGGGTACGATTTGTGGAGTTATGGCCAGTTTAATGAGAGGCTAAATACAGGCTTAATTTCCTATTAAAACATGCCCGCGGAAAATCGCGATTTTGCGAAAAAAGGACCCCGAACCCGATTCTGAGATAACCCACTGGGGACGCTCCTAGTGACCTGACGGACGCACCCTAGAAGTTTCAGAGCCCTCGGGCTACGTTTTGTGGAGTTACGGCCAGTTTAATGAGAGGCTAAATACAGGCTTAATTTCCTACGAAAACATGCCCGCGGAAAATCGCGATTTTCCGAAAAAAGGACCCCGAACCCGATTATGAGATAACCCACTGGGGACGCTCCTAGTGACCTGACGGACGCACCCAAGAAGTTTCAGAGCCCTCGGGCTACGTTTTGTGGAGTTACGGCCAGTTTAATGAGAGGCTAAATACAGGCTTAATTTCCTACGAAAACATGCCCGTGGAAAATCGCGATTTTCCGAAAAAAGGACCCCGAACCCGATTCTGAGATAACCCACTGGGGACGCTCCTAGTGACCTGACGGACGCACCCTATAGGTTTCAGAGCCCTCGGGCTACGTTTTGTGGAGTTACAGCCAGTTTAATGAGAGGCTAAATACAGGCTTAATTTCCTACGAAAACATGCCCGCGGAAAATCGCGATTTTCCGAAAAAAGGACCCCGAACCCGATTATGAGATAACCCACTGGGGACGCTCCTAGTGACCTGACGGACGCACCCTAGAAGTTTCAGAGCCCTCGGGCTACGTTTTGTGGAGTTACGGCCAGTTTAATGAGAGGCTAAATACAGGCTTAATTTCCTACGAAAACATGCCCGCGGAAAATCGCGATTTTCCGAAAAAAGGACCCCGAACCCGATTCTGAGATAACCCACTGGGGACGCTCCTAGTGACCTGACGGACGCACCCAAGAAGTTTCAGAGCCCTCGGGCTACGTTTTGTGGAGTTATGGCCAGTTTAATGAGAGGCTAAAGACAGGCTTAATTTCCTATTAAAACATGCCCGCGGAAAATCGCGATTTTCCGAAAAAAGGACCCCGAACCCGATTCTGAGATAACCCACTGGGGACGCTCCTAGTGACCTGACGGACGCACCCTAGAAGTTTCAGAGCCCTCGGGCTACGTTTTGTGGAGTTACGGCCAGTTTAATGAGAGGCTAAATACAGGCTTAATTTCCTATTAAAACATGCCCGCGGAAAATCGCGATTTTCCGAAAAAAGGACCCCAAACCCGATTCTGAGATAACCCACTGGGGACGCTCCTAGTGACCTGACGGACGCACCCAAGAAGTTTCAGAGCCCTCGGGCTACGTTTTGTGGAGTTACGGCCAGTTTAATGAGAGGCTAAATACAGGCTTAATTGCCTATGAAAACATGCCCGCGGAAAATCGCGATTTTGCGAAAAAAGGACCCCGAACCCGATTATGAGATAACCCACTGGGGACGCTCCTAGTGACCTGACGGACGCACCCTAGAAGTTTCAGAGCCCTCGGGCTACATTTTGTGGAGTTAGGGCCAGTTTAATGAGAGGCTTAATACAGGCTTAATTTCCTAAGAAAACATGCCCGCGGAAAATCGCGATTTTCCGAAAAAAGGACCCCGAACCCGATTCTGAGATAACCCACTGGGGACGCTCCTAGTGACCTGACGGACGCACCCTAGAAGTTTCAGAGCCCTCGGGCTACGTTTTGTGGAGTTACGGCCAGTTTAATGAGAGGCTAAGTACAGGCTTAATTTCCTACGAAAACATGCCCGCGGAAAATCGCGATTTTGCGAAAAAAGGACCCCGAACCCGATTCTGATATAACCCACTGGGGACGCTCCTAGTGACCTGACGGACGCACCCTAGAAGTTTCAGAGCCCTCGGGCTACGTTTTGTGGAGTTACGGCCAGTTTAATGAGAGGCTAAATACAGGCTTAATTTCCTACGAAAACATGCCCGCGGAAAATCGCGATTTCTCGAAAAAAGGACCCCCAACCCGATTATGAGATAACCCACTGGGGACACTCCTAGTGACCTGACGGACGCACCCTAGAAGTTTCAGAGCCCTCGGGCTACGTTTTGTGGAGTTACAGCCAGTTTAATGAGAGGCTAAATACAGGCTTAATTTCCTATGAAAACATGCCCGCGGAAAATCGCGATTTTCCGAAAAAAGGACCCCGAACCCGATTCTGAGATAACCCACTGGGGACGCTCCTAGTGACCTGACGGACGCACCCAAGAAGTTTCAGAGCCCTCGGGCTACGTTTTGTGGAGTTACAGCCAGTTTAATGAGAGGCTAAATACAGGCTTAATTTCCTATTAAAACATGCCCGCGGAAAATCGCGATTTTCCGAAAAAAGGACCCCGAACCCGATTCTGAGATAACCCACTGGGGACGCTCCTAGTGACCTGACGGACGCACCCTAGAAGTTTCAGAGCCCTCGGGCTACGTTTTGTGGAGTTACGGCCAGTTTAATGAGAGGCTAAATACAGGCTTAATTTCCTATGAAAACATGCCCGCGGAAAATCGCGATTTTCCGAAAAAAGGACCCCGAACCCGATTATGAGATAACCCACTGGGGACGCTCCTAGTGACCTGACGGACGCACCCAAGAAGTTTCAGAGCCCTCGGGCTACGTTTTGTGGAGTTACGGCCAGTTTAATGAGAGGCTAAATACAGGCTTAATTTCCTATTAAAACATGCCCGCGGAAAATCGCGATTTTCCGAAAAAAGGACCCCGAACCCGATTCTGAGATAACCCACTGGGGACGCTCCTAGTGACCTGACGGACGCACCCTAGAAGTTTCAGAGCCCTCGGGCTACGTTTTGTGGAGTTACGGCCAGTTTAATGAGAGGCTAAATACAGGCTTAATTTCCTACGAAAACATGCCCGCGGAAAATCGCGATTTTTCGAAAAAAGGACCCCGAACCCGATTCTGAGATAACCCACTGGGGACGCTCCTAGTGACCTGACGGACGCACCCTAGAAGTTTCAGAGCCCTCGGGCTACGTTTTGTGGAGTTACAGCCAGTTTAATGAGAGGCTAAATACAGGCTTAATTTCCTATGAAAACATGCCCGCGGAAAATCGCGATTTTCCGAAAAAAGGACCCCGAACCCGATTCTGAGATAACCCACTGGGGACGCTCCTAGTGACCTGACGGACGCACCCAAGAAGTTTCAGAGCCCTCGGGCTACGTTTTGTGGAGTTACGGCCAGTTTAATGAGAGGCTTAATACAGGCTTAATTTCCTATTAAAACATGCCCGCGGAAAATCGCGATTTTCCGAAAAAAGGTCCCCGAACCCAATTTTGAGATAACCCACTGGGGACGCTCCTAGTGACCTGACGGACGCACCCAAGAAGTTTCAGAGCCCTCGGGCTACGTTTTGTGGAGTTACGGCCAGTTTAATGAGAGGCTTAATACAGGCTTAATTTCCTACGAAAACATGCCCGCGGAAAATCGCGATTTTTCGAAAAAAGGACCCCGAACCCGATTCTGAGATAACCCACTGGGGACGCTCCTAGTGACCTGACGGACGCACCCTAGAAGTTTCAGAGCCCTCGGGCTACGTTTTGTGGAGTTACAGCCAGTTTAATGAGAGGCTAAATACAGGCTTAATTTCCTATTAAAACATGCCCGCGGAAAATCGCGATTTTCCGAAAAAAGGACCCCGAACCCGATTCTGAGATAACCCACTGGGGACGCTCCTAGTGACCTGACGGACGCACCCTAGAAGTTTCAGAGCCCTCGGGCTACGTTTTGTGGAGTTACGGCCAGTTTAATGAGAGGCTAAATACAGGCTTAATTTCCTACGAAAACATGCCCGCGGAAAATCGCGATTTTCCGAAAAAAGGACCCCAAACCCGATTCTGAGATAACCCACTGGGGACGCTCCTAGTGACCTGACGGACGCACCCAAGAAGTTTCAGAGCCCTCGGGCTACGTTTTGTGGAGTTACGGCCAGTTTAATGAGAGGCTAAATACAGGCTTAATTTCCTATTAAAACATGCCCGCAGAAAATCGCGATTTTCCGAAAAAAGGACCCCGAACCCGATTTTGAGATAACCCACTGGGGACGCTCCTAGTGACCTGACGGACGCACCCTAGAAGTTTCAGAGCCCTCGGGCTACGTTTTGTGGAGTTACGGCCAGTTTAATGAGAGGCTAAATACAGGCTTAATTTCCTATTAAAACATGCCCGCGGAAAATCGCGATTTTCCGAAAAAAGGACCCCGAACCCGATTTTGAGATAACCCACTGGGGACGCTCCTAGTGACCTGACGGACGCACCCAAGAAGTTTCAGAGCCCTCGGGCAACGTTTTGTGGAGTTACGGCCAGTTTAATGAGAGGCTTAATACAGGCTTAATTTCCTACGAAAACATGCCCGCGGAAAATCGCGATTTTCCGAAAAAAGGACCCCGAACCCGATTCTGAGATAACCCACTGGGGACGCTCCTAGTGACCTGACGGACGCACCCTAGAAGTTTCAGAGCCCTCGGGCTACGTTTTGTGGAGTTACAGCCAGTTTAATGAGAGGCTAAATACAGGCTTAATTTCCTATTAAAACATGCCCGCGGAAAATCGCGATTTTCCGAAAAAAGGACCCCGAACCCGATTCTGAGATAACGAACTGGGGACGCTCCTAGTGACCTGACGGACGCACCCAAGAAGTTTCAGAGCCCTCGGGCTACGTTTTGTGGAGTTACGGCCAGTTTAATGAGAGGCTAAATACAGGCTTAATTTCCTACAAAAACATGCCCGCGGAAAATCGCGATATTCCGAAAAAAGGACCCCGAACCTGATTCTGAGATAACCCACTTGGGACGCTCCTAGTGACCTGACGGACGCACCCAAGAAGTTTCAGAGCCCTCGGGCTACGTTTTGTGGAGTTACGGCCAGTTTAATGAGAGGCTAAATACAGGCTTAATTTCCTACGAAAACATGCCCGCGGAAAATCGCGATATTCCGAAAAAAGGACCCCGAACCCGATTCTGAGATAACCCACTGGGGACGCTCCTAGTGACCTGACGGACGCACCCAAGAAGTTTCAGAGCCCTCGGGCTACGTTTTGTGGAGTTACAGCCAGTTTAATGAGAGGCTAAATACAGGCTTAATTTCCTATTTAAACATGCCCGCGGAAAATCACGATTTTCCGAAAAAAGGACCCCGAACCCGATTCTGAGATAACCCACTGGGGACGCTCCTAGTGACCTGACGGACGCACCCAAGAAGTTTCAGAGCCCTCGGGCTACGTTTTGTGGAGTTACGGCCAGTTTAATGAGAGGCTAAATACAGGCTTAATTTCCTATTAAAACATGCCCGCGGAAAATCGCGATTTTAAGAAAAAAGGACCCCGAACCTGATTCTGAGATAACCCACTGGGGACGCTCCTAGTGACCTGACGGACGCACCCTAGAAGTTTCAGAGCCCTCGGGCTACGTTTTGTGGAGTTACAGCCAGTTTAATGAGAGGCTAAATACAGGCTTAATTTCCTATTAAAACATGCCCGCGGAAAATCGCGATTTTCCGAAAAAAGGACCCCGAACCCGATTCTGAGATAACCCACTGGGGACGCTCCTAGTGACCTGACGGACGCACCCAAGAAGTTTCAGAGCCCTCGGGCTACGTTTTGTGGAGTTACGGCCAGTTTAATGAGAGGCTAAATACAGGCTTAATTTCCTGTGAAAACAAGCCCGTGGAAAATCGCGATTTTCTGAAAATCAGACCCCGAACCCGATTCTGAGATAACCCACTGGGGACGCTCCTAGTGACCTGACGGACGCACCCAAGAAGTTTCAGAGCCCTCGGGGTACGTTTTGTGGAGTTATGGCCAGTTTAATGAGAGGCTAAATACAGGCTTAATTTCCTATTAAAACATGCCCGCGGAAAATCGCGATTTTCCGAAAAAAGGACCCCGAACCCGATTCTGAGATAACCCACTGGGGACGCTCCTAGTGACCTGACGGACGCACCCTAGAAGTTTCAGAGCCCTCGGGCTACGTTTTGTGGAGTTACGGCCAGTTTAATGAGAGGCTAAATACAGGCTTAATTTCCTACGAAAACATGCCCGCGGAAAATCGCGATTTTCCGAAAAAAGGACCCCGAACCCGATTATGAGATAACCCACTGGGGACGCTCCTAGTGACCTGACGGACGCACCCAAGAAGTTTCAGAGCCCTCGGGCTACGTTTTGTGGAGTTACGGCCAGTTTAATGAGAGGCTAAATACAGGCTTAATTTCCTACGAAAACATGCCCGTGGAAAATCGCGATTTTCCGAAAAAAGGACCCCGAACCCGATTCTGAGATAACCCACTGGGGACGCTCCTAGTGACCTGACGGACGCACCCTATAGGTTTCAGAGCCCTCGGGCTACGTTTTGTGGAGTTACAGCCAGTTTAATGAGAGGCTAAATACAGGCTTAATTTCCTACGAAAACATGCCCGCGGAAAATCGCGATTTTCCGAAAAAAGGACCCCGAACCCGATTATGAGATAACCCACTGGGGACGCTCCTAGTGACCTGACGGACGCACCCTAGAAGTTTCAGAGCCCTCGGGCTACGTTTTGTGGAGTTACGGCCAGTTTAATGAGAGGCTAAATACAGGCTTAATTTCCTACGAAAACATGCCCGCGGAAAATCGCGATTTTGCGAAAAAAGGACCCCGAACCCGATTCTGATATAACCCACTGGGGACGCTCCTAGTGACCTGACGGACACACCCAAGAAGTTTCAGAGCCCTCGGGCTACGTTTTGTGGAGTTACGGCCAGTTTAATGAGAGGCTAAATACAGGCTTAATTTCCTATGAAAACATGCCCGCGGAAAATCGCGATTTTCCGAAAAAAGGACCCCGAACCCGATTATGAGATAACCCACTGGGGACGCTCCTAGTGACCTGACGGACGCACCCAAGAAGTTTCAGAGCCCTCGGGCTACGTTTTGTGGAGTTACGGCCAGTTTAATGAGAGGCTAAATACAGGCTTAATTTCCTATGAAAACATGCCCGCGGAAAATCGCGATTTTCCGAAAAAAGGACCCCGAACCCGATTATGAGATAACCCACTGGGGACGCTCCTAGTGACCTGACGGACGCACCCAAGAAGTTTCAGAGCCCTCGGGCTACGTTTTGTGGAGTTACGGCCAGTTTAATGAGAGGCTTAATACAGGCTTAATTTCCTATGAAAACATGCCCGCGGAAAATCGCGATTTTCCGAAAAAAGGACCCCGAACCCGATTCTGAGATAACCCACTGGGGACGCTCCTAGTGACCTGACGGATGCACCCAAGAAGTTTCAGAGCCCTCGGGCTACGTTTTGTGGAGTTACGGCCAGTGTAATGAGAGGCTAAATACAGGCTTAATTTCCTATGGAAACATGCCCGTGGAAAATCGCGATTTTCCGAAAATCGGACCCCGAACCCGATTCTGAGATAAACCACTGGGGACGCTCCTAGTGACCTGACGGACGCACCCTAGAAGTTTCAGAGCCCTCGGGCTACGTTTTGTGGAGTTACGGCCAGTTTAATGAGAGGCTAAATACAGGCTTAATTTCCTGTGAAAACAAGCCCGTGGAAAATCGCGATTTTCTGAAAATCAGACCCCGAACCCGATTCTGAGATAACCCACTGGGGACGCTCCTAGTGACCTGACGGACGCACCCAAGAAGTTTCAGAGCCCTCGGGGTACGTTTTGTGGAGTTATGGCCAGTTTAATGAGAGGCTAAATACAGGCTTAATTTCCTATGAAAACATGCCCGCTGAAAATCGCGATTTTCCGAAAAAAGGACCCCGAACCTGATTCTGAGATAACCCACTGGGGACGCTCCTAGTGACCTGACGGACGCACCCTAGAAGTTTCAGAGCCCTCGGGCTACGTTTTGTGGAGTTACGGCCAGTTTAATGAGAGGCTAAATACAGGCTTAATTTCCTATTAAAACATGCCCGCGGAAAATCGCGATTTTCCGAAAAAAGGACCCCGAACCCGATTTTGAGATAACCCACTGGGGACGCTCCTAGTGACCTGACGGACGCACCCTAGAAGTTTCAGAGCCCTCGGGCTACGTTTTGTGGAGTTACGGCCAGTTTAATGAGAGGCTAAATACAGGCTTAATTCTCTACGAAAATATGCCCGCGGAAAATCGCGATTTTCCGAAAAAAGGACCCCAAACCCGATTCTGAGATAACCCACTGGGGACGCTCCTAGTGACCTGACGGACGCACCCAAGAAGTTTCAGAGCCCTCGGGCTACGTTTTGTGGAGTTACGGCCAGTTTAATGAGAGGCTAAATACAGGCTTAATTTCCTATTAAAACATGCCCGCGGAAAATCGCGATTTTCCGAAAAAAGGACCCCAAACCCGATTCTGAGATAACCCACTGGGGACGCTCCTAGTGACCTGACGGACGCACCCAAGAAGTTTCAGAGCCCTCGGGCTACGTTTTGTGGAGTTACGGCCAGTTTAATGAGAGGCTTAATACAGGCTTAATTTCCTACGAAAACATGCCCGCGGAAAATCGCGATTTTTCGAAAAAAGGACCCCGAACCCGATTCTGAGATAACCCACTGGGGACGCTCCTAGTGACCTGACGGACGCACCCTAGAAGTTTCAGAGCCCTCGGGCTACGTTTTGTGGAGTTACAGCCAGTTTAATGAGAGGCTAAATACAGGCTTAATTTCCTATTAAAACATGCCCGCGGAAAATCGCGATTTTCCGAAAAAAGGACCCCGAACCCGATTCTGAGATAACCCACTGGGGACGCTCCTAGTGACCTGACGGACGCACCCTAGAAGTTTCAGAGCCCTCGGGCTACGTTTTGTGGAGTTACGGCCAGTTTAATGAGAGGCTAAATACAGGCTTAATTTCCTATTAAAACATGCCCGCGGAAAATCGCGATTTTCCGAAAAAAGGACCCCGAACCCGATTATGAGATAACCCACTGGGGACGCTCCTAGTGACCTGACGGACGCACCCAAGAAGTTTCAGAGCCCTCGGGCTACGTTTTGTGGAGTTACGGCCAGTTTAATGAGAGGCTAAATACAGGCTTAATTGCCTATGAAAACATGCCCGCGGAAAATCGCGATTTTCCGAAAAAAGGACCCCGAACCCGATTCTGAGATAACCCACTGGGGACGCTCCTAGTGACCTGACGGACGCACCCTAGAAGTTTCAGAGCCCTCGGGCTACATTTTGTGGAGTTAGGGCCAGTTTAATGAGAGGCTTAATACAGGCTTAATTTCCTAAGAAAACATGCCCGCGGAAAATCGCGATTTTCCGAAAAAAGGACCCCGAACCCGATTCTGAGATAACCCACTGGGGACGCTCCTAGTGACCTGACGGACGCACCCTAGAAGTTTCAGAGCCCTCGGGCTACGTTTTGTGGAGTTACGGCCAGTTTAATGAGAGGCTAAGTACAGGCTTAATTTCCTACGAAAACATGCCCGCGGAAAATCGCGATTTTGCGAAAAAAGGACCCCGAACCCGATTCTGATATAACCCACTGGGGACGCTCCTAGTGACCTGACGGACGCACCCTAGAAGTTTCAGAGCCCTCGGGCTACGTTTTGTGGAGTTACGGCCAGTTTAATGAGAGGCTAAATACAGGCTTAATTTCCTATTAAAACATGCCCGCGGAAAATCGCGATTTCTCGAAAAAAGGACCCCGAACCCGATTATGAGATAACCCACTGGGGACACTCCTAGTGACCTGACGGACGCACCCTAGAAGTTTCAGAGCCCTCGGGCTACGTTTTGTGGAGTTACAGCCAGTTTAATGAGAGGCTAAATACAGGCTTAATTTCCTATGAAAACATGCCCGCGGAAAATCGCGATTTTCCGAAAAAAGGACCCCGAACCCGATTCTGAGATAACCCACTGGGGACGCTCCTAGTGACCTGACGGACGCACCCAAGAAGTTTCAGAGCCCTCGGGCTACGTTTTGTGGAGTTACAGCCAGTTTAATGAGAGGCTAAATACAGGCTTAATTTCCTATTAAAACATGCCCGCGGAAAATCGCGATTTTCCGAAAAAAGGACCCCGAACCCGATTCTGAGATAACCCACTGGGGACGCTCCTAGTGACCTGACGGACGCACCCTAGAAGTTTCAGAGCCCTCGGGCTACGTTTTGTGGAGTTACGGCCAGTTTAATGAGAGGCTAAATACAGGCTTAATTTCCTATGAAAACATGCCCGCGGAAAATCGCGATTTTCCGAAAAAAGGACCCCGAACCCGATTATGAGATAACCCACTGGGGACGCTCCTAGTGACCTGACGGACGCACCCAAGAAGTTTCAGAGCCCTCGGGCTACGTTTTGTGGAGTTACGGCCAGTTTAATGAGAGGCTAAATACAGGCTTAATTTCCTATTAAAACATGCCCGCGGAAAATCGCGATTTTCCGAAAAAAGGACCCCGAACCCGATTCTGAGATAACCCACTGGGGACGCTCCTAGTGACCTGACGGACGCACCCTAGAAGTTTCAGAGCCCTCGGGCTACGTTTTGTGGAGTTACAGCCAGTTTAATGAGAGGCTAAATACAGGCTTAATTTCCTACGAAAACATGCCCGCGGAAAATCGCGATTTTTCGAAAAAAGGACCCCGAACCCGATTCTGAGATAACCCACTGGGGACGCTCCTAGTGACCTGACGGACGCACCCTAGAAGTTTCAGAGCCCTCGGGCTACGTTTTGTGGAGTTACAGCCAGTTTAATGAGAGGCTAAATACAGGCTTAATTTCCTATGAAAACATGCCCGCGGAAAATCGCGATTTTCCGAAAAAAGGACCCCGAACCCGATTCTGAGATAACCCACTGGGGACGCTCCTAGTGACCTGACGGACGCACCCAAGAAGTTTCAGAGCCCTCGGGCTACGTTTTGTGGAGTTACGGCCAGTTTAATGAGAGGCTTAATACAGGCTTAATTTCCTATTAAAACATGCCCGCGGAAAATCGCGATTTTCCGAAAAAAGGTCCCCGAACCCAATTTTGAGATAACCCACTGGGGACGCTCCTAGTGACCTGACGGACGCACCCAAGAAGTTTCAGAGCCCTCGGGCTACGTTTTGTGGAGTTACGGCCAGTTTAATGAGAGGCTTAATACAGGCTTAATTTCCTACGAAAACATGCCCGCGGAAAATCGCGATTTTTCGAAAAAAGGACCCCGAACCCGATTCTGAGATAACCCACTGGGGACGCTCCTAGTGACCTGACGGACGCACCCTAGAAGTTTCAGAGCCCTCGGGCTACGTTTTGTGGAGTTACAGCCAGTTTAATGAGAGGCTAAATACAGGCTTAATTTCCTATTAAAACATGCCCGCGGAAAATCGCGATTTTCCGAAAAAAGGACCCCGAACCCGATTCTGAGATAACCCACTGGGGACGCTCCTAGTGACCTGACGGACGCACCCTAGAACTTTCAGAGCCCTCGGGCTACGTTTTGTGGAGTTACGGCCAGTTTAATGAGAGGCTAAATACAGGCTTAATTTCCTACGAAAACATGCCCGCGGAAAATCGCGATTTTCCGAAAAAAGGACCCCAAACCCGATTCTGAGATAACCCACTGGGGACGCTCCTAGTGACCTGACGGACGCACCCAAGAAGTTTCAGAGCCCTCGGGCTACGTTTTGTGGAGTTACGGCCAGTTTAATGAGAGGCTAAATACAGGCTTAATTTCCTATTAAAACATGCCCGCGGAAAATCGCGATTTTCCGAAAAAAGGACCCCGAACCCGATTTTGAGATAACCCACTGGGGACGCTCCTAGTGACCTGACGGACGCACCCTAGAAGTTTCAGAGCCCTCGGGCTACGTTTTGTGGAGTTACGGCCAGTTTAATGAGAGGCTAAATACAGGCTTAATTTCCTATTAAAACATGCCCGCGGAAAATCGCGATTTTCCGAAAAAAGGACCCCGAACCCGATTTTGAGATAACCCACTGGGGACGCTCCTAGTGACCTGACGGACGCACCCAAGAAGTTTCAGAGCCCTCGGGCAACGTTTTGTGGAGTTACGGCCAGTTTAATGAGAGGCTTAATACAGGCTTAATTTCCTACGAAAACATGCCCGCGGAAAATCGCGATTTTCCGAAAAAAGGACCCCGAACCCGATTCTGAGATAACCCACTGGGGACGCTCCTAGTGACCTGACGGACGCACCCTAGAAGTTTCAGAGCCCTCGGGCTACGTTTTGTGGAGTTACAGCCAGTTTAATGAGAGGCTAAATACAGGCTTAATTTCCTATTAAAACATGCCCGCGGAAAATCGCGATTTTCCGAAAAAAGGACCCCGGACCCGATTCTGAGATAACGAACTGGGGACGCTCCTAGTGACCTGACGGACGCACCCAAGAAGTTTCAGAGCCCTCGGGCTACGTTTTGTGGAGTTACGGCCAGTTTAATGAGAGGCTAAATACAGGCTTAATTTCCTACGAAAACATGCCCGCGGAAAATCGCGATTTTTCGAAAAAAGGACCCCGAACCCGATTCTGAGATAACCCACTGGGGACGCTCCTAGTGACCTGACGGACGCACCCTAGAAGTTTCAGAGCCCTCGGGCTACGTTTTGTGGAGTTACAGCCAGTTTAATGAGAGGCTAAATACAGGCTTAATTTCCTATTAAAACATGCCCGCGGAAAATCGCGATTTTCCGAAAAAAGGACCCCGAACCCGATTCTGAGATAACCCACTGGGGACGCTCCTAGTGACCTGACGGACGCACCCTAGAAGTTTCAGAGCCCTCGGGCTACGTTTTGTGGAGTTACGGCCAGTTTAATGAGAGGCTAAATAAAGGCTTAATTTCCTACGAAAACATGCCCGCGGAAAATCGCGATTTTCCGAAAAAAGGACCCCAAACCCGATTCTGAGATAACCCACTGGGGACGCTCCTAGTGACCTGACGGACGCACCCAAGAAGTTTCAGAGCCCTCGGGCTACGTTTTGTGGAGTTACGGCCAGTTTAATGAGAGGCTAAATACAGGCTTAATTTCCTATTAAAACATGCCCGCGGAAAATCGCGATTTTCCGAAAAAAGGACCCCGAACCCGATTCTGAGATAACCCACTGGGGACGCTCCTAGTGACCTGACGGACGCACCCTAGAAGTTTCAGAGCCCTCGGGCTACGTTTTGTGGAGTTACGGCCAGTTTAATGAGAGGCTAAATACAGGCTTAATTTCCTATTAAAACATGCCCGCGGAAAATCGCGATTTTCCGAAAAAAGGACCCTGAACCCGATTCTGAGATAACCCACTGGGGACGCTCCTAGTGACCTGACGGATGCACCCTAGAAGTTTCAGAGCCCTCGGGCTACGTTTTGTGGAGTTACGGCCAGTTTAATGAGAGGCTAAATACAGGCTTAATTTCCTATGAAAACATGCCCGCGGAAAATCGCGATTTTCCGAAAAAAGGACCCCGAACCCGATTTTGAGATAACCCACTGGGGACGCTCCTAGTGACCTGACGGACGCACCCAAGAAGTTTCAGAGCCCTCGGGCTACGTTTTGTGGAGTTACGGCCAGTTTAATGAGAGGCTAAATACAGGCTTAATTTCCTATGAAAACATGCCCGCGGAAAATCGCGATTTTCCGAAAAAAGGACCCCGAACCCGATTCTGAGATAACCCACTGGGGACGCTCCTAGTGACCTGACGGACGCACCCAAGAAGTTTCAGAGCCCTCGGGCTACGTTTTGTGGAGTTACGGCCAGTTTAATGAGAGGCTAAATACAGGCTTAATTTCCTATGAAAACATGCCCGCGGAAAATCGCGATTTTCCGAAAAAAGGACCCCGAACCCGATTTTGAGATAACCCACTGGGGACGCTCCTAGTGACCTGACGGACGCACCCAAGAAGTTTCAGAGCCCTCGGGCTACGTTTTGTGGAGTTACGGCCAGTTTAATGAGAGGCTTAATACAGGCTTAATTTCCTACGAAAACATGCCCGCGGAAAATCGCGATTTTTCGAAAAAAGGACCCCGAACCCGATTCTGAGATAACCCACTGGGGACGCTCCTAGTGACCTGACGGACGCACCCTAGAAGTTTCAGAGCCCTCGGGCTACGTTTTGTGGAGTTACAGCCAGTTTAATGAGAGGCTAAATACAGGCTTAATTTCCTATTAAAACATGCCCGCGGAAAATCGCGATTTTCCGAAAAAAGGACCCCGAACCCGATTCTGAGATAACCCACTGGGGACGCTCCTAGTGACCTGACGGACGCACCCTAGAAGTTTCAGAGCCCTCGGGCTACGTTTTGTGGAGTTACGGCCAGTTTAATGAGAGGCTAAATACAGGCTTAATTTCCTACGAAAACATGCCCGCGGAAAATCGCGATTTTCCGAAAAAAGGACCCCAAACCCGATTCTGAGATAACCCACTGGGGACGCTCCTAGTGACCTGACGGACGCACCCAAGAAGTTTCAGAGCCCTCGGGCTACGTTTTGTGGAGTTACGGCCAGTTTAATGAGAGGCTAAATACAGGCTTAATTTCCTATTAAAACATGCCCGCGGAAAATCGCGATTTTCCGAAAAAAGGACCCCGAACCCGATTCTGAGATAACCCACTGGGGACGCTCCTAGTGACCTGACGGACGCACCCTAGAAGTTTCAGAGCCCTCGGGCTACGTTTTGTGGAGTTACGGCCAGTTTAATGAGAGGCTAAATACAGGCTTAATTTCCTATTAAAACATGCCCGCGGAAAATCGCGATTTTCCGAAAAAAGGACCCTGAACCCGATTCTGAGATAACCCACTGGGGACGCTCCTAGTGACCTGACGGACGCACCCTAGAAGTTTCAGAGCCCTCGGGCTACGTTTTGTGGAGTTACGGCCAGTTTAATGAGAGGCTAAATACAGGCTTAATTTCCTATTAAAACATGCCCGCGGAAAATCACGATTTTCCGAAAAAAGGACCCCGAACCCGATTCTGAGATAACCCACTGGGGACGCTCCTAGTGACCTGACGGACGCACCCTAGAAGTTTCAGAGCCCTCGGGCTACGTTTTGTGGAGTTACGGCCAGTTTAATGAGAGGCTAAATACAGGCTTAATTTCCTATTAAAACATGCCCGCGGAAAATCGCGATTTTCCGAAAAAAGGACCCTGAACCCGATTCTGAGATAACCCACTGGGGACGCTCCTAGTGACCTGACGGACGCACCCTAGAAGTTTCAGAGCCCTCGGGCTACGTTTTGTGGAGTTACGGCCAGTTTAATGAGAGGCTAAATACAGGCTTAATTTCCTATGAAAACATGCCCGCGGAAAATCGCGATTTTCCGAAAAAAGGACCCCGAACCCGATTCTGAGATAACCCACTGGGGACGCTCCTAGTGACCTGACGGACGCACCCAAGAAGTTTCAGAGCCCTCGGGCTACGTTTTGTGGAGTTACGGCCAGTTTAATGAGAGGCTAAATACAGGCTTAATTTCCTATTAAAACATGCCCGCGGAAAATCGCGATTTTCCGAAAAAGGACCCCGAACCCGATTTTGAGATAACCCACTGGGGACGCTCCTAGTGACCTGACGGACGCACCCAAGAAGTTTCAGAGCCCTCGGGCTACGTTTTGTGGAGTTACGGCCAGTTTAATGAGAGGCTAAATACAGGCTTAATTTCCTATTAAAACATGCCCGCGGAAAATCGCGATTTTCCGAAAAAAGGACCCCGAACCCGATTTTGAGATAACCCACTGGGGACGCTCCTAGTGACCTGACGGACGCACCCAAGAAGTTTCAGAGCCCTCGGGCTACGTTTTGTGGAGTTACGGCCAGTTTAATGAGAGGCTTAATACAGGCTTAATTTCCTACGAAAACATGCCCGCGGAAAATCGCGATTTTTCGAAAAAAGGACCCCGAACCCGATTCTGAGATAACCCACTGGGGACGCTCCTAGTGACCTGACAGACGCACCCTAGAAGTTTCAGAGCCCTCGGGCTACGTTTTGTGGAGTTACGGCCAGTTTAATGAGAGGCTAAATACAGGCTTAATTTCCTATTAAAACATGCCCGCGGAAAATCGCGATTTTCCGAAAAAAGGACCCCAAACCCGATTCTGAGATAACCCACTGGGGACGCTCCTAGTGACCTGACGGACGCACCCAAGAAGTTTCAGAGCCCTCGGGCTACGTTTTGTGGAGTTACGGCCAGTTTAATGAGAGGCTTAATACAGGCTTAATTTCCTACGAAAACATGCCCGCGGAAAATCGCGATTTTTCGAAAAAAGGACCCCGAACCCGATTCTGAGATAACCCACTGGGGACGCTCCTAGTGACCTGACGGACGCACCCTAGAAGTTTCAGAGCCCTCGGGCTACGTTTTGTGGAGTTACAGCCAGTTTAATGAGAGGCTAAATACAGGCTTAATTTCCTATTAAAACATGCCCGCGGAAAATCGCGATTTTCCGAAAAAAGGACCCCGAACCCGATTCTGAGATAACCCACTGGGGACGCTCCTAGTGACCTGACGGACGCACCCTAGAAGTTTCAGAGCCCTCGGGCTACGTTTTGTGGAGTTACGGCCAGTTTAATGAGAGGCTAAATACAGGCTTAATTTCCTATTAAAACATGCCCGCGGAAAATCGCGATTTTCCGAAAAAAGGACCCCAAACCCGATTCTGAGATAACCCACTGGGGACGCTCCTAGTGACCTGACGGACGCACCCAAGAAGTTTCAGAGCCCTCGGGCTACGTTTTGTGGAGTTACGGCCAGTTTAATGAGAGGCTAAATACAGGCTTAATTGCCTATGAAAACATGCCCGCGGAAAATCGCGATTTTGCGAAAAAAGGACCCCGAACCCGATTATGAGATAACCCACTGGGGACGCTCCTAGTGACCTGACGGACGCACCCTAGAAGTTTCAGAGCCCTCGGGCTACATTTTGTGGAGTTAGGGCCAGTTTAATGAGAGGCTTAATACAGGCTTAATTTCCTAAGAAAACATGCCCGCGGAAAATCGCGATTTTCCGAAAAAAGGACCCCGAACCCGATTCTGAGATAACCCACTGGGGACGCTCCTAGTGACCTGACGGACGCACCCTAGAAGTTTCAGAGCCCTCGGGCTACGTTTTGTGGAGTTACGGCCAGTTTAATGAGAGGCTAAGTACAGGCTTAATTTCCTACGAAAACATGCCCGCGGAAAATCGCGATTTTGCGAAAAAAGGACCCCGAACCCGATTCTGATATAACCCACTGGGGACGCTCCTAGTGACCTGACGGACGCACCCTAGAAGTTTCAGAGCCCTCGGGCTACGTTTTGTGGAGTTACGGCCAGTTTAATGAGAGGCTAAATACAGGCTTAATTTCCTACGAAAACATGCCCGCGGAAAATCGCGATTTCTCGAAAAAAGGACCCCCAACCCGATTATGAGATAACCCACTGGGGACACTCCTAGTGACCTGACGGACGCACCCTAGAAGTTTCAGAGCCCTCGGGCTACGTTTTGTGGAGTTACAGCCAGTTTAATGAGAGGCTAAATACAGGCTTAATTTCCTATGAAAACATGCCCGCGGAAAATCGCGATTTTCCGAAAAAAGGACCCCGAACCCGATTCTGAGATAACCCACTGGGGACGCTCCTAGTGACCTGACGGACGCACCCAAGAAGTTTCAGAGCCCTCGGGCTACGTTTTGTGGAGTTACAGCCAGTTTAATGAGAGGCTAAATACAGGCTTAATTTCCTATTAAAACATGCCCGCGGAAAATCGCGATTTTCCGAAAAAAGGACCCCGAACCCGATTCTGAGATAACCCACTGGGGACGCTCCTAGTGACCTGACGGACGCACCCTAGAAGTTTCAGAGCCCTCGGGCTACGTTTTGTGGAGTTACGGCCAGTTTAATGAGAGGCTAAATACAGGCTTAATTTCCTATGAAAACATGCCCGCGGAAAATCGCGATTTTCCGAAAAAAGGACCCCGAACCCGATTATGAGATAACCCACTGGGGACGCTCCTAGTGACCTGACGGACGCACCCAAGAAGTTTCAGAGCCCTCGGGCTACGTTTTGTGGAGTTACGGCCAGTTTAATGAGAGGCTAAATACAGGCTTAATTTCCTATTAAAACATGCCCGCGGAAAATCGCGATTTTCCGAAAAAAGGACCCCGAACCCGATTCTGAGATAACCCACTGGGGACGCTCCTAGTGACCTGACGGACGCACCCTAGAAGTTTCAGAGCCCTCGGGCTACGTTTTGTGGAGTTACGGCCAGTTTAATGAGAGGCTAAATACAGGCTTAATTTCCTACGAAAACATGCCCGCGGAAAATCGCGATTTTTCGAAAAAAGGACCCCGAACCCGATTCTGAGATAACCCACTGGGGACGCTCCTAGTGACCTGACGGACGCACCCTAGAAGTTTCAGAGCCCTCGGGCTACGTTTTGTGGAGTTACAGCCAGTTTAATGAGAGGCTAAATACAGGCTTAATTTCCTATGAAAACATGCCCGCGGAAAATCGCGATTTTCCGAAAAAAGGACCCCGAACCCGATTCTGAGATAACCCACTGGGGACGCTCCTAGTGACCTGACGGACGCACCCAAGAAGTTTCAGAGCCCTCGGGCTACGTTTTGTGGAGTTACGGCCAGTTTAATGAGAGGCTTAATACAGGCTTAATTTCCTATTAAAACATGCCCGCGGAAAATCGCGATTTTCCGAAAAAAGGTCCCCGAACCCAATTTTGAGATAACCCACTGGGGACGCTCCTAGTGACCTGACGGACGCACCCAAGAAGTTTCAGAGCCCTCGGGCTACGTTTTGTGGAGTTACGGCCAGTTTAATGAGAGGCTTAATACAGGCTTAATTTCCTACGAAAACATGCCCGCGGAAAATCGCGATTTTTCGAAAAAAGGACCCCGAACCCGATTCTGAGATAACCCACTGGGGACGCTCCTAGTGACCTGACGGACGCACCCTAGAAGTTTCAGAGCCCTCGGGCTACGTTTTGTGGAGTTACAGCCAGTTTAATGAGAGGCTAAATACAGGCTTAATTTCCTATTAAAACATGCCCGCGGAAAATCGCGATTTTCCGAAAAAAGGACCCCGAACCCGATTCTGAGATAACCCACTGGGGACGCTCCTAGTGACCTGACGGACGCACCCTAGAAGTTTCAGAGCCCTCGGGCTACGTTTTGTGGAGTTACGGCCAGTTTAATGAGAGGCTAAATACAGGCTTAATTTCCTACGAAAACATGCCCGCGGAAAATCGCGATTTTCCGAAAAAAGGACCCCAAACCCGATTCTGAGATAACCCACTGGGGACGCTCCTAGTGACCTGACGGACGCACCCAAGAAGTTTCAGAGCCCTCGGGCTACGTTTTGTGGAGTTACGGCCAGTTTAATGAGAGGCTAAATACAGGCTTAATTTCCTATTAAAACATGCCCGCGGAAAATCGCGATTTTCCGAAAAAAGGACCCCAAACCCGATTCTGAGATAACCCACTGGGGACGCTCCTAGTGACCTGACGGACGCACCCTAGAAGTTTCAGAGCCCTCGGGCTACGTTTTGTGGAGTTACGGCCAGTTTAATGAGAGGCTAAATACAGGCTTAATTTCCTATTAAAACATGCCCGCGGAAAATCGCGATTTTCCGAAAAAAGGACCCCGAACCCGATTTTGAGATAACCCACTGGGGACGCTCCTAGTGACCTGACGGACGCACCCAAGAAGTTTCAGAGCCCTCGGGCAACGTTTTGTGGAGTTACGGCCAGTTTAATGAGAGGCTTAATACAGGCTTAATTTCCTACGAAAACATGCCCGCGGAAAATCGCGATTTTCCGAAAAAAGGACCCCGAACCCGATTCTGAGATAACCCACTGGGGACGCTCCTAGTGACCTGACGGACGCACCCTAGAAGTTTCAGAGCCCTCGGGCTACGTTTTGTGGAGTTACAGCCAGTTTAATGAGGGGCTAAATACAGGCTTAATTTCCTATTAAAACATGCCCGCGGAAAATCGCGATTTTCCGAAAAAAGGACCCCGAACCCGATTCTGAGATAACGAACTGGGGACGCTCCTAGTGACCTGACGGACGCACCCAAGAAGTTTCAGAGCCCTCGGGCTACGTTTTGTGGAGTTACGGCCAGTTTAATGAGAGGCTAAATACAGGCTTAATTTCCTACAAAAACATGCCCGCGGAAAATCGCGATATTCCGAAAAAAGGACCCCGAACCTGATTCTGAGATAACCCACTTGGGACGCTCCTAGTGACCTGACGGACGCACCCAAGAAGTTTCAGAGCCCTCGGGCTACGTTTTGTGGAGTTACGGCCAGTTTAATGAGAGGCTAAATACAGGCTTAATTTCCTACGAAAACATGCCCGCGGAAAATCGCGATATTCCGAAAAAAGGACCCCGAACCCGATTCTGAGATAACCCACTGGGGACGCTCCTAGTGACCTGACGGACGCACCCAAGAGGTTTCAGAGCCCTCGGGCTACGTTTTGTGGAGTTACAGCCAGTTTAATGAGAGGCTAAATACAGGCTTAATTTCCTATTTAAACATGCCCGCGGAAAATCACGATTTTCCGAAAAAAGGACCCCGAACCCGATTCTGAGATAACCCACTGGGGACGCTCCTAGTGACCTGACGGACGCACCCAAGAAGTTTCAGAGCCCTCGGGCTACGTTTTGTGGAGTTACGGCCAGTTTAATGAGAGGCTAAATACAGGCTTAATTTCCTATTAAAACATGCCCGCGGAAAATCGCGATTTTAAGAAAAAAGGACCCCGAACCTGATTCTGAGATAACCCACTGGGGACGCTCCTAGTGACCTGACGGACGCACCCTAGAAGTTTCAGAGCCCTCGGGCTACGTTTTGTGGAGTTACAGCCAGTTTAATGAGAGGCTAAATACAGGCTTAATTTCCTATTAAAACATGCCCGCGGAAAATCGCGATTTTCCGAAAAAAGGACCCCGAACCCGATTCTGAGATAACCCACTGGGGACGCTCCTAGTGACCTGACGGACGCACCCAAGAAGTTTCAGAGCCCTCGGGCTACGTTTTGTGGAGTTACGGCCAGTTTAATGAGAGGCTAAATACAGGCTTAATTTCCTGTGAAAACAAGCCCGTGGAAAATCGCGATTTTCTGAAAATCAGACCCCGAACCCGATTCTGAGATAACCCACTGGGGACGCTCCTAGTGACCTGACGGACGCACCCAAGAAGTTTCAGAGCCCTCGGGCTACGTTTTGTGGAGTTACAGCCAGTTTAATGAGAGGCTAAATACAGGCTTAATTTCCTATTAAAACATGCCCGCGGAAAATCGCGATTTTCCGAAAAAAGGACCCCGAACCCGATTCTGAGATAACCCACTGGGGACGCTCCTAGTGACCTGACGGACGCACCCTAGAAGTTTCAGAGCCCTCGGGCTACGTTTTGTGGAGTTACGGCCAGTTTAATGAGAGGCTAAATACAGGCTTAATTTCCTATGAAAACATGCCCGCGGAAAATCGCGATTTTCCGAAAAAAGGACCCCGAACCCGATTATGAGATAACCCACTGGGGACGCTCCTAGTGACCTGACGGACGCACCCAAGAAGTTTCAGAGCCCTCGGGCTACGTTTTGTGGAGTTACGGCCAGTTTAATGAGAGGCTAAATACAGGCTTAATTTCCTATTAAAACATGCCCGCGGAAAATCGCGATTTTCCGAAAAAAGGACCCCGAACCCGATTCTGAGATAACCCACTGGGGACGCTCCTAGTGACCTGACGGACGCACCCTAGAAGTTTCAGAGCCCTCGGGCTACGTTTTGTGGAGTTACAGCCAGTTTAATGAGAGGCTAAATACAGGCTTAATTTCCTACGAAAACATGCCCGCGGAAAATCGCGATTTTTCGAAAAAAGGACCCCGAACCCGATTCTGAGATAACCCACTGGGGACGCTCCTAGTGACCTGACGGACGCACCCTAGAAGTTTCAGAGCCCTCGGGCTACGTTTTGTGGAGTTACAGCCAGTTTAATGAGAGGCTAAATACAGGCTTAATTTCCTATGAAAACATGCCCGCGGAAAATCGCGATTTTCCGAAAAAAGGACCCCGAACCCGATTCTGAGATAACCCACTGGGGACGCTCCTAGTGACCTGACGGACGCACCCAAGAAGTTTCAGAGCCCTCGGGCTACGTTTTGTGGAGTTACGGCCAGTTTAATGAGAGGCTTAATACAGGCTTAATTTCCTATTAAAACATGCCCGCGGAAAATCGCGATTTTCCGAAAAAAGGTCCCCGAACCCAATTTTGAGATAACCCACTGGGGACGCTCCTAGTGACCTGACGGACGCACCCAAGAAGTTTCAGAGCCCTCGGGCTACGTTTTGTGGAGTTACGGCCAGTTTAATGAGAGGCTTAATACAGGCTTAATTTCCTACGAAAACATGCCCGCGGAAAATCGCGATTTTTCGAAAAAAGGACCCCGAACCCGATTCTGAGATAACCCACTGGGGACGCTCCTAGTGACCTGACGGACGCACCCTAGAAGTTTCAGAGCCCTCGGGCTACGTTTTGTGGAGTTACAGCCAGTTTAATGAGAGGCTAAATACAGGCTTAATTTCCTATTAAAACATGCCCGCGGAAAATCGCGATTTTCCGAAAAAAGGACCCCGAACCCGATTCTGAGATAACCCACTGGGGACGCTCCTAGTGACCTGACGGACGCACCCTAGAACTTTCAGAGCCCTCGGGCTACGTTTTGTGGAGTTACGGCCAGTTTAATGAGAGGCTAAATACAGGCTTAATTTCCTACGAAAACATGCCCGCGGAAAATCGCGATTTTCCGAAAAAAGGACCCCAAACCCGATTCTGAGATAACCCACTGGGGACGCTCCTAGTGACCTGACGGACGCACCCAAGAAGTTTCAGAGCCCTCGGGCTACGTTTTGTGGAGTTACGGCCAGTTTAATGAGAGGCTAAATACAGGCTTAATTTCCTATTAAAACATGCCCGCGGAAAATCGCGATTTTCCGAAAAAAGGACCCCGAACCCGATTTTGAGATAACCCACTGGGGACGCTCCTAGTGACCTGACGGACGCACCCTAGAAGTTTCAGAGCCCTCGGGCTACGTTTTGTGGAGTTACGGCCAGTTTAATGAGAGGCTAAATACAGGCTTAATTTCCTATTAAAACATGCCCGCGGAAAATCGCGATTTTCCGAAAAAAGGACCCCGAACCCGATTTTGAGATAACCCACTGGGGACGCTCCTAGTGACCTGACGGACGCACCCAAGAAGTTTCAGAGCCCTCGGGCAACGTTTTGTGGAGTTACGGCCAGTTTAATGAGAGGCTTAATACAGGCTTAATTTCCTACGAAAACATGCCCGCGGAAAATCGCGATTTTCCGAAAAAAGGACCCCGAACCCGATTCTGAGATAACCCACTGGGGACGCTCCTAGTGACCTGACGGACGCACCCTAGAAGTTTCAGAGCCCTCGGGCTACGTTTTGTGGAGTTACAGCCAGTTTAATGAGAGGCTAAATACAGGCTTAATTTCCTATTAAAACATGCCCGCGGAAAATCGCGATTTTCCGAAAAAAGGACCCCGGACCCGATTCTGAGATAACGAACTGGGGACGCTCCTAGTGACCTGACGGACGCACCCAAGAAGTTTCAGAGCCCTCGGGCTACGTTTTGTGGAGTTACGGCCAGTTTAATGAGAGGCTAAATACAGGCTTAATTTCCTACGAAAACATGCCCGCGGAAAATCGCGATTTTTCGAAAAAAGGACCCCGAACCCGATTCTGAGATAACCCACTGGGGACGCTCCTAGTGACCTGACGGACGCACCCTAGAAGTTTCAGAGCCCTCGGGCTACGTTTTGTGGAGTTACAGCCAGTTTAATGAGAGGCTAAATACAGGCTTAATTTCCTATTAAAACATGCCCGCGGAAAATCGCGATTTTCCGAAAAAAGGACCCCGAACCCGATTCTGAGATAACCCACTGGGGACGCTCCTAGTGACCTGACGGACGCACCCTAGAAGTTTCAGAGCCCTCGGGCTACGTTTTGTGGAGTTACGGCCAGTTTAATGAGAGGCTAAATAAAGGCTTAATTTCCTACGAAAACATGCCCGCGGAAAATCGCGATTTTCCGAAAAAAGGACCCCAAACCCGATTCTGAGATAACCCACTGGGGACGCTCCTAGTGACCTGACGGACGCACCCAAGAAGTTTCAGAGCCCTCGGGCTACGTTTTGTGGAGTTACGGCCAGTTTAATGAGAGGCTAAATACAGGCTTAATTTCCTATTAAAACATGCCCGCGGAAAATCGCGATTTTCCGAAAAAAGGACCCCGAACCCGATTCTGAGATAACCCACTGGGGACGCTCCTAGTGACCTGACGGACGCACCCTAGAAGTTTCAGAGCCCTCGGGCTACGTTTTGTGGAGTTACGGCCAGTTTAATGAGAGGCTAAATACAGGCTTAATTTCCTATTAAAACATGCCCGCGGAAAATCGCGATTTTCCGAAAAAAGGACCCTGAACCCGATTCTGAGATAACCCACTGGGGACGCTCCTAGTGACCTGACGGATGCACCCTAGAAGTTTCAGAGCCCTCGGGCTACGTTTTGTGGAGTTACGGCCAGTTTAATGAGAGGCTAAATACAGGCTTAATTTCCTATGAAAACATGCCCGCGGAAAATCGCGATTTTCCGAAAAAAGGACCCCGAACCCGATTTTGAGATAACCCACTGGGGACGCTCCTAGTGACCTGACGGACGCACCCAAGAAGTTTCAGAGCCCTCGGGCTACGTTTTGTGGAGTTACGGCCAGTTTAATGAGAGGCTAAATACAGGCTTAATTTCCTATGAAAACATGCCCGCGGAAAATCGCGATTTTCCGAAAAAAGGACCCCGAACCCGATTCTGAGATAACCCACTGGGGACGCTCCTAGTGACCTGACGGACGCACCCAAGAAGTTTCAGAGCCCTCGGGCTACGTTTTGTGGAGTTACGGCCAGTTTAATGAGAGGCTAAATACAGGCTTAATTTCCTATGAAAACATGCCCGCGGAAAATCGCGATTTTCCGAAAAAAGGACCCCGAACCCGATTTTGAGATAACCCACTGGGGACGCTCCTAGTGACCTGACGGACGCACCCAAGAAGTTTCAGAGCCCTCGGGCTACGTTTTGTGGAGTTACGGCCAGTTTAATGAGAGGCTTAATACAGGCTTAATTTCCTACGAAAACATGCCCGCGGAAAATCGCGATTTTTCGAAAAAAGGACCCCGAACCCGATTCTGAGATAACCCACTGGGGACGCTCCTAGTGACCTGACGGACGCACCCTAGAAGTTTCAGAGCCCTCGGGCTACGTTTTGTGGAGTTACAGCCAGTTTAATGAGAGGCTAAATACAGGCTTAATTTCCTATTAAAACATGCCCGCGGAAAATCGCGATTTTCCGAAAAAAGGACCCCGAACCCGATTCTGAGATAACCCACTGGGGACGCTCCTAGTGACCTGACGGACGCACCCTAGAAGTTTCAGAGCCCTCGGGCTACGTTTTGTGGAGTTACGGCCAGTTTAATGAGAGGCTAAATACAGGCTTAATTTCCTACGAAAACATGCCCGCGGAAAATCGCGATTTTCCGAAAAAAGGACCCCAAACCCGATTCTGAGATAACCCACTGGGGACGCTCCTAGTGACCTGACGGACGCACCCAAGAAGTTTCAGAGCCCTCGGGCTACGTTTTGTGGAGTTACGGCCAGTTTAATGAGAGGCTAAATACAGGCTTAATTTCCTATTAAAACATGCCCGCGGAAAATCGCGATTTTCCGAAAAAAGGACCCCGAACCCGATTCTGAGATAACCCACTGGGGACGCTCCTAGTGACCTGACGGACGCACCCTAGAAGTTTCAGAGCCCTCGGGCTACGTTTTGTGGAGTTACGGCCAGTTTAATGAGAGGCTAAATACAGGCTTAATTTCCTATTAAAACATGCCCGCGGAAAATCGCGATTTTCCGAAAAAAGGACCCTGAACCCGATTCTGAGATAACCCACTGGGGACGCTCCTAGTGACCTGACGGACGCACCCTAGAAGTTTCAGAGCCCTCGGGCTACGTTTTGTGGAGTTACGGCCAGTTTAATGAGAGGCTAAATACAGGCTTAATTTCCTATTAAAACATGCCCGCGGAAAATCACGATTTTCCGAAAAAAGGACCCCGAACCCGATTCTGAGATAACCCACTGGGGACGCTCCTAGTGACCTGACGGACGCACCCTAGAAGTTTCAGAGCCCTCGGGCTACGTTTTGTGGAGTTACGGCCAGTTTAATGAGAGGCTAAATACAGGCTTAATTTCCTATTAAAACATGCCCGCGGAAAATCGCGATTTTCCGAAAAAAGGACCCTGAACCCGATTCTGAGATAACCCACTGGGGACGCTCCTAGTGACCTGACGGACGCACCCTAGAAGTTTCAGAGCCCTCGGGCTACGTTTTGTGGAGTTACGGCCAGTTTAATGAGAGGCTAAATACAGGCTTAATTTCCTATGAAAACATGCCCGCGGAAAATCGCGATTTTCCGAAAAAAGGACCCCGAACCCGATTCTGAGATAACCCACTGGGGACGCTCCTAGTGACCTGACGGACGCACCCAAGAAGTTTCAGAGCCCTCGGGCTACGTTTTGTGGAGTTACGGCCAGTTTAATGAGAGGCTAAATACAGGCTTAATTTCCTATTAAAACATGCCCGCGGAAAATCGCGATTTTCCGAAAAAGGACCCCGAACCCGATTTTGAGATAACCCACTGGGGACGCTCCTAGTGACCTGACGGACGCACCCAAGAAGTTTCAGAGCCCTCGGGCTACGTTTTGTGGAGTTACGGCCAGTTTAATGAGAGGCTAAATACAGGCTTAATTTCCTATTAAAACATGCCCGCGGAAAATCGCGATTTTCCGAAAAAAGGACCCCGAACCCGATTTTGAGATAACCCACTGGGGACGCTCCTAGTGACCTGACGGACGCACCCAAGAAGTTTCAGAGCCCTCGGGCTACGTTTTGTGGAGTTACGGCCAGTTTAATGAGAGGCTTAATACAGGCTTAATTTCCTACGAAAACATGCCCGCGGAAAATCGCGATTTTTCGAAAAAAGGACCCCGAACCCGATTCTGAGATAACCCACTGGGGACGCTCCTAGTGACCTGACGGACGCACCCTAGAAGTTTCAGAGCCCTCGGGCTACGTTTTGTGGAGTTACGGCCAGTTTAATGAGAGGCTAAATACAGGCTTAATTTCCTATTAAAACATGCCCGCGGAAAATCGCGATTTTCCGAAAAAAGGACCCCAAACCCGATTCTGAGATAACCCACTGGGGACGCTCCTAGTGACCTGACGGACGCACCCAAGAAGTTTCAGAGCCCTCGGGCTACGTTTTGTGGAGTTACGGCCAGTTTAATGAGAGGCTTAATACAGGCTTAATTTCCTACGAAAACATGCCCGCGGAAAATCGCGATTTTTCGAAAAAAGGACCCCGAACCCGATTCTGAGATAACCCACTGGGGACGCTCCTAGTGACCTGACGGACGCACCCTAGAAGTTTCAGAGCCCTCGGGCTACGTTTTGTGGAGTTACAGCCAGTTTAATGAGAGGCTAAATACAGGCTTAATTTCCTATTAAAACATGCCCGCGGAAAATCGCGATTTTCCGAAAAAAGGACCCCGAACCCGATTCTGAGATAACCCACTGGGGACGCTCCTAGTGACCTGACGGACGCACCCTAGAAGTTTCAGAGCCCTCGGGCTACGTTTTGTGGAGTTACGGCCAGTTTAATGAGAGGCTAAATACAGGCTTAATTTCCTATTAAAACATGCCCGCGGAAAATCGCGATTTTCCGAAAAAAGGACCCCAAACCCGATTCTGAGATAACCCACTGGGGACGCTCCTAGTGACCTGACGGACGCACCCAAGAAGTTTCAGAGCCCTCGGGCTACGTTTTGTGGAGTTACGGCCAGTTTAATGAGAGGCTAAATACAGGCTTAATTGCCTATGAAAACATGCCCGCGGAAAATCGCGATTTTGCGAAAAAAGGACCCCGAACCCGATTATGAGATAACCCACTGGGGACGCTCCTAGTGACCTGACGGACGCACCCTAGAAGTTTCAGAGCCCTCGGGCTACATTTTGTGGAGTTAGGGCCAGTTTAATGAGAGGCTTAATACAGGCTTAATTTCCTAAGAAAACATGCCCGCGGAAAATCGCGATTTTCCGAAAAAAGGACCCCGAACCCGATTCTGAGATAACCCACTGGGGACGCTCCTAGTGACCTGACGGACGCACCCTAGAAGTTTCAGAGCCCTCGGGCTACGTTTTGTGGAGTTACGGCCAGTTTAATGAGAGGCTAAGTACAGGCTTAATTTCCTACGAAAACATGCCCGCGGAAAATCGCGATTTTGCGAAAAAAGGACCCCGAACCCGATTCTGATATAACCCACTGGGGACGCTCCTAGTGACCTGACGGACGCACCCTAGAAGTTTCAGAGCCCTCGGGCTACGTTTTGTGGAGTTACGGCCAGTTTAATGAGAGGCTAAATACAGGCTTAATTTCCTACGAAAACATGCCCGCGGAAAATCGCGATTTCTCGAAAAAAGGACCCCCAACCCGATTATGAGATAACCCACTGGGGACACTCCTAGTGACCTGACGGACGCACCCTAGAAGTTTCAGAGCCCTCGGGCTACGTTTTGTGGAGTTACAGCCAGTTTAATGAGAGGCTAAATACAGGCTTAATTTCCTATGAAAACATGCCCGCGGAAAATCGCGATTTTCCGAAAAAAGGACCCCGAACCCGATTCTGAGATAACCCACTGGGGACGCTCCTAGTGACCTGACGGACGCACCCAAGAAGTTTCAGAGCCCTCGGGCTACGTTTTGTGGAGTTACAGCCAGTTTAATGAGAGGCTAAATACAGGCTTAATTTCCTATTAAAACATGCCCGCGGAAAATCGCGATTTTCCGAAAAAAGGACCCCGAACCCGATTCTGAGATAACCCACTGGGGACGCTCCTAGTGACCTGACGGACGCACCCTAGAAGTTTCAGAGCCCTCGGGCTACGTTTTGTGGAGTTACGGCCAGTTTAATGAGAGGCTAAATACAGGCTTAATTTCCTATGAAAACATGCCCGCGGAAAATCGCGATTTTCCGAAAAAAGGACCCCGAACCCGATTATGAGATAACCCACTGGGGACGCTCCTAGTGACCTGACGGACGCACCCAAGAAGTTTCAGAGCCCTCGGGCTACGTTTTGTGGAGTTACGGCCAGTTTAATGAGAGGCTAAATACAGGCTTAATTTCCTATTAAAACATGCCCGCGGAAAATCGCGATTTTCCGAAAAAAGGACCCCGAACCCGATTCTGAGATAACCCACTGGGGACGCTCCTAGTGACCTGACGGACGCACCCTAGAAGTTTCAGAGCCCTCGGGCTACGTTTTGTGGAGTTACGGCCAGTTTAATGAGAGGCTAAATACAGGCTTAATTTCCTACGAAAACATGCCCGCGGAAAATCGCGATTTTTCGAAAAAAGGACCCCGAACCCGATTCTGAGATAACCCACTGGGGACGCTCCTAGTGACCTGACGGACGCACCCTAGAAGTTTCAGAGCCCTCGGGCTACGTTTTGTGGAGTTACAGCCAGTTTAATGAGAGGCTAAATACAGGCTTAATTTCCTATGAAAACATGCCCGCGGAAAATCGCGATTTTCCGAAAAAAGGACCCCGAACCCGATTCTGAGATAACCCACTGGGGACGCTCCTAGTGACCTGACGGACGCACCCAAGAAGTTTCAGAGCCCTCGGGCTACGTTTTGTGGAGTTACGGCCAGTTTAATGAGAGGCTTAATACAGGCTTAATTTCCTATTAAAACATGCCCGCGGAAAATCGCGATTTTCCGAAAAAAGGTCCCCGAACCCAATTTTGAGATAACCCACTGGGGACGCTCCTAGTGACCTGACGGACGCACCCAAGAAGTTTCAGAGCCCTCGGGCTACGTTTTGTGGAGTTACGGCCAGTTTAATGAGAGGCTTAATACAGGCTTAATTTCCTACGAAAACATGCCCGCGGAAAATCGCGATTTTTCGAAAAAAGGACCCCGAACCCGATTCTGAGATAACCCACTGGGGACGCTCCTAGTGACCTGACGGACGCACCCTAGAAGTTTCAGAGCCCTCGGGCTACGTTTTGTGGAGTTACAGCCAGTTTAATGAGAGGCTAAATACAGGCTTAATTTCCTATTAAAACATGCCCGCGGAAAATCGCGATTTTCCGAAAAAAGGACCCCGAACCCGATTCTGAGATAACCCACTGGGGACGCTCCTAGTGACCTGACGGACGCACCCTAGAAGTTTCAGAGCCCTCGGGCTACGTTTTGTGGAGTTACGGCCAGTTTAATGAGAGGCTAAATACAGGCTTAATTTCCTACGAAAACATGCCCGCGGAAAATCGCGATTTTCCGAAAAAAGGACCCCAAACCCGATTCTGAGATAACCCACTGGGGACGCTCCTAGTGACCTGACGGACGCACCCAAGAAGTTTCAGAGCCCTCGGGCTACGTTTTGTGGAGTTACGGCCAGTTTAATGAGAGGCTAAATACAGGCTTAATTTCCTATTAAAACATGCCCGCGGAAAATCGCGATTTTCCGAAAAAAGGACCCCGAACCCGATTTTGAGATAACCCACTGGGGACGCTCCTAGTGACCTGACGGACGCACCCTAGAAGTTTCAGAGCCCTCGGGCTACGTTTTGTGGAGTTACGGCCAGTTTAATGAGAGGCTAAATACAGGCTTAATTTCCTATTAAAACATGCCCGCGGAAAATCGCGATTTTCCGAAAAAAGGACCCCGAACCCGATTTTGAGATAACCCACTGGGGACGCTCCTAGTGACCTGACGGACGCACCCAAGAAGTTTCAGAGCCCTCGGGCAACGTTTTGTGGAGTTACGGCCAGTTTAATGAGAGGCTTAATACAGGCTTAATTTCCTACGAAAACATGCCCGCGGAAAATCGCGATTTTCCGAAAAAAGGACCCCGAACCCGATTCTGAGATAACCCACTGGGGACGCTCCTAGTGACCTGACGGACGCACCCTAGAAGTTTCAGAGCCCTCGGGCTACGTTTTGTGGAGTTACAGCCAGTTTAATGAGAGGCTAAATACAGGCTTAATTTCCTATTAAAACATGCCCGCGGAAAATCGCGATTTTCCGAAAAAAGGACCCCGAACCCGATTCTGAGATAACGAACTGGGGACGCTCCTAGTGACCTGACGGACGCACCCAAGAAGTTTCAGAGCCCTCGGGCTACGTTTTGTGGAGTTACGGCCAGTTTAATGAGAGGCTAAATACAGGCTTAATTTCCTACAAAAACATGCCCGCGGAAAATCGCGATATTCCGAAAAAAGGACCCCGAACCTGATTCTGAGATAACCCACTTGGGACGCTCCTAGTGACCTGACGGACGCACCCAAGAAGTTTCAGAGCCCTCGGGCTACGTTTTGTGGAGTTACGGCCAGTTTAATGAGAGGCTAAATACAGGCTTAATTTCCTACGAAAACATGCCCGCGGAAAATCGCGATATTCCGAAAAAAGGACCCCGAACCCGATTCTGAGATAACCCACTGGGGACGCTCCTAGTGACCTGACGGACGCACCCAAGAGGTTTCAGAGCCCTCGGGCTACGTTTTGTGGAGTTACAGCCAGTTTAATGAGAGGCTAAATACAGGCTTAATTTCCTATTTAAACATGCCCGCGGAAAATCACGATTTTCCGAAAAAAGGACCCCGAACCCGATTCTGAGATAACCCACTGGGGACGCTCCTAGTGACCTGACGGACGCACCCAAGAAGTTTCAGAGCCCTCGGGCTACGTTTTGTGGAGTTACGGCCAGTTTAATGAGAGGCTAAATACAGGCTTAATTTCCTATTAAAACATGCCCGCGGAAAATCGCGATTTTAAGAAAAAAGGACCCCGAACCTGATTCTGAGATAACCCACTGGGGACGCTCCTAGTGACCTGACGGACGCACCCTAGAAGTTTCAGAGCCCTCGGGCTACGTTTTGTGGAGTTACAGCCAGTTTAATGAGAGGCTAAATACAGGCTTAATTTCCTATTAAAACATGCCCGCGGAAAATCGCGATTTTCCGAAAAAAGGACCCCGAACCCGATTCTGAGATAACCCACTGGGGACGCTCCTAGTGACCTGACGGACGCACCCAAGAAGTTTCAGAGCCCTCGGGCTACGTTTTGTGGAGTTACGGCCAGTTTAATGAGAGGCTAAATACAGGCTTAATTTCCTGTGAAAACAAGCCCGTGGAAAATCGCGATTTTCTGAAAATCAGACCCCGAACCCGATTCTGAGATAACCCACTGGGGACGCTCCTAGTGACCTGACGGACGCACCCAAGAAGTTTCAGAGCCCTCGGGGTACGATTTGTGGAGTTATGGCCAGTTTAATGAGAGGCTAAATACAGGCTTAATTTCCTATTAAAACATGCCCGCGGAAAATCGCGATTTTCCGAAAAAAGGACCCCGAACCCGATTCTGAGATAACCCACTGGGGACGCTCCTAGTGACCTGACGGACGCACCCTAGAAGTTTCAGAGCCCTCGGGCTACGTTTTGTGGAGTTACGGCCAGTTTAATGAGAGGCTAAATACAGGCTTAATTTCCTACGAAAACATGCCCGCGGAAAATCGCGATTTTCCGAAAAAAGGACCCCGAACCCGATTATGAGATAACCCACTGGGGATGCTCCTAGTGACCTGACGGACGCACCCAAGAAGTTTCAGAGCCCTCGGGCTACGTTTTGTGGAGTTACGGCCAGTTTAATGAGAGGCTAAATACAGGCTTAATTTCCTACGAAAACATGCCCGTGGAAAATCGCGATTTTCCGAAAAAAGGACCCCGAACCCGATTCTGAGATAACCCACTGGGGACGCTCCTAGTGACCTGACGGACGCACCCTATAGGTTTCAGAGCCCTCGGGCTACGTTTTGTGGAGTTACAGCCAGTTTAATGAGAGGCTAAATACAGGCTTAATTTCCTACGAAAACATGCCCGCGGAAAATCGCGATTTTCCGAAAAAAGGACCCCGAACCCGATTCTGAGATAACCCACTGGGGACGCTCCTAGTGACCTGACGGACGCACCCTAGAAGTTTCAGAGCCCTCGGGCTACGTTTTGTGGAGTTACGGCCAGTTTAATGAGAGGCTAAATACAGGCTTAATTTCCTACGAAAACATGCCCGCGGAAAATCGCGATTTTGCGAAAAAAGGACCCCGAACCCGATTCTGATATAACCCACTGGGGACGCTCCTAGTGACCTGACGGACACACCCAAGAAGTTTCAGAGCCCTCGGGCTACGTTTTGTGGAGTTACGGCCAGTTTAATGAGAGGCTAAATACAGGCTAAATTTCCTATGAAAACATGCCCGCGGAAAATCGCGATTTTCCGAAAAAAGGACCCCGAACCCGATTATGAGATAACCCACTGGGGACGCTCCTAGTGACCTGACGGACGCACCCAAGAAGTTTCAGAGCCCTCGGGCTACGTTTTGTGGAGTTACGGCCAGTTTAATGAGAGGCTAAATACAGGCTTAATTTCCTATGAAAACATGCCCGCGGAAAATCGCGATTTTCCGAAAAAAGGACCCCGAACCCGATTATGAGATAACCCGCTGGGGACGCTCCTAGTGACCTGACGGACGCACCCAAGAAGTTTCAGAGCCTTCGGGCTACGTTTTGTGGAGTTACGGCCAGTTTAATGAGAGGCTTAATACAGGCTTAATTTCCTATGAAAACATGCCCGCGGAAAATCGCGATTTTCCGAAAAAAGGACCCCGAACCCGATTCTGAGATAACCCACTGGGGACGCTCCTAGTGACCTGACGGATGCACCCAAGAAGTTTCAGAGCCCTCGGGCTACGTTTTGTGGAGTTACGGCCAGTGTAATGAGAGGCTAAATACAGGCTTAATTTCCTATGGAAAAATGCCCGTGGAAAATCGCGATTTTCCGAAAATCGGACCCCGAACCCGATTCTGAGATAACCCACTGGGGACGCTCCTAGTGACCTGACGGACGCACCCTAGAAGTTTCAGAGCCCTCGGGCTACGTTTTGTGGAGTTACGGCCAGTTTAATGAGAGGCTAAATACAGGCTTAATTTCCTGTGAAAACAAGCCCGTGGAAAATCGCGATTTTCTGAAAATCAGACCCCGAACCCGATTCTGAGATAACCCACTGGGGACGCTCCTAGTGACCTGACGGACGCACCCAAGAAGTTTCAGAGCCCTCGGGGTACGTTTTGTGGAGTTATGGCCAGTTTAATGAGAGGCTAAATACAGGCTTAATTTCCTATGAAAACATGCCCGCGGAAAATCGCGATTTTCCGAAAAAAGGACCCCGAACCCGATTATGAGATAACCCACTGGGGACGCTCCTAGTGACCTGACGGACGCACCCAAGAAGTTTCAGAGCCCTCGGGCTACGTTTTGTGGAGTTACGGCCAGTTTAATGAGAGGCTTAATACAGGCTTAATTTCCTACGAAAACATGCCCGCGGAAAATCGCGATTTTTCGAAAAAAGGACCCCGAACCCCATTCTGAGATAACCCACTGGGGACGCTCCTAGTGACCTGACGGACGCACCCTAGAAGTTTCAGAGCCCTCGGGCTACGTTTTGTGGAGTTACGGCCAGTTTAATGAGAGGCTAAATACAGGCTTAATTTCCTATTAAAACATGCCCGCGGAAAATCACGATTTTCCGAAAAAAGGACCCCGAACCCGATTCTGAGATAACCCACTGGGGACGCTCCTAGTGACCTGACGGACGCACCCTAGAAGTTTCAGAGCCCTCGGGCTACGTTTTGTGGAGTTACGGCCAGTTTAATGAGAGGCTAAATACAGGCTTAATTTCCTATTAAAACATGCCCGCAGAAAATCGCGATTTTCCGAAAAAAGGACCCCGAACCCGATTCTGAGATAACCCACTGGGGACGCTCCTAGTGACCTGACGGACGCACCCTAGAAGTTTCAGAGCCCTCGGGCTACGTTTTGTGGAGTTACGGCCAGTTTAATGAGAGGCTAAATACAGGCTTAATTTCCTACGAAAACATGCCCGCGGAAAATCGCGATTTTTCGAAAAAAGGACCCCGAACCCGATTCTGAGATAACCCACTGGGGACGCTCCTAGTGACCTGACGGACGCACCCTAGAAGTTTCAGAGCCCTCGGGCTACGTTTTGTGGAGTTACAGCCAGTTTAATGAGAGGCTAAATACAGGCTTAATTTCCTATGAAAACATGCCCCCGGAAAAACGTGATTTTCCGAAAAAAGGACCCCGAACCCGATTCTGAGATAACCCACTGGGGACGCTCCTAGTGACCTGACGGACGCACCCAAGAAGTTTCAGAGCCCTCGGGCTACGTTTTGTGGAGTTACGGCCAGTTTAATGAGAGGCTAAATACAGGCTTAATTTCCTATTAAAACATGCCCGCGGAAAATCGCGATTTTCCGAAAAAAGGACCCCGAACCCGATTTTGAGATAACCCACTGGGGACGCTCCTAGTGACCTGACGGACGCACCCAAGAAGTTTCAGAGCCCTCGGGCTACGTTTTGTGGAGTTACGGCCAGTTTAATGAGAGGCTTAATACAGGCTTAATTTCCTACGAAAACATGCCCGCGGAAAATCGCGATTTTTCGAAAAAAGGACCCCGAACCCGATTCTGAGATAACCCACTGGGGACGCTCCTAGTGACCTGACGGACGCACCCTAGAAGTTTCAGAGCCCTCGGGCTACGTTTTGTGGAGTTACAGCCAGTTTAATGAGAGGCTAAATACAGGCTTAATTTCCTATTAAAACATGCCCGCGGAAAATCGCGATTTTCCGAAAAAAGGACCCCGAACCCGATTCTGAGATAACCCACTGGGGACGCTCCTAGTGACCTGACGGACGCACCCTAGAAGTTTCAGAGCCCTCGGGCTACGTTTTGTGGAGTTACGGCCAGTTTAATGAGAGGCTAAATACAGGCTTAATTTCCTACGAAAACATGCCCGCGGAAAATCGCGATTTTCCGAAAAAAGGACCCCGAACCCGATTCTGAGATAACCCACTGGGGACGCTCCTAGTGACCTGACGGACGCACCCAAGAAGTTTCAGAGCCCTCGGGCTACGTTTTGTGGAGTTATGGCCAGTTTAATGAGAGGCTAAAGACAGGCTTAATTTCCTATTAAAACATGCCCGCGGAAAATCGCGATTTTCCGAAAAAAGGACCCCGAACCCGATTCTGAGATAACCCACTGGGGACGCTCCTAGTGACCTGACGGACGCACCCTAGAAGTTTCAGAGCCCTCGGGCTACGTTTTGTGGAGTTACGGCCAGTTTAATGAGAGGCTAAATACAGGCTTAATTTCCTATTAAAACATGCCCGCGGAAAATCGCGATTTTCCGAAAAAAGGACCCCAAACCCGATTCTGAGATAACCCACTGGGGACGCTCCTAGTGACCTGACGGACGCACCCAAGAAGTTTCAGAGCCCTCGGGCTACGTTTTGTGGAGTTACGGCCAGTTTAATGAGAGGCTAAATACAGGCTTAATTGCCTATGAAAACATGCCCGCGGAAAATCGCGATTTTGCGAAAAAAGGACCCCGAACCCGATTATGAGATAACCCACTGGGGACGCTCCTAGTGACCTGACGGACGCACCCTAGAAGTTTCAGAGCCCTCGGGCTACATTTTGTGGAGTTAGGGCCAGTTTAATGAGAGGCTTAATACAGGCTTAATTTCCTAAGAAAACATGCCCGCGGAAAATCGCGATTTTCCGAAAAAAGGACCCCGAACCCGATTCTGAGATAACCCACTGGGGACGCTCCTAGTGACCTGACGGACGCACCCTAGAAGTTTCAGAGCCCTCGGGCTACGTTTTGTGGAGTTACGGCCAGTTTAATGAGAGGCTAAGTACAGGCTTAATTTCCTACGAAAACATGCCCGCGGAAAATCGCGATTTTGCGAAAAAAGGACCCCGAACCCGATTCTGATATAACCCACTGGGGACGCTCCTAGTGACCTGACGGACGCACCCTAGAAGTTTCAGAGCCCTCGGGCTACGTTTTGTGGAGTTACGGCCAGTTTAATGAGAGGCTAAATACAGGCTTAATTTCCTACGAAAACATGCCCGCGGAAAATCGCGATTTCTCGAAAAAAGGACCCCCAACCCGATTATGAGATAACCCACTGGGGACACTCCTAGTGACCTGACGGACGCACCCTAGAAGTTTCAGAGCCCTCGGGCTACGTTTTGTGGAGTTACAGCCAGTTTAATGAGAGGCTAAATACAGGCTTAATTTCCTATGAAAACATGCCCGCGGAAAATCGCGATTTTCCGAAAAAAGGACCCCGAACCCGATTCTGAGATAACCCACTGGGGACGCTCCTAGTGACCTGACGGACGCACCCAAGAAGTTTCAGAGCCCTCGGGCTACGTTTTGTGGAGTTACAGCCAGTTTAATGAGAGGCTAAATACAGGCTTAATTTCCTATTAAAACATGCCCGCGGAAAATCGCGATTTTCCGAAAAAAGGACCCCGAACCCGATTCTGAGATAACCCACTGGGGACGCTCCTAGTGACCTGACGGACGCACCCTAGAAGTTTCAGAGCCCTCGGGCTACGTTTTGTGGAGTTACGGCCAGTTTAATGAGAGGCTAAATACAGGCTTAATTTCCTATGAAAACATGCCCGCGGAAAATCGCGATTTTCCGAAAAAAGGACCCCGAACCCGATTATGAGATAACCCACTGGGGACGCTCCTAGTGACCTGACGGACGCACCCAAGAAGTTTCAGAGCCCTCGGGCTACGTTTTGTGGAGTTACGGCCAGTTTAATGAGAGGCTAAATACAGGCTTAATTTCCTATTAAAACATGCCCGCGGAAAATCGCGATTTTCCGAAAAAAGGACCCCGAACCCGATTCTGAGATAACCCACTGGGGACGCTCCTAGTGACCTGACGGACGCACCCTAGAAGTTTCAGAGCCCTCGGGCTACGTTTTGTGGAGTTACGGCCAGTTTAATGAGAGGCTAAATACAGGCTTAATTTCCTACGAAAACATGCCCGCGGAAAATCGCGATTTTTCGAAAAAAGGACCCCGAACCCGATTCTGAGATAACCCACTGGGGACGCTCCTAGTGACCTGACGGACGCACCCTAGAAGTTTCAGAGCCCTCGGGCTACGTTTTGTGGAGTTACAGCCAGTTTAATGAGAGGCTAAATACAGGCTTAATTTCCTATGAAAACATGCCCGCGGAAAATCGCGATTTTCCGAAAAAAGGACCCCGAACCCGATTATGAGATAACCCACTGGGGACGCTCCTAGTGACCTGACGGACGCACCCTAGAAGTTTCAGAGCCCTCGGGCTACGTTTTGTGGAGTTACAGCCAGTTTAATGAGAGGCTAAATACAGGCTTAATTTCCTATTAAAACATGCCCGCGGAAAATCGCGATTTTCCGAAAAAAGGACCCCGAACCCGATTCTGAGATAACCCACTGGGGACGCTCCTAGTGACCTGACGGACGCACCCTAGAAGTTTCAGAGCCCTCGGGCTACGTTTTGTGGAGTTACGGCCAGTTTAATGAGAGGCTAAATACAGGCTTAATTTCCTACGAAAACATGCCCGCGGAAAATCGCGATTTTCCGAAAAAAGGACCCCAAACCCGATTCTGAGATAACCCACTGGGGACGCTCCTAGTGACCTGACGGACGCACCCAAGAAGTTTCAGAGCCCTCGGGCTACGTTTTGTGGAGTTACGGCCAGTTTAATGAGAGGCTAAATACAGGCTTAATTTCCTATTAAAACATGCCCGCGGAAAATCGCGATTTTCCGAAAAAAGGACCCCGAACCCGATTTTGAGATAACCCACTGGGGACGCTCCTAGTGACCTGACGGACGCACCCTAGAAGTTTCAGAGCCCTCGGGCTACGTTTTGTGGAGTTACGGCCAGTTTAATGAGAGGCTAAATACAGGCTTAATTTCCTATTAAAACATGCCCGCGGAAAATCGCGATTTTCCGAAAAAAGGACCCCGAACCCGATTTTGAGATAACCCACTGGGGACGCTCCTAGTGACCTGACGGACGCACCCAAGAAGTTTCAGAGCCCTCGGGCAACGTTTTGTGGAGTTACGGCCAGTTTAATGAGAGGCTTAATACAGGCTTAATTTCCTACGAAAACATGCCCGCGGAAAATCGCGATTTTCCGAAAAAAGGACCCCGAACCCGATTCTGAGATAACCCACTGGGGACGCTCCTAGTGACCTGACGGACGCACCCTAGAAGTTTCAGAGCCCTCGGGCTACGTTTTGTGGAGTTACAGCCAGTTTAATGAGAGGCTAAATACAGGCTTAATTTCCTATTAAAACATGCCCGCGGAAAATCGCGATTTTCCGAAAAAAGGACCCCGAACCCGATTCTGAGATAACGAACTGGGGACGCTCCTAGTGACCTGACGGACGCACCCAAGAAGTTTCAGAGCCCTCGGGCTACGTTTTGTGGAGTTACGGCCAGTTTAATGAGAGGCTAAATACAGGCTTAATTTCCTACAAAAACATGCCCGCGGAAAATCGCGATATTCCGAAAAAAGGACCCCGAACCTGATTCTGAGATAACCCACTTGGGACGCTCCTAGTGACCTGACGGACGCACCCAAGAAGTTTCAGAGCCCTCGGGCTACGTTTTGTGGAGTTACGGCCAGTTTAATGAGAGGCTAAATACAGGCTTAATTTCCTACGAAAACATGCCCGCGGAAAATCGCGATTTTCCGAAAAAAGGACCCCGAACCCGATTTTGAGATAACCCACTGGGGACGCTCCTAGTGACCTGACGGACGCACCCAAGAAGTTTCAGAGCCCTCGGGCTACGTTTTGTGGAGTTACGGCCAGTTTAATGAGAGGCTAAATACAGGCTTAATTTCCTATTAAAACATGCCCGCGGAAAATCGCGATTTTCCGAAAAAAGGACCCCGAACCCGATTTTGAGATAACCCACTGGGGACGCTCCTAGTGACCTGACGGACGCACCCAAGAAGTTTCAGAGCCCTCGGGCTACGTTTTGTGGAGTTACGGCCAGTTTAATGAGAGGCTTAATACAGGCTTAATTTCCTACGAAAACATGCCCGCGGAAAATCGCGATTTTTCGAAAAAAGGACCCCGAACCCGATTCTGAGATAACCCACTGGGGACGCTCCTAGTGACCTGACGGACGCACCCTAGAAGTTTCAGAGCCCTCGGGCTACGTTTTGTGGAGTTACGGCCAGTTTAATGAGAGGCTAAATACAGGCTTAATTTCCTATTAAAACATGCCCGCGGAAAATCGCGATTTTCCGAAAAAAGGACCCCAAACCCGATTCTGAGATAACCCACTGGGGACGCTCCTAGTGACCTGACGGACGCACCCAAGAAGTTTCAGAGCCCTCGGGCTACGTTTTGTGGAGTTACGGCCAGTTTAATGAGAGGCTTAATACAGGCTTAATTTCCTACGAAAACATGCCCGCGGAAAATCGCGATTTTTCGAAAAAAGGACCCCGAACCCGATTCTGAGATAACCCACTGGGGACGCTCCTAGTGACCTGACGGACGCACCCTAGAAGTTTCAGAGCCCTCGGGCTACGTTTTGTGGAGTTACAGCCAGTTTAATGAGAGGCTAAATACAGGCTTAATTTCCTATTAAAACATGCCCGCGGAAAATCGCGATTTTCCGAAAAAAGGACCCCGAACCCGATTCTGAGATAACCCACTGGGGACGCTCCTAGTGACCTGACGGACGCACCCTAGAAGTTTCAGAGCCCTCGGGCTACGTTTTGTGGAGTTACGGCCAGTTTAATGAGAGGCTAAATACAGGCTTAATTTCCTATTAAAACATGCCCGCGGAAAATCGCGATTTTCCGAAAAAAGGACCCCAAACCCGATTCTGAGATAACCCACTGGGGACGCTCCTAGTGACCTGACGGACGCACCCAAGAAGTTTCAGAGCCCTCGGGCTACGTTTTGTGGAGTTACGGCCAGTTTAATGAGAGGCTAAATACAGGCTTAATTGCCTATGAAAACATGCCCGCGGAAAATCGCGATTTTGCGAAAAAAGGACCCCGAACCCGATTATGAGATAACCCACTGGGGACGCTCCTAGTGACCTGACGGACGCACCCTAGAAGTTTCAGAGCCCTCGGGCTACATTTTGTGGAGTTAGGGCCAGTTTAATGAGAGGCTTAATACAGGCTTAATTTCCTAAGAAAACATGCCCGCGGAAAATCGCGATTTTCCGAAAAAAGGACCCCGAACCCGATTCTGAGATAACCCACTGGGGACGCTCCTAGTGACCTGACGGACGCACCCTAGAAGTTTCAGAGCCCTCGGGCTACGTTTTGTGGAGTTACGGCCAGTTTAATGAGAGGCTAAGTACAGGCTTAATTTCCTACGAAAACATGCCCGCGGAAAATCGCGATTTTGCGAAAAAAGGACCCCGAACCCGATTCTGATATAACCCACTGGGGACGCTCCTAGTGACCTGACGGACGCACCCTAGAAGTTTCAGAGCCCTCGGGCTACGTTTTGTGGAGTTACGGCCAGTTTAATGAGAGGCTAAATACAGGCTTAATTTCCTACGAAAACATGCCCGCGGAAAATCGCGATTTCTCGAAAAAAGGACCCCCAACCCGATTATGAGATAACCCACTGGGGACACTCCTAGTGACCTGACGGACGCACCCTAGAAGTTTCAGAGCCCTCGGGCTACGTTTTGTGGAGTTACAGCCAGTTTAATGAGAGGCTAAATACAGGCTTAATTTCCTATGAAAACATGCCCGCGGAAAATCGCGATTTTCCGAAAAAAGGACCCCGAACCCGATTCTGAGATAACCCACTGGGGACGCTCCTAGTGACCTGACGGACGCACCCAAGAAGTTTCAGAGCCCTCGGGCTACGTTTTGTGGAGTTACAGCCAGTTTAATGAGAGGCTAAATACAGGCTTAATTTCCTATTAAAACATGCCCGCGGAAAATCGCGATTTTCCGAAAAAAGGACCCCGAACCCGATTCTGAGATAACCCACTGGGGACGCTCCTAGTGACCTGACGGACGCACCCTAGAAGTTTCAGAGCCCTCGGGCTACGTTTTGTGGAGTTACGGCCAGTTTAATGAGAGGCTAAATACAGGCTTAATTTCCTATGAAAACATGCCCGCGGAAAATCGCGATTTTCCGAAAAAAGGACCCCGAACCCGATTATGAGATAACCCACTGGGGACGCTCCTAGTGACCTGACGGACGCACCCAAGAAGTTTCAGAGCCCTCGGGCTACGTTTTGTGGAGTTACGGCCAGTTTAATGAGAGGCTAAATACAGGCTTAATTTCCTATTAAAACATGCCCGCGGAAAATCGCGATTTTCCGAAAAAAGGACCCCGAACCCGATTCTGAGATAACCCACTGGGGACGCTCCTAGTGACCTGACGGACGCACCCTAGAAGTTTCAGAGCCCTCGGGCTACGTTTTGTGGAGTTACGGCCAGTTTAATGAGAGGCTAAATACAGGCTTAATTTCCTACGAAAACATGCCCGCGGAAAATCGCGATTTTTCGAAAAAAGGACCCCGAACCCGATTCTGAGATAACCCACTGGGGACGCTCCTAGTGACCTGACGGACGCACCCTAGAAGTTTCAGAGCCCTCGGGCTACGTTTTGTGGAGTTACAGCCAGTTTAATGAGAGGCTAAATACAGGCTTAATTTCCTATGAAAACATGCCCGCGGAAAATCGCGATTTTCCGAAAAAAGGACCCCGAACCCGATTCTGAGATAACCCACTGGGGACGCTCCTAGTGACCTGACGGACGCACCCAAGAAGTTTCAGAGCCCTCGGGCTACGTTTTGTGGAGTTACGGCCAGTTTAATGAGAGGCTTAATACAGGCTTAATTTCCTATTAAAACATGCCCGCGGAAAATCGCGATTTTCCGAAAAAAGGTCCCCGAACCCAATTTTGAGATAACCCACTGGGGACGCTCCTAGTGACCTGACGGACGCACCCAAGAAGTTTCAGAGCCCTCGGGCTACGTTTTGTGGAGTTACGGCCAGTTTAATGAGAGGCTTAATACAGGCTTAATTTCCTACGAAAACATGCCCGCGGAAAATCGCGATTTTTCGAAAAAAGGACCCCGAACCCGATTCTGAGATAACCCACTGGGGACGCTCCTAGTGACCTGACGGACGCACCCTAGAAGTTTCAGAGCCCTCGGGCTACGTTTTGTGGAGTTACAGCCAGTTTAATGAGAGGCTAAATACAGGCTTAATTTCCTATTAAAACATGCCCGCGGAAAATCGCGATTTTCCGAAAAAAGGACCCCGAACCCGATTCTGAGATAACCCACTGGGGACGCTCCTAGTGACCTGACGGACGCACCCTAGAAGTTTCAGAGCCCTCGGGCTACGTTTTGTGGAGTTACGGCCAGTTTAATGAGAGGCTAAATACAGGCTTAATTTCCTACGAAAACATGCCCGCGGAAAATCGCGATTTTCCGAAAAAAGGACCCCAAACCCGATTCTGAGATAACCCACTGGGGACGCTCCTAGTGACCTGACGGACGCACCCAAGAAGTTTCAGAGCCCTCGGGCTACGTTTTGTGGAGTTACGGCCAGTTTAATGAGAGGCTAAATACAGGCTTAATTTCCTATTAAAACATGCCCGCGGAAAATCGCGATTTTCCGAAAAAAGGACCCCGAACCCGATTTTGAGATAACCCACTGGGGACGCTCCTAGTGACCTGACGGACGCACCCTAGAAGTTTCAGAGCCCTCGGGCTACGTTTTGTGGAGTTACGGCCAGTTTAATGAGAGGCTAAATACAGGCTTAATTTCCTATTAAAACATGCCCGCGGAAAATCGCGATTTTCCGAAAAAAGGACCCCGAACCCGATTTTGAGATAACCCACTGGGGACGCTCCTAGTGACCTGACGGACGCACCCAAGAAGTTTCAGAGCCCTCGGGCTACGTTTTGTGGAGTTACGGCCAGTTTAATGAGAGGCTTAATACAGGCTTAATTTCCTACGAAAACATGCCCGCGGAAAATCGCGATTTTCCGAAAAAAGGACCCCGAACCCGATTCTGAGATAACCCACTGGGGACGCTCCTAGTGACCTGACGGACGCACCCTAGAAGTTTCAGAGCCCTCGGGCTACGTTTTGTGGAGTTACAGCCAGTTTAATGAGAGGCTAAATACAGGCTTAATTTCCTATTAAAACATGCCCGCGGAAAATCGCGATTTTCCGAAAAAAGGACCCCGAACCCGATTCTGAGATAACGAACTGGGGACGCTCCTAGTGACCTGACGGACGCACCCAAGAAGTTTCAGAGCCCTCGGGCTACGTTTTGTGGAGTTACGGCCAGTTTAATGAGAGGCTAAATACAGGCTTAATTTCCTACAAAAACATGCCCGCGGAAAATCGCGATATTCCGAAAAAAGGACCCCGAACCTGATTCTGAGATAACCCACTTGGGACGCTCCTAGTGACCTGACGGACGCACCCAAGAAGTTTCAGAGCCCTCGGGCTACGTTTTGTGGAGTTACGGCCAGTTTAATGAGAGGCTAAATACAGGCTTAATTTCCTACGAAAACATGCCCGCGGAAAATCGCGATATTCCGAAAAAAGGACCCCGAACCCGATTCTGAGATAACCCACTGGGGACGCTCCTAGTGACCTGACGGACGCACCCAAGAGGTTTCAGAGCCCTCGGGCTACGTTTTGTGGAGTTACAGCCAGTTTAATGAGAGGCTAAATACAGGCTTAATTTCCTATTTAAACATGCCCGCGGAAAATCACGATTTTCCGAAAAAAGGACCCCGAACCCGATTCTGAGATAACCCACTGGGGACGCTCCTAGTGACCTGACGGACGCACCCAAGAAGTTTCAGAGCCCTCGGGCTACGTTTTGTGGAGTTACGGCCAGTTTAATGAGAGGCTAAATACAGGCTTAATTTCCTATTAAAACATGCCCGCGGAAAATCGCGATTTTAAGAAAAAAGGACCCCGAACCTGATTCTGAGATAACCCACTGGGGACGCTCCTAGTGACCTGACGGACGCACCCTAGAAGTTTCAGAGCCCTCGGGCTACGTTTTGTGGAGTTACAGCCAGTTTAATGAGAGGCTAAATACAGGCTTAATTTCCTATTAAAACATGCCCGCGGAAAATCGCGATTTTCCGAAAAAAGGACCCCGAACCCGATTCTGAGATAACCCACTGGGGACGCTCCTAGTGACCTGACGGACGCACCCAAGAAGTTTCAGAGCCCTCGGGCTACGTTTTGTGGAGTTACGGCCAGTTTAATGAGAGGCTAAATACAGGCTTAATTTCCTGTGAAAACAAGCCCGTTGAAAATCGCGATTTTCTGAAAATCAGACCCCGAACCCGATTCTGAGATAACCCACTGGGGACGCTCCTAGTGACCTGACGGACGCACCCAAGAAGTTTCAGAGCCCTCGGGGTACGATTTGTGGAGTTATGGCCAGTTTAATGAGAGGCTAAATACAGGCTTAATTTCCTATTAAAACATGCCCGCGGAAAATCGCGATTTTCCGAAAAAAGGACCCCGAACCCGATTCTGAGATAACCCACTGGGGACGCTCCTAGTGACCTGACGGACGCACCCTAGAAGTTTCAGAGCCCTCGGGCTACGTTTTGTGGAGTTACGGCCAGTTTAATGAGAGGCTAAATACAGGCTTAATTTCCTACGAAAACATGCCCGCGGAAAATCGCGATTTTCCGAAAAAAGGACCCCGAACCCGATTATGAGATAACCCACTGGGGATGCTCCTAGTGACCTGACGGACGCACCCAAGAAGTTTCAGAGCCCTCGGGCTACGTTTTGTGGAGTTACGGCCAGTTTAATGAGAGGCTAAATACAGGCTTAATTTCCTACGAAAACATGCCCGTGGAAAATCGCGATTTTCCGAAAAAAGGACCCCGAACCCGATTCTGAGATAACCCACTGGGGACGCTCCTAGTGACCTGACGGACGCACCCTATAGGTTTCAGAGCCCTCGGGCTACGTTTTGTGGAGTTACAGCCAGTTTAATGAGAGGCTAAATACAGGCTTAATTTCCTACGAAAACATGCCCGCGGAAAATCGCGATTTTCCGAAAAAAGGACCCCGAACCCGATTATGAGATAACCCACTGGGGACGCTCCTAGTGACCTGACGGACGCACCCTAGAAGTTTCAGAGCCCTCGGGCTACGTTTTGTGGAGTTACGGCCAGTTTAATGAGAGGCTAAATACAGGCTTAATTTCCTACGAAAACATGCCCGCGGAAAATCGCGATTTTGCGAAAAAAGGACCCCGAACCCGATTCTGATATAACCCACTGGGGACGCTCCTAGTGACCTGACGGACACACCCAAGAAGTTTCAGAGCCCTCGGGCTACGTTTTGTGGAGTTACGGCCAGTTTAATGAGAGGCTAAATACAGGCTAAATTTCCTATGAAAACATGCCCGCGGAAAATCGCGATTTTCCGAAAAAAGGACCCCGAACCCGATTATGAGATAACCCACTGGGGACGCTCCTAGTGACCTGACGGACGCACCCAAGAAGTTTCAGAGCCCTCGGGCTACGTTTTGTGGAGTTACGGCCAGTTTAATGAGAGGCTAAATACAGGCTTAATTTCCTATGAAAACATGCCCGCGGAAAATCGCGATTTTCCGAAAAAAGGACCCCGAACCCGATTATGAGATAACCCGCTGGGGACGCTCCTAGTGACCTGACGGACGCACCCAAGAAGTTTCAGAGCCCTCGGGCTACGTTTTGTGGAGTTACGGCCAGTTTAATGAGAGGCTTAATACAGGCTTAATTTCCTATGAAAACATGCCCGCGGAAAATCGCGATTTTCCGAAAAAAGGACCCCGAACCCGATTCTGAGATAACCCACTGGGGACGCTCCTAGTGACCTGACGGATGCACCCAAGAAGTTTCAGAGCCCTCGGGCTACGTTTTGTGGAGTTACGGCCAGTGTAATGAGAGGCTAAATACAGGCTTAATTTCCTATGGAAAAATGCCCGTGGAAAATCGCGATTTTCCGAAAATCGGACCCCGAACCCGATTCTGAGATAACCCACTGGGGACGCTCCTAGTGACCTGACGGACGCACCCTAGAAGTTTCAGAGCCCTCGGGCTACGTTTTGTGGAGTTACGGCCAGTTTAATGAGAGGCTAAATACAGGCTTAATTTCCTGTGAAAACAAGCCCGTGGAAAATCGCGATTTTCTGAAAATCAGACCCCGAACCCGATTCTGAGATAACCCACTGGGGACGCTCCTAGTGACCTGACGGACGCACCCAAGAAGTTTCAGAGCCCTCGGGGTACGTTTTGTGGAGTTATGGCCAGTTTAATGAGAGGCTAAATACAGGCTTAATTTCCTATGAAAACATGCCCGCGGAAAATCGCGATTTTCCGAAAAAAGGACCCCGAACCCGATTATGAGATAACCCACTGGGGACGCTCCTAGTGACCTGACGGACGCACCCAAGAAGTTTCAGAGCCCTCGGGCTACGTTTTGTGGAGTTACGGCCAGTTTAATGAGAGGCTTAATACAGGCTTAATTTCCTACGAAAACATGCCCGCGGAAAATCGCGATTTTTCGAAAAAAGGACCCCGAACCCCATTCTGAGATAACCCACTGGGGACGCTCCTAGTGACCTGACGGACGCACCCTAGAAGTTTCAGAGCCCTCGGGCTACGTTTTGTGGAGTTACGGCCAGTTTAATGAGAGGCTAAATACAGGCTTAATTTCCTATTAAAACATGCCCGCGGAAAATCACGATTTTCCGAAAAAAGGACCCCGAACCCGATTCTGAGATAACCCACTGGGGACGCTCCTAGTGACCTGACGGACGCACCCTAGAAGTTTCAGAGCCCTCGGGCTACGTTTTGTGGAGTTACGGCCAGTTTAATGAGAGGCTAAATACAGGCTTAATTTCCTATTAAAACATGCCCGCAGAAAATCGCGATTTTCCGAAAAAAGGACCCCGAACCCGATTCTGAGATAACCCACTGGGGACGCTCCTAGTGACCTGACGGACGCACCCTAGAAGTTTCAGAGCCCTCGGGCTACGTTTTGTGGAGTTACGGCCAGTTTAATGAGAGGCTAAATACAGGCTTAATTTCCTACGAAAACATGCCCGCGGAAAATCGCGATTTTTCGAAAAAAGGACCCCGAACCCGATTCTGAGATAACCCACTGGGGACGCTCCTAGTGACCTGACGGACGCACCCTAGAAGTTTCAGAGCCCTCGGGCTACGTTTTGTGGAGTTACAGCCAGTTTAATGAGAGGCTAAATACAGGCTTAATTTCCTATGAAAACATGCCCCCGGAAAAACGTGATTTTCCGAAAAAAGGACCCCGAACCCGATTCTGAGATAACCCACTGGGGACGCTCCTAGTGACCTGACGGACGCACCCAAGAAGTTTCAGAGCCCTCGGGCTACGTTTTGTGGAGTTACGGCCAGTTTAATGAGAGGCTAAATACAGGCTTAATTTCCTATTAAAACATGCCCGCGGAAAATCGCGATTTTCCGAAAAAAGGACCCCGAACCCGATTTTGAGATAACCCACTGGGGACGCTCCTAGTGACCTGACGGACGCACCCAAGAAGTTTCAGAGCCCTCGGGCTACGTTTTGTGGAGTTACGGCCAGTTTAATGAGAGGCTTAATACAGGCTTAATTTCCTACGAAAACATGCCCGCGGAAAATCGCGATTTTTCGAAAAAAGGACCCCGAACCCGATTCTGAGATAACCCACTGGGGACGCTCCTAGTGACCTGACGGACGCACCCTAGAAGTTTCAGAGCCCTCGGGCTACGTTTTGTGGAGTTACAGCCAGTTTAATGAGAGGCTAAATACAGGCTTAATTTCCTATTAAAACATGCCCGCGGAAAATCGCGATTTTCCGAAAAAAGGACCCCGAACCCGATTCTGAGATAACCCACTGGGGACGCTCCTAGTGACCTGACGGACGCACCCTAGAAGTTTCAGAGCCCTCGGGCTACGTTTTGTGGAGTTACGGCCAGTTTAATGAGAGGCTAAATACAGGCTTAATTTCCTACGAAAACATGCCCGCGGAAAATCGCGATTTTCCGAAAAAAGGACCCCGAACCCGATTTTGAGATAACCCACTGGGGACGCTCCTAGTGACCTGACGGACGCACCCAAGAAGTTTCAGAGCCCTCGGGCTACGTTTTGTGGAGTTATGGCCAGTTTAATGAGAGGCTAAAGACAGGCTTAATTTCCTATTAAAACATGCCCGCGGAAAATCGCGATTTTCCGAAAAAAGGACCCCGAACCCGATTCTGAGATAACCCACTGGGGACGCTCCTAGTGACCTGACGGACGCACCCTAGAAGTTTCAGAGCCCTCGGGCTACGTTTTGTGGAGTTACGGCCAGTTTAATGAGAGGCTAAATACAGGCTTAATTTCCTATTAAAACATGCCCGCGGAAAATCGCGATTTTCCGAAAAAAGGACCCCAAACCCGATTCTGAGATAACCCACTGGGGACGCTCCTAGTGACCTGACGGACGCACCCAAGAAGTTTCAGAGCCCTCGGGCTACGTTTTGTGGAGTTACGGCCAGTTTAATGAGAGGCTAAATACAGGCTTAATTGCCTATGAAAACATGCCCGCGGAAAATCGCGATTTTGCGAAAAAAGGACCCCGAACCCGATTATGAGATAACCCACTGGGGACGCTCCTAGTGACCTGACGGACGCACCCTAGAAGTTTCAGAGCCCTCGGGCTACATTTTGTGGAGTTAGGGCCAGTTTAATGAGAGGCTTAATACAGGCTTAATTTCCTAAGAAAACATGCCCGCGGAAAATCGCGATTTTCCGAAAAAAGGACCCCGAACCCGATTCTGAGATAACCCACTGGGGACGCTCCTAGTGACCTGACGGACGCACCCTAGAAGTTTCAGAGCCCTCGGGCTACGTTTTGTGGAGTTACGGCCAGTTTAATGAGAGGCTAAGTACAGGCTTAATTTCCTACGAAAACATGCCCGCGGAAAATCGCGATTTTGCGAAAAAAGGACCCCGAACCCGATTCTGATATAACCCACTGGGGACGCTCCTAGTGACCTGACGGACGCACCCTAGAAGTTTCAGAGCCCTCGGGCTACGTTTTGTGGAGTTACGGCCAGTTTAATGAGAGGCTAAATACAGGCTTAATTTCCTACGAAAACATGCCCGCGGAAAATCGCGATTTCTCGAAAAAAGGACCCCCAACCCGATTATGAGATAACCCACTGGGGACACTCCTAGTGACCTGACGGACGCACCCTAGAAGTTTCAGAGCCCTCGGGCTACGTTTTGTGGAGTTACAGCCAGTTTAATGAGAGGCTAAATACAGGCTTAATTTCCTATGAAAACATGCCCGCGGAAAATCGCGATTTTCCGAAAAAAGGACCCCGAACCCGATTCTGAGATAACCCACTGGGGACGCTCCTAGTGACCTGACGGACGCACCCAAGAAGTTTCAGAGCCCTCGGGCTACGTTTTGTGGAGTTACAGCCAGTTTAATGAGAGGCTAAATACAGGCTTAATTTCCTATTAAAACATGCCCGCGGAAAATCGCGATTTTCCGAAAAAAGGACCCCGAACCCGATTCTGAGATAACCCACTGGGGACGCTCCTAGTGACCTGACGGACGCACCCTAGAAGTTTCAGAGCCCTCGGGCTACGTTTTGTGGAGTTACGGCCAGTTTAATGAGAGGCTAAATACAGGCTTAATTTCCTATGAAAACATGCCCGCGGAAAATCGCGATTTTCCGAAAAAAGGACCCCGAACCCGATTATGAGATAACCCACTGGGGACGCTCCTAGTGACCTGACGGACGCACCCAAGAAGTTTCAGAGCCCTCGGGCTACGTTTTGTGGAGTTACGGCCAGTTTAATGAGAGGCTAAATACAGGCTTAATTTCCTATTAAAACATGCCCGCGGAAAATCGCGATTTTCCGAAAAAAGGACCCCGAACCCGATTCTGAGATAACCCACTGGGGACGCTCCTAGTGACCTGACGGACGCACCCTAGAAGTTTCAGAGCCCTCGGGCTACGTTTTGTGGAGTTACGGCCAGTTTAATGAGAGGCTAAATACAGGCTTAATTTCCTACGAAAACATGCCCGCGGAAAATCGCGATTTTTCGAAAAAAGGACCCCGAACCCGATTCTGAGATAACCCACTGGGGACGCTCCTAGTGACCTGACGGACGCACCCTAGAAGTTTCAGAGCCCTCGGGCTACGTTTTGTGGAGTTACAGCCAGTTTAATGAGAGGCTAAATACAGGCTTAATTTCCTATGAAAACATGCCCGCGGAAAATCGCGATTTTCCGAAAAAAGGACCCCGAACCCGATTCTGAGATAACCCACTGGGGACGCTCCTAGTGACCTGACGGACGCACCCAAGAAGTTTCAGAGCCCTCGGGCTACGTTTTGTGGAGTTACGGCCAGTTTAATGAGAGGCTTAATACAGGCTTAATTTCCTATTAAAACATGCCCGCGGAAAATCGCGATTTTCCGAAAAAAGGTCCCCGAACCCAATTTTGAGATAACCCACTGGGGACGCTCCTAGTGACCTGACGGACGCACCCAAGAAGTTTCAGAGCCCTCGGGCTACGTTTTGTGGAGTTACGGCCAGTTTAATGAGAGGCTTAATACAGGCTTAATTTCCTACGAAAACATGCCCGCGGAAAATCGCGATTTTTCGAAAAAAGGACCCCGAACCCGATTCTGAGATAACCCACTGGGGACGCTCCTAGTGACCTGACGGACGCACCCTAGAAGTTTCAGAGCCCTCGGGCTACGTTTTGTGGAGTTACAGCCAGTTTAATGAGAGGCTAAATACAGGCTTAATTTCCTATTAAAACATGCCCGCGGAAAATCGCGATTTTCCGAAAAAAGGACCCCGAACCCGATTCTGAGATAACCCACTGGGGACGCTCCTAGTGACCTGACGGACGCACCCTAGAAGTTTCAGAGCCCTCGGGCTACGTTTTGTGGAGTTACGGCCAGTTTAATGAGAGGCTAAATACAGGCTTAATTTCCTACGAAAACATGCCCGCGGAAAATCGCGATTTTCCGAAAAAAGGACCCCAAACCCGATTCTGAGATAACCCACTGGGGACGCTCCTAGTGACCTGACGGACGCACCCAAGAAGTTTCAGAGCCCTCGGGCTACGTTTTGTGGAGTTACGGCCAGTTTAATGAGAGGCTAAATACAGGCTTAATTTCCTATTAAAACATGCCCGCGGAAAATCGCGATTTTCCGAAAAAAGGACCCCGAACCCGATTTTGAGATAACCCACTGGGGACGCTCCTAGTGACCTGACGGACGCACCCTAGAAGTTTCAGAGCCCTCGGGCTACGTTTTGTGGAGTTACGGCCAGTTTAATGAGAGGCTAAATACAGGCTTAATTTCCTATTAAAACATGCCCGCGGAAAATCGCGATTTTCCGAAAAAAGGACCCCGAACCCGATTTTGAGATAACCCACTGGGGACGCTCCTAGTGACCTGACGGACGCACCCAAGAAGTTTCAGAGCCCTCGGGCAACGTTTTGTGGAGTTACGGCCAGTTTAATGAGAGGCTTAATACAGGCTTAATTTCCTACGAAAACATGCCCGCGGAAAATCGCGATTTTCCGAAAAAAGGACCCCGAACCCGATTCTGAGATAACCCACTGGGGACGCTCCTAGTGACCTGACGGACGCACCCTAGAAGTTTCAGAGCCCTCGGGCTACGTTTTGTGGAGTTACAGCCAGTTTAATGAGAGGCTAAATACAGGCTTAATTTCCTATTAAAACATGCCCGCGGAAAATCGCGATTTTCCGAAAAAAGGACCCCGAACCCGATTCTGAGATAACGAACTGGGGACGCTCCTAGTGACCTGACGGACGCACCCAAGAAGTTTCAGAGCCCTCGGGCTACGTTTTGTGGAGTTACGGCCAGTTTAATGAGAGGCTAAATACAGGCTTAATTTCCTACAAAAACATGCCCGCGGAAAATCGCGATATTCCGAAAAAAGGACCCCGAACCTGATTCTGAGATAACCCACTTGGGACGCTCCTAGTGACCTGACGGACGCACCCAAGAAGTTTCAGAGCCCTCGGGCTACGTTTTGTGGAGTTACGGCCAGTTTAATGAGAGGCTAAATACAGGCTTAATTTCCTACGAAAACATGCCCGCGGAAAATCGCGATATTCCGAAAAAAGGACCCCGAACCCGATTCTGAGATAACCCACTGGGGACGCTCCTAGTGACCTGACGGACGCACCCAAGAAGTTTCAGAGCCCTCGGGCTACGTTTTGTGGAGTTACAGCCAGTTTAATGAGAGGCTAAATACAGGCTTAATTTCCTATTTAAACATGCCCGCGGAAAATCACGATTTTCCGAAAAAAGGACCCCGAACCCGATTCTGAGATAACCCACTGGGGACGCTCCTAGTGACCTGACGGACGCACCCAAGAAGTTTCAGAGCCCTCGGGCTACGTTTTGTGGAGTTACGGCCAGTTTAATGAGAGGCTAAATACAGGCTTAATTTCCTATTAAAACATGCCCGCGGAAAATCGCGATTTTAAGAAAAAAGGACCCCGAACCTGATTCTGAGATAACCCACTGGGGACGCTCCTAGTGACCTGACGGACGCACCCTAGAAGTTTCAGAGCCCTCGGGCTACGTTTTGTGGAGTTACAGCCAGTTTAATGAGAGGCTAAATACAGGCTTAATTTCCTATTAAAACATGCCCGCGGAAAATCGCGATTTTCCGAAAAAAGGACCCCGAACCCGATTCTGAGATAACCCACTGGGGACGCTCCTAGTGACCTGACGGACGCACCCAAGAAGTTTCAGAGCCCTCGGGCTACGTTTTGTGGAGTTACGGCCAGTTTAATGAGAGGCTAAATACAGGCTTAATTTCCTGTGAAAACATGCCCGTGGAAAATCGCGATTTTCTGAAAATCAGACCCCGAACCCGATTCTGAGATAACCCACTGGGGACGCTCCTAGTGACCTGACGGACGCACCCAAGAAGTTTCAGAGCCCTCGGGGTACGTTTTGTGGAGTTATGGCCAGTTTAATGAGAGGCTAAATACAGGCTTAATTTCCTATTAAAACATGCCCGCGGAAAATCGCGATTTTCCGAAAAAAGGACCCCGAACCCGATTCTGAGATAACCCACTGGGGACGCTCCTAGTGACCTGACGGACGCACCCTAGAAGTTTCAGAGCCCTCGGGCTACGTTTTGTGGAGTTACGGCCAGTTTAATGAGAGGCTAAATACAGGCTTAATTTCCTACGAAAACATGCCCGCGGAAAATCGCGATTTTCCGAAAAAAGGACCCCGAACCCGATTATGAGATAACCCACTGGGGACGCTCCTAGTGACCTGACGGACGCACCCAAGAAGTTTCAGAGCCCTCGGGCTACGTTTTGTGGAGTTACGGCCAGTTTAATGAGAGGCTAAATACAGGCTTAATTTCCTACGAAAACATGCCCGTGGAAAATCGCGATTTTCCGAAAAAAGGACCCCGAACCCGATTCTGAGATAACCCACTGGGGACGCTCCTAGTGACCTGACGGACGCACCCTATAGGTTTCAGAGCCCTCGGGCTACGTTTTGTGGAGTTACAGCCAGTTTAATGAGAGGCTAAATACAGGCTTAATTTCCTACGAAAACATGCCCGCGGAAAATCGCGATTTTCCGAAAAAAGGACCCCGAACCCGATTATGAGATAACCCACTGGGGACGCTCCTAGTGACCTGACGGACGCACCCTAGAAGTTTCAGAGCCCTCGGGCTACGTTTTGTGGAGTTACGGCCAGTTTAATGAGAGGCTAAATACAGGCTTAATTTCCTACGAAAACATGCCCGCGGAAAATCGCGATTTTGCGAAAAAAGGACCCCGAACCCGATTCTGATATAACCCACTGGGGACGCTCCTAGTGACCTGACGGACACACCCAAGAAGTTTCAGAGCCCTCGGGCTACGTTTTGTGGAGTTACGGCCAGTTTAATGAGAGGCTAAATACAGGCTTAATTTCCTATGAAAACATGCCCGCGGAAAATCGCGATTTTCCGAAAAAAGGACCCCGAACCCGATTATGAGATAACCCACTGGGGACGCTCCTAGTGACCTGACGGACGCACCCAAGAAGTTTCAGAGCCCTCGGGCTACGTTTTGTGGAGTTACGGCCAGTTTAATGAGAGGCTAAATACAGGCTTAATTTCCTATGAAAACATGCCCGCGGAAAATCGCGATTTTCCGAAAAAAGGACCCCGAACCCGATTATGAGATAACCCACTGGGGACGCTCCTAGTGACCTGACGGACGCACCCAAGAAGTTTCAGAGCCCTCGGGCTACGTTTTGTGGAGTTACGGCCAGTTTAATGAGAGGCTTAATACAGGCTTAATTTCCTATGAAAACATGCCCGCGGAAAATCGCGATTTTCCGAAAAAAGGACCCCGAACCCGATTCTGAGATAACCCACTGGGGACGCTCCTAGTGACCTGACGGATGCACCCAAGAAGTTTCAGAGCCCTCGGGCTACGTTTTGTGGAGTTACGGCCAGTGTAATGAGAGGCTAAATACAGGCTTAATTTCCTATGGAAACATGCCCGTGGAAAATCGCGATTTTCCGAAAATCGGACCCCGAACCCGATTCTGAGATAACCCACTGGGGACGCTCCTAGTGACCTGACGGACGCACCCTAGAAGTTTCAGAGCCCTCGGGCTACGTTTTGTGGAGTTACGGCCAGTTTAATGAGAGGCTAAATACAGGCTTAATTTCCTGTGAAAACAAGCCCGTGGAAAATCGCGATTTTCTGAAAATCAGACCCCGAACCCGATTCTGAGATAACCCACTGGGGACGCTCCTAGTGACCTGACGGACGCACCCAAGAAGTTTCAGAGCCCTCGGGGTACGTTTTGTGGAGTTATGGCCAGTTTAATGAGAGGCTAAATACAGGCTTAATTTCCTATGAAAACATGCCCGCGGAAAATCGCGATTTTCCGAAAAAAGGACCCCGAACCCGATTATGAGATAACCCACTGGGGACGCTCCTAGTGACCTGACGGACGCACCCAAGAAGTTTCAGAGCCCTCGGGCTACGTTTTGTGGAGTTACGGCCAGTTTAATGAGAGGCTTAATACAGGCTTAATTTCCTACGAAAACATGCCCGCGGAAAATCGCGATTTTTCGAAAAAAGGACCCCGAACCCCATTCTGAGATAACCCACTGGGGACGCTCCTAGTGACCTGACGGACGCACCCTAGAAGTTTCAGAGCCCTCGGGCTACGTTTTGTGGAGTTACAGCCAGTTTAATGAGAGGCTAAATACAGGCTTAATTTCCTATGAAAACATGCCCGCGGAAAATCGCGATTTTCCGAAAAAAGGACCCCGAACCCGATTCTGAGATAACCCACTGGGGACGCTCCTAGTGACCTGACGGACGCACCCAAGAAGTTTCAGAGCCCTCGGGCTACGTTTTGTGGAGTTACGGCCAGTTTAATGAGAGGCTAAATACAGGCTTAATTTCCTATTAAAACATGCCTGCGGAAAATCGCGATTTTCCGAAAAAAGGACCCCGAACCCGATTCTGAGATAACCCACTGGGGACGCTCCTAGTGACCTGACGGACGCACCCTAGAAGTTTCAGAGCCCTCGGGCTACGTTTTGTGGAGTTACGGCCAGTTTAATGAGAGGCTAAATACAGGCTTAATTTCCTATTAAAACATGCCCGCGGAAAATCGCGATTTTCCGAAAAAAGGACCCTGAACCCGATTCTGAGATAACCCACTGGGGACGCTCCTAGTGACCTGACGGACGCACCCTAGAAGTTTCAGAGCCCTCGGGCTACGTTTTGTGGAGTTACGGCCAGTTTAATGAGAGGCTAAATACAGGCTTAATTTCCTATTAAAACATGCCCGCGGAAAATCACGATTTTCCGAAAAAAGGACCCCGAACCCGATTCTGAGATAACCCACTGGGGACGCTCCTAGTGACCTGACGGACGCACCCTAGAAGTTTCAGAGCCCTCGGGCTACGTTTTGTGGAGTTACGGCCAGTTTAATGAGAGGCTAAATACAGGCTTAATTTCCTATTAAAACATGCCCGCAGAAAATCGCGATTTTCCGAAAAAAGGACCCCGAACCCGATTCTGAGATAACCCACTGGGGACGCTCCTAGTGACCTGACGGACGCACCCTAGAAGTTTCAGAGCCCTCGGGCTACGTTTTGTGGAGTTACGGCCAGTTTAATGAGAGGCTAAATACAGGCTTAATTTCCTACGAAAACATGCCCGCGGAAAATCGCGATTTTTCGAAAAAAGGACCCCGAACCCGATTCTGAGATAACCCACTGGGGACGCTCCTAGTGACCTGACGGACGCACCCTAGAAGTTTCAGAGCCCTCGGGCTACGTTTTGTGGAGTTACAGCCAGTTTAATGAGAGGCTAAATACAGGCTTAATTTCCTATGAAAACATGCCCGCGGAAAATCGCGATTTTCCGAAAAAAGGACCCCGAACCCGATTCTGAGATAACCCACTGGGGACGCTCCTAGTGACCTGACGGACGCACCCAAGAAGTTTCAGAGCCCTCGGGCTACGTTTTGTGGAGTTACGGCCAGTTTAATGAGAGGCTAAATACAGGCTTAATTTCCTATTAAAACATGCCCGCGGAAAATCGCGATTTTCCGAAAAAAGGACCCCGAACCCGATTTTGAGATAACCCACTGGGGACGCTCCTAGTGACCTGACGGACGCACCCAAGAAGTTTCAGAGCCCTCGGGCTACGTTTTGTGGAGTTACGGCCAGTTTAATGAGAGGCTTAATACAGGCTTAATTTCCTACGAAAACATGCCCGCGGAAAATCGCGATTTTTCGAAAAAAGGACCCCGAACCCGATTCTGAGATAACCCACTGGGGACGCTCCTAGTGACCTGATGGACGCACCCTAGAAGTTTCAGAGCCCTCGGGCTACGTTTTGTGGAGTTACAGCCAGTTTAATGAGAGGCTAAATACAGGCTTAATTTCCTATTAAAACATGCCCGCGGAAAATCGCGATTTTCCGAAAAAAGGACCCCGAACCCGATTCTGAGATAACCCACTGGGGACGCTCCTAGTGACCTGACGGACGCACCCTAGAAGTTTCAGAGCCCTCGGGCTACGTTTTGTGGAGTTACGGCCAGTTTAATGAGAGGCTAAATACAGGCTTAATTTCCTACGAAAACATGCCCGCGGAAAATCGCGATTTTCCGAAAAAAGGACCCCGAACCCGATTCTGAGATAACCCACTGGGGACGCTCCTAGTGACCTGACGGACGCACCCAAGAAGTTTCAGAGCCCTCGGGCTACGTTTTGTGGAGTTACGGCCAGTTTAATGAGAGGCTAAATACAGGCTTAATTTCCTATGAAAACATGCCCGCTGAAAATCGCGATTTTCCGAAAAAAGGACCCCGAACCTGATTCTGAGATAACCCACTGGGGACGCTCCTAGTGACCTGACGGACGCACCCTAGAAGTTTCAGAGCCCTCGGGCTACGTTTTGTGGAGTTACGGCCAGTTTAATGAGAGGCTAAATACAGGCTTAATTTCCTATTAAAACATGCCCGCGGAAAATCGCGATTTTCCGAAAAAAGGACCCCGAACCCGATTTTGAGATAACCCACTGGGGACGCTCCTAGTGACCTGACGGACGCACCCTAGAAGTTTCAGAGCCCTCGGGCTACGTTTTGTGGAGTTACGGCCAGTTTAATGAGAGGCTAAATACAGGCTTAATTCTCTACGAAAATATGCCCGCGGAAAATCGCGATTTTCCGAAAAAAGGACCCCAAACCCGATTCTGAGATAACCCACTGGGGACGCTCCTAGTGACCTGACGGACGCACCCAAGAAGTTTCAGAGCCCTCGGGCTACGTTTTGTGGAGTTACGGCCAGTTTAATGAGAGGCTAAATACAGGCTTAATTTCCTATTAAAACATGCCCGCGGAAAATCGCGATTTTCCGAAAAAAGGACCCCAAACCCGATTCTGAGATAACCCACTGGGGACGCTCCTAGTGACCTGACGGACGCACCCAAGAAGTTTCAGAGCCCTCGGGCTACGTTTTGTGGAGTTACGGCCAGTTTAATGAGAGGCTTAATACAGGCTTAATTTCCTACGAAAACATGCCCGCGGAAAATCGCGATTTTTCGAAAAAAGGACCCCGAACCCGATTCTGAGATAACCCACTGGGGACGCTCCTAGTGACCTGACGGACGCACCCTAGAAGTTTCAGAGCCCTCGGGCTACGTTTTGTGGAGTTACAGCCAGTTTAATGAGAGGCTAAATACAGGCTTAATTTCCTATTAAAACATGCCCGCGGAAAATCGCGATTTTCCGAAAAAAGGACCCCGAACCCGATTCTGAGATAACCCACTGGGGACGCTCCTAGTGACCTGACGGACGCACCCTAGAAGTTTCAGAGCCCTCGGGCTACGTTTTGTGGAGTTACGGCCAGTTTAATGAGAGGCTAAATACAGGCTTAATTTCCTATTAAAACATGCCCGCGGAAAATCGCGATTTTCCGAAAAAAGGACCCCAAACCCGATTCTGAGATAACCCACTGGGGACGCTCCTAGTGACCTGACGGACGCACCCAAGAAGTTTCAGAGCCCTCGGGCTACGTTTTGTGGAGTTACGGCCAGTTTAATGAGAGGCTAAATACAGGCTTAATTGCCTATGAAAACATGCCCGCGGAAAATCGCGATTTTCCGAAAAAAGGACCCCGAACCCGATTCTGAGATAACCCACTGGGGACGCTCCTAGTGACCTGACGGACGCACCCTAGAAGTTTCAGAGCCCTCGGGCTACATTTTGTGGAGTTAGGGCCAGTTTAATGAGAGGCTTAATACAGGCTTAATTTCCTAAGAAAACATGCCCGCGGAAAATCGCGATTTTCCGAAAAAAGGACCCCGAACCCGATTCTGAGATAACCCACTGGGGACGCTCCTAGTGACCTGACGGACGCACCCTAGAAGTTTCAGAGCCCTCGGGCTACGTTTTGTGGAGTTACGGCCAGTTTAATGAGAGGCTAAGTACAGGCTTAATTTCCTACGAAAACATGCCCGCGGAAAATCGCGATTTTGCGAAAAAAGGACCCCGAACCCGATTCTGATATAACCCACTGGGGACGCTCCTAGTGACCTGACGGACGCACCCTAGAAGTTTCAGAGCCCTCGGGCTACGTTTTGTGGAGTTACGGCCAGTTTAATGAGAGGCTAAATACAGGCTTAATTTCCTATTAAAACATGCCCGCGGAAAATCGCGATTTTCCGAAAAAAGGACCCCGAACCCGATTTTGAGATAACCCACTGGGGACGCTCCTAGTGACCTGACGGACGCACCCAAGAAGTTTCAGAGCCCTCGGGCAACGTTTTGTGGAGTTACGGCCAGTTTAATGAGAGGCTTAATACAGGCTTAATTTCCTACGAAAACATGCCCGCGGAAAATCGCGATTTTCCGAAAAAAGGACCCCGAACCCGATTCTGAGATAACCCACTGGGGACGCTCCTAGTGACCTGACGGACGCACCCTAGAAGTTTCAGAGCCCTCGGGCTACGTTTTGTGGAGTTACAGCCAGTTTAATGAGAGGCTAAATACAGGCTTAATTTCCTATTAAAACATGCCCGCGGAAAATCGCGATTTTCCGAAAAAAGGACCCCGAACCCGATTCTGAGATAACGAACTGGGGACGCTCCTAGTGACCTGACGGACGCACCCAAGAAGTTTCAGAGCCCTCGGGCTACGTTTTGTGGAGTTACGGCCAGTTTAATGAGAGGCTAAATACAGGCTTAATTTCCTACAAAAACATGCCCGCGGAAAATCGCGATATTCCGAAAAAAGGACCCCGAACCTGATTCTGAGATAACCCACTTGGGACGCTCCTAGTGACCTGACGGACGCACCCAAGAAGTTTCAGAGCCCTCGGGCTACGTTTTGTGGAGTTACGGCCAGTTTAATGAGAGGCTAAATACAGGCTTAATTTCCTACGAAAACATGCCCGCGGAAAATCGCGATTTTCCGAAAAAAGGACCCCGAACCCGATTTTGAGATAACCCACTGGGGACGCTCCTAGTGACCTGACGGACGCACCCAAGAAGTTTCAGAGCCCTCGGGCTACGTTTTGTGGAGTTACGGCCAGTTTAATGAGAGGCTAAATACAGGCTTAATTTCCTATTAAAACATGCCCGCGGAAAATCGCGATTTTCCGAAAAAAGGACCCCGAACCCGATTTTGAGATAACCCACTGGGGACGCTCCTAGTGACCTGACGGACGCACCCAAGAAGTTTCAGAGCCCTCGGGCTACGTTTTGTGGAGTTACGGCCAGTTTAATGAGAGGCTTAATACAGGCTTAATTTCCTACGAAAACATGCCCGCGGAAAATCGCGATTTTTCGAAAAAAGGACCCCGAACCCGATTCTGAGATAACCCACTGGGGACGCTCCTAGTGACCTGACGGACGCACCCTAGAAGTTTCAGAGCCCTCGGGCTACGTTTTGTGGAGTTACGGCCAGTTTAATGAGAGGCTAAATACAGGCTTAATTTCCTATTAAAACATGCCCGCGGAAAATCGCGATTTTCCGAAAAAAGGACCCCAAACCCGATTCTGAGATAACCCACTGGGGACGCTCCTAGTGACCTGACGGACGCACCCAAGAAGTTTCAGAGCCCTCGGGCTACGTTTTGTGGAGTTACGGCCAGTTTAATGAGAGGCTTAATACAGGCTTAATTTCCTACGAAAACATGCCCGCGGAAAATCGCGATTTTTCGAAAAAAGGACCCCGAACCCGATTCTGAGATAACCCACTGGGGACGCTCCTAGTGACCTGACGGACGCACCCTAGAAGTTTCAGAGCCCTCGGGCTACGTTTTGTGGAGTTACAGCCAGTTTAATGAGAGGCTAAATACAGGCTTAATTTCCTATTAAAACATGCCCGCGGAAAATCGCGATTTTCCGAAAAAAGGACCCCGAACCCGATTCTGAGATAACCCACTGGGGACGCTCCTAGTGACCTGACGGACGCACCCTAGAAGTTTCAGAGCCCTCGGGCTACGTTTTGTGGAGTTACGGCCAGTTTAATGAGAGGCTAAATACAGGCTTAATTTCCTATTAAAACATGCCCGCGGAAAATCGCGATTTTCCGAAAAAAGGACCCCAAACCCGATTCTGAGATAACCCACTGGGGACGCTCCTAGTGACCTGACGGACGCACCCAAGAAGTTTCAGAGCCCTCGGGCTACGTTTTGTGGAGTTACGGCCAGTTTAATGAGAGGCTAAATACAGGCTTAATTGCCTATTAAAACATGCCCGCGGAAAATCGCGATTTTCCGAAAAAAGGACCCCGAACCCGATTTTGAGATAACCCACTGGGGACGCTCCTAGTGACCTGACGGACGCACCCAAGAAGTTTCAGAGCCCTCGGGCTACGTTTTGTGGAGTTACGGCCAGTTTAATGAGAGGCTTAATACAGGCTTAATTTCCTACGAAAACATGCCCGCGGAAAATCGCGATTTTTCGAAAAAAGGACCCCGAACCCGATTCTGAGATAACCCACTGGGGACGCTCCTAGTGACCTGACGGACGCACCCTAGAAGTTTCAGAGCCCTCGGGCTACGTTTTGTGGAGTTACGGCCAGTTTAATGAGAGGCTAAATACAGGCTTAATTTCCTATTAAAACATGCCCGCGGAAAATCGCGATTTTCCGAAAAAAGGACCCCAAACCCGATTCTGAGATAACCCACTGGGGACGCTCCTAGTGACCTGACGGACGCACCCAAGAAGTTTCAGAGCCCTCGGGCTACGTTTTGTGGAGTTACGGCCAGTTTAATGAGAGGCTTAATACAGGCTTAATTTCCTACGAAAACATGCCCGCGGAAAATCGCGATTTTTCGAAAAAAGGACCCCGAACCCGATTCTGAGATAACCCACTGGGGACGCTCCTAGTGACCTGACGGACGCACCCTAGAAGTTTCAGAGCCCTCGGGCTACGTTTTGTGGAGTTACAGCCAGTTTAATGAGAGGCTAAATACAGGCTTAATTTCCTATTAAAACATGCCCGCGGAAAATCGCGATTTTCCGAAAAAAGGACCCCGAACCCGATTCTGAGATAACCCACTGGGGACGCTCCTAGTGACCTGACGGACGCACCCTAGAAGTTTCAGAGCCCTCGGGCTACGTTTTGTGGAGTTACGGCCAGTTTAATGAGAGGCTAAATACAGGCTTAATTTCCTATTAAAACATGCCCGCGGAAAATCGCGATTTTCCGAAAAAAGGACCCCAAACCCGATTCTGAGATAACCCACTGGGGACGCTCCTAGTGACCTGACGGACGCACCCAAGAAGTTTCAGAGCCCTCGGGCTACGTTTTGTGGAGTTACGGCCAGTTTAATGAGAGGCTAAATACAGGCTTAATTGCCTATGAAAACATGCCCGCGGAAAATCGCGATTTTGCGAAAAAAGGACCCCGAACCCGATTATGAGATAACCCACTGGGGACGCTCCTAGTGACCTGACGGACGCACCCTAGAAGTTTCAGAGCCCTCGGGCTACATTTTGTGGAGTTAGGGCCAGTTTAATGAGAGGCTTAATACAGGCTTAATTTCCTAAGAAAACATGCCCGCGGAAAATCGCGATTTTCCGAAAAAAGGACCCCGAACCCGATTCTGAGATAACCCACTGGGGACGCTCCTAGTGACCTGACGGACGCACCCTAGAAGTTTCAGAGCCCTCGGGCTACGTTTTGTGGAGTTACGGCCAGTTTAATGAGAGGCTAAGTACAGGCTTAATTTCCTACGAAAACATGCCCGCGGAAAATCGCGATTTTGCGAAAAAAGGACCCCGAACCCGATTCTGATATAACCCACTGGGGACGCTCCTAGTGACCTGACGGACGCACCCTAGAAGTTTCAGAGCCCTCGGGCTACGTTTTGTGGAGTTACGGCCAGTTTAATGAGAGGCTAAATACAGGCTTAATTTCCTACGAAAACATGCCCGCGGAAAATCGCGATTTCTCGAAAAAAGGACCCCCAACCCGATTATGAGATAACCCACTGGGGACACTCCTAGTGACCTGACGGACGCACCCTAGAAGTTTCAGAGCCCTCGGGCTACGTTTTGTGGAGTTACAGCCAGTTTAATGAGAGGCTAAATACAGGCTTAATTTCCTATGAAAACATGCCCGCGGAAAATCGCGATTTTCCGAAAAAAGGACCCCGAACCCGATTCTGAGATAACCCACTGGGGACGCTCCTAGTGACCTGACGGACGCACCCAAGAAGTTTCAGAGCCCTCGGGCTACGTTTTGTGGAGTTACAGCCAGTTTAATGAGAGGCTAAATACAGGCTTAATTTCCTATTAAAACATGCCCGCGGAAAATCGCGATTTTCCGAAAAAAGGACCCCGAACCCGATTCTGAGATAACCCACTGGGGACGCTCCTAGTGACCTGACGGACGCACCCTAGAAGTTTCAGAGCCCTCGGGCTACGTTTTGTGGAGTTACGGCCAGTTTAATGAGAGGCTAAATACAGGCTTAATTTCCTATGAAAACATGCCCGCGGAAAATCGCGATTTTCCGAAAAAAGGACCCCGAACCCGATTATGAGATAACCCACTGGGGACGCTCCTAGTGACCTGACGGACGCACCCAAGAAGTTTCAGAGCCCTCGGGCTACGTTTTGTGGAGTTACGGCCAGTTTAATGAGAGGCTAAATACAGGCTTAATTTCCTATTAAAACATGCCCGCGGAAAATCGCGATTTTCCGAAAAAAGGACCCCGAACCCGATTCTGAGATAACCCACTGGGGACGCTCCTAGTGACCTGACGGACGCACCCTAGAAGTTTCAGAGCCCTCGGGCTACGTTTTGTGGAGTTACGGCCAGTTTAATGAGAGGCTAAATACAGGCTTAATTTCCTACGAAAACATGCCCGCGGAAAATCGCGATTTTTCGAAAAAAGGACCCCGAACCCGATTCTGAGATAACCCACTGGGGACGCTCCTAGTGACCTGACGGACGCACCCTAGAAGTTTCAGAGCCCTCGGGCTACGTTTTGTGGAGTTACAGCCAGTTTAATGAGAGGCTAAATACAGGCTTAATTTCCTATGAAAACATGCCCGCGGAAAATCGCGATTTTCCGAAAAAAGGACCCCGAACCCGATTCTGAGATAACCCACTGGGGACGCTCCTAGTGACCTGACGGACGCACCCAAGAAGTTTCAGAGCCCTCGGGCTACGTTTTGTGGAGTTACGGCCAGTTTAATGAGAGGCTTAATACAGGCTTAATTTCCTATTAAAACATGCCCGCGGAAAATCGCGATTTTCCGAAAAAAGGTCCCCGAACCCAATTTTGAGATAACCCACTGGGGACGCTCCTAGTGACCTGACGGACGCACCCAAGAAGTTTCAGAGCCCTCGGGCTACGTTTTGTGGAGTTACGGCCAGTTTAATGAGAGGCTTAATACAGGCTTAATTTCCTACGAAAACATGCCCGCGGAAAATCGCGATTTTTCGAAAAAAGGACCCCGAACCCGATTCTGAGATAACCCACTGGGGACGCTCCTAGTGACCTGACGGACGCACCCTAGAAGTTTCAGAGCCCTCGGGCTACGTTTTGTGGAGTTACAGCCAGTTTAATGAGAGGCTAAATACAGGCTTAATTTCCTATTAAAACATGCCCGCGGAAAATCGCGATTTTCCGAAAAAAGGACCCCGAACCCGATTCTGAGATAACCCACTGGGGACGCTCCTAGTGACCTGACGGACGCACCCTAGAAGTTTCAGAGCCCTCGGGCTACGTTTTGTGGAGTTACGGCCAGTTTAATGAGAGGCTAAATACAGGCTTAATTTCCTACGAAAACATGCCCGCGGAAAATCGCGATTTTCCGAAAAAAGGACCCCAAACCCGATTCTGAGATAACCCACTGGGGACGCTCCTAGTGACCTGACGGACGCACCCAAGAAGTTTCAGAGCCCTCGGGCTACGTTTTGTGGAGTTACGGCCAGTTTAATGAGAGGCTAAATACAGGCTTAATTTCCTATTAAAACATGCCCGCGGAAAATCGCGATTTTCCGAAAAAAGGACCCCGAACCCGATTTTGAGATAACCCACTGGGGACGCTCCTAGTGACCTGACGGACGCACCCTAGAAGTTTCAGAGCCCTCGGGCTACGTTTTGTGGAGTTACGGCCAGTTTAATGAGAGGCTAAATACAGGCTTAATTTCCTATTAAAACATGCCCGCGGAAAATCGCGATTTTCCGAAAAAAGGACCCCGAACCCGATTTTGAGATAACCCACTGGGGACGCTCCTAGTGACCTGACGGACGCACCCAAGAAGTTTCAGAGCCCTCGGGCTACGTTTTGTGGAGTTACGGCCAGTTTAATGAGAGGCTTAATACAGGCTTAATTTCCTACGAAAACATGCCCGCGGAAAATCGCGATTTTCCGAAAAAAGGACCCCGAACCCGATTCTGAGATAACCCACTGGGGACGCTCCTAGTGACCTGACGGACGCACCCTAGAAGTTTCAGAGCCCTCGGGCTACGTTTTGTGGAGTTACAGCCAGTTTAATGAGAGGCTAAATACAGGCTTAATTTCCTATTAAAACATGCCCGCGGAAAATCGCGATTTTCCGAAAAAAGGACCCCGAACCCGATTCTGAGATAACGAACTGGGGACGCTCCTAGTGACCTGACGGACGCACCCAAGAAGTTTCAGAGCCCTCGGGCTACGTTTTGTGGAGTTACGGCCAGTTTAATGAGAGGCTAAATACAGGCTTAATTTCCTACAAAAACATGCCCGCGGAAAATCGCGATATTCCGAAAAAAGGACCCCGAACCTGATTCTGAGATAACCCACTTGGGACGCTCCTAGTGACCTGACGGACGCACCCAAGAAGTTTCAGAGCCCTCGGGCTACGTTTTGTGGAGTTACGGCCAGTTTAATGAGAGGCTAAATACAGGCTTAATTTCCTACGAAAACATGCCCGCGGAAAATCGCGATATTCCGAAAAAAGGACCCCGAACCCGATTCTGAGATAACCCACTGGGGACGCTCCTAGTGACCTGACGGACGCACCCAAGAGGTTTCAGAGCCCTCGGGCTACGTTTTGTGGAGTTACAGCCAGTTTAATGAGAGGCTAAATACAGGCTTAATTTCCTATTTAAACATGCCCGCGGAAAATCACGATTTTCCGAAAAAAGGACCCCGAACCCGATTCTGAGATAACCCACTGGGGACGCTCCTAGTGACCTGACGGACGCACCCAAGAAGTTTCAGAGCCCTCGGGCTACGTTTTGTGGAGTTACGGCCAGTTTAATGAGAGGCTAAATACAGGCTTAATTTCCTATTAAAACATGCCCGCGGAAAATCGCGATTTTAAGAAAAAAGGACCCCGAACCTGATTCTGAGATAACCCACTGGGGACGCTCCTAGTGACCTGACGGACGCACCCTAGAAGTTTCAGAGCCCTCGGGCTACGTTTTGTGGAGTTACAGCCAGTTTAATGAGAGGCTAAATACAGGCTTAATTTCCTATTAAAACATGCCCGCGGAAAATCGCGATTTTCCGAAAAAAGGACCCCGAACCCGATTCTGAGATAACCCACTGGGGACGCTCCTAGTGACCTGACGGACGCACCCAAGAAGTTTCAGAGCCCTCGGGCTACGTTTTGTGGAGTTACGGCCAGTTTAATGAGAGGCTAAATACAGGCTTAATTTCCTGTGAAAACAAGCCCGTTGAAAATCGCGATTTTCTGAAAATCAGACCCCGAACCCGATTCTGAGATAACCCACTGGGGACGCTCCTAGTGACCTGACGGACGCACCCAAGAAGTTTCAGAGCCCTCGGGGTACGATTTGTGGAGTTATGGCCAGTTTAATGAGAGGCTAAATACAGGCTTAATTTCCTATTAAAACATGCCCGCGGAAAATCGCGATTTTCCGAAAAAAGGACCCCGAACCCGATTCTGAGATAACCCACTGGGGACGCTCCTAGTGACCTGACGGACGCACCCTAGAAGTTTCAGAGCCCTCGGGCTACGTTTTGTGGAGTTACGGCCAGTTTAATGAGAGGCTAAATACAGGCTTAATTTCCTACGAAAACATGCCCGCGGAAAATCGCGATTTTCCGAAAAAAGGACCCCGAACCCGATTATGAGATAACCCACTGGGGATGCTCCTAGTGACCTGACGGACGCACCCAAGAAGTTTCAGAGCCCTCGGGCTACGTTTTGTGGAGTTACGGCCAGTTTAATGAGAGGCTAAATACAGGCTTAATTTCCTACGAAAACATGCCCGTGGAAAATCGCGATTTTCCGAAAAAAGGACCCCGAACCCGATTCTGAGATAACCCACTGGGGACGCTCCTAGTGACCTGACGGACGCACCCTATAGGTTTCAGAGCCCTCGGGCTACGTTTTGTGGAGTTACAGCCAGTTTAATGAGAGGCTAAATACAGGCTTAATTTCCTACGAAAACATGCCCGCGGAAAATCGCGATTTTCCGAAAAAAGGACCCCGAACCCGATTATGAGATAACCCACTGGGGACGCTCCTAGTGACCTGACGGACGCACCCTAGAAGTTTCAGAGCCCTCGGGCTACGTTTTGTGGAGTTACGGCCAGTTTAATGAGAGGCTAAATACAGGCTTAATTTCCTACGAAAACATGCCCGCGGAAAATCGCGATTTTGCGAAAAAAGGACCCCGAACCCGATTCTGATATAACCCACTGGGGACGCTCCTAGTGACCTGACGGACACACCCAAGAAGTTTCAGAGCCCTCGGGCTACGTTTTGTGGAGTTACGGCCAGTTTAATGAGAGGCTAAATACAGGCTAAATTTCCTATGAAAACATGCCCGCGGAAAATCGCGATTTTCCGAAAAAAGGACCCCGAACCCGATTATGAGATAACCCACTGGGGACGCTCCTAGTGACCTGACGGACGCACCCAAGAAGTTTCAGAGCCCTCGGGCTACGTTTTGTGGAGTTACGGCCAGTTTAATGAGAGGCTAAATACAGGCTTAATTTCCTATGAAAACATGCCCGCGGAAAATCGCGATTTTCCGAAAAAAGGACCCCGAACCCGATTATGAGATAACCCGCTGGGGACGCTCCTAGTGACCTGACGGACGCACCCAAGAAGTTTCAGAGCCCTCGGGCTACGTTTTGTGGAGTTACGGCCAGTTTAATGAGAGGCTTAATACAGGCTTAATTTCCTATGAAAACATGCCCGCGGAAAATCGCGATTTTCCGAAAAAAGGACCCCGAACCCGATTCTGAGATAACCCACTGGGGACGCTCCTAGTGACCTGACGGATGCACCCAAGAAGTTTCAGAGCCCTCGGGCTACGTTTTGTGGAGTTACGGCCAGTGTAATGAGAGGCTAAATACAGGCTTAATTTCCTATGGAAAAATGCCCGTGGAAAATCGCGATTTTCCGAAAATCGGACCCCGAACCCGATTCTGAGATAACCCACTGGGGACGCTCCTAGTGACCTGACGGACGCACCCTAGAAGTTTCAGAGCCCTCGGGCTACGTTTTGTGGAGTTACGGCCAGTTTAATGAGAGGCTAAATACAGGCTTAATTTCCTGTGAAAACAAGCCCGTGGAAAATCGCGATTTTCTGAAAATCAGACCCCGAACCCGATTCTGAGATAACCCACTGGGGACGCTCCTAGTGACCTGACGGACGCACCCAAGAAGTTTCAGAGCCCTCGGGGTACGTTTTGTGGAGTTATGGCCAGTTTAATGAGAGGCTAAATACAGGCTTAATTTCCTATGAAAACATGCCCGCGGAAAATCGCGATTTTCCGAAAAAAGGACCCCGAACCCGATTATGAGATAACCCACTGGGGACGCTCCTAGTGACCTGACGGACGCACCCAAGAAGTTTCAGAGCCCTCGGGCTACGTTTTGTGGAGTTACGGCCAGTTTAATGAGAGGCTTAATACAGGCTTAATTTCCTACGAAAACATGCCCGCGGAAAATCGCGATTTTTCGAAAAAAGGACCCCGAACCCCATTCTGAGATAACCCACTGGGGACGCTCCTAGTGACCTGACGGACGCACCCTAGAAGTTTCAGAGCCCTCGGGCTACGTTTTGTGGAGTTACGGCCAGTTTAATGAGAGGCTAAATACAGGCTTAATTTCCTATTAAAACATGCCCGCGGAAAATCACGATTTTCCGAAAAAAGGACCCCGAACCCGATTCTGAGATAACCCACTGGGGACGCTCCTAGTGACCTGACGGACGCACCCTAGAAGTTTCAGAGCCCTCGGGCTACGTTTTGTGGAGTTACGGCCAGTTTAATGAGAGGCTAAATACAGGCTTAATTTCCTATTAAAACATGCCCGCAGAAAATCGCGATTTTCCGAAAAAAGGACCCCGAACCCGATTCTGAGATAACCCACTGGGGACGCTCCTAGTGACCTGACGGACGCACCCTAGAAGTTTCAGAGCCCTCGGGCTACGTTTTGTGGAGTTACGGCCAGTTTAATGAGAGGCTAAATACAGGCTTAATTTCCTACGAAAACATGCCCGCGGAAAATCGCGATTTTTCGAAAAAAGGACCCCGAACCCGATTCTGAGATAACCCACTGGGGACGCTCCTAGTGACCTGACGGACGCACCCTAGAAGTTTCAGAGCCCTCGGGCTACGTTTTGTGGAGTTACAGCCAGTTTAATGAGAGGCTAAATACAGGCTTAATTTCCTATGAAAACATGCCCCCGGAAAAACGTGATTTTCCGAAAAAAGGACCCCGAACCCGATTCTGAGATAACCCACTGGGGACGCTCCTAGTGACCTGACGGACGCACCCAAGAAGTTTCAGAGCCCTCGGGCTACGTTTTGTGGAGTTACGGCCAGTTTAATGAGAGGCTAAATACAGGCTTAATTTCCTATTAAAACATGCCCGCGGAAAATCGCGATTTTCCGAAAAAAGGACCCCGAACCCGATTTTGAGATAACCCACTGGGGACGCTCCTAGTGACCTGACGGACGCACCCAAGAAGTTTCAGAGCCCTCGGGCTACGTTTTGTGGAGTTACGGCCAGTTTAATGAGAGGCTTAATACAGGCTTAATTTCCTACGAAAACATGCCCGCGGAAAATCGCGATTTTTCGAAAAAAGGACCCCGAACCCGATTCTGAGATAACCCACTGGGGACGCTCCTAGTGACCTGACGGACGCACCCTAGAAGTTTCAGAGCCCTCGGGCTACGTTTTGTGGAGTTACAGCCAGTTTAATGAGAGGCTAAATACAGGCTTAATTTCCTATTAAAACATGCCCGCGGAAAATCGCGATTTTCCGAAAAAAGGACCCCGAACCCGATTCTGAGATAACCCACTGGGGACGCTCCTAGTGACCTGACGGACGCACCCTAGAAGTTTCAGAGCCCTCGGGCTACGTTTTGTGGAGTTACGGCCAGTTTAATGAGAGGCTAAATACAGGCTTAATTTCCTACGAAAACATGCCCGCGGAAAATCGCGATTTTCCGAAAAAAGGACCCCGAACCCGATTTTGAGATAACCCACTGGGGACGCTCCTAGTGACCTGACGGACGCACCCAAGAAGTTTCAGAGCCCTCGGGCTACGTTTTGTGGAGTTATGGCCAGTTTAATGAGAGGCTAAAGACAGGCTTAATTTCCTATTAAAACATGCCCGCGGAAAATCGCGATTTTCCGAAAAAAGGACCCCGAACCCGATTCTGAGATAACCCACTGGGGACGCTCCTAGTGACCTGACGGACGCACCCTAGAAGTTTCAGAGCCCTCGGGCTACGTTTTGTGGAGTTACGGCCAGTTTAATGAGAGGCTAAATACAGGCTTAATTTCCTATTAAAACATGCCCGCGGAAAATCGCGATTTTCCGAAAAAAGGACCCCAAACCCGATTCTGAGATAACCCACTGGGGACGCTCCTAGTGACCTGACGGACGCACCCAAGAAGTTTCAGAGCCCTCGGGCTACGTTTTGTGGAGTTACGGCCAGTTTAATGAGAGGCTAAATACAGGCTTAATTGCCTATGAAAACATGCCCGCGGAAAATCGCGATTTTGCGAAAAAAGGACCCCGAACCCGATTATGAGATAACCCACTGGGGACGCTCCTAGTGACCTGACGGACGCACCCTAGAAGTTTCAGAGCCCTCGGGCTACATTTTGTGGAGTTAGGGCCAGTTTAATGAGAGGCTTAATACAGGCTTAATTTCCTAAGAAAACATGCCCGCGGAAAATCGCGATTTTCCGAAAAAAGGACCCCGAACCCGATTCTGAGATAACCCACTGGGGACGCTCCTAGTGACCTGACGGACGCACCCTAGAAGTTTCAGAGCCCTCGGGCTACGTTTTGTGGAGTTACGGCCAGTTTAATGAGAGGCTAAGTACAGGCTTAATTTCCTACGAAAACATGCCCGCGGAAAATCGCGATTTTGCGAAAAAAGGACCCCGAACCCGATTCTGATATAACCCACTGGGGACGCTCCTAGTGACCTGACGGACGCACCCTAGAAGTTTCAGAGCCCTCGGGCTACGTTTTGTGGAGTTACGGCCAGTTTAATGAGAGGCTAAATACAGGCTTAATTTCCTACGAAAACATGCCCGCGGAAAATCGCGATTTCTCGAAAAAAGGACCCCCAACCCGATTATGAGATAACCCACTGGGGACACTCCTAGTGACCTGACGGACGCACCCTAGAAGTTTCAGAGCCCTCGGGCTACGTTTTGTGGAGTTACAGCCAGTTTAATGAGAGGCTAAATACAGGCTTAATTTCCTATGAAAACATGCCCGCGGAAAATCGCGATTTTCCGAAAAAAGGACCCCGAACCCGATTCTGAGATAACCCACTGGGGACGCTCCTAGTGACCTGACGGACGCACCCAAGAAGTTTCAGAGCCCTCGGGCTACGTTTTGTGGAGTTACAGCCAGTTTAATGAGAGGCTAAATACAGGCTTAATTTCCTATTAAAACATGCCCGCGGAAAATCGCGATTTTCCGAAAAAAGGACCCCGAACCCGATTCTGAGATAACCCACTGGGGACGCTCCTAGTGACCTGACGGACGCACCCTAGAAGTTTCAGAGCCCTCGGGCTACGTTTTGTGGAGTTACGGCCAGTTTAATGAGAGGCTAAATACAGGCTTAATTTCCTATGAAAACATGCCCGCGGAAAATCGCGATTTTCCGAAAAAAGGACCCCGAACCCGATTATGAGATAACCCACTGGGGACGCTCCTAGTGACCTGACGGACGCACCCAAGAAGTTTCAGAGCCCTCGGGCTACGTTTTGTGGAGTTACGGCCAGTTTAATGAGAGGCTAAATACAGGCTTAATTTCCTATTAAAACATGCCCGCGGAAAATCGCGATTTTCCGAAAAAAGGACCCCGAACCCGATTCTGAGATAACCCACTGGGGACGCTCCTAGTGACCTGACGGACGCACCCTAGAAGTTTCAGAGCCCTCGGGCTACGTTTTGTGGAGTTACGGCCAGTTTAATGAGAGGCTAAATACAGGCTTAATTTCCTACGAAAACATGCCCGCGGAAAATCGCGATTTTTCGAAAAAAGGACCCCGAACCCGATTCTGAGATAACCCACTGGGGACGCTCCTAGTGACCTGACGGACGCACCCTAGAAGTTTCAGAGCCCTCGGGCTACGTTTTGTGGAGTTACAGCCAGTTTAATGAGAGGCTAAATACAGGCTTAATTTCCTATGAAAACATGCCCGCGGAAAATCGCGATTTTCCGAAAAAAGGACCCCGAACCCGATTCTGAGATAACCCACTGGGGACGCTCCTAGTGACCTGACGGACGCACCCAAGAAGTTTCAGAGCCCTCGGGCTACGTTTTGTGGAGTTACGGCCAGTTTAATGAGAGGCTTAATACAGGCTTAATTTCCTATTAAAACATGCCCGCGGAAAATCGCGATTTTCCGAAAAAAGGTCCCCGAACCCAATTTTGAGATAACCCACTGGGGACGCTCCTAGTGACCTGACGGACGCACCCAAGAAGTTTCAGAGCCCTCGGGCTACGTTTTGTGGAGTTACGGCCAGTTTAATGAGAGGCTTAATACAGGCTTAATTTCCTACGAAAACATGCCCGCGGAAAATCGCGATTTTTCGAAAAAAGGACCCCGAACCCGATTCTGAGATAACCCACTGGGGACGCTCCTAGTGACCTGACGGACGCACCCTAGAAGTTTCAGAGCCCTCGGGCTACGTTTTGTGGAGTTACAGCCAGTTTAATGAGAGGCTAAATACAGGCTTAATTTCCTATTAAAACATGCCCGCGGAAAATCGCGATTTTCCGAAAAAAGGACCCCGAACCCGATTCTGAGATAACCCACTGGGGACGCTCCTAGTGACCTGACGGACGCACCCTAGAAGTTTCAGAGCCCTCGGGCTACGTTTTGTGGAGTTACGGCCAGTTTAATGAGAGGCTAAATACAGGCTTAATTTCCTACGAAAACATGCCCGCGGAAAATCGCGATTTTCCGAAAAAAGGACCCCAAACCCGATTCTGAGATAACCCACTGGGGACGCTCCTAGTGACCTGACGGACGCACCCAAGAAGTTTCAGAGCCCTCGGGCTACGTTTTGTGGAGTTACGGCCAGTTTAATGAGAGGCTAAATACAGGCTTAATTTCCTATTAAAACATGCCCGCGGAAAATCGCGATTTTCCGAAAAAAGGACCCCGAACCCGATTTTGAGATAACCCACTGGGGACGCTCCTAGTGACCTGACGGACGCACCCTAGAAGTTTCAGAGCCCTCGGGCTACGTTTTGTGGAGTTACGGCCAGTTTAATGAGAGGCTAAATACAGGCTTAATTTCCTATTAAAACATGCCCGCGGAAAATCGCGATTTTCCGAAAAAAGGACCCCGAACCCGATTTTGAGATAACCCACTGGGGACGCTCCTAGTGACCTGACGGACGCACCCAAGAAGTTTCAGAGCCCTCGGGCAACGTTTTGTGGAGTTACGGCCAGTTTAATGAGAGGCTTAATACAGGCTTAATTTCCTACGAAAACATGCCCGCGGAAAATCGCGATTTTCCGAAAAAAGGACCCCGAACCCGATTCTGAGATAACCCACTGGGGACGCTCCTAGTGACCTGACGGACGCACCCTAGAAGTTTCAGAGCCCTCGGGCTACGTTTTGTGGAGTTACAGCCAGTTTAATGAGAGGCTAAATACAGGCTTAATTTCCTATTAAAACATGCCCGCGGAAAATCGCGATTTTCCGAAAAAAGGACCCCGAACCCGATTCTGAGATAACGAACTGGGGACGCTCCTAGTGACCTGACGGACGCACCCAAGAAGTTTCAGAGCCCTCGGGCTACGTTTTGTGGAGTTACGGCCAGTTTAATGAGAGGCTAAATACAGGCTTAATTTCCTACAAAAACATGCCCGCGGAAAATCGCGATATTCCGAAAAAAGGACCCCGAACCTGATTCTGAGATAACCCACTTGGGACGCTCCTAGTGACCTGACGGACGCACCCAAGAAGTTTCAGAGCCCTCGGGCTACGTTTTGTGGAGTTACGGCCAGTTTAATGAGAGGCTAAATACAGGCTTAATTTCCTACGAAAACATGCCCGCGGAAAATCGCGATATTCCGAAAAAAGGACCCCGAACCCGATTCTGAGATAACCCACTGGGGACGCTCCTAGTGACCTGACGGACGCACCCAAGAAGTTTCAGAGCCCTCGGGCTACGTTTTGTGGAGTTACAGCCAGTTTAATGAGAGGCTAAATACAGGCTTAATTTCCTATTTAAACATGCCCGCGGAAAATCACGATTTTCCGAAAAAAGGACCCCGAACCCGATTCTGAGATAACCCACTGGGGACGCTCCTAGTGACCTGACGGACGCACCCAAGAAGTTTCAGAGCCCTCGGGCTACGTTTTGTGGAGTTACGGCCAGTTTAATGAGAGGCTAAATACAGGCTTAATTTCCTATTAAAACATGCCCGCGGAAAATCGCGATTTTAAGAAAAAAGGACCCCGAACCTGATTCTGAGATAACCCACTGGGGACGCTCCTAGTGACCTGACGGACGCACCCTAGAAGTTTCAGAGCCCTCGGGCTACGTTTTGTGGAGTTACAGCCAGTTTAATGAGAGGCTAAATACAGGCTTAATTTCCTATTAAAACATGCCCGCGGAAAATCGCGATTTTCCGAAAAAAGGACCCCGAACCCGATTCTGAGATAACCCACTGGGGACGCTCCTAGTGACCTGACGGACGCACCCAAGAAGTTTCAGAGCCCTCGGGCTACGTTTTGTGGAGTTACGGCCAGTTTAATGAGAGGCTAAATACAGGCTTAATTTCCTGTGAAAACATGCCCGTGGAAAATCGCGATTTTCTGAAAATCAGACCCCGAACCCGATTCTGAGATAACCCACTGGGGACGCTCCTAGTGACCTGACGGACGCACCCAAGAAGTTTCAGAGCCCTCGGGGTACGTTTTGTGGAGTTATGGCCAGTTTAATGAGAGGCTAAATACAGGCTTAATTTCCTATTAAAACATGCCCGCGGAAAATCGCGATTTTCCGAAAAAAGGACCCCGAACCCGATTCTGAGATAACCCACTGGGGACGCTCCTAGTGACCTGACGGACGCACCCTAGAAGTTTCAGAGCCCTCGGGCTACGTTTTGTGGAGTTACGGCCAGTTTAATGAGAGGCTAAATACAGGCTTAATTTCCTACGAAAACATGCCCGCGGAAAATCGCGATTTTCCGAAAAAAGGACCCCGAACCCGATTATGAGATAACCCACTGGGGACGCTCCTAGTGACCTGACGGACGCACCCAAGAAGTTTCAGAGCCCTCGGGCTACGTTTTGTGGAGTTACGGCCAGTTTAATGAGAGGCTAAATACAGGCTTAATTTCCTACGAAAACATGCCCGTGGAAAATCGCGATTTTCCGAAAAAAGGACCCCGAACCCGATTCTGAGATAACCCACTGGGGACGCTCCTAGTGACCTGACGGACGCACCCTATAGGTTTCAGAGCCCTCGGGCTACGTTTTGTGGAGTTACAGCCAGTTTAATGAGAGGCTAAATACAGGCTTAATTTCCTACGAAAACATGCCCGCGGAAAATCGCGATTTTCCGAAAAAAGGACCCCGAACCCGATTATGAGATAACCCACTGGGGACGCTCCTAGTGACCTGACGGACGCACCCTAGAAGTTTCAGAGCCCTCGGGCTACGTTTTGTGGAGTTACGGCCAGTTTAATGAGAGGCTAAATACAGGCTTAATTTCCTACGAAAACATGCCCGCGGAAAATCGCGATTTTGCGAAAAAAGGACCCCGAACCCGATTCTGATATAACCCACTGGGGACGCTCCTAGTGACCTGACGGACACACCCAAGAAGTTTCAGAGCCCTCGGGCTACGTTTTGTGGAGTTACGGCCAGTTTAATGAGAGGCTAAATACAGGCTTAATTTCCTATGAAAACATGCCCGCGGAAAATCGCGATTTTCCGAAAAAAGGACCCCGAACCCGATTATGAGATAACCCACTGGGGACGCTCCTAGTGACCTGACGGACGCACCCAAGAAGTTTCAGAGCCCTCGGGCTACGTTTTGTGGAGTTACGGCCAGTTTAATGAGAGGCTAAATACAGGCTTAATTTCCTATGAAAACATGCCCGCGGAAAATCGCGATTTTCCGAAAAAAGGACCCCGAACCCGATTATGAGATAACCCACTGGGGACGCTCCTAGTGACCTGACGGACGCACCCAAGAAGTTTCAGAGCCCTCGGGCTACGTTTTGTGGAGTTACGGCCAGTTTAATGAGAGGCTTAATACAGGCTTAATTTCCTATGAAAACATGCCCGCGGAAAATCGCGATTTTCCGAAAAAAGGACCCCGAACCCGATTCTGAGATAACCCACTGGGGACGCTCCTAGTGACCTGACGGATGCACCCAAGAAGTTTCAGAGCCCTCGGGCTACGTTTTGTGGAGTTACGGCCAGTGTAATGAGAGGCTAAATACAGGCTTAATTTCCTATGGAAACATGCCCGTGGAAAATCGCGATTTTCCGAAAATCGGACCCCGAACCCGATTCTGAGATAACCCACTGGGGACGCTCCTAGTGACCTGACGGACGCACCCTAGAAGTTTCAGAGCCCTCGGGCTACGTTTTGTGGAGTTACGGCCAGTTTAATGAGAGGCTAAATACAGGCTTAATTTCCTGTGAAAACAAGCCCGTGGAAAATCGCGATTTTCTGAAAATCAGACCCCGAACCCGATTCTGAGATAACCCACTGGGGACGCTCCTAGTGACCTGACGGACGCACCCAAGAAGTTTCAGAGCCCTCGGGGTACGTTTTGTGGAGTTATGGCCAGTTTAATGAGAGGCTAAATACAGGCTTAATTTCCTATGAAAACATGCCCGCGGAAAATCGCGATTTTCCGAAAAAAGGACCCCGAACCCGATTATGAGATAACCCACTGGGGACGCTCCTAGTGACCTGACGGACGCACCCAAGAAGTTTCAGAGCCCTCGGGCTACGTTTTGTGGAGTTACGGCCAGTTTAATGAGAGGCTTAATACAGGCTTAATTTCCTACGAAAACATGCCCGCGGAAAATCGCGATTTTTCGAAAAAAGGACCCCGAACCCCATTCTGAGATAACCCACTGGGGACGCTCCTAGTGACCTGACGGACGCACCCTAGAAGTTTCAGAGCCCTCGGGCTACGTTTTGTGGAGTTACAGCCAGTTTAATGAGAGGCTAAATACAGGCTTAATTTCCTATGAAAACATGCCCGCGGAAAATCGCGATTTTCCGAAAAAAGGACCCCGAACCCGATTCTGAGATAACCCACTGGGGACGCTCCTAGTGACCTGACGGACGCACCCAAGAAGTTTCAGAGCCCTCGGGCTACGTTTTGTGGAGTTACGGCCAGTTTAATGAGAGGCTAAATACAGGCTTAATTTCCTATTAAAACATGCCTGCGGAAAATCGCGATTTTCCGAAAAAAGGACCCCGAACCCGATTCTGAGATAACCCACTGGGGACGCTCCTAGTGACCTGACGGACGCACCCTAGAAGTTTCAGAGCCCTCGGGCTACGTTTTGTGGAGTTACGGCCAGTTTAATGAGAGGCTAAATACAGGCTTAATTTCCTATTAAAACATGCCCGCGGAAAATCGCGATTTTCCGAAAAAAGGACCCTGAACCCGATTCTGAGATAACCCACTGGGGACGCTCCTAGTGACCTGACGGACGCACCCTAGAAGTTTCAGAGCCCTCGGGCTACGTTTTGTGGAGTTACGGCCAGTTTAATGAGAGGCTAAATACAGGCTTAATTTCCTATTAAAACATGCCCGCGGAAAATCACGATTTTCCGAAAAAAGGACCCCGAACCCGATTCTGAGATAACCCACTGGGGACGCTCCTAGTGACCTGACGGACGCACCCTAGAAGTTTCAGAGCCCTCGGGCTACGTTTTGTGGAGTTACGGCCAGTTTAATGAGAGGCTAAATACAGGCTTAATTTCCTATTAAAACATGCCCGCAGAAAATCGCGATTTTCCGAAAAAAGGACCCCGAACCCGATTCTGAGATAACCCACTGGGGACGCTCCTAGTGACCTGACGGACGCACCCTAGAAGTTTCAGAGCCCTCGGGCTACGTTTTGTGGAGTTACGGCCAGTTTAATGAGAGGCTAAATACAGGCTTAATTTCCTACGAAAACATGCCCGCGGAAAATCGCGATTTTTCGAAAAAAGGACCCCGAACCCGATTCTGAGATAACCCACTGGGGACGCTCCTAGTGACCTGACGGACGCACCCTAGAAGTTTCAGAGCCCTCGGGCTACGTTTTGTGGAGTTACAGCCAGTTTAATGAGAGGCTAAATACAGGCTTAATTTCCTATGAAAACATGCCCGCGGAAAATCGCGATTTTCCGAAAAAAGGACCCCGAACCCGATTCTGAGATAACCCACTGGGGACGCTCCTAGTGACCTGACGGACGCACCCAAGAAGTTTCAGAGCCCTCGGGCTACGTTTTGTGGAGTTACGGCCAGTTTAATGAGAGGCTAAATACAGGCTTAATTTCCTATTAAAACATGCCCGCGGAAAATCGCGATTTTCCGAAAAAAGGACCCCGAACCCGATTTTGAGATAACCCACTGGGGACGCTCCTAGTGACCTGACGGACGCACCCAAGAAGTTTCAGAGCCCTCGGGCTACGTTTTGTGGAGTTACGGCCAGTTTAATGAGAGGCTTAATACAGGCTTAATTTCCTACGAAAACATGCCCGCGGAAAATCGCGATTTTTCGAAAAAAGGACCCCGAACCCGATTCTGAGATAACCCACTGGGGACGCTCCTAGTGACCTGATGGACGCACCCTAGAAGTTTCAGAGCCCTCGGGCTACGTTTTGTGGAGTTACAGCCAGTTTAATGAGAGGCTAAATACAGGCTTAATTTCCTATTAAAACATGCCCGCGGAAAATCGCGATTTTCCGAAAAAAGGACCCCGAACCCGATTCTGAGATAACCCACTGGGGACGCTCCTAGTGACCTGACGGACGCACCCTAGAAGTTTCAGAGCCCTCGGGCTACGTTTTGTGGAGTTACGGCCAGTTTAATGAGAGGCTAAATACAGGCTTAATTTCCTACGAAAACATGCCCGCGGAAAATCGCGATTTTCCGAAAAAAGGACCCCGAACCCGATTCTGAGATAACCCACTGGGGACGCTCCTAGTGACCTGACGGACGCACCCAAGAAGTTTCAGAGCCCTCGGGCTACGTTTTGTGGAGTTACGGCCAGTTTAATGAGAGGCTAAATACAGGCTTAATTTCCTATGAAAACATGCCCGCTGAAAATCGCGATTTTCCGAAAAAAGGACCCCGAACCTGATTCTGAGATAACCCACTGGGGACGCTCCTAGTGACCTGACGGACGCACCCTAGAAGTTTCAGAGCCCTCGGGCTACGTTTTGTGGAGTTACGGCCAGTTTAATGAGAGGCTAAATACAGGCTTAATTTCCTATTAAAACATGCCCGCGGAAAATCGCGATTTTCCGAAAAAAGGACCCCGAACCCGATTTTGAGATAACCCACTGGGGACGCTCCTAGTGACCTGACGGACGCACCCTAGAAGTTTCAGAGCCCTCGGGCTACGTTTTGTGGAGTTACGGCCAGTTTAATGAGAGGCTAAATACAGGCTTAATTCTCTACGAAAATATGCCCGCGGAAAATCGCGATTTTCCGAAAAAAGGACCCCAAACCCGATTCTGAGATAACCCACTGGGGACGCTCCTAGTGACCTGACGGACGCACCCAAGAAGTTTCAGAGCCCTCGGGCTACGTTTTGTGGAGTTACGGCCAGTTTAATGAGAGGCTAAATACAGGCTTAATTTCCTATTAAAACATGCCCGCGGAAAATCGCGATTTTCCGAAAAAAGGACCCCAAACCCGATTCTGAGATAACCCACTGGGGACGCTCCTAGTGACCTGACGGACGCACCCAAGAAGTTTCAGAGCCCTCGGGCTACGTTTTGTGGAGTTACGGCCAGTTTAATGAGAGGCTTAATACAGGCTTAATTTCCTACGAAAACATGCCCGCGGAAAATCGCGATTTTTCGAAAAAAGGACCCCGAACCCGATTCTGAGATAACCCACTGGGGACGCTCCTAGTGACCTGACGGACGCACCCTAGAAGTTTCAGAGCCCTCGGGCTACGTTTTGTGGAGTTACAGCCAGTTTAATGAGAGGCTAAATACAGGCTTAATTTCCTATTAAAACATGCCCGCGGAAAATCGCGATTTTCCGAAAAAAGGACCCCGAACCCGATTCTGAGATAACCCACTGGGGACGCTCCTAGTGACCTGACGGACGCACCCTAGAAGTTTCAGAGCCCTCGGGCTACGTTTTGTGGAGTTACGGCCAGTTTAATGAGAGGCTAAATACAGGCTTAATTTCCTATTAAAACATGCCCGCGGAAAATCGCGATTTTCCGAAAAAAGGACCCCAAACCCGATTCTGAGATAACCCACTGGGGACGCTCCTAGTGACCTGACGGACGCACCCAAGAAGTTTCAGAGCCCTCGGGCTACGTTTTGTGGAGTTACGGCCAGTTTAATGAGAGGCTAAATACAGGCTTAATTGCCTATGAAAACATGCCCGCGGAAAATCGCGATTTTCCGAAAAAAGGACCCCGAACCCGATTCTGAGATAACCCACTGGGGACGCTCCTAGTGACCTGACGGACGCACCCTAGAAGTTTCAGAGCCCTCGGGCTACATTTTGTGGAGTTAGGGCCAGTTTAATGAGAGGCTTAATACAGGCTTAATTTCCTAAGAAAACATGCCCGCGGAAAATCGCGATTTTCCGAAAAAAGGACCCCGAACCCGATTCTGAGATAACCCACTGGGGACGCTCCTAGTGACCTGACGGACGCACCCTAGAAGTTTCAGAGCCCTCGGGCTACGTTTTGTGGAGTTACGGCCAGTTTAATGAGAGGCTAAGTACAGGCTTAATTTCCTACGAAAACATGCCCGCGGAAAATCGCGATTTTGCGAAAAAAGGACCCCGAACCCGATTCTGATATAACCCACTGGGGACGCTCCTAGTGACCTGACGGACGCACCCTAGAAGTTTCAGAGCCCTCGGGCTACGTTTTGTGGAGTTACGGCCAGTTTAATGAGAGGCTAAATACAGGCTTAATTTCCTATTAAAACATGCCCGCGGAAAATCGCGATTTCTCGAAAAAAGGACCCCGAACCCGATTATGAGATAACCCACTGGGGACACTCCTAGTGACCTGACGGACGCACCCTAGAAGTTTCAGAGCCCTCGGGCTACGTTTTGTGGAGTTACAGCCAGTTTAATGAGAGGCTAAATACAGGCTTAATTTCCTATGAAAACATGCCCGCGGAAAATCGCGATTTTCCGAAAAAAGGACCCCGAACCCGATTCTGAGATAACCCACTGGGGACGCTCCTAGTGACCTGACGGACGCACCCAAGAAGTTTCAGAGCCCTCGGGCTACGTTTTGTGGAGTTACAGCCAGTTTAATGAGAGGCTAAATACAGGCTTAATTTCCTATTAAAACATGCCCGCGGAAAATCGCGATTTTCCGAAAAAAGGACCCCGAACCCGATTCTGAGATAACCCACTGGGGACGCTCCTAGTGACCTGACGGACGCACCCTAGAAGTTTCAGAGCCCTCGGGCTACGTTTTGTGGAGTTACGGCCAGTTTAATGAGAGGCTAAATACAGGCTTAATTTCCTATGAAAACATGCCCGCGGAAAATCGCGATTTTCCGAAAAAAGGACCCCGAACCCGATTATGAGATAACCCACTGGGGACGCTCCTAGTGACCTGACGGACGCACCCAAGAAGTTTCAGAGCCCTCGGGCTACGTTTTGTGGAGTTACGGCCAGTTTAATGAGAGGCTAAATACAGGCTTAATTTCCTATTAAAACATGCCCGCGGAAAATCGCGATTTTCCGAAAAAAGGACCCCGAACCCGATTCTGAGATAACCCACTGGGGACGCTCCTAGTGACCTGACGGACGCACCCTAGAAGTTTCAGAGCCCTCGGGCTACGTTTTGTGGAGTTACAGCCAGTTTAATGAGAGGCTAAATACAGGCTTAATTTCCTACGAAAACATGCCCGCGGAAAATCGCGATTTTTCGAAAAAAGGACCCCGAACCCGATTCTGAGATAACCCACTGGGGACGCTCCTAGTGACCTGACGGACGCACCCTAGAAGTTTCAGAGCCCTCGGGCTACGTTTTGTGGAGTTACAGCCAGTTTAATGAGAGGCTAAATACAGGCTTAATTTCCTATGAAAACATGCCCGCTGAAAATCGCGATTTTCCGAAAAAAGGACCCCGAACCCGATTCTGAGATAACCCACTGGGGACGCTCCTAGTGACCTGACGGACGCACCCAAGAAGTTTCAGAGCCCTCGGGCTACGTTTTGTGGAGTTACGGCCAGTTTAATGAGAGGCTTAATACAGGCTTAATTTCCTATTAAAACATGCCCGCGGAAAATCGCGATTTTCCGAAAAAAGGTCCCCGAACCCAATTTTGAGATAACCCACTGGGGACGCTCCTAGTGACCTGACGGACGCACCCAAGAAGTTTCAGAGCCCTCGGGCTACGTTTTGTGGAGTTACGGCCAGTTTAATGAGAGGCTTAATACAGGCTTAATTTCCTACGAAAACATGCCCGCGGAAAATCGCGATTTTTCGAAAAAAGGACCCCGAACCCGATTCTGAGATAACCCACTGGGGACGCTCCTAGTGACCTGACGGACGCACCCTAGAAGTTTCAGAGCCCTCGGGCTACGTTTTGTGGAGTTACAGCCAGTTTAATGAGAGGCTAAATACAGGCTTAATTTCCTATTAAAACATGCCCGCGGAAAATCGCGATTTTCCGAAAAAAGGACCCCGAACCCGATTCTGAGATAACCCACTGGGGACGCTCCTAGTGACCTGACGGACGCACCCTAGAACTTTCAGAGCCCTCGGGCTACGTTTTGTGGAGTTACGGCCAGTTTAATGAGAGGCTAAATACAGGCTTAATTTCCTACGAAAACATGCCCGCGGAAAATCGCGATTTTCCGAAAAAAGGACCCCAAACCCGATTCTGAGATAACCCACTGGGGACGCTCCTAGTGACCTGACGGACGCACCCAAGAAGTTTCAGAGCCCTCGGGCTACGTTTTGTGGAGTTACGGCCAGTTTAATGAGAGGCTAAATACAGGCTTAATTTCCTATTAAAACATGCCCGCGGAAAATCGCGATTTTCCGAAAAAAGGACCCCGAACCCGATTTTGAGATAACCCACTGGGGACGCTCCTAGTGACCTGACGGACGCACCCTAGAAGTTTCAGAGCCCTCGGGCTACGTTTTGTGGAGTTACGGCCAGTTTAATGAGAGGCTAAATACAGGCTTAATTTCCTATTAAAACATGCCCGCGGAAAATCGCGATTTTCCGAAAAAAGGACCCCGAACCCGATTTTGAGATAACCCACTGGGGACGCTCCTAGTGACCTGACGGACGCACCCAAGAAGTTTCAGAGCCCTCGGGCAACGTTTTGTGGAGTTACGGCCAGTTTAATGAGAGGCTTAATACAGGCTTAATTTCCTACGAAAACATGCCCGCGGAAAATCGCGATTTTCCGAAAAAAGGACCCCGAACCCGATTCTGAGATAACCCACTGGGGACGCTCCTAGTGACCTGACGGACGCACCCTAGAAGTTTCAGAGCCCTCGGGCTACGTTTTGTGGAGTTACAGCCAGTTTAATGAGAGGCTAAATACAGGCTTAATTTCCTATTAAAACATGCCCGCGGAAAATCGCGATTTTCCGAAAAAAGGACCCCGGACCCGATTCTGAGATAACGAACTGGGGACGCTCCTAGTGACCTGACGGACGCACCCAAGAAGTTTCAGAGCCCTCGGGCTACGTTTTGTGGAGTTACGGCCAGTTTAATGAGAGGCTAAATACAGGCTTAATTTCCTACGAAAACATGCCCGCGGAAAATCGCGATTTTTCGAAAAAAGGACCCCGAACCCGATTCTGAGATAACCCACTGGGGACGCTCCTAGTGACCTGACGGACGCACCCTAGAAGTTTCAGAGCCCTCGGGCTACGTTTTGTGGAGTTACAGCCAGTTTAATGAGAGGCTAAATACAGGCTTAATTTCCTATTAAAACATGCCCGCGGAAAATCGCGATTTTCCGAAAAAAGGACCCCGAACCCGATTCTGAGATAACCCACTGGGGACGCTCCTAGTGACCTGACGGACGCACCCTAGAAGTTTCAGAGCCCTCGGGCTACGTTTTGTGGAGTTACGGCCAGTTTAATGAGAGGCTAAATACAGGCTTAATTTCCTACGAAAACATGCCCGCGGAAAATCGCGATTTTCCGAAAAAAGGACCCCAAACCCGATTCTGAGATAACCCACTGGGGACGCTCCTAGTGACCTGACGGACGCACCCAAGAAGTTTCAGAGCCCTCGGGCTACGTTTTGTGGAGTTACGGCCAGTTTAATGAGAGGCTAAATACAGGCTTAATTTCCTATTAAAACATGCCCGCGGAAAATCGCGATTTTAAGAAAAAAGGACCCCGAACCTGATTCTGAGATAACCCACTGGGGACGCTCCTAGTGACCTGACGGACGCACCCTAGAAGTTTCAGAGCCCTCGGGCTACGTTTTGTGGAGTTACAGCCAGTTTAATGAGAGGCTAAATACAGGCTTAATTTCCTATTAAAACATGCCCGCGGAAAATCGCGATTTTCCGAAAAAAGGACCCCGAACCCGATTCTGAGATAACCCACTGGGGACGCTCCTAGTGACCTGACGGACGCACCCTAGAAGTTTCAGAGCCCTCGGGCTACGTTTTGTGGAGTTACAGCCAGTTTAATGAGAGGCTAAATACAGGCTTAATTTCCTACGAAAACATGCCCGCGGAAAATCGCGATTTTGCGAAAAAAGGACCCCGAACCCGATTCTGATATAACCCACTGGGGACGCTCCTAGTGACCTGACGGACACACCCAAGAAGTTTCAGAGCCCTCGGGCTACGTTTTGTGGAGTTACGGCCAGTTTAATGAGAGGCTAAATACAGGCTAAATTTCCTATGAAAACATGCCCGCGGAAAATCGCGATTTTCCGAAAAAAGGACCCCGAACCCGATTATGAGATAACCCACTGGGGACGCTCCTAGTGACCTGACGGACGCACCCAAGAAGTTTCAGAGCCCTCGGGCTACGTTTTGTGGAGTTACGGCCAGTTTAATGAGAGGCTAAATACAGGCTAAATTTCCTATGAAAACATGCCCGCGGAAAATCGCGATTTTCCGAAAAAAGGACCCCGAACCCGATTATGAGATAACCCACTGGGGACGCTCCTAGTGACCTGACGGACGCACCCAAGAAGTTTCAGAGCCCTCGGGCTACGTTTTGTGGAGTTACGGCCAGTTTAATGAGAGGCTTAATACAGGCTTAATTTCCTATGAAAACATGCCCGCGGAAAATCGCGATTTTCCGAAAAAAGGACCCCGAACCCGATTCTGAGATAACCCACTGGGGACGCTCCTAGTGACCTGACGGATGCACCCAAGAAGTTTCAGAGCCCTCGGGCTACGTTTTGTGGAGTTACGGCCAGTGTAATGAGAGGCTAAATACAGGCTTAATTTCCTATGGAAACATGCCCGCGGAAAATCGCGATTTTCCGAAAATCGGACCCCGAACCCGATTCTGAGATAACCCACTGGGGACGCTCCTAGTGACCTGACGGACGCACCCTAGAAGTTTCAGAGCCCTCGGGCTACGTTTTGTGGAGTTACGGCCAGTTTAATGAGAGGCTTAATACAGGCTTAATTTCCTGTGAAAACAAGCCCGTGGAAAATCGCGATTTTCTGAAAATCAGACCCCGAACCCGATTCTGAGATAACCCACTGGGGACGCTCCTAGTGACCTGACGGACGCACCCAAGAAGTTTCAGAGCCCTCGGGGTACGTTTTGTGGAGTTATGGCCAGTTTAATGAGAGGCTAAATACAGGCTTAATTTCCTATGAAAACATGCCCGCGGAAAATCGCGATTTTCCGAAAAAAGGACCCCGAACCCGATTATGAGATAACCCACTGGGGACGCTCCTAGTGACCTGACGGACGCACCCAAGAAGTTTCAGAGCCCTCGGGCTACGTTTTGTGGAGTTACGGCCAGTTTAATGAGAGGCTTAATACAGGCTTAATTTCCTACGAAAACATGCCCGCGGAAAATCGCGATTTTTCGAAAAAAGGACCCCGAACCCCATTCTGAGATAACCCACTGGGGACGCTCCTAGTGACCTGACGGACGCACCCTAGAAGTTTCAGAGCCCTCGGGCTACGTTTTGTGGAGTTACAGCCAGTTTAATGAGAGGCTAAATACAGGCTTAATTTCCTATGAAAACATGCCCGCGGAAAATCGCGATTTTCCGAAAAAAGGACCCCGAACCCGATTCTGAGATAACCCACTGGGGACGCTCCTAGTGACCTGACGGACGCACCCAAGAAGTTTCAGAGCCCTCGGGCTACGTTTTGTGGAGTTACGGCCAGTTTAATGAGAGGCTAAATACAGGCTTAATTTCCTATTAAAACATGCCTGCGGAAAATCGCGATTTTCCGAAAAAAGGACCCCGAACCCGATTCTGAGATAACCCACTGGGGACGCTCCTAGTGACCTGACGGACGCACCCAAGAAGTTTCAGAGCCCTCGGGCTACGTTTTGTGGAGTTACGGCCAGTTTAATGAGAGGCTTAATACAGGCTTAATTTCCTACGAAAACATGCCCGCGGAAAATCGCGATTTTTCAAAAAAAAGGACCCCGAACCCGATTCTGAGATAACCCACTGGGGACGCTCCTAGTGACCTGACGGACGCACCCTAGAAGTTTCAGAGCCCTCGGGCTACGTTTTGTGGAGTTACAGCCAGTTTAATGAGAGGCTAAATACAGGCTTAATTTCCTATTAAAACATGCCCGCGGAAAATCGCGATTTTCCGAAAAAAGGACCCCGAACCCGATTCTGAGATAACCCACTGGGGACGCTCCTAGTGACCTGACGGACGCACCCTAGAAGTTTCAGAGCCCTCGGGCTACGTTTTGTGGAGTTACGGCCAGTTTAATGAGAGGCTTAATACAGGCTTAATTTCCTACGAAAACATGCCCGCGGAAAATCGCGATTTTTCAAAAAAAAGGACCCCGAACCCGATTCTGAGATAACCCACTGGGGACGCTCCTAGTGACCTGACGGACGCACCCTAGAAGTTTCAGAGCCCTCGGGCTACATTTTGTGGAGTTACGGCCAGTTTAATGAGAGGCTAAATACAGGCTTAATTTCCTATTAAAACATGCCCGCGGAAAATCGCGATTTTCCGAAAAAAGGACCCCGAACCCGATTTTGAGATAACCCACTGGGGACGCTCCTAGTGACCTGATGGACGCACCCAAGAAGTTTCAGAGCCCTCAGGCAACGTTTTGTGGAGTTACGGCCAGTTTAATGAGAGGCTTAATACAGGCTTAATTTCCTACGAAAACATGCCCGCGGAAAATCGCGATTTTCCGAAAAAAGGACCCCGAACCCGATTCTGAGATAACCCACTGGGGACGCTCCTAGTGACCTGACGGACGCACCCTAGAAGTTTCAGAGCCCTCGGGCTACGTTTTGTGGAGTTACAGCCAGTTTAATGAGAGGCTAAATACAGGCTTAATTTCCTACGAAAACATGCCCGCGGAAAATCGCGATTTTCCGAAAAAAGGACCCCGAACCCGATTCTGAGATAACGAACTGGGGACGCTCCTAGTGACCTGACGGACGCACCCAAGAAGTTTCAGAGCCCTCGGGCTACGTTTTGTGGAGTTACGGCCAGTTTAATGAGAGGCTAAATACAGGCTTAATTTCCTACAAAAACATGCCCGCGGAAAATCGCGATATTCCGAAAAAAGGACCCCGAACCTGATTCTGAGATAACCCACTTGGGACGCTCCTAGTGACCTGACAGACGCACCCAAGAAGTTTCAGAGCCCTCGGGCTACGTTTTGTGGAGTTACGGCCAGTTTAATGAGAGGCTAAATACAGGCTTAATTTCCTACGAAAACATGCCCGCGGAAAATCGCGATATTCCGAAAAAAGGACCCCGAACCCGATTCTGAGATAACCCACTGGGGACGCTCCTAGTGACCTGACGGACGCACCCTAGAAGTTTCAGAGCCCTCGGGCTACGTTTTGTGGAGTTACAGCCAGTTTAATGAGAGGCTAAATACAGGCTTAATTTCCTACGAAAACATGCCCGCGGAAAATCGCGATTTTCCGAAAAAAGGACCCCGAACCCGATTCTGAGATAACGAACTGGGGACGCTCCTAGTGACCTGACGGACGCACCCTAGAAGTTTCAGAGCCCTCGGGCTACGTTTTGTGGAGTTACGGCCAGTTTAATGAGAGGCTAAATACAGGCTTAATTTCCTACAAAAACATGCCCGCGGAAAATCGCGATTTTCCGAAAAAAGGACCCCGAACCCGATTCTGAGATAACCCACTGGGGACGCTCCTAGTGACCTGACGGACGCACCCTAGAAGTTTCAGAGCCCTCGGGCTACGTTTTGTGGAGTTACGGCCAGTTTAATGAGAGGCTAAATACAGGCTTAATTTCCTATTAAAACATGCCCGCGGAAAATCGCGATTTTCCGAAAAAAGGACCCCAAACCCGATTCTGAGATAACCCACTGGGGACGCTCCTAGTGACCTGACGGACGCACCCAAGAAGTTTCAGAGCCCTCGGGCTACGTTTTGTGGAGTTACGGCCAGTTTAATGAGAGGCTAAATACAGGCTTAATTGCCTATGAAAACATGCCCGCGGAAAATCGCGATTTTCCGAAAAAAGGACCCCGAACCCGATTTTGAGATAACCCACTGGGGACGCTCCTAGTGACCTGACGGACGCACCCAAGAAGTTTCAGAGCCCTCGGGCAACGTTTTGTGGAGTTACGGCCAGTTTAATGAGAGGCTTAATACAGGCTTAATTTCCTACGAAAACATGCCCGCGGAAAATCGCGATTTTCCGAAAAAAGGACCCCGAACCCGATTCTGAGATAACCCACTGGGGACGCTCCTAGTGACCTGACGGACGCACCCTAGAAGTTTCAGAGCCCTCGGGCTACGTTTTGTGGAGTTACAGCCAGTTTAATGAGAGGCTAAATACAGGCTTAATTTCCTACGAAAACATGCCCGCGGAAAATCGCGATTTTCCGAAAAAAGGACCCCGAACCCGATTCTGAGATAACGAACTGGGGACGCTCCTAGTGACCTGACGGACGCACCCAAGAAGTTTCAGAGCCCTCGGGCTACGTTTTGTGGAGTTACGGCCAGTTTAATGAGAGGCTAAATACAGGCTTAATTTCCTACAAAAACATGCCCGCGGAAAATCGCGATATTCCGAAAAAAGGACCCCGAACCCGATTCTGAGATAACCCACTGGGGACGCTCCTAGTGACCTGACGGACGCACCCAAGAGGTTTCAGAGCCCTCGGGCTACGTTTTGTGGAGTTACAGCCAGTTTAATGAGAGGCTAAATACAGGCTTAATTTCCTATTTAAACATGCCCGCGGAAAATCACGATTTTCCGAAAAAAGGACCCCGAACCCGATTCTGAGATAACCCACTGGGGACGCTCCTAGTGACCTGACGGACGCACCCTAGAAGTTTCAGAGCCCTCGGGCTACGTTTTGTGGAGTTACGGCCAGTTTAATGAGAGGCTAAATACAGGCTTAATTTCCTATTAAAACATGCCCGCGGAAAATCGCGATTTTCCGAAAAAAGGACCCCAAACCCGATTCTGAGATAACCCACTGGGGACGCTCCTAGTGACCTGACGGACGCACCCTAGAAGTTTCAGAGCCCTCGGGCTACGTTTTGTGGAGTTACAGCCAGTTAAATGAGAGGCTAAATACAGGCTTAATTTCCTATTAAAACATGCCCGCGGAAAATCGCGATTTTCCGAAAAAAGGACCCCGAACCCGATTCTGAGATAACCCACTGGGGACGCTCCTAGTGACCTGACGGACGCACCCAAGAAGTTTCAGAGCCCTCGGGCTACGTTTTGTGGAGTTACGGCCAGTTTAATGAGAGGCTAAATACAGGCTTAATTTCCTGTGAAAACAAGCCCGTGGAAAATCGCGATTTTCTGAAAATCAGACCCCGAACCCGATTCTGAGATAACCCACTGGGGACGCTCCTAGTGACCTGACGGACGCACCCAAGAAGTTTCAGAGCCCTCGGGGTACGTTTTGTGGAGTTATGGCCAGTTTAATGAGAGGCTAAATACAGGCTTAATTTCCTATTAAAACATGCCCGCGGAAAATCGCGATTTTCCGAAAAAAGGACCCCGAACCCGATTCTGAGATAACCCACTGGGGACGCTCCTAGTGACCTGACGGACGCACCCTAGAAGTTTCAGAGCCCTCGGGCTACGTTTTGTGGAGTTACGGCCAGTTTAATGAGAGGCTAAATACAGGCTTAATTTCCTACGAAAACATGCCCGCGGAAAATCGCGATTTTCCGAAAAAAGGACCCCGAACCCAATTATGAGATAACCCACTGGGGACGCTCCTAGTGACCTGACGGACGCACCCAAGAAGTTTCAGAGCCCTCGGGCTACGTTTTGTGGAGTTACGGCCAGTTTAATGAGAGGCTAAATACAGGCTTAATTTCCTACGAAAACATGCCCGTGGAAAATCGCGATTTTCCGAAAAAAGGACCCCGAACCCGATTCTGAGATAACCCACTGGGGACGCTCCTAGTGACCTGACGGACGCACCCTATAGGTTTCAGAGCCCTCGGGCTACGTTTTGTGGAGTTACAGCCAGTTTAATGAGAGGCTAAATACAGGCTTAATTTCCTACGAAAACATGCCCGCGGAAAATCGCGATTTTCCGAAAAAAGGACCCCGAACCCGATTATGAGATAACCCACTGGGGACGCTCCTAGTGACCTGACGGACGCACCCAAGAAGTTTCAGAGCCCTCGGGCAACGTTTTGTGGAGTTACGGCCAGTTTAATGAGAGGCTTAATACAGGCTTAATTTCCTACGAAAACATGCCCGCGGAAAATCGCGATTTTCCGAAAAAAGGACCCCGAACCCGATTCTGAGATAACCCACTGGGGACGCTCCTAGTGACCTGACGGACGCACCCTAGAAGTTTCAGAGCCCTCGGGCTACGTTTTGTGGAGTTACAGCCAGTTTAATGAGAGGCTAAATACAGGCTTAATTTCCTATTAAAACATGCCCGCGGAAAATCGCGATTTTCCGAAAAAAGGACCCCGGACCCGATTCTGAGATAACGAACTGGGGACGCTCCTAGTGACCTGACGGACGCACCCAAGAAGTTTCAGAGCCCTCGGGCTACGTTTTGTGGAGTTACGGCCAGTTTAATGAGAGGCTAAATACAGGCTTAATTTCCTACGAAAACATGCCCGCGGAAAATCGCGATTTTTCGAAAAAAGGACCCCGAACCCGATTCTGAGATAACCCACTGGGGACGCTCCTAGTGACCTGACGGACGCACCCTAGAAGTTTCAGAGCCCTCGGGCTACGTTTTGTGGAGTTACAGCCAGTTTAATGAGAGGCTAAATACAGGCTTAATTTCCTATTAAAACATGCCCGCGGAAAATCGCGATTTTCCGAAAAAAGGACCCCGAACCCGATTCTGAGATAACCCACTGGGGACGCTCCTAGTGACCTGACGGACGCACCCTAGAAGTTTCAGAGCCCTCGGGCTACGTTTTGTGGAGTTACGGCCAGTTTAATGAGAGGCTAAATACAGGCTTAATTTCCTACGAAAACATGCCCGCGGAAAATCGCGATTTTCCGAAAAAAGGACCCCAAACCCGATTCTGAGATAACCCACTGGGGACGCTCCTAGTGACCTGACGGACGCACCCAAGAAGTTTCAGAGCCCTCGGGCTACGTTTTGTGGAGTTACGGCCAGTTTAATGAGAGGCTAAATACAGGCTTAATTTCCTATTAAAACATGCCCGCGGAAAATCGCGATTTTAAGAAAAAAGGACCCCGAACCTGATTCTGAGATAACCCACTGGGGACGCTCCTAGTGACCTGACGGACGCACCCTAGAAGTTTCAGAGCCCTCGGGCTACGTTTTGTGGAGTTACAGCCAGTTTAATGAGAGGCTAAATACAGGCTTAATTTCCTATTAAAACATGCCCGCGGAAAATCGCGATTTTCCGAAAAAAGGACCCCGAACCCGATTCTGAGATAACCCACTGGGGACGCTCCTAGTGACCTGACGGACGCACCCTAGAAGTTTCAGAGCCCTCGGGCTACGTTTTGTGGAGTTACAGCCAGTTTAATGAGAGGCTAAATACAGGCTTAATTTCCTACGAAAACATGCCCGCGGAAAATCGCGATTTTGCGAAAAAAGGACCCCGAACCCGATTCTGATATAACCCACTGGGGACGCTCCTAGTGACCTGACGGACACACCCAAGAAGTTTCAGAGCCCTCGGGCTACGTTTTGTGGAGTTACGGCCAGTTTAATGAGAGGCTAAATACAGGCTAAATTTCCTATGAAAACATGCCCGCGGAAAATCGCGATTTTCCGAAAAAAGGACCCCGAACCCGATTATGAGATAACCCACTGGGGACGCTCCTAGTGACCTGACGGACGCACCCAAGAAGTTTCAGAGCCCTCGGGCTACGTTTTGTGGAGTTACGGCCAGTTTAATGAGAGGCTAAATACAGGCTAAATTTCCTATGAAAACATGCCCGCGGAAAATCGCGATTTTCCGAAAAAAGGACCCCGAACCCGATTATGAGATAACCCACTGGGGACGCTCCTAGTGACCTGACGGACGCACCCAAGAAGTTTCAGAGCCCTCGGGCTACGTTTTGTGGAGTTACGGCCAGTTTAATGAGAGGCTTAATACAGGCTTAATTTCCTATGAAAACATGCCCGCGGAAAATCGCGATTTTCCGAAAAAAGGACCCCGAACCCGATTCTGAGATAACCCACTGGGGACGCTCCTAGTGACCTGACGGATGCACCCAAGAAGTTTCAGAGCCCTCGGGCTACGTTTTGTGGAGTTACGGCCAGTGTAATGAGAGGCTAAATACAGGCTTAATTTCCTATGGAAACATGCCCGCGGAAAATCGCGATTTTCCGAAAATCGGACCCCGAACCCGATTCTGAGATAACCCACTGGGGACGCTCCTAGTGACCTGACGGACGCACCCTAGAAGTTTCAGAGCCCTCGGGCTACGTTTTGTGGAGTTACGGCCAGTTTAATGAGAGGCTTAATACAGGCTTAATTTCCTGTGAAAACAAGCCCGTGGAAAATCGCGATTTTCTGAAAATCAGACCCCGAACCCGATTCTGAGATAACCCACTGGGGACGCTCCTAGTGACCTGACGGACGCACCCAAGAAGTTTCAGAGCCCTCGGGGTACGTTTTGTGGAGTTATGGCCAGTTTAATGAGAGGCTAAATACAGGCTTAATTTCCTATGAAAACATGCCCGCGGAAAATCGCGATTTTCCGAAAAAAGGACCCCGAACCCGATTATGAGATAACCCACTGGGGACGCTCCTAGTGACCTGACGGACGCACCCAAGAAGTTTCAGAGCCCTCGGGCTACGTTTTGTGGAGTTACGGCCAGTTTAATGAGAGGCTTAATACAGGCTTAATTTCCTACGAAAACATGCCCGCGGAAAATCGCGATTTTTCGAAAAAAGGACCCCGAACCCCATTCTGAGATAACCCACTGGGGACGCTCCTAGTGACCTGACGGACGCACCCTAGAAGTTTCAGAGCCCTCGGGCTACGTTTTGTGGAGTTACAGCCAGTTTAATGAGAGGCTAAATACAGGCTTAATTTCCTATGAAAACATGCCCGCGGAAAATCGCGATTTTCCGAAAAAAGGACCCCGAACCCGATTCTGAGATAACCCACTGGGGACGCTCCTAGTGACCTGACGGACGCACCCAAGAAGTTTCAGAGCCCTCGGGCTACGTTTTGTGGAGTTACGGCCAGTTTAATGAGAGGCTAAATACAGGCTTAATTTCCTATTAAAACATGCCTGCGGAAAATCGCGATTTTCCGAAAAAAGGACCCCGAACCCGATTCTGAGATAACCCACTGGGGACGCTCCTAGTGACCTGACGGACGCACCCAAGAAGTTTCAGAGCCCTCGGGCTACGTTTTGTGGAGTTACGGCCAGTTTAATGAGAGGCTTAATACAGGCTTAATTTCCTACGAAAACATGCCCGCGGAAAATCGCGATTTTTCAAAAAAAAGGACCCCGAACCCGATTCTGAGATAACCCACTGGGGACGCTCCTAGTGACCTGACGGACGCACCCTAGAAGTTTCAGAGCCCTCGGGCTACGTTTTGTGGAGTTACAGCCAGTTTAATGAGAGGCTAAATACAGGCTTAATTTCCTATTAAAACATGCCCGCGGAAAATCGCGATTTTCCGAAAAAAGGACCCCGAACCCGATTCTGAGATAACCCACTGGGGACGCTCCTAGTGACCTGACGGACGCACCCTAGAAGTTTCAGAGCCCTCGGGCTACGTTTTGTGGAGTTACGGCCAGTTTAATGAGAGGCTTAATACAGGCTTAATTTCCTACGAAAACATGCCCGCGGAAAATCGCGATTTTTCAAAAAAAAGGACCCCGAACCCGATTCTGAGATAACCCACTGGGGACGCTCCTAGTGACCTGACGGACGCACCCTAGAAGTTTCAGAGCCCTCGGGCTACATTTTGTGGAGTTACGGCCAGTTTAATGAGAGGCTAAATACAGGCTTAATTTCCTATTAAAACATGCCCGCGGAAAATCGCGATTTTCCGAAAAAAGGACCCCGAACCCGATTTTGAGATAACCCACTGGGGACGCTCCTAGTGACCTGATGGACGCACCCAAGAAGTTTCAGAGCCCTCAGGCAACGTTTTGTGGAGTTACGGCCAGTTTAATGAGAGGCTTAATACAGGCTTAATTTCCTACGAAAACATGCCCGCGGAAAATCGCGATTTTCCGAAAAAAGGACCCCGAACCCGATTCTGAGATAACCCACTGGGGACGCTCCTAGTGACCTGACGGACGCACCCTAGAAGTTTCAGAGCCCTCGGGCTACGTTTTGTGGAGTTACAGCCAGTTTAATGAGAGGCTAAATACAGGCTTAATTTCCTACGAAAACATGCCCGCGGAAAATCGCGATTTTCCGAAAAAAGGACCCCGAACCCGATTCTGAGATAACGAACTGGGGACGCTCCTAGTGACCTGACGGACGCACCCAAGAAGTTTCAGAGCCCTCGGGCTACGTTTTGTGGAGTTACGGCCAGTTTAATGAGAGGCTAAATACAGGCTTAATTTCCTACAAAAACATGCCCGCGGAAAATCGCGATATTCCGAAAAAAGGACCCCGAACCTGATTCTGAGATAACCCACTTGGGACGCTCCTAGTGACCTGACAGACGCACCCAAGAAGTTTCAGAGCCCTCGGGCTACGTTTTGTGGAGTTACGGCCAGTTTAATGAGAGGCTAAATACAGGCTTAATTTCCTACGAAAACATGCCCGCGGAAAATCGCGATATTCCGAAAAAAGGACCCCGAACCCGATTCTGAGATAACCCACTGGGGACGCTCCTAGTGACCTGACGGACGCACCCTAGAAGTTTCAGAGCCCTCGGGCTACGTTTTGTGGAGTTACAGCCAGTTTAATGAGAGGCTAAATACAGGCTTAATTTCCTACGAAAACATGCCCGCGGAAAATCGCGATTTTCCGAAAAAAGGACCCCGAACCCGATTCTGAGATAACGAACTGGGGACGCTCCTAGTGACCTGACGGACGCACCCTAGAAGTTTCAGAGCCCTCGGGCTACGTTTTGTGGAGTTACGGCCAGTTTAATGAGAGGCTAAATACAGGCTTAATTTCCTACAAAAACATGCCCGCGGAAAATCGCGATTTTCCGAAAAAAGGACCCCGAACCCGATTCTGAGATAACCCACTGGGGACGCTCCTAGTGACCTGACGGACGCACCCTAGAAGTTTCAGAGCCCTCGGGCTACGTTTTGTGGAGTTACGGCCAGTTTAATGAGAGGCTAAATACAGGCTTAATTTCCTATTAAAACATGCCCGCGGAAAATCGCGATTTTCCGAAAAAAGGACCCCAAACCCGATTCTGAGATAACCCACTGGGGACGCTCCTAGTGACCTGACGGACGCACCCAAGAAGTTTCAGAGCCCTCGGGCTACGTTTTGTGGAGTTACGGCCAGTTTAATGAGAGGCTAAATACAGGCTTAATTGCCTATGAAAACATGCCCGCGGAAAATCGCGATTTTCCGAAAAAAGGACCCCGAACCCGATTTTGAGATAACCCACTGGGGACGCTCCTAGTGACCTGACGGACGCACCCAAGAAGTTTCAGAGCCCTCGGGCAACGTTTTGTGGAGTTACGGCCAGTTTAATGAGAGGCTTAATACAGGCTTAATTTCCTACGAAAACATGCCCGCGGAAAATCGCGATTTTCCGAAAAAAGGACCCCGAACCCGATTCTGAGATAACCCACTGGGGACGCTCCTAGTGACCTGACGGACGCACCCTAGAAGTTTCAGAGCCCTCGGGCTACGTTTTGTGGAGTTACAGCCAGTTTAATGAGAGGCTAAATACAGGCTTAATTTCCTACGAAAACATGCCCGCGGAAAATCGCGATTTTCCGAAAAAAGGACCCCGAACCCGATTCTGAGATAACGAACTGGGGACGCTCCTAGTGACCTGACGGACGCACCCAAGAAGTTTCAGAGCCCTCGGGCTACGTTTTGTGGAGTTACGGCCAGTTTAATGAGAGGCTAAATACAGGCTTAATTTCCTACAAAAACATGCCCGCGGAAAATCGCGATATTCCGAAAAAAGGACCCCGAACCCGATTCTGAGATAACCCACTGGGGACGCTCCTAGTGACCTGACGGACGCACCCAAGAGGTTTCAGAGCCCTCGGGCTACGTTTTGTGGAGTTACAGCCAGTTTAATGAGAGGCTAAATACAGGCTTAATTTCCTATTTAAACATGCCCGCGGAAAATCACGATTTTCCGAAAAAAGGACCCCGAACCCGATTCTGAGATAACCCACTGGGGACGCTCCTAGTGACCTGACGGACGCACCCTAGAAGTTTCAGAGCCCTCGGGCTACGTTTTGTGGAGTTACGGCCAGTTTAATGAGAGGCTAAATACAGGCTTAATTTCCTATTAAAACATGCCCGCGGAAAATCGCGATTTTCCGAAAAAAGGACCCCAAACCCGATTCTGAGATAACCCACTGGGGACGCTCCTAGTGACCTGACGGACGCACCCTAGAAGTTTCAGAGCCCTCGGGCTACGTTTTGTGGAGTTACAGCCAGTTAAATGAGAGGCTAAATACAGGCTTAATTTCCTATTAAAACATGCCCGCGGAAAATCGCGATTTTCCGAAAAAAGGACCCCGAACCCGATTCTGAGATAACCCACTGGGGACGCTCCTAGTGACCTGACGGACGCACCCAAGAAGTTTCAGAGCCCTCGGGCTACGTTTTGTGGAGTTACGGCCAGTTTAATGAGAGGCTAAATACAGGCTTAATTTCCTGTGAAAACAAGCCCGTGGAAAATCGCGATTTTCTGAAAATCAGACCCCGAACCCGATTCTGAGATAACCCACTGGGGACGCTCCTAGTGACCTGACGGACGCACCCAAGAAGTTTCAGAGCCCTCGGGGTACGTTTTGTGGAGTTATGGCCAGTTTAATGAGAGGCTAAATACAGGCTTAATTTCCTATTAAAACATGCCCGCGGAAAATCGCGATTTTCCGAAAAAAGGACCCCGAACCCGATTCTGAGATAACCCACTGGGGACGCTCCTAGTGACCTGACGGACGCACCCTAGAAGTTTCAGAGCCCTCGGGCTACGTTTTGTGGAGTTACGGCCAGTTTAATGAGAGGCTAAATACAGGCTTAATTTCCTACGAAAACATGCCCGCGGAAAATCGCGATTTTCCGAAAAAAGGACCCCGAACCCAATTATGAGATAACCCACTGGGGACGCTCCTAGTGACCTGACGGACGCACCCAAGAAGTTTCAGAGCCCTCGGGCTACGTTTTGTGGAGTTACGGCCAGTTTAATGAGAGGCTAAATACAGGCTTAATTTCCTACGAAAACATGCCCGTGGAAAATCGCGATTTTCCGAAAAAAGGACCCCGAACCCGATTCTGAGATAACCCACTGGGGACGCTCCTAGTGACCTGACGGACGCACCCTATAGGTTTCAGAGCCCTCGGGCTACGTTTTGTGGAGTTACAGCCAGTTTAATGAGAGGCTAAATACAGGCTTAATTTCCTACGAAAACATGCCCGCGGAAAATCGCGATTTTCCGAAAAAAGGACCCCGAACCCGATTATGAGATAACCCACTGGGGACGCTCCTAGTGACCTGACGGACGCACCCTAGAAGTTTCAGAGCCCTCGGGCTACGTTTTGTGGAGTTACGGCCAGTTTAATGAGAGGCTAAATACAGGCTTAATTTCCTACGAAAACATGCCCGCGGAAAATCGCGATTTTGCGAAAAAAGGACCCCGAACCCGATTCTGATATAACCCACTGGGGACGCTCCTAGTGACCTGACGGACACACCCAAGAAGTTTCAGAGCCCTCGGGCTACGTTTTGTGGAGTTACGGCCAGTTTAATGAGAGGCTAAATACAGGCTAAATTTCCTATGAAAACATGCCCGCGGAAAATCGCGATTTTCCGAAAAAAGGACCCCGAACCCGATTATGAGATAACCCACTGGGGACGCTCCTAGTGACCTGACGGACGCACCCAAGAAGTTTCAGAGCCCTCGGGCTACGTTTTGTGGAGTTACGGCCAGTTTAATGAGAGGCTAAATACAGGCTTAATTTCCTATGAAAACATGCCCGCGGAAAATCGCGATTTTCCGAAAAAAGGACCCCGAACCCGATTATGAGATAACCCACTGGGGACGCTCCTAGTGACCTGACGGACGCACCCAAGAAGTTTCAGAGCCCTCGGGCTACGTTTTGTGGAGTTACGGCCAGTTTAATGAGAGGCTTAATACAGGCTTAATTTCCTATGAAAACATGCCCGCGGAAAATCGCGATTTTCCGAAAAAAGGACCCCGAACCCGATTCTGAGATAACCCACTGGGGACGCTCCTAGTGACCTGACGGATGCACCCAAGAAGTTTCAGAGCCCTCGGGCTACGTTTTGTGGAGTTACGGCCAGTGTAATGAGAGGCTAAATACAGGCTTAATTTCCTATGGAAACATGCCCGTGGAAAATCGCGATTTTCCGAAAATCGGACCCCGAACCCGATTCTGAGATAACCCACTGGGGACGCTCCTAGTGACCTGACGGACGCACCCTAGAAGTTTCAGAGCCCTCGGGCTACGTTTTGTGGAGTTACGGCCAGTTTAATGAGAGGCTAAATACAGGCTTAATTTCCTGTGAAAACAAGCCCGTGGAAAATCGCGATTTTCTGAAAATCAGACCCCGAACCCGATTCTGAGATAACCCACTGGGGACGCTCCTAGTGACCTGACGGACGCACCCAAGAAGTTTCAGAGCCCTCGGGGTACGTTTTGTGGAGTTATGGCCAGTTTAATGAGAGGCTAAATACAGGCTTAATTTCCTATGAAAACATGCCCGCGGAAAATCGCGATTTTCCGAAAAAAGGACCCCGAACCCGATTATGAGATAACCCACTGGGGACGCTCCTAGTGACCTGACGGACGCACCCAAGAAGTTTCAGAGCCCTCGGGCTACGTTTTGTGGAGTTACGGCCAGTTTAATGAGAGGCTTAATACAGGCTTAATTTCCTACGAAAACATGCCCGCGGAAAATCGCGATTTTTCGAAAAAAGGACCCCGAACCCCATTCTGAGATAACCCACTGGGGACGCTCCTAGTGACCTGACGGACGCACCCTAGAAGTTTCAGAGCCCTCGGGCTACGTTTTGTGGAGTTACAGCCAGTTTAATGAGAGGCTAAATACAGGCTTAATTTCCTACGAAAACATGCCCGCGGAAAATCGCGATTTTCCGAAAAAAGGACCCCGAACCCGATTATGAGATAACCCACTGGGGACGCTCCTAGTGACCTGACGGACGCACCCTAGAAGTTTCAGAGCCCTCGGGCTACGTTTTGTGGAGTTACGGCCAGTTTAATGAGAGGCTAAATACAGGCTTAATTTCCTACGAAAACATGCCCGCGGAAAATCGCGATTTTGCGAAAAAAGGACCCCGAACCCGATTCTGATATAACCCACTGGGGACGCTCCTAGTGACCTGACGGACACACCCAAGAAGTTTCAGAGCCCTCGGGCTACGTTTTGTGGAGTTACGGCCAGTTTAATGAGAGGCTAAATACAGGCTAAATTTCCTATGAAAACATGCCCGCGGAAAATCGCGATTTTCCGAAAAAAGGACCCCGAACCCGATTATGAGATAACCCACTGGGGACGCTCCTAGTGACCTGACGGACGCACCCAAGAAGTTTCAGAGCCCTCGGGCTACGTTTTGTGGAGTTACGGCCAGTTTAATGAGAGGCTAAATACAGGCTTAATTTCCTATGAAAACAAGCCCGCGGAAAATCGCGATTTTCCGAAAAAAGGACCCCGAACCCGATTATGAGATAACCCACTGGGGACGCTCCTAGTGACCTGACGGACGCACCCAAGAAGTTTCAGAGCCCTCGGGCTACGTTTTGTGGAGTTACGGCCAGTTTAATGAGAGGCTTAATACAGGCTTAATTTCCTATGAAAACATGCCCGCGGAAAATCGCGATTTTCCGAAAAAAGGACCCCGAACCCGATTCTGAGATAACCCACTGGGGACGCTCCTAGTGACCTGACGGACGCACCCTAGAAGTTTCAGAGCCCTCGGGCTACGTTTTGTGGAGTTACGGCCAGTTTAATGAGAGGCTAAATACAGGCTTAATTTCCTACGAAAACATGCCCGTGGAAAATCGCGATTTTCCGAAAAAAGGACCCCGAACCCGATTCTGAGATAACCCACTGGGGACGCTCCTAGTGACCTGACGGACGCACCCTATAGGTTTCAGAGCCCTCGGGCTACGTTTTGTGGAGTTACAGCCAGTTTAATGAGAGGCTAAATACAGGCTTAATTTCCTACGAAAACATGCCCGCGGAAAATCGCGATTTTCCGAAAAAAGGACCCCGAACCCGATTATGAGATAACCCACTGGGGACGCTCCTAGTGACCTGACGGACGCACCCTAGAAGTTTCAGAGCCCTCGGGCTACGTTTTGTGGAGTTACGGCCAGTTTAATGAGAGGCTAAATACAGGCTTAATTTCCTACGAAAACATGCCCGCGGAAAATCGCGATTTTGCGAAAAAAGGACCCCGAACCCGATTCTGATATAACCCACTGGGGACGCTCCTAGTGACCTGACGGACACACCCAAGAAGTTTCAGAGCCCTCGGGCTACGTTTTGTGGAGTTACGGCCAGTTTAATGAGAGGCTAAATACAGGCTAAATTTCCTATGAAAACATGCCCGCGGAAAATCGCGATTTTCCGAAAAAAGGACCCCGAACCCGATTATGAGATAACCCACTGGGGACGCTCCTAGTGACCTGACGGACGCACCCAAGAAGTTTCAGAGCCCTCGGGCTACGTTTTGTGGAGTTACGGCCAGTTTAATGAGAGGCTAAATACAGGCTTAATTTCCTATGAAAACAAGCCCGCGGAAAATCGCGATTTTCCGAAAAAAGGACCCCGAACCCGATTATGAGATAACCCACTGGGGACGCTCCTAGTGACCTGACGGACGCACCCAAGAAGTTTCAGAGCCCTCGGGCTACGTTTTGTGGAGTTACGGCCAGTTTAATGAGAGGCTTAATACAGGCTTAATTTCCTATGAAAACATGCCCGCGGAAAATCGCGATTTTCCGAAAAAAGGACCCCGAACCCGATTCTGAGATAACCCACTGGGGACGCTCCTAGTGACCTGACGGATGCACCCAAGAAGTTTCAGAGCCCTCGGGCTACGTTTTGTGGAGTTACGGCCAGTGTAATGAGAGGCTAAATACAGGCTTAATTTCCTATGGAAACATGCCCGTGGAAAATCGCGATTTTCCGAAAATCGGACCCCGAACCCGATTCTGAGATAACCCACTGGGGACGCTCCTAGTGACCTGACGGACGCACCCTAGAAGTTTCAGAGCCCTCGGGCTACGTTTTGTGGAGTTACGGCCAGTTTAATGAGAGGCTAAATACAGGCTTAATTTCCTGTGAAAACATGCCCGCGGAAAATCGCGATTTTCTGAAAATCAGACCCCGAACCCGATTCTGAGATAACCCACTGGGGACGCTCCTAGTGACCTGACGGACGCACCCAAGAAGTTTCAGAGCCCTCGGGGTACGTTTTGTGGAGTTATGGCCAGTTTAATGAGAGGCTAAATACAGGCTTAATTTCCTATGAAAACATGCCCGCGGAAAATCGCGATTTTCCGAAAAAAGGACCCCGAACCCGATTATGAGATAACCCACTGGGGACGCTCCTAGTGACCTGACGGACGCACCCAAGAAGTTTCAGAGCCCTCGGGCTACGTTTTGTGGAGTTACGGCCAGTTTAATGAGAGGCTTAATACAGGCTTAATTTCCTACGAAAACATGCCCGCGGAAAATCGCGATTTTTCGAAAAAAGGACCCCGAACCCCATTCTGAGATAACCCACTGGGGACGCTCCTAGTGACCTGACGGACGCACCCTAGAAGTTTCAGAGCCCTCGGGCTACGTTTTGTGGAGTTACGGCCAGTTTAATGAGAGGCTAAATACAGGCTTAATTTCCTATGAAAACATGCCCGCGGAAAATTGCGATTTTCCGAAAAAAGGACCCCGAACCCGATTCTGAGATAACCCACTGGGGACGCTCCTAGTGACCTGACGGACGCACCCAAGAAGTTTCAGAGCCCTCGGGCTACGTTTTGTGGAGTTACGGCCAGTTTAATGAGAGGCTAAATACAGGCTTAATTTCCTATTAAAACATGCCTGCGGAAAATCGCGATTTTCCGAAAAAAGGACCCCGAACCCGATTCTGAGATAACCCACTGGGGACGCTCCTAGTGACCTGACGGACGCACCCAAGAAGTTTCAGAGCCCTCGGGCTACGTTTTGTGGAGTTACGGCCAGTTTAATGAGAGGCTTAATACAGGCTTAATTTCCTACGAAAACATGCCCGCGGAAAATCGCGATTTTTCAAAAAAAAGGACCCCGAACCCGATTCTGAGATAACCCACTGGGGACGCTCCTAGTGACCTGACGGACGCACCCTAGAAGTTTCAGAGCCCTCGGGCTACGTTTTGTGGAGTTACAGCCAGTTTAATGAGAGGCTAAATACAGGCTTAATTTCCTATTAAAACATGCCCGCGGAAAATCGCGATTTTCCGAAAAAAGGACCCCGAACCCGATTCTGAGATAACCCACTGGGGACGCTCCTAGTGACCTGACGGACGCACCCTAGAAGTTTCAGAGCCCTCGGGCTACGTTTTGTGGAGTTACGGCCAGTTTAATGAGAGGCTAAATACAGGCTTAATTCTCTACGAAAATATGCCCGCGGAAAATCGCGATTTTCCGAAAAAAGGACCCCAAACCCGATTCTGAGATAACCCACTGGGGACGCTCCTAGTGACCTGACGGACGCACCCAAGAAGTTTCAGAGCCCTCGGGCTACGTTTTGTGGAGTTACAGCCAGTTTAATGAGAGGCTAAATACAGGCTTAATTTCCTGTGAAAACAAGCCCGTGGAAAATCGCGATTTTCTGAAAATCAGACCCCGAACCCGATTCTGAGATAACCCACTGGGGACGCTCCTAGTGACCTGACGGACGCACCCAAGAAGTTTCAGAGCCCTCGGGGTACGTTTTGTGGAGTTATGGCCAGTTTAATGAGAGGCTAAATACAGGCTTAATTTCCTATTAAAACATGCCCGCGGAAAATCGCGATTTTCCGAAAAAAGGACCCCGAACCCGATTCTGAGATAACCCACTGGGGACGCTCCTAGTGACCTGACGGACGCACCCTATAGGTTTCAGAGCCCTCGGGCTACGTTTTGTGGAGTTACAGCCAGTTTAATGAGAGGCTAAATACAGGCTTAATTTCCTACGAAAACATGCCCGCGGAAAATCGCGATTTTCCGAAAAAAGGACCCCGAACCCGATTATGAGATAACCCACTGGGGACGCTCCTAGTGACCTGACGGACGCACCCTAGAAGTTTCAGAGCCCTCGGGCTACGTTTTGTGGAGTTACGGCCAGTTTAATGAGAGGCTAAATACAGGCTTAATTTCCTACGAAAACATGCCCGCGGAAAATCGCGATTTTGCGAAAAAAGGACCCCGAACCCGATTCTGATATAACCCACTGGGGACGCTCCTAGTGACCTGACGGACACACCCAAGAAGTTTCAGAGCCCTCGGGCTACGTTTTGTGGAGTTACGGCCAGTTTAATGAGAGGCTAAATACAGGCTAAATTTCCTATGAAAACATGCCCGCGGAAAATCGCGATTTTCCGAAAAAAGGACCCCGAACCCGATTATGAGATAACCCACTGGGGACGCTCCTAGTGACCTGACGGACGCACCCAAGAAGTTTCAGAGCCCTCGGGCTACGTTTTGTGGAGTTACGGCCAGTTTAATGAGAGGCTAAATACAGGCTTAATTTCCTATGAAAACAAGCCCGCGGAAAATCGCGATTTTCCGAAAAAAGGACCCCGAACCCGATTATGAGATAACCCACTGGGGACGCTCCTAGTGACCTGACGGACGCACCCAAGAAGTTTCAGAGCCCTCGGGCTACGTTTTGTGGAGTTACGGCCAGTTTAATGAGAGGCTTAATACAGGCTTAATTTCCTATGAAAACATGCCCGCGGAAAATCGCGATTTTCCGAAAAAAGGACCCCGAACCCGATTCTGAGATAACCCACTGGGGACGCTCCTAGTGACCTGACGGATGCACCCAAGAAGTTTCAGAGCCCTCGGGCTACGTTTTGTGGAGTTACGGCCAGTGTAATGAGAGGCTAAATACAGGCTTAATTTCCTATGGAAACATGCCCGTGGAAAATCGCGATTTTCCGAAAATCGGACCCCGAACCCGATTCTGAGATAACCCACTGGGGACGCTCCTAGTGACCTGACGGACGCACCCTAGAAGTTTCAGAGCCCTCGGGCTACGTTTTGTGGAGTTACGGCCAGTTTAATGAGAGGCTAAATACAGGCTTAATTTCCTGTGAAAACATGCCCGCGGAAAATCGCGATTTTCTGAAAATCAGACCCCGAACCCGATTCTGAGATAACCCACTGGGGACGCTCCTAGTGACCTGACGGACGCACCCAAGAAGTTTCAGAGCCCTCGGGGTACGTTTTGTGGAGTTATGGCCAGTTTAATGAGAGGCTAAATACAGGCTTAATTTCCTATGAAAACATGCCCGCGGAAAATCGCGATTTTCCGAAAAAAGGACCCCGAACCCGATTATGAGATAACCCACTGGGGACGCTCCTAGTGACCTGACGGACGCACCCAAGAAGTTTCAGAGCCCTCGGGCTACGTTTTGTGGAGTTACGGCCAGTTTAATGAGAGGCTTAATACAGGCTTAATTTCCTACGAAAACATGCCCGCGGAAAATCGCGATTTTTCGAAAAAAGGACCCCGAACCCCATTCTGAGATAACCCACTGGGGACGCTCCTAGTGACCTGACGGACGCACCCTAGAAGTTTCAGAGCCCTCGGGCTACGTTTTGTGGAGTTACGGCCAGTTTAATGAGAGGCTAAATACAGGCTTAATTTCCTATGAAAACATGCCCGCGGAAAATTGCGATTTTCCGAAAAAAGGACCCCGAACCCGATTCTGAGATAACCCACTGGGGACGCTCCTAGTGACCTGACGGACGCACCCAAGAAGTTTCAGAGCCCTCGGGCTACGTTTTGTGGAGTTACGGCCAGTTTAATGAGAGGCTAAATACAGGCTTAATTTCCTATTAAAACATGCCTGCGGAAAATCGCGATTTTCCGAAAAAAGGACCCCGAACCCGATTCTGAGATAACCCACTGGGGACGCTCCTAGTGACCTGACGGACGCACCCAAGAAGTTTCAGAGCCCTCGGGCTACGTTTTGTGGAGTTACGGCCAGTTTAATGAGAGGCTTAATACAGGCTTAATTTCCTACGAAAACATGCCCGCGGAAAATCGCGATTTTTCAAAAAAAAGGACCCCGAACCCGATTCTGAGATAACCCACTGGGGACGCTCCTAGTGACCTGACGGACGCACCCTAGAAGTTTCAGAGCCCTCGGGCTACGTTTTGTGGAGTTACAGCCAGTTTAATGAGAGGCTAAATACAGGCTTAATTTCCTATTAAAACATGCCCGCGGAAAATCGCGATTTTCCGAAAAAAGGACCCCGAACCCGATTCTGAGATAACCCACTGGGGACGCTCCTAGTGACCTGACGGACGCACCCTAGAAGTTTCAGAGCCCTCGGGCTACGTTTTGTGGAGTTACGGCCAGTTTAATGAGAGGCTAAATACAGGCTTAATTCTCTACGAAAATATGCCCGCGGAAAATCGCGATTTTCCGAAAAAAGGACCCCAAACCCGATTCTGAGATAACCCACTGGGGACGCTCCTAGTGACCTGACGGACGCACCCAAGAAGTTTCAGAGCCCTCGGGCTACGTTTTGTGGAGTTACAGCCAGTTTAATGAGAGGCTAAATACAGGCTTAATTTCCTGTGAAAACAAGCCCGTGGAAAATCGCGATTTTCTGAAAATCAGACCCCGAACCCGATTCTGAGATAACCCACTGGGGACGCTCCTAGTGACCTGACGGACGCACCCAAGAAGTTTCAGAGCCCTCGGGGTACGTTTTGTGGAGTTATGGCCAGTTTAATGAGAGGCTAAATACAGGCTTAATTTCCTACGAAAACATGCCCGCGGAAAATCGCGATTTTCCGAAAAAAGGACCCCGAACCCGATTCTGAGATAACCCACTGGGGACGCTCCTAGTGACCTGACGGACGCACCCTAGAAGTTTCAGAGCCCTCGGGCTACGTTTTGTGGAGTTACGGCCAGTTTAATGAGAGGCTAAATACAGGCTTAATTTCCTACGAAAACATGCCCGCGGAAAATCGCGATTTTCCGAAAAAAGGACCCCGAACCCGATTATGAGATAACCCACTGGGGACGCTCCTAGTGACCTGACGGACGCACCCTAGAAGTTTCAGAGCCCTCGGGCTACGTTTTGTGGAGTTACGGCCAGTTTAATGAGAGGCTAAATACAGGCTTAATTTCCTACGAAAACATGCCCGTGGAAAATCGCGATTTTCCGAAAAAAGGACCCCGAACCCGATTCTGAGATAACCCACTGGGGACGCTCCTAGTGACCTGACGGACGCACCCTATAGGTTTCAGAGCCCTCGGGCTACGTTTTGTGGAGTTACAGCCAGTTTAATGAGAGGCTAAATACAGGCTTAATTTCCTACGAAAACATGCCCGCGGAAAATCGCGATTTTCCGAAAAAAGGACCCCGAACCCGATTATGAGATAACCCACTGGGGACGCTCCTAGTGACCTGACGGACGCACCCTAGAAGTTTCAGAGCCCTCGGGCTACGTTTTGTGGAGTTACGGCCAGTTTAATGAGAGGCTAAATACAGGCTTAATTTCCTACGAAAACATGCCCGCGGAAAATCGCGATTTTGCGAAAAAAGGACCCCGAACCCGATTCTGATATAACCCACTGGGGACGCTCCTAGTGACCTGACGGACACACCCAAGAAGTTTCAGAGCCCTCGGGCTACGTTTTGTGGAGTTACGGCCAGTTTAATGAGAGGCTAAATACAGGCTAAATTTCCTATGAAAACATGCCCGCGGAAAATCGCGATTTTCCGAAAAAAGGACCCCGAACCCGATTATGAGATAACCCACTGGGGACGCTCCTAGTGACCTGACGGACGCACCCAAGAAGTTTCAGAGCCCTCGGGCTACGTTTTGTGGAGTTACGGCCAGTTTAATGAGAGGCTAAATACAGGCTTAATTTCCTATGAAAACAAGCCCGCGGAAAATCGCGATTTTCCGAAAAAAGGACCCCGAACCCGATTATGAGATAACCCACTGGGGACGCTCCTAGTGACCTGACGGACGCACCCAAGAAGTTTCAGAGCCCTCGGGCTACGTTTTGTGGAGTTACGGCCAGTTTAATGAGAGGCTTAATACAGGCTTAATTTCCTATGAAAACATGCCCGCGGAAAATCGCGATTTTCCGAAAAAAGGACCCCGAACCCGATTCTGAGATAACCCACTGGGGACGCTCCTAGTGACCTGACGGACGCACCCTAGAAGTTTCAGAGCCCTCGGGCTACGTTTTGTGGAGTTACGGCCAGTTTAATGAGAGGCTAAATACAGGCTTAATTTCCTACGAAAACATGCCCGTGGAAAATCGCGATTTTCCGAAAAAAGGACCCCGAACCCGATTCTGAGATAACCCACTGGGGACGCTCCTAGTGACCTGACGGACGCACCCTATAGGTTTCAGAGCCCTCGGGCTACGTTTTGTGGAGTTACAGCCAGTTTAATGAGAGGCTAAATACAGGCTTAATTTCCTACGAAAACATGCCCGCGGAAAATCGCGATTTTCCGAAAAAAGGACCCCGAACCCGATTATGAGATAACCCACTGGGGACGCTCCTAGTGACCTGACGGACGCACCCTAGAAGTTTCAGAGCCCTCGGGCTACGTTTTGTGGAGTTACGGCCAGTTTAATGAGAGGCTAAATACAGGCTTAATTTCCTACGAAAACATGCCCGCGGAAAATCGCGATTTTGCGAAAAAAGGACCCCGAACCCGATTCTGATATAACCCACTGGGGACGCTCCTAGTGACCTGACGGACACACCCAAGAAGTTTCAGAGCCCTCGGGCTACGTTTTGTGGAGTTACGGCCAGTTTAATGAGAGGCTAAATACAGGCTAAATTTCCTATGAAAACATGCCCGCGGAAAATCGCGATTTTCCGAAAAAAGGACCCCGAACCCGATTATGAGATAACCCACTGGGGACGCTCCTAGTGACCTGACGGACGCACCCAAGAAGTTTCAGAGCCCTCGGGCTACGTTTTGTGGAGTTACGGCCAGTTTAATGAGAGGCTAAATACAGGCTTAATTTCCTATGAAAACAAGCCCGCGGAAAATCGCGATTTTCCGAAAAAAGGACCCCGAACCCGATTATGAGATAACCCACTGGGGACGCTCCTAGTGACCTGACGGACGCACCCAAGAAGTTTCAGAGCCCTCGGGCTACGTTTTGTGGAGTTACGGCCAGTTTAATGAGAGGCTTAATACAGGCTTAATTTCCTATGAAAACATGCCCGCGGAAAATCGCGATTTTCCGAAAAAAGGACCCCGAACCCGATTCTGAGATAACCCACTGGGGACGCTCCTAGTGACCTGACGGATGCACCCAAGAAGTTTCAGAGCCCTCGGGCTACGTTTTGTGGAGTTACGGCCAGTGTAATGAGAGGCTAAATACAGGCTTAATTTCCTATGGAAACATGCCCGTGGAAAATCGCGATTTTCCGAAAATCGGACCCCGAACCCGATTCTGAGATAACCCACTGGGGACGCTCCTAGTGACCTGACGGACGCACCCTAGAAGTTTCAGAGCCCTCGGGCTACGTTTTGTGGAGTTACGGCCAGTTTAATGAGAGGCTAAATACAGGCTTAATTTCCTGTGAAAACATGCCCGCGGAAAATCGCGATTTTCTGAAAATCAGACCCCGAACCCGATTCTGAGATAACCCACTGGGGACGCTCCTAGTGACCTGACGGACGCACCCAAGAAGTTTCAGAGCCCTCGGGGTACGTTTTGTGGAGTTATGGCCAGTTTAATGAGAGGCTAAATACAGGCTTAATTTCCTATGAAAACATGCCCGCGGAAAATCGCGATTTTCCGAAAAAAGGACCCCGAACCCGATTATGAGATAACCCACTGGGGACGCTCCTAGTGACCTGACGGACGCACCCAAGAAGTTTCAGAGCCCTCGGGCTACGTTTTGTGGAGTTACGGCCAGTTTAATGAGAGGCTTAATACAGGCTTAATTTCCTACGAAAACATGCCCGCGGAAAATCGCGATTTTTCGAAAAAAGGACCCCGAACCCCATTCTGAGATAACCCACTGGGGACGCTCCTAGTGACCTGACGGACGCACCCTAGAAGTTTCAGAGCCCTCGGGCTACGTTTTGTGGAGTTACGGCCAGTTTAATGAGAGGCTAAATACAGGCTTAATTTCCTATGAAAACATGCCCGCGGAAAATTGCGATTTTCCGAAAAAAGGACCCCGAACCCGATTCTGAGATAACCCACTGGGGACGCTCCTAGTGACCTGACGGACGCACCCAAGAAGTTTCAGAGCCCTCGGGCTACGTTTTGTGGAGTTACGGCCAGTTTAATGAGAGGCTAAATACAGGCTTAATTTCCTATTAAAACATGCCTGCGGAAAATCGCGATTTTCCGAAAAAAGGACCCCGAACCCGATTCTGAGATAACCCACTGGGGACGCTCCTAGTGACCTGACGGACGCACCCAAGAAGTTTCAGAGCCCTCGGGCTACGTTTTGTGGAGTTACGGCCAGTTTAATGAGAGGCTTAATACAGGCTTAATTTCCTACGAAAACATGCCCGCGGAAAATCGCGATTTTTCAAAAAAAAGGACCCCGAACCCGATTCTGAGATAACCCACTGGGGACGCTCCTAGTGACCTGACGGACGCACCCTAGAAGTTTCAGAGCCCTCGGGCTACGTTTTGTGGAGTTACAGCCAGTTTAATGAGAGGCTAAATACAGGCTTAATTTCCTATTAAAACATGCCCGCGGAAAATCGCGATTTTCCGAAAAAAGGACCCCGAACCCGATTCTGAGATAACCCACTGGGGACGCTCCTAGTGACCTGACGGACGCACCCTAGAAGTTTCAGAGCCCTCGGGCTACGTTTTGTGGAGTTACGGCCAGTTTAATGAGAGGCTTAATACAGGCTTAATTTCCTACGAAAACATGCCCGCGGAAAATCGCGATTTTTCAAAAAAAAGGACCCCGAACCCGATTCTGAGATAACCCACTGGGGACGCTCCTAGTGACCTGACGGACGCACCCTAGAAGTTTCAGAGCCCTCGGGCTACGTTTTGTGGAGTTACAGCCAGTTTAATGAGAGGCTAAATACAGGCTTAATTTCCTACGAAAACATGCCCGCGGAAAATCGCGATTTTCCGAAAAAAGGACCCCGAACCCGATTCTGAGATAACCCACTGGGGACGCTCCTAGTGACCTGACGGACGCACCCTAGAAGTTTCAGAGCCCTCGGGCTACGTTTTGTGGAGTTACGGCCAGTTTAATGAGAGGCTAAATACAGGCTTAATTTCCTACGAAAACATGCCCGCGGAAAATCGCGATTTTTCGAAAAAAGGACCCCGAACCCGATTCTGAGATAACCCACTGGGGACGCTCCTAGTGACCTGACGGACGCACCCTAGAAGTTTCAGAGCCCTCGGGCTACGTTTTGTGGAGTTACAGCCAGTTTAATGAGAGGCTAAATACAGGCTTAATTTCCTATGAAAACATGCCCGCGGAAAATCGCGATTTCCCGAAAAAAGGACCCCGAACCCGATTCTGAGATAACCCACTGGGGACGCTCCTAGTGACCTGACGGACGCACCCAAGAAGTTTCAGAGCCCTCGGGCTACGTTTTGTGGAGTTACGGCCAGTTTAATGAGAGGCTAAATACAGGCTTAATTTCCTATTAAAACATGCCCGCGGAAAATCGCGATTTTCCGAAAAAAGGACCCCAAACCCGATTCTGAGATAACCCACTGGGGACGCTCCTAGTGACCTGACGGACGCACCCAAGAAGTTTCAGAGCCCTCGGGCTACGTTTTGTGGAGTTACGGCCAGTTTAATGAGAGGCTTAATACAGGCTTAATTTCCTACGAAAACATGCCCGCGGAAAATCGCGATTTTTCGAAAAAAGGACCCCGAACCCGATTCTGAGATAACCCACTGGGGACGCTCCTAGTGACCTGACGGACGCACCCTAGAAGTTTCAGAGCCCTCGGGCTACGTTTTGTGGAGTTACAGCCAGTTTAATGAGAGGCTAAATACAGGCTTAATTTCCTATTAAAACATGCCCGCGGAAAATCGCGATTTTCCGAAAAAAGGACCCCGAACCCGATTCTGAGATAACCCACTGGGGACGCTCCTAGTGACCTGACGGACGCACCCTAGAAGTTTCAGAGCCCTCGGGCTACGTTTTGTGGAGTTACGGCCAGTTTAATGAGAGGCTAAATACAGGCTTAATTTCCTACGAAAACATGCCCGCGGAAAATCGCGATTTTCCGAAAAAAGGACCCCAAACCCGATTCTGAGATAACCCACTGGGGACGCTCCTAGTGACCTGACGGACGCACCCTAGAAGTTTCAGAGCCCTCGGGCTACGTTTTGTGGAGTTACGGCCAGTTTAATGAGAGGCTAAATACAGGCTTAATTTCCTACGAAAACATGCCCGCGGAAAATCGCGATTTTCCGAAAAAAGGACCCCGAACCCGATTCTGAGATAACCCACTGGGGACGCTCCTAGTGACCTGACGGACGCACCCTAGAAGTTTCAGAGCCCTCGGGCTACGTTTTGTGGAGTTACGGCCAGTTTAATGAGAGGCTAAATACAGGCTTAATTTCCTACGAAAACATGCCCGCGGAAAATCGCGATTTTTCGAAAAAAGGACCCCGAACCCGATTCTGAGATAACCCACTGGGGACGCTCCTAGTGACCTGACGGACGCACCCTAGAAGTTTCAGAGCCCTCGGGCTACGTTTTGTGGAGTTACAGCCAGTTTAATGAGAGGCTAAATACAGGCTTAATTTCCTATTAAAACATGCCCGCGGAAAATCGCGATTTTCCGAAAAAAGGACCCCAAACCCGATTCTGAGATAACCCACTGGGGACGCTCCTAGTGACCTGACGGACGCACCCTAGAAGTTTCAGAGCCCTCGGGCTACGTTTTGTGGAGTTACGGCCAGTTTAATGAGAGGCTAAATACAGGCTTAATTTCCTACGAAAACATGCCCGCGGAAAATCGCGATTTTCCGAAAAAAGGACCCCAAACCCGATTCTGAGATAACCCACTGGGGACGCTCCTAGTGACCTGACGGACGCACCCTAGAAGTTTCAGAGCCCTCGGGCTACGTTTTGTGGAGTTACGGCCAGTTTAATGAGAGGCTAAATACAGGCTTAATTTCCTATTAAAACATGCCCGCGGAAAATCGCGATTTTCCGAAAAAAGGACCCCGAACCCGATTCTGAGATAACCCACTGGGGACGCTCCTAGTGACCTGACGGACGCACCCTAGAAGTTTCAGAGCCCTCGGGCTACGTTTTGTGGAGTTACGGCCAGTTTAATGAGAGGCTAAATACAGGCTTAATTTCCTATTAAAACATGCCCGCGGAAAATCGCGATTTTCCGAAAAAAGGACCCCGAACCCGATTTTGAGATAACCCACTGGGGACGCTCCTAGTGACCTGACGGACGCACCCAAGAAGTTTCAGAGCCCTCGGGCTACGTTTTGTGGAGTTACGGCCAGTTTAATGAGAGGCTAAATACAGGCTTAATTTCCTAGGAAAACATGCCCGCGGAAAATCGCGATTTTCCGAAAAAAGGACCCCGAACCCGATTCTGAGATAACCCACTGGGGACGCTCCTAGTGACCTGACGGACGCACCCTAGAAGTTTCAGAGCCCTCGGGCTACGTTTTGTGGAGTTACAGCCAGTTTAATGAGAGGCTAAATACAGGCTTAATTTCCTATTAAAACATGCCCGCGGAAAATCGCGATTTTCCGAAAAAAGGACCCCGAACCCGATTCTGAGATAACCCACTGGGGACGCTCCTAGTGACCTGACGGACGCACCCTAGAAGTTTCAGAGCCCTCGGGCTACGTTTTGTGGAGTTACGGCCAGTTTAATGAGAGGCTAAATACAGGCTTAATTTCCTACGAAAACATGCCCGCGGAAAATCGCGATTTTTCGAAAAAAGGACCCCGAACCCGATTCTGAGATAACCCACTGGGGACGCTCCTAGTGACCTGACGGACGCACCCTAGAAGTTTCAGAGCCCTCGGGCTACGTTTTGTGGAGTTACAGCCAGTTTAATGAGAGGCTAAATACAGGCTTAATTTCCTATGAAAACATGCCCGCGGAAAATCGCGATTTTCCGAAAAAAGGACCCCGAACCCGATTCTGAGATAACCCACTGGGGACGCTCCTAGTGACCTGACGGACGCACCCAAGAAGTTTCAGAGCCCTCGGGCTACGTTTTGTGGAGTTACGGCCAGTTTAATGAGAGGCTAAATACAGGCTTAATTTCCTATTAAAACATGCCCGCGGAAAATCGCGATTTTCCGAAAAAAGGACCCCGAACCCGATTTTGAGATAACCCACTGGGGACGCTCCTAGTGACCTGACGGACGCACCCAAGAAGTTTCAGAGCCCTCGGGCAACGTTTTGTGGAGTTACGGCCAGTTTAATGAGAGGCTTAATACAGGCTTAATTTCCTACGAAAACATGCCCGCGGAAAATCGCGATTTTTCGAAAAAAGGACCCCGAACCCGATTCTGAGATAACCCACTGGGGACGCTCCTAGTGACCTGACGGACGCACCCTAGAAGTTTCAGAGCCCTCGGGCTACGTTTTGTGGAGTTACAGCCAGTTTAATGAGAGGCTAAATACAGGCTTAATTTCCTATTAAAACATGCCCGCGGAAAATCGCGATTTTCCGAAAAAAGGACCCCGAACCCAATTCTGAGATAACCCACTGGGGACGCTCCTAGTGACCTGACGGACGCACCCTAGAAGTTTCAGAGCCCTCGGGCTACGTTTTGTGGAGTTACGGCCAGTTTAATGAGAGGCTAAATACAGGCTTAATTTCCTACGAAAACATGCCCGCAGAAAATCGCGATTTTCCGAAAAAAGGACCCCGAACCCGATTCTGAGATAACCCACTGGGGACGCTCCTAGTGACCTGACGGACGCACCCAAGAAGTTTCAGAGCCCTCGGGCTACGTTTTGTGGAGTTACGGCCAGTTTAATGAGAGGCTAAATACAGGCTTAATTTCCTATTAAAACATGCCCGCGGAAAATCGCGATTTTCCGAAAAAAGGACCCCGAACCCGATTCTGAGATAACCCACTGGGGACGCTCCTAGTGACCTGACGGACGCACCCAAGAAGTTTCAGAGCCCTCGGGCTACGTTTTGTGGAGTTACAGCCAGTTTAATGAGAGGCGAAATACAGGCTTAATTTCCTATTAAAACATGCCCGCGGAAAATCGCGATTTTCCGAAAAAAGGACCCCGAACCCGATTTTGAGATAACCCACTGGGGACGCTCCTAGTGACCTGACGGACGCACCCTAGAAGTTTCAGAGCCCTCGGGCTACGTTTTGTGGAGTTACGGCCAGTTTAATGAGAGGCTAAATACAGGCTTAATTCTCTACGAAAACATGCCCGCGGAAAATCGCGATTTTCCGAAAAAAGGACCCCAAACCCGATTCTGAGATAACCCACTGGGGACGCTCCTAGTGACCTGACGGACGCACCCAAGAAGTTTCAGAGCCCTCGGGCTACGTTTTGTGGAGTTACGGCCAGTTTAATGAGAGGCTAAATACAGGCTTAATTTCCTATGAAAACATGCCCGCGGAAAATCGCGATTTTCCGAAAAAAGGACCCCAAACCCGATTCTGAGATAACCCACTGGGGACGCTCCTAGTGACCTGACGGACGCACCCAAGAAGTTTCAGAGCCCTCGGGCTGCGTTTTGTGGAGTTACGGCCAGTTTAATGAGAGGCTTAATACAGGCTTAATTTCCTACGAAAACATGCCCGCGGAAAATCGCGATTTTTCGAAAAAAGGACCCCGAACCCGATTCTGAGATAACCCACTGGGGACGCTCCTAGTGACCTGACGGACGCACCCTAGAAGTTTCAGAGCCCTCGGGCTACGTTTTGTGGAGTTACGGCCAGTTTAATGAGAGGCTAAATACAGGCTTAATTTCCTATTAAAACATGCCCGCGGAAAATCGCGATTTTCTGAAAAAAGGACCCCAAACCCGATTCTGAGATAACCCACTGGGGACGCTCCTAGTGACCTGACGGACGCACCCAAGAAGTTTCAGAGCCCTCGGGCTACGTTTTGTGGAGTTACGGCCAGTTTAATGAGAGGCTAAATACAGGCTTAATTGCCTATGAAAACATGCCCGCGGAAAATCGCGATTTTCCGAAAAAAGGACCCCGAACCCGATTATGAGATAACCCACTGGGGACGCTCCTAGTGACCTGACGGACGCACCCTAGAAGTTTCAGAGCCCTCGGGCTACATTTTGTGGAGTTAGGGCCAGTTTAATGAGAGGCTTAATACAGGCTTAATTTCCTAAGAAAACATGCCCGCGGAAAATCGCGATTTTCCGAAAAAAGGACCCCGAACCCGATTCTGAGATAACCCACTGGGGACGCTCCTAGTGACCTGACGGACGCACCCTAGAAGTTTCAGAGCCCTCGGGCTACGTTTTGTGGAGTTACGGCCAGTTTAATGAGAGGCTAAGTACAGGCTTAATTTCCTACGAAAACATGCCCGCGGAAAATCGCGATTTTCCGAAAAAAGGACCCCGAACCCGATTCTGAGATAACCCACTGGGGACGCTCCTAGTGACCTGACGGACGCACCCTAGAAGTTTCAGAGCCCTCGGGCTACGTTTTGTGGAGTTACGGCCAGTTTAATGAGAGGCTAAATACAGGCTTAATTTCCTATGAAAACATGCCCGCGGAAAATCGCGATTTTCCGAAAAAAGGACCCCGAACCCGATTATGAGATAACCCACTGGGGACGCTCCTAGTGACCTGACGGACGCACCCAAGAAGTTTCAGAGCCCTCGGGCTACGTTTTGTGGAGTTACGGCCAGTTTAATGAGAGGCTAAATACAGGCTTAATTTCCTATTAAAACATGCCCGCGGAAAATCGCGATTTTCCGAAAAAAGGACCCCGAACCCGATTCTGAGATAACCCACTGGGGACGCTCCTAGTGACCTGACGGACGCACCCTAGAAGTTTCAGAGCCCTCGGGCTACGTTTTGTGGAGTTACGGCCAGTTTAATGAGAGGCTAAATACAGGCTTAATTTCCTACGAAAACATGCCCGCGGAAAATCGCGATTTCTCGAAAAAAGGACCCCGAACCCGATTCTGAGATAACCCACTGGGGACGCTCCTAGTGACCTGACGGACGCACCCTAGAAGTTTCAGAGCCCTCGGGCTACGTTTTGTGGAGTTACAGCCAGTTTAATGAGAGGCTAAATACAGGCTTAATTTCCTATGAAAACATGCCCGCGGAAAATCGCGATTTTCCGAAAAAAGGACCCCGAACCCGATTCTGAGATAACCCACTGGGGACGCTCCTAGTGACCTGACGGACGCACCCAAGAAGTTTCAGAGCCCTCGGGCTACGTTTTGTGGAGTTACAGCCAGTTTAATGAGAGGCGAAATACAGGCTTAATTTCCTATTAAAACATGCCCGCGGAAAATCGCGATTTTCCGAAAAAAGGACCCCGAACCCGATTCTGAGATAACCCACTGGGGACGCTCCTAGTGACCTGACGGACGCACCCTAGAAGTTTCAGAGCCCTCGGGCTACGTTTTGTGGAGTTACGGCCAGTTTAATGAGAGGCTAAATACAGGCTTAATTTCCTATGAAAACATGCCCGCGGAAAATCGCGATTTTCCGAAAAAAGGACCCCGAACCCGATTATGAGATAACCCACTGGGGACGCTCCTAGTGACCTGACGGACGCACCCAAGAAGTTTCAGAGCCCTCGGGCTACGTTTTGTGGAGTTACGGCCAGTTTAATGAGAGGCTAAATACAGGCTTAATTTCCTATTAAAACATGCCCGCGGAAAATCGCGATTTTCCGAAAAAAGGACCCCGAACCCGATTCTGAGATAACCCACTGGGGACGCTCCTAGTGACCTGACGGACGCACCCAAGAAGTTTCAGAGCCCTCGGGCTACGTTTTGTGGAGTTACGGCCAGTTTAATGAGAGGCTTAATACAGGCTTAATTTCCTATTAAAACATGCCCGCGGAAAATCGCGATTTTCCGAAAAAAGGACCCCGAACCCGATTCTGAGATAACCCACTGGGGACGCTCCTAGTGACCTGACGGACGCACCCAAGAAGTTTCAGAGCCCTCGGGCTACGTTTTGTGGAGTTACGGCCAGTTTAATGAGAGGCTTAATACAGGCTTAATTTCCTACGAAAACATGCCCGCGGAAAATCGCGATTTTTCGAAAAAAGGACCCCGAACCCGATTCTGAGATAACCCACTGGGGACGCTCCTAGTGACCTGACGGACGCACCCTAGAAGTTTCAGAGCCCTCGGGCTACGTTTTGTGGAGTTACAGCCAGTTTAATGAGAGGCTAAATACAGGCTTAATTTCCTATTAAAACATGCCCGCGGAAAATCGCGATTTTCCGAAAAAAGGACCCCGAACCTGATTCTGAGATAACCCACTGGGGACGCTCCTAGTGACCTGACGGACGCACCCTAGAAGTTTCAGAGCCCTCGGGCTACGTTTTGTGGAGTTACGGCCAGTTTAATGAGAGGCTAAATACAGGCTTAATTTCCTACGAAAACATGCCCGCGGAAAATCGCGATTTTCCGAAAAAAGGACCCCAAACCCGATTCTGAGATAACCCACTGGGGACGCTCCTAGTGACCTGACGGACGCACCCAAGAAGTTTCAGAGCCCTCGGGCTACGTTTTGTGGAGTTACGGCCAGTTTAATGAGAGGCTAAATACAGGCTTAATTTCCTACAAAAACATGCCCGCGGAAAATCGCGATATTCCGAAAAAAGGACCCCGAACCTGATTCTGAGATAACCCACTTGGGACGCTCCTAGTGACCTGACGGACGCACCCAAGAAGTTTCAGAGCCCTCGGGCTACGTTTTGTGGAGTTACGGCCAGTTTAATGAGAGGCTAAATACAGGCTTAATTTCCTATTAAAACATGCCCGCGGAAAATCGCGATTTTCCGAAAAAAGGACCCCGAACCCGATTCTGAGATAACCCACTGGGGACGCTCCTAGTGACCTGACGGACGCACCCTAGAAGTTTCAGAGCCCTCGGGCTACGTTTTGTGGAGTTACGGCCAGTTTAATGAGAGGCTAAATACAGGCTTAATTTCCTATTAAAACATGCCCGCGGAAAATCGCGATTTTCCGAAAAAAGGACCCCGAACCCGATTCTGAGATAACCCACTGGGGACGCTCCTAGTGACCTGACGGACGCACCCTAGAAGTTTCAGAGCCCTCGGGCTACGTTTTGTGGAGTTACGGCCAGTTTAATGAGAGGCTAAATACAGGCTTAATTTCCTACGAAAACATGCCCGCGGAAAATCGCGATTTTCCGAAAAAAGGACCCCAAACCCGATTCTGAGATAACCCACTGGGGACGCTCCTAGTGACCTGACGGACGCACCCAAGAAGTTTCAGAGCCCTCGGGCTACGTTTTGTGGAGTTACGGCCAGTTTAATGAGAGGCTAAATACAGGCTTAATTTCCTACAAAAACATGCCCGCGGAAAATCGCGATATTCCGAAAAAAGGACCCCGAACCTGATTCTGAGATAACCCACTTGGGACGCTCCTAGTGACCTGACGGACGCACCCAAGAAGTTTCAGAGCCCTCGGGCTACGTTTTGTGGAGTTACGGCCAGTTTAATGAGAGGCTAAATACAGGCTTAATTTCCTATTAAAACATGCCCGCGGAAAATCGCGATTTTCCGAAAAAAGGACCCCGAACCCGATTCTGAGATAACCCACTGGGGACGCTCCTAGTGACCTGACGGACGCACCCTAGAAGTTTCAGAGCCCTCGGGCTACGTTTTGTGGAGTTACGGCCAGTTTAATGAGAGGCTAAATACAGGCTTAATTTCCTATTAAAACATGCCCGCTGAAAATCGCGATTTTCCGAAAAAAGGACCCCGAACCCGATTTTGAGATAACCCACTGGGGACGCTCCTAGTGACCTGACGGACGCACCCTAGAAGTTTCAGAGCCCTCGGGCTACGTTTTGTGGAGTTACGGCCAGTTTAATGAGAGGCTAAATACAGGCTTAATTCTCTACGAAAATATGCCCACGGAAAATCGCGATTTTCCGAAAAAAGGACCCCAAACCCGATTCTGAGTTAACCCACTGGGGACGCTCCTAGTGACCTGACGGACGCACCCAAGAAGTTTCAGAGCCCTCGGGCTACGTTTTGTGGAGTTACGGCCAGTTTAATGAGAGGCTAAATACAGGCTTAATTTCCTATTAAAACATGCCCGCGGAAAATCGCGATTTTCCGAAAAAAGGACCCCAAACCCGATTCTGAGATAACCCACTGGGGACGCTCCTAGTGACCTGACGGACGCACCCAAGAAGTTTCAGAGCCCTCGGGCTACGTTTTGTGGAGTTACGGCCAGTTTAATGAGAGGCTTAATACAGGCTTATTTTCCTACGAAAACATGCCCGCGGAAAATCGCGATTTTTCGAAAAAAGGACCCCGAACCCGATTCTGAGATAACCCACTGGGGACGCTCCTAGTGACCTGACGGACGCACCCTAGAAGTTTCAGAGCCCTCGGGCTACGTTTTGTGGAGTTACAGCCAGTTTAATGAGAGGCTAAATACAGGCTTAATTTCCTATTAAAACATGCCCGCGGAAAATCGCGATTTTCCGAAAAAAGGACCCCGAACCCGATTCTGAGATAACCCACTGGGGACGCTCCTAGTGACCTGACGGACGCACCCTAGAAGTTTCAGAGCCCTCGGGCTACGTTTTGTGGAGTCACGGCCAGTTTAATGAGAGGCTAAATACAGGCTTAATTTCCTATTAAAACATGCCCGCGGAAAATCGCGATTTTAAGAAAAAAGGACCCCAAACCCGATTCTGAGATAACCCACTGGGGACGCTCCTAGTGACCTGACGGACGCACCCAAGAAGTTTCAGAGCCCTCGGGCTACGTTTTGTGGAGTTACGGCCAGTTTAATGAGAGGCTAAATACAGGCTTAATTGCCTATGAAAACATGGCCGCGGAAAATCGCGATTTTTCGAAAAAAGGACCCCGAACCCCATTCTGAGATAACCCACTGGGGACGCTCCTAGTGACCTGACGGACGCACCCTAGAAGTTTCAGAGCCCTCGGGCTACGTTTTGTGGAGTTACAGCCAGTTTAATGAGAGGCTAAATACAGGCTTAATTTCCTATGAAAACATGCCCGCGGAAAATTGCGATTTTCCGAAAAAAGGACCCCGAACCCGATTCTGAGATAACCCACTGGGGACGCTCCTAGTGACCTGACGGACGCACCCAAGAAGTTTCAGAGCCCTCGGGCTACGTTTTGTGGAGTTACGGCCAGTTTAATGAGAGGCTAAATACAGGCTTAATTTCCTATTAAAACATGCCTGCGGAAAATCGCGATTTTCCGAAAAAAGGACCCCGAACCCGATTCTGAGATAACCCACTGGGGACGCTCCTAGTGACCTGACGGACGCACCCAAGAAGTTTCAGAGCCCTCGGGCTACGTTTTGTGGATTTACGGCCAGTTTAATGAGAGGCTTAATACAGGCTTAATTTCCTACGAAAACATGCCCGCGGAAAATCGCGATTTTTCAAAAAAAAGGACCCCGAACCCGATTCTGAGATAACCCACTGGGGACGCTCCTAGTGACCTGACGGACGCACCCTAGAAGTTTCAGAGCCCTCGGGCTACGTTTTGTGGAGTTACAGCCAGTTTAATGAGAGGCTAAATACAGGCTTAATTTCCTATTAAAACATGCCCGCGGAAAATCGCGATTTTCCGAAAAAAGGACCCCGAACCCGATTCTGAGATAACCCACTGGGGACGCTCCTAGTGACCTGACGGACGCACCCTAGAAGTTTCAGAGCCCTCGGGCTACGTTTTGTGGAGTTACAGCCAGTTTAATGAGAGGCTAAATACAGGCTTAATTTCCTATGAAAACATGCCCGCGGAAAATCGCGATTTTCCGAAAAAAGGACCCCGAACCCGATTCTGAGATAACCCACTGGGGACGCTCCTAGTGACCTGACGGACGCACCCAAGAAGTTTCAGAGCCCTCGGGCTACGTTTTGTGGAGTTACAGCCAGTTTAATGAGAGGCGAAATACAGGCTTAATTTCCTATTAAAACATGCCCGCGGAAAATCGCGATTTTCCGAAAAAAGGACCCCGAACCCGATTCTGAGATAACCCACTGGGGACGCTCCTAGTGACCTGACGGACGCACCCTAGAAGTTTCAGAGCCCTCGGGCTACGTTTTGTGGAGTTACGGCCAGTTTAATGAGAGGCTAAATACAGGCTTAATTTCCTATGAAAACATGCCCGCGGAAAATCGCGATTTTCCGAAAAAAGGACCCCGAACCCGATTATGAGATAACCCACTGGGGACGCTCCTAGTGACCTGACGGACGCACCCAAGAAGTTTCAGAGCCCTCGGGCTACGTTTTGTGGAGTTACGGCCAGTTTAATGAGAGGCTAAATACAGGCTTAATTTCCTATTAAAACATGCCCGCGGAAAATCGCGATTTTCCGAAAAAAGGACCCCGAACCCGATTCTGAGATAACCCACTGGGGACGCTCCTAGTGACCTGACGGACGCACCCAAGAAGTTTCAGAGCCCTCGGGCTACGTTTTGTGGAGTTACGGCCAGTTTAATGAGAGGCTTAATACAGGCTTAATTTCCTATTAAAACATGCCCGCGGAAAATCGCGATTTTCCGAAAAAAGGACCCCGAACCCGATTCTGAGATAACCCACTGGGGACGCTCCTAGTGACCTGACGGACGCACCCAAGAAGTTTCAGAGCCCTCGGGCTACGTTTTGTGGAGTTACGGCCAGTTTAATGAGAGGCTTAATACAGGCTTAATTTCCTACGAAAACATGCCCGCGGAAAATCGCGATTTTTCGAAAAAAGGACCCCGAACCCGATTCTGAGATAACCCACTGGGGACGCTCCTAGTGACCTGACGGACGCACCCTAGAAGTTTCAGAGCCCTCGGGCTACGTTTTGTGGAGTTACAGCCAGTTTAATGAGAGGCTAAATACAGGCTTAATTTCCTATTAAAACATGCCCGCGGAAAATCGCGATTTTCCGAAAAAAGGACCCCGAACCTGATTCTGAGATAACCCACTGGGGACGCTCCTAGTGACCTGACGGACGCACCCTAGAAGTTTCAGAGCCCTCGGGCTACGTTTTGTGGAGTTACGGCCAGTTTAATGAGAGGCTAAATACAGGCTTAATTTCCTACGAAAACATGCCCGCGGAAAATCGCGATTTTCCGAAAAAAGGACCCCAAACCCGATTCTGAGATAACCCACTGGGGACGCTCCTAGTGACCTGACGGACGCACCCAAGAAGTTTCAGAGCCCTCGGGCTACGTTTTGTGGAGTTACGGCCAGTTTAATGAGAGGCTAAATACAGGCTTAATTTCCTACAAAAACATGCCCGCGGAAAATCGCGATATTCCGAAAAAAGGACCCCGAACCTGATTCTGAGATAACCCACTTGGGACGCTCCTAGTGACCTGACGGACGCACCCAAGAAGTTTCAGAGCCCTCGGGCTACGTTTTGTGGAGTTACGGCCAGTTTAATGAGAGGCTAAATACAGGCTTAATTTCCTATTAAAACATGCCCGCGGAAAATCGCGATTTTCCGAAAAAAGGACCCCGAACCCGATTCTGAGATAACCCACTGGGGACGCTCCTAGTGACCTGACGGACGCACCCTAGAAGTTTCAGAGCCCTCGGGCTACGTTTTGTGGAGTTACGGCCAGTTTAATGAGAGGCTAAATACAGGCTTAATTTCCTATTAAAACATGCCCGCTGAAAATCGCGATTTTCCGAAAAAAGGACCCCGAACCCGATTTTGAGATAACCCACTGGGGACGCTCCTAGTGACCTGACGGACGCACCCTAGAAGTTTCAGAGCCCTCGGGCTACGTTTTGTGGAGTTACGGCCAGTTTAATGAGAGGCTAAATACAGGCTTAATTCTCTACGAAAATATGCCCACGGAAAATCGCGATTTTCCGAAAAAAGGACCCCAAACCCGATTCTGAGTTAACCCACTGGGGACGCTCCTAGTGACCTGACGGACGCACCCAAGAAGTTTCAGAGCCCTCGGGCTACGTTTTGTGGAGTTACGGCCAGTTTAATGAGAGGCTAAATACAGGCTTAATTTCCTATTAAAACATGCCCGCGGAAAATCGCGATTTTCCGAAAAAAGGACCCCAAACCCGATTCTGAGATAACCCACTGGGGACGCTCCTAGTGACCTGACGGACGCACCCAAGAAGTTTCAGAGCCCTCGGGCTACGTTTTGTGGAGTTACGGCCAGTTTAATGAGAGGCTTAATACAGGCTTATTTTCCTACGAAAACATGCCCGCGGAAAATCGCGATTTTTCGAAAAAAGGACCCCGAACCCGATTCTGAGATAACCCACTGGGGACGCTCCTAGTGACCTGACGGACGCACCCTAGAAGTTTCAGAGCCCTCGGGCTACGTTTTGTGGAGTTACAGCCAGTTTAATGAGAGGCTAAATACAGGCTTAATTTCCTATTAAAACATGCCCGCGGAAAATCGCGATTTTCCGAAAAAAGGACCCCGAACCCGATTCTGAGATAACCCACTGGGGACGCTCCTAGTGACCTGACGGACGCACCCTAGAAGTTTCAGAGCCCTCGGGCTACGTTTTGTGGAGTCACGGCCAGTTTAATGAGAGGCTAAATACAGGCTTAATTTCCTATTAAAACATGCCCGCGGAAAATCGCGATTTTAAGAAAAAAGGACCCCAAACCCGATTCTGAGATAACCCACTGGGGACGCTCCTAGTGACCTGACGGACGCACCCAAGAAGTTTCAGAGCCCTCGGGCTACGTTTTGTGGAGTTACGGCCAGTTTAATGAGAGGCTAAATACAGGCTTAATTGCCTATGAAAACATGGCCGCGGAAAATCGCGATTTTTCGAAAAAAGGACCCCGAACCCCATTCTGAGATAACCCACTGGGGACGCTCCTAGTGACCTGACGGACGCACCCTAGAAGTTTCAGAGCCCTCGGGCTACGTTTTGTGGAGTTACAGCCAGTTTAATGAGAGGCTAAATACAGGCTTAATTTCCTATGAAAACATGCCCGCGGAAAATTGCGATTTTCCGAAAAAAGGACCCCGAACCCGATTCTGAGATAACCCACTGGGGACGCTCCTAGTGACCTGACGGACGCACCCAAGAAGTTTCAGAGCCCTCGGGCTACGTTTTGTGGAGTTACGGCCAGTTTAATGAGAGGCTAAATACAGGCTTAATTTCCTATTAAAACATGCCTGCGGAAAATCGCGATTTTCCGAAAAAAGGACCCCGAACCCGATTCTGAGATAACCCACTGGGGACGCTCCTAGTGACCTGACGGACGCACCCAAGAAGTTTCAGAGCCCTCGGGCTACGTTTTGTGGATTTACGGCCAGTTTAATGAGAGGCTTAATACAGGCTTAATTTCCTACGAAAACATGCCCGCGGAAAATCGCGATTTTTCAAAAAAAAGGACCCCGAACCCGATTCTGAGATAACCCACTGGGGACGCTCCTAGTGACCTGACGGACGCACCCTAGAAGTTTCAGAGCCCTCGGGCTACGTTTTGTGGAGTTACAGCCAGTTTAATGAGAGGCTAAATACAGGCTTAATTTCCTATTAAAACATGCCCGCGGAAAATCGCGATTTTCCGAAAAAAGGACCCCGAACCCGATTCTGAGATAACCCACTGGGGACGCTCCTAGTGACCTGACGGACGCACCCTAGAAGTTTCAGAGCCCTCGGGCTACGTTTTGTGGAGTTACGGCCAGTTTAATGAGAGGCTTAATACAGGCTTAATTTCCTACGAAAACATGCCCGCGGAAAATCGCGATTTTTCAAAAAAAAGGACCCCGAACCCGATTCTGAGATAACCCACTGGGGACGCTCCTAGTGACCTGACGGACGCACCCTAGAAGTTTCAGAGCCCTCGGGCTACGTTTTGTGGAGTTACAGCCAGTTTAATGAGAGGCTAAATACAGGCTTAATTTCCTATTAAAACATGCCCGCGGAAAATCGCGATTTTCCGAAAAAAGGACCCCGAACCCGATTCTGAGATAACCCACTGGGGACGCTCCTAGTGACCTGACGGACGCACCCTAGAAGTTTCAGAGCCCTCGGGCTACGTTTTGTGGAGTTACGGCCAGTTTAATGAGAGGCTAAATACAGGCTTAATTTCCTACGAAAACATGCCCGCGGAAAATCGCGATTTTTCGAAAAAAGGACCCCGAACCCGATTCTGAGATAACCCACTGGGGACGCTCCTAGTGACCTGACGGACGCACCCTAGAAGTTTCAGAGCCCTCGGGCTACGTTTTGTGGAGTTACAGCCAGTTTAATGAGAGGCTAAATACAGGCTTAATTTCCTATGAAAACATGCCCGCGGAAAATCGCGATTTCCCGAAAAAAGGACCCCGAACCCGATTCTGAGATAACCCACTGGGGACGCTCCTAGTGACCTGACGGACGCACCCAAGAAGTTTCAGAGCCCTCGGGCTACGTTTTGTGGAGTTACGGCCAGTTTAATGAGAGGCTAAATACAGGCTTAATTTCCTATTAAAACATGCCCGCGGAAAATCGCGATTTTCCGAAAAAAGGACCCCAAACCCGATTCTGAGATAACCCACTGGGGACGCTCCTAGTGACCTGACGGACGCACCCAAGAAGTTTCAGAGCCCTCGGGCTACGTTTTGTGGAGTTACGGCCAGTTTAATGAGAGGCTTAATACAGGCTTAATTTCCTACGAAAACATGCCCGCGGAAAATCGCGATTTTTCGAAAAAAAGACCCCGAACCCGATTCTGAGATAACCCACTGGGGACGCTCCTAGTGACCTGACGGACGCACCCTAGAAGTTTCAGAGCCCTCGGGCTACGTTTTGTGGAGTTACAGCCAGTTTAATGAGAGGCTAAATACAGGCTTAATTTCCTATTAAAACATGCCCGCGGAGAATCGCGATTTTCCGAAAAAAGGACCCCGAACCCGATTCTGAGATAACCCACTGGGGACGCTCCTAGTGACCTGACGGACGCACCCTAGAAGTTTCAGAGCCCTCGGGCTACGTTTTGTGGAGTTACGGCCAGTTTAATGAGAGGCTAAATACAGGCTTAATTTCCTACGAAAACATGCCCGCGGAAAATCGCGATTTTCCGAAAAAAGGACCCCAAACCCGATTCTGAGATAACCCACTGGGGACGCTCCTAGTGACCTGACGGACGCACCCTAGAAGTTTCAGAGCCCTCGGGCTACGTTTTGTGGAGTTACGGCCAGTTTAATGAGAGGCTAAATACAGGCTTAATTTCCTATTAAAACATGCCCGCGGAAAATCGCGATTTTCCGAAAAAAGGACCCCGAACCCGATTCTGAGATAACCCACTGGGGACGCTCCTAGTGACCTGACGGACGCACCCTAGAAGTTTCAGAGCCCTCGGGCTACGTTTTGTGGAGTTACGGCCAGTTTAATGAGAGGCTAAATACAGGCTTAATTTCCTATTAAAACATGCCCGCGGAAAATCGCGATTTTCCGAAAAAAGGACCCCGAACCCGATTTTGAGATAACCCACTGGGGACGCTCCTAGTGACCTGACGGACGCACCCAAGAAGTTTCAGAGCCCTCGGGCTACGTTTTGTGGAGTTACGGCCAGTTTAATGAGAGGCTAAATACAGGCTTAATTTCCTAGGAAAACATGCCCGCGGAAAATCGCGATTTTCCGAAAAAAGGACCCCGAACCCGATTCTGAGATAACCCACTGGGGACGCTCCTAGTGACCTGACGGACGCACCCTAGAAGTTTCAGAGCCCTCGGGCTACGTTTTGTGGAGTTACAGCCAGTTTAATGAGAGGCTAAATACAGGCTTAATTTCCTATTAAAACATGCCCGCGGAAAATCGCGATTTTCCGAAAAAAGGACCCCGAACCCGATTCTGAGATAACCCACTGGGGACGCTCCTAGTGACCTGACGGACGCACCCTAGAAGTTTCAGAGCCCTCGGGCTACGTTTTGTGGAGTTACGGCCAGTTTAATGAGAGGCTAAATACAGGCTTAATTTCCTACGAAAACATGCCCGCGGAAAATCGCGATTTTTCGAAAAAAGGACCCCGAACCCGATTCTGAGATAACCCACTGGGGACGCTCCTAGTGACCTGACGGACGCACCCAAGAAGTTTCAGAGCCCTCGGGCTACGTTTTGTGGAGTTACGGCGAGTTTAATGAGAGGCTAAATACAGGCTTAATTGCCTATGAAAACATGCCCGCGGAAAATCGCGATTTTCCGAAAAAAGGACCCCGAACCCGATTATGAGATAACCCACTGGGGACGCTCCTAGTGACCTGACGGACGCACCCTAGAAGTTTCAGAGCCCTCGGGCTACATTTTGTGGAGTTAGGGCCAGTTTAATGAGAGGCTTAATACAGGCTTAATTTGCTAAGAAAACATGCCCGCGGAAAATCGCGATTTTCCGAAAAAAGGACCCCGAACCCGATTCTGAGATAACCCACTGGGGACGCTCCTAGTGACCTGACGGACGCACCCTAGAAGTTTCAGAGCCCTCGGGCTACGTTTTGTGGAGTTACGGCCAGTTTAATGAGAGGCTAAGTACAGGCTTAATTTCCTACGAAAACATGCCCGCGGAAAATCGCGATTTTCCGAAAAAAGGACCCCGAACCCGATTCTGAGATAACCCACTGGGGACGCTCCTAGTGACCTGACGGACGCACCCTAGAAGTTTCAGAGCCCTCGGGCTACGTTTTGTGGAGTTACGGCCAGTTTAATGAGAGGCTAAATACAGGCTTAATTTCCTATGAAAACATGCCCGCGGAAAATCGCGATTTTCCGAAAAAAGGACCCCGAACCCGATTATGAGATAACCCACTGGGGACGCTCCTAGTGACCTGACGGACGCACCCAAGAAGTTTCAGAGCCCTCGGGCTACGTTTTGTGGAGTTACGGCCAGTTTAATGAGAGGCTAAATACAGGCTTAATTTCCTATTAAAACATGCCCGCGGAAAATCGCGATTTTCCGAAAAAAGGACCCCGAACCCGATTCTGAGATAACCCACTGGGGACGCTCCTAGTGACCTGACGGACGCACCCTAGAAGTTTCAGAGCCCTCGGGCTACGTTTTGTGGAGTTACGGCCAGTTTAATGAGAGGCTAAATACAGGCTTAATTTCCTACGAAAACATGCCCGCGGAAAATCGCGATTTCTCGAAAAAAGGACCCCGAACCCGATTCTGAGATAACCCACTGGGGACGCTCCTAGTGACCTGACGGACGCACCCTAGAAGTTTCAGAGCCCTCGGGCTACGTTTTGTGGAGTTACGGCCAGTTTAATGAGAGGCTAAATACAGGCTTAATTTCCTATGAAAACATGCCCGCGGAAAATCGCGATTTTCCGAAAAAAGGACCCCGAACCCGATTATGAGATAACCCACTGGGGACGCTCCTAGTGACCTGACGGACGCACCCAAGAAGTTTCAGAGCCCTCGGGCTACGTTTTGTGGAGTTACGGCCAGTTTAATGAGAGGCTAAATACAGGCTTAATTTCCTATTAAAACATGCCCGCGGAAAATCGCGATTTTCCGAAAAAAGGACCCCGAACCCGATTCTGAGATAACCCACTGGGGACGCTCCTAGTGACCTGACGGACGCACCCTAGAAGTTTCAGAGCCCTCGGGCTACGTTTTGTGGAGTTACGGCCAGTTTAATGAGAGGCTAAATACAGGCTTAATTTCCTACGAAAACATGCCCGCGGAAAATCGCGATTTTTCGAAAAAAGGACCCCGAACCCGATTCTGAGATAACCCACTGGGGACGCTCCTAGTGACCTGACGGACGCACCCAAGAGGTTTCAGAGCCCTCGGGCTACGTTTTGTGGAGTTACAGCCAGTTTAATGAGAGGCTAAATACAGGCTTAATTTCCTATTTAAACATGCCCGCGGAAAATCACGATTTTCCGAAAAAAGGACCCCGAACCCGATTCTGAGATAACCCACTGGGGACGCTCCTAGTGACCTGACGGACGCACCCAAGAAGTTTCAGAGCCCTCGGGCTACGTTTTGTGGAGTTACGGCCAGTTTAATGAGAGGCTAAATACAGGCTTAATTTCCTATTAAAACATGCCCGCGGAAAATCGCGATTTTAAGAAAAAAGGACCCCGAACCTGATTCTGAGATAACCCACTGGGGACGCTCCTAGTGACCTGACGGACGCACCCTAGAAGTTTCAGAGCCCTCGGGCTACGTTTTGTGGAGTTACAGCCAGTTTAATGAGAGGCTAAATACAGGCTTAATTTCCTATGAAAACATGCCCGCGGAAAATCGCGATTTTCCGAAAAAAGGACCCCAAACCCGATTCTGAGATAACCCACTGGGGACGCTCCTAGTGACCTGACGGACGCACCCTAGAAGTTTCAGAGCCCTCGGGCTACGTTTTGTGGAGTTACAGCCAGTTTAATGAGAGGCTAAATACAGGCTTAATTTCCTATTAAAACATGCCCGCGGAAAATCGCGATTTTCCGAAAAAAGGACCCCGAACCCGATTTTGAGATAACCCACTGGGGACGCTCCTAGTGACCTGACGGACGCACCCAAGAAGTTTCAGAGCCCTCGGGCTACGTTTTGTGGAGTTACGGCCAGTTTAATGAGAGGCTTAATACAGGCTTAATTTCCTACGAAAACATGCCCGCGGAAAATCGCGATTTTCCGAAAAAAGGACCCCGAACCCGATTCTGAGATAACCCACTGGGGACGCTCCTAGTGACCTGACGGACGCACCCTAGAAGTTTCAGAGCCCTCGGGCTACGTTTTGTGGAGTTACGGCCAGTTTAATGAGAGGCTAAATACAGGCTTAATTTCCTATTAAAACATGCCCGCGGAAAATCGCGATTTTCCGAAAAAAGGACCCCGAACCCGATTTTGAGATAACCCACTGGGGACGCTCCTAGTGACCTGACGGACGCACCCAAGAAGTTTCAGAGCCCTCGGGCTACGTTTTGTGGAGTTACGGCCAGTTTAATGAGAGGCTTAATACAGGCTTAATTTCCTACGAAAACATGCCCGCGGAAAATCGCGATTTTCCGAAAAAAGGACCCCGAACCCGATTCTGAGATAACCCACTGGGGACGCTCCTAGTGACCTGACGGACGCACCCTAGAAGTTTCAGAGCCCTCGGGCTACGTTTTGTGGAGTTATGGCCAGTTTAATGAGAGGCTTAATACAGGCTTAATTTCCTACGAAAACATGCCCGCGGAAAATCGCGATTTTCCGAAAAAAGGACCCCGAACCCGATTCTGAGATAACCCACTGGGGACGCTCCTAGTGACCTGACGGACGCACCCTAGAAGTTTCAGAGCCCTCGGGCTACGTTTTGTGGAGTTACGGCCAGTTTAATGAGAGGCTAAATACAGGCTTAATTTCCTATTAAAACATGCCCGCGGAAAATCGCGATTTTCCGAAAAAAGGACCCCGAACCCGATTCTGAGATAACGAACTGGGGACGCTCCTAGTGACCTGACGGACGCACCCAAGAAGTTTCAGAGCCCTCGGGCTACGTTTTGTGGAGTTACGGCCAGTTTAATGAGAGGCTAAATACAGGCTTAATTTCCTACAAAAACATGCCCGCGGAAAATCGCGATATTCCGAAAAAAGGACCCCGAACCCGATTCTGAGATAACCCACTGGGGACGCTCCTAGTGACCTGACGGACGCACCCAAGAGGTTTCAGAGCCCTCGGGCTACGTTTTGTGGAGTTACAGCCAGTTTAATGAGAGGCTAAATACAGGCTTAATTTCCTATTAAAACATGCCCGCGGAAAATCACGATTTTCCGAAAAAAGGACCCCGAACCCGATTATGAGATAACCCACTGGGGACGCTCCTAGTGACCTGACGGACGCACCCAAGAAGTTTCAGAGCCCTCGGGCTACGTTTTGTGGAGTTACGGCCAGTTTAATGAGAGGCTAAATACAGGCTTAATTTCCTACGAAAACATGCCCGCGGAAAATCGCGATTTTCCGAAAAAAGGACCCCGAACCCGATTCTGAGATAACCCACTGGGGACGCTCCTAGTGACCTGACGGACGCACCCAAGAAGTTTCAGAGCCCTCGGGCTACGTTTTGTGGAGTTACGGCCAGTTTAATGAGAGGCTAAATACAGGCTTAATTTCCTACGAAAACATGCCCGCGGAAAATCGCGATATTCCGAAAAAAGGACCCCAAACCCGATTCTGAGATAACCCACTGGGGACCCTCCTAGTGACCTGACGGACGCACCCAAGAAGTTTCAGAGCCCTCGGGCTACGTTTTGTGGAGTTACGGCCAGTTTAATGAGAGGCTAAATACAGGCTTAATTTCCTACGAAAACATGCCCGCGGAAAATCGCGATTTTCCGAAAAAAGGACCCCGAACCCGATTATGAGATAACCCACTGGGGACGCTCCTAGTGACCTGACGGACGCACCCAAGAAGTTTTAGAGCCCTCGGGCTACGTTTTGTGGAGTTACGGCCAGTTTAATGAGAGGCTAAATACAGGCTTAATTTCCTACGAAAACATGCCCGCGGAAAATCGCGATTTTCCGAAAAAAGGACCCCGAACCCGATTATGAGATAACCCACTGGGGACGCTCCTAGTGACCTGACGGACGCACCCAAGAAGTTTCAGAGCCCTCGGGCTACGTTTTGTGGAGTTACGGCCAGTTTAATGAGAGGCTAAATACAGGCTTAATTTCCTACGAAAACATGCCCGCGGAAAATCGCGATTTTCCGAAAAAAGGACCCCGAACCCGATTATGAGATAACCCACTGGGGACGCTCCTAGTGACCTGACGGACGCACCCAAGATGTTTCAGAGCCCTCGGGCTATGTTTTGTGGAGTTACGGCCAGTTTAATGAGAGGCTAAATACAGGCTTAATTTCCTACGAAAACATGCCCGTGGAAAATCGCGATTTTCCGAAAAAAGGACCCCGAACCCGATTCTGAGATAACCCACTGGGGACGCTCCCAGTGACCTGACGGACGCACCCTATAGGTTTCAGAGCCCTCGGGCTACGTTTTGTGGAGTTACAGCCAGTTTAATGAGAGGCTAAATACAGGCTTAATTTCCTACGAAAACATGCCCGCGGAAAATCGCGATTTTCCGAAAAAAGGACCCCGAACCCGATTCTGAGATAACCCACTGGGGACGCTCCTAGTGACCTGACGGACGCACCCTAGAAGTTTCAGAGCCCTCGGGCTACGTTTTGTGGAGTTACGGCCAGTTTAATGAGAGGCTAAATACAGGCTTAATTTCCTACGAAAACATGCCCGCGGAAAATCGCGATTTTGCGAAAAAAGGACCCCGAACCCGATTCTGATATAACCCACTGGGGACGCTCCTAGTGACCTGACGGACACACCCAAGAAGTTTCAGAACCCTCGGGCTACGTTTTGTGGAGTTACGGCCAGTTTAATGAGAGGCTAAATACAGGCTTAATTTCCTATGAAAACATGCCCGTGGAAAATCGCGATTTTCCGAAAAAAGGACCCCGAACCCGATTATGAGATAACCCACTGGGGACGCTCCTAGTGACCTGACGGACGCACCCAAGAAGTTTCAGAGCCCTCGGGCTACGTTTTGTGGAGTTACGGCCAGTTTAATGAGAGGCTAAATACAGGCTTAATTTCCTACGAAAACATGCCCGCGGAAAATCGCGATTTTCCGAAAAAAGGACCCCGAACCCGATTATGAGATAACCCACTGGGGACGCTCCTAGTGACCTGACGGACGCACCCAAGAAGTTTCAGAGCCCTCGGGCTACGTTTTGTGGAGTTACGGCCAGTTTAATGAGAGGCTTAATACAGGCTTAATTTCCTATGAAAACATGCCCGCGGAAAATCGCGATTTTCCGAAAAAAGGACCCCGAACCCGATTCTGAGATAACCCACTGGGGACGCTCCTAGTGACCTGACGGATGCACCCAAGATGTTTCAGAGCCCTCGGGCTACGTTTTGTGGAGTTACGGCCAGTGTAATGAGAGGCTAAATACAGGCTTAATTTCCTATGGAAACATGCCCGTGGAAAATCGCGATTTTCCGAAAATCGGACCCCGAACCCGATTCTGAGATAACCCACTGGGGACGCTCCTAGTGACCTGACGGACGCACCCTAGAAGTTTCAGAGCCCTCGGGCTACGTTTTGTGGAGTTACGGCCAGTTTAATGAGAGGCTAAATACAGGCTTAATTTCCTGTGAAAACAAGCCCGTGGAAAATCGCGATTTTCTGAAAATCAGACCCCGAACCCGATTCTGAGATAACCCACTGGGGACGCTCCTAGTGACCTGACGGACGCACCCAAGAAGTTTCAGAGCCCTCGGGCTACGTTTTGTGGAGTTATGGCCAGTTTAATGAGAGGCTAAATACAGGCTTAATTTCCTATGAAAACATGCCCGCGGAAAATCGCGATTTTCCGAAAAAAGGACCCCGAACCCGATTCTGAGATAACCCACTGGGGACGCTCCTAGTGACCTGACGGACGCACCCTAGAAGTTTCAGAGCCCTCGGGCTACGTTTTGTGGAGTTACGGCCAGTTTAATGAGAGGCTAAATACAGGATTAATTTTCTACGAAAACATGCCCGCGGAAAATCGCGATTTTCCGAAAAAAGGACCCCGAACCCGATTATGAGATAACCCACTGGGGACGCTCCTAGTGACCTGACGGACGCACCCAAGAAGTTTCAGAGCCCTCGGGCTACGTTTTGTGGAGTTACGGCCAGTTTAATGAGAGGCTAAATACAGGCTTAATTTCCTACGAAAACATGCCCGTGGAAAATCGCGATTTTCCGAAAAAAGGACCCCGAACCCGATTCTGAGATAACCCACTGGGGACGCTCCTAGTGACCTGACGGACGCACCCTAGAAGTTTCAGAGCCCTCGGGCTACGTTTTGTGGAGTTACGGCCAGTTTAATGAGAGGCTAAATACAGGCTTAATTTCCTACGAAAACATGCCCGCGGAAAATCGCGATTTTTCGAAAAAAGGACCCCGAACCCGATTCTGAGATAACCCACTGGGGACGCTCCTAGTGACCTGACGGACGCACCCTAGAAGTTTCAGAGCCCTCGGGCTACGTTTTGTGGAGTTACAGCCAGTTTAATGAGAGGCTAAATACAGGCTTAATTTCCTATGAAAACATGCCCGCGGAAAATCGCGATTTCCCGAAAAAAGGACCCCGAACCCGATTCTGAGATAACCCACTGGGGACGCTCCTAGTGACCTGACGGACGCACCCAAGAAGTTTCAGAGCCCTCGGGCTACGTTTTGTGGAGTTACGGCCAGTTTAATGAGAGGCTAAATACAGGCTTAATTTCCTATTAAAACATGCCCGCGGAAAATCGCGATTTTCCGAAAAAAGGACCCCAAACCTGATTCTGAGATAACCCACTGGGGACGCTCCTAGTGACCTGACGGACGCACCCAAGAAGTTTCAGAGCCCTCGGGCTACGTTTTGTGGAGTTACGGCCAGTTTAATGAGAGGCTTAATACAGGCTTAATTTCCTACGAAAACATGCCCGCGGAAAATCGCGATTTTTCGAAAAAAGGACCCCGAACCCGATTCTGAGATAACCCACTGGGGACGCTCCTAGTGACCTGACGGACGCACCCTAGAAGTTTCAGAGCCCTCGGGCTACGTTTTGTGGAGTTACAGCCAGTTTAATGAGAGGCTAAATACAGGCTTAATTTCCTATTAAAACATGCCCGCGGAAAATCGCGATTTTCCGAAAAAAGGACCCCGAACCCGATTCTGAGATAACCCACTGGGGACGCTCCTAGTGACCTGACGGACGCACCCTAGAAGTTTCAGAGCCCTCGGGCTACGTTTTGTGGAGTTACGGCCAGTTTAATGAGAGGCTAAATACAGGCTTAATTTCCTACGAAAACATGCCCGCGGAAAATCGCGATTTTCCGAAAAAAGGACCCCAAACCCGATTCTGAGATAACCCACTGGGGACGCTCCTAGTGACCTGACGGACGCACCCAAGAAGTTTCAGAGCCCTCGGGCTACGTTTTGTGGAGTTACGGCCAGTTTAATGAGAGGCTAAATACAGGCTTAATTTCCTGTGAAAACATGCCCGCGGAAAATCGCGATTTTCCGAAAAAAGGACCCCGAACCCGATTCTGAGATAACCCACTGGGGACGCTCCTAGTGACCTGACGGACGCACCCTAGAAGTTTCAGAGCCCTCGGGCTACGTTTTGTGGAGTTACGGCCAGTTTAATGAGAGGCTAAATACAGGCTTAATTTCCTATTAAAACATGCCCGCGGAAAATCGCGATTTTCCGAAAAAAGGACCCCGAACCCGATTTTGAGATAACCCACTGGGGACGCTCCTAGTGACCTGACGGACGCACCCAAGAAGTTTCAGAGCCCTCGGGCTACGTTTTGTGGAGTTACGGCCAGTTTAATGAGAGGCTAAATACAGGCTTAATTTCCTAGGAAAACATGCCCGCGGAAAATCGCGATTTTCCGAAAAAAGGACCCCGAACCCGATTCTGAGATAACCCACTGGGGACGCTCCTAGTGACCTGACGGACGCACCCTAGAAGTTTCAGAGCCCTCGGGCTACGTTTTGTGGAGTTACAGCCAGTTTAATGAGAGGCTAAATACAGGCTTAATTTCCTACGAAAACATGCCCGCGGAAAATCGCGATTTTCCGAAAAAAGGACCCCGAACCCGATTCTGAGATAACCCACTGGGGACGCTCCTAGTGACCTGACGGACGCACCCTAGAAGTTTCAGAGCCCTCGGGCTACATTTTGTGGAGTTACGGCCAGTTTAATGAGAGGCTAAATACAGGCTTAATTTCCTACGAAAACATGCCCGCGGAAAATCGCGATTTTTCGAAAAAAGGACCCCGAACCCGATTCTGAGATAACCCACTGGGGACGCTCCTAGTGACCTGACGGACGCACCCTAGAAGTTTCAGAGCCCTCGGGCTACGTTTTGTGGAGTTACAGCCAGTTTAATGAGAGGCTAAATACAGGCTTAATTTCCTATGAAAACATGCCCGCGGAAAATCGCGATTTTCCGAAAAAAGGACCCCGAACCCGATTCTGAGATAACCCACTGGGGACGCTCCTAGTGACCTGACGGACGCACCCAAGAAGTTTCAGAGCCCTCGGGCTACGTTTTGTGGAGTTACGGCCAGTTTAATGAGAGGCTAAATACAGGCTTAATTTCCTATTAAAACATGCCCGCGGAAAATCGCGATTTTCCGAAAAAAGGACCCCGAACCCGATTTTGAGATAACCCACTGGGGACGCTCCTAGTGACCTGACGGACGCACCCAAGAAGTTTCAGAGCCCTCGGGCTACGTTTTGTGGAGTTACGGCCAGTTTAATGAGAGGCTTAATACAGGCTTAATTTCCTACGAAAACATGCCCGCGGAAAATCGCGATTTTTCGAAAAAAGGACCCCGAACCCGATTCTGAGATAACCCACTGGGGACGCTCCTAGTGACCTGACGGACGCACCCTAGAAGTTTCAGAGCCCTCGGGCTACGTTTTGTGGAGTTACAGCCAGTTTAATGAGAGGCTAAATACAGGCTTAATTTCCTATTAAAACATGCCCGCGGAAAATCGCGATTTTCCGAAAAAAGGACCCCGAACCCGATTCTGAGATAACCCACTGGGGACGCTCCTAGTGACCTGACGGACGCACCCTAGAAGTTTCAGAGCCCTCGGGCTACGTTTTGTGGAGTTACGGCCAGTTTAATGAGAGGCTAAATACAGGCTTAATTTCCTACGAAAACATGCCCGCGGAAAATCGCGATTTTCCGAAAAAAGGACCCCGAACCCGATTCTGAGATAACCCACTGGGGACGCTCCTAGTGACCTGACGGACGCACCCAAGAAGTTTCAGAGCCCTCGGGCTACGTTTTGTGGAGTTACGGCCAGTTTAATGAGAGGCTAAATACAGGCTTAATTTCCTATTAAAACATGCCCGCGGAAAATCGCGATTTTCCGAAAAAAGGACCCCGAACCCGATTCTGAGATAACCCACTGGGGACGCTCCTAGTGACCTGACGGACGCACCCTAGAAGTTTCAGAGCCCTCGGGCTACGTTTTGTGGAGTTACGGCCAGTTTAATGAGAGGCTAAATACAGGCTTAATTTCCTATTAAAACATGCCCGCGGAAAATCGCGATTTTCCGAAAAAAGGACCCCGAACCCGATTCTGAGATAACCCACTGGGGACGCTCCTAGTGACCTGACGGACGCACCCTAGAAGTTTCAGAGCCCTCGGGCTACGTTTTGTGGAGTTACGGCCAGTTTAATGAGAGGCTAAATACAGGCTTAATTCTCTACGAAAATATGCCCGCGGAAAATCGCGATTTTCCGAAAAAAGGACCCCAAACCCGATTCTGAGATAACCCACTGGGGACGCTCCTAGTGACCTGACGGACGCACCCAAGAAGTTTCAGAGCCCTCGGGCTACGTTTTGTGGAGTTACGGCCAGTTTAATGAGAGGCTAAATACAGGCTTAATTTCCTATTAAAACATGCCCGCGGAAAATCGCGATTTTCCGAAAAAAGGACCCCAAACCCGATTCTGAGATAACCCACTGGGGACGCTCCTAGTGACCTGACGGACGCACCCAAGAAGTTTCAGAGCCCTCGGGCTACGTTTTGTGGAGTTACGGCCAGTTTAATGAGAGGCTTAATACAGGCTTAATTTCCTACGAAAACATGCCCGCGGAAAATCGCGATTTTTCGAAAAAAGGACCCCGAACCCGATTCTGAGATAACCCACTGGGGACGCTCCTAGTGACCTGACGGACGCACCCTAGAAGTTTCAGAGCCCTCGGGCTACGTTTTGTGGAGTTACAGCCAGTTTAATGAGAGGCTAAATACAGGCTTAATTCCCTATTAAAACATGCCCGCGGAAAATCGCGATTTTCCGAAAAAAGGACCCCGAACCCAGTTCTGAGATAACCCACTGGGGACGCTCCTAGTGACCTGACGGACGCACCCTAGAAGTTTCAGAGCCCTCGGGCTACGTTTTGTGGAGTCACGGCCAGTTTAATGAGAGGCTAAATACAGGCTTAATTTCCTATTAAAACATGCCCGCGGAAAATCGCGATTTTCCGAAAAAAGGACCCCAAACCCGATTCTGAGATAACCCACTGGGGACGCTCCTAGTGACCTGACGGACGCACCCAAGAAGTTTCAGAGCCCTCGGGCTACGTTTTGTGGAGTTACGGCCAGTTTAATGAGAGGCTAAATACAGGCTTAATTGCCTATGAAAACATGGCCGCGGAAAATCGCGATTTTCCGAAAAAAGGACCCCGAACCTGATTATGAGATAACCCACTGGGGACGCTCCTAGTGACCTGACGGACGCACCCTAGAAGTTTCAGAGCCCTCGGGCTACATTTTGTGGAGTTAGGGCCAGTTTAATGAGAGGCTTAATACAGGCTTAATTTCCTAAGAAAACATGCCCGCGGAAAATCGCGATTTTCCGAAAAAAGGACCCCGAACCCGATTCTGAGATAACCCACTGGGGACGCTCCTAGTGACCTGACGGACGCACCCTAGAAGTTTCAGAGCCCTCGGGCTACGTTTTGTGGAGTTACGGCCAGTTTAATGAGAGGCTAAATACAGGCTTAATTTCCTATGAAAACATGCCCGCGGAAAATCGCGATTTTCCGAAAAAAGGACCCCGAACCCGATTATGAGATAACCCACTGGGGACGCTCCTAGTGACCTGACGGACGCACCCAAGAAGTTTCAGAGCCCTCGGGCTACGTTTTGTGGAGTTACGGCCAGTTTAATGAGAGGCTAAATACAGGCTTAATTTCCTATTAAAACATGCCCGCGGAAAATCGCGATTTTCCGAAAAAAGGACCCCGAACCCGATTCTGAGATAACCCACTGGGGACGCTCCTAGTGACCTGACGGACGCACCCAAGAAGTTTCAGAGCCCTCGGGCTACGTTTTGTGGAGTTACGGCCAGTTTAATGAGAGGCTAAATACAGGCTTAATTTCCTATTAAAACATGCCCGCGGAAAATCGCGATTTTAAGAAAAAAGGACCCCGAACCTGATTCTGAGATAACCCACTGGGGACGCTCCTAGTGACCTGACGGACGCACCCTAGAAGTTTCAGAGCCCTCGGGCTACGTTTTGTGGAGTTACAGCCAGTTTAATGAGAGGCTAAATACAGGCTTAATTTCCTATTAAAACATGCCCGCGGAAAATCGCGATTTTCCGAAAAAAGGACCCCGAACCCGATTCTGAGATAACCCACTGGGGACGCTCCTAGTGACCTGACGGACGCACCCTAGAAGTTTCAGAGCCCTCGGGCTACGTTTTGTGGAGTTACAGCCAGTTTAATGAGAGGCTAAATACAGGCTTAATTTCCTATGAAAACATGCCCGCGGAAAATCGCGATTTTCCGAAAAAAGGACCCCGAACCCGATTCTGAGATAACCCACTGGGGACGCTCCTAGTGACCTGACGGACGCACCCTAGAAGTTTCAGAGCCCTCGGGCTACGTTTTGTGGAGTTACGGCCAGTTTAATGAGAGGCTAAATACAGGCTTAATTTCCTATGAAAACATGCCCGCGGAAAATCGCGATTTTCCGAAAAAAGGACCCCGAACCCGATTATGAGATAACCCACTGGGGACGCTCCTAGTGACCTGACGGACGCACCCAAGAAGTTTCAGAGCCCTCGACTACGTTTTGTGGAGTTACGGCCAGTTTAATGAGAGGCTAAATACAGGCTTAATTTCCTATTAAAACATGCCCGCGGAAAATCGCGATTTTCCGAAAAAAGGACCCCGAACCCAATTTTGAGATAACCCACTGGGGACGCTCCTAGTGACCTGACGGACGCACCCAAGAAGTTTCAGAGCCCTCGGGCTACGTTTTGTGGAGTTACGGCCAGTTTAATGAGAGGCTTAATACAGGCTTAATTTCCTACGAAAACATGCCTGCGGAAAATCGCGATTTTTCGAAAAAAGGACCCCGAACCCGATTCTGAGATAACCCACTGGGGACGCTCCTAGTGACCTGACGGACGCACCCTAGAAGTTTCAGAGCCCTCGGGCTACGTTTTGTGGAGTTACAGCCAGTTTAATGAGAGGCTAAATACAGGCTTAATTTCCTATTAAAACATGCCCGCGGAAAATCGCGATTTTCCGAAAAAAGGACCCCGAACCCGATTCTGAGATAACCCACTGGGGACGCTCCTAGTGACCTGACGGACGCACCCTAGAAGTTTCAGAGCCCTCGGGCTACGTTTTGTGGAGTTACGGCCAGTTTAATGAGAGGCTAAATACAGGCTTAATTTCCTACGAAAACATGCCCGCGGAAAATCGCGATTTTCCGAAAAAAGGACCCCAAACCCGATTCTGAGATAACCCACTGGGGACGCTCCTAGTGACCTGACGGACGCACCCAAGAAGTTTCAGAGCCCTCGGGCTACGTTTTGTGGAGTTACGGCCAGTTTAATGAGAGGCTAAATACAGGCTTAATTTCCTATTAAAACATGCCCGCGGAAAATCGCGATTTTCCGAAAAAAGGACCCCGAACCCGATTTTGAGATAACCCACTGGGGACGCTCCTAGTGACCTGACGGACGCACCCTAGAAGTTTCAGAGCCCTCGGGCTACGTTTTGTGGAGTTACGGCCAGTTTAATGAGAGGCTAAATACAGGCTTAATTTCCTATTAAAACATGCCCGCGGAAAATCGCGATTTTCCGAAAAAAGGACCCCAAACCCGATTCTGAGATAACCCACTGGGGACGCTCCTAGTGACCTGACGGACGCACCCAAGAAGTTTCAGAGCCCTCGGGCAACGTTTTGTGGAGTTACGGCCAGTTTAATGAGAGGCTTAATACAGGCTTAATTTCCTACGAAAACATGCCCGCGGAAAATCGCGATTTTCCGAAAAAAGGACCCCGAACCCGATTCTGAGATAACCCACTGGGGACGCTCCTAGTGACCTGACGGACGCACCCTAGAAGTTTCAGAGCCCTCGGGCTACGTTTTGTGGAGTTACAGCCAGTTTAATGAGAGGCTAAATACAGGCTTAATTTCCTATTAAAACATGCCCGCGGAAAATCGCGATTTTCCGAAAAAAGGACCCCGAACCCGATTCTGAGATAACGAACTGGGGACGCTCCTAGTGACCTGACGGACGCACCCAAGAAGTTTCAAAGTCCTCGGGCTACGTTTTGTGGAGTTACGGCCAGTTTAATGAGAGGCTAAATACAGGCTTAATTTCCTACGAAAACATGCCCGCGGAAAATCGCGATATTCCGAAAAAAGGACCCCGAACCCGATTCTGAGATAACCCACTGGGGACGCTCCTAGTGACCTGACGGACGCACCCAAGAGGTTTCAGAGCCCTCGGGCTACGTTTTGTGGAGTTACAGCCAGTTTAATGAGAGGCTAAATACAGGCTTAATTTCCTATTTAAACATGCCCGCGGAAAATCACGATTTTCCGAAAAAAGGACCCCGAACCCGATTCTGAGATAACCCACTGGGGACGCTCCTAGTGACCTGACGGACGCACCCAAGAAGTTTCAGAGCCCTCGGGCTACGTTTTGTGGAGTTACGGCCAGTTTAATGAGAGGCTAAATACAGGCTTAATTTCCTACGAAAACATGCCCGCGGAAAATCGCGATTTTCCGAAAAAAGGACCCCAAACCCGATTCTGAGATAACCCACTGGGGACGCTCCTAGTGACCTGACGGACGCACCCAAGAAGTTTCAGAGCCCTCGGGCTACGTTTTGTGGAGTTACGGCCAGTTTAATGAGAGGCTAAATACAGGCTTAATTTCCTATTAAAACATGCCCGCGGAAAATCGCGATTTTCCGAAAAAAGGACCCCGAACCCGATTTTGAGATAACCCACTGGGGACGCTCCTAGTGACCTGACGGACGCACCCTAGAAGTTTCAGAGCCCTCGGGCTACGTTTTGTGGAGTTACGGCCAGTTTAATGAGAGGCTAAATACAGGCTTAATTTCCTATTAAAACATGCCCGCGGAAAATCGCGATTTTCCGAAAAAAGGACCCCAAACCCGATTCTGAGATAACCCACTGGGGACGCTCCTAGTGACCTGACGGACGCACCCAAGAAGTTTCAGAGCCCTCGGGCTACGTTTTGTGGAGTTACGGCCAGTTTAATGAGAGGCTAAATACAGGCTTAATTTCCTATTAAAACATGCCCGCGGAAAATCGCGATTTTAAGAAAAAAGGACCCCGAACCTGATTCTGAGATAACCCACTGGGGACGCTCCTAGTGACCTGACGGACGCACCCTAGAAGTTTCAGAGCCCTCGGGCTACGTTTTGTGGAGTTACAGCCAGTTTAATGAGAGGCTAAATACAGGCTTAATTTCCTATTAAAACATGCCCGCGGAAAATCGCGATTTTCCGAAAAAAGGACCCCGAACCCGATTCTGAGATAACCCACTGGGGACGCTCCTAGTGACCTGACGGACGCACCCTAGAAGTTTCAGAGCCCTCGGGCTACGTTTTGTGGAGTTACAGCCAGTTTAATGAGAGGCTAAATACAGGCTTAATTTCCTATTAAAACATGCCCGCGGAAAATCGCGATTTTCCGAAAAAAGGACCCCGAACCCGATTTTGAGATAACCCACTGGGGACGCTCCTAGTGACCTGACGGACGCACCCAAGAAGTTTCAGAGCCCTCGGGCTACGTTTTGTGGAGTTACGGCCAGTTTAATGAGAGGCTTAATACAGGCTTAATTTCCTACGAAAACATGCCTGCGGAAAATCGCGATTTTCCGAAAAAAGGACCCCGAACCCGATTCTGAGATAACCCACTGGGGACGCTCCTAGTGACCTGACGGACGCACCCTAGAAGTTTCAGAGCCCTCGGGCTACGTTTTGTGGAGTTACGGCCAGTTTAATGAGAGGCTAAATACAGGCTTAATTTCCTATTAAAACATGCCCGCGGAAAATCGCGATTTTCCGAAAAAAGGACCCCGAACCCGATTTTGAGATAACCCACTGGGGACGCTCCTAGTGACCTGACGGACGCACCCAAGAAGTTTCAGAGCCCTCGGGCTACGTTTTGTGGAGTTACGGCCAGTTTAATGAGAGGCTTAATACAGGCTTAATTTCCTACGAAAACATGCCCGCGGAAAATCGCGATTTTCCGAAAAAAGGACCCCGAACCCGATTCTGAGATAACCCACTGGGGACGCTCCTAGTGACCTGACGGACGCACCCTAGAAGTTTCAGAGCCCTCGGGCTACGTTTTGTGGAGTTATGGCCAGTTTAATGAGAGGCTTAATACAGGCTTAATTTCCTACGAAAACATGCCCGCGGAAAATCGCGATTTTCCGAAAAAAGGACCCCGAACCCGATTCTGAGATAACCCACTGGGGACGCTCCTAGTGACCTGACGGACGCACCCTAGAAGTTTCAGAGCCCTCGGGCTACGTTTTGTGGAGTTACAGCCAGTTTAATGAGAGGCTAAATACAGGCTTAATTTCCTATTAAAACATGCCCGCGGAAAATCGCGATTTTCCGAAAAAAGGACCCCGAACCCGATTCTGAGATAACGAACTGGGGACGCTCCTAGTGACCTGACGGACGCACCCAAGAAGTTTCAGAGCCCTCGGGCTACGTTTTGTGGAGTTACGGCCAGTTTAATGAGAGGCTAAATACAGGCTTAATTTCCTACAAAAACATGCCCGCGGAAAATCGCGATATTCCGAAAAAAGGACCCCGAACCCGATTCTGAGATAACCCACTGGGGACGCTCCTAGTGACCTGACGGACGCACCCAAGAGGTTTCAGAGCCCTCGGGCTACGTTTTGTGGAGTTACAGCCAGTTTAATGAGAGGCTAAATACAGGCTTAATTTCCTATTAAAACATGCCCGCGGAAAATCACGATTTTCCGAAAAAAGGACCCCGAACCCGATTATGAGATAACCCACTGGGGACGCTCCTAGTGACCTGACGGACGCACCCTAGAAGTTTCAGAGCCCTCGGGCTACGTTTTGTGGAGTTACAGCCAGTTTAATGAGAGGCTAAATACAGGCTTAATTTCCTATTAAAACATGCCCGCGGAAAATCGCGATTTTCCGAAAAAAGGACCCCGAACCCGATTCTGAGATAACCCACTGGGGACGCTCCTAGTGACCTGACGGACGCACCCTAGAAGTTTCAGAGCCCTCGGGCTACGTTTTGTGGAGTTACAGCCAGTTTAATGAGAGGCTAAATACAGGCTTAATTTCCTATTAAAACATGCCCGCGGAAAATCGCGATTTTCCGAAAAAAGGACCCCGAACCCGATTTTGAGATAACCCACTGGGGACGCTCCTAGTGACCTGACGGACGCACCCAAGAAGTTTCAGAGCCCTCGGGCTACGTTTTGTGGAGTTCCGGCCAGTTTAATGAGAGGCTTAATACAGGCTTAATTTCCTACGAAAACATGCCCGCGGAAAATCGCGATTTTCCGAAAAAAGGACCCCGAACCCGATTCTGAGATAACCCACTGGGGACGCTCCTAGTGACCTGACGGACGCACCCTAGAAGTTTCAGAGCCCTCGGGCTACGTTTTGTGGAGTTACGGCCAGTTTAATGAGAGGCTAAATACAGGCTTAATTTCCTATTAAAACATGCCCGCGGAAAATCGCGATTTTCCGAAAAAAGGACCCCGAACCCGATTTTGAGATAACCCACTGGGGACGCTCCTAGTGACCTGACGGACGCACCCAAGAAGTTTCAGAGCCCTCGGGCTACGTTTTGTGGAGTTACGGCCAGTTTAATGAGAGGCTTAATACAGGCTTAATTTCCTACGAAAACATGCCCGCGGAAAATCGCGATTTTCCGAAAAAAGGACCCCGAACCCGATTCTGAGATAACCCACTGGGGACGCTCCTAGTGACCTGACGGACGCACCCTAGAAGTTTCAGAGCCCTCGGGCTACGTTTTGTGGAGTTATGGCCAGTTTAATGAGAGGCTTAATACAGGCTTAATTTCCTACGAAAACATGCCCGCGGAAAATCGCGATTTTCCGAAAAAAGGACCCCGAACCCGATTCTGAGATAACCCACTGGGGACGCTCCTAGTGACCTGACGGACGCACCCTAGAAGTTTCAGAGCCCTCGGGCTACGTTTTGTGGAGTTACGGCCAGTTTAATGAGAGGCTAAATACAGGCTTAATTTCCTATTAAAACATGCCCGCGGAAAATCGCGATTTTCCGAAAAAAGGACCCCGAACCCGATTCTGAGATAACGAACTGGGGACGCTCCTAGTGACCTGACGGACGCACCCAAGAAGTTTCAGAGCCCTCGGGCTACGTTTTGTGGAGTTACGGCCAGTTTAATGAGAGGCTAAATACAGGCTTAATTTCCTACAAAAACATGCCCGCGGAAAATCGCGATATTCCGAAAAAAGGACCCCGAACCCGATTCTGAGATAACCCACTGGGGACGCTCCTAGTGACCTGACGGACGCACCCAAGAGGTTTCAGAGCCCTCGGGCTACGTTTTGTGGAGTTACAGCCAGTTTAATGAGAGGCTAAATACAGGCTTAATTTCCTATTAAAACATGCCCGCGGAAAATCACGATTTTCCGAAAAAAGGACCCCGAACCCGATTATGAGATAACCCACTGGGGACGCTCCTAGTGACCTGACGGACGCACCCAAGAAGTTTCAGAGCCCTCGGGCTACGTTTTGTGGAGTTACGGCCAGTTTAATGAGAGGCTAAATACAGGCTTAATTTCCTACGAAAACATGCCCGCGGAAAATCGCGATTTTCCGAAAAAAGGACCCCGAACCCGATTCTGAGATAACCCACTGGGGACGCTCCTAGTGACCTGACGGACGCACCCAAGAAGTTTCAGAGCCCTCGGGCTACGTTTTGTGGAGTTACGGCCAGTTTAATGAGAGGCTAAATACAGGCTTAATTTCCTACGAAAACATGCCCGCGGAAAATCGCGATTTTAAGAAAAAAGGACCCCGAACCCGATTCTGAGATAACCCACTGGGGACGCTCCTAGTGACCTGACGGACGCACCCAAGAAGTTTCAGAGCCCTCGGGCTACGTTTTGTGGAGTTACGGCCAGTTTAATGAGAGGCTAAATACAGGCTTAATTTCCTACGAAAACATGCCCGCGGAAAATCGCGATTTTAAGAAAAAAGGACCCCGAACCCGATTCTGAGATAACCCACTGGGGACGCTCCTAGTGACCTGACGGACGCACCCTAGAAGTTTCAGAGCCCTCGGGCTACGTTTTGTGGAGTTATGGCCAGTTTAATGAGAGGCTAAATACAGGCTTAATTTCCTATTAAAACATGCCCGCGGAAAATCGCGATTTTCCGAAAAAAGGACCCCGAACCCGATTCTGAGATAACCCACTGGGGACGCTCCTAGTGACCTGACGGACGCACCCAAGAAGTTTCAGAGCCCTCGGGCTACGTTTTGTGGAGTTACGGCCAGTTTAATGAGAGGCTAAATACAGGCTTAATTTCCTATTAAAACACGCCCGCGGAAAATCGCGATTTTCCGAAAAAAGGACCCCGAACCCGATTTTGAGATAACCCACTGGGGACGCTCCTAGTGACCTGACGGACGCACCCAAGAAGTTTCAGAGCCCTCGGGCTACGTTTTGTGGAGTTACGGCCAGTTTAATGAGAGGCTAAATACAGGCTTAATTTCCTATTAAAACATGCCCGCGGAAAATCGCGATTTTCCGAATAAAGGACCCCGAACCCGATTATGAGATAACCCACTGGGGACGCTCCTAGTGACCTGACGGACGCACCCTAGAAGTTTCAGAGCCCTCGGGCTACATTTTGTGGAGTTACGGCCAGTTTAATGAGAGGCTAAATACATGCTTAATTTCCTACGAAAACATGCCCGCGGAAAATCGCGATATTCCGAAAAAAGGACCCCAAACCCGATTCTGAGATAACCCACTGGGGACCCTCCTAGTGACCTGACGGACGCACCCAAGAAGTTTCAGAGCCCTCGGGCTACGTTTTGTGGAGTTACGGCCAGTTTAATGAGAGGCTAAATACAGGCTTAATTTCCTACGAAAACATGCCCGCGGAAAATCACGATTTTCCGAAAAAAGGACCCCGAACCCGATTATGAGATAACCCACTGGGGACGCTCCTAGTGACCTGACGGACGCACCCAAGAAGTTTTAGAGCCCTCGGGCTACGTTTTGTGGAGTTACGGCCAGTTTAATGAGAGGCTAAATACAGGCTTAATTTCCTACGAAAACATGCCCGCAGAAAATCGCGATTTTCCGAAAAAAGGACCCCGAACCCGATTATGAGATAACCCACTGGGGACGCTCCTAGTGACCTGACGGACGCACCCAAGAAGTTTCAGAGCCCTCGGGCTACGTTTTGTGGAGTTACGGCCAGTTTAATGAGAGGCTAAATACAGGCTTAATTTCCTACGAAAACATGCCCGCGGAAAATCGCGATTTTCCGAAAAAAGGACCCCGAACCCGATTATGAGATAACCCACTGGGGACGCTCCTAGTGACCTGACGGACGCACCCAAGAAGTTTCAGAGCCCTCGGGCTACGTTTTGTGGAGTTACGGCCAGTTTAATGAGAGGCTAAATACAGGCTTAATTTCCTACGAAAACATGCCCGTGGAAAATCGTGATTTTCCGAAAAAAGGACCCCGAACCCGATTCTGAGATAACCCACTGGGGACGCTCCCAGTGACCTGACGGACGCACCCTATAGGTTTCAGAGCCCTCGGGCTACGTTTTGTGGAGTTACAGCCAGTTTAATTAGAGGCTAAATACAGGCTTAATTTCCTACGAAAACATGCCCGCGGAAAATCGCGATTTTCCGAAAAAAGGACCCCGAACCCGATTCTGAGATAACCCACTGGGGACCCTCCTAGTGACCTGACGGACGCACCCAAGAAGTTTCAGAGCCCTCGGGCTACGTTTTGTGGAGTTACGGCCAGTTTAATGAGAGGCTAAATACAGGCTTAATTTCCTACGAAAACATGCCCGCGGAAAATCACGATTTTCCGAAAAAAGGACCCCGAACCCGATTATGAGATAACCCACTGGGGACGCTCCTAGTGACCTGACGGACGCACCCAAGAAGTTTTAGAGCCCTCGGGCTACGTTTTGTGGAGTTACGGCCAGTTTAATGAGAGGCTAAATACAGGCTTAATTTCCTACGAAAACATGCCCGCAGAAAATCGCGATTTTCCGAAAAAAGGACCCCGAACCCGATTATGAGATAACCCACTGGGGACGCTCCTAGTGACCTGACGGACGCACCCAAGAAGTTTCAGAGCCCTCGGGCTACGTTTTGTGGAGTTACGGCCAGTTTAATGAGAGGCTAAATACAGGCTTAATTTCCTACGAAAACATGCCCGCGGAAAATCGCGATTTTCCGAAAAAAGGACCCCGAACCCGATTATGAGATAACCCACTGGGGACGCTCCTAGTGACCTGACGGACGCACCCAAGAAGTTTCAGAGCCCTCGGGCTACGTTTTGTGGAGTTACGGCCAGTTTAATGAGAGGCTAAATACAGGCTTAATTTCCTACGAAAACATGCCCGTGGAAAATCGTGATTTTCCGAAAAAAGGACCCCGAACCCGATTCTGAGATAACCCACTGGGGACGCTCCCAGTGACCTGACGGACGCACCCTATAGGTTTCAGAGCCCTCGGGCTACGTTTTGTGGAGTTACAGCCAGTTTAATTAGAGGCTAAATACAGGCTTAATTTCCTACGAAAACATGCCCGCGGAAAATCGCGATTTTCCGAAAAAAGGACCCCGAACCCGATTATGAGATAACCCACTGGGGACGCTCCTAGTGACCTGACGGACGCACCCTAGAAGTTTCAGAGCCCTCGGGCTACGTTTTGTGGAGTTACGGCCAGTTTAATGAGAGGCTAAATACAGGCTTAATTTCCTACGAAAACATGCCCGCGGAAAATCACGATTTTGCGAAAAAAGGACCCCGAACCCGATTCTGATATAACCCACTGGGGACGCTCCTAGTGACCTGACGGACACACCCAAGAAGTTTCAGAGCCCTCGGGCTACGTTTTGTGGAGTTACGGCCAGTTTAATGAGAGGCTAAATACAGGCTTAATTTCCTATGAAAACATGCCCGCGGAAAATCGCGATTTTCCGAAAAAAGGACCCCGAACCCGATTATGAGATAACCCACTGGGGACGCTCCTAGTGACCTGACGGACGCACCCAAGAAGTTTCAGAGCCCTCGGGCTACGTTTTGTGGAGTTACGGCCAGTTTAATGAGAGGCTAAATACAGGCTTAATTTCCTACGAAAACATGCCCGCGGAAAATCGCGATTTTCCGAAAAAAGGACCCCGAACCCGATTATGAGATAACCCACTGGGGACGCTCCTAGTGACCTGACGGACGCACCCAAGAAGTTTCAGAGCCCTCGGGCTACGTTTTGTGGAGTTACGGCCAGTTTAATGAGAGGCTTAATACAGGCTTAATTTCCTATGAAAACATGCCCGCGGAAAATCGCGATTTTCCGAAAAAAGGACCCCGAACCCGATTCTGAGATAACCCACTGGGGACGCTCCTAGTGACCTGACGGATGCACCCAAGAAGTTTCAGAGCCCTCGGGCTACGTTTTGTGGAGTTACGGCCAGTGTAATGAGAGGCTAAATACAGGCTTAATTTCCTATGGAAACATGCCCGTGGAAAATCGCGATTTTCCGAAAATCGGACCCCGAACCCGATTCTGAGATAACCCACTGGGGACGCTCCTAGTGACCTGACGGACGCACCCTAGAAGTTTCAGAGCCCTCGGGCTACGTTTTGTGGAGTTACGGCCAGTTTAATGAGAGGCTAAATACAGGCTTAATTTCCTGTGAAAACAAGCCCGTGGAAAATCGCGATTTTCTGAAAATCAGACCCCGAACCCGATTCTGAGATAACCCACTGGGGACGCTCCTAGTGACCTGACGGACGCACCCAAGAAGTTTCAGAGCCCTCGGGGTACGTTTTGTGGAGTTATGGCCAGTTTAATGAGAGGCTAAATACAGGCTTAATTTCCTATTAAAACATGCCCGCGGAAAATCGCGATTTTCCGAAAAAAGGACCCCGAACCCGATTCTGAGATAACCCACTGGGGACGCTCCTAGTGACCTGACGGACGCACCCTAGAAGTTTCAGAGCCCTCGGGCTACGTTTTGTGGAGTTACGGCCAGTTTAATGAGAGGCTAAATACAGGCTTAATTTCCTACGAAAACATGCCCGTGGAAAATCGTGATTTTCCGAAAAAAGGACCCCGAACCCGATTCTGAGATAACCCACTGGGGACGCTCCCAGTGACCTGACGGACGCACCCTATAGGTTTCAGAGCCCTCGGGCTACGTTTTGTGGAGTTACAGCCAGTTTAATTAGAGGCTAAATACAGGCTTAATTTCCTACGAAAACATGCCCGCGGAAAATCGCGATTTTCCGAAAAAAGGACCCCGAACCCGATTATGAGATAACCCACTGGGGACGCTCCTAGTGACCTGACGGACGCACCCTAGAAGTTTCAGAGCCCTCGGGCTACGTTTTGTGGAGTTACGGCCAGTTTAATGAGAGGCTAAATACAGGCTTAATTTCCTATGAAAACATGCCCGCGGAAAATCGCGATTTTCCGAAAAAAGGACCCCGAACCCGATTATGAGATAACCCACTGGGGACGCTCCTAGTGACCTGACGGACGCACCCAAGAAGTTTCAGAGCCCTCGGGCTACGTTTTGTGGAGTTACGGCCAGTTTAATGAGAGGCTAAATACAGGCTTAATTTCCTACGAAAACATGCCCGCGGAAAATCGCGATTTTCCGAAAAAAGGACCCCGAACCCGATTATGAGATAACCCACTGGGGACGCTCCTAGTGACCTGACGGACGCACCCAAGAAGTTTCAGAGCCCTCGGGCTACGTTTTGTGGAGTTACGGCCAGTTTAATGAGAGGCTTAATACAGGCTTAATTTCCTATGAAAACATGCCCGCGGAAAATCGCGATTTTCCGAAAAAAGGACCCCGAACCCGATTCTGAGATAACCCACTGGGGACGCTCCTAGTGACCTGACGGATGCACCCAAGAAGTTTCAGAGCCCTCGGGCTACGTTTTGTGGAGTTACGGCCAGTGTAATGAGAGGCTAAATACAGGCTTAATTTCCTATGGAAACATGCCCGTGGAAAATCGCGATTTTCCGAAAATCGGACCCCGAACCCGATTCTGAGATAACCCACTGGGGACGCTCCTAGTGACCTGACGGACGCACCCTAGAAGTTTCAGAGCCCTCGGGCTACGTTTTGTGGAGTTACGGCCAGTTTAATGAGAGGCTAAATACAGGCTTAATTTCCTGTGAAAACAAGCCCGTGGAAAATCGCGATTTTCTGAAAATCAGACCCCGAACCCGATTCTGAGATAACCCACTGGGGACGCTCCTAGTGACCTGACGGACGCACCCAAGAAGTTTCAGAGCCCTCGGGGTACGTTTTGTGGAGTTATGGCCAGTTTAATGAGAGGCTAAATACAGGCTTAATTTCCTATTAAAACATGCCCGCGGAAAATCGCGATTTTCCGAAAAAAGGACCCCGAACCCGATTCTGAGATAACCCACTGGGGACGCTCCTAGTGACCTGACGGACGCACCCTAGAAGTTTCAGAGCCCTCGGGCTACGTTTTGTGGAGTTACGGCCAGTTTAATGAGAGGCTAAATACAGGCTTAATTTCCTACGAAAACATGCCCGCGGAAAATCGCGATTTTCCGAAAAAAGGACCCCGAACCCGATTATGAGATAACCCACTGGGGACGCTCCTAGTGACCTGACGGACGCACCCAAGAAGTTTCAGAGCCCTCGGGCTACGTTTTGTGGAGTTACGGCCAGTTTAATGAGAGGCTAAATACAGGCTTAATTTCCTACGAAAACATGCCCGTGGAAAATCGCGATTTTCCGAAAAAAGGACCCCGAACCCGATTCTGAGATAACCCACTGGGGACGCTCCTAGTGACCTGACGGACGCACCCTATAGGTTTCAGAGCCCTCGGGCTACGTTTTGTGGAGTTACAGCCAGTTTAATGAGAGGCTAAATACAGGCTTAATTTCCTACGAAAACATGCCCGCGGAAAATCGCGATTTTCCGAAAAAAGGACCCCGAACCCGATTATGAGATAACCCACTGGGGACGCTCCTAGTGACCTGACGGACGCACCCTAGAAGTTTCAGAGCCCTCGGGCTACGTTTTGTGGAGTTACGGCCAGTTTAATGAGAGGCTAAATACAGGCTTAATTTCCTACAAAAACATGCCCGCGGAAAATCGCGATTTTGCGAAAAAAGGACCCCGAACCCGATTCTGATATAACCCACTGGGGACGCTCCTAGTGACCTGACGGACACACCCAAGAAGTTTCAGAGCCCTCGGGCTACGTTTTGTGGAGTTACGGCCAGTTTAATGAGAGGCTAAATACAGGCTTAATTTCCTATGAAAACATGCCCGCGGAAAATCGCGATTTTCCGAAAAAAGGACCCCGAACCCGATTATGAGATAACCCACTGGGGACGCTCCTAGTGACCTGACGGACGCACCCAAGAAGTTTCAGAGCCCTCGGGCTACGTTTTGTGGAGTTACGGCCAGTTTAATGAGAGGCTAAATACAGGCTTAATTTCCTATGAAAACATGCCCGCGGAAAATCGCGATTTTCCGAAAAAAGGACCCCGAACCCGATTATGAGATAACCCACTGGGGACGCTCCTAGTGACCTGACGGACGCACCCAAGAAGTTTCAGAGCCCTCGGGCTACGTTTTGTGGAGTTACGGCCAGTTTAATGAGAGGCTTAATACAGGCTTAATTTCCTATGAAAACATGCCCGCGGAAAATCGCGATTTTCCGAAAAAAGGACCCCGAACCCGATTCTGAGATAACCCACTGGGGACGCTCCTAGTGACCTGACGGATGCACCCAAGAAGTTTCAGAGCCCTCGGGCTACGTTTTGTGGAGTTACAGCCAGTGTAATGAGAGGCTAAATACAGGCTTAATTTCCTATGGAAACATGCCCGTGGAAAATCGCGATTTTCCGAAAATCGGACCCCGAACCCGATTCTGAGATAACCCACTGGGGACGCTCCTAGTGACCTGACGGACGCACCCTAGAAGTTTCAGAGCCCTCGGGCTACGTTTTGTGGAGTTACGGCCAGTTTAATGAGAGGCTAAATACAGGCTTAATTTCCTGTGAAAACAAGCCCGTGGAAAATCGCGATTTTCTGAAAATCAGACCCCGAACCCGATTCTGAGATAACCCACTGGGGACGCTCCTAGTGACCTGACGGACGCACCCAAGAAGTTTCAGAGCCCTCGGGCTACGTTTTGTGGAGTTACGGCCAGTTTAATGAGAGGCTAAATACAGGCTTAATTTCCTACGAAAACATGCCCGCGGAAAATCGCGATTTTCCGAAAAAAGGACCCCGAACCCGATTCTGAGATAACCCACTGGGGACGCTCCTAGTGACCTGACGGACGCACCCAAGAAGTTTCAGAGCCCTCGGGCTACGTTTTGTGGAGTTACGGCCAGTTTAATGAGAGGCTAAATACAGGCTTAATTTCCTATTAAAACATGCCCGCGGAAAATCGCGATTTTCCGAAAAAAGGACCCCGAACCCGATTCTGAGATAACCCACTGGGGACGCTCCTAGTGACCTGACGGACGCACCCAAGAAGTTTCAGAGCCCTCGGGCTACGTTTTGTGGCGTTACGGCCAGTTTAATGAGAGGCTAAATACAGGCTTAATTTCCTATTAAAACATGCCCGCGGAAAATCGCGATTTTCCGAAAAAAGGACCCCGAACCCGATTTTGAGATAACCCACTGGGGACGCTCCTAGTGACCTGACGGACGCACCCAAGAAGTTTCAGAGCCCTCGGGCTACGTTTTGTGGAGTTACGGCCAGTTTAATGAGAGGCTAAATACAGGCTTAATTTCCTATTAAAACATGCCCGCGGAAAATCGCGATTTTCCGAATAAAGGACCCCGAACCCGATTATGAGATAACCCACTGGGGACGCTCCTAGTGACCTGACGGACGCACCCTAGAAGTTTCAGAGCCCTCGGGCTACATTTTGTGGAGTTACGGCCAGTTTAATGAGAGGCTAAATACATGCTTAATTTCCTACGAAAACATGCCCGCGGAAAATCGCGATATTCCGAAAAAAGGACCCCAAACCCGATTCTGAGATAACCCACTGGGGACCCTCCTAGTGACCTGACGGACGCACCCAAGAAGTTTCAGAGCCCTCGGGCTACGTTTTGTGGAGTTACGGCCAGTTTAATGAGAGGCTAAATACAGGCTTAATTTCCTACAAAAACATGCCCGCGGAAAATCGCGATTTTCCGAAAAAAGGACCCCGAACCCGATTATGAGATAACCCACTGGGGACGCTCCTAGTGACCTGACGGACGCACCCAAGAAGTTTTAGAGCCCTCGGGCTACGTTTTGTGGAGTTACGGCCAGTTTAATGAGAGGCTAAATACAGGCTTAATTTCCTACGAAAACATGCCCGCGGAAAATCGCGATTTTCCGAAAAAAGGACCCCGAACCCGATTATGAGATAACCCACTGGGGACGCTCCTAGTGACCTGACGGACGCACCCAAGAAGTTTCAGAGCCCTCGGGCTACGTTTTGTGGAGTTACGGCCAGTTTAATGAGAGGCTAAATACAGGCTTAATTTCCTACGAAAACATGCCCGCGGAAAATCGCGATTTTCCGAAAAAAGGACCCCGAACCCGATTATGAGATAACCCACTGGGGACGCTCCTAGTGACCTGACGGACGCACCCAAGAAGTTTCAGAGCCCTCGGGCTACGTTTTGTGGAGTTACGGCCAGTTTAATGAGAGGCTAAATACAGGCTTAATTTCCTACGAAAACATGCCCGTGGAAAATCGCGATTTTCCGAAAAAAGGACCCCGAACCCGATTCTGAGATAACCCACTGGGGACGCTCCCAGTGACCTGACGGACGCACCCTATAGGTTTCAGAGCCCTCGGGCTACGTTTTGTGGAGTTACAGCCAGTTTAATTAGAGGCTAAATACAGGCTTAATTTCCTACGAAAACATGCCCGCGGAAAATCGCGATTTTCCGAAAAAAGGACCCCGAACCCGATTATGAGATAACCCACTGGGGACGCTCCTAGTGACCTGACGGACGCACCCTAGAAGTTTCAGAGCCCTCGGGCTACGTTTTGTGGAGTTACGGCCAGTTTAATGAGAGGCTAAATACAGGCTTAATTTCCTACGAAAACATGCCCGCGGAAAATCGCGATTTTGCGAAAAAAGGACCCCGAACCCGATTCTGATATAACCCACTGGGGACGCTCCTAGTGACCTGACGGACACACCCAAGAAGTTTCAGAGCCCTCGGGCTACGTTTTGTGGAGTTACGGCCAGTTTAATGAGAGGCTAAATACAGGCTTAATTTCCTATGAAAACATGCCCGCGGAAAATCGCGATTTTCCGAAAAAAGGACCCCGAACCCGATTATGAGATAACCCACTGGGGACGCTCCTAGTGACCTGACGGACGCACCCAAGAAGTTTCAGAGCCCTCGGGCTACGTTTTGTGGAGTTACGGCCAGTTTAATGAGAGGCTAAATACAGGCTTAATTTCCTACGAAAACATGCCCGCGGAAAATCGCGATTTTCCGAAAAAAGGACCCCGAACCCGATTATGAGATAACCCACTGGGGACGCTCCTAGTGACCTGACGGACGCACCCAAGAAGTTTCAGAGCCCTCGGGCTACGTTTTGTGGAGTTACGGCCAGTTTAATGAGAGGCTTAATACAGGCTTAATTTCCTATGAAAACATGCCCGCGGAAAATCGCGATTTTCCGAAAAAAGGACCCCGAACCCGATTCTGAGATAACCCACTGGGGACGCTCCTAGTGACCTGACGGATGCACCCAAGAAGTTTCAGAGCCCTCGGGCTACGTTTTGTGGAGTTACGGCCAGTGTAATGAGAGGCTAAATACAGGCTTAATTTCCTATGGAAACATGCCCGTGGAAAATCGCGATTTTCCGAAAATCGGACCCCGAACCCGATTCTGAGATAACCCACTGGGGACGCTCCTAGTGACCTGACGGACGCACCCTAGAAGTTTCAGAGCCCTCGGGCTACGTTTTGTGGAGTTACGGCCAGTTTAATGAGAGGCTAAATACAGGCTTAATTTCCTGTGAAAACAAGCCCGTGGAAAATCGCGATTTTCTGAAAATCAGACCCCGAACCCGATTCTGAGATAACCCACTGGGGACGCTCCTAGTGACCTGACGGACGCACCCAAGAAGTTTCAGAGCCCTCGGGGTACGTTTTGTGGAGTTATGGCCAGTTTAATGAGAGGCTAAATACAGGCTTAATTTCCTATTAAAACATGCCCGCGGAAAATCGCGATTTTCCGAAAAAAGGACCCCGAACCCGATTCTGAGATAACCCACTGGGGACGCTCCTAGTGACCTGACGGACGCACCCTAGAAGTTTCAGAGCCCTCGGGCTACGTTTTGTGGAGTTACGGCCAGTTTAATGAGAGGCTAAATACAGGCTTAATTTCCTACGAAAACATGCCCGCGGAAAATCGCGATTTTCCGAAAAAAGGACCCCGAACCCGATTATGAGATAACCCACTGGGGACGCTCCTAGTGACCTGACGGACGCACCCTAGAAGTTTCAGAGCCCTCGGGCTACGTTTTGTGGAGTTACGGCCAGTTTAATGAGAGGCTAAATACAGGCTTAATTTCCTACGAAAACATGCCCGTGGAAAATCGCGATTTTCCGAAAAAAGGACCCCGAACCCGATTCTGAGATAACCCACTGGGGACGCTCCTAGTGACCTGACGGACGCACCCTATAGGTTTCAGAGCCCTCGGGCTACGTTTTGTGGAGTTACAGCCAGTTTAATGAGAGGCTAAATACAGGCTTAATTTCCTACGAAAACATGCCCGCGGAAAATCGCGATTTTCCGAAAAAAGGACCCCGAACCCGATTATGAGATAACCCACTGGGGACGCTCCTAGTGACCTGACGGACGCACCCTAGAAGTTTCAGAGCCCTCGGGCTACGTTTTGTGGAGTTACGGCCAGTTTAATGAGAGGCTAAATACAGGCTTAATTTCCTACGAAAACATGCCCGCGGAAAATCGCGATTTTCCGAAAAAAGGACCCCGAACCCGATTCTGATATAACCCACTGGGGACGCTCCTAGTGACCTGACGGACGCACCCAAGAAGTTTCAGAGCCCTCGGGCTACGTTTTGTGGAGTTACGGCCAGTTTAATGAGAGGCTAAATACAGGCTTAATTTCCTATGAAAACATGCCCGCGGAAAATCGCGATTTTCCGAAAAAAGGACCCCGAACCCGATTATGAGATAACCCACTGGGGACGCTCCTAGTGACCTGACGGACGCACCCAAGAAGTTTCAGAGCCCTCGGGCTACGTTTTGTGGAGTTACGGCCAGTTTAATGAGAGGCTAAATACAGGCTTAATTTCCTATGAAAACATGCCCGCGGAAAATCGCGATTTTCCGAAAAAAGGACCCCGAACCCGATTATGAGATAACCCACTGGGGACGCTCCTAGTGACCTGACGGACGCACCCAAGAAGTTTCAGAGCCCTCGGGCTACGTTTTGTGGAGTTACGGCCAGTTTAATGAGAGGCTTAATACAGGCTTAATTTCCTATGAAAACATGCCCGCGGAAAATCGCGATTTTCCGAAAAAAGGACCCCGAACCCGATTCTGAGATAACCCACTGGGGACGCTCCTAGTGACCTGACGGATGCACCCAAGAAGTTTCAGAGCCCTCGGGCTACGTTTTGTGGAGTTACAGCCAGTGTAATGAGAGGCTAAATACAGGCTTAATTTCCTATGGAAACATGCCCGTGGAAAATCGCGATTTTCCGAAAATCGGACCCCGAACCCGATTCTGAGATAACCCACTGGGGACGCTCCTAGTGACCTGACGGACGCACCCTAGAAGTTTCAGAGCCCTCGGGCTACGTTTTGTGGAGTTACGGCCAGTTTAATGAGAGGCTAAATACAGGCTTAATTTCCTGTGAAAACAAGCCCGTGGAAAATCGCGATTTTCTGAAAATCAGACCCCGAACCCGATTCTGAGATAACCCACTGGGGACGCTCCTAGTGACCTGACGGACGCACCCAAGAAGTTTCAGAGCCCTCGGGGTACGTTTTGTGGAGTTATGGCCAGTTTAATGAGAGGCTAAATACAGGCTTAATTTCCTATGAAAACATGCCCGCGGAAAATCGCGATTTTCCGAAAAAAGGACCCCGAACCCGATTATGAGATAACCCACTGGGGACGCTCCTAGTGACCTGACGGACGCACCCAAGAAGTTTCAGAGCCCTCGGGCTACGTTTTGTGGAGTTACGGCCAGTTTAATGAGAGGCTTAATACAGGCTTAATTTCCTACGAAAACATGCCCGCGGAAAATCGCGATTTTTCGAAAAAAGGACCCCGAACCCCATTCTGAGATAACCCACTGGGGACGCTCCTAGTGACCTGACGGACGCACCCTAGAAGTTTCAGAGCCCTCGGGCTACGTTTTGTGGAGTTACAGCCAGTTTAATGAGAGGCTAAATACAGGCTTAATTTCCTATGAAAACATGCCCGCGGAAAATCGCGATTTTCCGAAAAAAGGACCCCGAACCCGATTCTGAGATAACCCACTGGGGACGCTCCTAGTGACCTGACGGACGCACCCAAGAAGTTTCAGAGCCCTCGGGCTACGTTTTGTGGAGTTACGGCCAGTTTAATGAGAGGCTAAATACAGGCTTAATTTCCTATTAAAACATGCCTGCGGAAAATCGCGATTTTCTGAAAATCAGACCCCGAACCCGATTCTGAGATAACCCACTGGGGACGCTCCTAGTGACCTGACGGACGCACCCAAGAAGTTTCAGAGCCCTCGGGCTACGTTTTGTGGAGTTACGGCCAGTTTAATGAGAGGCTTAATACAGGCTTAATTTCCTATTAAAACATGCCCGCAGAAAATCGCGATTTTCCGAAAAAAGGACCCCGAACCCGATTCTGAGATAACCCACTGGGGACGCTCCTAGTGACCTGACGGACGCACCCTAGAAGTTTCAGAGCCCTCGGGCTACGTTTTGTGGAGTTACGGCCAGTTTAATGAGAGGCTAAATACAGGCTTAATTTCCTACGAAAACATGCCCGCGGAAAATCGCGATTTTCCGAAAAAAGGACCCCAAACCCGATTCTGAGATAACCCACTGGGGACGCTCCTAGTGACCTGACGGACGCACCCTAGAAGTTTCAGAGCCCTCGGGGTACGTTTTGTGGAGTTACGGCCAGTTTAATGAGAGGCTAAATACAGGCTTAATTTCCTATTAAAACATGCCCGCGGAAAATCGCGATTTTCCGAAAAAAGGACCCCGAACCCGATTCTGAGATAACCCACTGGGGACGCTCCTAGTGACCTGACGGACGCACCCTAGAAGTTTCAGAGCCCTCGGGCTACGTTTTGTGGAGTTACGGCCAGTTTAACGAGAGGCTAAATACAGGCTTAATTTCCTATTAAAACATGCCCGCGGAAAATCGCGATTTTCCGAAAAAAGGACCCCGAACCCGATTTTGAGATAACCCACTGGGGACGCTCCTAGTGACCTGACGGACGCACCCAAGAAGTTTCAGAGCCCTCGGGCTACGTTTTGTGGAGTTACGGCCAGTTTAATGAGAGGCTTAATACAGGCTTAATTTCCTAGGAAAACATGCCCGCGGAAAATCGCGATTTTCCGAAAAAAGGACCCCGAACCCGATTCTGAGATAACCCACTGGGGACGCTCCTAGTGACCTGACGGACGCACCCTAGAAGTTTCAGAGCCCTTGGGCTACGTTTTGTGGAGTTACAGCCAGTTTAATGAGAGGCTAAATACAGGCTTAATTTCCTATTAAAACATGCCCGCGGAAAATCGCGATTTTCCGAAAAAAGGACCCCGAACCCGATTCTGAGATAACGAACTGGGGATGCTCCTAGTGACCTGACGGACGCACCCAAGAAGTTTCAGAGCCCTCGGGCTACGTTTTGTGGAGTTACGGCCAGTTTAATGAGAGGCTAAATACAGGCTTAATTTCCTACAAAAACATGCCCGCGGAAAATCGCGATATTCCGAAAAAAGGACCCCGAACCTGATTCTGAGATAACCCACTTGGGACGCTCCTAGTGACCTGACGGATGCACCCAAGAAGTTTCAGAGCCCTCGGGCTACGTTTTGTGGAGTTACGGCCAGTTTAATGAGAGGCTAAATACAGGCTTAATTTCCTACGAAAACATGCCCGCGGAAAATCGCGATATTCCGAAAAAGGACCCCGAACCCGATTCTGAGATAACCCACTGGGGACGCTCCTAGTGACCTGACGGACGCACCCAAGAGGTTTCAGAGCCCTCGGGCTACGTTTTGTGGAGTTACAGCCAGTTTAATGAGAGGCTAAATACAGGCTTAATTTCCTATTAAAACATGCCCGCGGAAAATCGCGATTTTCCGAAAAAAGGACCCCGAACCCGATTATGAGATAACCCACTGGGGACGCTCCTAGTGACCTGACGGACGCACCCAAGAAGTTTCAGAGCCCTCGGGCTACGTTTTGTGGAGTTACGGCCAGTTTAATGAGAGGCTAAATACAGGCTTAATTTCCTACGAAAACATGCCCGCGGAAAATCGCGATTTTCCGAAAAAAGGACCCCAAACCCGATGCTGAGATAACCCACTGGGGACGCTCCTAGTGACCTGACGGACGCACCCAAGAAGTTTCAGAGCCCTCAGGCTACGTTTTGTGGAGTTACGGCCAGTTTAATGAGAGGCTAAATACAGGCTTAATTTCCTACGAAAACATGCCCGCGGAATATCGCGATTTTAAGAAAAAAGGACCCCGAACCCGATTCTGAGATAACCCACTGGGGACGCTCCTAGTGACCTGACGGATGCACCCAAGAACTTTCAGAGCCCTCAGGCTACGTTTTGTGGAGTTACGGCCAGTTTAATGAGAGGCTAAATACAGGCTTAATTTCCTATTAAAACATGCCCGCGGAAAATCGCGATTTTCCGAAAAAAGGACCCCGAACCCGATTCTGAGATAACCCACTGGGGACGCTCCTAGTGACCTGACGGACGCACCCTAGAAGTTTCAGAGCCCTCGGGCTACGTTTTGTGGAGTTACAGCCAGTTTAATGAGAGGCTAAATACAGGCTTAATTTCCTATTAAAACATGCCCGCGGAAAATCACGATTTTCCGAAAAAAGGACCCCGAACCCGATTATGAGATAACCCACTGGGGACGCTCCTAGTGACCTGACGGACGCACCCTAGAAGTTTCAGAGCCCTCGGGCTACGTTTTGTGGAGTTACGGCCAGTTTAATGAGAGGCTAAATACAGGCTAAATTTCCTATTAAAACCGCACGCGGAAAATCGCGATTTTCCGAAAAAAGGACCCCGAACCCGATTCTGAGATAACCCACTGGGGACGCTCCTAGTGACCTGACGGACGCACCCAAGAAGTTTCAGAGCCCTCGGGCTACGTTTTGTGGAGTTACGGCCAGTTTAATGAGAGGCTAAATACAGGCTTAATTTCCTATTAAAACATGCCCGCGGAAAATCGCGATTTTCCGAAAAAAGGACCCCGAACCCGATTCTGAGATAACCCACTGGGGACGCTCCTAGTGACCTGACGGACGCACCCTAGAAGTTTCAGAGCCCTCGGGCTACGTTTTGTGGAGTTACGGCCAGTTTAATGAGAGGCTTAATACAGGCTTAATTTCCTACGAAAACATGCCCGCGGAAAATCGCGATTTTTCAAAAAAAAGGACCCCGAACCCGATTCTGAGATAACCCACTGGGGACGCTCCTAGTGACCTGACGGACGCACCCTAGAAGTTTCAGAGCCCTCGGGCTACGTTTTGTGGAGTTACAGCCAGTTTAATGAGAGGCTAAATACAGGCTTAATTTCCTATGAAAACATGCCCGCAGAAAATCGCGATTTTCCGAAAAAAGGACCCCGAACCCGATTATGAGATAACCCACTGGGGACGCTCCTAGTGACCTGACGGACGCACCCAAGAAGTTTCAGAGCCCTCGGGCTACGTTTTGTGGAGTTACGGCCAGTTTAATGAGAGGCTAAATACATGCTTAATTTCCTACGAAAACATGCCCGCGGAAAATCGCGATATTCCGAAAAAAGGACCCCAAACCCGATTCTGAGATAACCCACTGGGGACCCTCCTAGTGACCTGACGGACGCACCCAAGAAGTTTCAGAGCCCTCGGGCTACGTTTTGTGGAGTTACGGCCAGTTTAATGAGAGGCTAAATACAGGCTTAATTTCCTACGAAAACATGCCCGCGGAAAATCGCGATTTTCCGAAAAAAGGACCCCGAACACGATTATGAGATAACCCACTGGGGACGCTCCTAGTGACCTGACGGACGCACCCAAGAAGTTTTAGAGCCCTCGGGCTACGTTTTGTGGAGTTACGGCCAGTTTAATGAGAGGCTAAATACAGGCTTAATTTCCTACGAAAACATGCCCGCGGAAAATCGCGATTTTCCGAAAAAAGGACCCCGAACCCGATTATGAGATAACCCACTGGGGACGCTCCTAGTGACCTGACGGACGCACCCAAGAAGTTTCAGAGCCCTCGGGCTACGTTTTGTGGAGTTACGGCCAGTTTAATGAGAGGCTAAATACAGGCTTAATTTCCTACGAAAACATGCCCGCGGAAAATCGCGATTTTCCGAAAAAAGGACCCCGAACCCGATTATGAGATAACCCACTGGGGACGCTCCTAGTGACCTGACGGACGCACCCAAGAAGTTTCAGAGCCCTCGGGCTACGTTTTGTGGAGTTACGGCCAGTTTAATGAGAGGCTAAATACAGGCTTAATTTCCTACGAAAACATGCCCGTGGAAAATCGCGATTTTCCGAAAAAAGGACCCCGAACCCGATTCTGAGATAACCCACTGGGGACGCTCCCAGTGACCTGACGGACGCACCCTATAGGTTTCAGAGCCCTCGGGCTACGTTTTGTGGAGTTACAGCCAGTTTAATTAGAGGCTAAATACAGGCTTAATTTCCTACGAAAACATGCCCGCGGAAAATCGCGATTTTCCGAAAAAAGGACCCCGAACCCGATTATGAGATAACCCACTGGGGACGCTCCTAGTGACCTGACGGACGCACCCTAGAAGTTTCAGAGCCCTCGGGCTACGTTTTGTGGAGTTACGGCCAGTTTAATGAGAGGCTAAATACAGGCTTAATTTCCTACGAAAACATGCCCGCGGAAAATCGCGATTTTGCGAAAAAAGGACCCCGAACCCGATTCTGATATAACCCACTGGGGACGCTCCTAGTGACCTGACGGACACACCCAAGAAGTTTCAGAGCCCTCGGGCTACGTTTTGTGGAGTTACGGCCAGTTTAATGAGAGGCTAAATACAGGCTTAATTTCCTATGAAAACATGCCCGCGGAAAATCGCGATTTTCCGAAAAAAGGACCCCGAACCCGATTATGAGATAACCCACTGGGGACGCTCCTAGTGACCTGACGGACGCACCCAAGAAGTTTCAGAGCCCTCGGGCTACGTTTTGTGGAGTTACGGCCAGTTTAATGAGAGGCTAAATACAGGCTTAATTTCCTACGAAAACATGCCCGCGGAAAATCGCGATTTTCCGAAAAAAGGACCCCGAACCCGATTATGAGATAACCCACTGGGGACGCTCCTAGTGACCTGACGGACGCACCCAAGAAGTTTCAGAGCCCTCGGGCTACGTTTTGTGGAGTTACGGCCAGTTTAATGAGAGGCTTAATACAGGCTTAATTTCCTATGAAAACATGCCCGCGGAAAATCGCGATTTTCCGAAAAAAGGACCCCGAACCCGATTCTGAGATAACCCACTGGGGACGCTCCTAGTGACCTGACGGATGCACCCAAGAAGTTTCAGAGCCCTCGGGCTACGTTTTGTGGAGTTACGGCCAGTGTAATGAGAGGCTAAATACAGGCTTAATTTCCTATGGAAACATGCCCGTGGAAAATCGCGATTTTCCGAAAATCGGACCCCGAACCCGATTCTGAGATAACCCACTGGGGACGCTCCTAGTGACCTGACGGACGCACCCTAGAAGTTTCAGAGCCCTCGGGCTACGTTTTGTGGAGTTACGGCCAGTTTAATGAGAGGCTAAATACAGGCTTAATTTCCTGTGAAAACAAGCCCGTGGAAAATCGCGATTTTCTGAAAATCAGACCCCGAACCCGATTCTGAGATAACCCACTGGGGACGCTCCTAGTGACCTGACGGACGCACCCAAGAAGTTTCAGAGCCCTCGGGGTACGTTTTGTGGAGTTATGGCCAGTTTAATGAGAGGCTAAATACAGGCTTAATTTCCTATTAAAACATGCCCGCGGAAAATCGCGATTTTCCGAAAAAAGGACCCCGAACCCGATTCTGAGATAACCCACTGGGGACGCTCCTAGTGACCTGACGGACGCACCCTAGAAGTTTCAGAGCCCTCGGGCTACGTTTTGTGGAGTTACGGCCAGTTTAATGAGAGGCTAAATACAGGCTTAATTTCCTACGAAAACATGCCCGCGGAAAATCGCGATTTTCCGAAAAAAGGACCCCGAACCCGATTATGAGATAACCCACTGGGGACGCTCCTAGTGACCTGACGGACGCACCCTAGAAGTTTCAGAGCCCTCGGGCTACGTTTTGTGGAGTTACGGCCAGTTTAATGAGAGGCTAAATACAGGCTTAATTTCCTACGAAAACATGCCCGTGGAAAATCGCGATTTTCCGAAAAAAGGACCTCGAACCCGATTCTGAGATAACCCACTGGGGACGCTCCTAGTGACCTGACGGACGCACCCTATAGGTTTCAGAGCCCTCGGGCTACGTTTTGTGGAGTTACAGCCAGTTTAATGAGAGGCTAAATACAGGCTTAATTTCCTATGAAAACATGCCCGCGGAAAATCGCGATTTTCCGAAAAAAGGACCCCGAACCCGATTATGAGATAACCCACTGGGGACGCTCCTAGTGACCTGACGGACGCACCCTAGAAGTTTCAGAGCCCTCGGGCTACGTTTTGTGGAGTTACGGCCAGTTTAATGAGAGGCTAAATACAGGCTTAATTTCCTACGAAAACATGCCCGCGGAAAATCGCGATTTTGCGAAAAAAGGACCCCGAACCCGATTCTGATATAACCCACTGGGGACGCTCCTAGTGACCTGACGGACACACCCAAGAAGTTTCAGAGCCCTCGGGCTACGTTTTGTGGAGTTACGGCCAGTTTAATGAGAGGCTAAATACAGGCTTAATTTCCTATGAAAACATGCCCGCGGAAAATCGCGATTTTCCGAAAAAAGGACCCCGAACCCGATTATGAGATAACCCACTGGGGACGCTCCTAGTGACCTGACGGACGCACCCAAGAAGTTTCAGAGCCCTCGGGCTACGTTTTGTGGAGTTACGGCCAGTTTAATGAGAGGCTAAATACAGGCTTAATTTCCTATGAAAACATGCCCGCGGAAAATCGCGATTTTCCGAAAAAAGGACCCCGAACCCGATTATGAGATAACCCACTGGGGACGCTCCTAGTGACCTGACGGACGCACCCAAGAAGTTTCAGAGCCCTCGGGCTACGTTTTGTGGAGTTACGGCCAGTTTAATGAGAGGCTTAATACAGGCTTAATTTCCTATGAAAACATGCCCGCGGAAAATCGCGATTTTCCGAAAAAAGGACCCCGAACCCGATTCTGAGATAACCCACTGGGGACGCTCCTAGTGACCTGACGGATGCACCCAAGAAGTTTCAGAGCCCTCGGGCTACGTTTTGTGGAGTTACAGCCAGTGTAATGAGAGGCTAAATACAGGCTTAATTTCCTATGGAAACATGCCCGTGGAAAATCGCGATTTTCCGAAAATCGGACCCCGAACCCGATTCTGAGATAACCCACTGGGGACGCTCCTAGTGACCTGACGGACGCACCCTAGAAGTTTCAGAGCCCTCGGGCTACGTTTTGTGGAGTCAGCCAGTTTAATGAGAGGCTAAATACAGGCTTAATTTCCTGTGAAAACAAGCCCGTGGAAAATCGCGATTTTCTGAAAATCAGACCCCGAACCCGATTCTGAGATAACCCACTGGGGACGCTCCTAGTGACCTGACGGACGCACCCAAGAAGTTTCAGAGCCCTCGGGGTACGTTTTGTGGAGTTATGGCCAGTTTAATGAGAGGCTAAATACAGGCTTAATTTCCTATGAAAACATGCCCGCGGAAAATCGCGATTTTCCGAAAAAAGGACCCCGAACCCGATTATGAGATAACCCACTTGGGACGCTCCTAGTGACCTGACGGACGCACCCAAGAAGTTTCAGAGCCCTCGGGCTACGTTTTGTGGAGTTACGGCCAGTTTAATGAGAGGCTTAATACAGGCTTAATTTCCTACGAAAACATGCCCGCGGAAAATCGCGATTTTTCGAAAAAAGGACCCCGAACCCCATTCTGAGATTACCCACTGGGGACGCTCCTAGTGACCTGACGGACGCACCCTAGAAGTTTCAGAGCCCTCGGGCTACGTTTTGTGGAGTTACAGCCAGTTTAATGAGAGGCTAAATACAGGCTTAATTTCCTATGAAAACATGCCCGCGGAAAATCGCGATTTTCCGAAAAAAGGACCCCGAACCCGATTCTGAGATAACCCACTGGGGACGCTCCTAGTGACCTGACGGACGCACCCAAGAAGTTTCAGAGCCCTCGGGCTACGTTTTGTGGAGTTACGGCCAGTTTAATGAGAGGCTAAATACAGGCTTAATTTCCTATTAAAACATGCCTGCGGAAAATCGCGATTTTCCGAAAAAAGGACCCCGAACCCGATTCTGAGATAACCCACTGGGGACGCTCCTAGTGACCTGACGGACGCACCCAAGAAGTTTCAGAGCCCTCGGGCTACGTTTTGTGGAGTTACGGCCAGTTTAATGAGAGGCTTAATACAGGCTTAATTTCCTACGAAAACATGCCCGCGGAAAATCGCGATTTTTCAAAAAAAAGGACCCCGAACCTGATTCTGAGATAACCCACTGGGGACGCTCCTAGTGACCTGACGGACGCACCCAAGAAGTTTCAGAGCCCTCGGGCTACGTTTTGTGGAGTTACGGCCAGTTTAATGAGAGGCTAAATACAGGCTTAATTTACTATTAAAACATGCCCGCGGAAAATCGCGATTTTCCGAAAAAAGGACCCCGAACCCGATTCTGAGATAACCCACTGGGGACGCTCCTAGTGACCTGACGGACGCACCCAAGAAGTTTCAGAGCCCTCGGGCTACGTTTTGTGGAGTTACGGCCAGTTTAATGAGAGGCTTAATACAGGCTTAATTTCCTACGAAAACATGCCCGCGGAAAATCGCGATTTTTCGAAAAAAGGACCCCGAACCCGATTCTGAGATAACCCACTGGGGACGCTCCTAGTGACCTGACGGACGCACCCTAGAAGTTTCAGAGCCCTCGGGCTACGTTTTGTGGAGTTACAGCCAGTTTAATGAGAGGCTAAATACAGGCTTAATTTCCTATTAAAACATGCCCGCAGAAAATCGCGATTTTCCGAAAAAAGGACCCCGAACCCGATTCTGAGATAACCCACTGGGGACGCTCCTAGTGACCTGACGGACGCACCCTAGAAGTTTCAGAGCCCTCGGGCTACGTTTTGTGGAGTTACGGCCAGTTTAATGAGAGGCTAAATACAGGCTTAATTTCCTACGAAAACATGCCCGCGGAAAATCGCGATTTTCCGAAAAAAGGACCCCAAACCCGATTCTGAGATAACCCACTGGGGACGCTCCTAGTGACCTGACGGACCCACCCTAGAAGTTTCAGAGCCCTCGGGGTACGTTTTGTGGAGTTACGGCCAGTTTAATGAGAGGCTAAATACAGGCTTAATTTCCTATTAAAACATGCCCGCGGAAAATCGCGATTTTCCGAAAAAAGGACCCCGAACCCGATTCTGAGATAACCCACTGGGGACGCTCCTAGTGACCTGACGGACGCACCCTAGAAGTTTCAGAGCCCTCGGGCTACGTTTTGTGGAGTTACGGCCAGTTTAATGAGAGGCTAAATACAGGCTTAATTTCCTATTAAAACATGCCCGCGGAAAATCGCGATTTTCCGAAAAAAGGACCCCGAACCCGATTTTGAGATAACCCACTGGGGACGCTCCTAGTGACCTGACGGACGCACCCAAGAAGTTTCAGAGCCCTCGGGCTACGTTTTGTGGAGTTACGGCCAGTTTAATGAGAGGCTTAATACAGGCTTAATTTCCTAGGAAAACATGCCCGCGGAAAATCGCGATTTTCCGAAAAAAGGACCCCGAACCCGATTCTGAGATAACCCACTGGGGACGCTCCTAGTGACCTGACGGACGCACCCTAGAAGTTTCAGAGCCCTCGGGCTACGTTTTGTGGAGTTACAGCCAGTTTAATGAGAGGCTAAATACAGGCTTAATTTCCTATTAAAACATGCCCGCGGAAAATCGCGATTTTCCGAAAAAAGGACCCCGAACCCGATTCTGAGATAACGAACTGGGGATGCTCCTAGTGACCTGACGGACGCACCCAAGAAGTTTCAGAGCCCTCGGGCTACGTTTTGTGGAGTTACGGCCAGTTTAATGAGAGGCTAAATACAGGCTTAATTTCCTACAAAAACATGCCCGCGGAAAATCGCGATTTTTCAAAAAAAGGACCCCGAACCTGATTCTGAGATAACCCACTTGGGACGCTCCTAGTGACCTGACGGATGCACCCAAGAAGTTTCAGAGCCCTCGGGCTACGTTTTGTGGAGTTACGGCCAGTTTAATGAGAGGCTAAATACAGGCTTAATTTCCTACGAAAACATGCCCGCGGAAAATCGCGATATTCCGAAAAAGGACCCCGAACCCGATTCTGAGATAACCCACTGGGGACGCTCCTAGTGACCTGACGGACGCACCCAAGAGGTTTCAGAGCCCTCGGGCTACGTTTTGTGGAGTTACAGCCAGTTTAATGAGAGGCTAAATACAGGCTTAATTTCCTATTAAAACATGCCCGCGGAAAATCACGATTTTCCGAAAAAAGGACCCCGAACCCGATTATGAGATAACCCACTGGGGACGCTCCTAGTGACCTGACGGACGCACCCAAGAAGTTTCAGAGCCCTCGGGCTACGTTTTGTGGAGTTACGGCCAGTTTAATGAGAGGCTAAATACAGGCTTAATTTCCTACGAAAACATGCCCGCGGAAAATCGCGATTTTCCGAAAAAAGGACCCCGAACCCGATTCTGAGATAACCCACTGGGGACGCTCCTAGTGACCTGACGGACGCACCCAAGAAGTTTCAGAGCCCTCAGGCTACGTTTTGTGGAGTTACGGCCAGTTTAATGAGAGGCTAAATACAGGCTTAATTTCCTACGAAAACATGCCCGCTGAATATCGCGATTTTAAGAAAAAAGGACCCCGAACCCGATTCTGAGATAACCCACTGGGGACGCTCCTAGTGACCTGACGGACGCACCCAAGAACTTTCAGAGCCCTCAGGCTACGTTTTGTGGAGTTACGGCCAGTTTAATGAGAGGCTAAATACAGGCTTAATTTCCTATTAAAACATGCCCGCGGAAAATCGCGATTTTCCGAAAAAAGGACCCCGAACCCGATTCTGAGATAACCCACTGGGGACGCTCCTAGTGACCTGACGGACGCACCCTAGAAGTTTCAGAGCCCTCGGGCTACGTTTTGTGGAGTTACAGCCAGTTTAATGAGAGGCTAAATACAGGCTTAATTTCCTATTAAAACATGCCCGCGGAAAATCACGATTTTCCGAAAAAAGGACCCCGAACCCGATTATGAGATAACCCACTGGGGACGCTCCTAGTGACCTGACGGACGCACCCTAGAAGTTTCAGAGCCCTCGGGCTACGTTTTGTGGAGTTACGGCCAGTTTAATGAGAGGCTAAATACAGGCTAAATTTCCTATTAAAACCGCACGCGGAAAATCGCGATTTTCCGAAAAAAGGACCCCGAACCCGATTCTGAGATAACCCACTGGGGACGCTCCTAGTGACCTGACGGACGCACCCAAGAAGTTTCAGAGCCCTCGGGCTACGTTTTGTGGAGTTACGGCCAGTTTAATGAGAGGCTAAATACAGGCTTAATTTCCTATTAAAACATGCCCGCGGAAAATCGCGATTTTCCGAAAAAAGGACCCCGAACCCGATTCTGAGATAACCCACTGGGGACGCTCCTAGTGACCTGACGGACGCACCCTAGAAGTTTCAGAGCCCTCGGGCTACGTTTTGTGGAGTTACGGCCAGTTTAATGAGAGGCTTAATACAGGCTTAATTTCCTACGAAAACATGCCCGCGGAAAATCGCGATTTTTCAAAAAAAAGGACCCCGAACCCGATTCTGAGATAACCCACTGGGGACGCTCCTAGTGACCTGACGGACGCACCCTAGAAGTTTCAGAGCCCTCGGGCTACGTTTTGTGGAGTTACAGCCAGTTTAATGAGAGGCTAAATACAGGCTTAATTTCCTATGAAAACATGCCCGCAGAAAATCGCGATTTTCCGAAAAAAGGACCCCGAACCCGATTATGAGATAACCCACTGGGGATGCTCCTAGTGACCTGACGGACGCACCCAAGAAGTTTCAGAGCCCTCGGGCTACGTTTTGTGGAGTTACGGCCAGTTTAATGAGAGGCTTAATACAGGCTTAATTTCCTACGAAAACATGCCCGCGGAAAATCGCGATTTTCCGAAAAAAGGACCCCGAACCCGATTATGAGATAACCCACTGGGGACGCTCCTAGTGACCTGACGGACGCACCCAAGAAGTTTCAGAGCCCTCGGGCTACGTTTTGTGGAGTTACGGCCAGTTTAATGAGAGGCTTAATACAGGCTTAATTTCCTACGAAAACATGCCCGCGGAAAATCGCGATTTTTCGAAAAAAGGACCCCGAACCCCATTCTGAGATAACCCACTGGGGACGCTCCTAGTGACCTGACGGACGCACCCTAGAAGTTTCAGAGCCCTCGGGCTACGTTTTGTGGAGTTACAGCCAGTTTAATGAGAGGCTAAATACAGGCTTAATTTCCTATGAAAACATGCCCGCGGAAAATCGCGATTTTCCGAAAAAAGGACCCCGAACCCGATTCTGAGATAACCCACTGGGGACGCTCCTAGTGACCTGACGGACGCACCCAAGAAGTTTCAGAGCCCTCGGGCTACGTTTTGTGGAGTTACGGCCAGTTTAATGAGAGGCTAAATACAGGCTTAATTTCCTATTAAAACATGCCCGCGGAAAATCGCGATTTTTCAAAAAAAAGGACCCCGAACCCGATTCTGAGATAACCCACTGGGGACGCTCCTAGTGACCTGACGGACGCACCCTAGAAGTTTCAGAGCCCTCGGGCTACGTTTTGTGGAGTTACGGCCAGTTTAATGAGAGGCTAAATACAGGCTTAATTTCCTATTAAAACATGCCCGCGGAAAATCGCGATTTTCCGAAAAAAGGACCCCGAACCCGATTATGAGATAACCCACTGGGGACGCTCCTAGTGACCTGACGGACGCACCCTAGAAGTTTCAGAGCCCTCGGGCTACGTTTTGTGGAGTTACGGCCAGTTTAATGAGAGGCTTAATACAGGCTTAATTTCCTACGAAAACATGCCCGCGGAAAATCGCGATTTTTCAAAAAAAAGGACCCCGAACCCGATTCTGAGATAACCCACTGGGGACGCTCCTAGTGACCTGACGGACGCACCCTAGAAGTTTCAGAGCCCTCGGGCTACGTTTTGTGGAGTTACAGCCAGTTTAATGAGAGGCTAAATACAGGCTTAATTTCCTATTAAAACATGCCCGCAGAAAATCGCGATTTTCCGAAAAAAGGACCCCGAACCCGATTCTGAGATAACCCACTGGGGACGCTCCTAGTGACCTGACGGACGCACCCTAGAAGTTTCAGAGCCCTCGGGCTACGTTTTGTGGAGTTACGGCCAGTTTAATGAGAGGCTAAATACAGGCTTAATTTCCTACGAAAACATGCCCGCGGAAAATCGCGATTTTCCGAAAAAAGGACCCCAAACCCGATTCTGAGATAACCCACTGGGGACGCTCCTAGTGACCTGACGGACGCACCCTAGAAGTTTCAGAGCCCTCGGGGTACGTTTTGTGGAGTTACGGCCAGTTTAATGAGAGGCTAAATACAGGCTTAATTTCCTATTAAAACATGCCCGCGGAAAATCGCGATTTTCCGAAAAAAGGACCCCGAACCCGATTCTGAGATAACCCACTGGGGACGCTCCTAGTGACCTGACGGACGCACCCTAGAAGTTTCAGAGCCCTCGGGCTACGTTTTGTGGAGTTACGGCCAGTTTAATGAGAGGCTAAATACAGGCTTAATTTCCTATTAAAACATGCCCGCGGAAAATCGCGATTTTCCGAAAAAAGGACCCCGAACCCGATTTTGAGATAACCCACTGGGGACGCTCCTAGTGACCTGACGGACGCACCCAAGAAGTTTCAGAGCCCTCGGGCTACGTTTTGTGGAGTTACGGCCAGTTTAATGAGAGGCTTAATACAGGCTTAATTTCCTAGGAAAACATGCCCGCGGAAAATCGCGATTTTCCGAAAAAAGGACCCCGAACCCGATTCTGAGATAACCCACTGGGGACGCTCCTAGTGACCTGACGGACGCACCCTAGAAGTTTCAGAGCCCTCGGGCTACGTTTTGTGGAGTTACAGCCAGTTTAATGAGAGGCTAAATACAGGCTTAATTTCCTATGAAAACATGCCCGCGGAAAATCGCGATTTTCCGAAAAAAGGACCCCGAACCCGATTATGAGATAACCCACTGGGGACGCTCCTAGTGACCTGACGGACGCACCCAAGAAGTTTCAGAGCCCTCGGGCTACGTTTTGTGGAGTTACGGCCAGTTTAATGAGAGGCTTAATACAGGCTTAATTTCCTACGAAAACATGCCCGCGGAAAATCGCGATTTTTCGAAAAAAGGACCCCGAACCCCATTCTGAGATAACCCACTGGGGACGCTCCTAGTGACCTGACGGACGCACCCTAGAAGTTTCAGAGCCCTCGGGCTACGTTTTGTGGAGTTACAGCCAGTTTAATGAGAGGCTAAATACAGGCTTAATTTCCTATGAAAACATGCCCGCGGAAAATCGCGATTTTCCGAAAAAAGGACCCCGAACCCGATTCTGAGATAACCCACTGGGGACGCTCCTAGTGACCTGACGGACGCACCCAAGAAGTTTCAGAGCCCTCGGGCTACGTTTTGTGGAGTTACGGCCAGTTTAATGAGAGGCTAAATACAGGCTTAATTTCCTACGAAAACATGCCCGCGGAAAATCGCGATTTTTCAAAAAAAAGGACCCCGAACCCGATTCTGAGATAACCCACTGGGGACGCTCCTAGTGACCTGACGGACGCACCCTAGAAGTTTCAGAGCCCTCGGGCTACGTTTTGTGGAGTTACGGCCAGTTTAATGAGAGGCTAAATACAGGCTTAATTTCCTATTAAAACATGCCCGCGGAAAATCGCGATTTTCCGAAAAAAGGACCCCGAACCCGATTTTGAGATAACCCACTGGGGACGCTCCTAGTGACCTGACGGACGCACCCTAGAAGTTTCAGAGCCCTCGGGCTACGTTTTGTGGAGTTACGGCCAGTTTAATGAGAGGCTTAATACAGGCTTAATTTCCTACGAAAACATGCCCGCGGAAAATCGCGATTTTTCAAAAAAAAGGACCCCGAACCCGATTCTGAGATAACCCACTGGGGACGCTCCTAGTGACCTGACGGACGCACCCTAGAAGTTTCAGAGCCCTCGGGCTACGTTTTGTGGAGTTACAGCCAGTTTAATGAGAGGCTAAATACAGGCTTAATTTCCTATTAAAACATGCCCGCAGAAAATCGCGATTTTCCGAAAAAAGGACCCCGAACCCGATTCTGAGATAACCCACTGGGGACGCTCCTAGTGACCTGACGGACGCACCCTAGAAGTTTCAGAGCCCTCGGGCTACGTTTTGTGGAGTTACGGCCAGTTTAATGAGAGGCTAAATACAGGCTTAATTTCCTACGAAAACATGCCCGCGGAAAATCGCGATTTTCCGAAAAAAGGACCCCGAACCCGATTCTGAGATAACCCACTGGGGACGCTCCTAGTGACCTGACGGACGCACCCTAGAAGTTTCAGAGCCCTCGGGCTACGTTTTGTGGAGTTACGGCCAGTTTAATGAGAGGCTAAATACAGGCTTAATTTCCTATTAAAACATGCCCGCGGAAAATCGCGATTTTCCGAAAAAAGGACCCCGAACCCGATTTTGAGATAACCCACTGGGGACGCTCCTAGTGACCTGACGGACGCACCCAAGAAGTTTCAGAGCCCTCGGGCTACGTTTTGTGGAGTTACGGCCAGTTTAATGAGAGGCTTAATACAGGCTTAATTTCCTAGGAAAACATGCCCGCGGAAAATCGCGATTTTCCGAAAAAAGGACCCCGAACCCGATTCTGAGATAACCCACTGGGGACGCTCCTAGTGACCTGACGGACGCACCCAAGAAGTTTCAGAGCCCTCGGGCTACGTTTTGTGGAGTTACGGCCAGTTTAATGAGAGGCTAAATACAGGCTTAATTTCCTACAAAAACATGCCCGCGGAAAATCGCGATATTCCGAAAAAAGGACCCCGAACCTGATTCTGAGATAACCCACTTGGGACGCTCCTAGTGACCTGACGGACGCACCCAAGAAGTTTCAGAGCCCTCGGGCTACGTTTTGTGGAGTTACGGCCAGTTTAATGAGAGGCTAAATACAGGCTTAATTTCCTACGAAAACATGCCCGCGGAAAATCGCGATATTCCGAAAAAGGACCCCGAACCCGATTCTGAGATAACCCACTGGGGACGCTCCTAGTGACCTGACGGACGCACCCAAGAGGTTTCAGAGCCCTCGGGCTACGTTTTGTGGAGTTACAGCCAGTTTAATGAGAGGCTAAATACAGGCTTAATTTCCTATTAAAACATGCCCGCGGAAAATCACGATTTTCCGAAAAAAGGACCCCGAACCCGATTATGAGATAACCCACTGGGGACGCTCCTAGTGACCTGACGGACGCACCCAAGAAGTTTCAGAGCCCTCGGGCTACGTTTTGTGGAGTTACGGCCAGTTTAATGAGAGGCTAAATACAGGCTTAATTTCCTACGAAAACATGCCCGCGGAAAATCGCGATTTTCCGAAAAAAGGACCCCGAACCCGATTCTGAGATAACCCACTGGGGACGCTCCTAGTGACCTGACGGACGCACCCAAGAAGTTTCAGAGCCCTCAGGCTACGTTTTGTGGAGTTACGGCCAGTTCAATGAGAGGCTAAATACAGGCTTAATTTCCTACGAAAACATGCCCGCGGAATATCGCGATTTTAAGAAAAAAGGACCCCGAACCCGATTCTGAGATAACCCACTGGGGACGCTCCTAGTGACCTGACGGACGCACCCTAGAAGTTTCAGAGCCCTCGGGCTACGTTTTGTGGAGTTACAGCCAGTTTAATGAGAGGCTAAATACAGGCTTAATTTCCTATTAAAACATGCCCGCGGAAAATCACGATTTTCCGAAAAAAGGACCCCGAACCCGATTATGAGATAACCCACTGGGGACGCTCCTAGTGACCTGACGGACGCACCCAAGAAGTTTCAGAGCCCTCGGGCTACGTTTTGTGGAGTTACGGCCAGTTTAATGAGAGGCTTAATACAGGCTTAATTTCCTACGAAAACATGCCCGCGGAAAATCGCGATTTTCCGAAAAAAGGACCCCGAACCCGATTCTGAGATAACCCACTGGGGACGCTCCTAGTGACCTGACGGACGCACCCAAGAAGTTTCAGAGCCCTCGGGCTACGTTTTGTGGAGTTACGGCCAGTTTAATGAGAGGCTTAATACAGGCTTAATTTCCTACGAAAACATGCCCGCGGAAAATCGCGATTTTTCGAAAAAAGGACCCCGAACCCCATTCTGAGATAACCCACTGGGGACGCTCCTAGTGACCTGACGGACGCACCCTAGAAGTTTCAGAGCCCTCGGGCTACGTTTTGTGGAGTTACAGCCAGTTTAATGAGAGGCTAAATACAGGCTTAATTTCCTATGAAAACATGCCCGCGGAAAATCGCGATTTTCCGAAAAAAGGACCCCGAACCCGATTCTGAGATAACCCACTGGGGACGCTCCTAGTGACCTGACGGACGCACCCAAGAAGTTTCAGAGCCCTCGGGCTACGTTTTGTGGAGTTACGGCCAGTTTAATGAGAGGCTAAATACAGGCTTAATTTCCTATTAAAACATGCCCGCGGAAAATCGCGATTTTTCAAAAAAAAGGACCCCGAACCCGATTCTGAGATAACCCACTGGGGACGCTCCTAGTGACCTGACGGACGCACCCTAGAAGTTTCAGAGCCCTCGGGCTACGTTTTGTGGAGTTACGGCCAGTTTAATGAGAGGCTAAATACAGGCTTAATTTCCTATTAAAACATGCCCGCGGAAAATCGCGATTTTCCGAAAAAAGGACCCCGAACCCGATTCTGAGATAACCCACTGGGGACGCTCCTAGTGACCTGACGGACGCACCCTAGAAGTTTCAGAGCCCTCGGGCTACGTTTTGTGGAGTTACGGCCAGTTTAATGAGAGGCTTAATACAGGCTTAATTTCCTACGAAAACATGCCCGCGGAAAATCGCGATTTTTCAAAAAAAAGGACCCCGAACCCGATTCTGAGATAACCCACTGGGGACGCTCCTAGTGACCTGACGGACGCACCCTAGAAGTTTCAGAGCCCTCGGGCTACGTTTTGTGGAGTTACAGCCAGTTTAATGAGAGGCTAAATACAGGCTTAATTTCCTATTAAAACATGCCCGCAGAAAATCGCGATTTTCCGAAAAAAGGACCCCGAACCCGATTCTGAGATAACCCACTGGGGACGCTCCTAGTGACCTGACGGACGCACCCTAGAAGTTTCAGAGCCCTCGGGCTACGTTTTGTGGAGTTACGGCCAGTTTAATGAGAGGCTAAATACAGGCTTAATTTCCTACGAAAACATGCCCGCGGAAAATCGCGATTTTCCGAAAAAAGGACCCCAAACCCGATTCTGAGATAACCCACTGGGGACGCTCCTAGTGACCTGACGGACGCACCCTAGAAGTTTCAGAGCCCTCGGGGTACGTTTTGTGGAGTTACGGCCAGTTTAATGAGAGGCTAAATACAGGCTTAATTTCCTATTAAAACATGCCCGCGGAAAATCGCGATTTTCCGAAAAAAGGACCCCAAACCCGATTCTGAGATAACCCACTGGGGACGCTCCTAGTGACCTGACGGACGCACCCTAGAAGTTTCAGAGCCCTCGGGCTACGTTTTGTGGAGTTACGGCCAGTTTAATGAGAGGCTAAATACAGGCTTAATTTCCTATTAAAACATGCCCGCGGAAAATCGCGATTTTCCGAAAAAAGGACCCCGAACCCGATTTTGAGATAACCCACTGGGGACGCTCCTAGTGACCTGACGGACGCACCCAAGAAGTTTCAGAGCCCTCGGGCTACGTTTTGTGGAGTTACGGCCAGTTTAATGAGAGGCTTAATACAGGCTTAATTTCCTAGGAAAACATGCCCGCGGAAAATCGCGATTTTCCGAAAAAAGGACCCCGAACCCGATTCTGAGATAACCCACTGGGGACGCTCCTAGTGACCTGACGGACGCACCCTAGAAGTTTCAGAGCCCTCGGGCTACGTTTTGTGGAGTTACAGCCAGTTTAATGAGAGGCTAAATACAGGCTTAATTTCCTATGAAAACATGCCCGCGGAAAATCGCGATTTTCCGAAAAAAGGACCCCGAACCCGATTATGAGATAACCCACTGGGGACGCTCCTAGTGACCTGACGGACGCACCCAAGAAGTTTCAGAGCCCTCGGGCTACGTTTTGTGGAGTTACGGCCAGTTTAATGAGAGGCTTAATACAGGCTTAATTTCCTACGAAAACATGCCCGCGGAAAATCGCGATTTTTCGAAAAAAGGACCCCGAACCCCATTCTGAGATAACCCACTGGGGACGCTCCTAGTGACCTGACGGACGCACCCTAGAAGTTTCAGAGCCCTCGGGCTACGTTTTGTGGAGTTACAGCCAGTTTAATGAGAGGCTAAATACAGGCTTAATTTCCTATGAAAACATGCCCGCGGAAAATCGCGATTTTCCGAAAAAAGGACCCCGAACCCGATTCTGAGATAACCCACTGGGGACGCTCCTAGTGACCTGACGGACGCACCCAAGAAGTTTCAGAGCCCTCGGGCTACGTTTTGTGGAGTTACGGCCAGTTTAATGAGAGGCTAAATACAGGCTTAATTTCCTATTAAAACATGCCCGCGGAAAATCGCGATTTTTCAAAAAAAAGGACCCCGAACCCGATTCTGAGATAACCCACTGGGGACGCTCCTAGTGACCTGACGGACGCACCCTAGAAGTTTCAGAGCCCTCGGGCTACGTTTTGTGGAGTTACGGCCAGTTTAATGAGAGGCTAAATACAGGCTTAATTTCCTATTAAAACATGCCCGCGGAAAATCGCGATTTTCCGAAAAAAGGACCCCGAACCCGATTCTGAGATAACCCACTGGGGACGCTCCTAGTGACCTGACGGACGCACCCTAGAAGTTTCAGAGCCCTCGGGCTACGTTTTGTGGAGTTACGGCCAGTTTAATGAGAGGCTTAATACAGGCTTAATTTCCTACGAAAACATGCCCGCGGAAAATCGCGATTTTTCAAAAAAAAGGACCCCGAACCCGATTCTGAGATAACCCACTGGGGACGCTCCTAGTGACCTGACGGACGCACCCTAGAAGTTTCAGAGCCCTCGGGCTACGTTTTGTGGAGTTACAGCCAGTTTAATGAGAGGCTAAATACAGGCTTAATTTCCTATTAAAACATGCCCGCAGAAAATCGCGATTTTCCGAAAAAAGGACCCCGAACCCGATTCTGAGATAACCCACTGGGGACGCTCCTAGTGACCTGACGGACGCACCCTAGAAGTTTCAGAGCCCTCGGGCTACGTTTTGTGGAGTTACGGCCAGTTTAATGAGAGGCTAAATACAGGCTTAATTTCCTACGAAAACATGCCCGCGGAAAATCGCGATTTTCCGAAAAAAGGACCCCAAACCCGATTCTGAGATAACCCACTGGGGACGCTCCTAGTGACCTGACGGACGCACCCTAGAAGTTTCAGAGCCCTCGGGGTACGTTTTGTGGAGTTACGGCCAGTTTAATGAGAGGCTAAATACAGGCTTAATTTCCTATTAAAACATGCCCGCGGAAAATCGCGATTTTCCGAAAAAAGGACCCCGAACCCGATTCTGAGATAACCCACTGGGGACGCTCCTAGTGACCTGACGGACGCACCCTAGAAGTTTCAGAGCCCTCGGGCTACGTTTTGTGGTGTTACGGCCAGTTTAATGAGAGGCTAAATACAGGCTTAATTTCCTATTAAAACATGCCCGCGGAAAATCGCGATTTTCCGAAAAAAGGACCCCGAACCCGATTTTAAGATAACCCACTGGGGACGCTCCTAGTGACCTGACGGACGCACCCAAGAAGTTTCAGAGCCCTCGGGCTACGTTTTGTGGAGTTACGGCCAGTTTAATGAGAGGCTTAATACAGGCTTAATTTCCTAGGAAAACATGCCCGCGGAAAATCGCGATTTTCCGAAAAAAGGACCCCGAACCCGATTCTGAGATAACCCACTGGGGACGCTCCTAGTGACCTGACGGACGCACCCTAGAAGTTTCAGAGCCCTCGGGCTACGTTTTGTGGAGTTACAGCCAGTTTAATGAGAGGCTAAATACAGGCTTAATTTCCTATTAAAACATGCCCGCGGAAAATCGCGATTTTCCGAAAAAAGGACCCCGAACCCGATTCTGAGATAACGAACTGGGGATGCTCCTAGTGACCTGACGGACGCACCCAAGAAGTTTCAGAGCCCTCGGGCTACGTTTTGTGGAGTTACAGCCAGTTTAATGAGAGGCTAAATACAGGCTTAATTTCCTACAAAAACATGCCCGCGGAAAATCGCGATATTCCGAAAAAAGGACCCCGAACCTGATTCTGAGATAACCCACTGGGGACGCTCCTAGTGACCTGACGGACGCACCCAAGAAGTTTCAGAGCCCTCGGGGTACGTTTTGTGGAGTTACGGCCAGTTTAATGAGAGGCTAAATACAGGCTTAATTTCCTATTAAAACATGCCCGCGGAAAATCGCGATTTTCCGAAAAAGGACCCCGAACCCGATTCTGAGATAACCCACTGGGGACGCTCCTAGTGACCTGACGGACGCACCCAAGAGGTTTCAGAGCCCTCGGGCTACGTTTTGTGGAGTTACGGCCAGTTTAATGAGAGGCTAAATACAGGCTTAATTTCCTATTAAAACATGCCCGCGGAAAATCACGATTTTCCGAAAAAAGGACCCCGAACCCGATTATGAGATAACCCACTGGGGACGCTCCTAGTGACCTGACGGACGCACCCAAGAAGTTTCAGAGCCCTCGGGCTACGTTTTGTGGAGTTACGGCCAGTTTAATGAGAGGCTAAATACAGGCTTAATTTCCTACGAAAACATGCCCGCGGAAAATCGCGATTTTCCGAAAAAAGGACCCCGAACCCGATTCTGAGATAACCCACTGGGGACGCTCCTAGTGACCTGACGGACGCACCCAAGAAGTTTCAGAGCCCTCAGGCTACGTTTTGTGGAGTTACGGCCAGTTTAATGAGAGGCTAAATACAGGCTTAATTTCCTACGAAAACATGCCCGCGGAATATCGCGATTTTAAGAAAAAAGGACCCCGAACCCGATTCTGAGATAACCCACTGGGGACGCTCCTAGTGACCTGACGGACGCACCCAAGAAGTTTCAGAGCCCTCAGGCTACGTTTTGTGGAGTTACGGCCAGTTTAATGAGAGGCTAAATACAGGCTTAATTTCCTACGAAAACATGCCCGCGGAAAATCGCGATTTTCAAAAAAAAGGACCCCGAACCCGATTCTGAGATAACCCACTTGGGACGCTCCTAGTGACCTGACGGACGCACCCTAGAAGTTTCAGAGCCCTCGGGCTACGTTTTGTGGAGTTACAGCCAGTTTAATGAGAGGCTAAATACAGGCTTAATTTCCTACGAAAACATGCCCGCGGAAAATCGCGATTTTCCGAAAAAAGGACCCCGAACCCGATTCTGAGATAACCCACTGGGGACGCTCCTAGTGACCTGACGGACGCACCCTAGAAGTTTCAGAGCCCTCGGGCTACGTTTTGTGGAGTTACGGCCAGTTTAATGAGAGGCTAAATACAGGCTTAATTTCCTACGAAAACATGCCCGCGGAAAATCGCGATTTTTCGAAAAAAGGACCCCGAACCCGATTCTGAGATAACCCACTGGGGACGCTCCTAGTGACCTGACGGACGCACCCTAGAAGTTTCAGAGCCCTCGGGCTACGTTTTGTGGAGTTACAGCCAGTTTAATGAGAGGCTAAATACAGGCTTAATTTCCTATGAAAACATGCCCGCGGAAAATCGCGATTTCCCGAAAAAAGGACCCCGAACCCGATTCTGAGATAACCCACTGGGGACGCTCCTAGTGACCTGACGGACGCACCCAAGAAGTTTCAGAGCCCTCGGGCTACGTTTTGTGGAGTTACGGCCAGTTTAATGAGAGGCTAAATACAGGCTTAATTTACTATTAAAACATGCCCGCGGAAAATCGCGATTTTCCGAAAAAAGGACCCCGAACCCGATTCTGAGATAACCCACTGGGGACGCTCCTAGTGACCTGACGGACGCACCCTAGAAGTTTCAGAGCCCTCGGGCTACGTTTTGTGGAGTTACGGCCAGTTTAATGAGAGGCTTAATACAGGCTTAATTTCCTAGGAAAACATGCCCGCGGAAAATCGCGATTTTCCGAAAAAAGGACCCCGAACCCGATTCTGAGATAACCCACTGGGGACGCTCCTAGTGACCTGACGGACGCACCCTAGAAGTTTCAGAGCCCTCGGGCTACGTTTTGTGGAGTTACAGCCAGTTTAATGAGAGGCTAAATACAGGCTTAATTTCCTATGAAAACATGCCCGCGGAAAATCGCTATTTTCCGAAAAAAGGACCCCGAACCCGATTATGAGATAACCCACTGGGGACGCTCCTAGTGACCTGACGGACGCACCCAAGAAGTTTCAGAGCCCTCGGGCTACGTTTTGTGGAGTTACGGCCAGTTTAATGAGAGGCTTAATACAGGCTTAATTTCCTACGAAAACATGCCCGCGGAAAATCGCGATTTTTCGAAAAAAGGACCCCGAACCCCATTCTGAGATAACCCACTGGGGACGCTCCTAGTGACCTGACGGACGCACCCTAGAAGTTTCAGAGCCCTCGGGCTACGTTTTGTGGAGTTACAGCCAGTTTAATGAGAGGCTAAATACAGGCTTAATTTCCTATGAAAACATGCCCGCGGAAAATCGCGATTTTCCGAAAAAAGGACCCCGAACCCGATTCTGAGATAACCCACTGGGGACGCTCCTAGTGACCTGACGGACGCACCCAAGAAGTTTCAGAGCCCTCGGGCTACGTTTTGTGGAGTTACGGCCAGTTTAATGAGAGGCTAAATACAGGCTTAATTTCCTATTAAAACATGCCCGCGGAAAATCGCGATTTTTCAAAAAAAAGGACCCCGAACCCGATTCTGAGATAACCCACTGGGGACGCTCCTAGTGACCTGACGGACGCACCCTAGAAGTTTCAGAGCCCTCGGGCTACGTTTTGTGGAGTTACGGCCAGTTTAATGAGAGGCTAAATACAGGCTTAATTTCCTATTAAAACATGCCCGCGGAAAATCGCGATTTTCCGAAAAAAGGACCCCGAACCCGATTCTGAGATAACCCACTGGGGACGCTCCTAGTGACCTGACGGACGCACCCAAGAAGTTTCAGAGCCCTCGGGCTACGTTTTGTGGAGTTACGGCCAGTTTAATGAGAGGCTTAATACAGGCTTAATTTCCTACGAAAACATGCCCGCGGAAAATCGCGATTTTTCAAAAAAAAGGACCCCGAACCCGATTCTGAGATAACCCACTGGGGACGCTCCTAGTGACCTGACGGACGCACCCTAGAAGTTTCAGAGCCCTCGGGCTACGTTTTGTGGAGTTACAGCCAGTTTAATGAGAGGCTAAATACAGGCTTAATTTCCTATTAAAACATGCCCGCAGAAAATCGCGATTTTCCGAAAAAAGGACCCCGAACCCGATTCTGAGATAACCCACTGGGGACGCTCCTAGTGACCTGAAGGACGCACCCTAGAAGTTTCAGAGCCCTCGGGCTACGTTTTGTGGAGTTACGGCCAGTTTAATGAGAGGCTAAATACAGGCTTAATTTCCTACGAAAACATGCCCGCGGAAAATCGCGATTTTCCGAAAAAAGGACCCCGAACCCGATTATGAGATAACCCACTGGGGACGCTCCTAGTGACCTGACGGACGCACCCTAGAAGTTTCAGAGCCCTCGGGGTACGTTTTGTGGAGTTACGGCCAGTTTAATGAGAGGCTAAATACAGGCTTAATTTCCTATTAAAACATGCCCGCGGAAAATCGCGATTTTCCGAAAAAAGGACCCCGAACCCGATTCTGAGATAACCCACTGGGGACGCTCCTAGTGACCTGACGGACGCACCCTAGAAGTTTCAGAGCCCTCGGGCTACGTTTTGTGGAGTTACGGCCAGTTTAATGAGAGGCTAAATACAGGCTTAATTTCCTATTAAAACATGCCCGCGGAAAATCGCGATTTTCCGAAAAAAGGACCCCGAACCCGATTTTGAGATAACCCACTGGGGACGCTCCTAGTGACCTGACGGACGCACCCAAGAAGTTTCAGAGCCCTCGGGCTACGTTTTGTGGAGTTACGGCCAGTTTAATGAGAGGCTTAATACAGGCTTAATTTCCTAGGAAAACATGCCCGCGGAAAATCGCGATTTTCCGAAAAAAGGACCCCGAACCCGATTCTGAGATAACCCACTGGGGACGCTCCTAGTGACCTGACGGACGCACCCTAGAAGTTTCAGAGCCCTCGGGCTACGTTTTGTGGAGTTACAGCCAGTTTAATGAGAGGCTAAATACAGGCTTAATTTCCTATTAAAACATGCCCGCGGAAAATCGCGATTTTCCGAAAAAAGGACCCCGAACCCGATTCTGAGATAACGAACTGGGGATGCTCCTAGTGACCTGACGGACGCACCCAAGAAGTTTCAGAGCCCTCGGGCTACGTTTTGTGGAGTTACGGCCAGTTTAATGAGAGGCTAAATACAGGCTTAATTTCCTACAAAAACATGCCCGCGGAAAATCGCGATATTCCGAAAAAAGGACCCCGAACCTGATTCTGAGATAACCCACTTGGGACGCTCCTAGTGACCTGACGGACGCACCCAAGAAGTTTCAGAGCCCTCGGGCTACGTTTTGTGGAGTTACGGCCAGTTTAATGAGAGGCTAAATACAGGCTTAATTTCCTATGAAAACATGCCCGCGGAAAATCGCGATATTCCGAAAAAGGACCCCGAACCCGATTCTGAGATAACCCACTGGGGACGCTCCTAGTGACCTGACGGACGCACCCAAGAGGTTTCAGAGCCCTCGGGCTACGTTTTGTGGAGTTACAGCCAGTTTAATGAGAGGCTAAATACAGGCTTAATTTCCTATTAAAACATGCCCGCGGAAAATCAAGAATTTTCCGAAAAAAGGACCCCGAACCCGATTATGAGATAACCCACTGGGGACGCTCCTAGTGACCTGACGGACGCACCCAAGAAGTTTCAGAGCCCTCGGGCTACGTTTTGTGGAGTTACGGCCAGTTTAATGAGAGGCTAAATACAGGCTTAATTTCCTACGAAAACATGCCCGCGGAAAATCGCGATTTTCCGAAAAAAGGACCCCGAACCCGATTCTGAGATAACCCACTGGGGACGCTCCTAGTGACCTGACGGACGCACCCAAGAAGTTTCAGAGCCCTCAGGCTACGTTTTGTGGAGTTACGGCCAGTTTAATGAGAGGCTAAATACAGGCTTAATTTCCTACGAAAACATGCCCGCGGAATATCGCGATTTTAAGAAAAAAGGACCCCGAACCCGATTCTGAGATAACCCACTGGGGACGCTCCTAGTGACCTGACGGACGCACCCAAGAAGTTTCAGAGCCCTCAGGCTACGTTTTGTGGAGTTACGGCCAGTTTAATGAGAGGCTAAATACAGGCTTAATTTCCTATTAAAACATGCCCGCGGAAAATCGCGATTTTCCGAAAAAAGGACCCCGAACCCGATTCTGAGATAACCCACTGGGGACGCTCCTAGTGACCTGACGGACGCACCCTAGAAGTTTCAGAGCCCTCGGGCTACGTTTTGTGGAGTTACAGCCAGTTTAATGAGAGGCTAAATACAGGCTTAATTTCCTATTAAAACATGCCCGCGGAAAATCACGATTTTCCGAAAAAAGGACCCCGAACCCGATTATGAGATAACCCACTGGGGACGCTCCTAGTGACCTGACGGACGCACCCAAGAAGTTTCAGAGCCCTCGGGCTACGTTTTGTGGAGTTACGGCCAGTTTAATGAGAGGCTTAATACAGGCTTAATTTCCTACGAAAACATGCCCGCGGAAAATCGCGATTTTCCGAAAAAAGGACCCCGAACCCGATTATGAGATAACCCACTGGGGACGCTCCTAGTGACCTGACGGACGCACCCAAGAAGTTTCAGAGCCCTCGGGCTACGTTTTGTGGAGTTACGGCCAGTTTAATGAGAGGCTTAATACAGGCTTAATTTCCTACGAAAACATGCCCGCGGAAAATCGCGATTTTTCGAAAAAAGGACCCCGAACCCCATTCTGAGATAACCCACTGGGGACGCTCCTAGTGACCTGACGGACGCACCCTAGAAGTTTCAGAGCCCTCGGGCTACGTTTTGTGGAGTTACAGCCAGTTTAATGAGAGGCTAAATACAGGCTTAATTTCCTATGAAAACATGCCCGAGGAAAATCGCGATTTTCCGAAAAAAGGACCCCGAACCCGATTCTGAGATAACCCACTGGGGACGCTCCTAGTGACCTGACGGACGCACCCAAGAAGTTTCAGAGCCCTCGGGCTACGTTTTGTGGAGTTACGGCCAGTTTAATGAGAGGCTAAATACAGGCTTAATTTCCTATTAAAACATGCCCGCGGAAAATCGCGATTTTCCGAAAAAAGGACCCCGAACCCGATTCTGAGATAACCCACTGGGGACGCTCCTAGTGACCTGACGGACGCACCCTAGAAGTTTCAGAGCCCTCGGGCTACGTTTTGTGGAGTTACGGCCAGTTTAATGAGAGGCTTAATACAGGCTTAATTTCCTACGAAAACATGCCCGCGGAAAATCGCGATTTTTCAAAAAAAAGGACCCCGAACCCGATTCTGAGATAACCCACTGGGGACGCTCCTAGTGACCTGACGGACGCACCCTAGAAGTTTCAGAGCCCTCGGGCTACGTTTTGTGGAGTTACAGCCAGTTTAATGAGAGGCTAAATACAGGCTTAATTTCCTATTAAAACATGCCCGCAGAAAATCGCGATTTTCCGAAAAAAGGACCCCGAACCCGATTCTGAGATAACCCACTGGGGACGCTCCTAGTGACCTGACGGACGCACCCTAGAAGTTTCAGAGCCCTCGGGCTACGTTTTGTGGAGTTACGGCCAGTTTAATGAGAGGCTAAATACAGGCTTAATTTCCTACGAAAACATGCCCGCGGAAAATCGCGATTTTCCGAAAAAAGGACCCCAAACCCGATTCTGAGATAACCCACTGGGGACGCTCCTAGTGACCTGACGGACGCACCCTAGAAGTTTCAGAGCCCTCGGGGTACGTTTTGTGGAGTTACGGCCAGTTTAATGAGAGGCTAAATACAGGCTTAATTTCCTATTAAAACATGCCCGCGGAAAATCGCGATTTTCCGAAAAAAGGACCCCGAACCCGATTCTGAGATAACCCACTGGGGACGCTCCTAGTGACCTGACGGACGCACCCTAGAAGTTTCAGAGCCCTCGGGCTACGTTTTGTGGAGTTACGGCCAGTTTAATGAGAGGCTAAATACAGGCTTAATTTCCTATTAAAACATGCCCGCGGAAAATCGCGATTTTCCGAAAAAAGGACCCCGAACCCGATTTTGAGATAACCCACTGGGGACGCTCCTAGTGACCTGACGGACGCACCCAAGAAGTTTCAGAGCCCTCGGGCTACGTTTTGTGGAGTTACGGCCAGTTTAATGAGAGGCTTAATACAGGCTTAATTTCCTAGGAAAACATGCCCGCGGAAAATCGCGATTTTCCGAAAAAAGGACCCCGAACCCGATTCTGAGATAACCCACTGGGGACGCTCCTAGTGACCTGACGGACGCACCCTAGAAGTTTCAGAGCCCTCGGGCTACGTTTTGTGGAGTTACAGCCAGTTTAATGAGAGGCTAAATACAGGCTTAATTTCCTATGAAAACATGCCCGCGGAAAATCGCGATTTTCCGAAAAAAGGACCCCGAACCCGATTATGAGATAACCCACTGGGGACGCTCCTAGTGACCTGACGGACGCACCCAAGAAGTTTCAGAGCCCTCGGGCTACGTTTTGTGGAGTTACGGCCAGTTTAATGAGAGGCTTAATACAGGCTTAATTTCCTACGAAAACATGCCCGCGGAAAATCGCGATTTTTCGAAAAAAGGACCCCGAACCCCATTCTGAGATAACCCACTGGGGACGCTCCTAGTGACCTGACGGACGCACCCTAGAAGTTTCAGAGCCCTCGGGCTACGTTTTGTGGAGTTACAGCCAGTTTAATGAGAGGCTAAATACAGGCTTAATTTCCTATGAAAACATGCCCGCGGAAAATCGCGATTTTCCGAAAAAAGGACCCCGAACCCGATTCTGAGATAACCCACTGGGGACGCTCCTAGTGACCTGACGGACGCACCCAAGAAGTTTCAGAGCCCTCGGGCTACGTTTTGTGGAGTTACGGCCAGTTTAATGAGAGGCTAAATACAGGCTTAATTTCCTATTAAAACATGCCCGCGGAAAATCGCGATTTTTCAAAAAAAAGGACCCCGAACCCGATTCTGAGATAACCCACTGGGGACGCTCCTAGTGACCTGACGGACGCACCCTAGAAGTTTCAGAGCCCTCGGGCTACGTTTTGTGGAGTTACGGCCAGTTTAATGAGAGGCTAAATACAGGCTTAATTTCCTATTAAAACATGCCCGCGGAAAATCGCGATTTTCCGAAAAAAGGACCCCGAACCCGATTCTGAGATAACCCACTGGGGACGCTCCTAGTGACCTGACGGACGCACCCTAGAAGTTTCAGAGCCCTCGGGCTACGTTTTGTGGAGTTACGGCCAGTTTAATGAGAGGCTTAATACAGGCTTAATTTCCTACGAAAACATGCCCGCGGAAAATCGCGATTTTTCAAAAAAAAGGACCCCGAACCCGATTCTGAGATAACCCACTGGGGACGCTCCTAGTGACCTGACGGACGCACCCTAGAAGTTTCAGAGCCCTCGGGCTACGTTTTGTGGAGTTACAGCCAGTTTAATGAGAGGCTAAATACAGGCTTAATTTCCTATTAAAACATGCCCGCAGAAAATCGCGATTTTCCGAAAAAAGGACCCCGAACCCGATTCTGAGATAACCCACTGGGGACGCTCCTAGTGACCTGACGGACGCACCCTAGAAGTTTCAGAGCCCTCGGGCTACGTTTTGTGGAGTTACGGCCAGTTTAATGAGAGGCTAAATACAGGCTTAATTTCCTACGAAAACATGCCCGCGGAAAATCGCGATTTTCCGAAAAAAGGACCCCAAACCCGATTCTGAGATAACCCACTGGGGACGCTCCTAGTGACCTGACGGACGCACCCTAGAAGTTTCAGAGCCCTCGGGGTACGTTTTGTGGAGTTACGGCCAGTTTAATGAGAGGCTAAATACAGGCTTAATTTCCTATTAAAACATGCCCGCGGAAAATCGCGATTTTCCGAAAAAAGGACCCCGAACCCGATTCTGAGATAACCCACTGGGGACGCTCCTAGTGACCTGACGGACGCACCCTAGAAGTTTCAGAGCCCTCGGGCTACGTTTTGTGGAGTTACGGCCAGTTTAATGAGAGGCTAAATACAGGCTTAATTTCCTATTAAAACATGCCCGCGGAAAATCGCGATTTTCCGAAAAAAGGACCCCGAACCCGATTTTGAGATAACCCACTGGGGACGCTCCTAGTGACCTGACGGACGCACCCAAGAAGTTTCAGAGCCCTCGGGCTACGTTTTGTGGAGTTACGGCCAGTTTAATGAGAGGCTTAATACAGGCTTAATTTCCTAGGAAAACATGCCCGCGGAAAATCGCGATTTTCCGAAAAAAGGACCCCGAACCTGATTCTGAGATAACCCACTGGGGACGCTCCTAGTGACCTGACGGACGCACCCTAGAAGTTTCAGAGCCCTCGGGCTACGTTTTGTGGAGTTACAGCCAGTTTAATGAGAGGCTAAATACAGGCTTAATTTCCTATTAAAACATGCCCGCGGAAAATCGCGATTTTCCGAAAAAAGGACCCCGAACCCGATTCTGAGATAACGAACTGGGGATGCTCCTAGTGACCTGACGGACGCACCCAAGAAGTTTCAGAGCCCTCGGGCTACGTTTTGTGGAGTTACGGCCAGTTTAATGAGAGGCTAAATACAGGCTTAATTTCCTACAAAAACATGCCCGCGGAAAATCGCGATATTCCGAAAAAAGGACCCCGAACCTGATTCTGAGATAACCCACTTGGGACGCTCCTAGTGACCTGACGGACGCACCCAAGAAGTTTCAGAGCCCTCGGGCTACGTTTTGTGGAGTTACGGCCAGTTTAATGAGAGGCTAAATACAGGCTTAATTTCCTACGAAAACATGCCCGCGGAAAATCGCGATATTCCGAAAAAGGACCCCGAACCCGATTCTGAGATAACCCACTGGGGACGCTCCTAGTGACCTGACGGACGCACCCAAGAGGTTTCAGAGCCCTCGGGCTACGTTTTGTGGAGTTACAGCCAGTTTAATGAGAGGCTAAATACAGGCTTAATTTCCTATTAAAACATGCCCGCGGAAAATCACGATTTTCCGAAAAAAGGACCCCGAACCCGATTATGAGATAACCCACTGGGGACGCTCCTAGTGACCTGACGGACGCACCCAAGAAGTTTCAGAGCCCTCGGGCTACGTTTTGTGGAGTTACGGCCAGTTTAATGAGAGGCTAAATACAGGCTTAATTTCCTACGAAAACATGCCCGCGGAAAATCGCGATTTTCCGAAAAAAGGACCCCGAACCCGATTCTGAGATAACCCACTGGGGACGCTCCTAGTGACCTGACGGACGCACCCAAGAAGTTTCAGAGCCCTCAGGCTACGTTTTGTGGAGTTACGGCCAGTTTAATGAGAGGCTAAATACAGGCTTAATTTCCTACGAAAACATGCCCGCGGAATATCGCGATTTTAAGAAAAAAGGACCCCGAACCCGATTCTGAGATAACCCACTGGGGACGCTCCTAGTGACCTGACGGACGCACCCTAGAAGTTTCAGAGCCCTCGGGCTACGTTTTGTGGAGTTACAGCCAGTTTAATGAGAGGCTAAATACAGGCTTAATTTCCTATGAAAACATGCCCGCGGAAAATCGCGATTTCCCGAAAAAAGGACCCCGAACCCGATTCTGAGATAACCCACTGGGGACGCTCCTAGTGACCTGACGGACGCACCCAAGAAGTTTCAGAGCCCTCGGGCTACGTTTTGTGGAGTTACGGCCAGTTTAATGAGAGGCTAAATACAGGCTTAATTTCCTATTAAAACATGCCCGCGGAAAATCGCGATTTTCCGAAAAAAGGACCCCAAACCCGATTCTGAGATAACCCACTGGGGACGCTCCTAGTGACCTGACGGACGCACCCAAGAAGTTTCAGAGCCCTCGGGCTACGTTTTGTGGAGTTACGGCCAGTTTAATGAGAGGCTTAATACAGGCTTAATTTCCTACGAAAACATGCCCGCGGAAAATCGCGATTTTTCGAAAAAAGGACCCCGAACCCGATTCTGAGATAACCCACTGGGGACGCTCCTAGTGACCTGACGGACGCACCCTAGAAGTTTCAGAGCCCTCGGGCTACGTTTTGTGGAGTTACGGCCAGTTTAATGAGAGGCTAAATACAGACTTAATTTCCTATTAAAACATGCCCGCGGAAAATCGCGATTTTCCGAAAAAAGGACCCCGAACCCGATTTTGAGATAACCCACTGGGGACGCTCCTAGTGACCTGACGGACGCACCCAAGAAGTTTCAGAGCCCTCGGGCTACGTTTTGTGGAGTTACGGCCAGTTTAATGAGAGGCTTAATACAGGCTTAATTTCCTAGGAAAACATGCCCGCGGAAAATCGCGATTTGCCGAAAAAAGGACCCAGAACCCGATTCTGAGATAACCCACTGGGGACCCTCCTAGTGACCTGACGGACGCACCCTAGAAGTTTCAGAGCCCTCGGGCTACGTTTTGTGGAGTTACAGCCAGTTTAATGAGAGGCTAAATACAGGCTTAATTTCCTATTAAAACATGCCCGCGGAAAATCGCGATTTTCCGAAAAAAGGACCCCGAACCCGATTCTGAGATAACGAACTGGGGACGCTCCTAGTGACCTGACGGACGCACCCAAGAAGTTTCAGAGCCCTCAGGCTACGTTTTGTGGAGTTACGGCCAGTTTAATGAGAGGCTAAATACAGGCTTAATTTCCTACAAAAACATGCCCGCGGAAAATCGCGATATTCCGAAAAAAGGACCCCGAACCTGATTCTGAGATAACCCACTTGGGACGCTCCTAGTGACCTGACGGACGCACCCAAGAAGTTTCAGAGCCCTCGGGCTACGTTTTGTGGAGTTACGGCCAGTTTAATGAGAGGCTAAATATAGGCTTAATTTCCTACGAAAACATGTCCGCGGAAAATCGCGATATTCCGAAAAAAGGACCCCGAACCCGATTCTGAGATAACCCACTGGGGACGCTCCTAGTGACCTGACGGACGCACCCAAGAGGTTTCAGAGCCCTCGGGCTACGTTTTGTGGAGTTACAGCCAGTTTAATGAGAGGCTAAATACAGGCTTAATTTCCTATTAAAACATGCCCGCGGAAAATCACGATTTTCCGAAAAAAGGACCCCGAACCCGATTATGAGATAACCCACTGGGGACGCTCCTAGTGACCTGACGGACGCACCCAAGAAGTTTCAGAGCCCTCGGGCTACGTTTTGTGGAGTTACGGCCAGTTTAATGAGAGGCTAAATACAGGCTTAATTTCCTATTAAAACATGCCCGCGGAAAATCGCGATTTTCCGAAAAAAGGACCCCGAACCCGATTTTGAGATAACCCACTGGGGACGCTCCTAGTGACCTGACGGACGCACCCAAGAAGTTTCAGAGCCCTCGGGCTACGTTTTGTGGAGTTACGGCCAGTTTAATGAGAGGCTTAATACAGGCTTAATTTCCTACGAAAACATGCCCGCGGAAAATCGCGATTTTCCGAAAAAAGGACCCCGAACCCGATTCTGAGATAACCCACTGGGGACGCTCCTAGTGACCTGACGGACGCACCCAAGAAGTTTCAGAGCCCTCGGGCTACGTTTTGTGGAGTTACGGCCAGTTTAATGAGAGGCTTAATACAGGCTTAATTTCCTACGAAAACATGCCCGCGGAAAATCACGATTTTCCGAAAAAAGGACCCCGAACCCGATTCTGAGATAACCCACTGGGGACGCTCCTAGTGACCTGACGGACGCACCCTAGAAGTTTCAGAGCCCTCGGGCTACGTTTTGTGGAGTTACAGCCAGTTTAATGAGAGGCTAAATACAGGCTTAATTTCCTATTAAAACATGCCTGCGGAAAATCGCGATTTTCCGAAAAAAGGACCCCGAACCCGATTCTGAGATAACGAACTGGGGACGCTCCTAGTGACCTGACGGACGCACCCAAGAAGTTTCAGAGCCCTCGGGCTACGTTTTGTGGAGTTACGGCCAGTTTAATGAGAGGCTAAATACAGGCTTAATTTCCTACAAAAACATGCCCGCGGAAAATCGCGATATTCCGAAAAAAGGACCCCGAACCCGATTCTGAGATAACCCACCGGGGACGCTCCTAGTGACCTGACGGACGCACCCAAGAAGTTTCAGAGCCCTCGGGCTACGTTTTGTGGAGTTACGGCCAGTTTAATGAGAGGCTAAATACAGGCTTAATTTCCTACGAAAACATGCCCGCGGAAAATCGCGATATTCCGAAAAAAGGACCCCGAACCCGATTCTGAGATAACCCACTGGGGACGCTCCTAGTGACCTGACGGACGCACCCAAGAGGTTTCAGAGCCCTCGGGCTACGTTTTGTGGAGTTACAGCCAGTTTAATGAGAGGCTAAATACAGGCTTAATTTCCTATTAAAACATGCCCGCGGAAAATCACGATTTTCCGAAAAAAGGACCCCGAACCCGATACTGAGATAACCCACTGGGGACGCTCCTAGTGACCTGACGGACGCACCCAAGAAGTTTCAGAGCCCTCGGGCTACGTTTTGTGGAGTTACGGCCAGTTTAATGAGAGGCTAAATACAGGCTTAATTTCCTACGAAAACATGCCCGCGGAAAATCGCGATTTTCCGAAAAAAGGACCCCGAACCCGATTCTGAGATAACCCACTGGGGACGCTCCTAGTGACCTGACGGACGCACCCAAGAAGTTTCAGAGCCCTCGGGCTACGTTTTGTGGAGTTACGGCCAGTTTAATGAGAGGCTAAATACAGGCTTAATTTCCTACGAAAACATGCCCGCGGAAAATCGCGATTTTAAGAAAAAAGGACCCCGAACCCGATTCTGAGATAACCCACTGGGGACGCTCCTAGTGACCTGACGGACGCACCCTAGAAGTTTCAGAGCCCTCGGGCTACGTTTTGTGGAGTTATGGCCAGTTTAATGAGAGGCTAAATACAGGCTTAATTTCCTATTAAAACATGCCCGCGGAAAATCGCGATTTTCCGAAAAAAGGACCCCGAACCCGATTCTGAGATAACCCACTGGGGACGCTCCTAGTGACCTGACGGACGCACCCAAGAAGTTTCAGAGCCCTCGGGCTACGTTTTGTGGAGTTACGGCCAGTTTAATGAGAGGCTAAATACAGGCTTAATTTCCTATTAAAACATGCCCGCGGAAAATCGCGATTTTCCGAAAAAAGGACCCCGAACCCGATTTTGAGATAACCCACTGGGGAGGCTCCTAGTGACCTGACGGACGCACCCAAGAAGTTTCAGAGCCCTCGGGCTACGTTTTGTGGAGTTACGGCCAGTTTAATGAGAGGCTAAATACAGGCTTAATTTCCTATTAAAACATGCCCGCGGAAAATCGCGATTTTCCGAATAAAGGACCCCGAACCCGATTATGAGATAACCCACTGGGGACGCTCCTAGTGACCTGACGGACGCACCCTAGAAGTTTCAGAGCCCTCGGGCTACATTTTGTGGAGTTACGGCCAGTTTAATGAGAGGCTAAATACAGGCTTAATTTCCTACGAAAACATGCCCGCGGAAAATCGCGATATTCCGAAAAAAGGACCCCAAACCCGATTCTGAGATAACCCACTGGGGACCCTCCTAGTGACCTGACGGACGCACCCAAGAAGTTTCAGAGCCCTCGGGCTACGTTTTGTGGAGTTACGGCCAGTTTAATGAGAGGCTAAATACAGGCTTAATTTCCTACAAAAACATGCCCGCGGAAAATCGCGATTTTCCGAAAAAAGGACCCCGAACCCGATTATGAGATAACCCACTGGGGACGCTCCTAGTGACCTGACGGACGCACCCAAGAAGTTTCAGAGCCCTCGGGCTACGTTTTGTGGAGTTACGGCCAGTTTAATGAGAGGCTAAATACAGGCTTAATTTCCTACGAAAACATGCCCGCGGAAAATCGCGATTTTCCGAAAAAAGGACCCCGAACCCGATTATGAGATAACCCACTGGGGACGCTCCTAGTGACCTGACGGACGCACCCAAGAAGTTTCAGAGCCCTCGGGCTACGTTTTGTGGAGTTACGGCCAGTTTAATGAGAGGCTAAATACAGGCTTAATTTCCTACGAAAACATGCCCGCGGAAAATCGCGATTTTCCGAAAAAAGGACCCCGAACCCGATTATGAGATAACCCACTGGGGACGCTCCTAGTGACCTGACGGACGCACCCAAGACGTTTCAGAGCCCTCGGGCTACGTTTTGTGGAGTTACGGCCAGTTTAATGAGAGGCTAAATACAGGCTTAATTTCCTACGAAAACATGCCCGCGGAAAATCGCGATTTTCCGAAAAAAGGACCCCGAACCCGATTATGAGATAACCCACTGGGGACGCTCCTAGTGACCTGACGGACGCACCCTATAGATTTCAGAGCCCTCGGGCTACGTTTTGTGGAGTTACAGCCAGTTTAATGAGAGGCTAAATACAGGCTTAATTTCCTACGAAAACATGCCCGCGGAAAATCGCGATTTTCCGAAAAAAGGACCCCGAACCCGATTCTGAGATAACCCACTGGGGACGCTCCTAGTGACCTGACGGACGCACCCAAGAAGTTTCAGAGCCCTCGGGCTACGTTTTGTGGAGTTACGGCCAGTTTAATGAGAGGCTAAATACAGGCTTAATTTCCTACGAAAACGTGCCCGCGGAAAATCGCGATTTTAAGAAAAAAGGACCCCGAACCCGATTCTGAGATAACCCACTGGGGACGCTCCTAGTGACCTGACGGACGCACCCAAGAAGTTTCAGAGCCCTCGGGCTACGTTTTGTGGAGTTACGGCCAGTTTAATGAGAGGCTAAATACAGGCTTAATTTCCTGTGAAAACAAGCCCGCGGAAAATCGCGATTTTCCGAAAAAAGGACCCCGAACCCGATTATGAGATAACCCACTGGGGACGCTCCTAGTGACCTGACGGACGCACCCAAGAAGTTTCAGAGCCCTCGGGGTACGTTTTGTGGAGTTATGGCCAGTTTAATGAGAGGCTAAATACAGGCTTAATTTCCTATGAAAACATGCCCGCGGAAAATCGCGATTTTCCGAAAAAAGGACCCCGAACCCGATTATGAGATAACCCACTGGGGACGCTCCTAGTGACCTGACGGACGCACCCAAGAAGTTTCAGAGCCCTCGGGGTACGTTTTGTGGAGTTATGGCCAGTTTAATGAGAGGCTAAATACAGGCTTAATTTCCTATGAAAACATGCCCGCGGAAAATCGCGATTTTCCGAAAAAAGGACCCCAAACCCGATTCTGAGATAACCCACTGGGGACGCTCCTAGTGACCTGACGGACGCACCCAAGAAGTTTCAGAGCCCTCGGGCTACGTTTTGTGGAGTTACGGCCAGTTTAATGAGAGGCTAAATACAGGCTTAATTTCCTATTAAAACATGCCCGCGGAAAATCGCGATTTTCCGAAAAAAGGACCCCAAACCCGATTCTGAGATAACCCACTGGGGACGCTCCTAGTGACCTGACGGACGCACCCTAGAAGTTTCAGAGCCCTCGGGCTACGTTTTGTGGAGTTACAGCCAGTTTAATGAGAGGCTAAATACAGGCTTAATTTCCTATTAAAACATGCCCGCGGAAAATCGCGATTTTCCGAAAAAAGGACCCCGAACCCGATTCTGAGATAACCCACTGGGGACGCTCCTAGTGACCTGACGGACGCACCCTAGAAGTTTCAGAGCCCTCGGGCTACGTTTTGTGGAGTTACGGCCAGTTTAATGAGAGGCTAAATACAGGCTTAATTTCCTACGAAAACATGCCCGCGGAAAATCGCGATTTTCCGAAAAAAGGACCCCAAACCCGATTCTGAGATAACCCACTGGGGACGCTCCTAGTGACCTGACGGACGCACCCTAGAAGTTTCAGAGCCCTCGGGCTACGTTTTGTGGAGTTACGGCCAGTTTAATGAGAGGCTAAATACAGGCTTAATTTCCTATTAAAACATGCCCGCGGAAAATCGCGATTTTCCGAAAAAAGGACCCCGAACCCGATTCTGAGATAACCCACTGGGGACGCTCCTAGTGACCTGACGGACGCACCCAAGAAGTTTCAGAGCCCTCGGGCTACGTTTTGTGGAGTTACGGCCAGTTTAATGAGAGGCTAAATACAGGCTTAATTTCCTATTAAAACATGCCCGCGGAAAATCGCGATTTTCCGAAAAAAGGACCCCGAACCCGATTTTGAGATAACCCACTGGGGACGCTCCTAGTGACCTGACGGACGCACCCAAGAAGTTTCAGAGCCCTCGGGCTACGTTATGTGGAGTTACGGCCAGTTTAATGAGAGGCTTAATACAGGCTTAATTTCCTAGGAAAACATGCCCGCGGAAAATCGCGATTTTCCGAAAAAAGGACCCCGAACCCGATTCTGAGATAACCCACTGGGGACGCTCCTAGTGACCTGACGGACGCACCCTAGAAGTTTCAGAGCCCTCGGGCTACGTTTTGTGGAGTTACAGCCAGTTTAATGAGAGGCTAAATACAGGCTTAATTTCCTATTAAAACATGCCCGCGGAAAATCGCGATTTTCCGAAAAAAGGACCCCGAACCCGATTCTGAGATAACGAACCGGGGATGCTCCTAGTGACCTGACGGACGCACCCAAGAAGTTTCAGAGCCCTCGGGCTACGTTTTGTGGAGTTACGGCCAGTTTAATGAGAGGCTAAATACAGGCCTAATTTCCTTCAAAAACATGCCCGCGGAAAATCGCGATATTCCGAAAAAAGGACCCCGAACCTGATTCTGAGATAACCCACTTGGGACGCTCCTAGTGACCTGACGGACGCACCCAAGAAGTTTCAGAGCCCTCGGGCTACGTTTTGTGGAGTTACGGCCAGTTTAATGAGAGGCTAAATACAGGCTTAATTTCCTACAAAAACATGCCCGCGGAAAATCGCGATATTCCGAAAAAGGACCCCGAACCCGATTCTGAGATAACCCACTGGGGACGCTCCTAGTGACCTGACGGACGCACCCAAGAGGTTTCAGAGCCCTCGGGCTACGTTTTGTGGAGTTACAGCCAGTTTAATGAGAGGCTAAATACAGGCTTAATTTCCTATTAAAACATGCCCGCGGAAAATCACGATTTTCCGAAAAAAGGACCCCGAACCCGATTATGAGATAACCCACTGGGGACGCTCCTAGTGACCTGACGGACGCACCCAAGAAGTTTCAGAGCCCTCGGGCTACGTTTTGTGGAGTTACGGCCAGTTTAATGAGAGGCTAAATACAGGCTTAATTTCCTACTAAAACGTGCCCGCGGAAAATCGCGATTTTCCGAAAAAAGGACCCCGAACCCGATTCTGAGATAACCCACTGGGGACGCTCCTAGTGACCTGACGGACGCACCCAAGAAGTTTCAGAGCCCTCGGGCTACGTTTTGTGGAGTTACGGCCAGTTTAATGAGAGGCTAAATACAGGCTTAATTTCCTACGAAAACATGCCCGCGGAAAATCGCGATTTTAAGAAAAAAGGACCCCGAACCCGATTCTGAGATAACCCACTGGGGACGCTCCTAGTGACCTGACGGACGCACCCTAGAAGTTTCAGAGCCCTCGGGCTACGTTTTGTGGAGTTATGGCCAGTTTAATGAGAGGCTAAATACAGGCTTAATTTCCTATTAAAACATGCCCGCGGAAAATCGCGATTTTCCGAAAAAAGGACCCCGAACCCGATTCTGAGATAACCCACTGGGGACGCTCCTAGTGACCTGACGGACGCACCCTAGAAGTTTCAGAGCCCTCGGGCTACGTTTTGTGGAGTTACAGCCAGTTTAATGAGAGGCTAAATACAGGCTTAATTTCCTATTAAAACATGCCCGCGGAAAATCACGATTTTCCGAAAAAAGGACCCCGAACCCGATTATGAGATAACCCACTGGGGACGCTCCTAGTGACCTGACGGACGCACCCTAGAAGTTTCAGAGCCCTCGGGCTACGTTTTGTGGAGTTACGGCCAGTTTAATGAGAGGCTAAATACAGGCTTAATTTCCTACTAAAACATGCCCGCGGAAAATCGCGATTTTCCGAAAAAAGGACCCCGAACCCGATTATGAGATAACCCACTGGGGACGCTCCTAGTGACCTGACGGACGCACCCAAGAAGTTTCAGAGCCCTCGGGCTACGTTTTGTGGAGTTACGGCCAGTTTAATGAGAGGCTAAATACAGGCTTAATTTCCTACGAAAACATGCCCGCGGAAAATCGCGATTTTAAGAAAAAAGGACCCCGAACCCGATTCTGAGATAACCCACTGGGGACGCTCCTAGTGACCTGACGGACGCACCCAAGAAGTTTCAGAGCCCTCGGGCTACGTTTTGTGGAGTTACGGCCAGTTTAATGAGAGGCTAAATACAGGCTTAATTTCCTACGAAAACATGCCCGCGGAAAATCGCGATTTTCCGAAAAAAGGACCCCGAACCCGATTCTGAGATAACCCACTGGGGACGCTCCTAGTGACCTGACGGACGCACCCTAGAAGTTTCAGAGCCCTCGGGCTACGTTTTGTGGAGTTACGGCCAGTTTAATCAGAGGCTAAATACAGACTTAATTTCCTATTAAAACATGCCCGCGGAAAATCACGATTTTCCGAAAAAAGGACCCCGAACCCGATTTTGAGATAACCCACTGGGGACGCTCCTAGTGACCTGACGGACGCACCCAAGAAGTTTCAGAGCCCTCGGGCTACGTTTTGTGGAGTTACGGCCAGTTTAATGAGAGGCTTAATACAGGCTTAATTTCCTAGGAAAACATGCCCGCGGAAAATCGCGATTTGCCGAAAAAAGGACCCAGAACCCGATTCTGAGATAACCCACTGGGGACCCTCCGAGTGACCTGACGGACGCACCCTAGAAGTTTCAGAGCCCTCGGGCTACGTTTTGTGGAGTTACAGCCAGTTTAATGAGAGGCTAAATACAGGCTTAATTTCCTACAAAAACATGCCCGCGGAAAATCGCGATATTCCGAAAAAAGGACCCCGAACCTGATTCTGAGATAACCCACTTGGGACGCTCCTAGTGACCTGACGGACGCACCCAAGAAGTTTCAGAGCCCTCGGGCTACGTTTTGTGGAGTTACGGCCAGTTTAATGAGAGGCTAAATACAGGCTTAATTTCCTACGAAAACATGCCCGCGGAAAATCGCGATATTCCGAAAAAAGGACCCCGAACCCGATTCTGAGATAACCCACTGGGGACGCTCCTAGTGACCTGACGGACGCACCCAAGAGGTTTCAGAGCCCTCGGGCTACGTTTTGTGGAGTTACAGCCAGTTTAATGAGAGGCTAAATACAGGCTTAATTTCCTACGAAAACATGCCCGCGGAAAATCACGATTTTCCGAAAAAAGGACCCCGAACCCGATTATGAGATAACCCACTGGGGACGCTCCTAGTGACCTGACGGACGCACCCAAGAAGTTTCAGAGCCCTCGGGCTACGTTTTGTGGAGTTACGGCCAGTTTAATGAGAGGCTAAATACAGGCTTAATTTCCTATTAAAACATGCCCGCGGAAAATCGCGATTTTCCGAAAAAAGGACCCCGAACCCGATTTTGAGATAACCCACTGGGGACGCTCCTAGTGACCTGACGGACGCACCCAAGAAGTTTCAGAGCCCTCGGGCTACGTTTTGTGGAGTTACAGCCAGTTTAATGAGAGGCTTAATACAGGCTTAATTTCCTACGAAAACATGCCCGCGGAAAATCGCGATTTTCCGAAAAAAGGACCCCGAACCCGATTCTGAGATAACCCACTGGGGACGCTCCTAGTGACCTGACGGACGCACCCAAGAAGTTTCAGAGCCCTCGGGCTACGTTTTGTGGAGTTACGGCCAGTTTAATGAGAGGCTTAATACAGGCTTAATTTCCTACGAAAACATGCCCGCGGAAAATCACGATTTTCCGAAAAAAGGACCCCGAACCCGATTCTGAGATAACCCACTGGGGACGCTCCTAGTGACCTGACGGACGCACCCTAGAAGTTTCAGAGCCCTCGGGCTACGTTTTGTGGAGTTACAGCCAGTTTAATGAGAGGCTAAATACAGGCTTAATTTCCTACGAAAACATGCCCGCGGAAAATCGCGATATTCCGAAAAAAGGACCCCGAACCCGATTCTGAGATAACCCACTGGGGACGCTCCTAGTGACCTGACAGACGCACCCAAGAGGTTTCAGAGCCCTCGGGCTACGTTTTGTGGAGTTACAGCCAGTTTAATGAGAGGCTAAATACAGGCTTAATTTCCTATTAAAACATGCCCGCGGAAAATCACGATTTTCCGAAAAAAGGACCCCGAACCCGATTCTGAGATAACCCACTGGGGACGCTCCTAGTGACCTGACGGACGCACCCAAGAAGTTTCAGAGCCCTCGGGCTACGTTTTGTGGAGTTACGGCCAGTTTAATGAGAGGCTAAATACAGGCTTAATTTCCTACGAAAACATGCCCGCGGAAAATCGCGATTTTCCGAAAAAAGGACCCCGAACCCGATTATGAGATAACCCACTGGGGACGCTCCTAGTGACCTGACGGACGCACCCAAGAAGTTTCAGAGCCCTCGGGCTACGTTTTGTGGAGTTACGGCCAGTTTAATGAGAGGCTAAATACAGGCTTAATTTCCTACGAAAACATGCCCGCGGAAAATCGCGATTTTAAGAAAAAAGGACCCCGAACCCGATTCTGAGATAACCCACTGGGGACGCTCCTAGTGACCTGACGGACGCACCCTAGAAGTTTCAGAGCCCTCGGGCTACGTTTTGTGGAGTTATGGCCAGTTTAATGAGAGGCTAAATACAGGCTTAATTTCCTATTAAAACATGCCCGCGGAAAATCGCGATTTTCCGAAAAAAGGACCCCGAACCCGATTCTGAGATAACCCACTGGGGGACGCTCCTAGTGACCTGACGGACGGACCCAAGAAGTTTCAGAGCCCTCGGGCTACGTTTTGTGGAGTTACGGCCAGTTTAATGAGAGGCTAAATACAGGCTTAATTTCCTATTAAAACATGCCCGCGGAAAATCGCGATTTTCCGAAAAAAGGACCCCGAACCCGATTTTGAGATAACCCACTGGGGACGCTCCTAGTGACCTGACGGACGCACCCAAGAAGTTTCAGAGCCCTCGGGCTACGTTTTGTGGAGTTACGGCCAGTTTAATGAGAGGCTAAATACAGGCTTAATTTCCTATTAAAACATGCCCGCGGAAAATCGCGTTTTTCCGAATAAAGGACCCCGAACCCGATTATGAGATAACCCACTGGGGACGCTCCTAGTGACCTGACGGACGCACCCAAGAAGTTTCAGAGCCCTCGGGCTACATTTTGTGGAGTTACGGCCAGTTTAATGAGAGGCTAAATACAGGCTTAATTTCCTACGAAAACATGCCCGCGGAAAATCGCGATATTCCGAAAAAAGGACCCCAAACCCGATTCTGAGATAACCCACTGGGGACCCTCCTAGTGACCTGACGGACGCACCCAAGAAGTTTCAGAGCCCTCGGGCTACGTTTTGTGGAGTTACGGCCAGTTTAATGAGAGGCTAAATACAGGCTTAATTTCCTACAAAAACATGCCCGCGGAAAATCGCGATTTTCCGAAAAAAGGACCCCGAACCCGATTATGAGATAACCCACTGGGGACGCTCCTAGTGACCTGACGGACGCACCCAAGAAGTTTCAGAGCCCTCGGGCTACGTTTTGTGGAGTTACGGCCAGTTTAATGAGAGGCTAAATACAAGCTTAATTTCCTACGAAAACATGCCCGCGGAAAATCGCGATTTTCCGAAAAAAGGACCCCGAACCCGATTATGAGATAACCCACTGGGGACGCTCCTAGTGACCTGACGGACGCACCCAAGAAGTTTCAGAGCCCTCGGGCTACGTTTTGTGGAGTTACGGCCAGTTTAATGAGAGGCTAAATACAGGCTTAATTTCCTACGAAAACATGCCCGCGGAAAATCGCGATTTTCCGAAAAAAGGACCCCGAACCCGATTATGAGATAACCCACTGGGGACGCTCCTAGTGACCTGACGGACGCACCCAAGAAGTTTCAGAGCCCTCGGGCTACGTTTTGTGGAGTTACGGCCAGTTTAATGAGAGGCTAAATACAGGCTTAATTTCCTACGAAAACATGCCCGCGGAAAATCGCGATTTTCCGAAAAAAGGACCCCGAACCCGATTATGAGATAACCCACTGGGGACGCTCCTAGTGACCTGACGGACGCACCCTATAGATTTCAGAGCCCTCGGGCTACATTTTGTGGAGTTACAGCCAGTTTAATGAGAGGCTAAATACAGGCTTAATTTCCTACGAAAACATGCCCGCGGAAAATCGCGATTTTCCGAAAAAAGGACCCCGAACCCGATTCTGAGATAACCCACTGGGGACGCTCCTAGTGACCTGACGGACGCACCCAAGAAGTTTCAGAGCCCTCGGGCTACGTTTTGTGGAGTTACGGCCAGTTTAATGAGAGGCTAAATACAGGCTTAATTTCCTACGAAAACATGCCCGCGGAAAATCGCGATTTTAAGAAAAAAGGACCCCGAACCCGATTCTGAGATAACCCACTGGGGACGCTCCTAGTGACCTGACGGACGCACCCAAGAAGTTTCAGAGCCCTCGGGGTACGTTTTGTGGAGTTATGGCCAGTTTAATGAGAGGCTAAATACAGGCTTAATTTCCTATGAAAACATGCCCGCGGAAAATCGCGATTTTCCGAAAAAAGGACCCCGAACCCGATTATGAGATAACCCACTGGGGACGCTCCTAGTGACCTGACGGACGCACCCAAGAAGTTTCAGAGCCCTCGGGCTACGTTTTGTGGAGTTACGGCCAGTTTAATGAGAGGCTAAATACAGGCTTAATTTCCTACGAAAACATGCCCGCGGAAAATCGCGATTTTCCGAAAAAAGGACCCCGAACCCGATTCTGAGATAACGAACTGGGGACGCTCCTAGTGACCTGACGGACGCACCCAAGAAGTTTCAGAGCCCTCGGGCTACGTTTTGTGGAGTTACGGCCAGTTTAATGAGAGGCTAAATACAGGCTTAATTTCCTACAAAAACATGCCCGCGGAAAATCGCGATTTTCCGAAAAAAGGACCCCGAACCCGATTCTGAGATAACCCACTGGGGACGCTCCTAGTGACCTGACGGACGCACCCTAGAAGTTTCAGAGCCCTCGGGCTACGTTTTGTGGAGTTACGGCCAGTTTAATGAGAGGCTAAATACAGGCTTAATTTCCTATTAAAACATGCCCGCGGAAAATCGCGATTTTCCGAAAAAAGGACCCCGAACCCGATTTTGAGATAACCCACTGGGGACGCTCCTAGTGACCTGACGGACGCACCCAAGAAGTTTCAGAGCCCTCGGGCTACGTTTTGTGGAGTTACGGCCAGTTTAATGAGAGGCTTAATACAGGCTTAATTTCCTATGAAAACATGCCCGCGGAAAATCGCGATTTTCCGAAAAAAGGACCCCGAACCCGATTTTGAGATAACCCACTGGGGACGCTCCTAGTGACCTGACGGACGCACCCTAGAAGTTTCAGAGCCCTCGGGCTACGTTTTGTGGAGTTACAGCCAGTTTAATGAGAGGCTAAATACAGGCTTAATTTCCTATTAAAACATGCCCGCGGAAAATCGCAATTTTCCGAAAAAAGGACCCCGAACCCGATTCTGAGATAACGAACTGGGGACGCTCCTAGTGACCTGACGGACGCACCCAAGAAGTTTCAGAGCCCTCGGGCTACGTTTTGTGGAGTTACGGCCAGTTTAATGAGAGGCTAAATACAGGCTTAATTTCCTACAAAAACATGCCCGCGGAAAATCGCGATTTTCCGAAAAAAGGACCCCGAACCCGGTTATGAGATAACCCACTGGGGACGCTCCTAGTGACCTGACGGACGCACCCAAGAGGTTTCAGAGCCCTCGGGCTACGTTTTGTGGAGTTACAGCCAGTTTAATGAGAGGCTAAATACAGGCTTAATTTCCTATTAAAACATACCCGCGGAAAATCACGATTTTCCGAAAAAAGGACCCCGAGCCAGATTATGAGATAACCCACTGGGGACGCTCCTAGTGACCTGACGGACGCACCCAAGAAGTTTCAGAGCCCTCGGGCTACGTTTTGTGGAGTTACGGCCAGTTTAATGAGAGGCTAAATACAGGCCTAATTTCCTACGAAAACATGCCCGCGGAAAATCGCGATTTTCCGAAAAAAGGACCCCGAACCCGATTCTGAGATAACCCACTGGGGACGCTCCTAGTGACCTGACGGACGCACCCAAGAGGTTTCAGAGCCCTCGGGCTACGTTTTGTGGAGTTACAGCCAGTTTAATGAGAGGCTAAATACAGGCTTAATTTCCTATTAAAACATGCCCGCGGAAAATCACGATTTTCCGAAAAAAGGACCCCGAGCCAGATTATGAGATAACCCACTGGGGACGCTCCTAGTGACCTGACGGACGCACCCAAGAAGTTTCAGAGCCCTCGGGCTACGTTTTGTGGAGTTACGGCCAGTTTAATGAGAGGCTAAATACAGGCTTAATTTCCTGTGAAAACAAGCCCGTGGAAAATCGCGATTTTCTGAAAATCAGACCCCGAACCCGATTCTGAGATAACCCACTGGGGACGCTCCTAGTGACCTGACGGACGCACCCAAGAAGTTTCAGAGCCCTCGGGGTACGTTTTGTGGAGTTATGGCCAGTTTAATGAGAGGCTAAATACAGGCTTAATTTCCTATGAAAACATGCCCGCGGAAAATCGCGATTTTCCGAAAAAAGGACCCCGAACCCCATTCTGAGATAACCCACTGGGGACGCTCCTAGTGACCTGACGGACGCACCCAAGAAGTTTCAGAGCCCTCGGGCTACGTTTTGTGGAGTTACGGCCAGTTTAATGAGAGGCTAAATACAGGCTTAATTTCCTACGAAAACATGCCCGCGGAAAATCGCGATTTTCCGAAAAAAGGACCCCGAACCCGATTCTGAGATAACCCACTGGGGACGCTCCTAGTGACCTGACGGACGCACCCAAGAAGTTTCAGAGCCCTCGGGCTACGTTTTGTGGAGTTATGGCCAGTTTAATGAGAGGCTAAATACAGGCTTAATTTCCTATGAAAACATGCCCGCGGAAAATCGCGATTTTCCGAAAAAAGGACCCCGAACCCGATTATGAGATAACCCACTGGGGACGCTCCTAGTGACCTGACGGACGCACCCAAGAAGTTTCAGAGCCCTCGGGCTACGTTTTGTGGAGTTACGGCCAGTTTAATGAGAGGCTAAATACAGGCTTAATTTCCTACGAAAACATGCCCGCGGAAAATCGCGATATTCCGAAAAAAGGACCCCGAACCCGATTCTGAGATAACCCACTGGGGACGCTCCTAGTGACCTGACGGACGCACCCAAGAAGTTTCAGAGCCCTCGGGCTACGTTTTGTGGGGTTACGGCCAGTTTAATGAGAGGCTAAATACAGGCTTAATTTCCTACGAAAACATGCCCGCGGAAAATCGCGATTTTAAGAAAAAAGGACCCCGAACCCGATTATGAGATAACCCACTGGGGACGCTCCTAGTGACCTGACGGACGCACCCTAGAAGTTTCAGAGCCCTCGGGCTACGTTTTGTGGAGTTATGGCCAGTTTAATGAGAGGCTAAATACAGGCTTAATTTCCTATTAAAACATGCCCGCGGAAAATCGGGATTTTCCGAAAAAAGGACCCCGAACCCGATTTTGAGATAACCCACTGGGGACGCTCCTAGTGACCTGACGGACGCACCCAAGAAGTTTCAGAGCCCTCGGGCTACGTTTTGTGGAGTTACGGCCAGTTTAATGAGAGGCTAAATACAGGCTTAATTTCCTATTAAAACATGCCCGCGTAAAATCGCGATTTTCCGAAAAAAGGACCCCGAACCCGATTTTGAGATAACCCACTGGGGACGCTCCTAGTGACCTGACGGACGCACCCAAGAAGTTTCAGAGCCCTCGGGCTACGTTTTGTGGAGTTACGGCCAGTTTAATGAGAGGCTAAATACAGGCTTAATTTCCTACGAAAACATGCCCGCGGAAAATCGCGATTTTCCGAAAAAAGGACCCCGAACCCGATTATGAGATAACCCACTGGGGACGCTCCTAGTGACCTGACGGACGCACCCAAGAAGTTTCAGAGCCCTCGGGCTACGTTTTGTGGAGTTACGGCCAGTTTAATGAGAGGCTAAATACAGGCTTAATTTCCTACGAAAACATGCCCGCGGAAAATCGCGATTTTCCGAAAAAAGGACCCCGAACCCGATTATGAGATAACCCACTGGGGACGCTCCTAGTGACCTGACGGACACACCCAAGAAGTTTCAGAGCCCTCGGGCTACGTTTTGTGGAGTTACGGCCAGTTTAATGAGAGGCTAAATACAGGCTTAATTTCCTACGAAAACATGCCCGCGGAAAATCGCGATTTTCCGAAAAAAGGACCCCGAACCCGATTCTGAGATAACCCACTGGGGACGCTCCTAGTGACCTGACGGACGCACCCAAGAAGTTTCAGAGCCCTCGGGGTACGTTTTGTGGAGTTACGGCCAGTTTAATGAGAGGCTAAATACAGGCTTAATTTCCTACGAAAACATGCCCGCGGAAAATCGCGATTTTCCGAAAAAAGGACCCCGAACCCGATTCTGAGATAACCCACTGGGGACGCTCCTAGTGACCTGACGGACGCACCCAAGAAGTTTCAGAGCCCTCGGGCTACGTTTTGTGGAGTTACGGCCAGTTTAATGAGAGGCTTAATACAGGCTTAATTTCCTATGAAAACATGCCCGCGGACAATCGCGATTTTCCGAAAAAAGGACCCCGAACCCGATTCTGAGATAACCCACTGGGGACGCTCCTAGTGACCTGACGGATGCACCCAAGAAGTTTCAGAGCCCTCGGGCTACGTTTTGTGGAGTTACGGCCAGTTTAATGAGAGGCTAAATACAGGCTTAATTTCCTATGGAAACATGCCCGCGGAAAATCGCGATTTTCCGAAAAAAGGACCCCGAACCCGATTCTGAGATAACCCACTGGGGACGCTCCTAGTGACCTGACGGACGCACCCTAGAAGTTTCAGAGCCCTCGGGCTACGTTTTGTGGAGTTACGACCAGTTTAATGAGAGGCTAAATACAGGCTTAATTTCCTATGAAAACATGCCCGCGGAAAATCGCGATTTTCCGAAAAAAGGACCCCGAACCCGATTATGAGATAACCCACTGGGGACGCTCCTAGTGACCTGACGGACGCACCCTAGAAGTTTCAGAGCCCTCGGGCTACGTTTTGTGGAGTTACGGCCAGTTTAATGAGAGGCTAAATACAGGCTTAATTTCCTGTGAAAACAAGCCCGTGGAAAATCGCGATTTTCTGAAAATCAGACCCCGAAACCGATTCTGAGATAACCCACTGGGGACGCTCCTAGTGACCTGACGGACGCACCCAAGAAGTTTCAGAGCCCTCGGGCTACGTTTTGTGGAGTTACGGCCAGTTTAATGAGAGGCTAAATACAGGCTTAATTTCCTACGAAAACATGCCCGCGGAAAATCGCGATTTTCCGAAAAAAGGACCCCGAACCCGATTCTGAGATAACCCACCGGGGACGCTCCTAGTGACCTGACGGACGCACCCTAGAAGTTTCAGAGCCCTCGGGCTACGTTTTGTGGAGTTACAGCCAGTTTAATGAGAGGCTAAATACAGGCTAAATTTCCTATTAAAACATGCCCGCGGAAAATCGCGATTTTCCGAAAAAAGGACCCCAAACCCGATTCTGAGATAACCCACTGGGGACGCTCCTAGTGACCTGACGGACGCACCCAAGAAGTTTCAGAGCCCTCGGGCTACGTTTTGTGGAGTTACGGCCAGTTTAATGAGAGGCTTAATACAGGCTTAATTTCCTACGAAAACATGCCCGCGGAAAATCGCGATTTTTCGAAAAAAGGACCCCGAACCCCATTCTGAGATAACCCACTGGGGACGCTCCTAGTGACCTGACGGACGCACCCTAGAAGTTTCAGAGCCCTCGGGCTACGTTTTGTGGAGTTACAGCCAGTTTAATGAGAGGCTAAATACAGGCTTAATTTCCTATGAAAACATGCCCGCGGAAAATCGCGATTTTCCGAAAAAAGGACCCCGAACCCGATTCTGAGATAACCCACTGGGGACGCTCCTAGTGACCTGACGGACGCACCCAAGAAGTTTCAGAGCCCTCGGGCTACGTTTTGTGGAGTTACGGCCAGTTTAATGAGAGGCTAAATACAGGCTTAATTTCCTATTAAAACATGCCCGCGGAAAATCGCGATTTTTCAAAAAAAAGGACCCCGAACCCGATTCTGAGATAACCCACTGGGGACGCTCCTAGTGACCTGACGGACGCACCCTAGAAGTTTCAGAGCCCTCGGGCTACGTTTTGTGGAGTTACGGCCAGTTTAATGAGAGGCTAAATACAGGCTTAATTTCCTATTAAAACATGCCCGCGGAAAATCGCGATTTTCCGAAAAAAGGACCCCGAACCCGATTCTGAGATAACCCACTGGGGACGCTCCTAGTGACCTGACGGACGCACCCTAGAAGTTTCAGAGCCCTCGGGCTACGTTTTGTGGAGTTACGGCCAGTTTAATGAGAGGCTTAATACAGGCTTAATTTCCTACGAAAACATGCCCGCGGAAAATCGCGATTTTTCAAAAAAAAGGACCCCGAACCCGATTCTGAGATAACCCACTGGGGACGCTCCTAGTGACCTGACGGACGCACCCTAGAAGTTTCAGAGCCCTCGGGCTACGTTTTGTGGAGTTACAGCCAGTTTAATGAGAGGCTAAATACAGGCTTAATTTCCTATTAAAACATGCCCGCAGAAAATCGCGATTTTCCGAAAAAAGGACCCCGAACCCGATTCTGAGATAACCCACTGGGGACGCTCCTAGTGACCTGACGGACGCACCCTAGAAGTTTCAGAGCCCTCGGGCTACGTTTTGTGGAGTTACGGCCAGTTTAATGAGAGGCTAAATACAGGCTTAATTTCCTACGAAAACATGCCCGCGGAAAATCGCGATTTTCCGAAAAAAGGACCCCAAACCCGATTCTGAGATAACCCACTGGGGACGCTCCTAGTGACCTGACGGACGCACCCTAGAAGTTTCAGAGCCCTCGGGGTACGTTTTGTGGAGTTACGGCCAGTTTAATGAGAGGCTAAATACAGGCTTAATTTCCTATTAAAACATGCCCGCGGAAAATCGCGATTTTCCGAAAAAAGGACCCCGAACCCGATTCTGAGATAACCCACTGGGGACGCTCCTAGTGACCTGACGGACGCACCCTAGAAGTTTCAGAGCCCTCGGGCTACGTTTTGTGGAGTTACGGCCAGTTTAATGAGAGGCTAAATACAGGCTTAATTTCCTATTAAAACATGCCCGCGGAAAATCGCGATTTTCCGAAAAAAGGACCCCGAACCCGATTCTGAGATAACCCACTGGGGACGCTCCTAGTGACCTGACGGACGCACCCAAGAAGTTTCAGAGCCCTCAGGCTACGTTTTGTGGAGTTACGGCCAGTTTAATGAGAGGCTAAATACAGGCTTAATTTCCTACGAAAACATGCCCGCGGAATATCGCGATTTTAAGAAAAAAGGACCCCGAACCCGATTCTGAGATAACCCACTGGGGACGCTCCTAGTGACCTGACGGACGCACCCAAGAAGTTTCAGAGCCCTCAGGCTACGTTTTGTGGAGTTACGGCCAGTTTAATGAGAGGCTAAATACAGGCTTAATTTCCTACGAAAACATGCCCGCGGAAAATCGCGATTTTCCGAAAAAAGGACCCCGAACCCGATTCTGAGATAACCCACTGGGGACGCTCCTAGTGACCTGACGGACGCACCCTAGAAGTTTCAGAGCCCTCGGGCTACGTTTTGTGGAGTTACAGCCAGTTTAATGAGAGGCTAAATACAGGCTTAATTTCCTATTAAAACATGCCCGCGGAAAATCACGATTTTCCGAAAAAAGGACCCCGAACCCGATTATGAGATAACCCACTGGGGACGCTCCTAGTGACCTGACGGACGCACCCTAGAAGTTTCAGAGCCCTCGGGCTACGTTTTGTGGAGTTACGGCCAGTTTAATGAGAGGCTAAATACAGGCTAAATTTCCTATTAAAACCGCACGCGGAAAATCGCGATTTTCCGAAAAAAGGACCCCGAACCCGATTCTGAGATAACCCACTGGGGACGCTCCTAGTGACCTGACGGACGCACCCAAGAAGTTTCAGAGCCCTCGGGCTACGTTTTGTGGAGTTACGGCCAGTGTAATGAGAGGCTAAATACAGGCTTAATTTCCTATGGAAACATGCCCGTGGAAAATCGCGATTTTCCGAAAATCGGACCCCGAACCCGATTCTGAGATAACCCACTGGGGACGCTCCTAGTGACCTGACGGACGCACCCTAGAAGTTTCAGAGCCCTCGGGCTACGTTTTGTGGAGTTACGGCCAGTTTAATGAGAGGCTAAATACAGGCTTAATTTCCTGTGAAAACAAGCCCGTGGAAAATCGCGATTTTCTGAAAAAAGGACCCCGAACCCGATTCTGAGATAACCCACTGGGGACGCTCCTAGTGACCTGACGGACGCACCCAAGAAGTTTCAGAGCCCTCGGGGTACGTTTTGTGGAGTTATGGCCAGTTTAATGAGAGGCTAAATACAGGCTTAATTTCCTATGAAAACATGCCCGCGGAAAATCGCGATTTTCCGAAAAAAGGACCCCGAACCCGATTATGAGATAACCCACTGGGGACGCTCCTAGTGACCTGACGGACGCACCCAAGAAGTTTCAGAGCCCTCGGGCTACGTTTTGTGGAGTTACGGCCAGTTTAATGAGAGGCTTAATACAGGCTTAATTTCCTACGAAAACATGCCCGCGGAAAATCGCGATTTTTCGAAAAAAGGACCCCGAACCCCATTCTGAGATAACCCACTGGGGACGCTCCTAGTGACCTGACGGACGCACCCTAGAAGTTTCAGAGCCCTCGGGCTACGTTTTGTGGAGTTACAGCCAGTTTAATGAGAGGCTAAATACAGGCTTAATTTCCTATGAAAACATGCCCGCGGAAAATCGCGATTTTCCGAAAAAAGGACCCCGAACCCGATTCTGAGATAACCCACTGGGGACGCTCCTAGTGACCTGACGGACGCACCCAAGAAGTTTCAGAGCCCTCGGGCTACGTTTTGTGGAGTTACGGCCAGTTTAATGAGAGGCTAAATACAGGCTTAATTTCCTACGAAAACATGCCTGCGGAAAATCGCGATTTTCCGAAAAAAGGACCCCGAACCCGATTCTGAGATAACCCACTGGGGACGCTCCTAGTGACCTGACGGACGCACCCAAGAAGTTTCAGAGCCCTCGGGCTACGTTTTGTGGAGTTACGGCCAGTTTAATGAGAGGCTTAATACAGGCTTAATTTCCTACGAAAACATGCCCGCGGAAAATCGCGATTTTCTGAAAATCAGACCCCGAACCCGATTCTGAGATAACCCACTGGGGACGCTCCTAGTGACCTGACGGACGCACCCTAGAAGTTTCAGAGCCCTCGGGCTACGTTTTGTGGAGTTACAGCCAGTTTAATGAGAGGCTAAATACAGGCTTAATTTCCTATTAAAACATGCCCGCGGAAAATCGCGATTTTCCGAAAAAAGGACCCCGAACCCGATTCTGAGATAACCCACTGGGGACGCTCCTAGTGACCTGACGGACGCACCCTAGAAGTTTCAGAGCCCTCGGGCTACGTTTTGTGGAGTTACGGCCAGTTTAATGAGAGGCTTAATACAGGCTTAATTTCCTACGAAAACATGCCCGCGGAAAATCGCGATTTTTCAAAAAAAAGGACCCCGAACCCGATTCTGCGATAACCCACTGGGGACGCTCCTAGTGACCTGACGGACGCACCCTAGAAGTTTCAGAGCCCTCGGGCTACGTTTTGTGGAGTTACAGCCAGTTTAATGAGAGGCTAAATACAGGCTTAATTTCCTACGAAAACATGCCCGCGGAAAATCGCGATTTTTCGAAAAAAGGACCCCGAACCCGATTCTGAGATAACCCACTGGGGACGCTCCTAGTGACCTGACGGACGCACCCTAGAAGTTTCAGAGCCCTCGGGCTACGTTTTGTGGAGTTACAGCCAGTTTAATGAGAGGCTAAATACAGGCTTAATTTCCTATTAAAACATGCCCGCGGAAAATCGCGATTTCCCGAAAAAAGGACCCCGAACCCGATTCTGAGATAACCCACTGGGGACGCTCCTAGTGACCTGACGGACGCACCCAAGAAGTTTCAGAGCCCTCGGGCTACGTTTTGTGGAGTTACGGCCAGTTTAATGAGAGGCTAAATACAGGCTTAATTTCCTATTAAAACATGCCCGCTGAAAATCGCGATTTTCCGAAAAAAGGACCCCAAACCCGATTCTGAGATAACCCACTGGGGACGCTCCTAGTGACCTGACGGACGCACCCAAGAAGTTTCAGAGCCCTCGGGCTACGTTTTGTGGAGTTACGGCCAGTTTAATGAGAGGCTTAATACAGGCTTAATTTCCTACGAAAACATGCCCGCGGAAAATCGCGATTTTTCGAAAAAAGGACCCCGAACCCGATTCTGAGATAACCCACTGGGGACGCTCCTAGTGACCTGACGGACGCACCCTAGAAGTTTCAGAGCCCTCGGGCTACGTTTTGTGGAGTTACGGCCAGTTTAATGAGAGGCTAAATACAGACTTAATTTCCTATTAAAACATGCCCGCGGAAAATCGCGATTTTCCGAAAAAAGGACCCCGAACCCGATTTTGAGATAACCCACTGGGGACGCTCCTAGTGACCTGACGGACGCACCCAAGAAGTTTCAGAGCCCTCGGGCTACGTTTTGTGGAGTTACGGCCAGTTTAATGAGAGGCTTAATACAGGCTTAATTTCCTAGGAAAACATGCCCGCGGAAAATCGCGATTTGCCGAAAAAAGGACCCAGAACCCGATTCTGAGATAACCCACTGGGGACCCTCCTAGTGACCTGACGGACGCACCCTAGAAGTTTCAGAGCCCTCGGGCTACGTTTTGTGGAGTTACAGCCAGTTTAATGAGAGGCTAAATACAGGCTTAATTTCCTATTAAAACATGCCCGCGGAAAATCGCGATTTTCCGAAAAAAGGACCCCGAACCCGATTCTGAGATAACGAACTGGGGACGCTCCTAGTGACCTGACGGACGCACCCAAGAAGTTTCAGAGCCCTCAGGCTACGTTTTGTGGAGTTACGGCCAGTTTAATGAGAGGCTAAATACAGGCTTAATTTCCTACAAAAACATGCCCGCGGAAAATCGCGATATTCCGAAAAAAGGACCCCGAACCTGATTCTGAGATAACCCACTTGGGACGCTCCTAGTGACCTGACGGACGCACCCAAGAAGTTTCAGAGCCCTCGGGCTACGTTTTGTGGAGTTACGGCCAGTTTAATGAGAGGCTAAATATAGGCTTAATTTCCTACGAAAACATGTCCGCGGAAAATCGCGATATTCCGAAAAAAGGACCCCGAACCCGATTCTGAGATAACCCACTGGGGACGCTCCTAGTGACCTGACGGACGCACCCAAGAGGTTTCAGAGCCCTCGGGCTACGTTTTGTGGAGTTACAGCCAGTTTAATGAGAGGCTAAATACAGGCTTAATTTCCTATTAAAACATGCCCGCGGAAAATCACGATTTTCCGAAAAAAGGACCCCGAACCCGATTATGAGATAACCCACTGGGGACGCTCCTAGTGACCTGACGGACGCACCCAAGAAGTTTCAGAGCCCTCGGGCTACGTTTTGTGGAGTTACGGCCAGTTTAATGAGAGGCTAAATACAGGCTTAATTTCCTATTAAAACATGCCCGCTGAAAATCGCGATTTTCCGAAAAAAGGACCCCGAACCCGATTTTGAGATTACCCACTGGGGACGCTCCTAGTGACCTGACGGACGCACCCAAGAAGTTTCAGAGCCCTCGGGCTACGTTTTGTGGAGTTACGGCCAGTTTAATGAGAGGCTTAATACAGGCTTAATTTCCTACGAAAACATGCCCGCGGAAAATCGCGATTTTCCGAAAAAAGGACCCCGAACCCGATTCTGAGATAACCCACTGGGGACGCTCCTAGTGACCTGACGGACGCACCCAAGAAGTTTCAGAGCCCTCGGGCTACGTTTTGTGGAGTTACGGCCAGTTTAATGAGAGGCTTAATACAGGCTTAATTTCCTACGAAAACATGCCCGCGGAAAATCACGATTTTCCGAAAAAAGGACCCCGAACCCGATTCTGAGATAACCCACTGGGGACGCTCCTAGTGACCTGACGGACGCACCCTAGAAGTTTCAGAGCCCTCGGGCTACGTTTTGTGGAGTTACAGCCAGTTTAATGAGAGGCTAAATACAGGCTTAATTTCCTATTAAAACATGCCCGCGGAAAATCGCGATTTTCCGAAAAAAGGACCCCGAACCCGATTCTGAGATAACGAACTGGGGACGCTCCTAGTGACCTGACGGACGCACCCAAGAAGTTTCAGAGCCCTCGGGCTACGTTTTGTGGAGTTACGGCCAGTTTAATGAGAGGCTAAATACAGGCTTAATTTCCTACAAAAACATGCCCGCGGAAAATCGCGATATTCCGAAAAAAGGACCCCGAACCCGATTCTGAGATAACCCACCGGGGACGCTCCTAGTGACCTGACGGACGCACCCAAGAAGTTTCAGAGCCCTCGGGCTACGTTTTGTGGAGTTACGGCCAGTTTAATGAGAGGCTAAATACAGGCTTAATTTCCTACGAAAACATGCCCGCGGAAAATCGCGATATTCCGAAAAAAGGACCCCGAACCCGATTATGAGATAACCCACTGGGGACGCTCCTAGTGACCTGACGGACGCACCCAAGAGGTTTCAGAGCCCTCGGGCTACGTTTTGTGGAGTTACAGCCAGTTTAATGAGAGGCTAAATACAGGCTTAATTTCCTATTAAAACATGCCCGCGGAAAATCACGATTTTCCGAAAAAAGGACCCCGAACCCGATACTGAGATAACCCACTGGGGACGCTCCTAGTGACCTGACGGACGCACCCAAGAAGTTTCAGAGCCCTCGGGCTACGTTTTGTGGAGTTACGGCCAGTTTAATGAGAGGCTAAATACAGGCTTAATTTCCTACGAAAACATGCCCGCGGAAAATCGCGATTTTCCGAAAAAAGGACCCCGAACCCGATTCTGAGATAACCCACTGGGGACGCTCCTAGTGACCTGACGGACGCACCCAAGAAGTTTCAGAGCCCTCGGGCTACGTTTTGTGGAGTTACGGCCAGTTTAATGAGAGGCTAAATACAGGCTTAATTTCCTACAAAAACATGCCCGCGGAAAATCGCGATTTTAAGAAAAAAGGACCCCGAACCCGATTCTGAGATAACCCACTGGGGACGCTCCTAGTGACCTGACGGACGCACCCTAGAAGTTTCAGAGCCCTCGGGCTACGTTTTGTGGAGTTATGGCCAGTTTAATGAGAGGCTAAATACAGGCTTAATTTCCTATTAAAACATGCCCGCGGAAAATCGCGATTTTCCGAAAAAAGGACCCCGAACCCGATTCTGAGATAACCCACTGGGGACGCTCCTAGTGACCTGACGGACGCACCCAAGAAGTTTCAGAGCCCTCGGGCTACGTTTTGTGGAGTTACGGCCAGTTTAATGAGAGGCTAAATACAGGCTTAATTTCCTATTAAAACATGCCCGCGGAAAATCGCGATTTTCCGAAAAAAGGACCCCGAACCCGATTTTGAGATAACCCACTGGGGAGGCTCCTAGTGACCTGACGGACGCACCCAAGAAGTTTCAGAGCCCTCGGGCTACGTTTTGTGGAGTTACGGCCAGTTTAATGAGAGGCTAAATACAGGCTTAATTTCCTATTAAAACATGCCCGCGGAAAATCGCGATTTTCCGAATAAAGGACCCCGAACCCGATTATGAGATAACCCACTGGGGACGCTCCTAGTGACCTGACGGACGCACCCTAGAAGTTTCAGAGCCCTCGGGCTACATTTTGTGGAGTTACGGCCAGTTTAATGAGAGGCTAAATACAGGCTTAATTTCCTACGAAAACATGCCCGCGGAAAATCGCGATATTCCGAAAAAAGGACCCCAAACCCGATTCTGAGATAACCCACTGGGGACCCTCCTAGTGACCTGACGGACGCACCCAAGAAGTTTCAGAGCCCTCGGGCTACGTTTTGTGGAGTTACGGCCAGTTTAATGAGAGGCTAAATACAGGCTTAATTTCCTACAAAAACATGCCCGCGGAAAATCGCGATTTTCCGAAAAAAGGACCCCGAACCCGATTATGAGATAACCCACTGGGGACGCTCCTAGTGACCTGACGGACGCACCCAAGAAGTTTCAGAGCCCTCGGGCTACGTTTTGTGGAGTTACGGCCAGTTTAATGAGAGGCTAAATACAGGCTTAATTTCCTACGAAAACATGCCCGCGGAAAATCGCGATTTTCCGAAAAAAGGACCCCGAACCCGATTATGAGATAACCCACTGGGGACGCTCCTAGTGACCTGACGGACGCACCCAAGAAGTTTCAGAGCCCTCGGGCTACGTTTTGTGGAGTTACGGCCAGTTTAATGAGAGGCTAAATACAGGCTTAATTTCCTACGAAAACATGCCCGCGGAAAATCGCGATTTTCCGAAAAAAGGACCCCGAACCCGATTATGAGATAACCCACTGGGGACGCTCCTAGTGACCTGACGGACGCACCCTATAGATTTCAGAGCCCTCGGGCTACGTTTTGTGGAGTTACGGCCAGTTTAATGAGAGGCTAAATACAGGCTTAATTTCCTACGAAAACATGCCCGCGGAAAATCGCGATTTTCCGAAAAAAGGACCCCGAACCCGATTCTGAGATAACCCACTGGGGACGCTCCTAGTGACCTGACGGACGCACCCAAGAAGTTTCAGAGCCCTCGGGCTACGTTTTGTGGAGTTACGGCCAGTTTAATGAGAGGCTAAATACAGGCTTAATTTCCTACGAAAACATGCCCGCGGAAAATCGCGATTTTAAGAAAAAAGGACCCCGAACCCGATTCTGAGATAACCCACTGGGGACGCTCCTAGTGACCTGACGGACGCACCCAAGAAGTTTCAGAGCCCTCGGGCTACGTTTTGTGGAGTTACGGCCAGTTTAATGAGAGGCTAAATACAGGCTTAATTTCCTGTGAAAACAAGCCCGCGGAAAATCGCGATTTTCCGAAAAAAGGACCCCGAACCCGATTATGAGATAACCCACTGGGGACGCTCCTAGTGACCTGACGGACGCACCCAAGAAGTTTCAGAGCCCTCGGGGTACGTTTTGTGGAGTTATGGCCAGTTTAATGAGAGGCTAAATACAGGCTTAATTTCCTATGAAAACATGCCCGCGGAAAATCGCGATTTTCGGGAAAAAAAGGACCCCGAACCCGATTATGAGATAACCCACTGGGGACGCTCCTAGTGACCTGACGGACGCACCCAAGAAGTTTCAGAGCCCTCGGGGTACGTTTTGTGGAGTTATGGCCAGTTTAATGAGAGGCTAAATACAGGCTTAATTTCCTATGAAAACATGCCCGCGGAAAATCGCGATTTTCCGAAAAAAGGACCCCAAACCCGATTCTGAGATAACCCACTGGGGACGCTCCTAGTGACCTGACGGACGCACCCAAGAAGTTTCAGAGCCCTCGGGCTACGTTTTGTGGAGTTACGGCCAGTTTAATGAGAGGCTAAATACAGGCTTAATTTCCTATTAAAACATGCCCGCGGAAAATCGCGATTTTCCGAAAAAAGGACCCCAAACCCGATTCTGAGATAACCCACTGGGGACGCTCCTAGTGACCTGACGGACGCACCCTAGAAGTTTCAGAGCCCTCGGGCTACGTTTTGTGGAGTTACAGCCAGTTTAATGAGAGGCTAAATACAGGCTTAATTTCCTATTAAAACATGCCCGCGGAAAATCGCGATTTTCCGAAAAAAGGACCCCGAACCCGATTCTGAGATAACCCACTGGGGACGCTCCTAGTGACCTGACGGACGCACCCTAGAAGTTTCAGAGCCCTCGGGCTACGTTTTGTGGAGTTACGGCCAGTTTAATGAGAGGCTAAATACAGGCTTAATTTCCTACGAAAACATGCCCGCGGAAAATCGCGATTTTCCGAAAAAAGGACCCCAAACCCGATTCTGAGATAACCCACTGGGGACGCTCCTAGTGACCTGACGGACGCACCCTAGAAGTTTCAGAGCCCTCGGGCTACGTTTTGTGGAGTTACGGCCAGTTTAATGAGAGGCTAAATACAGGCTTAATTTCCTATTAAAACATGCCCGCGGAAAATCGCGATTTTCCGAAAAAAGGACCCCGAACCCGATTCTGAGATAACCCACTGGGGACGCTCCTAGTGACCTGACGGACGCACCCAAGAAGTTTCAGAGCCCTCGGGCTACGTTTTGTGGAGTTACGGCCAGTTTAATGAGAGGCTAAATACAGGCTTAATTTCCTATTAAAACATGCCCGCGGAAAATCGCGATTTTCCGAAAAAAGGACCCCGAACCCGATTTTGAGATAACCCACTGGGGACGCTCCTAGTGACCTGACGGACGCACCCAAGAAGTTTCAGAGCCCTCGGGCTACGTTATGTGGAGTTACGGCCAGTTTAATGAGAGGCTTAATACAGGCTTAATTTCCTAGGAAAACATGCCCGCGGAAAATCGCGATTTTCCGAAAAAAGGACCCCGAACCCGATTCTGAGATAACCCACTGGGGACGCTCCTAGTGACCTGACGGACGCACCCTAGAAGTTTCAGAGCCCTCGGGCTACGTTTTGTGGAGTTACAGCCAGTTTAATGAGAGGCTAAATACAGGCTTAATTTCCTATTAAAACATGCCCGCGGAAAATCGCGATTTTCCGAAAAAAGGACCCCGAACCCGATTCTGAGATAACGAACTGGGGATGCTCCTAGTGACCTGACGGACGCACCCAAGAAGTTTCAGAGCCCTCGGGCTACGTTTTGTGGAGTTACGGCCAGTTTAATGAGAGGCTAAATACAGGCCTAATTTCCTTCAAAAACATGCCCGCGGAAAATCGCGATATTCCGAAAAAAGGACCCCGAACCTGATTCTGAGATAACCCACTTGGGACGCTCCTAGTGACCTGACGGACGCACCCAAGAAGTTTCAGAGCCCTCGGGCTACGTTTTGTGGAGTTACGGCCAGTTTAATGAGAGGCTAAATACAGGCTTAATTTCCTACAAAAACATGCCCGCGGAAAATCGCGATATTCCGAAAAAGGACCCCGAACCCGATTCTGAGATAACCCACTGGGGACGCTCCTAGTGACCTGACGGACGCACCCAAGAGGTTTCAGAGCCCTCGGGCTACGTTTTGTGGAGTTACAGCCAGTTTAATGAGAGGCTAAATACAGGCTTAATTTCCTATTAAAACATGCCCGCGGAAAATCACGATTTTCCGAAAAAAGGACCCCGAACCCGATTATGAGATAACCCACTGGGGACGCTCCTAGTGACCTGACGGACGCACCCAAGAAGTTTCAGAGCCCTCGGGCTACGTTTTGTGGAGTTACGGCCAGTTTAATGAGAGGCTAAATACAGGCTTAATTTCCTACTAAAACGTGCCCGCGGAAAATCGCGATTTTCCGAAAAAAGGACCCCGAACCCGATTCTGAGATAACCCACTGGGGACGCTCCTAGTGACCTGACGGACGCACCCAAGAAGTTTCAGAGCCCTCGGGCTACGTTTTGTGGAGTTACGGCCAGTTTAATGAGAGGCTAAATACAGGCTTAATTTCCTACGAAAACATGCCCGCGGAAAATCGCGATTTTAAGAAAAAAGGACCCCGAACCCGATTCTGAGATAACCCACTGGGGACGCTCCTAGTGACCTGACGGACGCACCCTAGAAGTTTCAGAGCCCTCGGGCTACGTTTTGTGGAGTTATGGCCAGTTTAATGAGAGGCTAAATACAGGCTTAATTTCCTATTAAAACATGCCCGCGGAAAATCGCGATTTTCCGAAAAAAGGACCCCGAACCCGATTATGAGATAACCCACTGGGGACGCTCCTAGTGACCTGACGGACGCACCCTAGAAGTTTCAGAGCCCTCGGGCTACGTTTTGTGGAGTTACAGCCAGTTTAATGAGAGGCTAAATACAGGCTTAATTTCCTATTAAAACATGCCCGCGGAAAATCACGATTTTCCGAAAAAAGGACCCCGAACCCGATTATGAGATAACCCACTGGGGACGCTCCTAGTGACCTGACGGACGCACCCTAGAAGTTTCAGAGCCCTCGGGCTACGTTTTGTGGAGTTACGGCCAGTTTAATGAGAGGCTAAATACAGGCTTAATTTCCTACTAAAACATGCCCGCGGAAAATCGCGATTTTCCGAAAAAAGGACCCCGAACCCGATTATGAGATAACCCACTGGGGACGCTCCTAGTGACCTGACGGACGCACCCAAGAAGTTTCAGAGCCCTCGGGCTACGTTTTGTGGAGTTACGGCCAGTTTAATGAGAGGCTAAATACAGGCTTAATTTCCTACGAAAACATGCCCGCGGAAAATCGCGATTTTAAGAAAAAAGGACCCCGAACCCGATTCTGAGATAACCCACTGGGGACGCTCCTAGTGACCTGACGGACGCACCCTAGAAGTTTCAGAGCCCTCGGGCTACGTTTTGTGGAGTTATGGCCAGTTTAATGAGAGGCTAAATACAGGCTTAATTTCCTATTAAAACATGCCCGCGGAAAATCGCGATTTTCCGAAAAAAGGACCCCGAACCCGATTCTGAGATAACCCACTGGGGACGCTCCTAGTGACCTGACGGACGCACCCTAGAAGTTTCAGAGCCCTCGGGCTACGTTTTGTGGAGTTACAGCCAGTTTAATGAGAGGCTAAATACAGGCTTAATTTCCTATTAAAACATGCCCGCGGAAAATCACGATTTTCCGAAAAAAGGACCCCGAACCCGATTTTGAGATAACCCACTGGGGACGCTCCTAGTGACCTGACGGACGCACCCTAGAAGTTTCAGAGCCCTCAGGCTACGTTTTGTGGAGTTACGGCCAGTTTAATGAGAGGCTAAATACAGGCTAAATTTCCTATTAAAACAGCACGCGGAAAATCGCGATTTTCCGAAAAAAGGACCCCGAACCCGATTATGAGATAACCCACTGGGGACGCTCCTAGTGACCTGACGGACGCACCCAAGAAGTTTCAGAGCCCTCGGGCTACGTTTTGTGGAGTTACGGCCAGTTTAATGAGAGGCTAAATACAGGCTTAATTTCCTACGAAAACATGCCCGCGGAAAATCGCGATTTTAAGAAAAAAGGACCCCGAACCCGATTCTGAGATAACCCACTGGGGACGCTCCTAGTGACCTGACGGACGCACCCTAGAAGTTTCAGAGCCCTCGGGCTACGTTTTGTGGAGTTATGGCCAGTTTAATGAGAGGCTAAATACAGGCTTAATTTCCTATTAAAACATGCCCGCGGAAAATCGCGATTTTCCGAAAAAAGGACCCCGAACCCGATTCTGAGATAACCCACTGGGGACGCTCCTAGTGACCTGACGGACGCACCCTAGAAGTTTCAGAGCCCTCGGGCTACGTTTTGTGGAGTTACAGCCAGTTTAATGAGAGGCTAAATACAGGCTTAATTTCCTATTAAAACATGCCCGCGGAAAATCACGATTTTCCGAAAAAAGGACCCCGAACCCGATTATGAGATAACCCACTGGGGACGCTCCTAGTGACCTGACGGACGCACCCTAGAAGTTTCAGAGCCCTCCGGCTACGTTTTGTGGAGTTACGGCCAGTTTAATGAGAGGCTAAATACAGGCTAAATTTCCTATTAAAACCGCACGCGGAAAATCGCGATTTTCCGAAAAAAGGACCCCGAACCCGATTTTGAGATAACCCACTGGGGACGCTCCTAGTGACCTGACGGACGCACCCAAGAAGTTTCAGAGCCCTCGGGCTACGTTTTGTGGAGTTACGGCCAGTTTAATGAGAGGCTAAATACAGGCTTAATTTCCTACGAAAACATGCCCGCGGAAAATCGCGATTTTCCGAAAAAAGGACCCCGAACCCGATTCTGAGATAACCCACTGGGGACGCTCCTAGTGACCTGACGGACGCACCCTAGAAGTTTCAGAGCCCTCGGGCTACGTTTTGTGGAGTTACGGCCAGTTTAATCAGAGGCTAAATACAGACTTAATTTCCTATTAAAACATGCCCGCGGAAAATCACGATTTTCCGAAAAAAGGACCCCGAACCCGATTTTGAGATAACCCACTGGGGACGCTCCTAGTGACCTGACGGACGCACCCAAGAAGTTTCAGAGCCCTCGGGCTACGTTTTGTGGAGTTACGGCCAGTTTAATGAGAGGCTTAATACAGGCTTAATTTCCTAGGAAAACATGCCCGCGGAAAATCGCGATTTGCCGAAAAAAGGACCCCGAACCCGATTCTGAGATAACCCACTGGGGACGCTCCTAGTGACCTGACGGACGCACCCAAGAAGTTTCAGAGCCCTCGGGCTACGTTTTGTGGAGTTACGGCCAGTTTAATGAGAGGCTAAATACAGGCTTAATTTCCTACGAAAACATGCCCGCGGAAAATCGCGATTTTCCGAAAAAAGGACCCCGAACCCGATTATGAGATAACCCACTGGGGACGCTCCTAGTGACCTGACGGACGCACCCAAGAAGTTTCAGAGCCCTCGGGCTACGTTTTGTGGAGTTACGGCCAGTTTAATGAGAGGCTAAATACAGGCTTAATTTCCTACGAAAACATGCCCGCGGAAAATCGCGATTTTAAGAAAAAAGGACCCCGAACCCGATTCTGAGATAACCCACTGGGGACGCTCCTAGTGACCTGACGGACGCACCCTAGAAGTTTCAGAGCCCTCGGGCTACGTTTTGTGGAGTTATGGCCAGTTTAATGAGAGGCTAAATACAGGCTTAATTTCCTATTAAAACATGCCCGCGGAAAATCGCGATTTTCCGAAAAAAGGACCCCGAACCCGATTCTGAGATAACCCACTGGGGACGCTCCTAGTGACCTGACGGACGCACCCAAGAAGTTTCAGAGCCCTCGGGCTACGTTTTGTGGAGTTACGGCCAGTTTAATGAGAGGCTAAATACAGGCTTAATTTCCTATTAAAACATGCCCGCGGAAAATCGCGATTTTCCGAAAAAAGGACCCCGAACCCGATTTTGAGATAACCCACTTGGGACGCTCCTAGTGACCTGACGGACGCACCCAAGAAGTTTCAGAGCCCTCGGGTTACGTTTTGTGGAGTTACGGCCAGTTTAATGAGAGGCTAAATACAGGCTTAATTTCCTATTAAAACATGCCCGCGGAAAATCGCGTTTTTCCGAATAAAGGACCCCGAACCCGATTATGAGATAACCCACTGGGGACGCTCCTAGTGACCTGACGGACGCACCCAAGAAGTTTCAGAGCCCTCGGGCTACATTTTGTGGAGTTACGGCCAGTTTAATGAGAGGCTAAATACAGGCTTAATTTCCTACGAAAACATGCCCGCGGAAAATCGCGATATTCCGAAAAAAGGACCCCAAACCCGATTCTGAGATAACCCACTGGGGACCCTCCTAGTGACCTGACGGACGCACCCAAGAAGTTTCAGAGCCCTCGGGCTACGTTTTGTGGAGTTACGGCCAGTTTAATGAGAGGCTAAATACAGGCTTAATTTCCTACAAAAACATGCCCGCGGAAAATCGCGATTTTCCGAAAAAAGGACCCCGAACCCGATTATGAGATAACCCACTGGGGACGCTCCTAGTGACCTGACGGACGCACCCAAGAAGTTTCAGAGCCCTCGGGCTACGTTTTGTGGAGTTACGGCCAGTTTAATGAGAGGCTAAATACAAGCTTAATTTCCTACGAAAACATGCCCGCGGAAAATCGCGATTTTCCGAAAAAAGGACCCCGAACCCGATTATGAGATAACCCACTGGGGACGCTCCTAGTGACCTGACGGACGCACCCAAGAAGTTTCAGAGCCCTCGGGCTACGTTTTGTGGAGTTACGGCCAGTTTAATGAGAGGCTAAATACAGGCTTAATTTCCTACGAAAACATGCCCGCGGAAAATCGCGATTTTCCGAAAAAAGGACCCCGAACCCGATTATGAGATAACCCACTGGGGACGCTCCTAGTGACCTGACGGACGCACCCAAGAAGTTTCAGAGCCCTCGGGCTACGTTTTGTGGAGTTACGGCCAGTTTAATGAGAGGCTAAATACAGGCTTAATTTCCTACGAAAACATGCCCGCGGAAAATCGCGATTTTCCGAAAAAAGGACCCCGAACCCGATTATGAGATAACCCACTGGGGACGCTCCTAGTGACCTGACGGACGCACCCTATAGATTTCAGAGCCCTCGGGCTACATTTTGTGGAGTTACAGCCAGTTTAATGAGAGGCTAAATACAGGCTTAATTTCCTACGAAAACATGCCCGCGGAAAATCGCGATTTTCCGAAAAAAGGACCCCGAACCCGATTCTGAGATAACCCACTGGGGACGCTCCTAGTGACCTGACGGACGCACCCAAGAAGTTTCAGAGCCCTCGGGCTACGTTTTGTGGAGTTACGGCCAGTTTAATGAGAGGCTAAATACAGGCTTAATTTCCTACGAAAACATGCCCGCGGAAAATCGCGATTTTAAGAAAAAAGGACCCCGAACCCGATTCTGAGATAACCCACTGGGGACGCTCCTAGTGACCTGACGGACGCACCCAAGAAGTTTCAGAGCCCTCGGGGTACGTTTTGTGGAGTTATGGCCAGTTTAATGAGAGGCTAAATACAGGCTTAATTTCCTATGAAAACATGCCCGCGGAAAATCGCGATTTTCCGAAAAAAGGACCCCGAACCCGATTCTGAGATAACCCACTGGGGACGCTCCTAGTGACCTGACGGACGCACCCTAGAAGTTTCAGAGCCCTCGGGCTACGTTTTGTGGAGTTACGGCCAGTTTAATGAGAGGCTAAATACAGGCTTAATTTCCTATTAAAACATGCCCGCGGAAAATCACGATTTTCCGAAAAAAGGACCCCGAACCCGATTTTGAGATAACCCACTGGGGACGCTCCTAGTGACCTGACGGACGCACCCAAGAAGTTTCAGAGCCCTCGGGCTACGTTTTGTGGAGTTACGGCCAGTTTAATGAGAGGCTTAATACAGGCTTAATTTCCTATGAAAACATGCCCGCGGAAAATCGCGATTTTCCGAAAAAAGGACCCCGAACCCGATTTTGAGATAACCCACTGGGGACGCTCCTAGTGACCTGACGGACGCACCCTAGAAGTTTCAGAGCCCTCGGGCTACGTTTTGTGGAGTTACAGCCAGTTTAATGAGAGGCTAAATACAGGCTTAATTTCCTATTAAAACATGCCCGCGGAAAATCGCAATTTTCCGAAAAAAGGACCCCGAACCCGATTCTGAGATAACGAACTGGGGACGCTCCTAGTGACCTGACGGACGCACCCAAGAAGTTTCAGAGCCCTCGGGCTACGTTTTGTGGAGTTACGGCCAGTTTAATGAGAGGCTAAATACAGGCTTAATTTCCTACAAAAACATGCCCGCGGAAAATCGCGATTTTCCGAAAAAAGGACCCCGAACCCGGTTATGAGATAACCCACTGGGGACGCTCCTAGTGACCTGACGGACGCACCCAAGAGGTTTCAGAGCCCTCGGGCTACGTTTTGTGGAGTTACAGCCAGTTTAATGAGAGGCTAAATACAGGCTTAATTTCCTATTAAAACATACCCGCGGAAAATCACGATTTTCCGAAAAAAGGACCCCGAGCCAGATTATGAGATAACCCACTGGGGACGCTCCTAGTGACCTGACGGACGCACCCAAGAAGTTTCAGAGCCCTCGGGCTACGTTTTGTGGAGTTACGGCCAGTTTAATGAGAGGCTAAATACAGGCCTAATTTCCTACGAAAACATGCCCGCGGAAAATCGCGATTTTCCGAAAAAAGGACCCCGAACCCGATTCTGAGATAACCCACTGGGGACGCTCCTAGTGACCTGACGGACGCACCCAAGAGGTTTCAGAGCCCTCGGGCTACGTTTTGTGGAGTTACAGCCAGTTTAATGAGAGGCTAAATACAGGCTTAATTTCCTATTAAAACATGCCCGCGGAAAATCACGATTTTCCGAAAAAAGGACCCCGAGCCAGATTATGAGATAACCCACTGGGGACGCTCCTAGTGACCTGACGGACGCACCCAAGAAGTTTCAGAGCCCTCGGGCTACGTTTTGTGGAGTTACGGCCAGTTTAATGAGAGGCTAAATACAGGCTTAATTTCCTGTGAAAACAAGCCCGTGGAAAATCGCGATTTTCTGAAAATCAGACCCCGAACCCGATTCTGAGATAACCCACTGGGGACGCTCCTAGTGACCTGACGGACGCACCCAAGAAGTTTCAGAGCCCTCGGGGTACGTTTTGTGGAGTTATGGCCAGTTTAATGAGAGGCTAAATACAGGCTTAATTTCCTATGAAAACATGCCCGCGGAAAATCGCGATTTTCCGAAAAAAGGACCCCGAACCCCATTCTGAGATAACCCACTGGGGACGCTCCTAGTGACCTGACGGACGCACCCAAGAAGTTTCAGAGCCCTCGGGCTACGTTTTGTGGAGTTACGGCCAGTTTAATGAGAGGCTAAATACAGGCTTAATTTCCTACGAAAACATGCCCGCGGAAAATCGCGATTTTCCGAAAAAAGGACCCCGAACCCGATTCTGAGATAACCCACTGGGGACGCTCCTAGTGACCTGACGGACGCACCCAAGAAGTTTCAGAGCCCTCGGGCTACGTTTTGTGGAGTTATGGCCAGTTTAATGAGAGGCTAAATACAGGCTTAATTTCCTATGAAAACATGCCCGCGGAAAATCGCGATTTTCCGAAAAAAGGACCCCGAACCCGATTATGAGATAACCCACTGGGGACGCTCCTAGTGACCTGACGGACGCACCCAAGAAGTTTCAGAGCCCTCGGGCTACGTTTTGTGGAGTTACGGCCAGTTTAATGAGAGGCTAAATACAGGCTTAATTTCCTACGAAAACATGCCCGCGGAAAATCGCGATATTCCGAAAAAAGGACCCCGAACCCGATTCTGAGATAACCCACTGGGGACGCTCCTAGTGACCTGACGGACGCACCCAAGAAGTTTCAGAGCCCTCGGGCTACGTTTTGTGGGGTTACGGCCAGTTTAATGAGAGGCTAAATACAGGCTTAATTTCCTACGAAAACATGCCCGCGGAAAATCGCGATTTTAAGAAAAAAGGACCCCGAACCCGATTATGAGATAACCCACTGGGGACGCTCCTAGTGACCTGACGGACGCACCCTAGAAGTTTCAGAGCCCTCGGGCTACGTTTTGTGGAGTTATGGCCAGTTTAATGAGAGGCTAAATACAGGCTTAATTTCCTATTAAAACATGCCCGCGGAAAATCGGGATTTTCCGAAAAAAGGACCCCGAACCCGATTTTGAGATAACCCACTGGGGACGCTCCTAGTGACCTGACGGACGCACCCAAGAAGTTTCAGAGCCCTCGGGCTACGTTTTGTGGAGTTACGGCCAGTTTAATGAGAGGCTAAATACAGGCTTAATTTCCTATTAAAACATGCCCGCGGAAAATCGCGATTTTCCGAAAAAAGGACCCCGAACCCGATTTTGAGATAACCCACTGGGGACGCTCCTAGTGACCTGACGGACGCACCCAAGAAGTTTCAGAGCCCTCGGGCTACGTTTTGTGGAGTTACGGCCAGTTTAATGAGAGGCTAAATACAGGCTTAATTTCCTACGAAAACATGCCCGCGGAAAATCGCGATTTTCCGAAAAAAGGACCCCGAACCCGATTATGAGATAACCCACTGGGGACGCTCCTAGTGACCTGACGGACGCACCCAAGAAGTTTCAGAGCCCTCGGGCTACGTTTTGTGGAGTTACGGCCAGTTTAATGAGAGGCTAAATACAGGCTTAATTTCCTACGAAAACATGCCCGCGGAAAATCGCGATTTTCCGAAAAAAGGACCCCGAACCCGATTATGAGATAACCCACTGGGGACGCTCCTAGTGACCTGACGGACACACCCAAGAAGTTTCAGAGCCCTCGGGCTACGTTTTGTGGAGTTACGGCCAGTTTAATGAGAGGCTAAATACAGGCTTAATTTCCTACGAAAACATGCCCGCGGAAAATCGCGATTTTCCGAAAAAAGGACCCCGAACCCGATTCTGAGATAACCCACTGGGGACGCTCCTAGTGACCTGACGGACGCACCCAAGAAGTTTCAGAGCCCTCGGGCTACGTTTTGTGGAGTTACGGCCAGTTTAATGAGAGGCTAAATACAGGCTTAATTTCCTGTGAAAACATGCCCGCGGAAAATCGCGATTTTCCGAAAAAAGGACCCCGAACCCGATTCTGAGATAACCCACTGGGGACGCTCCTAGTGACCTGACGGACGCACCCAAGAAGTTTCAGAGCCCTCGGGCTACGTTTTGTGGAGTTACGGCCAGTTTAATGAGAGGCTTAATACAGGCTTAATTTCCTATGAAAACATGCCCGCGGACAATCGCGATTTTCCGAAAAAAGGACCCCGAACCCGATTCTGAGATAACCCACTGGGGACGCTCCTAGTGACCTGACGGATGCACCCAAGAAGTTTCAGAGCCCTCGGGCTACGTTTTGTGGAGTTACGGCCAGTGTAATGAGAGGCTAAATACAGGCTTAATTTCCTATGGAAACATGCCCGCGGAAAATCGCGATTTTCCGAAAAAAGGACCCCGAACCCGATTCTGAGATAACCCACTGGGGACGCTCCTAGTGACCTGACGGACGCACCCTAGAAGTTTCAGAGCCCTCGGGCTACGTTTTGTGGAGTTACGACCAGTTTAATGAGAGGCTAAATACAGGCTTAATTTCCTATGAAAACATGCCCGCGGAAAATCGCGATTTTCCGAAAAAAGGACCCCGAACCCGATTATGAGATAACCCACTGGGGACGCTCCTAGTGACCTGACGGACGCACCCTAGAAGTTTCAGAGCCCTCGGGCTACGTTTTGTGGAGTTACGGCCAGTTTAATGAGAGGCTAAATACAGGCTTAATTTCCTGTGAAAACAAGCCCGTGGAAAATCGCGATTTTCTGAAAATCAGACCCCGAAACCGATTCTGAGATAACCCACTGGGGACGCTCCTAGTGACCTGACGGACGCACCCAAGAAGTTTCAGAGCCCTCGGGCTACGTTTTGTGGAGTTACGGCCAGTTTAATGAGAGGCTAAATACAGGCTTAATTTCCTACGAAAACATGCCCGCGGAAAATCGCGATTTTCCGAAAAAAGGACCCCGAACCCGATTCTGAGATAACCCACCGGGGACGCTCCTAGTGACCTGACGGACGCACCCTAGAAGTTTCAGAGCCCTCGGGCTACGTTTTGTGGAGTTACAGCCAGTTTAATGAGAGGCTAAATACAGGCTAAATTTCCTATTAAAACATGCCCGCGGAAAATCGCGATTTTCCGAAAAAAGGACCCCGAAACCGATTCTGAGATAACCCACTGGGGACGCTCCTAGTGACCTGACGGACGCACCCTAGAAGTTTCAGAGCCCTCAGGCTACATTTTGTGGAGTTACGGCCAGTTTAATGAGAGGCTAAATACAGGCTTAATTTCCTACGAAAACATGCCCGCGGAAAATCGCGATTTTCCGAAAAAAGGACCCCAAACCCGATTCTGAGAAAACCCACCGGGGACGCTCCTAGTGACCTGACGGACGCACCCAAGAAGTTTCAGAGCCCTCGGGCTACGTTTTGTGGAGTTACGGCCAGTTTAATGAGAGGCTAAATACAGGCTTAATTTCCTATTAAAACATGCCCGCGGAAAATCGCGATTTTCCGAAAAAAGGACCCCGAACCCGATTATGAGATAACACACTGGGGACGCTCCTAGTGACCTGACGGACGCACCCAAGAAGTTTCAGAGCCCTCGGGCTACGTTTTGTGGAGTTACGGCCAGTTTAATGAGAGGCTAAATACAGGCTTAATTTCCTACGAAAACATGCCCGCGGAAAATCGCGATATTCCGAAAAAAGGACCCCGAACCCGATTCTGAGATAACCCACTGAGGCGCTCCTAGTGACCTGACGGACGCACCCAAGAAGTTTCAGAGCCCTCGGGCTACGTTTTGTGGGGTTACGGCCAGTTTAATGAGAGGCTAAATACAGGCTTAATTTCCTATTAAAACATGCCCGCGGAAAATCGCGATATTCCGAAAAAAGGACCCCGAACCCGATTCTGAGATAACCCACTGGGGACGCTCCTAGTGACCTGACGGACGCACCCAAGAAGTTTCAGAGCCCTCGGGCTACGTTTTGTGGAGTTATGGCCAGTTTAATGAGAGGCTAAATACAGGCTTTATTTCCTATGAAAACATGCCCGCGGAAAATCGCGATTTTCTGAAAAAAGGACCCCGAACCCGATTCTGAGATAACCCACTGGGGACGCTCCTGGTGACCTGACGGACGCACCCAAGAAGTTTCAGAGCCCTCGGGCTACGTTTTGTGGAGTTACGGCCAGTTTAATGAGAGGCTAAATACAGGCTTAATTTCCTACATAAAAATGCCCGCGGAAAATCGCGATTTTCCGAAAAAAGGACCCCGAACCCGATTTTGAGATAACGTACTGGGGACGCTCCTAGTGACCTGACGGACGCACCCAAGAAGTTTCAGAGCCCTCGGGCTACGTTTTGTGGAGTTACGGCCAGTTTAATGAGAGGCTTAATACAGGCTTAATTTCCTACGAAAACATGCCCGCGGAAAATCGCGATTTTCCGAAAAAAGGACCCCGAACCCGATTCTGAGATAACCCACTGGGGACGCTCCTAGTGACCTGACGGACGCACCCAAGAAGTTTCAGAGCCCTCGGGCTACGTTTTGTGGAGTTACGGCCAGTTTAATGAGAGGCTTAATACAGGCTTAATTTCCTACGAAAACATGCCCGCGGAAAATCACGATTTTCCGAAAAAAGGACCCCGAACCCGATTCTGAGATAACCCACTGGGGACGCTCCTAGTGACCTGACGGACGCACCCTAGAAGTTTCAGAGCCCTCGGGCTACGTTTTGTGGAGTTACAGCCAGTTTAATGAGAGGCTAAATACAGGCTTAATTTCCTATTAAAACATGCCCGCGGAAAATCGCGATTTCCGAAAAAAGGACCCCGAACCCGATTCTGAGATAACGAACTGGGGACGCTCCTAGTGACCTGACGGACGCACCCAAGAAGTTTCAGAGCCCTCGGGCTACGTTTTGTGGAGTTACGGCCAGTTTAATGAGAGGCTAAATACAGGCTTAATTTCCTACAAAAACATGCCCGCGGAAAATCGCGATATTCCGAAAAAAGGACCCCGAACCCGATTCTGAGATAACCCACCGGGGACGCTCCTAGTGACCTGACGGACGCACCCAAGAAGTTTCAGAGCCCTCGGGCTACGTTTTGTGGAGTTACGGCCAGTTTAATGAGAGGCTAAATACAGGCTTAATTTCCTACGAAAACATGCCCGCGGAAAATCGCGATATTCCGAAAAAAGGACCCCGAACCCGATTCTGAGATAACCCACTGGGGACGCTCCTAGTGACCTGACGGACGCACCCAAGAGGTTTCAGAGCCCTCGGGCTACGTTTTGTGGAGTTACAGCCAGTTTAATGAGAGGCTAAATACAGGCTTAATTTCCTATTAAAACATGCCCGCGGAAAATCACGATTTTCTGAAAAAAGGACCCCGAACCCGATACTGAGATAACCCACTGGGGACGCTCCTAGTGACCTGACGGACGCACCCAAGAAGTTTCAGAGCCCTCGGGCTACGTTTTGTGGAGTTACGGCCAGTTTAATGAGAGGCTAAATACAGGCTTAATTTCCTACGAAAACATGCCCGCGGAAAATCGCGATTTTCCGAAAAAAGGACCCCGAACCCGATTCTGAGATAACCCACTGGGGACGCTCCTAGTGACCTGACGGACGCACCCAAGAAGTTTCAGAGCCCTCGGGCTACGTTTTGTGGAGTTACGGCCAGTTTAATGAGAGGCTAAATACAGGCTTAATTTCCTACGAAAACATGCCCGCGGAAAATCGCGATTTTAAGAAAAAAGGACCCCGAACCCGATTATGAGATAACCCACTGGGGACGCTCCTAGTGACCTGACGGACGCACCCTAGAAGTTTCAGAGCCCTCGGGCTACGTTTTGTGGAGTTATGGCCAGTTTAATGAGAGGCTAAATACAGGCTTAATTTCCTATTAAAACATGCCCGCGGAAAATCGCGATTTTCCGAAAAAAGGACCCCGAACCCGATTCTGAGATAACCCACTGGGGACGCTCCTAGTGACCTGACGGACGCACCCAAGAAGTTTCAGAGCCCTCGGGCTACGTTTTGTGGAGTTACGGCCAGTTTAATGAGAGGCTAAATACAGGCTTAATTTCCTATTAAAACATGCCCGCGGAAAATCGCGATTTTCCGAAAAAAGGACCCCGAACCCGATTATGAGATAACACACTGGGGACGCTCCTAGTGACCTGACGGACGCACCCAAGAAGTTTCAGAGCCCTCGGGCTACGTTTTGTGGAGTTACGGCCAGTTTAATGAGAGGCTAAATACAGGCTTAATTTCCTACGAAAACATGCCCGCGGAAAATCGCGATATTCCGAAAAAAGGACCCCGAACCCGATTCTGAGATAACCCACTGAGGCGCTCCTAGTGACCTGACGGACGCACCCAAGAAGTTTCAGAGCCCTCGGGCTACGTTTTGTGGGGTTACGGCCAGTTTAATGAGAGGCTAAATACAGGCTTAATTTCCTATTAAAACATGCCCGCGGAAAATCGCGATATTCCGAAAAAAGGACCCCGAACCCGATTCTGAGATAACCCACTGGGGACGCTCCTAGTGACCTGACGGACGCACCCAAGAAGTTTCAGAGCCCTCGGGCTACGTTTTGTGGAGTTATGGCCAGTTTAATGAGAGGCTAAATACAGGCTTTATTTCCTATGAAAACATGCCCGCGGAAAATCGCGATTTTCTGAAAAAAGGACCCCGAACCCGATTCTGAGATAACCCACTGGGGACGCTCCTGGTGACCTGACGGACGCACCCAAGAAGTTTCAGAGCCCTCGGGCTACGTTTTGTGGAGTTACGGCCAGTTTAATGAGAGGCTAAATACAGGCTTAATTTCCTACATAAAAATGCCCGCGGAAAATCGCGATTTTCCGAAAAAAGGACCCCGAACCCGATTTTGAGATAACCTACTGGGGACGCTCCTAGTGACCTGACGGACGCACCCAAGAAGTTTCAGAGCCCTCGGGCTACGTTTTGTGGAGTTACGGCCAGTTTAATGAGAGGCTTAATACAGGCTTAATTTCCTACGAAAACATGCCCGCGGAAAATCGCGATTTTCCGAAAAAAGGACCCCGAACCCGATTCTGAGATAACCCACTGGGGACGCTCCTAGTGACCTGACGGACGCACCCAAGAAGTTTCAGAGCCCTCGGGCTACGTTTTGTGGAGTTACGGCCAGTTTAATGAGAGGCTTAATACAGGCTTAATTTCCTACGAAAACATGCCCGCGGAAAATCACGATTTTCCGAAAAAAGGACCCCGAACCCGATTCTGAGATAACCCACTGGGGACGCTCCTAGTGACCTGACGGACGCACCCTAGAAGTTTCAGAGCCCTCGGGCTACGTTTTGTGGAGTTACAGCCAGTTTAATGAGAGGCTAAATACAGGCTTAATTTCCTATTAAAACATGCCCGCGGAAAATCGCGATTTTCCGAAAAAAGGACCCCGAACCCGATTCTGAGATAACGAACTGGGGACGCTCCTAGTGACCTGACGGACGCACCCAAGAAGTTTCAGAGCCCTCGGGCTACGTTTTGTGGAGTTACGGCCAGTTTAATGAGAGGCTAAATACAGGCTTAATTTCCTACAAAAACATGCCCGCGGAAAATCGCGATATTCCGAAAAAAGGACCCCGAACCCGATTCTGAGATAACCCACCGGGGACGCTCCTAGTGACCTGACGGACGCACCCAAGAAGTTTCAGAGCCCTCGGGCTACGTTTTGTGGAGTTACGGCCAGTTTAATGAGAGGCTAAATACAGGCTTAATTTCCTACGAAAACATGCCCGCGGAAAATCGCGATATTCCGAAAAAAGGACCCCGAACCCGATTCTGAGATAACCCACTGGGGACGCTCCTAGTGACCTGACGGACGCACCCAAGAGGTTTCAGAGCCCTCGGGCTACGTTTTGTGGAGTTACAGCCAGTTTAATGAGAGGCTAAATACAGGCTTAATTTCCTATTAAAACATGCCCGCGGAAAATCACGATTTTCTGAAAAAAGGACCCCGAACCCGATACTGAGATAACCCACTGGGGACGCTCCTAGTGACCTGACGGACGCACCCAAGAAGTTTCAGAGCCCTCGGGCTACGTTTTGTGGAGTTACGGCCAGTTTAATGAGAGGCTAAATACAGGCTTAATTTCCTACGAAAACATGCCCGCGGAAAATCGCGATTTTCCGAAAAAAGGACCCCGAACCCGATTCTGAGATAACCCACTGGGGACGCTCCTAGTGACCTGACGGACGCACCCAAGAAGTTTCAGAGCCCTCGGGCTACGTTTTGTGGAGTTACGGCCAGTTTAATGAGAGGCTAAATACAGGCTTAATTTCCTACGAAAACATGCCCGCGGAAAATCGCGATTTTAAGAAAAAAGGACCCCGAACCCGATTCTGAGATAACCCACTGGGGACGCTCCTAGTGACCTGACGGACGCACCCTAGAAGTTTCAGAGCCCTCGGGCTACGTTTTGTGGAGTTATGGCCAGTTTAATGAGAGGCTAAATACAGGCTTAATTTCCTATTAAAACATGCCCGCGGAAAATCGCGATTTTCCGAAAAAAGGACCCCGAACCCGATTCTGAGATAACCCACTGGGGACGCTCCTAGTGACCTGACGGACGCACCCAAGAAGTTTCAGAGCCCTCGGGCTACGTTTTGTGGAGTTACGGCCAGTTTAATGAGAGGCTAAATACAGGCTTAATTTCCTATTAAAACATGCCCGCGGAAAATCGCGATTTTCCGAAAAAAGGACCCCGAACCCGATTTTGAGATAACCCACTGGGGACGCTCCTAGTGACCTGACGGACGCACCCAAGAAGTTTCAGAGCCCTCGGGCTACGTTTTGTGGAGTTACGGCCAGTTTAATGAGAGGCTAAATACAGGCTTAATTTCCTATTAAAACATGCCCGCGGAAAATCGCGATTTTCCGAATAAAGGACCCCGAACCCGATTATGAGATAACCCACTGGGGACGCTCCTAGTGACCTGACGGACGCACCCTAGAAGTTTCAGAGCCCTCGGGCTACATTTTGTGGAGTTACGGCCAGTTTAATGAGAGGCTAAATACAGGCTTAATTTCCTACGAAAACATGCCCGCGGAAAATCGCGATATTCCGAAAAAAGGACCCCAAACCCGATTCTGAGATAACCCACTGGGGACCCTCCTAGTGACCTGACGGACGCACCCAAGAAGTTTCAGAGCCCTCGGGCTACGTTTTGTGGAGTTACGGCCAGTTTAATGAGAGGCTAAATACAGGCTTAATTTCCTACAAAAACATGCCCGCGGAAAATCGCGATTTTCCGAAAAAAGGACCCCGAACCCGATTATGAGATAACCCACTGGGGACGCTCCTAGTGACCTGACGGACGCACCCAAGAAGTTTCAGAGCCCTCGGGCTACGTTTTGTGGAGTTACGGCCAGTTTAATGAGAGGCTAAATACAGGCTTAATTTCCTACGAAAACATGCCCGCGGAAAATCGCGATTTTCCGAAAAAAGGACCCCGAACCCGATTTTGAGATAACCCACTGGGGACGCTCCTAGTGACCTGACGGACGCACCCAAGAAGTTTCAGAGCCCTCGGGCTACGTTTTGTGGAGTTACGGCCAGTTTAATGAGAGGCTAAATACAGGCTTAATTTCCTACGAAAACATGCCCGCGGAAAATCGCGATTTTCCGAAAAAAGGACCCCGAACCCGATTATGAGATAACCCACTGGGGACGCTCCTAGTGACCTGACGGACGCACCCAAGAAGTTTCAGAGCCCTCGGGCTACGTTTTGTGGAGTTACGGCCAGTTTAATGAGAGGCTAAATACAGGCTTAATTTCCTACGAAAACATGCCCGCGGAAAATCGCGATTTTCCGAAAAAAGGACCCCGAACCCGATTATGAGATAACCCACTGGGGACGCTCCTAGTGACCTGACGGCGACCCTATAGATTTCAGAGCCCTCGGGCTACGTTTTGTGGAGTTACAGCCAGTTTAATGAGAGGCTAAATACAGGCTTAATTTCCTACGAAAACATGCCCGCGGAAAATCGCGATTTTCCGAAAAAAGGACCCCGAACCCGATTCTGAGATAACCCACTGGGGACGCTCCTAGTGACCTGACGGACGCACCCAAGAAGTTTCAGAGCCCTCGGGCTACGTTTTGTGGAGTTACGGCCAGTTTAATGAGAGGCTAAATACAGGCTTAATTTCCTACGAAAACATGCCCGCGGAAAATCGCGATTTTAAGAAAAAAGGACCCCGAACCCGATTCTGAGATAACCCACTGGGGACGCTCCTAGTGACCTGACGGACGCACCCAAGAAGTTTCAGAGCCCTCGGGCTACGTTTTGTGGAGTTACGGCCAGTTTAATGAGAGGCTAAATACAGGCTTAATTTCCTGTGAAACAAGCCCGCGGAAAATCGCGATTTTCCGAAAAAAGGACCCCGAACCCGATTATGAGATAACCCACTGGGGACGCTCCTAGTGACCTGACGGACGCACCCAAGAAGTTTCAGAGCCCTCGGGGTACGTTTTGTGGAGTTATGGCCAGTTTAATGAGAGGCTAAATACAGGCTTAATTTCCTACGAAAACATGCCCGCGGAAAATCGCGATTTTCCGAAAAAAGGACCCCAAACCCGATTCTGAGATAACCCACTGGGGACGCTCCTAGTGACCTGACGGACGCACCCTAGAAGTTTCAGAGCCCTCGGGCTACGTTTTGTGGAGTTACGGCCAGTTTAATGAGAGGCTAAATACAGGCTTAATTTCCTATTAAAACATGCCCGCGGAAAATCGCGATTTTCCGAAAAAAGGACCCCGAACCCGATTCTGAGATAACCCACTGGGGACGCTCCTAGTGACCTGACGGACGCACCCAAGAAGTTTCAGAGCCCTCGGGCTACGTTTTGTGGAGTTACGGCCAGTTTAATGAGAGGCTAAATACAGGCTTAATTTCCTATTAAAACATGCCCGCGGAAAATCGCGATTTTCCGAAAAAAGGACCCCGAACCCGATTTTGAGATAACCCACTGGGGACGCTCCTAGTGACCTGACGGACGCACCCAAGAAGTTTCAGAGCCCTCGGGCTACGTTTTGTGGAGTTACGGCCAGTTTAATGAGAGGCTTAATACAGGCTTAATTTCCTAGGAAAACATGCCCGCGGAAAATCGCGATTTTCCGAAAAAAGGACCCCGAACCCGATTCTGAGATAACCCACTGGGGACGCTCCTAGTGACCTGACGGACGCACCCTAGAAGTTTCAGAGCCCTCGGGCTACGTTTTGTGGAGTTACAGCCAGTTTAATGAGAGGCTAAATACAGGCTTAATTTCCTATTAAAACATGCCCGCGGAAAATCGCGATTTTCCGAAAAAAGGACCCCGAACCCGATTCTGAGATAACGAACTGGGGATGCTCCTAGTGACCTGACGGACGCACCCAAGAAGTTTCAGAGCCCTCGGGCTACGTTTTGTGGAGTTACGGCCAGTTTAATGAGAGGCTAAATACAGGCCTAATTTCCTTCAAAAACATGCCCGCGGAAAATCGCGATATTCCGAAAAAAGGACCCCGAACCTGATTCTGAGATAACCCACTTGGGACGCTCCTAGTGACCTGACGGACGCACCCAAGAAGTTTCAGAGCCCTCGGGCTACGTTTTGTGGAGTTACGGCCAGTTTAATGAGAGGCTAAATACAGGCTTAATTTCCTACGAAAACATGCCCGCGGAAAATCGCGATATTCCGAAAAAGGACCCCGAACCCGATTCTGAGATAACCCACTGGGGACGCTCCTAGTGACCTGACGGACGCACCCAAGAGGTTTCAGAGCCCTCGGGCTACGTTTTGTGGAGTTACAGCCAGTTTAATGAGAGGCTAAATACAGGCTTAATTTCCTATTAAAACATGCCCGCGGAAAATCACGATTTTCCGAAAAAAGGACCCCGAACCCGATTATGAGATAACCCACTGGGGACGCTCCTAGTGACCTGACGGACGCACCCAAGAAGTTTCAGAGCCCTCGGGCTACGTTTTGTGGAGTTACGGCCAGTTTAATGAGAGGCTAAATACAGGCTTAATTTCCTACTAAAACGTGCCCGCGGAAAATCGCGATTTTCCGAAAAAAGGACCCCGAACCCGATTCTGAGATAACCCACTGGGGACGCTCCTAGTGACCTGACGGACGCACCCAAGAAGTTTCAGAGCCCTCGGGCTACGTTTTGTGGAGTTACGGCCAGTTTAATGAGAGGCTAAATACAGGCTTAATTTCCTACGAAAACATGCCCGCGGAAAATCGCGATTTTAAGAAAAAAGGACCCCGAACCCGATTCTGAGATAACCCACTGGGGACGCTCCTAGTGACCTGACGGACGCACCCTAGAAGTTTCAGAGCCCTCGGGCTACGTTTTGTGGAGTTATGGCCAGTTTAATGAGAGGCTAAATACAGGCTTAATTTCCTATTAAAACATGCCCGCGGAAAATCGCGATTTTCCGAAAAAAGGACCCCGAACCCGATTCTGAGATAACCCACTGGGGACGCTCCTAGTGACCTGACGGACGCACCCTAGAAGTTTCAGAGCCCTCGGGCTACGTTTTGTGGAGTTACAGCCAGTTTAATGAGAGGCTAAATACAGGCTTAATTTCCTATTAAAACATGCCCGCTGAAAATCACGATTTTCCGAAAAAAGGACCCCGAACCCGATTATGAGATAACCCACTGGGGACGCTCCTAGTGACCTGACGGACGCACCCTAGAAGTTTCAGAGCCCTCGGGCTACGTTTTGTGGAGTTACGGCCAGTTTAATGAGAGGCTAAATACAGGCTTAATTTCCTACTAAAACATGCCCGCGGAAAATCGCGATTTTCCGAAAAAAGGACCCCGAACCCGATTCTGAGATAACCCACTGGGGACGCTCCTAGTGACCTGACGGACGCACCCAAGAAGTTTCAGAGCCCTCGGGCTACGTTTTGTGGAGTTACGGCCAGTTTAATGAGAGGCTAAATACAGGCTTAATTTCCTACGAAAACATGCCCGCGGAAAATCGCGATTTTAAGAAAAAAGGACCCCGAACCCGATTCTGAGATAACCCACTGGGGACGCTCCTAGTGACCTGACGGACGCACCCTAGAAGTTTCAGAGCCCTCGGGCTACGTTTTGTGGAGTTATGGCCAGTTTAATGAGAGGCTAAATACAGGCTTAATTTCCTATTAAAACATGCCCGCGGAAAATCGCGATTTTCCGAAAAAAGGACCCCGAACCCGATTCTGAGATAACCCACTGGGGACGCTCCTAGTGACCTGACGGACGCACCCTAGAAGTTTCAGAGCCCTCGGGCTACGTTTTGTGGAGTTACAGCCAGTTTAATGAGAGGCTAAATACAGGCTTAATTTCCTATTAAAACATGCCCGCGGAAAATCACGATTTTCCGAAAAAAGGACCCCGAACCTGATTATGAGATAACCCACTGGGGACGCTCCTAGTGACCTGACGGACGCACCCTAGAAGTTTCAGAGCCCTCAGGCTACGTTTTGTGGAGTTACGGCCAGTTTAATGAGAGGCTAAATACAGGCTAAATTTCCTATTAAAACCGCACGCGGAAAATCGCGATTTTCCGAAAAAAGGACCCCGAACCCGATTATGAGATAACCCACTGGGGACGCTCCTAGTGACCTGACGGACGCACCCAAGAAGTTTCAGAGCCCTCGGGCTACGTTTTGTGGAGTTACGGCCAGTTTAATGAGAGGCTAAATACAGGCTTAATTTCCTACGAAAACATGCCCGCGGAAAATCGCGATTTTAAGAAAAAAGGACCCCGAACCCGATTCTGAGATAACCCACTGGGGACGCTCCTAGTGACCTGACGGACGCACCCTAGAAGTTTCAGAGCCCTCGGGCTACGTTTTGTGGAGTTATGGCCAGTTTAATGAGAGGCTAAATACAGGCTTAATTTCCTATTAAAACATGCCCGCGGAAAATCGCGATTTTCCGAAAAAAGGACCCCGAACCCGATTCTGAGATAACCCACTGGGGACGCTCCTAGTGACCTGACGGACGCACCCTAGAAGTTTCAGAGCCCTCGGGCTACGTTTTGTGGAGTTACAGCCAGTTTAATGAGAGGCTAAATACAGGCTTAATTTCCTATTAAAACATGCCCGCGGAAAATCACGATTTTCCGAAAAAAGGACCCCGAACCCGATTATGAGATAACCCACTGGGGACGCTCCTAGTGACCTGACGGACGCACCCTAGAAGTTTCAGAGCCCTCGGGCTACGTTTTGTGGAGTTACGGCCAGTTTAATGAGAGGCTAAATACAGGCTAAATTTCCTATTAAAACCGCACGCGGAAAATCGCGATTTTCCGAAAAAAGGACCCCGAACCCGATTTTGAGATAACCCACTGGGGACGCTCCTAGTGACCTGACGGACGCACCCAAGAAGTTTCAGAGCCCTCGGGCTACGTTTTGTGGAGTTACGGCCAGTTTAATGAGAGGCTAAATACAGGCTTAATTTCCTACGAAAACATGCCCGCGGAAAATCGCGATTTTCCGAAAAAAGGACCCCGAACCCGATTCTGAGATAACCCACTGGGGACGCTCCTAGTGACCTGACGGACGCACCCTAGAAGTTTCAGAGCCCTCGGGCTACGTTTTGTGGAGTTACGGCCAGTTTAATGAGAGGCTAAATACAGACTTAATTTCCTATTAAAACATGCCCGCGGAAAATCGCGATTTTCCGAAAAAAGGACCCCGAACCCGATTTTGAGATAACCCACTGGGGACGCTCCTAGTGACCTGACGGACGCACCCAAGTAGTTTCAGAGCCCTCGGGCTACGTTTTGTGGAGTTACGGCCAGTTTAATGAGAGGCTTAATACAGGCTTAATTTCCTAGGAAAACATGCCCGCGGAAAATCGCGATTTGCCGAAAAAAGGACCCAGAACCCGATTCTGAGATAACCCACTGGGGACCCTCCGAGTGACCTGACGGACGCACCCTAGAAGTTTCAGAGCCCTCGGGCTACGTTTTGTGGAGTTACAGCCAGTTTAATGAGAGGCTAAATACAGGCTTAATTTCCTATTAAAACATGCCCGCGGAAAATCGCGATTTTCCGAAAAAAGGACCCCGAACCCGATTCTGAGATAACGAACTGGGGACGCTCCTAGTGACCTGACGGACGCACCCAAGAAGTTTCAGAGCCCTCAGGCTACGTTTTGTGGAGTTACGGCCAGTTTAATGAGAGGCTAAATACAGGCTTAATTTCCTACAAAAACATGCCCGCGGAAAATCGCGATATTCCGAAAAAAGGACCCCGAACCTGATTCTGAGATAACCCACTTGGGACGCTCCTAGTGACCTGACGGACGCACCCAAGAAGTTTCAGAGCCCTCGGGCTACGTTTTGTGGAGTTACGGCCAGTTTAATGAGAGGCTAAATACAGGCTTAATTTCCTACGAAAACATGCCCGCGGAAAATCGCGATATTCCGAAAAAAGGACCCCGAACCCGATTCTGAGATAACCCACTGGGGACGCTCCTAGTGACCTGACGGACGCACCCAAGAGGTTTCAGAGCCCTCGGGCTACGTTTTGTGGAGTTACAGCCAGTTTAATGAGAGGCTAAATACAGGCTTAATTTCCTATTAAAACATGCCCGCGGAAAATCACGATTTTCCGAAAAAAAGGACCCCGAACCCGATTATGAGATAACCCACTGGGGACGCTCCTAGTGACCTGACGGACGCACCCAAGAAGTTTCAGAGCCCTCGGGCTACGTTTTGTGGAGTTACGGCCAGTTTAATGAGAGGCTAAATACAGGCTTAATTTCCTATTAAAACATGCCCGCGGAAAATCGCGATTTTCCGAAAAAAGGACCCCGAACCCGATTTTGAGATAACCCACTGGGGACGCTCCTAGTGACCTGACGGACGCACCCAAGAAGTTTCAGAGCCCTCGGGCTACGTTTTGTGGAGTTACGGCCAGTTTAATGAGAGGCTTAATACAGGCTTAATTTCCTACGAAAACATGCCCGCGGAAAATCGCGATTTTCCGAAAAAAGGACCCCGAACCCGATTCTGAGATAACCCACTGGGGACGCTCCTAGTGACCTGACGGACGCACCCAAGAAGTTTCAGAGCCCTCGGGCTACGTTTTGTGGAGTTACGGCCAGTTTAATGAGAGGCTTAATACAGGCTTAATTTCCTACGAAAACATGCCCGCGGAAAATCACGATTTTCCGAAAAAAGGACCCCGAACCCGATTCTGAGATAACCCACTGGGGACGCTCCTAGTGACCTGACGGACGCACCCTAGAAGTTTCAGAGCCCTCGGGCTACGTTTTGTGGAGTTACAGCCAGTTTAATGAGAGGCTAAATACAGGCTTAATTTCCTACGAAAACATGCCCGCGGAAAATCGCGATATTCCGAAAAAAGGACCCCGAACCCGATTCTGAGATAACCCACTGGGGACGCTCCTAGTGACCTGACAGACGCACCCAAGAGGTTTCAGAGCCCTCGGGCTACGTTTTGTGGAGTTACAGCCAGTTTAATGAGAGGCTAAATACAGGCTTAATTTCCTATTAAAACATGCCCGCGGAAAATCACGATTTTCCGAAAAAAGGACCCCAAACCCGATTCTGAGATAACCCACTGGGGACGCTCCTAGTGACCTGACGGACGCACCCAAGAAGTTTCAGAGCCCTCGGGCTACGTTTTGTGGAGTTACGGCCAGTTTAATGAGAGGCTAAATACAGGCTTAATTTCCTACGAAAACATGCCCGCGGAAAATCGCGATTTTCCGAAAAAAGGACCCCGAACCCGATTATGAGATAACCCACTGGGGACGCTCCTAGTGACCTGACGGACGCACCCAAGAAGTTTCAGAGCCCTCGGGCTACGTTTTGTGGAGTTACGGCCAGTTTAATGAGAGGCTAAATACAGGCTTAATTTCCTACGAAAACATGCCCGCGGAAAATCGCGATTTTAAGAAAAAAGGACCCCGAACCCGATTCTGAGATAACCCACTGGGGACGCTCCTAGTGACCTGACGGACGCACCCTAGAAGTTTCAGAGCCCTCGGGCTACGTTTTGTGGAGTTATGGCCAGTTTAATGAGAGGCTAAATACAGGCTTAATTTCCTATTAAAACATGCCCGCGGAAAATCGCGATTTTCCGAAAAAAGGACCCCGAACCCGATTCTGAGATAACCCACTGGGGACGCTCCTAGTGACCTGACGGACGCACCCAAGAAGTTTCAGAGCCCTCGGGCTACGTTTTGTGGAGTTACGGCCAGTTTAATGAGAGGCTAAATACAGGCTTAATTTCCTATTAAAACATGCCCGCGGAAAATCGCGATTTTCCGAAAAAAGGACCCCGAACCCGATTTTGAGATAACCCACTGGGGACGCTCCTAGTGACCTGACGGACGCACCCAAGAAGTTTCAGAGCCCTCGGGCTACGTTTTGTGGAGTTACGGCCAGTTTAATGAGAGGCTAAATACAGGCTTAATTTCCTATTAAAACATGCCCGCGGAAAATCGCGTTTTTCCGAATAAAGGACCCCGAACCCGATTATGAGATAACCCACTGGGGACGCTCCTAGTGACCTGACGGACGCACCCTAGAAGTTTCAGAGCCCTCGGGCTACATTTTGTGGAGTTACGGCCAGTTTAATGAGAGGCTAAATACAGGCTTAATTTCCTACGAAAACATGCCCGCGGAAAATCGCGATATTCCGAAAAAAGGACCCCAAACCCGATTCTGAGATAACCCACTGGGGACCCTCCTAGTGACCTGACGGACGCACCCAAGAAGTTTCAGAGCCCTCGGGCTACGTTTTGTGGAGTTACGGCCAGTTTAATGAGAGGCTAAATACAGGCTTAATTTCCTACAAAAACATGCCCGCGGAAAATCGCGATTTTCCGAAAAAAGGACCCCGAACCCGATTATGAGATAACCCACTGGGGACGCTCCTAGTGACCTGACGGACGCACCCAAGAAGTTTCAGAGCCCTCGGGCTACGTTTTGTGGAGTTACGGCCAGTTTAATGAGAGGCTAAATACAGGCTTAATTTCCTACGAAAACATGCCCGCGGAAAATCGCGATTTTCCGAAAAAAGGACCCCGAACCCGATTATGAGATAACCCACTGGGGACGCTCCTAGTGACCTGACGGACGCACCCAAGAAGTTTCAGAGCCCTCGGGCTACGTTTTGTGGAGTTACGGCCAGTTTAATGAGAGGCTAAATACAGGCTTAATTTCCTACGAAAACATGCCCGCGGAAAATCGCGATTTTCCGAAAAAAGGACCCCGAACCCGATTATGAGATAACCCACTGGGGACGCTCCTAGTGACCTGACGGACGCACCCAAGAAGTTTCAGAGCCCTCGGGCTACGTTTTGTGGAGTTACGGCCAGTTTAATGAGAGGCTAAATACAGGCTTAATTTCCTACGAAAACATGCCCGCGGAAAATCGCGATTTTCCGAAAAAAGGACCCCGAACCCGATTATGAGATAACCCACTGGGGACGCTCCTAGTGACCTGACGGACGCACCCTATAGATTTCAGAGCCCTCGGGCTACGTTTTGTGGAGTTACAGCCAGTTTAATGAGAGGCTAAATACAGGCTTAATTTCCTACGAAAACATGCCCGCGGAAAATCGCGATTTTCCGAAAAAAGGACCCCGAACCCGATTCTGAGATAACCCACTGGGGACGCTCCTAGTGACCTGACGGACGCACCCAAGAAGTTTCAGAGCCCTCGGGCTACGTTTTGTGGAGTTACGGCCAGTTTAATGAGAGGCTAAATACAGGCTTAATTTCCTACGAAAACATGCCCGCGGAAAATCGCGATTTTAAGAAAAAAGGACCCCGAACCCGATTCTGAGATAACCCACTGGGGACGCTCCTAGTGACCTGACGGACGCACCCAAGAAGTTTCAGAGCCCTCGGGCTACGTTTTGTGGAGTTACGGCCAGTTTAATGAGAGGCTAAATACAGGCTTAATTTCCTGTGAAAACAAGCCCGCGGAAAATCGCGATTTTCCGAAAAAAGGACCCCGAACCCGATTATGAGATAACCCACTGGGGACGCTCCTAGTGACCTGACGGACGCACCCAAGAAGTTTCAGAGCCCTCGGGGTACGTTTTGTGGAGTTATGGCCAGTTTAATGAGAGGCTAAATACAGGCTTAATTTCCTATGAAAACATGCCCGCGGAAAATCGCGATTTTCCGAAAAAAGGACCCCGAACCCGATTATGAGATAACCCACTGGGGACGCTCCTAGTGACCTGACGGACGCACCCAAGAAGTTTCAGAGCCCTCGGGCTACGTTTTGTGGAGTTACGGCCAGTTTAATGAGAGGCTAAATACAGGCTTAATTTCCTACGAAAACATGCCCGCGGAAAATCGCGATTTTCCGAAAAAAGGACCCCGAACCCGATTATGAGATAACCCACTGGGGACGCTCCTAGTGACCTGACGGACGCACCCTAGAAGTTTCAGAGCCCTCGGGCTACGTTTTGTGGAGTTACGGCCAGTTTAATGAGAGGCTAAATACAGGCTTAATTTCCTGTGAAAACAAGCCCGTGGAAAATCGCGATATTCCGAAAATCAGACCCCGAACCCGATTCTGAGATAACCCACTGGGGACGCTCCTAGTGACCTGACGGACGCACCCAAGAAGTTTCAGAGCCCTCGGGGTACGTTTTGTGGAGTTATGGCCAGTTTAATGAGAGGCTAAATACAGGCTTAATTTCCTATTAAAACATGCCCGCGGAAAATCGCGATTTTCCGAAAAAAGGACCCCAAACCCGATTCTGAGATAACCCACTGGGGACGCTCCTAGTGACCTGACGGACGCACCCTAGAAGTTTCAGAGCCCTCGGGCTATGTTTTGTGGAGTTACAGCCAGTTTAATGAGAGGCTAAATACAGGCTTAATTTCCTATTAAAACATGCCCGCGGAAAATCGCGATTTTCCGAAAAAAGGACCCCGAACCCGATTCTGAGATAACCCACTGGGGACGCTCCTAGTGACCTGACGGACGCACCCTAGAAGTTTCAGAGCCCTCAGGCTACATTTTGTGGAGTTACGGCCAGTTTAATGAGAGGCTAAATACAGGCTTAATTTCCTACGAAAACATGCCCGCGGAAAATCGCGATTTTCCGAAAAAAGGACCCCAAACCCGATTCTGAGATAACCCACTGGGGACGCTCCTAGTGACCTGACGGACGCACCCAAGAAGTTTCAGAGCCCTCGGGCTACGTTTTGTGGAGTTACGGCCAGTTTAATGAGAGGCTAAATACAGGCTTAATTTCCTATTAAAACATGCCCGCGGAAAATCGCGATTTTCCGAAAAAAGGACCCCGAACCCGATTCTGAGATAACCCACTGGGGACGCTCCTAGTGACCTGACGGACGCACCCTAGAAGTTTCAGAGCCCTCGGGCTACGTTTTGTGGAGTTACGGCCAGTTTAATGAGAGGCTAAATACAGGCTTAATTTCCTATTAAAACATGCCCGCGGAAAATCGCGATTTTCCGAAAAAAGGACCCCGAACCCGATTTTGAGATAACCCACTGGGGACGCTCCTAGTGACCTGACGGACGCACCCAAGAAGTTTCAGAGCCCTCGGGCTACGTTTTGTGGAATTACGGCCAGTTTAATGAGAGGCTTAATACAGGCTTAATTTCCTACGAAAACATGCCCGCGGAAAATCGCGATTTTCCGAAAAAAGGACCCCAAACCCGATTCTGAGATAACCCACTGGGGACGCTCCTAGTGACCTGACGGACGCACCCTAGAAGTTTCAGAGCCCTCGGGCTACGTTTTGTGGAGTTACAGCCAGTTTAATGAGAGGCTAAATACAGGCTTAATTTCCTATTAAAACATGCCCGCGGAAAATCGCGATTTTCCGAAAAAAGGACCCCGAACCCGATTCTGAGATAACCCACTGGGGACGCTCCTAGTGACCTGACGGACGCACCCTAGAAGTTTCAGAGCCCTCAGGCTACATTTTGTGGAGTTATGGCCAGTTTAATGAGAGGCTAAATACAGGCTTAATTTCCTACGAAAACATGCCCGCGGAAAATCGCGATTTTCCGAAAAAAGGACCCCAAACCCGATTCTGAGATAACCCACTGGGGACGCTCCTAGTGACCTGACGGACGCACCCAAGAAGTTTCAGAGCCCTCGGGCTACGTTTTGTGGAGTTACGGCCAGTTTAATGAGAGGCTAAATACAGGTTTAATTTCCTATTAAAACATGCCCGCGGAAAATCGCGATTTTCCGAAAAAAGGACCCCGAACCCGATTCTGAGATAACCCACTGGGGACGCTCCTAGTGACCTGACGGACGCACCCTAGAAGTTTCAGAGCCCTCGGGCTACGTTTTGTGGAGTTACGGCCAGTTTAATGAGAGGCTAAATACAGGCTTAATTTCCTATTAAAACATGCCCGCGGAAAATCGCGATTTTCCGAAAAAAGGACCCCGAACCCGATTTTGAGATAACCCACTGGGGACGCTCCTAGTGACCTGACGGACGCACCCAAGAAGTTTCAGAGCCCTCGGGCTACGTTTTGTGGAGTTACGGCCAGTTTAATGAGAGGCTTAATACAGGCTTAATTTCCTATGAAAACATGCCCGCGGAAAATCGCGATTTTCCGAAAAAAGGACCCCGAACCCGATTTTGAGATAACCCACTGGGGACGCTCCTAGTGACCTGACGGACGCACCCTAGAAGTTTCAGAGCCCTCGGGCTACGTTTTGTGGAGTTACAGCCAGTTTAATGAGAGGCTAAATACAGGCTTAATTTCCTATTAAAACATGCCCGCGGAAAATCGCAATTTTCCGAAAAAAGGACCCCGAACCCGATTCTGAGATAACGAACTGGGGACGCTCCTAGTGACCTGACGGACGCACCCAAGAAGTTTCAGAGCCCTCGGGCTACGTTTTGTGGAGTTACGGCCAGTTTAATGAGAGGCTAAATACAGGCTTAATTTCCTACGAAAACATGCCCGCGGAAAATCGCGATTTTCCGAAAAAAGGACCCCGAACCCGATTCTGAGATAACCCACTGGGGACGCTCCTAGTGACCTGACGGACGCACCCAAGAGGTTTCAGAGCCCTCGGGCTACGTTTTGTGGAGTTACAGCCAGTTTAATGAGAGGCTAAATACAGGCTTAATTTCCTATTAAAACATACCCGCGGAAAATCACGATTTTCCGAAAAAAGGACCCCGAGCCAGATTATGAGATAACCCACTGGGGACGCTCCTAGTGACCTGACGGACGCACCCAAGAAGTTTCAGAGCCCTCGGGCTACGTTTTGTGGAGTTACGGCCAGTTTAATGAGAGGCTAAATACAGGCCTAATTTCCTACGAAAACATGCCCGCGGAAAATCGCGATTTTCCGAAAAAAGGACCCCGAACCCGATTCTGAGATAACCCACTGGGGACGCTCCTAGTGACCTGACGGACGCACCCAAGAGGTTTCAGAGCCCTCGGGCTACGTTTTGTGGAGTTACAGCCAGTTTAATGAGAGGCTAAATACAGGCTTAATTTCCTATTAAAACATGCCCGCGGAAAATCACGATTTTCCGAAAAAAGGACCCCGAGCCAGATTATGAGATAACCCACTGGGGACGCTCCTAGTGACCTGACGGACGCACCCAAGAAGTTTCAGAGCCCTCGGGCTACGTTTTGTGGAGTTACGGCCAGTTTAATGAGAGGCTAAATACAGGCTTAATTTCCTGTGAAAACAAGCCCGTGGAAAATCGCGATTTTCTGAAAATCAGACCCCGAACCCGATTCTGAGATAACCCACTGGGGACGCTCCTAGTGACCTGACGGACGCACCCAAGAAGTTTCAGAGCCCTCGGGGTACGTTTTGTGGAGTTATGGCCAGTTTAATGAGAGGCTAAATACAGGCTTAATTTCCTATGAAAACATGCCCGCGGAAAATCGCGATTTTCCGAAAAAAGGACCCCGAACCCCATTCTGAGATAACCCACTGGGGACGCTCCTAGTGACCTGACGGACGCACCCAAGAAGTTTCAGAGCCCTCGGGCTACGTTTTGTGGAGTTACGGCCAGTTTAATGAGAGGCTAAATACAGGCTTAATTTCCTACGAAAACATGCCCGCGGAAAATCGCGATTTTCCGAAAAAAGGACCCCGAACCCGATTCTGAGATAACCCACTGGGGACGCTCCTAGTGACCTGACGGACGCACCCAAGAAGTTTCAGAGCCCTCGGGCTACGTTTTGTGGAGTTATGGCCAGTTTAATGAGAGGCTAAATACAGGCTTAATTTCCTATGAAAACATGCCCGCGGAAAATCGCGATTTTCCGAAAAAAGGACCCCGAACCCGATTATGAGATAACCCACTGGGGACGCTCCTAGTGACCTGACGGACGCACCCAAGAAGTTTCAGAGCCCTCGGGCTACGTTTTGTGGAGTTACGGCCAGTTTAATGAGAGGCTAAATACAGGCTTAATTTCCTACGAAAACATGCCCGCGGAAAATCGCGATATTCCGAAAAAAGGACCCCGAACCCGATTCTGAGATAACCCACTGGGGACGCTCCTAGTGACCTGACGGACGCACCCAAGAAGTTTCAGAGCCCTCGGGCTACGTTTTGTGGGGTTACGGCCAGTTTAATGAGAGGCTAAATACAGGCTTAATTTCCTACGAAAACATGCCCGCGGAAAATCGCGATATTCCGAAAAAAGGACCCCGAACCCGATTCTGAGATAACCCACTGGGGACGCTCCTAGTGACCTGACGGACGCACCCTAGAAGTTTCAGAGCCCTCGGGCTACGTTTTGTGGAGTTACAGCCAGTTTAATGAGAGGCTAAATACAGGCTTAATTTCCTATTAAAACATGCCCGCGGAAAATCGCGATTTTCCGAAAAAAGGACCCCGAACCCGATTCTGAGATAACGAACTGGGGATGCTCCTAGTGACCTGACGGACGCACCCAAGAAGTTTCAGAGCCCTCGGGCTACGTTTTGTGGAGTTACGGCCAGTTTAATGAGAGGCTAAATACAGGCCTAATTTCCTTCAAAAACATGCCCGCGGAAAATCGCGATATTCCGAAAAAAGGACCCCGAACCTGATTCTGAGATAACCCACTTGGGACGCTCCTAGTGACCTGACGGACGCACCCAAGAAGTTTCAGAGCCCTCGGGCTACGTTTTGTGGAGTTACGGCCAGTTTAATGAGAGGCTTAATACAGGCTTAATTTCCTACGAAAACATGCCCGCGGAAAATCGCGATTTTCCGAAAAAAGGACCCCGAACCCGATTCTGAGATAACCCACTGGGGACGCTCCTAGTGACCTGACGGACGCACCCAAGAAGTTTCAGAGCCCTCGGGCTACGTTTTGTGGAGTTACGGCCAGTTTAATGAGAGGCTTAATACAGGCTTAATTTCCTACGAAAACATGCCCGCGGAAAATCACGATTTTCCGAAAAAAGGACCCCGAACCCGATTCTGAGATAACCCACTGGGGACGCTCCTAGTGACCTGACGGACGCACCCTAGAAGTTTCAGAGCCCTCGGGCTACGTTTTGTGGAGTTACAGCCAGTTTAATGAGAGGCTAAATACAGGCTTAATTTCCTACGAAAACATGCCCGCGGAAAATCGCGATATTCCGAAAAAAGGACCCCGAACCCGATTCTGAGATAACCCACTGGGGACGCTCCTAGTGACCTGACAGACGCACCCAAGAGGTTTCAGAGCCCTCGGGCTACGTTTTGTGGAGTTACAGCCAGTTTAATGAGAGGCTAAATACAGGCTTAATTTCCTATTAAAACATGCCCGCGGAAAATCACGATTTTCCGAAAAAAGGACCCCGAACCCGATTCTGAGATAACCCACTGGGGACGCTCCTAGTGACCTGACGGACGCACCCAAGAAGTTTCAGAGCCCTCGGGCTACGTTTTGTGGAGTTACGGCCAGTTTAATGAGAGGCTAAATACAGGCTTAATTTCCTACGAAAACATGCCCGCGGAAAATCGCGATTTTCCGAAAAAAGGACCCCGAACCCGATTCTGAGATAACCCACTGGGGACGCTCCTAGTGACCTGACGGACGCACCCAAGAAGTTTCAGAGCCCTCGGGCTACGTTTTGTGGAGTTACGGCCAGTTTAATGAGAGGCTAAATACAGGCTTAATTTCCTACGAAAACATGCCCGCGGAAAATCGCGATTTTAAGAAAAAAGGACCCCGAACCCGATTCTGAGATAACCCACTGAGGACGCTCCTAGTGACCTGACGGACGCACCCTAGAAGTTTCAGAGCCCTCGGGCTACGTTTTGTGGAGTTATGGCCAGTTTAATGAGAGGCTAAATACAGGCTTAATTTCCTATTAAAACATGCCCGCGGAAAATCGCGATTTTCCGAAAAAAGGACCCCGAACCCGATTCTGAGATAACCCACTGGGGACGCTCCTAGTGACCTGACGGACGCACCCAAGAAGTTTCAGAGCCCTCGGGCTACGTTTTGTGGAGTTACGGCCAGTTTAATGAGAGGCTAAATACAGGCTTAATTTCCTATTAAAACATGCCCGCGGAAAATCGCGATTTTCCGAAAAAAGGACCCCGAACCCGATTTTGAGATAACCCACTGGGGACGCTCCTAGTGACCTGACGGACGCACCCAAGAAGTTTCAGAGCCCTCGGGCTACGTTTTGTGGAGTTACGGCCAGTTTAATGAGAGGCTAAATACAGGCTTAATTTCCTATTAAAACATGCCCGCGGAAAATCGCGTTTTTCCGAATAAAGGACCCCGAACCCGATTATGAGATAACCCACTGGGGACGCTCCTAGTGACCTGACGGACGCACCCTAGAAGTTTCAGAGCCCTCGGGCTACATTTTGTGGAGTTACGGCCAGTTTAATGAGAGGCTAAATACAGGCTTAATTTCCTACGAAAACATGCCCGCGGAAAATCGCGATATTCCGAAAAAAGGACCCCAAACCCGATTCTGAGATAACCCACTGGGGACCCTCCTAGTGACCTGACGGACGCACCCAAGAAGTTTCAGAGCCCTCGGGCTACGTTTTGTGGAGTTACGGCCAGTTTAATGAGAGGCTAAATACAGGCTTAATTTCCTACAAAAACATGCCCGCGGAAAATCGCGATTTTCCGAAAAAAGGACCCCGAACCCGATTATGAGATAACCCACTGGGGACGCTCCTAGTGACCTGACGGACGCACCCAAGAAGTTTCAGAGCCCTCGGGCTACGTTTTGTGGAGTTACGGCCAGTTTAATGAGAGGCTAAATACAGGCTTAATTTCCTACGAAAACATGCCCGCGGAAAATCGCGATTTTCCGAAAAAAGGACCCCGAACCCGATTATGAGATAACCCACTGGGGACGCTCCTAGTGACCTGACGGACGCACCCAAGAAGTTTCAGAGCCCTCGGGCTACGTTTTGTGGAGTTACGGCCAGTTTAATGAGAGGCTAAATACAGGCTTAATTTCCTACAAAAACATGCCCGCGGAAAATCGCGATTTTCCGAAAAAAGGACCCCGAACCCGATTATGAGATAACCCACTGGGGACGCTCCTAGTGACCTGACGGACGCACCCAAGAAGTTTCAGAGCCCTCGGGCTACGTTTTGTGGAGTTACGGCCAGTTTAATGAGAGGCTAAATACAGGCTTAATTTCCTACGAAAACATGCCCGCGGAAAATCGCGATTTTCCGAAAAAAGGACCCCGAACCCGATTATGAGATAACCCACTGGGGACGCTCCTAGTGACCTGACGGACGCACCCTATAGATTTCAGAGCCCTCGGGCTACGTTTTGTGGAGTTACAGCCAGTTTAATGAGAGGCTAAATACAGGCTTAATTTCCTACGAAAACATGCCCGCGGAAAATCGCGATTTTCCGAAAAAAGGACCCCGAACCCGATTATGAGATAACCCACTGGGGACGCTCCTAGTGACCTGACGGACGCACCCTAGAAGTTTCAGAGCCCTCGGGCTACGTTTTGTGGAGTTACGGCCAGTTTAATGAGAGGCTAAATACAGGCTTAATTTCCTGTGAAAACAAGCCCGTGGAAAATCGCGATATTCCGAAAATCAGACCCCGAACCCGATTCTGAGATAACCCACTGGGGACGCTCCTAGTGACCTGACGGACGCACCCAAGAAGTTTCAGAGCCCTCGGGGTACGTTTTGTGGAGTTATGGCCAGTTTAATGAGAGGCTAAATACAGGCTTAATTTCCTATTAAAACATGCCCGCGGAAAATCGCGATTTTCCGAAAAAAGGACCCCAAACCCGATTCTGAGATAACCCACTGGGGACGCTCCTAGTGACCTGACGGACGCACCCTAGAAGTTTCAGAGCCCTCGGGCTATGTTTTGTGGAGTTACAGCCAGTTTAATGAGAGGCTAAATACAGGCTTAATTTCCTATTAAAACATGCCCGCGGAAAATCGCGATTTTCCGAAAAAAGGACCCCGAACCCGATTCTGAGATAACCCACTGGGGACGCTCCTAGTGACCTGACGGACGCACCCTAGAAGTTTCAGAGCCCTCAGGCTACATTTTGTGGAGTTACGGCCAGTTTAATGAGAGGCTAAATACAGGCTTAATTTCCTACGAAAACATGCCCGCGGAAAATCGCGATTTTCCGAAAAAAGGACCCCAAACCCGATTCTGAGATAACCCACTGGGGACGCTCCTAGTGACCTGACGGACGCACCCAAGAAGTTTCAGAGCCCTCGGGCTACGTTTTGTGGAGTTACGGCCAGTTTAATGAGAGGCTAAATACAGGCTTAATTTCCTATTAAAACATGCCCGCGGAAAATCGCGATTTTCCGAAAAAAGGACCCCGAACCCGATTCTGAGATAACCCACTGGGGACGCTCCTAGTGACCTGACGGACGCACCCTAGAAGTTTCAGAGCCCTCGGGCTACGTTTTGTGGAGTTACGGCCAGTTTAATGAGAGGCTAAATACAGGCTTAATTTCCTATTAAAACATGCCCGCGGAAAATCGCGATTTTCCGAAAAAAGGACCCCGAACCCGATTTTGAGATAACCCACTGGGGACGCTCCTTGTGACCTGACGGACGCACCCAAGAAGTTTCAGAGCCCTCGGGCTACGTTTTGTGGAATTACGGCCAGTTTAATGAGAGGCTTAATACAGGCTTAATTTCCTACGAAAACATGCCCGCGGAAAATCGCGATTTTCCGAAAAAAGGACCCCAAACCCGATTCTGAGATAACCCACTGGGGACGCTCCTAGTGACCTGACGGACGCACCCTAGAAGTTTCAGAGCCCTCGGGCTACGTTTTGTGGAGTTACAGCCAGTTTAATGAGAGGCTAAATACAGGCTTAATTTCCTATTAAAACATGCCCGCGGAAAATCGCGATTTTCCGAAAAAAGGACCCCGAACCCGATTCTGAGATAACCCACTGGGGACGCTCCTAGTGACCTGACGGACGCACCCTAGAAGTTTCAGAGCCCTCAGGCTACATTTTGTGGAGTTATGGCCAGTTTAATGAGAGGCTAAATACAGGCTTAATTTCCTACGAAAACATGCCCGCGGAAAATCGCGATTTTCCGAAAAAAGGACCCCAAACCCGATTCTGAGATAACCCACTGGGGACGCTCCTAGTGACCTGACGGACGCACCCAAGAAGTTTCAGAGCCCTCGGGCTACGTTTTGTGGAGTTACGGCCAGTTTAATGAGAGGCTAAATACAGGCTTAATTTCCTATTAAAACATGCCCGCGGAAAATCGCGATTTTCCGAAAAAAGGACCCCGAACCCGATTCTGAGATAACCCACTGGGGACGCTCCTAGTGACCTGACGGACGCACCCTAGAAGTTTCAGAGCCCTCGGGCTACGTTTTGTGGAGTTACGGCCAGTTTAATGAGAGGCTAAATACAGGCTTAATTTCCTATTAAAACATGCCCGCGGAAAATCGCGATTTTCCGAAAAAAGGACCCCGAACCCGATTTTGAGATAACCCACTGGGGACGCTCCTAGTGACCTGACGGACGCACCCAAGAAGTTTCAGAGCCCTCGGGCTACGTTTTGTGGAGTTACGGCCAGTTTAATGAGAGGCTTAATACAGGCTTAATTTCCTATGAAAACATGCCCGCGGAAAATCGCGATTTTCCGAAAAAAGGACCCCGAACCCGATTTTGAGATAACCCACTGGGGACGCTCCTAGTGACCTGACGGACGCACCCTAGAAGTTTCAGAGCCCTCGGGCTACGTTTTGTGGAGTTACAGCCAGTTTAATGAGAGGCTAAATACAGGCTTAATTTCCTATTAAAACATGCCCGCTGAAAATCGCAATTTTCCGAAAAAAGGACCCCGAACCCGATTCTGAGATAACGAACTGGGGACGCTCCTAGTGACCTGACGGACGCACCCAAGAAGTTTCAGAGCCCTCGGGCTACGTTTTGTGGAGTTACGGCCAGTTTAATGAGAGGCTAAATACAGGCTTAATTTCCTACGAAAACATGCCCGCGGAAAATCGCGATTTTCCGAAAAAAGGACCCCGAACCCGATTCTGAGATAACCCACTGGGGACGCTCCTAGTGACCTGACGGACGCACCCAAGAGGTTTCAGAGCCCTCGGGCTACGTTTTGTGGAGTTACAGCCAGTTTAATGAGAGGCTAAATACAGGCTTAATTTCCTATTAAAACATACCCGCGGAAAATCACGATTTTCCGAAAAAAGGACCCCGAGCCAGATTATGAGATAACCCACTGGGGACGCTCCTAGTGACCTGACGGACGCACCCAAGAAGTTTCAGAGCCCTCGGGCTACGTTTTGTGGAGTTACGGCCAGTTTAATGAGAGGCTAAATACAGGCCTAATTTCCTACGAAAACATGCCCGCGGAAAATCGCGATTTTCCGAAAAAAGGACCCCGAACCCGATTCTGAGATAACCCACTGGGGACGCTCCTAGTGACCTGACGGACGCACCCAAGAGGTTTCAGAGCCCTCGGGCTACGTTTTGTGGAGTTACAGCCAGTTTAATGAGAGGCTAAATACAGGCTTAATTTCCTATTAAAACATGCCCGCGGAAAATCACGATTTTCCGAAAAAAGGACCCCGAGCCAGATTATGAGATAACCCACTGGGGACGCTCCTAGTGACCTGACGGACGCACCCAAGAAGTTTCAGAGCCCTCGGGCTACGTTTTGTGGAGTTACGGCCAGTTTAATGAGAGGCTAAATACAGGCTTAATTTCCTGTGAAAACAAGCCCGTGGAAAATCGCGATTTTCTGAAAATCAGACCCCGAACCCGATTCTGAGATAACCCACTGGGGACGCTCCTAGTGACCTGACGGACGCACCCAAGAAGTTTCAGAGCCCTCGGGGTACGTTTTGTGGAGTTATGGCCAGTTTAATGAGAGGCTAAATACAGGCTTAATTTCCTATGAAAACATGCCCGCGGAAAATCGCGATTTTCCGAAAAAAGGACCCCGAACCCCATTATGAGATAACCCACTGGGGACGCTCCTAGTGACCTGACGGACGCACCCAAGAAGTTTCAGAGCCCTCGGGCTACGTTTTGTGGAGTTACGGCCAGTTTAATGAGAGGCTAAATACAGGCTTAATTTCCTACGAAAACATGCCCGCGGAAAATCGCGATTTTAAGAAAAAAGGACCCCGAACCCGATTCTGAGATAACCCACTGGGGACGCTCCTAGTGACCTGACGGACGCACCCAAGAAGTTTCAGAGCCCTCGGGCTACGTTTTGTGGAGTTATGGCCAGTTTAATGAGAGGCTAAATACAGGCTTAATTTCCTATGAAAACATGCCCGCGGAAAATCGCGATTTTCCGAAAAAAGGACCCCGAACCCGATTATGAGATAACCCACTGGGGACGCTCCTAGTGACCTGACGGACGCACCCAAGAAGTTTCAGAGCCCTCGGGCTACGTTTTGTGGAGTTACGGCCAGTTTAATGAGAGGCTAAATACAGGCTTAATTTCCTACGAAAACATGCCCGCGGAAAATCGCGATATTCCGAAAAAAGGACCCCGAACCCGATTCTGAGATAACCCACTGGGGACGCTCCTAGTGACCTGACGGACGCACCCAAGAAGTTTCAGAGCCCTCGGGCTACGTTTTGTGGGGTTACGGCCAGTTTAATGAGAGGCTAAATACAGGCTTAATTTCCTACGAAAACATGCCCGCGGAAAATCGCGATTTTAAGAAAAAAGGACCCCGAACCCGATTATGAGATAACCCACTGGGGACGCTCCTAGTGACCTGACGGACGCACCCTAGAAGTTTCAGAGCCCTCGGGCTACGTTTTGTGGAGTTATGGCCAGTTTAATGAGAGGCTAAATACAGGCTTAATTTCCTATTAAAACATGCCCGCGGAAAATCGCGATTTTCCGAAAAAAGGACCCCGAACCCGATTTTGAGATAACCCACTGGGGACGCTCCTAGTGACCTGACGGACGCACCCAAGAAGTTTCAGAGCCCTCGGGCTACGTTTTGTGGAGTTACGGCCAGTTTAATGAGAGGCTAAATACAGGCTTAATTTCCTATTAAAACATGCCCGCGGAAAATCGCGATTTTCCGAAAAAAGGACCCCGAACCCGATTTTGAGATAACCCACTGTGGACGCTCCTAGTGACCTGACGGACGCACCCAAGAAGTTTCAGAGCCCTCGGGCTACGTTTTGTGGAGTTACGGCCAGTTTAATGAGAGGCTAAATACAGGCTTAATTTCCTACGAAAACATGCCCGCGGAAAATCGCGATTTTCCGAAAAAAGGACCCCGAACCCGATTATGAGATAACCCACTGGGGACGCTCCTAGTGACCTGACGGACGCACCCAAGAAGTTTCAGAGCCCTCGGGCTACGTTTTGTGGAGTTACGGCCAGTTTAATGAGAGGCTAAATACAGGCTTAATTTCCTACGAAAACATGCCCGCGGAAAATCGCGATTTTCCGAAAAAAGGACCCCGAACCCGATTATGAGATAACCCACTGGGGACGCTCCTAGTGACCTGACGGACGCACCCTAGAAGTTTCAGAGCCCTCGGGCTACGTTTTGTGGAGTTACAGCCAGTTTAATGAGAGGCTAAATACAGGCTTAATTTCCTACGAAAACATGCCCGCGGAAAATCGCGATTTTCCGAAAAAAGGACCCCGAACCCGATTATGAGATAACCCACTGGGGACGCTCCTAGTGACCTGACGGGCGCACCCTAGAAGTTTCAGAGCCCTCGGGCTACGTTTTGTGGAGTTACGGCCAGTTTAATGAGAGGCTAAATACAGGCTTAATTTCCTACGAAAACATGCCCGCGGAAAATCGGGATTTTGCGAAAAAAGGACCCCGAACCCGATTCTGATATAACCCACTGGGGACGCTCCTAGTGACCTGACGGACACACCCAAGAAGTTTCAGAGCCCTCGGGCTACGTTTTGTGGAGTTACGGCCAGTTTAATGAGAGGCTAAATACAGGCTTAATTTCCTACGAAAACATGCCCGCGGAAAATCGCGATATTCCGAAAAAAGGACCCCGAACCCGATTCTGAGATAACCCACTGAGGCGCTCCTAGTGACCTGACGGACGCACCCAAGAAGTTTCAGAGCCCTCGGGCTACGTTTTGTGGGGTTACGGCCAGTTTAATGAGAGGCTAAATACAGGCTTAATTTCCTACGAAAACATGCCCGCGGAAAATCGCGATATTCCGAAAAAAGGACCCCGAACCCGATTCTGAGATAACCCACTGGGGACGCTCCTAGTGACCTGACGGACGCACCCAAGAAGTTTCAGAGCCCTCGGGCTACGTTTTGTGGAGTTATGGCCAGTTTAATGAGAGGCTAAATACAGGCTTTATTTCCTATGAAAACATGCCCGCGGAAAATCGCGATTTTCCGAAAAAAGGACCCCGAACCCGATTCTGAGATAACCCACTGGGGACGCTCCTAGTGACCTGACGGACGCACCCAAGAAGTTTCAGAGCCCTCGGGCTACGTTTTGTGGAGTTACGGCCAGTTTAATGAGAGGCTAAATACAGGCTTAATTTCCTATGAAAACATGCCCGCGGAAAATCGCGATTTTCCGAAAAAAGGACCCCGAACCCGATTCTGAGATAACCCACTGGGGACGCTCCTAGTGACCTGACGGACGCACCCTAGAAGTTTCAGAGCCCTCGGGCTAGTTTTGTGGAGTTAGGGCCAGTTTAATGAGAGGCTAAATACAGGCTTAATTTCCTATGAAAACATGCCCGCGGAAAATCGCGATTTTCCGAAAAAAGGACCCCGAACCCGATTTTGAGATAACCCACTGGGGACGCTCCTAGTGACCTGACGGACGCACCCAAGAAGTTTCAGAGCCCTCGGGCTACGTTTTGTGGAGTTACGGCCAGTTTAATGAGAGGCTTAATACAGGCTTAATTTCCTAGGAAAACATGCCCGCGGAAAATCGCGATTTGCCGAAAAAAGGACCCAGAACCCGATTCTGAGATAACCCACTGGGGACCCTCCGAGTGACCTGACGGACGCACCCTAGAAGTTTCAGAGCCCTCGGGCTACGTTTTGTGGAGTTACAGCCAGTTTAATGAGAGGCTAAATACAGGCTTAATTTCCTATTAAAACATGCCCGCGGAAAATCGCGATTTTCCGAAAAAAGGACCCCGAACCCGATTCTGAGATAACGAACTGGGGACGCTCCTAGTGACCTGACGGACGCACCCAAGAAGTTTCAGAGCCCTCAGGCTACGTTTTGTGGAGTTACGGCCAGTTTAATGAGAGGCTAAATACAGGCTTAATTTCCTACAAAAACATGCCCGCGGAAAATCGCGATATTCCGAAAAAAGGACCCCGAACCTGATTCTGAGATAACCCACTTGGGACGCTCCTAGTGACCTGACGGACGCACCCAAGAAGTTTCAGAGCCCTCGGGCTACGTTTTGTGGAGTTACGGCCAGTTTAATGAGAGGCTAAATACAGGCTTAATTTCCTACGAAAACATGCCCGCGGAAAATCGCGATATTCCGAAAAAAGGACCCCGAACCCGATTCTGAGATAACCCACTGGGGACGCTCCTAGTGACCTGACGGACGCACCCAAGAGGTTTCAGAGCCCTCGGGCTACGTTTTGTGGAGTTACAGCCAGTTTAATGAGAGGCTAAATACAGGCTTAATTTCCTATTAAAACATGCCCGCGGAAAATCACGATTTTCCGAAAAAAAGGACCCCGAACCCGATTATGAGATAACCCACTGGGGACGCTCCTAGTGACCTGACGGACGCACCCAAGAAGTTTCAGAGCCCTCGGGCTACGTTTTGTGGAGTTACGGCCAGTTTAATGAGAGGCTAAATACAGGCTTAATTTCCTATTAAAACATGCCCGCGGAAAATCGCGATTTTCCGAAAAAAGGACCCCGAACCCGATTTTGAGATAACCCACTGGGGACGCTCCTAGTGACCTGACGGACGCACCCAAGAAGTTTCAGAGCCCTCGGGCTACGTTTTGTGGAGTTACGGCCAGTTTAATGAGAGGCTTAATACAGGCTTAATTTCCTACGAAAACATGCCCGCGGAAAATCGCGATTTTCCGAAAAAAGGACCCCGAACCCGATTCTGAGATAACCCACTGGGGACGCTCCTAGTGACCTGACGGACGCACCCAAGAAGTTTCAGAGCCCTCGGGCTACGTTTTGTGGAGTTACGGCCAGTTTAATGAGAGGCTTAATACAGGCTTAATTTCCTACGAAAACATGCCCGCGGAAAATCACGATTTTCCGAAAAAAGGACCCCGAACCCGATTCTGAGATAACCCACTGGGGACGCTCCTAGTGACCTGACGGACGCACCCTAGAAGTTTCAGAGCCCTCGGGCTACGTTTTGTGGAGTTACAGCCAGTTTAATGAGAGGCTAAATACAGGCTTAATTTCCTACGAAAACATGCCCGCGGAAAATCGCGATATTCCGAAAAAAGGACCCCGAACCTGATTCTGAGATAACCCACTGGGGACGCTCCTAGTGACCTGACAGACGCACCCAAGAGGTTTCAGAGCCCTCGGGCTACGTTTTGTGGAGTTACAGCCAGTTTAATGAGAGGCTAAATAAAGGCTTAATTTCCTATTAAAACATGCCCGCGGAAAATCACGATTTTCCGAAAAAAGGACCCCGAACCCGATTCTGAGATAACCCACTGGGGACGCTCCTAGTGACCTGACGGACGCACCCAAGAAGTTTCAGAGCCCTCGGGCTACGTTTTGTGGAGTTACGGCCAGTTTAATGAGAGGCTAAATACAGGCTTAATTTCCTACGAAAACATGCCCGCGGAAAATCGCGATTTTCCGAAAAAAGGACCCCGAACCCGATTATGAGATAACCCACTGGGGACGCTCCTAGTGACCTGACGGACGCACCCAAGAAGTTTCAGAGCCCTCGGGCTACGTTTTGTGGAGTTACGGCCAGTTTAATGAGAGGCTAAATACAGGCTTAATTTCCTACGAAAACATGCCCGCGGAAAATCGCGATTTTAAGAAAAAAGGACCCCGAACCCGATTCTGAGATAACCCACTGGGGACGCTCCTAGTGACCTGACGGACGCACCCTAGAAGTTTCAGAGCCCTCGGGCTACGTTTTGTGGAGTTATGGCCAGTTTAATGAGAGGCTAAATACAGGCTTAATTTCCTATTAAAACATGCCCGCGGAAAATCGCGATTTTCCGAAAAAAGGACCCCGAACCCGATTCTGAGATAACCCACTGGGGACGCTCCTAGTGACCTGACGGACGCACCCAAGAAGTTTCAGAGCCCTCGGGCTACGTTTTGTGGAGTTACGGCCAGTTTAATGAGAGGCTAAATACAGGCTTAATTTCCTACGAAAACATGCCCGCGGAAAATCGCGATTTTCCGAAAAAAGGACCCCGAACCCGATTTTGAGATAACCCACTGGGGACGCTCCTAGTGACCTGACGGACGCACCCAAGAAGTTTCAGAGCCCTCGGGCTACGTTTTGTGGAGTTACGGCCAGTTTAATGAGAGGCTAAATACAGGCTTAATTTCCTATTAAAACATGCCCGCGGAAAATCGCGTTTTTCCGAATAAAGGACCCCGAACCCGATTATGAGATAACCCACTGGGGACGCTCCTAGTGACCTGACGGACGCACCCTAGAAGTTTCAGAGCCCTCGGGCTACATTTTGTGGAGTTACGGCCAGTTTAATGAGAGGCTAAATACAGGCTTAATTTCCTACGAAAACATGCCCGCGGAAAATCGCGATATTCCGAAAAAAGGACCCCAAACCCGATTCTGAGATAACCCACTGGGGACCCTCCTAGTGACCTGACGGACGCACCCAAGAAGTTTCAGAGCCCTCGGGCTACGTTTTGTGGAGTTACGGCCAGTTTAATGAGAGGCTAAATACAGGCTTAATTTCCTACAAAAACATGCCCGCGGAAAATCGCGATTTTCCGAAAAAAGGACCCCGAACCCGATTATGAGATAACCCACTGGGGACGCTCCTAGTGACCTGACGGACGCACCCAAGAAGTTTCAGAGCCCTCGGGCTACGTTTTGTGGAGTTACGGCCAGTTTAATGAGAGGCTAAATACAGGCTTAATTTCCTACGAAAACATGCCCGCGGAAAATCGCGATTTTCCGAAAAAAGGACCCCGAACCCGATTATGAGATAACCCACTGGGGACGCTCCTAGTGACCTGACGGACGCACCCAAGAAGTTTCAGAGCCCTCGGGCTACGTTTTGTGGAGTTACGGCCAGTTTAATGAGAGGCTAAATACAGGCTTAATTTCCTACGAAAACATGCCCGCGGAAAATCGCGATTTTCCGAAAAAAGGACCCCGAACCCGATTATGAGATAACCCACTGGGGACGCTCCTAGTGACCTGACGGACGCACCCAAGAAGTTTCAGAGCCCTCGGGCTACGTTTTGTGGAGTTACGGCCAGTTTAATGAGAGGCTAAATACAGGCTTAATTTCCTACGAAAACATGCCCGCGGAAAATCGCGATTTTCCGAAAAAAGGACCCCGAACCCGATTATGAGATAACCCACTGGGGACGCTCCTAGTGACCTGACGGACGCACCCTATAGATTTCAGAGCCCTCGGGCTACGTTTTGTGGAGTTACAGCCAGTTTAATGAGAGGCTAAATACAGGCTTAATTTCCTACGAAAACATGCCCGCGGAAAATCGCGATTTTCCGAAAAAAGGACCCCGAACCCGATTCTGAGATAACCCACTGGGGACGCTCCTAGTGACCTGACGGACGCACCCAAGAAGTTTCAGAGCCCTCGGGCTACGTTTTGTGGAGTTACGGCCAGTTTAATGAGAGGCTAAATACAGGCTTAATTTCCTACGAAAACATGCCCGCGGAAAATCGCGATTTTAAGAAAAAAGGACCCCGAACCCGATTCTGAGATAACCCACTGGGGACGCTCCTAGTGACCTGACGGACGCACCCAAGAAGTTTCAGAGCCCTCGGGCTACGTTTTGTGGAGTTACGGCCAGTTTAATGAGAGGCTAAATACAGGCTTAATTTCCTGTGAAAACAAGCCCGCGGAAAATCGCGATTTTCCGAAAAAAGGACCCCGAACCCGATTATGAGATAACCCACTGGGGACGCTCCTAGTGACCTGACGGACGCACCCAAGAAGTTTCAGAGCCCTCGGGGTACGTTTTGTGGAGTTATGGCCAGTTTAATGAGAGGCTAAATACAGGCTTAATTTCCTATGAAAACATGCCCGCGGAAAATCGCGATTTTCCGAAAAAAGGACCCCGAACCCGATTATGAGATAACCCACTGGGGACGCTCCTAGTGACCTGACGGACGCACCCAAGAAGTTTCAGAGCCCTCGGGCTACGTTTTGTGGAGTTACGGCCAGTTTAATGAGAGGCTAAATACAGGCTTAATTTCCTACGAAAACATGCCCGCGGAAAATCGCGATTTTCCGAAAAAAGGACCCCGAACCCGATTATGAGATAACCCACTGGGGACGCTCCTAGTGACCTGACGGACGCACCCAAGAAGTTTCAGAGCCCTCGGGCTACGTTTTGTGGAGTTACGGCCAGTTTAATGAGAGGCTAAATACAGGCTTAATTTCCTACGAAAACATGCCCGCGGAAAATCGCGATTTTCCGAAAAAAGGACCCCGAACCCGATTATGAGATAACCCACTGGGGACGCTCCTAGTGACCTGACGGACGCACCCAAGAAGTTTCAGAGCCCTCGGGCTACGTTTTGTGGAGTTACGGCCAGTTTAATGAGAGGCTAAATACAGGCTTAATTTCCTACGAAAACATGCCCGCGGAAAATCGCGATTTTCCGAAAAAAGGACCCCGAACCCGATTATGAGATAACCCACTGGGGACGCTCCTAGTGACCTGACGGACGCACCCTATAGATTTCAGAGCCCTCGGGCTACGTTTTGTGGAGTTACAGCCAGTTTAATGAGAGGCTAAATACAGGCTTAATTTCCTACGAAAACATGCCCGCGGAAAATCGCGATTTTCCGAAAAAAGGACCCCGAACCCGATTCTGAGATAACCCACTGGGGACGCTCCTAGTGACCTGACGGACGCACCCAAGAAGTTTCAGAGCCCTCGGGGTACGTTTTGTGGAGTTATGGCCAGTTTAATGAGAGGCTAAATACAGGCTTAATTTCCTATGAAAACATGCCCGCGGAAAATCGCGATTTTCCGAAAAAAGGACCCCGAACCCGATTATGAGATAACCCACTGGGGACGCTCCTAGTGACCTGACGGACGCACCCAAGAAGTTTCAGAGCCCTCGGGCTACGTTTTGTGGAGTTACGGCCAGTTTAATGAGAGGCTAAATACAGGCTTAATTTCCTACGAAAACATGCCCGCGGAAAATCGCGATTTTCCGAAAAAAGGACCCCGAACCCGATTATGAGATAACCCACTGGGGACGCTCCTAGTGACCTGACGGACGCACCCTAGAAGTTTCAGAGCCCTCGGGCTACGTTTTGTGGAGTTACGGCCAGTTTAATGAGAGGCTAAATACAGGCTTAATTTCCTGTGAAAACAAGCCCGTGGAAAATCGCGATATTCCGAAAATCAGACCCCGAACCCGATTCTGAGATAACCCACTGGGGACGCTCCTAGTGACCTGACGGACGCACCCAAGAAGTTTCAGAGCCCTCGGGGTACGTTTTGTGGAGTTATGGCCAGTTTAATGAGAGGCTAAATACAGGCTTAATTTCCTATTAAAACATGCCCGCGGAAAATCGCGATTTTCCGAAAAAAGGACCCCAAACCCGATTCTGAGATAACCCACTGGGGACGCTCCTAGTGACCTGACGGACGCACCCTAGAAGTTTCAGAGCCCTCGGGCTATGTTTTGTGGAGTTACAGCCAGTTTAATGAGAGGCTAAATACAGGCTTAATTTCCTATTAAAACATGCCCGCGGAAAATCGCGATTTTCCGAAAAAAGGACCCCGAACCCGATTCTGAGATAACCCACTGGGGACGCTCCTAGTGACCTGACGGACGCACCCTAGAAGTTTCAGAGCCCTCAGGCTACATTTTGTGGAGTTACGGCCAGTTTAATGAGAGGCTAAATACAGGCTTAATTTCCTACGAAAACATGCCCGCGGAAAATCGCGATTTTCCGAAAAAAGGACCCCAAACCCGATTCTGAGATAACCCACTGGGGACGCTCCTAGTGACCTGACGGACGCACCCAAGAAGTTTCAGAGCCCTCGGGCTACGTTTTGTGGAGTTACGGCCAGTTTAATGAGAGGCTAAATACAGGCTTAATTTCCTATTAAAACATGCCCGCGGAAAATCGCGATTTTCCGAAAAAAGGACCCCGAACCCGATTCTGAGATAACCCACTGGGGACGCTCCTAGTGACCTGACGGACGCACCCTAGAAGTTTCAGAGCCCTCGGGCTACGTTTTGTGGAGTTACGGCCAGTTTAATGAGAGGCTAAATACAGGCTTAATTTCCTATTAAAACATGCCCGCGGAAAATCGCGATTTTCCGAAAAAAGGACCCCGAACCCGATTTTGAGATAACCCACTGGGGACGCTCCTAGTGACCTGACGGACGCACCCAAGAAGTTTCAGAGCCCTCGGGCTACGTTTTGTGGAATTACGGCCAGTTTAATGAGAGGCTTAATACAGGCTTAATTTCCTACGAAAACATGCCCGCGGAAAATCGCGATTTTCCGAAAAAAGGACCCCAAACCCGATTCTGAGATAACCCACTGGGGACGCTCCTAGTGACCTGACGGACGCACCCTAGAAGTTTCAGAGCCCTCGGGCTACGTTTTGTGGAGTTACAGCCAGTTTAATGAGAGGCTAAATACAGGCTTAATTTCCTATTAAAACATGCCCGCGGAAAATCGCGATTTTCCGAAAAAAGGACCCCGAACCCGATTCTGAGATAACCCACTGGGGACGCTCCTAGTGACCTGACGGACGCACCCTAGAAGTTTCAGAGCCCTCAGGCTACATTTTGTGGAGTTATGGCCAGTTTAATGAGAGGCTAAATACAGGCTTAATTTCCTACGAAAACATGCCCGCGGAAAATCGCGATTTTCCGAAAAAAGGACCCCAAACCCGATTCTGAGATAACCCACTGGGGACGCTCCTAGTGACCTGACGGACGCACCCAAGAAGTTTCAGAGCCCTCGGGCTACGTTTTGTGGAGTTACGGCCAGTTTAATGAGAGGCTAAATACAGGCTTAATTTCCTATTAAAACATGCCCGCGGAAAATCGCGATTTTCCGAAAAAAGGACCCCGAACCCGATTCTGAGATAACCCACTGGGGACGCTCCTAGTGACCTGACGGACGCACCCTAGAAGTTTCAGAGCCCTCGGGCTACGTTTTGTGGAGTTACGGCCAGTTTAATGAGAGGCTAAATACAGGCTTAATTTCCTATTAAAACATGCCCGCGGAAAATCACGATTTTCCGAAAAAAGGACCCCGAACCCGATTTTGAGATAACCCACTGGGGACGCTCCTAGTGACCTGACGGACGCACCCAAGAAGTTTCAGAGCCCTCGGGCTACGTTTTGTGGAGTTACGGCCAGTTTAATGAGAGGCTTAATACAGGCTTAATTTCCTATGAAAACATGCCCGCGGAAAATCGCGATTTTCCGAAAAAAGGACCCCGAACCCGATTTTGAGATAACCCACTGGGGACGCTCCTAGTGACCTGACGGACGCACCCTAGAAGTTTCAGAGCCCTCGGGCTACGTTTTGTGGAGTTACAGCCAGTTTAATGAGAGGCTAAATACAGGCTTAATTTCCTATTAAAACATGCCCGCGGAAAATCGCAATTTTCCGAAAAAAGGACCCCGAACCCGATTCTGAGATAACGAACTGGGGACGCTCCTAGTGACCTGACGGACGCACCCAAGAAGTTTCAGAGCCCTCGGGCTACGTTTTGTGGAGTTACAGCCAGTTTAATGAGAGGCTAAATACAGGCTTAATTTCCTACGAAAACATGCCCGCGGAAAATCGCGATTTTCCGAAAAAAGGACCCCGAACCCGATTCTGAGATAACCCACTGGGGACGCTCCTAGTGACCTGACGGACGCACCCAAGAGGTTTCAGAGCCCTCGGGCTACGTTTTGTGGAGTTACAGCCAGTTTAATGAGAGGCTAAATACAGGCTTAATTTCCTATTAAAACATACCCGCGGAAAATCGCGATTTTCCGAAAAAAGGACCCCGAACCCGATTATGAGATAACCCACTGGGGACGCTCCTAGTGACCTGACGGACGCACCCAAGAAGTTTCAGAGCCCTCGGGCTACGTTTTGTGGAGTTACGGCCAGTTTAATGAGAGGCTAAATACAGGCTTAATTTCCTACGAAAACATGCCCGCGGAAAATCGCGATATTCCGAAAAAAGGACCCCGAACCCGATTCTGAGATAACCCACTGGGGACGCTCCTAGTGACCTGACGGACGCACCCAAGAGGTTTCAGAGCCCTCGGGCTACGTTTTGTGGAGTTACAGCCAGTTTAATGAGAGGCTAAATACAGGCTTAATTTCCTATTAAAACATGCCCGCGGAAAATCACGATTTTCCGAAAAAAGGACCCCGAGCCAGATTATGAGATAACCCACTGGGGACGCTCCTAGTGACCTGACGGACGCACCCAAGAAGTTTCAGAGCCCTCGGGCTACGTTTTGTGGAGTTACGGCCAGTTTAATGAGAGGCTAAATACAGGCTTAATTTCCTGTGAAAACAAGCCCGTGGAAAATCGCGATTTTCTGAAAATCAGACCCCGAACCCGATTCTGAGATAACCCACTGGGGACGCTCCTAGTGACCTGACGGACGCACCCAAGAAGTTTCAGAGCCCTCGGGGTACGTTTTGTGGAGTTATGGCCAGTTTAATGAGAGGCTAAATACAGGCTTAATTTCCTATGAAAACATGCCCGCGGAAAATCGCGATTTTCCGAAAAAAGGACCCCGAACCCCATTATGAGATAACCCACTGGGGACGCTCCTAGTGACCTGACGGACGCACCCAAGAAGTTTCAGAGCCCTCGGGCTACGTTTTGTGGAGTTACGGCCAGTTTAATGAGAGGCTAAATACAGGCTTAATTTCCTACGAAAACATGCCCGCGGAAAATCGCGATTTTAAGAAAAAAGGACCCCGAACCCGATTCTGAGATAACCCACTGGGGACGCTCCTAGTGACCTGACGGACGCACCCAAGAAGTTTCAGAGCCCTCGGGCTACGTTTTGTGGAGTTATGGCCAGTTTAATGAGAGGCTAAATACAGGCTTAATTTCCTATGAAAACATGCCCGCGGAAAATCGCGATTTTCCGAAAAAAGGACCCCGAACCCGATTATGAGATAACCCACTGGGGACGCTCCTAGTGACCTGACGGACGCACCCAAGAAGTTTCAGAGCCCTCGGGCTACGTTTTGTGGAGTTACGGCCAGTTTAATGAGAGGCTAAATACAGGCTTAATTTCCTATGAAAACATGCCCGCGGAAAATCGCGATTTTCCGAAAAAAGGACCCCGAACCCGATTATGAGATAACCCACTGGGGACGCTCCTAGTGACCTGACGGACGCACCCAAGAAGTTTCAGAGCCCTCGGGCTACGTTTTGTGGAGTTACGGCCAGTTTAATGAGAGGCTAAATACAGGCTTAATTTCCTACGAAAACATGCCCGCGGAAAATCGCGATTTTAAGAAAAAAGGACCCCGAACCCGATTTTGAGATAACCCACTGGGGACGCTCCTAGTGACCTGACGGACGCACCCAAGAAGTTTCAGAGCCCTCGGGCTACGTTTTGTGGAGTTACGGCCAGTTTAATGAGAGGCTAAATACAGGCTTAATTTCCTATTAAAACATGCCCGCGGAAAATCGCGATTTTCCGAAAAAAGGACCCCGAACCCGATTTTGAGATAACCCACTGTGGACGCTCCTAGTGACCTGACGGACGCACCCAAGAAGTTTCAGAGCCCTCGGGCTACGTTTTGTGGAGTTACGGCCAGTTTAATGAGAGGCTAAATACAGGCTTAATTTCCTACGAAAACATGCCTGCGGAAAATCGCGATTTTCCGAAAAAAGGACCCCGAACCCGATTATGAGATAACCCACTGGGGACGCTCCTAGTGACCTGACGGACGCACCCAAGAAGTTTCAGAGCCCTCGGGCTACGTTTTGTGGAGTTACGGCCAGTTTAATGAGAGGCTAAATACAGGCTTAATTTCCTACGAAAACATGCCCGCGGAAAATCGCGATTTTCCGAAAAAAGGACCCCGAACCCGATTATGAGATAACCCACTGGGGACGCTCCTAGTGACCTGACGGACGCACCCTAGAAGTTTCAGAGCCCTCGGGCTACGTTTTGTGGAGTTACAGCCAGTTTAATGAGAGGCTAAATACAGGCTTAATTTCCTACGAAAACATGCCCGCGGAAAATCGCGATTTTCCGAAAAAAGGACCCCGAACCCGATTATGAGATAACCCACTGGGGACGCTCCTAGTGACCTGACGGGCGCACCCTAGAAGTTTCAGAGCCCTCGGGCTACGTTTTGTGGAGTTACGGCCAGTTTAATGAGAGGCTAAATACAGGCTTAATTTCCTACGAAAACATGCCCGCGGAAAATCGGGATTTTGCGAAAAAAGGACCCCGAACCCGATTCTGATATAACCCACTGGGGACGCTCCTAGTGACCTGACGGACACACCCAAGAAGTTTCAGAGCCCTCGGGCTACGTTTTGTGGAGTTACGGCCAGTTTAATGAGAGGCTAAATACAGGCTTAATTTCCTACGAAAACATGCCCGCGGAAAATCGCGATTTTCCGAAAAAAGGACCCCGAACCCGATTCTGAGATAACCCACTGGGGACGCTCCTAGTGACCTGACGGATGCACCCAAGAAGTTTCAGAGCCCTCGGGCTACGTTTTGTGGAGTTACGGCCAGTTTAATGAGAGGCTAAATACAGGCTTAATTTCCTACGAAAACATGCCCGCGGAAAATCGCGATTTTCCGAAAAAAGGACCCCGAACCCGATTATGAGATAACCCACTGGGGACGCTCCTAGTGACCTGACGGACGCACCCAAGAAGTTTCAGAGCCCTCGGGCTACGTTTTGTGGAGTTACGGCCAGTTTAATGAGAGGCTTAATACAGGCTTAATTTCCTATGAAAACATGCCCGCGGACAATCGCGATTTTCCGAAAAAAGGACCCCGAACCCGATTCTGAGATAACCCACTGGGGACGCTCCTAGTGACCTGACGGATGCACCCAAGAAGTTTCAGAGCCCTCGGGCTACGTTTTGTGGAGTTACGGCCAGTGTAATGAGAGGCTAAATACAGGCTTAATTTCCTATGGAAACATGCCCGCGGAAAATCGCGATTTTCCGAAAAAAGGACCCCGAACCCGATTCTGAGATAACCCACTGGGGACGCTCCTAGTGACCTGACGGACGCACCCTAGAAGTTTCAGAGCCCTCGGGCTACGTTTTGTGGAGTTACGACCAGTTTAATGAGAGGCTAAATACAGGCTTAATTTCCTACGAAAACATGCCCGCGGAAAATCGCGATTTTCCGAAGAAAGGACCCCGAACCCGATTATGAGATAACCCACTGGGGACGCTCCTAGTGACCTGACGGACGCACCCTAGAAGTTTCAGAGCCCTCGGGCTACGTTTTGTGGAGTTACGGCCAGTTTAATGAGAGGCTAAATACAGGCTTAATTTCCTGTGAAAACAAGCCCGTGGAAAATCGCGATTTTCTGAAAATCAGACCCCGAAACCGATTCTGAGATAACCCACTGGGGACGCTCCTAGTGACCTGACGGACGCACCCAAGAAGTTTCAGAGCCCTCGGGGTACGTTTTGTGGAGTTACGGCCAGTTTAATGAGAGGCTAAATACAGGCTTAATTTCCTATTAAAACATGCCCGCGGAAAATCGCGATTTTCCGAAAAAAGGACCCCAAACCCGATTCTGAGATAACCCACCGGGGACGCTCCTAGTGACCTGACGGACGCACCCTAGAAGTTTCAGAGCCCTCGGGCTACGTTTTGTGGAGTTACAGCCAGTTTAATGAGAGGCTAAATACAGGCTAAATTTCCTATTAAAACATGCCCGCGGAAAATCGCGATTTTCCGAAAAAAGGACCCCGAAACCGATTCTGAAATAACCCACTGGGGACGCTCCTAGTGACCTGACGGACGCACCCTAGAAGTTTCAGAGCCCTCAGGCTACATTTTGTGGAGTTACGGCCAGTTTAATGAGAGGCTAAATACAGGCTTAATTTCCTACGAAAACATGCCCGCGGAAAATCGCGATTTTCCGAAAAAAGGACCCCAAACCCGATTCTGAGATAACCCACCGGGGACGCTCCTAGTGACCTGACGGACGCACCCAAGAAGTTTCAGAGCCCTCGGGCTACGTTTTGTGGAGTTACGGCCAGTTTAATGAGAGGCTAAATACAGGCTTAATTTCCTATTAAAACATGCCCGCGGAAAATCGCGATTTTCCGAAAAAAGGACCCCGAACCCGATTATGAGATAACACACTGGGGACGCTCCTAGTGACCTGACGGACGCACCCAAGAAGTTTCAGAGCCCTCGGGCTACGTTTTGTGGAGTTACGGCCAGTTTAATGAGAGGCTAAATACAGGCTTAATTTCCTACGAAAACATGCCCGCGGAAAATCGCGATATTCCGAAAAAAGGACCCCGAACCCGATTCTGAGATAACCCACTGAGGCGCTCCTAGTGACCTGACGGACGCACCCAAGAAGTTTCAGAGCCCTCGGGCTACGTTTTGTGGGGTTACGGCCAGTTTAATGAGAGGCTAAATACAGGCTTAATTTCCTACGAAAACATGCCCGCGGAAAATCGCGATATTCCGAAAAAAGGACCCCGAACCCGATTCTGAGATAACCCACTGGGGACGCTCCTAGTGACCTGACGGACGCACCCAAGAAGTTTCAGAGCCCTCGGGCTACGTTTTGTGGAGTTATGGCCAGTTTAATGAGAGGCTAAATACAGGCTTTATTTCCTATGAAAACATGCCCGCGGAAAATCGCGATTTTCCGAAAAAAGGACCCCGAACCCGATTCTGAGATAACCCACTGGGGACGCTCCTAGTGACCTGACGGACGCACCCAAGAAGTTTCAGAGCCCTCGGGCTACGTTTTGTGGAGTTACGGCCAGTTTAATGAGAGGCTAAATACAGGCTTAATTTCCTATGAAAACATGCCCGCGGAAAATCGCGATTTTCCGAAAAAAGGACCCCGAACCCGATTCTGAGATAACCCACTGGGGACGCTCCTAGTGACCTGACGGACGCACCCTAGAAGTTTCAGAGCCCTCGGGCTAGTTTTGTGGAGTTAGGGCCAGTTTAATGAGAGGCTAAATACAGGCTTAATTTCCTATGAAAACATGCCCGCGGAAAATCGCGATTTTCCGAAAAAAGGACCCCGAACCCGATTTTGAGATAACCCACTGGGGACGCTCCTAGTGACCTGACGGACGCACCCAAGAAGTTTCAGAGCCCTCGGGCTACGTTTTGTGGAGTTACGGCCAGTTTAATGAGAGGCTTAATACAGGCTTAATTTCCTAGGAAAACATGCCCGCGGAAAATCGCGATTTGCCGAAAAAAGGACCCAGAACCCGATTCTGAGATAACCCACTGGGGACCCTCCGAGTGACCTGACGGACGCACCCTAGAAGTTTCAGAGCCCTCGGGCTACGTTTTGTGGAGTTACGGCCAGTTTAATGAGAGGCTAAATACAGGCTTAATTTCCTACGAAAACATGCCCGCGGAAAATCGCGATATTCCGAAAAAAGGACCCCGAACCCGATTCTGAGATAACCCACTGAGGCGCTCCTAGTGACCTGACGGACGCACCCAAGAAGTTTCAGAGCCCTCGGGCTACGTTTTGTGGGGTTACGGCCAGTTTAATGAGAGGCTAAATACAGGCTTAATTTCCTACGAAAACATGCCCGCGGAAAATCGCGATATTCCGAAAAAAGGACCCCGAACCCGATTCTGAGATAACCCACTGGGGACGCTCCTAGTGACCTGACGGACGCACCCAAGAAGTTTCAGAGCCCTCGGGCTACGTTTTGTGGAGTTATGGCCAGTTTAATGAGAGGCTAAATACAGGCTTTATTTCCTATGAAAACATGCCCGCGGAAAATCGCGATTTTCCGAAAAAAGGACCCCGAACCCGATTCTGAGATAACCCACTGGGGACGCTCCTAGTGACCTGACGGACGCACCCAAGAAGTTTCAGAGCCCTCGGGCTACGTTTTGTGGAGTTACGGCCAGTTTAATGAGAGGCTAAATACAGGCTTAATTTCCTATGAAAACATGCCCGCGGAAAATCGCGATTTTCCGAAAAAAGGACCCCGAACCCGATTCTGAGATAACCCACTGGGGACGCTCCTAGTGACCTGACGGACGCACCCTAGAAGTTTCAGAGCCCTCGGGCTAGTTTTGTGGAGTTAGGGCCAGTTTAATGAGAGGCTAAATACAGGCTTAATTTCCTATGAAAACATGCCCGCGGAAAATCGCGATTTTCCGAAAAAAGGACCCCGAACCCGATTTTGAGATAACCCACTGGGGACGCTCCTAGTGACCTGACGGACGCACCCAAGAAGTTTCAGAGCCCTCGGGCTACGTTTTGTGGAGTTACGGCCAGTTTAATGAGAGGCTTAATACAGGCTTAATTTCCTAGGAAAACATGCCCGCGGAAAATCGCGATTTGCCGAAAAAAGGACCCAGAACCCGATTCTGAGATAACCCACTGGGGACCCTCCGAGTGACCTGACGGACGCACCCTAGAAGTTTCAGAGCCCTCGGGCTACGTTTTGTGGAGTTACAGCCAGTTTAATGAGAGGCTAAATACAGGCTTAATTTCCTATTAAAACATGCCCGCGGAAAATCGCGATTTTCCGAAAAAAGGACCCCGAACCCGATTCTGAGATAACGAACTGGGGACGCTCCTAGTGACCTGACGGACGCACCCAAGAAGTTTCAGAGCCCTCAGGCTACGTTTTGTGGAGTTACGGCCAGTTTAATGAGAGGCTAAATACAGGCTTAATTTCCTACAAAAACATGCCCGCGGAAAATCGCGATATTCCGAAAAAAGGACCCCGAACCTGATTCTGAGATAACCCACTTGGGACGCTCCTAGTGACCTGACGGACGCACCCAAGAAGTTTCAGAGCCCTCGGGCTACGTTTTGTGGAGTTACGGCCAGTTTAATGAGAGGCTAAATACAGGCTTAATTTCCTACGAAAACATGCCCGCGGAAAATCGCGATATTCCGAAAAAAGGACCCCGAACCCGATTCTGAGATAACCCACTGGGGACGCTCCTAGTGACCTGACGGACGCACCCAAGAGGTTTCAGAGCCCTCGGGCTACGTTTTGTGGAGTTACAGCCAGTTTAATGAGAGGCTAAATACAGGCTTAATTTCCTATTAAAACATGCCCGCGGAAAATCACGATTTTCCGAAAAAAAGGACCCCGAACCCGATTATGAGATAACCCACTGGGGACGCTCCTAGTGACCTGACGGACGCACCCAAGAAGTTTCAGAGCCCTCGGGCTACGTTTTGTGGAGTTACGGCCAGTTTAATGAGAGGCTAAATACAGGCTTAATTTCCTATTAAAACATGCCCGCGGAAAATCGCGATTTTCCGAAAAAAGGACCCCGAACCCGATTTTGAGATAACCCACTGGGGACGCTCCTAGTGACCTGACGGACGCACCCAAGAAGTTTCAGAGCCCTCGGGCTACGTTTTGTGGAGTTACGGCCAGTTTAATGAGAGGCTTAATACAGGCTTAATTTCCTACGAAAACATGCCCGCGGAAAATCGCGATTTTCCGAAAAAAGGACCCCGAACCCGATTCTGAGATAACCCACTGGGGACGCTCCTAGTGACCTGACGGACGCACCCAAGAAGTTTCAGAGCCCTCGGGCTACGTTTTGTGGAGTTACGGCCAGTTTAATGAGAGGCTTAATACAGGCTTAATTTCCTACGAAAACATGCCCGCGGAAAATCACGATTTTCCGAAAAAAGGACCCCGAACCCGATTCTGAGATAACCCACTGGGGACGCTCCTAGTGACCTGACGGACGCACCCTAGAAGTTTCAGAGCCCTCGGGCTACGTTTTGTGGAGTTACAGCCAGTTTAATGAGAGGCTAAATACAGGCTTAATTTCGTACGAAAACATGCCCGCGGAAAATCGCGATATTCCGAAAAAAGGACCCCGAACCCGATTCTGAGATAACCCACTGGGGACGCTCCTAGTGACCTGACAGACGCACCCAAGAGGTTTCAGAGCCCTCGGGCTACGTTTTGTGGAGTTACAGCCAGTTTAATGAGAGGCTAAATAAAGGCTTAATTTCCTATTAAAACATGCCCGCGGAAAATCACGATTTTCCGAAAAAAGGACCCCGAACCCGATTCTGAGATAACCCACTGGGGACGCTCCTAGTGACCTGACGGACGCACCCAAGAAGTTTCAGAGCCCTCGGGCTACGTTTTGTGGAGTTACGGCCAGTTTAATGAGAGGCTAAATACAGGCTTAATTTCCTACGAAAACATGCCCGCGGAAAATCGCGATTTTCCGAAAAAAGGACCCCGAACCCGATTATGAGATAACCCACTGGGGACGCTCCTAGTGACCTGACGGACGCACCCAAGAAGTTTCAGAGCCCTCGGGCTACGTTTTGTGGAGTTACGGCCAGTTTAATGAGAGGCTAAATACAGGCTTAATTTCCTACGAAAACATGCCCGCGGAAAATCGCGATTTTAAGAAAAAAGGACCCCGAACCCGATTCTGAGATAACCCACTGGGGACGCTCCTAGTGACCTGACGGACGCACCCTAGAAGTTTCAGAGCCCTCGGGCTACGTTTTGTGGAGTTATGGCCAGTTTAATGAGAGGCTAAATACAGGCTTAATTTCCTATTAAAACATGCCCGCGGAAAATCGCGATTTTCCGAAAAAAGGACCCCGAACCCGATTCTGAGATAACCCACTGGGGACGCTCCTAGTGACCTGACGGACGCACCCAAGAAGTTTCAGAGCCCTCGGGCTACGTTTTGTGGAGTTACGGCCAGTTTAATGAGAGGCTAAATACAGGCTTAATTTCCTACGAAAACATGCCCGCGGAAAATCGCGATTTTCCGAAAAAAGGACCCCGAACCCGATTTTGAGATAACCCACTGGGGACGCTCCTAGTGACCTGACGGACGCACCCAAGAAGTTTCAGAGCCCTCGGGCTACGTTTTGTGGAGTTACGGCCAGTTTAATGAGAGGCTAAATACAGGCTTAATTTCCTATTAAAACATGCCCGCGGAAAATCGCGTTTTTCCGAATAAAGGACCCCGAACCCGATTATGAGATAACCCACTGGGGACGCTCCTAGTGACCTGACGGACGCACCCTAGAAGTTTCAGAGCCCTCGGGCTACATTTTGTGGAGTTATGGCCAGTTTAATGAGAGGCTAAATACAGGCTTAATTTCCTACGAAAACATGCCCGCGGAAAATCGCGATATTCCGAAAAAAGGACCCCAAACCCGATTCTGAGATAACCCACTGGGGACCCTCCTAGTGACCTGACGGACGCACCCAAGAAGTTTCAGAGCCCTCGGGCTACGTTTTGTGGAGTTACGGCCAGTTTAATGAGAGGCTAAATACAGGCTTAATTTCCTACAAAAACATGCCCGCGGAAAATCGCGATTTTCCGAAAAAAGGACCCCGAACCCGATTATGAGATAACCCACTGGGGACGCTCCTAGTGACCTGACGGACGCACCCAAGAAGTTTCAGAGCCCTCGGGCTACGTTTTGTGGAGTTACGGCCAGTTTAATGAGAGGCTAAATACAGGCTTAATTTCCTACGAAAACATGCCCGCGGAAAATCGCGATTTTCCGAAAAAAGGACCCCGAACCCGATTATGAGATAACCCACTGGGGACGCTCCTAGTGACCTGACGGACGCACCCAAGAAGTTTCAGAGCCCTCGGGCTACGTTTTGTGGAGTTACGGCCAGTTTAATGAGAGGCTAAATACAGGCTTAATTTCCTACGAAAACATGCCCGCGGAAAATCGCGATTTTCCGAAAAAAGGACCCCGAACCCGATTATGAGATAACCCACTGGGGACGCTCCTAGTGACCTGACGGACGCACCCAAGAAGTTTCAGAGCCCTCGGGCTACGTTTTGTGGAGTTACGGCCAGTTTAATGAGAGGCTAAATACAGGCTTAATTTCCTACGAAAACATGCCCGCGGAAAATCGCGATTTTCCGAAAAAAGGACCCCGAACCCGATTATGAGATAACCCACTGGGGACGCTCCTAGTGACCTGACGGACGCACCCTATAGATTTCAGAGCCCTCGGGCTACGTTTTGTGGAGTTACAGCCAGTTTAATGAGAGGCTAAATACAGGCTTAATTTCCTACGAAAACATGCCCGCGGAAAATCGCGATTTTCCGAAAAAAGGACCCCGAACCCGATTCTGAGATAACCCACTGGGGACGCTCCTAGTGACCTGACGGACGCACCCAAGAAGTTTCAGAGCCCTCGGGCTACGTTTTGTGGAGTTACGGCCAGTTTAATGAGAGGCTAAATACAGGCTTAATTTCCTACAAAAACATGCCCGCGGAAAATCGCGATTTTAAGAAAAAAGGACCCCGAACCCGATTCTGAGATAACCCACTGGGGACGCTCCTAGTGACCTGACGGACGCACCCAAGAAGTTTCAGAGCCCTCGGGCTACGTTTTGTGGAGTTACGGCCAGTTTAATGAGAGGCTAAATACAGGCTTAATTTCCTGTGAAAACAAGCCCGCGGAAAATCGCGATTTTCCGAAAAAAGGACCCCGAACCCGATTATGAGATAACCCACTGGGGACGCTCCTAGTGACCTGACGGACGCACCCAAGAAGTTTCAGAGCCCTCGGGGTACGTTTTGTGGAGTTATGGCCAGTTTAATGAGAGGCTAAATACAGGCTTAATTTCCTATGAAAACATGCCCGCGGAAAATCGCGATTTTCCGAAAAAAGGACCCCGAACCCGATTATGAGATAACCCACTGGGGACGCTCCTAGTGACCTGACGGACGCACCCAAGAAGTTTCAGAGCCCTCGGGCTACGTTTTGTGGAGTTACGGCCAGTTTAATGAGAGGCTAAATACAGGCTTAATTTCCTACGAAAACATGCCCGCGGAAAATCGCGATTTTCCGAAAAAAGGACCCCGAACCCGATTATGAGATAACCCACTGGGGACGCTCCTAGTGACCTGACGGACGCACCCTAGAAGTTTCAGAGCCCTCGGGCTACGTTTTGTGGAGTTACGGCCAGTTTAATGAGAGGCTAAATACAGGCTTAATTTCCTGTGAAAACAAGCCCGTGGAAAATCGCGATATTCCGAAAATCAGACCCCGAACCCGATTCTGAGATAACCCACTGGGGACGCTCCTAGTGACCTGACGGACGCACCCAAGAAGTTTCAGAGCCCTCGGGGTACGTTTTGTGGAGTTATGGCCAGTTTAATGAGAGGCTAAATACAGGCTTAATTTCCTATTAAAACATGCCCGCGGAAAATCGCGATTTTCCGAAAAAAGGACCCCAAACCCGATTCTGAGATAACCCACTGGGGACGCTCCTAGTGACCTGACGGACGCACCCTAGAAGTTTCAGAGCCTTCGGGCTATGTTTTGTGGAGTTACAGCCAGTTTAATGAGAGGCTAAATACAGGCTTAATTTCCTATTAAAACATGCCCGCGGAAAATCGCGATTTTCCGAAAAAAGGACCCCGAACCCGATTCTGAGATAACCCACTGGGGACGCTCCTAGTGACCTGACGGACGCACCCTAGAAGTTTCAGAGCCCTCAGGCTACATTTTGTGGAGTTACGGCCAGTTTAATGAGAGGCTAAATACAGGCTTAATTTCCTACGAAAACATGCCCGCGGAAAATCGCGATTTTCCGAAAAAAGGACCCCAAACCCGATTCTGAGATAACCCACTGGGGACGCTCCTAGTGACCTGACGGACGCACCCAAGAAGTTTCAGAGCCCTCGGGCTACGTTTTGTGGAGTTACGGCCAGTTTAATGAGAGGCTAAATACAGGCTTAATTTCCTATTAAAACATGCCCGCGGAAAATCGCGATTTTCCGAAAAAAGGACCCCGAACCCGATTCTGAGATAACCCACTGGGGACGCTCCTAGTGACCTGACGGACGCACCCTAGAAGTTTCAGAGCCCTCGGGCTACGTTTTGTGGAGTTACGGCCAGTTTAATGAGAGGCTAAATACAGGCTTAATTTCCTATTAAAACATGCCCGCGGAAAATCGCGATTTTCCGAAAAAAGGACCCCGAACCCGATTTTGAGATAACCCACTGGGGACGCTCCTAGTGACCTGACGGACGCACCCAAGAAGTTTCAGAGCCCTCGGGCTACGTTTTGTGGAATTACGGCCAGTTTAATGAGAGGCTTAATACAGGCTTAATTTCCTACGAAAACATGCCCGCGGAAAATCGCGATTTTCCGAAAAAAGGACCCCAAACCCGATTCTGAGATAACCCACTGGGGACGCTCCTAGTGACCTGACGGACGCACCCTAGAAGTTTCAGAGCCCTCGGGCTACGTTTTGTGGAGTTACAGCCAGTTTAATGAGAGGCTAAATACAGGCTTAATTTCCTATTAAAACATGCCCGCGGAAAATCGCGATTTTCCGAAAAAAGGACCCCGAACCCGATTCTGAGATAACCCACTGGGGACGCTCCTAGTGACCTGACGGACGCACCCTAGAAGTTTCAGAGCCCTCAGGCTACATTTTGTGGAGTTATGGCCAGTTTAATGAGAGGCTAAATACAGGCTTAATTTCCTACGAAAACATGCCCGCGGAAAATCGCGATTTTCCGAAAAAAGGACCCCAAACCCGATTCTGAGATAACCCACTGGGGACGCTCCTAGTGACCTGACGGACGCACCCAAGAAGTTTCAGAGCCCTCGGGCTACGTTTTGTGGAGTTACGGCCAGTTTAATGAGAGGCTAAATACAGGCTTAATTTCCTATTAAAACATGCCCGCGGAAAATCGCGATTTTCCGAAAAAAGGACCCCGAACCCGATTCTGAGATAACCCACTGGGGACGCTCCTAGTGACCTGACGGACGCACCCTAGAAGTTTCAGAGCCCTCGGGCTACGTTTTGTGGAGTTACGGCCAGTTTAATGAGAGGCTAAATACAGGCTTAATTTCCTATTAAAACATGCCCGCGGAAAATCACGATTTTCCGAAAAAAGGACCCCGAACCCGATTTTGAGATAACCCACTGGGGACGCTCCTAGTGACCTGACGGACGCACCCAAGAAGTTTCAGAGCCCTCGGGCTACGTTTTGTGGAGTTACGGCCAGTTTAATGAGAGGCTTAATACAGGCTTAATTTCCTATGAAAACATGCCCGCGGAAAATCGCGATTTTCCGAAAAAAGGACCCCGAACCCGATTTTGAGATAACCCACTGGGGACGCTCCTAGTGACCTGACGGACGCACCCTAGAAGTTTCAGAGCCCTCGGGCTACGTTTTGTGGAGTTACAGCCAGTTTAATGAGAGGCTAAATACAGGCTTAATTTCCTATTAAAACATGCCCGCGGAAAATCGCAATTTTCCGAAAAAAGGACCCCGAACCCGATTCTGAGATAACGAACTGGGGACGCTCCTAGTGACCTGACGGACGCACCCAAGAAGTTTCAGAGCCCTCGGGCTACGTTTTGTGGAGTTACGGCCAGTTTAATGAGAGGCTAAATACAGGCTTAATTTCCTACGAAAACATGCCCGCGGAAAATCGCGATTTTCCGAAAAAAGGACCCCGAACCCGATTCTGAGATAACCCACTGGGGACGCTCCTAGTGACCTGACGGACGCACCCAAGAGGTTTCAGAGCCCTCGGGCTACGTTTTGTGGAGTTACAGCCAGTTTAATGAGAGGCTAAATACAGGCTTAATTTCCTATTAAAACATACCCGCGGAAAATCACGATTTTCCGAAAAAAGGACCCCGAGCCAGATTATGAGATAACCCACTGGGGACGCTCCTAGTGACCTGACGGACGCACCCAAGAAGTTTCAGAGCCCTCGGGCTACGTTTTGTGGAGTTACGGCCAGTTTAATGAGAGGCTAAATACAGGCCTAATTTCCTACGAAAACATGCCCGCGGAAAATCGCGATTTTCCGAAAAAAGGACCCCGAACCCGATTCTGAGATAACCCACTGGGGACGCTCCTAGTGACCTGACGGACGCACCCAAGAGGTTTCAGAGCCCTCGGGCTACGTTTTGTGGAGTTACAGCCAGTTTAATGAGAGGCTAAATACAGGCTTAATTTCCTATTAAAACATGCCCGCGGAAAATCACGATTTTCCGAAAAAAGGACCCCGAGCCAGATTATGAGATAACCCACTGGGGACGCTCCTAGTGACCTGACGGACGCACCCAAGAAGTTTCAGAGCCCTCGGGCTACGTTTTGTGGAGTTACGGCCAGTTTAATGAGAGGCTAAATACAGGCTTAATTTCCTGTGAAAACAAGCCCGTGGAAAATCGCGATTTTCTGAAAATCAGACCCCGAACCCGATTCTGAGATAACCCACTGGGGACGCTCCTAGTGACCTGACGGACGCACCCAAGAAGTTTCAGAGCCCTCGGGGTACGTTTTGTGGAGTTATGGCCAGTTTAATGAGAGGCTAAATACAGGCTTAATTTCCTATGAAAACATGCCCGCGGAAAATCGCGATTTTCCGAAAAAAGGACCCCGAACCCCATTCTGAGATAACCCACTGGGGACGCTCCTAGTGACCTGACGGACGCACCCAAGAAGTTTCAGAGCCCTCGGGCTACGTTTTGTGGAGTTACGGCCAGTTTAATGAGAGGCTAAATACAGGCTTAATTTCCTACGAAAACATGCCCGCGGAAAATCGCGATTTTCCGAAAAAAGGACCCCGAACCCGATTCTGAGATAACCCACTGGGGACGCTCCTAGTGACCTGACGGACGCACCCAAGAAGTTTCAGAGCCCTCGGGCTACGTTTTGTGGAGTTATGGCCAGTTTAATGAGAGGCTAAATACAGGCTTAATTTCCTATGAAAACATGCCCGCGGAAAATCGCGATTTTCCGAAAAAAGGACCCCGAACCCGATTATGAGATAACCCACTGGGGACGCTCCTAGTGACCTGACGGACGCACCCAAGAAGTTTCAGAGCCCTCGGGCTACGTTTTGTGGAGTTACGGCCAGTTTAATGAGAGGCTAAATACAGGCTTAATTTCCTACGAAAACATGCCCGCGGAAAATCGCGATATTCCGAAAAAAGGACCCCGAACCCGATTCTGAGATAACCCACTGGGGACGCTCCTAGTGACCTGACGGACGCACCCAAGAAGTTTCAGAGCCCTCGGGCTACGTTTTGTGGGGTTACGGCCAGTTTAATGAGAGGCTAAATACAGGCTTAATTTCCTACGAAAACATGCCCGCGGAAAATCGCGATTTTAAGAAAAAAGGACCCCGAACCCGATTATGAGATAACCCACTGGGGACGCTCCTAGTGACCTGACGGACGCACCCTAGAAGTTTCAGAGCCCTCGGGCTACGTTTTGTGGAGTTATGGCCAGTTTAATGAGAGGCTAAATACAGGCTTAATTTCCTATTAAAACATGCCCGCGGAAAATCGCGATTTTCCGAAAAAAGGACCCCGAACCCGATTTTGAGATAACCCACTGGGGACGCTCCTAGTGACCTGACGGACGCACCCAAGAAGTTTCAGAGCCCTCGGGCTACGTTTTGTGGAGTTACGGCCAGTTTAATGAGAGGCTAAATACAGGCTTAATTTCCTATTAAAACATGCCCGCGGAAAATCGCGATTTTCCGAAAAAAGGACCCCGAACCCGATTTTGAGATAACCCACTGTGGACGCTCCTAGTGACCTGACAGACGCACCCAAGAAGTTTCAGAGCCCTCGGGCTACGTTTTGTGGAGTTACGGCCAGTTTAATGAGAGGCTAAATACAGGCTTAATTTCCTACGAAAACATGCCCGCGGAAAATCGCGATTTTCCGAAAAAAGGACCCCGAACCCGATTATGAGATAACCCACTGGGGACGCTCCTAGTGACCTGACGGACGCACCCAAGAAGTTTCAGAGCCCTCGGGCTACGTTTTGTGGAGTTACGGCCAGTTTAATGAGAGGCTAAATACAGGCTTAATTTCCTACGAAAACATGCCCGCGGAAAATCGCGATTTTCCGAAAAAAGGACCCCGAACCCGATTATGAGATAACCCACTGGGGACGCTCCTAGTGACCTGACGGACGCACCCTAGAAGTTTCAGAGCCCTCGGGCTACGTTTTGTGGAGTTACAGCCAGTTTAATGAGAGGCTAAATACAGGCTTAATTTCCTACGAAAACATGCCCGCGGAAAATCGCGATTTTCCGAAAAAAGGACCCCGAACCCGATTATGAGATAACCCACTGGGGACGCTCCTAGTGACCTGACGGGCGCACCCTAGAAGTTTCAGAGCCCTCGGGCTACGTTTTGTGGAGTTACGGCCAGTTTAATGAGAGGCTAAATACAGGCTTAATTTCCTACGAAAACATGCCCGCGGAAAATCGCGATTTTGCGAAAAAAGGACCCCGAACCCGATTCTGATATAACCCACTGGGGACGCTCCTAGTGACCTGACGGACACACCCAAGAAGTTTCAGAGCCCTCGGGCTACGTTTTGTGGAGTTACGGCCAGTTTAATGAGAGGCTAAATACAGGCTTAATTTCCTACGAAAACATGCCCGCGGAAAATCGCGATTTTCCGAAAAAAGGACCCCGAACCCGATTCTGAGATAACCCACTGGGGACGCTCCTAGTGACCTGACGGATGCACCCAAGAAGTTTCAGAGCCCTCGGGCTACGTTTTGTGGAGTTACGGCCAGTTTAATGAGAGGCTAAATACAGGCTTAATTTCCTACGAAAACATGCCCGCGGAAAATCGCGATTTTCCGAAAAAAGGACCCCGAACCCGATTATGAGATAACCCACTGGGGACGCTCCTAGTGACCTGACGGACGCACCCAAGAAGTTTCAGAGCCCTCGGGCTACGTTTTGTGGAGTTACGGCCAGTTTAATGAGAGGCTTAATACAGGCTTAATTTCCTATGAAAACATGCCCGCGGACAATCGCGATTTTCCGAAAAAAGGACCCCGAACCCGATTCTGAGATAACCCACTGGGGACGCTCCTAGTGACCTGACGGATGCACCCAAGAAGTTTCAGAGCCCTCGGGCTACGTTTTGTGGAGTTACGGCCAGTGTAATGAGAGGCTAAATACAGGCTTAATTTCCTATGGAAACATGCCCGCGGAAAATCGCGATTTTCCGAAAAAAGGACCCCGAACCCGATTCTGAGATAACCCACTGGGGACGCTCCTAGTGACCTGACGGACGCACCCTAGAAGTTTCAGAGCCCTCGGGCTACGTTTTGTGGAGTTACGACCAGTTTAATGAGAGGCTAAATACAGGCTTAATTTCCTACGAAAACATGCCCGCGGAAAATCGCGATTTTCCGAAGAAAGGACCCCGAACCCGATTATGAGATAACCCACTGGGGACGCTCCTAGTGACCTGACGGACGCACCCTAGAAGTTTCAGAGCCCTCGGGCTACGTTTTGTGGAGTTACGGCCAGTTTAATGAGAGGCTAAATACAGGCTTAATTTCCTGTGAAAACAAGCCCGTGGAAAATCGCGATTTTCTGAAAATCAGACCCCGAAACCGATTCTGAGATAACCCACTGGGGACGCTCCTAGTGACCTGACGGACGCACCCAAGAAGTTTCAGAGCCCTCGGGGTACGTTTTGTGGAGTTACGGCCAGTTTAATGAGAGGCTAAATACAGGCTTAATTTCCTATTAAAACATGCCCGCGGAAAATCGCGATTTTCCGAAAAAAGGACCCCAAACCCGATTCTGAGATAACCCACCGGGGACGCTCCTAGTGACCTGACGGACGCACCCTAGAAGTTTCAGAGCCCTCGGGCTACGTTTTGTGGAGTTACAGCCAGTTTAATGAGAGGCTAAATACAGGCTAAATTTCCTATTAAAACATGCCCGCGGAAAATCGCGATTTTCCGAAAAAAGGACCCCGAAACCGATTCTGAGATAACCCACTGGGGACGCTCCTAGTGACCTGACGGACGCACCCTAGAAGTTTCAGAGCCCTCAGGCTACATTTTGTGGAGTTACGGCCAGTTTAATGAGAGGCTAAATACAGGCTTAATTTCCTACGAAAACATGCCCGCGGAAAATCGCGATTTTCCGAAAAAAGGACCCCAAACCCGATTCTGAGATAACCCACCGGGGACGCTCCTAGTGACCTGACGGACGCACCCAAGAAGTTTCAGAGCCCTCGGGCTACGTTTTGTGGAGTTACGGCCAGTTTAATGAGAGGCTAAATACAGGCTTAATTTCCTATTAAAACATGCCCGCGGAAAATCGCGATTTTCCGAAAAAAGGACCCCGAACCCGATTATGAGATAACACACTGGGGACGCTCCTAGTGACCTGACGGACGCACCCAAGAAGTTTCAGAGCCCTCGGGCTACGTTTTGTGGAGTTACGGCCAGTTTAATGAGAGGCTAAATACAGGCTTAATTTCCTACGAAAACATGCCCGCGGAAAATCGCGATTTTCCGAAAAAAGGACCCCGAACCCGATTCTGAGATAACCCACTGAGGCGCTCCTAGTGACCTGACGGACGCACCCAAGAAGTTTCAGAGCCCTCGGGCTACGTTTTGTGGGGTTACGGCCAGTTTAATGAGAGGCTAAATACAGGCTTAATTTCCTACGAAAACATGCCCGCGGAAAATCGCGATATTCCGAAAAAAGGACCCCGAACCCGATTCTGAGATAACCCACTGGGGACGCTCCTAGTGACCTGACGGACGCACCCAAGAAGTTTCAGAGCCCTCGGGCTACGTTTTGTGGAGTTATGGCCAGTTTAATGAGAGGCTAAATACAGGCTTTATTTCCTATGAAAACATGCCCGCGGAAAATCGCGATTTTCCGAAAAAAGGACCCCGAACCCGATTCTGAGATAACCCACTGGGGACGCTCCTGGTGACCTGACGGACGCACCCAAGAAGTTTCAGAGCCCTCGGGCTACGTTTTGTAGAGTTACGGCCAGTTTAATGAGAGGCTAAATACAGGCTTAATTTCCTACATAAAAATGCCCGCGGAAAATCGCGATTTTCCGAAAAAAGGACCCCGAACCCGATTCTGAGATAACCCACTGGGGACGCTCCTAGTGACCTGACGGACGCACCAAAGAAGTTTCAGAGCCCTCGGGCTACGTTTTGTGGAGTTATGGCCAGTTTAATGAGAGGCTAAATACAGGCTTAATTTCCTATGAAAACATGCCCGCGGAAAATCGCGATTTTCCGAAAAAAGGACCCCGAACCCGATTCTGAGATAACCCACTGGGGACGCTCCTAGTGACCTGACGGATGCACCCAAGAAGTTTCAGAGCCCTCGGGCTACGTTTTGTGGAGTTACGGCCAGTTTAATAAGAGGCTAAATACAGGCTTAATTTCCTACGAAAACATGCCCGCGGAAAATCGCGATTTTCCGAAAAAAGGACCCCGAACCCGATTCTGAGATAACCCACTGGGGACGCTCCTAGTGACCTGACGGACGCACCCTAGAAGTTTCAGAGCCCTCGGGCTACGTTTTGTGGAGGTACGGCCAGTTTAATGAGAGGCTAAATACAGGCTTAATTTCCTATTAAAACATGCCCGCGGAAAATCACGATTTTCCGAAAAAAGGACCCCGAACCCGATTCTGAGATAACCCACTGGGGACGCTCCTAGTGACCTGACGGACGCACCCAAGAAGTTTCAGAGCCCTCGGGCTACGTTTTGTGGAGTTACGGCCAGTTTAATGAGAGGCTAAATACAGGCTTAATTTCCTATGAAAACATGCCCGCGGAAAATCGCGATTTTCCGAAAAAAGGACCCCGAACCCGATTCTGAGATAACCCACTGGGGACGCTCCTAGTGACCTGACGGACGCACCCTAGAAGTTTCAGAGCCCTCGGGCTAGTTTTGTGGAGTTAGGGCCAGTTTAATGAGAGGCTAAATACAGGCTTAATTTCCTATGAAAACATGCCCGCGGAAAATCGCGATTTTCCGAAAAAAGGACCCCGAACCCGATTCTGAGATAACCCACTGGGGACGCTCCTAGTGACCTGACGGACGCACCCAAGAAGTTTCAGAGCCCTCGGGCTACGTTTTGTGGAGTTACGGCCAGTTTAATGAGAGGCTAAATACAGGCTTAATTTCCTACGAAAACATGCCCGCGGAAAATCGCGATTTTCCAAAAAAAGGACCCCGAACCCGATTCTGAGATAACCCACTGGGGACGCTCCTAGTGACCTGACGGACGCACCCAAGAAGTTTCAGAGCCCTCGGGCTACGTTTTGTGGAGTTACGGCCAGTTTAATGAGAGGCTAAATACAGGCTTAATTTCCTACATAAAAATGCCCGCGGAAAATCGCGATTTTCCGAAAAAAGGACCCCGAACCCAATTCTGAGATAACCCACTGGGGACGCTCCTAGTGACCTGACGGACGCACCCAAGAAGTTTCAGAGCCCTCGGGGTACGTTTTGTGGAGTTACGGCCAGTTTAATGAGAGGCTAAATACAGGCTTAATTTCCTATGAAAACATGCCCGCGGAAAATCGCAATTTTCCGAAAAAAGGACCCCGAACCCGATTCTGAGATAACCCACTGGGGACGCTCCTAGTGACCTGACGGACGCACCCAAGAAGTTTCAGAGCCCTCGGGCTACGTTTTGTGGAGTTACGGCCAGTTTAATGAGAGGCTAAATACAGGCTTAATTTCCTACGAAAACATGCCCGCGGAAAATCGCGATTTTCCGAAAAAAGGACTCCGAACCCGATTATGAGATAACCCACTGGGGACGCATCTAGTGACCTGACGGACGCACCCAAGAAGTTTCAGAGCCCTCGGGCTACGTTTTGTGGAGTTACGGCCAGTTTAATGAGAGGCTAAATACAGGCTTAATTTCCTATGAAAACATGCCCGCGGAAAATCGCGATTTTCCGAAAAAAGGACCCCGAACCCGATTATGAGATAACCCACTGGGGACGCTCCTAGTGACCTGACGGACGCACCCTAGAAGTTTCAGAGCCCTCGGGCTACATTTTGTGGAGTTACGGCCAGTTTAATGAGAGGCTAAATACAGGCTTAATTTCCTGTGAAAACAAGCCCGTGGAAAATCGCGATTTTCTGAAAATCAGACCCCGAACCCGATTCTGAGATAACCCACTGGGGACGCTCCTAGTGACCTGACGGACGCACCCAAGAAGTTTCAGAGCCCTCGGGGTACGTTTTGTGGAGTTATGGCCAGTTTAATGAGAGGCTAAATACAGGCTTAATTTCCTATGAAAACATGCCCGCGGAAAATCGCGATTTTCCGAAAAAAGGACCCCGAACCCCATTCTGAGATAACCCACTGGGGACGCTCCTAGTGACCTGACGGACGCACCCAAGAAGTTTCAGAGCCCTCGGGCTACGTTTTGTGGAGTTACGGCCAGTTTAATGAGAGGCTAAATACAGGCTTAATTTCCTACGAAAACATGCCCGCGGAAAATCGCGATTTTCCGAAAAAAGGACCCCGAACCCGATTCTGAGATAACCCACTGGGGACGCTCCTAGTGACCTGACGGACGCACCCAAGAAGTTTCAGAGCCCTCGGGCTACGTTTTGTGGAGTTATGGCCAGTTTAATGAGAGGCTAAATACAGGCTTAATTTCCTATGAAAACATGCCCGCGGAAAATCGCGATTTTCCGAAAAAAGGACCCCGAACCCGATTCTGAGATAACCCACTGGGGACGCTCCTAGTGACCTGACGGACGCACCCAAGAAGTTTCAGAGCCCTCGGGCTACGTTTTGTGGAGTTACGGCCAGTTTAATGAGAGGCTAAATACAGGCTTAATTTCCTACGAAAACATGCCCGCGGAAAATCGCGATTTTCCGAAAAAAGGACCCCGAACCCGATTCTGAGATAACCCACTGGGGACGCTCCTAGTGACCTGACGGACGCACCCAAGAAGTTTCAGAGCCCTCGGGCTACGTTTTGTGGGGTTACGGCCAGTTTAATGAGAGGCCAAATACAGGCTTAATTTCCTACGAAAACATGCCCGCGGAAAATCGCGATATTCCGAAAAAAGGACCCCGAAACCGATTCTGAGATAACCCACTGGGGACGCTCCTAGTGACCTGACGGACGCACCCAAGAAGTTTCAGAGCCCTCGGGCTACGTTTTGTGGAGTTATGGCCAGTTTAATGAGAGGCTAAATACAGGCTTTATTTCCTATGAAAACATGCCCGCGGAAAATCGCGATTTTCCGAAAAAAGGACCCCGAACCCGATTCTGAGATAACCCACTGGGGACGCTCCTAGTGACCTGACGGACGCACCCAAGAAGTTTCAGAGCCCTCGGGCTACGTTTTGTGGAGTTACGGCCAGTTTAATGAGAGGCTAAATACAGGCTTAATTTCCTACATAAAAATGCCCGCGGAAAATCGCGATTTTCCGAAAAAAGGACCCCGAACCCGATTCTGAGATAACCCACTGGGGACGCTCCTAGTGACCTGACGGACGCACCCAAGAAGTTTCAGAGCCCTCGGGCTACGTTTTGTGGAGTTATGGCCAGTTTAATGAGAGGCTAAATACAGGCTTAATTTCCTATGAAAACATGCCCGCGGAAAATCGCGATTTTCCGAAAAAAGGACCCCGAACCCGATTCTGAGATAACCCACTGGGGACGCTCCTAGTGACCTGACGGACGCACCCAAGAAGTTTCAGAGCCCTCGGGCTACGTTTTGTGGAGTTACGGCCAGTTTAATGAGAGGCTAAATACAGGCTTAATTTCCTACGAAAACATGCCCGCGGAAAATCGCGATTTTCCGAAAAAAGGACCCCGAACCCGATTCTGAGATAACCCACTGGGGACGCTCCTAGTGACCTGACGGACGCACCCAAGAAGTTTCAGAGCCCTCGGGCTACGTTTTGTGGAGTTACGGCCAGTTTAATGAGAGGCTAAATACAGGCTTAATTTCCTACGAAAACATGCCCGCGGAAAATCGCGATTTTCCGAAAAAAGGACCCCGAACCCGATTCTGAGATAACCCACTGGGGACGCTCCTAGTGACCTGACGGACGCACCCTAGAAGTTTCAGAGCCCTCGGGCTACGTTTTGTGGAGTTACAGCCAGTTTAATGAGAGGCTAAATACAGGCTTAATTTCCTATTAAAACATGCCCGCGGAAAATCGCGATTTTCCGAAAAAAGGACCCCGAACCCGATTCTGAGATAACCCACTGGGGACGCTCCTAGTGACCTGACGGACGCACCCAAGAAGTTTCAGAGCCCTCGGGCTACGTTTTGTGGAGTTACGGCCAGTTTAATGAGAGGCTAAATACAGGCTTAATTTCCTACGAAAACATGCCCGCGGAAAATCGCAATATTCCGAAAAAAGGACCCCGAACCCGATTCTGAGATAACCCACTGGGGACGCTCCTAGTGACCTGACGGACGCACCCAAGAGGTTTCAGAGCCCTCGGGCTACGTTTTGTGGAGTTACAGCCAGTTTAATGAGAGGCTAAATACAGGCTTAATTTCCTATTAAAACATGCCCGCGGAAAATCACGATTTTCCGAAAAAAGGACCCCGAGGACGGTTATGAGATAACCCACTTGGGACGCTCCTAGTGACCTGACGGACGCACCCTAGAAGTTTCAGAGCCCTCGGGCTACGTTTTGTGGAGGTACGGCCAGTTTAATGAGAGGCTAAATACAGGCTTAATTTCCTATTAAAACATGCCCGCGGAAAATCGCGATTTTCCGAAAAAAGGACCCCGAACCCGATTCTGAGATAACCCACTGGGGACGCTCCTAGTGACCTGACGGACGCACCCAAGAAGTTTCAGAGCCCTCGGGCTACGTTTTGTGGAGTTACGGCCAGTTTAATGAGAGGCTAAATACAGGCTTAATTTCCTATGAAAACATGCCCGCGGAAAATCGCGATTTTCCGAAAAAAGGACCCCGAACCCGATTCTGAGATAACCCACTGGGGACGCTCCTAGTGACCTGACGGACGCACCCTAGAAGTTTCAGAGCCCTCGGGCTAGTTTTGTGGAGTTAGGGCCAGTTTAATGAGAGGCTAAATACAGGCTTAATTTCCTATTAAAACATGCCCGCGGAAAATCGCGATTTTCCGAAAAAAGGACCCCGAACCCGATTCTGAGATAACCCACTGGGGACGCTCCTAGTGACCTGACGGACGCACCCAAGAAGTTTCAGAGCTCTCGGGCTACGTTTTGTGGAGTTACGGCCAGTTTAATGAGAGGCTAAATACAGGCTTAATTTCCTATTAAAACATGCCCGCGGAAAATCGCGATTTTCCGAAAAAAGGACCCCGAACCCGATTCTGAGATAACCCACTGGGGACGCTCCTAGTGACCTGACGGACGCACCCAAGAAGTTTCAGGGCCCTCGGGCTACGTTTTGTGGAGTTACGGCCAGTTTAATGAGAGGCTAAATACAGGCTTAATTTCCCACATAAAAATGCCCGCGGAAAATCGCGATTTTCCGAAAAAAGGACCCCGAACCCGATTCTGAGATAACCCACTGGGGACGCTCCTAGTGACCTGACGGACGCACCCAAGAAGTTTCAGAGCCCTCGGGCTACGTTTTGTGGAGTTACGGCCAGTTTAATGAGAGGCTAAATACAGGCTTAATTTCCTATGAAAACATGCCCGCGGAAAATCGCGATTTTCCGAAAAAAGGACCCCGAACCCGATTCTGAGATAACCCACTGGGGACGCTCCTAGTGACCTGACGGACGCACCCAAGAAGTTTCAGAGCCCTCGGGCTACGTTTTGTGGAGTTACGGCCAGTTTAATGAGAGGCTAAATACAGGCTTAATTTCCTACGAAAACATGCCCGCGGAAAATCGCGATTTTCCGAAAAAAGGACTCCGAACCCGATTCTGAGATAACCCACTGGGGACGCATCTAGTGACCTGACGGACGCACCCAAGAAGTTTCAGAGCCCTCGGGCTACGTTTTGTGGAGTTACGGCCAGTTTAATGAGAGGCTAAATACAGGCTTAATTTCCTATGAAAACATGCCCGCGGAAAATCGCGATTTTCCGAAAAAAGGACCCCGAACCCGATTATGAGATAACCCACTGGGGACGCTCCTAGTGACCTGACGGACGCACCCTAGAAGTTTCAGAGCCCTCGGGCTACATTTTGTGGAGTTACGGCCAGTTTAATGAGAGGCTAAATACAGGCTTAATTTCCTGTGAAAACATGCCCGCGGAAAATCGCGATTTTCCGAAAAAAGGACCCCGAACCCGATTCTGAGATAACCCACTGGGGACGCTCCTAGTGACCTGACGGACGTACCCAAGAAGTTTCAGAGCCCTCGGGCTACGTTTTGTGGGGTTACGGCCAGTTTAATGAGAGGCCAAATACAGGCTTAATTTCCTACGAAAACATGCCCGCGGAAAATCGCGATATTCCGAAAAAAGGACCCCGAACCCGATTCTGAGATAACCCACTGGGGACGCTCCTAGTGACCTGACGGACGCACCCAAGAAGTTTCAGAGCCCTCGGGCTACGTTTTGTGGAGTTATGGCCAGTTTAATGAGAGGCTAAATACAGGCTTTATTTCCTATGAAAACATGCCCGCGGAAAATCGCGATTTTCCGAAAAAAGGACCCCGAACCCGATTCTGAGATAACCCACTGGGGACGCTCCTAGTGACCTGACGGACGCACCCAAGAAGTTTCAGAGCCCTCGGGCTACGTTTTGTGGAGTTACGGCCAGTTTAATGAGAGGCTAAATACAGGCTTAATTTCCTACATAAAAATGCCCGCGGAAAATCGCGATTTTCCGAAAAAAGGACCCCGAACCCGATTCTGAGATAACCCACTGGGGACGCTCCTAGTGACCTGACGGACGCACCCAAGAAGTTTCAGAGCCCTCGGGCTACGTTTTGTGGAGTTATGGCCAGTTTAATGAGAGGCTAAATACAGGCTTAATTTCCTATGAAAACATGCCCGCGGAAAATCGCGATTTTCCGAAAAAAGGACCCCGAACCCGATTCTGAGATAACCCACTGGGGACGCTCCTAGTGACCTGACGGACGCACCCAAGAAGTTTCAGAGCCCTCGGGCTACGTTTTGTGGAGTTACGGCCAGTTTAATGAGAGGCTAAATACAGGCTTAATTTCCTACGAAAACATGCCCGCGGAAAATCGCGATTTTCCGAAAAAAGGACCCCGAACCCGATTCTGAGATAACCCACTGGGGACGCTCCTAGTGACCTGACGGACGCACCCAAGAAGTTTCAGAGCCCTCGGGCTACGTTTTGTGGAGTTACGGCCAGTTTAATGAGAGGCTAAATACAGGCTTAATTTCCTACGAAAACATGCCCGCGGAAAATCGCGATTTTCCGAAAAAAGGACCCCGAACCCGATTCTGAGATAACCCACTGGGGACGCTCCTAGTGACCTGACGGACGCACCCTAGAAGTTTCAGAGCCCTCGGGCTACGTTTTGTGGAGTTACAGCCAGTTTAATGAGAGGCTAAATACAGGCTTAATTTCCTATTAAAACATGCCCGCGGAAAATCGCAATACTCCGAAAAAAGGACCCCGAACCCGATTCTGAGATAACCCACTGGGGACGCTCCTAGTGACCTGACGGACGCACCCAAGAGGTTTCAGAGCCCTCGGGCTACGTTTTGTGGAGTTACAGCCAGTTTAATGAGAGGCTAAATACAGGCTTAATTTCCTATTAAAACATGCCCGCGGAAAATCACGATTTTCCGAAAAAAGGACCCCGAGGACGGTTATGAGATAACCCACTGGGGACGCTCCTAGTGACCTGACGGACGCACCCTAGAAGTTTCAGAGCCCTCGGGCTACGTTTTGTGGAGGTACGGCCAGTTTAATGAGAGGCTAAATACAGGCTTAATTTCCTATTAAAACATGCCCGCGGAAAATCGCGATTTTCCGAAAAAAGGACCCCGAACCCGATTCTGAGATAACCCACTGGGGACGCTCCTAGTGACCTGACGGACGCACCCAAGAAGTTTCAGAGCCCTCGGGCTACGTTTTGTGGAGTTACGGCCAGTTTAATGAGAGGCTAAATACAGGCTTAATTTCCTATGAAAACATGCCCGCGGAAAATCGCGATTTTCCGAAAAAAGGACCCCGAACCCGATTCTGAGATAACCCACTGGGGACGCTCCTAGTGACCTGACGGACGCACCCTAGAAGTTTCAGAGCCCTCGGGCTAGTTTTGTGGAGTTACGGCCAGTTTAATGAGAGGCTAAATACAGGCTTAATTTCCTATTAAAACATGCCCGCGGAAAATCGCGATTTTCCGAAAAAAGGACCCCGAACCCGATTCTGAGATAACCCACTGGGGACGCTCCTAGTGACCTGACGGACGCACCCAAGAAGTTTCAGAGCCCTCGGGCTACGTTTTGTGGAGTTACGGCCAGTTTAATGAGAGGCTAAATACAGGCTTAATTTCCTATTAAAACATGCCCGCGGAAAATCGCGATTTTCCGAAAAAAGGACCCCGAACCCGATTCTGAGATAACCCACTGGGGACGCTCCTAGTGACCTGACGGACGCACCCAAGAAGTTTCAGGGCCCTCGGGCTACGTTTTGTGGAGTTACGGCCAGTTTAATGAGAGGCTAAATACAGGCTTAATTTCCCACATAAAAATGCCCGCGGAAAATCACGATTTTCCGAAAAAAGGACCCCGAACCCGATTCTGAGATAACCCACTGGGGACGCTCCTAGTGACCTGACGGACGCACCCAAGAAGTTTCAGAGCCCTCGGGCTACGTTTTGTGGAGTTACGGCCAGTTTAATGAGAGGCTAAATACAGGCTTAATTTCCTACGAAAACATGCCCGCGGAAAATCGCGATTTTCCGAAAAAAGGACCCCGAACCCGATTCTGAGATAACCCACTGGGGACGCTCCTAGTGACCTGACGGACGCACCCAAGAAGTTTCAGAGCCCTCGGGCTACGTTTTGTGGAGTTACGGCCAGTTTAATGAGAGGCTAAATACAGGCTTAATTTCCTACGAAAACATGCCCGCGGAAAATCGCGATTTTCCGAAAAAAGGACTCCGAACCCGATTCTGAGATAACCCACTGGGGACGCTCCTAGTGACCTGACGGACGCACCCAAGAAGTTTCAGAGCCCTCGGGCTACGTTTTGTGGAGTTACGGCCAGTTTAATGAGAGGCTAAATACAGGCTTAATTTCCTATGAAAACATGCCCGCGGAAAATCGCGATTTTCCGAAAAAAGGACCAAGAACCCGATTCTGAGATAACCCACTGGGGACGCTCCTAGTGACCTGACGGACGCACCCAAGAAGTTTCAGAGCCCTCGGGCTACGTTTTGTGGAGTTACGGCCAGTTTAATGAGAGGCTAAATACAGGCTAAATTTCCTACGAAAACATGCCTGCGGAAAATCGCGATTTTCCGGAAAAAGGACCCCGAACCCGATTCTGAGATAACCCACTGGGGACGCTCCTAGTGACCTGACGGACGCACCCAAGAAGTTTCAGAGCCCTCGGGCTACGTTTTGTGGACTTATGGCCAGTTTAATGAGAGGCTAAATACAGGCTTAATTTCCTATGAAAACATGCCCACGGAAAATCGCGATTTTCCGAAAAAAGGACCCCGAACCCGATTCTGAGATAACCCACTGGGGACGCTCCTAGTGACCTGACGGACGCACCCAAGAAGTTTCAGAGCCCTCGGGCTACGTTTTGTGGAGTTACAGCCAGTTTAATGAGAGGCTAAATACAGGCTTAATTTCCTATGAAAACATGCCCGCGGAAAATCGCAATTTTCCGGAAAAAGGACCCCGAACCCGATTCTGAGATAACCCACTGGGGACGCTCCTAGTGACCTGACGGACGCACCCAAGAAGTTTCAGAGCCCTCGGGCTACGTTTTGTGGAGTTACAGCCAGTTTAATGAGAGGCTAAATACAGGCTTAATTTCCTATGAAAACATGCCCGCGGAAAATCGCGATTTTCCGGAAAAAGGACCCCGAACCCGATTCTGAGATAACCCACTGGGGACGCTCCTAGTGACCTGACGGACGCACCCAAGAAGTTTCAGAGCCCTCGGGCTACGTTTTGTGGAGTTACGGCCAGTTTAATGAGAGGCTAAATACAGGCTTAATTTCCTATGAAAACATGCCCGCGGAAAATCGCGATTTTCCGGAAAAAGGACCCCGAACCCGATTCTGAGATAACCCACTGGGGACGCTCCTAGTGACCTGACGGACGCACCCAAGAAGTTTCAGAGCCCTCGGGCTACGTTTTGTGGAGTTACGGCCAGTTTAATGAGAGGCTAAATACAGGCTTAATTTCCTATGAAAACATGCCCGCGGAAAATCGCGATTTTCCGAAAAAAGGACCCCGAACCCGATTCTGAGATAACCCACTGGGGACGCTCCTAGTGACCTGACGGACGCACCCAAGAAGTTTCAGAGCCCTCGGGCTACGTTTTGTGGAGTTACAGCCAGTTTAATGAGAGGCTAAATACAGGCTTAATTTCCTACGAAAACATGCCCGCGGAAAATCGCGATTTTCCGAAAAAAGGACCCCGAACCCGATTCTGAGATAACCCACTGGGGACGCTCCTAGTGACCTGACGGACGCACCCAAGAAGTTTCAGAGCCCTCGGGCTACGTTTTGTGGAGTTACAGCCAGTTTAATGAGAGGCTAAATACAGGCTTAATTTCCTATGAAAACATGCCCGCGGAAAATCGCAATTTTCCGGAAAAAGGACCCCGAACCCGATTCTGAGATAACCCACTGGGGACGCTCCTAGTGACCTGACGGACGCACCCAAGAAGTTTCAGAGCCCTCGGGCTACGTTTTGTGGAGTTACAGCCAGTTTAATGAGAGGCTAAATACAGGCTTAATTTCCTATGAAAACATGCCCGCGGAAAATCGCGATTTTCCGGAAAAAGGACCCCGAACCCGATTCTGAGATAACCCACTGGGGACGCTCCTAGTGACCTGACGGACGCACCCAAGAAGTTTCAGAGCCCTCGGGCTACGTTTTGTGGAGTTACGGCCAGTTTAATGAGAGGCTAAATACAGGCTTAATTTCCTATGAAAACATGCCCGCGGAAAATCGCGATTTTCCGGAAAAAGGACCCCGAACCCGATTCTGAGATAACCCACTGGGGACGCTCCTAGTGACCTGACGGACGCACCCAAGAAGTTTCAGAGCCCTCGGGCTACGTTTTGTGGAGTTACGGCCAGTTTAATGAGAGGCTAAATACAGGCTTAATTTCCTATGAAAACATGCCCGCGGAAAATCGCGATTTTCCGAAAAAAGGACCCCGAACCCGATTCTGAGATAACCCACTGGGGACGCTCCTAGTGACCTGACGGACGCACCCAAGAAGTTTCAGAGCCCTCGGGCTACGTTTTGTGGAGTTACAGCCAGTTTAATGAGAGGCTAAATACAGGCTTAATTTCCTACGAAAACATGCCCGCGGAAAATCGCGATTTTCCGAAAAAAGGACCCCGAACCCGATTCTGAGATAACCCACTGGGGACGCTCCTAGTGACCTGACGGACGCACCCAAGAAGTTTCAGAGCCCTCGGGCTACGTTTTGTGGAGTTACGGCCAGTTTAATGAGAGGCTAAATACAGGCTTAATTTCCTATTAAAACATGCCCGCGGAAAATCGCGATTTTCCGAAAAAAGGACCCCGAACCCGATTCTGAGATAACCCACTGGGGACGCTCCTAGTGACCTGACGGACGCACCCAAGAAGTTTCAGAGCCCTCGGGCTACGTTTTGTGGAGTTACGGCCAGTTTAATGAGAGGCTAAATACAGGCTTAATTTCCTATTAAAACATGCCCGCGGAAAATCGCGATTTTCCGAAAAAAGGACCCCGAACCCGATTCTGAGATAACCCACTGGGGACGCTCCTAGTGACCTGACGGACGCACCCAAGAAGTTTCAGAGCCCTCGGGCTACGTTTTGTGGAGTTACGGCCAGTTTAATGAGAGGCTAAATACAGGCTTAATTTCCTATGAAAACATGCCCGCGGAAAATCGCGATTTTCCGAAAAAAGGACCCCGAACCCGATTCTGAGATAACCCACTGGGGACGCTCCTAGTGACCTGACGGACGCACCCAAGAAGTTTCAGAGCCCTCGGGCTACGTTTTGTGGAGTTACGGCCAGTTTAATGAGAGGCTAAATACAGGCTTAATTTCCTACGAAAACATGCCCGCGGAAAATCGCGATTTTCCGAAAAAAGGACCCCGAACCTGATTCTGAGATAACCCACTGGGGACGCTCCTAGTGACCTGACGGACGCACCCAAGAAGTTTCAGAGCCCTCGGGCTACGTTTTGTGGAGTTACGGCCAGTTTAATGAGAGGCTAAATACAGGCTTAATTTCCTACGAAAACATGCCTGCGGAAAATCGCGATTTTCCGAAAAAAGGACCCCGAACCCGATTCTGAGATAACCCACTGGGGACGCTCCTAGTGACCTGACGGACGCACCCAAGAAGTTTCAGAGCCCTCGGGCTACGTTTTGTGGAGTTATGGCCAGTTTAATGAGAGGCTAAATACAGGCTTAATTTCCTATGAAAACATGCCTGCGGAAAATCGCGATTTTCCGAAAAAAGGACCCCAAACCCGATTCTGAGATAACCCACTGGGGACGCTCCTAGTGACCTGACGGACGCACCCTAGAAGTTTCAGAGCCCTCGGGCTACGTTTTGTGGAGTTACAGCCAGTTTAATGAGAGGCTAAATACAGGCTTAATTTCCTATGAAAACATGCCCGCAGAAAATCGCGATTTTCCGAAAAAAGGACCCCGAACCCGATTCTGAGATAACCCACTGGGGACGCTCCTAGTGACCTGACGGACGCACCCAAGAAGTTTCAGAGCCCTCGGGCTACGTTTTGTGGAGTTACGGCCAGTTTAATGAGAGGCTAAATACAGGCTTAATTTCCTATGAAAACATGCCCGCGGAAAATCGCGATTTTCCGAAAAAAGGACCCCGAACCCGATTCTGATATAACCCACTGGGGACGCTCCTAGTGACCTGACGGACGCACCCTAGAAGTTTCAGAGCCCTCGGGCTACGTTTTGTGGAGTTACGGCCAGTTTAATGAGAGGCTAAATACAGGCCTAATTTCCTGAGGAAAAACTGCTGTGCGAAAAATGTGATTTTCCGAAATTCTGACCCCGAACCCGGTTCTGAGAAATCCCACTGGGGACGCTCCTAGGGACCTGACGGACGCACCCTAGAAGTTTCAGCGTCCTCGGGCTACGTTTTGTGGAGTTACGGCCAGTTGAATGAGAGGCTAAATACAGGCCTAATTTCCTGAGAAAAACTGCTGTGCGAAAAATGCTGATTTTCCGAAATTTGGACCCGGAACCTGGTTCTTTGAAAACCCACTGGGGACGCTCCTAGGGACCTGACGGACGCACCCTAGAAGTATCAGCGTCCTCTGGCTACGTTTTGTGGAGTTACGGTCAGTTGAATGAGAGGCTAAATACAGGCCTAATTTCCTGAGAAAAACTGCCCTGCGAAAAACGCTGATTTTCTGAAATTCGGACCCGGAACCCGATTCTGAGAAAACCCACTGGGGATGCCCCTAGGGACCTGACGGACGCACCCTAGAAGTCTCAGAGCCCTTGGGCTACTTTTTGTGGAGTTATGGCCAGTTGAATGAGAGGCTAAATACGGGCCTTAATTCCTGAGAAAAACTGCCCTGCGAAAAATGCTGATTTTCCAAAATTCAGACCCGGAACCCGGTTCTGAGAAAACCCACTGGGGACGCTCCTAGGGACCTGACGGACGCACCCTAGAAGTTTCAGAGCCCTCGGGCTACGTTTTGTGGAGTTACGGCCAGTTGAATGAGAGGCTAAATACAGGCCTAATTTCCTGAGAAAAACTGCCCTGCGAAAAATGCTGATTTTCTGAAATTCAGACCCCAAACCCGGTTCTGAGAAAACCCACTGGGGACGCTCCTAGGGACCTGACGGACGCACCCTAGAAGTTTCAGCGTCCTCTGGCTACGTTTTGTGGAGTTACGGCCAGTTGAATGAGAGGCTAAATACAGGCCTAATTTCCTGAGAAAAACTGCTGTGCGAAAAACACTGATTTACGGAAATTCGAACCCCGAACCCGCTTCTGAGAAAAACCACTGGGGACGCTCCTAGGGACCTGACGGACGCACCCAAGAAGTTTCAGAGCCATCGGGCTACGTTTTGTGGAGTTACGGCCAGTTGAATGAGAGGCTAAATACGGGCCTAATTTTTGAGAAAAACTGCCCTGCGAAAAACGCTGATTTTCCGAAAATCGGACCACAAACCCGGTTCTGAGAAAACCAACTGGGGACGCTTCTAGGGACCTGACGGACGCACCCTAGAAGTTTCAGAGCCCTTTGGCTACGTTTTGTGGAGTCACGGCCAGTTGAATGAGAGGCTAAATACAGGCCTAAATTCCTGAGAAAAACTGCCCTGTGAAAAACGCTGATTTTCCAAAATTTGGACCCGGAACCCGGTTCTTTGAAAACCCACTGGGGACGCTCCTAGGGACCTGACGGACGCACCCTAGAAGTTTCAGAGCCATCGGGCTACGTTTTGTGGAGTTACGGTCAGTTGAATGAGAGGCTAAATACAGGCCTAAATTCCTGAGAAAAACTGCCCTGCGAAAAACGCTGATTTTCCGAAAATCGGAACCGGAACCCGGTTCTGAGAAAACCCACTGGGGACGCTCCTTGGGACCTGATGGACACACCCTAGAAGTTTCAGAGCCCTCGGGCTACGTTTTGTGGAGTTACGGCCAGTTGAATGAGAGGCTAAATACAGGCCTAATTTCCTGAGAAAAACTGCCCTGCGAAAAACGCTGATTTTCCGAAATTCTGACCCCGAACCCGGTTCTGAGAAAACCCACTGGGGACGCTCCTAGGGACCTGACGGACGCACCCTAGAAGTTTCAGAGCCCTCAGGCTACGTTTTGTGGAGATACGGCCAGTTGAATGAGAGGCTAAATACAGGCCTAAATTCCTGAGAAAAACTGCTGTGCGAAAAACGCTGGTTTTCCGAAATTCGGACCCCAAATCTGGTTCTGAGAAAATCCACTGGGGACGCTCCTAGCGACCTGACGGACGCACCCTAGAAGTTTCAGAGCCCTCGGGCTACGTTTTGTGGAGATACGGCCATTCTTTGATGCTGGGTCTTAAGAGTTTTAACTCTTGTTATGTACTGTCTGTGTTTAATTTTGAGCCCCCTTTTTACATATCTTCTCTTATTTGTGTATTCGCTTGATTAGTCATGCATTACAACTTTGTAATGTCCTTGAATTCAAATTCTCTATTTAGGGACTTAAGCAGATGTGGGATTTAAAATGTGATTCATTAGATTAAGTAATTACATATTCTGTAATTTTCTTAATTTTTTTCTTGTTGTGTGTGTGCAGGTTTTTGTCAAAATTGCAGCCTTTTAACTCTGTGAAAATAGAGTTTGTACTTATGTTCCAGAAAAAAATGTTTTAAATCATATTCTAAATCAATCTCCATCTTTTAGTCTCAATCAAAGGTTGAGGAAACTTCCAGATCATTCCTTAATGGACTTTTTCCCGCCTTTTCTACATTTAACCAGCAGATGGCGACAGTCAAACTATAACTGTAACACCACCTTCGTAAAGGCTGTCATTGAGAATTTAATCAAGAGATAAAACGAATTATTGCATCAAATTGCCTCACATGAAACTGGGAAACACTTCGTTGTTCTGAAGGTTTATTTGGAGCATTAATGTGGTTTGATCGGCAGCCATGTTTGCTTGGTCATGTGTCTTTATGAGGACTTGTTGAGAAGAAGAAGAAGAAGAAGAAGAAGAAGAAGAAGAAGATGGTGATGCTGCGGTCGGAGGTGAACATGTCTGGTGGATGCTGAGCTCTATCAGCAGCCTCTCATCCTCTCATCCATCCTCCTCCAGCAGATCAAAGAGCCAACATGACCGCGGAGCAGCTCACCCTGTAGCACCACAGGGAGCCGGAATAAGACAGGTAAATGAAACAACCAGCGGAATATGGGAGAATATTCTAGGCCTGAGTGTTTTTACTTCACATGTTAGAGGTGCGTATCAATGTGAGTCACACAGAGACTCACCAAAACGAGCTACAGGTAAATGTCTTCAAACGAAGGACGTTGTTATTATTCCAGCGAACGCATCGTTCTGTTGTTCTATTGTTCTCTTTATCCAGTCATGCTTCACTGCTTTAATATTTTATGAGACACAAACGTCTCCATCTTTATTCTTTTCTTTACAGATGAAATGGCGTTCATGTCCCGGTTTTCCCGGTCCCGGAGCAGCTCCAGGTCCCCGAACCGAAAAGATACAGAGCGCGTCTCCCCGGTCCTGAGCGTGTCCGAGCTGGAGAGGCTGCTCTGCACGGGGAAAACAGCCTGTAACCATGCGGATGAAGTGTGGCCACGGCTGTACATCGGAGATCAGTGAGTCCACACAAAGAAACTCACCGAATAAAAGCTGTTTTATAGCGAGGATGCCAAACTGTGGAAATACGGGAGACTGAGGACTGGAACACCTTTTCTTTTTTTCTTTTCAAACCAACAATAAAGGGAAAAATTGCATGTTAAAAAGATACCTTACAGCCTTTTTTTAATTTCAGTGTTATACTACCTAATGCTTTCCTATGCAACAATACCATGGAATTAATTTATTTATTGGTTTGATTTTTCAAGAGTTTAAGTGATTTTACTCAATAACTGGGGACACCATGTGATTTGCCCCATTTTTGGATTTTTTTGTCTTCTAAAAATATTCAGATACAAGCTTGTTTCCCAATGTACCCCCCCCCCCAAATAAATAAACAAATAAATAAATAAAATTTATTTATAAACAATACTTTATTCATCACATGGCAATTTAGTCATTACAGTTGCTGCCCTTGATCTGGATCGTTGTAAACTCTGTCCTGCCGCTCTGTCCTGCCGCTCTGTCCTGCCGCTCTGTCAGTTGATCTTGGGTGAAATCCCAGAGATGAGTATCCTGATGCAGCCACGTCTCCTTAAGGCTCACCATACTGCATTCACTAAACTCCATCTGACTCTTGGCTCATCCTGCTAGCTCCTCCATCTCATTTAGCAGAGGTATCATGTTGTCCATAGCAAGATAGGAAAGGCAGAGCTTATATCTCCTCCTCAAAAGCCTCCGTCATCTTGCTCCAGCTCTCTTCCCTCCTCTGCATCCCTGTGCAGACATAAATTAGCTCATAGCAAACTCTGGTACAGCAGACTGTACACTCTCAGGATGAATAAATAAAATGATATCTGCCAGCATCTCAGGTAGGATTTTAAATTGGGGAGTTTCACTTTGAATACTTTTAAATCTTTTTTTATATTTGGGCTTTAAAATGGTCCGTGTACCACTTTTATTTAGCTTAGTGTTAGCTGTCTGTCTGCAAACACCCAAGTCTTGCTGATTGAACAAACATCTTCTCCAACTTCTCTTCTATAAACCTTTTGAAGTCCAGTAAAAGTCTCCTCTCTCCTGCAGAGACATCGCATCAGACCGCCGCGAGCTGGCCAAACTCGGCATCACACACATCCTGAACTGTGCTCAGAGTAAGTGGCGAGGTGGAGCCGAGTATTACGCCGGGATGAACATCACCTACCACGGCATCGAGGCTCACGACTCCCCAACCTTTGACATGAGCGTCAACTTCTACCCTGCTGCTGAGTTCATCCACAAAGCCCTCACAAGTGGAGGTCAGTCTGCAGACATATGGACATCACTCAGTTTTTCTCACCTCACCAGGTTTATTCTTCTGCTCTGTGACAGCTCCTGACATCACTTGTGACTTTGCTTATTTATTCAGAACAGTCCACTGAAGTATTCGACTTGTGTTTGTCTTTTTGCATTGGTGGATTTTGATTGTTGGATTTCTTGTGAAACCTCAGTCAGAGCAAAGGTAGGAAAGATGAATCCGTTTATTTCCCTTGAGGCTGGTTCAAAGCCGCTCTGAACTGTCAGGATTCCTGAAAGCAACAGTGACAGCTCAGAGCGAGAGAGTGTGGAGCTGTACCTGTGGATGGCAGGCAGGTTTTTAATTCTTTAAGACAAAGAGTATACAGGTATATTCCCTAAGGTCATCATCTGCCTTTGTTTACTGTTTTCTTCACCTGAAAAATAGTTATCACACACATTATCTTAACCAGTGGTGTGCGGTCAGGGGAGGCAGTGCCTCCCCTAGGCTAACAAGAAAAAATATATATATATTTTCAAATTTAAAAAAATATATTTTTTTTTATAAAAATATTTTTTCCAGTTGTTTGTATACAATTTGTCATAATTAAAAAATAAAAAAGGAAGTTGCTTATCTGTCAATAAGAGGGAGGCTAACAGGGGACGGACAGCGTTTCGCGCTGGCTTCATGCTTGTCATGTGCGTCGGAGGCAGAGACTCCGAGAGAGAGAGGGAGACCGTTTACTTGAAATCACAACGTTTTGCAGGTTTGCGCATGCCTACTAAGGTCTCACGCTGATTAACATGGGAATCGATGAGGCACAGCGCTTCTCTGCCTCCGCAGGTTGTAATACCGCGCCCTCTTTGAGGTCTCGCGATAGTTTGTTAGTGCAGACGTTAAATAGAGTATACCGGAGGTGCCTGGCCTGTGTTCTTGTGTTGTTGAGATACAGGTTTTGTTCGTATTTTGCTCTTTCTCCTGTGATGTAAATCCTTTAGAAATGCAGGTGAATGTATGTTTCGGGTTTTAATTGGCATTTCGTCTCGTTAACTCTGGGACTTCTGCCTGTCTCCGAACCGGAGATGGGAAAGCTGATTAACATTTATTTACTTGGCTCCTTGCCGGTAACCGGTGTCTAGGAGTCCGGGCCAAAGTGAGGGAAAAGACTAAAGAGGAGGGAAAAAGGTGCACCTTGTGCACAACCGCACATTTATTGAGGAAACAAAGACCAAAATAATGTACTCCCACCCCACACACACCATGCATGCACTCAGACCGTCTCTCCATATGTCACATGCATGCACGCGCGCGCACACACACACACACACACACACACACACACACACACACACACACAACACAGACTTTCACTGCGTTAAAGGGGCAGGGCTGGCCAGTAACAGTTTGTATTAGTAAATGTGAGCAGTGCACCGTATACATAACACACACATACAGAAGTTTCAACTTTAGCTGGCTGCCTGCCTCCCTCGTCATGGACCTCACCACATGTTACTGATCTTAACAAATATTTTAAGGAAAAATTTCCCCACGTCTGTTTCCTTTCCCTAAAAACTGATATGAGGTGGAGGCAGTGTTGTGGTACTCAAATCCAGGATTTGTGACTTGACTTGGACTTGAGCATTGACTGCATGGGACTCAGATGATAGGGAGGACTGTGCTCCTGTTATTAACAGAACTTCACTGATAGTTTAATTCTCCAGACACGCCAACATTATGATAGAATCAAGTAGTATAAGCATTTCAACCATGTCATTTTACTAAATTCAGTGGGGTGTGCCTCCAGTCTTTGGCACGTTGTTGTTATCAGGGATGTAAGCTGCCAATAGAGGCACGTTTGCAATTTATACTCCAGATTAGACAGCAAATATAATGTAAAAGTGAAGAAATATTGATACTGCAATATATCGCAATACTTTAACCTGTGATAAAATATTGATATTTCAACTCTTAATATCGATATTTTTGTTAAAATGAAAATTTATATTTTAGCTGAGTTGGAAGTACTATTTGTCTTCGGCACCATGACTGCGATAGATGGCACCGAGAGGCTACTTCCCTGTATGTTGCCCATAAACTGTATAATGAATATATTATTTTCAAAATACTTTATTCCTAAACTTGATGAAGTGGGTTTTGATGCTGTAAACATCAATGTTTTCTCTCTTTTCTTGGGTCAGTTGGTTTAAAATCATTTGAAGTTTAAACTTACAGTGTGGTACACTAATAAAATAGTAATCATAGTCGTGTTTTGTGCAATATTAGATTTTTTATGTGTTACATTGGTTACACCAAGTGACATTTTTCAGTTTCCGACTGACCATGTCTTTCAACCAATACATTTTTTTTTTGCAACATTAGTTTAATGTCACAGTAGTTTAAGTGACAAACTTAATATACTTAACCACAATAAAATTGAAAAGCTGTTTTCAATCAAATAGTTAACTGGGTAGAATATCGCAATATTGGATTATTATCCTATCGTAAGCCAAGTATCGTGATGATTATTGTATCGTGAGGTTCTTGCCAATACTCACCCCTAATGTAAACAAAACTTTAAAGAGGGGTGCTTGGTATTTACACTGCCCCCCAGATACCCAGGAGCAAGGGCGGACAGGTGTACGGGGATACCGGGGATTTCCTCGGTGGGCCGATGGGCCGCAGGGAGGGGGATGGGCAGATCAGGTTGTGGCTGGGTGGTGGTGTTTTTTTTTTTTTCGGTCCCAGCCCGGCACTGCCCTGGAGTAGCTTTATATGATTTACAGCTCAAACTTATCATGGACCAGTTTGAAGATCATGCAATGACCTCATCAGCTGAAGATCTGTCAAAGATCTTGTGCTGTTTTTTCACTTACAGTCAGATTCTGCATATGTTTAGTATTAGGGTGCCGGGAACTAGTGTACACATCACAAATCACAAATTTAGTACTTATCGTCTTGGAGCTCTCTTTTTGATCTCCACCAACTCTGGAGGGAAAACCTGGTTCTGTTGCTGCTAAATGCTTTGTTTTGTTCAACGGCTGATCCATAACTTTGTCTTGCTCTGTGTGAACTCTGTATGAAGCGGAGCAGGTCTTTGAAGCCCGAGTTTGTTTCTAAAAACTAAAACACCACTGTTAAGTATTCAACAAAAAAAGAACATGCTACAACTCAGTTTAAATCTTCACAGAATTGTATGTAGGTTCATCACTTCGTAAAATGTTTACATCTTTTAAAAAAAAAAAATCTGCCCTAAAAGATGAACTGAAGAAACATAGGCATGAAAAAGAAGCAGATGGGCCAATTCAATTTCATGTTGTGTGTTTTTGTGTCAGGTAAGGTGCTAGTTCACTGCACTGTGGGAGTGAGTCGCTCAGCCACCCTGGTGCTGGCCTACCTTATGATCAGACAGAACCTGACCCTGGTAGAGGCCATCAAGACCGTCAAGGACCACAGAGGAGTCATCCCCAACCGGGGCTTCCTCCGTCAGCTCAACGGCCTGGACGGCATCCTGAGAGAGAGCCGTAAGACGTCCCCACAGAGCTGAAAAATCACATGTATACACACACGAACACACACGCACACACGCACACAACTTGAGGTAGCAGTCTAGACACGTTGCTCAGAGAAAATGGGACCAATTGGCCACAAAATGTGGTTCGGAGACTTGGGCCCTGTAGCAGCAAGTGATCACAAGGTTTAGCAGTATCTTCCATTCAATTTCTTTTTCCTCCTTATTCCTGTTCGGGTAAGGTTTGGGTCCCTGAAGCAAATAACTAAATAGGCAGAATGTTACATTTAGGAGCAACAAGGGTCTGGGAAAAAGCAAAAATAGAAATAATTATTTGTTGTTCTTCTGATTGTGAAAAGAGGACGATATATATTGTCCTGCAATGATGGGCAAACAATCAGTGCGAGAAACATCAACTTCTTTGAAAGTTTATGAATCATATTTCTATTTTAAATCTCAGCTTTATCATGTTGGCAGAATTTGAGTGTACTGAATAGTAGTTTTGGCCTTTAAACACTGAAAGAAGACGATGTAACCAGGTGACCAAAAAATGCACCACATAACCTCAAACCCCTGTGAAATTTCTACTCCCAAAACCTGTTTCCTTATATTTTCTTGTCTGCCTTTCTAAAACTCACTGCCAAGACAAGATTATAATAGAAAACAAAAGACAGCTACAACAAAAGTTCAGACTGTTCACATCTCATAGAAACATTCAACCTCTGAGTTTGAGCTGCCCTGCGTTGCTCAACGAATCATAGTATAGTATATTAGTATTTTTCTGATATATACAACTTCTTCATCTTTCTAATTCAATGTCAAACCATTCCAATCGGCTTGAACCTTTTATGACAGTTACACCCTCAAAAAGGATAAAAACAAAACAAAAACTGGGTGTTGGTCGATGGTACTCTCTCCATTCTTTGGTACATTTCCTCTCATTTAGGAAATGTTTCTGTGCACGTAGAATAGAAGAAATGTGTCAGTATATACAGTCGTACTGTGACAGTTCAGTGTGTGTATAAAGATAATACCAGGACTGTATGAAAAACGATATATGTAAAGTAAAACCAGTGCTGTCGTGCTTAAAAAAGGTTCAGCGCTGTTTCAGTATTTGCTGGTCTTCCCTCGACTTCCTTTTTGTATTCAGCAAGTGTCATTAAGGAGAACTCATGAAGTAGTTGTAGCCCAGGTCTGAACCAGCACAGTTATGTAGCCTGCTGACTTTAAGTTTATGCTGTTGTTAAAAATCTGTACAAGATACATATTATAGAATATAATGATGGGTTTTTTTCTTTTAGGGGGGTATTGTAGATGTTCAGTGCTGTGTTACAGGAAAAATATGCTTTTCTCTAAACTTAAAATGTTTTGTTTAAAATTCTGTTGGATACTTGGAACTAAATCAGTCTAATTGTATTCAAGGCCATTTGGACTGGATTAGTGTAAAGAGGAGATGGAGGATTTTTTATGTAAAGACATTTCAGAAAATAATGCAATGCTGAAAAATTATTACTAGGTTTTACTTGGCGACTACACAATTTTTCAGTTAAGTACCCATTGGTGAAAACTTAATGTAGTTTCATTGTTGTGCTGCTGTATTTGGTTGCAAATGATAGCAAAGATAGCCCATCCAACATCAAAGCCCCTCAAGGGTTATACTAGTTTTATGTATTAAATTTTATTATTGGAGCAACTTCGCACCGCCACTTAACTTTTCTGCACTGTCTGCACTGAGGAAACAGTGTAACAGGATATATTCCAGAAGCTACCATGAACTGGACAAGTGTTAGCTTCTGTCATGTTCACACTGGACACGAATGGTCACACCATGTGACTGTTTAGTGTTTACTTGTTTAATTAGCGAGTAACCAAAGACGCACTTTTTGGAAGAGTCGCACAGTTTCCTCTAAATGCCACTCACTCTCGTCTGTTGTCACCAAGCAGGATCAAGCTTCAACACATTGAAAGGTGCATTCAGTCATGCTAAATGGGGCAGTGCTACCAGCCGCGGCTGATAGCCGGACTAGTGACAGTGACAGTGACAAAAAAAAAGTTTTCACAATTTATCAGGTTATTCGACCTCCTTTCTCACTTTCCGCTAATGATTTGCCCAAATTCAGATTTTTCAACTCTCGTTAACCAGTGAACTGAGGGAGTTATGGGTCTAGAATTGGTAAAACTGATTTTATTTGCATTTCATTCAAGCCATTCTTGAATAACAACATATGGGATTAGAGTAAGCTCGATCTTGGCTTTCATGCCAGGGTCTCCACACTCTTGAAAAAATTGCTGGATTTGTTGCTAGTCTCTTTTTTGAAGCAGAGTTGCTAGGGCGGTTTGTAAAGTTGCTGAACATAGCCAAAAAGTCACTACAATGGCAACCCTGCACAATCGCCCTTACCTCTGATTGGCCAATGCGCTGGATGCCTGTTGGGGTGAAGCTATGGCAGACCTTGGAGTTTAGGGCCCACCCCCCAATGCGTCATGAATCAGTTAGTAGATCATTATGCAATTTCAGCAGGTCTTGTGAAGATCTTGAATGTTTTGATCAGTTTGCAGACAGATTCAGAGATTCCCACAACATATGAATATATAGAGGTTTGAAAATCTGCAGATGTTAAGTTTGAACAAAAGTACTTCATTAACCTGACACACCAGTTTCACATACCTGCCACGGAAATATGTCACTAGTCCATCTGGGTAGCAGCTCTTCGTATTTGTTTTCAGAGGCGGGAGTTTGAAAAAAATCAGCAGCTGGTGATTGGACGACTGTTTTTGATTGATACACTCACCACAGACCAATCCGCATCAAGCCACAGTATGATGTAGCTTACCTGCGCTGCTGCTGAGAAACAATAGACAAACAACTACAGGAACATGAGAAACAGCTGTGATAATGGCTTAGACGACTGCTGCCGTTTTTGCAAAGTGGACTTAAGAATCAAAGGAACACTGACAAGTACGAAAATTTGCTGACGTCACATATGTTCGTCACTTCTGCTGTTCTCACAGCTTCCGCCTCTCCCTCCTCTCTTCCCTGATTGGGCCTGTCAAAATTTAGCCAAGTGAAATCGTTGGTCAATGGAGCCCGGCAAGATGGATCTGCAGGATTTCAGAAACTGAATCAGGCAGGTCCATCTGCTCTGCAAGGTTAGTACTTTATATCCATGTTTGAAATATGTCTTCCCAAGCACTGGTCAACTAAGGTAGAATTTTGCAACATTCTTCATAGTTACATGATGGGTAAATCTGAAATACAGCAGTTCAGCACAGAGGTTAGTTTTGTTCATGAATTGTGTTTGGAATAAAATTTCCTGATTAAATCCTCTATACCTCCCATAGAGTATATAACCCAGTCCAAATGGCCTGTTACACCAATCACTGACACTAAGCAACCTCTAGTTTTACCACTCCAACTTTAAAGTGACTGTTAGCTGTCTGGAGTAGCACTTGTAGTGATAGTCTATTATTCTATTACTTGGAGCATAAAGAGTAGATGAGCAGTTGGAGAAAATACCACAAATGTGCCATTGCAAAAGCTACCAACTGCCTGGACCACGGGAGAGTACAGCGTTCAGAGCTGTACGGCACTCTCCTGTCTGGGTGTTCGGCTCGTGTTCTCCTGCCGATATGAAACAATAGAAGATCCTATGCTGAATTTTAAACCAGCGTTTCAGAAACCCTCCTCTGTGTTTTATTAATGATTACCTCAAGTACTACTTCATAGATATTTTCTGTGACTTGTGGCTGTGATCTTTGTCTGTGCTGTTCCACGCCACCACAAAAGAACATGTAAGGGGAAAGAGACACAATTTTTTTAAGCTCTAGAGCAGAAAAGTGTAAAGATGGGTAAATATGTACAGTATAAACAGTTTAAAGCCTGAGGGGAATTTGCCTCTTAGTATGCTGCTAAGAGTTGAGCAGGAGGGCGCTCATGTCTGTTGATATGGCTTTGAGTCCAAAGGTATGAGCTTCTTTTAGCTTTGTGTGAAGACCGATAACAGAAAAAACAGATCAGCTGGCTCCCTCTATAGCCTAAAAAATATGTAATGCTTTTAAAACATACAATTTAGTTTCTACCAATGTTTTAACAACATGCTTTACATTGAATTTTCTTTCAAGGTTTATGCATTAAATAAGATTCTGTCAATGTTAGCAGTTAATAAAATTTATAGACTTCGAAAAGTTGGATCTATGAACCGGCTGCATTTGAAGAAGTCTCAAAAACCGATCAGTCTACAAATGCACCCTCCAAAATGTGCAGCTCTTGAATTGGGACACAGCTATTCAAACAAATTGAAAGTATATTGTCAGACTGGTTAGCTCATGCGTTGTGACATAAATGTTAAAACACGGATACAACTTTGTACTTATCTTAGGTTACATGAGGTTAGTTGTGTCGACTTTCGAGGCTGCCAGGTGGTGAAAGCAACACTTAAGGTGCTTCTCGTCCAGTAGTTCCAGGAACCACATGGTTCCTCTTGTCCATTGTTTGACTGCGTTTCCACCGAGGCCTGAAGTCCCCTGAGTACTATGCACATCAGGCCGATGACATATGGAGACGAAATAAAAGTCACTGCATTCGACCACCAGACCAGAAGAGGGCAGTGAGAGATGAAGGCCATTCAGCAAAGATGACACGGTATAAAAAGACAGACCAGCTTAGTTATGTGCAACAATACAGTTAGCCTGTTAGCATGGAGCAGATGGAGCCTGTGCTGGTTTTCACCATACTTCATTCCGCTGCAGCAGTTCTGACAAAACTGTTTCAAAAGGATGGCTATACACTGGCTGATCTCTGCCAGATATCTGATGAGAAGATTTGGACAATTGAGGTGACAGAGACGCATTGACACTATCAGGCTCAAAGGAGACCATTGTTTAGGAGTTATTAAACCAAGTCACTCACAGCTAAGTTCTCCCAATCAGAAATCCTCAGCTTAGAGGCCCCGCCTCTTAAAGTTTGTGGACCACTAGAAATTACTACTCCCCAGGCTGGGCTGCCTCAAGGGGTAGATCAACTACCCAGAACTAAAATTTGACTGTAGTCCCTGCGGTTGAATGCCTATAGTTCCTCAGAAACTCTCCAGTTTTTTTTTTTAAAGTTGAAAAGCACCTTTAGTGACTAAAAGGTTATTAGGCCCTAGAAAGATGTTACTTCCTAACAGGGACACAGTAAGCCTGTTAAATCCACTCTTAATAATATTCTTGTTTATGGATTTGATTAGATTAAAAATGTCCAAATTCAGCAGCAGGTATGAATACTCAAATATACTAAGTCACAGTTTTTAAACTAATAGATACCAAAACATTTACTGAGGGATACTGTTAGCTGATATTTTATTTTTACTGATCTGTGTGAGCTGCTTTTCTCTGCTTTCAGTCTTCATGCCTAACTACACTCAGAGCTAAGAGGCAAATTTTTCCAGAAATGTCCTTTAAAATATTTTGTAATGTAGCTTTGAGAATCAAAGTTGATCATCTAACTATCAGGACACTGCTGTCTCATAAGCATTGTGTGTAAACTTAGTATCCATTTGCATCAAAGCTGGCTTCTTGGGGACCAAAATTTGATCCAAGGGGCCGCATCAGACCCCTGCATCCCTGTTGTAAAAAAATATTTTCATGATATCCTGCATATTTTAAATTGGCAGTTTTTGTATAGTATTTGGAGTGAAGTTTAAAGGTACTCCTAAAGTCCAGATTCAACTCTTCAAAGCTAATTTCCCAGTACATTCAATGTCAGGGGAACAGAAGGAAATCTCTGTTAATGCAATGATGTCCTCATAAAGCAGAACTTGCCTTTCTAAGTCAATCCTCTCAGATAAAAACAGAAAACAAGCATTAAATAGGCAAACTGCCCAAAGTGTCTTTGGACTGGCTCATTCCAATCATCACAACCTTTACCTTACCATATTAAATCTTTACATTTTGCATTTGTGGATTTCCTGTGATTGGTCGTCGGTCTCCATCCCATTTATATTCTTGTGAAACTTTTCTTTTCTTACTGCGACCTTTCTGTCGTAAAACTTGACTTCTTTTGAGGTTCATTTAAGGAGAAACTGGCAGAGGAGATGTTGATGCCTTAAATCTGTGTACTTCAAGTTCTTTTTCACTTTAGTTTCTATGTTTTTATTGTAACCACTGATCATTTGATAAATTCTGTACTTGATCAAATTAAAGACCTCTCTCAAAACTCTTGTGCCAATTTTTTGTTGTTGAACAGCACCACATTTTACCATCATTAAGCGCAAGACTCCAGTTTAAAAATATGAAGCCCTAGAAGTACTGAAGACTGCTGCTCCTCAAGTGTCTACCAGAGGCTGTCTCCAGAAAAAAACAGAAACCAAAAACATAAGTATTTAAAAAGTTGATCTTTACATCAGAGAAAATCGTGCATAAACCCTGGTTCGAAACGTGATTTTGGTCAGATTAGATCATTTCTCTATCAGCACACACTGTGCACAAGGTATTTTTTTCTTTTTACCCAAAGTTATTAAACTTACAAGTTTTGCCCATGAAAGTTTGTGGCTGACTGGCAGGTTGGCCCCTGTAGCTGTCTGCAAAGAGGGTAATGGACAGCCTCTCTGGAGACTTCAGTTTCTGATGCACTAGTTTCCAGCCCCTCACCCTAACCTTTACCCTCTGCAGAGGCTCTAAGATTTGAACTGGTGGTTGCTGCTTGGTTATGCTTTAAGAAAAGAAAGCAATTTGGCAATTGGGTGATAATTATATAACTCATTTAGTTTAGCTTGAAAAAAAATGTCTTAATAAAAGAAACCAAACAGGAGTATGTTTCGTATTTTTTTCAGGCTCCTTTTTGTCTTTTAAAATCTTGCATTAAAATGTTTTTCTGGATTTGTCAGGTGAATGTGGCTCATATTGAGTCTTAGGAGACAATTTTACTGAAAAATAAGACAGAAGCACTTGCTTATATTTCACCTTTTACAGTGTATGAGTTAACGCGTATATAAGGTGTGATAGGAAAACATTTCAGAATATTTGTGAAAGTAAAAATTCAAACCTTATCATTGGAGGATTTGATAAAAATTTATTTAATCAAACTCTGTTGTTCCAGCAAAATAAAATCAGTCAGAGGCAAGAAGAGTTTCTTGGATTAGTGAATAAAGTAAAGCTTTAACCTTCTTTAATTTTAACATTCAATGACCATTAACAGTATTTTCCCAGTATTTAAGTTTTTTTTTTTCAAATGAGGTTCCTGAAGAATGGATAACAAAATAATAAGGCACCAATGGATAGTAGAAACTGAGGTCACTGACTACTTATGACCAACACTGAAGAAGTTGCTCTGTTGCTCTATAGTTGACCACAGTCAGCGATTACAACTTTGGCACTCGTCTTGCCATTCGAGCTGCCTACTGCCTCTATTTTATTGACAACATCCATGCCCTCCACAACATTGCCAAACACCACGTGCTTCCCATCCAGCCTGAAAAAGAAAGAAACATAAACTGTTGATAAAGCCTTAATACAGCAGTAAATGAGGGTGTGGTCATACTGGCCAAACCAACGAGGCCCTTGGGTTGAAGCGTGCTTAAGCATGGTACAGTTTGCCAATGTGACCGCGTCCTGAGTCAGAGTGGAACTTACCAGGAGGTTTTAACTGTGCACAGGAAGAACTGGGATCCATTGGTGTTGGGCCCAGCATTAGCCATGGACAGTATGCCTGGACCTGTGTGCTTCAGCTGGAAGTTCTCATCAGCAAACTTTTCCCCATAGATGGATTTGCCTCCAGTTCCATCGCCCCGGGTAAAGTCTCCTCCCTGGAAAACAAAAAAAGCTTAGATGACTTGGCTTATGTTGCAACTAAATTAGTTCCTCTGAGATACCAACTAGTACCTGGCACATGAACTCCTTGATGACACGATGAAACATTGAACCTTTGTAGCCGAAACCTTTTTCTCCAGTGCAGAGAGCTCGGAAGTTCTCTGTGCAAAAAAAATAAAAAATCCAGTAATCAGGAGTTAAATGTTCATATTATCTGGATAAGGTACTTACAGAGTATCTCAAAGGGTTCATATCTGTGTCTAGGCCTGCATGTGGCACCTCATATCCCTTAAGGCAGTACAGAAAGTTGTGCGGCATGCTACAGAAACTATACATAATGCATTGTGTTACCCCAAGTTGGTAATGAGCAGTAAAGCAATGGGTCAAGATTTATTTCCTGTTTCTTGCTCTCTTCTCTTTCCTGACTGGAAGCAGCTGTAGCGCCTGCACTTGGCTCTGCAACTGGTTCTGCAGGTTTCTTAAATCCGGCCTCACCCACAGCCTCGCCCTATAGTCAGGTGAGAGTTTACGGCCCGACCAAACATGAACTTATTTGGGATGTGTGGAAAAAGCCCGGGCAGCAGTTGTGTGGTTTTTACACTGCATGTAGACAGCTAAAGAAGCCCCTTTCTCATTTTAAAAGTTCACCTACCTGCAGTCTTTGGGACCACGTCGGCCCGCAGCTGCAAAAACAAAGAAAGTTGGAAATCATTCACACTCATTTAAATGAGAGTTAATGTTAAACCTTGAAAAATAATGTAACAAATGTTCAGGTAAAAGTCAAAAGTTTATCCTACCTCCATTACAATCCTGCCTGCTGGGTTGCCACCAATAGTGATGTCAAAGAAAACTTTGGGTTTTGCCATGTCGATGAGTTTGATGTGAGATGGGTTTAAAGGTAAAACACAAATGAATCCCAGACAATGCCCCAGTCACACTCTCTTTTCTAGTCTTTATTCATATGGGGCTATGTACAGGAAGAGCAGAAGCTGCCAATAACCATTCACAGTCCAGGTTCTTTTCAAAGGCTCCAGAAAGGGCCAATAGAAAGAAGGTGGGAGGGGATCTGTGCGAGGGAGGACAAGCTGGCGAGAACACGCTGCAGGCGGAGTAATGAGTCGCCTGACAGGTTTCTGTGGTGCACATCAGCGCTGTGAATGAAGTCGTGTGCAGACGTGTTGAAGTCACCCACGCTAAGAATATTTGAAGGTTTCTGAGTGGGATATAGAAGTGAAGCAGTTCTTTTCTCTTATCCACAGAGTGAACTTTGACCCCTTGTCAGGAGTTACAGTGAGGAGTTTTCGGCTGGTGGTGCCTCAGACTGGAATCCTGATGCCCCTTTATGACTTTAAAAAGCAAAAAAAGACCAACAGCAAAATGTGTCTTGTGGTTCTTAATGCTGAAGCAACAGCATGCAGAAAAGCAGAAAGGATCCAATCTGTCCATGACTGGAGTGTCTGCATCTGATTGGCTGACATCTCTGGTTCAGTGATCAGGTGAACTAACGTAGACGAGGAGAACTCGCTGTTCATGCTGAAATCACAACAAACCCTTTCCTTGTATAGATTTGATACAGCTGACAACTCTTTTCAACTACACTAAGGTAAAATGATCTAAAACCTGATTTTGAACAGTACAAGACATCCTGCAATCCGGACACCTCATAATGAACTCTTGCTGTAAGGAGGGACTACAAAGTGCAAAGTAGAAACAAAGCAGAAACTCAAACATCCAGGAGCTTCAACTTTTATATGTGTTGCTGTTCTCTCAAAATAACTGAACCTGTACTCAAGTGGAATATTTTCTTTCCTCCTTGGACATCTGTTCATGTGAAAACACAGAGACAGACTTCGATCCCGTTTTAAAGCTGCTTCAAGGATTCAAAAACGCCCAGTGCTATTTTAAAGTATTGGCATATCACGTTACATAACTCCATTAGAGCTCTGAAAGCATAATCAGTCAATATTGAGGTGAACTAAAGCTGTTTTGGTGCCACTTGGTGGCTTAACACTGACATAGCACAAAACAGATTTGACTTTTTTCTGCCCTGTTTCTTCCTTCCCTGTTTTTTCCCTTTATCATTAAAATAAATTGTAAACCTTCTTCATTCAGGGAACCACCACCTTCTGTTTTTTTTGTGGATTTAACACTAAAAGTTGTGACAATAACAAAGCTTTGTTGGTGATAAATGATAAAAATCTTTAGCCAATCACTGACCTCTTGTGGTTAAATGTATCAACTACAGTAAGTTTAAGGAGCGCCTCATTGTTGAGGTGCTCAATGAGCCTGTATAGTGAGTAAATATGAAAAATTAAAGAAGGTTTTTTTGAAACTTGAATGAAAGGAAGAGCACAAAGTGAGCTGTCAAGTATTTTTATTTACACTCATCACCATCACTCACATCATTTATTTGGATTTTGTTAACAAAGTAGTTGAGTAAGGAAGAGACGGACAGGTACAAAATATAACAGGATAAATCTTACCATTGAAGACAAATATTTTAAGAGGGTTCTTCAGGTGTTTTCAACTACAACTATCAGATCGATCGACAGGTATGTGAAGGTGAAGGAAACACCTGACAGACACAGGCTGAGCTGGAGAGGCTTTGTCGCACTATTTCAGTTCCCCGCAGTCGGCAATGACAACCTTGGCTTTGGGAGTGCCGCTTTTTGTGCCCTGCTTATCCATCGCCTTGACAACATCAATGCCCTCCACCACGCTGCCAAACACCACATGCTTCCCGTTCAGCCTGCAGAGGAGAGCAGCTGATTAGTATGTGGGACGAACACCTGAAACATGGAAACTCCTGAATGCAGCTGTATTTGGGTCACACCAGAGCTCACCAGTCAGTGTTCGCTGTGCAGATGAAGAACTGGGACCCGTTGGTGTTTGGCCCAGCATTCGCCATGGAGAGTGTACCCAAGCCTGTGTGCTTCAGCTGGAAGTTCTCGTCAGCAAACTTCTCCCCGTAGATGGATTTTCCTCCAGTTCCGTTGTGGTTGGTAAAGTCTCCTCCCTGAAAGACAGGAGATTAAAACTTAAAGTTTGGGCTCAATTTTCTGAGGTTAAATATGAATCAGGGACACATGATAAAGTCCTTGCCTTCACTGTACCTGGCACATGAATTTAGGAATGAGGCGGTGAAAGGAGGAGCCTTTGTAGCCAAAACCTTTTTCTCCGGTGCAGAGAGCGCGGAAGTTCTCTGTCAAACAAAGACAACACAATACTTTAGCTAATTTCCCTTAGAGGTAAAGCTTATATTAAGGGATAGCTCAGGCTAACAGTCAACCTAAAACATGCTGCTAAAGGCTTACGCTGAGGTAAGATTACATGTTATAATTATGATTAAATCCTTATCTTGCAGGGTTTCTGGGAATTTCGGCCCTGGAAATCTTCCAATCTTCCCAAAATCTTAACAGAATCTCAGGCATGTTTAAAAACATATTTGGCCTCTTGTAGACTTTTACTGTTTTATTTTCTTGGTGCCCCTTGGTCTTTATTTGTTTCAGTTTTTTTTCTTGTGTTGTTTTTTTTTGTGATATTTGTGATTTTAAATTGTATTTCTGTGTATTTGTAGTTGTTTTGTGCTTCTTTGAGATGGGTTGCCTTCTACTAAAGTTTTATAACATCTTGATGTGTTATTTTCAATTTCTTAGGTTGATTTATGCCCTTCGAATAAACCTTGGGTGGAAGTCCTTTCCAGAGGTCCAGGAACTTTTTAAGCCAGAACAGCACTCAATGTCTGTCCTCTTCATGTTTTAGACAACAGGAGAGAGACAATCTGACATCTTGCCTCACTGACACTCTTCTTCATGTTTAATTATTAACACTGCCATGCTCTTTGCAAAATAAGACAACCCCAGGACCCCATGACTCATTAAGCCTCTTAAACCGGTCCCAAAGGTCTGTTTAGTTCTGGTAATCAATACTCCTCTTCTGAGAATGAATTTCTCGATTATAATTGGTTGGTCTCTCCTGAGACTTCTCTTAAGGATATAATGGAGAAATTCTGGTGTGAGTAAGACTGACTTTTCTTTTTATGAAGCTCTGTGTTAAATGACAGCTTCTTATTATGTAATACAAATTGTATTTTTACACCTAATGTTTCCTGCCTTGTGTGTAAATTTGATAAAACAAGAAGAAAAGACTAAAAGCAAGATAAGAAGACATTTTTTGTCCAACTTTAGCGATCTATTGGACACACAAAAGGCCTCACATTAATGCATTTACCTTGACTTCACAAGATATGACAACAAACATGATGTTTTACATACTGCTTTCAGAAAGAAAGCATATAGGCCATTTATTCTGGAGCAAGAATCAGGTCAAATGACTAACAATGGCTAAGTGGGACAGGGTCCTGCTCCATCAGTGATGCAGGTTTTATTCAGGGAGTTGAATTAAGTTGCAGAACAGAGAAGCCAACATGCAGCGCTCCTAAACATCACATATCTTTTTTTATAATAAGAGCTGGTCTACCATAGAAAACAGAACTTAATGGGGCTGGAAGTTGGACATGTTGTGTTCAGCATTGAATAAATAAAATATGCATCTCATTTTCTTTGGAGATACCAATTTATAAAAAGAATATGTTTTAAACATACCTTTTAACTTGAACTGAGCAGTGTAATTAAAAGATGGTGATTATTATAAAACAGAGCTGTTTTTTTTTCCTCTTTTCCATCATTGTGGAGCTAACTTGTGTGTCTTTTTGTGTAACGGAGAGCACTGACATTCAGGTTCTTTTGATGAATGATTTCACACCCTGCTGCACCCACAGCCTCGACCCACATTCAGAGTAACCTCTCAGCTGAGGATTAATGAGGAGGCAGAATTTTCCTAACAAAACATGAATATGATGTGGAGAAAGCAAAAGCTTTCTTACCTGCAGTCTTTGGCACCACATCAGCTCGCAACTGCAAATAAAATACAGTTAAGTCCACTTAAAACTTTAGAGGATGGACGGAAATACATGAAAACCTCAAACTCAACAACAGTAGCAACATACTTCAACAGCTGTCATGAAATAAAAGCACATATACATAACTACAATGTAACTAAAAGTTGTTGTGAAATAAATGTATTGGCATTATTGAGTGATGTTGAAATCTATTTTTAAAAGTAAGGCCTAGCAGCATACTCAAATGCCAATTTTGGTGCAGCATTAAGTTAAAAACCCATCTGAAATGATCTTAATCAGCCTAAATAGCATTATAAATAAATAAATCCCCCCATTTCAGATGCTGCAAACTATGATATCTGCTTCAAATTAGTAAATTGATCTTTTAACTTGCAGTTAATTCATGGATATTGTTTTCTGGTTGAGTTCAGAGGAAAGGAAACATCAGATAAAACGCATCTGAGCTGATTTACAGCCTCATTATAAATGACTGCAGCTCCATGTATCCTGCTGCTGCTGCTGCTGCTGCTGATGGGCGTTTCCATCTCAGCATGATCCCTCTGGAGGATTTCTCTATGATGTAATTGCTACTATCTGTTCTTATGTAATTAATCCTATTATATCAAGGTATAGAATTAAATAAATGCATGACAAAGGCGACCAAAATGGAGCCTGGGAGCTTCAGGAGCGAAGTAGACGCACTGTAACATGTCTATCAGAGCTGGAGTGTTATCCCGCACAGTAAGGTGTAAAAGGCGGGTTAGTGATAATTTAAATGCATTTAACTAATACTAAGAAACAAGAAATAAAGTGTATATATTCCGTTTTCTTACCTCCATAATAATCCTACCCGCGTTAGCGCCATCAATAGTGATATCAAAGAAAACTTTGGGGTTTCCCATGTTTCTGAGGATTTGTGTGAGCTTATTTTATCAGAAAAACGCTCCAGTGTCTCCCTGACAGCGCGCTGATTTACTCAGTCTATTTCAGTCCGTGTATATGTGACATTTTGTACCGGTGATGTCATGACTGCAGGGAACCAATCATAGACGAGGATGTCCTGAGTGGCTTCAGGGCGGGCCAATTGAAATGAAGATAGGCGGGGTTTGACTTGACAAGCGGACGGTTGCTGAGCTGGCTCCATGGCAACCCAGCGGGGCGGAGACAGGAGGTAACAGTCGTAAAATCAGCAGAGTAAACTTCTCTGATGGAGGTGGCCTTCACATACAAGAAATGAAGAACAAAGAGAGGTTGTGTAGATATAAAGTTTTTTTTGTTATTTTATTTTATTATTATTATTATTTTTTAATTGTGAATATGCGTGAAATAAAAGTGCTCTATATTTATTCGTTTTCAGGCTTCAGAAAAGTCTACCACAGCAGCTGATGGATGCATAGTTTAGAGAAGAGGGTATACTGTATTGAGCCTTTTGTTAGTCTTCATTCTGTCCCTCTTGTGGCTCCTAAGTATCTTTAGATTTACATCTCTAATAAAAATCCTTATTTTTCTCTCAGAAAACATAGTGTTTTGACCATAAAACACAGAGTTGGGGATTTCTGACATATAAGTATTGTATTGTGATACTAGCTAGCCTGGTGTCCTGGTAAAGTTGTTGCTGGAGCATCCAGGGGTTTCGACTATCTTTTGGAAGAGAGGACTAGGTTTGTGGCTGGTTTACAACCTTAACACAAGCTGTGCTCTGTCCATGCTGTTCAGCGATGATCCAGCGTTTGGCTCAAAGGGATCCATCAAAGTCTGTTTCCCCCCTGACAAATGAAGCAATCTCAAGTCTTGTTCCTTTTCGTGTCTAAAATAATTTCTCCACACATAAAAACATGTTTGTTCTAAAAAGCAGAGAAAAAGTCTTTGTCAAGTAAAGTGATTTTAATTTTGATTTTATGATTCAAGGCGGGACAAGGTAACTGTAGGTACAATGATGGTTATGATTAAAAAATAAATAAAAAATAATGTCAATTACAATGTGTTACAAAATATGTAGAATAGTTAACATATTTAAAAAAGACATTTCTTTTCTCTTGAGCAAATTTGCAGTTAAATAGTCCATATGTCCAAATATAACCTTACTGTGCTGCTCAGTCTGAATTTTTTAAACATTTTTGTTTCTTTTAGGCAAATGTTAAACGACATGTCCCAAAATTCTTTATAGAAAACACGGTCAGCTTCAAAAAGTGGTATTAAGAATAATTCCCTCTTTTCACCGTGTTCGTCTGTTTGCTGTTTGAAGATAGCTTCATAATCTAACATACAGAATGTTTACAGCGCCAACAATGATCCATTATCCAACTAATAACATTAAAATTACCATGGTTAACGAGTCATTTGATACACACACGTTCTCTAATGAAAACAGCTGATTATACAGTACATAAACCCGCGTCATGATGGGTTATACATGTTAAACAATCAGAAAAACAAACTTTCAAATGGCAGAAAAAGCCACCACACAGATCTGTACTCATTTACAGTTTGCTGGAAAATCCCCCAAAGGAAAGGAGGAGGAGGAGAATCACAGAGAGGGAGATTAGATAGTTCACAGTGCTGAAGGATGTCAGAGTTACAATGTAATAAAATCTACAGGCTGGGCTTTTATTTTAAAAGGTCACATTTGAATCCTTACTTTATCAGAATAAAAAATGAACCTTAGAGATATTTTTCATTCTCTTATTGTCCAAAATGTCCATGAAGAATCAAACAGACATTCGATACCTCGTGGCTAAAGAGCAGAGTGTGGCTGTTTTGTGCCCACCATGGACAATAAGAGAATTAAAGAACTCTTAAACTTTGACAAAGTGGTTTCCAAACTTGGAGGCTACATCAAGGTAAGAGGATGTTTTAATAACAGCAGGTAGAAGTTTTACTCACAGTAAATGTTGACAGAAGAAGAATAAACCAACGGGCCTCTTCCAACCCCTTAGCTTCAACCTCAGACACATCGAGGCCAAAGGCCGCTGCTCCATTACAAACCATCGTGACAGCTCAAGGCTGATGCTTTATGTATGGCTGTATTGGTCAGACTGGACATGAACCACAAGTTATTCTCAGCCTGTCAGATGATCCAGAGCTTGCACATGCAATAGAGGGAAATCCAAAAGGTTAAACATTTTTGTTAAGTAAATTCATGACTCTGAAAAGTGAACACAGTGTCCATGATGTAAAGTTTTGGTGCAGTAAATTGTAGCAGTCATGTTTATATGCAAAATGTTTTACCCACAATGCCTTTTGTGCTTTTTGACTGACAGAGCATGTCCCTGAACAAAGGTGTTTGGGCGCTCTGTTCTTTTTGATTTGAAGTACAGTAAAGTATTTCCACAGGAAGGCCACAGGAAGTGAAATCCTAAGGACACAAAGGTCCTCTTGGTTTGACACCTTGGGAAGTTTTATAAATATATAAATAAGGCAGTGATAATAACCACAAAAACCTATAAATAAAGATATTCTTTTGTACAGAAAGGAAAGTGAAATCAATGGACACGTGAAGCTTCTCCGTGCTTTAGGATAGTCTTTGTTAGGTTAAAAACTTGGTTGACTACAGACACATTTAAGCTGCTGAATTGAGAATCTGAACCATCCTGATGATGCTGTTCTTCAAAAAATGAACCTTTTAAGATTAATCAGTCCTAGTCAGAGTTTGAAATTGTGCTTAAGAGTCTGACTTTGATCCAAGAATGCAGACTTTTTATCTGGATATTCTGAAATTAAAGTCAGAATTCTTGATTTTTTTTCTTCTGAGAAATCTAAAATGAAATTAAAGATTTTTTTTCAGAGAATTGTAAAATTAAATTGGAATTTCACTTCTCTCTGGGAATTGTGTAATTCTGACTTTTTTTCTGTATATTCTGAGATTACAGACAAAATTTTGGACTATTATCTCAGAATTTCCATTAAGGAATCTGATTTTTTTACTTCAGCTGGCCTAACCTCCAAAACGTCATTTTTTTGCGGCCCTGATGATTTTATGCAGAGTCCAAACTACCCTTCGTGTAAATATATAAAACTGTCACTTTCCATGTTAATATATCCTAAAGAATCACATCTCTGCTTTATACTAACAAGCCCTAACATTTGGAGAGGTTGTGGATCAGTGGTTGAGGGTTTGATCCCAGCACCTGCAGTCACATTCCCAAATTTGTTCCATTGTTGTTCTTCCATGTGTCAATGTGAATGAATGAGATTAGCTAACACTGAGAGTCTGTTACTGCAGCAGTCTCTGCAGTCAGTGTATGAATAAGACTAGCAGTGTAAAGAGCTTTGAGAAGATGAAGATTAAATAATGTTTTTTAGGGAGATGTTTGAACAGACGTAGAGATGACAGTAGAAGTTTAGGAACCACTGTGTCACTTATTCTGTTCTTTCTTCATGAAGCCAGCCTCTGTTATCTCCTCTTTAACAAACTAAAAGTAGAAATGAAGTCCTGTGTTCGGATCCTTCAGCCTGTGCTTTGTGCTATAGTCAAAGATGCTGGTCTGCAGAGTCAGTGCTGCATTCAGGTCAGTTCTTCATCATAGTCAGAGTTCACGTTTCTCCTGCTCCTCTAATCTGCACTGAAACCATGTCCAGGTACAGCAGGGGGACAGAGATACACACTCAGGAATTATGCACCCTCCCTCACACACACGTTCATTCACTCACACACACTCAGACGTACTGCCTTCGAGTGATGGGGGCGGGGCTACAGCAGATGGAGTCAGACGTGAAGATGACCGGAGCGGCGAATGAAGGTGGTCAGTTGTTCTCGAACAGAGAGAGAAGGTCGTCGCTGCTGTTGTTGGGGAGGTCAGGCGGGCCGAGGTACGACAGCAGCTCGTCAGGGTTGGTCAGCTCAGGGAGGAGCTGGACAGACGGAGAGAAAGATAGTCTTAAAAAAGTTGATCTAAATCAATGGTTTATTCTTGACATTTATCACCGTAAAGTGAGAGAAGGAGAGCAGAGGATCTGCTTTTATCAAACCTGTCAGAGAGTTAGTGAGGGAGGGACCAAAACTACAGGAGCCTGCAGGGTCTAAGTCAGATGGTGATTTCATTTCCACAGCTCCATGCTCTGCGTTGGTTCTTCCAAAAACTTTGGCATGTTTAAGGATTGGGCTTTCAGTACTCAAGGTTTCTGAAACTTCTAGAAGTTTTAGGCAACAAGTGCCGAAGAGGATCAAGGCCTCTGGACAGAGTTATTCTGGGTTTACACTTTTTTTGCAAGTTTCTGACTTTTATTTTGAAATTTCTTAAAAGACTATTATGATTATTGGGTTTAATCCTTGCCAATTTTACAGCAACTATAATTTTTTACTTGTTTTTTTTTTTTAAATATTCTGATTCTTACTGATTTTATTGATAAAGTTTGTATTTATTTATTATTTATCTGTGCTTTCTATTACTACTCTGATATTCTTTATTTATTGTGTTAAAGGGAAACTGTAACGACTGAGTTTCCTCAGGGATAAATACAGTATTTATGATTCTGATTGTTGTGCTCTGACACATCTTTGTAACAATATTTCATCTTACATGGAGTTCATGTTTTATTGTCAGGTGCATGAATGACAACAGAAATACTTTCTGCACTTTTTACAGACTCAGAGCTGCAGGAAGTTTTTGGTCTCATAACAAAATATGATCGTTATGTTTCCACTCACATCTAGTGCGTGATCAGCTCCCTCTCCTCCAGCAGCTCCTGTGCCTCCCAGACCAAAGGAACCTTCATTCTGCAGCCGGGGATTCTGGGAGTTTGAGTTCCGTTGCTGCAACGGGCTGCCAGTGTCAGTAAGATTCTGGTTCCCGTGGACCCCTGTTGAGTGCTGCTGGAGGATGTTATGGGAGTGTTCGATTCTTCCAGGGTGAGATGTCTGATGGAGACAGAAAAGAAAACATTTATTAAACTGAAATCAACATTTCATTCACAGAGGGTTTACACTCAGCCTGAGGACAAAATGACGTGTTTCTAAAGAGGTTGAACACCAGGAGTGTGTGGCACTTTCTGCAAAAACCTCCAGCAGACAGCGAGCAGCTGCTGCAGACAGAATGTGCGTAGTTAAACTCCAGTATTCAGAGTCAGCGCTGTCTGCTTCAGGTTCAGTCAAAGGCCCTTATCTCAGCTCACAGGACATAAGGAAGAGACAGTCAGGAGTCTCTTCATATTCAATGTGCCTCTAAACCTGCCCTAACATGACCTAGAGGAGCTGCAGCTGAGAAACATGCACAAAGAAACACAGATAAAAGCATCATGTCGATTTTTAAAGTCAAAGTTGAATATTTCCTCTAAGAGAAAGTGGAGTCAGAGAGGAGTGAGGCTTGGCAAACACAAAGTTTTCAGAGCTGAACAGTGTGTTCCTGTGGCTGAGTCATTTTCTGGCACCTGACTGAGCTAACCATCACATCTCACTCTGAACAAGATTCTATTTGCAGTTGAAGCTGACCAGAGTCGACAATTGATCTGATTTAAGAGGCTCAGAGAGTTTCTTGCTCCGTCGGGAGACCTGCAGCCTGCTTGACTATCTGTCCTGAAACAGAGCGGACAGGGAGGTGTTCTCATGAACATGGGAGCTGATAGCTCTGCAGGACAAACCCTGACACCACAGCACAGGCTGATGCATGAATAATACATGACAACAAATTAACATGCCAGGTATGGTAAACACAAATACAGGTATCTGCAAAGATTTCAGCAAAATGACACCAGAAGTTTTAGAATCATGAGCTTTCAGACAAGCTCTTAGTCCGACAAATCGCACAAACAGAAAAGGCTAAGCCGTAAAAAAAGAAGTTAAGTTCAGGGACTAAATTAGCAGATGAGACTCCCACCTATTCCTCAAAGAGGCATAATTCTAAGCCTTAAAGAGGGGGCACTGTGCTTTTTTTCTTGGTCTTTATTCTGTCCTTTTAGGACCCCTACTGTGTAGTATGTGGTGTTTAAGAAAACCTCAATTTTCTGTCTAAAGACTTCCTTTCAGCTGCTGTCGCCCTGAGGCACCCCTGCTCCACTATCACTCTTCTCTCTGATTTGCCAGCCCCCTGGAGGCCAATCCAGGGTGGAGCTATGGACAAGCCTTGGTGTTTGAGGCCCACCCCTTCAATGTGAAGACCCTGTGCAGATCTCGCTATTCTTCACAAAAGAGTGTTTTGATCAGTTTACAGACAGAATCAGGGATTTCTACAACATGAATATGTAGAGGTTTGAAATTCCGCACACTTTAAGTCTGAACATTCAAGATTATTACTTCAATTCCATGTTTAACATACAGGAAGTAGAAAACCCTCTCTTGAAACTCTGATATACTGATGGTGTTTGTGCACAACAGGAGAGATCTAAATCTAACTGGAGTTATTCTTCAGGTTTATGAACAGTGATTACATCTCAGGGAGTTTTTTGTGCATCGCATTCAGGTGCTGTGAGCCACAGTTTGATTACATAACAGATCCTTTTCTCTCTCTGTTATTAAATGTGAAGTCTATTAATATCCCTGCTGTCAATGAGGCTTAAACAACCAACGGGGAAGTGATAGGAGTGAACAGGACAGAAGAGACAGAGATGCTCCTCTTCAGGGGCTGCAGGCTACACAACCCACAGGACAGGACAGGACCTGTGTGTTTATTCAAGAATGGATTACACTGATGAGGGGGCACAGGGTCTAACCTGCTCAGACTGATAGGGGAGCGGAGGAGGAGGTGGTCCAGACGACGTGTACTCTCCCAGAGTTGGGGTGCCGGGAGTGTTGGGGAAGTCTGTGAATCCTGTTTGGCTGGAGAATCCCTGACTCCCTACAAGACAAAATTCAGAAATAAAACAGGTCAGTGAAGAGTCTCAGGATATGGAACAGAGGCAGAGCATCATGGGAGAAAAAGTGCTCCCAGCTGTGGAGGAGAGGAGGACACGCGAAGCAGAGCAGCGGGTTAAAATATCCTTCTGGGTCACTTCACATCAGGGAGAAAGGACCGAGTGACCGATGTGCAGAGAGCCTCTGTATATACATTATGTCTATACATAGATCACACAGCTGAAGATATTAACTACAGAATAACAAAGACCTTTTATGCCTTAAGGTGCTTTTCCACTGCAGGAACTAGGGTCTAAATTTAGTTCTGTGGTAACTGATCAACCCCTACTTTGAGAGGCAGGGCCTGCAAGCTGAAGGTTTCTGATTGGTGGAACACTTACAGTGTTTTTATTTCCCCTTCCTTCCGTCCACAACAAGATGACCCCCAGCTGTGACTGACTTGTGTTACAGTGTAAAGAGTGGCCCTATAAACTGGACACCTTCAGCTGAACATGTCAGCAAATATTCAGTTTACAATGAAACACAGTGGAAAACCTTGGGAATGCAGCCAAGTTTAGTTTTTGATTCAAATGTCAGAATGCCGTCATCAGAACTTAATGATGATCCAAAGACACAGGCTGATTCTCCTTCATGGTAACAGGCTAACTCTAGTGTCACATGTTGAGACATCAGCCCGTCTGTCTCCTTCTATGGTGTCATTTTTGTTGAATTCTTGCTGCCCTCTACTGGTCTGGTTGTGTAGTGCGATGGCTTTTATTTCCTCTCCTTATTTCACTGGACTGACTTTTCATTACCATCACTAGATTTCAAGCCTTGGTCAAAACGTAGACAAACAATGAACCATGTAGTTCCTGGTAAAAAGAGCACCCTTGAACCAAAACCTGAACCCCAAACCAAAATGTTTTGTTTGTGTTGAAAGATAAACCATATGTTAAATTATTTCACTCTGATCAAGTTTTATTTGATATTTGTACGGTATGTGGCTTTTCTCATCCACCACAGAGTAAATATTGAATTATGGCTTAATTTTGTAGAACTGGTGCTGGAGGTCACAACAGTGTAAGAGGGTATTTCTCAAAAAAAGGAAAAAGAAAAACCGACCCAGGTGAGAAAGGAAACCTAAGGTTAAGGTCAAATATTTAGAGATAAAAATTGAAAGTTTTCCTTTTTTTCCCACAAATATTTCTGTTCAAGTCTCCTCATCCATGAAAGTCAAAAAAGATAAAAATAAAAATCTGAAGAAGAACTGAGATGAGAAAAAGGTCCCTGCATGAGACCAGATTTATATGACAAGTTGGAGGTGTTTGTAGGGGTTTATTCCATCCTGGTCTACCTGGTCTGTTGTAGTCTGGTGTGTTCCTGCCTCCTGGGGTCAGACTCTGGTAGGGAGACGACGCCGGGCCCAGAGCAGCGATCATCTCCATCACGTTGGGTAGAACCATGTGACTCGGGCTGACCGTCCTGCAGCGCTTCAGCACCGGACCATCGGGCTCCTCCTTTATGTGCAGATCTGGTTTGACCGGTACCGGTCTCCAGCCACACACCGGGTCTATGGTGATCTCCTCGTAGTCCGAACTGAAGAGGAAACACAAAGATGAGTCTCTGGATGTCAGGTTGGAAACAAACGTCATCAAATTCTGGTCTTAGACTCACTTCTGGATGTAGACGAGGATCCCGAGCATGTACTGGTCCACCTCCAGCCCTTCCAGCAGAGCGGTTTTACTGTGAGAGGAACAGAATCAGGTTAAACTTCATGCATCTGATCCTATAAGGCAAGCTTTCTGCTGGACTTACTTGCACACAGGACACCTCCAGGTCCCTCTTTCACAGTTCAGCTGCAGGTACGATTCCAGGTCAAAACACTGTAAACCAAAGACATCAGACTGGCTTGATCTAGAATACTTGTAGACCTTGGACCTGCAGCTTTACTCACGCAAAGGACAGTACCTGTATGTGTCTGCAGTCATGTCCTCGAGCTGGCAGCTGAATTCGTCTGAAGGTTATTGGACATTTTAGAGAAACTTTGATCGCCGTCTGCTCCACGCCGTCCTCTCCGTTTAAACCAGGGGTCCCAGGGATCGTGCCGCTGCTGAAATTTCTTTTTACTGAGGAAACAAAGACAAAGGATGATGACTCTGCAGCAGCCTGAAGGATCTATTTGTAGTTCAACACACTTTGACACCCGTCAGATCTAAAGCTAGGTCTTAGATAAACTGTTAGGAATTAATTGTTGGGTTAAACTCACTCTTGGTGATGCAGTGCTCGGCTGGCAAGAGTCGCTTCTTCATCAGACCCTGCAGCACCGACCTGACAGACGGTCGGTGGACCAGCTGTAACACAAACAGGTGGGACTACGGAGAGAGAGGAGGGACAACATGTGAGTCCGAGGTGGGATTAGATGTGTTTTATGCGAGAGATATCTATTAGTGTTGGACCAGGAGAAGGAGACTCACGCAGCAGCAGGCGGTGACGGTGATCTGCACGGTGTTACGTCCTGGTTGGCACACCTGCTTCAGGTAGAGCGGCTTGTGGGAGGTTTTGTTGTCTCCTCTTTCAATGCACAGAGGAGTCGCGTTCACACTGACCTGATTCAGAGGAAAGAGGACAGAAATAAATGAAAAGTTCTTCCATTCAGGTCTTTAAAGGAAGATACAAGAAAGGATTTGCCTCTGAGCTCAAGTATTAAAACGAGAAATGCTAAAGAAAATATTACTGCAAGTTTTAACCCCAATTCACACTACTTCTAAAGATACTTCTTTATCTGATCTGTATAACATTAAACTACTTATGTGATCTTATTGCTGTTTTTACATAGTTAATCTGCCCTCAGTGAAAAAACAGATCAAACACTTTCTGTGTGCATGGTTTTATATCAAATTAAACAAATATTTTAGTTTATACTTTTCCAATAATGAATGAAATATGCTGCTATAAAATGCTTTTGATCCTAGAAAGGATATTGCTTTGTCTTTGACAAAATTACTAAGTGTTTTACCAGAAACTATTTCTGGTCTCAGACAGAAGTTATTATCTGTCCAAGTTTATCTTCTTTTTGTTTCATTTTTCTCTTCATAACTCAGAGAAACTTACTTGCACTGAAGCGGGCCAGTTCGTGTTCATCTGCCTGTCTTCATGGTGGTAACACTTTAGCTGTAGTTCCAGGTCCGGCCTGCGGGGGGAGACACAGCACATGCTGAATAAGAGACTGGGTGGGGTTATTAAACATTCCTCATGTGTTTTTCTTCTGGTGGTGTTTTTCTTTGTACAGAAATCTTTCAGGAAGAAAAACAAAGAGAGGTGCAGCGCTCTGAATCACTCTGGAGCTTCATGTTTTTAAAACTGATGTGATTATGAGACGTGTACGTCCTGCAGACGCAGTAAACATCTCCTCTGTTCATCTTTACTTTGGAGAAAAGTGGATAAAGAGAAAATATTTACCTGTGTGTGAAAGATGAATTCAGCACAAAGATCTTAGAGAAGTGAGTTATTGTTAAAAAACATCACTTGATGCTGTCAATATTCAAAGAGACGTCCTGTTTTAAAGATTAGATGAAGAGGAATGTGTCTCTGGGTCAAATAATGTTCACTGGTTTCTAGTTTTATCTACCTCTGTAGTCATGTAATATTTTTCAGCTATCCTGCTTAAAAACAAACTATCAGGAAACCTAATAGTGGTTTACGTTTTTTTAAAGCTTTTGATTAGAAGTCAAATGAACATTTGATGCAAAGAAAAACCTTTAAAACCATTTCAATATGTATTTAAGGCCTTTTTAAAAGATCCCAAAGAGGATTCCCCAACCAAGAAGACCTTTTTATTAATTACATTGTCAACACTGATAACAGACAGGCGAAGCAGCAGTCTTTGATCAGCTCGTGAAAAGATGTTAAAGCCAAAGGATTAAGTACTTTAAATCAAAAGTCTGTTAACTCATGAGTGATGACATGTTCTTAAGATATTGATATCAGAGCAGCTGCTGACAGCAAGCAAAAACAAATACTTAAAGGGCCTGGAGCAACAAAGGAGAAACTATGACAAAAAATGAAAAATGTATTGAAAGACTTTATTATGATTTCTTCATGTTTTTCTCCTACATCACATTGTACTAATGAGTGTCTGTGACGTTTTTCCTCCTTCATTATTTACTTTCACAACAGACTCACACGAGATCTGCCTCCACTCCATCACTGTTTCATCTCCATCCTCCCACAGACTGTATCAAACATGATGTCACCTGTTTTTTTCTGGAGCATAGATTTTAGGTCAGTTGTCTGAATGAGTGTCTATGTGGTTTCTGCTGTTTCTGCAGTCAGCCTCTAGAGGACACTTAAAGAACTGCAGTTTCTGGCTTTATTTCTCACAGCCTGAGGTTGTTGCTTTACTTTGTGTGCAGCAAAAGTCAGACAGCTAGGGTCATGTGACCGAGTAGTGCCTGCGTTCCCCATTCCAATGATGATCCTTTCCCTCATTAAGTCGTTATGTAGTTGTAGTTAAGTTAAGTACAATAAAGCAGAGACGGGTATTCTATTTTGAAAGTCAACTGGATTTTTGAGTGTTATTTCAGTGTCTGAGCTCCTGTAACGTTGAATCGGGTCTGAGATAAATTGATGCATGGATGAAACATTGACTAGAACTGAAACCTTTCAGACCCAGTGCCATGATGGATCAGGTATGGATCTGGTGTATTTTGGCCTGTTTTGACCAGTTGGATTTTTTTAAATGTTGTCAACGAAAAGAAGAAGGAAGTGATGAACTCCGTCTGCAAACCTCTATTTACCTTTGCATGAGTGTTTTGTAGACGGAGTCTCTCAGCTGGTAGGCATGGTTACTGACAGCCAGGTTGTGCTCCAATCTGAACGGCTCCAACACCACGCCGTCTCTTACCGGGAACGTCAGGCGCAGGTCGTCACTTGGGTTACCTGGAGGGTGAAATTTAAGAGTGATTTTTGGGATGCTTCAACCATGCTGTTTGACCATCACTGCTGGTTGGATAATTCTGTAGTTCTCTTTCTCACCTGTAGGGGGCTGCTGAGAGATGATGTTGGGTTTGGTGTCAGGTGGGAGGTAAGGGGGTTTTGTGTCCTGACCCGGTGACAGGTACGGAGGTATGGAGGTCCCAGGTGTCATCGGAGGCGTGGGGTTCCCTCCCATCGGTGAACTTGGGTACCCTGGCATGACTCCCCCCCGACCTGGCTGTGAGGACGAGGAGGAGGGAAAGTATCTCATTAGATGTCTTAGGAGAATAAGCCTGTCACCGTTCTGTTTGTTGTTGGGTTTGTCTCTTAATTGGACTCGTTAAGTGATTTTAAAAAGAGTTGAGTGCATCCATGACTTACCCCGCTGACCGCAGCCTGAGTGAAGGCATTGTATCCTCCTGCAGGCGGCAGACCGCCCTGACCGTTAAACGGCTCTGACTGCAGCACACACACACACACACACACACACACACACAAACACACACACACACACACAAACACACAGAAGACACACAAGTGTGAGCCACTGATCCGTTTCTCCAGACCCCACACAGTTCAGCAAATGACATCTGTTTACAAAACAGCACAGTCTTGGGTTGGATGAATGGAGTTTGCCATTTTTGGCGAACGCTGTTTCATTAATGATCAACCTGCTCTTTTTTCCGATAAGTGACTGTTTGCTAACAGATGTCTGCTGCTGTTGTCTAAACTGACAGCTTGAAGTGTTTTCATCAGTCTTAATGAAACACTCTCAGGTGAACCATCACCAAGGATCAGAAGAGCAGCCATTCATTCAATAAATTAGGGCTGTCAAGCTTTTAATCATAATTAATCACATTTTAACACTTTAATTAACATCCTATTATTCTGCATTGCAGTTAAAGCTTAAGTTCATATTAACAACAGAAACAGTTCCTACCAGTGTCTTTATTTAGGGATCAAATTAATATCATAAAATATGCTATATGATCTAAACTTTTTATTGTAACAAATGTTGCACCAAAGAAGGGGTATTCTGCTTTTCAATATCCTAAACATGGATAAAAAGCATCATTGCTAGATGTGTAGACTAAACCTATGCAGATTTTCAGTCCTCTATATGTTCATATGTTGTAGAAAATCCCTGAATCTGTACACTGATAAACACACTCTGTTCCAAAACAATAGCACCCGATCTTCACTGGACTTTCTGAAATGATGAGGTCATCACCTAACCAGTGAGAAGAAAATCTGGATTTTTGAGGATACTATGAGGGACAGAATAGAGACTAAAACACACTATTCCCTTATAAACTGATTAACTGGTCATGGACTGTATCGATCAGATGATTCCCTCATGTGAGTAGTTTCTCAACATGTTATTTTCTTTTGATTTGTTGGCTTCTTTTTCAAAATTTGACAACTAGTTAAACAAAATATTGAAATGTTCCAAATATAGTTGACAGATTAAACAAAGTGCCAATATATGCAGTTTCATTGTTTAAATTTAATTAACTTAGTGGTCTGGTTGTATTTAGGAGATATTTAGCAAGACAGAAAAGCTGTTGAATTGCTTTGACTCTCACACTTTCAAGAAGAATCAAATATGTATGACTCTGGTTTAATTCTTAAATAAATACTCTCAACAACACAATTCCTAAAAAACTTAATAAGAGCTTTAACTAAAGACTTTTGTATATCTTCTTGATTAAAAATAAATTAAGTCTGTTTTGTTGTTTTGAAAATACAGATGTTGTTCCCTGCATCAGTGAGGCTCTTAATTTGAAAAGGAACAGGAAGTGATTAACTACCTTGTAGTACTGTGGAGGGTTGGGTTGTCCGGCTCCAGGTGGGAGCTGTGCCTGGTTGTGTGATGCAGAGCTGTACTGTCCCATTAACGGCATCCTGCTGGAGGGGTACGAGGGGGAGGGTGCACACCGCTGCTGAGGACCCGCAGGGTACTGAAGGGGCTGGTTTGGGTACCCAGACATCCCACCAGAACCGTACTGCTGCACGGGGAAGCCCTGGGAGATGATTAAATATTCTAATCTTCTTGTAAACCTTTTATAAATTAATTTCACTTTACTTTTAGTGGTTTACTTTGAGAAATACAACAAATATTCACAAGCGCTCTGCGTACCTCTGAATGAAAAGGCCGTTTGAGTCCCTGCTGAGCCCCAGGGTACCCTCCATGCTGGGGCATCTTCTGATGGGAGGGATACATGCCCCCACCGGAAGGTGGAGGCCCAGGCCTCGAGGAGACCATCCCTGGGGGGCCACGAGGCCCCGAGTGAGACAGGAACTGGGTGCTGTAAGAGGATGCTCCACCCATCTGGAAGAGAAAGGAACGAATGACAGCAGGGTTATAAACAGAGCTCAGAGTGTGAACAGACAGAGAGGGTGGAAAGTTATAAAAACAGATTAAAATAGGAACATATAAAAAACTTGTTGGCAAGCATGTGGTACGTCCTGCTTTTGTTTTGTTCATACAACCTGAAAACACTAATCTATCAAAATCCAAACTGTGTTTGCTGTGTCTCATTCTGTAAATACTCGATCCACACAGTAAATACTCAGGCAGAGCCAGCGGTGTCAGATTATGTGATGTCTGCTGCTAATAGGAGGCATGTGTCATGAATCAGTGTAAACAGCAGTAAACCAGCTTCTGCTCTCTAACATCGCTGCAAAATAGAGTTCATTTAGGCAGCTGTTTTAGATTTAGTCTCAGTTTTAGTCACATTTTTTTCTTGTGTAATATCTTAGTATAATAAGTGATCCTGGACTCTCCTCTCAGTGTAAAGCTCCTGTGTTCGCCCTACTGATCCATAGAGTATGTAAAAGTCATCACACACAGATAGAATTGGAGTTGAAGAGGAATGCTCCTTATTCCAAGTCAAATAAAAAGAAAACTCTCCGTCGTCACTATGGCTCTGTTTTTAATCCCAAAGTGCTTATGAACACACAAAACAAGAACTGTGTTTCACTTTTACAACAGTCTCTAAATGCACTCTGAGGTGCTTCTCCTTCTCTGATGAAGAAAAGTTGATTCCAACTTCTAACTGTCTACCTTAATGTGTCTAATGTCCCACCAAACAGATAAATGGTGCTAATGAGACAGAGCTAATGACGCTAACAGCTGCAAAAAACCTCAAATGTAAAATACAGAACAAACGTCAGCCCAGTAACTGGTTTTGTCACTACCGCACACTGACGTTAATATCATCAATGAACATGAGAATGACAAGAGACAGAACTAACAATGCTAACCCTGCTAACTCTGCTAACTCAGTAAGCATTCAACAGGAAGGCATTGTTTGATTTTTTATAGGTTAGAGACACAGTGTTGAAAATGTCATTGGACATTTTCATCTTCTCATAAAAGTTTGTCAAAATTTTTATCATAAGTGAAGAATTTCAGCTTGTCTTGGTCTTGGGAAAATGGGTCTTTGACAAACGTTTATCATCAATAAACCCACCCCTAGGGCTGGATGGCTTCAAAGAGAAGATCAATTACCCCAGAGCTAAATCCAGTCCCTAGCTCTTGAAGACAATTCATGCAGCAACAAAGTACCAATCTGAGCCCCTCTGTGACAAAAGCAAGAAGTTCTCGTTTACACATTTTGAGCTTTTAAGGAATTTTGTCTGATTTGGCTCATTTCATCCCTAGGATTTGTTTGCAGCTGTTCACCAGTTTTGCAAAAGTTGGCTAAATCAGTCATCTGGATCAGAGCCAAACATTTTTACCTGCCAGCTTCTTTAACTGCAACACTTTTAATAATAGGGCAGAGGTTAAAAATACCAAAATATCCCTTTAAGCAAAGTTCAGCTGTGATATTTTACAGCTGACTGCTTATTTCCCTGTTCTTCTGATGATTCAACCTGAAAGCTTTCATGTTCATCAGAGCCAAAGAAAAGCTCCAGCAGTGAGTCATGTCACATTGTGTGAGGATGAATTGGACTCCAGCCCCCAGATAATGAAGAACTTTAAAAAACAACAATAATTTATTCCTCCCAGCACTGAGGAGGTTTCAGATTTGATTTAGACATCTTCTATTAACTAAGGATTTTTTAAAAAGTCTGTTCAATGTGTATTTTGATGTAAAAGTGTGACCTATGTCCCATCTGTTAGCAGGCAGGAGGAAGCTTTAGGAGCTGTACCACAGCCAGTCAGCAGGGGGAGCTCTAAGTGTTTGGTTTAACTTTTGGGAAGCTGTGATATCATCCATCTTTTAAAACAGTGTGTCAGGAACATCTACCTGTCCATAGCTCAGCTCCTGGTTTTGCTTCTCCTGGATTGCTGCAACAGTTGCCGTTGCAGCAGCAGTTGCTGTGGCAGCAGCGGCAGCAACAGCAGCAGCGGCGGCCTGGGAGAAGTCTGAGGGAGGACGGACGCCAAGACCGGCACCTCCACTGTTTCCAGAGTAACTGCAGGGGAAGACACAGAGATGAGTGGGAGGAGAACTCTGTGTGTGTGTGTGTGTGTGTGTGTGTGTGTGTGTGTGTGTGTGTGTGTGTGTGTGTGTGTGTGTGTGTGTGTGTGTGTGTGTGTGTGTGTGTGTAGCTTCATCATTAGCAGTGAGTCACAGCAGTGGGTGATAACAGCCAGGCTGACATATGTTCAACTGAATCCAGCAGAAATAGCTCCAAGGAACAGCAGCATAAAACAAACAGCTCTGATCGATTAATAAAGTGGATTAATTTTATAAATTAAATTCTTAAATTTTGAAAAGAAACCATTTGTAAGCTCTCGTTTTTTCATGGCTCTTTATGTATTTGGCTGTTGATTGATGTCATTTTGAAAAGACAACATTTGTAAGCAACAAAATAGAGTTTATATATATATATATATATATATATATATATATATATATATATATATATATATATACACATATATATATATATATATATTTATCATCGAAAATAAATTCATATCATTTCTTTTGATTTCCTTAATTTTGTTTATTTTTTTTTTATTTTTGTAATATCGTAATCTAAAATTTGAAATTTTGTAATATTGCTTACAACTAAAGCAGGGCATTCAGAAACAGAGCTGAGCTCTCAATCATTTGGTGGTTTTTTGTTTTGATTCTCCCTGAGCTCAGGTGGGTTTAATGTTAGGGTTAATTTTAAGAGGGAGCATTAAAGCGTACCTTCCTCCGTATGCTGAGGCGGGGTTATAAGCAGCATTGTGACGCCCGTACATCACTGGTTGTCCGTATCCTTTAGAGACAGCGTCTCCATATGACTGCTGTCCCATGAACTGAGAGCCCATACCTGGACCCATCCCAGGGCTGCCGCCGGGCATCATGTGACCACCAGAGCTCTCACCTGGACCCATGGGTGCACCGAACACCTGCGTGGGAAACAAAGATCGAGATTACCACAGCGGCTAAGATCTCCGCTGACATAACATTAAGATGTGATTTACTTTCCTATAAGTTTTGGTGTGACATCAACAAAACTCTGAAACTCTTAATTAAACCCACTCACACAAAGTTTCACCATAAACTGCAAGCGCCAAGGTACTGGATTGTTTTGGTGACAGTCTATAATACTTTCCCCCCTGATTTCCTGGTGTTTTTGGTGTTTGTCTGATTGTTTTTATCTCTCTCTAAGTTTAGTGTAGCTGCAGGCTCAATGTGCATTGTCACGTGTGAAGTGGATTGGATGAGCAGTCAATGAGAACACTGAAAACATCCACACAGAGCCAAACAACCTGACCTGAATAGGCCCAGCAGGTGGCAGGAAGGCCTTTAGTGACCCCTCAGTTAAAAAAAAAAAACGAATCATCTCACCTGATTTTACCTGTTGTCTTTATCTATGCAGTGTGTATTTTTTATCTTTAAGGTAAGCTACAGTAACACAAGCTACAGTAAAACATCACTTCCTTTGACATCCTTTGAAAGGGTTCTTATGAAAATTAAATCAGAAACTTTTTTAGACTACTCAAACCTAACAACAGAAAAATTAACACTTTTTAGTCTTCAACGTTACTTAGATCGGGTTGAACACAAAAATACAGTAAATAGAAGAACACAAGCAGAGCACAAAGCACTGGTGTGTATTCTGCTTTCCCATATATCAGTAATAATGCTGGATGTTCAGACCAAATGTGTTTAGATTTTCAAACTTCTACATATTCATGTGTTGTAGAAATCCCTGAATCTGTCTATAAACTGATCAAAATGCTCCACTCAAAAAAGATCACCAGATATTTACGGGATCATATAAGGATATCTGAGTCATGCCAAGTTGGAGGGGTGGGCCTCAAACACCAAGGTATGCCCATATCACCACCTCCAACAGGCCTCCAGAGGGCTAACCGATCATCTTGAAGGGGGTTTGTGGAGCATGGACTCTTAAAGAGACAGCAGCCAAAACAAAAGGTTTCATATAGAAGCTGACAAAAGGGTTTTCTAAAACACCAGTGAGAGAAAAAAGGGATGTTTTTTAGCTGTAAATAATTTGAAGATACTACAGGGGCACCAGAGGGACAAAATAAAGACTTAAAAATCACCTAAAATCCTTTCTTTAACCAATTAACTGGTAATAAAAAAGTAGTTCAGATGGTGCGCAAACTCAAAATAAATCAATTTAGATTTTTTGGCTCCTTTATAAAAATGTGAAAAACTGTCTTTGCCAAACCTCCTCTTGAATGCATTACCTATATTTGCAGAGCAGATGTTAGTTAAAGGATATCAGAAGTACTGAAATGTGAAGTTTTCTGTCCCCTTTAAATCTAATATATCTAATGTTTTCTGCTTTGATAAATGACGCCCTCTCAGATTTTATTCCAGGAGATTTATTTCCCAGGATAGAAAAGTTGTCAAAGTGCTTTAACTCCCACACTTTCAAGAAGAACCAAATATGTGCGACTCTGATTTAATAAGCTGTGAAGATCACACTTAAATCTTTTCACGCAGCCGAGCAGGGAGTAAAAACTATTTAATCTGGAAGTGAAGAATGAGAAGAAGCTTCCTCCTACTTACAGCAGAGTGTAGGAGTGACCTTTAGAGCAGCTTTCAGAGTTTATTTATTCCAGAGGAGAGAAACACTGTACTTCTCCTCCATTGACAACTTCCCTTAACTCCAGCGTAAGATGGGATCCAGGGGTTTCAACTCAAAGTTATGGTTAGTTCATGATCATACATGTGAAGCTGGGATTATTGGGAAGTATAAAGGGGAAGTGTGTGAGCTCAGCAGCTGCTAACAGTCAGCTGTTAACTGCTCTAATTAAAATCATGGAAATTGTCCAGATAAATTATCAAGAGTAGCGTCTGCTTCTGTTAAAAGATCCCCATAAATATGCAAGTTTGATGCCATAAAGCAGGGGTGGCCAACCTGTGGCTTGCCAGCCACATGTGGCTAATTTGCCTTTCAGTGAGCGGCTCTTCGATCCATTCCTAAAAAAAATATATATAGATCTATATATAGTTGTGAGTAGTGGTGTGCTGATCAATCTAAAATATTGATATATTGATGCCTACGTTGGGATCAGTATTGATCAGTACTTGGGTGATGAGAGCTATACTTAAGTTTCAGTTTCTCTTCTCTAGATAGATAGATAGATAGATAGATAGATAGATAGATAGATAGATAGATAGATAGATAGATAGATAGATAGATAGATAGATAGATAGATAGATAGATAGATGGAAATGTACTGATTTTCATTCTATGTTATTTAGAATTTGCATCTCAGAATACCAAAAAAGTTACCCCATGATGTCGTAGATAGTAGTAAAAGTTTTTAACAACTAAAAGAGGGGCTACTGTTTTTCTGTGTTTTGTTTTTATTTTCTGTTAGGGTTTTTTCGCTTCACTTGATTTACAGCTCAAAAAAGCCCCATTTTTCTCTCACTGGTGTTTTAGAAAACCCTTTTTTAAGCCTCTATCTGAAACACTTTGTTTTAGCTGCTGCCTCTTTAAGGCTCCCTGCTCCACATACCCCCCTACCTCTGATTGGCCAGCCCTCTGGAGGTCTGCTGGGGCTGGAATTATGGGCAGACCTTGTGGTTTGAGGCCAATCACTCCAATGTGCTGTTATGTCTTCATCATTTCAGCAGTCAATCAGTGCTATTCACAGACAAATGCAGGGATTTCTCCAATATACAAACATGTAGAGGTTTAAAATTCTGCACACGCCTAGTTTGAACATCCAGGATTGTTACTTAATAAACATGAAATTTACAATATAGGAAAGACGAATACTCACCCTTTTGGTCATTTGTCTGACTTAAATCTAAGAATGTAAAACAAAAAGCCAAGATTTTTTTCATTGTTAAAAGAAAAAAGCCTCAACTTTAAAACGTTTTTTTTTTTTTTGGTGAACCCTGATCTTCTACCACTGAGTTAAGGATTAAAAGCCATCCAAATAATGTACAACTTTAATCTCAAACTATATCAGAGTAGTCCTTTCAGTTCTTAAGAATGTGACCTTTGATATTTTCTTTTATATGAAATTACTTAATCTTTGAATAATCTGAGTGGGTCTTTCATTTGTTTATGAGTATAATCTCTAAGAACATCTCTGTACTTTTTAATGAAATTTATGGTTTATATCTCAGTCATGTCAGCTGTTTAGTCGTAAATTTACAATTTCTACACCTCAAAGACTGAGTTTCTTTTTATGATTCTGATTAAAATCTCAGAGTGTGCACAATGTTTCTCAGAAATTTATGACTTTAATAAAGACTCCACTGTTTTCCCATTAATTCGCTGATTTTATCTTCCCGGTATTTCTTATCTGTGTCTCCCATAATGACAACTTGCACCTCAGAAAACATTTTGCAATTCAAGAAATGTTAAAGGGTTTTTTGGCATGCTTAAAAGTCAGTCAGTCTAACAAACTGTGTTGTTTTGTCTTTTGTATATCCAGCATTCTGTCTCAGATGTCTGCTGGGATGTAAAGAGACTTCAATATCTCCTCAAAATAACCAACAGCTGTTTGACCACTGCTTCTTGTTTCAATTGATGATATTCAACCGTTTAGTTTGTATTTTGGAGAGATGAATAACAATTATTTTGGAAGGAGGCTCTTAGGAAAGAACTCATGTGCTGCCCTCTATGGGCCTGCAATGCCATCACATGATCAGTTCTGTCTAATACAAGTTTGACTTTGACTTTGAGCTTTTTACTCAGTCAGAGGCTGAAGTACATACCTTTAAGTTTTAATTTGTAAAGTGGTGGTTGTGTAATCTATCATCAGCAACTGCAACTGGTTGTTGTTTCACAGGTAAACACACTCTCGATTGAGATGCTAGCTATGTTAGCTTGTTATTGGGATTGTCCATTACATGTTAACATTATGTTTGCAGACTTTTTACAAACAGGTTACACATGACAAGCTAGCTTCTGTTAAAGATGACAGTACTTCTAAATTAGGCTTTTTGCTGTTATGAATCTGTAAAGTGACAAACACTGATTTTGTATTTTAAGTTTTACGTTAAAGGACAGCATCTTATTCCAAAAAGAATCGTAATATGTACGAGCTCTTAAATTCTAAAGATATATTTTCTGACAGTAGCTTTAACAGTTTCCATCAAAACTAAGCAAATACACTGAACTGTCCCTTTTCCTCTATCCAGAGCCTGGATGCCATAGATAAATAAATAATCTTTGTGTGTGCTTTCTGCTGCAGCTGCTTTTCCTCTGATTACAGCACATAAAACAGGAGGAGAAGAGGAATGTCCCCGGGTGCTGAGGCGTGTGTTACCTGACTGTGTGTGGGATTGGTCACGCCCCACACTGTGGTTACTACAGAGAGAGATCCCGCGTGCTGATTGGTGCCTGGTTGCCAGGAGACTGGGTCGTTTAGGAAGGGGCCGTCACTGCTGCAGGAGGAGAGGAAGCCGAGTTACTGGGATGGTCGGGAAGGTTCAGGAAAGATTCATGCAGATACGAACGACATCACACAGAGTGTTTTCATCATACTGTGTGTTTAACACTCTGTCAGAGATTATTTACACTAAAACATCAAAGACAGAGCTGAGTAAATACATCATTCACACCTCAGAGACATCAATTAACCTCAGTATGTGATACTAAGGTTACTCTTCCTTCTTTTAAAGCATTTCCTCAACAGGGATCCACCACTTAACAAATGCCACATTCCATTGAAGGAGTTCCCACTGCCTCCAAATATGAGCTTTCTGGTCTGTATTGTCTCAATGACGAAAGGTGCTTTTCAACCCAGGAACTAGGGACTTTTTGAGGAGCTTTGTGATTGGTGGAGCTGGGATAGAAACCCTGACCTTCCAACTGAGGGACAACCGACTCTTCCACTGAGTCACAGCCTCCCTGAATACAAACAGACTTTTATATGAAGGAAAAATCTCTTATAAGCAAAATAATGTTTTATTTCTTCTTCCCCAAGGTCACCTTAGTACATTCATAAAAAAGAGTCACTGGTGATATTCTTTAAGAAACCTTGTGTGAAAATGACAAAAATGTACAATAACATACTACAGTTACTCCAGTGCATTGTTAGAAAGGCAGCTATGGCTGAAACCTGGACTTTATTTTACTTTACATAGTTATTAAGGTCTAAACAGTCAAAGGAAGAAAAAGTTTTACTCTAGTAGCTAATGTTTGTTCAATTCGAACCAGTCAAGGTCCTTAATGCCTTTGGTTCCCAAAGGGGTTCAGGACTCAATGAGGGGTCACAAAACACTAATAGAGGGGTTGAGAAATGCCTTCCAAAATAAAAACTATTTACAGTTTTATATTTTATCCATTACTGAAAAAACATGAACAAAATAGAGATTAAATCTGGTATTGTACAAACAGAAAGTGTTTGGGCTGTTGTCTTTGTCAAGTCCCTAAGTGACTAAACATGGATAACGACGGTATCAGTCGAGGAAGATTCATTTAGGAAACAGAAATATGTGAACATGGGATAAATTAAGTACCGTTGGCTTTTTTTTTGTAGTTTTTGGGTTTGCCGGTTAGTATATTCTCACGACAAGGGGTTACCACCAGTGGCCAATATCGTTGTTTTGGGGTTCATAGGCTAAGAGGTTGGGAAAACCTGTTTTATCTTACTGACAGGTGTTGTTTCTTATTCCTAGTCTGAAAAACTATAGATACAAATGATCTGTAAAGGAAAAGCCTTCAACTCTTGAATAGAGTGTTGAATAATAGAGATGTGTGTCAACATAAAACCATTTGAGAATCAAACAGTACCTAGGTAGAACCCTTCATAACCTCAGGTATATTTCTCTGACAGGTATTCAGATGTTTTTCCAGCCGTGTGACAGGTTGTGATGTAAACCATCGAGACTAAGGTTCAGATTTAACCTTTCCCGTTAGATTTCAAATGTGTCATTTTGATTTCTGTTTTTCCAGAAACAACTGTTTGCCATGTCTGCCGAAAGCCACCAGACTCTATCAACCAAAGGACGTAAAAAGGCCTTGACAATATCTATTATTTCTTTTCTCAAAAGAGTTGCTACATTTCAAAAAGGATGTTATCTAAATAAAAAAAGCTTTCTTCTAACAGAAACCTCTCAATGGTGGCAGACACTTGAAAAAACAACCGGGGCTTTTTAGTTTTTAAAACAAACACTTAAATTTGACATTTTTAATCATCAGTGTCAGATCCAAAGGGTTTTGTTTCCACCATCCCTGCTGATTCACCTCTTCCTGTTAATCAGTTTACCTGAACACTTCCCCACTATTGAACTTTTTAGGTATCACAATGATCTAAATTGCATTTACCTTCGCAAAAACAGAGCTAAGGACATCATATGAGAACTCTCCTCTGAATTTACATCTCAATCCACATTTCTACACTTTGAGGCCTAAATCATGAGTTTATTTTCAAATAGACTGGATCAGATGTAATCCCTAGTTAGTCTGATCCCTCTCTTTGTTTCTCTGAGGCTGCGTGTCGTGTCAGTGAGTTGGCAGCACGTCTCCTGCTTTCATGGCTTTCTGAGGAGAAATAGAGCAGTCAGAAGTCTTTGTGGCTGCACTCAATTAAAGAGTGTTTTGGCTTGAGTAAATCTAATCAAGATGCTTCCAACATCGGCAGAACACAGAAAACACTCAACAGTCGATTGACTCGACAGTTGGTGATTGTGTTTTGGGGTAGTTGAACCCTGTCTGACGGCTTTTATTCAGATTTTCTTTGTTTAACAAGAACACACAGAGGAAACAAACTGTTGTGGCACAACGTGCACACCGCCTGCTTTTGAATCATTGCCACTTTGAAATAAAAAACAACTTTCTTTATGTTATTTCTGTCATAATCATCACAATGAAAAAAAAAGATGTTGAAATATTTCACTCTTCACTCTTTTTCACTTTTCGAACTGAACTGAACTGTGGAAATAAACTGACTTTTACACAATATCTAAGAACAACTTTTTTATTTTTAACATTTTAAAGAATTACTTAGGAAGGAAAAATACAGCAGATAGACAAAATAATAAAAGATGATGCAATCATCATTCTTAAAATCTTACCATGTGTTAGAGTTGGTGTGATAAAATGTTGATTGTCGACTGACATTTGCCACTAAAACACATTTTTCTCTCATAAATCAGGTCCTGAACTGTCATGTGGTAATTTTTCGGCTAATCTGAGATGCAATTCGTACCTGAGGGAGTAAAAAAATTCAAAAATTTTAACAAAATGTGCCAACCGTGTGAATTACATCGAAGCAGTAGCTTGAATCTCTGTCTAGAGCTTGCCTGGATTTCCAAGAGCAATAAAATTGGATCAAAAACAAAGACTAAATGGTTGCAAAGTTTCTGGTTTGGGATTTTAAAACTAGACTTGTACTTTTTGAAGGGCACCTTGTTTGAGAATTTGTTTTCCAAATGATAAAAATTTCAGAGGAAACTTGAAGCTTTTCTGGGTGACTCCGGGTAACCTGAGAGATCCAGACGCCGTGTTGGAGGCGTGTGTGGTTCACAGCAAACCAAAACAAACACACCACAGGGCAGAGCAGGTGAGGTGTCACATGAGGACACGGGTAATGTCACTGCAGAGTGTGTGTTTGGTGTGTTTGATGTGTGTGTGTACCTTTGTGGAGTGGGAGGCAGGGAGGGTTTCATGGAGTTGAGGGGGTTCATCGGATGAAGAGGGGGATCATGGGAGAGCCCCCACTGTCCTCAAGAGGCAGCTGCCCTGAGAGAGAATGAGGGAGGGAGGGAGTTACTCAGAGCTCATTTACCACACAGCAACAATTTATCATCACTACAGCCCACTACAGTGTGCGCACAAAGACACAGCGCCCTCCCACTCACAGACACTCACTTTAATCTGTGTGTGTGTCTGTGTGTGTGTGAGAGTGTGTGTGTGCACATCAAAACGTTCTCCTATCACTGACTGCTGTAGCTCTGATACCTCTCAAACGGAGGAGGGGGAGGGGTGCCGGGAAGCTAAATTTAGCTCGCTGATTTCAAAAGGAATTTAAGAGAACAGAGATGTGAAGAGGCAGCTTCTTCTCTCTGCAGCACACCGACATTCAATCACACACATGCAAGCACACACACACACACACACACAAAAGAGAGGGGGAATTATCTCATCTCCTTTTTAGGGTTTATTTGATAACCAACCTGCGTCTTTTCCTGTCACCTTCCCTCCAATGAGAGAAAACTGAGTCAGGTGTCCTTCACATTCAGAGGTTTCAGTGATTACACTAGAGATGCTTTTCTTCAATTCACTGTCCCTTTTAACCATGTTTCCATTTACTAAGTGAAATTATTTTATTTGAATTAAAGTATTTAGGCTGCACAATGTTGAGCTCTGTCACTTAACAGGAGAAGGTTCCTGGTTTGAACCAGGAGCCTTTCTGCGTGGAGATTCTCCCTGTTCATGTGTTTGTTCTCTCCAGTTTCCTCCCACAGTCCAAAAACATGCTCATCACGTTGATTGGTCATTCTAAATCACCCATAGTTCATCTGTCTCTACATTTTGGCCATGTGATGGGGCCTGACCAGGTGAACCTCCTGATGTTAAGTCTCACATCTGGGACTGAATACAGGTGTGAAGATGCACCAGATGAGGATATATCAACAGTATTTCCCACCCACATGCTGTCTCCAAATTCAGGGGCTGCATCCTTCATAAGATGAACTGCAAGACTGAAAGCATGTAATTGCACATCAAAGACTTAAAGGTGTCCAAATGAGTGAGCTCTACCCTTTCTTGGCTGTGAAGGATGCATGCAGGATGCTTGTGCTGCTAAATCTGCTGGGTGTCTTTCAACAAAATGTACATCTGTTGCTCCACTTCTGCAATTAGCATTCACCAACACACCACGGCTGTTTTCCAAACCGCCTACTACATACTAAATACATACTATATGTGAATGTAGTATGTAGTAGGCACTACATACTACCTACTGCTTTTGCTTTTAGTATGACTTCTCTGATGGGTCTGTTTTGTAGTATATTACTCTGGTTTCCAGTTTCAGAAGCAGAGCTACAGAGGGTTTTTTTGTGTTTATTATAAATGTTCAATCAAACTATGGGCAGATCTCTGCATTTTAGTTATTTTGTTAATCATATCACACAGAACTTTCATGCTTGATTTCTAATCTTACACCAAAAGGTATATTATTTACCAAAAAAAAAAATGGAAGGGTTTTTTGTTTTTAGTGCTGATGGGGAAACCATAATCCACGTATGGTTTAAAAAAGTGACTTAGTCTTTTATATGGGCTCTAATGAATTTGTAAAGGTAAACGCCTCTTTTACAAAAGGAAGTGACAAGATTGACTCGTGTTTCTTTCGCATCACTTCACTTCTCTTTCACGGACCTTAAAGTAAAGCCGCGTTTCCACCAAGCAGACCGGTTCGGTTCGTCTCAGTACGGCGCGCTTTTTGCGGGGTTTCCACTGACTCATCCCGGGACAGATCCCTAAAAACCGAAACGAGCCGTCCCACTTTTTTGGGACCCTTTCGTATGGGTGCCAGACTGAACCGATCCGCTCTCGGAAGGTGGAGCAACACACTGCAGACCGTTGATTGGTCAAAAGAACCGTCACTTACCCCGATAGTGGCTGCATTTCTCCTGGCGGCACACAGACTTCACTGAAACAAAGCTTGATTGTTCTTTGTAACAGAGAGTTACATGAAAATCACAGAGAGGACGAAATGCTGCATGTCTTCCATCTATGCTCTTTGTTTACTGTGTCGCGTTTTCTTCTTTGTTGGATTTAATAGCGGGGTAAGCTGCTACGGCGTTGCGCTACTGTTTAACAGCTGCGGCTTCCGGCTTACACGCCGCCCCACACGAGAGGGCACAGTTTGCTGTGGAAACGCAAATGGGATCAGGCTTAACTGTACCAAACCGTCCCAAACCGTACTGAACCGACCCGGACTGCATGGTAGAAACGCGGCTTTAGTGTTGTGTTGTAATCATAATGCTGACTCATTCCAGTAGATGGCGCTTATTCACCAAAACCTGTCACCCGCATGGACAAACAGCGTTAGCACCATGCATTGTGGGAATCAGTATGCTGGGTAGACTAGTCTGTTACATACTGAGAAATTTTCCTGAATCAGTAGGACATCTGGGGATTTTTAGTATACTTCAGATTTTTAGTATACTTCAGATTTTACAAGTTTTCACATACTGACTACTACATACTGAATTTCAGCCAAAATAATAGGCACTGCTAATGTAGTAGGCGAAGTACTATGGGGGGCACCAGAGGGACAGAACTAAGACTAAAAAGAGCACACTGCCTCCTCTTATTGAATTTTTCTGACTCAATTAAACAGATTTGACTGTTAAAAACCAAATGGGGTGTTAAAACATGACATTATCTTTAAAACAATGTGTGTTAGGTAGTTCCAGTTTAGTTTCCAGGCTCAGAAAACAGCTTATGAGCAGAGACTCCTCCGGTCCACCTGACTCCGGTCAGGTCTTCTGAAAGATGTCCTGACTCACTTTGGATGTAAAAGGGCAGTCCGGGTTTAAGCATCTTTCCTCTGTTTTTTGTTTAGGATCTGCTTAACCAGCAAACAATCCCTATTACTTACATCTCCATACCTAATCTGCAGAACCTTCGTTAACAAGATTTTTAAAAATTTCTGAGTTTATTTACAAAGCATTCATTCAAAGTGTGAGGTGAAATGGTGGGATGATGCATTTCTGCATTTCCATCAATGTTGAATAAATAGACAAATGTGCAGACTTCTTAAAAATCATTCTACTGCTTCAGTCTTGGATGTTTTAATTTATCCTGTTACTCTTTTGGCTTCTCTTTGGTCCCATGAGAGTTGTCCTAAAAATGTTTAGCTTCATTCTCAGTTCAGCTCAACTCAACTCTTAGCAGAAACTCCATCAGAGAGCTGGCGAGTCAAAGTCTGAACAAATTCAGGTAAAATTGTGTCACTAATCCAGCTCATTCGTGTAGTTAAGTGCATGTGAATACAGCTCAGCTGAAGTTAAACAGAAACAATCTAGCGTTTTGTGCAGCTGGTCCTTTATCTTAACCATCTCACAGACTAAGTGTAAGGCAGCAAAAGACGTGTAATAGTTTAGTGAGGCTCTCTTCTGTTGAGGCTGAAAATAAACTGGGCCTCTTACACGTTAAAGAAAAACATGTTATCATGACTGCAGCACCATAATCGTCTCATATCATGAGTTATGAGCATCGTTACATCCCTAATTGCAAACTGAGATATGTTTCTTGTGAAGGCTGTTATTGGAGAAATGATGAAATTAGTGTTTATTGTGCAGCCTGGTTCCTTTTCACACCAGATGTTTTCATTATTTCCTGCAGATCCTGCCGCCTCTCATTAATGATTTTCTTTATCTGCTGGTTTCCCACTGACATGCTAATTTTCCAACATCCTCCCCCTCCTCTTCCTCTCCCTCTCTTTGGTTTCCTCTCGTGCACTTTGCAGATTTGGGTCAGACACCCCGCACATCGCACATCTTCTGAAGCAGGAGGATGAAGGGAGGAGGGGAGCTCTGCTCTGATCACATGACTGTCGTACCTGATTTCCACAGACTGCAGACAGACGGCACTTTGTAACTTCCATCGCACACAAAGCAGCAGGTCGGAGGGGGAACATGTAAGACGTGCGTGTGTGTGTGTGTGTGTGTGTGTGTGTAAGATGTGGGAAGCGAACACAGGCAGCACAGACTGTACCTGCTGATTGAGACGTGCTGTTCTCCCTCTCTCTCCCTCTTTGCCTCTTTTAACCTCAACTTCCTGATTTTTCTTCTCTGGCAGCTCCGTCTCTTTGTGTTCGTCCAACCGCTTTCTGACTGCTCTGTTTCATACTTTCTCACAATCCCCTCGACAGACGGCAGAAACTACAGACCTCAACTGACCCACTGTTGTCTGCTGCTGTTATAGATTTATGTTTATGTTTGGGTTGACTTCAGGTTTTTGTTTTAAAAAAAATAAAATAAAACAAAGCAACAATGGAAGTTTAGCTTCAGGTTATTTAAATTCATTATCCTTAAAGCTACAGATTACAGCTGCAACACTTAATCTTTCCTGTAGAACTAATTAGGGGTGCACTAATCACAATTTTCTGGTCGATCACCAATCTTTGAAAAGCCTGACCTGGTGATACAGATTTGGGCCGATACTGATTTTTCTTTTTCTTTTTTTTTTTTATTACTGACAGCATATACCTTCAATGTTCCAATCTTATTTTATTGAAAATCATTGAACAATACCTGTGAAACAATAAAATCTCTATGTTTTAACTTAAACAACCAATAAAGTGTCCTGAGTTTTAGGTCTCAGACTAAAAAGCAACAATGGCTGGCTGTCAGACCTCCACAGAGGTATGTAAGATCAGTTTCATATGTAAGGATGGACCGATCACTGATCTCCCCCAAATTAAGGTAATCAGCACAGATCGATTGGTGCATGTCTATAACTAATCAATTAATTCAGGCTACTTCATTTATTAGCCGAACATCTTTTTCAGCTTTCTGACTCAAATACACAAAGGAATAAAATAAAAGAATATTTCCAAAGTGTGAGATCACATAAGAAACCACTGGAGAAACATTTTGGGGATCGAAATCTGACCTCAACCTCTGGATTTGTACTTGTCTCAAAACTCAAAATAAATAAATAAATAATATAAATAAATAAATAAATCCTTATCTGACAAACTCCCAGATATCAGTGATAAAACTTTTAGACCTTTCTCTGAATGATTGCTTTGTTTTGAGGATTATGACTCAAGTTTTGAAATTTCACCTTTTTCTTAAATCTAGAGAGAAAAAAAAACTCATATCGACTATGACGTCAGAATTCAGTGTAAATTTAGGATTTCTGATTTTATCTTTGTGGAATTCTGGGCTCCTCCTCCTTGGCTCAGTGTCAGCAGCAGCACACACCCATTACCTCCAACCATGACTACGTGAACAGATTCATTAGCCTAGCAAACACCAACAGTAACGCGTTTCTTTGTGGGACAAACTCAAGAGCCGTACACCTGACGTTGCATGTTAGCACAAGCTAATCACAGGTATCTGACACCTACCTGCTCAGCAGAAAGCCAACTCACGTCGCTCTTCGTACCATGCTGCTTTCTAAGCCCAAAAGTGATAGAAAGTCGGGCCAAGCTTCACCTTCCTGTAGAAAAAACTAGATCTGTTTGGTGTTTCATTTCACTGTGGGTTTTTTTTCCCTCCATTCACTATCATAGCCACTCAGGATAGCTTCTTACACTAATCAACACGCAAAGTCTCTTGGGCACTGGGTGTGCTGTGACAGCCATGGCTGAGGTAGCCACGCTCACTCTGCCCAGAAATGTCCCAATACAACCAAAACATCAACATACTGGCAGAGGAGGGGGTTCGAGGCAGACACAGACACTGACACACATGTACAGAGGCCTGCAGGAGAAGATTGAGTCAGACTGTTCCTGTAAAAGTTGAAATTTTATTTTACAGGAAGATCCTGCAGACTCTACCTATGTTTCCTAATATGTTTCCTCTGGTGATTCTGACCTTTGCCTTAGATTCTTCCTCATTTCAGCAAGTCTCATCGGGATCTCGTGAAGACCTGGATCATTTACAGACAGATTCCATAATTTCTACAAGATATGAATATGTAGAAGTTTGAAAACCTGCACACATTTAGTCTGAACATTCAGCATTGTGACTTTATACCCATGTTTAAATCCAGGAATTAGGATCTTCACCAGATCTTCAGCAGATCTTCTTGAGACTTCCTGAAATGATGAGGTTTTCACAAAAAGATCTTCCAACTGGTTTGTGGCACGTTGGAGGAGATGGCTTTAACCATTAAGGTCTGCCAATAGCTCGGCCTCTGACAGGGGTTTATGTAGCGTGGATCCTTAAAGAAACAACAGCTAAAACAAAAAAATTTCAGATTCGGTCTGAAATAAAGGTCTTATAAAACACCAGTGGGAGAAAAACAGAGACTAGTGTAGAATTAAGACTAAAAAAAGCTTGACTACAAGAAATCAGAATGATTCATCCATGTACAATGCTTTATAAAGGAAAGACCCCGGACTATTCGTACCACTTCTACAGAGGAAAAAGCAAACTGAAGCATTTTAAATGAGAAACTAGACTATTTTCTTTGAGAGTGAGCTTCACACCTTTGCAGGTTACATTTCTGTCGAAGTAGATAAGCTTTTACATTGTGTTTGATATCACAGATGAAGCTGAATAGGTAATCTATTAATGGTTTACCAATTAAGAGCGATGTAAACTTTGTGTTTTAAACTTTGGCAGATGATGTAAATGAAAAGCTCTTTAAAGCAGCTCCCTTAATCAAAGAGCTGTCATTTGATGATTAATTGATGAAAACATATTCGATTTTTTAGTATTTTTGCTTCAAAATGATTTACGTGTTCTGATAACGGTTGCCTATTGATTTTCTTCCATTCATTAACTCACTGAGGTTTCATTTCTGACACTCTCTGCTGAAAAGTGCTCACCTTTTGAAAATCATGACTAATTGAAATTATTATTCAAGAGCCTGCTAAACTGAGCCGCCTGATGACTGTGCTGCTGGATAGAATACAGACGCTCTCTGATTGATCTGCTGAGTACCTGTCTTTAATACAACACTAATTAAAAGCTTCAATGAGATCTGACAGATTAACAGTTAATCGCCTCTTCAATTCAGATGAGCAGCACAGTTAATGAGAGGCAAATGTCAGCTCACAACAATGGGGAGACAAATCACTGGTGTTTCTCAACAACAAGAGACACAGAACTGTGAAGAGGTGCGATAACTAAAGGGTGAGGAGGGGGGATACTGTATGTGTTAGATGTCTCATTGATCTGACTGAACAAGATCAATATGTTATAAGAAGCCTCACATGTGAAAAAAGGGACCTAATACACAGAATTTTAGGGATCGAATTATTTTAACAGTTTTGTTAAAAATGAAACTATATCTATTTTTCACGATTTTCTCAAATCTTTCCAACCATTTGTTCTTTTCAGTTTTAATGGATTTTTGTAGTGTATCAAGTTTACTCAACATTTTTTATTTTAAATTAGCTTTTGTTTTGGTTTATTTAGTCAATTAGATTTCATTTGTTAATTATTACCAATTTTTGTAAATAAATGTCACCTTTATTTCTTATGCTATTATCTTCTCCTCATTCCATGGGTTTAATTTTATTTACTCATATTTTGGAGGGGTAACAGGTGTCAGCATGGTGGCCTTGATGGACAACTTCTCTTCATGACTACAAAAGCATTTCATCAAACAGCAGAAATGTTTTACTAATGGAAAAATATTTCATCAAGTATAAACAAACATGTCAGCTTATGTAGAAAGACTTACCTTAAGGTAAAAGCTTTTAAAAATGCACAACTCTTCAGGCATTAAAACATTTCATGAACTATAAGTAACAAAAAAAAAAGAATGAAAATTTTGTGCTTAGAGAAATATTATCATATTTATTGAGATATGTTTACTTTTTGAAAAATATTTTTGCATTTTTTTCATATTTTTTAGTAACATTTTATGACATATTTTGACATTTTTTATTTCTTTCAAATATATCTGAAATTCTTTCAGTTAAATTTTGTCAGTGTTTTTATTTTTAATGCTTTTTGTGTAAAATACGTTAATGTATAAATTATCTTGTTGTTTTTATATTTATTTTGCATATTATGAAACATTTTGCATTACCTAAGAGGCTTTTGTGTTTCATAAAACATGCATAAGTTTGACTGAATGTTTCTGTGCTTCATAAAATGTTTGTTCAGTTGACCTTCGGGGCCACCGTAATATTCCGTGAATCCAAAAATAACACTCCCAAATGCCATGCTTTATTAAAAAGACCAAAATATCAAGCTGCTTTCAATCAGGGGGCAAGAATAAAAAAAAACTATTCATCTTTCAAAAGATAAAATCACAGATTATACAATGCCTTGTTTCTTACTTTGTTTCTCAAACTTATACAGAATAGTGGGTGATAAATTAAAGGTGGCAAATTAAATAACTTGATGCAGCAGCCCCAGAAATACAAGCAAACATCCATAAATGAATAAATCAAACATCTGGATGCTTTTAACACAGAAAGCCTTCACCCTGAAGGTTTAAATCTTTTAAACACCTTGTCTATCTCTGCTTTTCAGGTAAACAGTGACCCACGCTCTCTGCCTGGCTCCAAGCCCAGACTGCATGTTATTGTACCCATGATACATCAGGAAGTCATGGCCAGAGAGGGAAAACAGGCACTGTCTGACTGCCCAATAACAACACAAATACAACAGCACATGTTTAAGGAAATAACTGATCAGCCACAGCCACAAAATCAAAAACAGCTCATGGAAAGCATGCTTTCTCTCTTTTGTAGAGCAGATAATATGTGTAAAAATTAGCAGTCAATGACTTATTAGTTTCAGAAATGCAAATCATGCAAATCTCTACCTGCAGGAATAAAACCGTGCAGCTCTGATTTGCAGCAGATCAGAACAAAGCATTTCAGCAGTAGTGTGCTTTCTGTGGAGGAGTGCAGCCTCTGTGTGTCTGCCTCTGTGTGCATCTGTGTGCGTTTCCCATCATCACTGAAATTAAAAAATGAAATGTTTTCTTTCACCTACCTGCTCCAGCTGCTGAATAATACCGATGTTTACAGCAGTAGTCCGTTAAGTGGCATTAAAATGAGGAAAGAATTGTGGTAAAATGTCCGTTGTATGAGGTGATAGCGCAGCGTCAAGTTTGGATTATCTCCGCTTGTCTTGTTAGAGCCTCTGACTGGAAACAGAGCTGTGGAGGCTCTTTAACACGCTACTTCTGCCGCCGCTGCTGCTTCTGCCGCTACCGCTACCGCTGCTGCTTTCTCTGCTGCATCTGCTGCTGCCGCTACTAGTGCTGCTGCGCGACTGCCGCTGCCGCTGCTGCTGCTGGCACTGTTAGCCACCGAATGCTAATTAGCTCACGTTAACTTTAAAAGGTATCGGCTCGTTTTCCGTCGTGAGGACAGAGAGGTTGGCTGCACGTATAACGACAGCATCCAGCCGAAGAGCCATTCACCCTGTGCTGAACAGTAACATCTGTAACAGGAGCTTACCGTGTCCCTGCTCCAGCTGACAGACGTAGAAGCCGCCTGACTGTTCAAGTTAGCTTCCCAGCTAACTAAACGAGCCCGTGTCGCAGTCGGGGCTAATAGTGATGAGGAGTTCGGATCATTTCTGTGATCGGTACATTTGGCTCAGGATTAAATTATCAGCTGTGTTAGAAAAGTTTCCACGGCTGAAATGACAACTACCATGACATCTTACTGATTTATAATGTATTAACAATGCAAAAAAAAAAAAAAAAAATGTTGTTGCACTTAGTCAATGAGAGATGACTGGGGAGTCTGTTGTATACAACTGTCAAAAGTTTTGTAGACTTTTGATGTTTGATGTCCTACACTGTCCTTCACTAATTTGCCTGAAATGTATCATTGTAGAAGATTTCATTGTTGTCTCGAGATAACAACTAGTTTTTTTTTGTTTGTTTTTTTAAGTGGAATCATTCATTTCAATATCTGGAGAAAAACAAAGTGTGTTTTTTCATGAGATAATGAGATAATTTTCAAGCAAAGGATTCACACTAATAATGTTTCTAAAAAAATTCAATCAAAAAGATAATTTTCTGGCAATCCAAAAAATCAACTCAGGAGGTTGATTGCTATCATTAGTCAGGAGACAACGTGCCGACTTACCTTTCAGTCATGGCCTACATGCTTATTTTGAGTGAAGTGTAAATCTAAGTTTCTTTGTGCTTTTGCTACATTCTGAACGGCACAATTTGGGGGGATTTTTAGGAAATTAGTCAAATGTCTGAAGAAAATTAGCTTTTTGAATTAAATTTGATAAATTTGGTGGTATGGCTCTGTTTTGGGAGCTCCCTGCCTTTCCATTTGCATAAATAGAATGCTAAAGCCTGAGGTAAGGAGAGCACACCTTCCCTCTCTTTCATTTGTGTAAATGGATGGTCCATATGACCCTGATAAAATCAGACACAGCATGAAGGAGGAGCTGGGCTGGAAGAGGGTTTAGAGAGGTTTGCAGGAGAAGCAGAAATACAAATATTTTGCAAGACGGTCAGTTTTTTTTACATCCTGACTGCCAATTAATGTGCATTTAGTAAAGCAGCAGGAAAAATAATTTTAATAAATAAAATATAGAATAAATTAAAAAAATACATTCCTCTGGTTGTTGATCTGTGACAAATGATCCGATCGTTGTAAAGAGATGAATGTCTCATCACAGCCCTCTATAATATATTCATGAGATCACAGGGCTAATGTCTCCCACTGAGAAAGGCATTTTCCTGTCCCTCCTCCTCCTCCTCCTCCTCCTCCTCCTCTTCCTCCTCCTACAAGTCAGGCGGCTGGTTGACTGACTGCACACCCGAGCAGCAGATCATTTCAGAAAAAGAGAGGGAGAGATGGAGAGGAGGGGGGGGGGGTCATGGAGAATGACGTCACCTGTAAATGATCACGTATGTATGTATGCATGCCACACAGACAGCCCTGCATCTTTAACTCCTACATGTGTGTCACACACCTGCAGACACACAGGCAGACAGAAAGGTGGTGTCGCTTGTTTCAGGAGATGCAGCAGCAGCAGGAGTTGGTGTTTTGGAGTCATTAGAGGCGTCTGCAGTATCTTGCCAGAGGGCAGTGCAGCGTGGAGAATAAAAAGTCCAACCTGCCTGTGTTTTTCAGACCTCTGTTGCCCTGGAAACAGGTGCCGAGATTTCCCATTTCTTCATTTTTTCTCCACACTATCCATATCACTCCCCCTCCTCCCCACCACCACTACCACCACCTCTCCACTCCACACACTGCTGCTGCTGCTGCTGCTTCCTCCCCCACGACCTGCCGCATAGTACAATCACACACACACATACAATTTCCAATCTACTGCAGTCATTTCACAATGTCACAGTCTGCTCCTGAGAGTGTGTAGCCCCCCACTACTACACACTCATACACACTCACACACAAGTAAAGCCTTGACCCTGCTTTGACTCTGAGGCAGAACACACACCACTGCTGCAACAATCTGACCTCCACCAGGAGAAGAAGAAGAAGAGGGGGAGGAAGAGGGGAGAAGACTCTGAGAGGGGTGAGGAGACAAAGAGGGAGTAAAAACAAAGCTGCCTGCACTCTCAGGCTTAAGAATGTGGTTCATCTCCCTCTTGTGTTTTCTTGTGTAGGCGAGGATAAAGAAGTCAGATTTCACCTACAAAGACTCATATCATCAATTTTGCATCAAGGGATTCTCCAGGCTGGTTCACATGCTTGAAAAAAGCTTTTATAGAAATAAAAGGAAGAAAAAAAACACAGATAGTCTTTGAAAGGAGGATGTAGTCCTCCTTCTGTAAACCTGAATGACCAGCAGAGGGCAACTTTGCTGGTATTCATGAAACAGATGATTTAAGTCAGAACCTCTTGTCAAAAGAATTCACTATTTGCATGCAGTATTGTATTTGGTGGTATGGCTTTGTTCTGGGAGCTCCCTGACATTCCACACATCCAAAGCCTAAGGTGGGAAGAGCATCAGCAAAGAGCCCTGTGGCTAAGAACAGATCAGCTTCAAAATGACCCTGATAAAATCAGTCACAGCATGAATGAGGAGCTGGGCTGGAGTAGGGTTTAAAGAGGTCTGTTTGTGGCACAGGATAATACCTTTAAAAAGAAGACACCTTAAACTGTTTTCTGATTGGATGTGATGTGATCAACATAAAAAAGATAAAAAGCCTCATAATTACATTTTTTCCATTGTCAGCATTTCAGCTACCACTGGGAAGATGGGGAGGGACTGGGGAGAGATGTTGTCATTGTGCTCTCATTTTCCCGGAAATAAATAATTCATCAAAACAATCAGACCACGTTAAATTTTAAGTAAGACTTTTGTAGGACGCTCATTGAAATACTTTCTACTCAAAAATGTCACCCTTACGGTGTTATTGGAGGACATAACAAGACTTTTGTAACATCTTTCAACATTTTTTGTTAAGTAGTGTGTGCTTTTCTACTGGAACATCACTTCCAGCAACAAAATGATTTTCATGGTTGTTATTTGTATTTCCAATGAAGTCTGAAGATCTGTGAGGGTAATATAATCTTTACAGGTAAATAACCGGGCCAGCGACATTAAGGTATAAAAAAAAGAGTAATTGCAACACACTACCAGGCCAGTAGGGGCTGTAAGACTAAAGCAACACTTAAGTTAAACTGTTAGCATGGAGGAGATTCAGCCCGGGTCAGGTTTTGGTCATGAAATATTTCACTGCAGGTGGATTTGTTGACACTTGAGAGGAGACGGGCTCTAGTGGCAAGGCAGCAGTTGATCATGCTCGTCTGAAGTATGATGACTGAACAGTGTTTCAGCTGAAAGAGCGACCCTGTGGACTGACATCATTCAGTAGGATGCATCATTTTCAAACAGTTTAGATAATCATTCACTTCACCCTCATCACTGATTAGATGAGGAGGTTTGGGTATTTGAATCAAAAACTAAACTAAGATGCATTCCAGAGGACTTCTTCTGTGTTTAATTAGCTGTTGTAAACTGGATATCCAATGACACCTTCAGCAGAAGGTTTCTAGTTTACACGGTCACTCTTTAAACTGTAACACTGGGAGCTGAAAGAGATATATTCACACCATCAGGCTCAAAGAAGACCATTGTTTAGGAGTTATTAAAGTCAAACACAGCCAGGGCCATATTATTGTGGAAAATAAAAAACACTGTGGGTGCTCCACCCATCAGAAACCTTCAAATTGCAGGCCTTACCTCCCAAAAGTTCCATGAACTCTGGAAAGAACTGCTAAAACTGTATAAAAAACCCTAGTTCCTGTGGTGAAAAACAATGTAATATGGTCACCTCTACTCTCAAATCAACAGAATTTTGCTGTTTAGAGTTCAGGCAGATGGTTCAACATATTGCATGCTCACCTATCAAACCATAGATGTTTTTCTAAGTCTTGAATAAAACAGAAACATGGGACAAATGTGTTGCACACAAGCTAAAACAGGAGAGACACATTTCCACGTTTCTGTCTCCTCACTCTCAGGCCTTTTTAAGTCATCTCTGTGTTTCTGCAGAGTTGTGTTTGCATACCATTGTAGTGACTCCTCTTTGGCAGGAGGCAGAACATTCCAGGGAAACGGCTGACCCTGAATAACACACACACACACACACACACACACACACACACACACACACACACACACACACACACACACACACACACACACACACACACACACACACACACAGAGTTACATTCTCACATGCAGGATAATGGCCTCCACCCTTTTTTTGTTACCCCGGGAGTACTTAAACGTCTGTTTCCTAAGAGACACATGACATTTTACTGTGGGGAAACACACACGCACACACATTTGTACAGTATAGAATATGCAGCAGAGATAGCATCGCACATGACCGTCATCACAAGAACTCATGACAGTGCTCCCTCCCTCAGCTGCTCCATGACTCCATTGTCTCCTCCTCACACCGTGATAAATCCTGCAGCCCCTGTGACCTTCTCCTGACTCAGTGAAACACAGTTTCACTCAAGTATGAAGCTACATCAATCCATTACTTACACTGTTCATCAATATTTATGATTCATCAGAATCTAAGGCTGCCAGATGAAAGAAAATCAGATCAACTATGAATAAAATGAAAAGTATAAACTCCCAGATTTATCCATGTTTTTTTCCTTTTCTTTTTTTCTTATTTTGCTTGTGACAGTAGTTTGTGTGTATTAACATAAACTCAAATCATCCTCTAGTCCTCAGATCTCTGAATATTATCCGTCAGTGTTACTCCTACGACCATCTGCTGCCACCTGCCCTGCCCTCACTTCTGTCCTGATCTCTGCAGAAACTAAAGAAAGGTGTGAATGAAAGGAAGCAGATCTCTCAGCTTAATGTGAATAGATTTTCATCATAGGAACATCTGGAACAGAAAAAAACAGACAGACAGAATAGGTGATTTGCCAGCCCTGTGAAGGCCTTGTCATTGCATTCAGCCTCTTGAAGATCTCATGAAGATCTCTTGAAGCTCATATTAAGATGTTGTAAAGATCTCGAGAAGTTCACAGCGTTTTGATCAGTTTGCAGACAGGTTCAGGGATTTCTAAAACATATGAAAATGTAGAGGTTTAAAAATCTGCATGTTTAGTTTGAACATTCAAGATTATTTTATATCCATGTGAAAGAGGGGGGAATCAGAATACCCCCTCTTTAAACTAAATATCTTATGTGGATGCTATTGCCATGTAAAATAAAGCAAAAAAGGTTTTATTTTCTCTGGGATATTTCACCTGATAGCTTCAATATCAAACATAAAATATTGTGCTACAAGCAACTATCAGGACCTTTCTGTTTGAATTGATTACAGCACTTCCTGTAGTCAGTATATGTATAGAGATGCAGAAACAGATTTGGATTTCAAACATATGTTTCTGGATAAATCACAAAAAGCACAAAAAATATTTATTTTCTTCTTTTAGCACCCATGAAAAAAGGAAAAAAATATGCAAGTGAAAACTGACCATGGTCTGCTTTAACCCTAAACAGTAAGTCAGACCTTTAACACTACAAATTAAATTATCGGTTAAAAAAAAAAAGAAAGTTTCTCACTTTAAATGGACAGACTGCTGTTTTTGTTTGTTTTATTCATTCAGTCAGTCACAGGTGTGGATTAATAATTCAGATCCAGCTTTCAATTGTAAATGTAAATAATATTCAGCAGATTTAACCTTGTGCGACATTTTCATATGTTTACCTATTACTCTCTTATTCAACTGATAAGAAACGTAGTTAAAACAATTCAGCTGCTCAATGTATAGATACCTAAGATACTTCACATTCCGATGATTACCAGGATGAAACCTGTGGTAACATCCCTCAGAGGAGAGTTCTTTGGAAATGTTGCTCCTCAGGTACACCTGAATCTCTGCTGCCATCTCGTGGTCAAAAATCAAACTACACTGAGAAAAAAGGGACTTGTTCTGCTCCCCAGCAGGTTGCTTTTTCTTTTTTTCTATGCACTTTGAAAAATTTAGCTTTGAGATATTAAACAGATCCGTCTCTTTTAACCTCTACTTTCCTACCTAATGTTGAGTTAACTATTTGTATTTCAAAGGTAAGTGTTGGGAAAATGAAAAATAATAATAATAATAATAAAAAATAAAACAGTCTTAATTTTTCGGTAAGATCAGATTTTACTTAGACTTGGTACTTTTCACGTCCTAAATATTTAGTTATCAAATTTGTTGCAGTTTGGTCTGGTTAAAACTGTGGTAAGAAATAAACAATGTTTGTTTTGACGGTCCCAGTGATGTGATCCTGCCACTTTTAGCCCTGGACCTGCAGACAAGTCCGAGTCATGAGTGTATGATCTGATTGGTTGTTTAATCCCTACAGTCTTGTCTTTGAAAACGCTGTCTCATAGCTTGCACAAACGCAGTCTGTCAGTCTGCCAGTTCCACAGTTTACTTTCGTTTTCTGTCAAAGTGAAACTAAACCGAGGCTCGTGCTGTTGGTGTATAAACTGCTCCTTTTCCATCGACGAAAGCTCAATTTGGTGATAAACACATTGAACCTGATCACAACGGCGAGAGGTGAGAGTCTTCAGTGTTACAAATCTGTGTGTTTCTTGTGTCAAATCTGATTGGAACCACTAGCGAAACGCAAGTGGACGAAACGAAAGACTTTTGAGATTGAGACACTTTACTAACCGGTCCAAACTGTCCAGCTGCTTTGAAACACTTTTATTTATTCTTTATTAAGGATACAAAGCACATTTATTTAAAGTTATGTCACTGAGTACTAAGTCATTACTACAGATATATCTGTAGTGTAATATTTCAGGGGGCGGGTTTTGAAAGTTGCTCTTTTAAAAATAGCATTTGTCCACACTAAGCTCAAAAAACATCATAAGAATAAAGTGTGATGTTAAGTATGAAAATGTCATATTTTTTAAATTGACTTAAAATATTTTTGTTAAAAACACGTCGTGGGAAGTGTTACTAAAATGTGTTCAAATTAATGCTTGGTTGAAACACAAATGCAACATTTAAAAATGGATATTAATATGTAGATGTTAAATGGTAAATGTTGGTGTTAGATAAAAATTTAAACGTTAAATGTTGCTTTCGATTATAAGAAGTAAGACTGCGCAAATTCACACTTCCGCCCAGCGGAAGTACCAAAATAAAAGCTTCAAAAGGCGTTCATAATGTTAATTTTAACAATAAAATAGATGATATGATATGAAAACAATGATAATATGACGAATTCACGAAGTTTAATGCATTAAATCTTTATAGTGCTATTTATGGCACATTCATTTGTTTAGGTGATGCTGAATAAAAAACATTCAACAGTGATACCAGGAAGTATTCATCATCTTCAGCCTTTGTTTATGAACCTCATAAGCACAATTATGTGCAGTGTATTTTTTTTTCTTTTCTGGGGCTCAAACTCTCAAGGAACACCTCCTTTTTCTTGGCCACGGTCAGGGTCCTGTTTTAAACTGTGAAAGGCGTCCAAAATGACCCTTACAATATTGTGAGCTACTATGAGGACAGAATGACACAGGCAGTTCCATTCGTCACCCAGAAGGAGTCAGTATGAGGGTTGGGATATCTACATCACTTTATGAAGCAAGTATTTTGGTACTTCTGCTAGCAGGGGTTTAGATTTGCACATTGGCCAGATATTTAGGATCTCTGAGCATCATTTGACTTTGAGTTTTGGAAGTGAGAATATCTTGATTATACTTTTTTGTAAATAAATGAATTAAAGATTAACAAGAAGATAAGAAAAACAGCGTTTATACACAGTGCGGGTAGTGCGGTGTTGTGACAGCCTTCTTTGTATTTCCATTTTAAACCTATCCGTGCAAATAACCTTAATGTGTTTTTTTAAGGTTTGATGTCTTTCAAGAATTAAATTTGGCCTGTCCACGGTTTCTACTCTAGCCTGCTTGTCTTTTTTCCTGGACTTAAACCTGTAATCTGTATATTGTCTGTATCGCACGGTGACATCTAACCTTAAAACTCAAATTTTCTCCCTGTAATGACCTCCAGAAATGAACCGCCGAAACGACAGCTCCAATATAAATGCGATACTTCATCATGAAGACCCAGAAGATCAACCTGAGCGTGGAACAGATCACAGGAGGACCATCAATGGATCAACTAGAGACGAATCCTCCTCCTTAATACCTTATTCCTCCTCTGGATCTTCCTCCCACTGTAAAACCTGCTCCTGCTCTGGACCATCCTCCCCCTGCTCCTCCTCCGCTGGACCCTCCTCTCCAAGACCTTCCTCCCCCAGACCTGGACCTTCCTCCCCCAGACCTGGACTTTCCTCCCCCTCCTCCTCCTCCCTTAGACCCTCCTCTCCAAGATCTTCTTCTCCGAGATCTTCCTCCCCTAGACCTAGACCTTCATCCCCTAGACTTCCCTCCTCTTCCTCACCCTCCTCTTTGCTCTCCTGTGGACAGGCTGAGGGAGGAGAACAGGTGGAGAGACAGAAGGAGGATGGATCTTCAAAGTGTTGTTCCCTCAAGGAACTAGAGAGACTCCCTGATTGTTCCAAGAAACTGAAACCCCTCAGCTTCAGCATGACACACTGTGTCCTCGTGGATGTGAGTTTGTGAGTTTGTTGACTCAAATACTGTCTCAGAGCAGAAGGTAAAGGTACCTCTCACCCATTATTCATCCTTCATTAAGTATACTCCTGTGTCGTACTGTATCTTAGTGTCTGGAGTATAAATAATGAAACCTTTGGGTGACAAGTTATGTCAGGTTTCTCATTGCTGTTGATTCCCACATTGCGATAAATCTCTGAAAGTGACTGTATGTGTGCTTTTTCTTCAGATAAATGCTTTCACCAACGGACAGTTGGAGGCGCAGCAAGGCAGAGACGTGTGGCGCAGTAACTTTGTGAAAATGCCGTGCTCACAGTCAAGCTTCATAAACACCAAGGGTGTCATGTCCTCGGTGTGTTTCAAGCAGATTCACCTGACATATGACAATCTAGATGTTTTCTGTCAAGTCTGAACAGTGTGTGATGCATCACACATGGCATTAGATCTTTTTAATTCATCTGAATGCTTGTTGTCCACAGGGTCAGGCAGTCAGATGGGAAACTATCCATAAACAGCTGACACGTCTGGCCAAGAAGTCAGCAGTGAGCGTTAGTGATGTAAAGGTACACAAGCTACCCACAGAACAGTATACTTTTAAACCAGCAGTATCTAAATCTGCCTCAGAGAATTATTTGATGCCTAAACCTTCGTCCTCTCTCTACACCAGGAAGCCATCTTGAAGTATAACCCTAAGTACAAAGGTCAGTGGTCGTTTGACGCCCTCGCTGCGTTCGTCGAGGTCAGTATCTTTGTTTTCACGCATAATACCAACTTTTGATGCACCCTGCGATTTCTTTAACTAAAGAGATAAAAATGCTTTGTTTCTCAGTGTGTCCCTAAAACGGATAACTACTTCGGCGCTCTGTTTCCAAGGATTGCTGCCCTGGCCCTGGAGCTGCCAAATTTGGTGAAGAAGGTATGAAACTTACTCAAGGGTACCTAAAACTCATCTCTATGTTTGTGAAAATGTTCACTGTCTTAGTTTTGAGATATTTTAGGCTCTGCTGGGGTCTTCTGTAAGCTCTGGTGGCTTTGCTCCACAGGGTTCAGGTCCAATCGATCACTGTAACATTATGGTCATTTAACCAGCTTTTGGTTCTTTTGGCACGGTCGGCAGGAGCCAAATGCTTAAAAATGAAATCAGCTTATTCATAAAGCTTGTTAGCAAAGATAGCATGAAGTGCTCTAAAGATTCCTGGTAAAAGTCTGTGTTGACTCTGGACTTCAGAAAACACAGTGGACCAACAGCAGTAGATGACATGGCCCCACAAACCATCACTGACTGTGGAAACGTCACTCTGGACTTTACACAGCTTGGATTTTGAGACTCTCCTCTCTTCCTCCAGACTCTGGGTCCTTGGTTCACCACTGTAATGGAAAATGACTGTCATCTGAAAAGAGAACTTTGGACCAGGGCTCGACCAATTACACCAGCTGGTTAAAGCCCTTTTCAAAATAATCATTATCGAACAGTTTTGCCAGTTAATCTCTGATGTATTCATAATTTCTCATAAAATGGTAAAACCTGTTTAGTGTGGGAAGTGCGCAGATTGATGTTGTTGCGCTGTTTGTCTACTACATGGAGCTCTGACTCCATTCAACCCTCTGTCCCTACCGTTGTCTTCCCAGTAACATACAGGAGTGAGCTACAGCGAGGCAACAGAACAGGAGTTGGATGAGCAGAGTTTGTTGACAGGAAACTTTATAATGATGTTGTGAAATTGACAAGATCTGTCTGTGCGTGGGTGCTCTTGATCCTCAGACTCTAGATCCCTTGTGAAGTTTTTCTTGACAGTCTTCTCCAGACTGAGGTTATTTGGGGGTTTGGGTCTAAATAGTTTGCTGCCCAAGCAAGGCCTTTAATATCCTGGTCATTTAACCAGCTTTTGGTTCTTTTGGCACTGCGGGCAGGAGCCAAGTCCTGTGGTCCTCACTACTGCCTGTATATCTTCTCTGCCAAACTTTTTCCTGCCACTACTCTTTCTAGTGATCTGTTTGGATCCAACACTCTGTGAACAGCATCTTTAGCAGTAACCTTCAGTGTCTTAACCTTCTTGTGGAGAGGGTCGGTGACTGTCTTCTGGACTGTCAGTTAGCAGTCTTCGCCATGGTTGTGTTGTCAACTAAACAAGGCTCAGAGACTATTTCAGGGCTCAGGGAACCTTTTGCAGGTGTTTCTGGTTCATTATCTGATCATCGTGAGACATCGTTAGTCTGCAATATTCAACTTTTTTGACTGAGTCTGGTGTCCTTGCCAGAGACAAAGACTAGAACTTTGATGTACTTGATGTACTTACAACCCAAGCGTTTGCTCCCAAAGATATCAGTCCTTTTCAACTGTTTTTCTGCTGTTAGATGGAGCTAATGTTTTTAGCAACAAAAACCAGATTGTTCCTGGGATTCTTCCTTAAGTTTGTTCTCCTGTTTTCAGGCCATCCCCATGCTCCAGAGAGGAAAAACAGCCTCCATCACTCTGTCAAAGGCCCAGATTTCCTGCCTGCTAGCTAACGCGTTTTTTTGCACTTTCCCTCACCGAAACACTGACGATCCTAAAGCAGAGTACCACAACTTCCCTTCCATAAACTTCAACAGGTCAGAGGAAACAGCACAGTGTCAAACATTTCATTTCTTTCTTTTTTATTATGTTAATCTTTTGTTCTCTCTCTGCTGCAGTCTGTTTGGCGGCTCGTCGGAGCAGAAGAGCCAGAAGCTGCGAGCCATCATGCATTACTTTAAAGTGATGACAGATCCGGGTACGTATATGTCACACCTCCTCTTCTTCATGTTAAACAGAGCTTCAGAGATGATCTGTGATGTTTGTTGATGTTTTAGTTTTAGAGAACAGCACACGAGGCCTGGTGACGTTTGAGAGACATGTGCTGAGAGAGAACCCAGACTGGAGAAAGTAATGAATGAAACGATCACACCAGACAGCAGCTCCAGTCAACACATTTGAACATTAAACATGATAAATAGATTTAATGTGGTTAAATTTATGTTTGATTTTCATTTCATGAAACAGAAAGAACTTGTTTGATTTGTTTCTGTTTTTCTGAAGCTGTAAGGAGAAGATGCCTAAACTGCATGTTACATCACGTGGCAGCATTGAGGATGAAGGTACAGGTATGCTGCAGGTGAGAGGAGACTCACAAAAACATTCTTCTTCTCCTGTTTTCAGTCCTTGGCGAGTTTAAAACAGTATTTATGTGTGTTCAGGTTGATTTTGCCTGCAAGAGGATCGGTGGAGGTGTTCTGGGTTCTGGTCTGGTTCAAGAGGAGATTTTGTTCCTGATGAATCCTGAGCTGATTGTGTCTCGACTCTTCACCGAGAAACTTGAAGACAACGAGTGTCTCGTCATCATAGGTAGTGAAAACGCGACATAATGAGGAAGATTTAATCTGGAGGCTCTGTGGGGACAGATGGTTTGAATCAATGCTTAGATCACTTTGATGCTTTCTGTATGTTTCAGGCTCCCAGCAGTTCAGCCATTACACTGGTTATGGAAACACATTCGAGTGGGCAAGACCTTACGAAGACCTCACAGAAAGGTACAGTCTGAGCCCTCTGTGCGACGACTCTATGTGTATTATCAACTTAAACAGGTGAATGAGTCATGTCTTATATTTCATTCTACACAGAGATGAATGGGAACGCCGGTACAGGCAGATTCTGGCCATCGATGCTCAGTTTTACCGACACAGCAGGGAGCAGTACAACAAGCATAAAGTCAGACGAGAACTCAACAAGGTGAAGTTACCCTCAGGGGTCATGAACCCATCAGTCGGTCAGGATTTGGGATACACCTCAAGTTATCAATAAAATCTGTAAACTGCTTAATATGCTCCATCCTAAAAACAAAAACCCGCCAGATCTTCATGAGACTTGGTAGACATGTTGGAGAGCTGGGCCTCAAACACAAGGTTTTGCCCATAGCATAGCCCCACCAGGTTTCCAATGGGCTGGCCAATCAGAGGCAAAGGGGTTTTTGGAGCAGGGAGCCTCGAAGAGACAGCAGCCAAAACAATGCATTTCAGACAGAGGCTGAAACACTTTATTTACAAATCTTCCTTTTTCTATGAACTTCATTTTGAAACATTCTTTTTTCTCTGCCCTTGAAGGCGTACTGTGGGTTTAGCATCCATGGGCCAAACAAGCCGGACATCGCTACGGGAAAGTGGGGCTGTGGAGCTTTTCACGGAGACCCTCAGCTCAAAGGTTCCTCCCTCCTTTTGATCCATCCTTTCCTTTGACTCCTCTCTTGAAAACTCCTGATGAACTGTTTCTGGTTTTATTTGGCAGCTGTGATCCAGCTGATGGCGGCAGCGAAGGCCAAGAGAGGGCTGGCCTTCTTCACCTTCAATGATGAGACACTGAAGGAGGAGCTGGAGCAGCTTCACCACCTGCTGGTCAAAGAGAGAACTACAGTTGGTGAGCTTTAAAAGTTGAAAAAATGGTCCTCTATTGAAATGACCTCTCACCTGTTGTTCACCTGAGTTTTCTCTCCTGGTTCTCTTTCCAACCTCTATCTCCCAGCCGCTCTGTTTGACCTTGTGGAGACTTTCTGTGAAGTTCATCAGGCCTCAGGCGGGTCTCCTCAGCTCGACCTGTTTGACTTCATCAGAGAAAATCTGAGAACCTCTTCTTGTGCTTCTCCTGACACCAGGAGTCAGCTGTGAAGACGACTGCGCCTGATTTACAAATGGAAGTGTTTGAACCTAAAGTGAAGAATTTAACTCCAGTCAAATGATAATATGCTCTGTAGTTTTTATGGTTATTTAGTTTGAAGTTAATTTTAGGGAAATGTTTCTAAATTACTAAACAGAATTAGCATGGACTGTAATCATCTCTAATATTATGATCATATTGTTGTTCCATGGAGACTCTGACATTCTGTAAGGAATGAGTGAAGTCTGTAAATCTAACTGAAACTACTGGAGAGTGTTTTTATTTCACTTATTTTGTGGTTTTACCTTCAACCCTTTTTCTCAGACCTCAGAGTAGTCAGAGAAAAAAGTCAGACTTCTAACCAAAAAAAAAAAAAAAATCCCTGCTGCTACAATCCTCAACAGCCTTTCTAACTTTTCCTTTTGGAATGGAAAATTTTCTGAGCTGAAACTAGCATCAAAAGATACAAATTCAGACTCTTTTTTTTTGAGAACACATTGTGATGTCTGAATTAAGACAAAAATCTGTATAAGCAGATTTTAAAAAAACAATGAAACCTGAATTTAGGCAAAAGACTAAGAATTATAGGACAAAAAAGTTGAAGTCAGGAAAAAAAGGTTTGAATTAATACAAAAAAATTATTTCAAAGCAAACCAAAACTCGGAATTAAGAAATTTTTCTCTGAATTTATACTTTTGTTCCTCAGTTGTGAAAAAAAATTAGGATTCTGACCAAAAAATCTGTTTTCAGAAGCTATATTTCAAATGAGAACACTGTAGCTGATTCTTCTTTCAGAGGTATTAAATTTTAAGATTAAGGTCAGAATTAAACTTTTCAGAGAAAATTCACTCATCTTTGGGTCCAGTACAACCAACAATAAAACATAACATTTGAGTACATACATATTTTGCCTTGATTTAAAGTGCTGCTTCATGATTCTGCTGTAAACTGATCAGACGTGTTATTAACTGAACGTGATAAAAAATGCTCCAAACTCTGACATCTCTTCAGGCGCAACATCATCTTTATTTTTTGAAAACAAAGAACAACATAAGAAAATAAATACAGTCTAAATATGTGAGGCTCAAATAAATCTCTTCATGACAATACATACACTCTGTGAATACAGGGTTGATTTCTTGTTTAAATAAATCTGAAATTTCAAGTAATCTGTTAAAATTGGCACAAACTGAGGCATTCACAGCAATGAGGCAGGATATTGAGTGAAGCGTGGAGGAAGAGAAGGACAACATTTGTGAAGATTTGATGGAGAGTATTTAGAGAGATGTGAAATGAGAACAGAATGAAGTGTAAAAAGGTGTTTTGTGTGAAATAAAGATGAATGAAATGTGCAAATGTAAAGAAATGGTTCTGAGTCAAAGTGCAGAAATACATCAAGTCGCTTTCAATTATTTATGTAAGTGTTGGTTCATGCTTTAAATTTTAATACATGATAAAGTTGCTTTATAAAAGCTTCCACTCTCTAAAACTTCAGTGAATTCATTTAACCCAGACCCTTCTTATTAAAGATTCAATTCTGCTTGTAGTTAAATGTAAAGACAGTTAATTGAGGGTAAGAAACAGGAGAGAGGAGAGTAGAGGGATTTAAAGCAGGATTGCCTGCACCCTTACATGAGGTGCATGATCTAACCAGTGAGCTAAACCAGCACAACTCAAACTGAACTTTTAAAGTACGACCAAACATCAAGTTCCTCCTCTTATCAATTAGCAGGCTCATCAGGTTTAAAGCTTTCCATGAAAGTTTAAAACTTGGTGAATTAATCTGTGTTTATTATTTTGAGATTAGAGGGCATTACACTTGTTTTATTGATTTTAAGGTCTTAGTTTTCAGTGTCCTGTCTAAGGAATTTATCTCTGTTTGAGCGCCTGCTTCACTTTGGTTAGAAGTTTTGTTTAACCTCACAGGAGCAGAGCAAAACCATGTAATATACCTCTTTTTTCAGGAGGTCCAGGGAAATCAGAATACGTCAATCAAGGGGATGCCAGATGAAGTCCTGAATAGTTTCAACATCAAGAATACAAAAGAAAAACACCATGGGAAGTTGAAATTTTACAAACATATAGTGAAATGATTTAAAAACAATAATACCAGGACATCTGACATCCTGACTTTAGAAACGGCGGGATGAAACAAAACCTGCTGGTATCACAGATCAAGAATAGAAGGCATGTGTGAAACAAAGTTGGGGAACTTTTTGTTTACGGGATTAAATAAACATGTTCTCATAATTCATTTTTCCACATGGGGGAGTTGCTGGGCTGCTGAGAAGGTGATGAAGAGCCTTTCAGAACAGGACTTCAAATCCAACAAGTCCAAATGCAGCCAGTGATTGGTTGACTGACCAAAACAAAGATGTCATCGTCAGTTGACAGGAATGATCATATTTCACAGAAATGTATCTGTAAAGTATCATTGATTGCCTTGTTTTGGGGAGAGACAGAGTCCAGGTAGTTTCTGTAAAGACCCCAGTCTTTGGACCACTATGGTAACCCGCTTTAAAGTCATAACTTGGTCTACGCCCATTTACTGAACAGACTGAAGCTTCATAGTGCTCTTGTCAGGTCTCATATGAAGCAGCTGTGCTTTGTCTGAAGTAAGGATGAGAAAACAACATTTCGTTTAAAGGGAAAAACAGAAAATCCAGCAGCTTCGCAAAGTTACTGCAAAGATGAAATGCTACTCAAAACACTTTGTTTTTTTGATGCGGTAAAGAAACAAGATAAACCTGTGAGCTATGGAGGATCAGGTAATCCGATTTGATCACTTATGAACTGGGTAGGTTGTTTGTCTCTTTAAACTAAGTTGAGATCTTCTGACATCACTCAAATTATTATTTCAGTGCTTATTTTGATTTAACAAATATTTTCATGGTTTGAAGCAGCAAATCAATAAAATAGGACAAAGATCTGATAATGACATTACTCTGGTAGGATGTGCATCAGGTCAACATTCAGTTTAAGAAACTAAAAGCAAACAAAACAAATTCACTAAAAGTCTTTGCGTAAAAAAATCAACTTTCTTTAAATTCATGTTTTCAAGCAGTTTGTTTTTTTGAGTGCTCCTCTCCGGGAACACGAGGTTTGGATGGTAACAGTGTCAGCAGTCAGTAAGTCATTGTGCGTTTCTTTGAATGCCTGAGAACAGTCTGATATGTTTCCATATCAAAAGACAAAAAAGAAAAAGAAAACAGAGCTGAGTCTGAACAGGCTGGTGGATGTGTGAGCTGGAGGATGGAGGAAGTGTAAACCTGTCTGTTAGACTTTCCCTGAGAAAGCTTCCAGATCAAATGCTGTGTCCAGTAAACGCTGCAGCTCACTGAGGTGAGCCTTTTTGTTTCCAGTTGCTGGAGCTGCTGCAGGATCTCGCCCAGCGTACCTGCAGAAAAAAATACAAGAATGAAAGCAAAGATCAAACTCTGCAGCTCCTGAGATCCTTCCTCATGGTAACCATGGACTCACCACACGGGCCGGCTGCAGCTGATGGTGGTGCGGATGCGGGGCTTGACGTAGTCGTAGTATCCCTGGTTCTTGTGCTCCTCCTGACACCAAACCAGATCAGCGTTCGGATAAAGGTCACACTCAGACTTCACCAGGTCAAACGGGAACGGAGAGAGCTGAAAACAGAGGACTCCAAAGTGAATTTCAACATCACACCTGAAAGAGAAACTGAGACACCCTGCAACCAAGATCAGGTTTAGACAGCTCCTCTTCTGCACCAGAGTTCAGCACACCTGTTCAACACGGACGACAGCTACTGTGTCGTCCATGCCTCTGTTCTTGCGTTCCCTTGTCAGCTCATAGTAGATCTTCCCTGTGCAGAAAATGACTCTCTTCACTTTCTCTGGGCTGGAAGCTGCAGGTCCGTCATCTGGGATTACACGCTTAAAGTGAGAGCCTGCAGGACGGAGAAACAAAACAGGTCTTAGCATCACAACAAACAGAAAAGGATCTAAATACTTCCTGTTTGTCAGCACTCACCTGGAAGCATCTCATCAAAGCTGGACTTGGCCTCCGGGTGACGCAGCAGCGACTTGGGAGTAAAAACTATGAGCTGGAGATAAAGACATGAAGACTGTTCAGTAAAGTGAACCACAGTCTGATGTTTTCAGGTCTTGCACAGTGAAACTCACAGGCTTCCTGAAAGGCTGTAGGATCTGTCTGCGGAGAACGTGGAAATAGTTTGCAGGAGTGGAGCAGTTGACGACGATCCAGTTACACTCGTACAGCTGACGCATTGCAAAGTCCTCTGTCAGTTTCTGAAGAAAGACGTGAGAGAAAAATTTAAAAGCAGGTTTGGAAACAGACATTGTGTGTAAAGAGACACTGTCCCAGTGAATATGGAGTCTTTTAGTCTCTAAAGTGGATAATTGACATAATATTGCGATACAAAAAAAAAGTTACCGGAAAAACATCAGGGTCATCGTTGCACATCTGCAGAAATCTCTCAGGACGAGCTGAAGAGTGCTCTGGACCCTGGGGTTAAATGGAAAAACAAAGAAATATTAAAAAGATGAGACTTCACATGATGTCAAAGGGATGATTTGAAGAAAACAGGCACAGTTATGATAAATTTAATGGACTCCTACCATTCCCTCCATGCCATGAGGAAGCAGCAGCACTATCCCGTTCTGTCGGACCCACTTGGCCTGACCTGAGCTGATGAACTGGTCGATGATACACTGAGCTGTGTTGTGAAAGTCTCCAAACTGGGCCTCCCACAGGACCAGTGCGTTTGGACTGGCCATCGCGAAGCCCAACTCAAAACCTGCACAAAGAGAAAAGTGGGTAAATAAAGTGCTCACATTTTACAGACCCAGGATCTGGTGAAATGCTGAGAGCATGAACAGGTTGTTTCAGGTGTGTGTGTGTGTGTGTGTGTGTGTGTGTGTGTGTGTGTGTGTGTGTGTGTGTGTGTGTGTGTGTGTGTGTGTGTGTGTGTGTGTGTGTGTGTCTCTCACCCAGGACTCCATATTCAGACAGAGAGCTGTTGCAGACGGTGTACGGAGCCTGATCAGGGGAGATGTAGTTCATTGGGATGCAAATCCTCTTATCCACATTCTGGTCGTGAAGAACGTGGTGTCGATGGCTGAGAGACATACGGAGGAGTAAGGTCTGAGTCAGGTAATATGGAGGATAACAGCTGAACTCACTGTCCTCTTACTTTTTTTCAACATAAAAAAATGTTTAAGCTAAACTTAAAGGTTTATTAATGTGGAAACTTCGGTTCAACCAGGGCAGAGAAATTAGTTTCTTTAAGCTGTCTGTTCACCTTTCCTTTGTCTTATACTCAGCTCCCCTCTTCTCTCTCTGCGCATAACCAAAACTCAAACCTGCCCCTCTCCCTGCTTCACTCACAACAATATCCTAAACGCATCAACCACATGGAGGCAGATTAAGACATAAGACTGCAACAGAACAAAGTCTGCTGCAGGGAATGCAGAGAACTTCAACTGGAAAAACTGAAACCTTCTCAGGTGTTTTTGTCTTATTTTCAGTAAAAAATGTCTTTTCAGACTTTTCTAGCAAATTTTTTCTTATTCTATTTGCAGATTTTTTTTTACATGTTTCAAGCAATTCAGACCTCATTTTTATCTTTAAAAAACTTAAAACAAGACATTTTTTCTGGACCTGTCAGCTGAATGTGGCTTATTTTAAGTCTAAAAAGACATTTTGACATATGATAAGATTTCCATTTTTTGCAGTGTGATGCAACAAAAAGTGTGAGCCTGAAAAAATAATTCATGGAAAGTGTATTTACCTGTGAGATCAAAAATATAAATAGTTGTATATTTAGCTCTAAGTAACACTAAGTAACTTTAATGGAAGACTAACCTTACACAAAGTGGGTTGATCTTTTCTTAGGGGTACCATAAATGTTGGATATTTATCAAGTAGGCCAGAAAAATGACTTCCACACTTCTAGAGTCTCCTCTGTGAGTAAATCATTACTCACAGCATTACAAAGCTCGTTTTGAGTAATAATTGTTATTAAGTGCATGAAGTTAACTTAAAACATGCTTATCCCACTACAGTATGAAAATAGTTTTTGTAGATAAATAATTTTCCTTAAATGACCAAAAATGAAACACACAAGGTGGGATTAGGATGTTACATTTTATATATTTCTCTGGTTGAGCTCTGGCATCCAAAGTTAAGGCATTTTTCTTAAAATGTATCATTAGGTCTCCTTATGTAAAACAAAGCCTTTGTTAAACCTTTAAATATAACCCAAAAAGAGGTAAAAAATAAACACTGATACTGAAAAGAATAATTATTTCCTTTCTCTAGTTGTTTTTTACCTGAATGTGCCTCGCTCCACATCCTGTCCACTGAGACGTACGTGAATCCCTTCTTTGAGTAGAGATCCAAAGGCCATGTACTCTCCCAGAGCCCAGTCACATACTCGCTGGTTCACCATGTTTGCTCGGCCCTTCAGGATACGACTTAGACCTTTATCACGCACAGGTTGCAAACGCGTGGGTTAAAGAAGAACCAGATCTGTCTATATGGTATTAATTAAAAGAGGCAGAGAGGGGGAAGTACCTCCGTGTATGGTGAAGTCGTCCAGGGGGACTGAAGCAGCAATGTTTCCAATATGGTTGAGCTCATCCTCACTGATGCCGGTGGATGGGCAACTCATCGTTTTGGGTTGTCCATCCAGAGTGAAAAACTCTACAAACAAAGAGAGATTATTGATCAGAGCATGAAAGAAAGTATCCAGACTCAGAGCTAGTTTAAAGATTCATTCACCCACCGGGCCACGGGGAGTCCAGCCAGTGTTTGATGTGGAGGATTTTTTCATCTTTGGAGCGAGTGTACGCGTCTTCACAGATTTTGTCGTACATTGCCACTTCCTCCTGAAACATAGAGATGAACATAAGTTTAGCATCTTTTCAGAAGAGTGTTGGAGTTTCTGCAAGCCACTTTTGAAAGATTGCACTGAAGTTTTCCCGAGGATGATGGGAAATGTAGTTCAGTATTCAGCACATGAAGATGATGGGGATCCACTGTCTGTAAATAAAGCAGCAGTCCAGTTTTACCTCGTAGTCTTGTGTTGTGACGACTCCCTCAGCAATAAGTTTCTCTGCATACTTCTTCAGGACTCCTTTCTGCTTCTTGATCTGCTTGTACATCAGTGGCTGTGTGAACATCGGCTCATCCATCTCATTGTGACCGTTCCGTCTGTAACACACCTTAACGAGGAGGCAGATGTTTGCAATATTTAGATAATTCAATAAACATCCAGCAAATCATCACACTCTTGTGGTATCTACCCCCCTCACATACCAGATCTACGACCACGTCTTTGTGGAAAGTGTTCCTCCACTCAGCTGCCACCTTACACACGTACATCACTGCCTCAGGGTCGTCTGCGTTGACATGAAAGATGGGAGCGTTGACAACTCGAGCAACATCAGTGGGATATGGAGATGAACGCGCCATCCTGGGATCTGTGGTGAAACCGATCTGTGAGGACAGCAGAAGATTGGATAACTGATGTTAAACTGTGCTCATTCCACTCATACATGTATCTGCTTTACTAGAAATAAGACAAAAACACTTCTCATTTTAGTGTTTGCTCAGCAACTACTTTCCATACACAAATGTTTAAGTACAACAAGTGAAGGGCATGGACTGAAAAACAAATGGACGTCATCTTGCTCGGCTCGAAGTGAAGTCGCAACAAAAACTGCTCCCCCTGGTGACTGGCTGCAGTATAGGTTAAAAAAAATCAGTCTCTCCAGTCATTCCAGATGGGCTGTGGTCAAACTTTAAAAAATTAATACACCCCGTAGAAATGTTTCTCATGTCCGAATGTTGTGGTTATTTTGAAGATATGATTTGGCTACCTTATATTCAAGTCCTCTTTTTATCTGAAAATTTTCTTTTTTAATTAGTTATAAGAGGTTTTACGTCATGTTAAACAATGATTGATAGCTGCTGTTCTTGTGTATTTTTTTGTGGATTGTAGAACATGTCTGGAGGTAGAGTCAAGAAGTGATTAGACTCTCAAAAGAAAAAAAAACTATTATTTTTGGCACCTGGCTCCACTCAGATTCTTCGAGAGACCCTCGTAGTCTCTACTGCGCAGACTCCGGCCTCACAACTGCTGCCAATAGCAGTGCCTGTGACAGGGAATTTTGCCTTCAAAATCGTACAATGGAAAATGGCGGGGCCACGCTGTCCACTCTATATATAGTCTATGGTGTGGAGGTAGAAACCTGCCAAAGCTGAGGCCGCATTCCGGGACCAGTGTTGGACAGGAGACTCTCAGAGTCCAGACAGAAGTACCTGGTTGTTGACCACCACATGCACAGTCCCATGTGTGGTGTAGGACGGCAGGTCAGACAGGTGAAACGTCTCGTACACGATGCCCTGGCCTGCAAACGCAGCATCACCGTGAAGCAAAATAGACATCACCTGGAAAAGCAGTCAGCAGGTCACAAACATGAGCAGGTACAGGTGTTTATCCCCCTCAGAAAGAAGAGTGAAGTGAGCTTACCCTCTTTCCCTCTGTGTCTCCACAATAAAACTGCTCAGCTTTGGTCTTCCCCTGGACTACCGGGTCCACAGCCTCCAAGTGGGACGGGTTGGCCACAAGTGACAGAGTAATCTGACGGTCACTGACTCGGTTCATCCTCTTATGGTACATGCCCAAATGATACTTCACGTCACCAGAACCCTGAGGGGGGGACAGAAAAGAGATACGAGTTAAGGTATGGTTGAATCACTGAATCACAAAAGCTCTGTTTCAAAGCTGCAGCTGAAAACTATACTTTTTTATTTCACAGAAGAAGAAAAAAAGGTTTTCTGATCCTCATTAAAAAATATATTTGCATTTGCTAACCTCTCAAATGTGCTAAACTTTTTGAATTTATTGAAGTTAAAATTTACATTTATAATCTGTAATTCTGTGGCCTTTCTGTTCAAGTATATCTGGAAAGAGACTAAGCTACCCCGGAAAAAAGAACATTTTTTGGATATTCTCTGAAATGTTAAGGAATTTAAGAAACATCTTAGGGAGTGTCCCAGTTTATAAAAAAGCTCTCCTTCTTAATGGAGCCACACATTTCTCATTGTTATCTTTGCTCAAATTTATCTCTGATTTGTTGTATATGTGTATTTATATCATATGGGGAGATTAGTCGTGTTTTTCTTCTTGAGTTTATTTTTTAAGCTACCATCACCCCAATATCCCTTTTTATTTAATAAACAAACAACCTGTGATATCATGTCCACCTGCAGCCTCACAAACACCAAACCAAACTGATGAAAGCTTTCTCTGAATCTACAGACTTGATGTTCAAACCTCGTCTGCAGCCTCCAGTTTGGAGTCAAACTGGCAGAAGATTTGTTCCAGCTCCTTCCGGATCACGTTCGCGAGAACATTCAGCCTCCCTCTGCGGATAAAAAAAACCCAGAATGGTTTCTTTAAAATTGCAAAAGTGAATAGTTGAAAGACACAATTTGGTTAAAGCCCAATGACCTTTGACCTCTAACGCTTAAAAGGACATCCTGTGCTCTAACTGAGAAGTTTGCATGCTTCACTTCAGGTGTTCAAAGAGCAGAACAGACTAAAAACAGGATGTATTGTGGTGTAATTGTCACGTGTGGTTGTTTAAAAGTCAAAGTCTCTGTCTTAGACACACTTTTTTAAATTCTTTAGGTATAAGGAGTAAAAATGCTGCTCACCTGTGAGGCATTCCCATGATCACACTCTCCACTCCATTCAGACTCGACTTGTCGATGATCATTTTGAGAGCAGGGATGAGTGATTCACATCCTTCCAGGCCAAACCGTTTCTCTGAAGACCACTTCCTCTGGAGAAACTCCTCGAACCTGTGAACAGGTGGAGGCAGCTCAAATCTCATCCCCCTGCTAATCTTATTGTTTTCAAGGTGGGTGCAGAATAAGAGGCAGACCTGGTGGATCGGATCATCCGAGCCAGAAGAGTCTTCTTCTCCTCCAGACTGAACTGCATGATCCCTGGAGTCTCAAACTTCTGTCTGATCCACTGACACTGCTCCATGTCATTAATAAACATGAACTCCACTCCAATGTGCTGACAGTAAGCCGTCTGGGAGACAGAAGAACAGCTCAGGAGGTTTGCAGGATTGAGTGTCATAAAAGAAGAAATTACAGGTTGGAAATGTCTGGCTGAATTTAAGAAATCTTAAAACTTAAATCTTGAACATGATCACTCAACGACAGGGCACAAACACAACCACTGCTGTTAAGAAATTGATTCCAGCATGTGGGGACTTTTTGCACATTAAAAAATGTTTTACCTCCAGGCGTCGGATAATCTCTCTGAGAGGAAGAGCGCTCTCATCTCCTCCGATGAAGGTTGTGGTGGGAAGGCGGAATACTTTGTCCAAGTCAGACTCTACCAGCCCGTAGACACCTGACAGAGAAACAACAAAACACACACAGCATTTGTTGGTATCAGTTTTGTTTCTTGATATTCCTTTAAAAAGTCGTTTTTCGCAAAGAGCAGACAGGACTTCATTAAAATGTAGGAGATATTTGGGATTCCTGTATGTGCCAATCTCGCCAACCCTGGATCCTACATTTCCCATAATGCAGCAAACAGTACCCATGTTTATAAGGCTCTTTCTTTGTCATGTTTTATTATAAGGTTTTACACTTTGTGATGTCTCTGGCGTTACTTCATGGCAGGTTACACAGAAGACCTCATAGTTGTGGGTAAATTGACCTTCTGTCAGGGAACACTTCTAATTGAGTCTAATTGTTTCTAATTTTATCATTTATTCCTAAAGGAGGCCAAATCTGTCTTTCAGTCTTTAAATCACTTTCTTCATCAGGGTCTTGTGGCTTTGTGCAAACCTGCCAAACAAGAACATGATAGTTTTCCTGAACAACCAACCTGCAGGGTGTAACTGGAGGTCTAATATTAACATAACAGTTATTTAATGCTTCCTTTTTAAAGTCAGCCGTCTGTCTTCATCGTGTAAACTTTTCTGCTGAGTGAAAACAATAATTAGTGAAATTTCTTTGAACAAATAGCTTGGTTACAATCCCTGAAAACATTTTTTAATCATTGAAAACTGAGGTCTTCTTTAGGGTGTTTGACATGTTAGCTGATCTGCATTATACCATACTTTATTTATACCATCAATCAGTCAATCAACCAGTGAGCTCCATCAGTGCAGCCCTTCACATCAGAGAGTGGGGATGCTGACAGCCCACACAACACGAGAGCAAGCAGCAAAACTTTTTTTATTGTGTGTGCTCTCAAATATCATAAAGACAACTTGCTTTGTGAGCTGGACCCTGAGACAGAAAAGCTACCTCAATGATGCACAGTATTTAGTGTTATAAATAGTTTCCTACTGGATGTATGTCTGCACAAGTATTTTTGTCAGTCTGATTTTTTTTCCAGAGAGTTATAACTCCAACATGTTTTGCTTAAAGAAAAGGAAGGAATACTTTTTATGGATTTGAACTCTTTAAGTCTCTGTATTTCCTGTTTGCAGTGGGCTGCACAGCTCAACATGACGCTGTGAGAAGCAGCTGATGTTCTTCTAGCTGAAGGCAAACAGCAGAAAAACAAACAGGACAGGGCTGATGGGCTGTTTGCTGCTCATATGTTAGGTCTATACTGTCAGGAGTAGCCTCAGACATTACAGTTGAGCTTGTGTTTATTCAACACATTACACGTCCGGGTCGCACCAAACACAAATAAGAGGAAATGGAACAGACAAGGTGGGGGGGTTGATTTAAGTATGTCTTTGTTTGTATATCTCTGTCAGCAAAGGAGTGCAGGGTGCTGCTGTGCTGAGGACCAGAAGTTTCCAATCCAATACAGCAGAGTCAGCGCTCTGCTTTACGTAAGGGATAATTAGACTTTCCTCTTCCTCCTCTCTGTGAAACCAGCCTGCACATAAAATCACATCATTTGTTTTCTTTGATGGTCCAAAGCGGAGGCAGTGATCCAAGGCAGCAATCAAATAGAGTCCGCCTGCAATCTAATCACGCTAACATTTTAATGAAGCGGGCAGAGATAAGCCTGGATGAGTCCTGTTTAACCCCACTGGACGCTGCTCAAAGGTTAGGAGGAGCCAACCACGCACATACACACATACACACACATACACACACATACACACACATAGCAATTTTCAGTGTCAGCGTTTTCTGCAGCAGTGTGCAGACCTATGTAATCTTCAGTGCAACCCTTTAGAAGACAAACACGTTAAACTGTACGCTGAACTACATAGAGTAGGTGCACTGATCCTCAAAGCTGTCCGACTACATGAAGAGGATTTATTATAACACAGACATTTCTCTATAAGATTCAAGATAATAGTATAGGCTTTTTATTGTTTGAAAAAAGAGTTCCTCCTCTATCTATACAAACCCTTACACGAATACAAATTGTCACTTTAAGTCCAATAGGTCCTCCGTTTTATAAATACTAAACGTTTTTTAATCTTTATCAAGTGTGTAACATCTAACTAAGAAATTTTTACATGGAATAAGGTCTTAGCCAAAGTCAGTGGAAATGTTCCCTTTCAGGTTTTATCCAAGAGCCTTTGAGTGATGTCATAAACTTAGCAGAAAACTATAAAGAAATTTTTGTTCGCTAGACTGTTTATGTGTTGTAACAATAATTCTTGCTATAAATCTTATACCGTTGGAACTTAAAAGCCTGTTTATTCCCACCACCCCCCGAAAATTTTGCAGATACCAAACAGCTTATTTGGCTGTTAGTAATGGCTCTTGTTTTGAGCTTCTGGTACTCCAAACATGCTGCACCCATTAGGTGACTGACTCCAATCAGGTGCACCTATGAGCATTGGCCTTGCTTCAGTGTTCAGTGCTGTTTGGCTTCAGCAGAGAAGGTTTGGCAAGTTTTTTTATGGGTACAACTAAGACTGTATAAAACATGGACGTAGCCTCCTCAACGTCACCCATCTGTTCCTGACACTTGAAATGAAGCCAATCCGTGGACGCAGCCACATTCTTTATGACGCCTGTTGTGAGTTTCCTTTCGACTAGCTACATGGCAATTGTCAGTCGCGCAACCTGAGCTGTGCCTCTGATTGGAACAACTAAAAAATAAGCACATAAAAAGTTTAGCTACATTTGGATACTCCTAAAGCTCATTACCTTTTCCTCGGGCTTTATCATCATTAAAAAAATAACCAACCAGCTCTAAGATCAGTTATACGTCAACTGTTGTCACAGGGTGACTTCTGTGAAATCTGGCTCCAGAATTGTTCCTGATGATGTTTGCAGCCTGTTTTCAGTCACCATTAGCATTCTTTGAGAGAGATTGTATTCTGTATGCAAAAAGCCTTGCACAAAACTGAACTACAGCAGCTTGCCTCAGGTATCCAAAGATCACCCATGGTTATGACTCAGAGGTGCCCCCACTCCAATGTCTTTACTACAGTAAGCATTGTTTATGAGGTATCAGGAGAGATGAAACAACCAGATAAAACGTCTCATCACCACACCTATGAAAGCTGAGTGGTTAAATGGTGCTTAAATGATTCAACAAGTTTAACTTTGAAGCCCTTTATGTCTTCCCTTTATAGAGTAGAGAGCTAACACAGAGGAGACTGATAACCCAGACACTTAACACATATGTTACTGAGCCAATAAAAAACCACAGGAAACTGTGCAGCAGCCTGTTAGAGCCAACATTAATGCCCAGAACACCACTCTATGTTTTTAGAGAGTTAGTTCAAACCAGAAGAGCAAAGGTTACATCCTACCTCCAGCAGTCAGATCACACAGACGGTCTTTGTAATGAGAGAACTCTGGAGGCATGGAGAGACACAAACACACACAGACACACACACACACACACACACACACACTGCAGGTTAAGTACCACACATAATTTCTCATTTATTCTTTTTTGGCATATTTGGAGCCTGACATCGAGACATTGTTCTGCCACTGTGAACCTGAGCGTCACCAGGACAAAGAAGAACATGTTTAAACTGAACAATAACACAATAAACTGTGGAAACATCCTTTAACAGCACACAGCAGTCACCTGCTTTTGAACCCAGAGGCCCAAACCATTGGTTGGGAACAATGACCGTTTGCTGCAGGCATGCCTAACACACACACACACACACACACACACACACACACACACACACACACACACACACACACACACACACACACACACACACACACACACACACACACACACACACACACACACACACACACAGAGGAATAAACACACACACAGAAAAACCCACTGTTGGAAATGTAGCCAAACTCTTGGCATTGACACACCAATGTTATCTAAGAAAATAAAGCTTAACAGAAAAAAATAGCGGGAAATCTGACTTTTTTTCATCTAAATATTCTAATTACCATATTAAATCTCATGTTTTTAAACATGAAGCAATGGTGGTAGCCATAAAACATGTTTTCTTACTGGCTTTCTGTCATAAAACAGCAACTGTTAAGAAAACCAGTTTAGACTCATAAAGCCAAACAAATGTGTCTCCTAACAGCTTTCTCTTAGACGTTACCTTGAGCTACATGCTAACTCCAGCACACAGATATGATCACAATCTCAGCCACAACAGCTCTCGACACAAAGATCATAAAACATGCTGTGTTATCTTGTCCGCTCAGCTACAATAACTTTCTGACGTACAGTACATGCTGATAAGAACACCAGGGCACAGGAGACCAAACATGACAGGAGAGCGCACGTGAATGAATAACAGACTGGGCCAGTAAGAGAACAAATCAGTCAAAGTCTTTACTTTCTTCTAATGAGTCTCAGTGTTGTTGTGATTTGCTCATTGATAAAGTAATAAATCGTGGTGGACTATTTAAGATTGAGGTAATAAACATCAAGATATGTTGCTGGTCCACAGGTTGTATTAGGTGACTGTGGAAGAATATCAGGACTGTGGAAAAAACACCCTTGGTAAATTTTCCTCATCACTATTCATTAGCAGCATGTCTTAAAGCAGGGGTGGGCAATTCATCATCCACTGTTATGGAGAATTTAACTGTGCCCAGCATTAATTGTTATTAAATTATTAAATATTATTATCTTATAGCTTCAAAAAGCAATAATTTATATGGGTTTTGGCTGCTACTAGTGAGAAAATATGTTACCCTTAGGCTCTGAAAATGTGTAGGTCAAATAAAGCATTTAGAGATATATAATTTTAATTAAATCAGTACGTAATTCTATTTCTAACACAAAAAACTTCATAAAATACATAAAAAGGTATATTTTTCAATATGTTACAGACCAGCTATGAATTAACTTTACACAAAAAGCTTTTATAAATAACCATTAAAGTGCAGTGGACTCTGGTTAAAGCTATGGTCTCAGCTGTCTCAGCGTCAGTCTTCAGTCCCAAATCCCTCTGCAGCTTTTTCCACCGGTTGTACATTTCTCCAACATTCAGTCTCTGTTGGCACCTGTATCGCTCATAATTCTTCCTTGCTTCAGCCTTTTCCTTTGAACTTTTTTGTTTTCTTCCCTTCCCTGTGGAGGGTAACAGTAACAGCTTCCTGGTTTTGGTCTTCTCTGGCTCCATGACGCTTCAGTAGCTGAACAGCTAGCTGAACAGCTAGCTGAACAGCTAGCTGAACAGCTAGCTGAACAGCTAGCTGACATGAGAGGGGTAGTGGGGAAGAACGAGGTGGGAACATGGGCAGTGCGGTGCGGAGCAGGGGAGATGGGGGATTAGTTGGACACAAATCCGAAATGAGGGAAACGGTGGTTCAGATTGGTTGTTTTGCAGCTGCTGTACTGAATGGATTTTTTTCGTTCTTTTTGGCTTTTATATTGCGTAGATCGGACCATCGGACCATCAAGGCCTCAAAATGGTGTTAATAACAATTACCTAGCTTCAAATCGTAGACCCTAGCTTTAAATGTCTCAGGTGGATATAAGGAAGACGGCTGACAGCTGATTATGACTGAGAGAGGATCTGGATTACCTAAACTTCTCACTGCACAGCCGTCACACCAGATCAGCCGCACCCCAAATGTTTATGCGTAGTTTTGAGCGAGCCGATAAAAATGATAGTAATGTTTTCAAAAAAGTTTCTGACAGCAAGTGTGACACTTTACTTCCTGCTTACGGCAAAACTAACCAAGCTGTGACACCTAAATAATGCGATCACTAAACTTGTTGGACTAGTGAGGATAAAAAGGAAGCACCCGCTCTGGTGTCATTGATGTACGGTGGCCCTGAATGCTCATAAGAAAACATGTGCAAAAAGACAAAACACAAGCAAATTAAGAAAGCATCTTCACCAATTTGACAACACGTGCACAGCATTTAGAAAACGCTCTGCAAAGACCACAACACAACAGAAGTGTTTCCAGAGGACATTCAAAAGTGATGCACATGTCCTGACACTTGCTGCAGATTTTTAGTCACAACTCTAGTCTAGTTTTTCTTCACATCAGTTGTGGAGGAAAATGAGACAAAATCAAGTTTTTTAGATTTATTTAACATTGTAATGGCATGATTCAGATATTAGCCTATTGCTGTGACTGAAAAGTTGCGTCAACAAAAAGCATGCCTGGACATGTGCATCACTTTTAAGTGTCCACTGGAAACACTTCCGTTGTGTTGCAGCATATTTGAAGTGCATTTCTCTTATGCGTTGTGTTGTGGTCTTTGCAACGCATTTTCTCAATTTGCTTGTGTTTTGTTTTTATGCATGTGTTTTCTTAAGATGCTTCACTGTGAGCTCTCAGGGCCACTGTATTAATGACAGGTGATAAAGAAAGAGAAATATTGGGCTCATGCGAGCTATTGTTGTAACAGAGACAAAACCTGTGTTTTGAATATTACACTCAAGATATTAAATTGGATCCCTTGCTCTCCCTGCTTGCACACATTGGAGCAGGAGTGCTATGTAAAGGAAAAGTAACTGTTTGTCGAGGGCCAAGTCAAAGTGGCAGACGACTCATCAGTCGTTCAAGCATGTTTGCATGCTGAGCTGTGTGTAATTCTAATCAGGAGAGTGTTGCTATCTGTCATTGAGTCTTCCTCCTCTGACATTTGACTTAAATAGGCTGAAGATGAAACATTCTAGCTCTAAAAGTCGGATGCTGTGGAGTTTTCGACGGGTGATTGTTCACAGCAAGAGGATCAATCCTAGCTACACAGAGAGCCTGAACAACAGACTTCACTGTTGTTGTTTGACTGATCTTGCATCACTTTGTCTACTTTGTCCTAAACACACAGAGTCTTGATAAGGGTGCATTTTATTTATTGATCTCATTCTGTCTTAATTGTTTTAAAAGATATTCCAGGTTTTAATCAGTAGCAGTATAAAAAGAAACATCTTTATGCTACTCCTGAGTTCTTTCTGTCACTGTACCGTTAAATCCTTGTCAAACACTGTCATGGTGGCAGAGGTGATCGGATTTCAAATCTTTTTACTTCAAAAGTTCATTTCCTGATTGTCTTGTTGGTTTTGCAGATTAAATAGACGCATCAGCAATAATTTCATTTGGTTCTACAACCAGCTAATAACCTGTCACCGTTTGTTTAGGAGTTGTAAGAAAATCACAGAAACTCCCCTTGTTGTTTATTGTGCACCATATTTCATCCTCTGGATGAAGCAGGTACCTCTATAAAGCTTCTCTTTTCTGACACCTGTCCCTCCCTCTCCACAGTTATTGAGTCTGTAAATGATTTAAGGAGCTGTTAGCTTTGGGTTTGAAACAATAAGTCTGGAAAGCCAAGCTCAGCCTCGTGGTGACCGCTCCTACAGTGTATACAAGTCTTATGCACGTTTAAACTTCTCACCAACATTCTGGAAACCAACAGCACACGGGGCATCGTCAAAGTCCACACAGCTGATGTCCAGGGGGTCTAACTTGGCGATGTGATGGCCTCGTACCTGCACACAGAACAGCACAGAAGCTCAGTGTTTGTGTGCAACAGGTCAGTGTTTATCAGCTGAGTTCAGCAGATGAGTGCGTCTATGCTTTGTAAACTGCTGACCACTTCCTGAACCATTTCTCAACATATGTCTACTTGTTGAAAGGTCAAAGGTTGTGTAGCTACTGATAAAAGAGAGGCACTCTTGATCATGAAACGTCTGTGGGCCATTAACTCAAAAAAAGAGGAAAAGTACAGCTGGTACTGAACTGTAAGATTGGATTCATATGCTTGGGTTTTAGTTATGTTAACATTCAATACGCTTTAGGAAATTCACGTTTATTCAGCAGATAAAAATAAAAAAGTAAAAGTATGTTTTTCTGCCACTAGTAAACATATAGTCAGCCTGTACAAGTTGTTATGTGTTTGAGAGGTCTCTAAAGTCTGTCTTTCCTTCCTATAAACTGCAGAGACGTTATGTTGTCAGGTCGTTTTTGTTCCTCCTTATCATATCTCTGTCAGACATGATGTGCTGACACTTAAGGACAGGAGATAAACATCATATGTTGGAGTGACAGTATCTGTCTCTCTGATATGACTAATCAAGATAGTTTTATCCTGGTACATACTGAATCCATAATAACTGATTCATCTTCTCAAATGTAAACAACCTTTTAATAATGGGCTAACTAGCATGACCTGATTCACTCAGGTGTTTATGTTTTTTTACCTGGTATGCTCGTATAAGAGATTGCACTGCTAGATGATCCTCCACTAGCTTCTGCACATTGGGCTGAGCCCCCACCAGAGCCCGAACGTCAGCCGATCCCACTTGAGAAGTCCCACCGAAGAGTGGAGGGCTCTGATAGGCTGAACCTGGAGGAGCTCCAGCGTTAGCGTTACGGAAGAATATATCCCAGGACTGTAGGGAGACAAACAAGACAAGTTAGTCATTGTTGAAACTCCATTATTATTCGGAGAACTTCTTTAAATACAATGATGCACTCAATTCCATGACTTTGAAAGAGTTGTTTGTGATTTTACCATGTGTTTCATATAGCCAAAAACTACAAAAGATTAGTCATCAAACTTGGTGGAAAGTTAGACATTTGTCAGCACACCTGCATCATGGGAGAAAGAATCCCTCATGCAGGAAACATACCAAATGGTTTATGATCATTCAGACATGAGCTGAAGGTGAATAAAGTGTTGACATGAAGTCAGAGAAGAAAACTTTCACTACTTCCAAGATGCACTCAGCCAAACAACAACATGCCAGAAAACCAAGCGAGGACCCAGGTGACTCTCATGCTACTTTGGCAGACCAAGGAGAGGCCAGTTCCAATCTTAAGCCCAGAAGAACTAAACAGACTGTTTTTAGGGTATGTTGTTGAAGAATACCTCCCATATCAACTGTTTAGTCTGCAGATTTCAGAGACACAGTCTCTTTGCTTTGGAGACAGGCTCAAGTGGTCCCTAAAGGATCTGCAAGTTTTAACACTCCCCATTGGTTTAGATCTTCAGCGCTAACAGTTGCTACTAGGGACCAATGATTAGATCCTAGGGCTGACTTTCCTACCACTGTAACTGTGTCACACGTGTTTCTAAAAAAAATCTCTCATTCACTTGTGTGTGACCTTGTATCTCACTTTCATACCACAGAGGAGGGTAATTGGCTTATTCCTGTGAGAGGATTTTCAGATTAAACGTAAAGGAAGCTTCAACACGTCCTCTCCTGTGGTGGATATCAGCTTAAAAGTGGGGTGTGACATAACAGTTATACTACAACGACGCAACACTTTAAGACAGCAACACTTGGCAGCATGTTGACACACAAACAGGTAATGGCAGTGTGACTGAAAACCTGGAGTGACCCGGTAGAAAGACAACGAAGATCAACAGCCCTCAAACTGGTACTATGATTTATTCTGGCACCAGGGTCAGGAACCCAGTTTGCTATCTCTGAAACTGTTTGACATGTTAATGACGTCTCTCTGAGGCAAGGAATCCAGATTAACACTCGTATTTGTGGATGTTTATCAAGTTAATGATTTAAATCTGAGGTTATTGTACTTGGCTACAGAAAAGTAAAGTTTAATGCTCTACATAGTCCTCTAGTGATTTGGAGGATATGTTTACAAATGCTGCTCTTTATTTATTTCTGCCTCTGAACTGAAGCCTGGTTTGTTCCCTTCACAGAACATTTTTATAGTAGTTTTTAGTGGTAGTTTCATAGTAAGTCTCAATATACTAAGTTATGTTGTAGCCAGGGATAGGAACCTTTCACATTTGAAACAATACCGTACCGATGCCCGGTACCTGGCAATCCGTACTGGTACTCGATGGTACCAATTTCCATTGCTTTTTCCTGTTTCTGTGGTAAAAAATTTAATTTATTCAATAATAAAGTATGATTTTTTCAGTTTAAAACATTTATTCTTTTATACACTACATTATAAACTTGCTGTGTTCATGTCCAACATAAAAAATCGCCTCCTCTTCCACTCCCTCACAGTCACAAGGATACATTTAGGTACCTTAAAATGGTACCTTTTGGTTTTACGTGAATACTTGATGCTTTTGACAGAATTTGGTCAGTGCCTTTTAAAGAACCTAATTCAGTACCCATGCCTAGTTGTAGCATGGTCTAAGATTGAGCTATACAAGCTATATGACAATGCTACTATGACCTCGAAACCTCTTTTCACAATTCAATCAGGACATTTTTAGTATGTGAAATGAAACAACCTCCCACAAAACCATTTTTTTCTCTATCTTATAATCAGGGGCCAGATTTTACAATGCCTGTATTCTTCACAGTGGTGTCACTGAGCTGTAAAGTGAGTGTACACATGACTGAAGCAAAACATCGTTCTCAACTACAGAACTAGGAGGGGGAGGAAGACAGAGATGCAGTGATTGTAAAGAACAAAGTGGATTAAGAAGTCAAAATTGTTCAGCAACAAAAACAAAGAGTCATAACAGTTGTTATCTTACTGCTTTGAACTATCATCTTAACGTTTTATCTTTCAGGCAACAGACTATGCACAACTTTTTCTCTAAGGGCAGAGTAGTTTTGCTTCAAGTGTAACAAGTCAAACGTCTAATTCTATGTTACTAAGCTGCTTTAACATTTAAACATACATAAGCAAACATGTACAGTTAGTGCAGATAGTGTCTGATTCTACCTTTACCCTACTTCATTTAGACAAATATCTGTTACCACTTCAGTCTTAATGTTTATCTTCTCCATCCCTTAAAGAAGAGGGTGAAGGTGCACTGACTCACACTTAAGGAACATGTAGAAACCACGCTGATAAAACAGAGTCACAATCAAACTGTGTGGGGTTAAAACCGACTGGTAACTTCAGTGGTCTGCTAATCAAAGTAAAAAGGGTCTGTAGGCTCTACAGGCAGCCAGTTCATGGCTGGTTGGGGGTTGGAGAAAGCATCCCACCTTTACAAAATGTTTATTTTTAAAGATACTTTCTGCAGTATTTTAGGACCAAGATTTGGAAATAAATTTAAACTTTTTTAACTGTGAAATGTGTAGTATGATGAACCTGCTATTCCTCTGTGTGTGCCCCGAAGACACATTCAGGTAAAAATATAAAACAGCTGTGACATCCAACACAAACAAAATGTGTTCAGGTACCTTGTGCACATTCTTGGGATTCTCCAGCCATGCGTAGTACATCTCCTCCACATAGTTTGAGCTGGTTCCATTGAGAAAAGGTTCAGAGGCCACTGATGTGTTCAGGCGCCTCGTGGGCTGCAACGTCCTTAAGCCTCCTTTAGTCACCATCAGTCTGTGCTGTGACCAACTCTGGGCTGTCCGTACATTTGTTAAAGGCCGAAGCCTTGAAACTGTAGTCCTTAAGCGGTGCATGGCTGCAGGTCAGCCAAAGTTTTTTAAATCTCTCTCTGTCTGGAGGAAGAATGCAGCGTCCTGGATGAGCAGGTTCCTTACACTTCTTGGCAATTGCACCACTTCCTCTTCTTATCCAGCTGAACCAGTAGGGATGGCTTCTCTGACACTACTGCTCCTCTCGATCTATGTACCGTAAACTGGATCCTGTTGAGTGAAGATACATCATGATTACTGTCAGAAATGGAATGTTCATCTCTGCTTCTGTCTCATCCACATATTAAGTTATAAAATAGACTGAAGTTGATGCAGCTTCTCTGGATTGTAAACCCTGGTTTGAAGTCTTAAGTTTGGCAATTTGATCGTCAGCAACCGTTTTTATGTTTTGTTCTATTAAATGAGAAAATCAGATTACATTCAGGGACAGAAACAGGCTGACATGACATTGCTTTATCTGGGTTGATTAAACTTTGAATGTGATCATGATTTAAAATAAACAAATGAATATAATGAAGACTCAAACAAGCAACTGAGACTATAAAATTACTAACAATAAAACATTTGATGTGTTTGTCAGTCAGCTGATAAAGAGGCTCATTAACTCAAGTGTTATCATAGAATGTGTAATATATGGACATAGCCCCTGTGACATCACCAGTTTGTTTTTAATACAGGGTTTAAAGACTATTGTCAACAGATCTATATTGAAAACACTTGACTCAACCTAACTTTGACAGCAACAGGGAGCCTACCTGTTAGCCAGGTCAGTTATGCCTTTACACAGACAAAACACACAAGTTTTAAAAAGTTTTGGACTAAAACATTGCTGCTTGACTTATGTACAACCAGGCTTCCTAGTCACCCTTTGCTGGTCATTAGGAAAAAAATTAGGTTTGAGGCACTTCAGGTTCACTTTGAAAACAAGTGGCTATGTCCACATCATCCTGAGTCTAAATTGAAAAACAAAACAAAACAAAGAAGTCCTTTTTTTCCCTGGAGGTAATAAAAACTTATTTGAGACCCCTTGTGCCTGGTATGTTGCCCCACTGGTTCCTGGTAAGTTCCTGCAGTGTAAACATGACATTAGTTCACCGTTAAGTAGCCCAATAAAAGACCAGAACACTGACGTAAATTAACAAACACATGCATGAAAAAAAAATATGCAACGCTCACCCAAACTTACCGTCAACGCTTCAGCTTTTCAATGGAAGTTCACTTTACTAAAATTATCTAAAGCACACAAACTATTGCGTTATGTGAAACTTACAGTGTGTGGTGTAAAATGAATTTTTGCAGTGGTCTTCAGCCACATTTTTACAAAGCTTAGTTTACTCGTGAAATTTCTCAAATTTTCTTAACTGGCTAAAGAGAAACTGTCCTCGCGACAGCGGAAAAGACCCTCCAACACAACCAGGTGATATCTCGAGCGCATTCACGGTGTTCCTTAAACTGCAACGAACAGATAGTTTTTTGTAAAATTTTACTCCAACTTCAAGTATCATTTAGTTGCATTTGTTCCTTACCTTGTCAGAAGACTTGTTGAGACTCTTCCGCTGCCTCTCCTTCAGTGAGAGATGAACTATCGCAGCTCTGAGCTGCTCTGAGGATGAGGAGTGAAAGTGGCTGTCAGCTGAGCGAGACCTAAAGGGGGCGTGGCATGGCCGTGTGTAACACGCGCGCTCGGGCACGCGCTTGTCAGTCTGGCCGGTCTGGCCTGGCGCTGATCTACGTCACTACGCCGTCGACGTCACATCTAGTTGCATCAGATATAGTACCGTGAGAAGTAAAAGATTAACATGGTCCTATAAACAATTCTTTGAAGGAGAAGAAAAAGAAGCACTTTATTCAGCTAAATTTATGGCTTTATGTTATGGTTTAGACTCTAAACCGAACAACAAAGTCCTCATACAATTACTGAGACAGAGAGAATTCATTTGGAAGAATCTAACCTGATATTTTATCACACTAAAAATAAAAGTAAACAAATAAACGCTCAACAACCCTCCTGGAGATCTTAAATCTGAGAATTACATATATCAAGCTACAATTGTAGCTCAAAAAGAGGCCAAGAATGAACAAGCTGCAAACCATGACTGTCATTCACAGATACTGTGCCAATAAGTTTACATACCCTTGCTTTTTTACTACTTGTCCTAAAGAAATAGACCTAATTGTGGAAAAGTACATTTTAAAATGGAAAGAAAGGTATGAACAATACAGAGGTTGAAGAATCACATAGACTAATACCACCCCACAGGCTCTGTCCTGTCCCCTTAACAAGTTATTTGTTAACCCTTTTTATTTTTCATTAAATCAAGTCAAACTTCTCAGTTTTACAACTGCTATTCAAACTTAAAGGTATCACTTATGATGAGCTGTGTAGTGATGTTTATAATCAATGGAAAAATAAGATAAATAAAGAGTCCAAACTCTAGTTAAAATATCATACGAGAGCCTGAGTTTGGCTGTTATAACAAGGTACACTCAGCTATATGTTCTGTTTCAGAGTCAGATGTACCTTATTCACAGTTCAAAGGAGCAACAAACATCAACCTTTGTCCTGACACTAGTTATGTAAAAGGAAACTTAATGACCCTCCCATACTCAGAAGAGATCAACATTCCCAAGAGCTTTTAGTAACTCACTGCTGTTTCATTACTTAAATATAGTTAGATTGCCATTACTGGTATCTATTTAATGCGAGATCACGTGAACCCTCTGAGTTGGCTGTATTCATTGTGTTCATGTCCCTAATCTGTTTAATGTAAGTTCCGCTGCTTTTACTGATTTATAATTAATGCTATCAGGGTCATAAAAGAGAGTTTGTGTGCCCTGCCCAATAATGATAAAGGTTATGAAAACAACCATGATATAAAAATCATTAACTCCAAGGAGATACTGAAGAAAACATTTGAGATAAATATATTTTTCTTGTTCAGCTCTAAACTCACACTGTACTTCATGAAGAGCTACTGTACATTTAAAAAGAGCGGGAAGCAGATTTATTATGTGTAAATAGATCTGACTGGTGATATGGTTTGCTCTTAAAAGCCCAACCAATGCAAAAATTATTTTCTCCTGAGAATTAGAATGTAGTTCACCCTGCACATGAAAACAACTTTATGCCCACTTCATTTGCAGATTGACTTTGTTACCGTCACCAGCTCACTGATCACTCTTATTGATTCCTGATTCCTTCTTTAGCCTGTGAACTGATGTGACTTTGCCCTAACTGGATTACAGTAACTGACCAATAAAATCATGGGTGCAGGAACATGCATAGACAGAAACAGCACTCAGTCAACATGTCCTGTGCCTGTGAGTGGAGATAAGAGGAGGAGGACTCTGGTGCTCTCTGCATTGTCATTTTATTGGTTCACACACTGATTACATCTGATCACATGTTAATATTGATAAGACTTGGAATGCACACCAGAGAGAGGAATCATCTTCATCAGTATAATCGATGTAAAAAAAGAAATCTCTGTTTCACACACAGCAGCAGTCTTATAAACCATTTCTTTATCGTTCAACTTAACTTGTGAAAATAAACCATGAGGCTCTTCTGTATTTAGATGAGTGATGTTAGCAGAAAAAGGATGGTTTGTCAAAGAGGACAATGACTCTAAGTGACCAGTAATCCTATTAAAGCACCCGACACTTTGAGGGCCTGGCCCAGACAGGTGGGAGGGGAGAGAGCACAGGTTCAAAAGTGCAAGTTGTAGAGAAAAGAAAACACAGATCCTGCAGACAGTCTGTTGGGTCATCAGTCATGAAACTAGCTATGAAAATTATTTTGAAAGCACCAGCTTTATTTTGAAAACCGATGTCATGGCCCAGTCTGATGGATTTTTCTATTAGGGTGCTTTTATTTGAAATGACAGAGAATCTTGGGGAAGATAGGGAGATAATGAACCAAATACTGCCAGGACCAGGAATCAATCCTAGGACCACTTTAACCTTTGTTCATGGGGCAACTGAGCTAAAAACTGAGTTGAACCGGCACCCTGACTCAGCTTCAATGTGCAGATTAACAGAACCAAAACACACTGCTCATGACCAAAAAAAAAAAAAACCTTCATTGAATAAAAATATTTCATCATTCATGAAATCTTATTAAATGCAAACAGATTTAAAAATTCTGAAAAATGCAACTTAAACATCTTTACATGTTGTGATTGTTTTATTCCTCTTAAAGTATTTTAAGGTTCTCATAAATCTTTTAGCATTCTGAATATGTTTTTTAAAACGCTTCAACATTTGATTAAATATTTCTCAAATTTAAAAATTATTTCACATTTTCATGGAATTTTATTTTTTCAATGTATTGTTTTAACTTTTTGTTGAATATTTTGTGACTGATGATGTAAATCTATGTTTACTGGATTGTTTCTTTCTTTTCTTTCTTCTTTTTTTTTTTTTACATATGTCTATAAAAGTCTTTATATTTGATTAAATGTTTCATTTTCAGTTTCATGATATTTTAAAATTATTTAATTTTAAATTTATACTTTTATCAAATATTTCTGTGACTGATGAAATATTTTTAGGACAAGTGTTTCATCTTTTTTTTTTATTCAGTGAAGTATTTTTTAAAATTTGGGCCTTAAGGGACACCATAACATTAACCATATTTCTAGCCCCAAAAACTGGACATAGCTGTCAGAGAAAGTAGTGACTAAATGTTTTCTGTTTATATTTCTCTGTCATTGGATTGTTGTGATGTTTTGTGGTGCCTATGGAAGGAAACACGTAACTTCATTCTCTGTCATGTTATTTTGTTTCTTATCAGCTTTGCATGCTCCTTTTTTGTTTGTTTTTTAAGCTTCAGTTTGTCACCTTTGTCCGTTATTGAACTGACATGTTGGTGTTTTTGGCCATTAATTCCTGGCCTAACTGGTCTGTTACATTATATGTGGACTGAACAGTCATTGCACCTAACTTAGGAGTTGAAGTCAAAGAAATCATTTTAAATAACACTTCAGCGCTTTTAAAATAAAGTCGGTGAAGGCCTGAGATGACCTTCTGTGTTGGTCCATCATTATCTCTTTTCTCTCACACTTTGCTTATCAGCTTTAGAGGTCCCTCACTCACCAACGCCCAGCTTCACACACACACACACACATACTTAAGCTGGTCACGTTTGTAGTTTTAACCCCTTGAAAGAGTCACAGATAATTCTACACTGTTTGATGTTGGCGCCCTCTTGTGTGTATGGGGGTCTTAAAAAATCAAACCCACTCAGGATCTGCCTATTTTAGGTGGACATTTTTTTTCTTTCTAAATTGCAGGGTTTTGAGGATAAAATGAGCCTATAGTAATTGTTTTTTGTTTCTAGGTCAATGAAGATTGATTCATTTCCTCACTACAGATTAATCCTGGCATTTGACCAAAATAGCACCCAATGAAAACTTACTCCTGAGGGGAATACCTGGCTCTTTATGCTCCATAGTTATCACCAGACAGTCCCAAATTTAGACTGTAATGCAAAAAGTGAAATCCAAGCAGGTATTATTGTAAATAAAAGAATGTTTTATTAGGTTTAATATGAGCAACACCCACCTAACAAGTCCAGAAAATGTCTTATTTCAAGATATTAAAAGAAGGAAATGACACCTTAGCTTGCAGTGAGTAAAAATGTACTCATTTAGTTTCTTGAAATTTGACAGGTACATTCTTTATATCCTATTTGCAGACTTTTTAAAATTTAGGTGTCATTTTTGTCTTTTCATGTCTTAAAATTACACATATCTCTGGATTTGTCAGGTGAATGTGGCTCATACTGAGCAAATTTTTACTATAAGTAAGAGGTAAACACTTGCTTGGATTTTTTTTCAGTGTATCAGTTGTTTCCCACAGAGCAGGTTGTGTTCAGTGTTACAGACTTTATTTTTCATGTTTGATGAAGTTGTTCGGACTCTTACTGGCTGCCAATCTCTGGTACCAATGCATTGTCTTGTGTATTAAGACAACAACCTGTTAAGCTGCACATACCATAAATCAAAACCATCATATACTTTAGTCTATTCTACTCAAAATAAATAAATATATCAATAAATAAATAATGAATCTTGGCTTTTGTCTTTGATAGAGTAATAGAGCAATCTGCATCCGGCGACTTCTTTAAAAGGCATATTCTGTTGTAACCCTCACCAGAAATCCTCTTATAGACTACACTATAGTAGAAACACAAAAAGTTAAGTTTATGCACTTACAAAGCCCAGAGAAAAGAGGCAATAGACCATAGCTCACTGACGGTTCAGTCCAAAAAGAGAAAAATCAACAAAATGCACGATAACACCCAACTTACCAAAGTTATTAACTCGGAATATCATGCAATTAAATACCATCTACAGCATAATTGTAGTCAAGTCACCACAATGAAACTGGAAATTTACATAAACAGCGTGATACTATAATTTCAACCATTGTCATAATGTCAGTAGTTAGCTTGCAATGTTCAGTACATAGAGAATCAGTCAAAGAGGACGGGTATATCTTAGCATGCTGCATGGTTTTCACTGTCTCACAGAGCGGCTCAGAGGGGTCTGAGCGGACACACGGAGGCGTCAGTTCAGGGTCAAACACACTCCAGAGAAAGAATGGGTTTAAAAAATAACCAAGAGAACAAAAGGGATAATTAAACACACCCACTGCTCTCTCCTCTGTGAGACACGTGGTGCTGTTTGTTCTTTTCACACAGGCAGCCTTAGTCGTGCAGAGAAACAGCCACAGGTAGTAAGAGACATGCTCGTTATATAAAAAAGAAGAAGAAGAAGAATATCAGGAAGGCTAATAAATATACTGTACAGTGTAAAGAGCACAACAACAGACGGCAGCCAGATTAAAATACTAGATTAAGGAACAATAATCTGAGGAGTAAACGGGTAAATCTTCAGCAGGAGAGCGCCACACTGCACAGAATTAAGAGGATACAGGACAGGTGTTGTCCAGGTACGCTGGGCCGTCACAGCCACACACAGGCTGACTGAGGACAAGACGCAGGCTAAAGAGTTTCCTTTTTTGGCTGATATGCCCTCTGCTGTAGCGTGGGGTTTGGCGATGGGAGTGTCTGTCTGAGTTTAAGGTAGTGAAGAGACGAAAAAAAAGAAGAGAGAGAAGAGCGAGGTGGGTGTGCAGAGCGCAGGAGGATGGACGTGATCCCTTAAATCAGACTCCTCAGACTCCTTTAAGCCACCCTCCATCCACCTGCACCTCTCTCTCGGTGCTGACACGCTCTCTTGGATTATCCACTTATTCCCTTTCTGCTTCTCTGTGCCTCCTCACAAGTCTCTGCAAAGAAAGGAGAGGAGGAACAGATCAGTGTTTCAGCAAACTGTGGGTTAACGCTGCGATGATTGAATCAGAAACAAAGTGAAGTGGTCGTAGCTCCATGCATGTGTCCTCCACAGATCACACAGCACACAGCTAAATCTGAGTCTCCTTAAAGTTAAAAAGATACATGATAAGAGTCTTATTCAATAACTACACGTGAGATTTTCCCTTCAGTTTGGAGTGGTGTTGTATGTTTTTAAAAGCAAACAAAACCAAAAATTATGAATACTGCAACACCATCCTGAATACAGCGCTTCTTTCTCCAAATGATAGTACATTCATGACTTCCTGTCAAAGCTAATCCAGCCTCCAAATCAAGATTAAAAGTCACTTTGACTCTTTTTACACATGCACACCTGCAAGTTTGGAGAAATTTTGTGACAGCCCATCCCTGAACTTCTCAAAGTTGCTGAACTTCAATTCAACTGTATCTTTCCAACACCTGTCATACAAACAAGCCTGCAGCCTCTTAGAGCACATTAAAAGACTAAAAATAGAACAAAGTTGGAGATCATAAGGAAATGAAAAAAAGTCGATAATCACAGCACAGTCAATAAAATAAGGAAGGGTAAACAGGGTTCTTCTTTTAAACCCACAAAAAAAACAGTCAAAAGCTGGCCTCCTAGGTCTAGTTAGAGTCTGAAAAGCTCTGTTCATTTTATCTATTTATCACATTTTTTATTGATTATTGTGTCGTAAAATCTTGTGATACAGCAATAAAAGTGAAATATGATTAATAATTACACTTTATTTTTGTGGTTATAAACTTTAATAAAAAATATTTCGGCAAAAGTCAGTTTCTCAATATAAAAAAGTCAAAACTACTTTTTGTAAAATGTACAAAAACAACCAAAGAGGCAACACATGTAGGACAATCAACCAACCAAACCAAGACTGACCTGAAAAACTCAAACTAGCCCTCCTACTTTCCCTATTTTAAACTGTTGAACCTAAATACATTTTAAAATCATACATCAAATATTTTATTATTATCAACAGCACACATATTTTAGGATATAAATCACAAAAAAAAAAACTGTCAACCAAAAAAAGTGGTGTCAACCATGTGACACTTCTGCCCTTCATATTGTCTGTGTGAGAAACAAATGTAATTTCTCCAACAACTCTGATATTTTCTTTCTTTTTTCCAAGACTGAGATAAAAATGCTGATGCCATTCTCATGTACATTATATATAATACAATAGCTGATATAAATATATGAAGCTACAGGTTTAGCTACCCCCAAAAATGTGACAACAGAAATACTACCTGAGCTCTACCCATCTGGCTCGATGATTTATCTTAATTTCAGTTTTAGTAATTCTGGCAGGAAGATTTGATGTACTTTGAAATGACCTAAAGTATCCAAAATAACAGTTTCTGTCTCTAGTCCTTATGCTAAGCTAAGCTAACTCCTTCTTGTACTGCTGAGATGCAGATAATGTTTTGTCCTTGCTCTATAATGATGAGTAGGTGCTTTTTGGCTAAAGGTCCGGAAACATTTGGTTCCTGGTAAAACAGTCCCAAGAACTCAATAGTTCCTGTTCCCCATTATTTGTCTGTGTTTCCAACGAGGGCTTAAGATGCAACAGAATATTTGTGCCACATCGCCATCTGTATATCTCCCTGATTTATTCTCTCCAGTTAACCTGACCCAGACCCTGACTCCCAGAGTCCTTCGGTCTGAATTTATCTCTGCATGACAGTTTTTCTCTGTGCGTCTGTGTACCTCATCCCTGCATCGGGGCGGCAGGAGCTCCTGAGCAGTGGAAGTGGACGTTCTGCCACCGGCTGTCTCTGCGGTGCCATACTCTGGTCTCTTCTGATTGGCTGGAGCGAGGACGGCCCTGCCCGTCCACAAACTGTGTCAGGCGGATGTAGGCAATGCAGGCAGCGTCGTCCCCGATCATGTGCACGTGAGGGTTGAGGATGGTGGTGTGGATGGGTTTGCTGTTCTTGGAGAGGACTGACGGGAGAGAGGGATCTTTAGAACAAGACGTAAATTTGTCAACAACACGGAAGGTGGAAAGAAAAAAGAAATTAAACTTGTGATTCAAATGTTTTCTTACGGTTGTCAAAGTAAAATCTGTGGAAGTCCATCCCCTCCACCAGGTTCCCCAGCCCCTCGGGTTCAAAGGAGGTCAGACCAGGATCGCAGATCTTCCTGTAAAAAAACAAGCAGGAAACTGTCAAAATATATCCTTGAAGTTTCACGTTATAAAATGTTATAAAACTAAAATCAGTAATAACGCATTTTTATGACCAGCAAAAGCGAAACAGACCATCAAAATGATCCTTCCCATGTGCACATGATGCTGTTTTCTCTGCTGCTGTAATCTGACATACTGACCTAATCCCTGACCTGAACCTGCCAAGCTTACCCTCCTTTCTGTGTTTGAATCCAATCTGAACTTGATTACACCTCAACAGGTTCGAAAAAAAGCTTCAAACAATGAAGGTCCATCATTTTATTTTCTTGTCATGTTTTTTTTTTTTCCTTAGTTCCCTGTGTATTTTATCCATGTTTCCTCAGTCTTTAGTGTTTCCTGTTTTATTCCTTCCTTCCTTCCTTCCTTCCTTCCTTCCTTCCTGCCTTCCTGCCTTTGTGTGTTTCCCTCCTCAGTAGTTTTACCTGTTTCTCTGTTTTTGATACTCATTACTTTCTTAGTGAATGTAGTCACTGGCTATTTTCAGGAAATTCGAACCACCATACCAGCATCATGTACTGATATGGCCAAAATTCAAATTCTTAGCATGCAACAAATCTGATTTGAGAGTCAGTCTCCATGGCATACTCTTAACCACAATGCACAGTGCTAACAATTTGCATCTTTTTCTATTTATGGCAGGTAGCCTCTTGGTTTTAAGTGTTTTATTGCAACCTATGTTGCTAAGTTACCAGCACTACAACAATACTAAAGTGCTACAGTTTAAGCGTCCGTTTAATTCACAGTGAAATAACGTCAAAGAAACATCAGACTTGTGTCAACACACAGACACAGATGCATGTATTATTAGTGTCTGCATTAGTAAAATTTCCGCCAGTTGTCAATCATGTATAATGGTGAAAACTGATAATGATAAATAACTGTAGATTACATTCTCTTAACGGTGAACTACTGGATGTAAATCAATATGACAAGACTTCAACTAATATCTGATTCTGTAGTTTGGCTCATGCCCTGTCTGTTTACATGAGCTGGTGGGCTCTAGGATCTTTAGTGCTGCAGGGAACAGGGAGTTGATTAGATAGATTTAAACCTTCTGCTTTCACTTCCTGGGACCTGTCGTGTCATCCATCGCTGTTACATAGTCAATAGTGAGGAGCCACTTCCATTAAAGCCCAACTTAAGTCAAATATAGGCTGTACAAAGCGGCTGAGGATTTTTGTTGCTGTTAAAGACCTGCTGAAATACTCTAACTTCATGCATCACAATTTTTTACAACGAAAGTTGTACAATAGTGAGATGACCTAAGTTGAGGTGTGGGGCATGTCAGAAACCTTCAAGTCACTCCTGGTTAAGGCACAGATTCATTACTTATCACCATTATTTTTCTGCACATCTACACTTTTTTAAAAATAATTTTATTGTATTATTCTTACTGCTTTTGCTTTTTACATCATTTCTATTTTTGTTTTGTTTTTTAATTCAGCTGTTTTACTTTAAATTTTATTCTCTACAATCTTTAACGCTATTGTTGTGTCTATATTCATCCATTGTTATCATTTTTTCAATCATTCTTAGTAGTTTACTTCAATAATTCAATAAAATTAGAAAACATTATTGCAATTCTAATGTTAAGCTTTTACCGTTATCAAAACAATTATCTTCATTTATAACTTTATCTGCTTACTTAGTTTTTTTCTTTGTTCTTGTTTCTATTTCCTTCTTTTACTTGTTTCTTCTTTCCTCTGGTCCTTGTGGTCTCAAGAGAGTTCATTTTAAGGTAATACTCCTTGATTAGGGTTTGTGTTATTCCACTTTTTTTTTTTTTTTTTTGTTTTGTTTTTTGCTGGCATTTATTTTAATTTATATTTTTATTCAAGGACTTCTGTTGTAAAACACTTTGTGCTATATAAATAAAGTTATTGTGATTTTTAAAATATAACAATATCAACATACAGGGCTTTAAACTTAGTCTTACATTTATCTTTAAACAAAATAGCAACAAAGCAGCGACATAAAGTAAAATAATGGGCATGAAGCAGAGGAAATATGCCCAACACTAATGCTCATAAACAAGTGTGTTTTCTGCAAAAGGTCAGACACAGTCAGTAGTTTCTTTCTTTTTCATAAATAATATCAACATGAAGACTTGCCCCAGATTATCCTCTGAAGACTCAAATTAAAAAAACAAGTGCAAAAAATATGAAAAACTGGGTTTCTGATTGGTTGCTCCCAGCTCACAGTTCTGCTTACTGTTTCATAACTCTCAGTACACGTGCACACATTACCCTTTGATAAATTAACAATCTGTCAACAACTGAACTAACATTACAACCCTGAAATCGCATGATTAAAACATGTTAGTCTGCTGTTTATGTCTCATAAATCTGATTTATAAACTGACCAGTGTCTCTCTAAGTAATGTCTCCTCTTCAGTTTCTTCTCAGTTCAGCTCTGAGTGATTATCTACATACAGATCTGTGTGTTATCACCTCCATCACGCCTGACCTTTCATCTGTTCTATTTTTACTGTCAGAAATGGGTCTCCATCTCTGAAGACACACTTTCACCCACTGCTCCCGTCCTCCTCCTCCTCCTCCTCCTCACTCACTCTGAAAGCTTTGCTCTTCATTATGTGTGTGTGTGCGTGTGTGTGTGTGTGTGTGTTTGTGTGTGAGTGAAAGACAGAGAGAGCGGATCAAACAATGACTGGAATTACTCTGTAATCTCTTGATGCAAAGACAGAGCACGTTTGTCCGTCCATCACGTTAATGCTTCCTCTGATGGAGAGCGTGAATGTTTACAGGATGTGAAACACGCTGGAGGTGCTGCAGATGTTTACAGAAGAAGAAATAAAGACGTGTAGACTCACGCGTAGGCCTCAAAGTCTCCGTTGTTGACAGCTTCGATGAGCTGCTCGGTGATCTTTATGATCTCCTGTTTGCGAGCTGAGGGGAAGAAACCAGAATGGTCATGAGCTGTCAGCCAGCATCCTCAAACTCATTCACCAACAGAAACAACATTCCTGCTCCACTCAGACTCACCTCTGACCTTGTTACTCATTGTCAGTCACCTGTCGTTCACCTGTGAGTGAAATCTCCTCCATGTTACGCCACATAAAAAAACTACTCCCATATAAAAAGTTGTGTTGTTCCCCGTCTGCATGAGCGCTACATGTCCACCTTCACTCAGAGGTAAAATCCAGCTTCCTGCTCCGTCTACCTGTTCTCAGACTCTCCACCTCCATCCCTCATCCTTTCATATCTCCTGCTTTCCTATGTGAGGTTGCCTGAGCTCATCAAGCTATTCTGGTCGCAGTCCTTTAGATCAGATTTACAGTGTCCTTCTCCCCTCGCTTCCTCCCCGCACTGAGAGGACGGCTTAGCTCGCTCTGATTCTCCCTGTCCCTCCCTCCCTCCCTCCCTCTTTGTCTCTCTGCTGTGCTGGAGGAAGTATCTAGACCCTTTACTTATGTAAAAGTACTTAAACTACACTGTAAAAGTAATCTGTCACAAGTAAACAACCCTCACTGAAAAAATTTCACTTCCATAAAAACACTGGAAACGTCCTCGTTTGACTGTTGGACTATAATCTACTCAATCATTAGATTATCATTCCTCTTGTATTGATGTAAAAGCAGGATTAGAGCTGTTAGAAACAGGAATGTGTAAAACTCCAACTACTTTGTGTTTTTATTGTTAAAGTCTGCTCAAATGATTTTCTCTGTCAAATAGCTAAAATTAAAAATAGTGAGGAAAAGAATAACAAGGGTAAAACAAACATTTCTGATTTTCATCTCCACCACTGACCCTTTATTAGTGTCAAAGATGAGATGACAAAAGAATAAAGCCTGTAACTGACCATAAAATCTCTGATGAACTTGTTAAAAAGAGAGAAGAGGGAACTCAAATGTTAGAATGCTTGACAAGAAGTACCAGGAACCTTTAGCTTCAACTCCCCTTAAGGTGCTTTTTAACTGCAGGAACCAGGGTCTAAAATGAGTTCTGGGGTAATTGAGCTACTCATTGAAAAAGCCCTGCCAGGGGTGGAGTACCTTCCAGAGTTCCAGGAACTATGGGGGACAGGCCTGCAAGCTGAATGGTTCTGATTGGTTCCCGTGGTGCACTGTTGTCTGTGATCTACCTCAACATGAAGTCTCTTAAAGATTACCAAATCAGGCCAATGACATATGGAGGAAAATAGAGTAACTGCACTACACAACCAAACCTCCAGAGGGCAGTTAGACAATTGGTGTTTTCTGACTCCAGGAACTTTCTAAATGTTGAGGAACTTTGAGGGTGAGGCCTGTAAAATGATGTTTTCTGATTGGTGGAGCACCCACAATGTTTTTATTCCCCCCTCCCTCTGTCCTCAATAAGATGACCCCCAGCTGTGACTGACTTGGTTTAATAACTCCTGAACAATGGTCTTCTTTTATTCTGGTCATCCAGTTTACAACAGTTGTTAAAACACAAAAGAAGTCTTTGGAAATGCATCCTAGTGTACTTTTTTGATTCAAATGTTCAAATCCCATCAGATAAATATTTAAAGATGATACAAATACTTTTCAGAGGGATACATCCCAGTGAGAGTTGGTCAAAACACCATTTGATCTTTGCTTCAGATGGCAGTGATCAACTGGTTTTAAAAAGCTCTTTGAATACTTTCAGGTGTTGACTTTTTGAATCTATCTGCGGTGAAAAAAAAACATGAAAAAAAAACAGCACAGGCTGATTCTCGTCCAAGCTAACAGGCTAAATGCAGTGCTACACATGTTGATGTCGGCCTATTTTCTCCCTTTATGGTGTTATGTTGTAATTTCTGCTGAACATAGTTGTCCTGCTGCTCTCTACTGGTCTGGTGGTGTAGTGCAGTTACTTTTATTTTTCCTCCAGATGTCAGAAAAACACGGTAGTAATGTTGACATCTTCTGGCACTAGATGGCAGCACCTGTGGTCAAATAACTTGAAGCACTTTGTTGCACTTGGGTTTTCCCTCTTCCTCTAAATTCTTGCTTGTGTTGAACATCACTTTGCTTAAAAGCATCTGCTAATTGAAATTGTAGAATTGTAGTATTATGTGAATGAAATTTGAAGTTAAATACACAACTAAACTAAGAGAAGCGCCTACAGTTTAGATTAGCATCACAAACATGCCGTCATCCATGACACTATGTTACAACAATGTTATAAGTTTTGATTCAGTATTCTTTCTGTGGGAAAACTACTTAATACACTGTTGTTAGTTTGTTTATGCTTGTTTAGATGCTTGTAGTCATCTTTCTGTGTGAATTTGTTGCAACCAGTCAATACACAGATGACCTGAGGAATATCCCTTTTTACAGGGATTTTACACTCACAGACTACAATAAGTTTCTGGAGCTATAACTTTTAGTGAAAAGCACTTGTTGATTAGTTTTGAGAACTCTTGTCTCTTTAAGTCAATAAGACCCACAGATATGTCAGATACTGGATCTAAATAGCAGAATTACCCACTTGAGTGTCGTTCACCCACCTTTCACATCTTCATCTTCAATAGTGGTGTTGCTACTGTCAGACGATTCCTGAAAAAAATGCACAGACAAAAAAAGTTGATCACCAAAAAAGTAACGTTTGCAAACACATCACAGTGCTGATACAAACAAATACAGATGCATGCACACATTTAAATCTCTGCTACTGAATCTACATTTAAATCAATATTTGCACAACAGTATCGGTAGAAATTACAGGACAGACACAGCTGCATGTTTGACTCTGCAGCACACTGGCACAATCCCAAACTACGGATTGATCCGCCTCAGACACACACAGTTAATCTGCTGACAAACAAGGACCGCTTAGCCTGCAACAAGAACCACTGAGCTCCAAAATGTGAACACAGAGGGGCAGTAAAGGACCACAGAGAGACCTCACAGCTCCAGCAGCTCACTCTCCATCCTCCCATGCAGAGATACAGAAACACACGCACACACAGAGCTACGTACACACACAAACCCTGTAAAACAAGTTTCTCCTCACAGTTTTACCCACACAGAAAGAGACCGAGGATGAGAAATGAAAGTATAGACGAGAAAAAAGAAAGAGATGGAGTGGGGGCGGGCTGGAGGATGTACCTTGGTCCCATCTACTGGATTATAGATAACAGTGGTCTGTGGCTCCTGGAGAGAGAATGGAGAGAAAGAGGAAGAAAGAAAGAAAAGGGATGTTTTATGATGACAAAATGACAGCTTGAGAGACATTAGAGGGAGATCAGTACAGAGTATGAGTTATACATGAAAAAGAGAGAAATGAGTCATTTTCTAATGGTAGCATAAACATTTGAAAGAGTTCATGATGGATGGTTGATTTAGGAAATCAAAGAATTAATGTTAATGACCGATCTGAACCAAAACTCAACTCTCTGCATCTCTCGCAACCATCACTTTATTTCAATCCTTAACAACCACAAAAATCCAACTATGTCTTCAACACATGGTGTACATTTCTATAATAAAGAGATATGTCCAAGGATCTGATTTTTAGATGCTCTGAGGACTGACTGATGAAAAAGTTAGGGTCAGCACTTTAGGAGCTTAAACATCAGACGTCAGCCTGCAGCCATGAAACAGTTACTGACAAATGAATACCTGCTGGAAAAGTCTGTTGACTCAGACTATGACTTGAAGTGTCTCACATCATTAAGACACAGGATCCACAAAGAGGTAAATACAGAGCTGTTCATGTAGCAAAACTATTGAAACGGTATAAAATAATCGACCACGTCCTGTTTTGCTTGCTGAACTTCAGTAACCTTAAAACTATTGTTGCACAAAGTGTAACTTGTTCATATTTACATTGTAAAATTTTGTGCTAACAAAGTGGGACGTGGCCTCACAGCTTGCACCTGTGAGTCTGAGTTCAGGGCATCATAACCATCACCTCGCATAAGTCTTATTTATGCACTTGGGGATCTCACAGATGGCATGTACAATGAAAACTTTGAATCGGGAGAGGATGGCTGGGTTTGCTGTGCTTAAATAGCCAAGTGGACTTAGGATGCAAAGTGGAGTCCGCAGCATGTTTTCTGTAACACTATAGATTGTAACAAACCATAAAACTATAGAACAACCTCTTTAGGATGCATGCTTGCAAAGTCTGTAGCAGGCATGACACAAAAACATTTTTTATAAGTTTTTCTGTTGGTTCTGTTGTTTTGGGGAATTTACAGTATACTCCCTGGAAAGCCAAAGCTGACCTCTTGGCTAACCCAGGGAGCACTGTGAAAAGTAGCACCTATAACACCAACTATAACTGCGAAACCAATAAATAGATAAAACATTTGAGTAGAGTTTTTTTAAGTGAACTTGTGTATATTTCTAGGTCATGTAGAAAAACACTTGACTTTTGGTCTTAGCATTTGCTGTTCAAAGTACAGATTTACATATGTGTATGTACATTTGTGGATTCATGTAAGTACTTGTACATCTTTCACAAGTTTTTAGTTCTGGCGAGGGATCTAAAAGTCTCTTTGTGGATCATTTCACACAGTCACTAATTGTTTTGCTACAATAAACAAATCTTGTTTCCCTTGTTTGGGCCCGAGCACCAAATTGCTGCATCCTTTCTTCTTTTGATAAATTTTGCCTCAGTTTTCAGTGTCCTTACCGAACATGGCATATCATTTCAATACATGTAAGAAAAATTGGACTCTATTGTGCTCTGAGCCATTGATCAGCTTTTACCTAAAGAGTTGGTATTTGACAGGAAGTCCAACATCTCAAAGAAGAAAAGTCTTTTATCATCACACTGAAATGTCAGGAGGAAAGTCGCTATTTGAACAGAAAGAAGTAAAAATTGGTGGTTTCAGAAATCTGGTTCTTTTTAGATCAACCCCTCCTCAGAGGTTCATCTAAACCATTTTGCACTTGGTTTATAACCAAAAGAGACCTCTATGATTAAAGGCTATCAAGCTTCAGGACAACACAGAAAGGACCTGGCCACAACAAGGTGATTGTATCATGTGTTTTACTCTGATACAGGGAGTAGTTGAACCTCTCTTTTGCAGGGGAAACTCCTGTTCCTGTTAGTGGAGTTTTGTGATGTAGAGGAAGCTGTTTCTAGTGCCTGTAAAGCATCTTTCTCTCCAACAATAAGCTCTCTTTCTGTAGGGATCCTTTCTGTAACACCATCAGCCACTTAGAGCAGCATGCTGTGTCTAAAGGGACACCTCTGGAGGATTAACTTCGATCGGGGGCCTAAACTCTGAGAGATTACGTTTTAGCCTGTCAGCTGGAGCGACCTACTGAAGCTCTTCCAAATCTTTTTGTACCTGTTGGTATTTTAGACCCTGTGTTTACAGAATTGGCCAGAGCTTAAAAACAAAAACTGACCCTTCAGAGCAAACCTCTTAAACTTGGACTGGTTTTCCTGAAAACTTCAGTTCCTTTTCAGTTTGCAAACCTTCACAGAGTCATCACCACCTGAGGGGCCATCCTCCTCCAAACACACACCTACAGACTGAGCGTTTTAAGGTGTACAGACGGAGAGACAGACGGACAGATGGACACAGAGCTGCATACCAGAGCAGCAGAGGGGACGTTGCCTTTGGGACTGGTGACTATGCTGTTTCTCGTGCTGTTTGTCTGGGGCTGTGCAGGAAACACAAAGTGCTACATTAGTGCTCAGTAACAATGGTGGACGGTGTCTTCTGCTGGTTGTAAAGTGGGAGGTTAGTGAGTAAAAATAGCAGACAGTGCTCCAGAGACAGAAATAGTGGGCAGAGAGAACAGTCGTCCAACTTTCAAACGCCAGGCGTGCTTTAGATCCAGACACACATTTATGACCACAGAGTTAATTAGACAGAAAGCTTTTACACCATTCATCATGTGGGTTTGATTTCTATCTGCAGTAAAATCAATTACAGGCAGGGCTCGGGTATTTCTATCCAGGCCTTTTCATTTCCAGCGGCTGTGGAGGATATTCGGCAGATGGCAAATTAAAGCGATGACAGCTGTGAACCTCTGCAACATCTGTCACATATCAGCAAACAGGCGTCCCATCCATTTAGATAAACTACATCAGCATCTCTTAACGTTTCCCTCCTGAGTAAACAGCATCAAACCGCCTCACTGCAGCAGAGGAGGAGGAGGAGGAAGACGAGGAAGAGGTCAACAAGCAGAGACGAAGCACTCATGAAGGGTCATTCACACACACAGACACACAGACACACAGATACAGGATGCCAAAAGCAGCCGACAACATGCTAAATATACACACACTAGTTCATCGAGGATCCGCAAACCAGAAACTCTGACTGCATGCACAAACTGACAAACAGCAGCAACGACAGCAGACTTTTCATGCTTGGAGTAAAATGAATGAACAGTTTTTTACTGATTTAAAATGTTGGACTGAAGACAAAATGAAACTATATTCTGGCTTTACAGGATGATGAGGAAAACAGCAGAAAGAGGAAGAGAGATGGAGAAAGCCTTCAAAAGTCTACAAGTCCTGCTGCATCTTAATCACATTTTAAATATGATCAAAAGTGGATATCAAAGAGCTATCGCAGCTGAATTGTTACATGTCGATAAAGTTTTTTAATGGTGTCTAGATTTCCGTGATCATTTTCCTGGAATGTCAAAAGGCCTGAATAGATTTAGCACACCAGTCTATTGCTGAATTATTCGACTAAAACAGTCAATTTCACTTTGGGGATTAATAAAGTATTTTATGTATGTATGTATGTATGTATGTATGTATGTATGTATGTATGTATGTATGTATGTATGTATGTATGTATGTATGTATGTATGTATCTATCTATCTATCTATCTATCTATCTATCTATCTATCTATCTATCTATCTATCTATCTATCTATCTATCTATCAAAAAGATTTGAAGAAGCAAGATGCAGACATTGTGAATAAAAACTGTTGTAAGGGGAAAACCTCTGGCTGTGAGTATTATAGCTGACCCACTAGTGTTACAAACTGTAGTTCCTGAAGTGTCCACCAGAGGCTGTCTGCAGAAGAACCAGTAACCACATACACACTCATTCAAAACGCAGATTTTCACAGCAGAAACTAATGAGTTTACAGCCTGCTTCAAAACGTGATTTAGTCTGAATAGATCACTTCTCGATCAGCATGCACTGAACAGGGGAGATGGTTTTGTTTAAAAGTTTGTTAGCTAGGAGGCTAAAGGTCTGCCATGACTGTTTCTTTGACTCTTGTTAGCATTTTCAATATGGCAGCCACCAAGCTAGACTCCAAAATGCTACTTCAGAGACCACATCCATGATTTATGGGGTATATGGTTGCGTTGTGCAATTTTTTTTCCATCTTGATTTTGTACCTCTGGTGCCACCATAGGATCTTTTCATGTTTTTTTTTTTTTAAACTAAATTCAGTCCCTATTTTTCTCTTCCTGGTGCTTTTAGGAAGATGTGTTTGTTTTAGATGCTGTCTCTTTTGGGCTCCACAACTCCCCTTCCCTCTGATTGGCCAGCCCTTTAGGGGCCTGACCAGGGGCGGAGCTATAGGCAGACCTGATGTATATATATTCAGCAAATCTGGTGAGGATCTTTTAATCAGTTTTTAGACAGATTCAGGGATTTCTTTAACAAATGAATATGTAGAGGTTTGACAATCTGAACACATTAAGTCTTAGCCTCCCATCTATAAATAACTGATAACTTGGCTTTTACAGTTAATGTTTGTTTCTTGATGGCTCTTGAGCACAGTTACGATGGCTGAACGTGGGAGTTTTTGGTGTACTGTCCCATGAACAGTTGGTTTGTGTGCTTCCCTGACTTTTTAGTTTTGATCAAACATATTAATGCAAAAATATGACCACAGACAAACCAACTGAGAGGGTAGGACAGCAACTCTTCTGTTATTAAAGATAAGATTACACTGAAATATACAGCCTGTTTCACAGCTTCATATTGAAGAAATCTATTGCACAAATGTTAAATATTTCAAACTCAAAAAATACTTAAATAAGTCTTTACTTAAAAAGTAAATGAACTCCTCTTGAAGTCCTTCTGTCCCTGCAGCCTTGATGAATGATTTTAGAGACCTCACAGAGAAATGAAAGTAGCATCTGACAGCTTCTTGAGCCACTGAGGGGACCTGGCTACACCTGAGGTATAGATGAGGTTTTACCTGTTGGTGTCACTACAAATGAAGGGTCTAAAAGTCTACAGTTATTAAAGCCACTGATCTCCCCCTTGAAACCAGCCTGTGATGTTTAACGGTCTGGTGGTGTAGGGACAGGGTTAAAAAAAAACAAAGCGCTAATTGATTGAAAGGAAGTTGAAACCCCATCATTTGTGCAGTCGTCCTCTGTGATATCCTTATTTTCTGATTCACCGACGCTGCTGCCAACTGATGTGAGAAGAGTCGTGTGAAATCAACAGATGACTCAGGAGCTCTGCACAGCGCTGCCTGAAGTGTGACACTGAGGGGGAGTTTTAAGGTGCTTACTGCAGAGTTATCGTTTCACGAGGCATGAGTCTGGACGAGGTTTAAAACACTACATCAGGAGAGTAATCTGAGTGGTTTTAGACTGCAGCACACTCATTTCAGAGATTTATTAACAGTGAGGAAAGAAATTTACTAGAGAACTGTACTGGAGTCCATTTGGGGCATATGTGCTTTACTTGAGTGAATTTTCTAATGGTTTTTACTGAAGTGCATTCAAAACACGACCCTGATACTTCTGGCATCACTTCATTTCTTTGAATCTTTTTGTTTCTCTCTACTTCTGCTCTGAAGTCAGCTGATGAGCTCAAATCTGATCCCAAAGAGCAAACAGTTGGTGTAGTTCTGTGTGCTGTAGCTGCCATGAGTCAGCTTTTCAAAGGACTCCTCAGCTGACAAATGAAACATAAAGGATTTACAAAAACCAGTCATTAGACAGTTTGACTGATTAAGGACCAGCTGTGAGAATGTCCTGCCTGAATGCCTTTATTGAAATTATCTCGATGCAGCTTCTTGTTTACACTGCATAACTTTGCATTTTCATTTTCCTGATGCTTCTTTATTCATGCATCATGTTTTTAACAATCTCTTCTTCCTGCCTGTCCTGCACATAGTTTTTGTCTCTGACTTCCTCATTGTGAAGTTTTTAGTCATGATTAATAGGAAAGCGAATATTTGTATTTTAATTGTTGTCAACATTTATGTTGTTAAGCTTGTTTTATTTGATCTCAGCGTCTCTCTGCAATATTCCTCCAAAACACATGAGGGCAGTGTCTGTGGTATGTATAATTGTCAGATTGTCAATTTTAGGTCCTACTATCTTTTCTGCAAGTTCAACCCAAGCAACAACTTCTGGTTTAAAAATATGAGGCAACGGGAAAGTGTTAAAATCTGCAGTTGGCTCTGGAAATACCAGAAACCACACACACCAAGCCATAAAAAAACCATTTTCACAGCAGATATAAAAATGTTTACAGCCTAGTACTAAAAATGACTTTAGTCTGAAAAGCTAATTTCTCTATTGGCACACACTGAACAGGGGATGACGTTTTTCTAACTCTTTGGTTAAGTAGACATTAAGATCCCAAGTTTAAGTAGAGGTGTCATGGAGACAACGTCCATTTCTTAAACAGCACAGACGGTCCTTGAGTTACGAATGAGTTCTGTTCCTACAACGCGTCGTTACCTGAAATTCCACCTAAGTTGGATTTTTACCCTAAATACCCCCTAAATCTCTGAATAACTATCCATATACATATATTACACTTCATATTCATTGAAAAACAGTACAGACAATTAAAGCAGACATTTCAATTAGAATAAAACAAATATCTAATGTATAATATAGTCTAGACTCAAGACAAAGTGGACCGTGCTGATGGCTGCGCAGCACTCCATATATTTATGCGCACTCCGCATCAAAAACTAGTACACATCACATGGAGCTTACGAACAGAGTGGCGTAACTTCAAAACCTTCTCTATTTTCTTACGTAGTTATATTTATTGGCCTTGTAAAGTCAAAACAACATAAGTCGAGGACCTCCTTTGGTTTTTACCTCAGAGACTCTGAGCGCATTCCGTTATACTGAAGCTGATATACACTGATGTTTATCAAACAGAAACTATCAAAAAGAACAGATGGAAAACAGGGCGGAGAGGAAATGTTTAGCTGATGTCTGGGGAATCAAACATTGCACAAATACAGGAAATGTGATCCCACTCAGCCGACCAATCACAGAGCTTGCCGTCTGCATTGTTTGGACAACTTGTTAAATTTTGGTGCATGTCAGGCTACGTGTGCAGGTTACGTAATATGCAAATAAAAACCAAGATATCTCTCTCTGAGGTTTTGGACTTTGATTTTAAAGAGTTGGAATGACACTTTCACAGTTTGATATCTGCTCTTATAGCAGTGATACAGTGATGTTGATGTTAGTGGGAAAATATGAAACATATTGACCAAATTCAGCCAGGATTAACCCAGATGTCTGTTGACCTGCAACTAAGCAAAGCAGCCATTGTGAGGCTCAGTGTGTGCCTGTATTCCTCAGCGTTACTCCTTAGTATCAGAAGAGATTAGATCTCTTAAACAACACTTAACGTGATAATCAAAAAGCCTCTTTAGCACCACCTGCTCAGCAATAAAAATAAAGGACAAATTCCCTGGGAGCTGTTAGAAACAGAGACAAGTGTTTCAGTCAAAGAAAGAGATAGAGGTGGAGTGGCTGTGTGTGACGTCAGGGTGCAGCAAAGGAGAAGCTGCGATTACGTAACGGCGGTTTAATCATCTGGTGGGAAATAATCTGAGATTAGCATCAGGCCACCCGAGGAGAGCAGGGACGGGGGGTGAGCAAAGGAGGAGAGGATGAAGGGAGGATGCAGGTTAATAGAAAGAGAGTGTGTCACTGAGAAACAGGTCAAGGGAAGAGAAAAGATCTGATGTTCCTCTCTTTAATGTTTTTAAACTGGCTCTGCAGGTTTCTGACATCTACAAGACTCTAAAACCCTTAGAGAATATTGTCTTATCTGGTGCAGAGAAATTATAATAATAATAGTATATGACATATATTTACATTCTTTGAACATATCCATACAAAATTTAATTCATAAACATGAAGAAAATATTTTATTTTCAACAAGATTCAGAGGGTTATAGATCTCAGTGAGTACCATGGGCAGGTAATAATCTTAGAAGTTATCTTGAGTTTTAAAAATCATCTTAAACGGGCCTTGGAAATTATCTGACAAGATCTAAAGCTTGTATGCATTAAGATTTAAATCTGTCTGAACATTATTCAAACTTTGTGGACGTATAAATTTGTCTTGAGCAAACAAGATTTAAATCTTGTGCACAAAATTTAAGGAAATGGAGACAATCTGATCCATATGTTTTCTGCATATGTTACATTTCCCCCTCTTAACTTCTGCACATTAAAAACTAGAAAAGAGAGCACAGACCTCCACCAGGCATATTGTGATTGTCACCAACACTAGTCCTACTTAATTGTTATACTTCCTTTCAGCAGACTGTCTGCTACAATTTGGTGTTAGTTGCAGGTTCGTACGATAATTTGTTTCCTCACAGTGTTGAAAATTATGATGACCCAGTACATATTTCATATTCTGGATCTTAGTATCCAGAATATTGCCAGGATCTGGATCGTACTTTTACATCTGTCAGAAATTATGGTGACCTTGTTTTGTGTTGTTTTGCAAAACAATCCAACCATTTATGGTGGAGTTATATACACATATGGTGAAAACAGCCCTATCTCACAAGGATAAAGGTTCCCCTCCAAAATTTAAAAACTTCTTCTTTATCCCATTTTGAACATTTCCTGAAAACTTCGTCAAGATCCTTTCGTTAGGTTTTGGGTTATGTCGTTCACAAACAAACAGACAAACTCTCCCAAAACCATAACCTCCTTGGCAGAGGTAATAATCCTGCAACTTTTGCATTGGTAAAATCAAGTTATCTAGAAGACCAGTTCAGTACCTTGTGCACACAAGCAACAATCTTATACCTACAGTTCAAACTGATTCAATTTTCTAAAGGATGGAAGAAACATACCACTAGTCTTGGAAATAACAAGCATCTCTGACGTGATATCTAGTGGGAAAGTCAAATCTTGGATGCAGCAGTTATCTGCAGAGGGTTTGTGTATTAAAACATTATGCATGTTTATAAAAGACAGACTGATCAAGACGTTTTGTTGCACAAACGTTTTATCTTGTACCCTCAGGATATATCAGACGCTCTGCGTGAACAAGACTGACAGAGAAACTTCACACCAACTCATGCAAGCTCACATGCATGACAACACAGCAGACACATCACAAACACACAGGAACACCGCCACAACAAAGTGCATCCCATTCTGCTCACAGACAGAGCCACAGACTCCGAACACTGACAGGACGACAGAGCCGCTAACAGAGGAGCACTGATGTCATCAGACTGACGGAGTCTCTGCAGAGTCAGTCTCAGTATTCTCGTCAGGAAATGAAAGCAATATGTTGATGAGCTTTGGTTTGGCACAGGGAAATATTTGTGGTCTGCAGTGGGGTGATGCAAAGCATCAGCTGTGCCAAAGTGAGGAAACACAGCCAGTCACAGTCAACCTTTCAAAATAAGAGCGTGTAACAGAGGGATTTCCATTTTCCTCAGGTAGTTTGATTTCTCATATTAGCATCTCATAATTACTGATGTTTATTCTTGAGATAATTCTTGTACATAACACCAACTTTAAGACTTCAGCATTAAATTTCTTGTGTTTTTTTATCTTATTCAGTTTAATAAATACCACATGATCAGGTGAATGAATGCACCCTATTTTACTGAAGTTTCACAATCTTCTAGTTATCTTGTGTTTTAAACTTTCTGATTCCTCCGGTTGGTAATATTTTTGTAGATTAGATATGCCTTATGTTCTATCAGTTAGTCAGTAAAGACCAATGATTATCAAAATGTATAAGTTTAAATTTTCTGGATAAGACACTAAAGATTCTTAGTAACTGTTTTCTTCCATGTTTTAAGTTTAAAAGTATGTTTTGAGTTGTATTTTTGCTGTTTCCTCTCATATTTTTGACTCTTAGTAGCGACAAACTATTTCAAATATCTGTGCTTATGGCGGACCTATTCTATATAGACCCATTAAATTAAAAAACTACAAGTCCGTCTGAAATTTGATAGCTCCTTAGAAATTGCTATGTCATTCATTTTTCCAGAACAAATTTATTGTTTTTAACTTTTTCTTCTCCACTGGGTGTTAACTTCACAGTGGTGTTGACTGATTTGAAAAAAGTGTTGTTTTATTCTTTCATTTTCCATATTTTAAAGCTTTATAGACCTTTTTGTACTATGTTTATATGTATGGCTGCTTTTTATCTGTTAGGAACTTTGTCCCCTGTGCTGCTGCCTATTTTGGCTTGGACACTCTTGAAAATTGAATTTTTAATGCCAAATATTTTAGCCTCTAAATGGTTTAATCTACATCAGACTGATTGTTCTCTAAGTTTATTTATTTCTCTGTTTTCTTTGGATTGACTTTCTAACCTGAAAACTTCACCCAGAACCCAACACTCCTCAGTGAGAACACAACAGCTCACAATATGTAGGATAACAAACAAAATCAGGACCAATACTTTGGATAAAAGCATTGATTTATCACATGAGAGAGAAAAGAGAAAGTGCAGGGCAGTAAATGACGCACACATAAAGCTAACTGTCTCTTTAAGGCCAAAAACATTATCTTCAAAATGTTAAAGCAGTCGCTGCAGCACTTGACAAAGTCAAATCACATCTGCAGCCGCATTCATCTGCAACATTTATGGAATAATAAAAGAAGTTCAGTCCAAGCAATTAAAAAGCAGCCAAGGATATAAAAGAGGGAATGAACCAGCTAGCTTACCTTGACATCAGCCTTCTTGTTGAGGAGACTCTTGGCTGCTGCAGAGAGGCAGAACGACACACCCTCAGATGGAAGAGTACACATCATACACCTTCAGATGACCACTGCTCTCTAAAGCTGCACTCTGAAGCATGCATGCATCCGCTAAAGCAGTCACCTGCTCATCAAAAGGTCAAAATCTGCAAAAACTGAGCATGCAGACGACAAAAAGAGTGACAGTGCTCCTTTTTCCACGTGTCCTGTCCTCCAACACTGTCCAGAATTCATCCCTCCCTCTCGAAAAAAAGGAAACCCTCCCTCCGTCCTGGAAGAAGACATTAAAAACCCCAACGAATAAACACACTGACACAGCCCACATTAAAAAACCTCCATCCAACTGGCACCTCCTAACCCTGATCCACTGCCCAAAGCATTAGATAAGCAGAGCACATCGGCCATGAGGGGAAAAAAGTCGAACTAATTCTCCATATAATCCAAATACACTCACACACAGATGCACGCACATGCAGGCCCGGATAGAGCGGGGATTAAGAGTGAGTGCATGAGGGACGCCGACTGTAGATGCAGGTATGTGATAATGGGTTTGTTAATCTCAGGAGTGGGATGGATCAGTCAGAAAATCATTACAGGGAATGTAAATAATGCTTTCATATAACAGAGTGTAATCATCCAGAGGTCATCACTTAAAGAGGAGCGCTCTCAGACCGGGGCTCGGTCCTTTTTTTTTTTTTTTACACCTGCAGCTCTTAAAGACTAAAAGGTGAAAAATGTCTCACAAATCCTCTGATGGCTGGGAAACAGGTTGTAATGGCTGCAGTGTGACGCGGAGGGGCGAATACACACAACTCAAGTGTCACAAACAAGCTGGATGGTAAAGTCTGAGAGTCCAAAACATTACAGAGAGAAGGATTCTCCATCAAATAACCTTCATATTAAAGATTAAAACACGGCTTTCAAACCAGAAACAGTCTTTGTGCCACACTGTTTAAAACCAGCAGACACATTTGGAATTTTTTGTATTATTATCTGACCTAAATGTTCAAACTGTTGGTTCAGCTTTAACACAAAATTTGTTAGGCGTGGGCCAATAGTCAATAAATCAATTAATCGTTCAACAGATGAAATGAACTCAATAATTTTGCTGGCCTCATTATATCGCTATGTGCGTGCGTTTTTGTTTTTGTAGTTTGGGATGAAGCTGATGAGACTGATGAAGCCTCATGAATGAGACGAGAAACAACTTCACAAACTCTGAACAGTCCAGTTGCCTCAGTTTGGGGCATGCAGAGAGAGTATAGTTTGCGACATCACAAAACAAATTCAGCATTTTTATTCAAGTGCAATTTTTGATTAAGCGCCCATTCTATTTTTATTGTTTGTTTTTGGGATATTTGAAAGTTACTGATATTCCAATTACATTTGTAAAAAATACTCAATAGAAACAAAAGTTTTTTGCATTTAAAAGGGTGTATTGCATTATTATGATATATATTTTCATATTAGTGATTAATTTGGTCTCAAAATAATATTGTCAATAATATTGTTTATGGTCAATAATTGTGGGACAATATATCATCTAGCAAAATTTGTTATCGGCCCAGGTCTAATATTTGTAAAACACATGACAACCCCACAAATGATGATCAGTCCTGGGACAGACTATTAGCTGGGGATGGGTACCTCCTTGCACATTTGAAACGATACGGTACAGATGCCCAGTACCTGGCAATTGGTATTGGTATTCAGTGGTAACAATTTTTGGTACTGTTGTGTGTTTCCGAGGTATTAAATGTTAATTTTTTTTTAATAACAAAATCTCAAAGTTTTTCAATTGAACATTTTTTCCCCTCAATATATAACCTTGCGATGCTGTGTTCACGTCTAGCATGACACTCTGCCACTTCCTCACAGTCACATGGATGCGTACAGGTACCAAAACATGCTACCATTTAATTCTACATGAATCAGTACACGATGCTTCAGACAGAATTTGGTACGCATCCCTAATACCAACTCCCAACACATCCTGCAAGATCAAATATAGAAACTTAAGTAACTGCTGTCGCTTTGTCTAAAAAGAGTCTAAAGTGAAAAAAAACGTATATTTTTGTTGCTTTTTTCAGAACAACTTGATGCACAGATGATGTCGTAGCCATAACAGCCTGTTTTAAAGCTGCCAACAGATGCAATTTACTGCGGTTCAACAACTTTTTCAAACTTTTTATAATTCAGACTCCAAAATTTGCACCAAAACTATGATTTTAAAATATGAATGTACCCAAAAGGACCTCTTTCTGAATCTACGCTGCAGGACACACACCAAGCACCTCGTCCTGATTCCCTACAGGGCCTGTGGGACCTGCACAACAGAGAACCCTTCACCTTAATGGGACCCTCAGATGTACAGTAATAACACTCTGCTTTCAGAGGAGAGAAGAGGAGAAGAGGCTGCTTACCTTGGCAAACATTTGAGAAGCATTAGAGGGGGAAAAAGATTTAGAAGAGGAGATTAAAACAAGCTGAGGGATCGTCAGAGTGTGTGTGATTCTGTGACTCTGGGGGATTTCCATTTAATCATGTCCACAAGTTCAGCGAGAGGATCGGATGTAAAGTTGGAAGAGAGGAGGGGTCAGAGACAAGACGGGAAACAGGGAAGCAATGATGAGTTTACCTTGCTCCACGATGCCGGCGGTGGTTCCTGCCACGGCGCTGACAGAGGCAGGGGCTGTGGTCTGTCGACCCACTGAAACACAGAGCACAGAGATGAGGAGGAGGAGGAGGAGGAGGAGTGTTTATAATTTGGTCATGTTGATTAAAGGATGAGCCCAGTGATAATCAGGGTCAGCTGTTTTTAGCTTTAAGCTTCAAAACAGAGAATTCAACTCAAAATTTTTCTTCATGTTTATTTGTTTTTATACTCCCTCATCTACTTACATCTCTCTTCTTTCTGTTTTTTTTTTTCAGTAGATTGGTGACTCTCTGTCATTACTGGGCTTGAACTCACTTGTGGCCGGGTGTGTTATGTCCTAGATTTCTACGAGGTACCACAAGAATGAGGGCAGTTCATTTCCTCATTTATCCAACACTGTGGAGACTTATCAATCTGCTTAATTTGACGTTACTCTCTGGTAAATTAACACCTATTAAAGGACATCAGAGTCACAAAGGGCACCAGGGGTGATGTATTCTGGGTGCTTTAGGTAGCGTGAATAGCTAGGTCACACTGTAATTACACCTCAAAATATTCTGTTGCAACAAAAGGATTCAATTTAGATGCAGTGTTACAGTTCGAAAATAATACAAACACGTGTAAGGCACAGGTTGGCAAGGTACAAGTTTCTTTACTCCCACTGATGTTTTAGCAAACTACAAATATACGTTTTTCAACCGTTTTTAAAGGAAACTTTTTTTTAATCATTTTGATGAAATAAAAGTCTTTGAAACTCATGTATCAAATATGATATGTACGACATGATAGGGTGAACCCAACCTGCATTCTTTCTTATGTCCAGCAGGGGGCAAAATAAAGTTTTATGGAAAGTCCCTAAAGTTGATTTACCCACAAGCCTTCCCTTCTCCAAAACAAACACATTAGTAAAATGAAATTAACAAAAAAAAAAAAAAAAAACAGACTTGTTTTTATCACATCATAACAACCTGTATGTTGAACTGGAGTTAAATTTCTTCGCATTTGTGGTTGGTTTTGAATTGTATATTTAGCTATAAATAACTCAAATTAAAGACGCTAAAAAACAGTATTTTGTAAGCTTTCTTATACTGTTTATTTTACATGATTTCACTTCATCTTAATCCATCTTTTAATCTGTAAATCTAATGAACGTATCTATCTTGTTGCTATTGTGAGCTTTTTTAGATATTTTATATAATAACTTTACCAGTTTATATGTACATTATCACAATTTTGCCTCCTATAACTGTGCAAAAAAGAATTTACTTGCCACAAAGACACAAATACAATGAATTAAACATGACAAATTACTTTAAACTAGGAAAGGCAGAGGACTTTAAATGGTATGAAATCTTGAAACCCCCCTTGAACAACCCTTCAAACAATGTATTCCTACCTCAAATTCATCAACCAAAGCAGCATAAACAGATTTTGTTTCGAAGCTGACACGTCCTTTGAGATATTTCTCACTTGCTCTCTGGTAGTTTAACTTTGCCGTCAGAAAGGGATTAGTTTTACACAATGACAAATGCGACACCATGTTTCCAGAAATGTGTCTTGTACATTTTGTTCAATCAGATGTTTGTTTCTGAAAACTCAGCCTGCTATAAGATGAGATGTGAGACGTGGATAAGACGGTTTATAGAAACGAACATTATCTCAGCTGTTTCCTACTTCTTTCTGACACTAACGCCCATCAACCTGCTGTGTGTTTGTGTGTGTTTGTGTGTGTGTGTGTGTGTGTGTGTGTGTGTGTGTGTGTGTGTGTGTGTGTGTGTGTGTGTGTGTGTGTGTGTGTTTGTGTGTGTGTGTGTGTGTGTGTGTGTGTGTTTGTGTGTATATGTGTGAAGAGATGGCAGAAGACAGATGGCATGTCATCCTGTCCTCCTCTCCCCCTCAGAGACCTGACATGTTCTCTACACTCCAGTCTTTTCAACGAGCTGCACTCACCAGAGAAGTTCCTGGAGACGAGCATGGTGGTTAAAATGGCCCCCTGCGGAGGTGAGAGGAGAGGAGATGAGGGCCAAATGAGTAAAAGTGAAGATGGCGAGCTGAAAGATCGCTATAATGTGTGTAAGGAGGTGAGATTACTACGCACATTCGCCGACCTAAATAACATTAACATATTGAAGTCATAGCTGCTTAATTCACAAACATAATCACATTTATCCCAATAGCTGTAAAATCCTGCATCCAAGACACAGTTTATACACCTCTTTAGCCATCTAAGAAGAGAGCTGCATCCTATACAACAGTGCACACATGGAGCTGTGTTTGAACACCTGTCTCCTCATCAGGTTGTTATAAAACATTCACAGAAACAACAGTGTACTATTAGGTAAATAAATCTTGTGTTAGCTGGTTTGACAACACCAAAACAAACACTTTAACAGGGTAGCAGTGTGGTGATGACAGATGACACTAAAAGCTAAACGCTACACATCTGCATGGGAACTGCACATTGCTGAATGCAGCTGAAGTTTTCACCTTCTGCTGCTGCTGTGGTGGAAAACAACACTTCTTTACTACCCACAAAGTGTCAAGGAAAATTAAAATGTCCCCAAAGCACTCTGAGTTTGAGCAACCAGCTCAGAGTTTAGCCTACAAGTGGAGCTAATCCGCCTGATGTCAGCCTGCTGGCCCGCTGTCCCTCCTGCTTTCACACGAGCACATATGCATGCACATATGTACTCATGTATTGAACACAAATGCAAACAGCTTAGCCAACTTATGTAGAGACTTATGACTCATTTTCAGAATCAGATGAGCTGAAGTGACTCCACGGGGAAATTATAGCTCTGCAGTTGATCCTTACAAGACACTGCCAAGAAACGCTGTTGATATGGACTTAAAGAGGGGTGTTAGGCTCTCTATGATGTCCTGATAGATCTGTGTTGGCTTTATGTGACGTAGTGCTCAGAGATTTCTTTACTTGTCTCAGACTGCTGTCATTAAAAACACTAATTTCAACCTTTCACTCAAAGTTAATTAACGTAGGGCTCTTCAAAGCCCAGTGATGATAGGCTTCACAAGCATCACAGAGACCACGTCCTTGTTTAACACAGTCTGTGTGATTTAGGGGCCGTTTACACCACAACGGTTTCAGGGTGAAACGCAAAAGTTTTGTTGCAGATTGGGATTTTTCTGAAACGCTGCCGACACCATAGCCATGCAAATGGTAAGCTGGTGTTTTCAGTGGAAACGCTGACGTCGCACTCGGCTCCTCACGAGCATGGACATATACACATACATGTATTTGTCTATGCTCACGATCGCAACAAGGGTACTGTTGTACCCTTGTTGCGATTGTCAGGAACTACCATGTTGTGCTTGTGCTGCTCAATCTGCTGAATCTACTGACTGTCTTTGTACAAAATCTGCATCTGTTGCTCCACTTCTGCACTTAGTATTCCCAAACACACCAGCTGATCAGCTCAACTCTACTTCAGTGGAGATCTCCCAAAAGCGGCTTCTGGACAAGACAGTTATAGCACCAACTACAGGCCTGGCATGCTTACTACAGCATTTTCAGTCCCTCTGTGTTCCTGTGTAAACGCAGATGATTTTCACTACGTTTTAGCATTTTCAGATGAAACGTGTGAATGGGGTCTTATATGCTTTTCTTAGTAGATTTCCCAATCTGTGATGTCACAAGTTGAGTAAATCTCGCATCTCTTTCACATAATTCTCATGTGACTTGTTGAACAAGCTGCTCAGAGCAGTGTCTTATCCTGGTATCACTTTAACACACTTTCGTCTCTCAACTTGAAGCTTTACCCATGTCTGGTAACTGCATTTGTTTGTAGGATACAGAAAAGTACAATACCTTCTTTTTAAAAGATGAATAACGATGGAAAAATGACTTATCAACACTAGTTTGGCCGAATGGTTATGATTAGAGTCAAGCTGATCCCGTGTTTGATGTTATTCCTGTTCTCTTCCCAGCGGTTAGTCATGGTTTAGAGAATTAATCATTTGACTGCCCAACTGATAAAAAAAAAACAATCAAGGTTTCAAATCCTCACAGAAAAACAAGACATACTCCAAATATCGCCCTAATTTTTTCTCGACGCCTCTCTGGCTCTTGTTATTAGCTTTTTCTCTTTTTATTTCTCTTCATTTCTCATGTGCACCACCAGATTTATGACACAAAGAAAAGAATACTCTCTCCAACATCAAATCAAGAGGCTGAAACTGGCACAAATCATCGATTCAGAGAAATTAAGGAAATATATTTTTTTAAAAATCAATCAGTGAAGCAGCTGAAAGAGAGCTTTGATGTTTGTCTGGGGTGAAAAAGCTGCGTTCTGTTTCACAGACCAGAGACGGCATTATCTCTCTGTTTGGTCTCTTTCTTTCTTTCTTGAGCAGTCAAATATGGATGAGCAAGGAGCTCTTTGTGTGGCTGTGGTTTATTGGCTGAATGAAGCGAAGAAGCACAAAGAGTTTCCAAATGAAAAGTGTCTGAGAGAACCAAATCTAATGAAAGAGGATCGAAAGAGAGGAGGAGAAATAGAGGAGCAAGACGCAAAGATAGACGTAAGGGTACAAGAGAGACAGATGGAAACATCCACCTGTACTGGATACCTGTATGATGTACAATTTTAAGCTGGACCTGATGCACGATAGGTGTAAAGAGTCAAAGGGAGGTTAAAACTACAACCTGGAGGCTTAGATTTGAAAATGATGGATAGGAAAAGTGATGTTTTTCGTGGACATCATCATGAGAAGATGGAGGAGCTAATGGGAAAAACTGGAGCGATTTCACACCTTGAGTTTCCTCCTGGCGTTGAACTTCTTCAGGCACTCCACAGTCTCCTGTCGGTGCATCATGGAGGCCACCGTGGAGCGTTGCTGCAGGGAGACAGAGAAGAGAGACGCTGAAAATAAAACATGAGAAGAGGAGCTCTGACAGTGACAGGTTTCTGTGGGCAGGAGCTGTCGGAGAGACTCCACTCTCTGGAAATGTGTTGATTCTGAGGCTTTTTAGGTGACGACATCTTTGACAAAAAAAAAAAAAACCCTGAAGCTAAAAACATCCAGATCCGAGTCACGGTGTCCTGACAGACTTCAACCTTAAATTTAACTTCTGACGTGCGAAGGAAAGCGAGGTGCTGACGGAGGGAATGAACTGATGGAAGTGTTCAGCTGTGCAGCAGAAAGAAAGCAGAACGGTCATTTAATGATACTCTGTCACATGAACAAGACCTGCTATGAAAAGGTCCTCTTACACTTACACTCATGCAGGAGTTATCAAATAAAAAAAACAGCATTTCTATAATCTAATCTAAATTTAAGTGTTACATTTTATTTCATGTTTTTGCCTCAGGCTCAAGCATTCATCATAGGTACTTCAAACAGCAGAGAGCTCCCATCAGAGCCAAACCACCAAATATGACTAAATAAATATGTGATTCTTCTTTTGACAGGACAGGACCTGACTGAAATGAAACCTGGAACTTCTACCTTTCTTCTAAAATGAGGCTGGTTAGTAACAATTATCTGACTATGAATAACCATTTCAGCTGAAGCTTTGAACGATGGACTAATCCATCTGAAGGTGGGGCGCCAAAACTGACGAATGATGAAAGTGATGAAAGTAAACAGTATGTTGGTGTTTGTCTTTTAAATCATTGTACAGATTCTTTTTGATGCCCGACTAAGCAAAATACAAAAATTCTTCTTCTTCTTTGACTTTTATGTAAATGTGTTTTACAACAGGAAGCTTCCACTTTCTGGGCTAAACCTCGTTATCTGGTTTGATTTCCAGTCACCTGTTTCACTCATCAGTCGACTTAAAGTTGAGGTGACACAGTCATATATAGTTGTTGCACTTTGAATACCACAGAACAATGGCTCTGTGTTGGACATTTGTAGTATTTAGTTTTATGTGTGTGTGGGATGGTGTGTGTTTTCAGATCTTGTCGAGGTCGTCACCCGTGCGTATGCTGGCATCGGTACAATCTGTGTTAAAGACTTCTTTGTTGTGAGCTGCTGAATCCTGTTGTTTCACGTCTGGAGAATGTACCTGGTATTTCAACCCTTCCTCATGTTGTTTGATGGATGTTGGAGAAAAGTGCACTTCATCTTTAACTTTCTGCACACACTTCCTCCGCAAGTATCAGAGCACCCTGGGAGCGCTCTGAGCTGATGAGGAGCAAATCGAAGTGCTTATCCTCGGAGATAAGTTGCTCTTTTGCCCTCCTCTTCGACAAATCTTTGAAGATAAGCCGAGCGAGTATCAGAGATCGCATGTTTGGAAACAGATGGTGCTGATATTTGGCAGCTTGGGACAGATGTTCACAAACTTGCTGTTTAGAGGATTTACAAATTACAAAAAGTCGCTCTCATGAAATATTGATTCCTATGTGCAGTGTGTGGACTTACGCAGACCCATGGGTGCTTCAGAGCCTCCTGGGCCGTGATTCTCTTGGCTGGGTTGATCGTCAGCATCTGGTTGATCAGGTTTTTAGCCTCTGGAGTCACTGTGTCCCACTCTGGGGAGGGAAACTAAACCCAAGCAGACACACACACACACCCACACACACATATAATCAACATGACATCTGATTCAAAGAGAGGGAAGAAGAAGGATGATCGCGACAGAGGAGAGCTCACATCGTATGCTCCAGCTTTGATCTGCTGGTACAGTTTGTGCTGGTCTTCATCCCAAAAGGGAGGATATCCAACCAGGAGGATGTAAAGGATCACACCTACAGAAAAAACACACAACCATTGTCTGAGTGACGAGAAGACAGCGAGAAGACAGCGAGGAGGCGGTGGTGATAAATACACAAAGACAAGACAAAGAGCTCACCGCAGGCCCAGATGTCCACAGGTTTACCGTACGCCTCCTTCCTCAGAACCTCCGGAGACAAGTAGCCAGGAGTCCCAGCGAAGCCTGAACACACAAACACACACAAAACACAGAGCAAACCCACATCAGGGTCTACATTTCTAGGAGTAACACTTGGTTTCTTTTAAACTGAGGACCTAAAATGAGAAATGTGTCAGTACAGGGTGCGTTTCTCAAACTTAGACTTGAGAAAATAAGGACACGAAGTGATATTTTATGAAGAGACAGGCCTGAGGTTACCAGGAGTTTAAACAGAGCAGTTTGGAAAACGGATATCCGGTTCTCAAGGAATAGAACTATTTGCTGCTAAAACATGAGACCACAATTCTGTTTATCATCTATCAAGAGCTCACTTAAACCACTGACGTAACTTTGAGTAAATTTGTGCTTTTTTAAGACTAGGATGTTTATTTTAAACTGGGAACCATTTCTACATTGCTCTCTCCCAAGTCTCTTTGATGAAAACAGAACATAACCTGGCAGGACACAGTAGTTCCTGGTCTACTTCTGCCTTAACTTTTTCTATTTTGAGTTTATTGCCAGACTTTAACTCATTAGCTGCCAGCCATTTTCAGCGCATCTTCAAAGATCTTCCAAGACCCAAATAATATTGTTTCCTATGATCATGTAAACTTTTCTTTACTAATAACTAAAGTCAAAACGATCTCCTCAAAGGCTCCACTCAACTAACAAAACTTTAACCTGTTGACAAGGAAAGTAGCTGGTGTGCCCCATTCTCAACTGGTGATTTTTTTACGTGTCAGTGGAGGTCTCTGATTTTTTAAATTGGTTACTTTTAACCAACAATAAGTTTTTCAAACACAACATGAAAATGAAACAATGTAGGCAGAGATAGATGAGCAATTTTCCATGTTAAAAGTGAAGTCTCAGTTATTGTAACTAGGGTCTATTTACTTAAAAAAAAATATGAAAAATAAAAACAATAATACTATAATTATTATTGTTATTATTATTATTATTAAATTATTGAAAAAGCACTTTTCTGAGCACTCTGAGGTTAAAAACATCATATAAAACAGCAGGTTAAGACCAACATGAAACAAAAGACCAAAGTACATTTACAAGCAATCATACATCAAAATCAGATCTTCAGATGTGTTTTTAATGAGGGTTTTGAAAGTGGACAGGTTCGAGCAGCGTGTATAGTGGCAGGGCGTTCCAGAGAGTGGAGGCAGCGAAGAGACAGCTCTGTACCCTCAGACTGGTGCTTGGTGTCAGGTGGTAGGAAGTGGAGGTGGGCTTGGAAAGATATGAGGATATGGGGGGAGGTGTAGTGGTGGAGCAGGCCAGTGAGGTAGGAGGGGGGCAGGTTATAGACGGTTTTAAAATGTACAGTATTCACTGTTTGATATGGAGCCAGTGGAGGTTTTGGGGGACAGGGGTGATGTGGTCTCAGGGTGTGGGTGAGCAGGCAGGTGGTGGAGTTCTATATATATACTGTAGTTTGTTGAGCTGTTTGGAAGGAAGGCATAGAGGATGCTATTGTAGTAACTGAGTCTGAAAGTGGTAAAGTCTTGGACGAGGGTTTTTTGGCTGTGATGAGCAATAATTTTCAGGTGGTATAAGGCAGTTTTGGTGATGTGATGGATGTGATGTTTCAGAGTGAAATTGGAGTAAAAAGGGACGGAAAAGTGATAAAGCTTTGTTTAAAGAGGGTGTATTCTACTTTTCTAGTCATGGATATAAAGTAATGACGCTGGATGTTCAGACTTAACCTTTCAAGCCTCTACAAATACATACATTAAAGAAATCCCTCAATCTGTGTGTTAAATGATCAAAACGCTCTTGGTCTAGTTCTAAAAATAGCACCAGATCTTCACCAGGAAAAACTGATGATTTATAAGGATCTCCTAATTGGTTCATGAAACGTTGGGGAGGCAGACCTCAAACACTCAGGTCTGCCCATAACTCCACCCCTGACAGGCCTTGAGAGAACTGACCAATCAGAGGGGAAGGGTGTTTGTGGAGTGGGGAGCCTTAAAGAGACAGCAGCTTAAAAAAGGCTGTAGGCTAAAAATAGGATTTTTTTAAAGCTTTAAATCATTTTAAGATATGACAAGGGCACCAGAGGTATGGATTAAGGACTTGGACAAAAAATATAACAATAACCCTTTTTTAAATAACCTTGTCTAAGAGAGCACAGGAGTTTTGGATCTACTACTTTACTAAGCAGATGCTTTTGTCCAAAACAACGTACACTGCAAGCAAGACTTTACGGGAAAGAAGAAAGAGTCTAAAACTGTGATGCACTGCTCACTGTCATAACGAGTGAGTGGTATGAAGGGTTAATGTTGAAGATTTTGCACAGCAGCAGTTATTGAATAATTTAAGACAAACTGTCACTATCAGTCCATGGAGTCATTATGAAAATGTAGTTTAATGATGTAAAGTGAGAGCTTTTAGCCCGCTGCAGCCTCTTTATTTAAACTCTTCAGTTTGGCTCAGAGTCAAACGAACCAACAGGAACGAGCCGTGCAGATGCTTTCAATGAAAATCAGGTCATTTTCTTGTTAGCTTGAGTATAAAATTTGACACAAGAATGATGATCAGAACAGATTCAGATGAAAGAAATACAGTCAGAAACTTTAGTGTCTAAACAGTCGATACGTGAGGAAGAACAAGTCTCTCCTTGTTTTCCAGATTTATGGGCTCAGTGACAGGAGATAACACAACACAGTATGGATGAACAGTCTGTAAAGTCTGAACACTTTTATCTGTCAGAATGTTTTACAGATCATCGTGACAGCTCCGCAGCACATCACAGCTGTCAGGATGCAGAAGCCTTCGTGTTAAAACACAGAGAGAGGAAGATGAACTGGAGGAGGAGGAAGAGGATGGAAACAGACTGTGAGGAGAAAACACTGACTCTCTCAGATTCTCAGCTGCATGGTCAAAGGTTTTACAGTGAAAGGAATTCATGTGTTCTAATGTGTGTATGAGTGTGTGTAGCGTGTGTGTGTAAGTGTAACATACCAAACCAAGCCTGCTGGTCTCCTTGAACCTCGATGGCCAGGCCGAAGTCGGCCAGTTTCACAGCTGCGTTCTTACACTTGCTGGCCAGCAGCAGATTCTCCGGCTGCATGTTTGACATGAACATCAAAACAGAGAGTCATGAGTCAAAGTTTCCTGACAGCGGAGTCATTTCTCATTTTCTAATCTTTAAATCTCTGACCCTGTAAACGTCCTCGCTCTCCCCTCGCTTTTAGATTCTACATTTCTTAAAAAATGTGGCGCATGATTCTTGACAGTAACAAACTGTCTGATATAAGAAATAAAAATGATAAATGTTGAAGATACTCCTACCTCGAAAATGGCCAATGAATATCATTTTTAAATAACATAATCTACAGCTGTCCACTTTAATGTTATTTACACCCCTGTATGTTTTTAAGAAAAATCATTTTAGTCTCATTATTTGAAACAATTTGACAAAAATGTATACAAATTGCATTTTTCTGCATCTCTTTGGGATTTTGTTGTGTTTATGTGCGGGTCTTTATATTTCTCAGATTACTAAAGGCATTGTTAGCTTATCAGAGTGCAATGATTTCAAAATTCTGTGTCTTAAGAGAATTTTTGTGTGTCTTTGATTTTAAGACTGAATAACCTTTTTAAAATTTCTTGTCTGTTTTTTTATCTTTGTTTTATTTTTTTACTGTGGACATATTTCACTTTTCAGTTTGTCTCTTTATGGTCATTTCTCGTTTTTTTTTTTGTTCCAACCTTTTTCTTTCTTTGTATTTTTCCTTAAAGCTATTTTATTTTGTAAACTGAGGCTCACATTTGCAAACATTTTACAACCAGAGAACACAATACAGGGCTAGGAAAAGGTTGTATTTTCCACAAAAAAAAGTCACAAAACTAGAAAATAATTTATTATTTAAAAATAATGAAGATTTAACATGACAGAAACAGAAGTATTTCATGGAATGCAAAAAAAAATGTTAACAAAACACACATTCACAAACATAGTACCAAGATTTTTTTAAAGAAAGATTTTTTAGTTTACATTTTTTTTCTTGCATTTCATGAAATATTTCAAATTTTGTGAGATGTTTTCATGATCTTGTCTTGTGTGTGTGTGTGTGTGTGTGTGTGTGTGTGTGTGTGTGTGTGTGTGTGTGTGTGTGTGTTTGAGATAAATACTCATGTACATATTTTTTGCATTTGATAAAATACTTTTTCATTTTGGTCGCCATTTTTGGTGTTCAATTAAGTCTTTTTGCAGTTGCCCTTGAGGGCCACCATACATCTATTTGTGCTCATTTCATTTCTCTTCATCCAAAGCTTTGGGACCCTTTCAGTGTAAATATTGTAATCTCTTCATCCTGAGTGTCCATTTCATTTTCACGCCTCATTTTGCATCTACTGATCAATAATTTGTGTTTTATGATCTGTTTTGTTTTCCTTACGACCTGCATCCCTGTTAAGTCCTGATTCTGTATCTATTGGTAGTAACTGCCACTTTACAGTCAGTGGTCAGTGTAAATCTAACAGCCTGGCCCTGAGCTCTCCTCAGCTGCCCTCTAGGCCCATCCTCGCGTCAGGCTGAGAAAGATTACCTCTCCTTTGAAAAAGCAGCAGAAAGTGTGACAGGGCACTGAGATGAAACCAGTTAAACCCAGATCAGAGGACTAAGAATAGCTGGGATGTAGTGCACAAACACTCCCTGCAACACTCATACATATTCTATCACACACACATGCACACACACATGCGCACACACAGAGACAGACGGCTGGATTTAAAAAAAATGTGTATGGGCCTTTTCTCCATGTTTGCTTGAGGAAGCCCAAACACAGCTTGTCTTTTTGTATCAGCCGTGTCCCTGCTGCTCAGATGCTGATGTAACAGCAATCTGACAAACCCCAAACACACACACACACACACACGCACACGCACACGCACACACACACACACACACACACACACACACACACACACACACACACACACACACACACACACACACACACACAGACTTCAGCTCCCGTTGTATAAGCAGCTAACCCTGATGGTGATTGATTTGTGCTAATAACCAAAAGTCATTTCAGCACAGCGGCACATAAACAGCTGCCGGGCCACAGCTGCAGGAGAGTCATTGAGTCGCCCTCTGCTGGCCTGACAGATGAACAGGGTGACACAACGTATCAGGATCAGGTAACATCGGGTAACATCAGGTAACATCAGGTAACAGGGTGAGAAAATACACACTGAGAGCCGAGTTTCTACTCTGTTAGACTCAAAGTGAAGTATGAGTGACTTTTTTATTCTGTTAGTGAAACTTTTAAAGGAAGACTGATGCTAGTTTTCAGTCTGTGTGATCATTATGAAGTAGAGGATTAGCTTAGCATAGCTTTGCATAAGGAAAGAGCAAGCTCTCCTGAGTCTAAAGGTGGAAAGTCATTAAGTCAAAGAAATAAAGCTATCATCACTCCTAATTCCTGAATTATTCAAAATTGAAATTGTGAGATAAGAATTTACGGTGATAATTTTTTTAAATGATGAAATATTTCTGCAAACCAGACAAAATTATCACTTTATTTTCTAATCATCTTTGGCTTTTCTCTCATAATCTCAACCTCATTTTTATTAAGCCAATGTTTTCATTTCTTTTATCTATACTAAGGCTTTCTTTCGTATGTTACAGGTGGAAATTATACTTAAATTGATTAGCATTACAGAACTTTGGTTTAAGTAGAGTTTTGTCAAACTTTACTCTTTACAGGAAGTCTGATTTGTGAGCATTAGCTCATAATTTGATATAAACATTTTCTCTCCAAACTGTTAATTTGAAATTCCCAACATTTAAAAGAGTTGCTGTTCGTCTTCACTTTTTGAGAGCCTCTTTTTGGACACATCATTAGTTTTATATTTTGGTGAGTTTCTCCATCACAAAGTGAGCAGATCTGCAGAGGAGCAGGTGCATCCTGGGAGGTGTTGTTTGGCATTTTGCCTCCTTGTAACAAAGGTCAGACTGTTTTTACTCTCAATCCAGACTCACACACACACACACAGTGAGGAGAAAAGAGACCAGTAGAAGTTATCTGGCTGCTTTGTTCCCTTACTGATGCACAAAAAGGGTAAATGTGACAATTCACTTAAAAGAATATATTCAGCTTTGTTCAAGACTTTATTTGTACCTTAAAAACCCCCAAATAAAGAGCTTTAGTACACTTGAAAAGACCACAGTGTATAGAGCACATATTGATCCTGGATATAATAGGTGTTATTACCCTGAAGGCGTACAGGACTTTCAACCTGATTTCAGGAGAAACAACGTCTCCTTTTAGGTGTCTTTTCTTTTTGTAGATGTTATTAACCTCCACAGGGGAAATCATCACAGACATTTTCTCTTCTCTGTATGAAAATCTTTAATACACTGCTGTAGGATAAAGTCGTCATAAAGTCCTTCTGCAGTAATATCAAGTGAAAGAAGTGGATACAGAGGAGGAAGTAGATGTTTCATTAAAATGTACAGTATGTGTGCTGTGAATATTAAACTATGGGACTCAGTGTATTGTTTTCTTCTTGAAATATGGATCAGGAAAATCTTTTCGTGACACTTCACTTTAACTCTAGTGGGTTAAAACTGTTTTTTTTTTATCTCTTAGAGTGTTTTTAAAAGCTGTATTTGTGAATATGCAAAGTGCAAATGAAATGTTTCAAAGTTAACGTGTCCTTCTGCTGCAGATACAGTGCAGAAACAATCAGAGCGTTCACTCAAATTGAGATGGTGAGTGTTGAGTCTCTTAAAATGAGCTAAACGTCTTTGCAGACTCAGCTCCATCTGCAGGGATCTGTAGCCAGGCCTGTGAGCTGTTTCTTACTGAGGGGGCTGAACTGACAGGCTCACACTCCTTCTAATGACAGCCTCACTTCAAAAATACTGAAATATCCCTTTAAAGTTCCTACTTCTGTAAAGCATATGTGCTGTGCTGCAGTTGCTTGTAACTAAGTGCTTCCATGAGTCAAGCTAAAAATACCAGCTCCAGATTAAGTATGTATTGTAATATACAACATACTGTTTGTTTATATCTCCATGTGTTTATACATTGATATGTATGTAAGTGAAGGTATGGGTATGAGAATATGTGATAAATGTATGTATCAGTTGGTACATGTGTTAATGTTTATAAGAGGGTGGGAAAAAATAATATTTCCTTGTTTATTTTTCAATTTAACTAATCAACTAGTTTATCTGCTTTTTAAATTACTATTATTATTATCATTATTATTATTATTGTTATTGTTATTATTATTATTATTATTATTATTATTGTATTTATTTATTTATTTTAAAGGGGGTTTAGACAACCACGCTAATAATTTTGCTTCATGTACACTGCCATCTGAGGTGGGTTGGATTAGGTGGTGGTCGTTGAGGGGGGGTGCCGTTAATAATTGGGATGTGCTACTACTATTGTATGACTACGATGCCAAAGCCACTGGACAAAAAAACAATTAATAATTGATCATAAAAAAGAAATACTGAAATATTCCCTTGACACAGACGTTCCCAATCGTTCAAGTCAGCAACCCCTAAAGTAGCAGTGTCAGATCAAACATTTGCTGTTTGCATGGTTTTGAATTACATCCTCTATTTCTGTTTATGTCTTTTAATTATGGGTAAATTATGGAGTTAGAAATAGATTTTGATTTTGGATGACATTTTGTGACCTCACACTTAAGGAACCCCTGCTTTAATTAAATAAGGTTGAATCATTTTTCACCTTTGCCTGTGTTGAGGTTTGCTTGTTAAGGAGATTTAATAAAGCTAAATTATGAATCAAGAACTGTGTTTTTGTAGCTTTAAACCAACATTGGGTTAGGTGAAGTTTAAACAGTTTGTTTCTTCTTTTATGTGTGAAACAATTTAAGGAAATTTACCCTAAATAAAGCTCATATTTTTATAATTCCTGTACTTTATATTAAATAAATATATATATATACTATAATATGATATAATATAATGAAATATAATATGATATAATATAATATAATATAATATAATATAATATAATATAATATAATATAATAATAATATTTATATATATATTTAATAAATACATTTATACATTTATAAATTTATGTTACAATCCCACTACAGGGTTGAAAAATAGTTTTCCACTTGACTATTTTTTGATCTAAAGTTTCAAGTCTGTGAATTTTTGAGCTAATATGTTTACCTAATGGCTCAAAAGTCAGAGTTTTATCCACTTAAGTTCACCTGGAACACGATATCGCAGCTGCTATTTAGTTTCTCTGACACTTTCACACATCGCTGATCATTGAAGAAAGGCAGAAGCTAAATTCAAATGCACAGTTCAATGCAAAAGTAATGCAAAGTTTAAACAGAAGAAGGCACACACCCATGCACGTGTTTAGAGATCAGGCCTGCAGGCATGCGCACACATGCTGGCGTTAAAAATGCTCTGCCTCTACTTACCATAGTGCAACAGTCAGACGCAGACAACACACAGCTTCAAATCCCTCCCAACACACACACACACACACACACACACACACACACACACACACATAAACAGACACACACCCCTGCAGGTGACTCACCTTGAGGTCTCTGTGTACCACCCCCATCTGATGGCAGTGGAGCACGGCCTCCAGGATCTGCTGGATGCAATGACTGCACGCAAACAGCAGGGGGAGCAGGTTAGTCTGAGCACATTCAGCCCCCAACTGTCACATCCATGCAGAGGCAGCAACATCTCAATACAGCCTGCACACACACACACACACACCCACACACACATGTTTTCAATAGAGGAATGATTTGTCGAGCGTGAGAGTGAACCTGTCTGTGAACTACGCAGGGAGAAGGTGTGCGCTGAGCTATTTCTGCTGGCAGGAAGGAGCCAAACATTAGTCAGGCAGTGTGGGAGTGAGCTGCAGCTCCATGTGGGCGGCACTGTGTCTAACCTGCACATTCTCCTTTCTAATTTATTCAGTCCACCAAACATTTAGCGGGTTTTCAAGTAGACACAGCACTCTGCTGTTACTCCACTGAACTCTACTGTTTCCCACTTCCATTCTTACACACTCGCTCCTCTTTCTTTCTTTCTTTCTTTTTTGCTTTCTTTCTCAAGAGTGTGCTGCATATTCTGCAAGGAGCCACAGGAAATCTAGTTCAGGCTGTCCAAAATAGTGCAACAAGAGTCCCAAAAGCAAAACCTGGGGACAAGCAGACAAATAAGAGACAGACAGACAGACGGACGGACAGACAAACAGACAGCAGGCACAGGCAAGTTTTCTTTTGGATTCACAGGCAGAAAATAAAAAAAACACAAGCAACCCTTGTTACAGAGGGGTGCAGGGAAAATGCAACACAATGAGACACACACACACCTTGAGGTCCCTGTGCACTATGTCATGTTGGTGGGTGTAAGACACACTGTCTAGAATCTGATGGATACAGTGACTGTGGAGACAAAACAACAGGGTGTGAGACAGTAATACAGAGGAGCACCAGGGACATGTGACAGGAAGAGGCCGCTTTAAGATCAGAGGAGGAGGGAAGGTCACATGGTCAGTTCACCAAACACCAGAACAACAACAAAAACACTTTCATATGTTCATTTCATCCCCACAGGCTTTATTTCTGTTTGAGATTCATGCTGTCACTGCCTGTAAGTTAGACTCCACTAACACGCCTCCCTTTGTGGACCTGAACTACCCCCTCCTGCTGCCCCGAGCAGAGACAGAGGGAGACAGGGAGCGTGCAGGGGCAGGGGGGTTGTTTAGATGAATTTGTTAATGCAGCCTGCTCATTGATCTGTTATCTGGCTCAGGTCTGTGCTCCTAAATGTGGCTCTGAAACAGCAGCAGCCGCTCTCTGCTCTGCATCTATAAACCCCGGGCGCTGTCCGTGGTGCTGAAGTCAAACCAGATCTGTAATTGCAGTTTTCACTTTCAGTCCAGCCTTTGTGTCAGCTTTGCGCTGGCTGCAGATTATTCAAACATATTTAAAAGAGAAAGACACACTGCTGCAGAGTGTGACATGTATTAAAATATCTGCATATCTATTTTCCATTTAAGAGGGGTGCAGGAAATTTGGTGCACGCTCATTGGTGCATGCCACTGACTAATTATTTCCTGGCACATACTCTTGCAGAAGGCAGCATATTTTATCAAACCTCTCTCTGGAATTATTCCTGCTTCTCTCTGTGAATCTGTAGAGCCTTTCAAACGAATAATAAATGCTCCCCATCATGCAACACAATAAAACAGTAGCAGTGAAAGGCACATCTCTGCTGGGAGTGTTACAGAGAGTCGCATGGACACAGGCACCCACCAGCTTCTTTGTAAGCCCGACAGTCACCGTACTAGAAATGGTAACCCATTCTAACTTTGAGTCGACGTACACACACACAGGTTAAAAGATGGAGCTGAGGCTTACTTTAAACCTCAAGACCAGAAGCTAAAACCCACTCACCTTCACATCAATTCAGTCACAAATTATACACAGTCATCCACAAGTGTCGGCCTTAATATCATAAAACAGAAGAGCTCTATTTTACACTGATATTTGTGTAGTTTCCTAAGCCTTTGAAGCCAGCCCCAAGTGGACCCTGAAGGAACTGCAGTTTTTTGTACTCATACATTGGCTTCACTGTAGGGATGGGTACCTCTCACATTTGAAACGATATGGTACCGATGCCTGGTACGTGGCAATCAGTACCAGTACTCAACGGTACCAATTTTCGGTACTTTTTTGTGTTTATGCCGTAAAAAATATCAATTTATTTAATTATAAAGTATACACTTTTTCAATTTAACATATTTATTCTTCAGTATACCACCTAGTAATGCTGTGTTTATGTCCTGCGTGGAAAATCACTTACATTTCCACTCCCTCACAGTCACAAGGATGCATTTAGGTACCTAAACATGGTACCTTTTGATTTTAGGTGAATCGATACACGGTACTTTTCACAGAATTCGGTCGGTACCTATAAAAGTATCTAATTCGGTACTCAGCCCTACTTCATTGTTGGACACATTATCAAGTTCATCAGTTTTTTGTTTGATAATAACTTGTTCACAATGACAATTACTGACTTGCGAATGCTGAGCAGACATCAGTTGAGTGTCTAAACTTGGTTCAGTCTCCTCAAGCAAAAGAAAACCTCTCACACTGAAAAGGGACATAAAAATAAGCAAGGAGAAAACAAGTTTTTTTTTTCCTCAACTAAAAATCTGCCCCAAACATTTAATTAAGATGATGATAAACTAAGTCAAACAAAAAAAGGACTGGAGGTGCTGGCTTGAATAAACAAAAGACAAGGAGGTGCTCAGCCATAAAGCCATCAGTTCCAGCGTCTCTGAACCAGGAGGAAGAAAGAAAACTGATAAGTGGATGACAGGAAGTCTCCAGCCCAAACTGACATAACAAAACCTGACAATCTGAAACATGCTGGTGGGGAATGACAAGAAAATAGGAGCGAGACAAACCAAACCAGACTCCCCAGAGCCGCTCTGCACTACCTGCTCCTCTTAATCACCTCCTTCTACTTTAGAGCTAAAAGCTAAAAGCACTGCAGTGTACTGCAGGGACACAGAGGAGGGACACCAAAGACACAGGTATGTGTAAAGAACATTTTTGACCAGGGCACTGACGGGTACACAAACTATGTACCCTCTATCTCTGATCTTCACAACAGATATTAAATGATCAAATATAACTATCCTGTCTGTAATTCTTTGACTCAGCACCACACAAACTGTCTTGGTTTAATTCTTTGAGAACTAGAAAAGGAGAAGTCAAATTTAAAGGTCGTGACAAAGGAAAAAATGCTTTAGTTAAACACAAAGAAAGCTTCAGCCAGTTTGTTACAGCACGGCTCAAATAGTTCACACATGTCCATCATTACTCAGGGAGATGGTACCTTTGGTAGCCAATCAGGTTTCAAGTGGGGCTGGTGGATATGCTCTGGCCGGTAGATGCCACAGTCCAAGTCGTAAGTATGTCGCTCGCTACTGTATTGTGAAATTGGAACTAGCCATGAAAACCGGATCAGTTTGTTTTCTTTACTACTTTTTTTTTCTGGGAGGGGGTGGTTACCTTTTTTGATTGTTCAGCTGGAGGGAGACAAGAAATATGGGGAATAAAGAGTGTGGGAAGACATGCAACAGAGATTCACAGCTGAGAGTTGAACTGCTGAGAACTGTAGGCTCTGTTTAGGTTTTTACGGTGCTCAAATGGCTGGGTTTACCATTTTTACCCCCTTTGGACATCAACATTTTGCCCTGTAAAACCATAAAAATAACCAATCTGACCAAGAGTTCTGTACAAACTTGCATAAAGCAGTCAAATCACCATCTCTGTCATGAATCTTACTCTAAATTGTACCCTAAAGCTCATAACAAGTAGAAAGATCTGCGAGGCGCTGATAATGATGTTTTGAATATTTATTAATAAATGGGCCATTACAACAAAACACAATTAAAACTTAAGTTTATAAAATGAGGTCATCACTAAAGGCTGTTTAAAAACCCCAATTATTTCATTATCAATTTTTAGAGACACACATTTCAGAACCTGTATGCAAACAAACAAAACCCCACATGTTTGGAAAAAACAAGAGGTTCACTGATAAAATATGCTCCTTTGGTATTTTGGGTGAACCTGCCCTTTAAAGAGAGACAGAGACAGAAAGGAAGGGAGGGGGAGAGTGTGTGCAGATGGAGTACAGAGAGGAAACTGTCAGTGAGATACTGTTGGACAGTAATCAAGCCGTGCTAATCACACACCCACACGCAAACACACCGAGTGACACGCACACACACTCGCTCTCACACACACACTCGCTCTCACACACACACATAATTTATGCAAAGAGAACAAGAGAGAATGGAGGCAGATGAGAGGGAAGAAAAGAAAAGAAGATGGAAGTAAAGCTGAAGAATACAGAGGAACAAACACAGGCAGGCCTGCTCCGCACAGAGGATAATTATCAGGGCTCTTCTGAGCAGACATTAAACTCTTTAAATGCGACCTAAATGCAGACGGGAAACACTGGAGTGAATGTAAATGACGTCCTAACAGCAGAGTCTGCCTCATTTTAAATCACGACACAGTTCCATCTGACTTTTTCTTTCGGCATGAACATCAGAGACTGGATAAAGACTAATGACAATACAGCTCCTGAAAAGTAAAGACAAAATATTCAGAGCTCCCTCCAAAGCCCGCCTCTTGCATTTATACTGACGAGACAAGTGTCTACAGTTATAGTGTTTATCATAACTGCAGAATATTTGAATTCACTAATAAAGTATCCCAGTGTTTGGAGACATCATCTGTAGAGGATGATGTCTCCAAACAGCCGCATCTCTACCAGGCTGTTTTCTTTGGTGTGAATGTCTCGACCATGCCCATGCATATCCTGTTTGTTCCGCCTTCTTTCATTATTTTCCTCTCATTTTTTGTTCTGAACTTGTGAGATTTTTCTCTAGAGCTTTTGTTTGAGCTGTGCCCTTGAGCAAGTCAATAGAGACATGGCTGCATCAGGATATATTCCTAACTATATCGAAGGATTCCACACTGTCCGGGATTACACCGAGGTCAACTGGCATCAGATCATGCTTCAATTTAAATTTTGGATTAGGTGGTAGTAACTTATCATTATGTTGTCTGGTTTATCGCTTTGTTAGTTTACTGTTACCGTCATCACGCTGTTCACACATACACACAGAGTCAGGGCAGCTGACAAACGTACAAGAGGTTGCAACGTTTGCAAATACAAAGACGCACATTGGGCCATGTATACTGCAAACCGCAGCCCTTGCTCTAGGGATGTCCTGATGCAAATTTTTTGGCCTCCGATCCAATTTTTTTCATGATATTTTTTTGACAATACCGATCCGATCCCTTTCTTTTTGATAAATCCTGTACTCCGATGGATGATTCTGTTGTAAATGATGAATCATATTTGTTGTATTAAAATGAGCTTTGTTGGTATCTCCCTGAGGAACACTCACTTTACAAATGTTGCAAGACACTGTTTTAGTATCATTGCTTTCCAAAGCAAAGTAGTTCCACACAGTGGACATGTTTGCAACGTGGTTTGAGTTACAGCAGCTGTAAAGCGTGACGGTGCAGAAAACACATGAAAACTGGGTGGGTCCCATTAACATAACAACATCTGTGTTGTCTATTTTTCATCATTTATGTTTATACTTCATAGGATATATGTAATCCATGTTCAATAATTTAATGTTTTATGGATAAATAAGTTAAGTTATAAATGAGTTAGAACTGGAATGTTAAAAAAATATGTTTCAAAGAAGAACTTGAGTTCGGCATTTTTTTGGTTCCTCTACAGCCGTATTGTGACACAAACACATGATATTCAATGCACACAATCTGTGAACCGTCAGACTTCCCAGAAGCAAGAAAAGAAGAGAAGAAGATTCATCAAAGACTGTATCAAAGACTCTTTTTACAACAAGCAGCCAACGAGGTAGTGCCTCCCCTGTTTGTGTTTATTTTTGTTTTTTATTTGTGATATTATATTGTGCAGTTTATGACACGTTTTTGAACTTGGTAATTACAGTTCTCATGGCGTAGAGGTATCAACATCTCAGTGTCTTGTGCTACAAGACAGCACTGAATAAACACCCGTTTTGAAGGAACCGACCTGTGTCAATTGTTGTGAAAGGAGCTACGCTATCTGTTCCTCCAAAAGTAGCCATACTGGGCACCAATACTGATCAGTGTATCAGATCGGGACATCCCTACTTTGCACGGTTATATAATTGCACGTTCTCACATCAGAAATGCAGTTCAATTAACTATGCGGCACTCTGACACATACTCTGAATGAGGCCCTGTGTGAATGTACCAAGTCAAAGCTGGGGTAGGTCATTTATTGCAGGAGTTCCCGAACTGTTTAGGCCACAAGCCCCCAAAACAGAGGTGCTGGAGACCTGCAGTAAAGATTTTTATGAGATGAGCCTTGTTGTTCACTCAAGGACACTCCTCTGCACATCCGGAGAGAATCATAGTTTATTACGGTTTACTGTGGAGAATTTTTGGACAAGAGTCATTTATTTAGCACCAACATCTGGGAAGAAGAAAGATGCTGAGTGGACACAGATATGTCAAAGGTCTATTTAATTTGTGAATATTCTGTGTGTAACGAGAACTGATCAGCTTTTTTTTTTTTTCAAGAGAGCTGGAATCGACTGTTTAAAGTCCGACAACAACAGCCGAGAAGAGCGATGACATGGTGTCTGTATTTTTCTACTGATGGGCGGGGCTTAATTCATTTTGTCTTTCGTTAAAAAAAGACGTGTACAAACATTGGCCATGTTGGAAGTTACTTTCCCCTGTGAATGAGATATGTACATATAGCCTCTTTCCACTGCTAATGTCTGTCAACTCAACCTCCAGCCATTAAATAAGTTTTGGAGGTGTGGCTTTGGGAGGATGACAGATGGGAGAGGCATAGTTTTTTTGGTGGTATCCTTTCAAAACCAAGCCCACTTGTATCCTGTAATATTCTGCTCCAGGTTTCAGGAAGAATCAGCCTATCTTATCTTATCTGCATTCCCTGAAATTCCACAAAGTCTCAACCTCATTTTCTTCTTTTGCTTTAATATAATAAATAAACGACGCATGCTCCGTTTCATGATAAAAGAGACGATAAACAGAATCAAAAATGGGGTTTCAAGCTGTGAGTGTGAAAAAAAGAGGGTTTATAAACAGCTTTTTTTACACCATCACTCTTTCTACCTCTCTGACTCCCTCGTTTTTTTCAGTCCCCTTCTTCTCTCTCGCCTCCACTCACCGCCTCCACAGTCAAATTGATTTAAGTCTACCTCCTGAGGGGGTTACAGCGTGGGCATGTGTGCGTTTTGTGGTGATTGTGTATGTGCGTGTTTCCATCTGTCTGTAAATTCTGACTCTGGGGGGAAAAAAACATCCTCGACCTCGACCAGAAAACTGCATCGAGGTTTTTATCCATCAGAGAAGAAAAAAACAGCTCCAATGTGTCAGAACTGCCCATGTGTGCTAATGAGAGGAACTGAGCAGGGGCTGCTGGAGGACTGCAGAGGCTGGGGGACTGACACATGGAGGGGATGAAGAAGAAGAAGAAAAAAGAAGAGGAAAAAGGAGAGGAAGATTTATCACGTTTACCTGGCGTCTGCCTCACTGTAGTACTCTCTGGCCACAATGTCCTCGAACAGCTCCCCACCTGTCACCCTGAGAAACACAAGGATGAAGAGTATGAAGCTTCATCTGCACAGGCAGCACACACACACACACACACACACACACACACACACACACACACACACACTTGCGTACACTCACACAAACACACACACACAGGAGGGGGATGTCCTCATTAGGGGGAAACCCCGGCTGCAGGATTCACTCCGACTGAGTTGCCATGGAGACTGGCTCCAGTGCGGGGGAGTGTGGATGCATCTGTGTGTGAGAGTGTGTGTATGTGTGTGTGTGTGTGTGTGAGTGTGCCAGTGTGTGCGTGCACTAAAGTGGAAGCCGCAAGGATGGAGGTGGGGAGGAGGGGAGGCTGTTATGTAACGGGGGGAACTGCCTTAGAAGTGAGGAGGGGATGAGGAGAGGAAGAGAGGAAAGATGGAAAGATGCAGATGTAAAGGAAGAATGAGAAACGAGGGATGCAGAGAGAGGAGGAGACAGGGAGGAGAAGCTGCACAGTATGGCAGAGAGGATGGAGGAGAAAGAGGAGGAGATGAAGCAGGGGAGAAGGAAACTCACAGGTCAAAGAGGAGATAGTGGAAGCCCTCCTCTGAGATGCTGTCATGAAGACGGACTGCAGCCAGGCGGAGGGAGAGAAAGAAGCAAAGAAACGAGTGATACAGTCAAATCTCCTCATTCATTTCAGATCTGCTGCATTCCACATTTCACCATCAAACCTCAAAGATCACAAATTTACTGATCCTACGGTGAAAAAACAGCTGAAATCACGGCGATGTGACGTCTCTGCTGCACTGCAGCATCTCATTACGCTGCTGTTTGTCACATTTTGGAAACTGCTCTTAACCAAACTGCTCTTAACCAAACTGCTCTTTGGATGAATTGTGCAGCTGCCTATAAAACCAGTCATTAAATCCTGAGGCTGTAAATGATGGAGTGGAAAAGCTCTGCATGTAATCATTACTATTTCATTAAATTCAAAATAAACACCAAACACCTGTGACACTGTGTGGATTGGTCTGAAACCCAAACATTTCCACACTCCTCTGACTTCTTAAGTGTGTTTTTTGAATATCTATTTTTTAAAATGAAGAAAAAAAGAACGAAATAGATGCAAAAAAATGTACAAGTGGGATAGAAAACCTCACTGAAGCTTTGTAAAAGGAGCATCAGGACTCCTGACCAGCTGCCAGCTCCTCTCCCTGTCCTCACCATACTGCAGTGTCTCTTGGCAGTTCATGATAGCACTTAAAATACATTACCCATGATGCACTACTGTACATAACGCTTACAAGTTAAAACTCTACAGCCTGTTGGAAGACTAGAGCTAATGCAGAGGTTCTCATTTTTATGTGCCACTTCTGAGGAGTAAGCAATAAATGTGGATTTTAGAATTAAAAGCCAAGTTGCAACCTCTGTTTTTAAAATATCAAACCTGAATGAAAGTGCTAAACCTGCAGTTCTTGGACTGTCCACTTGAGACTGGATGCAGAAGCACACAGAAACCACATACACACACATTCAAAGAAGCTGGTCTTTGTAGCAGAAATAAACATGTTTTCTGACTGAAACCTTTTTCTGAACCAGGCTGTAAACATGTTTATTTTTAATGTGTATGGCTTTGTGTAACCTCTTTGCATGGCATCATATGTTGTGTATAATTGTTTTGATTTTTGGAGTGTATCATATTGTTCTGTAGTTCTCTTCATTTTGTATCATACTGCATTAGGTCAAAACATAACATTAGGCATTTCACCTTACTGTATAGTACTGTTGACTAACAGATCGTATCATACAGTATAGTTAAGTTTAGTTGTATTGGTTTCATTTCATACCGTATCTTGCCTTATCTTTTGTATTGTAACATATATCATATCGAACCTATAGTATCAAACCCTACTTTATCATAGTTTTGTTCCATATTATATCAACTTGAGTCATATCAAATTTTATTGCTTCATACTTACTCATGTTATAACACATCGTATAATACTGCATCATATCATATCATATCATATCATATCATATCATATCATATCATATCATATCATATCATATCATATCATATCATATCATATCATATATCATATCACATCATATCATATCATATCATATCATATCATATCATATCATATCATATCATATCATATCATATCATATCATACCATATCATATCATACCATATTTCATCATATCGTATCATATCATATCATATTTCATCATATCGTATCAAATTGTTGTGGCAGAAAAAGGCCAACAAATCTGTTTTTTCTTTAAAATCAGGCACCTTGCAAGTCAAGTAAGTTCCAATGGAAAGTGGAGTACGCAACAAGATAAAGTTTAAATGAACAGACCAGAAGTCAGGAGCATGTCAGGGTGACTTGGCTGACCCCAGTGTTTCTCCCGTAGAGAGCAAAACATGTTTCCCAAAGAAAATGATCGATGTCTGTCTATCTAGGTTCATTTTGGAGATGTGAACTGCGCGTTGCATCTACCAAAAATCCCACAAAAAGCAGCAGATCTGATCCCGAGTCAAATCCTGTTGTTCCTAATTTGTTGGAGAAATATACCCACAACATCATAATATAACAAACTTTACTGTACAGCACTGTGTTGTACTCTATTGTCTCATATTGTATGGTATCATATCACATTGTATCGTATGGTATTGTTGTTCTTGCTTCATTTAAAACAGCGTCTTATTTGTATCATACTGTACTGTATCACATCAATCACATCAATTGTACCAATCCTATCACATTCTCCATCGTCATTTGTTTTGCATAGTGTACTGTCTTATATTGTATCATATTATTAACACTGCCAAATTTTATGGGTTTTAAGGTATTTTTTGGAACATTAAAAAACTAATGGGACATCTTCAGACAAACTCTGTTGCTCTTCTTGAGTTTAAAATTAACATTTTTTCTTCTGTTTCACTTTTAATAGACATTTGTTTATTTTCTGCATTAAGTCATTTCCACATGTGGCACCACAGGGTTTTGGATTGGGACAAAGAGCAAGTTAAAAGCTTCAGATCTGCAAATATGAGACAGGGCATGGCCTCTGTACATATTACTGAATGTAAGAGCACTGATGGGTGCATTCATTTCACAAATGCATACCATCCATATTTAGTACCTAATTGTTCATTGCTTGAATCCACAATTGTCCAAACCCGAGTGTTTTAGATTAAAGATAAAAAAAACAGTGTGGAGTCTCACCGATGTTGGGGTGTTTCAGCAATCTGCAGATCCTTGCTTCTCTCTCCAGTTTCTGATGATCTAAAACACAATCACACTCAAGCTTTACGACAACAAACCTTTCAAAGAAGAAAAAAACCTAGAAAGAAGGAAGAAAAAGAGCTTCTCGTCCAGAGTAAATGAAATCTGTGCAGTTTACAAAGTTTGAAGAGGCAAGTGTTGTCAAGGTGAATGCCAAGGAGATACAAGACACACAAACACGACTTCACTACACACACATCTGTGAGGACAGCCTGAGGGAAACGTTTGTCCCAGATGCCCGTTTAACCCCCCGATCCACATCCAGCAGATCCAGCAGAGATGAGGAACATGGAGGGGAGGGGATCAGAGGAGGAAGAAGAGGAGAAGAAACAGGCTCCAATGGGAAGCAAAAGAAACACGGGATGAGTTGGAAAGAAGGAGAATATAAAGAGGAGACAAGAAGAGGATATAATACAAGGGAACAGGAGAGGAGATGAGTAGAGAAGGAAGTGGGAAAGGAGGAAAGAGGATTCAGCAGCTCTGATGACAAATGATTTTAATCCAAGTGTCGCTCTTCTTCCTCTGGTCTTTATCCCTCTAACAGAGCCGCCCTCCAGGTCACACACAAACATTTGTGTCAGTCACGTCAAGAGAAAGATGGCAGAATGATGTGACAGAATTAAACTTTAAGGCCTGAATCAGAGACACAAGCTCCTTAATGAAGATGGTGTGAGAATGATGCAAGCCCAGTCACACTCATGATCTCACGTCCTCTTTCTCTGATTACACCACTGTTGCTTCTTAAAATGAGTCCTGGAGCACTTTTTAAACACTTCATTTCATTACAAATATAACAGATGGAGACAAGAGTTCATGTGCCATTTAAAATAAATAATGACCACTCATTTCAGCTCCTATCCCCTCTGTTCTGTTGATATCAATTAACCTCTGGAAACAGGCATCTGCACACAAGTACAGCTAACAATGTGTGCTCATAAGTTCACAAAAGAAACTAATCTGTTCATGCCCTGGAAGCATTTTAGTAAACTGGTTCCAAAGGTACATTCAGATGTTGTAATTCAAGATAGCTAAATAATTATTCAACTTAAGTCCTGTCTTTATACTATTCTATTATAAGACAACCAGTGTCTCTTTATAGCTTGTACAACAGCAAGCCAGAGTGGAGCCTCTGTGTAAGTTAGTATTTACAGAGAAACTAAGACTCGATAGAAACAGATAAATATGATTTCTACAGAAGACATTACAAGGAATTAAAGTCAACTGGAATTTCCACGTGGTTTCCATGTCAGGCTCCCTGTACCAATTGATCTGCTCTGTGGAAATAAGTGAGCCAATGCTACAGCTTCCAGAAAATAGATCCAAAATAGAAACCTTGCATATCTCAACCAGAGGGCAGCGACCTGTCCCCTAACCTGGTGTGATGTGGCTGCAACTAGAACATCGGTCATGAATAGCTACGTTGATGGAAAATGAGTGATTTCACCTTTATAAAAACCTGTTGCTAAGTTTATGGCACAGCTTTTTTTTCAACTGTAAGGATGTTTTTCTGTGAAGCACCTCCACTATGGTCAATGGTAAATAACTGTCATATTATCAAAAACACGCCAACGAGTATATCAAACCCTCATACATCTTCTTTGCAGCTAAGCCAAAGAGGGCTGAACACACCTTACATGAGTAAGAAAATAGTTTAAACAGGACTCATAATGTAAACAGGAAGTGTTAGCACATATCCTTTTTTTCCTGATAGAAAAAACATCCTCTTCCTCTTAATTTATTCATGGAAATGTAGATTTTTGTCATCCTTTTTGAAGCTGTGGATCTGACAGTAACCCTCATCTGTCTCTCTCACAGGAACAGACGTGGAAGCTTCACACACTGGAATCAAACACTCGCTAAAACATGTTAATATGAGCTTTTAGACGTGGGACATACACACACACACACACGCGCGTTATGATGAAAACTCCCATGGTGCCTCTGCTGCTTCTCTTTCTTATGAGCCACTAAAGAGATATAGCATGTTACAGATGTCCTCTGTTATTTGTCTTTCTCACCTCTGGCCGAGAGCTTTTTGGTGTTGATGATTTTGGCGGCGTACTCTTGGCCTGTACAGAGTTTGACACAGCGGCGCACCACTGAAAAGGCCCCCCTGGGAAACAAAGACAGGAGACAGGAGGAGGAGACGGGTCAGCTGCTGTTTAAGCTGTGTCAGCATCAGAGGGGCAACGGAGTGACCTCACAGACGCCCTCGTCTCTGCTTTCAAACCAGCCTGACCTGAATGCCTGATGAATCCGGGTTAGAGGGACAGGAAAAAAGCTGCAGTAACACTTTACACTGTTATATATGACTAATTTATACATTTCTAGACACTTTACCCAAGAAATCTGTCAAACAGAACATTTTACGACACAAAACTAGATGTTGTTATCTGAAAAACATGGGCTTTTCTAGTAAATTGATCTTGTTTTACCCACATACCCAACAGAAAAAGTACACAATGCCCATGAGAAGTCACCCATTACTTTCAAGCTAGTAAAAATTTTTTTTTTTTTTTTTTTTTTCACTGTTTAATAATACTGTTCACTTGTGGAAGGAAAATCTGTGAAGAGAATCTTACTCCTATTTAGTTTGAAATGATAATTACAGTGTACTGATGTAACAATATTTGATTGTTGTTGGCTACGTTAGCAAAGCCAGCTAAGTTGTTGCAAGCTAAAGTCAGTGACGTAAGCTGAATGCTGCTGTTAGCTACATGAGGCTAACTACAGGTACTACAACAGTAACAATACAACAGTTACTATTTTTAACTAATTTAGTGTTGTTAGTTAAAGCTAATGCTGCCAGCATAAGTTACTGTTGTTAGCCTGTGTCACCGTTGGCATGTAACTATTACCACGCTTGATACTCTACTGCTAAATACTGCTGTTAGCTAAAATGAATGTTCTTAGGAGGAGTGACTGTCATTAACCAGGTTAATGTTAGTTAAAACTGCATGTTAAAGTTAAAGCTATCTCAAATTAATGTAACTTGCTAGGGCTACTATTTTAGCTAAAGTATCTGTTGTTTACTAAAAAAAATAACTAGAGATAGTCTCACCAGCTAAATTTACTGTTTTTAGGGTTGCGTTTGAGTTGCTATTGCTAACTACAGTTGTTAGCTGAAGTTGCTGCTACTACCTGAGTAATGACAGCTGAAGTTGGTGTTGCTGGTAAAAGCTGGTTTTGTTGGCTAAGCTTATGGTTTTAGCTCATGTCATTTTAAAGTTATTGTTGCTATCTTAAATTGCTGTTATTTGCTCAATACTTACGTGTTGTTTACCGGTGCTGTTTCCCTTAAATTTATTATCTGTTGCTAACCAGAGTTGCTGTTGCTAACTACAGTTGTTAGTTTAAGTCACTACTATTAGCAGCCAGGCACCACTGTTATCCAAAGCTGGTGGTGTTTGCAAAAGTAATGCAAGTGTTGTTAGCTCAGTTTGCTGGTTTTAGATAAAATTACTGCAAAGTTAGTGTTCATAGCTAACGTAGGGACAGCTGAGACCACTGCTATCACACTTCCTTGAAGAGTGCTGGCTTGTAATTGATTTAACATTCATCTAATAACGTCAAGCTAAAGCTACTTATCCACCAGTGACGTAAGCTACTTCCACTGTTAGCGCCCCGATAAGCTAGTTTTTGTGCTCTTTGTCACTGTTTCTTTGTGATGTTCAGACCTGAAAGACCAGGTCCATTTATTTCTGTCTTTGAATTGAATAAAAGAAATTTGAGTGTGCTGTTAATTGCATTTGTTTCCACAGTTTCAGGCCACATTAAGTCCCCATTTCTCTGTCATGAATTATGTCTTCATTCAGATGCTCGTCTCTTGACCTGAACTTAGAAATTAGAGAGAAAATTGCTGCATCCGGTGATTATGAGGTACTTGGCATTTCTCTGACCTTCTTCAGAGACTGAAAAACACAAAAATTAGAATGAAGGAACTTAGCTCTGACACAGGAGTTAATGCACAAACTTATATGCAGCACCTTATTACAGTCAGGTATTTTATTTAACCTGTTTTAAGAAAAAATTTTGTTAACATCCGCAAACACTTAACATCTGTATTTTGCCTTTCTAAAGCACTTTTTTTAATGGCTTGAATTATTTAAGAAATGGGGGTGTTGATGGAGAAGAAAGAAGCGTTCGATGGATGAGTACTCTATAAGTGAGTGCTCTGGAGTTTTTTAGGGCCACATTTGCTCATCAAAGCCAACAGAGACAAACAGAAATAACCACCTCTGTCATTTCTCGGAGCTAATTTTATCTCACCTCAGCATTGTTACGCAATGAAACACTCACGCTCCCCTCTGAGCCCCTGCCTCTCTTGTGAGCTCTCCAACATGCATACATTATGAGGAGACACGGTGAGTAAGCATGACACTCGCTGACACTCCTGCTGCGTGGTGGGAAGGAAGCAGAGACTCGACATGGCAGGTTATCTGCGAGGCAGGTGGGAGTCAGGAGGTCCAGAATCTGCATTTGTTCAACACAGAGTGGAACTAACCTCTACCACTGAAATCCTGCTGCTTTAGCACAAAAATAAATCATTCAGCTGAAAAATACTCTTTATTCTGAGTCAGAGTCCACTTTCGGATCAACTTACCAGGTCAAGAGACAGCCAATGAGTGTCCTTAAATTTCTGACCAATGTATGTTTAAACATTTAAAGTATCAAGTTTGGGTATAAAATATGTATTCAACATTAATATTTGATTAACCTCTATTTTTTTACAAAGCAAAACCTAATTTGATACAAAACAGCAATGAAAGGATTCATAGAGCCTGAAAACAGCACAGAAACTAACAAATAAAATATTAAAATGTATTGATTTATTTAGTTTGTGTCTCTCACTGTTTATTAAAAATGTTCATGCAAAGACAGATTGAACTAGGAACCAAAAAAAGGATCTTTGATTTGTCAATTCCTTAAAAAATTCAAGATCAAACTTTTTTTTTTTTTTTTAAAAAAGGAAATCAGTAGGGAAAAATCCAAAGAGTGAGAAGCAGCTAAGTTCTATATTGAAGGCAAGTGGCAGAAATGGCAAATGTCCACTGAGAGCTGCACCTGTTTTCATCACAGCTCTTGATGTCACTCCTTCTTCACTCTTCAATCAAAGTACAAAAAGGGCAGGCTTCTGATATTTAAAAAAGAACTACAGAAGGTGAAAAATCCAAGTATTACTACACTAGGGTAATTTTAAAGTGTAGCATTCCCACCAAGCTAAATGAAGCAAATGGTACTTTTTAACTGCAAGAACTAGAGTATAAATTAAATTCTGGGGAAATTCTTTGGGAGGCGGTGCCTGTAAGATGAACACCTGCTGTGATTGACTTGGTTTAATAACTCCTAAACAATGGTCTTATTTGAGCTTGATAGTGTAAATGTGTCTCTGTAAGCTCCTGGTGTTACAGTTTAAAGAGTGACCCTGTAAACTGGAGACCTTCAGCTGAATGTGTCAGTGGTTATCCAGTTTACAACACAAAAAAGGTCAATGAGGACCCATCTTGGTTTAGTTTTTTATTCAACTGTCAAAATCAGTGTTAAATGATCCAAAGCTGTTTGAGAGGGACCCACTGAAGGAGGTCAATCAGGAGAGTTGCTGTCTAAACCAAAAGTCAATGGTCGGTGTACAGATTAATAGCACATGCTGACTGTCCTCCATGCTAACAGTCTAACTGCAGTGCTACACATAACAATACTGGCCTGTCTTCTTCTATGGTGTCGCTTTTAGGGCACGGTCACACTGGCAATCTGTACCGTACTCAAGCAAACTTCTACTTAAGCCCTAAAGTCCAGTTCATTTGTCCAGCAAGTGTACCGTGCTTGAGCATGGTTCACTTTTCTGCTTTGGCACGCTTCAGAGTGGGGGGCTTAGGCACTGTACACTTCATGCACAATAAACAATAGCTGTGGTGTGAGAGGGCTGTGTTGGACCAAAACGACCTAACATAAGCCAAAAAGTCACTCAATCAGCGACAGTAATCTTGGTCTCTCATTGTTCGGACTCTGATGAGTTTGCGCTATGTGTAAACATACGCTTCACAACGACCTGGGCAGGCCATGCATGTGCCTTAAGTCTGGTTCATATTGGAGTAGACCACAGGCTGTACTATCCAGCAGGGGAACGGCGCTGCAGGGGGGGCAATTGTGCTCGAGTACGGCACCGTTTGAATGGTCATTGTGACTGCGCCCTTACTGAATGGCCTGTGTTGTTGTCCTACTGCCCTCTACTGGTCTGGTGGTGTGTTGCAATTATTTTTATTTTTCATCACTTCACTGATTTGCAAAATCTTCAGTCCGGCCTTTGTGGAAACACAGACAGCAATGGGGGACAGAAACTTTTACATTCTGCAGCCTATAACATCCCAATGTTAAAAAATTAGTTTTAGCAACAGAATTGATAAAAGTAATAACAGTGTGATCTCTATAACCTATTTCTATTATCATTATATTTTAACTCAGTCCTTCTGAGTAGTTTAAGTCTATCATTGATGGATGATTACACATAATCAGGAACATGGCTGTAGCTGTTTGTCAGGAGGTGACGTTAGGGTCTCTTCCTCTATACTGGATTTTGGCCAGAAGTTTGTTGGAGTCATTTTTTCCAATACGGTGACCTTCATCTTCGGGCTTTGAATTGCCTTTTTGGATCCAAATGATGACTTCAAATGAGGCTTCATAACTGCTCTTTCCAGGTTGACTGACAAACATCAGTCAGTCATCTTGGTGGAAGAAACATTCTCACTATCTTTATTTTGGCTTACTCTTTTAGCAAAACTGACGATAAAAGGCCCCTGAAGTCACAGTCTTGAATTCAAGCTTTAGGCTGATAGCCAAGCTTCTAAATTTGACAAGTTTTGAGAGAGAACTGGTGAGGCCACCCCCGACCAAAGTTTGAACACGCCTCTGTCAAAACTAGACAGCGTCAGCATCAAGTGCTCCAAAACTCCACCTCCGAAAACTCGACTGTCACAGCATGCACCAACATCTGCTTTATATAATAAACTCAGCACGCATCAAAAAGTGACAACAGCAGCAAAACAGCAATAAGAGAGTGTGTGTTATCAGTCAGGGCAGCTGCCTTTCTATTGTCTTTAACTTATCACATCCCACACACACACACACAAACACACTGGAGATCCCAGGCAGCACAAAGGAGCTCAAATCAGCCTGTAAAATGAAAATATCAACACTTGAACTGAAACCATCTCAGCACTCAACTGGCTTTTTATTTTTTTCTGCAACCAGAGCTGTGGAATAAATGTTCCTGTGAGGCAGGGAGAGAGATCCTCTCTACCCACGCACAACCTGACAGAGACATGGAGTCCACTTTGCATCTACCCACTGTGGCACCCGGAGCCTCTTCAGTCTCAATTTGTCTGCCTCTCGTGAGGGGTCACACATCCCAAATTTCTCTTTTTTCACACAAAGACACACCTCATTAGATCCGCAGGAGATCAAGGGCAGCAGTATTATTCTCTGACTTCTCTGCTGAGCTGAGTGCCACTGTGATGAAAGCCAGCTGATGAGGAGGGAGCTTAATTCCGACACATCAGCTTTCCCTCATATTAGGCCTGTTTGTCTCTAATTAGCCCTTGGGCAAAGAAAGGGGGGTGGCGGGGATGGGGTTGCCCAGAAGTGCTCCTGGACTCATGCAGCTCCATCCCAGCAGCTGTAACATGCTCCTGCTTTTAACAAGTCTGATTTTACAAGAAAGGGGGGAAAACACTCAAATATTACATTTGGGAGGATTTTGAAGAAGCTAGTATAAGAATTACAAGCAGCGTGCGTTTTGTTTTGAAAGGATGGAGCTGCATCCATCACCGCAGATGTGCAGACCCCCCCATCCCTCCCACATGCTCATGCATGGTCAGAAATTGAAGATAAAGCAGCAGCTTACTTGCCAAGCTCCTCGTACAGCTGGTATTCATCTGTAAAACGCGTACAAGTAGTCACAGCCATGATGTTTCCTCCTCGGACGGGTGCAGGAGTCCGGAATGCTTCGGCGCGTCGCTGCAGGACCTCTCCGGCTTCAGTCTCCGCCCACCCCGATCAGACCTCCGGATGGTTTCAACCCGGCGCACACAAACACTTTACGCACACACACTTTGATTGGCACGCACACGCACGCACGCTCCTCGTTAGGTTGGTATGTGCCAGGCGAGGAGGACGGACTCCTTAAGTACCACACTAAATGGTAATGTGAGCTCACCACATGACGTTATCCCCCCCTCCTCCCCATGGGTGGAAAGGAGGAGAAATACAGAAAAATCTGAGTGCGCTGATTGAAGAGTGCTGCGTTTGATTTCACTTCGTTATAAATCATAAACCAAAGAGAAGCCTGCAGCCAGTAATGAAATGACTTTACTCTCAGCTGTCTGAATTCTCCAAAGGCTGGTGGAGGGATGCAAAAACTTGATGCATCACTTCTCTGTGCACTTCAGTGATTGCCCTGGACTTTATTTGGCCTCTGCAGCATCTGTTTGTAGCTTTAAATCAACAAAGGAAACAATTAACAACAGATACAGACATGAGCAGGGCCGGATAAAGCTGTCACAGGGACTGGGCAAAAGTTTGACATGGGGCACCCTTAGTGATGAGTTTTACACATCCACCAAGAAAGGGTGACTTCATTTTTAAACAATTAAACTAAACCAGACATGCTTGTTATTTCCATCCCTGCCTCTAATATCTCACAAACCCTCATTTTTAAAACACATAAATGATGGGTTTGCTTTTAGGGGGCGGGGCTTGTAAGCTGAAGGTTTCTGATTGGCTGGAGCAGCCACAGTGTTCATCCATCCACAATGAGATAACACCCTGCTGTGATTGACTTGGTTTCATAATGGTCTTTCTTGAGCATGACAGTGCAAATGTGTCTCTGCCAGCTCCCGGTGTTCCAGTTTGAAGAGCGACCCTGTTAAATCGGAGACCTTCAGCTGACTGATGTTTTGCCAGTTAAAGCTGTTTATAATGCCCAAATGTATGTTTTCAAATAGCTTTGTCACTAGCTTTGGTGTCCTTTCAAGTGTGGACTAAACAAATCCAAATACAGTGCAACAAAGCACGATCAAAACCAGTACAGGCAGAATCTCTTTCATGCTAATAGGCTAACTGTGTAACATGATTACGCCTTCCTGTTATTCCTCCTATAGACACTAGAGGTCACTGCCTCTTTGCAAAAAAATAAGTGGAAATAAGTAAACACAACAAAAGAGTGGCTTTAATCTTAAACTGGCATTCTTTTTAATGATCAGCAGGGGGCGACTACACTGTTTGCAAGTGAACGCACCCACTCATGGCCCCGGGAGCCTATTTCCAGATGAGTTTGGTTCAAATCTGAAGTTTAAAGTCTAAATTAAAGCACAGTCAAGTGTAAGATCATATTTCAGGGTAGGGTTTGGGGCAGGGCAACCTATCATCAGCATTTGGCTTTGGGCTGAATCAATTATATCTGATTAAAATAAATATAATGAGTGGTAAAAAATGTTGTTTTTTTGGAGTTTAAGCTTCTGAAAACTTCTGTCTGTTTTAATTTCCTTTCACTCATTAGAGCTCACCTCTTGACTGAAGCTGAGGACACTTTGATTAAACTGCTCAGTCTTCTTTCCATCTCACCTTCCCTCCTCTCATCACCTCAGTCTTTCCATTCGCAGACAGAGAGCTGGATTGAAGACTTAAATAATGAGTGTGGAACGAGAAGCATTGTCGCGCCATCCTTCGTTGAACAAATGGATTTCATGAGTGGATGCAAGAGGAGATAAGTGGAGTCGAGACGGAACAAAGGCTTTGTTTTCGCTCCAGTCGAGTGAAGACGGGAAGATGAATTTTCCCCTTTTGTCTGGCTGAGACTAATGTGCTTATTAGAGCTAATTTATGTATAAATGAAGTGAGTGATCAGAAACCATGACTGAGGAATAAAAGATAAGAAGGAAGATGAAGTCAGAAAAGTAGAATATCTGACGATTCGAGTTCAAACAGAGTTTAATAAATGTCTTTATCAGAGATTTATGAGTCATTTCTAATGTTTTATTGCTTCTAAAAGTCCTGCATGTTAAGCATCATCTAAATTCAATTATTATCAGCAGATACAAGTATTCATGTCCAGTTTAATGCATCCTGTCAGTGTTTGAAGGTTAGAAGTGATGTTTTTATGTGCTGGTTGTATTTCACTGCTGTAGATTTTTAAAGTTCAGCTCATTTAACAACTTTTTATCCTGTCAGCCTGATGAAGGAGAAGAAAAATATTTCACTGCTGTCAGAAAGAAGTTATAAGAAGTTTTAATTACAGTTTATAAAGCCATTAATTGACATTTAATCTTTTGAAGGTCGATGTTTTTAAGGAGACATGATTTCTGTTCACTCAGGAAGTCTAATCAGGGAACTCTTGTGTTTGAAAGTCATTTTTTCCTTTCATTTAAAGGTCCTGTATGGAGTTTATGTTGGTTATAAAACAGACTGAAATCAATACTGACGACTCTTTATGAGCAACAGAAGCAAATTGGAATATCAGGAATAAGACAAGATGACTCCACACAGTCACTTTTAATGCTCGTAATCACTGCTGCAGGGTTGGAGTTCGATAAAGCGATCTACAGCTCGCTGCAGGTATCGAAATATTCAACAGATTTCTGTTTGTGATGTTTGTGAGTTTCTATTCAAAGTCTGACAAAGCTTAGAATGAAGCACACTCCTTGAGAAATCATTTAAAGAAGTGATGATTTTTATAGTTCAAGAGGAAGAGCTCTCAACATCACGACCAATTTCTCAAGCCATCTGGTAAATTATACTGCAACAGAAATAAATGAAGAAGCAGAAAACACGATCTGAACTCTTGAGGCGTTAAAAAATAATTAAGAGCATTTCAATGGACTTGCTTTTATGTATCGCTTGTGATCAGGGAGCAAAGTGGAAACCCCCTAATCCAGCAGAAACTCTCAATACCTCCTGGTGAATATTTTGAAGAAGTCCCATATGATGACAGTTGTTACCTTTTGCACATAAGATAATAACCGTGTGCATGTAGCAGATTTGTTATCATCGCTTTCATGTGCACAACTTATAGTCATATTTGCACAAAAAATATCTTGTGCACATGAGGCAAAAAGACTCAGGGCTCTGTTTGACTCGTGGATGATGCATAAGTGAAGAAGTTTTTATCTCAATGAATCCACTTCTTCCAACAGCAGAGGCTACAGACAGATTTCTTTAAACACATTTTATCTGGAAGATTTTCTGAGATTTTGGGGGTTTTTTTGGCTGCATGGGGACAAAATCTGTTTTCTGGGAGGAACTGAAATAAAGTAAAGATGCTAGAACAGAATCACTCAGCAGAGCAGATAAATAGGCACTGTAGAGTTCTTAAATAAAGATAAAACCATTTACAGAGCACACATATTTTTTATCAGTTTCCATAATGTCAAAACATCAAATCAATGTTTGATATCATGACACATTGTCGTCATGTCAATTTCACACCAAACACAAACCTCCTGCAGATAAAGGTTGACTTTTCTGCTGCTGCTTCCTCTGAATAAAGTAGAAGTGAGTTCGTATTTGGCTTCTGATCAGCCGGAGGAGTTCCTTTGGCAGAGCTTCAGAACTGCACGGCGCTGGGTGGGATGTCAAACATGGAAGGGTCGAACTGCTGCCCTTTAAACGGCGAGCCCTCGGCGTCCCAGCCTTTCTTCAGCATCTCGTGCACCTTCTGTTAATGGAGGAGGAGGGAGAGAAGTAAATAAACAAACTGTTCTTATAAAGACCACAGTGCCACCTGGAGGAGAGTACGATAACTGCAAATGAATAAACAAAGAACTGAACATTTTCACTGAAATAAATAAAAACACAGAGTGGTTTGTGCTTCTAGAAAGTAGCTCTGCGATTGTCCAGGTAAATGTTGAGCAGTATGAACCAAATATGAACCATCTGAGAAAAAGAGTCTGAAAATATTGCTGTAACATTATTACCAATATTAGTATCAGGGGTTCAATCAATCTGAGCACATTTTCTTTCCTATGGAAGGGGGTGTTTGTCCTTACAATTTCATGACTCTGCGGTTTCCCCTGCAGCTTCTGATGGTAGTCAAAGGTGAGTCTGTCCAGGACGGCGTGCTCCTCGTCGTCTACAGTGGCCATGGAGCGCTCGCGGTTTATTTGGTTTACATCAATCTCCTTCTCTCCTTTCAGCACGGCATTCCACCAAACCTCTGAGGTCTTACTGAGCGACAGCTGGAGATGGACAGGTGAATTCAAGAATCTGTATTCATTAGATACTCTACAGCCAAGATCAGTGTTAATGTGTGTCAGAGAGTTTACTCACAACCACACATTTCCCCGGCTCCAGACTCCACAAAGAGTTTTCAGAGTTGATCTTGTGTGTGAACTCTCCCTCCATCAGTGTTTTCTCCTCAGTTCCATCCCTCACACACACTTTGATGCTGCTGGTCTGCAGAGTCACCTTGACCTGAGGACACATGAGACACACGTGACACACGTCTGCTGTGGCTGAAATAAGAGTAGTGTTTGTGGCATGTAGGCTGCATTCACCTGTCTGCCTTTGATGACTGTTTTTGGCACAAACACTCGGACCTCCACGTCAGTGTAGTCCTGAGACCAGCTATAATTTTCTCTCACTGCTCCGTTGTAACTGTCTGAGTTGGACTGATATGCTTCCTGACCCCTGAAACAACATTCATATAGACAGTTTGAATGTTTTGTGCTTACAAAAACAAAGTCAATTCATCAATAATTTTCCAGTCTGGAGGATAGAGTGTGGGATGACACACAGTAAAATGCTGAGAGGATCAAGGCTCAGAAAGCTCCTGTACATGGGGCACACAAACTTACCTTCAAGCAAAAACAATTCTCTGTTGATGTCCACCAGTGATTACTCACCCCTCTGCTGAGTTTGAGCTTGCTGCAGCTCCCTGAGATGACTGTCCTGAACCACCACCACCACCACCAACACCACCGCTGCTGCTGTCGGGCTCAGAGTGGCCTTGGGCTTCTGAGGAGGCAACCGTTGCTGGAACACTTGGGGCTAAGGATGAGGAGCTCTGAGCCTGTGCCGCCTCTGTGCTCTGCTCCTGTGTCTCCTCTGCTGTGACCTCCAGCTCCTGAACAGCAGGAGGAGGAACACACTGACCCTCCTGTCTCCTCCGCAGCTCGCTCAGCTGTCTCTCTCTATCATGCTCTGCCATCTTCTCAAACAGCTTATACGTCTGCAGAGAAACATTAAGGCATAAATATAAGACATTAAAGGTGGATTAACCTCTACCTGGGGGACGTGTGATGAGTGAAATCAGAGGTTTCCTTTTTGTCTTCAAGTGAAACATAAAAAAAATTAACAAATAAAAAGCAAAGTATTTTGAATCCATGGTTTGCATGAAGTCAACAGGTGGATAAATCATGAATGAGGAAGAGGTGGGATTTGATCAGTTTTTTCTTGGGGAGATGTCCCTCAGGTGAGCATGTATTTCTCATAAATCAACAGCAGTTCATATCTTTTTGCACAAATTAATCATAAATAGGCACAAATGATATGCAAACCATTAAACACACTGATACCAAGAATATAACAGGTTATATAGTCATTAACTGTGAGGATTTTGGGGGGGTTTGCACCGATTCTTGTAAAACATATCTCAAGCCTACCCCTGGGCAGCAGTTTCGGGCTGTAAAATTAACTCTATAGTACAAACAGTTTTATTTTAGATGTAGTGTTTTATTAAGAGGCATTTATGCTAGTTTTATGTGTGCTTTATCAACGATCAAAGCTTCTCAGAAGAGCTTGAACTGGTCGTTGTTTACATTGTTTACATGGTGATTAAAATAAGGGAGCAGCCTAACAAACTTTACCTTTAACACCATCTTCTCTGCTACACCCGGAGGGAATCCCATGTGGTCGTTGGGACCGGACAGCAGGCGGTAGAAGTCCGTCTTGCGGTACAAGAACCCAAAATAGATCTGTAAGAAGTCCTGGATGTTCCCAACGTGCTGCAGGATGCCGAGCAGAGCGTTATCGTACATCTCTGTCATCTCCAACGGCGACGACATGACGGCGTTTAACCTTTAACCGTGTTCAGTAACCTTTAAAGTGAAATAACTGATAACTTAGTCACCAAAAACAAAGAGATTTCCAACTGAAAAACAAGTAAATGTACAGTTAAAGCTCGGGGGGAACAGATTCTTAACGGCAGTGTTCCTCCTTCCAGAAAAATACTGCTTGTTCCGGGTTTTCCTTTCAAAATAAGGGAACATAAATAGAAAACAGCAACGTTTGATTGAGCAAATCACCCACTGTGCTGATTAAAAGTTATCAAAATGTGTCGTATTGTATAGTTTTAGATTTTTTCCGCCACAATAAGAATACATACGTAATTTATTAAGCGATATCCTTTTCTGTTGATTTTACTTTTTCTACGTCTGGATGGTCCAGCTCAATGGTTGACCGACGCGAGCGGATCCAAAACTGACGATAAACAGTTCCCGTCCAAGGCACAGTTTTTTTTGAAGAACGACACTTTTCCATATTCTGACCCCAGCTTTTATCTTCTTTCTGTCGTTTTTGCATTTTTTGGATACTTTTGTAATTTTGGGAAGACAATTTAAAGAAACTAGTTCAGATATTAGTGTGCAGCACTCAGGCTAACCCGACAGAAACATGGCGGCGTCCTTGAGCACCGCAGGGAGCGTGAGGCTTCTGGTGAGATGAAAAACGAATTTCAGTTTTCTTTACTCTTATATGGAGTATTTAAACCCCATCTATTCATGTTTACTGTTATAAATCATTATTATTTTAATAATTAAGCCGTCCATTGAATCTAACACTTTGTGAATGGCCCGTGGCTATCTAACATGCGTAGCACATTATTCTCTACGTTCATCTGATGATCAGCTTCTAAACCCTCTTAAAACACGGGTTTGATTTTGTGAAATCTGTATTTAAGTGATTTGTTTTTAGACCACATTAATCCAGGTACAGGTCTTTGCGCCCATTATAACTTGATTTATTAATAAAGTCGCCTTTTAGATAAGTGTTTACTTAGGAGCTTGACAGAAAAGCAAAACAGTTTACAAGAGCAAAGTATGAAACAGTGGCTGTGTCCGAAATAACTCCCTATTCATTATATAGTGAGTAGGGAATGAGTGAGTGATTTCGGACACAACCACTATGAAACTGTCCAAACGATTTAGAAACCCAGCAGCAGAAAAAATCTCAAGTTATTTATCTCTCTTCTTCCAGTTCCTTTTAAAAATATATATATATATTTTAACATCTGTGATCCTCTTGGTCTTCTATCTCGCCATATTGTGTGGATCTTCGTTTGATTTGGGATATTACGACATGTATTTTGTTTTGCATTTCGGCTTAGTCAAATGTCATGTTTAAATATCCTTTTTCAATAAAGTTATGACTATTATTGTCATAATTAATTCTGTACATGGGATTTAAAAGTGTGCATTTGAGTGAATTAATTCTTACCGAAATGTTACAAAATGTGTCAAAGAAAGAAAGATTCATTTTAAAACCACATATATTTTGCCTTCTGTCATTGGTCACTCGACTCACATGTAAAATTTGTTAATCCAAAAGCAAAGGTTGAACAGTTCTGAACCTCTGAATGACTGATTTGAGTGAACACAAGCTTTGATTTCACAGCGGCAGGTGTAGACATATGATGTTTTAAACTCTCTGCTTATTGTTTCTCTTCAGAGTGCAATAACCAGGTTTGGATCGTTGTGCAGCTCCTCTTCAAGCAGAACACTCCATGTTACTGCAGTGTGCTGCAAGGTGAGCATCATGGTTAACCTGTGACCTTATATCAGCCTCTTAAGATAGCTGCACAGAAGACAGTTAACAAATTGAGTTATTCCAGCCCATACTCCATGTGATGGAGGCTGTGAAGGATGTAGAAAAAGATGTTATCACCTGGCCCTCTCACTCCATCTACTCTTTTTTTTTATTTTTCAGAATCGAGCTGCTCGTGTCCGAGTTGGGAAAGGAGACAGACCTTTGACGTACGAGGAAGCACTTCCACCTCATCACATCGGCCACCGTAAAGGATGGCTGTCACAACATACCAGTAAGCATGAGCACACATTTAAAGAGGACTTAACAGCTCGATTTTTTGCATTTTAAACACTTGTACCTCATCATTTCAAGCATTAACTGTACAGGGACTCTGGTGGTTTTAAGTTTGAGAACTGCATTAAAAGTTTGCAACAGCTTGCAGATGGCTGCAACGTAATCATTAGGAGCAAAGTGCATCCTTGTTTGTTACAGGCTTAGATTGTTCATTTTTAGAGTATGACTTACATTTAGAAAGGAGCCATTGTTGAGTGTTACACTGCTTCTAGCAACAAGCAATTCTTAAACCTTCACTCAGGTGACCCATCCAGACCCCAAAACATGTTAGCAAGCACAGCTCACTCTAAACTCTGCTTTAATTGTGCTTAATCATCCTCTACAGACTGAATTCTAACACAAATCTCTCACTGGTTTCTTTCAGGTAACTTGAAAGGAGAAGAGGGAGCAGCTGATCGCACCATTGAAGACACATTTTTGAGGCGTTTCATTTTCGGGACCTTCCACAACTGCTTGGCCAATGAGATTGTCATCAAGAGACGGGGAAACATGCTCATTGTGTGTGCTGTGATGATACAGAAACTTGCTCCACAAAAGTTTTATTTCTTGATTGGATATTCAGAGTATTTGCTGTCGCACTTCTACAAGTGTCCTGTTAAGTTAGAGATTCAGACCTTACCGGAAAAAGCTGTGTACAAATACCTCTGATGAAAATATAAAAAGTTGTACCAATAATTCTGTATAAATATGTGACATTGTTTCTGTCTTGTCTTGACAACCAACCAGTTTCAGTAAGAGAATCAGTAATTTTTTTGTTTGGATGTTGTACTGGACAGTATTTAATTAAAGCAAATAAAGTCCCAGTTCAGTTTTGTTTGGACTCATTCACTTACAATTTTAAATGTCATCCTAATTTTGTTTTTTGTGCATCAAATAGTAAGTGTTGCAGGAAGTGAAGGAGTCAAAGTGTCTGTAGGCATCAGTCCTGAGTGAAAGTGAAACTCAGATTAACTGTGGTATCGGACTGCTGTGATGATGAGGGAGCTGAACCACAAGGTTAAGCTTTTCTGTTTATCAGTCAGCTGACACTCTTCCTTAGCGGTCACAGAGTAAAGCTGCAGCTTCTCATATTCAAAGTAAGTTCTGGTATCTGCTAAGGATGCCTCCTGCACACCTAGAGACTTTAGATGCAAGTCCAACAAGGAAGGTAGACCCAGACCTCACAGGAGAAATAAACAGTAACTTAAAGATGCAGATGTTCTGCATTCTCAGGCCGTGATCTAACCTCAAATAAACAGGAAAAAAAACACATAAAAAGACAAGCGGTTTAAAATGCTTCTTTTGATTTATTTTAATCAGTTCTGTCACAGTGCAAAATACATTCACATTTAAAAAAGGCACATGAGCCCGGTCAGTGCAAAAACAAGGCACACAGGATTAAAGCGTTCATGTCATCAAATTTCCCTTAATGGATCCCGAACAATGGAAAGAAAACATCTCAGAAGTATCGGCACATTTTCCTCTTCCTCTTTAAAAGCCGTCTCACAGACCTCATCATTAATACTCAGTGTAAAATATTCTACATCAGAATTAAACTGTGGCACAAGCCTGAAAGATATCTGCAGTTGATGCGTAAGAAGATTTCAGAGTGTAGATGTTGAGTCTGCTCAGAATGAATCAGGAGATTAGTCAGACAGGAAAGTCTTGTTGAGGGTGTGAGATATTTGAGCACAGCTCAGGAAAACAGATCTTTTTTTCACAGTAGACATTTTGACTTCTGACAGGAGGAAGAGTACAGGTGCTGTTGGACAGGAACAAGTTTGATGTGTTTGGAAATAACCTGTGAAATATCCCCTCTCTGATGGAGGGTCTGAGCTGAGTCAGACACTGAGACCACTCTCATTCCATTTGATATGACATTATAGACAGTTAGCTTAGCATAAACATGTATTCTAACTGTAAAAAGTATGAAAGACAAAGAGCAAAATACCAACTGTCATTGGTATCTGTAATTATCACTCTATAGCCGGCAGCTAGTTAGCTTAGCTTGGCATGAAGACTGAAAACAGAAGAAAGAAGCTACTTAGTCTCATTTCTAATGCTCATCACCTTTTCAAACGTCACCTTTGTCGTCCTCAGAGGAAACACTTAAAATTAGACAATCTTTCCTAAAGAGGTCACGTGACAGACCAATAATTCATGGACATCACAAATGATAAGTTCAGTCAATTCAACAATTAAACACCAACATCCCCCGCAGAATAACTGGTGTCCTAACACATTATTAATATCTTTTTATTACTATAAGCCTGGTATGTTGTTTCTGATAAAGCCCTGGTTTATGCCTGCTGTCATAATGCTCTAAAGCTCTACTACCTGTATGTAAACAGTCACGTATGTCATGGCGTGGTTTGTCAGTACGTTCATCTTTAAATGGAGGTCAAGTTGTCTGTAGTCTGTCTGCTTAAACTGATATGTAACCACTCCCCCAGAGACATGAGGAGCCAGCACAGGCATGAGGACAATGACCTGAGAGGAGGACTGAAGGCTGCAGGAGCTAGCTCTGCTAATGTTAGCCAAACTTGTGCCAGCTGACTGTTTTTGGAGCATTATTTTCCCTTTATACTCATCATTTTGTCTGGATTTAAATTTCAGATAGGGACTCAAATCGCAGAGCTTTCCTGGTTTTCCCCTCATGGCATTTAGTGCTTGAAGCTCAGAAGTTAGCAGTCCGACCGTAGAAATAGTCTTGCATTAACCCTGATGATGACTTGATGATTTTACTCCTAAATTTTTTTTTTTTAAGTTACAACATGAGCTAGTGAGTTTTAAGGCCAGACTGTGCCATTAGCATCTTTTATTTCTCTCTTCTGGGCCTCAGCAAGAAAGCAAATAGTTTGCTCTGGGTGTTGCAGATATTACACAAACAGTCATTACGCTAACATAAGATAACTCTTTCATTATGAGAAATATTTGCATCCACAAACTGGAAAACTATTCCTCAAGCTTAAGAGAATTGAGTATGCCAGCGGTATATTTTTTTCTGCTTTTTACCACATGCAACAGAGTAAATAAGCAATGGATAAGAAGACATTTTCCTTCAGTAAGTCTTCATAGAGAAAATAGAGCCGTTAGCAGCAAGTTAGCCCAAAAAAAAATTCAACAAGGCGAGTGCAGATAGTGCAAATCCAAATTAAAAGTACCTGCCTTTATGCTGCTGTTATAAAACTACAGATAAGCTAATGGTTTTAGCATTCCACTTTAACAGTCAGCCTGAAAGAAAAGCTAACAGTATTCCTTCAATGAGTTTGAACAGATCCTCACTGTGCTGTTAGCAGAAGAGTTTAGCACAACAGAAACCTTCTTCAAGCTAATTAACTCACAGTATCAGGAAAGAGACAACTATTGAACAAACTTTTAGTCTCTTAACTTTCTGTCAAAGTAAATATGAAACATCTGTCCTATTTGCAGCCAAAGGAAGAAAAGAAAACAGTCTTCATGCTAAATTAAGCTAACTGCTTCCATGAAATGGGCAGATATGAGAGTGGTATCAGATTTCAAATGAAACTCAGAGAGAAAGAGAGTAATAAAAGAAGCACATGAAGACACTTTTCAAACTTGTTCCTGACATGATGGCTGTTTTCTGTTCAAGTGTCCCAGTAAACCGTGAAGATGTGACAGTGAACCAGCATGCACAAAATCAGGACCCTGAAACTGAAGCAGCTAAACAGGACTCAGCCATCATTACCTTCATCACCTGTACCTTTCCTAAGGAGGCACGGCTTAATGTTGGAGATGTTTTGTTGAAAACAGTCGATAAAGAAACCCTTCGCTGAGAGAATAAATCTGTCTGTGTGTTGTTTTCTACTTTGTGTCACGGCAGCTGTCGCCCTCACAGGACTGAAGTTTTATGAGCCGCTGGTTCATGGCCTGCAGGATGGCTGGGTCTACCTTCTTCACGATGTTCTCCAGCTGGTGAGGGTCTGACGTCAGATTATACACCTCCACAAAGGACTGGGAACACAAAAATACACATGCTGAGCTTCACCCTGAGTTTCTTCTGTAGAGCTCAAAAAGCAAACAACAAAAACTCTGCCTGAGGAGAAAATTCCCACAACAATCCTGTTCGGTGAGTAAAAGACCAACAACAGCCAGCTCAGGAATGAGAGCATTTAGGGAGTCATATTTCTAGATGTTTGACCTTTTCATGGAGCAGAAAACTCACCTCGCTGTCTGCAAACTCGCAGTACTGAAGGTTTTGGTCTTTATCCAGGGTCCTGACGCAGGCGTATGTGTTGTTGTAGGCGTCTTCACACACACAGTCTGGGAAACATTGCTGCACAGATTACAAGCAGAGTTAGTGAAACCATCAGCAGTTTAGCTAAAGCTTGATTTCTTTATATTTATTTGTTGTTCATTCTAAATTGAAGATAAAAGATCTGGTTTGATACCACAGTGTGTTATTATACAGAATGTTTCATCATTTATTCATGCTTTTATTTTGATAGAGGTGGTAAGTTTTACAGAGTGACTTGTTTATATGCAGGCAACAGGAGAAAAGTGGAGGAAACATGAGGTCAGTGTTTATCATCGACTTATGTGCCAAAGCAAACTTTAATGAAACTGCACTTTTGCCTGGACTTGACTGTGTTCAATCCCCTTGTTCAGTGCTTGTTGTGCAGCTCTTCATGCAACTTATATTCAAGCTAAAAGTATGTCTTTAAGCTCACAGCTCTTCCATTGAGTTTTAGGGTTTCTGACTTAAACTGACTCTCTGGAGCCGTGTTTCAGTGTGCAGGATACATTTGGTTTTTAAGTTGTTGAACTTTTATGAGGTTGCAAACGACACACCCCGCTGGCTTCAGAGGATTGTATGCAGTTCATGTGGGGACACGTGAGCTATAAAAGATTTAGGAATGTATTTTCCTCCCTATAAACATTTTTATGAAGCTCATGTTGGAAGTTAAATTTGAAGAAGACTGTGTTGAGCAAATCCATATTTTAACCTTCAGATCATGTCAGGGACAAACATTATACTCTCTGCTTTATCACATGTTGTGTTCTTAAAAGTCTTTCAAAGACCAGAGGTTATCAAAACTTTGACTTCAGACAACCAAAAAATCTAAAAGGTTCATCCTTGAAAGCTGGAAGTTTGTGCCAAATATGAGGTTTGGGTTTGTTTCTATAGGAGGGCACCTGGTAGGTTGATGCATCACTCTTTCATGAGCAGATCTCTGTTCAGTGGTGTTTCTCTTCCAGGTAGCACTGCCTCCATAGACACGTAGATGCCACATTGACTAACCGGTTAGTGTGTCAGCATCGCCACCTTGTAGCTTGTGGCATTTTGGAAAGATGCTGATTCAATCGAATGTGTCAAACAAACCTCCCCTCAACCCTACCAGTCCATGTATGGTTTATTATCATTAGCAAAGATTCTCAACTGTATGACAGAAATATTCTATATAAGTTTATATAAGTTACATTTTTAGACGAAAGGGAAGCACTGATGTATGACAGCAGTGGAAAACCAAGCAGCAGTCTCTGGTCTCAAAGTGTACACAGTATTTCTGTGACTGCCTCTACCACATTCATTTCCCCCACACCTGTCTCTAAGCCACCAGCATCCACCAACCACCAGTCTAATATCTTCCCACAGATTGTAGAATATTTAGACATTGCCTCATCTTCAGGATGTTTCTCATTCAGAGTTTTGAAGCCCATTATTGATAGACCCCATTTTCAAAAATTTCAACCTGAGCTCCTTTCTGACATCTACAGGTTGCCCACCTGTCAGTCAATCAGCCATGCCCTTATATGGGCAAAACTCACCTGTTTAATAACTTCATAAACACTCAGTCAAAATCAGTTCTTCTCTATTTAATGTGTGCTGATAGAGAAATGATCCATTCAGAATAAAATCATGTCTTAAACCAGATCAGATCAGCTTTTTAATGGCTGTGTATGTGGTTTCTGCTGTTTCTGCAGACAGCCTCAAGTGGACACTCCAGGAAGTGCAGCTTGTGACACTTCTGCAATGGCTTCATATTTTTTGGTCGACCCTCTGTAAACCTCTGCATTCAGCTAACCTATCGAGGAGGCGGCTTTTGTGTTAGCCTGTTTGTCTATCATTTTAAAGTTAACTTCTAAATTAAAACACTCATTTTGCTTAATCTGGAGTTTTAGGCTTTGGGCTAAAGTGTTTAACTTTACTTATTCTACTTTTCAGTTTGGATGTAATTATTGTCCTTTGTTAGTGTTCTGATGGCTTCTACCTTGGATTTGTCTGAGATCAGGTGAGTTTGGTTGAGAAAAAATTATATTATTTTATTCTTTTATCTGTAGTGGTGAATCAAGGAATTATAGGGTCACCTGCAGTCATTTCCTCTGAGTTTCCTGTGTTTTCTTGCTCCTTTTTAGAGTATAAATTAGTCGTTTTGTGCAGACCAATTCATGTTATTGTTGTTTTTGGTTTGTATCGTATCTCACAACACCAACAAGGTTGTAACACCACAACAATGAAAAGTTATACATTCTTTTCTTGATGATAATACTCACTGATAAGCCAGGACCAAGTTTGGGACAGGAAGGATCTGTTTCTGGATGTCCCTCTCCGGTATATTCAACCAGGAAAAATGGACGAGCAGTGCCGTTACGTAGAGATGGAGCCTGAGAACAGACAAAAAAATTTAGCCATAGGTTCAAAACCCAAAGTGAAGCACACATCAAGGAAAGAATTAAAGTCAGAGCTGACCATCTGAGAGAGAAAAGACTGTCCGTCCACGTTCACAGTCGACAGGTTGACTCCAGAAATGTCCAGTATAGTGGGAGCAAGGTCGATGTTTAGGACTGGGGCCTGAAGGCAACACAGAGCAGAAAGAAACAGTAAATAACAGCAATAACCCAGCAATGTGTGTTTTATTATCCATTAGTAAAAACGTTTAAGAGCGCAGGATGTCTGAGACCTTCAGTGTCTGTTTTGGTTTGATGCCGGGACCTCGGACCATGAGCGGGACCCTGATGTCAAATTCATACAGCTGCCTTTTATCGATGGGCAGAGAGAACTGACCTGAAACATAGAGGAGGTTACTGTGAGGAGACACACACACACACAGAAGTAATGTACAGGTGTCCGGGGTTTTCTGTGGAGCACGCTCAGACCTGTGTGGTATCCGTTGTCTGAGGTGTAGAAGATGTAGGTGTTGTCCAAAACTTTTAAACTTTCAAGTTTCTTCACCAGTGTCTCCACCATGTCGTCTACAGACAGCAGAGTCTGCCACCTGCACCAGACGTCATCATTAAACACATCATAAAGTCTATACGCTGTCATTAAAAACCTTAAGCTCATTCTCGGAGGCCGTACCTTTTCCTGAATGCATCATCCAGGAAAGTGAGGGAGCTATTTGGCATGGGGTTGATGGGCTGACGCAGCAGCCAGTGTTTGTCCTAAAACAGATAATCATAAGAGTTTAGAGTGGACAGAGCTTTAGCAAACAGTCTTTATGTTAATAACACATAAACTCAAAGACGAACCTTCCCTGGTTTGTCAAAGCTCCCGTCTCGAGGAGCTTTAACTGTGCTGAACTCTTTCTGGTACTGCGGCGCTGCAGTCCATGGGGAGTGAGGCGCAGGAGGAGACAACATGATGAAGAATGGATGCTGGGGACTTCTGTCATCCAGGAAGTGAAGGGACCTGTTTGTCTGTGCACAGGATTAACAAACACTCAATACAAGAAAACATTTGTAAATAACACAACAACAGAGCCTTTGTTTGTGAGAATCAGGATCAGATGTGAATATTTCTAAAATGACTGCTGGAGAAAACAAACTGAACGCTTTTGTTTTTCTGCATCTGTGAGTTATTATCGCCCCAGGATCCAGCAAATGCTGCTAAATGCTACTTTTTATTAGCTGTGACTAGTGCTCCAACACTGTTAAATCAGTCTTCTCTCTGAGGTTAGGTTAGCTTTTCTTCTGATTTCTGAACTGAAACTCCTCTTTCTTGCTTTAAATGTTCATCTTTTAGTCTAACGAGGGATTTATACTGATCTTATTCATCTGACATATTACTTCTCTCCACTAAAATCTCCAAAAGCAAAAACTGATCCCTGCAGGCTAGATCAGGTTAGCATCTGAAGCAGCACTCAACGTTCAGCATCATTTTTGATGTAATGTCTTAATTTAACTTAAAACTTTGGAGGGTGAAATCGCACCAAAAATTGTGCATCATTTCCTTCGCTATCTGCTCCGTCTAAAGCTCAGATTAGCAATCTGCTTTGATGATGTTCAAAGTCCTGCAGCTCTTTGCAGTTTGCTCCAGTTTCCTCCTGACTGTGACTGAGAGGAGCTGTTAGCATCTCCACTCTGTGCTGCACAGAGCTGAGCTGTGCGCTCTCATCCTGATGCAGATAGACTCTATCCACAGACACAAATGTCACAGTTTATATCCAGTCTTCACTGGATATAAGCGAGCTGACAAAGATCAGCTGGTTCAGATGAATAAATAAAGAAATAAACACTCTGTTGTGTAAACTGCCACAGCTGGTTGATCCTCAAACAGCTCCAGACTGATTAAACTCCTGATCATTATGATAACAGTAATGTCAGACATGTTCTTATGAGCTCATCCCGAGGTGAATTGTTGTTACTATTCATGGGGATAGAAAAGAGTCTTTTTTTTACTTTAAATGGATGAGAAATGGATCATTCAAAAACAATGATTCACAGAGACACTGTTGCTCTGAAGAGCAGTTTGGAGCATTTAACCCTTTGTGCACTTTGTGGATGTGGACGATGTCTTCTTGGTGCACATTTTAAAAGCTTAGAGGGTAAAAGCTGCACAATCCCAGAAGAATCAGGACCTGAGTTCTTAAACTTTAATCATTTAAATGCATTAAAACCTGAGTCCTGTAGGGTTGCATAACCTCATAAAACAAAACTGTGTCAAACAAGTTGCTGAACCTGCTCCACATCAACATGTCAGCATCATGTCAGCATGTTAAACAAGTCTTGTTTGGTTTGTCCCGAACTTCTTTTGAATTGTTCAACTGCTCTTTTGACAGACTTCATTTTTCCCAGCTGCTGATGAAAGTACAACAAAGTTGTTCATAACCAGCCAGCAAGAGAAAGTTCACCCCTCATAAAGCCTGGGTACAAACAGAGCTGGGTGGGCAGAAAGAGTCATGGGTCAGCTGATGAGGATGACATAAAGGAGCACCGTGAAACAAAACCACAGAACAAACCTCCTGAATCAGTCCCAGTATCACTCTGTTCTGCTGTGTTACTGTTCTGTCAGCATTAATGATTAACCTTTCACACTGCTGACGGGAATTCCTCCACATTTTAACTCTCCTCAGCTGATTCAGTCTGAAACACTTTCCCATAAATCCTCACATAAATGAAGCTACAGACGTCTAAATACATGAAGCGCACCTGACCCCAGACTCACTCCAGACTTTATGAAAGTAGAAAGTGCTTACGATGAGGTCTGTGAGGTAGTCCTTCTCATAATTGTCCCCGTGCTTTTCCTCTTTACCGTTCACTGACAGGGAGTAGTTGTAGTACTGTGAGTTCCCCACCTGAGAGAGCAAAGGAAGGGCTGTGAGAGCAGAAGAACATTTAACTGTGCAAAATGTGTGTGAGTGTGTGTGTCTAACTCACCAGTGCATGCCACTGGTCCCAGCCTGGTGGAACATGGCTGACGTCTCCCACATCTTTTTTCCCATACTGTGAAACAGAAAGTGTCACCACTCAGACTCAGACTCCAGACAAACTTCCCCTGACATGTTCATTCTGACATGCAAACATGCTCATACTGTCAGAGCTAACAGGCTCTGCAGATACACATCTCTTGCACTCAGAATAAAGGAATCCTTTGTCCAAGTTTCTTTAGGACTGATCTTTGAGTCAAATAAACGAAGATGAAGGCTGAAGATTTGTGACTAACTCTCATCAGTCACTGTGATGAAAAAAACTCACACTGACCTTTTATGAGAGTAATGTTTGTGGAGCGTGGTCACATGAAAAGGACTACATGGCCTAAACTTTGGGAAACATTTGGATACTTTGTGGGAGGAAGGAAAAATGGTAACTCAAGCTTTTTGTCTTTCATCATTTCCCCCTGTGCCTCACTGAAAGAGTCTGGTTTACCGTGTATTGTGCAAAGTATGGATGTCACCATCTGTTTCTGAAGAAGCCTAAAGATGGTGGTAACCATACTTGAAATGCTGACTCAAACTGCATTCCTCAGGTGGAGCTGAGGCCCAGAAAAACAGCTACAGAGCACCCACCTGTCAGTCAGATCATACTGAGACATAATCTGTGCTTGAGTTGACCGACAGGTGGGTGCTTTGAAGTTTGTTAGATAGGAGTGTTTAGATCCACTTCAGCTTTACTTCTCCACAAGTTTATAGCTTGGCCAAAAGTTTGAGGCACTAGTATAGGCTTAGATCACATGCCCCTTGAGGTTCGCCCTCAAGGTGGCCTCTAGTGGACACTCGAAGAACTGCATGTTTTAACACTTCGGCTTCGGCTTGATATTCTTACACTAGCCCAGTGTTAGCTGCTTGGACCTAGCTGGAAATAAAGTTGCACACCTGAGGCACAGCTTTAGCTTCCTGTCTAACAGCTGCAATGTGCTCATCTGTCAGTCCAGTAAGTCAGCATTATATGTTACGTATTATGTCGTATTATACAAAACTGGTAACCGTGGTATCCCCAGATCAAATGAGAAATAAAAAGTCCACACACCAAAGGGTGTGAGGAGCAGAAAAGGGGCAGAAGAGACCACAGCTATTATGTGAACTAGGTGGTAATGTGTTTGCTGTTTAAATGCACTGCTAATGATGAGTCAAATCAGGCTTCTTCAGCTTCATCAGCCAGCCTCTAGTGGACATTTGAGGAACTGTAGGTTTTAACAATGGGCTGTACCTTCAATGCTCAAATTTTTTAATTCAAGTTTCCTCAGTTTTTATGAATTATATCAATGTAAAGATTAGTCATGTTTAAATTAGGACCAATCTTCTTTTAACAGCATGAACCATAGACTAAAAAAACTGGACGTCCGCTTGCTCGGCTCCACAAAAACTGCTCTCCCTGGTGGCTGTCTGCAGTAAAGGTTAAACAATCTGGCTTTCCAGTCATTCCAGATGGGCTGTAATCAAACTTTAGAAAATTAATACTCCTCGTAGAAATGCTTCTCACGTCGGATTGTTGTGATGATTTGAAGATATCACTTGGCTGTCTTGTATTCAAGTCCTCTTTTTTCTGAAAATTTTTGTTTTCATTAGTTATATAAGGTTAAAAACAGGAATTTACGTAACGTTTAACGATGATTGACAGCTGCCGTTCTCGTGTATTTTTTTCGGTGACTGTAAAATATGTGAAGAGGTTGAGTCAAGAAGTGATTAGACTCTCGCAAGAAAAAATAATAATTATCATTTTTGTCACCGGCTCCACTCAGATTCTTCCAGAATCCCTCACAGTCTCTACTGTGCAGACTCTGGCTGCAATGGCTGCCAATGGCTACGCCTGTGACAGGGGAATTGTACAATGGTAAATGGCGGAGCCACTCTGTTCACCCTATAAACAGTCTATGGCATGAACATTAAACTAATGTGAGAAAGTGCATGAGGTTTCACTGTATTTGGTACTGTGACATCTTTGTATAACTCATCCATTGGTCGGTGTACTGTAACAGCTTCAGGCACATCTCAGCTTCTACTCTTCATTTATTTTTAACCTCATGCTTCTTCTCTATTTTGTTCTTCAGAATTCAAAGGTTGCTGTCATTGAAACGGTTTTATACAGTAGGTGCTGAAAGCACTGTCTTTGATCAGTATGACAAGAAGTATTCAGATTCTGGTCTTGAATGCAGCTCTTAAGCCAAAAGTAAAACAGTCCTGAAATATCAAACCCAGGACTCAAACTGCCAGAAGTCTCCAATTTTATTTTTTTGTTTGGCTGTTTCTAAATGGTCCTAACCTGGTTGAGATATTTCCCAGCGAAGAACGTCTGGTACTTCTGTTTGCTGAGGTAGATGGGGAAGGCCTCAGACTCAGGTCCTTTCTGCCACAGAAGACTGGAGCAGTTCCCGGACAGCGAGTTGTTTCTCACCTCATGGTTGTGCGGATACTGACCGGTCAAAATGCTGCTCCTGCTCGGGCAGCACAGAGGCGACACTGTGAACTTCACAGGGGGGAGGAAGTGAGAGCAGCAAGAGAGGAAGGGGGGATAGAGGAAGAGAGGGGAAAGACAGGATGACAAAAGAGAAGCATGACAGTGAGGAGGAGGATGTGTTCAGTTTCAACATGGTGAACTAGTGATCATTGTGGGGGGGCTCAAAACACGAGTTTATCATTCAAAACTTGGAGGGGAATTACAGAAAGTTTCAACCTGACTTTGACTTTTTTTTTCAAAACAAACAAGTAAAAGAGACCAAAAACATCAAGAGCTGCTCCTGCAGATCAATGCAAGTGAAGCTGTAACAGCTACAGCCAAAGAAAGTGTTTCAATTGGTTATTTCAGATAGAATATCATATTCCCCAAAATCAACACCAGGAGAGTCAAAGAGATCCAGGCAACAGTAGATGAGTGACACCTGAGTTTTTTAAGATGACAGTAAAAATACATTGTCATTTTCTGTGGTTCTGTAATTGAGCTCCTCCTGCCTCCAATGATGGGCTTTTGAACAGCACATTTCCCTTTAAAACCCCTCAGACAGCTCAGATGAAAAATCGAAAGTAATCTGAACTGTCTTACGAACAGAACAGAAATATCAGTGAAACAATTCAAGCGAACAGCTGCATCACAAAGGCCAGCAGAGCTTCTTTTTTTGGGGGGGGGGGGGGGGGGGGTCTAATTCATTTCTAGATCCTTGTTTGACTTTCAATATGACACTACAAAGTTCTCAGCTAATCATAACAAGTCAGACTACATCTTGAAAATTGTCTCTTAAAATGTCTGTCAAATGTCTGTTCTTTTTTGATTCATGTTTTGAACTGTTTTCCTGATCTCTTCCTTTAAGCACTGGGATATCTTGTTTTAAAATAGCTGTATTAAAATGAAAGGTTTTTCTTTTTTAAGTTTCCAGGCTGTAATATTTCACTACAGTGGGGTCAAGATATGAAACAAAAACCTGCTCTGGTTTCAGTTGTGCTTTCCAGAGAAATAATGCTACAACAACAAAAACAAAATCAGACTTTAAATGTGGGAAGTCATGAGAGGAAACAAGCATGTTGATCACTCACTCACATCGGAAACATGTGACAAAGAGGGTCCTGACAAGTCAAAAGGTGACAAACACATGTTTCAGATACAAGATACAAATACCCGAGAGTAAAGATGTCACCGAGCAGCAGTTATACTTGATAATGTGATAAATTAGAAATATTGGAGTGTATGTACAAAACTTTTCTACTAAGACCAACATCCATAACATTATAACCAGCTGATTATTATGCAGACACCCTCTAATTGAGACCTACTCTAGATCTGAAGATATGCTGTGGTATCTGACACTAAGAAATCAGCAGCAGATCCTTTAAGTCCTGAACACACTGCAAAAACTAAAATCTGGAGCCAAAACAGATCTGAGTCCAATCCTGCATCCATGGCTTTACTGCAAATAGTGAAATATTATCAAGTGTTTATGTCTTATTTTAAATAAAAATGTGTCATTAGAGTTCATCTGACTATCAAGATATTAAAAGACAAAAATGAGATCTGAATTGATAAGAACAGTACAAGAAATCTACCAATCAGTTAGAAAAGAGTTCTTGTTAAGTTTCTTGTAGGAAGAAATTATATATTTGGCTCTTTACAAGCAATTCAGGCGTCGTTTTATGTCTTTTCATATTGTGACATATGACATGTTTTGTGACCTGTAATTCTATAAGACTACTTTACTACAAATAGGACATAAACACTTCATTAGAATTAAGTTTTTGCAGTGGAGTTTTGAGGTGGAGCCACCATGGATCAGGCTTTAGCAGAGGATGGACTGGACTTAGAATTTGGATATTTGGGGAAAAATCAGCACCCTGAACTTTCATCTTTCTATGGTCCAGTTCTGAAGCTCATGGGTCCACTGTAGTAGCTTTCGGTGCTGGACAGGACAAGGATACCCTGACTGTTCTGCAGCTCTGCAGCCCCACACACAACCAACTGATCTCATGTCCTGACTCCTTTCTATCAGAACCAGAAAGAACTATTTTAGCACTTTGAGCTCCACAAACTCTTCTTCTGGATTGAACCACACACAACCCTGTCCCTGTTCCCCTGTTTTCCTTCCTTGTTCCTCTTTTGGTGACTTCTGCAGGTTGCAAACACCCAGCAAGAGCTGCAGTCTATCGGCCAGTCCTCTGTCACATCCTTAGAGTCATCTATTTTCTTCAACTTCAAGGATTGAACTTGACTGATCTGTGCATGAACATTTCTACCACAGTATAAAAATACTCACAGCGTTCACAAAAGTTGCTCCTTCATCTCCTATTAAAGCTTTTGTTTTCTTCATCGGGGTCTGCAGAACAGAAATGAGACAAAGTGAAGCTCAGAGTGTGCATATCACTCCAATCAGACCTTGACTGATCTTGCAACATAACAAGCTCTGTTAACTCATGGATCCTTTAAAATCTAATTAAGCAGGTCTGTTGACTCTGACAGACACAGTTAGAGTTTGTTTAGTAGGTATATGTTCACATCTCTATTAACCGGGTTACACACAGTACTGCAGCAGATTATTTTCATACTATTTTCACAACTTATTTCACACATCATGCTTTGCAGCCTTGTGGTGGTTAACGCTGTCTTATGCTTGTTTTCCCACCTGGTGATCAGTTAGCTGTTATGGTTCAGTGTGTTTCATGCAGATCACCTGAGCTGACTGTGAAATCTCTCCTTCATAAACATCAGAGAGCCATCTTTAAACTTCTGTTTCCACATAAACGGATAATAAGGTGATATAAAGACCATAAAATGAGTAGAGGGTTAGGGTGTGTGTGTGTGTGTGTGTGTGTGTGTGTGTGTGTGTGTGTGTGTGTGTGTGTGTGTGTGTGTGTGTGTGTGTGTGTGTGTGTTTGTGTGTGTGTGTGTCAGAGGGAAAAGCTGAAAATAAAGCGAATCAAAAACTCTCCTCCGGATAAATTGAGGTTGTTTTAGCTGAAGAGTCAGACTAGGACTCACCATCCCCCCAAGCTCCACATCCTGGTCATCGGCGAGGATGAGGATGATGTTGCTCGGTTTGGCCCCTCTCGGTTCCGCACACCTGACGCAGCAGGTGAGCAGCGCGAGGAGCGCGAGGGCAGCTGTTGCTGTCTGCCGGGTTCCCGTCGCTCCTGCTCCGCTCCTCAGACCAGCCATTAGACCTCAGACCTCCACCACCACCACGACCACAGCTCCGGCCTCTGGCTGCTCGTTCACCGGGCAGAGAGTATGTGAGGCCGGGTTCAATTCCTGCTCGAAGGGGGAGGATGTGTTGTTGACTAAGCGCGTGCAGGCAGGACAAACCCACGGAGAGTTACACAGTTTGAGGAAGTGGAGTCAAGTGTTTGTGGTCATATGATCAGGCTGAGTGTGGGAGGAGTGAACACCAAGAACAAACTGTTCAACGTGGACTTTAGACAACTTTGCACAACTCACTCAGTTTCCAAACGTCTGTCCTCCTATTCTTGGTCTAAAAATCTAGTTTTCAAAGTAAAAACACTGAAGAGATAAATATTTCTGATGTAATTTCGAATAAGTTAGAAACTGGGCAGATGTCAAAATGGAAAAGAAATTCTCTTGACTTTTTGATTTGGGAGTAAATATATTTTAAATAAAAATTGACAACCAATAAGATGGTAGGTCGTTCAATTTTGGTAAGTGAATGGAAGGTATACAAGTTGAATATTGGTTTCTTATTGCTTAAATGAGAGCTTTTGAGTTTTATTTGTTCTTATATTTATATGGTTTATTTGATATTTGGTTAAAAAAAAAAAAAACTATATTGCGCAACTTCTGCCTTTTTCAGCCAGATGTAGTTGGGGTTACAGTTAGCTTTACGAAATAAAAATGAACAGTAATTAAGAAATAAAAGAGAAATGTGATGATGCTTCAAACCACCAACAAAAAAGAGGAAAAGCAGCAGAAAAATAAAAGGAACCAAATATAAGATTGAAGCTCCTGCCTGTGATGCTGCTTGAGAAAAATTTGAAGATTAAATTTGAAAAAAAAAAAAAAAAGCATTGCAAGGATTAAAACGTGTAGCTACAAATTCCTGTAAAACGCATTAATAAAAATCTGATTTAAAAGAGAGTATGCTTTACAAAAAGAGATTCTCGATATGGCTCATTTTCCACTCTTGTTCTTTGTTAGGCTTATGTTATTACAACAAATCTGATAGAAATAAAAGATAAAAAGAAAAGTTTTTATAACATAACACAAATGATTACACGAAAATGAAGTTTAGTGTCAGAAATGTTTTTTAAGCTTTGCAATGATTCTGTTTCATTTTTTTTCTTTTTTGTCTATCATTCTGCCCATAGGTAAAGGTGTTTCCATTTCTTTTTCATTTCTCCCATGTATTGGCAAGTTTGGGCTTCCGTACAGGGGAAAATGACGGTGTAGCGCATGTTTCCAGTCGGGTTTATTTTGATAATGCGCAGGTGCAGCTGGCCGGCGCGGCACAGCTGCATCCGGTGAAAGAGTGAAGAGAAGATCGCTGAAGATTGTGTGTTTTTATTCCACTTACCTGCCTCTGAACCTCTTAACATGAAGTGTGTCACTCATGTAGGCTTTACTGAACTCAGATCGAGACTTTTATCGTCAGATTTTAACTCTTTAGCGATGATTAACTTAATGAAACCAAGCGAGCACGGCGGAAGTAAACAGATCTGAAAAGAGAATGACGAAATTAAATCAAGTCTTTAGTTTTTGAAGAATATTTTCAGTCTTTAATTTCAGTTTTTAATGTCAATTTATAGAAATCAAGTGTGAATGATGGTTCCTCTGAAGAGGAGGAAAGTCGTCTCCTCACACACTGAGAGCTGTGATGGAGATGAGATAAAGTTTCCTCAGGTTGTTTTATTTCTGCTGGAGAGGAAAATGGGAGCCAGTCGAAGATCTTTTCTGTCTCATCTCGGCCGCAAGAAAGGATTTCAGGTTGAGGATAAGTTCAGGTAAAGTCAATCCAAATATTAAGTGTTATCTAACATGATTATCTATTCACACAATGTATTTAAAATGCTTGCAATTGGAAAATAATGTTGTTTATGTTCAGCCTTTAGGTACGTTTGAAACTTTGTATTTTTTAGCTCATAAAGTCTAACTTGTAAACTTCTTTTTTTTAAATTAAAAGGGTAAAACCAAAAAGTTTTAATGTATAATGTTATAAAAAAAAAAGACTTAAAGTGATTTATTTACAAAAAAAAGAAAAAAAGTCGTGGTTTAATGCATTTTATTTTCTCAGTTTCCTCAAGGTAATGAGATAACTAAAGTGCTTCTGCTACTTTATGAAGATTCTCAGGATAAAGAAAAAATAGTGATCTTGAGAGAACCACTGAAACTATCTTGGCTATTATAAAAAAACTAAAAATAAAATGTATTTAAGCATGATCGGTTAGGACTTCTGTAATTCATCTCTGGCTTAATGTAGTACATATTTGACCTGTAAATAAAACCTCTTCCAAAACAAATCCATAAACAGATAATCCCTCTTGTTCGTCATTGTCTGTTTAGTGAGAGCGTCACGCACATCATCTCTGAGAATAACTCAGGTTCTGAGGTGAGGACGTGGCTCGACTCACAAGTCAAAGGTCAAACACCGCCTGTTCACCTCCTGGACATCAGCTGGTTCACAGAGAGCATGAAGGCCGGACATCCTGTCCAAATACTGGACAGACATAAACTACAGGTACGCTCTGCTCCACCTGCACCTAAAACAGATCACTTAGCCACAGAATCCTCATCAGAAGAGTCTCATAGTGGTGCTTTGAAGTGTGAATGAATATAAAATCACAAGAAAGTGACACCAATCAAAAGAAGGGAATCAAAAACAAATCAATCAGAAACAAAAGCAGAGGTAACTGTTTTTTACACACATATGACGTTTGCGCTACACTCCAGAGAACTGACTTTTTGAAGTGAGCTGCATTCATTATTGCAAACAGACACAATGGTGATGGTGGTTGATGCATGCAGGAATATAAGCTTTGTGTCTTTCAGGAGCAGCAGATCACTGAAGCAGAGGTGAAGGTGTTCTCCGTACCAAGCTACGCCTGTCAGAGGAGAACTTCTCTGGAGAACCACAACACTGTCCTCACTGTAGGTCCTGTCAAAAATGAAGATCCCATGTTTCTAAAACATTCAGAAAAAGCATCTCGATGTTCTCAAATTCAGGTTTAGATAGCCTGAGGTTGTTTTTTTGTGTCCTAGGATGCTCTCTCCCTCCTGGCTGAAAACGCAGAGCTCAGCAATGAGGAGGGGAGAGGTGTTGCTTTCTGTCGAGCTGCTGCTGTGCTGAAGTCTCTCCCTGAACAGGTGACAAGCATGAAGCAGCTCAAAGGGCTTCCCTGTCTGGGAGATCACTCGCTTAGAGTCATTAAAGTAAGTCGCCAAAGTCACCAAGCTTACAAACCGTCTGTCAGCAGCTTCATCAGACCTGAACAATCTCTAGAGGGTTTTTTTTTATCATTCTCATTCCTTTAGGATGTTTTGGAGAATGGAGCCTCGAGTGAGGTTGAGTCTACGAAGCAGTCTGAGCGATATAAAGCCTTGAAGGTAGGCTGACTGATTGTGGGTTTTAAAATGATATAGATTCTTTCTAGATTTTTTCAAACATGCTAGTTGTCTTCTTGCAGTTATTTCCATTTGAGGCAGTAAAGTTCTTTAAATTCAGCCAATCAGCGGAGATATTTACCATCTAACTCTTTGTGATCTTTACTCACATTTAAAAACACTTGTTCATTATATTTTGTATTTCATACATCACCTCTGCTGTCATTTGATGGTCTTTTGTAGTGTTGTCCTTTTGTTTAAAGTTTTCAAATTTTCTTTAAGTTTTGGTCATAGTTTTCAAAAACTGTGTCATGTCAAAGAGTTATTCAACATGTTTCCATTATGAGTCAAAGATCTGTCCCTCTCCCCCATCTATAGTAGAAGCGTTTCATGTTCCTATAACTAATTTGTCCACATCATTTCAGTTTTCTCTCTTAAAATTACAAAATGAAACTCGTGACAGCTTGTTGTCTTAGTTTGTATGGTAAAAACAAAAACGTATAATCTCCAAATCTCAGTTAATTCATGAACTTATGAACTTTATCCACAGAACCTCACTTTCTTCAACGAAACCCAAGTTTAGCTTGATTGATTCTTTTGGAGGAGGGATACATTAAAAATCAATGATCCAATGGAAGTTTTTCTGATTTTACCACAGAGGCCTGATCAGCTGTTTGTGCACCATGTTGTGTAGTTGGCACCACCTAGTGGCAGAAGTTAGCCAGTGTTGTGATGATTTAGTAGTATGATAGTCTTTCTTCAGTCAACAGCTCCATTAAAAGAGCAACAATTATTAAATGACATAGTCAAAATGTGGATTAATCCGCCACAGAAAATAGTCCTTAGCAGAGGCACCTGTTTGTTCAGTGATGAGCAGCTTCCCAGGAAACTGTGAAGCCTCTTTTTTAACATGGTTAGTGTAAATTATACACCCTTCAATATGAAAACACAGGATATGCGTTTTAACATAAAATGACAAAAATGATATTTAAATAATAATCAGGCCCACTTCAAAACTGGACCGCAGTGGTTCTTAAAACCATCTTTCCGTGAGGAAGAAAGAGAGACAGAAACACCTGAATCCATGTTTTTATGTGTTGGTAATGAAGTGTAGACAGTGTTTTTGGATGAAAGTAAAGCAAATATAGAGTCAGCTTTGTGGTTATCATGCAAGAGAACATGTGTTTCAGGTTTTGACAGGAATTTTCGGAGTTGGCTCAAAAACAGCCCATCGATGGATCAGTGAGGGAATACTCAACCTCCAACAGCTCCGAGATTCAGGACAGACTCTCAACAGGGCCCAACAGGCTGGTGAGTATGAAAGTGTGTGTGTGTCTCATGTCTGCATTTTGGATCAAACTTTATAAACTTTATCTTTTTCTCTGTTGAGGTCTGGAGCACTACGATAATCTGAACCAGCCAGTCACTAAAGCTGAAGCTGACACCATCGGAGACATCGTACAGAGAGCAGTCGTGTCTGTGCTGCCAGGGGCACGGGTGACTCTGATTGGAGGATTTAGAAGGTGAGAGAGCTGTCACATAGATTCAGATATGTCAGTATTTCTATTTTCATAGTTTCAGTCTCTCTGTCATCACTGACATCATCTCACATCCTCAGTGTTGCTTTACAACCTTGTTGATGAAAACTGGAGTTGCTAGTCTCCCTCTGCCTCAATCAGTGACTTTTATGTTTCTTTGCCATGTTGGAGTTTGAAATGGGCCTAAAATTTAGTTAAATCAGAACCTTGTGTGAGGTTAATCCAGCTGTTCTTGCTGTCAGCAACAAAAAGTGGAACTTTTAGATGACCTGCTCTGATCTGAGTAGCGGTTTAGTTGCAGGTGACAACAGTCAGCTGGAGCAGCTTTTTACCTCTTATAGAAAATATACAATATATGAAAACAGAGCCCAGAATCCTTTTTGACCTCTGCAGGGGGAAGCAGACTGGCCATGATGTTGACTTCCTGATTACTCACCCTGAGGAGGGCAGAGAGGAGGGACTTATGCCGAAGGTGGTCTCCTATTTGGAGGCACAGGTAGATTCTGCTCCATTTGCTGCTTGAAAAGATGATCTTTGATTTGTCACAGCACAGGATATCAACATATTTCCCCCGAAAGCTGTCCTTTTTTGATAATATATGCTCAAGTCAGGTTTTCTGTCTCTGCAGGGATGCCTCTTGTACCAGAAAACTACGAGGAACTCTTACCTGGAGGCTCAGGGCGGCCCTGGTCGTCCATCTTCAAACATGGACCGCTTTGAGAGGTGTTTCTCCATCTTTAAACTGCACAAAGAGGATAAACAAGGAGCCAAACAGGGAGCTACAGAAACCGTCAATGGAGATCCGGCATCATGTCTTCACACATTGAGTCAGAAAGAAAGCTGTGAAGCGTCTGATGAAGGATCAGAGGAGGAGAAATCGTCCACACACAGACGCTGGCGTGCTGTGAGGGTGGACCTGGTCGTCTCTCCCATCAGCCAGTTTGCGTTTGCTCTCCTCGGCTGGACAGGATCAAAGGTCATCTTTTACAGACTGCCTCTTTGTCTCATACACTCTGTCCTGTGAATGAATCTGATTCTGATCCTTTATTCCTGCAGCTGTTTGAGAGAGAGCTGCGGCGGTGGGCGGGGCATGAGAAGTCCATGTCTCTGAGCAGCCACGCTCTGTTCGACAGCAAACAGGTACTGACACCAACAGGTTCCTCAAACAAATCCTCCTTTTTCTCTGGCAGAATGAGTAAAAAGTTATTTTTGTTTGTTGTTAAAGGGCTGTTACCTGAGAGCGACGTCTGAGGAGGAGATATTCACTCATCTGGGTCTTGAGTTCATTCCTCCATCTGAGAGAAACGCCTGAGCTGACATGAAGAGTTTCAGCAGGGGAGAGAAGTGAGCTAAGGACGGTTAGTGATGCCTCAGCTTCCAGAAAACAGCCCTGCTTCAGAACAGACTTTAAACTCAGTCAGAAATCACATTTTAGAGATTAAATGATCTGGTTTTCAAACACTTCACTGCTCCTTTCACTCTGAATATTTACCTCACAGATAGAGAAACATTAATCCAGAATATAAAGAGCTGCTGCTGTGTGCCTGAAACTTGAATGCCTTTTTAATGATATGAACAGTAGTATCACTGCTTATGTTTTTTATTTAAATTCAATTGAATTAAATCCTGAAGAAAGATTCTGATGATCTGCTACTCTTGTTTGAGCTACTTTCCTGAATAGAAAACACAAGTATAGACTAGAGAGGGAGTTCATCCTCTGGGGAACAAAAATAACTTTGTTTTTTGTCAAATTGTAATAAAAAGAGAAAGATTTTAATGGTTGGCTATAATTTAAACTTTTTATTTTGTTAGAATAGTGACCTATATATTTATAAATGTATGTTTTATTCTTAATTGATGCATGCAGTATTTGTCCAGAAAGTTAAAATAAGGACTAAAACCCCCAAACGTGTGATGCTTAAAAAAAAGCAGTTGAAGAAACATCTTCAGCCTAACTTGGTAATGTCCAACAGTTGAGTGACACAGCTGGGTAAAAAAAGAAAACTCCAGAGAGGCTGAGGCCTTGTGAACACATAGCCGTGTTTTTCCAAAAATTAATACCCCTTCCCCCATGAGTTCTTAAAAATAATTTCATCCACACACACCAGGCAAATCTGTCAGTGAGTACGGCCCCAAGCATGTCAAACTCGTATTTGGCAGTGTTTTTCAGATTTTAAACCTGTAAACCCCCATCGTTCAGCTGTGACGTTTGAGAAACAAAAAGTCTGTTTCCTGGCGTCTTCATGGAACCATGAAACAAGAGTTTTCCCTTAATCTTCACTTCACAACCTGAGTTTTTTAGGAAACATTTCAGTGGCATAAAACTGAGGTTTCATGTGGACAGCAGTTTCCCGCGTACCTGACTACATGTGGATATGGCCTGACTCTCTCAGAGGGAAAGATGGGAAGAGGTTCACTGCTCTGTGAGAGACTGCATGAGCAGTCTGTTCATCAGTCTGAGAATAATGCTCCTCAGAGTAAAATAAGAAAAAATTAGTGGACTGTATCATTCACAGTGGAAATCACTGCATGTCTGAGAATACAGTTTATTGCTACATCCACAAAGTCAGGTTCAAACTGCACCATGTGAAGAAGAAACCAGATATAAACCTGATCAAGAACACACACACACACATACACATACACATACACATACACATACACATACACATACACATACACATACACATACACATACACATACACATACACATGCACATGCACATTGACAATCTTGGTTCATCCTTTAAATTTGCCCAAAATGACAGAAAATATGTCAGAAAATATTAAAATGTGATGTTGCAAGTAGCCTCTGGCGTCTAGATAAAATTGCATTTGTTCTCGAAAAAAATAATGAAGGATGAAAGTTTTGTTAGTGATCTTAAATGATTGACATAACATGGGATCTTATTTCTTTTTTAAGTGTCAATTTCAGGCAAAAAAAAGCAGACTTAGTGTGCAAAGGCCTTAAGGTGGTCTGTGGTCTGATGAATACAAATCTGACATTCTTTTTGGAAATCATGAACGCTGTGTGTATGTATACAGAGATGTTATCAACAAAACCTTAAAACTTAGTTTTTGGGTCCACGTTATGATGACAGAAGCATTTTTCAGCGGCTCCGGGTGGGGAGCAGTTGTTTTCATGATTTGATGGCCTTAGGTATGAGCTAACTGGAAATACAGGAACGAAAACAGAAACATCCCAGGAGACTGCTGCTGCTGTCTACCTGCATTATGCCAAGATAAGGGAGGTATCATTCTCTGAGCTTTATTCTGACCAGGAACAAAAATGAGGCAAGGGCGTGTTTTTCCCTGACTGACTCACAGTGATGGGATTTAATCTGCTTCATTTTCTAAGATCAGGTTCAAATGTAGACTTTGAGTTTGATCCAATCAAAAGAAAAGAGCCCTATACAGAGATTCAGGCTCATCATGTCTAAAATCAAGACAGTTTTCTAGACTTTTGGAGAAAAGATGTGTAAAATGTTTTTTACAAAATCTGATTTTAATGTCAGACTTCTGAGGAACAAAGCTTTGGATGCAGTTACACAGACCTCTGAGTAAACATGAAATTCTGAGAAAAAGATCTAATTCTGAGAACAACGTCAAGATTCTGCTGTCTTTCTCAGAATGAATAAAAATGTCAAACATGTTCTCTTCTTCTTAACCTGCCAAACCTCCAAACCAATTTTCTGTTTTTTTGGTGGCCCTGAGCCTCTTCTGAAGCTTGACACACTTCTTAGACACCTGTGCAGCAGTGACCCACTTTCTGTAACGTCCTCATGGTCTGATCTGTGAGTGAGCTCACAGAAAACCACAGCACAGAAACCAAACGTTTTAAAGTGAAGAAGAAACTCGGCACTTTGAAAGGACCGGGCCCTGACTGAATTAAACTAAAGTAATTATAATGTAGTTCAAACTCTCTCTGTGAGCAGCAGCTCCCACTTTATAAAACTGCCTTAACAATCGATCATCATTTGAGAAAGTCAGAGGAAGTAAAGGAGGCGTTTAACAGTCTTGATTGGTGGTAGGAATAATTTAAAAAAATATCTTGATCTTAAAACGGATCCTTTCATCAGGTAAAGCACCTGGCTCACTCTTTCTCATATGAAACCCTTAAAATGTTAGGTGTTTATTTTATTGTGGGTGAGTTTTATATTTTAATAACAGTCAGAGATCCTGGTGGAGCTCAGTCAGATTCATTTCCCGTGTGTGAGTGTGAAGTCGGGGCGTTTCCTCCACCTCTTCCTAACAGCCTCATTAACCTCTAAATACCAGTTTAACATCAAAGAGTGTGTCCCAGCTCACACCTCCTCTCCTCTTACATCCGCACCTCTGATATCAGCACACTTCTGCTTCTTCTTCTGGAAATTAAAGTTTTAATATTTGCATCCAACAAAATAAAACACGACTCTCTGGCAGAAGGTCTGCACACAGGCAGCCCGGAGAGTAATAGGAATGAAATGAATCATCCAAACATGTTTTTATTTTACTTTTCCCTCAGAATCACCATCGACACGTGACTGTTTTTGACACCGAATGTGTGAAGCAAAAGTTTCTGAAGCTAGAAGAGACACAAGGAGCCTGAGAGTCTGGACGGCTGTGAGAACAGAGACCAGAGGGGATGGAGTTTGTGTAAATGTAAATTCATTTAGCTGTAGCAGAGTCCCACAGATGGAGTTACACAAATCCTCATTCCCCCAAACAAACTTTGTGACACACAGCCTCTGACGACTAAAACAGTTATCATAAGGGCACAAAAAGTTTCTGACAAAAGTCTTTCTTCAGTTAAAAAATCTGTAGCAGGAGGAAAATGCATGCTTTTGTCTTCATAAGAGTTTTATTTTTCCACTCTGCATATTTCCAGTAATTCTAATGTGAAACTTGTTCTGACTTTTTGTATATCAAAAAGCATGTATTCTTTTTGGAAATCATGGACATTTGACATAAAGTAACAGAAAATTGAAATCTAACACAAATGTCTGTGACTCTGACAATATTCATCCACTCAGGAGATCAAACCTTACTCGGATTGAGGGTTATATTAACTTTGTGTTTCCTTTTAGAAAAGTCCAAGTGTCTTTCATTAAGCACTGACCTCCAGCGAGTAACATGCTGCTATTACTGTCTAGACAAGAGTGCATGTTGACATTTCACATGCAAAAAGATAAACATGAAAACAGAGCAAAAAAATTTTCAAGAGAATGATCTTTTTCATATTTTGTATGCCATACATGCTAAATGCTGAATATGAATCAATCAAATATGGGCTCTAAATGATTTTCAAACCATCAAATGCTTTTATGGTCAACATTTTTTCATCTTTACTGAAATTTTTAAACCTTTATTTTACCAGGAGTAAAAAAAAAGGTAGAAAGCAACTGTAAATATAACAAAGTATGAAAACAAAAAGATGTCTTTTAAGTGTTCAAATCTTTATAATAACGTAAAACAGGGGAGCTATCCAAATTTATCAGACTCATCCAGCTGAAGACCTCCAGCCTGATGTGTTTTTCTCCAGACGGTTTGATGTTTTAAACTGGTTACAAAACAGAAATAAACAGTGATGCTTATGATCTAAAAAACAAAAATAAGCTCTCAGCGACAAGAAAGACAGAATAACCCTTTAGTTTAACTTACCTAACCTGTGAGCGCTGTGAGGGGTTAGAAAAATATATTTTTTAATCTTTTCCTCTACCTAATAATCACTGTAAGGGAAGAGACTAGTGCCATAACACAGTAGGATGCATTCTTTGAAGAGATATGATTTTTTTTCCAGGTACAGGAGGTACCAAATTTTAAATATCAGAAAGTTGGTCACAGGAGAAACTTGTTTAATTTCAGTTTTAACTGATAAGTTGTGTGTGTACATGTGTGTGTGTGTGCTGTGGAGGAAGAGGTGTCTCTGGCCCTCTGCTGTCTTTCTGTCTGTGGGGTAACGGCCCCCCGCTGAGCTGCTCTTTGATTGGCTCCATTCAGGCTCTTTCATCTCTAATGGGCCTGTTTGCTGCTCTGTTATGGACACAAACACACCTCTGGTCCCAGCCCTCAGCCCTGCAGCCCCCCCGGGACTCTGACAGACAGGAGACACATGTCCCAACATGGGCGTCCTCAGATCTCTGCATATAAGAGCTAATATCTGCTTTGGTCTGTGTTATCAGCTTCTTACAGATAAAATCACACAAACTGAGACAGATGGAGCTCAGCCTAACTTTCTTTAAAGGAGGAGGCTGCTGATCAGTTTTTATCGTTATCAATAAGTCTTTTATAAAACGCAACATCTTTCATGACTTCTGGTCTGAAACGTTCAACTCTGAGCACACTGGCTTCAGCCAGAAACATTATTTATTGAAAAAAAAACCCAACAGTTAAAAAAAGATGCACCAAATACTTTTGTTCTTCATACTTCCAGAGTAATATTTATGGTTAGATTCCCCTTTAAGAAACCCTGCCATTCCTCACATTATTCTACACATAAGTGGGATATCTTTTCTTTATCCCATCTGCACAAGTAATCAATTGTAGTTTATGTATTCCATCGTTAAATAGTGATGATCCTCTGGAAAAAAAAAAAAAGATCTTTTCTATATTTATACTAAACCCAGAGCCCATGTTCTCTCATCTCTGAGTATTAGAGTGGCACACATTTTTTGCCATACATATCCCACAAATAAGTCAAATTTGTCCTAAAAATAAGTTGTCTTTTGATAGCTTTTTTTCTTCTTGACTCATTGCAGTCTCAGTGTAGTTATATCTGTGCAATACTTGAGAGAAACACTAGCGGATAAAGGAAGACGGCTCAAATAACTGGAAATATGTATTGAAACATTTAAAACATGTCTGCCTAAATTATACTTTCTGTTGTTTACTTTAGTATAAAATGATTTTTAAAAAGTACATAAATAAGTGTCTACATGTTTTGATGGGCAGTTAGTGTCGTATTATAGTCTTGTATCATACTGTACAGGGTTGCAAAATAGTTTTCAAAGTAAGAAACTTTGTTTGGAAGAAAGTTGACAAGAACTAACAGGAATTTTTTAGAATTTAGATAAACTGTATACTGTAACTGTAAACATTTGCTTTGTTATAAGCAGACATGCATGCAAACATGTCAAATGCAATATTCTTAAACAACATTATAAATATTTTCAGAATTTTTTTTCCAACTGAGTTAACTGTTATAAATGATGTAGACATGAATATTTTTGTAGCTATACTGTAAAAATAATGCCCATTTTGATAAGTGTTTGTTAGTTTAATTTAAATGTGATTTGGACTCCTAGACTCAAAGTCCAGAGATGTGGTCTCAATGGAAATGCTTTAGACAATTGAAGCAGTGACTGATGTTGATCAAATGTGTGTGAAAATGTTTGCACATGCGAGCAGTGGTACACAGCAGGATTTGCTTTCAATCACGTTTCAACCCAGGTCATTTTTTAAAAACTCATTCACATTGAAAAAAATTAAAAATAGAAAATTTCTAAAATTTTCCAGGAAGAAATTTTAGAGAAAATTAACTGCTACAAACTCTGAAATTTTTCAATATTCCCACAGTAAAATTCCCATGGAAATTTTCAGGAAACTTTCCTGAAATAATTCAATATTTCATCATCATCAGAACTTATTTTATGTAATCCTTAATGTATGATACCACATCAAATGATCATAGTGTTTGAACGTATCGTATCGTATCGTATCGTATCGTATCGTATCGTATCGTATCGTATCGTATCGTATCGTATCGTATTATATCATAACCTTTTGTTTCTTATTCTGTTGTTTCTAATATTCTCCTGGACTCTACAATATCATAACTTGTAAATACAGAAAAATTATTTAAAATCAAATTAACATCTCCCCTCTTTTTATTTTTGGTCCTTCCCCTAAAAACAAAGAAATAGAAAACAGCTCCCGTCTTATCATGACAGTGTTTAACACACAAAACCCCTCAAACTGTGTGTTTCTGGATCTGAAAGGATCCTCTATGCAGATGAAGGAGCTGATGACGCTCAATAATCATTGATCCTCAGAGCCGGCAGTCTGCAGCAGCGTCCCGCCCCGTCTGTAACAGTCAGTTAGAGCTCTTCCCCTCTCCCATTGATCCCTATCAGACTCATCAAAGGCTCCCGCAGCTTTGATGGGGCCGGTGGGACGGGTTCTGGAGGACGAGCAGGCCCCACGGCTCCTCTCATCACACCAAGGACACAGGGATGGAGGGAACAGAGGGAATGGAGGGGACATGGGATGTGATGAGATAGAGAAATTAAAATTCATCAATAAATGAAGGAAGAAACGACAGAATACATATTTCTCATACCCACATACATTTGCTCAAAAGCATTTTACTCCATTTTCAACTAAACTCATTACAGGAGTAGAGCTAGACAACAGCCAGTAAGTACACAAAGTAAACATGAGTAAGAATGAATAACTCACATTTCAGAATCCAAAGATAAAACAATTTATCATACAATAGAAATAAGTACATTTAAAAACAGGGAGATGTCAAATATTTTAAAGATGCCAAGCTAAATCCAAGGAATCTGATGAGCTCATGATGAAAATGCTATTTTAATCGCTGAATTTTGGACTTTTGACCCAGCAGCAGATCTGTGGACCAAACTTTTGTTTGTCTTAAACCAAACAAATGATTCAACAGCAGATTTTTTAAAATTTATCTTCTCAGAGCTGAAAAATGACAGATGTAGAAGCTCCTAAAAGACAGTTTTGAGGAGCAAAGCTAAAGAAGGACACAAAATCCATGACAAGACACTCATTGATTCTGATGTGTTTGATCAAATTTAACAGAGAAGTTTGTATAAAATGAAGAGCAGGCAGATGATTGGTTCAGTCAAACTATTCAAAGAGATTCAGAGTTTGTCTGCCCATCCAGGGGTATCAGTGCTGGCCTGCTCCACCTTCTCAGGTGTGATCCTGGTCAGAGACATGACGGTCTGCAGCTCTTTGATGTATCAGACACAAACAGATCTGTCTGTCTGCACTTCTGATCCCATAAAAAAGTTTGCTTCCTGCATGAACTTTGCTGGAGTATGAGAGCAGTGCTTTAGATGTTAGGATAAGTGATTATTATGAGTTTGTTGAGGTTCATACGCGTAAAGATCTATGCAGAGCATCCACAGCTGCTTTATATCACACTGATATAAAACTGTCTCCACTTAAGCAGCTTTAACCACTGAAATAAAATCTGTACCATAAAATAGTATACACAAGGAAGATTTTACACCAAAATTTTGATGATTTGATGATTTGACAGTCTTTGCTGAAATGTTTTTTTTCCCTGTTTTTTAGTGTTGAAATAATCATGCAAAAAAAACAAACAAACAAACAAAAAAAACCTTTGATTTTTCACTGACAAAGACGTTTTCAGTTCACTTAAATGCAGTAAAGGTTCAAACAGTTTGACTTTGTGGAAACATAAAGATAAATACAGGACATAATGAGGACTGTAAAGAAGTGTTACACATATTGAAATAAAAGTTTTAACATTACAGTTTTATTCATGTCGCTTTAAACTCACTACAGTAGGAAGGATACAGCAACCTAGGTCATCACGTGACTTTTAGTGCAGACTAACAGCACCGTTTTGAATTAACGGGGGTTGTTAAACTCGAGCTGAGGAGACATCAGGAGCTTTTATGATCTCTGTGTCACGTTGGGTGTGTTTCTATCAGGGCCCGGAGCCTCTTTGAAGTGTGTGTGATTGTGTGTCTGTGCGTAATGAGCCGCTCTGAGCTCCTCTCCTCTCCTCTCCGCCGCGCGCGCGCACAGACTCCGCGTCTGCTTTCCGGAGCGGTGCGCGTGCATGCAGCCCTATCCACGAGCTTCCTCATTATCTCATCAATGAGCCGCTGCGTGATTGAGCCGATTACTCCTCTACAGCCCACTTTGTGTGTGAGCCACGCACCATTTGCACACAAAACAGCGCCGACCTGCCTGCCCCCTCCTCCTCATCCACCGCGCGCAGCAGAAGGAGGAGGAGGAGGAGATGATGCCCCTCTCAGGTGGGATCATCCTCTCAGGTCGTTATCAGACTCTTGTCTTAATCCAGAAATCTCCGTTTCAGCTAGGAGAGCATCACAATAGATGAGTTAAGGCGCCACAGAACAGATCAACACTCGGTTTCCATCAAATGTGACTGTTAAGTACTTAAACATGACCTAATGCGCTTTGTTCAAACTGAATACAACCATGGAGGAGGACTTCAAAGTCTTTCCCCAGCTCGGTTTCTTCAAGCGAATTTTCCGTGCTTAAAGTTTTTAAATAAATAAATAAAAAAAATTATCAGAACAGGAAGACACGTGTTTATTGGCTGGATCAAAGAATAATTTTAAAAAGGTAAGAGTCAGAATTTTTAAAATACAGAAATAATTCAGACTTTTTTTCATTATTGGCTTTGGAGTCTGTTTTAAAACAACAATATGATTTTCTTTTTTTTTTAACTTATTTATTTAACTGGCTAATCCTACAAATAATGTCCCTATAACGATGATCCCTAACCCTCAAATATGTATCAGGCTTGGTGAGAAGTACTTGCTGCGTCTTGTTTAAAATAAAAAAATATTGACAGAAATCAGCCACAGGGTGACCCCTAGTATTTCCTGCCATCCTGATTTGAATGTTTTATTTTTTTGATATAACTTTTCTCTCATTGACCACAAGCACACAGAGCTAAAAACAAAGATTTGATTTGTTTTTCTTCAGCTTTAATAAAACAACAAAACATCTCTTTACTGTTGAGCTGTGTGACTTGTGTTGTTCATCCTGTCACTCCTTTCCCCAGGTTATTGATCAGCTATAATCACAATAGGATCATTTGATTTAAATCAATTAAAGAGAGACAGTTAGTCTTTAATCTGAAGGGATAATCCCAGGATTATCTCTTCTCATTATTTCATCACATTAAACCACTCACTCTTCATTATGGCTGCAAAAATACAGCCACCACTAAAGAGAAAGATTGTTTCAAACCTAAGATCAAACTTTAATAACTCAACATGTTAACACAAATATGTTAGATTGACAGTAAATTTGAAATGCTTACTTTTACGTCAATAAAAAAAGACTAACAAGTATATTTTTAACACTGGTTTTTACAAAGTGTCTTGAGTTAACAAAACTGGTACCTACTGGAATATTAACCAGGTCCCTTATTTTTGTTAAATGCTTATAAAGAGTTAAAAACTGAAAACCAAAGTTATACAACTCTAATCGGTTCTCAGTTTAACTCTTTTTTTTTGGTTGAATTTTTTGAATTTCTGCATTTTCTGTTTTTTTTTTCCTCCCTTAAAAATATCTTCAACTAAACTTTGAAGCTGAAAAAGTACTTCAACCCTCCCTCACTTTATTGTTTGATTGCCAGCAAGGTTTAGCAAGTGTTGAGGAGAAAAATGGTAAAATAAAAACAGATCCATTATTATTCCTTTAAGGCAGGAATGTTTGTTGATCCTTTGAGGGCCAAAATATGTCTTTTCTTCCCCTTAAATCTAAGTGTTTACAGCAGAGGGTTAGAGCCACTGAACTTTATTTTTCTTGGAGGTAAGGCCAGCACAATCATTTAAATAATGATAATAATAATCTCAGTGTTTTCTTTTTTTTCTTTTTTCTTTTTAAGAGAAATATTTCTTCTTTTAGGATCCAGACTTAAGAGTCAGAATAAAACAAGCAATGATTAAGGCCTAACCTCCATCTGAAGAGATCTTAATCAATTTTTTTCCACAATATTTCAGATGACTGAGGCGCTCAAAACCACTCAGTTTGGGGGGGATAAAAGCTGGTCTAATTTGAAATCTGATCACTTATTTCTTTTGGGTAAAAGTTTTGATGAGGATGGTACTCCTCCATCTTCAGAGATCTCCTCATATCCCAATCCTGTTTTTACTGGTTGGACGCTTTCTGGGAGAAGATGCAGACGGAGGAGTGTCTATTATCTTCTCTTTGGAGGCAGGAAGGAGGTGGGGGGGGTCTAAGGGGGGGTCCATCCAGACTGGCTGGAGCCTGCCTGTAACAGCCTCTCTGAGCCTCTGAAAGAGACGTCTTAATGACTCTGGTTGTGAAAACGTAAAGGAGGGGAGGATGTAAGCTTTGATCTGACCCAGGGAACCCCCCTTTAAAAACAGACCGCCTGTGCGTTGGGGGAACAGTCAGGACTTCCCCAGCACCAGGACCACACCAGCAGAAACCTCAGCCTGCAGAGTGGACTCAACTTTTAAAGGATTAACTCTGATACTCCCAGCAGCCATGAGAGGACACTTCTCCATTGAGTGGATGGCCCAGAGCAGCCAGTCTGCAGGGACAGAGACCCAAGGCTCAGGATCAGGATCTGGACCTGTAACCTGTGGGACACACGCAGAGAGTTTGCCTGGTTTCTACTGCCGGCAGAGGTCTGAAGTTTTACCTGAGCATGAGGAGAACAGAGAGCATCAGGAGGAATCCAGTCTGCAGCACCAAAACTCAAACACACAGAATAATAATCCAGGTGAGTTCAAATAAAAGTCGCTATGTGTCACCAGCATCGAGGCCTCATCAAAGCACAATCTGAAACTGCTGCGACTGAGAGGATGTTTAAAAGTCTCCTTAAACTAATGATAGCTTTATTATCATCTCTTTTATGAACACCCCACAGGAGAAGTGAACAGTGTGTTTTTTATCTAACTACAGAAATAAAGCTGCTCTGAATGAGGGGAACTTTAGGCACCTGAGCTCTCCCACATGAAGCCTGTACTTTGTTGAATGGACAGTTGCAGCGCTGTGGATATGATTTCTTTACCGCTCTTGTCACAGTTGCACATAGGAGCAGGAAATTTACTAAAAACTATTCTCATGATCATTTTTATCTGCTCAAACCTGGAGCACTGGGTTAAAACTTCTTGTATAAAGTTATTTTGGGTTTATAAATGTAAAAAATTGACCCATTCCAGTTCCCCAGTTGTACCCTAGCCTAACTGTTACATATTGGCTTTCCCTAAATGCTCCTGTTTTATTTCACAACAACTAGGTGATGGACTAAGGTTGATCACTTTTTTTCACTATGTAGATGGTAAAAACGAAAAGTTAAGTTCTAGTATCACTAATTAAATGTAATTTATGAGAGGATATTAAAGAGCTTATATATCAGGAAATATTACACAACGTCTTTCTACTCCAATATTTATTCAGAAAGGCAACTTTATCTTGTTGTTAACATTTGCTGTGGAAAGATTAAGTTTTCTCCTCAAAGGAAAAAAGTTGCTTTTAAATTTGAGCATTCAGGTAGAATAAGCACTTTCATCTGGATTTAAGTACCTAAAATAGTTCATCCTGGCTTTCTGTCTTTAAACCTATTGATTAAATCTTGTTTCTTCTTTGTTGGTGTTTACAGCATCTGAGGCTGGTTTCAGCAGCGGAACAGAAGAAGAGACCTCGGGTTACGAGAGTGAAGGAGGTCAGTCAGTCTCCCCCTCTGCAGACTGCACCTCCTCCTCCCCCACCTCCTCCTGCCCGACATCGCCCCCTTCAGGCAGGAGGCCTCGGACAGCTTTCACAGCAGAGCAGATTAGCAGCATGGAGCGAGCGTTCAAGAGGAACGCTTACCTGGGAACACAAGACAAGGCCGAGCTGTGCAAGAAGCTCAATCTATCGGACAAACAGGTAATCATCGACTGATCAACCAACCAAGCTGTTATCAATGTTGTCGAGTTTCAAAGGAAGTATTTTAAAGGAAAAAATTAAAATGATGGTTAAACAAAACTTTAGTTACATTTTTTCTCAATTGCCATATTTTTTCAATATTTTAGTTCTCACTGATTCACTTTTTTATGATCATGGACTTGCGTTAACTTAAAAAAAAAGAAATGTATAATTACAACTTTGTACGTTTTTTGTTCGTTGTATTTTTGCAAATATATTCTTTTAACTTTCTTATTTTGCTTTTATTTTATTTTTGTTTTATCAAAGCCTGATAAACTTTTTCTTGGTTTCAACCTTTTTTGAACATTTTTTTTTTTAATTAAAGCTTTTTCATCTTCTTTTTTAATTTCTTTTTTCTTTAACAGTAACTTGTTTTTCCTTTTTTTCTTGTTTTTTTTCCCCAGTATTTTATTGGCAGATTTGGGCTTCCATACATTAGATTTTTATTTCACTTTCTTTAGATTTCTTTCTTTTCTTTTTTTTTTTTTAAAGCAACTTTTATGTGTTCAAGAAAACATCTTATCCCCAATATCAGACATGAAAGAGTTGTTTTTAGTGTTTTAAGTGGAAACCTGTTCCTCACCAGACATCACCTTTCCTTCTCCACAGATCAGAAACTGGTTCCAGAACAGGCGGATGAAGCTGAAACGTACGGTGCAGGACGCCCTCGCTCACGCCTGTCAGGCTAACGTGGCCTCTCAGTTGATGCATTACCCCGAGCTGCAGGCGTACAGACCAGGTCCATACACGAGGTATCATTCTGCAGCAGGAGGTCAGGAGGGCCCAGCTGCAGCTTCGTACGTCCACCCTCACAGCCTGCAGTACGGCCCATCTCTGCCCAGCGTCCCCTCTCTGCCTCTGGACTCATTTTATCAGTACAGCAGCCTTCCAGGGGTCATGCTGCCTCCGTCTGCCTCTCCTCTCATGGCCTCTTACACCACTTATCCTCAGTACTACTGAAACAGAACTCCAACCTCTCAGTGTGCGGGGACTTACCCCTCCTAAATCCTCCTAAATCCTGCTCATCTTCTTCTCTCAGGGTGGCTGTTGAAGGACAGAAATACTTGAAAAGACTCAGACAGAGGGGGCGTGCAATACTGTGATTTTTGTGTGTATCTCTGCTTGATGTATAGTTTGGAAATATTTAAAATGAATTTATCAAATGTTTTATTTGAATTCTATTGTTGAGTTTCTGTAAAATAAGATTGTTAAAATAAATGCTAAATTAAAACTGTATATTTTCTGACATGTTTGTTACAGCTACACATTTTAAAAATGTTAAATTTTTTCACAGAGGACTTGCTATGAAACATACAACATACACAACATACAGTGTAAATAGACTGAATCCTCCTGCTAACAGGCCCATCTACTCCTTTATGTCGTAATTGCTGAATGTCATTCCTTGCCATCATACTGCCCCTACTGGTCAGGTGGTATAGTGAAATTACTTTTATTTCTTCTCCATACAACACTGGACTGATATGAATAATCTTCACAGGAGTTTAAGCCTCAGTAGAAATACAGACACTAGATCATGGGAACCATACTGTCGCTCCAGAGTGGTTCCAGGACCTAAAACTTCCTGAAATCATTCTTCAAGTAGCTGTTTGTGGACACATGCCCTGAAAAAAAAGTGTCGTTTGAAAATAAAAAACACTCCCAGCTGCTTTAAGTTGGCTATGATACTCTGACGTGTGGCAGACCAGAGCAGGACTGAATGTTTCAGTCTTCACTTTATGAAACAACATTCAGTCACATTTAGAAGACCAAATCAACAATCAAAAATGTTGATCTTTCAGTTCTTAATTCTGTCTATTTGAACTGATGATAAACCTTCTGAGACATTTAAGCACCAGAGCCTCACATTGTGCCTCTGTTTCATGTGTGTTCAGGATCACATTGACTTGATTTTATTTGCAGACTTTTAGATTGCACAATCCCAAAAACAGTCTGCTTTTCCATGAAATACAGGGAGGAACTTTCCTATGTCATATTTCCAGGAACCTCGGTGGTTTAAAGACACTATGACCCGATTGCTCAATATTATTTTGAAGAAATGTCCCACTTATTTTTTATGAAAACACATAAATCAATCAGAACAATCCAAATGAACACCCGGCTCGCTATCAAAGCCAAAACAACTGCAAAGTAGGAGGGAAATATTCATAAATACTGTTAATCAGTTCTCAAGTTAGTAAAGTTTGAGAGTTTTCTACATAGTTAAGAAACTATTTGGGGTCTGGCTGGCTGTGTCTTTCTCTGTTTTTCATCCCTTAGTGCACATGCTTTCAGTTTTTTTCTTTTTCTTTGATTATATCATGAGAACTCTTAGCATCTCCTTAAAGCTCAGTGATAACCAGCAGATATCAGAACATGGAGTAGCTGCAGAGGCACACAGCAGAGTTGTTTGCACTGCTGCTGTGGTTTGGAGTCACAGGTGCTGCTGACGTTTTATTGTTGAAGGAAAGAAAATGAACCTGATTACCTAACAAGAGAACTGAGCTTTGCTGCCTCCTTTGGGCAGTGACAGGTGCTGCAACAGTAAGCTTGATGACTTTTCCAAGAATTTATTTTCTCTTTTTTTTTTTTTTTACTATCTCATAATGTCAACTATTATTTCATAATTCTATTTCATGAGTTTTCTTTAAATGTGACTATCTAAATGCTTAAGAAGAGACTTTATTAGGGAATGCTTTCATCAAGTCCTTTTCTTTCTTTTTTTCTTATAATGGGCAAAAAGGTGTGCATCCACACAGTGTTTCATCACTATCCACATGATAACGAGTCAACTTCAGTTCTTTTCTCCAGGTTTTATCTTGACCTCAGATAATGGTGTCCCCAAAATTTCAAGGCACAAACTAGCTCTGCAATTCAGGTCCCTTTATCTTTGCTATACAGGCAAAATTAAAGCAGTCCTGTCAGGTGCAAAACACAGCTATATGAAAAAAACAGTATTAACAAAATAATGGTAAAATGAAAATACTCGCTACAAAATAATACAACTGTACAGTCAGCATGTTACTGCAAGAAAAAATTGAGTTCACATTAGGCTAAATTAGGAGGTGGAATATGTTTTTTTTGGGGAAAAAAATTTCAGATGTAAATGTACATATAAGGTCTAAACATTCACTGAGTTTTATTTATTTTTTAATACTGATTGGATTTCTATCGTGAAACAATGAGAAAATGTACTATTTTTTACTAAGAAAAATATCTTTATCCCAAGGTAATTGTGTCCACATAAGGCTTCTTTTTTTACTTGTTAACTAGTAAGTTGAAACAATATAGCAAGAAGGATCCAGACTGCCCGACAAATGACAAAAGTTACGTCAGTCATGGTGCGTCTTTCTATGGCGTCTTTACAGTTTCGAAATTGTAACGACGCACCTTGGTCAGGACCGGTCAGGACTGATACAACATCTGCATTATCATTACTGTGGTGAAATTAAAATGAGATTTCAGGGTGTTTCCGCTCTGGCATAAATAAAACGACTTCTTCCGTTTTCTCGCAATATTTTAAAAAATTGCAAATATCTTCCAAGTTTGGCTTAAGTCTAAGTAAGTCAAACCGAACAAAATCACGACCTTCAAACCTTCCCAGATTCCGCCCCGCATGTATTGTTTTTAAGAAAACAAAATATGTCGACACATTTCAACAACTGAAGCAAAACCGCTTTAAAATTTTAATTTCATCACATTATGTCATAAAACTGCGAGATTTCACAACTAGTAGGAGTGTGTAAAAACAAGAAGTACGCAAACGGAACCTCATTCTCAGCCAATGGCTGTCGAGGGATTCTTTCTGTAGGCGTAATGTTAAAAAAGCAACCATCCAATAGGAGGGCAGTAACCGTGTGAACTTGCAGAAGTGACAGGCTGCTTAACCAATAGAAAAGCGTTCTAAAGTGCCGTGTTGTTGAGCGTGGAGGGGGCGCGCGCAGAAAGCAGCTCCGCAGCAGAGGAGCCGAATGGTTGTGGAGCTGAAGATGGCGGATGGAGACAGCGGGAGTGAGCGCGGAGGCAGCAGCGGGGGAGGAGGAGGTGGAGGTGGCTTCCAGCACTTCCAGAGGGACCAGGAGACCCAGGAGCTGGCGTCCAAGCGCCTGGACATCCAGAATAAGCGCTTCTACCTGGATGTCAAGCAGAACAGCAAGGGCAGGTTCATCAAAATCGCAGAAGTGGGGGCCGGGGGCTCCAAAAGTCGCTTGACCCTCTCCCTGTCGGTGGCGGCGGAGTTCCGGGACTACCTCGGGGATTTCATCGAGCACTACGCCCAGCTTGGGCCTAGCAGTCCGGAGCAGATCGCACAGGCTTCTGCGGGAGAGGACGGCGGGCCTAGGAGAGCTCTGAAAAGTGAGTTTCTGGTCCGGGACAACCGTAAATACTACCTGGACTTGAAGGAGAACCAGCGGGGGAGGTTCCTGAGGATTCGGCAGACCGTTAACCGTGGACCCGGCTTCGGAGTTGGGGGCCCTGGGGGCGGCATGCTGGCCGGTCAGACCATAGCCCTCCCGGCTCAGGGGCTAATAGAGTTCAGAGACGCCCTCGCCAAGCTCATAGATGATTACGGGGGTGACGACGATGAGCTGGCCGGGGGCACCGCCGCCGCAGGGGGGTACAGCGAGCTCCCCGAGGGCACCTCCATCATGGTGGACTCCAAACGGTTCTTCTTCGACGTTGGGTCCAACAAATACGGAGTGTTCCTGCGTGTGAGCGAGGTAAAGCCCAGCTACAGGAACTCTATCACCATCCCCTTCAAAGCCTGGAGCAAGTTCGGGGGAGCATTCAGCAGATACGCGGAGGAGATGAAGGAGATCCAGGAGAGGCAGAGGGATAAAATGTACGAGAGGAGAGACGAGTCCGAGGGAGAGGACGTGGATGACGACTGAGAGGAAATGAAAAGAAACAGCTGTTAGTCCATGACAGATCTGCAATATAGCCAGGGGTATTTTGCAAAAGATAAAAAAGAGATAAGTGCATGACAAATCGTGCTGTTATAGCCTACTAAAGTATCGTGGAGTAAAAAACAAGTACATGTGCAGGGAATTTTGGTGTATTATCCTAAAAAGTTTGTAGGGTCGAAGGTTGGAGTGGTTGTGTGAATCTTTGCAAGTGGATTAAATGTGCAAATGAGAGTTTTATGTATCTCATCGGCTGAAAAAAGAGAGTGCTTTATTGTAAAAAGAAAAATACAAAAAAAAGGAAAAAGAACAACCAGCAATTTGGCTTTTATAACAGTAGAAAAAGACAGGTTGTCGAATGCTTTCCTATCTGCAACATAGTTAATATTTAAAGAGTGAGGAGTCAACCTGTTTAAGATGTTTTCCTTGCTCAGTTTAAGGAGCATCCATTGTATTCCTGTTCCAGTCCAGGTCTCTCCTTGGTGGGCAGATTGTGGGATTTTTGCAAGTCAGATGAAGCTGAGGGGAATGTTTAGAAAGCTGCTGTGATGTGTTTGTGTTATCAGCTGATGGAGCTGTGCAGCAGCATCAGCAGCAGGCGGCAGTTAATCGAAAAAGATTACCCAAAATGTTAGGGGAAGTTACTGATGAGAGGATTATCTTTAAGCCTGAACAACAAGGGCCTCGCCTCGTGGACTCAAACTAAAGCTTTGACTCCTGCAGTCAGTTACAGTGTGCATCAGCTGGGTTTTATGTTATACATACAATCTTAGCGAGTGTTTTTAAGTCCTATTGTTTCCGGTTTCACTCGATGAGGAGGACAAAGCTGTGTTTTCTCACACCAGAGCATCCCTGGTGTTTGAGAACTGCCGCTTTGAAGATCCAACACGTGGGGAGAGGACTGTAAGGGTGGGCCCCCTCTGCCCCCCTCCAGTCCTACGCCCCAGGGGACAAAACAAAGATATTCTGTATTTAATGATATAGATATACAGCATGTCTATATTTGGGACTTGAAATGATGCTCCTCTGCTCCCTCGTGCCACAACAAGGGTCCAAATATCTGTTCACTGGACGGGAGCACTACGTTTGACCTTCCAGCTCTGCCGGAGATGATTTTTATCCCATCATCCTCTCTGTCATGGTCAGAGCAGGACAGACGGACAAACAGACGGCCATCTTTAACACCAGCCTGAGGCCATTTTTCTGATGTAACATCTTCCAACACTTGAAGACCCTGGACAGAAACACACTGATGATGGATGTTTTTCGTTTCTTCTTCTTTTTTTCTTTTTTTTCAAAAGAGAACTATATTAAAATGAGATTATAGGAAAATATTACTGAACAAAACCAGCAAAAGATATTTTGAAATACTTCTAAAAGAAAAGTGTATTATATAAAGGAACTTCAAGATTTAAAAATAAAAAAGGTTAATTTCTTAAAACAAAGTTGTGACTCAAACCTCCAGATTATTTTTTGTTTTTCATAAAGTGAAAGTATAACTCTTCCTTAATTAAATCAACTTTAAATGCAATAATGTTGTGATTGTATACTTTCAAATGCTGGAGCTTACACTGAAAGAAAGTTACCTGAAATACAAATATTTGTTTTTATTGAATGAATTGGAGGACTATTTTTGTGCACTTGAACTCTTTGCTGTAGTCAACCATTCGATCAGGTTTAAGATATACTTCAGGGTTGCATCTCAAGATTGTTCTGTTTTTTTTTCTTATAAGCTTATTAATTTTATTTATTATACTTATTTGGCTGCAAAATGGTGCATAAACTTACGTTCAACTATTGTTCAAAACCTCAGACTCTTAGCTAACTGCCATTAATGACAAAGACAAATGCATATCCTAATATTTAAGAAGTCCGACTGGGACAATTTTGAAAATTTTGACAAAATGGAAAAAAATTACAGCATTAATCTTTTGATATATAAAATCAAATATGATTGGCACAAGAAATAAACTGAAACCAGAGAAATTCCTTTTTACATTTTCCTTTGTCATTTCGCTCGCTGATATCAGCTTTCAGCACAAAAAAAACAAACTCCTTCCTGAGAAATCCAGCACCATCAAATCCAGACTGGGATTATTATACTGCCACTGAGGGGTCAGAGCGAGGATTTAAAACGATCACACTGAACACAAACGCATACTGTAACTACCAAAGCTCGCAAACAGTGATTGTTATCTGATAGATGAAGTCCTTAAATGTTATAATATACATTAAAATAATGTCATATCTTCAGATGTTGGAAACAACCAAAACCATTCACACATGAATCTTTTTATTTCATTAGATGGAGCTAGAATTTGACAACTCGAATCCTCTCTTGACTGACTGCAGACTTATCTACTTAATTATGTCTTCAAACTCTATCCTTTGTAATGTTTTGATTCAGACAGACTTGATGACAGATAGAGCACACTTTGCTTTTAAGAAAATGAAAAGTTAGATACCTAATCATGTTAAAAGGCTGTTTATTATCATATCTTATTATTCGTTTTATTAAAGATTAGACTTTGAGGTTGAGCTTATAATGCATCATATTTCAAAAACTAATAACATTTTTTTGCAAAAGTTTGAAGCAGCTATCATCAACAGGAAAAGTCAAGATCCATGTATGTCAGCACACAGAGCATTAAAGAAGGGCTATTCTGTTTTCACTTTAAACATATAAGGTAACAATCCTGTATGTTCAGACTAAACTTGTGCTGACTGTCAAAGCTCTACATGTTCACATGTTGTAGAAATCCCTGAATCTGTGTGAACTTATCAAAACACACCATTGTAAAATACCCTGAAATGAGGGTTTTGTAAAACATCAGTAAGAGAAAAATTTGCGTTATTTTGAGCTGTAAATAGTTTAAATGTATGGGGGCCCTGGAGGGACAGAATAAAGACAAAAAAGCACAGTACCCTCTCTTTAAATTAGGGATGTCTCGATACAGATTTTTTGACTCCCGAGCCAATTTTTTCACATGTAATGCCAATACTGATCCGATACCTTTCTCCGATAAATCCCACACTCCATTGGGTGATTCTGTGGTAAATAACGAATCATTTTTGTTGTATAAAAGTGAGTCCTGTTGGCACCTCCTCGAGTAACACTCACTTTACAAATGTTGCAATACGCTGTTGTATCAGATCAGGACATACCTATTTTAAATATCCAAGTAATTTTTAAAAAGTTAGATATGTGTTGTTTCACATGAGTGAAGTCAAGAGCACATGCGTGTGCATTCTACTACCTCATTTTCATTTAGAAAACATTTTGGATTTCTAAAATATTTTCTGTGAAATAAAGCAGCAACCCAGCCACTAGAAGCACAGATAACTTAGTCTAAAGTGTTAATCTGGAATAAAACTCAAGTTTAGCTCTTCACGTCTTCTCTCAGGTTGGAGTGAATACTTGTAGCTTTGATAAAGCTCAGCGATAAACAAAGACAAACAAATCTTACTCTTGCTCTGAGTTTGTGGTGTGTTCAAATGAGGAGATGCACAATACTCAGATACGGCTACACCACTTAGACAAACCACACAAATAACTACCCAAGCACACTCCACTGTCTTTTGACTTTGAGTGACGTCTCTGTCTCTCAATTTGTGTCTTTTAGCCCCTCGCTGTGGACGTGCAAGTTTCTGTCTTTTTCTTTTCTCTGCAGGTGACTGGTTGGACATTTACCACGATTGTAAAACGTTTTCTGCTATCCAGGTGACTCAGAACAGTATGACACATATTTTTCATGCTGTTTTTTTATTTTAAAATGCTAAGGTAACATTTTTGCCACAGTGTTAACAGGCAGAGGTCAAATGTGCAGGAAGGAAACAGAGAATGGAGAAAAGTGCTCATATGTTTTGGCTGAAAATATTTCGTTACTAGTTGTTGAAACGTGTTCGTGCACAAAAAAGAATTAGGACACATCCCTCAGTGAAAGAAGACACTGTTCCTGGGACTTAATGCTGGATAAATCCTGAATCAAAGAACATGTTGCCGATGAATCAGTCAAATACTCATTAGCAAACATGTCAAGTATTTCCTGATTGGACTTTTTACTTGTGATTATTCAATCCTTTTTGGCACATGTTGGAGTAAACTGAAGGAAGCCTAGGTAACCTTTTTTTGGCCTCAGGTAAACATTATTACAGAAATCTAGGCTCATAAATCTTGGAAATATTAGTCAGATTATTGGTAATTGCAGTTTAAATGGGATCCATTATGAAATCTTCGAAGTTATGGGGAGCATGCACTACAGTTGCTCACACACACACACACACACACACACACACACACACACACACACACACACACACACACACACACACACACACACACACACACACACACACACAGAGGCAGCAGCTGTCTGTAAAGTTAATGAAAAGTGTCTGCAGGAAACATCTACTCATAACAACAGCTTGTTTATGGATCCACAGCAAATCGAGACGATGTGCCGTTTAGTGGTGGTCATTCTTTATCAGCCCATACATCCCTCAGTGCAGCCGTCACATGAACAGACTGTGAGCTAACATACAGCTCAGCTTGTTTTCTGACTCTGCTGTGAGGAGCAGAAAGGGGGGAGTAATTTGATTCTCCTCCTCCCCTCGTGCTGATCTCTCCTCCTGTTGTTGCTTCTTCCTCCTTTTCTCCTCGGTAGCTCTGTGAATTTGGCAGCTGTTAGACGGCCATGCGTTTGCTGTGAGGGTGTGCTGACAGGGCACGCTGGCTATTTTAATGTGGGAGGCCTCCGCAGACTCGACATTCCTGGTCAAGGAGTCAGCTGTGCTGTTAGGACCTCAGTGCCTGGGGACACGGGGCTACAACAGGCTGATTGTGCTGAGATCTGCTCACATGTGGCACGCACAAGATCCTCCTGCAGAACACACACTCACACACACATGCAGGCAGGTAGTCTGACATCCCCTCTGTGAGGTCACAGGTCAGCCTGTAGCACCTCAGCTGTTTCATTATCTCCCACAAGCAACATGTGAGCACTGTTCACTAAAGTGAAAGTACCAATTCACAATTATTCAAAATCACACTAATAGGTGCTGTCTGTTTTTTAAGAGTTTTTAAAGTTGACTCAACCATAACTGAAAACAGAATTAATTCATGAATGTAGTAAATGTGCTTAAGACAACATATTTTAGGATGTCACCAACCCATATTATGTTTAACCTTGAAACTAAAAAAATTACATTTTGAATATTTAGTTTGACTCCTCTCGGTCCTTTAACTAACTGTATTTTCTATTCTGATTACAAATAGGCTCCTATTTTGAAAGGAACCAATGGTACTCCCTTTGTGTGGCAGATGTACAAGAGTAAGTGGAAAACTTCGCCTTTCGTTTCTACTAAGTTGCCTGTTAGCATGTCTTTTTGTCTTATTGATAACTTAACTTAACATTTTAAGTTCAAATTTGAGATAGATTGAAGATAAATACAAAAAACGTTAAAAAAAAATTAAAGACCACAATCATCACAGAACCAGTAAATAAACCAACAAAGAAAGAGTCATTTTCCACAGGCTGGATCCTTTATGCTTCTGATATGAGGACATACCTGGATTTGAGTTTTCAGTGATGTAGTGTGTGTTACTTGTAATTACAGATTTGCATTAGTGAAACTAAGAAAGAGTAGTTTTATTGTTTTTTTTAATGGGCATGAAAAAAAAAAAAAAAGAAAAAAAAAAAAGAAAATATATATATATATATAATGAAAAAAGATATACATAATAGAGAGTCAATCAGTGAATAAAAGGTTAAAAATGTTTTTCACCATTCGGGAAAACATCTTAAAAATATTTCTAGGACTATTCTGTTGGAGCAAATTAAGAATCCTTTACAGTCCAACTATTTTGGAGAAAACATGGCAAGGGTACCAAACTAGGGATGGGTACTTTTCACATCAAAACGATACGGTACCTGGCAATCGGTATTTGTGCTCAACACTACCATTTTTGGTACTTTTTTGTGTTTATGTGGTAGAAAATAACTTGTTTAACAATAAAAACCATCATTTTTTAATTTAACCTATGTATTCTTTGATATATAACCTTGCAATGCTGTGTTCAAGTCCATTATGGAAAATCGCCTACACTTCAACTCACTCACAGTCACAAGGATGCATTTAGGTACCTAAACATGGTACTATTTGATTTTACGTGATTTGGTACCAGTACTTTTGACAGAATTTGGTCGGTACCAATAAAAGTACCTAATTCGGTACCCATCCCTATACCTAACACTTGTTTTAAATCCCTACCAAAAGAAGTAGAGATGCATCTAAAATCATTTGGTGGGAAGAAATGTGTACCCAAACAATGCCTGTCTCCAGTGGAAACTAAAAGTATACGGACTTTACAAAAGCAGTCAGGAGAATCCTCTCACTACCAAAAAGTGCCAGCCTAAAAATGTAATGAAAAGCTTCACGGTGCCTTTCTGTCCATAATCTCTGTTTTTAATAGTTGCAAGGAACTCTGAAACACACAGTTTGTGTTCTATAGGTTCCTGTACAGGCTGTCATTAAACCAAACCTATATATATATCACCAAATACATATTCCCCAGTCACAGAGCAACCCATCCTCTGGTTCAGTCCCTCATAAGAGGTCAGCTCACAGACTGCTGCTAACTGTCTCTGGTAGAACTCACTGGGTTCTTGACCTACATAAAGTATCTGCATACACTTATCTGCAGCCTCCCATTGGCTCCTCGTCCGTGATGTTGTTCTGAATTATTTTCTTTCATGTCATGATGAATTAGGTTATGTTTCTGAACATACGGTCAAAACAGTTTTACTCCTTCTCACTAAGTCTGTGATGTGCTGTGGTGGTGGTAGTGCTTCAGGATGAGCCTTTTTAATGATCAACACTTCTACTCGATCTTCATCAGTTAGTGCAATGCTCAGAAAATATTGGCTCTCATAATGCTGTCTTTCCTTTTCCAACATCAACATTTCTTTTTCAATAATCTGCTTTTGAAATGCTATGTCCACGCTCTATTGATAACTGCGTAGTATCCACAATACACAGTTTAAAGAGAGGGTAGTTTGCTTTTATTTTTTGGTCCTTATTCTGTCCCTTTTGTGCCCCTAGTAGTCGCTTTACATGATTTTCAGCTCATTACAAATCCCCATTTTCCCCCACTGGTGTTTTACGAAACCCTTATTCCAGCATCTGTCAAAAACACTTCATTTAAGCAGCTGTCTCTTTAAGAGCTCCCACTCCACAAACCCCCTTCCCTTTGATTGGCCAGTTCTCTGGAGGCCTGTGAAGGGGCGGAGCTATAGGCAAACCTTGGTGTTTCTGGCCCGTCCCTCCATAGTGTCATGAGATATATTCAGGGATTTCTATGACATCTGAATATGTCATGGTTTGAAAATCTACCAGTGTGAACATACAGCCCAGTGACTATATATCTATGTTTGAAATAAGGGAAAGCAGAATCCCTACGCTTTGAAATATTCTCCACTAGAATTTAGGAGGCACTGAGTCAACACAGTCTGGATCCAAATCTTAGGAAATATCACTAAGGTGTTTTGTGAGTAACATGAAGCCTGAACCACTGAAAGAGTTCCAAAATACCAAAAAAGAAAATATGTTGAGCTTCAAACCAGAGAGTGAACAAACTACTGTTCATCACTTGTTGAGTCCGCTGTGAGTCACTCCACGGTTGCATAGTTGCCCTTGTACTCACACAGACCACATGTCAATACTGAGCCAGTCTTTTTATAACTGATCTCTTTTTGTGTCATTTCAGTATCCCTCCTCTTTCTCTTATAGTCAGTCAGTGTGGAGGATTTGTTGTCTTTAGCTGCTGCAGTGTTCTGTCAGCTCTCATTAAGAACCACAAAGAGCAGGCCTCTCACCTCAGACCCTCAGAGGAATGAAGCTGTCCTGTAATATGGGAGCTGACAAGCATTGCATCTGCTTAAATATGCACACAGGGCCTCATTAATGGAAGTGTGAGCTGAGGGCTTCTGGTAGCACACACTGCAGCCCTGTAACTTCCAAGAGCTTTACATGATCTGTTCTTACTTCAAACTGAAAGTCATTAAACCGTTCTGATCTCATTTCTTTTATGATTTTGTTTAACCTTGACTCAGGAGACTGGTTATCTCAGATTCATAAACTTTGTCGTAGTATTAAAGTATTGGTTCAAACAGGATCGCACTCGCCAAAATACTTCATAAATTCAAATTAAGTAGTGGTGTGACTCTGAACTGTAGATGGACCAGTACTTAGTGCTTTTCTAGTCTCTTGGACTGCTCAGAGCACTTTACACTGCCAGTCCCATTTACCCATCCACACCACATTCACACACTGATGGTAGAGGTTTTTTCTCTGTTACATACATTAGATTTCACTTAACTAACACATTCACATCTATCACACACCACTGACCAACAGTGGGAGCAATTTGGGGTTTAGTGTCTTGCTCAAGGACACTCCAGCATGTGACTGCAGGAGCTGGAATGGAGCCCTCAATAGAAAAGTGATGACTTTACCACTGAGCCCAATGGAGGACTGCCACATGCCAAAGTCTGAGTTGGGGAGAGCACACCCCATGTAAAGCCTAAAGCAGGGAGAGCAGCAGCAAAAAGCTCCAGGGTCCAGAACAGAGTGAGCATCAGTGAGGATCCATATTACCCTTTTTTTGTGGCCAGGCTGAACTAGCACTTTGCTCAATTTGTGTGTCAGTGGACTTAAAGTTTTTCTCACCTGGTTTGAAAAGTGTTGGATTCTGACATCCAAACAGACGCAACCCAAGAACTGTTTCATCCCTGCCGGAAGTCAGAATGTGGAGAGCATTGGTGTCTGTTTGTAGTACGTTTGAAGTCCTCTTAGTATTGACCAATTTGATTTCAGCACACTTTGATGTCTGCAGGAATGACAGTCTGATCTGTACGGAGAGCAAAAGCAGGCAGATTTTTAGTAAAGAGGAATTTGCATGAACATAACACAAACAGTCTGTTCTAGACCAAACATTTACATCTTAACTACAAATTCAGTGAGTTTTAAGATTGTTTGATTTCCAAGATAGCGTCAAACATTAATGATGACTGGTTTTGTGACAATATTAAAGCTCCACAGTGAAAAATATCCACACCCCTTTAGGTACAGAGTAAGATATATGATTCAGTAGTTGAAAGAATATTAAAAAAAATTGAATATCACTCCTTATCATGCTTTGATGTGGCAATATTATTATTTCTTTTGTTATGACCATGAAATTAGTCACATTATTTTTTTTCCGTCTTTCTGGACACTCTTCCAGGAAAAAGCAGATGTCTAGGGTCACGGCTGTGTCAGATTTTTTTTTTTGGAGTACAGTGAAGCTTTTTACTCTTCATGATGAAACTCTTTAAAAACATAATCCTTTAAGAGTGAGATCTGTGTGCTGGGACTGGAGCAGCTGAGTGTCCTGAGCTGAGGTCTCACACACACATGCACTTATTTACATTCACGGCCTGTTCTCACAGATACAGAGACACAAAAAAAACCACCTTTCATCATTTTAAAATGAGGCATCCTTGCTCTAATGAAGGTCATTTGATTATCCTGAGTGGTTAACCATGAAACATGGAGCTTTAAGGTGTCTGAAGATTACAGTCCTGATGGCTGTCCATTGACCAAATATTTCCAAGCTGAAACATCACGATCACTACTGGATTTATCATCGTTTTCTAACATTCATTCGGTTTGAGGGGCAGGCCTCAAACATCAACGTCTGCCCATAGCTGCGCTCCTCCACAGGGCTGGCCAATCAGAGGGATGCAGCTAAAACAAAGCATTTCAGAGAGATACCAAAGTTCTAAAACGCCAGTGGAAAAAAAATGATTTTTTTGAGCTTTAAATCATGCAAAAATATTACAAAATATAAATATTATTACACAATAACCTCTCTTTAATCTTTAAGACATGTACAATACTCTATACCTTTGGACTGAAAAGATGAAAAAATAATCCCATGTCCAAATTATGAGTTCAGAAAAAATGAAAAATACACTTATTCAGTCAGTCTATGTTGAAATGACAACTTTTTACGATCTCTTTAAATATTGTATATTTTACCTCCTGAATAAGATAAAAAAAAAGACATGTCAGATAGATCAGCTTTTCTATTTAGCTGTTCCTCAACCCCCCAATCCTCTATTACTTCACATTATGTCTGTACTATACAATATGAACATTTTAACAAGAAAAAAAAAATAGAAATAATACAAAATATAAAAAAAACTCTTTATCTTAATACTGTCAGGAGCAGGAACCCTCAGATAATAAACTAACACCATCAGATTTCAACAGCCTTTGGGTCGAGCTGCTGCTAACCCACTTCTCGTTTCGGTGTGTTTTCACAGCTACAGTTTTTGTTCACAGTTCCATTCACAAATTATTCAAATCTGTTCTTATACATTCACACATTACCATTTGTTTGTGGATGTGTGAGTGCTGTTTCCCCTTCAGAGAGAAACTGATGTCAGTCTTACATCATCTGCAGCTCTGGTTCTCCAATTAAAACAGACATGGGCTCAGTTTTCACTCGCTCTCATGTACAAATAACCGCCTTTAAAAATGAATTTTGTTTCATGGGTATTTACTGATCCATATGTTTTCTTCTTAACTTATATCACAAAGGAAGAGAGTGTGATTTTTTTACTTTTATTTAGTTGTTTTCACTCACACTTAGAGGTCACATTAAAATGTATAAAGACAAAAATGTTTGATTTTAGTTTGCTCTGAGTAATGGATGAGCCACTCCAATGACCTAAATATTTGTAGAAGCTTGTGACTAACAAAAAGAGCGTTTTCCTAACGATTAAGTGATTATTGTCAAATGAACAGTGAAGAAACTTGTTTTTCTGCTCAATGAAATACTTCCTTTCCCATTCACAATGAACAACATGCAATAAAAGATTAAAATAGAGAAATAAAGGCAGAAAATGCAAAATAAACAAAAAAGGGACAATGATAATTCAATTAAATTAATTATATTCTCTCTGATCCCAGTCTGAACATATTTGACTGGTTGGAGCGGCCACTGTGTTTCTCCCCCTCCGTCCGTCCCACCACTATAAGATGACCCCCAGCTGTGATTGACTTGGTTTAATAACTACTAAACAGTGGTCTTCTTTGAGCTGGATAGTGTAAATGTTTCTCTGTCAGCTCCCCGTGTTACAGTTTAAAGAGTGACCCAGTAAACTGGAGACCTTCAGGTGAATGTGTCAGAAGATATCCAGTTTACAACAAAACACAGAAGAAGTCCTTGGGATGTATTTAAGTTTAGTTTTTGATTCAAATGCCCAAACCTCTTCATCAGATAAGTGTTTAATGTTGATCTAAAGCTGTTTGAAAGGGGTGCATACTGCTAAAAGTTCTGATTTCATGCTTCAGATGGCAGAGGTCAGATGTTGTTTTGCCATTCAAAGACGTTTCAAAAAGTGCTTTGAATCGTCTTTTCAACTTGAGCTTCATCCATCTGCTTCACCAGCCAGGCTGTTATGATCGTCAAAGGACTTCAGGCCATGGGCCACTGGAATCAAATAGTTCCTAGAAGAGGTGTTCCAGGAACTATAAGTTTAGGATCCCACTGTGACAATCAGTGTGACATCTTATGGAGAAAACTACTTTGAGCCAGTCGTGAGGGTTTTTTGTTGTTGTTGTTGTTGTTGTTGTTGTACTCACTCTACTTTAGCTCATTCATTAGCAAACTTGAGTACAGCAACCAGCACGAGTAGAGTTTTAAAGTCTGAAGAAGTTCAGATGTATACTCGAGTGAAGTACCAGAGACATGAGTTGTTACTTTTCACCACTGTGAACATGACAACTCTTTTAATAAAGACTGTGGCGGACTGTAGAAATCTAGAAAACTACATGATCGACCAGTGATGGAGGGCATAATTGCAGCTTCACTTAAACATGATGGGTTCCCATGATCCTTCTGAGAGGCAGCAGAAACCCACATGGATCCATTATCTCCTTGTTGAGTCTGCATTTGTGCTCCTGCACTGTAAATGTGTTCATCTGCGCTCTGAAAGGCTCCATGTCCCCGCTGACCTCCCATCACCACTTGCTCTCGCTCTCACCTCGCGGGCAGCAGCAGCAGCGGCGATGTGTGCACGCATGTGAACAGTGGGACTAATGCAGCCTGTGAGCAATGTAATACCTCAGCAGGCAGCGTGCCAAATCAAGCCGGGATTATACCACATGCTCCCAGCAGTCCATTACTATCCTGCAAGATCAGTCAGAGCCAAACACACACACACACACACACACACACACACACACACACACACACACACACACACACACACACACACACACACACACACACTATAAATATGAGAGCGTCTGCAGGCAAATGGACGACTTCTATTCAGATTATTTCTGAAGTAAAGGAGTAATTTAATTAGGTAGAAAAACACTCTGTTGCACGCACAACTCTTTTAGTTGAGGAAGATGTGCTTTCAACATATTTCAGTGGATTATTCAAGTAAAAGCCCTTTGAGATGTTTCAGAACATATTTTTTTATTGTTTCTTTGACTTTGTGTGTGTGTGTGGGGGAGTTGTTTTGTTTTGTTTTTTTTGATGGCCAAGATTGATCAAATTTGTTGGGAGTATGAAGTATGAGACAAAGATTTGAGTCATGACTGGATCACAGGACACAGGCCTCAACAGATCAACTCTCCACTCTCTGTTTTCAACCGTCCTATAAGAATAAAAATACTTAAAAAAAAATGCTTAAAAAAAAAAAAGAAAAAAGAAAGAAAGAAAAAAATGAATAGCGGTTGATATTGATATTAGCTTTATGAGCTCTGCTGTGATTGCCTGGATTGCAGGACATGATGTTGCATTCTGGACCAGCCTAAGAGTCTTTGAGGGATTACAGTAATGAAAGTATGGACTAACAAGAAAAGCACTAAGAGAGCGCAGACCTCCACCAAGCATATTGTGATTTTCACCAACACTTTAGTCCTACTTTAATGTTATACTCCCTTTCAGCAGACTGTCTGCTACAATTTGGTGTTAGTTGCAGGTTTGTACGATAATTTGTTTCCTGACAGTGTTGAAAATTATGATGACCCAGTACATATTTCATATTCCAGATCTTAGTATCTAGAATATTACCAGGATCTGGATCGTACTTTTACTTCCGTCAGAAATTATGGTGACCTTGTCTTGTATTGTTTTGCAATGCAATCCGACCATTTATGCTGGAGTTATGGTGAAAACAGCCCTATCTCACAATGATAAAGAATCCTCTAAAAAAGTCCTGGATCCAGACAGTGATTAGGATCACCTCCAAAATTTAATCACCTCTTCCTTATCCCATTTTGAACATTTCCTGAAAATTTCATCAAGATCCTTGTCTTACTTTTTGAGTTATGTTGTTCCAAAAAACATAACCTCCTTGGTGGAGGTAAATATCATAAGAGTCTTGTGATATTGACCAATCAGAGTCAAGTATTCAAAACAGCTGGGTATAATGTAAGGAGACCAGGAGAAAATTAGAAGTAAACTTATCAGAAAAAGGAGAAATCATTAGAAAATCAGCATCATAAGAACTATCTAGATGTATAGTTTGACCCATGTCTAAGACCTATCCTGCAGCCAGTCAGTAGGAGGAGCTCCATATGCTTTGGCTTCACCTGGGATTGCTGCTGTTTTTGCCACACCTCAGGTTCTATTGCCTCAGTTTATGCTCCTGCCTACGTCATGCTTTGAAATGTAAATAAATAAACAGGATACACAACAAGAACGAAACAAACTTTCGTTTAAAGATTTGAAAAATGGTAAACCTGGGTTTCAATGTAAGCTCCTGAAAACGAAATGTCACCAAGGAGGAAGGTTTACAGCTGTTCTCTTCACAACATGACGGCATGTTCTGATAGAAAAATGTGTGAAAGCTTCAATAATTTACTCTCAGTGAAGTTCAGTCAAAGCAGCATGAAACAAGAATATCTCAGCATCAATACATGTGAATAAGTACTTATTTTCCACCTCTATCCTCTTGTGTGTGTGTGTGTGTGTGTGTGTGTGTGTGTGTGTGTGTGTGTGTGTGTGTGTGTGTGTGTGTGTGTGTGTGTGTGTGTGTGTGTGTGTGTGTGTGCGCCAGGAGGTTTGAAATCCGGAGAGGGAAAAGGTGCTCTGTGTCAGAGAACCCAGGGAGCAGGAATACGATGGAGAGGAAAAGAAAGGAGTGAAAGAAGGAGGGGAGAGGCGAGCACGAGGGAGAGGAGAGGAGTGTTAGCGGTAAGCAGAGAAACAGGGACAGCAGCAGAGAGAGGAAGCATGATCCTGCTGTGAAGCCGGGCTGCTGGGGCTATATTTAGCTTCTGTTGCCATGTGCCGGGAATGTGCATGGTAGAGGGAGACACACTCACACACACACAGAAACTCACACACTCACACACTGGGCATGCACTCCTGCACATGTGAGTGTGTGTGCAGAGCAGGGAGGCCGTTTTAAACGATGAGATCTAAGTTTTGCTCCTTATTTCTCTCCTGTAAACCTTCACTCTGCTCCTCTTCTTAACCCTTGAGTGAAGCTAACCCTAATCTACCTGAGTTTGATGAAACGTTGATAATATTCATGCATATATGCACCAACGCCTTTACCAACATATATATCCTGCTCTCACTCACACACTTAGTTAAAGGGGTGGAAGAGATTTGGTGCAAACTCTGCAAGCAGAAGCTCCAGTTGAAAAAAAATGGAATTATTTTCCTTTTGACGTGTTTAAAGAGGGGTCACATTTTTATTTGTACACACGTTTCTTTATTGAGACGGCGTTAATGCTCAAGGCATAAGGGAATAACATGAAGCAGCACCGTGTGCATATGTGTGTTTGTGCATCTTTGATATATTTCCTCACCAAGTCATACCGCCTCTATCATTTCCTCCTTTAAATTTAAACACACATCCCTTCGTAATCTGCCCCGCGCTCCCTGGATGTGGCGTGGAGCTGCAGAGCGGAGCTCAGCATCTCTGTTTGGTGAAAGAAACAGCCCAAGGTGTCACCATGCAAACCCTCGCCGGCTGTGCCAATAAGAAGACGTGGACTTCCTTGTCGGCTCCTGATTGGCTGATCCTCTTTTTAAGTCCTTTATTGTGAAGTGTGTTAAGACAGATTGACGTCTGGATTCAGTGTCTGGGAAATTCAGATACAGGCAGACAATAAATAATGCAAAGCTTCAAATATTGATTTGAAAAAGAACCAGTCTGTGTCAGAAAGAGGAAAGATCTGTTTCTTTTATCTGTGTTCATTTAATTTGTAGAATACACATTCACTATCAACAAGGTGCTGAGTTTCCAAACCTCTCATCCTGCAAAGTATTAAGCAGTGCATCAGTAAACTTATCATACAAACTTATACTCCATGAAGAGCTGCAGGTACAATGGTGGACCTAAAGCCTCATCCAGCAAAGGAACTTAATGGTTTGCAATAGCTGGAATGAGGCCTCTGGGGATTGAGGTTATTTCTTTCATTTCATAATTTCTCCAGATTATCTGGCATTAAAGCGTGCAGGTATTCTAAGCTCCTCACCCACTGACCTTTGACATCACTGCGAAATTCATATTCCTGCAACAGTCCAGTTTCCACTGGGCATGCTCAGTTGGGCTTTCAGTGGAGCCTTGCAGTCATGACACAGCGGTGAGTAAATGAGTTAATGAACCTGTGTCATACATGCTGTGCTTCTTCACTTTGAGTTGCGCGTGCGTATGATCAGAACTACGTACTCACTTCAAACTGAGTATAAAATGAAGTAAAAAGAACAACACGAACCGAACGAAGCACACGCGCCTGGATTTTTAGTCGTAAACCGTTCCATCCCAAGTAAAAAGGCTTTTTGGTGGCGTAAAAGTCTTTCTTTTGGCTGGGTGTGTACGTGACTTCCAGTCTTTCTGCAGCCAGCCTCAATGAACCGCAACTTTTGGTTCTGCCACGTAGGCCTCATTTTTCTTAACCGGATGTTGCCCCTTGGTTGTTTCAGGACAGTCTAGGTGGAGAGTGGATATGGCTACCTCAGTTAATCACAGCGGGCCTCATGCACAAGTGACTTTTCTTTGGTAATAGTGAATGGAAGAAGCTATCCTAACCAGCTAGGATAGTGGACGTAGCATGGAGAAAGAAAAACACAACCAAATTGAAATGAAACGCCACAGATAAAGCTTCTTTCCTAAACGAGGGTAAAGCTTGGCCCGACTTTCACTCACTTTCACGAACTTGGAGAGCAGCTCGGGATGAAGAGCAGCATAAGTTAGCTTTCTGCCAACCAGGTATGTGTCAAATACCTGTGTTAGCTTGTGCTAACATGTCGAGTCAGCTGCACGGCTCTCAAGTCTCTCCCAGGTACAAATGCGATCCTACAGGTGGTTGCTGGGCTAGTGAGTATATTAAAGTAGGGTGACCATATTTTGATTTCCAAAAAAGAGGACAACAGCACTGGCCTCGAGACACAAATTCAGACAGGCTTCTTATATTCTTAATATTTTCACTGCTCCGTGGTTACTCCCGTCCGTGGAAACACCACAGTACTGGATTTTTTTGAGTGCTTCATGAATGACTTCAACAGAATGGGGGGCTATCACACCACAATGGCTTCAGTCTTGGTGCCAGCACTACTAAACTTTTTAGCAAAGTCAGAGTCAGGAAATGTCTTTTTTAGCAAGGCACTGGTGCAATCCATGGACCTAGCTGTTGTGGTGTTTTACAGTATGAAATGCCTTTGCACCTTCCGCTGCATTTACAGCATCCTCTTTTTTTCCCAGGTCTAACAAAGAACTCAGTCAACTTTGCAGAAGAACTCTCACCTCACACAGCTTTTTTAATGTTTTTCGGTGTGAGCTTTGAGATCTCCAGCACCTTTATTGGACACTGAGACATATGTGCCAGCTTTGCACACGGTACACTCCGCCGCCCACTTGTCCCGTGACCGGGACGATATGTCGGAAAAAATTTTTGCTGTTCATCTGTGAAGCTGCACTTATGCTTTGGCATCTTCTGTGCAATACAGCTCCGCTGTCTAAACAGCCCCATGTCTTCTCCGCTCTCGGCCTATGTCTCTCTCTCTCGCCTTCTCTCTGACCCTCTCACTCTCTATGTGTGTGTGTGCACGCGTAGAGCAGACCTGCCCACAAGTCAGCCTCTCGGTAAGTGACGCGCATCATAGTATTGTTTGCAAGCGCTGGTCAATTTACGGGCGCGCGTAATGGTCCTATGAAAATCAGTGAACACCGGACATTTTCGTGAATTTATTAAACCTGCCCGGACACCCCGGACAGGACGTAAAAAGTGGACATGTCCGGGCAAAAGAGGACGCTTGGTCACCCTATATTAAAGTCACTTTGGTCAGAGGCTGTTAGTGTGCGCTGCAGCTGGCACTGATCCAAGGAGGAGGAGCCTAGTTTGAGTGTTATGTTTACCATAAGTAACGGAAATTCCTGCAGACCCTACATTTAAGTTTAATTTTTGTAAAAGTGTCTCCATTACTGTGATGTTATTTCCTCAACTTAACTTGAGAGCTAATTTCAAAGCTTTTTTATTGAAAGTCAAAAGATGAATAAATAAATGAATAATATGAATTTACAAACAAGGTCTGTCAAAGGATTAATTGCCAATATTAATGACTATATAGTGTAAAAGGGATGCTTCTGTTTCATCTGTAAGTTTAGGACTATAGTGTAAACAATACTCCAGAGTAAAATGCAGAGGGGGTATTTTGTTGTGTTACTGTGCTAAATCCAGAAGATGGCGCTTTAGCGTAACCCAAGCTACATGAGCCGTCATTGGAGGTGTACCTGTCACTTCTACTTCTACTACTACAGTTACGGTAAGCTGGCTGGAAATCAATGTTTTTATTTATCTATCATGCAGGTTTTGTGGGGTTTGTTAGACACCTGCAGTCATCCCAACACTTTATAATCATTTAAATAAAAAACTAAATTAAAGCTGCAAGCAGCGTTAGACGGGTCCTCGGGCTCCTGCCGGTTTTCCCTCCAATGTGTCCAACAAAATAAGACGAACATTTCGGCGTTGGTTTCATCTGTCTACGACATTCCTAGCCCCAGTTAGGGCTGTTTTGGTGTGTGTAGGCTGGAAGTGAGCCTTATGGCTCTGAGAGAATATTATGGGATGTCAGGGAGTCAGTTGATACCATGGCAACGTATCCTCTGCTATGCTGAATGATATCACCAGCTGCATGCTTGACATTCTAATTAGCGTGACACCAGTGTGACTAGAAGCTGGAGGGAGTTTTTATCAGGCATCTAATGTAAAGAAATCCTCACAGAGTCCACAATTGTACCCCAATCTGTGTCAAAAATATCATGTTTGATAGGAATTTTTGTCAGGAATCCATTTTTGGCATTTTTAAAGCTGTACGAGTTTTACTTTTTTCTCTAGAAGCACAAATGCGTCACAAAAAAGATGGAAGAGTGCTGAAAATGGATTTTTTTTTTATGAGAAACGTCCGAAGTACTTGTCCTGTAGGTCACAATGTTGGCTTAATCTGTGTAAAAATATCATGTGGTTGTAGGGAATTTTGTCAGGAATCCTACCATGTAATTTTTAAAGCTCTATGACTTTTATTTTTTTGTCTAGAGGCCCAAATGCGGCACTAGTAGAATGTGTGTTTTGACCTGAAATCCGGCCGCCTCATCTGCTAACATGGAGAAGGCCCAAATTCGGCTGAAAGCGGTCGGCGACTTTGAGGGCTCGCCATTCGAAAACCGGGCCCGAAACAACAACTTCCTTCACAACTTTTGTAAAGCAGGGTCTGGTCTGTCATGTGAGCCAATTTTAATGCCGGGACCATTTTTGGTTATTGACAAGTTAATGTTTGTAGAGAGGCTTAAATTTCAGAAAACTCTTATTTTGGCGGGCAAATTGCCGGCTTCCTGTTGGAGCTACGCAAAAATACCTCCTATATTTTTTGTGCGTCTCAATGAGACGAACATGTTGATGTTGGTTTCATGTGTCTACGACATTCCTGGCCCGAGCTAGAGGCATTTTTGTGTGTTTTAAAGGTTTTTTGGCTGTAGAGAGATTATTATGGGATGGCGGGAGTCATGTTTGGTATTAAACGAAAATTTTCGGCACCCATAATGTGTGTGCCAATTTTGGTGAGTTTTTGAGCATGTTTAGGGGGTCTAATTAGCGTTCAAAGCGCGTGTGGAATAATAATAATAATAATAATAAGAAAGAAACGAACGAAATACAATAGTGCCCTCGGCCTTCGGCCGAGGGCACCTTCTAGCTTGCTAGAAGGTGCCCTCTTCCGTTGGCCGAGGACCCTAATAAAACAAAGCTCAGTCCGAATCAACTGTTTCAGAAGGGGAAATGTGTTTTCTCCCTGTCCAGGTTTCATATGACGCAAGGTTCGTAGTTATGAAGGTAACTTTGGGGTAAACTTCACAGGCGCTTCACATTGTTCTCACCTGGGCAGATTGAAAGTTGTTCTTGACACTTCAACAGAAATTAAATGTTCAGTATTCTTCCTCATTCAACTAGCTACATTACAGGTAAAAGGTGGTGTGGGTGCCAAGTGTTTTAAAGATTGTTGTGATCATGTGAAACATTTTCTTTATCATTATCTAAAGAGTTAATGTCTCATTCATAGTGCTGTGTCCATGGCTGATTTGATTTCTGAAGCTTAAAGTTGTGGTGAAAAGCCTTTGAAGAAACAAACAACCTTTAAAAGAAATCCATTTGTTTATAAAGGAAGAACTCCAAAACACGACAACATAGACTATTTTTCATCAGACAATACTTTTTAAGCAGACATTCAACACAAAGATTTTTAAAACAGAGACATGAATATACCACACTTACCAAACAGCAAATTCAAAAAAAAAAAAATTCAAAGATTAGAATTACTTTACAAGGAATATCCTTGTACAACTTTTCTCTGTGAAAGAAATCTATATCAACAATCTGATGCAAACACTCTACAGCTTGAATGGACTACTAAGAGATGATGTAGAACTACAGGCTCAGGACTACAGCGTACATTTAGCTCCATCTGCTGGCGAATGGGGATAAAGTTAAGATGCATAAAGCAGAGCTCTGACAGCTTCTCCTTGTGGCTGCAGCTGTTTCTAAGCTGTCCTGAGGCACATGTAACGCTGATCGTCTGCCCTACACATGTCCACAGGTTTCCCGCACTCTGTCGAGGTGCTGATAAACCAGCCAGGGCAGCTGACAGACTCGAACTTCAGTTCTGTTGCCTCAGTCTTCTTCCAGAACAGGAAACGGTTCATGCTTGCTTCGTTGCCGATCTTTTCCAGGTCCTCCTGAGAACATTTCTGCCAAGACGAAACACAGAGTAAGATGTAAGGGTTCACTCTCAGGTTTGTCTGGGGGAACAGTGTGTGATGTGTGTTTGTGTGATACTCACCTCCAGAATCAGCTCAGCTTTGTCTTCCTTCATGGAGGAGGACAGCTGGTATTTGTTGATTGATAGCACGACAGTCTGACCTCCTTGCGAGGTTGTAGTTTCGTACCTCGAAAGTTTAAAGTTCACTGAAAAAGAGAAGAAGATACTTATATGTAAGTCTAAGAGGAAAATGAAGTTCGCTCTCTTGGAGTTATGCAGTAACTTCTTTCTGTTGTAGTGGAGAGGGTCTAGCGACAGGAAGGGGCACTAAATCTTGATCCTGCCTGTGTCAGACAGCCAACCAATAGTCCTGGTGTGGTTAAGCCATGTGCTTTTGTAATGCTCACAGCTTGTGATCAATTAATCCAGTTCAAACTGAGGGTTGTCCCCTACACAGGATAAAAACCTCAGCTCAGGCTTTGAGCTGTTACTGAAGCTGAACGTATCATGGAAAAAACAAAATAAATCGGTTTTAACTTGACTTTAAACAGAATTGTTGATGCACAGTTATTAAAGCATTTCCAAGTTTCAAGAAGTAGGGTGAGAACTAAGTATCATTTAAAAAATGAGAGAGCTACACAGTACAGGAAAAGTCTGGCGGAGGTAGGCAGCCAAAGATTTCAAACAGGACTCTGGAAAACCAGGGAAAGAGAGATGTGTAGCTCTAAAAAGTCAAGAAAAACAACCAAACAGGAATGAACTGATGTGGAGAAAGCAGGCCAAGAAAACTCTACTTCTTCAGAGGACAGACACCTTCAAGCCAGCAGACTGAACGATGCTAAGGACAATCTGAGGATGTATTCTGCTGACTGGAAGCAGCTCAAGTGTTCTTTGTTTAGATGAGACCAAACTAGAGCTCTTAAGAGAGCCATAGAGACGTTGCCTATGTTTGGACTAAGAAGGGAGAGGCGTCTAACACAAACTGGAACTGGGAAACTCCTCAAGGTTGAAGGTTGAATCCCGAGGAAAGAAGGATATGTGAAGATTTTGAAAGAAAACCCTGAGCAGTCAGCAGAAAAACTGGGTCTGGCTCATTGTCATAACATACATAGCCTCTGGTGAAGACTTAACTCCAGAAAACCAAAGTGAACCTTATTAATTGGCCTGCACAAACCCATGATTTGATTCCCATTGAAAACCTGTAAAGGGGGTTGACCAAAGACCAGAATTTATGCCAGAAGAGCATCAAATCTGGAAGAGCTTGAAAGATTTGCCAAAGAGTGGGCTGGGATTCCTCCAGAGATGTTTTCCAGCATAAAGGACTCACAACTGACTCACAACTGAGAGGGCTGATGATTCTGACCCTGGTAGTTTTGGGTTTTGGTGAAATCATTTTTTCTGTGTGCAAAGTAAAATAATGTCAGCATCCAAAATAAAACAAAGATGTTTGGAAAAGCTGTGGCAAAAAATTCATTGATCTGTTTGACAGCACTTGGGAGCACTGGGTTATGACCGCCCCGCCGGCGCATGGTTGCCAGACTCCACAAATCATGCCACTGACACCGGGGCTTTGTCAGCGAAACGTCTGGTTGAAAGTAGCTGCCAACGCCTTCACAACTTAACCACCATCTCCACTGCGGGTGTCCTTGCATCATAAAAGCTGCCAGTTGTACACTGATTGCATCACAGGGTGTTTTTTTATAGCTCCAGTGTGAAACTGATAACACCATATGACCTTAAAAAAAGCTGCGTAACATGAAGGAAAACTCTCCATGTAGCTGCTGAAGAGGAACTGAAGAAAGTTCAGTGTTTTCTTTTTCTGGGAACTGAAGACGGCTCAACATTTAGTTAACGCTGCTCGAAATGCTCCTACCCTGACTTAATGTTGAACAGTCCATAAACACAGAGTATCTGATCATCTAAAGCTGGATGAGGAAGACGGTCTTACCTTTGTGGTCATCATATCCCCCTTTCAGGCAGATGGCCTGCAGCTTCATCTTCTCTGACTCACTGCCTTGTCCTCCAACGAGCACAAGACTCTTGTCGTCTGGGTCACTCAAAGGGCCCTCAGTCTCACTGTCAGCTCGCCGAAAGGTTTGTCTCTTTGAGTACCAGCTCACAGTGGTCTTAATGATGGTTTCTTTGGAAAAATGGAAGAGGATGTTTGATGTTATTCCAGAAGAGAGGTTGAATCAGACTGTTCTGGTCACTAGGCTCCTCTGCATGCTTCTTGAAGACCAAGCACTTTTAGCTTTAATACAACATTAGCTTCCAGCTAATAGCTCAGATGACTAAGTTTCAAACAGTGCCTTGTTTCCACTTGTTTAAACGAAATGTTTCAAATAGTATAACCCAGACTTTTCATGTTCACATATGAAAGATAGGTGCTCTCCCTACAGACTGTATATTATTGGGACAACGTCTCTGTGACATCACTCGTTTGTTTCTGATGCTGAGTTTTGAAACCTATCTTCGACAGAGGTCACATGCAAAAACTGAATTCTGAACTGAAAGATGCAGCCCTTTAGCCCCCTCACTAACAGCTACAGGGTGCCCACCTGTCAGTCCAGTCAACCATGCCCTTATATGGCCTTATACAGTAGTCATATTAATAAAATATGGACAGAGTAAAATACAAATACATACCCTCCACCAGGTGTTCAAAGATAGCGCAGAAGAGCTCGTTCCCCCTGGGCACCTTGCCTTTGTGATCAAGGAGCTTTTTCATCCTGGTCACCGCCAGCTGCAGGACAGCATTACGCTGAAAGGTCTTGAGGTTTTTGGAAACCACCAGGTCCAGTCCATCCTCAAGTCTGAAGGTGTCCCTCTGAACAACCGGCTGAAAAAAACAAAAGGGAAACCCCGTCACTGTCGTGTTGCACCTTTGTCTCCCCTCCAGATGAAGGGTCTCCCCCCTTTATCTGTCTTCCTGCTTCATCAGGAGGGGGAGCCCCTTCATCTAAGCCACACAAACTCCACAGAGCACAGAGTTTTATTTCCCTAAAGTTATATTCTAGTCTCTTTGCCTGCTCCAGAATGTTGGCTCAACTTTGCTGGAAGTTCAAAAAGCTCAAAAGTTCAAAAAACAATATAAAGTTGAAGAACTAATGTGACAAATAAGAGTTTAGGGAGATGAAAAAAAAACCAGAGATAAGAGACCACAGACCAAGATGTGTGATAAAAACAATGAAGAATAGAGATTAAAAAAAGATATAAACAATAAAAAAAGATTAACAAAAAGGTTAAAATAAAGAATAAATGGCAACACGGAAATAATAAAAGACCAAGGTAATAGCCTAAAAAGAAAAACTTGAATTTGATATGAAAGTGAAAAAATGGGATCTGAGTTTATAGATGTGAGATAAAGGAATAAAAATTGTGCAAAATAATATAAAATCTCACGAAGTTAAACCAAAAAAAATAAAAAAAATTTAAGACAAAAAATGAAAATCAAAAATATATAAAGCCAAAGACCTTATATATGAATGACAGATGATAAGTTTTTAATTAAAAGTCAAAGTAATGGTTTTTTCAGATAAGATTTTAAACTGGGAGGAAAAACTCTAGAAAAGTCATTGTTGGGAGATAAATCAAAGTTTCCAGCAATTTTCTATAATTTCTACGCTTTGAAATAAAACATCTTCACTTTAGGATATAAAGTCATAAATCAGAGTGTAAGAAGTAGAATTAAAGACTTAAAGATTTCAGAATGCAGAACAAATCTCACCATTGTTTTACAGCTACTGGTTTTAGGAACCTTCTCTTCAACCACAAGGCTGCTGGAAAACAGAAAAAAAAAACAGTCAAGTTTCTAACCACAGTTTAAAGGCTTTACAAAGAGGAAGACTTTCAATGAGTCAGAATTTTCTAAGTTTGTGAATCCTGACTTGAAGAAGCCTATTGAGTAAAACCTGGAGCCTGTTTTAGAGGTTTTAGATCAACATAAAGGTACAAGCTGTAGAAATGGCTGCCGTGTGCTCTTCTGAATCTTATTTTCAGGGTGCAGAGAAAGATCTCAGTGATTCAAATCAGAAACATGAATCCCTTGCATCAGACAAGGTGTGATGAAGTCTAATCCACGCCACAGTCTTCTTTAACATCAGTCAGACTTGGCATGGGTTTGGGAAACCTGCACACAGATTTAAACCTGTTCAAACCGAGTTCAGACTGGACAGTCTGTTTTTCTGTTTCTGTTGTTAAAGAGTAGAAAAGTTTTGTTTTTCTGGTCAGTCAGCGTTACAGCTCAAAGTACATGTTAATAAAATATTCAAACTAACAAAAACAAGAACAGCAGCTCCTAAGAGCAGGATGTTCCCTCTCTGTGTGGACACTAACACAGATCTCAGTTCCTCTGTGACGATAAAAAGTTTTCCTCTCCTTTCCTGTTTTAAACATTTAAAAGCATTTAAAAGCTCAAAGAACCTTTAAAACTTACACCTCCAAAGCATCTGCCAGGTCAAAGTTGCTCATCCTCCTGATGAAAGTGAGATCTGCCACTACTAACACCACTACTACCACCTTTTATACTGTACTTCTACTTCCTGTCATGCCCACAATGAAATCACACGTCAATTCGCTGGTCTCTGAACTTGACAGGAAGAGATGTGACCCTGTGGTCTTAAACAAACTCGTTTACAATCTATTTCTGTGTAAAACACAGCTATCTTTCAGTCAGGTTAGAACCACCTCCCCTCCTGCTCTTAAACCAAAGCCTTGAAAAGATCAGTCTCCTGAAACACAAATGAAGCTTTTAAGTTCAGTGACAGGTGACCCTCAACCCTGCAACTGTCTGCAAAGAGGAAACTTTCTCCCTGTCTCTTCAAAATGAAGAGAGGGAATACACATGCAGTGATCTTGCAAATTTCAATCTGAGAAGGTTAAACTGGACCTCCAAGTGAAGCTCACCCTGCAGTGTCTGCCTCCATCTTTCTGTGAGACATACAATTTTCAGTATGAGCTCATTTGACCTACTAAAAGAAAAACCACAGGTGCAGGATGCAGGTGGCACGTTTGAACAGTCCTTTTATGACTGATGCCCCTGACAGAAAAATACACTGCAGTAGTTTTGTCAACACACATTAGATGTGAAAATCCCAACCAATCTGGGAAAGTACTGCGTTATGAGTGTGTCCGGGGTGAGTGCAAAGAGGCGTCACAGGCTTTCACCACAGCATCGAAACCTCAACAGGCCTAAGCATGCAAAAACAAGCTAGCTAACAAAGCTGACAGATGGCCAACTGTCTGATCTAGGCAACTGTGCACACGAGGCAGTGCAAGCTTATGACTCATTTCAAGTCCGAAAAAGTCATAACACTGTTAGAGTCACGTGATTCATCGTTAACTAAAACAGTCTCATGAATGTCATATCCCATTTCTACCAGTACGCCTCAAAATGCCTCAGCCTGAGCAGGTGTGGATGTAAGGTTAACCGTCACTCGACTCCTATAAACAGGAAAGAGCCTGCTTGGCTTCTTATAAATATGTATTGTATGCAAATGCTCTGCAGCTTTAATCTGATCCTGGCAATGGTCCTGTAAAGACTGGTATCAGATCCCATCAGTGTCAATATAACCAATGCCAATGCTAAAGTATCAGTGTTGGTATCAATCCATCCATCAGACCTGAGAGTGATACAGCCCGAGTTCAAGACTAAAAGAGCTAAACTGTTTGTGCTAATGTTTATTCCAACCCACAGTCAGCAGTTATTCTGCAGTAGTCTGTACAAACTTCAGAGTCTATCAACAAAATGAAGAGTGAGGTTACGTTAGCTCTGCTTGGTAGATGACTGGCAGGACATGACCAGGATTTACTCACTTTACACATTACCGGCATGTCTCACAGCGCCGGGCTGTCAGTTTGCTTGTTGTGATGTTAGCCTACAGATAAGTCATAGCACTGGGCTGCTAGTAGCACTACATATAGCCAGCTACTGGTACAGTACAAACTTACATTTGCTTGTTGTCATGTTTCAAACAACAGCGCTATGTAACTGTAGTGATAAATACCTTGCTGCGTCGCGTTGTATCCAGTAAAAAGTTGTCTTGAACAAAGGAAATACGCTCCAAAACAAATACACATGTTGTTAAAAGTCACATCTTTATGACAGTGTCTGTGAGACTCTGGGCCAGAAGGTGGGGTGACAGGACAGATTCTCCTCATAGCATCTTTAAGTGTCCTCTTCATTGGTGAAATGTGCCATTTGGGCATGTCTAAAGTGCTCTCCACAAAACCCGGATCCTTGTGCCCTCTTCAGTGGCAAGAATGTGCTGCAAGTGCTCTTTTTTTTTACCCTTGTCCCTAGACGGGTTCATGTAAAGTTAACCAAAAACCCAACATGAGCAGAGAGCTTTGCAGAACCTAGGAAGTTACAATGGGAAAAAAAACTTCCCTTTAATAGACAGAAACCTCAAGCTGTACCAGAGAAAGTTAAAGAAAGAGAGACCAAGGCAGAGACACCGAGGGCTCTAATTTTTTGGGGCAGCGCAGGGGGCGCAAGCCTGGCGCACCCCGTGCAGTGCTAATTTTGTGCGGCGCACCACTGTGAACTGCCGATTTGACAATTTGGTGGACCGTCTGCACAGAGTTGGGTGTGACTGTCTCTGCTACCAGCACTGTTTTCGTTGTGCTGGGGACCATTCAAGCTCATATATATATATATATATATATATATACAGTTTTACAGATTATATAAAAAATCAAGTCCTGGAGGGAACCTCAACTCACATATTATTCTCAAGTACAATATGACTAAATGGAATACTAGAATAAAGGCACTGTTGTACAATAGTGAGCAGGAAAAAGCAGGTAAAATAATCCTGCCAGGCTTTAAGAAATATCTCTTATTTCATGCCTGGCACACTGTAGTGTAGCCTGCACTATGCGTGCTGTGATACTGATGAGCACACTTTTAACATGAATACTTTAAAAAATCTATTCAAGCGCTTTCACTGTATGCAACACTTTGGTGTCTGCGATACATTTCTTTCATTGTTAGCGTCATGAAACTACTTGTCATTTGTCACAGCTCTGTGACTCAAGGCTGTGTGTGCTCTAGGTGTCAGCTCATGTGCTTACAATGATGATTATTTGTTGTATCAACTACAAGCAGTTGTGAGCTAGTTTGCTTGTCACAAAGTAATTGATGCTTGTTTGACTTTTGTATTAGAGCATGACGTCCGAATCTGTCACATTTGCTTTTAAAAGTGGTGTGGATGCTGAACGGTGAGGTGCTTTGTCGTGTTGGTAGTGTTCCCTCCTTTTGTGTGTGTGTGTGTGTGTGCTTTACAGACGGGCTTTGACACTACTGTTAGCCTACCAGACTGTCAGCCTGGTAGGCTGTATAATGGCAAATTACACTCCTTGCACTGACTTTTTCAACAAGCTGGTTCACAGGAGCACTGGAACTTGAAGCCATGTCTGTAACTCAGTCAGTACGTTTACATGCAGCTTATGAAATCAGACTGTGAGCTAGTCAGTACGAGATCAGATCAATGGGATGAATGTTGGACTGAAAACGGGCGAGCATAGCTCATTTGACACATAGATAATACTGGCTCACTGTCTAACTTCACAATAACACGAGGGATGGGTACCTTTCACATTTAAAACGATACAGTACCGATGCCCGGTACCTGGCAATCGGTACTGGTACTCAACAGTACCTATTTTCTATACTTTTTTGTGTTTATGTAGTAAAAAATATCAAATCATATAATAATAGTGTATAATTTTTTTTCAATTTAACATATTTATTCTTCAATGTATAACGTTGCAATGTTGTGTTCATGTCCAGCCTGGAAAATCTCCTACTCTTCCACTCCCTCACAGTCACAAGGATGCATTACCTTTTAATTTGACATGAATTGGTACTCGGTACTTTTGACAGAATTGGATCGGTACCTATAAAAGTACCCAACTAGGTACCCATCCCTAAACAACTCACACACGCACACATGCTTTAAAAGTAGAGAAAGTCTTTGTCTACTTCAGAGAGGAGAGAGGACCCAGCTCGATGGCTGCAGACTCATAAGGTGCCTGACTCAAAATGTCTCTGATTGAAATAAAAAATGCCTCAGAGTATCGATACTTAAAACACATGGTACCGTTTACTTTTTAAAAATGGGGTAAACTGATACTTTCTCAGTATCCGTATACGGTTCAACCCTAACAGTATGTCTAACACATTCACGCCATTTCATACCCAATTACACACCACTGACGCAGCAGTGGGAGCAACTTCGGGTTAAGTGTCTTGCCCAAGGACACATAGCCATGTGTTGCCCAGAGATGGGCTTGAACTACAGACTTTGAACTTTTTTGGACAACAAATAACCTGATCTACAAAGTTTCCTTACAGAACTTTTAAACAAGCTCAGTAAACAGAAAGCCTACAGAAAAAGGAAACAATTACAGTTAATGTTAACATTCATGTAGCATGGCTTGTGCCAACAATTGACTATGTAAAAAAGGAGCTAATGCAAGTTTGGTTTGTGCTGTGTTGGATGGTAAAGGATAGCCTCATACCTGTTGTAGCCTCATCGCTAAAAAGCTACATCATTTCTGTGCCTGGCTGTGGAGGTGCTTCCTTGTGGAGCCCTGTAGTCAGACCTCGTTATCTCCCCATGTGTTAGTCTACATATGGATTAAATAAAGCCTTTATTACAACCTTTTTGTCATTAAATTGCAACTTCTTTGTCTTAAATGACATTTTTTTTTTTATAACAGCAGAAATGATGTAAATATTAATAAAACACTCCTTCAATTTTGTAGGTTTTAATGTAAGATCATTGTAAAACTCATTGCCTGATAAAAAAAACTCTTTTTTAATTACCTTTATATTTTCATTTAACTCCTGAGAAACTTTGAATGTTTCCTGGTCTGAAAGAGTTAAAACCCTTTCAGCTGTACCTAATGTCCCCCTCTGTTTCTAAGACTCATAGCTGGAAATTACGCTTCATTGAGGAAATTCCGTACTTGGCTAAATTTTTCACACCTGTCTAAAACCTTGCACCAAGTCGAGATAATACAGTTTCCTGTGTCAGAGGGCCATCAGACACAGGAAATAATGGAGTACTACAAATAGTTTGTTCGTAAAGTTTCTGCTTTAAAGATTTATATCAGGTAGAAAAAGTTGTAAGTGGTTGTAAAGCCCATACCGTACCACACTTTGGACCATTTCTTGGAACGGAAAATTTAAAAAAAATGAGCTGACACTGCACAGCTGGGGGTTTGGGGGGAGGCTGTAGCAGGAAGCGGTGCTGGTGGTTTACGTCTGTGTGCATGCTCAACATGTTACAGGTGATAGTCTAACCTCCTGTTTCTGAAGTGTGGCAGAATCTGAGTGACACATTCACCACACAGAGAGATTACTGAACAATGTCCTGATAAGTTTTTCTTTAGTCATTTTTTATTTGTACCTGCTCATAACAAAATACTGACAGGTCCAGTCCAGACTGAGCAAACTCTGGGCCAAACACACTCACATAAACTTTATAAAGTGAACAGTAAGTTTACATTACTGCACACATATGGATTTGTACAGAGGAACACGTGCAAGACTTTAATGAGTGAAATGAGGGGTAAATATTTACAGCATAAACAGTGACTTAGAAACAGACTCAGAAGATGTCTCCAGCCATCCATCGACTGTGATAACCTTCCCCATCCTGAGCTGTTTGTTTGCTGCTGGCTAAGCTGAGGGCCTTCTTTGGTGCCACAGACGCTGCAGACGGAGCCACTTTCTCAGGTTTCCCAAAGAGCTCATCTGTCCCATCATGGAGGAACTCAAGGACAGGTGAAATATGCCAGCTCATGACTGGTCTTTGGTTGTAAAGTCCAAATAAGCTGAAGTGAAGACAGCACCATGTTACGAGGGACCCAACACAACCCTCAGCAGGTCATGTCCTTACTTCAGGACTCATGTTCCTCTCAGCCGCAGTCCATTCTTCACAACCAATCAGCAGTAACCTTCTGAGGACGACATGAAGGTGCTCATAGACTCTGTACAGAGGAAACTGAAGGGCTTAAAAGACCAGGAAGACCATGTGTCCATCAGCATTTACAAGACCATCTGCAGAATAAAATCTACCATCACTCAAAGCGGGGGCAGACTTACCAAATTCCCACAGTTCCAAGGGTAAAACGCTGTCTGATGCAGTCATCAACACAGTCTTTGGGGAAGTGGATGTCCCTCAGCCTGCTAGCTCTCTTACACAATAACATGAGACGTAGTCCAGGATGAGAGAGACTGACTCGATTACTGTCGGACAGCTGCAGCTGGTTCAGAACACTGGTGAGCGAGTCTTCACTAAGACCAAGAAAGTGGATCACATCAGTCCAGTTCTGAGGTCTTTACACTGGCTTCCTGTTTGTCAGAGGATAGAGTTTGAAACACTGCTGTTGGCCAAAATACATCAATGATCTTTTGATCCCGTATGAACCATCAAGACCACTTAGGTCATCTGGATCAGGTCTGCTTTTAGTCCCCCAGAGTCAGAACCAAACATGGAGAGGCAGCATTCAGCTTCTATGCTCCAAATATCTGGAACATACTGCCAGAAATGATCAGGTCTCCTGAAACTCTGAGCTCATTTAAATCCTGGTTGAAGACCCAACTTTTTACAGCTGCCTTTTATCAGAGCATTTTAATGATTCATTTTAGTATCTTCTCTTCAACTCTGCACAGCCAATTTTACCTTAAAATCTGTTTTAAAAATCTGTTTTAAAATCTATTTTAACTTTTTTTTTCTTTTAATCTTATTGTTTTATTGTATCTTTTTAATTTTAATCTGCTTTTTAATTGAATTTTAATTATATTCTTTTAATTTTTTCTGTTTGTAAAGCGCCTTAAATGGCCATGCTGAAATGTGCCATATAAATAAACTTGCCTTGCCTAAAGAGATGGACTCTGGAGAAACAGTATTGACTACTTTACCAAACAAGAAGTACCTTAGACATGCCAGAGTTTCTGACAAGGTGGGATGCTGCAACCAAACCAGGTTTTAGTCAAGGTCATGTCAGCTCACTTCTGCAGGGTAAAGACCAGTTTGTTAAAAAAACTACTAAGACTAAACGACAAAAAACAAATAGATTGTGTTTCCCAGCACTTCATGGAGCTGCAGATCAGAAGACATACCGTCATCTTTCACATCCACCCACCTGCTCTAACACCTGAGACCTGTGCAGTCACTCTGAAAATCTCAGAATTAACATCAATGTTTTATTACTGTCATAAAGTTACATTGAAAATGGCACCCATCTTAAGCTTTGCTGTTTTGTACAAACTCTGGCAAGCAAAAATGATACAAGGGTGGTAATAAATGCAGTTCCTGGAGTGTCCACTTGAGGCTATCTGTAGAAACAGCAGAAACCACATACACACTCGTTCAAAAAGCCAATCTTTACAGCAGAATTGAACATTTTACAGCCTGAGTCAAAACTAGGTTAAGTCTGAATAGATCATTTCTCTTGATCAGGGGTTCCCAAACTTTTGAGCCCACTACCCAAAAATATGCCAGAGACCAGGGGGCTCCCGGTCCCCAGCATTTCTAATTTGGCCCCCAATGACAACAGGCATCAAACCTCAGGTCCAGAAAACAGATGAGTGACATCAAAAAGACTTTGTCCATGAATTCTATAGACTGTGATTATAACCCAGCTCTTTTAAGGTAAAAGGTGTAACATGAACCCAGGTGTTTTACTCTTTAAGGAGTAAAAATAGTACATTTATCAAAGTGAGAACCCTGAGAAAGAGCAGCTTAAAAAAACTCAAGGCGTCTAACAGAGGACTCTAAACTTCTAAAAATAAATAAAATTAAATTAAAACCACTCGGCTTCTGAACAGGATGTCTCCTTAAAGTGGTTTGACAGGTTTCACTTGTAAGCAGATCAACTGAAAGGACATGACCCTGAGCCAGCCACCGGTCACACACACACATTTACACACACTCGTTCACAAGAGTGGGTGTAAGGCTGAGGCTAAAACACATTTATTTGGATGAGGTAATGGAAATCATTTTCTCTCTTATTACGCCTTCAGTTTGTCTCACACAACAGCTACGACATGTCCTCCTGGGTCTTTCCACTCCTGCAGATTTACCAAGGTGGTTTTCGTTTTGACGAAGAGATTTTAAAAAACACTATCTGAGTGATGATAATATCAGGTATACAGTCTTCTGGCACAGGCATCCTGCGATACATAAGTTCCATCTTGAGTAGGCTGCACATGGGAAGGAATATGATGTCTAACTTTAACACTCTCGAATATCCACTCTCACCAGTCACACTTGAGGTGTCTGGACTTTCCGAAAACTACCTCCTTCTGATAGTTGGCCAAATCAAATACAGGCAAATATATGATGGCTAGGGGTTTTTAAAACGTCAAATTCAACACAGCCGTCTAACAGGGACTGTATGCACATTCAGTCATATAGCCAATGGGACTTTTCGTCCTAACATACTGTTATGGCCCCTTTGGCTGCAGCCTTAGCCACATGCATGACTCTAAAAAAATCAGCCAGTTTCAGCGACACAGGTGGAGATTACGTCATGATTATGGGGAACCTCTTGAAAAAGCCCCATCCAACAAATTCAAATTGCGCTTGCCTGCCACTCATAAACAGTGATAAACATGGTGAGTGGTAACGGTGTGACTGAGAGAGATTAGGAATAAAAGAAGTCAGCAGAAGAAATTGACATTTTATTACAAGAATACACAAATAGCTGTTATCAGCTAATCAATCAGATAAACAAAGAGAAAGGGAAAGTTTGGCGATCTTGAACAGAGTAATTGCATGTGGGCATAGTAGAAGACCTCAAAAATAAATAAAATAAGCAATATGAAAGCTGCTTTGAGAAACAAACACTACAGCAATGCCCCAGTACCTTGGTGAATAACTTTTAAAGCAGTTTATAAACTCTAACATTTCACCAAACACATCTTGGAAGGACCCAGACGTATGAAAGCAAAGAGCAAATCAACTTGTAAAACTGATGGCAGTGAGCTTTTGAAACCTTGATTGCCTCCATTGTTTCACCTCTTAACTAAAAAATGTTGTGTCTCCTAAATCTAAATTTGCTGGTTGGCTACACATCACCATCTTTCCAAAGGATCCGCTGTCTTTATATATTTTGTCTGAAACAGTAACGGATTGCGTGATGCCTGCCTTTAAAGCAGGGTAGCGCCTTTCGCTAGGCGCTACCCAAGCAGCTGCCTGTTGCAGCAGCTCTCTCTTCTTTGTCCGTTTCATGTAATTTCTTCGTCTCTTTTTCGTAATCTTTGTATCTGGAGTGGATCATCACTTTGTATGGTTCATTGTCGGTCACAGACACCAAACTTTTTGTGGCTTCTGCGATATTTTTTACTATTTTTCTCCTGTGTTTGTTTGGAGATCCTACATGTAACCATGGCTGCAATGTGTACATGCGATATTAGCTGTTAGCAGCCTGTAGCATGTCAATGCTAACTAGTGTAGGGCTTGATGATTTCCCTCGAGCTGAGGAGGAGGAGGTGAGGACGACGTGCTGGTTCTCGGATGTGAGCTGGGAGGTGACGACGTGGACCTGTCCTTCCATCCATCGTTGTTGGGAACGTGGGATCCAGCCCCGGGGGATGGACGAGCTAGCCGTGCTAATCCAGCGGCATCATGCTGTTCACGGACGTGGCTGACGGAGCTGACATCGGACGCCGCTACACATTGGAGGAGCTTCGCCTGCTGTGGGCAGACAGGATCCAGGAGACAGAGACTGAACAGACTGCTGAAGAAGCTCAGTCCTGGACCCTGTGGAGGTGGAGGCTGGCTGGGCTGGAGAGTGGTGGACGAGTGGTGGACGGGATGTCATCATCTAATTTCTTATGGACATTTTTGCACTTTCTATACTCTTCCTTTCTTTTGGTTTCTTAAATGCTGCGGTGACTCCTGAATTTCCCCTCGGGGATAAATAAAGTATTTTCTATTCTATTCTATTCTATTCTATTCTAAACATCCGAACAGGTGCTGCAATCCTGCCGTTAGTGCCAGTAATAGTGGGGTCTACCACCATTAAATTTAATGTTCTTTTGCCTGTTAACCTGGCTCATTCATACCACTAATCTATTTTTTTCTCGCCGTTAGTAAAACGGCCCGTTTTCCTCACTAATGGCTGGATATGCATACGGGCCTTGGACTTAAAGCTAACATCTAGTGACAATCCTTGTTGTTAAAAGGAACATAAGAGACACCCAACCCCAAAATACAGAGGAGTTGGATGCTATCTAAAAAACCTGTGCTTCAGTAAGACCTCAGGCTGAAGGTGCTACCAATACAGTTCTAAAATACATCTACTGATGCACCTGAACACGTCATCAGTAATGATACCTGGGTTCACAGGGTGTTTTGGGTCTTTCAACATTATACACCCTCGCCCAGGCGACCCAGCCGCAGGCGATGAACCCCGCAACTTGTGTTCAGGTGGCATTTGCCTGTCCCCATGGTTCTCCTCTCCGGATCCAGAGCCATCTCGAGGCTTTTTCAGCTGCTTCGGTGGTGTTCTTGATGGCTCTGCTCGTTGCTGTTCCCATAATGCCAAGGGCACTTAAAGCTTTGTGGAGTGAGTGGCCCACAAATCCTCTGCTGCCAACTTCAATGGGCATACATCTTGCCTCCCAGCTCTGCTGCCGACAGTTGATGACCAGCTATTAGTACTTGGTCCTCTTCCTTTCATGGGCTTCCCCCAAACGGTCCTCCCATGGTACCGTCAGCTCCATCAACACAATGTTCTTGGTGCTCTCTGAGACCAGTAGGATGTCCAGCCTCAGGGTGATGCTGACGATGTGCTGGGGGAACCGCAGCTGCTTCTCCAGGTCTACAGAGAGCTGCCAATCCTGGGCCGTTGCCAAGATCCCTGCTGGTGCCTTCTTGCAAATTGCTCTTGGCTGGGCTCCTGCTCTGACAAAAGCGATTGCATGGTTGGTGTTTCATACTCGGCTGGAGCTGCTGATGTGTTTGCTGATGGCTTCTGCAATCGGCTTCAGCACCTGGTTGTGTTGCCAGGTGCATCTGCCCTGGCCGAGTGCTTTTGGGCAGGAGCTCAGAACGTGTTCCAGAGTCCCCCTACGAACACAGTTGGCAACTTGGGGTCTCCGCTTTTCCCCAGGTGAAGAGGTTCGCTAGGCTAGGTATGAAAGTGTATACCACCCGGATGAGGAAGCTGATGCAGTGTGGTTCAGCCTGCCACAGACCCGTCCTGGTGACTTTACGGTCCATGGCATACTCCCATCTGGTCCAGGCCCCCTGGTGTGGGGGCCAGGACCAGATGGCCTACCACCATTAAATTTAATGCTCTTTTGACCTGTTAACCTGGCTCATTCATACCACTAATCTAGTTTTTTCGCCGTAAGTAAAACTGCCCGTTTTCCTCACAAATGGCTGGACATGCATACGGGCCTCGGACTTAAAGCTAACATCTAGTGACAATCCTTGTTGTTAAAAGGAACATAAGAGACACCCAACCCCAAAATACAGAGGAGTTGGATGCTATCTAAAAAACCTGTGCTTCAGTAAGACCTCAGGCTGAAGGTGCTACCGATACAGTTACGTGTGGTAAAATAACCTGAACCATGGATTAAGAGTAAATAAACAGAGGTGGGACATTTCTGTTTTATAAATTCATTTTTGATTGACCCTCTGATATGTTTTAACTGTTTGAGATACTAGATTTCTGATTTTCTCGAGCAGAGCAAGACTTCATATCTATGAATATAAGAGTGTATGTTTAACTTTTTGAATAAAATTATAAAAGAACAAAAAACAAAGTACAGTGGTTTTGATCTGCACTTGACATACTCTCCCTTTCATACAAAGCCATGCAAACACATTTATGCATGCCCTCAAAACGCAAACCGAGAACCACTTTCTTAAATTGTGATCTGAGAGTTAACAGCTGGAGCCACATGTATCTGCTTTCAGTTCGAAACTCAGAGCAGAAGTCCTTCACTCACGTGGCTTGAAAAGTTTTTCTTCCCAGATAGATTTATTTCATAAGAACTGAATTAGCTCCTCAACAGCCATTGCTAGGAGCTACAAATACACCTTTAATGACACTGATTGTTCAACTGAACTTTATAGCAGAGATTTTGTATTTTGCTCAATTTTAATCCAAACAACCGACTGTGTTTAAAAACTCTGCACTTCTCCAAAAGGCTCCAGACTAATCTCATGTGTGAGCTTGTTAAAGGGGAAGGATGTGTTACTTCCTTTTTCCTCAAATTTCATTTGTAGGTTAAGGTTTGATATTCACAGAGGATGTGAAAACAAACCAGTGATTACCAAACCTCTTTGAAAACAATTAATGTGAAACAAGGCCAACAAAGGTCACACCAATGTGTCTTTATAGGATGTGAATTAATGTTTGTACTTTGATTCACACACTGCTGCAACTTTATACATGCTTAGTGCACACTAACGCACAACTGTTCTCAATTTAAACACAATACTCTGATGAGAACTCAGACCAGAGTGAGGTAAAAAAAAAAACAGGCTTTAGAGATGGTGATAAGGATTAAGTGTTAATATCACAAGAATAAAAATGTAAATTAATGAAATCAAGTCCTAACATCAAAAGAACAGAGTCACACTTAAGCTTCAACTCTCTGCAGCTATTACACTGGGGTGACCCATGGAGATCCTTGGTCATGGCAATTAACAATAACAAATCAAACAATAATTTGTTTAAAGTTATCAAATTAATAATCATTAAAGCTGCACTAATAATGGTTTCTGCCTCCTCCCTAGGTAGCCTCTCTATGCAGCCAGTCAGTCAGTACCCATATGTATATATATATGGAGACAAAGTCTTTCTTTTGTCTATAGTGTTTTTGTTTTACTTGTGTTATCTTTATTGGTTGTGAAGTGAAGTGTTATTTTGCTGTTATCTGGAAAATAAAAAAGTGTAAATAATAATAATAAAAATTTAAAAAAGCAAAATAAAACAACAACAAAAAAACATAGTGGGCTTTTTTTTGAAAGTCAATTGGGTATTTGAATGTGGTTTCAGTGCCTGAATTACTGTCTTCTTGATGCTCAGCAAATTTGATCTGGAGGGCTCCCACCTGCCAGAGCTGAGACGCTGTGATATGCACCTCCTCCCAAATGTAACTACACCTCGACACAAAGCACAACGCAAACCCTGCGCTTGGTCATCTGAAGAGGATTGTGTTTCCCTCGTCTTTCATTGTTCAAACATCTCTTTTCTGCATTGCCTAATGTGCATTGGCTAATGGCTGGAGGTGTATTTGTATGGAGTCAGAACACTAACACTTACTTTTTTGTCATTTTGACAAGATTTCATTTTTGATAGAGTAACGTCAAGATTAAAGTTAAAATGACAAGAAAAGAGTCAAAACAACCTGCCCTGATGTTTACCAGTAGTATGCCAGGTACAGTCAGCTCCTCAACAGCCACAGGTGCAACTGACAGGAGCCTAAATGACAATCTTAAGGATTCATGTATGTGTGACAGGGTCAGTCTTTTACTTTTTTACTGCATGCTGTGTTTTTTGAAGTGTGCGTATGTAATGATTTCTCTCCCAGCTCATTGGAGACCTGTGTGCACGACTACAGGACAGACACCGAGCAGCAGAGAAGAACAACAGCAGGACGGCAGCGTAGAAAACAGTGTCCTCGCCTGACCCTAAAAATACCGACCCAGAGAAACAGACTTACAGATGGTTTGGGACCTCGAAGTGAGCTTGCATATTACTGTCCAGTGTACATTCACAGCTGCAGGGGCAACAAGTTGCTGGTAGACAAACCCCAACCTTCCCCTTCATGTCAAAACACTGCCAGTAAGTTGACACTGGAAGACAGAGAATTGAGACTGAAAACCACTGACGCTCAAATAAAAAAAAACAGAGTGTAAAAAATATCTTGATATTTGGCATTGAAAAACACATCATAACACAAAAAACTCAAAAAAATAGTGTCTTTATTTAACGTCTGTATTTTGTTTTTCAGTTCAACATTCTACAACGGAAATCCTTATTTCAGATTCAATTCAGCTTTTTCTACAATGCCTAAAGTTTCTTTTTCAATACCAAATCTAACTGTCAGTGTTTTGACTCCATATATGTGTGGCTTATAGCAACAGATGCTATGGGGCTAATTTGATTCTTAAACTGAAATAAATTTGTGAGGAAGGAAAACTTTTCAAGTCATGTGACTGTGACCAGATGGAAGGCTGTGTATTGGCCGTGTATTCTTCTCCTTGTCTCCTCTCTGTGCAGTCATCTGCATCTTATGGAGCCAAACTCAAATACTTTCAACAGATAATATTGTAAAAAGACAGAAAGAAAGTTTTGAAAATATGAGTGTTAAATGGAAATATCTCTCAATCTTTACTGAGGATTAGAGTAAGCCCACGGACCACAACTCTTCTACATCTTTGAATCAGCTTGCATCATGGGAGTGATTGAAGGGGAATGTTTAGTGCTCTGTGTGGTATCAGATGGAGTTAAGAGATGACTTGCTTACAGAGATTAGCACATCTGACCACAACACACACACACCAAAACACACACTGTGACATGAAGCAGCTGTGGGTGAGAAGAAAGACTGCCCTGAGTTTGACTAGATGATTTGAGACCTCCATCACCTAAAGTAGCTGACACGTCATTCTGTTCATCCCAGGAAGGAGAGTTCATATGGGTTCATATGTTCATTAATATGCCATCGTCATCACCACAGCTTCACTTCTGTTTCTGTAGAAGAGGCATCCTGTTTACCACATGCTCTAAATGTCAAGAGACAACCAACAAAAATGTCTAAAAGAGTCACATCGGTGCCTTACTTTCCCCTCTTCTTTTTTTCATTTCTCTGTGGATTAACCTAAATAAACAACTCACGTTTTCACTCTTACTCACACTCTGTTGTGGTTTTTTTATTGTTTGAAACGTTTCCATCAGTGTGTGTTGAGAGGTGACTGTTTGGAGAAGTATGCTTGGTGGTGATCTAGTTTAAGCTTCGGACGTGAGAAATCAAGTAAGTTCCATGGAGTGCAGTTCTTTGAAATACAATATGAGACTAGCTGCATTAAGACAGGAAACCGCATACATGCCAGGTTTATACAGCAGAATTTACAGCGTTAGTAAACATATTCATAGCCTGGTGCAAAAAATACATCTGAATAGCTCATTCCTGTATCGATACACACTGTACAGGGGGAGGATTATTTTATAACTTTGTGCTTTGGAGGCATTTGAGATCACGAGTTTGCCCAATCAGAGGCACAGCACATACGTGACTTCACGGATACGGCGTCCATAAATCACACAGTCTGTGGTGGTGATGAGTAAAATATAGCACCTGGTGGTCATGGGATTAATCACAAGACCCACTCACCTGAACCTGAGGCTTTAAAATCATTTCAACCAGTGACCACTTCCCGCCCCTCTTTAAAAAGTGAATATTCTGCTTTCCATATTTTAAACATAGATACACTGCCTGGCCAAAAAAAATGTTGCCACCAAAAAAAAAAAAAGGTCACACACTGTTATATTTTCTTGGACTGCCTTCAGCTTTGATTATGGCACACATTTGCTGTGTCGTTGTTTTGATGAGCTTCTGCAATGTCGCAAGATTTTCCATCCAGTGTTGCATCAATTTTTCACCAAGATCTTCATTGATGATGGTTGAGTCTGACCGCTCAGTGAGGCTAACCGGAAAAAAAAGGCTTCAAATGGCTAGGGAGCATAAAGATTGAACTCTGGAGCAATGGAAGAAGGTCATGTGGTCTGATGAGTCCAGATTGACCGTGTTCCAGACATAGACTGTATGTTTCCAGAGTGATGGCCATCAGGCTAAGAAGAGAGGCAGATGAAGTGATCACCCACCATGCTTAGCGCCTACTGTCCAAGCCTGTGGGGCAGTGCTCTGATGTGGGGTTGCTGCAGTTGGTCAGGGGCCTGTACTACGAAGCTAGATTATGTCAATCAGGATAACTCTGCGACAACTCGCTCAACTTCACCGGATCTCCATCATCCAGATCTGCTGTACTACAAAGCTCGTTATCAACTTGATAAGTGAATCCGGCTGGGATCTGTGTGCGCACACGTAAAATGGGCGTGGTTAGCGGCCCCGGAGCATTTTCCACAATGGAGAAGAGAGCAGCCTACTTTACAGCGGAGGAGCAGCAAATAATACTGCAAAAATACAAGTACTGCAGTATTATCCAGGCCAGGAGCAACACGACTGCGGACGCGAGAAGCCGGAGGGATGGCTGGCAAAAAATCGCCGACTCCGTGAATGCATACATTTCCTAAATGCTGATATTAATAGACCTATCTCATCATGTGACGACACAGGTAGTCAGGTCCTTATTCATTCATGTTGTCAGTCAGTGTGTGTGTGATCAGCATCATATCCGACCTCATAATTAGAAAGAGTCCACTTTCCTACAAATCGCAAGGAAAACGCTAATTATAGGCAATTTGTATTGCAGATGCAATAGCAGTGGGAAAAAAGGACATGGGAGCAAATAAAAAATAAATATAAAAACATCCTTCAAAGTGGTCAGTATGAAAGATTCCATTTGCACACATTTCTACTTTTCCCTGACAATGTCTCAGTTATGATGATCAGTAAGATATTGTTTGTTCACAGCCCATATTAAAACATGTTGGGCCAAAAAATTGAGGGGGTGGTCTCACGCCGAAGGACTTCACTCCGGCTAAGCAAATTGGTGACTGAGCGGTCTTTCATGCCCGCCCGAGAGAACCGATTGGTCAGTGGGTGGTCTGTCACACCCCGTGAGCTCTTATCCTGGAACTTAACCTGCTCCGGACCAGGTTTGGCGTTCAGCATCAGTTACCGGGGCAACGTGTCTGGATAAAAAAAGATCCACATTCGTAGTACGGAAAACCCGAAACTTATCCAGGAAGTTATCTCTTTAAGAGCTAATCCAGCTTCGTAGTACAGGCCCCAGGTCTAGGTTCAGCAACAGTCTGTGCTCAAAGAATCAGGTCAGCTGACTACCTGAATATACTGAATGACCAGGTTATTACATCATTGGACTTTTTCTTCCCTGATGGCACGGCCATATGACAATGCCAGGATTCATCATCTTCACACATGGATTGGCCCCCACAGAGTCCAGACCTCAACAGCATTGAGGATCTTTGGGATGTGCTGAAGAAGGCTTTGCACAGCAGACTCTACCATCATCAATGAAGATCTTGGTGAAAAATGAATGCAGCACTGGATGGAAATAAATCTTGTGACATTGCAGAAGCTTATTGAAACAATGTCACAGTGAATGTGTGCCGTAATCAAAGCTAAAGGCGGTTCAATGAAAGATTAGAGTGGGTGAACTTTTTTGGTGGCAACTTTTCTATGTTTAAAATATGGAAAGCAGAATCATTGTTATTGTTCCTTTTTTAAAATAATGTCAAGATACTAAAGGGATGCCTGGGGGACAAAGTAAAAACTAAAAAAAATGAATAAATAAATCCAATACCCTCTCTTTGAGGTTAAAATATTTTAGGGACCAGCTGTAAATTTTTGTGTGCACTATATATGTATATATCATGTTTTTTTTTTGTTTTTTTTCGTGTGTCCAGATCAAGGTAATTAGTTTTGCATGTTTTGTAGTTTATATTTTTACTTTGATTTGACTTTTTGCTCTGAGTTAGTTTTAAAAGTGGGTTTTCTGGTTTGTTTAATTTTTTTTTTTATTTTTTTAAGTTAGAAAAAGCTTGGTTTTAGTTTAGTTATCAGTCTTTTTGTTATAGGATAGTTTTCAGGGGTAAGATTAAAAAATGTCAGAATAAAGCATTGTTTTTTAAAAGCTCTAAACATTATAACATTTAAAAAATGTATTCACAGAGGAAAGATGAAAACCGTCCTCATTAAAGCTCACCATCAGTGTTGACTTTTCCACAGCTGTCTCATGCTCCTTTATTGATGCCTGACCGGGGTTTGGCTTCTGTTTCAGGGAAAGGGGACTGAACCAGTGGGGAACCTTCAGGGACTTCTAGGCCTTCAGAGAAGGCCTTAAAAAATCTGGACCAAAAAATATTCGTATCATATATCTCTCTATATATAATTTCTCATTTAGTTGAATAAAATACATTTAATACATCATCTAAGTTTTAAAATTAAGTGTACTGCAAAGTTCACTTCAGCAATGAAAGGGTTACTATCTTGAAACATGTTATCTCTGTCGGTAGCCCAGTTTGCTGGCTCGTTTAGTGGGTAGGACTTCACGAAGGCCAGGCTGTGTTTTGGTTTGGAGAGAGACAGAAAAATTGACCAATCACGATTTGATTTTTGGGGGGCGGGACAAAAACTGAAGAGCACAGGCCTTCGTGAAGTCCGAACAGTGGGCAGGGTGATGAGAGCGGTGAAAGGAATGGCAGAAGACGAGAGCGAAGTTGTGGCTAGCTTGTTAGCATTTATTCAGCGTGTGCGAGTAAAAATTTCATCTGGTCGTGCCCGTTCGAGTGGATATGTCTTAATACTTTATCTTTCACGGGCACTGTGTAAGACATTGTGGTTTGAATTCTTCCTCTCTTCCACTGGCTCAGTCAGTCTCCTCCACCTGAACTCTCCCCTGTTTTAAAGAGAGAGCACTGTCGCGTACACACGCAGCGCGTATGTGCATCACACACCAGAGACAGACAGAACTTCACAACGACACACGTTTCACTATTTTAGAGTCAGCCTTCTCACTATATGATTGACGCTGCTCTAAACTCTCCTAATTGAAGAGGATGCTGCGTAAGAGCAGAGCTACGTTAGTTTAACTCACGACATGTCAACACCAAAAAAGAAAGATAGAAAACAGCTAAGCTCTGACAAACTCTTCATCAACAAGTGCAGTAAAGTGATCTGTTTCCGTCTCTGAGGTCTCCTGCAGCGTCTTTGGATCAAACCAACTAAGAGAGAGGGGGTGGATGGTTTTTGAGTTTTCGATATAACGCCCAAGTACGGGACTTGATTAACTTACAAAAAAATATTAGCGATCACAGGAGCATGCTTTAAGTGGAGGGACAATCAGGAGAAATCACAAGCCAGGAGAACAGCCAGAGAAGGGGTTTAAAAAATGGGAGACTCCCTCCATATTCAGGAGTGTTGGCAGCCTGCCAGTACTCTCGATGGGTAAAAGTAACGAGTTTATGTATGACAGATTGACAAAGATAAAAACTAAAGACATTTTCTTCATCATTTTAGGTTATTTAAGTAAGTTTTGTAAACTCACTTAATAATGTTAGTCATTGTTTTATGTAAAGCCTCTTTTTTATTTTCATTTTTATTTTATTTATTCAATGAAAATGTTTTTGTTAACTACTTTTTACCGCGACGATTTCTTTTCTGGGCTGTGAGGGCTGAGGTGAAGGCCCAGCTGTAGTACTCACGGTTCGCCACTGATATATATATATATATATATATATATATATATATATATATATATATATATATATATATATATATATATATATATATTTGTTTTATTATTTATTATTTATTTTATATTATATATATATATATATGTATATATATATATATATATATATATATATATATATATATATATATATATATATATATATATATATATATATATATATATATATAAAGATAAAAAATAATTTATTAATCCCAGAAGGGAAATTCATTTGGTTTGTAGCTCATCTTCCAAATATTAAAGAGTTGAAGACTCTGGTGGCTGCAGGGAGGAATGATCTTCTATATCTCTCCGTCCTACAGCGCACAGACGTGAGTCGTCCACTGCTGCTTTTTCTCTGGTCCAGGATGGTGTGGAGTGGGTGATTAGTGTGACGAATGATGGCCTTCACTCTCTTCTGCGTATACCTTTCCACCACAGCCTCCAGAGAGTCCAAACTGGATCCAACCACAGAACTAGCTCTCTTCACCAGTTTTTCCAGTCCCCTCTTGTCCTTCTGCTTTAAACTATTTCCCCAGCAGACTGCACCATAAAACAAAGCACTGGCTACCACGGACTGATAAAACATCTGCAGCAGCTTTCCTTAAGAAAAAGAGATGGCTTTGCCCCTTCTTAAAGAGTGCATCTGTATTAAGGGACCAGTCCAACTTGTTGTCTAGATGAACACCAAGATATTTGTAGGATGGCACCACCTCCACGTCCACCCCATGGATGTTAACTGGCTGATGGCAGAGCCCAGACCTTCGGAAATCCACAATCATTTCCTTTGTTTTTGAGGTGTTCAGTAGGAGACAATTTCTATGACTCCAGTCACAGAAAGCCTTTATCAGATCCCTGTGTATATATATATATATATATATATATATATATATATATATATATATATATATATATATATATATATATATATATATATATATATATATATATATATATATATATATATATATATAGTTTGCTGATAACAATTTCTTGTTTTGTTTAAGGAGATTTTTTTAGTTTCTCTGTAGAAATATGATAGGTGCATTTGGGGGATTTTAGCATCTAATTATGAAAAATAATACATAGTGTAAGCAAGTAATGACAGATGGGGCTGTATCTGCATTTAAAGGGCAACTCCGTTTTTTTGACACCTGGACCTTATTTATAGGTGTGTGCATGCTCATATACTCACTCAGACAAACATTGTGCAGCTCGGAGTCCTTCAGAAGTTATTTAGATCCAACTGATTTTAGCTGCACTTAGCTGGGGCCACGGCAAGGGAGCTTCAGGGCGGGACATAATCTCTGCAAAATTGCTCATTTCGGCTATATTTTTTCATCCACCGCCAGTGTTATCATAAAGTCAGCTCGTCTACCGTCGTCAGACTACGACTTCGAGTTTCATGGTTATCCTTACCGGTTTGAGCCTGAGTACACGGACGAGGAGCTCCATGAAAGAAGGATGCACAGGGAGAGAGACGAAGAGCTGGCTCGAGAACAACAAACAGGAGCACGTCCACGACTCAATGCCAACTGGTGGTGCGCTTGTGCACAGTGTTAGCGTATGGCAACAGAAGAGGAGTGTGTTTGTGATAACACTGGTGATGGATGAAAAAATATGGCCAAAATGAGTGATTTTGCAGAGATTATGTCCCGCGCTGAAGCTCCCTTGCCGTGGCCCCCGCTAAGTGTGGCTAAAATCAGTTGGATCTAAATAACTTCTGAAGGACTCCGTGTTTGTCTGAGTGAGTATATGAACATGCACACACCTATAAATAAGGTCCAGGTGTCAAAAAAACGGAGTTGCCCTTTAACATTTAAACTTGAACATTTGAAAATCGTTCCTGGCTACATTGAAATCCATGCCGCTCAGTTTTTAATTTTGGGCTGTCAGCTTTGTCATCTGAATGACTCATCTGATTGGCCTTTACAGAAGCCACTGGTTACTCTATATGGAATGTATATCAGCAATCTATGACCATTCAATTAGAGCATCCTTTGCGGCAACCAGGTGCCAGTTTGTAGGCATCCATTCAAGAGGAGTGAGAGAAAAGACCAACTTTAATTGTTGTTTCTAAAAGTGCAACTGACAAATCCTTCTCATTCTGCCTCAAGCTTTGTTTCAACATTTAGTATTTTAGTACTGTTAGGTTGTAAAAGTTGGATATAGGTGTTGCACAATACACAATTGTTTTTTTTTTCCATAAATTTTTTCAATGGTCTTTATCTGTGTCGTCTGTCACACTACTAACCAGCACATAAGCATTCTTCTTTCTACATTGTGTTTATTTTGTTATACTGTGCTAACCTCTAGCCTGGTGTTTTACCACATGGTATTTCATACATAGGGGTTCACATTGTGCCTTGGCATATCTAAACCCAAAAATGAATTCATCTTAATTCAACTTTGAATTAATTTGGCTGAGTAATTAAAAAATTAGAAACATAACATCTCATAGAATATTTATTTTCCTTTTAAAATAATGAAATGTGTGTCTTAAAATTAAACAATATGCAGTATTCTTTTTTAAAAATGAGTCTTTTTCATCCTTTTCACAGAATAAGACAAAAATATGGATCCCCCTACCATTCTCAAAGTCACCCTGGGGGACAACAGCTGCCAAAGATTCACTTTCAGCAATGGACTTCCTGGATCAGTCAGTGAACTTGTTGGTGAGGTACAAATACAATGTGGCCTTGACTCTAACTTCATACTTCAGTTTATGGATGAACTATTTGGCAATGAATTTATGAACCTGACCTCAATGGATGAAGTACAGAACAGAAGCACCATCAGAGTGATTCACATGACAGAAGCCTCAACTCCCCAGTGTTCCACCTCTGCCGCTGATTTGTGCCCTTATATATCCGAGGAATCTTCATCCCTGTCTAGTGGGTGTGTTGACTCAGATTCATCCAGCTCCAGGTCATTTTGGCCAAGCATCTGCCATGTTCCTAAGTTTAGCTATGATGCTATGATACAATTCTGACCACTTCTGAACCCTCTCTTTGGAAGGAATTGATAAGGTAATTGATTAGCAAAAGGATATTGATTGATTAAGCTGTTAACGATTCCCAACTTGAATTGGTTTTCAATTTTCATCCCTACAGACACACATACTCACTCATACAATTGCAAAACACAAATTTTGTTTTCATAAATAAACGGTCGAAAGAATGTTTACAGATGTTATGGTCAGAAGTGTTAGCCTGGTGAAAGGATATGTTGCCCTAATATGTGAACTGTGTTCCTTTATTGTTTTGTGTATATGGTTTTACATGTGTACTTTCCTACATACTGCTGAAAAGTGGGTTTTGGCTGATTGTATTTTCACAGGAATTTGTACTTCAGTGTTGAAGTTGTTTTATTCTTCAACAAAATACAGTGTTTCATGTTGTGAAAAGAAATGTTTTTCTCCTGGTCTTTTTTTAATTTTATATTAGTAATTTTGGTTGTTGGTTACCCTACATTAATTTGTTTAATTGAATTAATGTACAGAAATAGCGTAATTTTATATAGGATGTATATACAAAGTATGCAGAGAATTTACAACCTAATAGTGTGAGCCCTACTTAAAGTTAAGTTAATATAACAAAAAACTGCAAATGCTGTATATAAATTACTCGCATTGCTGTAACATATAATAATTGAACACACTAAAAATAAAAAAGGCTTGTTAATTTAGATAAGGTAATTTAACATACCATACATAAAAAAGTCATGTTGATTTGAATGAGGTAATTTAACATATCATAGATAAAAAAAGTCATGTTGATTGAACATACGTTAGTTTTGTATACATAACATATAATAAAAACTTAAGATCTACATAAAAAAGCTGTGTTATTTGAACAAATAAGGATTGAGTATACTCAGCATGAATAAATGATTTTTTGTAAACATAACTTTATTATGTGCAACCGATGTACATATTTTTTTCATGTAAATTGAACAGACTTTTTTTTTTCAGTGTGGCTGCTACTTCTTCTTCTGCTGGTTTTCTGTCAGCCTTCCTGCTTTGCAACTCCTGGCTGCCTGTGGTGTAACTACACAACCAGTTGTGTATTTTAAGAGGATGGTGTTTTAGCAGAGAGAGAATAAAAAAGGGAGAACATCAAAAAAGACATAACACAGCAGTTTGTTAGAAGCTTTAAATGTTGGTTTTGATCATTTTTGCATGAATCACCCAACTCCATTCAAAACAACTCACTTTCATTAAGTCCTATAGAGAAAATGTCTATTTGTAAACAGTGACTCAGGAAAATATAAACAGCTGAACCATTTCAGGGTCGCAATATATCTACTCTATTAATCAACAATCACATCTCTAAAACCTTTGTTTGTAATACTGGTTAACAAAAACCTTGTTCTAACTTTCAAGTAGATTTGGTTGTTTTCCCATTTTTTCACTGACCTCAGTGAACTTTCTCAGACAGATTTGACAACAAGTTCTTTTCTATTTAACATTTTTTTTTAACAAGATTTAAAAACCATTGAAATTTTTTTTTCATTTTATTTATTTTTTATTTTTATTTTTTGGTTTGTTTTTTTTTGTTTTTTTTTTTAAGTTTTTTTTTTTTTTTTAAGGTTTTTTTTTTAGGAGGGGGAGGGGGGTGGGGTTGGGGGTTGGGGGTGGGGGTGGGGGATGGCTTCACTTCTTTTTCCATTGCTTAGGTTTCTTTAAGCCCAGAAGGTGCCGAGTTCTTTCCCACACTGATGCCATTGATGTTGGCGTCTCAGGCGGGCCGTCAGCTCCCGCAGCCCCAGCTGGTTCCTCAGGTCCAGAAGTCACCTCAGGTCCCTGGGTCCCAGAAGGTCCTGCAGTCTCCTCCATGTCAGAGGCGTAAACCTCCATGGCCTGCTCCTCTTCGGGCTCCTCCCTCCTCACTTTGTGAAGTTGGTTGGAGAGCTGCGTGTTTTGGGAGTGCAGCAGAGCACACTGCCTCCTCATCTCCTCCAGCTCCCTGCAGTGAGCGCTCTCCCCCTCCTTATAGGTGGTTTTTTGGGCGTTGATGTCTTCTGCCATCTTCTCTTGGACCCTGCTGATTTCAGCTTTCAGGGTGATCATTTTCAGCTGGTCGTCTGCGTTTTCTTTTTTCAGATGCTGGATCTGGCCCTGGAGCTCCTGCTGCTGGCTCTCAGCTTGGTTTATGACTGACTGAAGATCAGCGTTGAACTTCAGTGTGAGCTCCTGGTTCCTCACTCTAAGCTTCTGCAGCTCTTCTTGGAGAAGCCCGTTCTTCGTCTTCTCGCCCTGAAGCTCAGCTGTCAGGTCCTCTTTTGCGCTGTGTGGGTCCACGCCGGCTTCGTGAGCTCTTAGTTTAGTTTTCAGCTCCTCCAGCTCGGCGCAGTAGAGCGTCTCCTTTTCAAAGTTGCTCATGTGTAAGTCAGCGACCTCCTTGTTCATCTTTTCATGTACGAGGTCCAGTTCCTGTCTCAGGGCCAGGATGACCTGCTGGTCCTGAGAGGCTTTCTCAGCGTGAGCATGGTGTTGCTGCTGAAGCTCTTGCTGAAGTGTTTGGACCTGCAGCTTGGCGTTTTGGATGTCGTTGTTGTACTGGAGCTGGAGTCCCTGGTATGACTCCGACATCCTGTGCAGCTCTTCTTGTTGGGTCTTGACTTTGTTGGCCGCCTCTTTGATTTCTGCAGTGAACTTCTCATTGTTGACAATATGAGCCACCTGCAGCTCCTCATAATCGGCGTGAAGATGTCTCTTCTTCTTCTGCCGGGTTGTGTCCCTCACCTTCAGGGCGATTCTGTGCTTGGAGAGCGTCTCCTGAGAGCTGTATTTCTGGAGCGTCTCCAGCTCTCTCTTGGTCTCTTTCCCTCGGTTAATAAACATTTCTTTGAGGCTTTTCTGTCTCATCAGTTCAGCCTTGGTGTCCTCCAGCTCCTGGTTGAGCAGCAGCTCTCGGTCCCTGGTCTGAAGATGGCGAGACCTTTCTAACTCCAACATTTCCGTGAGCTGTCCTACTTCCCTGCGGAGTTTTTCCATTTCTACGCCTTGTCGATAGGCGTTCCTGTTGATTCTTGCTTGGTAAGCTGATCGCTGCATTTTTCTCTGTCTTTGTGAAAGTTGCAGAGTGAAATCTGAATGTGACTGTGTTCGTCGATGAATGTTTGAAAATGATCCGACTGCTTGGACCGAGTCTCATTTATAGAGGCGAAGTCAATGTGATGTCATAGAGATGAAGGCACTGTGATGTCATCAAGGGAAAGGTACTGTGATGTCATAGAGGGAAAGCTCCTTTCATCTCAGGAACTCTCTGCTGATTGTTTACATTCAAACTCAACAGCAGCTGTCTTATTAATTTTCGATCACAGGTTGTGAATTTGATTGTAAACAAAGGACAGATTTGTCTTCTGACTGCTAAGCCACGCCCACCAAGGTGTTGTTACAGGTGTTACAGTGAGAGCACATAAGCAGATAATAATATCTGTATAAACAGAAGAAAATAATGAGGCCAGCAACTGAGCATCTTTACAGTTCAGCTTCATTCAGCAGAAAATTTATTCAAAACTGAATTTCTGGCTACGTCCCTGATTTAAACATGTTCAGTGATTTTTGCCTCTGTTTATGAGAGAGGACAGAGAATCGTTTGGTGAGGAAAGTGGGCAGAAAGAAGGTCCCATGTGAGCTCGGTGTTATGTCATCCCATAGCTCCAGATTTGATGTATTGATGATGTACTGAAGGTGAAAGGAGCTGCGTCATTGTGAACGAACATTGTGAATGTGAACGCTTGCACTCAGAGCTCAACCCTACGGACCAGATAACCCAGGCAGTGTTTTAACACCCCCTTGATTTACACATACACCCTGTGATTGGTCTGCTCGGCAGCGTCGTATTTCCTGCTGCTGTCGTCCTTCCTCCTCTGCCTGCACTGATTCAGGGGCCATAATTTCCATCTCCTCTGCACTTTTCTTCCTTGATGCAGTAATTGCAATATGATCAACTGCTGCTCAGAATTCGTCCGATCTGTTAGCCTGTTAGCATGGAGGATATTCAGCTTTGCTGGTTTTGATTGTGATTTATTGCACTGTACTGTAGGTGGACTTGTTGAACCAACACTTGAGAGGAAACAAACACTTATGGCAGAGCCGTTTTGAAAAGCCTGTTTTTGCATTTTTGAAACAGCTTTCACTAATTAATCTCTGCCTCTTGTTAAAGGATGAAGACGGTAGAGATCAACCCGTATTTTGGCTGTCATAAACTCAGCTGTTGTAATCTGGACATCCACTGACAAGTCCAGCTGAAGGTCTCCAGTTTACAGGGTCACTTTAAACTGGAACACCAGGAGCTGACAGAGACACATTCACACCATCAGACTCAAAGACGACCATTGTTTAGTACTAGAGATTATTACCCCAGACCTCAAAAATTCTGCATTGGGTGAAGTTCAGGCTGTCAAAAAGCTACTTAAAGTTAGAGTCTGCAGGATTTTCCTAAAAAAAGAAAGAAGTCAACTTTTACAGGCATAATCCTGCTCAACCGTCTCCTACAGACCTCTACACATACACTATATTACCAATCAGAGGGGAACCCTCTGGGCCTTCAAGATATTCAGTAAAGGCCTAATAAAAAATATTCAAAGAATTTTTGTACTGCTAAATTATTAGTTTATTTCTTTATTTTATTTTATTTTGTTTTTGTTTATTTATTTTACTCAATGAAATCATAGCAATGACTTTTATATTATTTTTATAAACTTGTCCTGGGGTTAATATAACTAAATGAAAAAAAGGACCAATCACAATTTTCCTTTTGATGGTATCTGGGTAAATCAGCAACACATTCTGGCTGGCAGGGCCTTCAGTCACTTCAACTGATGCCTGTGTAACTCAAGCGAATGTGGACACAATTTGACAATGACAGCTGTCTTAGCCAATCATATTTTGTTAAGTTGTGGGCGGGATCATTTCCTGTCATCAGGGGATTCGCAAATACTTACCAAACACCCCCTCCCTGCTCCTCTGCACTCAGACGGGGCCATATTTTAATTGACCAAAAACACAAATAAACGGACTCCCACCGAAAAAAATCTGATATCTGTCTGCATTCACGCTTTATTTAGAAAATTTTCAGCGCGTTACTTTCACACAAAAACACCACTAAATAAGGCTCTAGTTCTCATCGTGTCGTAAAACGGCGCTACCTCCGCTGTAGAACTACAGCTGGCTACGAGGCACTCGCCGCTTAGTGTATCAGTCCACGTGCACGGCGTGCCAGATATTAACAAACGCAGGTAGTCTGCCAGGACGAAGAGACACGATGAGAACTAGAGCCTTATTTAGAGGTGTTTTGTGTGAAAGTAACGCGCTGAAAATTTTCTAAATAAAGCGTGAATGCAGGCCGATATCAGATTTTTTCAGTGGGAGTCTGTTTATTTGTGTTTTTGGTCAAGTAAAATATGGCCCCGTCTGAGTGCAGAGGAAACCGGCAGAGGAGCAGGGAGGGGGTGTTTGGTGCGAGTGTAACATAGTTAAACAGGCTCATAGTTAGATCCATGCTAAATAGTTCAGTAGTGACACCTGCTGTTCTAAAAATGCAAGCACAGCTCAGCCTCAGGGTAAATATGGTGATGCATCCTGGGTAATTCCTCACTGCTATGAAGGAATTGCCGCAGGTAACGTGTCTATATCTTTCTGTGAGAATGATCAATTAACATCACGTTAAAATAGACACACAGCTGAAAGTAATGAGATCTGAGTTATTTTTGAGTGTCAGTATCTGTTATGTTTATTTAGATTTATTCATATTTTTTGTTTTTGCATGTTGCTAATCCTTGTTTCTCATCTTTTTCAGTTCCTGTCTACCTGCTTTTCCTCACCGGTGATCACCTGGCCTCCCCTTTCCTTCTTTAGCTCTGGGGTTCCCTCACTTCTCTGCCAGATTATCACTATTCACTAGTCGATACATCCAGCCTGCTTTTGCTATTTGATCTTCGTGTTTTTGACCCTTTGCCCGAACCTGGTTTCCTGATTTTTTGCCTGTCGGATTTTTTGCTTAGCCTTGCTGTTTTTTCTTCATGTGGACTGTCCCTGCGTTGGTTTCCTTCCTCTGCGCCTGACATTGAGTTTCTTAACTTTCCCTTCACAATGTTTATAATGAGTTTACCCTTCCATTTTGTATGTTTAAAGCAATATGAAAGATCGCTAGCTAGCGACTAATGTTAGCAACATCCCTCTTTCAGATTGGAGAGTGTGTGTGAATGCCCTGTGTCACTATTTTATCCTGCATCTGTCTCTGTTCACACAGATATGTAACTGAGCTGAGTCTGTCAAAATGTTGTGGGTTTTAAAAAATTCACAAATGTTAATTTCATGTATTTTGCACTATAACTAATTCATGATGTACTTTCAAGTTAAAAGGTGTTATGAATTCATATTGTTGAAAATGGTTAAAACGAGTTTAAAAATCCACTATACGATCAATATTTTTGTCTTAAATATGTATTTTATTTTTATTTTGTATTGTACACTCACTGCTATGGAGGAATTGCCGCAGATTGGAGAGTGTGTGTGAATGCCCTGTGCCACCATTTTATCCTGCATCTGTCTCTGTTCACACAGACTGACATGCATTAAAAGACATCGTGGCTTCCATAAATAGCTCCGGCGAATGATTTTTAGAGAGGACAGCCTGCAGTATTACACAGGGTCACACGAGCGCTCTGGGCTTCTGCTGCTGTAGGCGTCATTTCTGCCCTAAACCTTGTAATAGGACCCAACTTGTTCCATCCCGGAGTATCACTTTAATGGGTAAGTGCCGAACTATAGCTGTGAGTGAGTGAGTGAGGAGAAAAGAGAAGATCTAGTTGGCAGAACATGAAGAGAAATGGCGGAAAGTAATGGAGAAGACTGTGTGGTGAAACTCCGTTTTTTTTTTTTTTTTCAATTTTATATCTTAATTCTTTTAATTGTTTGAAGTTGTGTTAGGTGTTGCAGTGTTCAGGCACATGATACATTTGTAATCTCGTAAAACTATCAATATACTGAACTTCCATGTCACATGATTCTGGCTATTGTTTTATTTCTTTGTTTGATTGTTTATTGCCACGTGTGGTCCCATGGTCCTACTGAAGGCCCAGTGGCTGGGGCCACGGTTTGCCACTGGACTGAACGCTCTCCCTTACCTTGACCAGGTGAGTTAGGTTCCCTCCCTGTGGTTTATTTCAGTGGACTTGGAAGATAAGTAGGATTTTTCCCCTTGAGAAATGTTTCTCATACTTTATCACCTTCCACAGTGACGCAGTCATATCCAAAGTAATCCCAAACAGGGATGCGCTGCTTTTTTTTTTCTTTTTTCTTTTTTTTCTCCGTTGCTAGGCGCTACCCAAGTAGCTGCCTGTTGCAGCAGCTCTCTCGTCTTTGTCCGTTTCTTGTAATTTTTTTTGTCTCTTTTTCGTAATCTTTGTATTTGGAGTGGATCATCACTTTGTATGGTTCTTTGTCGGTCACGGACACCAAACTTTTTGTGGCTTCAGCAATATTTTTTACTACTTTTCTCCTGTGTTTCTCTGGAGATCCTACATGTAACCATGGCTGCATTGTTTACATGCAAAATTAGCTGTTAGCAGCCTGTAGCAGGTCAATGCTAACTAGTGTAGGGCTTGATGATTTCCCTCGAGCTGAGGAGGAGGAGGTGAGGACGACGTGCTGGTTCTCGGATGTGAGCTGGGAGGTGACGACGTGGACCTGTCCTTCCATTCATCATTGTTGGGAACGTGGGATCTAGCCCCGGGGGATGGACGAGCTAGCTGTGCTAACCCAGTGGCATCGTGCTGTTCACGGACTTGGCTGACGGAGCTGACATCGGACGCCGGCGCCACATTGGAGGAGCTTCGCCTGCTGTGAGCAGACAGGATCCAGGAGACAAAGACTGAACAGACTTCTGGGTGGAGACTGGCTGGGCTGGAGAGTGGTGGACGAGTGGTGGACGGGATGTCGTCATCTAATTTCTTATGGACTTTTTTTGCACTTTCTACACTCTTTCTTACTTTTGTTTTCTTAAATGCTGCGGTGACTCCTGAATTTCCCCTCGGGGATAAATGAAGTATTTTCTATTCTATTCTATTCTATTCTATTCTTCCGACTTTTGCTGCTAATGCTCCGCACGCGGAAAAACGTCGACACGTGCTTGCTTGAGCGCATGCGCAAACTAGTGTGGCATAAATAAACATTTTGTATTCACCCAAAATACTGAGTTAAAGATAGATTGGCTAAGGCATAAATCAAAGGCATTTTCTCTATCATTTTAGTATACTTTATTTTTGTAAACTCAAAATAAAGTTGTTGTTTTTTTACTTTTATTTTTAGTTATCTATCTGCAAAGCCTCATTTAAGTGGGCCTCGTTCATCTGAGTAAACGAAAATATTTATTCAGATCTTATTTTTGTAATTTTGTTAGTTTCTGTGAACTATAATAACCTTGGTCCAGACGTGGAGAGAATAGTAAGTTAAAAAATTCAGCCTTCAACAAAAGCTGAGCTAGAGGTGAAGACAGTTTGATGAGTATGTGTGCTAATTTGACCTTCAAATGCCAGTATCCATGTGCTTCAGTGATGCAGTTCACTGACCATGGGGACAAAAGGCCAAGCAGATCCGACGTTTTCAAAAAGGGTGGGATTTATTTCCCATAAACCTTTAATTGAAAGTGTTAAATGCAATGAGTCTCACTCATAGACTGTAAAAAAGAAACTGCACCAGAAACTGGCATGCATTCCTAAAGTTGTTAATAAATGACACACAGACAGAAAGGAGTTGATTCAACTGTTTTTTAATAATCCTTATTTATAGCAACAGTGTTTTTTGTACCTGAAAACTGAGACTGATTACCTTAAAAACTAAAATGATCATATATTAATACACAGATCTCCAAAAGTCTTCTCTCAATCAAAGAGTTCACAAAGTTATGATTACCTTTTTACATTCAGCCTTCAGATACCTTAGAAATGAACTTATAAAACAAAACAAAGCAAACAATAGAAATATTTACTCATTTATGGTCAAAGATGTCTGCAGGAATACGGTGATATGCTTGAGAGTGAAAACACTGAATGATGAGACATGGACTCCAGATTAACCCCAAAGCTTTTGGGATTTTTACATCTTTGTTTAAACACAGGGCTCACATGTCTTGTTATTCTGTTGTTTCAATATGGCCACAAAGAAATCCTTGTAAAAAGCAGCTTCATCTTAGGATATCCGGGACTGTTTCAGCTCTTGTTTTGTGCAGGAAGCTTATTCATGGACTTTGTTAAATTATTTAGAGCTTTTTCAGCCACATCATCAACTTTATAGGAAGGTCTTATTGGTCTAACTTGTTTCCAGGTGTTTGTTTTTCTAAATGTCTTAAAAGTCATTTTGATTTGACGCCAAAAAGAGAAACGCTTCATGGCCATATTGAAACAAGACGACCACAAACTTTCAAATCACACATTTGAGAGTATTGAAAAAGACTTTTAAAAATTTCAATGCACAGCGTCTCTTCTTCCTTATTCTACATGAACGTTTGGTAACAGGGAACAGGGGTGGGTTATTCAGAGGACAGAGTTCACATGTTGACTTACATGCAACGGTATTGACCTACAGATGCTTTATATGCACGGTGAGAAACAGACAGTTGAGTATTGTGGTTCAAGTGGAAGCTGGATGCTGCACACACACTCGTACACACACTTGCTCACACAGACGTACGACGGGAACAGGAATGTTTTCAGAAATCAGAGATGAAACAAATAGAGAGGCTGACAGGGTGCTCTAAAGTCTCTGCCCTGGGCTCTGTGTTAATGAAAATCTGACTCTCAGGGTTTAGTCACACACAGTGAGATCAGCAGAGACACACAGCGCCCTCTGCTGGAAAATAGAGTCAGTAATAAGGTGATTTATTTCAACAAGATTAATTGAAGAGCAACTCAAAAAGTGGTTCATTTTTTTCTCTTTAAGAGAATTTAAGAAAATAAAGAAAACTGGTGCATAGCCACAAGAATTTACTATTTTTGATTTATTAACTGAGGCTGTATGAGTCAGAAATTTTAAAACATGGAGTCACATTTTCCTGAATTAAAGAGAGATGGACTTAGGGTCTCCCAACTTGGAGGTTGGGTCCAGAGGGTTGGCCAATGGGAGGGAAGAGGGTTTGTGGAGCAGGGAGCCTTAAAGAGACAGCAGCTAAAACAAAGTATTTCAGACAGAGGCTAAAATAAAGGTTTTCTAAAACACCAGTGACAGAAAAATTGGGATTTGATGGAGCTGTAAAGCATTTAAAAATACTAGAGGGTTAGACACCAGAAAGAAAAAACAATACATCCTTTTTTGGATTTAGTGGCAACGGTATCAAACTTGAAGTATTTTTTGTTCTCATGAAGTTGCAGTACACTTCCTTCAAATAAAAAATCAGGATCCTAGTGTAACAGTATCATCTACAACTTCATTAATCCTGTTTTTTTTTTTTTTTGTCAAACTTATGGTCCTCAACACAAAGGATTTCAAACAGCATTTTTGCAACAGAATTACAAAAGCTGTTTAATCTATTCTCAAAATGCTTTAACTACTACATTTTACTTCAGTTTTCAGTTTTCTTTTTCAGTTTTCAAAAAACAAAAAACACATTTTTAACACCTTGTTCTGAGAAAACTGCAGCTTGAAACTGATTCTGTCATTCTTTATCACGTCTGTATGAAAAGTTTTTCAAAAAGTTTGAAACTAAAACTTTAAAGTAAGAAATTTTTAAGCATTTAAGCCTAAAAACTTCAATAAATAAAGAGGATAATGAATAAAATATCCGATAAAGCAGCTCCTTAACTTGGCTCTGATTTTTTGGGGATTTCTCTACATATAAGGGAATCATTTATTTTATATGATTTATACAGAATTTTTTTGAGTTTATGTCAAAAGAAAAAGGTTTTCACATCTGCCTCATGTGTATTTAGCTCACATACAGATATGATAATATTTGCTGGCACATTTTTAGGTCAGAGTTTGCTTTTCTTTTGATTTTGAAGTATTTGCTAGTGTTTGGTTTTCAAAGCGTCATAAAGAATCTCTTTTTATCAAAATAGGAGCAGTTTGAGAAATCTATTTCAAGGTGGCTTTAAAACACATTTTTTTGGCTTCTGACAGCTCGACTGTTGGTCAGACAGGAACGACCTCTGAGGGTCTCAGAAAACTTTTACAATCGCTTTCATACTTCTGAGAGAGCACAGGGTGCAGTGCAAACCAGCTTTTGGCCTATTTGTGTGTTTTAGTGTCTCAAATGGATGAATACTGCACTACACACAGAAAAACACACACCCACAAACATACACACACACATAGCTTTGGCACCCAGTGAGGCAAAATGAGGAATGGCAATGCAGAGTTCAATACAAAAGGCGACACCTGGAAGAAAGGGGGCGCCAAATCAAATAAAATGTCTTTTTTTATATATAATATAATATATACACACATAGTCCAAAGTGTATAAAACAATGTACAATAATAATTAGAATGAAAAGCTCGTAAAGGAATGAGGATGGAGATGAGAAGTGTGAGCAGGGATCAAACATCAGACACATCGAATCACTCTCACTCCAGTTCTGTCCAAAAACTACGATCCAGCCATAGAAGGTTCAAGAATAAAAACAAAAACACATTACAGCTCCACTACCCATGAGCCTCTTCTTCTGTGGAGCTCTCCGGGGCTTTACTGCCACCTGTGGGACCCGGCCAATGAGAGGAGAGGTGAGGTGAGTGAGGGATGCTGACATCACATGGAGGTAACAACACACGCTTACCACACACCCTTAAACACACACACGCAGGTGTAACAGACTGCTTACATGACGTCTGGCACATGAGAGAGGAGGAGACAGAGTGAGGGAAGCAGAGGAAGTCTGTTTGTTTACATTTTATGAAATCAGTTTCTTGAAAAGTTTGACGAACTTCTGTTTGTAGTTTACCTATGACTGTACATGACACTATGACAGGATCACTCTGATATTAAAGAAAACCTAAAAACTGTAAAATTCTCAGGCAAGCTGTGCCGTAAAAAAGGTTATTTTCATCCTTTTATCTGTATTTATGAACAATATTTACATCAAGAAGTGTGGATTTAATAAATGTGAGTTTCATGCCTGTGTGTTTAGATTTGACTGAGCTATGAGGGAGAATTGGGAAGACGAAACATTAAGATTAGGGGAATAAAGATTTTATTTTGGGGGGTAAAGTCAGGAAAATGCCCCAGTGCTAACAGGATGACATTAGCATGGTTTAAGGATAAAACTGATATGTTGAGAGAAAAGAGTCACAGTTTAACAAGGTGAAAGATGTTATTAATATTACATGTGAGAAATATTATTAATGAGGCTATGGTGAGTGTGCAGTTTATTTTAAAGGGACTGATCAGAGGAGCAGCCAGTAGCTGAGGAAGGGAAACGTCCTGTGAAGTTTTATATTAACATAAATTTCATAAACACAAACTCTACCACAAAGATCTCCCAACTAATTCCTGACACATTGAAGGAATGGGGTCCCTGCTCATTGCTTCGCCCCAACAAGCCTCCATAGGACTGGCAAATCAGAGGGAAGGGGGTTTGTGAAGCGGGGAGCCTTAAAGAGACAGCAGTTAAAACAAAGTGTTTCAGTTAGAGGCTGAAATGAGGGTTTTCTAAAACACCAGTGAGACAAAAATAGGGATTTTATTGAGCTGTAAATTATTTAATGATACTACGGGGACACCAGAGGGACATAATAAAGACTACAAAAGCACAATACCCCCTCTTTAAAATCGAATCTAAGCATTTTTAGAGAAGAGGGCTTATTTCCTGTTGAGTTGTGTTGTTTTCATTCTTGACATTTATTGATGCTGAATCATTAAAAAATGACTCTTAACCAAACTGAACCAAACCTGATTTTTGTCATTAATGACGTCCCCATGAATTGTAAGCTGCACTAAATGAAAAAAAGTGTCCCCACAACTCCATTGAAGCTGCATAAACAACGCTCTGTAAGCCCCTCCTTTCTTCAGCTTTTCTGATGTCAGCCGACAGTTTTAAAGCCGCTCTAAAGTTTCCTGCAGACAATCAGATGTTACTGTGTTTTATGACACATAATGTTTGGGACGGATCAGATCTGTCAGAGAGATGATTTCAGAGAGGAGCAGGGACGAGGAAGGAGACAGGATGAGGAAGCAGAGGTTTTGAAAGCCTCATAAACACACACACACGTAGACTCACACACACAGAAACATGTCTAAACAGTTGGAATACACCCAGAGGAAGTTTCTGATTGATAACATGGAGGGTAAAAACAGTCCTGTTACAGGCTTAAGAAGAAAGGGAAGTGTGTGTGTGTTCGCCTCTGTCCTTGGTGTGTGTCGGTGTCTTTGTCTGAGTCTGCGCTGCCATGCCACAGACAGACAGACAGACAGACAGACAGACAGACAGGCTGCATCTCATTTACCTCATGCACAAAAAGACTAACAGTAGTTCTCAATGGTATCAAAGAATGAAAAGTTTACAGGAAACTCTGGGCGGGCCAGAGAAGACGAGGAGGCACGCGAGGAAGGAAAAGAAAGAGAGAGAAAGAGTTATTTTAGATGAGCTGAAGGCAAACAGGAAAGTACATTCAGAAAAAAACACCACAAGAGTTTTTAGTTCTCAGAGAAATCATCAGATATTAAAGTTAGTTTCACATCCGTCAGGAAGACGACCCCAGAGGTCAGACGGCGTTCTGAGTGAAGCTACCTTGTGTAGTGTTTCTGTCGTTGAGCAGCTTAGTCTGACTGTTGGGCAGGATCTTAATCTCAGGAGGATCTGGACTCTGACCGACCCGGGACGCCATCAGAGCGTTCAAATACTGGAGACGAGTCACCTGAGGAACACAGGAGAGGAAGTCAGGTGAAGACAGGGAAAGGCCCATGAAGGGTTTTATGTGTTTTAGCTGTTTTCACATCAACTCCTGAGGAACAGCAGGCGCGATGTAAACAGACCAGTCCGTCACCCAAAGTTTACCCAAACAGTTCGTATTCAAAGAGGGATGAAATGAAGGAAGTGTTCACCAAAACAACCGAACTAGTAGTGATGCTCAAATCATGCGACCAGTCTGTCACTGTTTACGTACAGACTGTGTACTGTGAGTGTGGCAGCATCAAACAGGTCTGTGTTTATCTGGTTAGTCTTTAATCTTTACATTAAAAGGACTACAATACCCACTCTCTGAGGATTAAAGTAGCAGAACATATTCTCAGTCACATTTCAGACTGCTGTCCTTTGACTTTCATTTAGCTCTGATGAGACCTTCTCATGAGCAGACTCTATCGTCTCTTCTCAGTCCAGCACAGCCTCTTCTTTTTTGATGTAGCTTAAAAAATGTTCAGGGGGTTGTACAATAAATTCTGTGTAACTTAGTATCAGGAGATACTCCATCACACTCACTCTTAAACACTCATAAACACAAACACACACCCGTATGAGCTGCAGGTCGGTGAGCGCTCGGACGGTGTAGTCAGGACAATAGCTGGACGGGCTCGTAGCTTCTGCCGACTCAAAGGGATCCCTGGGAGAGTGACGCTGGGTCGACACTGGAGACTGATGCACTGGAAACACACACACACACAAGGTCAGGGCAGTGTATGCACAACTGCAGACTCAGTCGTGTTTCCTCTGGTCTAATCAGCGATGTGCCGACTCGTATCAGTGTTAACATCAGACACTTTCAGAAGACCTTTGCTAAACCCTTTTTTTAATAGCACAATAAAAACTAAAACCCCAAAGAAAGAGAGAAAACAAACTTTTAACCAACTTTTATTACTCATTCACTGACTTATGGAACTACAATTAGAATATTTAAAGAGTCTACACTGGCTGCAAACTGAGCTCCTAATCTCGGAGTGTTTCAGGATGATCACTTTCCTCTGATTTCAAACCTGACTGATCTCTTAAAAAACAAAGTTTTCTTCTTTCACAAAGCGTCTTCAGGCAGTTCTCATTCTCACCTGAAGATGGCAGCGTCAGCGCAGACACACCGTAGTATGTAAACGCTCCATTCTCAAACTTCAGCCCCTCCTTCCCGATCTCCACCTCCACGCGACCCTAAGGACAAAAACAAGAGGAAGGAGACGGAAATATTGATGAAATATATAAAAACAAAGATATAAATTCTGGAAATAACTTATCAATTTCATTATTTTGTGTTCAGGTTAAAAAGTAGCCTCTGTATTGATACAGTATCTGCTTGATTTGGTTAAATCATTTGTTTTTGTATAAAAAAACAACAGAGGACAAAAATATAATAACACTAATATCACAATATGTTCCCTGACCTGCAGCAGCAGGATGAAATAATCCACAGGGTGGTTTCTGGTGTACAGGTAGTGACCCGCGCTCAGACGGTTGTTGGGGTCAAAGTGCACCTCCTGGTTGACACTGGGATGACGGAGCAGATGGAACAGGACCTTCTCAGAGACTCGTGCGGGACTGAAGTGCTCCACTTCTGCAGGGGGTCAAATGTCAGAGACAGGATGAAGTTCAGTGACTGGACGGGGTCACAGTGATGACACAGAAGGAGAAAAACACCTCAGAGCAGGAAGATTTCAGCTCTGATGAGTCAAACATTTGGGACTTTCTGAAGCTTAGGTTTTTTGATCATTTTGAGATGCTGAAATGAAGTCTTTTTATCTGAAAAGGTCTCTCTTAAGATGTTGTTCATGCTGTTTTGTTGTCTGATGTTACTGACACCAACATACGTCTTAATGTACACACTCCTTTACACGTCAGCTGCTGCCAAAGAACAACAAACAAAGATGTCAATCACACATTTCTGAGAAGGATTAAATTATTAGAAACATGTAAATTATCAGAGGTTTAACAGTTTTGTGTTAACTATAATCAACATTTCTGTTAAGCTCAGAGAAATGAAAACAACAAATAATCTTTTTTTATTTTTCAACTCTTTGCAAATTTCATCATTCATATACTGTACTTTCTATGGACATTTGGAGGCGGGGCCCGCAAACTGAAGGTTGCTGATTGGTGGAGCAGCCAACTTTTTTATTTCCTCCTCCCTCCGTCCACTATAAGATGACAGCCAGCTGTGGTTGACTTAATTTATTAACTCTTAAACAATGGTCTTTTCTGAGCCTGATAGTGTGAAAGTGCCTCTGTTAGCACCTAGTGTTACAGTTTAAAGAGTGACCCTTTAAACTGGAGACCTTCAGCTGAACGTGTCAGTGAGATCCAGTTTACATCAGCTACTAAAACACAGAAGAAGTCCTCAGGTCTGCATCCTAGTTTGGTTTTTAATCAAAATGTCCACATCTCCTCATTGGAACAGTATTTAATGATGATCTTAGCCTGGCTGCTTCATGTGCAGATGATACACTTCACTAAGATGTATCGGAGATATCAAGCTAACCTCCTGACCTTTGTCGCGTCTCTCTCCCTCCCCCTCTCTCTACCTGAATCACCATGTTTATTCCCACTAAGATGAAAAAGAGTCCAGAAATGAAGTTGAAAAATAAAGAACATAAGGTGCCTGAGCACACTGTAAGGATTCCACTTTATAACCACCTGCTCACTATACACTATCCTTTAAATGTGTCACAGTAAAGGCAATGATTACATGCAAGGTGTTAAACTGTGACTAATCTGAGGTTCATGTTCAACCACAAACTCTCAGTCATGCAGGTAAAGATTCATAGATCTTACACACACACACACACACACACACACACACACACACACACACACACACACACACACACACACACACACACACACACACACACACACACACACACACACACACACACACACACAGACCTCTGGAGAGAAAGCGGTGTGTAGCCAGCAGGAGTTGTGGGGACGTTTGGATCTTCGGCTCTCCCTCTGGAGGCTTAAAGAGAGAAAACTCTTCATGGACGCTGCGAGGCTCCAGAGGGATCTCCAGCGGGGTGAGGGGACGCTTCACCTTTCTGTCCACTGCAGGAGGAGACAGAAAGGTGAAAGAAGAAAGAGAATGGTTCAAATGAAAAGACTTTAAAACAATCCCATAAATAAAAGCATATTCATAGACACTTACAGTAGCCGTCGGATTCATCCAGTATCTCTGATTTGATGATCTCCTCGATGACGTCCTCTAAGGTGACCAATCCCAGCACTTCATAGAACGGATCTCCCTCCCCCTCGTTGTTCACCTTCTGAACTATTGCCATGTGAGAGTTCCCTGACAGAGTAACAAAAAAGTCAGAGGTCAAATCATAGACAGGAACTTTGTGTGTGATTTTTAGCACAGAGAGTTAGGGCCTGTGTCCACTGATGGCAATATTTGTGTTGGCAGCGCCTATAACCATCTTTAGTTTCAGCTGATGTCCGACAGCACTCTCAGATAAAAATTGTCAACTTTTAGAAGCAGCCTACACTCATCAGTGTCACTTATCAATCACAAACCAATCAAAATCAAGGAGGCGGGGCTTCTGGTTTTATCTTTGTCAACAGCTGTGGTGGAGCTTCATACAGTTGAGAATCAAACTCTTCTTAATCTTTTTAAGGGGTTCAATTTCCAGGTCTACAGCAGACAATGCTACAACACAATTTCTACTCACTACTGTTACATTTTTATACAAAAGAAATATCTCAACTGCTTTGCACTGTATAGCTGGTAGGAAATATACAAAGCATGAAAACAGACTCAACAGGTGTTACTGGGGGAAGAAGCAGTGCTGGAATAACTTTTATAACTTGGAAATACTAAGTGTGGTGAGAAAGGCAGTGAATAAAATGCTGTCAGTGGACACAGACCCCTGATCCTCGAAGTAGCACTCTGGTAGCTGTCCAGTTTTAATACTGGTTTAATTTGACTGGGTTTGGAGAATGTTTCCAAGCTTGGACATAAAGGAGCTTTAAAACTCTTAATGAACTGTAATCTAACTTGATTTCATCAATCGGTGCATCCTCAAAGTTACTCACTAGAGCCAGCTCAATTCTCTCCATGGTGATCAGTGTGTGTGGCTGTTTCATGTTCTTTCTGTGAGTGAGAACTCACCTTTCTTGAACTCCTCTAGCATGGCGTCCAGTTTGGTATCGTTGAAGACAAAGTGCAGCGGGTGGTTGTAGAACTTGGTGATGGTCGTCATGGGGGTGCAGTCTTCTGGATCCACCAACGCCAAGTCCTTCACATAGAGGATCTCCACGATGTTTGACCTGAAGAATCAAACACAGGTTTTTCATTTCACATTTAGTAATTTATTATTGCATAGTTTAATATCAGATGTGTTATTATTGATTCATTTCCATTCTTATTTTGATCGGCTGGTAATTCACCTGTTACACCAGGTGACAAAGTCTGGCAGGTATGTTAGGATAGATGGAGACCAGGGAATGTAAGATAAAATTACCATACAACTCAAGATCATTTTCTGAAATATTATAATATTTCACGGTAGACATTTACAATCTGTTTGATCCTGCTACAATCTACTTGCTATGCCCTCCATGACTGGTTTGATCCTGAGATTCTTGTTTTTTGTTTTTAGTTATACAGGACAGAATTAGGGACACTGAAATTTTGGGATGGGTGAACTCATTAAGGAGATAGTCCAGTTTTTAAAAACTACCAACTCTTAAGTCAGAACTTTGAAGTCAAAATTCAGCATTCATGTTTTGTGAATATAGGAATAATCTTTTGATAACAAAATACTGAACAGTTAATGTGACTGTAACTGCAGTGGTTTAGGGCATCTGAAAGCCTTTTTTGCCATTACAAAAAACTTAACTGATAACGTAAGAACATTTTCAAAAAATACGAGAAAGTATAAGTGCCAGTTTTCAGAAGAAACTGTTGAGATCCAGAACTGGACGAAATCACAGAGACAGAGTATACACAAGAAACAAGATGAAGTGCAAACTTGGAGCGGTAGAACTAGAATGTATTTTTGTGTGTGGATCAAATCCATTCTCATATCATTTTTATCTTTCTTGCAACGACTTTGTCAATCAGATAAACTGCTATCTACTTAAGTCTCCAGGGTGCAAAGAAATTACTATCTGTGAATACTTAGCAGTTGTTATTGAAAAGTGTTTTAGCTTGAAATGTCCATCCCAAGTCAGGATCCTTAGATTAATTTCTGAAAAAAAGTAAGGATAGAAGACGTTGTATCTATTCCATTTTTAATAGCAAAACAAAAATTCTATTGCCCCTAACCTAAAAGCTGACATGTTTAAACACTAAAACGTGGGGCGCAGATAGCATAGCGGTCTAGGTCGCGCCCCGTGAGGTTTGCCCTCAAGCAGGTGGCCAAGGTTTGGGTCCAGCCTGTGGCCTGTTACCCGCTTGTCATTCCCCACTCTCCAAAAAACAACTTTAAAAATGAAGATTCTGAAACATTGTTAATGGATGCACACAAACACTGACACATGAAAACAATGAAGCCCTATGAGCAGCCGTGCGCCAGTGAATCATTTAAGCGTCCGTTTTTTTGTGTCAACAACCCAAAAACATAAGAAAAAACTCCAAGAAGGTAAAACAATAACAGGTTAATACTTCAGGACCAGTTTAAAGTTAAAAGGGGGGGTAAAGGGTGAGTAAAAGTTAGAAAAAGTTTAAAGATTAATCTCTTATGTGTTTTTCTACAGTTAGGGTGAAGAAACCAAGACACCAAACAGGTACAATATTTACTTCTGAGGGAAAAAACTGGTTCAAATTTCTACATCAGAAATATCAGATTTTAGAGTTTGATTTGAAAAAAGAAATAATATAATATATCAGGGTTTCAGACTTTTTGCAGTCTCTATGTTGAAGTTAACTCCCTCATATTCTGACATTTCTGATCTGAAATTTAATGTCAAGTGTCAAACAAGGTCAAATAAACATCAACAATGCTATAAACCTATTTGTATCAGATTTACTCCTGATATTTGTGATAAACTGTTGTTTGAGACTGGTTTCATAAACTGGTTAAAGTTGTAGGTGTTTGAGAGAGGACACAGCTGTGTTTGAGCCCCCACCTCTCCTCCTCGTAAATGGGCACCCGTGTGTATCCGCTCTGCATGATCTCAGACATGGTGGAGAAGTCCAGGACAGCTGAGCTGGGCAGCATGAAGCAGTCCTTCAGAGGGGTCAGGATGTCCTCCACCGTCTTACTGCGCAGCATCCCACGGCTGAACTCCTCCTTCACAAACTCACTGCAGAGAAAACACACATGGATCAGATACACACGCCCAGGCATCACTCAGGCATCTGTGTGTGTGTGCATGTGTGTGTGTATTTTATGGATTTATTCACCTGTAGGGGTCATTGACGCTGGTGCGAATCATCTCCATCGCCCTCTCCCTGATCCCACAGGTGGTGATGTCCCTCCTCAGCCCCAGGTCCAGGATCAGCCCCAGAGGACAAGACAGGGGGCAGGTGAGCACCATGCAAACCTGGGCCAGCCAGGTCAGCCCTGGGGCCAGCTGGAAACCGTACCCTGAACACAGGATGTGGGGGGCCAGCTCAGCCAGGAAGAAGATGAGGAAGCCGCTGGTGAACACGGCAGAGAGGATGGAGCCCAGGGCCCGGTACAGGAGGACCCCCAGGACTGAGTGTCCCAGGACGCAGAGAAACAGCAGAGAACATGCCTGGAAGAGATAATGTGTTTGAAAAACGGTGGTTTTAAGATCTAGGTCTCAGAAATGGGTTTTAAACTCACCATGAAGTTCCCCCTCCTTCTAATGGGCTCCAGGCGCTTGGCGGCCCGCTTCTCCTCCTCGGACCCGCAGCTGTGCAGGACGTACAGCTCCACGGGGTCCAGCCACAGCAGGCTCAGGTTCACAGTCCTCAGCACCCCGCAGATCACCAGCAGGAGCACGATCAGCACGGCCAGACCCCACGGCGGGATGTGATCTGCGGGGAGACCAGTGTCGGTGTTTATCCGCAGCCTGTCCGGGCCCACAGAAGCCCATATCCCTCCGCTCCGCACACACAGGTGGTGGTAGGTCTGCTCGCTGCCAGCTGCCCCCGCAGGGATGCTTGTCTTCTGGACCTGGACCGTTATCAGCCCACTGTACTCCTCATCCGGGGTGAACTCCCCCCTCACCTGGAAAGCGGACTCACGACGGTTGGACTCCTTCGTGCAGGGGTCAGGCGCATCCCCAATCGCCCCGGCCGCTCCACCAGCTGCCCCAGCGAACGCCACCCACGGCCAGCTCTCATTCAGATCAGTCCCGAAGAGACGGAGCTTGAACGTGGCCCCTATTGGCGCAGAGATGATCCGATCCTTCATGCACACCCGATCCGCCGGGTCTTCAACTCTGAGCCCCAGAACCAGCGGGGCTTCGAGGCTGCAGGCGCCTAACCTGATCCCGCAGAACAACAAAAACATCAACAGGAACCGGAGACCTGCCAAGCTGGCCACCATATTGGAATTGGTCGGCCAGGCTCTGCGCGGGTCATGTGACTCAAGCCCCGCAGCGGCCCCGCCCACTGAGGCAGTGACAGCCAATCTGAACGAGAACTGCAACTGAGCTGCATGACCGCCATTTTGGTTCTAAATACACCAGCGGAGGAGAGAGGAAACGGTCCATTTTGGGGCTTTCAACTGACAGTTTCACTTTTAGTTCACTACATTTCCCTCCTCAAAACCAGCGAATAGGAGTCAAAGTGAACTCACAGCCAGTTAAATGAGAGAAAATAGGAATATCCCGCCCAGCTTTGTTAGAGCTCATGAAAACAAGTCATTCATCTCTCTGGAACTTCTCCAATTTCATGTCCATTCAGATAAACACTGTGTACAAAACAAGAAGGCAGGCTACCTTAAAACATTAGATCTTAAAACACGTAATATAAAACACAGGTTCGTACCTTGAAAATAAAGTTCAGTGAACTCCTCTTCTTAATAGAATTAGTGTTTCAGCTAAGAAATATTTTAAATGAGTTCACCAAGCTTGCTCATACTTTCATTTTACTTTGAAACCTGTTATAAAGAGACTGTTTGAATCAAGCACAGAGTTGTGCTGAATGATCAAGTTTTCAAAATGAAACAGTTGAGTTAAATGCTAAATTGAAACTACACTTTTGATTCTTTATTCTCTGCATTGACGTACTGGTTTCATCAAAGATAAAGCAAGACTGTAAAATATGGTACCGGCTAATATGCTTTGTTTTGTCTCCCACCACATCAACTGTTTAATGCAGATTTCTGTGATCAAATGGCTAAAAATATGTAAAAAATTAGGAGAATATATGTCACATTTTATAAATTTAACTTTAAGTAGCTGTGTTGCATATCATAAAAATAAGAAAATTGTGTAGTTTTCACCACAGTTGGATGGAAATAGTCATCTTTTCATAACTGATATTAACAGGAAGACTTACTGGTATCTAGTTCGATGTAAAAAGAAAATTTTACATCATGCTCTATTTTTCTGGCAGTCTTGAAAGGCCTTGAAGTGTCTCATATTTGTATAGTTTGTGCACTACGTGACAGAGAAGCAGGCTGCAGCCGGGTTGTGATGACAGTCATATAACCAGCTTCCTTTTGATAACGAAATATGAGGATCCACCCACATGTCTTGTAAACAATTCCCACATCAAAACTGTGAGATGACAGAAAATTCAGTGTTTAAAATCCAGTGAAAAACTTTAAATGTGAAACAGAGACAGGTTTTCAGTAGAGAAATATATCTCGGGTTTTATTAACCTCTTAGATTTCTTCAAATGCCTTACAGTAGTTACAAAACAGTATGTACACATTGCTTCAAGTTACACAACCCATGTTTGGAAGTGCTCCTTCATCTCTGTTCAGCCGTTAAATAAAGAAAATCATCAACAGTGCCAAAGGCCTTTTTCCGTCGTCTGTACATATACCCGGGGGAATGAAAAGGGAAATAAATTCCTTCCATATCAGACTTTAAGAACCCAAGACATAACTTCTATGACTTGGAGTATTCCTGCAATGCCTGGCTCTAAATATTTTACTTTTCAAGGTCTCTGAACTGTCTAAAATCTGCACTTAGACTCTGAAAACATATTGCCTGACCTCTGAATGAAAAGAAATAATAACATTATATCCGAAAAGATGCACAAACATGCTTTGGAGATTCTTTACTTCACTCATCTTGCCTTCTTTGCAGCACATGTCCCAAACCTCTAACCCTGCACACATGCATGGTACACTGTGGAAAATCATGGCCTGGGAACTCTGCAGCAGAAAATATTTAACCTTCTTGCAGGTCTAATCATCACACTGCTGCAGGGCTAAAAAACAACACAACAGGAGTTGCTGATAAGCCCAGCTCCCCTGCTCGGCTCCCATGATAGAAAAGGTCTGAACAATAAAAAGGGTTTAAGCAGTCAGAGCTGCAGGAATTTCAGCACTTGTTTTCAGCACGGGAGAGGAATGGAGATAAGGGAGGGCAAAAAATTAATGAGGGGAGAAGAGGGGGAAGTTGGTAAGGAGAGTGGGAGGAGGAAAGATAAAGAGGGAAGACAGGAAGGGGAGGGGATGGGACAGAGAGAAATAAAGCTTTGGTTATCACTTCTCATGACCTAAAAAAAAATCGCTTCAGGAGGTGATAAAACATTATTTGAGGTCAACTCTGTGCAACTTTTATTGCTATTTAAAACATGGAAATATAACTTTGACTACACTTCATATTCAGGAGCACATATTCCCCATTAACCACAAGCATGTGTGGAAGGAGCAAACTGACCTTTCAAAGCACGTTAAAAAGCACTTATCAGTTCTTAATTCAGAGTTTTCCTCCTTATTACTTCTAGTCATTAAAAAGTGGTCTCACATGATTAACGATCAAATTGGGCATCTTGAACTTAAGCAGATTTTGGTTGCAGAAGTTAAGCAAATGTAATGGTGCTGGAAAATCCTACAAACCTGCAACCTGCTATGCCCACTTTCAAAATACAAACTCTGACGGGAGTGAAACATGGCTTAGTAATAATAAGTAGGAAGAGTAAGGCATTAATAAGTGCTTCATAATGTTGATTAAAGACACATTTTGCTCCTCAAACAGCTGGTAGTTAGTGACTAACATGTACCTCAGTATAAAGTGATCCTGCATCGTCAACAAAGCGCATCCGTCGTCATGAATAAATCTTTTTTCAGTGTCTCTTTCAGCGTTTCATCTGTTCATGTACAGAGTATTTACAGTCAAAAATAACACAAACAGCACTCAGGGAACTGAACACAGTGTTTCTGGGCCAATGAACCCATTAAAGGCTGCGTCTCACAGCTGGAAGCCCGTTTTCACAGAACCACACCCTCAGGTGCTGCCTTTAACAAAAAGAAACAACCATAATAATAATAATAATAAATACAATGTTTACAATAAATACAACATTAATAACATATGTTTTCACATTTCTCCAGTACACAGACTGGTGGTCACACAGCCAACCAGTGGCTTCACTGGAAACCAGTATAAGACCCATTGCTACATGAGACCTAAATGAACCAGCAGGCAGGTCTAAGTTTTCTCCAGTTCCAGGGTAAGGCTACATCCACTTCAGGAATATTTGCATCAACAGGCAGGTTTTCCCTCACAGGAGGGTCCTGCTGAATAATATGATGGTTCCCACAGACTCCTTCAAGGGCCTCAGGGGCCAGAGACTGGGCCCCCATTAAGCCCCCACACCTGCCAGCTTTCTGTGTGCACTGAGCATGCTGGAGGAGTGCATGGCCCCAGGTTTGCTGTGTGGTCATTTGGTAAAGAATGAAGAAATTTAGCAACATGCAGCCCACTCGCACAAAAATAAAACAACACAAACGTATTTTCAACTTGTGAAAAGAGCAGACGGCCAGCCGAGTGAAAAACATGACTGTCCACAGACACTACGCTCCAGTTGTGTTTTTCTCCAGAGAAGAGGCAAAAATAGCTAAAATAGACCTGCAACATGCACAAATATAGCTTCTAGGTAAAATCACGCGCATGAATAGATTTACAACTTGGAAAGGGACAATTTGAGATAATCAAACTGATTTTTGGCCAGCAGTGAGATAAGTAAATAATATTTATGAATTCAAGAGGAAATAAAAAAAAAAAATCAGAGTTGTTTCTCTGAATTTTGACTCCAAAGTTAGATTTCAGGTTTAAAAAAAAAAAATCAGAATTCAGAGAAAAAAGTTAAACTTTAAAAACATGACGGACAACTATTTATTTTTCTTCTCCAAAATCTATCTCCACGGGCCCTTTTCTCCCTCTGCAGTCCAAGGTCCCTAAAGAGTACCAATTTTAAATCACAGATCGTAAACATGTTCACTTTTTAGAGACTAACCTGTAAGATTTAAGTTACACTGTTTAAAACACTACCCTGTCTTTTTGGATTGTATACATGAGATAACATCTGTTGTGATTCGGCTTCATGCTAATTAAGATTTATTGAAGTTTGGTTTTTAATTTACAAATCCATCCATTACCCCAACACCAATCTAATGCAGATCTTTACACTTGTTGTAATTTCTCACACGTCTTGACGAAATGCTCAAAACAGAGAGATGGGTTACAAAGCACAGCCTCTGACAGCTGCTGTTTTTGACAAGTTGAAAATGAGAAATAAGGAAACATAAAGAAAGCACTGAAGCTAAACTTTGACACTTGGATCCCCACAGGTAAGAAAATAAACATCTTTTGAACTCCTAGCAGTATATTATGACCTTTCGTGGCCCACATCCTTGATCGACCTTCAATGAATAAACTTTTTACCACAAACCAGCTGTGAACTTGTGACTTTTGGGGTGACCCCAGATTAGGCAGCTCATTAGCCTCCCTTGTTAATCCAGAAAACCTCCCAAAAATAGTAGAAACACTTTGGAATAATAACTTTCCCCGACTGAACTTGTAGTATTAGATAACTCACAGGTTTAAATCAGTGCTAGCTTATATACCAGTTGTTCTTCTTTAAAGTTTCGATAAATCACTACATCATCTGCAAAATAGTTCATCTCTACAGTCACTTAGATTGTTTTAGTGTCACTGCATTCATAGGAAAACAAAAGTAGGTAGGTCACATGCTAGCAGCATTAAGGTGAGCTCACCCATAGAGGGTGAGGAGTGAGCTGCGACTCTCATCTTCCTCTTAATCTCTTTATCTTTGCATCTTCAGTCTGTAAAACACAATCAAATGTCCAACCAGTCCTCGCCTGTGAGATTCAGGAAAATTTACATACACAGTAAAATGTACTTTACATTGTTCTAGGTGTTTATGAATAATTCCCTGTTTGTTTGTTTGTTTTTTTCTTGTGAATCGGTGAGGAGCTCTGTCCGGTCACAGGGAACATCAGGAGGGCTGGGCTGTGGGATCAGACAGGGTTAACATCAGCAGAGAGAGGGCATGCAGAGGAATGTTTGTCGTCCATTAAAGTTATTGTGCTGTGAGTGTTTTCAATATTCAAGTGTCAATCCTTAACCCTGCTCTTACTGTGAGCTTAAAGGTTAACACACACACACACACACACACACACACACACACACACACACACACACACACACACACACACACACACATACACACACACACAGTGAAGACAAACAGGTTAAAGGATCTGCTAAACATGTGGGGAATGTGCTCACTTGCTTTCAGTTACAGCCTGATGCATCGAGTTGAGTGAAAAATGACATGGCAATCTGAGAGGAGCTGTTGACGTTTCAAACAGGTGTGTAGGTGGATTCTGATAGATCCAGAGTAGGCTCTAAAGGTACTGTGCTAGCTTCATGTTTCAAGACTGGAAGCTGCAGCTTCTTCAAACGAGCTTTGTACAGGATGAAGAGCTCTAATCAGCTTATCCTGAATCAAGTTGGATGGTAATGTATCAGACCAGCAGGACGATCACACACTCTGCTGTATGTCTAAAGTGTTATGACAGTGCCTACGACAGGTACAGATCTTCTCTTGCACCTCTGAGCAGCAAAGCAAACCAGCACTAGAGCTGCAGCATTGTTCACATGTACGCAAAGAAATTCAATTTATGCTAAAGAACGAGCAACATCTGATAAAACTTTTACAACTCAGGAGTTGGAATTTAAAATTTTAAGAGTGTTTGCATTTTCTGGAAAATCTGACTAATTTTGAACTTTTCTTCCTGGAAATCCACTTTTTCACATTAGGAAATGTATTAATAATAATAGAAAAGTTGCACCCAAATATTTTTCTTTCTGCAAAGTTTGACTGTTCCTACCCATTCCGGACACTCTGTAACTTTTGACGCACAATCAAGAGCACATCCCGAAATGTTGAGCAAATCCTGGAAAACAGCTGCTGCTTCAAGATCAATGAAAACCTGTTTAAGTTTCTACTTGTCTTTTATGAAACCAGTAGAAAACAGTAGAAAACAGAACTGAATAGATACTTTTCTGGGGCTCAGGGTCTTCAACACTTGACTTTAGTGCTCCCAAAACCCCTAACTTCAACCCTGTTTGGAACCAAAACAGTCCAGAGCCTCTGACAGAAGAGTTTGGTCGACAGTTAGTTCTCAGGTTCATTCTCTGAAGTACGGCTATTGTGCAGAGAATGCATAGAAATGTCCTCACGGCAGCAGACTTTGCTGTGAGCTGCTGAAGATGTAAGCATGAAGCGACCCGCTGCTCTGGATTATTTGGTGAAAACGTCTCTTTGTATTGAAACACAGGAACTTCAAACCAAAAACAGCCGAGGAGTCGTAACCAAAACCTAACCAAAAGTTCTGACATCAGTCCACAGTGTGTGTGTGCGTGTGTGTGTGTGCGTGTGAGATGTGAAGCTTTGAGGGTGCTCGTGTTGCTCTGAGCTCTGTTCACAGTGAGAAATATTCAGTGAAAGTCATCACGATAAAACAGTCTGTGCAGTAAAAGTCAGCAGAAATATTCAGCTCTGACTCCAGCTGCACTTCTTTTTAAGAAAACATGAAATAAATAAAATCTCTACAATACAAAACAAAGTCATTTATACTCTCCATAAATTAAATAATTTAAAATAAATAAATTACCTCTTGGACTTTAAATCATTTACACATATTGCCTTATATTGCCTTTTTTTCTCAGGAGGTAGGAAAACCACCCACCTTCACTTCATCTTAAAGGACCATACCGCTGTTTCTGCACATTCAGCCTCGAATCAGGTGTCATGCATATCCATAATAAAAAATATATTAATATTGCTTTGTATTTTAGCTGCATGCATGAGTTTTGTTTTCTATATCTAGTCTGTTGGTTTTAAAGTATTTATGCAAGGTGTAGAAAGGGTGGTTTTTAAATCCACAAGCACCTTTAGCAGGTAAATATACATTTATTAATCTAAGGTTAGCTAATAAATAATATCAAATGGTGATAAAATAGCAGATTAGTATATATTTTAGCATATTTTGTCTTTAAATTGTGATTTGAAAGTTGAACTCCAAACCAAGTATTTTGCATAATCAATATTTTGTACACTTTTGGTCTTTTTGAATATCTACATACAAAATTGTGTCTCTGGAATAAAACAGCCAACAAACAGGGTGGAAGCAAAGACAGTTTGATTGGCCAGACTTTCAGCATGTAAGCCAGGAATGTTCGAATGAATGGAGCTTTCATATTCTTTATAAATAAATCAAATTTAAGAGTCTGCAGCAAAGTTTGTGCTACGGTAAGGTCGGGGGATTTGTTTCGAAAGTGGCGAAATTGTGCAAAATCAGCACTATGGTTGCTCAACTTTCACTTTAGCCAACAATATCCGTACAGTACAGTGAATCTGGTCCGTTTGCTGGTAGTTAAATAGACCAACGCTGAGAGGAGACTGCTCCGTCTCTCACCTCTGTCCCGCCACAATAAAAGCCTTTCCCATTTCATCCTCAAACAAGCGGCTGTTCTAAAACGAACTATAACTGAAGCTGAAACCGTGAGCTTCACTTTTTGAAAAAGCAAAAAGGAACGAGAGAAGTTAATGCATGAATAAAAACCATAACAGGTTAACTGTAGTCTATGTTGCAGGGTTGAGAGGACAAAGCAGGGGGGTGTGAGTTTCCTGTTAACATCCCACCAGTGATGACTTATAGGGTCAGTTCACACAAATAGAGAAAGAAAAGAACTTCATAGTGTTAAAAAAATGAGCAGAAAAGTTTAGGACCAAATAAAAAGTAAAAAAATCAAATTTTTCTTGAGAAATCATTTGCATGCTCTGGGCTTGCTTCTCTTATTAAAAATTTTCATGCTAATAGCAAAAGATTTAAAATCTCAACTTAAACACTCAACCAAAACATTGGATACCTCCATGGGTTAGAAAAAGGAAATCTGTCTTTTCATGTTTTGGGTGAACTGGTCCTTTAAGTTCTCACATCCACTCAACCACAACCCTATCCAATCACACTCACTCCTGTTCCCTGTGCCTCCTCCATCTTTGTAGTCTTTTCTTGGTCTGTTTCAGTGTTGGAGAGGGAGAGCGGCATGCAGGAGGATGTGTTTATAAAATACACCGACGTGCTGCTCCTCAGACGTCCACAGAGAGTTCAGGAGACAACAAGCAAACAGGAAACAGGAAGAAGTGCAGGTGTGTGTTTTATACTGAGTAACATGTTGTTTCCCCTCAGGCCTCAGTTAGATGGTGCTTTCAGTGTGTGTGTGGCTGATGGTGTGGACCTGTGGGTGGGGGTGGGCCTGGCCGTGGCTGGGTCTGCGCGGGCCCACGCAGTTCTGCTGCTCACTGAGCAGAGTGGTGGTCTCCACCGCCCCGTCCTCCGAGCCAGCAGAGGGCGGCGAGTGCTGGGACCTGGAGGAGGTCAGAGTTGGGTGGGGGATGGAGGTCGCTGTGCTCATGGAGGAAGGCGGGGCTTGAGAGATGGGGGTGTGGTTACTGGGAGGAGGAGTGGCTTGGGGCAGAGACTGGCTGGGTCTGCGGGCAGCAGGCGGGGCTGTTTGGGGTATGGACCGGCCGGTTGGTGGCAGTTGAGTGTTGGATGGCTGACGCTTCACAGGAGGCGTGGCCAGTGGCAGTGGAACGCGGGTCCCTGGTGGTGTAATGGGGGGCAATGAGACAGACGTGTCCAGACGAGTGTGGCTGCCGTCTGGGGTCTGTGGGGAGCTGTCCAGCCTGGATGCCAGGAGCCCGTTCTGGTACTGAGCACGAGTGATCTAAAGAGAGCAAAACACCAACCATGGATTTCTGTTTTATATCTCAGATCAAAAGGTTAAAGAAAAAGAAAAACTGAAGTCCTGAAGTTGCTCATCTTACAGCAGAGTGCAGGAGTTGCTGATCTACCTCCGCCTGGAACAGTTCGCTCAGTAACATAATGATGCTTCAGACAACAAAACCACACAGAGGCTGTTCCTGCTCATAAACAAAACTCCTAAAACTACCTGAAGAAGCATTGGACTGCACGTGTTAATGCAAACACTTTTTTCAATCAAGCTTTATCTCAAATTTTCCTGCCGGTCTCTTTGTGAGAAGTCGAGGTAACCTGATGTCTGAAAACTGCAGGAAGTTTTTTGGGACTTAATACCAAGATGAAAAAACATCAGACATGGAGAGGAAGAACCATTTCCACATCATGACACATCTATTTATTTGTAAAAATATATAATCTATCTTCAGAGTAAACATCACTGTAGTTTTCTGCAACCATGTGGTAAACATTTCACTGTTCCTGACTTTGATGTTAATCTTACCTCTACAGCTAAAACTTAAAGACTAGACACTGTCAGGGGTGCTAAGGTAACAAACTGATTAAAAAGTAGATTTTCTCATGTCTCCCGGAAAAGGATGGATGTTTAGACAAAAGTGTGCAGATTTTAAAACCTCTTTATGTTCATGTGTTGTAGAAATCTCTGAATCTGTTTGTGAACTGATCAAAACACAGCACCAGCTCTTCACCAGACTTGCTGAAATAATGAGGTCATTGCATAAGGATCTCCTAACACCTTGGAGGGGCATGCCTCAAACGCCAAGTTCTGCCCATAGCTCCGCCTCTGACATGTCTCCAGAGGGCTGACCAATCAGAACGAAGGGGGTTTGTGGAGCAGAGAGCTTCATAGAGACAGCAGCTGAAACCAAGTGTTTCATACAGATTAAAATAGTTAGTTAGTTAGTGAGTTTAGATTATTTGTCCCCGTAGGGAAATTAGGGTGTGGCAGGGATCACAGACATTTTGCAACAAAATCAGTAGAACAACATGAAAAAACAATGTGTTCAAAAAGAGAAGGGGAAAAAAAGCAAAAGCAAAGGAAGCAATGTGATTATGGACAGGCAGACTCGTCTAGACCAGCTAGACCAATTTTAACTTTTCCTTATTGTTCATTTAAAAATGTAATCGCTTGTGGAACAAAGGAAAACTTGGATCTGTTTTGGTGAACAGTGGAGCACAGTAACGCAACAGTGTAAATGAAGGAGCAAGTGGGTGCCTCTGATCATCCTCACCCACAATGCTGGATGCCTTTTTTAATGTTCTCTGTTTATAGATGCAGCCAATATTTGCAAATGGGATGCCTGTCAGTTTACTGGACACAGTTATAATTTTTCTGATGGACTTTTTCTGTGCTTCTGTAGCATTACCAAACCAGCAGATAATGCAAAAAAGACAGGACGCTCTCAATAAAAGCAGAATAAAAACACTGGAGCACTTAACTTAAAAAGAAAGAAGTTTCCTAAAGAAGAAGAGCCTCTGCTGGGACTTTGCAGTCAGTCTTGCTGTCCATATGTCCCATTTGAGTTTGTGATCAAGCACCATGCCGAGATACTTATACTCAGTGACAATCAGGATAAGTTCCCCATTAATGACTGTAGGATTTGCGGCAGTTGTTATTCTAAAATCAATACACATCTCCTTTGTTTTTTGGGTATTTAGAAGAGGGTTTGACGTATCACACCAATTAATGAAATAGTCAAGGACTGGCCTGTGGTCCTCTTCATTATTGTGCAGGAGGCTCACCAAAGCTGTGTCATCCGCATATTTGATAAAGTGCCTATTTGGAAAAGTGCTGGTGCATGAATGAGTATATAAAATAATTAACAGAGTAGACAAAACACATCCCTGAGGTGAACCTGTGCAGGTAGTCATTTTGCTGGAGTATGACGATCCTACTTTAACCTGCTGAATTCTAAAACTCATAAAATCAACAATTCAAGAGACAAGACCATCTTCAAGTAAAAATGTATCAGTCAAAATATTTGCTAAAATACTGGGCTTACTTGTGTTGAAAGCAGATGAAAATTCTGCAAATAAAATCTTGGCATGAGTTTTTGTTTTTTCTAGTTGAGAACATACAAGGTGTAGGAGAGTGGCAATGGGATCTTCTACACCTCTGGATGCCTGATATGTGAACTGCATAGGGTCTAGCAGATGCTGTGTCTGGGAAAGGATGTGTGACTTAACAAGACGCTCAGAGCACTTCATGACCAGCGGAGTTAGAGCTATGGGTCGAAAATCATTAGGCTCTTTCAGCTTTGGGACTTTGGGCACTGGCACAATTTTGGGGGTTTTCCAGAGTGCAGGGACTATTTGCCGATTTTGAGATGACCTGAAGATACTGGTAAATATTGGTGCAAGTTGTTCTGCACAGTGTTTTAAAACGGCTCCGCTGATGTTGTCAGGGCCTGGGCTTTTCCTAGAATTACAGCCTCTGAACAGCCTTAGTACCTCTGACTCATCAATTCTCATGCTGGTAGGGAGGGAGTGGAGGGTCTCAGCAGGAGCATTGATCCTGCAGCTGCTCTCAAAATGAAAAAAGTAAATAAGGGTTTCATAAACCACCAGCGAGAGAAAAATGGGGGAAAAAGGGACAACATCTATTCTTAAAGTTAATATCTCTATCAGAACAAATGTTTACCTAAAAACAGAATTCAAAAAAGAAATTTCACAACTTTTTATCCAATGTTTAAAAAAGAAATTACTTCAGTATGTAATTTGATGGCTCCTCTGTAGCTTTAATATGTCTGAATTTGGTCGGATTTCAAACCTCAGACTCTGAATTTAGTATGTTGTAGCATTGATCTGATGAATTAAAGGACCTGAGTGTCTGTACCTGTATGTCACAGGTTAACAGCAGAACATGTGGACTGTTAGTTGTTAAATCTGTGGGTTACCTTGACAAACTGCAGGTCTGTAAGCGCCCTGACGCAGAAGTCTGGGATGTACTGGAAAGGGGTCCCTGGGATCTGGTTGATGCTCCCGCCCACTGAGCCGCTGTCTGGAGCGCGCTCGGTGCAGCTCAGAGACGCAGAGCGGTTAAGGTTACCCCCGTGTGACGGAGAACGAAACTCTGAGGTCGACAGAGAAGAGAGTGAGCAAACACACACGCACACACACACAGATACACAGAGTTTAAATCAGAGTGAGCTACACACACAGAAACATCAGGAGAACAAGATGAAGGATGGAGGAAGACGTTAGTGAGCAGTCAGAATGATCACACTGCAAACACACACACGCACACACACATTCATATATAACATTAATATTCAGTATATTAGTGTCAACATCATCGTGAGCTGTGACTGATGGCACAGATGAGACTGAGTGTGGTTATGCAGAGAATGCCACAAACATGCCATGCGGTGAGGCAAAGTGCATCAGTTGAGCATTTTGTGGCCTCAGTCCAGGACTGTCTGAGCTCTGAGGAGGAACGCTCTGATTGGTTGGATTTAGTGATGTCATGAAGGTGGTGAAGGGGCAGGAGGAGAGTCCTGGTTATCCTTTTGTTGTGGAGAGGAGAGAGTGCGACGGCGATGATCAGGGATCTTCAGTCGAAGAGATCAAGTGGGAGGAGCTTGTGCTTAAAGGAATAGTTCAACATTTTGAGAAGACAAATCTTTGCTTTCTCTTTTCCTCAGAGTTTGTTCAGACAGATGATGCTGTGATTGTCTTCACAGTGGCTTTTCAGCGTATTAGCATAGCGTAAAGGCTGGAAACAGATAAGGAACAGCTGACCATGCTTTGTCAGCTATTTAAACCAATCCTACAGTTACACCACTGTGCTTGGGTTTTTAGTTGCCTAAAATATAACCATGAATAAAGTGCTTTCTGCAAACTGCACACTTTGTGTTATTCAGCTCTTTCAGCAAACTTGGAAGAGGATCACGGACACTGAGATTTTTTTTTTTTTTTTTGTAAGAAAGGTGAGATAAAAATGAATTAAAATTTGAAAATTATTCTTTTTAATTCTGAACTTTTCTGGCAATATTTGAAAAGAAACTCATTCTTAATTTTAAGTCAAATTCATCAATTTAGACCTCTGGCAAATTCTGAGAAAAAAATGCCAAAATCTAATTAAAAATCCCGGGGGAAAAACATTACTCTTAATCTGAGATGTAAATCCATAACTCAGACACAAAAGTGAGAATCCTGTAGTTCAAGTCAAATTCTTGGTTGTAAACTAGCTTTGATCTAAGAAATGTTAAAAAAAAATGCAGAATACTGACTTAAATCTCTAAACTCTGGGGAAAATGTCAGAATTTGAGGAAACACTGTGTAAGAATTTTGAGATTTAAGTCAGAATTCATTAAGAGTTCTATCTTTTTTCTCAAAATACTGCAGAAAAAAGTCCAAATTTAAACTCAAGTTTTAGAATTTAAAGAAATATGACATGCTTCTGAAAGCAGCGTCAAAATTTTAGAAAAAAGTAAAAATTTTGACTTTAATCCCAGAAAAAGGTTGAAAAAGCCAGAAAAAAAATATAATTGAAAAAAACAATGGACAACAGGTTTAACCTTTAAAAAATGTTTAGTGGGACCTTCCTCAAAAATCACGTCTTCTTTTTCAATGTAATTTAAATCAACAGCTAGAGTTAAAATTGTTGCAGTTTCAGACATTAAACTTGAACAAAAGACTCAAAAGACTAAATTTTCCTGAACTTGGCCTGATCATTTGCGTAGCTTAGGGCTAAATAGCGCCTGTTTTTATCTTTGTATTCCTTTAGAAATGTTGTGCTGTTTTTTTTTTTCAATAAATGCTGCTCTACACAGCTACAGACATAAGAGTCATAATCCACCAGGACAAGTCAAAGGCAGAAAGCAACGGTCTAAAAGACAACTTGTATTTATCTTTTATTTTACCCATATAATTTATCACTGAACGGTCGACAAGGTAGCATAATTTAACAATTTTGGGGTTTTTTCTTTTTTATGCATCCCAAATGTTTCCAGTCTCGATGCTAAGCTGGGTTGGCTGCCGTGATAATCAGATGTAAGTTTAGGTATCACTTCTGGAAAAAAGAAAGCAAACAAGAGTCCTTCTGAAAATGTTGTACTCTTCCTTTAACCAGAGGTCTACAGTCAGAGCGGCTCTCTGATGCTGGAGTGTTTCAGGTGTTCTGAGTTTAACCTGACCGTAGATCAGTGGTTAAAGGGGGGAGGAGGGGGTGAGAGGGTTAGAAGTTAGTTGTAACACGCCAAGAGCCCCGTCCAGCAAGTTTCTCTGACTCTCCTCTCGCCAACACTTTGAGTATCAGCTGATCGGACAGTGGCGTGACCGATGACCTGAAGCCGACCTGGAGGACTAATCTCTGCTCTGGAAGAAGACCAGCTGGAGCTTCACCTTTCACCTACTTCTAGGAAAACTGACCTGAGTAGCTTTACATGTCCTGTTTGGGGATATTTTAGACTGTTGTATTTCTGAAAAAGATCTGGAACTTCACACCACATCTGAACTGTATTAGACTATCTGACACTTTTACATCTTTTAGTTGAGGCAAAGCACAAGAAAACGTAGCACCAGTGGCCTAACTAGAGTGTTGCATCATTACTAGCATTTAATTAATTCATAAGATAGCATGACCCTGGTTAAAATGCTCTCTGGTGATGTATCAAATTTACTTTAAGGGGTCAGCCTTTGCCTAAAGAAGCATGAAATAGAGGTAAAAGCTTCTCAAAGTAAAGCGGCAATCTTTGATGATCCATTAAAGACACAAAGTAGAAGTGCAAAAAACCTGCAGTTCCTTGAGTGACCACTGGAGACAGGCTCCAAAAGTCAAAAAACTGCCGTTAACACCCATGTTAAAGGCTGTTTTCCAAACCACCTACTACATACAACATGTGAATGTTGTATGTAGTAGGCACTATATACTGCCTTTGCTTGTGGTATGTAGTATGACTGTTCTGTTGGGTCTGTTTTGTAGTGAGCTACTCTGGTTTTCAGTTCTAGAAGTGGAGCTACAGATGTTTTTTGTTTTTTTTGTGGCTTTATTATGAATGTACAAAACAATCTGTGGGCAGATCTCAGCCTTTTAGTTATTTTGTCAATCATATCACACAGAATCATCATACTTGATTTTAAATCTTACACTGAAAGTTATATCTTTTACTGAAAATAAATCTGAAAGGGATTTTTATTTTTTACGGCTGAAAAAACACGTCTATATAATCCACATATGGTAAAAAAAAAAAGTGGCGCCTCTTTTACAACTGGAAGTGACAGGATTTACTGTTGTTACTTGGCATCACTTTACTTCTATGTAATGGGCGGTCTAATGTTAGTGTTGTATTGTAATTATAATTCCGACTCATTCCAATAGATGGCAGTAATTCACCGAAACCTGCCACACGCATAGACAAACTGCATTAGCGCCGTGCATTGTGGGAAACAGTATGCCTTGTAGACTGGTTTGTTACACACTGAGAAATTTTCCTGGATCAGGACATCAGGGGATTTTTAGTATAATGCAGATTTTGCAAGTTTTCGCATACTACCTACTACATACTGAATTTCAGCCAAAATAGTAGGCACTGCTGGTGTGGTAGGTGGTTTGGAAAACAGCCAAAGTCTCTGTGTGAGGACCATCTGTTTGGTGTTGACAGCAGTGACCCCTGAGGTCAGAATCAGTAGTGCTCTTCCTGGATGAAATCTATGTTTCCCATGAGCACCACCACCCACTGTGGTATGACATGTCTCTTTCCTAGGCGTGCATTTGTTTTGGAGAGCAGATTTTCTTTTGAACACTACTTTTCTTTCCCATGACAACTTTTCCCAGGATGCAAAGCAACAAGGTAATGTATTTTTCAACAGTTACGTCGAGCTAGTGTTTGAAACATGACAACAAACACACTTAATAAAGTCAGTTTGGTGCATAGCTCAGTGTCCGGACTGGTAAACAGCATTCGTAAAACATTTCTGTGTTGACAGTCTCATTTTGAATGTTGGATTATGAACAGACAAATGTTTAAAAGTGAAACTGTTTCAAGATCACACTGAAAGTCCTCATGGGGACTTTAGGATGTGGATTTTCACAGCCTCGCTGGGCTCACTCTGCGTCTGTACTTGCTGGATCAGGGCTCTGAAGATGATGAAAAAAGGGAAATGGTGAGACTGGCTCAAAGAGGAACAACCCCTCTCCCTCTCCCCCCTCCCTCCTTCCCTCCCTCCCTCCTCTGGCCCATGCGAGTGTTTACCTGGGAAACGAGAGAACAGAGAAAACCTCTTAAGAGAGAGGCGTCGTGGAGGGGGGGACGCCACTGACGGGGAGAGAGGAGGGGTGACGGCTGAGAGCGAGGAGGGGAAGGAAGGGGAGAGATTGAGAGAGACAGAGAGAAATGGGAGCTTGTTTATTTGATTTTTCATGTTGGCAAGGAGTAAACCCCTCGTCCCTCCGTAGTGGAGCCGTTTGTGATGCTCAGAAGCTAAAGTTCTCAGGGATTCTTGTAGTTTCTGTAACAAAACACTCCTGAAAAATAACCAAAGTGTCTCCTCTCTGTGTTTCTAAATATTAATCAGATGATAAATACAAAAACATGTAATACTCCCAATACCATGACTGGTTTTCACCCTTGCAGGTGACTGACTTAGAGTAGTTTGTCTTGTTTCTATATCTTTGCATCATGTCCATCTGGTGGTTAAACGCAGAAAATTAAGGGTAGCGTTTCAAAATGATATAATCTTTCAAACAATAAATGGGCATAAAGCATGACAGATGTACAGTACTTTCCATGCACACACACTGAGCTGCATGACGTACAGACAGCAGTTTATCCAGGACAGAAACAGGTCGACAGGAAGGTAACAGGACAGCAGGAGGAAGAGGAAGAAAACAAGAAGTTATCTGCAGTTACAAAACAGATCCACCAGGAGGCAGCAGTGGTGCAGCTGCAGAGAGGCAGTGATGCTGGTGTGTTTTCTGCAGACTGATACCAGCATGGCCTGCTCAGGTAGGCTTACATCATTCACCTGCACACACAACCTCCACCTGCTCTGTAAAACATGCATTCAGTCCACACCTGCTCCAGTGTGAGTCAGCACTGCATATAAACAGGCTGTTATATAACCACGCTTCTGTTTGTCTTCATTTACTGCTTTTTATACTTTAATCTGACATCAAAGCTTTAAACTGCACCCTGCTGGATGATCAAAACAAACGTCACAGGCTTTATATTAAAACTAAGCAGCCTCAAGAAGACTGTTGAAGACTGCCTGTATTTAATCATTTAACTGCATAATTTCACATTTCAGCAAAAATTTCCAGTGGGTGGTTAGTTTAGCTTAGCCTTAGTGTTAACGGTGAAAGCAGAGAGAAACTGTAAGCCTCATTTATCAAATACCAACACCTCTTTACCTGACAAACATCACTTTATCTGTACAGTGTGAAACAAAATGAGAGAGTGTCATGTGCTGGATAGAAGAGCAGAACTCAAGGTTTAGTCATAACATGATACCATATGATACAATATCATACCACGCGTTGTTATAAAGTTATGTGACCTGACATAGTGTTATGTTGTGCTATGTTACAATACATTACGTGCAGTGACGTCACACATCATATTGTATTGTATGGTACTGATACTTTGTAATAACGATACGTTACAGTGCATTATGGTACAAGTGCAGTGAAATGAAATGTGGTGCGATAAGATACAATACAAAATGTCACATTAGCTGCATGATGGGATATTACATCATGTTGCTTTACAATAAGTTACCCTGCAATTCAATGTTTATACTCACAATATGATGTAAGTTGCATAAAATTGGGTTATCTCATTAGGGATGGATACTGAATTAGGTACTTTTATAGTTACTGATCGAATTCTGTCAAAAGTACTGGGTATTGCTTCATGTAAAATCAAAAGGTAGTATGTTACCTGAATGCATCCTTGTGACTGTGAGGGAGTGGAAGAGTAGGTGATTTTTCGTGCTGCACATGAACACAGCATTACAAGGTTATATACAGAAGAATAAATATGTTGAATTTAAAAGAATTTACATTCTATTATTAAACAAATTGATATTTTTTACCACATAAGCACACAAAAGTACCGATAATTGGTACCGTTGAGTACCAATACCGATTGCCAGGTACTGGGAATTGGTACCGTATCGTTTCAAATGTGAAAGGTACCCATCCCCGTATCTCATGTTGTGTTACGTAATGTCACGTTAAGTTAAGTTTTAATAAGTTATGTTGTGATGCAAAGTTAAAACTCACCGATATAAGCTGTGTTAGATTGTGTTACCTTATGTTGTGTTATGTTGTGTCATGTTATGTTACATTATGTAATTTGACATTACAAATACATTGTAACACTGGGCTGCAATGTTAAAATTCACTGTATGGGAATGTGATGTCACATCAGACTGTGTTACGTTGCATTGGATTGAGTTGAGTTATGTTGCATTGTGTTACATTGTGTGACGTTATGTTGCTATATGTTACATCACAAAATAAACAAATCATGATACACTACAATAAGATGCGATGGCTGTGTGATGGTGGTAAGACACAATATAATACAATGTGAGGCTGTATGGTACAACTAAAAGCTTTAAAATGTAATTGGGTAAAATATTATAGGATTTAATGGGATATGATACTAACTATATCAATAATGGTATCGGCCAATGTTGGTCATTTTTTTCATCATATAGGCATCGGCCAATGTGTCAAAGTGGGCCAATATTTACTCATTAGCTGCCGACCATTTTCAGAGCATCTTGGACGATCTTTCAAGACCTGAATAATATTGTTTTCTATGACTATGAAAACACAAAAACTACCTAAGGAGAGTTAACAAGGAAAAGAAGTTTGAAAATAATGGGAGATATCAAAAAATTCAGTTTGCATGATTTTCAGTTTGTTCACAATTTGATCATCTCAGATTGTTTTTTGTTGTTGTTTTTTTAACCAATACTGATATTGGTAAATACTGGTAATCGGCCATAGCAGCAATATCAATATCGGATAATGGCCAAAATTTTCACATCGGTGCATCTTTAATACCAAAGCAATCAAAACGATGGAATATGTTCCAATACAATACAGTAAAGGAGACACAATAAGCTGATAGTGTACCATACAATAAGGCATGATACAATATAGTACATGATATACTACGTTAAAGTAGGGTAAGGTAAAGTCCCACCCCAAAAAGCACTGATATCTTACTGAGATGTCATGAGACAAGATGCTCTGAAAATATGAACAAAATCAGAGCACTTCTGGGATAGTTTCTCCTTTTATGAGGACTATGCTAAACTCAACTCAGACATGCTGATGAAGTCAGATTTAAAGGTGTTTCCAAACTGATAGAGGCCATTTCTCTCTGCTACAAGTCATCATGTTGAGCTAAGCTAACCACAGCCCCAAAATAACGACTCTTCAAAATAAAAGTCCTCTTAGATCTAACACAGCATCATGTTTCCTGAAGCGTTTCACTCCTACAGGTCATAAAGCTGCTAAATGTTCTCCAGAATACATTTTTTAATTAACCTCATTAACATTTTAATTAACTCCATTAAGGTAAGCTCTGCTCTCAGTGAACAGGTAGAACATCTCCTTAGAGTCTCTGCCTGATTTCTCAGGCGTCACCTCGAGGCTCGGACGACACGAAAGGAACTCTGTTCGACCTCTGTCCACAGGAAGTCTTTCCTTATTTGGACTAAGCCTGTTGACATTTGGATCCTCTTCAAACACAAAGCTTCACCTCGTGCTCAGTGACACAGCACTTTGTGACACAGCAGCATGAGAAACACCATCTCAAGTTATTTTACCTGCTTACGATCGTATTGTTGAGTATAACAGATGAACAACTATTTATTTAATATCATGGTTCTGCAGTCATCGAATTCAGCTCAGGAATTAGGAAAGGAAAAAATCCAACATGCAACCAAACGCTAACTTTACGAAGGAAAACATTTCACTTCTTTCAGCAAAACATCATCTTTATGTCTGATAAACTAAACTGTTATTTCATGAATTTGGCAAAAATTGACGACTGTGGCGCGTGTGTTTGTGTGTGACATGTATGTGCATCCTCTTACCCATCGTTGGCGAGCTCAGAGCCATGACACCGTAGTACGAGAATGGGCCGGTTTCAAACTTCATGTTTTCGTTTCCAGCTTCTACCTCCACTCGGCCCTGCAACACACACAGATCCAGAAAACACTTTATTACATTGTTTAAAAGCCAATTTGGATAATTGCAGCTGTGTGTGTGTGTGTGTGTGTGTGTGTGTGTGTGTGTGTGTGTGTGTGTGTGTGTGTGTGTGTGTGTGTGTGTGTGTGTGTGTGTGTGTCAGGAAGCTCTGTGAGCATAACTCCAGCAGTCGTCTCCTGTGGCAGGTAACATAAACACCTTGACACCCTATAAATATTACATTCTGCCACAGGTCTAGTGTCTCTCTTGCACACATACACACACACACACACACACACACACACACACACACACACACACACACACACACACACACAGATAAATGTGTGTATTTCAGGTGTGAAACAGGAGCAGGTGAGCTCAGGTGTCTTTGTAAGTGTCTGCAGTCACTTTATCCACACCTCAGGTGTCGACAACAAAACCTCTGAGTACAAACACAAACTCCAAACACACACGGAGTGAGTGGGTCGGTTAAAATGAAGGATGATAATGAAGGAACAAGTGTGTGTGTGTCAGCCATAAACAGCAGCGCTGCAGTTGTCATCGTGCTCATCATCCCCACATGCTGCTATTTTAACCCTCTGTGATGGATGGAGTCTGAGGGCTTCAAGGTGAGCTGGAAAAAGCATTTGCTTCATAAACATCAGCAGCAGCAGCTCACCTTAGAGCTAGTTGGATATCATCCATGAGTCTAAGGTTACAGACTGGAATTAAAACATTCCCTCTATGGATGAGGGCTTTTTTCTGTAAGATAAAGGACGTTAGATTCATCGTCACATGAGTTTAGAGAGGTTAAGCATGGGACGAGTATTGTATTCTAACTACAGTAGCATTGATTATGTTATATTTGATCGAGGAGCTGGAGCAGAGAATGGTACCAAGGTTTGTTCAGTAGAGATGGCCTGATCGCCTGATGTTATTACTGGGAGAACTGGGCCTTCATGGCCAGCGTTTGAAAGATGAAGGAGATGTTGGACTCAGTGGATTTGGATGAAGAGAATGATGCAGATTAACAGACACATGAGAGTTGAAAGATTGCCATTGGTCTGGTTTCTTCACTTTCATGAAAAAAACAAAGAGCGATCTGAATGCTCCGTTTATTCACATCTTGTAGTGATTTCTGGATAAATCCATCACTAAGTGAGCTCAAACCAAGGGGTAAAAACGAAGCCTATGAGGAAGTGCTAAAAGTTGCTGTTCATGGAGAATCCACTTGAGGCTGGCTGAAGAAAGACCAGAAGTCACATACACATCCAGCCATAAAAACAGACTTTTACGGCATTACAAAAGCATATTTACAGCCTGGCTCAAAAAACGGCTCTGGTCTGAAAATGCTGATTTCACCATCAGCACACACTGTACGGTGAGTGAATTTTTTCTGACTGTTGTTTAGAAGTTATTAGGATCGTTTGATTGTCCAATCAGAGACTCTTGCTGGGTTTCCATTACACCCAGAATTTCGCAAAACCTAAATATCGCAATAAAGAAACGGTAGGTATTGGAAACACCACATTTTCGAAACACCTTTCAAATTTCGATAAAAACTTTTTACGCTCTCATGAGGTGGTTCTTCAGAAATTTTGGTACTGAACTTTGACGCAAAAGTGCAATGGAAACACCTATTGAGCAAAAACATGTCACGTTGTCATAACAACGCGCCTCCCTCACCTCCTTGTGTCCACTGCCACACAAACAGACTCCAGCGTTCATACTTTATCAGCTCTGCTGTTATTTACATGTTCAACGCAGGGTTAGGGTTTTTTGTGTTTTTGACCGACACTTGCGAAGGCATCAGGACGACTTTGAGCCGGTCAGAGTCAGAGAGCAGCAGGAGGGAGGGGCGGGGGTGTGTGTGTGTGTGAGAGAGAGAGTATGTGAGCTGGAGATGATGATTTTCATTCAGTGTTTTGTTCCTGCCTTTTTGAGGTAGCGTGATCACGGGCGAAAGTTTGATCAGAGAATAAAAACACTAATGTTCATGAATCAGCATCACCTTCAGTGCAGCATCTGGACAGACGTTACGTTTTACTTTACCCAAGTTGTGTGCAATTCTGGTCATAATGGAAACACAGGCAAGGCGAAATTGTTCTGAATCAAAACTTCAGAAATATCGCTTTTATTTTGCGAAAAAGTGTCCTGGAAACCCAGCTTCTGACTCTGATTTCACGTGACTCCCGGGCACCCTGTAACTGTTAGAAAGGAAACTCACAGTCGGTGTAATTATCAAATGTGGCTGCGTCCGCGGACTGGCTTCATTTCATGACTTCAGGAACAGATGGGTGACGTAGCGGATGCTTCATTCATGTTTTATACAGTCTATGGCTCTAACATTGTGCCTTCATTACAGACTTACGAAATCAAACCTCACCTGTCCCTCAGGTGTCACTTGATACCAGATAAACAGTGGTCAGTTTTCTGCTACATCCTGCTGTGCAAACATCAGCAAACTCTGCCTCTGACGGAGGAAAATGTTCTCAATTGGGGGGCGACAGGGGAAAATTATGTCAGGACGTTTTTATGGCAAGATCAGGATCTGGATTTTTTCAGGATTGTTTTTGATATTCAGACTTTTTAAACCTGGGGACAACATCTTTAGCACCAAATATTTCTGATTTCTTCTGTTATACACCATTTATGTCTTTTCTGCTCCATGTCACAGCTTTGATCTAGTCTAACTCACATTTTCACATTATGATAAATACATTCATTTAAAGACGTCAGCTGTTAGAGTTCTTGAGTTTCTGCAGAATGAACAGAGCTTTAGCTTTAGACAAGCAGCCCATGCACAGTTAAGTGAGACGTTACTGGATATACTTTGGTTTGGTTTGTGACCTTGACAAAAAATGTGAATGTACACATCATTTGGAGCATGATGCATTTCAGCGACAGATGAAAACTGGACCTCAGACCTGACTTCGGACCAACCCTTTAGGGCTGAGCCCCTCATCCTCTTTTTCACAGACTCTCCTGTGTGTTTTTCTCTTCTCTCCTCCTTCTCCTGAACACGTGTGGGGAGGTAGAGTGCATCTTAACCCACTGATGTTTTGGTTCTTACTGCTCATCTAGTTTCATGGTCAGACTGTGGAGGCAGTTTAAGGCACAGGTATCTTGTATCTTTGAGCAGGGCAGGTTATAAACATCAGCTAAATTCAAAATCTAAGGAAGGATACTTTTATTTTTCAGGTAAAAAAAGATAAATACATCTTTTTCTCATCAGTGAAACATTTCTTTTTTGGCTATCCTCACTAAACATGACGTCTTTAGGACAATCTGTGCCATGCTGAAATGCACCATGAGAGCATGAAGCTAACTCAGTCCAGCCCTCCCTCTCCCTCTCTGTCTCTTTCTGGTGCAGAGGAGGGATTTACTGACAGACAGAGCTCCCTCCTCTTCCTCTTCATCTCCACATTCATCCCTAAACTCCTCTTGGCTCTTTATTTCCCCTCTCCATATGCTCTGCTGCTGATTTTCAACTCCGTCTCCTCTCATCTGCTTTTCTTCTTTTCCATCCTCCTTAACCCTTCAATCCCCCTCCTCCCCCCTCTCTCCCCCCTTTGTCTTCCTCTTATGTAAGAGGATCTGTTAGTGAAGGTCGTGCAGAGAGGAGCCCCTCTGACACACCAATCACAGAGCTATTCATACGCCCCAGTGACGGTATTCATCAAAGAACTTCATTTATCGGAGCTGCAGCCCTGATTTCTTCCTCTAAACTTTTCAGGAGGGATTATTTTTCAACTCGTCCAGATTATTTCCTGAATGCAAAGACAAACTTGAGATCGGAATGGACACAAAGAGAACAGAATTGAAGCAGACGAACAGAAGTCTGATCTGTTAAATACTAACGTGCTGCAGGTTGTTTCAGTAAAAACTCACAGGAAACCCGATTGATACCTGAGTTCACGTGAGTCTTAAGAGGTCGACATGTTCAGGTGCTAATACCTGCTCCAGACTGACGTGGAGACCCGAGATAAACCCGTGTTTGTTACCAGATTAAACTGGTTGGCCTGTGCTGTCTAATCTCAGACCAGTATGAGATTCCTACCTGAGAGCACCTCGACGACATCGAGTGACAGGCAGACCCTGACAGAAAGTATTAACACATTGAAAACTCCAGTGTGTTAGTTATCCAAACTCTTAATCTCATAAAATCAGCTGATCATCTGCAAACACCAGTGGCAGCTGCTGGTCAGTCAAGGAGGGGAAGCTCATTTTTTTCGGCCTACATCATAATTTTTTGTTTAGTTATTTAAACATATTATTAAACATTAAACAAATTCTACTCTCTGTTCCTTTTCAAGAAAATGATTTGTGACCCTGTCGTACCAACCAAGTGTTTTTTCCAGGGATTTTAACAGTAGTCTCTCGATGGCTTAAACGGCCTTGGTCCATTGTGTTGCAGGTGTAAGACTTGAGCCGCTTTAAACAGGAGAAGCTCCTCTGTACACCTGCAGGCTGTAAGTGTGAGTGACAGGGAGAGAAGCTCCACAGCTGAAGCTGTAGCTGCTTATTGGTGAAAAGAGAGAGAATCTTTAAACACAACGCTCGTCGTTTTTAAGAAAGGTAAAATCGCTGGAGATCGATAAAGCCTCCGCGTCAGTTCGGAACAACTGAGTGTTTAAGTTAGAGGTTAAAAGGTGGAGGGTTATATTTCAAGATCGCTGACTGGCTCATTTCACTGTCAATCAAAAAGGGATTCAGCCTCAGACAGATCATCCAATCATCATACAGAAGCCCAGCGTCCAGACCAGCCCACTGCCTCATAGACCCCCAGAGACGCTGAGCATCCGAGGGCGGGACAAAGCCCAGCATTTATCCAATGACCGTCCAGTTTCCACTGTGGAACAACCCACTCAACGCTACCACACTGAAGTCAGAAGACGCTCAGCGTCCAACTGTGTTAAAGCGCTGAGACGCTGCAGGGATGAATGGGAAGGAGGTCGAGCCAGTTACCTGTGATAGGAGCTGATTCTGAACAAAAGATGAAGGAATTCTAGCGCAGATTTTGTCAATGAAATGTACACAAAGCAGAACATATTACCACTTTTGGGGGGACATTTTAGGGGAAGCTGAGCTTCCCTTGCAGTCTTAGAGCAATCGCCACTGGCAAGCACATAAGCTAACCTGTACAGACCACCTTCCAGTGTTTCCACTGTGCTCAGACCAAACAGTCCCCTGTCTTTTTTCCTCTCAGGTCTGCAGGTTTGCATGTTTGTAGCTGTGCAGGAACTCTGACACTTCACAGAGATGTTGATGAATGTGGACTGTGTCTATTCTCTGTGATTCTCTCTGTTCCTTCTACTTAAGCGAATTCTGCATCGAGGGTATTCATGGGGTTGGCTTTTGAGGATGTGCACAGCTGATGTTGGACAACAGTTGGTATATACGCTCATCTTTTTCAGCTACAGAGCACAACGAGCACAACTACAGCAACTTCTTCCCAAGAACTGGTGTTAACTCTCAGTATTTCAATACCATACAGCAGAAAGCACCACACAAAGAGACAACGCGTCTGATACTCGAGCTTATCCATGTAAAAGATGCAGCTGCAGCGCAACATAAACAAGTTTTAGTGAAGATTTTCTCTGGATGCACTGCAAAACCATTCACCCGCCAAGTTGATAAATATATCACTGCTCGACCTAAAAGTCAAATTCAATTTTTCACTCTGTTGTTGAATTTGTGTGTCTCTCTCTCTCTCTCTCTCTCACACACACACACACACACACACACACACACACACACACACACACACACACACACACACACACACACACACACACACACACACATTTGTACACACACACATTTGTACACACACACATTTGTACACACACACGTTTGTACGCAAGCACAAACCAGGGACCCTAAAGTCCCGTTTCCACCAAGCAGTCCAGTTTAGATCAGTTTGGTACAAGTTGGCTCGGTTAAACCTGGTCCTGTTTGTGTTTCCACAGCCAACCGTTCCCCAGCATTTCGTCTTCTTTGTGATTGTCATGCGGCTCTTTGTTACAAAACAAAATCAAGCTTTGTTTTAGAGAAGGCTCTGTGCTGCAAGGAGAAATACAACAGCTGTTGCATTGTGAGTGACAATTCTTTTGACCAATCAACGATCTGCTGTGTTGTAGTTCCACCCTTTGGGATCAGATCAGTTTAGTCTTGCACCCTTACGGAAAGGTCCCAAAAAGTGGGATGGCACATCATCGGTTATTTGGGGATCTGTCACTGGATTAGTCAGTGGAAACTAGGGCTGCACAATATTGGAAAAATGTGATTTTTGGGGGGGTTTGCGATATATATTGCATTATTAAAGAGAGAAGAATTTTCACCAGATGACTTGAATAGCTCTGTTTGGGAAGAATTTGGTTGACTCACAATGACACCATTGTATTCCTATAATACCGTTTAATCCAGGCTAAGGGGGTTTATCTGTGAATGATGAAGATTGCTGTATATGGAAGGGATCCAGAAGGCCATGTCTCTGTACAAAATAGAATAGGTTTCAATTTCAGTTGATTTTTTTCCATTTCTCCAATAAATGGGGGAAATGCGATAGTCGCATCACATGCCCGATGTGACTATTGCACATGTGCATATTGCAATGGTGATGAAATGCGTGCCGGGTCAAGATGAACCGGACTGAACCACTTGGTGGACACGAGGCTTTTGAAGATCTAGAGTCAAATTTAGTTCTGGTGTAATTGATCTACTCCTGAAAACAGCCGTGCCTGGAGGGTAGAACTTTCCAGAGGCCCAGAAACTTTGGGGGCGGGGTCTGCAGGCTGAGTGTTTCTGATTGGTGGAGCAGCCACAGGGTTTTTATTTCCCCCTCCCTCTGTCTAAAATAAGATGACCCCCAGCTGTGATTGACTTGGTTTAATAACTCCTGAACAATGGTCTTCTTTGAGCCTGATAGTGTGAATGTGTCTCTGTCAGCTCCAGGTGTTACAGTTTAAAGAGTGACCCTGTAAACTGGAGACCTTTAGCTGATCCAGTTTATAACAGCTGTTCAAATACAGGGAATGCATCCTAGTTCAGTTTTTGATTCAAATGTCCAAATCTCCACATCAGATAAGTATTCAAAGATAAACTAAAGACATCTGAGAAGAGTGCATTCTGCTAAAAGTCCTCAATCAAGAAGGTTGCTGTTTATACCGAAACACCGGTTGGTCTTTGCTGTTTTCATAAGTTGGCAAATCATTTCAAAAGTTCATCTGCAGTGAAATTAAGCACAAGCAGGCTAGCTGTGGTGCTGCACATGACAATGCCAGCCCTCAGTGAGAAAGAGTGTGTGTCCAAACACACATGCCAAACTGTGTGTGTGCATGTAGCGCACCTGCAGGATGAGGATGAAGTAGTCGACAGGTTTCCCTCTCTGGTACAGGAAGTGCAGTGGCGAGCGTTTGTCGCTGTCGTTGAATTTCAGTTCCTGGATGACGTCGGGGTGTCTGAGGATCCTCAGCAGGACTTTCTCTGTGATCTGGAACGGGCTGAACAGACTCACCTCTGAGGGAGGAAAGAAACAAAACAGGGAAAAACTTTAGATTTTATTAGGTTCATTTTGAGCATCAACGGCTGAACATCCTCACAAACCACAATTACTTCAACAAATTATTCATTAACCCATATTTTAGGTAGACAGAAAGAGGATTTTTACTCATTTATGTCCCCTTAAATAATCTTTTATAAATTTGGGGTCACCATACCAGAAGCAAAGAGCACAAAGGCTCAACACACGTCCAGAGGTCAGTATGTTTCAGTCTCAGAGAGTCTTCAGTTAATCCAACAGAGAAACCCTCAGATTACCCCCACCCCCCTCAGAGCTCACCTGTCGCCAGGAAACGATGAGCTGCCAGCATGAGCTGAGGAGAGATCTTCACTTTACTGTCAGCGTCGGTCTTGAAGGCAGAGAAGTCGGGCTTGTTTTTATTTGGGTCGACCTTTTTCCTGTTTCTGTTGTCGGCTGCAGAGAGAAAACGAAGAGAGGTGTGAGAAGAACAGAGACGGATCACTAAGACAGAGAAACACAAAACACAATATGGCTAAATTTATCTAAGGCTTGTCTGACACCACAAAGAAACATCTCAATAAATTTACAAATCTGCAGAAAGATCCAGGCTGTATCAGTGTGTAACGTCAGTGTGTGAACTATCAGTGTGTGTGTCTCATGCTGTGACTTTGTCCCGGTGCCAACAGGACACGCTGACTCACTGTAGAGGTCAGACTCATCCAGAATCTCCGACTTGATGATCTCCTCGATGACGTCCTCCAGCGTTACCAACCCCAGCACCTCGTAGAACGGATCTCCCTCCCCTTCATTGTTCACCTTCTGGACGATAGCCAGGTGGGATTTACCTGCACAGAGGAGAGAGGTCAGAGGTCACCAAAGGGGCACAGACAGCAGTAAAAAGATGTGATTTTATCGTTTTCACACTCCACCAAACCTCTCCTGCAGAGAGACAAACTGTGAGTTAAGTAGGGCAGCATCAAAGAGGAGAGGGAGGACAGGAGGAGAAGAAGAGGAAGGTTTGATGCTGGTGTTCGATCTGTCAGTGGATTTATCCCGACCGCTGGGAGGACAGATTGAAGCCTTAAAATAGCCCAGACTGGACTAAGAGCTTTGAAGAGAAAGCAGAAGGAAGAGGAGCCAAAACAAGATAAAGAGGCAGAGGAGAGAGCTGAGAAGAAAGAGCGATGGAAGCGTGGAGGAGAAACGGCAGATTAATCCTCTCCTGGCTCCGTTTGTCTCATTAAAAACATAGATTTTACTGCTGCTCTTCCTGGCTCCGTTAGGACGTGATGTAAGAACAGTGACGGCTGCCAGAGTCGGCTGAGTGGAGACAGTTTATCCGCTGAGCAGAGGAAGCTGTGACAGTCAGTCCGCCTCAGGACACACCTTCAGCTGTTTCTGTCATTTATCAGTGAAGCTGCTGTGTAATCAAGTGTGTGTGCGGCCAAAATGACTGCAAGTGTGGGAAAAAAAACAGTCAGGTCAGGCAAAACTGTGTCTGAATCACATGAGGCATCCAAGTGGGATGCTGACTGAAGCAAGGTCACATCACATGTGAGCACACATCCGTTTCAATCACAGATATAAAGAATCAACGCTGGATGTTAAAACTAAATGTGCGGATGTTTACACCTCGAATGATGAGGTCATCATAAATTTCTGACTGTACCAAGACACATTGAAGGGATGGGCCTCAAAGACCAAGGCCTACCTATAGCTCTGCCACTGAACAGGCCTCCAGAGGGGTGGCCAATCAGAGTGAAGGGGGTTTGTGGAGCAGGGAGCCTTAAAGAGACAGCAACTATGACTAAGAGTTTCAGGCCCCGTTTTGCACGGAGACTCCCGCAACGATTCTTCCTTTGCGTTTTCAAAAGCCACCCGCGTTTACATGAGGACGGCATGAAAACGATCCGCATTCATACGACTCCAGGAGGACAAGTCTCCTCTTCTGTTCTTTCTTTTTCTGCCGTTTTGTTGTGTGAGACGGTCAGCAATCCAACCATAACGCGCATTACCGCCACCTACTGGCTCAACTGGAAATGTGGCTGAGCGCAGAGCCTTCACCGAAAACTGCGAGTGCGCATGCGGTGACGTCAGCGTTTCACCCTGAGATGCTCCGCTCTGTGTTTACACGAAGCTGGATGAAGGAGCGGATTCAGATCTTTCCACTCTGGGGAGCGTTTTCAAAAGTTTGCGTTTTCACTGAAAACGCAACGTGGTCTCGTCTAAACGGAAGGCCAAAACGCAAGGCCAAAACGCAAGGAAATGTTTGCGGAATCGACCGTTTTCGGCATCATATAAACGGGGCCTCAGACAGAGGCTTAAATAAGAGTTTACTAAAACACCAGCGAGAGAAAAATAGGGACTTTGATGAGCTGTAAATCATGTAAAAATACTACAGAAGCCCCAGAGGGTCAGAATACACACAAAAAGTCCCCCTATAAGCTCCACTTCTGTGTCTGTTTCTCAGTCTGTTGGGTTGAAATTGGTGGAAAATTTCCAGCTGTTTTCGGGAAAGTTTCCTTAAAGTTACCATGGAAATGTTAGCTCGAGGATACAGGAATTTTCTGGGTTTTGTTGCTGTCAAATTAAATGAATTTTTCTAAAAATTCTTGGGATTTTTTGTTGTTTTTCTTTCTTGTTATCAACTTTAACTAAAAATGTTGCAATAGAGATGGTTGCATGCACGTCTGCTTAAAACAAACCAAAATGTTAAATGTTTGTAAATGCATATTAACCAGGTAAAAGCAGTTAGCATAAATTCCTGAAAACTCTCATGAAATTATCATTCCCAGAATTTTGCAACCCTAGCCTCTAGTTTGAAGACATGAATCAGACAACACTCCAGTGGGTCTGAAGACTGGATTTCTGCAGATTTTTCTCCCGTTTTTAACTAAAATAGTATCAAATTAACCCTGAAGTCTGCCTTTCGTGACACTGTGAAGAGGATCTACTCTGTTTGAGGCTGAGTGTCTCAGAATTGAAAAGTTAAGCTGCAGGAGGAGATTCATCTTAAGAAACAGCTAAATTAAAGTCAGACAGAGCTGCAGAGTTACAGTATGAAGAGAAGGAGAGAGAAAGACTGCAGTGATGTAGGCTCTGTGTGTGTGTGTGTGTGTGTGTGTGTGTGTGTGTGTGTGTGTGTGTGTGTGTGTGTGTGTGTGTGTGTGTGTGTGTGTATAAAACGATGACTCATCCTCAGTGCTAACATGTGAGCGCTAACAGTCACCAGTGAACAGCTCTGGGTCTGTGTCTGTAGTGTCAGCGCACTGACAGAATGATTCACTCCACATCATCATCATCTTCATCATCAGCTGACCGTGTGACCTCTGAACTCCCTGGATAGAGAGGTCAAAGGTCATGGGCAGCTGCCTGAAGCTGTTAGCTGCTAGCTTCAGCAGAATAAAAACATCAGCTGACACCAAGGATTTAACCTTCAATCTGGGGAGGACTGTTTCTGCCAGGTCATCTTTTCATCTCAGAGATTCAGACCACGAGAGTTTTTGTTTTTTTTGATGATGAAGTACATCTGTATGTTTTCAGATGCAATAAAGCGTCTTACAAAAAGGCACTTTTCTTATTTTTAGACAACAAAAAAAAAATCATGCAGACTAACCCAGAAAAAGAATCAACTAATTTCACCTGCTGCGCTCAGACTTCCTGTAATGATCTTTCCATAGCGTTTCATCCAGATACAGAATGATGAAAGCTACTTGTCCCACACTTCGCAACATATTCACTTTCAAACACAAATATAATTTTGCAGAAGTAGTAATTAATAAAACTAAAATGGTGTCATATTTAGAAAAGAAGTTGAAAACAACACCGTGCTGCGGTTGTTCAGGTAAGGATTACAGCTGCACGTTTAATCCAAACATTACTGTAACCCTGTACATTTCTTCCAGTATTCTTTTTATTTTTTTGTCACATTTTGGGCCCCTTTGCAGTTTTATTGATGGAATTGCTAATCTCACCCCTGAGCAATTGAAGAAATTGATATTTCTGTAAAAAATGAGCATATATATGTATATGCCTGGTTCAAACAACGTCTCCTGACTGAATCTCTAATTTTACTATTAGCACACACTCTTGGGGGTTTCTAACTCGGCAGTTTAGAGGCTATTAAGATTTTGAGCACGCCCAATCAGAGACACAGCTCAGCTCACATGACTGAAAAGCGCCCTATAGCTGTTCTCGAAGCCCTTGTCACTAGTTATATGGCAGTGATAGCCAATCTGCTTCAAAAGTCAGAAACAGAAACAGAAACAGAAACGTGACGTCAGGGAGACTACTTCCATTAATTATGCAGTCTATGAGTTTTCCTGTTATGAGGATTTAACAGTTCTAAACCAGATAATTTAAACACTTGCTGGGCCACTTTTTTTAGAACTACCTAGGCCTGCACAATATATTGTTTGAACATCGCCATCGCAATATGCGCATGCGCAATAGTCACACCGCGCATGTGATGTGAATATCGCATTTCCCCAATTTATTGGAGAGATGGAAAAATAAAGCAACTGAAATTGAAACCTATCCTATTTTGTACAGAGACATGGCCTCCTGGGTCCCTTTCACATACAGCAATCTTCATCATTCACAGATAAACCCTCTTAGCCTGGATTTAACGGTATTATAGGAATACAATGGTGTCATTGTGAGTCAACCAAATTCTTCCCAAACAGAGATATTCAAGTCATCTGGTGAAAATTCTTCTATCTTTAATAATGCAATATATATTGCAAACCCCCAAAAAATCGCAATGTCAGTTTTTCCAATATCATGCAGCCCTACTACCCATGGTGCATTTCTGATATGAATGAGAGTAACTTAAATAGAGGTCAAAGGGCCACAGAAGAAGTTAATTGCAAATGTAATATCAAAGGAAGTTGGATTGCTCTGTCTACTTTAAAAAGAAACAGAAAAAATATCTTTTGCAAACACTTTCTGACAGAAACAGACTCCTGTGCATGCTACACTAAGTGGCAACTTCAATTAAAAAATATGAAGCCTGTGGTGAAGTGTTACAAACATGATTAAATCTGAATAGATCATTTCTCTATCAGCACACACTGTAAAAGAAAGGAGTTATTATGAGTATTTATGAAGTTCATAAATGCAATAGTTTTATCCATGTAAGGTCATGGCTGATTTGATTGACACCTCCTCTTTACCTCATCCCAACTGGAACTAGGCTAGGTTTCCAATAAAGCGCTGCCAGAGACTATGTCCATGAGTTGTACAGACTCTGTGCTTCATACTTGAACAAACAGCTTCATGTGGACACACACTGAATGACAGGTAATAAACACGCACCTCTTCGGCTAACAGCCCTGTGCAGAACTTGGTCCAACACAGGAACTGAAGCAGAGACAGTCTAGTTCCAAAGTAAAGTCCCTATAGACTGAGTAACAGCAACACCTATGATCAATAAAGCATGGTCCTTTGATTCTCAAAGTGAGCATGAATTCAGGAGCCCTAATGCAGTCCAAACCAGCATGTTTCTATGCGGCTGTGTGAGAGTACACACTGAATAACAGCTTTCTGCAGAGATCTGAGGGAAAAAAAACATCATGGAAAAGAAATGACTTCACAGAAAAGTCTAATCTCTGATAAAATAAGCATTTCAGTTTTGCATGTTGTATGCATTAATTCCAAAAGCTGCATGTGAGTAGATAGTGTTGAAGTTGTGCTTCTTCTTCTGCTGATGAAGGCTCAGTCAGGACTGTAAACGGCGTCTGAATCCAGTTACAGCGGGAGGACATAATGCTGATGCACGCTCGCCAGCTGCAGAGCCGCTTTGACTGTCACAGAAATGAAGCGCTTGCATTCTCTCAGTCTGATACGAGAGATACAGCAGCCTGTTAGTGCTGCATGTTTTCTTTCTGCTTTGATCTGACTGTGAAGAAAAGCGTCTGATATCTTAAAATAGCCCCGTCATCACCATCATCATCATCATCATCCTCATAACAAGCTTTGTTTCACTGCAGATCTGACGTTGTTCTCATCACAGCAGCTTTGTATTTACAGAGTGGATATCAGCGCTGAGATTTCCCACGCTAATCCCCTGCGCCTGAATGTGCAGATTTTCATCCCATCAAAGGTTACGCATGCAGCGGCTCATTTCACTGATTAGTCCTGCTCAGAGGGAAGACGATCATCAGCAGCTGCAGCGATGACGGGAATAAAGACCTGCTGCAGGATTAGACCTCACACGGATGAGGCCAATAAATAAAACAGAGTGAGGAGCAGAGACCGGACTGTTTACTCAGCAGGGAGACACAGAGAGCATTTAGTTTGTGGTCTGTGGTCCACATAAATACCTGACACGATAAGACCGAGCTATGTTTCAGAGCTTGGAGGAACGTGACAATCAGCTTTTGATTTAGGGAGCTTAATGGCATTATTTGTGATATCTAAAGTAAAAATGTAAAGTTGAAATCTGAGCAACTGTGTGTGTCTTATCTTTATTTAAGATTTTCTTCTCAGACTTAATATGAGCAAAATACACCTGCTAATGGTGTAAGAACAAACTTGTTAACCCAGGTGTCAATTTTACCCTTTAACATCTTGAAATAAGACAAATTACTGAACTTGTCAGGTGAATGTGGTTAAGAATTTTTTTCTGAAATAAGACATAAACAGTGTTTGCAGTGAATGTTTTCAAATGTAAGATTTGACAATCTTAATATTTTCAGAGTTTGAGTTTCAAATTAAAATGTTAATCCTTGGATCATGTCAACCCAAGACCCTAAGATCAATTCTGAAACTGAATATATGAGCCTGGAAAGTTGAGAACCAGAATCGATCCGGTCAGGATTTAAGTTTTACGTGGTACATTTTATTTGTTTACATCTCTGCAAAGACAGCTTTGATATTGAGGGAGTGAGACCGACATGAAGTAAAAAATGGATTTGCAGTTGTCTTATGGCTGCTGCAAAGTGGAGAAAATAAGAAGTAAAGAAAAGCAATCTGGGAAAAATTGTTGCAATCCTTTAGTTTATATAACTCTGACGTCCTGAGGCTCGCCCTCAAAAACACACACAGATATGCTGTAGTTTGTTTCCCATTGTGTCTTTTTTTAAGATTGGTTCTTATTTTTTCTGAGTTGCTCATCTGTCACTAAATAATTAAGTATTGTTTTTTTAGGCTTTGATAGGACCCTGAACAGGGTTTCCCAAAAGGTTTAAAGGAGCCAGCAGCCTAAACCTCCTTCAATAGGACCGTGCATGAAAAGAGCAGCCTGCTTTGATGTTGGACTGAGCCTGAGTGTCTGATATCGCTCTGCACAGAAACCACAGACCTGCTGTTTTCTGCAGAGCATTCATGTTCCTCCATTTCCAAACATTATGAGATCTGTTGGAAACTAAGCTGATGAAATACATTCAACCATAACATCTCTGTGAGATCACTCATGCTGTCTGAGTATTTTAAGCTCAAAGGTGGCAGACAGTGCGGTGGAAATGCTGACTCAAGCTATATTTAGGCCAATCAACAAACAGGCGAAGAGGTGAAGGCAAGGTCCTGGCCTGGCTGCTGGCAAACAGCCACGACACCGCCACCTGTCTATCAAAACAGTTGCACTTATTCCCAGTACAGTCATGATGGATAAGGTAATGAGGTTTTATAAAAAAAAAAAAAAAAAAAAAAAGGTGAAGCATTTGTTAGTGCTGTTAAAGCAGCATCCTGGTGATAAAAATGAAGCCACTGCAGTTCCTAAAGTGTCCACCAGAGGTTGGCTCTAAAAATTAAGAGGCTCCCATCATTTGCTTGGCCAAAAAACAAACAGAAGCCCTGAGTTAGCTTTCTTTAAAAGCTAATTTAAAAGTGTTTCGGAGTAAAGAGTGACCAGGCTAACGGAAAACCTTCACTCAAACATGTCAGTGAGCATCACTCTTACAGCTGTTAAGTCCTCACAAATGCATTTTTGTTATTATTGCATATGAATAAACCAATATATATGTCTTTAATGACAAACTAATAGCATATCAAAGGGAGGCACAGCTGACAGTCACCAGTTAACAGGGTCACACTTTACACCGATGATGTCTGTGGCTGTGAGTTATTTAAAGTGTTTCTGTAACAACCTCAGGTAACCAGGTTTGACTGTAAATAAGTTTTATTAATTGACGAAATTTTGAATTCGGTTTGTAATTGTGTAGTTTGTGAAAAAGTTGGTTTGGAGCTGGGGTTACTGCCAAATATGGCACTGTGTGCTCAGTGTGGAGAGAAAAAAAAAAGATTAACAATAAGAGGAAATTTGAATTATGATTAACAAAAAACAGATTTCATGTTCACAGCAAAACTACAATATTATCAAACTGATAATGCATTGATAAATATTAATCCTAAAATACTGAATCGCTATCATTCTGATAGATTTGGGGCGGTCGCCTGTCTGGATGTAGTTTTCTGGCTCTTTTATTACGACCCAGGTCTCAGACTCTGGTTTGTTTGCTTGTCTTAGGTTTGGAGGAGTTTCTGGTTTATTGACACAAATGTTTGTCTTCATATTTCACAAACTGTAAATCTCCACAGATAATTAAGCTGTACGCTGGATTTCTCTGTTACAAAAATAGATAAATAAAAATCTATCCACTTGATGATGTCTTTTTGTTTGTTTTATGTTTCTTGTGAAATAAACAACAACTTTTTTTTTCACTGTTTACAAAGAGTGGAAATGTCTATGGAGACTCCTTAAATTTTGAAGCCAGCCTCATGTGGTAATTTGAGTATAGTTTTGTGCACTTGACTACAGGCTCAATTTTATCCACTGGAGCTTCCTGCTTGATGCTGAATTATGAAGACCTCTTTAGAGACGCTGCCTTGCAAAAGTGCCCAGCATCCTTGAAAATGCCCTGTAAAAGACTGAGACCTAGGGAATGACGGATCGAATATTTCAGAACAGATGATTCCACCTGGTAGAAGGTTTACTGGACTCTATACTCGCAGAGCACCAGAGTCCAGCTGCTTTTCAGCCTTTGAGACATTTGCCTCCAGATTCCTAAAAACAAACTGTATCAAAATAAGATTTATCATGAGTTAAACCCTATTCATACACTCCTCACTGCTATAAGAAGTTACAAACTCTGACTGTTCACATGTTACATCTTTTCTCATTTCTTTTACTGATTTATTTTTTGTTAACCTTATCATGTCTTTATTGCACCAGAGTTTGTTTACTTGGCTTTTTCTGCTTATACTCTTTTCTAAATCCATCTCTTGGTTGCAGTAAATCCAAAGCTGCTGCTTTGTGCATCACTGTTTTGTAGTTAGCATGTTGTGTGTTTGAAAAGTGACTGATTTTCCATCAATCAATAGATCTGATCGATTCAGAGAGCGAGGGAGAGCTGCTGGGGGAGGAAGAGGAGGAAGAAGTGGGGCATTAAAACAAACAGGAAGTTTGAGTGAGGGTGGGGTTTGGCTGAAAAACAAACCTGTGAAATAAAGAGTCATGTATGATTAAAATAAAAAAAGTAGAGACGCACCTTTCTTGAACTCCTCCAGCATGGCGTCCAGTTTGGTGTCATGGAACACAAAGTGGACCGGGTGGTTGTAGAACTTGGTGATGGTCTTTAGTGTGGTGCAGTCGTCCGGGTCCACGAAGGCCAGGTCCTTGACGTACAGGATGTCCACGATGTTGGACCTCTCCTCGTCGTAGACCGGGATGCGCGTGTAGCCGCTCTCCATGATCTCTGACATGGTGTTAAAGTCCAGAACCGCGTCCGCCTGAATCATGAAGCAATTCCCTAAGGGGGTCATCACGTCCTCTACAGTCTTGGTCCTGAGCTCCAGCGCGCCCTGGATCATGTTGAGCTCCTCTTTAACAAGGTCGTTGTAGGGCTCAGTCACCTTTAACATCTCCACCAGCTTCTCCCGGTTATACACAGTACCGATCTCCTGACCCAGCAGGACGTCCAGCAGCTTACTGACCGGAAATGACACCGGGAAGGTGAGGAACATGAAGAACTTAGTGACCAGGATGGTGTTTGCTCCTACAGCCAGCCCGTGGCGTGAGCACAGCGCCTGGGGGACGATCTCCCCAAAGATGACGATCCCGATAGTCGAGGCCACCACAGCCCCCAGCCCGGATCCGATCAGGTCGTCCAGGAGGATGGTGAGGGTGGTGTTCACCAGGACGTTCCCGAGAAGCAGCGAGCACAGGAGGTAGTTCCCTTTGCTGCGGATGGGCTCGATTTTCCGCGCGTATTTCTTCTCCTTGTCGGTGCCGCAGCTCTGCACGATGCGCAGCTCCATGGGGTCCAGCGCCATCAGGCCCAGATTCAGCCCGCTGAACATCCCGGAGAGCACGAGCAGGCAGCTAATGAGGATGACCTGCAGCCACAGAGGCAGCAGAGACTTCTTCTCCTCCACCACCAGCACCCTGCCATCGCTGTCCCCCAGCAGCACCCACCTGCTGCCGTCTGCCTCCACCGTGCACACCGCGTACTCCTTCTGCGGCTCGCTCTTGCGCAGCGGCTTCACGTTAACGGTGAGCAGCCCCGACGTGCCTTTACTGCTCACGTTCATGAAGGTCCCGACGCTGATGTCCTTCGTGAAGTCAACACAAGTCCTGTCCTGCGCTTCCATCATGCCGCTGCCTCCTCTGGCAGCCGCCACCGCCTCCTCCTCCTCATCCTCCCCTCCTTCCTCACCCTCTGTCAGCTCCGTGAAGCGGATCTGTGTCCAGGCGCCCGAGTGGAGCTGCACCCCGTAAAACCGGAGCTGCACAGAGCTCTCCTCTGTCACCTGGATGACACCGTCGTCATTGGTAGTGGCCGGCTTGTCGCTCCTCTCTAACCGCATGCCAAGCACCTGGCTCCCGCTGCTGCTGCCACCGGACCCCGCCGCTGCTGCTGCTGCCGCTGCAGCCGCCGCCTCCGTGCGCCCCCCGACCGCGCTCCACAGGCAGATAACGACAGTGAGAATGTAACCCTGCTGCCCGCTCCATTCTGTCGCCATGTTTGTTTCACTGCTCGGCGACCTGGGGGCTGACGTCATTTACTCATGTCCGAGCGGCTCCGCCCCCCTGCCGGCCCATCAGACACACCAACACACACGCACACACCCATCATCACCGCCTACCGGACAGCGACAGGTAGAGCTAATAAATAAACAAACACATTCCTCTTTTCTGCCTCACACATATTTTGCAGTTTTTTTTAAATTTGTGATGCTCACTTTGGTGCTGCAGAGGGGGGAAGAGGGGGTGGGGGTAAACACTCTCCAAAATTCGCATGCACTCTGCGTCACCCCTCCTCCCCCTCCCCTCCGCCCATTGTTATTGTCTGTCAGGCCCGGGGCAATGCGGCACAGAGCGCGCGGATGCTGATGCTGCTGCTGCTGCTGCTGTGGACAGCGGTTTAGTGGTCCAATTGCATCCGGAGCCAGCTGCTGTTATGTAAAGGCACATGGCATCTGTGCACCCCCAACCTCACCCTCTCCTCCCGCCATCCTCCCCTCCTCCTCATCATCCTGCACCATCATCCCGCATCCCTCTGGCACAGAGCCCGGCGCTGGGTGAGCTGCAGACACTCAGCAGAATCAGAGGATCTCCTGCACAAAGATCATAATCATAAATCATAAATTAATTACACACACACACACACACACACACACACACACACACACACACACACACACACACACACACACACACACACACACACACACACACACACACACACACAGGTTTGTGTATGTCGTTGTATGACTCTCAGTCAGTCGTGTTTATTGACCCTCCCAAGATATTATTAGCTCCTAATATTCACTGATCTGCAGTTATGTAATACAAACATAACATGTCTGTCTGCTGTCCTTGCTTACACTGCCACGCCACCTGCTGGTCATAATAATAATAATGAATCAGCATTACAATTAAACATGGCTATCACCAGACTGACACATAAATTTCATTTTTTTTAAAGGATGAGTTTATAACAAATTGTCTGAAATGCACAGGCAAACTAACTTTTTTAGACCAACACTTAATAGTGAATCTTGCAATTACATTGAATAGCACCAAACTAAAAAATACTACATGACACGATAAATGTTACTTAATTTTAAAATATACAATATTCTGATATTTCAACTTGTTTTTATTATATTATATTATATTATATTATATTATATTATATTATATTATATTATATTATATTATATTATATTATATTATATTTAAAACAATCTGTTGCAATTTTCTATATCAAATTACATTATATTGTATTATCTAAATATATGATAAATTGATATGTATTAAATAATTATATATTTCTATTTTAATTCTTTGATATTCTTTTTTATTTGCGAAAACATTGTTATATTATTATATTAAAGCAGAGTCATTGTGGATTGTGAACTTCAGGTTTAGTTTTAGTTTTAATGTTTATTAAAGTTCCTGTAGAAAAACGTGCAAAGTGAATGTTCATCCATAATTCATTGCAAAAAAAAAAAAAAGAAAAAAAAAGAATGACTCACAAGTTTTCTTTTTGTACATTTTTTGCTTTTATTACAGATAAAATTAACATACAAATTCAATGTGACTAATAAATTAAACAGTCCTTTAATTTATTCATCCAAATGTGTCATGGATGCTTTTATGGAAGCCCTGAGAGGCCAAAATGCCTCTTTAAGTTCAGTATAAATGAAAAAATAGCTGACCACTTTTCTTTTTGAAAATGATTACAAAAAAAAAGTGTTATTTTCAGAAACATTTAACCCCTAGAACATTTTTGGGAATCTTCACTGACAGATGATGTTCTTCAATGGTGGCTGTTTGTTGTTGTAATACTCCTGTTGACCACATGAGGCTGCTGTGCACCACTTTCTCTCATGTCTGATAGGTGAAGGATCTGCAATGACGATGACTTCCAAATATTTAAAAAACACTTTTTATATTAATATCAACTTTATCCAAGTGTCCCTTCAAGTTGTAACAGTTTGGTCCAAAAAAAAAAAAAAAGAAATCAGAAAGAGCGTCATTATAAAAAATCAAATAATGGACCTCAAAGTGAGAAACTATGCGTCTCAGTATGTCGTCCCTTCTAACGAACAGATGTGAAAAATTCTGTCAGGTTTTTGCTTCTTCCCAGTAAAACATCATTTTTATTTATTCAATCCCAAAATGATTAAAGTTGAGAAACTGTTGTCCTTTCATAAAATTATAAAAAGTGGTTCTGGTTTGAAATGCTGCCGAACAAAATATTAACAACGTCAGAGACTCAAGAAACCAGCTGATTCCTTAAACACTGAGTGAGTCAGAGCTGTGAGGACATTTCTCAATAGATGAAAACAGACGTGAAAAGTTCTTAGTCACTTTTTAGATGAAGAGGACAAAACAAGAGAGAATTTAAGAGATAGAAAACTGTTGTGACAGTTTCTTCATGTGTTCAGAGAGAGATTAAAGTTGTTCAAGAGGTCTTGTTCACTGCAGCCGTCTGTCTCTTTGGTCTTGTTCACTGCAGCCGTCTGTCTCCAGTCTTGTTCACTGTCGCTGTCTGTCCATCCGGAGGAGGTATGACCTCGACTTTGTAGCTCACCCTCTTTGAATGCAGGATGCTGTAGCTGTTATCGAAACACAGCACGTCTGCAGAGAGAAGGACAGAGGGCACAGTGTGATCATCAAGCATTCTGCAGGCTTTAATATAGACTCAGTAAGTGCATTAAGGCTTGTTCACTTTTTGGAAAGTCACAGAACAAGACTGATGCCACTCTCTTAGCGTTGAGTCTGAAAAAGTGGGGACAAAGTTGACCTGACTTGCTCTGAGTAAGCAGAAGTCTCCAGAGCAAGAAAAACTGCAGTTCCTTGAGTGTCCACTTGGGTCAAGCTGTAAGGTCACAGTATCATCTTAGCCCCCATGATCAAATCTTAATTTAACAAAAAAAAGTAAAAATGTTTACAAATTGAATCAAAAATAATCTTAATTGGTGTAATTTCTACATTTTTTCATGCACACTGTACTGGGGTTGAATATGTTTTTTTTACATTACATTCTTTTAGTTTATCAAGCTGAAGACTTGTACAAATAGATAAACCTGGTGCCTGCTGTTGAGGGACTGAAATACAAAGTCCATGGCATCATGAAGAGTCCATTAATGCTGAATAATATCTACAGGTTTAGGAGCAACAAACAATTTTTACAAACAAGACTTTTTCAGGAAGACCTTATAGATTTCAGAAAGACCATGAAAAACCATATTATGCAAGGATTACAACAGTATGGCTCTGTAGTAGAAGAGTCCAGGTGAAAAACTCTCTACCTGCAGTCCTGACTTGTTTTAATGATTTACAAACACCTGATTCTGTTTAATTTGCAGTTTATGGTACACCCTTTTTGTTTTGGAATTGGGATTGGACGTGAGGTCAAAGTTTAACTGACAGAACTAACCAGCTTAACTGGGGTTTTCTTACCTTAACACAGATAACAGGGTTGTTTTGGTGCCTTAATTGAGCCAAACTGAAACTGTGTCTGAGCATTCACCTGTTCACCTGAGGCCGCATGGCCCGCTTTAAGTTCAGCTTCAGATTAAGAAAATGCTGCTGTTGGTGGTATAAGAGGATTGTAACAGCAGCTCTCGTGTTGACATAAACTGGAAACCTGTTGCTCTGTGATTGCCTCGATCTGTTTCTAAATGTTAGTGACCTTTCTGCTCCAGATTCCTAACCTCATTACATCTGAGCGATCAACAGGAAACGGTGCAGCCTGTAATCCATCAATCCTTTAACGGATTCATTCATGGCGTGAGAACTCACAGACTCCGGGCTCCAGGCAGGTGAGGCCATTGTCTTCAGGAACCAGGTGAGCGTTGTAGCGTTCGCTGGGCACAACCTGCAGCATCTCTGTCACCTTCTGTCCGCTGCCCTCTTTAGTCCGTCTGTAGACTCCAAACCCGATATCTGCCCCGTCGCTGGCAAACTGCCACCTGGAGGAACAACAGGTGGAGCTTCATGTAAACAGATGTCTGTGGTTATACCAGAATCTACGTTTGCAGACGTGCTCTCATTGTACCTCAGAATGCTGCTGGCAACTTTAACATCATACTCCAGCTGCAGCGTGGAGCCTCGGCCGATGGTCACACTGTTGTCATACTGAATCTTTATTGAGTCCTGAACATAGTACGACCTGGGAACTGTGCCGCCGTACTTTATCTGCAACAACAACAACAGCCAGTAATTATGTTGAAATGCTCATACTTTTTCCCACACCTAATAATTCTCAAACTGCTACTTCTCTTTCTATTACTAGTGCTACATTAACCTCTGTACTTTTTTTTTCCTATTTCTGCTACTTCTTCTTCTCTCCATTCCGCATTTTCAGCTCTGGTTCACATTTCTACCCTTTTTTAACTTTCAAATGATTAAACTTTATTTACAACATTTTACCATCAAAAGCAGAGACTGAAATAATCTGCTGATCCACTAAAACTCCTTCAACTTCAACTGCTTTGACCTTCTGCAGACTTTCATTTGAGACTCAGTTCACACATTAAAGTGGTCCTGTTATCCTTTTTCATATTTACATTAGTTATAGATTTGTTTTCTTTAAAATTTTTGGGGATTTCACTGTTTGAACTTTCTTTTATTTTTATTTATTATATTTAATTTTTACAGGCTGATTTACATTTTCTTTTGTATCCACTCTCTTTATCCACTACTTATCTTCATTTTCTTCACTTCTTCTCAAATTTTCCTTTACTTCCTTCTCAGTTTTTCTCTTCTGCACTTTTCTTCACTTCCCTTCTTCATTTCTTCTATGCTTCTTCCTCACCTTTTCTTCTTCACTTCTTCTTCCCTGTTCCACTGCTACTTTACTCTGTTTTCCCTCTTTGTTTCTTTCCTCTTTCTTCCTTCTTTTCAGTTCATACTTTGTTCAACTAGCTATTTTATTTCACGTTTTCAGCTTTTTCACTACTATTTCAACTTCTTCAGATTCAGCATTTCAACGCATTTGCTGCAAGGAAATGCAACTTCTCTAATTCAATCATGAGAGCCAGAGAGAGCTCACAGAGCTCTGCTCATCTCTTTGGAACCTCACCATGGTTTTGCAGCGAGGGTCTCCATCAGGATCCGTTAGAGTTCCTCCATAAACCACAGGAAGCTGATCTGGATCGATGTGTTTGCGTAGAACATCTTGCCAGTTACCTAGAAGCAGATGAATGTAGTCTTTACTCACAGTTAACAGCCAGGAGCCTTTTTGTCACCATGTTAACAGCAAATAAACACTGATTCCTTTTGATTTCCTCATTTCCTCCAGCATCCCAAAAATGCTCTAAATACTGAAATAAGTTTTATCGGACATAAGTGTCTCCTCCAGGAGATCCTAGGTTGTTTATAAAGATTCAGATGAAATCCACTAAGAGTGGATTGTGGCCTCCAAAAGTACCAAGAAATGTGCATCAACTGTGTTTGCTTTCTGCACCTCTTCAAGCCCAAACATCTAAATAAAGTAGCAGTTTGCTCTTGTTTTGTGTCTGGTATTTGGATTTCCTTCCTCATCCTGTTTCTTTCTGTACCAACTGTCCTATCCTCTCCAATTAAAGGCATAAAAAGCCGAAAAAACAAACAAAAGAAACAACAAATGAGCTGTTAGCATCTCCACTCTGCTGCACAGAGCTGTGTTGTGTACTTTCATTCTGATTCATGTGTTGCACAATTTTTCTAGTTTTTACCTTGTTTACTTCCTGTAATGAGCCAGCAAAAGGCAACTTAATCAGGCAGAACAAGAAGCCCTGTTATGCGCATTGGCACTGAAAGTGTAAAGCCATGGAGAGACCCACTGGTTATCGTAAAAAAAAGTCATATCAGAGTAACAGTTTGTGTTTTTCAGGTCATCATCTGGGGCTAAATATCACTTCAGGCATCAAAATTAAGCATAAATAAATACACAGTATTGTTGCTGATGATTTTATTTGACTATGAAGTCATGAGATTGAGAAAATTTTTAAATACCTTAAAAAACTCTTTACTGTGCCTTTAACTGTTTGGTAATTGACTCACTTTTGATGCAAACCTTTAGTGGAAATTTTAAGAAAATGCAGTTTCTGACATCGCAGCAGCTTTAATTTTGCTGACAGCCAAATAATTTCAAAGTAATTGACTTGTGTGGGTTACATTTATTAAAATGCTAAACTAAGATGATCGACCCATAACGCGTAAATTTTGTCTCACCTCCTAATACGACAATCTTTCGCCGCGTTTCCTCACACAGAAAGTGTTTGATTAAGTTGTAAGCCATGGGAAACATCCTGGGAGCTGCAGAGAATCAAAACAAAATGAGAACACGACAAGAAAAACATTTAAACCCACAGAAAATCTGCTGATCTGCTGAGATACCTTTGATGAGAAACACTCTTTTCAGCCCCTCTGGATAGTTTTCTTCAAACATTGTGAGAATCTACATGACAGGAACAGAGAGATGTCAGGACGAAGGGATCTGAGTTCAGTAAAATGAGGGGACTAAGGTGCAGGTAGCAGACTGACCTCTCCATACGCCTCGATTGCAGGTTTCCAGATGTGCTTCAGCCCCAGACCTTCACAGTCGTAGATCAGAGTGATGGATTCAATGTTCTTCCCAAGCTGAGAAAGACCAGGAGACAAAGAGTTTAGACACACAAGGAGGTGAAGACAAAGATTAGAGAGGAGTTTATCAAAAAGATAAGACAGGGTGAAACATAACAGGATGGAGTGGAGAGAATGGAGGAGAAGACGGTCTAACAAAGAGGGGAGAAAAAACAGACAGAGGAGACAGACGAGTGAATTTAGTTGGAATATAAACAAGAAGAGGTAATGGAGGAAATGAAAAACAGAAGATAAAGGTGGCGAGACGAGAAAAGACAACATAAATCAAGAGTCAAGAATAGGAGGAGAAAAGGGAAGCTTAAATGTCAGAGGGAGGGAGTAGGGGACAAGAGAAAATAAAAGAGAGGAGATGAAATGAGGAGGAAAGAAAATAAGACATGAAATATGAGAAGACTGAAGAAGCTACAGGAGAAAGTGAGACATGAAGTAAAAGGAGGACAGGAGGGAGTGTGAAAGAAAGATAGAAGAGAAAAGCTGACTGGCAGCAGAAGGATAAGGATGAGGACAAACGAAGACGTGAGAATAAAACTAAAGACACCGGGGGAAAGGAGACAACACAGAGAAAAGGAGACAACGCAGAAGAAGAGGAGGAGTGGAAACTCTACAAGAATAAAAATAAAGGAGAAGTGAGGAGTGAAGAAGAGGACAGGAGACAGGAGAATCCGTCCTGACCTTCTCCGACTGTGTCCGACACTCCTTCTGAAGCATCTCTGTGTGTCTGATCTTGGTCTTCATGAAGTCCTGTTTGGTCGCTGACAGCAGCAGACCTTTAGGATCCAGAGGACCAATCACATCGTACCAGATGGGACTGCCCTCTCTGTCGTAGCCACACATCCCTCCAGAGACGTACTTCTCAATCACCTGAGACCACACACAGGAAATGATAATGTTATTGTCATACATTTATCTGTAGCAGTAATAGCAGAGAAATGAAATCACAGTTGTATTTTAGAAGAGTTATTTTAATAAGTCGATTTGTAACACATCAGCGTTAATCCCATTGGATTGTACAAAAGTAACCAAAACTCCAATGGTAGTCTCAAGGTCTTTTTTTAACTACAGGAACTAGGGTCTATATTAAGTTCTGGGGTAATTAAACTCCAGGGACAATGAGGGCGGGACCTGCAAGCTGAAGGTTTCTGATTGGTGGAGCATTCACAGTGTTTTTATGTCCCCCTCCCTTTGTCCACAACAAGATGACCCCCAGCTGTGATTGACCTGGTTCAGTAAGTCTTAAATAATGGTTTTCTTTAGCCGCGTTTCCACCAAGCAGACCGGTTCGGTTCGTCTCGGTACGGCACGCATTTTGCAGCGTTTCCACTGACTTATCATGGGACAGATCCTCAAAAACCGTGACGAGCCTGCCTACTTTTTTGGGACCCTTTCGTATGGGTGCCAGACTGAACCGATCCGCTCTCGGAAGGTGGAGCAACACACTGCAGACGGTTGATTGGTCAACAGAGTCGTCACTCACCCCGACAGCGGCTGCATTTCTCCTGGCGGCACACAGACTTCTCTGAAACAAAGCTTGATTGCACTTTGTAACAAAGAGCTACATGTCAATCACAGAGAGGACGAAATGCTGCATGTCTTCCATTGTATCTTTGTTTACTGTGTCGCGTTTTTCTTCTTTGTTGGATTTAATAGCGGGGTAAACTGCCACGGCATCACGCTATTGTTTAACAGCTGCGGCTTATGGCATCTGGCTTACACACCACCTACCACGAGAGGGCACAGTTTGCTGTGGAAACGCAAACAGGATCAGACTTAACTGTAACAAACCATCGCAAACCGTACTGAACCAACCCAGACTGCTTGGTGGAAACGCAGCTTTAGAGCCTGATAGTGTTGATGTGTCTCTGTCAGCTCCTGGTGTTCCAGTTTAAAGAGTGACCCTGTAAACTGGAGACCTTTAGCTGAACGTGTCAGTGGAGATCCAGTTTACAACAAAACACAGAAAGAGTCCCAGAGGAAATAATCCGAGTTTAGTTATCAGATAAGAGTTTAATGATGATTTAAAGCTGTTTGAGAGGGATGCGTCCTGCTAAAAGTCTCCTGTTAAAAGGTTTGCTCTTTAAACCAAAACACCGGGTGAGATCTGCTCACTCTATGCTTTAGACGCCAGAGATGAACTTTTTTGTTTTGTTTTGTTTTGTTTTGTTTGTCTTTTTGCAGATTGAAGCCACTTCACAAAGCTTGCGTTGCGACCCAGGCTAAGGGTCAAACATGTCAGCTTGTCTGAAATTGGCGACCATGAAACGTTACAACTTTATTCTTGGATCATGTCAACTTTATTTTTTTAATATCACTTTGGCTTTGTCCTCTTATAATAATGACTTAATTGTTACCACAAAACAACTTATTCCTGATACAGCCAAAATAATCCTGTTATAAAGACTTTTTCTTTTTACATAACTTTATGAGAAATTTCATAACAGTGATACTTTCTTCTTAATATCCCAACTTTATTCCTGCTTTATTAAAGTATGATTACTCAAACATTATAATTTCATTTCTTTTATATCAAGACCCTTTCCCTGATATCATCAAATTTCTTTTTGGTAATTAGCAACTTCACTCCTCTAATGAAAACAATAATGATTAACCCATTTTTTTTTTAATAAAACCTTATTCTTCCTCATTAATAAAATCTTTATTTTGTGTGTGTGTGTAATATTACTTCATTACAACAATATATGCTAAAATGTTAGACATTTTTACTGAAATGTTTTAGCTTGACAGCTATGATATAAACTTTATTGTGAAAGGATCATTCAGTGTAAATTAAGATTTTATTCTTGTAACTTTAAGCCTGCTCTATTGTGACTTTATTTTTACAATATTATTCAACTTCACTCTTCAAGTCTTCCTTTTTCCCTTTTGGCCTTGACAAAATAGAAAAATGTGACTGTGTTGAGGCTTCTGTATTTGCTATTTCCATGACAGTTTACCCTGACTCTCAATCTGTGACCAGGAAGCATCATGTGGGTAAAAACCTGCTTTCCCACAAAATCTACGACCTAAACTTAAACTTCACGTCAAGTTTCAGCACGTTTACCTCTGGAGGCTTCCAGTCAGATATGATGTTCTCTACGTTCATTTTCCTCCTGAAGTCCACGTGCTGCAGAGAGACAGAGGGACAGACAGACAGGGGGACAGACAGAGTGATGATTCAGCAGCGTGTTCAGCAGCTGTGCAGAGGGAAACGTGACTGAGTCTGTGAAAAGAGAGACAGAGAGAGCTCACCTTCCTGATCATGGCTTCAGATTTCTGGATGTTGAAGCTTCGAGCTGTGAAAAAAAGAGCAGAAAAGATTAGATTTAAAGGAGCATTCTGCAGATTTCTCATGCAGCAGTGGAGAAACTTTAGGCAGAATTAATAAAATATGAGACCGAAACTTAAGCTAAAGGACCAAGTGCTAATGTTCTGCTGTCTTCTGTGAGATGGGTGTTAAGAAAATAGGAGAAATGAGGAAATACCAAACGCATCTCAACACTTTCCTAATCAGTGCTTCAGTTTGACATAAACCTTCATCCTATTATAAAAGTAGAACAGAAGAGTTGAAGCATTTTGTGCAGTTTGCTGATTTCTGCTCAGTCCAAGGTTAACCTCAGTGTAAATATTTAACACTGGAATCAGAGTCTCTTATTGATCAAAGCCTTTGTGAACTCTGGACAACCAAACGGACACAGTGTCCTCGGTATCCAGTCTCTACCAGCTCAACGCAGAAAGATTCAGATTTAACCATACAGCTGCTAGTTTCCCTCATATTATTAGCTTTAAAGGTTACGGTAAAGAAAAAGCACCTTTATCAAAACAATCTGGAGCTTTTTGTTTCCAACTTTGTTCAGGTTGAAACAAACATTTGCTGAAGGATAAAAAGGCGAGGACTCTGCAGGCTGAACAAACTCTGACGGCTGCGAGGCCCCAAGCTCAGAGGAAAGATCACTTCGAGGAAATCAGTCACTGATAAACAGAGAGCTGAAAAGTTTTCACATCAGTTAATAATAATACGACAGGTGTTTGATTTTAGTTTCACTTCTCTTTCAGTTAACTGAAGACAAAGTTGCAATTCTGCTTCAGAGGAACAATTTGACTCTCTGCTAATTCTTTTAACCACTTTCCAGGACAAAGCTCTAAGAGTCAGAGGATTGGAGCCAGGTTTGTGTCTGTGTATGTGGAGCAAAGTGACGGTTATGTCTGACTGTTTAATGTCCTGCAGCTAGAGCTGAAGGAGTGTTAGCTTAGCATAGCATGAAGACAGGATACCCAAAGCCTGAAGGCTAACGGTGCATCCACATGCTCCTTGGATGGTCCCAGTGTTTGAGGAGAGACGTCGTTCATGTGCTTTCAGTTCAGAATTACAGCTAATGCTCACACTCTGCTAGAATTATTCTGGGGTAAAAAGTTGAAGGCAAAATGTGAAATCATGAAACGTTTCTTTGATTATATGATTTTTTTCCCTCAATGTCTCCCACGCTTATAGAATGCAGCATTAGTTCCTGATTCAGAGTAGGGAGGAAATATTTTTTCTTTTTCCATCAGCACTTTAATGTGTTCTGCTACTGCAGCTCTGTAAGCTGGATTCCTTTCACTGTTTACAACTTTTGGTTCCTGGAACTACTTTTCCAGGAACTATAGAAATGGTTCTTGCCCCATAGTTATCTGTGTTTCCACTGAGGCCTGAAGTCCTAATAAGATTTAGGGGGTGTTTATACGAAAACGGTTTTACGGTGAAACACAAAAGTTTTGTTACGTTTCAGCCTCGCATTTACACGGAAACAGCGTTTCAGTTGACCTGAAACGCAAACTTTTGAAAACGGCCTCTAGAGTGGGATTTTTCTGAAGTGCTGCCTACACGTTGCCTTGTAATCAGTAAGCTGGCATTTTCAGTGGGTTAGGTTGACACTGATGTCACACTCTGCTTCGCGAGAACTACCGTGTTGTGCTTGTGCTGCTCAATCTGCTGAATCTGCTGACTGTGCATCAGTTGCTCCACTTTTGTACTTAGTATTCACCAATACACCAGATGATCGGCTCAACTCTACTTCGGTGAAGATCTCCCAAAAGAGGCTTCTGGACAAGACATTAATAGAGACAGTAATAGCACCACCTACAGGCCTGGCATGCTTACTACAGTGTTTTCAGTCCATCAGCGTTTCCGTGTACGCAGATTTTTTTCACTGCGTTTTAGCCTTTTAAGATGAAACGTTGTTGTGTAAACGGGGCCTCAGTAACATATGGAGAAAAAATAAAAGTAACTGCACAACACCAGCAGAACATTAGAGGGCAGTAAGACAAGGACGAAGGTCATCCAGCAAATATAGCTTCCTACAGGCCAGTGTATCATGTGCAGAACCACAGTTAGCCTGTGAACATGGAGGATATTCAGCCTGTGCTGGTTTTGATGGTGCTTTATTTCACTGCAGATGGGTTTATTGAATCAACACTTAAAAGGAGACAAGAGCTGGAGACGAAAAAAACCTGAAACTGGCTAGGAAGAGCTTCAAAACTTCAACAGGTGGTTTGGCTCAAAGAGCAACCCTTTTAACAGGAGACTTTCTTCTCTCTAATGTCTTTAGATCATCATTAAATACTTATCCGATGAGGAGATTATAACGCGTATATATGCTTATACAAAAATAAACTAGGATGCATTCCTGAGGACTTCTGTGTTTTGTTGTAAACTGGATATCCACTGACACGTTCAGCTGAAGGTCTCCAGTTTGTAAGGTCACTCTTTAAACTGTAACACCAGGAGCTGACAGAGACATTCACACTATCAGGCTCAAAGAAAACATTGTTTAGGAGTTATTAATCTTATCTTTTTGTGGACGGAGGAAGGGGAAATAAAAACACATCAATCCAATTAGACAAAAACATTAAACTCTCACTTCATGCAGGCAATAATCTGTAGTTTGGGATTTTACTGTAATCTTTGTTTATTGGTCTTTTAATCTGTAAATGTGATGGACTGAATAACAGGTAATCCTCTTTGTGGATCTAAACCCAGTTTTGAAGGGATTACAGATGATCAGTGGAATCAACACTTCTCAGAGGAGTTTCAACAAAAACTGTTTTTAATCAGTGCAGAATGAGCCGACACTTCACACCTCCTGAGTCCCTGAGAGCACAAACCTCGCTCCTCTGTAGACATTCAAATCATCAATCTGACCCATGTGTCTGGATCCAGTTTCATGAGAGCCTCAGTGATCAGGGCGGGGAGGATTTTTTTATGGAGGGGCACACAAAGCTTGTTTGGTGCAGAGTGTGGAGTCATGTTTCTTTTGTTTAGGGTGGTTTCAGGACATGAACACGGTGATGAGTAGTTTTTGATGTTTACAGCTGTTTTTATTTAACATGAATTTAACATGAATAAATGCACATTAGAAGGTTTTTGATGTTTAAACCTGGACAGAAAAAATGACAAAATGACGTCTCTTCTTAAACAGAATTATGAGTTATTTTGTTGTTGATTTTGCCCCAGAATAAATTCATTTAAAGTCAAACTAACTCTCAGAAAACTTGACTCTGATTCAGATATGTCTGGATTATCTCATCCTGCGTGGTCTCTGAGTTGTTTTAAGTATCCACTTTTACCTTTCTGTGCTTCAAAATGAGAAAAAATGTCAACAAACTAAATCAGACTTTGGTCTAGATGTCAAAGACACTTTACTCTTCAGAGGGTCAGAGGAAATAGTGTGAGCGCTCTGTTTGTTTGGCTGAATGAACACATGGCTTTTCTGACAGACAGGTGTCGATACTGAAGCCCACACTCAGGCATTTCTCCTCTGAAACTGGCCGTGGTGTTGAGAGAAGAAACACTGAAACAGGTTTGTTTATAGCAGACGTCACAGAGTTTACGGGAGCGTGAGCGGCCTCAGGCATCTGAAACATTTTGAATAAGCACGGCCAATACGCTGCTGTGTTTGCTTTGTGTCACAGGAACGTTAGCTATCGTGTTTCCCTCTCATGGGTTTGTAACTTTCTCCCTCAGGACATTTTAAAGTGGCTGAAGAGGGAGAAGCGCTCAGACTTCACCTCTCTGCACTCAGAGTGAAACCATGTGAGAGGCTTGCTGCTACAGATGAGCCGTTAAATGCAAGACTACAAGGACAAAAAAAAAAAAAGGGAAAGGCTTCAGTGTTACTCTTAAAGGCTCATACATAAGAGATTCTAAAAAAAAAAAAAAGGGAAAATCACAAAAGTATCGCAGTGCATTCCCTTCTTATTGTGCATAGGACAGTCAGCTGAATGGTTATGTCAGAGCTGGAGCTGATAAATGTTGAACAGAAATTATTTGAAGGAAAAAAAAGAGGACACAAACGTATAGCCTATTGATCAGCAAAGGCAGTGACACTGGATGGTGTAAATATGCAGGAAGTGATGACACCTCCCAACCAATCACAGGTCTGAAGTCTGCACTGTTTCTACTCATTGGTTGTGTGATTCTGGGAAAGTGTAAATCAGTCTTTAGACCCTAAAACATGAAAACAAGGCACTTTTTATTCAAAATGAGTTCCTCACATAATCTTAAAGCTCCTGTAAGAAACCGTCCGTTGGTGTTGACTTTGGCGCCTCCTGTGGGCAAAATAATACCTCTTCTCCTCTTACCGGTTTCTTCCTACACAGAGGATCTATGGTGCAGGGTACACTGTCATCTTTTCAAGGTAGCGTCTACTTGCTAGAAACCACCTCATTGTTTATCTGTTCGGGCATGCCTCCTTATTTATTTAGATATAGCTTATTTAGAGAATTCCATTTCCTGTATTCATGGTGTCAAAGACTCTGTCATGAAGACAAAGACGAGGGTAATAAAGGAACTCCAAAAATGCTTGAATAAATAGATATGTGTGTATATGTATGTCTATTCATGGACGCTAATAAACATGGGGTCATGGATAATAAGTACCTTCCTATACAATCTTGTCTCCAGTGGATCCAACAAGGGCTGAACAATTAATCAAATTTAAACCCACATCACAGTGTAATAGAACGCAATTTTCAACTGGCAAAGGCTGCAATTCAAAAAACAAACAAACAAAAAAAAATTAAAGTGCATTCACTTTAGTTTGTGATTTGTTACTGATGAGAGATCAGTATGATTTCTATTCAATTAATATCTAAATTTATGTTCACACAGTGCTTCTTTTTCATTTTATAAAAAAGTGCATCCCACATGTTGACATATTTCAGTGGTTGAGCTAGAGATTTGGTCTCATTTACATTCCTGCACTGTATTTTATGTGAGATCCATAGACGAGAGAATTCATATTCATTTTTTATTTTATTGTTCATAACAGGCCTGTTGTTCTGCAGTGCTTTGCTCCTTTCTCTGATTTTATCTACGGTAATTGATGATAATTGTATTACAGATCTATAAGGCCTAAAGTTAAATCAATCAGCCAATATTCTACTGTGATTGTGAAAGCTAAATAAAGGTATACGTTATTTGTAATTATGACATGTAGGCCTGGCAAACAGGAAAAAATTGTTTGTATGTTGACACTATCCTTTGTTGTGTTGGTCATACTAAAAACCGTTTATTGCTTGTGTAAAGTGAATAATGTTGACGATAAAAATAACCCCCTCAAAAATCGCATACTAAATCTAAATTGCAATATTGGTTAAAAAAAAAAAAAAAAAAAAACGCAATTAGATTATTTTCCAAAATTGTTCAGCCCTAGATCCAACTGTGGACTTCTACACATTAGTTTTTGGTAAACAGAAATTCTTGTCCCTAAACTTTGTGATATTTCTCACAGTAATTTCTGTTATCTGCTTTATTTTTGTTAAACTGTTAAACTCTAAATAAAAAGTTGATCACACAAAAATAAACATTAAATGTTGTCCTGATTTTATTTTATCTTTTTTTTGGCTTTTGTTTGTCAGAGAAAGACCTTGGTCTTATTTCCATGTTTAGATCAAAATACCAGACAGGGGCTTTAATGCCGGGCTGAAGATGTTGGATTAAATAAAAGTTGTAGCCTAAAGCACACGTACCTTCAACCTTTCCAGTTTGGTTTTAAAGCACAGCATTCCTCACTGTGTCATATTCTTAGTGTTTTTATTGGTGTCATGTGACTGGTTGTGCAGATCTTTGTTCCTCTTTTCTTGGTATTGAATGTTTGATAAATAGAACTGTGATTCTGGATTTGTGTTTTTGTCTGGTCCCTCAGTCTCTGGCAGTTGACCCACTGGTTCTTCGATCTTATTGGAGATGTAGAAGTCACCTCATACCTCTACAGGTGTGTGTGATTGTTGTTTAGCCAGCATTGTGCCCACAGAGGGACAGCGTGTTGGATTACAACACACAGGTGTGCAGGTTTCACTATGAGTGTGTGTGAGTGTGTGCAGGTCTCACCTCTGAGCCAGCGCAGGAGGTAGTGGTCATGCTGTGCAGGCAGGGAGGGGAGGATGTCCTGGATCTTCCCCCGAAACTGGAGGCAGAGAGAAAACTCAGGAGAACAGAAAAAACAAAAGAGCTATCCTGAAAGATTCTTGAGTTCTGAACCAAAAAACTCTTTTTGGCAGTTTTCATGAGAAGGTTGATCATACTCCCAAATCTGTATGATAACCATTCAGTTACAACTTGAAGTGTGTCACTTTAATCCAGTAGATTGACTGTGAACTGAGGGAAACAGCTAGCCGAGCATCTTAAAAAGGAACAAACAAGCATGCAGTGTGCATTTACAAAGCTTTGATTTGAGCTGGACAAACTGAAAGTTTCTGTGTTCACCTGCAGCACAACGCGTTTCACAACAAAACCTCTGTGCAACATGTTCCTCATTCATCAAAGATTAATCCAAATAACCTGTTTTTAGTCTGTGATCTGTCTCAAGTCCATGTGACGTTAGCTTAGCTTTATCCCTGAGTTACTGGAGTCAGCTGAGGAGGAAGCTGAGCAGAGGTTACTAAACGTGAGGGACCATGCCGAGTAGGACAGATCTGTGTTCTCAGGTATTTCAGATATGGCTACCACAAATCTTCATGCAATGAAATGCAGCTGTCTGCAACCTCCAATCTAATGATGTAAATGTTGAATCTTCTCTGTTGTTTTTACTCAGACAAAGTAAACAGATCTCTCATCAGAGCATTTTCCTCCTGCCTCCGTCACTGAGTGACGATGATCCAATCAGCTGCTAAATGTGTATTTCTATAAACACACATCATCGAAACTCACTGATCTCCATCAAAACGTGAAGAAACTTTCAACATATCAAACCTTCATTTCAGATCAGTTCACAAACAGGAAGTTGGGTGAACACAGACTTTAAATGGACTTATTCTTGGTACGCTCAAAAACTCAGACTCAGCGACTGTTTTTGTTTTATTTCTTATAAAATTATCTCATGAGACTTAATGAGCCACACTCAGGCAGAAACAAAAAGAAACATGTCTCATCCTGAGATACTATAACAATACAGTTAGGATGCCTGATATCCTTGAAATGAATAAAAAAACAGATTTGCCACTGGGTGAGAAATGATATAAGTTATTTAAATTAAGAATTCAGTTTCTTGAAAACAATATAAGGAATTTATTCAAGACAAAGTCAATTTTTCTTTCCTCATTGACAGATTTGTTTTTTTTTTTACCCTTTACAAGCAATTCAGGTAAAAGTTGTTTTAAAAAATCTTGAAAAAAGAAGTGTCATTAATTTGTCAGATGAATAATATTTATCAAAAAGACATTTATATAGACATAGGAAAAATACTTGCTAGTTTTGAATTTTTGCAGTGTCATCTGACTTTCCATGTCCTAGAATTAGCTCTTTTTGACCATTTGCTCATGTATCTAAGGTTTCTGTGATTTTTTTTTTTTTTTACCCCAGGTAATATCGCCATTTTGGAAATTTGAAATTATTTAATGAAACTTCTATCAGAGCTTCAAAAAGAAAGAAATTTGATTGTTTCAACTCAAATCCCAGAATTCTGAAAAACATTCAAATGTGTTACTATAATCTAAAAATTAAGACAAAAAAGTAAAAATTAAAAAAAGGTAAAGTCAGAATTTTGAGATTGGGGTTAAAAATCTTAGAAAAAAGTCGACACCTTAAGAGGTGTAAGTAGCTTTTCATCTCGTGTTAGTTTTATTGGTTTGTGCATTTAAAGATTGAAGCCTTTTTCTTGAATATGACAAATAGATACAATCAGCACTACTTAAATTTTTCTGAAACATTTCGTAATCTCACTATATGACACTTTATTTGCAGCAACTCCAGTAACTGTTTATATCTGGCTTCATATTGTATAACTATTGGAATCGGGTAAAAAGTGTTGTATTGCTCCTTTAAATGCAGTCAGGTTCAAAGGAGAATCACCTGCAAACAGCAGTTTGAGTAAACATGAGTTGAAATCATCTGTAACTTCTGAGCAGAGTGAGCGTCTGCTGAAGCCAGAGGTTAGAATAACAGTCGGGATAAGAGCAAACAGAGCAGAGAGCAGAGGTTCCCATGGGACCAGAGTCACTACAACAAACCAACCACAGCTACAGCTGAGCACGGCCCAACCAATACACACACTCTGATCAGAGCAGGAGAGATTACTAAATAATCATCAAAAATAATTTGAGTTTACCTCGGCTAAGATTTCCTCCTGCTTTGGACTCAGGTCTCCAACTCGTCCACTCATGTCTGCGGTGTCGTGTTCCTCCAACCAGAGCTGGGAGAGAATGAAGAGTTCTGAAGGGAGGAACAGGTAGGTGAGGGAACGCCACACCCCCTACACACACACACACACACACACACACAAACACACCACACACACACACACACACACACACACACACACACACACACACACACACACACACACACACACACACACACACACACACGCACACACACGCACACACACAGGTCACTTCTGGGCCTTACATAAACCTGAAACCACCTCCTGGGCTCCTGTCTTATCTCCAAACCTTAACCTGGGTTTAACCACTGACCCAAAAATTAACTTTTTCCAAACACTGACTACCATTTCATCCCCAATTGGATAAGCTGTCCCCAATTAACTGGTCTGATGTCTGTGTCCCCAGAGGGAGGCTAACACACACACACACATAATGCGGAGGACTTTTATCCCTCACCTGGAGTCACTCATTAAACACACAAACTTTGTAATCTTATTTATCTGTTTATCGTGTTTGTCTGGACACGACAGCAGAAAGGAGAGGAGAGGAAAGAGTGAAGTGGGACACAGCTTCAGTTTGTAAGGCTCTCAAATTCATTTTAAAAGTACAAAACTTCTCTTTTAACCTATCTAAAACTTTTTTTGTTGTTATTCTCTGTCTAAGGAATGATGCATAGTGAGCAGGAAGTCATGAGAGTCTAACAGACCAAGACCCTGATGTGAAGCTGCCCTGGTTGTTCCACTTATTAACAGATATTAACTTAAACAATAAACAAGCAATCATAAACAAACCAAAAAACAGATGAAAATATGATGAATGAGTGATTGTTACAGCTGATAAATACTCTACTACACCTAAACTGAGAGCTGTAACAATTCAAAAGTAACTGTCTCATCTGCATGATCCTGACTAAACTAGCTTGACTACAACATCCTGACCCCGAGAGCAACACCTGACTGCACCATGCTGACTGCAGTCTTGATGGGTCTGATACTCAAATAATAGTTCTGTCAATGCTTCTCACTTTGAAGTGCTTTCAAAACTCAATCTTAATATTCACTGAAACAAATTTATGAAAGCTTTTTTGCTAAAGGGCTCACAATTTTGCCACAGTGTCAACAGGCCAGGGGGAAATGTCCTAGGCTTGTTATGATGTGTGTGATTCAGCAGATCTTGGCATCATTCTTCCTGTTGAGAAAGAATCAGAGTTGTTACAGGGTTGAGACCAATCAAAAATCAAGTTTGTGCCTTTTTTATTCATTCATTCATTTATTTTATTTCATTTTATTTATTTATTTATTTTATTTTATTTAACTTAATTTATCTATTTTCTTATTAATTTATTTTAGTTTTTTTATTTTATTTTTTCTAGGGGGCGGCAGGAAAGAAAGAAAAGATTACAAATGTTTTTTTTAAATAAAACTCATTTTATTCTTTTAATACTTCGGTTTTTCAGAAGTGGATCAGGCCCCAGGTACTAGGTTCAGATAAAGCTGGTGCTAATGAATGAATAAATGACTTACACTAAATAAAAGAAGACCAGAAACTTGTTTGACTTATAATATGTATTTTTTCCTATCCTAGGAAGAAAATAGCTCCTTCAGGCAGTGGATATAAATGTTTAACTTCTCTGGAAACTCCAAAGTTCAGGTAATGTAAATAAATCGATCCATACAGGTCAGTGAGCTTCAGAGGGACTGTTGGTACATGTTGGAGGAGAAATGCTTTAACTTTACCCTCGTTTGGTTTTAGATTTCCTCTTCAAACAGGCCTCCTGTGTTAATCGAGCTGCTCCAAAGAATAACTGAAATAAAAGCAAAACCCTTTAACCATGTTCAGTTAAGGCATTCGAACAAATGATGATGAAGCTGTGTGCTGATTGACGTTTAGAATCATGTATCAATGGATGGTTATGACTGGGCTTAAAAGCATTTCTAAATTTGGATGCTAGTGTGTGAGCAACATGTGAGAGCTGATGTCCAGCTTTTTAGATTTTAATTATGCACATTTACCATCATGCATTTCATTTTTCACCTCAAGACCTTGTAAGAACTTTACAAGAGAAACATTCTCACTTTTATGTATTTTGCCTTTTTATAATCCAAAAATTAAAATGAGACAATCAGCTCCAAAATCTGTTGATTTCGATGTCACAGTGAGTAAAATTAAACAGATGGTCTGCTCACTGTCTGGACAACAAACTGAGTTTACAAAGTTTGCTTGTTGTCACGTTTTAAACAATAGCTCCACATAACTACAAATAAATACATTACCTTGTCGCTTTGCATCCTGGGAAAAGATGTCTTGAAAACAAACAAAAAAAAGCAGTCTTAAAACGATATGGCCCCAAAACAAATGCACGCCTTGGCAAGACTCACTTTTTACGACAGAGGGTGATAGTGCTCATGGGAAATGGAGTCTTTATTCCAGAGAAACACCACTAACTTTGACCACAGGTTTCACTGCAATCAACATCAAACAGGAAGTCCTCACAGAGACTTTTAGACAAAATGATAAATTAGTTTTTTCCTCCTCTTAGTGTTTGCAGAACTCAATACATAAGCTGTCAAAATGAAGGTGGCTTATGTCCTATCAAAAATATGAACTCTTACTGATAAAACTTTTATACCAATGACTCCAAAAATAAGTCTTCATTATTAAAAAGGACAGAAATCAAAGTAAAAGTCTTAATGCATACAGCAAGATTTTTTAGTCGCTATAACAGAACATGCTAACATGCTACATGACTTACAATGCGTTTGGCAGTCCTGATGTAGATTGAAGTTTTATGATGGAAACGAGAAGCTGTTTGATCCACTAACAGCTGCTTTAGATCCTTAATAAAATAATCTGGGCTGTTTCCATTTATTGTGGATCTAAAGTGCTTTAAACATTGTAATTAAAGTTTAAAATATGAAACCAGTCTGAGATCTTTACTGCACAAAAACTTAATCCTGCTCCAAACCCTGAGGACACCTCTGAGCTTTCTGAGAAATGAAGCGTCCAAACTGTGGAATGGAAAAAGTAGAACTGACTTTAAAGGAAGGTGAGTTTCATCCATGACCAAAGCTGAATCTCTAAAATCCACCGTGTTAATTCACTTTCAGGGGAATAATATGTTCTCACGATGATGAGCTGTGACACACAGTTGGGCCTCATGCAAGAAAACAGACTCTCACATTAAGTCTTTAAGGTTCATCTCTAGATTTCCCACTTCTCTTGGATTCAGAATTTTCTTTCCCAAAATTCAGAAATCTCAAGATGCTTTTGAAGTCTATTCTTGTAGAAATGTTTCCCTTTCTGAGGCTGGGTCATGTGTTTTTGACTCGGGCTACAGAAAAGCTACACGGCTATATTCTAATTTCTTATTAAACTGATTTTTCAATCTCAACTGAGTGGACTTTCTGTTTTGGTCAGAGCACACCTTGATTCCATCTCACAAACGAAAATTTTCTGGGCACAGTTATCTCAAAATTTTATCTGGATGTGAAGGATACAGATTTTAGGGTCTGTTTTTTTGCATTCAGGCAGTCCAGCTGACTTTTTTTGTCCTGATGTTTAAAAATATTGAAAGAGTTTGACATGGGACTACATGATTTTGCTTCGTCCCTAGGGGGAGCCAGAATCCACACAAAATAAAATGCTATTCATTGTTACTTAAAACAGCATATTTTATGTTTGATATAAAATATTAAGTATGAAAAAAAAAACACTTTATTTTTCTTTCGCAGCCCTAGAGTCAACTATATCTTGCATGTCATTGTGGTATCAGCGTAATCTGGATTTTTTTTTTTGTTTAAAGTCCTACTCAATAGTTTTAAGAGGGGGTTATTTTGTTTTTTGACAGTCTTTATTCTAGACCACACGATAGCTCTCCAAAAGTAAGGATGAAACATTAAGAGATCCGCCTGGTAACTAGTTGCTGGACCATATTATGGCCATGTTATTTAACAGTCACCAGGGAGGAATATAAAAACGTCCCTGCATGAGGCCCAGTGTCAGCATTTTTTTTTTACCTAAGCAGAGAAACTTTAAAGGAACAAGATTGAGAGTGTGTGTGTGTGTGTGTGTGATGTGACTCTAGGTTAGCACCGCTGAAGTACTGAGACCAGCAGTCAATCACGTCCCGTGCTTTAATGTCATAAAGTCATTCAAAAAGCCCATATTAAAATATAATAAATACATCCAATGAGAGACATTTTCGCTTGAGTGGCCGTGGGAAACATTCACCGAGGAGCTCCGCGCTGACACCGAGCAGCAGGGAGCCTGGAAGGCAGAGCGGAGGAGGAGAGTTGAGTAGTTTGCTTGTATTTGGTCGGGATGCCGTATTCCTTGTTTAGTGTTTGGCTTCTCGTGTTAAAGCAGCTTTGGTGAGCACACAAACACACAGACAGACAGGCAGCAGTTCTGAACACAAAGCCAGAATCATGTCAGTTTACATCCTCAGAGCGAGGACCAAGAGTCAGACTGAGGCTGCTCGTCGCACTGTGCATCACGAGCTGTTAGCATGTTAGCATGTCCTGCAACAGTCCCCAGCTCCTCTTTCTGTGCCCCAGCAGCGACTATCTTCAGTCTGAGTCAGTGTGTCGTTAGATCGTGTGTGTGATGTAGAAGATGAACTCCATGTCCATGGCAGTCTGCGGGACACTGGCGCTACCTCCATGGATGACGGGAATGAGAGCGCTGTCCAGCTCGTTCATGTAGCGCTGCGGGAGGAGCTTTCCTCCAGAGCCTGCCTGGTACTCCACCTGAAGACAAACACATACGGAAACACTCAGGACAGCAAAAAATACCTTAAGTGTGTGTGTTCATCAGGAGGCGGGTTAAGTAAAATGCTCAAGACTTTCTAATCAATTCAACGCCAAACATTTTCCAACAGCTAACATCTTAGTCCTTTGAAGTATTTAAGAGCAGCGTTTAATAAATATGTGATGTTTTACCATATCAGCCTGCGTACTGATCCGCAAAGTGAGAGAGTTGATGCCGCTGGATGTGAGAATAGCGAGGTGAGGCATCAGAGCGCTGCAGGCAGCTAAAGCCATCTCTTTCTGAAACACGCTGCAGGACGACAGCACCGACGCCAGGCTGCAGTCTGGAGACCTGAGCTGGTAGAAAACCTGGAGGGACGACAGAAAATAAGTTTAAACGCCAGCTGGTTCTTATGCCACAGCTAGAGACTGATGTGTGACTCAAAGGAAAAGACCTCTGTGCATCTGATGGAGCGTCCGTCTGATTCGAACTCTGTGTCCTGCTGCACCCTTGCACTGCAGACTCCATCCAGAGGTCTCCCATCGACTCCACTGGTTCTCCTGCAGGATTGAAGAAACAGGATTACATCTTAAGTGGATACATTTGTTTCAAAACTCAATGGGCTTCTCTGCCCCTTTTCTTAATAACCAAATGTAATTGGTCTGGCATATCCAAGAGGAATAATCAACATCAACAGAGCACACATCTGTCAGAGGACATGAAAATGAGCTGTCTCATGACGCCTGGCTGGGAAAAATGATCAACTCTCCAAAACCTATCTGGGCGCTATTTTACAAGTGCTTTTTAAATTACTGTAACACCTCAACCATGAGATGCTGTATATGTGCACACATTATTTTTATTCTTAGAATTTTGATCATTTCCTTGATTGTTTGATGTTTTTATTCTTTCATCTCCCTCTTTCTTGTGATATTGTCATTTTCCCCTTTTCTTTTTTTTGTTGGTGTTGTTTTTGAATCTTCGATCTTGTAGTCTGTGTAGTTTCTCACTCACCTCTCACCTGCCTCAGCCTGATAATCTATTCTCGGATGTACTGCTCTGCTCTGTTTCTATCTGTCAAAGGACTTCGTAAATAATTTGTTTTAAAGGTGCTACATAAAAAAGTTTATAAATATTAATACTATTTGTTTATTTATATGTTTGTTTTCAATGATAAATTAATTAATCCATAGATGAAATGTGCTTTATTTCTCTTTTCGCTTTCCCTCTGCATTTTTTCTTTATTTACTTTAATCATTCATTTCTATTCATTCAGTCATTTCATAACTCTGTTTAGTCTGTTTGTTTATTTTTTGCTTATTTATTTAACTTAATTCATTCTTCATTTTTTGTTTATTCGCTGTCATTTATAAACTTTAATGAATGTATCGGTTAATCTTAATCTTATTAATTAATTAATTAATTTTTCTCTTTCTAATTTCATTCATTCATTCATTTACTCATTTGATTTACAATTAAAAAATGTATTTAATTTTTTTCATTATTTTCTTATTGACTTTACTTTAACCATTTCTTTTTATTTCTTTCCTTTTATTAATTCATTTTTTACTTTCATCTGTATTTATTAATTTTTAGCTAATCAATTTTTGTTTATTTATCTAAATTTATAAATCAACTTTACTTTTTTTATTTACTTATCCATAAATTTAACTTAACTTGGTTTGATATATATTTTTTTTCACTTTCTCTTATTTATCAAACCTACTTTATTTATTTAGCCACTCACTCACTCTCTATTTATCTTATTTTCCAGTTCAGTCTCTGTTTTGTAGTTATGCAAATAAAAAAAACACAAACAAAAAATTGGATTAACTTCTGCAACAACAGAAACAGTGATTCTAAGAATTAGTGAAGAGTGCCCTGAAAGAGCTGCAGAGGACAGATTGCACAATCGTGAGTAAATAGTTGTGAGTGTGTGTGTGTGTGTGTGTGTGTGTGTACCCTGTGTTCACAGGTGAACTCCAGTCCACCCAGCGGACAGTGACGTGCTCTCGGAGCTCTCCTCCGTCATTCCTGCCGCAGGGAATGTGAAAGTCTGTCTGATCCCTCAGAGCAGAGCGCAGAGACTCCATCGTCTCAGGAGGGATTTGAACCATCAACCCGTCTGATTCACAGAAACACAGTTCAATAAGGTGGAGCAAACACAGCGGCATTTTTATATCATGTAGATCCTTTATCTGATGATGAAGGATGAACAGTTTACCTTCGACTATGCTGGACTTGGCGATGAAGCCTGAGGAGGCTTTCAGAGCTCCGTTAAAGACGACAAAACTGGCCCCAGTTACTGAAAAAAACAGAAATCAGATCAGATAATTATACACCCTGAATCACAAAAAAACGATCATCCCCACATCATAAACGTTTCTTTTTATTTACACAAACAGCAGGTGGAGGGGCTGGCTGGACATCTGACTCACCTGTGCGTGTTTTCTCCGGCATGCTGTTGACCTGAGTCTGATAGTTTCCCTCCTCGTTCTGGAAACACACCAGGTGAGAGTCGGCCTCTGCGCTGAAGCGAGCCCCAATACTGATGACGTGCTCGTTGGATGCATTTACAACCTTCTGCATCTGAAGCGCACACAGTAAGAGGGTAAGGAAGCTCAATACGTATCTTTAAATCTGTGAAAAGGAGTGAGTTTTCTAAACTCATCTCTTTGACTTTTCTTACCTCGTTGAAGCTGCCTTTGGGGATGTCGATGTAGCTGTGGCCCATCTCCATGTGGATCCTCAGGCCCTCCACCACAGACAGACTGTACTGATAGTTCCTCAGGTCCTGAGGGAGGAAAGATAAAGATAAAGATAAAATAAAGATAAATCAGAAGGAGCTCAGAAAAGCTCCAGGAAATGTCACTAGAGAGCTTTTGTCTGAAATAAAAAAATCTCCTTTTAATGAACTACAAATGCAGAATAGGGCTGCAGAGGTTGATGTATTTATAACTTTAAAAGAATTGATGATCAATAACTTTCTGAAACATCCTGAAAGTTTCTGAGCATTCAGATTTATTTTAGTCTTCTGAACCGCTCTGACTCTGTCTGTCTGGCGGCTGATCCAAAGAAACTTTTCAGTCATAATAAAGCTTCAAAGTTACACAGTCTGAATGATAACAGCGTTCTCAGTCTGTGGTTAATGTTTGCACACTGCTGTGCAAATATCCGCAGCTATTTTTATACTTTTTAAGAAACACATGCTTCAATTTTGCAGTTTGTATCTCAAAGTTAGATGTTTTATGACCTGTCAGGGGGAATGTGGTTTGGAATTAATGTAATATGTTTTGTTTAACAAGGAATTTGGAGCTCAAGGAGCTCAAACTGAGAAGGAGATGAGACTGTGTCGGTCTCATAAAATCAAAAGGATATTACACAAATATACTATATTGGTGTTGAACACTCATCTACTGGTATTAAAATGAACCCATATCAGAGGTGGGATACATCATTCAAATCTGCTTGAATAAATTATGTGGACTGTATTCTGTTATTCGATATCTGAAGAGACACAGTTCATCTTTTTAAATGTTTAGGTTCCACTGATCTTAAATAAACAGGAAAAATGAAATATGCATAGTAAAAAAAAATAGCTTACGACTCATTAAGGCTACCTTCAGACTGCAGCCCTTAATGCTCAATTCTGATTTATCGCTCAAATCCGATTTTTGTGTTTAGCTGTTCAGATAACACCTGTAAATGTGACCTAACTGCAGACTGTGATGTGAACAGCTCACGCTTCAGAAGTGACACGCATGTTCAATTTAACATTAATGACATCACGCACAGCACGGTGTGATGAGGAGCAACAAACACAGAGCGAAACTGTGCTTCACAATGCTGGAAAGTTTGTTTCCACAACGCAAAACCTGATGCTACAGCAGCTCACCTTGAGTGAGCTCTTATTAAAGTAATTATGGCTATATTTTATTTCTCATAAACCTTAAGGCAGACGCTCTTTCCTGCACCGGGGTCTCTCCCGCCGACCCTGCTACATCTCAGAGCCATAGTTCGCTGAACAGGTGAACAAAGAAGCAAAAACTTAGTTTTGTCATCTGTTCTGATGTTTCGTAGTTTGTCTGGGGGCAGATCAGACAGGAGCAGACGGATCTCTGACTGACGCTGTCTCGTAGGAAAGTACAGCAGCGCGCAAATATGCACGGATGAGATGGACAGCAGTGGATCATCGGTGTCTCTGCGTCCTGTAAACTGTTATTTTAACCTGATTAATCCATTCAAAAAGTCAGCGCAGTGTTAATAAACTAAGTTTGATAGATATCATAATACAAATGTACGATTCATTCACCTTTATCCTTTATTGCAGGGATGTCAAACTCGTGCCATGGAGGGCCAAGAGGCTGCAGGTTTTCCTTCCAACCAAACATTACACCAGCTGATTCCACTGATTACCTCACCTTCAAGCAGAGAGCAGGGACTAATCAGTGAAACCAGCTGGTGAAGTTCTTGGTTGGATAGAAAACCTGCAGCCTCTTGGCCCTCCATGGCACGAGTTTGACACCTTTATCCTTTATTGTGTGTGTAATGGAGACTCCAGTCGGTATCCCAGCGCTCTCTCACTTTTTCTCATCACTTGTCCTTTTATGCATTGTTTAATCAAGCTTGTAGCTGGGTGAAGAACTAAAACTCTTTATTTATTTATTTTATTAAAAAGCATACACTTTTGAATAATCATGTCTATATTAACCTCTAAATATGTTCTGTCTATGAAGTGACTTTAAAAACATTTGCCCTGAGGTAAACTGCTGCTGTATAATGACGTCAAAGTCGCATTAAATGCGACCTGGCTGTTAAGACCGCGGTGGCATTCAAGAAAATCGAATATGTATCTGATTTAGTACCACATTTGAAAGTGGCCTGAATCTGATTTGAAAAGGTCAGATTCAATGCGACTTGTGCTGTTCACACTGCCACAAACAAATCAGATACAGGTCACATTTGAGCCAAAAAATCCGATTCAGGTCACTTTTGACTGCAATGTGAATGTAGCCCATGAGTGCTCTGCTAACAGTAACTTACAGCCAGTAGATTCATGATGGTGTGTCCTGTCTCTCGGTACACAGACTCCCGAAAGCGGATGCTTATCAGCGGGGTGGGATAAACTGAAGAAGAGAAAACAGCAGAAACCATCAAGGATTGTTGAAAATGGTTAAAACAACAGCCTTAACCCCTTACTGCCTGAATTATTTAACAATCATAGAAATAGATTGTTTTATGTGTTTCTGCATTTTTACAGATGTTAAATTAAGTGGAGATTGTAAATTTGAGTACAGTACACAATAGTCATAACCAAGTTATATTATATATATAAACATAAGAAGTTCATCCCCTGGCCAATATACTGTGACGCAGTGGATCTAATATGATCTTTGGTTTGTGTAGAATACGAATCAATAGCTACTGACATTCAAAGGTCATTACAGCAGCATCGAGACCTGACAGGGTATGTTGCAAATTTGAGACAACAGGCATCAAGGGGTTAAACAATATACTTTGTATTCATACTTTAAATGCTTTAAAACCAAAATGTGGTTAAGTCAGGAATGGATGAAATTTGGAAGAAAGTTTTTCATTTTCAGCTGTTCTGCTTAACTAAAGACTAGATGTTAATTAGGGGTAGGAGGAAAAAGCTGATGTGTTGTCATATTGTCACTATTTGTTTAATATTCTTAAATGTGATTCTTTAGTAAAAAATCTATATTTTTTCAAATTTAAGTCCTTCGTGTGAATCTTTGTTTATAAGTTGGGTTGGAAAAAAGTTGAGATGTCAGATCCCCTGATTAAACCTTAAAAAATGACTCAAATGTGATGAGCTTTTTTGGGTAAATAAAGCTTCTGATATAGTCTGTAGACATCATCATCAACTTCAACTTTTTTTCTTGGTCCGATGTCAAAAAAGTAAAATCAGAAATATCAATGACTTGCAATTGAAGCCATTTAAGCACCAAAAAATGTAAAAGAATGGAATTAAGAGAAAAGTGTATCGTCCCAGCTCTGATATTCATCAAGTTTGTCAGATACAGTAGCAGTAATATAAAATTTCTCCATGTTTTTTGTTGAAGGAGTGAAAAACAGAAAACTACACACCACTGTATTCAGCTCCAAGCCGCAGAAGCAGCCTGAGAGGGAAGACCTTGGCCCAGGGCACCTCCAGTTTCTGGATGAGCAGACCGAACAAGAACGGCTGTGAGGGGAGAGTGAGGCCCTCTAGAGGCTGACAGGTGGGAGAGAAGAAGAGCATCCCTGCGTGGTCTTTGCTGCCCAGGAAACTGCTGGTGAACGTCACGTTATCCAGCGCCTCCACGACCTTTCCTGTAACACAAGACCGTCAGTTTGTCCTCTGGCCTGAAGCTGCTTCAGGAAAACAAGAGAGCTGTTTGTGCTGTGGTTTCTACCTCTCTGAGCTTCCTGGAAAATGTTGAGATAAAGAGTGAATAGATCTTTAGGAAGAGACTTTTCTTCTGGCAAACACTCCAACAGAAACACCAGCTCCTTCTGTCCCAGAGCCTGCAGCCCGGTGGAGCCGAAACACCAGCACTGCCGGCTGCAGTCTGACATCACACAGAGACAGGGACACAGTGAGCAGATACTGTACTCACATCCAGAGTAATGAATGCATCTTATGGTTTGAGATGTTTCCACTCACATGTGACCAGCTTCACGTTGATGAGGAGATTAGCGTTTAAGACGAAGGTCAGAGGTCGGGGTCCTCCTTCCTCTAATAAGTGCAGGATTTGGCAAGGTGCCGGACTTTCCTCGACCAAAACATCTGCACAGAAAAACACAAAAGAAGTTCACGCCATCATCTGTCTGTTTCAGACACAGGTCTCTGCACAACTTTAACAGCCATCAGAGGCTGTCACAGAGTGATGGAGAAAAAGATAGAGATGGACAGAGTTCTGAGGAGGGGCAGGAGAAAGAAGCAGCAACATCAAAACTACTGAAGCTTGTGTATGCTATTTTATTCTACTCGTTATTAACTTACAGTTTGTATTTTTGTATTTTCTACTTTCACTTTTTTGTACAAACTTTTGTAAACAGTATCCCCGGGATTATGAAATTGATATTATCTTATTCATTCAGGAATACTTTATTGGTCTATCTTGTGTCCGAGATCCACACAGAGCTTGTGGATAAACTGTCTTTAACAGTTAAAACAATTAGCTGTGGAAACTCAAGTCATCTTAAGACCCGTTTCCACCAAGCAGTCCAGTTTAGATCAGTACGGTTTGGTACAGGTTAGCTCGGTTAAGCCTGGTCCTGTTTGCAGCCACCTGTGCCCTCTCAAGGTAGTCGGCGTGTTAGCCCTATGCCAATAGCCGCATCAGTTCAATAAAGGCGTGATGCCATAGCAGAGCAACATAATGTACCACGATAATAAATCCAATGAGGAAAAAAATGCGACACAGTAAACAAAGAGCAAATATGAGAGATATCGAGCAATTCATCTTCTTTGCAACTGGCATGTGGCTCTTTGTGACAAAGCGCGCAGAACTGAACTGCTTGGTGGAAACTTCACTGTAACAAGCCAGAACACCTGGTGGAAACGCTAACCTGGGATAAATCAAACAGAAATGTTGCCTGGAAGAATCAAAAGATCTTGAACCCTGAGATAAAACAGACCTCCAGCTTCATCCTCTCCTGTAGTGATGAGCAGCGGAGGAAGCTCGTCCTCCTTCTCCGGCAGCAGACTAGGAACCCGGCTCACGGAAGAACCAATTCCAGCCAGCAGAGCGTAATCCCACGGACCCGATACGGGAGGTCGAATCACCTCGGCTGTCCCAGAAGCTTCAGGAGGGGAGACTGCGACCTCTGAGCCCGTGGAGCCAGGCTGAAAGACACAACAGAGAGACGTTTTACAGCCTGGATTCATTTTTTCACTGAGACATAAATAATGTTTCTGCGTCTTACTGATGCTTGGTCCGGGGAGACGCTGAACTCCTGTGAGCTCCTGCGGCTTGTCACCGACAGTTTTGTGGTGTCTGCCACCTCTCCGTTTGGCAAGATACCATCGGCAAACCACACACGCTTCTGTTCACGAGGACAACCTGATAAGACACACACACACAGTCCTGTCAAGGGTATGAAAACACACAGAGCAGTGAGGAGTTTCATCAGCGTTAAGAAGTGATCGTACTGTCGTTGTTTGGGTGTTTGAGGACGGACACGGGCACCATGACGGTGGGAGGAGGAGAGTTCAGGGTGCCGGCGGCTCGAGCCTGCTGCAGAGGGGGGATGGTGCTGCAGTACTCAGAGGGGACGTTGGGGTTCGGACTGGGACCTGCTGGACTCATCATCCGCTCCAGGGCCTGGGCTGCAAGGACAAAGGAGTCATGGAGGTGTGCTCATTTAGTGTCTGTCTCAGGTTAATGCTCACTCATGGAACAGTCTGGAGGAGGGTTTCTGTCTCCTGTAACCCTGACCTGTCCTGTAGCTCCTCCTAGAGGGTGATGGTAAAGTTTTTCAGCCTGTTATGACTGAGTGAAAATGAAGCTTAGTCTAAAACATGACAACATTCATGTAAAAGGTACTTTTAGCTTATTTTTCATGATATCATTCAAATTTCAAATTGCTGCAGAGCTGAATTATTTTCCACCTTTAATATAGAATAAATGAAAGACATAAAATCAAGTCCAAAGCATGTCAACTACAGCTGAAAAAACAAAGAATCTCTCAGTGTTTTATCATTCCCTGATCCACCCACTGGGATCAAAGACCCTTTGAATAATAGGTGAAGTTTTTGTCCATGTTGGTCCTGAACCGAATCTTTCTGGAACAGTTGTGAAAATAAATCACAGCAACTTGCGCAGGTAGGAAGTTAACCAATGTCTTACTGCTTTAACTAATGCCCAAATGAGATTCCTGCTTCATGGCAGGCTTAAAGAGGGGGTATTGTGCTTTTCTGAGTCTTTGTTTTATCCCACTTGTGCTCCCTTAAAATCTTGCCGCCCCCTCCAAAAAAATTTCTATTAGTCTCTCACTTGTGTGTTTAGAAAACGTTATTTCAACCATAATTATAAAACCATTATTTCAGCCTCTGTCTCCCTACTCCACAAACCCCCTTTCCTCTGATTGGCTAGTCTTCTGGAGGCCTGTCAGGGGTGGAGTTTTGGTCAGACAGATTCAGGGATTTCAACAACAAATGAATAGGAAGAGATTTGAAAATCTGAACAACCAGCGTTTTTACTTTATATCCATGTTTAAAGACACAGGAAAGCAGAATACCCCCTCTTTAAGGATTCTTGTTTAACTAATTTTGTGACCCTGAGTCTTTGAATCTGAGCATGAAGAAGTTTCTCTGAGTTAACTTTCTCTGATCCTTGAGGCGTCTGGTGATTATTCCTGAAATGACAGAGTGCCTGGAGCTGCTGATGATACGGTTTAGAGCATGACTTGTACCAGGCCGGAGGACAGAAAACAGTGGGCTGCTGCATGCTCACTGCAATGACCACGAGGCAGTGACTCTTATTACTGTGATCACTAATTTGTGTTTGGGAGCTGCAGAAATGTGACACAAGCACGATATTCCTGAACTTCACTGGTGCTGCATGATGATTTTTTCCTGGCAGAGGAGCTTTTTGTTGTTGTTGTTGTTGAATCACAATTTGTTGAAAAACCTATCTCACTGAAAACCTGAATGGTCCCCTGGCCTCTGGGAGTGCAGATGAATGAAGGTTATTGAGAAAGGGGCAGACATGAGTTGTTAGCTCCAGGAGCAGAGCAGGTTTTGACTGAGAGGCTTTCTGAATGCTTTGCTGCACTCACAGAGAGTGCTGATGTGGCACTCGTCTACATTATATTGATTAAGCATCATAGATCTTTATCGATCTGTTGTGTACCTACAACAACTACAGGGCGGCCGACAAAGGCATCGGAGCATGTCAGGAGCACAGCACAGACATTATAACTCAGACAACTGATGAGGAACAATCTGGTGTCCTTACACCTGAACTATTTTTCCAAATTTAAGCTCTAAGTGACGAATACATTTACAAAGTATTGAGATAGCTGCAGTATTTCTATTTGCAGCCATAAATCAAGCTGCAAGAGCCGTTTTGAAACCCCCAGGGGCTCATCCAGTCTCTCAAGGAGGTGCTTTTTTCATCTCAAAGGCTCAGACTGTTAAAGTGAGTGTCTGACAGTGTTATAAAACAGAAGATATGTCTAAAGATAGACGGCAAAAACTTAATCTAAGCAAGTTCTTACAGCTGATTTTCAGTAAAAATTGTCTTATTAGACTGAATATGGCCACATTCACCAAACAAGTACACAAGAATGTCTTACTTTAAGATATATGACGCCTTTTAGCTTTAATAAAAATACCTTCCAAAGGGGGGAAAAGATATCCTTCAGGTGTCATTTTTCTCTTTTAATATCTTGAAATGAGACATTTTCTGGACTCTTCGATTAAATGTGGTTCATACTAAGTCGACTAAGACCATTCAATAGAAATGAAACATAATTCTTGCTTTGATTTCAGTTTTTCTGCAGTATCTGCAAACATAAACCTGTAAAGCTGTATTCACACATGCACTCTAAGACTGAAAATGTCCTGAAACTTTCAGTGAGTTTGACATCACTTCACTTTGAGTGACAAATAAACCACAACTTTGGCAAACACCAAGCGCTGGCTGTCCTGAAACGATCAGGAGTGTTGTGGGAAAAAGGGCTCATGATAAACGTAATGCTTCTTCTGGAACTGTTAAATCTGAGTGACCAGACTCTTTGGATGAAGTCGCCTTACTGATCAGTTTTTCTATTTTGATTCGTGAAAAATCCAGCAACATGCAATCTTGGGGTCAACTAATATTAGCTTTCACGGCAGAAACTGAAACTGATCTATGGAGAGAATTTTGTTTCTTTATTATTTAATCAAAAAGAATAGATTTGAAACAAAAAAAAGATTTGTAAGCAAAAGAGAATAAGTGAGAAATGGGAAAAAAAATCAAGATCAAAACAGAACAGGTTGCAATTGAAAGGAAAATAACGGAGAACATATTTCTTTCCATTTTGCTTATAAATCAGTCCTCTTTACTTGCAAGTTCCAAAGTTTTGCTTGCGAATTCTACTGCAATTCATGGGCGGGGCCTACGCTGGTGGATGAGAGAATAGTTTCTATTGGTTGGTTTGAGTGCGAGCGCCAGCCACCACTTCCCTCTCACACAATGCCTGGAGGTAAGTTGATAGCCTCTGGCTACAGTCTTAATTGGCAATACAGTCTGTATTTTGATCTCAACTTTTTTTTTCAATTGCAACTTGTTCTGTTTTGATCTCATTTTTTCCATTTCTCCCTTATTCTCTTTTCCTTACAAATCTTTTTTTTGTTTCAAATCTATTCTTTTTGATTAAATAATAAAGAATACCGAATCAATACCAATCATGTTTATGAGCCTGTTAACAGATAACGGGGACTGATGTGCTTTTAAATTTAAAATGAAACCATTTGCGTCAGCATTTAGAGGATTACAACTTAGATAAAATTCTTCATTAAATTTTACTCAACACAGTAACTTCATGTTGACGGCAAACCAGTTACAGCACAGTTACATCTACAGTCAAGTGATGTAACAACCAATCAGATCATTCTGTGGGCAGGACAATTAAGAAGACCCAGGCCACGCTGACAGACTGCGACAGAGCTCTAGCATGCTGCTAACATAGAAATCCAATTAAAAGGTCATGTCTTATTTTTAAACAAGTCTCATTAGACAAAATATGAACCACATTTAATTGGCAAGTCCAATTACACATATTATTTCAAGATATTGACAACAAAAATGATGCCTCAATTCCTTTAAATAATCTGCCCCCCAAAAAATAGTTGGCTCGGTCTGTTTGTGAAACTGCTGAATGTAAATTGGTGTATTGTTTTTCAGTCTGCCACACTGTAAAAATGAAATTTAAAATCACTTTAAACCAACTTACCCAAAAATAGGGAAAACTCTGATGTCTAAAGCATACTTACCTGCTCAGTACAACAGATAACATCAATGTCAAGAAATAAAATAAAAAATAACCTAATGATAATATTTCATAACGAATAATGTACTTCATCAGTGCGCTTGCTGAACTTCTAGAAAGGTGAATTTTTGAAGACTTGTCATGCTTTTCTGGTTACACTATTTGACAATCCAATGGGACTGAATCTTTAATTGATTAAAAACGGTAGAAATGTCATTAAAAATACAATGACTTCAAACGAAACCATGAAAAATACACATTAAAACAAACATCTGACATGTTTTAACTAGTTTAGAGCATATTTTTGATTTGGACCAACCTTTAATCATCACTGCCCCTCCTCTAAATAGAATAATAAGACCCTTTTTGTCTGTAATATTTTGAAATAAGACTTTATCATTGATGAGGCTCATAATAACATCTTTTTACTCAAAGAAGACGAGAACACTTGCTTTGATTTTAGTTCAGACAGAAAAAAAGTCCAACACAGATATGAAAGGAATACTGGCCCCATAATAAGCCAAGGTCAAAGATCAATTGACTCCTAACAAAGTGTCAAAAAATGTAATAAAAGGCAAAAAGCAGAAGGTGTGAAAGACTGAAAAAGCTTGACAAGAGGAGGAACTGCTACAATATGCAACGTTAATACTCATTGTTTGTAGCAGTCTGATGACTTTGAAAAGAACAAAAAACACTGTTTTCTTTGAGATAAAACAAAAAGGTTTGTTCCACCATGATTCCTTTGTACGGACTGAAAATCTGAGCCCATAAGCTGAAAAAATAATCACTTTCCCCTGATGCTTTTTCATTAGGATGACATTACAGCCTCTCTGAAGAAAACTATGAAAATAACTTTCTAAATTTTTGAATATAATTTACCAGAAGCATGTATAAATAGAGACCAGGTTTCAAAATACCTGGTTTGGCTTCTAAGAGGAAGGAGCATATTGTTAGTCACAAGGCATCACTACAGGAGAGTTGTTTCACCTTGTTCTGCAAGGAAAGGATGACAAGGCACAAAAAAGTCATCAGGAGCTTGAGGCAATCTACTTGAACTATCCCGCAGAGACTTCTTTTTTAAGTTTAGCACCGATATACTGCTACAAAAACAATCTCTGCATAAATCGAGCTCTGTCTCATCCCGTTTGCACCAACATTCAAAACTGGGATTTGCAATATCTGCACGGATTACAAACAGCAACAAAAACACAACTAGGGGATTAAAAAGTATTCAGAAGATGTGTCTTACCTCATCATCCTCTCTGCTAAAACCCAACCAGTCCTCAGCACGGTGAGTCTACTCCTGAGTCTGACTTTAGACACCATCCCTGCTCCCTGCCTGTATTTCAGCTCTTAGTGCTGATAGCCCGTTAGCTCTGGGCTGGAGAGTGTGCGATACGCCTCACATGCTGCACACCACACTGATGTGGGACTGATGTGAAATGAGGAGGAGGAGGAGGAGGAGGGAGGTGACGAGAGGAGGGAGCGATCACGTCATAGCGCTCGAGTGTCGAGCAGCCACAAAAGTGGATCACCTCTTTCTTCTTAATTTAGCCGATGTGTGTGAGCATCACATGTCTACTGCGTAAGCCGGGTCTCAAAGCATTCTCGCACACACACACACACACACTCACACACACACGTAATCAAGGACAAATGCCAGTGTCCTGCTATTACTCTCTCCCCCTCTTTCCTGCCCCTCCATCCATCTTCCCCTCCCCTCCCTCCCTCCTCCTCTCCATGTCTGTGCTGCAGTCTTTGAAGCTCTCTGAAACACCTTTTATCAACATGTCACTGAGGTACACAACAAGAGCAAAAAGAGCTGATTTGAAACACTTTCCTCTGAAGGATTTGGCACAACATCGTGCTGCTTTTGTTTTTGAGAGGAGGGTATTTCATAAGACAGTTTTCAATTATTAAAAGACGTTCAGAGTGACGTAAAGAGAAGCCCCTGAGCCACTTAGTGAGACGGTTTTTGTGCTGCCCCTTAAATATTCATCACTAGCAAAATGAAAATGTTTCTTGAATGTGATAAAGTTTTAATGACTTCTCGTGGAAGACTTTCTATTTTCAGATGCAGAGGTGAACTCAAGGTTCCCAGGAGAGGATGGAAATAGAGCTGAAGAAGAGTTGGATATTTGAGACGGATGCTGATATTAAAGAGGAAAAGAATCACTTCTTATTGATAAGACGGTTGATAGAAGGAATCTGTAAGAGCGGCTAAAAAAAGACACCAAATCCTGAACATGTACAGGCCTAAACTATCTCAATATAATACTCAAGTGCAAATCATCACACACGCTATAGAAATCACTGGAAAAGACAAAAAAAAGCCTATTTCCATTTTTACCCCCTCCAAGGAGGTTATGTTACTGGGAGAGTTTGTCTGTTTGTCTGTGAACAACATAACAAAAAAAGTAAACGGATCTTGATGAAATTTGCAGGGAATCTTCAAAACAGGATAAGGAAGAACTGATTAAATTTTGGAGGTGATCCAGATCATCGTTTGGATCCAAAGGATTCTTTATCACTGTGAGATAGGGCCATTTTATGTGTTAATAAGTGTATATAACTCCAGGATAAATGATTGCTTTGCAAAACAATACAAGACAAGGTCACCATAATTTCTGAGAGATGTAAAAGTACGATCCAGATCCTGGCAACATTCTGGATACTAAGATCCTGAATTTGAAATATGTACTGGGTCATCATAATTTTCAACACTGTCAGGAAACTAATTATCGTACAAACCTGCAACTAACACCAAATTGTAGCAGACAGTCTGCTGAAAGGGAGTATAACATTAAAGTTAGACTAAAGTCACAATATGCTTGATAGAAGTCTGCGCTCTCTGAGTGCTTTTCTAGTCTTCCACCTGTGCAGGGTTAGGTCGGGGTAGTAGATTTTCGTCTCTCCAGTAAAGTTCGCCAGCTCCTCTTGGTGGATTCTGCGATGCTCCCAGGCCAGGTGGGATGTGTAACCCCTCCAGGATTTGATTTCAATGATGTTGTCACTCATTGTGCCACCCTGATATTTAACAACTACTGCAGAATTTATCAAGTGCACAAAACAAACCACAGCTGTGTTTGAAAAAGAAACTTTTTTCCTATTCATTCGCTCTTTCGTTGTGCTGCTGGCCTCTTGGCCAGGTCATCCTTGCAAAAGAGATCTCGATCTCTCTACCTGGTTAAAAAAAGGTTGATAATAAAAAAAATAATAAAACATTCACTTTTTGCCTGAACCCCTCCAAAAAAACCACTGAGGTTTTTTGTTTTTTTTTTCCTCCTTTCTATGTCATTCAGTCATTGATTGTTTCTTTATCTCCTGTTTGGGTTGTACAACATCTGACAGCATGTTGTTTCTTGGTACGTCTTTTTCAAAGTAAAGTTGCTTTTTACAACATTACAACAGATGACTTTTGTTTTGACAAGTTTGTCAGAAATTCAAAGTTAGTCACAGAAGTAGCTGCGCTAAAGTTTTGAGGAGTTACAATTTACAGTTGTTCATTTGGCCACAAGTCCCAGCTACAGCCTATAAACTGACTCATCTTAGATTTCAGATACTGAAGCAGGTAGAGTAAGGTGTAACCATAGACTGTAAAAAAAAAGAATGGACGTCATCTTATTCTTGGCTTGAAATGAGGTGGCCACAAAAACTGCTCCCCCTGGTGGCTGGCTGCAGTATAGGTTAAAAAAAATCCATCTCCCCAGTCATTCCAGATGGGCTGTGGTCAAACTTTAAAAAATGAATACACCTCGTAAAAATGTTTCTCACATCCTTTTGTTGTAGTGATTTGAAAATATCATTTGGCTGCCTGGTTTACAGGTCCTCTGTATTCTGAAAAGTTTCATTTTCATAAGTTATAAGAAGTTAAAAACAAGGCTTTACGTCATGTTTAACGATGATTGACAGCTGCTGTTCCTGTGTACTTTTTTCCGGGGATTGTAAAATACATTGGGAGGAAGAGCCAACTCCCACTCCATATACAGTCAATGGGTGTAACAGAGAAGCAAATCCCTGTAGTGTGAGAAGCAGCTGCTTCTGTTTGGTTTGCTCTGCCCTCAAGTGTCACAGCAGAAACACAGAGAAGGGTGTTGTCTGTTTGACATTAATCAGCTATTAGACTGTTTTTACCTGTATATGCATCAGCGTTGGAGGAATCAAATCAAACAGGTGAGCAATGTCCTGCATAACTCATGACTTCCTGCACTGAAAGTCAAGTTCCTCAAGTTTTAAAAACAAACTGCTAAAAAACTTGCTCTACCTGTTTGCAACTTTTAAATAACTTCTACTCCTTGAAGCAAAAAAAAAAACGCGAAAAAGATGCACTCTGTCCACAAAGATCTGCATCTTTTGGAAAACTCCCACGGTTTTTAATATACAACTGTGATACTTAACACAACTTGTAACATGATGTGCTGAAAAATATCCTATGATTTCAACTTGTTTCAGCAAGCATTCAGGAGTTTGTCAGTTTCTTACAAACTCCCGGATGACTGTGCACTTTCGTAAACAATCATCCTGCTGCAGCTGAATGTCTCAAACATGGAAGAGACACCAATCCGATCCTGGATCAGGCTGAAGCAGGATCTTACCTCTGTTTATGGAGTCGAAGCAGATGACACACACACGAGCCTCCTTCTCCAGGTACTTCAGCTTACACTTCCTGTTGCAGCACACGGCACAGTAAACCTGCCACAGACGAGAGAGGACAACGTATAGCTTCAGAGCAGCGTGCACAGTCAACCTGCATGCAGAAAGTAAACACCCAGCAGTGAGTAGTTAATCTAAACATGGCCGTCTGCAGAGCGTGTTGATAACATGTTCAAGCTGTTTAATCACTGGCCTTTAAGGGACTTAGCTCCATCTTTAGGACGCACGGCTCAGCCGGGATCTCGGAAAGAGCTAGAAAAAGAAATGCTGACTCATGCTCCCTCACTCCTCTCCCTCTGTCTCAGTGAATCCATCGTTCTTTATCTGGTGCTGAGACGTAACTTCTTTATTTAACTATTCATGAAACACGCAGACACAAAGGGAACTTCCACTCTCTGACAAACAAGCATTTAAAACTAATTCTTTTTTGTTTGAGTTAACTTCTGAAATCTACAGAGAAAAAAATCCTCAACTATTGCTAATACGACAACTTGCTTAAAATTTTTGGTCTCTATTTGATTATCAACAAAAAGACCAACAGCAAGTCTTTAACCACAGACTGTATAAAACCATGGACAGTATGACAATCACTCTGAGTGAAGCTAAATCTTTTAAAGCTCCCTGGGTTGAACCATCAACATGTTTTGCTGTGGGTTGTGTGCACTGAATTATCAGAGTAGAGGATGACCAGTGAGAGGAAAGGTAACAAAAAGTCACTGAACTACCACATTACTGCCTGATTCAAACCCCCACAAAAACCTGTCCTGCCATAGACTGGACACACCTCAGACCCAAATATTCTACTGGCTCTTGTACATCTTCAACATGTTTTGTCTTTGCTATCTCAACCCACATGAGAATCAGAGGTAGAAGAGTAGCACCCTATTCTTTCAAGGCAGCAGGCTACTGTGAGACTTCAGCCCATGTTTTCCTTGCATGTAAATCATAAGGAATATAAGGCGGCAGTGTTTCTAGACATCCTTTAAAAGCTATCTAAACTTGATATCCCAGAAACCAGCATCAGTCTTTGTATTTTCTTCATTCCTTTTTTCTTTTTTTAAGCTTTCATGTATAATGTCTTTTATTTATTCTACAGGGTTTTACATACTTTATGCTCCATGACCATTAGAGTTTAGAATCTGTGGATGTGTAATGATAAAATACAATATGGTTACTTCGCCAACGATAACAATATTATCACAATACTGTAAGGATGAGTATCCAGTTAGATACTTTTATAGGTACCAACCGAATTCCTTCTGTAGTACCGAGTACCAATTAAAGTAAAATCAAATAGTACCATGTTTCAGTATCTAAACACATCCTTGTAACTGTGAGGGGTTGAAGAGTAGGCGATTTTCTGAGCTGGACACTAACACAGCATGACAAGTTTTTATTTTGAGAAATAAATATGCGTAATTGAAACATTTTGGGATTTTATTATTAAACAAATAAATATTTATTACTTGGGTGTAATGGTACATGTATCCGTGCCTAACTGCTCCATGGCTCTTTAATATTCACGTGAGTACTCGTCTGTGATTGGCTGAGCAGGGAAGGCGTTTTAATATTCATGAGGAAAGTGGTCTGTGATTCGTGCTTTGCGATCATGTGCGTATCATGTGGACGTGACGTCTCAGGGTGAGCCAATCAGAAGATGAGTATCAAAGAGCTTCCGTAGCCACAGGAGCTTGTGTCTAAATTGTGCATCATGGCTGCTGCTAACGACCAACCGGAGCTTGAAGAGCCTCCCCCCTCGCTGTATAATGGCAAGTTTTTGGTTTAATAAACATGCTAAACAAGCAAATGGTTTTGCGTTGTTCCATACTGTACTGAAAATGTACTGAACTGTGGTTTTTGTGTACCATTACACCCCTATTTACTACCACATAAACACACAAAAGTACCAAAGTTGGTACCGTTGAGTACTGATACTAATTGCCGGGTGCCGGACATCAGCACCATATTGTTTCAAATGTGAAAGGTCATCCCTAGAATACCACGATATTTAATATACTGAAAAAGAATCATATAACAATAAATTATTGTATCTGGTTAATGTAAGGATGAATCCTGCACTTTGGAAGTCAAAGTCAAGATTCAAGTATATATTCACTTGTTATTTGAACACTGTAAATTTAGGAAGGGAAGTTTAAAACTGTAGATTAATTGAATAAGTACTTTACAAATAAAAATCAAAGAACATTTTGTCCCGGCCCTATAACTGTTATTTCAATCTGTCGAGATAACTTTCGTGCAGAAATCTGGTGAAAACTAAGTTGTTACTAAGATAATCCTTTTTTCACCCCACAACAGGGAAATTTAAAAATTTTAGAACTTGTGAGCAAATCTCTTTCTTATATTGTCAAAGTAAACATTTTAGTTTGACCCTGTAAACAGCAGACTGGTCGTACCTTCCCACAGGCCCGACAGTGATGCCTCCTCTTGGTGAAGGTGAACCTCTGGTAGCAGTTCATGCAGTTTGGAGCTTCAGCGTCAGGCACCCAGGCGGGCTGTCTGCTCCCCAGCTCCTCTCCTCCCTCCCTCTTCCAGTTTGCCGGCCTGCCGCCCTCTGTGGGTGACTCCCCGGGGTACGGTGGGGGCTCTGATAGTTCATCATAGCCCATGCTGTAATCCTGAGGCTCCTGATGGGGGTGCATGGGGCTGAGGTCCCTGATGTTGGGGTGCTCCTCTGTGAGACTGGGAGAACTCTCCTCATCCTCTGCTGGCTGCTGTGGAGAGTCACCAGGTGTCTCCTCCTCTGCGTCTTCTCCTGCTGGTGAAGATCGGGTTTGGCAGTGTAGCTGTTTGGGTCGGGCACCTCCATAGGAGGGCTGCTGATCGGGGCTTTCACTGAGCTGAGAGTGGAAAGCGTTGCTGGTCGGTGAATGATTTATCCCAGAGGAGAGCTCTTCTTGAGGAGGACTGTGAGACTGCTGTAGCTGTGATGGAGCACCAGGGTTTGAACTTCCCTCGACAGTCACACACATTGTTCTGTCACTTTCTGGAGAAGATAAACCCTCCAGATCTTCCCTCCCACAACCCCTCAGCTCCTCCAGAGCTCCGTTTTGACTCTCAGGTGGAGCAAAACTCTCAGAACTGCTGCAACAAGCGATACCGCCTCCCCCGCTTTGGCCCTGCTCAGCTTCGGCGTGCGCCTGCAGGAATGCATCCAGCTCCTCGTCGGTCACCAGCAGCTCTGCCTGGTCGCTCTCAGGCAGATACTCAAAACCAAACTCTGGGGGGTCGACTGGGCTGGGCTCAGAGCGATCACAGGACGCGAGGTCAGCGTGGTGAGCAGGTTCAAGAGAGAGGTGCTGTCCCTCTGGTGACGCCCTGTCATCTGCGAGCTGCTGGGACACTGACGCTGAATCAGTGGGTTCCTCTAAATGTGATCTGCCTTCCCGGGCCTCCAGAGCTGACAATGAGTCTGCTTCTGTGCTCTCAGCCTCCTCACTCTGCTCTGTAGCTGGTTCTGACTCTTCTTCCGCCTTAACCAAAGCACCACACATGGACACAGTGATGGGCAGGCAGGATAAACCCATCTGTTCACTCTCTGAGGCTCCTCCTGCAGGAGACTCCGCCTCGGCTCTATCTGAGGTTTCTGCTGACTCTTCCTTTTTGTTCTCTGAGGTTTTTGGTGTTTCTTTAGTGCTTTCAACAAGCAGAGAGTCCTTCATTTCACAGTCTAAGGAGTTAGTCACTGCTTGGTTTGTACAAGCAGCTGCTTCCTCACAGTCCTCCTCCTGTTTGTCAGCTGATACTGAATCATCCGCAGACTCACAGCTCCGCTCCACCGCAGCAGGAAGAATAACGTCCAACAGACTGAGGGAAGCAGAGTACCCCTCGCTCTGCGGCTCATTTCTCCCTGCAGACGGCTGCTCCTCCTTTGAGTCTCCACACTCAGCACTGAGGCTTGGCTGTCCCTGCTCCTCTACATGTGCCGTCACCACAGGGCTGTCAAAGTCCACCAGCAGCGCCTCCTCCTCCTCCATCTGCTTCTCCACGGCGTCCAGCTCACCGAAAGCATCGTGGCTGTTTGCCCGCACCAGGATGGCCGAGCTGGTGTCGTTCACCAGGTCACACACTGGCTTCAGCGCCCTGTCCGGACATGGAGGGGCTGAGCTCTTAGCCGTCCTGCGGTCCACAGAGGAGAGGAGGTCCACTGTGGTGAGAGGCTGACCTTTGACCTCCCTGTCATCTGGGCTGCGGCTTTGAGTGCTGGAGCGGTCGGGACAGCTGGTGGCAGAACCATAATGAAGAGAGTTGAGGTCAGGGAGGTTTGGTGGGACGGTGGACGCCTCGGAGGATAAACACTGAGAGCCCAGAGAGGAGAAGGGGTACACAGACGGCTTCAGGAAAACTGATTTACAGTCAAGTTCCTCTGAAAAAGGAAAGACACACAAAGATCAGTTGTGTAGAAAACAAAAACTTTCATATTGATGAAGAAATTAAGAGTAAACAGGAACATCTCACACAAAGGATTTATCTTCAGCTAACACAACCGCTCCATTGAAAGTTATTCTACAGATAATTAATGGAAACTATTTTGTCTGCAAAATCAAAAAATCTAAATTTTTCTCTGTTGAATTGTTGCCATGTATTTGTATGATTTTTGCTTTTATTGAAGGAAAAAAACAGGAGATGTGTTGACCTGGGCCCTTGGGATAAACAAACTGATCCACATGATTAAAAATTAATTTGTATCAGCTGCTTAGAAAAAGTTTAGATGTTATAAACTGACCAACATAAAAATAACAAAAAATATAACAATGGTTCAATTAGAAGAGGGGTGGGCCTCAAACACCAAGGTCTGCTCACGGCTCCGCCCTCAGACAGGCCTCCAGAAGGATGGCCAATCAGAGGTAAGATGGTTTGTAGAGTGGGCAAGAAAATATATAGACTTTTATGGGCTGTGTGTCATGTAAAGATTACCCCCTCTATAACCTGCAATCAGCCATACTTAGCATAATCACACAAGGTGCAATATGACTTTGTGAACTTGTGTTCACCAAGCTGTGCTCAGTTTTGACTGTTTTCTAAGTGTATCTCACCTTGAGACCAGATAATAACAAATTAAAACTGACTGAATAATTTAATTATATACACAGGTTAGAATATATTTTAAAACATATATGTTTATATATATGTACATGTTACAGCCAGGCAGAATAAATGGGTAAAAGAGTAAAGGTCGGAAATGACTCAGGAAGAAAGATCCCTGACACTTGGTATTTCGTGATAAAGATTACTCCTCCATGAATTGAAGTATTTCTATGAAGCAAAATAACAAACACTATTGAGGTTTAAGGTAGAGCCCGACCAATTAATCGGTCAGGTCGATTAATCGGGCCAATTATAGCCTATCACCGATTAATCAACATCAGCTAAAATGTTGCCGATTATAAAAATTTTTTGCTTTGCGGAGATTCTGTCGCTCCTGCTCCTGTGTGTCTGTGTGTCCACCATTATTTACTGTAAGACTATAGAACGATGCTTTAACGTTGGGAAAGTTGCTTTTCTGTGAGATAAACAAAGATAAATGCAACTGTTAATTCACACGTCCACCATTATCTAATGTAAGACTATAATACAGCGTTTTAACGATGTGTAAGTTGTTCATTGTGTGTTCACAGTTTGACTTTTTTTCTGCTTACTGTGCTTAAAGTTTGACTTATTTATTTAAGGTGTTTACAGTTTGACTTCTTTATTTATTATTGTGTTTACAGCTTGTTCTTATTTATTATTGGTTTAAACTACAGTTCTCATGTTGACAGTTTTATAATTAAAGTTCCTTGTCTTAATTTAATAGTGTTCTGTCTCTGTCTTGAATCAAATGGGTATTATAATAAATTGTGTTCATATACAGTTTATATCCTGTGTATATTAATTAATTTATTATATATATCAGCCGATACATCGGATATCGGTCAATATATCGACTATCGGCTTTTTTTTCCGCCCCCAATTCAGTATCAGCATAGGCCCCAAAAATCCCATATCGGTCGGGCTCTAGTTTAAGGTTAGCAAACTGACGCCACAGATTCAGAGCTTACAAACATGTTAAAAGGGCATCACACAGAAATATTTACACCCCTTTTTACACCAAAACAACATCATAGCAATAAAAGTGTTTGAGGCTCTTTTAGTTTTTAGTTTCCTGTAATGTTTCAGTTTTCTGTTGTCTGCGTTTGTTGTGTTTTATCATCAGTTTTTATATCGCTTTAACACCAAGGCACTTACTGGAGCTAAACAAATGAAGTTTAATTAAATAAAGTAAAATTTCTGTAATCTTTAGCAGAGCTTGCTCTAAGTCTTATTAGCCACATATACATGGATCCAAATACTCTGCTTGCATTCGGTTTATTTGCTGAAACGGAAAGAATTTAACCTTTGTATACACCTCATTCTGAAAAAAAAGTGCCAATCCGAATGGACATTTAATCGGTTTCACAGGGGTGGAATATTCCTTTCCCCCAAAATGATTGAGGTATCATGGATCCACTCAACTGGAAAGTTGTCAGGGTGTGTTCTTTCAGCGCACGCTCAGATATGGCGTAAGACGCAACAAGAGACGTTCCTCAATTTGTTTAAGTTTGTTTACGTTTGTTTGCGCATGCCCCATTGACTATTCTGTTTGATTATAGCGGTGCATGTAGACCAGAGATTGGATTATTTCTTTCCATATATACTATTGTTTTTGAAAAAGTCATTCAGAAAGATTCCATTTGGAAAGACAAAAAAAACTCCTCATGTAACCGTGGCTAGTGTTTCCTGTTTGCAGGTTGTCAGACTGACCTAAGTCCAAATGTGAGGTTTTGTTGCAAGCACACGGACAAAACAAGACAACTAAACAGATGTTAAATAGATACTCTATGAATTTAACCAAAAATGATTTGAATTGAGTCCCAGCACCCATTGTTTATCAGTCAGATGACAGGCAGACTCATCAGAGATGGGAACTATCCTGTGTGGTTCTGTATCTTACCTGTGTTGAGCTCAAAGTCGTCCAGCAGTTTGTCCAGATCACAAACAGCTGCCTTGAAGTAGCTGTCCATGCTGGGCCAAGACAAAGGGCCTGTAACCCCCTACAGTCCCTGCAGAAAGAAGACACACGTGTTCAAGCACCACAGAGGAAAATACAAGCTTCATGTTTTTCTGTCAACATCTCGTCTGTTTGGCTGTTGTGTCAAGATCTCCTTAAGAGACAGAATCTAGGTCACTTCTTGACACATTAACCCACTGTGACGCTCTTGTTTCCTCGTTCTGCATGCAGCACAGCAAACAATCAGTCACCGTCATACATGGAAGAATTAAAACATACGTTGGTTGTAATAAAACACATCTCAACATAAAAATTAACCAAAGAACACCTGTGGATCAGTTGTAGTTGCTGAGTTGTTGTTGACGACAGCGACACAATCAGAGCTGAAATCACAAACTTTAATCTCCTAACCACACCTTACACCTGTGGAAATATTTACAAGGATCAGCTCTGTTTACTGAGCGCACAAGCTTTTTCTCACAGAGAAATCCTAAACTCTAAGGTGCATAAAAATACAAATAACTGTAAAACCTTTAAAAAAAGTGAAAATACTTCAGAGAGAAAGATGGATAAAACAAGGAGGTAAGTCAACAAAAACATATACATATAAGTAAGTTAAAATGAAAGAATAATGTGCAAATAAAATGAGAAAAAGAGCAACAATTCAGAAAGAAGACTATATATTCATGATGATAAGGGCTGCACAGCATCTTCTAACTTCAACGACATTAACCCCACTTTGAAAACCTCAAAAAAAGGACATTTTCTCTTAAGTGAACCTAAATCATCTGTGTGTTTTTTTTTATTTCAAAGATGGGCGATTCAAGGGAAAATAAAAAATAAAATCATGTTTGGTTTCAGCAAAGTAAACAACAAGCATCAAACATGAGTCTTCACCATTTTCTCCACAAACCAGTTCTTACAGCAAACACATGCTTCACCATGTGATTTCTGTTTTTACATAATAAGCTAACTTCACAGGGCCAGAGATCCCCGCCAGCCCCAACCGGCTCTGCAACTTCTCCAGGGTAAAATAAATGTTTAAACTTTGACTTTTAATGTCAGGTAATCTATGAAATGCTCACTTTTGCCTCCAATTAAAAAAGTTGAGGATTTCTGGTGGAATAGGCTTGACCTCCTGAGAAAACCGTCCCCACTTTCCCTCTTCATGTCAGAGTTTATAGAACCTGCAGCTCTTTGGCTCGGAGAAGTAGACAAATTGCAGCAAGAATGCAGACAAGAGACCTGATGAGGAGAAAATAATGTCTGAAATGTCAACACTCATCTTCAGCACAGTAAGACTAAGATAAGAAAAGAGTCACCCACATTCAGGTAGGAATGTCCTGATCTGATCCTCAACATGGAGAAACAAAGAAATGGAAGTAAATGATCCAGCCTGCGAATGTGAGTGAGGCGAAGTCTTACTCACATTCTTTAAAGAGTAAAAGGTCTGTGTGTTAAATTAATTCAACACTCTTGCATAAAATCTTAATTCCACTCTAATCCACCCTCTTTTAGACTGATCTCCTGAGAATCAAATTTAACAAAGTGTGTAAATACTACTGAGGAGAAAAATGGGTCAAATGAAGGAAGCAGATCTCCAGCTGAGTTAAAAATAACTCAAAAGGACAAACACCTAACATATTCTATTAATAAGTAGTTAGAAAGAAAGAGTGTGAGCGGCTGTTACATAACAGCTCCTTCTCCAAAAATAACAAGCAGTGAAAAGAAAACACTCTTAATTACAAATGATGTGGTTTGGCTTAAAACCTGGTATGTGTGGGCGACTTTGGTGACAACAAATTGCATTTTTGTCTGGCTGTTACAATTCCAGTTCAAACAACTGATTGTTGTGACCTTCTCTTTACTTTTCTTTTGAACTTTGTAGAATAGCCTTGCAGGGATTTACTCAGTCGCTGAAGCAGCCTGAACAACAGCGTCAGTGATACACAGCAGAATGAAGAGCTTCTACTTCACAAAGAAAAACTGAACCATTGAAAACTTTTGAAAACACCAAGTGTCTAAGAGTATCAAAGTTCTTTTGCTCTAACTCTTAGTCCAGTGACTTGCTTTGTCTTGCTATTAACATGTGAGCTAAATATAGACTGGAATGAGGAAGTCCCTCCTATTAAAACACATCCTAGAGTTAATCTTCAGAGTAAAACATGCACTCCCTCAAGACGTTCTGTTGTTTCTTTAGCCATTAATACAAAACCAAATAAAATCTTCTTTAACTTTCTTGAAAACAAGTCACAGATGAGGTTATAAAGTAATTTAGTTCGATGTGATCTAATAAACTCCAGGTGAAAGGTGCTCTTTTAATTTTTCTTAAAGGGGACATATCATGCTTGTTTCTCCTTTTCACTATGCCAGACTAGGATGCCTGTAAAGCATTTCTGCCCTCAGTACAAGTCATTTAGTTCCTTCATTGCCCCACAATAGCATTCTCAATATCCTCATTTTAGGCCATTCTGAAGATCTCGTTGAAACACTCCGTTTGGAGAATGACCTCCAGTAACCTCGCAACGTCACAGCCCTTTGTGCTCTGATTGGTCAGTTCTATCAGAGGGGCGGAGGAGGTAGAGCCAGGGGGCGGTTTTTGCAGCATGGCAGTATTTACAAAATCGCCACATTGAATGGAGCAGACCGAGCGAGTTTGCTGTTTGCCAAAACTTCACCGTAAGGCATTGATAGCACTGATAAATTGGCAGAGTGTAGGATACGTCCTTTTGTATTGAACCCCGAGTCAGACCCAGACGGTTCTGCAGCTCAGGAGGAAGAAAATCCACCTAGACACAGATCACCTCAGGATGCTTCAGTGTGGCAAGTCAAACCGGTACTGTAACATGTATAGTTTATACGTGGAAATAAAGACAGACTTCACCAATAAACAATTTCTATAACAGGGCTCCATCCTGCTCCTTCACTTTTCTCCGTCTGTTTTATCCATCAAGCTGAAAGTGTAGTCTAAAGATCGCCTCTACCGTCAGTCCGTCACTATGTTATTACCGCAGAATTATTGTGGTCCATGTTCACAGTGCATGTCAGAACAAGCATGCAAATATCACAGTCTCACAAGTATTACGACGTCTGCTAAAACTACAGTGTTTTAACTGCTAATTCACCATGTAAAGCCGAGCTGCTCAGCAGAGCAGAGTCCCTGCATCCAGCATCTGAGGAAGGATACTTGGCTCTTGGTGGGTGTATCCCTCGGTGGTGGTTGTGTGACTAACTGACTTCACAGAGGAGGAGCTGCTTTATCAGATTACTCCAATAAAAAGAAAGGATCCTCGTGTCGTCACGACAGTCGAAATCTCGCGGCCAACTGGCAATGCACTTTTTCAGAGGCATCAAATCTCGTTCTAGGATATCAGAAAAAATACAATATCAAATTTTTTTGAAAATTCAGGGGGTTTAAGGTCTTGTTTTCAAATGTATTATATCATATGTAAGTATTAAATCAGGGATCAGCATGATATGTCCCCTTTAAGAATAAGAAACAAACTAATCTGCAGTTAATTTCACAGAGGTTTCAGTGTAACTGTCAACAACATGAATCCTCAAAAGTGAGAATAATCTCAATTAAGGCACATACTGTTCACTCCACACTGAAATAAAATTATTATCCCTGATAAACTGGATATAAAGTCAGTGTGATAACCTGAGTTCTTGACGGGCGATGATAATGACATCTGAAAGCAAAGAAATAAAACTCACGATGCATTCAACACTTGTTTCATTTGCTAATTTGCAAATTTGAGAACGATTATTAATGTCACAAAAGTAAAGCATTAGGATCCTCTGGTGATGCATGATATGAAGAACAGATTTCATTCATCTGCAAATTGGAAGGAAAGTTGATGGTTTCTGTTAGGCGCCCGCTCAAACTCTGCAAAACCACCTGCCTCTTCTTTTTTTGTCTTGTATCGAAACAGAAATCTAATGGCCCTCACTTTGAGGAAGTGAGTGCGGAGATGTGATTGTCTGGTAAGCTGTGAGAATCTTTTTCTATCAAAAAATTCCAGTCATTGGTTGTACTAGCAGGTTAGCACTGCCCAATTGGTATAACAAGCTGTGCTTCCTTGGGTAATCAGAAACTTTCACTTTTACACACAAATGGAACGAGTTATTCACAGCAATCTTTCACAAAATTCTGTTCATATTTTTCTTCCAATTCCTACACGGACACATTATAGGAAGAAAAAAAACACAGCTCAGTTAACTTTGCAAAGTCTAGCCTTAGCCTGCGGCTGCTATTTCAGAGACACAAAAGTCAATATTGAAGTTATTATGACAGAAGAACAACAAAAAAAATGAGAGAAATGTTTCCAGTGTTTACTGCCTCTGAGGATTATACATTCACGAAAACATAACTTAAATAAATGAATAAATTTTACCATTTATTTTTATTTAAATGTATTCAGAATGACAGCATCATAAGCAGCATGCTGACATCAAAACTGGTTCAGGTGACACATAATCAAACTGAATACGGTGTGAATATCTTTTTTAGATTAGTCCTATTATATATGCTGATCATATTCTTTTACATTCAGTCAACCTGCAAATTAAGCCAAAATGCAGCTATAAGATGAATATCGAGTCTACTCTTTCCAGAAATGTAATTTGTATGTAATGTTTTGTTGTTGATCTTACATGGCTCTTCTGTTGAATCAGACATCAGCGTCACTCCACATGTGAATCAACCCTTTGCGGCTCATGACTCAGACAGTTTTTCACCAATTTCCCTTCCTCGTTCCACTTTTGGTGAATACCAACATGTGCACACACAGAACACCACAAAAGAGATGCAGCTGATAACAAAACTGACTTTTTTTGCAACCAATACACTGAAAACAAACATTCACTTGTTGTTCTTTCCACTCACTTACAAGTGCTTTTGTAACAACATAACTCGAACATTAGTGTTCATAATGTCATGACTCATTCGTGTATAAAACAGACACTGTCTGAATATTAAATGGTCACTTTTTTTTTTAAGAATTCATCAACATCTTTTACCAGGGTGTTTACTGCTGCTCTACAATGGGTAATTGGGTCACACTATTTGACAGATCACAATTAATTTTAGCAACACTTAATGTCATCAGTTTTAATTACAGTATATCCAATATAATTTAATCAGCACCAATCTTATATTGTTAATTACTACATTGTCCGATATCTACCACACTTAACATGCATAACTTCCCCCCAAATTCAAGGTTTTTTTTTTTACATTTCACCCGTTACGAGAATCATTTAAAACCGTATCAAAATCACCAATCAGCCTCATAAACGTTCAGATCATGTTAGTACATATTATACTTACGAAACGTAGAGATTAACAGTTTAACATTAGCATTGACTAATATTTTACCATAACAAACCCGCTTAGCAGTATTAGTTTAAGTATTAACAACAGGGTCACCTCAGGTGAGCTGTATAAGACTCTTCTCAAACACCCTGTCTGTTTGTCACCTGAATATAAACATGATTAAAACAGGGAAAGTTAGTGTTAGCCTGATAGCCTGTTAGTTATTATTGGACGCGTTAGCAGGCTAATGTAGCTAAGCTAATTGTGGGTTAACCTGGATTCTTTCTAAAATTCTCACCAGTTCTGATTTTATTCCATAGCTCCGACGTCCCTCTCGACAGTTAATCTTTTCTTCCGCTTCAGAAAACCAGGAGACATATCCGGTGACACAGTGAGGTTCGCTGATATAGGTGTGTGAAGGTGTTTTTAAGGCTAGCTCTTGGATTAGTTTAAAATTCTTCACTCAGGCGGCCATCTTCATGAGACAGACCGACGGGACGTCACGGGAGCTGCGCAGCCTCAGTGCTAGAAAGCCGGCCTCTGGATTCCCATTTCCGCAAAGTATGGATAAGTTATACAGTCTGTGATAGAAACAAAAATCAAAAACAGGTAAACTTCCCCAAATGAGAAAAGAAATTAAGACTGAGCAAAACATTGAAATAAATAAAAATCACAAAAAACCCCAAAACTTTTTTCTTCTTTGGCATTAGGGTGAAGACAATTTTTAGACTTGCCCCACAAAAATCTCGTTTTTAGGTCACGTCCCTTTTTTTTTTTTCCTTAAGAGTCCTTCAAATAATACAATTTGGGACTTTGTTCTTCGGAAAAAAAAGTCCATTATGTTGTATGGCTAGATCTGGTTTTTACCCATTTAAATTGGGGTAAGTTTCCCTATATTTTAGGACTTGTCCTACGAAAATTTTACTTATAGGGGCAAGTTACCTGAGTCATAAAAATGTGAGTACATATAATAATAATAATGATAATGATAATAATAACAATAACAATAATAATAATAATAATAATAATAATAATAATAATAATAATAATAATATTAGTAGTTGTATTATTAGTATTATTAGTATTATATTGTTGTTGTTCTTGTTCTTGTTCTTGTTGTCAATGTTGTGTTGCTGCTGCTGTTGTTGCAAGATGTCCCATTTTTAAAGACAAAGAAAAAAGGACTTACTATACAATAAGATAAAATAAAATAAAAATAAAAACATACGGGGCCGTCTTTGGGGGCAAAAAATATGTCGCAGTTCTACTATTTTTATGCACTTTTTATAATGTGTAGCTTTTAATTAAATATGCCTAATTTTTCATCTATTTTCAAAATAGCAAATGCATCTGATTCAGTGACCATTTTTGCCGCCAGGCCGATAGCGGGCAGTAACACGAGGGGACGCCGGTTTCCAGCCACATGAGAGTGAATCTGAAGAAGTTGAGGAAGAAGTGGAAGAAGCAGGAACAAGAAGAACACATCTTCAAAATGACCAAGAGACTAGGAAAGGTAAGAAATTCTTATTGTATTCATTTTATCCAGCTGGAGAAGACTTCAAAACACTCACTCTAGTTTACCGTGTATAGGTTAAGACCAGTAAATGAGTTAAATACCGAATTTATGTTTCGTCTTCGACAAAATGAAACCATAATGCCGTCCCACAAACGGTTACTAGTAAGTGAGTTTGAGCTGTCAGCGAGGCGTGATTCAGCACTTTCATTTCGCTGGAATAAATAGAATTAAGTCTTTGAACACAAATGTTCCTTGTTTTGCTGAACAGGTTGGAATAAACAGTGTTGTGGCGAGATGTGTACCGGCTTGTTTTTAGACTCTGTTACCGGCTAAAAGGCGAAAACAGACGGACTTTGGGGCTGGGTTGTGACGTCACACCCCAGCTTGACCATAAATCCTTCGTAAAAATTCAAGCTTTATATAACTAAACCATAAAATCATTCTTTTATATACAAAGAAGTGTTCTAATATGTATTTTAAAAAGTTATTGTAGTCAGGAGGAGAGGTCGACCTGAAAAGGGTCGTCTAGGCCTCCATTTTGGTTGAATTTGTTCAAATCCTTCTATCTTTCTCTGTTAAAATCTCAATTTAGACAAAAAGAAGGGTCACCAAAAATGAAAATGTGTGTTGAAGGGGGATAATGCGAAATAGAATGTCACCACATTGACTTGGGTCTTTGGGTATTATCATTTAGCCCCCTATTTTCAGAGAATTGATGCTAAGTTAAGGGCCAGTGATCTTCTGATACTCTATGTGTATCTATATGTATCACCCAGACCGTCCTGGTGGTCCAGGGCAGCTTCACTCTGTCTCCAGAGCCTGTACCAAGCAGTTTTTGTTCTCAGTAGTCCTGGTACAAACACCTGGAAACTTCTGAAACTGTTGTGAACTGTATGGTCTTGTTGACAGTGAGTTGATTTCTGTGCCCAGTCACACAGTGCAATACATTAGACATGACACACATTTCTTTTGGTTTTCTTTGTGGTGTGGCTGCTCTGAGTCATGAACTCACCGTGTAATAACTTCAGTGAAGCGTTGGGTCACGTCACTGCTCTCTGAATTCCCCTGATAACCCAGTTTCACTGTTCAGGTAAACAGAAGTGCCCTCACAACCAGATTTAAAGCCTGCTATTGAAACAAGAACCAGCCTTCCTGTTCTTCTGTCATTTATAAACCACTGCAAGAGGTTTAGGGCCACTACTAACCGTATCATCAACATTATTTAATGGTTAACTTAAGATGGAAGTAACAAATGGGGAGGTGAAAGGATGCAGAAATCATAGACTCAAAAAAAGAGGTTAAGAATAATGTACTTGTTTGGCTTCTTGTATTAAGACATTCATATTTCAAGACACTAAACTTGTACAATCTTCTTTTTTATTCTTTTGAGTAAATCCAGGTGTCATTTTTTGTCTTTTAATATCTTGAAATTAGACATTTTTCTGTACTTGTGAGGTGATTGTGGCTCAAACTAAGCGTAATTAGTTACACATATTTTTGGCATAAACACTGGCTTAGGTTTACTTTCTCTTTTATACTTTCTGTTTCAATTTGACTGAAACTGAGTTATAAATAGTCTTAGTTTCACTTCATGCAGATTCAGCAGTGACAGCAATAGGAATCTGTATTATTTCACACACTTTTAAAAACAGAGAAACACCATGCTTTACAGATAAAATCAATACTTAATCTGAAGCAGGTCAGTGAACTCTAACTGTAAAAATCTGAAATCCCTGTCAAATAATCAAGTAGATGGGAATGAGAAAATAAAAGAGAAATGTGAGAAATAAAGTGATTAGATTTTGAAAACTTAAGAGCCTCAAGCAACAGGAAAAAAAAAGAAAAAGAGAGTAAAACAAAGAAGATGTTGGTAGATGGAAATAAAAAGGCTTAAACCACTAGCAGTAGATTAAGAGAGATAAAATCTTTTAAATGAAACAAATTGAAGCTGTGATTTTGATTTGGCGGTCACATTATAGATTTTTCTACAGCCACCGCTGCCAACGATAATTAGGTCAGACAGTCTCAGCACCATTCTGTTTTTGTTTGTGCATTTTATGAATAAATTAATCTGTAAAAAAAAAAAAAAGAGAAATAGCTGAACATTAAGGGACATTTTATTGAATATGTATAAACTGAAAACAATCAGATAAATAAAAAAGAGTGCACATAACAACAGCATCCCTTTGTTTTGGATGTATTTGAATTCATTTATGACTGTTTTGTTTTGTTTTCTCAGGAGCTGGAGGATATCCGCAAAAATGGGCTGAAGTGTTTCCGTAACATTCAGGTGGATGAAACAGATATTAAACACTGGCAAGGGCTCATTCTCCCTGTAAGTGCTGAACTTAAAACTTAACTTTTGTTGCTGTTAAAAAAAAGACTCAACTGAATGAAAAACTTATCCTCGCCTTGTTCTGTCATATCACTTTTTTTTTTCCTAGGATTGCTCCCCGTATGACAAAGGGGCATTTCGGATCGAGATCAATTTCCCCACAGACTATCCCTTTAAGCCACCCAAGATCAACTTCAAGACAAAAATCTATCACCCCAACGTGGATGAGAAGGGCCAGGTGTGCCTGCCGATGATCAGCGTGGAGAACTGGAAACCAGCCACAAAAACTTGCCAAGGTGAGAATAAAGAGATGGCCCCATGTGTAAATTTTAGGGATGCACAATATTGGATTTTGGCCGATACAGATGATCACAAGTTTGTTTGTTTTTTTCACTGTAAAGAAAGCTAAAATGAGAGATGTATAATAATCAATGTTAACTGTTTTTTCAGCTTTGTAACTGAATGCTGGTAGTTACTGTTTATCAGAGTAATCCTGGTTATAATCATATCTAACTGGTTGTCAAACTGAGGATTGGTTTTCCTTTAAAAGAACATCAACACTGGTTATATTGAAAGCCAAAGAGCAGGAGCAGGAAAAGAAAAGATACTCTGTCTCACTCTGACATTGTTCTAACATCTAGTTTTGGATAAACTCTCATTCTGACATTTCAGATGTTTTCAGCCACTGTTTGCTCGTTATGAAGCTCACTTAGGCAAGCCCTATAAAAGTCTTCTCAGTACATCTAAAGTCAAACAGGAGTTTGTTGCAGTCTTCAGCTTCACCACTAGATGGCACCAAGCTCTACACACTGGCCTTTTAGATAAGGACAAAATGGAGACAAGTTTTCCATCTGCACCCTGTTTTTGTCCACTTCTATAAAAAAAAAACAGTTGGTAACAAGGTTATAATAGTTTTGGATTTGTCATTATAGTTTAGTTTTAGTTAGTTTTGACATTGTTTTTTCCATTACAGTTTAGTTTTTATTAGTTTTAAAGCAGGCATTCTAGTTTTTATTTAGTTTTGATTTTTGCAACAAGGCTTAGTTTTAGTTTAGTTTTAGTTTTTCATACCTTATTAACCAGGTGCAGGATTCAAAAAGGTCAGAGTAAATATTTTGTCATACTGTTTATTTTCAAGTCCAACATAGTGCTCACTGCTCAGTCAATGCTGATACCGAAATGTTGGCTGCTGCCTTAAACACATGAAAATAATATAAACTTAGTATAAAAAATGTAAGCATGAGTTATATAAAATAATGTTGACATAAATTACATAAAAATAATATCAACATAAATTGTAAAAAAACAATATAATATGAGCGTCACTAAATAAAAACTTGGACTCTGTAACAATTAAACTATTACAGATGCTCTGATTTATTGCTCCACTAAGTTTCATTGCAGCACAGAGCACAGCCAGTCAGTGCAGTAAACAAGCACGCCGCTATGATGGTGCCGTACGGCACTGACAATTGCCGAAAACTGTCTAAAATTGGTTGGGAAAATGTGTCGGATTAATTTAAATCCCAAAGGCTATAAAATGGATGGATGGATGGAAAAACTATAACTAAGGGAATTTTGTCTTTAATTTTGGTTAGTTTCAGTTAGTTTTGTGAACACAAGATACAGTTTTAGTTTACTTATTGTTTTGTTTTCTTTTCTAGTTTTTATTCGTTTGAGTTAACTGCAATGTATTTTGAATTTTAGTTTTCCTTTTTAGTCTCGGTTTAGTTAACTATTATAACCTTGGTTGGTAACATGAACATTAAGATTGTCTGTCTTCTCTCTGCAGTTATTGAGAATCTGGTCAGTCTGGTAAACACTCCAGAACCAGAGCATCCGCTGAGGGCTGACCTGGCCGAGGAATACACAAGAGACCGCGCCAAATTCATGAAGAATGCCGAGGAGTACACGAGGAAACACAGTGAAAAGCGACCCACTGACTGATGACACGACACGCTGACCTTTACAGCTCTTTGCTTCGTTCCTGTTCCCAGAGCCTGCTCTGACTTTCTGTTCTGACTCCAGAAAACACACACACACACACCCTGTCTCTCTCATATCTGCAATGTTGTAACACTCTCCAGCTGCTCCTGATTAAAGCTTTGTTCCTTGATCACTTTGCCAAAAAAAGAAGAAAGAAAAAGCAGGATTTTTTTATTGAAAGTGCAGGCTCTGTCTTTTAGCTGTCATACTTTGGTTGTTTCGACTTCTTTCTACTGATTTCTTTTTAGAAAATTAAGAAAACTATCAGAGGTGGTGGTGTCCCTCAGAGGAGAAAGTGCTGATCTGCTTTTATGTTGAATGTTGTCTGATGAATCGTTAGCTCATGCAGACCTATTTACACACTTTTAACCTTTGTTTTTTAATGTTAAGAAGTTCTAAAGCATCTAATGCTGTTCCAGTCTATTGTCACCTTCATTTGCCTTGTTGGATGCTCTGCACATGGTAAAAGTTTAACTTTGTTACTCACATTAAAAAGGAAAGTGTAAATAAAAAAAACAGGACACAATCTGTGCGCTTAAAAAAAAGATGGGATGAAAGGAAATGATTAGTTTCTTCCTCCTCTGCTGTCCTCTCTGGAGGCAGCATTATATTGTTTTTATGCAGATGGGAAATCAGATGTTTCATTTTGGTGAACTACTGCAAGTCTGACTATCAGACAGAGTTCTTTAAAGCACTTCACGTTAGTTTTTGTCTCTGTGGTGAGTTAACAGCAACCTCAGCTTTAATATTATAACACACTTGGTTGCTCTCCTTTATTTGACTGCTCATCCTCTGACCACTATGTTGGAAATCATTTTTGTACTGAGATGTTGTAGTTGTTCGAAGCACTGATTGGCTCTTGTGTTGCAGTCTGTTTCCAGTCCTGTTGGCTCTTTTCTCCTTCAGTAAACACGATATTGGACCGTGATTATATCATAATAGTTGAACAGTCGTCTTGACTGTACACCTTTATACATGTAATGTATGGCAATACATCCGACTGTAGGTGGTGACAGATGGTCATTAATGAATAAAGATTTGTGATAGATGCTGAAAAACTGTATCATTGTGATTATTGATTTCATTTACATCCTACCCAGGTAAAAAAAATAACTGCAGATTAATGCTCCTGCTTTACTGCCCCACCTGTTTTATAAACATCCACACAACTAGAAATACACTCCAACAGGGGTTCTCAAACTTTGTTACACAGTGGACCCCTTTCAGATTAGACATTTTTCCAAGGACCCCCTAGTTATCCTAACAATGATTATCTTAATGTTAATACTTTTTTACAATGTAGTATTTTGCAATTATAGAATGAGGCTACATTTTTATTTTCCAAGTAATTCATCTAGTAAACTTAAAGAAGATGTTACCTCCGAGGCAGTGGTGGGGCAGTCACCCCCCTCGTGGCCCAATGGTTGAAAAACACTGAGGTGACCTCACGGGAGCCAAAACATGTGTTTGCCCTGACCTTTTAAAAATAAGTGCAGGCCACTGCACAAAGTATTTTTGTTTAGGTTTTTTTCTATTGTGACACATTATTCATTGATAAACATCTCACAATCAGAGAACTGATCTCACGGCAAAAAACTAAATTGGAGAGGAGTATCAGAAAATATAGCTGATTCTAATGGTGCAAGAGAAACCCCAGTTTGTTGCAAGGTTATAAAAGTTATAATAACTAAAACGAAACTAAAAATGGAAACTAAAGTTTAAAATACATTGCAGTTAACTCAAACTAATAAAAACTAGAAAAGAAAACAAAAACAATAAGTAAACTAAAACTGTATCTTGTGTTCACAAAACTAACTGAAGCTAACCAAAATGATAGACAAGATGTCCTTAGTTGTTCATTGTGCTGCGATGAAACTTAGTGGAGCAATGAAATAATACATCTGTAAGAGTTTAATGTCATATGAGTCTGCCTTTATTGTTACAGAGTCCAAGTTTGTAATTATTAAAGCTCATATTATATTGTTTTATATCATTTATGTTTATATTATTTTTATTTAATTTATGTTAACGTTATTTTTATATAATTTATGTTTATATTTTTTATACTAAGTTCATATTATTTTCATGTGTTTAAGGCAGCAGCCAACAGTTCAGTATCAGCATTGACTGAGCAGTGAGCACTATGTTGGACTTGAAAATAAACAGTGTTACAAGATATTTACTCTGACCTTTTTGAATCCTGTACCTGGTTAGTAAGGTATGAAAAAACTAAAACTGAACTGAAACTAAACTAAAACTAAACTAAAACTAAGCCTTGTTGCAAAAATCAAAACTAAATAAAAACTAGAGTGCCTGCTCTAAAACTAATTAACACTAAACTGTAATGGAAAAAAAATGTCAAAACTAACTAAAACTAAACTATAATGAAAAATCCAAAACTATTACAACCTTGGTTTGTTGATATGCTTTTTTTTAATGATTTAGCACACTTTTACAACTGTTTTTTAATTATTCCGCAGACCCCCTAGCTATGGTAATGGACCCCACTTTGAGAGACACCAGAAAATGCACCCAATAAACTGACAGTTCTCTCTGTAAAGTCCTCTGAGGGGAGTACACTGTCCCAACCAAGTGGCAACCTCTGGGCTTGATATATAAAGTTCATGTTAAAGTGTTAAAAACTGCAGTTTCTCAAGTGTCCACTTGAGGCTGCCTGCAAAAACACCAGAAACCATATACACACCCATTCATAAATCTGATCTTTACAGCAGAAATAAACATGCTTATGGCCTGGTTCAAAACATGATTTTGGCCTTTATCAGCACACACCGGACAGGGGGAAGGGTTCATTGTAACTCATTATTTAGTCAGCACCTGAAGTGGCATGGTGTCCACCTGTAAGTCAGGTCAACCATGCCCTTATATGGTCAATACTCATAAGTTTATGTTTCTTCATGTCAGGGCTTTCTTGATCCCTCACAGAGTGTGTAATGTTGTTTCACATAGATGATGAATTCAACTCCTCTAAATGAGCATGCAGCTTTGAAAACAACTGGTACACCCTGAAACAGGATAGCAAGATACACATGTACCAGTTTGTGAACCAGTTTTAGGCAAATCTAAAAACCCAGGAGACTTTAGAATCTATAAAACCTGCTCAGGAGTCTGAGATTTGTGAAATGATAAAAAGAAAAGACAGCACAGCTTCAGTGTTTTCTCTGTTTGGTTTTATTGGAGTCAGGGTTACAGTGAAGACCTTGAGGTAGAATTTCCCCCTAACTGTCTAAGATTAGGTTTCCCTAAAGATTTACAATATTTTCCAGAAGCGTAAAGAAACCTCCTCCTCCTCCTCTGCAGAGATGGACTGACGTGCTCCTGAGGCTCAGCAGGCTCAGTGTCAGGGAGCTGTTCCTCCTGCTAACATCGCCAACATGAAGAGTCCAGCTTTTATTTCCTGAACTGAGCGATGGGAGCCGGGACTTTGATGTCCTGACCCTTCTCCAGCTTCTTCTCACACTCGATCAGGTAGTGAACACCGTCAATCAAGAGCTGCACCAGCTCCACCTGAAAACACACCAAAAGATGAATGACAGCACCAAAACCATGTAGGATTAACCTCAAAGGAAATACAGTCCACTTCTCTGACCTCAGATTTGCCTAGACGGTCATTGTTGGAAATGTCAAAAGTGTCTCCAACAGCAGCTGTGTCCACTCCTCCTGTGCCTCTCTTCTGCAGCCGCAGGTTATCCAGAATTTTGGAGAAACGTGGGTCCTGCAGAACAAACATTTAAGCATTATAACTTTTTCTGCACAGACAAAACACCAAAGAACAATACCGCTTCTTTATCTGTCCAGGTGTGTGTGCCTGTGTGTGTTACCTTGCTGAGATTTGGCAGGCGGACGTGCACACCCGCCCTGAGCCCGGTGCCCAGGTTGGAGGGACATGTGAGGACGTAGCCCAGACGTTCATTCCACATGAACTCCCAGCCTCTCTCCTGGATCAGCTGCTCCACCTGTGAGACATCACGTGACATATTTTAGTGATCCTCATCCTTTTCTGGGAAACTCAGCTGATGCATTCAACAAAGACTATTCAAAAGACTATTTTATGGATTAAAGTTGTGGAGCATCTGCAAAACTTCTTATAAAAGTAGGAGTTAGTACTTTTACCACAGCAAGGCCTAAATCTTAATTTTTCTCCTTTGAGTTTTTTTTTTTTTTTTAAACCAAATATACTTTAAGAAGTGGAAAAAGTTGGCCAGGGAAATTTTTGTTTGCATTTTTCACCAGAATGAACCATGAAATTTAAGAACAAGTCAGATCCAAGCTAGACATGTTGATATTTGGTGCACAGATCTCTGAAGGGAATCTCCGCAGCACTTTAGGAATCTGTCTTCAGTCTGGTTTGTACCTGTTTGAGTCCTCTGCAGAATCTATCAAACACTCTCTTCATGTTTCCTCCTTTCTCCATGGAGATGACTCTGGTGTGGTCCTCCTCGTTGACCCAGATCAGGAAAGTCTTCTCATTGTTGTGCCTGAAGAGAAACAGCTAAATGAATTAATAAAGAGATCTGCAGGAAAAACACTGGAGTTCACGTCACTGCAGGTGACTTGAGGACAAAAGGACACAGAGACGGACAGAGTGCACAGGCTCTACTAAACCATATATTAAAACTGGTTAGTTTGTAACTCTTGTCAGTTTCATTCATATTTATTCACCTTGAAACTAAAATAATGTCACAGAAATGACTCCATTTGACTGACTTCGGGGGTCAACCTCATTGAGCTCATGACCTAATTAATGATCCCCTTACGAAAGAAAAATATATTGCAGCATATTGGAAAATATCATGTCATATATTGGGTAATATATTCCCATATATGGGATTTAGTATTTATATTTTCCAATATATTGCAATATATGGAGAGCGGGAATCATTTGTATATTTTGCAATATAATGCAATATATTTCATGAATATATAATATATTGTATATGTGCCCTCAATATATTATTCCATGTATATCATAATATGTCCATAATATATTACAATACATTTCAAAAAATATATTGGTACATATATTTTTCTTTCGTAAGGGTCTTCAATCCACAAGCAACACCAGAGGCAAAATGACCACACAGCAAGTACAATCAGTCCACAGGAAAGAGTTAGCTTAGCATCATATTGGTAACCAATGTGGATATTTTCACACTGGATCCTGTCCAGTAATCTGAGTGACGACAAATTTAACATCTAGTGGCGAAATCACAAACTATGTTTTTTTAAACAGAACACGCTGTTGTTGTTAAGGGGATTAGGAACTATTATAGGTACCCACCGAATCCCGTCTGTAGCACCGAGTATTAATAAGCATAAAATCAAATGGTACCATGTTTAGGTACCTAAACGTATCCTTGTGGCTGTGAGAGAGTGGAAGAGTAGGCAATTTTCCATGCTGGACATGAACGCAGCATTGTGGGGGTTATATAATGAAGAATAAATAAATTGAAAAACTGTGAGATTTCATCATCCAACAAATTCATGTTTATTACCACATAAACATACAAAAGTACTGAAAATTGGTACCCTGGAGTACTGATACTGATTGCCAGGTACAGGGTATCTATACCTTATCGTTTCAAACATGAAAGGTACCCATCCCTAATTGTTGTGCGGATGAAATTATCTTTGCTCATGGACGACAAGAGCAGGAGAACAGAGGAAAGTCATCAACTATTTCAAGCGTATGTAATGCGTGAAGAGCATGCCTACACAAACACTCCAGTTCTCCCCAAATTTAGTCAACTTTAATACAACGCAGCATCAAAACTAGTGTTTCAAAGCCCTTTCAAACCACTCCTGTTCCTTTAAGCCCTGGCCTCTTTTTGGGGTCTCTGCTAGAAAACCAACAAATTGACATTAAAAAGAGTATACCTCTGCATCTACAAGGACTATTTGAATCATTCTAGTGTCAAAATAAATGGAGCACTTAAAATTGGTGAGCTGTCAGTATTGGTATTTATGTCACTGACTTAGAGTAATAACTTAAGTATTACTCAAACAAAAAGAAAGTCTGGTTGAAGTATGACTTGACAGCAATTGTAGCTGAGTTTCTCCTGTTTAACCTGATGTGCAATATGTGATAAGTGCTTAGATTTATTCCTTTAGCCTTTTGATGTGGAGCGATATCAAAGTCCCCCAGCTGGTGGACCTTAGGGTTTAAGAGGTGAACACCCACATGCATGAAGAGCAACAGGTCTTTTTGAGCGTCACATGTTTTTATAAAAGATGAACCATGTGTCTCTGGTATGTATCTGAGCTTAGTGTCACACAGCAGACATGCAGCAGAGCTGAAGAGACCCTACCAGATGCCCCTGGCGTCTGGCCAGTCTCGGGCCATAAAGGCACATGTCAACAACGGAGAGACGGGTTTGTCAAAGAGGAAGTGGTCCTACAGGAGGGAGGAGGGAGGGAGAAGAAGGCAGAGTTTCAGGAGTATTCTATATCAGCTTTAAGTGGACTTGCATCCAAACTTTTCTTTTACTCTTGGTCTGTCAAAACATCAACACAATATCAGATGATTCCTGACGAGAAGTAATTCCCCCAGCTGCATGTCACTCTAACCACAGGAAGATGAAGTAGACAAAATGTATGGAAGCATGTCAACTTAGATTGATGGGAGGGGAGAAGGGAGAGGAGAACTGGTCATTCATGATGGAAACTGACTCTAGTTTCTCACTTTCTCTGCAGAACTAACACCTTTGAATAAAAACTGTTTCAGCCTTACCAAATCCCTCTGGAGTCAGGCCAGTCTCGAGCCATAAAGGCCGAGGTGAGCAGCGGAGACACAGGCTTGTCAAACAGAAAGTGATCCTTTTGAGGTGCAGCGAGAAGTAATCAGAGAAGAAGAGTCAACGAGACTATCTGGATGAGCTCCTCATGTGAAAACAGGACGGGCTCAGTCTTTAAATCAACAATGCATTAACAAAACTAGCAAGAAAGAGTACAATTCAGCATTTCATTATGGCGTGATTCCTTTGAAAGCAAGGAGGAACTTAAGAGGATATTTTTGTGATTTAAAGGAAACACCCGGGCAGAATTTACAGTCAGCATCCAACAGAAAACTGAGAAGGCCCATAGCTGTTAGCTCCTCCACACTCCTGTGTCTGTGGGATCAACACTTGAAGGATAAGAGCTTTCATAATTGAATAAGATAATTCCTACAGTCATATACTAACATGAATATAGACTCACATCAATGAGCTGCTGCTGCTCCTTCTCCGTCATGTCACCCAGGCCGTAGTAGCGTCCAGCCAAGTCTCCCTGCAGACCGGCCAGAGCCGTCACCACCACCCTCTCCACCTCACGACGCTCCGCCCTGGAGCAGGCCGGGGGGAGGCTCAGACCACGGATACTGCGACCGGTACGAACACGAGATGACAGGACGTACTTCTCGTCAAACATGCCGTGAGTGATCTGGAGGAGGATGTCACAAATGTGTGAGGGTTTGGTTTGGTTTGATATGTGTGAGAGAAGAGGAGTGATGGTGGCAGTTTTAGGGTGTGGGAGTGTGGGCACCTTGGAGGAATCCAGGTCGGTGGGGTGGGTCATGGTTCTGGGGTCGTAGCCATTGTGCCTGTCTTTGATGACGGGGTCAAAGAGCTCGGCAAACACCTGACAGGAGGAAGACACAACTTACAACAACTTACAACTTAAGTTTGCTTGCTAAACCATCATACCTTCAGGGATAACACAGCTTTGACCTTTGACCTCTTACCTCATAGCTCTCCTCATCCCCAGCCACACAGCCTACAGTCTTGATGAAAGGGTGTCCAGGGTTGTCCACACCAGTCTGGATGCACTGGTCCAGGGTCCAGTTATTGGGGGTGAGTTTGTCCCTCAGTTTGGCGTAGATGGCCGGAGTCAGAGCTGAGGCCATGCAGTTGTTGTGTTTCCTCAGGTCAGGAAAATCAGAGCTGCAGGGAGGAGAAAGATTCACAGCTTTAAAGCAAAGTGTGCTGAAGCTGTGAGGTAGTGGTGGGCATATCGATCTAAGTATCGATAGTATCGATACCAAGATGAGTATTGGTATCGGATTGATACTAGCGTGATGAGATCGATACTGCAGTTCCTCTAAAGTCGTCCAACAATTTACTTTACTTTCCTCCATCTGCCGCTTCTCTGTGCAAATGGGAGGAACCTTTTTGTTATTTTCCACTTTTGATTTTTTTTCCTAAAACAATTGTAGTGGTAGAATTATTATTTCATTACTTTTATACAGTTTAAATTTTGTTCTATTGTTGGGGTTAGTTAATAAAAAGCATTTTCATTGCCTAAAATATTTGTGCTGTGTTTTACCATGATCATAATCAAAATCAACCAGCTCAAGGCAAAATCACAAATTATTCAATGATCATCACATTTCATGTAAAAAGTATGGGTATCGGTATCGGTATCAGTATCAGTGATACTATAGCCCTGTATTTACTTGGCATCGGATCGATACCAAAATTCCCAGTATCGCCCACCCCTTCTGTGAGGTGGAACTTTTGGGTCGTTTTCAAACCACATGGGGGCAGCACTGCTGATAGATATATCAACACCATAGACTGGATGATACATGGGCGTAATCCAAGCGGCAACCTCCGGTCTAAGAGTTTGAGACAATGCTGAAGTGCTAAAATCTGCTGTTCGTCGAGTGTTCGCTCGAGGCTGGCTCTGGAAGTACAGGAAGTCACATACACACCAAGCCTAAAAAAGCTGTTTTCAAAGCAGAAATTAACCTATTTACAGCCTGGTTCAAAAAATGTCTCCTGTCAGAGCCGCTAATTTCACCATTGGCACCCACTGTAGGGGGGTGAATTTTTTTCTTCCTCGGCCGTTTAGAGGATTAAGATTGCGAGCTCTTCCAATAAGAGGCACAGCTGAGGGTCACGTGATCGACAGGCCAGTACCAATATGGCCGCTATAGCCGATGTGCCTTGTTTTGTTTTATTTTATTTTTTTGATGGTATAATGTGTATTTTATTTCACATTGTCTGAACTGTAGCATTTAGTGGGCCGTCCTTTTTTTTTATTATTATTTTTTTAAATTTATTGGTGAACTGTACAGATTTACATGTGATATATTTACAAGAAAAACAGACATTTCATTTCATTTCATCATAAATCTAAGAGCTAAGTAACATTGAAAAAACAGGTAACAAAAAAAAGAACAAAATCAAAACACAAATCAAAAATTTAAGTAAATAAAATAACCCATGTCAGACAAAACCAAGAATACAGAACTAGTACAAAACATGACAAATACAATCTAACACATCATTACATTATAGAGGTATATTAAGCTATCATATTGTCATAAATATTACATAATTCTATTGATTTTTTGTTTGTTAACTGTCTTAATGACTGTATACAGACCCTGATCTCGGCAAGTAGTAGTTTGAATAATGGTTTGGAACTGGAGGATTTTGCTTTGTGGATGTGGTATTTACCAAAAAGAATAAACATGTTCACTGTTTTCTCTACTTCCTTTTTTTGAGGGGCTATAAAGTGTTAATATGTTTCCTGCCCTAAGGCCTGATGTGCTTCATTTTCCATTTCAGAAACAGATGGGTGGCATCGGCGAGACTACGTCCATGTTTTATACAGTCTATGGTAGAGAAGCCCATCGTTGGAGACAAAATGCTGCACACACTCATCACTGCAGCCAGAAGTCTGCAGGATCCACTCGGCTGGAAAAGAGTGTGTGACTGAGAGTATGTGTGAAAGTGAGGGTGTGTGTGAGTGAGTCAAAGGTTACGCAGCTGAAACCTGAGAGTGTCAGTGATACTCAGAGTGGTGCCGGTGATCCTGCTGTGACCCCTGTGCTCTTTCATATCCTCTGATATCTACAACTCCACACACACCATCATACTGATCAGTACACACAGCTTAATGTAGTAACTGTAACTTATGCTCGAAGTTTCCCCTGAATTTATTCATCGCCAGAGGTGGCGTCATGAATGTATCACCATAATGTTTATATTCAGAACGGAACCTAAATAGATACTGAACAGGTTATAATAAAACTTCCATTTATATAACAGGAGTGTATAAACTCTCATGATGTCATTGTCAGCTTCCTCTGACAATGAGTCATTGTTATGTGAAGCACGTGGTTAAAGGAGATAATTATAGAGCTACAACGGTCACTGATTCATCAAGGTCAGCCTCACAGAGCACCTCAGATACACTCTAACGCCATTTCAAACAAAACTCTGATCTCATTCTACAGGAAGGGATTATCTTTATATTTTAACATATTTCCATCTTCAATCCTTAAATGCAGCTGCTCTTCATCTCTCTTTATTATCAGATGTATAGTTCTGTGTTCCCAGGTAACCATCAGTAACAGGTTTAAGGTTGCTTCAAGCATCCCTCTGGCATCTGCTCTGAGGTAAGTGTCAGTGAAAGGTTTAAAAAAGTCCCTTCTATCGTTTTAGTTCAATCTACCGTTGAATATTTCCTACAGAGATCGCTCTTTAGTTAGGGTCTGATTTAAGGTACTCTAAAAGTTCCTGTTTGAAAATGACTAGCAGCCTGATTCGAAGAATCAATCAGGGTAAGCCAGGTAGAGAGTCTATTTTTGCGTTTTTTTTTTCATATTTTAATTCAGTTACCTTAAAGCAACCATAATGAGGTACCCTTTTCACTAGCACTTTGAGAATTTTTTTCGGGTACCCTTTTATGCCAAGTTAGGTTGCACATATTGTAAAGGATACCCTTGATTCTCTTCTATAAAAACTGTTAATCATCATCATCATCTGTTTTGAGGTACCCTTAGGATCTTATAAAATTGAAAGGTCCCTTATTCTGCTCCTTTTCTGCAGTTTAATATGGATCATTGATGTCTTCATGAAATGGTAGTAACATGTTTTGGTCCAAAAAGCCAACAAATCAAGCACAGCAGCATTGTTTCCAGGCTCTCATAGCACCTCTGTTCAGAACGCTCTGATTTAGTGGGCGTGACCTTCATATGTAAATGAGTACCGCTGATACCATCCCGCTCTTCCGCATCAGTGAGAGCCCTGCCACGATCCAGTGCACAATGTTTAGAAAAAAACCTGTAACATTACAGGTTAAAACAACAACAGGCTAACGGCAGCTACAGTTAGCATCCTGAAGCTAACACAGAGACAGGGGGGACACCAAGGAAAAGCTCTTACATCTGCTCCAGAGAGGAGTGGGCAGCGGGGGGAGGAGGGTCGGCTCTGGTGGACCAATCAGGTCAGACTTGCTCCTGATTGGTCCAAAAAAGGGACTCGCTGACGTCGGCAAACCCCGGAAATTCCAAACAGCTTGTTTTAGGTCAGGATTTTACATTTACAAGCACCACTAAGTACATGTTTTGTCATTAAATATCACATTTTGTGGGCTGGGAGGAAAGCCGAAGACCCACAAATTTCACTAAAAGACTTAATAAAGTGATTTTTGCATGATATGGGACCTTTAACCCTTATTGTTCTGCTAAAGGTACTTTTCACAACATTCCTTTACAAATTAATTTCTGGCTAAGGGTTTTCTTTGGCAATTGGTTCAATCGTTTCGAGGTATCCTATTTTTTTTTTTTTTTAATCTTTTTTTAATCAGCAAGGGCCCCATTGAGACTAATCCCTAAGTACCCTCAGCTTCTGAAAGGTACCGACTCCAGATACTACTCCAAATACTCAACTATAAGTTTTTCTGCAAGGTTTTTGATGATATATTATCATACAAATTCAAATACCCTTTGATGATTACATATACCTATGGGAATTTATTTTTAAGGTACCCTTGTGTGACATTTCAGGGTTAGCATCAGGGATAACCTAAAGTTCATCCAGTCACAGAGCAGTAGTTTCCAATCTAAGTTTCTGTGTTAATGTACCTTTTAGAGGATCTACTAGAAGGTTCTGTGAGGGCCGCCTTTATAAACCAAATGCTGTTCAGTTTTAGAAATTGTATTTAAATAAGTTAGTTTCCTGTAACTTTGCTGTCTAAAGACACTTTTAACTTCAATCATGTGGTACCACATAATGACTGTTTCGTGGTACCCTGTCATATTCATACAAAAGTGTTCATAAGAAACTTGTTCTGCCCCTTTCAGGCACAAATACTTCTCATGCAGGTATCCTGTGTTTCATTTCCTGAACCTGTGTTTCCTATCCTCTGCTGACCTTGTCCTTCATAATACGCCACCTTGTGTGATATTTAACTCTGGAATGAAACTGAGGTGGGGTTTTGCTTTCTGTTGTACCTGTTTAAGTTTTTTGGTCTCACCTGGGAGGATAGAGCTTCTTCTTTGTCTCGGCCACAAGAGAGCTGTTTTCACTCATCAGGTACCCGGTCGCCATAGTTCCTGCGCCCAGGCTGGCCAGGAGTGCGGCCGTGTTGCGGCCAGAGATCAGGCGTGTGAAAGAGCTCGCCATCTTTCTGCTGGTTCAGAAGTCTTCGTCAGAAGCAAAAGAGCTACAGAGAGATCAAGAACAAGAGTCAGTTTTCTACATCTCTATACTAAACATGATTTTCAACCTTTAGATGATCAGAAATCCCTGATTTATTTATCTATTTATTTATTTCTTGAGCTATAAATCATGTAAAGCTACTATGAGGACACCAGAGGGACAGAGTAAAGGCTAGACATAAAACAACCTCATTAAAGGTACAATATGTAATTTCTGCAGCAGGGCTTTCGCAATATGAACATTGAAAATAGATGTTACCTCTGAAAACTATTCCTTTTATTTGTCATACTGAAGCTAAATAACCTTCAATGCTGTCTCTCCTCTAGTGTGAGACTCTGGAAAAAAAAAACATTCTTGCTCTGGATTAATGCATGAAAATGCAAAATGAAAAAAAAGGAAAGAAAAGGGAGAAACTTGTTTAACCCAACATGAAAGTCAGGATTTGTCATAGCACATTTATTTTCCAGCAAAATAAATAAATACAAATTGTAAGACTTAGCTTTACGAATATTTAAGGATGTGACGGATTTCTGTTTTGTTTATTGGCAAGCAAGGTAGTTAACAACTTTGCTAGCAAACTGATAACTAATTGCTAACAAAAAGATTTTTTTTTTCTGTACTCTTTAAACTCTGTATTATAAAAAGTAGCAGTCAGATGGCAGTCAAGTCCAAATACAGAGAAAGAAAGAAAGAAAGAAAGAAAGAAAGAAAGAAAGAAAGAAAGAAAGAAAGAAAGAAAGAAAAGCTTTAAATGCTGTCATAGCTACATTTTGGCTAACATGCCAACAGTTAGCATGCCAGCTAAGGGACTATAGTCTCCATTACCTCTGATCTGTCTGCTGGATATTTATGCTGCATTTAAATTTTTATCAGGGAGGGATTAGCACCTTAAAAATGTCTTCTGTATAATCAAATAAATAAATAAATAAATAAATACATAAATAAATAAAAATGATTTCCTAATCTCACATATCTGTGCCCAGTGTGACCACTCTGACCCCTGACCTCCCACAGGCAGGTTTTTTGTTAAATACTGTAACAAGCTTAGGCTGCTAGGGGCTGGAGCAGATGCTCTTAGCCTCTTAGTCTCTCACCCACAGGACGACTGGTTTCATATGTCCACTAATGCTTCAGTCAGAGAGAGCACACAGGAGTCCGTCTGAAGCTGCCTGAGAGGTGTAAAGAACTTAAGTGATATCAAGATGATCTCAAATGTTAGATTTAAGACCTTAATCAAATCTCTTAATGAAACTGTTTGACTGAAGGTCATCTCCCAGCTCGTCTTTCACAGAGAGTAACTGAGTCTTAATATAGAGATGAGTCTGTGAAGACTGCAGGCCTCCTCTTAATAAATGAGCTCTAAAATGATTAATCTCCTCATACTGAAGGAAGGATTTTAATGAACTGAACATATCATCTGAATATTTCACCCTCTGTTCTCTTTTGAGGTAAACGACAGCAGATACTTTGAGTCAGACATGATATTATTTATAGTTCACCCGGCCGGGGCAGAGCTGGCAAGACCAGGTGCCAAGAAATGAAGCATCTTTGGCTCACAGCACTGCTACATTCTGAACTGGTCACAAGACCAGACCCTGATGAGGCCAAGTCAGCAGGACAGAGGGATGGGAACATGTCGAGGTAAAGATTTAAGGTGAGAGGGCGAAGCTGAAGACGACGTGGGAATAATCAGAGGAAGATATTTAGGCCAGTGTGCAGTCGGGCCTTGCAGAAGCTGTGCTGTGAGCTGACATGGGATCATATGGTCTTATGGGGAGGATTACACCAAAACCACTACAGACCAGGATCAGCCTCCCCTCCCTGCTTGGAGTGACCTTTTAACTCGTGAGCAGGAGGAAGGTGTAAGAACAGCTTCGTCCTCTCCAGAGGACACAGGACAGTTAAAACAACTTCAGACATTTAGAATAAAACATTCAGGACACATGTCAGAAAAACCTGCACCAGGAACACGTTTAAACTGCAAAGATGCAAATCTTACACAACATACTTGTCCAATTTCTATTAAGTATCTTGAAACATTTATCATCTGCTACATTCACTTAAAACATCTTAATACAAGATTCATCTATAGACAGAAAAAATACGCTAAAGTTTCTCACATGTAAAGACAGGAGCAGCAATCAAACTTTATAAGTGAGGTTTCCTGTGATAAGACGACTTTAAGAAAATGGGATGAGGTAGTTTCAGCTGATATTAGAGGAAAACGCTCAGAGATCTGAATTTTCTGCAGTGTGAAGAGAGATTTTCTTTTTTACTTTAGTTCAGATTCACATGTTAAGTCAAAGTGTTTCTTCAGCTTTTCGCTACTTCTGCAGAATCACAGCTTCTGTCCATTAAGGTCACAATATTTTAAAAGTATTGGCATGCAGTCACTGTAAAAAGCACAATCAGATGTCTCCAAGTAAAAAAACAAACGTGCAAACAGAGCTGGGTCAAAGCTTTTAGCCTGTTGGTAACTTATTAAGGGCTCTCGGGCCCTCCTGTTTTAAAGAAAGAAAGAAGGTACAGTACCTGGAGGAAAGCTGCTCTGCCTTCTTGCTGAAGGTGTCCTGTTGAAGAGCTTTTCACTCTCCTCCTGGCGGAGACTCCGCCCCCTCACGTGGATTAAACCTGGAGTCCAATCATAAGTTCAGACACAAACCTTTACAAACCAATGGAGGGCTGCAGAATGATCCATGATGACCACTCGGAGTCCGGTGTCAGAGTCCAGTTTGACCTTGATATTTTCAACTACAGCCAAAAACACACACACACACACACACACACACACACACACACACACACACACACTAATCTCTTCCTGTTCCTCACACACTCTCACACCCTGACCCGGAGGGTTCACACAGCAGCTGGAGAAAACTCTCACACAGGGGAGACGATAGTTTTAAAACTTTCTGCAAAATATAAGCAGATAATCAAAGTGATAGGAAGAAGAAAATAAACTCTAAACATTCTCTAAACTGTTAGTGTTGGTTTGATCTTTTGTATACTTTGGCAGTGCTGAAAACTGCAGTTTAAGTGGCTGCTTAAGGTTGGCTGCAGAAACACCAGAAACCACATTCACACCAAGCCAGAAAAAAGTTTCTTTTTTTTTTTTTTACCTTGGAAATAAACGTTTACAGGTACTTCAAGAAATAACCTCAGTCTGAATAGACCATTTCTCTATCGGCACACACTGAACAGAGGTTGAGTTCTTTTCTAACACAGCAGTTTGGAAGTTATTACGATGGCAAGTTTGCCCAATCAGAGGCAAAGCTTAGCTGATTGACAGGTGGGCGCTGTGAGTGAGGGTGCTTAAAACCCACCCATTTCCAATATGGCCATTGCCATACAATTTTTTTAGAACTCTGTGTGTGTCCCAAATTGTGCACTACTGCACTTACACTCACTGTGTTTTATTTATATTTTTTTTTAAGCCTTTAATTAGATAGTAGAAAGAACAGTGGATAGAGCAGGAAATAGGGTAAGAGTGGGGAGTGACATGCAGTAGGATGGACAAGCTAGCTGTGCTAACCCAGCGACAAAGGAAATACCAGGGGGCAGAGTAGCATCATACTATTCACAGCGTAGCTAACAGAGCTAACATTGGACATGAACACCACATTAGAAGAGCTTCACCTGCTGTGAGCAGACAGGATCCAGGAGACAGAGACTAATCTAATCAAGTCTATTCTATTCTGTAAGTGTGTTTACACTGACAGTATGGAAATATCCAGTGCACTTTGATTTCTCAGCTGGTGTGCTCAAACCAGTCAAAATGTTGAGTGTGGAACGCTGGACACTTCCCATACTCAATGATTGGAATGCTGGCTGTGTAGAGGAAGGGGAGGCAATGGATAAACGATAGTTGATGGATGCAATCAATGAAAAGCAGAAAAACAGCTGTGGTGGTTGAGAGGTGCGATAACAGTTTCTGGTAAGTGCGAAGCAGCAGTGTTTGATTTGGGACAACACTACCTTTTAAGATTTTGTGCAGTGTTCCTGTAAATGCAGAGTGCACGCTGTGCACTTCATGTAAGTGCACTTACAAAAGAACATGATTTGGGACACAGCGTCTGTTTTTCCGAAACAGACAGGTGATGGTCACAGGTCACAGAGACAACATCCATTTATACAGCCTATGCTGCAGGGACACCTGTGGTCGGAAGTTCAGTTTCCCATGAGCACTTTCAGCCACTGTGGTCAGGACATGACTCTCTTCGAAGTGTGCATTTGTTCTGGAGAGCACTACTTTTCTTTGTCCAAGACAACTTTTCCCAGGATGCAAAGCAACAAGGCAATATATTTATTTGTAGTTACATAGCACTATTGTTTTAAACATGGCAACAATTAAACTTAATTCACGATGGTTGGTGATGGTGCTCAGAAAATCTCTCCATCCAGGAAAAACATGACTGATTCAGGCCACAGGTGTCACTGCATTCAACGCCAAACAGGAAGTCCTCACAGAGCCTTAAATCAAACGCTAAGGACTTCCTCTCTCCATCCAGCTCTTCGTGTATGTAGATGTGGATGTGGAGAGCTCACAGCTCAGCTCTGTGCAGCACAGAGTGGAGATGATAACAGCTCGTCTCAGTCAGTCAGGTGAAAACTGGAGCAACTTCACAGAACTGCAGGACTTTGAATATCGGTGAAGAGTAAATTCCCCTCTCTCTGCATCACTGAGGCAAGTATCTCTTGAGTAAGAACCATGAGTGAATACACTTCAATCCACTTTTAATGTGTAAATATCTGTACATTACACAGAGAAACGCATGGAAAAAAGCAGAACTGGCATTTTAAAGTATGCAGGAATGTAAGAAATAAAGGGTGCCATATAATAAAGCATTCTGCTGTTTAAGATTCATCCTGATGTCAGGATTTATCTGAATAAAAGAAACAATAAAACTCAGTAAACTAAGAGGCTAACAGCAACCTTCAGGATAGAGAGGGACATCATGCTATCTTCATGCTAAAACAGGTCAATGAAATTTTTTATAACTCAATAATGTAAATACATCGCTCTAAATAAAACAGTAAACTGGGTTTAAATATAAATATAATGCTAATATCACATAAACAAGGAACGAGCAATGACAGGAAGAAAGTGTGAGGAGAATCTGGAGCATGTCCCAAACCTTTGAGGCAAACCGTCTTTAAAAAGAGGATCATTCAAACCAGATATACAAAAGAGCTTATATCTGATAAAAGAAAAGAGCGTGTGAGGCTTCATCACATCTTCAAACTTAGAAAAGAGTTTTTGCGGCAACATGCAAATGAGAAGCAACTTGAAAAATCTGAACCATCATGTGGAGCAGAGATTACAGATGAAAAGTTAAATCTGACCAAAATTTTAAAGATATCGGAAATTATACACTCACTGACCTCTTTATCAGGTAAACCTGGCTTGTACCAATTAATTCTTGGTGTCACATATATAACGAGAGGCGGGAAACATTCCCCAGAGATGTTCCTCAATATTGACCTGATTGCATCATACAGCTGCTGCAGATTTGTCGTCTGAACGTCCATGATGAGAATCTCCCACCACATCCCAAAGGAGCTCTATTGGATTGAGATCTGGGGACTGTAGAGGTCATCCTCCACACCAAGCATTATCCTGCAGGAAGTAGCCATCAGAAGATGGGTACACTGTGCTCATAAAGGGATGGACATGGTCAGCAACAATACTCAGGTAGGCTGTGGACTTTAAACCATGCTCAGTTGGTACTAAGGGGCCCAAAGTGAGCCAAGAAAATATCCCCCACACCATTACACCACCAGCAGCAGCCTGAACCGTTGATACAAGGCAGGATGGATCCATGCTTTCATGTTGTTGAGGCAAAATTCTGACCCTACCATCCGAATATGGAGCAGAAGTCCAGACTCGTCAGACCAGGCAACGTTTTTCGGTCTCCTATGATCCAGTTTTGGTGAGCCCATGTGAATTGTAGCCTCTGTTTCCTGTTCTTAGGTTAGCCAGAGGGTGACCTGGTGTGGTCTTCTGCTGCTGTAGCCAATCTGCTTCAAAGTTGCCCATGTTGTGTGTTCAGAGATGGTCTTCCTCAGGCATCATCAAAGCACTTAGTCCCACAGAACTGCCGCTCACTGGATATTTTCTCTTTTTGGAACATTCTCTGTAAACCCTAGAGATGGTTGTCGGTTAAAATCCCAGCAGATCAGCAGTTTCTGAAATACTCAGACCAGCTCGTCTGGCACCAACAACCATGTCACGTTCAAAGTCACTTAAATCACATTTCTTCCCTATTCTGATGCTCAGTTTGAACTGCAGCAGGCAGGCCTACAAGCCTAAATGCTGCAAAGTTGCTGCCCTGTGATTGGCTGATCAGATATTTGTGTTCATGAGCAGCTGAACCGGTGAACCTGATAAAGTGAATGGCGAGTGTATGGTTGAGTTGTTTTTGGTGCAGGCATGAAATCAGCACACATGAAATTAATAATAAGCAGCTCAGTTCAATAAAATAATTTAAAAACAGAACAAATTATATTATATTTAGTGAGCATCCTGATGTTTGAGACTCCAGAGGCAGATCGTCTGGTATCAACAGCATGATAGCAGCAAAGGTTACTTTCTAATGCCACGTACAGCTCAGGTGATGTTACTACAGTCATATGGCAGATTTATGTGTGTGTAAGTGTGTGTGTGTATATGTGTGTGTTATTTAGCTCATTCTCTTTATTTTATTTACACATCTTTACATCAAGGCACGTGTTCTCCTGAGTTTCCTGAGCACATTAACTGGCGGTGTTTCCTGGAACAGCCCCTGCTTTTTAAGGAAGGATCTCAAGCTGTGTTCGTTCATGGTCCATGCTGTAAGACTGAAGTGTGTGTATCATGAGTGTGAGGGGAGGGAAGGTGTCATTAACCAGGAGGTACTCGGGGTTCGATCTTCAGGGAGAGCTCGTAGAGGGTATCTTCATCCATCACCAGAGTTTTATCCAGGAGGAACTGAGTCACCTGAGGATCACAGGACACAGAGCGGTGAATAGATTCAGTCTGATGATCTGAAGATATGAGTTATTGACAGTGTTATCTTTGACTGACCTTGGGTTGGTGCTCTATCCTGTAAGGTGCTTGCTGGAACTGACGTATCTCCCGGATGATGTGAGAAATCTTAAAGAAGAGATAGGGAGGGATTAGTTAGTCTGATCTTCATTCAGGTGTTAAGTTGACCACTCAGCACAGACATCCTCTGGTTTCTCAGGATATGAGAAACAAAACATTAGAGGTTGATTCATCAGGACAATGTAGAGAGAAATGATCATGTCGGTGTGACACTTCCCTGAACTGTATGACACTACGATGTGTTTGTTTAAATTGACATAGGGACAAAAAGGAGCTCTTTTTGATCAAAGTGAGTGAGGAGGATTATCTGGTACATTGTGAAATCAAGAAATTATCAAAGTAGTATAACCAGCCTCACGTCTTTGGGTACTCACAGGATTTGACAATGAAGCGAGTTATTTGTAGATATAAGGCATACAAACAGAACATTTCAGAGTTCATCTACACTGGAATAAGCAAACAGTAGAGCCCTAAAAGTTTTATTTAAGTTAGATATCATGCCTGAGGAAGACTGCAGAGAATTTTAGTTGAAACACATCACGGTAGAAAAGAAAAAACATGCCGGTCTAGTTTCAGAAACTGTCAGAGTATAAGCAAGTAATTTATGTATGTCTGTTATGAACACAACATAAGCAGTAAGTGTTGATTAAATGTTATAATGTCTTCAAACCAGCTTTTGTTTTGGGTCTTGAATCACATGGATAAGGATGGATAGCTTTCACATTTGAAACAATACAATATTGGTACTCAGTGGTACTAGCTTTCGATACCTTTGTGTGTGTTGTGGTAATAAATATGAATTTGTTAACCTTACAATAATGATAATATCATATAACATAATACAATATAATATAATACAATATAATATAATATAATACAATATAATATAATATAATATAATATAATATAATATAATATAATATAATATAATATAATACAATGTAATATAATACAATAAAATACAATATAATATAATATAATATAATATAAAATAATAAAATAAAATATAATATAATATAATATAATATAAAATAATAAAATAAAATATAATATGATATAAAATAATAAAATAAAATATAATATAATATAATATAATAAAATATAATATAATAAAATATAATATAATATAATATAATATAATGTAATATAATGTAATATAATGTAATATAATATAATATAATATAATATAATATAATATAATACAATGTACTATAATATAATAAAATATAATAAAATATAATATAATATAATATAATATAATATAATTTAATAATGTGTTTTTACATTTCACTCAAAGCATGTTTTAGTGTAAATCGTCTGACTAAAGGAGCTGTGCCCAGCAGATGAAGGACGAGCTCCAGGTCTCAATGAGCTCCAACAAGGCAGACACAAAGGTTGAAAACTTGACTTAGAACTTTTCCCCATCTTCAGGTTCAAAGCTTACTGGCTGGTGGAATGGCATTGATGTTGCTGGAACAGTCGTATATATGCAGACTAAAACCTTTGGTCATTTGTGTGTGTTTCCTGTCACTGGTTATGACCTGTGCTCCTGACTAACAGGTTGATTTTTCTCAACAAGAGCAAGTTGCAAAAAACTGTAAGCTGTGTGTCTGAGATACTTTATCTGTTCAGTTGTTGCAGCAAATCCAAATCCAGTAGTTTGAGCCTTGTTTTATATGACGACATGTATGCAGAGATCATTTTCATGAGACTGCTCCACAAGTTCACGCCTCTACATGATCTTTAGTTATTCAATGTGCCAGCTATCTGCAGTGTGTTGCTGTGGAAAACATGATTCAGGGGGAAAAAAAACTTTACTTATGTTTTTAAGTGATAAATACTTGATAGATAAAATTTCCAAAGATTGATCACAGAAAATATTTTAAAGAGGATTTCTTTTGAAAAAGTGAAGACCTTTTTATTATAGCCCAACTGACACATGGACATACTATATAAGGGATACATACACTATAACAGGTTAAAAATAGTCTACAGGGGGCGCCAAAGCCCACACAAACTGAATATTCCTCTGAAGAGCCTTGAAAAATAAAGATTCAGGTGTTTTGTGTCTTGATGTTTTTATTATCATATTGCCTCTGAACTTTAGGCACATTTCTCCTCCTGAAAATTGCCCTTACAGGCCACCGTAGTAAACCCTCCAAAGAGAAACTTCCCTTACCATCCTCATCTTTGAGAAGTTAACCAAACCCTCCTCTGTGAAGTTGGGGGTCCCTTCCTCAATGAAAGCCAGGTCAGTGAGGTACATTCCCAGGTACGGGACACACGGAGGGTTACAGCTGCGCACACACAAACACACACACACACAAACACAGACAGAGAGTGTAAACATTAGAAGGCGTCAGGGACAGTAATCTCTCCGTTCTCTCTTTAATGAGCTTTATTTACTTTTTCAGCGTCTCTCTGAGGTTCTTGAACCTTCCCTCTGAAGAAACCGTCTTCTGCAGTCGGTCCATCAGAGACTTGGTCTGAAACACACAATCAGGATCTTCAACTCTTTCTATCCCAGGAACACTCTAAGCTTCAGTTAAATGAATGGACACCGACCTGTTTGCAGACTTTGGCCCATGTCTTCTTCAGCCTGAAGATGGCGCTGCGGTTGAGAGCAGAGGTGATCTCCAGCACACCGTTGTAGTTGTTGAGGCAGCGACAGATGTCAGCCACTGCTAACCACTTCTCTATGGAGCTGGCCCTGGAGCCCACGTCAGTGTGAGTCATGATCTGAGACGCCACCAGGTTACTCATCTGAGGGACAAACAGCACACAGGAAGCAGACACTCTTCATTTCTCTCTGTGAGGAGAGAAACTTTGACCCTGCCACAAAGTGTAGCTCCACCCACAGAGCATCAGCTGATCACATCTATCATCCAATCAGAACTGAGTCAGGAGAGCAGTCTAGCTGGTACCCCTTAAAATGAAAAGTCTGAAAATAAATCAGACTAATGAGTCAAACTTCAAGAAGAGTAAAGAACATTTTGGTCTCACATCATTGAAATGTTGGCTGGTCTTCATGATGTACGGAGTCCTCTCTGTTTTGTCCACCTTCATCCATCCCTGACCCAGGAACTCCCTGCAGGATGACACCACAACCATCAGACCCAGAATCAGACCAAACCACACATGCAGACACATGAGAAGAAGTTTTAGAATGTGTGTGTGTGTGTGTGTGTGTGTGTGTGTGTGTGTGTGTGTGATACTCACTCATAAGGAATGCTCCTGAACACGATGTGATCAAGCAGAGTGATCTGTTCGGCCAGCTCCATTGCTGACAGCGACTCGAAACACTCAGGTTTTGGACTCTCAGCCTGCAAATACACAGAAAGTCTCTGAAGCTGAGAGATTTCAAACCTGGGCGAAAGATTGACATGAACACACAGATACTGAGTTTACTACACACAATGGGAGACTAGCTGTGACTGAGAAGAGACAGAAACACACAGAAGCTAGTGCACAGCTGCTGTCTTCAACCTCTAATTCGATCTCTATTCTTACCACAATGAAGTGAAGCAGAGGGCAGCTTTTCTGGAGATAGATTCATCCAATCATTTACTCTTTAATAACTTCATAAATAAACCTTCAGTCTTCAGTAAGAACATTTTAATTACTGACCATCTGTAAAATGTCTTCGATCTTCAGCTGAGCATCGTCTTGTTCATCTTGAGAAAGGGCACTGCAGACGACAAAACAGATCATGGAAACAGAGCTACGACTACAAGGATCATGCTCTACATCATTGATGTGTACATTGACATTTGTGGGCAGAGCTAAGCTCTGTGCATTCTGCAGAAACTACAGAGGTCTTACATCTGACATCTTTAAATTAATGTGTTTATAACAATGTGAAAATATAAGAGTTAAAAAAACACATTAGAGGATACAAGACAAGATTAAAGTTATAAAATGAAGCAGAAAAGATTTTAAAAAAAAGGTACACAAGAGAGAAGAAATTAGAAATATTTGGGTCTAAAAATTTTTTTTTTTTCAAATCCAGATCCTGATCCTGCCATAAAAAGAACCTGACAAATTTACTCCATATCGCCCCCTAATGGAGAAAATTTTACTTGGTCAGAAGCAGAGTTTGCTGATGTTTACACAGCATGATACACTGTAGAAAACTGACCACTGATCATCTGGTATCAAGAGACACCCGAGGGACAGGTGAAATTGATTTAACAAGTCTGTAATGCTGGCACAAGGATGTTCAGAAGCTCAGTGTGTGTCCAGTGTCAAACATTTGGGGTGAAGATTAACACCCAAAATGATCAAAGATTAAAGTTATTTACTCTTTTCTCAGACAGACAGGCAGTCCAACTGTGTTTTACCCAAGCGGCAACCTCCAGTCTGGGAATATGAGACAATGCGGAAGTGCTAAAATCTGCTGTTTCTCGAGTGTTCGCTTGAGGCTGGCTCCGGAAGTAGCGGAAGTCACAAACACACCAAGCCAAAAAAAGCCATTTTCAAAGCAGAAATTAACGTATTTACAGCCTGGTTCAAAAAAATCTCCTGTCTGAGTCGCTAATTTTACTAATGGTACACACTGTACGGGGGGTGATTTTTTTTCTAACGCGGCCGTTCAGAGGATATTAAGATCGTGAGCTCCCCCAATAAAAGGCACAGCTGAGGGTCACGTGACGGCCTATGGCTGTAGGCGAAGCCCTTGCCACTACCAATATGGCCACTATAGCCAATGTGCTTCATTTTCCATTTCAGAAACAGACGGGTGACGTCGGCGAGACTACGTCCATGTTTTATACGGTCTATGGTTTTACCTTAATATGTTGGTGGTGGCTTTCCTCTCCTGGGGCAGCAGGTCTGGATCTCGCAGCACCTCCTCCAGGAGACCCATGACCCCCATCTTCAGGTCACTGTTCATGTCAAAGTCCTGAAAAAGGAACACGTTGATATCAGTACACAGCTGTGATCATTTAAATCCACTACATGGTTAGATTAAGACTTTTAACCCAGGTTTATGTGAGAGATCGTTTCTCAGATTAATCTGATTTCCTTTTTTAACAGCTGTGTATGAAACTACTTATTGTAAAGGAATAAGGAAGGGAAGGAAAGGGAACTCCTGTTTCCCAGTGTTCACTGTCCTCTATGGTACACAGGGGAAAAGCGCCCTCAAGAGGACATCTACAGTACAACAAGTGATGTGAAACATGCATTTTTGCATCTTTGGCTCATTTAACACAATAATTTTAAATTATTTTGATAAAAATACAATAAATTCAATTTAATAAAAGGAATTTTCTGTCTGTAGCACAATAAAAGATCAAAAATGTAAAACAACAAGATGACAAAACGACTACAAGTACAGAGATAATATCAAAGTAGTCACTGACCGATTTAGACTTTTGTTTTTTAAAAACATTCAGTGTGCACAGTTATCAGCTCCAGTTTCTTACAGCGTCTTCACGACACTATAAGAGGAAAAAAGTCTATTTCTGATCTGTTATTCAAAAACTGTTGGTAAAAGTGTTTGTTTGTCCCTCTCACAGGCTAAAGGTCAGCGCCTCCATGAAACCAGAGCTGTTTTTATCGATAGCACCAAACACTAACTGTTCACTTCACAGGCTGAAACATCATCTGGGTACAGAAATAGCCTCTTATATAATCTTAAATGAAAACGTAGGTCTTTTTAGTGTCCTGGGGAGCCTGCTGACCTTTCTGTTTGCTTCCTGGGTGGAAGAAAAGACACGCAGAGCAAAGAGCACCTCCATCAGGGAAAGAGTGACAGGAGAGGACACACACAGGGGGGAGGTGAGGAAAACAAACAACAACTGACTATCAACAGCTGAACGTCACTCAAGATGTTTATGTTTTAAAGACAGGGCTGTTAAAATGACCTCTAAAGAAAAGGGTAAATAAAGCGTTGAACATAGCTTTGATACTGTTATCCACCATGTCTTTTTTTATAAACCTCAAAAATGAAACACTTAAAACTGATGCAAAGACTTGGTTTAGATCACATCCTAAGCACATAGAGCAGTGCATCAGATCACATAAGATTCTCAGTAATCTGTCCAGACTCACCAAAAGGAATGCCACAAGGTTTGATACTAGGCCCTTTACTGTTGTTTCCTCTCTATATAAATGTTGTACTGGACAAAAGGGTTGACTGCTAAATGTATGCAGATGATACAATCATACAAGTGTCTGCAAAACCCAACAGATGGCAGGAAGATCAAGACCTGTCAGTGTTTTTGTAAAGCATCTTCGGTTTTTGTGCTGTGGTGTAATATAGATAAAAATGTATCGACCACCTCACATTTTGTCAGCAGAGGAAATACTGTCACCAGGCTCCTCCCACCCCGTCACAACCTCTCTGAACATCTGGCAGACGCTACAGAAACACCAAAAAACCAACCTCCTGACCATCAGCTCAGTGAAATTCAAATAAACATTGCTGCTCTTACACACTTTGATATTCAGATTGTGACACTTTGGGCTCTAATTTTGTGGTGCAGCGCAGGGGGCGCAAGCCTGGTGCAACCCGTGCAGTGTTAATTTCGTGCTGCACACCGCCGTGGGCTGCCAATTTGACAATTTGGTAGACTGTCTGCACAGAGATGGGTGTGACTGCGCGCCAGGGGGAGTTGACGGCGCACTAGGGGGAGGTGTCAGCAGATTCATGTTGGCGCAGTGACAATTTTGTGCCAAAAAAAGTGCGCTGAAAGCTCGACAGCTCCAACCTGGTCTATCCTCAGCGCAAAGTGGAGCGCACCATCCGCAGCTGTAATTTGGTGACAGGCGCACATGTGCGCACATGTCATCAAAGCCTCAGAGGCAGGTTTCCAGAGTGTCAGGCACATTTTAATGCAATAAAAAATCACAGTAATCACTATTTAATATAACCGTCTGAACCAGCATATACATTTATATATATATTAATTGTCCCGTCACATCACACATGATGTCAGATTAAAGCCGTTTGTCATAATGGAAAGTTAACCTGACGGCAGCTGGAAGTTTGATGCACATCTTACAATTAAACAATAAACAGCCTTAACATCTGATACTGAGTATATATCTGGCTTCTCTCATTTCATTTAATTCAAGGAAAAGAGGGAGAGAAAAGACGAAGAAAAAAGAGACAAAATAAATATATGTCACTCAGGATTTACCCGTGATTTCCCATATTTCTCTGTTTTAGTCTTTATTTTTAACGTGATCTAAAAAGATGGAGTACATTATTGTAAGGAGGATGAGGCGGAGACACTGGGAGAGTATACAGTGTATCACAAAAGGTTCTGCTATTTGGCGATGACAAACCAGGAGTGCAGGTGGATCAAAAGTATTCTGAATGGATAAGCCAGCTGTGTAACTGTCTCTTCATTTTGTACTCCTATTAATGACAAAGGAACAGATTAAATCTGTCCCGGGAGCTGGCCCACATGGTTATGCACTTCGTGTCCTCTGATGCGCCCCGCTGTCCATTGACCTGCTGCAGGGACAGCGGCTCTGACCGTCTCCACTACCGGGTCTTTCCAGCACACTCTCTCCGTGGTGCTGGAGTTCACTCAGACCAATCAGACGCTGCGCCTCAGTCGCAGGGCATTTAAAGGCGAGGAGAGGCGCTTATTTGATTGGTAAAAACAGTGCTCGGTTGTGTTAAACCCACTCACAGCTTTTCTCCTCCCTCTCTGCCATTTGCGCGGAGGGAGGCATGGACACGCAGCTCTGCGCTCCTCTGCGCCTTCAGTGCACCTCTCTTGGCACTGCAGGAAACTTGCAAAGTGCGCCGGTCACGCCCTGTCCACGCGGCGAAGGCCGGCGCAGGGCAAGTGCGACTGCGCTTGCGCCTGGTCTACGAAATTAGAGCCCTACATCTTTATTTAAAATCTATTTTACGTTACTGTCCTGTTTTTATCTTGCATTTTTACTAAATAAATCTGATATTTTATTTTAAGTCCTGTGTCCTTTTTTCCCTGTATTTGTCTGGAAAAGCATCACTTCAGTATCAATACTAACTTTGTTGTATTCCTACAATAGCAATGAAGGCTTTCTGATACAGAAAAAAACAATTTTCACTCTATATCACAACAATCTCAGTCAAAACACTTAAAAATGACCTTGAGGGTGACTTTCTACTGGAAAAAAAAACAGTGAAAGCAAGTTTTTCTCAGTGGAGAAAACACAAAAACATTTCCTCCAAGACTAAATACAAAACTAGAAAAGGTAATCAAGTGTCCTGAAGCAGACTTTGAGAAGAGAACACGAGGATGGTGACGCCCCAGCAGAGAGAACCAGAGTAATGGGCCCTGAAGGGAGCCCTCTAGGGGGAAAAAGGGGCTAAAGTTGGAGAAAATGTAACCCAGGAATTCTTTTAGCAGAGAAAACATGATTAACTCTCGCCTGATGGAGAAATCAGGTAAAGTATTAAGTCTTTCTGGCTGCCTGTCTTAAAGGAAACATGTAGGAGTGCCCTCTACTGGAGAAATGCTGTGAAGTGGTCTCAGTGAAGCACAGCTCCTGTGATAAAGCTACCGTTGTTTATTTTGGTTGAGCATGCAGCTCAGATAAAGCTCTGGTTTATCACAACACTAAAATAAAGCTTAAGGCTCCTTCTTCAGTGATGAGAGATGTCAAAGAGAGGTCAGAGTTCAGGTCCAGGTGGTGGACTCACCTGAGAGTGCTTAGAGACCCAGTGTCTCAGCACATTGAGGACTCTGTTGGTAGCAGCTCTGCGGATGATGAACTCTTTGTCACAGACTTTCTCAGAGTTACTAAAACCTGAGAAAAAAGGAAAGGATGCATTTCAGCAAAGCACCAGTTAACCTTGGCCTTCCTGACTTGCCATACTCACCCTGAGAGCTGCTGTGGCCGGCAGCGGCCGTGGCGATGGCAAACGCTGAAGCAGGGGACATCGTGCAGCGGGAGTTTTCTCCAGCAGTGACTGTGAGGAACCAGAGGTTTTGAAGGAACGTACCAGCTGTGTGTGTGTGTGAAGTGTTTGTGTTGGTGTGTTTGAACACGCTGTACCTCCTGACGTTCTGTAGCGGAGGTGTCTTGGCGTAGACGGTGAGCGGCACGGGGACATGTCGCCTGGCTCTGTGCTGGAGGGAGACTCAGGGATGAACTTATCCAGAGAAACGGACTCCAGGACGGCTTTCAGAGAGAGGAGGAAAAGAGCTCAAACACAGACACATTTTTTTGTCATTGTTTTTTTTTATCTTGATATCAGTCGAGATGAAGTTGTAAAAAGTCCAACAAACCAAAGTAAATAGTGTTTGTTATTCTCATCTTCTGAGAGGGTTGTTAGTGTATATCTGTCCTGCCGGGTCACACTTGGCTATATTTTGGGTGCCACTGAAGAGTGGTTCATCTCACCCATCCAGGTTGTGATTTTGTGATCTCTGTAAGAGCTCTATTTATTTATGTCTTCGTCTCCCTTTCCTCTCCTGCAGTTTGTTGTCAGGGATTCTCTGACCTCGTGCTCTGTTGCTGTTTTTAAAGTGAACAGGCTGTCAGCTGGAGCCAGATGGTGATCTAAGAGCACCATGATTCCTCTGTTGGGTAACGTTGACCCATTTATGTCTCTTTCTCCCTCGTCTGTTTGGGATGGCAGGACTCTGGCAGGACTCTGTGAGGCTCCAGGGTCAGAAAAACTGTCAAATAATCAGATTCAGGCTGATTCTAATTTCACCAGGTGACAGGAGACCTGATCTCTGCATTCACCTGTTTTCAAACCTGACTCTGCTGACGGTGAAACAGAGCGTTCCTTTGAGCCCACACACGTGCTGTGTGTGTGTGTGTGTGTGTGTGTGTGTGTGTGTGTGTGTGTGTGTGTGTGTGTGTGTGTGTGTGTGTGTGTGTGTGTGTGTGTGTGTGTGTGTGTGTGTGTGTGTGTGTGTGTCAGAGGGTGAATCACGTGCTCTGTGTTCCAGCTTCCTACCCCTGCGGATGCTTCGCCTCAGCTTCCCACAGAAGGCGTCGAGGCGAGGCAGCTCCCCGCTGACGTCCTCCCCTGCGGCGGGGCTGAGCTCAGGGGAACTGGGACCACGGCTCAGGTCCAGAGGGGCCTTGGTGAGGAAAGGGGGCGGCGAGGACACACCAGAGGCCTGTGGGAGGCTCGGGGAGCGCTTAGCGGTGGGTGGAGGGGAGGAGAAGCCAGAAGGAGGCCTGGTGGAGCAGGGGGGAGGAGAGGAGATGGACGGGCTGTGGCTGGAGGTCGGCGAGTTGGCTGCTGAGGAGGACGGAGTCGTGGAGAGATCCATGACTCCGGCTTTCCCACTCACAGGCGAGCTGAGGGAGAGCTTACGGGAGTGGACCGGGGAGGAGGTGCGAGAGGGGATGGAGAGGGGGGGAGGAGAGGAGAACTTTCGGCACAGTCGAGGGGATTTGTTGTTGAGGGGATCTGTGGCCCATGAGCCCTGGTTCGTGGCGAAGAAGAGCTCCAGAGACCTGAGAGGAAGAGGAAGAAGAGGAAGAGTTTCTGTGGATGTGAGCAGGTCACATGATGAGAAAACATGAAGCAGCAAAGCCACTGGATGTTTTTACTTTGACTGGTCCAGAGCCAGCTGTGTGATCTTCAGACTGTAGTCAGGACAGAGGGACATGATGGAAAGACGGTCACATGAATGCTGCTCGATCCTGGGACAGTGAAAGGATGAAGATGAGGAGGGAGAAGGAGGAGGAGAGGAGGTTGACGGGGTAATGATGAGAGTGACGAGGAAAAGAAAACATGGAGATGAAAAATGAAGTGAGTAAACATCATGCAGTGTGGAAACAAGAGGAGAGAGACGTGGACAGATGAGTCTAAAGGAGTATGCCCACATTTTTTCAGCAGTGACACCCTTACCTGACAGGTATGGACGTAAACGGCTTCTTGTAGATGTCAGCCAGCTTGTCGATGACCACGGCGGCGGTGGTGAAGATGCGATACGTGTGGAGGAAGGTGTTCAGGAAGTCTATGGAGAGGAACCTGAGGTCTGTGAGCCGCTCCAGGAGCCGCTCCACGCTGGCGTATCGGATCTGAGGGACCTTACAGGAGTTCAGAGTCTTACTGAAGCAGATGTCAACGTCGTCTTTATGCAGCCGAGCGTCAGACCTGAAGAAAAAAACACGGCATGTCAAATTTTAAGTCATATTGTAAAGTAGGATAGAAATAAAATGAGTGTTTTTGGCACTCTTTGTGTGTCATCTTCTGTCAACTTGAGAGGATAAGGGACACAGAAAAAATAGCTTTTAAAGATCAGGCTATTCAAAAAAGAAAAATCTCTTACTTTTTGACCAAAGTCTGTATTCTGTTACTAAATTCAGAAATCTGATTTAGATCTCAGAGTTTTGAGAAAAAAAAGGCAAAAATATCTGGGGAAAATACGTCAGAGGTCTGACTCTTCTAAAAATTCCACTCTCGATATTCTTACATTAAAGAATTCAGACTTTAGTGAATGTAATCTAAGAAAACATCATAATTCAGACGTTTTTTTTTTAATGATTCAGAGAAAAAAAATGCTGAAATCTGCCTTTGATGTCAAAAGTTGAAGAAACAACTGAGAATAAATGTCACTTCTTACTTAACTGTTCAATTTCTGGAAGCTGATGAAGCTCAAGCCAAAAGCTTTCCTTTGGATGTATAACAGACCTGTCCACGTTTTTTTACAACTCCACTAAATCTGGTTGAGATCTGGACTTGCGATCATAATGTTTGATGTTCCTTTTATCAAGATCATGTGAATCTCCTTATGTAGGCTCTGTTCTATCGTATATGGAGCATCATGACGACTTTGTGGATATGTCATTTGTTCAGTGGGTATTTTCATGGCCAACTCAACAAAAACAACTGAAACCTCTTAAATGGCCATGTGGTCTGATCATTTTGGTCACCACTGTAACTTAGTGTCGTCCTCAACAGTAACTGAACAAGGCTGACTTTAAGACGGCTCACTCCAGACTATTATCAATGAAGCTCAGGTCCTTTGACAACAGCAAGAACTTCTGAATGTTTTTAGTATCAGGGAATCTTGATTCGTGTTTATTCCATGTTTATGTTGATCAAAAAGTCTGCATCTCTTGAAGTTACTTTGTAGAGAAGAACCAGGACTAAACTAAAGACGGTTCTGTGGTTTTTGAAGGGAATCCTTCAATGGGCTTATAAGCCCCTCTAGTCAGTGACCAGTGATGCTCAAGAACTGAATGTCTCAGGTCTTTTGTCAGCAGTCAGATATTTGAGTTTTGAGCTGCTTTTTCTTACTCTGGCTGTAAATTATGCCTACAAAGGGTTTGGACTGTCCTTTTTTAAAATTTATTTAATCTTAATTGAACCAGGTTAGTCCCATTGAGATTAAAAACCTGGCTCAGACAGGCAGCAGCAAAAACACAAAGTTACACACAGAAAACGCAAAAAGAGACAAAGCACATTAAAACAAACACAAGATTATAGATTGAAATCCCATTCTAGGACTCAATTGTACAAACAACTAAACTTAACATTTACCTTTTACAGAATCGGACTCCATGTCTTTCATTTTAGATATTTAAAACAATTTAAGGACACCGGCTCCTTGAGCTTTGAGTCGTTCCAAGCTGAGGGTGCAGAGCACCCAAAAGCCCTTTTCCCAATTTCTGTATAGCTCGTCTGAATAGACTCGGTGGAAAATGATTAATAAAGGTCTCCAATCTAATTTGAGAATTCAGACTTTATAAAGTCAGAATTTATTTGCAAAATTCAGAGAGAGAAAAAAAACATAGTACTGACCTTATTTTAATTATTTGGAGAAAAAAGAAAAGTCAGAACATATATTCTCCTAGGGCTGTTACTATTGTTTCAACTCAGCTGTGCCCAGGTTTGTTCTACTTTAATTTTTCCTCAGCGAAATACCATCTATTTGATTATTTTGATCATGGATAGAACGAAAAAGATGCATATCTGCCTCTTCAGCTCACTTACTTGATCATGTGCGGCACAGAGACTTTAGAGTTCTCCTCAAACACGCTGGTCATCAGCCCGTTACAGCGGATGTTATCGATGCACTGAAACATTCAGCAGAGACACAAAACCTCACATTTAATACCTAAACTCATCCCAAACCTTTAATCCAACACCTGTCACAGAGCCCGGCTCACCTGGCTGATGTCACTGGTCCAGGCGGCTTTCTCCTGTCGAGATGGAGCCAGGAGGACCACGGAGAAGGACTGACCGTCAGGAGACTCCACCACGATTTTAAACTGCAGGTGGTTGAAGCCCTGACCCGCTGCGTTGTCTGAAAGCAGAAACACAGAGAAGGTGTCTCAGTTTACAGCAGGTACAGGTGTCAGAAAAGAAGAAGAGTCTGGTGTTTAGAGACACTCACAGTCCTCATCGCTGATATCCAGCTCTTCAATCAGAGTGCACTCGATCAGGGACAGTGTTCCTCCCTGCTGTGAGAGGACAGAAACAAGAAGTCAGATAAAAATGAAGTTTTCATCTTTTTGGAAGATCTTTGGTCAGATTTCTTCAGTCTTTGTCTATTCTGTCAAAGATCTTTCTGCCTAATTTGCAAATCAATGTGCATGTGTATCTCCAGTCATCATTATAATGAGTTTTAGTCCCTGTTTTTGCAGATTCTGTTGGCTGAGACTGCTGTGACGTCTCAATATCACTGTGTGTTAACTAATGAGGAAAAAGTCTGGTAAATCTTGCTGATGCGAGGTGAAACAATGTTTCCAAACAGCCCGTATGATGGTTAGCTGACCCTGTTGATGTTGTGGTTTGATATGGACGTGTGAGCAGGCAGACCTTGAGCAGGTGAAGCTTCCCTCCTGATGTCCGCGTGCAGATGAGGAAGTGTTTGGTGAACAGGAAACACTGCCGCTCTCCCTCCTTCCTCAGAGAGAGTGAACCCAGCCGGACCTTACTGAGCACGCCCCGCTCGCTGCTGGACGGCAGCTGGATCAGAGAGCCTGGACGAGGACAGGGCGAGGAGTGAGTGACGGGTCAGGGAGAGTGAAACAATCCTTAGAGAGGAAGAGGAGGCTCACCTTGTCGGACAAACGTCTGGCTGGTGTCTAACAGGATGTCACAGCCTTCAACGATCATCCGCTCGATGGCGAGGTTCTTCCTGATGTTCTCTGTGTCACTCACTTCATCGTGCATCATCCTGACAGTACAATCATCATCATCATCATCAGGATCTTCATCACACCTTCCACTTCATATATCTTTGAATCACACATGCTTACTTTGAGAGCTCCTCCAGTTTAGATTTGGCAAACTCCAGACTCTTCCTCTCCACGTGTTCGTGCGGCGTGTGAGCCAGCAGCTCGTGGAGGGTGATGATGTACCGAGGAATCTAAAACACACAATGTGGCTTTGTCTGAATACAGGACCATATTGGTGTTATCTGAATCCTCTTTCAGGTCTTGTTGTGTCTGAAGAGAGTACCTGGAACATGGGATAAGTGAGGAAGGTCTCCAGCATGCGGCCCTCACAGGCAGCGTTGGATTCGTACTGTTTCAGCAGCTTGTCAAAGTCCCGGTTCTGTTTGCAGTTCGCCAGAACCTGCAGACTGTACTGATGGTTCCTCACAAACTCCTGGTAGATGTTCAGCATGGGCAGCAGGATGTCAAACAGGTCCGCTGGTGAGGGGAGGAAATAAAAAACAAACAGATATAAATCTGATTAAGTGAATTGTGGAGCGTTTTTAAAGCTTTAACTCTCTCGCTATGTTTCCTCCATGCTCAGCTGGTCGCTCTAAAGCCAGCCCATCACCACAACCTCTGGAGGTTCCTGCAGAACTCTGGATATTTAGGACACACAGGGATGCAGAGGATGCAAAAACTAGGAGGGAGGTGGAGCAAGAGGATGGAGGCTGTAGGAGAGGAGACATAAGCTGCGTCTCTCCTTTCAGTATGGACAACGTGAGATCTCTGATGAATAAGCTTGAGGAGCAAACACAACGAGCCAGGAGTCAGATGGAGTTTAGGGGATGCAGTATGTGAGCGTTACGGAGACATGGTTGCACCAGGATATTCACCCCCAAAGTGACACCATTGGGATTACACCAAGATCACTTCATGTCAGAGATTTAGTCTAGAGATTATTATGACTTTTCTGATTTTTACTGATTCTGTTACCTCCACTAAGGAGGTTATGTTTTTGGGATAAGGAAGAAGTGATTGAATTTTGGAGGTGATTTGGATCACCGTCTGGATCCAGGATTTTTTGAATGATAAAGGATCCTTTATCATTGTGAGATAGGGCCGTTTTCACCATATGTGAGTATAACTCCACCATAAATGGTCTGATTGCTTTGCAAAACAATACAAGACAAGGTCACCATCCTTTCTGACAGATGTAAAAGTGTGATCCAGATCCTGGCAATATTCTGGATACTAAGATCTGGATTATGAAATATGTACTGGGTCATCATCATTTCAACACTGTCAGTAGGGATGGGTACCTTTAACATTTGAAACAATATGGTACCAATGCCTGGTACCTGGCAATCAATATCGGTACCCAACAGTACCAATTTTTGGTACTTTTTTGATGTTTCTGTGGTTAAAAATATAAATGTGTTTAATCATAAAATTTTTCAAAAATTCAATTTAACATATTTATTCTTCACTATATAACCTTGCAATGATGTGTTCATGTCTAGCATGGAAAATCACCTTCTCTTCCAATCCCTCACAGTCACAAGGATGCATTGAGGTACCTAAACAACTTTACATGAAATGGTCATTTTGACTGAATTTGGTCGGTACCAATAACAGTGCCTCATTTGGTGACCATCCCTAACTGTCAGGTAACAAATTATCGTACAAACTTGCAACTAACACCAAATTGTAGCAGACAGTCTGCTGAAAGGGAGTATAACATTAAAGTAGGACTAAAGTGTTGGTGACAATCACAATTTGCTTGGTGGAGGTCTGCGCTCTCTCAGTGCTTTTCTAATTTATTCACAATTTATTTCTTATTTAACTGTACCCCTCATAACTACTCTGATATTCTTACTTATTTGTAAGTTAGAGGAAATGTTATGACTGAGTGTGTCTGATTCAGGAGGATCAGCACCTTGGAGAGCTCCTCATTCATTCTTACTCTGCCTCCTCCTGTTCAAACATTCACCCTTTCATTTCAACGTCTTCATAAAGAAACGTTAAAGTCAGATCCGTGATTCTCACCCAGAACAAGCGTGGGCCAGTTGGCGATGCGAGCTTTCAGCCCCTGGTGGAAGATCTCGTGCAGGAACATGATGGTCTCACTGCAGAGGACAAACACATCCCTCTGAATGAGTTAAACTCTAACTGAAGACGACTATCTGCAGGATGAAGAGGAGGCTACCTGTTGAGGAAGATGCTGCTGACGTCGTCGTGGCTGATGGGAGGTTTCTTGGAGCTGGCAGCCATGCGGAGCGGCCTGAGGAAGCAGTTGACCAGGATGGAGAGCTGGTGGACGTACTCTGTCTCTGCCTCCACCATGTTGAAGACAATCTGGTTCCTCTTCCTCATGCTCTCGGCGTGAGGGGAGCAGATGTAGTCCTGGACGATGATCTTCCACTTCCTCCTGCAGAGCCAGCCTCGCATGAAGCTCTGGACCTGCAGACGGAGCACAGAGACGTGGTTTTCTTTATGTCCCTCTGCTCGGTATCAACATGTGAGGTGATAACTCACCTTCTTAATCTTTTTAATGTCGGGGTCTTCCTCTTCCTGGTTGCTCTGATGAGGATGCAGACGCTCTCTGGCTTTATTCAGCACAACAATCTGGAACAAGAAGAGACTCCACATGAACACACAGAGGGTGAAATATTCATGAAACACTTCTGAGGCTCAGAAAAACTAAAATATGTTGCTGCATGATGAAACACTAGAGCCCTGCTGTGTTTCAATGTGAGACACATGCGCTCTGAGCTCCAGAGTTTTCCCATCATGCCACATGCCTTCAGTAGCCGCAATGTGAGGGTGCATCTGAGTTTATGAGTTTATGTATGCATGCACACGCAGATGCTTGTGCACTCATGCATACCTCGGCTTTGAGCCTCTCGATCTCCGTGTCCTGGTCCTCCAGCTGAGTGCGCAGCTGATTGGCTGCGATTTTCTCAGTCTCCATGATCTGCACCAGGTGGATGTACTTCTGCATCAGGATCTCACGCTCGATGATGACGTCTGAGTAACTGCAGAGACAGGGGCACAAGAAAAAGATGAAAGCAAAGGCAATATATGCTTATGTCTTACTCAAACCACCCTCTGACTGTTGTCTTACTAACTACCATTGTTTGTGTTTTATAAGCTTTAACTGAGCTGACAGGACAGTGGACGGAGCAGGAGCACCAAGGTAAACCAACGCCTCCAGACAGCTCTGGCATTTGACTTTTTCATCTGTTTTAAGATTGTTTTTTTTAGACTGCTGATTCAAAGGGGTCAGTCGTCTCTCATTCGAAAGTAGCTGGTTCAATCCCAGTTCACTGAACCTCAAACTGCCCCATTGCCAAGCCATCAAACTGATGAGCAGCTTTACACTGCAGCTTCTTCCATCAGTGAATGAATAAGTGATATTTTCTTTTGTTTTTTAGACATGGGTTTAGTTTCTATAAATTTTAATGTTGAAATCAAGAGTAGCTATGTGTTATTAATTAACTGTAAAGTGACTTTGAGAGTTTAGAAAATCACGTTTTATTTGCTTTTTAACATCTAAAATATAAAAAAATAATAATATAAATAAAAAATAAATAAGATAATATAAAATGTAAAAAATGTAAATTATACATTTTTATATTTAAAATATAAACTTACATAGAAGACATATTAGTGCCAGTATAATGTACAAATTAACAATTTGTGAAAAAGATTATAAAATTATAAAATAAAATTAGACAAAAAATAAAATAAAATTAGACAAAACTGGAAACATTTATGAACATTGGAGACAGCAACTATTACTCAAATATATAAAGGAGGCAGATTGAGTCAAAACATGTTCTTTGGGTTATTGTAGGAAATCTATTTGGTCCATTTTTCTTAAATTCAGCTTCTTTAAGTCTCAGGGCAGACATAAATTTTCAGTGGTAAAAATCGCCCATACTGTGTTAATCCACTGAGCATGGCTTTGGGGTTCAGGTTTGAGCCAGCTAGAAAGGCGCTTTTTAGATAAAATACATCATTATTATCATTATTATTATTATTATTAAGCTCTGCTCATGAAGGCTGCTCTTCATGAAACAGGTTGTAATGACTGTAAGATAAATCCTGAAAGATAAAGATGTAGAGTGAATGTTTATATTCTCTGACTGACAGGTTCAGGAGGTTAAAGCACCAGCTGGGCGTACACCTTACATCACCCTAAAGCACAGGTGTCAAAGTCATGCCATGGAGGGCCGAAAGGCTGCAGGTTTTCTTTCCAACCAAAAACTACACCACCTGATTTCACTGATTAGTCCCTGCTCTCTGTTTGAAGGTAAGGTAATCAGTGAAATCAGCTGGTGGAGATTTTGGTTGGAACGAAAATCGCAGCCTCTCGGCCCTCCATGGCACGACTTTGACATCCCTGCCCTAAAGTAATGATCCAAAGGAAACCCTGCATTTCTTGTCATGCACACATTAATGTCTTCAGTGCATGTGTATTACAAAGAAACACAAAGAAATAAAGTCACTCATTTGCTGCTGCTGTTGTGCAGGTTGGACAGTTTATGTATTTAGTATGATTTCCTGCAGTCTTCCTCAGAGCAGTCTCATGGTGTAGAGACTGCTCTGTCAGCTGATTTACAGAAGTTTGGTCATCCCACCTTGGGCTGTAGGTTGACCACGCCCCCTGTTGGCCAACATTCTGACAGCCAAATCATAACAGATTTGTTCTTTGTTCTTTGGTCCTGATGGGTTTCATTTCATATCAAGTCAATGTGTTAACATCCTCTGGCTCCACTTTATGTTCCTGTAGCTCCAGCAGGTCAGAGCCCTCTGGATCAGATACATGTGGGTCTACTGCTGCTGGATGCTGGAGCAACAACAATTTACAAAAAACAGATGTTGATCGTGCAGGTCACATCCTGTGAACTTTAAAATAAAATAAAGCGTGTCAACAGCAGATTGTTTTCAACTTTACAACTACAAACTGACGTTATGAGCAACCCAGGTGTGTGACAGCATGTAGGTGTACAATCTGAGCTTCCTGATCTCCACGGCCTTCCTGGACCAGCTCTGGTCTGTGATCTGTGGTTCTCTTTCTCACTGTGGTTTAACAGATTTATTTTAGTTTTCTTCATCCATTTTTTTGCTTTAATGCTTAAGTGCACATTATTTTCTGTGTTCTTCAGAGTTACACACAGGACGTCCCATGTGATGTGTGGAAGTGAGACCATTCCTAGATTTTCTGGTTTGAGTGTTTTCTGTATAATTTTTGTTGGCTTTGTTCTGCCTTCTTTTTTTTTTTTGGTCTGGTAGGAGGACCAAGCCTCAATAAATCAACTGACTGACGAGCCACAGCAACATCGCATGACTCTTCTGAGGAAAACTGCAGGAAGTGAAAAGTAATGGATAAAAAACCTCTTGTCCAGGTATAAGAACTATCTGGTTATGATACCCAGAGTGTCAGACCAAAACTTTTCAGCGTGCCTCAGTTTCTGCCTTGCTGTCCTCTAACAGCCCTCTTGTCCTCTTAATGAACTCTGCATTTAAAAGTCTTAGAGAATGATACGACAAATGAAAGATGTGGGTAGGTAGACCATGAAAATATTGGAAATTGACGGATACTTCTGATCTCATGTTTTTTGACAGGCAAACTGGTTAGTTTGGAGAAATTGGTTGCTTTTTCTAAACCAGCGAGTGAAAATGTTTTACTTTCTTTGAATTTCGGGCGAGCTTCTCAGCCAATTAGTAAACCACTCCCTGTTTTTCAAATTTTCAGAGTTGGTTTAGTTGCTCTGATGTGCTGATGAGGAAACCTCAGAGTGAGCAGGAATCAGCTGAAGGTGTTGGTCCTGATTCATATTCAAGCTGAAAACTGCAGAGAAACAGAGAGCTGGAGGTCGGGCAGCGAGATCAAGTCTGTGATGTAACCAGTGAGCAGTACAGCACCAGTGTGACCTAAATGTGAACTGCTGCGAGCAGAACACACACACACACACACACACACACACACACACACACACACACACACACACACACACACACACACACACACACACACACACACACACACACACACACACATACACACACACACACACACACACGATAAACACATATGCAAACCCATGTGGTGGTTATGTCCAGAGTGCATCAGCACAAAAAGCAGACAGTCTGAGTCTGTGCAACTTTTCTTTTCTCTCATTCTGTAAGACTAAAATAAAAAAACTGTAAATTTTAGATTTCAGTGTCTTTATTGTTCTTTGGCATTTTTCGGTGACTGTACCAAAATTAGAAGACTCAGTTTTTTACATTTCAAGTTATTTGGAAGATGATGAACACGACTTTGCTGAGAAGCTGCTATCAGTTCCTGGAGGACAGTGTCTTCAGACAGTTATAGACAAGAGCTCAGCTCCTCCTCACTGCTATAGAGCTATTATTATAGCAAAAAAAAAACAGTTTGTATGTAAATGCATCTACAAATATGTGCACAAATCCACAAATGTGTAAACAAAAATGCACATAAATATAAAGTCTCAAATGGCTGAAAAGGCTAAGTGTTTTTTCTACAAGACCTGGAAATACACACATAATGGTTACAACTAAGGCATGCCTCACATTTAGCTGTCTTCCTGCACATGGTTTTTGCTACAGTCCTGCTGTGCAAGTGATCTGCAAAAAAATGAAAAAATCCTCTGTGAGAGGTGGGTTACTGTGCCCTGAGTTCAGGCTCCCAGGCGCAGGCTGTCGGGTGGAGCTGTTATTGTAGCACTGTGCTTCAGCAGCTATACATCCACACCTGCTTTGGCTCTTTTGGATTGCGTACACATTTGTTTGTGCCACATATTTATTAGCACATTTATTTTTGTGTGTGTGTAAATGCATACAAATGTGTAAACAGATTTGCAAATTTGTAAAATGTTTACAAATGTATGTGCAAATCCACAAATGTGCGCATCCCAATATATGTGTATTTCCAGGTCCTTTAGAAAAAATAATAAACACTTAGCCTTTTCAACCAACACATTTGTGGATTTGTGCACATATTTGTAAATATTTCACAGATTTGCAAATCTGTTTGCACATTTTTGGATCAGTTTACGCATTTGTGGATTGACTTACACATTTGCAGATGCATTTCCACCACTGAACAGGTTTATAAAACGAAATGAAAGTGGTCCGAGAACAACAAGGGCAACTGCCAGAGGGGACTGTGAGGTACCATTCAGGCAGAGTGTGTTTGGTGAAACAGTCTTCTCTGTCAGAGGCTCACACCACTCCCAACAGTCTCCTGAATGAAATAATGGTGACCACTAACTATTCGACTTTTAAATACAACCTCAAGTGGTGGCTTAAGCTAACCCAATCTGTAATCATGGATAAGCCAAACATTGTCACTGGTGTCACCCATACTTCCCTAGAGACGTTCTGTACGCTCATGTTTTTTTTTTGTTTTTTTTTCGTATTGTGTTGTGTTGTATTGTTTTTGCATGAATGGTTTTAACTTTCCACTTTTTAACAACCTGCTCAGGGACTACGGATGAAAATTAGCTTATGGCTAACTCTGGCATATTTACACTATCAATATAAAAGAAGTGTTGATTAATATGCGTTGTCCCTGATAAACAAATAAATAAAAAAATAAATTTACACACACCAATAAATTTGCTACAGTGGCAGCTCCATAGTTTCCTCTGTCTGGATTTCAAATTTGACAGTGTCAGGCTAAGCAAATGAAGAAGCAAACCCAACTTGAAGTCTTGTCTCACCTGGCCTGCTGGATGTACTCCACCCACTCATTACAGTCTGACTCCTCCTCCGTCCGCAGCTCCAGAGGTTTCTGTCCATCGTGGCCAAAGATGACCAGGAAGTAGTGCTGCAGCAGAGAGAACACACAAAACATCAGGGTTAGTCTGACATCTTAAAACTGTGAAGTTGGGCTGTTTAGCAGACAGAAGACAAACTGATCTTTAATCTTCAGGTAAACTCCTTTGTATGTTTGAACACTGACCCAATAGAGCAGATTAAATACTACTGAAGTGAACTTTATCCTGTTTTTTTTTCCTGATACTTAAAGGATAAGTTCTGTTTATACAGCTTTTACATTGTTTATAGAATGAAGTAGAACAAAATACTCACCCAGAAGGCTTTCCTGATCCAGGCAGTGCTTCGGGAGATATTTAGATCCAAAATCGTGCAGTGGACGTCTGCATAATGGGATCCATCAGGGCATAGACAGCGCCGCTCCTAAAACTGCATTAATCGTCCAAAAACTCATGTTTTTCACCAATATTTAATCATGGTCCACTCCAGGTTAGTCCTCTGCTGCAGTCTGTGTCACTCCAGACAGCACTGTGTGGCTGTAATGACCTCTGAACTGAGGAAGACTTTGATTACTATTGCCCCTCCGCGCATGCGCAGTGCGGCTCATTGTTTCAGGGGAAGACATGGAGGGGCAAACGTAAACAAAGTCTTCGTCAGTTCAGAGGTCATTACAGCTACACAGCGCTGTCTGGAGTGACAAAGACTGCAGCAGAGGACTAACCCGGAGCGGACCATGATGGAATATTGGTGAAAACCACGAGTCCACTGCACGATTTTGGATCTAAATATCTCCCGAAGCACTGCTTGGATCAGGAAAACCTTCTGGGTGAGTATTTTGTTCTACTTCATTCTATAAACAATGTAAAAGCTGTATAAACCGTAATTATCCTTTAAAGCTTGTCAACTTTTTGGGAGGAAATATGAAGTCTTGATTAGGACCTCCAACCTGAGGGTATTTTATTGTGAAGGCAAGGCCAGTCAGAATCCCGGCATCAAACAAAGGGTAATGTCTTTTTTTAAGTCTTTATTCAGCCTCTCTGGTGCCCCCATGGAGTCGTTACATGATTTACAGCTCAGTAAAATCTCTACTTTTCTTTCACTGGTGTTTTAGAAAACCCTTATTTCGGCCTCTGTCTGAAACACTTTGTTACAGTTGCTGTCTCTTCAAGGCTCCTCGCTCCACAAACCCCCTTCACTCTAATAGGCCTGTTGGGGTCTGAGCTATGGGCAGACCTTGGTGTTTGAGGCCACCCCTCAAACTATGAAGCAGTTAGGATATCCTAATGCAATAACATAATTTCATCAAATCTGGTGAAGATCTCATGAAGCTACTTTTAGAACAGGGTTTTTTGAGTTCATAGACAATTTCAGGGATTTATACAACAAGTGGATATGTAGAGGTTTGAAAATCTGTACAAAGCCCTGACACACAGCTGCATGCTCACATTCATGACTGTCACTCAGATAGAGCCATTAAAAAGAGGAGCACTCAAAATGTGCAGCACTAAATGCAACTTTTCAGTTTGACAGAGTCATGAGTGCTGACAGATCAATGCATCCTGCAGGCCCCGGAGCTCCACTGTAATGGCAACAGAGCTTTTTACGGAGAAGTCATGAGCAGACCCAGACACACAACCATCAAAAACTGGTTTCTTTCTGCTAAACTTAAGACGGCAGCTCCAACAGGTAAAATGTGAAGAAAGACAAATAGAAGTCCAGCAGGGGTGGAAAGAATTAAAAGAGGAAGGCTTTCAGCAGATGCAGTGAAACGCAATAAGTCCAGTGATGTGTTTGTCAGTAAGAGACCAGGATGGTCTACACACACCCAGCATAGCAAGCCTTTCTGATGACGGTGTAATAAAACACAGGAACTTTCCCCAAGAACTAGAGACGTTACGAGAAACTATGTGCTTTTTGACCATGAGAACCAGGGTCAAAATTTAGTTCTGCTCTACCTCTGAAACAGTGCTTCTCAGGGGTAAAACTTCCCCCTGGATGTGAAACTTCCCTACCTGGCAACCCCGGCTCCCTGAGAGCTGTCAATCAAAGAGCAGGGGCTCCGCCTCCAAAGTGCCAAAAGTGTTAATTCACGCGAGCAGAGAGCACTCCACAAGCGAGTGGAAGCTACTTCTCACTACTTGCGCGTAGTGTGTGCACCAGCAAGCAAAGTGAGCTTTTTCTTCCCCCTGGTAGTCAAATACCTCGCGTGTGAAATCATGTACTCGTGAGACGTTATATTGTGCGTGATATTATTGTCCCTATTTGGCTCCATAGAAACGGCTCTGACCAGCAGCTTTTACAACTAATGCTTGTCTCCTTCCAAGTGCTGATTCAACAAATTCATCTGTAGCACAATGAACATTAGGCATCTGGTAACGGTGACAACAACTGGAAACTGGAACCATTTAGTTCCTGGAACTTTAACTTTCTGAAAGAGTTCATCATAAAGCACCTCTTTTTGTCTCCTGGTTCTCCTCGTGGGTTTCAGTCCAGAGTAGGGATGCAGGATATTGGATTTGTGCCGATATCCGATATGCCGATATATCGAAACCCCTATTGGCCGATACCGATGATCACAAGTTTGTTTGTTTTTTTCACTGTAAAGAAAGCTAAGTCTATCCTGTACTGGAATGTATATGTTACTCTTATTGTGACGGTCTTATTTGTTTTAGAAACACACATAAAACAAGACAAAAAACATTTGATTTTACCATGAATAAGAAATGTATTATTTTTTCAAACTCAAGACATTCAGTATTGAAATACAGAAAAATAATTTCTTTAGATCACATGAACTTTAAATGTACAATGCATGTTTAAACATAACCAAGTTGCATTTGATTATTATAGAGCTACTGTAACAACCTGGTGACAGACACAGAGCTCTGCAGTGCAAATAAATGAAGTGCTACATTTTATTTAAGGAGCTTATTTTTCAGATGGAAAAATAATAATAATCCTAACTGAATAGCACCTTATCGGCTGTGCATATCGGCAGAAATTTTCACATCTGCCGATACCGATAAACGTGTTTTTAAGCTGTTATCAGCCGATACCGATATTGTGCAGATAATATCGTGCATCCCTAGTCCAGAGGTTTGACTGATTCAGACTAGGGATGCACCAATATGAAAATTTTGGCCGATACCAATATCCAATATTAATATTGCTGTTATAGCTGATAATTGATATTTACCGATATCGATATTGGTTAAAAAAATAAAAACAAAAACAATCTGAGATGATGTGTTGAGGTAGTTCAGAGAGAAAGAGCGGCACGGTTGTGAGACAAGGCCACCATGGAGAGGATCAAAGGATGGAGCTCCCGAGACGAACGCGAGAAAAAAGAAAATGTACAATTTGTCATCATTTTGGATCAAAATCAGGAAGAGAGATATAAAAGAGGAAAGTCCACTCTTCTTAAGTAGTTTTAGTTTTAACATAAGCTGCATTTCCACCAGGCAGACCGGTTCGGTTCATCTCCACTTGTCCCTGGACAGATCCCCAAAAACCGAGACGAGCCGGCCTACTCTTTTGGGACCCTTTCATATGGGTGCCAGACTGAACCGATCCGCTCTCGGAAGGTGGAGCTGCAACACTGCAGACTGTTGATTGGTCTAAAAGAGTCATCACTTACCCCGACAGCGGCTGCATTTCTCCTGGCGGCACACAGTCTTCTCTGAAACAAAGCTTGATAGCATTTTGTATCAAAGAGCTACATGTCAACCACAGAGAGGACGAAATGCTGCATGTCTTCCATCTATGCTCTTTGTTTACTGTGTTGCGTTTTTCTTCTTCGTTGGATTTATTAGCGGGTAAGCTGCTTTGGCGTCGCACTATTGTTTACAGCTGCGGCTTTCGGCATCCGGCTTACACGCCGCCCACCACGAGAGGGCACAGTTTGCTGTGGAAACTCAAACGAGATCAGGCTTAACTGTACCAAACTCTGCCAAACCGTACTGAACCGACCTGGACTGCTTGGTGGAAACACGGCTTTAGTCATAGAAAACAATACTATTTGGGTCTTGAAAGATCGTTCAAGATGCTCTGAAAATGGCCGGCAGCTAATGAGTAAATTTCAGCCCACATTTACTCATCGACCAATATGTTAAAAAATTTCCAACATCCACTGATACCAATATCGTGCATCCCAAATTCAGACTCACTATTACTTTAAAATTGATGCAGACTGTCCTAAAACTCTCTGCTCCTCTGGATTTCTCTTCTGCTGGATGTTTACCACAGACCAGATCCCGACTCATCCCAGTTATTAAAATACGTCTGTAATAATGGTTTAAATTTCCCCTCCCACTGTGTTAATCCAGTCCGGACAGGTGTCAGCCTAATTCGATCTGTGAGCTGTTAACTCTCCTGCTGACTTCAGCTGAAGCGGGCACACTGGCCTCTCTGCTCTTCGAGGAATTGTTGGTGTTTTTCACGAGAGCCATGGGGCCTCTGGGTTATAACTGAGATGACTTTGCTGTCTTCGTGGCGCCATGTCCTGCCGCTCTGTCACAACACATTAACAGCCAACGAGCCGTCACGTCGCAGCTTGTTAGATCCCCTCCAGCATCTCCACACCAATGTCAGTGATCTCATTATGAGAGCAACACAAGAGGACACGACAAGTCTTTGGCGAGTCGCTCAGATGAGAGAAGAAGTGTTCCTGTCAGACGCATGACTGGAAGAAAAGAATCGCTATATTTGACTATGGTGGGATCTCCATGAAGAAACTGCTGACACAGCTCCATGTGTCACACAACAAAAAGCCCCGAGTCACATCAACACATTAAAAATCAGATGAAATCACACAGGGAGGGGCAGCGCTCCTGCTGGCACAGGATGATGTTAAAGAGGGGTGTTATGCTCATTTTCAGGCTTCAGATCATCCCACTGATGGAGCTGCAGTAACCACACATGAATCACAGCTCATGGAGCTTTGGAGCAGTTTGTCAAAAGACACACTTCTAGGAAATAAATTTAAGACCTTTTAAGATTATTTCATGGCGTAATGAAAGTAAAAATAATACTTTTCTGTTCATCCTTTACAGTTAAACCTTACCCTTTAGTGGGTTATAGTATTATCCTTCCTGCACACTTTACTTTGCCTGAGCATTTTAAGACTCCTACAACCACAACGTGTCCGGACAAAAAATGGGAAATCAGTGGAAAATCCCACTACACAGACACCAGATATATTTAGTCATTTCTACATTATTTGTGGACATGACCATCAATAAAGTCACAAAAAAGTAGGTCTTGAAGTAAGGAAAACCGTCCTTTATTTTTGGGTCAAAATAAAGGAGCGAGAAAACTACGTCCAGACAGAGAACTACCTGATTCACTAAAGGCTTTTGCAGCATTTGCCTCACGTTATCTGTGCAGATGATCAAAGAAGACATCGTGTCATCCACAAAGCATAGCATGTGCGTCAGTTAGGATGGGTACCTTTCACATTAGAAATGATAAAGTACCTGGCAATTGGCACTGGTACTCAATGGTACCAATATTTTATACTTTTGTGTGTTTATGTGGTAATAAATATGAATTTGTTTAAAAATAAAATCTCAAGGTTTTTCAGCTAAACATATTTTACTTCAGTACATAACCTTGTAATGCTGTGTTCATGTCCAGCATGAATATCACCTACTCTTCCACTCCCTCACAGTCACAAGGATGCGTTTAGGTACCTAAACATGGTACTTTTTGATTTTGCTTGAATCGGTACTCTGTAATACAGACCAAATTTGGTTGGTAATGATAAAAGTACCAAATTAAGTACCCATCCCTATTTGTCAGTGGTTTTAATTGATCCATTACACATTCATTTTGAGTAAAGCATACCATTTACTATCTAAATTAGTAGCTTATGAGAGTTGTTAAGCTCAAACTTTTCAGAGATCAAAACAACAGTTTGTCTGTGGATGAGCTCAGAACATCTGAACGTAAAGTCTGTTAATAAGACTCTGACATTACTGTTACTCTAATAATCAAAGGTTAATTCAGTCTGGAGCATAAACTGGTTGCAGAATAGGTTAAAAAAATCAGGCTCTCCCATCATTCCAGATGGGCTGTGGTCAAATATTAAATTAATACACCTCTTGGAAATGTTTCTCACGTCCGACTGATGTGGTGCTTTAAAGATATTATTTGGCTGCCTTGTATTCAGGTCCTCTTTTTCCGGAAAAGTTTCGTTTTCAGCTATAAGAGGGTAAAAACCAGGTTTTACGTCACGTTTAACGGTGATTGACAGCTGTTGTTTTTGTGTATTTTTTACGGGGACTGTAAAATAAAAAAACGTACAATAGTATATGGTGGAGCCACGCTGTCCACTCTATATACAGTCTATGGTCTGGAGCTGTCTGAAGATCAACCGGCTGTGACATTGCACTCCACGGAGTGTTTATTTCTTTATTTATTCATCTGAACCAGCTGATCTTTGTGAGCTCGCTGCAGGAAGTAACAGCTGGATGTAAACTATGATGTTTCAATCTCCTCCTGAATCAAACGGTAAGGACTTCCTCTCTCCGCCAAGCTCATCATGTCTGTGGATCAAGTTTATCTGCATCAGGATGAGAGTTCACAGCTCAGCTCTGTGCAGCAGAGAGTGAAGATGCTAACAGCTCCTCTCAGTCACAGTCAGGAGGAAACTGGAGCAAACTGCACAGAGATGCAGGACTTTGAACATCATCAAAGCAGATGTGAATCAAGAGTTCGGACAGTGGAGATAGAGGGACACGTGGTGATAATTCTTGGTGATAATAATGGTTATATTTTATTTGTAGTAAATCCCCTGTCTGAGAGTGTACTAAACATATTCTGTATGGTTTTTTTTATTTATGAAAATCCATACAGCTTCAAACAGCAATGTTGTCAAAATAAACACAAAGTGCTGCATGTGCATAAAAGCAAAATATCAGCAAAAAAGTACAACATAAAGTTATATTTACATTAAAAATAACTCATTTTTATTTTATTTTCTGTTATTACACTTTTCCCCTCTGTAGCTGTGTATTCCTCCACACATTATCTGGTAGCATGAAGCCTGGCTGAGAGTCTGACAGGAGAAAGTAGGCCTGTGTGGTAATGATGTAACGATAAGCGGGTGAGAGACACTTGCTAGCGTGTGCCGGCTACAGACCAGAGAGAGGCTTAAGGGCTTGTTTGTGTGTGAGTATGCGAGTGAGTGAGTGTGTGTGTGCGCGTGTGTGTGTGTGCTGGGGAAAGGGAGGAGGAGGAACAGGGGGGTGGTTTACATAACCACCCAGGCTTGTTCAGCTCCTCGTATTGCTAATGCGGCTTCCCCAGCCACGAGCCTGCATTAAGCTGGAGGATAACAATGACAGAGAGACAGACACACAGACAGATAGACAGACAGATAGATAGACAGGCAGACAGATAGACAGGCAGACAGATAGACAGGCAGACAGATAGACAGGCAGACAGATAGACAGACAAACAGAGAGCCAGAGCGAGATCTCTGAGCCTTGTCGTGCCCCTGCACTCAGCATCACTTCGTCCGGTCACAGAAAGCATCAGTCTGGCAGCACAGACACAAATATGAGAGCAGTTTACAGACTGACGGAGCAGAACCACTGACACTGACGGAGCAAACTCTGTTCATGTTTCTGTGTTATCTTCACCACTCAAAAAAGGGAAGTCCTGACTCTGAACAAAAAAGGACAAAATGGACTTCAATTTATTGTCATTTCAAAGATATTTTTTATTTTGCCCAGTATAATTTTGTTCCCTTTTACTGCTCTGCTCCTATGTTCACAAAGCTGTTTGTAAAATTTTTAGGCTTCACTTTAATTATTCATAAAAACTTGAGGAGTGCGCTGAGAGTCTGGATGTTTGTGTGTATTTGACTCTCTGGATGCTGCCGCTCAGCTGGACTAAGAATAGCATCCTTGCTGGTCCTTTTTGCCTGCAGTCACTGTCTGAATATCAAGTCAACACATCTGCACCCTGCGCACACACACTCACCCATACACACACACACTCATGCTCTGCTACACACACTGCTTTAACTGTACAGAGAGAGGAGCCGTCTGTCTCAGAGAGCCAAAGCTGTGTCAGGATGACGGCGGATGTGTGGAGCTGTGCAGGTTCTTCAGGTCCTGAAGTAACTTCAGTCCCTGTCTCGTAATGGTTTCTACTTTTAGAGAATAAATGATGTTTCTTTTAGTGTTTTTTTATCAGAGTTTTCTTTATAACCAAAATGTTTATTCCATCTGGCACAAAAAAACATAGACAAAAAAAGAGCGCAAAGAAGTTGATAACTGTTCTGAGAATTGGTGAAAACTGAATTATTTAAAAACTCTGCTTTGCAGACTAAACTAAATTTTAGGGTTGAGTTTCTGATTTTTGAATATTACAAACTCAGCAAAGCATGAGTCCAGGCTCTGCCTAGAGTACATCAGCTGATCTAAACCAAATCAGCTGATCACATCTGTCATCCAATCAGCAAAAAGCAAAATGTTTGTCCTTGTCTTCATCCTGGCTCCTCACCTGACCTTTTTAAACTCTCCTCCAGTCCAGCTCCTCCTTCATGCTGGGTCTGATTTTATCAGGGTTGTATGGATCCTAACTGATGCTTGCTTTGTTCTAGTGCCCACGGCCCTTTGCTGATGCCCCCCCCTGCTGAAGGCTTCACTGCAAAAACTGAAATCTTATCAAGTGTTTTTGTCTTATTTTCAGTAGAAAATTCCTTTTTAGACTCAATATGAGCCAAATTCACTTGACCAATCCAGAAAAATGTCTTGTTTAAAGTTATTTAAGGACAAAATGAGGTCTGAATTGCTTGTAACCAGTAAAAAAATCTGCCAATGGAACAAGAAAAAAGTTACTTGTATTAAGACATTGTTCTAGTCTCAAGGAAATTTTCAAGCAATTTTTTCTTGTTCCATTGGCAGATTTTTTTACTGGTTACAAGCGATTCAACCCTCATTATTGTCCTCTGATAACTTGAAACAAGACATTTTTCTGGATTGATAAGTTGAACGTGGCTCATATTGAGTATAATAAGACTATTTTTACTTTAAAAAAAAAAGACAAAAACACTTTATAAGATTTCAGTTTTTTGCAGTGTTGAACTTCAAGTGTTTCTCCTGAGTTCAACCTTACAGAAAATATTTATTTATTGACTGTAAGCTACAAATCACAAAACTGGAATCCAGCACGAGAGCTCAGATCAATCCTCACAGTCTGTAACTCAGTCAGCTCAGGAGCTTTTAGTCTGGTTTATAATGTTTCCGGGTTGTTAGGCACCAAATCTCTGGTGTCAGACTAATCCAATAGATGGGTGTTGGACTCATTGTGTTCGCAGAGTAAAATAACAACAGTGATGAGGTGAAAGCATTTCTAATAGTAACTATCTGAGACAAGTAGTTTCTTTACGGAAAACCAGCAAACCAGTGACCGGGTCATGAGGTGGCTCAAAGATGCTTACAGGGGAGTGAAGGATGGTCTGTGTGGCTCTGATAGGAAGGAGTCCCAGTGATCACAGTATCACGATAATGATTATGAAAATGATAATACCAGGTGATCAGTGTACGTTTTGCAAATAAAACCAATGCAAGGTGATTTTCAGTCTCTTGCAGCCTGAGGGAAAAGTTTTCCTTTGCTTTCAGACACTGTCAGACATTTGAACTCCTCTATTAACCTCACACTTTGTCTTATTGTTAATTAACTTTTGCAGGTTTTCTGCCGTCTCCCACCTCGTCTCCAAGCTCATCTAAAATTCCCCCTGGGATAAAACATCCCTGATTCGTCTCCCGGCTGGATGCGACTCCATCCTTTCTGCTGTGAGGAGTAAACAGCAGCGATGAAGCAGGCAGGCAGACAGACAGCTCCCCGTGGTTTTAATGCCAAGCTGTCACACTGCATGGGTCGCAGCTTAGCAGCACTGTCCTCTTCCACTGTCTTTGGAGTTAGAGTGTGTGTGTTTGTTTGTGTGTGTGTGTGTGTTAAAAACAGTGAAAGACAGTAGTTTGAGGAACAGACGACTGATGGAAAGTTCTGTCCTCAGACTCTGTGAAAAAGAAGCAGCTGCTTTCAGGGTGTTTTTTTCTCTGTATCATTTAAAGATTTATATGTACTTCAAAATACATTTTTTTATCCTCTGATCAAAACTTAAACCCTGAGATAAACTCAGTCTAAAGACGAATCTAAAGACAAATCAGCAGACAAACCCAGACTGTAGACACAGAAGATGCAGAGATGGGGCTGGACATTCTTCTAGATCATCATCACAAACTCCTCTGAGCATGAACACAAGTCAAAGTGTCAACAACATAAAGAGCTGAGTCCTGAGACCCTGCAGCCTTCGTGTCTGACATCAGGATCCACACAAGAGAGAACAACCAACCAACAACCCAACTCAGAGCTCCTGGAGTGTTGAACTGTTGTTTGCCATCAATGAAAAGTACACAATCAAATCTTTTCTGCATATTTGACCTGATGGGAGTTAAGCTGCTCTTTAAACAGAAAAACATGACAGTATGCTCTACAGAATCTCAATATATTATACAAAATTCACAACCAATTGAGGATTAAAGAGTAGCGTACTCAGTGAGTGGTCAACAGGTTAGTCACATGACTGGGTATGAAAAGGAAACTCCAGAAAGACAGAGAAGAGGTTCATCACTCTGTGAGACTGTGTGAGCAAATAGTTTGAGAATAATGATCCTCTGAGTAAATAGAGAAAGGATTCATGGATTTAATCATCTACAGATCATATCAAACAGTTCAGAGAATCTGGAGAAATCTCTGAACAAAGGGGACAAGAACCAAAATCACAATGGGAAAAAACTAAAATCTTATCAAGTGTTTTTGTCTTATTTAATTTTTTTTTAGACTTAAAGTGATACTCTGGGATGGAACAAGTTGGGTCCTATCACAAGGTTTAGGGCAGAAATTACCCCGACAGCAGTGGTTTTGTGCAGCAGAAGCCGAGGGCGCAAGCACCAAACACCCCCTCCCTGCTCCTCTGCCGGTTTCCTCTGCACTCAGACGGGGCCATTTTTTACTTGACCAAAAACACAAATAAATGGACTCCCACTGAAAAAATCTGATATCGGTCTGCATTCATGCTTTATTTAGAGAATTTTCAGCGTGTTACTTTCAAAAAAAAACACCGCTAATTAAGGCTCTAGTTCTCATCATGTCTCTTCGTCCTGGCAGACTACCTGCGTTTGTTTATATCTGGCACGCCGCGCGCGGACTGATACACTAAGCGGCCAGCTGTGGCTCTGCAGTGGAGGTAGCGCCGTTTTACGACACGATGAGAACTAGAGCCTTATTTAGCAGTGTTTTTGTGTGAAAGTAACGCGCTGAATAAAACGAGAATGCAGACCGACATCATATTTTTTTGGTGGGAGTCCGTTTATTTGTGTTTTTGGTCAAGTAAAAAATGGCCCTGTCTGTGTGCAGAGGAAACCGGCAGAGGAGCAGGGAGGGGGGTGTTTGTGTGTGCGTCCTGGGCTTCTGCGGCACAAAAACACTGCTGTAGGGGTCATTTCTGCCCTAAACTTTGTGATAGGACCCAACTTGTTCCATCCCAGAGTATCACTTTAATTTGAGAAAAATGTATAGAAAAAATGTCTTATTTCAAGTTTTTTAATGACAAAAATGAGGTCTGAACAGCTTGTCACAATTAAAAACAATCTGCCAACAAAGAGAAAAGTTTCTTGTATTAAGACCTTATTCTAGTTTCAAGCAAATTTTTGAGCAAATCTTGCTCCATTTGCAGTTTCTCCCCAGGGTTCAAGCAATTCAGACCTCATTTTTATCTTTAAATGGCTTTAAAAGAAGACATTTCTCTGGACTGATCAGTTGAATGTGGCTCATATCAAGTATAAAAAGACTATTTTTATTTAACATTCGACAAAAACACTTAAGATTTTAGTTTTTTACAGAGCAGGACTGGATAGACCGGATCTTTGGATCCTCAGGCAGCACTGTATTACAAACAGACATGACTGTCGTGGAAATCACAGCATGTAAGTGAACACAGTTCATCACTGCATCCACAAAGCCAGGTCCAGACTGTGCCATGCAAAGAGGAAACCAGACATGAACCTGGTCTAGAACCGGCGTAGACTTCTCTGGACCTGAGTCTGTTTAAAATTGTCTGAGGGAAAGTGGAAAACTGTCCTGTGGTCTGATGGATCAGAATCTGACACTCTTTTGGATGCTGTGTTCTTGGTTCTAAGGAGGAGAGGCTTGTTCACAGCTCACAGGTCAAAGACAGCATCCCTGACGGCGTGGGGTGTAGAAAAGTCTGTAGCATGGGGGGCTTACATATCTGTGAAGGCTCCATTAATGCTGATATCTAGAAGTTTAGGAGCAACACATGCTGCCATCTAGACTCTTTGAGCTCACAGATTTCAAAGAGACCATGACAAACCACATTCTGCAGGATTACAACAGCATGGCTCTGTAGTAGAAGAGTCCACCCTGGCGAGAACCTGAACTGTTGGCCAGCTTTTGTTTTTTTATAAATGTTTATAAATGATCACATCCTGCTGGTTTTAACGTCCATCCACATGAATATTTTTAACACCTGGTGGAAGACAAACATGACGACAAACAGGACTCCTCTCCTCTGTCTGTAGGTTTATTACTGGGCTGGAGGAGAACACTAAAGCCATCGTGTTGATGTCACTTTTAATCTGAATTTATGTAACAGGTCTCAGCAGGGAAAGGCAAAAATGAAACATAAAACCAGAGCAATATAAGATTAAAGAATATCCCCGTGAGAATTCCCTCTCTTCAACAACAACAAAATGAAAAACCCTTTTTCCTCCTTTTCAGACTTTCCTCTCACATCGCAGCAGAGCCATGAAAACAAAACCAAGGATAGAAATAATTGTAATTCTGGTATTTAAACACTTATCCTGAGAGTATGACGTTCAGATCCCACCTGGTTTCAGAGTGTGAGCACCTGATTAACTGCAAAGTTTTTACGGTACTGGTACTTGGCAATAGTACAAATTTTCGGTACTTTTGTGTGTATTTATGTTGTACAAAAACAATTGTTTAGTAAAAAAAGTTAAAAGTTTTTTAATCTAACATATTTATTTCACAATATATAAACTTGCAGTGCTGTGTTCACGTCCAGCATGGAAAACCGCCTACTCTTCCGCTTCCTCACAGACACAAGGATGCGTTTAGGTACCTACACATGGTACTCTTTGATTTTGCATGAACTGGTACTTAGTACCACAGAGGGAACTCAGTTGGTACCTATAATATAGATGAAAAGTTTAACTCACATTATTCAGCTGTAAATAAGACTCTAAACATGCCTTTAAAGAACGCAACAACCGATAACGTCACTTGATGATTTAATGTTAGTGTGTCGTGTGGTTACTGCAGTGACACAGTCAGAGTTTGCTCTACTGTTTAACGCCAGGAGACAAAGGAGAAAAGTCTTTTAACACATGCACATCACCAACTTGCTACCAGGAGCAGAACAAATTGACATACGACATATATGGATATTATGTTTGATGACATCAAAAATCGGGATTCTTTGTCAAAAAAACTTTTTTTTTCCGATTTCAAATTCTTCATTTCATTCTTTGTTTATGAACTAGATTTAAAAGTTACCATTTTCCTCCAGCAGAGGGTGAAATGTTACTCTCTGACTCACGTGATGTGCATTTTATGGGAAAATATGGCTCCTAATATAGTCTGTAGACATTATCATCATCATTTAACTTTTTCACATGGTCTGGTGTTAAAAAAACTAAAAATCGCCAAAATCGTAAAAATCAAAGGATCGCAATTCAAATTGAATCAAGACCAAGGGGCAACATCCAGTTGATAAAAATGAAGCCTATGAGGAAGTGCTAAAAGTCACTGTTTGTCAAGAATCTGCTTGAGGCTGGCTGCAGAAAGACCACGAGTCACATATACAGCCAGCCATAAAAACAGACTTTTACAGCATTAAAAAGCGTCTCTACAGTGTGGTTCAAAAAACGGCTTGGGTATAAAAAGTTGATTTTAATATCAGCACACACTGTACGGTGAGTGATTTTTTTCTATCTCTGCGGTTTAGAAGTTATTAGGAACATTCGATTTTCCAATCAGACACACAGCTCAGGTCACGTGACCACTGGGCGCCCTGTAGCTGCTTCAAGAAAAACTCACAGCCGGCATCATGGCAAATGTGGATGTGTCCACGGATTGGCTTCATTTCACGGTTTCAGGAACAGACGGGTGATGTCACGGATGCTTTGTCAATGTTTTATACAGTCTATGATTGGCACCCAGAAATCGTAATAGAATTGAATCACAAGAATGGCATATCGTCCCAGCCCTACTTGCTACCGAGACATGCTGCCTTCAAACACCACCCAGAAACAGAAAAGACCGGCAGAAAACAATCCCTCCGAGACCTCTGAAATAAACTGTAAACCTTTCTTATGGCGCAGTAAACCACAATAACAATGGTTAACACTTTTTCAGTTTTCACTTCCTGTTGCTACACACACCTCTCTTAACAAAGAATGTCAGATGGCTGTAGGGATGAGTCATGATTTTCAAATATTGTTTACTCAAAAAAAAATCAAGCAGGGAAAACTAGAACACACGCTTACCATATCCATTCGTAAATCATATCTAACTAACATACAACAACCTGTTGCAGTCATTATGGATCTCTTTCTCCCGGCCAATCAGAGTGAAGGGGGTTTGTGGAGCAGGGAGCCTTAAAGGGGCAGCACCTAAAATGAAATGTTGAAAACTGGGATTTTCCCTGTGAGCTGTGAGTCATGTAAAAGTATTACAGGAATAAAGACTAAATAAAGCACAATTCCCCCTCTTTAATGTTTTTTCTCTTCTTATTTGTTTTGTGTTTGTCCTATTGCTTGTCCTATTATTTTACAGCTCTCACTGTTTTAATGGTTTTATATGGTCTCTTGCTCACCTCAAATGCACATCTCTGGCCCTCTTGCTCTGACTTTGTGTCATTAGCTTCTTGGTTTTGCAAGTTAGTGCACCCTTCTTTTCAGTTGCTTGAAAAACTAAGGTGTCATCTATTTTGTCAACTAAGTCAGCTGATTGTTGGAGCACCTCCTCTTCCCCTGCAGCATTAGCTTTACCTGAACAAATATTTGAGCTAAGGCTGACTTTGTTTACGTCTCATCTATCAACACCTCCAGGCTTGTTAAGACTGTGCCAAAGAGATGTGTTGATCTCTTTGTGTTTCGTTTGTTGGATGTTACATCTTACAGTTAAATTAAAAGTTGAGACTCAAGTTGCCACAGTCAGTGATGGTTTGGGGTATCATCTGCTGCTATTGGTCCACTGTGTTTTTTGTAGTCCAGAGTCAACTCAGACATTTACCAGGAAACTTTAGAGCACTTGATGCTTCATCTGCTGACAAGATTCATGGAGATGCTGGTTTCATTTACCAACAGAGCTTGGCTCCTGCCCACAGCGCCAAAAGCACAATTATCTGCTTAAACAACCATGACGTTACTATGCTTAGACCTGAATCTAAAGGGTTTTGTCAAGAAGAAGATGAGAGACAGCAGATGCAGCAATACAGACAAGCTGAAGCATCCTGAACTTAATAACGGAGGAGCTACAGGATGATTTCAGATGCAGAACTCTCAGAAGTCTCATTCTGTCTCAAAGTTAAGCTTTAGACAGGAACCTCCGACAGATATAGGTGATAAATAAATGCTCTGAGATGCTGTCTGAAGCTCCTGAAAGTCTGAAAAGTTCACTTTCAGCTGGTGATCAATGGACAGATGATTAAAAAGCAGATATTTTTATAACTTTTTTAAGTTATTTTGAAGCATAAGCATCTGTTAAACTCTGCACCCAGCTTGTCAAACATTAACACCTTACGCTTTCTTCCTCATCTTTGTTCTTAAATTAAATCTTTCAGAGCTGTGGGAAGGATGGTCAGACAATAAGACATTTAAAGATGTGCCCATGATGTGTAGAAACGTTGAGTGGATCTATTCTTTTTACTTTTTCTGGCGATGAACAAACAAAACAGCCTGATTTAAACTAGTGGCGCTGCTTCATGAAGACTTCAGGATGAGGCTCCAAGCTACGACTATTTTTTAAAAACCATCTGTGAATATTTTACACATCCTTGGAGAAATTGTGAACAAACAGTTTTAAAACTCATCCTGCGTCCCCATAAACTAAAGTTATTTCAATAACAATCTAAAGCTCTAAGATGTTCACCTCATGTCAAACTGATTAAATCCTCTCACAAAGGAAGAATCAGACACGATTGATGACTTTGAATCGAATGATTGAAACAAACATAAGCAAAGTTACTTTATGAAGTGGAAGAGGACATTTCTACAATAGTTTACTGATAAAATTTAGACTTTATGAAGTTGATCTATGATTTTTTGCTCTTGTTGTTACAGCATTTTTTCTGCCAGGGATAAATGAAACTGCGCTGCTGCATCCTCGATTCCATGAGCATGTCTTCTTATTTTCAGACATTGGTTTGACGTGAGGCTGAGCAGGTGAGAACAAAAGGTGGAATAAGATAAAAACTGAGAGTTAATATATGATAATATGAGAAAACTTCACACAAAATATTTCTATTCCTCAACCACTGTGTATCTTCAAAATGATAACTTACTCTACAGTTCTACAGTTTCGTTTAGCAGACGCTTTTGTCTACAGCGACATACAACAAAAACAAAAATTTTGACAGAAGGGAAAACCTAGTTAGTGCGACAAAGTGCAACAAGTTATTTAGCTGCAGGTGCATTAAGTGCAAGAAATACGTTTTTTGTATGTTTATTTTTGTTTTAATTAACTGCTGCAACTTTACTCACTTTTTAATGGAACAAATCATTTGGGACTAAAGTGTGGATATCTGAGCCTTCCTCTGATCTGTAATAACATCTGCTGATTTGTTCTTTTTTTCAGGAGCTTCGTTCTTTTAGATAATGCCTAAACTGTAGCTTTCTTACCATATCTTACTCCATTTTTTTTTTAATTACATCTGCAATTAAAAATCTTTTTTAACTGGTGCAGCTATATAACACCATTTGGCACATGTTCACTTTAAATTGACTCATTTCATCAAAGACTAATGATCTTAAGGTGCTTTAGTTTTCCTGGATGGTTGCACTTGTTTATTTTGGTCAAAGTTGGCGCATGTGCAATGTAAATAATATGTAAACAAAGACAGGGATGAAGACTGTCAAGTCAGAGATGAGGTGGTGAGTGGGAAAAAGGGCAAAGTGATGCTGTCTTAGATAAACAGAGACTCCGGCAGCAGCTCCGTCCTCACCCTGGTACTTAGGAAGACTCTGACCGGATCCGGACTCACCTGCTGTTTCTCCATGGGCTCCCTGCTGATGGCGGACACTTTGGGTGCCGGTGAGCGCTCGCACGTGCACCCCTCCAGCAGGTAAATCCCGGTGGGCCTCGCGCTCTGGTCATTCTCGAAGTAGAAGAGCACGTTCTGGTAGAGCGCGAAGTACTTCTCGGTCCAGCGGCTGTTCTCGGCGGTCTTCTTGCTCAGGAACCCGCGTTTGGTGCCCTCTTTGCGCGCGACCACCGACAGATACAGCGCGTGCCCCTCATTGTACCGCACACCTTTCTGCATTTTACGTCCACTCGGGTTTCTGTTGTGATTCTGGGGCCAACTTCAGATACTCATCGAGGCGTCACATCCCGTCTCGGAGCAGGCTGACAGCGCTGGTATTTTTAGCGGAGGGATACAAGAGCGCGCGCTTCGCAGAGGAGGTAATCCAGGCTTACCATGGTAGGAAAAGTTGGAGAGTCCGCGGCGCAGGACGCACCACTCTGGGCTTTAATGTGGGGATGGAGCAGCGCAGAATACACAGCCTCACCGCCTCTACATCCTCCAAAGTTTACTGAGGAGGCACCGTGCGCTCGAGCGGAAACGGGGAAGCGTTCTGTCCGGTCAGCAGCGCGAAAACAGAAATAGATTGAGGGAACAGACGGTGAAAACAGAATCACGACGGAGATCAGCGCTAATCGGCTTTGACACCAACTTAAAGAGACAGGTCGCTGCAGCCTACCGCGCGCGCTGCGGTCTGCTGCCCCTCCACGCGGAGCAGGAGCGCACGAGAGCACGAGCCCAGGAACGCCCCCACAGAGCGCAGGTGCACAAGAGCGCGTGAAGCCAAAAACCGAGCTTTTTAACCGGCGTTTTATATGTTAAAGGATATAAATGGGATTATTTCACGAATAATGAAACTTTCCACAGATCTTTGAAAGTTAATTAACATCAGGCAACGGGCAATAAGTTCTCAAGGCCCTTTAAATTGGGATTGGTGTTTCATTTTTTACTCCAATTCTACATCACATCCCGAATTCAGAATATTGATAAATTGCAATGAGCAGTAAAAGTTAAGTGTAGTCATTGTCAGATCCTAATGACAAATACATCCACCAGCAGCTCTTTTCTGCCACTGATCAGACTGTTTTATGGCTGCTTTGAAATATTGAAAGAATACAGGTTTCAGTGTGTTTGCATGAAAAACTATGGTGATTTCTCATATTTTTCGTATATTCAGACTTTAAGGACAGAATTTGAAGATTCAAGTCAAATATGAGAAAAGACAATCAGTATTTTTCGTGAAGAAATGTCAGAATGCTCAGCACAACTCAAAGGCAAAAAAAAACACTAACGCCTGAATCTGAGTCCTGACTGTCAACATGAACCATTGCACTGGACAAAAACCAGGCTTGAATGTTTACGCCTTAAAAACGAGGAGCCCAGTTGAAAATCAGTCTCATTAGTTTAATTTCTGACCCCCAGCCTTCAGATTTGATAGTGTTTAAAAACATATACCCCCTCCTGCCGCACAGACTCAGTTAAAGTTGGACAAAAGCAGAAGTTTCTATTTTTAAAACTTGCCGTTCTGCTTCAGAGAACATGTGTTTGTTTAGAGACTGTCATTCAGCCTGAAAGCACAAACAGATGTTGTGGTGCTTAAGTAGACGCTGTGTGTGTGTGTGTGTGTGTGTGTGTGTGTGTGTGTGTGTGTGTGTGTGTGTGTGTGTGTGTGTGTGTGTGTGTGTGTGTGTGTGTGTGTGTGTGAGTGTGTCTACACTAAGCTGCTGCACAGTTTGCCTTTCACTTCTGCTGCAGATTGCATCACAAGGGGGGAGGATTGGGGAGTTTAGCAGGGGGGAGGTGGGGTGCTGAGAGTCCTTGTTTCCCCCCCACAGAGTCAGAGAGAGGTGAAGGTCAGGCTGCGTTCAGGCTCACAAATATGAAACACTTTGAGCAGCCTGTGGACAAGCAGTGACAACGGAGGAGTTTCACTCAGAGATCCTCCAGAAGACTCTGAGACTCAGACAAAGCTCATCCATCACACGGTTTCATGACTGGGTCCAACCTTCTAGAAAAACACTCAGTCAGGATAAATCTGGGGTAAAGTTTTTAACCCAAGTCTGTCAGGTTTTTTTTCTTTGACATAGGTAAGTATCCTCACTTTCTGATCCTCTGCAGGTATGGACAGCTGAAATCACTGTGTACAAATCAAGATTGTAAAAACTGAAGCTTGTTGAAGCTGTCTAACAATAAACAGTGTTTACAAAAACAACTGTCTATTTTGAGCAATGAGCTTTCTCTCTACAGAGCACATTTAAAAAAAATAACTTTGTTTTTTATTTTTTTATATTTTTTAATTAAAAGAAAACAGGTACCTGAAATCTCCACAGAAGTTTCATTTATACAAAAACAAAAGCAAAATCAAGACCTCAGATGTATGTGTGTATAGCTTATTATTTTCTTTTTTCTAAATATTTTGAATATATTTTTATTATTTTATTGAATTATTTTCTGACATTTTTTATTATTATTTTATTTTATCTTGTCTTATTCTAATTTATTTATTTATTTATTTATTTATTTTTCTTTTTCTCTTTTATTCTGAAGAAAACTTAATGCAGATATGGCCTTTTTATGGGGGGGGGGTATGTGTATATGTCTACGATTATGTATGTTTGTAAATACACACACCTTTATTTTTCATAATGTTTTGATTTTCCAATGCAAAAATGCACCCATTCATTGTAATGAATGGTAAATTTCTGGTAACTTTGTCCTAAAAATTCAATAAAAGAATGTTGAAAAAAAAATAAAAATTAAGACCTCAGAAAGAAATTAAAATCACTCAGGCAAGTAAAAAAAAAATCCCGCTAAAATTCAATGTTTGGTATCATAATTTTAAGATTAGTCGCAATTCTAAGAAAGAGTCAGAATTTAGCATTTTTAATTTTAGTTAACTAGAAAAAAGATCTCACTGAGGTTAAAAATCTCTTCAAAAGTGTCAAGCTCTAACTGTCGTGTTTCGTGAGTTAAGAATAATGTCTAAACATGGAACAATTTTTAATGGATACAAATTTTTTAGGCATCATTTTTGTGTTTGAAAACTTTGAGAAACATTTTTCTGGACTTATCAGGTGAATGTTTGCTTCGTCTAGGGGCCATGGTTCAAATGTCAAAGCTCCTGCAGGATGTCACCTGTTCTATCAGCAGGTGTTCTTGGGTATATGCATTTTCGCTGCTGCTGAAAGTTCTGTGTCTATGAAACAAAAAGAGACAAAGACAACTCTCCTCAGAGAGATTTATTCCTGTTTGAGAGCTGATCTAGCTCGGATGAAGTCTCTATTTGCAGACCACTTCACTGAAGGATGTGGTTATGTAAAAGAGTTGTGTCTCCTCTGCTGGTCACTCACTTCAACAGAGCTGTCCTCTGTGAATAACAACACACAGCATCACATCAGAGAACGTCCACCAGGAGCAGAAACAGCTCAGAGTAAATAGAGGAAAAACACATAAAAGTGTCATGAAAGGCTTTAACAGAGATGTTCTGTTGTTTCAGACTAATGATGTTTTGTCTGAAACAGAGGAGAGCAGTTAGATCGATGTGCAGCTCTCATAGTGGCTGACACACTGTAATAATCCCCCATAATCCTTTGCACGCTATATCTACAGATGAGAGCTGATATTAAAGCCCCTTATGTCTCCATCCAGGACCACCATCATACCTCATAATCTGAACAGGTCATGTCTGCACAAGAAAGACATTAAAACAATATATTCAGTCTCTTCTTCATCCCTGCAGAGAACCATTTTTGAGTTCTCACATTAAAGAAGTCAAAAAAGTTTGTCAAGTAATTTTAAAATGAGGTAAAACCCAAATTCAAAAGAGGCCAGGATGATGTAAAGTGTGGATTAAAAGGAAAATATGATGGTGCCCAGATAAACACATTTTTATTTTTCCAGAGGACTTAACATTTTTCAGAGAAACAATGACAAAGCATATTCTCCAACAGCATGGCTCTGTAGTAGAAGAGTCCAGGTGCTGAACTGACCTGCCTGCAGTCCTGACTTGTCCCCCATTGAAAACATTTGGAGCATGATGCTAAATGAGTTTTTAAGGTAAGCATAAACAGATGAAGAAAAATCAAGAATTTCATTGATGTCTTTACAAAACTTTCAGTTAGATACATATTAAATAACTAGCAAAAGATTAAATCCTGTCTTCATTAAATATCTAATTGTTTCAAACTTTTGCACAAAAACACATTTTATCACTGAAAAATATCCTCGGATATGATTTACCAACACTGGTGTTAAATACCGATGTCCCAGTCCAATACACTGACCGGTATTTGCACCTGATACGGCTATTTTTGGAGGATCAGATAGCATCGGATTTCATAACACGATCTGGAAAGATCCAGTTTTCATGCGTTGTTTCATGTTGTCTGCATTCTGAAGCATTGTTTTTAGCAACATAGTGCTAAACATTTGAATATTCTATAGTTTAAATATTTACTTCAATTTTTCCATCTACTCATTTTTTGCCTTTTAGCCAAAACATTACCAGTCTTATCCCACAGTAGGGCATGCAGGTTATTATTTAACACTGGTATTGGATCAGTATCGATAATGGACTGATACCCAAAGCCCAGGCATTGGTATCGGAACCAGAAAAGTTGGATCAGTGCATCCCTACATACCATGCCATTACATAATGCACTCAGGTTGTTGCAACGCTATTTATTAAATGGCTTGAAATTGAGAATGTTTTGTTTGTTTTATGTTTTACTATGTTGCCTACTGTATCGGTATGGATCAGGTATCGGCACAATTAAATTTTAATAGATCAGATCGGAAGGTAAAAAAGTGCATTGGCCCATCTCTACTGTGTGGGACTACTTCTCCTTGGAAAGCAATGATAGTAAATCAGTGCCTTGCAACATTTGTAAAGTGAGTGTTCCTCTAGGAGGTACCAACAGGGCTCACTTTAATAAAACAAATAAGATTCATCATTTACAAAAGACAGACTATGGGATTTATCATAGAAAGGTATCGGAGCGCTATTTGCATCTTGAAAAGTTCACATTAGATTGGAAGACAAAAAATCTGTATCAGGACATCCTTTAAGTTAAACATGAAGTGAAGTCAAAGCCCAGTTTCATTCCTCTGTTTTGTTGAGTAAACAGAGGGATTCACTGGAAATGCTCTGTACCTGTCCCTTTAAGCGTTACACCTCTGCAGCTCTGGGAGTGAGCAGCTGGAGTGTGTGTTCTGATGACAGTTGGTGTGCTGCTCTGTAAGCGCACAGATTGTCAGGCTGAGCTGCTGTGCCCCCTCCAGCTGAAACAGTAGAAACTGAGCAGTGTGAGTGTGCGTGTGCGTGTGCGTGTGTGTGTGTGTGTGTGTGTGTGTGTGTGTGTGTGTGTGTGTGTGTGTGTGTGTGTGTGTCTGGCTGTGATGCAACGCGTCCTTGCCCTCTCCTTTGACCTCTCAGGGATTGTTTCTCTCTCTGCAGCTCTGCTCTGATATTAAACTGCAGTGAGACTTTCTCATTTGTCAGCAGTTCCCCTGTTAGCATGGGGACATCACGGAGGTTAGTAAAGCTGACAGGACTCCACACGGTGAGGTTAATCCACCTCATGAGTTTATGGTTTTCATCACAGACATGCAGCTGCCTATGGTACCTACCAAACCTTCCAGAGCTTCATGTGTCTGATGGAAACATCGTTAAATGATCAAATTCTACAGGATGTGCAAACGATGGAGGAAGTTACCTCATTAAATTATAAAAGCATGATGATAAAAAAATTGAAATTTGTGTGAAAGTCTTTTATATACATAAATACATTGCACACACAACGTATAGGTTCCTGATGTAGAGTGTCTTGTCCCTCAGAGAGAGGACGGGTTCCTCTGAATGGAGGTCTCAGAGTTTCATTAGATTGAAAGATTCAGAAATAATGAGCACATTTTTCAGGTTTATTTTTGTTCTTTTCTGCCGTTCATCAGAGTAGAGGGTGAAAAGAAGTGAAAACTGTGAAGAGAGAGTGGGAACTGATACGTGTCAGAATCAGACCCAGGCTGCCTGCTTTCAGAACTTTAGCCTCAGTGGGGTTCTCTATTTAACACTGAACTGAGCTGACACATTAAAGGAGTCATTTAAAAAGTCAGTAATTATGAAAAATCTGAAACTATCCTTATTTGATTTTCACAGCAGCCTGATTTTGAAACACACAGATTCTGCTCTGTGCTTCTCTCCCCCAGCGAGCTTCATATTCACCTGTGTGTGTGGTGGATGTGAAGAGGATCAAGGTGTGTGAGGAGTTGGCGTGTGGTCTCATCAGTCCTGTTCCAACATCCCAGCGGGCTTCGAACTGCTCCAGCGTGGGTTTGAGGATCCTCCATCAGACCCGCTCATGTAGGAGGAAGAGAGTCTGCAGACAGACGCGCTCTGGCTTCAACACGGAGGGAGCTTTCTTTCTAAAACGTGCTCTGTGTCTCTGTGTCTTATAAACCTGGTCCTGTTCTGAGGCAATTTCACTTGTTTTCACTTGTAAAGGTGCAAAGAGTCCATCATGGAAGTCCAGTTTATAGGGCACATGAGGGATAATACTTCATTTTATGAGCACAGTCCAACACTTAACATTACACACACACACACACACTCAGTGGCCAACCTCTCTGTTGTTTCTAAGATTTTTGGACACAGTTCCTGACATAAAAGCTCCTGTGAGTAGCTTTCTCTCTTCGTTTACTTTGGCGCCCCCTGTGAACACAGTGATACCTCTCATCTGTTAATTGATCCTGTTCAGAACATGTGAGTAGTGTTTTCTCTGACCCTGTCCTTTCCTAACATTTTTTTATGTCTGGGGAATATTTGCTTTGATAAATGTACAGAAATATGTCAACCATCTGGTCTGACTCATATATTATTGAGAGAGGACAGAAATGTGGATAGAGTAGGAAACAGTGTGAGAGTAGGGAGTGACCAAGAGGCAACATCTGGTTTAGAAAAAAAAGAAGCCTTTGCTGAAGTGCCAAAAGTTTTACATGCATAGCCCCCCAAAAAACAGACTTTTAAGGCATTAAAAAGCCTACTTACAGCGAGGGCAGAAAAACAGTTTGGGTCTAAAATGCTAATTTTGCATTTTTTCTAACTTTCTAAGTTAAGATATAAGGATCGTCCGGTTGTCCAATCAGAGGCACAGGTCAGCTAATGTGACTGACAGGCACCCTATAGCTGCTAGAAAGGCAGCTCAAAGTCTGCGCTCAAAGTTGGGACCAATGGCTCATTAGTGAACCTCAAGGGGTGTGTATCTGACTGCAAGGCCATACCAACACATAGAATTGAACAGAATAGAATAGAATAGAAAATACTTTATTTATCCCGGGGGGACATTTAGGTGTCACAGCAGCAATCAAGAAACAAAAGTAAGAAAGTGTATAGAAAGTGTATAGAAAGTGCAAAAAGGTCCATAAGAAAATAGATGACAGCTTGTCCATCATTGTCCAGTTCAGCCAGCCTCCACCTCCACAGGGTCCAGGACTGAGCTTCTTCAGCAGTCTGTTCAGTCTCTGTCTCCTGGATCCTGTCTGCTCCCAGCAGGTGAAGCTCTTCTAACATGGCGTTGGTGTCTGATGTTAGCTCTGTTAGCTACGTCTGTGAATATCATGATGCTACTCTGCCCTCTGGTATTCCCTCTGTTGCTGGGTTAGCACAGCTAGCTCGTCCATCTTATTGGAGATAGATCTTACGTCCCCAATAACGATGGATGGAAGGACAGGTCCATGTCGACACTTCTTATCTCACACCTGAGAACCAGCACGTCATCCTCACCTCCTTCTCCTCACCTCGTGGGAAACATCAGGCCTTGCACCAGTTAGCACTGACATGCTACAGGCTACTAACAGCTGATTTCATGTAAACAATGCGGCCATGGTTACATGTAGGATCTCCAGACAAGTACAGGAGAAAAAAAAATAGTAAAAATATCACTGAAGAAAAAAAACAGTTTGGTGTCCATGCCCAACAAATGAGCCATACAAAGTAACGATCCACTCCAAATACAGAGATGACAAAAAAAGAGACGAAAAAAATTACAAGAAACAGACAAAGGGGAGAGAGCTGCTGCAACAGGCCGCCACAGCCAACAGGGTGGCGTCGAGCAACACAACACCTTCATAAACATTTAAACCATTAACAAAAACTGGGCTTTTAGAAATGTTCACTGGTGAAGAAGCTTCAACCATCAGCTGTTTGAAGGACGCAGCTGAGAACGATGGAGAAGCTGCGTCCTCAGCTGCATGTCAGTCCGACCTGTGATCCTCTCCATCCCTCTGGTAGAAATCGAACAAATCTCTAAATAACAGCTCCAAAGTGTTCTTTCAGTGAGAGGCCAATCAGGCAGGTGCCTGGTTAGTCATGGTGGCTAAACATACAGGCCGTGGGTGTCTCTGGTTTCCAGCCGAGAGCACTTGTTCCCAGGTTTCTATCAGAACAGAGCAAGCAGGTAGCACAGCACCACTGTACGGCTCTGTGCAGAGATGGGCAGAGATTTATTGTTCATATTACGAGCTTCAGGTTTTAATTATCTCACTTTGTTGTCAGGAAAGTTTCTCAGGAGAAGCCTTGAAATGAAACAAAATGAAACAAAATGAATACTGTGATAACAGTCCGTGACTCTGGTTGACCCTCGGGCCTTTCAAAAAAAAAAAAAAAAAAAAAAAAAAGAGATAGAAAAGAAAAAGAAACCATGGACCACAATAACGTTACACCTTGGTTTGTGTAAAGCTGTTCCGAGGCCCCATTGATGGTGGTTAGTTTATTGTAAATCATGGTTAAACTTTACTTTCTATCAACCTTCAAAGCTAGAAAAAAGAGGAGCTGAGAGGTGCAATGCTAACATTAACCACACCCTCATCTATCTAAATTTTCGTCTCACTTTTGGCTTTACCAAATCTTTGTCAGATTTTTGTCAGATTTTCACAAGACTTGCTGAAATGATGGGGCATCAAACACCAAGGTCTGCCTTGCCCAATCTCCACCGACAGGCATCCAGAGGGCAGGCCAATCTGAGCAGGGGGGTTGAGGAGCTGGGAGCCTTTAAGAGACAGCTGAAACAAAGTGTTTTAGATAGGCCTGTCACGATAATCAATAAATCAATTAACCAAACGATAAATAAAAACGTCCTCTGTAAGTTTGCTAGCCTCGATAAACTGACATGTGCATGCATGTTTGTTTTCCTCCTCTCTTTCGACCAAAGAGGCTGAATGAGAAGATGGCTCACTACGTCTATCTTTCCTAACATTGGGGTGCATAGGTTCTATAGCGGATTTAGCGGATTTATAGCAGAGTGAGCATCTGTCAAAAATGCGATCTTTGGGGTGAAGACAGGGCTGCTCATGCGTACACACGGAGAGAGCTGAAGCGAGCGTCCTGAGGGGTAAGGAGGAAACACACGCTAATATCAGTGATGGCACGAAAGATACGGTTCTTAAGCCGCCTGCCACAGTCCCAGTGTGGGAATATTTTGTTTTTTATCAGAATGAACAAAGTGTGAGCTCATGAACACCAACGAGCTGATATGTCGCATTTGATTGTAAATAGTGGCGATGAAGAAGAAGAAGGGGAGGTGCAGCGGAGCCTTGTTCTTTGACAATCCGCTCTTACTGAGGCTTTTGGTCTGCAAAGTAAATAGAAATAAAAGCGCCAAATGGTGGGCGCTCAAAGACAGCTACATTGCCAAAGAAATGCAGCCCTTCAATACTGTTGAAAGCCAGAAATGTTAAAAATGTTTGACAGACTGTACGGATTGACTGGGAAAAGTACATGTTACAAACAATTCAGGAACTGTATAAACTCCCTTTTATTTAGGCTATAGTTTTTATTGTTGTTGTTTTTTTTGGAGTTTTGTTTTTTCTTTAGAGACAGGGTCTATGTTTTATTGTTTTTGATTAGTATTAATTATTTTCATTGACATGTATTTTTTTCTAAAAGAGAGTCCATTTCATTTTCATTGTATTTTTTTTTTCTTTCTTGTTTGTTAAATTTATATTTTTTGTTTAATTTATTTTATTTAAAAGATCCTGACCTTTTAATTACAGTTAAATACTCTGAAGAAATTAAAGTTTCTTGCATTTGATATGGTGTACTCACTTTATTATCCCATTTATCATAATTACATCAATGAAAAAATAGAAAAAAAAATCTAAATAATATTGACAGTAATATCGTTTATCGACAATAATATTTTGGAAAATTATCGTCTAGCAAAATTTGTTATCGCGACAGGCCTAGTTTTAGACAGAGGCTCAAATTTAATAAAATGCCACTGAGAGGAAAAATGGGATTTTTTTAATGTCATAACTCATGTAAATATACTACTGGGGCATGAGAGAGACAGAATAAAGACTAAAAGGGCCCTATATCCCCTCTTTAATGTAAGTTATTTGACTTTGTGAACACTTGGAGAACCATAGATTATTACCAGTTTACATTAAGTCCACAAGTGGTGCCATAAATCCCCCTTTTGCCCATGATACCTATCACAACTTATCCCGTTCAGGGTCCCAGGAGGGGCAGGTAGGTGAAACCTACTGAAGGTTCTTGGTCTGACTCTCCCCAGCTTCTTCTCACAGTCCAAAAACAAGCTCATCAGGTTGATTGTTCGCACTCAATCACCTGTGGGTTGTCTGTCTCTACATGTTAGCCCTGCATGAGGCCGCAGACCTGTCCAGGTAAACCCTGCCTTGATTTGGGGTAGGCTCCAGACCCCCACAACCCAAAAAGGGAAAGCAATGAGAGCTCGATCCCAGTCTTCACACATATCAGACCGTATCTGAAGTTTAAAAACCTTCTTTAAAGCCGTAAAAACTCTATATAAGTGACTAAAGAAACATGAAAGCTGCTCTCATCAGCATTTCTTTTCACAGATGAGCCACCTGAATAGGGTTGGGTTGAGCCGGGGTTATTCTACAGATGAAAACATACTGTGAGCTGCTGCCATCTTGTGGTGTGCTGATGAACTGCGCTCTGAACCTACAGTGTTTCCATGGCTACAGAAAGTGATGCAAACTGTGTTCCTCTGCCTGAACAATTAACAGCTGGTTTGGTCTGGGCCGAGGAGAGAGACAGGAGAGTCTCAGAACTCACGCAGCAGCAGCTTGTTCTTCACATCACATGAACCCACATCTCCTCATTCCTCCAACTTTAAAAACACCTGTTTGCTGATACCAGGAGCTGATCAACATTCCTGTTTTCTGACTCTTTATAACCAGAGCAACAAAACCATTCTTTCATCTTCTCTCCCCTTTCCTGGGTGTTTTTTTCATGTTTATCAGTGCCAGCTCAGGATCTTATTTAAACACAAAGGTGAGAACACTCCCACACAGCCACAAAGGAGCAGTTCCTTTGCACAATTACAACATGTGCCGACATCCGGCCTCTCTGCTGGTTGTCATGGAGATGTCATTGATAAGGTGGACAAAACAATGTTCATTTCTTGGGCACGTGACAAAAAGAAAGTCCTGCGAGGCGGTGTGTGATCATTAAAAGCCGTGTGCTGAATCAGAGCTCCTCTAATGAAAGCAGACGCTCGTGCTGCAGCTCCGGGTTGCTATAGAGCTTCACCTTTACGTATTCAGCTCCCTCTACCTGCCCGTCCTGCCTCCTGGAACTCTCCGGAGCTCTGCTGCTCCTGCTGCTGGGATGGATTAACTGTTTCTTAGACCTGCCTGACGACAAGCTACTTTCTGTGAGGAGGACACACAATCAGAACAGAGAGACCTTGATTACTGCTGCAGACTCAGAGTCAGTCGCTGCTCTGCAACAAGAGAAGAGTCAATGCCTGCAAGGGAGGACTGAGCCTCACTGATCCCGACTGCAAGAGAGTGAGTAGAGCTGATTTCAGACACTTTGTTGCTTCATTTGGTGCTTTTTCTGTCAGTTTTGACTCAGCGTGGAAGATGGATCTGATGGAAACTGATGCAAATGGTAATTTTCAGCTTTGTAAAGACTGAAAAAATGATATTTAACCTTTTACTCTGCATTGAATTATTACAAACTGTTTCACTGTGTGTGTTCCTTTCACAGCCATATATATATATATATATATATATATATATATATATATATATATATATATATATATATATATATATATATATATATATATATATATATATATAGACGCACACATACACACATGCACAGTGAGGTTAGTGGGCTCTTCTGCAGGACGAGTGTTGAGCTCAGCCTCTTCAGATGAAGTGGACTTTTGTATCATTAATCTGCAGAACTGTGAGCAGTCTGCAGCCAACAAAATGCTGCAGTACACTGTACACTGAAAGAAACACAAATACATATTAGGTCAGAGGTTTCTGCCTGTTTTCAGTCTATAGCAAGTGATTTTGAGGGTTTGAAGGTAAACTGTTGAATCTTAAGATAGATCTGAGGGTGTCTGCGCTCTGATCCAGACACAGGATGATGGTGCTCAAAGATTTCTTTGTGTTGTTGTTGTCATGCACAAGAAAGGTGCATCAAAATGCAGACAGCTGATCTGACTTTGACTGATCTGTTGTTACTGAAGTCTGCTGCTGACACATCAAGAAATTAAAGTTGTGAAAAATGAAAGGACAGCGATCCTACTCTACTGCAGTCTAATCGGCAAAATCATACTTCATCTATTTCATATTTCTCTGACAGATGTATTCACGGTGCAGTTTAAGTATAAAACGCATTCCTGTGAAGTGAACTCATCAGCAGCAACTCAACTTTCTTGCGATTTTTCTGACAAAAAATAATGATGTGTCATCTGTTTACATGTGAAAGGTCCCATATTCTGCTCCTTTTCTGCAGTTTAATATGGATCATTGATGTCTTCATGAAATGGTAGTAACATGTTTTGGGCCAAAAAGCCAATAAATCAAGCACAGCAGCATTGTTTCCAGACTCTCATAGCCCCTCTGTTCAGAACGCTCTGATTTAGTTGGCGTGACCTTCATATGTAAATGTGCCACCGCTGACACCGCCCTGCTCTTCAGCGTCACTGAGAGCTGTGCAACAAGCTCCGAGTGCACAATGTTTAGAAAACAGCAAAGCTCGTTTACCATAACATTACAGGCTGAAACAACAGGCTAACTGCAGCTAAAGTTAGCACCCTGAAGCTAACACAGAGACAGGGGGTTCGGGGGGTCAGACTTACTCCTGATTGGTCAAAAAAGGGAATTGCTGACGTCGGCAAATCCCCAAAATCCAAACAGCTCGTTTCAATGTAACAATGTGAGCAATGTAACAAAAAAGCTGCATGGCCGTTTAAAAAAAGAAAAAACAAAACAAAACAAAAACACTCAGCAGCAGTTTGATCTGATTCAACCAAAAAAGTAGTATGACGTATGTAAACAAGAGCAGAATCTGGAGTCGCACTGATTCAAGAAAAATCCTAAACATGCAGCCAACCAGTGTACCTTCCATACTATTTCAACACTAGTGATGTATTATTTAAACTGCAGTACCTGGAGTGTCCACTAGAGTTGGTCTGCAGAAACAGCAGAAACCACATACACATCCATTCAAAAAGCAGATCTTTACAGTGGGTAGCGAGGAGGCTAAAGACCCAACTCTTTACCTTTGATGACTGACAGCTCGCTAAAGAAGCAGCTTTTTCTTAATTTTTCCAAAATAAATATTCACAGAAACAGACAAGGGTTGTTTGTCGGGAGCAGCCAGACATTTTCTTTTGGCCTCCGGGTGTTTGGGTCATAAGCAGTCATTAGTGCAACTCTCATGGATGTTTTATTGTGCTCAGCTGGTTCCTGCCACCTGCAAAATATGACGTCAAATCCTCCCCTGAGATGCTCCGAGCAACCCTTGACTCGCTGAGTTTCACTTGACACGAGTCAGCACATTATCACCGGTGAAATTTAGAGGCTCTCGCTGCAGCCTTCCTCCACCACAGGAGCTTTAGGGTGTTTTTTTTTTCCTAATCCAAAAACTGCCAGCTGTCAGCCAGCTTACATCTCTTTACAGAGGGATGAGGAGAAAGAGACAGAAGGCATGAATTAGTGATTGGGATTTAAACTTGACTGAACCAAGCTCTTTTTAATGTTTCTGGTAGCCCAGTTGATGCAATCAGACTGAAAAGGCCTTGAAAATGAAAACACAAAAGGTGGATCATGCAGACATGAGTGTTTCAGGGAGTTTGAGGCTAAGAATCAGAAAGCCATCGTGCTCTGAAACAAAAGGTTGTAATGACTCAGGGATCGATCTTAAAGGGAACAGCACAGCAGGGCTGAAAGCACAACACCTCCACCTCGTCTGTCAAACACGGTGCAGGTGGTGTTTTTATCCTGCACACGTGTGACAGAATCAACTCTTTTGTAATCAGGGATGACGTCATCACTGATGTTAAGGCTGGAGGAAGCAGAAACACATAAAAACACTTTTACCATCAGCCACGTAACAAGTCAGAGGATCCAGAGCAACAGAATCCAGCAGTTTGGTTTTAATGTGAATTTGTTTATCCAAGTCCCAGTATTTGTAAAATACAACCTGAGGCAGTTTGTTTTCATGATTTCATGCTGCACAGTTAATCATAAGCTCACTGTTGTTGGCATACAAGCATCAACATTACCTTTGGAGTAAACTTAAGCCTTTCACAACACTTTGATGCAGTCAGGTGAAACTGAGGCTGGACACATAGATGACAACTCAGAGCCAGAATTGTTGCCACAGCAATCAGGGGGCGGGGCCTGACTCCAGGTTTGTCATAACTGATTATTGGTCCAGATAATCTTCTCAAACCAACCTGGCACAGTTCACATTGAGACATGTTTGAGGTTTACAATTAGGGCCCGTATGCAGGTCCAGTCATTACACAAACGGGACCATTAGGCGCATCATTATGGAATGGCTCATTTGGCTGTAGTGTTAGCTGCATGCTAGACTGCAAATAACTGGCCAGTTAACCAATGCAACATGAAAGTGACGCAGGTTTAGCACATTATATGTCAGGGAGACCTATGTAAAACCCCTATCCTACAAATCCTGCACATGCCTACAACAAATGAACAGAAGTAAACATGGTGAGCAGTAACGGTGTAACTGAGAGAAGATTAAGAAAAATAATCAGCGAAAGAAACTGAAATTTTATAACAAGAATAAGGAATGAATAAACAGCTGATAACAAACAAAGAGAACTGGAAAGTTCGGATAAAGATCTTGAACACAGTAAAAGCGTATGGTGTTTTCCAGCGCAGAGTAGAAAACCTCAAAAATAAAATAAGCAATAGGAAAGCTATTTGAGGAACAAGCGCCTCAGTAATGCCCCAGTAAATCCATGAATAACTCTACGAGCAGTTGTTTGATGTACCCCAACATTTTCACCACACACATCTTGGAAGGACCTAGACGCATAAAAGCCAAGAGCTAAGCAAAACTGCAAAACTGACAGCTGTGAGAATTGCTGGTTTGAGACTTAGATTGCCTATATCTCATCTGTTCACTGAAAAGTGTTGTGTCCCCTATAGGGATGGGTACTGAATTAGGTACTTTTAAAAGTACCAACTGAACTATGTCAAAAGAACCGGGTACCAATTCACGTAAAATCAAAAGGTACCACGTTTAGGTACCAAAATGTATCCTTGTGACTGTGAGTGAATGGAAGAGTAGGCAATTTTCCATGCTGGACATGAACACAGCTAGGGATGGGTACCGAATCAGGTACTTTCATAGGTACCAACCGAATTCTGTCAAAAGTACAGGGTACCGATTCACATGAAATCAAAAGGTACCATGTTTAGGTACCTAGTTGCATCCTTGTGACTGCGAGGGAGTGGAAGAGTTGGGTATTTTCCATGCTGGGTATGAACACAGCATTGCAAGGTTATATATTGTAGAATAAATATGTTAAATTGAAAAAATACATTTTATTCATAAATAAATTGATATTCTTTTACCACATGAACACAAAAGGTACAGAAAATTGGTACCATTGAGTACCGGTACCGATTGCCAGGTACCGGGTATCGGTACCGTTTCATTTCAAATGTGAAAGGTACCCATTCCTAAACACAGCATTGCAAGGTTATAATGAAGAAAAAATATGTTCAACTGAAAATATATATTTATATTTCATTATTAAACAAATTGATATTTTTTACCATATAAACACAAAAAAGTCCTGAAAATTGGTACCACAAGTACTGGTACAGATTGCCACTGTATTGTTTCAAATGTGAAAGGTACCCAAGGCACCCTAAATCTAAATTCCACCTCATCATACATATACATCATACAAAGCAGTGTTTCCCAACCCTGGTCCTGGAGGACCCCCTGCCCTGCATGTTTTAGATGTTACCCCACTCCAACACACCTGATTCAAATGAATGGCTCGTTATCAGGCTCGAGCAGAACTTGATGACGAGCTGATCATTTGAATCAGGTGTGTTGGAGTTGGGAACACAAAAAACGTGCTGGGCAGGGGGTCCTACAGGACCAGGGTTGGGAAACACTGATACAAAGGATTAATTTAGTACTTAAATATCCGTTCTCTTTGCATGTTTCATCTTAAACGCAAACCATTTTTTTTAACCATTAGCACAAACAGTCTGTGTCTCTCGCTAATGGCTCGATGTGCAGATGGGCCCTGGTCTGACTGCCTGACCCAACACCTGCAGAAGCCACTGAGAAGAGCAGGCTGGAGATTTCAGGCTTTTACATTTAACAGGATCAGAGTTTAGCCAAAAAAGTCTACTCATGTAGGAGAAGAAGAGCAAAGTGGTAACAGTTTATGTCCATAAGGGGCGCCAAAATTACACCAAAAAGCACTGATGTTAACAAATGTGCTGACATCACTGAACTCTCTTTACCTGTCTGTTTTACATTGAATATGGAACAATAACTGATTTTGCTAATGTTTAATTCTGTCCTCCTGCTCTTTTTTTTTTTTAACTGTTTTTGCTTGTTGTCTTCTAAAGCAAGCAGTTGGGTGGAGTAAAATTCTCAGACGTCACTCAGGGATACAGATCAGCTCTGTGGCCTGTATTTGAGAGACAGAGAGGAAATAATAGAGCTTAAACAGCAGGAGGAGACATCCTCGATTAGTCATTGTTAAAACACATTTCTTTATGCTTTTTTGTTTCCCGTAAGAGATAAACATCAGATATCAGCAAACCCATCCCAGAACCTGGCTGCAGTCATTTATGAGGAAACTGGAGCATTGCCAATAGCAACACATGCAGGGTTATGTGATTATTATATGGGTTAAGCTTTATTGTACTGGCTTAAATTACATTAAGTATTGCTCTTTAAACATGCTGCAGACACATAGAAGGTTTACGCCACTCTGCTGCATGTGCACCATGTCTTTTGTCTTTCTGTACAAAGTTAAATGGAAAAATCATCAGTTAAAGTATTTAACTGTCATTGTTTTGATCATGAAATAACGTTTTTCTACCTCGCCGTCCCTTGCTGCTTTCTCTCCCTCATGCATGTAAATCCTGACCAACCCTTTCAGTCTCACAGTCTGTGACTCATGCAGGAAAATGTTATGTTACTGTCTGAGACATTGGTAACTGCCACCTTATTTGGTCCACTGAAGAGAAGCAAGGACAAACAGTACAAAGGCTCAGAGAGAGCAGCTGCATCTGCTGGTGCTGCAGAGGACGGGTGCATGAAGAGGAGCGCTCAGTGAATCCAGTCCATGCATGTCACCATGCAGGTGTGACCATGCAGGGAACATGGTCCACATTAACCACAACTGTGTGGTTAAGTTCACGTGGTTACATCATCGTGGCTGCGTCAGTTTTCTGTGGGGTTTGGTGATGATGTCTGGTGCTTGCACAGACTGAATTCTGCAAATGCAAATGAGGCATTTGTAGGCCTGTCACGATAATCAATAAATCAACTAACCAAACGATAAATAAAAAAGTCCTCGGTAAGTTTGCCAGCCTCGATAAACTGACACATGCATGTTTGTTTTCCTCCTCTCTTTCGACCAAAGAGGCTGAATGTGAAGATGGCTCACTACCTCTATCTTTCCTAACATCGGGATGCATAGGTTCTATAGCGGATTTAGGGGATTTATAGCGGAGTGAGCATCTGTCAAAAATGCGATCTTTGGCATCTTTTGCAACGGGGCTCTTACACACGGAGAGAGCTGAAGCAGCGTCCTGAGGGGTAAGGAGGAAACACACGCTAATATGAGTGATGGCACGAAAGATACGGTTCTTAAGCCGCCTGCCACAGTCACAGTGTGGGAATATTTTGTTTTTTATCAGAATAAACAAAGTGTGAGCTCATGAACACCAACGAGCTGACATGTCACATTTGTTTGTAAATAGTGGCGACGAAGAAGAAGAAGGGGAGGTGCAGCGGAGCCTTGTTCTTTGACAATCCGCCCTTACTGAGGCTTTTGGTCAACAAAGTAAATAGAAATAAAAGCTCCAAATGGTGGGCGCTCAAAGACAGCTACATTGCCAAAGAAATGCAGCCCTTCAATACGGTTGGAAGCCAGAAATGTTCAAAATGTTTGACAGACAGTACGGATTGACTGGGAAAAAGGACATGTCACAAACAATTCAGGAGCTGTATAAACTCCCTTTTATTTAGGCTATACTTTTTATTGTACTTGTTTTTTTTTTGGAGTTTTGTTTTTTCTTGAGAGACAGGGTCTATGTTTTATTGTTTTTGATTAGTATTAATTATTTTCATTGACATGTATTTTTTTCTAAAAGAGAGTCCATTTCATTTTCATTGTATTTTTTTCTCTTTCTTGTTTGTTAAATTTATTATATTTTTTGTTTAATTTATTTTATTCAAAAGATCCTGACCTTTTAATTAGTTAAATACTCTGAAGAAATTAAAGTTTCTTGCTTTTGATATGGTGTACTCACTTTATTATCCCATTTATCATAATTACATCAATGAAAATATGGAAAAAAAATCAAAATAATATTGACAGTAATATCGTTTATTGGCAATAATATTTTGAAAAATTATTATCGTCTGGCAAAATTTGTTATAGTGACAGGCCTAGACATTTGAAGATGTTGAAAGCTTTTCCTGCAGAATTCTCTGACAGTTTCTCTTGTCTACACACAGAATTTCACTGCACATCATCTCCAAAACCACCTGCTGGGTTCAGAGATGGATCCCGAAGGCTGTAACCCCGGGATAGCGATGGACTCGGGTAACCCTTTGCTGAGAGCGGTTCATCTCCGACGTCTGCGACTTACTCGGCTGCTCCTGGAAGGAGGGGCTTACATCAATGAGAGCGACAGCCAGGGCCAGACACCTCTGATGGTCGCCTGCAGGACCCAGCACAGCGACACCCAAAGCGCCAGCCGGGTCAAACTGGTGCAGTTCCTTCTGGAGAAAGGAGCCGATCCAAACATCCAGGACAAGGCAGGTCGCTCTGCGCTGATGCACGCCTGCAGGGAGCAGGTCGGCTCTGAGGTTGTGTCTTTGCTGCTGTCCAGCGGAGCCGACATCAGCCTGGAGGATCATTCAGGGACGTCTGCGTTAGTTCATGCAGTCATGGCTGGAGACTTGAAGGTCCTGAAGCTGTTGCTGGACACATGCAAGGCCAAGGGGAAGGAGGTGATTATCATTACGACCGACCAGTTCCCATGTGGGGAGCTGAAGGCCAAACAGTACCTCAGCAGGTCGTCTCCTGATCCTGACGATCAAACAGACAAAACATCAGTAGCTCCTGCTTCTCCCTCAGACATCCAGCTCATCACCTCTCCTCACTGCACCTCCTCCTCCTTACACCCCCCACAGTCCATCTTCTCTTTCAAAGAATCCAAGTCTCTTGGCGTTAGCTCCCATCCATGTTCCCCCTCACGGTATCAGAGGCTGGGCCAGGCAATCCCCAACAGACTGCAGCAGCCTCTGCTCAGACTGAACTCTGAGCCGTGGCTGAAGGTCCCAGCATCTCTGCTCACCCATCAGCATCATTCTGCTCTGTCAGAAAACCACAAAGACCTGGACCAAAGTGAGGACCTGTCTCTGAGGATTCCCAAACTGGATGAGAAAGGCAGCAGCAGTTCCCTGGGTCAGAGCTTCAGCTGGTATGAAGAGCGGTTGGTAAAGGAGACGGAAGCGTGTGGGGATGAAAAGAACGGGTGTGCCAAACATGTCAGAGAAAAGGTGTCCCTGCCAGGTCTCTTATCGTCCCACTCCGTCTCCCATCCAAACCTCCATTCTGGAAACCTGGGAACAGATTCAATCAGATCCTCTTCCTCCTTTTCTGGAGCCAGAAACCTCAGCTCTCAGCTTCACAACCTGGCCTCCTCCAGCCTTTACAGCATCATCCAGAGACGCAAGCTCGGGGCGGACATCTACAGCTCTGATCCTCAGCTGGCCCTCAACATCCAGAATGTTCCCGAGGAGTCCCAGCAGAAAGGGAAAGACCTCGCAGAGGCCAAGAGGCTGGCCCCCTTACGCTGCTCCAGCACTGTGGGCTCCAGAGAGTCAGGACGGAAACTTCTGTCAGGGTTTGAGCGCAGAGGGTCTGGAGCATACCTGTTGGACTACAACTCCCAAGCCAGGCCTCGATCTTTACCACCGCTGACCCTCAACTCCACCAATAACCCTGTCCTTCATGTTTCTAACCTCAGCTCCAGTGGTGGTGGGGCTTTCTGTGAGAAAGAGTCGGCGCTGAAGAGTTTCCTCCCGTCTGCTCCTCCTGGGCAGCCCAAAGAGCTGACCAGGAGCATGCTGCTGAGGAGACACTCCATCCAGACTGAACAGTTCAAAACCACCGCTTAGAGGGTGAAGGAGCCAAACCAGGGAGTTTAATGTTCACATTGTGTATGTCATGTGTCTGTGCAGTCAAACCAACGAGGGGAGCTTTAAAAGAAAGAAAACATCCCCTCAACGTGACGTACAAAAGGTAGTGCTGTGTTCTCACTGTGCTCGTGACTTCAGTTCAAACACTTTCCTAAAGACACTGTGAGGAGTGAGCTGGCTCTGGATGAAACCAGAAGTGTTCCTCTGAGAAAAAAGACTACATGTCCCATGAGCACCATCACATGCTTTCGTAAAGATGTGCCTCTCGCCAAAGTCCATGTTTAATGTGGCAGAAAATGAACCTCTAATTTATTTCTGTTAGCCTCACATCACAGCCGGTGTCCCACTGAATGTCTGAATAACGTGTATGTAATATGCACAAGGTTTGACTCCTGGTCCCCAGAAAGAAGTACGGTAGTAGCAGCATCATGAGCTAGCATAAACATTAAATCCTGTTCACGGACGTTTAGCTCTTTAAACCACCAAGTCATGGACAGAGTTTCTCTGTCTGAAAAAAACTGAGCTGAAACCTTTCTGCCAGTCCTGCTTCAAACTATTAAAAGAAAATCTTAAGATTAAAATCCTTCTATAACTGATCTCAACCAATTTAACTTTTCATTTAAAAAATAACTTGAACTTTCAAGGCTGATTTTAGAAAAAAAAAACACAAACGATTATTTCAAATCATAAAGAGTTGTGCAATTTTAAGGGCCTGTGTCCACTAACAGCATTTTTCTGCAGCACCCATGACCTCAATGTCAGAGTATATTTTACAGCACTTGGGTATAAAACCCAGACAGCCCTTTGTTGTCCTTTTATCCGTAAATTTGTAGCTAAATTTGAAATTTATCAGGCATAAAACTTGGTATATGCGTGAAGTGCCTGCAAAGTCCCCGGACAAATGACGTCATTTTAGCAGCTTCACCCCCTCAGGCAGTCCTGGTTGGAGAAAAAAATGTTGTAAACAGTGTATACACCTTCTTCTATTCTAGTTTAGTACTGTGGTAGATGTGCCTTTGAGATACACCCAAGGGGCAACCTCCAGTCTAGAGCCCTTTGTACACCATTTTTTTTGCACAAATACTTCTCACGTTATTTTTTTTTTCAAACCTACTGTTTTTCAATGCAAGCTTTCAAACCAGTAACATTCTTTCACTGAGCAAAATTGCAGCCTTTATTTTTTGGACCAAGGTTGATTTTTCCAAAGTTTCAATTGCGACGAGTACATATCCGACCAATAAAAATAGTCGTTGTTGACAAGTCACATACCAAAACATTCAACATTGATTGTGTTTGTGTCCCAACACCCAGTTATTTATGACAAAAGACAGAACAGCTACAAAGACAATGATTTAAAAGACATTGTTTGAAGAAGAATAGCTGTGGAGATTGAATGACGCCTTCAAATTTTTTTGCAATTTCATGCCATTTCTTCGCATCGCCGTTGGTGTGTCAAGGCTTTTAGAATATGAGACAATGCGAAAGTGCTAAAATCTGCCGTTTCTCAGGTGTCCGCTTAAAGCTGGCTCTGGAAGTACCAGATGTCATACACACCAAGCCAAAAAAAGCTGTTTTCACAGCAGAAATTAACCTATTTACAGCCTAGTTCAAAAAACGTCTCCTGAATGAATCTCAAATTTCACTATTGGCACACACTGTACAGAGGTTAACTCAGCAAGTTCGCAAGCTCGCCTAATCAGAGGCACAGTTCAGCTCAAGTGACTGACGTGCCCCCTACAGCTGTACTCTAAGCCCCCATCACTTCCAACATGGCAGCGATAGCTGATTTGCTTTGAAAGTCCATTTTAGAAAAAGATCGGTGATGTCAGGGACACTACGCCCATTACTTATACAGTCTATGGATACCCCGCCTCCTACAGTTTGAAGAAGGGACACCACGCGGAGTGTTAAAAAGTATAAAAGCCACATGCATTCTCATGCTGATTACACACGTCTCATTTCCGTGCATTATGTTGGAGCAGAAAGCATTTCCCCGCCTTAACTCAAACAAAGCTAGTTCAGCTTTTCCAACATGCCTTTAAAACTCTGCATCAGAAATAAACGTGTGACGTCACGAAGACTATGCTTTTAAACAGCTGTTTTAAACAGTCCATGGTTCAGATTGTAATAAATAGCTGGTTACTCAAGTTAAGCCACTGTTTTAGGTACAGAAGCTTCTGGCATTGTTTTAATAAAATCCCTAAACTACTCTTAAATCGAGCAATCATGAATGTCGAGCTGCATGAAACAAGGTCCAAATGGAAAAATGGAGTCCACTTAAACACTCAATAGTCCTCCCAGGCAGTAAATCCGCTCAAAACTGAACAGAAATGTCCCAGAAACTTATAAAACAGTAGAATCCCAGCCAAACATTCAGCAAAAAGAAATGCATGCAAAAAAAAGTTCAGGAAGGAAAAACAGCTCCAAAAGAATCAGACTCACCGGTCCTGGTCCTCCAGTTCTTCGTGAAACCCGGTACAGAAAGTCCTTCTGACAGCTCAGCTATCCTGTTCCTCCAAAAAACTTTACTGTCTGTTTCCATTTGACTTGATTGCTCGAGACTTTTACGTTTTTTTTTTTAACCTACTGCTAGCCCAAACGTTTCTCCTTCTCCCGCTGTTAGCCCGAAGCCCCGCCCCCTCTGCACACCTGCCTCTGATTGGGCAGCTGACACAAACTACACCTCCGACACAGCGAAAAGGCAAAGAAACAATACAGAACGGTTTTTGCAATAAATTATTGTTGATGGACACAGGCTCTAACTTGCTAGTGTGTGAAGGAGTTCCTAAATGTTTTTAATTGACCATCTGCAAAAATCAACTGAATGAACAGCGAGCTGAATGTTTATTTCTGCTTTTGCGTGCTGATTTATTCATTTGATCCCTGTATTAACTGTTCCCCTTTGACCCTGGGCTGTGTCATGTGATCTATAACAATAAACTGAAAGAAGATGAAACGCAGACTGTCAGGGACTGTCATGTTGTCGTATGGTTGTGAATCTGTTGTGGATTTGTTCCCTGATCCATTCAAAGAAAAAAAAAACAACATTCAGCTGTGTGAAGTCACTCCTTGGAGCATTTATGATCTGTGACTTTGGCGCCACCAAAACAACTGTTCTGCAAAAAGGGGCCCCTGAAAAAGGAAGAGCGTTTTATCCCTGTTTGTTCGAAGAGTCCTGAGCGTGTTTGTAAAAAGCCATCCCGTACCACAGGTTCACTGTGTTAAAATAAACTGTTTAATAAAAGGATTTATTACATGAAACAGTGTAAAAGTACATCACTGTGCAATAAATGTTCATAGTCATTCAGAAGAGTCTCTTTGTTCAATCATATGTACACTGAAACACACACACATTTTAACTTCACACACACTTCATAAGTGTTAAATCACAGCATCCCACATATTTACACAATAAGATTCCTGATAAGGTGTGAATTAAAAACAATTTAAAAAATTGAGCCACTCACTCAGAGTCACTGAATCAAGAGCTAAATATAAAAACAGATCATGTATCATTGAACCTCATACTCCAGCTTCAAACAGAATAAATACAGCTAACGGTCTCGACGGCAGCTCATACTCAGAATAACAGAGGTTTCATAAAAACAGTATTTGTTAGCTGTGCCTTAAACTTTAAAAACAGACTGTGGATGCTTCTCAGCACGCCCTCTCTGCACGGGGATCTACGGTCTGATAATCCTCCCAAACACGTCAAAGTTTCTGTCTCTTCAGGCGTCAGGGTGTTCAGGCTCTGCGATCGTAGTCACTGACCATCTTCTTGATGTGATTAAGTTTGCCCTTCAGGTATTTACACCTGCGCTTCTTCACCCGATAATCTGCCGACTGAACAAAGAGAACAGAGACATAATTATGATCTTACACAACCAACAACCTGTGAGATGATAAAATAAAAACAGTCGCTGTTAGGACAGCAGGACTGTGACAAATCTGGATTTTATAATCACTGGCAGCATTAATCCCACGTACCTTTTTCAGGTTCTTTATCCTGTCGTACTCGTCCAAAGCGTCCTGTTAGAAAAGACATCAACAATCATCAGAGACGCATTTCAAAAGAACATCTAAACGCTAAAATCTGCAGAGACATGCTGTACACTAAATTTCTGACCCATAATATGCTTTTCTGATAATTCAGGTGATGTAGACCCTTTTGTAACATGCAGCTGATGCAGGGTTTGAAGACATGTAGCTCAGATTTATTGAATTGAACCTGACTGTTAAAGATGAGTTCAACATAAGCTCCTAGAGCTCAAAGAAAGCATCACTGTGTGAGTCTGTACCTTCAAAAAAAACAGAGCCCTTTTAAAATTGAAGACTCGTGGTTTATCAAAATGATGACAACTGCCCCTAAAAATCTTGATAAGTATTTGTTTACTATTTGTGTAAAACTAAACACTGTTGTGCACTGCAAAAAGCTGAAATCTTATCAAGTGTTTTTGTCTTAATTTCAGTAGAAAATGTCTTTTTAGACTTAATATGAGCCACATTCACCTGACCAGTCATGAGAAATGTTTTGTTTAAGTTGTTTAAAGACAAAAATGAGGTCTGAATTGCCTGTAGCTGTTAAAAAATGTCAATGGAACAAGAGAAAGTTTCTTGTATAAAGACATTATTCTAGTTTCAAACAAGTTTTGGAGCAAATTTCTCTTGGCATACATTGGCAGATTTTTTATCTTGTTACAAGCAATTTAGACCTAATTTTGTCTTTAAACAACTTGAGACAAGACATTTTTCTGAACTGGTCAGGTGAACAAAAAGACAATTTTTACTTAAAATAAGACAAAACACTTGATTAGATTTCAGTTTTTTGCAAAGTGTGTTCATCATATTTGTCTTAAAGAAAAAAATGGCCTCTAGGGGGCAGCATATACATTATAAGCACAACATCTACATGGTATCACCTCATGAAGACAGTTTAGATGACTTGTTGGCAAACAGAAGTTTGTTTTCCAATTGAGAGGAGTGACACTGTTCATTGAAGTGTGGCAAGCAGAGGGAGGGAGGACCCAGCAAATGTTAAAGGAAGAGAGAGCAGGAGCAGGATTAGACCTCGAGCTCTGTCAATTCATCCATCCAACCATTATTATTTCTTTCAGTCTATCCCAGCTGTGATTTTTGGTCTCTATCAATCAGTGAGTGATAAAAAATTTCTAAGATGTACACTTGAGGCCTCCTTCCTGCATGCCATTCCCTCTGTTCTTCCAGTTTCCAGCACGATCCACTGCCTGTCTTTTGGTTAAATGAGTGAAGGCACAAAAATTTTAATTTGAAAGCAAAATGCAACATTCTTTTTTGGGGGGGATTTGACACGAAGGAGAAACTATGTTTGCTGTTGTTGGTATAATGAAAAATCTATCAGAGCAAATTTAATTTGATCCACATGAGGCTTTTGGGGGTTTTATGTCTTCAGTAAGAAGACAGGACAATAAACTTTTCTAAAGCCTCGGTACATGAGGAAACCACCAAATTAAACTGGTGTCCCTCAGGGTGCTCCCTGGCTGCATAAATGAAATGTGATTTTCAATGTTTACTGTGAGCTCTCACCAGGTACTGCGGGCTGCCCTCTGGAAGATCATCCAGCTCTCGGTCCACATCAGACAGGTTCTTGTTGATGGCGTCCAGCTCGGCCTGCAGGTCTTTGTACTCCTGGTGGTCTCTGTCAAACTCACGCTTGTAGTCGTTACGATCCTGCTCGTTTCTTATTGGAGGAAACTCCCTGGAAAGCAAAAAAAGGGAAGAATTGAAAAAGATTTTTTAGGCGACTGATCACATAATGTTGTGCAGTCTGTGCAGGAGAATTTGGAGGTTTTTTACACAAGTTTTGTGCTACTGTTTTCTTCTTCTTAGAGCCAATTTGGAACTTTGTACCCAACTAAAAAGATGTATATAAACAATAATGCTAATATTTCAAAAATTTGCAAAGTTAAAAAATCTGTCCATGCAGATCATTTTAAAGAGGTCAAACGGAACAAAAAAGTTTTAGTAACATTTTTTTCTTCTTAAATTCAGTCTCCTTTTAAAAGATTTCATTCATCAACAATACAATCTGTTTTTGTCCAAACGTGAAAATAAATCAGTGTGAAGTCATGTCTTTATCTCCTTCCTACCTGTCAAAGTCGTCGTCGTCCAGCTCATCTCCAGAGGAGTTGTAGTCTGTGTCGTAGTCCTGTCCGTCAGCGCGGCGAGGCCGGCCTGCTCGTCTCTTTTTGGGCCGTCCAGCTGAACTGGGTACCTCGGAGTTACTGTAAGGAGCTCCGTTCTGCAGAGGCACATCTGCTTCCACCACGGGCCTGAGACCAGGAACAGATACAGGGTATAAAGGGTTAAAACAGCAGAAAGAAGGAGCAGAAAGGTCATTCTGAATCTGTGATGTTTAAAACTCAGAGTAGACGACCAAACTAAGAGAAACACCGTCCGTTAAACCACCATCCAGCTGCTCCTGTGTTTCATTCTAGCTCCGTAGATTTCCATATGTGACGGAAGCGGACGTGATGAGCAGCTGTTTTATTTACACTCATAAAATTCTCCTTTGATGAGTCAGAGGTCAAGCAGCAGCTTCCTGTTTCTGTCTGCATTTCTTCTCACTATCTCATCAGCACTGAAGGACTCCTCTTAGTTTCTGTGTTGCAGTAAACAGAGATTCTTGAATTTCATCGTTGAAACTGTAAACAGTGATAGCACAAACCCCTGTGCTATCTTTTCTGACTCTGCATTTCACAGAAAACACAAACAAACTGAACAACCTGCTCCACAATTTTCACAGCAGAACGAGTCTGAGCAGGTTTTCTTTAGAGCAGGAATCAGAGGGAAACCAGTTTAGAGTCGTCAACTAACCTAGACTAAACCTGAACCTGGGGATTTTACTCTAAAACACCTCTGACATGGTCTTTTCTAAATTCATGCTTGACTATTTTTGCAGTATAAGAAACATTTTTGCTGTGCAGCCATAGAGACACAGATGATGATGCTGCTCAGTTACTGGAAAGTTTAACAGGATGATTTCTTCAGACATTCAGAGTTGACTCTGCATGTCTCTGAGGCCTTAAAGCAAACAAATCCTGCAGCTTTAATGAGGAGAAATAACACTCTTATTGCTCGTTAACTATGGATTCATGAAGTTTCTAAGCTGCTGTCTGTACTCACGGTGGGGTGTAGTTGTACGGAGGTTTGTCGTAGTTGGTGCTCTCGTCGTCCAGGTATTCCCTGGAGCCCCTCAGCTTCTCGGGGTACTCTGACATGGGTAGGGGCTCAGGGTCGGCAGACACATTGTTCACCTTCAGGGAAAAGAAAATCACTCGTTTTAGCCTTGTGTTTCTATGAATAACATCCAAAGATCATGTGCTATTTTTAGAACAGAGAGCTTTGAAAATCCACACTTTTAGTATGGAGTCTGAGCATTGGTACTTTTTACCGCTGTTTGAACCACAAGAAGACAGAATGAGCTCTCTGTAAAGTGTCTGTCTTATTGTTCAAATATAACACAGACACTAAAAACCATGAAGCGTCTGCATTCAGGTCGAGCTTTAGTAAACAAGTGTTAGTACAAACTGCTCCGTCTCTCTACAGTAACATTTTCTGGGTGTCTCCTCCAGACAAACACTGGATCTTCACCAGCTCTGGTATGATAAACCTGCACCGACTTGTCCTCCAAATGCTACATAATTGAGCACCACCCTACTGCACACGCTCAGAACAACATGTATGTGCTGCAGGCCGCTGCGCTCTCCAAGCTCAGCACTTTGAGACCAGTTTCCACAAAGTGCAGAGAAAGAAACGCCTCCAGTTCCCAGTGTCGGGTTTCTCTTCTGGTGTCTGAAACTATCTGCTGGACTTCAGAGCTCCGGTCCGACCTGTTTTTCCTCTTCATGGCTCCGAATGTCATCGTGACTTTAACTGTTATCAAAATGACTCACACACTCATCAGCACTTGTGGAGGGGGTCAGATGTGAGCGTTGTTTTGAAACACTTCTGAAAATAGACCCAGAAAGAGTGACTCACCATCCAATGTAAACACTGAATTTTAATGTTGGACGATAAAAAGTGTCATCTTAGTTTTTCTGTACAGCGTGTTGGAGTAGGACTTAAACTGTCGCCTGTGCTCAGGCCACACCTTGAAACTCAGCGCAGCAGAAGGTAAGAAGGAGCTCATTGCTCCCTCCACACTTCCCCTCCCCCGCTGACAAACAGGTGACAGCCGAATAACCTGTTCAACCACCTCGGCTGACACACAAACCGCATCTGTGCTGCTGTTTCTCTGTTTCTCTTCAGAGTCTTCACCTGGGATGAGCCAGACAACCATTCACACACACATGCACACCTAGGAGGAATTCACAGTGACCAATCAACATGATGAGTGTTTTTGGACTGTGGAAGGAGAACATGCAAACTCCTCTTAGAAAGACTTTGAAGACCAGCCTGCGAACCGAACCAGCAACCTTACAGTGAAGCAACAGTAATTTCTCCCTAATAACCCTGCTGATTGAATACTTGGTTTTGATTGGTTAAAAGCACATAACAGTGGTCATTAAAGGATGTCAGGATGCATATTCTCCTTCTGCCTGTTGACACTGTGGCAAAAATGGTAGTTTCCAAGAAAAGCTGGTCTCATGAGTTGTTAATCAATGGATTATCCTACATCAGCAGACCCTTCCCAGATGTGATGATGGATCCTGAACCCTGTGATTGGTCCACTGTATCTACAACATTTCCTGAATCACTGCACTTCATCTGATCATAGCTTCAGTATGATCAACACCAACATAGCTTCAATGTAAAACAATCACCTCAGAGCCACAGTGAGAAAATACGTAGTGCTCACAGCTGTATCGGCTGATACACCGTCTGATAAATGCTGAAGTTTGATCAGGCTTTAGTGGGTCAGGAGAACAACACCTGACCTTGCTCTTCCTGTTGAGATCCTACTTTGCATAACCACCCATTTGCTTTAAAGTCTCCCTTTTAGCTACATGGTCCAACAAAACTACCAGTCAGAAGACTTATCTGATGATCGATCAGTTTGTTGTCAGAGCTTCATTGCCGTTTACAAAGATTCTACGGAATAATTGTAAAATATTTCTGTTGTTAGCCTAAAAAGTGATGCTTAATGTAAGCTAGAGTCAGAAATTATACGAATCACACCGTATCGTCAAAAATCTTACATCACATTAACACAACTTACAATGAAGCCCCTAAAAAATGTTTAGGACATCAGCTTCATCATCGACTTTGATCAATTTGAAAACATTTACTTCAAATTGAAGGAAACCTTTTGAAATATTTCAGAAATTTCCATTATTTAATAAGCTGGAAAGCTGGTTTTCGGACCAAAGAAACACAATTTATAGTGATCAATAATGCAAGTAGATATAAGATTAATGTGAGTCAAAAAAATATTAGAACATGCCAATTCCACTTTCTAATAATTAAGATAAAACCTCCAAATATTTTGTTTTTCCTGCCCAACTGACCCTAACCAAAGTTTCTTTTGTCAAAAAAATCTTGTTCATGAAAGATACATTAGAGAGGCCGATAAAACGACTGAATTTAACTCTTAAACGTGTGTTAAACACAAGTTTGCCATAATCAAAACCATGGCTCTACAACTTTTTTTCTTGATTAACTGTGTCAAATGTTACTCACCCAGGCCTCTACATCCTGTGGGGGCTCCATCTCATCGATGACCTTCACCTTCTTCCACAGAATGTTGCTCTTACCGTAGCCTTGGATCTTCTTGCGAGTCTTCAGAGCAAAAACGAGCATGATGATCAGAGCAATGGTGACCAGGAAGCCAAAGACCACAGCGATCGCCTGAAAGAGACACAGAACAGAGTCACTCCTGTATCAAACCAACACCCCCCTGAATTAAGACATCAGAACAGTTTGTTTACCTCCTGTGGCTCCACGACACAGTAGTGGTACAGGTACTGGTTCACGAACACTCCTGAGGGCTGTGGTTGTTGGTACTGTGCACAAAGACCTGCAATCTGACTGCCGTAGACGGATCCAGAAGACTGAGCCATGGGGTTCACTGCCACCAGGTAGACTATGGTAGCTATTAGCATCAGCAGCGCTAAGATGGCACAGATGATCACCACAGCCAGGTAAAACCTCCTGCTCTCTGATAGGCTGGAATGGGACACAATGATGATGAAGATAGCCAAGCCTGCGATGAAGGTGATGGCTGCCATGGCGATGATGAAGCCTTTGCCTTTTCGGGGGTCGTTGTAGTTTCCACCGATTCCACCATAACCGTAGTTGTTTGCAGCTCCATATCCACCGCCACCAAAGGAGCCATAGCCACCGCTGCCAGGGTAACTTCCAGCATAACTTCCACCATAAGATCCCCCATATCCTCCCGCTCCGTACCCGATACCTCCAAAACCACCCAGAGCTCCCTGGGTGTCCCACGCCAGAGTGGAGGCAACACACGCAAATATGGCCACGCACATCACGATGACGATAATGGCCATGATCTTCAGGATGCCTGGTGGAGACGTCCAGCGGTAGAAATGCTGGAACTCATCATCAGGGTAGTAAGAGTATGCCGGCTGTGGGGGGGCGTTACTAGGAGGAAGAAACCAAATAGAGAGAGGAAGATGTTAGTGAGGGGAGTTAGATACAAACAAGACAACACATCAACTGGTCTCTAACTGTTTTTTAAACTGTTTTCATGTACCCTATAACAAGACGACAAATGGCCCCTATAGTTAGGGGCCCTTCAGTATCTATCTTTGGTGTCTATTTGGTGGTACTTGTCTGTTTAAGGTACCCCAGTGGCACCCGTTTTTAATGTTTCAATTTATTGTTCAGTTTAAATATCTGTATCAGGTTGTACGGTCTGTCACTGTTTAAAGCTACTCCTTCCTTACCCTTACCCTTTTAATCATTTTGAATTGATAAAACTGGGGTACCCCAAAACAGATATTTGATTTACCTTTTTTTTTTGTTTGATTTTTTTGTTTGTTTTTTGAGGTGCTCTACAGTTTTTTCATACTAACCTTAAAATTTGTTTCTCAGTACCCTTTAAAGCACCAGGGTTTTCTAATTGGGGGTCTGTTTTGGGAGTCATTTTTGGTGTCTCATCTTAAGTGTACTTATGCAATCTTTTGAGTTACTTTTTTTAATAACATTTTAAAACAATTTGTATCTGCAACTTTTTCAAGAAACTTATTTTTATTTATTTATTTATGTTTAAAGAAACGTGAGCATCAATCCCTTACTAAGGACATCTTTCTTATGAGCTCTGTAACCTTTCTTTACATATGATCTATATAGTTTCTCATTTGGGTCTGTTTTAAGTTATACTGAGTTGATAAGAAGACTCAAACCTTTTCACAATAAAATGTTGAATTAAAAGGGACTTAATTAACTACAAAATACTTGCAGCATGTTGTACAACAATATCTTAAGTGCTGTGACCATGTTGAAAGAGTATATCCAGTCAGTGGAAGTACATGAAACTAGCTAAGAGTTGTGTTTTTACAGTGTGTTGTTCAAAGAGACTTACTATCCATCGGGTTCATAGGGAGGAGGACTCCCGTTTGGCCTGGAGGACATTTCTGCTGGATCCACTGGGTGCTTATCTGAGAGACGATCTGTAGGAAGATTTACAAAGTCAGAACAAAAGAATAAATAACATTTACAGCTGATGAGGAATTTAAAAGATACATTGTAATTTGGTTACATTTGTTTTTTCAAGATAAAATCTTTTTAGGAAGAGAGTATAAAATCAATCAAACATTCAGACCAAAACATAAAAATGTGAGTCCTTGTTAGCTCTGACCAAACAGGATTACTTCCCACATTGCAGACGCAAGAATGAGGATTTCTTTTATAATGAAATATTATGTGAACAGCAGTGAAAGTTTCTCTTCACTCAAAGCAACCATAAATCGATTACAATCATTATACAATCACACTAAAAGACTTTAATCGCACATTTACACCAGAAGGCAGCTGTGAAACCGAAACATTTCTTCACTTTATGACTTTGTTTAAAATGTTAAATAAGAAAAGAGTCACGTGTTCACTCAAACACCTCGTAGAAATTAAATTCAACAATCTTTTTGTCAAGTTAGCCCCTGATAATCCCGCACTTTTTACTCAGTAAATAATAATCTGTACTCTGCAGCACCGGAGCTAACTCTCTGGAGGTAACTGGTCTGTATCCAACACACCTGTAGGTCCTCGTTGTTGGTACAGGTGAGTAATTCTCACAGATTTTGAACCCAGAGTAACAGAAATCTTTGTGAAAACCCTCACAGAATGAAGTCACGTACTCACCTGTTGCTGAGTTTCCTCCTCCTGAACGCCCCACCTGAAATGTTTCACCTGAAACTGCTGCAGCTCATAAAAACAGACCAAACCACACCCAGAGCGCTCCGCTCTCGGTCCGCTCAGCCCCGCCCCTCCAAACAGGTGTCGTATTACGTAACACCGGAAGTCCTCACTGCGGCCAGTCTCAGTGGAAATTCTTCAAATGTCTAAAAACTGAAAAGAAAAAAACAAGAGTCAGGTTCATTAGATAAAGTGTTTTGTCTCTCAAGGTCTGACATTATTTGGTCACATTCATGTATTGATTTTTATTTCATCCCACTCCCCAAACTTGCTTTACTTTCCTAATACATACATTGTTTCCTAAACTATTTATTTCAACCGAGGGAAAAAAAATAAGACATTAAATTTGTTGTCAAAATGTCACAGATGTTTTTGCCTTTTTCAATGAAAATCAGTCTTTTAGATTCAATTATCAATAAAACCTGAAATTTAAACAATTCACAAGTTTGATGCTGTGAATTCTCTCAGCATTGCATTAATGCAAAACACATAATACAGGAGGTTATGGATGCATATCTTAAAAAGGAAAATAATTTAAAGCCAGTTGTGCAGAATTATTTCTGCTCAGATTTCACTGATATTAATAAAAGTCAACTTTTCTCAAAGAGCATTTTCAGGCTGCCAAATAAATACATTTAAATGTTTAATATTGGACTTTTTTGTTTTCAACAGTTTTTCTGCTTTTTATCAGTTTGTTCAAAAAGATTAGTAAATGGTAAACTGTACAATTAAAACACAGAATTATCTCTATTGCCCTTTTTTCTCAGGTATCAGTGGTTATAAATTTGAGAGAAAATGTTCACAGCTCTCAGAAATAAAGGTTTTACTTTATTTTTGCTCACTTCAACTACATTTCAGTAGATGTCCCAATCCCTGATAGCAAATAAAATATCTTAACTCTGTTGCTGAATCATGATACACACACATGTGCTGACACAAAGCAGCAGCATGTCAGCAGCTGTCATACTCAACACATTTTAAGCTGGTGACCCCTCAGTTCCAACCATGTGGACACTAATCAGAGAAACACAATCAGCTTTTCTGTTTTCAGTTTATTGATCATTTTTGGGTTGTTAAGAGTAAGAAAAGAGGTAAATCACAGGAAACAAAGCAAACATGCACAGTTTACTTTTTTATGAGCAAAAATCCCACAAAAAACAGCATCAGCGTCTACATCTAAATTTAAAAATGCTGATTCAAAAATAAACATCTGATTTTAGCAAAACCTCAAAACTGTGTCACTTTCCTTTGCTGACTTGAACGTTTTATTGGGGTTTTTCTTCTTCCCTTTTATTGAAAACAAAACAAAGTTAGATGAAGACTCTTAATGATAAAAAAAACTGTTTTGAAGATAAAAAAGCACCAAAATCAATTAAGTTATGAAGGAATGTAAAAATTTACAGCTCAATATTTACAATCAAACATGATTAAGACAGAGGTCCCGTGTGTTTAGTGGCCTGAAGACAAAAGTAGATATTTAGTCACTTTAAATGTCTGAGAAATACAAAATCTTTAATCAGTGAAATGGTCGAACAAAGTGTCACAGCACACAAACATCAAAACTCGACTACAGGACATAAAAAAATCACAATGTGCAATTAAAACAATCCAAACAATCCTCACAGCAGGTCAAGAAAGACATGAGATTATTCTGGATGAGTAGTGGTTTCATTTCAGGGAATTGAAATTCATGCAGACGTGGGGCAGAAGTAAAGCCTGATGAAGGGTGAATGTGTGAGGATGATGATGATGATGATGGAGGTAAGGGGACAGAAATGATGAAGCATCTCCTCTAAATCAATCTCCCAGTTAGTTCAGGCAAACATTCACAGCAGGTTTCAGTGTCTTCAGTGAAATAAAGTAGGAAGCTTGGTTACAATCACAGTCACAGTGTCACATACACACACACATGTATATATACACATACAGCTTTAACAGCTTCAACAGTTTTAACAGATATTTGCATATTTAGACCGTTTAAATAAGAACTCAAAACGTTTAACGCACTTAGAGGAGGAGATGAAAAGATAATATCATTCCCATAGCTGCAACAGACTCACATAAGTGAAGCCAAAACCTTTAGTGCTCCCCCTGCTGGCTGATAGCAGTATAGGTCACAAGGCTTAACTCCTCCATGTTAACGGAAGGGAAGTGTTAAACTTTAAAATCAAAATTTATACTTTTTTTTTGTTACCCACTGTTTATTATCCTTAAAAGTTTAGTTTTGATTTGTTCGTTTGTGCTAAAAAAAACTGTGTTTCAACATGTCAACGATCATGCTCCTGCATCACTGGATGAAGGATGTGCTGCTTTTCATATCCTGAAACCAGACATTTTTCTGGATTTGTCAGCAGAATATTTCTCATATTAAGTCTAATATATCATTTTACCAAATATAAAAACACTTGCTCAGATTTCAGATTTTACAGTGAGTCAAAAAGAGCTGAGACTAAAGACAGGCAACAGAGGGACAGCGCTAGCCTGGCTCTGTCCTGGTCTCATAAAAGCCGCTTAACAACACCTCTAAAGCCCACATAATAAGATAACCTTGTTTCCTCTTTCTTAACTAAAAACTCCAGGGAGGCTTTCTATGGTTTCGGGGGCAGTTGATAGTTTGCATAAAATACCAAATAAAAACATAGATGGTATAAGTGCTCTTGAACGCTCCCTCATTCTGTAAAGTCCCTTCACCTCTTTGGTGTGTTTCTCTGAGTGGTCATGCTGAGACAACAAGATGTGCTTTACTTATTTCTTGATAACAAACTTGCAAATAACCTAAACCAGCTAGAACTATATTACAAAAATAAAAACAATTAGCAGAGTAAGGTTTTTACTCCCAATTGGTTTTCTGACTTTAGAGGGTTGTGTTAACATATTTTTTTCTGGATTCTCACACATTAATGGAGCTAAATCTAGGAATAAGTTTAAAGGTGGTCAAAGTAGCTGAAATTATGGATTCAGGTGTTCAAAATAAGCAAAAAGCAAAGAGGTCAGAATCCCAGACTGAGAGTAAAAACTCATTTCTTCTCAAGAGATTTAAAACTCTCCATCACAGCAGAAATAAATGGAATGTAATACAAAATTTTGAAACTTAAACAAGTCAACTCTGACTATAAAAGAACACTATTCATGAACAGTGAGTCAAAAAAAACAAAAGTTTGGGGTTTGAAACTGAAAAGGTAAAACTGTAAGCTTTACATCTGACTTTAATTCTCAGACTGAGCCAGGTTTGACGTTTCCTGTCTCTAGTCATTGTGCTGAACTAAACTGACAGACATGAGAGTGATATCAGCTTTTCATCTCACTCTGCACCAGAACAACAAGTGCATTTCATAAAAGCTCACAAATATAAAAAAAACATCTTCTCCTCAGAGTTTCTGAAACAGAACTGCTGACATCAGCTCTCAGGTTCCAGAGAAAGAGCTCAGTGTAAACCCGGGGTGTGCTCTGAGGTCGTGGTCCTGGATTTCCAGTTAAATGTCGTTTTCACCACCAGCTCTGCTCAGTGTTCAGTGTCAGATCTGGTTTTGGTGCTGCGTGTTTCCCTGTGCGCAGACTCCTCTGAGGTTTAACTGAATCCATCGTTCCACTCCATCACTTTATCGTATTCCTGGATCTTCTGTTTGATGTGCGACAGTTTGCTCTTCAGGTACTCGCAGCGCTCCTTCTTCTCCAGGAAAGTGGGATCCTGGAGCAGAGAGTGAAGGAGGAGGAGGAAGAAAAATGGGTTTTATTTTCAGAGACTCACACAGGAAAAAGGGAAATGGTTGGTGATAGTCTTGATTTTCTTTTTTCAGAAATCCACACAGAGTTTGAAACTCTAATGTTGACCTAAGCTAGTCAAACATTTCAATTAACCAAGCTTTTAAAAAGCAGCCTTCCCAACATTAAACACTCCTATCTTCTAAAACACTCACTACAGTCTCTTCAAATATGGAAGCACAAAGGATAAAAGCTGAGAGTAACTCACATTTTTCTTCCTCTGGTACTCCTGAAGGATTCTGTTTATGCGATCAACCTCCTGCAAAATGAGAAAGAGAGAAAAGTTCAGAGCAAACATTAACTGTGCACACAGGCTCTCGTGATGGTGCAGAAAGTTCTCTCTGGATGCATCAGAGCAGGAATGTGAGGGTGGAGAGGAAGTCCAGCAGGAACTGGAAGTACAAACAGAGGAAGTGACAACACGAGGAACTGAGGCAGATGTGAACAACAAAGAGACTTTGTGTAAAACTCAGCTCCTGGGATCAGTCTCATTAATGTTTACTCTGCGGACACACACCTTCATGTCTCAGTGGACTCAGTTTGTACCTCTGACCTTTACAGCTGTGAGTTTCTGTTTGTTTTAATATCAGGTGTGTGAAAAAAGAGAAATGAGACCTGTGCACAAACAGGACAACACAGCAGAAGACGATTCGATTCATGAGTACTTCAGACGTGTGGATGATGAATCAGAAAGACGTAGAGTAACCTGACTGAGTGAAAAAGTGAAAGGACCCTTTTAAACAGCGTCTGGTAGAATAATCACCATCTGACTGGCAGGATGCTGAGGCAGACTGCGCATCATGGCGTCCATCTCCTCAAACTTCTTGCTCGTGGCCTGCACGTCTGCGTGGATCTCTTTGTACTCTGCGTACTGGTCATTAAACACGGCTCGGTACTGGTCCCGCTCCTCTGGGGATCGAATTGTTGGGTATTTCCTGCATCATGGAGGGAGAGCAGCACATCAACACCTGCATGTAAACACTTTCTTCTCATACGTGTAAATCAGGACCTACGTGATGTAGTCGGGCAGGATCACAGGTTTAGGGATGTGTCCTGATGGAATTGTTCCCTGCAGAACTTTTGGTGGACCCGCTTTAGGAGCCGCCTGGATGGGGACCACTGAAGAGCCCTGAGCCTGCTCTGGAGCTCTGGGTCCAGGTCCTGAAACTGGAACCATCTGCAGAGACACAGAGTCATGAAATCAAACATGTAGAGATGGAGTGACAAATGGACAATGAGACTAAAGAGATGAGGATCCTCACCAGTGGACGAGCAGCTCTCATCTCAGAGGGATGCATCTGAGGAACAAAGAAAACAAACAATCTTATATCAGAGTCATTAACGAGGAGCTCCTAATGCACAAGAGGAAAGTGACATTTGATCATCGTGATGAGTTTCTTTCTTGCGGACATGAGAAGAAGAGTAATACCTCTTTTAGTCTCTGGAACAGGGAACTTTGCAGAGACACAGCAAGCTTTGCTCAGGTATCAGGGATGGAAGAAGTTCAGGCCTCACTAATTAAGCCAAGTAAAGATACTACAGGTTCAATATATCTCTACATAAGTAGAAGTTGCTCAGTCAAACTAGAAAAGCACTCAGAGAGCGCAGACCTCCACCAAGCATATTGTGATTGTCACCAACACTTCAGTCTTATTTCAATGTTATACTCCCTTTCAGCAGACTGTCTGCTACAATTTGGTGTTAGTTGCAGGTTTGTACGATAATTTTTTACCTCACAGTATTCAAAATTATGATGACCCAGTACATATTTCATATTCCAGATCTTAGTATCCAGAATATTGCCAGGATCTGGATCATACTTTTAAATCAGTCAGAAATGATGGTGACCTTGTCTTGTATTGTTTTGCAAAGCAATCTGATCATTTATGATGGAGTTATATACACATATGGTGAAAACGACCGTATCTCACAATGATTAAGAATCCTTTAAAAGGGTCCTGGATCCAGGTTCACCTCCGAAATTTAATCACTTCTTCCTCATCCCATTTTGAACATTTCCTGAAAATTTCATCAAAATCTGTTTGTTACTTTTTGAGTTATGTTGTTTACAGAAAACAGACAAACTTTCCCAAAAACATAACCTCATTAGTGGAGGTAATTATCACTTGAGTTAAAGAACTGGGCTATTTGCTTTCTAAAAAATACCAGATCTTCATGATTCAATGATGATGTCATCATGAAACAGTCTCCTTACTGCACTTTGGAGGGTCTGCCCATAATTTGATGGCTGTCCAATCAGAGGGAAGAGGGTTTGAGGAGTGAGGCCTTAAAGAGACAGCAGCTAAAACAAAGTTTTCAAGACAGATTTAGAGGTTTCTTTGAGCTGTAAATCATGTTTAGATACTACGGGGGCACCAGATGGACAAAATAAAGATTACAAAAAGGGCAATTCCACCTTTTCTTAAAAAAAATGTTTTTAATGTTTGATTGTCTTTGAATGTACTTTGTTTTTTTCTTGTTTTGCTTCTTTTTCATTCATGTTGTATTATTAACTTCCGTAATGTGTCTTTGATTTTCTAGAAAAGCGCCAAATAAATAAAATGTATTATTACTATTATCAATTCCCCAGAAAAAGCAAGCTGGCCTTTATATTGGTTCATTAACATGAATAATTGATGAACTCTGCTACTATTTCTGCTGTTTTTTTGCCCAGTTTCATTTAACAAGCTGCTCCCTCCTACACGCCGTGAAGTCGAGCTGTTATTCAAATGATCTCAGAGCCTGTGGTGATACAAGTTAACAATGAGGGCCGTGTTCTGGGCGAGAAGGGCAGCACCTGTTTTATTCTAGCTGATTACACCTGAACACACACACATGTCCAGGTGTTTCAGAGGTCATGTGATGTGTCTCTGCAGCTGTGAAGTGTGGACTCAAACTGGACAAAGCTGTGGATGAGATGGATGTGTTTGTTCTTCTGAGGATGGAAAATGTTCTGAGTAAATTCAAGTTTGGACATCATACTCGTCCTTTCATCCTTTTAAGCTTGTGTGTTCATCGTGTGTGTTTATCAGGCGTGTGTTCATCATGTGGCTCCTGTTGCAGTCAGAGTGTGTGGACAGACAGCAGAGTGTAACAGGGTGTGTGTGATCCTTTAAGCTGCAGAGGAATCTCTGGGTCATGCTGAGGAATCTCAGGACCAAACCCAGAAAAACACAATAACTCAGATCTCACCTCCTGGCCGTACTTCTCGCGGTATCTGCGAGCAGCTTCGTGTCTCCACAGCTTCAGACACACCAGGGCTCCGATTAGATACACAACCATGGTGACGAACAGGAAGATGATGGCAGCGGTTTGACCCGCCTCTGTTCTGCAGAACGCTCCGTTGATGCCGTTGTTGAAGACTGGGTAGGAGCAGAGTCCTCCACGAGTTGTGTCCCGGACATAAACAATGCCTAGAAAACAAGAAGCGTTCGTTAAAGGTGAAAACTTACACTATTTTAAAGTAGTCCCAGATTTTTTAAACCTTTAGACTGATATCTGGGTCTAAATTTAGTCACTAAAGAAAAGTTTCCCAACGGGTTGCCTTAAGTGTCAGCTGCAAAACTGAACATTCTGCAATCACTGCAACATAATCCCTCTAAATAAAACACATTAACTCACTCAAAGTCCAATGAAAGTTGTTCTTTAGCTGGTAGATTTTACACACTGTTTTTTTTAGTGTGTGAGAATATAACAGGAAAGATTTCTCCAAAGACAGACCTATTCTCTGAAACTAAGCCTGTCGGATTTGTCTCTGGAGGTTTCTTTGAGCCATGTCCTCTCCAGACGTGTAGTTTCAGGAAGTTATGGACTGTTTTTAAAACTTCAACTCTCTCTGCTGTTGCTGTTGTTGATGCCATGTTCACACCATGCTCAGCTGGTCGCTCTGAAGCCGGCTAATCACCAAACCTCTGGAGATTTCTGCAGAACTCTGGATATGTAAAGCCGGGCATACACTGTGCAATATTTTAAATCATTTGACTCAGCTCCATCTCAAACTGCTCGACGAGGTAGCTCAGTTAAAAAGTTGATGTTCTCACACTTTACGACCAGATGCTCTGAAATGACTTCACTGCTCACACTATACATTCCCGTGTCGGGCTCTGTATCCTTCTTCTTCTATGGCATTTGGAAGCTGGACTCTTGTATCCAGCTCTGCAATATCAAAAGAAGAAGAAGAAAAAACCCAGAAGTGGGAGACACACACCAAAGATGCTCAACAAAAACAAAAGCACTGCCTTGGCAATTTGTGCCATTCTGTGTGAAGAGACAACAAAAACAGAAGACGTAGACATGGATAGACAAGGAATTGTCTGGGCAGATGTTGGCAATATGGTCTCTCAATTCTTCAGTGAGAACAGGAGGTATGTGGTGAGAGCTAAATTGAACTTTATACCAACTTGTAGACGTCACTTCAGAGATCATGCACGCTGTGTGCAAGAGGTTGAGGCCAGTCAGCTCGTGGCGCTGCGTCTACTGTGCGATACCTTCACGATGAGTGACCAGAATTTCAAACATGTTTGATTTTCTAGCAATCTGCGGCTTTGTGATCAGTGAGGTGTCGATCGCTCCTCTTTACCCCACGTATATGACACGACGCCCGACACACTATTGAGCTGAAATTCAGCCCGATCCAAAAAATTGTAACCTTGCAGAGCAGACGGACCTGTCTGATTCAGTTTCTGAACTCCTGCAGGTCCATCTTGCCAGGCTCCAATGACCAACAATTTCACTCGGCTAAATTCTGACCGGCCCAATGAGGGAAGAGAGGCGGGAGCTGTTGGAGCAGACGTGATGTCAGCAGACTTTCGTACTTGCGTTCCTTTGATTCTTAAGTTAAATTTATAAAAACGGAAGCTGTCGTATAACGGCTTTTTCACAGCTGTTTCTTGTGATTCAGTAGTTGTTCATCTATTGTTTCTCAGAAGCATCGGCTCACATAAGCTACGTCATACCGTGGCTTGATGTGGATTGGTCCATGGTGAGTGTATTAATCAGAACAGTCGTCCAATCACCAGCTGCAGATTTTTTTTAAAGTCCCGCCTCTGAAAACATATCGGAAGAGCTGCTACCCAGATGGACTAGTGAAATATTTCCGTGGCGGATATATGAAACTGTTCGTCAGGCGTGTCAGGTTAAAAAATTGTTGGACGAGTGGCAAATCGGCTCAAAACGAGCCGACAATCACAGAGTGTACGCCCAGCTTAAGACACACAGGAATCCAGAGGAGTGTTCAAAGAGGACGACATATCCTCCTCCTTCAGGTTTATCAAGACATAGGTCTTTTCATGATTTTTAAGGACACAAACAATAAGGATCTCAGCTTTACTGGATGCTTTGATGGGGGTGTATATATAAAGGCTTAAGTTGCAGAAACTACTGCTTGTTATGTGGTTGATGGCTGAAGCGATCACCAAACTTCTGTGAACGTCAGACACTTTTTGAGACCTGAAGTCAGTGTGAAAAGAAACCAGGATTTAAGAAGCAGATTTCCTTTGAGCTCTGGCTCATATCACACCTTAAACTTTACACGTAGAAAGTTTCAGTGTGAGGTGATGATTGAGTTAGTATGACAGCGCTGTGTTTCCTACCTGCAGCCATGTAGAGCACGGCCAGCGACAGGTTGATGATGAACTCAGTCAGTGGCCACCAGGAGGAGTCCAGCAGGATGGTTCGGTAGTACATGGTCATCCCCAGAACCAACACGATCACAGTCACCAGCCAGGCCAGACCGGCCACCACCAGCACAAAGGGGGTCTTAGGCCCGGTGTAGTACGTCCCCCCTGTGCCGGCCCCGTACAGCCCCGCTCCGTACGCTCCTCCAGGAGACGAGTACCCGAACATGTTGAACCACTCGTTGTCTTTGTGGATGTACGCGCAGACACAGGCGAACACAGCCGCTCCCAGCAGGAGCTCCACACATCCCAGAATCCTCAGCAGCCCGGCCCAGGACTTCATGAAGCCGTAGCGCTGATGGTACTCCTCCACGCGCTCGCTGTAGGTCAGACCGGTGCGATACGTCTGTCCTGACACAGACTCATGTGCGTCGTGTGGCTCCAGAAGCTCTTTGCGTGAGTTGTAGCTGGATCCTGAGCCTCCATAAGGATCCCGGTACGATCCAGCCACAGGCGAGTGTGGCGGCGAGCAACGGACCCCCTCGCTGGTGCTGTTGTTGTTGTTGTACGACGAGCCCGACATGGGCCAGGGCTTGTTGCTGCTACGGTTACTCCCTCTGAAGAAGTTCTTCCAGGAGTCTGGGATGAAGCGGTGAACAGGTTTAATGTCGAGGGCGGGGTCGTGGTCAGGATCGTGGTCTGCGTTGGACTCACTGCCGCTGGGATCGAACTCGGGCCCAACAGGAGGCTGGTCCGGCAGCGGTGGGGGAGGCAGGGGGTCAGCGCTGTGGGCGAAGGGAGCGTCTCTGTGCTCCCTCAGCGGCTGCAGATCATACGAGTCCGATCTGCGTAAGGAGCCCTGGGGGACCTGGTCATAGTGCGGCGCCTGGCGGATACGCTCAGTGCGTCCGTTAAAGCCTCCTCCATAGGACATGAGGATGGTGATGGTCCCTGAGGAACACGAACACACACACACACACACACACACACACACACACACACACACACACACACACACACACACACGCACACACATACACACATGTATTCAATCTCAGAGTGCTGTTGAAATAGATCTGAGATAATTTATGAGATTTTCTATCTGGTGTCAAATTTTTGGCCCAAAAATGTGTCAGTCCAAAAATGAGGATTTGAGGCTTTTCTCTGTTTTAGACGTCAGTTCATCATTTTTGGGGTCAGACTGGTGCATCAATGCCTTTAACTGAGGAAAGCTGGACTACTTCACGACTTTAAGGTTGACTTCTTTTCGTGGACATATGACAAATCTAATCCCACAAGGGATGCACAATATTATCGGCACAGAATCTGTATTGGTTGATATTGGCCAAAAAATACAATATTGAATATGGGATAACACACCAAATTCAGCCAATATAAAAAACTGATAAAATAATGGACTGAACCTGCGGATACTTTTTGAACTCTTTGTGATTTTGTTTGCAGAGTTTAGATTGAGCAGTCCCATATTTGGTTCCTGTTTAGAGCTAAACTTATCACTTTAGAATTTCAGCAGCAGTCTGTAAGGCGCATTTAGCTGACTACTTTAGGCACTTTTACTATTTATCAAAGTAAACCATTTTATTCAATTTGAGTTTAACAGCTGTACATATGTTCCCTGTGAACAGAGGTCACGTTTATCGACTATCAGTTATGAAATCTGCCAAATTTGCCCTGGTTGTGGGTAATATAATAATATGTGATATTACGTATTGACTACTGCAATTCCTTCCTGTCAGGTCTCCCTGTGTGTACATTTAGACCTCTGCAGATGATCCAGAATGCAGCAGCACGTCTGGTCTTTAACCAGCCCAAAACAGCACGTATCACCCCGCTGTTAATCTCTCTTCCAGCAGCAGCTTGAATCAAATTTAAAGCTCTTCTTCTGGCTTGAAAAACATTGACAAAAATGGCTCCTGCCTACCTGGGGTCCCTCATCCAGGTCTACACTCCTTCTCACCCTCTATGCTCTGCTTGTGAAAGACGCCTGGTGCTGCCAGCCCAACGCGGCTCCAAATCACTAGCCAGACTCTTCTCCTCTGTTGTGCCCAAATGGCGGAATGAATTACCTAACTCTATACGATCCACAGAGTTCCTTTCTACTTTAAGAGAAGTCTGAAGACTCATCTGTTCAGGGGACACTGAGGCACTTAATCTGACCCTTCTCCTCTTTGTCCTCAGGGTAGAATGAGTCAGTGGGTCTAAGATTCAGCTCTTATGATTTTTCCAGCACTAATTACTGACTGTTGTTGAAGATTGAGGTAAACTGTTGCAGCAATTAATTGTGGTTTGTTGGCTTGTTGATTATTGTACACCCCCCCAAAAAATATATATAAAAAAAAAAAAACAAACAAACACGTGCACTTCATGGCAGCACCTGCAGCCGAATAACTTGTAGCACGGTTGTCGCAGTAACTAGGTTTTTCCTTCTGTCTAAATTCTTGCTTGTGTTGTACGTCACTTTGGACAAAAGCGTCTGCTAAATGAAACTGTAAACTGTAACATTAAGATTTTCTCAGGAAGAGCAGCTTTCAGATATAATTTATCTTTTCGATTTTTTTGTTTAAAAGCAATCGTCATAAATAAATATACAGTTTCAAGCATATATTTTTCTTATTTTGCACAAGAAATGAATATTACATAACAAATATGATAAGAGTAAGCACCATAATACAATATACTACTTCCAATACTTAAAGAGAGTTGATGATCTCTGCAATTATGTGCGCAGACAAAACATCGGCATCAGTATCGGCTAAATATCAGCATATTGGATATCGCCAAAAAGTGCAATATCGTGCATCCCTTAATCTAACTCTGATGAATATTCTCGCTAAGAAGAGGATTGGATATTACAGCGCTGCATTGCATGCAATATTTTTTCTGTTTTTGTTGAATCTCTTCATCTTTTTCCTGTTTCCAGTTCAAAACAGAACCCTCATATGGTTTCAAAAACAGAAAAGCAGCAAATCCTTGCAAATGAGCAGCAGAAAACTAGGTCGTGATGTTTTTTGACTTAAAAACAAAATGAGCTGATGATCAAATTTTATGCCCATCATGTTTCTGAGTACCTCATGATTCATACCGTCATTATCATTTCTATCATTAACAGGCCCGAGTTGGTCAGGAAAGAGCAGCAGGAGAAAGAGAGTTGATCAGAAGTCAGAGTATCATTCATGCAAAACTCCCGGAGCCGACAGAAGGAGCTGAGAACGAAGCCGACCTGACGTCCCACAGAAACAGCCCTCTGAGTGCAGATCTTATCCTCCATGCAAGCCGAGTCATGAATGCATTTTTGTGCCGCACCAAACCAGGTACAAGGCATCAATCTGCCCTCTTCTGTTTCACAGCAGCACAAAAATACATCCTGCCTCCAACCAGCCCCTAAAAAAGCCCAACTCCACCATCTTTAGAGGTAAAAAACAAAAAGAACGGAGCTTCAATACCTTTCACACGCAGTCACTCAACACCACTTACATTGGCCTGCAGGTCAGAATGCAAACCTGGTGTGAACGCAGAGAGAGTCGAGGATTCACCTGTGAAAACAAACACACACCTGAGGAGGAGGAGAAACACGGAGCTGGAGCTGCAGCTGACCACGAGGAGATTCAGAGGAAAACAGTCAGTTCTGACTTTCAGTTTTATTTCAGAGTTCTGACTTTTTTCTTCCAAAGTTTTACCTCAAAGTCAGATATTATTCATTTTGTTTTTTTAAAATATCAGATTTCTTTTTTTTTCTTATCTCACACCCAAAGGCAGCTCTAGACCTCTCCCACCAGAAATTAACTAAACTACATATATTTGATTTTCAAAATAAGGATAAAAAGCTTTTTTTAAACCAAACTTTCTTCTATCTTCTCCCTCTTAAACTGATACTGCAACACTGAGCTGGACATTTTTTATTTTTTATACTTTTTTATTTGGCAGATGAATAAATTATTGCTTCATAACAGTGTTCATACAGATGTGTATCCACAGCTAGTTTGCAACCTCTGTCCCTTGTAAGACTTTCAAGATAAAAACACAAGTTAAGGAGAGTTGAGAAATAACAATCATAAAGATAAATCTGTGCAAAAAAAAAAAAACTTAAACACACATGGAAACTGATAGAGAAACAGGCAGTTAAAAAATAACTTTGACAAAATAACAAATAATTTTGTTTTTTCAAATTTACAGACACCTAATATTCACAAGTGTTCACTTCCTAAGAAATAAATGTTTCATTTTATCTTCAAATAGACTCACTGTGGATAGATATCGTCATTATACACTAAATAACTCTGATATTTTCAGATATAAAGTTGAATCTGTCTCCACCTGCTGCATGTTTACAGCATGAATGCATCAGGATTAACAGTTCTCATGTCAAAAGACAGATTATTCTGTAGAATGGGAACTTTACTACTAAATATTCTTTAAGTAATTTTGTTGTATTTCACATTTTTGAATAATTTCTTCCACTTTCAGTGCAGCTTCACATCCTTGAAATCCTCCAATGCAGTCAAACACCTTAAGATGAAATCAGCTGATAATTGTGTCTCTTAGCTTTAACCCTAATGACATGTGTGTGTTCGAGGTGTGTGTGTGTGTGTGTGTCTACACCGAGCTTACACTCAGTGATAGTGAAGCAGGCCTGACCTCATAACGCTACAACAAACCTTCAGCTGGCTCACAGCCAGAGGACTCGGTCAGAGGAAAAAGTCAACTTCTACCTTCCGTGACACACCAATAAAAGTCATTTTAGTGCTTAAATTTCTAAAACTACGCTAAAACAGTCTCAGTGTGCAAAACATGTCGACCTGGATCTGTTTTAAGGAGTTGGACCTGGATCATCGAGGTGAACTTTCCTCGTAATGCGCATAAAGCGAAGCAGCTTCTGTATACAGCTGACTTTAACTCTTTAAAAGTTCACGCTTGAGTTTCTACTCGTCTTCTCACCGACACAAACATGCTTAACAAATGTTTCTGAAGATGTAAACTCAGTCTACAGTCCGCTTCTTACCTTGTTCGCTCTCCTTCCTCCTCCTCCTCTTCTTTCTCTCATTTCAGTAACGTTAGACCACAGGTCTCCCTCTGTCGACACCACGTGACCTGCCCATCCCAGTGACGTCACGCAGACGGAGAGGGGAAATGTACCTGTTAGCAAAGAGCACACCTGAGATAATAAACACTGAAACTGTGACACATTTATTCAGCTGTAAACGGTTTATAACACGTCTGAGTGAAGAAACTACAACATCAAGTTAAAGCTTTTCTGTTGTTGGCTTCCAAATCCTGTAACTCCTTGTAAAAAAAAATAAAAAAATAAATCACATTTTCAAACTTCTTGTACTTTTTTTTTAAACTAAATTGTTTTTTTTTTCTATCTATTCCTATATTTTACTTATTTGCAAATCAATTGTTAACCTTGATCACAAAGCGTATTATTGGGACATATTACTACTGACTTCTAACACCATTATTTTGTTCAATACCAACAAAAAATAAATTAATTAATCAATCGATATATTTCACTTTTGTTTCCTTGGCAGCTTGTAAAGTAACAAGTTTTGGATGTTCAGACTAAACATTTGCAGATTTTCAAACCTCTACCTGTTTAATTTCTAAAATTAGTACCAGACTTGCTGAAAATGATGAGGTAGGGCATAAGGATCTCCCAACTAGTTTATGACATGTAGGAGGGGCGGGCCTCAAACACCAAGGTCTCCCTATAGCTCCACCCCCAACAGGCCTATAGAGGGCTGACCAGTCAGAGGGGAAGGGGTCTGTGGCTGAAAAAAAGGGGTTTCTATTACACCAGTCTGAGAAAAAGAAAAAAAAAAGTTTTTCTAAGCTTTTTGCAATGTAAAGATGTTACAGAGCACAGAAAAGACAGAATCAAGAAAAGAAAAAAAAGAGTATCCCTTCTTTGAGTTCTGTCTCCATGAAGTAAACCCCGTTACTAATTGGCTCGCCCTAGCAAAGTGATGATAGCTGGCATGTGGTTTCAGGCTATTATAACTTTACATTACAGCGGATAGAGCTGATTATTCTCAATCATAATAATAATGATAATAATAATAACAATAATAATCCATACATACTTATATACATACATAAATACAGTATACATGTTAACATGTGACTCATTTATACTGAACTAGTGTTATTCAGATTTACTGTCATGTCCTAAGGCGTGTTTGATAGCTCTCAGGGATTTACCTGATGGTGCCTTTAGGCCATGATATTTCTCCTCCTCCTGACTCACACTCTGCCCTCTTCCTGTTTCACAGCGGAGGAATCTATGCTGTGATATCTGAAAGGTTTGTCTAACACTAGATGGAGCTCTGTGGTTACAGTGTCAGAGAAAAGCGCACAGCTCTGTTCACGTACAGAGTTTGTGTTGCTTTTAAATTAAAAACATACATTTCAACTTAGCTATTTTGCAGTTTTATTTTCCTTTCAGTCTTTTCTCCTCTGTTGCTCTGAATTGGTGTCTGATCACTTCAAACCTCATGATTTCAATATTAACTTCTTTTTCTTTTGATCCTTTTGAAAAGTACTCTGTCTAATGGATTTAAAAGTTGCACCATGACCATCAAAGATTTTATAGATCTATGTCGGGTGTCTGTGTGTTGAACCCTCTGATTATTTTTCTTCATCAGGAGAGAAACGCATGTGTGTTGGTATGAACAGTTGAAGTCTGAACATGTGCAGTATGTTTATCTGCCTCCATCTCTGCTTCATCTTCCATCCAGTCGTCTGCTTCAGTCACTTTCGGCAGGGATCATCTAGAAGCAGATCACTCCTGAGGTCCTGAAGAAGGTGAATTTTTTTTTTTTTCTTTATAATGAATATCTGACTTTGTCACAGAGAGCTCACCTGAGCTGCAGCATCAGTACCTGATGGCTCCTGTTAGTTCATTCATAAAGATGCACTTTGAGGAGTGTGACTTCTGAGGGGAGAATTCCAATTATTTAATTGTACAATGAAACAACTATTAAAATTAGAATTATTACATTTTATACAAATATACTGTATATTTTTTCTTCATGACTTTTTTCTGTGCATACTAAATGTAGAGCTATTGAACTGCCTGTCTATCTAGTCAGTTCTATAAACTATTTCAATTCAAATTGAATAAATTAAATTAGACCCACCGAAATAGATTTTGAATTTAGCATTATTTTCAGTCAGGGCTGACTCTGAGTTTATTTTTTCCTAATTAAATTGGATTCTATGACCGAGGATCGGAGTGAATTAAAAAAAAAAACAAAAAAAAAAACTTTACTTTAAAGTTAGGACTTTGACTTTAATTTTCAAAGGTTTAAACTTTATAATTTTACTTTTTGTGACTATATTTCATCTGTTCACCACAATATTTGACTGAGAATGTTATTATGTTTTTTTTTTTTTTCATTTCTTTTTTTAACTATTCACCTGCTATGCTTCATCACGAAATGATGAGAGAAAGTCTTGTTTACATCGTCCCAAACTCAACTAAAACTTTAGGGGTAAATGGTCCTATTTGTGAGCAGTCAGATTCTTAATAAAGTATAATCAAATAAAATGAAATTAAAAAAAGAGGGAGAAACGTAAATACAATAATATGTAGATTATTGTTTGGGTTTAATGTCTAACCTATGAAGAGATACATGACAGTGGAAAGACGTGGAAACTGGGAACAGGAGAATGAGAAATGGTCCAACCAGCTGAATAAACCAGCTCCCAAACCCAGCAGTTTCATCCAGACATCACCAACTTATGAGAAAATTATCTCAGCACACCTCAGAAAAGTCTGGACTGCACTTTGAGTAATTATGACTTCAGTAAACATTGATAATGCTCAGCTTCCTCAGTTAGTGATCACTTCAGCTCTGAGGGCATAATCCATTAAACTGGATCCAGTCGGACCCAGACTGGGATTTTCTGTCTGAACTCCAGTACTGTGTGTTCGTCTCAGATAGCTGCCTTTTTAGTGTTTTTAACAGCACATTTTGAGATACCAGTATCATGGAGCTATTTTTGGCAGCACAGATGTTACCAGAGCTCTTATCAGAGCAGATACTCTGACTTTGACTCACGTTTACCCGGGTTCAGGAGAGGGACGAGTATCAGAGGGCAGACAGATCCAGAAGACAGAGGGCGGGTTGAACTGAGGGAACAGTCGTTCTGTTTGATTTCTGTTTTCTCTAAATCTGCTGAGAAAAGGTGAAATAAATGATGATAGATTAACAGTCTCTTACTGTTCCTGTACTCTCTCCATACTGTTTGAGGACTTCTCCGTCGCTGTGCCACAGCAGATAAAAACCAGCAGGGTGCGGTCCTCTTGTCTATTTTTACCACCTTCTCCTCTCTGATAGCAGACCAAAGTATTTTTAGCTCCATGGGCTGCCTGGTCATGGGATGGCAGTCAGCGAATTAGTCCATCATTCTGGTCCAGACAAAGTAAATCTCCTTGAATTACTGCTATGACTGGACATTCAGTGTCCTGAGAGGATCTGCTACCTAACTTTACAGTGTGATGACTTCTTGAAAACTGAAAAAGATGTCTTATTTCAGCTGTTTGAAAGAAAAAAATCCTAAAACCAAAGAACACTTTTTTATTGTTGCTGTTCTGGTCCAAAGAGGATGTATCATGATTCTAAAGATATCCTGGCACTGACAGGCTATATTGTTCATCTGTGTGTAACTTTTACTTTTCATTAAGTATCACAATCAATAAATATTTAGTTTTTACAAGAAAAATCCCAGCACTTACAACACACATGGCAAAATGTTGTTTTTTTCTCAAACTTATGGTTCCCAGAGGATATATCAAACTACTTGTAACAGCCTTCTAATTTATCATTTTGTGTTTATTTTTAAGTTGGATGGTTTCAGATGTAATTAAAACATAAAAAATCTTATATATTTTTTATATTTGACATCCACATTTTTTTTATAAATATTTCTTTATATTTTTAACTGTTTTTAAATCTATTGCTGACAATCATGGTCACATGAGGATAAACCAGGTTGACTTTGCTGATCACCCGACTCTTTTTCTCACACCAGCAGAAGTTCGAATATTCAATTTGAAATAAAAATGTAGAATTTCACAAAGAAATTTGTCCGCAACAGTTTCTTGTAGTCATGGTCCACAGAGGATATGCCACAATGTTAACAGAGGCAAACCTAGTCCTAAGAGGATATATGACCTAACTTTTGGTGTCCCCTGATTTTTTTCTGACATTCTGAGAAGGTCACAAACCAAGTTTTAAAAGAAAAGTCTCATCACCTAAAGGATACACTTTTATTTTTCTCCTGGTCTACAGAGGATAAATCACACTTTTTTGACAGACACTCATAGTCCTTGGAAGAAACAATCCTAAATGTTGGCTATTTCTTGACTATTCCTCTGGCATTTTATGGAGGTTGAACATTTAATTCTCAAAAGAAAAATCTCAAAACCCAAACAACTCAACAGATGTCAAAATTCATGAGGAGAGGATAGAGCAGCAAACAGTAGGGGGATTTAATGGAACTTCAGTTTTGCCTCATTTCTCATGTTTGCATGAGTAAAAGTGTTAAAATATTGACCTTCATACATATTTTTACTTATGGATGTGATCTGAAAACTATATTGTAAATCTCCAGTCCCCTCTCCTCAGACTCTCTGGAGTGTTACTTTCTGAGATGGAGACAAACTACACCCAGCAGCTCCTCCAGCAGCTCAACCAGCAGAGAGCTAAAGGATATCTCTGTGATGTGATCATCGTGGTGGAAAACTCTCTCTTCAGAGCTCATAAAAACGTCCTGGCGGCCTGTAGCAGCTACTTCAAATACCTGGTGCTGCACGAGAACCTCATCACCCTGAACACGGAGATGGTGAAGCCCTCAGTGTTCAACCAGGTGAGCAGAGGAATTACACAAACACACAGATGTGCAGGTTTGAATCTATCTAAGAGTGTTTTCTTCTCTCTCAGGTCCTGGAATTCATCTACACGGGACAGCTGCCCTCAAACTGTGATGTTGGTTTTCAAGGTGTGTCAGATCTCCTGAGAGCAGCTTCCTACCTGCAGCTTTCAGAGCTAGCAGCTCTTTGTCACAAGAAGCTGAAAACATGTGACTACTCATCGTCCATCACTTCTTCCTCAAACACAAACAGACGTCTTCAGGTTGATCAAAGCTTCAACCCACAGAGTCACAAAGACGGGCCCCAAAGAGAGGACGGCTCAGAGGAGGATGTTGAACCAAACCTGAGAGGAGAGCTGAGCAGACAGACCCGGAAAGGAAGCACATCCAGCAGCCTCCAGCAGAGCTCTCCTCAATCCAGCACTTCCTCCGATGAGCTACCTCCAAAATCCAGCTCAGCCGTCAGGAACCCGGTGTTGGAGCAGTGGTACCTCAGGACAGACTGGCAAACTGCAGCTCAAACCAGACCCAGATACAGCAGAGAGGACGGTGTGGAAGGAAGTGTGCTGAGTAAAGGACAGGAGGGAGAGCCAGCAGACCTGGAGTGGAAGACGTCTTCAGAGGTGGAGGACCAGAACAAGGTCAGAGGAGAGGACTCAGCGCTGAGGAGGGAGCTGCTGAAGTGTGAAGACGGTGGGAGTGAAGATGAAGAAGTGAAAGGACCCATGAACACCAGCTACGTCTACCAGCAGCAGCAGCTGCCGTGGTTAGAATCAGACGCTCATGAGAGCCCGTACATGTGCATCCCGTGTGGGAAAGGCTTTCCCAGCTCAGAGCAGCTGATGGCTCACGTAGACTCACACACAGCCGAGGATGCAGAAGAAGGAAGATTCCTCAAGATCCAAGACCCAGAGACCCTGCCACTGGACTCACTAAAAGAAGATCCAGGAGAAGATCTGACCTCACTCCAGTACACCTGCTCTGTCTGTGGGAAGATCTACGTGGACCCAGCTTTACTGCACCAGCACGAGAGGAGCCACAGGCTGACGCGGCCGTTCTCCTGCAGCGTCTGTGGGAAGCTGTTCACCCAGCGCGGCACCATGACGCGCCACATGAGGAGCCACCTGGGACTCAAACCCTTCGCCTGCGACGAATGCGGCATGCGCTTCACGCGGCAGTACCGAAAGATGGAGCACATGAGGATCCACTCCAGAGAGAAACCGTACCAGTGTCAGCTGTGTGGGCTGAAGTTCAGCCACCAGCGCAGCATCATCAGCCACCTGAAGATGCACACCATGATCTCCTGAGGATACACCTGGACAGACCTGTCTGACCTGCACCAGACCAAACTTTCAAAACCATGAGGCTGAACCAGACAGAGTTTGAAGTTTGGAGTCAAACAAGAGTCAGAAGTTCGGTTTCTTTAGAGGAGAGAAGAGTTTCTAAAACTTGAACATGAGATTTTTTTTTTTTTTTTTTTTTTATGTTACAGTGATTTATGTGATAAAAATGTTGAACATATTGATCTGAAATATGTGATCATTCGTGGTCTCCTGAGGATGAAACAGCTCTGGTGGTTGTCTCCCCTTTTTTGTGTATTTTTTCCTTTTTTTCATTAAATTTCACAATAACTAAATATGTTTTGGGCATTTATTTTCTCCTGAGGAGACAAAACTATTACTGAATCTGAAAATTAGGACCTTTTTTTGAGTGAAAACTATCATTTCAGAATTCGGAGGTTTGTATCAAAACTTAGGATTTTTTTTTCTCTGAATTCTAAGAATTAAGATTTTAAATCAAAAATTTTGCAATAAATCTTACAGTTCTAACTTTTTCCCTATGAGTTAAGAGGGTATTATTACAGACAATCATGGCCCCAAGAGGATAAGAGAAGGTGACTTTTGCGATAACAGCTATTTCTCTATTATCAGCAGAAGGTCAATTGAAAAAAAAAAAATCTCAGAAATGAAAAGGAAAAAAAAGCCACTTGTTTTTTTTTTCTCCTGATCCACAGAAGATGATTAGCCGAAAGGATACATGACCTAATTCTGTTTTTTTTCTGGCATTTTTAGGTCAAAGATTTAGTTTTTAAAAAGAAATTCTCAAAACTGACATTAAATATTGAAAAATATCATCATTAATGGTCCCCTAAGGATGTGTCACATTAGACCAGGGGCCAACCTGTCAGACACCAAGAGCCACAAAAACTACTGTGGTACAACAAAGAGCTGCAACACACACACACTTCCTCTCACAAATTAATGAAATTACATAAAATAAAAATCATTTCTAAATCACATTTCTAAATTTCAAAGTGAGATTTATTGTGTTTTCAAGTGTGTTTAAATTTGTAGTTGGAGCCATGTCGAGGACAAAATCTATCTATCTATCTATCTATCTATCTATCTATCTATCTATCTAACTATCTATCTATCTATCTATCTATCTATCTATCTATCTATCTATCTATCTATCTATCTATCTACCTATCTACCTATCTACCTATCTATCTATCTAGAAAGATAGGTAGCTGTGAGCACATAAGCGATTAAGTAGAGCACATGTAGATAAAAGAAACTGAAACTGAAACTTAAGTATCAATCTCATCACCCAATACTGATCCCAACGTTGGCATCAATATATCAATATTTTAGATTGATCGGCACACCACTTTTATAAGACTACATAACTTTTTATATATATATATATATATATATATATATATATATATATATATATATATATATATATATATATATATATATATTTTTTTTTTTTTGAATGGTTTAAAAAGCCGCACACAGAAAGGCAAAGAGCCACATGTGGCTCATGAGCCGCTGTTGGCCACCCCTGCATTTGACCGAATGACCCTCTGACGTGTCTTCTTGTCAGATTTTAATTTTAGAGCCCCACTCTCCTTGTTGTTTTATGCTTCAGCCTGTAAACACGTTTAATGGTCGCTTCAGACCTACTGCTTAAATTTCACATGAGTATTTTGTAGTTTCAGCTCATACTTTTTCACTCTCAGTTGTTCCCTCAGGGTCTTTGGGAGGGTTGGTAGTCTTGGTATGTAAATGTGGCCTCAGGGGCCTCGGGTCTCTGCTGCTCAATGAAAACAAAGAGCCACGGGGGTTTGGTCCTTCCTTTGTGCAAGAAAAACACTCCCACTGCTTCCCTCTCCTTTGAATTTCTGAAGGATGTCGTCAGGTTTAGACAAGAGTTTAAATCTAGTGACAGACTTTAAACCTTCAAACCTCTAACAGAGTTTTGTTTTCCCTCCCCTCGGTCTGATCGACCTCAGTAGCTCCGTTCTGACTCCAGCCATCGAACATGTTGCAGCAGGATGAGTTTTAGGCTCCTGGTTTTGTGTCACACAGGTCAGAGGTCAACCCAGCTGACTGCATCTCCCTGCGCTCTGCTGTCTTTGTTTCACCTCACACTGACTTTCACACCCACATCTCTTCGCGCTTCATTTCTGCTAAAGAGGAGAGAAAACATGAAGGAGTTCAGGCACTCAGTGTTTGATGAAACACGTTTAATCTTGAAACAAGAAGTCTGAACATTTTCAGAAAAACAGACGTGATCTTAATCTGAACAGGCAATGATATTGACACACAGACAAAAACACACACACACACACACGCCCTCACACAAACACACTTTTCTTTTACAAGTTATTAGTCAACACTTGGTGTACAGATAACAGACTTACTTCTTAAAATAACAGCATCTTCATAAAATCATCACATAAAACAGCTTTAATGAAGCAATGATGAAGTCTCTGATGACCAGCTGCTAAAAACCAGCTCACACACTCACACACACACTCTGCGTTTAACCCTCAGTGATGAAGAGCAGCTGCAACATGAGAAACTTCTGTTCAGATGGAGGGATTTACAGCAACAACACACAGATACAGCTTTAATATACAGGAATATATTGCATAAGGTTTATTTTTATCAAGTATTACTACAGCTGTGGTTCTACCGAGGGTCGGAGAAATGGCTTTTAGGTTCACTCAGCTTCTGCATCCAGTGACAGAACAATCACCCAACAAGTCCAAGAGGCTCCACACAACTCAGATACTGAAAGAGGAATGTTTCTAAACAGGTTCACTGACTGTGAAGGTACGCAGACATGAAAAACACCTGAATCATGAGACAGATGGGTGATGCATGCTGGGATGAGGAGTTGCTGCTCACAAATCCATCATCTGTCAATCTACTCTGAATTTAAAAATCAGTTTTTAGTAAATTACAGCCAAAACTTCCCTTTGCTGCATGCAGTGTTTATGACTGTGAACACACTAGTGTGATTAAAGAGGAGGGTATAATACTTCCTAAAGTACAATGTGTGTAAAGTAACAATGCTGGATGTTCAAACTAAACATGTGCAGATTTATAAACCTTTACATATTCGTATGTTGGAGAAATCCATTAATCTGTAAACCAATCAAAATGCTCCCTTCTTAAAAATAAATATCTGTAAGCGTCACAAGAATCTCCTATAACACGTTGGAAGGACAGGGCCTCAAGCACCAAGGTTTGCACACAGTTCTGCCCTCCAATGGGCTGGCCAATCAGAGGGAAGGGGGTTTGTGGAGCGGGGAGCCTTAAAGAGACAGCAGCTAAAACAAAGTGTTTCAGTCGGAGGCTGAAATGAGGGCTTTCAAAAACAACAGAGAGAGAAAAATAGGGATTTTGTGAGCTGTAAATCATGTAAAGGTACTACGGAAACACCAGAAGGACAGAATAAAGACTAAAAAAAGCACAATACCCCCTCTTTAATCCCAGAATTTTGACTTGATTTAAAATTTTTGTTATTAAACTCTAAATTCTGAAACATAGTACAATAAAGCCTGATTCCTGATTTTTTTTTTGTCTTAAAGTCATAACGTTAAAAAGAATAGCTTGATATTTTTCTACTGCTCTAACCATAAAAACAATGTGATTATCCTTTTGTGTCTCCACACTAAAAACCCTGTAGTTAGTGAAACGGTGGAAACAAAAAGTAAACTTCTCATCCTGGTAATGTGTGTATGCTTGTTTGATTAGAATGAAGATAATATTCAGATCTGCTCGTCTTGTTGAAAACAGAAAGATGCAACATGATGAGATATACGAAGGACTTTAAAGTCTCACAGCTCAGTGTTTCTGATGAACATGTTCTTCACTTATTTCTCTACAGGTTTCACATAAATCACAGACAAACCTCTGTGACGTAGATTTGAGTCTACAGTAAATATCTACAGCATGAATACGTTTGTTCCTTTAAATAGATTCCTAAAGACTACAGCGAGAGTAAATGCTGATTGATTCCTGCTCAGGTTTTTTTGATCTAAATCATTAAACTACAGCTTGTTTTAATCTCTAAACGTCAGGATAATCTCTCCATCGTAGGCAGGTAAGGATGTGAAACACTGGGATCTATAAAGTGCATTTAAGTGGATAACAGCATAGTAACACAGGGAGGATCACAGCTGCTGGAAAAACACTTTAAACAGGGCTCCTCCTCTGGCTCAGTGTTTGAAACAGAGACAGCATCAGGACAAAAACACTTAAAGGTTGATTTAGATACCTCAGACGATCTCTACTCAACATTATAAAATCTAAACTTACAGTGTGCTGAATAAAATCAGAGTCAAAGTGCCTTGATGTGTTTGTCGTTAGTGAATCAGTCGGAGTCACCGTCTGCTCGTGTAGAGTCGTCTGCTAGGCGATCTCAGGAGCTCCAGCTGAAGACTTTAGTACGGAATTTGGTTCTGGTAATACTGCAGCATGTCGTACGTTTTGCTCCTGAAGGAAACAGATGAATAAAGACGTGAGTGAGACCACACTGCATCATGAGACATCTAGCTCTTAAGCACAACAAAACCCTGTTTCTAAACTCTGTTTAGAAAAAAAACCTTCAATGGAAAATTTGTGTGAACTGATGCGACTGGTGTGATTTCTCTCACCTGCTGCTGAGGAAGCAGCTCTGGATGACTTTGATGATGTATGCTGCAGCTTCTTTCTCACTCATCTGGGGGTTAAACCGTCCTCTGATCGAAAATAAACAGAACATTCATGTTTAAAGCTTAAACGGTGATTTTCTGAGTAGTTGGGGTCAGATAAACATGCTTTTAACAGTCAAACAGGTATTTTGCTTTTTTTTTTTTTACGATTAAAGTCTTTGTGAGGAATTTTCTATTTGGCACTGATTGCAGTGACCCCTGTGGTCAGAGTTGGTGGTGTTTTTACAGGATAAATGGTGCATTCCATTTGTACTCGGTAGTCAGAATTTTTACGTTCCAAGTGGGAATGCCCCCCCAGGTTGGAATTTTTGGCTTCGATGTCGGAGCACCAACACCATCCCCAAGTTTACAGTCGGAAATTACGACTTCAGGGGTAAACAGTAATCAAGCTCCTGTTATATTGTTTTTATTTTAAATTTCTGTCTAGTGTTTGTTGCTATAAATCGAATGTATAAGAAGTTATGTATTATTCGATGTTTATATACAGAAATATTGCTGTTATGGCGAGTTTTTCCAACTTGGTAACTGGAACACTAAACTTGGAGATGACATCATTCCCATTTTCGACTTCCCAGTTCAGAGTACAAATGAAATGTAGCAAAAGACTCAGTTTTCCATCCCTGTCATAGAGACAAGACTCGTGCCACGGCGTGCGTTTGTTCTGGAGAGCAGATCTTTCTAACTCTACTTTTCTTAGTTCAAGACAACTTTTCCCAGAATTCAGTACGAGGTACTGTAATTATCTGATTTTAAATACAGCAATTGTTTGTAACATGACAACTTACAGATTTTCTTGTTATGTTGTACCTATCATCTACCAACTCCAACTTCACCAGTCGAAGCTAACATAACCTCACTTTTCATTTTATTGATAGACTCTCAATTTTGAACAGACCACTGCAGAATAACTGCTGCCTGTGGGTTGGAATGAACATTATCACAACCAGTTTAACCCTTTTAGTCTGTAGCCTGTGCTCTATCACTCTCCAGTTTAGCTTTTTTTTGCTCTGATTTCCTTTTTCTATCATACAGTCCAGCTCCAGTGTCCACCATCGCTACAAAATAAATTTAACTGCTGAACTTTGTCGACCAGTGTGGTGTCATCAAAAGGAATTTCAGTCTACGTGCTGTAAATGGATTCATGTTCATAAGAAATTGACCTTACAGACACTGAGAAGTAACATTTAGAAACATCACATTTTGGATCTAATAATCTCATGCATTATCATGGAAAACCATGAATTATAAACATGCAGATATTATAGTAGGACTTTTGAAGATGACTCCTCGCAGGACCTTTAAGTTGCTCATTCAAAGACAAAAAGACACAGGATCATAAATCTGGAGTCGTGTTTGTCTCCAGCTGATGGATGGAAGATTAAATGATCACTGCTCTTTAAAAACTCTTGATAGAAATATTTTTGGTAGTTGCAGCCTTTATCATCACTTTAGGATCACGGTACATTTTACTGTCAGTCTTACTTGAGGAGTTTGATGGTTTGTCCTCTGAAGCAGGGCAGTCCAGTGTCCAACATGAGGGTAACCAGAGACACCACAGCATCCATGTAGGGTCTGTGAGTTCAGGGAGGAAGGAAACAACATTAAAAGAGACACTAAATGTGAAACATGAGAAAACATGGCTCTTCAAAGCTCACGGAACAATCTCAAACCACTCCTGTGTTTATCAAACCTCCTGGAGTCTTCTATCAGTGCAGTTTCTTACCGCACAGCCAGGTATCCTCTGACGCACATCTCCATGAACCACTTGAAAGGCGTGGCCTCCATCTTTCCACCCATGATCATCACCATCTCATCCGTCAGCTTGATGTCCGGCTCCCAGCCCAGGTTTCCTCCAGGAGAGCTCTCGAACATGAAGCCAAAGTCTGCAGGAAACAGAGCCGACAGGATCAGCATCCTGCAGACTCTTAAATGAGGTCTATGGAAAGATCAGGTACCACCTGAACACATCTGATACTCACCGATGTGGATCAGGTGTCCCTTACTGTCCAGCATGATGTTCCCGTTGTGTCGGTCTTTGATCTGCAGCAGGAAGAGCAGGAGGCTGTAGGCTGCCATGCTGCGGATAAAGTTATACCGAGCCTGAAGTGAGGAGGAGAGGAGAGGATAGGAGAGGAAAAGAAAAGGAGAGGAGAGAGGAGAGAAAGTTAACAGCTAAGTAAGATCCTGAGCTTCCTTCACTCCTGTCCATTAACGATATGTAAGACAGAATCAAAAAATAATCCTTTCCTCACCTTCTGGAAAGCCAGGGTGGACTCGTCTCCGTACTGATTACGGAAATAATCGTACATCCCAAAGTCTGTCTGTCTGCCCAGCTGGTCTCTGGACTTACAGTCTGGGATACACTCGATCACACCACACTGAGGGGACAGGACCAGAGATGAGGAGGTTTAGATTAAGGACAAGTCCCTTGTTTGCAAATACATGATTCTCTCTTGATAAGAAGAATCCAACATGTGTCAGGATTTGTGAGACATTAAGTCTTACCCCAGGTGCCGTGGCCACCACTCTGTAAGGAAAGACAAACAGATCGAGGCCGACCAGCTGGAAGATGTTCTTAAAGAGCCCGATGATCTGCAGAGCCAGCATGTCCTGCAGAAAAAGAAAGAGGATGGAGAGTCAGTCTCCTTTCCTCGTGAAGCGTGTCCCTGAATGATCTCAGAGCAAGAGAGGTGAGCTCCTGTCACCTGTCTGCAGTCGTCTCCCACTTTAAAGATGGCTGCCTGCCAGCAGACCCTGCGGGATCCGTCTGGGTTCTCCTCCCCATCCTCTAGAGAGTCAGATGGGGCGCGCAGACCCTCCCTCTCCAGCTCGCTCACGCCACAGCGCTTCACTTTAAACTTGGCCAGATACGGAGCTTTAGCAGCGCTGTGGAGACACAGGAAACAGTTTAAGAACTACAGTCTCAGAGACAAAGCTTCACATGTGGAGACAAATCTGAGCTTACCTCTGCATGGGCGTCCCAGACTTATAGTCGATGTCCAGTACGATGGCTTCTGGGTTACTGGGCAGGTAACAGCCTAAAACAACAAGAGGAGGAAATAAAAGACAGCATCATGATAATGTCCCACAGCCGCAAATAGTCACATTTCATAGAGAGGGTCAGAGCGGTGACTGGAATTGTTCTGCTGTTCAAACCTACGTGTTAATACTTCAGACAGAGCTTTAGGTATCTGTAAAAAACATCTCTGATTTAAGGATGTCAATTTATCATGATTCAGGTAAATGATGTTAAAAACTGCTCCAACAGCAACAACTGTGCTGCTTATAATCAGCTGTGAAGGTGATGTTTGCAGTTTAAAGCATGTTTCCATGTCAACAAACTGAAAGATTTGTGCAGAGCGGAGGTGCTCAGCAGGGGGCTGCACCAGGTTTCCACAAGCTCTTTTTTAGGGGCAACAATACACAATGACTGACAATGAATGAAGTAGGGACGCTTTTTATAGGACATGAACCTGTTAAAGGAGACAAAACTGTCGAATACATGTAAGTACATTTTGTATGTTTTGTATTTGTGGTTGAAAATAAAAAATTATAGGGGAAAACCCTGTTTTCCTTAAAGAGGGGTTATTGTTTATTCTCCATTCTGTCACAGCTCAAAATAACCCTATTTTTCTCTCCCTTGTATTCTAAAAAACTCTTATTTCAGCCTGTGTCTTAAACACCAAAACACATGTTTTAGCAACTGTCTCTTTAAGGCTCCCACAAACCCCCTTCCCTCTGATTGGCCAGCCCTTTGGAAGTCTATCAGGGGCAGAGCTATTGGCAGACCTCGGTGTTTGAGGCCAACCTGTCTCTTGGATATCTCTTGCTGTTTTTAGAACAGAGCGCTTCGAACAGTTTACAGGCAGATTCGAGGAAATCAAATATTGGAAAGCACGATACCCCCTCTTTAATGCTTATAAAAGACGAAATTGGAGTAGATCTTTCTGTCCATCGGACCTGTTGTTTGCTGGGACATTACCTGACTGCACTTTGATATCAGATAGAGCTTTGAGGCAGGCTCTTTTCCTCTCCTCTCCCTTTGGAACGGGCCTGAAGAACAAAAAAACCTCATCTGTCACATCAAGTCACAAACATACTCATTTCCTCATCAGATCTTTGGATGCTGAGCTCACTTGATGATGGCAGAGACGTTGGTGATCTTGTTGAAGAAGTCAAACTCCCTCTGGTAGAAGTCTTTAGCTGGTCCAGACAGAGAGCCGGTGATCTCCTCCACCATCTGCTCCAGCAGCTCCCCGATGTCAGCTGCACAGATCCAGTTAATGAGGTTAATGAGGCAGAGATAAGCGTTATTACATCAATTCATCTGCTTTGATTAAGCCTGAGGCGTCACATTAGGCACGCTGCATGGGTCCACATGAATAGGAACAGATATCACTTTGGCCTCACACAGTGTGAACTGGAAACACCGCAGGAGGAAAATACTGTCACTGTTTGATCGTCATTCAGATCAAATTTATTAAAGATTAATGAGAAGCTGACACAAAGCAATCGTTCAGGGAACTAACAGAGTTAATTCTTTAATAACAAAGACTAAAACAAGGAAGAATAAATAAATTCTGTTTTCTAAAATTAGTGATCAGAAACAGGTTAGAGTAAAGATGAAGACGGTTGTTTGGTGAATGAAATAGATTATTAATGATTGTTAGATGTGTATTCTGTCCAGATAACACCCACTCACTTCAGAGCCAGTTAAAGAACTTTTTCTTAAGTGGATTAAAGTTCAGTTCCTGTATTTTTATATTTATAACAAATTATATTTTTTTGTTATCAGAGTCTTACAGTAAGTCTCTTTTTGGTGAGGACACACAGACCAGGCTCCTGCTCCCTTTTCCCCCAAATAAAGAGGGAATAAAAGTAAAACCTTGGTTGATAATGTATTTACGGACGGAGGATGCAACTTTGGGGTCTTTACATTGTCTGAGGGCAGATGGCTTCATGAAACCTTAGTGTCATAATACTGTTGTTATGTTAAAACTATTTTTATGATAACTACTGCTGTTATATTATCTAGTGAAAAGGGTTGAAAGTCTTCATTTCTTTGTTTTATTCTACTTCATGATGTGCCTCTGCTTCTTTCATTCAGCTGACGCTACAATCTGTTGCATTTTTATAAAAATGATGATAAAAAAGAGGAAACACTGAAGCACTCCTTCAGTGTGACAGCATTAAGAGCAAACTCCTTTGTGATCAAGCTGTCATTGGAAGCTCGTGTCTAAAACAAACCAAAGCTGGAATGGCCTAGCAGTTAGGTTGCACGCCCCACATGAGAGGCTGTGGACGCCTTTCCTTCTCTCGCCCTGTTTCTTGCTCTGTCGTCTGTCCTTCCCTCTCTGAATAAATACAGAAAAGCCCAAACACTCACGGTCTTTGGTGTGTCCCTCCTCATCCATGAAGATGTTGGTCTTCATGTTCCAGATGAACTGGTGGGCGAGGAGCTGAGACTTCTGAGCGGCCCACAGGATGTACTCTCTCACATAACCCATCTGAGCCAAAGAGACGACAACAGTTCACAGCTACACAGCAAAAACTTATAACTGAGCATGTTTTGAAGTCTTATTCTTCATAAAAGCATTTTATTAGACTTGAAATAGGCCACGTTCACCATAGACGTCTACAGAATGCCTTGATTCAAAAGATGAACCAAAAATGAGACATGAGATGTTTGTAATGAGAAAAAGAATCTCAAAACAAGACTCATCAGGTGAATGTGGCTCAAGTTAGTCTAATTAGAAACTTTTATTAGCAATATAACAAAAATACTTGCAAAATTTTGAGGTTTTACTGTGAAGGATTCCATAAATAATGTTTAAACCATGATGAAATGCAGAACTACCTTGTGTTCTTTGAGCTGTACTAAAGGTCCCATATTATGCAAAAATCACTTTATTAAGTCTTTTAGTGAAATTTGTGGGTCTTTGGCTTTCCTCCCAGCCCACAAAATGTGATATTTAATGACAAAACCTGTATTAAGTAGTGCTTGTGAATGTAAAATCCTGACCTAAAACAAGCTGTTTGGATTTTGGGGATTTGCCGACGTCAGCGATTCCCTTTTTTGACCAATCAGGAGCAAGTCTGACCTGATTGGTCCACCAGAGCAGATACCCCTGATCCCCCTCCCTGCCCACTCCTCTCCCCGCTGCTGAAGAGAAATCTCTCCAGCAGCGGGGAGGAGAATGCCAAAGTTGAAGGGCCATCACTGCTCTGTTTTTGGCTGTAAACAGCCACAAAGTTCCATGCAAAAGCTTCCCATCTCGGAAGAAGACAAGACTAGGTGGCTAGAGCTCATTTATGAGGGAAATGTTCCAGCTACACTCAGTAAAACTGTGCATGTGTGTGCTTGTCACCTCACGGCCGACTGCTTTTCCAACTTTGGACAGTACAACAGAGGGCTAGCGAATAGACTGGTCCTGAATCCAGGCGCATTACCAACGATCCGCCAACAAACCTCGGACCCTGGAAATGTGAGTATTTTAAATGCTGTGTGCTGTGGAGCAGATGGAAGAGCTTTTCCTCAGTGTCCCCCCTGTCTCTGTGTTAGCTTCAGAATGCTAACTGTAGCTGCTGTTAGCCTGATGTTTTAGCCTGTAATGTTACGGTAAACGAGCTTCACTGTTTTCTAAACATTGTGCACTCAGAGCTTGTGGCGCCACTCTCAGTGACGCGGAAGAGCGGGGCGGTATCAGTGGTGGCTCATTTACATATGAAGGCCACGCCCACTAAATCAGACTGTTCTGAACAGAGGGGCTATGAGAGCCTGGAAACAATGCTGCTGTGCTTGATTTATTGGCTTTTTGGACTAAAACATGTTACTACCATTTCATGAAGACATCAATGATCCATATTAAACTGCAGAGAAGGAGCAGAATATGGGACCTTTAATACTAAGTACAGAGTTAGACATAAACACAAAAGAAACACATTTTAACACTAAAAACAGTCAGAGGGAACGTTTATCTACCCCTGTAAAGAAACACAGAGTAGTTCATGTTTACCTTATCGTAACGGAGAGCCTGGACGATCTGAGGAATGTAGAACAAGATGGCGTCCTAAAATAAAAAAAAGAAGTTCACTTTAAGGGTGCTTTAACTTTGCTTCATGAATACACACATAATTTGTGTGTGTGTGTGTGTGACTCACTGGAGGAAAGGAGCGCAGCACTTTGACCCCGTACTGAGCAGTGAGAGGATGAGGAGGGTACATGCTGCTGAAGTAGGACAGCCCAGTGGGCGGGTCTGCTGGAGCCCAGCACAGGATGTGACTCAGCTCAGGAGAGTCAGCATCGATGGTGTGCCAGGTCACCAGGAACTGGAGGACAAACAGAAAACAGGAGGATTTAAAAGCTGAAAGATACAGACTGACAGAGTGGACCATGAGGTTACTCACCTTTACAGCTTCAGGTACGTCACTGACAGCTCCGGGGTCCAGCCTCACCAGGCGAGTCACTTCAGCCACGATGGCATCGTTCTTAAACCTGAGAACAACGGAGGTCAAATTAAACGGTTAAAGTTGTTTAAATTGAGTCAAAGCAGCTTTTTTTTTAAGACTGCACTGACTGAAGTAACAAGTGAAAACAGATCATTTATTTTATAAAACATATATTTTATAAGAGTGTAACAGAAAAACTACACCGACAAAAACACCCTTCTAGTGCTGGTTGGACCAATTTTTTCCTTTAAGACTGTGTCGTAGATTAACATAACTCCACTATGAGAATCTCCTGTTCTGATTTGATGGGTTGGCTTCAGCCGTCTTAGTGGTTTATTTTACACCACAAACGTTTCACACATTTTCCACTCACCCAACAACCTGCACACTAAGTCCTGACACATTTTTTTTTGGTAAATCTCACTTTATAATCTCTACTTTGCAGCTTTTGCATCATTTAGTTGACTGTTTTTTTTTTCCTTCATGTTGACCGTCATGATCTGATCATGACAGGAGAAGAAGAAAAGAAGGGATAAAGTGCTGCAGTAGATAAACTGCTGCATTTCCACAAAAATGTCACCTATGGTTTGAATATAAAACTCGCAGGTTGATTTGGGTTAAACAACCAGAAAAACCTTCCTCTGAGTGTTGTTAATGTTTAAGTAAAGTAACTCTTAAACCTTAGTTTCAACTGCTCTGATGCTTCCTCTTTAAAACCATCAACCCCTAATCCCAGGAGGCACTTTCAGAGCTGTTGATTTTAAAGCAAGTGCACCTCGTTGGTAGCTGCATAGCCAGGTAAGGTGCGATTCCCCAGGCCAGATTGACGTTGTCCTTCCACTGTTTCTCCGTCAGGCTGATGTATTTGGACCTCCAGTTGGCGATGCTGGTCTCCACTGATTGCTCTGTGGAGATGGCCAGTTCCTGAGTGGACAGAGGGTTGTACCACGTGGTCAGGCGCTCGATCTCACTGGCCTGAAGGAGAACAGGAGGAGAGTAAGAACAGGGTTATGATCAGAAAATGAGAGTCAAAGTGGAAACAGATGGGAACTATAAATCCTGAATCCTCACCAGTAAAGCCAACAGCAGAGTCCTTCGCTTCATGTAGTATTTGTGGAGCTGTGTTCCTCTGTTGCTCTTCTTGGATTGGCCTGGAGGAAGAATAAATCACTGTCAGCTGATACTTTGAGAGGACAAGCATCCCAGTTTCATTTCAAACAACCATCAGTCATGGCAGAGAAAAAACAAGTGTTTTTTATCAGGTTTTTAAAGTAAAAAGCACAAGCTGATGATATGAAATCTGCTGATACTCTGTGAAGCTGAGGGTCATCTGCTGATAGGAGGCAGTACCTGACTTCTTGGACGTGGTGGACATGCCACTGGACAGCGGGTAAGTGTTGATCCATCCCTGGCCGCTCTGCTGAGATCGGGAGCTGGAGTCGATGCTGCTCCTGAGGTCAGCAGCGTTCATCACCGACAGACTGTTCAGGGACGGGTCCTGATTATCTGTTCACACACACACAGCTTCAGTATGGCTCACACCTGTCAGACAGCGCTCAGATAAACTGATATTAGGACTAACTAACAGTGAAAAACATTAATAAATGGTCGATGATGAGTAAGATGAGCGGTTTCAGTTAGTTCTCTGCTGTTCTGATGATCGTGCATCGGAAAGCAAGAAAATCCAGCAGGATTTAAATGAAGCAGAGCCCGTCTGGAACCACTGGTCCCAGGTCAGTTGGTAGTTTGACTTCTCTATGCGCGCAGGCGAACTTAAACCTGACCCAGGACCAGCAGTTTGAGGGCTGGTCTACCTGAAGCGCTTTGATGTGTATGAAAATGAGACGACCTCAGGGTTGTCGGGGATGATGGGGAGGAGGGAACATTCTGGGCTTGAAGAAAAAACTTTTCTCAGTCTTTTGGTTTCTTCTCTTGATGCCATGTTGAGCGAGGAGAGGGGCAGACTGGTGGGCTGATGATGTAAAGTCATGCAGCTTGACGCAGCTGACAAATTTGTGCTTTTCCTCACAGCTGCTCCACAGAGGATAAAGAAGAGATGAAGAGAGATTCTTAAAGTAAAAAGAGAGCGGGGGAGAGGAGACCTGAGATCTGCTTTGACTTGTTCTAAGATCCAAGCTTTCGAGTTGCTCCAGTGGACTGTGATGGCTGTAGAGTAACATCACACTCTAAGTAATATGGCACTAGCGAAGATTTCAATTCTTGCATTAAGACATGTCAGACACTGAATCTTGTTTTAAAAGTGTTTCACTTGTTTTTGTCTTCGGCTTTACAGTGTAATCTTTAATTACACCATAATTAAAGATTACAGGGTCTGATGGACTTGTTTCTTGGAAGTTAGTGTATGACTTTAATGTTTACATTTGTTTGTTTGGATCCCCCAAAACACCTTTTTTACACAAAGAAAACAAAAAAAAATCCTACACCAACTTAAAAAAATAATTTACACCAGCAACTCTCATTTTTCTCTGTTCCTGGTTTTACAAGAAGTCTTAAGAGTTCCCAGAATAAAGAATCCACCTCACAGTCATGACTTCCATCTAAAAGAATCTTAAGGAGCATTTCTGAAACTTTCTGTTCTTCTTGAATGCCAAGAAAACCAAAACAATTCAGAGAAGACTCAGGATTTCAAATTAAGATTTCAAAGAGGGAAAATGAGAGGGATCAAGAAAAGATCACTGAGGGGGAATCAAGATTTATATCTATATGTAAACACAGATGTGCTTGGATATAGATGTATAGATTTAAACATGGATGGATAGATCGAGGATCTATCTGCAGCTCTGTGAGGACACAGCGTCAAATTTGACAGGCGTGAAAAAGCATGCCCCTGCTGCGGTGCAGTCCGAGCTCCACCGCTTTAGGCTTACTTAATATCGATATCGGAGAAGTGCTGGACACGATAAGCGATCCGAATATCCCGGCAGAGAGCGTGCTCGGGGCTGGGGTTGTACCAAGCTCACCAGGTGGGACCAAGTGGCACGCTGCCAGGTACTTCTTGTCGGACAGGATGCTGGCGTAGAAACGGATGATGATGCAGATGTCCTCACGGAGGCTCTTGTCACACTGGGTGGGAAACTTTGGAGACACGCTGGAAACACAAGACAGAGACTTAGACTAACAGAAGTTAAGCTAAGTGGTAAGTTGACTCTATCTTTTTGTAAAAACAGGCATCAGTAAGATTTCACAGTGGATTAACTAAAACAAGAACCTCTAGAAACTGTCAGGAGAAGAAAGTATGAGTCTCCTCTCAGATGGGAGATGTGAACATGAGCAGAGACGGTAAACATTTCTTTAGTCCCCTGAGTTCAGACTTCTACCACAGCTCCTTTTCTGAAAGGCTTCTTCAGCAACTTTGAATTTTGCAGACTGATTAGTGTCTGCTAATACACTTTGTTCAGGTCTCCTGACACAGGAGTCTTTAATCTGTACTGTTTGGGCTCCCTTTGTTGATTTCAAGGTTGTAACAGAAAACATAAAGAGGTGAACATGTTTGGTTAGGAATAAAAAACTTCAAAATGAAAGAAACCTTGTCTTTCACTGATTAAAAGATGCAGGTAAAGTATGGTTTATGGAAGTTTATGGAAGAAAAAAAACAATAAAGGAGACGGGATGAGCATTTACTGAACTTAATGAGCAGAAAGAAAGATTTTTGAGCAACCAGCTGATGTCAGCATGCTCAAAATATCTATTCTGATTTTTGTTTCATTGATGTTTAACATTTTAATTTTCAACATTTTCCACTTTAGTGTGAATCACTGCAGCATTCAAACATGGAGTCTTCAAACAAAACGTGACAGTTAAGAGAATACTTAATGAATCATGCAGTTAGAAACATAATACTTTTTGTCTGGCCCTTGAAGACCTGGACTGGATTTGGGGAGGGGGGCTATCTCTGCTGTATTTATTTTGTCTTTCTTTTTTTATTTTAAGTTATTTTTTAGGGCTTTGCATGCCTTTAATTGAAGAGGATAGGACAGTGAATAGAGATGGAAACAGAGTGTGAGTGGGGAATGACGTGGGAAGCAGGCTGGACTCAAACCCGGGACACCCACTTGAGGACGAACTTCATGGAGCACAACCTAGACCGCTAGGCCGTCTGTGCCCCTTATTTTGTCTTTCTAACTCACTGAAGCTCTCAGGATCAAGTGCCATGTATCATTCAATTCAGGTGAAACTTACCTTTTACTTTGCTCTATTTAAAGTGCCAGTGTTAAGTTTGTTTTATCTGATAATCGATGAAAACACTTGATTTAAAAAAATGTGTTGGGCCTGTCCACATTATGTACAAATTTGTTTGTTTTTCCCAGCCTTCATCCTGTTTTCTACTCTGGAAAATTTTATGCACACAACTGTGGATACGGAGTCGCTGGATATGTAAATGAGACAAGTGTGACACCCCTTAAAAGGTGAGAACGTCCGCTGTAACTGACTTTTGAAGGCTTGTAGAAAGGATTAGAGGTTCAAATGTTCAAACATTTCCAAAAAAGAGTTATTTTTAGCAGTCAGTGGCTGTGTCGGTCTTTAAGAGGTTAAAGCTCAAATGCATGAAAATGTTTGAAGTGAGTCTGAGTACCTGAAGTAATCAAAGGCCGTGGAGTAAATCTTCTCCCTGAGCACGTTTCTCACGGTTGCGTTTGTGAGGACGTCAGAGTGAAGCAGAGCCAGACCCAGAGTCAGCAGCCTGAAACACACACACACATGTACACCATGTTTAACACATCTGCATGTTACTGCAACCTACTCCTCAAGTGAAGCCTTGAAAAGGAAAACTGAAATTCATTAGCAGGAAGTGTTTGTGATGTTAGTGTATTTTGAGGACCTAAAACGAGGTCCGATGGCAGCCACGTGACGGTTGAGGCTGCTCTTAGCACCCCCCACGTTCAGGGACAGCGAGCGCTGAAGCAAACTGCCAAAGATCTCCACCTGATCTGCACTGGAGTACTTGGCGATCTCAAACCTCTGGACCAAAAACTACAGAAAGAAAACAGAGACTGTATGTTAAAGGCTTCATGGAAGCAGAAGGATTCACATCACAGATCATCTTCTGTCTGACCTCTATCCATATCTGGTGGGGAGTAACATCTGGAGGGCAGGGGACCGGCTGACTCTCCTCTGAAGCAGCCAAAGGGTCTGCCTCCACCTGAGCGTCTGAGAACAAACCCATCTTCAGCTCCACGGTCATCTGCCACGCTCCGGCCATCTCACGCATAAACTAAGACACACAGGGAGAGTTTTCAGTGAGCACACAAAACTAAAAGGAGAACTAAAAAGTGATTTAACACAACCATGTACCGGCACTTCCACTCCGACTCGAGCTGCCAGCAGCCACTCCCAGCAGGCTATGGCCGTCTCCATGCCGTGGGCCGTGAACATCTTGAGAGGAGACCAGCAGAGGTGGTGCAGCAGCTGAGGATCACAGTCTGGAACACATGATATGTAAGTTTAGCTCACATTAGCAGAGCAGACGGAGCCCTGCTGAGTGATTCTGAGTGATAACTCGTGAAAGCAGCAAAGATGGACACAGAGGGAAACAGAAACCTTTGGTGCTGATGAGCAGAGCAGCCAGTTTAAACATGGCTTCAGTGAAGGCCTCAGGCTGAGCAGAGTCCAAAGCCTCCCCCATCTGTTTGATCATCAGCCGGCCCAGATCAGACTGTCCTCTGACGGCCTGAGCAAAGTGGATCATACCAGAAACCTGCGGGGGCATAACAATAAAAGTTACAGATGTGCTTTAAACATCACGTGCACATGCAGAGAGTGAGTAAACCTGATCACAGTGCAGCTGTGACACAAAAACAAAGATTTGGTGGTTTTACCTCTCCAGCATATCTGTTCCTGAGGTTGAGGGAAGCCATGAAGTTTGAGTAATCCTTCTTCACACAGGCGGGCCTCTCAGTCAGCTGGGTTGACTACAGGAGGAGCATGAATTCAGCATTTGAGATGGAGAGGATGTCTGACACTTTACCTTTACACCTTAAATTCTAATCAGACATTTTTCTGATGGTGCATGGGGTAGGGCTGCAGAGTCTTTACAATCATGATAGAGAAAGACCTTTAAAACCTGAGACCACAATAAGTTAACCATCATCATGCTCCAGTAAAAAAAACGCATCTCCAGAGGAGGCGTCACCAATACGGTTCTCTTAAAGCTCCTTTGTGTTACGACTGCCATTGTGGCTTTACTTTGACAGATTACACACACACATCATTATTTATCATCATTGTCTAGTCTTCATCATGGATGTTCATCACAACCAGGGTGTGAATTCAATCCTAAAGCATAAAAAACAGAGAGCCTCTGGTCTACTGCCTATGGCATCCCACAGGGCTCTGATCTTATGCCACTTTTGTTCAGTGAAAATCTGGAGGTAAATCAAAGAACTGTGGGTGTTTTAAAAGACCAGCTGTGCCTCACCCCCAGCGTTGTGTTCTGCTTGTTGTAGCCGGCAAAGTGCAGGATGCTCTCTGTAGCCATGGCCAGGCCCGTGTGCTGGGAGAGACCGGACACCCAGTTCTGATGCTTGTTCAGGTACTCCTGAAAAGACAGCATGAGGTTCAGGGATTGAAAACATTTGGTTCATCTTGGTGATGTACATTTAGAGATTCTGGGTTTTATGGAACAGGAAAGACAAGAAGTGTTACCTGGAGGTGGGATTTGGTCACAGATGGAGCCCATTTCATCGCCTCTTTGAGGATCTCTCCACAACGGGCAGCAAAATCCTTTACAATGCTCTAAACAAAGAACAAGACTCAGGTTACAGCCAAACAGACAAATCATTTATTCATGTGTTGGCCAAAAAATAGGCAGAGATCAGTAAACAGCAGAACCCATAGACAGGAAACTCAAAATACCACTCATTTGGATTTTTTGTTTGACACTATCAAAATCAGGATTCTTTGTCAAAAAAAACTTTTTTCTTCATTTCAGTCTTTGTTTATAAACTGGATTGGAAAAAAGTTACCACTTTTCTCCAGCAGAGGGTGAAATGTTTCTCTGACTCACGCGATGTGCATTTTATGGGAAATTATGTCTCCTGATAGAGTCTGTGGATATTTTTATCATCATCTAACTTTTTCATATGGTCTGGCGTTAAAAAAGCAAATAAAAAATCGCAAAAATAGCAAAAATTGTAAAAATCGTAAATATTGATGAATTGCAATTTAAATTGAATTGGCACCCCAAAATTCATAACAGAATCAAATTGTGAGAGTAGCATCTAGTCCCGGCCCTAAACTCAAATATATTGTTCTAAAATGAAACATCATATCTAATTTAGGGATAAACTGAAGTTTAATGATTAGGATTCAAATTTGGCTTGGAGGTATAATTGCACACAGGATATCATCTGTGGTATAAGAAGCTGAAGCTCAATGAAACATCCTGAACATGATACAAACAGAATGTTTTCTCACAGATTTTTATGCGTTTTCACCCTACTAGATAAATCCAAAATATAAGTAATGGAAACAACAATTCACTGAGTCTGTTTCTGGGTGAATAGTTACCTCTCTGGCTTCATACGTATCTGGGGCGGTGATTCTGTAAGGCGTATCTGGGATTTCGTAATACGGTTGGTCTTTGTGGATGTCCTGCAACACAAAACAAACACAACTTCTATTAAGTATCAGGATGAAGGGAGAGAAGAATCACAGGTGCTTGGTTTGATCACTCACTGCACTGAGGGAGAGGGACAGAGTCTGCAGGATGTCCAACATGGTCTTCAGCACCCGGCCGCTCCACAACAAGTGAGGGAAACTGAGGAGGAAAGAAACAGATGATCACACATTTTAAAAAAGAACATGTTTAAAAGTCAGTGCTGAAATCGTGTGATGATGCAAATCTCACGTTTCAGCCAGGCCAGATAAATATTTATCAGCCACTCTGCGGATCCTCTTGTGGATGTGGTTGAAGTTGACCAAAAGGAACTGAGCATGTCGCTCCAGCTCCTCCTCGTGGGCTTTGGTTTTTGGCTGGAAATAGAAAAACATTTTCATCAAACTTAGGTCAAAATAACTTTCATTAAAGCATAAACACTTGATTGTTTTCTCTAAGTAAACAAAGATTTTTTTTTCTCTAAGATCAGCTTCAACTTTTTAAAGAGAGGAATCATGGATACAAATTTAAAGGCTGATTGGACGACTAATTTCAGAAACGTTTCCTTGTAAAGTCTCAAAAGACTATTTTAAATAGAATGAAACATAAACACTTGCTTGGATTTTGAAATATTAATTTAGACTAGAGCTGTATTAAATAAAGCTAAATTAGATCTATACACACCTGGGACTTTAAGTGAATAAAAAAGAAGTGCTCTTACTTTTTCAGCCATCATTTGCAGGAAGACCTCAAACACCTTGTCACTAACAGCGATCACACACTGCATCATACCTGGGGAGGAATGACACGTTAATGTCTATGAATAGAATATTAAAGTGAGTGTTTAAAGAACTTTTCTTTACTAACCAGATTTATCTTTTTGAATCGCTCTGTCCTCAAAGTATCTGAACATAACCTGGAAACGATCAGAGTCGAGCGCTCGCAGCATCCTGACAGAAAACAAAACAGATAAAAGACCATGAACACCACAGGCATCATGTAACTAACAGAAGCCAGTTTACGGTATGTTGTGTAGAGAGGTTTTCACACCTCATGTACTCCAGTCTGTAAACAGACAGCAGGTACGTGGACATGGCAAAGTCCAGTTTGTTGATGAGAGCAGCCACTTCAGGAGGAGGGTCCAGCAGGTTGATGATTGTGCTTCTCAGATCGTTCAGCTCAGCCTGAAACACAACAACAAACCTTTAACTGGTGTTTGTACAGAGGTTAGTGAGGACGTATCCACTGTGAGTGTGAGCTTAAATACCGGGGTGACGGTGTCGTTCTTCAGTGCAGAGTTGTACTGCAGCTCAGAGCGTAAAGGCTCCCCGCTGGGAAACGTGAGCAGCGGTGATTTGGTCGCAATCTCACACACTCCCTCATACCATTCCTCTGGCCACAGACCTGAAGATTTTTAACAAGAAAGAAGCAGTGCTCAGGTTTAATAGATCACTTTTTGCTTTGTATTAAGCGGCTACTTTGATTCCTTTTTAAAACCTGATTCAAAAAAATATCTGTGCCCTAACAAGCTGCAACGCACAAAGAACAAAAGAGGAAAGATGAACAGAACAGAGTCTACCTGAGCCCTCCACTGCAAACCCCATGACAACAGAGTAGAGCCAGAAGTCCCTGAAGAGTTTCTGCAGACGTGGCTTTGCTTCCTTAATTGGAGGCAACCTTTTTGTTAACTAAAAGCAGAACAGAGAGCAGAGCCTGGAGTCATTAAGGAGCAGTTCACGAAGCACATTAAATGATTCACATCGATAAGTGTTTGCTCTCTGGTGAAGCAAACCACAATTTACTTGAGCAAGTTTTACACTTACATAAAATAAAGTATTAGAATAGTGAAAATATAAGACAGATTTACCACTGCAATAACCGGGATGAGGACACCAAGGTTTCCAGCACTGCTTGAAGCCTGCAGAGAATCAGGAGGAGAGATAATCTGAGTTTAATAAAATGTTATCATTTAATCCTTCTTTAAGCGCTGCCATCACTCTTAATGTTTACTAACAACTACACACTCTCTAGGGCAGAGCAGTAAGCTGCATGGTCCTTATTTTAGGGTATATGCTGAAATCTGGAGGTCAATTTCAATACTTTTTCAAGACTTTTTTAAAAACCTTTCAAAAAGTTTTAAGACCACACACCCACACACACGTGTGCATACTTATTTCCTCTCTAATTCCTACCTCCCTTTATCATTATTTATCTGAATCTATATCTCTCCCTTTTTTCTCCTTATCCTAGAATAGAGTTGAGTTATATCGGTCTTGCTGGGTTCTTTAAGTAATTTATTTTTTTCATTTTTTTATTTTTTATTTTTATCTATTTTTACTTACTTATTTATTTTTGGATATCTTTTGTCTTTTATTTCTTTTTTGTGCTTATAAAAGTTGTAAACATATAGTTACAGCTGTAAACAAAAAAATGATGAAATGTTATTGTATGCATTGTTGAATTGAAACAAAAAATAAGTTAAAAAAAAAAAAAGTTTTAAGACCTCATCGCAACTTTAAGCTGTTGTTAGCAACCCATCTTTAACAGTTGTGGTTTGCATTTTAACAGAAATGAGGTAAGCTGAGAAGAAATAAAGCTTGATTAAATGAAACTAAGGGCTGGTTTATTGACACTCCCATTCCCATAACAAGTTACAGCAGTTATTCAAGGAAAACTTGCTGAAAAAACTTATTTCATCATTTTTTAAATTTAGGACATGTGCCTAAGCTTGTGTGATTGGCTTTACATCAGCCTGTCATTGATGACATGTAAGCAGGCGGCCATGAGGCAATCTAGATGGACTTGATGCTTCATTGTCTGAAATCTTGCCGAGCTCCTATAGCTTATAACTTTACTGGCTAATTGTTTAACAGCCAAATCAGAGGACAATCGCAAGGAGGAAAAAAATACTCATACTTTTGGAGTCAAAGCTTGAATACCAATAAAATTTAAAACCTCATCATAAGACTTTTTAATACTTATTAAGTCCCCACGGACACCCTACCATTTTTAAGAATCAAGATGACATAGACACAAAAGACTCAGAGTACAGAAAGAGACATAAGATAGGTAAGAGAAACTGAGCCAGGGGTGAGTTCAAATGGCTTTTTGGGTTGAATTCATGTGCAGTAACTCAGTGCAATATTTTTGGTCCATCACTCAACTCCAAAAGTTTTGGTGCATAAAAACAGAACACTCTCTGGACTTCACTTGTGAGGCAGACACAAGGAAAGCTTTAAGAGGAGGAATTCGAGGACTTTGTTGATCGAGCTGGAATATAAAATTAATAAGATCTGCAACGTATAGAGGAGCAAAGCCAAGTAGAGCTTTAAAATGAAGTGAAAGAAATTTAAAATCAATTTTAAACCAGAATAAGTACACAGCAGTTTGTTTGACCTTTTCTTCTCCTCAAAAAAAAACAAAAAAACATTGGCATTTTGGGAAAAAAAAGAAATCCAGAAAAAAAATAACAAAAGCTGACATTAACTGAACGTTTTGAACATCTTATAAAATCCACCTGCTGTGAACCCTCTGTCCTCACACAGCCTTCGGACTACACCCAAGACAAAGCCTTTGTCTTATAATAAAGTGTGCCTAAAAAAAGCTGCGGATTAATCCCTCTGTCTCCTCTTCGTCTCTAACACTCTCTCAGGTAAAGGATTAAGGTGTGTGTGTCGTACCTTCAGAGCCGGGCCTTTGTCTGAAGCCCTCTCGCTGGCTCTCTTCCCCTCCAGGCCCAGCTGAACAAAGAGCTCCAGCAGGTTGACCAGCAGCTCGTCCACCATCTGCTCCGCCTGAAGGTTGGCTGCGATATTTCCCAGAGCGTTGATCACAGCCAAGGAACAGTGTCTGTGTGTGGAAGTGAGAGCGTTTATTCACAAACTGAAAACAACACACAAGCAGAAACATATTCTTCTCCTTTATGCTGCCTGTGCTCGGTCACCTGTATCCGTGGTCCTTGTAGTCTTTGGTGGAGTAGACCATGGAGCTGGCTTTGACGCTGATCTGCTGGAACAGGTTCCACACCTCCTGGTAGATGTATTGCTGAGGAGGAAGAAAGGGAAAGTTTGAAACCCTGAAATAACACCAGACACGTTTCTTTAAGTGAAATTTTTCTCACATTTCCTGTGATGACCATGCAGCCGAGCTGGTCTATGATGAGAACGTCGAGCTGCGACGGAGGCTGACAGAACTTCTGCTGCAGGATCTGGAGGATGGGCTCCATCACTCTGGGGGTGTCTCGTAGGGCCACAGCAATGTGACCCAGGGCTCTGATAGTGTGGTCTGGGATCAGGTGAGCATCTCTGAGGATGGAGAAGAAAAAACATCAAATAAATACACAAAGATTTTCATCCTTAAAGGATCACGATGAACTCTGCGTACTTATCGTTCTCCTGATAGATGTAGAGACGGTTGGACAGACTGGCAAGAAAAGCTTCTACTATGACGTTATCCATCGTGAGCCCAGCTTTCAGGCACCTGAAGACAGAGGGAGAAGTAAAAGGACATGTCAGGAAACTAGGAGGGAAGAGAGCAAGAGGAAAAGGATGAAGAAGTCAGTTTTTTTTATTCGTCCAAAACTTACACACATCAAACAATAAATTCGAAAGAGGTTTGATTGTTTGCGGGATTTTTTTGCATCCGCCCAGCTCATTTCCTGGGTAGTTTGACTATTCAGAGACGCCGTAGGTTACTTGCAACATCTCATTGTCACATTTTCTGACATATTTTCTCTACACATTTGGGTGATGTTTAGATGATTATTGAAGACTTGTGTATGTGTGTGTTTGTGTCCCTGTGCGTGTGCACGTCGCTCATACTGACAGCCACTGCTCAGGATCAATTGCTTGAACACTGCTTGATGATTCCATTTTACTCAAACTGCGAATTTTCGCAAATAATACAAAATAAATGCATCGGAGACAGTGTGCAAGGTGTCTGTGCGAGACGTTTTTTTTGGATTACAGATCTAAAAACCGCACCAAAAAAAAAACAGACTCAGTGTGCAAAGACTTTAACAGTGACGAAGCTGTATCAGGATATTCACCACAGACGGCTTCAGACTAACCAGGATTCAACCAAGGTCACCTGACACCAGAGCTTCATTTCAGAGATTATCACAAGTATTCTGATACTTACTCACTCTATTCAGTATTCATTCTTCATTTACTGTACTTTCTATTTCTGCTCAGGGAGACCAAATTTGGTTGGGTTGCAGAATCAAGGAACTGTATCAGGCTCAAAGAGGAATGTGATATATTGCAAAATTTTATACAGCTAACCACAAAAATAGAGATGTATATATATGTATATATATATATATATATATATATATGTGTGTGTGTATATATATATTTATATATATATATATATATATATATATATATATATATATATATATATATATATATATATATATATATATATGTATATATGTATATATATATGTATATATATATATATGTATATATGTATATATATATATATATATATATATGTGTGTGTGTGTGTGTGTATATATATATATATATATATATATATATATATATATATATATATATATATATATATATATATATATATTTATATATATATATATATATATATATATATATATATATATATACACACACACACATATATATATATATATATATATATATATATATGTATATATGTATATATATATATATATATATATATATATATATATATATATATATATATATATATATATATATATATATATATATATATATATATATAAGGAAAACACTGATGTCTATGGCATGCTGACTTGCCCTGTACAACAAAAACCCTCATTATCATGTTCAGAAATGAAATGATCCTCCTTCATACAGATGATGGTTAAGATGAACGTGGACGTATGTCTGTGTGGGGGAACTAACCTGCAGATGTTGTCTATGGAGATATCCCGCAGCTGTTCGTACATGGACGGCTGGCTCTTCTTGCTAGAATGTGTGCTCAGGGTGGACTGGGAGTGTTCATTGGTCACGTGGATCTTTATCTCACCGCCTCCTTCAGAAACAGAATTCAGTCAGAGATGTGGAACGGTGATTAAGCTCTTTCTGAACTATGAGGATGAGCTGTGCTGATGTTACCTGGAGTGTACTGGCTGTGGTATTTATACAGCTTCACCAGAACAGGAGACGGCACCACCAAGAAGTCTCTGAGCGACATGGTGACAGAGTGAGCCACCACGGGGAAGCGCTCACACAGACGACCCAGACCCTAAAACACAAAAAACACTGAACAACTACAGCTCTGCAACTTCCTTGGTTACAGACCTGTGCATCTGCTTCTACGAGGTAAACAAAGAGTTTCTTCCTCTTTTGTGTTTGTGGTTCCTAAAATGAGAGAATGATTAGAAAAAGGGGGAAACATTAAAGTGATACCTGCAGGCAGCAGATGAGGAGCGGCATGTGTGCGATGATGACTTTGCTTGACGTCTTGGACTGCAGCTTCTCTGACAGTTTGGTGCAGAGGTTCTCAGCTCCTGGTGAAAAATCAGAGAAGAAAACATTTGTAGAGAAACTTCTTACACATCCGTCCTTCTCTGCTCTTGTGAACTGATCTCTCACCCTGCTCTTCAGTCACGGCCCACACCATGAGGTCCACACAGGCAGCGTTGGCCTGGCAGCGCAGCTTGAGCGGGCTCAGTTCACTCTGCAGGTACTCCACATCGTGCAGGATCCTCTGCAGCTCTGACTGACTGCTGCTGAACTGCTCCAGCACAAAGTCATGAACCTCCTTCACATAGTCTGTCTGTAGGTCTGAGGAAAGAAGAAACAGCTTTATGATTGCTCCTGTTACATAAAGTCACGGCTTTAAAGAGCTGCATCTTTACCTTTGAGATTGTACAGCGCATCTCTGAGCATCTTGAATATAGCAACATACAGAGGATCACTGAAGGTTTTGTAGTAGAGGTGAAGACCAGGATTCAGCTGCGAAGATGTAGAAATAAATCAATAAAACAGTCAAACACAGGGTCAGCAGATGTCTTTGATGATTTCAGACTCGTACCTCCAAGAGTTCTGCCAAAGAATCATCCAGGGATTTTAGAAACGGCTCAGAGACAAACTGTTCGACCTGTTACAGAAGAAAAACTTGGTTTAAATCCTCTTCCTTTCTGTTAATGCTGCATGTGTTTGTTAAACAATGTACATCACTGAATCTGTCTTGGTGCTGACCATGTGGAGGAGCTGTCTGAGGGTATCCAGAGGGACCTGAAACTCTCCTGTGCTGCTTCCAGTGAACAGAGGGGAGACAGAGAAGCTGGAGCTGATAGTGGAGAAGTAATAATCTGGGTCCACTGCACTGCCATCAGGGAGGTAGGATCCTGAGGAGGAGAGAGATAAGAAGAATGAAACTGACTGGCTTGTAACAGTGGCAGGTTATATTTTTGAAGCAATCCAGGCATCATTTTTGTCTTTTGCAGGAGACATTTTTCTGGACTTGTCAGGTGAATGTGGCTCATATTAAGTCTTATAAGATGTTTTAATTAAAAATTAGGGATGCACGATATTATCGGCACAGTATCGTCGGCAGATATGAAAATTTCTGCCGATAGGTACAGCTGATAAGGTGCTATTCAGATAGGATTATTATTATTTTCCATCTGTAAAATAAGCTCCTTAAATAAAATGTAGCACTTCATTTATTTGCACTGCAGAGCTCTGTGTCTGTCACCAGGTTGTTACAGTAGCTCTAAAATAATCAAATGCAACTTGGTTATGTTTAAAAATGCATTGTACATTTAAAGTTCATGTGATCTAAAGAAATTATTTTTCTGTATTTCAATACTGAATGTCTTGAGTTTGAAAAAATAATACATTTCTTATTTATGGTAAAATCAAATGTTTTTTGTCTTGTTTTATGTGTGTTTCTTAAACAAATAAGACCGTCACAATTAGAGTAACATATACATTTCAGTACAGGATAGACTTAGCTTTCTTTACAGTGAAAAAAACAAACAAACTTGTGATTATCGGTATCGGTATCGGCCAAAAGGGGTTTCGATATATCGGCATATCGGTAAAAATCCAATATCGTGCATCCCTATTAAAAATAAGACACAAACACTTGATTAGATTGTAGTTTCTGGAGAGTCAACAGGACTAGACCAGATGTGAAATTTAAAATAATACTACAATTTATCAGTCTATTGCCATGAGCCCAGCAGGTTTATGTGACTCACCCTCAAAGTACTGAGCAGTAGGATCAGCAGGTGAGCTGGGGGTCAGACAGGCTCTCTCTGGACTGGCCTGTAAACAAACAACATCAGACGTGTAACACCTGTAGAGCTTTCATAAAGGTGATAAACTTTAGCCAGGTAATCTGTACCTGCTGTGACACACTGGACAGAGAGGAGCCTTTGCGTCTCAGGGTGTCTCCCTGACAAACTGTGAGCAGCGAGCTCGGCAGGATGGAGCGGAAGTCGTTGAAGGAGCGTCGGTGCACTGAGTCGACCTCTTCGGTTGAAGGCAGCACAGGCGCAGCTGGTCGAGGGAACAGCTTGGACAGTAACGGCTCGTCTGTGTTGCTGTATCGACCAAATGCTCGAGCAACACCGAGCAGGGTGGGCACAGTGTACCTGCACAGGTATTCTAGAGAAGGGAAAAGGTCAAAGAGGAAGTAGAAATAAAATGTTGTTATAGCAAACAATGAAGTAACTTAGCATCAAAGTATAGTAAAGTAAAGTTCCTGTGCTGAGCTGTATTATGTTGTGTTGGCACCTTTATCATGAGCCTCTGGACTCTTGCAGATGTCCTGCAGCACCTGCATGAGGTCCATGACTGCCTCCAGGATCTGAGGAAGAAGTTACAGCATCACATACTCAACATGATTATGATTTAAGGTTTTGATCATTTTAGATTACCACTCACATTCATTCACATATTTATGTTTATCACTGTTACTGGTCCAAGGTTCCTTCTGTCTGTAAAACATTGTTCTAATAAGTGATGAAAAACAACATTTAGGGTTGTTCTGTGTGAGCGCCGGTTGTAAAGTTCAGCTGAGACTAACATGAAGCTACAAGAAGCCTGAGTTAAAATTCATTGGATTATGTTGGCACACGGTCTCTTTGTGTTTCCTCAGACAGCGTGTCTGAGCCGCAGCAGTGAGAAACCAACTCTAAGGCACAAAAAACAGATTTCATATTCTAGTCCTGTGGTAGCCTGGTGGTTGTGGAGCATAATTGGAATCAAATGCCATTTTAGGATCTTTGCATGCTTTCCCAAACCTCCTTCTCTGAAACTTTGTTGATGAAAAGACTCTGCACAGCAGGTACAAGACAAAAGAGAAGTAATTCCAACAAACTAAAACACACAACTGAGCTGCGACAGTTAAATAAAAAGCATTTTATGTGTTATTATTTTCCAAGTAGGACTCCCAGAATTAGTACACATAATGCAGCATCCCTGCACGCTCTGCTTATAAACCCTAAGCACGTATCATTGGGCAGATTGGCATGCTTGGTAGTTGCTACATGCAAACAATACAATAAGAATGTCAAAGTAGAAAGGCATTCATGGTCTCTAGGGACATGTGGAAATATCTGCACCCTTGGGATCAGTATTGATTAATACTTGGGTGATGAGATCATAGACTGTATAAAACATGGACATAGTCTCGCCGACGTCACCTGTCTGTTTCTGAAACGGAAAATGAAGCACATCGGCTATAGCGGCCATACTGGTAGTGGCAAGGGCTTCGCCTACAGCCATAGGGCGCCAGCCGTCACGTGACCCTCAGCTGTGCCTCTGATTGGGGGAGCTCGCGATCTTGATATCCTCTGAACGGCCGCGTTTGAAAAAAATTCACCCCCCGTACAGTGGGTGCCGGTTGTAAAATTAGCGACTCAGACAGGAGACGTTTTTTGAACCAGGCTGTAAAAAGGTTAATTTCTGCTTTGAAAACTGCTTTTTTTGGCTTGGTGTGTATGTGACTTCCGCTACTTCCGGAGCCAGCCTTAAGCGAACACTCGAGAAACAGCAGATTTAGCACTTCCGCATTGTCTCATATTCTCAGACCAGATGTTGCCGCTTGGATGAGATTGATACTTAAGTTTCAGTTTCTCTTCTCTACGTGTACTCCTCTCTATCGCTCATGCAATCATAGATAGATAGATGGACCTTCATCTCTTCTGCAATAAAAACAGAAAATTGCTTTTAACACGCCCCCAAGTACCAATTTAAACACAATACGGTTTGAAAATGGAAATGTATTAATTTTCATTTTATGTTATTTTGTTTGTGTGTGAGAGGAAGTGTGTTTTTAAGACCACGTGTGTGATGTGGCTCTTGGTAGTACCACAGTAATTTCTGTGGCTCTTGGTCTCTGACTGGTTGGCCACTCCTGTTGTAATATTTCAAGTGCAGAGTCTTTGATTGTTGTGTTTAAATTAGAAGACAGTTTTGTCAGTGTGTTTTTTACAGTGCGATAATGAGCTTAAACATTAAATATTAGTTGAATGTCAATCAGTTATTAATGGTAAAGGAAATGTGCTTTTTGAAGAGCTCATTTTGGCTTGATGAGGAATACAGAGACTGCACCAGTCAGAACTCTCCCAGCTGTCATTGGATGCAACACCCTGTACATGTCGCCAGCTTATCATAGAAACAACCATACACACACACACACACACTCACACCTACGGGTGTTCTACAGTGACTAATCAACCCGATGAGCATGTTTCTGGACTGTGGGAGGAAGCTGGAGAGAACATGGAAGAAAACACAAACTCAAGACGCAGAATCAAACCAGGAACCTTCTTCCTATGGGAACCTTCTGGGACAACAACCCTGACCACTGCACCCGGCTGATCCTGAGCTGATTTAATCGCTGCTAAGGGCTGCTACAGTTTGATTTTTGATCAATAGTTTTAATTTCAACTCAAAAGTACCAACAAATTGACACATCTTTTTAAATGTGAGGAGTGCATTGGCAGCAAATGCTAAAAATCAAAGTTCTTTGGCACTGGAACATTAATCCCTCATGAAGCTACCGTTAGTGGTGACACCTACAACACACCCTTACCCATTCACACACAAACACACCCTTAAACACACCTGTGGTCGCAGGGATTCATCACGCTGAGCAACATCTGACAGAAGTGTTACCAGAGAGAAGCTGAAGTTCTCAGCAACAGGGAGGGTCTCTGCAACAGAGGAAGGCAATCACATGTTAAAAACCAGAAGCCTAACACTAACTGCTAACAGAATGTCAGTTGTGCATACGGGGAAGATAAAAGAGAGTGTCTTTACCTCTTCCTTTGCGTTCTGAGCTTTCTTCAATCCACTGGACTTTAGGAAGGCCTTTGAGCAGCCCAAGAAGGTACGGGACGATGGTGTCTTTGTGCTGCAAGACAAGTGATCCAAAGCATATTATAAACCAATGTAGACTTAATGTTACCTCAAATATAGATTCACTATTCACCTGCAGCTCTGACTCCACCAGAAAGATGCCGAGTGCAATGACAGCGTCTCTCCTCCTCTCATCCAGCTGAAAAACTCCTCTGAAGTCCACGGGGCACATGCATTGTAGTTTCTGTACCTATGGGAGGACGACACGTGACTGAGATCTGCAGCTGGCTTAATGAAAAGAAGAGCTGGAAGCTACTGGATGGTATCATCTATAAAAAGCTCTGACTCCACCTGCTCTCAGGGCTCACATACATCAGTCCTGTCTCCCTTCATTAGTGATAATGATTTTTTGGCCTCTATGTGAGTTGGGAATCGAGCCAAAGCTGCCTCTGGCATTAACGTGAGTCAGGATAAAGAGCCAGACTCAAACTCTGACTGCAAACACAGGGAGGGGGATCACTAGTTCCTATACGTTTGATCTGAAGAGGATGTAAATATTGAGGATCTTCTATGAGGAAGTTTTACTCTGCTGACTTCTGCTAAAATATTTTAATGCTGGATTTCAAAGGGCAAACTGACCCCGTTACATCAGTCAGTATCAAACAGTTATTAAAAATAAAACAAGGATTTGGGTTTTTATCTGAAAGTGTGCCAGAGTTCACCCTGCTGTGCTTGGACACCAGCTAATCCTCTTAAGTTGACAGAAAAATGTGGTCATGGAAAATATGAAATGAAAAAAAACCTTCTTAAGACCAAAGCCTCTCCTGACACGAGCTTAAAGGTTAAACTACAGACAACGAGGTGGGTGTGCAGAAGAAAAGCCCCTGTGTTTGACGTTTCCCAACAAGGAGAGCAGAAAATTCACCATGGATAGGAATCAGGAGATGGTTCAGTGTAAAACAGACCCAGCTCATCTGGTCCACATCCCCACATCTGTGTTCAATACTCGATTCTGATTGGCCAATATTCCATGGCAACTTTATGTTATTTCTCAATGCAAGATGTCAGCTGTGCACCGCAAAAACTGAAATCTTAGCAAATCTTTGTGTTTTATTTTAGTAAAAATGCCTACTTAGGATTACTCTGAGCCACATTCACCTGACAAGTTCAGAAAAATGTCTGATTTCAAGATATTAGAAGACAAAACTGACACCGGAATTAACTGTATTGCTGTTAAATCAACACGTCATTTTTATTTCAAAAAAAAATATATATGCCATTTTTTTCCCAAAATTTTGAAGCTGTTGCATGGAGTAAAAGCTGAACAGGAGACGGTATAGGACATGGCAGACCTGAATGAGCATGTAAATTAAAAGATTATGCTATAAATTGTGAGTTATCAATATAACGTTCCGTTGAAATCAGCTACCGTCAAAACATTTAAAAAAAACTTAACACACACACACATACAGTGGACCTGGGTCTTCAAAAGCCTCAGGGCAGCTTGATGTTTAGCCTGGTTCATGATCCTGCTCAGAGTTCAAACTGTTCTCATTGACTGCTGAGAGCAGACGCATCATCGGCTAAACTGTCACTGGAAAATGCTGCAGTCACATCAACGTTACACTGACCCAATCAATATCAGTGAGCAGTGAGCTGTGTAAAGCAAAGTGCTGTACATCAATCAATCGATCTTCATTCATATGGCACCAAACAACGACAAATGTCACTTATTTGAAACTAGCATGAGCTCTTCCCCTGGATGTTTCTAATCATTTCTATATATCCTCCAGTCATTGCTTCACTGATGACATTTTGTTCTCTGTTAATGCCAACAGCTACAGAAACTTAGTGTGCTTAGAAAACTGCCTGGCTGCTGTTAGGAACTGCGTGTCTCATTATTTTTTCAACTTGGCTTTGAGCAGTCTTCAGAGGTTTGGTTCTGCATCCATGTGTTTCAAACCTGTCCCATGAAACTTTTGGCATTTTGTTTTAATATTTTCTGTAATTTTGTGTGTAAAAATGTAAGATTTCATCCTCTGTTTACAACTTCTAAGCTCCTGCAGCTCCTGCATGGTTGCATGACCTCCTAGGTCATTTAACATGAACTTTCAGGAAATTCTGCCCTCAAATCTTAAAAGTAAAGCTGGCTGTTCTTCTGCTGTTTTAGCTGACTTGGTTTCACTTCCTCCTGCTGTTAAATCTGCTGACTCTATTGACTGTTTAAAGAGAGAAAAACTCTGCAACACCCACTTTTGAAATATTTCTTCAATCATCTTTAACTTTTTTTTTTTATCTGTGAATGTTTGACTGGGTGGATAATAAGTTCCCCAGCCGTCCATGGAGTCAACCTTCCTCTATATTATTTTAGACTGCTTATTGAACTGTATTACTATTAATGTTGTTTTTTTTTTCATTTCTACCTTTCTATCCTTTCACGTTATTTTGATCTTGTTGTTGTACAGCACTTTCGAAAGTTATTTGCATTATTGTTTGTATCATTCTTCTTATTAGTATATAATTATCCATTAATATAAGCAATACGAACATATTATGGATGCACACACAGAAAACCATCGATTCCTAGTATTAATATTGTAAAAAGGTAAATATTTATCATAGAAAATGCACATATTTTAATTTGTAAATAGAGGACTAGAGTCACAGCTGCGACTGACAGGTTAACTTTGATGAATGAGTCAGTGTTGATAAACTGTTGTAAAAAGCAGAGTAATCTCAAAGGTAAAGGTGTGTGAAGCAGAGTGATGCCAAAGGTAAAGGTGTAAACATATGGCACGTGAGGGCTCCTTTCTCCATATCTCAGAAGATAATCTGCGATTAACACAGGTTCAACACAAGCTAACGTTAGCCCCCGTTAGCCGCCTTTGATGTCAGTTACATACGCTGTGTCGCAGTTTTACCTATAGGAAGATACATGTAAGTGTTATAGAAAGTATTACCAGTGTAATTTAACCCACAGCACTGGTTGCACGGGTAGCTAAACGGAGTAAAACAGGGCCTTAACGTTAGAGTCTCTCTGACAGGTATTAGCTCATTGCTATCATCACGTTCCGTTTGTATGTGTTACCTTTTCAATCGGCGCCTGCCGGTGAGCCGCCAACGACCGAGCCAAAGACAGGACGGTGTTAAAGTAAAACCCTCTGCCTCCGCCTCCATTGAGAGACATGATTAAAATGAGTTAGTACAGACACACCAACACAAACATCTCCTGTCATCAGTCCCAGAGAGAAGAAGGAGGAGCAAAAAGCGAAGTCCAATGACAGCTACGGCGAGCGCAAGGTCCAAACTGCGAGAGGCAAGGTCACAGGAGGAAATGGAAAGAGCGGAGGATAAGAAACAGAAACAGTCTATGGTTACCATCGGTGCCATAAAGTACCAATAAGTGAATAAATGGATTTATTAGGCACTGCTCAGGCACCAGTATAAAGGAAACGTCAGAGGAGAGAAAATAGAAATAATGAAAGATACAATATTAAGTTGTATTAAGCCATCCATTCGTCTTGTTTTTCTCTCCAGTCAATTCCCAATGTTTTCTGGAGATCATTATCCCAACAACTTTTTTTTGGTTTCTTACTACAAAAAAGTCTGCTGTCCCGTGTAAATTGATCTCATCACATTAAATACCAATGGATGTTTATGGTCGTTGAAGTAGTGGTCTTGAGATCATGACTCATTGATCCTACTATCTCAAGGTAGCTCAACATAACATTTATTTTTACTCAGTATTCCTGAATATCCATAAATAAATTACCGTAAACTTAACATCAAAATAAGGAAATAGAATGCATGTCCCCATGTCCTCATAAGGCTTACATATAATAAAATAGAACTTAAAGGGTTGAAATACTGAAAAATACAAACAAGATTAAAAAAAGCAAGGTTGCAATTACCACAGATAAAGCTGGCTCCTTTAATTATATATATATATATATATATATATATATATATATATATATATATATATATATATATATATATATATATATATATATATGTATGTGTATGTGTGTGTGTGTGTGTGTGTGTGTGTGTGTGTGTGTGTGTGTGTGTGTAAAATCATCATCATCACCACACACCCTCCCACTAAATATTTTGATAAGATCAGTCAGTCATGCTCTCAAGCTGAGAAAATGGCTTTAAATAAAGATAGTAAAAACTACTGCTCAAATAAAATGTAAAGGAGGAGAAAAGCTGTATCTGGAAAAAAAAAAAGAAACAAGATCTTGATTATACTTCAAATAAAGACAACTACTTTAACAGTCTGATCCCGTGTTTATTTGTGAGCTTATATATCAGATTTAATTAAACTGAAGGCACAATACATGGTTTTTACTGCTGTTAGTTTCCTCATGAGGATATGAAAATTTAAGACAGTTAAATACTCAACAAATCTAAAAAAGTCAAGCTGCAGCTGGAGCAGAAAGAGGGTTTTCTAAAAGTAAACATTTGTTAAACAAATGATTGCATTGCATGTAAACATGCCAGACCCACAAGCTGCAAACTCCAGTCTTAACAAGGCATCATACGTTCATGAGCAGCAGTTGGCACATTGGGTCAGCAGTTGGTGTATAAGAAAAGGCAATTACACTTACATCCATAAACGTGAAACACAAATTTAGAAAATCTGCAATAAAATCTACTCTAAGGCATATTGTTACCCATGGAATGAGATGGAAGGCACTGTTAATGGCGTTTCTCAAACGGCATGTTGATGCAGTGAAGCCAGTTAAAAATTTAAAAGTTAGAAATTAATCCAAACAGTGAATATGAGTAAAAAGGATAAGAACATGTCAGAAATATCAGCCTGGAAATTAACATCCGGCAACACTGCAAGGTGTGCAACTGAGTTCAATATTTTAAAAAAAATCTGTAGTGACTAAGGTCATACAACAATCAACCATTCGTAATCTCAAAATGAATCATACAATACATAGGCACTTCTTTATTGCATAAGTCCCGTAAGATATGAAATAAAACATCTCTGCAAAATAATAAATCTTTTAAAAAAAAAGAGAATAAGGGCCATAAACATTTATGTGGAGGGGATGACTTGTTTTCACTTGGGATTCTGAAATTCACCTAAACATTCTGAAAAAAATCACAATTCTGATTTCAAGATAAAACTTCTGAAGTTAGCAGAACTGTTAATCAAATTTTTCTGAGAAAATTGTCAGTTCTTTGAAAGGCATGAAAAAAAAAACAGTGTTGTGGAAATAAAGTCAAAATTTTAAAGCAAATCCCAGTTCTGAGTTTCAATCAGCACTTCTGGATAAATTCTTGATTTCTCAGAAAAGTCAGTGATTTTTCGTTTCATTTTTCAAAGATTCAAACTTTTCCATTAAAAAAAAAACATTAAGACCTTAATTTGGTAAAAGATGTAACTCCAACAATAAAAATCTGGGTCCCCATTCCTGCTCTGTATGGTTTACACTCTTCAAACTGTGTTCAGGAGAAATGTGCATTTCTATGGAGTCTACAATCTGAATGGATATATTCCAGGCATTTAGCTGTAACGGTACCTTGTTAGCATGTGATATTTGAATATAATTTATTTCATCAGTAAATTAATGATATATTCGAAGGATTTCTTTAAGTAAAGGAGCATCTTGCATATTAAAGGGCTTAAAAGGTTTGATCTCTGGTATATATATATGCTCATTTCAAGTATAAGTCTTAGTCTACAGTGTGTGAATCACATTAAAGTGGGTCTGGTTTCTCTTCTCTGTTGGGATAAACTGAACTTAAAGCGCTGTAGGTGACACACCTCTCCTTTTTGATAATCTTCACATTTCACTCATCAACCAAATAAATGCTTTTTGTTCCTTTTCCCTGAGCTCTGAAGGAACGTCCCCTTTCTGGATTTCATAAAAGACACAAGTGTGAGCTTTAACTCTGCAGTCTGGAGCTGTTTTCATGCAGGCCAAGCTTCCACCTGTCATTGCAATGTTACAAATAAAATCAAGAAGATACCAAACCCTTTTTTTTCTGTCTGAAAATCACTCAGAGGTAGATATTAGAACCTAGAACCAGGGTTTGAGGAGATCCGTTTAGCACCACGATGTTCGTCTCAATCTGTCTTCCAAACAATGTTCAACACCTTCACGACCTCCTCATAGATGATGAAGACAATCGCCACGTCCATACACACACGGCCCAGCCGAGGAACAGTACCCTTATAGAACCTGACAGGGAGAGAAACGGGGCATGAATATGTGACTAACAAAGAGAAGAACCCAGTTGGAGGGAAAACACAACTTTTACACTTGTATTTTCTCCGGTGATAAAATTAGTTTTGTGTTTTTAAATCAATAACGGAGCCAAAACTCATGATAAATACATGACCCAGATGTATGCGAGCATCTTTTATCATCACCCCTCATGAAGGACACACAGACACACACACAGACACTTACGCCAGCGGTCCCTCGTGCTTCATGATCTTGACGGCACAGTCCAAGGTGCTTTTGTACTTGCTAGCTTCCAGACCCTGATGATGAGCAAAAACACAGACTCGCTAGTTTCTCTGCTCAGGATAAAACCACGTCATTAAGAGAGACACACGTTATTAATCTGACTCACCTGCATCCTGGTCTTTATGACATCCAGAGGAGTGTTTCCAAACACACTGACAGCACCAGCAACAGCTCCAAACAGTCCAGTTATCAAAGGGTTAATGGCTTTGTTGGGGTCATCACCTTCAAACAAAGGACAGAAATGATTTGTGAGCTGCTGATGTTGGTCGTTTGATCATGAATTGATGGACAGGTGTGATGACGAACCTTTGTACCAGTTCCTCAGTGAAGTCATGACATAGAAGCGGATGGCCTGGTTGGAGCCTTGTTTCAGCACAGTAGCTGTCAGGCCCTGATAAGTCCCTTTAAGACCTGAAAACAGAGCAGAATGAGGTTCACTTTAATGAACGTGGAATAACCTGGAAATGAAAACACTCTGCAGGAGCTGGACACTGTGGAAGAAAAATATCCTTCAAAAGATAAGAGAAGGGATTTTTGTGGACTACAGAGCCTCTTATCAGAGCAGACTGGGGGGTTGGCAGGAGGCCCGTGGAAACTCTGCAGGAAGGAAAGAAAAGGGAGGGAGGTAGAGGCTGAAATAAAGCCAAACATAATATTTCAAGGTATTATTACTCAATTCAATTTGAGATCCATGTGTTCTTTTTCTCTGCTAGTCCTAGTTTAAAACAATAACACACATCACTGCCAGCATCAGTATCAAGCAGCTACACTGAGCTACCCATCCCTCTTTAGATGAAAAAGTATCCAAAGGGAAGGTTAAAAGACAACCAGGGAACCTACCAAAAATTAATCAGCTATAAAAACCTCAGCCACAGAGCACCACCTGGGCATCAAAAACAAACTAGTATGATCCAAAAACAGAAAGAATTGTTTTCTTGTGGCAGTTATCTGCCCAGATGTTTTCACAATTAACCCACCAAACATTGTTTATAAAAATGCTTTAACAGAAATAAATGTTGACATTTTTATCAACAGAAAATCAACATAGGACTATCATTGAAGATTTTTAATTCTTTGTATTTGGACTTCACCAGGTGTAGCGTGATTGAGTTTTTGTCCTCATACTGTTTGGGGCTATTATTCATATAATGCTTGTTCGTGAATGACATTGAATTCAATTAGAAGTCTGATGTTTTGTGTAATCACGTGTCATCAAAATGGTGTTGAAACAAATTTAAGAGGAGTCCCTGCCAGAGGCTGCAGGAGTCTTCGCCGTGTCCAGGTTTGGTAACCTTTGCCCCATATTCAACATGACACTTGTTGGGCTATCTGAAGCTTTTTCTGAACATTTGTGGACTTCAATGATCAGTTCAAGGGCTTTAAGTTAACTATCTAATGTCTAGAGATACTTAAATCCTTTTGACCCTGTCCTCATATGAGCATTTCATTTATTCATTCATTTCAAACATTTAAAAAGGAAAGAAGAAAAAATAAAGATAAAACATGTGTGTATGAAAACTATCAGTTGCCACTACACACTTAGTGTAATGACTCAACAGGAGTCTTGTTAGACAAGGACAGTAGTACAGAACTTATCTGGTCTATCTAGACTAGACCCATTTCCATTTTAAACTAAGTCAGTTTGATCTGCAAAGAATGCATACAGAATAGTCATAATCAAATATTATCTTTTTATATGGAAGTAGTTATATATTCTAGTACGTCTATTAATCCATGAATTCTTCTATATCCATAGTATTATTCGTACAGTTTATTGTGTTTTGTAATAAAAACCTTCATTCAGTCTTGAATAATAAATTATTTTTTCAAGATTATCTAGAACAGGGTCACCAACTTGGTGCCTGTGATCCAAAAAAACGCACTGGTCATAATGGAGCTCCTTACTACCATCATTGTTGTGTAAATCATTGTGAAATAATTACCATTGACCTGTAAGCAGTCTCCTCAAATAGTATCACCACTTCTTCTATGATTAATGTTGTTAGAAAGTGATCTGTGCAATTTTGTAAAGAAAGTTTTTATCGAACAAGTAGCCCTTCATGTCACTCATTTGCCGTGAGGTAGCCCTTGGTCTAAAAAAGGTTGGTGCCCCCTGATCTAGAACTGTAAGAAAAAAGGGGCTGGTCTATGGTTAGAGAGTCTATTTATTGATTTATATATGGGTATGACTTTGACTGTTTCCATCTTACGTGGAAAATACTTCTTTTTTTAAAGATTAATTAAAAAAAACCATAAAGTTAAACATAAAGAAGATATCATTAGCTTGAAAAGGTTCATACTGTCTTCTAAGTTTTACTGTTTGAAAGGGTCCTGATGAAGACCCCGGAAGAGGGTTGAAACTAGTAAAGAAGATATGATCAAATACACCAAAAAAATAAATATATCACAGTAAATTACAACATATTGACTAAAATGCAGAAACATGGAAAGCACAAAAAAATCTACTCATTCATCCTTTATCTTTAAAAAAGCTTTTTTTTTTGCTTCATTCAACAAGAGAAAATGTCTGTCTGACTGAGGCAAATTTTGAATGAATATCAGACGAGACGATCAAGACACGTACAAGACTGGACAAACTTCAGTGGATGAATTGAACCAGCAGGAGGCAGTAAAGCCCAACTCATCCTTACCTTCAGTTCTCACAATCTCCCTCACCCCGTGGAAAAATCCCCTGTATTTAGGGTTAGCTGACGTCTGATCGTGGATGAATTTGACCTGAAACGACATCATCAGAATGATTAATTGATAAATCCAAAAATCAGAACAATGAGTGAGTCAGAATAGAAACAAATCAGATAAGGTTTGAAATCTGGGGCATGCAGGGTCTTTATGTGCTCCACAGGATCAGAAACACTCTAATGGGGATATAAAGAGCCCTCATCTCTATCAGAGGAGGATGGATGGGTGAAATGAGAGTCAGCAGAGACATAAACTGAGCTGAAGTTCATCAGAGGGAAACAAATATGACTCAGAGTAAATCACTGTTTCTGGGAGTTAGCATGCTAACAGATCAGCTACATAAACCAGATTGTTTCATGTTTTCTTCTGAGCGTCAGTTAAACACTGCTTCTTTCTTCACCTTCACAGTCTCCATGGGACAGACCACGACCACAGCTTCAGCAACTCCAGCACCGAGCCCACAGAGGAAGCCTCGCTTACTGTCCAGTTTACCCGTTTCATCCCGCATCTTATTACTGAGGAACTCAAACACCCCGAACCTGTGGGAGGAAACAAAGGATAAAACACGAGATTAATGACTCAAAACGGAACGTTATAGGAACAACTTCAACTGAAAAACACGAGAGAAGCACAAATCATCACACCTGAGATAAATAAAGATTGAGATGTAAAAAGATACTTTTGGTTTGTTTCAGAAGTGTAGCAGCTTCATCAGACTCTGACAGTAAAGATGAATCAGGAATAAGCTGAGTGTGCATGCACAGGCTGAATAGTTGTGGTACCTGACAGCTGCTTTAGGTATGGATCCATACAGCAGAGAGCTGAGGCCTCTATAAAGACCCCTCACCCCATGACCGTTCACCGTCTGCTTCACACAGTCCACTGCAGAGAGAGCAGAGGGAACAAATCACAGGGTTTAAAGTAAGCAAAAAGAAAAAAGAAAGAAAAGAAAGAATGACAAGATGAGTATTGTCTTCCTTTTACAGCATACTTTATTCAAAGATAAAAACAGTGACGTTTTGGGACCCATGTGTGAATTTTGCAGCCGTCACGCTGAGTTCCTGCACACAAACATGTCAAAGTGTGTGCCAAAGTTCACCAACAGATAACAAAGATCAGATCACTGGGCAAATACACAACTGGTGCTTCATGTTTGCTCTCAGATCTGCAAAAACACAACGACTACGCTTACTACAGAGTGTTGTTACAGCAGCAGAGATCTAACGGCTGAGGTAACTTTGGGGCAGTTGTTAGATCTCACACTGAACTGAATCAAATTATTAAAAAGCAAAGTGAGCTGCTGCAGGACATACACTGCAAAAACTTAACTCTACACAAGTGTTTATCCTTTACTTTACTTGTTAAAATGGTTTTATTAGACTTAATATCTACCAATGGGGTAAGATAAATGTATCAAAACGTGATTGATTGATTTTTTTTTTTTTTACCCCTAACAAGCAATTCATGTTAAAACAGTTTATCAGCGTTTTAAATGACAGACAGGCATTGAATGTCTCACTGATGACAAGAAAATAGGAAATCTAAAATTAATAATTGATCAACACATTTATAAAGCAGAGAAGCAAAAATTACTGAGGAAACAGGAGGCCTTTAGATTTACACACAACAGTGTTATTTTTTTTCGATAAGTTAAAGTATGAGTGAGAGACATAAAAGGGGAACAGCTTCATTTTTAGCTTTGGAAATGTTAACGTTTTGCGACATGTTTGTCATGAGGTGTTGTGGTTTGTAGAGTAGAATTTGATATCATACTAACAGGTGTTTCTAGTCTGCTAACTTAATAAAAACAAATTTTGTTATTGGCTTCATACAGTTCGGTTTAATGCTTGACGCTTTGATCTCAACATTCACACCAGAGCTGCTCTATTTTATTGCTTTATACCTGACAGTTGCTGTAGGAGCCATGAATACATTTATTGGTTTTTTTTTGGTATTTTTGGAATTTTGAGGTGTGAGGTTGTTTTTACGTTAATTTTTTGGTTTGTGAGGGGAGCACGTTAATTGGTGTATGGTGTATTGAGTGGGGGCGGAGATATGAAGTGATTTCCTTTTTTTGAAGTCACCTGTCATAGTTTTTGTGTGGCGTGGAAGGGAGAGAGGGGGTGAGCTGGGTTGTCGTATTTTTTGTTGACGGTTGTTTCCTTTTCTCACGTTAAAATCTGTTTGTTATAATTTGATCAACTCCAACAATAAAAGATCAATCGTTTATTTCAGGATTTGAGTGATGTTTTTGCACCGACGAGTCGGACATTTGACCAGGCCCAACCTCAGCCTCTCAGCGATTTTTTTGTTTCTTGGAAGTCGCTACAGTTGCAATGCTTAGATACAATCTTGGTATCGTGTATCAGTCAAATACAGACTCATAAAGTTATGTCACATAAATTACTAACACAGTCAGTGTAAATATAATTCTATTTCCTTTAACTTCACAAATTTAAAGAAGTCTGATCCTCATATCAAGGAGCAGAGAAAGATAAATTAATACTGGCATCTGACCAGAACTGTATCAGTAACAACCAATACAAAGGCCCAGGTATCAGTGTTGGTATCAGGACGAAAAGAGTTTTCACTTAAAGGTCAATGACCTCAGACTCACCGATGCCTTTATATTTGGGAGGATTGGCCTTCTCATCGAGCTGCAGCTGTGTTTTTACGTACTCTGTGGGGAAGGTGATGCAGATCTCGATGCCTCCAGCGATCCCTCCTGAAACAACAGAAAATATCCTCCATCAGAGCACAGACAGGTTTGGACCAAAAGAAAGTGAATAAAGGGTAAGTTTTAGTTTCTGTCTTCATCACACAGAAGCTTTACACAGAAAAAAAGCATTCATGAGGAAACTGCACCTACACATCAAACCGTTAAAGCACAAACAGAATTAGAAGAGTTCTTTTTTTTTTTTTTTTTAAAGAGACGTTACTATGTTTTTAAGTGATTTTTAAACCAAATTTATAAGTCTCTCTGAGTTTCACTGTCTTATTGCCATGTTTTGGATGGGTTGTCTACAGTATCCCCTTTCTAGTAAACGTGATTAAAACAAAAGTATCATAAATGTAATAAAATGAGAAATCAATGTTGATACTAAAATTTTTAGGCATAATGAAATATTTAAATATAAGAAAACTAATGACAAATAAATGAAATTACAGTCAAAAAGTTGAAATGTATTCAAATCAAAACCTCATTGGAAAAAAAAAAGATTCATTTCAAACTTAGAAAAAGTTGCACATAGGGAAAGTTTTAAGCATATGAGCATTACTTCCTGTCTGTTATTCATCTTTTCATTTTCAGTACCATCATCTGCTCCACCTTAAAACCTGGTCTGTCACACATCTGCCGTTCAACAGCAAACTCAGCGCCTGCAGCTGATTGGCTGAGCTGATCTCAGTGAGACTCTGCCTACAGAAACTCCCCCTGGCATGACTCCAGCTGAAGGGGGTGTGTATCCTTCAGAGCACACACTGTTCAACAGTTCACCATGCAGATACTCACTCACACAGCAGTCAGAGCATGGCCTGATACTGGTGACGTGCTCACAAGTTTGCATATAGTGCAGAAACTCACCGTTTTAGAAAGAAAAAGGAGAATTTAGCCCTGCAGCCACCGTGTTGTGTCAGAAAAATGACACAAAGTGAAGGTCTCTTCAAGTTGGAACAAAAACTTTGAAAGTCTGCAAAAAACACGTGTACATAACTTTCTGAGCTGACACATGGAAAGTGTAACTACTGTTTATATTTTGAAAAATTAATAGTGATGTGTTGTACAACAATTGTATTTTGCTGTGTTTGAGTTTTAACTACTTAGAGCTTTTTTTATTGGCTTCAACCTTGATAATAATTCAATTGGAGTATATTTTAGTAGTTTGAGAGAATGGGCTCTATTCTATGAAGTGGGGATAGTGAAAAATCTGATGGTTTGTGAACTATTTAACACATATTCCCAAACTCAAACTCAAATAATGATAAGACAACAAATTACATGTGTTTACTGAAATATCAGAATGTGGTCTTGCTAAAACATGTAATGTCAGATTTGGATTCATCAGAACATGGGACAGTTTTCCACTTCCCCTCAAAGGGGCTTGGGTCCAGGGAAAGTCCCTTCTGGTTCTGGATTAGGTTTATTTCTGGTTTTCTCTTAGCAAGGTCCAGTTTGAACCTGACTTTGTGGATGCAGAGATGAACTGTGTCCGAAGACATGCAGTGATCTCCACTACAGAGTCATGTCTGTTCTGATCAGGTCCACCCATCAAGTCTTGACTTTAGTCCTTGCTTTTTTTAATGATGTTATGATTATGTTCTGTATTTGATGAAACCCACTAATTCCTTCTCATGTCACCCTGAGAAACATTGTTCTCAAACTATTAAACTATTTGCTTTCTCACAGAGTGGTGACAGACTATACACACATGAGCTTACAAGTTTGACAAGTTATTGCACAAACATTCCTCTACTTCAATCCGCCTGGCTTTGAAAAGTCTGCAACACAGTCTTAAAGAGAACTAAAGGAGCAAAAAAGATTTAATAAAGGGATCTGAAAATCTAACATTACAATGTCGGTGGTAACTGGTTTTGATTCTTGGCTTTTATCCATCCTCATCTAATCCAAAAAGGGACTCATGTTGTGGTTTCTAGCATGCTTCCTCCCATCCAAAATGCCATGCAGAGAACTCATTAGTGGTTCCAGCCTGCACTCACTCAAACATGCAAGTCATCAAGCCGCTGGTGCACGTACAATCACGAGATTACAGTTCGACAAAACATTGTTGTTCACCAAAACATCGAGTACAAGCTGGCCATCAAACAGAGCTCTTAAAGCTACACACCCAGGCATTCCTTCAGCTAACAACACGCTGCAGCTCTACCCACAAATTAAACCAGATCCACAAACAATCCACATCATCATTCTGCAAACAAACCTCTGTGGAGTTCCTGCTTTAAGTCTCCATATTCAAGCTGGAAAGAGATATAGAGCCACTGCATCAGGTTTAACATGGAGGGGATGCTGGAAAGAAACCGGTAATTGGTGTTTGTGGAAATATGAGGGGAAACTGTTTATTACAGATTTCCGAAATAATTGTAAAAGTGTTGGTGGAAACAAAATCTGAGACGGCTATTGATTTTTCTTATACTTTTCATGCTGTGACAAGTCAAAATACAGACAAAGAAAAGTTTTCTAGACCAACAGTAGATTATCATTTTAAACAACCGCAGTAGAACATGTGACTGAGTCAAACTGGATTTGTTCGCTTTTTTCTCTGCTAAGCTAGGCTAGTCATCTCTGGGCCTTTGCACCTTGCAAGAACTCGTATTCTGCTCTCCTGTATCCTAAACATAGCTTTAAAGTCACAATGCTAGATGCTCAGACTAAACGAGCAGATTTTCAAACCTCTACTCATTCATATGTTGTAGAAATCCCTGAATCTGTTTGTGAACTGACCAAAGCACTCTGTTCTAAAAATAGTGCCAGATTTTTGCAAGACTTGCTGAAATTATGAGGTCACCACATAAGGATCTCTCAACTGGCTCATGATACATTGGAGTGATGGCCTTAAACACAAAGGTCTGCCCTTGACAGACCTCCAGAGGGCTGGCCAATTAGAGAGAAGGGGGTTCTTGGAGTGGGGAGCTTTAAAGAGACAGCAGCGAAAACAAATGGTTTAGACAGAGGCTGAAATAAGAGTTCTAAAACACCAATAAGAGGAAAAATATGGATTTTTTTTCACTGTAAATCATGTTCAAGATACTACGGGGGCACCAGAGGGACAAAATAAAGACTAAAAATGACTTTCTCCCTTTTTAATAAAAGAGAAAATTAAAAACCTTCTCTTTCAATCAAAAAAAAGCTGTTTCTTAAAACTTCTCTGAATTATCTGGTTCTCTTTCAAAAAAATCAGGAACAGCTCTTAAGTATGAGCAGAATTAGCTGACACCTGTCATCCATCCTTCCTGCACCCTTACTACCAAAAATTACACAAAATAAGTGGGTTAAATTGCTGTGTATTGTGCTATTACAAATAAATCACAGATATGTTCTGTTAAAATAAAGATTACAGGTTATCTGAAGCCTTGGCATGGGCTGCATCTCACAGACATCTGCATTTGAATTGTCGTAGTTCAATTAAAGCGAGCCAGGTCTTTCTTTAATCTAAATTTTGTTACAGCACATCACATTTCACATTCTTTATGTTAGAACAACAGTGAAGTATGGATAATGGGAGATGAAGTTTGTGATTCTGCTGAAGTTTCTGAGCTGAACTCTGACAGTCCTTCATGAGGCTGACAGAGCAGAGTGCTTTGTCATCGTGGCTCATGGCACTGAACGTGGACACCCAGAGGGGGCTGGCCTCTGAGCACACACAGGATGGGGGCAAGAGGTCAGCAGAAAAACACCCACCAAACTGCTGACAGGCCTGTACAGAGAACTACATGAACCAACCGACTCATCTTTTGACCGGGAGCTGCAGCTCAGGTTCACTCCATCTTACGTCCCATTGATGATGCAATAAAACCAATAATGATTGGTGAGCTCTGTGTGAAGTTTGAGCGCCTGTCACTGATTGACTAACAGCACAAGGAGATAATCTGAGTTTATGTCTGAAACAAACTTCAGTGACTAAAGGTTAAAGGTCTAAAAAGATACAAACCAGACTATCTATTACCTGGTTCAACACCTTCTTCTTATGGTACTTAAAACATCTTTAATTAAAGCTCTATGTTACCAACACTAACAGTAAGTACTCAGGCCATGACCTGAATTCTGCAGAGAAGACAGTTATCTTGACCTTTACATGTAAAATCTTCAGCAGTGATGAGGAAAAGCAGCCTCCTGAGTCAATGAAACCTGATATGGTGCATTTTTTAAATTATTAAGGAGTTAATGTTTATAACAATGTTTTCCAGTTGACACTGTAGTGACAACTTATTTTACCCCTAACTTCTCTCCTAATTGCAGGGTAAAAGTCTCTTGGTACCTTTTACTTTAAAATCTGTTCAATTTCAATCTCATTGGAAACATATCCAAGTTTATGTTCACACTGATGCTGTCTGAGGTATACTAAAATCAATCAACGGGAGCTAAAGGCCTCTGACCCTGCGTGCTTTGCAATTAACACCTGCAGAAAACAGTGTTAAAACTTGAGAGCTATATATGTTTGCACTATTTTTAACTTGTTGCTTACACCTGAGTAAAAGTTTGCAGAGAGTTTAAAGAGGAGTATGCTCTCAAAAATGCCTTTACACAAAGATATCTCTAATAATGGCACAGATTATCAGAATGAACTCACAGTACAATAACCAATTGTTGCTACAGTGTGCACAGGCTGTAATAATCTGTTCTGACAGCACGAGTGGGAAGAAAGTTAATGAGTGTAGTCATGAATCCCCCTCTGTGTTCTTTGAAACTTCTCTTTGTTGTTGTTTTTTCCACCTGAATAAAAAGTGGGGCTGGTGTCTCTTTAAGGCAAGCATGCTGTCCTCACTCCACACTTATCCTGTGCATCAGTTAAGACACAGCGCTGCAGCCACACTGCGCTCACATCTGCACCCTCAGCTGAAACTTGTAAACAACTTTAACACTGCTCCCTGTGTGCACGAGGAGGAGAAGGGGGAGCGCGTGCCGCACACTAACTTTCTTACCTGCCAGGATCGCTTTGCCAGGGTGAGTGAGTTTGGCTTTCCCCGCTGGAGTCGCTGCAGCAGCCAAACACTGCGGTCTGTGAAACGGGCTCACGAATCTGGGCTGTCCGGACATGACTGACTGACTGACTGAGACCCTGGCCTCCAAACTTTTTCCTTCTGTCAACGCGGACTGGTGCGTGCTGGATCACCGCGAACAGCCTTCAAGCCCTCATGCAGTCTGGAGCTGTGTGCTGCAGGAGTCCAGGCGCAAACATACAGAGGCCAGGCAGGCTGCAGCGGTGAACATTGGACTCTGGCTGCTGGTCTGGACTTGATAAAGTCCGTGCTGGAGTTCCCTCAGTGGTACTCACAGGCAGATAGCGTCGAGTCAGTGTTCGCTCAGGGCGGGGCAGCAGGCCTGATACTTCCCCTCCTCCCCAACACGGAAAAAAACGTCATGTTTTGTCACCGACATTTAAGGTAGACCGGACGGATTCCTATGGGGCACGGTCTGTAGTTTTTAAAACTTCCGGGCTGCTATAACTGCGTCAGCCTACCGGTAGAGGGCGCGGTTTCACCGTTTACTGCTGGGCTGAAATCAAGAACTCTATCCAACTGATAACAAATAAAACTCTTGTTTCCCCAACTCTCTATTTTGTATTATTTTCATTTACCATTAACTCATAGCTATGTTAGCATCTGAAGTCATACTATTACCTATCTCCTTTGATTTTGCTTCACCTAAGATGGGATTCAACTCAGTTCATTGTTATTGTTGGTGTACTGTGAAAAATTAAACAGTGAATTGTTGTAGATTGTTCTCTAGTGTATTTTCCAATGCAAATTGCAGACCCACAGGAAGAATATGTTGAAGCTAATAGTGATCAAAAAAGCACACAAATATACATTGTTTTGTATATTAACATAGATGCACACAATATAAGGATATTTAATAACTTAAAACCATAAAACTCCACATAGACTTCTGCATAAAAACTACAACATATTTTTCAATTAACATTATTCTCAAGTCAACAGTGTTGAAATATAACAAAGAAAAATCACCAACTACTACCCACCTACCTACTTCTTTTGTGCCCTGGAATATTTTAATACCTTTGTTTTACCACATTAAAAAAAAAAAAACTTGAATACAATTTAGCAGCCAAAAAGCTTTATATGTGTAGACATATAACTTGCAAAATAACCTGTGAACACATGTTCTAACTGGGTGATTAAATTGTGCACTTTTTAGTAATCATCCTGTGGCAACTAGTTTGTTAGCTTGTTGTATGACTTCACCCCAGATTGTTGTTTTGCATGCACATAATGAAACTGTCTGTATTTTGGAATTTTGAGGGCTTATAAGGGGGAAAAAAGATTAGAACATCAAAACTTAAATACAGGAAAAGCAGGTTTTACACCTGTTACTATCTGATGTTTTTTGAGGACCATTTGGATGTCTTGACCCTCGTGTTGGCAACCCCTGCTCTTGGGTGTGTTGTAAAAATAAAACCATTAACACTTAGCAACATTCACACCAATGTGAGAAATTTATTTGCCCCTTTGCCAGAGGCAACCTCCCTTTCTGTCAGCCACAAAGACAGGGTCACTTATGGTCAAAGGTCCTTCTGTGTGGTGGCCCTTATGGTCAAAGGGTTTATAAAAATATTTTTATAAATGCTAAATTCATTCTTGGAAAATGTTTTTTTTTTTTTTCCTTTTTAATGATATATCTATGTCACACAATATGTTCAGTTGTATTTGTTCACTTGTATGAGGCTGTTTGAATGAGATGGTGTCAGTCAGATTAATCTCTTGTTTTTTTATTGACTCTTTGTTTGGATTTAGCGCTGACACCGCGCATGCGTCATCTGTCTCCTTCATTGTGCCCTGTTCTCCTTATAGACGCTGCTAAGCTAAGCTAACTGTCAATCCCCTCAGCAGCATCAGGTCAGGGACGCTCCGGGCTCTGCAAACTCCCCCTCCTCAGCTCTCTACACACGGTAGGATGATGATTTCTGATCTGAAACACATTTCACAGCTTTGTTTGTCTTTTATTGAGCGCTGCGTTGCTATTAGCTCAGATAAATGTCGCTTTCTGTCCAAGGTTAGCCTCACATCGAGCTACCCTGTGAGGTGATTTAGCTAACAGTAGATCCGTTATGTAATGATGTTCAGCCTTCTAATGCACACTTTAATCCTTCATGATGCCTGGAAATGTGCAGAGATTCAAAACAGCAACGATCGCTTCACATTTAGCAGCCTCATGAGAGGAGCCCGTGTTAGCAGACTGCGAAGGGGCGTGTGTGTAACTGTGTGTGTCTGAAGGGACCAGGAGGAGTAAAGTCACATTAAACATAAACCAACCTAACAGTTTTTCTCTAAGGTTCTGCCTTTTGTTTGGCCTGTTACCTAGCTTCTTTCTGCAGCTTACACAGCAGATAGCGTGCTAACTCAGCTAGCTGTCAGACCCCCACACACCTCCTCGAGTGGTCCATCTGTTGTCCTTTGTCCCTTCATAAGAGATGCAGCATGAAGCACCAACCATTAGCCAGCAGCATTGTTCACAGGGGAATTATCTAAAAGCCAGCTGACCACGAAAAGGAGACTGCTTCAGTAACACTGCAGATTTATTATCTCAGAGAGCAGCATCCTCGGCCTGAGGTAGAGGCCTGCATTTTATAACACACAGACTCTTATTTTTTAACCGGGGTGGCCCAAGAGGTGCACAAAGTGTGTGCACTTGCATGATGATGATAGTCTATGGTAGTGATAAGCAAAATCTCTTTTCTTATTTTAGGAGGCTTATGTTGAAGTGTTAAAAACTGCAGTTCCTCAAGTGTCCACTAGAGGCTGTCTGTAGAAGCACCAGAAACCACATACACACCCATTCAAAAAGCTGATCTTTACTGCAGAAACAAATGTATTGACAGCGTGCAAAGCCAAAACACAATTTCAGTCTGAATACATAATTTAGCAGAACAGACCTTCAGAAACTGGAAAAAATGCAAATAAAGGAATAGCTTCCTGCTGTAACAGTCTACATCGTTCCTTTTTTGCCTTTAGCCTCAGAGAAGACAAGATGTCTATCATAGTTGAGGACTGTGGGTTGTCACCTGGTGGTGTTGATCATATTTAATGAATTTAAAGAAGGGCCACCCCTCACTTGAGGGCTATCTGCTTATAGCTAGTGTTTTAAAATGCTCAGAGAGAATAATTGTTGTATTTTTCTGGCTTGACTCTTTAACTGCCATCATTAGCTTCCTCCTACAGATGGATGCTGAGCTCATTAGTTATTAGCTTCCCTGCAGCATCTAAAGGAACATAATGTTCTTTCAGCTGGTGCTCTTATGGACATACAGCTACTGCAATGATTAGATAAAAGGAGTAGAAGCCATTAACGTATTTACTATTTATTGACTGACTGCTTTCAATCCGGATCAGATAGGAGTGATGCACCAACGTGAAAAACTGGCCTCTCCTTTCTCCTGATGATGACGATGATGATGATGATGATGATGATGATGATCATAGTCAGAGCGTTATCTGTGTGCTCCTGACTTTTTGTCTCATTCATGTGATGCTGTGAATGTTTCTGAATCTGATTTTCTCTCCTGCAGCACAATGGCCGTCCCTCCTGCATACTCAGACCTGGGCAAAGCTGCCAAGGATATATTCAGCAAAGGCTATGGTGAGTTCTGTTTTAGCCCTGAGAGTAAATTATTAACAGTTCCTGAAACATATCCAGTGTTTGACTGGCTTTAGACACAGATTTATCTGCACTGCGCAGAGATGTTGATAGTTTTTTTTTTATGTAGAATATAACTGTAAAGTAAATGAATTGGCAGACCAGCACATTTGAAGCCCTTTTTATTAATTAATGCATAATAAGATAACTTCTTACTTATCAATTACTCACAGTAAATCAAATTACCTCTGGTTTTAATGCCCATTTAATTATAAAGGGTAAAGGGTCCCAAAAGAGTGATAATTGTCCACCAATGATTTTTGAAAGCTGAAAATAAATTCTTTAATTTATTTATTCTGGCCATAGTACATAGGATTTAGTAAACTTTCTTCAGAGAGGGAGTAAGCAGGTCATGTCTGAGAATTGAGGCCTTTATTTAAAAAATATTTAATCATACCAGGTAGCAACTATCTGCATTGATGGAAATGTTATTCATTTATTTATTTATTTATTTATTTATTTATTTATTTATTTATTTATTTATCAAAAATGTATCTAACCAGGAAATCCTTGTTAACTTCTTAAGACCTGGCGTCCACATATGTGGACATTACATTTCTGCCTCTCAGACTCATGATCCTTCACTTGTTAAAACTTTGACCTATTAGCCACATTAAGGAACACTGCCCACACCATCTTTTGGTGAAATCACAACATTACACCCATTTTAGGGAGAAAAAAAACACATTTAAGCACAACAACACTAATAACAAACAACTAATAGGGAACTCATAACACAGATAATCAAACTTCCTGTACAATGACCAAGAAATAAAAAATGCAGACTAGACAAAAGCTCTGGTTAGAGGTGAAGAACAAAAAGCTATTTCTAGACCAAAAACAACAACACCTGATTAACAGCATGTCTATATGTCCTAGATCGATCTCCAAACAGAAAGTCATCAGTCAGAGCATCTACAAGCTGGTGCATCTTCCTCCGGCTCCTTTTGGTCTGCTTTAAAAACTTTTAAGAAAGTGGAGCTCACTGAGACCTAAATCCTCCTTCTGCAGAGTCCGTGCTGCAGGAGCAGGGGACCCAAAACACTTTTTTAAGACACACTTTGAGACAAAGAGTAAAAACAAGTTTAGTGACCGAGTCACAGAGCAAAGACAGAAGCTTCCAGCTTCTTTTAGATTAAATTGATTAAATAGTCTAAGAAAAGACCATGTTAAAGATGCCCAGTAAAGGTCTTTGCAGGCTTTCATCCAGAAGTTTTTGCACATTGAAGTAGAGTAAGAGTGTTAAAAAGTCTTGTGTGTGTTTTAGTCAGTGAAAACAACAGTTGACTGTTCTATTCATAACTCAAACATTATGATCAGTTGGTTGCCTCCCTTTAAATATCTTTTTTTCCAGTGTTATTAGCAGAAAACTGCAGAAAAATCTCCTTTTTTAAACAAAATAACATTAAATTAGTGATCATATCGGCACTAGATGAAGATTTTCACTGGTAAAATGAATCTGTCAGATCCTGCCAGGTGGAAAACATAGATTGTAGTCTTCATTATTTTGATTTGCTTTGTCTTCATGTAATCTCTGCTGATAAATGACTCTGTCCCTGTGTTCCACCAGGCTTCGGAGTCGTGAAGCTGGACCTCAAGACCAAATCACAAAGTGGAGTGGTGAGGAAACTTCTTTAAATTCTCCTCTTGAATTTGTTTTAATATTCTCAAAGCTTTCTACCATCCACATCCCTTGGCAATAAAATTCCACACATCTTCACCTGACCCCGTCCCCAGGCCTCTGCTGAAACCTGATCCCTGCTGGAACCTGAAACCTGGTTTATACATCTGCATTGATTGTATGGTTTATTGGGCAGCATATTCATGAACACTACGTACTTCTGCGTTTCTATGTAATACTCCTCCAAAACACACGGGGGCAGTGTAGTCTGTATGATTATCTGCCTCACAGCGATTTTGAGCGTATTGTGTTATACTGAAGCTAAAACATGTTGATGTTTATCAAACAGAAACTATTACAAGGAGACGAAGAAGACAGGAAATGTACAGACCATGTTCTGCGATCCTGAAATTTTTTTAAATACAGGAGACACAATCTTGCCCAGCAAACCAGTCACAGAATTTGCGGTCAGTGTCATTTGCATGCAAAGTTGTATATTGGAGGAGATTCAACCCCAGAAATCAAAAGCAGACCTCACTCCCTGATTCCTGTGGTAACCAAACCTCCAACCCCTGCTGTAACCTGACCTTTTCTGACCCTTTCTGACCCCCTGATCCCTTCTGTAACCTGCGGTCTGAAGGTTTCCAGGTCACTCTTTGGTGCTGATGGTGGCCTGCTTGGCTGATCTTTGGCTCTGTTGTAGAGAAACACGACAAGCCTGATTGTGATTTGTTCTTTTTCGGCCTGTCTGTCTCCCTAACTGCTGCTCTGTCTCCATGCTGCTGCCTCCTGGACTGCTCGCGCTAATGTAGATGGTAAGATCGGTGTCAGAGCTAACGGCTTTCATGCACATAACAACCATCACCATGTGTTGTTATTAAACTAACAGTTTTTTATATCATTTTTGTCTTTTTTGTCTTTGTGAGAATCATTCATACAGCATGAATATCATTGTTTTTGTGTTTAGCGTTATTAACTCTTCACGCTCTGTCTCATCTAACTCTGTCTTCTTTGTGCAGACTCGTTTGTCAAGTTATTAATCATCTTTGTTTTGGTGAAAATAATGAAATCACATCAACCTCAGCAGAAATTTTTGTTCATTGTTCATTAGCAGGTGCTTTTATGCAACATGCTTCAAACACAAGATGCTGTTTAACTCACAGCTCAGGCTCAGACTCAGAGTGTGTTAAACCTCCTGAAACAGGCCTCTGGTGTTCCCACCCCCCATGTCAGCTCCCACCACCATCATATCCCCTCATTCCCAGAGAGATACAGTCCAGACAGGAAATGAAGGGACAGATATTTCACTTTGAGGTCTGTGTTTGGACCCAGAGGTCAGAGGGGGTCCAGTTTTTGAAGATTAATTACTGTTTTCTAGAGCATGAAGCCTGCTCTCAGTCTGAATGAACTCTGGATTCTTCACGGTGAAACTAAAGAGATCTGAGAGAAATGCATCTGTGTTTTCTTTATTTCATCACGTCAGTGTTGTCCTGCTTGATGTTATGTACAATGTTTATGATTTGTTCCTGTATTGTTTGATGACGATAAAGTTTTAAGTTTCTGCAGAGTTTTTGTTTCCTTCTTTAACATGGTGAAAGTACAGATTGTTTAGTGTTGTAAACAGCTTTTTGTTTTTAACCCTTTTCATGTCTCAGTTCATGTTGCGTTCTCCTCCTGCCTGGTCACTCCAGGGTGTGTTTGATTGTATATTTTCTCTTGCTCTGTCCTGCAGGAGTTCAACACATCCGGCTCCAGTAACACGGACACGGGGAAGGCTTCAGGGAGTCTGGAGACCAAATACAAGATGAAGGAGCTCGGCCTGAGCGTCAACCAGAAGTGGAACACAGACAACACGCTGGGTACTGAGGTCACCGTGGAGGACCAGGTGTGTGTTTAATGATACACAGATAAACTCACTTTGTTAAAGTGGAACTCAGGTATGTGGGTAAACAGAGACGTGTTGACACAGTTTTCTTTTCTACCTCTCAGCTGACTCAGGGACTGAAGGTGGCCTTGGACACATCTTTTGTACCGAACACGGGGTGAGGATGACTGACCGTGTGTTTGGTCAATGCATGAAAATCTGATGTTATTGTTAAGCTGTGGGTCTGAGCTGATGGAGAGAAGGCCTGAGTCTCCTGGTCAGAACAAACTGCTTTTTTTTACACTTTAAGGAGGAGCTTAGAGTCACACTTCTTTTAGGCAACATTACTTTCTCAATACTCTAGTTTATTTGTACATCACATCATAAAAACACACAATACAACATAATGCTGTCTTTAACAACTTGCAGGGGAGGGTTTAGGTCTCAGAGATTCTCACATAGATGCCGTCTGTATAAGAATAACGACATTAATAAATCAGAAAAGCACTCAGGGAGCACAGACCTCCACCAAGCATATTGTGATTGTCACCAACACTTTAGTCCTACTTTAATGTTATACTCCCTTTCAGCAGACTGTCTGCTACAATTTGGTGTTAGTTGCAGGTTTGTACAATAATTTGTTTCCTGACAGTGTTGAAAATTATGATGACCCAGAACACATTTCATATTCCAGATCTTAGTATCCAGAATATTGTCAGGATCTGTATGGTACTTTTACATCTGTCAGAAATTATGGTGACCTTGTCTTGTATTGTTTTGCAAAGCAATCAGACCATTTATTGTGGAGTTATATACACATATGGTGAAAACGGCCTCCTTTAAAAAAATCCTGGATCCAGACGGTGATCCAGATTTCCTCCAAAATTCAATCACGTCTTCCTTATCCCATTTTGAACATTTCCTGAAAATTTCATCAAGTTTTATCGGTTACTTTTTGAGTTATGTTGTTCACAGACGAACAAACAAACTCTCCCAAAAACATAACCTCCTTGGCGGAGGTCACAAGTATCAACACAGATCAGTTTCAAAAACAGTTTCATAGTTCTTTACTTGAAAGACATCATGTGTGCAATGAAATTATCAGTTAATGTATTTTAATAAAACTCACTAAGTTAGATTTAGCAGCAAAGCATGGTCCTCATCTGTTTTTTTCTCTTTTTTCTGCTAATGACTTTATTTTTAAAGAGTGGACCTGGGAGGCTTATAATGGTTAAAAAATGATAATTAAAAATGATGATAGTAGTCATCTCCAGGACACAGATAAGAATAAAGATTCAGAATCATAATTTACTCTTCATCTGTTTCCAAAACTCAGAGTTTTAGAGTCCACATGTTGCAGAAGTTGTGTGTTTTTCGTGGCTCTCTGAGCAGAAGTTTATCATAGAGAGAGCCTGAAGGGGTAAAATCAAGGAACGTGATGCACATTACTACACACAGCTGCCCACACATCTGTGCAAATCATCCCAAAGCATGAAAGAGCATGACCGTCATTTTAAAGTTTTTTTTAAGACGATAATTAATATATTTAATATTATGACAGCTGATGAGAGGGATAAAATCTGACGATCATAGAGAGGGAGGTAGGACATGCAGGAAACATTTGTGGCTAAGAGTAGATTTATAGTCTGTGTGTATTTAACCAGTCTGCCAATAGCAGCCCACAAAACAACAGAGCATCTCTGTAGCTCTTGCAGATCAAATGGTAAAAATAACCAAATATTATGTTTCTTCAAACATTTTAGAGAAACTAACAGCTTATTTTCTGCTTCATGAAGGTTTTTTACTTCTGTGAGTGTTTTTGTGGCCAGAAGCTGTAAAAAAAAACTAAATTGTTTTTCTTTTATTAGATTAAAATTAGTTAATTACAGGTAAAAAACTTTAATAGATACATATTTATATAATGTAACAAAAACATTTTTAGTATTTGATTTATATATGATATCATAAATGTCAGGTAAATTCATCCATCTATTAATCAGTCTGAAAACATAAAGCTGGTGAGAGCTCACTCCCCCTCTAACATCAGAGATAAACTGACAGTGACCTGTTTGAACCTTTCCTCAGTAAGAAGAGCGGTAAGCTGAAGACGGGCTACAAGCGTGACTACGTGAACCTGGGCTGTGACGTGGACTTCGAGGGTCCCATCATCCACTCAGCCGCCGTGCTGGGCTACGAGGGCTGGCTGGCCGGGTACCAGATGGCCTTTGACACGGCCAAGTCCAAACTGGTTCAGAACAACTTTGCTCTGGGATACCGGGCCGGGGACTTCCAGCTGCACACCAACGTGTGAGTGAAGCTGCTGACGTGTTGAACTTTATATTTCTGTGATGCTGTAGAAGTGTGGCAGACTGTTAGCAGAGAACACTCAGATGCTTTAAAAGACTTCTTCCTGTGCTGATACATCTGTTTCAAGTCTTTTTGTAGTAAAGTTATTAAACTACAAACTTTTGAAAGCTGTTTTTTATTCAACTGTTTGATTAGAGATAATCTGCCCATATCTTTGGTTAATCCATGATTTGATTGGTTGTTTATGCCGAGGACGATGGCTCCATGTTTTATCTATGAGCCCAATAATTAAAACTAAATCTAAAATCTTCAGAAAGCTGACAACTTAGATTCTCCTCCAGAAACATTTCACTCAGTCTTTAGATGATGAGGTTAAAGAGTTGTTCTGCGGGATCATGTCTCTGAAACCTCGTCTTCTCTCTTTTAGTAACGACGGGACCGAGTTCGGCGGCTCCATCTATCAGAAGGTGAACGACGAGCTGGAGACAGCGGTCACTCTGGCCTGGACCGCCGGCAGCAACAACACCCGCTTCGGCATCGCCGCCAAATACAAGCTGGACAAAGACGCCTCTCTGTCTGTACGTACACTGACTGTTCAAGGAAATCCTCCCTTTATAACAGGAAGAGTGATTTTACATCTGTCATCTTTTCCCGACAGGCCAAAGTGAACAACGCCAGCCTGATCGGAATAGGATACACTCAGAGTCTTCGACCAGGTACGCTCCTAAAACACAACACTGTCATTAATATTTACTTGAATGGAGTCAAAGCTGAGTCTGTGTCAGCTGTGAACTCTTTAGCGATCCAACATGAGAGTAATCTCTGCAGAATCACTCTGTGAGACTTTAGTTTGAGACCTGAATGGACTCTTAAAAACTTGAATCCATAAATTCATTGTCTTTATCACTTTTCTCTTTTGTGACCATAGTAACAAACTTAAAAACTGAAAGCAAATCAGTGATTTCATTTGTGATATATAGTTGTTGTGTAACAAAAGGACAGAAAAAGTCTGAGATCGTCGATGTGTGTCCGCGCAGGTGTGAAGGTGACCTTGTCAGCCCTGATCGATGGGAAGAACTTCAACGCCGGCGGACATAAAGTGGGGATGGGCTTCGAGCTGGAGGCGTAAAGAGAGCAACCAGAACATCCATCAAAGAAGAAGAAGAAGAAAAGCCCCCGAACAAACGTCTCCACACACTCCTCTGCCCCTCCCCTCCCCTCCACACATGCACACACTCCACCTCATGTAGCTTCCTCACACATTTCATGAGCATTTCTGACAGAAGAGTGGAGTCACAGCATCATGTCAGGCATCCTGAGAGGAGTGGTGAGGTGGAAAACTGACAGCTTGATCAGGAGTTCTTCTTGTTTTTATCCATATTGAAGTGACATTATTTATTTCCTCGTAGGTCTTGGAAGAAGTAGTTGTAGTTGTAAATGTTTAGCTCTTTAAAGCTTTCTATTCCGTCGTTCCTGCCTTCCTAAAGCATGTGAGAATGAAAAACATGGATGCAGAGCTGAAGGCGTGTTTGCTTGGTTTAAAATGAGGCTGAGTGTCTGTTTCTGTTCGTTTGTGTTGATTTGAACATGTTTCTGCTGTGTTGTGTGGATTAGATAGTCCACATGAAACATTTCATGGATGAAGGAGTTACTGAAGCTCTGCTGGTTTAGAGGAGGGGAAAAGAAGAGTTTTTCGGCTTTACAGGAACACTTAGAGTGGTGTACGTGCTGTGAAATGATCTTGTAATCCTTTGTGACTCCTCTTTCTCTCGGTAGGTGAAATCAATGTAGTGGAATCTTCTGGTAGCTTGTGTAGTTAGTTTGCATTTCTACGATATTGTTTTCATCTATCAGCTCCAGCCCAGCAGTCACAGAGAAATGGAGGATATTTTGCATGTGCTGGTGTTATCGTGTAGGCTCAGGCGGATCCGTGGAGGTCCAGCTGTTTCCTCATGTTGCTCGGGGACCAACGCTCCTTACTGTCAGCTCTATCTGTCTCCAAACACAACCCTCACTCCTCAGATCTGTACAGAAACACCGTCTGATTGTCCTCCGAGTTCACACTCGTCATCGGATTCTGTTCCAGGTTGTTCACTGTCCTGATCGTTTATTTATGGTAATCATGAAAATGTGTTTTTCCATCTAACTTTGTTCTCATGGTTACAAAGCTCACTTTTCTTTGTCACTTAGACACAGTACCTCATTTTTTTCCAATGTCAATCAAGGGAATTATAATAATAAAAACATTACAGAAAATCTCTGATGGTTGTCGGGATCTTTTTTCCAAACACCTGATTTATTCACAGAGGGGAGCTTTGAGTTTGGGGTCTTCATGGTTTGTGTGGGACTAGTTCTTAACTTTGCTAAACTTTAGCAAACAGCTATAGAAAAAATAATAAATGCTAACTTAAGCACATATAAATTAATGATCAACCTCAGATATAACTTTATTGTTACTTCCTTTAATTTTTTTCTTCTTTGTTTTTCATCTCTTTAAGTTTGTTACATTCACAAAACCAGCTCTGTGTCCTCATCTCTATTACTTTGCTCTCTTTGTGGGAAAAGCTAGATAAATATCATGCTTCAAGAGAAATCAGTGGATAAAATACCAAACTATGAAAGATTAAAAAAAAACAAAAAGTAAAATGTTAAGCTATGACATGAGTCATAGAGGGATGAAAAGACAGGGTTATGAGATTTTTGGTTGTTACTTAAAAATTATGAAGAAAAAGGGAAAAAGAAAAATGTAAAAGTTAAAGTGATCAGATGATTAAAAACAGGGTGTCAGCAGAGTCTTAAAAAGTACTAAAAGTTGATAAATCAATTTTTGGAAAATTAAGGCCCTTAAAAAGTATTAAAAAGTCTTAATTGTGGTTTTATGAGGTATCAAATTTAATAGGTATTCAAGCTTTGACTCCAGAAATATCCATGAATATTATTTCCTCCTTGCCACTGTCCCCTGATAGGGACGTTAAACATTCGGCCAATAAAATTATAAAATAGAATAGAATAGAATAGAATAGAATTACTTTACTCAGAGTCAGTAGAAAAATACAAAAATTAAAAAGAATAAAATAAATAAATACATAAAAAATTTAAGCTACAATAAGATACATCAAAAAGATTGTGAGAGGTATATATACCAGCTATAAATCAATGTCACTACTAGTTTTAAAAAGATAAATTAAATACAACAATACTGCAAATCACACAATCCCAGGCCCATGTCCCAAATTTGATAATGATGAAATAATTTCTTGTTTTTTTTTGCAAGTTGGCCTTGAATAAGTCTTGTTACTTGTTGTGGGAGTGCCGATAAACCTGCTTTTAGTTCCATTTATTCTTTCAAGCCTTATTCTTTCCCAGCATGCATAATTTCTGTAAAAATGTAAACTACAACTGTTAAAGATGGGTTGCCAACAACAACTGAAAGTCACGATTAAGTCTATAAACTTTTTGAAAGGTTTTTCAAAAAGTCTTAAAAAGGTATTGAAATTAACCTCAGGATTTTAGCATTTACCCTGAAAAAATAATTAGCTGAGTCTCATTAAAATGTCAAATTAAAATGAATATCAGGTCAGTGTGAGGTGAGAAGTGAAACTGAGAAGAGTCGGTTTGAGGGGATCAGAAGTTTAAGATATGCAGTAAAAAACTGAAAGGAAAAAAAAACATAATTCTGACATTCAAAATTACTCAGTTATATTTATTTTACAACAATATTATGAAATACAGTCAGAGAAATTCTCGGGAGTCCTGTGAATCTGTGCTCAATTTTTTGTCCTCACAGGCAGGAAGTGAGTCTCACGGAGCTGAAATTACACATCACAATGTAAAATTTAGGAAGAAAGAAAGAAATGTACAGTAGGTTAGAAATCATTTTTTAAGTGAGTCCAGTTTCATAATACTAACTTTAATTTCAAATTCATTTTTAATGCAAAATCAAACTGAGCATTTCAAATTCAGTATCTATCCATCCATATTGTACTCTACTGTCAGGGTTGCGAGGCGGGGAACACCCTGGACTGGTTGCCAGGGCTGACACATAGACAACCTTTCAAGCGCACACTCGCACCTACTGGCAATTTTGGATCACCAATCAACCTGATGAGCATGTTTCTGGACTGTGGGAGGAAGCCAGAGTACCTGCAGAGAACCCACCCATGTGTGGGGAAAGCATGCAAACTCCACACAGAAAGGCCCAACTTGCCCAAACCAGGACCTTCGTTATGTGAGGCAACAGCGCTTCAAATTCAAAACAATCATCCAAATTCAGTCTCTGGTGGCAAAGATCTCAGCACATATCAAAGGTTTCAGAACAGTTTAACAGAGTTCATAAAATCCTTGGTCTTCATCCACAAACAACTTCACATACATCTTCAAATCTCTGACAACAGAAGGAATTTCAGCTCAGAGGAAATGAGATTTGCCAGTCCATCAGTGACTCCACCTCTCTGTTTTTTGGGTCATGTTAGTGTTTAGTTGTGTTCGAGCAGAAACAAAAAAAAAACAAAAAACAAAAGGAGAAAGACTGGTATCAGTGTGTTCTGAGAGTTAAATGAATGTTTGTGTTGTCTGAATAGAGTCTGGAGGATTTAGAGCACAAAATGATGAACAGCTGATTGGGTTTAAAGATAAAGATCTGACTGCACAAAATCCAGACGCTCTCTGTGGTGTTTTATGGACAATCAGAGCCAGTTAGTAAAAAAAAAAGTTCATCTTTTTTTAACTTCTTTTCATCATTTAGACCTTGAAATAACTTCCACAGGGTTTACAGGAAGTGTGGTCTGACTGTTAGTGGTCTGAGTGACTTCAAACTTCTTCATATGTCATCAGGACACGGTGAAACATCGTCAGCGCCAAAATCTTCCCTTACATTCTTTCACAACAGCTTATGAAAACTTTGGCTCTGAGTTTTGTCATTCAAGTTTTGTAACCATGTGACCTCTGGCTTCTTTCTGACCCCCTCTGACCTTGATCACTGCTTTTCTTCATGCTTTAAAGAATGTGAGCCACCTAAACACATCCTGTGTTGGCTCTCACAGCAGGTTGACCTTTGCCACCACTTGTTTGCAGCCTGTCTGGGAGTACTCGTGACCCCCAGCAGCGGGGTAATACTCTATCTCCCCCGCCAGGCGTTCGGCGTTGGTATGATCCGGGTAGAATCCCTCTCGAGTCATTTCATCCTTGAAACACTGTATCACATGACTTTTCTCCAGGAGGCCCAGAGGTAAGATGCTGGTTTCAACCCACAGCTGGTGTAGCTTCTCCAGGGTGCTGCGTAACACTGGGGTCAGCTCTTTCACGAAGTTCTGATGGCGGCCGGATGCTGTCAGCGCCATGGAGATGCTGGATGAGTTGTGCAGCATGTGTTTGGTGATGTGTGTGTGACCGATGTTGCTCAGGAACAGGTAGATGGCGTTCAGGTACTCGTTGGATTGTTTGGAGGCCACCAGCTGCCACAGAGCATCCAGGATCTCCTCCTGCATGTGCTCTGCCTCGTCAAAGATGAAGAGTGGGATCTTCTCCTCCTCCTCGGCTCGTTCCACCATCGCTGAGATGATCGTAGAGAGGTCACTGGCGCACTTCACAGCGTCGGCCTCCTGGGGGCAGTGGTGCAGGACGTAGTACTGAAGCACCAGAGACTCCCCGACCACGGAGCGGAAGTGTCCGGCTAGCAGGCGCCCCATGTGGCTCTTTCCCACGCCACTGGGGCCGTGCAGGGACACCACCAAGGGTTTGTTGTGGACATAGGTGGACAGGTAGTCCTTCAGGTGGGCCAGCAGACCCTCCACTGCCCCCTGCTGTCCAAACACTTCCCTCCTCAGAGTCTTCTCCAGTCCCTCCAGGTCGTAGCGCAGAACATGGTCGTCCAGGTTCTCTATGGCGTTGTACACCTACAGAAAGAGGTGACACAAGTCCACAAAATTAGCATCAAACCGAAACAAAGGAACAAACAACTGTACTCTGAAGTTTTCAAACTTCACTAAAACAGAAACATTAGTTTCCCTCACAGACCTCAGTTTATGGTCTACTTCAAAATCTAATGGTTTGATGTTATTGTGTGTTACACAGTATCTTTATACGCACAGCTACACATACAGGCTCAATAACAGTTCACTAATGTTTCCACTCTTCCTCTTTAACACAGCCACGGTGACCTTTGTGGAACTTCTTCAAAGTTTTTTTCTCTAATTTCAAAAACAGGTCTTGCACATTTTCCTGTATCCATTACAAAATCACCTTAAACAAGAAGTTTTTCTCAATGATCTTCTTCTTCTGCTTTTTCCTCTGCAGTGGGAATGAGAGCAGTTTACACATCTATTGATCTAGCATCTATGGGACGCTTCGTACCTCAGTGATTCAGAAAAGCAGAGCAGATTGTGTTTTTTTTTTGACAAAACTCCCTGTAAATAAAAAAAAAAAACACTTAAAGACTAGGCAGTCTGCTTTCTTAAATGTTAATCAAGGACAAACAGTAACAATGCTAGATGTTCAGCAAGGTTAAAATAGTTTTGGATTTGTCATTAATTATTAATTAGTTAAGTTTTAGTTAGTTTTGACTTTTTTTTCCCATTACAGTTTAGTTTTAATTAGTTTTGGAGCGGGCATTCTAGTTTTTATTTAGTTTTGATTTTTGCAACAAGGCTTAGTTTTAGTTTAGTTTTAGTTTAGTTTTAGTTTTTTCATAACTTATTAACCAGGTGCAGGATTCAAAAAGGTCAGAGTAAATATTTTGTCATTCTGTTTATTTTCAAGTCCAACATAGTGCTCACTGCTCAGTCAATGCTGATACTGAACTGTTGGCTGCTGCCTTCAACACAAGAAAATAAAACAAACTTAATATAAAACATTTAAACATAAATTATATTTAAAAAAGTTAACATAAATTAAATAAAAATAATATAAGCATAAATAATAAAAAACAATATAATATGAGCTTAAATCTTTAGACACTTGGACTCTGTAACAATAAAGGCAGACTCAAATACAACTAAAGTCAGACTCACATGAAATTAAACTATTACAGATGCTCTAATTTATTGCTCCACTATGTTTTGTCTCAGCACAGCGCACAGCCAGTTAGTGCAGTAAACAAGTACATCCCAGTACGTCGCTATGATGGTGCTGTAAGGCACTGACAACTGCCGAAAACTGTCATAAAATTGGTTAAGAAAATGTGTCGGATCAATTTAAATCCTAAAGGCTGTTAATATTGTCAAAAACTATAACTAAGGGAATTTTGTCTATAATTTCAGTTAGTTTCAGTTAGTTTTGTGAACACAAGATACAGTTTTAGTTTACTTATCGTTTTTGTTTTCTTTTTTTAGTTTTTATTAGTTACAGTTAACTGCAATGTATTTTAAATTTTAGTTTTTGTTTTTAGTTTCGTTTTAGTTGACTATTATAACCTTGATGTTCAGACTAAACGTGCCAAATTTCAAAACCTACACATATTCATATGTTGTAGAAATCCCTGAATCTGTCTGTAAAAACTGAAAAATAGCACCAGATCTTTGCCAGATATCTGCCCATAGTGCACAGACCTCCAGAGGGCTGGCCAATCAAAATTAAGGGGGTTTGTGAAGTGGGGAACCTTAAAGAGACGGCAGCTAAAACAAAGCATTTCAGAGGCTTAGGCCCCATTTACACGAAATTTCATCCAAAAACACTGAAACGCAGTGAAAAAAATCTGTGTTTACACAGAAACACAGCGGGACTGGAAACACTGTAGTAAGCATGCCAGGCCTGTATTTGGCGCTATAACTGTCTTGTCCAGAAATAGCTTTTGGTAGATCTCCACCAAAGAAGAGTTGGGTCGATCATCAGTTGTATTTGTGAATACTAGATGTAGAAGTGGAGCAACAGATTGAGCAACACCAGTACAACGTGGTAGTCCGCGACAATCGTAACAACGCTACTGTTGTGCTGTTGTATGCTAATGCGCAAAGCTGAGCAGGACATCAGCGTTTCCACTGAAATCGTCAGCGTTTCCATTGAAATTGTCAGCTTACTGTTTACATGGCATCAGTGTTGGTAAAGTTTCAGAAAAAGCTGTTAGCCGTTTTCAAAAGTTTTTTTTACGTTGATGAGGCGAACGCGAGGCCAAAACACAACAATACTTTTGTGTTTCACCCTAAAACCCTTGTCATGTAAATGGCCCCTTAAATAAGGGTTGTCTAAAACACCAATGAGGGAAAAAGATCTAAATCATACAGATACTAAAGAGGCATCAGATGGACAGAATGAATGCTAAAAAAACGTACAATACCCCTCTTTAAGTTTGGGGAAAAATTGTAGTCCTAAGTGAAAACAAAAGAAGTGATACTGTTACAGCTGATGTAACAGAGATGTAATGGTTAAGTGTTAATTCTCAGGTGGTAAAAAGTTGTTAAACTGAAAGAAACTAAGTGTTGTTGCTCTGAAGAAATCCTGCAGACTCTGCTCTCCATGACCAGAATGATACCCTACAGACCATAACAGTGACTGGTCTATTGTGTTCGTATTTCACATGGTGATTGTTTTGTACTAAATTCAGTATTTCAACAAGAAGACCACACAATAACACAAATAAACACTAAGATCTGTGGGGTGAAACTTTTGTTTTTGATAATGACTTTCTCTTCTTTCAAAGTGAGCTGTTGTGACACGTTTTCCAGAAGCTGTTTCACCTCCTCCACTTTCTGTGCACGTGGTGTTTGGATAAAGAGAGCACACCAAGCTACTGCTTCAGGAAACACGTGTTTACATCTGAAACAGCAAAACAAACATCTGTCATGCTGTCTTCACTGAGAGCAGACAGAGAGCCGTCACGGCTGCGTGGAGACACCGAGAGGCCGAGTCAGATGTGACCCGTGGGAACTTCTTCTCAGGTCAGACACGCGTCGCTGAAAAGAGTCTGAGAGGTGATGAAAGATCCAGGTCTGATGAATCAGTCAGTTTCTATTTCTACTCTCACTGATCACAGGCGTGACCAAGCATGAAGGCAGGTGAGTCTATATTTACTCCCTGCTGAGTCTCACAGAGGAGGAACGTGACACAAACTCTCTGCCCTCATTTACCAGAAACTGAGGATGATCAGACGTTAGTAAGACGCCATCAAAGTGTGTGTGAGAGAAATCCAAACTAAAGAGTTCACTCTGTTCTCCAACTCTGATATGAGTCTGACTCAGTTTAGCTGATCCTCTCAAAGCCAAACACCAGCATTCAAACACAGACATGAGGATGGTTGGACATGATCACCTAGCACCTTAGTTTAGCATAGCAGCAAAATTATAAAATTTTACCGCAAAGCTGAGAATGATGGGAATTACTTACAGCTCCAACCCACAAAAAATGTTGGACGCCGTAGAGGATAAAAGTGTGTTAAAAATATTGATACAACAATATATTGTGATACTTTGAACTCCGATATATCAATATTTCAACTCTTAATATTAATATTTTTTTAAAAACAAAAATTAATATTTTAGCTGAGTTGGAAGTGAAATACAACCTCCAAACTTCTTGTTTATATAAAATATATCATCTCAAAGTATACTTGAAATATTTAATCTCTAAACTTGATAATGTGGGTTTTTGTTGCACTGCACAAGTCAGTGTGCCGTAAACATCAATGCTTTCCGGTCTTTTTAATCTTCAGTCATTTTTTGATTTCCATATACATCAACTCTGTTTTTTTTTTCTTAGTTAATTGTGTAGATCTGTAGTTCATTGTTGCTAGGCGCCGCCCTGTTGGCTTTGGCTGCCTTTTGCAGCAGCTCTCTCTTCTTTGTCCGTTTCTTGTAACTTTTTTGTCTGTTTTTTGTAATCTTTGTATTTGGAGTGGATCATTACTTGGTATGGCTCATTTCTTGGTCATGGACACCAAACTTTTTGTGGCTTCAGTGACATTTTTACTACTTTTTTCTCCTGTGTTTGTCTGGAGATCCTACATGAAACCATGGCTGTGTTGTTTACATGTGAACTCAGCTGTTTGCAGCCTGTAGCATGTCAGTGCTAACTGGTGCAAGGCCTGATGTCTTCCCACAAGGTGAGGAGAAGGAGGTGAGGACAATGTGCTTGTTCTCAGGTGTGAGCTAAGAAGTGACGACATGGACCTGTCCTTCCATCCATCGTTATTGGGAATGTAAGATCTATCTCCAATAAGACGGACAAGCTAGCCATGCTAACCCAGCAACAGAGGGGATACCAGAAGGCAGAGTGGCATCGTGCTATTCACTGACATGGCTAACAGAGCTAACATCAGACACCAACACCACATTGGAAGAGCTTCACCTGCTGTGAGCAGACAGGATCCAGGAGACAGAGACTGAACAGACTGCTGAAGAAGCTCAGTCCTGAACCCTGTGGAGGTGGAGACTGGCTGAACTGGACAATGATGAACAAGCTGTCATCATCTATTTTCTTATGGACCTTTTTGCACTTTCTATACACTTTCTTACTTTTGTTTTCTTGATTGCTGCTGTGACTTCAATTTTGTTGTACTTTTCACAATGACAATAAAGTTCTATTCTATTCTGTTCTACAGATCGTCTGTTAAGGGAGAAATAATGAATCTTAAAAAGTTCCTCTGACACTCCTCTGAGGACTCTCTGTCATTAACGTTTTCTGATGTTCACAGGTTTAACAGATCTGACTCAACAGGAAGTAGAACATGTAGTGACACGAAGCGTCAGATGATGACAGAGCTCCTCTGTCTCAGTCTGAGCTGTCTGTTTCCTTACCTGGACAAACACGATGGCACACAGCAGGTAGAGGCAGTTCTTAGCACGGCTCTGGTCCTGTCTTGGTGGACTCCTGCACGTTCTTCTGTTTGGGAACAAAACCCTCTTCCTCCTCCTCTTCTTCTTCTTCTGTGTGTGGGAGGTTGGCAGGGGGGAGAAGGCGGAGGGCGGGACTCCATCGAAAGTGAAGATTTTGGGGCTGGTCCTGACCGGAGCTCCTGGAAAGGTTCCTGCTCCTGACAGGGCCAGAGCCATCTCCTGCCTCCTCTTCTTCATGGCCTGGTACTTCTGCTTGATGCGGATGACAGCGCGGAGGGAGGAGGAGAAGGTAGACAGACTGTTGACCGGACTGTCTCTGTGATTTTCATCTCTCCTTTCCTCCTTCTCCACCTCTCCGTTGGTCTCCTCATCCATCTCTCCATCGAGCTCTTCGTCAGTCTGAGAGGAGGAGGAGCTGCTGCTGTCCTGGTCGCTCATCTGGGAACAGAAAGGAGAAAATGTCACACCCACTTCAGACCAAAACTCTACAAAGAACAAGTGTGCAGTTCACAAAAAGAATTTGAATAATCCCATTTATCAATATTGTAGTGTACTAAGCTGCAGTTCCCCTAGTGTCCACTAGAGGCTGGTTCCAAATAAGTCCTGAAGGTGATATCCAGGACTGGTGCAGGAACCAAACATTTTGTAGCACTAACGTTTTTCCTGACATACTTTAACCTCTTAAGACCCAGCATCCACACATGTGGACGTTGCATTTCTGCCTCTCAGACCCATGATACTTCAATTTTTTGGTGAAATCACAACATTACACCCATTATAGTGAAAAAACCCAAACAAAAAATCTATTTAAGTTCAATAACACAACTAATAGACAACCAATACAGAACTCACAACACAAATAATCAAACGTCCTATACAATGACCAAGTGTAGTTATTATACTTATTAGACAGGTACATGTGTTGTAGCCTCTGGTGGACACTCCAGGAACTGCAGCTTTTCAACACGTCAACATCAGCAATATATTTTAAAGCCTGAATTTGCCACTTGCCTGAAGTACATCTACATAAAAAATAATAAAAAAAACAACAACAACAAAAAAGAGCATACAGCCTTCCACAACCAGCTGACATGAAAAATTCCTCACTGAAGCTTTAAGTGGAAAAACCAAACAGATAAGAAGTCTGAACCTTTCTTCCTCTCCTTTTTCCTTCTCGTTGCTGTCTCACTGCTGCACTGTGCTGCATCCTACATAATATAACACTCTGTGTTTAATGACCTACATCTCAAATAAAATAACAAGAAAAGGCCGTGGCTTTCAGCAGCCAATCAGAAGAGAGTATTTTCAGGTCTGACTTCCTCCCTGTTATCAAAATGTTCTCATTCGAGAAACCTCAAACTGATGTTAGATACTTAAACCCAGGCTGTCATCAGCACGTCTTCAGAGAGCTAACACCTCTCTGGGACAACATCTGCTCCCTGTCAGAGGACGGCTGTGGACAGGGTTAGTGTGTCTGACAGAGAGCGGGTAGATGTAATAATACTCTGGGTTATTTCCTTTTAGTGTGTTGTAACAGCAGAGTAAAATAACAGAGCACTGAATGACGGGAAGGAAAAGCAGGATTCCAGGGAAAGCTGAGTTTGGCAGCTTATTTCTGACCCGTTGATGATAAATGGTTGACTGTGGAGTTCAAACAAATTGAGACAGCTCACACTCAGCTCTTGTTATTTCTTTACAAATCATACCAGCAGTAATCAGACTTGTTCTGTTTTTCATGAACCTCCAGATTAAAAAAAAAAAAAACTGTTTCAGGCTGCATCCTCCAAATGTGAAATTCAAATCAGGAGACGTGCTGTGGAAATGTTCCTGGAGAATGAGGAAGTGCAATCCCTTCAGTGCTTTAATAAGTCCACCTGCTTTCAGTGAGCTTTGTAACAGCATCACCCAAGTCTCTTTAACTATTTTCTGCGATTGACATTTAAGCCAACACTTCAGGTGAAGGTCAGGTAAGACGAGACAAACAGGACTCATGCAGAAATACTTCTGTCCTCAGCAGTGGCGTGCACAGACTTTTTGAAGGGCAGGAGTGAAAAGAAAAAAACAGCACCTCTGAAGAGGGCACTCAGAGTGTTTTCAAGGACACTTCCAGCGTGCATTTTAGTGCACACACCATGGTCAGCTCTCCTTCTGAAAGCTTTGACTTTGACTCACCTTTAAACAGAAACAGGTCACATGTCTCAGCTTTGTCCAGATTGCAGGACAGGATGTCAATCAGTCCCAACGGGCAACATCCAGTTTTAAAAAAATGAAGCCTATGTGCGAAAAGTTGCAATTCATAGGTGAACTGCTTGAGGCTGGCAGCAGAAAGACCAAAAACCACGATGAGCCAAAAAAAAAGCAGACTAAAATGGTTCAAAAAACAGAAGATAGATCACAATTTTGTGCGATCAGAGGCACAGCTCATGTGACTGACAGGTCTGGCGCCCTGTAGCAGTCAGAGAAGAGGCTTAAAGTCCGCCTCTTGAGTCAGAAATTCTGACAATCGGCTTCATTACTCTGTTCAGGAGAAGATGGGTAAATCACAGAGACTACTTCCATATATTTCACATTCTATTGTTGCTCCACTTTTCTCTATCAGGGACTTTTGGGGTCAAGTATCTCCCTCTGGTGTCTCTCACATCTTTTGGTTCTTTTGGCGCTGTGGGCAGGAGCCAAGTCCTGCTCAAAAATGACATCAGCATCAAGCTTGTCAGCAGGTAAAACATGAAGTGCTCTGAAGTTTCCTGGTAAGCGTTTTCGTTGACGCTGAACTTCAGAAAACACAGTAGACCAACAGCAGCAGATGACATGACACCCCAAACCATCACTGACTGTGGAAACGTCAGTCTGGACTTCAAGCAACTTGGATTCTGAGCCTCTCCTCTCCTCTCTTCCTCCAGACTCTGGGTCCTTGATTCACAAATGTAATGAAAAATGACTTTAATCTGAGAAGAAGATTGTAGAGCACTGAGCTTTAGTCCAGTTCTTTTCCTCCTTATCCAGGTTGTACTCTTCTGATGGTGTCTCTGGTTGGGGAATCAGACAGTTGGGGTTAAATCTTTGATCCATCTGTGTGTGGTGTTCCTAGGTGCCAGACTCAATCTACTCCCTTTGAAGTTCTTAAATTGGTTTTTCATGGTAGTCCTTGGTTATCTCTGCAACTTGTTGCCTTTTCTCTGACACTTTTCCCTTCCACTCCTTTTTCTAATAGTTTGTTTGGATCCAGCACTCTGTGAACAGCTTCTTTAGCAGTATGAGGAGGTCAGTGACTGTCCTCTGGACGACTGTCAGTCAGCAGTGTTCATCGTGATCACGTCGCTAGGGATGGGTACCTTTCACATTTGAAACGATACGGTACAGATGCTCGGTACCTAGCAATAAGTACAGGTACTACCGGTACCAATTTTCGGTACTTTTTTGTGTTTATGTGGTAAAAAATATCAATTTGTTTAATAAGAGTATATGAAAATACTTGGATTTAACATGTTTATTCATCAATTTATAACCTTGCAATGCAGTGTTCATGTCCAGCATGAAAAATCCCCTACTCTTCCACTCCCTCAGTCACAAGGATGCACTTAGGTACCTAAACATGGTACCTTTTGGTTTTATCTGAATCGGTACCCGGTACTTTTGACAGAATTCGGTTGGTACCTATAAAAGTACCTAATTCGGTACCCATCCCTACACGTCGCTGACTGAACCAGACTCAGAGACCATTTAAAGGAAACCTTCTCAGGTGTTTTCAGTTCATCAGCTGATCAGAGTGTGAAACCATTAATTTATCAAAATCAACTTTTCCACTTTATTCTTCCACTTTGGTGCCAGTGTCCCACCTATTTCTGCTTTTATTAATGAGTTAGTTAATTAGACATGCTGACCTGTTCTTCTGGTGTTATTATGGTCATGACACTTGATGTTTGTGCCAGAATCAACAACACCTTCTCACATCAGGTGTGTTTTACTTTGTCTGTCCAAACCTTTTGATGTGACACTAACAGTGGATATGTCCGCAGTCTCTGGTCGCACACAGATCTCTGTGTTTGAAGCTCTTGGTTTGACTCTGAGCTTCTTTTTTGCATAACTGGAAAGGAGGAACTATCAGTTACACCCAGAGAGGGTCAGGCCAACAGCACAAAGTCACACACCAATGAACTCAAAAATACTCAACCATTCAGTGGGCTCAAAGGGAATGCATTGAAGAAGACCATCCCTGACCCTCAAAAAGCATAAGCAGACTTACAGGCAGCATTATGTGAGCAGTCAGATCACATTTCTGGCTCTGAATCAGCGTCCTCTCTGCTGAAGCTGTAATACCCGTGTGTCCGAGCCTCTTCTACATCAGCACAAAAGAATTCAGCAAAGCCCACAGGAGAGACTCAGAGAGACGCTATCAGTGTCTTTTCACATGCAGGGACCTGAAGACCGGCCGCATACCACACATTTTAGAGCCCGCAGTGTGAAAAATGAACATTTAGATCCTCTCAGTCCTGGAGTCTGCAGTTTTCAGTGCAAAAAGAAGAGAAGCTACTTCAAGCATGAAAGTCATAGAGTTCTTAAAAAAAAAGTGAGTTGTTAAACCTCCCACACACATTGGTAGTAGATTACAACCTCCCACCCAGCTGCACACACACCTCACTCTGCAGGCTTGAATGCAGAAAAGAAAAAAAAGGATAAGAAGACACAAAAGTGAAAGGTAAAGTTTAAACATGCAAAAATAAAAGAAGTCTCACCTTTAAAGTGGCTCAATCCTTCCTGAAGAGAGAACTTCACAGAAGGTTTCAGTCCATGCTCTGAGAGAGAGAAGAGGAAACAGAGAGCACGCACTCAGCTCGACTCAGGAAGAGAACTCCTATCTAACTATCTTACCTCTAAATACTCAACCATCTGCTGGCTCCGCCTCCCCCTTTTTCTCTTTCCCTGTCTCTCAACTTTCTGCTCAGTCACTTCTGGTTCATGACAACACATTGGTTTTATTTAACAGCTAATATCAGATTTTTCTCACAGCTCACGTCCAGCCAAAGGTCACTCCTTTCAGAGAGCAGTCAAACTTCAGTCCAGTTGTGTCAAATCAGAAGAAAAGAAAGGAAGTGAATGAATTTTTTTTTATCTATTTTATCCTTAACTGTGTCATTCATCTCATATCTTCTCATGCCATGTCATTTCATACATTCACTTATCATCTCATCTCATATCAAATCAGATCATCTTATATCTTATCATATAGGAGATTGTATTTAAGCTTATATTTTGGTATTATATCATGTCATCTTACAGTGAAAAATCAGTTATGATCATGCTTTATCACCTCTTATCATATTGGATCAGATGGCATCATACTGTATAGAATTGTGTTGTATTGTGCCATATCCTATTAAGAGTTCCAACTGGCACTGTATATAAATTCATGTTGAATCATACAAAGTCATATCATGTCATATCATATTTAGTGTCATATAGAAAAGTATAGTATTCAATCAAGTATCCTATATCATATCTCGTATCATGTCTTGGTTGTCATTTCATTTGGCGTCTTGCATCAGATCTTGTCTCACGTCTCATAAAGAATTATAACGTATTATATCAAGTCTTGTATTAGACCATTGCATAGCCTCACATATCCTTTCATACAATAGTGCATGAATCTTATCACATCTTGTTACTTATAATATTGAACCTAAAATTGTATATAGTATCCAAGTGTAATGCATTGTGTATCATATCTCATATGGCAAGGGTGGCCAACCAATCAGAGACCAAGAGCCACACAAATTGTGGTGTTACTTTTGCATTTCATCCCAAAAACATTTTTGTGCAATGACCTCTTACATACAAGCAGAGTGGCACGCAGGGAAAAGAAACTGAAACTTAGGTATAAATCTTTTCACACAAGTATTGATTATCAATGTTTTAGAACAATCTGCACACCACTACTCATAACAATTAACTGATTTTTGATAAATGGACCAAAGAGCCACACATGTGAGGCAAAAGAGCCGAATGTGGCTCACGAGCCACAGGTTGGCCACCCCTGTCATATGGTATTGTATCATAAAGTGTAACAAACTATTGCAAAGTGTGATGTACACAGCACATCTTGTATCATTACAGTATTTGTAGTATCGTATCATAATGTAACGTAAATGCATGTAACTTAATGTAACGTGTCAAATCACAATGTAACATACATCACGTGTTTTATCAAAATGTTAAATGTGGTATCATAGTGTAACAACTATGTTTGATAAGGTATTGGCTTATATAATACGGTGATGTATAGTAATTTATATCACATCCTTTCATTAGGGTCATAATTTATCATACAGGATATCATGATGTATTTTTTTTTTATTGTATCTCTTATTATTTTGTAATTATATGACATTATTATATGTAACATGCAGCTCATGTTGTCATGTTAATTTACTGGTGCATTTGTCACTCCATCTCAGCCCATAGTCTGTGCAGATTTTGTACCTATATAATGGTTCTGTGCACATTTTGAGTAGGTTAACACTAATTACACTATTCTATTTTATGTATTCTTGTTGTAATGTTTGCACTGTTCACTCTGTGGCTGTAACTCTGTAAGTTTCCGTGTTGTGGGACAGATTATCTTATCTCATGTTGCTTTCTGATTGAACTCTCCTCTAACTAGTTCAAACAACACAAACTGAGTCAGACAGAGTCTCCTTTGTTTCTGAGGAATTCTCTTTTCTCCATTGTGACAACGTTCAAAGAGATAAATGAATAATGAATAACGCATGTCACTATAAAATGTCACTCTGGAAACATAAACAGGGAGCAGAGAGGTGTGGAAGAGCTCTGCATTCTGATCTGAAATAAACAATGGACATGTGACGCTTCACGACCTCAGGGAAAATGTTGACAGACTCGTTCTTTGCTTTCTACTTGTACTCCATCTCATGTTTTAAGAAAATGATACTTTACAGGGCGTTACGTTCTCTCTGTGCTTTGCTTTAGCTCACCAGGTGAAATATATTCTGCAAATTAAAATGTTTGCAGGCAAGATACAGACAAAAACCTAAGTTTGTCTCGACTTAAAGAATAAAGAATTGCAATAAAACTTGCATGAAGTGACTTTAACCCAACGAGGCGACTTAGCAGTTCTATTTACAGACTGCAGCATTTATACTGGCTGATCGATGGGAGATTAGATGGTGTGAGAAGAAAGCAGCTTATCTCAATGAAGACTTGTTAATGGGGAAGTCTGAGCTTCCTCCTGTGCAGCTCGATCAGCCCTCAGTGCACAGTGTACTCTACACAAGCTGCTGTGAGTAAACTGTTTATGTTATAGCGGGAGGTCAGGATGAGTCACTTTAAAGAGGAGAAATCAGACATTTCAAGACCAACCCAGGTGGTTTTTTAAAGCTGCTCTTTGATGCAAATATTAAACCCCCCTCCTCCCTTTTTTAGCACGCTGCAGAAGGTGTTAGTGCACGTTCTCTCTGAGTATTTGCTTGAGACTTCGCAAGTTCACCACAGAAAAACTGCTGAGTATGAGAAACTGCAGAGCAAACAGTCAACTTTACTACCACACGCCCCCAGACAACTAAACCATCAATCAAAACCATCAATCTCTGTCATCTTTTCAGACTTTTCTGGCAACCAAAAACTTCATTCTGAACCTCTAAGGTCAGAGGTCAAGTCAGTGTTTTCACAATAAGTTGTGTGAGAGCGTTTCTGTTTACAGCACAGTAGCTGAGGCGTGCACTGTAAACAAGTAAACGTCAGGAAACAGGACCTCTAACAGCAGCTGATAACCTTTCAGATAGTTTGTGTGGAGTTACGTTTTTGAGGGTAACATGTTGAAGTTAAATGTTGCTGGGAAAAATACCCTGAAACAAAAGTCCTGCAAAGATTATCAGCGGTGATGTAAACAACTTTTTTTTTAAATGTCAAATAAAGTGTGATAAACTTCAAACAGCTGAAGGGGAAGGAAACATCAGATCTGATACCAGTATTAATTTAACATTCACTGTCCCTACTGAGAATTATGTCTTGGTATTTTTTTGGCTTTTCTATGTTTGTGAACCAAATGAAATGAAAATATATTCAGACTTGTGGTGAATGAATTTCCAGCATATACAGGAATCAGTTTACCTTGTTATCTTCAGTCTTGATATTTTAGCTCTGCTGAACACAAACACACAGACCTACATGCAAAGAAGAGCATAGAACTGAGTTAAACAGATCTGTCCTGTAGATCGGCCTTTTGTCTCTGATATCTGATCTAACTTTTTAAGTCTGCATTGGACCAATAACTGATAAAGGATCAAATTGGTGCATCTGTAGTTCGAGGTTTCCTGTTGTAGTCAGGCTAGCTCAGGCTAAACCAGACCATGCTGTAAGCTCATTCATAGACCGCATGTAGACAGATAGTTTGGAAAATCATCTTCTTTTGAGTGCCTCACCCTTTTTGTTGACAAACTGAATTTTGGGAGAATAAGGAGATTTTGAAGGAGGAGCACCCATTACCTAAACAAGTGCACGGCATGTGTTGTTTAAATGGGATGCACATAATGCAACTTGTTGAGCTACAGGCTAATGCCTACTCTGTTTGGTTGTATGCTAACACTCTGAAACTGTCTGCTCTTCTTGTATCCTGGTGTAAGTGGGAATGATACATCATGTGTTCCAGCTTTAAGAACATTGTTTACATTTGATCTCCCAGAAAGCACATGCACTCTGTATGTCTGTAGTAAATGATATGACAGATTAATTACACATTATCTCCACCTACTGGCCTGGTCTGCTAATGTAAGCATTTTCAACCATTCCTGGTTCAGAATGGCTCAAACTATAACTCTTGAACAAACATGCAATACATTTTTCATATGTTAATTTTTCTGATTGGTTATTTCTAATAAGTGCCACAATAAGAGGAGGTGTGTCACTAGCCATGTATACATGGACCCAAGTATTCCGCTTGCATCCAGTTTATTTGCCCAAACAGAAAGAATTTAGCCTTTGTATACACCTCATTCCGAAAGAAAAGTGCCAATCTGAATGGACATTTAATCTGGTTCACAGGGGTGGAATATTCCTTTCTCAAAACCGATTGAGGTATCATGTATCCACCCAAATGGAAAGTTGTCAGGGTGTGTTCTTTCGGCGCATGCTCAGATGTGACGTAAGACGCAACTAAAGATGTTCCTCAATTTTAAAAATGGCGGCGAGCCGTCAGCACTTGAGGAAAGTTTGCTTTTGATAAAAACTTTGAGGAACGCAACGTAATTTCAAGACTGGACAAATGAAAAACTCGCAATACTAAGTATAATACCATGATAAAAAAAACTGTCGTCCTCCAGCTTTGATAAATCTTGTGATGTTGACGTTTTTCTGCGCATGCCCCATTGACTATTCTGTTTGATTTCAGCGGCGCATGTAGACCAGAGATTGGAATATTCCGTTCCATGTTTACTATTGTTTTTGGAAAAGTCATTCGGAAAGATTCCATTCAGAAAGACGAAAAACTCCTCATGTAACCGTGGCTACTGTGAGGCTCCTGCAGCGCACTGAGCACTGCGAGCAAACATGACAAACACTAACACAAGAGTCATTGAACTTTACAGAACTGTGCGTGTGTGTCTGCTTCAAACCCACACACGAACCTGTTTTGCTGTGGACTGGATGCACCTGGGGGAGTGATGACGATTTTTTTTTGGTTAGTGTAAATGTTTCAGTGTCAACCGAGCATCTCCATCAGATGGATTAGACCTCAGCAATGCAGCATGTAAGCATCAGTCAAAGCTGTATTTTGGCCTCACTTTTAAGGAAGAGGTGGAGGAGTGTCGCCCATAGATACAAAAAAAAACATAGTGCTAGCTTGAATGCTAGTGAAACAAAGAAACTCTGCACTGGATAACGGAGAACATGACTCTCTTCCTAACTTTCCAGGAACAAGTCTAGTAGTTCATGGAAAGACCCAGGATTACTTCTCTGGAGGTGTTCATCCCACATACTTTGTTTTTACAGACAGAGAGTGCAAGTGTTTCTCTTATTTTCAGTAAAAAATGTTTTTTAGATGTTAAGATATTATACATCAACAATGACTGTGTATGACAATGGGGTAAGAAACGTGTGATTGTTTTGTTTCTTGTATTCAAATATTCTTATTTCAAGAAACTTGCCAAGTAAAGTCCCAGTCAGGTGCTGTTAGAAAGAAGGAAATGGATATTTACATGGTGGCTTTATGCAAAGCTTAATGTGCAAAGTTTGATAAAGAAGCGACTCGAGAGTGTTCAGATGTTTGAGTAATCAGACGGTCGTGAATGAAAGTGTCGGTCACTGTTTCTAAAAATAAACTGAAGCTTCATTTGCAAACCAAATCCTGTGTTACGTTCCTCTCTCATGGAAATGTCTGGAAATGTTATTTAACAGTTCCTTTTTTGAATTTAGCAGAGCTAATTCCTGGTCTCCTCTGGTACCTTTAGGTGCATGAAACACCTGTAGCACCTGGTGAGGATGTCTGAGGATCAAACCTGCTTCCTGCCCCTGGTCTTTCTCTCTGTTTTCCTCCATTTTTCCAGTTTTCCTGAATCCTCCTAATATTTTCAAGACTCAGACACTTCAAAAAAGGCAGACAGTAAAAGGAAACTTGACAAAACGTGGTCATAATTTTCCTTTAAATAAAAACATTTGTGCACAAGCGTCTCTTTGCTCAGCTCTTACATGTAAAAGAAAGAACGTCAAACTGTAAAGAGGTCAAACAGCGTGTGAGAAGAACTACTTTCACAGGGTGGATAAACATCATTCTGATCGAATATATACACTGAAGACCAAAATAGATTCTCCGCTCATTTGGAAACAGCTGAAAGTCTACAGATGAAGATGTTTGGAGCGCACACAGAGTTTGTGTCTGAGTGAGAAACCCTCCAGCGTGTCTACTCTTCTCGTGAAGGCTACATTAAGGTATGTTTGGAGATTGTGCAGATAAATATCATCTTTGAACTCTTTCTTCTTCATGGAGTGCTGATTGAGTCTCTCTCTGAGTGCTGTCTGGTGAAACATGTCCAGAGTGAGAGGCAGTGGGCTTTTTCTAGCATGTTCCAGTAGATTATTAACCACAGCCTACTTCCTCTTCCTGCCGCGGCCTCTCCTGCCTCTGACGGAGGAGGGTCCGGCTCCTGCTGGGCCCTGAGATCCGTCAGACGGACTCGCCCCAATGTTGATCTGTCCCTCCTGGATTTCATTACGAGCCTCTGGAGGAAGATGTTCAATCTGCTGCTGTGTTTCCAGATAAAACATCACGTCTCTGAGCTGCTCCTGAAGCTCAGCTATCGCCCCGTCCTTACGATCGCCTACACAGAAAACAGCAGGAAAAGAACATTTGTTAGATAAAGAATGGAGGATTTCATTCTACTAATAGTTTTTGTTCAGCTGTATTTTCAGACAAGGCCTCATAAAAAGTTTAACGAGTTCTTATTCTGCTGGACGCTTCCAACTATTCACTTTTGGCTTTAATTGAGCAGATCATTGTGTAAACTTCATATATGAAGAAAAATACAGAAACTTTAAAGTATTTTTTGCTTTTGGATGAACTACCGAAGATTTCCCTTTTGCTAATCTTATTCAAATATCAATACTGAGCTGTTACTGAGTTAAAGATGCTGTAGCAGCAAAATCAAATCCCTCCTAAGCACAAGCTTCTTGTACTTTCTACCTTGTCTCATTTTAATGAACTTTTATTTAACTTTTAATTTAACAAGAATTTGTTCACTGAGATATGAAATCTGCTATGCAAAGGACTGTTTCACACTTAGGGCTCTAATTTCGTGGCGCAGCGCAGGGGGCGCAAGCCTGGCGCACCCAGTGCAGTGTTGACGGCACGCCAGGGGGAGTTGACAGCGCACCAGGGGAAGGTGTTGACAGATTCATGTTGGCGCAGTGGCAATTTCGTGCCAAAAACACTGCAGAAAGTGTGCTGAAAGCTCGCCAGCTCCAACCTGGTCTATCCTCGGCGCAAAGCGGAGCGCACCCTCCGCAGCTGTAATTTGGTGACAGGCGCACATGTGCGCTCACGTCAACAAAGCCTCAGAGGCAGGTTTCCAGAGTGTCAGGCACATTTTAATGCAATAAACAATCACAGCAATCACTATTTAATGTAACCGTCTGAACCAGCATATACACTTATATCTATATTAATTGTCCCGTCACATCTGATGTCAGATTAAAGCCGTTTGTCATAATGGAAAGTTAACCTGACGGCAGCTGGAAGTTTGATGCACATCTTACAATAAAACAATAAACAGACTTTACATCTGATACTGAGTGTATATCTGGTTCTCTCATTTCATTTAATTCAAAGAAAAAGGGGGGGGGGGGGGAAGAAAAAAGAGACAAAATAAATGTATGTCACTCAGTATTTATCCGTGATTTCCCATATTTTTCTGTTTTAGTCTTTATTTTTAACGTGATCTAAAAAGATGGAGTACATTATTGTGAGGAGGATGAGGCGGAGACACTGGGAGAGTATACAGTATATCACCAAAGTTTCTGCTATTTGGTGATGACAAACCAGGAGTGCAGGTGGATCAAAAGTATTCTGATTGGATAAGCCAGCTGTGTAACTGTCTCTTAATTTTTACTCCTATTAATGACAAAGGAGCTGGCCCACACGGTGACGCGCTTCGTGTCCTCCGATGCGCCCCGCTGTCCATTCTCCTGCTGCAGGGACAGCAGCTCTGACAGTCTCCGCTATCGGGTCTTTCCAGCACACTGTTTCCACGGTGCTGGGGATCACTCAGACCAATCAGATGCAGCGCCTCGGCCGCAACGCATTTAAAGGCGAGGAGAGGCACTCATTTGATTGGTGCAGACAGCGCTCGGCTGTTTTAAACCCACTCACGGCTTTTTCTCCTCTGCCATTTGCGTGGAGGGAGGCGTGGACGCGCTCATCTGCACCTTGAGTGCACCTCCCTTGGCACTGCAGGAAACTTGCATAGTGCGCCGGTCACACACTGTCCTTGCGGCGAAGGCCGACGCAGGGCAGGTATGCCTGGTCTACGAAATTAGAGCCCTTAGTCTCAAACAAGCTCAAATGGGATCCAAAAAAAGATCAGTGCACATCAGTAAGAAGTTCATACATACATCAAAGGATCCTAAATGCAGCTTTGAAAATCAAATACTCTGGTAGCTGAAAATATTCTGATCCAGAAAACACAAAACAAGGAAAGTTTTTCACTCATACACAGAAACTCTGCGGGACTTCCTGAAAATGTAATTTCTAAACATCCCTGTCACGAGAAGAGTCAAACTAAAAAAAAGAAAACTTCTAATAAAGTGTGAAACCATAATTTAACTCTGACTGCATCATAGGTCAGAGTGAAGGAGCTGAGAGGAACTGAGCTGTGTGCCTTCTCCGGCTCCTCTAAGGAGGAGGAGTATTTGTTTAAACAATCCTCATCCTAACCAGGGGAAAACACAGGTGTGGAAACTTTTAACCTGGAATTTACAGTCATGACATTTAGTTCACCTCCAGGTGCAGCAGGTTAAAGTTCTGTGTGTAATCTCCTCAAACTCTGTGGGCTTCATATGTTAAACACAAACACTCTGAGGACCTATGAGCCTGACTTCAGTCCAGGAGAGTTTCTACAGTGACAGTGTGTTTGTGTTTGACCCACATTCAGAGTCCTCACTGTGCTCCTTCTCCTGCACTTCTAACCAGGGACGTCCCAATACAGATTTTTTGTATCGAAGTGAGTCCTGTTGGTACCTCCTCGAGGAACACTCGCTTTACAAATGCTGCAGACGCTGTTTTACTATCATTGTTTTCCAAAGAGAGGTAGTCTCACACAGTGGATATTTTTGCATCGTGGTTTGAGTTACAGCAGCTGTAAAGCATGACGGTGCTGAAAACACATGAAAACTGGAGCTGTCCAGATCACGTAATAAAATCCGATGCTATCCGATCCTCCAGAAATAATCATATGGGGCGCTGATGCCAGTCAGTCTATTGGATCAGGACATTCCTACTTTTAACAATTCCACTGCTCATCATTTAAATGCACGCCCCTCATATGTTTATGATTTGCAAATATTATGGGATGGAGACAGAGGACATTCTCTAAAACTGCACTCAGGTATAAAAATAACTGCTGAAGCTTCAGGGTTTATGTCCTCTTCTTATTTTCTAAATGCTTCCGACCAGCCCTTCCCTGAGCTGTCTCTTTGTGACCGTGATTCTGAATTTATGTGTCCGATGTATTTATTTATTATTTCCTTCGCCTTTTCACGGGTCATTCAACTTCCCTGGTCCACCTCACTTACCGTTCTCTTTTCCTTTGCGTTCCTCCTCGGCCAGCTGTGCCTGAAGCTGAGCCTGGTTGGCTCTCAGACAGCGGTTCATCTCCTGCTCCTCCTTCAGCTCCTGGCTCAGCTTCACCACCCGCCCGCTTAGCTGAGTGCACCTGAGGAGAGGAGAGGAGAGGAGAGGAGAAGCTTTTCGGTCAGGCCTGTAGTTTTGGATCCTGGGAGTCTACAGTAGAACAAGCCTGAGGCTTTTTCCCCAGCAGGGTGTCTGACTCGTCTTAACATGACTCGTAATAAACAAAGGTAATGATGCAGCCTGGTATGCACCTGACACACCTCATTAACAGATCTAACAACATCTGTGTTTCTTCTGTTATTATTATTCTACGGTATTTATCGGGGTGTGCAGACTGTGGACATTCACACTCCTGCAGAACCTTGAACCACTTATTTAAACTGAGGTTGGGATACTTTAATCATCTTTTCCATTCATAAGTAAAAAATAAAATCATTTACTAATCTTGAATTATTAAATGGGCATCCAGGTCATGGCTCTCACAGGAAAACCTGATGGCATGTCCAGGGTTTAAAGTCCAGGATCCGGGGACTTACAAATAGAATTTACACAGAGATGTCTCTAATATTCCTACTACTGTAAGTGTTTTAACATTTAACATCACTTTAGGGAAAGCAAGAAAGCGGCACAGCATCAGGACAGTTTGGGGTTTAGAGTGTTGCTCAATGACACCTCAGTATAAAAAGAAGGGACCTCCTGACCTCCTGACTGAGAGACAACCAACCAAGCTTGTTGTTAGTCACTACAGACAAGAAATCTTAGCAGAAGTTTATTTCTTATTTTACATTCACTTGAGAAGTTCAGATTAACGTCTTATCTATAGATGTCAGATGCCAAAAATGATGCTTGAATTGTTTGCAAGAGTTAAAAGGATATCATAGTTGGTTTTACTCTTTACAAATAATACAAGCATTATTTTTGTCTTTTAATATTTTATGCTTTATTTGTCATTATTTCATTTATGATGACATGAAAATATAAATTAAAAAAAAAAATAAAACAAATGAAAAGGAGCAGAAAGAAGAAAAAGACTTATAGTATCTGTCCCTTCACTCACAAGATGATAAAATAAACACCTGATCAGACAAAACCAAAAACACTGGACTTCTCAGGTGAATTTGGCTCAGATTAAGGCTAATATGATTTGTATTATGAGAGTGTAGACATAAATACTTCTGTAGTCTTGAGTTTTTGAAGTATTGAAAAGACATTTCAACGCAATGTTGTTGGTTTGAGGAACTTGGTTTAAGCAGCAGGTCTCAATAGGATTAAAGATCTCTCTCTTTCAGAAGAGGCCTGACTGACAGGGCAGCAAGAGTCTCATAATGCATCAATGATATTCAACATATTTGTTATTGAAAACCAAAAGAAAGGATTTTTTTGTCTTAAATCAGCCCAAACCGTGTCTACAGTCTGTTCCACTGTCTCCTGTTTGTTCCTTTATCTTTTTATTGTTTTACTTTTTGTTTTTTTTCTCTAAACCTGTCAGATTTCTCTCAAGAGAGACTTGTGGTGCTTCTTAATTTTTTATTTATTTTTATTTATGTATTTAATATTATTATTATTATTATTATTATTATTATTATTATTATAAATAATGTGAACGTTAATGTCAATGTCAGTTTTATTTTAAATAGCACATTTTATAAATAAAAAAAATTAACTAATTAATTTAACTAATTAAATTAATCATAAACGGTTGCTAGGCGCTACCCAAGTAGCTGCCTGTTGCAGCAGCTCTCTCGTCTTTGTCCGTTTCTTGTGATTTTTTCGTCTCTTTTTCGTAATCTTTGTATTTGGAGTGGATCATCACTTTGTATGGTTCATTGTCGGTCAGGGACACCAAACTTTTTGTGGCTTCGGCGATATTTTTGACTACTTTTCTCCTGTGTTTGTCTGGAGATCCTACATGTAACCATGGCTGCATTGTTTACATGCGAAATTAGCTGTTAGCAGCCTGTAGCATGTCAATGCTAACTAGTGTAGGGCTTGATGATTTCCCTCGAGCTGAGGAGGAGGCGGTGAGGACGACGTGCTGGTTCTCGGATGTGAGCTGGGAGGTGACGACGTGGACCTGTCCTTCCATCCATCGTTGTTGGGAACGTGGGATCTAGCCCCGGGGGATGGATGAGCTAGCCATGCTAACCCAGTGGCATCGTGCTGTTCACGGACGTGGCTGACGGAGCTGACATCGGACGCCGCGACACATCGGAGGAGCTTCGCCTGCTGTGAGCAGACAGGATCCAGGAGACAGAGACTGAACAGACTGCTGGGGAGGCTCAGTCCTGGACCCTGTGGAGGTGGAGACTGGCTGGGCCGGAGAGTGGTGGACGAGCGGTGGACGGGATGTCGTCATCTAATTTCTTATGGACATTTTTGCACTTTCTATACTCTTTCTTACTTTTGTTTTCTTAAATGCTGTGGTGACTCCTGAATTTCCCCTCGGGGATAAATAAAGTATTTTCTATTCTATTCTATTCTATTCTATTATAGGACAAGCCAGACAAAGTGCTTTACATGAGAAAAATATAAAAGGGTAAAAAGCTACAAGTACGACGACATTAAAAGAGAAACGTACAATATCTACTCTTGTATTCTGACTTCTGTGATTTTTAGAAACAGATGTTTTTTCTTTTCACTTACTTCTTCTCTAAGCCCTGCTTTTCTTTGCTGAATTCTCCCAGACGTCGCTCCAGATTATCACAGCGCTCCAAAGTCTCCTTAAACTTAGACTTCATGTTGTTAATCTGTAAGAATAATAAAACAGAGATTAATGAGGAAATAATAAAACCATTCTCTGACTCTAAGCTTGTGTTTGTTCGTACCTCCTCTGCCGTCTCCTTCTCCAGATGAACAATCTTGTTCTCCCAGTAAATCCTCTGAGACTCCAGCTGACTCGTCAGCAGGTAGGAATACTGCACACACAAAACCATTCATCACATCCTTTTTAACTTTTCTTTGAGAGAAACAGAACAATGAAAAGGAAAAGGTTTCACCTCCAGCTGCAGAGCATCGATTTTCTCAGCGTGGCAGGTGTCTCCCTCACACTCATACTGAACCATCTTTCCGTCTGTCTTACTGGCAACGAGGCGGTGCACGTAGTTATCTACAAACACAGAGATCACCTTCAGCCTGATAATGAAATATAACAACCTACTACTGGTAGGTAAGAAACATATTCTATTAACTAATATAACTATTTCAAAAATCATGTTATGTCTCAGTTATTCTCTGCAGGATCAGTTTCATGCAAACATTTTAGCTGCTTTCTTTCAGTGTTTCTAAACTGTATGTTGGCATCACGCTGAGATGGAATGAAGGTTTAAGTGTCTCCACATCCTTCACTATGGAGAAAAAGTTTTTAAGGAGCTCAATGAGATACAAACATAGACCACATTACTATTTCATTACTCCTTCTGTGATAAAATCAAGAGAACCAGATCAACTTAACAAACCTGATGGGATCTTCATCAATGCTAACGCAGGTCTGTTTCTGTGCTGATTATTAGGGTTGGGGAAAAAATATCGAAAATCTAAATATTGGGATTTTTGGATTGACAATATCAAAATCCGGATTCTTTGTCAAAAAAATCATTTTTTTAATTCAAATTCTTCATTTCAGTCTTTTTTATAAGCTGGATTGGAAAAAGTTTCCACTTTTCTCCAGCAGAGGGTGAAATGTTTCTCTCTGACACATGTGATGTGCATTTTATGGGAAAATATAGCTCCTGACTAAAAATCACAAAAATCATAAATATCAAAGAATCACAATTTAAAATAGAATCAGCACCCCAAAAATTTTAATAGAATGGAATCATCAGGATAGCATGTCATCCATACTAATTATGATGCAGCATCCTTAACTTCATTATAAATACATGATAAACAGAGACGCTGTATCTTTTCTGCAACTTCCAAACTATAAATTCCTGACAGATGAGCTTCAATTTGCAGTTTTCTTTCACTTCTGTCAAACACACACACACAGCACATCACCTCCTGCGTAGTCCCAGACGCGGTGGTTGGTGAGCTGCATAGCGTAGGTATGCTGAGTCTCCTCAAAGTGCTTGTAGGCATGCCGGCTCACGTAGCGGCCACAGCCGATGTGGCCGCAGATCAGACAAATCCACAGGTTCTGCAGCAGGAGAACCAAGGGTTAGATCAGAGCAGAGGTGATTGAACAGATGATCCAGAGCTCACGTCAGTTACCTCCTGAACTCCACACTCAAAGCACTTGTTCTCTTCCACGGGTTCTGGTGTTTGGCAGTAGCGACACACAGGACACCTGGAAACAGAGCACATGTTCGTCTATTGTGATGGTTCTTTATGGGACAGACGGGAGAGTGGAAAGAGGACGAACACAAACAAAGCACAGGACAAAAGAACTAGGTGAAAGAGCATGTGATCCTCTTTGGAGAGAAAGTTCTCACTTTGAATAGTTTTGGTCATGCTCATCATCTCCTGGTGCTTTCTGCTCACTTCTTTTTAAAAGGAGTAACAGAATTGTAAATTGAGCAGCTGGTTATGCACAAAGAAAAGGAAAACAGAAATAAATGATTAAAAGAAATAAATGAAGCTGCTGTCACAGTGTCAACAGGTCAAGGACAAATTCTGGACTCTTAGAAACCTGAACCCTAATGCACGATCTCCCTCTCAGAGCAGAAATATGCAGTCATCTTGTTTTCCAGATTTCGCTGACATCAAATGAACCCTGAAACCTTTGCTCTGGCTTCCCGTTACTCAAACAGAGCGGGACGCTAACACAGATGTGATGAGATGTGAAGCGGAGGTGAGGGCTTCAGGAAACTTAGAAAATAGTCTTGGGCATCCATCAACAGATCCAACCCTGATCTGTTACCCCACTTTCTTTCAGTATTCATCATAACTTGAATCCAAACAGTCGTTTAAAACCAGACATTAGCCCTGTCCTGGAGATTTAGACTTCCTGTGATGTTCTATGGCGAGCAGGCTGCTTCTCACCTCCATGAAACTCAACGGCTTCAGATTCAGAAGTCCGCCCACTCTGGAGCTATTACTAGGGATGTCCCGATATTACATTTTCACTTCCGATACGATACAGATACTGCAGCATTGAGTATTGGCCGATACCGATATTAATCCGATACGATATCAGCATTAAACATGCATACTTTTATTTCTTATTTTGTAGTATGTCTGTCATGTTAGAAAAGGCTTGATTAAGTGATATTATTCAAACAAAGAACAGTAGTCAGCAACAGTAGGTATGAGGAAAAATTGACCCATTTATTATTTACCAATGGGTGACAGAAATTTTAACATTAAACATAAAAAAAACTAGTAATTGAATAAAATAAAGAATAAATTAGAAGACCCAGAAAATAACCTAAATAAATCAAATAAATACAGCATGAGCGGAGTCTCGAATGGACTGCTTATATCAGAGATTTTAGATGCATTCTGATACGATACCCACATTTGTTTTTTTGCTGATATTGGACCGATATCTGATATTAATATCGGACTGGGACACCTCTAGCTATTACTGTAGAAAAACTTAAAACACATCTAAATATGCGTAAAAGATTTATAAGCGTGTACATAAAGCCACAGATTTGTTTATTTTATCTAATAGCTTAAAAGTGTTTTTGCTAAAAGAACTAAAAGTACACTCGTCATTTCTGACACCTGAGGTGAGCTTCTCAGCTGGTTGTCAGTTAACATGTGACTTTTTCTAAACTTCTGATGTGTAAAAAAACGGTCTCGTGTGAGGCGATGGTTTTAATGCCCCAAACTCAGACTCACAGGCTGCTGGGCCACGCCCTGCTTTACTCACACCATACCTCAGTAACTTTGAAGCTGTCCAATGAGAGATCAATCTGGTATTTAGTTAGCCTGTTAGCTCAGTTAGCTCACTCACTTCAAAGGCGATGAATAGCATAAGATTTCACTTTGTGCTCATATTTACCAAGTATAAGATGGTGCATTTGTGCATCAGTTCATGCATGCTGTGGATCATTTACATAATTTAAAATATTTTGGCTGCAACACATCCAAAAATAACTTAAATATATATTAAAGAAAGAAAATAAGATGACCTGAAATACCCCAAAATAATTGGCTGGTATTGCTTCAGAGCCAGGGTTTCTGGAAAACTTAGAGAAAAGTTTGTCTGGAGTAAAACAACTCATGCTAGCCGATCATGAATAAAAGGTTACAGATTTAATATTAAGCACAGACCTGCGTGATCAAACCTTTTTTAAATTAAATCTCATGGACTGTTCTATAAATGCAACAGGTAAGAGGAGCACAGGTACTGACAGAGAGGAGGTTTCAGATATATCACCCACAGAAAACAGAAAAGAGCTTCTCTCTGATGAGATGAGAGTAAAAAATGAGACTTCATGAGAAAACACTGAGTGTTGTGATTTGTCACCAGGAAGGAGAGATGGGAAAAGATGTAGAGAACACAAAAACCTGAAATTTAACAGGTGTCCATGCTACTCACGAGGCGTCCTCCCAGCGCTGCAGACACTGGCTGTGGAAGCTGTGGTTGCACAGAGTGGTGAGGATGCCGTTTACAGACTCGTCCATCCTCTCCAGGCACACGGTGCACTTTGGCAGCTCGGTCAGCTCCATCACCGGCAGGCTGGCTCCCTGAGGAGAGCGAGGAGAAGAGGAGGGAGAGGAAGGTCAGAGACAGGAAGCTGTGCTCTAAAGTGCTGTAGTCTGTTTAGTTACAACATTTCTGAGTAAAACCGCAGATGATGACGTCAACTGCAACTTACTGAAAGCTCAAAATGTGATGTAGCATTTAAAATTTCACACAGCAGACGTAGGAACATCACAGTTTCATTGAGCTAATTTTCAAGCCTGTTTGTCTGAGCAACAATCAAAAGCTAAAGATATAAAAAAAACACATATTAATTATTCAGAGACACACCCGACAATAATTCAGTTACCTCCTCAGACTTTATGACCTCCGCCCGCTCCACGTAGATCAGCTGACAAACGGCTTCCTCGATGGAGTTGAACTGACGGCCATTACACGCTGTGTAAAAACTGTCTGCATCTGCCTGAACAAAGACAGAAGACACACGTTAAATATTGACTTAAGTCCTGAAATATGCTCCACATATACATCACACCACTCCAAAGTCCACAGCTGAAAACTGTTTGTCTTCAAACCCCCCACAAAGCACCAACAGAACAGAGACGTCAGGGCTGATGCAGAGATGACTGAATAATGATGTTAAGGCAAAAACTGCTTGGTGTGGAAAAAAAACTCTTCTTTTCAAAACAATCGTACAGTTTGACTGAAATTAGTGAGCTGTCAGCACTGAGATCTTACCTGTGTGCAAAACTTGATCAGAACCATGTACTGATTTGGCGTGGAGTCTCGAATGATCTTCATATGCTCCATGACATCATTAAAAGGCGCCATGAGCTTCATGAGGTCATGGCTGGTCATGGTCGCAGGGACAGTGAGGATGCACACCATCGCACTGCGCCGCACATCTTCAGTCAGAGACGTCATTTTACTGCAGAAGATTCACATCTTAGGTTTAGACAAAGATCAGCCACCGCAGTGCTGATCACACATAACATGGACTGAGACTTACTTGGTTTTGTAAAGGTGCATGATCCCGTGTATGATCTCTACTGAAGGGTTCCCGCTGAAGAAGGAGATCTGATCAGGAAGCTGTTTGGATGGAGAGTCAGGAGCAGTGCCTGTCTTCTCACTGCTGTCCTGTGATCCCTCAGTGGCCTCCTGACCTTCTGCTTCAGCCTGAGAGCTGCCGTTCTGATCCGCTGCACCACCAGGATCTTCACCTCCACCTTTATCTGAAACGTAGAGGTAAAAGTTTACATCTGCAAACATCACTCACTCTTCCACTCAGTCTCTCAGAGAAAAAAGAAAGAATGAGTGGATTTCATCATCTACAGAACATAACATTATTAAAAGATTCAGAGAATCTGGAGAAACCTCTGAAAATTGTACCACGCAAAGAGGACACCAGAAGTAACATGACCCAGAGCTGAGCTTGATTAAGGTGGACTGAGGAGACGAGAAAAACTGTCCTGTCGTTCAATGAATCCAAATCTGACATGCTTTTTGATAATCATGAAAGCTGAGTACTCTGCTCTAAATCAGAATCAAGTTTTATTGCCAAGTACATTTGCACGGACAAGGAATTTGACATGGTATATTGGTGCAACAATTAACGAGAAAACAACGTGAAAGATCTTATTTACATCTCTTTCAGTGACTGAAAGAGATGTGGCTAAGGTGTGAGGAGAGAGGGCTGTTGGGGTGGACGGTCGTTGATTGTCCTGGATCCCTGCTGTGGTGGGGGAGGAGGGGTTGTTGGTTTCTGGGCAGTCCCATTGTCTCTCAAACAGCAACATTAGAACTCGTTCAGGACATTGGCCAAACTCAGGTCACTTGCAGAGTGGGAGGTTTTGGGCTTGAAATTAGTGAGTTCCTGGAGCCCCTTCCAGACTGAACCAGCATCTCCAACTGAAAACTGATGTTGTAGTTTCTCAGAGTAAAGACGCTTCTAGGGATGCATGATATTGGATTTTTGCTGATATCCGATATGCCGATATATCGAAACCCCTTTTGGCCGATACTGATAATCACAAGTTTGTTTGTTTTTTTCACTGTAAAGAAAGCTAAGTCTATCCTGTACTGGCATTTATATGTTACTCTTATTGGGACGGTCTTTTTTGTTTAAGAAACACACATAAAACATTTGATTTCACCATAAATAAGAAATGTATTATTTTTTCAAACTCAAGACATTCAGTATTGAAATACAGAAAAATAATTTCTTTAGATCACATGAACATTAAATGTACAATGCATTTTTAAACATAACCAAGTTGCATTTGATTATTTTAGAGCTACTGTAACAACCTGGTGACAGACAAAGAGCTCTGCAGTGCAAATAAATGAAGTGCTACATTTTATTTAAGGAGCTTATTTTTCAGATGGAAAACAATAATAATCCTAACTGAATAGCACCTTATCGGCTGTGCATATGGGCAGAAATTTTCATATCTGCCAATACCGATAAACATGTTTTTAAGCTTTTATCAGCCGATACCGATATTGTGCTGATAATATCCTGCATCCTGGCCTTTTTAAAACTCTCCCTGTCCCCTGAGGAGAGGGAGCATGTGGCATGGGGATCTTACACATCTGTGAAGGCTCTATTAATACTGAACAATATCTACTGGTTTAGAAGCAACATGCTTCCATCTAAACAAAGACCTGACAGATTTCAGAGAGACCATGACAAACTACATTCTGCATGAATTATAGCAGCATGGCTCTCTGCTGGAGAAGCATCCAGGTGATAGATTGATCTGCCTTGTCCCCAGATGAGAACATTTTGGGCATCATAAAAATAAAAACAGGACAAAAGAGACCCAAGACTGGTGAGCAGCTAAAATCCTCTATGATTCAGAAAAGAAAAGAACAACATTTCACTTTCATTTAGGCATGTTGCTACAAGGAGAGGTGATGCAACTGAACCGTAAACTTGTTCCTGCCTTATCATATTCTGCCTAATGCACCATTGTGGCTTCCTGAATCGATTAGACTCTACAGAATAGAGGAAAACTTATAACACAGAGACACATACACAAACTCAAACTGCATGTTGATGTAATCACTGTTGCTTGTGCGACTTCATTTGCATAAAAATATATAAAGTACTGCAAGTATAACCCTTTGAGGCCTGTGTGAGTGACAGTGTAGAACAACCTGAAATATTAACGTGAAGCTTTAATAATCCTGTTGTCTGTCTTTGACCATGCTTGCACTCACCTGGGCTGGGCTCAAAGGTCTCTATCACCATGTCTCCCATCGCTCTGCTGCCGATGTGTTGGTGCAGGACTGTTGCTTTCTCCAGGTCAGTCTTTCCACTCAGAGTGTGTTTGGCTAAACCCAAAGCTTTCTCCTGCAGCTCCTCCTCTGACATGCCCTCAACTCAACATGATAGACGAGACAGAGTTTCAGACACTCGACTTGCATTACATGATTTACACTGGGGTTTATTTGTCTATCATTATACAGTTTAATCATCAAATATCATCCACTTAAGTGAGAGGAGAATGTCCATATGATTCTCTGTTTGTTAGCTCTCACTCCTCACTGCTGATTAGCTTCTCGGCTAACTGATAAACAGGTTCTTTCAATGTTTCAGGGACTTTAAATCTTACCAGCAGAGTACTGGAAACCTTGAGGAAAAGGAGACTGGTCGGCTAACTCCAGACGGATAACAACCAGAGACACACTCATGTGTTTTTAAGAAAATGGAACTTTAAGAAGAACAAAAACAAACCCGCTGAAAGCTCGTATACAGCAAACAGCTACGAGACTGACAAGCTATGAGGCTAAAGGCTTAATAAATCCAGCCGCTAAGGCAGGAAAATAAAAACCCTTTCAGATTCACTTCAAAAGGTCTCCGGTGAGTGACTCATACCAATGCTGTCTCCTCCAAACACCCACAAACGGACAGATTAGAGATAAACACACAGCTAGCAGACAAGTAGCCTGCTACAGGCTACAGCTGAGTTTAACATGCTGCTCTTCTTCGTGTGTAAAAAATATACAGCTTCTGCAACTGACTGATGTGTACTGCTGCCCCCTACGGACAGCCTCTGTACTACATGCAATAAAGTGAAGTCAGAGCTGCTCGCTGTGCTCAACAGACACCAATAAATCCCAAACATGTTATACTGCGTAACCTCAGTATGTGTTACATAATTTTCAAGAAAAAAGGTTGTTATATCATTTATGCGCAATTCTTCGCCACTCCTCCTCCTGGAACTCAGTCCACTCTGAAATTTCTGTCAATCACTTACCTGTTGTTTTGTTGTTAGTTTGAGTTCTGTGAAAGTCTACTGTCCTTGTTCAGTATTGATTTGAATTTTTTGTGTGTGCGGGTTTTGAAAATCTCTCTTCAAATAAGACTTACTTTTTATTGTTTTATTATAAATAATCTTGATATCTTTCCAGTTTACTAAAATCTGAAGGAGGGACATAAGTTGGGAGTTACAAATAATCTTTGTATGAACTTTCAGTTACTACTACTGTTTATAACACAGGCAGACGTTTTAATTTGTATTTCCCATTTTTCAGATATATCATTTACAGTAGAATGAGAAAAGAAAAATTCACTTTTTTACCAAATGGCTGTCTGTATGATCACTGTATATCTTGTGTGTGTGTAAGAAAGCAGCTGTGTCTCAGTGGAAGAGTTATTGTCTCTCTATAAGAATGTTGGAGAGCATAGACTCAGCAAAAACACCAGATTATGACCCAAAGACAGTGAAAAGGAGCCTTTCAAGAAAAGAAACATATCAAGCAGAACAGTGACTCTAACTCTTGCTTTAGTGACACCACAAACATCTGAATAGTGGTTAATGACAACAAAAACACAACACTGAAAAAGGGCTTTTGATGACAAAATAAAAATTTATTTTAAAAATAACTGCAATTTGTACATTTGAAAAAAAATGTATAAAGTCTTTAGCATGTATGTATACTGGCGCAACTTTAGCGGATCTAATGTGTATGTGTGTGTGTTTTCATCCTTCGACAGAATAGTTCAGCTTGGTGTGGTAAGCTGTGAAACAGTCTCCTGGGTGCAAGGGAACACAACAGGACTTGCACCACATTTTGGTCTCACTGCGCAGGCCCCTGCGTGTGCAGACCCTGCACCTCCTTCCTGGTCTTGACTTCTTCTTGGTGGGTAACAGGCGTTCCAGTTTGTGTTGTCCTAAATTTCCATCTAGCCTGCTTTCTGGGTCGGTTCTATATGGTGCCCTTGGAGTACTCTTAGTATTCTTAGCCCTCACAACAACAGGTCCCTGCTCCTCGACCTGCTGTACCTGCTCCACCACATGTTGAGCTGAGGTCCAGGACTTTACCACCCCTCGCATGAACTCCAAGAGGGGTTTAGGCTCCCCTGGATGTCTGGCTCTGTATAGGACATATGCATTAAACATGCATAGTTGGAACAGATAGGCTACAAACTTCTTGGACCAGTTCAGCGACCTTCTGACAAAGGGGTAGTAGCCAATGTGCTGGTCTAACTTATCCACCCCATTCATGGAGGAGTTGTAAGCTACAACACACTCTGGCTTGAACTGAGGAGCCTTGTCTTTGTGTCCTTTCCGCTTCATGTCAACCTTCTGCATCTTGTCTTGGTGGCATGTTGTCACCATCTTCATTAACTGTTTGTCTTGCCACGCAACTACCATCACCCTCTCATTGTGGCGCACAACTTTGCCCCCCGCCCCCAGGTCTGTTTTTGTCACCTCTGTGATGATCTTTGGTTCCCCCCTGTTCTTCCCTAGTGTTCCACAGACATGGGTTTTTGCTTCCAGTAAACTCTCACAGAGTGCCACAGAATTGTGGAAATTGTCCATATACAGCGTATAACCATGGCCTTGGAGACGGTCAAGGAGAGAGAACACTATATCCGGCAGTGTATGAGCTGTCTCGACATAAGGTAGCATATTGAAGCAGTATCCTGTGGAAGAGTCACGCAGTATGTAGGATTTGATTCCGTATTTCACAGGCTTCTGTGGATTGTACACCCTGAAAGAGAGGCGCCCCCTCCACTGCATCATACCCTCATCGATGCAAATGTTTTGCCCTGGTTGATACAGCTCCTTAAACTTTTTCACAATGTAGTCCAACACCGGCCGGACTTTGTACATTTTGTCAGTCGCATCCTGTGTTGCATTGTTGTTGAAATGCAGGAACCTCCAGATGATCTGAAATCTGTTTCTTGCCATGGTGCGGCTGAAATAGGGTGTTGCATCTATCTCATCCACACTCCAGTACAGTTCCAGGTTTGGTTTTTTGATATAACCGGTGAGAAAACTGAGTCCAAATAAAGTTTTCAGTTCTGGGACAGACACAGGTTTCCATGCATTACCTCTGCTATGTGGCTGCCTGTTAAGGTGTGTTTGAAAATACTGACTGGCGTAGAGGTTGGTCTGATCCACAATATGTTGCAGCAGTTCGTCGGTCAGGATGAGCTCCAGGAAGTCAGCTGGCCGGTTAGAGTCCAGCTCCGCGGCAGCCCCCTGGGGTCCAGGGTTAGCAGTGAAGGGGATGTGATTTGGACTCCAGTTAGCTTGATGCCAGCCACAATCCTGCCCACGATCTCTGCTCGATGCTCGCCCTGTAGACCCTGTAACATACAATTACCATATAAGTATATACACTGTTGTCGCGATGTGATGTGGAGAAAATATGTATTTTTTCTTTACCTTTCCCATCCACACCCCCAGCAGGAGTGGGATCTCTGCTGGATGCGCGTCCTGTAAATTGAAAATTCCTTCTTATCAGTACTAGGCACAGAAGCTACAGTATATGACCCTGTGGGGTGTAACAGCCCTCTCTGAGTAACAAAGTTAACTGAAAAGTTGGTTCGTACCTTCACGTCTTTCTTGAGGGTCTGGGGGCGAGGCTGTGCGTCTCCTGGGTGAATCGGACGGCAACAACTCATCGGAAGAATCTGGGTCAGACTCGCTGAATTCATCTGACCAGTTTGTTGATTCGTCTGTGGATTCGTCGGATGAGCCGGGCTGTGGGGACACGCACCGTGAGCCCCACTGACTCTCTCCCATACTGTCCATGCTATCGCCGCTTGGCCCGGATTGATCGTCGGTGGATCTTTGAGATACCGCTCGTCTTCGAAGCTCCATGCTATGATCGTCACCAGGATCTCCGTCGCCTACTCTCACAATCTCAACACTCGTTTCATCCAAACTACCGAGAAACACGCTCTGTTCGAGTGTTAGCTGCCACATCTCGTCCAACTTGCAACGTTTCGCCATTATCCCGTGTCTGTTTGGTCTACTTCTTCTACCTCTGCTGCTGCTGCTACTTCTTCTTCTTTGGTTTTCTAGCACTGCTGCTGCTGCTTCCTCCTCTTATTGGCGGGCCGTGTCTTCTTCTAACAATCTACGTTGCTTATTTCTCATGCAAAACGCACACTGCTGCCCCCTACAGGAAAGAATTCGACACTTCACTAGTTCACAAGCCTAATATTTATGGACAAGCTTCCCTAGCCCGCCTCGTTGAAAAACCCCATAGACGTCTATAGACGTCTATGGCAGACAGTCTTAAAGCAAGATACTAAACCCCAAATAGCTCTTACTGTAGGCCAATGTGTATTATGTATTATGTGTGTGTGTGTATGTAATATGATATGTAATGTATGTTATACACATGGTCCCTTCCATCAGTGTGTAAAAGTGAATGAGTGAAAAAGTCTAGCTGTGTTCTGAGTGGTCAGAAAGAAGCTAAGTTCTTTTACGAGTTTTCATCTTACAGGAACAAGGACATTTTTTAGTGGTGATCATCTTTTGGGAAGTAGGGGAGAGCGGGGTAAACTGAGCCCCTTTTTACATTGTTTGACCTGTAGGCAAGTTGAAATGAAATTGAAGTGAAATCAACACATGTACATTAATTTCATGATGTCTCACGTCAATGGAAATAATTAAGAACACATCCCCAATGATTGGTCACGGAAATATAACCTATAAAAAAAAAGTCTTTTGGCTCTACTTGCCCGAGCTAAGGGGTAAATTGCTCCACTTCAAAGGGTAAATTGAACCACATGGGGGTAAGTTGACCCTTTGACTTTTTTGGTAGTGTTTGAAGTTGATGAACCAATCTCGACCTAAAAGAATAGGGACATTATTAAGAATCTGTTTAGCTACAAGACCAACTGTTTACCTGAGTTGAATTGTGATCTTTTCTACACTACCTGCTGAATGGTTAGCTTTCCAGCTCTCGGGGACAGGGATATTGTTTTTCTGCCATTTCGTTGGCTAAATCATGGGATTTCTTTGCCGTGAGGCCATGGAACTGGTCAGCCAGTTTTTTCCACATGGTTTGCAAGGTCTTCCTCCATCTCCTCTGTGAAGACCCTCTTTGCGTTTGCTGTCCCTGTGTAGCCTGCTACTGTCACTTCCCCTCCCTCTTTCTTTTTTAGGAATCTTCGTCAATATTTCTCTCTGTGGCCATTTTTCCTATGGATTTTCCACCCTGGACTTCGACTGCTGCTCTCTTCAAGGGGTGTTGAGCCCCAGTTTGTCTTCCTGATGTATTTCCTCGGCATTCTAGCTTGTCTATAATGTTATACATATTTAAAAAACAAAACAAATCATTATGTATTACTACACTTAAACACGTTTTACCTCTGACACTTAAGTGCCTCATTGTGGGGTAAGTTAAAACACTGGGTCAATTTACCCCAAGCAGTTTGGCTCACTTTACCCCACAGCCATCATTTTGTTAAAAACAACCTAGCCTAGCAATTCAGGCTAATACCTAGCTACAAGATTCACATGGTTTTATACATTGATAGTTCAGCAACACATTTGATGTATGTTTTAAAATATAGTTAAAATTATTTTGAGTTTATAATCATTATTCGTGATATGTTGAAAATTTACTTTGACGTGCAAAAAATGATTTTTGGAGAATAAAAGTTACTTAACATTTCAACTTGTGTTTCTGTTTACCACAGAGCTTGAAATGAGGCGGGCTAACTAAATCCAGAGTCATGTGACCACTGATTCGTACCGTTTCCCAGAGACAGGGGGTGGGTCAATTTACTCACAGGCTCAACCTCCCCCGTTCTCCTCTAAGGCTCGAAATATTCAATATAAATAAAAACACTCTGGGATTGAGGGATTCCATAACAGAAGATGACTACAACCACTGAAAAAATAATATTTTGTGATATTGGTTAAGTTTTTTTTTTTTTTTTGAGAAAACAAGAGGTTAAAAAAATCTCCCGCAATCTCACTCCTTCCCTACTCAGTCTCAGTCCTTTGCAACTTTCAAGTAAATAAAAAAAAAATGGTTGAGACATATAAAAAACAAACTTTCACAGTTACATTTTTTTATTTAAAAAAGCTTTGACATTCCAGTGTTTCTGTTTTCCATTTTCTAACAAAAGAGGGTGGTGAGATGTCACTCCAGATTGTCATCCATTAATCTGAAACTCAACAACATACAGTATGAAGTCTGATCACATCTTCTCTTGAGGGTCCGCTCAAACAGACATCTTCCATAAAAGGATATCATCATTATTGTTGTTTGCAGATGTGTGTGTGCTGCATAAAGACTAACAGGAGAGACAGGAGTCAGCTTTGCTCACAGTTTCTCTTTTGTTTTGCAAAATGAATAAAAGAGAACAATGAATCACCTGCAGCTGTCCGTCAGAGCTCCTCTGTGACAGTAAACTGCTTCTTCTCTGGGCTCTATATTTATGTATAATAGCTCTGTGTTTTAGAAATGGGCACGGTGCAGAAACGCAATTTGGTTCTTGAGGTCAGCTAAAAAAGTCCAAAGCAAAAAGAAAACAAACACAGGACACATCTCTGAGTATCTAATGCAGCTGCTTAAAAAACAAACACACTGTTTTCCTCTCGCACCGTCCAGCATAGAAAGAAAGAAAAAGTCTGCCTTGGCTTTATTTACAATCAGGTTTGATGTTTGTGAAACACGCCTCCCTACGGTCAAGCTTTTCACGACAGAAACAGAACAGAAAAACCCCAGCAGAGACTCAAAGTGAGCGTCTGTAAAATCAGATCAGATCTCCTACACGTCTCCTCAAGTCCGCAAACATTTAGTCTTCAAGCATCCGACAGTGTGAGGGAATCCTTTTAGTGTAGCATCCAAGGAGTCCAATTCCTTCAGACAATAAATAAAAGTGAAGACTCAGCCCACAGGAGGAGGAGTACTATTTATGAAATGAAAAGTCTTCATTATGAGATCAAAGGCTGTGAAATGAGAAAGTCAAAGTAATCAAATTAAAATTCATAATTCCTGGGGGAAAAAGTCAAAATAATGATTAAGAATTAGAGTTATCAGATTGAAGGTCATGACTCTGCAATAAATTGAAAAAAGTGAAAATAGTTTGGATGTATGAATTTAAATTATGGGATGAAAAGTCAACATCATTTATAGTTGGTAACAACTATGAATCAAAGTCCAACCAAGTTCAGCCTTGAGGAAAAAAGTGAAATCATGAATTAATGACTGAGTTGAGCTAAATCTTCAGATTTCTTTTTGCCTTGGCTTGGGTTAGGTTATTTGTACCTGTGGGTACATTTGGTTTGCAGCGAGATGCCTTGGCACTCTATCCTTTAATCTGGATTTAACTCATCATTTACACTTCATATTTTTTTAAAACAGTCTCAAACTTGAACAGACAATCATATTTTGACTTTCAATCCCTATCTTTTTTCTTAAGCTTGAATTTCATCGTCTAACCTCAAATTCTGGACTCCCATCAGTCACATCTCTGTAGTTTTGGCTGTTTCCACTGAATCTAAATAAAAGTCTAATGAATAGAATGGTAACAGATGATTGTTTTGGTTTTAACTAAATATTCAAGTCAGTAAACAGAAAAGAAAATCAGCCCATTTTACTCAAACCCACACAGTCCTCTTTCATTATAAATAACAGAAAAACATCAAACTTGTACATTTCTGCGGCTGAAACTGGTAAAACTTTGACATCTTGTTGACAATGAGCATGCACATTGATAAATCATTGCACTGAAGAGTCTGCAGAAAATAAACTGATACGAGAGGAAAATTTGTTTTAAGTAAACTTTCATTTTGAGGGAAAATTCATGAATCAGCAAACGCCTCAAAGATCAGAGCATTTTGGGACTGTTTCTGTAGATTTCCGCAGCCGGTAGCTGTGATACAGACTGGGATATTTTCTATGTTAACTTTTTGAAATGTGTGGATATAAGTTGTCTTAAAGTTCCTGATTTTTCCCTGACAGGCTCAGATTATTTTTTCTAAAATTCAAACATTACAGAAAAAATCCCTGCAGAGACAAAGACTTTTATCACTTTTGGGTTGCTGTGACTTTGCTGCTGTAGTTTATTTCCTAATATAGTAAAATTATTTGTCCTTTGAATTACAACTCTAAAACTCCTAATCAATCTATAAACAATTGGAGAGCAAACCTCAAAATCTGCCAAATGAAACTGCATTTTCTCCAATTAAGCACACAGAAGCATGAAATAGTTGGTTCTAGTTCAAAAAGGGATCAAACTCTGAAACCAGAGTTAGCCCTGCTGGGATGTAGACTGTCACAATGTTGGGCATTTGATTTATCACTCTGACTCTGTAAGGGGCAAAAAACACAGCCTTTAAACAAACTTTGTTTTTTTAAAAACAAAGATTACTTTAAATCGCCGCTGGCTTTGGGGATCTACAGGATCAATTCCAAAATTATTTCTTCCTTCGTCTAAAACAGAATCCAGGTTTAAAAGTTTTTGCATCCTTCATTAGCGTTTGGGATATCTTTGAGTGTCATAAATCCTCAAATAGAAACCAGGTCTGTGTTTGCTGTCACTGCAGGGGGGCCTTCAAATGAAGCAGGCTCGTATTAGAGGCAGGTCTTTAAATTGAATCCTTGAAGAATTTGTGTTCAAATTTAAGTAAAAGAAGCCTGATGCATAAAAGGAACACGTAGAGACCTCATTTGAAGAGTTCATGGAGCACATCATGTCGTTTGCATATAGTAAGATGAGTTATTCTGCATTCCCTTGGAGCAAAATGTCATGTAAAATAAAATGAGCTGAAGTCATCAAACAGTAGAGTTAGATCTTAGTATGTGCTGAGAGCTGGTGGCAACTGTCTTGAAGTTTTTGTTATGGACAAACTCTTGCGATTATCTGCCCCTCTGTATGATGTAAACATAAATTATCTGTACATTAGAGCTGTACATGTTACTTTGAAATCACCACAACAACAATCAGAGGTTAATCTGACCCAGCTGCTCTTTGCTCCAGGAAGTAAACGAGATATAAAGTGTGCGGTTTGAGTCACATCTGTCCTGAATCTGCTCTACAATACACAATAAAATCAGGAATTTCCTTATTATCATGTATGAGGGTTGATTTAGTGCCATCAGGGTTTTATTCCCTCATAGAGGATGTGATTTCAGCTGCAAACTGAGCCCTGGTCTGTACTGGAGGATTTAGTGTGTGTCCTGTGTTTAACTGGAATAACATCTGACATGTCAACAAGCACCGACTCTACTACTAATAAGGAGTGAAAAAAACAAAAACAAATAAACAGCGGCAGATAACTCAGGCTTCTTAGAAATGTCCTGCTTTAGAGACCCACTGCTCTTCATAATACTGCAACTACAGGCCAAGGATCCACGTTCAGTCAACACACAAAGAAAAACCAACAAAAGGAGGAAAGGAAGCAGGAGAGGTGAGATAATTCTTCTGTTTGCAGGTAGCAGGAGTCCGTACGTCCATCAGCCGGATGTTTAATCCAGCTGCTAGGATTTAAACCGAGTGAAAAAGCTGAAATCAGCACACTGACATCTCTCTCCTCCTTTGTGCTAACAGTCTGTGTTTGAGATTGTCCTCAGAGTCAGCAGAAACCAAAACGAAGGCAGAAACAGAAGAATAGTGGTTTATTGTGTCTCATATTCTCATGTAGCTGAAAGAGTTGCTCTTTTCTATGTACAATAATTTATTAGATTATCTAAAACTGGTACTCAGTCTTCCTAATTTGCTATGCTTCTTTTTTAGAAGGAGGAGGCGCATCGTTTCCCCTCATGTTTCTGCTTATATCTGCTGTATAAATTCATGGTTTTACTTACAAGCTCGTGTGCTATAGAGTTGCAAATGTTCCCGAGGTGTTTGTTGAAGAAAGAAAAAGAAAAAGAGGCGGGGAGCTCACAAACGCCGAGTGATGCAGGGAGGGAGGAGGTCAGTAACAACCGTGTGCTCAGGCGGGTGGAGACGAGGGGCTGACAGACGGTGGAGCGAGGCATCGAGGGGGCTGATGGTGTGTGTGCATGTGTGTGTGAAGGGGGGGGTTTAGTCGTCTTTATTTTGAGGTGTGTGCGATGGTGTTCAGATCTTCAGGCTCTTTATAGTCTCTGCTCTCTTCTTGAGCAGATCTCCCACCTCCTGTAGAGAGCGCAGGTAACTGCTCTGCACCTTGTCCATAGCAGCCTTCATAAATGACGCCTCGTCCTGGAAACACACAGACACACGACACAGAGAGGGGTCTTAGAGATCAGCTGCTGGAGTATGAAGCTCTGTAATAGTGAGAAGCTCCTTATTCAGAGTCATTCAGATCACTGTGGGTGGGAAGCAAACTTTCTGATCTGCTGCTTGTGTTGCTTAAGCACGGTTTGGAAGGCTGGTATGACTGCGCCCTACAACTGGTGCTTGGTGAGCACCAACTCTTCGGCGGGCCAGAGCTGAGCACCAACTAAGCACCTACTATGTGGGGGGGACCTAGGGCGGGGATACAGTGACCAACGATCAGTGTGAAAAACATTCATTGTTAAAAAAGAAAGCTGCTGGGCGGGTCATCCGCTGTTGTGTTAGAGTTTCCTCTTTCATGATTTGAGATGGAGGCAAAATTAAAGCACTCGTGCCTTTCCTCTCTCGTAGATCTGGTCTATACCTTATTATTCTGATTCTGATTATTCTCTGAACAGACTAAACAGCCTGATGTTGTTTTTTTTATTTACATGACCGGTGTCGCTTTTGCCTCATATTTGTGCGTTTACATTTTTTCCCTGCTCTGTATTACAGAGATCTGCTCCGTTTGCCAACACAAAATATGGAGTATGGAGTGACATACTGACGTTTTACGATGATGCAACAACGTGGCACTGACTTGGCTCTTTGCTTATAGAAAACTAAACCTGTTCTTAGAAAGAACATGATTTGAAACAACTGAGCACTAGCACCAGACAAGCACTGGTGGAAACAGGGACAAGGCTGTATCAGGATATTCACCACCACACTGACACACCCACACCACTGATGGCTTCAGACTTTCCGGGCTGACCAAGATTACACCGCGATCAACTAACATCAGAGCTTTAGTCCAGAGATAATAACATTTCTGATTCTTACTGGTTTTATTAATTTACTATTTATTCCTCATTTATCCGAACATATTACTGCTCTGATATTCGTATTTTGTTGTGTATGAGAGAAACTGTAATGACTGAATTCCTCTTGGATAAATAAATATTTCTGGTTCTGACAGAATAAAAGATGGAGAGTTTAGATCAGTTTGATGGGTTAATTCTCGCAAACAAATTAGAAACTCCTCATTTTTCCCACTTTATGTATTGTTATGACAAACTGTGCACCATGAACATTGTGCTGTCTGTGTTTCTGTACACTGACCTGTGGGAATCCCTCCAAGCTCAAGCTGGCCAGTTTCAGGGCTGTGATGCTGGTCTCCTGCCCCTTTATGTGCTCCAGACTCTGGGTGAGCAGGTCCTGCAAGCTCCCCGTCAGCTCCTGGAAGCCACAAACCACCGGAGGCTGCAAGAGACACAAACCATCAGTGGAAGCTGGCCAAGAAACCGTCTCTGATACATGAAGACGTGAGGGTTAAAAACACACCAGAGCTGTATTAGAGTCCTTTTTCTTCTTCTTCTTCTTCTGTAAACTCGTCTTCAGCGGTCGGAGGATCTTGGCACAGTTACTCGCCATCCACAAAGCTATGCACATCGTCTGAAGAACATAAACATGTCAGAACTTCAACCAATCAGACAAAGGACAGGTTCATAATGACGCGTTAAAGCAGCCGTCTCACCTCGACGAAGAAGACTAGGTTTTGTAATAAGGTGGGCTCTGTTTTTAATTTGCCTTCTTTCATTTCCAATGAGTCTCCTTTGCATTTGTTGAGTATTTCTGAGGACAAAAAGGAGACATGAAGTAAAACAGGCTCAGGAGATCTCTTTAATATAAAGATCCAGAAGTTAACTCACCTTGAAGCTGAACTACTAATGATTTGAAACTGTTACAGATCTGGGTTTGAAGCTCCGACGACTCGTCTGAGGAGAGAAAAGTGGAGGGAAATGGTGGATTAAAAGCATCAGGTGAGGAACTCAAACAGATTCAGGTTTCTGGCGTCTCTTCTCACCTAATCCGACGGTCTCCAGCTCCTGCAGGTGCACAGAGAGCTGGAAGGCTGCAGCCTGACACTGACAGCTCCCACTGGACAGAGCCGAGGCCAGGCGGGTGGAGGGCGGGCCCAGGAATGGATACTACACAAAAACACAGACCTCAGATTTTAATCCAGCATTTCAACAATAATTCAGGAAAACTCCAAAAATATCCACAAAATCCCTCTATACTCCTGAAAAGACAGGGATCAGGCAGAGATTTTACTGTCACATGAGCACATAATGTTTCAGATATGATGACACAAATCAGGGTTCCCGCTCCTTCCCTGAAACTATTTTCCAGGACATTTTCAGCCGCTACAGAGACAAGTTATCACGTCACACACTAATACATTCTCATCCCTGTCATTCTTTGGAAGGGCTCTTTTCTACAGCTGTAACTTGCATTTACTCAGGTTGTTTTTGTGTATTACTTAGACATTTGATGTACCATCAATATATGGCTATAATCTATTAAAAAAAAAAAAAAGGACAAATCAGAGAACAATTCAAACACACCCACAGAAAACAGCGTAGCACTAGGGATGCACCATTCTGAAAATTATGGCCGATACCAATAGCCGATATTAAAATTGTTGTTATAGCCAATAACTGATATTTATGGATATCAATATTGGTGACAAAAGAAAAAAAAACAATCTGAGATGATGTGTCGAGGTAGCTCAGAGAGAAAGAGCAGCACAATTGTGAGAAAGAACGACCATGGAGAGGATCAAAGGATGGAGCGCCCAAGATGAATGTGATCAAAAATGTATGCTTTGTCTGTTTTTTGGATCAAAAACAGGAAGAGAGACATAAAAGAAGAGAGACCACTCTTCTAAGGTAGTTTTGGTGTTAACGTAGTCATAGTAAACAATATTATTTGAGTCTTGAAAGATCGTTCAAGATGCCAATAGCTAATGAGTAAATACCGGCTGATACCGATATATTGTGCATCCCTACATAGCACTGCATTGGCAGGACAAACTGGAGTTGCAGTGTTCAATTAGGCGATTCCAAACTCAACTTTCTCTCCTGTACTTACTGTAAAAATATTTGTATATTTCTAGAGGTGTGAAAAGATATCAATACAGCAATATATCGCAATACTTTGTCCACTGATACAGTATAGATATTCTTAATTCTTAATATCAATATTTTTGTAATAAAAAAAAAAATCATGTTTTAGCAGAGTTTGAAGGAAAATACAACCTCTACACCTCCACTGCAGTAGATAGCCCCCAAAACCTACTCCTCTGTATGTTGCTCATAGACCGTAAAATAAATATGAATTCAAAATATTTACCTACTAAACTTGATGTTATGGTTTTTTATGGCGTACTGTAGACATAAATATTTTTTTTCTATTTATGGATCAGTTGGTTTAAAACTATCTTAAATTTATTTTTCACAGTGTAGTAGACTGATATAATCATAGTTATAGTAACATTTTTTGCAATATCAGATTTTTTTATGGGAAACAGCAAAAGACATCTATCAGTTACACCAACTGACCACATCTTTCACCCAATGATTTCTTTGCAACATTAGTTTAATGTCAGAGTAGCTTAAGTGACAAACTTGACGGACTTGGTTTTTAAGTTAAGTGTATGTAGGTAACTCTGCATTTAACTGTCAGTATCTAAAAAAATAAATAAATAAATTAGAAAAGTTGTTTTGCGATCAAATATAATATATCACAACAGTGTGATATTGTGATACTATTATATTGTGACCCAAGTATCGTGATGTGTATCATATTGTGAAGTTCTTGGTAATACTCACCCCTAATATTTTCGATAAATCACTGAAAAGAGTTTCCTTTGTTTCACCTTAGTTTACTCAACACAACTGGCACCTGTTTTTCTCAAACATAACAAAAATGAAAAAAAAAAATCCCTGACAAAACAGCCAAGCAGCAAAACATCAATTGTCACAAAAAAACATCAGAATGAAATTTATCCTGCAGTGCAAAAAAATCCAAATAAAAAAAATGTTGATGTCATTCTAATAAAAATGTTGCTCGAATGCAGCTTACTGCACACAGTCAACTCAGTTAATAACATGCCCACTATGACTCTTCTCTGCCTGTCACTCCACAGTGGACAGAGGGGATCGTGACCGATCACAGTCACACTTTTCAACTTGCAGTCCCTAGTTTTGTCTCTAGGGGCTGAGTCCTTAACAGGGTCTAAAAAGCTGCTAAATCTGGCAACAAAGTCAAGTGGAAGCACTGGGTTGCAGAACTGCTCTAAGCAGAAATTCAGATTTGATTGTCTGGTTGTGTCGCATGGGATGCTGCTGCAACTAGAAGCAAAAAAGCGTTGTGTCGCAAAGTTGTCCAGAAGACGAGGTGACAACAGACAAGCATGCACATAACTTTCAATCCAGTTTCATTCGCCCACAAGGCAAAGGGAGGATAAATCATTTTTAGGATAAATTCACCGTTTCAGGACATTTGACCTTCTTTCTAATTTTCTATGTTTTCATGCTTGGAAATTTGATTATTCATTTTCTGGATTTTCAAGGATGCAGTGATAGGGTTTTTTAGGGACATATACTGCCTGTGTGTTTAAACTCACTTGTATGTGTTTCTCTGCGAGCTGCGCGCCCGTCTGCAGCGTCTGGTTGAGCTGGGACAGCAGGCTGCTGAGGATCGACGTCTTGTCTGCGACTCCGTTCTCGTTGGAGATCTCAGAGTTCTGCTGCGACGGCGTGTGTCCCAGAGAAGCCAGAGAGGTGAGGAGGCGGAGTGTCAGAGAGCGTATCCTCAGCCACACCGACTCCTCCTCCAGAGACTGACGCCTGTGCTCCTCTGTTAACTCTCTGGGGAAAGAAGAGGGACATTTTATTTTACTCTTGTGATGTAGTCATGACTCTTCTCTAAAAGTTAATGAGCAAAGTGAGGAGGTTTCTGAGGTGATTCTCAGCCCTCCACATGTTCCTCTGTGTATGTGAAACTATCCTGTGACTAATAACTTACCTGTCTTTGGGGTCCCAGCTGGTGAAAACAGTCAGGTCTCTGTTGTCCCTCATGTTGTCCCAGGGAATATCATCCTCCTCTGCAGACAGAGACATGGCCTTCACACTCTCCTCCAGACTCAACACACTGAAACACACACACACAGTCAACTTTAGAAAAGCAGAATTCATCTTCACCAGACAGATATCTAGAAAACAACTCATGCTTTGAGTTTATTCTCACATATCAGCCTCCAGGAACAGGTCCAGCAGCATCCTCTCAGTGCGGACCTGAGCAAAGTGCAGCGATTGGTTCAACCTGTTCCTGAGAGCGATGAACTCTGGGATTTTCTCGAAGGCTCCGTACTTGTACGCCTGGATGATGTACTCTGAGGTCTGCAGGGAGGAGGAGAATCAACCGTCACTGAAACACGTTCAGCTACAGAATCGCTCAGAAATGATCCATGAGGACGACGGACTCACATCTTTCTGGTTGGAGTGGAAAAACCTGAGGGAGAAGTTACAGGACTGGGAGGCTGCAGCAAACTGACCCAACGACTCAGCATAACGTGTTAACAGAAACCTGCGGAGGGAGAAAGCACAGGTCACCTCAAACCCTCTGATGCAGGCTGTAAACCTTTACCTGGACTTGTTAAATCACATCACAGAAACAAGCCCCAGCTGGAGACCCTCCCTCTTTCTGTAGTAAACAGTGTTTGTGCACTGACCCTATGGTGTCGTGCTGGACATGCTTGGCGTCCAGGCTGGAGTAAAGGTCTACGACGGGCTCAAAGGCTCCCAGGTGACAGTAGAGGAGCAGCAGCAGCAGTTTGAACTGAGCGTTGGAGGAGCTGTGAGACAGACCTTCCTGCAGGACACCCAGACCCTGCCACACCATGTTTTCATCCCCTATGACACAGACAAGAGACACAGACAAGAGACACGGACAGGGGACACGCTTTAGAGACTGAGAGAGCAGAGACAATCCAGAGCAGGGGGCAGAAACACTCACCGGTCTCCTTCCACAGGTCGATGTAGACATGAGCTGCCATCAGACAGTACATATCAGAGAACTGCAGCTCGGTCTTCAGAGCCGTCTTTCCTGTTGGAGTTAAAAACAGTGTTAGAGGAAACATCAGAGTTATGTGTTTTTATAGTTTCTGACTTCTTACAAACATCATCTCTCTTAAAACTTGTTTTATTTCTTCTTGATGGTTTAAGGATCAGTTCAGGGAAAAGAGTATGTCCTGATCTAAGAATATCAGAAAGGCCTTAGCTAATGGTCCAGAGAGGAACACAGCGTTTTAGTCTTTCAAATCATCAAACTCTTCTCCTCAAAGAAACCTTTGCTGGAAATAAGCTACCATAACTTTACGGCTGTTGCAACGAAGAGTAAAGGCAGCGGTTACTCATCGACAGTGGCGACTGTTGTTGGTTATATGTGTGCTCGCGTGGTGGTGATAAATGATTTAATTTCATGTAGCGTGACGTTTTCAAGCTGATATGGATCAGAGGATGTTGATCATGTCTTTACTTGTTTACGCAGAACAACCAAACACACAAAGGCTATGTGTGTGTAAGTCTGTGTGTGTGTGTGTGTGTGTCTCTTCAACAGATTTCAGGAGTCTCATGTTCTACCAAGTACACACTCTTTGTGACTTTGTAACCTTTGGAGTGGAGAGAAACGTAACCAGCACGTGTGAGGCTGCTGGAGTTAGCTCTGCTACTGTTAGCTACACTCTTCCAGCCAATATGACATGAAATACCTGCAGCCTCTGTGATCCTGTGTTATGCTGTGATACATGAATGTTTTCTGAGTGTGTTTTCAGTTGTGAGGCCTTGTTGTGGTAGCTGTAGTATTAGTTTATTGTCCCTGTGGGGAAAATCAAGATACTAGGATGAGGTGAAGAGGCTGGCCTTCAGCCTCTTCACTAACAACCACAAAGTGCCCACCTGTCAGTCAACTCAGCCATGCCCTTATATGGACAGAGCTTTCCAGTTTAATAACTTTATAAATGAAAGTTACAATAACTCCTCCCCCATTCAGAGTGAGCTGAGAGAGAAATGATCTCTTCAGGCTAAAATCCTGTTTTGAAGCAGGCTGTCAACATGTTTATTTCTGCTGTGAAGGTCAGCTTTTTCAATGGGTGTGTATGTGGTTTCTGCTGTTTTTGTAGACAGTCTCTAGTGGACATTTAAGGAACTGCAGTTCAGCATCAGCTTCACATTCAGTAAAAGCTCTGCTTAGTTCCAGTGTGAAAAATGTTGTGGAGGGGGAGTTTGAGGTGGAAAGAGAGAGGTGCTTTCTGCCATCAGGTGAGAATGGGAATGAGAAATTCAGTCCTATTATTTCTACAGTCTAAGCTCAGCGAATGCACAGGTTGTAGAGAAGCTGTGAACTGAAATACATTAAGTATTTACATATTTGTAGGGCTAAAACCAAGAAGAAGAAAGCAAAAGAAGCAGTGTGAGAAAAATCAGAGAGAAATCTTCATAGCACTCAGCGTTGTTTCAGAGTATCACTGACCCCTTATGTAGCGGCCACACCAAACGCAAACTCGTGACTTTATCAACGCAAATGGCCTGAGTCTTGATACTGGAATATCTTGACAAGCTGAGGGGTGAACACGCTCCTTTTTTTCTGGTCTCTGTAGAGTACACACTTCGTATCGTATAACTCTGGATGATGACACACCGCACACAGATTATTTTCTCCTCCATCCTCCGGCGGAGTTGGAGCCAGAGCAGGTCATCAAATCAATGATGTCATGGGGGAATGTCATCGCTGATTGGCGGCCACGGCAAGCCTTCACGCAAATTTGCGTCAAAAGTTCAATATTTTGAACTCGAGTGAATTTGCGTCTACCGCCCAAACGCGTGAACGCTCCAAACGCATAAACGCGCCGGGTGTGGCCGTACCATAAGATCTCTAGCATGAGTAGTTTGATAAAGTGCTGGTCTTACTACTGCAACCAACCAATCACAGACAGGAGGGGGCGGGACTGTTCCCCTAGGTAACCAGGTAATGAATGCTTGTCAGGAATCATGTGTTGCAAAAGCAGACAGAAGGAGCTGATAGTAAACTCACACAAACAAATGTTATCTTTCTTCATTGGACTATTGGTTTGTCAAATTTAAGTTTCTGTTTTAACAACTACAAATGAGTAACTTCAGAACATGCCCTGTGGCAGCTGCCGTGTTTTAATTATGAACATTCATCAGTAATAATCATCATGTTGTCTGTTTCCTAGATAAACTGTTGTGTCACCATTTGTGTAACCCTCGTCCTTCGAACAGCATGAAGAAATCCTCCACAGCAAGTTCCTGAGTCACACTCTGGTCACATTGCACGGACACTTGTCTGAGTTTTAAAACTTAATTTTCTGCCATTTGGTTTATTGTACAGTCTGTTCAATCTTATTACCCTGAACTAAAGTTATAACCAAATATTCTGAGAAATTATAAAAGCTTTCCTACCAAACTTCAGTCCGTGACGATAGTGAGCCTTGAGCTCAGCGATCAGCCTCAGTTTTCCTTCCACATCCAGAGCGTGATGCAGGCCGAGCGCTCGGCTCAGCTGACACACACACAGATGTCTCTGCAGCGCCTTCGTGTCGTCTGGAAACGCAAATCCCTCATCTCCCTGCTCGCCCAGAGGAACGGCCTCGCTCAGACGATTAATGAACTGAGAAAAAGAGGAAGAGTCAGAGCCCAGTCTTTGCCTCCAGATTCATCAGAGCAGCTCAGAGCTGTGACCCATGCCTACCTGAACGTGCTGCTCTGGAGAGAGGAGGTGCAGGTATATTTTCAGGTCAGTGATGCAGCAGGGTTTGTCTCCAAACTTCCCAAAGAACTGTACCATCAGCTCTAAAGGCTCACCTGTTTAAAGACGCGCAGCATGAGAAGGTAAAGCATCCAGAAAAGAGTCAAAGAGCTGGAAAATTCACACCTTTTCTAGTTCCTCACCAAGCAGGCTTTCTTCAGGACAGCCCCGTTCCCTCAGTCTGTGCATTAATTCAAGTTGAGCTAAAAAAGGACCTCTGAGAGAGCGCGACTCTTTGCCCTCCTCTCCTTTAATCCTGTCTTCCACAAACCTCACAACTTCAGCCACCGTGTGATGAACTGAGCCCTCCGAACAGCTGCAGACGAGAGGAAGAAACAGAAACGCAGCAAAGATCAATGCTGGGTGATGACAAACAAAAAACATCCTTCCTCCTGGCCGCCCTGCAGAGTTCAGTTTAAAGAGAAAGGTCCAAGTAGCTGAGGTTAAAGACTCAAGGACGAATCAGCTGGTGCAAGATGCTCCGTGCACGAGCAAAAATGATCATGAGCAGGAATTTAAGTCTTTAAAAACACTCTCTGAGACCTCTTATTGGCTCCTACTGAGGCTTTAAATCCAAATCTCTGAACATTTACTCATTCAGAAAATAACTTCAAGATCCAGTATTAGTCAGATTTCACAGCTAACATCCTCCTGTAACAGTGGTTCTGTGTACGTACTGTTCGCCTTCCTCTGGGGGGCTCCACGACTGATCCATCAGGTGGAAGAGAGAGTCAAAGTACGCGGGGTAAAACTGCCAATCATCAGGGCTGGAGACAGACACATACAGGTTTTTATCACCTCAGATAAACTGTTGTTCTTTAACTGCTGAATAAAAGCTGTGAGGAAGTTTAACACACTTTTTGAGGAGTAGCTTGTGTGCTAAGGCGTTACACTCAGGCCAGCGCTGTAGTCTCTGATAGAGCGTCATACACTTGCTCTCTCTGCTCTGCAGCTCGCTGGTCAGCTTCTCTGTGGAAACACACACAATCAGTTCAGTTTAGAGGGTTTATCCGTCAGGGACTAAAGGCAAAAAGATTAATTCTGTTCAAGAACGATTTATCCAGTGATTCACACACAAAGACAACACTGGAGCATTTTGTCCAATGTCGTGCTTCTCAGATTTTACATTTCTTTCTTTATCTGTTAAAAGTTACCATCTGGGATCAATGATTTCAAACATATCTTGTGTATCATGACCTTCCCAATCTGACATTGTGCTGGTGATTAGAGCTGGGGCAGTATACTTTTCTCGTGATTCGATTCTATTATGATTTTTGGGATGCTGATTAGATTTACATCGCGATTCTTCAATATTTACGATTTTTAGTTTGCTTTCTAACACCATACCAGGTGAAAAAGTTAAATGATGATGATAACCTCTACAGAGGTACAGTTAGTGGACAAGTAGAGGGTGTCCATGAATCTGCTCGATTAGTCTCCCCTGACGTAATGGTCGTGCTGCTCTGAATTGAAATTGAATTGTAAAACTGAATCTGCCTTTTGTAAATTGAAATTGAAATCTGTTTTTTTTTACTTAAAGTATAAAAAGAGTTGACTTTTTCTGTGGTTTTGAATTGAAAGTATAAAACGAGTTGTATTTTCATAGGTGAAATACAATTTCAAATTCAAATAAAAATAAATATTGATTCAATTAAAAAAATTAATTCAATTTCAAAACACTAAATTTCATTGCACATCATGCTTTTTCAAATTCAATATTCTAATTCAAATTCAGTTTCTGATGGCACAAATTTAACCTCATATTTTTCTCCCACCCCTACCGGCGGTGAAAGAGACAGCGTTAGAAAGGTGTTCTTGAAGCCTGATCCACTAAAGGATTAAGCAGCTTTCGCACCCTCTAAATTTTTGCAAACGAGCCCAAAGACATCGTCTAAATCCTGATTTAAGCCTTGTCTAACCATGAATCACTATGTATCAAACAAACCATTTCTAATATAACAAAGAAAGTTTTTCCTACAAGACTTCATTTCAGGAGATTTCCAAATCTTACAACTCTTTTTGTTTGGACATCCCTTGAAAAGATAGAAGCCCAGTTTCCCATGCGGTAATGGTTGGGCAATATGACAACACACATTAACTCATTCACTGCCAGCCGTTTTAGCGCATTTTGACCTATCTTTCAAGACCCACAGAATATTGACTTCTATGACTCTGTAAACACAGAAACTATAAAATAAAGAGTAGACTCTCTTCTTTCATCAGAAAAAAAAGATTGTCTCTACCTTTTTCTGTTCTTTAGCGGGCAACGTTCCGCATTGAAATGACGTCTATATACGTCAATGGCAGTGAAGTTGCTGGTCAAATTTTATTTTGGGAGTTAAGTCAAGTTGTGTGATCTTTCAGTCTTTGAGTTTCATAAACACACAAATACAAACCCCCAAGTGGGCCTCTGATTACATCCAGAGCCTCCACACATTTCCCCAAACGCTCAAGGATCATATAATACAGCTGCACCTGCAGACACACAGGAGGAGACAGGGAAAGCCATCTATAACAGATTCATGGTAATGGTAAAAAAAGGTCTCCTTCACTCACCTGGACATGAGGAAACATTTATTTAAATCAAAGTGAGATTTGAATTGTGGTTTATGGAACAGGTTTTGTGTCTTTGTGGAGTCCGTTCATAGAGCAGCTCCTTCCTTACCTCTGCTTCTGCTTCAATCTTCTCCTCTTTGACCATTTTCTCCACCATACGTTCAGCCAGAGGAAGGAACATCGTCTGAGCCAGTTTCTCATCTTGTGCTGAGATAGCCTGAAGAAAAACACAAAGTAAGAGAGTTATTTACAGATTTAAAGAAATAAACAGAAGTTTTTCCTCAGATATAAGTAAATAAAAAAGGACTTCAGAAAGTCTTCATGTGTACCTGCATTACCAGACTCATGACAGACCAGAAGTAATACGGGTTCTTAGGGACGATTTTGTACAAAGCCATTCCTGCCTGTGTGGGGACAAAGAAACACTCAACATCCTGTTTTTTCTCTTGTTTTACTTCAGTTTGAGTAAAAAGATCAGCGCTTTCTCACTTGCTGCATCTTCTTGTACTCCCCGACCCGAGCATACGCCATGAAGAGGTGAGAGTGATACTCCTCGCTGAGAGGAACCTTCTTCACGGCAGCTTCATAAAGCTTTGTGACCAGTTCAGCTGCAAACAAAAGGTATAGAATGATCCAACATGCAGCACTTAAGTTTGTTTGACATGAGTTTTCATGAGTTAGAACGTTTACTCACGTCGATGCATCTCTCTGTATAAAATAGTCAGAGCCTGCAGAGAGTTGTCGTCCGTCGGCTCTAAAGTCGCCACTTCCTGTGCTAAAGTGAATGCTTCATCCTGCTTCCCGGTCCTCTGAAGACCAATCGCCTTCAGGACCTGAGAGGAGGCAGAAACATACACAAATATTACCATTCTTTCTTTTCTTTATGCACACACATACATACATTTTGTTTTGTTTAATATCCCTTTTCCACATCAGAGGCCCTGGTAATAGTGAAGAGCTTCTTCAGCTAGAGAATCATCTAAGAGCAGATGAGTCGTTACGTCACTGAATATATCAGGAAATGCGCAGTTTACAAGTACAAGTAAACTTTTGAAAAAGTGAGATCATCTTTTATTCATGGTGATTTTTTTTCCATGCCAGCTAAGTCCAGATGGACTCAGTTTTCTGGTTCAAGTCATTTTTGGGGTTTGAAAAGAGGTGAAAGGGGCAGCAGATGGAAACCAAAAGACAAAGAGGGGAGCCTAACTTTCCAAGAAGACAAAGTTCATGCAGGTACTTTAGTGAAATCATCACATGGAGTTTTCACAGCTTAATTTGAGCATGAATTTGGTTGCTTCTGCATCATCTGACACCAAATAAATTGAAGCATTTTGTATTAGCATCCTTTACCCCAGTTGCTCAGACAAAGACAAAAAAGTCATCATTTTCAATACTTATCATTAACTCTCAAACTGTTAGGCTGCATTTCAAAACTAATGGAATGATCAAAAGTGATAATGAAAAACTTTCTTATTAAAGAAGAATCTTTTGTTTGGATCAGACTACAACATGACCCCCACAGTTTCTGGTTGCTGTAGTTTAAAAAATATATGAGCAAGCTGCAAATTCTAGAGGTAAATCAGACATTAGTCTGTGTCTCTTGTGTCCTGCAGTACTGTAATTAAATCACACACTGAGGCACCAACACTCCACTGTTGAAGAAATGTGATGTGCAAGAATAGGCCTGTCACGATAATCAATAAATCAATTAACCGAACCATAAATAAAAACGTCCTCGGTAAGTTTGCCAGCCTCGATAAACTGACACGTGCATGCATGTTTGTTTTCCTCCTCTCTTTCCACCAAAGAGGCTGAATGAGAAGATGGCTCACTATGTCTATCTTTCCTAACATCGGGGTGCATAGGTTCTATAGTGGATTTAGCGGATTTATAGCGGAGTCTGTCAAAAATGCGATCTTTGGGGTGAAGACGGGGCTGCTCTCGCGTACACACAGAGAGAGCTGAAGCGAGCGTCCTGAGGGCTAAGGAGGAAACTAATATGAGTGATGGCACGAAAGATACGGTTCTTAAGCCGCCTGCCACAGTCCCAGTGTGAGAATATTTTGTTTTTTTTCAGAATGAACAAAGTGTGAGCTCATGAACACCAACGAGCTGATATGTCGCATTTGTTTGAAAATAGTGGCGACGAAGAAGAAGGGGAGGTGCAGCGGAGCCTTGTTCTTTGACAGTCCGCTCTAACTGAGGCTTTTGGTCTGCAAAGTAAATAGAAATAAAAGCGCCAAATGGTGGACGCTCAAAGACAGCTACATTGCCAAAGAAATTTTTTGGAGTTTTGTTATTTCTTTGGAGACAGGGTCTATGTTTTATTGTTTTTGATTAGTATTAATTATTTTCATTGACATGTAGTTTTTTCTAAAAGAGAGTCCATTTCATTTTCATTGTATTTTTTCTCTTTCTTGCTTGTTAAATCTATTATATTTTTTTGTTTAATTTATTTTATTTAAAAGATCCTGACCTTTTAATTACAGTTAAACACTCTTAAGAAATTAAAGTTTCTTGCTTTTGATATGGTGTACTCACTTTGTTATCCCATTTATCATAATTACATCAATGAAAAATTTGAAAAGAAAAAATCAAAATAATATTGACAGTAATATTGTTTATTGGCAATTATATTTTTGAAAATTACCGTCTTGCAAAATTTGTTATCGTGACAGGCCTAGGCAAGAAGCTTCTGTGTGGACTGAAAAAACCTACAATGAGTAAGGTTTAAATTCTGCAGAAGAGGCTGAAACAAAGTGTGTGAGTGAAAACATGGTTCACTGATCATCAGGTGAGACTCATCTTGATGAAGAAAGACTGCAGCTCTCACTCTGCCGAAATGTGTTTATGTGTTTGTCTTTGTGCATATGTATAAAAGAAACAGACAGCTTGATTGAATATGTGTTATGTAATACATCAGGTATACTACAGTATCATGAGGAGTGATGCAGAGGTGAGAAACTCATCGTAGAGTAAGAACGTGACAAACTGTCTGTATGATGTCAACAAGAGGAGATGCTCCACAAACACAAACTACAGCTCCTCAGTCACATACCTTAGCGCAGTGCAGGTCCTTGTGTTTCTTCAGCAGCTTGTCTGCTTGCTGTATTGCCATTTTATTGTTGCCATTATCGAGATAATCTGGGGAAACACAGGAGACAGCACTATTTCATTCTTGATGTTTATCACACACCAAAACTTTGATTCATCACTGCAGGATGTTCCTCCAGCTTTTCAGGAGGAACTCAGTGTGTTCACATGCAGGAAACAGAGTCTAAATTGTTTTACAATCCAATAAGTTTAGACCTGTGGAGCTGCAACTTTTAGAAAACACATCTTCACTCTCTCCAAGTCCACCCACTTAAAGGAGTAATAAAGAGAGACGTCAAACAGCTCAGTCTGAATCTCATTGCATGCACAAATTCACCGTTCCATCATGTTTACCAGTCAGCAATGATGTACAGTTCATCCAAAAGTGTCTGCAGCAGAAGGAGATTTCATGTAATTTAAAAACAGCTTCTTGGCTCAATATATGGGCGTCTCAAACTTAATTACTATTCACCAGTCACTGGTGTCAGTTCAGCGGTTAGTTGACTTACCCTAACCAATCGCTGAATCCAGGCGAGGTGAGACAAAGTTTTTGATAAAGTAATTAATATTTGAGGCTTCAAAATAATGACTCAAAGTGAATACCAAACATTTAACAGTTTCAGCTTTGGCATTGATTCGTTTCTTAGTTTAATGGGACAGTAAGCTGTTAAACTTTGAGTTCACAGAGTTAATCAGACAAAACAAGCCACCCTAAACATCTAATTTGACTTTGAATGATATTACAGACAATTTAACCATTTTTTCCAACCCATTCCAGACCAAAACAAATCAGTAAATTGATGGATATAAAATTGGTAAAGCTGAGAACTGTAATGTGGTCATGCTGTTTTAGCAGTTTTATGTCATTGGTTGCTTTTCTTGATGATCTCTTAAATCCCAAAGTTGCAGAACCTTTCTGAATGTCTTCTTCTCGATGGCTGTTAGATTTTGGAGTACGTCCATGCAGTCACACACAGAGACGCCTCCATTCAGCCTCCTCAGGACAGCTGGCTGCCAAAATTAACTGAGCCATACAGTTCACTGTGGTTATGTCATTTCTATTCTCTCTGTTCAATCTGTCACCACAGAATAACCAAAAGTCTGCCAACAGGGACAGAAACTGGAGGAACATTTGATGTGAAACTTCGGTTCTACCAGGGGGTTAAAAACTTTAGGTTTCTGCAGCAACACCAAGCGGCTCTGATGCCAGATGAGTGACAATGAAAAAGTCATGTTTGTTTATCTTTGTGTGGTTAGTGTAATGTATTTTAACATCAGCACAGTTGTAGAGTTAAAGCCGCACTGCTGCTTGTGTTGATGAGACAATGCCACAAGAAAGAACCTCATCACCTTCTGTAAATGTGAGTAAAAAAGCTATTAAATTCAATGTAAACAAACAATGCTTTCTCACTCAGCCTGCACACATCTCACCTCCTGAATGGTCTGGGTATGAAGTTTATGCCTTCACACCATTCAGATGCCATCAGATGAAGCTAAGCTATCCTTCATACCCCCTCACCCTTCAGAGTAATTTAATTTCAGTTAAAGATGCATTTTAGATATGTAAGGTAGAGTCAATATACACATACATTGGTCCACAGGAAAGATTTCTGTCGCTTTGCCTTCATCAAAGTGCTGTCAGTGTCAGTGTTCATCCTGGTCTGAGCTGCATGCTCTCCTATAACTGGATAACTTTGTTAGTTTGGATTAGAGCTGACACGATTCCTCGAATGATTCGAGGTACTCGATTACAAAAATCACTCGAGTAATTTTCTCCGCCTCGAGGAATCGTTTAATTTTTAAAAAGATCAAAGAGTGGTATTTCAAATACAGCTGAGGCCATATTAAGAGAGTTTTTAGACCCCTCAAGCTACCTCTTATACAAAATAGCAACTAGCAACAAATCTAGCTTCTTTTCTGGAGTTTGGAGACTAATGGGTCATTCTACGAAACGGGTGCCATTCGGGTCCGCAACATCTGATGAGATGTACAAGGCACAAAAAATGTGTCAAGGTGTGTTTACAAATTTTGGAGCTACCAAAGCAAGTGCTCTTATTGACATGCTGTATCAGAAAATTCTATTTCTTAAAGAGGAAAAAATTTCATTTGAAAAATAACTGCTCTTTAACTAAACAAAAATGTATTTTATCCGATTCCTCGATTAATCGATGGGATTTTTAGTAGAATACTCAAATACTAAAATATTCAATAGCTGCAGCCCTAGTTTGGATTATTTTAAAACTAAGAGCAAAGATAATCTGATCAGATTAGGCACATATTTACCACTGAACGTTGTCAATTTATAAACTGATGTCATGTTTACTTGTCTATTTTTCTGTCTTGCTCTCCGTGTGAAACTTTTTGACCAGGTGTCTCAGTCAGGACTCCTTTACAGAAGAGGTTTTGCATTGCAGCAATACTCCATCTAAAGGTTAGATAAGAATAGTTAAATATGACATAATGTGATTACACATTACATATTTTTCCACACATGGTGCCTGGTTTGTTTTATCAAATGCTATGTTCTTCTGTTTTTCCATATCACAAGATAAATTCCCACAATAAAAGGCCATACTGATCTTATTTTTCCCTGTGGAAAGTTTTATCTTGCGTTTGTTTTTTCCAATTATGTATTTCAATCATATTATCACATGTTCCTCCAGTTCTGTCAAACTTTTCAGTGCCTGACCCTTGCACATAGGGAACAAAAAGACATCATAAAATTTGATTTGCAGTGTCCATAATGTATTTCAAGCACTCAAGTAATCCACAATAGCAAAACATTTTCAACTCTATCCTACACATTATTTTATTTAACCTTTCTTGCTTTGGCTTACCTGCCAGGATATCAATCCCTCTTAAGTAGTTCTGATGATCTTTATTTCATCTGTCTTTTAGCTTTAGTAATACTTTGGTGTAACTAATGTATCTCTTTCTGGTTTGAACTCCAGTATGGTTGGTCCTCTGTGAATACGAGTAAATAAATGTATAAATGTGCTCAATGAGTCACTCTCATCTATAAATAACTGGCAGATACTATGCATTAGTTCCAAAATAACAAGACATGTAATACATCACATTAACTGAATATTATTCAGGTTGTTTAACAGCTCCCTGTGCAGCTCTTTAAGCTCCTCTCATACAGAGTGTTAGCATGGAGCATTGTCCTTATTAAGAACATGATGCTAACTCAGAGCTAACCGTGTTACACTCACATAACCTAAAAACAGCTCAGGAGTCAGACCAGAGACTGACAGCTACATGAACACAGCAGATAAACCTGTCAACCCAATGCAGATACACCTCAACAACCCCTCATCTTCCTCTCTAACAGGTAAACATTGAAGCACCCCCATTGACTGACATGCTAGCTGACACATTAGCATGCTAACTAGCTGTCATGTACCGACCGTCAGAGGAGAAAAGACTCCGAGGAGCCAGTCAGGACTAAAAGAAACATCTGTAGGCCTAACACCACCACCAGCATGTTCAGGTGTAACACACTGCTCCACACAGTCACCCCTGGGTGTCGTGTCCCACCGCGGCTCGGTGGCAGACCGGGTAAGGTGCACTGTCATTGGGCGCTGCGGGCAGCAGAGTCCGTGGTTGGAGCAGCCGGGGCCGCATCGCTACCCCACGACCCCCACAGAGACTGCTTTAAACACATGCACTGTGGAGAGCAGAATAATGTTCACCAGATCTACGAACCCGCTTAAATATAACCCTCCCCAGTGAGGCGTACCGTATATAGGTCTAAGTCTCCGGTCGTTCGGGTCCTGCACATGGCCTCTCGACGCCATGGTGGAGTTTACCTGCTGGGGAAGGGTTCGCGCATGCGCACTCTGAGAAGCATCGAGGAGCGATTAAAGGATTATTATAGACATGTATTTTTTTTTTGTTTGTTTATTTTTTTGCCAGGGCAAAAAGAAAATCCTGATTGATTTTCTCCTGACGGACTGACCATCCTCTGACTGGCTGACTGACTGACAAACCTACCATCCTCTAACTGACCTCCCCTGACTGACCATCATCTGGCTGACTGACTAACATACAGCCTGCAGAGACGAGCTGTCTGTCATCATCATATTATTTTACAGCTTGTGGTCATTATTCATCTATAGACCCTCTAATGGTGGACAGAAACAAAAACCGAAGTGAGGTCCCTGAACTTTCTCTGAACCCCAAAGTACAAAAACATTCAGATACACAAACATAATTGAACACAAAACACACAAAAAAAATTCAAAAGCACAGCTGTAATACTTTCCAGCAGTTCCAGTATTTAAAAGTGTTGACCGAAAAAAATTTGTAATTTTTTGTCATTGTTACAGCATTATACCTAAAAGGACTAGATGCTGCAGTCTGCAGTCAGCAATGGTAGCACTGGAATGTTGCACTAAGAAAACGAGTTCACAAAACAGATACACAGAAATATCTCAGAACAAAACACTTTGACAGTGTTATGTTTTTTGTTCAATAAATTATTAGAATAATACACATACTTTAGGTGGACTAGAATATTTGTTATATTCTTTATCTTGCTTTGATTTTCTAATCTTATTTTCGTTATTCTCTGTTCTTAAATATTACTCTTTTTTTTAGTATGAACTTTGTTAGTCTGTTGTTGTATACCCTGTCTCTTGCTTGCTATGAAACTTTATTTATGAATTTGATAGATCTTCTGTTTGTAAAATATGGTTATTTCAAAATTTGTTAATTTTATTTGTCCAATAAATATTTTTTCTAAATTATTTGTAATGTCAAGTATTTCTGTGGTATGAGCTTTTGTTCATAAATGTTTCTGAATCTACTCTGACACTTCAAAGTTAGATTTTGTGCCTCTCTTTAATTGACTGACCTTAACTCAGAGTAATTATTGTGTTTACCCCCATGAAGTTAAGTGTCACGAATCAATAAGCTACCACTGGGACTGGAATTAAAACTCTCCAAAAAATTCAGATGTTTAAACAGACATAAAAATATAAGTGGTTCAAATTAACTGTGAATGTGTCAGGTGCAATGTTTACTTTGCTTTGATATTGATCCATGTTTATCCTCCATTTCAGTTGTGTTTTTGCCTGTGTGTGTTTATATTTTTGATGCTTTTATACATTTCTAAGAAAGTATTTTTGTTATTTAGCTTTAAAATCAGTCTTTCACTGCCAATAGGGTGTAAGATATGTTGTTACTGCTAACAGATGAGGCACCTGAGTATTTCCTTTACTTATGCAAAAACAGTATGAGTTGATACATTTAGGGAGTGATAATGTTGTTCATACATGAACATTATGAAACATCATCCTATATAATTCTAAGCCAGTGTGTGAGAGTGCTTTCATTGGTTTTACATACATGAAGATAAATCATTCATTTTAAATTCATTTAAATCCCAGATGGCTTTAAAAGTATCTTGTGATTAAAAATGTCTAAGAGAGCGTGGACCTTGGAGAACAACACTTCCAGAAAACAAACGCAAAGACATGAGATCTCTTATTTGTTCAAATTTATTAGATATTCTGTTATGTTCCATTGTCTAGACCTTCTGCCACAGCATGAGGCTGTGAAAAAGAAAAAAGAGGAACTAATGGTAATACATTCACTACTAATTCCCCTGAATTTTGCCTTATCAGAAAGAGAAACTTGAATACATTGTGAATCTTTGTCTTTCAAAAACAACAAAAGAAAACATAAAAGAAAGAAACAGTAGATTTTGCAAGTGCTTATTATCATGATTACAATAAAGAAAAAAAAAGAACAGTATTTTGGACTCCATCTGTTCCCTAAGCTTCTACCCCTCCCCTCACAGTCAGCACTGGTAATGCTACAAAACCGAACATCACACAGTCTATTCTAGTCTACAGGGCGGCCGCTCGTCACCCACAGACTCAGTCGGCTTTTCACTCCTCATCGGGACGCTGAGGTCGAGCTGGAGTCAGTCTGAGAGTGAGGAGGAGCCGCCCTTCAAAAGGAATTCCCTTCTTGTCTGATGCAGTTCAAGAGCGTCTCAAAAAGCACCGGTCAAATGGAGGAAAAGAAAAGAGAGAAAAGAAAAACAGAACAGAAAGTGTTGAGCATGCAGATCAGAATTTTACAAAAGTTTGTTTTTATTTTGCAAGAATAAGAACAAGATGAGGACGTAGGACAAGAGCCAGACAAGGGAAAAAGAAACATCAGAGGAGAGAGCTACTTTTTTTCAAGCTGCGCTTTCTTCATCAACACCAGTCAATTTAAAACAAGCTTTCAGCACGGGAAACGAGCCAAAATTAAAAAAACAAACAAACAAACAAACAAAAAAAACACATCACTTACAATCTCAAGGATGAAGTCACATTTCAAGAGTCATGTTTTTGTCTGTCTGAGGATTTGTTTTTATTCTAACAATGTCAAAAAAAAGTTTTCTTGTGCCTGGTTCCTTCATGAAAACTTTCAACTTCATTCACGTTGACTTGAAAAAACAAAATAAAAAACTCACACATATTAATACTTCTTGAGTGACTTGATCCTCAGTGCAAAAACTGAAATGTTTGTTTTTCTACATGATCTTTAATGCTGTTTAAATGTAATCTTAAAAAAACCCCTCTCTCCTCTGTAGTTTCCCTCTTGCTTGGCCCTGATCCTCCTCTGCAGTCTGGATTTGTCTGATCTCTCCTCGTGTGTTTGATGGAACGGGCCCACGTCATGCTTGTACAGGTGTGAAACATGTCGGCACAGAAACGTCCTGCACACCTGACACGTCTGTCTCTGTCTGTACATTCATAAAGCATGGATGAGGTACAGTTTCTTTATGTTTGAGTTTACTGCTCAGTGTCCACAGGGAGGACATCACTGCTCTGAAGTTAGCAGTACAGTATGAAGAATAGACCTGACACTGTTTAGTAGCTGTGAGAATCCCATTCAAGTCAGTGTTTGTATGTACAGTTTGTCCATTTCTATAATAGGCCTATTATAAAGTACACTTATAACTCTCTTTAAACCTGTCTGACATGAAAGCACGCATAAATAGGTTAACACAAAACCTACACACTCATACCTGATCAAAGAAACAAAGCTGTGGAACTGCACTAAGCTACGTCATGATCATAGAAAACATCACAAAAGAGTTTCACCTAAAGCCTGACGGGATCTGCGTTACGCTCAAAATGAAGAGCTGTCTCAGACCCAAACGACTTAAAACTGAAGCTGGAGAAATGCAGAAGAGAGCGTGAGAAAGACGCCATCAGGCTGGAACTACATCACCCAACACCAACCTAAACCGCAAGAATCTGAGTTGTTTTTTTTTTTTCATCTTTGCTTAAATCTGTAAAAACAGTCCAGAAAAGCTTCAAATGACTGACTTCATATTTCCATATGGATGAAAAGCTTTTTAAAAATACCTACAAACTGTGAAAATAAAAACTAAACACCCAGAATGCTCCTCAGCGTCTGCCTGGACACGCTTGCTCAGAGAGAGAAAGCCTTCGTTTTTGGAGATATAAAAAAATCTGCTTTTGTTCATGCATGCAGCGACGCACTCTCTCATCCTCGTCCTGTTTTAGTTTTTAGAAAAGAAGCAGCTCCAGTGGAGGCCGTCCGGCTGGAGCCGAGCAGAGGAGGAAGGACATGCAGCGACAGCATGAGGCACGTTCGACAGGAAGCCTCGCTTTCATCGAAACGTTTCCATCTCAGTCCACTGAGAGCGAAGGCAGCTTGATAACGCAAAGAGCACACAGATGCACACGCTAACACACGGGTGTATTTTACAGACTCTCCTAGAGGGCGCTAACGAGCTCTCTTTCATCAACACAGACAATCCACATGAGAAAAGCTGCATTGCACTGACTGTACACATGCAATGACAGTTCATAGTGAGGAGTTGCTGTTGTTCTCACATGCACTTGTGACAGAGGAGGGGTGGAGGAGGAGGAGGAGGCCTGCTGTGCATGTCAAAGAAATTAATTACCCATCATGCATTGAATTTGCTTGACTCCAAAAACAGGCATGGATCTGCCTCCAAAACCAAACGATAGAAGAGGGAAAACATCCCGACTAACTGCCAGACAGAGGGGAGGAGAGACGAGGAGGGAGGAGATCCAGACAAACTTCATCAGGGCGAGAGTAACCACATAATGAGGGGAGAGACGAGGAGTAAAGATGAGACAGACGGTTATAATACAAGGAAAAGAGGGAGATAAATGGTCCAATACCTGCTAGAGTCACCTTTAACCAATTAAGAGGGAACCTGTGACCTAAAAACCACATTCTACTTCATTTAAAAGGCTTGACTTTCTGAGTCCCGGTTTACACAGCTGAATAAAAACAAAGCCCATTGTAATAATCAACTAACAATTACAGATCAGGCAAGTTACGTTCTGTGCAAAGAGTTTTTTTGTCTTTTTTAAATGTTTGCAAAACCATGTTTGTTTTTTTCTGAGTGAACAGGAGGCTGTGATTGGGGGAAAGAAGGAAGGAAGGAGCTGTACAGTACTGTTAACCAATCGTGTCAAACCCCCCAATGAATCATGTGAGACAGGAGGAGAAGAGAGCAGAAACGCCTCCTCAGCAGTGGTGGTGGTGGGCGTGTCTCCGATGACATCATCATGACAGGGTTTGGTTGATTTGCCTCATTGCTCATGAGCAGCACTGGTGCCTCGAATCGGACCTGTTTTACGCAGCTGGGAGACAGAAGGACACGTTTAGACATCAGACAGGAGCACGGGCTCTTTGATGTGTTAGTGAGACAAGCGTGTGCAGGAAAACGAGAGGGAAACATGTCAGAGGGGTTAGTCGTGACAAATTCATGAAGCAGCATGCAGGACGAATGGACAGGCTGAAAGAAAACGCTGATGTAAACACACAAACAAAAACAGTGAGTGGATGAGGATCTGAAGAATGAAAATGAGTCAGAATGAGTAGAATATGATCCTGTTCCTAATCTGTGGTCGACTTGGCAGGTCTTTAAAGGAGCAAGGAAACAAAAAAAGACAAAAGCACCAGCTCAAACAAGCTTTATACTTTTTCCAAAGTAACTCATTTATTTAAAGAGTTATCCAGGAACACTGTGTTTATCAGCCTGGTGAAGTTCGACCACATTTAGAGAACAGGACCCATGAGCCAAACACAGAACAGTCAGAACTGAAAGAAGACACAAGCTGAAAACAAACAGGTGAGTTAAGCAGTATGAGGAGCAGGGTGAAGGATGATCCATGCAGCACCTCCTCTCCTCCTTCAGATCAGACTTACTCAGCCTGCCACTAGAGTTTGACCTACAGCGGTCAGCCTCTACTCGTCCGTCGCTGAGGTACCTCGCACGTCTCCCTTCTGACGCATCTGATGTTACAGTCAGGAGGGAAAGGGTTAGAGTATCATCTAAAACTGTTTGCTCCAAAAGATAAAAGTCATTACTCATTCACAGCTCTTTAGTTATAAACAGATAAAAGATGAGGAATATCCAGATACACCACTATCTCAAACAGCCTCAGAATAAAACAGAGTTTTCTGAACTTAAATGATGATTAAAAAACCTCAGACTCAGAGTAAACCTGAGTTAGCAGATTCCTTTTCTTACCTCTTCGAGCTCTTTTTGGGTCTCCTCCTCCATCCGCCTGATGTCCTCCATGGTCAAACCCACCCATCTGTCAATCCAGCAGAAGAGCTGGCGGTGGAAGTTGGTGAAAATACGCTTTTCTTGCTATGAGGGAAAGAAGAAAACAAGAGATCAAGAAAACAGGTGGTTAGAGAGGCAGAGTATGAAAGACTAAAAAATCTTATGGTTTATGTAAAAGCTTGAAGTTAAACTATCATGAAAACAGCAACCGTGATGATCACAGAATTTCACTCTTTTGTTATTCCCTGTATGTTAAATGTACCAAGTATTTACAGTATTTACACCATGAGCTCAACCTATAGGGCTGCTCAAATGTTTTCCTTTATAAAAACCAGTTAAAACTGAAGAACCGATCTCTTTAAGGTCACATTAAATGGCTCTCTTTTCAGATAATCTATTTCTGCACATGCTTGAGTTTGATTCCTCTACCTGTAATTTTGTTTTCTCAGAGACATGTCGCCCTCTGCTGTCCAAAACACAAACAGCTCACAGTGAAACCCAAACAGAGCCTGTGCACAGTTGGTAAAGACTGGGGATGAGTTGAATTTTACGAAGAACTTTTAAACAACAAATCCAGCCACCTCCTTGTTGTAATGGGATGTAACAGCCAGACAATGATTTTAGGGCTTCTAAAAGCTGTTTTCTTTGTCCTTATAAATAACAGAAAACTCCCATAAAAACACTGCAGATAACATTAGGAAGCATTAGTGCATGTTTTAGGTAACACAGATAAGGCACTGAGAGATTCAGAACTTGAAAAGTACTCCAACGTCTCTGCAGCAACTAAGAATTCTGGGAGGAAAAAAATGAGACTAGGAGCAAACTTTGTTTGGTAAACTAGAATATACAGCGCCTTGCAAAAGTATTCACTCCCCCAGGATTTTTTCACGTTTTAAAACCTCACAACCTAGAATTAAAATGTATTGTTTGAGCATTTTCATCATTTCATATACAGAACATGTACAACAACTTTGAAGATGTGATTTTTTTTTTATTGTGAAGCAAACAAAAAAAAAGGCCAAAAAACAAAAATTTCAACGTGCATAATTATTCATCCCCCTGTAGTCAGTACTTTGTAGAGCCACCTTTTGCAGCAATTACAGCTGTAAGTCTCTTCTGACAAGTCTCTATGAGCTTGCCACATCTTGCAACGGGGATTTTTGCCCATTCCTCATGGCAAAACTTCTCCAGCTCCTCCAAGTTGGATGGTTTCCGTTTGTGAACAGCAGTCTTCAAGTAAAACCAGAGATTTTCAGTTGGATTGAGGTCCGGGCTTTGATTAGGCCATTCTAACACATTTAACTTCTTCTTCTCAAGTGTAGCTTTAGCAGTATGTTTCGGGTCATTGTCCTGCTGGAAGGTGAACCTCCGTCCCAGTCGCAAATCACTGGCAGACTGAAACAGGTTTTGCTCCAGCATGTCCCTGTATTTAGCACTATCCATCTTTCCATCTACGCGGACCAGCTTCCCAGTCCCTGCTGCTGCAAAACATCCCCACAGCATGATGCTGCCACCACCATGTTTCACTGTGGGGACGGTGTTCTTGGGGGGATGGGATGTGTTGGGTTGCCGCCAGACACAGCATTTCCCTTTGTGGCCAAAAAGTTCAATTTTAGTCTCGTCTGACCAGATCACCTTCTGCCATACATTTAGGGGGTCGGCCACATGCTTTTTTGGCAAACTCAAAACGTGCTTTCTTATTTTTAACACTTAGTGAAGGCTTTTTTCTGGCCACTCTTCCATAAAGCCCAGCTCTATGGAGTGTACGGCTTATTGTAGCTCTATGGACAGACACACCAGTGTCTGCTGTGGAACTCTGCAGCTCCTTCAGGGTTACCTCTGGTCTCTCTGTTGCCTCTCTGATCAATGCCCTTTTTGCCCTGTCTTGGCAGATTTGTTGTGGTCCCGTGTTGTTTCCATTTGGCCATTATGGATTTGATGTTGCTCCAAGGGATCATCAAAGATGTAGATGTTTTTTTATAACCCAGTCCTCACTTGTATCTCTCTATAACTTTGTCCCTGACTTGTTTGGAGAGCTCCTTGGTCTTCATGATGTGATGCTTCTTGCTAAGTGGAGTTGCAGCCTATTGGAGCCTCTCAGAAAAGGTGTGTTTATACTGACACATCATGTGACTCTTAGATTGAACACAAGTGGACTTCATTTTACCAATTCTGTGACTTGTGAAGGTAATAGATTGCACCAGCACTTTTTAAGAGGCTTCATGGCAAAGGGGGTGAATACATATGCACATGCCAATTTTCACTTTTTTATTTCTTAAAATTATTCTTTTATATATATATTTCTCATTTCACTTCAGGAACTTAATTACTTTGTGCAGATCCATAACATGAAATATTCAGATGAAAAACATTTAAATTTCAGGTTGGAATCTAACCGGATAGATAAAAAGCATAAGGGGGTGAATATTTTTGCAAGGCACTGTATATTTACTCAGATCAAATTCATCCATGTATTACCATAACTAGAGAATATTAACTTTGTACAGTTATTTTGCAGATATAAACATCATGTATGAGTCAGCAGACTCACCCTGTGGATGAAACCCTCCACTTTGGTCTGCAGACCCCACCATCTGAACTTTACGGTGACCAGTTTGTACGCACACATGTACGGACAGTCTGTCTTCAGCTCGTTCTGAGGAGGAAGAGGAGGAAGAGAACAAATCGAGTAAAGACAAAGGACAGACTCTGATCTTTACTCTGCTCTTTGTGCCTGTGGGGGTTACATACCTTCCATTCAGAGCTCAGAGGTCCTCTGCCCGTCTTTTCAGAGTGGAACAGAGATGGATCTTCTTCTGACTTGTAATCCTGCCAGGACAAAAGATGACAAAGCATTTAGATCACACACAAAAGAACTTGAGCCGTCACTGTCACGGAGGGCAGAGTAATCCAGGTAACAAGGTGGAAGCCTCGTCTACATCACAGTTTAACTCTTACATTAAGTATGTAAATAAATAAAACTTTTTTGCCGATTTTCAGCCTTGTTTTGTCTGTTCAAGATGTGCATATGGTATGAAAAGTGCAATATGTCCTTGGCTGAAGTTGAAAAATATTGTTTTCCTGCCATCACTGACTCCGTCATTCTTTTCAGCCTGTGGCCCTGGAGATCTGTCAGACCCTGTGGTTATTGGGTTATATCTCTGGAGCTTTATTCTTCATTTTATTTCACCCTGAGTTATAAATGACATCAGTTTTATGTTATTGAAAAAATTTTTTCCCCTTTTTTTTACTGGTGTGTGGTGTAGTATAGTATTTCCACCAGATGGTGGATGTACTTTGTCTGAAAGCTGTTCGTCAGCTGAATGAGTAAACAGAAAAAGTGACTCTTGATATCTTGAAATTAAACATTTTTCTGGACGTTTCAGGTGAATGTGGCTCATGCTGAGTTGAGCCACACTGATCAGATTTCTGTTTTTGCGTTCTTCATCTCACTTTGTTCTTATCAGTGTCACCTGTTGGAGAGCAGCAGTAAATGCAGGCATATGTGTGTGGTTATGTGTGTGTAGACTTCACTGGCAGAGATCTAAACATCTACACCCCCCTAACTAACCTCCAAATCCCAACCCCCGAGCTCACAGCTCTCTGTGCCGTTTTAATCCAGGAGGACTGATGGGAAAGAGAGGCGAGTACCTGGAGCAGATGGACGCTCAGATTAAGCCCTGTCCTCAGCCCTGATCCACTTAAGTCATTACTGAAGAGGAGCTAGTGGGAGAAACTGTGACCTATCTGGTTAGAAACGCCGTAATACCTCCTCTAAGATGTTAAACCTCGACCAACATTCAGGTTCAGGTATTACAGAGTGACAGCTTCCTGTCATGGATTGATGAGAGGTTTAAACAGACGATTGAGTTAAATTCATCTGTTATTCATCAGGGCAGACATCCTGCACAGACTTAGATGTTAGTGTCAGAGAGAGGATGAACTTTAAAAGTTTCATTGACAGTGAAGGACAAAGTAGTTGCTCTCTATGTTGCTTGTAGTCGAGGGGGAGTAAACTGATTCATTTACTGACTAAACATTGTTTTATAAAAGTCATCTGAGGAGCCTGAATGGTCTGATTTCAGCTGATGGAGACAGCAGTCTGAGGAGGCAGGTGGGCATTTTTATATTTATCTGAGCCTACAGTGGAACAAAAACAAAATCACACAGCCACTCAGATAACCTCAGCTCGGCCTCAGACTCAAGCCGCCCCCTGTGCAGGCCACTTGTCTCAAACTGAGGCGTCTTTCTACTCAAAGCAGCTCAGCCAAGCACAGATTTATTTACGTTACAGGGACTAAAATTGTCTTTAAGTGGATAATTATCACCCAGTGAGAAAGAAAAGCATTAAAAAGAGATGCTGCCTTGCTTTGGCCTCGTGCCTCATACACAGAGGTCAAAGTCCTCAGGAGGGCAGCGCCGGTTTGAATCCAACCTGTAGCGCCTTTTACACACGTCACTTTCTCTGTTCTTGCCTGGTCCCTTTTTATTTTTTATTTTTTGAGATTCTTCATTTTTACCTCCCTCAAGGAGGTTATATTTGTGGCAGAGTTTGTCTGTTTGTTAGTTTGTTTGTGAACAACATAACTTAAAAAGTAAGGAACAGATCTTGATGAAATGTTCAGGAAATGTTCAAAATGGGAGAAGGAAGAAGCGATTAAATTTTGGAAATGATCTGGATCACAGTCTGGATCCAGGTTTATTTTTTAAGGATTCTTTATCATTGTGAGATAGGGCTGTTTTCACCATATGCGTATATAACTCCACCATAAATGGTTGGATTGCTTTGCAAAACAATACAAGACAAGGTCACCATAATTTCTGACAGATGTAAAAGTACAATCCAGATCCTGGCAATATTCTGGATACTAAGATCTGGAATATGATATATGTACTGGGTCATCATAATTTTCAACACTGTCAGGAAACAAATTATTGTACAAACCTGCAATTAACACTAAATTGTAGCAGACAGTCTGCTGAAAGATAGTATAACATTAAAGTAGGACTAAAGTGTTGCATAAAAATTACAGTATGCTTAGCAGAGGTCTGCGCTTTCTAAAGTGCTCTTCTCGTTCTATTCTGAAAGGCAGACATCAGGACAAAATCATATACATAGAAAAGTAATACAGCTTCTTCTGCCATTCAGTCTTTCCTTATCTTATTTGAACATATGGAACTAAGTTTAACATGGGAGAGACAAAGTGTGTAGAATCAACCAAGTGTACAGTGTGAAATAGTCTTGAGAGGGAGAAAAGTCGAACAAAACCACAATCACACATGAGCTAGTTAAGGTTATATTGAGCCACCAATTCCTTAGATTGTCACCTCCACAAAATCTGTCTGAATGGATTTGACATATATAACCCAGTTAGTCCACGCTTTAACAAAAACATCTTTTTGCAGACATAAACAAAAAGTCACCCTTTCCATGGCATGAAAATCATCTACTCTCCTGGTCCTATTAAAATAAAAGTCCTAAAGTAGTTATAAAACAAGGCAGGATTAGCTTGGTCTCCCTGCTCTGTATCCAACATGCCAGCAGTAGGTATCGTCTTCTGAAGAAACGTCTCAACATAAAACAACACCTCTGTATTTTCTGTTGGTACACTGGTCACCTTGGCAAATAACAAAATGTGTCGTAAACACACGTTATATAATAACTACAGGTAAACGTGTTTCTGTGTTTCAGTCACTTGCTCAGGGTGGAGACATCCTGCAGCAAGCTTCACCTTGACCTGCTCACCTGGCTCCTCTAATGTTTCCTGCAGTTCTGTGGGTTATATAAATGTCTGCGGTAAAACTCACCCCAGGTGCCACTTCTTCACTGTTTGCAATGTCTATGGGAACCACCTCCACAGTCCTCCACGTCTGCTCGTCCAGGTCATGAACCTGAAGCAGAGAGGGAGGGATGAGTCAAACAACACTTTGTTTTCTGATTCAAATCAGTGAGGAGAGGGCATTTAAATGGTGTTTAAATATAAAAACACAGTCTCCTTAAAGCTGAACTTTCTCTGTGTGTGCAGAAATCTGACCACTGGCTCAGCACTCAGTGGGTTTGTTTTGTACTTAAAGAGAAAGATGAACAATAACTCATCAGTAGTGTCTTTTGTTTATATTTTTCAAGCTTCCAGACTTAAAGAAGGGGTATTGTGATTTTTTTAAGTCTTATTTTGTCCCTCTGATGCCCCTGTAGTATCTTTACAATTTACTTAATTTTCTTCCCCTGATGTTTAAGAAAACCCATATTACAGCCTCTGTCTCAAACACTTTGTTTTAGCAGCGGTCTCTTTAAAGCTCCCAGCTCCACAAACCCCCTTCCCTCTGATTGGTCAGCCCTCCCGGGAGGCGAAGCTATGGGTTGATCTTGGTGTTTGAGACCTGCCCCTCTAAGGAGGTGTCTGAGGTGTCATGAATCAGTTTGCAGATCCTTATGTTATGGTAAATTAGTAGTAAAAATATACAGTATAATAATGCAGTCGCATTGCATTGTGGGAAAATGTAGACCCAGGTAGCTAGTGATGGTGTAACAGGTTTAATATCTGGAACCCTGCTGCGCCATTTTACTCACATTTTCTACCGTTCCCATGTCAGGTTTGTGCCACGTCTCGATCTTTATCATAAAGTCATCCTTCATGTACTCATTCTGAAAAAGAGGATGAAAAAAAAACAGTTTGTTGAATTTTTTTAGCAAGGACCATGATCAAAATCAGGTTGAGCAAACAGGAGCAGCTGACCTCCAGCAGCACACACCGTGCAGAGAATTCCATGAATGAAGAGATGTACTTAAAGCCTGCGGCTAAATCCTATTAACCTATCAGACTTTTGGACTGAAACAACACGAGTGATGCTACACCGATCTATTTTTATCCCTAACCACCATTAGAAACACTCTTTTAAAGCTCAAACCGAGAGGCCAAGTCACACGCCAGCAATTAAAACACAAATTATCCCATAAAAACATTCAATCATTTATTCCTAGAGCTGCTGTGATGGGATAACTTCATTTGGTCAGGGGTGTGAAGGAAATCAGATAAACTGTAAATTTAAATTGATTTTACTTTGACTTTAAACGGTAGAAGCCCTGAGGACTGTGCTGAACTTTGAGGGAAGGCTTTGGTTAGCCTCTTCTGCGGGTGATAAACTGCAGAGCCAAAGAAAACTGAGCACTTCTCTGACTGTACTCAGCTGTGTTAATACATCTCCAGAGGACATGTGGTGAGAAATTCTTTGAAAGCCTTTACTTCCTTTAATTAAAACACGACTGAATTAAAGGATTTATAATGCTGAGAATGAAATGACTGGAGCAAACAGAGGAGCGTTTTGTGCAAACTTGAATGTGTAACTTTGCCTTTGGTTGCTCCATTTGGGACTGAAGAGGGATATAAAATCATGGCAAATTTACTGCACAAAAACATGCAGCGGTTACTCTTGTCTGTAACATCTGTTCTCACCATTATAGGTTTGCAGCCATGCTAGCTACCAATACAGCCCACAGTATTTCAAAATGTAGCAGGTCTGCAGGTCACTTTTCAAATTATGGAGTCTTTTCAACCAGTTCAGAGCGCCACAGGCTTTATTCAATGGTGGCACTGCTTTATTGTAATGCACGATGGTGACATAAGGACAGAGAAATGCTGTTAAAGAATGATGCCACCAGCCTGATCCACCCTGCTGTGATCTCTGCATGCTCTGCACAGCATACAGCCAAATGAATGAGGGCAATCGATGGCACTGGGTCATGTGTGGTAGTAAACGGTGGCAGCTACGCTTTCATTCATGACGCTGCATGTTTGTTGGCAAAGTTTAAGCAGGGTTATAGCGCAGAGCGGTGTGCAGCCTGCAGTCCACTTAGTAGATGAAAACATAGAGATCACATAAGTCCAACTTCCACATCAATTTTTGCAGTAGATAGCGCTCAATTCTGTTTGCTTTAGAAAATGACAAAAACACTCACCGTCACAACTTCAGGAAGAGGAGGAAAGAAGGAGAGAAAAGAAAATGTTAGTTTCAAAAAACAAACTTAGATTTATCATCAGATGTTATTCAAAAACATGACAGAGAAAATCGAGGTGGACTTACTCGTGCGACAGTATGGATAGGCGTTCCAAGCCTTTTCATGAAAAACTAAAGCTCCCTCTGGTGCGATCATCTTCACATACCCTGGGACTTTACTGCAGAAGAGAGAAAAACAGGGCATCAGACCCGCAGCTTGACAGCGCACTGTCCATCAAACCAAAGACAAAGAGGCTGTTTCTGGATTTCTTTGATAATAAACAAAAACAAAACCCAGCATTTTGAAGCTCAAATAAGACCTCTTATCATTTATCAGAGATCCAACCTGTGATGCATCGTCTTCTTGTTATTGTTACTGAATCAAAGGAAAGAATATCCCTGACGCGTGTTTCCTGTAAATCAAAGAATCTAATAAAAACAAAGAAGAGGAAACACCTGAGCAGAAAAGGAAGACCTTTTATAGAAAACAGCTCTAAAGATCCAAACTTCTGTAAATTTTGGAAAAAGATTTAACTATTTCTGAGTGACTTGATGAAAATTTGTTGAGCCTCTGACAAGAAGCATAACTAAACTCCTCTTGAACTTGTTTGGCTGTGGAAACAGAGACATCTTTATGGAGAAATGTAGAGAAACTCATCCAGAATTGTTATGTGAAGCTGGTTCAGCAAAATGGCTGCGTATTTTGGCAAACAGAGAGGTCATCAGCACCTAAAGTTTCCCGTCAGACGCCTGCCAAAAAACCTCCAGCATCAGATTTAACAGCTGGCAGCAGGCTGTTAAAGTTTCCTGCGATACAAACAAACACGTCTGCTGCCAGCTCACGGTTTTATGAGGCCAGCTTACTTCTGTTACTCCTGGTGTCTCCTGGCCAAAGCCGAGAACAAAGCAATAAAGGGTTTTTCTGTTAAACTGGCTCTCAGAAACTAGATTTTTCATGTAAAAGATCTGTGAGGCAGCTATAAATTCATATTAGTAAATCCATTCTGTGGAGCTGAAACTGTCTCTCAGCTCGTTTTAGTTTTATCGTGTTTTTACCCTTTGCTGTCTCATTTGGAGGATCAGTACAGAGACAGATCTTTTCTACTGCAGAGGAAAACTGTCCTTCTGTAACAATCGCTTCGATTGTTCTGCTAAACACTTTAACAACCTGAGCCTTTAATTTGTCCAAATAAGTCTCGATAGTTGTTTCACTTTGTAGCTGTTAAAGCCTGATGTGCAGCTGCAGACCAACAACTCCAATACTTTTCCTGTCTACAACAATAAAAACAAGGTCCACAATCCACAAACTGAATCTAATGAAGTGTTTCTTAGTTTCAAAATTATTTGTCATATTAGATTTATTTTGAGCCACATTACCCTAACAAGCTCAGAAAATGTCTTCTTTCAAGATATTAAAAGATAAAAATGCTGCCTGATCTGTTTTTAAAGAGTAAAAAATCATCTAGTAGGGTAAGAAACGTGTACTTGTTCAGTTTCTTGTGCTAAGACATGATTCTCATTTCAACAAACATGCACATTTTTCTTACTTCAGGCATAATTGTTGTCTTTTAACAGATTAAACAAGTTATTTTTTCTAACCCAGTTGATGAAAATTCCGGTGTCATTTTTGTCTTTCAATATTTTGAAATCAGACATTTTTCTGGATTTGTCAGGTGAATTTGGCTCATATCAGGTCTAATAAGACAGTTTAACAACAACTCAAAAAAAAAAAATTAAAACAGACATAAACACTTCTTAGATTTCAGTTTTTGAAGCACAAGTTTTAAAACACAAGAATTCCTCTTCAAGCGTTCAGTAGACCCCCTTTGTAGTCTCGTCCTGGAGTTCCCAGTGTAGGGGTCTGGGTCACAGTATAACTTCTCAAATCAAAAACTATCTATGGTGTCATACTTCATCCATTATTGTAAAAATATAAAGACAAACAGAGCTTAAATTTGATATAAACACATGCAAACAGAACATGATTGATCAGATCCTGAATTTCACTTTGGGATAAATAAAGTATTCTTCATTTCATTTCCAAACCTCTTTGTTTGAAACCCCTAAGGTGACTAGACCAGGACAAGGGTAGTATCAGTGGAGGCAGATTTATTGCAACATGTGACTGGGGATGGGTACCGAATTAGGTACTTTTATAGGTACCGACCAAATTCTGTCAAAAGTACCAAGTACCAAAATCAAAAGGTACCATGTTTAGGTACCTGATGCATCCTTGTGATACTGAGGAAGTGGACAAGTAGGTGGTTTGCCATGCTGGACATGAACACAGCATTGCAAGTTTATAAACTGAGAAAAAAATATGTTAAATTGAAAAACTTTGAGATTTTGTTATCAAACACATTAACATTTATCACCGCATAAAAGCACACAAATGTACCAAAATTTAGTACAGTTGAGTACCAGTACCAATTGCCAGGCACTGGACATTGGTATTGTATTGTGTCAAATGTTAAAGGTACCCATCCCTACATATGACAATCGGAAGACTCATTTTAAATACACTATATTAATTAAGAATCTTAGACATCTTGTTCTTTGTTTTGTCTGTTTTTAGATTGATCTGTTGGGAAGTTCCCACAGCAGGGGGTCATCGGTCCCTGGCATCAATATTTTTGGAGGACTGAAAAGTTTGGGAATCTCTGCTCTAATCTGTCAACATTCACAGTCTGTAATGTTTAATATCTCTCAGGAAGTTAAAGTCCGGCAGAGAATCAAACATCTGATTTGGATAACATCCTTGCTGGTTCCAAAGCCTTGCCTCTTTAGATGGTAGATTTTATGTGTGTACTGTCCCTTCTCTCCATCCTTCTCGTACGGCTCGTTCTTCAGCACCTCGATGCCCTCTCCTCCTCCGGTCTCATTTTTGCTGGCCTCAGCCACAGAGTACAGCTGCCCGACTTGATACTGAGGGAGGAAGACAAGAGGAAAAGGGACAAGGGTGGATGTTTAGCTGTGGACATAATCCCTGGATATTCACTTGAACAGGAAAAGACTAATGCACAAACGCACCTCCAATAAGAGACTGTGTTCAATTCTAGTGAGTTACTTTCAATAAAGTAAGAGGTCATAATGCGTCTCTGCTTTATCTCAGGTTATTCTAACTGCTTGGTAGCCTTGCAGTTTGGTATTTCTGTGTCCATTGAGAGGACTGCAAGGCTTCAAAACATCCTTTTATCAACCCGGAGCTGACCTCACAAAGCTTTACTCATGTTGTTCTACAGTCTGCAGGAAGAAATCCTGAATCCCTTTCAAAATAAACCTCGGTCTCTGAGTGGCCCTCTGTGTTTTCATATGGGACACAGAAAGTCAGGATTTCATCAGAACATTAAGCCAATACAATTATAAGAATGATGCCTCATTCAGAGGAATCTGTGCAGGATCTGGTTTGTTGAAAACAGAAAACGCCCACAAGTCTCTAACAAAACCGAGTGCTCCTTCAGCCTCCTTCACACAGTTTTCCTCGTGCAGGGTCGACAGTGTATCCAGGCCAGTGTGTGTCAGAAGCTTTAATGTTGGAGTCAGGACTCACTGAACCAAAAGTTGACAATCCTTAAAGCTACATGGAGAAAGGTTACAGCAAAGAAAGGACGAAGAGGATCTCGTTCTAGGACAAAGTTCTTCCTGCAAACACCACAACAACTCTGTCACAGAAGAGCAGAGCAGAGCAGAGCTCTCTAACAAAGACTTTCTGTCCTCTAGTGTGTCCCAGATGATAGCTCGGGTGGGTGAGCAATCTCTGCATGGAAGAACGTGACACAAATCTACTGCTTCAATCACTTCCTCCAGCTGTAATATAAAGAGTTTGAGCAGAAAGACTGAGTGTGATGAGTTGAGGTTCGTGGTACTCACCTCTTCCACAGAGACTGGCAACACTACACGGCTGCAGAGGAAAAACAAGGGAGGGTGGGGCAGGAAGCAGGGAGAGAAACAAATCAGTGAAACACACAAAGATAAAACAGGTCACAGATCAGTCAGAGAACAAGTCACTCCTCTCATTTTTCAAACTCAAAGTTGTCCAGAGAGTCCTGAAGAGTTTGCAAAGACCGTCAGCCACATTGAGTATCACTGATACTTCAAAATAACAAAGCACGAGAAACATATAGCTGTCAATACACTTTATACTAACATCCCAAGGGAATAAAAAAACAGGAGCAACATCTGTATCCCTATTTGCAAACTTAGCTTCAGGTCCTAAATATGGCATAGTTTCAAAATAAAAGCCAGCAGCAGCAGGTAGTTATGAAGTAACAAAACCTCCGCAGAATATAAGACCATACTTAAGACAAAAAGAGCATGAAGGGCTGTGTATTCACAGCTAAATAAAGACATGCTGGTGGAGAGGTGCAATAAAATCATGGATTTAGCCCAGAAAATATCAACCTTTATTATATTTGGTATGTTTTTAAGATTTTAACAAAACTCTGTTGAAAAACTGAATACTAGAATCAGATTGGAGCATCCCTAAATTCAGGGTTTTATGTTTGTGCCTGTTTTCTCTAACAGTGAAGTGATGAGTGGGAGTTTGTTGCTTTTATTCAGTTCTTAAGGAGAAAAATACTCGATGATGCTGCCTGGGGTCTTGATGAGGCTTCAGTTTGTCCTGCTAATACAAATAAATACATAAACCATAAAACCTGATTATTGATGAAAAGAATCATCTCTGGTAGCTTCCTTCGCTAAGTCTGACAGATTTTTGTCCCCCACCCTTCACCTTAACAGACTAATGGTGAAGCTTACTGCAGGAGGCAGAGCACAGGGTCAAAGGTCAGGAGAGAGCCCCTACAGAGGGTGTAGCATATAAACAAAGTGCAGGAAGCAGATTGGATTTAAAGCACAGAGAGAGAGACGAGAAGAATAGAGATTATAGAAATTTAACCAACACTTGAAACAGTTTGGTTTCTTTCTTTGAAACAAAACAAAAGAGAGAGAAAACAGAAAATGTATTGCATCATCATCTCAGGCTAAAATAAATTTGTGAAAGTAGTTTTTGTTTTGCATTATAGACATTCTAAAATAATCCAGGTTAGCATTTACTCAGCTGTAAATGTAGCTGCAAACATATGTGGCTGTTACACTCATAGCTGCTTTGCACCAAGGTTATGATAGTTAACTAAAACGAAACTAAAAACGAAAACTAAAATTTAAAATACATTGCAGTTAACTCAAACTAATAAAAACTAGAAAAGAAAACAAAAACCATAAGTAAACTAAAACTGTATCTTGTGTTCACAAAACTAACTGAAACTAACTAAAATGATCGACAAAATTTCCTTAGTTATAGTTTCTGACACTATTAATAGCCTTTAGGATTTAAATTAATCCGACACATTTTCCCAACCAATTTTAAGACAGTTTTTGGCAGTTGTCAGCGCCTTACAGCACCATCATAGCGACATACTGGGACGTACTTGTTTACTGCACTGACTGGCTGTGCGCTGTGCTGCAACGAAACTTAGTGGAGCAATGAATCAGAGCATCTGTAATAGTTTAACTGTTACAGAGTCCAAGTTTTTATTCATCGAAGCTCATATTATATTGTTTTTTAATAATTTATGTTTATATTATTTTTATGTAATTTATGTTGACATTATTTTATATAATTTATGCTTATATTTTTTATATTAAGTTCATATTATTTTCTTGTGTTTAAGGCAGCAGCCAACATTTTGGTATCAGCATTGACTGAGCAGTGAGCACTATGTTGGACTTGAAAATAAAGAGTATGACAAAATATTTACTCTGACCTTTTTGAAACCTGCACCTGGTTAATAAGGTATGAAAAACTAAAACTACACTAAAACTAAACTAAAATTAAACTAAAACTAAACTAAAATTAAACTAAAACTAAACTAAAACTAAGCCTTGTTACAAAAATCAAAACTAAATAAAAACTAGAATGCCCGCTCTAAAACTAATTAAAACTAAACTGTAATGGAAAAAAAATGTCAAAACTAACTAAAACTAAACTATGATGACAAATCCAAAACTATTAAAATCTTGGTGTGCACTGCTGTTTGTTTCTCTGCAGAAACAGGAACAGCTCTTAGAAAAGTTCCTTTTGATACAAAGAGAATGTGGACGGATAAATAAATATTACATGGCATGATAAATCTTGTTCTTGCAGACTCTGACTGTAAAGTAACCGGAGGAACAATGTTGCTCTACTGGAAAAACAGAAAGCAGAGCACAGGGTGTGTTTGTGTTTGTGTTTGTCTGGGTAAAAATGATTACAAGTTCCCTCTGAAGGAGACTGGATCAGATCAATCAGACACACTGGGGACCAGTATTAGACCAGATGTGTTTTAATCTGGTGTTAGACTGAGCCGAGAGCTCCCAGTCCAAGCCCAGTCTACCCACCTGTTAATTTACCTGAGGAGCTTAGATCAACATTAAACAGACACTGTTGTCCTGTGATAACTCAGTACAGAGTGGAGTTTATCAGAAGTAGTAAAATATCAGAACTATTTGGATCCAGTCTCAACAACAGATGAAACACAACCAGCATCAGTCTGAGAGCAGAAGATCTGAAGGCTCACTTAAGACATGACACTGAAAGGATCCATTTCTCTTCCTCTGACAGCTGGAGAGGTTAATCATTAAACAGTTATCGATTACTCGCTGTTAAGAAATGGATCTTTCCCAGAAAAAGGTGTTTTAAATCTTCTGTTTGCAGCTTTGTTACAAGAGAAAGATAGACTCAGGCATTTTAACCCAGGTTCACTCTGTTTATGGTCACTTTGTGTTACAGCTGCAGCACCGACCAGTCTGCACTCTGTTAGTCCATCTCTCCTTCTCCCCGTTTCTCTCTAACCCCAGAACAGTCTCAACAAACGTCTGTCTCATATGGGTCTGGTTCTGCTCAAGGTTTCTGTCTGTGGAAGGAAGTTTTTCCTCTCCTCTGAGGAAACTATTTGAGCTACAAGAGCTGAGGTAAACTTGCCGTCCAGGACACCTTTAGTTATGCAACATCCAGGGAGCGACCACTTTGTTCCCCAACGGACACACCTGCAGCTCGGCCTTTACAGAGGTTTAAATACTGAGTTACATGATTCATTAATTCATTAATCCTTAGAAGCAATCGATGAATTGTCAGAGAGATATTAATCAGATATTCAATGAAAGTCTCTGCTCATCTTTGACATTGTTGCTAACCACTAATGCTGTTTTGTTGATTTTGCGGTTATGAATAAGTGTAATACGAAAACAGTTTATTTGGCCAAAATACAAAAGCAGATCTATCAAATCACCTCCAGACACAAAAATGGACCGATTATTGGCCGAGCCAATTATCGGGGCTGATATTTGGCATTTTGAGGCATATCGGCATCAGCCTTTTTTGTAATACGACAGCCAACCAGAAACAAATTTAAAACTGCATTGTTGCAGCTCTGATGCAGCCGCTCCACTGTCTACAGTCACTACTCAGTCCACAGCATTGTCCCACCCACAGTATCATCTGATTAGCTACAAGCAGAGCCATGGCTCGGGTAATAGCCAATCAGCAGTGCAGTTATTCCAGTTATTGCAGTTGCATTGAAATTTTGGAAAACTTTTATTACTGTAGAAAACTTTAGCTAATCATTTATTTTTTATGCTTTCATTTAACTTTATAAAACATGCTTCTGAGTCTGGGAGCTGTTTAAACATATGCTTGAAGATATCTGAATGCAGTTAAGTGTTAGAGCCAGTATTATTCAAACTTTTGACACCAATGTTTTCACTTTGACTTCCAATTAATATCTGCTTCAAATATCAGATATCGGCTTCCTTGACTACAAATAATCCCCGTGGATATCAGCCCTGAAAAATCCATATCGGTCTATCTCTACCCAAAATATCTGAATCCAGGTTTGCTTTAAAGTGATTCACTGAAAAATGAGGGATTTTTTTGATAGCAGGAACATGATAATTTCTAGATTTTATGCTCCTCCATGTTTAGCACTACGTTCCTCTGACATTCATACTCACAGCTGTGCCTTACATTTTTATGTGTGGTGAGTTTCATGGTGCAGGTTATAAAGTTGAACCATAGACTGTATTGAGTGGACAGATTTTACCATTGTATGGTTTTGAAGCCTAAATACCCCCGTCACAGGTGCCGCCATTGTGCAGCCAGAGTCTGTGCAGTGGAGGCTATGAGGGACTCAGAGAGAATCTGGGTGGCGCTGGGTGACAAAAATAATTATTTTTTTTCTTTTCGAGAGTCTAATCTCTTTTAGGCTCTCCCTCCTGACATTTACAATTCCCAAACAAAATACAAAAAAACAGCAGCTGTCAATCATCGTTAAATGTGATGAAAATCCTCCTTTTTAACCTCATATGACTAATGAAAACAAAACTTTTCAGAAAAAAAAGAGGACTTAATTACAAGGCAGCCGAGCAATATCTTCAAATCACCACAACAATCAGACGTGAGAAACATTTCTACGAGGTGTAATCATTTTTGAAAGTTTGACCACAGCCCATCTGGAATGACCAGGGAGATGGATTTTTTTTAACCTATACTGCAGCCAGTCGCCGGGGGGAGCAGTTTTTGCGTCAACCTCACTTCGTGGCCTAGCAAGTTGACGTCCATTATTTTTTTTGCAGTCAATGAGTTGAATAGGTTACCTCTCTTAAAATTCTCTTATAATGCCTTTTTATATATTCTTAAGTTGTAGCGTTTCCTATATGGAAGTAGTTGAAGGCTACAGTTCAGCTGACTCTACTCAGTTTTGAACAGCACTGGTCTCTGGTTCATCACATGCCAACAGACGGGCTATGATTCTGATAGATCTGAAACATCAGGCGGCACTAAAGTTCCTCAGTCAGGCATTCAGCTTTTCATTTTATGGTTTTAGATGTAAGATGTAACGGCTTATCAAAGACACAGCTGTCGACCCTGGTCTCAGGGTTATGCATGTTTACATGGAAGCACCAAGAAAATGAATTAGCAACACATGTGGCTAATGAAGTTCAATGAACCCTTCACATCCTCTAGAAATACAGCGTCACATTCTCCCCTCAGCTCATGTGTTGTTGGAGTTCACAGAGCTATAAAGACAGCAGTATTTTAAACAGGTCACAGTGTTTATAACTCTTATGAGAAATGGATTTTGTGGGGCCAGGTCTTGACGTGACATTTTGTTCACTTACTGCTGAAATCAGTGAGACAGTGAAGACATCAACAAATCAAATTTGTTCAACTAGATTTTTATCAGTTAGCAGAAATTTATATCTGATTGACATAAATAACTAATTTAATTTAATATGCTCTGATTTATCACAGCAGAGGTTTACCATTATCTCTTGTGCAGCTTGATACAGTGGTAATAAAGGTGAAATCAAAAACAAGGCATATTATCAGCTATTCTGAGGCATTGGTGGATAGAGATCTCCACTGCAGAGATCAACGAGGCCTTCTTGAACCAGCTCCAGGCGCTCAGTATTTACAGACAGTGATTCTTAGAAAGCACAGTGCTTTGTTTGCAGATGTTAAAAGCTCAAATTCAGCTGTGATTTGAGTCTAAGTGTACACAGAGGCGCACAGGGAAGTTGGATTTTGCCTGGGTTCGCTGAAATTCTCCATCCCTATCAACCTATTCCTCCTCACTTTCTGCACCTTTTGATGGGAGACTGTCATTCCAGGTTTCAGGGAGATTCAAATTCTAAGGTTATCTCTCACAAATATATTCTTGTTCCTAAACTTTCCGATTGCTCCAAAGCATTAATCTCAAGATTTTCAACCTTGTCTCTCTCTATCCAGTATCAGCAGTTTGGATGCAACACCAATGATTGTGTTTTTGTGAGGATAAATTAGGGAGGTGAACACTTAATCAGGTATCCAGTAATTGATCACTAAGAAAAAGCCTTGAGCACTCGTTTATTATTTTGATTTTTTATTAGCAAGAGATTAACAACATGTAGTTTCATTTGTATGAGACCACATATCATCGAAGCAGGTTTATTTGTTCACCTAGCGAAAGGTGTTGTGCCTAAAGAGGGGGATGCTCAGGACTGTGGGTGTGCACCAGGTCTCCTACATGGCTCCTCTTTTTAAGACCGGCAAACCAGAGCTACCCGAGCAGGTGTTCTTCTTTACAGGGTATATGCTAAAAACCTCAGGTTGATTTCAATACCTTTTTAAGACTTTTTCAAAAACCTTTGAAAAAAGTTTTAAGACTTTATCGTAACTTTCAGATGTCGTTGGCATCCACTTTTTAACAGTTGTAGTTTACATTTTTAGAGAAATTATGTACGCTAAGGAGGAATAAAGCGTGAAAGAACAAATGAAACTAAAGGCAGGTTTATCGACACTCCCACAACAAGAAACAGGAGTTATTCAAGGCCAACTTGCTGAAGAAAATGAGAAATTATTTAATCATTTTTAAAATTTAGGACATGTGCTGGAGATTGTGTGATTTGCTTTAATGTTGTATTTAATTTCTCTCTATGAAACTACAAATGATGTTAATTTATAGCTGTTGTTTATACCGCTCACAATCCTTATTGTTGTACTGAAACTAGAGTCTTAGTGTATTTTTTTTTTATTTTATTCTTTTTCATTTTTGTATTTTTCTACTGACTCCATCGATTTCTGCTGTTAACACAACAATTTTCTAGTTTGGGATCAATAAAGTAACTATTCTTTTTTATTCTATTCTATTTTAGAACTTTATTGGCTGAATGTTTAACGTCCCAATCAGGGGACAGTTGCAAGGAGGAAAATAAATATTCATGGCTATTTTTTGGGTCAAAGCTTGAATACCTATGAAACTCAATACCTCATAAAACCACAATTAAGACTTTTTAATACTTTTTTAGGCCCTTAATTTTCCCAAAATTGATTTTTCAACTTTTAATACTTTTTAAGATCCCGCGGACACCCTGTATTAATTTCTTTAAAAAAATCTTAAAATCGGCACCCTAGAAGATTCTGAATCTACTGATGATAAAACTTAGGTATTTTAATGGGATGCGCCTGAGAGGCTTCACCTACAGGTTTTTCAGATTAAAGCATTAACTCCAAAAAATGTCATTAATGAACTTATTATTGACAAAAATAGGAAGTTTTCAGAGGACACTAGCCCCTGAAATGTTTCTACACACACTCAAGGTACAAGAAAGCAATCCATTGTATTTTAAAAATCTTTTTTTTAGATATGCATAATATGCATCAAATCAAAGCCTCCAAAATTTCATTATCAGTATCTTAAGATTTAAGAATGTACTGATGTGCATGGCCAATAAGATAATACATTACTTGTTGACATGCAATAACAGGAAACAGCCAGCTTCATTGTGTTGGTTGTATGAAAGAAACTAAAAATGAAGGATAAATGTATACATTAGATTAAGAATGGTACATTTATCAGTTATTTTAGAGTCATGTGCTGCTTGTCTTAAATACTGCCACAATGGGTGTAACAAGTGAATTTTACAAGAGGACAATGGCCCAGGGCTATGTTCTTTGCGATGAAAACAAAAGGTATCACCATCCAATATCTTGCATATATATATATATATATATATATATATATATATATATATATATATATATATATATATATATATATATATATATATATATATATAATTTTGATGTCAGCTCCTAAAGTCCTCGAGAAAGAAAATGCAGAGAAGCTTTTAAGTATTGTAGAAGATTATAATTTGAAAGCTTATCGTTTCTTAATCACCTGTTCCTCTTTATATATATTTTTCAGACGTCAGTCTGTGTGCACTCCTGATGAGGTGAGGACAACCCTCCTGTTAGCTGACTCCCTTAGTAACAACAGGTTCCGTTACAGAGCGCACACAGGTGAGCCGCACTGTCAAACCTGGCTGTTAAGTGAAAGTTAAGGTGGTCCACTTTTCCTTTCAAACACAACACACGTACTGACAGCTCTGTCAGAAAGGCAACTTTGCTATATTGGACTCCACTGAAGCTGAGAGCTGATCAGTTAAAGGGCTCCCTCTGACACGGTAGCTCCGTGAAGTCAGAGTAAAGTAGTTAGTCCTTCTGTCACCTCACGCTAGCTAAAGGGCTGAAGGGTAGAGCTGCTGTGTGCTATAGGGGGTGCTTCAGGAGGTCCATTCAGGTTTAACTCTTTCGTAACGCTGTCATGCTATATCAGCTATTTCTTAGCGTTTAGCTCGTGTTGGATGATTCTTCACCTCTGAGTCCAGCTGTCAGAAAATGAGCATGCTAGCAGCTAGCCGGCTAGGTTAGCCAGCTAGCTGGTGTTGATGGTAAATCCACGGAGAGTAAAGCTTAATCTGAGACTGGAGGACTAAAGCTCCACATAACGGACCTTCACAAACCTCAAAACCCTGCTAACACGCTAACCCTGCCAGTGTGAGGGTCCATGGAGACTGCTGAAGCCGTGTTAAATGACTCAATGAGACCAGTTTGGGTGTAATCAGTCTATTTATGTAACTGATTTTCATTAAGGAGCTTATTATCTCTCTGCTGCAACAACTCACAGGAGCTAACGTTAGCTTGCACTAGCAACGCCTAAAAAAGAACCGGTGAGTCCCGTTATCCACGTCCTGATCCACCCTCCTCAAAGCTGCCTTTAAACGGGCTACACGGCCGTATAATCAACCCAGCGACACCACTAAACGATACATACATGCTTCCTCCTCATTAATAAACCATCGGATAAGACAAATCGTCCCTCTAAACGCTCTAGATTGGATTTTTAGAAAACATTTAACACTCACTATTCCTTGATGAGCACCATCTTCGTCACCCGGGCTGCGCCTGCGCACTGGGAGTCGACACCAGATAGAATTATCAACAAGTTCGGACCGCCCTCCTGGTGCGATCCGATTGGCTGAGAGGTCCACACCATTCATCGCGCTGCCTCACTGAAAACGCCGTGAAACTGAATTACAGTGAAAGCTTCAGAGAGATGGCCTTACTTGAAAAAATAATTGATATCAGACAAGTGAGGTCAAAAGTACATCTTTCTGAATGGGAATCCGGAGGGACATCTCCAAAATTATAACCATAGAACAATCCAAAAACTTCCTAAATACGTTCAGTGATCCTTCGTACTCGCTTGGATTGCTGCAGAAAGTTCAGAATGATAAAAAAAAAAAATACGGATAAACGGATAAGAAACAGCTTAATTGCAAAAAAAAAAAAAAAAAAAAAAAATGTTTCACTTAAAGAACAAGAGCAAGATATAAGGTCTATGCAAAATTGTGAATGCTGTGTGTTCTTGAATAATTTAATGTCTTTAAATATATCTTTTATTTCTTGTATTTCCTTTTATTTGTGTTAGTTTTTATTTTATTCTTTTTACCTTTTTTTTTACTGACTTGGTTTGGATTTTAATTTGGTAGTTAAAATGTGCATTTAGAATAAAGATGTATTCCTTAGTTCTATTCCATAAAGTCTAAACCTATGGTCTAAATGGAGGCCAAGGAAAAAATATTAGACAAAGATTTGATTTTTTTATTTATTTAAAGAATTTTGAACACAGGTTCCACAGCTGATACTTTAATTCTGTGAACTAAAAAAATCCTTTACATTATGCTCAAGCATTGATTTAAGGATCTCATAAATCTTGTTTCTAACAGGAGAAAAAAAAGAAAATATTTCTGGTCAAAACTAAGAACAGATAATGAGACAAACTGCTATCATTGCTTTTGTACAGAGGTTATTCCAACTAGTCTGCTCTTTCTAACCATAACTGTTTGATTTAGAATTCATTTCCAATTTATTTCATACTTTTGGAAACTTAATCAATATTTATATTTTATTGTGCATAAAGGCAGATTTAATGAAAAAATTATATTTCTGAAAAGTGCAGGACAAATTTCTCTCTAAAATGTACTGATGTTGAGTTTTAGGTTGAAAAATACCTGAGGGAGGTTAATATGTCTCAGATAGATTGTTTATTACATGATCTTTTGTAAGATAAACTCAATTTTCATTTGCCTAATTCTTCACAGCTGATGTATTAGTTAAGAGAAGTCTGACACAGCTGCATTGTGACAGAATATAAAGTCACTAAAATAACACACACACACACACACACACACACACACACACACACACACACACACACACACACACACACACACACACACACACACACACACACACATTAAACATGTATTTTTAATAACAAAAAACTCAAAGCAGTTTTCCTTTCATCCTCTGTTTAATCATCTTTATAAAATGTATAATAATGACTGGAAAACAGTTAAATTTACAAAATAAGTGACAACAACAGGCATTGGTAACACAGCACAGTAAATCCAGATCAGGTCAACTTACACAAATTTAGCGAGCATTTAAGTCAACGTGTAACATCTTGTCAGGCATACAGTCTTCAGACTGTGAGTACAGTACATGGAGGCAGTGACACACATGCTCAGTCAGTCAGGGAAATAAAATTAAAGCCAGAGATTCCTCTGAGAGTCAATCTGCCCTTCCAGTTTTCTCCACAAGAAGGCACAGTCATCACATTCAGAACTTTGACATCTCTCCACACAAAATAAAAGAATAATAACATGTAAAATCACTGTCAGTAAGAAACAGCATCTTTTCTCTTGTCTTCAGCAGGTATTGCTAAAAATGTGGCTGCAAACAGACAGCTCTGTCAGAATACAAATACAGGAAAGACACAGAAGATTGGCCTCTGGGTTCAGCTCTAGACTGTTTGAAGAAGGAGATGTAGACTCTGGAGAGGAACACAATGGAAGTGTCTTTAAGCTGCATTATTAATAGTAGCCAGCAGGGGACGTTTCAGTGATTAAATAAGAGGATGGGATTGAATTTAAGTCATCAGATGTTGTCTCTGTATGTCACCAGGTTGTTTCTGAAACAGAGTTTTGAAGCCTTTGGTCATCATATTACAAATGCTGAAATCAACTTGATGTAGGGCTTTAGCCTCTACACTACCAGCTACAGGGTGGGCAAAATCGTAAAATTTAACAACTTTGAAAATTTTAAGTTTTAGAAAAAATCAGATAAATGATCTATTGAGACTAAAATCACGTTTTGAACCAGGCTGTAAACATGTTTGTTTCTGCTTTAAAGATCAATTTTAGATTAGGTGTGTACATGATTTCTGCTGTTTCTGCAGACGACCTCAAGTGGACACTCTGAGAACTGCAGTTTTTAACACTTCAGCATCTGCTTCATGCTTCTTAACCCTATGCTAGTTTGAAAATACTTTTTTTTTTTAATTATTCATGATCTCAATTTGTTAAATTTAATTTGGTTGGATTAAATTGGGACGCCCAATTTCGTACACTGCTTTTGCATCTTGTTTTTTAAAGGTTCAAAAGCAACTATATTTGGAGTAATGTAAAAGACTAGAAATCAGCACAAGATCAGAAAGGCTCAGTTGTTGGGTGGCTTAACTTTGAATTATGAGACCTGTTTTCTATTTACGCTCATGCTACTACTGTCTTACGAAAGACAAGCTTAAACACGCAAAAATAAATAGGATTAGCTTAAATAGGGTTGACATCTGGGAACGTCTGGCTCTCTAAAGCTATTTTTGTAAGAAACAGTTCTTGTGTGGGAACAGAAGCAAGTCATCACTAACTCCAAAGCTCTGTTCCCAGGCGTATCCTGGTTTATTATTGGTACGACTCTGAGTAGGATCATAACTTAAATAATACACCTTATTCTGTTTTTTAAGAGGCAACACTAATTCCGAGGTGATACAGGTGGTACGGTTACTCTTTTTTTGTAGCTAATGAACACACCCCTTGCTAGGATTAGTGAAACAACATGAACGCCAGCACTTCAGTTTTAGGCATTAAGCTGGCTAAAGTAAGAATTCTCATTCAAATAGAATAAATTTACAAAAGTGCCTTGCTCTTCGTCGGATTCAAACAAATTAACGCAAAAGGTTAATATTCAAAACACACACCACTAAGTGGCATCACAGAGTCTACATCTCCTCCTTTAATACAGACTAGGGCCTCACAAATATCCGACTCTCAGCATTTAGAAGAAGGAAAAAAGTGTCCTGGAGAGTGAAACTTGTAGCCATTCCCAGAGGGGAGTTTGATCTGCCCCCCTTTAGAGCTGGGGGGCAGATTAGAAGCAGGCGCAGAAGGTTTAGTCTCCAGGCTGTGATTATGACCGTTCGGTCTTTCCCCAGTGTTGTGCTGTTTGGATTCCTCTGCCTTCCTGCTCACAGACTCATGTCGAGGAGACAGATTGAGCAAACCCAGAACATCTTTCTGCACAGTGCTCATTTTCTTACTGGCCCCTCGCAGTAACCCGGCTGCACAGGGCTCCTCATGTCTCTGCCCTGCGTTGGCCCAGAAGCTCTTTAAGTTCTGAACGGTCTGGACTTTGTGTTCCTGTTTGGACGCATTTAGATCAGGAGTTTTTGCAGGGCTTGAGGAAGCAGATATGGATCCTGCGGAGGAGTAAGAGAGGGCTGGTGACGGGGCAGGTGAGGTGTGGGAGGTGTAAGGAGAAGGAGGGTGTTTCAGTTTGAGCTGAGCCTGGCTCTGCACCTCTGGAGATCCTGTGTAGAAAGGTGAAGTCTGGGTTTTCATACAGAGGGACAAAGAGGGAGAGGGATGTGCCGGGCTGCTGTATCCAGAGCTGATCTTCTGCAGAGACGAGGAGCGGGATGGAGGTTTGGGTCGGACTGGGGGAGGTGTTGAAACAGATGGAGAGAGGGGTGAGAGATGTCCAGAGAGGGAGAGGGGAGAGGAGGAGGCCTTCAAACTGGCTCTGCTGGGAGGTCTGCTGAACGCACTCCTCTCAGAGGGCTGGAAACCTCGAGCTCCTCCTGTGGGGGACAAAGTCGGGGTCGTAGGAGTAGACTGAGAGGTCCCCTCTACTCCCCTGTGGGTCTTCCCTCTGGTGGTTGCTTTTTGCAGGCTCTCCACAGCCTGCATGTGGCTCTGGGTCTCCTCCAGGATCTTCTGGGCCAGCTCCTGTGGATCCAGCTGTCCTGCAGGAACTGTCCTCTCCTCCTGGGACTTCACAGTGCTGTCTGTCTCTGTGCTGGACTGGTCTGACTCTGAGCTGCTCACCTTCCCCTTTCCTGAGGAGCTGCAATCAAACAAACAGAACGAGGGAAAAAATAAAACTTAGATTTAGACTAATTGAGATTTTTATATTTAAATGAGCTCAAAAGGAAAGATTTTAAACATGTTACTAATTAAGTTAAATATGTTACTTAAACCCTTTTCTCAATATGAGCAGAGAAACCAGCTCTGACAGGTGTTTGAAATTGAAATTGAAAAAACCATTTTTTATTCCTAAGGGGCAGTTACAGTGTGTAGAGCAGTCAACAGCGAGAGGAGAAAGCACAACAGACCGTATTGCATATCAGACTCAAGTCTACTGTTTAAAATGCTACATTCCTAACTTCAAGAAAATAAAACATAAAACAATTGCTCAGATAATACAAACCGACGAAACCGAGACAAAAAGTATTCAAGTGCTAATGAAGAACTGGGCATAAAATTTTACAAAAGAAACCCTGAATACTGGAGAACAATATTGGAGTACAAGTAGTGTAAAGTGCGGAAAGGAGTCTTATGGCCCTTTTCCACTAGCACGCCATGGCCCTCCTAAAACAAGCTTGTAGGTACTAAAATAGGTACTAAAGTACCTGCTCCACTCTGGTTCCAAGCGAGCTGATGATGTCACCGTCTGCCAGCTACTGATTGGTCAGACAATGTCGTCATTAATAAGTCGTGAGCGCTATGTCCAAAACAAGACGACATAAGAGGACGAGAGCCACCCGCCTGGAGCCTTCTTCTACTTTCCTCTTTTATCTGGTTTGTGACAAAAAGCCTCAGACCGAGCAACAAGTATACTACTGCCTCCAAGTCCTCCATTGTTTGCGATTGTTGTGTCACGCTCAACATGACGTGGACACGGTATTGCCTAGCTGTTTTATGGTGACCCCACCCCCCGGTGGTCAAAGAACCCGGCTAGTGGAAAACCATCACAAAACGAGTAGAGTAGATTTGAGTTTAGTAGAGTAGGGCCAAGGCGTGCTAGTGGAAAAGGGTCATTAGATGCCAACAGAGGTAGGTATGACAAGTGCAAATGGCATTCTTATATAAGTCAGTAGATAGTGAGGAGGATTATGGATGTTTTGAATTGAGAAGCAGCACAGCTCTGGGCATAAAGGTGGCCTTCCTTCCTTCAGCAAAGCCACCGACCTGCTTGGAGCCTCTGCGGGCAGATTAGCAGTCCACAATGCGGACCGCTTATAGTTCACAGAGATCTTAGGGGTGACCCAATTATTTTGGAGCTGACAGTCACAACCCTCTGCAGGCAGTTCCTGTCCTGGAGGCTGATAGAGAAGGTGATGATGCTCTCTATGAAGGAGAAGTAAAACATCCTGAGAATCCTCTGGCTGACTCCAAAAGAATTAAGTTTCCTTAGGAGGTATTTTCTCTGCTGGCTTTTAATGAGGATCTCCTCTCTGTTGGAGGAGAATTTCATTTAACTGTCAAAGAAAGTGTCCAAGTATTTATATTCCTCCACATGCTCCACTGGTTCACCATGAGTTATGGTGGTGACTGCTGCAGCGAGCTCCTTCTATTTTCTGAAGAAGGTCAACACCATCTCTTTGGTTTTACTCACGTTTAACTCCAGACATGCACCATCACACCAGACACAGACACACTCTGGGACGTCACACTGAAATTAAACTCACCTCTGCTGCTTGTCTTTGGGGCTGGCAGGTTTGCGTGGCAGAGGGGGCGGAGCTTTAATGGGAGACGTCGGGGTGCTGACGCTTCCCTTGGAGGACACAGTGAGAGGATAACCATGCCCCCCCGCAGAGCCTCTCCCGGCGCCCCCTCTGGCCTGTCTGTGACCTGCAGGTAGAGGCAGCGTGTCACACTCCCTCCTCCCTCGCCCTAATGGCTCGCTGCTGATGATGGAGTAACCTTCATACTCCTCCTCCTCCCCTCCTCCTCCTCCTCCTCCTCCTCCTCCTCCATGAGCGGTCAGTCGACCTCTCTGCAGGCCTCCTGAGTGTCGATGAGAGGAGTACAGACCGCCTCCTCCTCGAGTTCTCTCCAGATCCTGCTGATGTGAGCGCTGACTGATGATGTCACTTCCTGCAGGCTCAGGTCTGGACAGGAAGCTGAGGGAGGAGGCGAGGGAGCTGAGGCTGTAGACGGAGATGGCGTCACAGGAGAGGTTGTCGGGACAGACGGGGGGTAAGAAGGAGGGCTGAGGGGGGAAGCCGCTGAAGGAGAGGGGTAAGGACTGAGGCTGGGACGTGGACTGAGAGGACGACAGAGACTCCAGAGAGGACGAGCTGTCCATGCTCAGACGCTTGGGCAGCTCTGTGGAGTCTGAGAAGACAGAGAAGAGTTTAGGCTGGGACAAAGAAATCATTCAATGAGGCTTTTATTCTGAAAGGTCTGCTTTATTCTCACCAAAGAGAGCCAAAAGAGCCTGAAGAGCAAAGTGCATGGTGCGTCTGCTGGCCTGCTTTCCAGTCTTCAGAACGACCTCCTCCTGACCCACCTCGCACAGATCAAAACCTGCAGGAAAGAAACCAAGCGGACACTCCAAGAACTGCAGATTTCAGCACTTCACATTGTTTTCATCTATGAGACTGGATGCTGACAGCAAAATCAAAAGCCGGCCTGTTTGTGTGTTTTTGTTTGTGTGTGTTGATGTCTCACCGAGGGCAGCGAGGAACTCGTGGCAGCCCGGGAGTCTCCAGAGCTGAACGCTGATAGACATCTGGATGGGAGCAAGAGCAAAATCCTGTTCTTTGTCCCCTGACTGCAGCTGGACCAGGACCTGGTGGAGCTTTGAAGAGGAGACAGAAAACAAAGATTCAAAGGAAGAACAGCAGTTTACAGTTTCTTTACCTTTTTCATGATGACACACCCACATCACAAAGAGCACAGACTCTGAGTCCTCTCGTCTTGGTGTGCTGGTTTGATCTGGTTGTAAAAATTTTTTGAGCTCAAGTTAACGTTTTCATTGTCAGAGACTTACCATGCCCACCACGCTTTTAACCGCCTTTGTGAAGTGGGGTTGAGAGGAGAGGAAACAGGATTTAGAGGAGTGTTTGAAGGTGAATGATTGGTTTGATTCACTGCACAGACGGACATGCAGGACTGATGATGACTCCTGATGATGCACACGTGTCATGGAGGAGCTCAGGTGTGGCACAAGTCATTAAAAACAAAGTTATGATGTCCCTGTCACCTACTGGTATGTCTCTGCATTAGTAAAATGATAGAATATGAGTGTGTCATTCCAGTTTATATGAATGAGTTTAATGCAGGTGGAGCACAAATGCGACAGGAACATCACATGGTCATGTTAGATACACAAGTAAACAGGAAGTGATTTCATTGAGGACATGTGCATCACTCAGGTGTTAATACAGGGACAGCATCATTAATCTGCAACACTTGTCTCACATGTTTATTCACACAGTATTCGTCGATAGAATCCACTTAGTGCAATATCTCTCTTACTGTCTACCTCCTTATGTAAATAGTTATCTGGTTTCTTACTGATATTTAATTGCATATTAATTGCATACCTATTACTTACTTTAATTTATTGTATTTCCCTATTCATCTCGTTTTTAACTATTGTATTATGTAAAGAGCGATGGTAATACCAAATTTCCCCCCTGGGATGAATTAAGTGTTCCTCATTTCTGAGAAAAATGTTTGGAAGAGCGCTAACTCAAATATTCTTACAAAGTCAGATATTACAGCTGCATTTCCTCTTTACGACACTTTAAACTGTCAGACTACAACACTTCAGAAAGAACTAGATTTTGAAGACTCTTCATTTCTTTGACAGCTGCTTTAATTTCAAAGTGAAACAACACCTTGCGTCTTTATGGATAACTGACACTTTCCCCCATTGTTAGCTTAGAGGTCTGAATAAGAAAAATGTTTCAGATTTAAAATTTTAGATTAGGGGTGGGCAAACTTTTTGATTCGTGGGCCACAATGGGTTCTAACATTTGACAAAGGGGCCGGACCAGGAGCAGATGGATGGAGTGCTTTGGTAACTATCAGGGTGTCATTCGTTCATTCCATATCCGTTTTAGAATCCAAAATCGGAAAACGAATAATGACTTGTTATTACATTTTTCGTTTTCAAATCAAAAATCAGAAAAACAAGTAACGGTCTATTTTTCGCTGTCTTGATTTTGTTTTGAAATTAAAATTAGAATATGAGAGAATGGAATTATAATGGGATTTTAATCTGTGTTCGTTCGTTATTCCTTTTCAAAACAAAATTTAAAAAAACAAAAAAACTGACTCGTTTTTTTGTTTTTCTGTTTCAAAACAGAAAAACGGAATTACTGAAAAATAGAAAAATAGAAAAATAGAAAAACGGAATTACTGAAAAACAGAAAAACACAGTTTTTCTGTCTTGGTTTAAAAAATGAAAAAACAAAAAATAATAAAAGATTGTGTCAAAATTGTTTGTGTGATATTTTAATATTAAATGTGAAGTCACTATATAGAAAACATCAGAATTGCAGGGAAAATAAAACATGAACAAGGTTTATTCATTTAATTTTTTCAAGTTCAGCGGGCTGGATTAAAACGTTTGACGGGCCGCATGAGGCCCCCGGGCCGTAGTTTGCCCATGCCTGTTTTAGTTCAAAGTTCTCATGCTAAGTCAATGTCTGCTCCAGGGTCTCCTGTTTCTTCTCCTTCTGCTTGTTTTTTTTTTTTCATTAAACCTGTCAGATTTGTCTCTGGAGGTTTTTTGGAGCTGTGTTGCTTTAGTCTGGTCACTCCAACACCAGCTTATCGTCCAAACCTCTGGAGATTCCTGCAGAACTTTGGATGTTAAAGACACACAGGAACGCAGAGAAGGCAAAAACTCTAAGAGGAGATACAAGCTGTTTCTCTCCTCTCTCGTTATGGAAAGCGTGAGATTTCTGCTAAATAAGACGAAGGAGCTAACAGCACAAGCCAGGAGTTAAGCAGAGTTTGGTGAATGCAGCACTAACACACCGTCACCATCTTTCCATTTCTTCTCTGATATTCTCACTTCGCTGTGTCTGTAAACACTGAACTGCTCTAGAGGAGTCGAGCTCTTGCTGCCTCATTGACACAAACACCTGTTCACCTGTAACATATCTGTACCTTGTGGATGAGCTGCTCTCCTGCCTCAGACGTTGTGACCAGTTTACAGAGAGCCTGCAGAGCTGCAGGAGTGAGACCTGAGGAGGAGGAGGTGGTTTTGATGATTATTTATGCAACAAACTTGGTCTGATTTTAAAAAAGATAAACTTTAGAGAAGCAGATCAGGTGAGGAACAGGTGATTGTTTGGACTCTGTCACTGACACGCTGGGACGTTTCAATAAAAGCAGGATCTGACGTACCGAGCAGAGACTGCAGGGTGGTGCTGCACTGCTGCAGACGGTCTCCAGGGTCTGATGTGGGGAAGAAAACTGCCGCAGGGAGACCAGCACCACCTCCAGAGAAATCTAAACGGAAACCCACTGCAGACAGGAGCGCCTGCCACCCGGGCACGCCGCCGACCTTCAGCCAGAGGACAGAGGAGGACACGTGAGGGACTGAAACTCAAAGGGTGACATTTAGAGACACAGAGACACGGGGAAACACGGACCTTGTTCTCCACACTTTGTTGAGATGTGTACATCGGGTTGCACTGTCCGCTCTGAATCCTCTGCAAAGACTTCTCCACCTGTGGAGAGATGGAGACACGGGTCAGGGCATGATGGTTCAAAGAGGGTCGCTGACCTGCTCACTGTTACGTTGTGTTAACTTCCTGTTTGAACCCTGAGGGGCGACCTGAGCCAGCTGCTGTTTCTGTGACTCACTGTGAATAAAGATTTTCAGGCTGTCTCACCAGGTGCAGCAGGACTCTGAGGGCGTCTCTGGCTCTCTCTGGGTGCTGAAGGATCTCTGTGAGGGCCTGACCAACCAGAGACATCGGGCTGTTCAACTTCACATCACTGCCAATCAGCATGTAGCCTGGAGGAAAACACACAAACATGTTCATCACAGGTTTAGAGATAAATCTTCTCCCTATATGTTGTGAGTAAAGGACTTTTTTTAATTTGTGAAGCTGGAGAGGGTTAAACAGTTGGTAAGAGGCTTCCTGAGGGAATTTGAGAAGATGTGGGACCATTTCTTTGACTGACCAATGACCTTAATACTTTTTTATTACTAGTTTAACCCTTTTTTATTTATTCGTTTGTTTTTTCTTTATCATTATCATTATTATTTATTTTCTCATATCTACATCTTAAGGAATACATTTATCATTCATTCTATTATATATTTATTTAAACTATTTCTAATATATTCTGATATAATTTGCAATTTGCACTGCTTCTATTCATATTATTACTATGATTACTTTGTATTGTATTGTATTGGTTTTTTTTTCTGTCTGGGCTTTATGTTGCTTCCATTTATCAAAAGCTAATAAACAGTTTTGAAAAAAAAAAAAAAGAAAAAAAAAAGTAAAATCTACTTTTACCGACTGTAGAAGAGGAAGGACACACTGAAAATACCTGAAATCTTACCGAGTATTTTTATCTTAATTTCATTAAGAAAAAAATGTCTTTTTAGATGTAACATGAGAAACTTTCACCTGACCAGTCCAAAAAAATGTCTTGTTTCAAGTAATTTAATGACAAAAAAGAGGCCTAAAGTGCTTGTAACAAGTAAAAAAAAAACAATCTGCCAATGGCACAGAAAAAGGTACTTGTATTAAAACATTATTCTAGTTTAAGCTAATTTTTGAGCAAATTTTTCTGGATCCATGGGCAGATTTTGTAACTGTTCCAAGCAATTCAGACTCCATTTTTGTCTTTATATAACTTAACACAAGACATTTTTCTGGACTGGGCAGGTGAGCGTGGCTCAAATTGAGAATAATAAGACTGTTTTTTTGCTTAAAATGAGACAAAAACACTTGATAAGATTTCAGTTTTTTGCAGTGCAGAGAGAACATCCTCTCTGTAAAGACGATGTGTGTGAGATGTTTTCCATCCCTCTCTGTCTGATAACAGCTGTCTGCTCACCGGCCCAGTTGGAGGGGTGTGAGAAGTGTTTGCTGCTCTGCAGAGTCTTCATGGCCTCAGTCAGGGCGGCGCTGGCTTTGGTCCCGTTAAGCAGCGCCGTGTAGAAGGTGTGTGTGAACACTTTGGAGGCAGCTACAGGCACAGGCCACAGAGACACACACACACACTGAACCCCCGCTGCCAGGAAGGCCCGGGTCAGACCCACCACACCGTCTGCTGACACCCTGCTGCTGGACTCTGGGTACAACCTGAGAAAGGGGAGGAGCCACAGGTAAAACAAGTGGATCAGACTGAAGAGGATCTGCTTAGTATGTGAAGGGTTTTACCTCAGAACCACCAGTTTGACGCTCAGACACAAGTCCAAGATGTCTGCAGCTGTGAGCAGGAAGTCATGGAGAGGAGGACTGTCACACACACTCTCTACATCACACACACTCTCCCCGTCCTCGCTCAGCTCCTCCGCTCCTCGGAGTCTCTCTGGGCTGCTGAAAGAACTTTTGATTCTTCCGTTCTGACTCCCAGCATCACCCGAATGTGACGCCCCACACGGCGACCTCTCCCTGGGTCGCCCTCCTCCTCCTCCTCCTGCCTGCTCCTGGCTCGGTGCAAGGACCAGAGCGGCCAGCTTCCAGGAGATATGAGTCGCAAAGTGGACACATTCAGCCTGCGTCAGAGCTGCGAGGACTCGCTCCTTCGTGGCGTTTGCTCCGGTTAAAGGATGACACCCGAGCTGCTCCCCCAGCCACATGGTCTCCTCCTGGGCTGAGGGTAATGGGCCCCACAGCCAACGGTCCATCACAGAGGGGGGCAAGCGAGGGGCCCCGACCACGGCAGCTACCGAGCCTCCATCTGAGCTGAGGAAGGGACCGCCGCGGCGAGGGTGAATCTTAGGACAGATTTTAAAAAGGTTAGTATCTGTCAGATTTTAAGCATCTGTTTCAAAGGATGACAGCAACAAAGGTTGATCTGCGTACCTTGATGGAGCCTCCTAGGCTGCCTAAAGACGGCACAGAGAGCAGGCTGAACCTCTCATACAGGTATTCATTGGACGAGCTGCCTTTGAGCAAGGCAAACGGGATGAGATACAGCTCTCCCTCCAGCACTAACACCAGCTGTCTGTGTCGGCCCACAGGTCCACTGCTGTGCATCAGACCCTGCAGGAGGGAGGAGGACGGAAACATGAAGTTAAAAAAGCATCAGAATGAACTGTTAGCATGCAGAAATCATAAACACACACACCCCTTCCATCGGAGCGATGAGTAGGTCATAAAGCGCTCTCAGAGGAGGTTTGCTGATGTTGCTTGGTCTGCAGGGAGGGGAGCTCAGGCTGTCCTTGGCTGGAGAAACGGTGGCGCTGTACAGACTCGTCATGCTCTGACAGCTCCTGTAGGGGGCACACACACACACATGTACAGAAAGTGTTACACAGACCAACACGCAGGACTTGCTGCTGTGTAGAGATGAGACTAAAGTCAGACCTGTTGAAGAGGTTGTTTCTGGACACCATGCGGAGGTATCCTGTGGGGTCTGTGGCTGAGGTCAGCTTGTTGTTCAGATCCTCAAACTGTTGCTCCAACAGATCTCCAGCTTCACTCTCTGTCTCACTGCTGGAGCAAACTCTGCAGAGTCAAACAAACTGACATTAAAACTATCAACAAAGCTCCAAGAACAAACATCAAACACGTATTCTTCATTTATACATCGAGACACATTAGATAAATATTCTTATTTATTGGCTGTTTCATATCACATATGCTCTCTTTTTACTTGCCTCAGGACACGTTAGTCAAGAAGTTTAGAGCTAAAAAGGTTCTCAACATGGTTTAACTCATGATTGGATATGACGCCTTTTTACACTCTTTGCACTTAAGATTCATGTGCTTTAAATAAACAGCATCAACATCAGTGACTGACAGAATGAAAGTTGTACAGATCATCTGTGGGTCTGAAAGTTAAAGCCAAGTAAGAAGTGATTAAAACCTGCGTTCTTAGTACTAGCCAGAAGGGGGAGACTGACATTTCTCTCACCAACTAATTCCCATCAACTTACATCTTAAGAATATATTAGCTCCAAATAGGAATGAGTGCCTTTTACATTTGAAACGATACAGTACCGATGCCTGGTACCTTGCAAATGGATACTCAACGGTACCATTTTTCAGTACTTTTTTTGTTTATCTGGTAGAAAAATATCAATTTGTTTAATAATAATATCTATATATTTTTAAATTTAACATACTTTTTCTTCATTATATAAACTTGCAATGTTGTAATCATGTCCAGGATAGAAAATTGTCTACTTTTCCACTCCCTCACAGTCACCAAGATGCATTTAGGTGCCTAAACATAGTACCTTTTGATTTTACATGAATCAGTACTTTTGACAGAATTTGGTCAGTACCTATAAAAGTGCATAACTTGGTACCAATCCCTAACTCCAACTTTATCTTTTTTAAAATTAAAGTTTTCTGAAGTGAACTAAAATATATTAAGTGTTCATGTCTTATATTCAATAAAAAAAACAGTGTGATACGTCTTCATATGAGCCAGAAAAAGGTTTTATTTTAAGATAATAAAAGACAAAATGACACCAGACCTGAAGAGCACAAAATTTGCCTGTGGGGTAAGAAAATTGTCTTTGTTTAGTTTCTTGCATGAAGAATTTATTTTTATTTCAAGAAATTAAATGGAACATTATTCTTACCCCACTGACAGATTTTTTTTATTGCTCTATGCAAAAAAAAATTAGGCTTCATTTTTGTCTCTTAATATCTTGTATTAAGACATTTATTTGGACTTGTCAGGTAAATGTGGCTTATGTTAAGTCTAATGAGACATTTATTTTTTTAATAAAAATAAGAAAGAAACACTTGATTAGAGTTGAGTTTTTGCAGCTTTAACTTTCAGCTTAATTTCCAATAGACTTTTTCCTCTTCAATAAAGAATTTTATTCCTTCACAGGTTTATTCTTTAAATCTACAAGTTTGGTGATTTTAACATCCACAGCTCCCTCTTCATGACTTTATTCTTGAAAAATAGTTTTCTGTTACAGTTTATTCCTGCAGTACCACAACTTTATTCTTTTTCATTTCATTTCTAATCTTATAAATGTGCTTTTCTTTTCTCTCAAAAATCCTTTTATTGTAAAGTTTTTACCATAGTCATTTAACTTTATTGTTGTGATGCTCTGACTTAATTCTTAATATAGCTAATACCTAATTCTTGTGAAATTACAATTATCTTGTGGTTCACTTTAATTTATCACTTAAATTTGAAACAAACTATAGTAAGCCAGAGTATTGACGACAATAAGTTCTGTTTTAGGGCGTGGCTACCAAGTGATTGACAGGTCACTACACCTTCGCAACCCATTATTTATTCAGTTTACCATGTTATTCATTTGAAAACAGATGTATCTAAAGCAGCCAGAATAACTATCAGCATCACAGCTTCTGTTGGAACAAAGACTCAGAGCAAACTGATGATGAATGATGAATGATGAAATAATAATCAGAGTGTTTTTTATTAATCACTGGACTCTGCAGCCTTTATGGACTGATGGCCTGCTGAATTTATCATCAGCAGAAGTGATTACTTTTTGTGGGGCTTGGCTGCAGTTTCCACTGCTCAGGGAGGTTTGATGCGTGTTTAAATATCAGTTTCTGCTGCTTGGATCCATGTAGAGGGCAGTAAAACTCCACCGGAGGAGAGTGTTTTAGTGCTGCATGTGATGTGTGCAAACACACCAGGCTGCAGACAAGCAGGAGACACAACTGTCACACCAGAGAGTGCGCACACACACACACACACACACACACACACACACACACACACACACACACACATAGAAAGACACAACGCCTCTCTGCAGTGAGCCTGCTGCAGAAAGTTGAGATGCCGTTTGTGTGGGGGAACTTTTGCTGACGCCACACACGGCTGTGATTTACAAAGTGGTCTGTGGAGCCGACCACAGCCTGAGACTGAGGGTGGGATGAATGAGAGTGAGGAAATATGGCAGAGGAGAGCGATAGAAAAGGAAGACTGATGACATGCAGCATGTGGCCTGTCTCCCTCTTCCTCACACTCCTCTCTGGTTTTAATGAACACAGATGAAGAGTTATAGAGTCTGCAGTTAGCCCAGCTGCTTCTGATGCTGTTTAGCAGCACCACAATGCTTCTGTTGGACGCTTAAATTTACCTTCAGACAAGTTTCACAGGACAAAACTCCTGTTTTAGCATCTTATTTGCCCCCAAATGAACATATGACTGCACATTCCATTTATTTATGAAGGGGCGAAAGAATGGTTAAATCTTTATTTACATCTATAAGCTTGTTAGCTTGTAGCTAACATCTGCTGCTAAACTTCTGATAAACAAACAACAATTATGATGTTGTATGGTTTACTCTTTTAACTTTTACTGAACTCATGAAAACTCTGGTACACTCCTGCCCATCTGTCAGGTTTCAGGTTCTCTCTGCTGTGTTTCCAAACAGCTGTTTGTTGAGAGGCTAGCTGGGCTAAAGTTACTGCTCACCTCAGGAGTAAAAAACTTTGCTCAGGTTTGTTTTGTCTTTATGCGAAAGTTGGAAACTTCAAAGGAAGCAAATAAAGAAAAACACATTTTCTTTTAGTGGGGTATCTAAAAGTTATTGTTATGGACTCAAAACACAGGTGCAGTCACAGTACATCACCTGTTTGTCGCTGAAGAGGCATTAAGAAGCCCACCATACTGGAAATGCTGGCTCAAAATGAACTTCAGGCAGGAAATGGTTAAATGTTCATTACAATCAGCCCAGACTCAAACTCAGCATGACTTTACCCAGCAGTCGGCCTTTCTATGATCAAATGATTTCAGTCAACCCTTTTCAAAAGAAGGTATCATTATCATGTAGTAAATTGAATTTAGCGCTATAGCTCTGTTAAAGCTAGTCTCTGTTTCAAATCTCACTTCAGTTTCAGGTGATGAGTGATTCTGTGAACCAGAGTTCATGTTTGAGGCTGTTTTGAAAAGTTTTAGTTTAAAGTATTTTGCTAAAAGCTGGAAGCACCAAAGTGATGAATTCTGTTCACTTTTTGGTCTTTGAATGTCTTCTGCTGGATGAACTCTGCATGTTTTTCTGTTTGGTTTCTTTTCCTGTTTTGTGAATACACTTAAAAAGGTTGTTTTATGTGTTTGTTTTCAACAGAATCAAATCGAAATGATAAAGAAAGTAAAAACCTGCTGTAGTGGCTGTCCACTCCCAGAGCCTCTCGAGCGTTGCTGATGTACTGATCCAGAGACTGAGGACTCCCTCCTCCTCCTCCATCCTGGAGCTCTGACGCCTCAGCTCCAACCTCTCCCAGATAAACCTCATTAAACTTCACAATACCTGTTGAAGCACAAACAAGTAGGGATATGACAGGAAACAGAGCATGATTTGGTGCATGAGCCGGGTTGGGTTCACAGGAATAACTGGAGAAACTGGGACAGAGATGATAAAGCCGGTCTGCAGGACTCTGAAACACAGTCTGCATACCAAATGGATCAGGCTCAGTATGCAGGGCAGAGTTTGGAAAATATGTAAATTATTAACCAGGCTAAAAGTCCACAGCCTGTTAGCTGGAGGAGCTCAGAAGCTGTGATAAATGTTTCAGAACTCAAATGAACCACAGAAAAATAAGGATGAGGCGACAAACATGAGGGTTTATGGAGTGTGAGCCATGTGGTCGATCAGGGCAAACTCAAAGTTTTGTTCCTTTAGTTCATAAATGTCTCTAAATGTCAGGACCGTCTGATCAGGAGAGGAAACTTCACAGAGTCTCGATAAAGGTTCATCCTCTGAGGAGCAGGAGAGCGCTCGGTTAATGTCAGAGCAGGAGATCAGGCTCGCTGGTGTCGTCCCTCTGGGACTCACAGATTCACAGCCTCAGGGAAATTACTGCTCTGAGCTGAGGGCCACTTTAGAGAGGCTCCTGAATGTGACAGGTTTAAAGGACAGGAGCTATAAACTCAGAGTGATGAAGCTTCTGCGTTTACACGATAAAACTGGATCATTTCAGAGTCATTCATTTAATGGAACATGACTGAGCCCTTAGTTTATAGAGTTTACTGTTACCAAAGAGATTTTAGGTACAATATAGATTTTTTTATGATTGTAAATTAATCAAAATGTTTTGCTTTCAGTCAAATCAAAAGTTATCATTAGTGTTTGTTTAATAACAAATATTTAAATTTTAGGAAGAAATACTTATTCAGAAACATAACCTGAGCCCAAAAGAAAGAAGTTTGTTTTCAATAAGGCATCCATCTGTTCATTTATCCATTCATACATCTAATCTAGCCCCATCCATCCCTCCATCCCCCTCTTATCCCTCCATCCATGCAATCATCCATGCATCATTCCTTTAACTCATCTTTTTTTGCATCCCTCCAGTTACCATCCTTCCCCCAATCCATTTTTCTACATCATCCATCATCAATCCATCCATCCATCCATCCATCAATCAACATTTTACATCCATCCATCATTCAAATTCATCCATCCATCAGTCAACATTTCCATCCATCCATCCATCCATCCATCAACATTTTACATCCATCCATCCATCAATCAACATTTTACATCCATCCATCCATCCATCCATCCATCCATCCATCCATCCATCCATCCATCCATCCATCCATCCATCAATCAACATTTTACATCCATCCATCCATCCATCCATCCATCCATCCATCCATCCATCAATCAACATTTTACATCCATCTATCCATCCATCCATCCATCAATCAACATTTTACATCCATCCATCAATCAACATTTTACAACCATCCATCCATCCATCCATCCATCCATCCATCCATCCATCTATCCATCCATCCATCCATCCATCCATCAATCAACATTTTACCTCCATCCATCCATCCATCCATCCATCCATCCATCCATCCATCCATCCATCCATCCATCCATCAATCAACATTTTACCTCCATCCATCCATCCATCCATCCATCCATCCATCCATCAATCAACATTTTTCATCCATCCATCCATCCATCCATCCATCCATCAATCAACATTTTACCTCCATCCATCCATCCATCCATCCATCCATCCATCCATCCATCCATCCATCCATCCATCCATCCATCCATCAACATTTTACCTCCATCCATCCATCCATCCATCCATCCATCCATCCATCCATCCATCCATCCATCCATCCATCCATCAATCAACATTTTACATCCATCCATCCATCAATCAACATTTTACATCCATCCATCCATCAATCCATCCATCCATCTATTTTTCACATCTGTCATCCCTCCATCCTTTCTTCCATCCATCATATGTCATCCATCGCTTCAACCCCTTTTTTATTAATTTACAACATGCATGGTATTGTATTTTATATGGTTAAGTGTTGATCGGTATAAATGTATGAATGAGTGAATGATGCATCAAATGTGAGCAGCACTGCACTTTAGTCCATGACAAAATTCCCTTTGGGGACAATAAATTTTATGAAGAATGAATGAATGAAAGTTTATTTTGAAAATGTAGAAGAATAGCATTACGGAAAAGACAGCTTAACAAAATAATAAAAAAAAATAAAGTTAAATACCTAATTCACCATCTTTTACAATAAAGTTTATCTTATCTTATCTTATCTGATCCTATTCCATCCCTCCATTTTGTCCTGATCAATCAATCCATCACTTCTATCCATTATCCTCTCAATTCATCTTTTTTTCATCCATCCATTCTCCAGCCATTGTTGGTCATCCATCTTTCAGGCCATTTATCCATCCATCTCACCTTTCCACCATCCATCCATCATTAAACGATTATTCCATTCTCGTCTCTCAGTTTTGAACTTGTGTATGTGCGTGTGTGTGGGTGTGTGTGTGTGTGTGTGTGGGTGTATGTGTGTGTGTGTGTGTCACCTGTGCCTGGAGCTATAAGCCAGCTGTAAAGGAAGCCTCCAGCCAGAGAGAAGTAAAGAACCAGGGCTCTCTGGGCGTTCACCGTCTCCAGGATGTTCTCCACGGTAACAGGGATGTAGGGGTCGGCTGCAGGCTGACTGCCTTTCTGACGCTCCACCAGGAGGTCAGCAAACGCCCGGGTTCGCCCCCTCTCTGCTATCGCCAACGCCTCATCATGACGACCTGAGAGAGACAGACGGTGAGTTTGAGAGATTACAGGCAGAGAGAGGGCAGGTGAGGACAGATTCTAACTTCACAACAAAAGAGAAAACATAGGAGGGCAGGTGACTCACCGAGGCTGACGAGGACCCTCTGGAGAGCCTGGTACGAGCTGGTTTGCAGATCAAACAGAGAGAGTTTGTAATCCGTGCTGTGCTGAGTCTCATGACGAATCATCTCAAATAACACAGACGCTCTGTACAGCTGAAACACACGGAGGACAAAAACTCAGCACAATGATATTCATCCAACAGAGGTACAGATACACACATTTAAACACAGCTCAACAACACAATGAAACAACTGTGAGGAAGTTCATAAAACTTATTCAACTTCTCAGCACCTATGCTATCAGGAAGTCCTTTAATTAATCTCTTTTGTCTATTCTCAGAAACATTATTTTTAAGGAGAGGAAGCTGACTTAACCGCAAGTAAACAGTTCACATGTGCACCATCCAAAAGTATGTTCTAAAACGAACCACAGGGGGGCACTGCTCATACACACTCCACCTCAGAGACACTGAATACTGTTCTCTGTATCAGACTGGGAGTTTGATAAAAGTCCTAAAAGGTGACAGGAAAGTGTTTATATGATGAAGAAACACCTGAAACTCTCATGTATGTCAAACTACAATTTACAGGCCTGGAGAAGGATTGGCAAATATATCAACCCATAAAGTTTTAAGAGTTTGTAAAATAAAAAAATAAATTCTGTAAATAACTTAGAGACTACATGATCATGAATTCGCCTTGAAGACACAGGAAATAAAACTTAAGAGCAAAAACGTGTAACAATCCTGCAATTACATGTGTAAATACCTAAACCCTTTTAGTTTGAGGAATTCTTTCAAACACATCTTTAAAAAAGTAATATAACATGACTTAATGTGAAGTGACATTATTTAACATGCAGATGGCTTTGTTCTCAAAATCTGACTTTAACGATTGATCACTGTAACACCCAATCAGCTTTAGATACTTCACAATTTTAATGATGTTTTGCTCTTGTAAACATTTATGGAACCCCAACATTCAACGGTTATGAATATTACTGTGAGAAAAACTAAGCTTTTTGGATTAACAGAAATTCGCAGAGATTTAAAGCTCCTGTGAAGATTTTTTTAACTTGTCATAGAGACAGGCTGGAATGAATCCCGATGCCTCTTTATGAACAAATGAGGCAAACAGGAGCTTTGATCAGAAGAGGAATAACTTTTATTATCTATTTTAAAATCCCTGATAGCACTGCTAGGGGGGTATGTGTCAGAAAAGTGATGGAGTTTTATGTTTTTATGAAACTGTTAATAAAAATTCTTTATGAATGCCTAAATATAGGAAAACTGCTCACAATTCTGTGGTGAAAAAAATCCATTTGTTTTGACAAAATCACACAAACTTCAAGTCCGACAAAAGAGCTTTAAGGTTTAAAATTGCTTTAAAAAATCAAACACAAAGAAATGTAACTCATTATTTTTTGCAAAGATAAGCTTAAAAAGTTGTTACTGGGAGTAATATAAAGATATGTACAACTACTGAGATTTCTTGTGTCACTGATTTTAAGTTTTTTTACTTTATGAATGAATGAACCAAGATGTTTTCTTCTCTCTTAATTTGTATGTTTGGACATTTATGCAACACAAAATTAAATCTGTGAATGTTATATATGCTTGGCACATAGACCGACAGACAGAAAGACAGACCTGATGCTGAGCCTCCTCCAGGTTTCCTCCCGCCCACAGCGACAGGCCCAGCCGGTGACGTATCTTCGCTTCATCTTCTCTCCTACCTAACTGCTCTGCCAGCCGCAGACCTGAGGAAGAGGAGGAAGAGGAAGATGAGCAAAAGGAGGAGAGTGATAGGAGAATGAGGAGGAAGAAGCTTCAGATCAGACACAGGCTGCTGGAGGCTGGTCTGAGCATCATCTCTTTGAACGTCCTTCTTCTTCTGTTGTCATGTCAGCTGTTGCTGCGAGCCCTGGGCGCTCACATTCTTCTCCTCTCATTGTTCCTCTGCTCTTTGTCTCTCTGTCTCTCTGTCTTTGTGTCTTTTCATCTCTCCGACTCAAAGCTGCAGTATTCTGTCTGCTCTTCACTCTGTGTCTGATACGTTTGGTCTCCCTGCTGAGCGTGAGCAGATAGTCGTGACAGGTTGTAATTAGTTCTCATTAGACTCTCAGATTGAGAGGAATCTCATCAAACACTAAGTTTGGGCTGATGCTTTTCTGGATGTTTCTGTCTGTCTGCTCCTCTGATCTGTCTGTGTTCAGTTTTGGGAGGTTAATTGGAGCCCCTCGCTCAAAGTTTCTGTCCTTACCTCAACTCTGTTTAGAGTCTGATGTTTCTGGGTGAGTTAATGATCAATTAAAGCTGAAAGAATCTGACAAAGTGTGACTGTGTCTAACAGGCGTTCATAAATAAATCAAATTATCTCTGTAATACTTTTCCTCATTTCTGTTTAACTCTCTGAGTTCTGTATTAATTATGGCAGCCCTAGATTTATTAACATTACTTATTCCTGTCTGAGCTGTGTTGTCTTTTCTTGTCTTTCCTATGAGACACTGTGGGACTGACTGGACCCTCAGAGATGAGAGGAAAAAGTCAACTTTACAACAAAAGGTCTGTTAATTTAGTTTTAGAGTAATTCCAATGTTTATGATCCAACAGACACAGCATAACCTGACAAAATGTTACATGATGTGACGCTAACATTATGTAAAATAAGTACATGGTGTGATGTTTCATAGTATAATGAGAGTGGAGGAGTTGTCTTCTTGGGGTCAGATGAGCTGTTCGAGTTTTTTTTTTATCTCACTAAAGAGAATCTGTTTGTGTGTTTCAGAGCACGGCCCAGTCAGAGGAGTTCAATCACTCAACACTATCAACAACAAGCTGCCTGAGGAAACAACGCCGCAGGGTAAACAGCCTGTGCTGATCTTTTATTAACCTGAGTCAGACTCGTAAACACCTTTTCAGAGCTCAGAGTATTTAGGCCTAAACACCTCTCACTTTAAAATAAGACACCAACATGCAGATCAAAGTTAGGAGACAGGGCCGTCCATAAAATCAGAAACAGCGGCTGCAGGGGGAGAGTGGCTAGCTTTGGACATCTTTCATCAAAAATTGAGTTTGTTGTCAAACCATCAGCGTTTGAACTTAAAGAAGACGTCTGAAACACGCTGTCGGACACATGATGCATCTTATTCAGGTCAATCATCGCCCACAGGAGGAGGAAGGATTCAGACTGTTAGCCAGGTATAAGTATTTCCACTATGATGAGTCCAAGTCTTTGACTGAAGGTAAGATAAACTTTATTGTCCCTGAAGGGAGATTTTTTGTGGACATAAGTGTAGTGCTGCCCACATTCGATACATCGCTCATTCATACAGTCATACCAATCTAAAGTATACAATATAATGTACAATAACAAGCCTGTTGTAAAATAAATAGCTGAATAAAAGCTGTGTTCACTGTGGCATGCCAGTGACACAATACATGTCAATAAATACAAAACATACTGATATGGTTGTAAAATCAATGTCAATAAAATTAATGCAAGAATAAGAACACCCTTCTGCTCATACACTAGAGCATTGTGTTTTGTCCCAGCAGATAGTTTAAAGGTCCTACATTATGCAAAAATCACTTTATTTAGTCTTTTAGTGAAATTTGTGGGTCTTTGGCTTTCCTCACAGCCCACAAAATGTGATATTTAATGACCAAACCTGTACTTAGTAGTGCTTGTGAATGTAAAATCCTGACCTAAAACGAGCCATTTGGATTTTGGAGATTTGCCGACGTCAGCGATTCCCTTTTTTGACCAATTAGGAGCAAGTCTGACCTGATTGGTCCACCGGAGCAGATACCCCTGAACCCCCTCCCTGCCCACTCCCCTCCCCGCTGCTGAAGAGAAATCTCTCCAGCAACATGGAGGAGAATGCCAAAGTTGGAGAGCCATCACTGCTTTAATTTTGGCTGTAAACAGCTACATAATTCCATGCACAAGCTTCCCATCTCAGTAGAAGACACGACCAAGTGGCTAGGGTTCATTTATTAGGGAAATGTGCCAGCCACACTCAGTAAAACTGTGCATGTGTGTGCTAGTCACTTCACGGCCGACTGCTTTTCCAACTTTGGACAGTCCAACAGAGGGCTAGCGAATAGACTGGTCCTGAATCCAGGAGCATTACCAACCATCCACCAACAAACCTCAGACCCTGGAAATGTGAGTATTTTAAATGCTGTGTGCTGTGGAGCAGATGGAAGAGCTTTTCCTCAGTGTCCCCCCTGTCTCTGTGTTAGCTTCAGAATGCTAACTTTAGCTGCAATTAGGCTGTTGTTTGAGCCTGTAATGTTGTGGTAAACGAGCTTTGCTGTTTTCTAAACATTGTGCACTTGGAGCTTGTGGCGCCGCTCTCAGTGACGCTGAAGAGCGGGGCGGTATCAGCGGTGGCTCATTTACATATGAAGGTCTCGCCCACTAAATCAGAGCGTTCTGAACAGAGGGGCTATGAGAGACTGGAAACAATGCTGCTGTGCTTGAATTATTGGCTTTTTGGACCAAAACATGTTACTACCATTTCATGAAGACATCAACGATCCATATTAAACTGCAGAAAAGGAGTATAATATGGGACCTTTAAGTAAAGTGATGGAGGTAGGGAGGAAGAAGAGTTTAAAGTGATTTCTTTTAAATCTACTAGTTCTGAACTGTCTTCCAGAGGGCAATAGCTCATATTCTGAATAAAGAACATGAGAAGAGTTGTTCAAGATGTTTTATGCCCTGCTGACAAAGATATTTTCAAAGATAGTTTAAAGGGACAGGTAATTCTCCTTGCCTATCACTTTCATAGCACATTTAAGAATTTCATTGATCTTCGATTTACACTGAACAGATAAGGAGCTGAACCAGGCTGCCATCCCATATCTGAGCAGACTCCCCATGACAGCATTTTAGAAGGTCAGCATCACACTCACAATCACACTGACACCAAACACGAATGATTCTGCCTTCCCATACTTTTAAGTACTGATGATGGATGTCCAAACTAAACAAGTTTCAAACCTATACATATTCATTTGTTGCAGAAATCCCTGAATCTGTCTGTAAATGATTAAAATGAGGACATCAGACTTGTTAAAATAATGATGTCATCACATAATAATGTCTTCACTGGTTCATGACATGTTGGAGAAGTGGGCCTTTAACACCAAGGTCTGCCCAAACAGGCCTCCAGAAAGCTGACCAATCAGATGGAAGAGGGTTTCTGGAGCAGGGCGCCTTAAAGAGACAGCAGCTAGAGCAAAAATGTTTCAGACGGTGGTTGAAATAAGGGTTTTCTAAAACACCAGAGAGAGAAAAAAGATTGTTATTGAGCTGTAAATTATGTAAGGATACTACAGGGGCACCAGAGGGACAAAATAAAGACAAAAAAATAAAATACTCCTCTTTAAACATGACTTCCTCTGATGATGAGGTTTTGTTGTCCTATAAGAAGGTTTCAGTTTGTGGTTTCTTACCTTCCTGCAGGTACATCACAGCCTGTGCTGAGTTCTGCAGAGCATGGTGGATCCTTCCCAGGCTCCCATAGGCCAGAGTTTTGGCGATCAGATCGTTGGTCTGTGCTGCCACGCTCAGGTGCTGCTCCTGGAAGACCACGGCCCGCTCAAAGTTCCCCAAAGCTTCGTAGGTCAGCCCCAGGTTTCCGTAGGCTCGACCCTGGCTCCTCACACACCCCGTCTGCTCTGCGATGTCCAGCGCTCTCTGGTGCCACTGCAGGAGGAAAGATAGAGCGTTGTTTCTTAGTGCGTCTATGAGTATTGTGTTATGTTAATGTTGTTTTTTTTCAATGTGTCCTTAACTAACCTGCAAAAAGTAAGGCAAGGAGATTTATATACAAAGTGTAGCTGTCTTTTCTTTCAGAAAGAAAACACTGACTTTGTGAATCTGCACCAACCTGTAGCGCCGTCTCGTTGTCTGCCATCAGCTGATAAACACCCCCGAGCGCATCACTTGCCTCTGCCTCCAGAGATTTATTCTGACAGAGAGAAACATATTTACTGAGCTTTCTCTGCATAATGTGCTTTTTATGTAAAGAAGTTATTGTTTGTTGTATTTAAGAAGGCATGAGGAGGAACAACAACCTCCGTCTGATAAATCCTTACCCCGGCTGAGCGAGCGATGTTCAGCTGGTGCTCCAGGCAGGACAGGGCCTGCTCGTAGTTCCCCAGCTGGCTGTGTAAGGTGCCCAGCTCACAGTAAGCCTGGGCCTTCCCTCCTCCTTCACCTCCCAGCTCATGAGCCACCACCAGCCGCTTCTCGAAGCACACCAGAGCCTGCTGGAGACTCCCCATCGACCTGACGACAAAGAGAAGGAGGGAAAAGTGAGTGGATATCTCTCTTTAATGGTTTGTTTCTGCAGAGAGTCCAAACAAACACTAACTGCTCTTTCTCCTGTTATCAAAGCTTCTTTTCATCCACAGAGACCAAAATGGGCAATTTACGAAAGCAAATGTTCCTGTAATGAGAGGTCATTTTGGTTTTACGCTGTGAGAAAGACTTCCTCATCCTCAGGAGGAAGAGAAACACAGAGGCTGAGCTCGTTGGGATGAACCCGCTCTCATTTGGATCCTCCTCACACACTCGCAGCGCAAACACAGACACAGATGGAAACAGGAAACCCATCATTAAGCCCTGTTCTCCTGTCACTGGAAATTACTCGCCCAGTTTCACGGGGAAAAGGCGAGGAAACAGCTCGGCTCCCATCAACACCTCTACCGTTTCCTGAGACGGGGTTTTGATTATTTTTATCTTCATCATGAATCTCATTTAAAGTGTGTAAAGTTTACGCTCCAGGCAGGAAAAGCTCATTCAGGAGGTAAATATCAGAGCTAATGAGAAAGCGTGAACACAGATGTAAACTGGACAAAGACATCAGCAGGAACAGAAAAAAATAATTGAATAAGTGAAAAACAGACGTGTTGCTAATTTGTTCTGATGGCATTTTAAAGGAATGAAACCAACGCCTTTTCTTTTTAACTGCTGTTTCCCAGCCTGCAGTGGAGAATGTAATCTATTTCCCATGTTTACCAATAACTTAAAAGCTCTTATAACCCCCGAGTTACATCTAACTCCTTGTGAGTCTAGGAGAACAACCACAGAAGAAAAACTGAGGAAGAAAAAACAATCAGCTCACAGGCCAAAAGAAGATAGCCAACACCACAACTATAACAAGTCCAGAAAAATGTCTTATTTCAAGATGATAAAAGACAAAAAGGACGCATAAACTGCTTGTGAAGCTTCCTGTATTAAGATATTATTATTATTTCAAGGGATTTGAAGCTCTGCAACTCAGGCATCATTTTGTCTTTTAATATCTTGAATTTACCCGTTTTTCCCCACTGGCAGCAATTGTTGCTGAAGTGTATCACTGTCATTTTTCACTCAAAATAAAAAAATCTCAGCGTTACTAATGCAAATTTTTCCACTTATATGCTTGTAGACAACTTTAACAAAGATTTTGGTTTATAAAAAATAAATAAATTTCCAAGTGGTTCCTGTCACATGACATCATCTGTTTCCTGCTCCTTTCGGCAGAAGACATGGTGGATGCAAATTGTTCTGGAAAGAGGCAATTTTCATAAATTTCTTAGGATTTTTGCCCAAACTTATTTTTAATAATCAAACCATTCAAGTCCAAATCTCAAGAGTAACCCTTAAAAAATGGACCTGAGATAAAAAATAAAAATAAAAAAAAATCATGGGCTTGCAAACAAAAGTTGCCTGTGGACACAAAGCTAGTTGCTAACTGAAGGAAAACACTGCCTGAAGCATTGCTCATAATTTACTCATTAAGTGCAATTTTCTTGACACACAAGTACTTACCATAGCCAATGCACACACACACAACACTTTTTTAAAATGTGTTATGTCTATATTATTGTTTTTTATAACTTTACTAGTATTATAATTATTATTATTTCTATATAATTTCAGGTGACTTAGTGACGAGCTGTGTGACCACCAACAATTGCTGCCAGTCATAAAAATCCTATTTTCCTCAAAACAAAGTACAAAATGGAAAAAATAAATACATAACATGATTCAGATGGACTTAACTGAAAAACTATATACCTCACAACCCTGAAAAAAAGTTGGGCATAAATGGTTAAGATTTTTTCTTGACTCTTCAGCTGAATCTGGCTCATGTTAAGTCTTATAAGACAATTTTTTTAACTAAAAATAAGACATAAACACTTCATTAGATTTCAGTTTCTGCAGGCCACCAAGTCAAACTCTGCCCACAGAACATCAGCTGATCTTTACTCCAGCCCCAGTCAGCTGATCACATCTATCATCTCTGAGAGGCAAACCATTATGTGTTTGACCTCTTTGAACCTTCCTTTAGTCCAGCTCCTCCTTCATGCTGTGCCTGATTTCATCAGGGTCATACAGATCCTCACTGATCCGCTGTGTTCTGGACCCCAGGGCTCTTTGCTGATGCTCTCCCTGCTGCAGGCTTTTCATGTATGCACATGAAAAAGAGATGTGTGCTCTGCAGTTTTGTGCTCTTACCTGTGTGCGCTGCCGAGCCCTCTGTAAGCCTTCTCCTGGTCCTGGATGTGGTTCAGACTCTGAGCCACAGTCAGGTATTTCTCGTAGTACTGAATCGCCTCCTCGAAGTCTCCCAGAGCGTCATAGCAGTCAGCCAGGTTCCCATACGCCCGGCCTCGGTCCAGCATGCTCTCTGTGCCGCTCAGCTGCTGCAGCATGGCCAGCTGCTGCTCGAAATAACCGATCGCCTCCTCGAACACGCCCATGTTCATTTTGGTGATGCCCATGTTCCCATGGACCTGGGCTTCTAAACGGGCGTCCCTGAGTCCCTGAGCCAGACCCAGCTGGGTCTCATAGCACTGAAAGGTTGTGGCATAGTCTCCAAGAGCCATGTGAACCGCTGCAAGGTGACCAAGAGCACGACACTCCCCCTGCTGGTCACCTAGATCCTTACGCACGGTCAGCTCCTGGCTGTGGAAGGACAAAGCTGAATCCAGCTGTCGGAGGAGCCTGAAGTCAGAGGAGAACAGAGGGAAAGAAGAGTGAGGGAAGAGCCAAAGGAGGGAGAGAAATCACAAACATAGCTGGTTTTATCACCTGTGGACTGATCCCAGAGCTGAGTAAGCATCGGCCTCCATCTTTTGATCGTCGACCTTCTGAGCCAGGGTCAGCTGCTGCTGGTAGAAACGCACCGCTCCTTGGAGATCTCCCCGACACACACACACGTCCCCCAGGTTCCCCATAGCCCTGAAAACAGCCTGAGGATGAACATAAACACACGGTTACAACTTGAGCACAAGAGGAGATTCTATTTTTCATCCAGAGAAGGAGAAGAAGATGAAGAAGAAGATGACCTGAGTGTTATCCAGAGTCTGAGCTATAGAGAGCAGATATCTCTGACACTCCTCTGCTCTGCTGTACTCCCCCAGCGCTTTGTGGGCCAGACCCAGGTTACAGTACGCTTTAGCCTGGGCCAGTTTATCCTGGAGGTCCTTTGCTAGGGCCAGGTCCTGCTCGTAATACCTGAGGAAGACACAACAAACATGGGTAAACATGAAAGAAAACAACAGGATGGCTGGTAACACTTCTCTTTGTGTTTGAATCTCTTTTGGTTTCAATCAACAAAGTTAAAGTTAATTAACATTAATGAATCAAACAGTAATCTGTTGGTTTTGTTGAGTCCGTACCTGACGGCGTCTTTGTACTGTCCCAGACAGTAGTGAGCGTAGCCCAGGTTGTGGCAGACTTTTCCTTCTCCCTCCAAATCTTGCAGTCCTGGAGCCAGACTCAGGTACTGCTGGTAGTATGGTAAAGCCTGAGCGTACTCCCCCCTCCAGCTGTGGAAGTTTCCCAAGTTTGCTGCAAAGAAAGAACACACCTCAAAGTTTTAAATCAGTCTTTCTCTTTAGACCTGAAAGAGTCTTTCTCTTTTATAACTCACCTAAAGCTCGGGCTTCGCTCTGAGAGTCTTGCAGCTCTCGTGCAATGGTCAGGTGATGAAGGTAGTGCTGCAGAGCTCGATCATGAGCGCCCAAAGCTTGATAAGCCACAGCGAGGTTACCGTGAGTGGAGGCCTGAGACGGGCGATCGTTCACCTGAGGCACAAACAGGATTCATAAATCTGTTCTCAGCACGAGTCTCAGAGTTCAGCTCCTGATGATTCCAGGAACTCACCTCTAGTGACATCTGCAGCTCCTGTCGGTGATACCGCACAGCTTGGTCATAGAGGCCCAGAGCGTGGTAGGCGTTACCCATGTTCCCGTAGGCCCGACCCTGGGCTGCGTAGTCACTCAGCTCCTGGGCGAAGGACAGGTGGGCTTTATGGAGCTTCAGAGCTGCTTCATACTCGCCCTTCATCTGGTGGATGATGCCTGAGACACGGGTTAGAAAAAAAATGTTGGTTAAAAGCACAGACTGCTTAAAGATGGACGACACATTAGCTGTAGAGCAATTTCAAGTTGCGCCAAAAAGATGTCAGTTGAAGGTTTCTGAAACAATATATCTGGGATTTCACCAAGTCGGATCTCAGTAAAGTCAAGTCTTAGGAGATTTCCAGAAAGTCAGAAAAGTCCAACTCCCTCATGTAGTCACTCGTCTGAGCTGCATCCAGCTTTGAATCTTCTGCACATGTGAAGTTTTCAACATGATCAACTCCCCAAATGAAGCACAAACCTATAAATATGCAACAAGCAGATTAAACTTGTGTGCATGTGAACATACGTGCTTCTCACAGCCCTGAAAAAGACGAGCGCAGAGCGTTAAATAATTTAAAAGCTTCAGTGGGGAAATTCAAGCAAACTAATAATAGTCTGAGAGCTGCTGTGGATCCATAAACTTCATTACTGCTGCAGAAATCCAAACTACAGCTTTCCAGGGAGAAGAAACGGGAAAACTTCAGTCTCTACGGGCTTCCCAACTTTCAGAGTGAGGATGAATCTTCATCACTTCCACCAACAACCCAGTTTACGGAGCCAGAGTCTGAAGAGACAGAAGTGAAGCCGAGACACCAGAGAGGAAGACAGCAGCTGCAGGAAAGTAAGGAAAGATGAACGCATGAGGGATTCAAGGAGGCGACTAAATATTAAAAATGTGACTCCGAGAAAATGTGTCTTAATGTCAGAATAATAAACCTGAGAAAACTCCTCCTGATGTAATTATGTTTACACGCTGTAATGTGATTAACTTCAACATCCAGGCGAAACGTGTGATAACTGAGACTCACACACACACACACAACACACACACCTCTAGAAGGTAATCTTACTCCAATTAAGATCCAAATCAGAGAAAACATAATGAGATTAACAAGATTAGATTACACCTACACCTTAAACTAATGCTGCAATCAGTGGAGGAACAATTTCAGTCAGCTTTGACCTCCAACGTGCTTCAAACCAAAAAACACAGAAAAGAGAGATTTATAGGGATGAGTATTGATCCGCATCACGATACTTGGGTCACGATAACATAATGTTGGGACATCAAAATATTGTGATATGTTGCAATATTCTACACAGTTAACGATTAGATTTAAAACAGCTTTTCTATTTTATTACAGTTAAAATAAAGAAAGTCACAAGCAGTGTTTCATACATGCACATACACAAGTCGAAAATATAAAGTGCATCAAGTTTGTCACTTAAATTGTTGCGACATGAAACTAATCTTGCAAAAAACTATTGGGTGAAGACATGGTCAGTTGGTGAAACTGATAGATGTCACTTGGTGTAACTAATGTTACTCATAAAACATCTAATATTGCACATGATTATTTTATCAGCCTGCTACACTGTCAAAATTAAACCTAAAATGATTTTAAACTAACTGACCCAAGAATAGAAAAAAAACATTCATTTTTACAGCATCAAAACCCACATCATCAAGTTAAGAAAAAAATATTTTGAACATACTTTGAGATTATATTTATTATGCAGTTTATGTGCACCAAACAGTGGAGTAGCTCTTTGGCGCCATCTGCGGCAGTGGAGTTGCAAAAATGTTAACTTTTATTCAACAAAAATATCAATATTAAGAGTTGAAAAATCGATATTTTATCACAGGTAAAAGTATCGTGATATATTGGGGTAACGATACTTATACCACACCTCATCTCAAATTCATACAAGAAGCAGAATTAAAACGCAAAATGTCCAGTGAACTGTCAAACAATGAAGTTTGTTTTCTGGTAGCCATCACTGAAATTCTTTCTGATATTTTCTATTCAACAGATATTCCCAAACATAATTGATCTGGCTAGTTAATCCCTTGAGATACTGTTAGCCATCTTGCTCTGCTTGTTAAGTTTTCTGTGTCGTCAGTCAAAAGTTTACAACGGTAAAACAGTACAAACGGTAAAATTTACAGTTAACACTTGTACTCAACATTATGCCGAAATTGTAAAACACATGAAGGTAACCTCTTGTGGTTGGTTGTTTTGAAGCCAAATGATGGTAAATGGTCACCATGTTGGAAAGGTTAACTGCACCAAACATTTGCAACCTAAAAACAGAAAAAAAAAAAATATATATATATATATATTTTTTTTTTTTTCAGTTTTAGGCTTTTTATGGCTTTGATTAGAGAGGATAGAACAGGAAACAGAAGGAGAGTCAGGTCAACAGGCCACGGGCTAGATTTGAACAGGGCCACCCGCTTGAGGGTGAACTTTGCAGAGTGCGACCTAGACCGTTAGGCCATCTGCACCCCACAAAAGGTGCTTTTTGATCAGAAGTTCCAAGAACTAAATGGTCCCAGTGGCTGATTGTTGAGTATGACTCTGCTGGGCTGGAAATCATGTGAAGGAAAAAACCAACAGCTAAAAAAATTAACCTCCTTCTTGGTTGCCAAAATTAAAAAATAAGCTTTGAGACCACCCTTTTAGAACTGGGCAGTAAACATGTTAGTTTATGCCGTCGAAAGGGGCATTTTAACATGGGTAAAGGTGTTTGGGGGGAATACTGGACTTTTTCGACCAGCCTCAAGTGGACACTTGAAGAACTACAGGTTATTTTTTTACCCTACATATTTTTCTTCAGGTTTCTCTCTTCCGAAAGCCACTTAACAGTCATTGGTGACGAAGGCTTTCACTAACCCTGGCAGTTTAAAGAAACCTTAGCCTCGAGCTGACACTTTTACTTTTCAAGCAAATTTCGTACAATGTTGTGTAAGTATAAACCATGTGTGTGCTTACACATGTGTGTGGAACAAATAAATATAAACAACTGTCTGTCTTCAGTTTCACTTCTACAGACTAAAAGCAGACGAGTTCGACGTCAGGGACACAGATACAGACAGCAGATAGGTTAGACTGAGAGAGGTTACAAACACAGAAAAATAACTTTAAATCTGAAAGCAGTGGATTCCTTTTTGGACTTTAACACACGACTAAAACTTCTGAAACAAAATCAGAAATAATTATAACCCCAACCCTTTAATCAGATATTCATAATTCTGCTTCACAAAACTCAGCCACTGTGAAATTATGTTCACATGCAAGAGTCCAATTCACACACCACAGTCAGAAATATATCAACTCAGACACTCACATTAAGTCCTCGAAGAAACAAAACATCTGAGAATTCCTTCTTTGCTTCAACATTTCTCATGCTAATGTGCTTTGATGCAGCGATTTTTTTTTATAAAACACATTCATACAAAGACGTCATCTGAAAAACCTCATCATCTGAGTCTGTTATTAAGACTGTAGCACTGAGACTAAACATTTGTCACAATGGAGAGTGACAATGAAATGGCAAAAAAGTATAAAGACAGGGGCATAAAGTGGAAATCTATTGTTTAACAAAAAGACCCTGAATGAAAAATGACACCTTATTAAAATGAAGTGTGTATCTTTATTTGTAATTTTAAAGAAAAGAGTGTAACTGCAAATATTAGAATATGGAAATCCCTTTCTTTCCTTTGAATGTGAAACTTAAAGTCATACTTAAAAAAAGTGTTGCATGTTTTCCAACAGTTTAAGGATGCATGAAGTGCACATGCTGTTACTGCATTTTTCAGGTTTTATGAGCACTAATGTGTTAAACATGCTGTTTGCATGATTTTTCCTGCACATGCAGATGCTCCTGTCTGAGTCGTGACATCTAGGACGGTGCATTCAGAGAAATGTAAAAACTGAACAGTGACTCTGCTCCAGCTCGTGATGTTTTCAGGCTCTCTGGAACATATAGGAGCCGGGTTATGTGACGGAAAGGAGGAGGCGGCTGATAAGAAGAAGGGAAACCTCGTTCTTTGGGGTCTCGTGCTAAGAGGATTACAGAGAAGCCTGCAGAGTTGGCTGGAAGAGCTGGCTCCTGTTACACCCCTGCCTTTAAACTCAGTGTGAGCCTGAGCACGTGTGCACGCACTGATACAGAATCCCCTCCAGGTAAAACTCTCACACACACACACACACACACACACACACACACACACACACACACACACACACACACACACACACACACACACACACACACACACACACACTCCTACGAGGGCAGAGGCTGCTGGCTGCTGTAGATATTCTGCAGGATGGAGGGATTCCCTGACGGGGAGGAGGGCACAGCGTGAGGATTAGAGGTGTGGAGGAATATCTGATGACGGGAGTTCAGCTGAGACAGCACAAACCATCAGAGAGAGGAAGAGGGAGAAACGCTCAGTCATCAGTGAACTGAGATGACCAACAGGAGACACATCCATCTTTTTATCTTTACGAGGCGCTCGCTTTTATTCTGGGATCAGTCGCATGAATATTTCTGCATCATCTGCCAAACTTTGTTTCCACATTTAAAGGCGTCTGCACAATTTTCCTCAAAACCACTAAACAAGAGAGGAAGAAGAGAGGGAAGGGTTAAAAGAGGACACAAGGAAAAGGCATCTGAATGAGGACAGAGGAAACAAGTACAGGAAATGGAAAAAAAGGAGTAGAGAAAGAAGGAAAGGGAGAGAGAAAAGAAAAAGTGCAAGGAGAAGAAGGCCAGAGAAAGGTGAAGGGGATAAGAAGATAATAAAACAAAGAAAAGACAGGAATTAAGAAGGACACAAGAAAAAGAAAAGAGATGAAAAGAAGGAAAAGGAAGAGGAGTAAAGAAAGAAAGGTGAACAAGGGAGCAAGAGTAAACAAAACCAAAGGTGAAAAAAAGAGAGAAATATTAAAACAGAAGGAAAAGAAGGAAGGACAAATGGAAGGAAGATGGAGGTGGAGGAAAAGACTAAAGGAGAAGGAGAAGATAGAGCAAAAGGAGAAAAGAAAGGAAAAAGAAAGGACACCAAAAAGAGCAAGAAAATGGTACAATAAGAGAACAAAGACCAAAAGGGAGGAGAAAAAAATGGAAGGAAAAAGAGAAGGAGATGACAAAAAGAGAAGAAGGTGAAAAAGAAGAGGAAAGGAGATGAAAAAGGAAGAGGGGTGGGATCCAAAAGGAAGGAGGAAAAATATGGGAGAGAAGAAAGGAAGAGAGGAAGATGAGAAAATAAAGGAAGAAGGAGGATGAGGAGGAGGAAAAGAGAGGAGAAAAAGAGGAGGAACTGAAAAGGAAAGGAGATGAGGAAAAAGAGTTGAGGAAACAGAAAAGAGGAGGAGAAGACAAAGAGGACAGAAGGAGGGAGAAACAAAAAGCAGAGAAGAGGAGAAGGAGAGGAGAAGGAAAGAAGGAGGAGGAAACAAATAGGAGGAGATGGAGGAGTTGTTGAGTCAGCAGAGAGTGAGGAGGAAAAGTCTCATCCATAAATGATGAAGTGAAACGTTGATCTGAAGCTCGTCTGTCAGCGGAGCGTCAGACGCTTCAACGCCAACCTGTTAGTCACACTTCAAAGATCCTCTCAACGCACAGAGCTTAACTCGGACTGAAAAGAAGGAGACACCAGCTTCAGCTCAGCTGCTTTAACACACCCTGAAGGGACACACACACACACACACACACACACACACACACACACACACACACACACACACACACACACACACACACACACACTAAAGAAGCGTTGGCTGTCCACTCAGCGCAGGAGTCAGGTTCCCAGGCTCTCAGATATCACTGTGGCCGCAGAAACCAGACCCCTGTGAATAAAACATGAGCTCTGATTGGTCAGAGTGGCTTTGCTGGGGTCATGTGACCTGGCCTCAGAAGGCAGATAAGGTGACGGAGAGGAGGATGATCACATGACCCACACAGAACCACACAGACCTACACAGAACTGGTCACACATTTCTGGTTTAATGAGACCACAGAGTACGGAGTGAACTGAGCGTGTGCAGAATGACTCCGGTTGAAGCACGAGTGTGGTTAGCATGGGAAACATTAAAAACCGTCCCATTCTTCAGTCTAGGTGTGGTCATGAGGGGTTAGGAGGCGGTCAGAATCCCCCCTCCCCACCTCATAGATTTTAACCATTTTTTATCAGACAGAAACACAGTTATGTGTTCTCCTATTGGCCCTGCTTTCTGTTAGCTGTGCTATCCCTGCAGGGGGTGGAGACACACCTCGAGCAGAAATGAGGAGGCAAAGCTGCAGCAGAGAGTGAGCTGAGTCTGATGCAGCATCAGTGAGAGGGAAGATGTTTGAATACACCACCTGATTGTGAGAATGAGCTGTGATTGGCTGTGAGTGAATTGAAACAATGGACGTTTCTGTTGGAGAGCTTTGCTGGTTATTGGTTTTGGAAAGCTGATAAAAAAAAAAACCTGCTTTTGTAGCATCATCTAAAAGTTGTTGAGTTGTCTGCTCCTGTTTTATGGGTTTATAGTTTGTAGTAATTGTTTCTGTTGTTCATCAATTTTTTTCAAGAACAATGAAACAATTATTTCAGTACCTGCACCTTTGTTTTATTAATTTATCCATTCATAACTTCTATTATTCACAGCACTTTGTTTCAGCAGTGGTTGTCTTTGAAGTGCTTTATAAATAAAGTTGATTTGAACTGAGTTAGGTTTACAACATTACTACGATTTTTTTTTTATTAATCAATATGAATTTAAAGAGGTGATATTATACCTCTACAGTATTTATTTTGTCCCTCTGGTGCCCCTATAGTATCCTGTCAAAACACTGTTTTTCTCTCCCTGGTGTTTTAGAAAACCTTCATTTTAGTTTCAGTCTGAATTTTTTTTTTTTTAGCTGCTGTCTCTTTAAGGCTCCCTTCTCCACAAACCCCCTTCCCTCTGATTGGCCAGCTCTTTGGAGGTCTGTCAGGCTGCGGGGCTATGGTGTTTGGGGCCCATCCCTCCAACAGCATTTAAGAGATCCTCGTGTGATGACCTCATCATTTCAGAAAGTCTCGTTAAGATGTGGACCTTTTTTTTTTTTTTTTGGAACAGAGTGTTTTGATCAGTTTACAGAGTCAGAGATTTCTTCAGCATATGAATCTGAAGAGGACTGAAAATCTGCACACGATTAGTTTCCAGCATTGTCCAGCATTTACCAAAAGCAATGTCTGAAAGTGGGATAACTGAGCAGGTTACACCTAAATTAGAAAAAGCAGGCTGATGCCTCCATCAGACACCACAAAGCAGCCTTAACCGTACCAAGGACCAAGTTTTAGTTCCAAGGGTTTGCAGCTGTTTCAGTGGTTAGAGATGTGGTTCTTCAACACCTGATGAAAACACTCACTCGATGTCACAGAAGACCTTTAACGCATCTTTCAACACCAATTTATTCCTGACCTTGGAGAAACAACGACCACAGATGTAGTGGTTAAACAGCTCTCTCCTACACCTTAAAATGTACAAGGTAAAGAGTCTGTGGTCTAAGGACTTTGGTCTCTAGATCACTGCAGACTGAGTTAGTCCATACACTGGGTGTGTTTGGTGACAGCAGTGACAGAGCTGGGAAAAATAAGACCTCTGCATCTTTTATTTCAGGGAGAAAAAACTGTGAGTCATGTTCATTCTTTTATCTGAAATTGCATCAGTTCGTCTGCGTTTCTTTTAAAATGAGTTTCACTCAGTTTCTCTCTTCTGCAAAGGGCAGATTCAAAAGACGGGGATTGATTCAGTCAGAAGAAGAAGAATCTGAAGGCTATTTCTTTGATTCTTAAAGTGTTTCAAATGTTTTCTTCTCATCTCTGCTGGGGGCATGTTTCTCACGTGGACAGATATCAGATCAGGAGGCCAGAGAGTGACCTGTGGGACAAAATCAAGATGCAAACAAACACAACTTCAAATGTCAGATCAGAAATTTACTGTTGTCTTTAAACCTGCTCTGGCTGAAGCTGATTCGTTCCTCTCTCTGTCACTCTCCTGCAGTAAGACGACGGCTGTGAGCAGCTGCAGAGAGGAAATGCTAAAGTTTTGAACAAACTTTCTGATCACCTTCTCCTCTCTAGAGATAGTTTGTGTACGCTCTATAATAAACTTTAAGCTCAGTTTGTGGTGTCCCGTGTGTTGAGGATTAAAGGGACACTGTCTGTGGTTATTTCTGTCATCGTGCAGCATTTTCTTTTTCTACCATTCCAACAACACAGAGCTCTGTGAGCTGCGTCTGTGGTTTGAACTGAATATGAACCACTGATTTAAACCCGGTGTGTGTAACACCCTCAAATCTCTGCTTCTCAATGCAGCAGACCCTCTACCTCCATGTTCTGATGAGTGTCCTCCTCCTCCTCCATGCCCAGATGAAGGAAAAACATCCATCCTCCTACTGGTTGTCATTTCTGTATCTGAGTTAAGCCTCATGTTCTTTGTCTCGCTTTTCCTCATTGTGTTTACAAACACAGCTGTCAGTTTGTTCACTCAGGCTCCTGCATTTCACCTAAAAATGCTTCCTGATTATTTTCCATCCACATCTTAAAGGTTTGCGTTTATTCTTTCATATATTTGGCCATCCTAAGACTGCAGAAACATTTCCAGTTCCAATGGTTGATGCATCTCGAAGCCTGACCTGCATTTTTAGATAGTCCTTCCAGGTCAATGCAGGACAACCTCCAAGCCCTTTGGAGCTCCAAGTGTCTCAAGGTATGATCAGCTAAGATAAGCATCCTGGTTGATGCAAAAACTACATGCAGTGTCCTGATGCAGCATCTATCCAGTGACCTCTGCAAGGCCTCGGGGTCAGGCTTCCACAGCCCTGAAGTAGATCTGCTTCCACAGCTGCAGAGAAGGAGCTGAGCTTTGATGGAGGAAGTTAGGGATCCCACACTGTGGCCAAACTGTGCAAAGCTTCACGTAGCATTCAGGAGCAGGTTTCTTCATCTAACAACCTTAAATGAACCGTACAGGAGAGGGCGCTGTGAAATTCTCACACTAACCATAACAAAAGACTTCTCTCTTCTTCATAAAAGCTTCTGATTTTGCCACATCTGTCACTAATTTGATATCAAAACTTTGCATAAACTTTATTTGATAGATTAACCACTGATGAGGTCAATCATCTCCTGCAGACTGAGTCAGACATCTCCACAAACATCCCCTCTTCATCGATTGACTCAGAAGAACTGAAACATGTTGCAAGAGTTTTGCAGCAGCTTATCTCGACAACCCTGCTGAATTATTTGTACAGCCTAACTTCTGCACTTCAGATCTGAAAATTTCTTCCTTTAAGATTATTTTAAGGCTTATTGCTTTTATTTGAAAGAGTATCTTCAGAGTGAGGGGGGGATGATACGCACAAGGAAATGGTACTATGGTGCCATGAGGACTATAGCCTCTGTGCACGAGACGCCCACTTCACCAAATAAATCAGATCAAGCTGTATATTGAATGAAAGGCTGTGAGCAAATACTAAAATCAAAACAAACTAGAAAAGCACTCAGAGAGCACAGACCTCCACCAAGCATATTGTGATTGTCACTAAGACTTCAGTCCTACTTTAATGTTATACTCCCTTTCAGCAGACTGTCTGCTACAATTTGGTGTTAGTTGCAGGTTTGTACAATAATTTGTTACCTGGCAGTGTTGAAAATGATGATGACCCAGTACATATTTCATATTCTGGATCTTAGTATCTAGAATATTGGCAGGATCAGGGTAGTACTTTCACATCTGTGAGAAATGATGGTGACCTTGTCTTGTATTATTTTGCAAAGCAATCTGACCATTTATGGTGGAGTTATATACACATATGGTGAAAACGGTCCTATCTCACAATGATAAAGAATCCTTTAAAAAAAATCCTGGATTCAGACGGCGATCCAGATCACCTCCAAAATGTAATCACTTCTTCCTTATTCCATTTTGAACATTTCCTGAACATTTCATCAAGATCTGTTTATTACTTTTTGAGTTATGCTGTTCCCAAACAGACAAATTCTCCCAAAAACATAACCTGCTTGGTGGAGGTAAATATATACGATGACGAGGTGTAGAAAGGTAAGAAAAGGGAGAAGCTTTAGGACTGTAAGAGAGACAGAGGGAGACCTTCATGTGCAAAGTCGACCATTCTGTGTGCTCTCCCATCTGTTGGCCAATAAACTTACCAAGGTTGGAGGAGGCTCGGCCCTGAGCTGCTCTGTCCTGTAGCTCCTGAGCCAGCTCCAGCTGGTTTTGGTGGTACTGATGCGCCCGCTCCAGGTCCTGGAGATGACGGGAAGAAAAGTCCATCATTCATGTTTATTTGTCACATCATAACATCAGTGAGATAAGATAAGATACTCTGATGTGGATTAAACCGGTCTACGACCTACCTGCATGCACCGAGCAGCGTGGCCCAGCCCAGCGTACGCCCTCATCTCAATGGCCCGGTCCCCCTGCTCCTGAGCCAGCTCCAGGACCCGTGTGTGGTAAGATATGGCCTTGTCAAAGTCCCGCTGAGAGTGATACGCACTGCCCAGGTTACTGTACGCCCGTGCCTCTTCACGTCGATTCTCCAAAGTCTGCAAAAACAAGCCTCCATTATTAGCTCAGAGGAAAACATAAAGATATCTAATCAGTGCAGAAAAACAGAGGCAGCTGAGAGAGACCCATAAAGACCTAAAGAGTCCAAACAAAACCACTTCATGAAAGATTCAGAGCTCGGAGGACTTCAGTTTGTAACCTTAGTTCTGGCTCAGCTCTTATCGCCAACAGATGGTCAATTTGTGACTTTTTAAAGAGAGCTACAAGAAAGAGGTGGAAAAAAAAGAAAACCACATAAAAAGCAAAGAGCGGAGATTACTGTCTCTGCTGTTTGTTTGGGGAACATTACCAGGGAACTGCTTCAGATATTTACAGACTAAACAAACTGAATACACACTATGTTCAGGAAATGTGAAGTAACTCTGTTACAAAAAGAGAGCAGGATGGATGTGGAATAACACTGAACTGTGTGTGAATCACAGTAAATACAGATCAGACTTTAGCCAGTCATAGTCCCACATGATCTGAAACATCATAGGATAAAAGAACTGTGTAAAAACTGTTCACGACTCAACAAAGGTCAGTAACTCCTCTTGATACCAGATGATAAGTGGTCAGTTTTCTGCAGTGTATCGTGCTGCATAAACATCAGCAAACTCTGCTTCTGACAAAGGAAAATGTTCTCTAATAGGGGCCAGTGTAGAGAAAATACGTCCGCATGTTTTTATGGCAGGATCGGGATCTGGATTTTGTCAGGATTCTTTTTCTTATGCAGACTCTTGTCACCTGCAAAGAACATTTCTAACTCCTAATATTTCCAATTTCTTCCCTCCTATCCACCATTTTTCTTGTCTTTTCTGCTCAGTTGCATAATTTTAATCTCATGGGTTGCTAGGTGCCGCCTTGTTGGCTATGGCTGCCTTTTGCAGCAGCTCTCTCTTCTTTGTACGTTTCTTGTAATTTTTTCATCTCTTTTTCGTAATCTTTGTATTTGGAGTGGATCATTACTTTGTATGGCTCATTTGTTGGTCATGGACACCAAACTTTTTGTGGCTTCAGCGATATTTTTACTACTTTTCTCCTGTGTTTGTCTGGAGATCCTACATGTAACCATGGCTGCATTGTTTACATGTGAAATTAGCTGTTTGCAGCCTGTAGCATGTCAATGCTAACTGATGCAAGACCTGATGTTTCCCCACAAGGTGAGGAGAAGGAGGTGAGGACGACGTGCTGGTTCTCAGGTGTGAGCTAAGAAGTGACGACATGGACCTGTCCGTCCACCCATCGTTATTGCGAATGTAAGATCTATCTCCAATAAGATGGACGAGCTAGCTGTGCTAACCCAGCAACAGAGGGAATACCAGAGGGCAGAGTAGCATCATGCTATTCACAGACATGGCTAACAGAGCTAACACCAGACACCAACGCCACATTGGAAGAGCTTCACCTGCTGTGAGCAGACAGGATACTGGAGACAGAGATGGAGCATGACTGAAGAAGCTCAGTCCTGGACCCTGTGGAGGTGGAGGCTGGCTGAACTGGAGAATGATGGACAAGCTGTCATCATCTATTTTCTTATGGACCTTTTTGCACTTTCTATACACTTTCTTACTTTGTTTTCTTGATTACTGCTGTGACTTTAATTTTGTTGTACTTGTTACAATGACATTAAAGTTCTATTCTATTCTATTCTATTCTGTTCTATTCTATTCTGTTCTATTTTATTCATCTTGGATCCTCTAATGTGTTTTTCTTGAACTCCAATGTTGGAGTTGTTGGTGTGCAAGCTGGAGGCCGTATGACCTCAGGCCTGACTTTGGACAGACCTTTATGAACTGCTCTGTCCTCCACCAGAGACCTCACAGGTCTTAATGATGCACTTCTTTACCTTTGCAATCTCCAGATGTTGTTCGTGGCACTGCACAGCGTTAGTGAAGTCTCCCAGGGCGGTGTAAACGGCACCCATGTTCCCCAGCTGGCGAGCTTCAGACAGCCGACACTGGGTTTGTCTGGCTAACAGCACACACTGCTTGTGACTCGCCAGAGAGTTGGGGTAGTCTCCAATGGCTGTGTACACATGACCAAGACTGCTGAGGGCATCTGATGCTGCCTGGAAGACACACATAAACACACACACACACACACACACACACACACACACACACACACACACACACACACACACACACACACACACACACACACACACATACACACACACACAAACACACACACACACACACACACACACAAACACACACACACACACACACACACACACACACACACACACACACACACACACACACACACACACACACACCTGTTAGCATCAGGAGAGAGCAGAAATACACACCACCTCAGTGAACACCTCAGATAAACATGTAATCCTTGATGCTGGGCAGAATCAGAATCAAGTTTTATTGCCAAGTATGTTTCCACATACAAGGAATTTATCCCGGTGTGTTGTTGCAACAATTAACAATAAAATAATACAAAATAATAAAACAAATACACAAAAATAAATATAGAGAAAAAATAAAATAGAATAAAATAGAAATAAATAAAATAAAATAAAACAATTAAAAAAATAAAATAAAATAAAATGTGAAATAAAACAAAATAAAATAAAATAAAGTAAAAATAAATTAGGAATATTTACAGAAAATCAGTATCTAGATGTTAGTGGTGTTTGATGGGACAGTGAAAGGACAGATTTAGAAGCACAGGACAAATCCCTCCCTCCAGTCCTCGGTGGAGAAGATTCACAGGTTAAAGAGCCAGAGCTCCTCTTTCACGTCCAATTAGACCCTCAACCCCTCCTCTGGCACTCAGGGTCGCGTAGTCTCTATTATTTCTTTCTCTCCGTTCACACTGATGACATTTTATCGCACTTTAAGCCGTCTAATGATTCCAGCTCGGCTCTTTCTGCTAATTACAGCCGCTCTTCTTTCACAGCTCCGTGAAATCAGGACGAGTGTTTCACATTAAGTTCAGCTCTGTTGTTGTCTTCTCAAAGGCATAAAAAACAGGTTCATGAACTCATCACACCCACCTGCACACACACTAACACACACACACTCGCTTTCCCTGATTAGATGGAGAGAGAAATGAGAAACACTCACTCTCTTCTTTCTCTTTCTTAAGCAATTTAAAACAAGCCGACTCATTTGCTCACTAATCTTCAGGTTATTGGTATTGATCGAGATCAATCTGAGGAGTCATGGGAAATATTCGTCAGGTCTGAGGAAGTCTGATTGAAACAAGAGCAGAACAGTCTGTATTGACGGGTGGAGTGTTTACTACAGCCTGCTGAACTTTCAGAGGAACATAACACACACATTTCTACAAGAATCTTCTTTAAAGTAGTGTTGACTGCAGTTTTTCTAGGATAGAGACTACATTTCCCATGAGCACCTTCACCCACTGTGGCAAAGACGAGGATATAAAAGTCTGAAAATATCATTCACAGATCTACAAACAGGATAATCCTGCAGAGGAAACGTGACACCAGAGATAATAATGAACATGACGTGACCCGCTCATGAGGTTTAAAACTTCCCAGAATTCAATCAGAGACAGGGTTTACTCAGGCACCCTCTGAAGCATTACCTCCTGATGGTGCAGACTCAAACTCAGAAATTACAGATGTGAAAGTGACCTTTCAGAGCCAACAATGAGAGACAGAAAGAGAGTGTGTGTGTGTAATAAAATGTTTGCAGGTTTAAAGAACGTGACACAGAGGAGAGGCCGTCATGAATTATTAAAGAGGATGTTATTAGCTCGTTCGTTAGTCATTCACCTCCCCAAACACTGTCTCTGATCCAGACGAGTGTGTAAGTCTGCAGAAACAGAGGACAGGGACTAAAACTGAGGGAGTTCATGTGCATCTTTATGCAAATGCATGAGACAGTACAACAGGCACAGGAAAGACTCATTAAAGGTCATAAACTCTGAGTGTTAACACAAGTTTTTTCATCCTTCACTCTAAAAAAAGTGTTACACATTAACACTTAAATGCAAAAGAAGACAAAGGGAGTTGTTGTTTCACTGCTGCAGGGGTCATTTAAGTTTCTTACATTGTTGATAAAACATTTATAAGATGCACTTTAAGACCTAAAAACTTAATCAAAACTGACCAATCAAAGCAGTTCCCATCTGCTGCAAAGTCAGTCTAATGCACATTAAAGAGTGTGTATTCTGCCTTTTTAGATTTTAAACGTGGATTTAAAGTAGCAATGGTGGATGCTCTGGCTAAACTTGTGCATATTGTGCATATATAAGCTTTACATATTCATATGTCTGAATCCGTCTGTAAACTGATCAAAGTGCTTTGTTTTAAAATAGAAACATATATTCACCAGACTTGCTGAGATGATGAGGTCATCACTTAGAGATCTCATAGCTCCGCCCTCCAAAACACCTCAAGAGGGCTGGCCAATCAGAGGGAGGGGGTTGTGGAGCAGGGACCCTTACCCCTAAATTCCACCGCATGAGCCGGGCCGCAGTCTTGCTCCGATTGTCAAACCCCACTGGAAGCAGCACGCTGCGCCACTCAATCCAGAGGGGGTAAGGCTGGAGGGCTGGTCTTCAGAGGGTCACAGGCTCTCGCATGAATAGGGATATCATATGATCACCATCCACTCTGTAACTTTTGATTTGTCAGTCCACACCTTGTCCTTTCTGCCTGTATCCTTATAAAAAGGATGTTTGGGATCATACAGAATGTTGAACTTCTCCACTTCCAAGATCAGCTTCTCTTCATCTATGGCGTCGTGTTGCGTCTGAGACCCTCTGAACAACTGTTTACCTGATGCACATGCCTCCAGATGTGACGTATTTATAACATATTGTAGAAATTAACGTTCGAGAGTTCATTGTGCATTGTGTTTTTTTTTAAACTTCCGGGTACTTCACACTGTGACTTCCTGTCTAGTGCTTTCTTATCGACAGTGAATTTAGTTTAGTTTAAAAAGCGGCCATGCAGAAAATAGACCTGAAGCATATTCCTTGCGCTTGGGCACATGCCGGCGTTTCAGCAGCGCGTGCAGTGTAATTTGCCTGATAGATTACAATAGAAGCTAAGTGCTCCGCAGTGCGTTTCCAGGGCTCTGCTCTGCGCAGAGCATGCGGTGGAATTTAGGGGTAAAAGAGCGAAAAAAAAAAAAAATCTGTTTGAGAATATTTAAAAACGTGTTTCTTTGGGGATGGAGACACAACAAGCTTGTTAAATTCTTAGACAAAAAAAGACCATGAGCTCATCAGAGGTTGCTAGGCGCTGCCCAAGTAGCTGCATGATGCAGTAGCTCCCTCGTCTTTGTCCGTTTCTTGTAATTTTTTTCGTCTCTTTTTCGTCATCTTTGTATTTGGAGTAGATCATCACTTTGTATGGTTCATTGTTGGCCATGGACACCAAACTTTTTGAGCAATATTTTTACTACTTTTCCCCTGTGTTTGTCTGGAGATCCTACATGTAACCAAGGCGGCATTGTTTACATGTGAAATTAGCTGTTAGCAGCCTGTAGCATGTCAATGCTAACTAGTGTAGGGCTTAACGATTTCCCTCAAGGTGAGGAGGTGAGGAGGAGGAGGTGAGGACGACGTGCTGGTTCTCGGGTGTGAGCTGGGAGGTGACGATGTGGACCTGTCCTTCCATCCATCGTTGTTGGGAACGTGGGATCTACCACCGGTGGGATGGACGAGCTAGCTGTGCTAACCCAGCGGCATCGTGCTGTTCACGGACGTGGCTGACGAAGCTGACATACGTCGCCGGCGCCACATTGGAGGAGCTTCACCTGCTGTGGGCAGACAGGATCTAGGAGACAGAGACTGAACAGACTGCCGGGCAGGCTCAGTCCTGGACCCTGTGGAGGTGGAGACTGGCTGGGCTGGAGAGTGGTGGACGGGCTGTCGTCATCTATTTTCTTGTGGACCTTTTTTGCACTTTCTATACATAATATATATATATTTTTTTGTTTTATTGATTGCTGCTGTGACTCCTGAATTTCCCCTCAGGATAAATAAAGCATTTTCTATTCTATTCTATTCTATTCTATTCTATTCTATTCTATTCTATTCTATTCTATCATATTTGGATTTTTGTTTCATGACACATTCGAGGGATGGGCCTCAAACACCAAGGTCTGCACCTAGCCCCACCCCCTGACAGGCCTCCAGAGGGCTAGCCAATCACAGGGAAGGGGGTTTGTAGACTGGGAAGCCTTATAGAGACAGTAGCTTCAACAAAGTGTTTCAAACAGAGGCTAAAAAAAAAGTTTTCCAAAACACCAGGGAGAGAAAAGGAGGGTTTACTTCAGGTGGGCACCAGAGGGACAGAAAAGAGACAAAAAGAAGCTACTCCCACCAACACAATGTCTTCTTTAAATCTGGATCTTAATGAAAGCTAAAACCTGTCATTGAACAGAGCTTCAATGACCTTTAGTGGAATTTACCTCCTCTAATTAACGTCCACAACCACTGTTCTTCTCGTTTTTATCTTCATGTGAGCCTTCCTGTGTGCTGTACACTCTGGTCTGTGTGCGTGTGTGTGTGTGTGTGTGTGTGTGCAGTGAAGGTAGAGCGTGCACGTCTCCTAGAATCCCAATTCCCAGCAAAGTGATGAGTGTAAACACATAAAATCCAGCTGACACGTCTCAGAGGCAAGAGAGGGAGATTTAATAAATGACCGTGTGTGTGTATGTGTGTGTGTGTGTGTGTGTACAGTCAACTGGCCAGGCGACTGTTTGATTTCCCTCAAGGACACAATGTTTCCCCTGCTCACCAGAAAACACACAAAAAATCCAATCATGTGGCGTCTGTCTGTGAGCTGCAGCACGCTGTGTGTGTGTGTCTGAGTCTGTGTGTGTGTGTTTGTATATGTCAGAAACAGATGCAGAGACTGACAGCTCTCCTCAGTTGAAATAAAATCTATGAAATGCATCATGACTCGTGTCACCGCGCTGTGTTTTTATATGAAGCTGCAGGAAATCTCATCAGGAGGAGAAAAGAAGGAGGGGGAAACCTGGAGGAAGGTGTATCTCTGAATCTAATGAATGGAAATGGAAGAGGAATAGAAGAGGACAGGCTTATATAGACAGAGGAAGATCAACAGTGGCACTGCATCTCCTGCTCCATGAAGACGCCTGCAGAGAGGCTTTAAAAACCAGAGCTTTTAACCGTCAGCAGGGGCAGAGGAGGAAACTCTGCAGCTGTCTCAGAGAGAAACAATGGGTCTGACTTTACTCCATGAACAGACACAATCTGACCAATCAGAGGAGGAGACACAGCTGATGAAGATGAAGGATAGTCAGAAAATAATATAAAAGGGATAATAGACGCAGAAAGAGGAGGGAGATACTCGGTGAGTACGATAACAAGCTGCTTTTTCAGTCCTGGTGCAGAAACATCCAGAATTAATCTCATTATCAGTGAAAAAGATTATTTTTACGTTTATTTGTGCTCCCATCAGCTACCTTAACTTTAATGCAGACACACCAACAAGATTATAAAGTTATTCTGGGAGCTTCTTCTACGGTGTGCTGCTCTTAATTAAAGACACCGGAAGAAACTTTAAGGAGCTGTTCTCACATGAACAAGACCTCAACACTTTCAGGGTGAGCTGCAGGGGAAATTTACTTTCGGTATGAGTGCACTCTCTGCAGCTCCATCCTTTTTCCTGTTGTAGTTAATTCCTCCTGACGTCCCGTCCTGAGTCCAAAGTAAATATGTTTCTGATACTTCAGAACAGGAGTATCCTCCATACCAAGCAGCCTGTGAAGCCTGTGGTGAAATGTTATAAACTGCCGTTTCTTGAGTGTCCACTAGAGGCTGTCTGCAGAAACAGCGGAAAACCACCTACACACTCATTCAAAAAGCTGACTTTTACTGATAGATCATTTCTCCATCAGCACCATTGACTGTATATAGAGTGGACAGCGTGACTCTGCCATTTACCATTGTACCGATTTGAAGCCAAAATACCCCCGTCACAGGAGCCACCATTGGTAGCCAGAGTCTGAGCAGTAGAGGCTATGAGAGAATCTAAGTGGAGCCAAGCGACAAAAATAATAATTCATTTTTCTTTCGAGAGTCTAGTCTCTTATTGGCTCTCCTTCCTGACATATTTCACAATCCCCCCCAAAAATACACAAGAACAGAAGCCGTCAATCATCGTTAAAAATGACGTAAAACCTCATTTTTAACCTCTTATGACAACTGAAAAAGAAACTTTTCAGAAAACAGGATTTGAATACAAGGCAGCAGATATCTGCAAATCACCACAACAATCTGACATGAGAAACATTTCTACGAGGTGAATTATTTTTTTAAAGTTTGTCTACAGCTCATCTGGAATGACTGGGGAGCCAGATTTTCTGACCTATACTGCAGCCAGTCACCAGGGGGAGCAGTTTTTGTGGCAACCTCACTTCAAGCCTTCCATTTTTTTTACAGTCTATGATCAGCACACACTGAACAGGGGAGGAGTTTTTACAACTGAAGAAAACTGATGAGTTATGTCCATATAAGGCCATGTCTGACCTGACTGACAGGTGGACATGTAGTGTAGTTGTTAGCGAGGAGGCTCAAATCCTGCCTCTTTACCTCATCCTAACTCAAACAAAGCTACGTTGCGTTCAGCTTTTCCAGTATGCCTCACAAAGGAGATGCACTGTCAACTAATATCTAATGTTTATGTCTTACTTTTAGTTCAAATAAGTTTCATTAGGCTTGATGTGAGCCACACAATGACAAAGACAAATGTCTTGATTCACGAAACAAACTCCTTTCCTTTAGGGCAGATATTTTTAAACAACTCAGGTTTAATTTTCATCTTTTAGTATCTTAAATCACAACATTTTTCTGGACTTTTCAGGTGAATGTGACTCACTCTAAGTCTAAATAAACTTCTTTAAACCAAAAACAAGACATAAACTATTGATCAGAGTTTAGTTTTTGCAGTGTGGGCTGGTCTCCCTGTGCTCATCAGTTGTGACCTGCAGACTGTCAGCTGTCAGCATGAAACCACTTCACAACAGCAGCAACAAAGGAAGAGAGCAAACACTATGCAGACACACACACACTACCCAACCTAACACCCCTCATTACTTTAATCCAGAGGAGATTCAGTTTGGGGTTTACACACCGGTCAAAACATGATCTGTGTGAGTGTTTTAATTCAGAAACGCTCTCAATTATTGAGTTAAAGTTGTCTTCATACCATCTTTCAGCTGTTTCTTTCTTTGTTTGGAGTCTGCTGCCTCTAAACAAACACACACACACACACACACACCAACACACCACCTCAGAGCAAACACACACATTTAAGATATGGATTTGAGCTGATGTTCGTGTTTCAGTCACCTGCAGGTCGCTCACCTGTGGAGGAAAAACTCAATAACCGTCTGTCAACAACTCAGACATGCAGCTCTGAGTGTGTTTGTGTGTGTGGGTGTGTGTGTGTGATGTGATGTGTTTACTGCTTGCAGACAAACAAGGAAAACACACTCACCAGCTCAGGAGGGAACTCTTCTGTCTGGATTCGATCTGAGCTCTGAGGTGAGCGGGATTCATGACAAGCCAGACGGGAATGTGTGTGTTTGTGAAAAATTAATGCGCAGGATGAGTGTTTTTTTTTGTTTTGTGTTTTTTTCGAAATATAAACAAACAAAAAGAGGCAAGGACAGAAAACCACAACGCCTGGAGGTGTTAACATGTTGGTCAATAAACAGGAGGATGGTCTTCAGCGTCATGTACAAGTTCGATATCTCATGTCTGACATTTTTAATCTTTTATGTTAAAACTATGAGCACAGGGAACAAAGGGCTAAGAATCAACCTGAGCCAGAAACACAAACACTCACATACACATATTTTATAGTTTATATTTGTTATTAATCATTAATAAATAAATAAATAAAATATTCTACAAAACACCTACAGGCGTTTAACCCAAGGGCACATCACTGAATCTGCTACCATATGATGATATATATTTACACTGCATCAGTGCACACACACACACACACACACACACACACACACACACACACACACACACACACACACACACACGAACACACACACTGACAGCTCCACTTTGTGCTTGGAGACGTAAAGGGGCCAAAGTCTAATCTGTGGCAGCGATCTAATTAAAGACTCTCTTCACGACCGTCCAAAGAGTTTGAGCAGAGAGAGTTTATCTGCTGCTCGAGGCCACGAGAAAATAAAGCGGTTGTTTCTAGAAGTCAGAGGGAGTTAGAGAGGAGAAAGAGAGGATCCAAAGCAGCTGTGAAGTGCTTATGTCTCTGTTTTATGTGAGAACTCTGAGCTTTCAGAGAAAGTCAGCTAATGATGTTTTTATTGACATGCAGCAGAGAAAATAACTCTTACCTCTCTGTCTTTTAACTTCATGGCTAACACCAGCTGGTTCCTGTGATTGGCCAGAGCTTCTCTGTAACTTCCTTTGGAGAAGAGGGCGGAGCCAAGGTTTCCATGAGCCCTGCACTCACCTGGCTGATCACCTGTGAAGCAGACATTCTTTTAGTCTCATCTCCTCACCGTCCGTCTCATACCCCATCCTCCTCTCCTTACCTAAAGTCTTGGTCACCTCCAGGTCCTGCTGCATGTAGGCCATGCTCTTCTCAGCGTTCCCCAGAGACCAGTAGGCTGAGCTCAGAGCCGAGAAGACGGAGCCACGCAGCTTCAGGGAGCAGGTGCCAATCTTAAGACCCGCCTCCAGAACAACCACGGAGGCGCCGTGGAAACCGTGAGTGAGCAGCTCCTGACCGATGACAGAGACGACCACGAACGGGCTTTTATCCAGCTTCATCCTCTGGAGCTGCTGGTAAGTCGGCTCCAGGGAGTCTAAAGGGGAAACACAAACAGGATGTTACTGAATCTTTAAATAAGTATCTGTTAGTTCTGTTTAGGTGTGAAGACTGGGCGACAGGTAATGTGGCGGTCCATTCTGCAGGTCACAAAAACAAATCACACAAAACACACTCAACGTGATGGAGATCTCTGCACCTCTGTAAAGACTGCAAAAAAGTGGCTTTAGCAAACTTAGGGCTCGTTTACGTGACAACAGTTTTAGGGCAAAATGCAAAAGTATTGTTGGGCTTTGGCCTCCTGTTTATCCAGAAAAACAGAAAAACTGTTTTTTGAAAATGGCCTCCAGAGTGAAGTTTTTCTGTTGCCATTGTTGCCGTGTAAACAGTAAGCCGGCTTTTTCAGTGGAAACGCTGACGCCACGCTCTGCCTCACGCAAATGCATACAACAGTACCATCATTGCGATCGCCGTAACAGCTTCTGGACAAGACAGTTATAGCACCACCTACAGGCCTGGCATGCTTACTGCAGTGTTTTCAGTCCCCCAGAGTTTCCGTGTTAACGCAGATTTTTTTTTTTCCACTGAGTTTTAGCGTACAGATAAATCAGTAGTTCCATTAAAACTTTCCTCTGATGTGCAGGAGGCAACAGCACTGATCACAAACATAAGTCGTATTGGAGGTACAGACGTGACAAATGTTACCATTTTTTCACTGTATGTATAACTACAGATCATATTTTGAAAGAGTGTATGGTTGTAATCTTAGTCTGAAATCTCCCTCAGAACAGTTTGATTTTCCGTTAAATTATGATTAAATTTAGCAATAGCTCAAAGATAATGAGGAGCAAGCTTCAGGTGAGGTTTCCTGTGGCAGAGGGGGAGCTACCAGAAGGACCAGAAAGCTTTTTTGTGATAAAACACTCTGAGAAGTTACCTCTCCATTTCCAAAGAGTATCTGCGTTTTTTTCTGCATTTTTATGAGAATTGATTGCCTGACTCCCCTCAGGGATTTATAAACTACATTGTATTCTATTCTATTCTATTCTATTTAAAAAGACAAAAAAAAAAAAAAATTGACGGTTTTGAAGCCAAAATACCGCCGTCTCAGGCCTAGCCATTGGTAGCAATTGCAGCCAGAGTTTGTGCAGTAGAGATGATGAGGGATTCTGGGAGAATCTGAGTGGAGCTGGGTGACAAAAATATATATATATTTTTTCTCAAGAGAGTCTAATCACTTCCTGGCTCTACCTCTCAACATATTTTACAATCCCCGGAAAAAATACATGAGAACAGCAGCTGTCTATCATCGTTAAACTTTACATAAAGCCTCGTTTTTAACCTCGTATAACTAATGAAAACGAAATTTTTCCGAAAAAAGAGGACTTGAACAGCCAAATGATATCTTCAAATCACCACAACAATCGAATGTGAGAAAAATTTCTACGAGGTGTAATCATTTTTAATGTTTGACCGTAGCCCATCTGGAATGGCTGGAGAGACTGATTTTCTAATCTATACTGCAGACAGCCACCAGGGGGAGCAGTTTTTGTGGAGACCTCACTTCGAGCCGAGCAAGCGGACGTCCATTTTTTTTTTACAGTCTATGGTTAAAATCTACAGTTCCTTGAGGGTCCATGGGAGGCTTCTGCATAAACCACATACACACACATTCAAAAAGCTTACGAGTTTTGTCCATACAAGGGCATGGCTGTTTTGACTGAAACTGGGCACCCTGCAGCTGTTGGAGAGAAGGCTACAGACCCGCCTCTTTACCTCATCTTGACTTAACTTAAACAAAGCTACAGTTTTTCCAGTATGTCAACAATGTCAACAATTAAACTTTGAAACTCTGAATCAGAGACAAGCAGGTGACGTCACAGATTCTAAGTCCATTTATAATAAAGGCAATAATCCCTATCTCCGTCAGGATCAGAGCTCACAGCTCAGCTCTGTGCAGCTCAGAGTGGAGACGCCAACAGCTCATCTCTGTCACAATCAGGGGAAAACTGAAGCAAACTGCACAGAGCTGTAGGACTCTGTGTGTGTTTTTGTTCTTCATCATTTGAGCAGTTTGCTTTGTGAATCAGAGCTTAGGACAGAGCAGACGAAGGGACACGTGAGGAACAGTTCCTGTTTCTACTAGCAGCTCTGGTTCCCTCCTGGGTCTCTGCTAACTCTCAGCTCTCCACCTCTGTCCTTTTGTTCTAATGTGGTCATTCCTGGCATTAAAAATACACAGGCAGGAGATGTCAACAAAGAAAAACTTCAGGCTTTAAATCAGTGACTCGGACTAAGACCTTACTGTCAAATGTAAAATATAAGCTCAGAGATTTTAAGAGGTTACTGTTATTGCAGGATTTATAAAATAGTCTGAGACTGAAAAGACTAGTGTGATCATTCTCAGAAAAAAACATCCTTTCAGCTGTTGAAATTAAAAGCATCATCATCTTAGAACTGTATTGGGAAAAGCAGCATCACTACATTCATGTAGAATACATTAAATTTTATCTAAAAGCTAAATTTGCAATTTAAATAACCATATGTAGATAAAGCTGACGCCAACAGTTCCAGAGTGGGTAATGATAAAATAAATTTTCTAACGTAAGCATGCATTTTGCAGATGCATGCAGAGTGTAGAGGATTAAATCAAACATATCAGATATTTTCATACCAATGGATATTTGATGCAGAACTGTGTTTGTAGAGTACATCATTTCGTCTTTTTAATGAACCGTTCAGCTGAAATGAACACAGCACAGAGAGGAGAGAGTCACTCTCACTTTGTCTGAGGAGCAGCATCATCAGCTCTGACACGTTTCTGCTGTGGAGTCTTCAGCAAACAAACACGCCGCTGAGATGCCTGGAGACGTTCAGTTTACAGACTGAGGCTGAGCGCAGGTACGTAGCTCTAAAGCCGGGCTCACAGGGAGGAGGTGATGTTCTCAGGTATCTGTGATATTGTGGAGCAGGCTGCAGTGATCAGGGAGGAGACCGGAGGGAGGACAACAGACTTGTATCCAGAGAAAATATGAAGAAAGTGACTGAGGTTTTGTGTCTGTGTCATTTAAAGGTCACAGCTCAGGGCCATACTTCATTTTTAGTTGCGTTAGTATTCATGTCAACATTGGCTCATGAGCTACAGAGACTTCAGCTCAGACGCTAAACCTCATAAAGACAGCTGTTTAAACACACTCTGAAGAGAGTAACAGTATGGATTGTGTTCAGTTTAGTACACATTATGTTCAAAGGAAGAAGGAGAGGACAAAATATGGACTGACTCATGTGGTCACCTCCACTTTAAGTAAGATCAGGTTAACTTAATTCTATGAAGTCAGAATAACCCTGATCCTTAAAGAGCTGGATTAAAAGAATTTAACTTGACTGAATTTTTGAGTCAGTGAGGAAAGTAGACATCCAGGTCCTGACAAAATACAGAGATGTGTCCCCAAAACATTTCATGGGATTGTGTCTTCTTCCTGTCTGGTTTTTATCAGACTGAACCACAGGGATTAACTGGAAATATGAGACTCACACACAGGTCCAAAGTTTAAAGCCTGTTTAACCAAGGCATTAGTCTGTACACAGGCAGAGGTTTCCAGAGGCATCATAAGTATTCACATTCATTACTCAAGTAAAAGTATAGATACTCAGGTTTAAAAAGACTTTTGTAAAAGTTGAGGTATCAACTCAAGCTTTTGACTTAAGTAAAAGTGTAAAAGTACTGGTTTCAAAACTACTTAAAGTATAAAAGTAAAAGCAGTCTTGCATAAAGTACTTGAAAGCAGTACTTGAGTAAAAGTACAAGTGTGTTACCATAAAATTACTTTGGTATAAGTTAAAGTCACCTTTTAGAATATTACTTGAGTAAAAGTCTTAAAGTACCTGATTTTGATTGTACTTAAGTATCAAAAGTAGTTTCCTGACATAAAATGTACTTAAGTATAAAAAGTATAAGTAAAACTATATTTTGAAAAGTAAACAGTTAGAATTTTGATTCCTGCAGTATCAGAATAAAAGGACAATATCCAGGCACAGGAGAAAGAGGCTTGAACTTCTTCAATGAAAGCTTGCACATTGCTGTTCCACTGACTCTGCATTTCATCCGGTAAGAAGAAACTTTCACTCCAACTTAAGAAACCATGCCATGCAAATACAGCCATGGGTGTGCAATGTTATATTAGACAGCACCACGGAGTTCACAGAGCTCGCCATTGTGGTCGACATGCTCAACAGATGCTACCGGAGTGTTGTTAGCATCAGTGTTTGAATTTGAATTTCTTCTCCAGGCTTGGCAGTTTGGTTGCGGCATTACGTCACTATCTCAAATTTCTTCTAACTTTATTTTGTAGTAACGAGTAACAAAAATGACAAGAGGAAATGTATCGGAGTAAAAGTAAAAGTTGTCAGACAAATAAGTAACAAAGTAAAGTACATATATGTAAACATTTTACTTAAGTACAGTAATGAAGTATTTGTACTTCGTTACATTACAACACTGAGTAAAAGTAAATGAAAGAGGGGAAAATGTTATTAAGGTCAAAAGCTTAGGCTGTGCCATAGGGGCCAATGGTTCATGCTTCTCCTGAGTCTCTGCCACGGAAATCTTCATACTGTGCTACATACCTCTGTTATGTCGTGGCTGGAGTGTGGTGTAATTTGTGTCATGTCAGGTGTGATGGATCATGTATAAAACAGGGTGTTGGAATGGTATTACACTTATACATCACATTCATCCACAATCAAATTCACTCTGTGCAGATGGCACAATTTGAGCGATTTTGGGATCAGTTTTGACTTTTTTTGGTGTGTGTCTTTTTGAATAATTACAAGCTGGAATGAAACAAGAACAATGAGGCTTTTTTTAAAAACATGCGGAGTAAAAGGTCCAGATATTTGCCTGAAAATGTAAGGAGTAAAAGTAAAAAATCAGCTAAAAAACTCAATACTCAATAAATCAATATTCAATTATTAATTTTTTTTTTTTTTTAAGAAATAAAACAAATGTATTTGCGGAAGGTGTGAATGCAACTTTTTTCTTGCAACCAGTATCAATGAATGGTATAAATGATACAAAAGAATGTCATCAAGTTACCAGTAAATAACCATGAAAATATGACCAACTGAATTCCTGTAAAGTTAATTTTAATTCATGGTTGACTGAGGAAAAATCCTGACCCTTGTGATTGTTAATGAAGGTTTCTAACTTACAGTTAAAAACTGCAACATGAAAAAAGACAAAACACATTATAAAACAGATTATTTCAGTCAGATGTTTAATCATTAAAAATCTGAGGCTTTTAGAATAATCTCTGCCATATTCTGAGTCTTAGAGTCTTTCTACAGGAATAAGATGAGCAGAGAGTCGGACTGTCATTGATTTTCTGCTGATCTGGGAGACAGACGGTTACAGACCTGAAATTAAACGACTCCATGCTGCCGTCTGACCCTCTGCTGTCACATCCTGCTGACATACAACCTGTCACATAGACAGGATACAGAATAACATCCAGTCTGGACCAAGGGGATGGGTCTTCCTCATTTATCAAGTCCAGAATCCACAGATTCACTGAAGGTTATTTAGTCAGGACTGAACAGACTTGAAGAGGAAAGTGCGGAGAGATCTGTCAAAGTCAGATAAGTCACAAGTTTCATACTGAAGAATCTGTGTTAAAAATGGATGTTGTTGGTCATTAAACTTCCCTCCATAAGAAACGACTGGACTCCTTCTGCAGATCGTTCCTGTCAGATGCCCTGCAGCACGTCAGCCCATAAAAAAGACATCAGCCGACTCACCAGGAGACGGATCACTAGAGGAGTCCTCCTGCTTCATGCTTTTTTTACTGCAGCACCCCCCCTCTGTGATCTCTGCCGATACAGACCTTCTCCTCAGCCCAACATGCTCCTCTTCCTCCCCTTAACTCAACCATGAAGACTCTGCTAACACCTGACTCTGCTTCCAGGCCTGCTCCCTTTGAAGCTGACAGGAAGCCTGAATTTTGGAGGGTATCAGCCTCTGGACAGCAGACCGCCCCCCCACAGAGCATCAGGAATCCTCTGCAGAAGATCAGACAGGACTCAGACTCCAAAAACAGCCGGATAAGACCATCCAAAGACAGAAATATGATGACTGAGGGGTTTATATTTGATGCTGCTGGTTGCTCATTTCAACATCTACAAACACAGTCTGTTACAGCTGGACTGTAGAGACAGGAACGACATGAATGCTTCTTTACTGTGAAGCCAAAACCTGTGGAGCTCCCTCTACTGACTGACTGCAGTATAGGTCACATAGCCTGTCTCTTCCATGTCAGCTGATGGGACATGGGCATTATCTTAAAATTGAAGCACACAGAAAAAAGAACATTGCTTCTGCCACCTTGTTTTATACTAATCATGCTGATTTATGTACAGAGTACAGTTAAGTTTAAAGCAGATATTGCTATGAAAAAAGGTAAGGAGAAATCTCCTGCAGTTCCTCAAGAGTCCACATGAGGCTGGCATCAAAAGTAACCACAAACACACCTATTCAAACACCCTTATAGGGTATGTATTTGAACAAACTAATCTGAGGTTTTTGATCGGATCAACTAACCAAACTAGGCTTGTGTATACTAGACACATTGATGATAAAAAGTTATTAAAACACTTATAGAGTCTCAATGGGCGTGGCCAGGACAAGGGCTTCAAGTTCCGCATTTTTTCAACTATGTCCGATATTCACAAAAGCTGACACAAATGTTCAGTGTATCGGCCCGAATGCAACCATGTCATTATTTTCCCTACAGGGTAAAGCGCCACCAAATGGCAACAGGAAGAATTACAGTTACGGGGTACATATTTCAACCAACTACTCGCAGGTTTTTCATCTAATCAACTCCAAACTTGGCTTGTTTATGCAACACACATTGATGATGAAACGTTATTAAAAGATTTGTTGTAACTTAATGGGCGTGGCCACAAACGACCGCGAGATTTGACCATTTCGGACGCGTCATGAAACCTTAATAGCTTTCTTGTACAATGTTGGGTCAGGACCAAAATGCACACAAGAGTTCACCATCACAGCCTGAGTGCATTTCTATCACTGGTTTTGCAAACATTAATGCTCCATAGCGCCACCCAGGGGGGCAAAGTCTTTGCACTCCAATTTTGTTGTACATTGTGCAATGAGGATAAAAATAAATGAACATTCTATTCTGGGTGCTGTCTCTTTAAGGCCCCCAGTTCAACAAACCCCCTTCACTGTGATTGGCAAGCCCCGTGGAGGCCTGTCAGAGACAGACTAATGGGCAGACCTTGGTGTTTTTGCCCATCCCCCTAATGTGTCATGAACCAGTAAGGAGATCCTTATGTGATGAGCTCATTATCTGAAGATCTGGTGCCATTTTTAAAGCAAAGTGTTTTGATCAGTTTACAGAGTGATTCAGATGAATATGTAGATGTTTTAAAAAAAATCTTTATGTTCAGTGTAAAAATCCAAAATTTTTACTTTATATTCATGTTTAAGATATGGAAAATGAGAATACACACTTTTCAAGAGATGTGTGATTAAATTGTTTATATGATGTTATAAGTCATAAAGAGTGTAATGACTTTTCCTAGCTGTGATTATTTTCAGGTTGTAACCAAAGCCGGGCTCATTAGGTCAGTAAGCAGCAGCCTCATACTCGATATGTCCCACCTGCATCCACAGATTCTACCTCAAAGCCAAACACATTGAATCCTCCACTAGTTAAGCCCTCCAGTGTAAAAGCAGATGCTAAATTCCTCGTGCACAAATATTCACTGTAGCTTGCCAAGTAGAAGCTGAATCCCAAGAAGCCTCATTGCTCTCATTCTGAATCAGCTGGAGGGCAGAAAACATAATCCAGAGCCAAGTCCAGCCTGCAAACCGGCCCTGATTGTATGCTCTCCTCCTTCATCTCCTCTGCTGCTGAGACCTGCACGTTAAACTGTGGACAGATCAATGACACACAAGAATCCACCTCCTGAATATTTCATCATCAGATCCATGAGGAGCTCATGCTGCTGATAAACACAGGATCAGCACTAACTCAGAGAATTATATTATTCATAAAATGAATAAAGGTTCAGTCCCTCATTAGAGGCAGAGTATCCTCAAACTGAGGATCCACATTTTCTCTTTGCTCTGTAAACTTCTCCTCTGTTTTAAAGAGGCTCTAAATAATGCCAGAATATTAAAGATACTAATCAATTTTAAAATAAAAACCTAACTTCCTGGGTAAGACAAAAAGTTCATAGGATGTGATTACTCAAAAATTTTGAAGTAGTTCTCTACTTGATTTTGTACGTTTTATATTTTTGTACTGTTATTTTAACCTTAACAAACCTCTGAACAAGTGTTGATGAGTTTTATAGTGGAAGTGATGCAGCCTGTTGATCATCACAGGTTTAAATATGGTGATTGTTAGCAGAGGACCAAGCTCTGATTTCCCCAGACTGAACAGAAAGCCACAAAGAACGGATGAAGACACAAAGTTAAAATCAAACAGTGATAAGAAGGTAACTTGTCAGCAGACAATAATATATGAAGTCAAAGAGCAGTAGCTGAGTTTAAAATGTTGCTTCTGAAGAGAAAAGAAGCTGGTGCACAGTGTCTTTATGTGAGTTGGTGTTTTTGTGTAGATGTGATGGATGTTAATGCTGTGACAGCTCAGTGAATGAAGCTGCGCAGTAATCTGGTGGAGCAGACTCACAGGATCTGATACTTTTTCACAGGTGGCAGGAGGATGAGGAGGCTAAAAGGAAACTGATACAGCTACCTGTTGGATGTGCTCACATCTAATAAAACAAGACCAGAGTCTCCTTCACTGAGAGTAGACTTATGGATGATCTACGGTGGCCGGTAGGTGTCGGACGATTTGCAAAGCCACAACTGGAATGCAAACGCCACAGTACAACTCAAGGGAAGTACAGCCACAACAGAAGTTAAAAGAGGTTAATTATTCCAACAGACAGAGAAAATTTGTTGAAGTAAGTAAATGATTTTCTTTTTTAACTTCAGCTATGATTAATATAGCTTCTTAATAGGTGTCACCTTGTGATATCCTTCACTTATATTTCTTTATTTAGCAGTAACATATCATCTTATGTTTAGCTTTATGAATCAGTCATGTCATAACGTTAGCATTAGAGCAGCATTTATCTAACCTTGCAGAGCAGACAGACCTGCCTGATTCAGTTTCTGAACTCCTGCAGGTCCATCTTGAAAGGCTCCAATGACCAACGATTTCACTCGGCTAAATTCTGACCGGCCCAATCAGGGAAGAGAGGCAGGAGCTGTGGGAGCAGACGTGACGTCAGCAGACTTTCGTACTTGTCAGCATTCCTCTGATTCTTAAGTTAAATTTATAAAAACGGAAGCTGTCGTCTGACGCCTTTTTCACAGCTGTTTCTCGTGATTCAGTAGTTGTTCATCTATTGTTTCTTAGAAGCATCGGCTCACATAAGCTAAGTCATACCGTGGCTTGATGTGTATTGGTCCGTGGTGAGTGTGTTAATCAGAACGGTCGTCCAATCACCAGCTGCAGATTTTTTTAAAGTCCCGCCTCTGAACACAAATTGGAAGAGCTGCTACCCAGATAGACTTGTGAAATAATTCCGTGGAGGATATACGAAACTGTCCGTCTGGCGTGTCAGGTTAGCATTTCTGCCTTCCTATGTTTTAAACATGGATGTTGGATATTCAAACTAAACATGAGCAGATTTTCAAACCATTTCATAAGCATAACGGTTTCCCTCAAAGGGCCCGATGTAACTGTCAAAGAGTATAAAATGTAGCTAAATGTAACTAAAAGTAATGTAAAACAAATACATCTACAGCTTCAAAAATGCGCTCTCTGAAAAAGACTTAGCAGGGTGGGCAACTTTTTCAGCCACAATAAAATTAGCTTTCACTGGCACGTTGTTTTGGTTGTGGCTTTCTTGAACACATCCTGCTGGGATTGCAGTTTACATTTTAAATCTCGCAACATTTGTTGTTTTTCTTGAAGGCTCACTTTGGCGTACTTAGCTCCATGTTAAGTGTCAAAATGCTGACGTATATTGTTCTCTTTGACGACCAACACAAAAGATACACCAGTTTTTCTCCTTGAAGCACAAACATATATTGGCCTTCCCATCTTTCTGGAGGAAGCCTTCCATCTGCATCAACTTTTCTTTTCCTGGACATTTTGGGATCATTGTTTTATCACTCAATTCCACAAGTTTGGAAAATGGTACTGATGTGAAAACACTGCAATCTAGTGGCGAGATGCTGTGACTTCGCGGGTAACGTAATCTGTAGGCGTTATGAGACACACAGTTTATGGTCAATGCACCCTTTTGACTTATCTATTATAAGACAATCAGACCTTTTAAGCTCTTGTGGGCCACATAAAATAGCATTGCAGGCCACATTTGGCCTGCGAGACCTTGAGTTTGACATATGTGCTCTACATATTCATTTGTTGTAGAAATCCCTGAATCTGCTTACAAACTGATCAAAACACTTGGTTCCAAAAATGGCCCCAGATCTTCACCAAACTCGCTGAGATGATGGGGTCATCACTTAGGGATCCCATGGCTCTGCCCTTTAAAAGCTCTTCAGAGGGCTGGCCAATCAGAGAGAGGGGGGGTTTGTGGAGCAGGAAGCCTTAAAGAGCTAAAACATATTTTATTCTTTTTGAGAACATTTAAACATGTTTCTTTGGGGATGGAGACACTCTGTGGAAACCAAGTGGAACAAACTTCTTCGATTCTAAGACCAAAAAAGATCTAAAGACCTTATTTTCCTGCTATAGACAAAAAGAAACCAACCCTCATTTCCTCTGTCTTATTGAAATATGTGATCCACCTGTCACTGAACAGGAAAAGTTGCCTTCATTTAACGGAGAGGATCCACCTGGTCACAGACGCAAGTGAATTCTGTCCTTCAACACGACTCACACACTCCAATGAGACAGAAACAGAAGTCTCTCACTGACACTACAAAGCTCACTTCTTTCTGTTTCTTTGAACTCCTGTGTTTCTCTCTCATCTGTCGGGTGTTGCTCGTGTTTTCTCTCTGCGTCTTTTCTCTCCATGTTTTCTCTTTCATCTCCTCCATTGTCACATCACTCTGAATCCATTTCTTAGAGAGATCTCAATCACCAGAGGCAGCTTTTTACTTTTTCAGTCCCAGGAGGAGCTCTCGGAGTAAAACAGAATACAAATTTAAGATCTAACTCCACGCTTTCCCCGAGATGCTACGTCTCACTCTGCTTCAGCTCTCACATACAGAGTTTCTGTAGAGGACATAAACACATGTTGGTGCATAAATCTGTGTTGTTGTGCAGCGTAAACACAGGGAGAGGAGATAAACAGAGATGAGAAAGATGAACTCTACAAACGTACCTCTGAGGGGTGACTTCATGGCAGCTTCCACCATGCCGACCAGCAGCTGAAGACTCTTGGGGTCCTGAGCGAGGCCAGAGGCGAATGCTGCCAGGGCGTCGGCATGACGGCCCAGGTACTGCAGGGCAACCCCCTGACGGAAGTAGGCCTGCAAGGAAATCAACATTAAAATTAAACTCTGTAGACATCACAGACCGCAAGAGACCAGCCCTCACTGAGCTGTGAATCGTTCTGCAAACACACTTACACTTTCTTCAGAGCTTCCCCTGAATTCAGAGTGTTTTATTTGGGTCAAACGGGTTAGAAACACCCCTGAGGTGTTCACAGAACTGGGGTAATTAAAACTCCATTGTGTCTGAATGTGAGTCCAACCTGCACAGCACTGATACAGAGAGCAGTTTACACTCTCTGTGTCGTACACTATCACACAAACAGCTCACACTTCATTAGGAGCCCTCATGCATTTCACAGTGCCTTCAAAGACAATGAGTCATGACAGCAGATTCATGAGGACGCTGGAGGAAGAGACACAACACAGCTCTTCTTCTCCTCTCCCCGCCGACCAGACTGTAACTTAATTGTCCTGTCTGCCTCCTTCTCCTCATTCGTTACTCCCGATCCTCTCCCTCTCATTTATCATGCCGCTCTGCCTCCTCCCACTTAAACATAATCTGTCGTGACAGAGAATGAATGGAGACAAAAAGAGGAGGAATTAGATTACATGGCAGCTCCTGTCCCGTCTGACACTTGGTGAGGCTGTGCGGTCTTTGTGCTGCCCTGGTCTTCAGACAGCCTCATTGAAATGAATGGAGCCTGGGGTCACGTCTGATCTAATGCTTTCAGTGCCTGGTCTCGTGTGATGGTGCTGGAGCAGAATGTGAACAGGCCACGCTGTCATTTAACTGCTGATTAACACAAAGTGGGATAAATGGTTGGTAATCACAGCTGTGATCTTATCACTTCAAACACTCAGTAACAGATGCTATTTAGATACAATCATCTCAATTAAACGCCTCTTCGTCCTTTTCTCTATAGATTTATTCTGTAACTTCATGTGACTTCCATTCTAGAGACTGTAATCAAACATTTATTATAATAAAACACACGTCTACATTTAAAGGGGCCTCTGATGACACCACATCCATCGTAGACACTTAACTAAAACGATGGACCAAACCTGTGAAGACACCTACAAATGATTTGATTTAGCTTACAAGCTAATACAACCAACAGACAACTGGCTTAACAGGCTTACAGCTAGCTAACAGCTAACTAACAATGGCAGCACAAAACATATAAATCAACTTACAAAAAGTTAACACTTGCTTAAAGTCTCTGTAAGGACTATCTGGAAAAGTTCATGTTTGTCCAGGATAGAGACTCCGTTTCCCATGAGCACCATCACCCACTGTCATAAAGATATGGCTCTTACCAAGGTGTTTGTTTTGGTGAGCAGGTCTTCTTTTTAACACTACTTTTCTTAATTTAAGACAACTTTTCCCATGATGCAAAGTTACAAGGTAATGTACAGAAATAAAGTCTTTTTGTAATTCATAAAAAAATATATATTTACTACGAAGGCAGTAGATAAGATATTTCATCAGATTGTTCGATGCGTTCATTAGTTATCAGAGCTTTCAGTCACACTGAATTTGTGTATTTGAGGTATCCTGTTGATCAAAGACCCAGAAAAAAATGGCACACACTCAAGGAAACTACAGAAGTAAACACGAAACAGATCCACGTCTGTCGCTTTGTGCATGACACAAAAATGTACGGAGACAGGGACAGAGTTAGATAAAGGGAAGAGTTGACAGCTGATGACATCAGAGAAAAAAACCGTATCGTATAAGCCTTACCACATTCAGTAGACCATTAGTAAACTGTTAATTAATTAGTTATTAATGACTTAAGTATTTGTTAACAGTTTGTTAAAGCTTTAAAATAATGTCTAATAGATAGTTAATACAATTTTAATAAACTGTAAGTTAATGAGTTATAAATGACTTGTTAAGTGTATGTTAATGATGTATAACTAACTATATCTTATAAATTAGTAATAAGTTAGTAAAACTATTCCTCATTTACTAACTGTTAGTAAATGAGGAATAGCTGCAACTTTAGAATAATGTCCCATTAACATATATAAACTATTGACAAAGACTTTGTTAACGTTTGCCCCTCAAAGAAAAGAGGAAGTGGAGTCAGCTCTCCAGAGAGTACTGCGCATGTGTGGAGGGGCAAACGTAAACAAAGTCTTCGTCAGTTCAGAGGTCATTACAGCTACACAGCGCTGTCTGGAGTGACACAGACTGCAGCAGAGGACTAAATTAGAGCGGACCATGATGGAATATTGGTGAAAAACATGAGTTTTTGGACGATTAATGCAGTTTTAGGAGCGGCACTGTCTATGCCCCGATGGATCCCATTATACGGCAACGGCTGCACGATTTTGGATCTAAATATCTCCTGAAGCACTGCATGGATCAGGAAAACCTTCTGGGTGAGTATTTTGTTCTACTTCATTCTATAAACAATGTAAAAGCTGTATAAACCAAACTTTCCCTTTAATTAACGGTTTATTAATGATCAAATTAGTATCCATTATACATTTTTAAACTGTTAACAATTAATTGACAAGTCATCAATAATTAATTCATAAGAAGTTTACCAATGATCTATTAACTAGTTATAACAGATAGTTATTATAAAGTGTTACCAATTGTTCACCTACAAAGTTAGTTCTCCTAAAAAAATAAGTTAAAATTCTTCAATATCAAATCCTCATTTTCCAACTATTTCCTATTTCCATATTCGTCTGTTTATTTTCTTATTTAATGAATACTTGAATTGTAAAGAGACTTCATTAACACCCTGTATTTATTTGTGCTTCTGTAGAGTTAATGTTTGAAAAGTGACAACAAGTAAACTTTGTGAACTCAGTGTGTAGAGTAGTTCAGTACTTTTCTTGTCTAGTAAAATGAACTTGCTGCATGGAAACATGATTCCACCAGTTTTAAAACATTTTCTCCCTAAGTTTTTTTTGTCATGTGTGAAAGTGTAGAATTACCTTTAACCTAGCCAACAAGCAGACGTGCCTACTTAACACCAACAAGCCAGACAGATTAACAGATTTCAAATGAGCTCACAACTATCGCCAAACCTGACAAAAGACACTAGCATTAGGTGAATAATTGGTTTAAGTAGCCCAACATGAAACCTTTAATACACATTGGTAAGCCACATGAAGCTGCATAATTTGTGAAGAACAGTAAATTAATAAGTCAAGGCATAAACTTCTACTTATCGCTTCCTGGTGTTTCTGACCACTTAAAGCTCTTTGGCTACATCCACACACTGATAACAGAAGCTTGTGAAGAAAAAGACCATGAGGATCCCAGGCCCACGCTGTTGACCAACAAGGGAAGAGATTTGGGGTTCAGTGTTTTGCACAAGGACCCTTTAGTACATTAATAAATAGGTTTTTTAAGACATTGTATAATATTTCAGTTCCATACAAAAGAGTTCCATTATTGTGGTGAAATATTTCCTTTCTTGGCATTGTACCTCATACTCCTGCAGCTGAATCTGATTTAGTAGTAAGTTGCTTACTGTTACCTCTGTACTGTTAGCTGCTAACCATGCTAACCATGATTTTAAATTGCCCTAAACTGGAATGCAAAGGTCAATTTGGACATACATGTGTAACGATAGTTGCAGCTCACATAGCCTCATGCACACATAAGGTTCAGACTGAAAAACACTTATTTATAACCCACTTCCAAAGAATGTTTTCAATATCCAACTTGGAGTCTTAAAAATCAGGTGGCAAAGACTCAAATGACGTCACTGAAGGCAATTCATTAGACTTTAAAAATGAGACAGATTTCCTCTGATTTAAAAAGCAAAAACCACTTTAAAGCAGAAGCAGACCAAAGCAGTCTAAATCTGCTGAAATACAGGACAGAAATTCAGATTCAGCGTCTGTTACCAATGCCAAGTGAGCATGCTGAGGGGAGAGAGACGGCGGTCTGCCCTCTGACCCTCATCCAGGCGAGGAGAGGAGCAGCAGGGCTGGACCAGGATGAGGCGTGGAGCTGGTGACATATGGACGCCCCACCTGTCTGTCTCCACCTCTACTTATCTCTGAAATCTGTCGCCTCCTCTCTGATTTGGCTGCAGAATGAGGGATGCAGCGCCTCATCAGGTCCTGGTTTTATCTTTACGACTGAGGAGGATCATTCCAGCAGGATGTGGATGATTATACCAAGTTATAATCAAAGCAGGATGGAAATGATCTCTGCATGGCTGAAAGTCAACATACAGCACAATAGGTAGGTTGTGTATTGAGGTGTGTGGAGGTGTGTGGGGGTGTGTGTGTGTGAGAGAGCTTCATCAGCGGAGTAAACATGCCAGATCCAGACAGAAAGTGACAGCAGGAAGAGTCTGCCTCCATCCCGCTGCTCACACACATCCTGTCTATTAGCTCAGTCTGCCTCTGCTGCCTGCTATGCACATACAGGGGGTCCCAGTCCAGACACACACACTCACATAAACAAACACACCTCTCACACACACGTAAACACATTCTCTGTCTGGTTGTTGATTTCTTTGTCTTTCTTCAGCAGTGCTCTGGAGCATCTTGTCAAATTTGAGCGAGCTGTTGGAGGAGGATGTGTGTATGTCAGATGAAGATGTGTGTTTGTTGCAGAATGATGTGTGTATGTTGGAGGAGAATGTGTGTTTGTTGGGGGAGAATGTGTGTTTGCAGGCACTTCACACTGAGTCCCAGTCCAGCACTTAGACAGACTCCCCAACACGAGCTGACAGCTCTGTGTCAGTCAGCGTGAAGGGATCAATACAGGGCACACAGAAATGTGTGTGTGTGTGTGTGTGTGTGTGTGTGTGTGTGTGTGTGTGTGTGTGTGTGTGTGTGTGTGTGTGTGTGTGTGTGTGTGTGTGTGTGTGTGTGTGTGTCCAGCAGCAGAGCTTAAATCAGAGGATCTGTTCTCTGCCCAGGTGAGTCTGTCTTTAAACAGATGCAACAATCATCACAGCTCAATGAGAGGCAGCGCTGAGGAGAACTACGTTGAAGCTCACTTCAGACCTTTATGAAGAATGATTTTATATTTAATACATATGTATCAAATAAATTCATAATGAAATAGGTGACCTGGAGTGATGAACCTTCAGGAAATCTACAGCAAACCTCAGCTTGTGTTTGCTCACTGGGACTTGGTTTACTCTCACATCAGCTCATAATGTGTCATTTTCAGTCACAGCAGGAAGCGTTGTAAAGACGCTGCCCACATGGCTGTCACTCACTGATCAACCACATAATATCCCTCAAAGTCCTCACAGTGAACAGTTCCTGATGCACAATCTTTGTAGAAGTGCAGCTGATATCTTCTTTGTATGAATGTCTGCAGGCTGTAAAGTTACACTGACCCCAGTGATGAGGTGGATGTCATACAGAGCCTCAGTGTTTTCAGTCAGAAACATCAGGAAAGTTTTCTTACCAAACACTGACATCAGGAAGGAATTGATAATGACCAGAAGAAGCGCTGCTCCTTTAAGAAAAATTACTTTATTTTTGTTGATTTGTAAAGATTATAAGTGTGATGTTTAACTCCCTTCCTCCTAATTTGCCCCTATGTACCCTACCTGTTTGACACCAAACCCCTAGTTTGTCATCTCTGCATTTGGAGTGGATCATTACTGTGTATGGCTCATTTCTTGGTCATGGACACCAAACTTGTTTTGTCTTCAGTCAAATTTTGACTATTTTTCTCCTGTGTTTGTCTGGAGATCCTACATGTAACCATGGCTGCATTGTTTACATGTGAAATCAGCTGTTAGCAGCCTGTAGCATGTCAATGCTAACTGGTGAAAGGCCTGATGTTTCTCACAAGGTGAGGAGAAGGAGGTGAGGACGACGTGCTGGTTCTCAGGTGTGAACTAAGAAGTGACGACATGGACCTGTCCTTCCATCCATCGTTACTGGGAACGTAAGATCTATCTCCAGTAAGATGGACGAGCTAGCTGTGCTAACCCAGCAACAGAGGAAATACCAGAGGGCAGAGTAGCATCATGCTATTCACAGACATGAGAATGATGTTCTCCTGATCTGAACAGGAGAATGATAGATTCTTGATCCCCTCAGGGATAAATAAAGTATTTCTATTCTATTCTATTCTATTCTATTCTATTCTATTCTATTCTATTCATATATAGTGTGCATGAAAGTTGCTTCAAGAGAGCCTTCTTTCTTAATTCCTGTCTTTGGAAAGAGATGCATATGTACAGTGACATTATCAGTCTCCAGCACATTCTGAGCATGCTCAGTAACCCAGCTTTCAAACACAGACAGCCCAAACCAACAGTCTGCCCAGACAGTAAACTATCTTTTTACTGCTGACTCCAGCAAACCCAGCCTGAATCCTTTGCACAGAGTGTGCTGCAATCATTAGGATGTTAGGTTTTCAGACATCACTGAAAAACACCTTCATCTCTCTGGGATCAGGTTTCTCTGGTTCATGATGGTGTTACAAATGAAATTAAGACATCAACAGACGTGTTTGATTTCATCCTCTGGGGATAATGGTTATCTTTTCAAAATGTCAAGGTTATTCATTAAACACTCTGCTTTTAGTTTCAGTCAGAACCAAAGAAATCAACCAGCAACCAGCTAAAGAGTGATCTCTGGAGTTCAGGAAGGGACGTTTTATGCAGACAACATGAAGGACGGCATGAGAGACGCAGCCAGAGAGGAGCTATATGTTCAAGTGTCAGAGCAAAGGATGCTCACCGGATGAACAGATGCTTCAATTACTGCTCGTAACTCACATTAATCGAGAACAGATGGCGGCACAAGTGGCGAGAGAGAGAGACAGAGGGTGTGTTAGAGTGAGAAAGGCTCACATAAAGCGGACGTGATGGAGATTGATGTCTCTGCAAATAAGAGAATCTGCCTCAAAACACACAGACGGAGACAAATCTCTCATTTCGCAGAGAGACAGAGAGGATTGAAGCTTGTTTTTTACCTGTTCGACAGAAAGGATCTGAAACTGTTTACATGACAAGAGAGAGTTTGAGAAAAAGAGAGGTGGCCTTGAGTCGTTTATCAGAGACGGAGGAATGATGGAGCTTTTCCGCAGCCTGAGGACAGCTCTATTTCTCCATCAGAGGTGTGCAGAAACACAAACATTAAAATAAACTCATAGCAGATGGAAAATATTTAACCATTTTTGCAGATTAAAAAATCTGTTTACTGGTGTTATCAGTTATAGATTAGTGTCATTAAAGGATCCCTCTGGCTTGGATCTACAGTAAGTGTGAGATTTAACTCAAGTTAACAGTTTAAAACTTAAAGGTACAATCTGCAAGATTTTTAAAAAGATAAAATGTCAACTTGTACAGGGATATTCCTGCTCCATCGTCTCCTACCTACAGGCCTCTATACCTGTGTATCAGTGTCTGTGTCTGCCTCAAACCCTCTCCTCTGCCTTAATGTCAATGTTTTGGTAGTATCGGGTCATTTCTGGGCAGGGTAAGGGTGGATTTATCAGCCAATCACCTCGTGCCACAGTGTGCAAGTGACTTTTTTGTGTTGATAATAGCGACTGAAAAGCTATCTTGAGCGGCTACAATAGTGGACGTACTAAAGGGAAACTCAGTTTTTTTGACACCTGGACCTTATTTATAGGTGTGTGCATGCTCATATACTCACTCAGACGAACATCGTGCAGCTCGGAGTCCTTCAGAAGTTATTTAGATCCAGCTGATTTTAGCCGCACTTAGCGGGGGCCACGGCAAGGGAGCTTCAGCGCGGGACATAATCTCTGCAAAATCGCTCATCTCTGCTATATTTTTTCATCCATAGCTATCCATCATTATCACAAACACACTCCTCTTCTCTTGCCGTAGGCGAACACTGTCCACAAGCGCACCACCAGTTCGCATTGAGTCTTGGACATGCTCCTGTTTGTTGTTCTCGAGCCAGCTCTTCGTCTCTCTCCCTCTGCATCCTTCTTTCATGGAGCTCCTCGTCCGTGTACTCAGGCTCAAACCGGTAAGGACAACTGTCAAACTCGAAGTCGTAGTCTGAAGATGGTAGACGAGCTGACTTTATGATAACACTGGAGATGGATTAAAAAAATATAGCCGAAATGAGCGATTTTGCAGAGATTATGTCCTGCGCTGAAGCTCCCTTGCCATGGCCCACGCTAAATGCGACAAAAATCGGTTGGATCTTAATAACTTCTGAAGGACTCCGAGCTGCACAATGTTTATCTGAGTGAGTATATGAGCATGCACACACCTATAAATAAGATCCAGGTGTCAAAAAAACGGAGTTGCCCTTTAAGAAGAAAGAAAAACACATCAAAAGTGAAACGAAACGCCAAACAGATAAAGCTTTCTCCTAAACAAAGGTGAAGCTTGGCTGGACTTTCGCTCACTTTTGGGCACTTGGAAAGCAGCACAGGACAAAGAGCGATGCAAGTTGGTTTTCTGCTAACCAGCTATGTGTCTGATTAGCTTGTGCTAACACGCCAAGTCAGGGGGCATGGCTCTTGAGTCTCTCCTATGCGATGCTATAGGTGGTTGCCAGGTAGTGCTGCACGATTTGGGGAAAAGGTGCGATTTGCGATTAGGTGGACAATATTGCGATTGTGATTGTGCTTGCGATTTAATAAAAAAAGTTGTGTCATGATGAGTCTACAGACTTGCTTGGTTATCATGGAGAAAAATATGAATTGCATGTGCTGACATTGGCGATTGCGATATCCTCTTTTGCGATTACATAATTGCATGTGCTGACATTGCGATTGCGATTGCGATAATCGTGCAGCCCTATTGCCAGGCTAAGGAAGTGTGCCCATGTAGCTTTGAACGGTGGTTGTTGGTGTGCACTGCCACACGTATCCAAGAGGAGGAGCCCAGTTTGAATATTGTGTTTACTAACAAGTAACGGAAATTCCTGCAGACCCTACTGTTATATTTTAAGATGTATGTTATAATTTTGTAAACTATACGTTTTTGTATGATGTTACTCAGTTCAGTTTGCTTCGCAAGTTTTTTTTTAACTCACATAGTTTGTTTCACAAGTTTGAGTGTAGATTTTTCCATTGTACAGAGGCAAGGTCATTTTACTAATAACAGACAATAGCATGGTTTGTCCTTGTCACTGCCCCCCTCTTTCTTCCTCCTCTTTTCTTTTCACAGTTCTGGCCAATGGCAGACGGTTGAGTAGAAGACTAACTCTATGTCCAGGGCATAATTTTTCAGCCCAGGAGATAAGTGTAGAAATATACCTAATATGTGTGCTGATTTTTGCAAGTGACCAATAAACGGTTAATTTGAGATCAACAGATTCTCCAGTCTTCATTCAGGGATTACCAAGTTAAAGAACTTGGGGTCAACACTACCTTCAAAGAATCTGGGATAAATCAGCTAAACAAAACTGCAGATGATCTGGAAAGTTGTAAAGAAGCCCGCAGTTGGTTGGTAGTAGCATTCAATTTTAAAGTCAAACTCAAACAAGCAACAAATGTTGGCAGTAGTTGTGGAGGAAAATGGATAATCTGTGCCTCTTTCTCTTTTTTCCCTGTTTTAGTTTTGGTTTTTTTTTTCCGCAAACTTTCTCAAAATCTGCAACAGTCTTCTGCATGACATGCAAGACACTTTGATCAAGAGGTTTTCCCAACCTCTGAATAAGCCTCTGTTATCATGAATAGCTGCATGTGCAGTGCTCTTTAAAATCATAGAGGCTGTTTAAACTGTGCAAAACACAACCTTACAGTAAAAAACAATAAAAAGTGAGACCTGAAATGACCACTACGAAGACAAAATCAGACCCAGCTGTTTCATTAATGAGCGTCTCTGTTCCTTTAAGATCTCAGGGTCCTGCTTTTGGTCCTCTGAGTGTCTTCAATAAAGAACAGAGATGCTGAAGTCATCCTGTTGCCCTGAAAAACAGGCTTCATTTTGCCAAGTCGATAGGCCACTTATCCCGCAGTAGGTGACAGAGCGACATGCTGTGTGAGTTGTGAGCTGTGTGCCGTGAACCTGGGAGAGTGAGATCATTATTTAAGAGCTGCAGAGGTCTGAGGGAGTCATTAAAAACAGCAATCTGTATTGTTAGGATGGCTCTTTGTGGAGGTGAAGGCTCTTATTATCAGGCTGAAGGATGATCAAACACAGACAATCCAAACCAGCAGCTCACAGAATTAACAGCCCTCTCATCGTGACTCAAACCAGCTCCTCTGACAGGCAGCCGGTCTGTAGAGCCCCGGGGAGGAGAAGTAACACTGCTGACTGAGCATCTACTCAAAGTGGGAACAACAGCTTTGGCTGGTAGGTGAAAAACCTCGTTTAAATCTGAGAAAGTGAGTCAGTGTGGAGGAGAGACGAACGGGGAGGTATGGAGGTGAAGACAGGGGGGTCATGGGTTCTTATCACCTCTGTAAGCTTTCACAGAAGGTCAAAACACCCAGACCACAACCTTCAAAATGTCTCTGAATGCTTTTTGAGAAGATAAATGTGTAAAATTACTCCTCACTACTTTAAAAGCTATGTCATGTATGGTGGCTGGTGAGGTCAGATGATCAACCGCCAAAACGATCTTCATAAGGAGGATTGTATAGCAAGTTCACATGAACTAAATGCGTTTAAAAGGGCTGAAACAAAACCATTAACAGCATTATTGCTGCTTTCTTCATTTTAATATTTTGGATGTGTTTTTGAAGCAACCTGACAACGATCATCCAACCCATTCTCAGATCACAGGAAACACTATAAGAAGCAACTAACCTTGTTCCTGATAATCCTTTTTTACCAGACGACAAAGAAGCATCACAAGGTCTGAAGAATTTGTCTTTAAAAAAAAAAAAAGTCATCTTTTGCAGTATAAACCTCCTCAATCGTCACGTTTGGGCCTCTATACATGTGTGTCAGTGTCTGTGTCTGTGTCTGCCTCAAACCCCTCCTCTGCCTGTATGTTGATGTTTCAGTTGTCTCGACATTTCTGGGCGCACTGCAAAAACTGAAATCTTATCAAGTGTTTTTGTCTTATTTTCAGTGGAAAATTCCTTTTTAGACTCAATATCAGCCAAATTCACATGACCAATCCAAAAAAATGTCTTGTTTAAAGTTATTTAAGAACAAAAATGAGGTCTGAATTGCTTGTAACCAGTAAAAAAAAATCTGCCAATGGAACAAGAGAAAAGTTACTTGTATTAAGACATTGTTCTAGACTCAAGGAAATTTTCAAGCAATTTTTTCTTGTTCCATTGGCAGATTTTTTTACTGGTTACAAGCGATTCAAACCTCATTTTTGAACTCTGATAACTTGAAACAAGACATTTTTCTGGATTGATAAGTTGAAAGTGGCTCATATCAAGAATAATAAGATGTTTTTTACTTAAAAAAAGACAAAAACACTTGATAAGATTTCAGTTTTTTTGCAGTGCGGGGACTAAGCGTGGTTACATCAGCCAATCACAGAGCACCCAGTGCGTAGGTGACTGTGCGTGTTGATGTTCGCTAGGGGAAGCTAATCAGAGCAGCTACGATAGTGGACATAGCATGGAGGAAAAAAGACACAACCAAAGTGGATTCAAACCATGAACAGATAAAGTTTGTTCCAAGCAAAGGTGAAGCTTGGCTTGAATTTCACTCGCATTAGGGCAGATGGAGAGCAGCACAGGACAAAAAGTGATGCGAATTGGTATGCGTCAAATACCTGTGAGTAGGAGTCAGGAGCAAGTCGGAGGTAGGTGGTGTACGCTGAGCCAAGGAGGAGGAGCCCAGTTTGAATGTTGTGTTGACTAACAAGTCACGAAAATTTCTAGCTTTGAGAGTAAAGTTTTGAGTTTTGAACTCTCTTTTAAACTTCTATGCAACCTTCACTGCTTCATTTTTTACAACTCTCCTCAGCTTCAGGCTGCCTTTAAAAAACACTCTGTCAATTACACTGTTGTGTTTCACTAAACTCCTGAAAAAAAATCAGTTTTGTTTTTGTGTTGTTCTTCTTTTACTCTGCAGCATACTGCAAAAAAAAAAAAAACTCACGTTAAGTCAGAGTAATAAAGACAGCTGGGCTCCATCCAGCACAGATGGTTCAGAAGAAATTCAGAGCAAGTTTGGTAAGTGTTGTTCACGATGAAATGAAGTCAGCAGAGGTGTTTCCTTCCTGAAAGTGAGACTGTGACTGGATTAAATTTGGGCTTTAGGAAGCAGAGGCTCTACGTATTACTACTAAAACTTATGGAGGTAACCAGCATTAACACAACAAGAAAACTCCTAACAGTGTCTTTAATCATCATAGCTTTGTTTGTATTGGTTCATGTAAAGAACAACTGACGTTTCTTCTAATTGCTGTTTTTAATACCATTTCTGCTGAAATGTGTCTTAGAGATAAGACTTAACAAAATAATATTTCTCTGGTAAATGTAGTAAAAGCATGATGTGTAACACTTCATTTACACCTCCTGGTATGTGCACTCACACCTCTATTCACCAGCACACACTCTTCCCTCTCTCACACACACTCCTGCCAACTGCTCCCTGGTTAATCAGCATGAATATTTATCAGTGTTTCTCAGGGACACCGGCTAAAACACAATAATTGAGTTGGAGTGGCCATAACCAGTGTTTCCACTGGGACCAATAAAGATGTTACACCACCAGCTGTGGGCTCTCTCACACAGACGTGCAGAGCAGGTCTAATGGCTACGCTAATAACAGGCACTTCGGTGTGTGAGCTCAGGAAACTGGACGCGTGGAAGTCCATTAAAGACCTCTTTCCTCTGAACAGGAACTTTATCTTCCTTGACTACACAGGGTGTGTGTTTCCTCTGTGTGTGTGTTACTGCATTGATGTACTTTAAGTGGGTAAACCATTCACAGGGTCATCAGTGACGCCTTCATGTCGCATGTTCAGAGACTTCATCTGGAGCCAGATCAGGCGTCTCCGTCTGACGTTCCTCGACCCCTCGCCTCATTACACGTCTCATCTCTGGAGCAGCGCGTTGGACATCACAGAAAAAGAAAACATGTCTCCACAGGAGCCAGTACAAACATGAGCTCTCCCTTCGTTATTATCCCTCATTAACTCAACACTCAGAGAACAGAAGCGAGCCAGGAGTGGAGCCAAAGAGGAGCAGAGCGAGTTAATACTGCAGGTCACCTAGTTCTGTTTTTACTGGTATTACATGGAGCTCTTTGCTTCACAAGTGGCAAACAATGTAATCGAGGACCAGGAACAACAAACAGACTCAGTACAAGAAGAATATCACTACAGAAACACTGCCTGAGCTGAAAAGACAATGGCACAAGTCGTCCATTTAAAAGCTTATCACAGCTAAGACCAGAGGACGGAGCTCAGGATGGTTAAATCCAGGAGAACATCAGGTACTCTGAAGACTGAGAGTCAGTGCAGCATGGCCTGGATGAAAAAGTGTCTTTGAAAGCGTTTTATACAACCTCTGAGTTCACGGTTCAGAGGGCAAACTGTCAGTATGTGAGGAAAGGTCAGGTCAAACAGCAAAGCACAAAAACACAAAGCTGAGGCAGGACACGTAGAAACTGTTGAGTTTTTTCTCATAGATGGAAAAGCTGTCAAGTCTCTCTTTAGGGCTGTGAAACTACCGTATTTTACCCCTCTTTACCACTGTCACCCAGTATTAGTATTCTTGAGAAAATCTTCTGTTATGTGATATAATTAGGGATGCAAAGATATAAAAATTTAGGCAAATATCGATATCTGATATTAATACTGCTTTTTTTTGGCTGATACAGATATCTGATACAAGGCTCAGAAAAAACTTTTACCAATCAACCTTCAGGATAGATTTCAAAAAAGACAAAGTTGTTATAATTCAAAAGGATTCAAAGTATTCAAAAAACCAAGGTTCAGAACAAAATTAAAAGAGCGTTACCTTACAGTTAAAGGAGTCAGTTTAAAGAATGATCTTAACAGAGAAACTAAAGAAGCTAGATCAATCAATATCTTTAAAAAAAATATCAAATCCAGATTTCTCAGTAAATACAGTAAAATTCAATAGGGTCTTGTTGAGTGGCATAAAGGGTTGTTATGTGATTGTTTGATTTGTATCCTGGGGAAGAAGGGGCAGATACAATAAGACTTTTTCTTCTTTCTGCTCCTTTTCATTCAGTTTTGGGGATCTTGTGTTTTTTCTTTGTATCAATTTTTATTTATAAAAGGATAAAATAAATAAAATTAAATAAATAAAAAAATGCTACTAATATTGCTGGTATGGTTGATAACTGATATTTACCGATGTCAATATTGTTTTAAAAAAAAAATCTGAGATGATGTGTCGAGGTAGTTCAGAGGGACATAGTAGCGCGATCGTGAGAAAGAGACGACCATGGAGAGGATCAAAGGGTGGAGCGCCCAAGATGAACGTGATCAAAAAAGTACATTTGTCTTTTTTTGGATGAAAAACAGGAAGAGAGACATAAAAGAAGGTAGTTTTGGTGTTTACATAGCCATAGAAAACAATACTATTTGGGTCTTGAAAGATCGTTCAAGATGCTCTGAAAATGGCCGCCAGCTAATGAGTAAATTTCGGCCCACTTTTACATATAGGCTGATGTTGATAGGTTAAAAAAAAATGACAAACGTCGGCCGATACCGTTATTGATACTGATATAACGTGCATCCCTAAATACAATATTAAAATAAATTCCTCTACCTCTCCAAACTGTCACTCGCCTAGTCAGAACTGCCTCCTGCAGTAGCCTGTGTGGCACTTGTCCGAGGTTAGTGTTGACAGCAGGAACAAACCATAGCTGTCAAGTTTCCCATTTAGAGATACTACAATGTTTTACTCCTTTTTAGTTAGGTGGGACAGCTCACAGAAAATTTCCCTTTTTTTCAATCCAAAACTTGACAGGTATGATGTAAGGGCATGCCTGATTTGACTGACAGGAGGGCACCCTGTAGCTCTTAGTCAAAAGACTAAAAACCTGCCTCTTTCCATCCTTTACTCATTCTAACTCAACAGATGTTAAGGTGAGTTCAACTTGTAGATGATATTACTTATTTATTTACTTTTAGTTTGGCAGTCTATGTAGATGTACCCTTTAGAGTAGGGATTCCCCCGAATATTTGGTAGACTTTGGTAGAGTTTAAAGCAAAACCATGTGTGTGACGTCTTGTCTCAGCATGCTCACTCCGTCCGTGGCTGATGTCTTTGAAAACAAAAAAGTTTGCTTAGAGCAAGAAAGTCATGGAGTTCATGGCTTTGGATGATCAACCGTTAAGTGTTGTGGAGGGCCCTGGCTTTTGGAGGCTTGGAGCACATTGAGCCCCGTTAAACTTAGCAACCCTATTGGATATTCGGTATTCAAAACTCGGTATTCGGCCAAACATTTATATTTCAGCTTTGGCATCAACCACAAATTTTCATTCAGCGCATCCCTATTTTAGAGTCCAAAACCCAAAAAAGGTGAAAGCTTTGATCATGTGCACACATGATTTTTCTTTTGCATGTGTGAAAATCATAGACTGTATGAAACATGGACGAAGCATCCCCGACGTCAGTTCCTGAAACCGTGAAATGAAGCCAATCCGCTGATGCACATTTAATATGATGCTGGTTGTGGGTTACGTTTCTATCAGCTACTGCCACCTGGCAGTCACGTGACCTGAGCTGTGTCTTTGATTGGACAATCAAATGAGTCCAAAGTGTGTTGATAGTGAAATCAGCTCTTAAGACCCAAGCTGTTTTTAGAACCAGGCTGTAAATATGTTTTTAATGCTGTAAAAGTCTGTTTTTATGGCTGGATGTGTATGTGACTTCCGGTCTTTCTGCAGCCAGCCTCAAGCAAATTCTCGATGAACAGCAACTATTAGCACTTCAGCATAGGCTTCATTTTTACTAACCAGGTGTTGCCCCTTGGTGAAAATCCAGGAATAAATGTTGAAATTCACCAAACTCCAGCCTTCCACCTCACCACAGAAGTGTTTGATGAAGCACATCATGTGGTTAAAAATCACCTTCACTGCGGAAAACTGTGAGGGGGGTTGTGAAAGACCCACTTCTCGTCTGTTATTAAGAAATATAGTTCCACTTCAACAATGACAGAGTTCTCAGTTTGTATGGTTGAATAGTCTACATCCTGCATCTCTACATGAAACTGATCACTTATCAAACAGCCGCCATGATGCAAAGCTAACCACAGAGAAAGAATGAGGAGCAGGACCTTTCTCTGGAGGTCAGACTCCCCCTGTTATAAAAGAAGTGCTGGTTTATTCTGGTCAGAGCTCAGGATCAAAGTCAGAGTCCTGGTGATGAGTTGCAGTGTGAGTCAGCACAGAGGGACGTAAAGCAGAGAGCATCTTTCACTCTCTCTTTGAAATCTGAAATCTGGAGGTCAGTGTGAAGAAGCAGCTGACACATGGTCTCTTTTTATCCCGCCTCACTTTACTGCAGCTGTTCGAGCACCTGATGTGCAGCCTGAACCTTCACTCTGTCAGCTGACCGTAAATATGTTTCCTACTCTAAGGAACAAACGCAGAGCCAAGGGTTTCCTTCCTCTGTGAGGATAACCTGTGTGGGACGGCAGCTCACAGCTTTAACCTTGGTGTGTACGGACTGAATCACACCTGAGCTCTGAATTAATCACACACACACATACAAACACACACTCATGTTAACCTCAATACACACACTTTATTCCCAGGTGACTGAATGCAATTCCCCTCCTCTCTTTCTCTGCTCCACTTTATCTTCAGAGTCAGACACGAGGTCACTCCTCCACCTTCCATGTGTGTAAATACACTCAGACTCTATCTTTGTAACAATTTACCCCTCTCTCTGCAGCACACACACACACATGTAAACACACAGAAACACACTCATACACACTGATATCTTATGTGAGAGTTCTGCATAAAGGTGGAGCGGAGAGGAGGAGGAGGAGGATGAGAGCTCCTCTGATCCTGTTACCTGCAGAACAGCTGAGAGGTAATTAGGCTGTCACTCATACCAGCATGCTGCGCGTGTGTATGTGTGTGGGTGTGCTTGATCATTTGATTGCCTTGGTGACCTTTGACCCTAAAGGGGCAAATAAACCTGTCAGAGAAATAAGAAAGAGGTCAAAGTGAGGAGCTAAGAGAGGAGGAAAACAGGGCAGGGCAGACTGACTCAGAAATATGAGGCTCAGTGCTTTGGAAAGCTGCACACAAGGAGAGAAATTCTTTGCATCAAAGAAATTAACAAAGTTAAACAACAGACCATATAAAACAAGAACATGGATCCAGCACTGAGGCTTAAAGATGAGTGTTTCCATACTGGAAATATCTGAGATCTAACTAATGGATGACTTAACAAGTCATGAAGTGAACTAGTTCATGAATATCTGCAGATTCAGACTCAGGAATATTTAATTTTAAAGTAAAAAATTCAGTCATTAGCATTACTGTTATCCACAATAAAGTAAGAATTTTAGAGTAGTAACACTTGAAAGGAAACAAGCCATTGTGGCAAAGAAGTCACTGGTTGAAGCCCAAAACAGCTCCAACTGTCTGTCGTCTGAAGCATATCGACTGCAGGGGTGACCCAGTGTTCTCGAGGACTTCTGTGTTTCAACTAGGGATGTCCCAGTGCGATACACTGATCGGTATTGGTGCCTCATATGGCTTTTTTTGGAGGATCAGATAGCATCAGATTTTGTTACAAGATTGGGACCAGTTCCACCGATCCAGTTTTCACTTGTTTTCAGCACTGTCACACTTTACAGCTGCTGTAAATCAAACCACATTGCAAACTTGTGGGACTACTTCTCTTTGGAAAGCAATGATAGTAAAACAGCGTCTTTCAACATTTGTAAAGTGAGTGTTCCTTAAGAAGGTACCAACAGGACTCACTTTGATACAACACTTATGATTTGTCATTTACAACGGAGTCACCCAACCGAGTATGGGATTTATCAGAGAAAGGTATCAGATCAGTATCCATATTGGCATGTCATGAAAAAATAAGATCATAAGTAAAAAAAATCTGAATCGGGACATTCCTAGTTTTAACAGTTATTGTAAACTGGATATCCTCTGACACGTTCAGCTGAAGGTCTCCAGTTTACAGGATCACTCTTGAAACTGGCACACCGGGAGCTGACAGAGACACATTCACACCATCAAGGCCTTTGCACTTAGGCGACACAAATAAATGCCAAAAATTGCGAAAAAAATTAGAGGCATCATATTCAATCTCCACAGCTGTTCTCCTCCAAACAAAGTCTTTGTTATTGTAAATTTCTTTTGTCGTAAAGAACTGGGTGCTCGGACACGAACATCATCAATGTTGAATGTTTTGGTGTGTCAGTGTTTCCCTTACCGTTATATAGAGAGGGTGGCCCGCCCTCCCTCCGGTTAATTTCATTTATACAGCCACCAGATCACAGCAGAAGTAATTTAGAATTACCTCTCTCATAAATCTGGTCTAAACCTTGTTTTTTTTTGTTTTTTTTTTAAATAGACAATATAGCCTTATTTTATTTAGCTAATTTACATGACCGGATGTCATTTGTACACCATCAGGACTGCATTTGTCCTCACACTGAAAAGTTCCACCCCACCACATGCACAGACACACACAAACAAGCACTCGATGCATAGCCCCCACAACATCCCCAGCGCCTTCTCTGTGAAGATGCAACACTCGCCACTGCTGCCAACGAACCTCCCAAACGCTGTAAACCGAGGAAAAACACTGTATGTGACCTGCCAACAAGATGGTTTTTAATGGTCAGATGTGTACTCATCGCAAGCGAAACTTTGGAAAATGCCCTGGTCAGAAAAATAAAAGCTGCAGTTTCACTCAGAAGAACATTGCTGGTGTGAAAGCTTGCATTGAAAAACAGTAGGTTCAAAAAATAAATACCATGCGAAAAAATTTGTGCGAAAAATATGCGTTTGGTTTGCAAAGGGCTTTAGTCTCAAAGAAGACCATTTTTAAGGAGTTATCAAGCCGAGTCAGTAACAGCTGGGGGTCATCTTATGGTGGACAGAGGGAGGGGGAAATACAAACACTGTGGCTGCTCCACCAATCAGAAACATCTGGCTTGCAGGCTCCGCCCCCAAAAGTTCCTGGAACTCTGGGAAGCTCTAGACATAAACTCTAGTTCCTGCAATAGAAAAAGACCCACAGACCAACATAAATCTCAAAGAACAGGATAAGACAGCTCTCCAACACTCACAAGATTTCCTTCAGTGATTAAAGAGAAGGATCTTTGTTCAGAGCGGTCTGAAGAGCCCTCATTAGCTGCTACAGCTCCGTGTCCTCTAAAGTCTGCATGAAGACAATTATGGAGAGCAGTTCATCAGTTTCTTTATTTGTTTTATCTCACTCAAAGGCTCCTTCCCTCTCAGCTTCCTTCTCCTCCCTGTTTCCACATCTCAGTGTCCGTCTCTGTCTACCTCTGACGCCTCAGCTGAGAGCGAGGTCAACGCCCTCCTCCTCCCCTGCTGGAGGAGCGTCGTCTTAATTAGAGCCAAATCATCCAGAGATACGAGGGGAGAGAAAGAGAGGAGAGGTGGAGGACAGGAGGAGAGACGGAGACGGCGCTGCTCCAGAGACCTGTGATTACTCCAGGGACGACGTTATGCTCTCAGTTCCTGCTCTCTGAATCAGGGCAGAGAGAACACACTCCTAATGATTCCCACAAAGCTAATTAGAGCTCCTGTGTGTTTCCTTCGCAGCCTCACAGGTTCAGATAATTCATAGAGGAGAGGATTCTTCTCAGAGACCATTCAGTCATTAATCTGCAGCTCCTTTGGTCTTCTAACGTTATCTCTGAACATGTTCACGCTCCGACGCTCCTCTCACCGTGACACAGATAAACAGATTTATCCCTGAACATACGTGTTGGTTTCTGCAGGGTAATTGATTCATTGACAGCTCTTTTATTCGCCTTGACTAATCCCTTAACTGGATTATCAGTTTAAAAATAAAGCATGCTTCAATTCAGGAATACACTCTTCATTTGACCCGTCACTAACCTCCTCCTCCTCCTCCTCGGGCTGACAGATCGTAGCTTAGCATCTGTAATCAGACACAGCAGGACTGTCAGGCTTTGGCCTTCTACACGTGTTGAAGCTGTAAACTAACAGGACCAAGTAACAGATTTAAAACTGAAGAATGGATTAATGGGTCCTGATAGAAGCTGCGTTCATGTTCAGATAATGAACCCAAACCTCATTTCTCTCATGGTGCAGAAACACATCATGAACAAACTCCATACGTGTATCTGTTTGTGTAGTTTTAGCCTTTCTAAAATCAGCTCAGAAGTTTGAGATGTTTTTATTTTGTATGGTATGTTCTGACATATCCTTTGTCAGCACAATTAAAGCTGCTTCAATCTGTCCGTCCTCCAGCCCAGCTCCTTCTTCATGCTGTGTCTGATTTAACCAGGGTCATTCAGATCCTCACTGATGTCGAGCTCATAACAAATACAAACAACCTCATACAACCTGCTGACGTGAAAACACAGATGTGCAAAACACGTGAATCTTGGGAGAGACATGAATCTTGGAAAAAAGGGGAGGGGTTTTCTTCAATCCTCAATCCAGACTGTCGTCATCAGACAAGACTGATCTTCACGATATTGGGCCTGCTCAACCGTCACAAGAGGACAGAGAGCGCGCCCCACATTGGACACATTAGCCTGTAACCCATCCGTCTAGTTTCTCCAACTCCGTGGCTTCAAACTTCATTTTTCATTCACATCCACTCTGCTTTTCCAACTTCTCTGTTTGGCGTGAACACAACATGGTGCTTTATCTTTTCTGGGCCCAGAGCTCTTTGCTGATGCTCTCCCTGCCTTATCTTTGCATGCACATGAAAGAGAGAGGCAGTGTGCTCCCCCATTTCAGGCATTCTGCGTAGGCACACAGAAAACCTGTACATGTTATTTAGTTAAAGGTCCAATATTCTGCTCCTTTTCTGCAGTTTAATATGGATCATTGATGTCTTCATGAAATGGTAGTAACATGTTTTGGTCCAAAAAGCCAATAAATCAAGCGCAGCATTGTTTCCAGGCTCTCATAGCCCCTCTGTTCAGAACGCTCTGATTTAGTGGGCGTGGCCTTCATATGTAAATGAGCCATCACTGATACCGCGTCACTGAGAGCAGCGCCACAAGTTCCGAGTGCACAATGTTTAGAAAACACCGAAGCTCGTTTACCGTAACATTACAGGCTAAAACAACAGGCTAACTGCAGCTAAAGTTAGCATCCTGAAGCTAACACAGAGACAGGGGGACACTGAGGAAAAGCTCTTACATCTGCTCCACAGCACATAGCATTTAAAATGCTCACATTAACACTCACAAATAATCACACTCACACATGGATTCAGGACCAGTCTATTTGCTAGCCCTCTGTTGTACTGTCCAAAGTTGGAAAAGCAGTCGGCCGTGAAGTGACTAGCACACACATACACAGTTTTACTGAGTGTAGCTGGCACATTTCCTTGATAAATGAACTTTAACTACTCAGTCCTGTCTTCCTCTGAGATGGGAAGCTTGTGCATGGAACTATGTGGCTGTTTACAGCCTAAAACAAGGCAGAGATGGCTTTTCAACTTTGGCATTCTCCTGCCACAAAGGGCAGGGAGGGGGTTCGGGGGTATCTGCTCTGGTGGACCAATCAGGTCAGATTTGCTCCTGATTGGTCAATAAAGGGAATCGCTGACGTCGGTAAATCCCCAAAATGCACTATTAAGTACAGGTTTTGTCATTAAATGTCACATTTTATGGGCTAGGAGGAAAGACAAAGACCCACAAATTTAACCAAAAGACAAAAGTTATTTTTGCATAACATGGGACCTTTAAAAGGGGTCAATAACTTAATAATCCTGAGACACAGTGAGTTTTGGGTGTATTTAAAAAACAGAGCTGTTTTTATTTATTCATATGTTGTAATAGATCACAAATACCAAATGTATTAATGTAAGAATTTTTCCAGTATTAGCATTTTAAGAGTTTTCCAGCTGTGTGAGGAAGGAGAGGCTGACAGGTGTGACGACAGGCTTCCTCTGCAGTTTAATGAGAAAGTATGACACATCATGGGAGAGAGGTCAAAGCTGGTTAAAGAGAGATTTAATGGCTTTAAAGAAAAAGTGAAAAATCCTTCTGAAGGTCTGTCAGATTGTGTGACTGCTTATTTAACACGGCGAGGACATGGGTCGACTCTAACCTTCCTTCTAGCACATTCCGACTCTTTAATGAGCACATGACTTCAATATTCAAATCATGCTTTAGCTTTAAACACTTATTAAAATAAGCCATCAAACTCCCACAGATCATCTTCTAACTCTCAGATTATTAAAGTTTCCAGTAATTACTCTGATTTATTCCTTTAGTTTTAAAGATTTGTAAGAGAAGTCTCATTTTTTCCTGCAGCCAGCCTCTTTAAGCGATCAAAACTGAACTGTCAGCGGCAGAATGTGAAATGTTTCTGCATAAATCAGACACGTTTTTCATCAGGAACTCCTCTACTCTGTGTTTTTAACCAGTGACTCTATCAGAGTTCTTATTCGGAGCCATTAGAAGAATCAATCTGAAATATTCAAATGATTTTAAAGTTTAATCAGGAGACTCACCTGGCGCTGACATCATGACATCAGTCAGGTAAATTACCTGAAGAAGAGTAGACACTCTTTAGCTCTGAGTTTTGATCTGATGCTAAATAATTCCAGAGCCAGAAACCTCATTATAAAAGCTGATAGACCCAGATATATGAATATTAATACATTATCATTTTTCTGTCTCTGCACTGAAACAGGACATTTAACTTTTTAACCACAACTCTTTAAAAACAAAGTTGGCTTTGTCATGTCATATTTCAATTAAAGCTTAGTTTTTTTGAAAGAACAAAACAGATTTCTAAAAAACACTGACGTGTGTTTAAATCCTTAAATTTGATTGAGTATGCAGTTGATAACCTTGACATATCCATCTTTTTTCTCTCTCTCTCTCTCTGTTGTTTTAGAAAATCCTTATTTCAGTCTCTGTCTGAAACACTCTGTTTTAGCTGTTGTCTCTTTAAGGCTTCCCACTCCACAAACCCCCTTCCCTCTGATTGGTCAGCCCTCTTGAGGCTCATCGAGAGTGGAGAAATGAGAAGACCTTGGTGTTTATGGGCCGCCTTTTTGTGTGAAGATCCCATAAATATTTATTCATTCATTTTCTAGACCGCTTATCCTGTTCAGGGTCGCGGGTGGCTGGAGCCTATCCCAGCTGTCGTTGGGCGAGAGGCGGGGTACACCCTGGACTGGTCACCAGCCAATCACAGGGCTGACACAGAGACAGACAACCATTCACACACACACTCACACCTAGGGACAATTTAGAGTGATCAATTGACCTGGTGAGCATGTTTTTGGACTCTGGGAGGAAGCTGGAGGACCCCACACATGCACAGGGAGAACATGCAAACTCGCCAAAGCTGGGAATCAAACCGATGACCTTCTTGCTGTGAGGCTGCAGCACTAACTGTTGCGCCACCATGCAGATCCTCCCCCATGAAGATCTGGTGCTTTATTTAGAACAGAGTGATTTGATCAGTTCACAGACAAACAAGAATAAGCTGTAGAAAAATGTTTGTCTTTATTTAAAGCACAATTATAAAGAAAAAGAAAATTTATAGTGTTTTAAGTGCGTCACTTCAATAAAACATTTCCAAAACAAAGTCCCTGTTACTAAAGTGCTTCAATGAACTGAACTGATGTTAATCCATTTTTCTTCATGAGAAGAATTTCCGATTTTAAATTTAGAGAACAGCAACTCCTCTCAACACTGTATACAACATCAATATTTCACAAAGGCCATGCATGTCTCTTGTGTCATTTAAAGGTCCATCTTTTTTTATCTGGGCTTAAAAACTGCTTTAAATTTATTAGATGTGCCTATTTATGTAATACACAATTTAACACTAAAATCATTGTTGAATAAAATATCTATACAATCATATTTACTAGGTTGTTAAAGCATAATATTAAGTTAAAGAGGAGATATGGCAATCATATGTAATCATAGGTCGCATATTCAACCAAATTGGTCACACTTTGGAGCCCTGATATTTGAAGAGGTTTGAAATCAGTTAAGTTTTTTTGTTAGTTTTTGGATTTTTAAGTTTTAGTTATGTTTATATGAACATCCAGCATTTTTTATATCCATGGTTAACATATGTAGGAATCACCAGGAATATCAGACACAATCCATCCACCTGTGACAGACACCAAGATTCACTCTCAGCTTCATAATTACGACTCGAAGGCTGCAGTTATTTGACAAAGTAAATGGTGGAAGCATTAAAGATGCCTTGATTCTTAGTGTAGTCACAGTACATCCTTGTGGATTGGTATATTTTCAGTTTCGATATGACCAAATAGACAGCTGGGGCCACAGAACTTAACCAAACTACAAAACAAAACCTGAAGGCTAACTACTGCGAGACGCTCAAGACACACTCAGGAGCGGGCTCAGGAGACACTCAGGAGACATCTCAGGTACAGATGAGGGAGCAGACGTTCAGCTACTGCTATCAAACATTAATTATTAAAGACTTCGGTCTCAAAGGCCAATTCATTTCAGAGTAAGTACAGCTCTCTCTGCTCTCTATTCTTCCATTAACGCTGCAGGCTCATCAGCCGGCATGGCCCACTTTAAGATCCATTTAGAAGAGCTGCTTCCATACGAGCCGCTGCTGAACGCCGCTGTCACGCCCATTGTCGACCAATTACAATTCAATTTAGCAGAAGAAACGCTCGGGAATGTGATTATGAGGAACGGGTGATGAGCGGGAGGGACGGGAGCTGAAGCAAGCACTCGTCATGTTTCCACCTTTCTCTCTCAAGGAGCTCCTCTTCCTCTTCTTCCTTCTCACAGCAGCTTCCAAGTTGAGTCCTCATTGTAGCTATATATCTAACAAGCTGGAAGTCAGTTTTACTCCAAACCACTGACTGACTTTGATTTTCTTCACAACATCTGGGTCAGAATGATTTCCGCTGCTTCATGTCCATCATTATTTTACTCTCAGTCATTTATTTTAGCTATTTTGTCTATTAGAAATGTAAGACTGTGTCTGATGTCAGGGGTCTTTTTAAATGTATATTCCAGTTCTTATTTTGAGTCCGACAGTTAAGGAACAGGTGATGTTTATATCTTAGCTGGACCAATATGGAATTATTAGATAATATTTTGATATTCCAGAAGTTTTCCAAAGTTATCGGCTCATCATTTCCTCTCACATACTCTGAGTCTGCTACCATGTCAACAGAAAACACAACCTGACCCTGATGTGATCCCTGCAAAGTTTCCCAGCTCCTCCTTTAGAAACTCTGAAGTATTCCCAGGCCAGATGAGATCCATGACCCCTCCAGCCCCTCCTGGGTCTACCAGGAGTCCAAACGTGCCTGAAAACCTCCACAGAGAGACACCCAGGAGGCTTCCTAATCAGCTGACTGAAGTACCTACGACGACTCCTTCAGTGTAGAAGAGGAGCAGCTCTGCTCCCTGATCCCTCAGAGGAAACTCATCCAGCAGCTGGTCTCAGGGATCTGGTTCTGCCAGTCAATAAAAAGCTCAGGATCTGGTGAGTATCAGGAGGTGGTTTAAGCTTTGGCTCTTCTTTCACTCTGATGTTTGGTCCAGCTCTACAAGCCAGCCTGATCTCTCCGTCAGTTTCTCTCTAACAAAACCACACTATCTGACACTGTTCAAACTAACGACACTCTGGATTTGCAGTCTTACAAACTGTTGCCTGCACATTGGACACACAAAGCAGAAAGTGTTGAAGCTCACAGGTATGTTTTAACTGAGCACCAAGCTTTGCTGTTGAAGGATAAAGTCAGGATGAAAAACTGAAATTTCAAACTCTAAGAACCTGATGTTTACAGTCTGGTATAAAAAACCAAATAAGACTTTTATGTCTTAACTTAATCATCTGACCCCAAACTCTCCACAAAATTCAAAAAATTCATCATCTCTGAATATATGATGGTTGAAAGACCAGTTCTGTATGACTCAGAAAGCCTGATCAGCTCTCCACTGACGACCGAGAGCTCCAGATGGACATTAACTCGGTCTGTTGTGTCTCTTAGGTCAGACTTTCTAAGCTGTGAGTAAAACCTTATTGAAAATATTTCTGTTTCTGAAATTATTTGGATCCTCTTTATGTCTCTGCGTCTTCATTTCTGCAAAACAAAACAAAAAAAACACTATCAATACTATCTGAGTTTTTCATATTGATGTCTCGATTTTTAGTTCTACCAACTCTTACCACCCCAGATGAACCTTTCCATCTTCAAAGATCTGCTTTAAGAGGCGGCAATATGTTCAGAGAGCACCAGAGATTCTGTTTAAACCTTCAATATTTATTTATCAATATTTATTCCTAGTAGACACCTCTTATTTCTCCACCTCTCTCAGCTCTCTCTGAGTGTTACGCATGTCCGGAAATGTCTTTGTCTCACACCATACCGATGTGCTCTTTGTTTCACTTTAAGATGCAGACTTCTGGGAGTTGTCTTTTCTCGCCTGGCTAAGGATCAGTGAATAACTGCTGAAAAGGATTATATCTGAAAGACAGAGCTGAAAAGAAGGTAAACAGGTGATTCGAGAGGAGAAACATCCAGATTATGAAACCAGGGACTCAGGAGAAAGAGCTAAAGTAAATCTAAGAAACTGCAGAAGTCTACAAACACTGAACGAGGGGGGCGAAATGAACGCTTGAGGAGCTGCCAACTGAGGCAGAGACCGATCTGTGTGAGGGGAAATTGAGCGAAAAATGTGTGTCTATCCTGAAGCTTCATGAGTACACGTCATTAACTCACAGCAGAGAAAGAAAGAGAAGAAGATCAAGGAAGACTGAGGAAGAGTGTGCCTTTAAATTCAGACCCATTACAGTTTAAACATCAAAAATAAATCCTGCTTTCTGCCCAGATCTGACTGATGTGAACTGGCTGGTTACTGGACCAAACATGATGCTGAACACACCTTTACAGCTCTGTGGTTAAACTCTGATCTTTGACCTCAGCAGACAACCTGCAGCGAGCAAACTGAGAGTCAAACAGTTGGACTATCCAGAGAGGCTTCAGCCCATTAGCTCTTTACGTGAGCATTTCCTCCAGCTCTGAAGAGAGAAGTCAGCAAAACTTTCAACCTGCTTTTCATCCATCCATCGAAGATCTGTTCAAAGCAGCAGCAATCCAAACAAGTCATCACATACAACCCTCTCCGCAGCAATACTTACCAGTTACTACTTTGAGCTTCCTCCTACAGGAAACTCTTCTCAGCCTCTTCTACCTGGGATCCCCTTCTTTCACTCTGAACTGTTACCCTTACTGTGAACAAAAACCTGAAACACTTAACTCATTTACTTTGGGCAGAGAGAGAAAGCCATCAAGAACCATGTCCTCAGACTCAGAGGTGCTGACTTTCATCTCTGAGGAGGTCCCAGCCTGAAGAAGCCAACAGAACCACATCATCTGCAAACAGCAGTGTTTAAACTTCAAGGGCCCATAAACTGGAGACTCTCCTCCCCCTGGCTGGGTCTTAAGATCCTGTCCATGAAAACCACAAACAGAATCAGTGATGAGTGAAAACCCTGCAGAGGAGAGCGTGTCTGACTTTGTGTAGACACAGCTCTCACTTTGGGACAGTAGCAGCCCTGAAACCCTCATACTCCTCCAGTATTTCCCACAGAGCCCTCTCATGGTCAAAGACTTACTTTCTATGAAAGTGACATTACTGCAGCACAGATGTGCTTCGATCACATTAAAGATCAATCAATGAAAACTGAAGAGTCTGAGCTGTTCTCTGGTTTTTACTTGTCCTTACCGTCTCTGAGCTTCTCTTCCTGTCAGGTGTGCATGGACAGTCTTATCAGGATCCGATCAGGAGCAGATGATCAGTGTTTTATCAGCTTCTAATGTGAGTTTAGTTCCTGAGTTGTAATTTATCAGTGACAGACTCTGGACCCAGAGGACGCTGATGGCTCAAGTAGAAAAGCTCCATAAAGACTCGATGTAAGTGAAGTGACATTATTAACACAGAGCAGGAGAGCACAGTGCAATGCAAAGTCAACTCTCAAAGACTATCCTGAGCCTAACTGTGCCCTGTGGAGGACACCCTAAGCCTGGAAGAGGAAGGAAATGTAAATATGGACAACATCAGGCAGAAGGACCCTGACGACAGCCCTGCTTCACTTATCAGCCAGCAAAGGAAGGTTACCCTGCTCTCAGAGGAGACCACTGACCTCAGGTACAGCCTCGCAGGAACCAGTAACACTTTTCCTTACAAAACAAAAATCCTATCACAATAGTCAAACTAGAAAGCACTCAGACTGGCCAAAATTTATTCTAATAAATGCGTGTGACCGATGTAAATCAGCAACACTATTGGGAAGGTATTTGTGAAGTGCTTTGTGAAGCACAGGTAGTCTTAGCAGACTACCTGCTGGAGATCAGAAACTCATTGCCTTCTCAACTTTATTAGCACGGCGATTGATTCTTCTAAGGTGGAAGGATGCGGTCCCCCCTACGAAATCACACTGGATTAAAGATGTGTTATATCATCTCAAGCTTGAAAAAATTAGATATGTAATGAGGGGCTCTAAAAGAAAATTTCATCAGATGTGGGGGCCTGACTTGACTTTCTTTAGTAGACCATCAACAAAGGCACAAGAATGAACCCCTTTATTATGTTCTGGCAGACTTCTTCAATGAAAGTCTATTTATGTGGACTCGTCTCACAGACTTTTTATTTTCTTTTTGTGACAGTGAGCAGGGGGGAATTCAGTTCCAGGAGGGGATAGGGTTTTGTTTTTGTTTTTTTTTCCCTCTCTTTTGTGTATTTTGCTGTATTCTCCTGTATGTTATCTAAAACTTAAAATTCAATAAAAATATCAAAAACCAGAAAAGCACTCAGAGAGCACAGACCTCCACCAAGCAGATTGTAATTGTCACCAACACTTTGGTCCTACTTTAATGTTATACCCCCTTTTCAGCAGACTGTCTGCTACAATTTGGTGTTAGTTGCAGGTTTGTACGATAATTTGTTACCTCAGTGTTGAAAATTATGGTGACCCAGAACATATTTCATATTCTGGATCTTAGTATCCAGAATATTGCCAGGATCTGGATCATACCTTTACATCTGTCAGAAATTATGGTGACCTTGTCTTGTATTGTTTTGCAAAGCAATCTGACCATTTATTGTGGAGTTATATACACATATGGTGAAAACAGCCCTATCTCACAATGATAAAGAATCCTTAAAAGAAGTCCTGGATCCAGATGGTGATCCAGATCACCTCCAAAATTTAAGCACTTCTTTCTTAACCCATTTTGAACATTTCCTGAAAATTTCATCAAAAACTCTTGGTTAGTTCTTGAGTTATGTTGTTCACAGACAAAAAAAAAACTCTCCCAAAAACATAACCTCCTTGGAAGAGGTAATAAAGTCAGCAGGGAAATGTTAAAATGAGAGCTACAAAATGGTCAGGAAGCTAAAGGTGGAGTCCCTGTAGGCTCTTCTTAGATGCATCCAAAGCTTGAAAACTGTTGAAACCCTACAAACCCCTGATGTATAATGTGTGAAGAGAAGACTAAATGCTGTTTAACATTTGGTTTGGCCTCTGCAGAAAAACCTGGACTGACAGAAGAGACAGCCACAAACATTCAGCTAAACACAGACTCTTCCCTCTGGATGATGCTCCACACATAGTGACTATAAAAGACAGCTCACCAGGGCACAGGAGGAGCAGTAAACAGCACAAACACATGCACACACATACTCCATGTGAACTGTGGGCAGAGGCCTGTGAATGTGTTGCAACAACAAATAATGACAACTGCTTATCTTCCTGTGCAGCAACACAAAGCTCTCTTATAGAGGTTTTTAAATGGAGGTTTTTAAAGCAGAGAAACTGCACCTCAACAGGTTGAGCCCCAGTAAGAAATGTCCCTGTAAAGCAGTTTGCCTTCACCCTGATGGAAGTGTCTGAAACTCCTCAGGTGAAGGAAGCTGAGGGTTCCCATCCCTGAAGCAGTCTAAATGGTAAAATCAGCTGATTGCTAGCCTGTCTCACTGACGCTGAAGACTTTAAATTTGTGTATGCTACAGAAGACTCAACTTTGGCATCTTAAATGAATTTGTACTATTTTCAGTCGTGTTCCCCGGGCTGTGCCTCCTCCACACAGACTGAAGGAGGTTGTGTTCCTGAGTGGAGTCACACACTGCTCTCCTCTTGTCTATATACAGCTTACATGAAAGAAAAACGCTCCACTCGTGCTCCTCTCCTCCAGAGAACCGTATAGAGATGGAGGGAGGAGCAGCTGTGAGGAGGAGAGTGGTAGAGGGGGAATAATATCGTTTTAGGACAGATTAGCTTCTGTAGAGACAGTATCTCTGTGAACAGACGAGGTGATAAGCGTGAAATGAACGGAGGACGGACAGAAAAGAAAAACACGTCCTGGGGATATTGGAGGCGAGCAGCTCTATCAACATGACAAGCTCCTGGGGGACGGCTGTCCGCTCAGCCGAGGGGGACGCCGCGTTTCTGAGGGAGGCGGGGAGAGATAGTGGAGCTGTGGTCAGCACTGAGGGATTTCTTTAATGCATGACCATTTAATACAGCTCTCATTCAAGAGGAGGAGAGGAGACAAGAAGAGGAGTCAGGAAATGCACAAACCTGTTCACACATGATAGTCCAGGGGGAGCTTCACAGTTTCTGTGGTTTACTTCACGTTCACCCTGCTCAAATTTGCTAAAAAAAAGACTGAATGCTACACAAACTCTAAACTCTGGAAGAAAAAGAAGAGAAGAACAACTCACCTGTGGGGCTGAACTTAAAAATGTACATCAATTCACTTTCTCACCTTGAGAAAGCACCTCCTATCATGTTGGGTTTGTTTTAAAGAGACGTGTAGTGCTTTATTAGTCTTTGTTCTCCTGGTGCCTCCATAGTATCTGTACATGATTTACAGCTCATAAAAAATCTCTATTTTTGTCTCACGGGTGTTTGAGAAAACCATAATTTCAGCCTGTGTCTGAAACACTTTGTTTAATCTGCTGTCTCTTTAAGGTTTCTGGCTCCACAGACAGACCTTGGTGTTTGAGGCCCCATCCCTCTAACATGTCATGAAGCTGCTAGGAAATACTTTTCTTAATGTATGCTTAAATGACAACATCATCATTTCAGCAAGTTTGGTAAGAATCTGGTGCTATTTTTAGAACAGAGTGTTTTAATCAGTTTACAGACAGATTCAATGATTTTTACAACAAATGAATATATAGAGGTTTGTTAAAAGCCGTGGGAAAGCACATCACTCACTTTTTAAAATGAACTAAACCTCAGTCAATCAACTATAAATTTCACATTTAAGCTTCTCTCTGAGCCTGATAAATGGAGCTGTTTGGTCCACTTCAAACAATTTCTGATCTGTTGTCCCCATACAGATTTTTTTACTTTCGATTTGATTTAATTTTTTCATATGTTTTGCCAATACTGACCCGATATCGATCTAACATCATTCCCTGATAAATCCTGTAATCCGTTGGGTGAGTCTGTTGTAAATGACAAATTATACTTAAAGTATTAAAGTGGGCCCTGGTGGTACCTCCTCGAGGAACACTCAGTTTACAAATGTTGCAAGACTCTGTTTTACTATCATTTCTTTCCAAAGAGAAGTAGTCCCACACAGTGGACATTTTTGCGACATGGTTTGATTTACAGCAGCCGCAAAGCGTGACAGTGCTGAAAACATGTGAAAACTAGATCAGTAACTTGTAACTTAATTCTAAAACAGGATGTTTGCTTTGAAGGAATGTGGGTATAATACCTGAGTTTATACACCTGTGTGTTCTGATTTAATGAAATCACAAGTGTTGAAAGAGAAACAGCTCTAAAATATTCAAAGACTGACAGATAAATAGACAGTAAATATGTAATTGCTGGGTGCCGCCCTGTTGGCCATGGCTGCCTTTTGCAGCAGCTCTCTCTTTTTTGTACGTTTCTTGTAGTTCTTTTGTCTCTTTTTCGTAATCTTTGTATTTGGAGTGGATCATTACTCTGTATGGCTCATTTGTTGGTCATGGACACCAAACTTTTTGTGGCTTCAGTGACATTTTTACTACTTTTTCTCCTGTGTTTGTCTGGAGATCCAACATGTAACCATGGCCGCATTGTTTTCATGTGAACTCAGCTGTTAGCAGCCTGTAGCATGTCAATGCTAACTGGTGTAAGGCCTGATGTCTTCCCTCAAGGTGAGGATGACGTGCTGGTTCTCAGGTGTGAGCTAAGAAGTGATGGCATGGACCTGTCCTTCCATCCATCGTTATTGGGGACGTAAGATCTATCTCCAATAAGGTGGACGAGCTAGCCATGCTAACCCAGCAACAGAGGGAATACCAGAGGTCAGAGTAGCATCATGCTATTCACAGACATGGCTAACGGAGCTAACATCAGACACCAACGCCATGTTGGAAGAGACAGGATCTAGGAGACAGAGATGGAGCATGACTGAAGAAGCTCAGTCCTGGACCCTGTGGAGGTGGAGGCTGGCTGAACTGGACAATGATGGACAAGCTGTCATCATCTATTTTCTTATGGACCTTTTTGCACTTTCTATACACTTTCTTACTTTTGTTTTCTTGATTGCTGCTGTGACTGCAATTTTGTTGTACTTGTTACAAAGTTCTATCCTTTCATATTCTGTTCTATTCTATTCTGATTAGTGCTGAAATCATCTGAACCCCTAAGACACCCAGATGACATTTCTATCCTCTGAGTTTTCATCAGACGTGTCCTCAGCCAGCAGAGCATTTTAATCTGGATTACAGGAGAATTCAGGGATCATTTAATGTCCACATTCAAACAGTGCGTCTGACTGTGTCTGTGGTTAAAGAGGAGTTTAAGTTACAGAGTCTTAAAGCTGAAGCAGGAGTGCAGCTTTAATCAGCTTAGCTTTGTAAGTAAACACATAACGCACAGGGCACAGACAAACCGAGTGAGCCAAGAGGAAAAGAAATGTTTCCTGAACTCCTGCTGAATGAAAAATAACAGTCCCCCTCAGAAGGGGAGAGAAAGATCTCCTTATATTTACTTTACTTAGTTGCTGAGACCCTCACAGGACAAACACACAGTCAGGAGACATGCTCCAAACACTGTTACACTGTGCATCATTTCAGAGTGCACACCTGCAGGTCTACATCTCAACTTCAGTCAGAGCGGTCAGACACTTTTAAACAAACCAGACAGACTTGAATTGAATCGTAGGTTGAGTTTATCCTTACGCCTTCAGTTCCCTGTCCTCTGGGTGGTTCCTGCAACGAGGCTTTTATACACATTTAAAGATATATCCACACTGGGTTAAGACTTTTTGGGTCAAGGAGGATAAAAAGCCATAAATTAGCTCCTAATGAGGACTAATGTGAGCCTACATAAAGCTTCGCTCATCGGAGAAGAAACCCCAGAGGATAAGAGATGAAGCTGAGGCTGTGTGAGAGTTTTCTTCCTGTTTTTAAACAAAACTACAAACTCTGTTTCATCAAACACCGTTTATTTCTCTCTCAATTTTTTCAACAACCCCCTTCTCCTTCTGTCCTGGTTTTAATTTTATTTCACTCCTCGGGTGAGACGACCTCACACAGGTTTTGTATCATCATGATGTGTGTGTTTGTGCCCATGTACCAGCTCTTATTTACTATGAACGTTGCTGAACAGAAAGGAGCATTGATTTTCTGACACCTTACATCATCAGAGTTTGATCTGCAGAAATACATCACACACACTGACCACCTTCACTCTCTACCATCGCTGCAGCTAAACAAAAGCACAAGGACGTTTCATCCTCCGCCTTCAGAATAAAAGAATCTGCCTTGACGTGAGCTTTTATAAATGTTCCCTCTCTTGACTCATACTCACAGGAAATACTCCACAGATTCTCAGAGCAGTTAGGAGGCTGATAGTTTGCACAGCAAACACACATACACAGATACACTGAGAGTTTTGTGATTCTCTTTCAGAGGCTTTCATCACTCTGAGAGCATCCTGAGGCAGTTGTTCATGTAAACCAGATCCAGATCTCAATACAGAATGCAGTATTTGCAAAGGAAAACATCTTACATCTCCTCTGTAGAGTCATCACTGTGTGCTTCGTTTGGTTAAGCCACTGTCGTTAAAGTTTCATATGATTTCTGCAAACTGTGGGCTCTTCACCATCTCAAACACAGACACAGCTCTGATTGGCAACCTGTTGCAGTCTCAAGTGGATTTTAAGAATCAAACACTGACATTTACGTCACAAACACTCTTCTTTCTTCATCACATGAACAAAGTTTCTACAACATGAAGCTGTAAACTATCCACACTGACAAGGGTCTACAGGTGGACACATATCAGACCAGAAAACACTTAAAACCAGACCTTGTTTTGTTCCAACTGAACAGTTTGAATGTCAGCTTCCTCTCCTCCTCTCATCACCGCCATTAACCCTCCAACAGCTGACAGTCTGGCCCCATCAGTTAACACAGACCCCACTGGGACCCTCTCTGTTTTAACAGTATCAGGATCAGGATTCACACTCCTCACACTCCTCTCACTCCTTCAGAGAGAAAACATGTCCTCTGTGATCTCTGAGCCAGAAACAAACACAGTGAGGCATCAAACACTGAACCCATTCACACAGCCTGCTCAGCGACACGAGGACGCTTCAAACACCAATAAATGACCACACAGACAGACTCTATCAGCACTACGCGTAGTGTCCAAACATACATGTACTGAGATCTACTCATGCAAAAACACTCATGGTCTTTAAAAGTCAAAAATACTATTTCCCAAAGCTTAAAAATACAATCCAAAAATGACTTGTGTGACAGAGTGTGGAGTAATGGTCCACAGATATTGGTTATTAAAGTTCAAATATGCCAAAATGTTGAATTTGGGATACAAAAAAACTCCTACACCAGACTCTATGCACCTTTAGTGAGATTTGAAATCAAATCTGAAATTTTTAACCTAATTTACAGACATCATTAGTAAACCAATTACAGCCACAGGACAGTTACACAGTCCTGTGACATCTAGCCAATCAGGTGGAGCTGTGGGCGGGACATTAGGGGAGATAAAGTGGTGAGTAAAAACAGACAGAAGTAAAGAAAGACACCTGCAGCAGAGCCAAAGATGAGCACTTGGAGGTATTTATTTTACAAGCGCTCATTTCAAAGAAAAAGCTGACTGAGATGGTCAAATCAGACTTAAAGAGGCAAGGCTGATACTCAGTCCAGCCTTGGTTTAGTGTTAGAAGGGTTTAAAAAAATCATCATTTAGTGGTTACCTGTAGAGGTCACAAAACATACAGAAACAAATCCTGGGTAGTTTAGATTAACCAAGTTTTAAATACAATTTTTGAAAAGAGAAACCTGTGCACTATAAACTTTTAAAGTTGCTAAAAATAATGACATAGCCTACCTGTTAAAGAGCTGAAAGTCACTCTCATAAATGGACTTTAATTTGTATATATGTTACATTTATATCTAAATCTGCAGTTTTCTTGCATTCTTGACGCACAGAGTATTTACCCAACACAGCTGCTCTATCAGCTCTATAATTGTCTCCCTGACACTTTAAAATTGATAAGCACCATTATGAGCTCTCACAGTGACTTGTTTGCTCTAATTCTCTCTTGCAGCTCTCTGAGCAGCCACAGTTGGTTTAGTGTTCCAGTGAACAGTGGGTTTAAAGCCACTTTATGCAGCTTTAAGACATTTCTCCTCTCCTGCATAATCCTGCTGTAATCCTGTACGGACATGCAGCTGCAGTGTCTTTGTGAGCGCGGAGCTATTACCGGATTATCTTTAATAAAGTGTCCGTGACCGCGCGCTCTGTGGGGGCTTTAAGAGCTCAGCCGATCCGGTACGGAGCCGGTCCGACAGACCCCACATTCCTGCACCATTCCTGCACAACTTCACAGCTCACTCACTCACTCACTCACTCACCTTCTTCCGGGGCTGCCATTTCATCATATTTAAGGAGCAGAATGAGATCCGTCAGAGGGTCACTGCTGCCAGGGAGGAGCGGAGGGGACGCGGCGGAGGCAGAGGCATCTCAGACCCGGAGTCAGAGCTGCCTCCGCCGGCTGCAGAGCAGGCAGACACTCGGGAGAAAGTGGAGGAAGATGATAGGCTCGGAGCAGGAGTTAAAGAGTTATAATCCCGTTAAACTGACACCAAAAGTCTCCAGTAGGTAAAGACCGAGCAGAGAGTTCATATCCTGCCAGAAATACTCCAGAGAGCAGAGCATCATCTGACCGCTCTGCTCAGCTGTGCTCTGTCAGGGTGCAGCTCCAACACTGAGGAGAGGACTCTACTGAACACAGAGGAGAGACACCCCCCCTCCTCCTTCCCCTTCTCTCCCTCCCTCTCTCCTTACATCATTTAAAACAAATCTTAACACTCCTCTTGAACTATTTCATTTAATCCATCTGTAATCTTCTGCTCCATTTCAGTTTCTGGCATTATCAGCTCAGCTAGCTTTCAGACAAAGGAGGAAATTATAAAATAAAATAAAAAAATTACATCTACCAGCAGTAGATATGTTATATGGATGTAAAGAATTTATATAAACAACAGAGTGTGCAGTACTTAATTGTGTTGTGTGTTACTGGGTGTTTTGTACAATACTGTAATATAATGTTAGTGTTGCAATAAATGCATTCTGTATCCTGTCACAAGTAATTCTATGGGGCCATCTCCTACATTACTGTATGCTACCTTAACCTATTTAAATTTAGCCTGTTGCATCATGAATTGTTGTGTAATATGCATCAAATCACTGCATTAAAAACAGACATGACTCTGTAGTGGAGATCACCGCATGTCTGTGAACACAGTTCATCACTGCATCTGCAAAGTCAGGTTCAAACAGCAAAGAGGAAACCAAATATGAACCTGATCTAGAACCATCAGAGACTTCACTAGACCTGAGCCTGAGTGGAAAACTGTCCTGTGCTTGGGTGAATCCTAATCTGACATTAACCCCCTCTTCATCAAACTGAAAGCACTAAAATTCATGGCCTTGGTCAACATCAAAATACTTCTAATAATGCACAAAGCAAATCAGAATCAGTTACCACAGGGCATCCAAAAGTTGTTTCAAAAAAGAGGAAATAAGCACAACCTCAGAGGATTCTGCTTTTTCAAAAAAAAAAAAAAAACAGCCAGTTCAAGCTACCACCAAAACACAGTGTCTATCAGTTAAAGGAGTCAATTTGTGGAACAAATGCAGTAAAAAAAAATGAAATACAGTTCTCTTTAACAGTTCAAACAGATTTGTATAAACTGTGGATACATGAGTGAGAAGGAAGCAAACTTAAACAAACAAAAATGTGTTGTTTGTGTTTTTTTGTTTTATTGTGATGCACTTTCTTTTGTTTTGTTTTTATACACATTCTCTGACAGATTAAACTATAAATGTGCAAAACTAAGGGGTAGGACAAAAAAGTTTTCTGACTTCATCCTACACCCTTTCAAACAAGGTATAATGATCAATGTTATTAGAGTTGTCTCTTTAACTGTTTTGGGGTTTTTTCTGTTCAAACACATCTTACATTTTATTTATCTGTGTTCTGTTTTTGTCTTGTTTTGTCTTTAAACTGTTCAAATAAACAAATAAACGAAATGAAAATTTCAAGTGGCAGTCTGTGGCAGTCTGAGTTTACACACATGTGAAAGCTCCATTAATGCTGATCAGTATCTAAAGGTTTAGGAACAACATATGCTGCCATCCAGACATTTTCCAGGAGGAGTTTACAGATTTCAGAGAGACCACTACAAACCACATTCAGCAGTATTACAACAGCATGGCTCTGTAGTAGAAGAGTCCAGGTGATAAACTGACCTGAATGCAGCCCTGAGTGGTCATGACATGCAAAACAGGACAAAGTAGACTCTGAACCAGAGCAGCCTCCATCAGGACGAGAATGAGACAACATTTGACCACAGAAACTCCTGGTTCACAAATATTTACAGAGATTTGTTAAAGGAAGAGTCTATTTTCAAAGAAAGACCATAAAAAACAACCAGTGAAAGTATGATCAAATAAACTCCCAGAAACCAAGCAGAACTATGACCTTTCAAAATAAAGTCTTGTTTTCAAACTAATTGGTTCATGCAGATCAAATAAAAGCACATCAGACTGAACTTCTGCATCTCTGACTCAACTTTGAGAAGTTTTCCTCTAAAGCTATTTATTCAGGCTTTAATGAAAGCAGACTGAGGTCATATCCCAGAGGTGCACGGATAAATGCCTCACACACAAACACAGAAACACAGAGGAGTGTGTTCACAGAGGAAGAAACTAACACCTCTCTGCACCCAGGGTGGGTCTGAAATCTGAGCCGAGGGTTTTATTATTGTGGGATCAGAAAGTTGAGAGGGCAGGGGACTCTGGGTCTCAAAGAAAAGCCTTCAGGATCAGTTACCATCCACAAACAGAGACCGGAGAGAAGTCCTGCAGACAGAAAGACAGAGTGAAGGGAGTGTAGATGCAGAGAGAGATTAATCCATGGAGGATGAAAGAAGGGACACAACTGATGGTTTGTCTGGAAGGTGTCGCTATGCATATCTCCACTGTGGTACATAAACAGATGTTATGGATCACCTTCATCTTAAAACCTTTAAAAGTCTGAATTACATAATATCTGATGAAGAACTGCACGCCTGCCCTACAGTAGACAGCCTGTTTAATGTGTGTGTACAAGAAACAAGGACAGAGTGAAAAGAAACACATCCCTGAGAGAAATCCGCTGACATGACAGCTGACGGCGTTTAAAGACACCTATAGAGATAATTAACACGCCACCACCTGTCTCTGCTTCACTGTGAAAGAATCTGTGCGACGAGTGAGCTGACACACTGTCTGCAAACACAAACAAACAGCTCTGACATGTCTGCACTTTATAAATAGAAACATTCAAACATATTTGCTGTCAGAGTGAGCTAACATCTTTTTCATGGACCATCTTCAAGGACGTTTCAGAACACTTTGAGCCTGTGCGCCTTTAACAGAGGAAACAGAAAAAGATGATTAAGAGCAATCAATGTTTTTTTTTATTTATTACACACCAGTGCATCATAGTCCTAAGCTTCAGATTCAACCTTTGTGTCACCCAATGTGACAAATAAACTCAGTTATCCGTAATTCTGGGCTCTAGCCATCTTAGATGGGTCCCTTGCAGACATGTTTTAGCACTCTCACATGTTGCAAAAAAAGCACAACTCTCTCTTCTTAAAAGCACAATATTTAGACTATAACAAGTTTATATAACAACATTTATTTTGACCAGGTGTTAGAGGATTTAAAAAAGTTAAAAAGGTCACCTTAAAGGAAGGGTCTGCAAGATTGTCTTAAAAAGAATATCACATTCTACTGCAACAATCCTGCTCAATCGTCTCCTTCAGGCCTCTATAAATGTGTGTCAGTGTCTGTGTCTGCCTCAAACCCCTTCCTCTGCCTGTATGTTGATGTTTTGGTTGTTTTGGGATGTTTCTAGGCGGGGCAGTAAGCATGTTTACCTTTGCCAATCACAGCATGCCTAGCGCACAAGTGACTTTTCATGTTGATAATAGCGAGTGGAAGATGCTATCCTGAGCAGCTATGATAATGGACGAAACACGGAGAAAGAAAAACAGTAAAGTAAAGTAAAGTGAAGCAAAATGACAAACAGATAAAGCTTTTTTCTGAATGAGGTTGAAGCTTGGCTTGACTTTAAAGGGGACATATAATGCTTGTTTCTTCTTTTCACTATGCCAGACTAGGATGCCTGTAAAGCATTTCTGCCCTCAGTACAAGTCATTTAGTTCCTTCATTGCCCCACAATAGCGTTCTCAATGTCCTCAGTTCAGGCCATTCTGAAGATCTCATTGCAACGCCGTTTCAAGAATGACCTCCAGTAACCTCGCAACGTCACAGCCCTTTGTGCTCTGATTGGTCAGTTCTATCAGAGGGGTGGAGGGGGTAGAGCCAGGGGGCGGTTTTTGCAGCATGGCAGTATTTACAAAATCACCACATTGAATGGAGCAGACCGAGCGAGTTTGCTGTTTGCCAAAACTTCACCGTAAGGCATTGATAGCACTAATAAAATGGCAGAGTGTAGGATACGTCCTTTTGTATTGGACCCCGAGTCAGACCCAGACGGTTCTGCAGCTCAGGAGGAAGAAAATCCACCTCGACACAGTTCATCTCAGGATGCTTCAGTGTGGAGAGTCAAACCGGTACTGTAACATGTATAGTTTATACGTGGAAATATAGGCAGACTTCACCAATAAACTCTTTCTATAACAGGGCTCCATCCTGCACCTTCACTTTTCTCTGTCTGTTTTATCCATCATGCTGAAAGTGTAGTCTAAAGATCGCCTCTACCGTCAGTTTGTCACTATGTTAGCACTCTGTCAAGTTAGCCAGAGCTAGTAGGGAGCTTTATTTATACTCAGCTCTTGGTGGGTGTATCCCTCGGTGGCGGTTGTGTGACTAACTGACATCACAGAGGAGGAGCTGCTTTATCAGATTACTCCAATAAAAAGAGAGGATCCTCGTGTCGTCATGAAGGTTGAAATCTCGAAGCCAAATGTCAATGACCTATTTTCAGAGGCATCAAATCTCGTTCTAGGATATAAAAAAAAAAATACAATATCTCTTATTTTGAAAATTCAGGGGGTGAAAGGTCTTGTTTTCAACTTAATTATTTTATATGTAAGTATTAAATCACGGATCAGCATGATATGTCCCCTTTAACTAGCTTTCAGGAACTTGGAGAGCAGCATGGGACAAAAAGTGACGTGGGACGAGTGATTAGCTTGGGCTAACATTCCAAGTCAGGTGCACTGGGTTAGTGAGTGTGGTCACGTCGTCACGGTCAGAGGCAGTGGGTGTGTGCCGCCTCTGACACTGATCCAAGGAGGAGTAGCTTTGTTTGAATGATGTGTTTACTAACAAGTAACAGAAATTCCTGAAAACCCTTTCTTTAGGGACTGAGTTCTGCTTTTCAACCAGAAGGTCTGGTAACTTTAGTTTTTGGCCGAACATGGTTCCCGTAGCCCATTGTCCATCTGGGTTTCCACCACGAGTCAAAGTCCACGGTACATTTTGTAAATCAGGTCAATGACATATGGAGCAAAAAGTAATCACAAAACACCAGCAGACCATTAGAGGGCAGTAAGAAAGTAAAGGAGGCCTTTCAGCAAAGCGATGCTGTGAAGGTGAAGACATTGTTTTGTGTAGCACCGCACTTAGCCTGTTAGCATGGAGGATATTCAGCCTGTGCTGGTCTTGATGGTGCTTTGACACTGCAGATGAATTTGTTGACATTTGAAAGGAGACTAGCTCTAAGACAAAACAGTCTAAAGCGAGTCACAGCCATTTCTAAAAGCCCCAAAAAGCATTGACGGGAAAAAAAGCAGTGCACTCCGTCATCCAAAGCATGATGAAGGCAGAGATGGAGACTTTCCTGTGCTCCTGTCAGACAACTTGACTCTGTACTGAAGTTGCACATTCAGAGTCTGTTTTAAGATGTGCACATCTCCACACAGCTCATAAATCCACAAACAGAAGCCAGACTCTGAGGTCTGTAAGTATGGAAATGAAAAGCTGAACACAATATTTTGTCACGGATTTAAACTCCACTATTGTTCCATATGCTAATGTGTTGACTAAGTCAACAGGAGCTGTTGGACGGGGGTGTCTGGTGAGAGGTGAAAGCCTTCAGGGAGAGCTGTGACTCCTGCAGCGTCGATATGAACTTCAAAGACAAACACGCTGCAGCAGAATACTGAAAACCTTCACATTTGTCTTAAAGACGCCGAGTTTCAAAGAGCGTGACACACTTCTGCTGCTACAAGCTGAGCTCTGAGCCCGCAGCCCTGAACACTGACTCTGTTAGACAACAGAGGGATTTAAATACTGTCAGAGTTTAATGACACTGAGAGGAACCGCAGATTCATTTAAAGGTAATAAATACAGGAGGTTAAACAAAGGTGGAAGTTTATCCTTTAGCAACACAAAGTCTAAAACTCTTTCTACTGTCAATGTCTTTAACCCACTAAAAACCCACAAATAACTCAGCACATTTACTCCTACACAGAACTTTCATACATAGGAAGATTATTCTGTGCTTAATCTGCACATGGTCTCATGGCACAGTCCAGTTAGTGTTAGCAGGAAAGGTTCAAGAATGTTCAGATTAACCTGTTAGAGTCAGTGGCTGAGAATACTTTCAGCAAACACTGCAATAACTCAAGGGACTAAGTGGGACATTTGGGTGTAAAATAAAGTTTGCTGTAGTTTTTATTCATATATTAGTGTTCTTGAAATCGTCACGTGCAAAACTTGGACAAATCAGTCAGAAATTCCATAATCTGTCTGTAAACTACTCAAAACAACCTGTTCTGAAATAGTGGCGCCAGATCCTCTCGATACTTGCTGAAATGATGAGGTCATCACATGAGGATCTCCTAACTGGTTCATGACTGGACTTGGAAGGTAGGGCCTAAAACACTAAGGTATAGCTCCTCCCTTTAAAAGGCCTTTACACTGAGGGCCAATCAGAGCGAAGGGAGTTTATGAAAAGGGGGCCCTAAAAGAAACAGATGCTAAAATGAACCATTTCAGAATAAGAATCACTTTTATTCCCCAAGTATCTCAAGAAAACAAGGAATTTGACTGCTGTTAACCTCAGTCTCTTTAAGTAATTGTTACAAACACACCCTAAATATTACAAAAATAGAAAAAAATAGAGCTTAAGAAGAAAAAAATAAGATAATAATAACAATAATAATAAAAATAAGAATTATTATTATTATTATTATTATTATTATTATTATTATTTTTATTATTATTATTATTATTGTTATTATTATTGTTATTATGAGCTTTGTACAGAGAGGAATTTAAAAAGTATATAAAAATAAGTTAAAATAAAATTAAAAATCAAAAATTAAAATAGTGCACTAAAAAGGATGTCAAGAATTGTGCAGTTGGAGGGTAAAAGAAGAGTTTTGTGAAACACCAGAGAGAGAAAAATACAGATTTTATTGAGCTGCAAATCATGTTAAGATACTACGGGGGCACCAGAGGGACAGAATAAAGACTAAAAAATAGCATACCCCCTCTTTAAAGTTTATAGTTGTCTTTCTGGGCAAAAATTCTGAAACAGTAAAAATAACCAAGAATGCTTCATGTGAAACATTGTGTTGAAAACCTCCAGCTGATCTTACCACACACACCCTCAGATCACACACACATCATTAATGCAGCTGCTGCTTTATTTCTGTGTGTATGTGTGTGTATATGTGTGTTTATGCTCATGGCTGCCTCATTGTTTTTTCATGAAAACTGTAAACTGCATATTTACAACCTGTTATGAGGAGCAAACAGAGAAAAGTCAGACTCCAGAGGAATGTAGATCTCTGCAGAGCTCAGGTCATTAATACAAACATCATCTTAGTGTTGGAGAAACACTCTCAAATCCTGCCTCACTATAAAATATATATGTGTGTGTGTATGTGTGTTGCAGCAGCAGCACACAAGAAGGTATAACACACCTGACACCATCTCTGTGACGAGATAATAAAGCCAACCTGCACCTTTGACCCCTGATCTGTTTCCCCTCAGGGCTGGAAGACGAGCTTGTCACACAGGCTGTGAGACGCGACCGACTGCATATCTTTAACAAATCAAATATCAGTCTTATCCATCTCTGGGACTGGCTTCATCAGTCTGCTTCACACACACACCTACACACACCCACTTACACTGAGAAACACACTGAAACACACAGAAACACACACTCCACATGTCAGGAAAGTCAATTTGATGGAGCACACTCCACATCCAGCATGGCTCCAAAACGCACACCTGGACAGTGATGGATGTAGTGGCTGGATGTGTGCATGTGTGTTAATGTGTATGTATGTTTGTGCAATCAACTAAGTGACACAGATGTAGTGTGTGCGCATGTTTTTGGTACTTTTTATTTCAGCTGCATAACTGGCACATCTCTCTGATAGGACTAGTTCAAAATTTCTAAGATCCATGGATTCCATGACAAACGGGATCACCTCAGCATTTTGGTTCATTCCTGTGACATAAATCTTTCAGGATCATCTTTCTTCATTTTATGTTCATGTAAAAATCTTTACTGTGCCAGGAGCATCCAGGTGGTGGAGAAATCAGCACCATGGACAGCTCCCTAAAACAGATCCTGTTAGCCAGATCAGCACCCTGGAGAGCTCCTCATCCCCAGTCCTGAACCACTATAACTCAACCTGTTAAAGCTCATGGGTCAGCTTTAGTTCAACCAAACCCCAGCTCCCCATAAAGGCCTGTTTTAAACCACATTCATGTTATCTGAATGAAAAAGGTCTGGTTACTTAACCAAACATATCTGCTCATACAGGAGCCTGAAAGAGCCAGGTGGAGAACTCTTCTATCTAAAACAATTTCTGGATTTTCTGGGTTTGTGTTGAGACAGGACATTGGAAAAAATCTGGAAACTTAGAATGGAGTATGTGGACTGGCCTGCTCCAAAGGGCTGAGGTGAGGAGGCAAACCCAGCCTCAAGGACTAGAACATATGTGGGACATGACCTCTTTTGCATTAACCCCTCTGAGCTGAACCAGCTCCCGCAGTGACATACTTAAACAAGGACGTATTGTGCTTTCGTTCCCATTTCACTTGATGGTGTAAATCCTGGTACCAAAAGCACTTTGTTCACAGGTAATCGTATTTTCATATAACTTTAATTTCTTCAAGAAAAAAAAGAAAAAAAAAAAGAAATTTAGAAAACAAAAAAAGAAAAAAAAGAAGAAAAAAAAATAAAATTTAGAAAATAAATAAATAAATAAACTTTGGTCCCCAAAAGTATTTGCCTAAATTTTAATCTCAAACAATTCAGATCAGTCCATAAACACCCTATACAAGAACAAATGTGTCAATAAAGCGAGTGTATTGTGCTTTTTTAAATCATTATTATGTCCCTCTGGTGCTCCCGTAGTGTTTTTATATGATTTACAGCAAAGAAAAATCTGTTTTCTTTCCCTGGTGTTTTAGAAAAAGATTATTTCAGTCTCTTTATGAAACACTTAATTTAGCTGCTGTCTCTTTAAGACTCCCTGCTCCACAAACCCCCTTCTCTCTGATTGGTCAACCCTCTGGAGGCCTGTCAGGTGCATAGCTATGAGTAGACCTTGGTGTGTCATAAAGTGGTTAGGAGATCCTATTTTGTTCAGTTTAGAGACAGATTCAAGACTTTCTACAAGGTTTGAAAATCTGCACCCATTACATCCAGCACAGGTATCTTTGACAATCAATCAAATCATCAATCAATTAGTGATTTCTTCCCCAACAGCAATCATCACAGGCTCCTTTCTACCATATGTTGTTTAATCTGTTTGATCTCATTACCACAGATGAAGAAGCTGATTAATGAAACGCGTTAAGCTCTCTTATTGAAGGAACATGAACACCTGTTAATGAGGAGTTCATTTCAGGGAAACCAGACAACGAATCAGCCTCAACATCTTTTACTTTCTGTCTGCTTCTGCCTGAATCTAAGAAGTTAAAGAGTCTTTGACAAACAGTCACTTTCTTTGCGCAACTATGGTGAACCTCAGCTGTCCAGATGAAGCCTGAAACCCCATTGACCGCCACTTCGGGCTGTTCTTCTGATCTTTCTTCACCAGCCACTTTCCTTTCTCACCTTTCCAACTGCTTGTTTTTTAAAAGAAATTTATAATCAGCCAATCACAGGGCAGTAACTCTGCTGCATTTAGGCATGTAGACATGGTCAAGACAATCTGCTGCAGTTCAAACCGAGCATCAGAATGGGGAAGAAAGGTGATTTAAGAGACTTTGAATGTGGCATGGTTGTTGGTCTGAATATTTCAGAAACTGCTGATCTACTGGGATTTTAACCCACAACCATCTCTAGGGTTTACAGAGAATGGTCCCAAAAAGAGAAAATATCCAGTGAGCGGCAGGTCTGTGGGACAAAATGCCTTATTGATGCCAGAGGTCAGAGGAGAATGGACAGACTGGTTGGAGCTGATAGAAAGACAACAGTTACTCAAATAACCACTGGTTACAACCGAGGTCTGCAGAAGAGCATCTCTGAACACACAACACGTCCAACCTTGAGGCAGTTGGGCTACAGCAGCAGAAGACCACACCAGGTGACCCTCCTGTCAGCTAAGAACAGGAAACTGAGGCTACAAGTCACACAGCAACACCAAAACTGGACAATAGAAGATTGGAAAAACGTTGCCTGGTCTGATGAGTCTGGATTTCTGCTCCACATTCAGATGGTAGGGTCAGAATTTGGCGTCAACAACATGAAAGCATGGATCCATCCTGCCTTGTATCAACAGTTCAGGCTGCTGCTGCTGGTGTAATGGTGTGGGGGATATTTTCTTGGCTCACTTTGGGCCCCTTAGTACCAACTGAGCATGGTTTAAAGTCCACAGCCTACCTGAGTATTGTTGCTGACCATGTCCATCCCTTTATGAGCACAGTGTACCCATCTTCTGATGGCTACTTCCAGCAGGATAACGCTCCATGTCATAAAGCTGGAATCATCTCAGACTGGTTTCTTCAACATGACAATGAGTTCACTGTACTCAAATGTCCTCCACAGTCCCCAGATCTCAATCCAATAGAGGGATGTGGGATTTGGGATGTGGTGGAACGGGAGATTCTCATCATGGATGTTCAGCCGACAAATCTGCAGCTACTGTGTGAGGAATGTTTCCAGTACCTTGTTAAATCCAAGCCACGAAGGATTAAGGCAGCTCTGAAGGCAAAGGGGGGTCCAACCTGGTACGAGAGAGGTGTAACTAATAAAGTGGCCAGTGAGTGTATGTTCCCCAGAGACTTGGTGCTCCAGGATTAAATGTCCTCATAAAGCTGGGGTGACAAAGAGCTGGAGAGCTGTTGAGATTTGGAACTGAAAGATGAAATCAGACAAATCTTGTCTTTGTTGGATCCTGAATCCACAGTGCTGCTCATGGAGCACCTTTACTTTCACCAGAGAGAAGGAGAGAGCAGAAAGAGAATAACAAAAGACAGTCAGACACTCTGATTTTTTCTATTGTTACAGCACAAAACAAATGGAGGTGTCGTCGTGTCTGAACCCTCCTGGACTCACGGAGTGTGTTATGAGATTTATCAGTGTTTAGTGCAGACTGGGTCTGACTGTGAGATAAAGTCTGCAGCAGTTTGCTCACATCAGTCCGCGAGGCCTCAAGGCGCCCACAGCAAATGAGACCATTCATCTTTCTACCACACACAACCACCAACACTCTTTCTGTGTGCTTAACACACACACACTCACACATACACACTCTGCTGTCTAATCCTCTCTTTCTCCTCTGCAGCCACAGCAGGTTTTTCACCTGCTGTCATTTCTTTCTCTCTCCTCACAGACGGCGTCCTCTTTCAGATCTCGCTGTTTCCTCCTCTGAACAGTTTGTCCTTTCTCCACTCAACCATGTTTTCCAACGTTTAACTGAGTTTAAAATGTGATGAATCTGCTTTCCTGTGTTCAAAATAAAGACATCTTTCTTGTCCTGGAGCGGCACAAACCTTCACAGCAAACGCCCAGGGAAAACCAGGGGATATTTGTGTCTTACAGTTTCTGGTCCCATCCTGTTTGGACTCAGGTCAGAACAGATACAGATACAAGATCACAGGTTTAGTCTCCTCAGGTCAGTTACACAGGTTTAACATTCCTTTCAGAAAAGAAACAGCAGGTGAACAATCAGCTTTATTTGTCATATTTTGGTTTCTGGCAGCTGTGATGCTGTTCTGTCTTCTTGCACTACAGACAAGTGTCTCAGCCTGATGACAGACGTGTAATCTACTCATTCAACCTGCTTTGTAAGATTCTGTAATGAAGAATATTGTTCTGCTGTAACTCCCTCATATCAGTGTCTAAGTGTAGGAGAAGTTTCCCAGAGATGAGATCATAAAACAGAGGTTTCTGTTGTATACGTGATAACCCCACAGGAAACAGAATGACAGGGATCTGACGCCTCTGTGTTGTTGTGTGCGGCTGGGAACTTCATCAATCAGCATCACATATAATTTTATTCGAGCCATCAGGAGGAAGCTCTTCAGACAGATTATACATCTCTAACTAACAGTGATGGAGCTCTGTGATGGAAATCTTGATGAAGAGCTTCTCTCAATCAGACACGATGTTGTACAGCTGAGCGGGGGAGGAGCAGGCAGCGCGATCAGAGCTGTCTGCAGCAGAGGATGTGACTGTAGTGAAGGACAGTTTATAATTCTCTGCTGCTTAAGAATTTCTTTCTTTAGACCCTAACCTTGGATAAACCGAAGTCAATGCACAATCACAAACCCTGGAACTGAACTGTGACATGAAAGGAGGCAAACCTTAGAAAAATTATTACAAAGCTTTTATTAATTACTATTTTTAATTTTTATTGTGTTTAGTGATGGGTACCTTTCACATCTAAAAGGTACTGATGCTCAGTACCTGGCAATTGGTATCGGTATTCAATGGTAGCTACCGATTTTTTTTTCTTTTATGTGTGTTTATGTGGTAATAGATATATTTATTTGTCTACAGCATGGGTGGGCAAACTTTTTGATTCGTGGGCCACAATGGGTTCTAGCATTTGACAAAGGGGGCAGACCAGGAGCAGATGGATGGAGTGCGTTGGTAACTATCAGGGTATCATTCGTTCATTCCATATCTGTTTTAGAATAAAAAATCGGAAAACGGATAACGACTTGTTATTACATTTTTCGTTTTCATATCAAAAATCAGAAAAACAAGTAACAGTCTATTTTTCACTGTCTTGATTTTGTTTTGAAATTAAAATTAGAATATGAGAGAATGGAATTATAATGGGATTCTAATCAGTGTATGGTTCGTTCTTTCGTTATTCCGTTTCAAAACAAAATTTAAAAAAAAAAAAAAAAAAAACTGACTTGTTTTTTTGTTTTTCTGTTTTAAAACCAAAACAGAAGAATGAAATTACTGAAAAACAGAAAAACCCATTTTTTTCTGTCCTGGTTTTAAAAATGTAAAAACAAAAAATAATAAAAGATTGTGTCAAAATTGTTTGTGTGATATTTTGATATTAAATGTGAACTCACTATATAGAAAGCATCAGAATTGCAGGGAAAATAAAACACTAGCAAGGTTTATTCTTTTAATTTTTTCAAGTTCAGCGGGCCGGATTAAAACGTTTGACGGGCCGCATGTGGCCCCCGGGCCGTAGTTTGCCCATGCCTGGTCTACAGTAAATTCTCAAAGTTTTTCAATTTAACATTTGTTCTTCAATATAAACTTGCAATGTTGTGTTCATGTGCAGCATCGAAAATCCCCTACTCTTCCACTCGCTCACAGTCACAAGGATGCGTTTAGGTACCTAACCATGGTACCATTTGATTTTGCGTGAATCCCTGCTCGGTACTACAGACAGAATTCGATCGGTACCTATAAAAGTACCTAAGTTGGTACCATCCTTATTGTTATTGTTAAACCTTTATTTAACCAGGAAGGATAAAAGGATAAAAATCTATTTTCCAATACATCCAATCAGAAATGTTCAGCTTGAATGCCCTGCCCCCCCAAACTCCCAGACCCTCCCAAGCAGGGCTGTTTCAAGTAGCAGATTAGTTACCCTGGAACTAAATACAGACACTGGCTACAGTGGAAAAGCACATAGTTCTGCAAAAAGTCCCTAGTTCCTTGGGGTAGTTCCTGTCTGTGGTTGAAAATCACCTTAATATGTTCCAGTCTGTTTGAAGAAGAAACCTCCTCAAGAACCAAGTCCAGTTGTGTTTTTGGATCACTTCAAACGCCACTCTGCAGACCATTCTTCATTATTTAAATCCAGTTAAAACATCCTAAAGATAAACCAGTGACACCAGTAAACCCTGGGTCACACCCATTTACAAACAGACACAAACACACACTGTCCATCCCCTGCTGTGAATCAGAGCAGGTCAAGAGTTCAAAGGTCAAATGCTGTCTGTTTCTGTTAAACATGGTCACACAAGGGTCACATAAGGGTCATATAAGGGTCAGAGTGAAGGCCGATTGAATAAAAGCAAATATTGTGAAGAAGAGGGTTTGTTTGGTTATCAGATCTGTCCAGCTGTGTGTGTGTGTAGCTGTGTGTGTGTTTGCTGTGTTGTATCTGAGAATGTGTTCATGTTGTCATGACTGGAAACAAAAGAGAATTGATTGATTTTGTTACACATTTGCCATTGATCCCTTCCCTCAGGAATTGCGTAAAGGAGGACGGATTCAGGAGGAAACATCTGTGTTCCTGAGACTGTGCTGAGCTGTGATTGGCTGATGTCCTGATAAACATTAAAGATTCAGGGTTTGTCAAAACTCCATCAGCTCTTACTGAGAGGTCTTTAAGAAAATACACTGAGTGATGGATTAAATATCCAGAGATCTCCTTTAGCTGCTCAATGAATGCTCATGTTATAGTATGCTGAGGTAATGATGGCGAACAACTGGGGAATAAAGAGTAGAATGAAATAAGTTTCACTTGTTCCTCCATGTCATGGGTGGTCAACCTGCAGCTCGCGAGCCACATGCGACTCTTTGCCTTTTGTTTGCGGCTCTTTGATCCATTCATTATTGTTATGAGTAGTGGTGTGCCAATCAATCTAAATTATTGATATATTGATGTTGTGATCAGTATTGATCAATACTTGGGTGATGAGATTGATACTTAAGTTTCATTTTCTTTTCTCGACTTCACATGTGCTCATAGCTATCTAGATATATAGATGGATGAAACTTTGTCTCTTCTGCAGTAAAAACAGAAACTTGTCTTAGACACGGCTCCAAGTATGAATTGAAGCACGCTTACAAACGCAATTAATGTCACTTCAAAATTTGGAAGTGTATTGATTTTCATCTTATGTCCTTTCGTTTATGTGCGAGAGGAAGTGTGTTTTTTAAGGGGGCTCTTGGTCTGTGACTGGTTGGCCACCCCTGCTCAAAGTTATTTTCAAGATTCTTTGATACAAAGATGAGTTCATCATAGGGAAAGTGTTTGTCAAAGAAGGCAAAAATATCACATAAAATTTAACGTTCAGATCCACCAAGTAAAATTCAGTTACAGAGTTTAAGTAAAAAGACAGAGACAAAAAAGGAAACCTTTTCTTCTCTTTGATTTAAGGTGAAATATTAAAGGTTTGGATTTCTGTTTTAACAACACATTTCATCCTGAACACCTCATTTTAATCGGATAACTCTTAAACATCAAGATTTAAATCAGAGATTTACATTAATCTGTGGTGTCGGTAAAGCCTGGAGCACGAGACCCAGACCTCAATCTGACCTGGAGCCCTTTGCCCACATCACTCCCCACTCTCACCCTGTTTCCTGCTCCTCTCTGAGACCAGCTCTACACTCATATTAATCAACACAAAAAGCCTTTTTTTAAGACTGGTGTGTGTCAGTGTGTGTAAATATCTGTCCTTTAAATGTCAGAGTCTGTCCATACACAGGTCATCCTGCAGTCACTCCCTACATCGTATTATTACCTCACACAGATTATATTGATTTGTTAAACCAGTCTCCCACTCTCTCTTGTGACAATAATGATTGGCTATGATTGGTTTAAAATCATTTTAGTACCAATCTGACCCTGCAGGCTTGAGCCTCCTAATCCAAGAAGAGGAGATAAATGACCTCATGTGTTGAGGCAGAGGCTGCAGTTTGTCTTCATGTGGCTTTCTGTGTTTGTTTCCTTGACTTACTGAAAGCTAACTACATTACAGTTTGTACCTTATGCTGAGGATATAAACAGTTTACATCACACCCTTCACACAGCTCTAATAACATCAGACTGTATCACAGACACCAGCAGCTGACTGACATGTTAACTCTGCTCCCTGAGCCGCTGAGGTCCCTGAGGAGGAACGTGAAGGTCACACAACCAGCTGACACAACACTTCTCCTCTTCTTCCTCCTCATCTTCCTCTTCCTCTTCCTCTTGGTGTTCAGAAGCACAGCGACAGGCCAGGGGGTGCTGATAACATGTCGCAGACATTCACAGCTCTGGTAACAGATTCTTTAGCAGCAATTATCAGGAGGTAAACAGGGGTTCAGGGTTTAGACTTGCTTACACTCAAGGGAACTGTTTTAACACTTATTCTTAACAAGATTTTATCAAATTAAAAAGGTTTAATTTTAACTAACGTTAAAGTCTGACATTATCCCCAAGTCTACATCTTCAAACTACTGAGAACTGTCCAAAACCTAGGATTCTCCTGACTTTCAACCACAGTGATTAACCTCAGTGATGAGAAGCTGCTAACTGCACATTTTGCTCTGGAAGCTCACATTTGTTGATCACTTCAAGAGAAACTCTGAGTGTGATTTTTATATCCGTATGGTGGGTTCAAACATAAGAGCACACTATTAAAACAGGCTTTTGTACAACTTTCATTACAGCACTTCAGATATCTGTTTTCATTCACTTCACTTTTCAAGGAGTGGCTGACTGGAGGAGATTTCATTTAGGTCTGGTATGAGTCATACAGGAAGATCATTGTGACTCTTTTTTAAAGAGTCATTCAGCAGGTGTCAGAGATGAAAATACTCTCATCTTTTGGTACTCGGGCCCCGTTTACACTATAACATTTTACCTGATAACCTCAAAACGCAGTGGAAAAAAAATCTGCATTTACAGGGAAACGCTGAGGGACTGAAAATGCTGTAGTGAAAATGCCAGGCCTGTAGGTGGTGCTATAACTGTCTTGTCCAGAAGCAGCTTTTGGTAGATCTCCACCAAAGTAGAGTTGGGCCGATCATCTGGTGTATTGGGGACTACTAAGAGCAGAAGTGTAGCAACAGATGCACATTTTGCATAAAGACAGTCAGCAGATTCAGCAGCACAAGCACAACATGGTAGTTCACGATGATCGAAACAACGGTACTGTTGGACTGTTGTATGCACTTGCACAAAGTGGGGCCTGACGTCAGTGTTTTCACTGAAAACGCCGGCTTACTGTTTACACGGCAACAGTGGTGGCAGTGTTTCAGGAGGCTGTTTTCAAAGTTTGGGTTTTAGGTTGGCTAAAACACTGTCTACGTAAAAACGCAAGGCCAAAATGCAACAATACTCAAGTGTTTTACCTTAGAATCGTCGTCATGTAAATGGCCCCAAAACTATTTAAAACCAGAGGGAAACACTCTACTCCTGACAACCTGCTTCTACTTACATTAAACTATCACTGATGTTATTTGTGTCTGCTCACATGTGATGTTCACATGTGATGTTCACCTGTGACGCCTGTTTCTGAAACTTAGGTGGGCTTTACACGAGTACGAATTTCTACGACTCCGGTAAAATAAACTATCGATCCAGTGATATTGACACAAGGAGACGCGTATTTGTCCATGACTCCGCATCTTTTTTGAAAACGGGTCTGCAGGTGGATTTCTGCGTATTCGTCTTCATGCCGTACTTGGTATAAACAGATAAATCCGGAAAAGACGGTGACCTCATGGTACCCCTCCTACTCCCCGCCCCCCACCCACGTTGTCACACACAACGACAACAACAACAATGGTGACAGGTGGACTGGTTCTGGTATTGTTCCAGCAGCTACAAATATTGCTTCGACTATTATATAAACATTTTCTCAGAGAGCATGAACAACACCAGCTATGGCAACAACAACAAGTGCTCATGCAGAGACGCAGCATGTTATGTGTACATGAGCGCTTGTTGACGTGGAATCCGCCTCGGAGCAGAACCAGACGGGCAACCCGACGACAGTTTTTCGTTGTCATGTAAATGCACAAGCCTATGCACAACACGATGTGTAAACAGCGATACATGTTTTGATGCCGACGCCAAGACGATACGGGGCCGTCCTCGTGTGAGGAGGGCCTTAGTCTTGAAAGGACTCATCGATGGGGGCCATATTGGAAATGGGACGGGATTTGAGTCTCCGCACTAACAGCTTTGGGGCACCCGTCCGTCAATCAGCTGAGCTGTGTCTATGATTAAGTAAACTCGAGTTCTTATTATCTTCTAAACCCCCAAGTTAGAAATAATATCATCCTACGTACAGTGTGTTCTGTCAGAGAAACTAGCAGTGCCTTGTTTTCCCTGCAGGCTTTGCTTTCTCATTTTGTAATCTTATGTAACCTTGATGTAAACATTTACAAACATCTACCCCCTGGTCCTTTATTTTAACACATTTACACTTTTTCTTCCTTTCTTTCTTGGAAACTAAAATTATAAATAAAAACATGAAAAGACCATACATTTAATTTTCAGAAGCACTTAATGAATGAATATCTGATGGGTGTTGATGTGAATGTGTGTCTGGTACAGTAAGCCTGTGTTTGGCTCTGACACGGCTGACTTCACTGAATGTGCTCAAAACGATTAGATTTTTAAATTAAAGCCAGAATAAGAACAGTTAAATATTCATTCAGAGGAAGAATAATAATACAGTTTATTCCATGTAATGAGTGTGTGAAGTGAAAGAGCTGATCTCAGTCTGTCTGAACACCTGAACATGTAGATTCTGCATATTTGATGACTTATGTCGGTCAGATTATTCTCCCTGCTCCCTGCGGTTACGCTGATTCCTCAGTAAATTAAAAAAGAGAAGGATGGCAGCTTTTGAAGACTTTCACTTAAAGCATGAATATTTAATTTGTGGGTTAAAGATAAGCTGAGAACATACAGAGAGAATTAACCCTATCTGATGGAGAAAGTGCTGAGTGCTGAAGACATTAATCCTCTGACGACAGCGTGCTTCTGAAAGACTCCAACATTTACTCATTAAGAGGAAGAATTAAAATGTAGGCCAGGAGATGGCTTCTGTTTTTATTATTGATCCTGTTTGTGCAGCTCAGACAGACAGTTGGAGGCACATATGCCTGCTGGAGCTGGCAGACCTGCGAATCTGGCAGCGAGTCAGCAGGTCGCTGCCAAACAGATGAGCGAGGAAATGTGTTAGAGGAGAGGAGAGGAGAGGAGAGGAGAGGAGAGGAGAGGAGAGGAGAGGAGAGGAGAGGAGAGGAGAGGAGAGGAGAGGAGAGGAGAGGAGGAGAGGAGGAGAGAAGTTTTTTGTTGAACCCCTTTAAAGTTAAAGTTCTTCTTTAAAAATCCACAAAAGAGAAAGAGTAATGTCCTGCAGCGCTGGATATAGAGGTTAAAAAGTGTTAATTCTCTTTTCTCACATTGTAAACATAGATATCAGTGCTGGGCTCAATTTTAAGAGAAATTCATTACACTACTCGTTACCAGAGAAAGTAACATTACTGTAACACATTACAGCCCAACACTGAAGGATAAAAGGTACCAATGCTGGATGTTCAAACTAAACGATTTTCAGATTTCCAAACCTGTATTTGTTAACCTTGTAAAAAATATTGTAAAAATAACACCAGATCTTCAGGAGATCTTTACGAGATCTTCTCAAGACTTGCTGAAATGATGAGGTCACAGTTGTGATCATTATCAGAAAAGTTTCAGCAGATAAATAAGTTTTCTTTACACATAAACACAACAGAGTCCAAAAACTGTCTCCCTGACTCAGGGAACATCTGCAGCGTGAGCAGATCCTCTTCTGAGGTTTATTTTCCGCTCACCAGCTCCTGCTGAGGCTCATGGGTGTTGTAGTATTTTAAGCTGTTTGACAAACTTTCAGACAACAATGAAACAAACTCAGTAAAAAAAATACTTGCAACTTCTCCTGCTGTTCCTGCCTCCAATATTTAGATTTTTTTTACCTCAACAACAAAACAAGAAGCTCCCCTCTCTCCTGGGACCGCACTAAGCCCACGAATAAACCTTTGAATTTCATGTCTCAGCTGCTCTTCCTCTCCTCAGGCTGTGCAGTAACTAAAGAAATCAACCACACACACATTCAGACAAGTCCTCAGAGGCTAAAACCCTGGAAACAGGAAAGATAATTCATAATTTGATGAGTTGTTTTCATGCTGACAGAACACGCTGTTCAGTCTGTGACACAAACCGCAGCAGCAGTCCATCCCGTCCTCGCCGACTTCAGCTCTGACAGAAGAATTATCTCGTTGTAGTTGTAAAACATAATGGAAGAGGATGAAGAGAAAATCCGACCAGAGGAAAACATGCAGTAAAAGATAGTTTTGCTTCCATAAAAAACAGATGAGAGAGACTTACAATTAAAATTTGACCCAGAAAACCTACAAACAGCTCCGCCAAAGTTTCTCAGTTTAGCATCCAGAAAGAAAAAAAGCTGGAAGCAGATCTTTTCTGTGTACTCTGAGTTTCTGAGCAGGGATGGAGAAACATCCTTCATATAAAAACTCTGATAAACTGAAGTCAAAGGAAACTCAGTTAGCAGTGAAAGTCCTGTAAAGAGGTTAAATCAGAGAAATGTTTCTGATGTATTAAAGTAAAACTGCTCAGTGCAGACTAACATCCCCTCTGACACAGACATATTTTCATTTCACGGTGCGTAAACAGAGAGATCTGATTTCTTTTGAAGTCTTTTGTCAAACCCAGGCTTTGTAAGTGATCCATCCAAGAGGACTAAATGACAGCTTCATACAACAATTTAAACTAAAGATGCTCAAATCTCTATCTCCTAACATGAGGATGAGACAATGCATCATCAGGACGTTGTGCTCTGTCCGTCTCTCTTTTTGACAGTCCTTAAGGTTATCTGTCAAGCACCAAAGGTGACGGAAGTCAGAGAGTAAAAAGAGATCCTCTGACTTGCAGCACACATTCCAGGAAAATACATTTTAGCTTGCAGCCCAGGTATTTTCTGTGCAGGTTTTAGGGACTTAAAGCTCCTGTAAGAAACTTTTTGGAGGCAACACCTCCTGTCTCTTTGCTGATCTTGTCCTGCACACTAGATCAAGAGTTCCCAGACTTTTAAGTCTGTGACCACCAAAACTGTGACGCCAGAGACCAGATACCTTGTTTAGTCAGCTCAGGAATGTAGAAAAAAGATCAAACATTTCCTGTTTACTGATTTGATATCAAATTGAAAGGTATAATTGGTAGTTTGATTTAGATACACTTTTTGTTATACTGGTTAAAATGATCTATACGTCCTGATGGCAAGAAATACATGATGACAGGAAAACATCAGCCAATCACATCGATTAGGATCTAATCTGTTAAACCAATCAAACCCCGTCCTGCCGTTTTGTCCTCCTCCGGCGCGTACATTTCACCCCCTGACTCAATGCGTGTTCCCGAGTTTAGCGGTGTACAGGTTCACACTCAGCAGAAGAATGGCAGAGAAACTACCCATACCCCGATTACTGTACTCTGGGCTGTAGTCTGGATCAGAGTCTAATAAACTCTCACCACATGGGCTCTGACAAGCACAAAAAAGTTGTGATATTTAGTAAATCCTAGAGAAAATGTACTATTTGTATCATAGCTTTACTCCTGATATCCTGTCATAGGTAAAAGAGGATAATGCTAGCATGACAGCTGCGAGTACTGACAAAAGTCACGTTTATTTGTTTTTTAGCTTTTCGTTTTAATGTTTTGGTGTTTCCTTACCTCTAAATGAGACATGACTCTACGTAGTGCAAAACATAAAATTATGTGCCGAGTCCGTCTTTCAGTCATTCACAATCATAGTCGTGAATCAGCAGCACTCATGCATGTGAGCGGGGGCGTCGCTTTGAGGGAGCTCCAAGGGGAGGGGGAGGAGGGGCTAGGAGGAGTCCTGACTAGATGCTACAATCAAACTCATGCTAGTTTTTCAGGACTGCCAACCCTGCCTTTAACTTCAGTTTATGTTCATATTCTTACAGTAATGGATGAAATAAGCCATTAGAAATAGATTGAGATATTAAAAGGCATTTCTTGACCTCCCTATCAGAGTTTCATGGCCCCTGACTTTGGGAACTACTGCACGAGGCCATGTTTTCAGACAAGCGTCTCATCATGATGAGGTTTAATTATCAAATAAAACACTTACTTTGAACATCTGTAATATCTTTAATTATCAGCATGCAGTAAACCTGACACAGATCCTCTCACAGAGGCAACAGGTGTTCAGACTATAACATTAAAATGTCCATTTCTGCTGATGACAGTTCTTTTTGCTCTGGCAGTTCATAAAAAAGGGTCTCATTGTTTGCTTTAAAGCATCCTGATTTGACCAACATTAAAATGTCAAAGAGTCCCCAAAAACGTGTTTTTCCTGGCATTAGCCTGTGTTTTGTTTTGTTTCTCTTTTCAGTGTTTCCTCGGTTTTGGTTAAATTAGCACTTTGAGTTTCATCAGAGATTTCATACTGACGACGACATGAACAAGAAGAGTCTTTCCCCATGATGTCCTCACATCATTCAGCATCAGTCAGCCTCTTAATAAAGTTTTATACACATTCACTGCCTTTGTCTTGGGGATCCAACTTTTCTGGTTTTAAAAACGATATCAATACTGATAGCAATACCGATACCTGGGCTTTGAGTACCGACCAATACCAATCCGATAACAGTGTTGAATAATAACCTATATGCTCTACTAGATAGGAACAGTAATGTTTTAAGTAAAAGGCAAAAAAAGAGAATATGGAATTTTATGAAGGTAATTTAAATACATTAAAATACATTCATATGTTTACCAGCAAATCAAAGCTTCAAAATGTGCAGAAATTACTATTTAGTTATAAAGTTTTATACCCCGTTGACTGGTAATGC